>NC_087450.1:56913714-61913714 GCF_036321535.1 Camelus dromedarius | reverse complement strand
TAAGGGGGCTGTTTCCGGACTCAGTCTTCTCTTCTGTTGATCGATGTGCTTTCCTTCCACCAATCCTGAGCTTCCTTGATTACTGTGGTTTTGAACTCAGGTCATGTGAGACCTCCACTTTCAGTCTTCATTTGCAACCTTGTTTGGGGCCATTCTAGATCTTTTTCCCTTTTCAAGTAAATATTGGACTCTGCTTGTCAATTTCTGCAGCAGTCCTGGTGCAGTTGATTGGGATCGTATTGATCAGTAGATGAGGGAGAATCTACATGTTGACAATATTCTATATCGTCTACCATGAACATAATCTAGCTCTCCGTTTATTTAGGTCTGTGACTTTTTAATCAATGGTTTTTAGCATTCAGCACACAATCTTGCACATATTATGTTAGATTTATGTGTTAAGTATTTTGTTTTTGGAGCTATTGTACATGGAACTTAAAATTTTAAATTCCAACTGTTTGTTATTAAATATGTAGAAAAACAATTGACTTTTATATGTTGACTTAAATCCTGAGAGCTTGGTAAACTCATTAGGTCTAGTAGATTTTTGCAGATCCTTTGGGATTTTCTACTGAGACAATCACGTTGTTGGTGACCCTAGACTGGATTATTTCTCTTTTTCCTATCCGTATGCCTTTATTTCTTATTCTTGCCATATTGCACTGGCTGCAGCCTCCAGTATGATGGAGTGGAGAGAGCAGACCTGCTTGACGTCCTCCTGATCTTAAGGGGAGATATTCAGGCTTTTGCTACTAAGTGTGAGGTTAGCTGTGTGTGTTTGTATATGTTTATGTTCATGTGTATGTAATATACCTCAATGTATGTTTCTATTTGTATGTATTTTGTATCGATGACATTTATCAGATTCAGAAAGCTGCTTTGTATTCCTAGTTTGCTGAGAGGTTTACCATAAATGGAAGCTGAATTTTGTCAAATGATTTTTCTGCATCTATTGAGAAAAACATGTGGTTTTCTTTTTTAGTCAGTTGAGATGTGATGTTGAGTTGATTGATTTTCAAATGTTGGACTAGATTTGACTTCCCGGGATGACCCCCCTGTGCATCGTGCAGTGTCTTTATCTACAGGTGGAGTCAGTGTGTTAACATTTTGAGGAGGAGCCTTGTGCCTGTTTCCAAGAGGATTATCTGCAGTTCTTCTTCACTTGTAGTGTCTTTGGTTTTGGTTTCAGGGTGATGCAGACCTCACAGAATGTCCCCCAGTGGTGCTTTTCTCATGATCAGACTGGAGCTATGGGGCTTTGGAAAGAACAGCACAGAGGTGGAGGGTTCTTCTTGTCCCGTGATACCAGGGGAGATCCGCAGGACATCCCTAATAAGTGTTGACCTTCGTTACTGTTTAATGTATTGTTTATGAGGATTCTCCACTGTAGCCTTTCTCTTTATCGCTTTCCTTACTCTGCTGGTGGAGAGCAAGTCACCAAGGTAAGTCTCCAGAGGGAGGCGGGGTGCGAATGAGCCATCACCGCCATAGAAGGGGGCTTGATCGCTGTAATCTGTTCTTTAGAATTCTCCTGTAAGGCATATTTGATTCTTACCTCCAGTTTACTTATTTCTTCAACCACTTATTTATTTATTATGGACTCCTGCATGCGTATTTCCTACTTCGGGTTATAATCTAGTATTGCATTTACCCATATCATCATGGACTCATGTAGATTTATTTTCTACGCGGGGCTGTAACCCAGTGTTAAGTTATTTCTTCTGTTGCTCCAATGCTGCTGCTTTGGCCGTTGGTTTCTTTCAGCTTGGCTCCTGTATGCCTCTGACATGTTTTGTTATTTTAAGAACTGCCTTTGTTTCCATTACTACAAGCTTCTCCAGGCTCATCCTGTACTGTCTCTGCTGTGGAATCGGCCGTCCATCCGAGGAGCCTTGGCTGCGTGCTCTCACGCACACCTACACTCACCGCAGCTTTCGGCTGAAATCCCCTTACGTTTGGTTGGCGGTCTCCTCCTCCCGCGCCCCGCCCCGGGGAAGCGAGCACTCAGCCCTGCGTCTCCTCGGCGGAGTCTGTCTGTCCTTAGCTTCCAGCCTAGCTGGTTGCCCTGTGATCCCAGCTCTCTGATGCGTTCAAGGTTCTAATTGGGTAGATTATCTGGCTCTTTCTTGTTAGCATGGGAATCATTCTCTTTACTGTTTTTTACATTCCAAGGGGAAGCTGGGTCATTTTTGACGTGGGAAATGTTTGAGAGGACAAGATGCTGTGGGAAAACTTGGAGTGACCCACGGAGGGGGGGCATCAGTATGACCTGGGTCCGTAAGTCCTGGTCTCCAGCTTGGCCTCTGAACTGCCCTCAGTTAAGAGACCAAGAGACAGGGGCTGGGCCCTGAAGCCAGACAAGGGGAGCTTTGTCTGGTCCACAGTGATCCATGGGCTTCCCTCATCTTGGTCTGGACTCGCAGGCCAGGCCAGGGTAAGGCTGGCCCTCACTGGATCGTGGAGAGCTGGGTGGCCCTGCAGCGTGGGCGGGTGTGGCACCTCGTTGTTGAGTGCATTGAAATCTCCAGTGGCCTCATCTTTGTTGCAAACGCAGTTCCCAGGGTTCAGCTGTAGCGGACCGTTCCAGTCCTGAGGACTCTTGTTTATATATTCTGAGAAAAAAGTGTCAGCTGCTAACACTGATGGTTTCTGTTTCAGGAAGACAATTCCCGAATGTCTTTTAAGAAAAAGTTACCCTTAAGACACAACACAAAGAAAAAAGGTATGTGGTGTAGATGTGGAGGAAATAGAAATGTATATATATTCTGTAATAACTGAGCCATGGGTGAGGATGCTTGTAAGACCCTGTTATAAACAGCTGGTCAAATTTCTCTTCTGAAATACAGTTAAAATATGCGTAGGACACGTGATAGAGAAAAGGTCTGACTGCCTGCCTCCCAGCAAAACGCCTGGTAATAATACCACAAACTGTGAATTCCTTCTCTAAATTTTTCATAACTATTTATTTATAATCATAAATGAACTGTGAACAACGGACGTGTTAGCCATTTGTGTGTGTGTTACGTAAGCTGGGTGTTTCGCAGGTGAGGAGGCTGAGGCACAGGGAGGGTGGGCCTCCTTCCCAAGGTCGCAGAGTGATTTCCTGCACTACTGAGCTTGCAGTGTTGGAGCAGAAACTCCTCCCAGGGTGTGTCTTCTGAGGCCCGAAGGTGTTGTATCCGTGGGCAGGGATGGACGCCCTCCAGTTCATTCCACAGCCTCGAACCCAGGCTTAGATCTCAGGCAATGACGTGTGTGCCCTTTGGATGTAATTCCGTCCCCAGACAAAACACCTGCAGCCCTGATTTTTTCTTCGAAGTGTGGTGGTTACAGTCCTATGAGAGAGGAGTGTCCTGTGAAATTAACCAGTAGGGAGGGTTCTCTAACTCTGTGTGGCTTCGTCCCTCCCTCCTTCTGGGGACTCTGTGTGAGGCCCTGAGGTTGTTCCCCCTGAAGCAAGGAGAGGAGGGGTGTTCGTCCCTGGGGAGGTGGATGGGGTCCCCACCAGCACCGAAGGAGGTGGACGAGGCCCGACTCCCAAGTCCCAAGGGCAGGTGGTCAGCTCTCACGTCTCCGTAGCTGACTCTCTTAACATTTGTACGTGGGTAAAATTAGATTAAACCAGCCCTGAGGGGAGCCTTGAAGAGAAGAGAGATCTGAAGGAACAGCTTGAAGGCCTTCTGTGGAGCCGGGGAGCACGGGCGTCTGACGTGGCGCCGGGACGCAGGGCCACTGTGGAGCCGGGTTGGGGCGGCGTCTGGGGACCAGCAAGGCAGGGCCAGAGGAGGGGTGGCTCTCAGGGGTTTCAGGCTGCAGGACGGTAGAGAGTCCTTTGTGGGAAGTGACCTTTCAGACCGTTTCTCATCTGTGGACGGGGAGGGAAGGCTAATTGAGGAAGACAGGCTCACCCAGGCCGACCCCACGTTACGACATTTCAGGTTTCAGCTTTAACATTTCATTAGGATTGTCAGTGTCCCCACAATCAAAATCGTTCCATGACAGTTTCCATTGAATGTCGGGGAAATAGAATTTCTGTTGAATTTTGGGGAATGTCTACCTTTTGATTTTCTACTCTTTTCGGTAACTTAAGAGAAAAAATCATCATTCACAAATGCCAGCCAGATGGTCAGAGACTTTTTTTTTTTTTTGTTTTCAAGAAAAGATGTTTAGAAACTGGATCCCCCAGGTGTTAAAACGTGAAGGTGGTGTCTGCACCACAGGGAGGCAGACGTCCACTTGGGCCCCAGATCACCACCCAGGGGCCAGAGAGGGACCTGTCAGGCATCACGAGTAAGTCGGCCGCACGTGTCCTTTCAATTCAGGACATGGTCTGACCCCCTGCTTCTCTTTCCTTTTCTGTCCTTTGGTTTTTAATAGAAGGATGCTCTTCTGGTGACAGGTCACCCGGAGAGAAATCTCTGTGGGCAGAGTCTGACCCACCTTCCCTTCAGCCTCTCCTGGGCCCTTTCCCTGCAGTCAAGGTCCCAAGGACTTAAAAAAAACCCATTCAATGCTGCTGGCTTTTACTGAGCCTTAAGTGTACAGAACGTCTATTGAACCATCTGCCGTAACAACCATTTAAAAATACGTGCGCATTCCACAGATGGACACTTCCTTCTGATTTTTATCTTCTTTTTAACCACCTTGCCAGGTGATGTCCTCATTTTAGAGAGGAGACAGAATGATGACCCGCATTGTCCTTGGTGGCAGAGGTGATGGAGGAAACAGCCGAAACTCAAGCCAGCCCACTTCCCTCCCTCTCTCCCCTCTTGCCAGTGGGGCCGCTGTGCCGGGTGCCGGGTGCCGGGTGCCGGGTGCTGAGTGGGGGTCAGCTCAGCCGTGGCCCAGGCCCTGTAAGTGTGGGCTTGCTGGGGGGTCTGTCTGTAACACCAGCACCGAGCGCCCGGTGAGGAGCGGTGAGTGACGTTAGGGCCCCTCTGGGTTGTTTCCGAGCGGCCAGGACACCTCTGGGCTCCACCAGGTAGCGCTGGGGTTCAGTCACAGCCTCCAAGCTCTCTGAGCAGTGTTCCACGCAAGCCCATCACACAGACCTGTTGGGGTCCGGCAGCCCGAGGCCGCCAGCAATTATGACCCAACACAGATTTATTTGGGAGAAGCGAATGAGCCCATTTCACATCTTGCTTAAAAAATGTTACCTTTCCTCCCAAATACTCATGGCTGTTCATGGCCACCCACCCTCCCCACCTTTATAGGATCAGGTGCTTAGAAATCCCGGAGTTCCTACCAGTTGCAGCCACTGTTTCCGAAGCATTGCAGTATCTTATGTTTTGTGTTGAGTTTGCTAGTTTCATTTTTCTAGGAGAATGAGGCAGTTTTACGTTCCTGAAGTTTAATTCCAGGCGGTAATACTCTCTTTCTCTCTCCCTGGGAATAGTTTTTGGCTGTGTTCTGTTGCAGTTATTTTTGTTTGTTTTGGGGATTTGGGACGTGGAGGGCTATTCAAAGAGAAGGGACAAAAGAATCAGGAAAGAAAATCATTTTTTTTTTCCACTGTGATTTTTCCACCTGCTTTTCTTTGCTTCTGAGTGTTCACAGTTCCAGGGGCAAAGTCACAGAAACAGTCCCTCACTGCCCAGTGCCCAGGCGGCCTGGTTTAAAAATTGTTTTTGCAGTGTAGGCGCAAGCGGGTCTCTTGGGCGTTCGGTTCCTCTGTGCTCTGTGAGCATGAGGACCGCGCGGTGTGGCCTGGCCAGGTTCTCCCTCTGCTTGAAGCCCTCATTTGACGTCTTCTTTTTTTTTCCTTTTTGCTGTGGTTTTAGACAATCTGGCAATTTAGGAATCAGTAAAAATGATTTTTTTAAACATTTTTTCCCAACAATCATACACCAGCCTGGCTCAGGGGTGATCTGTCATGGATTGCCGTTCAGAGAGCTGCTGGCGGGTGATGCTGGTCAGGGCCCAGGAGGCAGAGGGGCCCTGTCCAGGGTGGAGGGTGCAGACCAGGGTCTGCCTTGCCTTTTACATCAACATGTTTTTGGTTCAAAGCACATTGTGGCTAAAAAAAAAACCCCAAATAAAAAAAACCCCAAAACTGTTTTCTTAATTCCATTTGCATCCCCCCATCCCCACCTGCCTGTTGAAAAACAAAGAATAAGTTAAAAAAAAAAAAAAAAAAAGCACGCCAGGGCTTCACATGCTTTTCCCGGGCGCCGCCTGTTTTGAGAGCCTCTCTGACTTGTGGTAACAGCCTGTCTAACAAAATCGTTGGGGTTTGCTCTTTAATTCTCGTTTTCTGTCACGGGGTAGAGTAGGCAGACTCACGCGCCTGAGCCAGGCCGCTGTCCTGCTCACCTCCCTGCTGTCCGTGCGGTTTCCAGCCGGGCCCTGAGCGGAATGGTGACTCTCTGGGATTCAGGGTCTCGGCCCTCGGAACGCCCCCACCCCGAGGGAGGGCCCCCCCTTTTCTCTTCCCATCAGGTGGACAGTAGATTAGCCTCTGCTCCAGGAGAGAGGCTTGCCAGTTGTTCACAGCGCCCTGGGAAATTAAGCATGTCTCAGCTTCCCTTGTAAACGGAAGTCACGTTTTCTTTGCAGAAGCCGACCGTTCGTAAGCAGGCGTGGGGAAACTAGTAACTGAAGTCTAAAATCAGACGCTCTAACGGTAACGCCAGGGGGCTTGGGAGAGCAAGGCTGGTCTGCAGTTAAGGATGTTAACCCTGCAGAAAGTTACTCCACCGAGTGAGCGTCTTGTTTTACCCGAGGACGAGGAACAGTGAAAGAAAACCGATGGCTGCGGCTGGCCTGGTGGCGCGCGCCCCGGCCTGGTGCTGTGGGTGCCCGCACACCCGGCAGCGCATCTGGAAGCTTCCCAGACACGGGGGAGGCGGTGACCCAGCCGGGTGGCGTTTCTTCCCATGTTGTGAGTTACAGGTGTTGTTATTTGAGAGGCTCATGTTTTGACGAGTCCCCTTGGTGACGCTCCGCGCTCCTGTACTTAGGTGTGAAGTGACGCTTGGCTTTGCCACGGGGACAGCGGGTTAGGCGCTGAGCGCGTGCCCAGGGGACACGTGGCGCCGGCCACACCAGGGCTGCGTCGGTCCCTGCGGGCACTGAGTCGGGCTGGGTTTGTGAAATCCGCGTGTGGTCCACCCCTTCCCAGGGTCTCTTCTAGACCGACGAGTGTGTGCGGCGGGTCCGCCCCGCCTAGCTGCCACCGGTGCCGAGTCTGGGCAGAGGGCCCGGGAGTGCAACATGGCAGCGGTGGGCGGACGCGAGCCCGTGGCCACGCGGGCTGTGGGAGCAGTGACTTCAGTCTGCAGGGGGCTGTTTGAGGTTTGAATCCAGAGTCTTTGCCTTCAGACAGAACGAGATCCAAATAATTCTAGAGAAAAGGCTCCACGTGCTCCTTCTCCTCGGACACTTCCCCGACCACGGAAACACAAGCTGTGTGCGGGACCCTCAACTCTCTCCCGCCTTCTCGTGCCGGCAGAGCGAACCCACTCCCTGTGTAGGATCTGATCTGTCGGAAGCTCCTCTGCACTCTCCTGGGGTGAATAATCTTGGCCTGACTGATGGCCGTTTGAGGTTTATAACAGTTATTTCTTAGCGACGATGAAGCAAGCTGGATCTCTGTGGCCGCTCCTCTCTTTGGGGATTGAAGGCACCATCCCCTCTGCCTCCCTGGTGGCCACACACAGGGTGTGTCTGGTTCCTCCTGCTTGTAGATGGCCCTCCTCCAACACCGTCCTGGAGAAGCCGTCATCGGATTAAGTAAAATTGCAAGGAAGATGCTAATATGCCATTATTTTGCTGTTGTTTTCAAAAAATATTTTAGAATTGAAAAGGAGAAGCAAAAAGGAGGAACTGAGCGTTAAAATGAACCTTAATCATCTAACTCAGCCATCCGTGCGGCGTGAAGTGTGGCAGAGGTGGGTTCTGGGCTCACCTACCAGCCCCACCCCTTGTCTGTGGAGTCGGGAGCAAGTCACTTAACCCCTCCGAACGTGCCTCCACCGTCTGTGGAATCAGCAGCACGTGCCCGGTGATGCTGAGCGGGAAACGTGATCTGAAGTGTGCCGAGAGCTCTCACGCCACGGACTCATGGGCGGTGACCCTTCGTTCTTCACTGTGCTCTCTGGGACTCCCGAGTCCTCCGCGTCTGTCTTGGCCTGTCGTGCAGAGGCATCTGCGTCCTTGGCTCGGGGGCAGGGGCAGGTTCTCTGCGTGAGCTGCAGTGTCATCAGGGTCCTGCTTTCCTTTCCCGCCATCTCTGCTCACCTGACTTTGACTGGACCTCTAGGTGACATTGTACTGTTACTTTGTGCCAAACAGGCATTTGGGTTGAAACATTTGCCAACACTGAAGGGTCCAAGAAGGCCCTCTTACCTGCTCTCACCATGTACTTCTGTTGCATTTCTTGGCAGATTTTACAGGAATCATACCTACAACCTAATCAGTTTCCATTTCCTTCAAATGAGACGTATGTTTTCACCAACATGAATAAAAGAAGAACAAGTAGCTTATAACATGACTGACCTTTAAAGCAGGAGAAGGCCTTGAAGACGCGGTCGCTGGTCTCCCTGTCTCCTCGACAGCCTCCTCCTGGTGGAGTTCTCGTCCCGCTGACGCTACTGCTCAGTGTGCCCGTGAACATGACTTACTTGAAGCCTTTTCTGGGTCTTACTTTTCTCATGTGCAAAATAAAAGGTAAGCCTAGGGTCGCTGGTTTTTAGTCTTTGAAAGAAAACATCAGAAAACGTTGTTGTAGAGAAATGTGACAGGCGCCGCCTACCCGAGTGATGGAGGCTGACATCACCAGTGATAAAGGACTGTTGATGCACTGCACCTGCTGGGTGGTGCAGGGAGGAGGGCACCCCACTCCCTGGTGGTGTCCGCGAATCCATAACTTGGGTCCGAGCGTGAGGAAACCTCCGCCGCCCACACAGCGCGGGACCCCCTGCAGAATGCCCAAGGAGCTCCTGTGTCAGGTCCTGAGAAATAAGGAAGGACTGAGAAACTGTCACGTTTGGGGGAGACGAGGAGATCCTATAACTAGATGCGAGCTGCTGTCTTGAACTGGATTCAGAACCAGAAAAAGGACATTGGTGGAAAAACTGGCAAAACCCAAATAAAGCCCGTAATTGAACAGCGTTGTCCGGACGTGAGTGCTGGTTTTTGTCAGGGTGCCACTGTTCTGCAAGATGTTACCCTCTGGGGAATCTGGGTGAAGAGTGTACTGGAACTCTCTGGACAGTCTTCGCGATGCTCCTGTTTAAAATAATTTTAAAATTATTTTAAAATAAGAAGTTAAAAGAAGCACTGGGACATTTTTCCCCCAAGTGGAATCTTATGATGGACTCCAATCTACAGAGTAGAGAGAAAAGGGATTGTTTAATCGAAGAGGACACGGGTGGGTTGAAATCCAGAAATTCAGCCTTCCCCTTGCTTCTTCCTGGCATTCTCCCCCTGGCCTCCAGAGACATCTCTGAGGACCACCTGGTTGCCAGGGAACACACTGGGAATACAGTTTATTGACCAATCTTTTAAGGACCTTTCCACTTAAAAAAAAGGCTCTAAGTCTTCCAAAAAAGTAGTATTTGGACAATAATAGGACTCAATCAAGTTCAGTGTTTCTGATTCATTGACTCTTGGATCTGACAGCATTGAAGTCATTTGCAGCGTTAACAATAGAGTGTCCCTGAAGAAAGATGACCATGAAGCTGGATGGGAGTTATAATCCAAGACATGGGAGGAGGGGGAGTGGAGACATCAGACACTTTCCGGGCATTTTCTGTTATGAGCACACATCTGAATACAGGAAATTAGGATTTTCTGAAGAACAACAACAAAAAAACTATCCTGGTTGCAGAAGCGCTCATTAGCTCAGTCTGTTATTCCAGGACCCCGGTTGGGACTTTCAAGCCACTATAAGAGATCTCAATTCAAACCACTTTTTGATCTAATTTGTAATCCCCTAAAAGGACTTGGTAAATATCTTTGCTGATTTATTTAAAAACATGCCAGCCCACAGTGCAATCAGATGCCTGTGTGATAGTTACCAAATAAAAAAACTAAACACTGTCTAACTTGGGGTTTCTAGCTTTTCACAAAGTAATTACACCTTAAACCAAAACATTGGCTTCATTTTCACAAATCTTAGCCTGACGTCTTAATTCATAACGAGCAGCCGCCGTAGGTTCTGGAAGTCACAAAAATCAGTGCAAAGGAAGACGAGGCTTTAAAGCACGTGCTGCCTGCGGCAGTCACATTACACCGTCACAGGCGCGCAGGGGGCGTTCTTTGTGGACACAGGCAGTGGTTTTCCTGGCCTCCTCCGGCTGCTGTGATTCTCGGTGGCCTCTGACCTCCCACCATTGCCATCAGAACCAGCCTTCTCCCGAAACCCTTCATTCTTCTCTGTTTTCTCCTCTGCTCCACCCTCCAGGTGCCCTGGCCGCTGCTGTTGGCAGTGTCATTTCTCCGATCACCTCTCCCGGCAGCTTCTGGGGTTGGTTTCTTTCCTCCCGGGACAGTCAGCAGCCCCAGCTCCTCTTGCCTGCCTTCCCCATCTCACCCGCCAAACTGGCAGGTCTTCAGAGCAGCTCCAGTCTAGCTCTGTGGCTCCTGGGTTCAGCTGAACTGAAGTGCTTATTAACAAGAACATTTCTGTGTTAATTATGTCAGCGGGAACTTGACACGCATGTGCGTTTCGGAGGTTGTATCTCTGACAGAACAGATGTGTTTGTGCTATGTTGGTGAGTTGGCAGAGACGCCTGTGAACTTTAAAATTCCTGCAATCAAAGCAGGATTGTCAGCGAAGACGTTCGGGGTGGACCTGTGGAAGTTTTATCGCATTGATCCACGTTGCCCTTGCGGGCACTGGTGTGTTTTACTTTGCAAGTGTTGACGTAAGCGACACATTTCTAGTTTGAGTATTTTTCATCGGAGACTGAATATTCTGTTTTCACGGCTCTTTGCTATTGAGGTTTCCGACGAGCAGCAGCTGTGTAAAGGGAACCGCGTGTTCTCGGTGTGCGTGGCGTTCGTCCAGCACCTGCCTACGCTTTACAGTTTGCTGGTCTAACCAGAGAGACCCTGTTACCTGCTCAGCCCTGCAGGAGGAAAGGGGCTGCCGCCCCGTGTCCCTGCCGTCCCCCTGTGAACCTGCACGAGGAAGGAGTTGAACAAAAGAACCTTAACTGAAACATGCTTTTTTCCTTAGGGGGAGAAAAACCAGAAGATGACAATTCTGCCAGCTGCCCTGTAATCTCAGAAACTACAGCCGGGCGCGGCGTTAGCACAGCTTCCTGCGTAGTGACGCGCGGTCGCGCTCTGGCTGGACGGGGCCCAGGTGCTCTCTGAACCAGGCAGCGTGCCGCACGCCGGCGATTCCTTTAGCCAGAGACCTTGCACCAAAATCTCACGGTATGCGAACGCCTGGGTTGGTTTATTAACACCTGGATTTTTCTTTCTTTCTTTTTTCAGCATCTCACAAGAACCTCGGCAAGAATAAGAAAGTGGTTCCGTTTCCTGGTAAGAGAGCGGCTGTTGGTGATCATTTACGGGCACGTGTGAGACGGGGACGGGCCTGTCTGTGCTCACGGGGTCACAGTGAGTTACCTGGGAGATGCCCGTAGCGCCCCCACCAGGCGACCCCTGGAACTTCCGTCTGGAGGCAGCTGTCCTCGTGGCTTGTCTGGCTTTGAACCACAGCTTACTCTTTCCTAGCTGGGCGCTGACCTCTCCGAACCTTCTTTCGTAGGGCACTGTTTTTAGGTGGGTTGACAAATGAAGGTTTTTACTCAGCGCACGGTGACATTGTCAGCCAGCGGTTCTGTCCCGGCAGACTTTGTTCAATTGTGCAATTATTTTAAGATTTTACTGCATGTATCTTTATAACATTTTGTAAAAAAAAAAGGAGGGAAGCGAAAAGAACTCCTGAAACTTGTACTGAGAAGTGCAGGCTTCAGACAAACATGGAAATTCTGAGGTGCGCTGGAGTGACAAATTTCCAGGCACCTTTAGGGACCTGTTCGATTATGGGCTCCATTCTGAAAGAAAACAATATGGAATGCCTATGCAATGCCGGAAATATCTCATCGGCAATTTCATTTAAAATGCAGGGATTTTCGAAATGCATTTTATCACGCATCAATATAGCGCATGTGTCATTTTATAGCAGTGTAGTTTCATGTTAAACAGTAGAGTAACACATTATTCGTGTAAACACACTTCATACCTCAATGCCACCTTTAGTTCTGCACGTTCTAGTTCTGCGTGTCTGCAGGAGTGCTTTATGTGTGGGGCTGGGGACTGCTGGTCCGTTTATTTTGAATTCCCTTTCTTTCATTTATGAGACATTTCTGAGTGCCTTCCACGTGCCAAGATGAGTACGACACGGACCCTGCCCGCAGGTTGCTCCCGGCCTGGCGGGGAGACCGGCCGTACGCAGAAGTCGGCCCGCACGCAGGACGGGCCTGTAGGAGGCTGGGCTCGAGTGTGAGCCGCGAGCAGCCCCGGGTCTTCCTGGGGGCTTGCAGGGCAGCGTCGGCTCCCCGTGGCTCCCGCTGCCTCGGCCCTTCGTTTTCACATAATCACATCTTACCTTGTGGCAGTTTCTAGTTTTTCTTCCGTAATCCCCCTCCCCGTCTTTTGGTCTTTAGTTTTATGTGATGTGCTAAGTGTCACAACATGTGTACAGTTTGCCCTCTGCATCCGTGGATTCAACCAACTGTGGGTCAGAAATATTTGGAAAAAAATTCCAGAAAGTTCCAAAAAGCAAAACTTTCCTATGGCACGTACAGGTGACTATTAACATAGTATTTAGCTGTGTGTACCACTGTGTTTATAGCATTTGCATCGTATTAGGTGTTCTCAGTGATCTAGAGGTGATCCAGAGCGTTCCGGAGGATGTGCGCAGGCTACATGCAGACCCCATGCCGTTCGGCATAAGCGACTTGAGCACTGCGGGTTTGGTACCCATGGGGGTCCTGGAGCCAGATCCCTGCAGACACCAAGGACGACTGTGTATCAGTTTTCACGGTTCACTGTGTGCGTTCAAGCCCTTATCACCACAATCTTACATTTCTAAAGACCATCCTTGCCTGACTTTCAAGGCAGAAATAACTGAAACCCAGAAAGGGAAGGTGATTTGCCCAAGGTCATTTGGAGAGCAGGTGAGGGGCCAGAAGTCACATGCCACTGGACCTTTTCTTTAACAACAAAACAAAACATTGTGGAGCTGCTGGCTGTGAGCTGAGTCCGCCTGGATGTTGAGAGAACACGTGTGAGTCGGCATCAGCTGAGCCGCTCTCAGGAAGCCTGTCTGCACTGGGCTGCCGCACAGATGCATGAGCAGATAGAGGCTGGTATTGGATGCCCTGGAAACTTCCCCGAGAGAGAATGGCGGGCAGTCTGGCAGGGTCAGGAGAGAGGCTGAGGGAATTACAGAAGGTGTCGCCCAGGAGAGGGTTGTTGGAGTGAATTGTGAGGGAGCAGTGGGAGTTTGCCAGGCAGGCAGCGTCCAGAAGGGGATGTGGGGTAGGGGGTCAGCATCCACAAATGCACAGAGATGTGGTGCTGCATCGAGGGTGTGCATCTGGTTTGGTGCAGTTGGGACAAAAAGACGGTGTCAGGGAGCAGTGTGAGAGGAAGATGAAGGTACAGCCAAGGCTCAGGTCTGAAGGTACGTTGTGTCAGTGAGAGTCGGCTGGGCCAAGATGCAGTGAAGGTGTCAACCCCAAGTCTCAGTGACTTTGCACAATAAATGCCAAGCCTGCTGAGGGGGGAGGCTCTCCTGGGTGTCTCCCCTCCTAGTGGTGATGCTTCGTGACGCTGCCATCTCCCACACACGGCCTTCACAGTCACTGCAGGAGGAAAGGAGAGACGGGAGGTCACAGTCACCACCTCAGCCCCGAGGAGGACTCCACGTCTCACGATCTCTTGGTCAGAAGGAGGCATTTGGCCCCCCGGGATGCAGCTGGCCGGGAACCGTCCGTGGCAGCTCTGTGCTAGGGAAAGGGGTGTAGTCTGGGTCTGCGGCCATCGCTGCCACGCCCTGTGTGTCTTCCTGAGGGTTTTGGTCTTTACCCCATAGGTCATGTTAAAGCAGGGAAATGATGTGACCAACCTGATATTGTAAAATGTCACTCTGACGGCGGGGGGCAGGGGAAGGTAGAGCGTCATGTGCGGGCACACGTTCTGTCTGAAAGATGGTGGAGGCCAGGACCACGGCCGTGCGGCTGCAGAGGGAGGGACAGATTGCTGGGAGCAGACTGGATGGACCAGGCTGGGCCCCAGAATTGCTATGAGAGGTGGGGATGAATTTGGAGCTGGGGTTTCTGAATCAGGGTCTGGGGTTACTCCTGCAGACAAGGCGGGCTTGAGGGGAAGGGAAGATGTCGGTGAGCTGGGTTCTGAGGTGCCTGGCTTCTGTCAGGCTCTGTGAAGCTCTAACTGAGGCTGTCTTTCCATGTGTTGTTTCAAATGGTGGTGTTTTCGGTTGTCAAGTGCAGCCTCTGATTTCCTGCGCCAGGTGGCGTTTTTCACGGTAGGAGTCGCGTTGACATTGGTGAGTGTGGTTTGGCCAATGAGGGGCTGATAAGTACACGATAATCTTCCTGCACGTGATGGGTTGTTCTTCCTTTGTTGGTGCCTCTTCTGGAGAACAGTGGCCCTGGGTTCTTCTGCATTGATTCTTTTTTCTCATGTTAATAAAAAAGTGCCTTCCCCTACCTCAGTGACCCAAAGAAAAAGCAAGAGTCTTTCCTGTGGTTCTTTAATTTTTAAACAACTAAGCAACTGTAGTTCTAAATGAGAGTAAAAGTGTGAAAGCACACTGGAAGTGTGCTGTCCTGGGGGAAGACTCATTAACGTTATTCCTGTCATTTTGGAATCACTGGTACAGAAGCAATATTTGTCATTGTATGATTTGTTTCCCTTGGTTTAGATGGCTACTGTGCTCATTGGTGATTTTGTTTTATTTTGTTCACTTAAAACAAGAAAAAGAACCAAATGGCATTCTAGAGGAAAAAAACACACCCCTACTGCTAGAAACCCCAGTAGAAATAGAAGACCAAGGAGGGCCACCAACACGACAGCAGTCACAAGAAGAGTCATCACCACAGCACCCAGCAGTGAACCCTGAGAAACAAGGATCGCTTCAGCAGCCGTCCTTGGGACAGCCATCCCGAGAACAGATGCCGGACGAGCAAGGACCCCCCGGGCGGCCGCCCTTGGGACAGCCATCCCGAGAACAGGTGCCTCGGGGAGAACACAAGGAACAAGAAACACCATGAGAACAGAATGTCACCATGTTGTGAAGAGCAAAGGTCCGACGCAGAAAGGGTCGTAAGGCAGAGACGAAAACCAAAGCAGGCGTTTTTTACCCCATTATTGCTAAAGACACGTGCTAGTGGAATATTTAAATTGTGAATTTCATATTTTGGTGCCCAGACATAAAGTTTTAAAACAATGATTAAGACTAAGTTGCTCTGGAATTCCTTCTTCCGACCCCGAGCGTACGACACCTGGAGGGGGAGGGGTGGGTCAGTGAGATTTAATGTCACCACTCGGCCCAGAAAAACCCTTCTTCTCGGCCCATCACCTGTATCCGGCGTTCCACAGTGACTCAGCCACCCTGAAAATGGTACGTTTACATCATTGTCTATAATTATTTCTTCCTTTGAAGTGAATTAAGGCATCTTATAATTATTATACATATTATTTACAAGCAACACAAACACTATCTGTTATAGATACACATACGTGGACATCCATGTCGGAAGTAGACAGTAGAACCCCCTGGAACGGTGCATTTTTGGTGATTAAAGAGAATGGACTCTCAGGTCCGACTGCAGGAGCTCGGCTTCTCCACTCATGCAGTGTGTGAGCTGCCTGCACCTCGTCTGCAAACTGGGGCTGAGAGTAATGACCAAGTCACAGGTTGCTGGGACAACCGAGAACAACAGTGCGTATCACCGAGCACTCGGGGCGGTGCCGGGCACACGGGAGGCACTGAGAAACAGTCAGCTGCAGCACTGTTCTGTTTCGACTGCAGTCTTTTCTCCCATGAAGTGAGAGGAGACACAGCAGATTATGCTGCCTGAGCCTCTGCTGAGCTGGGCTGCTTCGCTGCCAGAACAGACGCAGCAGTGAGGATGTTAGGGGGGCCAAGGTCTAGTCCCAGCCACACCAGCATCTGCCAGCTGTTGCCTAGTCACACAGGGCTGGCACGTGGGAGGAGAAAGGAGAGCTGTCACTTCACCATATTTATGGTTTCTTGATTGATTGTTAGATTTGACCGTCGCATTTGTTACACTTGAAGGAGGAAATGGCAATCAAATGGAAACCGTCTCCACCTCATCTTTAGCTTTTTTTGGTTAGTCCGTCCACTTCTGGTGGGGAACCCATTGATTTTGACCTGGCTACACTCTTACTGCATGTTCTGGTGCATGAAAGGGAATTAGAACTGCATCTCCCACTCCTTTTGCCTGAGCCTTCTGTTCCAGCGTCTGGCGCATGTTGTTGTGGGAAGAGGGTGGATTCGGGGCCAGAACCTCGGGTCTAGTCCAGATGCCTCCCCTTATTGATCTGACGGCCTTGAGCGTTCGCTTGAGCTCTCCAAACATGACTCTCTCCTGTTGAAGGGGAATGGCGACGTTGGGCTGCTAGGTCTGGGAGCCGCCCGGTGACCGTGGTGCTCACAGCAGGTGTGCGCGAGGCCACCGTGGGGCCGCTTAGTTGGCCCAAAGGCCCGTGTGGCCCGCAGCTAGTAGCTGGCAGGGCAGGACTTGAAATTATGTTTTTCTTTTCTTTCTTCCTTCAAAAACTTTTTTTTTCAGTTCCAAATCCACTGTAATACTCAACTTGCCTTCGCATAGAATTATTGTATGAATCAAGTGAAATTAAACTCTAAAATCATAGTATGATTCTGGTGTAAGATGGAGTCTTTTTATTTTAATGGATATGTCAGTACTGCTTCATTTAAAATATTGCATCCAGGTGACATCCAGGTTTCGGGCTTAACCTCAGAGCGGGCTGGGTGCTGGGGGAATGGATGACGTAACTCCCTGGGAGTTATTCAGTGTTACAGTCAGACCAGACAATTCAGATTCAAATGGGCCATAGCACCTTAGCACGTTTAAAGATGGGGCTGGAGGTTGGAAGGGGAGAGGGGACAGAGCGGCTGAGATGCGATGACCACCAATGCCAACTGCTTTGCAAAATCACGTCAAAATCAAATTTCAATGCTGCTTTCTGCATTAGCTCTCATCTCATCCGGTAGAACCTGGACTCTCAACAGGACAGACTGCAGCCCAGAAAATCGCCCAGAGTCCGGACTTTACAGAAATTCCACCTCTTGTGAAAGCTGGGAGTAGACTGTGGCCAGATCACAGCTTTGAGGGGTTCTTCCTTTAACTGGCTTTTTTATGTCTTTCAGACGGCCTGGGAGTGGAAACCAGTAAATTAGAAAAAACACCTTTATATCCACTTGAAGTCAGGTTGTCTTCAGTTATGGTGCTTCTTTCTTGCAAATGGACATTTTAGCAGCAAGAAGGTCCTGTCTGGGGTGGGGCTGAAGCCCCGGGCAGTAGTGTCTTCTCAAAAGCTAAAGATGAGGCTTTTCCAGTGGACGCCACATTGATCTGATTCCTTTTCTTGGTGATACTTCTTTTTAGTAAACATTTAAAAGAATGAAATGTGGTTCTTTATAATGAAGGCTCACAAGGGTCATTCAGAAAACCAAAAGGGTGTGGAATAGCCTGTGCACATTCCGTGTAATTACTTCTTTTCTTGGAATGTTTATTGGAAGGTATGGTTTCAGCTTTATGCAGCTTGAAAGTTCTCACGAAGACGTACCTGGAACCTCAAGTTCAAAGGAGGAAAACATTTTCCCTTCCAAGTGATTAATTCCAAACAAACAAACAAACAAAAAATCCCAGATCTGCTGGGAAATGGATTTTACTCATTTTTATGAGGACAAAAATAATGCCCACGTGTCTAAGTGCGAAGACTTAACAGTCTTCTTTAGCAAAGATTTTAATTTCAGCAAATAATGTATGCTTTCAAATAACTCTATTCAGGGTTTGGGAAATTTTTTTTTTTGCTGAGTACACATATAACAGTTACCTGTGTTTTGTTTGCATTGTAGTCATTTAACGGAGGTATAAGCTGTTTAGCTTTGCATTTTGGTTGAAAAAAATCATTTGCTGTCAACAAGGTAGAATTTGCATGATTAGAGACTTAGCCGTCATCATCTCCAAGATCCTGGGCGTGGCCGTGTTAAGGACTTGAAAGTATTTTCTGTTATAATTATTGATAAAATAGTTATAACCATTGGCAACAGGCTCATCAGTGTCAACTTCTTACATTTGATGCTTAAAAATGCTTTAGAAGTTGGCCTGCATTCAAATGTGTCAGAATATGTTGGGGTACACAGGAAAAACTGAGAAAGTAAGCAAAAGGGGAGAGTTTAAAAAATGTCTGCTGAGCCTTCTGAACTGAGTAGTAGAAGCCAGAAAGAAAATGGAAAGTGGAAACATCTTTCTCTTTTACAGAAAAAGTTACGGCAAAAGAAACTATTTTTGCTTCCACTGAAATAGCACAAGTCACTGTACGCGAGTTGTTTCTTTCTTGCTGTTTTAAGGTTTTCTCTTTCTTTGGCTTTCGCTGGGGCAGGTGTGATGTATCTAGGTGCGCCTCTCTCTGAGTTTTATCCAGCTTGGAGTTTGTTGATTTTAGTGCTCAGCTACTGATTGGACAGAGATCGCCTTAAACATCTCGATTCAGCAAATCCCCAGCCTTTTCTGAGGAGCTCTGTCTGTGTGTTGAACGTGCCTTCAGCAGTCCCGTGGGGGAGTTACAACTCTGCTTCCACTTCACTTCCTGACCAGAGCCTCAAGGTCAGACAGAGCTGAGGGTTTAAGGCCTTCTCAGGCCTTTCCTGGGCGCACACACGGCTCTGCACACGCACGTGGCCTTCTAGATTCTCAGGAATATGTCAGAGTTTTACAAAGCCCACTATAGATATCTCATCCCCTAGTTTTTTCTTAAAACTAGAACTTAAAACGTAAAAAATTTTTGTCTGGCCCAATTGGTGTTACTGCATCAGGCAGCCGTGGTGTTAAACAGTTGTCACTGGTTGCTTTTGATGAGTGCCCCAGAGACAGGACTGTTCAAACAGAGAGAGCTCTGAGTCAGGTCAAATAAAGAGAAACCTTGAGACCGGGGCTTTTCCTGCAGCCGCCAGACAGGTCAGCTCGTGACAGATTTCTGGGTCTCAGCTTTTGGGGAGCTCCAAACCCGTTCTTCCTCCTCCCAGCGGGTCCTAAGCTGTGGTTTTCACAGCTACCATGAAACAGTTGAGCTGAGGAGAGGAAGGCGGGAATAGGGCATGTTAAAACATCATCAAGTCTGCTGCTCCTACTGAGATTCAGTTATGTAACCCTTCGATTAATTTCTAGAGTCCTGAAAAAGTTGATTTCGACACTTTTCATTACTTTCATGAAGGAGCGGAATTTTGGTGGTCCTTACTCTGTCATCTCAGAAATGCTTTTCTTGTGGCGTTCTTGACACGGCAGCTGGTGGGAATTTAGATCCCTCATTCCCGCACCTGCCACATGCTTCTAATTCTGTTCTCCCTTGGTGTATACAAATACAGAGAAGCAGATCGGCGAGCCACCCAGCCATGGGGCTGGGGAGGGGCACGTCGGTTCCTCTCTCTCGAAGGTCCTCAGTCTCTGTGGTTGGTACATGCGACAGCCTCCTTCACTTGACTTTGGGTGGATGTAGGAGGAAGCATTTTTCTTTCTCCAGATGGGAAGGGAAAGCTGAAGCCTTCTCTTGTCCTTTTGCCCTTCTGGTAAGGGGACTTGGGGGAGAATAAACAAGTTGGGTAGAGAGATAACTGGGAGGTGGGGCGAGAGACCTGGCCAAGAAATGCTGCGTAATTGTTGGCTGTGGGATTGCTTTTCTTCCTGGGGCAACCTGAGTAGTTTCTTTCCTGAAGGCACAGGAGGGGATGGAAGGGGCTGGGATATCCCTCCACGTGACCCCAGGAGCCCGACTGAGTTAGGAGACACCCAACCAGCCCAGACAGGACTTCATCGTCCCGCCAGCGGGGACCTGGGGAGAGGTTCGGCTGCTCACTGAAGTCCGGTCACGCAGAGCGAGCACACACACACCTGGAGCCTTTATCAAAGGGCATCCTGCAGACCCACCAGACACAGCTGTCGGGGTGACTGAGGACGAGCATCCTGAAAAGAAGTTACTGTATGATGTGTGTGGAGTGAGGGCCCATTGCAGGCCTTTGGTCTCTGGCTATTTTTTCACTTCTGTTTTCTTTTTCCAGCTCTGCCCTGGCAGCCAGCTCTTCCACCTATACTGAGCTTGTCTAAATACTTCTTCCCAGCTGTCATTTGCTGCTTTCAATCCACATGGGTTAGAAACAAGATAACAAAATGTGTTACGTGGGCGGTGCAAATCAAGGGTACCGGAGACCATGGGTGGATGCAGGGGCACTCACCTGTGGAAAATGCATGAGTTTGATGCGCAGACATTGTACAGGCTGGTCCCAGCTTCAAGCCTCTTCTGCTTGCTTCGTGGATCTTGAATGAGTCCAGGTGGGGTAGAGAAGTTGCCCATCTTCATTCATTCTGAAAGAGGCAGCTCCCTGTAGCTGGCTCCCAGGTCACCTCCTGCAGCCTTTCTGGGGCTGCCCAAAGATGCACCTTGTCTTTTCATGAAGTATTGGTGATGTGAGAACCAATTCAGACACAGGTGGGTGCAAGTTGTGTCCGGAAACGGCACCTTGGCTGTAGAGTGCTGCCCATCCCCAGGGTCTGGGTTTCTTTAAGTGGTCCCTCTGCTTACTACTTACAAGGTGTATCCAGACTAATTCACTGGGAGTCGTTCAACTAAACTATTGAAAAGAAAATCCAGAGAAATCTCAGCTTTAACTGCAGACCATGGCCTCATTGGATCCTGTTTGCCCCTCAAATTTCCCACTTTCGATGCTGAAATAAAACACTGTTAAAAGAATACGAGACTAGAATGTGAACTTTGAGGTTTAGAATGATCTACCCAGAGAATTAAAAAAACTTTAGATGTAATGTATTGTTGGCATCGTTCACTGGTGACACCAACACCTTAATTTCAGCAAAGCTTCCATCTCACATTTTTTCCGTAGGGAAACAAGTTTACATGCCAATTAAGCTGAATTCTTAAGCTGAATTCTTTCCTGAAAAAAGTACACAGAGGATATTCAAAATGTTAAGAATTTGAGAATTGGTGAGTTTAAATTTTTTTCTTGTTCCTCAAGTGACACATTTTGACCTATTTCTGGCATTCTGCATAATGGGCAAATTCCAGATTGTGATGGAAAAAGCATCAGGGAAAACCTCTCCCCCACGAGGCACAGGTGGCTGTGGACTTGCTGGCAAACTGTGGCTCCTGGATGCAAATCCTCCTTTTGTGTTTATTTAAAGAAATCCGACCAATGATTTGTTGTTGGTCAGTGTTTTCATTGTGCAGAAAATTCACTGTTTTCATTGTTCAGGAAAATCTGAGCAATGAAAACAATGAAACGTGTGCCGGCGTTGTTTTTTTCAATTTTCTTGAAGAAAAAAAGATGCCGTCGCTCTCAGTGGGTCAGAGCACAGCGAGAAAACGTGCCCCTGGCGCCCTCCCCGTGCTCTCCGAGAGCAAGGAGTGACAGATTACCCGCCGGATGCTCGCGCAGCCCGGGCCCCCGCCGGGGCGCACCCCGCGTCACAGGCGCAGAGCACGCGCCATCACGGCCTCAGAGTCGCCTCCGTGTTGGAGGAGCTGGAGGGGGCAGGGCGGACTGCGAGTGGGCTTCCCTGGCCGGGAGGGGGTCGGGCAGGGGCGGCTGCGGGGCTGAGCGGGACTCCGCCGGGCTGCCCTCCGCCTGCTGCTCTGATTGGCCGATTCTCCACGTGTTTGTTCTCAGTGGGTAGGCCCCCCACTCCCTAGTGTGACTTAATTCTAATTTCAGATCATTTTTTCCTCTTGGTTTAGCGCCCAAGATTACTAATTCTGATTTTCAGTCTGCCGTTTGAGACCAGTGGTGTGAATTATTTTTTAAGTGTTTTTTCTTTATTTTTATTTTTTGGGGAGGGAGGTAATTAGATTTATTTATTATTTGTTTTAACAGAGGGGCTGAGGGTGGAACCCAGGGCCGCATGAGTGCTAAGCACGTGCGCTACCCCTGAGCGCCACCCTCCCCTGTGAACTGTTGGCCCGGACAGTGCGCTGGCGGCCCGAGGAGCGGGGCCTGGCTGCTGGCTCTCGTCTCAGGGGTTCCTCGGACCCGCTTGCTGGGGAGCTCCGCACCGAGGCCGGGCGGCAGGGGTCGGTAACCCCCGCTCCGTCCAGCCTTCCTGTTTCAGGCGGTAATTGCAGGTGGCCCTAGAGAGGCCGGGTAAGACTATTTCTAGGCGAAATAAGTCAGCAGAGCAGCTCCCAGTGATTTCCTAGATGGAGTCTGGAACCATGACCCTCCCTGGCTTAGTAACGTGTCAGGAGTGCTGAGGCCGCGTTGCGGGAGCGAGCTTCGCGCGGTCTTCCTGCGGACGCTGAGTCCGCTGCGGGGCAAAGAGGCCGACAAGGATCCCTGGGGGTGGCAGCTGGCTTCTTGTGGTTGCTCACCTTCTGAAATAGCACAACAAAATACACATAGTTAATTATTCTGGACCTTTAGAAATGTCAGATCGGAAAGACAAAAACAAGTCTAAGTCCAGCCTTTGAGCCGCCCTGTCCGCATGCCCGGTTTTGTAACGGAAGGGCTTCGGACAGAGATGGCACTCGGCCAGGCTGCCAGGAGGGGAGTGAAGTTTGCTGTTTGAGCCTGTTTGCCCCCCTCGTCCTTCCTTTGAATATTCACTGCATTTCTTGTGTTCAGGGAGGGCCGTGTTGAGCCGCCCACGTGTGCCAAAAGGGGCGACCTTAGCTCGGCCAGAAACAAAATCTAGCGTGTTGAGATAGGTCCAGAGTGCTGACTGACTTGTGTTTCTGATTTTTATGAGGTCAGAGTCCTGTGGGCAAAGGCTGCTTTCAACTATTTGTGGCTGGGAATCCAAGAATATCTGTTCTTACCGCTAGAGATCCCCCAACCCCTTGTCACCTGATTCAAGGAGGAGACAGATTCTTTGGGATTGTCCTTCTGAAGCCCTTGAGTGTCCTTCCTCACGGCTGTACCCGCAGAGGAAGATGAGCTGGGCTGTGCGGAAGGAAGGCTGTGGACAAGCCAACCTCGGGACGGGTTAATGTCACATGCACGGGAACCTCACCTACCTGAGAGACTCAGGGACAGAAAGGTAAGGTGGGGGTGTACACCAGCCTGAGCTGGGGAATGGGTTGGGCCTGGGGCTTCCAAGGTCACGGCAGCTGTTCACACGACAGCGAGAAGAGGAAGAGAGGTCGCGTAATTAGATGTTTGCCTCGCCACGTTGATGGGGCCACTTGGCAAAAATTTATCTCCAGTGGTAACTCTTTTTTTGGGAAAAATCCCCAATTTAAATTCTTCTAGACAGTTAGGGAGGGGCCGTAGTTTCTCTTGAACCTGCAGAGTCTCAATTACCTTCTGTTCCAAATAATTCTCCTGCCAGAGAGACACACCTTGGGGAGGCCTGTTCTGAACCCCGGCAACCTTCTTCACCCAACTGAAATCTGGGAGTCAACTCATTTGAAAAATGAGGGGATTATTTTTCTCTAAGATTCTCCTGCAGCTTAGTAAATTTTGTTAACAAAGGCCGTTGCCAAACAACCCTTGATTTATGTGCGGGGCAAGGGCAGGGCATCACACACAGGCACTTGCTTTTCCCCGTGAGCCTGGCCTCTGGGCACCGGGAGTGCTCCGTCCACACAGATGCATCCTGGGACAGAGTTTGCACGGGACCCTGTTGAGGTCCTGGGAGCCGATAAGCCGGAAATGCCGACAGCCCGGCATCGCCCTTGTTTTCGCCGTGGTGCCCCGGCAGGCTGTGCGCGCGGCCGTCTCGGGCCAGCAACGTGGTTCCAGCACCTCTGACACCTGAGGACATCACTGGGGACTCCTACACCGGCTTTCTAAGACTCGTTTGAATTCTAGGTAAACGTGATCACACGTGAAAGATGAAAGTAAGGGCTCTCAACCCTCAGGAGCCCCAAATCCTGTATTTGTAACTATGCCTTGTGTGAGTGAGACAAGGAGAACCCTGGGCGCCGCATGTGTGCCGCCCGCTGCTGTCTGGGGCCCCGAGCCGCTGCCGGGCGGGCGAGCACTCGGACGCACCTGTTGAATCCCCTCCTGGCGGCATCTCGGTTCTGTGACAAGCCGTCGCTGTAGCCTGCCTTGTCACCCGCTTGCGTCTCCTGAGCGCACGTCAACTCAGGTAAAGAAGACACACCAGACTCTAGCTGTATTGCTGCCAGAGACGGTGGTCGGCAGGAAGTTTGGAATCAGTCTTTTTTTGTGGATAATCCACAAAAGGGGGTGATTTATATGTGAAAGTATCCGAGTGTACATAATTAATAACCAACATCACGGGACGGCACGGAGTCCTTGCAACTACCCTCGGTTTTAGTTTAAGAAAACCGTTCGCTCACAATCACATTGATGCGTCCTGCTTCTCTGCAAGACGAGACACAGGCTGATTGGTTGTGACAGACAGTCCTCTTCTTAAATGACCTCTAGTCGTGAGGAGGGGCAGGGGCGCGAGGGAGAGTGAGGCAGGTGAGGGGTGCTGGCCCCCTCTCTTCGCACACTGACTCCCAGCAACCCTCGTATACCAAAATGTGATCACTTTCACGAGCAGTCGACATAAAATATGAGCGAGACACCTGATGGCAGGCTCCGTGCGTGTCACGTTTATAGCACGTGTCGTCTGGAGGAGCCTGTTTCAAGGGCTTGACAGCGACGTGTGGCCAGCGGCTGCCGTCCTGGGCCGTGCAGTGTTACGATGGCCCTCAGAAGTCATGCTCTTTGGAGGTGAGTGGCTGTTTTGGACATCGTGGCAGGAAGCCCCAGTGTCGTGGAGGCTGACTGGCCGAGCCAGCGTCCATGGGGGGGGGGTGTCTCCATCTCGGCAGTGCACCTGTCAGAAGGGAGGTGCCACGGTGATGAGGAGGAGGGTGAGGGTGAGGATTCTGCAGATGAGGACATGAGTGGGGAGCATCTACATTACTCGCCAGAGGCCTGCCTTAGGGAGATGAGGAGCCTGGCCTGAGGCTCACGCCTCCTTGGTCCTGACGTCAAGCCGCCCTCTTCTCACGGGAAGTGAGGGGGCGGCCGGGTGACCCCATGTCCCTTCTGGTGCTAGCAGTCTGCAGCCTATGTGTGCACCCCATCCTGGCCCAAGTGGTGCGCTTGCACACGTGCTGTGTGGCAGGAAGTCTCCACGCACACAGCAGCTGCGGGTGGGATCTGCATTTCCATAGCCTCCGTGTTTGGCTGGAGGAATGATTAATGATGAAAGCGGAAGACAGATGGTCTGAAATCCAGTTACCTCGGCCAAGTCGCATCTGGCTCAGTCCCAGCGGTTATAAATAATATAGCAATGACATCACCTTCCCTGTGATCCCGTGTGGCGTGGGGAAAATAAACTGTCCACCATTGCGAGTCCCAGCTCTGTTTTATATTGTTTCACTTCTCTCCTGTGGGTTTTCCTCAGCTGCTTCAACACGATGAGCTGTATGCCTGTCAGTTTATCCCAGCATCCGGCATAGAAAACATTCTTATAGATGCGTCTAATTTGATTTTCCAATCACTGCAAAAGCTCACAACACCGTTGGACCTTAATCACCCTGATCCTAAAAATGGAAATCTTTGCAAAGTAAACCTGGGCGTGACCCAGCTTAAGTCAGGGAACACAGTTTGATGAGCTTTATTTCAGCATTTACTTTGGTTCAAATCACTGTCCTGACACAGGAGTTGTTTGTTGTAAAAAGGTCCCAGTGTCCTGTTGGTTACTGAGTGCCACGCTCCTTCATTTAGCTGTTCATTCGCACAGCTGGTCCAGTAAATGCCCCAGGTGCCAGGCAGGGGCCAGCTTTGGGGAATCAGCCCCGAATCAGAAAGCGTTTTCGTCTTTAAACACGAATTATTCTGTAGGCTGGACCACACATCAACAAACACGATTGACCTTAGAACAATGAGGGGCTTAGGGGACCGACCCTCCGCTCAGTGGAAATGCGTGTATGATTTATAGTCACCAGCCCTCTGTATCTGAGGTACCAAATTTGTGGATTCAACCAACTGCGGACCCGATCGTGTAGAACTGTGCACATTTACTATTAAAAAAAAAAAAAATCCACCCTGAACCTTCACCTCGTATTTCTGCCCTGCCTGTGGGAGGCTGGGTGAGAGCCGGTGTGAGCCGCCTGCAGACGGAGCTTCTTGCTTCTTGAGTGACTCCACACCTCCTTGCACAAAGGAAGGGCCCTTAACGTGTGTTCACACGCAGCCCATGCCCCCTTCCCTCCGTCCTCCTGACCAGAGTCGTTGGGGCTGGGAGGGTCATCTGTCCACGGAAACCCCACCACCTGACCATTGGTGGCTGATTCTGTTTTGAAAGCCCTTTAGATTTCTTTTATTCTTAAATGAAGGACGATTATGGAATAAAGGAAGAAATGGCAAGAAATCAGGGGAAATTCCTTCTCTTACAGTCACACCAACCAGAGAGCCTTAGGTTGATTGTTCCCATTTGGTGGAGTGTGATAAACGCCATGGCGCTCACCCAGGGTACAGTTCGCTGGGAGAATGTTCTGCTTAGAGCCCGACGTGTCCCTCCTGTTCACTGAGCAAGGGTCACGCGTCTCACCGCAGGACTTGGCCCATGGGAGCTTGTTATTTTTGAAGCATGTTGAGCATTACTTTTTTTAAACACAATTGTAGATAACATCCTGGAAAGAGGAAGTATTTCTTCATTAAATGACCCTAAATGAGCAGTGATCACATGGAGGGAAGGCTGTTACCTAGAAAAGGTTCCAAGGGTATTTTGGAGAGAGAGATGAAAAATAAAGGTGCAGGAACGTGAGAGCTATAAGATGACCTTAATAAACATTCTAGGAACCTTGATTTTTATCTTATTTCGGAGCCTCAGAGCCCGTTCTCCTGGAATGCAGGGCTCACAACAGCAAACACATAAACATTAAGATTCTCAGGCACAAACAGATGCCGCAGCTGGAGGAGTGAATTAGAGGTGGCGACCTGCAGTTTCTGAGACCTTCCGTAGACTTGTGGAGGTGAAATGACACACACGGGAGGTAGTGATATTTCATGGTACATATTTCTCCTTTTCCTGTTTAAAGTAAGAAAGCGGGTTTGGGGTGTGTTCTCGAGCCCCGAGAAAAGTGAGCGTTGGCGGAAGGTGGGGATACAGAGAGCCAGGCGTGATCGGAAGCGGACCTTCAGGTAAAGTCCCGGAGACGCGGATGCCAAGTGAGGTGACGTCAGAGAGGACAGGGCTTTGTCGCGCAGGAAGCAGCGAACTTCTGTCCCTGGTGGGACCACTTAGGGAACGGCGTTCCAAACTGGGGGGAGAAAGCCTGCTTCAGCGAACAGGCTGTGTGGGTGCAGAGACACCCCGCTGTGAGCGCTGGCTGCCAGCCCGCAGTGCGGCCCCTGGGGCTGGGGGACGTGGGGACCGCTCACTGCTGCTCTGGGGACCGTGGGGGCCGGAGAGGACGCTGCTCCCCTCGCTCTGCAGCTGCAGGAGATGCTCAGACGGAGCCGCGTGGCCCCAGGAAAGCCACCTCCAGTGCTGCGGGTGCACGTCCTCCGGGCCTTCACCTGGGCGGGGACATCGCGCTGGCCCGCTGCCCTCCTGGCCCAGTTTGGGCTGGCAGTGACAGGGTCTGTCCTGGCAGTTAGAGGCTCCCAGAAAAGGCTGACTTTGTGGTGAAGAGCAGGAGAGGGGCAGGCAGAGCTCAGCTGGTGACTTGCTGTCATCGTCCGAGACGCCCTCAGGGAAGGTCGGGGACAGATCCCAGTCAGTCTTCCTGAGCCCGAATCCCTTTGATCCTGTCGTGTCCTGTTTGACCCGCAGAGGGAGGACCTGGCCGGCCTGTGGTCCGGGCTGTGCGCCTCCTCCTGATGAGCTCGCCGTCAGTGCCTGCTGTCGCCCGGCCACAGGGGTGACGGCCACTCGTCCGGTTCAGATAAACCTCCACTGGGGGAGTCAGAGCCACCCTGGCGGGGCAGCCTCCACCCCACACTGGGCCTGCAGCCGGCCAGCAGCTGCTGTGTTAGTGGGGCCTCCAGCCCAGGTTTTACCTGGGCCCACTCGGGGGCCAGCTGCCGTCACTGCCCCCACCTGCAGTCTGCCTGACCCCTTCCTGGATGTGATTTCTGGCGTCCCCTCCTCTCCTGGGGGAGCCAGCACGTGTCGCCTGCTTCCGAGTCCCGACCCAGCTGCACTTCTGCCGCTGCCCTCCCCTGTGGAACACCTGCGAGCTCGACACTGAATGTCAGGAAAGCGCGGATGTACGTGAGAGCAAGTTGAGATAACCTGGGGCCCCAAACACCAGCATGAATGCCTGCACACTATTCCTGGGGGTCCCTGGTATTCATACTCCTTTTAATGAAAGCCCCTACCCAGGAATGCCCTGGAGAATATTCTATGTTCTGGAGCCTTCAAGGCCAAACAAGCTATGCATAATATGTCAGGATGATGCCAAGTGAGGACACCCTGAATTTCTCATCACCCACAAAGAACATTCTCGTGGATGGAGAACATTTCCATCCTGGGAGCGTGTGCTCTGGGTCCTCCCACAGGCCCTGCCCTCAGCTGACGTGCGGGTTCTGCTGCGTCTGGACACCCCTGGAACTGGCCTGTCCTCCTCGCTGGAGCCGAGGGCAGGCGGCCCCGTCTTCTCCCAAGCAGGGCTGGAGGAACACTAGGAAGGCCGTGAGGCCAGTCACTCTGTGTGGAGGGTCCCAGACAGTTCCCACGCAAGCAGCCGAGTGAGGACAACTCCTGGGAGGGAGGGAGGGCCCTTCTGGGGCATGAAGACCCGGACTGGTCCTTCATGACTTTTACTTTCCATCACTTGCGTTTTAGGAAGCAGTTTGTCAGGGACAGCTGCGTGGTGCTCTACAAAGCCACCATAAGCACATGTTCTGCTAGGGGATTCTGCTTTTCTAAGTTAACATGAGGAGGCAGGAAAATTAGGAAGAAAAGTTGAGGCACATTTACACACACATAGAAACGGGAGCTGATCTGTAACAGAAGGGAGCTCCAGCATGCGGGTGTGTGGTGGTGGGCGTCGCATGGAGATGCAGGTGTGTACACGGGTGGCAGGTGCGGACTGCGTCGAGAGGGTAAGAGAGCAGACTGGGAAAGAGCGCCAGTAACTCCGCGATGTGAGGACGGGTCACGTCGCCAGGGTGGAGGAAGCAGGGGACGGAGGGGCAGGCTGGAGAGTCCCAGGGAAGAACCAGCAGCGGCAGAAGAGGCAGGCTACGTGGACGGAGTTTAACCAGTGTCGTCGTGTACAGAGCTCAACGCTCCCCAGCAGGGCTGCTTCTGGTTGGGGGAGGCCGCTCAGCCCGGGGCTTTGCCTGGCCGGAGGGCGGGGGCTGGGAGGGCTGACCAGTGGGAGAGCCTCGCTCCCCACCTGCTCCCCTCCTTCGCAGACGGTCCACTCTCCCGGGTGTTACCGGGCCCCACGTCAGAATTCCTTGCCTCATACCCATTACATAAGTTTTAGAAATTTCAAGGTAAAAATAAGAGTGCTTGAGTTTCTTGGACCAAGTGTTAACACCTTGCCTTAGAATTCCGGGTCAAAGAAAACAAAACACTAGCAGGAAGAATTGTGATCGACCGGGAGCGGGGGTGCCCCTTCATTGGTGGGTTGACTTGCACTGTTCTGTGGCTTGAACTTCCTGGAGTTTATCCTGATTTCCAGTCGGGGCTTGGAGATACTCTGGACTCTGAAGACCTGTTCGAGCAAGGCTGTGGCTCCAGGACTTACTGGTCCAGAAGACGGTAAACGCCTGATAGGCAAAGGGAATACATTCTCCCTGTGATGCCTGCAGCTCTTAGCAATGTTCCTGGTGTATGTTAGGTGCTAAACGTTGGCTGAAAGAAGTTGTAAAGATTTGAGAAGTTCATTATAGTAACGCACACATAGGTCTTTTTCAGTCCAAACTTCTCTGAGAGAGTCGGGGGCAATGTCATACGGTGATGGGACACCATCAAAGTGGCCACGCAGGACGTTTGCTGGCAGATTTCCACGTGGTGTTTGATGGGATGGCATCTGGGACTTTTCTGAGCAGTTTTGCCTGAACACAGTGCCCCCAGCAACGGGACCAGTCTTACCGCATCGCCTTACAGACCGCGGCTGAAATCCCCAGGAGACATCGGTAAGCAGGACTGATTGGGGAAGCGAGCCTTGAGGTGAATGTGGAAAACCAGAACCTTCTCTCACACTAGAAATTTGCTGCTTGATGTAAAAACCTAAGTCATAAAGCAAGCAGCGAGCCCTAGCAACACGTTCCACCTCTGGGCGCGCCCGCCTTGGGAAAGCCACCCCTGGAAGGGGGCTTAATGTGCCCCAGGCAGTTCTCTGGAATGGGGGGCCTGGAGCCCTCCCCACATGCTCCCCCAGCGGCCCCGCCAGGAACATCCTCGCTGCGCGGGGACCCCGCACGTCGGCGTCAGTGACCCGCCTCCCCTTGCCTTTCAGAGCCCCTCTCCTCCTAGTACACGGCGCAGTCACATTTCCTAAAACATAAATGAGCTTCCATTCTTCTCACGCAATCCCACGGCTGTTTACAAATGGAGGTGGTGCGTCCAAAGCCATGGCCTCCCCAGTAGCCGTGCGACCTCTGGCTCCGCCATCATCCTGATGCTAAGATCCCCGCGGGCGCCCAGTGCCCCCTCAAGGCACAGTGACTTTCTAACCTGCAGAGAAAGCTTGGCCCCTTCCTTTTCCTTTCCTTCCTCCTTTCCTCTGAGGCAGGATCACAGTGCCGGAGGGAAGCCGTGCTTTGTCTGAGCAGCAGTCTCTCTTCCCAACCTGAGCTGGTTTTTACAAATCTCTTCAGACTGATGCTCCATCTGCCAAAGACGTTTCTTAAAAGCATTAAAGGTGCGTCTGCGTCGTGCTAATTTTTGAAAATGCGTTGCCTTCCAGAATGCCCTTTCCTGCTCGATCAATAGGGCGACCTTGGCGAGAAGGCGTGGAATATTTACCTCTTAGGGGTCTTTGTAGAGGGTACATCACAGGCCATGAGCACTTTGAGATTCAGGCTCATCCTTTCCCCACGTGACATGAAGTCTGTCCCGAGCTTCAGGGTTCATCAGGACAGTGGCTGCCAGCTCGTGGTTTTATGAGCAAGTCTAAATTGTAGCTGAAAGACAAGTTTAGTTTTAGGACGTATTTTAACTTACTTTGTACCCATCTCCTTGGAATTTTGGAAGAACTTGGTTATTAATTGTAGGGTCGGTGTTGAATTACTGTTTTCTTTGGTCTGATTCCCCTGATGCAGGTTATGCTGGTAATTCTGTTTATGAACAGGGGGAACATATTTTCCTCCACCCTTTCTTAGAGAGCAATTTTCTAGCCTGGTCAGGTGACTTAATGAGAGTCTGACCTCCACCAAGACTGAATTTACGTGCACTCAAGTGTGAGGACTCTGGAAAAAGACGGGACAGCAAATCTGCACACCAAGGCACGCCGGAAACTCCGGGCTTGGGTTATTACCTCTGAGAAAGCTAGACTGGGACTCTGGAAGTTAATCATGGACGGTGGGCAGAGCCGAGGTCCGCTCTCTGCTCCGCCTGAGACTGGAGCTCCGGAAGTCACGTGTCTCAAGCAGGTTTTAGGTTGATTTTTTTAATCTCACCGTTTCCATCATATTAAAACGTGGCACCTTCAGTGCCGACGTCTTAGACGCTTTTGGGACCAAATTGTGCACTGTCCTCAGGGTCTCGGCTGAGACCCAGAGGGCGGGAGCTTCCTGTAAGGCGTGAGGAAGAGGAAAGGGGGGGGTGGAATTTAGCACTGGAAATTATTTCCTAATCCAGTCATTCTGGGTCTCGGCAGTGGGGAGATGCACCCAGGAAATGAGCCACTTCTTAACATCTAAGCGTTAGAACACCAGTTTGAAAAATCAGCTAAAAACCTCGTTACATACTTTAATGTCCTGTCTGTAACGATGTGAACAGCAAATCATGGCCGGAGGCAGGGCGCACCCATGTGAACTCGGCACCGGGGACTCCACCCTCTCCCTTCAGTTTCTTCAACCTCCCTTATATCTTGTTTATGGAATTAAAAATGTTACTCTGCATTAGCGCCTTAGAGTCTTATAAGCACAGTTGTCAAGGCCATTAGTGAAATCTTAAAGGAACGGGAATCTCCGACTGTCGCAAACCTGTCCTGCGGTCGGCTCTCGCAGGTGTGTGTGCGTCCGCCGTGTCTGCTGCCGACCCGGTTCCCTCTCCAATGTACCCAGATGGCACAGTTCTGAGAAGAAAATGCGACTTTCCCCCTTTATGTAAGTCTCACCATCCCAGGCGCTTGGGGGCCAGCACCTTTCACAGAAGTGGCCCTGAGCTGGTGACTGCAGGTGACACCTGGATGACAGACCTCACTTCATGGAACCAGTTCTGTCACACGTCCCAGCCGTGTCATTCGGTAGCTTTCCCTTCATTCCTGTGGTTCTGGGGGAGCTGAGTTGGATCGCCCCGTGGGGCTGCCGTGGGGGCTGGCGCGGGGAAGGCGGAGTCTGCGGCGCCCCAGACCCACCGCCGGCGGGGGGCGGGGGTGGGAGTGAAGCTGACACCTAGCACCTCGCCTCTGTCCGCGCCGACGGGCCTTGCACGGGCCTGGGAGGGACTCGGCACAGACGCTAGGGCAGCGCGTGTGTCTGAGTGGATGTCAGTGAAAAGGAAAACCGCGTCCCTGGGCGAAGGGTCCCGGACAGTGAACTCGGACTGTAATAAAGTTAGAGTGGAGACATGTTTGGTATCCCTTGCTTTTTGGGAAAAGTTCGGTGGTGGTGTTTTTAAAAGTCCTGTAACCTTGGCATGAAAGTGCTGGAATCAAGCTGACTTTTTAATAATTAGTTTATCCTGGCGTAGAGGGGCTTACAGCGCTGTGCTAACTCGTGGTGTGCAGCACAGTTATGCATATATGTTCTTTTTCATTATAAGTTATTACGAGCTGTTGAATAGAGCTCCCTGTGCTCTACAGTAGGACCTCGTTGTTTGTCTATTTTGTATACAGTAGTTTGTACCTGCTAGTCCCAAACTCCTAATTTATCCCTCTCCCCCACCCCTTTTCCCCTCTGGTAACCATAAGTTTGTTTTCTATGTCTGTGGGTCTGTTTCTGTTTTGTAAGTAAATTCATTTGTACCACTTTTTAAACTTCCCATGTATAAGTGGTATAGTTAGTTAAACCTTAAAACCAGCACAGAATGGGTCAGACCAGAGATGGGCCCAGACGCGGAGGAAGCTGGCAGCCTCAGCCTCCCCCGCCCTCCTTGTGGGGCTGGTGGCAGGACGCCGCTGACTCTCGGACTCCCGTGTCTGTGCGTCCCTAGCTTTGTGGGCTGGTCCCCAGTGCCCTCCCCCAGCATCTCCTCTGTTCTCCTGCTGAACTTTGGGTCTGGTTTTCACACTTCATCTGTCACCTTGAGCTTGGTCCTTACGTGGACTTATGCTTCTTCTGCTGGCTGAAGCTGGGGCCACGGTTCTAGACCCCTAGTTCCCAGTAACTCTGAGCCCCCTGGCCAGAGTGTTTTGACTGGGGTCATGTTGAAACAGGCTGATAGACAGGTGGCTGGTCACCGTGGAAACAGGAAGGTGGAGAGCCACGGGCGCTCCCAGCTGCAGGGTTTCTGCACTGTCCTCCAACTCTTTCATTGGATTAAATTTTTTTCTGCTTTCATACTGTTAATTTCTAAGAGCTACTTTTTGTTCTCCAAATAGTTTTATTTTCCAGATCTTTTGTTCTCCACATAGTCCTTTAAAAATGTCTTTAATGTCTGGTTTATGGATGCACTATCTTTTCATGGTCTCTGATGCTGTTGATAAAGCCATAGGGACGCTCCCAGTGTTTGCATTATTTTGGACTCTGTCTTTCATATAAAAATAGTTCTCAAATGTCAGAGTGTAGCATGAAGATGATGACTGAAAGCTCTGTGCTCCAGGGTGGCCTTCACTGAAGGGTGGTCTGACGGTCAGCTGGGAGGGACCCCACCCGGGAGGGACCCCACCCACGTCACAGCCTTGTGAGGTCTCCCTCTCGGCCGCGCAGACTGTTCAGCGCGGGTGCCTGCAGCCTGCCGCTGGGGTCCCAGGGGCCAGGCCGGGGAGAAGGCGGGGCTGGGCCCCAGCAGACAAGCTGCCTGCACCTGCTGCCCGGCTTCTGCGTGGTGCTAAATATGGTGCTAAATATGCGTATTTATCAAAGTGTAGTCAGCTCACGATGTTGCGACAACTTCTGGCGGACAGCACGGCGCCTCGGTCTGCACGGCATTTTCACCCTCGGGTCTGCCTGGCGCTCCCGGCACAAGACCTTCCGTTCTCTTCAGAGAACAAAACTTTTGATTTCTGCTGGGGGAGGGGGAGGGGGAGGGGTCGTGGCTGCCTGGTCACCGCCCCCGAGTAGATTGTCTGGGACCTTTAAGTGCACAGCTGACACCACCTCTCTGTCAGTGGTCGACTTTGCTAATTGATTAAAATCCTCTTTCTGGCAGAACTCTGACGTGACCTTATGATCTTTTCTCCTTTTTGTTCTTTTTGTGCCCACAACTGTTTCTGAAAAATCTTAGAACCACCCGCTCCCTCCCCAAGCAAGCTGCTGGCGTAAGGAGCACTCACTCTCCTTCACCGAGGCGGACCTGCTCCTGTCACGTCCTGTTTGTGTCTGACCCTGTGTTTGTTGTTGTTGAGCCATTTGTGGGGCAGCTGCGGAGAGCGCGGCACTCGAACCCTAAGCGCTTCCACGCAGATGTCCCAAGAACGAGCGCGTCCTTCTGCGTGGCCTCAGCGAAGTTGTCACACTCGTTGTGTTAGTTTCTGTTGCTGTTGTGACAAGTAGCCTCATTCTCGGTGGCTTAAAACAACACAGATTTATTACCTCACAGCCCAGGATGGCAGAAGTCTGAAGTGGGTCTCGCTGGGCTCAATCACGGTGCCGTCTGGGCTGCGCTCCTCCTGGAAGCTGCCGGCATCCCTTGGCTTGTGGCTCCTTTCGTCTTCAAAGCCAGAAATGGCCCATGGAGTGCTCCCCACGACACTGTCACGTCGCCCTGACGCTGCCTCCCCGTCTCCCTCCCCCACCTTCTAAGGACCCTGGTGATTAGATCACCCACCTGGTAACACGGGAAGTGGCCTCTCTTAAGGTCAGCTGATTGAGCACCTGCAGCCCTAACTCCCCGTGCATGTGACCCAGCGTATTCACAGCTTCCGAGGGCCAGATTTGAACATCTTTGGGAAGATGAGGGTGGAGAGTGTGACTCTATCACACCTGGAGAATGAAGCATTGTTATGATACAACTATCTAATAACATATTTCCCACTTAATCCAATAATGTCCTTTAAGGCTGACTTAGAAGAGTCCAGTTGAGATCAGGCACTGCCCTTGGCATCACGTCCCTTCAGTCCCCTCTGATCCAGACAGCTTGCCTTTCACGGTGGACGTTCTGCGGAGTGGAGGCTGGCTGCTCTGCAGAATTCCCAACTTGCTATTTTGAGAAATTTTTGTTTTTTATTTTGTAACGGATCCCACGATCCATGACTTAAGTCAAGCCGCTGCTGGTGTTTCTTTAAGTGTCAGGAGAAGAAGTGCCTTGTCTCAGAGGAGCAGCACCAGCAGCTCCCCACTGCCCCTCCACCCCCAGTGGAGGGACGTGGGAATACAGGTCCCCATGGCAGCCGGTGCAGGGGAGCGGCTGCGACACAGCCCTGGCGCCTCTTCCCACGTGGCTGAAACGCCCCTCTGCCCCGGGACCGCCGCGCCGTCAGACAGCACGCACACAGCGCCCTCAGCCCCGCGCCCTGCTGCCCTGCGTCCTCGCCGACAACGCCGGTCCTTTCTCCACACTCGCGTGAAAAAGCTGCAGAGCCCAGGAGTTGACTGCTTCCATGATAATACCATGTTTTCTTTATCTCCCCGTTTCCCCTTCTCGTTTTGTCACGGCTTGTCCTGTTTTGGAGACTGTTGGAGAGGAGCTTGCCTCCTTTTACATTTTTATTTCTGCGTATGGTTAGAATTTCTTCATCTGGTTCCTTTAACTGGAGAGAGATGTACACACACACACACACACACACACATATCTGTCTGTACAGTTTTTCTGGGTGTGGGAAAATGGTGTTTCCTCTTACAGTTGCTTTTAGTTTGCATTTTTTTTGGCAAAGTGGAATTTTCTCATGTCTTCTTTTGAAGGCTGTTTAGCTTAACAGATGATTAATGGTGAAGCGATGGCTGGAATGGGTTATTTAGAGTGAAAACTAACCAACAGGTTTAAATCACAGCCAGTCTCGTTGCGTCCCCGTTCGGAGCCGAGCAGCGGGCGGGACTCTCACGTTATCTCCAGTCCCCAGGCTCCAGGAGGCCCTGGCACTTCCCACAGATGCCACCTTTAGCGGCGGGTCGGGCTGGCCTTCTGGTCAGTGTGTTTGCTTCCGGGACTCATAACAACCAGCCCCTTCCCGAGGTGCGGAGGACCTCGGGTCAGCAAGTCCAAGGCACCGGGCTCCCTGCACAGTCACACTCGAGTCTAGGAAGACGCTCCTAGGACACGGGGACGGGGGTTCCTCGCTGGGCTCCGGGAACGCACTGGCTACAGTCGTGAACCACATTTTACATGCATGTAGGTCATCCGTGGGTTTGCTCAGGAGCAGATACAGAGCTTTCCGAGGTTGGTAAAATGGACGGTGGGACCTTGAAAAGATTAATGATAACTTCACTTGATGATACTGGGTTCTTAAACAGATTCAGTCAAGTTCATTGTATGCTGTACATGAAGGCAGGACAGTGAGCCATACATTTAATGGGTGAAGCCAAGTATTTAAAAAATTTTTTTAATTAATGTTTTTGGGGTGGGGAGGTAATTAGGTTTATTTTTATTCATTTATTTACTTATTTATTTTTTATGGAGGTCCTGGGGATTGAACTGAGGACCTCGTGCCTGCTAAACACACAGTCTACCCCTGAGCTATACGCTCCCCGCCAAGCCCAAGTAGTTTTTGTGGTGACCCTGTAATCAGAGTGTGACTCACCCCATCATCCATTCACAAACATTTATTTATTTTTCAAAAAGTTTTATTTAACAGACATTTCTTTAAAACATATTTATTTAAAGACTGTGTTGAGCTTTTCTTGGGTCCCAGGCGCTGTGCTCAGCGCTGAGGGTACCGTGGGCTCTCCTCGGATGCACACCTGGTTGAGCAGGGTCAGAAGACAGCAATCGAATGAGGACCTTCATAGGTGCCCGGCTGCATCTGTGATTAATATGATGGAGTGAGATGAAGATGGCATAGGGTCAACATGGTCAAGTAGGAAGGACATGGAGGAAGTGACCTTCAAGTTGAGATCTGACAAAGTGGAGGAGTGAGCAGAGAGAATTCCTGACAGCAGGACTGGGGATCAGTGCACCGGAGGGACTGAAAACTCAAGGGATTTTGGTCTTTACCCTAAAAGCAATTAGAAGTAAGGGTCTAGTAGAGAAATGAATGACACGTACATTTTGAAGTTTCCTCTGGTTTATTCTCTCTCTCTCTCTTTCTGTGTGTATGTGTGTATCTGTCTGTCTGTCTGTCTATCTATCTATCTATCTATCTATCTATCTATCTATCTATGTCTGTCTATATCTAGATATGTATCTGTATTCAGTGTATGTACTGCAGTGTCCGGGTGATGGATGATGGCAGGTTGGACCAGCGTGGTGGAAGGAAAGGCAGAGAAGTTGATGAGTTATTTTAGGAAGTGGACCTGCAGGCCTTGGTGGTGAATGCATTTATGGCCCGAGGTACGGGGAGGGTTGATGTCTCGGTTTCCATCTGCGTGGGTGGATGGTGCTGCCATTGGGTGAGGCTGGGGAGACAGGGAGGGGCCAGGTTGTGAGGAGGAGGGGAGGAGCCTGGTGCAGGGGGTGCTGGTCTCTGGGGTCCACGTCAAACAGTCCTCACTCGAGAGAGCGGGGCTCAGTTTCAGAGCAGAGTGAGCTCTTGGGCGGAGTGGGTGTTTGAATTGTGTGTGTGTCAGCTGTGTGGGTGGTGAGTGAAGGGGTTGATCTGGTGGGGAAGGCCAGGGAGAAAGCTCCGGGGGAGAAGAGATGTGGACCCGGGGCCAAGACGTCCCCTGGGGGAGGCTGAGCCCTGGGGAGACAGGAGGAGACTGGGCCGTGGAGCCAAAGGAGAGGGGCTTTACGGAGGGGGTGGTGCCACCTCCTCACACACGAGGAGGAGTGAAACTTGACCTTGAAGTCAGCGACCAGAAGCCACTGGAGATGAACTGAGCAGGGGAGGAGTCAGGGGGACGCGAGGAAATGCTGACAGTTAGACGCGGGAGGGCGGCCTGCCTGTGGGGATGAGGAGGGAGCCAGCTGGCAGGAGGGCCGCAAGTCTGAGATGTCTTGTGTTCCTTTCGTGGGGGAGACACTCAGACTTTGAAGGAGTCTTTTTGTTTTTAAGATAATGCTATTCAATATTTTATTGATTGAAATACTTGGTTATAAATTGCATTAGATTTTCTATGATCAAACACACAATTTTAAGACAGTTTTTCAACTGTCATTCAATAATTGAATATAGACAATAAAAATCTTCATTTTCAGGTTCTTAGAGTTGGAAAAATTCTTCAGCAATCTATATTCCAGCTCATGCACCATAGAAGGCTTTGGAAACACGAAGCTGGGTGTAAATAACGGAGAGAGAAGTGACAATTGGGTGTGGGTTTTACCTCCCCACAATTCCCACAGTTTCTTGGTGGGATTTTTGAATATTGCTTCTTGGCAAAATTACTCTAGTGATTAAATGACGATGTTCACTTATGGCTCTTGCTAATACAACGTCATTTTTTAAACACCTTTATTGTGGTAGGATTCCTCTGCAGTAAACTACACACATTCCAGATGTGCACTTTGATAGATGTACAGAACCATGAAGCCACCACCACATCAAGACAGCTAACATTTCCATCCCTCCCCAAGAGGTGCGATTTTTGAATTCCCAGTTTATCCCTTCCCACCCCCTTTACCCACTGGTAACCATAAGTTTGTTCTCTGTGTCTGTGGGTATATTTCTGTTTTGTAGATGTTCGTTTGTGTCCTTTTTTTTAAGATACCACATGTAAGTGATACCCTATGGCATTTTTCTTTCTCTTTCTGGCTTACTTCTCTTAGAATGACAATCTTCAGGTCCATCTATGTTGCTGTAAATGGCATTATTTTATTCCTTTTTTATGGCTGAGCAGTATTCCATTGTGTGTGTGTGTGTGTGTGTGTGTGTGTGTGTATACACACCACATCTTCTTTATTCAGTCATCTGTTGATGGACATTTAGGTTGCTTCCATGTCTTGGCTGTTGTAAACAGTGCTGCTGTGAACACTGGGGTGCAGCTGTCTTTTTGAAGTAGGGTTCCCTCTGGATTTATGCCCAGGAGTGGGACTGCAGGATCAGATGGGGAGTCCATTTTTAGTTTTTTTGAGGAATCTCTGTACTGCTTTCCATAACAGCTACACCAAACTGCATTCCCACCTTTCCTCTGAAGCCTCTGCCTCGGCCTGTGGATTGCAGCCTCCCCCCGTCTTCACGTGGCCTTCCTGCCGTCTGAGTACTAACCTCCGCGTCTTGTAAGGACACAGCTGTACTGGCTCAGGGTCCGCCCTCACAGCCCCTTCTGCACTTAATCACCTCTTTAAAGGTCCCATCTCCAAATGCACTCACGTTCTGATGAGATCGACCTTCAAGTATCAATTTGGGGTGGGGGTCACAGTTCAGCCCATAACAAACAGTCACTCCAGGGAAGAGGCAGGGCTTGGAGGCGGCCTTCAAGCAGTTTTCTTTTTAAGAGTTTCTCACTTTTGCTTGTGGTGGGGGTGAGGGATAGGTAATTAACCCACCCCCAAGCCACGTACGCACACCCACTCACACGCAAGATCCCTCAGCCGGGGACTCTTCAGAGATCACCGTCCAAAGAGAGGGCCACCTCTCTGTCCTTGCCTTTTCCTCCACATCCTTCCGAAGCCCTCGGGCGCTCACAGGCTAAAAGGGGAAACGTCCACAGCGCTCACCCTCCTCCTGGAAGTGAGGTGGGGGCTTCTTAAGAGGGGCTTCTGAAGAGGAAAGTTAAGTTGGCCAGTTAAGCAAATGTCATAGTAACTGCATTGGAACAGGAAGCAGACCTGAGCCACCGCCAGCTATCACGCCCCAGGCTGATCCGTCTTGTCTGATCACATTTTCATGCTGCTGTGGCCACCGTGTCTCGTAAGGCGCCAAGGCTACAGGCTGATTTACAGGGACCAATGGAACGGACCAGGAGGGCTCAGAGGAACTGTTTTGCTCCGCTGGACACATAATACACATTAAAAAAAAGATCTGAGCCTCCACTACACAGACAGACGACAGTAATTTCAAGAATGCTGTTACAGCCAGGCTATCAGGCAGCTAATATGCATTGTAAAAGTTTTCCAAATAGGTGCTCCGATGACAGATGCTACCTGACAGGTGAATAATCTCCGTTATGAAAGCCCTTAAATGCACTGCATCAATCCGATGTTTGTTCTGTAGCTTCCTGGAGCCAGCCGTGGGCTCATCGCGATTCCTTTGTGTTGGAAAAATTGCGCCGCTCACGCCTTGTCAGGCTGAGGGCAGGGGCCTGTAGTGTGTTACGCGCTGGTTTAAGACTCAGCCCCTCTGAACAAGCACTGTCTTCCTCTGCCCTCCGATCCTGACTGGAGCCTTCTCTGCACCAAGAGCACACACGTGCCCGTCGTCCGTCAGCTGACGGCCTTATGGGACTTCTCCTGCACGTCCCCAGTCATGCTTCCCTTGCTGCTTTGAATAGCTTCTCTGTATCCTTTTTTTGCCATTGTAATTACGGTGCATCTTGGTGTGGTCCTCTTTGGGTTGATCGTGTTTGGGACTCCGTTACTTCTGGACCTGGATGTCTGTTTCCTTTCCCAGGTCAGGGGAGTTTTCAGTTATTATGTCTTCAAGTATGTTCTTCTCCTTTCTCTCTCCCCCCTTCTGGGACCCCTACAAGGGGATGTTAGTGCATGTGGTGGTGTCCTAGAGGTCTCTTAAACTGTCCGCGTTAAAAAATTCCTTTTTCTTTTTTCTGTTTAGCTTGGGTGATCAGAGGGTTATTGGCAGGGTGGTCAACCCTACTGTGAGTTCTAGGGTGGAAGACAGAGGTGGTGGCAGGTGGCCCAGGCTGATGGGGACACGCAGAGAGGAGAAGCCACCTGAAGGAAACACAAGGATCCTGAAGACAAACGGAGATGGCTAGTGATACTGAGGCTGCTTAAGACGCAACATTCACGTAACAAGATTTTTGAGTGATTATGGCACATCAGACACTGTTCTAGGCACTTGGAACGACATAAACAGAACCCTCACCGCACGGGCTGGCACTCCCTCGCCTCCCCGCAGCCGAAGGCGTGTGTGGAGCACTGTAGCACTGCTGCTCCTCTTGACTGCTCAGGGAGTCGAGACGCTCCTTGTGGCCGGTGCCCCGCCTGGACGGAGGAGGGGCATTCTCACCCCGGCCAGTCTCCCCGCCCCCGTGGCCTGCGCTGATGTAAGAAGCAGAGCAAGGCCGGTGAGGTTGGCTTTGCCCACTTGTAGAACTATCGGCTTTGGGGACGTGCTGCCCAGAAACGGGTGACAGTCTCCAAATTGCTTGTTTGCTTTTCTTGTTGTAAGCCTCCAGCCAAGACTTCCATTTAGGGTGAAAAATGCTTTTCTGGGGTGTGCTCTGAAACGCTGAATTTCGAGCACAGATTCCCTGATACGCCTGTGACCGTAGGAGCTGGAGGGGGCAGCGCCCGCTTGGGGGTGGCTGGTAAGCAATTCACGAGTGATGGTCACACACTGAGCCCCGAGATGCAGGCTGACGTTTAAACAGACGATGGGCCCGGAGCGCAGGCGCTTACTGGAGTCAGATTTACATCGTTTGTTGCTTCCAGCTCTTTGCTCTTTCTCTCTCGTGGTCCAGCCCCCAAAAGCCTAAACCTGCAGGTCCAGAAACACGGGGCTCTTGCAGGCAAGCCGCGTGGCGGGTCGCACCGCAATGTCTGGAAACAGGGTGACCGTGGGGTGAACGGGCGCTGCCTAAGCGAGCTTCTGGTGGAGGCGGCGGCGTTTCAGCCGGCGTTGTCTCTAGGGGGTGCCACGTGCCCTGGGCAGAGGCGAGACAGGGCAGCTCCGGGACGACCCCCCTGGCCCAGAGGATCAGGTGCGCACAGAGCTGTGCTCAGCATCACAGAGGCCCGGCTGTGTCGGAGCCACCCACCCACCACATGGGAGCAGCGAGAGGCAGCCACGGGGTGGGGTGCGGGGACTAGGGCGCTCGAGTGGACCCCTGTGGACACAGGGAGTTGCTCAGTAGGTGATGGCTCTTTTAATTGATCATAGTTGTTGTATCTCAAGCTAAACAATTGAGATAAATAATGCTAATTCAATTCAGCAACAGTGTGGCGTTAATGCACTTTGCAGTAAGACCCTGGGGCTGACGGGGGGCTGAGTCACAGTTATGGGGAAGGGGTTATGTCCACAGACGGCGCGTGGCAGGCACGGCCGGACGGCTCTGATGTTCGCTCCCTGCTTCCTGCTGTTGGGATAGTCCTGAGTTTCACCCGGAAACCAGGTACCAGCTGACGACCACCCTTCCAGCCTCCTGTGGAACCAGGTGTGCCGATGGTCTGAGCTCTGGCCGGTGGGACTCAAGGACAGGGGTGGCCCTTGGAGACACTGAGTGTATCCTCCTCCCTGATGGACTGGGAAATGTTGGTGTGCTTTTCTTTTCATTTTCATATTCTTTTCTCATTTTAGGTTACTGCAAGGTATGGAATACAGTTCTCTGGTCTACACAGAAGAAACCTGTTTATCTATTTTATATATATTAGTTAGTATCTGAAAATCTCGAACTCCCAGTTTACCCCTTCCCACCCTCATCCCCCCTGGTAACCATAAGTTTGTTTTCTATGTCTGTGAGTCTGCTTCTGTTTTGTAAATAAGTTCATTTGTGGTTTTCTTTTTTTCCCGCATATAAGTGATATCATGCGGTATTTTTCTTTCTCTTTATGGCTTATTTCACTTAGCATGATGATCTCCAGGTCTATTCATGTTGCTGCAGATGGCATTCTTTTATTTCTTATGGCTGAGTAGCATTCCATTGCATAAATATACCACAACTTCTTTATCCAGTCATCTTTTGATGGACATTTAGGCTGTTACCATGTCTTGGCTACTGTAAATACTTCTGCTATGAACATTGAAGTGCATGTGTCTTTTTGAATTAGAGCTCCCTCCAGATATGTGCCCAGAAGTGGGACTGCTAGATCATATGATAGGCCTATCTTTAGTTTTTTGAGGAACCTCCGTGCTGTTGTCCATAATGGCTGCATGCTGGTGTGCTCTGATTAGGCCATTTGATCATTTACTTCACAGTGAGAAATGCACGAACATGTTTTCCTGCTGGTGTCAGCAGCAAGGTAATGTCCTTGCCCAGGAGGAGTCCCCCAAAGCAGGCATGTTCATGCTTGCCTGGGGTGTTGGGGCTGTGCCTGTCCTGTGATGGTTCAGGTGGCCTTCCTGGCAGGTGTGAGGGGGCACTGACTGACCCACCCTCCAGCCTCGGCATTTTGGTTACAACCTCAAGGACTATGGAAACGGCTTCTTGGGCTTCGTGGATGCCCTCGGTTAGGATAAGAGATCGTTTTCCCCTTTCTGTACGAGGCCGACCCTGCGTGGGCCCCGACCCTGCGTGGGCCCCAACCCTGCGAGCTGTATGTTGTCAACCGCAGGCTGCAGTCACTGTGCGCTGTTTCGCTCTGGGGGCACCTGCTGGTCGCCTGGACCACAGCCTGTGTTGGTTTTGCAGTTTCACTAAGAGGGGGCTGGAGATGCTCAGAGCCTCCCCTGCTTCTCCACATGGGAGCTGGATTCAAGAGAGGTTTCACAGCAGAGGTTGTCATGACGCTGGTCCAGTCTGCAGCTTGACAGTGAGGTGGAGATGAGCATGGGGAGCGTGGGGAGGTGGGCTGTGCATCGCGTGGACCAGCGTCAGCCCAGCGAGGTGGGCGTTCACTTCATCCTCCAGAGAGCATCGCATGTGGCGCCTCAGGGAAGTTTCAGATCAGCTTGTCCAGTTCTCAGAACCGGAAACTGAGGTCTGCGTCCAGGAAGTAACTGGGCCATCTTAGCAGCAAAGCCTACTGCAACCTCCAAAAAATTTCCAGCCCTAGTCTAGTCATTCCCCCACCACAAGTCATTTTGAGTTTTTCAACGGAATATTGGCCCTGATGGTAGGCATATCTTTAAAAATCTCTGTCAGTTGGCATCTTTTATGTTACTTTTTATATTATTTCCTCTCATTGACTTGTGCATGAGGTCTAAAAATAAAATATTATTAAAGTACTAATAAATATAAATAAGACTGTTAAAAAAATGATCACTTCCTTTCCGCCTCTCTTGAGAACATAGGGTTGGGACCCACGTGATACTCACTGAAGTATTGCTATTCATGTTGCTATAGTAAAACGAGGCTTTTAGTTTATAAATGTGTAAAATATTTCTCTTATTTTCCCCCTGGAGTCCTTCTCTCTCCTTATTCGTTCACAGTGTAAACTTCCTTTTCTGAGAATCTGTTAATCTCCTCAAATGAGCGAATTGGGTTGAAAGCACAGATTTATTTAAATAACTGTATGTCAGTACTGCTGCATTTTGAAAATGTGAAATGCTTTTTAAGGTGTTAGTTCATAACGTGGCATGCTCCGTTACGAACAAGCACTGCAAAGGAAATTGGCTGCTCCAGCAGCGAGAAACCCGATTTGGTTGCAGGTGTTCTGCCATTTCTTTCCTGTCAGCATGCAGGTGTGGGGGCCATTCTAGGACCACGAGACGGCTCTCTGTCTCTCTTCCAGAAGTCTCTACATGTTAGAGAGCAGGTTCACCCAGCAGGTTAATGTTCTAAGCAGATGGCAACTGAATTTACAGAAAACATTTGTTTTCTCCAGGAAGTTGCAGAGCCCTGTTATTACTGGGTCATCAGAAAAGGCCTTACAGAACGAACGCGTTTGTCTATCTTATGTGCAGTGGTCAGTATCCGCTATCTTGGTCTGATTTATCCCTTCCCCCGCATAACTATAGTCAGTATCTTGCTGTAACCTAGAGTGAGAGAGTATGAAAACGAATGTATGTGTGTGTGTGACTGAAACGCGCTGCACACCAGAAATTGACCCAACAGTGTAAACTGACTATACCTCAATAGTAAAGAAAAGGGGCACCACAGGGCTTCCTCTTTTTTCTTTAATTTTTTTAAACATTTTTTATTGAGCTATAGTCATTTTACCACGTTGTGTCAAACAGGGCTTCCCTCTTTTAATGTCCCTGCTCTGTTTTAGAGTCGGGCAACCTGCACTTCCCAGCAGCCTGCGTTTATCGTGAGAACACGGCAGACGCTCTTCTCCGCTGCTTGCTCTCGGGACAGCCGTTCGCGCGAACTGCACCACCTCCGACGCTGAGCGCTTTGGGCCGCGGTCCCGGCGGGCCTCGCTGCTGCCTTCAGTCCGGAAGCACGTGCCGCTCGGGACGCGGCGGTGAAAGCGGAGAATCAGGCCCGCTCGGCGCGGCACGGCCGGGTCGCGCCGCCGGCGAGCGTCCCTCTCGGGGCGCGGGGCCGGGCGCCCTCCGCCGGCTGCGGCCCCGCCGCCGGCGCGTCTCTCCTCTTGGCGAGAGAGGCGTTTTGACAGGACCGCTGCGGGCGGGCGGGCTGTCAGGCGGACCGGAGAACCGCGAGGAGCGGGAACAAAGGCCTCCGCCCTGCTGCCCGCGCGTCCGGACAGGGAGCCCCGCACCCCCGCGCGGCGGCGCTCAGCGGCAGGCGCCCTTGAGCCCGCGCCCGGACCAGCAGCCCGCTCCCCGCACCCCGCTCCGTCGGCCGGCCGCGTGCGGGGGCGGCTCTCGGCGGGGGGGCCGGGCGCCGGCAGCCCCCCGGGTGCCCCTGACTGAACAGGACAAGCCAGCTGGAGCCCCGGCGTGACGTGCGACCGGAGGACTCCCGCAGTTTCCGCTCTGGCGCTTGAACGTCTTGAACAGGTTGAAATGAACGCAAACCCGAAATGCGGGGACGAGAGCGCGCGAGGGTTCCACGGAACCCCGAGGGGAGCGCCGCGGCGCCAGGCCCGGTGAAGGCCCGGTCCCAGGCTGCTTGCCGCGGACACGCGCCCCGTCCCTTGACCCGGGCCTGGGGCCGCCGTCACTGTCGTTCCGGGACGGCTGCCGGCCCGCAGCCCGAGGGCTCTGCCCGTCGCGTGCCTGCAGACGGAGACCTGCGCCGAGCACGGCTGGTCCGCGTCCGGCCACGATCCCGTCGGCACCGGAGTAGCAGCCGCTGGGAGCCGGCGTGTGTTCCCTCTCCCGCTGGGAGCCGTTCTCACCGCCGCCTCTGTTCCTGCACATCCGTCTCGTCCTCCCGGGCGCTGGATCACAAGCCCATCCGTCAGATTCGGGCTTTCCCTGCTTCGGCATCAGCCCTGCACGCCCCAGGGGTGCTGGACCCAAAGGGCGGCAGAGCTGCCTCCCCTCAGGGCGGGGCTGGCCGGGGCGGCGCCTTCAGCCCTGGCCGCGGGGTGTCTTACGGCGCTTGTCCATTTTTTGAAGTGCGAGACGGTTTCAGCGCTGCGTGACCACGCCAGCCCCATCCCGGAGGACACCACAGCCGCTCCCTGCCCTGTCCTCTGGCCCCCTGAGCCTCGGTTTCCTCATCCGACAAGTGGAGCTATTGATACCCCCCTGTCGGCCTCGTAGGTTTCAGGGAGAACGTGAGACGAGCAGGGAAGAAGGACCTTTCTGAAGTGCAGGTGCCGTGCAAACGTGAGGTGCTGCTGTTGCTTTGTTTCGGAAGAGCAAGCCCAGGTCTGCTCACAGTGTTCGCTATGGAATCAGATTAAAAAATTAGCAATAGATTTCCTTTGGTATTTTTGTTTCAGAAAATAAATGTCACAGTTTCAAGAACATTCTCTATTAACGACATTTTTTTGAAGGCTCACAAAAATATTGATATAAGGCAGAAAGCCCTTGATTCCCTAAAATGCCTACAGAGTGGTTATATATAATGACCTTATAGCTGAACATGTAAAGAACTCGCTTGATTTCTGTGTTGGAGTCAGTATAATATAGAGCATGAACCTTTAATGCTTCTCATCTCAGATGAAGAATTAGAAAACACCAACTGCCTCCAGTGTGGCCATACTCCAGATTTAATTAAAAGACGTTGGTTGAAATCCAACAATTACGGTGTCTGAACTCTGATCATTTGTTACTTACCTTTTTTTAAGGTGTAGTTTTTAATGATGTTTCTATTTAGAGTCAGGGCACATCACAGTGACGTGTCTCGCACGTTACTTTCGCTTTCCCTTTACTTCCCGCTTGGGATAAACAAAACGCCCCCTTATTTCCGGAGGGCCGCCTCAGTGGGGTGAAGGGACACACCCCGCAGCGCCGCAAGTGCCATACACCCATCCTGAAGCAAAATGAGTCCAGTCAAACCCTTGGTTACTTCAATCAGAGAAAAGAGCAAAACTGACTTTGTGTTGACTTGGCTGCTGTTTTGAGCGAAATCATTAAAGAATTAGTTTTGGAAGAGTTGTAGGCTCTTTGGCACCACAGTCTTGAACCAGGCATGCCTCAAGGTTTGGAAGAATCCGATCTCAAATGAAAATAGTGACGTTTTGTGCACGACTGAATTCATAAATAAGGTCTAGGAACCACAGCACCCCACGGTTCAGCGTCTTTGTCATGGGTATGATTTATGTCTACACATTTGAAGCACAGGCTTTCTAGTGTAACGGCAGACTCTGTAAGCGACTTGCTCTTTGTGGCCTCTTTGCTCCTGTGTGAGGGTGCGGTAGGAGGTGCGGGTTCTGCAGAAGCAGGACTGGCGGGACTGGGGAAGCCTCGCAGGGACCCTGACTCTCGGATAGTGAACAGGTGCGCAGAGCGGAGCGGAAGAGCAGACAGCGTTTACTGAGGGGTGACTGGGCAGGAAGCTCGAAGCTGGGCGGGCGTGGGGCGCAGGTCATGACTCCAGAAAAAGCAAGACAAGTTCATGCACTCCTCCCAGCGTGTGAGGGGAAGGGTGACCTTGTTTTGTAACAAAGACCTTCAGCCTTACCGAGGTCAGCGTATTGCTTGAGGATGCCAAGGGTACCGTCCGCGGTGGAAAACCTAGTCTTGAGCGTCTTCTGGGTTGTTTTATCTCCCCACGTCAGCTGTAAGGGAGCTAGGAGAGTGATGCTTCACTCACCACAAAAGTAGACGATAACTCAGGTCGACCATGATAGTCCGGTGAAGGCAGGAGGACCACCTTGGCCGTGGCCTGAAGATGAATACTCGACGTGAGCAAACGGCTGTTATGGGGATCCGCGTGCACGGGGGAGGACTGGGCGGTACGTGCTCAGCTGGGCTCCGGGAGCCCTGGCCGGGTGATGATCCAGGCAAAACCTTTTATTTCACTTTCAACTCACTGACCTCTCTGGCGAGGTCACCTTGAGCATTAGGAAGAAGACCCAAGATTCCAGATATTTGGTGGGGAAATTCCTGTGGGCCTGCAGGGTGTTACGTAACGTCTGTGATGTCTAGCCTAGCATCTAGGGTCTTCTAGGTGTTCAGTGAGGATCTGTCCTGTAACAAGATACATACTGTTAAAAAAGAAATTAACACAACATTGTAAATTGACTACACTTCAATTAAAAAAAATTTTTTTTCTAAGTAGACGGTTGAATTGAGAGAATGCAATTGGTAGGTTTCATCGGCCACTGGATGTCACTGTTTATCCACCAACAGAGGATCAGCTTTTTTTTTTTTTTTTCCCCTCCCTCCACCTGGTCAGGACGAAAGACTCTGGAAGCTGCTCCAGGTGCAGAGATTTCCAGCTCGTTTCTCATAAGTGAGCTGTTTTCTCTCGGGAATAGAGTGAGTCCTGAGTTATTCAATTCAGGAGACTTTTCTCCTCACAGCTTAGATCAAGAACTGGTGTGTTGTCTTTCCTTCTTTTTCTTCTCCCCTGGAGAAGTTTCCTCTTGCTAACATAAACAAGAGCTTTTATCTTGCAGCTCATCTTGGAAACAGGAACACTGGTTCGTACCAGACTGTGATGTTTCATATGAACCTACCGCAGGCGCTTGGAATAAATCCCTACCTTGTTAGGCTCTGCCAATCCCCATCATGGCTGCAGACAGGGTCCCTGGAATCTTGGGGTCATTCTTACTCTCTGGGGCAGTAAAAAAAAATAGATTTGAATTCCACGGCTGCCACCACCATTTGTTATCTGTGTGACCTTGGAGGTGTTACTCGATGTCTCTGATCCCCACTGTCCCTTGCCCTTGGCAGACCTGCCAGTCCCACCTCCTTGGGTTTGTGGGGCAGAACCAAGTTAGAACTCAAAATGCCTTAAAAGTGCCTTCTTTTCCTGGGACCTCTGGTAACGCCTGGGTTGACTGGGTGGATTATCTAAGGAAGATCACGTTCCCTTTGCTCTTCCCTAAAATGGTCTAACATAACCCACTATGTCTTTGTAACACAACCTAGTATGGGTTGGTCCAAATAGCTGGAACTCCCAAGTCAGAACCTCACTGTGCAAGGCACATAACTGACTAGCTTATCTGAATCATCTTTGTGGATGTCAGCAGAGAACCTAGAAAACTGCAATCTGAAGACAAGAAGGAGTCCAGGGTTCACGTACCTGAATCCTTTCCTGAATGCTGTTTACTTACTCCAGCATCACACGGAGATCCGCAGAATCTTATAGCTGGGAGCTCTTCCTTAAAATTTCCCTAAAGTGTAAGACCACGGATGTGAATGAGGAAGATCTGTGGAAAATAGGAAGCCCATTTTGACAGTTCTTGGTGACCACAGCCCCTGTCCCCTTTGCTCCCCACTCCTCCTCTGGGAGACTTGTGTCCAGCCACACCATGCACACCACCCACACGGTCCCCGCCATCGACACCATCCACACAGTCCACACAGTCTACACAATCCACACCATCTGCAGCATCCACACCACCCGCACGGTCCCCACCATCCACACCGTCCACATTGCCCACACCACATCCTCTACTTTAACTTTACACTGAAGAGAAAAAGATCACCACTTAGTTTCCTGAATCGATGTATTCCAGATGGATTCACAAGGCTAGTTACCATTAATTGAATCTTTTCTCTGTGCAGGGACTGTGTCGGGTCTTTTATTTCCACAATTTCATTTAACCCTCACTGCACCCCACGAGGTACTCTGAGTCATCTCTAACTTACAGGTGAGAAAACTGGGGTGCGAAGAGAGGTCAAAGGGCTCGCACGGGTCACTTGGCTAACTAAACAGCAAAACCTGGTTGAGCTCCTGCTGGCTCTGATGCCTTTGCTTTTAGGCACTCAGCTACTCACAGTGTGACGATTATGATTTTATCAGAACCACCTGGTGGAGCTCAGTTAAACTTGCAAAGACTGAAAGACACAACAGTGATGGCCTGCTTGGTGTACTGGCGTTTAGCGAGAGTCTCAGATGAGTGGTGGGCCAGGTGTATTTGGGTGAGGGAGGCTGAGCTTGGTTATCTCTGCAAATTCATGTATACAAAAAGAAGGAACTCCTACTCATATGCTTTAAAGGCTTAGCTCATGTCAAGGAAGAGAGTTTGTGAACATCCAGGCTCGTTAGCGGGTGGGAGGGGCTGCAGCTATTTGCAGCGGAAGCCGCATCAGTGAAGGTTTACCCTCTGCGTATTGATTGCCCGAGGGCTTTCATTAATATTGATTTAGGAAATGCCAATGGCTTTATGCTGCTGAATATTCATCGCCACCATCATTGGAAATATGTCAGTCTGTCCTGAGGTGGAGGCAGCGCTGGGATTTCAGGGACTCAGGACAGGCAGGCCGAGCGTCAACGTGAACTTTCTGTTTGAGCCTTTAATTGCTTCTTGGAGGCCATCAGACATTCACTTAGCCTCCTCTTCCCAGGAATTTTTATGTTTTCTTGACTCTGTCTCTCAAATGACCAGGAGGATGGGGGTTTCCATAAGGCTTAGGAGCTTGGTGCCCAGGTTGGAGGCATTGGAATTGCATCTGGGGACAGAACTGAAGTCTGGGTTTATCCCTAAAGACTTATCCAGTCCTTTAAAATGTAATATCTGACTAAGTCCAGCGTGGTGGGAAGAGGCATAAAGTATCACATAAAGACACTCTTGGGGCGTAACCTGCAGGCGGACACACCGGACCCCGTCCTTCCCGGGGGTGGGCCTTTGGGGGACAAGTTCTTGCATCTCTGCAGGACAGTGCAGGGAGCTGAGTGGTGGTGCTGCACCCCCGAGGGCAGAGAGCCGACAGTCTGGTTCTGCGGGGCACTGCTGGGGTGGACCCAGCCTCCGCACTTAAACCTCTTGTCCCAATTTCTTCACTTCCCAAATGGGCAGATTCCTCTTTTTATTCCCCAGGGTTAGTGGAAGGGTGAGACATTATCCTGATGTGGAGAACCCAGAACATTTGAAAGTACGATAGATTAGATGTGCACCACAGAATCTTTCGGAGGCAAAAACTTGCAGATGGACAGAACGTTTGCCGCTTCTCACAACTTTGTGACATTAGTCAAGTCACTTACTTCCGAGCTTCAGTAAAACGAGTCTTCTCTTTAGAAGAAGAGTAATGGAACCCACTCCATCGCGTGACTGTCCGTGGACACTGTGCACACAAGTACTTGGTACACAGTGTGCACTCGCATAGTGACAACTTTCTTCCCCTCTTCTCCCTCCTCTGTCCCTCTTATTAATTGACCCGTCTCATGAAGAGCTGATTAGAGAATTGATGTCGTGTGGGAATGGGGTTCCTATTTATAGATCGTGAACGCACTGGCCTTTGGGAAAATCACTGAGACCCTGTGCCAAACCATTTGTCTTTCCTCAGTCTTACACTGTAATCCTGTTTTCCCAGTATAATTTGTTAGATCTGTTCAGTTTACGTGTTTTGACGTGATCTGGAGAAACCATGGAATTTATCACAACACTTGGATGTGTAGCACAGCTTTTCCCGCTCAGTAGTTCTAATATAATCCAAATATATGTTCAGTTTGGATTATTAATTATTTATCTATTAGCAAGAAGGACTTGAGGCTATTTCCAATGAAGGCCAGTAGAGAATATAGTAAAAAAATGAAAAAGAGGGAGAAATAAGGAGCTAAATGAAGCAGCAGTAACACACCGCGCATCGGGGCGCAGAGGGCTCCTGTGCTTGAATGTGCCGTTAGCGCTAAGCTTCCCAGCAGTGGCGGCAAAACTGGGTAAAGACAGCCAATGGGTTTGTGTTTTTCATTGTCAGATTAAAAAAACACCGAACTATGCTTTTCACGAAAGCCCACCTTTCCTTGACATAAATTCTAACACGAGTCTTTGGAGACATGGGTGGAAATGATGGGTACTGCCGGCTTGTGGGGAAGAGTCTGTGTCCCCCGCCACCTGGCCTCCTGTTAGCACAGAGCACCTTGTGTAAGAGGAGCTAGGTGAGGGGGCTGGGCTCGCGGGTCCAGGTGCACGGCCCTGCATCCAGGAATGGGGCTTAGACACTTCCTGAGTGGGAGGACGGTGCAGACAGGCAGACTTGTGTGCTGAGTTTGCGGGCGATTCCAGCCCCAAACACCCTCTAATCCGTTCAGTCCTGCTTGCACCTTGGTCGGCCTGAGGCACCTGGTCTGTGTGTGGGCTGAAGAGGAAATCTGGTTGTACTGACTTGGCTTCTACAATGGAAATCCGCAGACCTCAGAGCGCTGCCCGGGAACTATTTCTGTTCGATTCGGTTCAATTCAGTTTAATTCCGCACTTGAATTTCAGGCAGTGCAGCCGACCTCAGCAAGCTCCTGCTACGTGAGGGAGGACCCCAGGTGGGCCCGGGGAGGGGTGCCCAGGCCAGCGAGGCTTGGCTCCTGTCCTGGGGTGCGGGCTTCTGGCCAAGGAACCGCCTGCCAGCGGAGAGAGTGGAAACAGGGCTTTCCAGGGACCCAGAGCAGAGCCGCCGGATCGGCTCAGAGAAGCACCAGCTCTGGGGAAATGGTTTAAAATTCATAGCGATCGGGTCCCCTTCTGCGTAACGGTCCCGCTTCTGTTATATATTATTGCGGAGTTTCCAATTATGCTGCAGTTTAAAAAATATTTTTCCTGAGGGTTAATGTTTACATTTACAAATGTGTACAGCTTAACTAACAGCTTAAATGGAAATTTTAATGCAGTCTATGAATTGTTGCCTCATTTGCATATTTCATCAATTCACCCTCATTCTGGGTTGTGTACAGTGCAGTCAGTAGAATTAGAAAGGACCGTGCGTTTAAAAATTTTCCTTGCAGAATGCGAAATGCTGGCCGTTAACTGCAGCCTTACCAGCGGCCTGTTGTGCCGAGCGTGTGATGAGGGAGGGAGGGATTCCTGGAGACTTGGAACGTATACACGTTGTGTGGGAACGCGCCCGAGCAGGGTAGCTGCCCAGCAGGCGCGGGGGCGTCCCTGGCGGCCGTGGTCCGTCCGCCCTCCGCTGGGACCCCGTGCTGTTCTCCTTGGCGTCCGCGCGTCCCCAGGTCTGGGCCCAGAGTCGGAACTGCAGGCTTGATCATCCAGCCAGCTGTGCAGTGCGGCATCGGCGCCGAAGACGTCCGGACGGGTTGTGAGACTCCTCCTGCAGGCGGCCGGTTCCGCTCCCAGCCAGGGTGCGTCCGGAACCGGCCTGCTCTGGGTACCGCAGGCGGTCCCCTCGGAGGGGAACCGAGTCGGCAGGGCCCCCTCCTGCCTGCTCTGGGCCATTCGTGTCCTCCTGGCAGAGGGCATGGGCGGCGCCTCCGGGCGTGTGCAGCGTGGCGTGGGTGTAGACACGAGGAGCGGCGCAGAGAGGAGGCGGGTTCTCTGCCGGCCGCGCGTGGATGCTCGCGCCACGCGTGCTGGGGACGCCCCTTCCCGCCGCCTGTAACTCGCCGGCTCCCTGCCTGAAGCACCGCCGGGCGGTTAGCGTCCGTCTCAGCCTGGACCGAGCTCCGGAAGGGAAGGCGCCGGTGGAAGAGGAAGGACAGCACGTTGCGAGGCAGATCCCAGCTGGCAGACGCCACGGGAGGGGCGGGGGGCCTGGCCTCGGGGGCGGCGGCGCCTGCGCTCGGTGCGCCCCTGCCGGGCCGGGGGCCGCTGCGCGTGCTTTTCCCCCTCTACGTCTTTTCTTTTCTTTTTTCTTTTTTCTTTTCTTTTCTTTTCTTTTCTTTTCTTTTCTTTTCTTTTCTTTTCTTTTCTTTTCTTTTCTTTTCTTTTCTTTTCTTCTTTTCTTTTCTTTTTCTTTTTTTTTTTTTTTACTGTTTGGAATCTGTATATTTTAAAAAGAATGTTTTTTAATAACCATGAGTTGGTGTTTCCCTACCTCTAAATTTTTATTTCTCCTTTTTCTTATTATTTTCCTACCCCATTAGCGAGTTTGAGACAGCAGGCTCTACATTCTGTCCTCAGGGAGAGTTAGGAATAGAATTCATAGACGTGGTGGGTTGATTGCCCAGGCAGTCTTTTGTAAATTCACAGTAGACGTGGTACCCTAATGCTAAAGCCTCTGATTTGTCTCAAATACCTTTTGCCAAAAAAGAAGTGAATTCTTAAAATTCCAAATTTGTTGGTTTTTTTTTTAGTATTTTAAAATATTTTGTTTTTTATGACGTGTAGTTGATTTACAATGTTAGTTTCAGGCGTGCAGCAAAGCGATTCAGTTACACATACATATGTAGATATTTTTCAGAATTGTTTGAGTTTTTAATCATCATCATCATCATGATAGTAGCGAAGACATCATTGAATGAGCCCTTGCTCCTCCTTACTCCTTACTCCTGTATTTTGTCTTTTGTTTTCACAGTGATCAGGTAAGGTGGGGAATATTCAGAAGGGGAGTGTAGCCTCTGAAATGTCACCCAAGTTGCCCGCAGTGAGAGTCTGGCAAGTGGTGGAACAGACCACGACTCCAGACCACACCGGTGAGGCTTCAAAGCCCAGGCCAGGGCTTTCAGAACCTCTCAGTGCGCGTGAACAACACGCAATCACCAATCCCCTTTTGCAGAGAAAGAAAAGTGAACTCAGGGAGGCCCGGGGGTGCAGGACAGGTGCAGCTGCTGGGAACTGAGCGTGCTCACTCGGGGTCCTCTGAGCTTGTCCGTGTCCTCACCTGTCCCCCGGAGCTGCAGGCAGTCCCTCCCCTGGGGGGGCAGGTGCGGTGCACACAGGCTCCCTGGTTCCTCATGTCTCTCGCAGGGCTCCCTAAGTCTGGGCTCAGGAGGAGTCTCAGAAGAGCGGCTTTTGGGGTGTGTGTGGAAGAGGAGGGAAGATACCCAAGCTCTCACTGCAGCCGTTTAAAGGGCTTGGCTTTGGGGATCAGGAGCCGGGGGTGCGGGGTGGTGCCTACACATCGTCCCTGCGGGGCTGTAAACCACAGCCTGCGGCACTGCGCGCACCCCCGATGGGGTGATGGTCGCAGACCTGCCATTCAGAGCGTGTCTGCCTGGGCCCCGCACCACGGCCCTGGACGGTGGGGAGGTTATTTCCTCTTTCTAGGGAAAGCAGCTAAAGCTTGGGGCGATGACGTTCTTCTCCAGGGCGGCACTGCTAATTCGGTTGCTCGGCGGGGACTGAGCCAGGTCTCCGTGACTCCAAAGCCTGAACGCTTGTCCCCCGGGGTCTGTCTCCCTGCGTATTTATGCCTCCAGAAGAAAGGGAGAAACCAAGGTGTATTTTAACCATTTAAAAAAATGACAGTATTTTTATTCTTTCCCCCTCTCCCTATCCCTCTGAAGGCTTGCCTGAGCGAGGGTGACAGAAGAAAAATCAAGACAAGTAACTTAAAATCCTAAAATGAGATTTGAGTGCTTCGTGGCTTTCCTTACCTGTGCAGGTGGGCAAACGGTGCTTCTTGTCTCTCCGGCTATTCATTGACCTGTTCAGCCTCGTGCTTATCTGTGTTCCCTAACATGAGGAAGGGTCAGAGTTCATGAGACTGGCTGGGAATGCCTGTGACGGAGTGTGTCTTACTCGTTGTCCTGTGACAGCCTTTAGGGAAATGGCTCGTCTTACAGGCTCTGAGTCTCTGAGTCTCTCCAAGTTAAAAAGAAAACCATATGCAGTGGTTCTCTACAGCCCGGAAGGACGCTGGAGCAGGGCCCTGAGGAGCAGAAGTCACGAGATGGAGGGAGGCAGATGCGGGGAAGGACTCGGGACCTCTGTGCCCTCTCCTGAGTCCCCTGAGGAGCAGGGTTACCTCTGTCCCCGGGGTGGCAGTTTCAGACTGTCACCATACTTTCAAGCTGGGTCTGCCTATCAACATTTTGTCAGCACGACTCTGGCCAATGTCATCCCGTACTGAGATGCCCTCCTGCTGGCCGCAGAGGACGGACGAGCCTCGGGGTGAGCAGGCATTGGTGTGGGGTTGGGGGGGGACTGGGGGACGCTGTGCGGGGTGAGTATGGAAGCAGCTCTCTGGGTCGGACAGAGGGGGCGAGGAGCTGTCGGGGAGAAGCCCTGGACCCAGCGTCTTAACTCTTGCTTTCCAGGCTGGGGTGACTAAGAGCCTGGGTGCTGTGATGAACGCGAGGTGTGAAAAGATACATATGCTGCTGTCTTTGATGTGTTCACATTGCGGAGGTGGGGAGAGCGCCCACTGCTGAGGAGGCTTCATTTCCGGGTGCTCCTTGTCTGATGTCCTACAACACTGCCCTGTGCAAACGGCGGGTGTATGAGCGTATGTGCGTATGAAATAGACAGATGATGGACAGATAGGTAGGTAGGCGGGAGATAGTTTGATGACAGATGGATAGTTGGGTGGATGGATGGACAGACAGAAGACAGATGATGCTACGCAGAGAGACAGACAGGAAGATCAACATTTATGGAACCAAAGCATTATCTACACCGTCAGGTAAACTCTGACGTGCTGGCGGACAGTGATGACCGCAGCAGGTGCCTTATTTACAGACTAAGTCCCCGCTGTGGCGCACACAGTGACCCACGGTACGCCTGCCGCCTTGGTTGGCAGAGTCCTTGGTTGGGCCTCAGAACTGACTGCAAGGCACCCGTTGTACGTAAACTAGCAAGTGAGAAATGTACACATCTTCTCCAGTTTGTTTATTACTTTAATCATTTAAGAACCACCTCGCCTGCAAAAATGTCCCGAAGACTTAAAGGCACGGGAGTGGTGGTGTGATAGCAGAATAGCAGAGGCTGGAAAGAGGTTGGACGGTGACCCCTGAAAGCCTGTAGTCGGAGAAAAGCTTCCTGGAAAGATACGTCCAGTGTAAACTGTATATATTCCATCTTCATTTTGAAGAAAAACTAACTTTCCCAAAAAAGAAACGTTAAATCAAAAGTAACCAATGTCGTGGCTTTATTTTACTTATTTTTTTCTGAGCAGGTACTTACAGATATTTCTTGTTTAATCCCTTGAACTTCCATGAACATTTCTTAAGTCCACCAATTAATCTGTTTTCTGAGTTAACCAAAGGAAACAAATGTACCGCAATTCACCAGTGAAAATGCCTTTTCCCCCAGATAACACTAACGCAATATGGCTGGTACTCCCTAGCAAAACACCACCCTTACTTGCACAGTCACAGCACACAGGCTTCTGGTGGAGCCAGGCTGAGTTCCACGGACATGAGAGCTCCTTATGTGAGCACATCATGACCAGTGAGCAGCCTAATGTGTCTCAGAACCATTGAAAAGAGACAGACAGGAAAAAAATGAGAAAAAAATTGCAAAATGTTATGGAACAGTTTGTGCATTTCCTTTCTATCTGGCTTCAATCTCGTAGCATTTTCTTGGTCTAAAAGAAATATCACCTTTCAAGTTTCCGCGTTGTCTGATTTAAAACCCCACCGCTGGGAGTCCTGAATGGCGCATAGGGCTTGGGGTAGGGTTTTCCGTTCCAGCACAGTGACGTGAGCTAGCACGGAGGTTGCCTGTACGATGTCTGGGTTACGTTTAGGCCTTGTCAGACATGGAGAAGAGAAGGGTCAGCCCATCTTGGTCTGGATAAGTCATATGGTGACCAGAGGACCATAGGATGTGAGCGCGCAAAATAAGACACTGTTCTTCCTTCACAAACATTTGCTCGGGTCAGCCACGTGGCAGGTGCGGTCCTGGTGGTGGTGAGGACAGGACGAGGGACCGAGGTCTAGGACAGAAGCAGAGACGCAGGTTGAATGGTATTTGTAACTGTAAGTGGTCTGTCCATGGTTGGAAGCTGTATTGACGCGCACAGAAATAAACGTATTTCTGCTGGTTTACCAGAAATAAAGGTGTTTCTTCTGGTTTATAAGAAATGAAGGTATTTCTGCTAATTTACAAGCCGGAATGCAGACAGACTGACTCCTCCAAGTGTCCAACCTTCTCTGCTGTGGCAGGTGTGTGGGCATTTTCTGGGAGCGGTCACGAGTCCCCTGGTGCTGGGAGACTCCGACCTGGGCACAGAGGACTCGGGTCCGCCCTCCGCAGTGACCAGCTCGCCTGTGTGGTGCCATCTGTCGGCCCCTCGCGGAGAACATGAGACGCTTCCCTCTGACTCCACTTTCCGTCCAGGTAGGACGCGCTGGCTGAGGGTCGCTGAGGCCGTCAGTGATTTGTAAATGAAACACCTGCGCCAGTCACCGCTCTCCAGGCTCCTGGCTGTGACTCCTCCCTCTGTGTCCACTACCTGCCTCTTCAAAATGTTTTAAAATTTCTCATGAGACTTCTTTTTTGACCTGTGTGTTACTTGGCGGTGTGTTGCTTAATGTCCAAACATGTGAGGATTTTCCAGCTGTCTGTCTGCTGTTGATTCCTACCTTCATTCCAGGGTGATCTCTGAACATACTTTGTCGGATTTCTATTCTTTTATATTTGTTAATATATATTTTGTGTATTTTGTGTATTTTGTGGCTCAGAATATGGTCTGTCTTGATAACTGTTCCACATTGAGCTTGAGAGGAACGTGTGTTCTGTTCTGAACGAGGATCCTACACATGTCGGTTAGATCCAGGTGATTCATCGCGTGGTTCAGGTCGGCTCTGTCTTGACTGATTTGCTGCGGGCTTTGGTGTATCGGTTACTGAATGCGGGTACTGAGGTCTCCCGCTAGACACGTGGACTTGTCTAGTTTCCTTGTTCTATCAGTTTTTGCCTTGTATATTTTTACGCTTTCTTGTTTTGAGCCCATTGCTTTGGGATTGTTAAGTCTTACTGGAGAGTTGTTCCCTGAATCATTATTCAATGCCACCCTTTATTCCTTAGACTTTTTCCCTTCCTCTGAAGTCTACTTTTGGTAAAATTAACATAGCCGCTCAACATTGCCTTTGACTGGTGTTAGCGTGTTGCATCTTTCTCCGTCCTTTTCCTTGTAACCGACCGACTCTTTAGGCCTGAAGTGAGTATCGGTGGAGCTGGACGCGTGCTTATCATACATACTGTGTTCTAATCACTGCCTTTGTTTTTGTTTACGTTCCCTCTTCTTTTTCTGCCTCTTCTGATATCATTGTTCAATTTATAGTGTTGCATTTAATCTCTTCTCTCCTTGTATTCATTACGTATCTTTGAAAATTTCTAAACGATTGCCCTAGAGATTCCAAAACACTCTTAGTTACCGTGCACCCACCTTCAAATAACTCTGCGCCGCTCTGTGTGTCGTGTGGTTTCCTTTTCACAGGATATTCCAGCTGTTTCCCTCCCATTTCTTGTGACATCTCTGTCATTCGTTCCGTTTATCCATATATCACAGTCATCCAACACATTTTTCCTTACTGCGGACATGGGACCGCCCACTTCCAAGACTGTCACACAGTGGGTTCGAGCCGTGTCTCCCAGTGTGCTCCTGTCGCCGTGCTGTAGCTTGTTCTGTAATTTTACTTTTGTGAGCGTGAGTGTTTGTCCAGCAAGTTCCTTGCAGGCAGCATGAAGCTGAGTCCTGATTTTTAATCCAGCCTCACGATCGCCGTTGTTTATTTGGGGCGTTTAGACCTCTTACAGTCAACGTGGTTATTGTCGATGGTTTGGTTTAATTCTCCCATCTTGCCACTTCTTTTCCATTTGCACCATTTTAACCTTTTTTGTGTTCTTTTGAGCAGTTGAGCATTTTCTTCCTTGCTCCAGTTGTTTTTGTTGTTGTTGTTGTTGACCAGTTGTCTAGAACTCTTTCTGTTTTTATTTTAATGGTTGCTTTGGGTTTATAACGTACACCTCTGATTTGCCACAGTCTGCCTTCAAGTGTCACCAAACCACGTCGCATGTAGTCTGAGAACCGAGTGAGCGTGCTCTTCCCTGCCTCTCTTCCTGGCTCCTGTGATGCTGTGATAGGTTTTGCTTCTTCATATGTCATAAACTGCACAATACATATATTTAAAAATTCTTGCCTTCATTAGTCAATTATTTTTTAGAGGGATTTAAATTGTTAGGAAAATGATTTAAATTGTTGTTAAAATATACAAATAGCTAAAATTTCCAATTGTTAAAATTTCTTTGCATAGATCTAGGTTTTCATTTAACACCCTTTCATCTGCCAGAAAGGCCTCTTTTATTATTCCTTGCAGTGCCTGCCTACCTTGTATTAATTCTTCAGGTTTCGTCTTCTGAAAAATCTTTGTCTTATTATCACTTGTAGACAACAGACCTATTGAGTATAAAATTCTAGGTTGGTGCTTTTTTCTTTCAGTAACTCACAGGTGTTACCCCACTGTGCTCTGACTTACGTTGCTTCCAGTGCAGAACCTGCTGGCTTCCTTTCCTTTGCTCTTCAGTGGGTGATGTGTTTCCACTCCCCCCTGCTGTCAGGACGACATCTTTAGCCCTTGCTGGAAGCAATTTGGCTTTGGGGTGACTTTGTACAGCTCTCTTCCTGCATCTTTAGTTTGTCTGTATCTTTAGTTTCATTGAGCTTGTTTTGTCTGTGGATTTATAGTTTGGGTGAAAATTGGAAAATATCTGGCAGTTACCTAAAAATGTATTTTATTTTCTATTCCTCTTGTCCCTCTATTTTCCCATTGTGTATTTGGAAAAGTAAACGTGAAATGAGTTTTTTTTGGGGGGAGGGGGGCGTGATTTGTGATCATTTTGACATGACTAAATAATTATTGTCACCCAGCTAAGTATTCCAAGTAGATTTCAGGGACAATACTTAAGCTAGAGGCCAGGCCTTTGCCCCCATCCTAAGCATTATTGTCCTTTATTTGAGCCGCTGCATCAAAATTCTAATGAGCAGCCTGGACTTCTTTTATAAGGCTTAATTTCACTCACCCCTGACTTTAGATTTTAATCTCTTTTAGGACGCCATTCATGACCCCTTTCCAGTCTGGGTGCAGCACCCCTCTTCTAAGTTCCTGTGGACCTTATTCTTATCTCTGTTTTATAACAACTACCAGGAATTTATATTACCTCTTAGTCTCTTTCTCCTTTGTTACATTGTGAACCTCTGGAGCACAGAAAGAAATTTTGCAATCCCCGACATCCAGCCCAGTGCTCAGCATAAAGGAAGTACCTAATATATGTTCATCAAAATTTTTTTAATTAAAACTGAACTGAATTGCAGCACCTTACATACATTTATATTACATTTCATTTCATTGGATTTATACCATCCTTTAATTCAAACAAGATCTTTACCTCTCATTCTTCCATCTGATGTGCTTTCCCCCAAGGTTACCAGTTAACTGAGGGCTTATTAAGCATGTCAACAATTTTCTATCCAAAAGTGAATTACGTTCTTGCTAACGTAGCTGTGGGCTAGCAGAAAGCCCTACAGATCCTGTCAGTTTGCTGGAAGAACCAGGAGGTGCTCCAGAAACTTGGACAGAATTGCAAAGCTTTGAGAATACAGAGGCCACGCTTTCATAGTCCATTGCATCTGTGGTTGGCTTCAGCGATGCTGTTGGCATGATGATCCTGTATTAAAGCACGCTTGAGTTTTTGGTGCTATAGGTAAAATATTCAGGAAATAATAATTCCGTGGAGCTTGGTGACTTGTCTGGGGGCACGAGAGCATCGCGAGGAGAAGTAAGTCATCAGTTCTGATGTATCTGGAGACTAGGAAGAACTAGGCCTACTGGCAGCCCCGTGCTGCGTCCTAAAATGCTTCTGCTGAGCAGTCAGCACTGCGGGCAGGCAGGCGGCCCTGCGCGGCGTGCTTACTAAACAGAGGGTGAGGCAAACTTAAGTCAGAGTTTCTCTGCCTTAGCATTTGAATAAAAGCTTGACCAAAGTTAATCAAAATTTCTTTGTTGCGGGACTTCTCAGGACTTCTAACATGTCAATGATTTATTAATCGTTTAGGATCCACGAGCTAGGACCTCTGGGTGCAGTCTCCCATTTGATCCGGGACTGTTTTTGCCAGGTTTCCTCTCAGGCTGTGTCCCACGGAGGACAGGGCTATGGTGGCGGCGGATGTTCTCTGGAAGTTCTGGACGCTCTCTTCTAGTGGTGCAGGCAGTGCAGTGACAAGACAGAGATGGAACTAATGTTTCCACCAAGAGCTACTGTCACTGAAGAGCCAGTGTGGCGGCAGCTTCATGTCACATGGGGATTTTTGAAGCTACACTAGTAGAAATTAAGTAGCAAATAGTCACTACGTTGATGGATTGTGACTTGTACCTTCAGTGTGACCTTCCAGCTTTGATGCATGTCATCTAAGGAGTAACGTGTGTGGCTTCATCAGTTACTGGGGAAGTCAGGTCTGCCCCATGTGGGTAACTGTGACGCATCCTCAGCACACACTTTAGTACATCTGCCTTTCCCTCTAAATGACCACGGTCAGCGTGCGTGCAGTGAGCCAGGATTCTTTGCTAATCATTTGTTTTTCTTAAGTTGTTTCAAACAGCTTCTATGGGGCAGGGTAGGGATTTGGACAAAAACCAACCAACATATAAATGAAAAACTAAAGACACCTATTTGTAATCCTTTCTGTTCAGATTGCTTCCCTGCTCTTACATTCCTTTTCCATCCAGCTGGTGGTCACGGGCACTGTCTCAGTCTGTGCGGGCTGCTGTAACAAATGCCACAGACCAGGTGACTTAGCAGAAATCGATTCTTCACCGTTCCAGGCTGGAAGCCCCAAACCAAGGTGTCAGTAGATCTAGTGTCTGGTTTGCAGAGGGCAGCCTTCTTGTTATGTCCTTACATCGTGGAGAGAGCGAGGTCTTCTGTCTCCTCCTCTGTTATCAGGGCACTAATCTCAGCATGGGGGCTCCGTCTAATCACTTCCAAAGACCCCACCTCCTAGGATCCTCATATGGGGGGTTAGCCCTCCAACACATGAATTTTGGGGGGACACAAGCATTCAGCCCTCAGCTGACACCTACACGCAGTCTCTCACATTGGCACCGCAGGTCGCTTCTGTGCACTCTCTTCAAATCTTAGCTCCTTCCCTCTGTGCAAATTTGCCTCCACAATTCTGCTCCCTGCAGTCACCTTCTTGGTCTCCTTGGCAACTTCCTTCCATCCCAATACCTCATCCTAGGCTTCCCGGATTAGGAAAGTATTTCTTAGTTTAAACACGGTTGCCTTGTTTACAAGCAGAAGCCGGTAGACGTATTGACTGTGAATGGTCCTTAGGATGAGAAATGCTGACATGTAGGCGTCTTTGTGAATGCAGATAAATGTCAGTGAGTGACGAACACGAGCCAATGATTAGCACTCACCAGGGTCAATAAACAGGACTCTGCTAACCGCCCCCATTGGTCTTCCTCCCCGTGGACACGCAGCTGTTCACGTGGGCAGATTTGCACACAAGCAGATAGAGTGGTGCCCTGTCAGTCTGCAGGGCTTACAAACATGGGCCTCAAAAAAGTGCCTTTGCTAGACAATTCAAACCTGCCTTTTTGGTACCATGCTCCGCGCCTACTTTCTCCTAAGCTTTCTGCTGTCGTTTCTGTTTTCTCCATGATTCTTTCCTAGGAGTTTCTCCTCTTCTCACCCCTCAGGGGCCATACAGTCAGGTTTCCAAGAATTTTACCATAAGTGCCAATTAGAAGGTTGGAGTGAAGGCTGCTAAACCATCTGCTGGGAATGAGTTTTCCGCAGTTACGTGGGGGTGTCCACGCGTGTCACTGGGGGCTGTTCCATCTGCTTCCATCAGCTAACGCTTGCTTTTTCAGCCATCTCAGGACCTATAAAAAGTGATTATTATTTTTAACTCCAATGACACGGATACAGTTAGCCTTGAACAACACGAGTTTGAACTGTGTGGGTCCACCTATGCCCTATACTCGAATTTTTTTCAATAAATATAGTACCTGTATTTTCACTTTACAGGTCTTTAAATGACCTAAGTGTGGGGAAAAATTGTGTTCGATTAGAGATCACAGTATCTATATTGTGAATAGATAATGTGGCAGGAATCAGATGAACTACGGTGCGAGCTTTGGTTCTGTCCAAATGGTTTCAGCTTCCTGCTTCGGGTGACTGGTGTGTCACTTCCTTTATTTTTTGGGATTTTCGACTGTGTGGGGCATTGGTGCCCCAACCCCCGAATGGCTCAAGGGGCAACTGTATATGATACGAGGAATGAGTAAAGTCATTGAGATGTTGGTCTATTAGATTGTTTTCTTGAAACTATGTGGCAGTTTTACTCTCTTCCCCCATGTTTCGTACTTAAGGATTTGAGCATTTTAATAAACTTAAATGTTTTATTAACCGTGACTGCTGTAAACCGGTTTGCAAGTGTGCGTTCAAAGTGGGTTCATCCTTGTTAGTCATTAACACAACGGACTTTGCAGTCAAGGTCGCAGAACCGAAAGCTGACCCCGGATGCTTAATGCCATGTGTTAACGTGGAGGCCCGTGCTGTGGAAGTGGCCCAGATGGTCACGGAACGCGAGAGATCGTGGAAGACGTTCTAATGAGAACACAGGAACCGTGTGTCCGGGGGAGCAGCGTCTTACAAGGAGCTGAACTTTTGCTGGCGACACTCCGAACAGTAACACAGGAAAGCAGACTTCTCAGTGAGTCACCGGTGAAAAAGACGTGACTCTAAAGTTACAAAACCAGTGATTTTGAAACAAGCACAGCAAACCTGGGTGCTTCCCTGGCACCCTGGCTTCTTTACTCTCTGTGTCTCTGAGCTGCTCTTCTGTCCCCCAGTCTCCCTCTCCTCCCAGGGCTTCGGGCCAGTTTGTCTTTCCCAGAGAGGATCTCACGCAGCTACCTGCTGTGGTTGCTACACACGCGCACCCCTGCCTTCTCCCATGTCCGCGGCGTCCTCATGCGTGTTGACTGCGCTGAGAGCATCCCAGTCCCTGCTTCCGGCCCGCGCAGTCCGTCCCGTCCTCTATCCTCCTCTGCACCGCATCTGGATGCACGATGCGCTTCTGCTGCTGCCCTTCGGATCCACAGGGACATGGGTTCTTGATGTCTGCCTCCCTCATTAGTTCTGTCTGCAGGCACAGCCATGTCTTGTTCATTTCCATGTTCGCAGCAGTGGGCAGTGCCAAGCCATAATAAATGCCCGAATGTTGGTTGATTGAATGAGTGAGTTTAAACAATTCTCCCCATGGGCTGCAGCCAACAGCAGCCAAAACCATCCTTCGTTCCTCCCATCAGCTTTCCTGTCCCGAAAGACTTCAAATAAAGCAGCATCCGGGTACCCTGGGTGGGCGTATAAGCAAATTAACAACGTTTACTGAGCTGACGCAGCCTGAGCACACATCCCACAGCCCTGCTCCACCCTGACTGCAGAAGACTTTCGTCTTGTGTGGACTTCCCAGCTCTGCCGCGGCTTCGCAGGAGCCACACCAGGGATGGTGCGGGACTCATCATGCGGGAGCCCTTCCTCTGAGGTATTTCTGAGCCCATTTAAGAGTTTCTCTCACTCTCTGCCTCTTGCAAACACACACGGACACACACACACGCACACACACACACACAAGTGATAAATCCTTATCACTTTTTCTTAATTCTAATTTGGGCAATGTAATTACTCAGTGGAAATGGCTTTTGTCTTTAAACTTTATCATTTATTTGTTTGTTTCTTTTTTGTTTTTTTTTAGACGTTACTTTTTTTTTAAGTTGAAGTATAGTTGATTTGCAATATTGTGCTAGTTTCAGGTGCACATCATAGTGATTTCATGGTTTTTTTTCCTTGCAGAGTATATCCCATTATAGGTTATTACAAAATATTGGGGATAATTCCCCATGCTGAATAGTAAATCCTTGTTGCTTATGTATCTTTTATTTATTGTTTGTTTGTTTAATTAAAGGACAGTTGACTCACAATGTTGTGCTAGTTTCAGGTGTGCACCAAGCGATTCAGTTATAAATCCATACATATGTATGTGCTTCCTTTTTCGTACTCTTTTCCATTATAGGTTACTGCAAGATATTGAATATGGTTCCCTGTGTGATACAACAGGTCCTTGTTGTTTATATATTTTATGTATAGTAGTGTGTACGTTAATCCCAAGCTCCTAGTTTATCCCTCCCCCACTTCCCTTCTTTGGTAACCATAAGTTTTAAACTTTATTTTTTAGAGCAGTTTTGGGTTCATGGCAAAATTGAGGGGCAGTTACAGAGGTTTCCCATGAACCCCCAACCCCACACACACACAGCCTCCCCCAACATCGGCATCCCCACCAGATGGGACACTTGTTAAAGCAGGTGAACCTCCGTTGACATGTCAGTGTCGCCCGTGGTCCACGGTTTGCGTCAGGTTCCCTCTTGGTGGTGTGTGTCCTGCGAGTCAGGACAGATGCTAGTGACGTGCAGCCACCGTTACAGCATCGCACGGGGCGTTTTCTTGCTTTATGCTTCAGTCTCGTAAAGTTCGCCCTCAGAGAAAGATTCTTTCTAACACAGAAAGAAGGTACTAGTAACACAGAGCACGTTCTTTGTGCCATGCACTAAGTGTTTTACAGACAGCGACGCAATTAATTCTCATAATAAACCTGTGAGGCAGGCACTGTATTATCCAATTTTTTTTAACTGATGCTCAGTTGATTTGCAATGTTGTATTAGTTTCTGTGTACAGCATAGTGAGTCAGTTACACACACACACACACATATATACACATATATTTTCAGATTCTTTTCCATTATAGCTTGTTGTAAGAAATTAAATACAGCTGCCTGCGCCATGCAGTGGGTCCTTGTTGTTTATCTGTTTTATATACAGTGACATTTACTCTCACGGTAATGGTTACACGTGGGGCTTACTCCTCCCCAGTAACAGTTTCTCTCGGGATCAGCGTGCGCTTGGTGAAGCCCTCTAGGGCCTGTTGAATGTTCTTGCAGGGGAGAGTGACGTCCACTTGGGGGCTGCATGGAGCACTTGCCCCCCTGTGAGATGCTCACCAGCTGCAAAAGCAAATGTGATGCATGATAATATTTGCAAACGAGCAGTTGCACCTTGCGGGGGTGTCCTCATTACCTTTCAAACAAATGCGGTATTTTCATGCCCCAGACCCAGATCCCTGGGTGAAGGGTCATGCTGGCCCCCACGAGCCGGCCCGCCTCCTCTGCGTGGCAGCGGCCTGCTTAGCGCTGTAACGAGGTGCTGTCCACACAGCTCACAGGGCACCCTTGTAACGTGCTCAGTAGCGACCTCACAGTATTGATTTTTGAAAATTATGGTCAAGTTTTAAATATAATATAAAATTTGCCATTGTAACTATTTTTTAGGTAGCATTAATTACATTCACAGTGTTGTGCAACCGTCACCAATATGTATTTCCAAACCTTTTTCATCAGCCCAAACAAAATCTCCACACCCACCATACACCGCCTCCCTGCCTCACCCCTCCCGGGTCCCGGTAACCTCTACACTGTCCTCTGTGTCTGTGACTCTGTCTGCTCTGGGTACTTCACATTTGTGGAGTCACACAACATGTGTCCTTTGTGTCTGGCTTGGTTTGACTCAGCGTCGTGTTTGCCAGGTCCCTCCGGGTAGCAGCGTGGACCAGAACCTCGCTCCTTCTGGCTGAGTAACGTCCCAGGGCATGGACAGAGCAGATCTGACTCGTCCATCTGCTGATGGACTCTTGGGTCGTTCCCACCCTTCGGCTCGTGTGAGCAACGCAGTATTGCAGTGAGCTTGAGTACGCAGGTCGGCCTTAATTTTAAGGTCAGTTGTCGTCAGCATGGGGAGACTGAGGTAAGTTGCCCAATTTCAGGAGGATCATCTGCTTCAGTTTTCTCCTCATGCTGTTGGCTGGTGTCCCATGTGGCCCGCATCCCCTGCGCACCCCCTGCCTCCCACCCCCGCCTTGGCCGCTGCACCCCCTGCCCGGCACCCACCACCCACTGATCGTGCTCACAGCCTCCGAGTCTTGTCACCGAGGTTCTCCAGGCAGCGCTGGAAGCCAGCTAGCACCAACATGCGAGATGATACCTATTTCCCCATGAAGTTCAGATAAATCATAAAAATAGGGAAGGAGCGCCAAAATATTGTGGGCTTCCTGAAAGTTTCTTCAAAGAAAATTATTTCTACCTTCAACTCCCGGTATTAGATGGATTCCAACTTCATAAACTTCCTGGCCAGCTCCTTGTAACATGTAACATATGCCCCCAGATTTCCTGGCTAGCTCCCCCTAACGTATAACGTGGCACATACTAGCAGTTCTAGGGGTACATTGGACAGCTGCAGTGTGCTGTGTGGGTCTTCATACATGTTGCAAGGACTTCACTAAGCCAGTGATTTCCACGCCATATAATTAAGCGAATAGCTCTTAATATGTATGGTTGTTGGCAGGAGGAAAGGGTGCACAGGCCGAGCACAGAGAATTCTCAGGGCGCGGAAACTCTGTGTGACACTGTTATAGTGGATACACGTCATTAGCCATTTGTGCAAACGCACAGGACGCACAACGCCAGGAGTGAGCCCTGGGGTGAGCCGTGGGCTTCGGGTGATGGTGGCGGGTTGGTGAGGTTCAGCAGTTGTAACAAACGCACCGTCTGGCGGGGGTGCTGAGAACGGGGGCGGCCATGCACGCGTGAGGCTGGGGAGTTTACCAGGACTCTCTGTACCTTCCGCTCAAGTTGGCTGTGAACCTAAAACTGCTCTAAAAAAATAAAGTCTATTTAAAAAAAAATCCCAAAATATACACTGCACAGAAAAAAAATATACAGCTGCCCAAAAATCTGGACCAAAAAATATATATATAGCACCCAGGAATCTGTCTGTATATATTATATGTTATCTATGTCTTCATTATTATAATTACATATTCATTATTCAATTATACATATAGTGTATGACGTATAATATATTACTATATATGAGTAACAATTTTACATACACACACGCCGAGTTCTTTAATCCATAAGGCAACCAAACAGACCCCAAAGAACCATTGGGTTTTCATCAGCAAGAAGCCTATTGGGGGTGTCTGCAGGGAGCCGAGAATTTAAATGAAATGCTGTCACAACCTCCTCTCTCCCCACTGCTTCCTGTTGGTTAGAAGGCAGATGCCCCTCAGTGCAGCCAGTGACCACGTTCCTCCAGGCTGTTCAGGTGGGTGCCGTGTGTGCCCAGCCCGGAGCGGGGCTCTGCAGGGACCAGGGCTGAGTCTGTGACCGCCTCTGCCCCATGGCATGTGCACACAGGACAGGCGGTGGCTGACGCCTCCGGCCAGCTTCCAGATGACGGGAGGGTTGTCAGGAAAACAGGAGCTGTCTGGAGAGGCTCATGGTCATTATTCCTGGAGGTTGAATATGGTCCCGGTCGGGGGTTGGGGATGGAACGTGGGTCCTGAGATGCGACTTAGGAACCAGTTGGCTATTACTGCTTTCTTTCTGGATCAAAGACTACGTTCTGGGGCCAGCAAAATGAGGAAAACCTTGGAAGTTAGTGTTTGAAAAAGTGTGGGAATTAAGCTCAGAAGCTCGTGGTTTGAACCAAATTTCTGACACAAATAGCTTCTCCAGTTTGTCTTCATGTGTGGATTCTGATTCTGTTTCTCTGACTATACTTTTCTCTTTGAGGCTCACTTTTTCTCACCTGTAAAACCAGTATAAGTGTATCTGCCTCACTCCAGCTGCAGGGACATGGTAAAAGCCGAAGGGATGGACTTGGTTCCAGTGCTCATCAGGTCAGACAGGGGCCTGCGTCCAGCACTGGTCACGGACAGGAGCGCCGTGTTTGCAGGCGGTGCAGACGCGGTGTCTCTCCAGCCTGGCCGCGCCCGGTCAGTTCAGGTGTGTGGAAGCCTGCTCCCTGGTGGTTGTTGAGCTGCCCTAAGTCTGTCTTGTCTCGGAGTCGTTGATCTGGGTCCTGAGTCAGGCCCTGACAACAGGCCCGGGCGGCAAATCCGCTGGTCTGTTTCCGAGGCCATCGAAGCCCTCGGTCGAGAGCTTCTGCCTTCGTTGTCGTCTTCGGATTTGAGTCCACGTGTTTTCACTGGTTATCGGTGCACCTTCACGCAGCCGTTAGAGGTGTTCTTGTGATGTGCAGCTAGGCCTCATGGAATTCACCTGTACGAGATTTAAACTATGCAACAATGTTTATTTTTTTGCTCTGAATTTATTATTCTTTAAAAAACTTTATATAGATAACATAGGACAGTTAACACTACTGAAACTACCAGAAGAAGGTGACTGTCCCAGCAAGCGAGCTTACTGCGGTTCACATCCCAGCGGCTGCCTCCACACACTCCTCCACAGACAAACGGTACTTTTACGTCCGTGGGATCACGTATTCATACATCACTTAAAAGAAGCTTGCACTTTGGAGAATCACTGTGTGTTTCTGAACTTCAGGTCCTTGGTCTGAACACTAGGAGATTGGGATAAGTAATTTCCGAGGTCCCCTCTAACACTATTCTTCTGATAAAGTCTGTTTAGGCTGCCTCACCTGAGGGAAGCTCACTGTGGGTGGATGGATGGATGAGTGGGTGGCTGGATGGGTGGATGGATGGAAGATTGAGTGAATGGTTGGATGGGTCCATGGATGTGTGAGTGGATGGATGGATGGGTCCATGGATGTGTGAGTGGATGGTTGGATGGGTCCATGGATGTGTGAGTGGATGGATGGATGGGTCCATGGATGTGTGAGTGGATGGATGGATGGCACTGGCTAGTGCTGATGGTGCCAGTGGGCTTTGGTGCCCTCCTGTCCCTGGGTCCTCTTTCCAGGGAGGGTAAGTACTGGCCAGCCTGTCACAGTGCTTGCACCTCAGGCTCCACAGAGAACTGCGCATTCTCATAACTGCCGTCCTCACCACTGAGGTCAGCACACTCAGACCACTCACTGCGGCCAGTGCTGTTTCTATGCGGGAGGCGGCTCCGGCCCCAATCCAGAAATCATGGAGAAGACAGGCGGGTCAGGGATCTGTTAGAAAGTGTGGCTTTTAATGCTCAGTGCATTCCTGGGGCCGGTCTGAAATGCTGGATTCGGCCCCACTGACCCGAGGATGGAGCGGGGACCCCGTTGTGCGCTCAGCAGCTCCCGCCGCCTTGGCTGAACTCAGGACAGCCAGGTGGACACCTGCAGTGATGGGGAGCCACAGAAGGTAGTGACCAGACGGAGGAGCTGGCTGGGTCATTGTTTCGGCTTCTGTTTGAAGGAGAATAAAGGTCAGGCAAGAAATAGAAACTTGGACCAAGAGCTGAGTCTGGGAGTGCCCAGGGCTGGCAGATCCCCCCAGACACGTGGGCCACCTCACTGTGGGACTGGGGGCTCAGCCGCAGGTTCAGTTGCCAGCCTTTTGACCCACATGCTCTGCACCCCAGGGAGGAGGCCTGGTTGGGGCCATCGCCGAGCTGAGGACACTGGCATCTGTCCTCACCCCCTTTCCTGGAGCCTGGAGCCTCGTGGCAGGGCTCAGCATGCAGGGTCGGGCCAGGGCAGTGGTCTGACAGCGACCTTTAGACTGATGAGGCAGAGGACGTCCAAGTCCTTACTGCATTTGGGACTTGATTACATTTGCCAATTTCACTTTGAGTCAAAATCCATTTTTCACTCTAATTTTCCTCTTATGCACATTATCATAAATGAAGGGGAAAAAGACCGCCTTGTCAAGATGATTGAGTGACTGAATGATTGAATCGTCTATAACATGAGAGCCATTTCCCGAGAGCGTCCACCCAGAGACCAGATTGAGGGCAGAACAGTTCAGCCCCAGCCTCGGAAGCGTGGAGATGCCTGCCTTCAGAATTATGGCATTGGGAGCACTTTCGCCGATCTGTGTGTCTTATTAATTTAAAAAATTTCCTGAGTAACTCAAGACTGACGACAGTTTCTTGCAAGTCTGTTACACTCTGATGAATGTCTGTTCTGTGCGAGATCGGGAGGCAGAGAATCCCTACACAAAACTGACACCGTCAAAGTTATTCCACAAATGCTCAACATGGAGGCAATTGAGAAGATGATGCAAATAATTATTAATGTACATAGTACTTTGAGTTCTACTTTTTCTGTTTTGTAAAACTTAAAAACGTGGTTTCCTCTGGGCAGGTATGCAGAAGGTCAGATATTTGAATAGCTGGTTGCTTACTATTAAGCATTTGGGCACGCAGTGTTCACTTGGGTTCATAATAAAATGATGAATAATTTAGTCACGTCATGTGCAAAAAGCATTTAACTGATACAGAGCAACTGAATTTTCTTTTGATGAGTGTCAACTGATAAAAATAACCACATTTACAACCCTAATTTTGGAAGCTGCCAGGTGATCATTAAAATCTATTCTGGTAGCGTGAAACCTTTTGGACACCTTCCCCCAGCCTCCCCGTGCTTGGCTTCAGGGGAATAATTAAAAACTCACACCTTAATTTCAGCGTATATAGCCCTGAAATTGTTCCTCACCATGGTTCCCTCTTACCTCTGTCATCAATGTGAACTCCTCCTCACTCAGATCTGCACATCCTGCCCTTTTATTTCATCTCAAAACTACAGAATGCAGGCTGTGGGAGGACCCTTACGCCTCACCTGCACCAGTCCCTGTGAGAGCACACCACAGAACCAGCTCCAGGCTTTACCCTAGGTGGGAACGCTGATGGAGTGGGGGAGGCAGGGGTCAGGTGCTCAGGTGGGCCCGCCTTCCCAGCCGTGCCCTGGACTAGGTCCGCAGAGCACATGTTTTAAAAACCACTGCTTTAGACACACTTCCTGAAGCCCAGAAAGAGGAAGTGAGTGTTGTTTATGTATTACACGGGAGAGTGTGTTTAATTTTAATGAAGCGGTTCACCACAGATTTGTTCAACTTGGTGGAGTTGGAGAAGATAAGTGGTAAGGCTCTTTTTACTGAAATATAGTTGATGCACAACATTATGTAAGTTTCAGGTGTACTACGTAGCAATGTGACGTTTGCACACGTTGTGAAAGGACCACCATGGTAGGTCTAGCAACCTCTGCCTCCTGCAAAGTTGCTGCGGTGCTATTGGCCATCTTCCTCCTGCTGCAAGTCACACCCCTTGGCTTACTTATTGCGTAACTGCAGGTTTGTGCCTCTTAATCTCTTACTCCTGTTTCACCCACCCCAACCCCCTCTCTTCTGGAAATCACTTTTTTTCCCTTCCTTATTTATGAGTCTGTTCTCATTTTGTTTTGTTTGTGTGTTAGATTCCTCACATAAGTGAGATCATGAGGTATTTGTCTTTCCGACTTACTTCACTCAGCATAATACCCTCTGGGTCCATCATATGGTTGCCACTGGCAAGATTTCATTTGCTATGGCTGAGTAATACTCCGTTGTATTTATGCCCCACATCTTCTTTATCCATTCATTTCTCAGTGGACACTCAGGTTGCTTCCATATTTTGGCCGTTGTAAGTCATGCACATTGGTGTGCATGTATCTTCCTGAACCGGTGTGTTCCCTGTCTTGGGCTAAACACCTGGCAGTGCAAGTCTGTCGGCGCAGTGTGTCCTGTGATGGGAGCGGGATGTTGGGTCCCCCGCGTTACTGTGCTGCTGTCAGTATCTCCGTTTCTGCGCGCTCATACTCGCTTTATGTGTTTAGGTGCGTATGTATTTACAAGTGTTGTATTTTCTTCTTGGATTGACCCCTTCAGAATTATGTGGTGTCCTCCTTTGTCTCCTGTTACAGTCTTTGTTTAAGGTCTATTTTGTTTGATCAGAGTATCCTTGCTCCAGCTTTCTTTTTTCTCCCATTTGCATGGAATCCCTTCTCCATCCCTTCCTTTTCAGTCTGTGTGTGTTTCAGTCAGAAGTGAGTTTCCTGTCGGCAGCATAACATGCGTCCTCTTTTCGTGTCCATCCAGCTGCTCCGCGTCTTCTGATTGGAGCATTCAGTCCATTTACATTCAAGGTGAATGATTGATACGTGGGTACTCATCGCCACTGCGTTAAATGCTCCTGGTTTTTGTGGTTCTTCTTCCCCTTTCTTCTTCTTTTGCTCTGTTCCCTTGTGATTTGATGACTGTCTTTAGCGTTACGATTGCATTTCTGCCTCCTTTTTTGTATCTGTTATATATTTTTGGTTACCGTGAGTTTCACATACAGCTACTATCGATCGATCTATCATTATATAAAATAATCACATATATGATTATTTTAAGTTGTTGGTGTCTTCAGTTCGAATGCCACCAACGACCCTGCATTTTCACCCCTCCCGGGTTTGATGTTCTGACATATTTTTCATCTTTTTGCTTTGTGCATCCTTTAACTAGGGATCGTGGATATTGACGGCTTTAACCTTCCCACTGGCTTTGTGAGAGGTTGGTCTGCTACCTTCTCTGTCGTTTGCCTTTACCAGTGAGATTTCCCCTTTGTAATTTTCATACTTTCAGCGTGGCCCCTTCTTTCCCACATGGAGAAGTCCCTTTCACAAGCCTCGTCAAGCTGGCTTAGTGGCGCTCAGCTCTCTGGGCTTCTGCTTATCCGCAAGACTCCTTACCTCTCCTTTTAATCTGAATGGCGGACTTGCCGGCGGAGTTCTCGGTTGTAGATGGCTCCCTTTCAACACTTTGCGTGTATCACGCCGCCCGCTTCCGGCCTGCAGAGCTCCCTCTGCAAAGTCAGCTGAGAAATTATGGGAGTCCGCGTGTAAGTAGCTAGTTGCTTTTTTCTTGCTGCTTTTAAGATCCCCTCTTTAACTTTAATTTTTACCATTTTAATTATAACGTGTCTTGTTGTGAACCTCCTTGGCTTCATCTTGTTTGAGTCTCTCTCTGCTTCCTGGACCTGGTTGAATGTTTCCTTTCCCAGGTTAGGAAAGTTCTCACCCATTATTTCTTCAGATAAGGTATCTGCCCCTTTCTCTCTCTCCTCCTCGTGGGACCCCCGTAATGTGACTGTTAGTAAGCTTGCTGCTGTCACAGAGGTCTCTTAAGCTATGTTCATTTTTTTTTACAAGTTATGTATTTTTTTCTGTTCAGCTTGGTTGTAGGGTTCTTAAGAGAAAGATAATATCTTCTATTTTTGTATCCCCGGCATTTTGTTAAAGTGCTACCCCGTAACGGGCATTTGATGAAATGGAAGAGGGAGGGAGGGAGGGAGGGAGGGAGGGAGTGGGTGAAGGAAGTCTTAGGACCATGAACAGGCTCACAAAGAGCCAGTGTGGACGGACTGAGCGCAGAAGGTTCAGAGGGACAAAGAGTGTCAATTTGGAGGTGGAAGCTCGTAAGTATTTGGGAAGCGAAGGGGTGGTTTCTGTCCCGATAACTGAACGGCGCGGGACCCAAAGAAGGGGCCAAGGAATCGCAGCCCTGCCCAAGGGGTACGCGAAACGCCTTCCTAATGTAAGCCCCTTGGACCGCAAGGCGAGAAGACACGTCTCGGCAAGCACACAGGTGTTTGCAGACACGCACCCCTCGCATTTGTAGCTGATTCATTCCCGACCTGTTCATGCTCAGGACTCTGTTTTGAGATGAGCAGGTAGCTCCTCGGGGATTCAGGAGGGGCCTCAAGGAAAGCAGGGTGACCAGGAGAGGTGAGGCTGTGGGCTGGACCCAGAGGCTCCTCCACTCCTAAATGGAGGTCCTTGGGAAAGGAATTTAGGAAGCTATGAAACTCCTTGCCCTGCATTTTTTTAAACCTCTGCTGCTCTTTCTTCCAAAACAAACAAAGAAACGAAACCCGGGGTAGGCAGTTGGCTTTGTCTGTTGAGTGTGGATAAGAGTGCCAGCTGCCGTCTCTGATGAGATCCTGTCACCTGAAGGCTGGACAATCTGGAGCCAAGGACCCCAGCCCGTCACCGAAGTCCTCAGGAGGCCCTTAGGACAGAGATTCCGGCCCTAACCTCCGGAATTCTGCTGAGCGGGGGCCTGCGGATCTCGTGTTTAAGCCGCTCTCCAGTTACTCTGTGACTAGCCCGGCTTGGGGACCACTCTGCAATGGAAGAGCGCACTCTGCTGAATAGTCTGTATTTCTCACCGTTCTGCCCATCTGCCGTCCTGCGCTGTGGCTCGTCAGCACACCGAGGGCTGGAATGCGTTAGCAGCTCAAGTCCCCCGGGATGTCACGGGGTCCTCGGGGGCTGCCGGCCTCAGCAGACGCCCCGTGGCCAGTGAGCGCGTTCCTCAGGAAACTGCTCTGAAACGCCTCCATCCGCCTGCGGCTGGAACGGCCCCTCTCCCCGCCCCGGGGAGACCGCGATTTGCCAAAGCCCTTTGCTTGGTAAGCAGCAGGCGGTGCAGCAGGGCGCCCCCCTGGCCCGGCCCGCCCAGACTCAGGGGGCGTTCGTTCCCCCACTACCGCCGTCCCGGACAGCAGGCGGCCCCGTGCCCGCTACCAGGAGCTGCATCCCACACGGCGCTAACCGCCCCAGACAGCTCTCCGGCAAACGGTGGTGTTTCCGCTGTGGCTCATTTACTCAGTCCCCGTAGCTGTTCACCCGGAGTCGGGCGCACGTAGGCTGGACCGGAGCTCAGGCGTTAGGCGTCCGATCCCTTTTTTCGGTAGGGAAACAAGCCAGCGAGAGGAGGGAGGCCCAGCAGTGAGGGCAGAGCCCGGCACCCCCCCAGGGCCCTCCCCCGCCCCCCCCGCCCCCCCGCCCCCCGGCCGCGCACCCTCCCCCCGCCCCCCCCGCCCCCCGCCGCCTGGCCAAGCACCCTCCCCCCGCCCCCCCCCCCCGCCGCCTGGCCACGCACCCTCCCCCCGCCCCCCCCCCCCCCCGCCGCCTGGCCACGCACCCCCCCCCGCCGCCTGGCCGCGCGCCCGGGGAGCAGGGCAGTGCCGGTGGACTTGGCGCGGGCAGCTCTGAGAAGAGGCGCCTGCCCGCCGGGCCTGTGGAAGTGTGGCGGCTGAGCGCACCCACACCGTGGCAGCCTCGGGCGGGGCTCTCCCCGACCTCAGAGCAGCTGCCATGAGCCCTGGCGTGTCCACCCGCAGCGTCTTCCCCGCCCGGGGGGGCTTTTTGACGCTTTTATCCCATTTTTTATGTTTCTGGTCCAGAGCATCTTTCAGAAGAAGTGCAGTTTGTCCCACTTGTTCGAAGGACGCCAGCTCCGGTGAACTGAGCAGGAGCGGGAAGCAGACCTGTCCCGGCCCCTCCCTGCCCAGCCCGCTTTTATTTTAGGTCGCTGAGGGGAGTTCACGGGGCTCCCGGCTGCTGCGGGGTCAGCACCAGCTGGTCTCAGATGAGGGGGTGAAAGCAGCGCCTCCTGCCGCTGTACTGAAGGCTTAAGCCTCCGGGTGCAAGGAGGGAGGGGCGGCTCAGCGGTGGAGCGCGTGCCTAGCATGCACGAGGTCCTGGGTTCAATCCCCAGTGCCTCTGTTAAAAAAAAACAAAACTAATTACCTCCTCCCACCCTCCCCAAAACGATAAAAAATTTTATAAAAAGTCTCACAGGTGCAGAGAAAGGGGACGAGGCACCCACATGCTCTGAGGACTCTATTTAATCTTCATGACAGCCTTAGTATCTTTGGCCATTTCAGTAGATGAGGTGAGCAGAGCTTTATGAACATAAGTGAGATGCTGGTTAAAGCACCTGCTTCGGAATCAGCCGGCCAGAGGGCGGCACGGCTGATCTGCACCCTCCCCATGGTTTACTGAACACTCGGTACCATCCATCGCCCGTCAAATGGTGTCATGCAGAGTATTAAGGGGACAATACATGCAGATCGGCAGTAGCCACTCATCTTGGCCTCTGCATATTGAAAACGTCTTTTCACGTTTCCTACATTAAAAATAGCTTCATGAGGTACAGAATTTTATGTTGACATTATTTCCCCTTAGTCCATGGAAGATTTTAGGTATCTGTTTTTTTGCTGATGACATTTTCTGCTAATAATCTGATTGTCATTGTTTAGAAGGAAGCCTGTTATCTCTGGCAGGTTTCTTGGTTTTCTCATCCTTAATTTTCTGAGGTTTCACTTGGGTATATCTTGATACAAATTTATTTCATTTTATAATGCTCAGTATCTGATGGTTTTTCAGTCTGAAGATTCTCATCTTCCATTCTGAAAAAAAGCATTTGCTTTTGTCTTTTCAAATGCGCTTCTTGCAAATTCTATTCTATTTCTTCTTTTGGAACTTCTTATTAGGTGAGTTCTGGAACCCCTTAAACTTTCATCCATGATGCTTTGTTGTGTTTTCATATTTTTAAACCTGCATTTGGGTGAATTGCTCAGAAGTAGCTTTAATTTTACTGGTTACTTCTCTGGTGTGTCCAGCCTAGAGTTTATGCTGCTTTCAGACATTTTTATTTCAATGAATGTATGTTTCATTCTCAGTATTTCCAGTGGGTTCTTTTTCATATCTCCTTGGTTTTATCTCAGTTGTTTCTTTATTTCTTATTCTCCGTTTATGACTGCCACGCCCTCCTTTACTGCTTTAGGATCAAACACACTTATTTTACATTCTCTTCTGCTCTATTTGCATTTTGTTTGCGACACTCAAAGCCCACGTGTTGATACTTGAGTCTGTCTTTCTTAGTGTTCTTTTGCTTTTTTGTCTTGAGTTTTAGTTTTCTACTCTCTCTTTCCCCATATCGGTCTGTGCTTCCCCCTCCCTAGATATTACATGGTCCTTTCCAGCCAGACGGCAGAACTGAAGTAACACGTGAAGTGCTAGCTTCAGATTCCCGTTCAAAGCAATCGCTGAGTGAGTGGGTTGCTTGGCTCAGGACCTCATGCCTCAGCTAAGTACCTATTTCCTTTCCCATCTCAGGTTTGAATTATCGCATACATTACAGCCATGGGCAGTATTTGCAGCCTTTTCTCTTTTTGTTTCGAGAGTGAAGCAGCCCCGCCTCAGGAGCTGAAGCACCTACCTCGTTCTGGCCTTTCACTTGTGTCAGGCAGTGTTGGTACCTGTTTGGCACCTGCCCTTTCACGTGCCTGGACCTAGAGCCCCACAGATTAATGATTTAACTCTTTTCATCACTCAGTGTCTTCTTCCTTCATTTCTAAACTGTGGGCATGTTTCTCTTAGTGTTGCATATGGGTAAGTCTTTATAATAAAAATTTGCCCTGGAGAAGAATCATTTTAAAGATTGAACTCAGTGGCATCTTGAAAACAAGTACAGGTGTATTTTTAGGTATTTTTTTCAGGAGTCATGTCACACTGCTGGCTCTTGCCAAATTTACAGTTGGAAGAAACCCCTAGATCTTTCACAAATTAAATGCTGTCAACACCCAATTTCTTCTAATCCTGCAAGTTGTCCGGTTACTTTGGAACTAAATGTGCTGTTACGTTTGTCCTTGTTCCAGCTTGATACTGCGTTTGGAAATGCAGTGATTTTTGTAGCAGACATCTCAAGCTCTGAGAACCGTAAACTCTGGGCTTCATGGGGCTGGCTCACGACGTGGACCAGGGCAGGGCTGAGGCCGAGCCCTGTTTCAGTTCCCTAGACGCTGCTTCCTAGCTCAACACCAGTCTGCAGATCAGTCTGTCTAGGCGTGTCTTTAAAGTGGACTATGAACTTCACTATGAAATTCGCTAAACAAATGTGAATCGTGGAGGTAGACAGTGTATTTGCTGTAAGAATGTGAATTTCAAGCTTGATGGTGCAACTGATTAAGTATTTGGCCTTAAACAATTTGCACAATTTCCCTCAGCTTTCTATTTTCTCATCTAGCAAATGAAACTTGTAAAACAGAGGCTCATGAGGTCCCCGTAGGGAAGCAGGCAAAGCCCCTGGCACACAGCAGTGGTGAAGGAACAGTCCTCCCGTCCCGCCCCTCCCTTAAGCAGCCCCCCCATTGCTTCGTCTTCTCTCTGTGCCCTCACACTAGCACTAGCACAGGAGCAGAGCACGGATGTGTGGCTGGAGCATGGTGGAGTGGTGGGAACTGGGTCGGGGAAGGGAAGTTGGTGTCCAAGATGGGAAGGCCTCTCAGGCCAGGCTAAGAAGTTAAAACTATCCTTGAAACTGTCCATGACGGACCAGCAGACATTTTTCAAAAGGGAGTGATGGAGAGTGTGATCAAATTAGTGCCAGTGTGGGTTTGAGGAGGAGAAGGTGTGAGAACATGATGACCTCTGGGAAAAAGTGCATGAGGGCTGAATTAAGCCAGGGTCAGCAGGGATGGAAAGGAGGGTGGAGAGTGGACTCAGGACGTACTTTCCTGGGTCAGAATCCACAAGGCTTGGTGACCAAGCCAGCACGTGGGGGTAGGAGGGTGAGCAACAAAGGAATCGAGGATGACCTTGAAGCTTCTTGCTTGGGAAAGTTGGTGATGGCTAAGACGAGGGTTGTCCAGTGTGGTCCTTGTACCAGTGGTAACAGGGTCACTGTGTGAACCAGGCAGGTAGCTAGGTAAGGGCAGAGAAGGGGGCCACAGGCCAAATGGAAGAAGACTGTGCAGCCTGTGAATAACAGGGATCTCCGGGCAGACAGTAAAAGGCAGGAACCTCTGGAGTGATAAGAAACCGCACACTATGGGGCAACAAGGATCCTGGAGGATGACAAAGAAAGTGGGGAAAGGCAGGACTCTCCAGTGTCCAAATGCAACCTTTTGCTCATTATGTCCTCATTTCAATAAAATTAGCCTTGCAGATTAGAAGTTCCCATCATGCACCGAGGCCATGACACTGTCAATCCAGACTAAATAAGGACAAAAATCCCTCCTCCCCTTGGGAAGGTGGAGCTGGGTGGAAATCAGGGAATATGACCCCAAACTGCTCCCTCCCAATGAATATTCTGCCCATTCATTGTCACACCCTGTGTAACCAGCCTGCCAAAGACACTCAGGGCAGCTGCTCACCTGAGGCTGCCCGCTCTCCCCCGAGAGCATCCTATCACTTAAATGAGTCCTTGCTTTACCTCCTTGCCCTCTGTGTTTTGTCTCTGAATTCTTTCTGCCATGATGATGAGAACCTCATCTCTGGCAACAACTGGGCACCTGCTAGAAGAAGCGATTCTCTGGTCCACCCCAGCGCTACCTCACCAGACACTCTGGGGAGGGGACTCAGCAATCTGTTTGAACAAGTGCTCAGGGTGATTCTGAGGCAAGCTAAAGTCTAAGAGCCACTGAGATGGGTAATGCAGGTGGAAAGGCAGGGAAGGGAGAAAACAATAATAATGTGTTTGATTGTATATTTTGGGCTTTGAGAAAGCTGTGAAGACTCCAGACCATGCTTGGCATGCAGCTACTGCAAGCCTGGTGAGTAAAGAAAATACTACATTTGTAGACAGAAATTTGCTAGACCCGAGTGTTCACGCATTAAGGATTGGTTTCTTTTTCTAGGATTTCTAATAATTTTATTTTCTCAACTGAAATAATGTGGAACAATCAGTTAAAGATAATTTTGATGCATTGAAAAGTTTCTTACCTTGTACTTTAATTAGAAAAGATATTAAAAGAAGAAAAAATAAAATTTTTATTTCTTTAAGCACAATTAAAGGGCTTGATTGAAATCATATTTGAATATCCATCCTGGAAAAAAATATGTGAAACTGAACTTTAAAAACCACTTCTTGAGCAAACGGGATATTTCTTCCTGACATTTCGGAAGGATATTTACACCCTGATGCCATCACACATTGTAATTATGTAATTGCACATTATAATTGCACATTCTAATTACATGATCACACATGTTATGCTAATTATATAATTAGACTTAATGATAGCAATTGTGCAAGTACATAGTATCAGAATCAAAACGAATGAATCAAAAGCTAGAGTGTACACGGGGATTATAACTTTGTAATATAAAACCCTCAAAAATTTTAAAGCAGCTAATGGTCACTTCAAATGACTTAACAGGTATGAATGGTAATCCCGTCTTGTTTGTTGGTTATGTTAACCTCTAAAATTTAGTTGGAGTTGGATAAAAACTCATGTAAATTGCAAAGTCTGGAAGGAGACTGAAAAAGAGAAAGATGGAGAATGAGGAGCAGCTGTAGAAGTCAGCAGGGTTTCAGACAAAGCAGAAGTACTTCCATTTTTATCCTTATTCATATTTCGTCTTCTGTTCTGACAGCCATCAAGATTTTAATCCTATCTGAATTCCTGGGCTTTTGTCACTTAACTGCCAACTTTAAGACTGGGTGAATGGGGGCATTCACTGCAATTACTATTCTCTTCAACTTCCTCAGGATGCAAATCTTTAGATAGTATCTCAGGACATCGGAATGTTTATTTTCAATAGTTCCAACTGATCTCCATCCTGGGAAAATGAAAGTTTGCACATTGTTGTCCTTTAATGTGGGGACGTCATCACTTTTGCTTATTTTTCAAGCCGAGGGTCTTGGCCTGAGGGAAAACTCCACGGGCCCTGCGCCCTCCACCCGCAGGCTGGGATCCGCCTGCCAGGAGGTGTCTGCCTCCAGGGGGCTTGCCAGCTGCCAGCTGCCAGCTACAGAGCGCAGAGATGGAAACATCACTTTAAAAAAATGCAATTTTAATTGCATGTTCTCCTGAAGATGCACCCAAATGGCTGGTTTAATTTCCCCAGGGAGCCTATTTCCGCCCTTCATGGAACATGGAGCCTGTCTCCGGGCTGACAGCATGCGTGGATTTATTTTCTCTCCTTTGCGTGTGCAGCAGTAACCCTGCGCTAGCAGCTACCTCCTGAACAAGAGACCAGACTCCTCTGATGTTTGATCCTCTGCTCATTAGGCTCCCAGAACACGTCACACCTTCCACCTCAGCCCCTCATTCGTCCTGAGCGGGTGGCAGCTCCTGGAGCGCGCGGGCTGGGGCGGGGCAGCGCCCCCTCTGCAGCCAGGTCATCATGCCGCCGCAGCTCCCTGCGCCCCCGCCTGATCTCAGTGTCTTCCGGCTCCTGACTGGCAGCCTCGGCCTCTGTGGCTTCCGGGGTGGCCGAGCCCGCGTTTTTGGTGCCCCACAGAGGGAGCAGAAGCGCACACCCTCAACATCCCTCCCCCGAGTGAGGGACAGCCCCGGGTTGCAGGCCGCCTTGTGATAAACGGAGCGTCGGGATGCACGTTTTTCTCCCCCAGAATGTGGACGCCGCTGCTCCCCGTGCATCGGGCGATTCTGTGCCTGGGAGCTCTCGTCCTTACGATTCCGAGGATCAGGACGTACCAGTCCTGGAGCTGGCATGCGCCTCGGAGATTCCCTGCCCGCATAGATGTCACACGTCCATGCACTCACTCTCTTTCTTCCTGTAACTCAAAGAGTGATTCAACCCTCCTTGTAAAAGAATTGCTGAAATCGGATGTTGTGAAACGTCAGTGGACTATAGGACCCACTTTTCATTATTTAGAGTTTTTGCTGCGTGTGAATTAGAAAACTTTAGAGGAGCAGAACCTTAGAGAACATGCGTTACAGAGGCTACGTGTTAGACACGAGGGGCCGCGTCCCAGAGCTGACTGAGCGATTGTCCGAGGAAGGAAGAGCTATAACCCATGTCTTCCGAAGCCTGATTCTGTGCTGTCTCCATGATCCACCAGCCTGTCTCCCTCGAACCACACTGGCTCATTCATTCATGTACAAAGTGCGTATTAAATATCTCTTAGTACGCTGAGGCGTGAAGAAGAATAAAGACGAGGGAAGTGAGCTCATTGCCCTGGATTTTGTGATTGATCAGTGGTGTGCAGCCTGCGTTTGAGTCAGACAGGGGCCAAGACAAGGTCAGAGAAACGTGGGCTGAGGCTGGGAGGGAGGACAGGCTCCCCGAGACTTACGAAGCGGCAGTTACATGCACTTAGCCGTGAGAAGGGCTGGGATTTCAGTGCTGGGCGTAGGGGGCATTCCAGGAGGAGTGAGCAGAGTCCCCGCCGTGGGCGGTGAGATCGTCAAGGCCCCACTGTGACCTGAGCCAGAGGAGTCATCGGAGGTGAGCTTCGGCCAATTACAGAAGTCTTGCTTTTGGGCTTTTAATTCGCCCTGGAGATAAGTGGGAGCTGCTGAAGATCTTTGAGCAGGAGACAAAAAGTATCAGAGGTATGATCTGGAAAGACATGCCAATCTGCAGCGTGTGGGTTGGGGTGACGTGAGCCGGGAAGATTGGTTCATGACACCCGGTCCGCTGTTCTGCTTCCTTCCCATGGTTCATGGCTTACCCACAGCTGACAGACGCCTTCTCTCAAAGTTTCCCTCCCTGCTTCCCTCTCCCCCTCCCTCCCTCTCCTGTGCCTTCTCACTTACCCGTTTATCCAGCAGTTAGCTGTGGAATCCCAGCCCCAACTATTTGTCACACTGATCCTGGTGCAGATGATGTGGATGCTGTCAGATGCCCCCCTTGGCCTGGAGAGTCACCCAATCCAAGAGGGTGTGATGTGACATGTGAGGAGTTGGGAGTGAGTGCTGAGTAGGGCACCGGAGGCCCCTGCCGCTGACCCACCTGAGACGGGATGGGAAGGCTTCCTGGGAGACCTGATGGTCCTTCTGAGTCTTGAAGGAAGATGAGGAGCTGGTTAGGTGAACGGGGTTTAAGGAGGGATGACACTCCAGGTCAAGGAGCCCGAGGTACCAGGAACGAAGCAGTGAGGGTGCCTTCACCACACACACAAATAGATCAGTACGGTGTCTCTTCGCCCAGAATGACGCCTCCTCCAGCAGCTGCAGGTTCGCAGAACCGTCCGGAGCACAGCCTCACTCCCTGCAAGACTTGGCACCTGCCTAGAAAGTCCCATCCAGACCACATTTTCCAAAGTTGTATCTTCCACTCACCCACATCATCTTACCCTGCTTATTTACTTTTCATGTCATATTTCACCTTCTAACTTACTATAGGCTATTTTATTTTGAAACCTACCTGTCTTCACCCACCTCTTTCCTATCCCCGCCTCACCCCCTCCCATCAGTAGAACATAAGCTGCAGGAGGGAAGGGTTTCTGTTTTGTTCACTGTCACGGCCCTGGTGGCTGGAAGGAGGTGGGAGACATCGTTCTGGCTGGGTGACATTTGTGGACTGAACAAGCAGACCTGTTGCACTTGCTCCTGGCATCTCTCTGTCACCCTCCCCCCATCTATTCATCTCTCCTCCTGCCGCAGGGGGAACCCGCCCTCCTCTGTGCCGGCCTCCGTCAAGACTTATCTCCATCAGCACACATTTCTCTTCTGCATCTCCAGCTCCTCATTTCCGCTGGGCCCTTCCCCTCAACTCACCACCACGCCTCCATCTCTCTGTGCAGCAAACGAGCCAACAGGCACATTCTCCCTCTGACATGGGTGCTCTCTTTCTTCCCATTCCAACCAGGCTTCTTGGAAGGGGAGCCTTCCTCTGCCTCCGGACTTCCCTAAGTGCCTACCACTCCTTAAGCCACCGCTCTCTAGCTTCTGCCATAAAGTGCCTTGTGGAAGGTCCCCCATGACCTCATCTCACCATCTGCTGGGCATCTGCTGTGGGCTAACTTGTGTCCCTCAAAAGGGACATGTTGGGGGCTTAACCCACAGCACCTGTGCCTGGGACCTTATGTAGAAGTAGGGTCTTCACAGATGGGATCACTCAGGTGGGCCCTAACCCAGTGACTGGTGTCTTTAAAAGAAGAGGGAAATTTGGACACAGACACAGAGGGAAGAGGCCACGTGGTGATGAGGCAGAGATTGGAGTGATACGTCCGCAACCAAGGAACACCAAGGATTGCCAGTGACCCCAGAGGCTGAAAGAGGCAGGAAGGATTCTGCCCAGAGTCTCAGGGTGTGCAGCCTTGCTGTGTAATGGGGAAGAACAAATCTGACTCCACACTGGATCCATTTCTTTTGTTTTAACCTTTGTATCCACTGCTTTTGCTACAAGTTAAGAGTGTTACCTGTAGCCTGAAATATACAGGATATGCAGCTGGTTCTCCAGGCTCGGACCTTTAAAGGTGTAACACTTCCATTCACGTAGAGATAAAAAGTTGCAGAACAGAGAGTAACATTTGTCTTGTTGGAGGTTTACAGGAACATCATGACCTGACCTAGAGGACAGCTGCAAGAACAAAGGGTTCTGACACCAACAAGGTGGCAACAACCAGCCACACCCCCCTCCTTTTAGTATAAAAGAAGACTTAATTCTAACTCAGGGAAGATGGTTCTTTGGGACACTGGTCCACCATCTTCTCAGTCTGCTGGCTTTCCAAATACAGTCTCTGTTCCTTGCCCCAACGCCTCGTCTCTTGATTTATTGTCCTGTCCTGTGGCAGGGGGTAAGAGCTTGGACTCAGTAACACCCACACCTTGATTTTGGACATCCAGCCTCCAGAGGTAAAAGAACAAATTTCTGCAGTTTAAGCTCCCCCGTCTGTGCACTTCATTCTGGCCGCCCTAGCAGACAAAGGCAGCGTCTTTCAGTTTTAAGTTCATTTGGCCTCTTGAACCATTTGACAAAATCAATAATTCTCTCCTCCTTACGATGCCTCTTCCTCCTTGCCTTCCTCTCCTCCTCTCTGGCCCTTCTGCTTGGTTTCTTTTGGGGGCCTTTGTGGCCTCCCCTACCCACTTAGAATGCTGCTTTTCCCTGTGAGTTAGGAGAGAATTTGGAATGAGACATTGTCAACAGCAAGTCTGAGTTCTTATTTTTTGAAAAGGCTTTTGGTTAAAATGAACCAGAACATTTAGGGCACCAGCCTCACCCCTCACCCCTAAATACTGTGAATAAATAGCTTTGATGACCAGGAAGAGACTAAGGCTTTTGTGCGGCCTGTAACAGGGAGGCATTCATGGAGATTTTCATGGGAACAGGCAGGGCCTGGGTTCTGAAGTCTTTCTCCTTCTCTACTGAGTGTGTGTTTTATCAAGTTAATCCGGCAGCGGGACTGAGAGGCAGGGGTGGGGAACAGGGGTCATTACTGTGGTAATTGAAGGAAGAAATAGTTTTTCTAAGGTCTCAAAAGGTAGGAAAAATGCAAAACCTGGAGGGTGCTGTCGGAGGAAATCTGCGGCCCAGAGCGGGAGCGTTTTCGGGGCCTCTGACCAGGAGCCGGCAGTGACTGATGTCTGCTCCCGGGGGCCTGCGTCTCGGGCTGCGGGGATGGAGACCTGGCACGTCATCCGCTGACCTGGGCTCCCGTCTCAGCCAGAAGACTTGGCGGGAGGGCTTGTCGCCTGGGAAGTCACGGAGTAGGTGGGGAGCTGTGCGTGCCCACCTGGGCCCTGCCTCTGCCTCGGGTCCTGGGATTCCTTGCAGCTCAGAGGTTCTGCTCCTCGTCACGAAGCACGGAGGCTGCACTGGAATGTCTGAGACTCCTGCTGCCTTCTTGCCTCCTGATGGTAACTTCTCACACCCTCCTGCACTCGTCCACTGTGGAGCGAGCCCTGTGAACTAGAGTCAGGCTGTGAGGCACCCCCCTCCCGGGTCCCCACTCTGGGACCTCGACCAAGCAACTCGGCCTGGTTTCCTCACCTGGGAAGTGAGCGCCCTGGACCAGAATGAGGACCAGTCAGGACACACGTGGCCTCAACCTTGGTTCTGTGGCTCTGAGTGTCCCAGACATGTGGCCATGGTGCGGTGGCTTTCAGAAGAGGACAGAGCAGTCAGGGCCGTGGAGCTTGGAGCAGGTGCTTCCTAAATGCTCCTGTGTGCACACATCGCCCAGATCTTGTTAAAACGCAGGCTGCTTCAGTGGGTCTGGGGGTAGATCTGGCTTTTCTAGGATGCAATGCTGCCACCGCTGTCCTCCCGGCCACACTGGAGCAGCCAGGGTGCCGCGGAAGCTGAAAAACAGTGGTCTCTGCTTATTGTGTTTTAACTGGACACACCCCTCTCCGCCAGTGCAGCCACCCTTCGATCAGCCTCCTGAAATGAAACTGCCATGCTTAGCAGTTCAGTGTCATCTTAACTCCCAAACACACGGGGACCCAGCAGTACACACACCGCGTTTTAAGCACGTGTGTTGATTAACTGGATTCCAAATCCTTGCTACATTTCCAGCAGCCTGGGTGGGGCAGATTCTCACAACACACGTCCCTCTGCCGTCAGGATCCGCAGCAGTCCTGGCCCCTCTGCTGTGAGTCTCCAGCTCAGCTCTGATTAACCAAAGCAGCACATCTGTCACAGCTTCCAGGGGAGGGCACACCACAGTCCAGTGGTTTCATTTCATGAAAGATGGTGCTTAGGGTGGGCTGGCAGAATTCTGGAGAGAGCAAGGGACAGTGGCATGTGTGTGCCCCGAAGAACCTGGGAGGAGAGTGTCAGATGATAGAGAAAGATGATGGCCTTAGATCTGACACTGAGCCTCTCCAACTGGGTTGAAGAAAAGCTGGTGCCATTTAGTACGTGATGGGGCAAAGGCAGTGCGCTAATATTGGGCCGAGTGCCACTGAGTCGTGAGCATCTCAGCCGGGCAGCTCGCCGCTCCGTCAGCGCTGGGCGACCTCTCCGAAACGGAGATCCTGACATCGGTCAGCACAACCATAGACTCTCATTGCTGTCACAACTGATGCTCACAGCAATGACCCAGGGGCCTCCAAGACCAAGAAATGCCTTTTGCATCATCAAAGAAAATTAAATTATGTTCTGTAGAGTTTGATACTGAGGTTCCCTGGAAACAGTGAAAATTAGCAACCCATGTGGCTGTATTAATTCTCTAGTAAACTGAAGTGTGCGTTTCTCACTCTGAAAAGCACATTTGCACACCCATCAGTAAAAGCTGCTCTAGGCCTTGAGGAGGCAGCGGGCAGGATGTGGGCTGAGCGAACACCCCGCTGTTCAGTTCCCGGTTCTCTCGTGGCCTCGTCTGCGCTCCGGGTCTCCAGCTCTCACCATTTGCCTGATGCTCTGTCTCTATCCTGAGCTGGTTGCCATGTCCCGGGAACCTGTAATGAAGCAAGTTGCTAAGTGGACTGAGCGACAAGCAGGTGTAACAGGAAGGCTGTTAGAAGATGGATGTTCTAGTCTCACTCCTCCCTTCTGTTTTTATGGAGCTGGAGATGAAACTGACTCACAGTTCAGATTTAGTGGCTGTATTTGCCAAAGAGGAATGCATTTCCTTTGTGGTGTGTCTCCCAGGATCTAATGAGATGACACTTGTGGAAGCAATTCGTAAACCCTGTAACTACCAGGCAGATGACTAGGATTGTTCTCCGGGAACTGTTCCGTCGCGCACACTCTCCTGCCTCTTCCCCGTGTGGAGGGTGTCAGGCAGCTGCCTGAGAGGAGAGGAAGTCGGGGCGCTGGGCATTTAGCTTCAGGATCAAACTTACCAGAGCTGCAACCCCAAAGTCACAAAAATAACACAGAAACAACAACTGGAAAAAATGAACTCTGATTTGACAAATAGCTAAACTGTACAAAACCATGACAAGCAAGCACACCCTCCCAGTTCAGATCACTTCACTCCAGCTCCTTCAGGGCCACGTTTCCCAAGATTAGGTGGCGGGCAAGCTGACTCAACACAGTCACTAACTCATGTGCTCGGGGCACTGCTGTCTCTTCTGGCAAGCCTTGATCCTCTCAAACTTCTGTCTACCACGACCGGTGTCTAATCCAGCCCTCTTGCCCCGTCCGTTCCCTTCCGGGATTTCCCGCCTTTGAAACACTACTGAGGCACATTCAAGGTCAGTGAGCCGAGCCTGTGCGGTCAGCCGGCCTTCCTGGTCCCCCTGCACAGCAGCTGCCATGGTCAGGAAGCTGCGGCCACCACAGCACCTGCCTGAGAAACCGATGACCAAAGAGCAAGACACAGGGCCCAGAGCTGCCCAGACTCAGCACTCACATCACCACAGCGGGAAAGACGCTCTCCGTCCCCCTCCACTTAAAACGTCTTGTCTGCGTGCATTTCCCTGGCAGAAACTAAGCCACATCTGAAATTCAGCTGCAAGAAGTCTGGGAAACGCTGCTTTTAGCCTTCTAGGCTCTATGACCTGAGGGCAGGGAGCACAGAATGGGACGGAAGTAGAAGCCAGCGCCCACAGACAAACTATAGCACGGGCTACCTGTCATCTGCCTGTCCTGTCCGTCTGTCCGTCCATCCATCCATCTCCCTCCCTATCCACCTGACTGGAGGCCGTGCTGCAGGTGGAAACAGCCATGCCTTAGGTGCAGGGGACCTGAGTTTGGTCCTTTATTTGTTGTGATCTAAGGAAAATTCGCTTACCCTGGAGTTTCCTTGATGTGTAAAGAAGATTCTAAAATTTATTTCCCAGCATTTTTATTAGGATTAAATGACCCAGTTCCAAATTTGTGGAATGACAAGACTTCTTGAAACGTTTTGGAGTATTCACAGAAATAGTACGGACGTAACACAGCATCGCGCGCTCTCCGTCGCCACGCTGTGGGCAGCAGCCACGGCCACGCACGGGATGATGAGGGGCCTCTCGGGGCCGGCTGCGCTTCCCGGGCGGACTCCTGCTCACCTCCTCCTCTTCTGTGAAGGCCAGGGGCGTGGTTCCTTGCTGGTTGCTCTGCCTCACGCTGTGCGTGTGGCCTCTGATAGCTGGCGTCCTCAAGGCAAGTGGCTTGGCTTGCTTTTAACCCTGTCGTTCTGCGCTGAGGTTCCCTATTTTAAGCAATACAATAAAACCGCTCTTAGGCAGAGGGGCAGATTCATTTCCTCAAAAGCCTGGGGACTATATAAGCATATTCTTCTTCAGTGATTATTATTGACTGAAAGAATGCGATGTCCAACGAGTAAGATGAAACAGGAGATTTCTGCTCTTAAGACACTTATGTCACATCTTTGCCATTTTTGGGGAAAAATACTTGTTATATGGTTAGGTCTTGACTATAAAAATTTTAAAGTATGGGTAAAATATTTGCCTTAGAGGCTGAATAAAATTTAAGCAATTATTTCACCTTTCTGTGTATTGTCCCAGAGAAGTAGATGGTAATCTGGAGAGGGTTTTAGGTTGGGGAGCTTTCACTGGTCCTCAGGGTCTCCAGTCTGGAGTCAAGGCTTCACAGAGGGGAGCTGCGCCCTCCGGACTCCCGGGGTTTCCTATGGTAATGGACAGGGAAGCTGAGTGTTAGAAGCAGCCACGAGACTTTTGGTCAAGAAAGCAGGTTCCACCGCTGGTATCTGCTTCCTTTTCAGGAGGAAACTGCTGGAGAAGCGTGGTGGGCGGTGCCCTTGTGGACCTTTACGTCAGGGACAGGGTATGTGCCTTAGGGGAGCAGAGACCACCGCAGTTATGAAGAGACAGTTAGAGGAAGGGAGGTGTTGCACAGAGGAGACGCTAAGGCTGCTGACCTTGAGTTGTCAGCTTTTATAAAGGGCTGGTGCCTGTCCTGCAGGGTTTGGACTGGAGGGCGGTTCTGCTCATGCTGGCAGGACTCTAATTCCCTTGTTTGCTGAAAGAGTGCAAATCACTCTCTTACTCTCTCCTGTATTCTCTCTGTCATCTTTTAAAATATATACCTGATGTGTGTACACAAACGAATAAACCTGTCACGTGTAAGTTACAAGACACTGCACTGTGATGAATGCCTGTGAACCCGTCACCTTGTCTGAGGTCCAGGGGTTGCCTTGTTCTCTGTCCTCTACCCTGTCCCATTCTCCTGCTGACCCAGGAGCCACCTCTTCACTGTGTTTATCATCCAGTCACGATTTTTAAATAATTTTATCATGTATGCATATGTTACGGGTTGTGCTGTGTCCCCCCAAATCCACATGTTGGAGACCTAACTGCCAGGACCTCAGAATGTGACTCTCTTTAGAGATAAGGTCTTTATAGAAAAATCAAGTCAAACTGAGACCATTAAAGTTGATCCTAATCCAATATGATTGGTGTCCTTATAAAAAGGTGAAATTTGGAGACAGACAGGTTATGCTCGCAGGGTTCCTGGTGGAAAAATTGGGGTTCAAGAAAGTGGTCTTATGTGTCTAAACCCACAGAAGAAGTAACTGGCGAAGACAGGTTGCCATCGACCCCAGGTCCCTGTGATTCCAAGACGTGGGCTGTGGTCCTTGGCCATTCATCAGAGCTGCAGCACGTTAATACTCGTCCCTAATCTCCCAAGAGGGCGAGAAAATAAAGGAAACATTTGTTGATTTTTATTAATAAATACCTTTTAAGGATTTTTAAGAAGCTAAAACAGATATTCAGGTAAGAGATGTCTAAAAGGGCTTTTGGACGTATTTAATAGGGAATGGCTCAAACATAAGCTCTGGGAGCTGATTTTATAACTGTACGTTGTGTACATACATAAATATATACACCTGAATTCATGTGAATTCATTTGATATATATTTAAAAAACATACTCCTATGTATATTTCTAAGGATACACATCTCATTATCACCTGGAGTGTCGATTCATCTGAAAATCTGTTTCTAGGTTTAAACTACTTGGGTTTTCTGCTCTTCTTAGTTTCTACATATAGATTTTTTTCTTCTGAATAACTAAACCCATCAATCTGAAATTATAAAAAGCGATTCTAAACAAGTGTGTTGGGCATACGTGTCACCGTGGGATCAGACCTGCCCCCACACGCAGACTTTGACGCGACAAGCAGGTACTTCATTCTGCTTCCCCCCCAAGCCCCGGCACCTAGTATCTCAGTGACGCCAGGAGCCGCACGAAAGTGAGTACTTCCCCTTCTAAAGTGTTCCAGCTGTTCACGATGAGAAATGAGGCTTTCCTTCTAGCAGGTTCGAGGTGAGCCTGCCAGTAAAGTCCTGTTTTCCCTGGTTTTATTGATTTGTTTTGGTGTTCGTTGAATGCTGCTGTTTAAAGACATCGTTGACATCTGATTTGCACTATTGCAGCAGATTTTAACCAGCCAGAGGGAAAAATAGCTCCTGTGCAAGCTCTCTTCGTCCACAGGAACCGTGGAGGCAGCCGCTGCGGGCACTTGCACTGGGAAAGCAAATGAAAAGCTACTCAGTCTCATGTGCGTGTGGCGGGGCGGGGAGAGGGCGCTACTGAGACGCTCCGGTGGATTATAAAAAGCAAGGCGTTCAGGGCTGGCGAGGCCTAGCAATCGGGGCTCGGGGCGGACGGCGGGGTCGCCCCACCCCCGGCAGGCGGGCCGGGCCGCTCCGCGCATGCGCACGGGCCGTCCTGCTCCGCGCGCGGCCCGGGTGCGAGGTCGGCTTTGTCCGCCAGCCCCGCCCCGGGCTCCCCGCGCGGAACTCTCTGCCTCGTTGTTCGAGAAACGTCTGCACTTCAGTTTCACCCCCGTAATTATTCCCATCCCCGGCCAGTAACGCGCAAGGATGCTGAGAGACTGTGTGAAATAAATGGGGACGTTCCACCTGACTTATAAAAGAAAGTGCCGCACTGATGGTTGTCCGTATTATTATTAAATAAATTAAATATTAAATACATATTAATATTTATTTTAAGCCCTAATGTATTATTGTAAGTAACTTTTCATTATTTAATATAATATTGATAGTATGCTACTGCAAGCTCTGTATTCACGTTGCATAAGGCATTAATATCCCGTATGTATTACATAATTAATAATTGTGTATGAATATACAGTATGTTATATGTCTTGGTACTATACATGCCTTTAATATACAATATTATACAGCCTAATTTCGACTGTGTTAATGTATGTCATATTAACATGTAATTAATTATATTTAATTAATTATATTTAATTATTAATTGCTGCACATTATAATTAATTATCTTATCGATCATATTAATTATAGGTATGTCCTTATTTAAGAAACCCTGATAAAGATGAATGAAAGAGACAAGCTGGACTTGAGATGGTTCTTTAAACTCTATCTTTTTATTGTTCCCTTTACTCACAGACCCCAAGTGCTTACAGACGGGGCTGGGAGACAGAAGGGGTGACGGCTGAAAGAGCGGCCTCGGTGCTGATTGCAGATCAACCACTGACTCAGATAAATTGTCTTTGATATAAAAAATCAATATAAAAGTATAATTCGATTTAGTGGAAAGATCTGCACATGTTTTTGTTGGCTGTCTCTCTTTGGTGAGGTGGGTGACAGAGGAGCAAGGACCCAGGATCCAGCATTCAGGATTCCAGTCCTGGCTTCATGCTTTCCTGCTGCGGGACCTTCGGTGCCTTCAAGCCGTACTCACTTCCAGGAGGGTTTTAGGGACCAGGTGTCACCAGGGCTGTGCACTGACGTTACCTGTGGTGGTGCTTCATGCACACCAGGGAAATGGGCACACGTGGGCGTCGCACGAGGGTTGTCGCTGGTCACTGTATTCAGGAACTCAGGAAGCACAGGAGAAAATGCCTCCTTTTTGTTTAACCCTGACAGCTCTCTTTTTTTCCCTAACAAAAATAATGCCTATTATTTTCCCCACGTCCAAGCTGCTTCTCATAGGAATTAATTCATATTTTAAAATTGCTCTGTCAAGTCTATGTAGCTTCCTCAGCACCAACTGGCTGCCCCAGTCCCCAGGGTCCATTTATAACTGTAAATCCACATGGGGCAGCTCAGAGGCTGCGGCTCTGACAGCATCAGAAACCTCTCAGGAGGCATCTCTGGCCCTAAATGGGGTCTGCTTTGCTTATTATGTGGAATAATAAATGTCACTCAAAGTGTGTCTGGAAACAATCACAGGATTAAAAATTTTGGGTGGATCCAACATCTTTATCTACATATGGCAGATGAAATGATTATTTAAGTACTTTCAGGCCAAAAGCCGCTTCACATAGAAATAGCTGTGGCAAAAGCGAGGTCATAGCTCACATATTCGAGAGAAGAGAACGGCCCTCAATCCCCCTGGCCAACTCGCAGACTGAGCAGCCGGAGGCTCTGTGATTTGTGAAAGTGTGTTTTCCTTCCACATGAAATAGGAAGAGAAGTTGGGTATACAGTTGCTAACGTTTAGTGAATGGTTCCAGGCACCGCGCTGACCACTGAACACCCACTGAGACGTCCATTCAGACCCGGGAAACAAGCAGCCCCCGCGGTGGCCGTGTGACCCCCAGATGGCAGCCCAGACCTCAGAGTGCAGCTGCCCCCTGGTGGCTTCTGGACAGTTACTGGGTCACTCCTCACGTGAAAACTTTAGATGCGTGGTCTAAATCTGCGAGTGTGGCTTCCGTCTTCCATCAAAATGATTCTCGGTTTTAATAAAACAATTGTCATTCAGTTTTATGTGCTGGCTCTCCACCCGCATGGAGAGAGGCTGGCGGAACCATTTATCAACAACGGATTACGTCTCACCGCGCCGAGGGCCTCTCCTTTCCACTGTACGAAGTATTTTAATTATTACTCCGTGATTGCTACAGGCAGAGGGAACAAATGAAGCGCTGGTGCTGACTGAATAGAGAACGCGCATCGGAATTTTTAAAGGAAAACACAGCAATCTTACTTCCCAGGTGTCCAAAGATCCAGCGTATCTGGGACGGTTCCCCACCCTGGAGGAGAACGAAAGGAGCCCTATTGGGTAGAAAGTGGGTTTCTGTCCAAAGCAAGTTGTGCAGACCATGTGGCAGGTGAGCATTAAAACGTATGTTCATCTGTTAATGACCCAGTTATCACATAATCTGAAAACGTGTTGAAGTTTCATGAGATTTTAATAAATCACCGGCCCCTGAATCCATGTGTGTAGATGACCGTCTCTGTGTCAAGTGAAACCTCTGTGTCCTACGTCTGTCCCCTGTGCCTGCAGAGTTCAGTCAGTGTAATCCTTTGAATAGGGAAAGGCATTCCCGTTGTGTAACTCTTTGTGGAAAATTCAAATTACTTAAAAAGTTACCAAATATGAGCCCATTAAAGAAAGAGTAAGCCTGCCTGCAAGGGGCCTCTCGTGGTGCTAGCGGGGTGGGAAGCTGGAGCTAAGCAGGCGGGGCTGGGGCTGGCCGACGGAGGATCGGGGGGCCTGCAGAGCGTGGGTCTGGCTGGGTGGGACCACAGAGCGTCACTGGGTGTCTTCCAGGTGGGATGCAGCATGACCACATTTATCCGTGAATTTGACTCTAGAGACCTGGGTCTGTGTGGGCGGCTGGACCAACCCGGGAGGAGTGAAAGCGAGAAGACCCAGCAGGCCACTACACGGTGGGGGGAGATGCCACTGGCCGGGCCGGCAGTGAGGCTGGAGGGAGGACCAGGTCCAGGGTGATTTCACTGCCAGCGTGAACCGGGTGGGTGATCGGGGCCTGGGGGTCGCGTGGAAGTCCAGCGCGAGTCTCCAGGCATCTGACTCGGGCATCCGGGGGCTGCAGGGAGGCTGGCGTCAGGGGCCCGGCGTCAGCCCAGAACATTCCCGGCGGCGACTGCCGGCCTCCCTGCCTCTAAGCTCCCCGTCCTTCCACCTCAGCCTGAGATAATCTCAGTGGAGAAGTGCAGCCTTGCTGCCACGCTTCCAGATCAGTTTTCCATAAGAATAAAAGGCAAACACGTCAGTAACTTCTGAACAGGTTAAATATGCAAATATTTGAAACGATGGTTATGGAAACTCGTGACTCAGTCTCTGCAGTCGGCCACGGTCTTTATTGTAGAGAAGTCTCTCAGTTCCTCAGCCCGTGTATACATAATACGATGTGGGAAGTAGCAACATTCATTGTAAGCTCTGAGAGCATTCCCCTTCGTTTGAAGGATATAAACATTGAATATTTATATTTTAAAGAAAAGGATGAGCTATGCTGTGTTACTTTTCAATAATTTTCTATGAATTCAAGAAAAAGATTATGAATACCATAAATCTCAGTTTATTAAAATAATGACATCTACTGGGTGAAGTGACAGGTGATTCAATCAAATAGGGAAAATGCCAGTGTTGGGCATATGACACCTGTTTCGTCGATCCTGAGATTCCACTTGTGTTGGTGTCGGTGGACCTGGTTTTCCGATCTTCCATCTGAAGCCGTCAGACACACAGGAAGAAAGCAATGACCAAGCAAGCGTCAGCCAGCGCGCAGACGGGCCGAGTCAGGAGGGAGACTAACAAGGAGCTAGGAAACCTGATTCATGGGCCAGATCCTGCCCCTTCAGGCCCAGAGCTAAGATGCAGGTGCTTCCCAGCCCTCGGTGTCTTCTCTCACAGCAAGTTCATGCCTTCAGGAAGCTGGTTTTAGGAAGGCCCTGCGCTGTAGTGTGTCTCTGTCTCCTACAGCCGTCCCCATGCAGGAACCAGGGATGCTGGGGTTGAGGCTTCAATATAGCAACTTCTGGAGGGTGTGTTGTTCAGTGTTGCTGGCGATTAAGTTCTTGTCTCATTGCAGAAAGAATTCAGAGAGGAAACATGGAGGGCAAGAAAACAAAGTGAGGATTTGTTAAGTGATAGGACACTCTCGGGGGAGAGCGGGCAGCCTGAGGTGAGCAGCTGCCCTGAGTTCTTTGGCAGGCTGGTTACATAGGGTGTGACAGTGAATGGGCAGGATATTCATTGGGGGGGAGCAGTTTGGGATCATAACCCTGATTTCCATCCCAGCTCCTCCTTCCCGAGTGGAGGAGGGATTTTTGTCCTTATTTAGTCTGGATCAGAAGTGTCATGACCTCGGTGCATGATGGGAACTTCTAATCTGCAAGGCTAATTTATTGCAATGAGGGTGTAACGAGCAAAAGGTTACATTCAGACCCTGGAGATTCCTGCCTTTTCCCAGCTTTCTTTGTCGGCCTCCAGGACACTTGTCACCCCAAAATGTGTGATTTCCTATCAGTCCAGAGGTTCCTGCTTTTCTCTGTCTGCCCAGGGATCCCCGTTGCTCACGAGATCCAAGATGCACGGCCCCCTTCCATTTGGCCTGTGGCCCGTTCCTCTGCTCATACCTAGCTACCTGCCTGCTCTAACACTCATGTGATGAAGTCTTATTAAGCGGTTCTCACCTCAGAGCTGGTTAAGGATGGCTTTTCAGTCTTTCAAATATCCATATATATTTAACAAAATAGGTAACCTCTTTTCTTTTGTTATTTTTTAAAATTGTATTTTATTGTGGTAAGAACACTTCACGTGATTTTTAGTTGCAGAAAACAGTGTTGTTAACTACGGGCGCCACGTCGTACAGCAGGTCTCCAGAACTGATTCGCCTTGTGTGAGTGAGGCTCTGTACCTGTGAACGACGTCCCACACCTTTCTCCCCCTGCACCACCGTTTTGCTCTGTGCTCCTGTGAGTGCACAAGTCTAGTAACTCTCAGGCAGTGTTTGTCCTCCTGTGAGGGCTTATTCCACTCAGCATAATGTCCCCAGGACTCATCCATTTGGTCACGGATTGTCAGATTCCCTTCTTTTTCAACATTCCACCCTGTGTATATACTACATTTTCTTATCCTGTGTCCGCCTGTCTGTTAGTTTGTTTCCACATCCTGGCTGTTGTGAGTCGCACTGCAGTGAACACAGGAGTGCTTGTATTTCTTCGAGATCCTAATTTCGATTCTTTTGGATAAATACCCAAGAGTGGGACTGCTGGATCACATGGTAGCTCTATTTTCAGTTTTTCGAGGACCCTCAGTACTGTTTTCCATAGTGGCTGCACCATTTTGGATTCCTACCAACAGCGAACAAGAGTTCCAGTTTCTCCACATCCTCACCCACACCTGCTGCCCCCCGCAATGACCACCATTCTAACAGGTGTGAGGGGATCTCATTGTAGTTTCTACTTACATTTCCCTGATGATTAGTGATACTGAGCATTTTTCATGTATCTGTTGGTCATCTGTGTGTCTTCTTTGAAGAAAAGTCTATTCAAGTCTTTAGCCCATTAAAAAAATCAGGTTATTAGGTTTTTTTTGCTAATGAATTGTAGGAGTTCCTTATACACTTTGGAAGTTAACTCATTATCAGACACATATATGTGGTTTGCAAGTATTTCTCTCATTCCACAGGTTGCCTTTTCTCTCTGTTGAATGTCTCCTTTGCATATATGTATTTTAAGGTTCTTTTTCATTACAGTTCATTACAGAACTTGAATATGGTTCCTGGTGCTATACAGCAGTCCTTGTTGTTTACCTATCTTTTATACGTAGTAGTGTGTATCTGTTAATCCCAAACCCCGAAAGAAGCCTTTTACTTTGATGGATATGACACCAACAGCACAAGCAATATAAGTGAGAACAGACAAGTGAGACCCCATCAAACTCTAACGTGTCTGTGCTTACGAGAACCCACTGAATTCCCAGAAGGTCTGGTACGTTTCGTGGTTCTTACTTTTTAATGATTCTGGACTCATACATAGTGTGGGCACCAGAGGCAGCCTTCCTGCTTTGTGCCGTGGACCTGCTCTCTGAGAAACGCTGTGCCCCGATGCACTCCCACAGCCAGTGGAGACGGGGAGAGACTGTTCAACTTCGCTGCTCAGTAAACAAATGAAAATGAAGCCAGTGCTGCCAGCAGCTTCTACTTATAACATTGGTAGGTACGAAGTAGTCACCTCCAGCACAGGAGCGTGAACACCCCCGTTAGCCAGGGTGGGGGCGCAGGTTCTTGGAGGACAGTCTGGCTGTCAGAAGTGCTGGTCGTGTATGTGCAGAGTCTGTGACTCGGCACCATCTTGAGGAAGTAACCGAGACTTAAAGAACAGAATTTTACCAAATAAACGGTTTATTATATTTGAAATTAGAGGTTTTCTAAGTGACTAATGATATGAAATTGATTAAATAAATATGGTCCACCTCTACACTGAAATACTATCCAGCCATTTAAAATCTTACAGATGAACATTTATTGCCGTAGAAAGTTGCTCATGAAATTGGACGTTAAATAAAAGAGGCAATCTGGGTTGTAAAATATCAGGTGTGCTACATTCCTGTTCTTGTAGGAATACGTGCCGTAACAACCTGGATGAATACTGGACGGCAACAGTGACTGTGTCTGGTGGTGTGTTTTTTACCTTTCTTTTTACTTGCCTCTATTTTTCTTACAACAAAAATGTATTGTTTTTGTAATCAGAAAAGGAGTTATAAATGTGTGATCTCCTCTCACCTTTAACCATTTTTTTCTGGGTCTTAAGCCGCCAGTACAAGGGGATGTTAGCCCACTTACAGTCTGGCTACCAGAGTTTATGTCCTGTTTGTTGTTTTAGGCTGGGAGGTACCTTAAAATGCTGTTTTCTTAACATTTCTTGATTCTGCACGTATTATACAATGTAGCTTGTGGCCTGGTAACTGCGTGGCCCTGTGATGTCGATGCTGTAATCCTAACCCCTAGGAGGTCTGAGTGGCACTCAGTAGACCAAATTCAGTTTTTATTCCTTGAAGAAATGCTGGTTAGGTTGACAGGCAGACTCCCTCAGTGATGAGGGAATCCGAGATGCGAGGGCGATCTGCAGTGCCGTGGGAGTGAGAGGCCCTTGTGAATCCGATTTAACTGAACAGAATTTGAAAACATTTAACACACAGAACACTTTCTCCTGGAGCTTTGCCTGAATTAAGGAGTGTAGGAAGTACTGACTTTACAAAGCTCAGTAGGACCGTTACTTGTGACTGAATGGCAGGTTAAGTGAATGGAGAGCAGCCAAGCACAGGCTGTGACTTTACAGACATCGGGGGCCACAGAGAGCACCCCTCACCACCTGGGTTTCCTTCAGGTCCAGCCGAACGCCTGGCTCTCCCCTCTCTCTATTTCTCACCTTCTTAGATGCAATCAGCCAGTCTCCCCTGTCTGACACCTTAAGAGAAACTACACTCTACTCAGAATTCTTCATTTAAAAAATGAAATAGCCAGAAAAGGGAACCCACCACTGTTGGTGGGAATGTAATTTGGTGCCTTGACTACGGAAGACAGTATGGAGGTTCCTTATAAAACTAAAAATAGACTTAGCATATGATCCAGCAATCCCACTCCTGGACATAGATCTGGAGAAAACTCCAATTGGAAAAGATACATCCATCCCAGTGTCCATAGCAGCACTGTTTACAACAGCCAAGATGTAGAAGCAACCTAACTGTCCATCAACAGATGACTGGATAAAGAAGATGTGGAATACTATTCAACCATAAAAAGAAAAATGCATTTGCTGCAACGTGGATAGACCTAGAGATTATCACTAAGTGAAGTCAGAGAAAGACAAATATCATATGATGTCACTTCTATGTGGAATCTAAAAACATGACACAAATGAACTTATTTACAAACTCACAGACAGAAAATACACTTACGGTTACTGAAGAGGGAAGGGGGGGAGGGATAAATGGGATTAGCAGGTACAGACTACTATCCTTAGAAAGATAAACAAGGACTTGCTGTACAGCACAGGGAACTATACTCAATAACTTGTAACAACCCATAATAAAAAGAATATGAAAAAAGAGTAAATATTTATATTGAGTCACTGTGCTGTACACCAGAAACCAACACATTGTACATCAACTGTACTTCAGTAAGAAAATGAAATAGCCCACGAACCTGCAAAGCCTTATCTTTCATCTTCCTGTTTATCCGATTCCCCGATCTCATGGTCTAAGTGACGCTGAGGACCAGACTAAGAGGGTTGGAGACAAGTCGGTTGTTAAGATCCAGTCAAGAGCCCAGTGTCAGGGGACCATTTCTTTCTATGATGCTGATGAAAGCACACACATAATACTGCGTTCAGAAAAAAATTCTATTATTTATTAAAATAAAAAAAAATGTAAGTATAGTCAGTGACAATGTGTTCATTTCTGGTGTACAGTGTAACGTCCCAGTCATACATGTACATACATACATTCGTTTTCATATTCTTTTCATTAAAGGTTATTACAAGGTATTGAATATAGTTTCCTGTGCTGTACAGAAAACATTCATTTTTTTATCTATTTTTATACATGGTAGGTAGTATTGGCAGACCTTCAACTTCCAAATTTATCCCTTCCCACTGCTTTCCCCGGGTAACTGTGAGATTGTTTACCATGTCTGTGAGTCTGTTTCTGTTTTGTAGATGCGTTCATTAGTGTCTTTTTTCTTTTTTTGGATTCCACATATAAGTGATATCATATCGGAAAAAAATTTTGTAGAGCACAGAAAATGCTATTCTATCTTTCCTCTTAAAACGTAACTATTTGACTCCATTCTGCCCACAGTAAATATCTGTAGCTGTGCGGACGAGAAGTGTGCGTGTTAAGCACAGTCAATGTTTGCTTTCCAGTTTACCTCGAACAGCAACCCTGTTTTACCACCTACAGCTATGCCCTCCCACGTCACTTGTAGGAAAAGAAGGAGACGCACTACCAGAGATAGTACAAGAAATTAAGTGTCAGCTTCCCGACTCTTAGGACTCTATAACCCGAGTTCTCAAAACCTGCTGGCTCTTACTTTATTATCGAGGAACTACGGTAAACTGATTAAGCATCTCAGAGTTCAGGCGAGAACTGAAGACTTCAGAATCTGTTTTCTAAGTGTTCTCAGCTAGAGCAGGGGCTCTTCCCGGGGGCTGCCGGACCCAGCGAGGCAAGGCTGCCTCAGTGTGTCAGCACAGCCGTGCCAGCCGGGTCTGCAGACTGGGTTGGACACATAATTTCAATGGCAAATTTCTTATTGATAGAAACCTTCATAATCGTCGTGTCGGCTTTTGGGAGTGTGTATTGCTCTTACTTAACACTTCCCAATTCCTGTATTTATTTACTCCTTAGGCTTTGATGAGAGAACTCAGCTCGGTCCCCGTGGCAGTCTCATTTGAGAACCTCTGGGAGGAGAGACAGGGTCTGCAATCCCTTGGGAAGGCGGGAGGATGTCACTTCTGGTGCTGAAAAATCTCGAGAGGCTCCATGTGAGCGCCGAGCCGCCCGGGAGAGAAGGGAGGCCTCCGGGTCCTCTGCACACTCAGCTCCTTGTTGGTGACAGCAGTGTCCTGACGTGGTGAGAGGCAGAGAGGTGCTGCGGTAAATGCCAGGTCTGATTATTTCCGAGTTCCATGAGGACTTCTCCAGGACACCTGCCTGGGACGTTCCATCTTTTCTCTGTGACTAATACACTTTTAATAACTTTTGAAAACACTCCTAAATAAGAAAAGGAAATTATTACTGCTTCACAAAAGCATTGGGGAGCAACTCCCCCTGGGCCAACCATATCCTTTCAGGAGCCCGAGCCACCTGTGTCCCACACAGCGTGAGTGCTCGGCCAGCCTCGCCTGCTTGTACTCATCGAACAGAGCAAGAGCTTTGCTTGTCAGCTAAGCTGTAGCTTGGAATCGGCCACCATTTCCCCAGGAAAGCCGCCCTTTCTCCAAAACGCAGCCATCCGATCAGCTTCAACTCCTAATGAAATCTGCTGTCTGAAAATTAGATATTTCCGTGTGGATCACCTCTTCATTGACCAGACAAAGTACCTGTTTTCCTGCAATGCTTAGCGGTTTGTGTTTTTTTTAGCTACGTTGTTGTCTGCAGTAATTATGATTTACTTGCAAAGCAGCCCACCGTGAGAGCTGCCAAGATAAACCTGAGGTCATGACCTCGAGATAAAAAGCCAGTGTCAGTGTCAATAAAAGCTCAGAATAGATCTCGCTTCTGAGTATTTTTATGGATTTAAGGCAACTTGGATCAGAGGAAGGACTTAGATAGCCCCTGTGTGCGCTGACAAGTGACTTTGCACAGTCACAGGACTTGACCATTTTCTGAGGCAATCGCGGCTGTGCCGGATTCTGTCTCCCCAGGTCCGTTGCTGAGGTGGCGGCTAGAGGGGTGAGGAGGGGAGTCTGTAGGTTGGTTTAAGTTTTCCCATGTCGGTCCTAGGAAAGCGACTTGCCATCTGGGACGTGGAGAATTTACTTTCGGCTCTTCCATTCCCAGAACTTTGTAGCTCTCGTTCTCAAAACCGCTGGTTCTCACACGTCTTCAACCCACATCCCCACGCACTTTCTGACGTTCAAGGTGGTATCTGCACAGAGTCCAGGTGCTCGGGGATCGAAACACGCGACTTGGGAAGGTACCCAAACAGGCAAAGTTACTGGGCGCTTCTGTGACTCTGCACAGAGCCCCAGCCTGACGTGCACACGTGGGTCTGCAGTCCGAGGGCTGAGCAAGATACACTCTTCTTAGCAAATCACAGAAATATTTAATTTGTTTTTATTTTATTAGTTTTCCATTCTTATCCACAAAGGGCCTAAGGGCACTTTAAGAAATATATTTATAGCGGAGTTATAAAGTGTGAACCAGAGGGGGATGTGAGCACCAGGAGGGCATGCGAATGAGCCAGTGAGGAGGGGTGGCGTGGACGGGTCGGGGCTCCCAACCCGGGTGTCAGGGTTGTTTGTTCTTACGTCGGGCTGTAGTCACAGAGGAGGAAACTGTGCTCACGTGTTAATGCCAGGTGACAGCGCTGGGTGCATGGCAGTGGCACCAGAGCAGTCAGGCTGAGGTCTAGTCCCCTCTTTGTCCCCAGGCTTTGGTCTTGACAAGCGTTCCGGGTGGCCAGGCTCTCTCTCCCCGGGGTCGGCTCCAGTGACCTGTTCCCTTCTCCCACTGTCTTCCTGGTTTGGCTTTCAAGCAGGCATGTCTTCCCAGCTGCAGCCCTTTTCCAGTAGGAGGCCCTCCACGCAGCTCCAGGCAACGTACGCGCACTCCTTGCCTGGAGCCCCCTGCCTGGGCCCCGTGGCGCTCCAAGCCCAGGATGGGAGCTGGGCTTCACTCTGAAAGGATGGGCTCCTAGACCCTCCGTGTTCTGTCCTCTTCCATGCACACTTCTTTCTGATCTCGATGGCTGGGCCTGCCTGCGTCCTCAGGGGAAGACAGGGTACCATGCTGTCTGGTCTGTATTAAGCACAAGCTATTTGCTGCAAGTCTTACAAAGTTGATCTCGTTTAGCCCAGGGAGGGAAAGCCATCCACAAGCCAACATACCACGGCTCAGACACAATGGACGTTCATTTCTTGCTCACTCGCCTCCTCGGGGGGCTCCTCCAGGAGCCCAGCTGCTGGGTGTCCTGCCGGCTTCAACATGTGCGTTCCAGTCTTCCCTGGGTCGTCTTCCTTCCTCCTTCCCCGGAGCGCGAAGGAGCAGGGCACGAGGTGGGGCTGTGCCGCTCTGTCCTCGGGGCCGGGTCTGGGAGAGGCACACGTCTCCTCCATGCGCACCTTGTGGCGGGAAGCCAGGCACGCGGCCTGCCTGGCACGCAGGGAGGCGGGGACAGGGTCTGCTGTGTGCCCGGGGTTGTGGGAGCACAGCGAGGCCACAGACGGCACGGCAGACAGCCGCCGGGGCAGCGGGCAGCCGCCCTGGGCGCTGGCCGGCGCCGCCCGTCGGCAGCAGAGGCGGGCCCAGGGCGCGGGGGTCGCCCTTCTCTCCTAGCAGCCGAGGGAGCAGGGGTCCTGAAGGACACACCCTGATGTCAGCAGCGGGTAAGAGAGGGATCTGGGGCTGAACCCAGGCTTGCCGAAGCCCAGCATTTTTTCACAAAACGTCTCTATTTGGAGCTGCCATTTCAACATCATTCACTGTGAAGGCCAGCCCGTTCAGGGCCCCGAAGGCCATGAAGGAAAAAAAATAGTTAAGCCATTAACCGGTGTGGTGGCGAGTAGTCTCTTCGGAACATTTTTATTCACTTTCCTACAAAAGGGAGAAGGTATTTAATTTTGTGAAAAGTCAGGCACTTCGACGGCTGTCACACCTCAGGGTTAGAGTCACTCGCTGCGTCTGTGACGCGTGCAGCGCTGCCCCTGGAGCGCGGTGAGCGCTCGGTAACTGCTGAGTTCTCACCCCTGTCGTTTCATAATTTATGTTGCACTGACGAAAAAGCGCATCAGACACAAGTACACATTGAAGACATTTGCCCAAGGGCGGTGACGCTGTCACGGGTCCACTGCCCGTCGGCCTGGGCCGCGCCGCCTGCAGGCCCTGCGCTGCTCCTGGCGGCCCTGGTGCGGCCCTCCGCGCCCTCCGCGGGGAGCAGGCAGGAGAGGCGGCGTGAAGCGGGGCGTTCCTCCCCGCCAGCCTCCGGCTCCTCTGTGCACTCCGGGTTCTGTCTGAGCCTCTCACAGGGACAAGTGGCCTTCTCCACGTGTGTCGCCACATCACGTTCTTGGGACGCGTTTTTGTTGACAGGGAAAGAGGCGTTGCTGTGGCTGAGGCTGACAGCTGTGTGGAAGCCTGTTTTCCTTTGTCTTCTAAACACGTCAGCTTTTAAGTGCTCTCTTCCTGTCCTGGCAAATACGGTAAACGATGCTGTCGATTATCAAGGCACGTCAGTGTAACCAGAAGGTCTACCATGGCTGAGGGCCCTGGGTGACCCCTGAGCTGAGGGCAGCATCCCGCCCACTGGGACGCGGCGGCCCCCACACCTGTCAGAAGCTCTGTCTGGGGTCTTCATCGTGGCGTCTCACCACGGGTTTGAGGAGGGGCTTGGCCCCCGAGATGCGACGCCTCTGCTGAGGTTATCGGGGTCCTAGATGGATGGCACCCCCACGTCACTCTGTGGGATCAGAGACGAGACTGTGCAGTGGGCTGTCTTCCTACACGGTCACTCGTGTTAGGTGGGGGCAGGAATCGTGGGCCGTCCCAGAAGGCACGGTTCTGTTGTCAAGAGTTAGTTTCAAAGACAAATGGCTGATTGTTGTTGAAAGTATGAGTGAACTGTATGGCTTCGGTCTCTGCCAACGTGAAAACACAGGCGTAGACGAGGTCCCTGGAGATCAGGTTGTCTAGCCCTTCTGCTAAGTCTTCAAGAAGGTGAAGGGTTGTGGCAGAGGGGGTGGCAAGCCGCCTTCCGGTGGGTGGAAACAGCCCCCGAGACGGCCCTCACTGAAGTGTGCTTTGTCTCTGAGCTGTTCAATGTCACGCACATTTTTATTTGACCCTGGGTACTGTCTGTCGACAGACAATTAGGTCGTCTCCATGTCTTGGCTATAGTAAATAGAAGCGTAGTTGTTTAGAGCCAAACCTTAGCATCACCGCCTGGGTTTCCTTCCTCTGGTTTGCCTCCTGGTCTGTGCTTTGTGTTTGGATCACTCTGGGCTGGTTGCCTGACCTCTTCCACCTGGAGTTTCCTCATCAGCAAAGTGGGACAAGTAGCACCTTCTCAGGGTTGTGATGTGCAGGGAGAGGTCCTCAGCGAAAGCCGTTATGTAAAGGGTCCCCAGTGCTTAGATGCTAGTAGGTGCCAGAGTTAAAGGAGACACAGTTCAGATGATAATCGAGGGTCCCAGGGTGATTTTCATTCATGTTTTCTTCATAAAAACAAGTGCTCACTGAGTTCTCTCTGTGTGCTCAGGTCTCAGTTGGGGTCGGAGGACCTGTACTCACACAGGCGCTTCCCTTGTCCTCCACAGGACGGGTCACTGCTACGAGCTGGTCATCGCTACAGGACTGGTCATCGCCAGGGACTGAGGGTGTGCGGACCCCAGGCTGCAGCGGCTCACGAGGGGACAGGTGGCTGGGCACCGTGGCTGTGCGTCTGGACGACTTGCTTTCCTGGGGAGGGAAGGGCAGAGCTGGTCTGCCTTGTTGTTAATTTGATTGTATGCGCCCAGCTCAGCTGGGCCACGGCGACCTGGACCCCCCTCCCCCCCTTTCTAGCGTCAGGAGAGCGGGAGGAAACACGTGGCCCTGAATGGCCTCACTTACGGGGCTGGAGGCTGTGGGCCGGGAGAGCTCTTTGCGCCCGTCAGTCCTTCCAAGGCTGGCGCTGCGTGTGAGCAAGGCTTCTTGTCGTCGTAGAACCTCCCCGAGCCTCGTGTGGCCTCGAGGGGTCTGCCGCCTGCGCAGGGCCCAGCGAGCAGAGGCCAGGCCAGGCCCTGCAGGGGGGTCAGTGGGGGGGGGTGACGGGGCGCGGGGAGCCCGGAAGCCACACCGAGAACCCCCTGCTGTAGTCACGGGTTGTTAACCTGTGAGACTGTACGACCAGCCTGCATCACGCATTTTACGTAGGGGAGGCCACACTTTCCCAGCGACATCCATGCAAATAGGTCTTCACAGAGGGGACGTTCACTTGGGAGGTGCAGCAGCCCGCGTCGGGAGGAGGGGCTCATTCTGACCCTCACTCACGGCGCTGCCGGGACTGAACCAAAGCACCAGTGCCGTTTGTGCTGCGGCTGCTGGGCTCTCCTGCTGTCATGGCGACACCTTGAGGTATCCATCCACCCCCAGATTTCAGGCTCGGAAGGGGCCTGGGCGAAGGTAAGAGTATTTTGTTGAGTAGAAACTAAGCCAACCCACGACCTGCGACCCCGAGAGCAGAAGAACTTCTGTGCACACGTAGCCCCAGTGTTACCGAGCTCTTCCTCGGAGGCCTGGGGGCCACTCAGACACCCGGGTCAGGCCGTGGGAGCCTGCGACAGGCCTGGCCACGTGAGAGCAGGACCAGGTGGAAGGTTCGGGAAGCAGTAAGGGGATAAAGGCATGAACGTAATGACCTTCACCTTGAGCCGTTAAGGTGTGGCCACCATCCCATCTCGCCCTCAAAGGCACAAAATTATCAACTCAAAAGCAGATTAGCCGGCAAAAGGGGTTTTAGAGGTTTTTCTTTTTTAAATCCACGTGTAGACAAAGTACTTCCTACAGGGATCTGTAACCACTAGTTTACGTTCAATGTGGGTATCCTCAAAAGGGGTGCTTCTTGCAGAAATAATTTTAAACTGGGAACAAAATATTTAACCTCCAGGTCATCAGAGGAAGGGCTCTACGATCATCTGGATTAATGAAGCCCCCAGCCTTGTGTTTCTAAATAATATTTTGAAGTCTGTCTCTTGAATGGATTTGGATCGAGGTCATTTCATGCAAACACAAGACAAAGGGGAAAATGCACTCAAGTTCAGGAGAGACTGAGCTTGGGTGATAAAAACAGAACGAAAGGAGAGCTCGTGGGGCAGCTGGCGGAGAGCCGGTTTCTCGCCTGGACTCTGCCCCCAGGTCCCGACGTCCCAGCCGCACGCCCCCAGCTCCCAGCACTTTCCCTGCCTTCGAGGATGCAGCTTCTGCTCTGCGGTTCTAACGATGCCACCAAAATGTTAAAAGAAGTGAGTAGAACTGTAAGGGAACAGCAGCAAAGACTGAAGACAGACTTTTCCCCCATTTCACTTAAAATAAAGACCAGGGCTTATTTTGAGTTTTTTTTTTTTTTTTTAATATTACCTGACTTTCCCCAGTTGAGGTGAGTTAGCATAAACTTGTCATAGGGCTGCTGCTGGGTTCAGCTGCAGGTGGTGAGAAGTCTCAGTTTTCAGTAAGAAATGTTCATGCAAAATCAGTGTCAAATCCAACTTGGGGCCCAAGTGAAAACCGATAATGACACAGTCAGCACATCTGGGGCTTTGCTCTGCACCTTACGCTTCAGTTTTTAGCACAACACGAGGAAGGTACCGTGTTTCCATTTCACAGGCGGGGTGCTGTGGACCGAATGTGTCTCCCCCAAATTCGCATGCTGACACTCCAACCTCCAGTGCGGTGGTACTGGGAGTGGGGCCTCTGGGAGGTGGTTTGGGTTAGAAGACGCCGCGTGGGTGGGGCCCCCAGGAGGGGACTGGTGTCCTCATAGGAAAAGGTGAGAGAGAGACCGTTCTCGCCGAAAGTGAGGCCGCAGCGGGAAGGCTGCTGTCTGCCAGCCAAGAAGGGGCCCTCCCCAGGGGCCAAATATGCTAGCACCTTGATCTCAGGCTTCTGTCCTCCAGAATTATGAGCAATAAGCACAGAAAACCTAGCCCCTCTGGTGGGCTTCACGACGGCTTAGAAAGGCTGTCCAGGAGGGCCGCTGCTTCGCCTGCTCACAGGCCTCCAGTGTGCGAACTCGGGTCCCCTTCCATACCGCTGAGTCAGCATTACTTCACGATGACCACAAACATCGTTTAGCTCCTGGAATCATCCTCACTATGAGCTGCGCAGCGAATACTGTCTCCTTCATATCAGCCAAGTAGATCCACCAGGGGAGGTGGCCAGAAGGCCACATTTATTTCTCTGTGGTCCAGGAGAACAGAGCGGAACCACGAACCCAGATGAACTGCCCCGAGCTGGGGACACCTGTGCTCACCGAGAGGTGCTGGCCACTGGAATCCTACCGGCTGCGGAGAGTCCTGGGACGGGCACCGCTCAGGCCACGTGTTCTGCAGGGGAGAGCGCAGCGCTTCGGTGCGAGCTCCCTTTCAAAGGGTTCTGGTGGAGCCTGGAATATTAACGTGGCCGTTACGACCAGAGCTGCTGGCTGATGCGTAAGACGCAAAGAATGGCTTTTTGTGTTTAGTCATGAGGACCAAGAAAAAGCACTCATGGAAACCAGGTGGCTAACACAGTCTGGATTCTAAAAGCAGAGTGTTTTCTCCAGTGGCTCCAACAGTTACTTGCTGGGAGTAAATATTTTATGTTCGGTTTCAATTTAAAAATAAAGTTGATATTTTAGCTCTTTTAGAATCCAGATAGCAAGCAGACGAGCTGGAAGCCCAGCTCGGAATGCCCCCTGCGTGCTGGGCGAGGCACGAGCGGGGCAGGGCCAGTTCTGGGCACTGACAGGCACAGGATGTGCAGGGAAAGATGCTGCAGACTCTGCGGGGGACCCTGGGAGAGCAGGGTCTGGGTGCCAGTATGGAGCGTGTAGAATATGCTCTCGTTACCTGAGAGGGTCCGTTGGGCTTGTTTCGTTTTCCCCTCTCAGTTCACGTTACTGTCTCCCTCTCTAGATTCCTGCAGGGAACCTGCGTCCTCTCGCCCCAGGGAGGCACCTGTGTGTGCTCTCTCGGGCAGGGCAGTCATCGTCATTCTGGTCCTCTGACAGCACTGGCTTTTCAAAGACTGTTCCCAGGCCTGATCTCGCTTGAATCTCACTGTTTCAGGAGATGGCAGAATAAGCAGAACCATCACTGTTTTAGGGACTAAGGGCTGGGAGCTCAGAAAGGTTCCCTGGATTTGGCCAAGTTAACACGGGTTCATCCATGTGGATCTAGAACAGAGTCCAACAGAGCTGCTTTCTAGACCATCGTCTTTGCTGCTGAATTCTGCTGCTCCTAATAGGGATGAGGCCCTCCGTCTGGGGGCTGATTGCCATCGGCGTCAGCAGTCTGGCTGGGCCTGCGGGCGGCATTTGTGTAGAGGGGTCTGCGGTGCTGGGTGTGGAGTACGAGGCGTGGAGGCGGACATGTCCGGCTGAGACCCTAGCTCTGTGTGGCTCTTCTGGGGGAAATGCCCTCATTTCTTTGAGCCTCGTTTCATGATCTGTAAGAGGTACGTATTTATACGTATTTCATGGGGTTGTGGTGAGGGTTACAGCACAGAAAAGTCCTGCGCCACACGCAGCCCTGTGGTCGGGGCACGTTAATGCTCAGTGTGTAGTCAAATGCGTCTTTGAGTCTGAACCTGGGACCCGAGGCTCCCTGAGTGTATCTGGCTGGACAGGCACAGCCAGGCATCTGCATGCTGATCTGCTCAGGGTGAAATCTGGGGAAAGAGGTCGGGGAGGAAGTGACAGTGGAGGCTGCGGGGGACACATCCTGTGGACTCATGCCCTGAGACAGTGACGTTGTCTCTATTTGGGCACTGAGGGTTGATTCCCTGAAGATCAGGTTCTGACAAGTTAAGTTGCCCACTTCTCAGGTGGAAGGCATAGCGCTCAGGTCCACTGGCTTGGGAATCCTGGTTCCACAAATGCCAAGAAAACAGTTAGCACGCTTTTATTGACCGTAGGTAGAAAGCTCTGGTGTGACTCCTGGGGGTTAACTTTTCATGTCTCTGTTCTACATCTTGCCCTAATTAAACCTTTCTCCAGAACTTTTGCACTTTTCAGCAAAATTAGAACAAATGAATAGAAGTGCAGATTCTAATTAGCGCTTCCTGCATATTAAAGGAATTACTCTTACCCCTACTGGAGGAAATGTTACTGGGAAGAAATAAACGATCTTTGAAACGTAATTTTTCTTTTCAGAAAGTAGTGGTCATTCCTGGCAAGGGCATTGCTGCGAACGAGACACGTCCGCAGGCTGACTTGCTCGGTGACAGTCTGAGTGATGGAGGGACCCCTCCGAGCGGTAGCTGTGTTTACCGGGAGGAAAGGAACATTCTTACAATAAACGTTTTTTAATAGGAAGTTATGCAGAGAGGCATTTGTTAAATTGTTTTAAATAACTCCAGCACCTAATAAAAGCAGGATTTGAAGGAAAGCGAAAGTTCCATTTCAGGCTGTGGTACCGTCTGCATTTGCTGAATGAGTTATGTCTGTGACATTAACTCAGCATTATCGAAAAAGCACTGTTTGACCTCAGGCAAGCTGGTGTGGGACGCGAGCTCGTTCCAGGTTGAAATTTCCCTCTTAAATTTTTCATGGAATTCTCCCGGCAGGGTCACTGGAGGGTTCTGAAAAGATTTTCACCGTCAGAATTGCTGCAGCTCAGCCATCAGAAATGCATTTATTTCATCAGCACCCACCCCTTCATCTTAATGCCACGTAGCAACACAGAAGAGGTTTAAGGTCCATCGCCTGTAAAATTATCATTTTTCACCAAAGCAACATTATATTAAACATTTAATTATTCATTACTAATGCGTGTCATGGTGAAATATTGGCCTCAGTAATTCTGAAAGCGCCCAGCCCAGCTTTCCTTCTCTGAAGGTTAATGGCTGCGCCCCAGGATCATTAGATTTTCTAAATGCAGGCACACCTCGTATGTCATTGTGCGACTTTCCCGACCCCCAACCCTTTTAGCAAGTGAGACCCGTGCGATACGGGCTGGTCTTCCCGACGTGCTGTCTGGAGGACGAGGTGCTTGTTTTAAGGGTCGTGCTGGGGAGAACAGAATTGGGGATGGCAGAGTTTTCTGAAATACTCTCAATGGAAGGATTTCTTAAGGGATAACATTTTTAAGGTGATCTGTGTCTTGATTTAAATGAATTACGTGCTTTCATGCAAACCTGTTTACTGGCTTGGAATGAGGGCCGTGAAACGTGTCTGCGGCGGTCACAGCAGCGTTCGCCTGCCTGCGTTTGGTCGCAAGACTCAAGATTTCAGCACTGCAGCTCAGATGTTTACAGCCCAGGGTTCCCACCGCGGAACACCTGTGCTGTGTAGGTTTATAGACGGTGAAAATAAAGAGTCCTTGCTGGCGTCGACACTGCATCCATATCGCCTTCTGAATACTCCTCATGAACTTAATTCTGTTAAAGAGACAAGCCTTATTTTTCTGTCTTCCAGGCAACAGCTGGAAAGCAGTGTGAATCTGGAAACGTGGTCTGGCCCCCACATCGTACGGGGGTCAGACCTGTGTCCGTAGCGCGACTTTCCCACGCCGGCAACGATCATCCTCTCCGATCTGCGAGCAGAACTTCCGGAGGAAGCCTGTGAGTCTGGTACCCGCCATGTGAATGAGCTTGGTTACTAAGGACGGTCACCCTCCCGGGAAGACCACACAGCCGCCATTCGGGGCGACTCCTGTCCCGGCTGCCCCCATGTGCCCAGGCTGGCGTCCTCTAGTTTGCTCAAACAAGTCTGCCAGCTTCCACATCTCCCCACAGGTCCGCCTCCACAGTCCTCACACCCGCACCTGCCAAGCTCACTGCCAGGATAAGAAAGACCGATGGGGTTTGGGGAAGATTCCTGCAGCTTCCAAAGTTACCATAAAGCAAAACAAAACAAAGAAAAAACATTTAAGGGAAAATATGTGTGTTTGGGTTTATTTCAGGAGAATATTTTCTCAATTTCTGCTTAACTTAAATTGCTTTCTTTTAAGCCACGACTCACAGCAGTTTTGGTGAGTTTAGCTGGGTTATCATGAAGTCCTCCTCTTCCGAGTTCTTATGGGATCATGGTGTGGATGGGCTGCTACAGGTTGCATCGAGCCTCCCTGAATGCCTATGTCGAGCGACAATCTCCAGTGCCTCCGAATGTGGAAACAGGTCCTTTAACGGGGCAGTTAAGGTAAAAGGAAGGCATTAATGTGGGTCCTAAGCTGTGTCGAGTGTCCTGTTAAGAAAAGGGGATCAGGATGAAGACACACACAGAGGACGCGGGGAGAAGACAGCTGTGTGCCGATGGCTGTGTACAGTCAGGACGGACCAGCCCTACCTGTGTGCCGATCTTGGCCTCCTGGCTTCCAGAACTGAGAAAATAAATTCCTACTGTTTAAGGCCCCGGCTTGTGGTATTTGTTACCGTAGCTGTCACAGACTAATACACACTCTGTCACACTTTGCACATAATAACGTCTATTCTTTTCCTTTCGTAAAAATCAAATGTCCACTTTGATGAGTTTTGACAAATATATACTTACGTACATATATCCACATAATCAGATATAGTTTTAGGCTGTTTCTACTACTGCTGGAGGTTCCCTCCTGCCCGTTCCAATCCGCCACCAGCCCACAGACGCCCAGCCGTGACGTTGTGATCACAGACCTGTTATGTCAGTTCTCGAACGTCGTGTAACAGAGAAGTCGGTAAACGTCAACTCTGATGTTGATTTTCTGTTTTCCTATTTAGTTCAGGCACGTTTGCTTCAGGTATTTTGAAGCTCTGTTGTTAGAAGCAGTCACCTTTGGGGACATGTGTCCCCTTTTATTCACTGTGGCTTTTCCTTCTCTCTCTGTGTCTCCTCGCCTTGAGGTCTATTCGGTCTAATATTAATACACCTCCGTGAGCTCCCTTGTGCACACAATTGAAATTCGCTGTCTTCTAACCTTTTACTTTCAGTCTGTGTCTTCATATTTAGCAGATGCCACCGCTGCGTGTTGTTCTTCTTACCTTTTCATGCTGTCTGACAACTTACGCCTTTTCACTGGAATTTAACATATTTATATTATAGCTAATTATTTATATAGTTGTTTTAAATAAATCTACCATTTTGCTACTTGCTATATTTTTTCCCCAAATGTCTTTTTTTTGTGTGTGTGTGTTTTGCTTGGCTTCTCTGCTCATTTTCTCTCCCTTTTCTTGGATTATTTATTTAGTTTTTGCATTCCATGACCATCCCACTATTGCCTTTAAGCTGTAACTGCTTCTGTTGTATTTTAGTGATGCTGTAAGAAATTTTATATTTATCTTTAGCTTCTCGTGTCTACTCAGCATCTGTGCGATACCACAAGTTGGAGGAGTGGACTACCCAACCTCAAGACTTACTATAAAAGCTACGACGGTCAAGACATCATGGTGTTAGTGGAAGAACAGACAAACAGATCCATGGAACAGAACAGAGAGCCCAGAAAGGCACCCACACAAATATAGGCGATTAATCTTTGGCAACAGATCAAAGGTAATACAGTGGAGCAAAAATAATCTTTTCAAGAAACGGTGTTGGAACAACTGGACATCCACAGGCAAAAAACATATTGAGATGCTGACCTTCTATCTTTCACAAAAATGAACTCAAAATAGATTATTGTCCTAAATGCAAAATAAAAAAACAACTATAAAACGCTTTGAAGATAACATCAAGAAATCCAAGCTCTTGGGTATGGTGATGAGTTTTTAGATACAACACTGAGGCACCATCGTGAGAAATAATCAATAAGCTGGACTTCATCAAAGCTAAAACGTCCGCCCTGCAAAAGCAACGTCAAGAGAATAAACAGACAAGCCACAGGCTGGGAGAAACTGTTAGCAAAGGACGCATCTGATGAAGGACTGTCGCCCAAAATATACAACGAACACCCGGAACTCAACAGTAGGAGACCAACCCATTTGAAAAATGGGCCAAAAACCTTTACAGATATCTCACCAAAGAAGAGATGGAATTTAAGCGTACAAAAGATGCTGCTCATTATATGCCATCAGGACAATGCAGAGATACCCCTGCCCATCTGTTAGAATGGCCAGAACCCAGACACCGACAGCAGCAGGTTCTGGTGAGGGTGTGGAGCAGGAGCCCTCACTCATTGTTCAAGGGAATGCAATATGGTGCAGCCACTTTGGAAGACATTTGGTGATTTCCTACAAAACTAAGCATATTCTAACCACATGATCCAGCAACTAGACTCTTTGGTTGTTACCAAGAGGAGTTCAACATGGGTGTCCACAAAAAACCTGCGTGTGGGTGTTCATAGCAGCTTTATTCATAATTGCCAAAACTTGGAAGCAGCCAAGATGCCCTTCAGGAGGTGAACGGATAAACACACTGTGGTGCATCCAGACAGTAAAATGTTACTCAGCACTAAAAAGAAGTGAGCTGTCAAGTCATGAAAAGACGTCGAGGAGACAAATGCATCTGACCACCTGACAGAAGCCAATCTGAGAAGGCTACAGACTCTAAGATTCCAACTGTATGACATTCTGGAAAGGGTAAAACTGTGGATTCTGTAAAAAGATCAGCGATTCCAGGGTTTGGGGGTGGTAGGGTGGTGTGGAATGGGGTCTATGCAGATTTTGAGGGCAGTGGAAGTGTTCTGGATGACACGTCATCATCCAAACCCATAGGATGTGCCACACTGAGGGTGGGCTTTACTGTAAACCGGGGGTGACCGATGTGTCAGTGTAGGTTCAGGACGTAACAGTGTACCATCCGGTGGGGTGTGCATACGCTTAATGAAGGGTTAATGGGAGATCTCTGTACCTTCCTCACAGGTTTGCTGTGAACCTAAAACTGCTTTAAAAGTGCAGTCTTTAAAAGAAAAGAAGGGTGTGTGTTCTTCCGTGAAGTTTAACCCAACGACTGGAAAGTGTAAGGCAAAAAAAGGCTAAACTTTATTATGGCATTGTGTTTCTAGGAGCACATCAAGTTTTATTCATATTTCTAAGTAAAAGAATTATAGGCATTTCTCACAGCACTAGCTTGGGTCTTCGGCCCTTTTTCCTTGCTCGTAGGATGGCTTCGTGATGCCACCATGCAACATGGAGTGGTGACAACTGTGTGGGCAGAGACAGACGAGTAATGATGTTTCCAGTCTGGGATTTCCCCTGGATTTCAGTGATTCAACCACAAAGGCTCCCGTGATTGACCACCACTGAGATCTGACCCAGAGCCCACGCTTTGTGGATTTTTGCTCCATTGAGCAAATTTCAAATCTGGATCTGCCTTTAGAATTCTCTAAGCCACACAAATGACAGTTTCCTTTTCTACCTCGGAAAACTGAGAACTATTACCACACGTTAATGAAAGACAAAATGACCATTTATTAAAGCCAACCATTCCATAGCTAAATAGAAAATAAAGTAACAGAAAGGAGCGGAGCGTACCACCTTCACTGCAGGCTGCGCTGTAACTCATCCGCAGGCTCGGGGATGACACGCGCCGAGGCAGCGGGCGTGCAGCAGGCACTCTCGTCTGGTGAGACGGGGGGAGGGAGAAGCCGGGGCAGAGAAACGTCTCCAGCTGACACTGTAAGCAGTAGGTGTTTCGGGGTCTGATTTGCCGTAAACCTAGTTTACATTTAGCTTTAAATCCTTAGTAACCGCAAGGAGTATCTACCTGCTGACTGTCCCAGTTCAGGCGGCTGTGACACCACCACAGACAGGGGGCTGGGCTTTTCCCGCCATTCTGGGGGCTGGGCGTCCAAGAGCAGGCGGCTCAGTGTTGGGGAAGGCCAGCTCCCCGGGTCGCGGACGCAGGGGGCTCTCCGGGGTCCCTTCTGTAAAAGCACGAATCCCATTGGGGGTCTGCCCTCATGACCTGATCACCTCCAGGAGGCCCCACCTCCTGATACTGTCATGTTGCGGGGCGGGTTTTAACACACGTGTTTAGGGGGACACATTCAGAACACAGCACTTAGCGTGTTTGTTTTCAACGGTGCAGGAAACACTGGTGGGGGGACAGAGTTGTCACCAGTGATGGAACTCACTCCCCGGGGGCCACGGAGTCTCCTTCCAGCACCAAAGCAATGGCGTGCCAGGGTTTGTCCCCCTTGGGGATGTTTGAAGTTCACAGAATCAGTGGCAGGTTTATTTACTCCAGTGAGAGCTTTGGTCCAGTGCCTGAAGCTGGCGGAGTCTCAGTTCCCTCTGCGGTAGGACCCAGCGTGGTGCCCGGAGTGTTCTCCGTCACAGAACTCGGCAGTCATGACAGGGCCACCGAGGCCTGCGAGGGCGTCAAGCCCGTGGCGAGACCAGGCCTGCGAGGCGTGTGTGCATAGGGGGAAGTGATGGAGGCCACATCTGGTCCCTGTGGCTGGGGGCCGCCCATCACCGCCGGGAGGGGACCTGCCGGCTTGCTCAGCCCTGCACTTTCTCTGTAAGACCGTCCGCACGGCTCTGACCTTCCTTTTCTTCCTCCTTTTTGGCAGAATGTCTGCGTGTGTCTCTCTGTGCTCAGGTCCCCTCTCGGCCAGCTGGCCTTCTGGGAGGCAGGCTCCCAGTGCACCCCCTGGTGAGGCATCTCTCGCTGGCCTCAGGACTACCCTTCTCCCCACAAGAGGTGTTTCTTTCCGAACAGGCCGCAGTGTGTTTGCCTCAGGGCCTCTGGTCTGGATGATGCAATGGCTGACACCGCCCAGACTCTGCTCAGCTCAACGCACATCCATCCAGCTCTGACCTGCCTCCCTTGCCCTGAGGATGAGGGCGCCCGTAAGTCTATTTGGGATGGGGATGGGGATTCCAGGAAGCACGATGAAGGGGTGGGGACGTGAGGCAGGGAGGACAGTCAACAGAAGGCTGGTGGATGAGCAGGCCACTGCTGCGGGGACAGGAGTAACCTGCCCTGGGTCCTCTGGGACAGCGTGCGGGACAAACTCAGGGTCGATCAACCACCTGTCACCCCTCCCCATGGGGATGTTAGCTCCCTCCCCACCTGCCTCTAAGCTGCAAAGCCTGCTTTGTGCCCCGCAGGAGAAAAGCAAGAATTCACAGCACCCAGGTGACACTCAGGTGGCCTGAGTGTCTGCCGACCCTCGCCCCACAAGGGGTCCTCCGTGCAAGCTCCCCTTTGTGCCACCCTTTCCTCTCCCGCCTCTGATGTAGCGTCTTCTGTGGTTTGACCCGAATCCCAGCTTCCCTTCCTATCTCTGTGTGTGTGTTCTTCACGGAGAATGAAGTGCAGTCCTGGGGAGGAAAGCACTGGGATTTCCCACGTGCCTCCCGGGGACCGGACACTGTACTTTCTGGACGGGACCCCATGGAATCCTGACAGTTAACTTTAGAAGCCGATGTAAGATCAGGAACAGGGACTCAGGAGAGTTAAGCGCCTTCCCCGGGGGCACACGCAGGAAGGCGGGGAGTGGCCATCGGAACCCAGCTCTGAGTCACCCCAGAGTCTGCGTTCTGTCCAGGAGCCCCCGTGCTGCTCCCGGGGGACCCAGGACCGGCTGGCAGACAAGGACTAGCTCTCGCTCCTTCTGGCGGCATCCAACCAGGTCAGCTGGAATTAGAATCTGTCCCGGGTCCCCACGTCTTGCGGTAAATTGAACAACCAACGTGCGCCTTATTGAATTTCATGTTCTGAATGTTTAATTCTTCTCCAAGTGTTAGGATTAGCCACTGGTTACACAAATTGTTTTCATTTCTTACATAAACTGTTTTCATTAGTGGCTCTAAATGGGTGAGTGGCATTAATACGTGATAAATACAGATCACGCTGAAGCAGGGAAAGCTGAGCCCGGCCAGACATCAGGTGCTTAACGCAGTCCTCCCTGTGGGGAGCACGGACAGCATGTGCGGGGAGGGGACGGGGTCTCTGTCCTTCCCCCAGTGGGCCGAGCAGGCCTCTGAGCTGGAGCTCAGCCCCCGCCAGCATCAGAGCTGCGTCCCGGCCGTCCCTCGGGTGAGCTCCGCTCACAGCTGAGACGCACCTTCTCCCTGGGGCACGGGGCCCAGCCCTCCTTGTCGGTTTTCCGACCTTGGTCAGCACTTTTTCTTTCCTTTGCATCATTGATGTTCCCCTTTTTATAGGATCTTCCCGTGCAGCCTACAAAGTGGTGTTATCTCCCTGTCTTTGGAGCCTATCCCTGATCCCCTCTCCTTTCCTGCCATCCCCCCGCCACCTTCCGTCTATAAAGCGCACAGGACCGAGGTGCCACACTCACTGCCTCCAGGGTCCCTCCTTGAACGCTGTCTCGGACCCCGCACCGCTGTGGCTGGGTGAACAACTCTCACGTAGCTGATGCTCGGGGCAGCACCCCCCCCCGGCCCCTCATACTGGGTGATTTGTTCACTTGGTGTGGGGGGCCCCTGCCCCCGCCTTCCTTCCGCCCACCCGTCCTTCGTAGCCCTCCCGGCTGGTTCTCGTTTCTGAGCCCTAAGTGTTCCGATGACTCAGGACCCAACCCCAGGTGACGTCAGCCTCTGTGACTCCTCAGAATCGTCACTTTCTGCCCCGTTTCTGCTCATAACTGCCCTGTTTGCTTCTCCAGCCCAGACGTTTCCCAAATCACACATCCCACGGTTTACTGGTCTCTCCACTTAGACCCCGAACGGGCATCCTGAACACATCCACCCACCTCTCGGTCAGTACCAGCTCACCTCTTCCCGGTGTTCACGACGGGAACCTCGGAGCCTTGCCCCCTTTTCTCACGTCCCACATTGAAATGCCAACAAACCCTCCTGGGCTTATCCTGTCATCATGTACAGGATCTGCGCCCCCCCACCCCCCATTACTGTGCCCACAGAGGCCCGGGCCACCGTCTGTCCCCGCCGGGTGGCTGCAGTGGCCCTCGCTGGCTCCCCACTTCTGCTTTCCCTTCCGTCCCTGTTTGCAACCTGCAGCTGGAGGGGTGCTTTCACAACGTGACATCACATCGCTCTCGGCTCAGAGCCCTTCGTTACCTCCCCATCTCCCAAGTCAGGGCCCGGGCGCCGGGGAGCCCGCAGGACCCCGTGAGGGTGTCTCCACGCTCCGAGGCGCCGCCTGGCTGTCCCCTTCACCTGGGACGTCCCCCGCCAGCCTCCGTGCGGCTCCTCCCTCCTCCAGTCAGGTCCCTGCTCAGACGGCCCGGCCCGTCTCCTCGGCTCTCAGTCCCGAGCTTTGGCCCCTGCTTCAGCTTCCCCGTTGCACTTACTGCCTCGGGTACCTTGTCTCTTGCTAACCCACGGACTTTTGTTTCTCCCCAAGTCAGGGGTCTTCGTCTGTTTTCTTCACAGCTTCATTCCTGCAGTGGGGCCTGGTCTGTCAATATTGGTTAAATAAATAATTGGGACAAAAAGCGCAAAGCCTATCAGGCAGGCGGCGTCACCGCCAAGCCCACGCACTGACATTCACGCGCTCGACTCCCGGGGACGCTGCCTTTGGCCTATTTGCTCTAATTTGAAGCCTTTTAAATCTCAGACAAGCTTGGTTATTTGATTTCCTAGGTGACAACAGCTGAACGCAAACTGGAAGTGACGGGGTGCGGACAAAGGAACCCTGGCTGTGACCTGCCAATGGCCGGGCAGACAGCGTAGCCCCAGGGATCCAAAAACGCGTGGGAGCTCAGAAATGCCACAGCCCGAGTCCACGGCTGCTGCCCCCACTGCCCGCGCCGTCTCACCGGCCCTCGAGGAGGCCACTGTGCCCGAGAAAGGACTGGGTCCGTAAACGTGACCGCGAGCCAGGAGAAAAGGCATCAGTAGATATATTCCAAACGTGCTTTTAAGGAAGGCAATCACATTTTTGAAAGATTTCTGTCCCACACGGGTTAATTTTTCTTAAAGCCTTCGTTCTTGAGGGGGCATGCGCGCATGATTTGGACGTCCCACTGCTGGGGGACATACGTCCTTCCCCCAAACGCCAGGCAGATTCCTTACTGAATAGTATACGATCCAGTAAGGAGTTTGCCATCTGAGCCTGGGGAACAGATACAAACCACAAAAGGCACAATGGAAGAGCAATCCAGAGTGGCTCTGCCCCGGCACCAAGTCTAAAGGGAGTTCGCAGGGGCCGGGCGGGCGGGAAGGCTTCGAAGACGGCATCGCACACCTGAGAGTTCTCGGCAGGCACGCTCGTGTCCCCTCGCCGTGGAAAGGGCTTACCCCGCGGGGGTGCTCCGAGGGCTTCCTGGCCGAGGAACGCAGAGTTGAGAATAACACACCAGCGTGTGCGGGGAGCATGTTCACGGTGAGCGGAGCGCATGGATGCAGGTGGAGTGGAAATCGTGCTGCTGGGACTTGGGGGCATCCATGTCGGCGTGTGAGCTGCAAACAGGCAGGTGTGTTTGTGCCCAGGCGTCAGGGGGCCACGGTGAGTTGCTGAGTGGAAGACTGCGGGGCTCGGCTGTGATGGAGGGGCACGCAGGACCCGGAGTTCCGAGGACCTGCTTTCGGGCCCCGCTGTTCCTGACTTCTCAGAGGTTATGATGACAACACTGCTGCTACTAGTGAACATCGGAGAGGTGCAGGGCAGGGTGTGCGTGTGCGGACACACACACGCATGTGCCTGCTAGGTTCACGTGTGCGCCCCAGCTGGCGCAGAAACGTGACGAGAGGCGTGCGTGCTGGAGTCTAGAATTCTGGCTGCAGAGGACAAGACACACCGGACAAGACGGGGAGGAGGGAAAACTAAACCAGAAAGAACCCCCTTCAGCAGCACCTGTTACACCAGGTATTTGGCTGCTCAACGGGGCGGCTCGCGCTCCCAGGCCCACCACCATGAGCATCAGAGCTGGGGGCTGCTGAAATCAATGCCAAGTGACCTCGAGGATTTATACGTGCGGGAGAGGACAACCTCGCTGACCTGCTGACTTAGTTAAGGCCAAGTTAGGAAGAATGTGGCTTCCGCAGCCCAGGGACTTGTGGGCCCACTTCAGTCTCCCCGAGAACCTGGGCCACTGTGGAAACAGCACTAGGAGTGCTGGCTTCCGTCCGCTGGCTTTCCGGTCGTGGCTAAGCCAGCTTCCTCTCAGCAGGCCGGGCAGTCCTCATGCACGCGTGTTCCCTTCAGCTTGGAGCCCTGGCGTCGCGGGCAAAGGCAGGGACGCAGGCTTGGGTGAAGCCCTCCTGCCCACTCCCCCAGGCCACCTGCAGGGCCTGCTTCCACCTGCACGGGGGCTGCTTTCCCTCTGGTCTGCAATGAACAGTGTCGCCCTGTTTCTCTAGGCAAGATTGTTAACGCACACCCAGTTCAGGCAGGTAGATGCTGGTGGCCTACTGTTCACACGGTTCCTGCCAGACATTCGGGTCAGAAATCTGGGCAGAATAAAATTTGCTTGTCTTTTAAAAACGGAGCCCGTCAAATGCAGTCGCCTCGTCCTCACGTCCCCCTGGACTGTGCGGGCGCCCCTGCTTTCACTTTGTTTCCTCTGATCACAGACCCCCCGGCCCTCCTTAGCTGTGGGGTTAGGGACTGGATTGTGGTAAAGTAATATCTGTTTATGTCAAGCCATTTATTGCTAAGTTCTTCGATTTAGGAAAAGGTGGAAACTTTGGGTGACTCTTTTTCTGTGTCATTCCTACGTAATGAGAAACGTGCACGTGTGCTCTACTGGGGCTGTGGGACGCGCCCAGGCGAGTGGGAGGCTGGCTGGACGGTGAGGCCTGTTGTCTGCCGTCTTTCCAGGTGGGGACCGCCGGGCTGGCTGGCTGTTGGTGCCGTGAGCACTATGCTTGCCGTGGAGACAGGAGGGGCGTTTCAACCCAGTTTACGGGACGGAGTCCCCTCCTGCACGCTGTGTTCAACGTGACCTGCTCCCGGGTGGGCCCTGTGGGAGCAGCTCCGTTCAGTAGCCCGCAGTCTGTCCCTGCGAGAAGGGACCTGCTCGGCCAGCACGGCCGCGTCTTTGGGTTTCATCACGAAGGACACAGACCTGCAGGTGCGCGGGCGGCGGGGCCGCCCTTCACTGAGACACGGAAGCCAGATGGACGGTGAAGAGGAGCCTCCCGTCAGAAGCAGCCAAGACAGAATCAAGCCCCAGCGTGTCCTCAGCTCTCTGGTGTGGACTTGGGGACGGGCTCTGGGACCTAACAGGGTCTTTAGGGCCAATCCCAACCGCAGTGGGCCCTGCTTCTGGCCAGCGAGGTGACCACTGTTTCAGGTCACCAGCACGTGTTCCAGCTGTTCAATTTCTCCATTGCCACGAGCCAGTTTTCAAATGGGCAACTTTTCTGCGGAACAAACTTTTTCAGAAACATCGATCGATCTTTTTATTTATCATCTGTTGCCTTCAATTGTTAGTCACCCCTCCAGATGTGCGTTCTCCCCCCTTGCAGCCAGTGAGCTCTCTGCGGGCAGATGCCAGGGGAGAAGCTCCTCGTGGGCGACCCTGTGGGGCCCTGACGCATGTCTAGGAGTGCGCTGGGGAGGGAGGCAGGGACGCTCATGCAGAAGGCAGACGTGTGCACGACTCTGAATTACAGAGCGTGTGACCAGCTTAGGGAAGGGAGACTCCTCCGAGAAGCCCCCTGGGGTTGCACTCCCATCCTCGGGCCGCGCCGTCCCTCCCATTACCCGGCAGGGCCCACAATCCCTCCCTTTGCTCTTGCTCAGAAGCGTTAGAATGTGGCGGAGTTTATCCGCATAGCTTCCCCGTGGGCATCTGAGAAGGTGACGCGGTTCCTGCCTTGTCTCTGGAACACTCACTGGTGTTTGGTGCCCTATGTCACCATGTCCAAATTTTGGCTACCCCAGGGTCACCCTGCTGTGAGGAAGCTCAGTCACTGCCGTGGAGTTAGACGGGAGAGAAGCTGCCGCTGGGCGATCACAGCCCCCGGCTGCAGAACGCCCGGCCCGAGCGGGCATCACAGCGCAGAAACAGCCCTTCTCCCACGTCCTCGGCTCTTCACCGACTGCATCCAGGGTTACAACAAAGTGGTTGTTTTAAGCTACTACATTTTGGGGTAACCTGTTGTGCAGTAATAGTAACTCGATGGCTTAGATGGGGGAGGAGGCAAAGGATTAAGCTAGAGAAATGTTCTGGGCTCACTAAGGAAGGCTCTTGGACGCCAAGACCAGGAATTTGGATTTTGTTTTGTAGACCGGGGGTTGGCACACTTTTCCTATACAGGACCTATAGTAAATATTTTAAGCTTTGTGGGCCATATCCAGTCTCTGTTGCATTTTCTTTATTTACTTTTTTTTTTTTTTACCATCCTATAAAAATGTAAAACCATTTTCAGCTCAAGGACCGTATAAACCCGGGCAGCTGCCAGATTTGGCTGTCAGGCTGCAGTCGGCCAACCCTGGCGCCAAGACTGTGCCGCCAAAGAGGGTTTTAAACGAAAGAGTAAACTCACCTGATTTTAAACAGTACCTCCACCCCGTGGGAGCACTGATTCCAGACGTTACAGGAGAAGTATGTCGATAGAGCACGTGTATTTTTAAATTCAAGAGCTGGATACAAACTGATGTTTGCTGCGCTCGGATCCGATGCACGAGTGCGTCCTAAGCTGTGTGCGGAACATTCTGGATGGAAGCACTGTTTCTTATGTCAATAGGGCCCCGGGCCATTTACTGTGAAGACTTAGAAATTTCATTGTCTTAGTAACTGATGGGTTTATAATTATTTCTAAAATGTCCTTCATCAGAAGTTTTATTTGAAATCGCAGATCTTCGACGTTGCTCTGCTTTCTCTGCCCTCGGATGTTCTTAAATTGGAGATGGGTTGTCTCTCCATGTTTTCAACGCAAACATTTTGAAATAAATAATGCTCCTAACAGCTTTATATCATGCCATCTGCGCAAGATAAAACCTCGTACGGGGCTCCTAGCTACAAAGTGCGGTGGCTTTTACAGCCTTTGTCCTGCACTGAGCTGGAGACTGAGCACTGCTCCACAGAATTAAACAATGTCACATGTTTTAATTTTCTTTAAACAACCACAGAGATTGGCTTAAATTATTATCCAGCTGCTTGCTGATTGGAGGTGCCTTTCAAAGCTTCCAAAGTGCATCGAATAAAACTGCCCTTTGTGTAATCATTTTTATTGTGGAAAAGTTTTTGTGTTGGAAATGTTTGCCCCACATAATTAGCAGCAGCCCATCTGAGGGAGAATATAGTCTGTTTCACTCAAATGTGAGATAGGCAATTCAGGTCCAAATGGGCACTAGGAGAAAAGTGACACGTGAATCGAAAGATGGGCGTGAAAACCTTGGCAAGTCATTTGGTCTGTCTGGGCCGCGGTTGTTTACCTGTAACCTGGGAGAGAGCGGACGAACGAACGAGGAGATGACCGGTTAACGGGCACCAGGTACGCAAATCCAGCCCCTCCACGAACGTCACTCTGTTTCTGTTTTACGACTGTTCCATGAGAGAGGACGCTGTTTACGTTTTATTGACGGTAAGGCTGATTCTCATCTTTCTTGCTTCGTGAAGTGTTGAACCATAAAATAAGATAAAACAGGTGGGAACACATTGAGAGATACCAAGAAAAATATCCCTTACAGCCGTATGAAGAGTATTCATTTCACAGCCCATGAGAGAGTCATCAGTTTCTCATAAAAGTGAAAGTTCTTTTGGCCGAGTCAGTTGAAATAATACTTTTCTTGGTGGACTCTTCTGGGTATGAGGGTAAGTTTCTCTAAGCACCTTCTTCTGAACTGAGCCAAAGCCAAGTGGATCTAATTTCTCGTAAGATGTTTCATTGAGTGTTGTAAAACCACGTTATTTGCTGAGCGACGGGTGTGGGGCATTGTTTTCTGCCTAGACTGTAATTGAAGCCTCCGGGGGTCCTTCTGTCATTCTCTGTCCCTTTGTGCTCCTTCCCTTTCAGTCCCGCATTCGCTCAAAGGACGCAGTGCCCTCTGCATCCGGCAGCACAGTGATGTCAGTCCGTGCTTGGGTTTCTATACTTCCTCTGGCCCTTTCGCAAGGATGTCCTCGTGGGGTCCAGCAGTGGAGCCAAGAGATGGAATCAGGCCCATCTCTTCATTATTTATAATTCCTGTTCTCTCTCTCTCTCTCACATGAACAATACAGTTAAAAGACTCAGTCGGACCAAACAGGCACTGTAGTGCAGTGGTTAAACACCAACGTCCTTTCCACCCTGCTTAGGCTCAAAGCGCAGCCCTAAATTATCAGCTGTGCGACCCTGGGCAAGTGACTCAGCATCTCTGCCCGCATTTCCTCCCCTGTAACCCGGGAATGTTACTAACAGCCCTTCGTCTCATAGCGTCAGTTCTGGGGTTGAGAGAATTAAACCTAGAGCAGCACCTGACACGTGGTAGGTGCTGGGGACACGTTCGCCATGTTCACTGCAGTTTTACAGAGGACCGCAGGGATTGGCGCTCAATACATTATGGGGCTTAACAGATAACATTTCCAGATCCATCCAAGGACAGACAGCATGCAAGTGTCCATCATAAATTTTGAAATTTGCTGAGAATTCACTTGGCTGTTTTCCTTTGCTTCAAATTAGAAATATACTAACCTGTCACCTGCTCGAGAGTTGAAAATAGTGATGAATGTTAGATAGGAGCACAAAGTGACTGTCAAAATGGTTGGACGTTCTTGGCCATAACCTGGTCCGGGGACTGACTTTTCAAGACCAGGATAGAGCCCTTGATATCTGCTTTGTCGCTCCTGTTTAAGACCAGACTGTGTTTTATTTAATAACAACTATGCGCTTCGAGAAAGGCACGTCGAGAAAGTTGACAAGCTCCAAGGGGAATAAGATAGGATTCTTCCCCAGATAACATGATGGTCTTACTACTCAGAGACGGCATCACCCAGTTAACTCCCAGGCGTGTGCTTCTGTGTTGCTCACTAATGTTTCGGGTAAGACGTCTGGTCTCAGCGGTCTGTGAGCTTCTAGCTGAACACTGCGATACCAGCCAGCCTGGGCTAAGAAACCCCACTCTTGGGCTGTTACGTCCCTACAGGTGGTTCATGATGGCTCACAGGTAGGTCCGCGCACGCGCGTGTACATGTGCGCGTGTGTGAGCAGGGGGAGTGAACAGGTGAGGCAGTGCTGGAGGATGACCAAGACGCAGAGCGGAGCGAGGGGCTCCTCTGTATTTCAGCCTCAAGTCTGTCTCCGAGGAGTGAGCAGGTGAAAAGTCCACCTGCCCATCCCCTGTTGCTCGCGGGGTCCGGGCAGCTCAGGACACAGAGGCGCGACGGCCGGTGGCGTGAAGCTCTGAGCGTCTGTGGGGGCGCGTGGGGCACAGTGGGAGGACCCCGTTGCAGGGATGTGAGGTGGCAGGTGTTTTACAGGAGAGGAGCAAACTTTCCTCAGGAATTCCACTGGCAGAGACTCAGCACTTAAAATAAGATTCTTTTTCTGGAAGTGGAAATAGGTCCAGACACAGGAAATGAAACCAACAAAAGCCTGGTGGCGATGGCCACGTGGAATCCAAGCAGCCCGGGCAGACGGGGTTCAGAGAGGACCAGGACTGAGCCTGTGACCATAACCACACCTGGCTCATTTTTAAAAAAGCAATGGCCTATTGGGGGTGGGATCAAAAGTTAATATTCAAACCCTACTGCACACTGTACCATCTGCGGCTGTAGTTACGTTGAAACGAGCAGAATGTATGTTTATGCCAGACTTGCGGGTCCAGGAGTTTTCAGTCCCTTTACTGTCTTCGTGAGACCCTGATTTAGGTACTATCTCAAGGTGCGGAACACGGTAGCGTCAGTTATCTTTGCTGTGTAACAAGTGACCCTGGGACTGAGCAGCTGGAACCCGCACACATTTTGCCTCCATGTCTGTGGCTCAGAAGTCTGGGTCCTCTGCGTGCACTGCTCCCCGAGGCTGCAGGCCGGCTGCTGGCCAGAGCCGTGGTCTCGTCTGAACGCTCCATTAGGGAAAGGTCTTTGATTAAGCTCCATTCTAAGGCCTTACTTTACTGAGGGCTGTTGGACAGAGGCCACCCTCTGTTCTTTGTGATATGACTTTCTAACATGGCAGGTGCCTCATTAAAGCCAGAGAGAGAGAGAGGGAGAGACAGAGAGGGAGGGGGAGAGAGAGAGAGAGTGCTGGCAGGACGGGAGGCACGACCCTCCGTAACCTCACCACCGAGCCACCCTGGCGTTGTGGTTGCTGTGTTGGGTCCGGAGCAGCAGGTGTCCGTGGGGAGGGGATCACAAGAGGCTGGGAGTGCCCGGACGGGCATCTCCGGGGCCATCTTAGCACCGTCAGCCACACCGGTTCTCGCTTCTGCTGTTAGGGGGTCGTGGGGGAAGGTGGATGAATCCAGGTGGGCTGCATCCTTCAGAGAATGTTCTAAAGGCTCAACCCTTGTAGGTGTGAAGACATCCCCTCGAGATGAGACACTGTAGAGGCAACGTGGTAGCGGGATGATTAGAGAGACAACACGAGGGGCCGAGCACAGCCTGGGGTCAGGGAGGGGCTCTGTGGGTTCTGAGGCCTTGCCCTTCTTCACCTCAGGAACCTTCCTCAGCATGGCAGCCACCCTTGGAAAGGCCCGACCCTTGGCTTGGCTGGAGCCCTTGGCCTCTGCCCACTTCTCCCTGCACCTTGACTCCAGAACCCTCCCTCCCTTGAGCAGCCCCCGACCTGGACACACCTCAGGTCCAAGCCTGTGTCCTGCACGTCCCCCCGCCTCCCACCAACACCCACAACTGCCTGGCCAGTCCAGCCCAAACTGTCAGATCAGCTTCAGCATCACCTGACCTAGGACATCACCCCTGGCCATCCAAGACCTGGGTTCTGTGCGTCCCCTCCAAGGGCTTCAGCTGCTGCTGCATGTGCCCCTCTTCCCGCTGCTGGGCTGCATCCCCCCACCTGCCACCACCACCACCTGCTGCCACCAGCACCAGCACGACCACCACGTGTACTGCAGCAGGTGTGAGTGGAATCATCCCTGCCAAAGAGAAGCAGCCCTGAGTTCCCTGGGAGGGTCGGGGGGAAGAAGAAAGTGGGGAGGAGCAGATAGAGATGGAGGAGGCCCTGCAGACGCCCCCCGACCCGCCGTCCAGCTCTGGTGCTCAGCAACTCTCGCTGAAGCTACCAGAGGGCAGCGCCAACCCACGTGCTGCGGCTGCTCCTCCTGCTGGTGCTGCTGGTGCTACGTCCACCACTGTCACCACGGCTGCCACTGTCACTGCTCCCACCACTGTTACTACTCTTACAACTGTCACGGCTGCTCCTCCTGCCACTGTCGCTGGTGCTCTGTTACCGCCACTGCGCCTGCTTCAGCCACACCTACGCTTACTGTCACCACTGCTAGTCCTAGTACCTCCTAGTATTTACTGAGCACGAATCAACAGGTGCTACTTTATACTTTACATGTTGGCCTATTTAATTCCTTTTCTTTTCTTTTTTTCCCCTAAGAACAGATTAGATCTTTAGCTTTGTAAACTTACATAGTTATCAAAGGAGTAATGCCAACTACAAAATAAGAATCAACAGAATGCGGTAATCCAATCATAAAGGACAGTCAGATGTGCTTACAGATATTCAAGAAGTCAAAATAATAATTAGTTCATTTGTGTCCTTATTTTTATTTTATTATTTTTTTAGATTCCTCATATAAATGATATCATATGGCATTTTTCTTTCTCTTTCTGGCCCACTTCACTTTGAATGACAGTCTTCAGGTCAATCCATATTGCTGCAATTGGCATTATTTGATTCTTTTTTATGGCTGAATAGTGTTCCACTGTATAGATATACCACATCTTCTTTATCCAGTCACCTGTTGATGGACATTTGGGTTGTTTCCTTGGTTGCTGTATATAGTGCTGCTGTGAAAGCTGGGGTGTGTGAGTCTTTTTGAATTTTATTTTTCTCTGGATGTATGCCCAGGAGTGGGATTGCTGGATCATGTGGTAAGTCTATTTTCAGTTTTTGAAGGAAACTCCATACTGTCCTCCACAGTGGCTGCACCAGTCTGCATTCCCACCAGCAGTGTAGGAGGGGTCCCTTTTCTCCACACCCTCTCCAGCATCTATTATTGTAGACTTTTCAATTCCTTTTCAGATTTAAGATGCAGTCATTAACATTTGCTTCTCTTTCCACAGATGAAGAGAGGAAGCTCAGAGGAGTTCAAACGCCGGCCCGGGTCCTACAGCTGCTGTCAGCCTGCCTGGTATGCGCCTCTCTAGGTTGTAAGTTTCAGGAGCTTGGGGACCGTATTTAAGCTGTTTGTTTTGGTAGACCCAGAAGTGAACACAGGGACCCTTACAGGTGTAATTATTGTTGAATAAACTAGAGAAAAATATCAGAATACCTTGTGCAAAAGTTTGTATCACTCTGTGGCTGAATTTTCTCATTTTCTAAGGTGATAACACCATGGCCACGGGATTGCACAACTTCGTGAAGTCCTCACACCTTGGAAACACTCCATTAACACGGTCATCATGAGCCAAGTGAAGAGCCGGACCGCAATTACACCCTGTTCCACTCCAAGCGAGAGGAGCTGGTTCCGGATGCTGCAGTGCCTGACACAGCGATGCTGCAGCTGAAGGGCATTTTAGGCGGGCGGCCAAGAGCACGTGTTCGCTGACCAGTGAGCTCAGCACCGGGTGAAATGTTTCTTCTTAGAGACAATGAAAAATTAGAATGCTGCGGAAAAGCTCACACATGATACCTAATCTCGCTTCCTATCGGATTAAGGCTTGCGGTGCTGGTGGCGAGGGGAAAGATTTTTCAGAAGTGCGGCGTACGGCAGAGAGTGGAGGACAGGTGAGCTGGGCGTGTGCATGTGGCGGTGGAGGTGGGATGTGACTGTTCCGCACTCTCTACCCCCAAGCCCGGAGGTGGCTCCGTAGCTTTGCAGGGTTCACAGCCTCTGAATGACTAGGTTTTCACTCTGATGCAGGTGTGCTTGGCTGAGCTGGTGTCCCTTTCATTGAGTGATGCTTACCTTGAGCAATTAATATGAGGTCACCAGGAAATGCTTCTGGCCCCCAGCTGTGCTTCTGTCTTCACAATAAGCCTCAGAATCACCCACGTTTCCCTGAGTCAGACCACGGCAGCTGAAGCACGGTTCCCTGTGCTTCCTCCTTAGACCTCTAAACCCGGTCGTTGTCTTGGACTGCAGGCTTCTGCGTCAGTGAAGGAGGACACTGTCAAACGCTCCTCGGAAAAGGCAGCATTTTGTTCTTTGCAGGAACAGTGGCTTGCAAAGGCCTCTCCAAGCTCTCGCTCCCGGCACCTCCCGCCCAGTCGCCTGCGTCCCGCTCCGCTTTGCCAAGGGCTCTGCCCGCACCGCCTCCCAGCCTCCCGGGGGCTCGCGGTGCCTGCAGGTCCTCGGACGCAGGCTTTGCCCTTTTTAAAATAATGAAGTTGTGTTTTCCTCTCTTCAGTCCCTCATGAATCTACTGAACTTTTCAAAATGTCAGAGAAAGAGAGAGTCGCTGGTTAGCTTTCCTTCTTCTGTGAGCATCTGCTGCTTATTATCGGGGCCCCAAAATGTGTCTTCTGTGCGTTGGTTATTTTTAAAAATCCTGTGACAGACCTGTCGTCTGAGGGCGCTCCTGCCCCTTTCTGGGCCATTTTCTTTCCCAGAGGTGGATGCTGGCTTTCGCTTTGACGGGAGGCCAGGGCTCCGAGGCAGTGGTGGGGCTGGGCCCGCGCGCCCTGCGGCTCCGAGGGGCCAGGGCTTCCCGGGGGCCGGCGCCCGCCGGTGCCCCCACACCGTGTCAGGTCCCCCACGGGCTGAACGGTGTGGACAGAAATGGGGGAAGATAAACTCTTCCCTGACGCTCCGCTGTCAGTTAAACCATAGACTGAACCCTCGATAAAGGCTCAGCGAGTCCGAGTGTTTGTCTGGGGTTTGCAGGTTCCTGTGTTATTTGTTTGGTGCGTTATTGAATGAAACTCACTTGGCCGCGCTGATGCCACGCAACAGAGTTTCAACACACACGATTCTGTATCGACTCCATTTTTACAAAGCAGGTTAATTTCGGGCCCTGGGTTAATTATAAACTCGGTTCTGCCCACTTCTGCTTCCTTTGACTCCATTTGGGGTGTTGCCCATTTACATCCAATGTGACCTTCGATATGATTTGATTTAAGTCTCTCATATCATTACTTTTTTTTTTTTGCAGAGCGGGGTCTCTTCTGGTTTTTGTTCCAGTTTTAGTTTTTTTCCTACCATTTTTGAGTTAATCACGTATGTTTTACCTACCACTTCAAATTCATTTAAATTTATCTTTTTTTAAAAAAAACATTTTAGGAGTTTGCTTTATGGATTACAGTATATATATATTTTTTTATCACTGTTGACTTAGAATTAATATATTACTTTTTTTAAATATAGAAAACTTGCTCCTTTTTGTCACGTTTACATCTAAGTATTTTCTTATTTTAAGTCTGCTGTAAAGGAATTTTTAAAAATCTTATTTTCCTTCTTTTGTTGTTGGAATGAGAAATAACATTTCTCTTTGCACAGTGGCCTCGTATCTGTGGCCTTATTCGTTCTTGGGGTTGTTCTGAAAGTCCTTGTCCTACACAGACAGGCGTGGCAGTGGTGGGAAAGGCTGTCTGCTTTCTGTCTGCCCAGGTGCCGCTGGTTTTTCTCGCCTTACTTCACTGGCCGGGGTCCCCAGCACAACTTCTGTGTTACAACACGTAGTACGTGTACAAACGTTGTTCCCTGCATAGTCTTTTAATTTTTGCTTTAAACGGTAATGTGCAATCTAAATAAATCACGAGAAAAAGAAAACCTATTTACAGGCTTTCATATTTACTGACACACCTGCCGGACCTACAGCTCTTTATTCGCTCGTGTGAACCTACGTCACCATCGACCTTAGGCCCAGAGAAGCTCCCTCGGCGTTTCTTATAGCTCAGGTCTTTCAGAGAAAATTTTAGTTTTCTTTTTCATCTGGTATGTCTTTTTTTAATCCTCATTTTTCAAGGACGTTTCCCATTGGGCATAGATTTCTGGATTAATTTTTTTTTTAGCACTTAAAAAACGCAGTTTCATTGTCTTCTGGCTCCATCATGTCTCATGAGAAAGTCAGCGTCGTTTCTGCCATTTCTTCCCCGTGTGAAATGCGTTGCTGCTCTCTAGGTGCAAAGTCTGGAAGATTTTACCTTTAACCTTGGGGTCTGGCAAATGCGTGGTTTAGCAGGATTTATGATGGGGCCTAAGTGTAGTCTCCTTCTTATTTACTTTGCTCATGTTGTGTTGAGCTTCCTGGGTCTGTGAGGCGATGTCTGTCACTACATGTCAAAAATTGCAGCCATCATTTCCTCAGACGTTTTCTGTCCTGCTCCGTCCCCCTCCTCACCCTGGGAATGAACGTGCCCGTGTCCGGCTGCGCGGTCTTCTCCGCGGTTTCCTACACCTGCGCTCACTCTTACTTTATTTATTTCTCTCTTCTTCAGACTGCGCTACTCCTGTTTCCCCCCTGTTGCCCCCAGTTTGCCATTAGGCCCCCCAGCAGCGTCTCGTCTCCGATGCTGCGTGTCTTGCCCTGAGACCGTCTGCGTGGCCTCCCCGCTCGGTCGCGTTCCGTGAGTGCGCGTCCTCCGAGCCCTCGGCCTTGTTTACAGGAGCGGCTCCGAGGCGCTTGCCGGCTCACGTCAGCGTTGGGGCATCTTGCGTTTAGTCTCTGTTGACTTTCTTATTTCTTTCTGGCCTTGACTTAGGTCGCGGTTCCCTGTTTCTTTTCATGACTAGGGGTTGTTAAAACTGGAACCTGAACTTTACGAAGGACACATTGTAGAGACTTCATTTCTGTTTCGCTGAAGCACGTTCAATCAGTGGCAGCGAACTTGTCTGGGCGCAGACGCTCACCTCGGTCTTTCCCTCCGTTGGCAGCAGCTGAAGTTCACACTCAGTTCTTTCCATCTGCAGTTGCTGCGCGGGTGTGTGTGTGTGTGTGTGTGTGGTCCCCGGGGGCCCCCCTGCACATTTCAGGCGTCCACCAGTGGTTTGGGCGGAGTTTATGGCAGGTCTTGGTGCTCGCTCTCAGTGGCTCCCCCGCACTCAGCATTTCACCCTCACCTTCCAGATGCTCTGCTCTGGGCCACACGTGGGTGGGAGGAGGCCCTGCAGGAAAAAGGTGCAAACTCACAAATCTCACTGTTGCCTTCCTGTGTTTTCAATGTGGCATCTCCTCCTGCTTTTGAGATATTTTGCCTAAGGTTTATCATTGCTTTCAGGGGGTGGTCCAGCCAGCCTGCCCTCCACGGCTGCCTGCCAGCTGTCCCTCCTCCTGGGCTGAAGACTAACTCCTTGGCTTTGCATCACTCCACTCGCGTTGCCCTGTCCTGTGGGAACAGCTGTCACAACCCGCGCAGCAGCAGCAGCATTCGCTGCTCCTCAGGCTCCGGCAGGGCTGTGTTATGTCGCCACACTTAACACAAGTCTATCAAGTCTGTGAAGTGTTAGAGCCACAGCAGTCGTGCGTCCCTTCTTGACCGGCTGCGGTCAGTTCCACAAGGCCCCCCGAGGAGGCCCGTGTCCGGATCCCCAGAAGCTGTGACCGTGCCCCGCGTGGTGAAGGCGCTGCCCAGCTGCAGTTAAGGTGGGAGATGACGATGACTGTGAGGTGGTCCCAGCACAGTCACGAGGGTCCTTCTGAGGGGAAGGCAGGCAGGTCCGAGTGGAAAGGCCATGTGACCAGGCCGCAGAGGGGAGCAGAACAGAAGGCGCTCTTCCTGACTCTGAAGGTGGAGGAAGGGCCGGGAGCCGTGGAGGACAGGTGCCCGGGGAAGAAGGAGGAGACGAGGGAGCAGTCCTCCCGGGCAGACGGCAGCCGCGCCGCCGACACGTCCACGGGAGCCGGGGAGACCCACGGCGGCCTCTGGTCTCCACGAATGCAAGACAGTAAACCTGCGGGCTTTGAGCCACTGGGCTGGTGGCAGTTTTTCACGGCACATAGCCAAGTAGCACACCCACCAAGACGACCTCATGCGTGATATACATAACTCTCATCGCGTGAGAGAGCAGCGCGCTGTGTAGACCTGCTCGTGGTCCCAGTGCCTGAAAGCCCCTCGGGGACGGGCACTAACGCTGCTGTTTCCTGTGTGTTCACATCACTTTCTCACTAAAAACTACCGCATTGTGAGCTTAGGCTTAAGTCAAAGGTAATAAAGGATGAGATCAGTGTTTTGAGAAGCTTCGCTGACGGCGAAGGACGTGCCTTCAGACGCCGTGTTGCGTGGTCCTCGGGTGCCCACACGCTCCATAGCGGCAGGCAGTGTATTTCTCATTTCTTCAGATGGGGTCTGTGACTTGACCTTCATGATAACACAAGTGGAAGCTTATAAACCACTTAATATTTCTTTATGCTGTTTCTCCTGAGTTTCCGTTCACCTTGTAAACTATTTGTCATAAAGCCAGTGTTAGCGTTTTTTTAGTGTCTAACTGGCAGAAGGGCCGTCTGCCCTCCTCAGTTTCGTGTGTCTGGGTGACAGTGGGTGACGAGTTTCGGCCAGTGCAATGTGAGGAAGGAAGAGGTCAGCTCCAGGCCGAGGGGCCGTGTCTGTGTCTCCCATTTGTGGTGACCTCGCAAACCACAGGCTCGGAGCGGGTGTCGAAGGCGGGGGGACCTGGGTCCCTGCCTCCCTCCTGGCCGCAAAGGCTGCCAGGAACGGCCGCACTGCGCTTCCCACAGCGAAAGGGAACTGTCACCGTGTTACGCTGCTGACACCTGGGACTTAGAGCCGCCGACACATTCACCTGCAGGTGACGCAATCACCAGATTAGGTCAGAAAAGCTGGTTTCAGAGAATCCCAACGGTAGCTTGATGGTGAACGGGGGCCCCACAGGCTGGGCACTCAGCACCCATTCTTCATTTCCCTGTAGCGTCCCTACGAGGCAAGTACTTTGGCAGGAGCCCAAGGCTCGAACAAGGTAACGGATTTACCCGAGCTGACAGCAGAGCTGGTGGGACTGCGCTCCGAAGCCGGGCCAGGCGTCACGGTCCGCCGTCGTCACTGCAGCACTCCGTCCTTGAAGCTTCAGCACCAGGGGCTGCCCTAGTGATCTGGTTCAGTGTCCTCTTTTTACGGAGGGACACGGGAAGTAAACAGCAGCACAGGGGGTCTCTAGGGCTTTTGTCGCGTGCACTAGCCCAGTGTTCAGCAATCGCCGAGTAACTCCCCAGTCCCCGGAAGCCGCGACAGCTGGCGGCCACTTGTTAAATAGTGATGAAGGCTGTGGATCAAGCTTGCGTCTTTCCTCTGATGGACAAAGCGTGTGGCCGTCCTCAGTCCTCCAGGGGCCCCGTGGCCCGTGAACGAGGCCCCGTGGATTTCTGCGGGCAGACCTGGCCCTGTTCCCCCTTAGACGCTCAGGTGTGTGTGCTCTCGTGCTGCGCACAGAGCTGCCTCCTCCCTTGTCGCAGTCTGGTTCCCCTCGGCCGCCGTTGTCAGAGGACACGCAACACTCCAGCGGCCGCTTTCCTGGGCGCCAGGCCTCCTTGATCGCCTCCCCGCTGTTCCACAGCAGGCTCTGGGTGGTTATCACGTCTTATTTCTGTTCTGTAATGAGTCTCCTGTGCAGAAGTGCGTCCTTAATAGGCATCGTCGTGTTGGGGGCTCGGGAAGCCGGCCGCCCCCCCGTCTGCCCTTCCTGCAGTCTTGTCTCCGGCTGACCTGTCGCTGGCCATCCAGCTCCCGCCTCATTGGGAAAACCTCTCTTCTCTGCAGTTGGATTTTATTCTTAATTCAGAGCCCTTGGAGTTCACAGCCCTCTGGAAAACAATTTTCACAGTCCAGGAGCCCACTTATTATCCGAGCCGTATTCAAGGGATTTCAGCCCATTAGCGAAATAAATGACTTTGTGGAAAAGGAGGACAAAGATGCTACTCACAGAGTCCCCTCCGCTCCCACGCCCCCAGGTGCTCTCTGGTTGGGACGCAGCGTCCTCATGCTGTGGCTCCACGCCGACTGGCCACCGCGAGCACAAGTCAGGCCCCCACGACAGCCTCCTCCCCGTGGGGCCGTGAGCCTGTCCCCCGGGGGTCCCCTCCACGCTGACTCTAAGGAGGACAGTCAGGTCCACCTCTTGGTAAATGATGGGATTTGTAAAAACCACATGATTTGCTTTAGAACAAACCTGTTTAAGATCATTATTATTTTCTAGAAAACTGCTGTTTGTTCCATAGCATTTCCCCCTCACCTACCTCACTGTGCACTTTACAGGTGGATGGAGTTTAAGAGCAATAAAATGCCACATTCCCACTGGTGCAATACACTCACACACACACTCTCGCACACACAGTCACACACACACACACACACACAGACACACACACACACACACACACACACACACACACACACACACACACACACACACTGTCACACAGTCCCTGCTTCACGATGACCGGGGCGGCCACGCCAAGGCCAGCCCATTTTGAGGACAACGATTTGAGACTCACACCCTCGGTCTGTATAGAGTCCACGTCAGCGCCGTCCCTCCAGGCTGCACAGTTAAGCTAGTTTCCTGAACAGCAGGAAGAAGAGCATGAAGGAAGGGCAGCACGAGGAGTCTGGACAGAGACGCGGCGCCTGTCTGCCGCCCCAGCAAGGACAGAGGCGGTCACCGAACACTGACTTCCTGGGGAACCATCGGAGCCGCGCGGCTCGGAGCCGGAGTGTCTGCCCAGGACCCCCGGGGGGTGGGGGAGGAGGGCTGAGAGCAGCGTGCTCGGGAGCGGAGCGTGGCCTCGGAGGACGAGAACGCGGAGGAAGATGCCGATGAGAGAGAGGCTTTGGGGTTAGAACACGCGGAGTTTGGAGGAGGAGGATGAGCGGGGGGGGGGGGGGGGAGGGGGACAAGTCAAAGGCGTGTCTCGGGTCTCGTGCCTGGTGACCGAGACGCCTTTGGCGGCCGGCGGCCCTGTGGGCGCTCGGCACCCCCTGCTGGAGCAGCCGCGGGGAGCGCCGAGCTGTCTCCTGCTGCTTTGTTTCTTGGTGCTTTTAAAAACATGTTTTTGAGTTTCTTATTTGTAAACAATTTTGCACATTTAAAAATATTCTTTCTGATGTGTGTTCACCTCCCGGGGCATTTGTCAGAGCACAGGATCTTCCCCGGGGAAGTTTTAGACTCTTCCGCGCCAGACTGGCGGAGCAGCGGGTCGCGGGAGCACAGGTCGCGCGGGGAGGGCTGCCGCCCGGGCCCCGAGCTCCGGCGCGCACTTTCCCCGGGCGGGCGGCCGACACTCAGATCGCCCTTCTGAGGGCAGCCGGCTAAGGGGCGAGTCTGAAGTTGGAGGCGGTTGCTGACGCGGCCGATTTCGCCGAGATCTCCGCATCTCAGGCACCCTAGGAGGCACAGCAAGGTGCTTTCAGACCAAAGGAGCTTTGAGGGGACAAGGAGAAAAGGGCGTGTTTGGAGAAATGCTGGCCCCATGAACGAGGGAGCTAGTGTGAGGGAAAAGTTCTTTAAAATTGGTACATAACAAAACTGAGGCAAAGTGAGACAGAGAGAGCAGAACAGAAAGTGAGAAAGGAGCTGACGACGGCGGCACGAGAGCACCCTCGAGCCGTGCGCCCCTGACGCGCCCTGAGCGTGCCCTCGCCGCGTCCGCGGCCGTGCGGGGGCGCCCTGCTCGGAGAACATACTCTCTAGGAATGAGAAACCGTTCATTCATTCTCTCGTTCCTTCATTCACTCAAGTCCCCTCTCCCCCTGCTCAACAGCTGCTCGGAGCACTTTTGTCTTTGGACACGACCTGTGAGTCCCTTACGTGTCAGTCTTTCCCCCGGTAGTGACAGGCCAGTCTCTCCGCATCCTGTTCCGTCAGAAGGCCTTCCTGAGTGAACGGGCTCCTCTTAGGAGCAAGGAGCTGGAGGCACAGGGGGAGAAGCCTCCCCACGAGCGTCTCTGCATCAGGGGCAGCGGACAAACACGCCAGCCTGAACGGCGGCGGGGCCGCTGCCAGGGCTCCTGGGCGGAGAACCCGAGGTCAGGCTGACTCGGTTTCAGGCCCAAGTCCCAGCTCGGTGAACTGCGTAAACGTGAAGCGGCCTGGAACTCAGACATCACGTCTGCAAAACCGAGTGGTAATCTCTGCTTTGGGGGAGAAATAAGGACAAAGCGACGTACGGCTAACCGCGTGAGAAAGCGGTAAGTAGGGGCGTCAGACAGGTAACCCTCCCAGACACACAGCGCTGCCCGCGGATCCGGGAAGGGGGACCAGGCTCAGGCACGTGCCCCCTGTCTGCCTAATGCCGCCTGTCTGTCCTGCATCCCGGCGGTGTCCCCGCGGGCTCTCTAAGTGCTGCGTTCTAGAGGGGCTCAGCCGTCCAGACGGCTTATAAAGCGGGAGTGGAACTGGTCTCTGTGTCCACCGATGTTGACCCCCCTTGTCTTTTGTCCAAACCCCCTGAGATGCAGGTCCGTGTCCGTGTGGATTGCAGCCACCTTTGCGCGGTGCCGAGAGCAAAGCCGCTGCCTAACTGACCCAGTTGTGATTAGCTAACCGGCTTCCTCGCTCACCACCTTCAACTTGCTTTGTTTTCTCTAAGTGACGTATTGCGTTCTCGGGCCTCGGCAGGGTGCCACCCCGGCTGACATCATCTGAGAAGGTCTGCGGTTACACCCGCCATCGGAGCTGCCCGGGACGTCCCCCAGGCGCTCTGTAAACACCAGCCCGCTTTCAGCGCCTGCCAGGAAGGGCGGTGGTCCTTCCAGTGAGGGAGCGGGGGTTCCGGCTGTTCCATCCTGAACTGGAAATTGATATTTCAACAAATTAAGGGACAAGAATGGGGGGCCTGAGGTTTGGGGCTCACAGGTCCTGGTGCTGATTTGGTCACTAACTACATTTATGGTTTTGTGTCTCTCCTCAGAGGCTGCTGTGATAGACACTTAAAAAAATTCAAAATAAAAGTAGAATATGTTATGCCCAAGGCATTTTTTTTGTTTTGATTTTTAAAAAAATGCATATGCAATCTAGGAGCAATTTTATCTATGCATTTTAGATTCATTTACACTGAAATTATTAGTGTTTCGTAGTGAGTTCCCCCTGATGTCCTTAAAGCCTGTCGTGAGTTTGTCTATAAAAATCCTCTTTCTCCTTCCTATAAACAGTGTCACGGTTTTCTGGAGGCAAATGAAATGCATCCTGAGAGCTGGGGGTGTTCACAGGAATTTTCAGAGTCCTGCGTTCTGATTAGGGATAAATTCAGTCCTGGCCGGTGAGCTCACCCGCGGTCAGGTGCCCGCTGCTCCCAGCCGCGTGGACAGGTGATCCTCCCCAGACCCCAGGTCTCCCCAGACCCCGCTCCTAGACATGGTTTAGAACCTCTGCTCCGCATCTCCAGCCGCCAGGTTTTCCTCCTGCTGAAGGGAGCGACCTTGCCTCCTCCTGTCTCTTCTCCCTTCCCTTTCCCTCAACTCCTTCTCTGTTTCCCGTCCCTGCAGGAGGTCACTCAGGCACGGATGCCCCTAGGTCTGCTGGTGGGACATGTGAAAGCCACCAGGAGCCACAGAGGTGGAGGGGAGAGGCCATGCCCAGTGGCAGGGTGTTGAGGTTGGTACCAAGTGGGCAATATCTAAACGAAGGCGCATCGGTTAGGAAGCCCACGGAGCAGAAGACTCAGCGTGTAAGCATGTGCTTCTTCTGCTTCTGCAAGATGGAAACAGACACCAGGCCCTCACGCAAATGGGCAGAGTCACGCTTTCCGGATCGGAATGTGACCTGGTGGCTGCTGTGGAGGGTCTAGTGCCTCCTGGGCGGTGATGGCCTCTGGGAACGTGTCCTGAGGGCACAGTGTCAGTTCCTCCGCTCCGCCAGCTGCCCGCGCTCCGGGGTGGTGACGAGCCCGTCTCCGAAGCCAGCAGCTCAGGTCTCCGCTCCTGCTCAGCTGGGGCGTGCAGCCCGGGGAAGCTCCTCCCAGAGCCGCTGCCTCCGTGTCCTCACCTGTGAAGTGGGGAGGACAGCAGTGACATCCTCCCCACGGGGCAGGTGACAGCCGGCGAGCACCGCAGAGACGGCACATGACGGGCGCTCAGCAGACGTCACTGTGCCTCTTGGTCGTCGCTCTCAGCTTCAGCTTCTTATCTAGGGAATATGAACAATAATAATTTTTACCCAATAAGATTATTGTGGCCTTTAAATGAGATCATGCTTGGAAAGCACGGTGTGAGGCGCACAGTAAACACGATAAATGCTGCTGTCGACTCCATTTGGGCAAAACCTTCTGAACAAAGTCCTCACCGTGTGCTATTTCTGCTGGCAAAAAATTTAAAAATCTGGAGAAAGCTGGCCATTTCATCTGGTTGCTGTTTGGAACGTGAAATGATGTTTACAATGAGTGTTTATTAACACTGGGGAGAAACTAGCGACTACACATCAAACAGATAAACAGCAGGCCCTGCTGTGCAGCACAGGGAGCTACACTCAGCTCCTTGCAATGGCCTATGATGGAAAAGAGTATGGAAAGGAATATATGTGTGTGTATGTCTGACTGAGTCGCTGTGCTGAACACCAGAAACTAACACAACGTTGTAAACCGACTCTACTTCGATAAGCAATAACACTGGGAACAGCTAAGGTAAGACTATTAAATTTAAGAAAGACAAATCTCAAGGTCTCACCTGAGAAAACCTACACACTGGGGACAAAAATCTAGAAGAACATGCTAATAGATTTATGAGTGCCTGCCTTTGTGTGGCGGGATGGAGAGTGTGTTTTTCAGGCTTTATATTTTTGTATTTTTAAATGATTTTTTATGGTGAGAAAATATTCCTTTCAGAAACTGGGGGCGGGTCAATCCTTTTACAAAAGATCTTTACATATTTTTTAAGCCTGGGTTTTATAAGATATTTTTCTTTTGTAGATCCTTCAATGGCATTGTGGTAATTGGAAAAACTGGGCCATGATAAGTAATTTTATGATGACTGTCTAATATCAATTCGAGTAATAAATGGGAGCATAAATGAGAGCATTATCCACCCTCAGATCAGGGTGCTTGTCCACACACACTGTGATTAAAATTTAATAATTTATTAAGCACAGAGACCGGCACATTCACTCTCAATAAATATTTATTAAATAAATGAATAATTGTATTAAAAATGAAGTTGGTCATTGCAAGAATTTAATCCCTGCAATGTTATCTGAGATCAAAAGAGGAAAGCGCCGAGTCAGCTGTTTCTGCACAAAGAGCTCCGGGTCCGAGGCCGGCGTCTGTGGACACCACACGCCCGACGCTCTGCCTCCGCGCGGGGCCGTGACTTGTCTGCGCTGTTCCATTGTGTCTTTTCTGTCTCTGCGGTTCTAAGCGGTCTGCATGCGTGATGGAGATGACCTACGCTTGTTTCATGCGAGTGCACGCGTCGTTGGCATGTTTGACACCAGGAAGTCTTGTTTTCCGTTGCAGCCAGAATGAAGAGCAAACGGTTTCTAAGAGGTGAATGGCTGGGGAGGCCTGTGGGCCCTGCCTCCCACCTCCCCTCCGGTCTTCCTCACCTCAGGTCCTCACCCCCCTTCCTCCCCTCCTCACGGCTCCCAGTGCCGCGGTGGCTGGACATCCTGGGCTGACACAGGGCCCAGGCAGTGCCCCCCTCCCTTCTCCTCCTTCAAGATGCGGTCACACCTGTCCCTCTGCATCCTGCCCTCTCTCCCCCAAGCCTGTCCCTCCTCCCACCTCTTATGTCTTTTAAGGAAGGTAAGAGAAGCAATATATTTATAGAGTCTTTTATATGAAGTCTCCTCTATTTATAATTTCCAATTCTCTTCATTTTTGCCCTGTGAATTCAAGTTACCATCTTACATCCTTCTCGGCTTGCAAGGCTGCCTTTAACAGTTCTTATAAGGCACGTCTGCTACTCACATTCTCCCAGCCTTTCTTTGTGGGCGAACGTCTTTATTTCACTTTCAGTTTCGAAGGGCAGCTTCACTGATACACGGACTTCCTGCTGAGCATCCTTCCCTAAGCACTTCGGAAGCATCATTCCGTTGCTTTCTGGCCTCCACGGCTTCAGCTGACCAGTCGGTCATGTTCAGCCAACACTTCTGTGTGTATGCGATGAGGCGTGCTTCTGTTTAGTGCTCTCAAGATTTTCTCTTCTCTTTGGCTCTGCACGGCTTGACTGCGATGTAGGTAGACGTGGATCTCTTTGGGTTTTCTACGTGGATTTCAGTGAACCACTTGGATCTGTAGGTTAGTGTTTTTCACAGAATTGGGGATGATTCCAGCCATTACTTCATTGCTTTTCTTCCCCTTTATCACTCCTTCTGGAGCTCCTGTCACATGTGCTCGCTTCCCTGATGTCCTGTAGGTACTTTCTGCAGCTAATTGTTCTTAATTTTTTCCCGTGTTTTACTGTGTTGTTAGGTTGAATTATTTCCATTGATTCTTGTTCACTTTCGCAATTTCTCTCTTCTGCTGTCTCACATCCATTGCTTGTCAAGCCCACCCCACGAAGTTTCCACTTCAGTCGCTGTCCTTTATGACTTCAAAATTTCCATCGCTTTTTTTGGTAGCTACAGATTTTTATTGAGATTCCCTATTTGTGCAGTCATTTTCATCATATTTTATTTAACTCTTTAAATATAGTTTCCATAATTTGAGTATTTTTAGACGCTCTGAAGTTTTTTATCTGCTAAATTCAGCGTCTGGACCCACTCACAGTCAGTTTCTACTGACTGCTTCCCCACTTTTTCCTGTATACAAGTCACACTTCCCTGTTTTTGCAAGCCTCATAATTTTTGGTTGAAGACGAGACATTTCAGATAACGAGTTCTTGCAACTCTGAATTTTTTCCCTGAGGGTTATTGTTGCTTCTATTTTTTGTTTTGTTGTATTTATAATAACTTGCCTAGATTTGATCTCCCCTGTGATTTGGAGCTGGTGGGATCTTTGCTCATTTTGTTTTTAATTCTTAGTTTTATGTTGTGCTCTGGATTCTCAGAAGGCACTCCCAGGTGTGCACAGTTCACTTTTCAGTGGTGACTGAAGTTTGTGCTTGAGCTCTTTGTGACAATAGAGTTTCTTCCCTCTGCTGATGGATCTGTATGTAGGGAGAGGCGATTTCAAAGTATGCCAGGGCTTCCTCCTTGTGCCAGGCCCTCCCGCCCCTGCCCTGGCAGCCCCACTACCATCACTGGCCTGGCAGGAGGGTGCAGGCGGCCCTGGGCACGACCACTGCAGGCTCCCCCCAACGTGACCCAAAGTTCAGTAGCTTTCCATGAGTAAACACTCCTCCATTCGCTGTCTGCTTTAGGTTAGTATTGAGAACCCTTAAAATGGTTGTTTTGATATTTCTGTCCAGTTTAGTATCTGTGTTTTAGGGGAAGAGGATCTGCTGACCTCTTCACTCTGACAAAACTTCAAGTCCCTAATTTTACCTATTTTTACAAAATATATTAGCATAGAAATTACAGTTAGGGAAAAGGCAAAGTGAGGAAGTGCCTGTGGAGGAAGGAGGGCTGCAAGAATGCTGCGGCGCGCTTCCCTGGTGCCTTCCGACTCTCTCTGCCTTCACTCCGCAGTTTTCCTTTTACAGAGGGGCTGCTCCTGTGCGGATGCCTTTTCTTCTGAGCGCCCTGAGTCCAGGAGCAGATAGGAGCCCTGCATCCCATTGGCATGACTCAATCCTAACCCCGTCAGGCGTGAAAAAGAAGCCACCAGGAATTTGTGACAAAATCATCCTTATTACATTTTCCACTCCAATCTCATTTGAATTCGGATTGCAAAGCTGAAGCTACAAATGTCTTTTCCTTCAGCTTTAACCCTAGTTTGCACAGCTGCAGCGTGCGCTTGGGAGCAAACCATCTCCAAGTGTTCAGGAGACGTATCAGGCTGAGATGCCTAAGACAGTTTTTTCCCCTCTCTCTTCCTTCTGTCCTCACTCAGCCAATGATAGGTGTTCACGCTGTTGGACCACAGGGTATGCAGTGGGACCAGACGCACACACACAAAATGAATGGCATCTCACAAGCGAAGTGGGCTCGTTCAACAGTCATCTGCACGACGTTCATCTTCTATGGTAGCCCAATTCCCAGATGAAAGGGGGGGTCATTGAAACTGGCCAGGTCCATCTATCAACTTCTTGTCAGAATCCATCCTGGGTACCCAATTTTATGGTTTGTTCCCTTCTTCCTTCTTTCCTTTCTCCGTTCTTTGTTTCAAATTTGAGCATTTAGTTTTGAACACTTCATTATGAACAATTTAGCTTTTGAAGATCTCAGCTGCAGACTGTCTTCTGTAAGGTTTTATTCTTGCCTTTGGGTGACATGTTTAATTCCCTCATTGAGAAAAGTTGAGGGAAGAGAGGCTCCTTTCTGCTATACAAATCTTCGTAGCACAGTGCATTAAAGATAAAAAAGAGAAGGAAAAGAAAAGAGCCGTGGCCAGCAGGAAGCTAGGGATTTGCCTAAGCCCCGAGGACGGGGCAAGTGCTGGGCAATTACTCAGAGTCACGTGCACGTTTCAGACACATAAAATACTGAGCAATGGGGAGACACGAGCATTGTATTTCAAACAGCTTTTATTCCAGTCTCTATTTTTCCCCCCACATTTAAACAGCTTTTTTTTTTTAACTTGTAGGGAAACTGTTCACTTTTGCATGGGTAATACAGAAGGAAGGAGCTGGAGGGTGAGGCTTTCCTGCAGGTTTAGCTAATTAATCAGGGCAGAGGAATCACAGTTGGTGGGGGCAGAAAGGACTTACTGGATGAACCACTCATGCATGCGCAAGAGCATTTTACAGAAAGTCAGGGACGCAGGCACTGCTGTACACACCGCACAACAGGAAACGCATTCTGGGTGCCCGTGGATTTAAACAGGCAATCCTTGATTTCTGTGGCAACGCGGTAGGGCTCAAGGCGCTTTATAAATTGTATCTTGTTAATCTTTGCGAAACTCCAGAGAGGCAGGGAGTCGATAAATACCGGTATCTCTCCTTCGGACAGTGGGAGGACGGCAAGTGGGGAGAGATTAAGAGATTTGTCCAAGGTCACACTGTAAGTTAATTAGAAAGTTTGAAAGAAAATGTGTGTCCCAGGCCGGCTTTCTTTCCCTCAGGCCCCGCCGCTCCATCTCCACTCCTGGGCGTCTCAGCCCTGAACGGTGGTCCCAGCACTTGCTGCTAATTAGTGACTGGGGGAGCCTTTTCCTTACAGAGGCTTAGAGATGGAGCAGAGATGGGGACCAGGGAGGGTCTTTATTACCTCTGAAGCCACCTGGCCTCCAGACAGGTGCACAGGAGGTCATTCGGAAGGTTGACAAAAATGTCTCAGTTTGCATTGCTTCTTGGAGATGCCTCTGAAGCAAATGCTTTTGTCCAAACAAGGGGATGTTGTTGACAGTGGACAGGAGATAAGAAATCAACAATCACTGTGTTTGAAGAGAGAGTTCTAAACCATTGATTCTTTCTGGGTATCCCGGGGACCAACAGAGGATTTATTCCTCACTCTGCTTTCAGCGTATTTCTAGGTGGGTGAAGGTCAGTTGCAAGCAGAGGTAGTGATGCAGGCACAAACCTAACTCTAACTCCCTGCAAATTTGAGTTTCTGCTAAAACCACCTTATCTCTCACAGTCACCCCGGCCTTTAGGCCACAGACAGCCACCCTCAGCCCTCTCTCTTGTTTCTGTCCCACGTGCAGGGACGAAGACCTCTAACCCCACGTCTGCGATACTTCACGTGGCGTTGTCCCCGATCTCTTCTGTGGCGTCACCGTGGACCGGGCTGTCCTGCATCCGGTCCGGCTGGCTCTGGCCCCGCTCACTCCAGGCCATCCTGCTTCGCCCCGACAGACTGTCTGGAAGCACACAACCCCACTCAGAAACCGCGCAGGCCTCCCTGGACGACTGTCTCTAAAACACCCATCCAAGCCGCCAGGCGAGACCTCGAACTTGCCGCCACATGTTTTTCTGTCTCATAGTCTAATTATAGGACCTGTGGTCCCCAAACATCATTGCCACCACCAGCATCCTCACGATGGCAATTTTAAAAATAAAAGCTATTAAATTGTGCAAATGACTGTCTTTAGGTCTAAAATGATACCTCACCTCTTTTTCTCTGGATTCTGCATTTTTTTTTTCATCAGGACCTAAATTCTTTCATCTTTAACCAGTAGATTTTGAAGCGTGTAAGGATATAACGTGTTTTGACCAATTCTATATATCACAGGAAAAAAGCCGGCGTATTTACCAGCTTCATTTAAGAAATGTGAATGCTGCGGGTCCCTTTGTGTGAATAATGACCTTCCTTTTCCACTTTTTCGGTGCTGCTCGTTTGCGGAGATGAGCAGCATGAAGAAGCTCGCGCGGCGCGGAATGACACGGCAGCGCACGCGCCGACGCCGCGGATGGTTCTGCTGTTAATAACGGCTTTGGCAGACTGCTCTGTGCCTGCACAGTGCTGTCCTCTTCCTCTTCTTAATCATTTTTCACATATTCCTGGGAGGTAGAAATCGTTGATTTTATAATTTCCTTCCACTGATGAGAAATTAAAAAAATCAGTGTTTGTGGAAAGACCCCAGGTCACATGGCTGATTTGTCACAGTGTTAGAAATGCTCTTCTGTTGCCAACAGATATTTTTCCCTTATGAAAAAAGAAAGAGTCGTGTCCTCGGCACGGAACCTGACGTGTGAGATGTGCTCAGTAATTACATTTTTCCTGCTCAGTGGATAATAGATTTTGATTTTTTATTCATAACTGACATGAATTCGGTCTTTTTTTTCAAATAATTCTTTATATTCAATCTGGAAAGAAAAAGAATCTCACAATCATTAATAATATGGTGGTCTCAATCCTGGTGGAATATTAGAAACACGTGAGTTTAAGAAACCATGTGGTTGGCCAGGGGTTCTGGGCATTGGTGAATGTCAAACGCTCCGTGGATCATTCTCATGAGCAGCTAGAGGTGAGGATCACTGGATCAAAGAATAACGGAAACGCCGTGTTTCAGGAAGTGTCTCCCACTCCAGCGTCCTCTAACACAGAAAGTCCACGCAAGGTCTCTGTTTACAGTTCTAGAGGGGGTGGGGGTGTGTTCTAGAGGGGGGGGGTGTTTCTTTAGTAAAGAAGGCTTTTCCAGTTGAAGGTTGTGCTGTGTATTATCAGGATTAAAAACTTGGTCTTTATTTGGCATCTAAACATAATTATTTATATATTTACTTTTAATTGAAGTCTAGTCAGTTTTCAGTGTTGTGTCAATTTCTGGTGTACAGCACAGTGCTCCAGTCACACATGGACACGCACACGTTCCTTTTCATACTCCTTGTCACGGTAGGTCACTACGAGACACTGACTGTAGTTCCCTGTGCTGTACAGGAGGAGCTTGTTTATCTGCTTGATGTCCAGTGGCTGTGTCTGCAAATCTCGAGTTCCCAATTTACCCCTGGAATTTGCTTCTCCACCTGCTGTGCGTGAAACGCTCTGATACTTCAATCAGTTCCTTCATTTGGTGGATAATAATGCTTGTTCCTCAAGATGGATCTGTGAATTAAAAGACATTTATTATGGGTTGAATTGTGTCCTCGAGGAAAGGTCAAAGTCCTAACCCCCAGGACCTCAAAATGTGACGTTATTTGGAGATAGGGCCTTAAAAGAAGTGATCAAGATGAAACGGGGATCACTGGGGTGGGATCTGAATCCGATGACTGGTTCCCTTATAAACAGAGGAAATTTGGAAGCAGAGGCAGACAGGCACAGAGGGGAAGTGGTGCGAGGACACAGGGGGAAGACCACCGACTATGAGCCAACGAGAGGGGCCCGAAAGATGCTCCCCAGAGCCCTCAGAAAGAAGCAAACCCGAGACACCTGCATCTTGGCTGTCCAGCCTCCAGAACGGGGAGAGGACAGACTTCTGCTGTTGAAGCCCCAGGGGTGGGGCTTTGCTCCAGCGGCCTAGCACATTAGTGTGCCCTTACGGAGCCTGCCTAACAGGGCCCAGCACGTGGCATAAACTCAACTTTTAAAAAACCACAGCATAGGAAACAAAAAACAGAAAATATCACCACTGCTATTAAAACCAAAAAATGGATGATTTAAGAAAGTCATGACTCATGGGAATTCATGAGAAAGATACCCAATAAATCTACTGAACATCTCACTCCATTTTAAATCGTATTAAAACAGACCACTAGTCAGTCCCGGTGCACAGCCAGAGCTGGCTTTCTGGGTGTGGCTCGGACAACTGACCATTTTGTTCATTTTCTCCCTTTTACTACACTCGTATCCATTGCCAGCAAAGTCCAGTGGCTTTGCTTCACCGTGGAATGAGATCACAGGGCTCTGGGGAGAAATCTCAGGTTTTCCTTTGCACCTCCCACTTCACAGCGATTTGTTCTTTCACTTGCTTTTCAAGTTGAGGCTTTGCACAGCACTCAGCAAGTCCTTCACATAGATGCCTCCGCGCGAGCCTAGCTCTCCGGTTTGGGTGCTCCTTTTACCAATTACCTAACGAGGATAAAGAACGCAGCCGCACAGAGGCCGAGAGCGTAAGCAGCTGACTTCCTACCGACCGACGCTAAGCCGGTGCAGGCGGCAAGGCCGACGGAAGGGCCGCCGGGTCCCGGCCTCCGCCAGCGCGGGAGGGCCGGGCGGGCGCGCGGGGTGCAAGGCGGGCGGGCGCGCGCGCGCCTCTGCTGTTGCTAGGTCATCAGGGTGAACTGGAGACTTTAGGTGTGGGACTTGCAGTTGTGCTGGTGTCTCCGCTGAATTTTCTTATGGCCTCAACTCTCCTCTCCCCGTGGCTATTTTATCTGTTGGGTTTTTAAAAAAATACTTTCCTTGTGAACGTGAACGAGCTCTCCAGAAACGCGTCACATACATAAATCTTCCTTATATTTGACTTCGGTTCCTGCCAGAGTTTCGCTGTTACTTTGTCTTTTTGTGCAGACACCAGTGTTTACCTTTTACCATTTTCAGTGGATTTGAAACTAAGAAATGTCTCTCTCCTCTGGTTTGCTGGGCGTATGAGTGATGCTGTCCAGAGGCTGTTGGTTATGCTGATCCTTGTTCTGAACAACTGAGCGACCCACGTATTCATTATGTGTTCATGCGTGCATGCGTGTGCGTGTAGCCACGTTAGAATTAGTAACCATATAGCAAAGATGTCTAACATGTGATAGACGTGAGATAAACAATTTATTTGTTGTTGAATTTAGTGTCATATGGGGTGAAGCAAAAAGGTCATAGCTACAATTCATTTACAACATTTAAAACTCTTCCACTTTTCATTTCTCTCTGTATTTTAGAATTATTATTTTAATCCCCTCTGAAACAGAAGACGTGAAAAAATTTTGGTGGGAACCTCATCAATAATATATATCATTTAATTTGGAAAAATGAACATGATTTTACATAAGCCAATTTTATTGAAAAACATGTCATAGCTTTCAATCTTTATATCTAATTTTAAATCTACTTATTAGCTTATGAAGTTTTATAGAAGCTCACACACTTTTCTTTAAGGTTATTTTTATATGTGCATGTGTGTATACATATATGAATTTGTACATATATGTATATATATTCATTCCTTTATAAGTATATACATCTATATATAATTTATTCTAATATACATAACTGTTTATGTATCTCTCTTTATACAAATGTACTTCTTATGTACGCATGTGTGTACACACATGCATGTATTAATAAACAGCACAAATGGCAGTAATTCTAATAATAATTCCCGTTGGTTTATAGCTGAAATAAAGAGAAAAACATATACTTGCTGAGTAAATGACCATTTTACCAAATTTTGTGCTTCTCTAGTTTTTAGTTTTCGTTGCTTTTGGTTTTTGGGATGTAGAGCTTGTAATTTCCAAGTTACAGATGTGTTCCTGAATTCTCATATTGATTTCGTCTATTTCTTAGCACATTAAGAAGAATGTCCACATGAAGATAAGGAAGTGTGAAGTTCTGGAAAGAATGTTTACCTTGGAGACTGTAATTAATTTTGCACCGTCTAGGTTTGAATATAACTTTGATGTAAACTTAGATTTGGGTTTGTATTGAGGTTGCCAGATGAAGGTACAGGAGTTCAATCTTCACGCAAAGTCTCACTGTAGGGGTCACGCCAGGATGCTGCATGTAGTTACCACTATTTCACCCATTTGAGTTTCGCCCCTTTTTGGTTTAGCTTACATTAATATTTTACAACGTTATGTTCTTCTTTTTAAATGGCCTATTCTAGACAGTAATATAATTCCACTTAATTAGTGTTTCATATTAAACAAACTAAATCATCTATAAATTTAATCTGTGTATGTATTTTAAAGCAATTTTTCTATTTTGTATTTAATTCTATTTGAAATGCTCAATATCTTTCTCCACATTGTGTGAAAAATGTCTTTTATAAGCCCAAGTTAACCCTTAGAAAATTGATTTTTTCTTTGTATAATTTTATTTTGCAATTAAGTTAATCTTCAGTGGCACTTGAGTTAAAAATCTAATTATATAATTAAACATCTGTATTACTAAGTGATTCATAATGGCATAAAAGTATATCTTTTGAAAGTAATTGAGTCTTATTAAGAATCAAATTTTGGGGCAAAGGCGTAAGTAAGAAGGAGATATTCTTGACTTATACTCTCTTAATTTTGACTAAATTTCTAACCAGTAAAGGTTATAGAAATTTCTTAATATAGTTTTCTACCATAATCTTATAAATTCTAACTGTAATAAAAATATCTTCTTATTCAAACATTATGGTGACTTTAGCCATAAGGAATATAGAAATGTCTCTCATATTCTAGGGCTAGTATCGTCATAGTATTAGAGAAAGGTTTATCCCTAAAGGATGCACTATATGTGCATAATACTCACAGATAAGACTCACACACAGACACACTTTCCTTACAAGCCAGATGTCACCTCAGAGAGTCAATAGTCCAGAGGGTTGTGGATTTTTAATGAAATCTGGGCTTATCCATCTGGACCTTGGGAGGGATCAGACAGAAGGGGTGGGTGACATGATGGCAAAAGCCTTAGTGGCTGAGAGATATTCACAGTTAGAAGGTCCCAGAGCTCAGCAGAAAGTCAGCTCAAGTCGGAAAAGAGGCTAAAGGGAAAGGCAAATCAGCGCCTGGGCCCAGATATGGAGGAGCCCAGGGCCGGCGGAGCAGGATGTTTTGTATGCACTCTCTTAATCTGATATTTAAAGAAAAACGCCTGTATCCATGAACTTCTTTCTATAACAATAATTCAACTATAACACCATTGTGTGATATATGGTTTTTAATATTATCTGTTGGATTTAAAAAAAAATCATCATTTTGTTTAACTAAAAAGGATATTAGAGATGATTTTTGGCCCCAAAGTGCCACCAAAATTAGCCTTTTGTGATCTGACACAACAACTTTTCCGTTACATTTTCAGGAAATGAATTAGACCCACTCACACATATGCATATGCTTGCTATGTTTGTTTTAGTCCTCTCGTGGTTTTATGTTGAATGTGTACAGAGTATGCTTTTATTCATATAACTGTATGTTCATCTGGTGGCTTTTTCTCTCCCTTTCTTCTCCTGCCCATTTGCCATTGAGATAGGCTTGTGGTTTTAGAAAATGGTTATCTTTATAATAAAACTCCAGGTCCCTTTATTTGTCTATTTTCTATCTATTTCCTACTGTGAACAATAATAAAATTATCTATTAATTTCTTCTCTCTCTGTCCTCTTTTCTGCCATCTAACATCCGCTAACATCTCTTTCCTTCCTAAATATCTAATTTAACACCTGTCTCTGCCACCCCATTAATTTCTGTAACACCTCCTGTGAGCAGTTGCTTTTTATATATTCTCACTCTTCCAGTTTTTGATGGTTGCCCTGCATCTGTCTTTCCCATACTGCACCATGCCACGCGTGATCGTCACGTAATCTTTGTGCTGCAAGTCACTACGCGGTCACCACTGACTCCCAGTCCTCATGCCGTCATAAGTCCTTTTCCCCGGCTGTTGGAAGCTCATTCTCCAGTAGATTACACACAAGGAGTTCATGGCAGTATTATTTTCTGAGTTTCTGTATGTTGTAATGATAGTTTATCTCCTTTATATATAAAGACTGTTTGACTCCTATTTTGTTTCCTTGAGTATGATAACTGTCTTACTCCACTGCCTTCTGTCATTCAGTGTTTCTGCTGAAAAGTCTGATTACCACTTTTGTTTTCCTCTTTATAAATTACTTGGTCCTTTGCTTTGGTGCCCTGAGGATTTCTTTTTCATTAACGTGCAGTAGATTTACTGGAATAGCTCTTAGTGACATCCCCTTTTTTCTGGGCACATGGGAATTCCCTTTCCGTATGTGTTTTTCTCTTAAAAAATACAAGACTTCAGAAAAACTTCACTGTATTTCTTCTGTCCCATTGCTTCAGTTTCTTCTTCATTGACTCCTATAAGCATGTTGTACCTTCTTTAACGTCTTAAGACCATAATTTTTTCTCTCATCTTCTAAATTTTAATGCATATCAATTGTGTTTATTTATTCTTGTGCAACTTCTACTTTGCCCTTCATTTTTGGAAAAAAAGACTCATTTATTTTTAATTCTTTCCTTAGTACTTTTACTTTCTTTTCAAATCTTCTGTTTCTCTAACCATCTCATTTTTGCTTTTTGCTAAATATTTGTTATGTCATTTTCACGGTTTCTATTAAAAAAAACTCATTTAGTTCACTTAGAAATGTTAGGTTAGTATTTTCCTTGGTTTTGTGGGCATGTCTTTATGGTGTGTTTTCATTGTAGTGATTTTTTTCCTACTTTTTGGGATATTTTTATATAATCATTGGAAATGAGTTTTCCAGTCCTTTTAGGAAGGAGGTGTCATTGAAGATGCCTTGTCTAGATTCACAGTGCTGGAGTTCCCTCTTTTTCTGTTTTAATAAAGTGATAAAAAATATGGTGACCAGTTGGGTTTCTTCCACCTTTGGATCCTGTGAACAATGCTGCTATGAACAAGGGTGTTCTTAGGGTGTTTTCTGAGGCCTTGTTTTCAATTCTTTTGGTGACAACTCCAGAAATGGAATTGCTGGATCATATGGTTCAGTTGAATGAGTAAACGAAAATGTGTTATATACATAAAAGGAATATTATTCAGCCTTAAAAAAGAAGGAAATCTGACACATGCCCCAACACAGACAAACCTGGAGGATGTTATGCTCAGTAAAACAGGCAGTCACAAAGGGACAAACATTGTATGATTCCATTCTTGTGAGGTGTTTAAAGTAGCCCAATTCATAGAGACAGAAAGTAGAAAGGTGGTTGCCAGGGGCTGAGAGGAGACGGGAATAGGGAGTTATTGTTTAATGGGTCCAGAGTTTAGTTTTGCAGGATGAAAAATGTTCTGTGGATGGATGATAGTGATGGTTGTACAACAAGGTGAATGTACCTAATACCACTGAACTGCATGCTTAAAAGGGGTGAAAATGGTAAATTTTATGTATATTTTACTACAACTTTCAGAAATAAAAAAAAATACGATGACAAACATTCTGAGATCTGCCTCCTCTGATTTCAGTCTCCTTTTAATCTGCTGCCTCTTCCCTTTGTGTTGTCCTGTTCAGTTTGGACTCTACTCCCACCCACCAGCGTCTTCACAGAGGAGGGTCTTGTCCCATGGACTGAGTCTGCAAGCCCAGCGCGGGTCCCTCCCGCCACCCCGTCTGTTCTGCTGATCTCCTGTGCGCACCCGCCGGCACTTGGCGCAGCGTGCGTGCCCCGCCCGCTTGCCTTCCTCTGCTTTCTGCTGCAGCTCTGACCACTCAGCTCAGGTAACCACGGTGACTCCCCCCACCCGCCTCTGCTGCTAGTTAGGGTTTCCCAGGAGTGCCTTGTCACCTAATTTTAGTGTAAATGCTCTCTGTGGATTTTCAGTATATTGTCCTGGCCCTTGTCTGCTTTTACGTGGTGCTTTGGGGGAGATTCAGAACTATTCTCCCACTGCCATCTTCCTAGAATCCTTAATTCAGCTTTTGATTTTTTCTTTTACTTCTTTTCTTGTTTCGTTTTCTTTCTTCCATTTCAGTTCTTTTTCCCTTAAAAAACACAACACTTAAAAATCAGAGCAACAAATCCTCACATAATCAATTGACAAAATGGATTTTTTTCCAACACACTCCTTATAGGTTCCGTCCTAGACATAGCCAATCTCAAACACTTTCTATATTCGGAAATAAAAACATTTGCTGTTTAAGACAGTGGTCTTCAATGATTACATATAAATGAATTTGTTAATTAGATTTGGTCAGGAAAGCTGATCAATGCATATCTTTCCTTCATTAGTGTGAGCTGAGCATTTTAAGATCCATCTTTATATAATTAGAAAGCATTCTGTAAATGCACTGACTGAGATTTTACTGTATATGTATTTGCTGACAGCAGGCAGATATTCCACACATTTAATGTGTGGCTGAATTTAAACTTCACTTTTCTATCATTTACAACTTCCCCTCTTTACTGGACTCCTCTCAGCTCCTTCCTTGTTGAAACCTTCCCACAGCCCCCATCCCCACCCCTACCCTGGCTGGCACAATGACTTGCTCACATAAGTGTTCAATACATTTTACTAGAAATAAAAATCATGTTCTATTTCCAGTGCTTTTCCTACGGCATGGATGAGGACGCTGGCCTTATAAAACGTCAGTTCTCTTAAAGAAGAAATTCTAATGATGAAAACCACGTTTAACCATTATGGGAGTTTTTGGGTCTTTTCATTGCTTCTAGCTGGTTCAACTTTATTCACTGTGAAATTACGATGTAAATTAAAATGTCTGTTCCTCTTTATTTTAGCTGAGTTAACGCTATTCAGAATTGTCTTGCAGATACTCAGGAATAATAGCTCTTTTGCACATCATTTGTGGACGCATTTAATGCAAACGAATCCAGCTATCATCATCAGTGGCTGTAGGCTACTGACTTCTGTGGATCTTTTAAAAAGGGACCGGCAAATCCCTCTTATTAACGTGGAAGGACTTACAGGAAAGTGACAGGCATTAAGATTCATAGGATTCCTGCCCCCATTTCACTGAACCTGCTCAGCATCCCATCCATAAATTAAATTATTTAGACACGTGTTAAAGAACAGGCTTCAGGAACAAAAGGGACAACAGAATGATGGCGTTAGCCTAATTGCCCCCTTGTCTGGAGACAGCTCAGAACTGCTGTGAGCGCAGCCAAGAAGGTTTAGAAAGAGCTTCGGGAAGGACGCTGTCTTGATTTTGATTTTCTCCACTCGGAAGCTCTCCCTCGTTCCCTCCCTTCCTCCCTTCTTCTCTCCCCCTCCTCTCTCTCTTTCCCCCTCTCTCTCTCACACACACACTTACACATGCAAACCCTTTCTTCCCACTGTGTTTCAGAACACTGTAAACAATGGTTTTGTGTGTCTTTTGTTCTAAAAACAGCTGACTTGAGGGAAAGTAATGGAGAGGCAAAGAAAAGGAAAGGTATGGATAGTGTAAAAGTTTACTAGACAAATTTTGTGGAATCGTATGTTACCTGTTTCTATTTGATACGCTTACGCTGTCTTTAGTTTCACGGCAACAAATCACATAGCCAAGATCTACAGTTTTTCTGCCCACAAATCAACATCGAATTATTGTAGTTACGGTCTTTCGAGTGAAGCTGCCTTAGGAAGCCTGCAATAGGTTTTCCGTTTTTCCCTCCTCTTTTTTGATACTGGCATGTATGCCCTAAGCTCAGGAATAGCTCTGGGTGGTGACTGATGAAGACACTGGGTTCACATCTGTGGTTTTAGATCCATAATGACCGTCACGGTGGTCACTACTCAGAGTTGCCTCTCATGAGGAAATGCAGTTAAGGGAATCCCTGGAAAATAGCTTGTTTTTTTACATTTGACTATAGAATTAAATGTTTAAAATATTTTTCCCCCTACACTTTATTTCTAAGAGTCTTTTTTTTTTTTAACCTAAGAAAGGCCTGCTACTGATCGCCAACAGCTCCCTTGCCCTTTCGTGAGGTCGTGAGGAAATAAGGCCTCAGTGGCCCCTGTGCCTCACTTGTCCCCTTTCCTACAAGTAGTGGGCTTGAGGGGAAGAACACCGATGGGAGACCGCTCTTCTCTGTGTGGGAGAAGCTAGTGCCCGCGGTGACTGAAGGTCTCCTGTGAGCCTTCCAACACGGCCAGACCTCTCACTGTTAATCCTTCCTTTTGGCTCAGGCGTGTCCACAAAGGGGACAAGGAAATTCTGCTGGTGTAGATGTGTCTGCAGTTTGCTTCCCAGATACAGGAGACATTTAGCCCTGTTCATACTGTGGAGATGCTGCTAGAAAATGCCGACAGATGTGAGGGAAGAAAGGTCTCCTGACGTCCCAAGGTTCTCCAGTCTCCAATTTCCTTCCTGCGATGCAAGTCCCCCCACAGACTTGGGGTTCCTCTGGGTGGGGTGCCGGCGAGCAGTGAGCTCCTGTGGGAATCTGAGGGATCTGCTTGTGCAGTAGATGCTGCCTATAGGAGGAACACAGTCTTGCAATGCTGCCTTTCTATTTTTTTTTTAATGTACATGGTTATCATTGTGATTAAAAACCATAAAACCATGCAAATTTAGTACTTGATTCTTAACAACTATTTGCCATCATTTATTTTCTCAATCAATAGATGCTGGTAATGTAGGCATTATTATGTGGAGCGTGTGACAATTTTTGATGCTTCGAAGGTACCCCGATGCTTGAGAAAGCTGGGAACGTGGGGTCCAGAAGTCAGAGTGCTGAGAACTTTCAGGGAGCCTGGGGTGTGGCTCCAGGATCACTGCTGGATTCCAGCTGGCTTTGCTGGATGAGAAGAAGGGTCACCCAGGGTCTCTGAAGATCACCAGCCCTGTGCGTCAGGCAGGAGCTGTTTTGTCTCATTGGCAAAAGAGCTTGAGAGAGCGATTTCTAGCCGCATGCTCTCGCTGGTGAGCTCAGAATGCTTTTATTGCTGGAAGCAGGTTCATGATCCACTGCGTTTGGGAGTTTATGCAACCCCCCTTTTCTCGCTTTAAAGAGATGAAATGTTGAAATTAGTAAATATTAATGTTTCACAATTCCTTGTTAAAGGATGGCTTAATGTTTGTGTGTAACAATTGGCCGTCCTATCATCTGCGGGAAAGTGAACGATGTCTTTGCAATGGCTTGAGTTGCACACACCTGAACTTACAATGCCCTGATTAAATACGAGCTTTACAAACCCACACCGGATACTTCATCTGTTTTCCATAAATTAACTTTATTCAGATAATAATAAAACTTCCTCTTTTTAACAGGAACAACGTGCATGTTCCCAGGGAGCTCTGGAAAGTGCCTCCAGCTTGAGCGTGTTTCATGTTTCCTATCTGTGCTGTGGGATCCGCGGAAGGATGTTGACCCCGGTGCCTCACCGTCTTCCAATTAAATTGCTGTGAGCACTTCAAACATAGACGGTGCTTCCTTTTTCTTGTAAAATGGTTTACACAGGACACAGCCAGGGTAATTCAGAAAGAGGAGAATTGTCTTTTTTGCTTGTTTATGTTCCATTCAACAGCATGGTGCTATGTGTTTTGGCTCATTTATTAGGTCCATCTCGATAGTTCTCTTATTTTTTTTTTAAAGCCATAACCAGGTATCCTGTGCTGCTGTGATCTCAGTCCCTCTGCGTCTGGCTGGTTGTCTGGTTGGCTGTGAACCTGCTAACGCGTGAAGGAGGCGCATGGCTGGCTGTCTCACAGGGCAGGGCGGCGGCTGGCTGGCACCGCTCCACGGCCAGCTTCTGTGTCCGTCCCACGTGCTAGTTCACTGGCGTGGTTCAGTGAGTGCTGACTGGTACCAAGAGCCTGATGCTTTGCTATGTGTGCATCACTGAAGTTAGAAAGGAGGGAGTCAGGGGGCGCCTGCATCCCGGCCTGCTGTGAACTTCTGCGCCGTTGACAAGGCCTCAGAGAGCCTGACCGTGCGGAAGTCCTTCTGAGCGCTGGGGCCCAGGGCTCGGTTCCGAATTCCTGCGTCGTCTCTCCGTAGCCGTGTGCTCCTGGTGGGGACACACTAAACGTGTCTAGGTTGGTGTGTCTGTTACTTGCACTGTGAAATGTGCGCTCTGCCAGCACCTAATTCACTAGGCTCCTGTGAGACTCAAACGGGTTCATTCATGCAAAGCACTTTTCCTGACTTACTCAGCAAACATTTACTGTGTGCCGGCTGCAGGCCTGATGCAGTCCAGGGCACCTGGGATTCACCGGGGAAGCAGAGACAGCTCCCTCCCGCCTTCCCCAAATCTGTGTTTTCCGGAGAAAGGGGACGGGAAGGAGAGGACCGTACACAGTGGATATACATACCCTGAGTAAGTGTGCTTTCTAGGGTCGTGAGTGGAAAGTGGAGCCGGGTGCGGGGATTGTGGCAGTTGTCAAAGGGGGCGTCTGGTTAGACCCCGTCAAGAAGCTGCCTTGTGAGCACAGACCCGAGGGAGGGGGGCCTGCGGTCCTGGTGGAGATCGGGGGGCATCAGCGAGCGCTGGGTCCTCAGGCTGGGAGCAGAAAGGCCTGCGCGGCTGCAGGCGGGAAGCTGGCGAGCCTGGGAGTGTGTGGTGCAGCTCAGGTTTGGAGGCTGGTCCCCGGGGCCGCCTGGAGACCAGACGTGGCAGAGGTCACGGCAGCAGCAGGTGGTGGGGGCCGTGGTGCAGGTGGGAGGCGGTGGGGGCAGCGGGACGTGGGGCACAGGAGGCTGCCCTCTGAGGGGAGGCTGGGGCTGAGCCGGGAAGGGGGCCCGAGCGGCGGCCGTCTGCAAGGATGCTGACGCTTTCCCGGCACCACGGAGGAGCCGCACGATCAAAGGTGTGTCGCTGGCGCTGGCTGCGTGGGGGTGGAGGCCGCAGGGCTGGAGTGAGGACGAGGCCGGGGAGGGGGACGACGCCTGTCTCAGGACCACTCCTCAGGCCCCCTGGTGGGTGGCCCTCTCTGCCTCCCGCCTTCGCAGGCAAACATAGACGGTGCTTCCTTTTTCTTGTAAAATGGTCCCCGCCTGGTAGGCCCCGCGGAGAGCTCAGCTCTGTCCCCCAGACCTCTGACCTTTTGAAGCGGTGAGAAAACAGCCGTGTTGCTTCAGGGCGAAGCTGCAAACCCCCACCCCCCCACCCCCGTCATGCAGCGAAGACACAGTCCCGCAGCCGGCCGACAGCAGGTGGCCTACCAGGCTGCCTCCCGCCCCTGCGCCCACCCTGCCATCTCCCTGCGCTCAGTCCCGAGCACAGGCTCCCTCTGCAGCAGCTCCTCCTCCAGCCTCCTAGCCGCAGCCTCGCCCGAGGCTCAGCCCACATCTATGTGAGCTTTCTAGCTTGTGTTCCCATTTCTGGGTCTTCCTTTTGTCCTAGGTCTGCGAACAGCCAGGCAAATCCTTCCAAAGCTGGTTTCAATATGAAAACTCTCTTTTAAAACATAGCAGCTCATTTATTCTTTTACTGTTCCATTAGATAGTTTTTGAGAGCCCACTGAGTACCAGTTTCGATGCCGGAATCCGTGCGTGGAGGAAGGCCTTGGGGGAAAGAACCTGAGAAAAAACGCCCGCGCTGCACACCCGGGAAGGGCCTTGCTAGAAGCACACGCAGCGGTGCAGGTGCAAAGCACAGAGTGAGCATCTGGGGCGTCAGGGAGCCGTCACTGAGTCTCCTTGGTCTCCTGACACATCCTGGCCGATTCTTGCTTTTCCTTCCAGAAGCTTCCCCTGCTCATCCATTCCTACGCCTTCCTGCTCTCCTGAAGCTCTTCTTCCTTCTCGTCATCCTTGGGTACAAACTGTATTTTCCTTCAGTGAATTCGTACAGTTCTGAGTACCTGGTGTAAGTTAGCTATGGTTTTATCATTAAAAAAAAAAACCTTAAAAAAAATCTTTTCTTGTCTTAACCTTCTCAGCACCTCAGGGAGGAAGCCTTTTCCATTATCGTGTCTTTCACACAGGGCAGGCGCTCTGCAGATGCTGGTGGACTTGATTTAATTTTCTTTAATGTAGTAAAAATATACATCATTTCCTAAGACCACATGAGCTCAAAAGATCAGTTTAATGGGATAAATTTGTTATCTCAAGTGATGTAAAAATACCTTTTATGGTTTTGAGGGAAACTCAGTCATAAACAGCTCTACTGAGTCCTTTGTGGGGAAGGGACGCACACACCTGCTTTACTGATTCCTCAGGAAGATATGTGTGTGCTTCCCCTTATATTTCACACAGAGCAGCAACATTATGTTAAGTGTAGTTTTTCCTACTAGGGGCGTATGAAACGTGCATGGGTCTCACGAGTGAGACAGATACTTTCTGATTTCACAAAGCAGATGCTGCTTTAGATATTTGTTTCCTTGTTTCTTAGCAGCCCTTTTCCTGGAGGAGTTAGAAATGAGAAGGTGCCGGACTCGAGGGTGCCCTGGAAGAGGGAATCTGCTTTCCTGAGTGGTTGCAAAATTGTGGCCACAGCCGCTGGCTGTGGGCGCAATATGCTGTGTTGCAGGAGCTGGGCCGTGCCCGGGGCTGTGGTCAACTCTGGGCCGTTCGCCTGTTCCACCACCTCAGGCTTCTCTCAGGACGTCTGACAAACAACAGAAGACGACAAACTCCCCTGAATGACTTTCTCCTGAACAATGACCCTTTTACCTCTCACTAATGAGAAGTTAAATGACATTGGATTCCTACCTCCCACGGTACCACAATGAGTGACAGGGATTTAAAACTCTCAGGACATGTAAGCGAATATCTTAACGTCCATGTTGGATATATTAGAGTGTGTTTCCAGAGGGTGGTAAGTGGACCTAAATCTAGTCAATGGTATGGACTTCGTGATTAAAGCCAGGGGAACCTATCCAGAGCAGTCGTCCAGTGAGCGTGGAGACCTCCGGGGTCATCCGGTCTGAGTGCCTACCCACCACGCGGGGCGTCCAGCTTATGCCTGGGCATGTGTAGTCACCAGCCTCACACTCCATCTCAAGGAAACATGTTCCTATACCACAAATCTCTCATTAAGATTCTATTACTGAATTGAAACTTGCCTCAAATTTTCCACCAATCAAAAAGTATTAAATCTCTGTCATGTGTTAGGAAATATACTGGTGGATAAGGCAGTTCCCTACCCTTAAGGGGTGTGCACAGTAGCAGGAGAGACAGAGATATGAGACAGTCAGTCACTTACAAGGCGATGTAGGAAACAGGAAATACATCTGGAGAACAGAGATTAGAGGAAGGATGCTAATGCAATCAGAGAAGGCTCCATGGAGGAGGCAGTATTTATGCTGGATTGTAAAAGATAAATAAAAACGTTGCAATGATCTAACTACTTTTCTAGTTATTGTATGTAAAATACATAAACAACAAGTTTCTACTGTGGAGCACAGGGAACTGTATTCAATATACTGTAGCCACCTGTAATGAAAAAATATGAAAATGAATACATGTATGTATACGTGTGACTGAAACATGCTGCACACCAGGCATTGACACCTTGTAACTGACTGTACTTCAACTGAAAAAAAGTGTAATTTTGTGGTAAATCATGTCCTCACTTTAGAGAAGAGTGTTTTTCTGAGTGAACAGGGAAGTGGATGCTGCATTATAAAGGATGGGAGCGATGTCAGAGATGATGTTGGGGTGTAGCTGGGGAGGTTACCCACAGATCAGGGACTTCTTCCCATGTCCGCCTACTATCAATGAGTAATTCCAGGTAATAAGAAATAGATAATAAAAATCAAGAAGAAGAGAATGAAATGAAATAAGGATATTAAAACGATCGTCTTAAGTTAATAAAATGTTTAAAAATGGATGTTAGGCAGTGTTAAAAATAGAAGATAAAAACCTGGGAAGGAAAGATTAATGATAGAGGGTAAAAATTAGACTAAGTGGAAATAATTTGAACACACTTTTAAAAGACATATAAGATTTTAAAAGACATGTAAGATTTTAAAAGACATACAAGATTTTAAAAGATGAAGGAACGTATACAAAAGATTAAGGACACTCAGTGTGAGAGATCTAGAGTACTCCGCACGAAAACCAAATAAACACAATTAGAATTTGGAAGGCAGAGCAGCTACATAGAATAAGGAATGAGGTTAAATTGTAAAGTGATTAATCTTTGAAAATACAGAAGTAAAGGCAGTCAAGTAACGTAAAATCCTAAGACGTGAGCAAATTAAACGGAAGGTGAATCACCTGAGGGACAAGGATGAGGGGGCCTTCTGGTCGTGTCCCAGGCCCGCGTTCTTCGCCTCCTGGCTGGATGGAGGGCCCCGTCCTCCAGGTCCCCTCACCCCAGCTGTCCTCAGCCCAGCCAGCTCAGCAGTCCTACACGCATCCGTCTTCCTAAAGGCGTTCATGCCGGTGTTGATGACAAAAGCTATTTTCTGTGGAGAACTTTGAATTCTAAAATATTTTCTGGCATTTCTGTGAATAAGGTAAGTAAGCTTGTCAATCATAGTTAGTATTCCGTTTAGTACTAAAACAGGTAGGATTGAAAAAGGATAAATGATTTTGTCTTTTGGATTATGTGATTTTTATAAAAAAAATTATTGTAATTTATCTTTTCATTTTTACCTATATCTCTCATGGTCCTTTATTTTTCATTGTAGGAAAAGTTAAATCACTATGGGGAGCCTGTGATTTTTCCCTTTAACATTTTTTTTCATTTTTCAGAAATCTGTCTGTCAACTCTAGAGGCTACAGAAAAGCTCAGAGGGACATAAAAATAACATAAGACTCAGAAAGAAATCCTCTGCATATATGGGAATGAAAACGCTTCTGACTGACAGGTGGAGCCCTGCTTAGGGTCATCCAGCAAGAGACGTGCCTGTCAGCGTCCTGACCTGACGAGGAAAAGCATTGCCTTGTACAAACGGAGATTCCAGATCTCTCCCACCCCGTGCAGTGTTACCTTCAAAGAATAATGAAATTTCATCTTTCCCACCCAGATTAGAAAAGAATAAAATTAATTAACATCATACAAAGACATTCATATATATACGCACACACTTGAATACACACATCCATCCACACATCGCTTTCTCAGTCTGGTTTGGGAAGTGCAAAATTACTTTTTAAATTTCCATATCTTTCATTGTTAATAAGGAAGCACTGAATTATTTATTTAGTCACAAACTTTTTTCGCTCAGACTTCGTCAGGTTTATATAATGATAGCTGAGTTTCATTGCATGGCAGTATGTCTTCTAAGCGCTTTTACATAAAAGGTATCACCAAAATGACAATTTGCACACATGGCATTTAAGTCTTCAGCTCAGTGGATGTTGACATGATGGTGAGAAACCGGCTGAGTCATGGAAGCAGCAGCGAGTGATCTGGTGGCCGTTCGGACGGAGCGGAGACACAGAGGTAAATGGGAGGGCTCCGTGCTCACTGGACAGCTGCTCTGGACAGGTTCTCCTGGCTTGAATTTATCTCCGTGGGAGGACAGTGTTCTAAGCTTTTATGTGCGCACTTGGCCATGTGGAGCCAGTGGAGAGGGTCGTGTCGCACAGCCTCACGAAGTAAAAGAGATGCACTCACTTTCTCAGACTACAGGTGCTAGAGTTTTTAAGACTGAGTAGGAGCTAAGCAGGCAAAATGAGTGGTAAGGAAAGACGGTTAAGGCAGGGAAAGCAGGTGAGCAAAGACAAATGTGTCAAGTAATGACACGTGCACGCGGAGCTCAACGGTTCAGCCCCCGGAGCGCCATCCAGTGCGGCTGGAGGGGGACCAGGGCCGCGTCATGGACAATCTGTCTTTCTGAGTCTTCACCTGGCCTTACCCGTCTCTGCATGCCTCACCTGCCACAGGAGGAGCTTGGGCTCTGCGTGAGAGACTGTGTGGAGTTATTACAGCATTTCAAGAAGGTAGCTCCCCACGCATCAGTGGTTCCCAACGTCAGGACATCAGAATCACCTGGGGGCTTGTTCCGACGCAGATTGCTGTGTCCCACTCCTGGTCTGATTCAGTAGGTCTGTGAGAATTTGCATGTCTCACAGTTTCCTGGGTGATGCGCTGCTCCTGGTTCAAGAATGCACACTCTGAGGACCACCGCCCTGTACAGAGGAGAGGTCCTGCAGCGGCTGGCTTTCAGTTCCCGCTGTCGCTGGTCCTGCTCCGGTGAGTCCAGCCCTGCTCCCGCCGAAGTCTCAGGGCACCACTGCAGCTCGTGCGACCTCCATCCTGCCCCACGGGACCTGGAGCCATTTACTTCCTTAACACCTGAGCTTTTGGCCTCCAAGGAATCATTTTTTAAAAAATGACATTATTATACTGCTAGGGTGTTGGGCTTTTTATCCCTGATCTTCCCAGCCACCTTGCCGGGCGTGGGCCTCATCGCTGCTGGAATTCTGCCCCTGGCTTCTGTTAGTTCCAGCTGCCTTTTCCTGGGGTTCTTCGAGCGCTGTGTGATTTGACACTGCTCTGTGCTGAGCACCAGGGAACTTGGTCACAACATTCACGGCACTGGAAAGGCCCTTCAAGGACAGACTGCCATTCTCCCACCTATTTCCTCTAAAATGACTTCTTTTTTTCTTTTTTCATTTTCAGGTTACCACAAGATATTGACTATAGTTCCCTGTGCTGTACAGTAGGACCTTGTTGTTTATCTATTTTTTTTTTAAATTGAAGTAGTCAGTCACAGTGTGTCAGTTTCTGGTGCACAGCACACTGTCCCCGTCATGCACATACACATATATTCATTTTAATATTCTTTTTCATTAAAGGTTATTACAAGGTATTGAATATAGGTCCCTGTGCTGTATAGAAGAAATTTGTTTTTTATCTATTTTTATATATAGTGGTTAACATTGTTTATCTATTTTATATATAGTAGTGTGTGTTTGCAAATCTTGAGCTCCCAATTTACCCCCTCCCACCCCATCCGCCCGGTAGCGTCAGTGTGTTTTGTCTGTGAGGCTGTTTCTGTTTGTGAACAAGTGAGTCTGTCTAACAGGACTTTTGATGAGACGAGTGTTTCCCTCTGCTCACTCCCTTGCTGTTGGCTTCCATTTGTCGCTAGAGCAGGTGTGTCCCAGGGGAAGCTCCGTCTGCGTCCCCCCCTTGCTGCCCTGTCACTGAGGTACTTCGCGTCATGAGCTTGGCTGTAACGTGGAAGTCGGCTGTAGGACCTGGGGAGCTGTTGTTTAGGGCACAAACTGGCAGCCAGCGGGTAGGCGGGTGCTGGAGACCTGCTGCACAACACGGTGGTCGCGACCAAACGTGCTCTGCTGTGAGCGTGAGAGCCGCTGAGACCAGCTCTTAGCTGTTCTCAACACAAAGAACAGTGGAAATTCTGTGATGTGATAAAGGTGCTGGCCAGCCCTGCGGCCGCAATCGGATTGCAGCGTCTGTGTGGCCAAATCAGCATGTGGCACACCTCAAACTCACAGTTTTATATCTCGGTGTTTAAAACAGTCCACGTCCACCTACAGTGGAAGGAGGGTCAGGTGTAGGCAGTGATTTAGCAGCTGCTTGGCTTTGAGGAAATTGCATCACCCCCAGAACCCAAGCTTCCTTCCCGGCCAGCGAGGGTGGCGGTACCAGCTCCTCGCAGCTTCGGGAGGGCTGTGCTGGGGCAGCAAAGGAAGCGCCTTGCTCAGCGCTGGCAGCGGGAAGACCTTCAGCCCACGTGCGTTTTCCATTCCTCCTCCTGCAGTGCCGTCTTTCCATCTCCAAGGGTGACATTGGGCAGAGGCCGTGACACTGAGGACAGTTTTTGTTTATGTCAAATTGGTCAAGTCTTAAACTCACAGAGACAACAGCTTTCTTAAAGTTCTTCAGGCCTTGAATGGCGTTTAATCATCTTTCAAATTATACCTGACAATTTTCAAGAGACAGTTTTCAGACCCTCTGATGTTTCCCTATAAGTGGATTTCAGAATTTCTCTTTGTCTTTATAGGGGGACTGACCACCCAGTAGATCAAGCTGTACACACACCGAACCCCAGACTAAACCAAACCAAACCAGCCAACAAACATCTGAGCACACTCCTGGTTTATACAAGAACAAGGCGATGAGAGATGGAGGAGATTGGTCTGTGGTTCCAGATGACAAATTTGGGTCAGTTTTGACTTTCTGGATCTAGCTGGATAACTATTACCAGCTGCCTTTTGTAAAAGCTCCAGAAAAAAAATTTATTCCTGAATATGCCTGAGTCATGTTAGAAGGCAAATTCCTCTACATATCAGCTTAATAAAATTCTGTGTCATAGATAAAGCCAAGGAAATAATTTTTGCCTTCTGCCTTACAGTGGACGAAGGCACTGATACCGCTGAGAGAATTGTGTGTATTCGGAGATAAATAATAAGCACTGTTTCCTTTGGTGGCAATTTATGAATAAAGTGAGTCATTGCGACACACAGGATCCTGGTTTCGTCATTGTAGGACTGTGTTCAGTTTACAGTGGCTAGGAGTGTAATTAGTCTTAAAAGAAAAAATCAATCTTTATTGCATTCTATGTTACAATGAAGTACAAAGTAGACCTATAAGAGCATGAGGGTGTGTGAAATTACTTGCTCTGTGCAGACGGACAATGTGTGTGGAAGTCACTTGTGGTCAAGACTGATGGAGAGCCACCCGGGAGGACCCCGCACGCTGTGCTCTGGGACCACGGTTTTCATCTGATGGGTCTTTGCGTGGGTTCATCTTCACCAAGGAAACCAGTGCCCCTCGCGTCATGACAACCCACCATTCTTTGGACTTTATTAGTCTTGTCTGTTCTAAAACGAGTCCAAAAATGTCACCTTGGTTACCCACGGGAGCCACGTCCAGCTCAGCTGAGGTGTTCAGCTCATGGTCAAAATTTATAGGGAAATAAAAATTTAGAAGCTTCCAGGCAGACCTTGCCAGACACTGACTTTGGTCTTAAGAAGACACCATGTAGAGCATCAAACAATATTGAACACGTGTGTATGAAATCTTTATGTGATGACTTAAAAATGGCCCGTCTAACAGTTGCTTTAAGGGTGCTTCTCCTTTCCTGCCTCCTCCAACACCTGCGCCGGGGGGTCACTGTGCCGCCCTCGCACTGGGGCGCTTACACATCCTGCCTTCTGCGTGGCCACCTCTGTGAAGTCGGGGCTGTGGCGCACCACCATCTTCACCGTCATCTCTTGTGTTTTGCAAATGAGAGAAATAAAGGTCGAAAGAAGTTCAGTAACTGGTCCAAGATCCAAATGGTAAGTGGTTCCGTGAATAGAGAGTAAGACAAATGAAGAACGCTCTTGGGAAAAACTTGCGGAGCTTTCTTAATGATTCAGGGAATGTGATATTGTGGTAATTATTAAAAAAGATGAAAGAAAGGAAAGAAGGAAAAAAGAAAGGAAGGAAGGAAAAGGAAAGAATATTTAGGAAGCTACCGATTGAAGGGGTGGTGCTGCGCTGACGGGAGTCACCAGGGCTGACTTCCCATCTGCGGACAGAACCGCGGCTGATCACAGATTCCGGAACGAGGACCTGTATTCTCAGAAAGTAGTCTGAAAGAGACAGCGTTTTCATTTCCCGTCTTTTCTGAGTGATGTCACAGATGCAGTGCCTGCTGCCTTAGTTTTCTCAAATTGGAACTTTTCTTCCTTCCTTCCTCCCTTCCCTTCCTTCCTCCTTTGTTCCTTCCTTTTCTTCCTTTCTTTCTTTTTTTTTTTTTTTTTGGTTTATTCACTTGTCACAAAGACATTTTTACTGAAATGTCATCACTTTTTCTCGTAGTCAGTGATGGTGACTGCAGAGTCCTGGCGACCAGGGAGAAGACTGATTGTGCAGCCTAGCGAGGAGGGATGTTCTGTCCTGATTCACCAGCAAACAGCGTGTCTCCTCAGATTGCTGAGAGAGCTTCATAGCCAAAGGAAGAAATGGATGGGGAAGCTTTCCAAGTCTTTATTTCCTCTTGGAGTATCGATAAGCACGTTTTCCATTGTGCTTTCCAAATTGCTTTGTCTTGATTTAGTCTGCACTTGTTTTGGGAAACGAGTTCCTGCAGTGAGAAGTACCAGCTTTGGAGTCGGAATACGCAGGACCTGCCGGAAGCCCGTAGCCTTGCGCGCGGCACTCTCCCGGCGAACTTTGGTTTCCCACATGCAGAAGGGAGATGGTAACTCCATTTTTTGTAAAGATTGTATGATGTGGCACACGTATGAATCTACTGTAGTGGTTGGGACATAAGCTAGACACTAAATAAATGCTGTTTCCACTCCTTTCTCAACACAACAATTACCTGTCTCTGACAGAGCACAATATTCGACATCTATTCACCAGTTTTAAATATACGAGCCCATGATTACAATCTGAAGTGAAGGGGCAAATGATTTTCAATGAAATTAAGCTCATTAAATAAAAATGCTTACTATTTTTGAAGTATAGTCCGTTTACAGTGGTGTGTTAGCTTCTGGTGTGCAGCATAGTGATTCAGTCATACATACATCTATATATATTTCTTTTCATATTCTTTCCCTTGTAGGTTATTATAAGGTATTGAATAGAGTTCCCTGTGCTGTACAGTAGAAACTTGTTTATCTATTTTATATGTAGTAGTTTGTATCTGCAATTCCTGAATTCCCAATTTATCCCTCCCCACCTCCTTCTCCCCAGTAACTATAAATTTGTTTTCTATGTCTGTGAGTCTGTCTCTGCTTTGTAAATAAGTTCATTTGTGTCATTTTTTAAGATTTCACATATAAGTGATGTCATGTGATATTTTTCTTTCTCTAACTTACTTCACTTAGTATGATAATTGCCAGGTCCATCCACGTTGCCGCAAAATGGCATGATTTTATTCTTTTTTAATGGCTGAGTAGTATTCCATTGTGTGTGTGTGTGTGTGTGTGTGTGTGTGTGTGTGTGTGTGTGTGTGTGTACCACAGCCTCTTTATGCAGCCATCTGCCAGTGGGCATTCGGATTGTTCCATGTCTTGACTGCTGTAAAAGATGCTGAAGCACCTATGATTTTTAAGGCACTGCATTTGGCACAAGAGAGGGTAAAGCTGAGTGAAGCATCATCTTTATCCCTAAGTCACGTACATTCTACTTGATTCTTAAGGGAAGAGTTAAAAAATGACTAGGTTAGTTGGCAGGTTGGGTCTTAGGGAAAAGATGAATAATCTAGATTGTAAGGAGTGGCTTAAATCATTAAAGCCACGACTAGAGACATGAGGCCCCTACAGAAAGAAGTGTTACTGCCCTAAGAGTTGTCAGGGATGTTCATAAGCTCCTGAATAAAGTAAAGAAATATAAAAATAAAATAAAATAAAATAAAGAAATACATTGATGAATTATTTGAAGACAAACAAGATAAATATAGGCATGTTCCAATTTATTTATGGGCTGGAATCTGGTAGCAAAATTAAGATTATATATTTTTTGAAGTGTCCCATTTAAAGACTTATTGCTAGTGTTCCTAACATTTGGAGCCTTTGTGGCTTCTCTGGGTCTATCATTATAGAAGCGTCTTCTGTAATAATTTATGTAGTCATTTCCCATCAGTGTATACTATATATATTTTTTCTCCTTATAGGAAGAGATTTTCCTTTTGGGATCTCAAATGCTGGTCTTGTCATAGAATTGTCGTTAACATCACCAAGACCCTTCAAGTGCACAGTAGGACTCCTGAGAAGTGCAACACAGGGGGGTCGTCAAAAAGAAAAAAGTCGCGCTCAAGACCAACCCTGAAAAAGGATTAGTCTTTGCGCATAATTAAATGCCGGCTAAAATTAGGTGGGATTGAAAAATACCTGCTGTTTGAGAAAGTTCGAAAATGATCACAGATCACTAAAGAATTAGGTAACTTGGAAATTCAGAACTCAATTCTCATAATTAGCGTAGAAGCATAGAAACACATCTTTGTAATTGGTATGACAAGAGGAATAATTTATCAGCATGTGGAGAGGAGTCCGCCCCTGCAGGAAAGGGATGGCTAATTACAGGAGCAGTTAAGTTGGGCCGACTCTGCCTCCCATTCTTTATCGGGCGGATCAGTTACTTTCTCAAATGCTTTCCTGTATGGTTTGCGGGAGGAAATACTTTCTGTGACTTCAAGCCTAAACTGCTTTTGCGATAGCATTTTTGTTTTAAGCTTATGATCCACTCTTTAAAAAACTGGCTCTTACTTAAGCCACTGTTCTAACGGTGTCAGCAAAGCTGTGTGCGGTGGATTTACACATGTGCAAGTGTCGTTTCAGAGCCCAGCTGCTTGCTGGTGAAAATTACTCTCTCCCTCTGAAGATTATTATAATAATCTTGGCTATCAGCATAACTGGTGAAGATTCCCAATGTATCAAGCTTACAATTCTCCATAATCAACAGATTATCACTGGATGCTGTCCTGTCTCATCATGTAGGACCAAAAAGTGCTTAAAGCAAACACCAGGCAGGAAGAGCTTTCTTTAAGGGCAAATGATTAAACACCATAATCATCTCCAGTTGTTACCACTGCTTGAAATTACTCTCTGTGCATGACTGCAGGCTTATGAAATGCTGCCTAGAGCCTGTAACAGTCCCATTACTCGGATGCCTGGCTGGTAGGACAAAACGTAGTCTAATGGTGTCTCCAGATGCTTAACTAATAGTCTTCTGAGAAGCAGTGCTGTGGCGGTGTCATTCCACTGCCTTCAGGCTTCTGTTTTTGTCTTCCTTCGCGAAGCTGCCAGTCTTACCGAGGCTCTTTGAAGTCCTGCGCTTTCTCTTGACGCTTTTAAGCTTTGCTTCTGGTTTCCACGCTCAGGTCTGCCGCGCCCAGGGTTGTTTCTCTGTGCTTTTCCCACTGAGTCTCTTTGACTCTGTCCTGTTACCTTTCCACGTTTCCAGGAGATCCTTGGTCCTTATCTTGCCGACTGTTGCTTGGCCTCTGTTTTCTCTCTCTGAGACTTCAGTTTCACAGTGAGTGTGCCCCACCGTTTTACCTGCCTCTCTTCTGTGAGCTTTCTTTTCTTCTGTGCTTCATTCTGCTGTTCCTCTGGGGGCACTGACTACTTAGCTGCCTTGGCGACCACATTTTCTTCTTCTACAGCATTTACTATGCAATTACATTCACTCATTGGGGCTGTGGACTCAGATATTAAATATTTTAGATCTAGATCATCACCTAGACACCTTTTTACAGATTCAAATTGTGTAGTTAAACAATTTCCTGTCTCTTGCGTCTTTGGTTCCTCTGTTCCAGTGCTTTTGAATGCATTATTCATTGTTATTTTTCCATTAACTTCAGTATTTTGGTCATGTTGGGGGTCTTCTTCTGTTGTTTCTTTTTATCTTCCTCTCTCATTTTTATTTATCATTGACTTGTCTCTGCACATTTAGTCATTTCTAGTTATATTGCGGACAATGACAAGAATGACGATGGCAAAGGTCTATGGAGACTCCGCTGATGATTGCCTTCACATTTGACGCCTTGCCAGGAAGACATGTCTATTTTCAGAAGAAGCCTGTATTCTTGCTTGGTTTCTCTGTCATCCAGGAATGGCCTCTCCAGGAGCCAAAGCTGAAGTCTCACCTCTGGATGCCCACTGTCCACAGGTGCCCCACTCAGTCTTTGTTGTGGACCATCTCGTGTTAATTCAACACTCCCTGTAGGGTTTTTGCTCGCTCGTGCTTTGCTTTCACGACTGTTTTCCTGGAACATCGCTGAGTCCCAAGTGGTGTGAGAGTGCAGGCGGTTTTGGTCTGAACATCAGAATCTCCCAGCCCAGCCCTCTGTTCCCTGCGCAGCCTCAGGACTCAGCAAATGTCTTTAGCGAAAACCAGGCAGATACTCGAGGTTTTCCAATGTGTCTCTCAGGACCTGCTTGACTATTAACTCCTTGCTGGTTTCTCTTTTCACCAGCAACAGCCCTCTCTCTGGACCAAACCCAAATCCCCAGCCCTGCTCAAAGCTGGCAAACAGCTCACGGGGGAAAGAGTGGGTGTCATGAGCTCGCCTCAGAGTGGGGCTCCTCTCCTGTAAGATTTAACCCATCGCTTCCTTGTGGTTTTCAAAGTCCTCTAAATGCCTTGAAAATGTTATCTCTTAAGATACAATTTATCACCATTTTCTGTATTAGCAGGAATGTTTGCCTGCTTCGACCTCCAACATGTGACCAGAAAGTGTGCTTTCCACATCATCGTATTTTAAGTGAGATATAAAAAATCATCCAGAGGAAACGACCAAGGGGGTAAAAGTGACTCCTCTGAGGCTATTTAAGGACTGCTTGGGGGCAACAGCAATGCTGTCTGAGTAGAGGTAAGCCAGGAATCGTCCGTGCCGGCCTGAAAATACTTGAAAGTTTCACGCGGCAGAGAGGTTAGACTTTTGTGTACAGCTTCAAATGATCAGAAGATACTGGAAGGAGACAGACTTCAGGTCTAAGTAAAGAGGTTTTTCTTTGAAATCTCAGATCTATGAGAAAACAGAAATGTGCTGTCTCTGGAGAGGACACGTCTCCTCTTGTTGGGGTTGTGCAGGCAGAGTGTGGGGTGGCCCTTGGTGAGTGTGAGCTGACCTTGGGTGATTGGCCCCTTATGATTCCTTCTGACCTTGTGATGCCGTGAATGACTTCTGCGTTCTCTCCCACTGACAACGCTAATTTGCGTCTGTGCAGCAGTGACCACGGTTACTACGTGTATCGCGTGGCTTGTGGGAAGCTTTTCTGGACTCTCATACCTTTGGCTAGTTTAAATTATTTATGTCAAAGCTAATAGTTCTCTCTCCACCAAATGAATTCTGTAGTGATATTTCTGTCTCAGTCTCAAGTTAAAAAAAAGATCACTGCCTGAACCTAAGTTGATAGCAATACATTATGGACATTCTTCTTATTATAGAAAAACATGCTTTTAGAATCAAAGTCCACCCTCAGTGGTTGAGCACCTACTCCAAGGAGAGAAAAGTGGTGATGTATTTTCACACTAGCCGAAGTCCTCGATACAGCAATTATGCTATTTGCCGGTGTAGGCTGTCAGGGCTATTAAAATGATCACAAGTCGCATTCAGATTTTATCATTTTCAGAATAACTTATGCCTGGAAAAATTGCTCACTGGTTGAATTTTAGAATAATAAATGTGTCCTCTATGCAAAGATAAGAGCTCGAGTTTGCAATATGTTTAATTGCAAACTCCATTAGTGTTTCATTTAATAAACTCATTTATTAAAGCTATACAATAATAATAACAATGACATTAACAAATGGTAACAACTGTGGCTTTTTACTTTTCAGAGTCTTTTGACGAGGAGAATTAGGTCATATCACGTAGGTCTCTGAGGCAGGCCGGACGATCAATAACGTTCCAATTTCATAAATGAAAACCAGGGCCCTACTTGTTAATGCGCTTGCTGAGTGTCGCACAGCTGGGGGAAAACTGGTATTAACATTCAAGTTCCTTCTCCCTCAGTCCCTCTGCCTTTTAAAATTAATAGACTATTTCCCATGAGCCCCCGCCAACACAGAAGTCCTCAGGACTGAACCCGTTGATTGTGGGTTGACCCTAATGCAGGTGACTCACCTCCGTGTAGCCCCAGACAGGCGATCCGAGCCCTCTTTCAGCCTTTCCTCGGAGAGGCAGAGGCCTTCTTGAGAGGTTTGCTTGGGAAGAGGATTTCAACACCTGCCAGTGAAGAAGGCTTGACTAGAGAGAAATAACAGACTCAACTGAGTGTCTCATTTATTCACTTTTGTTGAAGTGGAGATATTTGGGGGAGATTTCATGACCAATGAAAACCCTTTTACTCCTTTTCTGGAGCCTTAGGGCTGACCCTGACCCTGACCCAAACGTGGGCCTTCTTCACACAGAAAATCTGTCCCTGCCTGTCTTATCTAGGTCATAGCTGTCATCTCTGGGAGCAACTGCGAAATGACAAGGTGCTAACGACGCAGAAGCTATTTGTGTGGTTGCTGTAAGTGGTCCAGTACCCCACTCCGGGGGAGATTCCACTGCACCTTCCGAACACTTCCCCGGGGAGGAGTGCAGTGCCGAGGGGGCACCTCTGTCTCTGGAGCTGGCCGGGCTCTGCTCCCCCACCTGGTGCTTACCTCCTTCTCCTCCCCAAGTTTTCAGCTTGCGTCCAGCTCGCCTGAGTTCTGACAGCAGATGGAGACGCTGGGGGTGGCCTTTGAAGAAGATACTGTCAGGTCCTTAGATTATAAAATGACGAGGTGGTTCAAGCATGTTCTTAGGATTCCAGTCACGGGAGCATTCAGCACTTTATTCTCAGACAGAGCTGAAACAGAGCTTTTCAGCACCTTATACATAAATCTCAAAATATTTTCCAAAAAAGCTCACTGGATTCGTGGCGCTTCCCAAATTCCTCACATGATGGGTGTCCACGGAGGCCCCGTCCTGAGCTCGGCACCAGGTGTGTGCCGATCTGATGGGGGCTCTTCCTTAGGTCTTAAAGGCTGGCCTGGAGGACAGCTGGGCACCTTTCCCACCACCGGGAAAGCACGACGGGAGCCCAAACTCGGGCAAATGCTAAGTGAGGGGGAGAAGGTGAAGGAGGAGGAGTGGCCCTTGAGCAGGACCGACAGGGTCAGCCTGAGATGCCGAGCCGAGCCGCTGGGGCAGGAGCCAGGCCCAGGACGGTGCGGGTCAGAGGCAGACTCACGCTGCCCGTTGGGGCCGCTCCCAGTCCCCGGCGCTGTGCCCATCACTTAGACAAGCCCGTGTTTCCCGTGAGTCACGCCCACTTGTGCCTCAGCTCGCAGAGGCGCGCGCTCGCCCCAGAGTCACTCATTCCCGAAGCGTGGCTGGAGAAGCCGAGGGCCGCCCGCCTCCCGGGCAGTCCAGCACCTCCGAGGGACGCGTTTCACAGATGTGCCCCCCGAGGGCTGACCACTCAGTAGCAAGGGAAGCACCACCTCCCCCAGCGCCTCGGCCCGAAGCCCGCGGGACACCTGTGCTTTGGGAGGATGGGCGGAGTGGCTTCCTTTCTCACGCCTGAAAGTGCGCCTCTGCTGTCGGAACCGAGCTGTACCCGGGGTCCTGCACCCTCTTAACAAAGCCGTTTGCAAATGTCTAGAACACAGGGCTCAGGGGGACGCCGGGCTCCCCGCCGTCAGGGCTCCTCGTAGCTCGGCCGCGCGGCTTTGCTGGTTTCAGGGCTGTGAGACGGATGCTTTTGCTGGAAGCAGCAGCCACACTGGAAATATTTCAAGTGTTCCAGTGGCAGAAGAGCACAAACCACATTTTCTTTATTGTCACTTACTTGAAATCCAGCACAGGGTGTTTTACAAATAGAGCCTCAGGTCTGAGTGCCAGCTTGTCACTCACCATTACTGTGTGGCCTGAGGCCAGGCTGACCGCTGCTCTGAGCTGCAGTGACCTCTTGTGTAAAGTGAGAGCAACAGGGCAGGTAAGACTGCCCTCCGAGCACAATGAGCACCAGTCCTGATGGCAACGGCAGCAGCCCACACAGGAGAGGGGGCTCTGCTCCTGCAATGCGGTGCGTGTTTGTAACTGCGGATCCTCCACCGTCCCTCCAATGCGGCCAAATCCGGAGTTTTGCAGACTCTGTTTGCTTTGTAGCTTTGGGGACAGGCACGCTCATAAGTGGACCAACAGTGTTAAACTTTGCAAAAAGAGAGAAAAAAATTCCTCTCCTTCAAATTTTCATTCTGAGCTCTCAGAATTGAAACCTAAATAGGCCACGTGACACTGGCTTCAAGTGAAGAAGGATGAGTAACTCGCCTCTCACGGAGATTTGGGAAGGCAAATGGTGCAGAACAGAGGTGTCAAACCCACGGCAGCTGGCACCGCAGCACTAGGGGCCCCTCGAGCAGCGCTGGCTGCGGTGTGTTCGGGAGGGGAATGCAACAGGAGGGAAGGAACAAGTGGTCTTAATACCCACCAGGCCGAGACACCGGGACCTGTTCTGTGGGGACAAATCCAGAACCAGGTGGGGACGGGTCCTTGTTGTGGAGTTAGCAGTCTGTACAACAGCTAGACTGAGTGGAGGAGCAGTGGTTACATCTGAAACCGTCAAGGAGCCTTGGAGGGCGTGACCTTGACTACAGCACAGAAAGGGCCGCCAGGGGCCTCCTTCCCGCTTCAGCGGCTATAAAGGTTTATTAGGGATGGAAGTGAGTGCCGGTGTCCGCTCAGCCTCCACAGAGCCAGGCGTTCAAGGACAGGCTACCTGTCCATCTTGCAGGGGCTGTTTCTGCCAAACGCTGTTTGAAAGTGATCTGCAAAGTCTCCTTCAGTCGTGACTAAAGCACTTGCTTGTTTTTTTGATACATCACGTTTCTTAACAGTGGCTGGTTTTTTGTTTTGTTTTTTTGTTCTTTTCCTTTCAGGCCTTTTGAAAATACAGGTCAGTTCTTCACAGGACAATTCGACACACACTTTGTAAAGCAATGAATACCAAGTCACGTGTACTTCAAGGATATTTTAATAGTCAGCATATTTTCAGAGTTTTGTTGCCCGAAACCGAGAGTCACCCCCGGGTCACCCTAGGCCTTCTTCGTTTGCTGTGTTACTGTGTCCCGGACAACACTCTCCAGCACAGGGATTAACTCGTATGGTTGGGCTAAGTTTGAACAAGGACTTAATTTAATTACAGAGTATGAGACGTCACTGGCTCCTCACGGAGGAGACGGTTGTTTGCTGAAGATTTCAGAAAAAATTGATACATTCTGTAATTTTCACGTGCTTTGAATCTATTGAGTTCTCCATGTGTTTGAAATAATAAAACTAACTTAATTTTTCTCCATATGAGAAACTTCCTACAAGTTTACACAGTTACGACTTATTTTATGTCTTTATGGAATTTAGAATTTCCATGCCTGTCCTTTTGCCTCTTTGTGCTCTGAACTGGAATGACTCGAAGGCAACACTTCCTTACAGTGGTGCCTCACAGAGTCTGGACTCGATAAACAGCTGTCGATTTGAAGTAAATGTAAGCTTTCTGCTAAGACTTAGCTGCAATGCCAGTCAAGAGAAAATGCTGGGTCTTTAGAAAATAGATTTTTAAAACATTTGAGTCTTGACATTCTGTTTTGGAAGGAAAAGGAAACCTTTGAGATCCTGGATGGCTTCAGACCTTCTCTGATCATTGTTGACTTTCTTGTGAAATGCACACAAATAGATAAAAGGAGAGTGACTTAGATGTGCAGGGGGGCCCAGAGCTCTGAGGGCGGGGGGGGGGGCCTCCAGGGCTGCTCAGGGCACAGTCTGAGAGCCATTATCTGGTCCCAACCCCTCGCTGTGTAGACGAGGGGTAACAGCCAGGGCAGAAGCAGCATTCTCCACGTGGACCCAGTCGCGTTAGGGTTTCAGCCCCTTTCTGCTCAGCTGCGTGGGGGGTTCTCCAGCACCCTGACCCAGATGTGCCGCTGTGCCCCAAGTCTCTGAGTTTTCGACACATCCTCATTTTCCGAGTCCACACCAGGGATGGCGACTCCTTTAGGGGCTGTTGGCCGTAACGTTTAAAAAGTGCAAGTTCAGTAACAGGAGAACGCTTTCCCTTGATGTAAATTCTCCATTCACTACAGAACGTGATACTGAGAATAGTTTTGCTGGAAATAGCGGTAACTAGAAACATGTCTTGCTTGACTGCTGGCGCGGTATCATTAGGGTTCTCTTCCCATCAAACGCTGTGTTTTTTTTTACCCCCCTTTTGCTCTGAGATCACTTAAGTATCTCATCCCAGAAATGCCAGAACTGACGTTCCCACCTGAGCCTGGCCCTGTGCTGGGTACAGTCGTATGCACGACCATCTAACCCGCTGCCGCCTGCAGCCCTGGGAAGTTACCTCCACTGCTCATCTCGGCTTTGCCCGCTCAGAGTTGCCCTTCGCCCCGCTCACCCCGGCTCCTCGTCCTGGGAGGGTGACCTCTGCGGAGCGCCTCACGCGGGCAGGCCCGCTGGACTAGTGAGTTCTGTTGATTTCTGCTAGTGACGGTCCCCGCGAGCCATCAGGGAGGGGGTGGTCGTGGCCTCCGCCCCTCCAAGTTGCCCACCCGGGGCCAGTCTCCCTGTGCCCTGGCAACTCATCCCCCTCCCGCCCTAACTTCCCGGTCTTGGTTCTAACTCCTTTGTTGCCAAACCCCTGCGGTGCCTCAACGCCTCATCCCTCTGCTAAAGACATTCCTTCAGCAAAGTCTCCACTTACTGCCTCTGGAGTGAGCGATAGCCCATGGATCCAATAGGACACGATAAGATGCAGTGTTCGTGTCTCAGGTGCCTTCAGAGTCCTGACTGATGCAGCATCACCGCTTCAGTTTTACAGAGGACTGTCCCAGGATTCGCTGTACCACTCACAGTGTAGGGCCCTTTGTTTATATGGGACACTTCCAAGGTTCCAGGGCCCTTATAAGGGTCCCACAGGGGTTCTCGCTACCATAGACTCTTACGAAATGTGCAGACAGCAGGCCTGGTCGCACGATCTTCATCCCTTTGCCCTCACACTTGCCCCGTGTCACACTTTCTGGGCTGGCTTGAGCTGGGATGGCGAGGGACCTTTTTGACACTTGGCTCAGGAGAAGTCGTGCGGGCTGTGTTTCACGAGCTCCAGTGAGATGTGTTTACGTGGCCGCAGTCACTGCCACGTACCATTGTTTCTAGTCTTCCCTGAGCGGGAATACCTTCCGGAAAGGCAGCCAGTACCCCACTCTTTCAACTCAGGCAGAGATCTTCTTGAAATAAAAATGTGTCCCCAGCCACGTGGCTGCAGACACAGGAAGCTGGCAGAGGAGAAACAAGATTTGACCTGAACAAAGCCAGAAACACGTCTGTGGAAACTTCTAAGTACCAGTGATGAGAATTGTAAGATTTGCTGCCTAACAACACATAGCCAAAACGGAAGTGCTTGGCTTCCCAGAAACATTTTTTATAATAGACTGTGTGCAGTTTTAAATATGTACTATTTTTATGAGAATTGTGTAAAGTAGGATTTATAAGAATTCCAGTGTTTATAGAGCACAGGCATGTACAACACATGGAGAGAAGTTTGATGGTCGGCTAGACTGGACTGACATCCTACAACTTGACATGGCGCTAAGGAAAATTAAAATATGAATCAGAAAGAAGTATAAAAATGTTAAGTTTACAATTTTGCAGTCTAAATTATCAACCAAATATTCAGTTAGTCAATCAAGGGAAGACTTAATAATCTATAACATAGAAAGAATTGTCTTTTTATTTTTCTGCTTAGCGTATCTGTAGAAAATACCATAAGCTTATTTTCACATGAAAAGGCATTCAAACTACTCAGCCAAAATGCAGAGGAAGGGGGAAACATAATAGAGGTGAACTAAGTACTTAATTAGTAATAAAATGTTTTTCTAAGTTGTATTTGTCAACTTTTTAAACTTTGTAATTTGTTGTTTTTTTTTTTCATTCAAAATAAATATTCATCCTTGCACCTAACTTAGCACTTTGTTTTCTTTCTTCAGAGATGGTCCCTGAACCCCGCAAGGAGCCTCGTGCGCCCGCCGTGAGCGTGTGCAACACAGGGAGTCGTTACAGCAGAGCTGGGCTCACACGCTGGGCCTCGCGCTACAGCGGGTGATTTTTCTAGCATAATACTCAACCCTTCTGCCTGGGTTGGGCCCCTTCAGAAACGGACTCTGGCACAAGAACTCAAGCACAATTAATTTGGAAGGTCACCCCAGGAAGGAAATGAAGGAAAGGGGACGGGTCACGGCTGTGGCTGACAAGACGCCATTCCACTTTGGTGCCTCGGCACAGTGTGGACTGTCGCCAAGTCCATGGTGGGGCTGCCGCATTTACCTCCAACCACCCTCCACCACTCGTGAATGGCGGCTGCTCTCAGGACACCGATCCCCAAACTTTTCCAAGCTACCCATCCCAGGCCAAGCAGGCTTCAGTGGCCAAGCCAGCCCTGGGCAGGCGCAGTCCCAGGTTTGTGTCTGCAGCAGTGGGAAGGGGGTGAGTGCAAGGGAAGGTGGGCAGAGCACTGCTCAGAGATGACGAGGGTCCCTTTGCCTGGTTTTTTTTTTTTTCGCTCTAGTCCTGTAAAGAACTGTAACACTTAATTTTGAATTAACAAAGAATGATCACATACCTTATGTTTTTACACTGAGAAGACGTTATTTCAACCTTGAGACCATCTTTGTGTCTTTTTAAGTGCATTTTGTTGGTCTGTTTCTCACGTACAATCAAGTTGAATCTAGCTGATGATACCCATTAAAGAGCCTCCCACCGAATATCACCACCACCCAGAAAAGCAGGGACGCTGGACGCAGGGACGACAGACGTGCACCCGATCAGTGCCTTCTTGCTGGGAAACAAAGAGAAACGTGCACGGCCCCGCCTTCAGGAGCTGTCAGGCTTCTGTATTCTTCATACACTTTGCTGTCACCTCATTTCCATGACTTTGAAAACATCGCTCCAGCCAATATCTATGCCATGTGAGATAAGTGGATGTATTTTATCTGTAATATGAATTCCAATATGTCGTGTCTGAATTACTTTTGAGTCCTTCAAGATAGGCATCATTTCTGTGATCAGCAATCCACAATTATTTGATAACCTGTTACTTGAAGATAAATATTTGTTACCGGATATCTGAAACGAAGCGCAGATACGTGCTGGGGAATGGATTTTTAAAAACATCTGATTCAACAGAGATGGAGGGAGCTGTTCTCTTAGCTGATAAGATAGCCATCACAGCGTCCGCCCTGTGCTTATGGAAGGCAAGGGAGCGAGTTTTCTGTTTATTAAAAAATGTAATACAGATGATCACTGGTTGAAATGCTTCCTTCTAGCTTTAAAAAAAAAAAAAAAAAAAGAAGAAGACTTTCCTAGGATAACTGCCAGGACCCACGGTTTGGGAAGCTGGTGACTGAAGCACTTTCTTCTCAAAAAGCACCGTACCTGGATCTCAGTGGAGAATTTTCAAGTCCGTACGGTCAAGTGGATTGGATGCTCTTTTGTTTAAGGATCAACTGATTTTGATGGAGGAGGCAGGATGGTTTGTGCCTACGGTAGGAGACTAAAGAGTAGCCTGAATTTTTTTTTTTTTTTCAGTTTTAAAATGGCTCAAGAGGAAAAGACCATCATGACTCAAAACTCTGGACGCAGAGACGCTTCCACACCGGCTTTCCCACTGCACTCACGCTCACTCGTGTGCACGGACGGGCGGGGCAGGCCTCGGCGCCAGGGCGTCGGAGGAGAACCCAGTTCAGGTACTACTTCTTCAAGTTCACGGAGAGAACGGTTTGCCAATATGTGTCATTATATCTTTTTTGAAGGGGAGTAACTATCACTTTCGATGCAGACATTTGTCTGGGGTTGTCTTCCTGTGTTACTCTTGGTGTGTCCTTAGAACGGCGCTCGGACCTAATAGGTCCTCAGGATACTTGTTAGATACGTGAATAAGTTATTATTAAAATATAATGCAGCGTGGAAATCAGAAATGGCCTCAAATCCTAAAAGATGGAAAATAATTCAGTCTAACAGACATGCAAAATTCTAATGAAACTGCAACACATCACACATTAAGGGACTTCTCAAGCAAAGGACACAGAGCTCAAGGCATGGTCTAGGTGGATGAAATTTCTGCGGCTGACTTGAATCTTGGTCCACTTTTCTTGCTTTGAATCTAGCACAGTCTCACAAATAAAACTAACAGCGTGAACCTTGGATACTTTGAATAAAACATTTGGTTTTTACCAGAAAGGGATGGTTTTTAAAAAAATTTGTTATATTACAGTTACATGAAGAAATGATCAAACGACTTATTTTTCTTGGCTGCTGATTATAAACCAGCTGGGGACTGTGATCTCACCAAGATGATTGCTTTTACAAAGGTGTTCATTTTGATCGGTTTAAATGTTGGCTCGGAGAGTTCGTGACCCACACTCAATTTTACAGCAAGCGTTTCTGTTAGCTTTTCAGCCCATCCCCTCGCCAATAACCAGGCTGAGATCTGTACAGGTGAGAATTTAGTTCACATTGTGTTACCAAGAGCCAGCCCATCGGAGAACATGACTGTATTTCTGTGTTTATTATTTTGCATAAGAGAAGAGCACGTCAGCAAATAAAGGGCTATTTCACAGATCAGCACATATTTGAAAAAGCAGTATTCATGTTAATGTTTAGAGACCCGAGAGCAACGTGCTCATTTAATTTAAGACAGCAAACGCTTTCTGAAAAATCTGCCCAATAGCGTACTGCTGCGTTTTTGTGTGTGCACATGATTGTGTCTTTACGTGTGTGAAAGGTCATATAAAAAGAACCATAAATTCTTTTTTTTTTTATTATACTGAGATTATGTTGAGTAGTAAACAGGGATGGACACAGAGGTAAGCTGGTGTCACCTTGACCCCTAGGACTTGAATTGTAATGTCTCATTCACCCAGTTGTCCCGACTATTTGCTCTCTTCTCTGTCAACAAGGCATCTTTCTCTGCCGGGGACAAGAGAACAGAAAACGTTCTGTTTTCTACCACATTCCTTCAACCTGAAGTGATGTTGTCAGTGTTAAAGGCAATTATGTGTATTTAAAGGTTTAAACAGGCTGAGATGTTTTTAAAGCTAAAAGGCTGAGTGTTTTATGTCAGTGCCCTTGATTCTAACCTATAATTCCTTCCCCTTCTTTGTGAAGCAGCATTCCGTTGTGAGAGCGTGTACCTAACTTGTCAATAAATCAAGCGAAGATTATATGGATTTAACAGACTAAGTGGATGCATAGAAAAATAACCGTTTCAGAAGTTTAAAACCAAATGATAGTGTGTGCTTTGCTTACACTCTGCGTAAATAAATCATGCTTTGATGTGTATTTACTTTCCCAAGTTAGTAGATCCTGCTAGAATTGTCAAGATTTCTTATTTGTTTTCCAAGGTTAGGATTTATCATCTAGACTGAGACGGTGTGGTGGTAAGATGTTTTTTTCTACTCTTTCTGTTGCAGAATTTAAACAGAAACAACTTCTCAGGGTTTATAGCACAATGCTCCTACCCGTTTTCATTCCAAATTTTATCTTTTCTTGCTTGATATTACGTTTCAGTCACTTCTTCCCTGTGTATAAAGTGTTTCACTTTTATACGGTAAATTGTAACCATCTATGAGTAACTACATTGGTGTTGGCACTAGAGAGAAGTCAATGTAGTAACTTTTTAGGACAAAAGTATACATGGTCCTGCTTTTGCAGAAACACCCCTCAGCTGGCATTTCCAGTGACTGGAGCTCTGTCTTAGAGATGGAGAACACGCGCACTTCAAGGGGCCGGGAAGCTGCTCTCACGCTCGGCGGGCGTCTTAACCAACGTCGTCGCTCTTTGCCCCGAGTCCTTGCTAGGTGTCGGCGTCTGCTGCTCCGCCGCTCCCTGCTCTTCCAAAATTGCAGCTAAAAAATTTACCATCTAGTGTACGAATTAGAAATGAATATATCTTTTGGAAACAGATCCAATGGTAATTTGGTAAAATGTCAGCTTCCCAGGTGATAAATAAAAAGCCATAATGTGATTTAGTCTAAAACATTCCTAATTCGTTCACTTTGAACGCCCAGCTTTTAATTAATTAATTAATCATTTTTAGGGATTAATCCTGTCTCTGACTTAAGACTTACTTCTGCCATCACTTTCCTGCTCTTGCTTTCTGCTTTGTTTTCAACAAGTATTTTCTTGCGTGTTGTGAATGTCATTTTTAGGATTCCATCTTGATTTATGTCAAGTATTTTTTACTGTAATTTTTATTTTTAAGGAGCGGCTCCAGGTGTTACCTCACTGTGGTCTCCTGGCATTGGCGGTTTATCGTTTGGGACAAGTGTGGAAGCCTCACCTCCCTTTACATCCCCTACTCCCCTCCACTTGTGGTATTATTGCCTTACATACTTCCTGTACATACTTTGAATACCAAGTCAGACAGTGATATGATTTTTGGTCTAGCTTTCAAGCATAATTTAGAAAACTTGAGAGTTTTTGAGAGCTCTGGGAGCACCGCAGCCAGGCTGGGGGCAGTCACCGCCCCTCCCTTGCACCAGCTGGGAAACTGGTGCCGCTGGCTAGCAGAGGCCCGGGCACCAGGAGAGACTGGGAACACGGCATCCGCACGGCACACGCGGAAGGTGGATGGAAGAGTGACAGGGTGGCTCTGTGTCGGCCACATGTGTGGAAGGGTAAGGTTGGGCAAACACAAAAAAAATCTGGTGATAAATTGTTAAATATTACAGTTGCTACCTGAAGTGGCTTCACTCCTCAGACGCATTATAATTCTTAACTGAGGAAACAGTAGACTGGAGACACACCTTTGCAATGTCCCGAGTGTATTTTCTGTGACACAATAGAATTTTTATGTAAACATTAATCAAATGTTGTATAAAAAGAAAACCAAGAATGGAAACAACCATCATGGGCTGTGCGAGAGGCAATGGATTTATTTGCAGTAGCTGCACTCACCTGTGGGCGATATGCTCACCTGTGGACACATCAATGCCTGGGATATGTTCTCCATGTAAACTCGAGTGGTGATGGACAACCTGGGTGGACAGCAGGGTGTACCTCTGTGGCACCATGACTGTTAATTCATGTCTTTTGAAATTATCACAGTTTGTGCTCTTCGGAGTCTCCTAGATTTGAGGAGCTGTATGATTTGGGGGGAAATATATAGGGTTTCAGCAGTCACCTTGGCGCAACGAGGAAAAGAGCTGAGCAGCTCCTTCTCCCTCTGGTGTGAGTGTCCAGCCATCTGGCAGCCAGGGCGCCGGCAGTGAACGTGTAGCTGTGGATTTGCTGTTTTCCTCCCGGCACGCACAGTTGCCCTCTATCCTGATGTTAATTGAGTGAAGGAAGCTTCCATTACATAACTGTTCCCTTAGTTAAGTGGCTTTTGGGCTGCCTTCCACTTTTAAGGGACAGCAAAAATTATGAAGAAACCAGGAATTTTTTGCCCAGGAAGCTATTTTTTTTTTTTTTTTTTTTTGCTGAGGGAAGGTAATTAGGTTTATTTATTTAACTGCAGTACTGGGGATTGAACTCAGGACCTCATGCATGCTAGGCACGTGCTCTACCACTAAGCTATGCTCTCCCCTCCAGGAAGCTATTTTTTTAAAAGTAAGTTAAGAAAGAAAGAGATTGAGAAAAGATAATTTCAGCTTTCCTTTAGTACAGTAAAATTCACCTCTTTTTATCATCTTCTGAAAAAAGTTCAGAATGATGATGTGGAGACAGAACCCGATGGTTAGCAGAAAACACAAGATCCAGTCCTGTTCTTAAGCCGCCCAAACACTGGAGAATTCCACTTAAAAAATATAAATTCACCAAAATAAAATGACAGGAAGGTAGAAAGTATTTTTTTTTAATTAAGACTTTGTTAGCTAAGTTCTATAAATAAGAATAATTTAATTTCCCATTTTTCTATTACATTGAAATTTTACTGGTGTTATGGGCATAATGAGATTCATAAGTGCAGCTAAATTATCTGAGATTTATCCTTCTTGGCAAAATTTGACAGTAAAGTACTGGGTTCAGGAATATAATTTTGAAGAGTACATATTTATGATTTGTGGAAAAAATAGTTTTATGGAGGGTTATAACTCATGTTAACTTCATATAGAACCTCAGATATATCTATTAATCATATATAAAGCCCATTATTTTTAGGCCCTTTCATTTATAAAATAGAATGACAAAAATATCTACATTACTTGTGTGCACAAAACAGTCCCAGGATATTTGTTGGCCCAGCTAAGGGAGCGTGGAGTCCTGGACCACTGAAGACCGTTTCCTTTGAGCAGGTGCCCAACGCAGAGATGTGTTAGAATCCCGGATGGAGCAGTTTCTGAGAACAATGCTTTGTCTTTTCTACTGACAGGCTCGGTTACTGTATGTCTTTCTGTTTGCTCACCTCATTATTCTTACTTTCCAAGGAAGCAAACAGCTGCAAGTTCGGTGCAGGCAAGTCGAGCCTCTCCTGCACCTTCAGAGGCATTCACATGGACGGGCGGGCAGCCAGAAGCCGGGATGGTGCAGGAGCGGTTGCTCCCTGGTCCTCTGTCACACACAGGGTGGGCACGTCTTTTGTGGGTCATTTACACGTCGGAGGCTTTGCGGTCGAGAGCCCAGTCCTACCGCAGGCTCCCTTCACCTTAACCGTGGCCCTGATACGCACACATGTAAGTGGCTGGGCTCACAGTCAGGGGTTCTGACCAAATTCAAACGTTTGGAGTAACACTGCAGGCTTCTGTACTCCAGGAGATGCCGGACAGTGGCGAATGTCCAGTTACAGCAATGAAAGTAATGTACGCGTTTTTGTGTAGATGAATTTTCTAGTTAAGTCAAAATTCGGATACCTAATCAAAGCTCTTTGTAAAAGCCACCCTGGTAACAACACTACATTGAATATTAGTTGGATTTTTGTCTGAGGACTGAGGCTCTTAAGGGCTTCAGGTCCCAATTAAATGATATCCCACCCAGAGTAGATTCCACAAGTGAACCTGTCTCCCTGTGACCCACCTTTCTGTTACCACCGTGGGGGACGTGTGTCAATTGACGTTTCTCTTCATTTAGGTTCTGCTTAATTCAGATCGAGGGGATACACCATTGCAAAAGCATTCCTTCTTGCTTCTCTTTTTAAAATTTCGTGTTGCAGAAGCCATGTTATTCGCGTCCCAATCATCATTCATCAAAATCACCCGCACACAAAGTAACGTAATCAGGAACCCACGTAACCAGCACCGAGAGGTAGGTGTCCAGCTCGGCAAGTGTCACAACCATGTTTTACACTACAGTTTTCCTATTTTGAACATTATTTAAACTTACTAAAAACTAAAAATGGATATTACGTGGGGAAATAATATATATAAGTGACTTCAGAAAATAAAATACAGAATATAGAAAATGCCCTTTCTGAAATCATTGCCCTCTGACACTCTCAATATTGTTAAGTTTGAATTGCGTTTCTAAATGTCATAAACAGAAGATTCCAGAAACACAAAGGTAATTTGCTTAACTGCTTAGAATTTTAAAATCCTAGACTTCTGACAGACATAACACTGTGGTACAGTCTGAAAACGGGACATAAAAATTTACTGTTGGAGGGTCATTCTTCCCGAGTCTGGTGTTTCTGAGCATCTTCTAAGCAAAGGTTTGAGAATGTTCTCACAGCAGATAGTCTTGGAAAGATAAAAATAGTGTCTCCCTCTGGAAAGACTTAGAAGCATCTCTGCCCAGAGACGTTCCAAGTCAATAAATCTAGAGGCATCTCCTGCTCTCCCCTGAGCAGTACTGAGAGGGAGCGGAAGGTCTGCCAGCAGCCCCCCAAGGATGAGGGTCTTCTAATATTCCTCAGCTGTGACAGCGTCTCCCTGGACCACTGCTGCATCGCTCCAGGAGGGCTTGGAGGCCCCGGGGATCCAGTGTGAACAGGAAGCTCACGGGGTCCACGTGGGTTCCTGGCCTCTTTATCAGTCATGTGTGTGGATGTGTGGTTAGCCAGTCTAGAAGCCCGGCTTCGTAGGGCCTGCTCCACCCATGGGTGTATGCCCAGTTCATCTTAAAAGAAAGAGGTCGTAAATATTTGCCGAACGTTCCTGCAGAATATTGTGGAAATTCCTGCAACTTTCTGATTTAGCTGTGGATTAAAATTTTCAGGTTCTTATAAAATCAGAAAGTATCTTATTTTGAAATGCATGAAAATAGGCCTCCAGTGTCTGTTTTATCTCTGCAATCCATAGAAACCTTGTATTTTAAGCATTTTCTTTAAAACACACTCCAAGATGCATTTTGATAATCTTCAAAGTCCTGGGCCACCTCGCTGGCTGAATGAAAGGTGAGAAGCTCGGTGGGAGGCGTGGAAGGATGCTAACGTTCCATGCTAAGCTGGAGGGATGCGGTCTTAGAGTGTTGGGATGGCTCCTAGACTTGGCTGACATGCCGTATGATGGGCAGCGGAGGGTCAGCCTTCTCCCAGCTCTTTGTATTTGCAGACCTTCCTTCCCCAGACATCCGCCCTCCTTGGAATCTTACCCACAATTTCTAAGCATGAGTGTTCAGAGGTCTTGAAAAGGAATCAGGCAGCAGGGCTGGAAGAGCTCCCTGGTGCACTGATGGTGACAGGTGCTGGCTGGCGTCCCCACGTCAGAGTGAAGCTGGTGAGCCTGAATTCCCAGTGACCAGATTACTAGAGAGACGGCGCCTGCACACTGTGCGTCCTCCAGGGGTTGCGTTTCCTTTCATCTGACTTTAATTAGGATTAAACTCTAGCCACTAGACAAGTAGATTTTCTTCATTTGGCTGTAGTCACAGGCACAAAAGGTCACAAGGAGGAGAGAGGAAGAGGAGCGGCTTGAGCGGTGGGACGTCTGAAAACGACTTTGCATAACATATGGACTCCACAGAACTTGGATGTGCTGCTTCCAGGGAAAGCCACACTCAGGCAGACTGTCACCAGTTACCTTGCTTCCTGAGCGCCAGCAAGTTCTAGCTGGCGCTTTTCAGGTGCTGCCTGCTGTCGTGTGATGGTGTCAGGTTTTTCCTTTCACCTCTCTATTTTGTGCGGCAGAACAGCAGTGTTTTAATAGCTCAGTTTCTGATATCCAGAGCTTAGACAGAGGCTCCAATTTGCACATTTTTAGATTTATTTCTGGCTTCATGACTACTGGACAGTTTGTGAACATCTCACAATAATTGCAGGTTGATTTCTCCACTTCATGCCCCAGCCTTCACACGTGCCTGTGCAATCCAGGTGACTGGAAATGATTTTCTGCTAAAGAAAAATGCTGTTGACGGAGTTTGCCATAAGCAATCTTTTTTTTTTTTCCTTTAAAGGTGTTCTGAAACAGGTAATTGGTTTGAAATTTTATCTTCTTTTAAGAAAGCAAAACATAGCGATCTGTAAAAGGCTATACTTTATCTAAAACATGCTCTTTAAAATCAGCCCAACTGGTGCTGTCTTAGCATAAAGAGGTAATTGAGCTCTTGGGAATTGCAAAGCCAGAGACAGAGTCTATCAGGGGACATTTGGAAATTGTATAGTTTTCCCGGAAATGACAGTATTTCTGAAATCCTCCAGGATGATTGGGCCGTCTGGTGTTCCGGGACTGCCCATGGCTCTTCCTGGTAGCGATCTCCTTGATTAAGAAGGTCCCTTGATGGCAGAAATGTCTGGGGAGAGAGTGAACAGAGGATCCACTCAGGGCCGTTAGTGGAGCCACACGGCAGCTCAGGAGTGACCACTGTGTCCCTCCAAGGCTGCAGGTGTCCAGGGACGAGCCCGTCAGTTGAACACTCCCCTCGACTTCTGGCTCCCGAGCAGCAATTCCCGAGCTGAGATTTAACAAGTCACTCTGCACCTTGTCCCTTCTCTGTGTAGACTTAGTTGAATTAAATGACTGCGTAATGAGAGCTCAGCGCTGATGACTCCTTCACGAGGAGAAAGACGAAGGGACAGTGAGAGACGTCTAGACATAGAGCAGCCGAATGCGTTGAATTGAAAATCGTAGGACTTTTTTTAAACAGCAGGATAGGGAGAGGGAATTCACTTAAGACGGTCACATAAAGCTGGGCCTGGGAGCACCTGTCAGAGGCCAAAGGGCCCCGTTCCTCCCCGGAGCCCCGGGCGCCTACCTCTCACTGGGCTCCCTGCCGGGCCTACCAGCCAGCCACGCGCCAGGGCCACTGCTGACACCCCCAGTTGTCAGCGTTGTCGGTGGAGGGGCTCCACGGCCTGGCCCTCTGAGCCCGTCCTGAACGCGTCCCTACTCTGCTTCCAGCCACGCTGGCCCTGGCTGTGGCCCCCGCGGCTCTCAGCAGGACCAGGCCCCGGGAGGCCCGAGGCTCAGCTCCGCCCCGGACCAAGCACGTCTCTTCTTCCCCCGAACAAACGTCCTTAGCTGGGAAAGGGGAAGAAATCACCCACCAGTGAAGGGCGATGGAGAGACGGGCCGAGAGCTTGGCTCATCTGGGTTTAAACTGTGTCCCTAATACATTTACGAGTCGCCAGGCCTCAGGCAGACGCCGTCCTCCAGCTGAGGGCCCGTCTCGGCGACTGTGCCCCCGCCCCCGCCCCCAACACGCCACACGCCGGGTCTGCGGGCTGAAAGGACTTGACCCGGTGGGCACACGCTGGCCTGCTGGCTGCCCGAGGCCGACCGCGCCGCAGACCCAGGGAGAGCAGAGGCTTCCCGGAAGCCTTCCTCAGCTTGGAAACGCTCACTGAGCGCCTCCCGTGGGCGGGTCCTGGGCGCCTCCCGTGGGCGGGTCCTGGGCGCCTCCCGTGGGCGGGTCCTGAGCGCCTCCCGTGGGCGGGTCCTGGGCGCCTCCCGTGGGCGGGTCCTGAGCGCCTCCCGTGGGCGGGTCCTGGGCGCCTCCCGTGGGCGGGTCCTGGGCGCCTCCCGTGGGTGGGTCCTGAGCGCCTCCCGTGGGCGGGTCCTGGGCGCCTCCCGTGGGCGGGTCCTGGGCGCCTCCCGTGGGCGGGTCCTGGGCGCCTCCCGTGGGCGGGTCCTGAGCGCCTCCCGTGGGCGGGTCCTGGGCGCCTCCCGTGGGCGGGTCCTGGGCGCCTCCCGTGGGCGGGTCCTGAGCGCCTCCCGTGGGCGGGTCCTGGGCGCTTCCCGTGGGCGGGTCCTGAGCGCCTCCCGTGGGCGGGTCCTGGGCGCCTCCCGTGGGCGGGTCCTGAGCGCCTCCCGTGGGCGGGGTCCTGGGCACCTACTGTGGGCAGGTCCTGGGAGCCTCCCGTGGGCAGGTCCGGAGTCCGTTCTCGGTTCCGGGGCAGAAGAGCGGTGCAGGGGTGGGGGGGCGCGGAGCCCTCGCTTCTGTGGCGCTTCTGCTCCAGATGGCGCGGGAACCACGGTCCGCGCACCCCCCCCCCCCCAGCTGCGGCAGCGCGGGTCCGCCCGCCCGAGGACCCGGCCCTGCGGGCTGACGGCGGCTCGGCCAAGTCCGCCGAGTGTCCCCGCGCAGCGGCTCAGGAGAGAAGCGCCCCCAAGTGAAGACCCGGAAGAGAAGCGCTTCTCTCGGACGCGGGCGTCTCCTCGCCGTAGGGGTGCTGGGGGCGTCCTGCTCGACCGCGAGCGTCGCTGTGCGCGGTCGTGGGGAAGCTCGGCGCTGAGGCTCCGGCCGCTTTTAAGCATCGCGACCGGCCGTGCATCACCGAGGGCCGCGAGCAGGCCCAGCCAGCCTTCATACCTCCTGCCTTGCTTCCCTGCCGCTGTGGCCTCCTCAGCAACGTCTGCAGGCTGCACTTTGTATTTATTTTTATTGAAGTACCGTTGATTTATCATATCTTCTTAGTTTCAGGTGGAAAACAGACTTTTGTATGCAATATTTTTACTCCACTTAAAATTATTATAAAATATTGGTGATATTCCTTGTGCTGTACAATATATCTTTATAGTTTATTTTTTGCTTAGAAACATGTACCTCTTAATCTCCGTCCCCGTCGTGCCCCTTCCCCCTTCCCTCTCCCCACTGGTAACCACTGGTTTGTTCTCTGTGAGTCTGTTTTGTTATATTCATTCGTTGCTGGTGGGTTTTTTTTTAGATTCTACATTTAAATGATAACATACAGTGTTTTTGTCTGCCTGACTCATTTCCCTAAGCATATGCCCTCCAGGTCCTTCTATGTCGTTGCAAATGGCAAAATGTTCTTTTTCATGGCTGAGTAGTATTCTGTGGCATGTATATGGATATACAAATAATGGGATATTTATCTCTGTTTCATTAGTTATTTTTTCAGGGTTGTTTTCCTCATTCTTTCTCTTGAAATAAATTCCCCACAAGAGGGGATGTGGTGTCAGCTAGATGTTGAATTTGTGTGAGAATAACAGAGAATCCAAAAGCAATGGTTTCAAAAAGCTGGTGAAATTAATTGTCTTTATCTGAAGGTTACAATTATGATTCTGGAGTTTGGTCCAGGAGTCCAAGGATGACATGGTGTGTTTTCTGTAAATTTCTGTCTTTCCTCCTTGGTCGCCTTATGGTTACAGCCATATCCAACATTCTGTCTGCTTCCAGACCAGAAAGGAAACAGAAAAAAAAAAAAAGAATTCGTCAGTTGAGTGAGCTTGTATTCAATGGGATTTCTCAGAAGCCCCAGCCAGGGATTCGCTCCAAGGTGACCAGCAGGAGATTATGGAGGGGCCATTTCTAGCTGACTCTTTGTCTCTTTGTTTTAAGACGGACACATAGCACCCAAATAAAATCCATCTTCTGTTAGTAAGGAAATGGATACAGGTAGGCCAGCAAAAGTCTCTCGTACAGTAGAAATAAACAACCCTATTTTTTTTTGTGCCTTCATAATGTTTCATAGCACACAACTTAGCACTTACATGGCACTTTAAACCTTTTCAAGTGATTTTATATCTGTTTCCCCAGCTTTACATCAGTTTGCTCCACTTTTCTCCTAAATCGCTGGAAATATTTGTCACTCCCTATAACTACAAAAGCTGGAATATTCATTCAAGTGATTAATCATGTGGTTTTACGTATTTCTCCTTGTTATGTATATAATCTCTTTAACCCAGTTTCCTTCTGATAGTTTTTCCATTGCCAGACTATATATTAACTTGACAAAATTTGCTAAAACTTTTACAAATGCCATAAATCCCGTTAGGAATTCATTATTCAAGGCAGAAAATGAGTGCGTTTTATAGCGCTTTTAGCAGAGTCAGTGAGCCTGAGACCACTGCGTGAGTTTTTGCTGTAACTGGGGGACCGCGCACAGCGGGCATCACCTTGGCTTCCGACCACTTCGGGCAATTGCCAGCCCAATTTATTGCCAAACAAAGAAGTATTTGTCGTGTAAAATGGGTACTGAAAAAAAAATGAGAGCACCTTTTTCCTTGATTTCCTAAAAATGAAAACCTCGGGGTGATATCTGCGTATGTTTTTATTCTCTTCTTTCTGTCCTTTTCACTTCTTCCTTAGGTAATCAGCAGTTGGCAACTGCAAGAAAAACCTGAACGCTTGTTCTCAGCGGTCCCTTTCTGTGTTCACAGCTGTCAGTCTCCTGTCTCCCTGGGTCCCTGGGGTGCTCCTCGCGGCCCCGAGTCCGTGTACCTTAGTCTTTTCAGATTCTGAGCTGCTTGCCCCAAATTCTATGTCTCACACCCGCTTCTTCAGAGGAGGGGCTTCCTGTGGTACACAGTTGAAACGTAATCTACGAATTTCAGCTCTGACAATTTAAAACTAATATTACACAATTTCTTTCAATCTTGGGCTCATCTCAAAGTCTTAAATATTACTTTTTTTCATAATTCCACTGCATTTTTATAGCTCACGTCTCTTTCTTAAAGTGAATGGAAATCTATATCCCCTCCTTTCTTTTCATCTCCAATTTGTGTTCTTTTTTTCCTCCTGAAATGTTGACTTAAAGATACTTTTTGTTTAAGTAAGTCTTACATATTTATTAAAACCCTTCATAAATTAGTATGTGTATTTCATGGGTTGGCTTCACATTTAATACTGTATTTTACACATTAAGATGCCAGGTTCATTTTTATGGTAAACTTCACATTAAAATAACAGAGGGCTTTAAGTCAATTATATACATTTTTTTCTGAATAAATATACATGGAGGAGTAATTAGTTTCCTTTTTGGCTAAATCATACCTATCTGATCAATTTGGATAATACAAATATTACTTTAAAATTCTAAAACCCTTAACTCAGAGTGCCTCAAACACAACAAGTGCTCTGTGGTTCGTGCTTGAGTGTGTATTCCGTCATTATTCCATGAAACAGCCCAGTATTAGCTCAGCCATGAGGAAAAGCACTTTGTGTCCTCAGGCTTTAAATAAAATTGCTTAAAGAGGGCAGTGAAATATGAAATCAGTAAATAGCAAATCTTCACGGATACCTAGCAATGTTCTAAGCAAAAATTTGACAGGTTATCACATGTATTATTTACTGAGCATCTAATTAAGATTTAACAGGTAATTTTATTTCTCAAAAGAATCTGACACAGAAATTATTTATCTGCCTTACCTTTAAGACATGGATTTCTGTTTGTTACTGTTTATGCTAAAGTCACCTAAGTTTCTTCAGAGAAATATATGAAGTATTATATTTTGAAGTGGAAAGAACATAATATAAACTTCTCAGGACTTAATATTTATGTGGATCAGAACTAACGGGCTCCTTAAGGCAGTAAAACATGGCTGTTAAAAGCACACTCTTGGGCTTTGTTAAGTTCCCAGACACCTGAGTTCCCAGCTCCTCATCTTCAGGGGAGTAGAGATAGCCCTGTGCTTGTGCTGTGCTGGAGGAGTGTCATTCTTCATCTGTTAACGTTTTTCATCAGAAATACAAACCTGACTATCTTTTCTAAGTAACCTTGAACTGTGCAGTATCTTTAAAAATAAGCTCTAAATTTAGCAGAGTTTTAGATGCACAAACATGTTGTGAACGCAGCACAGGAGCCCTACCACACAGCAGGCTCCTCCGCCGTTGACCATGGGAGCCAGTCAACGGCCGGCGCCAGCAGTGGTGTCGCTGGCGGACGGCAGTCCTGTTATCCCCAGCACGGACAGACAGTGCTGACAGATGCGGCCACGAATCAACACTGATCCATTATTATGAACTGAATTCCACACTTGGCTTAGTTTCCTCAGGTTTTACCTGACGTTCTTTTTCTGTCCCAGGGTCCCTTCCATCACCCCACCCACCGTTTGGTCACTGTGTCTCCTCAGACCCCTCGTGACCGTGACATTTTCTCAAATGGGTCGTGGTTCCCACGCCCTTGGCAGTTTTGGGGAGTACTGAGCAGGTTGTAGTAGAAGGTCCCTCCATTGGGATGACGGGTGTTTCTGTCAGAGTTAAACAGGTCAGGGTTTTTGGGGGAGACCACAGAGGTCAAGTGCCTCCGCGTGACCCCCGTCGAGGGTGTTGCTGTCAGTGTGGTTTGTCACTGTCATGCTTGCTTACCCTTCATCTGGCTGAGGTGAAGAGCTTTTTTCCTTAAAAATATTAATTAACTAGTGTGTCTCTAACAAGAGATGATTACTAAGGTTTTAGATGATTTTGTCAAAAATGTTTCATTTTCTTATTCTTTCAGTGAATAAAAGGAATAAAGACTTGGCTTTAAGGAGTAGCCTTATCTGTAGACATTTTTTTATTGAAGTAGAGTTGATTTACGATGTTGTGTCAGTTTCTGGTGTACAGCAGAGGGATTCAGTTACGTGCATGTATTATTTTTCATATTCTTATTTGTTGTAGGTCATTACAAGGTAGTGAGTGTAGTTCCCTGGGCCACACACTTGGACCTTGTTGTTTCTACCATATATAGACACTGTTTTCCAAACGAGATCATTTCAGAATTTTACAAGAAAACTTACTGCTTAGCAGTCAATGCCTGAGTTAGCTTCATTCATGCATTCTTGACAAGGACGAGTGACCCAGAACGCATCTGTGGAAATGTAGTTGAAAAAATACATCCCTTCAAAACCCTTGCTGCTACAGCGTGCGGTGACGAGGGTTATCGCAAAGAGCGTGCCGCCCGAGTCAGTTCCTCTCTGAGCGCCCTTTCCTCACACAACAGAGAGACCCTTTTCACAGCCCACTTAATGGACGTGCTGGGGGTTTCCTGGTGCACAGGCAGCCGGGGCGGCAGGACTCTGCGGAGTCTGCTGGTCTGGATTGCACTTGCTGGGCCGTTTTGGCTGTTTCTTTTTACGTTAGCTCTGTGTTTCTAAACAACACTTGCATTCTGGGATTCCTTAATACCAGTTTCAGTCATCGCCTTTGAGTGTCTAGTATGGAAGCTGGAAATTTCTCACGCTTACACCATCACTCTCCATACTTCATGCTCCCGGTAACTGCATCACAATTTTAATCTCATATTTACCTACGTTACTTAAGTGGGAAAGATTCACTGCTGAAAGCAGAGCTCTGTGGTCTCGTTTTCTGCCCTCCTACCGCCCTTTGCTTCCCTCGGAATTAGCTGACTAATTCTCTTACTTGTGTTGGATTTCAATTTTGCTCTGATATTTTAAATTCCAAGAAATCTTTCTGATTCTATGAATGTTCCACTATTTATGTTTTTTAATAGATAAGTTTTCAGTAACAAAATGAAGTGTCCTCTCTTAACTCTTTGAAAAAAGAACTTTTTTCATTTTAAAGTTTGTTTTTTACTTTTTTTTGGAGCTTCCTCGAAGTTGTCTCAAGGCTTGTTTTTTGTGTCTTGTTTTTTGTTCTTCTGTTGCTTCTTCTTAATCTTTTTTTAATGCTTTAACTTTTTTCTTTTTGTGTTTCTGTCATGCCAGAGGCTTTTCTCAGTACTTGGTGATCCTTCGTTGTCTGGTTCCATTCAAGAGTAAGACTCTGAAAAGCTGTTTAGAAGCTTTCTATACATGGATGAGAATTTTTTCAATGGATGAGCTTTGCTGTTGGTTAATTAGATGGGCACCCAGCCATTTTATGGGGAGATTCCTAAATGTAGTTATTTTCTGAATCCTTTCAGTTTCTGCGGAGAACAGTCCCTTCCAGTCCTGCCTCCAGGGCGCGCTGCCTGGTTTCCAGCTTTCCTCTTCTTTGTTACTGAAGTTGAGTCAGTTACAGCGTGTCAGTTCCTGGTGCACAGCATCGTGTTTCAGTCACACACACACACACACACACACACACACACACACACAGATACTCCTTTTCATGTTCTTTTTCATTATAGGTGACTACAAGATATTGGATATGGTTCCCTATGCTCTACAGTAGAAATTTGCTGTTTATCTAGTTTACATATATTAGTTAGTATCTGCAAATCTTTAACTCCCAATTTATCTCTTTCCCTCCTGGTAACCATAAGTTTGTTTTCTATGTCTGTGAGTCTGTTTCTGTTTTGTAAATAAGTTCATTTGTCTTTTTTGTTTTTGTGGTTTTTAAAGATTCCACGTATGAGTGATATATGGCATTTTTCTTTCTCTTTCTGGTTTACTTCACTTAGTATGACAATCTCTAGGTCCATTCATGTTGCTGAAAATGGCACTATTTCATTCTTTTTTATGGCTGAGTAGTATTCCATTGTATAAATATACCACAACCTCTTTATCCAGTCACCTGCTGATGGACATAATAGGTTGCTTCAATGTCTTGGCTGTTGTGAATAGTGCTGCTGTGAACATTGGGGTGCAGGTGTCTTACTGAATTAAAATTCCAACTGGATGTATGACCAGGAATGGGATTGTTGGATCATATGGTAAGTCTGTTTTTAGTTTTTTAAAGGAATCTCTATACTGTTTTCCATAGTGGCTGCATCAAACTGCATTCCCAGCAGCAGTGTAGGAGGGTTCCCTTTTCTCCACAGCCTCTCCAGCATTTATTGTTTGTAGACTTTCGAATGATGGCCACTCTGACTGGTGCGAGGTGACACCTCACTGTGGTTTTGACTTGCGTTTCTCTGATAACTAGCGACCGTGAGCATTAGGTTGCCAGTTTCCTTAGAGCCACAGAGCACACGGCACAGACCTCTTCATCTCCCAGGACGTGTTCTTCACTCAGTCCCTCGTTTTGGGAAATGTGCCCCTCTTGTCTTTCACCCTCGCCCTTCCCCTCCCCCCGCCCCAGCTGCTCAAGATCTGGGGTGTATTTCACTCAAAAAACATGATGAAAATCAGGACTCGTTAAATCTCTCTGCCCTTGTTTCCAGTTTTTGTCCTTTCTGTGCTTAAGACGCATTCTTAACTGGCTACTTAGTCCAAGAATCCAGACAGTAATTGAAAATATCCTTTAAATTCAAATGATTCAGTTTTGTTTCTGTAAACACCTTTCAGTAACCCTTCGAGCCAGGCTTTTGAAAGACACTGGGGAGGTCTTCTGAGCGTGTCTGAGCTCAGGCAGCAGTTTGTGTTCTATTCCAGTTTCTCTCTTGCCACTTGTTCTGTAAGATTTAAAGGCTCTCTTGATGGTGGGACACAGCACATAGACACCAGGTGGATGAAAGGCCGGCCTCTGTTACTTACGGCTCTGAATGCAAGGGTTTGCATCCGGGTCTGGTTAGAGCAGCCGGAGCTGCTGGGGGCAGTTTAGGTGGGATGAGGCAGGCGCCAGGGCTCCCGCGGGCCGGCTAGTTTGGGTGGATGTGCAGGGTTAGGGCATGGGGGCTGGCCCTCATTGCCTGGGTGCTGGCCCTGGGGTGATGAGGCGGGGCGCATAGAAGCCGGCAGTGGGTCAGTCCTATAAGGGAAGTGGTTGGGCCGTGGAATTGACTGCTTAAGAAGTTCTCTGGCCAGGGTCTCAAAACTGGGTCAAGACAGCATTTAAAACAAGCCAAAAAACAAACCAAAAAACCTTCATTAAACTACCCCACTCCTGTCTGTCTCCTTCCAGATTGGAAATAATTCTATGCAGCTATAGGACTGGTCCGTTTCTAACTACTAGTCTTAATTCTCTTCCCTTGGGAGTGAAGCCCCAGGGAGGAGCCATCCCGGCTCTGGTTACACAAACGCGTACAACACGGAAATCGGAAGAGCTACTTCCATCGTGTGGAAGCACTTGTCCCAGAACAGAGCTGGAGCGCCTGTTAGCTTTGTGCCCTTACACCTGCTCGACATGGGTTAGACTTGCCCCGCAAAACCCCCGAGCAGACACAAGAGGCTAAACAGAGCTCTCCTCTGTTGATCGGCGTGGGCACGGCAGGAGAGGAAGAAGTGGGGGCCAGCCCAGGACCCCGGGACGCTGAGGACGATATGTTCAGAGAACCCTGGCCCTTCAGCCCTTCACCCCGGCAGGAATTCCCTGCTCTCCTTTACATCCCACATGAGCCTACTCATTTTCCCCACGACACTCCGGTAATTCACTATGTTTACCTGATTTTATGTTTGTCATGGTTTATTGTCCCAGTTTTGGGAACAGGAACTATATTTCATTTTCCATGTCACCTGGGCATGGTACTTGGCCTACAATAAAAGTAATTATTTGTTGAATTCATTAACAGTAACTATTTGTTGAATTAATATGATGATCAGTTGAGAACCGGAGGTTGTAAAATGTAACTCCTCATCACAAAGGTCATCTTCCTTTGCTCTGTATTATTAGGTTATTAGCTTTGCCTGGTAAAATGCATCTTTGTCCCTGAAGTCTTTCTTTTTCCCCTGAATTTATATTTGAGAGTAGGGTTGAATTGGAAATACAAATGTTTCTAATAATACTCTTCCTCACGGTTGGGATTTGTGTGGTCTCAATAAATAATGCTCCTCTTTCCTTCTATATTGTGGGATGAATTTAAAGACAATTAGAAAACCAGGTAGCCGGAGGCCAGCTATCAGCTGCCTGCCTGGGGAGGGGTCTGGGTTGGAGGGGTCTGGATTGGAGGATGTCCATGTTAGGGTTGGTCACATTGGCTTTGCAGGACGCCATGCCAGCATTGGAGTGTTGTCTGCACAGGTACCAGAAGGAGCCCAGCAAAACGTGGTGTCCCGCAGAGACCTGCCGGAGGGTCGGAGATGTCTCAGGTGGGGCGTCTCACTGACTCACCAGGCAGGTCATTTACCGTCCTCTGTCTTCAAACCCATTCACTTCTTCAGTGCTAAAAATAATCACGCATTCTCTTAGACACTTTAAGTCAGTGTCCAAAATTTTTCAGCATAATTTAAAATAGCTACACAACTTGTAATTTCTGGCATTTTGAAACTAGTGACATTGTCATAACAAAACTGATACAAAACTGAAATGCACGGGGTGGACTCTCAGTGTGGTGACTTTGTGCTTACCTTAATCCATTTAAAAACACATGATCAATTACGTGTTTAAGGTTAAGTGTTAGGCATGTGCACACATGTGTACGTATTCTCATGTGTGTGCATACGTGTACCCACAAATTCTGCTTTAACTTCGGGGGATTTTTAAATCATTTTTCCCTTGACTTAACATTCCGAGTCCCTTCTACAGAATTTCACATTAAGTTGTGTGTATGCTTGAAAATGATCAATTACCACGTGCTTCTACATACAGAAATGTAAAGACACTGTTTCCTATCACGATAAGTAATAATATTTGTCTTTGGGCCTAAGTTGTTGTTAATTTATTATTAATACACAGTTGATCAAAATATAAATACATTAGAACTTTGATAAGTAGACAACAAAATATAAATTTTTATTGGAAAACCATCTCAATGGAACTTTTGGTCAATTCTTTTTGTCCATCCATGGGATAAAATTACTTCCTGTTACAATTAGTCATGGTTCACATAAACTCTGCTCAACATTATTTCATGTTTTGACTTTCGTAGGTGCGGGACCCAGGATTCACTGTGCTCACAGACAAGCGGACGGAGCTGTGAGGCGCCTGTAACACTCAGGATGCGCTTTCCTCTGGACTTTTTGACATAATGCAACACACTGTGTTACCGTTAGGATTTACTCTTAATGATGTAAATCGGCGGCCATTTGCATTTGATTCGCTATTAATTTTTTTTTAAAAGCAAAGAATGAAAACTGGCTGTGACTTAGTGAAAAGATCTATCATTCCTTCATAAAAGTTCTTACTTTTCCAAAGTCTGAAAGGGAAACCAAAAAGACTTTTCTCCAAAGATTAATCAACTATTTTTTGTTATTATTATAGTCAAAGTCACCTTATTTAATCCAAAATTTTAGGAAAGAGTTGCAAATATCAAAATATTGGCCTGGTGGGTTGTTGGGGTGATGGACTCAGTGTTTGCCCTGCTCCTGTGGCCGTGCCCTGGGGCAGCCACCTCCCGGGTGCTGACCGCGAGCTGGACAAGTGATGTGCTCTGACCAAGTGGATGGCAATCGCTGTGACACAGGAGAGGCCCGGAATGCGCTCCGCCTGGGGCCTGCTCTCGCGGGAGCTCTAGGATCGCCACCTTTCCTGTGACGGACGCTTAGACCAGCCTGCTGGGTGGTGGAAGGCACGTCCCGTCATGCCCGGTCCGGTGTCCTGACAGCCAGAGAGGAGGGCGCCCCTCAGAGCCCAGCCGGCACCAGCCGGCGGGACCGGGCTTAGTCTGCAGCGCCGGGAGGACCAGCCTGGCCTGGCTCAGGTCAGCAGAGCCATCCCGTGGCCAGTGGACGTGCGAGCACTGATACATGGATGCTGGGTTAAGCCACTGAAATGTGGGTTGGTTTGTCACATAAAACCACCTGTAACTGATAAACGTGTTAATTTCAAGACATTTTTTGCAGATACAGTGTTTTTTCACAACATGTTATGTGCTGTTCATGTCAGATTCTCCATCTTCCATGGAATCTTTCAGTCAAGTTTGTTTTCATACCAATCAGCAAAACGAGTTATATCTTCTGTAACTAAAATTCAGTTCTCATTTTTCAAGTAAAGAAAATGTCCTGGAGCACATTACCAAATGCAACTTGTTAGAAAAATTACAAAAGAAGCCAACATTTAAAATTTCTAGATTTAATATGATTGATTTATGTTTTAAATAAATTCTAAAAGCAAGAATAAATTTGTATGCAGTTGTTCTTTGCTTAATCTTTAATTGTGAAATATACTATGTAGCTACAATTTTAATTAATTGAGAAGATCAGTGCATTGTATGCTTTGCTCAGTGTGTATATGTGTGTGATAATGATGTTGAGATTTTAGATATTGTTAAATGAGTTTAAATTTTTCAAATTTGTAAATAAGTCTACAGATGTCATGAAACGTCATGATAAAACATTTCTTATGTTTTAATGTAAAAGAAAGATGAAAAATACTAAAAGCTTAATTGGGTCCACCACTTAGCATGTGATTTTGCTTTTTAACAGGAGGTAGAAAATATTAAATATTTTATGAAATGAAATAAGATGAGGACTGACTGTATTGGAATGAATGTTTCATGGTATAATCTGTAAAATAGATTTTAACTACTTTCTTTGAAGAGATATATTTATTTGAAAGAAAGCATGTATTTATCACTGGGATTTTTTACGTGTAATTTGAAAAGAAAAATTAAAAGAAAAGAAAGCCCTGGATAGATTTTCAGGTACATTTAAAAGAATGAGCATTGTGAACTGATTGGCTGTTTGAAGGTAGTTTTTTTCCCCTAAGGATGAGTATTGAGAAAAGCTGGAAAAATTGTTTTACATTAAAGTACAGAAAAAATCCATTTAAATAAGACTGAATTTGTATAAAACTTCCCAATAAAATAATCTCAAAAGTTTCACTGGGAAACTTGAGCATATTTCCAGGAACATAATGTATCATATTCAATTTTATGCTTGAAATTCCTCATACTAGGACTTCAAAGTTGATCTCTTCAAACTTTGGCAATCGCATCCTTGTGAAGGTTTACTCTCGTAGGATGGTAAAAAAGCTTAAAAATAAAGTTCACAAAAATTCAAAATAAGCTATAAGGGCACACTGTGCAGGATATGTAGTCAATATCATGTCATAACAATAAATGGAGTATGACCTTTAAAAATTGTGAATCACTATATTGTACACCTGTAAGTTACACAATTTTGTACATCAGCTATACTTCAATTTTAAAAAAGCCTAAGGAGAAAAAAAATTCAAATGTTACAATTGCTCTATTTATTGACAAATGTAATGTTGAATTTTCTTAGTCACGTCACAAAGGGACTTTCAAGCAAATCAAACTGTTTTATGTCTCCTGGTTTAATCTCATTCTCTAGAAAGACCGTTAAGTAGGTTAAATTGTTATAAAACCATAAGCTAGCAAAATTGGGTATTTGGGAAAAAACATTTATTATAGGTTCTAAATGTCAATTTTGACCCCATTGTGAACTGCTTTGAACCTGCTGAGAAGTAGACACAATGTGCTCGTCCGCACACCTGCAGGTCATGGTTATTGCCTGCACTGCTTTCCTTCAGAGGCATCTGTCAAAGCTCCAGTTTTGATCCTGGAAATCTATCGAGTGCAAGCGGTGTCTTCATCCCTTCTTCGTAATCATTCACCCTATTCCGAGAGCCACCACTGAGGGAAAGTCTCTTCCCCTCAAACGAGAGGTTCGCTCCCAGCAGCTTACACACGGTTACAACATAAAGGACACCACTCCGTGTCACAGGAGCACAGCCTTATCTGTACCAATGGCTCAAATCCTGCTTCTGCTGCTGGCTCAGCGTCCGAGCTTCACCTGTCGCCTCCACCTCTTTGTGTGTCTTCACTCAACACGTCATTAATCATAAAAAAGCCCCACAGGACAGAGAGTATTATTTTTATTAACAAATAAAGATGAGAATTTTTGTTAGATGTCATAGGGTGATTGTGAGAATTAACTAAGAAAACGTGTGTGTGTGTGTGTGTGTGTGTGTGTCTACCAGGCCCTGCACACGCCGGCGCACTCGCCTCTTTCTGATGTAAGTGTGATGTGGTCCTTCCCCCAGAGGAACATGACGTCCTTGATGATTTTCAGCTGTTTTTTCCCTGCACTGATTACCTTCCAATTTCACCTGATGCATGAGGAAATTTGAACACACGTTTTCCACTCAAATCAAACTTTCAACTCTCGAAAAACTATTGTTTTTATAGTGGAGTTACGTCGAGCAGTATGTGTCTCAGGGTTGGGGAGGTTGTGAGGGGTGTGTGTGTGTGTGTGTTTAAGAAACAAGACAACCTCTAGACCTAGTTTCAGGGTTGTTAAATTTTTTCTGTTTTCAGATCTGACATGTAAAATACGGGAAGCACACGCGCACGTGGGCCCCGGCGATCCCCACCCGGCTGTGAACACAGACAGAGTTGATTCTAGTCTCCATTTCTTCAGGGAGGAGCCCCTGGGAGAGGCGGGCACCCGAGCCCAGGGTCCAGCCCTGTGCTGGGGTGCAGAGTCCGCCGGGTCTCAGGAGGCGCTCCCGCCCTGCGCAAAGCAGGGACCCCAGGTAAGGGAGCTAGGGAGCACGTGGCAGGAGTGAGATCAAAGGTTTGCTAAAATAGTGATTCCCGCAATTTGTGTGAGTGGGACCAACAATCGGGCAGTCCCACTTTAGAACGTATGACGTAGTGGTTAAATCAGCTACTCCTTTTAAGTGAGGAGGCGCTAGCTGTAATTCCAGAATGGACTCCTGTAAGTCATTTCTGCTCTGTGCAGGGAAGGAACTCCAGACATGAGAGATGCTAGGAAAACCATGGCTAAGCCAGACCTTCCACCACGTGTCATTTTGGCAAAGAAAATCAACCAGCAATAATGCTCACAGTGACACTGGCTTCTAATTCCTGCAGGTCTTTGATGATCTGCTTCAAGATGCATTATTAATAGCATTAAAAAAATTTAGAATGATTACTGGTTATCTTAGATCAGCTTTAAATCCAGCTGAGATATATCGTAAAATAACTTTAGGGGAATTATATTTAATAAGCTGTTTTCCGTAATATTGGCCAGCGTTTGTGCCACAGGTAAAGCTGGGGAGTGGGAGGGTTGGTGGGGATTTGCAGTGGGTGGGAGGCATCGCCTCTCAGCACACAGAACTCCTATGTGGACACAGCTCAGTCCACCTTCCAGAGTGGGAGGCAAAGTCAACTGTGTCCCCTCACTGAGCTCCTTTTGTGTGCCCAGCCTTGCTCCCCACACCCCCGTGCCCACCCAGACCCTGCCCAAGGTCCCCTCACCCAGATGCACCCTGGGTGACTCCACCTGGATTGCTGGTCCCACTGTCGCTTGTGAGTTTTTGCCTTAAAATTATGTAAGAAATGGTGACAGCTGACTCGACCACATCTGGGCGTGGACTCTGATGAACTGAACTGGGCTGGACTTTCTGCTTCTTTGCACCAAATCTCATCTGTGCTCTGGTCTCTCCTCTCTTCTGTTGTCCTAAGAATATAGGCAATCTTCAGCGCCTCCCTTCCTGTTCTGTGTTTACCTCCCTCTCTACCTTCTCCAACTTGGCTTTGCCTCTCGGATTTCCTTCTTAATGTCTTTGTTTCCATTAGGTTTCCCTTCCTTGTAAAGTGAATTCTCCATCTGAGTTTCCTGTTGCTCAGTCGCATGTGTCAAGTCCCACGACACGGTGCGGACTCCCCACCATCTATTTTAATTGGCCTGTTTACCTGTAAGTGTGTCTGTAGCTCTTTTAGGAGAAAACAACGTGCATCTTTCAATCTTAAACCTAGAGATTCTTGACAGAAACTAAATCCTTGCTGGATGAATGCCAGGTCGTACATGTTAATTTCTGTTTTCTTTTTTTATCTCAAACCTTAAGAAGGACAGTCTAATAAAAATATTTTTTTGAAAACTTGCAAAAACATTATGTAATAATTATAAAAATATTAAATAGGTTAAGTGGATGGAACGCTTTGTTTATTTGTTCAGTCTAGATTTTGAAATTCCTTCATGAATGACTCTGAACTACTCCCAAATATGGACTCCCCCGTTTTCATGTCATTTGTTACATTATCTTCACTTTTAACTTTTCCAGTATAAATAACTCACCATTTATTAGTGTAGTGATTTACTGTTTCTTTACAGTCTGCAAGTCATTTCCAGTTGTCTGTCAATCCTGTCCGTCCTATGTAGGAAGCTTCTAGAACAGTGTTGCCTGCTCCCCATTCTGCCATGGGGGACACCCTGCACCTTGCTGTCCAGCCCAGTGGCCACTGAGCATGTGGTTACAGAGCACCGAAGTGTGGCTGGTATAACCGAAGTACCACATTTTAATTCTTATTTAATTGTAATTAAAATATAAACTCAAATAGCTACCCACGGCTGGAGTTTGTCTCAATGGGGGCACGATTCTAAGAGGCAATCACTTCATCGCTCACGTTGGTGCAAAGTGTTGGATGTGACACAGTGACTACATATGTTATGTTTCCCTCACAAAGTGCCTTTGTTTACCCTCCAAAAACTAGCTCTTTGTATAGAAATGGCTTTATTTGATTTTTTTTTGATTCATGCTAAGTTTGTTTATTTTCAATTTCTGACAGTTTCTCAGGCATCCTTGTATCTTAGAGACAAGTTAAATGATAGTAAAAAATCATTAGCATAAAGACAAAATGGTTATTTAAATTTATTTAAATTAGATGGAAAATGAACTAGTTAGCCTGTTATAATTATTTCATTCTAAATTATGATTTGATGTTTTTATCTGTAACTTTTTTCTGTTTATTACCAAGAAAAGAGTCATCAAAAGGAGTTTTTAAATTGGTTCCAAAGTTACCAAGGTTTTTAATTTTTTAATTCTCTCTCTAGCCCTCTGGCTAATTTTTTTTTTTAAGCTAAAATGAGAACTTGATTTTTCCTGACCTGACTTCGCTCCCGGCGATCATGTGTATGGGCCAGAACAAGCGTGGAGGGAGGCGGCGTGTAATGCGAGGCTGTGTCTTCGTGGACTGTCTGTTACAAAAAATAAATTACACGGGGGCGACATGCTTTTATTATCATGTTAAAAACCCAAATGGATGATGCTAGTTTGGTATGCAGTCAAGGATCACTCTCTGTCTCATTTTTAACACAGACATTTTGCTTTTAATAATGTGTTAATGGGAGGAAACGTGAATGCCATTTGTGTAGTTCTTTGTTCTGGCTGAGGAATAACTGATATTATCTAATGAATATGCAAATAACTCAAGGCTCCTTATTAATTGTGTCTAACCATCTGTTCCTGTAAAGAGTCCTTGAATATTTGCCATGTCCACACTATATGGATGTGTGCGGAGAACTGGTAAAGAAACTTGGAGCAGTTAATCCACATATTTTAACAAATCTGTGGTTTTATTACCACTAATAAATGAGACAATTTCCCTAAACTGAAGTTAATTGTTCAAATGAGGTTATCTGGGGCTGCTATTTCCACAGGAGAGTGCTGAGGAGAAAACAGAGTTTTAAAGGACATAACCCACGAGTTTTAGGATCCCGAGGTCTTGACTAGAACCCAGTTTACAAACCGCCCAGTTCAGGTCTGAGGTAGACCTGGGCTGCTCCCGGCTCCGTGTGATTAACGTAACACACTTGCATTTCATCGGGAAACTTACAATGCGGGTTGTTTTCTGGTGATTTCTCACAAAAGGTGGGCAGTAGCTTTGATTTTTTTTTTTTTTTTAAGGGGAATGAGATGAAACAGAAGCCAAACGCTGGCTGTAGCCCACTTCCATCCTGCAGTTTCAAAGGATAAAAGTGAGCTGTACATAAGTTTACTTCTATTTCTGCCTCACTTCTTCTCGAACTGAAAGTCCTTCTCTCTGTTAGGGATGGTGGCTTTTCCCCAGTGATGCCGCAGGGTCCAAGCTGCCTGCGTGGCTCTGTGACTCAGTCAGCCTTGCTCTCTCGGCCATGGGGAGCGACAAGCAAACTGTGTTTCATTTTACGTACAACATTGTGTAATGTCCCGCGGTTTCTGTCTTTCTAGATCACAGTTCTTCAGAAATCAAATGTGGTCTCACTGTGTACACGTGTCTGGTGTTTGCTCATGTTTACATTATGAATAGTGAGCATGTTCCTACCTCAAGTAAAACTTCCTCACGTAAGTGAACAAAACACTGGACTTGGGATTTGTGTTAGAAAACCACATAAAGTTTATGAGTTTGATGGTTCCTTCTCTGCTGAATCCACACTCTAGGTTCAAGACCAAACTCATAACTTAAGATGTGAAAACAAGGTGTTTCCTTAATACCTAACTGAAGACTTTTTCTTTTGGATGTTCCTTTAAGAATATGTAATAAAATCATAAAATTAAGATGAGAGATTCATTACAACACAAACTAATCTCGTAATAATTGGAAAGATAATGCACAGCCCCACTCCCACACACCTGGCTCATAATTACCACGTTTGTTTGTTTTTTTTTTTTTTACTATGCAAACTCAGTACAGGTAAGTAAATAATAGCCCTGTGTAGTTCCCCAAACTGTGATATCAAAATTTTAGATGTTATAAATTCTTCGCTGGTAGAATCAAAATATGATGTATGTGGATACAGAGCCATCCTACAGTTTGGTGAAGGAGCCAATGCAGTTAGAACAATGTCTGTGAAAAATTAGTGTTTTCATACATGGAAGGTGGTTTTTTTTTTTAAACATTTTTTATTGATTTATAATCATTTTACAATGTTGTGTCAAATTCCAGTGTTCAGCACAATTTTTCAGTTATTCATGGACATATACACACTCATTGTCACATTTTTTTCTCTGTGAGTTATCATAACATTTTGTGTATATTTCCCTGTGCTATACAGTGTAGTCTATTCTACAATTTTGAAATCCCAGTCTATCCCTTCCCACCTTCCACCCCCCTGGTAACCACAAGTCTGTATTCTCTGTCTGTGAGTCTATTTCTGTCCTTTATTTACACTTTTTGTTTGTTTGTTTTTGTTTTTGTTTTTGTTTTTAAGATTCCACATATGAGCGATCTCATATGGTATTTTTCTTTCTCTTTCTGGCTTACTTCACTTAGAATGACATTCTCCAGGAGCATCCATGTTGCTGCAAATGGCATTATGTTGTCGGTTTTTATGGCTGAGTAGTATTCCATTGTATAAATATACCACACCTTCTTAATCTAGTCACTTGTTGATGGACATTTAGGCTGTTTCCACGTTTTGGCTATTGTACATAGTGCTGCTATGAACATTGGGGTGCAGGTGTCATCCTGAAGTAGATTTCCTTCTGGATACAAGCCCAGGAGTGGGATTCCTGGGTCATATGGTAAGTCTATTCCTAGTCTTTTGAGGAATCTCCACACTGTTTTCCATAGTGGCTGCACCAAACTGCATTCCCACCAGCAGTGTAGGAGGGTTCCCCTTTCCCCACAGCCTCTCCAGCATTTGTCATTTGTGGATTTTTGAATGACGGCCATTCTGACTGGTGTGAGGTGATACCTCATTGTAGTTTTGATTTGCATTTCTCTGATAATTAGTGATACTGAGCATTTTTTCATGTGGTTTTTGATCATTTGTATGTCTTCCTTGGAGAATTGCTTGTTTAGGTCTTCTGCCCATTTTTGGATTGGGTTGTTTATTTTTTTCTTATTGAGTCGTATGAGCTGCTTATATATTCTGGAGATCAAGCCTTTGTCGGTTTCACTTGCAAAAATTTTCTCCCATTCCGTAGGTTTTCTTCTTGTTTTACTTCTGGTTTCCTTTGCTGTGCAGAAGCTTGTAAGTTTCATTAGGTCCCATTTGTTTATTCTTGCTTTTATTTCTTCTAGGAGAAAAATTTTTAAATGTATGTCAGATAATGTTTTGCCTATGTTTTCCTCTAGGAGGTTTATTGTGTCTTGTCTTATGTTTAAGTCTTTAATCCATTTTGAGTTGATTTTTGTATATGGTGTAAGGGAGTGTTCTAGCTTCATTGTTTTACATGCTGCTGTCCAGTTTTCCCAACACCATTTGCTGAAGAGACTGTCTTTATTCCAATGTATATTCTTGCCTCCTTTGTCGAAGATGAGTTGACCAAAAGTTTGTGGGTTCGTTTCTGGGCTCTCTATTCTGTTCCATTGGTCTATATGTCTGTTTTGGTACCAATACCATGCTGTCTTGATCACTGTAGCTCTATAGTATTGTCTGAAGTCTGGGAGAGTTATTCCTCCAGCCTCTTTCTTTTTCTTCAGTAATGCTTTGGCAATTCTAGGTCTTTGATGGTTCCATATGAATTTTATTATGATTTTTTCTAGTTCTGTGAAATATGTCCTGGGTAATTGGATAGGGATTGCATTAAATCTGTAGATTGCCTTGGGCAGTGTGACCATTTTAACAATATTGATTCTTCCAATCTAAGAGCATGGAATGTCTTTCCATTTTTTAAAGTCTTCTTTAATTTCCTTCATCAATGGTTTATAGTTTTCTGTGTATAATTCTTTCACCTCCTTGGTTAGATTTATTCCCAGATATTTTATTACTTTGGGTGCTATTTTAAAGGGGATTGTTTCTTTACTTTCTTCTTCTGTTGATTTATCGTTAGTGAAAAGAAATGCAACTGATTTTTGAACGTTAATTTTGTAACCTGCTACCTTGCTGAATTCTTTAATCAGCTCTAGTAGCTTTTGTGTGGACCTTTTAGGGTTTTCTATATACAGTAACATGTCATCAGCATATAATGACACTTTTACCTCTTCTTTTCCAATTTGGATCCCTTTTATTTCTTTCTCTTGCCTGACTGCTGTGGCTAGGACTTCCAGGACTATGTTGAATAGGAGTGGTGATAGTGGGCATCCTTGTCTTGTCCCAGATTTTAGTGGGAAGCTTTTGAGTTTTTCACCGTTGAGTACTATGCTGGCTGTAGGTTTGTCATATATAGCTTTTATTATGTTGAGATATGTTCCCTCTATACCCACTTTGGCGAGAGTTTTTATCATAAATGGGTGTTGAATTTTATCAAATGCTTTTTCTGCATCGATTGAGATGATCATGTGGTTTTTGTCCTTTCTCTTGTTGATGTGATGTATTACACTGATTGATTTGCATATGTTGAACCAGCCTTGTGTCCCTGGGATGAACCCCACTTGGTCATGATGTATAATCTTTTTTATGTGTTGTTGGATTCTATTTGCTAAAATTTTGGTGAGGATTTTGGCGTCTATGTTCATCAGTGATATTGGCCTATAATTCTCTTTTTTTGTAGTGTCTTTGCCTGGTTTTGGTATCAGGGTGATGGTGGCTTCATAGAATGAGTTTGGGAGTATTCCCTCCTTTTCAATCGTCTGGAAGAGTTTGAGAAGGACTGGTATGAGTTCTTCTTTGTATGTTTGGTAGAATTCCCCGGTGAAGCCGTCCGGTCCTGGACTTTTATTTGTAGGGAGGTTTTTAATTGCCATTTCTATTTCCTTTCTAGTGATCGGATTGTTCAAGTGTTCAGATTCTTCTTGATTCAGTTTTGGTGGACAGTATGTTTCCAGAAACTTGTCCATCTCCTCTAGGTTATCCAGTTTAGTTCCATACAGTTTTTCATAATATTCTCGTATGATATTCTGTATTTCTATTTTGTTTGTTGTAATTTCTCCATTTTCCTTTCTTATTTTGCTAATTTGTGCTGTCTCTTTTTTCTTCTTTGTGAGTTTGGCCAGAGGTTTGTCGATTTTATTTACTTTTTCAAAAAACCAGCTTTTGGTTTGGTTGATTTTTTCTATGGTCTTGTTAATCTCTATTGTATTTAATTCCTCTCTGATCTTTATTATTTCCTTCCTTCTGCTGCTTTTTTGGGCTTTTTGTTCTTCTTTTTTCTAATTCATTCAGGTGGTGGGTTAAATTGTTTATTTGAGATTGTTCTTCTTTTTTGAGGAAGGCCTGTATCGCTATAAACTTCCCTCTTAGCACTGCCTTTGCTGTGTCCCATAGGTTTTGAGTGGTTGTGCTTTCATTATCATTTGTCTCAAGGTATTTTTTAATTTCAGCTTTGATTTCCTCATTGATCCATTGTTTTTTCAATAACATATTGTTTAATCTCCATACTTTCCTTTTTTTCTCATTTGTTTCTCTGTTGTTGATTTCCAGTTTCATGGCATTGTGGTCAGTAAAGATGCTTGAGATAATTTCTATCTTCTTAAAATTGTTGAGGTTTCTTTTGTGCCCAAGTACATGATCGATCCTGGAAAATGTTCCATGTGCACTTGAAAAGAATGTATATCCTATTTTTTGGGGGTGTAATGCTCTGAAAATATCCACCAAATCTAGTTTTTCTATTGTAGTATTTAATTTCTCTGTTGCCTTGTTTATTTTCTGTCTGGAAGATCTGTCTAGTGATGTTAATGAAGTGTTAAAATCTCCAACTATGATTGTATTCCCATCAATATCCCCCTTTATCTCTGTTAGTAATTCTTGTATGTACTTAGGTGCTCCTATATTGGGTGCATATATATTAACGAGTGTAATATCCTCATCTTGTATTACTCCTTTAATCATTATAAAATGTCCTTCTTTATCTTTCTTTATGGCCTTTGTTTTAAAGTCTATTTTGTCTGAAATCAGTACTGCAACACCTGCTTTTTTGGCTTTTCCATTTGCATGGAATATCCTTTTCCATCCTTTCACTCTCAATCTATATGTGTCCTTCTCCCTAAAGTGGGTCTCTTGTATGTAGCATATTGAAGGTTCTTGCTTTATTATCCAGTCTGCCACTCTGTGTCTTTTGACTGGAGCATTTAGTCCATTAACATTTACAGTAATTAATGATAGATGTGTGTTTATTGCCATTTTGAACTTATCTTTGCAGTTGAATTGGTATATCCTCTTTGTTCCTTTCTTCTTCCTTTTGTGGTTTGGTAATTTTCCTTTGTATTATCATGGATTTTATTTAATTTTTGTGACTCCTTTGTAAATTTTTGGCTTGTGGTTACCCTTTTTTTGTAAATCTATCAACCCATTACTATAACTGTTTTTATTAAACTGATAGTAACATGATCTCAAACCCATCCTACTGTTAAAAAAATTTAAAAAAGAAAGAAAAAAATTCTGTATTTCCCTGCCTCCCTCTCCCACTCTCAGTGATTTGTATGTCTTCTTTTATAATTTCATGTTTACTTTATTTGTAACTCATGAGTTATCACCTTTCCAGTTGTGTGTTTCTCATTTCTGTAGCATCCTGCTGCTTTTCTATTTAGAATAGCCCTTTCAATATTTCTTTTAGCATGGGTTTAGTGTTGCTAATCTCCTGCAGCTTTTTTTTGTCTGTGAAACTCTTTATTTCTCCTTCTATCCTCAAGGATAGCCTTGCTGGATAAAGGATCCTAGGCTGCATCTTTTTTCATTCAGGGCTTTGAATATATCTTGCCACTCCCTTCTGGCCTGTAGTGTTTGTGTAGAGAAATCAGCTGAGAGCCTTATGGGGGTTCCCTTGTAACTTACTCTTTGCTTTTCTCTTGCTGCCTTTAGAATCATTTCTTTATCCTTGACTCTGGCCATCTTGATTATGATATGTCTTGGTGAGGGTCTATTTGGGTTCTTCCTGTTTGGGACCCTCTGAGCTTCCTGTACTTGGATATCTGATTCCTTCTTTAAGTTTGGGAAGTTTTCAGTCATGATTTCTTCAAAAACCTTTTCAATCCCCTTTGATCTTTCTTCTCCTTCTGGGACCCCTATTATGCGAAGATTGGGACACTTTATATTATCCCATAGATCCTTATGCTATTTTCATTATTTTTTATTTGCTTCTCTTGTAGTTCTTCTGAATGGGTGCTTTCTATTGCCCTGTCTTCTAGATCACTAATTCGTTCCTCTGCATTATCTAGTTGGCTTTGCACAGCTATTAGATCATTCCTCATCTCTGTCAATGAGTTTACCCATTCTACTTGGCTCTTCTTTATAGCTTCAATTTCATTTTTGACATATTTTATATCTCTAAACACTATCTCTTTTAATTCCTTCAGCAATTCGATCACTCCTTTTTTGAAATCTTGATCTAGTAGGCTATCGATGTCTATTTCGTTGATCTTTCTTTCAGGGGATTTCTCTTGTTCTTTTAATTGGGAAAGGTTTCTCTGCTTCTTCATCTTGCTCATACCTCTTTGGCACTGTGGTTTATGGAGTATCAGTTGTTTATTTTGGTCCTTAAGGATTTTATCTATCTGATGCCTATTTAGGAATAGAACTTAGGAAAAAAAGAAAAAAAAAAGAGAGAGAGAATTTTAAAAGAAAGGAGAAAGAGGGTTTGAAAACAGTGTATAATGAATGATAGAAGAGTGAGTTGAAGCAGAGTATTAATCGGGTTGAGACGTCCTTTTGAAACCTTTACAAAAAAAGGGGGGGGGAGATGAATAGATGTATTTGAAACCTGTGTCTAATCAATAGCAGGACATCAAAACCCAAGAGAAACAGAAATGAATTAAGAAGTAAAGATTAAGAGAGTAATAGAAAATAGAACAGGTAAAAACAGATTAAAAAAAAAAAGGGGGTGGGTTTGTCGGTGTTCTCCTGGAGTCTGTGTGCTTTTAATGTGAAGTCTTTCTGTCTTCGTCCTGTTTTAGAAGCTCAGCTTGCTGTTTTCAGAGGCCCTCCGTTGGCGCCCTCTTCTGTGCTGCTCCGAGCACCTGTCGGCAAGCAGATAGCGCCTCCTCCCAACACTGGGTCAGGTGCAGCTCTCTGCTGTGGGCGGGCGGGTCGCTGCCCTCCGGATGCCGCAGTCAGATGTTGCAGACTGGCCAGGTAGGAGGGCGGGTCGTGCCCCCTCCCAGCACCTCGGTCAGGGGCTGTGTTCCTGCCCCAAAGGCGGGGGGCCGCTCTCGCTCTACCTGCGCCGCCGCCGGTAGCTCCGCTCTCTGTGCGGCTGCGCGGTCCGCCCTGGTCGGCGCTCCGCGGGTGGGCGGGCTTGGGGAAGACCAAGGGACAGCCCTGTCCCTGCTCCGAGCCAAAACCCAGCTCCTTCTTTGTCTTTGTGGAACAAGTCTCTGAGGGACCAGGATGGAAGGATCCTATCGGCCCGGGCTGCAGGCCAGTCTCAGTCTGGCCTTTGAGGCTGCTAAGCCCTTCGGTGCGGATGCAGGTTTCGCCCCGCCCCCGCCTGAGTGCTCAGCGCGGAGGATATGGCGGCTGCTCCTGAGCCCCGCCTCTCTTCCCCCGAAAACTTTCCGCGGGTTTTCAGAGATGGGGGTGTGCACCCCTCCCCCGAGAGCACATCAACCTTGCTGTTTTATGGAGGGCCCAGGTTGTTCTGCCCTGTGCACCCACAGCCACGGCGCAGCCCCTTGCGTTCCCCCGGGGCTGCCTCTGTGCGGCCACTCCCGTCCTCCGCCCGGCTTGTGCAGCCTGGCCCTGCCCGCCGCTGCCGGCCCGCGTCTCAGGCTGGGTGTCGGGGGGACGCTCTGTGCCCGTTTAACTTAGTTCTGTTAGTCAAGGGCTGCTCTGTACAGATCCGAGCCTCGGAGGCTCCCCCTCCGTCCCGCTGGCCTCTCAGTTGGAGAGGGGAGACCCAGCGAGCGAGCGCCAGTCCTCCTTTGCCGCTCCCTCCCCGCGGGACCCGTCCCGCGCTGCTTTGCCTTTTGTTCTTTCTTTTTTCCTTTTCTCCTACCAGATTTTTGGCGTCTTTATCTTTTGAAGAGGGCGATGTTCTTTCGGAGTTCCACAGGTGCTCTGGTTGGCTGAGTGGGTCTGTAGATGTGGGTCTTGGTGTATTTGTGGGAGAGGGTGACCTGCGAGCATCCTTCTACTCCGCCATCTTCTCCGAAGGTGGTATATTTTGAATCAATACAAATGAGTATTAAACGGTTGTCTCAAAGCTGAAATGCCCACTTTAACATCTATGTTATAAACGTGTTTTCTCTGCAAAAAATCTGACACAGTCACTACTGATGATTCTACTCACTCCGTTTTCCCAGCTTGGCCAAAACGTAAGTGACAGCTAACTTACTTCCTCCATGCAGCGTCTTAGGTCCAGGAGGAATAGGCAAATGGCCTCAAATAAGACCTGCTTTCCCCCTTCTCTACTGCTACGCTGGGCATAAAAGTAAAAATTTCATCTGATGCCTAGGACCCCTAAACGCTCTGGAAATGTGTGAGATTGCTTCCTTTAGAATAGACTTTGTTGGTCAGACTTTTGAGATGGTAGCCACGGCAGCACTGCCCCTTCTCTCATTTTCCCAGAAGTATTGCAGTCGGGCAGTAGACGATGGCCATGTTTATGCTTTGTGGTCCCACGGCTTCATTTATATTCCGTTTTTGTTAGACTCCGGAAGTTTCCGTATTGTTCGGTTAGTTGATACACAGGCAGATTCAGAGCATCATCATTTTCTTGTTAATGACTCCCATTGCACCAACCCTTTTGTCTTCTCGGTTATATTATGAAATTGCTTTTTAAGAAAGTTGTTTTCCATATTCACTGTATTTTCCACTATTGAATTTCCCCAAATAGTGTTATAAATGTTGGCCATCGCACCTTCCCAAGCCCCTGACGTGCTCTGTCTTCTTACTAACCCCACAGTCTCTGTTCAAGACCTTGCCGCCTCTCGTCCCGGTGAGGACGTCTCCGATGCTTTCCTGCCACGTCTCCATGCCGTGTTCTCTGCCCTCTTCGTCTCTCCTGAACAGGACAAACCCTTTTTGCCATCAATTCATACTACTCTGATGCAATTTTGTCTTTAAAAATGTTCCAAAAATTCCCATCATAAATAGACTTCGTCAGCCTGGCATTTGGTGTCTTTCGTTCTATGACTCCCACCTTCCCGAGAAAAGAGGAGGCTGGAGGTTAGACTTCCTGGGGCCCCTCACACCTGCAGTCACGGTGCCCGTGTATGTGTTCCTTTCCCTTGCACGCTGTCCCACTCCCTCCCTGCGGTTTGAGGTAATGGTAAAATGTTCATCTTTCGTATATTTCAAAGCTCTTTTATTTGACTTGTATTTGAGTAATTTACTTCCCTTATGTGCTTGTGAGTGTCTGAAAGCCAGGAAAGATAGCTCTTTTACACGTATTCTAGCACAAAATAGGAGCTAGGAAAACTTTGAAAAATTGAATTAGCTGCCTACTGGTTGCATATTTAAAGAAAGTAAAGGAATAATGAATAGTTTTCAGTCCTTCCATTGTAACTTCTGTTTTTCGCGTAGGTGTAGTTTTGATTTGGAATATAAATGAAAGCATCACCTTTCCGCTGTAGTCTGTGCAGCCTAATAAAACACTCAGATGTCCGTGGAGCCAGGTTATCTTGTGTCTGTGCCACTGGAGACCGTCACTCGGGTTCAAGAGGTCAGGCGCCCTGCCAAGTGCTTCCCACTCATTGTCTCATCCTCACAGCCGCCCCATGAGGTAGACTCATTAGTCCTATTTTGCAAGTCACCTGGGAAGGCGTCCCTCCTGGAAATGTCCCCTTCAGGGCCGCTGACACTCGGGGCTCCCTGGAGCGGCCTCGGCCCTGGGAGCTCGCGTCCTTCCTCGTCCACCCGAGTCTCACTGCTCTCCCCACTCCTTTCCTTCCTCGCACTGACAGTGCTCCAGCAAGATGCTCACTTTAAGACTCGATTAAATGAAGGGCAGACGCCCACCTTTGTGCCCCCAGACTTTGGGGCGCTGACGTCACATGCTCCTGGGAGCTCCCTTCCGTGGCACCGGCCACAGCTATCAGTTTCCGCAGGTCTGACGAGGGTCTGCGTTACAAGAAGCCATCCCTTAACATCTGTGGGTCTCAGTTTACTCGCCTTTAAAATAGGAAAATAATAACATCCATTTCATAGAATTGTGAAGATTGAATCAGTTCAGAAGGGCATGAAGAACACGGTAAACATTTAAAATGTATAATAATAATAATAATAATTACTATTATTATTGTTATAATAATTGTTATTATAACTATTGTTATTCGTGTGTGGTGGCTTCAGTTTTCCTCATTGGACTGAAGGAGCAGGCACCTTCTTCTCCTCCCCCTACAACGCAGCATCCTCTATTCCCATCTGTTTTCTTCAAATAGCTCTCTGCAGCGGAGTTCTGGCACACGTGCTGGCTCCGTGCGGCGGCCCACGGCGCGCCCTCTGGGGCCGCGAGCAGCTACTCCCTCTGAAATGTGGGCCCTGCGACCCACCAGCCTCAGCTCCGAGGCCTTCGCTGAGATTCCGAGACGTCGGGAAAGGTTCCTCTCACACTGTCTCACAGGGAGAAGCGCGCCTCTCTGGCTCGGTCCGAGCGGTGGTGATGTGGGCCATCTGGGACCGGGCATGGGTCAGATCTTCTAGCTGGACTCTGCTGGTAATGAAATGCCAGCCTCCTCTTCTCCGGATTGCTGACTGTGCTCGAACTCACTTTAATCTGCACGTATATGGAAAACTAGGCGGGGAGACCTTTCTCTAAGTAAGTGATGCTTAACCAAGGTCCTCAAGGGCAACGAGATGTCTGTAAAAATTTGCTATCTGCCCACAAATCCCAGTATCAGATAAAATATAATGGAAGGAAGATGTTTCACTCATCAGAAGGAAACTGTTAGATCATTTAAAAAGCGTTCTATTATTGAACAATACTAGAAAATGCATTTCAGGCAGTGGAGGAGGCAGAAATGGTGCCCCACAGATACCCACACCCCAACCCTGTGAATGTGTGACCCCGCACGTCAGAGGGAGCCCTGCAGGTGTGCTTAAGATCTGGACCTTGAGATGAGGGGGCTGCCCCAGCTTAAACAACTGAGTCTAATCTAATCACATCAGCTCTTTTAAAAAAACCTTTCTTGGCTGCGGGGAGCGTCAGGAGGAGGTGTGGCTACGGGAGAAGCGCAAGAGAGAGTCGGCCCTGCTGGCGCAGGAGGAGGATACTGAGCCCGGGATGGTGGTGGTCGCTGGCGGAAGAGGCAAGTAGACGGCTCGCCCCCGAGCGCCCCCAGGAAGGAATGCACCCCTGTTGTACCTGGATTTTAGCCCCTGGAGACCCAAGTGGGGCAGCTAACCTACAGGACTGTGATACATGTGTGTTGCATGTAGCAGACAAGTTTGTGGTGATTTGTTATAGCAGCAACAGAAAGCAGTTCCAACTTTGAAATACCTAAAAACAGGAAGGTAGCTTTGCCAACAGATAGAAGCTAGAAAAAGTTTGGAGAGAATAGTAGAGAATGCCTAGATTGTTTTAAACAGACTGCTAGTAGAAATGCAGACTTTAATGACTTTGATGGAGAGAACTCAGAAGGGAGAGAGGAGGATGGTAGAGAAAAACTAAGTTGTCAGGAGCAGATTATTGGCACCAGTATGAAATGTGAACAGTGGTTGTGATTGTTTGCTGCAATACAGGCCACTTAATTTTCCCAGTTCTCTAATGAGCATGTTTGTATTGTTTAGATGGGGAAGCAGTAAGCATTTAAGAATAAAAATAGCATTTATGTCTTTTTCCTATTTGCTCTTTACCGCATACAACAACAGATCAAAGAAATGGTCTCCATAATTAAAAAACAACATTGCTAGTATATGTGAATCCCTTTAGACATGCATAATTTGCTGCATGAACTAAGAGGAATTTAACATATGGTGTAATTTTGTGCCATTACAAAAATAAAATATGAAATATTTTGTTCTCCATAACAAAGACCAGGCTTCTGATGATATGCATATGAGAAAAGCAGTAGTCATAAAACATTAATTTATAAAATGAATAAAAGATATTCATGTGGAGATTTAAGGGTAGAATACCTAGGTGGGTAACACAGTACTTAATGTCCATGACTTCAGTTTTTATTTCAGTATAAAATGGTAGTCAGTTACAATGTGTCAGTTTCTGGAGCACAGCCCAATGTCCCCATCATGCAGATACATCCATATATTCATTTTCATATTCTTTTTCATTAAAGGTTATTACAAGATATTGAATGTAGTTCCCTGTGCCATTTCAATATAGTCTTTATCTCTTTGGATCTAGAGAAAATGCAGAGGGTTTGTTTATAACTTAGGTTTTTTTTTTTTAACATATAAGATATGTATGTTTTATGGGATTATTTTCTGCAGAGTTTCTGCAAAGCAGATTTCTGTTTATGAAATTTCAAGGTCACATGTGACTTTCATAACAATTTAAGATGTGTTCCTCTAAGAAAGAATTTTGACCAAAACACATTATGATGCTTTAAAGTCAACTTTCAAAAAGATCTTCTTTAAAGGAAAAAAAATAGGGTTTTCTTATATGTTACCAACTGAAAATATTATTGCAGATACAATGGTTATTCAACATTTGATACAATAGCTTCTGAGAGTGGAAAGCCAGAAAGCCAGCTATCTAAATAGATCTCATTTTGGTTCTACTAGTTTCTCTTTCCTTCCTGGAAATTCTGTCTCTGCAAAGGGGATGATGCTGCATTTTCTGGAAAAATAGATAAGGCAATCATTCAAAATATAAAAATGAATACTGTGCATGGTATAAACATATAGTTGCCTGTCTCATATGCCTCCTCCTCCTTTATGAAATTAATTCCTTTAATAAAGGAGTGGTTATGAACCATTTTTTGTCCTGTGTCTGGAGCGCCTGCAGCCATGAGAGCAAGCCCAGTTTCGGTGAGGCAGAGCAGAAGGAGCAAGGAAGACTGGGTCCCTGCAGGGTGAGGAGTTGCATGTTGCTTCTGTACTATTTTCACGAGAGAGAAATAAATGCCCATTTCATTTAAAGTGATAGAGAATTTGGTGCTGGGAAAGAAATTGAACCAAAGGTGTGGCAGTCTGCATACAGGAAGAGGTCAAGGTTTGCTGCTTGTTATGTAATTGACTGAAAGCAAATAGTTTGGAAGCCTGGCAAATTTTGAGAAAACTCTACTCCATGTGAAAACCACAGCCTGGTCTTTAACAGCCTGTGAAGGTGGAAGCCCTGGACCTATACTAACAGGACCCCTGCTGCCAAGCTGCACAGCCCGTGGGAAGGGCACTTGCTCGGAAGCCAAGGCAGCTGTGCCCTCCTGGAGGGCAGAACCCGGGGCCACAGAGGAAAGGCCGGGGCCGTCCGTCCAGGAGGACAAGCTCGAGCTGTAAGATGAGGTCCGCGTGGGCGCCCCGCTACTCCTCTTTGCCTCCACGGACAAGTGAGCGGTGTGTGCTCCTTCCTCCTCTCTTCCAAACGCGAGCTGTCTCGCCCTCCCTCTCCACCGTGGCGCGTGGGGTGCACTGGGAGAAGATGACTGGACTTTGGGTCCATATCACGGAGCTTCAGGGAGCTGCACCTGAGCCTCACCTTCCGCAATGCGGTGGGTGTTCAAACGATAACCCCCCACAAGAGGGGGCACGTCAGAAGGGTCCTAAAATCCTTCAAAGTGAGTTTTCAGGACATGAAGAGTAAGGTTCGCTTTACTTTGAAGTGAATGTTTAACGACTTATTTGGAAATGTATGTATAACGCGGTGCAGCCCCAGGCACGCTCCTTGCACGCTAGTGACCCATAGGAGGGTTAGCTGCGGCCACAGAGGCAGTAAAAAGAACCACATGCTGAAAGGCAACTGTATACCTCGGACTTATGTACAAATGTTTTTAAAACTTTTATAATTTTTATTTTTCATTTTCTATTTTGTTTATCTTAAATTTTTTTTATTTTTAGTTTTTTTGGGGGGGAAGGGGGAGGGAGGTAATTAGGTTCATTCATTTATTTTTTAGTGGAGGTGCTGGGGGTTGAACCCAGGACCTCGTGCATGCTGAGCATGCGCTCTGGCACTTTGGGTTATACCCTCCCCCCTAGTTTTCATAATTTTTAAATCAAAGTATAGTTGATATGCAATGTTGTGTTAGTTTCTGGTGTACCGCTTAATCTTATCCTATAAATGTCATCTTCCCCATTTCAGAGATGAGAGCACTGAGGCTCAGGAAAGGTAAAGCAATGCATCCAACTCAGCTATTAAGGGACTTAAAAAAAAAAAATCAGCTCATGTCTCCCTGGCTCTGAAGCCTCGGTACTGTGCACATAAAAACAAAATCTTTTCACTTCCTAAATATAGCAATGTGAGGGACTTTAATCTTAGGCTGATCTAAATGTGTTTCCAAATGTCCCAAATAGGGAGAAGTGTCACATTTCCCCAGCTGCAACGGCACCGAGTCCCCGCTGTGTCTACGAGTGTGCTGTGTCTTGGCTGCGCGGGAGCCTCCTCATTTTGTCTGAGGACTCGTGTTAGATGTTTCACAGAACAGAGAAGCTCAAACTGTACCTTGTTATGAGCTTATATTGTTTTGGAAAGAACACAAACCTCGGTCATTAACTCTTAACAGCTGTTTTAAAACACAGTTCTCTTCCTAATTGTCCTGTAATAGGTAGCTGGTTAAATGAATGATGTCTATTTTATGATGTGTGGCCATTAAAAAGCACATTTCATGAGAATGTTCAGTAACATTAAAACTCACTTATGATCAATTGTAAGATGAGACACTGAAGTCATTGTATAATAGGTATTTCATTTTGTTCTTTTTATTTAAAAGCATGTAAATAAATGTGTGGATGAATAAACCGCAGAGGAGTTAGTGGTGACGCTCAGGATGATAGAATCTATGTGATTTCTATTTACTCTTCTTCAGCTTGCTAAGAACATTATATTTACAATTAGGAAAGTGTTATTTATTTATTATAATTACTTTCTGTTTTGAAAAAATAATACATGCTCTTTGAAAAATGTAAAATGATAAGAAGAATGTAAAGAAAGGAAAAATATCTAAAATCACATTATCTAGAAAAAACGTCTTTAACATTTTGATGGCCAAACCTTGCATCAGCCCCCCTTGCGTGTTCTCACTAATCTTTTAAAAATGGGGTCATAGAGGAATTGCTTTTCCCTAACTCTTATTCTCATTCAACAGCATACTGCAGAGCTCCGCATCTGTCCATAAAGTAATGCCATCATTTTATTATGGTTTATATGCATGGATTTTATTAAGATATATATGAATGGATTTTAATTTTCTCCACTTTCCTTACTAATGAAAATTTATTTGTTCCCAATTTTTCTTACCTATAAATCACACTTACTGAATATTTTGCCCATATATTTAAAAAATTATGCTGCATGCTTCACATTCAGAATTGCAAACTTGTATGAAAAAAGGAGTGCAAATGTCGTATTTTAATGTTACGTATGTGAGAGTCCCCATTCCCCTGACAGGCGTTGGTTGTGACTCTCATCATTCTTTTAAAATGCTGCCGTGCACTGTGCTAGTTTCCATTTTACTTCAGTGTTGGGAAATGAGGTTGCCTGCGTCATCATACACAGCTACACAGTTACACACTTACACAGTGAGACACACACACTAGGTAGGAAAAATGATGTCCACATTCACACATGCAGTTTTCCCTTCTGCAGTTTTGATGTAAGGATTGTGTTAACGTAGTAAGTGAGTTGAAGGTAAGTTTCTGTTCTTTTTAATATTATGCAGCATTTTATATGAAGAATAATCTGTTTTTAAAAGCTTTGATAGATCTGGCCCATAAACCATTGTAATCTCGGCGACTGTTTGTGTTCAGTGCTGTCGTGCAGGAACACGGCAAGGAGTGGTGTGCTAACACTCCATCTGACTGTGTTAGTCTTCTATTATACACGTATGTAAATTTATTAATTTCTGACCCGTCCCTAAATCTCATGCTCACTCTCATCTGAGGAAGACAGGGTCTCGACTGAAACCTGCACGTGACTGGGACGGTAACTTCTCCGCCGGAGAGCACCGTGCTGTCACCGAGAGAAAGAGGGCTAAGTCTAGAGTGACCAGAAATGCCCACATTTTCACTTGAGTTTGTCTCTGTTGTGCGAGTTGGAAGGTGAGCATGCGGTGCTTTGTGGAAAATGAGTCTTGGGGCTCAGACCTGCACTGAGACTGGTCCCGAGGTGGCCCTGTGCACCTGAAGGGTGAGTGGTGCAGCCCGAAGGCCTGTCCGGCCCGTTGATCCCAAAGCCGGGGGTGCCCGGCACCGGGTGTGGCCGGGTCCCAGCACAAGCATCTGTCCTTGTCACAACTGGCCATCGGTCCCATGTGCACCGTGCCTCCTCTCATCTGCCGGCTGCATTCTGAGTTTGGTCATGCTAACTCCCGCTGGGAGCCTCTCCTAATTCCCTCCCTGACAACATACGGACCTGGTCCCTCCTCCCGTCTGGCCGCGCTCACAGGTGTGATGCTCGGACGCAGGGTGCGGAGCGCTGCCCACAGCCACTCGCCCCGGGCTCCTCAGGACGTGACGCGCACCTCTCCAGGAAGCAGCAGCCAACGATGACAGGTGGCCTGGCCGTGCCTTTGGGACATTCTCCCCCCTCCCCCCCCCCCGGGACGTGGCACTGACTCCAGAACTGCTGCACCCCTGGCCGGGGGAAGCCCCCCCAAACCGCCGTGCCCCTGAGGTACCTTCCCCGCTTGCCCCGCGCAGTCCGAAGCACGCTGGGGAAAGGGTCAGCTAGCCTGCTCCCCGGAGCGGAGCCCCGATTCCCGGTTGTTTTCTTTAACTGCGGCGGTGCCAGGGCTGATTTCGGACGGGCCTGAGCGCTTTATTTACGCGCACGTAGCATTTGAAATACAGATGCTTCCTCAGACGAGCGTCAAAGGCGCTCCAGGGCTCCTGGCCCCGGGCCGGCCCCGGAGCCGCGTCCCCGCGCCCGCGAAGCCGAGGCTGCGGGTCAGAGGACACCGCAGACTGTGTCCCCGCCGGGGGCCTTGTCCGGGGCCCGGGCCGCCACGTGGCGGAGGCCGAAGTCCACGGGGAACGGCTGTTCTGTGCTGCCTCATTATGTGGGTAAACGAGGAGACATTACGAAGCGCGCTTCCTCTCCGTTCCCGGGCGGCCCGGTTTGCGCGTCAGCTGCTGTCTTGGTGACTCTGCGTTTGCGAGCAAGGCCGCTGTTTGCACGCAGTCACCCGCGCCCGCCCCCTCGCGCCCTGCACCCCTCCCGGCACCGCGCCTCCCCCGCCAGCCTGCTCGAGGACGGCATCCAGCAGCATCCCTCTTTCCTGGGTGGCTCCCATCACGACAAACACGGCTGTAATTTCTCCCGGTTTAAGAACACGATCTCAGCCTAACTAACGAGACGCGGCCCTCGCTGCAGCCCCTTCCGGCCCCGGCCCCCTTCCCTGCTCTCCTTTCCAGCGAGACCCGACGGGAGAGCGACGTGGCCGCTCCGTGGCGACACCCACGCGGCCTTCTCCCGCCCTGGCCTGAGCGGCAGCACTGGGCGGCCGACCGCGGCCTCGTCCCCGGGCCTCCTCCTTTGGTTCATTGGACACCGTTGGCGCCAGGTTCCCCAGGCTCCTCACTAGCAGCTTCGGTCACGTGTTGAACAGCTGCTCCCGCTCGGTCCCTTCTCTTCTGTCCTCAAGGAGGACACGAGGCTCAGCCCTTACCCCTCTGTCCTCATTTCCTCAGCCTCACTTCTTGAAACACCCTCATGCTGAGTGTGCGTGCCTACTTTTGCTCTCCAGGGCGGACCTCGCCCTGGACTGAAGACTTGTCGCCAGCGGCCTTCACAGCCGTGCTGTCCGTGTACCAGGCGTCTCCAGACCAGCACGCCCCAGGCTGGGTTAGAATGAGGTATTTTAGAATGTGCTCGAGAATGAATGTGAGCAGATTCCACAGCTGACTCTTCTAGGGGACAAAGGGCCTGGGAACCTTTGGTCAGGGATTTGTACAGACTGCGTTTGTGCGGACATCCTAGGGAGATGATGTGTATTGTGGCGCCTCAGTCCAAGCTAAATACCCACACATCCACCTCAAAAAGCAGAGCTCAGCCCTAGCTGTCTGCCAGATGTGAGGGCTTCTGCCAACAAGCTTCCATTCATTTCATTCAAACCTGAGTGGTTCAAGAACATCACATCATCGAAGCTGTCTTCATCCTACTCCCCACCCTAAAGCAATTGGGCTGAAATGATAGCACAAACTTCTAACTCTGCCCCGAAGCAAATCGTTGGTGGACAATGTGACTCGCTCAGCAAGCCTCCCCGCGCTCGCGGCGTCACTGCGAGCTTCCACACCGGGATTCCTTCCTGATGCGTTAATAAGAGGCGGATGCCTCAGACGTGTCTCAGCTGTTCCCACCCAGGGAAGACCTTCTCTCTTAAAAATAGACGCCAGGCTTCATCCTGTCACAGGCCTGATGCGGCTTAGCAGACGACTTAGTAGACAAAGAGGGAGAATTTCTCTGAGCGCCGTTCTCTGCAGCAAAGGTCACACACAAGAGAGCGCCTGCCATAGAATAAAACCAGGTAATTAAGGTCCTGGAACCTGGGTCCGCATTAGATTCCAGAGCACACGCGTTTCAGCGCGCACTTCCTAAGAAATCACTAACGCCGCAAAGTACAGAAAATACGGGGCTTCCTGCAGTGGTTCTCTGTTTTTAACATCTTTAAGCAAACAAACAAACAAACAAACAAAAAGTTTTCTTTCAAATTGCAACTATCAAGGCCCCAAACCCAGAGATTATGATTACGTGGGTTTGAAGGAGGCCAGTCCCCCAGTGACCTGAATTTTTAAAAAGTGTTTAAAACAACGCTCTGAAAATGTTGGCGCAGGAGTTTTGTGTGTTTTGTTTTTGTTGCTGTTGCTGTTCTTAGGATTTCTGTTCTTCTTGGTCTGGGGTAATTTTTCACTCAAGAAAGGACTATTTTGATGAAGCCTGACTTGCAACCTTCACAGTCGCAATGGCTTAGAACCTATCATTAAGTGTTATGAACTATCCAACTTAATGTTATGTGTGATGCCGTGTTGAGTATCTTTCCATAGAGCTCTGCACATATTTGATTGTGCAGAAAACTTAATCTGATTTACAGCCACGGTTTTGGTATCCTTTCTTGTATTGTTTGTTATTTGCGTAAAAATTAACAAAGTGAAAAGGAAGAAAACTCTATCCCACTGCTGTCATTAGTCGTATTTCTTTCAACAGTGAGATCGGCATTTAAAATATTTTTCAACTGATTAGTTTTTCCATCTATTTCTTGCCTGTTCATGTATTTTGCCCATTTTTCTACTGGTTAATTTTTAAAGATTAAATTATAAGTACACTGTAGATATTTGCAACCTTTTCTCGTTTTTTTGCATGCTCATTTTGATCACAATGCTTATAATCCACAAATTAAAAAATTATGTATGAAACCTGTCTTTTTCCCCATGAATTAGCTCATGTTTAGGAAATAGCTCCCCATCTATGAATCAACTAGATACACACATACATTTCCCTTGAACAGAGTCTGGTTTAATTTTTTGCATGAACATTCACGTACCACTAGTTCGTAAGCACCTAGGTCTGTTTGCTCTCTTTGATCTGCCCATGTTTTGGCCAATAATTACAGCATGAGCAGTGCTGCTCGGTTACACGCAAACCTACTGCTTCGCTTCCCGGACCTGTGTCTTTGAGAGCACAATCCACAAACCGTGAATGTCAAAATACTGAGACGTTTCTTAAAAATGGCACATTTCTGGTCCTATTTCAAAACTGTGGAATTCAGAATTCCATCACTGGAGTCTGGACATCTACATGATGCTGCACGCGATGAGTGGCTTTGAGGTGCCCTCAGCATGCCAGCCTGTCGGTGTGGTCAGGTGGGGAGTGAACACAGCTGTTTAATCAAAAGAGCTCTCTCCGTGAGATGAACTCCCACCACCCTGTGCCACCGAGAGCCAAGGCGCTAGAGGAAAAATGCATGACCCGCAGGAAAATGCATCTTTAAAACATGGGCTACGTCTTCCTTACTCTTGGGTTTTATCTCAGACTGTGCTGATTTATGTTAATTTTAGTATCATTTTTCTGTCTTTAGTTTTTATAATATTTATATGCTTGTTTCTAGCATTGCATTAATCTAATCATATTGGCTTACTGGAATAATAAAAAGTTCAATATTCTTTAGACAGGTTTAGCCATTATCCTGGACACTAATCAAGAATGTCATTACTGCTGAATTGGCAGTGAGTTTAAACAGACTATCAGACATTCCATATACTCTCACTCTTTTGATTAACTTGATTTTTGTTGCCTGGGAGGTGTACATTGCTTTAATTCTATAAACACATAATTAATTTGGCTTTTTCAAGTATATAATGCTAAAAAGCTGAGAAGGATTGACAGACTGACTTTCCAATCATTCATTCACAGCCTTGGTTCAAGATCCAGCTAGCTGATGCCTGGATTACAGCAGCGAGCTCTGAGATGGACCCTCCCAAAGTGTCCATTCTCCAGGGCTTCTGGAGTAATACCTCTGTGTAATGCAGTCCCCGTATGCAATCCTTAGCCTACAGTCCACAGTAGTCAGACTGTGGTCCCAGCACCTCACCATGACATAAGGATTCTGCACAATTTGATTCATAGCTGCTTCTCCAGTCTCATTTCTGAACAACCCCTTCTTGTACTTTGACGTTTCATGCCATTTGCATATCCCTGCATCATCTACACTTTCTCTTATACTCAGTGTTTTGCAAATACTGTGCTCATGCCCTGGAACTCCCTACTTTGCAAGCTCCTAGGCTTAAGCCTCACCCCCAATCTCATACATGCCCCCCCACCCCCAACTAAACTCTGTTCAGACTTCAGGATTCATCTTACATGTCACCTTCCCTCCAGGAAGACTTCTTTGGTGGCAAAGTCTCCTCCTCCTGGTTCCCACAGCAACTTGCCCACCCATTTATAATGCCAATGTGCTTCCTTCAATAAATTTTAAACTCCTTGAGGCTGAGCTGATTTCATCCTTATCTTAGAGTTTCTAGAGAATTCAGAACCTGGCATGTAATTGGCACTCAAAGATATTTTTTTGAATAAAGATATTATTTCATATGTAAATTAATACAAACATATAATCATTATTGAATAGATTTATCGGATCTTTATATAAGGGAAATTTATCACAGAAGTTTCATAAACATACAGATTTACATGAAGACTATGATACAATGTATTAAAAACTGCCCTATTTTTCCTTCAGCACAAAGTCAAATAATGGAAGGAGCGGGCTTTCTCTGGCCGTTTCACAGTAGCGTGTGTCCATCTAACCTTCCTGCCTGCTCTAGATACAACACAGAGTCACCATTTAAAACACTGACATACAGAGAAGGAAGACTGGACACAAGGGATCAAGTTTCAGAGAGAAATAAAAATCCTATAAAATCACCCTCACTTTCTATTGCTTTTTTTTTTCCACCCTGAGGGCCTTAGACAATTTTTCTTACATGGAACAGAAACCAAACTAAAACCGTCATCCAGGACCTGACAACAGTCTTGCTCAGCTGGGGAGAAAGAAGTTTTATTTTGGGTTTGTCCAGTGGATGGAAAGTTGAGGTCGAGGTTAGAGAAACACAGAGGAGCGAAGCCCAGTCTGATCTAGGAGCTCTGATGACTTCAAATCCAGCTCCGTGCAGAGTCAAACTCCCTTAAAAAACAGCCACACCGAGAGCAGCGTGTGGGGGCAAGAGATGAACAGAAACAGCCGCGGTCTCTCCCTGCTGAGGGGGAAGCTTGGAGTTCAAGGTGTGTCACAACGGAGGGGCTTAGGTGGACACTCCAGGCCATGCACTGAAACGTCGAGGGCCTATATTCCCGGGAGAGAGCTATAGTGCAGGAATACGAGTGCCGAAGGAAAAAGCCAGCCACAGCAAACCCTAAATTTGAGCCCCAACTGCATCAATGGAATCTGCAGTCATTTGCCTGCAAAGGAAATTAAGTTTCCTCTAGAAAAAACATCACTTAGTGCTTAGATCATTTTTATATATAGTATTTTAAATGCGTAAAATTAATTACCAGACCTACAAAAAGACAAGACCAAATAATTGAAAGCAAAGAGACAGACAAAGAAAATCACTCAAACAAGTAGGAGCAGGGCCAAGGGTTCTTTAGAAAAAGACTGTAAAATAATACAATATATTAAAAAGGAAAAAACGAAAAGTGTCACTAAGGAGCTCGAATCTATGACAGAGAGTCAAATGGAAATTCTAGACATGAAAACTGTGTAATGATGATCAGGAACATTGGCCAGAAGAAGTGTCCAGGTTGAAGCATACAAAGGAAAAGAAACGGATATAAAATGCAGTGAAAGGGTGTAATTTATATGTAATTCAGGTTCAAGAAAGGGAGGAGACAGAGAAATGGGGAAGAAGCAGTAACTGAAAAAATATTACATGAGAGTTTCCATGTGCTGAAAAAAGTGCATCATTCTGCAGATTCAAGAAGCCATATGGAACAAAAATACAGTAAGTGTATTTATATTTAAAAGGCAGGACGGTCAAGCTGCTAAGAGACAAAAAATATTTTCATGATATTGGAATAGGTAAGCTATTTAAAATAGAACACAAAAAACACTCATAAGATTAGTGGTCAAATATTGGATTTTATTAAAATTAAGCCCATTTTTTTTCATCAAAAGATTACAAGAGAAAAAGGAGAAGGAAAACCAGACAGCAGAAGTTATTTGAAATAAAATTCCTCATCAAAAGTTTTATCCAAATTTCAAGAACATGTAATATCATCATGGAGCGATAGTCACCCCTGAACAATGAGGTGAAAGACTTGAACAGGCAAAGGCACGTTTATTTGGACAAAACGCATCTGAAATGCTAGTTACAGCTTTAATTGTCAAAGGAAAGCAAAATAGAACCGTGAGATATTAACACAGCCACCCACCCACCAGATGAATAGATTGAAAATAAAGACCAAACTGAAAAAACAAAAGAGGCAAAAAGAAAACCGCAAAGGGACAGGACACCTGACAGTCTTGAGTGTTGGTGAGGACCTGGAACAGCTGGAATATTTATGCATTGCCGAAGGTAGACCCAATCGGCACAACCATTTCAGAAAACACTCTGTAGGTGTCTGTTAAGTTGAACATATACTTCCCACGTAAGTTAGCACCTCAGCTTGGTGTGTCCCTAACCGCGACGCCTGCATACGGGTGCCAAGACAGCAGTGCAGGAGAGTGTTTGCAGCTGATCTATTTATAACAGACCACCCTGAACACAGCCAAGTGTCCATCACCGTCAGAGTGTGTAAGTAAACACACTATGTATTTATGAAGTGAAAAGAGTAAATTTCTACTATATACAACAACGTAATGAATTTCACAGTAATACATTTTAAGGAGAGAACTCAGACATTAAAAAAGATATGGGATATGATTTCATTCCTATGAAATTCAAAAACAAGCAAAATGAATAAGTGGTGGTAAAGTTCAGAAGAGTAGTTATTTTGGGGATGGGATTTTGGCTGGAAAGAGGCTTCTGGGATGCTGTAAAAGTCTACACCTTGTCCTCAGGTCTTGTTAGACAGGTATGTACGTTCGGAAAATCTCACCAAGTTGCTTACTTCAGGCTTTTAAACTTTACTGCGTGGAGCTGATCATTCAGCACATCATAAAAAGTGGGTAAAGTACACAGTGCTTTCAGGGACTTAGAAAGAATCATTTGGAGTTGGACACTGGGTGGCTCCCTGGTCGCACTCTTCCTTTGCACGCCTGAGGCTAAGTGCCTCTTAATCAGAACGGCGCTGCCCCATGGAGACCACGCATCAGTTTCTTGGCTCTTCTTGTCCCAGTGCTCGCAGGGGCTCTGGCCGGGGCAAGAGTTACATGAGATGATCCTTTCTGCCATCCTGGATGGAGTTCATACAACCACAGGTGGTTACCTGGAGGAAATGGGGACTAAAAGATTCCAGCTGCTTTGGTGTGGTCACACTGCAAGTGAGTGAAAGATGATATTAAAATTAAATGTCACAACAGACTTCCCTCTTGCCTGCTGTTGTAATTGGAAGTGTAATCATACAAAGGAAAACGTGGTTGTCTCCCTCTTTCTGCCTCCCAACCTGATGCTCCTGCGCAAGAACAAGGCATCTATTCCATGAGGCAAACTCCACTGCGACCCTTTTCTCTGCCTTGCACCTCAGGTCACATTAGGTTTGATTTTTTTCTTTTTCTTTTCTGTCTTTCTATATGGTGGCTTTTTTCTCCTATTAACTAGTATTTTATCAGTAAGTATTAATTCTCATTTAAATATGTCTTAAAATATTTGCTGCTTTCTTTATAACCTAGTATTTTTGATATATGATTATCTCTGATGTTATAAAAGATGCTAATAGAATCAAGTATATAGTCATTCATTTTACAAGCAAGTGTTCAGAATTGTGTTAAACTGGTTCACTAAAAGGCACTTCTGCTATGCGAAAAATGGAAACTAAATTGATTTAATATAATTAAGCAATGAAGGAAAGTCTCACCCTGGCAGTTAACCCTGATAGTCGCTAGCTGCTAAGAAATGCCTTGCCCTTGGGCCTTAATTACTGTGTGAAAAATGTGAAGAAATGATTATGGTGCAGAGTGAAAAACTAAAAAAATGTTCAACTTCCACTTTCAAGGCATGTGCTGTTCTTCACCCACTGATTTCCTACCAGTTAACACTGATGGTGTTATATTATTCTTTTATCTTTCCTTAGAAACCACTAAAACTATTTTGGAAAGCGTATGTATTTATATGAAATGTTTCCTAAAGGCACTTTTGAATTTAAAATCGGGTATTACAAATAGGACCGTATTTTTTTGCCTTACAATATTTTTCTTAATTATAAATAGTACTCAACACATGTAGAAATATAGTAAGATTGTAGAGCAGAGAATAAAAACCACTTGAAACCCACACTGCTAGGAATTTGTTAGAAAATGGAATTTTCGTCTTCTGTTTATGTGTGCATTTATTCAACCTTTCAGGAATCAAACTTATAAATGTCTGAACCCATCATGTTCACTTATCTTTGCCTAATGAATTTTTTCTTATATGGTAAAAATTTTTTCCAAACTTCTTTTAACGACTTCTGTAGCACATAGTAGAAGAACAAGTTAAAAGCCTCCTTGTGAGAGAACATTTGGAATTTCCAGTTTTCCCAGGGTAAAGAGAGTTAAAAGCTCTATGTTTCAGGCACTGTATTAACAGTCCTCTGATTTTTTGGAAACATGCTTTGAGGTTCGTCCTGGCCACTCAGAACCTCTTTCCCGCTTTTCCTTGGTTCTTACAGAGACTGCAGGATGGAGAAAACTCACAGTCTCAGTTCTGAAAGAGGAGATGAATCATTTCCCCAAATGGAGGAAATCTCAGAGCTGTGTGAAATGAAATGAGAATTAAAAAAACCGGTCCAGTGTTTGATGTTCCTACGAGGAAGATGAAACATCAGGCCGGTGCTGGGCGGGGGCCTGTCCCAGCTGCTCACTGGGCTCCGAGGGGCCGCCAGGCTGGTTTGTAAAATGCAGGTAAGGGGTGGGCTGCAGCAGCGCGGCGTGTGTGCGTTCTGGGGAACGAGCAGCTCGGACGTGCAAATTTCCAGGTGGGGGTAAGCTCTCCGTGGGCTGTTGTAAGAAAACGGCTGTAGGGGCAATCGGCAACGCTGAACTGACGTCTGCATTGCTCTGTCCTGTACATAAAAAAAACAGTCCAAAGAAGATCCTGCGAGGTGACCTCAGGCGGACGTGGAGGAGGCAGATACTGGGGACACCTCGGCCCGATGCACGTCCCCAGGCCTCGTGGGAGCGGGGCCCGGCCGCTTTACGGGCCGCGGTCGCGCCCTGGCCGTCCGCATGCGCTGCTCCACGGCGCCGGCGACGAGGCGGGGCGGCTGGCGCCCAGCGCGCCGATGGTGCGCGCCCCTGCGCTTTCTGCCGCGTTCCGGCAAGTGTGGTTCTGTCTCAACGTCCACTCGTGCACAGACTTCCGCAGGCCCGCCTTCCACCTGCCGTCAGCCACGGGCCGCCAGGCGGTCTGACGTGCCCACCCGAGCCCCCGGGCAGCGCGGCTGCACACAGCCCCGGTGTTGGTGGGCGGGGCCCTGCATCCGGGCTGGCGCCCGCTTAGCGAGACCAGAGCCGAGGGAACCCGCGAGCTCACACATTCCCTTCCCGCCCCAGAGCCGAAGGTGGAGGTCAGCCACACACCGTTCGAATCCAGAGCTCATCTGTCTGTGTTTTTCTGAGTCCGACCTGCCTCCCAGGGCAGACGTGTGATAAATCCTTAGCTGACTTTCTGAGATGCCGGGGCATCCTCAGAACTGGACGCACCGGACGGCTGGGCTCACGCCTGGGGCTCAGCCAGCCTCCCCGACTTACGCTCACTCCGAGTCTGAGTCCTGCTTTCTACAGACTGCCTCTTGGCGCTCGAGAGCAAGGTAAAAGAGCACAGATTCCTGAATGTCCATTTTTTTATGCAAACAATTCACATGTTTGGATATAAAAGAAGGGACACCTGTCAACGTTCGGCGCGTGCTCTGTGCCAGAATCCAGGCTATGTCTTTACAGGTTTTGTCGTCGACTGCTCGTGGCTGCTCGCAGTGGTGACAGTGGAACTATGTGCAGTTTTGTTGTAACTCAAATAGCAGACAAACGTCTCGTTTCACATGGCTCAAATTAATATTTTTATCCCCATTTTACAGATTAGAGACAAAGAAGTAAAATCATCATAAAGCAAGTTCTGAACCCCATCTGTTTGGCTTCCAAGCCTGGGAGCGTGTTTGTCCACCATCAACTTACGAACATTTAGAGAGCGAACACTATGTACTAGGTGGTCGCCTCATGTGGTTGCATTTATTCCTCACCTCAGTCTGGAAAAGCAGGCCTTGGTAGTTCAGTGGTAAACACAGGGACACCTTGTCTCCAAGACGCTGGCTAACCCTTTGGTAGGATGGCGTGGAAATTCCCTGTCTCGGATGCTCTGCTGCTCAGCTTCACTCTGGTGCCTGTGGTTTTTGAAGATCAGATGGTCCCTGTTGGCATTCGGTTCTTTTTCTTCATAACTTTTTCAAAATTTCCATGATAATTTAATTGATGTGAGATCTTTATTACTCACACCTATATGCCCTGGCAAACCTAGGGCCGGGTACACAGTCAGTGCAGAATAAATACTTACTCAATCAACTGTGAGAGACCAGGGGGAGTAAAGGGTCAACAGTCAAATCTCGTTTTATTCACAGCTGGGCCCCTGCATGGGCCCTCGGCAGTGGGCAGGGTAGAAAGCACCTTGAAATTCTTTTGCATAAAGGATTTGTGAGCCTTTTAATTCCAAACAACTGCCGCCTGGGAAAGGAAGAAACACAGGGAAAATTTCTTCATGAGAAAGAATAGAGACATTTTTAATGATGGGACTGTTACCATGTGAGAGGCTGTTTGCTCACTGCCCTTTGAACCTGCTGGCCATAAAATAGCTAAGTCCTGGTGATCCGTTCTAGATGAACTGAATGAGATTTTAAACACTCCTTTTCAAAGTATCATTCCTGTATTCCACTCAGCTTGAAAGGAAATTGTGTTCTTTGCTTTTAGGCTTCAGATACAAATATGCACAAATGTGAACCATCTTTATAATGATTAAAATCCCATTTGTTTTGTCGTTTTGATTTTTCCGGGCTGGAGAGTGCTTGGCAGTGTCTGGTACTGCTGCTGAGCTCCCAGCGGCACACCCTTGAGTTTCCCCCCAAAAGGAACTTTGCTTTAAGTATTTCTAAATAAAATTGAACAGAATATAAATGTTCATAGGAGTTTTTTTTTTAAATTTACCTTTCATCATTTAAATGATTCTGTTTTAATCATTTACTCCTTCACCCGAAAACTTACTTTGCTTTTCGATAATATTGCTGCTTCTGCCTCGTAAACCAGTCACATTCACATAGTACATCCCTTTGCATTTGCCCACTTTTTAAACATAGTTGGATTTTTTCCCCCAATCTGACTTTCCTGTAGAGTATTTCATTTAAATTAATTTTAATATGAAAAGGAATATATATATATAAAACTGAGTCACTATGCTGTACACCAGAAATTAACACAACATTGTAAACCGACTATACTTGGATAAAAAATAAACAAAACTAAGCCAGCAATAATGAAAACATAATTTTAATTACAGGTAAAATTGATTTTTCCTTGTGGACATTGTTTTCCCATTTGGGGCCTAATATAGTGATAACTTGGCTTTCGAAAGTTAGCTTTTGTAAGTGTTACCATCTATATATTTTTTTACCCTGGTAATTCGGAAGCTATAAATCTTTTAGGGATAAATTGGGAGGTTGAGATTTGCAGATACTAACTACTATATACAAAATAGAGAAACAACAAGTTCATACGTATAGTACAGGGAACTCTATTCAGTCAGTATCTTGTAGTAACTTATGGTGAAAAGAATATGAAAATGGATACGTGTATGTTCAGGTATGGCTGAAGCTCAGTTAGATCATACATCCATTTCCTGAAGGAAAACGATGGGCCGAGGTGGGGGTGCTCTGGAATTTTTGTCCTCATATTTTGTAACTAATTCATTGTTTTCACACTTTTTTAACCTCTGGAGTATGTCAGCCTTTGCATTATACTTTATAACTGGCCCCATTCTTTTTGAAAGGCTTTTCCGATGCCCGTAAGTCCTTTGTCTGTGAGTTTGCACACCGTGTTTTACGCACTAGCTGGCTGGGGTGCAAGTGAACAGGCTCATAGGAAAATGACCTGTTTTCTGAGTCCTTTCTAGGGTTACAGTGGTCTGCGGTCAAATCATGTTGTCCAAAACTCTGTACCTGTCACTAACTTGTTTCTGTCACTTAATTCATGAAGTAGGAAGCCAAACCCAGCCTAACGTGGGCCAGTTATTTTTCTTAACAGGTAAAGTTTTTTGGGGGGAGAGGTAATTAGGTTATTTTGTATTTATTCATTTATGTTAATGGGGGTGCTGAGGATCGAACCCAGGACCTAGTGCCTCCTAAGCACACCCTCTACCTCCAAGCTATACCCACCCCCCCGTAGGTAAACTTTTGAATCCATGCTGCTCTTCAGAAATATGCTCAACAAGCGTGCGGGGGGGGGGGGGGGTCCCGCAGCACCGGCGCCGTCTCCGCTCATTGTGCAGAGGGGCTGCGGGCTTCGTGGAGGGCGCCCTGTGCCCCACGGGCCTCGGGGCTCCAGCGTTTCGTCACCCACGTCTGTGAGCGCTGTGGTCACGGCCAGGACACAGCGCGCACACGCGCACAGTTTCTGTAACACCGAGTAACATTCCCCGGCCGCAGGGCAGTGCCGGTGCCCCGGGTCTCCCTTCAGTTCAGATTCACCTGTCTTGTATCCGGGAGAAAGTCTTTGAAGTTTTTTGCCACACGCTGGTGGAAGTCACTATGTTCTTGGCCATCTGGCCTGACTCCCGAGAAGCGGAAAGTGAGGGGCCCGGCCACACTGCAGAGTCGCGAGGCGGCCCCGGGGCTGTGGTCCCAGCACCCCAGGGAAGGGAAGGACCTCCTGAAGACCCCAAGTAGGGGAGAAGCTCTCCCCACCTTGGCCTCGCCTGTTGACACCTAGTTTTCTCCCTCGTTCCTTCAACGGTTCCCATTGTTTCCCATCATCTTCCGTGTTGAAAGAGGAACGGCTCACATGCTGCCCAGACGTGAAATAAATGTGGAAGCAAAGGGAGCATCACCGGCAGCGGGAGTGGCTTTGGCTCTTACTCATGTGACGTGTAAGTCACGGGAGGGTTGTGAGAAGAGGACTAAAGTGAGGTCACTTGGGTTTCATGAAGATCCCTCTACCTGCTTTTCTGAGAAATGACCCGAGGGAAGCAAGGGCAGAAGGCAGGGGACCCGCAGGGAGGCGTTTCAATTACACAGGGAGGACTGACTGGTGTCTGGGACCAGGATGCGGTGACGGGCCAGGGATCAATGACGAATTATTGGATTACAGATGGATCTTAAAGACAGAGCTAACGAAGCTGCTGATATGTTGGCTGCAAAGTATGAGATGAAGAGGGAAGGTTGATTCTGAATTTCTGACCTGGGCAACTGTAAGGATAGAAAATCTAAGATGCGAAATTAAAATAGAGGAGGTGAGATCAGAATTGTGGCATCTCCTTTGTTTTTTAACTTTCTAGAGGAGGGGGGAAGGTTGAGGAAGAAGGAACTGAAAAGTATGGAGATGAAGGAGAAGTAACTCTCACCAGCTGAACATCTATAGACAGACCATATGACACATTTTTTCATATAATTCATTAAATCTTCATAAAACACACACGAGCAAGAGATTATTACCCCGAGCTCACAACATGCTCGACTACAGAGATGGTTTCTCAGATGTGACAATTCAACTCGTTCTCTCTTTTGTTTCCTTCCATGTTTGCTGCGTCCTACACGGAGACTGTGTTCTTCCTCTATACATGTTAGTTTAAATTTCCTTCAAAACATCAGAAGAGAATGAGTCTCTAAAATTCCTTTAATCAATGAATCTTTTCATGAGATTCTTTCAGAATGATCACATTTGCATTATTGATTTAAACTGAGTGCATTTTTTTAAGGAAAAGAAATGGGGATGGCTTCAGGGCCAGTGTGGCCGAGAGACACAAGAAGCAATCAATGGGAAAGGTCAGGGGCCTCCGTGTGCCTGCGAGGTCGATGATGCAGGCAGACCGCCGGAGCGGCGTTCGGGGTGGAGAAGTCAAATATTTATTAACACTGAAGTGAAGATGCAGTTGACTACACGGCGGCCGGCTGGGCTCTGGAAACCTCATTCCAATAAAACACAATCGATGCCACCCATCTGCAGTCTTCTGTTTATTAAATTTTTCTCAGGAGGTGGTCAATTTGTCTTCCTGCTTTCCCTCAGCCGTGGCCAAAGCCAGGCTGTTAGTAACTCATCTCTAGCTGTTTATAACAGGTAACCAGAAGCTGTCTTTTTCTTTTTTTTATAGTCGTTTGATGATATAAAATTAACAAATGATCAGTGTAACATACCTTGAAAACTAAAAGCATATAGAGAATTTTTGTCTTATTCACTCATGTTTCCATCATGAAAAGATAACTTGTTATTTTGTTACTATTTTTTCTAGTCTTTAAAAAACTTTTTTCAATTTTATAACTGAATTCGCACTGTGTATACCTTGTTTTTTACTTAATACTGTAACATAACCATCTCCTCTATTTATTACACATGCTTCTATTGCTTTAAATGGTTGCATAAGATTTCGCTGCATAGATATACCATTGTTTTTGATTATTGTACTTTTGGAGACATTTCTGTTATTCTTTCCTCCTTCCCACTGTGAATAAGCTGAGTTGCTACAATTTTCCTGATTTATATTTGCATATAACCTTATACAATTATTTTACTTAAGAATACACAAATGGTTCACTATATTATCTACAAGCTGAAAATTCTAAAATGTGCATTTTTAACCTAGATCTCCCTGAGCTCCAGATCCTCCTGTGTAATTGTCCACACACCACCTCTACTTGGAATCCCCTAGGGACGCCCACTGGGAACCTCAAACAGTATCCAGGTCAGAGCCTCCTATGTTCCCACCTTGTACGTGTCCATCTCTCAGACTTTCCTGTCAGTAAATTGTACCATCATCCATTCATCTCATTGCTCAGTCCAAAATTCTTGGCATCATGCATTTTAACTGACTCCATTAACTCAACAGACATTGAATCACAGAATATTTTTAAGTAGAAAGAATATTAGAATATATTCTAGTTATATGTTATAATTAGAAGCAAATTAGAGCCTATTGAACCCACACATTTTACCAATGAGACAGTAGATGATCTGACAGAGGACACATGACAACGCAGCGTCAGACTCAGGACTCTTCTGTAAGAGAATGTGAGCATTGCTCTCTTCCATGGACTGACACCAAATGAAAATTGTTATTCTGAAGAATAGGAATTCCAATGGGAGTTTAAAGAGAATTTTGTTGAATTCTCAATTTTTCAGGGCTACCAAAGCAGCATAGCAGCATGAAGAATAATAGGAGCTCGTATTTCTTAAACACTTTGTAGCAGATCCAGCTGGTCACGTACCTAACCCATTTCCTTCGTCTCTCCTTGCGTTCAGGGTTCTGGTCCTGTTCTGGTGACCACTCCTCTCCATGTGTCTCAGAGCAGGAGGCATCCAGTCCCAACTCAGTGGGAAAAAAATCCTAATTCCTTTGCCAGTTATTGTGTTTTGTTTTTTTTTCTTGGCACATTGAAATTCTTTCTCTTGTTCCTCCCCGTTTACATCTGATTCATCACTAAGTTCTTCTTCTTTTCTTTCAAATACATACCACATCCTTCCACATCTTCTGCCTCTTTTGCAACTTTCAAGTGGATTTCGTCCTTATCTGCCTCCAGGATACTCCTATTGCATTCGTGCTTACCCCTGTAGTGGGAGGGACTCTTTAAACAAGTAAATCATATTCAATTTTTACTTAAGCTTTTCCAACGGCTTCATATGGTGCTAAGAGTAAAATGAAATCCGAAGTCCCTCTGGTGGCCAGTGACATCCTAAATGGCCCCCTCTTCCTCTGACGTTGTCTCAGTCCTCCCTCTTCAGCCACACTGGCCTTCCTTTGTTTTGGCAAAAGATCCAAAGCCAAGGTCTTTGTTTTCGAGGTTCTTTTCTTCCAGTTGTATCTAGTCTTCTTCTAGCGTTTAACCCAAATCCACTCAACCTGAAGTCGTCAGCAACAGATGATCCAAGAGCTGCGGCTGGAGTCTCTGGCAGCTAGAGTTCCAGGAAGCAGGACGGATGTGCAGTTAAATTGTTCTGAGCCTGAAAGTCCGCGCAGGCTGGCCTAGGGAAGCACGTGGCCGTCCTCGAGGGCAGGAGAAGAACAAAAACCCAGCCTGAAATGGATGCTCGTGATGGTGGTAAGCAAAGTCGCATGAGCTGGTTCACAGACGAGAAGCTGGTGCCGTTAATTTAAGCAGCATTTTCCAGAGGAGACACGTGGACGCCCGTGACCTTAGTGAGCTGGGAAGGACGCTGAGCCAGCATGGAGAGCTGATCTCAGTTTGGCCATGGTGATCCTCTGCCTCGCCACCTCCTCTTTGGTCATCTCCTGCTTTGCCATTTTGAAGTGTGACTTACTCATCCACATGCTAGATGTATGGGACTGAGTGTTTTGGGATAATTATTACTTCATTTGTGTACTGAGAGACATAAAGTCCAAATTCCTTGGTTTTTTTTTTTTTTTTTTTTTTTTTTTTTTTTACAGAGAATCAAATAAGATTATCTGTGTAAAGTACTTACAGTGCCTGATACAAATATATAGTAAGCAACAAATGCTCGTGGTCATCTATTGGCATATTAAATACTAGATGATAAATAAATTAGGGTGTTTGAAACATTACTCTATATCTGCCATCTTGTACATTTTAATTATAAAATATTTTAAACATATAAGGGTACAAAGTGATGTTGCAACGGGCACTTGTTTCAATGCATGTTCTATTGCTTCAGACCATGGTTTAAAGAAATAAGATGGGACAGATGCAGCTGAAAGCCACCTCCATCCCACCTCCTGCCTCCCTGAGACAGTAAAGGGAAATACAGTGAAGGTCTCTAACATTCATTTCTATCTTTCAGTTTCACAAACGTGCATTTGTAAATAATATGCTAATTGCTGAAAGTTTAAAATTATATACAGATGGCACCATATTTATTTATCTTGGTGCTGCTTGCTTTTTCACTCCACATTGTAAGTTTTTGATTCACCAAAGTGATACATGCTGCTGTGGTGTATTTATTTTAACTATATTAGAATCTGTGCTTATATGAACGTATTATAATGTATGCATCTATCCCGTAACGGGTAAATTACAGCTGTTGACAGCTTTGCTCTCCAAGTGATGGTAGCAATTTATAAATCCATCTGAAGGTTACGAATAAAGCTACCAATGTTCTCACATTCTCGCAGTACATTATCTGTTTAATTTTTTTAAACCAATGCCATGGGTAAGAAATGGCATGCCATAGTAATTTAACACTGTTTTTTATTGAAATGTAATTTACACACAGAATATCGTGCAGCATGTAAACCCCCAGAACAATGATTTTTTTCCTCCATGAGTCACAAGTTTGATATAGAAACAGAACATGACCAGGATCCTGAGGTCCCTCTTTGTCACATCTCATTTGTTATTTTTCATTACAATAAGCATTACTGTCATTTCTGTTTTCACAGGTTAGTTTTAAAACTTGACCAGGTGTTCCCAGGCATCACGTGCTTTATCGTCTCTGCCTTCTTTTTCTCATCATCATGTTGACTTGACCCATGTTACTGCGTGTACCAGCGGTCATTTTCATTGTAACACAGAATTCCATCATTTAACTGACTACATTTAACCACATTAACTTTATAGTCAGAGTCTATACCCAGTCTACCGTTAATAAAATATTAGATTTGCTTTCAGTTTTATGGCTATTAGAAACAATTGTTTTATAAGCATTGCTGGACATGAGTTTTGGTATATATGCATGTGTATTCATATTTTCCTCCGGTGTGTATACCTAGGGATAAAATTTTGCCAGAAAGCAGGTTATTTTCATCGTTGTCAATACTTCTAGATTTCCAAAATAATTCCAATCCAATCAATTAATGTGTTTTTCAATTATATACTTTCTACTTCTTGTAATCTATTTTTCCAAACACACTAATCAGTTAAAGTCCCATCTGCAGATTCCTGACTCTGGTTTAGCTGGTTTAGCTGGTTTTCGCCTTCTGATTATGTGGCCCTGCATCTTGGTGTGCTGGTGAGTTTTGATTGAATGCTAGGCATTGTTATAATATTATCTTTCTTCAAAGCTTGTTTACTTTGTCTCTGACAGAAAATCAAAAGAGAAGCAGATCCCAGTGATCTGCTCAGGGACCAAAATTATCAGAAGTCAGATGTCTGATTTTATTAGGTCTGGCCTCAGCCAGAAGATCGTAATGTCTATCACAGTCCATGGTCCTTGGTGGACACTCAGTTCCGGTTTCTGACTCTCCACTACTAGAAAAGAGCTAAAAGTTCTGTTTTGTGTCTTTGCCTTTTGGTGCCACACACATACCAGTTGCTTTGGTTCTTAATGCCTTGAGTATAGTTGAGGGATTAACAAATGTCTCGAAGGGAAAAGTGAGCATAATTTCACATGCAGCTCTCTTTGTTTCATTTTTTGGGGGACCTTATCCCTTCATGCTTTGACTGCCTTAGTAACTATGTATTAAATTTTTGTCTCTCCATCCCTGTGAAACTACCCCAGTCTGTAAGAACAATTTTCTCTACGTTTCTCAGTTGGCTGTTAATACTCAGGAAATACCTGGAGAGAAATGATGGGACATGTTGAACTGAGCACTGTGTGTTTCTCTTTTCTTTGGGAATCTCCCTGTCCTTACATTTTATACTTCTATCCTGTAAAGTAGTAGTTAGATATATTATTTTTAAATTGAGTTTTAAAATTCTTAAACTTCAGCTAGAAAATTTAATGCATTTATATTTATTGAAATTACTAATATATGTGAATCTTTTCTGTGCTCTCATTTTGTGCTTTTTATTGTCATTTTCTTTGATCAATCTTTTGTATTTTGAATGAATGTGTTATTTCTTTTTGCTTTTCTAATTCTATGTTAAATCATTCTCCTTCATTCCTGTTCTCAGTAAGATTTGAATGCTAGTATCCATCAGAAACCAGTTTTCAAGGAGCAGTCCCTGAGTATCCTTGGGTTACCGCATGGCAGCGTGCTCACCAGGGACTCCATGTACTTGCCTCTTTGCTCCTGGCCTGGATCTTAGGTTCATTTCTCATTGCTTCTCTTGAAGATGACAGCTTGATGCTCACCCAGTGGCTCCTTCACAATATATATATGCAAGGCAGCTTTTCATGACCTTGTCTTCTCTTTCTTGGCTTAATTTTTTTAAATCTATTTTATTTTTTAAATTAAGCTATGCCTAATTACTTGTCTTCTGGTTTCTTGAAGCTGTAGGGCAGACAACAGTTGCCACAGTGACATCCGTCGAGTGGCTGGCCATAAGAACTCCAGCACCACAATCATCTGAAGGGAACTGCCAACAAAGGCAACTAGGCTTGCCATTCTCCTCCACCTTCTAGAGTTCCAGGGCAGCCGGCTTAGCCCTCTGTCTCTTACACTTACTCTTCTTGGGAGTGTGTAAGACTTCTTCCTTTTCTAAGAGTCTCCACAAAACCTCAGCCCAAGATGAACAGTGGATTCCTTTTGAAAGCTGTAGTCAGAGTGTGTCCATCTTCCAGTGGTTTCCCCCCAAAGATCCATCTTAGCTGGTAATGAGGGATCCCTTCCTTGCCTTTGATCTTGGTCTTTGCATTTTTTCCTGTGCCCTACATTTCAGCCTCAAAAATGATGGTCTTCCCCTAAAGGATTTTACAAAAATGCATCTTGGCAATGGTTTCAGTGCAGATGGTGGGTCGGAAAAACTCCTCCTTGATTTTTTAGGATCACAAAGCAAAATTCAGTTTCAATAAGTGAATTCCATAAACAAAATAAATGGCAAACTAAATAACTTGGTGAGGTTATTTGCAACCATGAAAGGTTTGAAGCATGTAGATTCCTTTGATGCATTTATATGCACCAGGAATTCCAGCCAAACATCTGGCCTGAGCTTGAGCCCAACCCTTGATCTGAAGTCCCACACTGCTTTCTCCTTACTGTGAAAACCTACAGTAGAGGTTAGACCTGGTGTCTTGGTGCTACACAGATGCACGTTCAAAATCCTGATGTTGCCAAAGATTGGTCTGTGACTCTGGGAAAATGCTGGAACCTTGGCATGTGAAATTTGCTTTTCTGAAATGGGCAATAATAGTCGGATATTGTGAGGGTTAAATGTGATAAGGGTATTTAACGTGCTGGCTGGTCTGTTGTAAGTCTGTGATGACGATTAACTACTGATTTTTAAGATTTCCCTCAAAGTCTCCTCAAATCCATTTATCATGCTCAGTTATACTTAGTGCTGTCATAAAAGACAAAAAGAATATTTAGAAAGTAAATGTCGTTTTCCTTATTTAAGTAGAACTCAATAGCTTATCATCTTACTCACTTTGTTTTGAAGATATTGAGATTTTTCAATTGATGCTTAAAAAAAAATACCATACGGTATACTTATTTCTCACTCGCTTTAATTAAATGCATGTTTGGTGAATATTGTTCTTGAACACTTGTGCTTAAACTTTCTGTAGTTTGTACCATTTATAATAAAACCTCTAGTTTGCTAATGTTAAGAGAAAAACTGCAGAAAGTTTTATAAACTCCAACTTTCCAATTTCATTAAATGTGTTTGGCAAACTGAAGAGGTGGATAATTTACTGTGAAATATTAAAATGCTAAGCATAATGACCTGCACAAGAAGCTGGCTAAATTGCTGGAACAGTAGCTGAGTTAATTAATTCTAGGATACACTGTAAACTCCAAAGAAGGCTTTAGATAGGTAAAGTAACACAGATTAGTTTGCTATGATTAATAAGGTCTTCTGCATATCAAAGGAATCAAGGCTGATTAGATTAGCATTTCTAAGGGTTATCCAAATTTGATACATTTATATAAATCAACATAATAAAACTGGAAAGGAAAAGAATTGGGAATAGGTATAATACAATATAAAGCCAGGATTTGTCATTTTTCTAGTCTCTGCTGCACCTTGAAGGCAGCGCCCTGTATTTCATCATTTTTATTCCAATTACAGAAAACGCTGGCATTTTAGAAGTGTAGGAGCAGGGCCATATTTTCTTCGAATGTTATCCTTCTAATGAAAACCCACCCTGAGTGTCCTCAGATGTGTTCACATGCCTGCGGGCGCGTTGCTACGGCATCAAGTGACTCATCAGTGGAGGCCTGCGTCTACGTTCACTTGTATGACAGTTTGGAATGAGATAAATAAATTATTTAAAAATGGAAGAGAGGAGGCAGAAATCCAGGGGTAACATCTTTCATCACCCGGGACTGCTGATTGCACACCAGTGGTTCTTCAAGGCCCCCCAGCTCCGCAGACAGGACGACCTTGCGGACCCGCGGAGCCGCGGGAGCAACGCTGGGTTGGAGCGCGGCGCCGGGGGCGGGGCGGCGCCGGGGGCGGGGCGGCGCCGGGGGCGGGGCGGCGCCGGGGGCGGGGCGGCGCCGGGGGCGGGGCGGCGCCGGGGGCGGGGCGGCGCCGGGGGCGGGGCGGCGCCGGGGGCGGGGCGGCGCCGGGGGCGGGGCGGCGCCGGGGGCGGGGCGGCGCCGGGGGCGGGGCGGCGCCGGGGGCGGGGCGGCGCCGGGGGCGGGGCGGCGCCGGGGGCGGGGCGGCTCCAGCCCCGTCGGTTCACCGGCGGCTTTGCGGGCTCGGCGGCTGCGTGCACGCTGGGCGGCGGGGTTGAGCCGGTGCAGCAGACGTCGCTGCTGACCCCCGAGCCCGAAGCGTTTACTGCTGACGGTCAGCAGCGACGTCCGACTGCCAGCGCTTTAGCTGCCTGGTCGGGCCCCTTCCGCAGGCGGTGTCGGGCTTCCGGGCACGTGCGCAGGCTGGCGCGGGCCTGGGGGGCCCCTGCCCCGCTCTGCACGGCCGTGCGGTCCCCCGCGGCGCCGGTGCCCTGCGGGAGATCCCTGCCCCGACCGCGCCGGCCCGGCCTCACAGCGCGGTGTGACGTGGTGCCTACAGGGGTTCTCCTCCCTAGGTCCTCCTTAGGGAAGGAGGCTTGGCATTACTCACAGCTTTGCCTCCCAGAAACAAGAGAAAGGTGAAATTTTGTCTGTCTTCAGGATAAAGCCTGAAAAACAGAAGATGCCCAATAGATTTTAGGTCAAAGAAAAATGGAAGGAAGGAAGGAAGGAAGGAAGGAAGGAAGGAAGGGAACCAAAGATTTGAAGTATATGATTGAAATAGTTTATTGACACACACTAGAGAACGTTGTTCTGGGAGGGGAACCAGGCCCGCATCGCCTAAGATGCAGTGCTCAAGTTGGGGTGCACACAATCATACACTGGGGAAAATAATTAAGAAATATGTGTGTGCATGAGACAGAGTACTTACAGAATATATTAATATCTTAAAATATAATTCTAATATATGCTAATATATGCACACTTCTGTGGATGTACATGTACATATAGACACACATACCCACACAAACCTCTAAACTTAAAAATGAATATGTAGACAAAGTCGAAGAATTTATCACTATTATTGAATAGACCTCTGGAATACAGAAATAAATCTGACATGTTATCAACATGCTTAGAAATAAAGCAGGACAGAAAAACAGAGAAAGACAGAAAAGAGGTAAAACTGGCCACTGGCATACATTCATTTCATAAGGCACAGTATGAGGTGTGATGCACTCACATGTGAGAGAAATTAGCAAGAATATGTAGCTATTAAGAATCCAGTGGAAGTGGATTCTCTTTATAGTGATGTTCAAGTTCAGGTCAACAGTCTATAGTAAGTTCAGACTTCAAAACACCTTTCTGTTTGAAAAACATGGAAATTAGAGATGAAATACTAAAAGACCAAAAATAAGCACAAAGATGGAAGATGGAGCCCAAATTAAAGACAAGATAAACTTCTCTGTGAATCGAGCTGAATACATACCAGTCGAACACTATCCAATTAAAAAAAAACCTGCATGGATACATTAAAATCAGATTATGTGCACTTTAAAGAAAAATAAGTAATACTACAGGCTTAGAGGATAGGCTTTCGATAATAATAGGCTTAACTGGGTTAAAAATGTTTATTAAGTGACAGTCTTGGAAACCGGAAATATGGGTATGGTGTGGCTGGATTGCTAAATGGTTACAGAACGTAAAATGTTTGTGCACCTTAAAACTGTCTCAAAATAAATAAATAAAAGGCAACAGAATCGTTGAACGGTTGATAAACCCTCGGTAATGACAGAGCACATGAAATATGCTTTTAATTATTAAACTTTCAGGCAGACAAAAATATTTGTACAGCTGTAGAAGATTTGAAAGACACAATAAATAATTTTAATATGTGTCCCCCCAAATTCCTGTCTGCTAGTGCAAGATTCTACCCAACCCTGTGACTGTAAACACGAGGGGGCCCGCTGCTGTGATCAGCTCATGTATATGGTGGAACTGACCTTCAGAAAGGGCCTGAGTCAGTCTCATGAGCCCTTAAGTCAAGGTGTAAGTTCAGAAACGGGGAGTCAGAGATTCGAAGTAAGAGGAATTTAACACAAGAGAAATTCTTTCTTGCTTGTTTGAATATGGGGAGAGGGGGCATGTAGCAAGGGACATGAGTGTCCCTAGGTGCAGGAAGTGGCCTTTGGTGGCAGCCAGGAACCGCAGTCCTTCAGCCAGAAGGAACTGAATGTGGCCAAGGCTCTGAGTGAGCTGGGAAATGGATTGCTCCCACAGAGCATACAGAAGGGAGCAGAGCCCGGCTGACTTCTTGATTTCAGCCTTCTGAGGCTCTGAGACGGCATCTGCCACACCAGGCCAGGCTGCTGGGCCACTTTGTGTCCCTACGTGTGTCGGGAGGTATTTTGCAGCAATGCAAACGGATAACAGAAATCAGCAGGAATATATTTACCAGAAGCCGTGGGAGAACTTTATTGAGAAAAGTGATAAAACTCAGTGTCATCAAGATAAGGATTTTCAGGGAGTGTTCTAGCTTCATTGTTTTACATGCTGCTGTCCAGTTTTCCCAACACCATTTGCTGAAGAGACTGTCTTTATTCCATCATATATTCTTGCCTCCTTTGTCGAAGATTAGTTGACCAAAAGTTTGTGGGTTCATTTCTGGGCTCTCTATTCTGTTCCATTGGTCCATATGTCTGTTTTTGTACCAATACCATGCTGTCTTGATGACTGTAGCTCTATAGTATTGTCTGAAGTCTGGGAGAGTTATTCCTCCAGCCTCTTTCTTTTTCTTCAGTAATGTTTTAGCAATTCTAGGTCTTTGATGGTTCAATATAAATTGTATTATGATTTGTTCTAGTTCTGTGAAATCCACAAATGACAAATGCTGGAGAGGCTGTGGAGAAAGGGGAACCCTCCTACACTGCTGGTGGGAATGCAGTTTGGTGCAGCCACTGTGGAAAACAGTATGGAGATTCCTCAAAAGACTAGGAATAGACTTACCGTATGACCCATATATGCCTGCTCCTGGGCATATATCCAGAAGGAACCCTACTTCAGGATGACACCTGCACCCCAATGTTCATAGCAGCACTATTTACAATAGCCAAGACATGGAAACAGCCTAAATGTCTATCAACAGATGACTGGATAAAGGAGAGGTGGTATATTTATACAATGGAATACTACTCAGCCATAAAAACCGACAACATAATGTCATTTGCAGCAACATGGATGCTCCTGGAGAATGTCATTCTAAGTGAAGTAAGCCAGAAAGAGAAAGAAAAATACCATATGAGATTGCTAATATGTGGAATAAACAAACAAACAAACAAACAAAGCATAAATACAAAACAGAAATAGACTCACAGACATAGAATACAAACTTGTGGTTGCCAAGGGGGTGGAGGGTGGGAAGGGACAGACTGGGATTTCAAAATGTAGAATAGATAAACAAGATTATACTGTATAGCACAGGGAAATATATACAAGATCTTATGGTAGCTCACAGAGAAAAAAAAGGTGGCAATGAATATATATATGTTCATGTATAACTGAAAAGTTGTGCTCTACACTGGAATTTGATACAACATTGTAAAATGATTATAAATCAATACAAAATGTTAAAAAAATAAGGATTTTCACCAAAATTATATATACATTTAGTAGTATTACAATAAAAATATGAACATATTATTTTTTGTTCTTGAAAGTAACATTTTAATATTTATCCGGGAGGTCAAAGTATAAAGGCTATCCCAGGTTGATTTTGGAGTGAGAAGGACAGCTTGCTTTAACTCTGTTGATGAGAAGATATATTAATAAGACATGTCTAGAAATTCCAAATCTAGTAATTTGGCATATTAAAAAATCTAAGTGTGCAAATATCCCCAAGCATATATTCCTTAGAGATTTTTAAGACAATTATATAAGACATACGTGTACATAACATGCCCTTTCCTACTGGACTTCTTAAAGAAATTAATAGTATTTTCACATAAAGTATCACCAACTATATTGACTGGGAGTAATATTTTCAGTGTATTTTACATGAAATAAGAGAGTGAAAAATGTGTACATTGGGATTCGGAAGTGGATTTTTTTTGCTAAGATGAGACAATTTTATCTATTTATCAATCTATTTAACAATAAGACATTCCTCCGGGGGAGAGTTCAGGTAGCTTGAGAAAAAAATAATTTATTTAGAGTGGCTTGGAATTAGCGGGGTGTGCGCCTGGATCTGACACTTGCCTTCTGAAGAGCGCACGCATTATTAAATCACAGGCACTTGGTTTGTCAGGATGGGTTGGACATCTGAATTATGGGGTATCAGCTAAGGAAGAACCAACCTGTTTGTATAACAAAGTGGCGAGATAGCTGAGAAACACCGGGAGAAGGGGCCGGATGCTGACGAGGGAAGGGCGGGGATAGAAACGGAGGCAGCTGTGAGATCTGCGTGGCCGTTGTGCCTAAGGGAGGAAGCGCGTTGTGCCGCACATGCGCATGTTCCCTGCGGGGGCGAGCGGTCTCAGCAGGCTCGCCTGTCCCCCCGGGAGGCCTGCGGCGCGCGGGCGGCTCACGTCCAGGCCTTTCCCTGCGGAGCGCTGGTGTCGGAAGAGCCCGAGCGAAGGCGTGTGCCGGGGTGTGTGCACGGCACAGACGCGGCAGCGGCGGCCCTGACGGCGAGGAGCGGGGGCAGCGCGCGTGCGGGAAGCAGAGGGAGACAGGCAGCCGAGCTCCCTGTGCAACACGCACGACTGTTAAGGGTGCTTGGGTCTGCAGTTTCAGTTTTTTCTTTGCACATTTTTTGTGTCTGATTTTCACCAACAAGCACGTGCTCCTGGTCATAAGGGAGATTATTTTCACTGGGAAGACCTGCGCTCTTTGGTGGGCTGCTTCCTAACTCGTTTAGACTCGAACTGATGCTGATCCGGCCCGGATAATAGGCCAGGCTTTACGTACGTCCTGACTTTACAAATTTGACTTTACTCAGGGGCTCCTCAGGAGCCGGGCCGAGATGTCCTCACCACTGGGCGGGAGCCGAGGGCCCTCCTCAGCCGGTGCGCTGCCCCTCCTGCTGGCGCAGGGGTCAGCTCTGCATCGCGACTTCACCCACGGCGTCCGGCTCCCTCCCGCCGCGTCCTTAGGAGCGGTGTGCCTGCCAGAGAGCTGGTCCAGCTCGTCCCGGCTGGTGTCTGCGTCTCAGAGGCCTCCGCTGACACGTGCGGTGACGTGGAGAGCACCTGACACAAGTCCGAGCCTCCACACACACCTGGCCGGCGTCCGCTGGGGGTGCCTGTCCAGTCACGACACCTCCTTCAGTAATTCAGCTCCGGCTGAGACTCAGGCCCGAAGCACCGCATACAAGGGCTCAAGTGAGACGCGTCATGTCTGCAGCCAGGAGTGCCTGGAGCTCAGCTTTGTCTCGCTTCTGTTTGTTGCTTTGTTCCATACATGGTGCCCCTAATTAATGCCACGCTGACCCTCCTGGAATCTCAATGTCGGTTAGGATGTGGTTGCCTGCACCTTTGAGTTGCCTCCCCAGGTCTCCCAGTAAACTTCAGAATAAAGCATGTGACCAAATGTGTTAATAAAACCTTCTACAGGGACCTCTCTAATTTGGTGAACATCTGTCCAAGATTTTTTTAAATGATGTAACAGAAAAACAGACACTTGCTTTTATTTATGCAGCCTTAAGAATGAACGCCAGCCTCAAACAATATTTATCTGTAGAAAATGCTGGGAGAAAGAGTTTAAAATATGAATAACAGCTGTCCTCAGGTGGTATGCTGATTTATAATTTTTAATAATATTGCATACATTTTCTGTACTTGGCATATGGATCGGAGAATATCAGTTATTTAAACAGAACCGTTTAACACAAAGAATTGCTAGCTTGAAATTTCAGAACTGGGACGGCAGGAAGACAGCAGTAAGGCACCACAGAGTAGCAGCTGTGGAAGGAGGTGCCACCCTCAGAGCTCGGGGAACAAAGGAAAGAGGTTGTAATTACTAGAACACAGATCCTCAGGGAGGGCTCTGGGGCGCCGAGAGCAGAGCTCCGAGAGGGAGGAGCTGGGCACTTAGAGTGACAACCTCTGGAGCTCAGAAGAACCCACAGAATGGCAACCCTGACGCCTGGCCGTGGACTTGTTGCCGGCACATCTTCAGAATATGCAGAGGTGGGCAGGATTCATGCCTCGCCCCTCCCCACCCCACGCCGTCCCCTTCTGGTACTTGCTGTTTGCACCAAGGACGGAGCTGGATGGAGCCAAGGGGAGGTGTGGCTGTTGGAGCCCAGGCCCCGGCCACAAAGCAGAGAAGCAGTGGGTCTGAGGCTCAGGGCGGCAATATAACACTTGGCAACCACACGTAAACATGTGCACAAAGAAGCCACACAGAAACTTGATTAAAGGCAAGAGACCTCTGATTCTTGGAGGCAGCCCAAGATCCCTGGCAGAAGCTTCAAGGTTAGTTGGCCACCATCAAGCTACTTGGAATATGCAGACTGTGAAGAGGAATCTCTCCACACAACGCCTGGCTCATGAAGACAACAAAACCGAACAGGCAAGGAACCTTGGCGGAATAGGAAACCTCACGAAATCACGATGAGATATAAATGTTGAGAGCTGCAGGAGGGAGAGTAGATTTTCGTAACAATTTTCACATTTCCAGGCATCAGTTATTTTCTTTTGTTTTGTTTTGTTTTTTATCTTGTTATATATATACACATTTTTTTAACATTTTAAATTGAGTTATAGTCAGTTTACAATGTTGTGTCAAATTCCAGCGTAAAGCACAATTTTTCAGTTATACATGAACATACATATTTTCATTGTCACATTCTTTTTTGCTGTGAGCCACCACAAGATCCTGTATATATTTCCCTATGCTGCACAGTACAATCTTGTTTATCTATTCTATTTTTTGAAACCCCAGTCTGTCCCTTCCCACCCGCCGCCCTCTTGGCAACCACAAGTTTGTATTCTATGTCTATGAGTCTGTTTCTGTTTTGTATTTATGTTTTGTTTTGTTTTTTTAGATTCCACATATGAGCGATCTCATATGGTATTTTTCTTTCTCTTTCTGGCTTACTTCACTTAGAATGACATTCTCCAGGGACATCCATGTTGCTGCAAATGGCATCATTTTATTGGTTTTTATGGCTAAATAGTATTCTGTTGTATCAATATACCACATCTTCTTTATCCAGTCATGTGCCGATGGACATCTAGGCTGTTTCCATGTCTTGGCTATTGTAAATAGTGCTGCTATGAACACTGGGGTGCAGGTGTCATTTTGAAGAAGGGTTCCTTCTGGATATATGCCCAGGAGCGGGATTCCTGGGTCATATGGTAAGTCTATTCCTAGTCTTTTGAGGAATCTCCACACTGTTTTCCATAGTGGCTGCACCAAACTGCATTCCCACCAGCAGTGTAGGAGGGTTCCCCTTTCTCCACAGCCTCTCCAGCATTTGTCATTTGTGGACTTTTGAATGATGGCCATTCTAACTAGTGTGAGGTGACACCTCATTGTAGTTTTGATCTCCAGAGTATATAAGCAGCTCATATGACTTAATAAGAAAAAAAAAAAAAAACCTAATCCAGAAATGGACAGAAGACCTAAATGGGCAATTCTTCAAGGAAGAAATACAAATGATCAATAGGCACATGAAAAAACGCTCAGTATCACTGATTATCAGAGAAATGCAGATCAGGGATCAGTTATTTTCTATATAAAACAGAAGTAGCTTGGTCATTGAGTAAATATGTTCATGATTTGACCCATGGATCAATGAATAAATACACAAATGAACGTGATCGCAAGCATTGGATTTGAGCGGTTGTATACATCAGGGTCCAGGCAGGAATCAGAATCACCCAGGATCATTCAGAATGAATAGACTTTCTACAAATAACAAGTGCTGGAGACGGATGGAGAAAAGGGAGCCCTCCCGCACGGCTGGTGGGAATGTAAACTGGTGCAGCCACTGTGGAGAACAGCTTGGAGGTTCCTTAAAAAACTGAAAATAGACTTGCTGTATGATCTAGCAATCCCACTCCTGGGCATATATCTAGAAAAAAACTCTAAATTGAAAAGACACCTGCACCCCAATGTTCATAGCAGCACTATTTACAATAGCCAAGACATGGAAGCAACCTAAATGTCCATTGACAGATGACTGGATAAAGAAGTTGTGGTATATTTATACAAAGGAATACTATTCAGCCATAAAAATGATAAAATAATGTCATTTGCAGGAACATGGATGGACCTAAAGATGATCATACTAAGTAAGTAAGAAAGAGAAAGACAAATATCATATGACATCACTCATATGTGGAATCTAAGGTATGGTACAAATGAACTTAATTACAAAACAGAACCTGACTCACAGATACAGTAAAGAAACTTATGGTTACCGAAGGGAAAAGGGGTGGAGAAAAGATAAATTAAGAGTTTGGGATTAGCAGACACACATTACTGTATATAAAATAGATAAACAACAGGGTCCTACTGTACAGCACAAGGAACTATATTCAATACCCTTAATAACCCATAATGAAAAAGAATGTGTATATATGTGCACATGTGGCTGAATCACTTTGCTGTACACCAGAAACTAACACAACATTGTAAGTCAACTGTACTTCAATGAAAATATTCAGAAAATGAGACAAAATGAATAGACGTTCTGAAGGGACCACAGAGCCACACAGGGTTAGGGGCTCAAACAAAGGAGGAAATGTGGGGTCAGAGAGCCAGCCACTGCAGGACAGAAGACATGGGGAAGACACTGCATCACCTGCACCCAAAGAGGAGGTGCCCCTGGAGAGCTCGCGCTGTGGGCCAGCAGGGACCGTCGGACCCGCAGCCGCGCAGCCAGGGGTGGCAGGAAGGGAGCCCAGCAAGCTGTCCTCCAGCCTGGTGTGTTCCGCCAGTCCTCCCCGCCATGTGTGACCTGGCCGTGGCTGTTTACCAAGGCGGCCCCCGGGCAGTTCAAGGCAGTAGCCTTTCTGCACAAGGATCAAGTCCAGCATGAATGGGAAATTAACTTAGAGCAGTTACAGTCAGCCAAACGGCCCGAACAGTTTCTAGCCAGTCTGGGCAGTGGCCTGAGTGTGAATGAGAAGACGGCTCCACACAGGTGTGCCCGGCACACAGCACAAGGGCTGGTGTGAGGCCGAACGTTTGTACACTCTCCTGCCAACAGCAAGGATCTGCTGGAATTTCTAGTAAAACTTTTATGTGTATATATATGTATATATACACACATACATATTTTTAAAGAGAAATGTCTTATTGCACTAGCTAGCACAAAATTATTTATTCATTGGTATTGGATTGCAACGTGCCTAATGTACATTTTACACATTGCCCATGAAAACAAACCACCACCTCCCACGGCGCGGGGGGGAGGGTGTCCTAAAATAGGATCTTTGGTGAAGCTGCCAACATCGAGTTGTTTAACTGCCAGACAATAAACAGGATGCACTGCGGCAAATACAAGCAAAAAAAAAAAAAAAAGAAAAAAAAGAAAAAAAAGTCGAAACAAGGTTAATGCGAGTATTTTCCTTGCACCTTACTGAATATTATTTTTAAAATGTTTTTGAGAGATACTACAGTTAGGTAACTCCAGTTTGAGAGGCTCCTTTTAATTTTTAATTTTTTTTATTGAAATCTTATTGATTCACAATGTTGTGTTAGTTTCTGGTGTGCAGCATAGTGAGTTAGTGGTACATATATATGCATGTTCCTTTTTATATTCTTTTTCATTATAGGCTGTTACAAGGTACTGAGTGTAGTTCCCTGTGCTGCACAGAAGGAGAAGCTGTTTTTAAGATACATTTGTATTTAGCAGTTGCAACTGTGGGAGTGAAAGGTAATTTATTAACTATTTCCAAATCTCTGTCTTCTGGGAACAGGTGAAGACGGCAGTTTCCTTGTGCTTTACTTTGGCCAATAAAATGGGAGCGGTAGTGCCGCGTGCGTTCTCAGCGGGACGCGGACAGCCACGGCAGAGTGCAGCCCCCCTCTCCCGCCGGCTCCGCCTGCCTCAGTTGTCCAGACTGGCCGCTGCAGCCGCTCAGATCTTAAGTGAGAATAATGCCGTTCAGGGCCCCCAGTGACTCCAAGTGGACCTGTTGTTTTAAGCGACTGTGATCTGAATTTACTTAATAAGGCATAACTGAGCCTGTGCTGTCTGACACAGCAAGTGTTCAAAACAAAGGCAATTTATACTCAGAACATCTGGAATCCACTAAGGGTGCACTTGGAAATAATGCTGGACCTTAAGCCGAGCTCCCCATGACAGTGGCTTCGTGATTTGAGAAAACTGCTTTCACCTCCAGTCCCTCCCTTTGCTACACAACACTTTACAGAATAAAAAGCCGAGGGAAGAAGCAGTGTTTGCTTATAAAGGAGGCCCCCGTGTCTGCGGAGCCGTGCTGGCACACGGGGGCGGGGCGCACACACGGCCATCCACACCGACTCAACCCGCGGCTCCATCGCCCAGCAGCTGCCAACCGGCAGATGCTGGACCTGGTGAACATTAGATGCCAGGGGCCAGGAGAAAGCTTGTGAGTCCTTGTAATGCACATACCATGTGAAACCTTTAAACCTGGCTTGGAGACAGTGAAATTTCCCTCGGTAAACTCTGATGAGAAAGAGGAAGAAAAATAGAGCAAGCGACACATTCTTCTGAAAGAAGGAACCTAAGAGATGAAAACTATTTACTGACATGTTTTCATTCTACTCCTTTGAACAGAGCTCCCAGGTTCCACCTGGAGCCGGCGACCCAGCCAGACACCGTCATCTTCCAGCCCGGGACCAGGTCCGGCCGTCCGATGACGCATCGGTCCGTCGGTTGCCAGTGGAACCACGTATACGACACCGGACTTACATCGGTAAAGGCACGAACACGGAGGCCCATGAGCCTGTCCACAGTCCTGCTGGTTTAAATGCAGAATAAAGAGGCCAAACACGATGGGAGTTAAGCTGGCATGTCTGGCCGAGATCCAGGCCCAGAGCAAGAAAAACTCCCATGTAGCCTGTGTCCATGTCATTTAAAGTCCTTCTCTTTTTCTTAAATTGCTGCTTAGCTTGTGCTTGTATTAGACTAAGTACAAAAACACTGCAAGAGGACCAGTTCAGGCCTGTCTATGCTGGGCCGCTGTTGACTTTATTATCGTCGTTATTACTGTTATTTCTGAAGAACCCCATGGCTCTCCCTCGCACTGATCTGCCTGCTTTACGTGTGGCCTCGCGGTCTGTGTGCTCTGGGGCTATTTATCCCACTTCTCTCCGCGTCAGTGTTCTCATTTGTGAGATAAAGGTAATAATAGTTGCGATCTCTTAGGGCTGTAGTGAGGATTTAAAAAGTTAATTTGTGCAGAGCGCTATATCCAGCACCTAGTAATTGCTGACTATCATTTCTGATAGTTATTATTATTTATTTCTGCATATTTTTCATTCCCCAATTCCATTTCCTCTGCTCCCACAGGCAATCTTTCTAATGTGTTAATACATATCCTTTTGTTCATACCTATTCTTGCAAAGCCTGCATTGTTGGTTTATCTGCATTATTTTTAATTTATGTGTCACGTTACTGAGTACGTCTGACCTGCTCTCCTGAGCTGCTGCGGAGGGCGCCATGGGGCACCCCCACCACGTACCCCCCAACCCCCGCCAGTTCAGGTGCAAGACTGGCCCTGGTTCTTCACCACCACAAACAACAGTGTGATGGACATCTTTGAAAAAGCCCGTTTTGGATCTGCTTGAGAATTCAGTTAGTTGCACATAGAACCGTGAAAAGTTCTGCTCCATATCAGGCTGCGCTTACTTGTAACTTGATCAAGTATTGCAAGGTTTCTTGTCAGAATGGCTCCACAAATGTGTATTCCCACCAGCGCATGACTGCTCCCATGTCCCCTGTGCTGTAAACGCTCTGCGTCACCCAGCTCTTGAGCCACGGGCACTCGCGCCTGCTTCCGCTGCAGGTGGGGAAGCGCGGAAGAACGCCACTGCCAAGCAAGCGGTGAGGACGAGCCAGGTCACCTACAAAATCCCAGGAGCTTTTTGCACCCTTCAGAGAACTGAGGTCACAGAGCAGCCGAAGGCACTGCGTTCCCAGGACTGGCAAGATTTCTGCGAAGAGCCTGGATGCGGGACTGTGTTTCCCCTACTGGGCGACGGGGGAAGAGGTGACCACCAGAGCAGGGCTGTGGGGAGAGCTGTGGGTCAGCTGGTTATTCATTCACTGTCTCTCGCGGCCTAAGTTAGCCGTCAGCCCCTCCTCCGTGAGAACGGAGTGGGCCCTGCACATGTGTCCGCGTGTCCTCTGCCTGCTGTCACAATACGAAGCTGCACCAGCAGAGGGTGATGCAGGGACGTTAAACAGAGGACGTGCCGTCTTGCAGGTCTCCCGGAGCAGCCTGCCCAGTTCTTCCCTGAGGCCCGGGCGCCTTTCCAGGGTCCAGGTGGGGCAGCACAGTGGTCTAAGTTTCAAGCCCCTCTGTCTCTCTATGGATGGCTTCTCCAGGGACCCAGGATAAGGAAAATGTAAACATTTTGTGTATGTTGGAAAAATTCAATCAAAAAGAAAAAAAACCCCTAAAATCGCAAATATGTGTATCATCACGCAAAGAACATAGTGTATCGAGTAAATTTTGACACTGTGCCTGGATTGTACACTCGAGGGAAATACTCTGGAGAAGAAGAGGAGAAGGAGGAAGAGAGGAGGAGGGGAAGAAATACGTAGCTTCATGCAGTGAGTTTCTTGTTGGTAGTAATATTGCTCTTTTTTTGGTATATATATTTATTTTTTTTTATTGAAGTAGAGTCAGTTTACAATGCTGTGTCCATTTCTGGTGCACAGCACAGCACTTCAGTCACACATGGACATGCGCATGTTCATTTTCATAGTCTTTTTCACCGTAAGTTACTACAAAATATTGGATATAGTTCCCTATGCTGTGCAGTATGAACTTGCCGATCTCTTTTATATACAGTAGTTAGTATCTGCAAATCTCAAACTCCCAATTTACCCCTTCCCACCCCCTTCCCCCTTGGTAACAATACGTTTCTTTGTGCGTCTGTTTCTGTTTTGTAAACATGGCTCTTAAAATGTCAAAGTTATTCTACCTATTATAGGATGAGGTACATAAATAAATATAGTCGTGGTTTGTGAACTGTGACTCTTTGGTGTCAGAGACAATAGATGCAAGTACGTATGTGGGGAACGGGCTGATGTCAGACTTGAGTTGGAAAAGGCAGCGTCAGGTCCTGAGTTCTCCTGGTTTCCTCGCTCTAACTACTCAACAGCGGCCGCTCTGAAGCAGTGAGCGAGTGTCCAGGTCTTAGGTTCTAAATACCTTTCCCCACAAAGGATCTAAGGCTCTTCAGAGAAGTGACCGACTCTGGCCCCCGGATGGGGAACATACAGACTGCCTTTGAGATGCCTTCTTAAGTGCCAGTAAGCCTGGGAGTCTTAAATATGAAGGAGGTTATGCCAAGAGTGTATAAGAACCATTTTTAAGAGGCTCCCATTGCAAATTTAGTGGGAAATTTGAACATCAAAAATTTTTAGTACAGGATTTTTCCATTCACAAGTAAAAAAAAAAAATCCAAGAATTTGATGTGAAACTCAAAAATGAAAAGCAAAACTGACAAAAAGGAAATAAACCATACGTTCGTCTCACGCCAGAATGCCGTCAAAAAACTTAAGTCACAACCAATTGGAAGTAACTGATTCAGGCAAGAATCAGCAATGTTGAGAAAGACACTTTAATGCTGTTAAAGTGCTTCCCCACAGATTACTTGGTGCTGCAAAGAGCAAGATGCCTTTCCGATGGAGAGACAGTGATGGGTGGGCATCGCTAGTGGAGGGGCGTCCTGACAGGTGCGTCTCTCGATGTGGTGCGGCAGGGGGTGCTCAGATCACCTCTCAAAGGTTCTTGATCGATGTGTTTAGCTTGCATCTACTCAAGACCAGGGACTGGCAAACTTCTTCTGTAAAGGGAGAGAGAGTCAGTATTTCGGTCTTCGTGGGTCATATGTTTTCTGCTACAACTCCCAGCTTTGTTGTAATGCAAAGGCAGCCACAGACAACATCTGAGTCACTGGGTGTGACTGTGTTTCAACAAAGCTTTGTTCACAAAAGAGGTTGTGGACAGACCTGGCCTGTGGCCACGGTGCACTGCGCCCGGTCACAGACTGACCTTCCAGTTCAAAGGCACCACAGGAGACTGAGGAACAAGTAAGGACGTGAGGAGGAGACAGGCACAGAACGCTGGAGAACGGCACGTTCTAGAAGGTCACGCACCGCATTTAAGTAACACGGCGAGCTGCAGACCGAGCACGCGAGAGCCCTGTCCCGTAACAGCAGAGCCTGAGGATAACGGCAGCCGCGTCCAGGGCACGGACCCGAACTGGATTTCAGTCAGAAAAGGAAGAAAAAGAGAAAGAAAAAGCCCGAAGAGGTGTAAGAGGCTTTTCCGTCACAGGCCGGGCGTTTTGTGACACTGAGGAGTTCTGTCATTAGTGTTGTCGCCGCTCTTGTCATCAGGAGGCTTGAAGTGGCAAGTGTTTAGGTGAGAACATGTCCTTATTCTCGGAAAGAATGTATCAAGTTTTATAGGAGTAGAGGGTCGTAACGTCTTATACTTACTTTGAACAAATTTGGGGGGAAATAGATGTGAAAGAACATGTACCTTTGGCTAAACGCAAACCACTTCTGATGTATGTTGAGAGTCTAACTGTATGGTGCTTGTTTTCTTTCTACTTCTCTGTATGTTTTAAATTTTTCAAAATAAAAATCTTAGGAAAAACATACACAAGGAGAAGAAAAAATCCTCTTTATTCTATTATCGCAGAGCCTTCTTTAGCTCTTTCCTCCGAGAAAGCCCAGCATTTCCTGCAGCAAATACGGTTCGGGCTGATTGCCCCAGCGTTTCCGTTTTCCAAGGCGCTCGCAGCCGTGGTCCTTATCCCCAGGTCCCACCGGGGAGAGGTTCCTTACTAACAAAATACATTCAGAAGCCTACAGAAGCCGAAGACATGAAAATCCATATCCTCTTAACATACCACATTATAAAGGAAACGTGTGAATGTTTTTATTTGGGAGGGAAAGAAGAAGGGATTAAATACTTGGAAGCCAGGCGGAAGTGTCAGGCATAGCAGAGAAAGCCAGTCAGAAATTAAGCGCTTGCTTTTCCTAATCACCAAAATATGCTGCTGGAAATCTTTGAACCTCAGCCTGAATCCCAGCTACTTCATGAAAGCTCTCTAATTCTCTCATGACCCCTTAAAGATGGGGCAGCGTCTCTGCCCCGCCAATTTAAATTTCTCACAGAGAAGCAGAGGATGGATTTTTTTTTGCTTGTCAGTGCTAATCCAGCATGGAATTCTAGAGATAGGCGGGCGCTGTCGTTTAGTGGACTAGGGACGCCTTCTAGGAAGGATCCCGCAGAGGGGGAGGGCAAGGAGTACGGCTTAGCTGCCTGCTCCATACGAGATGCGCTGAAGACGAGTCTGCGCCTGTCATCCGGCCCCGGTGCGCTGGGCGTCTCTGGCCCTCTTCTCTCCGTGGCCAGCCTCTGCTCTTCTGTCCTTTCCAGGCAGAGCCCACGTCCCTGGACTAGAATCCAGCTCCAGACAGACCCCTGAGTGGGGCTTCCTCAAGGCTCCTTCCCTGCCCATTTTATAGCAACCAGTACTTGTCAGAGCAGAAGAGACAGGGGACAAGCGATGCAGTGGGGGTGGGGCCGGCACGGACAGGAGCTCTGTCCTCGCTCTCCAGGTTAGCCTGCCAGGTCGCTCCTCCGTCCTGGCTGCAGTGTCTCACCTACAAAATGGGAAGGCTCCTCGTGGGGAAGAAGGAGAGCACACCCTGTCTTCTGTGCTGCGCCCCTCGCGTCCGCAGTGCAGACGGCTCGGGAGGCCAGGGACGGTGCATGGACTGCGGGCACGGTGCTGGCGTCTCCTCAGTGACTTACGACACCAGGTGGGGCGACTGCTCAAGTTCTGGGAGCCACAGCGATTTTATCCTGCCCTGCCCAGATCCAAAAAATTGCACGATTACACACTGAACTGCAAGATCCTAACTGAGGGTTGGTTAGTTTGTACACATCTTTGTGCTATGAGTGTGTGCAGAGAATCATGTCAGAAAAACAAAAGGTGAGTTCATTGTGTCATTCTCCCTTTTCAGAGAGAGAGAGAGAGACAGCATAGCAAAGATGAACTAGTCCTGGGCAGGGGGTGGGAGGGGACAGACTGGGATTTCAAAATGTAGAATAGATAAACAAGATTGTACTGCATAGCACAGGGAAATATATACAAGATCCTATGGTAGCTCACGGAGAAAAAAATGTGACAATGAATTTATATATGTTTATGTATAACTGAAAAACTGTGCTCTACACTGGAATTTGACACAACATTGTAAAATGCATATAACTCAATAAAAAAATGTTAAAAAAAAAAGATGAATTAGTCCTTTCTTCCCTCTTTAGAAAGCACTGGATGCATTAAAATTGGAAAGAAATGGAAACTGAATTCTTCTTGGATTAAAATATTTTACCTCCATTATGTGATTATCTCCCATGTACCAGCCCCTATGTTAGGCACCCTATAGGCAGGATGTGTTTATGGCGCCACCCGAGTGATGGTGCGACCATTTTGCGTCCTGTGTCTGGATTGATATGTGTGTGTAATACAGAAATCTATATTTCATGTGTAGATTTTATTTTCACATATTTGTATAGATGTACTATGTCTATTCTCTCACATATATTATATACATTTAATATCTATTTATTCAATATATACATTCCAATATTCCTATGTATGTATACACATATCAGATTTACAATGTGAAGATCGGACTGCATATATAAAACAAACTTGGACAAATTTTCTGGGATAGTCTGTGGTTGAACAGGGATCCAAAGTCAGTCTACATCACACTGCAATTACGAATGTGATTCTTTTATAGTTCAACTTTATATTTTACCAAAGCAGTAATTATTTACTTGTTCTCTTCAGCAATGTGTTGCCCAGGAACCTCCAAAGCATATGTTGCATTGAGGAAATGAATGGTTAATATGAGCCACATTCTTCTGTAAAACAGCACAGCGCTGCTTTTTGCACTTTGTGCCTACCTGGTGTCTAGCACTTTGCTCATCATTCATCGCTGTGGCTTTTTCTTTTTTTTTGGCTATTTACTTTGAAGCAGAAATAATGGAGCCCTTTGTGCTATTGACAAGCCCTCACCCATGCTTGTCAGATCAAGAGAGTACCTTTCCTCTTCAGAGTTTAATTAGTTCACTTAGAATTTTAGAATACATGTCTGTTCTAATGCTTAATTCAGCTTGTTACTTAAAAACAAACAAACAAACAAACAAAACGTAAGATTCAACTATTGAGACAGTGGAGATGGAGACACGGCCACGCTCCCTTATTTGAGAGCCACAGCGGGTTTACTTCAGGAAGTTAAAGCAAAGCGATGTTAAGTTGCCAAATCCCAGCCACAGGAACGTAATGCAGACAATACATTTTTATTTTTCCCCCCAAATAGTTTTCAAATAAAAAAATGCACTCAAGGCCAAAGTTAACAACACTTTGTTGTTAACAATACTTCTTTTCATTAATAGCACTTATGTTCAGTAATGTTAAACACACAAACAGCATTGTTTTGGTAGGAAGACGAAGCCAGACTCTGATATTTGATTTCCAGTGCGTCACAGCAGTAAAAATTACTTTAAAAGATTTTTAGTCCAATAATAGGATTCAGGAGATCACACCACATTAACAGGGGCCATTGTTCTCCACGTAACAGTTCTCTCTCTCTGACTTCTTGTATGGTTTTGGTCACATGTCTGTAAGCATTATATTTAAATTATTTATAGTATAAAATCGTATTTTTAACTTATTTCGATCTATTCCACCAAATGAATAGCTATATAGAGAACATACTTTCAAGCTGCGTCTTCACTGTGACAGTGGATTAACTAAATCATACACAATCTTTTGCATTTTTTTTTATTTTTAAAAATGACCAAGGAAACACATTTGCGATAGGGTTGGCTAGAGCCAGGGTGAATTCTAAGGTCAAGAGACATGGTTTCTTTCTTTGCAAGGTAACTGGCTCGTACAGGAAAAGAGCGTGCTCCGCCTTCAATTTTGTTGGTTTAGACTTGTAGACCTAAAGAAAATTTCCAACCAGACAGAAATATTTTTGGAATTCCTATTTCTCACAATTTGGAGACCTATTGGCCACTGGGTATAGCCATAATGTAGGTATGCATAATAGGAGTTTTTAAAAAATGAAGTTTAATAATACAGTTAAAACTTAATTTAAAAATATTTTCGAAGGAAGCATTCACTTGAGAGATTAAAAATTCATGTAAAATGTTGGAAAGGTTAAAATGATACAGCCCCCTGCATTCAGTTTGCTTTATTTCCTTCTCCAGTGAATTGGTGTTTGACATGAATTCTGTTAAACTGAAATTGCCAGAGTGAATTTTCCTATTTATTTTTCCTAAAACTTCTGAATGATCAAAAGTTACATAGATGTCTAGAAACATGAGTTTCTGAAATCTTGGCCATGGAGTGTGGTGTCGTTCTTGAAGTCAAAATGCCTGGATTTAAATTCAAACACTACGTCTTTGAACGCATATGAACTTGAGTGAGATTTAAAAGCTCTCTGTGTGTAAGTCCTCGTGTACAGAATGAAGATACTAACAGGGTTTTGGGGATTAGATGAGTATAGGTATGTATGTATGTTTTTAAGAGTAAGAGCTGTGTGCAGACAGCCCTCACACCGGACATCACCATTATCACCAGCAGCATGTTCCCTTCCTCTTCCTCCTCTGTGAACGTTACTCAGAAACTTCAGGGATTCTTAGAGCATTGATCTAAATCATCAAGAAAGCTGATCTGTGTTTAGCCTACGTTTAGTGATGAGGTTATGCATTTTTACCTTTATGAAATTTATTAATATACAGGAACAAAAAGGCTTATCTTAGATCTTCACTTAATGCGGAAAAACTGCCTCAAGAAACAGGACCTCGTTGGCTGCTTCTCTCTCCTTTGCAGAATGACTTACACTCTGTTTGACTAGTGTGCCCTGAAGATTCACCCTCCTCATCTCTTTGGCTCCCTTTGCGCGCGCCGCCGTTCCAGGCTCTGCGCGCTGGTACTCGTGTGTCTGGGGCAGAGCTGACGCTAGGTGAACGGGTGAGCGTGTGAGCTGCGAAGCGGAGTCTGTGTGAAACTCAGATGTTCTGACCCAAAGTTGGGAATTCTTTCCAGTGCGTCGGACTTGCTCTTTGGTCCCTCGGTCTTCCAGGACCTATGTTTCCAGGTAAACTCAGCGTGGGGTGGGGGGGGACGCCTGGAGCGGGTGTGGAGGCCCTGTGGGGAGGCCGTCTGCCCCGCACGCCAGGCTCCTCTTCCACTCAGTCAGTCGAGCTAATGGCCACTTCTCGTCGCCTTGTGCAGGCCTGGGCTTTTAGATGAGATCGCCAGTCCACGAGCTCACATTCTCTCTCTCTCTCATCTGTCTGTCTGTCTGTCTATCTACTATCTATCTGTTTGTAAGTGTGTAAAATCACACACTTTGAACTAGCCACTTTATTGAAGTTCCAAAGATACAGATGTAAAGACGAGTAAGACAGGAAACCGCCGTTTAAGAAGCTTGGTGGAAGCAAAAAGAAAGAGAACATGCAGCTCTTGAACAAAGTGTCAGTATAAAAATAAAGGAATGCAGATGCCCTGGGGGTGCCGGGAAGTGTGCCCACAAAACCGAAGGTTTGCAGGACACACGGCCTCCTCTCTCTGGACGGTTGTTCTTAGAGACCGGGAGTCGTGGCCTAAGGATCACTGCTTGTCCCTTTTGCGTGGAGACACTGAATCCCCACATACGTGGTGCGAGCTCCGCACGTTACTGCTTGTTGAATGAAATCAATGCCATGTGCACTTGCCAGTTGTCAAAGGCCACTTTATTCACTCAATTTTTTATTTATCTAAAAAGTCACCGTCATGAGAAATTGGGATCCTGTAGCCATTCTGTTATTTAAAGGAGGTTTGCCTTTGCCCAAAGATGTGTATATTTCCTTCATTTTAAAAGGAGAATGGTTAAAAAGCCATTACAATTTTAAGGAGATCTCATCGAGAAGCCAGGTTTCTACAGAATTTACAGATTGAACTGGATTTAGCACTTCAGGTAAAAATAAAGCAAGCCTGGCTGCCCCAGCTCACGGAAATGTACGCACTGGACAGTGGACTGGCTTCCCAGCTCCTACAGGAGCTAAAACAAGTGTGTTATTGATAGCGTTGTTCTCTGAAAGAACACGGAAGGCGTGGCGCAGGGGCTTCAGCCGCCGGGGGCTCGTGTTCCCAGACTGTGAGCAGCGCTGACGCTGGTCTTGGAGAATCTGTGAAGACGCACTGCGAGGACTTAGAAAGAGAAGACTTCACGGACATCGAGAGGTGTGCCAGCGATGGGGGCGGGGGGGGGGGGGGGGACTCTCCACGTTCCAGAAAAGCATGCGGAGGGTGCGACCGAATGGTCCATCTGGCCTCCCTGGGGTAGGAGCGCCGTTGAACAGCCAGCAGCTCGTTAAGCTCCGGTTGGCCGCGCCTCCAGACCCCCCACTAAGACTGGCTTGGTAGCAAAAATTAGTAACATGTGTTGACGTTAACTTGCTGAAATAAAAAAGTAAATTTTTGTTGGACATTTGTGTTTCACGTTCATGGACGATAAGCTTCTGTTTAAAAGAAACTGAAAAATACTCCTTTCTTCTTTGAACGCAGGCTCCGTTACCCACAGAGCGCTTCCGAGGCTGTGAACGGCTCAGTAACTCGTGTTTCCGGATGTCTGCTTTGAGTTATTTTTAAGAGGCTGGTCATTTCAACCGCTGACATGGAGTTTCATGGGGGAGGACTTGGTAACTAAAGAACTGAACTTGATTTACTGCCTCTGGAGGGGCTTTGCCCCATTCGTAAAGAAAACAAAATGGAGCTCAGCGTCGGCGTAGCTGCACGAAGCTGAACTGGTGAGCTCGTGGGGCGTTTGCTAAAGGCTTCGCTTCAGTCGCCGCTCGGGGAGGCCGCGGGCGGGGCGCCGGCTCCGCGCGGGCCTGGGGGCAGGTCGCAGGCGCTGCAGGTGGGCGCCCGTGGCCGTGGCCCGCTTTCCTCCTCCCTCCCGTGGTGGCAGAGCTGCGTGGGCGAAGGGCCGTGGAGCTCCAGGGCCGCTGCCCTCTGACCGCGCTGCCCGGCCGCGCGGAGAGCCTCTTGGAGGAGGGCAGGGGCAGGGAGGGCTCTGGCTGCACGCCCCGTCCGTCCGTCCGCCCGCCAGCCCCGGGCGCGGGGCGCTGGCCTCGGGAGGGGGCTCGCGGAGGGGGCGCCGCCGCCTCGCGTCTCCCGGGGGCCAGCCTGTAGCCCAGCTCTGCCTGGGCGGGGTCTCCCCGATGCTCAGGAAGCCCCCCGGGGTCGTCCTGATCGCACTTGCGCTGCAGATGAGGGCGTGGCGTCAGGAAGTTAGATAGCTCGCTCGGGTCCTGCCTGGAACGCGGCCGCGATGGGTTCTGAGCGCAGACTTGCCGGACGGCCCGGCCCTCCTGCGGCAGGCAGACCACGCGCTTCTGCAGGGAGGTCAGAGGGCTTCCACCGAGCTTCGCCGGAGGCCAGGCTTTGATTTTGAATGTGAACAGTTTTTCGACGAGTTTACCTGTATGCGGGAGGCAAGGGCGGGCAGCGATTGTGGGGGAAGGGAGGGGAGATAAGCAGAGAGAGAAGAACACTGGGGACGTGACTTTTCAAAGGCGGGTGGTTCTGGCGCCAAGCTCACTTCTGTGCTTTTGCATCTGAGAAATTACGGTTTATTCAGTCGTCTCTTTGGTAGAGTCGCTGCTCCGGCCTCTAGACATGACAGAAAAACAAGCTGTGACCTGGGGGAGCCAAGGTCTCCACAGGGAGCCGCACACAGGCCGAGCCCGGCTGAGTCAGCAAGTAGACTCAGATGCTCACGAAGGTGCAAGGGGAGCGGAGCGATTATCACGCGGGAACTGAGGCAGCAGCCTGGCCGGGGCGGCCCAGACACCCTGAAGGACAGAGAGGGTTTCGAGACAAGGGAGCTGGTTCTTTACGAACTTGCTCAGCCCACCCAGACTTTTTCAGATACATTCTTCACCTAGAAACCAGGGCGCCGTGAGATTCTACAGGCAAAGCAGTGATGTGGGAGCCTGGATGAATCTGGTGTCAGATGTGAACTGTAAAATGGACGAATTTTCCTAACGAAGAGGCAGGCAGACGCGCTTTAACAAACGCTTGTGGTGAGCCGTTTTTATCCACGAAGGGTCTTTAAATCGTTTTCGCCTCATCTCACGCAGGATGGGGGCCACCTCAAAACCCAGGAGGCTTCTCGAATATGTTAACTGATTGAACCCGTTCCCTGAAGTGGGGCTTCCATCGGCGTCATGCGTGTGAACCGGCGTGTGAACAGCCGTGAGCGCTTCCGACCGGTCACTACTCGCTGGCTCCACGCCCCCGTTCCACTGGGCACATGACACACCCTCGTCGTGTTCCCACTGCCCCGGTGTCTCCTGCAGGGACAAGACAGCGGGGCAGGGGTTCCTCTGGTCCTCGGATATCAGCACACACAGGTTCAAGCTGAGATAGTTCTCACTGTCCCCCAGCTGTCAGCTGCTGTAAGTCTGTCTTTGAGCCTCCGAGTTTCTCTCGCTCCTGTGCTAGGAATGGGGCACTAAAACTGTTGTGAGGTCACAGAATCTCAGAGTGAACCTGAGACGTTCTCCTGCTGGGGGTCCTGCTGCCTCCCAGGGAGCACAACGAGAGCAGATCTAGGTCTGGGACCCACGTGCTCTGTGGTGTTTCGTCTCCTTTCCTCCCCCCGTCAAGAGCATCTCTTTCCAGCTTGTTGGAAAGTGGGAGAGCCGAGTCTGCATGCTTTTCTAGAGTTTTATGTACATTTCTCCATCTCTGAGGTTTAAGGTTTTGGCAAGCACAAGCTAGGATCACTTGCACACTAATTTTATTCTCTCCCAGAAAGACATTCCTGAGGCAAAGAGAACAAAGCCGACGCCTGGAATTAATGAGGAAAAAGAAACAGGGAAACTGGAGGAAGGAAGTAAACAAGGGTTTACACCAAAGGCCGCCTCTCCCACACCTGCCCCGGGGGTTCCTGAAAAACGTCACATTTCCTTCCACATGTCCTCCTCCCCACCATGCCCATCACCCCTGCCCGGATGAGCAGTGGGACGTGCGACACCTGTGCCAGGTGTCCTCCAAAGTGGGGCTCCTTGCCTCCTGGTAGTCATGCCTCTGGATGCTCCCCTCCCAAGTTAAACAGGGCAGACCCGCGGGCCCCGGAACATTCTGCATAAGTGATGGCATGTGACCCCCAGGACTAGGTTATCCAGAGCCTTCTCCCCCTCAGGCCCCTGGAGGGCAGCTGCCGTCTCGTGAGGACTCTTGAGCTGCCCGCGCAGTGGTCCCTGTGTTCAGGAACTGAGGCTCCAGCCGGGAGCCAGCACAGCTTGCCAGTCACATGAGTGATTTGCTTGGAAGTGGACCTTGCAGCCCCGGGCAAGCCTTCTGATGATTGTAGTCGAGCCAAGATGCTTGTTGCAGCTTTAAGAGCGAGCCGGAGCCAGGGCACCCAGGGCAGCCGCTGCTGAGTGCAGAGCCATGGAAGCCACACCAAGTGAGAAGTGCCTACTGCCCTTTAAGCCAGCAGGTTCGGGGGTAACTTATCACGCAGTTACAGATAATTAATATAGATTGTGGCCCCTGGACGTGAGGTTCTGTGGAATAAAACCCTAACATGTAGGGGAAGCTTTGCAAGTGGGCAGTGGGTGGTGGCTGGATTTGGAGAAAGTTTTAGTGAAAGCCTGGAGGGAAATAAAGCGATTGCTAAGACCTGTGAGGGGGCTGCCAAGGAGGAGGGTGCCCTTTGGTTTCCTAGGCCTTCTTTTCTGCAATTATTCTCTTTCTCCAAATTTCTACCCACCTTATAGCCAAAAGGGAGCCGATTCCTGTAATCCACCCAGGTGAGGATCCCGGGCCAGGAAGCTGGTGGTCAGAAGTGGAGAAGGAGAGAGAATAGATCTGAAAGAACAAGGGAAGATGGCCAGCATGAGATTGCTCATTTATTTTTTTCTTTTTGTTTCCACATTTGATAATTGAACCGATCTTGTCCCAGGTGCCATAGCCCACTGCCAGCACCGAACAAGCCCACAGCAAAACCATCCAGCTTGGATGAGCCACGGCTTCTGCAGTAGTCACCTGGGGAAATAATGCGATTTGGTCACAGAAAGGTCAGGGTAAATTTAAAGATCAATAAAAAGGTTTTGATCAGTGGCCGTGTACATACCAATGTTTCACTATCATCGGAGCTAAATTTTAGGGTCATCCCATAGTTACTGGTTTATTTATAGTTCCATTACTTTGCTAGGTAAGTACAAAGTTACGAAAATTTTGTAGAACCTAGCTTTTTTGTCAAAGAATTAAACATTTTATTTGAAAGACACAAACCAGCATTATACTAGCACCAAGAGTTGGGGCGTAGGCTGAAAAATAAATTACAAGAGTCCAGCAAGGGAGAGATCACTGTAGACAGAAGTAACCTACAAGAGATGTGAACTGTCCATCTTCTCTGCCCTCCCCCCCTTCCTTCCTCCGTTCTTTCCTTCTTTCCTCCCTTCCTCCCTCCCTTCCTTCCGTCCTTCCTTCCTTCTTTCCCTCCCTTCCTTTCCTTCCTTTCTTTCATTTTTCTATCCATCCATCCCACCACAATTTTTATGCATTTGTTCTGGGCACAATTCTGTCCTTGGTTCTGAAGATATAGATGTGAATGAGAAGCAGTTCCTGTCACCATGGAATATCGACAAGAAATATCTAAGAAGCAAGTGAGGAGCAGAGAAAACATTTGCAGAATGGGGAAAAACGCATGTCATGGTTAATCCTCTGTGTCGACGTGGCTGAGCTGCTGTGCCCAGTTGTTTGGCCAAATATAGTCTAGATGTTGGAGTGAAGGTATCTGGTAGATGTGATTAATATTTACAATCAGCTGACTTTAAAGAAAGGAGATTATCCTTGATAATGTGGGTGGACCTCATTCAATCGGGTCGAAGGCCTTAAGAGCAAAAGCTGAAGTGTCCTGGAGAAGAAGATATTGCCTCAAAACTGTTACATAATAATTTGGAGTTTCTAACCATCCAGACTTCTCTGCAGATTTCAGGCTCAGGGCTGCAAAATCAATTCTGCCTGAATTTGCAGCCTGTGGACTTGCCCCGTAGATTTTAAACTTGCCAGCTCCCAAAATCGTGTGAGTCAATTTCTTTAACTAAATTATTTATATATATAAAATCTAAATATATATATTTATTATATAAATAGTATATCTGGGGAAAGAGAAATAAACAGAAGCTTATACCTAGGTTGACAATGTTACAGAAAACCCCTCAGCAACACCGACAACAGTGACAGAAGGGAGGCCTCTGGTGTCACTCTTCTGCCAGAGGCCAGTTCTTTGAAGCGAACACTTTGCCTCATGGGAGATACATTTCCTGTATCACTGATTTGCTGAGGACTCAGGTTTGTGTTAGAGCTTTGCATCTTAGATCTTGTTTGCACTGGTGGCAGGGGTCAAAGGCTGCGGGGATGTACTGGCAGATGGTGGCACTTGAAACATGGTTGGGACTGATGTTGCTGCGAGTCAGTGGGGCTCTGAGCAGCGCAGGAAGTTCCCGTTAGCAGGTACTGACCTAGACCAGGGAAGGTGGACTCACTTCCTAAATGCAATGATGTTTAAAAATAATTCTCTTAAAGGTTGTTTTATTTTTGTTGACATTGTAAAAACCTTCCATTATATTAATAAAAAGATGGAAAATATTAAAAAGAGAGAAGAAAAATACAGCAATAATACTACAATTCAACCATTGCTACTTGTAATGCAGTTAATATTTCCTTAAATAAGTTATATGCATTTTTATACAGATCCATCCAAGTGTGCAAATTTGACTTTAGTTTTTTTCACTTAGCATCCTATTCCATTTACTCAACTACGCACTCACTCATTCATTCAATATACATCCCCTGAATTTCTACTCTGTGCCAGACAGTCAGGTGTTGGAGAATTTACCCATGCCTTACATTTTTTTGAGCACCATTTTTAAGATTGAATTAAAAATTTTTAAAATTGAAGAATAGTTGATTTACAATGTTGTGTTAGTTTCTGGTGTACAGCAAAGTGATTCTGTTATACAAACATACATTTGTATGTGAATATATATATATTTCTTCCATTATAGGTTATCACAAAATATTGAATACAGTTCCCTGTGCTACACAGTAGAATCTTGTTGTTTACCTATTTTATATATAATAGTTTGTATCTGCTCATCCCAAACTCTTAATTTATACCTCACCCCCCCCTTCCGCTTTGGTAAATGTAAGTTTGTTTTCTATGTTTGTGAGTCTGATTCTGTTTTATAGTAAATACATAAGTTCATTTGTGCCATATTTTAGATTCTACTTATGAGTGATGACATATGGTGTTTGTCTTTCTTTTTCTGTTACTTCACTTAATATGATCATCTCTAGGTCCACTCATGTTGCTGCACCCGGCATTATTTTATTCCTTTTTATGCCAGAGTAGTATTCCATTATATACCACATCTTCTTTATCCAGCCATCTGACAATGGACACTTAGGTTGCTTCCATGTCTTGGCTATTGTAAATGGTGCTGCTATGAACATTTGGGTGCATGTACCTTTTCAAGTTAGAGTTTTCTCTGGATACATGCCCAGGAGTGGGATTGCTGGATCCTATGGAAATTCTATCTTCAGTTTTTTAAGCAATCTCCACACTGTTCTCCATAGTGGCTGCACCAGTTTACATTCCCACCAACAGTGTAGGAGGGGTCTGCTTTCCCCACACCCTCTCCAGCCTTTGCTGTTTGTAGACGTTTTAGTGACGGCCGTTCTGACTGGTGTGAGGTGGTGTCTCATTGTAGTTTCGACTTGCATTTCTCTCATAATTAGTGATGCTGAGTATCTTTTCATGTGCTTATTGGCCATCTGTGTGTCTTCTTTGGAGAAACGTCTATTTAGGTCTTTTACCCACTTTTTGATTGAGCTGTTTGTTCGCTTTGTTGTTGAGTTTTACAAGCTTTTTGTCTCCTTTGTAAATCAGTCTCTTGTTGGCTGCACTGTTTGCAGGTATTTTCCCCCAGACTATACGTTGTCTTTTCATTTTGCCTGTGGTTTACTTTGCTGTGCAAAGCTTGTAAGTTTGACTAGGTCCTATTTGTTTACTTTTGCTTTTATCTCTGTTGCCTTGGGAGATTGACGTAAGAAAACACTGTTTGGGAAAGAACAGATACTTATGTCAGATAATGTTTTTGCCTATGTTTTCTTCTAGGAGTTTAATGGTGTCATGTCTTGTATTTAAGTCTTTCACCATTTTGAGTTTATTTTTATGTGTGATGTGAGGGTGTGTTCTAACTTCACTAATTTATGTGTCCAGCTTTCCCAGCACCACTTGTGAAGAGACTGTCTTTTCTCCATCGTATGTTCTTGTCTCCTTTGCTGAAGATTAATCGACTGTAGGTGCGTGCATTTACCTCTGGGCTCTGTATTCTGTTCCATTGGTCCCTATGTCTGTTTTTGTGCCCAAACCATGCTGTTTTGATTACTGTAGCTCTGTAGTACTGTCTGAATCCTGGGATTATTAATGCTTGCTTAATAATCAATTGTGTCCTTTTATGATAATTGCCTCAATCATTTCCTGGGGTTATCAGTTGAGTATTGGATTAAGTGGGGAGAGAGATTCAGAGACCGGATAAATAGATGTTCTGTATCGCCACAGCGTTTTATACCTTTTCTATCCTAACTTCACTGAAAGCAGAATGAGCGCAGCGTATCTGACAGGAGAGAACAGATACAAAGGTCCCAGAATGGCTGTCTTCTTGTAGTAAAGGCCAGTCCCTGGGTTGGTCTCTGGTTCCTAGGTCTCCCGAGCACCGCACAGAACCACTGCAGGCTCAGAGGAGGTGCTGAAGGTCAGCCTCTCCTTCTAGTTGCTGGTCCTGCAAGTCTCAGTCACCGAGGCCCCTCAACACCCTCCTGCCATCCTTCCTGGTGTGTGTGTGTGTGTGTGGGGCACGCTCTGGCTTGTCAGCCGCCCATTCCACCAGCATGCAGAGCCACCTCACGTGTCCTCCCTAACCTGACGGCCAGTGAGAACGGTCTCCTGCCGGGATTAAGCCAGGACCCTTCTACAGGCGGGCAGTTGTGAAGAACAACCACAGGAAGAAGCCGCCCGGCCTGCTGGTGGGGTTGGCCTCCTTCCAGTCTGCCGAGCGTCTGCCGCTCGTGTAGTCGCTTCGCGTTGTGGCAGTATAATCAGGTTGACAAAAGTGGACAAGATTTTTGGAGGCAATCGAGCACACTAATTCATTTAAAGATGCTGAACAGGTGCAACTGGGACACGTTGAAGGTGGTTATTAGGCAAAAGTCATCGGAGGAAGGCGGGCCGACATCTGTGCCTATTGTTAGAGACACAATAGAGCAGGATCTTCCTGCGGATGGGGCAGCCCTCTGCGCGATCCTCCTGATTTAGGACTTTCACTGCTGAGGGTAATTAGCATTTCAAGGGGGAGGATGCAGAATTCATCTTTTCTGTTCTCTCTTTCCTGGGGGTGGGTAAAAGTGGAGTCTGATTTAATTAAGAAAGGCAGTAACTCCAGGCACCCACATAATCAAATGTTAACTATAGCAGAACAAGGACCGTCTAATGAGGTCTTTGTGATTTAAATTGGGCTAAGCCTGGTTGCCTACCAGTCTGCTGGTTTCCAGGAGCTCCTTTGTTCTTCAGTGTTTTGCTTCTTCAAACTGTCCCCGTCATATAGACCGGCTTAGCATCAGAGACATTTAGTTGCCCGGGAGCCCCCTGGAATTGTAAATAAACCTGAGAGATCTGTGTTAGCTCTGGTGGGTCGCTGAAGAGCAAGGCAGACTGAGGTCTGGGCGCAGGGCGTCGGTGAGGACTGTTTGGAAGGTCGCACTGATGGACACAAGTTCCAAGAGCACTGGCTTTTTTCTAGCTGAATGACCGTCAGCCACATTCTTTAAAAGATGGAGTTGCACAGAAGGAAAAACAAAACCATGACTCTTGGAATGAGACAGTTCTAGGTTCAAGTCCTTGCTTCAGCGTTAACCTGTCAGCTCCCTCGCAGGGGCGTCTCTAACTGCGTGTCCACTCAGGTGGCTCCGACCTGGCAGTGGGAATGTGGAGGAGAAGAGAAGAAATGGTCATCCTCACGCACCAGGGGGATTGCTGGTGGGGGTCCCGGGTACCGTGACTGACAGAGCAGCTGAAGAGTTGGGAGCAAGTCCTTTTGTTTGTGTATCTGCAGAGTCCCGGCAGGGCCCCAGACGTTTGTGAGATGAGTAAATACCAGTCCAGCTCGCTGGAGCACGTTAGAATCCTCCTAGATGCCTTCTGGTCCAAAAAGTCTGTTTGTTCCAAGGTCTTTAATTCAGGTAAGAAGGTTCTGGAATAGCATCTCAACCCTCCGCCACCACACACATACACACACTTTAAAGTCTGATCAATATATTCTTATCAAAAATATAAAGCCTTTGTTAATTATGTAAAGATTTATTCAACATATTTTTTAAAATATTATATTTTTGAAAAATTGAGTTATGTCAACTAAAGCCACACTGAGTGAGGGATTCAGGAGAGAGAGCCAGGGAGTGCGTCCAAGTGGGAGCTGCAGTCTTTCTATGATCGAATTTTGGAGGTGGCCTCCATCCCCTCTGCTGTGCACGCTGGGTCACAGAGACCAACTCTGGTCCAGAGTGGGAGGGGGTTATGTCAGGGTGTGAGTGCCAGGAAGTGGGTAGACGTTGGGGACCACCTGGACAGTGGGCTGCCACGCCGTCTAACTCACCTCCTCTCCTCCCCGGACGTGTCCCCGTCACAGCGCAAGAACCTACTAGCTGCGTGCAGGTTGGCTCTGCAACGTCCGGCACTCTTCCCCTCTGAAAGACGCACGCCATCGTGCCCGGCGTGTGGCTGGACGGGGACGGACAGAGCGGAATTAAGGCAGCATCGCGAACACACCCAAAGAGAGCGCAGCATGACGTCCGCTTTCAGTTGCGAAATAGCAGTGAAGATCAGTGATGGGTGTTTACACAAAAACATTGTTTGCATACTCCAGTCCTCGGTGGGGGAAATCAATTTAATCTATTGTGCATAAAATGATGCTTTTTTAAAAAGCAATCCCAAGCCAGGAATTTACATTTAGAATGTTTTGAAATTAAATGTAGTCTTTTAAGAGTACTTAGTGTGTTCGTATGACTAAAAAAATCAAAATTCTATAAAAATATAAACGAGAAGCCTAGCCCCACACCCACTCTTAACTGCTCTGCTCCCTCTCGTTGCCCTCGGGGAGGGTATAGCTCAAGTGGCAGAGTGCACACACACATTGTGCACCTCAGCATATGCAGAGTCCCAGGTTCAATCCCCAGTACCTCCTCTAAAAATAGATACGTAAGTAAACCTCATTACCTCTCCTCCGGATTGAAAAAATACAAAATGACAATGATTCTCTCGTTACCCTCAACACTTCTGTTAGAGTCTTACGTGTGGTCCAGTGTTTCTCAATGAAAGTACAAGTACATATACCACCATTCCAGCTGTTTTTTATGCAAAAATTAGCATACTTTACCACTGATGGTCTTCCTTGTCTTTCTGGTGTGGGTGTTAGTTTCTGGTGTACAACGAAGTGATTCAGTTTCATACGTGTATGAATAGCGTTCCCTGTGCTCTACAGTAGGACCTTGTTGTTTGTCTGTTTTATATACAGCAGTTTGTATCGGCTAATCCCAAATTCCCAACTCATTCCTTCCCCTTCTTCCCCCCTGGTAACCATAAGTTTGTTTTCTATGTCTGTGGCTCTGTCTCTGTTTTGTAAATAAGTTCATTTGTATTATATTCTAGATTCCTCATCTAAGTGATATCATACAGTATTTTTCTTTCTCTGGCTGACTTCACTGAGTATGACAGTCTCCAGGTCCATCCACGTTACTGCAAAAGGTATGATTTCATTCTTTTTTTGGTGGACTTTTTAATGATGGCCATTCTGACTGGTGTGAGGGGACATCCCATTTCAGTTTTGATTTGTGTTTCTCTGACAATTAGCAATGTTTAGCAACTTTTCACGTGCCTGTTGTCCACCTGTTACGTCTTCTTTGGAAAACTGTCTCTTAGGTTTGCTGCCTAGTGTGTGATTGGGTGGTTTGTTTTTTTGGGATGAGTTGTATGAGTTTTTATACTTTGGGAATTAATCCCTTGTCGGTTGCATTGTTTGCAAATATTTTCTCCCTGTAGGCTGTCTGCTCTCTATTTTAAAAATATTGTAACCAAGTATGACAGATATACAGTAACATGCACCAATCTTCAGTATTCAAGTGAATTAGCTTTATACAGCTGTGCCCACGTAGCCACCCCACTAATTAGCCATAGAATATTTCCAACATGTCAGATGCTCCTTTGTGCCCTTTTACACTCAAAACCTCTTCCTTGAAATAACCATCATTAATTCCATCACCCTAGATTATTTTGCCTTATTCAGAGTATTCAGTCTTCTGCAGTTGGTTTCTTTAACTTGCCTCTTCACTATTTCCGTGAGGTGCCCTATGATGCTGCGTTTGCGTGTGGATGGTTATTCTGTATCGGCTCATAGAAGGCCATCGTATGTACAGACCACAGTTCAATTACTCATTCTCCAATCGATGCATGGGCAGTTGGGTTATTTCCAATTTTTCTTTATTATAAATAAAGCTTATATCAACATTATACTGTCACTCGCTAAATATACACCTTTTTTTCCTTTTGAGAATATATGAAGGACTGTCAGAAAGCTGCATCGTAAATATTGCCAAACACATTTTCAAATTTGTTTTAAGCATTTACATGGATATTATCAATATGTGAGGGTTCCAACTGCTGCGTGTGCCAGCTAACACTTGCTACCAGTTGTCTTGATTTTTAGCCATTTTGTGGGTGTACTGATATATCATTATGGTTTTAATTTCCCTAAAAAGGATCATTTTATCGTTTTTCCACATGTTTTTGGCCAGGAAAATAACTTTATGTGGGAAATGCCTGTCTAAATCCTTAGTGACTTTTTTTTTACTTTACTGTGTCTTCTTAAATATTTATCTGTAGGAATGCATTTTATATTGTTGACATGATTTCTTTGACATATACATTTTTGATATCTTTATAAATATCTTATAAATAGATTTATTTAGTATCCTCCCAAGTGGAGTTTAGCTTTTTCACTCTCTTGCATCTTTTGATAAGCAAAATGTCTTAGCTTTAAAGACATCTAATTCATTAATCTTTTTTTGACAGTGCTCTTTTGCATTTAAAGAAATCTTTGTCTAGCAAAAAATTATGAGGGTACTGTGTGTGTTCTTCTAGAGCTTTTTAATTATAGCTTTCACATTTGACTCTACACCCACTTTCAATTAATTTTAGCTCTGGTATAGAGCGGATGCCGTGACTCGCTCCTTTTACTAGATGGATATCCAGTTTTCCCAGTTTACCATTTGTTCAGTGACTTCCTTTTTCTGGTTGAATTGCCTTGGTGCCTTGGTTGGAAATCAAAGTTGATCATATGTGTACGGGTATATTTCTGGGTAAATCATCCTGCTTTTGATCTCTGTGTGTATCTTTATGCCAATGTCAGCCTTGTGTCCTGTAGCTGACAAATCTAGAAGTCAGGTTACAGGAGCCCTTCACCTGTTTTCAAACTGTAAAATTTTGGCTATTCAAGGCCCTTGGAATTTCCATATTTTTCTGTCTGTCTCTGTCTGTATATATGTATGCAAATTCTTCTGAGATTTTGATTACAATTTTGTTGAAACTGTATATTAAGTTGGAGAGAATGGCAATGTTGACAATAATGAGCTTTTCAATCTGTGAAATTGGTGTATCTCTCCATTTTTAAAGATGACCCTTGAATTTCTCTCCATCACACTTTGTTTTTAATGCAGATTTTAATTTTTTAATGTAGAGGTTGTGCACCTATTTTGATCATTTTTGCTAGATATTGGAATGTCTGTAACATGTAAGTATGTACTTAGTGTACTTTAATTCAGTTCCCGTGGCTGGGATACAGAAACGTGTCTGACATGATGATCCCACTCAATGAATGTTTCTTAATTTAGATTTAACATCGATCAGAGATAGACCACCCAGCTGAGTCCTTGAAGAATTCGTGAGCTACACAGTTATAAGCAAAATAAAACCTCATTTTAAGACGCTGGCTTTTGAGGTTGTTCGTTACACATCAAAAGATCACCAGAACTATACAAAATGCACATTTGCATGTTCAAAAGTGGCACAGCACAGCGTCTCATGAGAGTAAGGAAATCTTGGCAAAAACAACGCGTGAGTCTAGATCTGGAACGTGTCACTACGGTAAGCGATGAGGCTCAGGGGCCAGCCGTGCTGAGAGGTGTCTCACTTCGCCTTTGGCAGATTTGGCTGAGACCAGATTGTGGCAGCACTGACAGTAGTGACGCTTGTACTGTCTACCGTGCGACAGGCACCACCGTAAGTGCTTATGCATCTTGACTAATTTTACTTTTACAGAAACGCTAAGAGCGTGTGCTATTAATCTCCCAATAATTTCAGTAAAGAAACTGATGGACTGAAGGTCTAATTGAGCTCTCCAAGCCTAATAAACTGTGGATTGTTTTGCAAATGCAGGCACTCCAGCCTCGGGCCACTGGAGTCCACACAAGCGTTCTCTGCAGGCTGCAGCTTGGTCGTCGGACTCACTAAGTGGTCCCTCTCAGGCGTGTTGCAACTGCAGCGTGCCAGGCACCGTGAGCTGCCTCTGACTTTATGGTTCTTTCTTCTTCTCAATTTTTATATATTTGCTTATTTATTACTGGCTTATTTGTAGGTCATGATCTATTTGTTTGTTTTTTATGCAGGAAAACTAAATGTATTTGTTCTCCTTAGACTATTGAGCTTTTAAAACTTATTATTTTTTTAAATCCATGGCTTGAGGACTTATGCCCAATTTTAAAACAGGCAATGTGATTACAGATCTTCCTCGACTTACAGTGGGCCTATGTCCAGATAAACCCATTGTGAGTTGAAAGTATCCTATGTGGAAAATACACTTAAAACACCTACCTTACACCTGCTTGGAACAATCACGTTAGCCTGCAGCTCAGCAAAAGCATCCAGCACAGAGCTGGCTCATAATAAAGTGTGGGATGTCTCATGCACTTTACCGAATACTGCGCTGGAACTGAAAACCGGAGTGCTTGGATGCAGGATGGCTGTCGGCGCCCAGGTGGTTCACCTTTGTGATGCTGGGGGTGACTGGTGCGTGCGGCTCACCGGCCCTGCCCAGCATCCTGAGAGACTATCGGACCGCACATCGCCAGCCTGGGGAAGATCAAAGTTCAAAATCTGAAGAACTGTTTCTACTGAACGCATGTCGCTTTTGCACCACCACAAAGTTGAAAGCCCCTAAGCTGAGGGATGTGTGTATTTCACTACTGCAAACAGCCCCGTGGAGTTAATACAGCGCGTTTCTATGAGCAAGCTCCTTTACCTGTCACAGCGCATCTGCGGACTGAGTACTGTCCAGGTTTCATAGATGAAGTGACTGAGTGCCTGGAATTCAGTAATTTGCACGACCAACTGGGACAGTCACGGCTTGAGCACAAGTCCTTTGAATGCAAACCCAGTGCTTCACCAGCTACAAATTATTTCGTTTTGAAATTTAAAATGGTTTTCCGTATTACTGTCTTTCAGTAAATACTCCTAGGCTTAGAGTGCAGATATCACGGATTTTGTTTTCCACTGATAAGGTTTTCTTTTCTACCCATATTTCAGAGACATTTATATGTATTCACTTTTCTGTCATATAATGTACAACTCAAAATTATAAACGATGAATATTTCAGTGTAATTTAGTCAGGACACAGAAAGGAAAAGAGAATTTTTATGATGTAATTGCATTTCTGATAAACGTAGACTTTAGTAATTGTCCCCTGAATTTAAAATCATCACCTCTTTCCAGTTTGAATTATTTATTCCCTTTGAAGTCATATTTGACTTTGCAAGTGACCAGCCTTTTAAGTGAAAAATGCATGTAGATCTGGGCAGGAAGCATGGCTTCGTGATGCACTTCCTCACTGTGGACGCTTCAGGCCATTGTCGCACACCCGTAGCTGAAACACAACAAGTTCCTTTTATAACTTGCTGATGACAAAACCTACCATCCATTTACGCTGCACAGGTTTACCTCTGATGCAAAACCACGTTATTGTTGAAGGGGCCTTACTCGTTACCAGGCTGAAACTGCCCATTTTCTTGGTGCCGATGGAAGCCGGGCAGGGTGCTGTTGACTCTGGCTTGCTGAGAGGCCAGGCCAGGCCAGACGTCAAGGACCCTTCATGCCTCTGCCCCTCAGCTACAACACCAAACTCCAGCCAGCCTTTAACCTTCCGAGTTCTGCTTCCATCGGATGAGGGAGTTGGTCTTCACCCTGTTTCTTAGACCAGGCGGTGAGCCACAGCCGCCCGCCGAGGAGGGGAGGGGCAGGAGGGCTGCACATTCCTTGTCTGACTCTCTCTCTGTAAGTTATGCCCTGCAGAGGAAATGTGTAACTGCTGAAAACTGCAAAAAAAAAAAAAAATCAAACATCAAAAACAAATTAACTGTAAAACCCCAGAGTCATCTTTTAATGTCACATAATGGATGTGACTTCCTTACCTAATTCTCCTGATGGCAAAATTCATGTCTATCCTGGTCAGCAACCCCTCACACTTAAAATGCGGGATGTTACAGGTGCGCTTGAAAGAAGCGTTTGCATCAAAGGCTTGCATGTTGTCTGGGAGCTGAAATATGAGAGAAGACTTTTTTTTTAAGGAGTAACTAAAGTTTTCCTTTATTTTTATCTGTATAGATTTTCTCCACTAACACACTTTTGCTGCAATGGTACCTGTCTCCTTATATAGCACACGAGAGAAGATTATTAACAATTTTTTTTTTAAAGTGGAATCGCCCTAAATGGAACAGTGTTGCTGGTGCTCTGCGGTCAGAGCCCAGGTCTGTGCCTGGGTTTCAGTTTCCCTTTTGCTGGCCTTGTGACCTGGAGCACATTCCTGCAGCCCCCCAGTGACGAGCCTCCCCTCCTCCCTGGTAAAGGGAGACCTTTTGAGCCCCTTGTCATAGTTTTTATTAAGGATCAAAATCTTAGACCTTTGCTTGGCGCACAACACTCGTCAGGGTTACACTGGTGCTTTTCAATAGTCATTCACCGAGACTGGATCGGGCAGGGCTGTGTGGGTTCCCTTGCCATGATGCTGGTGCGTGAGCTTTGCACGATTTTGGGGCAATCTTGGCTCACGTGACTCACCCACGCCCTGGACCCCACTCCGACAGCTCCAGGTGTCCAGGTGTCCAGGTCTGTGTTTGTTTCATCTGCTCCCACGGTGAACCTGCACCCACGATTGTGATGAATTGCTGTGCAGAATGAAACTTTTTTTTTTAAACATCAGTTAAGCCACCTTAAACAAATATTTCTTTAAGCCTCAGCGTCTGGTATTTGAACCTTGACCCCTTCAGATAAAAGGCATCAGAAGCCCCTCTGCGTGCCTGAGCTCCCTCCTTCAGGGGCTCAGCCCTCAGGCTGCCAAGCGAGACGTCCCAGGCGGTGGCCTGTGTTTTCAAGCCTCTAAAATCAGTTTTCTCTTTAGGCTCTGTCATGACTCCAGAGGAGAACCACATCAGTTCTTCTTCATTTTGACTCTGTTCATACTCTGAATGCATTTGTTATCTTTATAGAAAATACTTTGTCTTGACTTCAAGATTGAATTGTTTTCTTTTTCATTTACTACGAGACACTCGATGTGCATGCAAGTACATGTCCCACGTTTCAAATCTAATTCTAGTGAAAGGGGAAAAACTGTATTTTTTGTGAAAGTCCTCTTTGGGTCTAGTGCTAGCCTAACTTTGCTTAGGGCCCTTCTCAGGGCCTCAAAGGCCACTTTGTGAAGCAGCGTCTTCTCTGCAGCCCTGGCGAGTGGCGGACCCGTGTCTGACCTGAGCCCGGCGCTGCCGGGCGGCGGACGATGCAGGCTGGCCGAGGTCCGAGCACAGCCGGCACCGCAGCTCTGGACCCGGCTTCATCGCCCTGTGGGGGGCCAGTCTGCGGCCAGCAACGGAGGGAAGGAGGAGTCCACGGGGGTTAGCAGATGACTCCAGGGTCTGTCCTTCTATTAAACCCAAACCCAAACCCAAACCGAAAACAAACAAACAAAAAAGGCCACTTTGGTCAAAGAGCTAGAAGAATTTATTTGTAGACAATCACAGACACGTGGGTAAGGGGTGTCAAAAAGGTTCCTTGCCTCTCTGTTCCAGCATTTCCTAACTCTGCAGTCGAGAAGGTGAGGCACCTTGAAGGTCTTCGCGTGTGCAGTCCGCGCAGCTTAAGAAGGATAACAGTGCTTCTGTGTGGTGAGGCAACGCTTCTACCCAGGAGTCAGCTGTTTAACTGGCCTTCATGCTGGAAATTCCCTGTTTCTTATAAATTTCAGTGGGAAAGGGCCACTAGTTTTGAAGTAAACAGTTTAACTCGATATATTTTTGCTGTATTTTCAGTGGGTGGGAGTTTTCAGTATACGCACATTTGCCCAGTGTCAATGGCATTAAGTATTTTCAGTGTGTCACTACTGTATGTAACTGGATGTTTGATAAAGGGGTAGACAGAATTCTAAGCTGGCCCCGGAGCTCCCTGGCCCCGTGTGTGCAAATGTCTCCTTCCAGGATTCAGTCCAGCGCTAATCTGTGGACTGCAGTGAGAGGACTGTGCACGTGTGGTTAGGTTCCTAGTCAGCTGACCTTGACTTAAGGAGACTATCCTTGGTGGGCCTGACTTCATCAAGTGGTGGGCAGGGCTCACCCTGGCAAGAGAGATTTTAGGTGTGAGGGGGATTCAGCACACGGAGGGGAGGGGTCTCTGTTGCTGTATTGAAAGATGGGAGCCATGTGGCCAGGAATGCAGGGACCTCAAGTTGCTGAGGGGGGCCCCCCCCAGTCAACAGCCAGCAAGGAAACAAGGATCCCTGCACTCCAACCACTAGGATGTGAATCTGGCCACTGAATGAAGGAGCGTGGGGTGGGTTCGGCCTTCGCCAGGTCTCCAGGTGAAAACGCAGCCTGACTGAGAACTGGGTCTCAGCCCCTGGTGGAGAGCCCGGCCACGCAGCGCCTGCACTTCTGAGCCACAAAACTGCAGGCTAGCGAATAGGTCTTGCTTTAAGCTTCACATGTGTAATAAATTATTACTTAATGATAGAAAATAATACAAGAAGATTCAATTTTCCAGACGTTTGTAAAGTCGAGGTGTTACTCCTGGACGTGGGACACTTTGTCCCCAGTATGTCCCTCGATTTCCTGTACAATCAGAGAGCAGGGAGGCCGGGACCCTTGGTGAGAAAACCTAGAAGGTGCACCTTGGGGTTGACGGAGCTCTTCCAACCCTCACTCGATCTCCACTCCCACTATTCAAGTGGAGCCTCGGAGACGGAAAAGGGCCAGGCGGCCCCAGCTGTTCAGACTTGGTTCTCCCGGCAGCGCTAGTCTTGTTGCGCATATTGCTTTCAACCAAGAAATCTTGCTTTTTCGAGGAGTTTTAGGTTTATAGCAAAACTGAGTGGAAAGGACGGAGGGCTCCCGTAGGCCTGCCCCACTGTCGCGTCCCTCAGCACGGCGGCCCGCGCGCTGTAACCGCTGGCCTGGCACTGGTGCGCCGCGGCCGCCGCCCGAAGCCCGCGCCTCGCGTCACAGGGCCCTCCCGCTGTGCCCGCGCTGCAGGCTTTGGCAAACGTGCACTGACCTGCACCCTCATTGCCCTCTTGGCAACCGCGGACCTCTGTACTGCCTCCAGAGGTTTGCCTTTTCCAGACTGTCCTGTGGTTGGAGTCGCACAATATGCAACATTTTGAGATCGGCTTAGTTCACTTAGTGATAACTCCCCCATGTCTTTGTTTTTTTTTTTTTTTTTTAATTGAAGTAGAAGAAGATGTGCCCTGCAAGCCTGGGGAGCCAGGCATCGCTTTCCCTCACAGTAGGAGCTGGAAGACATGCTCAGAGCCCAGCTGACAGCCGCCAAGCAAACACAGCGGAATCCACTGCTTAAACAGCTTCCGATAAAGGCTCCCACGGCCGGGCCTGCTGGCCGCACCGGGGCGCTCAGAACGAAGCAACCGAGTACGCGGGGCCTCGTGTGGGCACGGGGGTGCCTTCTGGTAACGCCAGGGGGTTTACCGCCCATTTGGCGGTCATCCTGGTGTGGACGGCCTTTACCGATAGCGCTCCGTGGGCACGTCCCGAGGGACATAAGGCTCGCCGCGGCGGGCTTCTGCAGAAGCAGCTGCCCACGTTGCCAGCCTTCCACGTGCGATTTCTGCAGCTGCTGCTTCACGGGCTACAGCTAGCCGCGCCACTTCTCTGAAAGAGGAGTGTGCGCGCAGTAAAACCATAAACTACTTAGAAGCGTAAAAACCAGTTATCGGATCATCACAGGAAGGCCGCGGTAGCCTCCCAGTGAGCTCTTTCTAGGCGGGGTTCCACGTGTCTATACGCACTTAGATTACATGTACTTTTATAATTACTTCAGGTTCCACGTGCTGTCTGATCATCTGCCCTCTCACCTAGCAGCGTCAGGGAAGTGTCTCCACTTCACCGAATACAGAACCTCATTACTGATTTTAACAACACCCTTGTGTGGGCAATCTGTATTTTTGCAAAACCGATTTCCTATTAGTGGACATGCATGTTTTTCCCCAAAATGTCACTGTTCTAAAGGTCGCTTCAGTGCCAGTATCGGTTTGCACAGGAGTCTTCGCTTGTATCCACACAGCATTTTAAACCGTGATAGCTAAGTGCCTGGAGTCTGAGCCCTTGTATGGGGTGATGACATGTCAGGAATATAAGAAACCCGTTTATTGAAAGTGAATGATCCTTCATGATTCCATTGGTATCGAAACATTTCACTCTAAGTAGACATAAGCAGAAGTCTTTGCCAGCAGTATGAGGTGTAGACAGAGGTTTTTATGCAAATTCTCAGGTTCCAGCCCCGGAGAGTGTCCTCACACGGCAGAAGTGAGGGAACAGGCTGTGCTCGGGGGAACCTGTGCTTCCCTGGGTGGTGTTTGTCGAATTGCAGCCCAGTTTCCCTGACAGCAGAGATCAGTTCACTCACACAAGTAACCTCTGACAGAGGCTTCCCAGCCCTGGGACCGGCGTCTTCTCTTCTCCAGGAGGGCAGAGTGTTCACGCCCCACCCCGGGCTCGTCGCTCCGGGCCTCGGCCCAGGGCACTTTTCTTTCTCCTTTTTCACGCCTAGTAATAAGCTTATTTCTATCACATAGAGATCCATGCCAGCCCAGTGTCTCCCTGACAGCCTCAGGGTTGAGTGTGTGTGTGTGCGCGCGCGCGCGCGCAGTTTCCAACTGAATTATTTTGTATTTGTTTTTTGGGAAAACCTTTTCTCTCTCTCATATACACACGACAGATGTGTAATTACATTGTTATGATGAATTATTTTATTGTAAATCAAGTGTAATTCCAAATTACTTTTTCTTGTTTGACAATACCTGCATGCAAGCTCGTTGAAATGTCACGTCTTACAGAGATCCAGAGAACGAAAACCCCCAGTTCTATAGGCGCTTCCAGGTCCAGGACCTCAACTTCATGTTTGTTCATTTGTGTCTCTGGCAGATCACGTCTTCTTTGTGACCTAACCCCGCCGCTATCGTCCCTCATCTTGGAAACCAGAGCTGAAGGTCTTCCGCTCGCCAGGAAGCTGTGGGAAACCACCGGGATGGACAAATATAAAGTGTAAGGTGAAGAGTAGGTGCTCACTAAATGGCAACTCAGTTTCACTGTTTGTTGAACGTTTATTTGGTGAAGCAGTCATCCTTCTATGTTGTGTGTTAAGAAACGAAGCTTGAACATTTCTCCTTTTGCTTAGAAAACCTTCAGTGGCTTCTGCAGCAGACGTAATCTGTTGCCTACCCACCAGCACTTTCCTCGTCTTCCTTTTAAGAGCACCCTGACTTTGTGCAAAGGAAAACACCTTCAAGGGAGCTGAGCCTTGCCTCCCCCTGGGAGAAAGCCGCCAGCCATGCATGAAACCAAGCCTAAATGCCGTGCTCGCAGTGAATGGCTGGAGAGTGGAGGACTCGATTCCGTGTAGTTATTGGGACGTGGGGGAATCCAAAAAGAACTCACTTCTCCACAACCCAAATCAAGACACAGCTTTCTCCTTCCTCCGGCTTTAAATACACTTGTATGAGGGTTCAAAGCTGGGACCATAGCAAACGTCTTGCCTACATGAGACAACAAGAGTTCAAAAGGCCAGCACACTGCGCATGTCCGAGTGGAGAGAAGTCCTGGGTCCTTGGCGAAACTCTTTTTCTGTCCTTCAAGTCCCGTTCTCATCCAGACTGTGGCCATCTCTCCCTGCCCTCTGGTCACCCCTGCCTCATCGCTGTTTCTCTGCTGGCCTCTTCTCACTCACAGCATCTAACAAGGTAGCTCTTGTTAGAACGTCATTTACATGAACCCCCCTCCTCTCTCCGCAGTTCCCTCACAGCACCCCCTCAGATGTGGGGGATGACAGACAAGCCTTGCGGGATCTGCCCTGTCAGCCGTCTCAGAGCCATTTTTAACCAGTCCTCTTCCTCCTCTGCTCCAGCCCAGCTGGCCTTCCTGGAGTTCTTTGTACACACCAAGCTCGTCTCTGCCTCAAGGACTTTGCATGACCTGTTTATACATTTTTTTTTCCAGGTCCTCTGAGCTGTCATCTTCTCAAAGTGGCCCTGCCTGACATGTCTGACTAAAACATCACCCCACTGTGACCCACCGGCTCTCATCGGTCACACCCTACCCCTCCTGGGTCTGCAGTCAGCGCCACTGCCCCTCCCCGTCTTTAGCGCTGCCACGTGTTACGTGCACACTCACTTGCTGTTGTCAGCATCCCTCGCTGGAATGTAAGCCCTGGGAGGCTGGTGGCGCACCGCCTTGTTCAGTGTTACGCCCCTGGGTGTCTGGCATGCAGTACACCTATCAGTACACCTAAATATCTGGGGGTGGATAAATTAATTAACTAATCCTTGCAGAAAAATTAAATTAAGAGTAGAATTTTTTCAGTGCAATTCAATAGCTGCGGTTGAAGCACAGCGTATATATGTGTCTGTACCTATTTACCGTACGTATATGGAATTTTTTAATGGGGAAAATCATACTGAAGCTTTTTCTTGGACTTTCAGAAACAGAGTAATTTCTCTGGGAGACGGCCTTTGGCAAGATCTTAGTAGGCTGGGAAAGTTTTACCCCAGCATTCGGTCTGCAAACATTTGCAGGGAACCTACAATGTAGGGGACACTTGTGTAAGTCTCTGAGGACAAACATATGAATTCGACATTCTCTCCCGTAAGTGGGATTTAGCAAAAACAAAGGGAGGTAAGTGTGCTTGGTGCTTTGGGAGAAGAATGAACGCTGTTGGGTCAAAGCATATTTAATGGCCAACTTTTAGGAACAGCATTTGATGACATGCTTAGCTTTTAATAAATGACTAATAAAAGTTGAAAATAATCTAAGTTCCTACTCATTTTAAACTCCTGTTCTTTAATGTTCAGGTAGGTGTTTGATAAAGAGTTTATTGTGAGTTTAAAAAAAAGCATGTGGAACTCCAGGCTTCCTGTCCTTTTCGCTGTTCTAATGGATGCAGCATTTCCAAGGGACCAAGAGAAATAATGAGAAATGTAATGGACCCTGACCTTACTGTGAATAATAAACACCTTCCAGCAGTGCTAAGTGGATGCTAAATATATAAAGCTAATTATTTCCTGAACTGGTGTCCTCCAGAGATTAAATTGCAGTTTATCTTCTGCCCACTCTCTTACAGCAAAAATTCTCCAAGCAACCTGATCTAAAAGTAGCAACATCTGTGGAGAGCATTCCTGCAATGTTAGTCCCTGAATATCTTTTTGGGGGACTTGAATTACGTGGCTAATTATTTCAAGCGTCCGCTTCCCTCTGCTTGCACTGACCTGATTAATGCACGGCTCTTTACTGTAACATCTCAGCAGGGATCTCGCACAGCAGGAAACACACCATCGGAGCTGTCGGTTCCAGGGTCAGTGCTGAAGCGCTCACACCATTGAAGGGACGGGCGCGGAGTGTCCGTGCGTCCCAGCGAGCGGCCTGCGCCCGGTTTTCCGGGGCTCGGGTTTACGTCCTGGCACTGCTGACTGCTGTGGGGCCCCAACCACAGTAATGAAAGTGAGTTCTGGGTCTCTGTGTGGGAACCACCAGATTGCTTCTCGAAGTCTGATGGCTACCAAGAGGGAGAGGAAAATGCAAAGAGAGGAAATTAATTCGCACACTAATGATTTTTTTAATTAGTGTTTAAAAATCCAAACTTCAGCAGTGCGTTTCCCTGAAGGGAATGGCATAGGATGATCCAGGTAATCAGAGGGAGTGAACACATTACAACAAACTTATGGACATCATGCAGTAGACAATGTCTGAAGGTCATTGGCAGCCGTCGAACACAGGCCATGGGGCTGTTAAGAGAAAAGACTGGTTTTTTAATGATACGGGTTTTTCTCTTGCATTTGTTGGTTCCTACAGAACATGTAATGTAGTAGCCTATATTAAATTTATTAATTCATTGAAATTAAATCAAATAAATTATTCACCAATGTTCCTGTGTTTTTGGTGGCACCTGGGGATTTTGTAGAAGAGCGATGCTTCGTGGATACTTCGCTCGTCCTGTAACAGCCAAGTCCTATTTTAAGAAGAGGCATCATTTTCACACAGTGGAATCATTGAACAAACGTGTTCAGTTTTTCCAGAGAATTATATTTTGAGAGTCAAGGAAAGTATTTTTTTTTTTTTTTGGTGGGGGTGGTAGGGGATTTATAGGGACTATTTCTTTGCTTCTCAGTTCTGCGTAAGGGACTTCTAACGGGCGCTCCGCTCTTGTCACTGGCCTTTTCACTGTTGATGGAAGAAATAAGTCTTTGTTTTAGGCTAAACTCCCAGAACACAGGGCTCACTGGTCCCTGACACGGGGACCGTCAGCAGCGTCTTCAGAGGAGGAGCACAGCCCGCGTTGGCAACGTTAGATGGCGGGGGGCCACGTTAGACGCTCCGAGTCAGGGGCAGGGCCGAGCTCACACCTTAGGTCAGCTCCGCCCCCTTACCTACGCTGTGCAGCACACACACCCAGGCACGAGTGCACACTTGCGTGTGCGCCTCTCTTCCCCCTGCAGCCGTCTCCCTGTCGCTCACTTGCAGGGTGCCACTTTCTTCCTTTCCCCTTGGGAAGCCGCCCCACGTGTGGTCACCACCGTTAGAACCCACGGGGGGAGGGGTCCCACGGGAGAGGCCACCTCCCGGCTGACAGGATGGGGGACCCGTGTCCTGACGGCTCGCGCCCGTTGGAGGAACCCGCGCTGGGCCCAGCGTGCTCTCCGTCTTCAGTCAGTTTCTCCAGGAAGGAAGAGCAGTTGTTCTGGGCGGACAGTTAGCTGTTTGTACCACAGCTGGCTTTCTGTCCCCTCATACAAAACCCCCTCGCATCCACTCTTAGGGCACGACTCTAGGCTCCATACACAGACGCTGGGTTCATGAGAGCCCCCCATCTCTGAGCTGTCTTCCCCGTTTGGCCCTGATAGGGCTCCATGAAGCCGAGCAGCTTACAGATTAAAAGACAAGTGATCTACCCTCCCTGGGGCTCTGCTTATGTTCTGGTCTGGCTGCGAGGCCTGCTCCTCTGATTTCCGGAGGGCAGAGGGGCAGACGCTATTCCTTCTCCTGCAGAGGGGGCAGGGGCTCCCTGGGGTCTGCAGAGGACCCGTGACGCCAATGCTCCCCAGTCATCTCTGGGCCTCTGGGTAGCAGGTGCAGTTCAGACCTTTGGAACCTCAGCTGCATCCGTCAGCTTCTGAGTCAAAGGTTCTGGTTCCCTTGACTTCCATTTCTTCAGACTTTTCATTTGTCACGTAAGTTCCCAAATCACTCCTTTATTCTTCCTTTGCTTCTGTGCCTCGAGTGGTCCTCCTCTCTTTACTGAATCCTGACGGGCCCCCCCAGGCACGTTTCACATAAATCCTGTGAGTTGGAATGATCCCCAGTCTCAGTGGTAATCCATCCATCATCATCGCACGTAACTGTCCCCCGAGTGTCTGCGTGTTTTAAAGGCGGGGACTTTGTGGTCTTATCTCCGCAGTTCTCGCGCCTGACAGGCCTGACTGACAGGTGTCCGACAGAAATAACTCAATCACGGTCACACAGCTCATGAGCGGCCAACAAAATCAGAGTCCAGGTCCACTTGGCACTAAAATCCACTCATACTCCCCACCAGCCAATGTTCCATGAAAAGCTACTTTTAAGGTTTTATTTGCGAGCAAGCCAGAAAAAACTGGGACAGTCGTTCTCCCAGGTATGACACAAATCACATGATAATGAAAATGACAAGTAAGGTTGGTGATGCCATGGAACACGCAGCGCAGATGCTGCCGAACTGGTGAGGCTCATCTTTGGATCGGAGCTCATGCCGTTTCTGTAAATGTGGGCCTGTCTGCTGTGATGGCGTTGCTACAGTTCCACAGCGTATGCTCAGCACGCCGTTCTGCTTCATACATAAGCAGCTTCAGAGCGCTCTCTGGCCTTTCAGGGCGCAGCTGTGTCCTCTAAGGCGGGAGGTGGAGGCGTGCCCTCCCCATCCTTCCTGTTTGCGCAGAGCAGGGAGAGACGAAGGTGAGTGCTCACAGCTGAAGGTGCTCCCTGTGGCGTAAATCTTCAGGGAAAGCCCTTCTCAGCACAGGAGACTCTGACCTGCAAACGGCCTGCGCGTTGCACACACACGTGCTGCGTGACGTAAATCCTGAACCGCGGGAGCCCCGCGGGAAAGTGAAAGTGGCTACATCCTTGAGCTTTCGCTCCCTCGTCCTGATGGAATTTTCTAGACCCCGTACCTCCTTGTCTTTATGGGTTTCTAATTTCTTCCACAATGAATGTCGGAAATCCCTCTTCAGTAAATTTGAGATGGGTAATTTAACTCAATGACACTTAATCCGTGTTTTAAAGGAATTAGAGCAAGAAAAGAGAGTGGAAAAAGCGTACCTCCCAGTGTCCATCAAAAATTGATTTTGACTTTGTAGATAAAGAGGGGAAATCACCAGTGAAATGGACCAGGCTGGATGCCAGGACACAGCTTCACTGCTGATCCCACTTCCCATGAATTAAAATATTATCTTACATTATTTATCCAGTTTTCCTTTTGGAAATTATTCTACAAGACAGCTTTCAAGACCCAAACAGCACCAAAAATTCCTAAGAATGTTACAAATATCACATATTTGCTGTATCTTTATGTCACTGTGGACAATGTTAATTCTTCCATTTTTTTAATTATAATTTTATTTGAATTATCTTATTATGAGATAAAAAACAATGAACAAAAGTTATTTGGAGCAAAGAATTTGAGTCAATCAATATATTTAGAAGATACGAATATAGACTAGATCAGCAAGATTGTACTGTGCAGCCCAGGGAAATACACACAGGATCTTGTGGGGGTTCACAGCGAAAGAGAATGTGACAATGAATGTGTACGTTCATGTATAACTGAAAAATTGTGCTCTACACTGGAATTTGACACAACACTGTAAAATGACTATAACTCAAAAAAAAAAGTTAAAAAAAGACATAAAAAATTTTTTTCTAGAAGACACAAATATTTTAAAATCTAACATAAGCACAATCTTTTAGGCAGTTAAAGTATTTCTTTTCTGTCCTTTCTTGAAATAATTGTATCCATCATGCATGTTGCTGCTGGAGCAGCGGCCCCAGGGCTGCAGGTCTGTGTACTGGTCTCTGTTCTAAAGTCCCGATTTCATACTCTGTCATTGTGAACTCTGGGCACATACTCAAGTTTTTCATAAATTGACTGTGTCCTCCTGAGACAGGCATTTGTCCCATGGTGTTTCAGCTTGGGACTCGGCCTCCCCCGAATGGCCTTCCTCCTCCTCCTCCTCCCATCCCGGTCAGACCAGTTTTCCTCCCAACATGGCTCTTCTTTTCTATGCAGGGTGAGGGGGCATTCCATACCAGCCCTCTGCAGGGCAGCGGGCCCTCAGGGTTATTTAGCTTGACTCGTGTATGTGTTTGTTTGGTTGCTGGTTTTTGACTACATTTGATATCCTTCTGGTCTGGACAGTTCTCAGAGTAGGGGAACACAGGCTCCCCGCTGTGGACTGATAAACGTAAGGCACTTCGTGTGCTATTTGCACAACTGGTCTTTTGAAAGCACTTGCTTTTGAGTTTTGACCTATTTATACCCTAAGACACTCTTTAAGAATTGAACACAGACCTCCGAGGAGCCTTGGTCTAGGCCGAGAGGCCGACCAGCCAGAGGTCATAGACTACATTCAGATCCTAGGTTGAACAGGTTGGGTGTTCTGGCTTCTAAGAGACTAGGATTGGTACGAAGTTCACAGATTACCGGCCTGTGATTAGCGAGTGGTTGCAATTAAAGAAGGAGTTAGTAATTGAATGCTTTCATTTTCTCTGGTTTTCTTTACTCAATCCCATCCCCCCAGCATTTGTTGAGTGTGCTTTTATTTACAACATGCCAAGTGACTAGGGCATAGAGATAAGACAAAGGCCTTAAAAACAAGACAAAGAAAAGGAATCAAAACTTAGGTGGGGAGACGGAGACATAGAAGACGAGAACTCACAGCCAGGGGCCCTGAGCTGTGACGCCTCACAGGAGAAGGAGGGTCTATCCCACTGTGCGCTGACCCTCACATGAGCCTGGGAGGCAGCCTGGGAGTGCCTGGCTGCCTGTTTCAAAGAGGAGGCAGCGAACATCCAGAGACCTCCAGGGAGCAGGCCAAACAGTCCCCCTGGAAATGGAGGAAGACTTTCTCCGGGTCCTCTGACACCTGCTGCGGTTGTTGAAGCCACATCTGTGTGAGGCGGCTTCCTGTGAGGGCATCTGGTCTCTCTCTCCCCAGCTGCCCCTTCCTGCAGCTTCACCCCTTTCACTGATGGTCGCAAATGGACCACTGAGTGGGGAGGGGCGAGGAGGCCCTGGGGGGGTGCCGTGCCATGGCGGGTGGCACTCAGCACCCAAGTCCGCCTTCCAGGAGAGGCCAGGGAAGGAGGGAGAAGGGAGCTCCAGTCCACTCGGAGCAGCAGAGCGTGCTGACTGTTGCAGGCGGGGAGGTGGCTGGCTGCTCAAGGGGGCGTTGTTACGTGTAGGACATACAGTTTTTCCAATTTCAAAAGACAGAACACAGTTCCTTTAAATTCAAAATGCCTTCTGTGCCTCACTTAACAGAATCAAATTGGCAAAACGTTTATTTAAGACATTCGAGCTCATCTGAGCGCTTGGAGGAAATCCTCTCAGGACACAGTGCCCTGATCACGCCTGCAGGGCCCGGGGCTCTAGGTAAGCCCATTCCCATTTCATTTTGAACAATTAATGCAGTGCTTTGGACCCAAGTAAAAAAAAAAATCTCCAGCATATGCTATTATTTAATAACATGGCAACGTCGTAGCCAGTAAAAGGAGAATGAAGGCCCAATGAGGCAGGAGGGGGCAGGGCACAGCCATGCGAGGGGTGCCACGGCAACTAGCACCAAAACGGTGGAAGATTCAACCCCCGGGGGGCCTTGAGGCTCAGGATGGTGGGAGATTTGACTTCTAGCAGATATCGAGCTACATTATATGCTTATTGTAATGTAAGCATGGTGAATTACATGCCCACAGGCACCGCGCAGTCCCCAGGCTGGCCGCAGAAGGGCGGAGTGGGAAATGGCCAACCTCCTGGGAACCCCGGCCCCTTCCCCGACTGCTTAGACTGGCCCTTCCACGTATTAGCACATGAAACCACTGAGCCCCAAAAAACTGGCAACACGGTGCCTCAAGGCCTCCGCCCCCTCTCTCCCCCTCTGGAGATGGCCCACATTCTGTCTATGGAGCGTGTACCTGCTTTTAATCTGAGCACCCACCCCCACACCTCGTGGCCTTCCTCTTCCCCTTCAGTGTGTCTCTCTGAATAAATCTACCTTCACTCAACTGGGGCTCGAATTGAATTCTTTCCTGCGCGAAGCCAAGGACCCACGCTTGGCGGGGCACGTCCCAGGGGCTCAGCCGAAGCCTGGGACACGGCCCTCCTCACTCCCCACATCTACTTCCCTGCATCACGGGCTTGGTTATTTTCTGCATGTGCAGAAAGTGCGTTTCAAGACACACGGGGTGAGAGGTGTGTCCGTCCTGTCTGTGATACCTGCAAACTGCTCCGCCTTTTCTTGAGGAACTTACATGATTCTCAAAAATTTAAGTATTTATATAACAAATAAAGCCAAAAACCCCCCTTTTAAGTCCTTGACACTTTCCCGAAGCTGTTATCACTAGTTTTCTTAGGTTTTAAACTTTATTCACGGAAGCTCCTCATTTCTGATTCCTGTGTCCCTGGAGCAAGGATGTGCAAACACACTGCTTCCCCTCCCAGCCCTCTCGCAGGGACGGTTTACTGCGTACTCCCGGTTTTACGTGCTTCAACAGCCATGTGCTTTTGCCGAGACATGTAATTCTGAGTCTGGTTTCTAATTTATTATTTTCTTAGCTGTTAAAATGCCAAGAAAGAAATGGAAGGAGGGAAGGGAGGAAGGATGGAAGAAAAATTTAAGTTGCTGATGGTCAACAAATATAATAATTTAAAAATAAAATTTTAAATTGAAAGCCACAAATTAAAAATACTTATTATTAAATATTTTCAATGCTTCGCCTCAGATTTTCCATTAAGATACGTGGCTGTGGAGGTGGCATGAAAAAGGAGATAGTTGATTTAACAATGAAAAGTTCTGGGGCATTTCTTGGAAGAGGTTTTGAAGGATGGCGGAAGGTACTATAGGCAGGCAAGAACAGGGGTCAGTTTCCAAGGACAGGACCTAGCATGTCATTTCTAACTCCCCAAACTCAGGATACTGCTCAGAATTTACGTTAAAAAGCCAAGAGGGAGACTTCCGTAAAGATGTAAGCTCACATACAAACTGGAATCATTTAATCAGCACTGAAGCAGATTCCTTCTAATTATTGTAAGACTTTTATAAGTTACTTGCTTTATGCTCGTCCTAGCTTTTCTAGAAAAAAGGCATCTGTGTCCCCCAGTATATACACTTGGAGGAGGTATAAGGGCAAAGGGGGGGATCTGAGTTCCTCTATGCAGCACTATTACTAGTCACCATGTTTCAGCTTCCAGAAAACGAAATGTGTGCAGTTATAACTCTCTGATTCTTCACCCCACTGAGGATTATATTTTAACTTTTCAGGGAGAAAATTTGAAAAACAAATGACTTCTTTGTGGCTAAACAGCATGACGGGGTGCTTGCTCTGAGCGCGCTGTTTACAAACCCCTATCTGATGATCAAACTGATCAAGCAGAATTAGGATTTTCTTCCTATTCGAATATTTAAGCATGCAACATTTTCTTTCAAAGAACTGATTTTGGGGCAAAAGCCTTACAGTTTTTGTTTCGTTGTCACAGTCCCTTAAAATTTAGATTATAATGAATCATTTCCAGACAACTCAAATCCCAAAGCCAATAAAGTGAACTAGAGACGGAGTTATGGATCCTGTCTCTGGCTTTGTCTCATTAAGTACAACTTTAAAACCTCAGTGTCACTGGTTTGGAGTCCCAGCACGTTCTTGAGGTGCCTTAGCTGGTGGAGGTAGACCTGGAAGCAGGGCCGACCGCCCTCAGGGGCGCCCGGAGTCCTTTCTGAGGGCGCACTAGGAGTGTATTTAAAATTCAGCCCAGACACTTGCAGAGCCTTTGCCGAGAAACTCCCTCCAGCTTAGCTGTTTGAATCAATGCCGATGCGCAGATTAAACTGTAACGCTCGTTGTTAAGATCGTTCCAGTGACACTGACCCGTGCAGGCAGTCGACAGAGATGCTTCCGTACGCAAGAGGTGAACGTGTGCGCTTTTACTGTGTGAAAGTGAAGTTCTCGATTTGTGGAGGCGGGCGGGAGGCGTAGCCGGACCAGGCGGGCAGCGAGGCTAGGCGCCTCTCCCCGAACGCCGGTGCAGGCTCACAGTCCACGTCGGTGACGCGGGTGGAAGAGGCGGCGTGTTGCTCCCCGCCCGACGCCCACCCCGCCTTGGGTGGCAGAGCGCCAGCCTCCCTCGCTGCTGCGCTCGCCGTGAACCAGCTCTGACCAGGAGCTGTGAAAGGAGCCTGTGGTGTCTCCGGGAAGCTCTCTTCCAAGGGAGGGGCTGTGCCTCTCTGTGCTGCCTTTGGCCCGGAACCCGGTCCCAGCTCAAGTCTCTGCAGCCGCCTCGGACAACAGAGACAAGGGCACGTTTTAGAAGTGGCCCAGCAGTGAGATCCGGGGCCTGGGTCCTTCAGGGCCACGCGGTCGTAGACGTGTTGACCGCCTAACTCTGAATTCTTTCATTTGAGAGAAAAATGAGCTTGTCTGTTGTTTGTGACCCTGTTACAGGCTGGCTGCCCCACGCAGCCAGCTATTAACTTAGATGACTGGATGGATGGGTTTGTCGAGGCCCCGGGCTGAGGTTCACTGAGATGGTGGTTGAGGAGCTGGGAGTCAGAGTGTTTAGTGCCTTTTAGTGAGTGCATTTCCCTGGGGTTTGGAAACAGCAGATCTCACCCCAAATTCCTGCTGCTCTCACCACTGGCTTCATGTTGTTTATTTCTTTTTTCTGAGTAAGTGATTTATCCTCATGACTCTCAGTCTCCTAATCTGTAAAATGGGGAAATAATGCCAGGTTGCAGGGCTGCGTGAGTGACACCCGACACGGTGCTGCTGAAAAGACGTCTCCTCACTCACGTCCTTGTCGTGTGGTGACGGTGCCTGTGTCAGCATGTCCCCGCCCACAGGTCCCCAAGAGAGCGTCCCGGATTCCTTGAGCTGTAAGCGCGCAGCTCCGGCCATGCAGCCTTCATGTATGTGCTGCTGCTCTGAGTCTCTGGGACAGCGGAAGCCTCTGTCTCCTCAGTTGTCACTCGGAGCCAGGTACTTGAAAGACATTTCTCTAAAAAAACAGTATCGGCAGTTCCAGTGATCATCCGAGAAGCCAAACCACAGCGTGGGTCCTCAGTCCCCAGGGTCTGCTCCTCCGTCTTGAATATAATGAGGGATGTGCTCCAAGGCCGCCCAGAGGCAGGAGAGAGTCACGGTCCTGAACGAGTGTCTCGTTCAGACGAGACGGTGGCCCAGCCCGGTCGGTCGGGGTGGGCGGACAGGGCGGCAGGCTGGGCCCAGGGCCACGCTCAGGGGCAGGGGCAGCGGGGAGGGGCCCAGCGGAGGGCCGGCGGGTAGCAGTGGGCATGTGTTTCTGCTGAGGGCTTAAAACCCCTTCTCCTCCGCTGCCTGGGGCAGCGGCGCGGCCATCAGTTTCTGTGAGAATCATCGGGTGGGGCAAGAGCCGGACGGGCGGTTCCTGCTGTGAGACGTGAGCGTTGGTGACGGCTTCTGTGACACGCCACACGCACCGGTCAGTCCGACGGGCTCCTGGAGTTGCCTCTGCGGGAGACCTTAGCCCCGTCCCCCTCCCTCAGCCCCTCCCTCCTCCGCTACACACACACATACATGTACACACACCACGCAAGGACACAATACACACGTGTGCACAGGACACACACGCACGCGCGTGTGCATATCACACACGGGCACACCCTCCGCGCACGCTCGCGTTTTGCCCTGAACTTGGGGTCTCAGTCCACCCTCGCCGCCGCGGCCGAGCTGCCCTCATGTCCTGTCATCGCCCTGGGATGACGCTTTCCTGCTCGTCTGCTTGCACATCTGTCTTTCCGACTAGAGTGTGAGTGTCTTGCCGACGGGAATGGAGGCCCTTGCGGTTCTGTGTCTCTGAGCCCGGCCCGCAGCGGCGCGGGTCTGTGCCGAGGGGGCGGAGAGCGCTCTGTGTGCAGACGGTGGCCTAGGGCCCTGGGGGCAGGGCGGGCCCTCCTTGTGGCATTCGGCAGTCTCTGAAGAGTGTCTAAAACGTGTTTTCATGCCAAATTCCTGTCTTTCCAGGCTGAGAGCAAGAGAGGAAGACAGACTGTAGGGGGAATCCACCCACGGGAGGAAGAAGATGCGAACTTTCCAAAATGAATATTCACCCTTGGTTTCCCTAAGGATTTCCTAGTGCCTCCTGACCTGCTCACTTTAAGATTTTACGTTAAGTGAAAGTTGGTGTTACTTTTACAAGAGAGTGATTTTACACAAAACCAATTTGCTTAAGACAGTTTTTAAAATGTTCTAAGTTTATGGTGGTAGGTATTCTATTTTACTTTTTATTTTATTTTAATTTTTTAAAAAGTGTCTGGCCTCCTCCCATTGCAAATGAAACAGCCGGTCTAACAGGGTTGGCAGCCTTTTGCAATTTCTGATTGAGCAGAAGATGGAAGGGGACTTGCACCGGTCTGATTTATACCACAACTGCTACCAGTAATAGGACCACTCAGAGCATTGCCCGAGCAAAGCTGCTCACGGCTGCAGGAAAGGCAGGAGGAGGCGGCGGCAAGGCGGGAGCCACGTGCACGGGGAGGGGCTGTGTCCGGGGAGGGGCTGTGTCCGGTTCTGCAATGACTAAGCCTGGGCTGAGGAGGCTCCCACCCTGGGGAGCGGTGTGTGCAGGACCTTAGATGGTCTGGATTCATATTTTATTTGCTTTCTCTCAAATGAGGATAATTTTTTTCACGTTCAAGTTATGTACGCGTATGGAAAATAAGATGCCTTTTAAGAAGACGCGTGGTTTATGGAGATGAATTTTAGACCTTTGCAGGAACTGTGGCTGGAAAGTTTGGCACCGTGTTTGGTTGTGAGCTCCGCTGGTTCTGAGGACCCATCAACCTCAAATGGTTTCACAGAAATAACTGGTATGATTAGTCTCATTTTCTCCCACCATTTTACGTTAAACATACTCTGCTATGTTATACATTTTTGTGTGTCTTTCATTATGTGGTCCACTGTTTAACTTTTTACGGTTGGTATTTTTTTAAAGACCTAATTGAAGAAACCAGTGGCTCAATGACGAAATCAAAGAGGAAATTAAACAACAACTTGAGACAAATGACAATGAAAATGCAAACATACAAAAATCTATGGGATGTAGCAAAAGCAGTCCTCAGAGGGAAGTTCATAGTGATACAGGCCTCCTTCAAAAAAATAAGAAAAATCTCAAATAAACAACCTAAACTACCACCTTAAAGAATTAGAGAGAGAAGAACAAACAAAACCTAACGTCAGTAGGAGGGAGGAAGTAACACAGATCAGAGAGGGAATAAGCAAAATAGAGATTTAAAAAAACAGAAAAATCAGTGAAACCAAAGCACTGATTCTGTGAAAGGATAAACAAAATTGACAAACCTCTGGCTAGGCTCATCAGGGAGAGAAGAGAGAGGACACAAATAAATGAGAAATTGGAAGGGGAGACATAACAGCTGACACTGCAGAAATGCAGCAGACCAGACAGAACACTGTGAACAGGCACACACCAGCACGCCGGGCAGCCCAGAGGGGATGGGCAGGTCTCCAGATACGTACAGTCCATCAGAACTCGATCAAGAAGAAACAGATAATTTGAGCAGAAGGATAATTAGAAGTGAAATAGAATCTGTCAAAACAAATAAACAAACAAACTCCCTGCAAACAGAAGTCCAGGGCAAATGGCTTCATTGGGGAATTCTACCAAACATACAAAAAAGAACTTACACTGATTCTTCTCAGACTCTTCCTAACGATTGGAGAAAAAGGAACACTCCTAAAGTCATTCTCTGAAGCCTCCATCACACTGATACCAAAATCAGACAAAGACACTATCAAAAAAGAAAATTACAGCAATATCTTTGGTGAATATAGATGAAAAGATTCTCAACAAAATATTAACAAACAGAATCCAGCAACACATGGAAATAGATCATACACCACAATCAAGTTGAATTCACCCCAGGGTTACAAGTATGGCTCAACATATGTAAACCAATGTGAAAGGAAAGACAAAAACCACATGATTATCTCAACAGATACAGTAAACTCAATAAAATTCAATATCCATTCATAATAAAACTCTTACCAAAGTGGGTATAGAAAGAACATATCTCAACAGAATAAAAACTACGCATGACAAACCCACAGCTAACCTAGAACTCAACGGAGAGAAACTGAAAGCCGTCCCACTAATATCTGGGAGAAGGAAAGGATGCCCACTCCCATGACTTCTATTCAGCATAGCATTTGAAGTCCTCGCCACAGCAATCAGACAAGAAAATAAATAGCAGGTATCCGAACTGGAAGGGAAGAGGTAAAATTGTCACTATATGCAGATGACATGATACTAAAGGTATAAAAACCTAAAGACTCTACATAAAAACTAATAGAACTGATACATGAATTCAGCAAGGTTGCAGGATACAAGATTAATGTGCAGAAATCTGTTTCACTTCTTTATACTAACAATGAAATAGCGAAAGGAGAGCGAAAAGAATCCCTTTTAAAGTTGCATCAAAAATAGTTGGGGATAAACCTGATCAGGGAAGTGAAAGACATTTTATATATACATATATATATGTATATGTATATATATGTATATATAAAAATCACACATATATGTACATACATTACATATATGTCACATGTATATGTACATTACACACAAATCACACATATATAAAATATTACATATGTATATAATTTATATATACATAACGGGATCACTTTGCTGTACACCAGAAACAAACACAACATCGTAAATCAACTCTACTTCAATAAAAAGAAGGCATAATTGAGGTAAATACATAATAGACGACACAACTCAAGCTGTAAAACTTGATGTTTTGGCACATTTATACAACAGAGCCATTAGCACCACAGTCAAGCTACTGAACGTCCATCCCCCCCACTTTCTTGCCGCCCCTCCTCGCAGACCCTCCTGCATCCTCAGGCACCTTCTAATGTGTTTCCGTTTCCAAGAGTCGTCTGCACATAATGGACCCACGTGGGACGCTCTCCCTCTGGGCCGGAGAAAGAGTTTCTTCCTCGACTCGGTTTCATTCTTGCAGATCCGTGCACGTTGCTGCATACATCATTATTTCATTCTCTTTTTTTTAATTATGAGAAGTATTGGCTGTATGGATACACCACAATTTGTGTACCTGTTCACCTTTTGGTAGGCAGTCTAGTGGTTTCCAGCTTTGAACTGCTACCAACAAAGCGGCTATGAATGTGATGTACAAGTTTTACATGAGTAAGCATTTTCACTTATCTTGGGTAAAAACAAACACTCAGCAAACAAAAAAGAATGAAATGAGTGTTTCACACAACAGGAAGGTGTTTCCTTAAGAACGCGCCCAGCTGTGCTCCCCGTCTGTGCCCGCCCGCAGGCGCACCAGCCTTGCGGAGGGCTGGTCTGCTGTTTGGGCAGTGTTCTGTGTTGCCCTTTCCTCCCTTTTTCCTTTGGATTTTAGCCTTTCTAAGAGGTGCAGGGTTCTATCACACTACTTTCAACTTGTGCGTTTTCGAAGACAAATGATGTTGCACATCTTTTCATATGCTTCTTTGTAACCAGTACATCTTCTTTTGTGAAGTGTGTGTTCAAATGTGTCACTCTTTTTTTCCCACTGACATTTGTCTTCTTAACCGAGTTCTGGGAATTCTCTATATATGATAGATACATGTCCTTTGTCAGAAACATGTGATTTACAAACACTTTCTAAGAGTCTGAGGCTTGTTTTTCATTCTCTTCACAGAATCACTCAAAGAACAGATGTTTTTAACTTTGATGAGGTCCACAGAATAGAAGGGCTGACTGAGAATAGATCCAAAATGGAAACCACAAATTTCAGCTGTGAGAAATGCGCCTGTCTGCTTGAAGACTGGGGTCAGCTGTATCTCAAGACAGTCAGACTCAGACAGGCTGATAGCCAAGCATCGTTGTTCATTTTTCCTCACCATACTAATTCCAAATGGGCCATGTGAGCCACAGCTCCAATGGCCTTGCATGCTTCATGGTTTGGGAACTAAATTCAGGACACCCAGCTACCACTGTGAAATGATACAGAAACTATGAGACACTGAGATGATTCTGACATCATTTCAAATCGCAGGAACATGTGCTATCTGAGCCTGGGAAACAAACCCAGCGAATGTGTGACGTTACAGCAGTAAGCTACACTAAGACATTTCAAAAATAAAAAATACAATGTAATCCTTATACGATGACAAATTAGAAATTAGTTTCGTTTTCGGCTTTTGTGAATACTTAATCTCTCTTTCTTTCTTTCTTCCTTCCTTCCTTCCTCTTTTCTTTCTTTCTTTGTTTTTCTTTCTTTCAACAAATTAGAATCCTCTTTGTATGACAAGAGGATTTTGATGCCGCATGGGGGGGAAGGACTGGCTGACAGACACATTTTAGCTCTATCTGTGTGGATGTTTTCCCTTGAGAATAAAGCTGCAACTTTGGGTCTTAGGATAAAGCGGTCATGACAAAATATTTTGAAAACATTACATTTCTACAAGCTATCTGTTTCTCGAGATGTGGGAAATGGTACACATGCACTTCTTCAGGGTTCAGTACAGGAGTCTGGCATTTCAACTGGAGGGATCACATTGATGGGACCAGAATGGTGAGAGACAGAGACAGAGACAGAGAGAGGGTCAGGGGCCAGAGAGGGTGGAATAAAAATAAGAAAGGACTTATATTTAGGAATGAAAATATTTTCCACCTCATCCACTTGGATTTCCAGGGCCCAAGGTAAAAAATCTCCCCAACAGCTTACTCTGAACGTGGTGGGGTAGGTAAAAGCAGGCCTGCAGTGGCCGGGCCACACATACCACGTGTTCAGAGCAGGCAGGGGTTAGTGGTGGCACCGAGGTGGCTTGTTCTGGAACAGAGATGCGGGCCGGCTGCTAGCTCTCGTGTTCTCTTCCCTCAACACTGCTTCTCTAACCTTAAGACACTGCTCGAGGATCGAGAGGAAATTAAATGCGAACGTTGAACCTTGTGGTGTGACGGGTCTGTGGTATCATCGACCACGATCTGTCTCCTGGAAACCCCGGAAGTGCTGAGGGGAACTACCACGTATCCCGCAGGAGGAGAAGCTGTAGCTCTGTGAGCAGAGAGGGTCTCAGGTGTGTGTGTCACAAAGGCGTTGTGGACACTGTGGGGGCAAAATCATCATATTTAACATTTTCCCTCCCCTGCTCGGGAAACAGACTTCTGGCTTTGCCCGTTCAGTGCATTCCCCTTATTCAAAAGGGGTGTTTTTTCCTTCTCAAATGAGTCGCTGGGTTTTCATGAGGCAGACTCCGAGAATAAGGAAAAAGAAACAGGAGTAAGAGGCAGAAGGTAACAGTTTAAGGACAAGAGGCCCCTGGGCTGACGCTGCAGGAGAGCTGGACAGGGAGGTGGAGAAGCTGCAGGATGCGGAGAAAAGTGAAGAAGGCAACACAAGCTGTAGGAGGCGGGGCTCCCGCTGCTTGGGTGCTGTGGTTGTGGCGCCCACGCTGCTCCGAGGCTGCACTTCCACCAGTACCCTGCTAAATGACAGCCCTCCCGTTTTCTGACGTGTCGTGGGTCGCCGCATGCAAGGACGTATGCGCGGTTTTTAAAACAATGGACCAAATGTATAGGCACTGATTCTGGAAGATATTACATCTGTCAAAACCATAAAAAAGGTGTTTTGAAAATACACAAATAACAAAAAGAAAGTTCTTAGAGTTTGAAGAGTTGATAGTCAGGTTTGAAGAGTGACCTGGAATAAAGCTATGAAAATCTTTCAGAATTCAGGGAGGCAGGAGAACTGAAGACACACATCCAGGCAACATCAGGGGAAAGGGGACACTTAGAGAATCAGCCTAAGTGATTTCAGAGAGAAGAGAGAAAGGAGAGGTGGAAAAGGCAAGTAATGGAAGGAATTTCTTCTCAGAAAAAAAGACAGTGAGCCTTCCCCTTCACTGCTGGTTCTCCGCCCTTCCTGCAGCCGGGGAGCGGCACGTTCCTGGCCCCCTGCAGGTAGGGGAGGCCGAGCCGGAGGGCTGGGGAGTGGGTCTGTGCAGGGGCAGCGACGGTCATTTCCAGCCAGGGCACCACGTGCTGGCACGCAACTCCAGGCCCTTCCCCTCTGCCTGCCTTGGGAATGCGCTGTGGTGACGGCTGGGGACCCCGAGGTGGAAGCATCCTGCGCGGGAGACGGCTGCCCTGGGGCGCCGTCTGCACCCACGAGGGGCTCTAATCGAAGTCAAAGTGTCCTGAGGTTAAGCTGCCAAGATACTGGTGCTGTTTGTTCCTGGGACCTAAGACTTTCTCCTCATGATAATATAGTTATCTTGATTCCCATGCTTTATGAATTTATTATATAATATCTATATAATTTAGCAACAAAAAAACTCTATGGTAGGTTGTGAGCAAGACTTTAGTAGTAAATATGGATATTAGCAAAAGTCTTCAGTCAACGTACAGAAGACGGGTGGTATGTCCTGGATCAAGAGGAGAGATGAGAAGCGATTATGGATCAAACTGTCATATTGAAATGTAAAACCAGGAGCAGGTGGGATTCATATTCAGAAAAAAAGAAGAAAGTAAAGACATTCGCTTTCTGGAAAATTGTGAATTCTACCTCTCGGGAATTTCAAAGCTTCGGAAGTCCTGAGGCTTGGCTTTTCCTTAACGCCCCAGCCTCCCCGGCTGCTCCCCAGTGACCTGCGTATTCTGGGTGTACGTTCTCTGGTGCCTCATGTGAGCCAAACACACTCCCCGAGGCAGTGTTTTCCGGTCTGCGCTGAGCCACCGACTACAGGATTCTCTCGGGGTGACTGTGAAAATGTGGGCTCCTGGTCCCCAACCCAGATTCCAGCGAGTCAGAGGCTCCCGGCCCCTGGGGAGACAGGGTTGTTGAAACACGTTCCTCGGTGAGTTTTATACGCCGCGAACACTGAGAAACACTCCAACCAAGTGTTTTCTTGTCCCACAGGCCCTTTGAATGGCTGGTCTCCCTGAATGATTATGTTCTGAGGTCTATGTTGTTTCATCGTTTGTCATACTCTTTTTTTTTTAAACATTTTTATTGATTTGTAATCATTTTACAATGTTGTATCAAATTCTAGTGTAGCGCACAATTTTTCAGTTATACATGAACGTATATATACTCATGGTCACATTGTCTGTCATATTCTTATTACCATTACAATATAGCTGATTTCTAGGTGGGTACGAGAAGCCAGGTGTTTCCCCGGACAACAGGACAGTCGAGGCAATCTGTCAGAGGGCAGAGAGAGAACTTGTATCAAAGAAGGACCCGTGGACTGAACTCTGGCTTCTGTTGTGAAAATCCTCCTGTTATCTGCAAATATGTTCCTGATTTTAAATCTAAACCTTACACGGGGTGAAGTCGTTGGTCTGTAGTCTCACCTCTTTATTGGATCAGCTAGCACGATGGTCTACTGTAATTCTGGACGACATTAACACAGCAGCACACCCACCAGGAACATGGAGGACCACTTGTAACAAGGGCCCTAAGGAATCTGTATGTGTGTGTGGTGGGGGCGGGGGGAGTGTAGCCCCACAGGTGCATCAGCACCTGTATCCTTCTAAGAGAACTCCTCGGGCCTCGCTATGTGTCTTTTATTTTGCAGATTTGCTGAGCAGACTAGAAACAACAACAGAACAACCGTAAGAGCAGGTTTGCTGCTAGAGGCGGCTGCTCCTGAGCAGAGGTGCAGGGGTGAGGCGATTCAGCAAGGAAGGAAAGGCAGAGGCCAGGCAGAAACAAGAATGAGCTTGAAAAATGAGTTGCACACTAGAAAAGGAAACCTGTCTCTCACAACCGCACCTGCCTTCTACAGACAGATTGTAACATCCTCTGTCATTCAGAATGATCTGAAGGGTTGTTGCCCTGTATATGTCTGGTAATAAACACCAAAGAGGATTGCATTTCTGTTTTTCATAGAGGAGAAGATAATTCGAAATTCCGGGTTGGGGAAGGAAGCACACGGGGAGAATGAGAAAGGAGGCGGTAAGCCTGCGGCTTCGTTGAGGGAAGGGCTGCAGAGAGAAGCCCCCGTTCCCTGCCGAGGAGCGAAGTGTCCTCTTCTGTCTCCGCGGAGCCGTGGGGGACGTCTGCAGTGCCTGCGCACAGCTGGTCTGGGGAGCCTCTGGCTGGGGAGGGACTGAAGACCTTAAGCAGGGACCCAGAGTGTAGAAAGGACACTGTCTGAAAAGAAGTCCTTCGGGAATTTTCCAGTCTCTTTAGAGCAATTTGTTTAAAATGTGAGGTTGGAAGTTCATATTGCTTTAGCCTCTCTATGGTGGGAGGTGGTGCTTACATTGGGGGTAGTTAGCAATTATATTCGTTTTAAGAAAGCTAGAATTGTGCATTACTTAGTTGAGAAGTTTATACCCTGTCCCAGACTTAAATGCACCAACACTCCATTTCCAGAAATGTTCTGAATGAGCACTGAGCACAAGTACTGAGCCCCCGCGGAACATGGCGCTCAGAGCAGGGAGGCAGGCTCCGCTCACTCCTCAGCCGGGTCCCGAAGGATGGGTACGCGTTGCCGGACGGATAATGAGGGTGAGGCGGGCACCGGGGCGGAGGCATGTGGGCATGTGCATTCCAGCAGCAGCCCTGAGCCCAGGACAGCTGAGGGGCAGCAGGCCTGGAGGCCGAGGGCACAGGCAGGGTCACAAGCAGTCGAGTACAACACGCTAAGGAGTTTAGATACTAACCTGCAGGTGGTGAATTTACATGATCAGATTTGCATTTAAAAGATCACTCTGGGCAAGTGTGAGGAAACAGTTGCTGAAGCAGAGAATGACCAGGATCTGGTCACAAAGCCAGTGCTTGGGACCCAGCCCCGGACGCGTGTGCACCGCGAGGGTCGCCTGCGTCACGGTCCCTCTGAACCTCTTGCCTTGGCGGTGTCTCCACTCTTGGCCTCTCAAGGACGGGAGACCAGTGGTGATGACAATGGACATATTGGCTGTGATCAAAAATGCGCGTTCCTTTGAAACGTGCCTTCTTCTTTCTCACGGAGCGTGGGGGCTTTAGCAGGGAGGACCAGAGGAAAGACGCAGCATCGTACAGCAAAGACCCACGGAGACCGTGCCAGAACGCCCCTCCCTCCTGCCCCCCACTCACTCCCTGTTGATACGCACACACTCACACTCACAAACACACCTCACAGCGGAGTGTTCTGCAAGTAGACACTTCAGGACCCAGCGTCTCCCAGGGACACAGCAGCCCCGGGAGAGCGATGCTTCTGTTCAAGGTTGGTGGCTGTACCGTCAAAATAAGCAGCCGTCTTATTCCGAAGACCCAGGTGAAAACTGGGAGGCAGTGCAGCAGGACGGAATGAATGCAGATTTTTTTTGGCATCAAACAGAACTTGAAGAATCAGTCAGAATTAAGTAGCCATCTTGTGTTTCTTTAGGACGATGTCCTCATTTCTCCGAGGCTTCAGTGCAGGGCCCGTTGCGTGGGAAAGGAAGTGGCTACGTGGGGGCGGTTGTGAGTTGGTGCACAGAGACGCGGGGCTACCGTCTGGCACAGAGACAGGTGCTCAATGAACGTTAACGCAAATGGGGCGCTGATGATGGTTTGACGGCTAAGTGATTCCACCCACATTAATGTACTGGGTAGGGAGAATACGTGATGCATTTTAAAGAGAGAGACAGAGGGAGAGAGAGAGAGGGAGATTTTGTATAACTTAGTTAATTTTGGAGGATTTCCACCGTACTCGACTTGGTACTCAGTCTTTATGCCTGTGTTTGGGTGCCATGTCCCTGGTACTCACTATTCATGCTCTGCAGATACACAGCCAAACAACTATGTGAGGACCAGGGACGTCTAGTGCATAAAAGCCTTAATACAGTTTAGAATGCTTGTACTGCCAAGAATCAGCTGGTCACTGTTAGGCAGTAAGGAGGATATGGCTGGTACTTCCAAAGGATGGTGCAAAAGACGTGGGGATTTCTATTCTGTTAGCCTCTAATTACCAAAGAGTGTTTCTTTTTCAGACAGAAGTTTTGTTAACAGATTATGTAACAAAATATCTGATTCATGTACATATTTTTATTCATCTGCAAATTACTTTTTTTTTTTTTTTGCTACAGAGATTAATTTGAAAACTCTTTGTCATGGAACATCATGTACAATTTCGTACTCTAGCATTTGTTGAGAATTATTTCTTTATACAAAAGTATCAGGGAAATGCTATTTTAGAATCTAGTGTGTGATGCAAGGAAGCTCACAAGCTCAGTTGGGGAATCAAATGTTTGCTTACTCAGATATAACTGGAAATATTTGAAAATTTTCCAAGTTTATAAAAAATTACACCTCCATTATACGTGTATGTGTGTATAAGTTTATATGCACAAATAAATTTACATTTTTAATGGTTAATATCTGTAGGGGCATATTCACTTAAGGTCGTTTTGTTGCAAAGCATTTAATTACTTAAAGCAAGTTTCCTCCCACCTCATCCCACCCCTTTGCTTGGGCTAAAGCAAAATTTCAAAAGCTCTGTAAGAGCCGAGTGGCCCACGGAGATTCCCTACAGTTCATTGGCAGCACTGGAGGTTTACCTGGAAGTTGCTTAATGCTGCTTGGGTGAAATGTGCCTAGGTCCCAACAAGGACTGATGAGGGAATCTGTAGCTTGGTTTTGGTTTTTAGGAGGTGATGATCCGGACTCTCAACAGAGAGGTCCTTGGTGCTGATGATGGGATGGGCTGTTTGACCCGAACATCCCTGCACGTGTCTGAGCCGAGCTGAATGCCTGTAAGAGCAGACATGATGCAGCCAATGGATGGACAGGTGCCCACGGTAGGACGTGGATCTCGAAGAAGGCACGGTGGTCACTTTAAACGAAACAGGAGCTAGTTCTGCGTGGACTTTAGTGTGTCAGTGCTACGTATGCCGAGGAGACTGAATCTTCCCGTGACTTCTGCCGCCGCCTTTAGAAAGTGGCGGAGCACATTGGAGGACTGTGTGTGCCACACATCCCGCTCGTGCAGAATTGTCTCCACAGTGGAGGTTCGTGCAGTTCCTGCAGCTTCACGGACTGGAGCTGACAGTTCTCAACCCGGGAACATGTTTAACGGAATCAACGGAAAAATTACGGCTTGACCTGGAATTTATCACATCACTCACAACTCTTCCTATGTGTCCACACAAAACTTGAAAATCTGGAAGAAAAGAGACCTTCCTTCTTACAACTTACGACTGATATGTTTAGAATTTCCGGTGTTGTGTCCGTTAGTGAAATCTGTGCAGTGCAGTGTTACCAGCCAAGCTCAACAGCCAGGCTCAGTTAGCATGTGGAGTTTGTAACAGGAGAGCGACCCCAAGCCTGTGGGTCATCCCAGGAGACGAGCTCACGATTTTCACCATCATTAGTGACGTCCCATGGCCACCGCTCTGTATGTTTACTGTCAGATTCCTTTGAAAGTAATACGATTTTATCATATGATTGTATCAAGCCCGAATAAACTTGACCAACTTCATTGTAAGAATAAACATTTATTTTAATAAATTTACAAACCCAGGCACCAGATTCATAGAAACATACTTTGGCCACTTAATAACTTTCAGAAAAGACATCTGATTCTACTTTCCCCCGTCACTGCGGCTCTAATTGCTTTGATAAAATAGCTGTGGGGTTTTATTTTTTTACTGATCAGACAGATTCCTCACTAATACATAGCAGAAAGAAATATTAGAATTCTGTTCTATTTGACAAGGCTGTCGTTAAAGTCAGTTGGATCCAATTTATTTCCTCCAATGCTTTCATATTGAAAGTATCTTTGAAGTTCCTTTAGCCATATTTGGTGAACCTACGTATCTGATGTGTGATGAGACCGTGGAGAAAATAATGCATTTGACCCAAATTTATACGTTTCTATACAAAGTTGTGTGCTCTTAGATGGAAACAGGCTTATGTGCACTATCAACTTAATTGATTCATTTGCGATACCAGTTCATATTTTGTATGCTACTGGAGAGCATAGCTGGTTTAATATCTATATTCAATTGAAACACTTTACATGTAAGCTAGTGCCGTACCAGCCATATATTAACACAAATATGCAGGAACTCTTATGCTGATTTTCATTGCATTATAATCTTACTTGCCCTTTTACATACTTTACGTATTATATATAGTACCATATGTAATATAGGTAATATTTTATATAACATATATGTACTGTACAATATATAATATATAATGGTGTCATGGTAATATATGATATGCATTTTAATATAATATGTTAATTTATAAATATTAATTATATTACTATTATAATAATAATATAATAGTAATATAATACACATTAAATTATAAATCATACAGCAGGCTTAAGAACTCAGGACCTGAACTGTTAATCTTTACCATTATAATCAATAATCTTCAGTCACATCATGAAGTCTCTGAGCTTAATATTTTTAATTGGGGCAAAAAATGACTGGCTCACAGGGCTGCTTTGAAGCTGAAAGGACAGATCACTTTCTGAAAGCCTTCTGTAGGTAACCCAGGGCTGTGCAGACGCCGCGCGCTTCCCGGCGGGCCCTCTCTCACACCCTGTGCATATAGCGATGTGCAATTTTGATACATTCCATTCAAGAAATAGAAGCAGGTTGTGTATTATGAGATAACATAAACCTAGCTTAATGTATTACAAATTGAATAAAGAATGACCTACTTCTAAAATCCACAGAAAGGATAATGAGCAAACTTTATTTTTATTTATTTTATTTTTTTATGAGCAAATTTTAATTCAGCGAATTTGGATGGTTTTCTGGGGCTGATCACTGCTTGTTAGATTAAATTATGTCTTGACTCTAGCAAGTTGCACAGGTACATACTGTACAAAGTCCAGTTGATAATGCAAGGTGCATATAAAATCACTTATTCATAGGACTGGAATAAAATTTCTAACCTAAAAATTATTGTACTTGCCAATTATCTTTCTCTGATTAACACAAGCAAATGCTTAGGTGATCTCCTTGAGATACACTATAAATATATGGATACATATATTAGTAATGTAAAACTTTGTAAACTTAATAAACTTAATAAAAACTAAAGCCCTTGATTGCTTGCAAAATACTTTTAGAAAGCATGACTGTCACCAGACTCAGAGTCCCGGTTCTCCGGGTGCCTGGTGTGACACGCAGCCAGCACTTTCCCTTCCTCCTCTTTCAGAAAACATTTCTCAGTAACATAAAGATACTTCATGTGCAGCTTTGCAAATGAACTGCTGCCAGGCACTAACCAGGTTCTTCTGTTTCTGAAGCCTTTTGTCATCATGTGTTCAGTCAGATTGGGAGGGAGATAGCAGGGGACAGAGGACGGAGTAGGTTACTCTGGAAAGATACTGCTTTTCTACAGAGGTGAGGGGTGTGTGCGTGAGCGTGTGCGTGCGCGTGTGCATGTGCGTGGTGTCTACTGAAATCACAGCAGAGAGGGTGCCCGTCGTGGCAAAGGGCAGCAGTGGGGACTGCCCGGGGCCGGCTCAGGCTGGCTCGTTCTCCTCGTGCTTGATTTTCCCTCTTGTTTACCATTGCCATTTTACTCACTGTTGCAAAAATTTTGATTGTCGATTCCAGTGGTTTGCTGCCATCCCCTTATTTTTGGTAGAGGGCCCTCAACTTCTTTTTTGGACAGTGTCCACCTTTGGTATGGCCATGCGATCAGGGAAAGACATCACCACCAGTCTTTGCCAAGTGTGATTGCTTTAAGCTAAGTGTGGTGGTTCCTCCTTGCCGAGGCTGGGTTGAGGTCAAAGCGTATGATAATTCTGATACATAAGGTGACAATTCCTGGGATCACTTCTGAGAGAAGTTTTCTTCAGTCTTATAAAGAGTCCTGTGAAGGGGACTTTCCTTTGGTGAACACACACTTGGCCGGATGATGAAGAGATGTGCGGAGCCGCAGCAGCCTTCAGGGAACCAAGCCGCGGACAAGTGCCAACATGCTGAAGAGGGGTCGTGGAAAAGTGGAAATCCTGGACCCCTGACTACACAGAAGTGCCAGTGATTTACCCACACCCGGAGCCCTCTTTCTCTGGATCTATGAGAGAGGCTGTAGGTCAGTATGTTTAAACAATTGACTTGGATTTTTGTTGCCTGCAGCTTAATTTATGCTAATTATATCGTTTATATAGGAATGTACCATAATATTTCATAAACATGATGGGGAAATTTAATTTCAATCTTATGTAAATAGTTACCAATGCTGACAAGATTTTTAAAAAGAAAACAGTCAGAAATATTTGCAGGCTAATTTTGTAAACTTAAAGTTTATGAAATATGAGTTAATATTTCCTTTCTTCACTAATTCATGTATTAATTTGGTGAATTTTTAGTAATTACCTGTTATGTGTCTGAGTTAGATCGATTAAAAGGGCTGTAGAGTCCACACTGGGCGCAGTCCACCCGGCGCAGACATTTTTCTATTTCTGTGTATTTTTTTGCTAATTGTGCATCACTTTCAAGCTTACAGCAAAATTACAAGTACACATGACTCAAAAAATTATTTGAGGGTAAGTTGTTGATACGATGCGTTGTCACTCCTGGATACACTGGTGCATTTTTCATACAAACAAGTATATTTTCCTACATGTCATGACACAGTCGTAAGAGTCAGAAGCTCTGCAAAGTCAGAGTAGCTCCTCCAATTGTCACCAACGTCCTTTACAGAAAAGTAACTGTCTCAGGGTTGCACGCTACTGAGTCGCACTCTCTCTCTCATTTCCTACAGCCTGAATCTGCTCCTTGGTCTTTCCCTGACTTTTAGAAACCTGGCACTTTTAAGGACTTTGGCTTTTTCATTTTGTAGAGTGGCCCTCGATTTGGAATTATCTGATGTCCGCTCATGATGACGATGCTGGCAGGGAAACAGACGTGGTGCCGCGTCCCTAACTGTATCCTAAACGGTGGCACGTGGCTTTGGTTTGTCCCACTGCTCATGACGTTAACCTGGATCATTTGGTGAAGGTGGCATCTCTCAAGTGTCTCCACTTCCAACTCCCTCTTTCACACTTTGTGATGAACAGGTGTTTTGTGGGCTGGTGCTTCAAACACTCCTTTCCTCAACAAACCGGTAAGTCCCTCACTTACTTATTTATATCACTAGGGACTTGGATTTTCCTGTTTTGTCCAGTGGGTTATAATCCATTAACACCAGTTGTATCTTGACGCCCAAACAGTCCCAGGTACTGCCAGTGGGAGTGGATCAGTGGCCCGACGGAGCAGAGGGCTCAGGGGAGCTGGCCGGGGTTCGGTCAAGGAGATGGTCTTTGTCACTGGAGTACCCGTTTCTTCAGCTGTTCAGACTGGACCCCTCAGCTGGTCTCATGGGGCACCAACGAGAAGTGACCCACCTGGCATGCTCCAAGGACCCCAGCCCTGTCGGCACAGACTGAACTGGGATTCGGGGTCCGCGTGTCGTACTGTGAGTTCACATATGCGTCTTCCACATGGTTGGAAGTACGTTTACGGAACTGGGGTCTACAACCACGGGCTGTGAAGCCGTCACCCACCCTCCGCCCTTGTCCTAGGCCGCCTCCAGGTTTCTCTCCTGGTTGGTGACAGGCTGCTCTCCCACGCTTAGACAGGTGGCTTTTTACTCTGTTAGGATCTGAGTCATCCAGTCAAGGAGATCAGCAAGGAGAATGGACCGGTAAGCACTCTGAGAAGCTGCCCAACTTCCCATGTGAGGTCCCTCTGAAAAAGCCCCTCTCTTGTCCTGTTCTCCTGCAGCACCGAGAATGGCGCCCGCACCCTCTGTGACAGGGTCCTCTGCAGCTTTTGGCAGTCACCCAGGGCTTCTCAGGGGCCTGTTCAGTGGTGTCCACCATTGGGTGGCTCGGCAGTCCTCATCCAGGAGCATCCCAGTGGTTTGAACTGGGATGGTTCCCTTGGAACCATTAAAATGCTCTTTGAGGATACCCTTGTCTGTGATGCACTGGGTTTTTTTCTTTTGTTACTCATGGAAGCTTATTTTTTAAATTATTATTGCATAGCAAGCTACAGAGAAAAATGGAAGCATTACTAACATTTATGTGTTCAGAAATCCTACCCAAACGAGCAGGTCACTCCACGACCCCTGGTAATGCATTAGCATATTGCCCCTTTTATTCTGCTTCTAAAATGATCACTTCGGCCACTTTTCCTGAGCATTAATGAATCATCGCCTTCACTCTTTCCTTATCATTCATGGTGATGACGCTATTAAGAATGTGACAGAGAATTTTGGAAAGTAGAATTTGACTCTAAAATCTCTTGGGATTTTCCTGTAACTTCTTATGTGATGTGGTCTCTGATCTCTGTACCTCCCGCCACCCCGGCAGCCCCTGGCCCACCTCGGCGTTAGCTCTGCACCCCCCCCCCCCAGCTCTGACGGCTTCCTCAGCGGCTCTGGGTGCCGCGAGCCCCGCTTACATTTCTAAATATCTGTGTCAGTTCAGCTAATGGCCAGGTCTGACCGGAGGCATCAACACGCCCTTTTGTTAAATATGTTCATGATAATATTAAGACCACTGTTTTGAAGGCAATCCTCAAGTAGTCCGGCCTAGTCAAAGGGAAGCTAGAAATCTGTGCAGTCAGTTTCTGTCCCTTCTCCACGGTCTCGTGGTTAACTCCACAATCTCCTCACACAATGGAAGGGGGACTCCTTCAGGCCTGTGTCTACTGGCTCTCAGGAAGGATGCCTGGACTATTTCTGAAAAGGTGGATCCCGGCACAAAGGAGGGAAGGTGAACGCCCCCTGAGGAACCTTCCCCTTCCTAAGGACGGACTTAAGTCTGGGCTGAAATTAATCAATAAAGAGATCAGGTGTCCATTACGTAAAGCATCCTGTGCTGTGTACAAATCATAGATGTGCTACCAAGCGGGGCTCTGTGTTCAGAGAGAGCTGGTTAGCCTCTCTCACACTGGAAAAACTGAGGCTATTAATTAGAAATATAAATCCTGCAAAAACACTGTCAGAGAGATGTCAGAATCAAGAGGAACAGAGAAGAGGGCTTGTCTGTGAACTCAGAAGGGTGTGACTAAACGAACAGAATCAGAATCAGACTTTTCACACAGAAGGACCTCAGTGGAAGCCTGGCTCAACCACTTCCACTACGTACTAGCTTGTAATGTCTAGTATTTAGTTCTTTCTCTATAAAGGCGGGTGCGTAGCTGCCTTGCAGTTTGATACGAGAGCCACCAGACAGCGCTACACACACACATAGTTTATTCTGTTGTGGCGCTCTGCAAACTCCTGTCTTGTCTTTGAAAATTATGAACAATATTTTTAAATGACTATTTCTTCCTTTGTCCAGCAGGCATTTCTTGAACCCCTAGAGTACTTGACTGGCTGCTTTGGTACAGAGCACCATGTGCTGGGGCGTCCGAGAGGTGAGGGGAGCACCGTGTGTGTAGAGCGTTAAACTGGGTCTCCGTGGCTGCCAGAATTCCCAATGTTGTCCGTGTCTGCCGGAAATCCCGATGTCGCGGTCAGGGGGGGTCACGACACCACCACCTGGACACTGGGTTGCAGAGCAGACACCTAACACGGCCCAGCACCGCCTCTCTGCGCGCAGAGGATGCCCAGGCGCGCCCTCCGCCCGGGCCTTCGGAGCTCCTCGGCGCTCAGGCACAGCTCCTCGCTGCAGCCGGAGGCGCATCAGGACGGCGCCTCCACCCGCCCTTTGCTGAGCTGTTTCCCGTCTCTGGCGACCCCCGTCTCCCTGCAGTTCATCCGATGAAACAGAAGGGACTGGTGTTCCCCACTGGACACTCCTTCCCTCAGACCCGCGGGATTTATCCCCTCACCCTCTTCAGGCCCTCACGTAGAAGCCGCCTGCTCCGGCAATGCGCTGGTTGCCGGGACGAAGTCGCGGGCCCTGCGGGGCCACCCCGCCCCCCGCCACCGCGCTGCTCTCCCGCAGCGCTCCCTTCCCGTGGGACTCCGGGCGGCGCCTGTCTCCTGGTCGCCTTTCGCGTCTGCTCCTCGGCAGAGTGCCAGCTCCGGGCGGCCAGGGGCCCAGGCCCAGAGGAGTGTCTCCTGCACGAGAGAGGCACCTTTAAACAGGTACGAAAACAAAGAAATAACCCTACATGCCCAACTCGGAGACGGAGAAATTGGTGCCCTTATTAAACAGTGTCCCCCTGCTCCCACAATGAGAAGAAATAGAGCCTTTGGCTCTCGGCTTGTTGCTTCCCAAACCCACGCACACGAGTCATTACAGTCTCTGTACAATTCCAGGCAAATGGTAGAAAGGATGTTTTATTAATTAATGAATGGAGGATGAAAACCTGAGTCAGTGGAAAACTGAGAGTCTGGCAGTATAACCCACTCCACTCATCAGAGATGGGGAGACGCGGCCACCAGCATGGTGATCACCTGTGCGGGCGCCTGGATGTCCTGCGGTGCGCATCTTACGTGAAGATTATTGACGATCAGGCCAAACCAAGAAACGGCCCCTGGCACCAAAATGCTAATGGCCCCGTGGTGTTCAAACGCCTAAACCAGGAGAGAAAAAGAGAGAGATGTGTGATGTTGAATGCATCCTACTGTCTTGTCTTCATCTTTTTTTCTCTTTTCTTACATCTCCCTCTTTCCGTCTTAATCGTAGATTTATTAAATATCTTCCCTGCACCAGGCACAGTGCTAGGCACTTAGGTCCCAGCAACTGAAAGCAACACGCCCACCAAAAAGTGGAGAAAGGCTTGCAATTCAATAAGAGAAAGAAGCAAATATGAAGTATGTATGTAATGTTTATAGACATAAAATATCATGCCCGTGTAAAATAAAAATGCTAAATTAGGTACAATAGATTACTCAGGGAATTAATCATGCTTCACTTTTTCAATACTAAACTGACCACATCTATAAAACATACACAGTATAAACCAGGAGAGAGGTTGCTACGTTAACTATCCAAAGGTCCATGTGTCAAGCAAGACGTTGGTAACAGACCCAGGAGGGCCTCTGAGAAAGCACCCTCTCAGCGTCTGAGTAGAAGCCAGGTGCCTAAAGGCAGGGTAATCCCTGGTTTGTCTACAAAAAGTAAACAGACTGTCATGCGGACAATTCAAATCTGATCCTGCCTGAAATACTCTGTGGCTCACACTGTGTTTCTTAGGACTTCAAGATCCACGAACCTGAGGCCACAAAGTTTGCGGCTTTATGACTTTTGGGGAGTACGTGGCTGTTCCTGTTTAAGACAGAGCAAATCACAGGTACCCGGAACAGCACCACCGCAGGACCACTCAGGAGCCGCACAAGCAGGGCCTGCGAAACGCTCCGTTTGCCTAAGTGTACTTTGCTTCACATTTGGTGCCTTCTAGGATTTGGGCAAAGAACAGGTATTTTATTGCAACTGAGAAGAGGCATCTATTGTAAGACAGAAATCCAAGGATCCCAAAGAGTCAATTCTATGAAAAAGTTCACCTAGGAATCCTCTCCTGTGTCTTCCCGTGTGTAACTGCTTGACGCTTGACGTGCACACAGGGCACTCTGACAAGCTGGGCTCCGAGAGTGCTGTGTGCCCTGAAACGGACTGAAGACCTGAGCAACGTCTCCATGTCAAGGGGAAGAGGTGAGGGATTAACATCGTACGTCACCCCCTCCATGGTAACTACTGAGTCTTTTCTGTCTACTTAATTTTCACGGCAACATAGTCCTGTAGGTTTTATGACCTCCATTTACAGATGAAGAAAATGAAGTTTCTGAAGGTTAAAATACTTTTGGAAAGATAACATCACTTGTAGCATTTGCAGTATGTGACAGGGCTTTCGTCGAAGCCCCTGGAAGGACCCTACCCAAGCTCATACCCCATCCCCAGCACTTACTGTGCACATTTACAGCAGGAACGTGACGCCTTAACATGACCATGTGGTTGAGGCGTTTAACAGAAACAAAATTCTGAGCTGCAAGGAACAGTGTTTATTGTCTATGGACAATGGATAGTTCAATTTCTATCCGCATCTAATTCTAGATTTTGACTTCCTTTTACAATCCCTGTCCTGCGGAGGACAGTTGCTCAGTCTCTAGATGTCAGCTGCCCCCAGGGAAGCTTTGGTTTGGATCCATTTTAACATCTGCCTAGAATCTGAGTTTCGGGTGGTGACAGCTTTGCCAGCGCATTTTATCAGAAATTCCATAAAAGAGCAGTTCGTCTACTCGTACAGCATGTGCTTCTAACTACGTTATTACAGAGGACGTTGTGTGCTGCAGTTTTTGCTAAATGATCTGATAGCCAATGACTTAATATGCTGCCAGGCTTCAGTTTACAGTCTGGATGTTTAAAACTGTATATGGTAAATAGGTAATTAATATGAATGATAGCAATGAAGCAACTAAAGGGACCAGCAACTCCTGGAATTTTAATAATAATAATAATAATAATAATAATAATAATAATAATAATAGTACATTTATAGAAATATCATTATGTTGCTTTAATATAAAAAACAATTCAAGAAACAGCCCAAAATATTCACATTAGTATTTACATTCTAAGGTGAGAGGTTCATTTTCATTATATCATTTCTTGCATGTATTTTGACATAATTTCTATTTTAGCATGTGAGATTCAATAGAATATAGGATTTGTATAAATGGCTAAGCCCAAATGAATCTCAAATGAAATATATTTGATTATATTAATTGTAACAGAATTCGATTATCAAAATAGTGTTACAAGCTGAAGCCATGAAAGAAAATTTTGAATGGTGACAACTCAGTTGAACGAGTAGTGAAGAAGTTATGTCTGCTGTTTCTGTCCCTCCACACGTGAATTCTACGTATTAACACACTGCTCAGCCATGTTTTCATTATCATTTGGCAAGAATATTTACATACATACATATTTCAGGTAATGAAAATTTCAGCATTTAAAAAATGTTTAACAGCTTTTAATGAAAATAATTCCAAAGTTCGTTACATGTATTTCTTTGTTTTTAAAGGTTGCTGTGATGAGTCAACATCACCGTTTTTAAACAGGGGCAATTATAGGGCCACCATCATCTGTTGTCGATGGACATTTAGATTGTTTCCATGTCTTGGCTATTGTCAATAGTGCTGCTATGTACACTGGGGTGCACGTATCTTTTCAAATTAGAGTTCCCTCTGGATATGTGCCCAGGAGCGGGATTCCTGGATCACACGGTAAGTCTATTCCTAGTCTTTTGAGGAACCTCCATACTGTTTTCCACAGTGGCTGCACCAAACTGCATTCCCACCAGCAGTGTAGGAGGGCTCCCTTTTCTCCACAGCCTCTCCAGCATTTATCGTTTGTGGACTTTTTTTTTTTTGATCTTGTCATTTTTAATCCTGAGATGTCCAAATGTCAATTCCTTTTACCCACTAGCTAAGTTTCTGTTGCCTCCGTTTGTGCATAAGATAAAGTACAGAGAGTAAAACAGGCCTTCGAAACTTCACCACATTTCAGATTCCTCTCCGGCCACCCTGCCCCCTCCCCACAAGGCAAACATCCTCCAGGAGATGCATTGCACTTCTTGCGGTCCCTGGAAAATTCCAGGACTTTCTACACCATGCCTTTCAACATGCAAACCCCTATGGCATCTTTCCTCCTTCCCCAAATGGAAAAGTCCATTCATCTTTCAAAGTCCAGCTCAGATGTCGCCTACCCGTGAAGACCTTCGTGGCTCCTCGTGGGGGCAGTAATCCCTTCCTCCTCAGGGCCAGGCAGCAGGCTGTGCGCGTCAGCGTCACAGCGCTTAGCGCGGTGCAGCTCGGAAAGCGAGCTCTGCTCGAGCAGAGAAGGTCATCCCCTTCCGCGTCTGCAGCAGGTGCAGCGTTCCTGACACACAGGAGGCGCGTGCTCACTGCACGTTGGTTATGGGGTCAGAGACGCATCACTGCAAGGTCCACGGCCAAGAGAAACAGAAGCTTCCTCCTCCACGCTGTCCTCCGCGAAGCCGCGTCTCCTGCGGCGCCAGAGGCGGCCCTGGGTGGGGCGGGGCGGGGCGGGGCGGGGCCCCCGGTCAGCCGTCCTAAGAGAGCCTGCGCACGGCCCAGCCTAGCGGCGTGTGTGAGGGACGAGGGCAGTAATGACACGCAGTCACACGCCCCGGTTCCGACAGGGCGTCACGTCGCGGGCTGAGACGCACTGCAGCCTCAGAAGCGGCAGCCCCGGGCTATTACAGGACCAGGCGGCCCACCTGGCTCTCCTGGTCTAGCTTGTAAACCACGCATTTCTTTTCTCAGCTTCAAACCGTTCCAGTCCCCAGAAAAATTCCTTCCCCTCTCCCTACCGTTGCCCTGTACACGTTTGCTGACGGCAGTCTGAGCGTAGTTACTGCGGTGGCCGTTCTGAGAGTGTCAGGAAGCAGGTGAGTCTCTGTGCAAATTCCAAACCTTGGTCAGAACGTCCCCTCGAGTAAACACAGATGGGAAGCCAAGTGGCGTCTGTGTGCTCAGCGGACAGACGCCAGTTTCTGTCCACGAGCGCTCGATGTGTCAGGAGAGCGTTTCTCAATAACCCAGATAACTCGTGTCCAGCCGGAGGCCCCGCGGCGGCGCTGGTGACCGCGGCAGCACGGACTCGCGGGGCGTGGCCGGGGGCGTCGGGCCCGTCGCGGCCTGTGGTCTGCGGGGCGAGGGGCGAGGGGCGAGCCCGCGGCCCCGAGAGCGCTCGTGCGTCAGACACGCCCTTGAGAGCAGCGTCCGGTCTCAGGAGCCAATTCCACCCGGAAGCTTGGCAAAACACGCATTTTATACTCGTTCTTGTCTTTTTGGGCCCTTTTTTGCAAGACAGCCAACGCTCAGCTCACTGTCCTTCCCACTGTTTCTCTTCCCTGTGACCCCCAGTGAAGGTGCTGCGCCAGGGGTCCCCTACATCACATCACATAATAATTACTCACAGTGAAGTCTTACGTCCCATTACAGAGCCAGCTACACGTTTTGTAATAATAATCGTAACTGTAACAACAGTAACAGCAATGACACTAGCCGGCGTCGATTCAGTGCCTTCCAGTCTTACTGAGTGTTTCACACACAAAGCCTCATACGGCTTTCAGAATGAAATTGCGGAGTTCTTTTTTTTCTCTCTTCCCCATTTTTAAAGTAAAGAGACTCAGACGTTTAAGAACTTAATTTCTGAGGGGTCACCGTGGTCCTACGGCAGGAGCAGACCCTGAAACTCTCTCCTGGCTGTCCATCTCATCGTCTTTCTGCAGCTCACGGGCGAAGAGAGAGACACACTGAGGTCGCTGACAGTCAACTACCCCGCACATGGCACAAGGCTTATCTGAGAGAAGGAAGCTCCGGCAGGAAGGTGCATCTCACAGCGCTTTAAGCCCTGCATGAGACTCGTGCAGAATCACAGGCCTGTGGTTATGTTTTTTACCTCCCAATAAACCCCTGCGTTTCCTGTGATCCACTCCTTCTGCAGACCGTCTGGAGGCTGAGTGATTAGGCAAAGTAACCCTGCGTCCTTCTCAGTGAGCCAGCTTCCCAGGTAACTGTGACCAGAAGTCAGGCAGACAGGCCTCCCGATGTATTCAGGGGGGAAATCACCTTCTTCGAGGATATTATCTGCCTAATTAGCTGAATCACGAGGTCAGTATTCTGAATTTATGGTTCAGGAGAGAAACTCACCTTTCAGTTCTGGCAATGTCCAAATTGAGAGGAGCGAAGGCAGCTGGAACTGGGCGTTTATCCAAGACCAGCCTGGACAAAGCACCCAGCCTCCTTGTGGTCAAGCTGCAGGGATCCTGTCTGCTCAGATGGACACTGTCTTCCCAGGGTGCTAGGCACCGTGGTTTGACCTCAGATTTTGACACCTTCAAAGTGTGTGACCCTGAACAAGGACCCTGGCCACAATAAGACTCACTTTTCTAGTCTGTAAGATGGGCCACATGCTGACCCAGAGCAGTCATTCCACAGCACACCCCCCTCTCCCGCTGGCTTCTTCCTGGGGGCCTCGTGAGCGAGGAACCAGCTCGTAAGCTCTCCCTACCAGGTGACACGTTTGGGCAAGTCAGGTGACTCTTGGAGGCACAGTGTTCTTGCTACCCACAGGCTAAACAGTCTGCTGGAAATTTCAAGTCCAAACAAAGAGATTGGATGTCCCCACCCGCAGTGTCACGCGTGTCACGCGTGTCCCGCCCGACTTCCAGGAACCTCCACCACCACAACCCGGATGACGGACCTGGGGACAGGAAGAGAAAGCACTGCGCGCCTGTGGCACCTGTGTCGCGGGGAGGCGGTGTGCAGAGCCGCAGAAGGGCAGCAGCGGGCCGTGGTGGAGGCTGGCCCCAGCTCCCGGCAGGCTGCACGGCGAACAGCGTGGGGTCTCCACCCGGCCCTGCAGGATGCTCTGTCCTCCAAACCCCTGCTGGGCTGTAAGGCACCCTTATCTTTGTTAACGCCTGTGAGGACCACTGTTGATGGAAATGGGAAACGTTTTAAATGGTGGTATAACAGTTGGAAACTAAGGGATGAAAATGGCTACCGACCAAGTCATTCCACAACCGGATTATGAGGCAAACTTGCATGACACACCATGTTTCCTAAGTTTGGAAGCGATGGAGGAAAGTAGCCACATGGCTGAAGTAATTGGCTTTGTGGTTCTACTGTTCAGTGTCCAGACCTCAGACCCACCTGAGCGGTGGCGTGCTGTGGGTGACTCGCCTATGTGAGTGTGGCAGGACCATAATTTCCTCACCTGCAAAACTGAAGTAGTAACAGTTACGGATCACTGTGAAGACTGAGGGGTGTAGTGCACGGAAAACGTTGAAGGCTCTGCCTGCCATGTAGTGATGGGTCAATGTATGTTTGGTGGCAGTATTATTTTTATTAATATTAGACTTAAAAATGCAAGGTATATCAACCTCTGAATCCATCCCAAATCCTATTCATCACTGGAAAATTGTGGGTTTTCTTGTTACAAATGACACAACAAAGTGGCTAATGTTGTTGAATTTTTTCCTGGAGTTTTTTTTTCCTTCTATTTTATTAATGTATTTTTACTGTATATTCTTCAAGGTACATTGTATTTCAGGATTGAAATAGATGTAAAATTATTTTGAAATGTTAAAATCTGCTTAACGGAGAAAGCTGCTTGCCGTTCAACCAGTTACCCCGGGATTTAGTGCTGCTTTGATTCATGAGGCATCTGTGGCTGCGGCTTCTGCTGGCATCTTGCTCTGCTTGTTGGTGGGGGTGATTTACCGTGCACGGCAGAGTTAATAGAATTTCCATCCTGTTGCAGGATTTGGGGAGTGAAATATACCAGAGTCCCAAACTAAAGGAGAAGTCTCCACTCACAATTTACGGGGAAACATTACAACATCTGGGAATGACTGATGTCTACGCAGTGAACTTCTACAAGTTGCAGCCGAAAAAGCAGCACATGGCTTCTAAAAATCTAACCTCTCTCTATAATTCATATCTTCCATGAAACAGGCAAAAATATAGCTCAGCGTAACCTTCATAGCTCAAAAAACCCTCTATCAAACTATCTAGCTGCACCTCTCCGACTGAAGTCACGGATTCTCAAACACCCCAGCCAACTGATATTTCCCAGTGCGGGAGAACATCTGATTCCAGTTTCATCCATCAGTGGAGCTCTAATTACTTTGATTTAATGACTGTGGGATTTTATTTTTTACTGTTTGGACAGATTTCTCACTAATACTTAACAGGCAAGAAACATTAAAATCCTGTTTGGTTTGACAGGAGCAGAGTTTAATGTCAGCTGGACTGAATTTATTTACCCGAGTTCTATTTTCTCAGAAATAGCTTTCGTGTTTTCTTTAACCAGATTTGTTTAGGAAACAAACTATATAATATGCAGGAGATCCAGATACATTTCTGATTCAATCACCGCATCGATCTTTTGTGCACCACCCGGTTCAGGGTAAACGTTTTCCATTAGACTTGCACCGTAAACAGAGAGGGCAGTTCAAAGCGAACCGCACATCAGTCAATGTCTGTTTCTATTTGGGTAAAGTTATAGCAAGGAGAAGCACACGATCGGCTGCCAGGATGTATATTTTTACCTAACACATCTCTTCCAGGAACATTTTTCTGATTTTTCTTGGATCCCTGTCTGCGCTCTCTCTCAGCGTTCTCTACTTCCAGCATAGCATCTGCTTAGGAAACTGGAATTATTTGTGCGTGTTACAGACTGAGAGCTTGTCGAGGTCAGTGTGTTCATCACGTAGCAGAGTATCTGGCCCATGGGAGGCAACTGGAACTATTTTTGAATTGCATTTTATTTACCTCTGTACTTGATATGTGCATATACCAGGTTGAAAGATAACCTCTGCATTATAAAATATTGTGAAGTAAATATCATTTTATTATCTATAAAAATGTGTAGTAACACACTCATCGGCATGGTTGGCAATGGAAGATGGATGTTTTTCTTAATGACTGTGAGTTATTTGCAGCTATTTTGATTTCCAAGGATAGGAACTAATGAACAGACAGGATCCAGTTTGTATAAGATAGCACAATTTCATTTGCAAATAAGACAACCAACTCTAGCTTTTTTTTTTAAGGGAGAATGTATTTACTCACTCACATAGCTGAGGGGAATGCTAAAAGTGGCAGAGAATATTGTTGCCTACCCCTAAGTTATCGCTGCTCATCTAACTTGATCACTGAAAAAATTCCCAATATAGCTGAGGGGCCTTTGATGTTGTGGGGATACGTTCACAGTCTCTGTTTAAAGGGCATGTAACCTCAGTTCTGATTAATGACTTATAAAATTAAGTCTATTGGTTTAATTCTGGGGAAGAATTTCCTCTTGATCACATAGGGCAGGTGAGGAGAAAGTTTCAGTCCTATAAATGCCTTTGATCGCAGTTCTTTAAGGATGTGGTGCCTGGAGCTGTGGCAGCCATTTAGTGACCAAGAGAAAAGGACCAGGTACCCTGAACTCATTACACTATGGATTAACCCTAGAACAGCCAATCTCAAGCACTCGTGATCTATAGGAAAGACCGGATACTAGCTATTTGGGATCTCTAATGATATGTTAATTCCTGACCTTGGCAATTTCCTCCTTTCTTTCTTTTTTCCCTTGATCTAAACTGCCTGTGGCTTATTAATTGAATTAATCTTTTCAAATAATTAATTTTGACTTTGTTGATTTACTCTACTTTTCATTTTCTATTCCGCTGATATTTTTATTACCATTTTCTTTTTCCTCTTTTGATTTGCTTGTATTTTCTAGATTTTTAAGATGTAAAATTAGATTGGCTTCATATTTCTAATTTGTGCATTTTGGTCTATAAATTTGCCTCTAAGCACTGCTTTATCAGCATTCTACAAAATTTCAATATGCAATATCATATTAGCATTGAGTTTAAAATATTTTTAAATAGTCCTTGTGATTTATTCTTTTATTTTTGAGATGTTTAGAAGTGTGCTGTTAATTTTTTATATGGCTTCTTAGGAACTCTCTAGTTGTTTGCTGTTCTACCTTTATCATCAAGAGATTTCCTCTGATTAATTTGAATCTTGATTTCTTAAGGCTTCCTTTGTGGGTCAGGGCTGGACAATTTTTGTACAAGCTGTGTGAGCCCTTAAAAAATGTAAATTCTTTTGATGTTGAGTATTTTTTTAAGCTGGTTAAGTCAAGTTTGTAAATGGTGTTGTTAATATCTTGTACGTTCTTACTGTTTTTTTTGTCTGCTTGTTCTATCACTATCAAGAGTAACATTTTAGTGGCTTCCAATATGATTGTGGATTTATCTGAATTCTCTTTTTGCTTTGTTTCATGGATGCTGGATTCCTATAGATTTAGGTTTGCGGTGACTTCTTACTGGACAGACCTCTTTCTTACTGGGAAAGCCCCTTTTTTAAATCTCTATTATTGTTTCTTTCCTTATACTTTTTATATTAACAAAATCATTTGATTTTAGTTTCACTGGTGTCTCTACATTTTCCTTTCTATCTTTCATTTTTAATTATTCTGTGTTTCTGTGTTTAAAGTGTGTCTCATTGGTAGCACATATTTAAGAATAAATTCTTGGAGCTGGTATGTTAACTGGAGTGATTATTCCTTCTTCCAGCATTTGCCTGCCACTTACTGCAATTTTCAGTTCAGTCTGTATACATGCATAATGGTTACAGAATCGTTAACTTATAGTCCAGGAAGAAACGACTTTATCAAGTAGCTGGAGTACAGTGTGTATACAGCTTGTTTTGCTTTAAGTTGTACAGATTCTACTCATTTCCAAAGTCATTTAGGTCGAGACCTTTCCCCTGAATCCTCTCAGTGCAGTTTTTTTCATATATCTGTAATACAGTTGGATGGTTTCATCACGTTTTGCATTTCATCTTTGGATACCCCAAGCTGCTATACACAGAATACATACATACACACATACATATAAAATGTGTATCACAATGTATATGCTATTTATATATATACATGTAATTTGTACACATTAGGATTCAATCTTTGTGCTGTAAAGTTCTATGACTTTTGAAGAATGCGTAGCGTTATGTATCCACCATCACACAGTCATACAGAATGTTCTCACTGCCCTAAAAGACTCCCTGTGCTTCATGCATTTGACCCTCCCTGCCCACAAAAGCTTGGCAACCACTGACCTTTCCATCATCCCTGTAGCTTTGCTTTTTTCAGAATGCCAGATAAACAGAAGCACACGTGCGCAGCTATAGACTGCCTGCCGTCTCTCAGCTATGTGTATATACAACTTATCCATACTGTATGTCTTCGTAGTTCATCTCTTTTTATTGCTAAATAATACTTTTTGTTAGACTTTACTAGAGTTTGTTAATTCAGTCACCGATTTTAGAATTTCTTGGTTGCTTCCAGTTTGGGGCAATTATAAAGTTGCTCTAAACATTCATGTGCGTGGTGTTGTATGGACGTACGTTTTCAATTCAGTTGGTAAATACCGGGCAGTGTGATGGATTGTTGGATTGTACGGTAAGTCTATGTTTAGCTTTGCAAAAAGCTGCCAAAATTGTCTTCCAAAATGGCTGCGTTCCCACCAGCAGTGGTTAGAATACATCTTGCTTTGCATTCGTACTGGAAGTTGGTGTCGTCATATTTTAAATTTCAAATTTTCTGATAGATGTGCAGCAGGCTTTTGTTATTGTTTTAAGTTCTGATGGCAAATCATGCTAAACATAAATTCCTCTGCTCGCTGCTCACCTGTGTGTCTGCTTTGTTCTGGTTTTTGTCCATTTTTAATGGAGTTTTTCTTTTGAGTTTTTAGTTATTAAATTTCATTATTATTTTTATAATTTAGAATTCCTTGTATATTTGTAACCAAGCCCTTAAAAAATATCTGTCTCAGAAACATTTTCATCCATTCTCTGACTTGATCCTTCACCCTCCAAACGATGCCTCCCCTTCACTGGGGTCCTGACTGAAGAAAGTGCGTGGAGCCAGCAATGACGGAGCAGAAAACATGTGTAATGTTCTAAGAAAAAATTACAAAGAAATTTTCTCCACATATTTTGGAAAACTTTGGGTTTTAAGAAATATACTTTTCTATATAATAATAAGTCCAAGATACAGAAAGTATTAGTGATTTTCCCCTTTCCTATTTGCCTCATTAAAAAGCAGAAATAATAAAAGAGTGTATTTCATAAGGTGGAAGACGATGGGGGTAATCTCTGTAACTGCTTAAACAATGCCTGGAACACAGCAAAATTTTCATAACTATTGCCTATTAACAGCAGTGCCAACATTAATACCAGCTAAAAACTTACATAGGGCCTAACATGTTAACATGTTAAACAACAATTCTAAATGTCTTGGCTAAATTATTTAATTTCATCCCTTCCCCAACTTTAGTAGCTAAGACAATCATCCTCAGTTTTCAAAGGAGTGAAGTAAGACAGAAAAGTTAAGTCGCCTCTCAGCGTCCCGCAGGCAGCAGCGGTGGGGGAGGCGGAGAAGACCGGCGTGCGGCGTGCTGGCACGTGACGGTCTTCAGCACTGGTTGGATGGGGGCCGCAGAAGGGAAACTCAACAGGAAACACATCTTACCCATTTTTTTTCCACTATGAAAGCAAACGTTTTCCTTTCTTTGAAGGAGACAGTGTTTGCTGGTCTTGGGCCCTTGGCATAAACAGCGGAACAGTGTCTGTCCAGTGGAGGCGCACAAGGAGCGGGTGAGGTCGCAGGGAGGAGTCTGTAAAGTCATACACGGCTTCCCCAGAAGACCTTTCCTTCTGTCGCTCTTGGCGACAATGAAGGCATGATTTGGAATTGTGGGTGTACAAGGCCACAGACATGTACGTGTTTGGCAATCCCTGACTGACAAGGATATTTGCTGACTTTTTAATGGTAGAACCGGAGGCGACAGCAGTCGAGACTTGTCCCCTGCTTCCTCCTGTCTGGGAGTCTTGGGGGGAGCGTTTGTTTGGGGTTTCCTCTGCTCGTGCTCACCTGGTTGAGGACCCCCTCGATTCCCTGGTTTTAAGCAGCATTTACATGCTAACCACACAAATACAGATCACAGACTCAGACCTCCCTCCCGAACCCCATACTCAAGCAGTCAGCTGCCTGCGGAAGCCTGGACCTGGGCACTCAGCGGCCGTCTCAAGCTCAGCGCATCCTACGCTGGGCTCTGAGCTTCCCCCGCTAATTTGCTCCTCCCCGGACTCCTTCATGGCAGTTGGTGCCACCTCCAGCTTTCTAGTTACTCAGGCCCCAAATCTTAAAGTCACCCTTGGCTCTTCTTTTTCTTTCACTCTGTGCCACAAATCCATCAGCTCGCTCTGTTGGATCTACTTTGAAACATATAGAGACCCTGGCCACTTCTCATCTCTCCCCGTGTTCCTCATTCCTTGTCTCTGGTGCTGAGGACTCCATCCCTCCCACCTGGATGGTGGCAGGAGCGCAGTATGTTCTCAGTCCAGCCGCTCCTGCACCCTTGTAAACACTGAGTGAAACTGTCTTGCTTGTGCTCAGAACTGCAATGAGTTCCATTTTACCTCTGAGATGAAGTCAGAGTCATTAGCAAGGCTTGGAAGGCACCATGTGAGTTTCCCCTTTCCTCCCCCGGCCCACGTTCCCCACCCTCTCCTGCTCCTCTCCACCCCCTCCAGGCCCACTGACCCGTGTTCTGTCCTTGAGGAGCCGGCATGCTCCCCTTTGGCCTTGGCCTTGGCTTGCTTTCGTCCCTGAAATGGTCTGCATGGTCAATCCTCTCACTTACCTCCGATCTCCTTTTCTTAATGATGCCTCTCCCACGCCCCATGCTCGCCGTTGCATTCATCTTGGGGTCGTGTTCTCCTGTCTCAGGAGGCAGACGGATGTGCAGAGAGAACATACTCAGTTAGAAGCCCCCTGCCAGCAGCTGGGTGCACAATGACAAGCACGCCAGAGCACTCAATCTGCTTGAGCCCTTAAGCATAGAGCTGCAAACGGCCTATATATTCAACCCTTGGAAATTGCTGCTTTATTTGACACATGAAGAAACAAGCACAGAGAGGTTGGGTAACTCGCTTAAAGTCACTCAGCAAGAAGAAAGGCGAAGCTGGTGCTTGAACACAGGTGACTTCAGCCGGGCTTGCGATCTTCATCTCTGAGCAGAATTCTCCAGTCCCCACCTGACATCCACGCCTCCCTGGTGAGGGCACCCAGCCTCATCCTGTAACGGACATCGGGCAGCAGTGATAACATCAGTTTACCCTTTCAATAACCCCATAAGGCAAACGTAACAAGAACTTCGGTTTTAGGGAGGTCAAAAAAACGAGACAAAAATTATTTAGGTGTCAAAGGTCCCGGCATTCACTAACAGCAGATCTGCAATCACAATCCCAGTCTGCTGAGTCTTTACAAACCGTGCGATGCTTCTCTGCGTGTGGCTCGTGGTGTCGGCCGTGCAGAGGGAAGCGCCAGTCTCTGCGATCTTCATCAGCCCCACAAAAAACTCACAGGGAACAGCAGTGATCGCATCAGTAAGATAGGAGATGTCACAGGTTTTGAGCTGAGGGACAGATAATTCCTGCAGGCCGCTGCCAGGGGCGCGCCGGGGCAGCGCTAAGACATTCGCTTCACCTCCAGAGGTTGAAGACCGGATGAGCCATCTGTTTGCCGGGAGCAGGTAAGCTCTTAGGGCGTCACAGGATCCTGCCGGAGAGCTGGCAGGAGGCCCTTCCTGGTGTGACTTTGTCACACGTACACTCAACACTGCCTTAGTGACCTTCCTGACTTCCACCGGCCGGAAGAAGGCGCGCGCCAGGGGAATGGCTCCACCCGACTCAGGGCGGGACGAGTGTCCGTGGCCCCACCCAGCCGAGCCCCATCTCTGAGCTTGTCCAGCCTTCCTCCTCAGCCAGCGTTGTTCTTTCTGGCATCCTTATTAACCGTGTGACCTGGGGGGCTTTCCAGGTTCATTTTCGCTCCCTGTGTGAGGTCTGCCTAGCAGGAGTGGCAGGGCCTCCCCTCCCCTTCCTGAGACGGCCCTGCTCGGGCAGCCCTGGGGCAGCGCGCCGCCAGCCCTGGGCCCGCGGCCAGGCCGTGCGCTCAGAATCCCCTGGTGGGGACGCCGGCGAACGCCTCCGGCGGCCTGACCAGAGCGGCGGCGTGCAGCCCCTTCTGGGAAGTAAGACTAGAAATCGCGTTATTCACGAAAGTTCTGTTATTACTCTTTTCATCCTGAAACTTTGGCCTACAGTGTTGTTTTTTAATGTTAAACATGTCAATGAAAACTTATCATCCGCTCATAAAATTAAAAAAAAAACGGAAAATGTCTATCCTCACTGAGGAACAATTTGTTGCATGAAGTCGATATGACTTTAGGGAGAAATGTGAAGCCGCTCCCTCACGCACGCCCCATCCTCACACAAAAGGCCTCTCAACACGTCTTGTACTCTTTGACGTCTATGCCAAGTGAGCGTCCCTCAGATGCTCCCATGTGTCCCCAAATATGTGCCTCCCCCCTTCATTATGGCCGGTTAATAGACGTGGCAGGTTAGATTAATTATGACTTAAAGCTCGGCTTTCCGCAGGAAGATGAAAACCCAGCTTTCAAATACAATGCGTCTTAAAATATGACTGATTTTCTCTAAAAAAAAACCTGTCAAAACACGACATGTCAGATCCCGTTTCCTTCCACCAACACATCACAATCTGTTTTGATGGAGAAGGGATATATTTTAATTATTTGTTTTTAATCTGACTCCAGACGTGACATATGGCGCTTCGTTAAGCCCTCTCTGCATCTTCTGGTAAACACAAAGCAAGCTGTACAAAGTTACTCAACTTCTGGCGTAAAAGTTATTTTTAAGAACTTCTATTATTTCTGATGAGGTTAAATGACTCCTTCAACCCTCCACCCCCCCCCAATAAAAACAACACCAAAACCACAAAAACCCTTCCAAAGATTGGAGTGCCATTCATTTCGAAAGCCTTGCCAGGGATTAGTCACAACGGACATCAGCTGCGGGCAGGACGCGTTCCCTGGACGAGGAAGGGTGTGAACAGGGATGGAGGACTAGCGGTCTTTCCCCTCCGACATCTGGACACGCTGAGTGGACCGAGAGGGAATGCCGGCAACAGCCACCACTGGCAGACTGTGGAAGGAGCCCCTTGTGCCTCGGCCCCACCTCAGGACGATAGCGGGCCATTGGCTGTTCTGGCTTTACGCGACCTGCCTTACCAATGCCTTGTCTGCTGTGGCGCAAGGAAGTGATTCTGGTATATTTTTTCTATTATGGGGAGGCCAATTTAACAAAACTGTTGATGAACAAGAATTTTACAAGCAAACAATACGAGAAAATTTTATCCTACCTTAAAAAACATTAAAAAACTTATATTCGGGAATTTTCTTAAAAAAAAAAAACAAATCTTCAAACAAAGAAAGAAAAATAACAGTACGAGAATGTGCTGATGCTAATGACCACCTAGGAGCTTAGGTTAGCGTTATCCAGGCACCTGGAAGCGATCAGTGACTTGCAGAGCGATGCATTCATTCATTCATTCATCAGTTCATACGACAAACACTGACTGGCGTGTAGAAGCTGCTTTGCCCTGAGCTAAATGACCGTGAGGGCTGGGAAGAGGAGACGCCAGCCCTGCTCTGAAGCAGTTCATAGTGTTAAGAGAACGATGTTGGTGAGCACAAGGGAAGCGGGTGTCGCTAAGGGGTTCCAGCCAGGGTCACCTGAGCGAAGGCGAGACGCAGGGTCGTTCCGGGACTGGACTCTGGGGTCGGCCCTAAGGTTACAGGCTGCTGGCTCACAACCTGTTAATGTCTGTGAAGATCCACGAACATGTGTCGGCTAAGCCACTCAGCTCAACAGTTTCATTTATTAAAGTTAATTTCTAGCATCAGTTTGCTAATTAAGAAGCCACTCTTTCCTCTGATGAAGACTTAGCATTTATTCTATTAACTAGAAAGCCTCTGGCATCGATGAGTGATAACGCATAGTTGAAAGAACTTATGTTAGCTTCCCCGAAATTTGGGATTCCAGAGTAAACGCTAGCTTCCCCCCAGCACTGGGTTCTGGGGACGAGGAACACGGAGTGCGCTGTCCCATGTGAGGGCGCGCACACTCACACCCTGGGAGGCTGAGATGCCGTCACAGAGCTCACGGTAGTCCCCTCCAGGATGTGAGGCTTAGGGCGGGAGGAACCTCTCTGCTGAGCCCGTCAGGGCGTCCCCACTGCATGTCCCCATGTCCAGCACACACGGGACACTCAGCAAGCATCTCCTGACCATCTCTATCGAAAGCAGTTAGTGTGCAGCTCACTGAGGAGGTAGAGGCACAGAGGCTAACACCCAGCGAGGGAGAGAGGGAGACTCCAGGGAAAGACGCCATCCATTTCTGTCGACAAGATAACCGAGGATGCAAGATGAGTCTCTGTCTCAATTCGGTGGCATTCTATCTATCTCCAGTGAGGTGGGTGGAATTCAGGCGGGTAAGGCGTGCGATGGTCCCTTGTATGGGATACACGTGCAGGGAATACAGCGTTTGGAATTCGCCTTCCAGGATGTTGAAGCGGTCATTCTATACAACTCAACTTTTGCCATTTTCATAAAGTCTAAATTCTCAAAATATCATTACCATGTTAATTTGACTCTATTTGCCTGTGTAATAAAGAGTCTACCTACAGAGATGGCCAAAACCAAGCAAACATCCTGTATTTCTGTCCTAGGATTTTCTGTATGGATTAACTAAAGTTTAAAGCTAGAGGCTCGAATGCAAAGATACAGTCACGGGCGGAGAGGTAAGCAGAACCTAGGGAGACGGGGAAGGAGGCGTGGTGAGTGTCCTAGAACTCGACCTTGAACTCCAGCATTAGAGGAAATGCTCTTTGAATAAGAGACACCAGTGAGAAACAGGCAAAACCTATGCTGAGGAAGAAGCAGGTGAGGACGTTCCCCGCAGGGTGGAAATACTAAATGTGTGGGATGGTTCCTCACTGAAGAAGTCCCTCGCGATCATTTTGAAAGGACAGGAAATTATGATCCCAGAGCAGTGAAAGCTGCAATCCCACTGGAAAATAGCAGAATTCCAAGAACATTGTTGGGATTACTCTTCCAGCCACAGGAACACATTTGTAATCACAAGAGTGGTCCCACTGGAGCCCGTCCATGATGCCCACAAATGTACAGGACCCGGGAGAGACTGGAGACTCCACAGGACAACGTGCATTTTGGCAGTTCCGTTGGTGTAATTTGCCTTGAGAGTTTCCCCGAATGAGCCATGATGGTCAGGCCAGAGCAGGTGCCATCTAAACATCGGTGTAAGTTCTCCACAGCTGGAACCAGCACGCTCACAAGAGGAAAGGATCTGCTGTGCAGTGCCGACTACTTCTCACATCTCCTGGTTGGAGTTTGAGCCAAAAGAAAGCAGATAAATTTCCACTTCATTCCTGTCTGAGAGGCTCTGATCCAACAGCAACACATGGAGAAAAAAAAGGAACCCCAGATACATGCTTACATAGTAACTCAAGCAGAACACGAGCGGCTCCTTCAGGGCCGTGTTCTCAGCCAGAGCTCTCCGATCCTCCTCCTGTACCGGTGAGCTTTGACTCACGAGGATTTATTTTTAATATGGTGTTTTCCTAAAGTAAAATAAGAACAAGGAAAGAAAAAAAAAAATCCAGGAATAACCACGAAAGTGAGAAAGTTTGGTGCTTCCTGATGAAACCCCCAACGGGACTGCCTAACTTACAAGACGCTTTTCAGAAAAAGAGATAAAAACCAGTGTCCATGAGCACCAAGCAAGCCGGCGAAGACTAGGCTGCACCTTCCCGGCACCTTTCCCAGAAGAAAAGGAACTATCATGGCTCAGACAAGCAGGAGACAAGTTGGCCATTAAAAATATTTTAATGGCCTTCTAAACGATTTCTTAAAGTGAGAAACCTAGGAGAGACAATTTGAAATAAACCCTCATGGAATTTATTCCTCATCTGGCAAGAAAACTTTCTGGAAATCCAAAGAAAAACAATGGGCCAGCCTTGCTATTTGTTAACGACAGAGTTAGGAACTGCGAGGGTCTCGCAGAGTGACTTACCAGAAGTGTTACTAAATCCTGAAACCTGGTGCGTGGCCTGCAGCGATGGCCAGCAGGAGGTTCGCAGTCCCAAACCAGAGCAGTTATTGCTCAAAGGGGAACTTGCTTTGTGGTATTTGTGTAGTAGTTGTGGTGATGACAGCGGTGTGCCTTGGTTGAGAAGACCCTGGATTTGCTGAGAAAAAGCAACCTTATGGTCAACAAGTGACCTTCAAAGTTGAAGTAAGTTCATCAGTGACTACGGAATTCCTCAGAGCAGAGAGCAGTCCCTTGGATCTACTCGAATGTCATAGGATCCTACAGCTTTAGAAATAAGGAACATTATTATCCTTCAGTAACAGCAGACCCTGAACCCGTGTTACATTGGGGAATGTTTTCCTAAAACCAAATTTAATACAATTAAAAAAAAACTGAAAAGAAATGTCACAGTTTTGCACCTGAGTGGACTCAGGCAAGTTAGTAATTACTTAAGCTTTGGGCTGTTCACTAGAAATTTTTCAAAATAACATAAGCTAGTCCCTGCTGTCCATTGTGAAGGCTAAGCGTGGACACTACACGGCTCCTCTGTTTGTTTTGGCCCACTGACACCTAAGAGCACAGACACTTTCATGTAAATGTTGTTTGGATATTTGACAGACTAAACTCAAATGCATACTTTTTCAATAATGAGTAAGATAACATGAATGCTATAATTTTCGTCACAATAAAGATCAGGGGAAAGTGATTAAGAAAGATGATTCACGGAAGAGCCTTTCAAATCTTCCATTTGTCAAAAAGTATTCTAGTGGCTCCAAAGATGATCCAAGAAGAGCAGTCTTCTTATGAAACAAATACATTTTTCTACATGATCTTAGATTTTCTCTAACATCTTAATACTCTCTCATCTTGTTCCAAAGACATTGAGCAAACAATGTATACTGCTTGTATGAAAACCAACAGAATGCCATCAGTCTCCGGCAAGTCTGAAGTACAGTGCGAGGACTGAAAGCAAATTCCTTTCATTCAAAATAAAGGCAATTGGGGGAAAGCAAAGTCTTATGGAACCGAAAAGGATCGGCCTTAGAAACATCATGGGATTCGTGGAAATCAGATACTCAGTTCACACACTAGAGCAGCTTTTTTCACCTACACTCATGGAAACCCAATGTGAAATAAATTTCAGAAGTTTAAAGCAAAACTTAAAACATCAGTTGCTCATTAGATAACAAATGAGCTGAAACAAAGAGGATTCATTTTTTTTCCTGAGTTACAGTGCTCTCACTGAATAATATCATAAAAGTATTTAAGCAATGTAATAATATTAAGACACGATTACTGAACAAAATCAAAAGCAAGAATGACAACACCAAAGCCTTTCAGCCTTTCCGTTCTCTCCCACGTCGGCAACTATCTGACCATTTCGGTTCTCCTCAAATTCCCCATGTCCCTGCATCCATTATGACATTTGAAGAAACATAACACTTTATCTTTTTTACTTGTAAATCATTCCTTTCAGGCCTCACGAAACTCTTGGGAACAGACATTTAAGTCTGACCCCCATTTTACAAAAGAGGAAACTGAAGGTGACGAAAATGAGTGATGCCCATTAGAATTTCAGAGCACTCTTTCTGAGACAATAGTCCTCAGCTTTGTAGAAAGCACTTGTAAAGACGCCAGAATCCTCAGGTGCAGTGACTCAGGGAAAGGATCCAGCCTAAAACGGCCACACGCGGTGCAGTCTCACCCCGAGGACAGTCCGGAAAAGGCAAAACCAAAGAGACAGTGGAAGCATCAGTGGCCGCGAGGAGCTGGGAGAGCAGGGAGGGGAACAGGTGGAGCCCGAGGGCTTTAGGAGAGCGAGCAGTTCTGTGGGACCCCACAGCTGTGGACACGTCAGCTTATGTGTCTGCGAAAACCTACAGAATGTGCAACACGCAGAGAGGCCTCTGTGGACTTGAGTCAAAGTGATAAACTGTGTCCCGCTCAGATGCACATGTTGGAATCCTAAACCCCAAGGGACTTCTAATAGGCGGTGGGGCCTTTGGGAGGTGACTACGTCACAAGTGTGAAGCCTCATAAGTGGGTCTGGTGCCTTTGCAAAAGGGACCCCGGAGAGCTGTCTCACCCTCTTTCCTCCAAGCGAGCCCCCACAAGGCGCTGCCTTCTGCAGGCAGGAAGAGGGCCTCCCCAGGACCGACCACGCCGGCACCCTGACCGTGGGCTTCCGGCCTCCAGCGCTGTAGGACATCAGTTTCTATTTCCAAGCCATTCATTCCACGGCATTTTGACTTGGCGGCCGAAACTAAGACAGGTCAGTGATGGTGCGCCAGTACCGGTTCCTCAGTCGCAGCAGGCGTAACTCCCCCGGCAGGATGCTCATGGCCAAGGAGTCGGGGCGCGTGCGGGGCGGGCTGTATGGGAGCTCCCCATCCTTACTGCTCAGCTCTTCTGTAAACTTAACACTGCTCCCAAAATTAGTCTGTTAACCCAAAAGAAGTATCGTGAACACATACCTGTGCCCCTTTCCACGTGCAGATATTCTGATCTCATTTCAAGATGCCGTGTGTGACTCTGAAGGTGGCGCCCGCCCAGGTGTAAAGGCAGGTCACCGTGCCGACGCCGGGTTCCCTCCGGCGGGTGGCCCCACGTCCGCGGGTTGTGCGCCCAGGCCTCACTCGCTGGCCGCGCCCCAGGCGGGCTTCTCCAGGTGTGGGTTTCAGGGTGAGCTCCCCAGGCTGAGGTAGAGGATGGTACCCCCCCAGATAGGAGAAAATGCCCAGTACCTGCGAGGAAACAGGTGAGTAGCCTGCAAAAGCATGATCTTTTGAGACCATCGGCACTGAGGCTGCGAGACCACCGCGTGACCTGAGCTCCCCCAAGGGCAGTGGGGCGCGGGGACCGAACCGTGACACTCGGGCGCCCTCTGGGGGGGTGGGTGGGAGAGAGCAGTGACGTGGTGGTGGTGTGAGGGGCTCCTTAAAGCCGGGGCCCCCAGGGGGAAGACGGGAGTCCCTGGGAGCCAGAGACACACAGAGTGCGGCCCCCGGCTGGCTCTTCGCCGTGGAGCAGCTCCAGAAGCTCACAGGAGGGGCTGTGGCCCCACTTGAGGCCGGGAAGCCCCCTCCCCACCTCAGTGGCACGGGTGTGCCGGCCCCTGCTGCGATGTGGGCAGACGGCAGGGTGCGGCTGACACCCGCTGAGGGGGGACAGGAAACACCCCCTTGCAGTCCTTTCATGACTCCAGCAAAAGCTAACTGTCGCCGAGGGTGGGTGGGGGACCCCCTCGCGCCCAGGATTCTGCTCTGCTGGCGCAAACGTGGAGGCGCACTGGGGCGGGGGCAGGGAACGCACACAGCCCGGAGTCCTCACCGGTGCCCAGCAGAGTCGGGCTGCCACGCGTGGGCACGTGTGTGCAGGGCCGTGCGCGCGGAGGGAGGCACAGGGCCTGGCGCTGGGGGAAGCAAGGGTGCTCAGACAGTCTCGCTCCTGAGGCTCACACAGCGGAGCCCCTCAGCCTGAGTCTGAGGCTGCTGCAGGGAATCAGAGGACTCCTGCCCCATCACAAGCTTCACTCCAGCAGCAGCAAAGTCCGCCCTTGAGAGGGGCTGGGTCAGGGCCACTGGGGGCTCGGAGCAGAGCAAGAGACTGCTGCCCCCGCACTCCGGGTGTCGCACCGAGTCCCAGGCTGAGGGAGAGCACTCCTCAGGGGATCTGAAGCCCGTGGTTGCTTAGGTAACTCCAGAAACCGCAAAGCCCAAGAGGGGCTCAGCTGTGGACTGAGGGGACTGGCCGCACACGGAAGGGCCTGGCAGGAGAAGGGGCAAGTCCACGTCTGGGCGGGGGTAAATACTCTGTTTCTTCGGAGACAGATTTCGCTACCAGGTGAATGTGTCACTCCTGAACAAAGGTAACTAAGGACCATCTTGGACAAACACAGGAGCGGGGGATCCACAGCAGACGGGCAGCGTTGTCCGTGATTAAGCGAGTTCACGCCGGCTGGAGGAGCGTGGCACCAGATACACAAAGGGCTGTGAAGAGGCATCGTTTGTAAATATAAGCTATCTGAATCAGCTCGTTTTCTCATTTCAATCTTATTAAAATAATTAACCATTTAAATAAAAGTAACAATAGGGGTTTGGGCTTTAGGACACAAAAATATGTGACAGCGGCACAACAGATGGGAGAGGAAAGGGCAGAATGTTTTGTTCATCTTACATGACAAGTGGCACAGTGTGGCATTGTTTGAAGGTGGGCTTTTAGGTTACAGATGAGTATAGTAAACCCCGAGGCAGTCAGTGAAACAATAAATGCATAACACTTTTTTTAAAAAGGTGGTCTAAGAAGCCGTGACTGCAAATAAAATGTGAACATAAGAATATATTTAATTCAAACTAAAACAGGAAAGAGGAAAAATAGAGTAAGCAACAGATGGGACAAATAAAAGACAGGTTTTATTTAAAATAAAAGACAGTTTTATTTAAAACTGGGTGTCAGATTTAAATAAAAACGTATCAATACTGATGCGACTTACTAATGACCCGAGTGGTATTTGAAGACTGAGATTGTCAGACTGGATGAAAAACAGACCCGACCGCAGGCTGTCCAGCGGAGCACAAACAGGCTGGAAGAGAGCAGAAAGAAAGGTACGTCCTAAAAATATGAATCCCCTTCAAGTTTAATTGGCTATATCAACCTCAGACGGGGTAGACTTCAAAGCAAGAAATGTTACTAAGGAAAAAGGAGACATTATGGCATGAGTAGGGGTTAGTTCATCAAGGGCTAAGAAAGGGTTATAAGAGGACTGAAGTGGAGAGGAAGGATGTGACAGTTTGGGGATGGGAGTCACATACCGGAATTTTTTTTTTTTTTTTAAGATTTCCAGTAATTTCAATGAAAAGAGCAGATATGATAAGACTTACTTTCTTCTCTACTGGAATCTCGCACACACGGGTGAGGGTGCCCCCTGGAGCACCGTCCACATTGCAGCCGACGGTGCCCACAGCGGAGAGCTGCAGGTCACACCGGCACCACGGGGGTCCAGACTCACGTCAGCTCGTGCCTGCAAACTGCCCCTCACCTCCGCAGCCACGTTTACTAGCTCAGCGGCGTTTCAGCAACAGGAAATCTGTGCCCACTGAAAACAAACCAGCAGGAAGAGATGTCCCGATTCAGCTGGCACGTTCACTCCGAGGACGCTGTGCTGGCGCTGGTCACACCCCTACGGGGACCCTCTTCAGCTTAGGTCATTTAGGTCATTTCTTCCTGAGTGGCTGCCTGACCTTTTGTCTTGCACTCCAAGCTCAGAAGCACACGTACAAGTGCCCTGCATTTGAGAGAGAGAGAGAGACGGCGAGAACCCCCAGGTACCCAGATGGAAGCTGTGTGCTATAACGGTTATGAAATTTACCCAAACATACCGATGTATTAATTGAGAAACTGGCTTTTTGGGTATTAATCTGAAGCCCACAGTCTGTCCGGCAATGACGTGGCTCCGTCTTTAAAGATACTCGGCTGTTCCGTATGTCTCTGAGATGGGAGAGTCTCAAGACGTTAAGCTCCTGCCCGTGTCAGGCTGACGGGGAGAGCCGCCTGCCACCTGCGCTGAGGGCAGGGTCAGCCAAAATCTACCTACTCCGGCGCGGCAACCACCGGTTCTCATCTTCCTTGGCTTCTCCGTCCTTGTAGTGAGAAGATGTCTGTGACTTAATGAAATGGGGTTACTCATAACTTAGTTTTTCACAAGCTTCAATAATATCATTCTTTAGTTTTTATTGACTTATTTTTTTAATTGAAGCACAGTCAGTTACACTGAAGCACAGTTTCTGGCATCCAGCACAGTGTCCCCGCCGTGCATAGATCATTCTTAATGAGGGAGCTCTCTCTGTGTAGGACAAGTCCTTTATAGGGCTTTTTACGTATAAAGGGCCCTGGAGAAGTGTCTGGAAGAAGCTTATGAAAACAGAGCTCTCCATTAAAGTGAAATAAATCGGTGACAGCTGTTGTCTTGACAGTGGGTACAGAAGGACTTAATTCAGAGCAATCCCAAGATGTATTTTATTTAAAGATGAGGAGAGGAGCAAAAGGATCTAGAGGAGAGATTACGGGGGGACGGTCTTAAAACTTCAGAAAGTGAAACGCTGCCACGGCAGGTGGGAGTGAGGATGCCCTGCCAGGACCAAAGAGGGAGCTGCGCTGGGGGTGTGGGTGCGTGGGAACTCAAATAACCGTCACTTAAATCCGCACGCACAGTAGCTGTCTGCGCTTTGAAGGCAGAATGAACCCTCGGGAAGCTTCCAGGTCTGGCAACCACGTAAGCCTCATGAGGAGGCCGGACTCCCTCTCCGCGCCCAGAGCCGCCCGGACCCCCGCCCTGTGCGAGTGCGGCTCTGCCCCCGGGCGGCGGGGTCCCCACGGGGTCCCCACACATCACATGCTGGGCCACTTCCTCCTACCTGTGACCTTCAAGCGTCAGTTCCTCTGTCGGGAAATTGGCTGTAGTGTGGGTTCGCGTTTCTATGGTTCAACGTTTTGTACTAGAGCTCAGAAAATGAGAGAAAAAGTGTGAAATCTGACTTTAGCACCTAAACATCTGGAGAGCTGGTCGTGTCCTTTACACGTGACCCAGAAGTCGGCTGAGTGCTCTGTGTTTCCACGATTATCTGAGGCTGACTCATCTTCATCTGAGCACGTATAAAGCCCCCACTCCCGTCAGGGGGTGAGACCCAGAGGGAGCTTTCCCCAGGCACCTCTGAGGCCCCCATGAGGGCGGCTGGTCTCCCCCATGACCCCCTGACCTCCCCTGAGTCCCTGTCCTGTGCTGTCGCTCCAAGTCTTGGCAGGTGTGACCTTCTCCTCTCTGACCTTGAACAGCACAAATACGGAATGCAGCTGTTCTGTCTTTTGATTTTCCTCACTGTGAACACAAGGCCGTGTGGGCCACAGCCACACTGCAAAGATGAGGGTCAGGGATGGCGTTCGCCACATGGTACAGACACCGATCAGTTTAAACACATTAGTAGGCATGTTTACTTTTAGGGTCCTCTCACTGTCCTTGCAACCAGAATTCAGACTTCTCCTTCTGTCGTGTCCTCCCCTCTCCCCACCTCCCTCTATCCTATTTCTTCCTCATCCTCCAAAGCCCTCCTTAAATGATGTTTTGATCAATATATGAAGCTCTGACCTAGTTCTGGGGGTAAAACAAGACAAAGCAAAACTGACAGGTAATGCAAAAGACTGAAACGTACTGACACGTGTCGACCCACGCGATCCGAGCTTCCTGCTACTCGAGGGGCTTCTCGAGCATCACGCTGCTGTTTCAGTCACTCACCGCTGAATGACAGATTGCACTCACATGCAGTGGCTTAAACACAGACCCTTGTCATCTCACAGGTTCTGCGAATCAGGAATTTGAGAAGGTCTTTGCTCGGTAGTTTGGCTGAGCATCTTCCTTGAGGCCGTGGCCGGCGTGACAGTTATCCGAAGGCGTGACTGGGGCTAGAGGACCCTCTTTACTGGCAGCTCACTCACTCAGCTGTGGGGAGATGCCTCACTTCTTTGCCCCTTCTTTGTCTCTGAAGGACAGTGGGGTGTCATTTTGGTACAGCATCTGGCTTCTCCTAGGCTACGTAGACCAAGAGAGGTCGGAGGAAGTCACGGTGCCTTTCTTGACCTGGTCTCTGAAGGCACAACCATTGCAGCTGCTACATTAACTTGGCTATGAAAAGTCCGCCGTCTTTATTGTAGGAGGGGGCAACATGAGGGTGTGAACACCGGGAGACGGGGGGGACGGGGGTCTGGCTGGAGGGTCGCTGCCGTGGGTGCAGTTATAAGGCAAGTGTCATGGCAGGTGGTGTCCAAGGAGGGCTTCACAAAAGATACACTATTCAGAGTAGCCTAGAAGGAAAAATAGAATTTCAACATGCAGAAAACTGTGAATGAGTAACACAGAGCAAATTCACAGGAGGGTGGGAAATACAGCTCACTGCAAATGTGAACTATGGTTGTTTTGAATAACGGGAAGTAGGGCAATGTGCTTGGAGTTACTGATGAAGAGAGAGGAGGGGGGAGCCAGGAAAGAATGATGAGGGAAAAACAGATGAGTCAAATCGTGTCTGAAATATCACTGGAGGCAGGAAAGCTTGACACAGTAAAGAGTGGAAACCACGTCCTTAAATAGGAAAGTAAAAATACCAAAGTCATCTCAGCAAGGCTGATGATTGGTTGGAGTGCAAGGATTGAAGTGGACATTTGGTGGCTTTCTAGAATCTGTGTCCTCCTTTCCATGGGTCCTCCTTGTACTTAGCAGTCTGCTTTCCCTCGGGAGGCTGGACATGGCCGGGGCACTGACCGCTGGGAGGTCACAGACTGGCTCGGGGTGGATCCTGGCCTGGACCATCCCAACACGAAGGTGCCTGAAGGTGACTGAATGTAGTGGTGGGGCCCCACGTGAGTGGTGAGGACAGAGGCCAGGCACCGGTGCAGCTAGCAGAGCTCCTGACTGGGGACTGAGAGCGGGCCGACGTCGACCCTGGAGGACCGGCAGAGGATGGAGGGCAGCAGAGGAGGTTATGAGCCCCGACAGCACCACATGCCTCGGGCAGAAAATCACACCTAAACCAGCCTTTTATCTGGCCTGCCTCTGCTCTGGTCTGGGTTTCAGCTGGCTGGGGTCAGATTTTTGCTGCTTTTACTTGACAACTTTCTGCCCAATGTAGATATAATCACAGTAAATATAATTTTCAAATGTCATTACAAAAGGTCTGTCCATCGCTGTCCTTCTGAGGCTGCAGGCTCTGTTAGGATTGGGGGCTGAGTGCAGGTGCGTGAACATAGTGTCTTTCTATACTGTGTGTGGCCTCAGTTTTCACTAGAAGAGCAGGCTGGCTCATCGTCTCTTGTGCGATCTGGTATCAACCCGCTATTTATTTAATCTGCTATTCAATCATGTGTTTACCCCCCATCTAGTCAATCATAATTAAACAACCTTTATTGAACAACAATAGCATGTAATGTAGAATTCTGGGAGCCAAGAGGCCGCGGTGGGTTGATGGGTGGAGGGAAAATGAACACACAGAGAAGCACACACATATCCATCTGTAACATCTGTGTTTATATTTGTCTGTGATATTAAAACCAGTCACTCCCCATGCTCTGCACAGCTTATCTTTCAGTTCTGTTCATCCTAAACTCCTACGAGCTTGTCAGAGTGGCCTGCGGAGCATGGACTGAGAGCTCAGGGGTCGGGGACAGGGCTGGCAGGACCAGGCAGCACAATCTTAGGAACTGGAGACAAACAGTTTTTCTGGATTTCTATGCCCAGGTCGGAGGGAGGGCGGGAGGTGTCTGATGGAGACGGTGGGGAATCTGCACTATTGACTGGGTGGGGGTTTGCCCCAGCCACAGGTTAGGCTGGTAAATGAACATTCTGTTTAAAAATTGAGCAGCATCACAATGAGTCTCCCTGTTTTGTTTTCGTCATCAATCCACATGCCTGTGTTTATTGGTCTTGATTCCTAGTGAGCACCTTCGTAAAGTGCGTGATTTTCCTTTTGACAGTTTCTTCACACACGAGGGGAAAAAGGTTGAAGTCAGATGAGCAAGTGGATACGGAACACTTTATTGCAGGTGTATTCAGTAGCCGGACTTAACGCACGCCCCCCAGCCCCGTGCACCTGCCTGTGACTTGAGATAAAGATACTGCATGCATTTCATTTTCTTACGATCGTTTTTCACAAATAAGGCTTATTTAAAAACTTGTCATGGTTATGGGGTTTTTGTTTGTTTAGTAAACATGACTGATGGGTCATCAGCAACATGCTTGATGCTCAGTGGCCGATCCTATTAAAAACGTGTTTTATGAAGTGCTTGTGAAGTAGAGCCTTACCTGCAGTGTGACCTGCACTTGTGTTCTGTGATGTTTTTTCAAGTAAATACCACGTCAATAATTCAACTAAGATAATGTCATCCTTCCCACCCCCAGAGATATGTTTATTTAAAAAAAAATTCCTATATTTTCTCCTTATTTCTTGCTTTACTTTTGCAACTTATTTTTATGTTGGTATTTACGTGTTTCTTATTAGAACCAACATTAGTCACCATGAGACTGAGCTGAGTTTTAAATCCGTACCAAATGGTTGCATAATCAAGAAATTCATCTTTTGTATCAACCGTTATACAAATTCCATTCCACAGACCCCAAAATGGCTTGGTTTTGCACTTTTCCTTTGTCCTCTAATGGGTGGGGTTTCCACTGCTGTCAGGGTGACCATGTGCTGTATGAAATTCGGATTCCAGTCATTAACTATTTTAATAAAAAATGCAATCACAAATGAAATTGCAGCCCAGTGCTCCCTCTTCCTGCATCTTTCCAGCAGCACAACAGGAGCTCAGTCACGTGATTAAGTCGACTTGCAGGGAAGCTGTTCTGACCCCCAGTCCCTGCAGGGAGCACTTGAGCCAGGCAGGGGTGCTGGTGGCCCGGGGAGGGCGAGCAGGCGGCTTCTCCGCAGGACGGCCCTGCCTCCTGGAGCGTCCTGACCTGGTGTCAGCGGCTGGGGAGCCCTGATGCCACTTTTGGTGACGCATCCACAAGATAATCTTTTTAAAGTACATCTTCCTCGGCAGTGAACTTGTGAAGTGTGTCTGAGTGCTGAGTGCAGCTCCGTCGCCCCGGTCTTCCCCGTCACCGGGAGGCCTCCCAGCGCAGCTCCGGGGCGTCTCGGTCTTATCGGTGCTCGAGGCGACGCGCAGCCGATCTGCTGACCGAGGTTCCAGGCGTTCACTGCAAAGCCCATGGTGCTCACTGAGGTCGGCAGCCCAGAACCTGGCCATTCTACTGTCACTCCAGCAAACCTGGCCCCAAGGGAGGCCGGCACTGCCCCGCCAGGCTGCCGCGCTCCGAGCCCACTGCCCGGCCACCTGGCCACGAGGACGGCTACGGTCCGAGGAAGAGGGACACTGAAATATTGCTGTGCAGTGGTTGGATGCGACTTCAAATCCACTTGTGTATGACAAAAAAGAGGATCTTATAAGCAAAGTTGTTTTGACACAAAAGTGAAACTGTGTCAGGACGTGGCCCTTGGCCTGCAGCTGCTGACAAGCACAGGGCAGCTCGGCTCCGGGGGCCCCTCCGGGGGCTTGTCCACAAGGACCCTCGACGGGAAGCTCTGTGGGGGGCGCATTTAGACTCTAAACACGCAGAGACGGTGAGGATGACCCCAGAGCGCTGGGTCTGGCCAGCGGGACTCTGCTGCTCTGAATACTCTCCGAAGACCTTGGGGCACTAGCTCCTACCTGGGCCAGGCGAATCTCTGCTCAGCAGTGGTGAGAACCACACAGCAGCCCCTCGAGGAAGGTCATCCTGCCCACTGGCGCCAGCATCTTTGTTCCCTAGCAACACGCCCTCGCAGCACAGGGCTTCGCTTCCGCGCTGGCAGCTGGATGCCACTCCTGGTGGTTGAGCTGTCTCTCCCGAGAACCAGCTCTCAGAACAGACTTTACTCCTTTCACCTTCCCCTTGCCTGAAACAGTGGTGAAATGAGTCCATCACTGGTTTGGCGCATGCTGTTATCCTTTATTGGCTTATTAACGGACATTATCCTTCGTGTTATTGGCTTGTAAAATTATTATAATTCCCGCAGTGAACCTGTGTTAAATAAAAATTGGCAAAGACAATTTCAGTCTCTGAGCGTAATTTGTCCTGAAACAAAACGAATATGTGACGTGACTCACCTGATAAATGTGGCGTATCTGCGGGGCAGGGAGGAAGCCCCAGGAGGGGAAGGGGGGCCCTTACTCTGCTTAGTCGCCGGGAACACCTCCCGGAGGATGGACAGGGGACTTGAAATCAGAACCAGCGGCATTTTGGAAACTAAGAGGAGGTCACCTCGTGTGTGTAATGAGATGGGTCGAGCTGCTGCAGAGGGAGAGTGAAGAATGAATTCTAGGTGCAGGGAACATCCCCAAAGTCACATATGTGATATTGAGAATGCCGTCATTAAACTGTAACGTTACAGGCTCCTCTCATCAGAGCATTTAAAGGTGCTGCACACGCAGGAAATGTCCTGGTGCTTCGTGGTAGGAGGCGACTTTATCGCTCAGGTACTCAGCCTGATGCCCCTTGCCTCTAAAGTGACTTTAACACCCCTCCCGTAGTGGAAGTGTTCAGGAAATGAAACCATCCATGACCCCACAGAGAACACACAAGTGCTCTGATGGACCGCGCTCCGATTGGAGACGGAAAGTTGCAGCCCTACCAGCCGTTATGGGAAGTGAACATTGAAGACCAAGTCTTTACACACTGTAAGGCAGTGCAGGGCCAAACTGAGCAGGGATGGCTTCGTGGTCAGCAGTGTATACCCTGAAGACACCAGGCCCAAGGGATGTGAGACCTCAGGGCGCCCTGGGAACAGAATGCAGACTGAACCAGCACAGAGAGGGTCCCTTCAACCACGTTAGTTAGGGGGCCCTCAGGATTCTGTAGTGGGCAGATTGGAAACCAGATACCAAAACCCACCACATAGCGTTCTTTGCTGATTAAGAACCCGTTTGTGACCCTGGCTGGAAATGGGACTATTCATGGGAGTTAAATCCAGAGTAAACTGAAGGCCATTTGCAATTCTAGGGCGTCTACCAGTGAACCTGCATTTTCAAGAGTCTGGAGTAGGAAGAACCACATGGAGCACAGTGTGTTGACGACATGGGTGTTAAGAGATGGCTTCTCTTCTGGTGAAGACCTGACGTCTATGACAAAGTCAAAGATGCTTGGTTGATGGGCGCAGGCACTGAAGTAGAGAGAAGAAAGGGAGACCCAAAATCTTGGCAGCAAGATCTTAAGGATAGAATGTGGTGGCTGAGAAATTCTTTTCTTTGTTAATATCTCATTTGCCTCAGAAAAAATTTTTAAATTGAAGTAGAGTTGATTTACAATGTTGTGTTAGTTTCTGTTGTATAGAATAGTGATTCAGTTACACACACACACACACACACACGTGTGTGTGTGTATATATATATTCTTTTTCATGTTATTTATCATTATAGGTTATTACAAGATATTGAATATTGCTTCCCAAGCTATACAGGAGGTCCTTGCTGTTTATTTTATATATAGTAGTTAATATCTGTGAGTCCCAGACTCCTAATTTATCCCCCCTACCCCCCTTTCCCCCCTGGTAACAATAATTTTGTTTTCTATGTCTGTGAGTCTATTTCTGTTTTGTAAATAAGTTCATTTGTGACATTTCTTTTTTTAGATTCCACATAGAAGTGATGTCATATGGTATTTGTCTTTCTCTTTCTGACTTACTTCACTTAGTATGATGATCTCCAGGTCCATCTATGTTGCTGCAAATGGCATTATTTCATTATTTTTTATGGCTGGATAGTATTCCATTTTATAGAGATACCACAGCTTCTTTATCCAGTCCTCTGTCCATGGACATTTCTTCAAGCTGAGGAATAATAGTTCCTTTTAATAATAAAGATACTTTGAAGAATGAAAGGAAGATAAGAGTAGTTATATGCTGATAATAATAGAAATAATAAGTAATATTCGAATGCTTTCTGCATTCCAGGGCTTTCCAGATTGTTAATTTATTCCAACAATAGTGCTAAAAGTTAGGTAGAGAAGAGAAGAGCTTGTTGGTTATAATGACAGAAATCAAGTTTCAATTGGCTTAAACAGTAACTTCTGCTGGTAAGAGCAGAGTGCTGCCTGTAACCCACACAGCTCATACAATGTGCCAGGCTCCATTTCAAGTCTTTGTGTATATTAACTTGTCCATTCTTTACAACATCCTATGACAACATTGTCCTTGCTTAGGAAACTCTCTGGTCTCCTGCAAAAATGCCCACCAGCCTGCTAGCCTTACATTCTACATGTCTTAGCAACACAGCCAAAGAGAGCAGACCCCTTTCCAGAGAGCTCCAGCAGTGGTTTGGGCTTTTTCTCACAATCTGATGGTTGAGCCCACCTCGATCTTGGAATAAGTCACTGTGACTGTTAAGTACCAGGACTGAAGGCACACTGGTCCCTGGAGCGTGAAGGACGGTGTCGGCCCCAGCCGAACCACGTGGGCCGAGTGTAGGAAGTGGTGGTTCTCCAAGTAAGGAGAGTTGCTAGTCGACGCAGGGAAGCAGGGCAGCAGGCAATCACCATCTCAAAGTTTACGTAAGGAATGAAGGTCAGTCAAGCCAATATGACTCCAAGGCCAGTGCTCTGAAGCAAAGTAGAGTAATTCCTTTTACTTACTCAGCGCCCCACTTTCGCGTGTAGAAAAGCCTCCTGTTCAGCGTCTGTTGTACCCTCGCTCCTCTGTTAGTCTTTTTTTTTTTTTTTTTTTTTTTGGAGAATTATGGACTCAAAGGCTGTGGAGAGAAAATCAAACTACAGTAGTTCTTTCTGCCGCTAAGAAGAAGCGACTTGGGCCGACATTTGCCAGTCCTCTGCCCCCGCTTCTGCTGAGAAACCTTCAGAATCATGGGGGCGGGCACGGGGCTGGCCCGACAAGAAGGGGACCCCAGCTGCAGTGTTTGGGGAGGGAGGGGAGGACAGCCCCGGAATTCTGCAGGGCCCGGGCCTTGGGCTACACTGTCTGGGATCCTGTATCAGCCTCCTTTCAGCGGGAAGGGCTTCTCAGGGTAAGAAAAGCTCCACATCTTCTTTTAAAGTGCAGCATATTATTACATAAATACTTAGAAACTGTACGCGTGTGTAGCATGTCTGCATACACTCACATACAGACAGAGGAGTCTGTGTGGCCCCAGCAGAGAGGACTGCCTCTCACAAAGGTCTGCTTTAAAGAGGCGCCTTTCTTTTCAGCGCAGGCACTGCGCTTCGCACTGGGAAGTCTGGACGAAGAGACCAGCATAAAAATGCTGCAGTTAACATCTTAGACTTGCATGGTGCCTAGTCAGTGACAACTCCTGTTTTCTCTTGTGGTGCTAAACACAACTTAGGTCTTTGTCAAAACAAATCCTTCACGCGTTTGCAAATATTAGAGACATTAAGTTTTAAAACAACCTTCATAAAATAAAATTATGAAAAATTTTGATAATTTTTTCTGAAAAAAATGTAAAACAACACTTTAAAATTCCTATTCATTTTATTTAGGCTTCTATGCTTGTAGAAACTTATGCTTTAACATTTTCATAAAAATAGAAGAAGAATTAAATGTCTTTAGTGTAGTTAAAATAACTCAAATTTCCAAGACAAGTAATTCGACACCCACAGGATTTCAAACAAAACCAATTAATAAGCGAATCAAAAAGTTAAATGTTTAGTTTCTACCTAGCCTTCAGAAACAGAACCAGGGAAACTGTGGCACTGTGATTTACAATAAAAACCATGCATTTGGTCCTTGTCCCCGTTCCTGACGCAGAGCTCCAGAAACACTTGGAGTTTTCTGAGTGATGAGAGTGACAAAGGTGTCTTTTTTTATGTTAGTGAGGTGACTCTGGGACCACTCAAAGTCACCTAAGCCGGAGGCTGCACGCAGGGGAGCCGGCCACATGGTTGGAGGGCTGGAGCTTTCAGACTCGCCACCGGACTTGGGTGCAGAACCCTGATCGGTGCCAGAATCAGTAACTGGGTGAGCAGAAGTGGAATCTGGAGTAGAAGTGTAAAAACAAAGAGTGTCTTAACTAAATACTAAGAAAGGAAAAAAAGAATCTAGAACACACTACCATGTTGTGTTAAGTGCAGGCGTGTTAGTAAGGCTGGGTGGCGCTCACTGAGCGCTGGGTGGCGCGCACTGAGCGCTGGCTGTGTGCTAGTGCTGTGGGAGTGATTTTACACATTTTCCGCATAGAACTGCTTCATTTTGCAGATAGAACGTCAAAGCTTGGTTAGGCCGCACAGCTGACGAGTGACAGACGTGCGATTCGGATCCCGGCGCTGTGTTTCCAGGGCTCTCTGTGCCGGCACTGCTGTGGGACCACCTCTCTCTTTTGCAAGCATGTATTAAACGTTTGTTCACTTAATTTCTGCACATGATCAGTCATAACAACCCTGCAGAACAGGTGTTGTTATGGGCTGAGTTGTGTCCCTCCCAGATCCAGCACCTCAGGTGCCCTTATTAGGAAATAGGGTCACTGTGGGTGGAATTAATTGAGACAAGGTCATCCTGGAGCGGGGTGGGCCTGGAATCCAACAGGGCTGGTGTCCCTAGAACAGGGGAAATTTGCACACAGACGCACGCCCCGGCAGAACTCCATGCGAAGATGAGGGCAGAGATCGGTAAGCCAGGGAAGGCGAAAGACGGCCAGCAAACCGCCAGACGCTGAGGAAGAGGCCGGGGACAGAGTCTCCCTCACAGCCTCCGAGGGAACAGCCCCGCCAGCAGGCTGGTCTTGGGCCTCCCTCCTGATGTGCGCTGTGTAAGCCGTCGCCTTGTGCTGCTGTGACCCACCAGCCCCGGGACACTAACACACAGGCTATCAGTCACCCTCCCTCGACCCGGAAGAAGTGGACATTTAGGAACATCAAAGACGTAACAACTTCAGCTGTTGAGGCAACGCCCTTATTAAAATTCAGACCCTTCTGGATCCAAAGCCCATGACTGGTGCAGAATAACAGCACCGGGCACAGGAGGAGGCGCCGCCTCCGACGCGGGGAGTCCCACGGTTAATTCTGACGGTGAACAATGTGTCGCCCAACACACACTCTTGGTGATGACATTCTTTTTTGATTCTTATAGTGTGAGGGAAGTGTCCTCTTGTCAAAGAAGCGTCCATTATCTACAGGTCAAAATCCTTCGGGTTTCCCCGTTCTTGGTAATAATTCTGTATTGGAGACGGTTATCAAAGAGCAAATCGGTGCCATAGACTTCTTGCTAATTGAAATGCACTTTAATTTTGAGGATTATGTCCCTTTTCATTAAAGAGTTGGGGATAATCTGTGTCACCAACTAAAGCTGAGTCATTGTGTTACAAACTTACGATCATTGAATGTTAAAAACAATGATGATGGAGAAAACCATTTATTTATCCTGAGTAAAAGTCTTTCCAGATATCCTCCTTGTAAAGTTTACAGAATAAACAGTTCCTCAGGAAGCACTGAACTCTTGTCACAAGGGACTCAGGTAAATGCCCACTACTTCAGGCACATGAGTGTCTGTTTCCTTTATTCCTTTTGAGAGTCCCCTTATCTTCCCTCTCCTCCAACTTCAATAAAAAAAGCAAGCAAATGGATGATGAAGGTCATTAATGTTGCATTTGAGTTAAATGAAAAATCCTAATAAAAATGACTTGAAAAACCCTAGGCTGCAGGCTCAGCTCGTTCCCTTTATAGCAGATCTCTATCACTATGCCTATAAAATGCATTTGTTCCAAAGGGCTTTGCAAGATTCATATTTCAGAACAAAAATTAATGGCAGTGCACTGAGTTGGAATGAAGGAATAAATGTTAAGATTATTTTATGATGACTAAATTAATTACTTTTCTCCCTGAAATCAATGATAAAATTGGAGTTCGAGGAGCATCGTTGATCTACCACCTTCAATGAACATTAAGATGAACTTATGCAAAAAAATACTCATTTCACCACCGGAGACACAATGGGTATGATTCAATATGGGTTGTACCAGAAGCTTTATTTTTTAGGATGGGCAAAGACATTTTCCAAAAATCATTATTAGCTGAGAAACAAAATTAAAGATAAAACTAATGTGAATATAAGTGACACTTGGGTCATATTATTGGTGGGTGAGAGAGATGGTTATGTGAACATCTATGCAATTGGACTATTTTTACAAATGTGCCACAGTAATAAGAGCTATTTCAATATTTGAACTGTATCTTAAAGGATAGTTTGTGTATCCTGGGGCCTGAAAATATGAACACTTTTGAAAACCCATTAATGGCCATTCTTACCCAAACACAGTGAAAAGCCGATGTCTTTAAATTCTGAGAACGGGGCAGGGCAGGAAGAGCAAAGAGGGAGGAGGGTGGGAAGACTTAGGGAGCTTGCACGTGGGAAATCTCCCAACCTGTGAGCAAACAGGATTTTTTAGACTCAGGTTGGTTGGTTGGTTGGGTTTTAGCGTAGCCTCTTTCGCTTAAGCACATCATCTGAGAAGCAACTGAATTGCAACTTTTGCTTCCAGTAATGGATTTACTAAATGAATGGCAAACTTAAATGTTCGGTTTTAGGTCGGAATACCAGAGTGTCCTATACAATAAAAAAAAAAAATTCTAAAAAATATGTTAACAGCACTAACTCTAAGGCATACAATTGTTTCTGTGTGGTGCCAGACATCGCCCAGAAATGCTTCAGACGTACTTAGAAAGTGACCACAGGGGTGCTTTGGAAAAATAAACATTCCTTAATTTTATAAAATGTTGAGTTAGTATCAGATTAAATTTTCTTAAAGTCAGATATTTTATGGAGTTATTTTTTGTGCGATGACTTTATTCCCCAGAAACTACAAATATTTTTAATTATTTACTTTCATTCTTCAATTTTTCAGTGAAGAGGCCGCACCAATCAACTCGTGATGACTCAGATCAGCATTTGTATAGCTGAGCAGGCGTCTATCACGAAGCCCCCGGAAACCAATAAAGCGCTGCACTCTCCAAACCGGTTGTTCTCTAGAAGGGGAAATTCCTGGCACACTGTGAGTGCGCGAAATGGCCTTGAGAAGTCACAAGTAATCTTCAAGACTGGGTTAGCTTGTCCCATTATCTAAATGGCTATTTACGCCAATTATTTAATTTCTTGTTATTAAATTAATCCTAATGGATTTGGTAGGTAATTTCAATTTTCGTTAAGTCACAGGGAAAAAATTAACTCACATTCCCCAGGGTATGACAGACAGACATTTGCGGACAAATACGTGTTATTACTCAGCCAGAACATCCGCTTTCTGTTCATAGCAAGTGAATCACCTTTTCTGCCAACAAAGCAAAGGACCTGGAGAGAGCACTTAAAACAAGGAAACACTGGATTAACCACGTTCGGAGGAAATACCCTTCTTAAGAGTGTTAAGCATAAACAGTAGAGATCTAGTTTCATCGTGTTCTCTGCATTTATTATTTTTAAATATTTGCATTTGAATAATCAGTAATCTCTCGTGCCAATTAGAACAACAACAAAAAAAAAGTGAAGCTGTTCTTGATGTGAAGCTCATTAAATAAAATTGTTCCCCTAAAGTTCCTTGCTTTAATTGAACATCTCACCTAAGCATTGCCTGCACGGCTTGAGAGATGAACGTACACCTGGACAGAGGCCAGACCGTATTTGACAGCGGAACTCAGACCCCTGACCTCTGCAGTGATTTCTCCAGGAAGCCAAACCACAACTTGGCAGCCATCAGCCCAGAGGTCTGGCCTTGGTCCATGACCACCAGCTTTCCGCTTGTTGGCTCTGCTTCCAACTCAGTACCGACCAGGGAAAGTCAAACGTGTTCCCCAAACCACTCCCATAGATGCCTGACTTTTCTTAGCCCACCTCCAGCTCCCCCAGGCCCCAGACCTCCCCGGAAGCTCACCTGAAACCCCCAACCAGCTTGCCCTTCCCCACGCCCCACCTGCCCACTCTCCGCCAAATGCCAGTGACGGCGGCTGCCTTCCTGGCGCCAGCAGGCTCTGGCTGAGTAGCCTCTCCGTGCTCCCACTTGGGTGATCATTTACTTCCAAGGGCTTCATAAAAGCGTATCCCTTTGTTAGTCTGGGACGTCCTTCTTTGCTGAAACACTCGTTTGTAACAGGGCAGATGCGGAAGGTCCTCTGTACAGAAAGTTTGGTGGCAGCAGCGGGGTTTGGGTGATGAGTGCCTGGTGTGAAAACTTAGCAGTTAAAGCTGGTCTCATGTATCTTTCCTCCTTACTCCTTAACCAGCCACATCTAATCATTACTGCTTCAGCCTTCGGACCGCCTCTCTCCCCTGTTCCTCTTCATTTTTTCCCTCCGAGCCTGCAAGTTAAGGTCTTGACTATCTGCTACGCCTTATCCAGCTCTAAACCCCCTCTCTTCATTCGGATCTTTTGTTTTACTGTATACAGATATTCCTCCAAGCTTCTGACCACAAACTGATTACAAAAAAATCTCTTAACACTTCTGTTTTGGAGAATTCTACTTGACAAAGCTGAGATTAGAAGCCGTGTGGAAATGCACCGTTGGTTACTCTATTCACGTAACTATTTATCCATCCATATGTTCACGCATCTTCCATTGCTACATGGTAATTCACCAAATGTGAATTATAGTGGATGAATGTCCGAAACCGCTGTTGCCATAGCTGGTGAATAAAGACAGCGATGTAGAAAGCCTCTGCTCCAAATGACTGAGATGTAAAAAAGCAGGAAAAGGTGACCCAGTACTTCCTCGGATCCTTTTACAGACCGCATTTAATTAAAAGATAATTTCTTTCTCTCAAATTAGAGCACATAAAAATGATGAGGAAGAGGGTCGGGTGGGGCACTTTTTTCTTTTAAAGTCCAATCTATTTTCCTGCAAATATTCAAATGCCTACCAGGTCCTAAACAATACAACAAGGTGCTGCTCATGGGGTCAGGGTTAGATATCTTACCACACGATGAACTCTCACCACCACCCTGAGATAAAGCCCAGAGAATGAATACTTAAAATGCATAAGCAATTGCCTTCCTTTGCTAACAGCTTACACTGTAGGTTGTGAATAATATGTTCTAATGATGATAATAGGAGGGGCATTATTAACAAGAGTAGGTTCTCCTAACGCTGTCAGCACACCGACTGTTTGCGGCGTGCTGTGCGTGCTGGCGCACCCGCGTCAGCCCTGCGCGTTAAGAGTCACTGCTGCTGCGCTGCTCAGGTGCCTGAGGACGTCAAGGTTCGGGCACTCATCCGAGGGTGGGCTCTCTACAGAGGCCTCCTAGAGCATTCATGACATTTTTTCCATCTGAATAACAGACAACGAATTTCGAATACTTCCAAGGCTTTATGTGACGGAAGTAAAGATGACAGTACCCACCCTGGTGTGGTGGTGGAGGGACTAACTGAGACACGTACTGTGGTCCTTGTCACTTGACGGTCACTCCTTTAGTGTCAGTGCCTCCTTTCTGCCCACTTCCCCATGTGCGGGTGACACTCGTGTCTGTAGTCAGGTTCCTCACCAACATTCTGGTTGTCACAGGATGCTGGGACGTGGTCACCTGGATGCTGTGTGTTATCTCAGCCCCAACAGCTATGACTGTCACACTTGGGCAGGCAAAGATGATAGTAAATTTTTCACATGCATCTTCCAATGTTCAAAATGCATACTCTACAATGTGAATTAGGGAAAAGTGGAATCAAATAGCCCTATACTTTGTTTTGGACACAGAAGAGACATTTTAGACCACAAGGAGCAGGTGGGAACCTCAAAAATCACATCATGTTATCTGTGGCTGATGTAATAGTAGCTCAGTCATGCTTCACAGACTGCCCCCAGAGACTTCTGAATTCCTGAATATTTAAAAAATATTTTCTTCTCTTAAAAAAGAAGACACTAATGAACTCATCTATAAAACAGAAACAGACTCACAGACATAAACAAACTTACAGTTATGGGGGGGAAGGGTGGGGAGGGATAAATTGGGAGTTCGAGATGTGCAGATATAGAAAAGAGATAAAAAAACAAACTTATTCTGTACAGCACAGGGAACTATATTCAATAACCTATAATAAAAAAGAATATGAAGATGAGTATGTCTATGTACACGTATGACTGAAACATTATGCTGCATGCCAGAAATCGACACATTGTAACTGACTATACTTCAGCAGAAACGAAATGAAATAAAAATATTTTCTACCTTTAAACTTGCTACAAAGGTCATGAGCAAAAAGGTCCTAAACTTCCTTTAAACTGCTCTGCCCCAGTGTTTCCACCTCATAAGAAGGGTATTTCCAGGGACTTGACTTTACAGTTTCATGCTGTGGTTTGTCCATGAGATGAAGTATCATGCCATCCTTACCAGGCCCGGAGCAATGCCACTGCTTATTAAGTGGATGGAACGCTGTGGTTATCAGATGAAACAAGGCATAATGGCACGCCTTTAAAGGTTCTGTCTTGAATAAATATGAGCAGAAAGTCAAACTCCACGGAGGCCTCCAAGTGAATCTTATCATCAGGTTGAAATGAGCCGTTGACGAAAGCCCTGTTTGACTGTATCTGCTCAGAGGAACATGCAAAGCTCTTCCCAGTTTGCTTTCAGCACCCCTCTCACCACGGACATGCTGGCTCAGGGAGTCATGTGTCCTGCCTCGCTGCATGATCCAACGCGAGAAAAGATTCCAAACCCTTGAACTCCCAAATGCTGGCATGTGAATAATTTAATACTTTTTTTGGATGTTTTATGTTTCATGTCTAATAATCTAAAACAGGTCACCAGGCATTTCGTCAGTTCATTCATAATTGAAACTTCACGGCTAATCGCCACGGAGCGCTTTTCCATATGATCGGCAGGGACCACAGTAATGGGCCACATCAGAGTTTGCAACAGTGAGCTTCCTCTCAGTGGCTGGAAACGCCTCATCCTCTTGGCAGGTTGTCTGTGGAAATCTAGTCACGACCCCTCCCAGTGTCCCCAGGGTGGCTGGAGTCGTGGAGGATGAGGTAACTCACCACCGTGACAAACAGACGGTCGTGGGGTCAACACCGCACACCACGCTTCAGTGAACACAAAGTCTGTGGGGAAAGAAAGACTCGTCGAGAGGAAATGCTGTCGATGTTTCTGGAGCCTGTGCAAGGTGCTGCTCACGGGGTCAGGGTTATATGTCTCACCTCCACCCTGAGATAAAGCCCAGAGGATCTGAGTTACTGGCCCAGGCTACAGAGCTGGTAAGTAGTTTGTCTCATTCTGGAACCTGACTTCACACTGCCTCTTGCAAATGTAATTCACTCGTGTATCAACCCTTGGTTAAGGTACGTGAGATATATAACCAAATCCGGCAGAACTCCTGCCCTCGTGGAATTTGAAAGAGACAAAGAGATATGATAGAAAAATAAATACATTTTATGTGCTTATAAAGCGGAGTAAGGGAGCGAGTGTGTGAAAGATAAGAGAGGGCTCCCGGTTCCAATTTTGAAGAGTTTTCGGGGCAGGACTCACTGAGCACGCAGCACTAAGCTACGATCTTTCAGTGGACGCCAGGGAGAGGGGACAGTGCTTCTACAGAAAAGTGACAAGTGAGATAGGGCTTAAGTAATAAAGATAAACTTACTAGGAAAAAAGGGAATTCACAGTAATGAGGTTAAAAAAATCACAAGGCACTTGTGCCTGTCTGAGACAGAGAGATACAAAGAGAGAGTACCCTGGATTCTTTGCCTCCTTCCCAAACACACCTAAATAATTCTAGAGAATCGTTTGTTTCAAATAGTCAGCACCTATGTCTTCTCCATGAGCCTAGATCATTTGCAGGTGACAGTGTTTTGATGGATGAGATGGTGTTCAAAATGTGCTGGTGAGTGTTTAACCACCCACCCTGCAGAAAAAAATGGTTTCATTTGTATCAGTCACCAACTGCCATGGTGTAAATGTTCTAGCCACAGCCAGTTTGAAGCCACCAACAGGAAATCACTGAACAAGGACTTGGGAAGATTCGTGCATTAATACAGCATCGTGTAGTGTTTCTACCCCTCAACACACAATGCATGCAAGTAACTGAAGTGCGTAGCGAGTGGTAAGATGTGGTAAAATAATTGGGAAGCAGTGCGTTTTCAATAATGACTTCTGCTTTTAATATAGTTAATTTAATAAAAGCTTATACAATTTAATTTTAAGTAATTACCATGTTTAGCAACTGATTTACAAAATTTTTAAAAATGGAAAAAAAAAATGGCTCTCGTGAGCTGGTATGGGCTGGTTTCACCCCACCACTGGGTGGCGATGAAATGAAGAGAATTCTGTGTTTTCTCTAAGTCAGATTTTAAATATTTTTGTTCTGAATAAATCCCGCAGTTCAGGGAAGCACACATTCAGAGGGTTTTCTTTCTGTGTGTGTGTGTGTGTGTGTGTGTGGGACAAGATACTTTAATGTAAAGCGTCGGAGCCTGGTGGGCAGTTAAGACCACCGCCAGCTTTGATGTCGTCCCACTTGTTGAGCTTTGCTCGTGTGGCTTGTACATCGCTGCCAAGTCCTATGCCAAGGAGCTCCTTCCCTGTGTTTTATTCTGGGAGCGTTATGGTATCAGGTCTTACGTTTAAGTCATTAACCCATTCTGAGTGAACTTTTGTGAGTGATGTGAGACAGGGGTCAGTCCAGTTTCATTCTCTGAATGTGGTTACCCACTTTTCCCAGCACGGATTGTGGAAGAGACTGCCCTCTCCCCGTTGAGGGTTCTCGGCCCCCTTGCCGGATGTTAGCTGACCTCGTATGTGGGGCTATTTCTGGGCTCTCTGTTCTGCCCCGTTGAAGCCATCTGCCAGCTGAAAGGCCCCACCCGCCCGGGCGCCGCGCCGAAGCCCTCACCAAGGGCAGCGTGACGCCAGCCGGTGGCGCGAGGTGTGTTTGGTTACCGTCCTTTGAACCCCTCTTATGTGGTAGCTCTGAAGGTAGGAAAAGACAACTGCGGAGGCTGCCATGTTCACTCCTCTGGAACATACATGTACCCCTGGCGTGGTGACAACTGTCGACTTCCCCAGTGATCTTCTCTGTGTTTGAGCGTCTCTCCCAATACGAGCCGCTGCCCGGAGTGTCTTTTTATCTTCAAGATCTTAGGCTCTCTAACAACGGCACCGTGAGGCAGCACGACAGAGGCATCCTTCCGTCCAGTCACAAGTACGTGTCGGCACCACCTGTAATGTTGAGACAAGTAACAGAGAAAAGTGACGCTCTGTTGCTACTTCATCATAGAAAGAAGGACCCCCAGAATAAGACGCTGGCTGCCGAGCTACCTGGAAAGTCTGAAGAGGAGTAAGTGATGGGAGAAGCAGGAACTAACAGGAGACGTTGCCTCATGAGCTGGTGACTTTAAAGAAGCTGCTTCTGGTTTTGCCCTGTTTTGTTACCCTTCCTTTTCCGTGTGGGTCACAGGGCATTTTCCCATTTCCTAAAACGTGGGAAGGAGCGGGCTGCGCTGTTCTTTTTCCAAAGCGTCTTCCTAGAAACACGGCTTCTGCACGAGCCCCCTGGAACCCCCCCCCCCCCACTTACTGACTGAGGGCGGGCGGCAGGATGCGTGTTTGTTGCTCTCCGAGCCCCATTAGTTATTTTAAGGATTTGATTTTTAATAATCGAAATGAATTTGTGAGAAAGAAAGTGCAGTCTGCGAACAAAGGAGCTTCACTGCCTTTGTTCTCAGTTGTGGAAGCTCAATAACGTTTCCTGAGTAAGCGACTCAGTCCCAGATTCACAGCTGAGGAAACGCCCGCAAGGCAGCTCCTCACCCTGCTCAGTTCTAACAGGTGGTGGAACGGACTGAAATCCAGCGTTTTCTGGTTCCCAAGCTGTTTCTTTTTCCAAAGGCCCTGGGAGCACCCCCACCATGGTGTCCACCTGGGGGAAGATGAGGGGCGGTGACTAGGGCACTGAATTAGGGTCCGATGTCTGGAGCCCTGGGCTGAACTCCTGATCCACGGATGGGAAGCTCGGAGACCTTCTCGATTTCTTTTGTCTTCTTTTCTGCAAATGTCCTGTTTGTCCTGTGAAAATCGTAAGGCATTTAAACACTTCGTAACACTTAAGTAGAATGTTTAGTTGGGACAGACACGTTGATATTCTTGTACAGTAAATCTGGCAATTATTTTGGCATTCATCACGTCCGTGATAGATGCCGCAGCTCGTCTGGACCAGTTGCAGTCCAGAGACACCAAAGGGTCTCGTGATTGCTTTTGCTTCCAGAGCAATGCCAAGAAAAGTGACCCACTACCATGTAAAAAATAAACGACAAGAACCCACCGCGCAGCACAGGGAACTGCACTCAGTATCTTGTAACAGCCTACAACGGAAACGAATCTGAAAAGAAGACAAATCTCTCTCTCTCTCTCTACCTGAAGTTAACACAACTTTGTAAACAACTATACTTCAATTAAAAAAAAAAGCGCAGAGTTTCTGAAGTGCGATCAATAGACGAGCTTCCTCGGACTCATTCAGGGAGCGAATTAAGATGGACCCCGGGGCCTGCACCCGAGAGCGTCTCCTGATGGTAGGTGTGTGTGTGTCTCTCAGCTTTTCCAAATGCGCTTTATGTTCGAGAACATTTAGGACCTGCTGCACTGGACGCTGTGTAGCATCCCAGCAAAACCCAGTGTGCTGGGCACGTTCTGTTTTGAAAGCAATGGGCAGAGAGTCTCTCGCCGACGGTCATCTCGCTTCCTTTGGTAAATTAGCTTTTGGACTCTAAACACTGGAAGAATATGCTGCTTCACTGAAGCTGTGTTCAGCTTTCAGTCATCCACGTGGGAAAAACCAGTCAGAAACCTGAAGACTTGGGCCCACGGCAGCTCAGCTTCCCCCCGCCTGTGTGGTCTGCATGGTGCTCTCACCCCGAGCCTCCGTCCCACCATCCTCGGGGAACCTGAGGCTGGGGGAGACCTCCTCCCGGGCTTGGTAAGGTTTGTATGATGGGAAAGATTTGCCCCTAGTCCGGCATTTTTCCCACAGAAACATCTGGTCCCCCTTCCCTGACCTCAGATGCAGAGACATAAGATGCGCCCTCTGCCCTCTTCTCAGGGGTCACTAGCCGGAGACCCTGGGTCCAGGCGGGAGCCAGGACGCCCTCACCCGGAGGCCACCGTGTGGGGTCTGAAAGTGACGTTCTCCTGAAAGTGTGGAGTTAAACGCCAGATCCACCCTCCAAACACGCGGCGATGAGGAGGGCGACCAGGCTGAGGGGGCGCTGCGACGCGGCTGACGTGAGCCAGGACAAACTGAAGCGTGGACCACAGGGCAAGGAGGGTTTCTGTCGGGGTTCAGACGGGGATGTGTGAAGCTGGGTGTGAAAGAGATTTTCAGTTTTTAGACCACGCAGTTAGTGTCTAAGTAACTGTAACAGAGGAGACAATATAATCGCTTTGCGGCATGTCCAAGCAGCCACCTGCTCCTTAATATTCAGATAAAGTGATAAAATGTGAGATTAACCCCAACACGCGGTTTCACAGGCTGCACTTCTCTTTAAATTACACTGTGAGTGTGTCTCCACACCAATACTGTTTCCTCAGTAATCTGTGTTACAGTAACTTCAGATTAAGTGATTTCAGATGAATTTTTTTTTTGCCAAAACTCTACTTTGAGAACAGTCGCAGTATAATATTTAGTGTATATAAAATAAAAGGGTTATTTTAATTTTATTTTTGCCACTGTAATCAGTATGTGAAGAATATTATCTAAATCTTTGCATACAGTCCTGAATATTTATTTAGTAGAATCTGATAAGAAATGCGATATGTCAAGATATTCTTAAAGATTTTTGATACCTCCCACAAGATGACTTTCCCTAAACACATTTTACTAGTTTTATAGTTCATTACCAAAGCAAATAACTGGTTTTTAATTTTTTTGTCTTGAAAATTTATTATGAAACTTTCCAAATGTACAGGTCAGCAGAACCAATGGTCCTGCACTGAGCACACAGCTGTTGTGATCGTCAACGGTCAGCTCTGCCTGTTTCGTCTCTTCGCCCCGTCCCTGCCACCTCACCCCACTTTTTTTTCTTTTTGGCTGCAGTGGTTTATTTTTTTGTTTGCTCAGAGAACCAGCATCGCCCGGGAGTTTGCTGGAAACAGTCTCACGTCCGGCCCCAGACCTCCTGAATTTGAGCCTGCGTTTCAGCGAGACGTCCGGAAGACCTGCATGTCAGTCAATTTTGGAAAACAGTTCATCACACTGCAGCATCAGCAGCATTGAGACATTTTCCTTTTTGCTGGAGGGGAAGAATAAACAGGATCTAGAGACATGAACAGTCTGATTTCAGGCCTAGGAAGTGGGATGCCAGCACCAAGCTGAGAGTTACTTGCTGGTGTCAGCTGAGTCACCTGTCCAGAAATAGACGGAGGCAGAGCTGAGGTAAGCGGCCAAGGGCGTGTGGGGAGGGGGCGGCCACACCTGCACCTCCTCTAGTTCCAGCACGGCACCGTTTGGCGCTGAAGTCCAGGAACAGCCGTGACTCAGATGGGCAGGCCAGCCTCACTCCTACTGTCCCTTTTTTAGACTTTTGTCAATGGCTGTGGGTGGTTCCACCAATGATATCACCAAGCCATGGAGTCAGCTTAGTAATCTCCACCTTAAAATACGCATGCGCTCACCCAAGAGGCACACGCACGTGCACTGAGTAGGACGTCACGCGTGCTTCTGTGTGTGCCGTGACCGTTCGTACGGCTGTGTCATCACACGTTTGACAACTTCCACTTAGTTTGCAAGTGTGCATTTTTGGCTGACTGCCTTTGGAGGTAATGTGGTATCAGTGTTTGTCCAGCTCAGAAGTGCTGAGCGTGACCTGGGGACCTGGTTAAAATGCAGATTCTAATTTAGCGGTTCCAGAGGGGAGCCTGAGATTCTGCACTTCTCCCAATCCCCCAGTGTCGCTGCGGACACAGACGTGAAGACCCCACCTTGAATACGGCCGGGGGATGTATCAAGTCTAAATCTAGTCTATTCTGAATTTAGTAGTGATCCAAAGGCGATATTTGGTGCTTTTATCAGTCCTAGTTTAAATGACACCTTTCTTCTGAATAATATTCTTCATTTATTTTCGAATTTGTGAAGCATCATTTAAAAGTAAAATAGGCTTGTACTTTCGAGCAAAGTAGATTTGGGTTCAAACCTTGACTCTGCACCTTGACTTCAGACTAATGAAAATGCCATTTTCCCATTTTGATCTATGTTATTTAACTGAGCTGACCTCAGCTTCCCTGTGCATCTCCATGTATAAAAACTGCTTCCAAGGAATTGTAAGAATCCAATGGAAGCAAGATGCAAGCTGCTCGCACGTAGTAGACATTCAGCTGTCATAAAGGCACGTGGGACGTACACGTTGTTTTAAACTCAGCCATGAAGCTCTTCAGAGAGAGAGAACTGTTATTTTGAAGAAAATACTTTGGTTACCTTGGTTTGTAGAAAAAGACCAGGGAGCAAGGACAAATAGTGCGATAGCCAGGATTTGGGAGTTGGGGTAAATGGTGGTAAAGGAAGGGGGCAAGGTGAAGGGTGGCCGGATAAACAGCAGTGGGTTGGTAGACTGAGTCCGTGGGGAAAGCTGGCCGAGAGAAATCCCTGAGCTAAGTGTCCAATAGAACTTCAAGGACAGAGCTTTGTAATATTCAATTTTAAGTTCTTTTCAAAACAAGAGCACGTCTCTATCAAGATGCATTTCTCTTTGCACGATTCCAAAAAGCATGGAACTGCAAACACGTTTGCCCTACTCTGCTTGTATGTAAACCTCGTCTATTTTCCTGAACATCCAGTACGCGCTGCGCCGGACACTCGGCTTTGTGCTGGTGGCATTTGGGAGAGGGAAGGGGTTTGGCAGCTCTCATTACGGAGCAAGGCAGCATGGCTAAAAACCAGCACCCGTGGGAGAGAAACTACAGGGGGGACTGAGTATTGCGGTGCTCGTGGCATGGGCGTTCAGGCCAGCTCTGAGTCTGAAAGTTTAGGGGAGTCCAGCGGACACCAACCACGTTTTTCTTACTCTCTTCTTACTCCTCTGCTTTCCCCTTTGAAACCCCACTGTGATGTAAACTCCTCCCACACCAGCGTTTGCATGATGTTCTGTCCAGTGTTACCGGCTTTCACATGTGGTCTCATCCCTGTCATAGGCTCACTAACTTGCCCTAGATGTCAAACAGACGTTCAGCTGTCACTCACTAAGTGAATCAAGCAGTTTGTTTTCTTTTTGAAAAATATTCAGATTCAAATACTTCTCATTTGTGGGACAGTTATACCTGGTAAATTAGAATTTTCTGGTACCTGAGGGTCAAGTAACAACTCTTTTCTGTTTTCACTTTTGTTTTGGAATAAAAGATTCTAAAATATTTGTATTGTATTTACCTGCCTTAATAATTACAGTATAGAGAGAAACAAGATTTGACTTGACTCTTGGTTTTTTCTTAAAATAGCATCTACTCTTTTATCATTATTTATGTCTAAAACTATGATCTCAGTCTCTGCTCTTACAGAAAATATGAAAAAGTGTTGTTTGGATTTGTGCTTAGGCTAAGAGCCACTTGGGTTGTTTAAAAATTTTTTAATTAATTCATAATATGGTCTTAAGTTTCTTTTACAAATACAGCGCACAATTTTTTGAAAATTAAACGTCTTAAATAATTGTGCTGTGATCCATTTGAATTTTTTTTACATTTTTTATGGAGTTAGAGTCAGTTTACAATGTTGTGTCAAATTCCAGTTTAGAGCACAATTTTTCAGTTATACATGAACATACATATATTCATTGTCACATTTTTTTCTCTGTGAACTACCATAAGATCTTGTATATATTTCCCAGTGCTATACAGTATAATCTTGTTTATCTATTCTACATTTTGAAATCCCAGTCTGTCCCTTCCCACCACTCTCCCCCTTGGCAACCAGAAGATGTGGTATATTTATACAATGGAATAGTATTCAGCCATATGACAACATAATGCATTTGCAGCAACATGGATGTCCCTGGAGAATGCCATTCTAAGTGAAGTAAGCCAGAAAGAGAAAGAAAAGTACCATATGAGATTGCTCATGTGTGGAATCTAAAAAAAAAAAAAAAAAAGTAACATAAATACAAAGCAGAAACAGACTCATAGACATTTGAATTTTGATACACACACATTCAAAAACTCTTCTTAGCATGAATCATATTCAAATTCCTCTTCAATGAATCTGTTCATGTCCCGTTTTGCAAAATCTTGCAATAGTTTAATATAATGTTATTTGTAACTTTTAATAATTGTTGGGCACAAATAAAATAATTATAATTCACTGCTCTACGAATCTATATTTTAACAATATAATTAGATTGATATACAGCTTTTCACTGTTGAAAGCACAGCATTAGACCCACTGCTGTTCAGGAAACTTCCCTCCGCTTTTCTCACAAATGGTATTTATATGTTCAAAGCTCAGTTCTTTTTAGGTGACATTTATTGAACCCACGTTGTCATCATGGATAACAGAGCCCTTTCAGAAACTGGCAGTGTGTGACAGTCTAGCTTCAGAGGCTACTGTTCAGACATGAGTGCCAGTGACCTGACGCTGATTGTTTTTTTCCCATTAAAGGGTATAAATTTAATTTGGAAACTTTCAAATAAACATTCAGAAAAAATGAATTTTATTGAAATAAATATTTTAAATGCTATGGATATTAAGAGCTATACATCCTACAGTACCCAAAGTAGAAAATAATTCATGAATAAAATTTGAAGATCAAACTGAGTAATACAGAGTTATTAACAAACGTAACAGCGGCTGATATTTGTCTGATGCCTACTGCGTGCAGGAGCTGTCCCACGATCTGTGCACACATACACGCACGCACACACTCATACATTCTTGTAAGCCCTTAACAGCGGTGTGATATGGACACACTGTGACCACTCCCACTATGCAGATGTGGAAAGTGAGAGTAAGTTTGTGTAAGCTGGCCAACGTATAACTTAATAAGTGGTAAATTTAAATTCCGGCATCTTTATACGGTTCTATACTGAACCACTGCATTAAACTTTCTTATGTAAGGTGATTTGCATAATAATGTTTAATCAACCTGATGATCACCAAGATTACTGTAGCTGCATTCAGTTTCCAGACGCAGGAACTGAAGCTGTGAGAGGCTAAGTAGCCAGCTTAGCCTGCAGCTAACACGGGGTGCTCCTAGAATTCTTCCTCAGGAATATTTGTCAGCACATTCTGTTCTTGCTTTATTACCGTATTTTGCCTTTAAATGACATTTGAGTCTTTGTATCTTCACATTTTAGGACTAAATGTGCGGATATACAGGGATGATGAGGAACGCCTGTTGTTGTTCTAAATTACCTTAGAAATAAAACTTAATTCATTAAAAAAGGTTAGACTTTTTGACCTCAACTATTTGAATCAGTTCAAAGGTTAACAAGTAATTCAAGGTGTGGGCTTTAAAAACCACAGACGCACAGCAGTGGAGAGAAATGTTTTCAAGGTGACTCTGGAAATATTTTTTTTGCTTTTCTTCTTAGTCAGTTTAATTTCTCACATCTGCCAGGCACAGAGAATATTAACAGCATTTTCCAATTTGATACACATCATGCATTCACCGCTGAAGATATGAACCACGTTAGACAATTATGTGTTCTGAGACGCCCCTCACAAACGTGAGAACACACAGTGTCTGAGAGAATCGTTTTGCCGTTCATGTTGGATTTGAAGTTCATGGCTTGTGACACTTCTTTAAAGCCCTGCCTCCTGGTGATGTGCATTTTCTCAGCCATTTTCAGTCTCATCTATTTCAGAGCTACAGCTCTGAGGCAAGTTCGGCAATCTATTGCTGAAGAATTGAAGTGTGAGCGAGATGCCGAGAAAGTCAGAGATTGCCTTGAATGAGACTAAGCTGTCCAGCAAGAAATTGTTTCAGAGCAGCTTCAAATGGTTTCTGCTGGTAGAATGTGTTCGATTTTCCATTTATTTTTATTCAAGGCAGATGTGTCTCCTTCAAAGCACACCTACTCCAGAAAGACTCCAGAGTGACCAGATTTCATCTTTGAACAAATTCAGTCCATTCCAGCTTGAACTCCAGTGTATGTTCATGTGTATGTGTGTGTATGATGTAAAATTGTATTTTATCTATTCTATATGGAGAGATAGGTATTTTAAAATCAAAGCGAACAAGACACTAGCCTTGCTTTCCCCTACCTCATATTTTGGAAGCACGTTTATTTTTAAGAACTATGACAACCTTGGGCGCATGTGAGCATGGGAGTGGAGGTGGGGGTGGAAAGTAACCAACAGCGATTTAGGTCCAAAAGGGAAGCCGTGTCCTCAGGCAGAACCGGTTTCTGAGCAAGTTCATATGAACGAGACCGCGACCTACAACTCCTGGAGTATTTTCCTGAGAGCTGTTGAGGGAAAGGATTATATTTCCTAGTAGAGAAGTGACTGGCATACAGCATTTTAAATTTATATTTCCCAGTATCTCCACTGCTCGGGTCCAAAGTTCTGATTGTCAAGTGGGCTGGAGAAGTGAAAGATGAATGAAAACAAACAGGAAAAAAATAGTTTCTTGAAAACAAGCTCTGATTGGTCATTTGCGAAGTCCCTTAAGGGGCTATCAGAGCTATTACAAGTGTGGGAAGTCCACAGCCAGGCCTCCTGCCGCCCCAGCCCTGCCCCGTCTAACTGGCCGCCCAGCACGTGACCTCAGCAATCTCCAGCACCCCCTTTTCCACCTCCCACCTGCTTCTCTTCATGCTGCCCTCAAACCGCAGTGTCTTCAGCTGGTGTCTAATCTTGGCCTCCTCCAAGCGCTGCCATCTCCACCCTGCACCCTTTCAGAGAAAAGACAAACCCAGACAGGCTTGCGTTCGCGTTGTCAGCTGTCCTCCCGTCCCCCGGGGCGAAGGGCGCCCTGCTCCCTGCAACTGCGTCGTGTCCTTTCCAACCTGCGTCCTTGCCCACCAGTTCTTCCTTCCTGGCATTCCTGTCCCCTCTTCCTCAGATCAGTAAACATTCTCAAGTCGCGGTTTAAATTTTGCCCTGTTTGGAGACAACAGCAGAACCTTCTACGCGGAGGGCGCTCCCTGCTCTCTGCGCTGCGCGCCTCTCCTTGCCTGTTCCCCCAGTTACGGCCACGCGCTATTGCTGGGCACACAGGAGTTCAGTGAGTGAGGAAATAAAGACGTTGTGTATAATTCATTTTTAAAATAAGGAAAATAATGAGCAAGTGAATAATTACACACCGGCAGATTTTAGTAATTTGTAACTAACTTACATCAGCAGTTAAAATTATTTTGAAATAATACTCAGTTGCAGAAAAGGCACAAAAACGGTACAGAGGGCTCCTGTGTACCCTTCACCCAGCTTCCCCGCATGTTACTATATTATATAACTAAGAGGGTAAACAAGAAGGCAACACTGGGAACAACAGTGTAATTAATCCATGGGCTTTACACAAATTTCTCCAGTTCCTCCCACAGGTGTCCTTCTTCAGTTCCAGGAATCAATCCATGATCCCGCGTTGCGTGCATTCCTCGTGCCCTTGTCTTCGACGACTCTGACAGCTTTGGGGACGACAGGACAGGCGTTCTGTAGACGGAAGCTCAGCTTGGGTGTTCCTAACGTCTCGTAACTAGGCTGGACCAGTGGATTTCTGAGGTCCCCGTGGGGCACACAGATCGCGGGGACAGCGCGCCTCACTTCCTGCACTGTGACAGTAGGATCTTGTATCAAAGTGACTCATTTCTGCTGGCCTGCTTCACTCGGTCGGGCAGTTTCGGTTAGGTTTCTCCGCTGTAACGGTACTGTCTCTCCTCTTCGTACTGTCAGCGCCAGACGCCAGTTACCAAGCACAGCTCACACCCCAGGGAGGGGAGCCGAGCTGCCTCCTAGAGGAAGAATCATCGCAGCATCTGTAGACACATGTTAAAACCAGCGCGGCAATTAATAGCATTTTGCGGGAGGGGCTCTGAGGTGATGAAAATTTCCTGTTTCTCCTTTAAGGTTTGTCCACTGATTACAACAGTCATCAGTGACCTTGCCTGCAATGATTATTACCTAAAGGCGATTTTCTGTTTCTCTCGTGCTTTCCACACTTATTAATTGGAAGTCTTCCCTGAAAATAATTGTCCTTTCCCTCCCATTCATTTGATTATTTATTCAAGCATGCATTTATTTGGACTCTTGGATATTTATTTTACTCCCTGGGTTACAATCATAAAGAATAGTTACTTATTCTGTAGTTCAGTTGTTCTAATTAACACTGTAAGGCTCTTTCTAACCTTCCTCTGTTGTTTACTTGTAAATTTTCTCTCCATCAGTGAGTAGCCTAGCTATCATTATGCACAATGTTTTATTTGTTTAACTCTAAGGTAAATGTAAAGTAGTTTTGAAGTTGCTAAAATGTTCCACTGTGAAGGGCAATCTCACCAACAAGAGAACAGTGTCTACACATGCTTCTCTTTGTCTCCACCCTTACAGTGTCAGGAAAAAGTCCCCAAGTTATGTTGGCTTCCTTATCCCCAGTCCTTTCAGCATAGTTATGTCAGACATTTGCAATAATAGCAGATTTATTTATAACAGTCTGAACTCTATTCTGAATTCCCCCCCAAACTCAGTTAATTTCTTTTATTTACATAAAGTAAAATTCCGTTTTTGTATCATACAGATCTAGGTGTTTTAAAAAAAGGTACGAACCCATGGGCCCACCACCCCCTTACCACAGGGGACGTTCCGTCACCTAGAATTTCTTCTGTGTTTCTGCTTGTTCTCCTCTCCCCCGAACCAAGGCAGCCACATCCTTATAGTCTTGTCTTTCCCAGGACGTCACATAAATGTCTGTATTCTTGCACTCAGCAAACTTCGTTTGAGATTCATCCATGTTACTGCATGAATTAAATGGCTCACTCCTTTTAATTTCTGAATAATATTCTACTATATGTATATATGATAGTTGTATTTTAATTAACTCATTGATAGCATCATGATTTCTTCTGATTTTTGATAATTATGAATAAAGCCGCTATAAACATTGTTTTGTGTGAACAAAAGGTTTTTTTTAATTAAGATTTCTTAAAGAGAAGTTTTAGGGTCACAGCAAAGTGGCGAGGAAGGTACGGGGAGCTCCCGCACAGCCCCTGCTGGGACAGGTGTGTCTCAGTGTTTCATCCCGAGGTGCAGGTTTTCCCTCCTGTTTCTTCCTGCTGCAAAGAATTTCCACAGTCCTCTACGTGAGCAGTTTTATTCCTCGTTTACTGAAGATTAAGGCCGTTGTTTCTCAGGAGAGACAAGGAAGCTGGGTCTGGGAAGGTTTGGCCTTGGTGGCGGTTACCCTTCCCTGATCAGCAACATGGAAACTTTCTTAAATCGTCCCAACTTTCGGCCCGAGCGTCTGCTTGGGTTCATGCAGGAACAGCCCTCATGTGGGAGGAAGCGGCCTCAGCACCGGTCCTCAGGGACCTCGCCCCCTCACGTCGCCCGCACTCTGCCTTCAGGAACTGGCGAGACCCCGAGCTGGGTCTTCCCAGCGGCTTGCGTGCTGCCCGGCGGCCTCTGCCGCGGGTGTGCCAGCCCCGGACTTCTCACACGGCCACTTTCTCTCTCCACGCTTTGGGTTGGTTGGCTTCCTGGGACGTCAGCACTCTGACGAGGTAAAGAGAAGTTATTAAATTTGTACTTTTTAGCTTTTTTCTTGTTGTAGGGGTGACGCAATGTCTAGTTCTCTACATTTCTGTGCTGTAACAAGAAGTTCATCAACAATTTTATGTTTTTAAATTTAATTGTGTAATTTTGCAAAATAATTTACCCAGAATCCACTCATCAAGCTATTTCAAATATATCCTACAGGAAACCAAATGTCACGGTAACCACGTGTCAGTGATACGGGAAGCAGCACTTCGAGCCTTTATCGTGCCACCACGATCTAGAGGGACAGGTCCTTAAATATTAGGTCTGAAAGATCCTTAATCTTTGTTCCACCATTTTTCCCAACCTGTCTCGGCTTGTAGACTCCATGGGGATTTCAGCTCACCTAACGTACTCTTGATATAACCAGTTTCAAAAGTGACGTAAACATATGTAGGCTGCCCTACGCTACCCCGTCATGACACTCTTTGTAGACAACACATAAGCCATGAAACAGATCTTCAAGGGGCAACAATACAAAACAGCTTCCAGAAAAACATCCCTGTAGCTCTGACAAGGTCTCTTGTGTCTGTTGTCTAAGTCCCTGGACCACTTTCTAGGTCAGAATCCTCTCCCAGACGACACCCCGCTCCTGAGACGGGCTGTTCTGTGCAGCGTCAGTCAGGCCTCCGCAAGGCTGTGACCCCCCCAGTACCTGCAGCCTCGTCTCCGACTTCAGGACCCGGGGGAAGAGCGACTCCCGAGGATGCCCCCAGTCAAGGGGTGCTGGACGGCTGGAGGTGGTGAAGGAGGCATCTCACGGAGCCCCAGCAGATGCACAGGCCAGTGAAGACGGCCTCCGGACCACAAAGGGGACGACAGGGGCACTCGGGTGGTTGAGATTCTAACCCATGGTTTCCAAATTCTAGCCAGTTGAATTTCGTATTAAATCAGACTACCTAAAATATTTTTCCTCAACCTTTTAACTTTGTAAGACCCTGACACCCAACGCACTCAGCTACATTGTAAACTGAATTTGTATCCCATCTCCATTTCCCTTGATTCCCAGGCCGTTTGATGCTGTCATGCACAGACGGACAGGCCTGTTCCCACCGCTGACTTCACTCGCGATTCTGCAAACTGTTGCCTTTCCGTCTCCCCGTAAGCCCTCGGGTGATTTTTCTCCAGTGCCCCCAAGCACTTGTTCATGCTCACGAGCACTAAACCTGCGCCTAAGTGCCCAGCGGCACCGTCTGCAAACCACCGCAGCTAGAGGTCGGAGCGGCGGCCATCTAAGGAGAGACGGGCAACAGTAACGAGGGCCCCGGGTGGCCTTGTTCGCAGGTTATTATACTAATTAGGCCAGTGGTTTTCAATATATTTGGAGAATAAGAACCACCGCAGTGGCTCCCCAGACACCCCCTCCGCCCAGGTCAGGGTCTCCGCAGGTCAGCCCGGGGGTTCCTAGCGGTGCTTCCTAACACTCGGAACATTCAAATTTTTCCTTTTCTACGAAAAATGTACCATTTTATGCTGAATATTTTTTACTCTTAAGATGGTAAATATCTTTTTTCTTTTTTTGCCTTTTGGAAGATTATGATTTTATTTGCTTGCTTGTTTGTGGAAAAACCTGTATTACTGACTCTCTCGGAAGTGGGAAGGCATTGGTTTTGCTTTCTCCAACTGCAACATACCTTGTAACATCGGAAGAGGTCTTCTGAATCGTAGCTCATCAGTCTAAGACTGCCAGCTGGGAAGCTCAGGGGGGGACTACTGCGAAGGCAGTAACCTCGTGAGAACTGGCGCTGAGGCGCTGGCGTCTGCCTTTTTAACTGAGGCTTAGAGAACTCAAAGTACATCTACCAAGAACAATGGTTGTGATCATCTTTAAAAGCAAATCTTTCAAGCCCTTGTAAATTATTGGTAATGTGTCAACTTTTCTTCCTTGGGAAAGAAAAGAAGTAAACATAAAGAGCTCCCTAGGATGAGAGCCTTGTGGCCAAGTGAGACAGCTGACGCAGCACAAAAAGGGGAGCAAAACGTGATCGAGGGGCTGGATATAGTTCAGTGGTAGACCACATGAGGTCCTGGGTTCAATCCCCAGTACCTCCATTAAAGATAAAAAAAAAAACAAATAAACATTCTACGTGAAGTAAGCCAGAAAGAGAAAGAAAAATACCACGTGAGATTGCTCATATGTGAAATCTGAAAAAAATAAAAAACAAACAAAGCATAAATACAGAACAGAAACAGACTCATAGACATAGAATACAAACTTGTGGTTGCCAAGAGGGCAGGCGGTGGGAAGGGATAGACTGGGATTTCAAAATGTAGAATAGATTAAACAAGATTATACTGCATAGCACAGGGAAATATATACAAGATCTTGTGGTAGCTCACAGCGAAAAAAATGTGACAATGAATATATATATGTTCATGTATAACTGAAAAATTGTGCTCTACACTGGAATTTGACACAACATTGTAAAATGATTATAACTCAATAAAAAATGTTATTAAAAAAAGGTAATCAAAAAATATGGCATCTAGCTGAAGATGGGGATATTAAGTATACATTTATGGGTGACTCAAAGCTTTTTTTCTCTTATGGGGATAAAGAAACAGTGATAAATATAATCATTTTTGTTAGTGGTTTGACAGACAAAGAAATGGACAGTTGTTCACAGGAGCTAAAAAGACCAGACACAACGTAACGGGTCAGTGTGGGAGCAGCACCCCCTTCAGCTGCACCAGCGCAGATGTGGCGATGTGGCGACATCAACATCAAGTCAAAAGAGAGAAACGGAAGCTGTTTTCATGGCCGTCCGCACTGAAGGCATTTCTGTGAGGGAGCCTTCACTGAAGCTGGTGGAAGCCACACGCGCAGTGTCCACATTCTCCTCTTGCAAGCTTGGACTCCATTTATAAAATCAGAAAATGGTTTCAATGTCATGACACTGTAAAGTGATCATGGACTTGGGTGGTAAAGAGACATGGATCTGATCCCAAATCCATGGCTTTCCAGCTAGGTGATTTACACAGGCCATTTAAAATCGCTGACACCAGAGTTCCTCATCATAAAATGGAGACTATTTCTCAACCTTCGAAATCATGATTGAGTTAAGACATTGATCCAAGGAGCAAGGAATACACGTGTTCATGTGTTAGTTCCTTGTGCCTCACGTGTGCCCCCTTTTGTTCCTTCCTTCGACTTCAAAACCTCCCAGGCAGGCGACCAGATTAAGACATCTGAGTAGACGTTAGTTCATCATCACTGTCAGAGCGACACTTCTAAACTCACATGTGACTGCTCCCACGCCAAAAACACACATTCAATTGCTTTCACTTCCTAGAGGATAAGATCCAAGTACCTTAGCGTACCGCAGGACACCCTCCTCGCCCAGTCCCTGCTTGAATCCCAGCTCTCAATTCCAACCGCTTCACGACACAGTGAGCGCAGAGGTTAGGAAAGTCCCGCCATCTAACTGGGTAGACCGTCGCTCTTCACAGTGAGCAGCTTCATCAGGATGACTGAGTCTGTGCACATGTTTATGTTCGTTTTGCTCTAATTTGTTTTTCGTACCTGAAACGCCTTTCTCCTACTTTTCTAACAGAAGAAACACCATCATTATTATTAAAAAGGTACCATGTTTGTTACTCTTCCGAAGTCAATGCCTTCCTCCCTCCAGGAAGAATGAATTTTTCTATTCTCAGTGTCCCCAGGGCTTTTTAAATATTGTCTTCAGTCAGTTGTGAGATACTGTGTTACAATCCTTCACGTGCATCTTACACACAGGACAACATAAACCGCAGAGCTCAGGACTGAGGCTTACACGTCTCTGCTTAGCCAGGGTTGGCGTTTGCCCTCACAGCCATCTGCATACATCATATTCCTCAATGAATATTTTAGTCCTTTTTCCCAGTTAAACTATTGATTGTAAAATACACATAACATTTGCCACTGTAACTGTGTTAAAGTACACCATCTGGTGGAATTAAGTGTGTTCTATAGCTTCAGAGTGGGGAACTGAATTCAATTCTACCTTATCTCTGAAGATTATTATCACTGTTTTTTAAAACTATAGCAAGCCTCTTGTAATTCTTTAAAAGTGTGAGGCATGAACAATGCTGATGATGCTCAGATTACAGAGGTTTTATAGTTTTCTGAAGCTCTGATTCCTAATTAACACTGAGATGCACCTACCATCTCTTCTGGGCAGAGCCCTGCGTATCTAATTAGACTCTGATGTGTCAAGAGATAGAGTAATCCTCGTATCAACTTGGGGCCCAGGGTAGTTCACAAATTTGTAATAGATCGAGGTTGGTCAAACAAATAGTGATTGTGGTACTTGAAACCGTTTTACTATCTGGATAAATTTATTGGGAAAATGCTTATTGTATTTGATTCTGAACTGTCAGGAGGATCAATGACCTACTTAGTATATTTTATACTAAAACTGAAGTTTACCCAATTATCTGGTCTAAGTTGTACCGAGTATTAATGGTCATTAGAGTAGATAATGTGCCACGACGCACTGCATAGAAATAACAGTATTCACACAATTGTGTTTAATATCAATAAAATTCCATCACCATTCTCTCCAGGGCTTGACTCATTCTAGCCAAACAAGCAGACAACGTTTATAAATGAAAATGTTCAGATTTAGTTCATTCAATGCTGGAAAGGTCTTTTCCCAAAGAGCCATCTTAACATAAATTTATAGCAATTGGATTTCTTACCAGGAAAGCTTATCTAAGGATTTTCGTGTTTTCCTGGAAACGTAGGGTTAGAGTCAGTTGAATGTAAGCCATTGACATATGTGATGTTTTTTCACTTTCCGGCTTCCCCGATTAGATTCTGAGATTCTCTAAGTCAGATCCTGGGTTCCTTCGTGTTCGAATTCCCTAATACAAGGAGCCAGTAGCATTCGCCACAGTGCAGGCTCTCAGTAGATGTATCTTAAATGAGCGGCTACCTCTGGAGCTGTGTCCCAGCACGGACCAGGCAGAACAGTGTCCGCCGTGTGTTCCCCCAACATGCCACACTTACCTCACCGTGGCTGGAATGGTGTTGCATTATACTTTATGTGTGTCTCCTTCACAGCCCCTCCCCACCCATGTAAACTTTTGAGGGACGGGGTTCTATCACGTACATCTGTGCACCCCTAGTTCTAGCAAAGTGTCTGAAATCAGTGAGCAGGCTCTCAGGAGATGTTTACGGGATGAACCTGTGACTGGAAAATTCTTTGTATCTTCACCGTTTACCTCCTGATCAGGAGGAAATTTAGAATAAATGTATAATAAAAAGACACAAGGAATGTTCACATAATAACCCATGGATGTTTTGAATATATATTAATAGGGTTAAATCTTGCTGTTGTAGTTTTAGACTTGTGACTCTGAAGAAAAATCTCAAGTTCCCCCAGTGGAGACCGAGAACGTCCACAGTTACCATCTCTTCTAGGAAACAGCTGGGGAGACCGTGTGTATCACCTACACCCGACAGTCTGCCGGAGGAGGTGGTGCTGGTGCCCTGCTGGAGGAAACACAGGGTTAGAAACTATCACGAGGATGGAGAAAAGGAAGGGAGGCCTCAGGGGGTGAAGGGGCCTCAGGTTTCCTCCACTGAAGGCAGACACAGTGGGGCCAAAAGACAACCGACAGAGAAAGTTACGAGCTGGGTCACCCTCTGCCCTCTCTGTTGTGACGACTGAAAGAAAACTCGCTTTCTCTGCTTAATAACGTATCACTCCCGGGTGAGACAGATGGGTTGCACGTGAATAGTCAAGTTTTTATGCCTTTTTCCGTGCAGTTTAGAAAACCTCACTGAACATTCTCAGGATAGGAGAGCTGTCACCCAGTTAGAGCAGGCTTGGAAGGCTGGATTCCAGGAGACACGCCACAGTGTCCTGAAGTTACTGTAGTAATTAAAAAAAAAAAGGACACACAGGTTCCAGTCACCTCGACTGGAGCACCACGTTCAGCCAAGCCTCCCTGAGGCTCCCGTGGGCCCCAGACAGACGGTCCCCGGGAGATGGAGCCGCGGCACTGCCGTGACCATCACCACGGACAAGTCTGCCTGGAAAAATGGCTTAATGTCGTCAGATCTGATGTGCTGTTGTGCACCACGAGGTAGGAACACGGCTTGGCTTCTTCTTTAGGTGAACCCCCTTGACCTTTCCTCTGGCTAATCCAGAGAGCCTAAAGCACAAAGCACATTTTCCTTCCTTCGGTTTTATATCCCACAGTTTGGAATTTCAGTATAATGTCACACCGCCACAGGTGGTCACGTTCACCAGCAGGGCCCTCGCGTCCTGGGACAGACGGCGGCCTGGAGCGCCCCCTCTCCGACCGCTGGCATCAGCACCGCTCCCCTTCCCCTTCCATCCACTAAGCTCCCCTCCACGGTTGCTCTTCCCAGATGCAGAGAAACTTCTGGGTGCTCCTACCGTCAACCTATCCCATTAGGAACCATCCCCTATCTTTTGGAAAAATAACCAAATATATCCGAACATCTGTGTACGCTTATAAACCCACGCAGGTACGAGTATTTACATTACATGTGTATGTGGGGGAGTCCGGTGGTAGGAATATGAGTTAGGAGAGGATGTGGGCCTTGAAAGCTGCCAGGAGGGGCTGCATTAGGAACCGGCAGATGCGTGTGCATGCCCGCACACACACATGCACACACTCACACGCATGTGCATGTGTGTATACATATCAGAAAGACAACTTGTTCTGGAGGTTGATGTTATGAATTTCATCCTACCTCTGGCTTAATTAGGCACTTAATTCTTGGAGTGATTTTACAAGACTAACAGCTTCTGTGAGGCTGAGCTTTGTCGTACGGAAAAATAATGACAACACATTCCGCTGTGCAGGCTTGTTACGTGGAGTACACACTCGATGCCACAAAGAGTAAATGAATATGCGATGTGGAGTATAGTTCCCTGTGCTGTAGAGAAGACAGTTTTTTTTTAATCTATTTTTATACATAGTGGTTAACCTTTGTAAATCTCAAATTCTCAAGTTTATCCCCTCCCACCCACTTTGTAATAACCTTTAATGAAGAAGAATATGAAAATGAATATATGTATTTATATGCATGATGGGGACACTGTGCTGGGCATCAGAAACAGACACATTGTAACTGACTGTGCCTCAATAATAATAATAAAAGACCACCAACAACAACCAAAAAGAAGAATAAACGAGTGTGTGAAAATAAGCCTGGACACGCGCAGCACTTTGGGAGCCCACTGAAGGTGCCTTCTCCTAATCTCTGGAAATTTCATGAAGACTTTGTGAGTCCGGAGTTTCTGCCTTTGCCCTTGACTGTCACAGTGTCTATCAGGGCGTCTGGGGCAGCAAGAGCTGTTGTCTGACTGTAACAAGGAGGGAGTAGGCTGGTTAATCTGCGTACACACTGCCCTTACCCAGCTCTTAAACAAGCCTCCAGGGAAGACAGCTGATGACCGTCGTGGTGCAAGATGCATTCCGTCCTTTTCTCGAGGAAGAATATTTGTTTGTACCATGTTATCTTCTTGTTTGCTTGTTGGTGTCTCCCTAGAAGCGACAACAGAGCCTGCTGGTCTTTGGTTTTGTTCAACTTTTTTAATGAAAACTTTGAAACATATACGGAAGTGGAAAGAATCGTATAATGACCTCCACGATCCATCACTCAGCTTGAACACCTGTCGACATAGAGACAACTGTTCTCCCACTTCAGTCTCAGGAAACCACGGCTTTGATCGCTGGCCCCGTCGATCTGTCCTGTGATTATTTCCTGTCAGTGGAATCGAACCATCCATAGACTTCTGTGCGGCCCCTTTTCACTCGGCATTGTTTTTGAGGCTCATGCATGTGCTTGCCTGTGTCAGTAGCTCCATTTTGCTGATGAATTATATCCTATTGAATAGCTGTGCACGTCTTGTTTATTCATTCACCAGCTGATAGACAGTTGAAATGCTTTTAGATTTTGGCTATTTTGCATAATGCTGCTCTGAACATGAGTGTACCCATCTTTGTGTGGACTTATGTTTTCATTTCTCTTCGCTAGATAATTAGGACTAGAATTTCTGGGTCCTTGGTAAGTTTATGTTTAACTTGTCAATGAAACTGACACCTGACCTCGGCAGTGGCTGCACCATTTTACTTCCCCACCAGGGATGTATGAAGGTTCCAGTCCCTCCACATCCTTGCCAACACTTCCTTTTCTTCTCTTCTCTTTTTCCCTTTCCCCATCTCCTCTTTCTTTTCTTCATCTCCCCCTCTTCATTCTTCCTCTTTTTTTAAAAAATTATAACCTAATGATTGTAATAGTACCTTGTGGTTTGCATTTTTACTTCCCTAAAGACTGATAATAATGAGCATCTTCTTGTGTGCATACCAGCCAGGAGTAGCTCTCACTTGGTAAAATGCCTGTGCAAAGAGGTTGCCCATTTTTAAACTGGGCGTTCTCCTTTATGTTGAGCTGTCAGTGTTTGCTAGTCTAGATAAAAGTTATTCAGTTCTTTATCAGATGTATGATTAGAAAATGATTTCTGCTGTTCTGTGGCTTGATTTTTCATTTCATTAAAGATTTTTTAAAAAGTGTGAATGCTTTTAATTTTGATGAGGTCTGATACACCAGATTTTTTTTTTGTAGATTGTGCTGTTGGTGTAGTGACTGATAACTCTCTGCTTAATCCACCATCATGAAGATTTTCTTCTTGATTTTCTTCCATAACTTTTATAGTTTAAACTCGTGTATTTAGGTCTATGATCTATTCTGAGGTAAGCGTTTGCATATGGTGGAAGGCAAGCATCTAATTTCATCCTTTGAATATAGATAATCAATTGTCCCTGCATTTTTATTGAAAAGACTATCTCTTGTTAACTGGATTATGCTGGGCCTTTTGTTGAATGTTGATTGACCATGGAATTAAGAATTTATTTCTGGACTCTCAGTTCTGCCTTGTTGATCTGTATTTTCATCCTTAGGCAAGTACCACATTGTCTTGGTTACATGTTTTATAGTTAAGTTTTTAAGTCAGTTATGGTACTTCCTCCAGCTTCTTTCTTTTCAAAATTGTTTCACTTCTTCTGTGTGTCTTTACAGTCACTGTAAATTTTAGCATAAGCCTGTCGATTCCTACAAAATAATCTGCTAGGATTGATTAACTGTGAAATCTACCGATAAATCTGGGGAGAACCGCCATCTTAACAGGATTGAATTTCCTCATCCATGAACTTGGAACGTCTCTCCATTTGTTACAATTTTGTTTAATTTCTCTTAGCAATGCTTTATAGTTTTCAGTAAACAAGTATTGTAATTTTAGAAATTAAATTTGTGTCTAATTATACTGTCATTTGGTATTACTGTGAATGAAACTATTTTCTTAATTTTGTATTTAGGTTGTTTGTTGCTAATATGTAGAAATATAAGTGATTTTTTGTAAAGTAATGTTATATCCTATGACCTTGAGGAATTCATTACATCTAGCAATTTTTTAAAAAATGGATTACTTAAAATTTTTTCTGTCTAAAGGATCATGGCACCCACAAATAAAAGCAGCTACACTTGCTTCTCTCCAATCTAGGTTACTCCTCTGTCCCTCCTTCCATCCATCTTCTTCCTTCTTTTCCTTCTTTTTTTCTTTCTCATTGTTGAATAGCGGTCACGAGGGTGGACGTCCATTCCGGCCTGGTTCTTGGTCTTGAGAAGCGCTGTGTCTGTCAGGAGAATTGAATGGTAACTGCAGGATTTCCACAGACGTGCTCTGTGAGATTGCACAGTTCTTTCCCGAGTTTCTGGAGAATTTTTATAATGAATAAGGGTCGGAGTTTCCTCAAATGCTTTTCCTGTATCTACTTGTTTTCCACTCTGTTAATGCAAATATTAAATTCATTGATTTTCCAATGTATAACCAAACTTGCTTTCCTGAGACAAGCTCACTTTGTCACCCCATCTAACTCTTGTTTCGATACTGCTGGATTCAGTTTGATAACACTTGCTAGGACCTTTGTGTCTGTGTTTTTGAGGGATATTGACCTATACTTTTATCATTTTCTGTAATGTCTGTCTTTGGTGCCAGATTTACACTGGACCTTTAGAGTGAGTTGAAAGGAGGTCCCCCTTTCTGTAATTTGAGCCTTGGTGTAATGGCTACAGTCTTTTATCTAAGTTCAGTCACCTTGTTTTTTGCCATTTAGAATATAGTAATTTTTCCTTAAGTTTCAGTTATACTTATAAACTCCAGTTTTTTCTCTAGGTTCTTTAAAACTCATTTCTCTCTTTGATGTGATTCTCTGCTTTTGACTCATTGTTTTCATGGTCTGCTTTAATTCTTTAGGATAGTTTCCTGCAGTTTTAAAATATACTTAAAGTAGCTTACTCTTGACAGTTTTTATTGCCTGATTTTGTTTTTCTCTGAATAGAGTTCAAACTTTACTGTTTCTTTGCAAGTCCCAAGTTTTTAATTAGAAACTGAACATTTTTGATAAAACAGTCTAGCAGCAGGGGATTCTGATGTTTTATCTCTTGAGAGTTTTTGCTGTTAAATTGTTGACTTTATCTTTCATTTGTGTAGTGCCTTGCCTGGAACGAACCTATGGGTTCTGTTTCCCCAGGGTGTGTGGCTGCTGATGCTTCTGCTCAGTTTAAATATATATAATATAATATATACTTCATATATGTATTTATTATACTTTAAATAATTTTAGGCTGGCTTCCTAGGGTCATCCTGTGTCTGAGTAGCAAATTGGTCAGCCACTCATTAACCTGATACCCCTATGGCTGTCTCATTTCTTAGATCTTACTAATAAATTTCTCTCTAATAAATTTCCAGCCATTCTGTCAACCTGTTGTTGCCTGAACCACCCCACCACCTAGAGAGTCACTCTTGGCCTCTGTTGAGTGGCTGTCACTTACTGTTACCATGGAAGATGCCGTGAGCCCCTTGTCTTACACGCTGTACTCAAGTCAAGTCAGGAGCCTCTGGCACGAACGCTGCCGGCTGTCCCAACCTCCCCACCTGGTGGAACCAGCGCACTGACCCAGCGCTGCGGGGATGGGGCAGCCCCAGGCAAGGGCAGACGTCTGCTCTTCTCACACAGGATCCAGTTGTTTTTCACGAATTACCGCTTCCTTGTGCAATGGTTGCTTTTGTCAGTTTCTAGAGTCCTGACAGAGCAGGTTTTGGCAATATCATTTCTCCACTCAGTGGCTGTTTATCCAGGACCAGTGTCTCTGGATGAGAGGGGTGGCTGACACAGCAGGGCCACATTGTCCACAGGTCCACTGTGGGGATTCATTAAAATTCATAAGATCATCTTCTGATATAATTTTTGAGGAACTGATTTTTAAAGCAAAATTTGAAATCAAGAGCTTGAATTCCCTTGGGTATGTAAACTCAATAAAATGCTTTTATAAATGGACATAAATACATTTTTATTTAGACTAAGAAAGGCAGAGTACATTGTAGGAGATGCATTCATGTTAAAATAAGTAAATAGGAATAAACTTTATACTGTGTAATCTTGGACCCTGACGCCATGGCAAAGATGGACTGATTCAAGTCACATCTTTTTGCTTTTTCCTTTTGAAATAAGTCTGGCTTTCAAAATTTATTAACTAATCTGACATTAGATTTGTTATTTACTGAGTGGGAAGTACCTAGTAGGTAATATCAAAATCATTGCATTTTTATGGAACTGTCTGAGGCTGTCAGGACAATATTTGTGTGCTTTGGGGGCAGCTGCGTTGGCTGATGAATTGGGGTGCTGTTATACAAATTGACATTTACAGAAAAAAGTAAAAATGAAAGTGTAATCGCAGGTCTAAGATGGGGGGGGGAGTGGGACACAGCGCTCCCCGAGTTCCGTGGCTGCACACTCAGGCACGAGGCACAGCTGGTCCGCCTGCATCCTGGACACAGCTGGGCAAGGAGAGCTGCCGTGCTGCCCAGCTTCACCTTTACTGGGCAATTTATAAGCAATTTGTTGGCATGCAAATTATAACTTGCCCTGAAAACTTCTTTTACTAATTAAAGCTCGCAGAAGCCTGGAAAAGGCTGAATAATTAATACAACACTGGCATGTTTCTTAGTTAAGTGAAGTATCACCAAATTAGATGTCAAGCTTAGGAAAAGTGAGCTACTTAAAAACACATTTTAGTTCTTGAACGCTTTGCTTTTGAAATGTGTTCTGAGGAAACTGGTGTGGGGATGAGACCGTCAAACCTTGAGTACCAGGAGCCTGTGGGATGCCGCGACTCCTGCAGACGTTCTGTCTTGTTTTACTCTCAGCTCTGCTTGGCCTCTGCAGCCCCGTCCACAGCTCAGCCAGCTAGTGTTCGGCCGACTGCTGGTCACCTTTCCTCTGACCCTCACGTGAGTGATGGGACAGCAGGGTGTCATGAATGAACAGAGGGTCTGGGGTGAGATAGATTTGGATGCAAATTCCAATTGTATCCTTATCTTTGTGACATTGGAGTGATGACTTTCTCATCTTTCTGAACACATGTTTATTACCTATAGATTGGAGGTCAGTGTAAGCATCATATAGATTTAACATGACAACGGAACTAAAGGTGAAAGTGATCAGTCAAAGAAATTCACTCCTTTCCACCAGATGAGTTTGGGGCACCCTAAATTAAGAGAGTAACAAAACTCATACGCTCAATAACGAAGAGAGGAAATGATGATTCAACTGATTTCTCAATTTCATTAAGAAAGAAGGTTAAAATGTGTAGGGATCTTTAGCTTTGAACACAGAAGAGTAACAGATGACAACAGTAAAAAAAAATGGAATAGACTTGTCTTATTTCACTCTAGAAAATGAAATAATTGCAAATGATACTATGGTATAAAATATACAGCTTTAGCAAAATAGTAACAAAGTAATACCTTCAAACAGCTCTCATAGGTGCATTTTCATTTGCACAGAATTGAGGAAACTTTGATAGATGCACCATAAAAAGGACTTCTTCCTGTTGGATGGAATTTCTTAGGAAATCACACCTAAATGATAATGATAATAATGGTAGTTGAGCACAGATTTAAATACACTTTGTTTAACTTTGTCCTCTGCAGCATCTGGAAGTTTCTGCCTCATGGTAGATATCAGTATCTGTTAAGTTTAGACTTGTCCTCTGTCATGTTTAGAACGACTCCCAGGATCCACTCTCTTTCCACTTCAAGCTAACACATCTACACATGTCTGTACACCCGCAATTCTCCTAGAGAATGGGGGATTCAGTTTACAAGGTAACTCATTTGTTACTATAAGGAAGTTTGGAATGTTATCTTGGATGAAGAAGGGAAGAATTTGTTCTCAAAGTGTAAGACCAGCTTATGTATGTAGTATGTATTTATTTACACGGCATAAAATCAAATATTTGATGATGGAAAGAATATAAAAGCTTCATACAGTAGATAGAGCTGTTTTATCTTGTACTGGTAAAGTGCATTTAATTAATGCTTTCAGGAACGCAAGCTACACTTTAATGACTGCCCCCTAGGAAAAGAGGCTCAGGAGGAGGCTGTCAGGAGAAGAACCAAGGACTGTCCTCAGAATGAATAATCAATTCGGTCACAACTTACTTGATTCCAATAATCAATGTGTTCTCACATTACCAAAGTATGTATTATTTTAAAATGTTAATGTGAATTATTTGCTGTTTTGTAGGACAACATATTTCCATGTATTTCTGGCAAGTATTAGGTAAGTATCACCTACCTAAACACAGAGACAGCTGATGCATCATAGAAAAAAACACAGCCAGTGGAAATCAGCCATGACACTGAGGCAGTCATAGAGCAAATGAACACAACGATTGACCTGAATCATTGACGACTGTCACACTTACAGGTTAAGTCATACGGCAATGCTTTTATGGATGTCAGAAAGTTTTAAACAACTAATGACTGTCAACAAAGACAGAAGAATGCACATGAGAGATGAATTCTGACGCAGAAATTCCTCGGCTGGGCCCACAATGAGACTAAGCGGCAGGAACTGGCTGGTGCCCAGCAGGGCACTCTGTAGGTGCCGTGTGGCTCCAACTCCAATAGTAAATCCAGGTAAAGGCAAAGTGGTTCTGTGGCCAAATAAGAACAGAAAGCACTACCCTAAAGGAACTGGTGGCCAGGATGGCATGAAGGGCCGGGGAGGAAAGTGGGGCATGTTTGAGGACGAGCGTTACCCCAGGATGAACGCTGCAGGTGCCCCAGGGGGCTGGTTTCACGGGGGCCGTACACGGCAGGTGCTGCAGGACAGTCAGTCGCAGGCTCGTCTTCCTCAGCAGGTGGTTGTGTTGCTTCTGTTTGCTTTATTTTAGGTTATTTAATGTTTGTAACTTGACTTTGAAAAATTTTGGGTCCTATGCTCCTCAGAGATAACACTTTGGTAAATGTTTCCTTCCTGTCCATTTCTTTATGGACAAAGCTTTGAAAACACTAGGCTATATCATTTTAGGTAACGTGTCAGCTGGAGCAGCTGAGGCTTGGCTGCTTTATGCTTTCCCCACATCCCAGTGCATCCAGGGGATGTCCTGCGGCTGCTGTATGTGGGTCTTTTTCATCTCACCAACTCATGCTTGTTTATGTAGTAACTGCTGACGTACTGGTCTGAGACAATTTTTAAAAATGGAATCACCTGGTAAAGCTTTTCCTCAAATAATTGATCCTGGAGGTTTCTTTAAATTTGAATTTTTATAGGTTGTACACAGCAGGAAAATTTATATTACAAAGCATAATTTATAAATAATTGCACGGTATCTTTGTATTACGTTTGATTCTTTACAATGTCCACTTTAAATATATACTCAAGAAAAAATAAAATTAGAACATTGGCTGGCAAGCTTTTAGATTATGAATCTAGATAAAATTGAATCTAAATATTGACAATTCAAAAAAGAACACGTCTACACAGGTTTGTATCTGTATCTTGAAGTGATTTTAGTGTCCAGTTATTTGCAGGAAGAAAAAAATGGAAGTTGCTCTTAATCCTTACAAGCATATGATTTAAAAATGACCAAACAGACGGCTGAAAGCACCTGCCTGAAACGGCTGAGAACTATGAGAGATAGTGCCCCCTCCTTACAAAGTCCGCTCACCTACCATCACAACTAGCAGGAGCTTCCTTGATCTGGGCCCTTTTATTTAGATCCTTTAACATGAAAACACTGTGACGTCTGCACCATGTTGGGGGTGAAGATGTTTGGTGGGGAAAAAAATGTACAAAGACATCTTGAAACTCCACCTTGGAGGTGAGACGACCAAGACAAGCAACGATGGGAAAAATGTTTGTGTAGCGTGGAGGGAACTTACTTCACGGTCATGCGGCAGAATTTCACAGGCACAGGGCAGGTGGAGGTGGGCACGGTCAGACCCCACTGAATGAAGGCCACTGGGCTTTAATCCCGGGAAAACGGGTGGGATTTGGGTAAAGTGGAAGGAAAAGAAGAAGTGGATCTGAATTCCTTACATGTCACCCAGTGACCCTTTCTTTTCATTACTGGTTGGAGGGTGGCTGTTCAAATGAATTGGATCCTTACACTCTGGTACTGAATCACTATTGAAATTGAAATTCGAAATGTACCAAACATACCAGTCATATTAGGATTACCATAGTCATTTTTGCTAAAGCTAAGAGTGGAACCATAAATCTCTCTGAATTCAGATGGTTTCCTTCTGATTAATGTACCAGGAATTCTGTGTAGCTGATGTGCACACCTATAGAGTTAATTGAAGCAAGAAAAAGTAGGAAGAATAGCTTCTTGCATTTTTTATTATGAATGTTGTTTCAATAAGCCGCTGATGCAGAAGAGGGAAAGCCAGTGGTGAAATTACCAACTGCCAATTACATTAAAACCCATGAGCTTCCAGCATATGGAATAAAGCATCTAGCTAGCTCCCTTAAGGAATTCATTCTCTGTGGAATCCCCATGGCTTGAATTCCTGCTGAACATGACATTAGGTGGGCGGGGGGACGATCTGAGCAAGACGGTGCAGTAGGGGAGCTGGTTCTTGAGTTCCCTGTGGTCCTGACCCTTCCTTGATAGCACCTCCATCTGCTTCATCAGCAATGCAGGGAGGAACCTGCACTTACCTGAGAGCTTTAAGCCTGCTCTCAAAATGAGGTGTTAATTTAAAAGAGTTAATTGAAAAAAATTAAAGAATGTTTTAAAAACAGACTAGAAAAATCTGTCTCAGATAGTAAAGCCATTCAGTAGATAATGTCTACAATGTTTTTAGAAAAAAAGTGGAGACTGTATAAATCAATGATTGGTTTTCTGGAAATGACAGACAATAAATTAAACTTGGTACAGACTATAGAATTGATTCTCAGATGCTCTGGCTTATTGAATACAAAGAAATCAGCAGTTCTAGATGGCAGGGGTTCAGGATTATTTAGAAAGGAAATAAAGGTAGATTTACTTTTTTTAAAAATTTTTATTTTATATGAGTCTGATTCAGAGTTAGTGACTAGAAAATATAATGTTTTTCACAGCCCAAGTATACTATAAATTGTATCCTAGCATTCACACCTTGCAGTTTTCCCTTTTGCATCCTACGGTACTTCCCCATCATGCATTTATTTCCTCTGTGCCATGAGGCCATTCATCACCCTTTGCCAAGCCCGCCTCCCCACTCCGCTACCACACACACCTGCTGCCACTTTGTAATGTCTGCCGTTCTCAGCGGTACCACCGTTCTCCTAAGATCCTAGAATTTAAAATAAAAAAAAAAAAAAGCTGGACCGATTTTAATTCATTTCAGTGAATAAGAAATAATCAATTTATTTTCTTCCTGGGGAATTTTAAAAAGTACTTAGAAAATGCTCTTTCCAGGCACCTATTATATCCTATATGTTGTCGGTGCACAGAGACAAACAAGCAACACTTGTTCATCGTGAAGAACCAGAAATTTAGTCAGGAAATAGAAATCCCTTAAATGTAAATGATTGCTCATCATTTTGGAGGATTGTTAAAGTCTGGGGAGCGTCTTAGAGCCTTTGAAGTGACATGAGTCTGGCCGTTGGACTGGGAGTGGGGGAGCGGGATGGCCTTGGATCCACTGCAAGACGCCCGAGGACACACAGTGCGGGGTGGCCGGAGTCTCGCTGGTCACTTATCTTGTGGGCGTTTGTGGTGAGGGAGGACTTGTGAAGGAAACCTCAAAAGAGAAGTGTGGGCAGTGGCAGCCGCTGTGAGACTCTGAGACTGAAGCAGGAAAGCCGACACCCAGGGAGGGAGGCCACAGGAAAAGGACATGGTCCCCGGTTCCAGGGCAGGAGCCGCAGACTGAGGCGTCAGTCTCCCTGCAGGACAGCAAGGCTGAGAGAGAGAGAGAGAGAGAGACGGTGAGCTTGAAAACAGAAGGGTAGGCCCTTGGTCTGGGGAGGGTTTATCCAAGACGGCCGAGACCCCATCACCGAGGGCATCGGCGACGACATTCTAACCTGGCGACAACGGCTCAGCGGCCTTTCTCCCCTCCGCCAGGCTTCCTCTTGCATCTGCTTCTCACGCAGGGTGCCAGTATGATGTGCTATTTGCTGTTACTTACTGAGATGCAAGCACAGCTAACTGCTGGACAATCGTGTGTGTTACCAAAATACGTATAACAGAGATTCCAGTTTATATGTCAGGGCCTTGCGAGTCTGGTGGGGTGACCCGGCCCTCAGATTCCAGGCTGGGAGCGACGCCGAGGCTCTGCCGGCCGGATACGTGGATGAGAAGACCTCATCACGCTGGTGTCGCCTCCGGAGACCCTGCCAGGGCAGCTGGCCCCTGCTTTTAACCACCTGCCGACCTGCCCCTCATGTGCACAGGTCATGTTATCTCTGTTCCAGGGGAGGTTGCTACTTGGCAGGAGAGATAAAACAGCAATATATAGTGAAACCTTCACGTCTACGTGAAAAGCCACAGACGCGGAGTTCGTCCGTTCGGAGAGCTCTTGGGGAAAGACTGGAATGGAGAGTAAAATGAGAAAATAGGAGATGCTTCCCCTCTAAGACCGCTGACCTGGCAGAGGGGCCAAGTGTGGCGCCAAGAGCGGAGGAAGCCACCTGCCAGGGGCTCGTTCAGCTTCCAGATGCAAAACAGAAGCAAGAACAAATGCTCTGGTGTTTCTCGAGTTGTGCTTCTGATGACTTTTCACTGAACCTGGAGAGCGAGGAGGCCACCAGCAGGTGTACACTGATCCTGAACACGAGGAAGGGAGCAGGCAGAAGGCACGGATGCAGAACACGTTCCTGAGACCTCTTCGTACCCTAGCCAGCGACTGCTAGATTTCTTCGTTATAAATATGACAGGCCAAGAGCCATTCATTTATTATTTATATGATTTCTGTGTTATTTATTACTTATATAAGATATGCCTAGACAATCAGGAGGCTCTCAGTCACAAACCCAGGACTGACCAGTGTTACCACACAAAGAAACAAGCTCTTGGATTTTAAAATGAAGTAAAAAAAATGAAAGTTCATGACCAAAGATGAAAATAAAAATACAGAGCATACTTAAAATAACTGCTTCCAGAAATCTAAATCTCAAAGAGAGAATTTGTAGAATTTCAAGCAAGTGATAAACGACTGATTTTCAGAGAAGACAATGAAGGCAGGAGATTGCAGGCTGGGAAGGAGGCTTGAAATGAGAGAGGAGCTACTCAGTTCTGGTCTTGCTGTCGTCTTCCCCGACAAGAGAAATGATCTTCAGGAGAAAACCTGTAAAGCAAATTTCCTGTTAGAGAGCTGACACTCCAGACAGATGAGGTGATTCTGAAAGAGAACTTAGCTGCTCTAAAGGAGTCCGAGTCTGTGATAATTAAAAAAAAATCTATGTAGCATCTTTTGTCTCTCCCTTTTGAAAATACACTTTACCCATTCTGACTCAGAGGGAGGCAGATAAATCAGAAAGATTCAGTCATAGAATTTCATGCTTCTTAACATGATGTGTTATGATCCAACCCGAGCCAAATATTTTCCTTCCCCTGATTTATTTTTCGGAAACTGAAAGGATGATTCTCTATTGTCTATTTAGTCAAAAAACTGGCTTGGTGATCATGAAAGTAAAACTCATCTACCCTGAGAGAACAGAAGGCAGTACAAATGAGAATTAGTTCTACTTGTCGCTGAATTCCCAATTCTAGCCCTTTCACTCTTGAAAGCTGTCATTTCTTCAGTTCTGTGAATGTCAGTTCCTTTCCGACAAAGTCAGCATCCTTTGGATGGGCGCTCTGAGACCAGTAGGAGTTAAGTTTTTAATCATTTCCAACCAAAAGAACCAACATTCACAAGTACCAAACAAAAAATAGTGCAACAAAACCAAAGACACAAAACTTTGACCAAGACTAGTCTTGCCCTTGATTAATGCAGAGAGAACCTGCATGTGAGGCTTTTGAATGACTTTGGGTTGTCTTTGAAAAGTTACATGGACTTGAAGGATGATGGAGGAGCTGGAAGGGGCTACGGTGTTATGACTTAAGCCCTGAAAGGGTAAACGGGTGTATCTTTTAGGTCCCAAACAGGCAGCAGCAGACACCAGATCACTGGGAGCACTCCTTCCACGCGAAACCCATTACCTTGTCAGAGCTCTTTTTATTCTCACTAAAGAGCCTTACCACTCGTGCAAGCCTGTGGCCAGCCCAGCCCACCCCCGGCTCTGACACACTGGTGACCTGGCGGAAGGACAGGGGAGGCATTCCTCCTTTTCCCTGTATGTCCGTGGTGCATGCGGACTCTATCTCCCAGGATTCAGAGGATAAAGTCTCCACTTGAGACATTTTAACAAATCCACTTATCTAAGCAAAACAAAACCCTGAGGAGCCTCAGGGCTCTCTGGGCATCACTGAGAGAAGCACAAGTCACGGACAGTATCTCCATCTCCATCTGGCACGTGCACACTCGGCCAGCCCTACTCACCAGATTTATATCTACAGTTTGTGTTTAAATATTATTGAATAAAAGGAACATGGACTAACGACTGTCTACGAAGTGCAGCAGGTATGCACCTGTCTACGTATGAAAACAAGATGGGTTTTATGGCTGTCACCTCAGGGAAGACGCTGCCTTCCGTGCTGGGCTTCTGTCGCTGCTGTGATCACCAGGAAGGGCTGGCGTAAACAACACGTGTTCATTTCCTTACAGCCCTGAAGGTCAAACGTCCAAAATGGGCCTCACTGGGCCAGAACCAAGCGGTCGGCAGGAATGTGTTCCTTTTTGGAAGTGCCAGGAAAGAATCCCTATCCTTTCCACTGCCTTTTCCAGCTTCTAGGGGCTGTCTGCGTTTCTTGTCTCATAGCCCCTTGCGTCTCCAAAGCCAGGAGGGATGGATCAGGCCTTTCTCGGGTCAGATTACTCTGACCTCCTCTCCCACAGTCACATCTTCCTCTCAGTCTCAATCCTCTTTTTCCTTTTTGACTTTTAAAGACCTTTTGGTTTCATTGGATCCACCTGACTAATTCAGGATACCCGCCTCAGTTTCAGGTCAGCTGATTAGCAACTTAATTCCATCTGCAAACTTACGTCCTCTTTGCCACGTAGCAAAACGCACTCAGTTTCCCAGGACTGGGGTGCATGTGTCTCCGGGGGTGTTATTTTGCCGACCGCACATTGGGAAAAAAAGTGCTGTCGTCAGAAGCCTAGCCTGTTTTTGGAAATGTGTCTAGAGTAGTAACAGATTCAGGGAAATGTCATAGACAAAAATACATCAGGATTTATTTTAGCATTTTGCTTGCCAAAATGTGCCATAAAATATTGGTGTAAAACATTAAACTGTGCCTGAATGTTAGCACAATTTGTTGGCTTCGTAACTATCAGCAAAAAGATAGAAGGCTATTAACGAAAGGTTGGATATCAAAGTGGAAGAACGCCCCTTTGTCCAGGATAAACAGGCAAGCATTTAAGCATCTACCGTACACATTAACAACACACCAAAGATTAGAATGAAGGCTTTAATAAAACGTACGTTGAAAGAATACTGGTTAGTAATAGAAAACATTCAGCAAAATCTAGAAAGGCTGTAATAACCCTGAAGAGTAGGCATAAACATTGGCAGAACAAACACAAAATCTGATCGCTGGTTCTGACACAGGAATGAAGCCAGCCTTCACGTACAGAGCCGAACACACCAGGGCCCTGTGCTGTCGGGGCCGCCTCCCGAGTGTCTCACGGGAGAGAGCTCAGCCTCATTCACCCTTGGCTTGTGTGTGGGAGGGGAGGAGGGAGGGAGGCGAGAAATACCATGGTGACTTTAGTTCTTTTTCAGTCCAGACAAATGGAGTCTCAGCTTTCGGTCAGTTTCAATCATTAGTGAAGCTTCATCCTTCCTTCTTTACAGAATCGTGCCCTGGAGGGATGGACACTCAGGAGAGGCCTGGAAGCTGTGATGCTGGGCATCTTGGTCGTTTGTCCTTCTGTCGCTGCTGCTGGACTCTGTTCCTCCAGCCTTGACTCCGGTGTCTCTGAAGCCATCTGTTCCACCGTCTGTAGACTCAGCCTCAGAAACGCTCATGCTGCCCTGAACTCCAAGGTACACCCACCCTTGGGCCCCCTGCTCCCCGCATGAGGACCCCTCCTCTGCTCGAAAGGCAGGTGAACCCTGGAACCTGTTTCTAAGGGAAAGCTCCCCAGTCCAATGCTGGGAGCAGGCTGGGTCCCCTACGAGGCTCATTCCAACAAGGTCAATTTTCAAAGATAATATTTAAAGCTGGGATCCTGCCCCAAGAGTGCAATGTCATCTCCAGGTCCAACACCTTCCCAGATCCATCCTTCCCAGCGAAGCCCCTGACAGCACACGTCTTAAAATAAACCTGGGAAAATGTTTACCTTTGTTTCTGCAGGGACAGCCTAATGTCAGGCATTTGGTTGTAAGCCTTTCCATGCATCCCAGATTTCAAAGGAAACTACCAAGTTTAAAGCTGACGATGGGTTTTGCAGATCCCAGTCCCCATAAAGTTTATATACTAATTAGGGTAAACTTGGTTTCTATCACAGGTTCACAAAATGACTGAAGGGGAAAACATAGGCTGTCATGGATACATTCTAAGTCTTTAACTAGGAGCGAAAGGGATTAAATCAATGTTATTTTTATTGCCACTGGTTTAACACAGAAAGGTTAAGAAAATATTAATTTAAAACTACAAAAAGCACTTTTACCAATTCTAGTTTTTAAGACTCTAGTTTTAAGTTCTATTTAGTTTCAATATGAACAACAGCCAGACTCTGTTGCCGATAATTATGAGACTCTTCTGGGTTCAGTTTCTTTTGGCAAGAGCTCGTGCAATAACGTTCTTCTTATATTAATTGACATGTAACACCTCCGTCCAAGGTGTTGGCGCCCAGGAAAGCAGAGGGCTTGAGAGTGTGAGTTCTTTGTTCTCGGCAAAGATGATTAGAATATGCATGGTAACATGTGTCGGATTTTCGCCATCACAAATTTAAATTACTGGTGAAGGATATTTAAGAAAATGCTGGAGATGTTAGCTTAGAAGATAATAATTAAATGGGACACAAATGTCTATGGTTTGGGCTAGAAAAGATGGTCCTGTGTTGCCAACGTGAGGCGGTGGACAGCAGTCATTGCAGACTATTCATATCACATGAGAAACTTTAAAAATACCAGAGGCTGTACTCTACCCTAGCCCAGTTAATTCCAGCTTTCTTGACATGGGGCTCCGAGGACCACGGCCCCCAGGCCAGACTGGACTGTGCACAGCACTCACCTGGGAACAAGGAAGCCCACAGCCCTGGTGAGATTGTAAGAAAACGAAAAGGAGACATAATAAATGACGGAGCTGTGGAACAGGCGCTATCTCAGAAGCTGAAGATGAGGTAAGGGCTTGGTCGTGTAAGGAGTAGGAAGATGCCAAGAATATTTATCATCCTGACTGGACTTCAGTTCAGAAAAGGCCAGTTGGGGTGAAATCATTCAGCTCTACATAAGCCAGAACGGGCGAGGGGAGCTGAGAACCTGTGCCGTCAGGTGACGTCCACATCGTTACAGAGCAGGAAGGGTCGTTCAAATGCCACAAGTACTCAAAGTCAGCGCCTTCTGCAGGATGAAGTAAGATGCCCTTCCTAGGAAATGAGTAAGGAGCAGCCAGATTATTACCTTGTGGGGGTATTTTAGACGGGACCAAAGTATCACATTTTATCCAATCAGGTAAAGATTACCAGAGATAAATACACAGCCTCCACTGGGACCCAAAAGGCCAGCATCGCCAGTGTTGGTTGAGAAAGTCTGTTTTCAAACCAACAGACCAACAGGTACATGAAAATTTCACTTAACATCACTGATCATTAGAGAAACACAAATCAAAATTACAGTGAGGTGTCACCTCACACCTGTCAGAGTGGCCATTATCAAAATGTCTCAAAAAGAATAAATGCTGGAGAGGGTGTGGAGAAAAGGGAGCCCTCCTGCACTGTTGGTGGGGATGTAAATTGATGCAGTCACTATGGAGAACAGTATGGAGGTTCCTTAAAAAACTAAAATAAAGTCACCATACGATCCAGTAACCCCACTCCTGGGCACATATCCAGAGAAAACTCTAGTTTGAAAATATGCAGGCACCCCAGTGTTCACAGCAGCACTGTTTACAGTAGCCAATGCATGGAAGCACCTGAATGTCCATCAGCAGATAAAACATAAAGAATATTCCTCAGCCATAAAAAAGAATGAAATAATGCCACTTGCAGCAACATGGATGGACCTGGTGATTTTCATACCAAGTGAGAAAGACAAATATATAATATCACCTATATGTGGAATCTGAAAAAAATGATAAAAGCGAACGTATTTACAAAACACAAATAGACTCAGCAACGTAGAAAACAAACTTATGGTTACCAAAGGGGAAAAGGGAGGAAGGGGTAAATCAGGAGTTTGGGATTAACATAGACACACTACTGTATATTAAACAGGTGACCAGCAAGCCCCTTCTGTAGAGCACAGGGACCTATATTCAATATCTTGCAATAACCTATCAGGAGAAAGACTGAAAAAGAATATATATATGAATCGTTCTGCTGTACACCTGAAACATTATAACTCAATTGTACTTCAATAAATTAAAAAAATTAAAAAATTAAACCAACACATACGGAAGTTACTTCGTTCACGAGTGCCCTCCCACCAGGGCCCTGGACCTGAGGTCTTCCCGTCGTCTGAATCCTGTGGCTGTGTCACACCTGTGAGTTACCCCCCTCACCCTTTATGCCTCCTTCCTTTTACCAAGATCAATTTTATCCATGACTTTTTAAGATGACAGTTAATTTTTGCACATATCTAGTCTCTTCTAGACTACCCGTTCTAGGCTCATGGAGTAAAACGATTCTGTTTCATGAACTGGGCATTTTGACAAGAAGAATTTGAGGCATCAGAAAGGTAGAAGGTAATTTGCATAAAGCTAAAGCAAAACAGAATAAAACGATAAAGAAATACAAATCAAAACACCAGAAAAACTGCTAGTGGGTGTCACTAGTTTCTGTCCACTTTTGATGACAGTATTCTGTTTGTATGTAATGAGTGGAGAAAGATACAAAATCTGGTCGAATTTTTATTTCAATTCAGTGAATGTTCTTGTAACCAGAAGAGCGTTATTTCACACCAGGGGTCGGCCGGGCAGGAGGAGGGAAGCTGCGATGGTGCTGATGAAAGTTGAGCGCGTGAGTCCAGAGCCCGGTGAGTCAGAGGGGGTCAGGCATGAGAATTTCTTGGCACATGTAATTTCTTGTGACAACCAGGCCACTTCAGAGAATAAAAGAACTGGACCTCAGAGGTACACCAGGCTGGCCCAGGAAAACTGAAACCCGAGTGGAAAGGTCAGGAGTGAGCAGCAGGCACGGAGAACTCTGACCTTGACAGTGACTGTCCTTTGCTCTTTCTGGTCCCCAAGAAAAGTGAAGGCTCACAGGAGCTACACACAGCGCGGGGAGTCCCGGCGCGCCAGCTGACCCTGGGAACTCACATCAGGAAACCCTAGCCAATCTCACGGACCCTTTAATGGCCGTATGGAAAGGCAAACTAAATATAGTTCTGATTATTTATATGTCAGAAGGATTCGTCCTTTTATAAAAGGAAGATTTCTTTTACTCAATTCTCATATAATGCATGCATAACACAATTCTGTTTCATGAGAAATCAATACTCAAAACAACAAAAAAATCAATACTCAGTATCTTTTTAAGAATGAACTTATTTGCATAAAACATATTATTTTATATAATCCAAATAGAGATTGTAACAGTATAAGAGAATGTGTAAGGCATATGCTGTGCTAGAACTAAGGATTCCTATTTATTATTTAAAAGTACGCGTGTGAGTTTTTTGTAATTGTATTCTTATAAGGAAAACACATTTTCTATTTTGCCTTCTAGTTAAATTTTTAAACTTCACTGTGTAACATTTTATTTAAATAGAATCACTGGAAGTAGCTTTCAGCCTCCGGTCTGGTCTGAAATGACATAAGCAGGGATTTAATGTGAGTTTTCCAGTCCATTCCATATTGATGGCTCCAGTCACACCGAATGAACTGAAAAAATGGCAGAATCATCTTCAAAGTCATTTCTTGTGCTATTTCAGCCCCGGCCAGATTGAATCCAGGCTCAAATTGTTTCCAATATTTCCTTCTGAATTGGATTTCAATTTTCTGGTGTCTGTGAATACACCTGTGCTCACAGAATAGCATGTTTTTTCTTCTTTCTGAAAACTGTCAAAAGTTAGTGTCCAAAAGGACTTTTCATGGACAGACAGCATTCAGAAATTCTTATCAATAGACTTAGGAGCATGTGGCTGCCTTAATGGAACTTTCGATGCAATGGACACATAATAGGGATTATTTAAAAAAAACTTTCCATTAGTCTGGAGAGATTTTAGGCTTAAATAAACAGGATTCAAGATAAAAGTAGAAATGACCAAAATGCTACAGTTTGTCAGTAAGTAATTCGAAGAGTCGGGAGCAGCCGCAGAAGAGAGCTGGTCTCATGCATGCCCAGAATGAGACCGTTTCTAACTGATGGGACCAAGTCCTTAGTCCTCGGAAATCCTTCTCAGGGACAGAAAACCTTTTCCGAGATAAAGAAGAATTTTACACTGCAGATTTCTGTAAGAGAAAGCGTGTTCAGAGGAAGGTGCAAACGTGGATACTGGGATCCTTTGAAAGCAGCTATTGATGGTCATGGAAAAGGAGACAGTCAGTTCCAGCCAAATTTATTTATTATTCCCATTTTCTGGATGGGGAGTGAGAATGGTGAGGGAAAGATGAGGAATCTGGTGCAGACTGCAGTGCAAAGAAAAAAAAAATAAAAAAACCAGCACACAATAAAACTCACTCTTATTCTCAGAGACTTCTCCCCCAGTGTAGAACACTGAACAGCGCATGTTTTATTTTTTTTGCTGGTTTAAGAAATCAAAACTGATTGAAGTGCCCGTGCCCTGGGTCAAAACAGTGTCCGTACCTTGGCTGCCATGGATGCCCGGCACTGGCCGATACTCCAATGACACTGATTTCAATCTGAAATATAAACCTGGAAAATACATCTATTGCGCCACAAAGACGAGGGGCTACGGACTCTTAACAAATCAGAGTCACTGATGCACTCATGCAGAACCGGGTGGCCTCCTTGGGTTCATTCCTCCCGCTGTGGCTTTTCTCCCACTTGGAACCATTCTCCTGTCATTGTTTGGGATCATTCCTGATCGAATGCACTGACAGTGTAGGAACATTCTGTAGTGCTCAGAGGCTCTGTGCTGCTGCATTGCCAGTGGCTGCTGAATGACTGTACAACTAACTATAAAATTAAATGAAGAAGAGAGTGACTTTGTGAATTAAAGTCCTGCTCCAAGACTGACAGTCAAATTCCTGGGGTTCCCTCCCCCAGGACCACCCTTGGTCCTGCCAGTACTGCTTTCCAGATCTGGTGTGTGTCTGCACCCAGGGTCCCCATGCTGAGTGCGCAACACAGAATAAAGGCTGAGCACCTCGCGGTATTTAGAAAGGAAGAAGAAAATGAAGTTGATTATCAATGAACTCTCCCGAGCAGAAGTGATTGACAGGCAGCAGATTTTCTTGGCCTGAAAACTGAAGCCAAATGGGGTCACCACTTTGCTCTCTCGGCACAGCTTTGAAATAAACTTTGTGTATGAAATAGAATCAAAGTAGAAAATATAATTTTACTGAGAAATTCAAATGAAGGCGAGGAGAGCTGTACATTCATGTTAAAGTGGATCATAACACTGTCAAGGTCGAGTGGTCCTGTATTTAGGTGAGAAAATGCTGAGATAAAATTATTTTCCAAATAAAAACAATCCTTTTTCTAAGATAAAATTATATCAAAATTTACTTTTATTAAGTAAAAAGAAAACAAACAGAAAAAATAGTTAAGTCAAAGAGTTGGCTGACTGAGATGAAGACAGCCCTGCCTCGCCCTGGGACGCTCTTTTCCAAAAAATAGACACCTCGATGAACATTCAAGTTTCAAAAATTCTATGAAATCCATTTATTTAAGTTAACGTGACAAAAACTAACTGGAGTGTGCACACGTGAATAAAAGAAAATATATTTTTGAGTGGGTGGAGGCAATTCTAAATGCTGATTGATTACAATAATACAAATTTCACTTGTCTAATGCGTCAGAATTTTAAGATGTCGTCTATGAATATTTTGTAATATCTGGTCTTTATCACTATCCTCTTAAATATACCCTGTTTTCTTCATTTAAATTAGCTATATTTTATATTCATGATAAAGAATTTAAGAAATACAAGCTAGCGAAGCCCGACCAACGCTATTTTCAGGCGCGGCAGCTCGGCGGACACACCTTGGTGTGACCTGTTACAGCAGGTAAACAGCAGCGCCGCGCCTGGAACCTGCGGCTGCGATTTGTAGGTCGGAGCCCTCCCCACGGGGAGGGGCATCGGAAGAGCTTTCAGTCCCTTTGCGTTGACGTTTACAAAGCCGTTTGGTCGGCGCTGGCTTCCCCGCCAGTCCCGGCTGCTGCGCCGCGACAGCTGTCCCGCGGGAAGATGCGTCTGTCCGCCCTGTGACTGCGGCACCTGTCGGAAGGCGAGGACACACCCGCGCTCCCCGAATCCGCAGGCGGGACGCGCCCTCGTCGCGGGGGCCCGGCTGCTGCTGGTTGGCTGTTCGGGCGGCGGCTTGGCGGCGGGAGGCAGGCCGTTCCTGCGGAGCCTGGAAGACTTTGCCAGGAGGGAGGAAAGAATGACCTAAATGCCTGACTCCTCATGAGCCTGCCAACAGAGCTGGCCTCGCCAACACTCAAAAACGAGCAGAACTTGTCTTTGGGGCCCGTTAGGAGTTTTCCATTCTCTGTCGCCCTCTTTTGTAAAAATCTGTCTCCAGAAGGAGAAATAAAGGAAGGAACAGCTGTTCACACACTGCTCACGTTGACTTCCACCTGGGAAGGGTGGCCGCCCGACGCCAGGGCCGCACCGGACCCCACGCTCCCCCGGACGCCCGCTGCCCGGGGCGGGGGGGGGGGCACAGCCGGGCCCCGCGCCCCCCCTGGAGCCCCCGGGGTCCCCCCCCCGCCCCCGTCTACCGCGGCCGCTCCCGTCGCGCCCTCGGCAAGGGCGCACGGCTTCCACGAGTCCCGGGTCGTCTTTAGCTGTTACGTTGAGGCCGCACGTCTCTTCCAAACTCCCCTCGCAGGGAGGTCATCAGTCTAAGCCCACAGGTCAACTCTGCTGAGTTGCTGTTTGCAAATGAAGTTTTATCGGCACACGGCCCCTCGTTCATTTTCTCGTTGTCTGAGGCGTTTCAGGCTGCAGCCACGGCCCGGGCAGCTGGAACAGACGGCACACGGGCCAAGGATCTGGAGCGTTTCTGTCCGGCCCTCTCCAGAAAGGGTCTGCTGACCTGTTCTAGAAGGTCAAAGACACAGGTCTTCCCTGGGTCCCGTGGACGAATTGGAGATCATCTCTGACTTATGTGGTTCCCTGTTTGCTTCATAAATCAAGTTGGCTTCACACACCGAGGATCAAGTGTGTACACATAGGGGCTAGCTTTCCATCGTCGTGTTACCATTCCTGTAACGGCGGCGGGCAGAGCCCCCTGGGGTTCAGGTAAGCAAATATAAACATACATATATTTGCTGTGAGTCAGAGAAGAGATCACAGAAATAGGTCAACTGGCTTTGGCCGCTGAAGGATGAGGAGGGCTCTCCAAGGAAGACAGGATGAAGGGCATCCTTGGACAGGGGCACCAGGAAACGGGAAGCAGCCAAATGTGAACAGGTGTCGCAAGTCGTTTTTTTTTTTGCTCAGGAGCGTAGAGGTTGGGTTTTGCAGGAGCCGTGAAGTATTTTAGGCAAGAAATGTTAAATCATGAGGTTTTGTCTGAAACCGTCGGCCTAAGACCTAACAGCCTGAAGGTCACATTGACTGACTGCTCTTTACCACGAGCCCCTCTGCTGCTGCCGAGCACACTCCTGCACACAGAGACTTCGTGTGGCCACCTAGATGGCCTTACTGTCACCAGAAATGTTCCATTTCCTCCCGTCTCTGAGATGCACAGCCATGATTAAGACCTCCCTGCTTTTGGCACCCTCAGCCATTTCCCAAAACTCTAAATCCACATCACACGTAAGGGATGGGGTAGAACGAGTGTGCTCCTGGTAAATTCCCTGTTGTCTTTCTAACTGTGAGACTGAATTGTAAAAGTTGTGTGTGACCTAGAGATAATACAAAAAGGCAACTTAAAATATTTTAAAAAAGGCCTTTATTTGGGGAAAAAATGCTTAATCTAATTCCTGAATTCCTTGGCAAAGGAGCTAAAGTTTCAATAAACGCAAGCTGTTACTATGAGCTGAGGCATCACTCCTATGACACAAAGATAAACTGAATAGCTTTTCTTCCTTTCAGATGAAAGCTAACTAAAAGTAGGGAGTAATAATTATTTAATTATTCCTAACGTACACCCTTTGTAGGGTGAACGTCACTTAAAATATGTCCTGGCAGTCAGACCACTGCTCGCCATTATGACTTGAGTCTAGGACGTCCGCATGATGGCTCGCAAGTCGCCGTTGCAGTAACAGTGGCTCCTGCAGCGAGCAGACTCACGGTCTGCCCGTGCTCGCAGTGGACGTGGTCGCACGCATTGCCTCCAACCCCAACGACCACCAGCCTCACGGAGGGAAAGGCACTTGCAGCCGGGAGAGCGACTTCCTCGCAGTGATTCTCACCTAGAAGTGAGCACAGGTTTAAATAAGCACATGGCTACGTGAAGCCTGGGCTTGTCCAGTGAGAGGCAAGCGGTAGGCCTGAGCGATCAGGGAGACACCCTCGATGGCAGGAGCGCCACGTGAATCATTAAAGAAAAAGAACCCAAGTTTGCGAACCAAGTTTGCGAACCACGTGCACCTGCCCAGACTTTCGCTTCCCTTCCGTGTCAACGCCCCAAACCCAAGCCTGGGGCAGGAATGTGCATATTTCCTTTATCCACTTTATCCAGCCTCTGTTTATTCCCCGTTTTCTGGCCAAGGCTGTGTGTCTTTGACTGCTTCATTTAAAACGAACCAAAAAACTCAGATGATATCCCCCGCTCCAGAAGCTGTCATCTGCCTCACTGTCAGCTCACTTCATCCTTGTTTAATAGTCCATTTCCTCTGGTTTTCTGGAAGAGTCAATAGAATGAAAGGAAAGACAGGTCCCACTGACGTGTTCCTAGCAGTCACCTTGACATCATGACAGCGTATTGACGCAAATGGGTGAGATTGTTTTCCTAGAAAGTTGATAGTTCCTTGCGTGGATGTCACTGAGCAGTGTGACATAGACAGTGGAAGGGGACTCAGACCTGGGTCAAGTCCTGGCTCTAGAATCCCTTGGCTAAGCGTTTGCAAGCAGGTCCTGTAAACTCTCTGAGCTGTTGTGACGTCACCTACAAGAGGGATTATGAAGATACCTTTGTCACATGATTCCTATAAACATCAAATGCAGGAAAGGTGTGTGTGAGCTCTATTATGCTGGGAAGTACGTTAGGACCAGCAGCTCGAGAACTAGGGTATTTTTCCTGATAGCAAAGATCAGACTTTACTGATTATGAAAATATCGGTAGAATTTGGCAAATGAGGTAACAGCTTGGTACTTCTTGTTTCCTAGTGTAATTTCTATTTTTATGAGTTATTTTGTTGACAAACCCACTTCTCAAGATGAATTAGTATCATAGAAAGTAATTAATCCTGAAATAATTGCCAAAAACAATTGAATTGACTGCACCTGTCTCTCGAGAAAATGAATGAATTGAGTACTTGGAGCTATTTTGTAAATAAAACAGTCTCTCTGTGTTAATATTTACATCTGTACCCATATGTGCTGTGTGTTGTGTGTGTCTGCACGTGTATGTAGATAGATGGATGGATGGATAGATAGACAGATAGATGGCTGACAGAGAGACAGACAGACAGATAGACAGATAGAGAGATAGACAAAGAGAGAGAGATAGACAGATAGATAGACAGGGATTATCACATATGGAAAAAAGGTGGGACGAGGAAGCAGTAGGTTCAAGGTGGAATTTCTGGGCCCTGGGGACTGGGCCCTGGGGACTGGGGTAGGGTGAAAAGCGATCGACTTTTAGTGAGTCTACTCTGAGAGAGTTTCAGGAAAATCCCATCTGATGTCAATTTTGTATGATTTTTTTTTAAACTCTCTGAAAGTCATTGCTTATTGCCAGGCCTAGGGAGGTGTTACCATGGAAGGGTAGCATGGAAGAGTTCATCTGTGGTGATCAAACAGTTCTTGGCTGTGGTGGTGGTTACACAAATCTATACGTGTAATAACATGACACAGAGCTGCACACACATGCATACATGTATATACACAGATACTGATCAAATCTGAATAAAGCCTCTAGTCACTAGTGCTGCATCAGTATACTGATGCTGTGGTCCCCGGGGCTAGTAACTCCCAGACACGAGGGAGAAGGGGACAGACTGGCTGCCAGCTCCCAGGAAGATGACCTCGCAGGAGGTGGCCCCTCGCAGAGGGAGGGCCTTCTGGAAGAGTGGAGCCCCACCGAGGGAGCGTTGGTGGGAAATACGAAGATTTCATCCTTCCCTCCTCCCACCTCCTCTCCAAGGGGCAAGGCAGCAGACAGGGGGCCACACCATGCAGCCTCCTGGAGGGGCCAGCACCTGGGAGAGGAGGAGGGAGCAATCTAAAGGGCCCAGCTGCAGACACCCAGAACCCGAGGGGGTGTGGCGCTGGGACGTCACCCGGTGGGATGAGCTGGACTCTGAAGACAGAGCAGTCAGACAAAGCTCCAACCCCAGCTCTGCTGCTTACGGAGACAGGTTACCCACCTCATGACGCTTAACTCCCATTTCTTCAGTTTTCTCCTGGGTTAAACTGGAAAAACAATCAGTCTTTATGTTGCTGGATACCTGTGAGCATTAGAAATGAATACGAATAGGGAACTTACGAGAACACAAAGAAACAGCATTGCTGTTATGCCTCCCAGCAATGGCATGTTAAAGCTGGGAGTCCAGTAAGTGTGTGCTGTATCTCTGCCGCATACCTGCTGTAGGCTAGGTACTGAGTATGTCCCTGCGTGGGTGGCTGGATCTAAACTATGTGCAGTTACCCCTTGAGCTCAGAAGCTCAAACAGGTGGGGGGAGGGTGGGAACACAAGGTTCATCAAAATAAACTGCAAGAACGTCTGAAGTCCCCTCATCTTCAAATGCTAGTGTAGCGGGGCAATAAACATGTGCGCTTTGCTGCTCGGAGGAGACATTCCTATGTTTATACTTACACGCCACTTACTTTTCCGCATTTCCGCTGATAAGATAAACAGTCTCTGGGCTGTGCTTGTTTTGTGTGTGTTGGTCACTGCTGCACCCCACTGCTGCATCTAGAACATGACAATGATTCAATGACTGAGTTTGTTGAATGAGTGTGACGGTAAAGGCTGGGCCACCCACCACTCCATGCATAACCTCAGTGACATGCCTGCCTAAGAAGCCACCGTCCTCCACTCTCCACGACCACTTGCTCCCTGCGCCAGGGGCGTGGCTGTCTCTGCGCCGGGGGCGTGGCTATCCCTGCTCCAGGGGCGTGGCTACCCCTGTGCCAGGGGCGTGGCTGTCTCTGTGCCAGGGGCGTGGCTACCCCTGCGGGATGGTTCACATGCATGACGGCATCAGACACACAATTAGGAACCTCACTCCCCTCCGTGATCCTTCCGTTATCTTTAGCCACTTCCACCTCGGATACCCTCACTGCAGGAATACAGGAAGCCCACTAATTAGCGTTGCAGAATTACAGACTTCTGGGTTGGGGGGTGACGTGCTGAGTGCATGTGGCCCTCCAGCCATTCCTTGTCCCTGCTGGGTCTTCTCCTGGGAGTGGTGAGCTTCCTGACTGTCTTGATAGATGTTTCCTGGGGAAACCACCTTACTCATCATTTAGTCTAATTCCTCATTTCAGTTTCACAGGCATCTTACTCCAGGTCAGACCAGGAAAGGCAAGAGACTGGCTGCAGTCACAGATATTAACAGCACAGCCTGGATTGGAGGGACAGAGTCCTGCTTTCCAGCTCTGGCTCTCTCTGGTCACTCCCTGACGCCAGGTTCAGCTACAGAAGCAGAGAGCACCAGCGCACCTCCCCAGCTCAGCCTTACCGTTCTGAGTCCCCGGTCCTGTCTTCCCAACAGACCACACGAGCACTCCGTGAAAACAAATATTAAAAAGGCAGAAGCGTCTCCGCAGCACGCTCCTTCTCTTCGGCACAGCAATTTGCCTGCCTGCTGAATATATTACCGTTCGTTGTCAAGTGTTTTCAAAGAGCGCGCTGTATCTATTATAAATATCTGTCAGTTCATTCTGGAACCACACTAATTATGTAACTGCTTTGAGAATGCTGAATTCCATTTTCTCTGTCTATTAGCAACCGTGTACAGACTATCCACTCTAATGCGTCCATATTGAAAATGTCATTAACTCTATTTAATAGAGGAAAAACAGTGGCTCAGAGAATTTAAGTCACCAAGTCACAGACATGCAGAAGGAAAAACAGGAGGTAGATCTTAGTTTTGAGCTTCAATCTGGCCCTCAGCTTAGCGCACTTTCCACTATACCATGTAGTTTTGATGCGTTAAAGTGAGGACTCTGAGTGAGATATTTTGACTCTCTACATTTTCATCTTGACATACACGTTTGTTCTAGATCTACTGAAACCATTTTCTACTTTCCCTACTGGTTGAAATTAATTTACTTTTCTTTGGAAGTTTTAGCTGCTAAATGACAAAGATAGGTCAACACCTTCTTTTATCTAGATGTTTGATTTCTCGGCAGTGAACGTCAGTTGGGTAGGTAAGGAGGCTGTGGTCAAGCGGATTTCAAAAGCTGAATGAGACTTCTTGTGTAATGAGCATCTTTAGTACAGGGAGAAGTTTTTATCAGCTTAAATGTGGGTAATTACTGCCTTGAAAACTGTGACTGTTTCACTAGCCTTATCTTTGTTTTCCAACAAAGAAGCTAAAAGCGGGTTATTTTTCTCTGTATTCAGCTTAATTATGTTTTGAGGAGTTCATGAGAAAAAAATTGAAAATATGTTTTGAAGCATCTGTGTGCCTTGTATCTTTATGGGAAATAGGAATCTGAAACCTTCAAATTGTAGGTTGACTTATCTCAAGAAAAGGAAAAAAAAGTGTTTTCTAGTGCCACATGCATGTTGACGATTATTTAGCTAAATTTGCTAGGAGCCTTAAAAAAGGGTTAAGTTCCTGGTGTCCACACAGCCATTTCTTTATGTTGGTAGAACTTCCCTCAAAAACAGCTAACATCTTTAGACAGTTACTGGGGAGATCATTTCTCAATAGACAGTTTCAATTGCCATCTGCCCTTCAGTAAAAAAATGACTGTGGACAAACTTCTCATGAGAAGCAAAGGATTAGCTGGTGTGAACAAAATGCTCCGTGTGGGATCTTGCCTCTGCGGTTTTGGGCATCACGGGTCTCCCTGTTGTGGTCCGAACCTTAAATGTTCTTTCTACCCAACTCAGACCTTTTTATACTTAGGGAATCTCAGAAACCCATGCCCTTTTTATTTGCCTATTCTTTTCTTGAGGATTTTTTTTTTCTGAAATGTTATTGCATCATCTGGACACAGATCTTGAGATCTTGTATGGAGCTCAAAAAAATCTCTTAGCGTTTTATTAGGACTTTGTCTTACTCTATCAATTCGTCTCTTCAGAGTGATTGTAAACGCTACTCTCTTAACGTGGGGTGATTTTCAATAATCAAGTCTGGGTGAAACTGTATTGGATTTTCATTGTTTTTGTCATTGCTACTCTTTTCATCTTCAAAGTATGAATGTGAGCCTGGACACAGTGTGTCACTGCCAGGAAATGAAGTGAGCATCCAATTTTGGTTTCCTGTTCAAGAGAAACCTTACTATCAGAAGTGTCAAGACCGACTTCCTCTACACTATTTAGGGTCCCTCGAACTTTCCCTGCATTGTTTGTAGCAATAAGGGGACAGCGATGGGTCATCTGGAGTAGTCCCTCCCATGATGCTTCGTAAGTGCTGCGCTGTGGGACAGCACCCCCCCCCCCCCGCCGCAGGCCGCTCCTAAGTACGTGACGCAGAGAGAAGTGTGCTCTGCGTGGCCCAGAGGAGGGGGCATCGCACAGCCATCGGGTAAACAGGAGTCCCCGGTGATTCCCATTTGGGAAGGAATTATTTTTCTTGTGCTCACAAGTGTGGGTCGGGTCTTGACCGTGGTGGACGTCTTCCAGGGGCAAGAGAATGGAACTGGCATCTGAGAAAACGGAGCTTTCTCAGAACCTCTGCGTCTTCACTCTTCTTATTCGTCACTCCTGCCTCAGAAGCTGCTCCTCCCTCCCCATGTCAGGATTCATCCCTCAGCTAAAGCCTTGAGCCTCATCTCTCCCTCTGCACTCTGACCTTAGCCACGTCGGCCTCAGGTTCTCATTAGAGTTTTAACCTGATCCTCCGCACTGTTTTTTTTTGTTTTTTTTCCTCCCTGTCATCTGAATTCACACACCATCCAAGCCCTTAAAAGAAAGAACTGGCAGCTACTGCTTCTGTCTCTTCATTAACTCCCAGCAATCGCAGCTCTGGCTCCATCTGTCAGCTGAAAATGTGCTCTGTAAGATGGGACACGGTGATGTCTTGATTATCCAAACCACAGCATGTGCCGTCCCCTTAGTTTCCTGAGCTGTCTTGTGGTGTCACTTGAATGCATTAAATCATCCCATCCCTGGCTGACGTGCCCCTCAGCTCTCTTAGTTGTGTCTTGTGTTTATCACCATCCGACCACGTACTGCTTGTGTTTATTTTGAAAGGAGACTGTGTTTTTTCCTTCTTTTTCCATCCCAAGAAAAAGCATTGCCAGAAGCTGTGGTGTGGGCTTCTGCCTTTTCTCTAACTGCACACTTGCCGATGCTTTTTTCTTTCTTCCCTCCCTCCTTCCCTCCCTCTGTTCCTCCTTCTTCCTTCCTCTTTCCCTCCCTCCCTCTTTCTCTCTTCCTTTCTCTGTTTGCTTCCTTCTTTATTATTTTAAATTACACATTGAGCGCCACCAGAGTTCATCCTTGCATGCAACTGAGTTACTTTCTTTATGGATAAAGATTTCTAAATTTGAGTCTCAGTTTCCAAAGCACCCTGTCTCCGTAAGTGCTCAGGAATCCTCCACGTGAGTTTCTGGCTGGGATTTCAAGCTCAGCCTTCTAACTGAAGGTCAGTATCCAGCTCACACCGCCCTTCCGCATCACCTCCTCTGCAGCGTGAGGACGGACGAACCAGCGGGCAGTTACACCTCCTTCCATCTCCCCGGGACGGATTTCCTTTGGCTGGAGCCTCCAGGCTGATCTTCAACGCCTGGTCTCCTGTCGCTGCAGTACACGCAGCCCGTTGCCGCGGCTGCCTATGCCACGTTCCTTTTATAATTTCACTCTCTCACTTGAAATGCCAAGTTGTTTCAGATTTAAATTGCTTTTTTCAAAAAGTATTACTGGCTCCCAGACTTTAGTCTGTCTCCTTCAAATAATTATCTAGACTGCTTCAAATTTAAGCTTTCCAAAACCTGACACTGAGCGTGCCTCTTCTGTGTGCCAGTCTCCCTCTGCCTCCCGACGGCCCTCTGCCTCCCAGCAGCCAGCTGATCGAAAGAATTATTCAAGCTGATGCTCAGTTCTAGTTTGTAGTCCTGCCCCAACTCAAAGTCAGCCGTAACCACCAAGTCCCCCTTTTCTTTTTTCCTGATTCCCTTTTAAAAACTCCCTTAACACTATTCATGGTCATTTTCCAGTGCCAGAAACCCAACCGAAATAAACTCAAACAAGAAAGCCAAGTGTTTGTCCCACAACACTGGGGAGCACAGGGAGACACCTGCTTCAGACCCGCTGGAGCCGTGAGCTCAAGGTTTTCCTCCTCCGTCGCTCACCTCTGTTCCTTGATACGTTTTGCTCATTCTTTCTTACTGCGTTCCGTTCTTTGCAGGCAGCCGGGAAGTACTGCTTCAAGCGACACTCCTCGGCGCTGCCTGGACAGTCCAGCCACGCAGGGACTGGAGGCGGCCGCGGCCCCGCGCCTCTCCCGGGAACCAGCGGCCGAGTCTCAGGAAAGACAGGCCATTCATGTGCTGAGCGTGAGAGGAAGCAACGGGACAAAACCCTCAAAACACAGGGAAGTAGATTCGTCAGGTTTCTCCGGAGAAACAGAACCAACAGGACGTGCAGGCGGCTGCAAGCCCAAAACGTGCCGGGGGAGTCGGCGGCTGGAGACGCGGAGGAGTCGGTGCGGCGGCCCCGCGAGGGCAGCGCGCAGGCGCAGGCGAGGCGCAGGCGCGGGCGCCCCGCACGTTCAGCAGGGCGCTGCTCGGGGGCCGCGGGCCGGGCCGGGCCGTGCACGCTGCCCGTTCCGGAGATGCTTTCTTTCCCTCCCCACCATATCAGAAATGAGTTCAAAGAGCGATGTTGTGGAGTCTTTGTCCACCGCGGACAAAGGAGAAAAAGGGGCTGAGCTGAGGCTGCGACCACCAGAGCAGCCCCGTCCCCTCTGCGGGGGTCCCTGGCGGCGGCCGCGCGGCCGGGCCTGGGCGCGGCGGGAAGGCGCGGGGCCCAGAAGGGCGGCGCTGCCCTCAGGCCCCCTCCTGAGCTCGGAAGCGCGGACAGCCTGCGGAGGGTGGCGCGCCTCACAGACGCACCGGGATGAACACGGAAATTCTCTGATGAGACGGTCTTCTGCAGCAGCTCCTTGAATGTTCACCAAGCTGCCCGAATTGAGCCTTCAAAGCCCCAGTCCTGCTCTGGTGGCCCTAACCGCGCAAATCTGACCAGAACCCCAGCCTCTGGTTGTGGCTTTTGCAGGTGTTTGAACTCCTTCTGCAGGGACTGACCGAACACATGGCATTTAGCAGACCTGCTGTGTGCTGTGCGTTCAAGCTCCGTGACAGCCAGGAGAGCAGAGATTCAAGGTGACAATAAGGGACAAATCCAAATAATTATGACAAAATGTATTTTGTTATATATGAGATTCCATCCCCAGAATATTATGCAAGAATGATTGGCTTTTTCAAGAAACGTGACCTATACGCTAAGTATGTTTCAGGTATTGTGCGAGGTATGGATTCCTTGAGATCATATTGGGTATTCTGTAAGTGATCACTTTGGAGACATTTACTTACGGTGACAGTCACAGGTATTTAGTGACATCTCTACGGGTCAGCACCTGTGTCCTGTTTATGTGTGTGAGTCTGTGTGTCTGTGTGCCAGAATATTGAGGCTAAGCACAGATAAATCACTAGTAATCATAGTAATAAAGACATATATATAGCTTTTCTGTAACTCATCTGTCTGCTTCTTTAGTTCTCCGAGTCAAATTTCATGAGTTCCTGCTCACATTCATTTATTCGTTTACTCATTCAATAATCTTGATTGCAGAGATGGAAGACACTTGGTTCAGTTCATGGAGAGTGGCAGCGGAACCCGGAGGAGAGAGGTTAAGTGATATTCATACTTGTCTGTCTGCTCTTTGGCTAAAAACTTCCCTCTGTTGCTTTTAACAACCCCTTGCCAGCATTTTCATCTGATGTTCGCAATATCTGGCGTGCAGGAGTGTACTTTCATGCTGTACACCAGATGAGGGGCCTAGAGCAGGTACGCGGTTAGTAATGAGTGTAAATTCACATGCCTGGAAAGTAACAGGCCTGAGATCTGTGATCTTTTAAATCCAACACCAGTTCCCCTTTCATAAACCTATAGCCAGCCAGTCAATTTTGCTGAAAGGCAAAATACAGATGCCAAATATTGTAGCAATTTTACTTAAGGTTTTTTTCAGTCTTCCAAGGAGAATAATTTCTTTCTATTTGCATTCTGCTTACTGCTGACTGTGAATTTATGTGATGAAGGTTCAAAGGTATTTTGATTGTGGTTTTTGTTTTATTGAATGAGTTGAATACACACACACACACACACACACACACACACTCAGGACAGAATTGGTCCACATTTCCTAGCTTTATCAGACTGCAAAGCCAGCATCAAAATAGCACATGGCACTTTCCTCTGTTCAATTACAACCCAGATGATTATTTTTTACATAAATAGAACTGCAGTTAGACGGCCGGCAGATCAAAGGCAGGGCTGCATTAGGAAGCAGCCAGGCTGCTGAGGCTGGCTGGCTTCTGACAGCTTTCAGCTGCTTTGATCAGACACCTATCAGCACAGGCAGGCACCTTTTTTTGCCTTTTGTCTGAGTCAGGAAATGAGAGAGATGATAGCTGCCTTTTGGTCCTAATCCCAACCACCCTGCTTGACAGGAGATGAAAGGTGCACCAGTTACTACTGGTAATGGCTGACTACAGTGTGCATTCATTATCCCGGTTATCTTTACAAATTACACGGTATTCTCGGGTACCTGCAGAAAGGACATGTTTAAAGCAAGAAAGAGACGAGCCCTCTGTCAAAGCGTCTTCAGCATGGCTTCAGCAAGAGGATGCAATCCCGCGCAGATTCCCCGGGCTCCCTGGTGTTCGTCTTCCATGACAGCATCTCGATGAGAATTGTGTGTGGGTGGAGCTATAAAATGAGCGAACACAGCGCTCTATGAGGTTACATCTAAGATTAGGGCTCTCATCCACCAATATTTTCTCAAGGACAATTTATGTTATTACTTTAGGGCATCAGAGGATGACTCAGCGTGTGAATAATGCATCCATTTAATAAACTAACTTTATGATTCGACTGAAAACTATGCATCACCAGACGTATATTCTGTTTCCAGAGATGGGGGGTTAGAGTTGTGTGACGTCTGAAGTAACAACAATAAACATAGTAATATTTGCAGCTGCTTTTCCCATAGTAACACGTACATGTGTGTGTCCAGGTATGTGCATCTGTGTGAGGGTGGTGGGGATACGGACTTACATCGGGCTCAAAGACTTAGTCTCTGTAATGTTCACATGCTTTCACTTAATCTTCACAGCAATGCTGAGACGTAGGTATTATTATAAGATCTCAAAATGAGACTAACTATGACTCAGAAAGTTATTGTAACTCCTTCAGGGTCAACTGCAAAACAGAAAGTCATGGCTTTCGGATTCCGTGTTTACCTGACGTCTCCTCATTTGGTGTGTTTGGGTATTATCATGAGTTTATTTAGATATTTGTGCCTGCTCATGATCCATCTTCAAGCTGAATACTTTTTTCAGTCTTTCAATCCAGCACTGTCTGCAGGGCCCAGATCATGTATCACCCACTTTGTGAATGCTGACACTATTATTCTGGTGAAGACTACACCCTCTGCCTTCTAAATGTCCACAGCATAACGCATACTGTGACGTATACTAGAGTTACGTCTGTGTGCGTCTGATATACACACAAGATGTGAGCTCCCTGAAGACACAGCCAAATCTTATTCACCTCTGTATCCTCAGCTAGTGCAACACCTGACAAAAAGAACAGAGCAAATATTCAATAAATATTTAAGTTCAACAGAATCCAATTACCAGAAAAATCGTTGTTATCACTTCAAGGGCTCTGTGGCGAGTTGTTCTTCACAGTTTTTCCATCTACTTGAGTTTTGATTTCAGGAAGCTTTTTTTCCTTCCCATAAGAAATAATAATCAAAAAGGAAATTTAATCTAATAACTTCCCATAGTTAAAAAGAAATAGCATTTACTTTAAAATGTAGTGCCTTTGCTTTCGTAATGGTGCAATAGTTTGTAAGAAACAAGCAAGTAGAAAACAATTTTAAACTCTGGAAAAATACTAAAACACACAGAGACAAAACTACTTAAAGGCACGAGAGATGTTTCAATAGCAAATAGAGTTCATGGGTGTTAATATTGAAAGAAAGGGACTAGTGAAGTTTTCTGCAGGGAAAAGGGAATTTTGAAATCAATGAGAAAAAGAACATTCAAAATTCACCACCATCACCTAGTGGAAATGCCAGTGACACATCCTGAGTGCAGAGGCTAAAATTGGGAGGGTATTTTTAAGCTCCACTTACTCGAATGGATACATGGGAGGCTGGACAGTGTTGGAAGATTCTGGAACTCACGAATCATCAAAATGAACTAACCACATTTTCTTTCCAAGGAAAAGCCTGGCCCTAGTAGAATGCGACTGATTCATCAGAATCAGTAGGTACCAAGGTAAGGGAGGGTCCCTTTAGGAGAAAAAACAAACAAACAATTAAACAAAGAAAGTTGATCTCTAAGAGAAAGACACCATAATTTTTTTTAACATTTCATGATTTTGATGATAACAAGAGAAAATAGAGTTTAGAGCCGTGAAGCTACAAGTGTTGTTTGGCACCCACATCTTTTGAGAGCACAAGAAAATCAATCAAAATTGAAATTAAACTTGAGAAGAGAAATGGATTTTGGTCAAATCCCACACAAAGTTATAAAATAAAGTTGAAAAAAATGTGCTAGTAAAATAATGTCTTCAGAGGAACTAAATCATGTCAGAAAGGCATGTGTACAAAGCAGATGAAACATATAACCCAATATATCAAATGAACTTAAGAAAATGGTAGAAGCCATGCAAATACGATATTTAGAACTTGCAAAACTCAAGTGATTGGACCAAGAAGATTTGCCATTAGAGAAGAATTATAAATAAAGGATTATAAATAAAACAACCATTTCAGAAATAAATATTACACACAGAGGAGGTCAAGACCATGTAAACAAGTAGGTGAACAGCATTGATTTTGCCTTGATAGACAAAAGATGTAAAGGAAAATATTTTAATGAAGAAAAACATTAAGAAAAAAACTTTCGGAGAGAGAGAGACTTAGAAAAAGCCAGGAGAGATTTAATATCTCTCTCTATCTATAGAAGTCAATGAGGAAGAAAATAAAAGCAATAACTCAAGAAATAACTCAATAATTTAAGGAAACTTTCCTGAAATTAAAGACTTGAAACCATAAGATGAAAGAACCGAGAGACAGTCTGAGGAAAATCAACCTACAATAGACAGAGCTTATTTTTAATTTACGATATTATTATATTTTAAATATATACCTGCATGACTAATTATTAATTCATAATATTATTTTATTAATCTTTTGAAAATCTTAAGCAAAAATACCAAGTCACTTAAAAAGGCAGGGAATCAGACTGACATCTCAATTTTGGGCAGTAATGATATGTGCCCTCAGACATTAGAGTAGTATTATTAACATAATCAGGGAAAGAAAATATAAGCCAAACTGGCCTTCAAAAATAAAGATTACAGGCAAGGTGGAAAACAAACAAAACAAAACAAAACGCATAAATCTAAGACCAGAAAATACAGATACGGTACAACTGTCAAAACATGGTTGAATACAGAGAGTGTAGTGACACAGAAAATATATACAGCATTGATTACCACATAAGAATTAATCGGGTGAAATATTATTTCTTCAATTTGGCTGCTAGAGGAAAAGGGGAGGAGACAGTGAGAAGTTGTTACTGGACATTTAAAAAAATGATAATAGTAGAAAAGCAATAGACAGTTCCAAGGGAAAGAGGCTACTGAAGGTATTACAGAAAGCTATTAGATTGAAAGAAATGCCAGGGAAAAAAAATGCAACGTTTACTAAATGTCAAAAATCATACATTTAAAAAAAGAAATCAAATATAATTACAATAAAAGACTTTCAGGTTGCTAAAAAAGCAAATTGTAACCAAAGTCTTTTGAAAGGAACAAACCCAAATAAAAGAGATCAAAAGAGTAAATGTAAAATTTATGGGCGAGGATCGCATATACTAGTTAAGTAAGAAAAAGCAAGCAGGAGCCATGACTTAGATACCTAGTACTGTCAGATGTGACATCTCAGATCAAAAAAGCACTAGCAGAGATAAAAAAGGACACTCAAAAATGTTAAATGCAATCATGCAAGTTACTTCTGTAACAATTATTAAAATTATGCACCAAATAAAACAGCCTTTATAAGGTTGAAGTTCAAGAGATGTGAGGAAGGATAGAATCGTGCTATACTAGCATTAACAAATCTCTACCAATCTCAAGCAGATCAAGTGCTAAAATTAATAATAAAAAAGAAAATCATACAATCATCATATATTGAACTCTGAACTCCAATACTAAAACATAATTTTTCCACAAATGTTCGTGAGACAATTAAAAAGTAACTGTACCTTAGGACACCAAGAAAACACCAATAAATGGCAAATAATACAAAACATGCAAACAGCATGCTCCACCCACAATGCAAAACCACTGGAGCTCAGCAAGAATAACAAAAGCAGCAACGTATTTAAGCCGTTAGGACAAGAGGGAAAACCACAGCAACATTAGAACGCTTCATTGATGTGATGAAACTGAATACCAAACATGATTATTTATGGAAGGAGTTATTACACTAGTTTTGTTAAACCAGACCACTGCCTGCTTGTAAATAAAGTTTTATTGGAACACAGCAACACCCATTTGTTCATGTACTACGAATAGCTGATTTTGTCTCCCTGTGGCTGAGCTGAGTAATTGCAACATTGATCATGAGGCACATAAACCCTAAAATATTTATCAACTTTACTTTTACAGAAAAATATTTGCTGAACCCTGATCTACTCAATACAGATAATGTAGTAATAAGTTGAATGTTTAGAGTATTAAATGTGTATATAAATTAAAAAAAAAAAGCAAATATATTTGAAATAAGAAAACTAAATAAACCCATGCAAAGGAATTTTGTAGTTCCTTGGATTCCGGGGAAAAAAAAGGGACCAGATTTACCCTACTACCTGAAACAACTAAAAATTTGCAAACTATGTGAAACTATAGTTTGTAGCCATTGTAGACCAGAGAAAGATCCCTGAGAGATGGAAAACAAAGCATGATGAGTTCTACGATAATCCCAAATCTGTCCCTGGAGAGGGGCCAGGTGTCATTGCAGGGAGGTGCTCCCTAATCAGGGCATCTTGGTCTTTCCGAGTTGAAGAGAGAGAGCTAGAGGTCAAAAAAGACCAAAGCTGTTAATTTATAGGCAGAGGACTGGAGAGGAGAAGGCTACACAAAGAGTTCTAGAGATCTGAGAGGGTTCGCTCCATGTATTCAGTTCAGTGCTGATCAGAGCAGGAATGTGAGAGCGCTATCTGAGGTAATAAAAAATAATAATTATACTACAACCACAGGAATTACAGCTCTTGGTGACTGCACAGTGTCTGTTCCCACCGGGCAGACTGGACAGCCTCCTAATGCACAGGGCATTAGATGGTCTACACAGAAGCATCCTGCCTCACGAGTGATGAAGAATTATCTCTAGACTGAATGCTGCAGTGGTCCAACATAATGTAATAAAAAGTATTAAAAAAGATTGAAATGAATCCCTGTTTAAAAGTAGCTATGTTTTATAACAAAGCTCAGAAGTATTTACAGGAGTACAAAACCATATAGCACACAATAGGGTAAAAGTCAGAGTGTGTGGCATCTCATCACAGATACCAGGAATCCAACTGTGCAGAAAAGCACAGCCTGTGTTGAAGAGAAAAATCAACCAATAGACACAGACTCAGAGATGTTATAGATGAAAGAACTAGAGGTGAAAACGTTTTAAATGCTGTTATAACTATATTTTTATATTTGTATAAAGAAGTAGAGGAAATACTGAGTATATTAGTTTGAAATATGGAGGATTTATAAAAGATCCAAATTAAACTTATTGACTGAAAAAAAAATGCCTGAGATAAGACACACTGAATGGATTAATATCAGATTAGACACTGCAAAAGAAAAGAGTAATGAATGTGAAGACATAAAAATAGGACATATCCAAAAAGAGAAAAAAGACTGAAAGGAAAGGTGCATGGAGTAAAATGAGCTGCAGCTACATGACACAAAATAGATGCGTAACGGGAATCACCTCAGAAGAGGAATAAATGGAGGAAGTAGCAAAATATGTTTAAAGTAATAATAGTTAAAAACTCTTCAAATAGGGTTCAAGCTGTAAACCCATAGTCTAAGACTCAACAAATCCCAAACACAAGAAATAAAAAGGAAACCGTATCAGGACACTGCTTGTTCAAACTGCTTAACACCAGTGATAAAGAAAATAATTGTACAAGCTCCTAGAAAAAAAAAGGGGTTCATCACATAAAAAAGCAAACGAAGAATGACAGCAGATTTTTTACTGGACACAATGCAATAGAAAGCTGGTTTGGTGAGACCAGAACTATGTTTTTTTATAAAGTTCTTACACAGCACGGAGCATTATGAAACAGTGAATAGAGGTTAACTCAGTTGAGTAAAATATGTCTATAGCAATCTTAAAGCAACTGACAGGAGAAACAATTAATTGTCTGTAAGAAGCCAATAAAGTATAGATAAGTTACACACACACATGTAAGAAAAAAAGCCGCTGACACGGATAAAGTGATGTTGTAAAAAATTGTAATTAATCCAAAAGTAGAAAGAAAAATAAAGGGCAACAGAAGGTAAAAGGGATGGTGGGAAAAAGTGGAAAATAAATATAAGAGTAGTAGATGTGGACACCACACACAAGTAACCATGTTAAGTGTAGATATTCTAAGCAACCTGTTTAAAAGGGAAAGGTTATCCGGTTGTTCTTCTAAAAAAAGCAAGACTCAAGTAAATATTATCTATAGGAATCTCATAATAAATATAAAGGTTGAAATAAAATATAGGTTGAAATAAAAGGATGGAAGAAAAGATTTAAACTAATCTGGATCTAAATAAAACTTGAGTTACTATATTAATCAAAATAGACTTTAGAACAAAGAACTCTTATTTGGGATGGTCATTTCATAAGGATAACGGGGTTATTTCATCAGGAAGACATAGTGTTATAAATTATTATGCATCTTATAACAAGATACAAAGTGCATGCATCCACATCCCTGTCTCATTAGTTGACAAAAGAATGAAATAGAAATTTGTTAAGGATATTGAAGATCGGAGCAGCATCATTAATCAAACTGACTTCCTAGACATCTATAGAACATCAAACCCAACCCAGAAGTTACAATCTTTTCAAGTTTACACAAAGATATATTATATTTTGGATCATAAAACAAGTCTCAATAAATGTAAATGGATTCAAATCATATGGATTTTATTTACTTGTTTAAATAAATAATAAACAATAGAATTGTCAGAAATTGATGATAGAAAGATACCTGGAAAACTCCCAAATTTTCAGAAACTAAAAGCACATTTCCAAATAACATGTGGGCCAATGAAGCAATCAGAAAATGTTTTTAAAAAACTAAAAATAGAAACTCACGTATCAAAAACTGTCATAAGGGGCTAAATGCGTTTAATTAGAAATTTGTCACACTACAGGACTTAATGACTTCAGCTTCCAACTTAAGAAATTGGAAAAAGAAGAGGAAATTGAACACAAAATAAGCAGAAGGAGATAAAAAGAGTAAGTGCAAAAATCAGTGAAATTCAAAAGTAAAAGCAAGTGATGAAAACAATGAAACCAAATTTGGTTATTTTGCAAGTTTATTAATATTGATAAACTTTTAGCTAGCCTTGTAAGACAAAAGCAGTATAAACCTAAGAGTCAGTATCAGGAGTAAAAGAGGATGCACACAAGTTCTACAGATGTTAAGAGTAATAAATGAATATTATGAACAAGAACTTTATGCTAATAAATTTAATACCTTAGATAAAATGGAGTAATTCCTTGAAAGAAACAAACTACCAAAGCTTTCTCTAAAACAAAACAAAACACCAAAAAGAACAGATTAACTAAAGTGTCGGTATGCATTAAATCATTAAAAATGTAGTTAAAAATTTTCCATTAAAAAAATTTCAGACACTCATCTGGTGTCACTGATATTCAACCAAATATTTAGAAAAGACTACAGACTCTACCTCAACTATCACAGAAAATGGATAGGAAGGAATAATCTCATACTAATTACATAGATTCAGCGTTCCCTCGACACTCAGACCAGATGGAGACATCACAAAGGGGGGAGTGTACCGCTCAGTGGTAAAGTGGATGCTTAGCACGCATGAGGCTGGGGGTTCGATCCCCAGCACCGCCATTCAAATAAACAAATAAACTTAATTACCTCCCCCCCCCCAAAGACATTACAAAGAAAAAAGAAAACAGTATCTTTTACAAACATGGATGCAAATATTCTTAACCTGACTGGAAGAATGGTAGAATGATCGACAGTAAGATAGCCAACAGCATGGCTCTTTCGTTGTTGCGTCTGTGTTCAGAGGTGCTACACAGTCATTGAAGTCGTGCTCCCGAAAGGTTATCGTTGAGTGCAAACGCTGCAGTGGAAAATTGTATATGCCCTATGACCTCAATGTAGGTGGAGAATAAAGCACTACACACAATAGTGTACGAGTAGAAGTGATTTTTCTTTTCTATATTTTCAAAATTCTACAGTGTCACTGTATTATGCTATTATCAATATTTATTTACTGAAAAACATATATTATATATGATATAATATTTATTTAAAAGTAATCCATGTGCATTTATTTAATAATTTATATTAAAAAAAGACAACTTACTATTTGCCAAAGTCTAATTTTACAGGCAATTTTTACAGGACACTTACTAGTGTCAGTCTCTTTGCTCAGCACTTTATGTGCAATTTATTTTCTAATCCTCTCAGATATTTTATAGATATTACATTTGACACTATTTCACACGTAAGGAAACCAGAAGCAGAGCTTAAGTAACTCATCCAAATTCACTCAAGTTACAAGACCCTATAGTTTGATACCCTGCCGTTTAGAAACAGAAACCCCATGCTTCGCCATTATTTCATTCTATCCCCTGAAAAATACTTAAAATGAGACAAATTTATTTTCCTGCATCTTTAGTTATTGCTTCCATCTTTTTCTTTTTTGTCAGTGTTCTTCCGCAGGTGGGTTCTTAGTGTATTTGTAAACGAGTGCATATTGCCTGAACCCACGCGCTTTCCCTCTTTCGAGCACACTTTCCCCAATCCTGAGACTCCTCTTTCCAGTCTAAGCGTCTTCAGTCCTGTAATTTCCTTCTTGAGTCATTATCCCTAAATACGCCACCATCCTGACGACACACCTGGATGGATGCAGACTGATCGACCACTGGTGGTATTTTTCTTTAGCGAGTTTCAAGTGTTCTGATTTCTCTGGTTCAATCAGAAACAATTAGAAATTTCTGTCCATTAAAAGAGACAAATGAATATTGACCTTTTACAAATGCTGCACTTCATTGAATTAAACCTGTTTTATTTTCATTTTACTGTGAATTAGTCAAAATGGACCTATGGTACAGAAACTGAGACAAGCACACAGGGAGCATTCTCTGGTGTGGTGAGACTCACGCAGGTAGGAATAAAGCACCATCATCACTGCATAGTTTATATTTTACATGCCACTGTTCCTGTTTCTGAGTTACCTCTTATCGAGCTAATCACGACATGCTGGAGCACTGCAGCAAACTGTATACGCAGACGTACTGAAATAAACACCCTTCATTCATTGTCAGCCCTCTGTCCATATAATTATTTCAGCAAGTAAGAACTTCACTAAAGACAAATGTTTCACGTGTTTCTTACAGTGAGATGCTCTGGTAAATAATGACAAATAAATAATAAATAAATAATCTATGATTACGTCAATGGTTTAAAACGATGGTAAATATGTGTAGAACTTAAAATATTTTTCAAACACATTTTTTTCAGTTAATACTCTCAACAGTAATATGAGACAGCCATCATTTCATATAAAATTAAAGCTTAGAAACTGAGGTTCATATCCATGAAGTCACATGTAAAGGAAAGAACTTATCTGGCAGAACCAGACCTCTTTTCCAGTGACCCGAGAGCTCATTCAGGTGTTATTTTGTTGTTGCTGTTGTTGTGAATAACACTACTTCACAGCTGCTGCGGATTCAATGGTCCACACGTATGTCCATACAAATACGGTTTAAAGTGTTTTGTTAACATCTATAGTTGATCATTGGAACTATTACACCAATCTTTTCCAACTTAACTCTGATTAAGCACATTTTTTTTTATGATGATTTTACCCTAAACGTAGCCAGCTGTGTTGCGCTCTGCCCTTTGGGAAGGTTATTAGGGAGTGATTTATTGATGGCCTTCAAAACTCTTTATGGCTAGGTCACAGCCTGCAACGTCTGCCGGCCTGTCTGCCAGGAGATCACGCCTTGTTTCCACGGAGCTGTAAAACGTGCCGCAAAAGACCTCTGTCCGATTTTACTTCCCTAGGTTTGTGCTGACGCCATCCACGTGCCCCCAGAGCGGTAAGAGGAAAACCAGAAGGAAGAGAGGCAGGGAGACGAGTGGATGCTACACAGCTATAAATCTGAGCACTAAGTTAATTAAGAGAATGGTGTTTTTTCTTTATTTGTTCACACTTTAACATAGATTGTTGTTGTTCTGGGTCAGGCCAAAGAAACTGCATGTCATTGGTGATTCTAAGAAATACAATGTTTAATTAGACCAGAAAAATACAAAAAGACATGTACATGTTTCTGTCAGTGTATTAAAAATATGTGTCTGTGTCATCTAAGTGGGAAAGAAAGAAAATCATGAAATCACCACGTCAGCTGAGTGCAAACGTGTTGTTACAAAATATTTAACACCGATGACAGAGAATATTTTCCGAAATTATAACTTTAGGATTAAAGTTTAAACCCTGGCTTCTTATTTGTTGGAAAATTACACCAACATTTTTCTGTGTTTCCAGTAATTGAGGCTATTAAATACCAATTAAAATTTCCTTTAAAAATTTGAAGATCAGTGTTTCATTCATTTCCACGTATTCCTTATGAAGAAGGCAAGAGACGTATTGGCTGTTCTCGTCAATAAAATCACAGTTTGTCCAGAAATATTGGAGTATGTTTGACTAAATAGATTTAGTGTGCAGGGCAATAGAGGGAAAAAGCGTTTTGCTTCTGGAGTTATCAGCTGCTTTTAAAGTTGCGACGTGAAGTCTTTAAGTGATCTGCTATACGAAGGCCACACCTGCTGCTCTTATTTTGGGAAATATTTTAAAAATGCTAAGATTGCTCATGTTTGTTAATACGCTTTTTGATCATTGAGCATTTATAAGTTTTAAGGTAAGTCTTTAAGAATCAAGTCATCTTAATGAACAGAAAGTAGTTAGAATTAGTAAGACATATGTGGCAAAAACGTTCTTTCTGCTTTGATGGAGAAAAGAGAAATTTAGCAAGAAATGTTAATGCAAACTCACTTTCAGCCCTTTCTCTTATTTTGGTCTTGGTTTCTACTTTCCTCATGAATAAAATTTTGTATTTGATAATAGTATGTTATAGTCAAAATTTATTAACACAATGCTACCCTTAAGTATTTTGCTTCATAACACGTCTAGATGTATTACGTCTTCTTTGACAGAAGTATTTTACATTTTCAGTGCAGCATCACAGCATTGCAGGGTCTTGGATGCACCGCTGCCGAGCGCGCTACCCGAGTGATGCCAGTGGGGCTGCCGTCGGTGCCCGCGGGGCTGGTGAACGAGCCACTCTTGCGAGTCAGGTTTTGTTCCTCATGCATTAGTACTCTCCAATGTCGTGAAGTAGCGTATATGTCAGAGGGCAGAGGCCGGGATAAATTAAAAATGCAGACTGAGAGGGAAAAAACCTACACGATCTTTACCTGTGGGCTTGCTGGAAGGCACTGCCAGCACTGTTTTGTTAACCCATCCCTCCCAGGCAGCTGCTTATTAAACATTCTTAGCCTTGACTGATCAATTCCAGCAAATCACTGTCAAGATTGATCACTTAACACTGTAGAACTGATCCACTGTGAATAAAAGATGACCAACTGAGTAAGAGAACAGAAAAGCTCAAAGTGATTACGGTGATCAGATGCCCACAGTGATGTATTTTGTGTTTTGTTGTTACAACATCAGAATACATGCTGCATCCAGTATTTTTAAAGGAACTGAAACCAAATTTGTGGCAGAAGAACACCACTGGAGCTTATGGTCAGTCAGATCTGTTATTGTGAGCGAGAAGTCCCTGTCCTTGCTGTTAGGAGAGAAAGGGTGAAGTTTTAAGAGAAGAGTTAGCAGGTCTTTACCGCTTACTACCCAGTCCCGCATCTGGGGCTCAGGGCTGTGCACCTGCCTCTGATTCTACAGACCGTCCTCTGCAGGCTGTGCCTCCCCCAGGAGACGTTTAAGCTCTTGACTATGAGGGCGCTCTTACACATTGTCTCTTATCTGTCTCACAGCGTCCGCACATACTGTCCGTCCTGCATAAATATTTATGGAATAAGGGCAAAACAGTTAGAAAAATATCTGGGCAGGGGGAACCCAGCAAGAGAGCACAGAGACCATTTCAAATGTATGTAAGAATTAACCAGAACTGCTTGGTGACACTCTTCTTCCAGGGGAAACATTTCTCCCAATGGCCATTCTTTAACTGAGCCTTTCCTAGGGGGCTGATTCAGCGACACGTTAGTACAGCCACCTGCAAGCCAGCTTACAGGAGTTATTAACTAATTAATATGACCCCTTAGTCCTTCCAGAAGCTTACAGTCTTGGTTTAGCCTTTCTTAGAGGCATCACTAGGTGAAACCCCAGTGTCATCAGGCGCTTGTTTTCAGTAGCAAATGGTTCTGGGAAGTTAGTTTAATTAACTCAAACTAAGCACGTATCACATTTGTGAAATGAGTATATTTGAACAATGGCTGCGTAGTCCAGCATTTTTATATGTGTTCTTATTTTTTAATCCTCACAGATGTTTTCACATGGAGGTCAGTTAATTATTCAAGACACGCGTCCCTGAGGCCCAGAGTGAACCTGCGTGCCTTTGTCACTCGGCCGTGATCAGCCTTTCTGCTTAGTCTGCGTTGGTGGTGCTACAATTCATGAGGCTCTGCTTGCGTCTCTCTGCCCAGGACCTCCTCGTTTTTCTCCAGTTCTGACCCCCTTTCTCACACAGGCCATGCTCCAGATTTAACGGACAATGTGGTTTGCGGAGAAGCCACGCACCACGACCACTGCGCCTTTACTTGTGCGGGACTTGCCCACGCCCTTCTTTCTCTGAGAAGTGATGCAGCGCCCAGTCTGTTCTCAAACCTCAGACCAAGTATCCCCTCCCGTCCGAACTCCTCCCTGCTGTCGTCATCACCTAACTCCCCACCCTGAAGACGCACCTCCCATGTTGGCTGGGGACTCTGACACCGCAACACCACCTCGTGGGTCACGACACTTACCAGACTGTATTGCGATTGACTGTCTGTCTACTTAGATCACATATTTCAGAAGAGGGGAGCCCAGGGGCTTTATCTTTACACACTTAGAATCTAACCAGGGCCAGTATCTAGAGGGGACACAGGATGGTTATGCACCGATCATAGTAAATGACCCTGTAATCAGGCATATCCCGCTTCCCCCATCATCGCTTTTATCTGTGTGACATTTCTAACCCGAGAGTCATAATTAGGCAGAATCCAGAAACGTCTGGTCACTTTTGTTTGTGAAATGTAAAGCACTCCACCCTGTCCTCCAATGCGGGAGCTACTCTCACCTCTGCAGCCTGGAGGTAGGGGAGGACACCTCACTCTGCGATGCCGCCTCACCTCCCCTAGCAACGTTGTCATTGGGAAGAAAGGGGAGCAGAAATGGGGACAAGACACCTTCCTAAGTGACTAGCCCGGTGCTGGGGAAGGAATGAGTTCCTGATACAGCTCTGGGTCTTTCTTGCCTGTGGCGGTGGTGAGTGTGGCTTCTTGTGGGGAGTGCCACCTTCACCTGGGTCACATATGTCACCAACGACCATCGCAGGTGTGAAGGCAGACTGCCCACTGGCCCCAATCCTGGCACATACTCCCATTTTCTTTTCCAGAAATGGGGGCTGCATTTGCTGGGCCATGAATCTTGCCCCTCCATTAATCTCCATGTTTGTTTTTCCCATGGAGGTAAAAAGTAAGAATTCAGGACCCTTTCAACACTCTCCAAAGGCTGCAGGGGACTGAAAGGGAGAGGGTGAGCCCACCTTTTGCTCAGAAACACTTGGTAGTTATCCTTCCTGCACGAGTTCCTGCAGCGTGCCCCCGGCCTCCCCAGCCTCCGAGTCACAGAGGGAGAGCTGTCTCCATCTCACACACAGCCCTGTCTCCAGGGGGCCTGTGCTCACCTCTTCCAGGAAGCCCTCCATCCTCTCTTCGCAGGCTGCCCTTCCTCCAGCCACGAAGTGTGACTCCCTTTGGCTTCCGAGAGAGGAAGAGCAGCCCCCTCCCACTTTCCCAGCCCGGGGCCCCTGCTTCCCAGTGACAGTGATGACCACCAGCCTCCCCCACCCCAGGCCTCTCACGTGGCTGGAATCTTCTGCTTCGAGCTGATCAGGAGGATCTGGTCACAAACGGTTTACACGCAAGTGACGACGGTCTTATAGGAACTAAGAGTAACTGATGCTTGTTTGTGTCTAGGGGTGCGGCCACCCGGAACCACAGTGCCGTCGTCTCCACCGGGGTCCCTCACAAGCCTTTCTGAGCTCCTGCATTACAAAATACACAAGCTGTTGGAGCTTTATGGCTCTATCAAAGTACACACTTCGAGCACGCGCACCGCGCTGATGTCCTCTCACGGTGAGCCGTCCCTCTGGGTCTGGAGGCACAAGCACATTCCCGCACAGGCAGAGACGGAGAAGCACCTCAGACGTGAAAGCTGCCCTCCCCACCGAACCAGACCGCGGCGCACTCAACGCGGACCAGACCCGAGAGGAGGCGAGGGCTTTCCCGGCCGCCTGCGCTCCGCCCGCCCGACGTCGCGGCCTGAAACACAGCGAGCGAAACTTGTCTGCGAACAAGAAGACTCGCGCTTCGGTCTCATCAGTCTGCGAAGTAGGGGCGACTTAGATCACTCCGCCTACGGGGTGCGGTGTGGCCGGAAGGACAATTAGGCCAATTCTCAATCGACTTTTCTGCCTTCAAATTGTCCTAGAAAGCCCTTTCCCCCCATTTCTCTGTCTTTCTGATTTTTTCCCCCAGGAGACGTGTCAAGAGATGGAGAATCTGTGAGTCACATGCAGCCTCCAGGCTCTGGTCGCTTACAAGAATGAGAAACCAACTTTACTTAAAAGTTAATGAAGGCGTCTGAGGGGTCTCAGGTCCCTTTTGCAGGTATGTAAAACCTAAGCGGATTAGTCCGTGCATGACAAAGGCACATCACTTAGGGGAAGAGGAAGTTCCCTCGCAGGAGCCTTGGCTCCCACCTGTGCCTAAGGGATTAGCACCTGCAGCAAACAGCACAGCTTGATGTGACCCGTCTGCCAGCAGGTCACCTCCCTCGCTGCCGCATCTCTGTTTACCATATTCTACTTCACCTCCCTGATTCTCTTCCGTCTCCCTTTGGAGAGTGGCTCCTTGCTCGTCCCGGAATGACTGTGGCTGAAGTGACACTTGTCCCTGGAAGAAGCAGCACGTCTCTTTATCGTCTCTGTCTGGCTGCACTCAGTGTCCTTTGAAACGCTGGCTCTGGATTAGAGTCACCATGCCCTGCGACGCCCTGACCACTGACTGGACACTGCTTGTTAAGCCAGGCAGCACGCGAACGTCGCTATTCTGCGTATTTGGTCCCCGTGGTTATGACGTCCTTGACGTCGGCTCACCCTCACTTTGCAGCAGCCGTCAGCTGTTTGCTTTCTCACTGGCTCTGCACGCCTCAGTGAGGTCCAGTGTGTTTTCCACTCCCCATAGCCAAGAGAGGCTTAGCAAACTGAACTGAACTGCTAGCTAGAAAATGGAAGAACTCGGTTTCATTCTCAGTGCTCAAGGCATTTCAATCCCAGGCAAATTCTAAATACAGAAATTTATGATGGGAATTTTCCTACAGGAAAATACACAATCTAAATACAGAAGATTGTGAAGCAGAGCCTAACACCGTCCCGTGTGCCCACAGCTAGTTAGGCAAGAAAACCAACTCTAAATTTCAGGCTGCTCATCTCTCATTTTTATGCCTGAAGGGACAGGAAGTTTTATTGGCCAATTTCTTCAATTTTCTGCCTGTATTTGCAGCTTTACGGCGAGGCTGAGAAGCCATGTCCTTGCGCACTGCCTGCCTGGGCAGGGTTTGAGGAGTCCGGTTTCCTGTGCTCTCGAAGACGCCCTTTACGTAGCCAAGGCCACAGGGCCCATGGGGCGGCAGCTACCTTGGGGCCTGAAAAGAGAGTAAATGTGAGTCCTGCCTGCAAGCCCCCCTCACTGGCCCCTCCCCCGACTTTGAAGCAGGTTTGAAGAGCCCTCGTGTTGACCGCATACCAGTCATCACATTCGGGAAAGAATATTATGCTGGTGTGACACAGGCTTGTGTGTGAAGACGCCATGTCCCCGAGGGACAGGGTTTACTGAAGTTCATTTTCAGTGTCCAGCCTGGCCTGGCCGTTCCACTGTCCTATTCCTAGTGGACCTCTGGATTTGTGGTCCTGGTTCAAGTAGGAGAAAGAAAAGAAAGAAGGAAAGAAGGAAAGAAGGAAGGAAAGAAGGAAAGAAGGAAAGAAAGAGAGAGAGGAAGGACGGAAGGAAGGAAGGAAGATATGTATATTTTAACTTTTCCCCTTAATTCCTGGGTGCACACCTTCAACTTGCTCCGTGGGGACGTGGGAAACCACCCCACGCCAGTAATACCCCTTGTCCAAGTGGTGGGTTTGACCAGTTTCTTTGTCAGTCAGAATTCCCTGTTGCCACAACACAGCCTCTCTGTCTAATTCAAGCAGGAAATACATTTATTAAAAGACATCAGGTGGTCAGAATGGCTGACTCCAGGCTGGGCTTCGGAGGCAAGGCCCCGCTCCCGACGTACATCACATGGTCTCGCGGTCGCGGATACGAACTGCATGCCAGAGCCCTACGTCCCGCAGCCGCCGCACCGCCAGCACCTGAGCCCTTTTGCGTCAGGGACTGGAGAGATGGCGGCGGGGCGGCCACCTGTCCCCTGCCCTGCTGCTGAGCCCCGGCGCGCTGGCTGGTCGTAAACGGTGGAGGCGGCCCACAGTGGTTCCCGAGGCGGGCTGAGCGCCTACCCAGCTCCCTAGCTGGTGTTCTTGGGGCTTTCATGTTTTAGTTTTGTCTTCCCAGGAGCTTCTGACCATTGTCCACACTTGGAGCCGCTGTACGAGGGCGCACTCAGGGTTCCTTGCAGCGATGGAAGTAATTTTGGGTTTGTAAGAAAAACGAGGAGCAACACCAGCCTCCTGCCCACGGCTCCGGGGAGGCACGGCCTGTGCTACAGAGCAGTTTCCAAAACAAAAGGCCCGTAAAACTTTCAAGCTGGAACAAGGGCGCAGGTAGCAATCTCCGCAGCGCCCTGCTGCCCCACTTTCCACAACGCTGAAAATTCGCCCTTAAAACCCAGTAAGGGCCAGCGGGGTGTGAGGGCACCCGGGCTCGTCTGGGGCACGGGAGCCGTGCTCTGGCTTCCTGCTCAAAGGACCTTCGCTCCAGGGTGTCTCCACTTGGCGACGTGCGTGAATCGGACCCATGATTGAAGGACAAAGGCAGGTCTTAATAGGAAGTTAAGCGGGAAAAGTAAAAGGAGTTGATTCTCCACTGCAAATGTTTTAAATGTAGCAATTCTCTTTCAGGCAAGCTTTCCACAAACGCGTGAATGGGAGACGCTTGTGTCGTGGGCACCTGGTTCTTCCATCTTTACTAAACCGGACAACTTTATGTGCTCACGGTGAACAGGGTGTTCAGTTTACCTGAGGAAGTGTTGACAGGAAAATAATTGTATTGATTCTGGCATTACCATTTTTTTTCTTACCTTATTCCCCACAATTATCCAAATAGTGAAAGGCAAAGGTAAGGACATTTGGAAAACACTCCAAAAATGGACATGATAATACAGATCACTGAGAAAAGAAAAAATGTCACCCAAATTCTCTTCATCTTGAATCAAGAAATTGACATCTTTGCAAACGGCTCTTTTATCTTGTGCACAGTCGCACATGTTAATGCGCTGTACCATCAGCATTGCATCATAATTATTTCCCACATCATTACACACGTTCTCATCAACACCATTCTGAGCAATTCTGTTGCTTCTTTATCCGGATACACCACAGCCATTTAAACTGCTCGGATTATACCTTCCAGAAGTCTCTGGTTTGGGCTGTTATGTGTATTTTTTCTAAATGTTTGCACACAAATCATGATGTGAGCAATAGACTTAACTGAAATAAGTATTTAGATACTTAAAAATTCCTGGTAATTATTGCAAGTAAAATTCAGAAAAAGATGCAGCAACCTACCTCCAGCAGTAGCAACTGTAATCCAAAGACTTGCCAGCCGGGTATCAAGACCGTTTCATTTATTTAAAACTTAACTCAATAGAGGAATACAGCACATTGTATCGGTAAGTAGCGCTGTGGCCACGAGCACTGATTTTTTTGGTGTTCATCTTCCGACATGATTCATTTATTAATCTATTGATACACTTTTGTCATTATGTTGGGTTTTACCTTGTGTTTATATTCTTCGTATATTAACTTTATACTTTTGATCTATTTATTAGTTAATTTGTTGCCTCTAGTTGTAATATATTTGCCTGTTGATTTGGAAATCTAAGCTCTGTTTCTGGTGTGATTATTACGTGTGACGTCCTCTCTTGACTTCAGACTTAGCAAATCTTGTCCGATTTGCATATGTTTAAAATGAAAAGATGAGATATTATATATATACACATATGTATGTTTACACACATTCTAAAAGCACAATATTAAAACAAAAACCTCTATGTGCTTTGCCCATTTTAAAGAAACAGAACACTGTTTGCATCACTCATTTGAGCACACTTGGCATCTTGTTCCCATAAGGCAGCCACGATGAGCATTTCTCTGCTTAGGGTCTCCTCATTATTATGAAAATACGGCTCTATCTCTAAGCAATATGTTACCTGATTTACATGTATGACTACCCTCTATGCAATCTTTCATGAGTTCTTTTTTCAACCAATGTGATAGTGTCTAGTTCCACTTGTGCTTATGTGTCTAGCTGTAGTTCATTTATTCTCATTGCTTTCTACTTTATTTCACCTGTGTAGCACAATCTAATTTTATAATCCACCACTGATGGATATTTACTTCGTCCAGTATACTTTTAACTATAAAACATGTTGCTATAAACATTGTTATGCATATAAACATTAGGATTCATTCTAGATCCGCCAGGGAGAGCAGGTAGAGAAGCAGGTTTGGTGGACGTTCAGGTCATGCTGAGAAGTTTAGCTTCCTCTGAAGTCAGTGAGATTTACCCACATATTTTAAACTTAGGAATGGAATGGTTGTCTTTGCATTTTAAATGATCGTTATTTCCACAGTCTCATAAGTGAATTAGAAAGAACTGAGAGTGGAGACAGAGAAACAATTTTCACAGCTGTTACCGGGATTCAGATGTGACCCTGAATGAATTTCACATTTAATGGAATAAAATGATACAAAAATTCTTGTAATTAGAGGTCAGATCATCACTACGATTTTCAAAATCCCCATTTTTGGTGTCGACCGCAGTGTTCTGATGACTGTCACTCCCAAACTAATTGTCACATTAACACATCTCTAGTGGCTCGAGTGACATTTCCTGAAAATATGAGTCAGGCCGAGTCAAATTACAGCTGTAAGGGTGAGGCGGTCTGAGGTCTCTGTCCTGACGGCAAGGCCAGAGCCTCGTCCGTCCTCCCTGGGTAAACAGATGATCGCGGCGTCTGGGTATGCAGCCACTTCTGAGCGTGTTTTCATATATGACAAAAATGTGTCTCTGTCTTCAGTTACAGTGTTTTTGTGAGAGTGATTTTGGCCAATCTCCATTCCAGAGGAGAAAGAAAATAAACAAGCAAAAAAAAAAAAAATAGGTATTTAAGAGAAATTTTGAAATTCCTGGTTCCCTTAAACGTTAGCGATGACAAAAACGAGGTCGCAGGTCAGGTGGGTCAGCAAGAATCACAAAGGAGCTGAGGGCAGCGTCTGAAAGCTAGGCCGCTCCTTTCAAGGAGGTTTGCATTTCAAGGCCGAGCTTCCCTGCTCGTGGGACACGCTGTGGGGCCGGTTAGTTCCCTCTCTGCACGTGCCCTTCTCCGTGTGTGTGAGGGGTCTGACGATGCCTGCCGCACCAGGCTGCTGTGAGATTGGGTAACACGTGGGAGCAAGAACCCAGAGCACATTCCGGCCCATGGTTGGTGCTAAATGCACATCACTGTGTGGTTCTAGGGCACAGCTAGGAGGTTTTAAGTTGGGACACATCAAGGCTGTGTTTACCCCACTGGACTCACAGTCCTTCTTCTCAAGGCTGCATTGATTCACACTGCAGGTTGATTTTTCCTTTCTTCATCGACGAATTCCCTGACTAGAGTAAAATTTATATGTAAATTTCACCTTAATAAGATATAGTCATATGATCTGACAAAAATGTATTCTCTGAAATAGACCTGTAGTCAGGAATAGCAAAGAAAATCACCTCCTCTTTCCCTTGGGATAAAATTTTCCTTTATGCAAAACACACACCATTTAGCCCTAAAATCCTGTACTGTAAATTATTTTTTGGAAACATATTTGGAAAAGTTTGTTACTATGGAATTTAAAAGATCATGTTTTTCCTCACTCATCCCCCAAATCCATCTTCACTGCACGTGCCAAAAAGACATTCATTCGTGGATCTATCCATCCATCCATCCACTTATCACACAATTATTAAGTAAGAGAAGATTTTCATGTGCACCAGGCCCCATGACAGGCAAGGGGCTACAAGAAAGAAACACAAAATAACCTCTCCTTTTAGAGAGCTCTAAACCCAAAATTTTAGTAAAGTGATTATTTGATGGAAGTTTTTACAGATATCAGATCTCTGGAGCGTAGGTCTTCGTAAGTGAAGCAGTTTTTGACTTGAGTGTAAAACGCAGGTGGATGATGGCTGGGCGCCTTGGAGTGACAGGGTCATGGACAGAGAACAAAGGAATCTCGAGTTGAAACAAAAAACCTTGAGGCCACCTGACACACGTGAAGAATGTGAGATTCTCACTCCCAAGGCGTCCCGTGCGCCCTCATCGTCAGCCCGAATCATCCAGGGAGCCAGTGGAGGGACTTCACTGCCGACTAAGCTTCTCAGACTTGTGCTGTTTAGAAAACCCGTTATTCATCTTGTTTCAGTCAGGGGCTGTCATTCCAACTGTGATCAACACCGAATTCCACCTGAGCTCTACTGATTTCTGTAAATGTCAACACACCAAGTATATTATAAGTGCCAGTTAAATTGCCTCATTCGAGTGCTGGTTTCTCACGCGGGTGCGAAGCACGGCACACCTATTTTCACAAATCAGAAGTACTTTCTTTGATAAGTGAAAAGGACTAAGCTCATTCAGCTCTCCTAGGAGCCTGCTTCCCAGTACGCCCGTTGTGAAATGTGCAGAGGCAGTGAGCACACGTTCCGCGAGCAGTGCTCCGCGGCGGGCCTGGCGGCTCAGCGCGCTGTCCTCCGCTCTGTCCCCCGAAGCTCCCGGGGGCGCTCACGTTGTCGCTGCTCCACACGGCCAGTGGGCCAGTGCCAGCTGGGGCTCCGCCGCACTGCGCGCGTTCAGCGCCAACAGTCAGGCGGGCCTGGCAGCTTTGTGTCTTCTATTCCCCTTGATGCCCACAAAGTTATTCCTTATTAGTCAATTTCATAAGCCGCTTTATGCCTTGTGTTAAGATTGTTTATATCATCTCCTTTATTTAAAAAAAAATCAGCCCTGGGAAGAGGGCTTAATTCTACATTTACTCATAATGCATACAGATTCAGGAGTTATTTGATTAAAAAACGGATAAATCAATAAATAAGAATAGCTAAAAATAAACAAAATAGCCAATGAAATTTCTGCTATCTTACTGCGAAAATGTTTTCGAGTCAAACTACCAAAATATTTTATTTTATTCATTAATTTTTTTTCTGAGAATAGTCGATTATTTCAAAGAAGATATATACAAAGAAAAACACACAGCTGCGAAGACCTTCACTCTTCCATCTTAGCCTGTTCAGGGTAGTTTATCAAAAACGTCATAGACTAGGTGATTTAAATAACAAACACTCATTTCTCCCAGTTCCGGGAGCTGGGAAGTCCAAGACCAAGGAGCTGAGACGCTCCGCGTCTGGTGAGGTCTCTCCTGGTTCACAGATGCCGTCCTGCCGCTGTGTCCTCAGTGGTAGGAGGGGCAGGGAGAGAGCACGAATCACATCATGGGGGCTCCACCCTCAGGACTTGTAATTATCTCCCAAAGGACTCCCCTCCTAATACCATTATCTTGAAAGTTAGGGTTTTCATATATGAATTTTGAGGGGACACAGACTTCAGGTCCACTGCAGCCTCCACATAGTCTTTTTTCCTCAGGTAAGATTTATACCCAGTGAAGTGCACACATTTCCATGTGCCACTTAATGACTTGACACAACGTAGAACATACTTCCATCTAGAAAGTTCCCTAGTTTCCTATTTCTATCTTTTTTCCTAGAAGCCACTACTGTTCTGACTTTCTTTCTAGGACTTTGTACCAGTTTCTCAGGCTGCCGCAACCACATACCTCAAACTAGGGCTCACTCGCAGAATTCTACTGTCTCAAAGTTCTGGAGGCTGGATGTCCAAGATCGAGGTGTCAGCAGGGCTGGTGTCTCCCGAGGCCTTTCTCCTTGGGGTGCGGAGGGAAGGTCAGCTTCTCGCTGTGTCCTCGTGCGGCCTTCTCGCTGTGCATGAAGTCCCTCGATGTCTCTCTGTGTCAGTGTCCTCAATTATAAGGAAGGTCCCCGTCAGGAGTTAGGGTTAACATGACCTAGAGTCCCGGGCCAGTGCTTTGCGAGAATTTTGCGCTGGGAAGGAGAAGTGGGCTTACCATTTTCTGCGTCATAATTCTGTGTGGTGGATTTTGGCATGGAAGTTTTGACATTAAAAACAAAACAAATGCTTCCTTCTGCTCATGCAGATATGGTGAGGGTCCAAGTGTCTAATAAATGCAATTATTATGTTTAAATAAAGCCCAAAATTGCAAATGATGATTTTTGAACTTTCTGAAACTCCTTATATTTTAATATGTGGCTTATAGAAGGCCGTGAGAATTTAAAATGATCTCAGTAAGCTTTTAATATATGTCGGCAACTTTTCCCCCAGGAAGGCATGCACAGTGTTTTGATGGCCTCACCAGCAGGGATGGTGGCATCTGTCCTGATGCACCTTCTGTGCTGTTGGCTGACAGCATTTTGTTATTGATGTGTTAAGGAGGATTTTATACACTTACCATTTGTACTTCCTGTTTTATTGTAAACTGGCTGTACATCCCATTGGTCCATTTTTCTATTAGCATTTTTTGTTTTCTTTTTAGAGCTGTTTATTTAAAATATTCTCCCTCTGAACACTTGCTGCAAGTACTTCCCAGGCCTTCCTTGTTTGGTTACGTTGTTTCTATTAAGTGACTTTTATTTTTGCTTTTACTTCAGAAATCTATATGATCATTCCTTTTCCCTTTGGGCTTCACCCATCACTTTATGCTTAGCAATGCTGTCCTTTTCCTGATATGACTTTCTTAATAAGACCTCAACGGATGGTCTGGGTTCATATTGAAAGAAGCAAGAAGAACTTTAAAAAGAATGATATTACTGAGGAAATGGTATTTTTTAGACCTATCTTGATGATTTAATTATTCATCATTTTTGAGACCTAACTTTTATTATCAAATTCAACTGCAACACACTAAATGGGAAGGTTATTATGTCAAGATAAAGATGCTCTGAGAGACTCACTCTGTATAGTTTTTAGATGCTGCATTTTAAATATAAAATAGAGGTGAAGGATTTGCAACAGAAATAGTGCCAACTCAGAGTTCCTATATGTGGTCCATTTAGATGGAAGCCATAGCAATAGTGCTATATTCTATCCTTCTTAGAGTTTATCAATATTATGCAGCTGTTGTGTCTCTTAAAGAAAATGCCAAGAAGAAATAATGAGGTTGTATGAAACTCAAAGTAAAAACTTTCAAGGCAAAACTACAGAGCTAAGGAAAAGCAGAAAGAAAGAGCCAGAGCTACAGCAAGGCTTCCTGCTTATTTACATAACATTACCCTAAATGCGTTGCATTACATTTTTCTTTGAACAATTGCCCTCTTTGGAATACGCCCAAAACCAAGTCTGTTTCTTTCCGGAGCTGGCTCCACACCGATAAGTTCTGAGTACAAAGTGTGTGACTGCAATTCCTGACTCACTCTGAGCTTGAACTAAAGGCGTCTTTGATTGGCATGAATGCGTTGCCAAGTGAGGAGACCCCACTCATACGGAAAGGGAAAAAAATGGGCCAGTCCTCTTCATTCTTGAAAAAACATACTGTTCAATTCATGTAAAGGCAAGTTAATTTCAGAAAGGTTTACTTCTGTTTTCTTGAGATAACAAGATGTGAAGCATTTGCTTAAACTCAGACTGTTGATAAAATTCTTCAGACGTTATCATCATTGACTGCGTGCTTCAGACACATAACATATTCAAACAGAATGCTATTTTGGTAATTCGTTCAACTCATCCTCGCTGTACCTTCCTGGAGCATGAACGGCATCTTCCACGTCTATCTGCGCTTAGAGAAAAATTCCTTAAGTTTGGCTGAATCTTTCCTTGTTTAAGATAATGGGAAATCCTGGAAAGGTACTTTTGGTTGCCCAGGAAATAATGATTCTTCTGATCTTTCAGAAATTAGAACATGCATTAAAAATGCATTTCCCATGTGTTAACCTAACTCCGTGTTAATACATGTTAATTTTTTCTCTGTAACTATCATATAAATAACCAAACACTGTCAGGTCTGAGTAAAAAAAATGTTTCAGAAATGTTTCATATCCATATACATCAAGTATTTGCATGAAGTATTCACTATCTTTAATATCACTGCACAAATGAAAATTCATAGAACTTTTGATTTTAATATGTTTTGAACTATAATACTTTTAGATGAAGTAAAAATCATGAACATATGCCTCATCCTTTAGATTCTAAGTAAGTACTTGGTTTAGGTTTTGATTGTAAAGTTATTGAGTAAACAGATTAACAGGAAAATGTAATCTCAGGTTCAGATTATTCATAGTAGGTAGAATGGACTAAGTGTATAACAGAGAAATTTAGGGCATGTGAAAACCAGTGTTACTTTAATAGCAGCTGGTAAATTATGGAACCAGTTTCGACCAAGGGCCATCTTTTATTTTCTCTGTCCTTCTCTTTGGTTTTCTTTTCCTGTAAGGATGAACAGTACCATAAAATCTAACATTCGATTTTGGAGTTTAAGGAAAAGCCCTGTGTTTCCTCATCTAAACATATTAGAGAATTCCTTTTATGGACTCATAAGAAAACGGAACTTTGTTCCCACGTGGGTTCTCTTTCCCAGAATACAGATCCTTTGAAAACTATGAATGCAAAATGTCAAGTGACAGGGCAGATTTGGAACTTTGTTTTTGTTTTTTTTTTTCCCTTATTAGTCCCTGGTCATAGTAACAGAGGTAGTACTAGATGTGTCTTTTTCACATTTAAGGAACTGTATATTTAAGCATAAATTTACCTGGGAGTGTTACCTAATTTAAGATAGCCTGACGTTTGAGATACTATCTTTACAAAATAGGTTGGTAATACTATTGCAAGGGAATTTTGACGCACTAAAACAATTGCATAAAATTTTCTCTGAAGTCCTTTGAAGTCTCTCCTAAGGCATTTGCAGCTCCTTGTCCACCTGCACTGTAGACTCATTCCTGACAATGGACATTCACCTCCTAGAGTGTTATAAGGTGAACTTCACATCATAAGGTTTAAATAAATGTCCATTGAATGAATGATAAAGACCGTAGAAACTATGGATATTTCTAATTATTTCAATGCCTATTTACTAACTGTTAATTCTGCTGTACTTTTATAGATGATGTGTAGTATACTATCAAAAACTGTAAGAAATATAAAGGAGAAGATACTGTAGCTCGTGGTCAAGAGAAAAATCCATGAATCAGCAAGTCAGAGCTCAAAATGACCTGCATGTTAAAGAGATTGATAAAATGAGTGAAGAAATGAGGACCTTAAGGAGAGATTTGGAGACTGCCTGAAAGATTCAAATTGCCACCCTAGCGAGATGGAGCAAAAAAATAATTGAAAGAATCTTGGCTGGAATTTTCCAAGTGTATTAAAAAAAAACAGCAACCTGCTGATTTACAGTAACTGGTAAAATTCCAAAAGCATGCCAAAGATAGAGGAAGGCATAATTTCAAAAACAATGTCAAGAAGAAGAGGAAACAGTTATGAAATTGTGGTTCCCTGGCCTGAGGGCACGTCCCAATCCATAGAGCTGTGGGATGTGTGTGTGCGTGCGTGCGTGCGTGTGTGTGTCGGAGGAGTTGGGGGTTAAAGCCTTGCCAGCAAAATGTATGAAAGATCACGGTTCTGCATTAGCAAAGCATAAAGTAATTTAAATGTTTAGAGGAGAAATCCTGGCAGTCCAAGAACTACAGGAGTGAGAACCAGATGTAAAGCATTAACTCCCCAATTGTCTGAATGAAAGTTAAATTGAATGTTCCTTGCAGGAGACCCCAGGAAATATGACAAATAAGCAGGCAGAGGTTAGAGAAATCTACTCTGGAAAAGCAAAGTTAGTCAGAGCTAGGGCTGTGATTCCATGCTTTTCTTACCAGAGCTCATCCCCTTACTATGCACAATCAGGTGACAGAACCTGCCACGCCAGGGTACAGATTTAAAAGTTGGAAATTAGGGGAAAGTCCCTGAGAGCAAGGGAGCCCCAGAGGAGGTGATCCACAGCTCCACCCAAGATCCTGGGTGACTGACCAGTTTCACAAGTACAGAGAAGGTCTGCAGTGAAGCAATATAAAAAATCAACCGAGGAACCTCTAAGAGCAGAGCACAGATATAAGCAGTCGCAAATTTTTGGGTGACAAAGTTAAATATTAGAACAAAAATAATAATAATTCTCAGAATAACACAATAAAGCCCAGAAGTACAATAATATGTTATCTTTAATATCCACTTTTCAAAGGAAAGTGACTGGCATACAAAGAAACAGTGTGAAACGTAACAAAGATAAAAAATGTGTCAGTAGAAACTGAAGTTAGTTGGGCCCCGAAGTAGTATTTAGTAGACAAATACTTCAAATGAGCTATTAAACATACATTCACAAAATTTATTAAATAAAACACCCTCAATGGATTAAAGGAAAATAAGACACCAATTAGTGAACAGACAGGAGAAATCAGTTATGTAAATGGTCATTCCAGAGCTGAAAAGTACAAAAAAAAAAAAAGAATTTAATTTTTTTTCCACTTGATCACAATACCAGAAATAGATGCATACAAATGTGACTAACTGAAGTTTGCAAAAGATGAAAAGGAAATTCAATGGAGCGAGGTTAGCTTTTTCAACGAATGATTCTACAGCAATTAGGTGTCCATATGCAAATGCACACATATACACATATACATAAAGCAGCCTCAGTGCAGAGCTGTAGCTCGTACAGGTGTTAACTAAGAGCTAATCACAGTATCGATGTGTGATGTAAAACTAGAAAACTTCTAGAGGATAAGAGGAGAAAGGTGTGTGACCTCGGACAGGCAATGAGTTTTTAGATAATACACCAAAAGGATGATCCATAAAAGAAAAATAATGGACAGATTGGATTTTATGAAAACTCAAAATTTTTGCTCTGTAAAATACACTGAAAAAACGTTTAAAAAACCCCCACAGTTAAGTCCCTCCGAAGGAGCCCCTGCCCCGGCCGAGCCATGGGACATGCAACTGTCCAGATCAGGAGTTCGTCCAGAGGAATGAAATGAAAAGACACACTGACATTCTTCGATTTTTACCGCAGCACTCAGTCATCTTTCCCAGAAAAGAGGTTGAAGTTGCAGGAAACAGACATGCTGTAAGTTCCAGAATAACCTTAAAATGATTTTATTTTTCCAAACGGAAGGGCAAAAGAGGGGGTAAGAACCATGGATTATCATATAAAGAGTCAGGAGAGTGGAAGTTTAACTACCCAGTTGTTCCAAAAGCGAGACCACAAATTCTGAGAGAGCAACAGTGTCACCAGGTAAAAGAGCTGCATTGAGCCATTTGAGAATGTGACTTTGTGACACGAGACTTGCGACAGTAACCTCTGGTCCAGAAGGACTGAGACCTGGTCAAGGTGAACGCCCCCTAGGGGCGCACTCAGGGTGCGGACCCGGTGCTTGGGGTTCTGAGAGCTGGGCTCCTCCCTCTGTTCTGTCTCTTCCCACTGGGGCGCGGGCACCCTTCCCTCTTCCGAGGCCCACGTTACCTGGTGGCAGGAGCGGGAGGTAAGTGGCCACTGCATTTGTTACAACAGTGTTCCTGTCACAGGAATCCCTCCGGTCACTCTACAGAGAGGGCATCGCCAGTCTTCTCGTCTCACTTAACCCCCTGTGCCATCTGGCGCCATTCGTGCTCCCCTGCTCACCGCTGTGCTTTCTTGCTTACCTGACATGACATAACACCCACTGACCCCACGCGGGTGAGTCAGGAGGGTCTCTGGTACATCTGCCTGCACCTGGCCCTGAGGTCTGAGTCCCAGGGCCGGTCTGCTTTGTGTCCTGACACTGTCTCCGTCAAGCCACACCTCGCTGGCCTCAGCAACGGTGCCAACGAGGCCATCACGGATGAGATGGGAGGACTTGCACACACGTGCACACACACCCCTGCACACCCAGTGACAGCATGCCTGTGCTTAGCAAATCCAGGAGTGATGTAGTCTTTACTTAGTATGGTTTAAAAACTTTAATCTAATTATGAACTAAACACTCATCAAATACGGCCTAAAAAGTGTATTAAACAAATAATAAAGTGTACTCATAATCCTTTCATCCAAAAATAACCAGAGGACAATTTGGTTCTATTCCTTTGTGTGTATAGTTCCCTATATTAACACATAATAACCACCTTTTAAAATGACTGTTACTCTATCAAGCGAATGTTGCACGGTTTGCGTAACCAATTCTCTGTTGATAAACATTGCCTGTTGATGCGCTGTGGCTGTCTTACTTAGTGTAATGTCAAACAGCCTCGATAAATCTTCAATTATATCTTCAACTATTTCCTTATTTACCTAATGCTAGCAGGATGCGAGTGAGTGTCAGTTTGGGATCTTTGTGTCATATTCCTGATCTACGTAGCATCAGAGGAAATTATTCTAATGGACTTAAATATGTATTTGTTTTAAAAAATTAAGGTAACATTACAGCAAAAATAATAAAACGTAGCTATTGCTTTTGTAGGTATCTTATAAGTATATTCTCAAATAAAACCTTAGCTGCTAAACAGGATAACTTTTCACACATCGATCACAGGTGTTTACTCAGCACCACTGTGTGTCACAGCTGCTCATCACTGAAGAATCTCTCTCCTCCATACGTGGATTTACCCTCTACCTCAACCCCAACTGCCTTGCTCCCTCCCAGCAGGTAGCTTAGGGTTCTCAGTCCAAATCTGGAGTAGGAATCCGAGATCTTGAAGTGTGTAGGTAGATGAGGGAGGTCTGGATAGTGAAAACACAAAAGTAGTTAAGATAATTGCCCTTCTATTTGCCTATTTGCCTTTTCATTTCCTCTGTAATTCCTTAATTATGAAAGCAGTGGGCCAGATGACAAAGGACCAGGCTAAATGTCTTCCTGAAGAGCTTACGAGGGCGCTGGTGCAGGTGTAGCCGAGGGCAGGAGTGAAGGGTGCAGCATGCGGAGGCGCACTGAGAAAATCCAATCTCACCTTTCCACCCAGATTCCTTAAATTAATACTGCCCCTCAAAGTAAGACAAATACAATGAACGTCTCCTAAAGTGAATCATAGGGACAATGCAGGTATATATTAGAAATCAGAAGAATTGGATGCTTGTCTTAAATTGAGGCAACAAAATCCACGGAGTGACCACTCTGGATGGTGAGGAGACGCTTTTGCTGAAGGTGGTGGCTACCATGAATGTCACCATCTGGAGATGTGACTGAAAGTCTCCTGACGGGTGTGGCTACCCAGTGAGTCACAGAACCGGGGAGGCGGGGGGAACACAGACACCAGATAGCCTCTCCTCATGATCCTGCAGGTTCTGAAGCTGAGTCAGGGAGGAAACGCTTCTCTTTCACGTCACAAATCCAGTTAACAGCAAACAAGACACAAATCCGAGCCTCTGCTTCCGGGGCGAGTGCCCTGTCTGCACCGCCTGCATGTTTACGGCCGCCCTTCCATGAAGCGCGCACTGACCTCGCTGTGCTGGTTGTGTTTTGCTCGCTGAGTATCAGATAGTCACAAGCACAGCGGTTTGAGCAATTTTGCGTTTATTGTCTTTGATAATCTCCTTTCTGATTAATTCAAAGTCAGCTGATTAGTGGCCGTAAAGACATCTGTAAACCCCCATTTTCCATGTAATGTAACATAATCACTGGTGTGATAACTCATCAGATGCGGGTGCAGAATCGAGGCAGGCTGTTCTGGCTTTCTCTCTATCACATTTAAAAAATACTTTAACTTTTGTCAAAAAAAGAAAGAAGGAAAGTAACCGCCAATGCCGATTCGCTCTGTCGCAGTTCGGCCCGTTCCTGACTGAAGGGCGCTGCAGGCGAGAGCGCCCTGGGAGACAGCGCGCCCTTTGCTGGTCTCCATCGAACAGGGCGTTACCTGGCGGGTAGCTGCACCCACGCCCGCGGCTCGCGGTCAGCCGGCTCCACAGGGCAGGGCCACGGTGTCCGGAGGGGGAACGCGTCTCAGCAAAGGGACACTTTTTCCAAGACGGAGTCCCTTTAGGAACCAAGCACGTTTCCGCGATGGCCTGGAGGACTGGTGCGCTCCTGGAGCTGGTGACCGCGGGGGGGCTGCTGGGCGGCTCCGGGGCGGGTCTAGTGGCAGACGGGACGCGGCGCCGTTGTCAGCACTGTCACCGCGGGCACGCAGCACCGTCCCGGCTGCCACCGCCACTAGCACCGTGAGAAGCAGCTCCCGTACCTGCCGCGCTCCGAAAAGAGCGCAAACCACCCCCCCCCCCCCGGGGAGCCGCGCACGGGCGCTGCCCGCTCGGCCGGCCCGGCTCCCGCAGGACAGCGTGTGCGCGCCCGCACCGTCACGGGCACGGCCGAGCGGCCCGCCGGGGTCAGGGCGAAGGCGCGCCGAGTCTCTGCTCCGCATCTCACGGCTTCTGTAAAATGAGTGATACAAAGAAACAGCATTCCTACTTTTTTTTTTTTTTTTTTAACTTCTGAGTAGGAGAGAGCTCTTAAGCCGAAAGCAGAATCCCAGTTCTCTGGGCTTAAGTTTCAATTTGAAAAGCAATTTCGGTTTTCATCTTCTTAGACTTTAAAAGGCTTGTTGACGGTTCTCTTCCTATCTAAATAATGTGTTTTTTAAAATAATTTATTATCATTATTTTTTTGAAACGTGTTCATTTTTAAAATTAAGTAATACAGATTGTGCCAAAGCTTAAAACATCGTGTAAAATCTCCCAGAAATGACCGGTGCGTTGATACCTCTTCTCTCTGAACATAAGAAGAATGAGAGGGCGTGAGAACACACAGCAAGAAGTACACTGAAAAGTGTGCGATCATACTCCGTAGGTTAGATTTTTAAAGTCATTTAAATAAGATTTCAGTTTAACAGGAGAAAAGTAAAACAATTGGAAACAGAAGTCATTGCTAAGATTTATAAATACAGTTCTCATTATAAGACAGCGCTCCGTTGTTATTATAATTCAGCGTTTTGACTTTTCAAGGTTTATAATATCTGACTTAGCATCTCCACTGCTGACCTCCATGGCTGCTGCTCTTAGGCGTAGATTTAAATGTATTCAGTGTCCGCCTCCTGGCTTGCACTTCTTAATTTCTTATTCTAATTCATCTCATTCACTGTCCTGTCCCACTGTCCGCTGGGCTCCAGGAAGGGCGCCCAGGGCGCGGGGTGTGGGGGTCTAGTCCTCTGACGTCAGGAACTCAAATCCCAGCCTTGTTTAGATGTTTCTAATGTGTCTGTCCTGCTTTGATGCTGCCCCATCCTCATTTTGTTGCCGTTTTTTTTTTTTTTTTTTTTTCCTGCCCCTGACAGCATCTTTTTGCTAAACTCACTCCGGTGACTTGACGGTCTCGTTAAGTTTTCTACAGGGAGAACTTTGAGGAGCGTCCCTGCCCCACTTGGGGTATTTTTTCCTTTCTCCCTCACCCCATCCCGTGCCCTCCCGAGTGCTCTTATCTGTTTCGTCTCCAGCCAGCGTGCATGATGGTCACTTGATTCTTCTAGCCTTGCTGACCCTTCCTTTGATAGGGCCCGGTTCCCGCTTTCTTCATCACTTTTTTGTTCCCTTTCAGTAATTGTTTTGTGTGTATATGCACATTTAGTGAAGTAGAGCCAGTGTACAGTGTTGTGTCAAGTTGTGGTGCACAGCACAGTGCTCCAGTCACATGTGAACACACATGTGTTCGTTTTCATATTCTTTTTTTCACCATAAGTTACTACGAGATGTTGAATATAGTTCCCTGTGCTCTACAATATGAACTTACTGTTTATCCATTTTATACATAGTAGTCAGTATCTGTAAATCTCAAACTCCCAATTTATCCCCTCCCACCCCTTGCCCCCCAGTAACCACAGGTTTGTTTTCTGCGTCTGTGAGTCTGTTTCCGTTGCGTATGCCCTTGAAGGTAAGGGGTCTAGGCTGGAGCTCAGAGCAGCAACTCTTCAAACCATAGCTCTACTCTTATTCTCCTGAGATTTTGTTCAATATATATTGTCGAAATTCAATATTCAGAATTGTGAGTGCAGCCTACGGCTATGAGATAACACCTTCAGAATTTTGATTATGTCCAATTTCAGCCAGACTCCCTGGTGAAGAGTGAGGCCTTCAGGTGGTTCCCGCCCCGTCTGAACTTCTGAAGGTTAAAGTTCGATGCTCGAGATCTTCTTCTTCTTGTCCCCCCCCCCCACCCCCTCCTCCTCTGTCCTCCAGCCTGGCTATTCACGCCTCTGTGTGCTGTTCCCCGTGGGTGCAGTTGTACCAAAGTTCAAGATTTTTACATTTACTCTTTCTGGCAGAATGGCTTTTTAGGAATGGGGAAAGGAAGAAATCACGCTGAGCCATGCCAGAATGGTTTCTTTTCCTTGGCAGGGTTTTCTAGAGATTGTTGTTTTTCCGACCCCCTGCTTTTGCTTATAGTGTTTCACTGGGTCTTATTGTTTTTCGCTCATTTTTTTAGGCATCAGGGCAGGGGATGCAATGGTATAGGTCCCTTCAACCAGTTCACCTAAAACAATGTCTGAATGATTATTGTTTTAAAAATATTCTCTTTAGTTGGAGACTTCTTTGTAAAGACATAAGTTTAAGGAGAAAGGTGAGACCTAGGATTCTTTAGGATTAATTGCAACCTGGTTATGTAACCCAACGTAAGTCACCTCGCCTCTCTGGGCTTCTGCCTCCTCATTTATAAAAAGACGGGGGTCGGGTTATGTTCTCTCTGACGTTCACGTTCTACGTCTCTGCACTGCCGTGACTCTGTATGAAACGATGTTTCTCTTGCACTCTGTACAATGAGTCTGTAAAAATGGCTTCAGTTACAGAAGGTCCCAAATGTCCAGGACAGTTTGCAAAGGGTTTGAAGAAACCAGATTTTAATCTTTTCTATTTAAATAAAATATTCTTGTTTCATGTGCCCTTTTAAAAATAAACAAATAGACTCCACTTCCATATGGTCTTTCATGATCGTTTGCCTTCATCTTTGCCTGACAACAGTTTGATGAACATGGCACCAATTCTGTGTATTGGTGTAGTGGCCCAGCTGCCCACCTCTGCTCTGTTCCCCATTGCACTGGATAATCTAAAGAATGTGCTAATTCCTTCTTCATGTATTTTTTCCTTTTACCCTAAAGTAGTTGTTTTTTTTTGGTGCAAATATCAATCTAGCCTAGTTTTCCTATCAAAAATATTCTTGTTGGTAGCATGTGTGGTGGTTAATTTTATGTGTCAACTTGGCTGGACCATGGTGCCCAGACATTTGGTGGAACATTATTCTGGAGGTTTCTGCGAGGATGTTTTTGGACACGATTAACATTTAAATTGGTGAGCTTTGAGTAAAGCAGATTGCACCCCAGAGTGTGGGTAGGTTCCATCCAATCAGTCAAAGGCCTAAATGGAACAAAGACTGCCCCCCCCCCTTCCCCAACAAGGGGGAATCCTGCCTGCAAACAACACTCAGACATCAGCTGGTCTCCTGGGTTTCTGATCTGCTGGCCCACCCTGCAGAATTTGGACTTTCCAGTCTCCAAAATCACATGAGCCAATTCCTTAAAAAAGCAATCACTCTCCTCTCTCTCTCTCCCTACATATATACATATGTTCATTGGTTTCATTTTTCTAGAACATCCTGACTCATATAGCATGCCTTAATTATTTCCAAAAACGTGTCCATGACGAGAACACTGAATTTCTTAAGGCAAACATAATTTTTTGCAGGGTGGTGTGGGGCCGAGGAGGGGATGGTGGTGGGGAGCAGAAGGACATAAAATAAAGCTTCATCCTGAGGAAAAACAGATCTCCTGTCCTCGTTGAAGGAAAAGTGCGTGGAATTAAAACTTGAGTTGCTTCCGTTCCTCACAATCCAGTGTGTTGTGACACCACCGCTCACTGAGATGTGGGTCTTGACAAGCCTTCTCCCCAGGGCAGCGGACTGCTTTTATGACCGGACACCTCTAACTGAACACCCGGCCTAGTTATCAGTAAGACGGACCGTTGCCAGTTGTCAACGTTGTTAACAGCTCTGCTCTAGAATGAATTAAAAAAAAAAAAAAGGGATTCCCATATTAGAGCTAGTTGGTGGCCTGCCTGGGAAAGAAAGAGTTACTGTCTCCTCAGCCAGGTCTCTGGGCTCCTGCCAGGCCAGGCCGCACACTCGATGGGTCACTCACCTTCACTTCTTCATAAAAAATATTGTCCTGTAGGAATAATGTGTTCGTAAGTCCTGCCCTTCCAGATAAAACCCCAAGTCAGTTGTCAACGTTTGCTTTTGGTTTATTTGTTTAAATTTGTTATGGAGGCCGAATGACCTCAATCCATTCATCTCATCTCCACTCTTTCGACCACAAAACCTGTACGCTGAGCCCACGAGAGTCAAGAAGGAAAAGACGCTGACAGTTCCTTAAGTCACAGGCACCCTGGGCGCCTGCACCACCCACTGCGCACGTCGGCCGTGCGCCTCTGAGACGCAGCCGCGTTTCCTCCTGGCTCGGCTTCCACCATCGGGGGGCGGGAGAGCCCTGCTCCCTGCGAGGGGGATGGTGTTGAAGTAACATTATTTGGCTGCGTTTTTCTGGCCTTCAACAGTCTAACTCTACTGAGTTACTATGGAAAACTGAGCTTGATTGATCAGATAAAGGCAATATTTTAAAGGTTCTCATTCTCAGTATGTAGGATAAAATGGTGGGAGGTCACACGCTCTAGTGTGTGTGTTTATATAAAAATTAGGATCAGCTTGGTCAGTAGGCCCTCAGTTAGCATAGTGCGTCTCTAGATATGAAAATGTAAAGAACTACTTTATATTGTGTCAAAAATCCTGCATAACAGTGCCACTCAGTTAGACCATTTGTTTTCTGGACTAGAGGGAAATGAGCCATCGGTGACCAGAGCAACACGAGGCATTCTTACTCAGGAGCAGTTACTCAGGAAGTTATTACCAATAAGTCAGTACGTTACTTTGATCACTTCACAGTATGCTCACCAAGAAAAGAAACACAATAGCCTTTCTACAGTAGCTTTTAAAAAATGTGTCGATGAAGAGAGTACGGGGTTTGCCAGCGGACAGCAAGGATTTGAACGACCACTTTTTCACTGTTGTGTTTACGTGGGTGAAAAGGTCTCACCTCTCCGAGCCACAGCGTCAGCTGTATAATCACAATGTTACAACACCTTCAGAAGAAAAATTAAGGAGAAGGCTGTATGCAAACGTCTAGGGCTGTGTCTGGCACAGGTGTGTGTTCAAAGAGCGTAATTTGCCTGCCGCCTTTCCCCTGAAGCTCAGTTTCCTTGGGCTCAGGGCGCGAGGAGCGCTCCCGGGCACAGAGAGTCTGCGAGGCCCAGACGTGGGCGCGCTGCGGACGCCGCTCCGGGGAAAAATGCGCGGGGGCCCCGGACCCGCGCGGCTCAGGTCCCGTTCCGTCCGCCCCCACCCTGCGGGGTCTGCGAAGATGAGAAAGCCGAAGACGTATCCAGGGCCTCTCAGAGCCTTGCGCAGGTGAGGTGTGGACGCTCCTGCGATGTGGAAGGTGGCGATGAAGCCACCTCGCGCCGTGTGTGCGCCGTTGGCGGCGCTGCCAGGCGAGGGGCCCGCGGTGCGCGCCCCTGGTGGTGGCGGACCAGCTGCCCGGATCGCGGCCGTGACCTGTGCCTTTGAACTTGCGGTCTCGGAGGTGGTCTCAGAGGAATGAGGTCATGGTGTGCCTGCTGTTTTCCACCCTGGAAATCATTCTTGAATGCCCACCACCTTTTTTTCCAGATCATTTTTTGAAGCAAGTTCTAAGACATTATTTTCTGTTGAAATCCCTGCAGTGTTTTCTATTTCCTGCACAGGATCTTGAGTGACCCCCAGCTGGTCTTTGAATACTACTTCTCTGCTGGTTTTCCTGGCCTCCGAGGGAATTCCCGTGCAGCTGGGGGAGGGGTGGGCGGGGAAGGCGCGGGAAACTGAGGGAGGAAACTGAGTCCAAGCGGCTGCAGGAGGAGGAAGGGGAGAGGACATGTCGGCACTGGAAGGGGGGCCAGAGCCCGGTAACTTACTGGCATGAAGAATGTGAGGAATAGCAATTAGGGTCACCGTCGTGACACAGAAACATGCCATCACTGTCATTTGAGTGAAAAGAATCAAAATTCTTCCCAGATGAACAGAACACTTGAGAAGAGAGAGTTTGTTTCTATTTCTGCAAAACTTATTGCAAAAATGCCTGTGATGTTAGAGGCCTAGGCTGAATCCCAAGGTCCCTGGAACTTGGAAGGACCGCATGCCTTCCGGGATGGCGTGTGGGACCTGGAGTGGGGCTGGGGCTGGGTCACTGGTAAGTGTGATGAGGAGCAGCCGGGTAACTAGCTTAGGACTGACGTGAATCAATTTGATTTACTTTCTTTTCCAAGTTTGTTTGGGCAAAATAAAGAAACACCCCTGTTGATGTTTTGAGTTACACAGTAGGATGTTTCACTCCTTCCTCAACTTATGAATACTCAGCAGCTGCACGGCATGACCATTCTCAAACATTCCTTGGTGCGGACATACAGAAACATTTGCATTTAATGAGACAAAGTAGACTTTAAGAGAAGCGACCAAGAGAAGCCATGGAGGAGACTATAGGATGCATGAAGAAATGCTGAAGTAGGAAAACTAAAAATAACACCGCTCTGATGTTAAGATCTCAGCCAACTTTTCCAATGAAGTTAGAAAACAGATTCTTTTAGCTTTATGGCAGCCATTTCATTACGCTGCTCCCCAAATGACTTTATAAGAGGAAAGGGCTTTGTGAATTAGATTGTTTTATTACAAAAATTCCAGCAGGATGCATATTCTCGGGAGCCCCTTGTTTTTCTGTAAGTGGTCCTTGACGAGTGAGCAACGGGAGGGCTGAGCGAGATTACATAAGACCCCAACTGAAACTTAAAACGCCCAAGTGACTGTATGCAAGACGACCTCTATACGCATATCCAGGACTGCATTCCCAAACAGGAAAGCACATTCTGCAAGCTGGGGCAAAACAACTGCAAACTCAAACTACTATCATGAAAAATATTTAATGTAAAGGAACACGTGCCCAGAAATCACTAGCTGGTTTCCCTTTAGAACGTCAAGATCATATTCTAATGCACAAGGTTTTGTTTACCTAAGCCCACAACAGCATCTTACGTATCGGTGACGAGCAATTTAAATTTCTTCCTATCGGAATTAATACTTATAATAGCTAATATTTGGTTATTTTTTAAAATTTACTACTGTGTGTAAGGCGGCTTTTTTGGCAGGTTAGAGAGCTGAGGGGGTGTTAAAGTTTTCTGCATGCCCTTCCTCCCCATCAGTGAAGCTTTATTTGAGGCTCTGTCTGCTCAGCATTTGCCAAGTTCTCAGGTGAAGAAGGTACTTACCTGAGGAAGAGTCGCCTTAGGAGTGCGACGCTTGTTTGCTCATATACCACCCTGACAACCACCTCTGAGATTAAGGGAAGTAGGAAATACATTTTTTTTGGTCGTTATAGTTATTTGAAGCTTCTGGAATCTCCAGATCAAGAAAGCAAGGGATTTAATTAGTTTCCCCTACATGCTCTGCAAGCTAGGACCTTTAATTCCGCTTTCTCAGTTTCCTTTACACAAGCTTTGCAGGGACGTGTTTACCTGTTCATGTCTTGGGGAGGAAGCCGACTTAGCAGGGCACGTTGCTTCATGGCCACATCCTGTGCAGGCAAGTGTGCAGCTGGGATCTTTGTCTCTCCTTCCCCTCCTCCACTGACTCTCAGATCACTTTCGTTTCTATTTAGTGGAGCTAGAGAGCATTCAGGGTAAAACCTGAAGGTTGTTTTGGGAAATATTGGAGGAGGACGAGTGCTAACTTCACCAGGGCAAACGTGGCCGCTATAAATCAGTAAACATTTATCTGTGCTAAATCTTCCGTACCATTCACAGTTTATCACACCCTTAAGAGCTGTTCTGAACTGGCAACTGTTTAACCACAGCTGTCTGGAAAAAAGTTAGTATTTGCCAGTGTCTATGGTGCAAAGCTGCTCCCATGGCAGACTTCCAGCTCCAAGGCTGATGTCAGGGAACGCAGAGCCTGGAAGAGGTGAGCACGGTGGTTCTGGGAGTGTCTGGGAGCTTGGCTCCAGCAAAATGCTGCCCTTAAAGTCTAGTGACCCATTTCACAAGCAGAGAAAATTGTGAAGCTCAAAACACCCAGCAGCTCTCTGGAGGTCACATATTAGAAAGTAGCTTTGCTGGGGATGGAAACAAAGACTATCTGATTCCAAAGCATTTAAACAGCTCCCGGGATGAGGAAGCTGCTCTTAACATCAGCGAGGAGCTTATGTCCTGATGTGTGTTTTTATCAGCGGATTGCTGACAGAGACTGAACAAGAGGGCTTGCCTTTGGCACTGCCCCTCTCACCTAGTGGGTAAAATGTGTGTGGTTTTTGCTTGTATTTTTTTTTTTTTTGCTTTGTTTTGTTTTATTTTCCTTAAAGGCTGTGGCAGTGTCTTCCAGCCAACATCATCATGCAATCTCATGGATGAGGTGTCTACAAGCCTCCTTAGAAATCTAGGTAAAATACCAGTTTCACAGTGGGAAGCGCCGGTCAGACCTGGAAGGTGGGCATCCCTGCACAGGTCTTAGGGCTCCCCTCCTCTGCCCGGGACACAGAGCCCACCTCACCCCCGCCATCCTGCAGCACTGTGAGCAGACAGGCTACAGGGATGGGGAGCAGGACTGTGAGCAGACGGGCTGCAGGGATGGGGAGCGATGCTGCCACAACACAGCACCTTCAGAGAGGCCACTGTTTCCAGCCAGTATTATTGTTGGAACTGATTCTGTCCCTGTGAGTTCCTGTTGTTGGAAAGGAGCCTAATGCTTTCTTTCAATCTATTTTTCAGGAAACAGAAAAATACTCAAGTCTTTATTTAAATGAAAAGTGCAGGGTATTTGCAGGGAGTTAATCTCGTTGGGAAAGGGAAGTCTTTTCCCAGTAGAGACAGAGAGCTGGGCTTCTGTGGGCGAATTCTTTCCCCCCGGATTGTTATTTCATATTATTCGATGTTAATACCTTCAAGTATATGTTGAAACAATTGCCTTAATTAATAAATCCCTGTTTTAATTTTCTCTGCTGTTTACCTCATGGGCTATTTGCTGTGGAATCTGACAGAATTCACGGTATAGACACATGAACATAAATCAAGAGAATTAAACACAAGTGGGTATGTGGGCATCTCTCTCTCACACACACTCACGCACACACCTACACACAGCATGCACACACACCTCTTCTAACTTTGAGATAAAGCAAAAAATACCTGCTTTTAAAAACCACTTCCCACGGTGATTAAGAGGGACCTTTCCTGCTGGCATCAAAGATGACTGTCTGTCTCTTTTTGGCTTACCACTCATATGTGGAATCTTAAAAAAAAAAAAGGAAAAATAGGACACTAATGAACTTATCTACAAAACAGAAAAAGACTCACAGACAAAAAACAAACTTCTGGTCACCAGGGGGGAGCCGCGGGGGAAGGGATAAATTAGGAGCTCAAATTTGCGGATACTGACTGGTACCTATAAAATAGATAAACAAGTTCATACTGTAAGCCCAGGGAACTGCATTTGATACCTTGTAGGAGCTCACGGTGAAGGAGAATGTGAAAACGATTATATGTCTGTTCATGTGTGACTGAAGCCTTGTGCTGTACACCGGGAATCGACACCATGTTGTAAACTGACTATACTTCAATTAAAAAAAAAAAGTAAAAAAAAGAGAAGACGGCCGTGTTGAGGCCCCTGCCTGTGGCTGTTGGAGCTGAGCGGTATGACTCTGGGAACGCAGAACCTAGGATGTGCCCTATGGGCTCATTTAAGCCAGGTTTTGTTTAAAAACAATCTTTTCCAAAGCGATTTATAATTCTTTGGCTGAGAATAATGCAGTTTTAGTGTAAGTGGGTAGTAGAAGGAAGCAATTAAATTCCTTCAAGCAATGGCCTTTTTGAAAAGGAGCTGGGACACGACAGAAGGAAAATCATGACAGTAGAAGTCAGAAGCGCTCGCGGCCGCTTTTACACCGCTGTCAGGTGCCCTGGGCGGGAGGTGTGTGACTTGACATTCCTGGGTCTTAAATCCCACGTCTGCTTTCTCATTCTCATTTGTATATACCCACAAGAATGGGACGTGACACAGGACTCTTTCGTCAAGTAGATTGTGTCATGCAAACTGTAAATAAATTGAAGACACTCCTAAAACTGCCGGTCTTCCGCCTCCAGACATGCTGACCCTCTGGGGTGGGGGTCTGATCGCCTCCCACCCTTCTGCCCATACACATGTACTGAAAATCACCCATTCTGTCTCTAGGGCCCCTCCCAGCCCTGAAATTATACAGCCGCAAAATTAATTCACTCCTCTGAAACCTACAGGAAGATCACTTGATCACCTAGTCATAATGGCTGTTCCATAATATTCATAAATGAAGAAGCCTCTCTAATGGGTTTTCACTTTTTATACGATAGCTTCCCCATCCTGGGTGCTTGTGATGTGCCGAATGCTTGGCTCATCTCTTCCCTCATGTTGTCTCGTTTACAGTCATTGAATTGTCACATTAAACGTATGAGGATTTATCGTTTCCCTTTCATGGGTGAGGGGACAGAAGGTAAGCAGGTATCGCTGACGTTAAGTGGCAGATTCCTACCTGTAGATGGTTACCAGCCATCACACTATTTACCATGTCGATCCTACACAGTGAACTCACTCAAGTCTCTTTGAATTTAATCGACACACATACATTAATATAGAACATTAAGGTTCAATCATTTTTCAGTTAAAAGATGTGTTTTAACGCTTCTATTTGGTTTGGATTTATCAAGAAAGTAATAAATTTGCCCTTCAAGATAGTTAGCTTTTAAAAAATAATGTTTACTTAGTCCCTAGTAAAATCATTCGTGCTTTTTACAGAGGAGTTCTATGCCCCCACGAAGGTAAAAGAAGCTGAAACCCTCATAACCCATCCACTGTGTACTCAGATACCTTTATTTAATAAGATATCATTCAAATTCCAAAACAATTTAGTTACGTACAAATGTTTGCATTTTATTGTTTTTCTAGTATTAACAGACTTCTGCCTTCTGTGAGTCACAATTAGATGATAAAGAAAGGAGATAACCCAGATATAAATCAATGGGACGTTTGCTTTGAAAGACAACGAATAAATATAAGAGGCATCACGTCGTATAGTGTTCCAGGCGGGGACCTTATCCCAGGTGGGGTGTGCGCATCATCTGGAAGGTCAGTTTCCTCCCGTCTCCAATGAGGATTGAATGCCTCAGCCCTGAGAACAGTTGTGAGAATTAAATGAGTGAAGTGCTCAGTGCAGGTCCTGCCTTTTATCACACGGAACCCCACCTTTTTCTCATGCTCGTGGGGCGGTAATGTGGGTATACAATTCATGCAAACATATTTTACATTAAATAATCTTGCTGTCATCAAACAGAGCACACTCTGACCATGACCACCGCGAGCACTGCGAATAGAGGAGAAATACAGAGGAGTCGATGGGAAAAGCTAAGACTTGGGGTAGCTAATAACCATGTAATTGACCCTAAGAGGCCGGCTGCACCCGGATGAAGTTGCGCCCTTGACACGCGGGCCTCTGGACGAACGGACCCGTTACGGGAGTTCCTCAGCTTAGGTTATACCCTCTGTGTGAGAGAGAACCGTTTTTCATCGCTCTTAAGCTCTGAGATGATTTGAGAAGGAGGTGCTAATGATGGGCAAAAGCAGAGGAAGGAAGGCGATTTTCCAGAGGAAGTGACCAAGTGAACGGAGGCAGTGGGTCAAAGAGGACAAGGAGTGGTTTGAGGCTTGGCTGGAGGAGAACCCTGTGCTGAAACCCCCCCTTGAGCCCTGCGAGGCAGGACCCCGCCTTTCAGCTGGGGAAGACATTACGCTCAGGCATCAGACTTACTTCACTTCCTGGCAAGGACTGACATACGGACTTCTGGCTCTAAGTTAAAACCAAAAAGTTTATCTTCTTTTCCACTTTAGAAAGTAAATATAAAGTACACCATCTTATTGCGTTCTCATTCTACGATTACCGTATTTTCAACAAAAGTAAAGAGAAATGGAAGAGGAGAAAGGTTGGTAAAATGAGTATTTTTGGTTGATGCTAAGCCTGTCTGTCATTTAAAGGTCACAGAAGGATGAAACTCGATATTGTCCTGAAGGTTCCTTGGGACTTGTCTCTAGGCAGTATGTAAATTTTAACTGTATAAAACTGACTTATTTTAAATTTAAGATTGACCCGAATGCCATGTGTGTCTGGAAAACATCAGTATGTACACATGGTTAATTTTTATTTATTGAAATTAATTCACATTTCTTTCCAAAATTGTTTTCCTTCTCTCCTACAAGCTGCAGGCCACGAATCCCTGATGTCAGGCAATTTTGTACATAAAAGTGTCTAATCTACTGAGTTATATACTTTACGTCTTGCAACAATTGAAAAAAAAAAAAACCTAATGGGACCTCACTACTCACTGACTTCATTTTTCATCCTTTTAACTTGTCTGAAACAGAGCTGTCGTCCAAACCTAACACATTGTCTTTGAGTTGCTTGGGGAGAAAACCTCCAGATGAGATGACATAGAAGCTTGGAACAGGATCAGCTCATGGTCTTTAGTTTAACCGCACATTTCCATCAATCAGGCAGAGTCCCCCGGGCAGGGCTGGGGGAGCCGTTCAGGAGAGGGGCCCTAATTGCCCAGTTCGGTTCTGCATCTTCTTCACCCCATTTAAACAGCTTTTTTGCTTCCGCTTAAAATCTCCCTTCTTTGACTTTTCTCTCTCTCTCTCTCTCTTTTTTTTTTTTTTTTTCAGTTGTTTCATTTAGCTTTCAATCACTAGCAGCTTTCATTTTCCTTGCTTTTTAAAGTACTTTGCTGTCTGATCTGGTCAACCAGCATAACTGTTAAAAATTAAGTAATTAATGTATTAATGTTTCTTTAGGGTGAATATGGCTAAATCAACAGTGGTTACTGGTTTGATTTCCAGCCCAGAGACCACGATAAAGTCTGTTTCCCTGCGTCACACGTGTTGATTAACACATCGCAGAATTGGCCTCCGGGTTTTTACAGCTCGGATAATCGATGAGAAATCAGAGCTCGGGGCTGTGTGATTAAGTTAGCTGGAAAATGAATGCAGAAATTGGCTCTGTGATTTGATTGGTTTAAAATCTATGAATATACTTAATCCTTTTGAATTAAACTTGGTGCCCCAAATCCTGTGTTGTCCACGTCTCTGCAATGCTACGCCTTCAAGGCAGTGTCCTTCTGCGGTCTTTGAAAGACACAATGTGTATGCAGAACACAGCCACCACCAGCCATCCAGGAGAAAAATGCTTTCTTGTTCCTTGGTGATGTAGGCTGGACATTTTCCTGAACTTTTACTTTCTCAGCTGACCTTCTGATTAACTTCTGGGCCATAAATAATTGCAGCTCTGTGGGTGAATACACTGAGATCTGCTGTTAGGATTAACTGGTCCCGTAAGCCGGCCACATCAGACAGGTTTATGCACAGAAGTTACGCTAAACGACCAAGCCGTCTGACCGCCACGTGCTGTACTTTACTACACGAAGGTGGGTCTCTCCCTGGAAAAGGCACAGCGCTCCCCAGAGTGGCTGCCCTTTAAGGACCAGGATGACGTCTAGCTAGCTGAGTGCTGCACATCGGCTCCTAAATGAACACGTTGCAAAGCAGCACGGGGACAACCGAGTTAGTGTAGCGATTTTCTCCCTCGGTCTTCTCCTCTCCCTCCCTTTCCGTCTCAGTCTCCACCTTTCTCTCTGCCGCCCTCGCCTCCTCGACGTCTGAGTCACTCAGACTTTCTGTCTTACTTACACAGAACCCCTAATGATGCTGTGGTTTGCGTCGGCTTTTTTTCTTGACTGCTCCTGGATTGATTAGCGGGTGAAATCCCGAAATGCGGATTGAATAGTTTTCTTTAAAAATAAATGCGTCGTGCAAATGTTCCTTGCCGATTAATTGTAACTGACTCTTTTAGATGGGATTTAAAAAAATCATCTGTCTCTTGAATAAAAGAATAAATTTTAGGCAGATGCCACCTCAATTATTCTGCCTTGTTCCTTTTGAAAGTGTTTTTTAAAGACCATTTATTTGCCTTCACTGCAGCACATTTCTCAGAACACAGCTGCTTCTTCTGAGTAATCATTTAAAACATTAATGCCTGTCTGTGTATTGCTTATGATTGTACGTCCACCATATGCAGATTATTTTTTAAATGACAAACCTGAAATGAATGATAAAAATTTGAAAGATCATTTTTACAAACACAGAAAAGTTACGTGTGGAAATAATCTCTAAATTGGGGTGCTAGTAAATAATTATGCAAATGCGTTTATAACTTTTGTGGAACATGTGTTTTAATGCAAGAAAGAGTTGAGCGCAGTTGGGATTAATTTAGTGACCTTGTAGCTAATAAATCCACGTTGCTGTGGTGACAGCTTCCACCCTGACAGAGGCGTGGTGTTTTATTTTAGTCTCAAGAGAAGATGATGTTAAGGGGGAAAGCCCACATTTTCCGTTCTGAGTGGTGTTTTGGGGGAGTGGGTGCAGTGTGCCTGAAGCACTGAAGAGCGGCGGGCAGCTCTGTGCTGTGGCCAACTGGCTGCGTTTTGAGATGCTATAGACATGTTGACTGTTCATGCTTTACATTAGTTCTCGTTTTAATGTGTGTATGTGCAATATTAACGCTCGATATGAGAAAATAATTATTTAGTTACAATGACTTTTCCCAAGGCTTCCGTTTGTGTTGGCTTAGGTTGCCATGTATGGTGACATCACCTCCTTGCTCTGTCTTCCGCTTCTCCTCTCCTCCAAGTACATCACAACAGTAAGCTTTAAAGGCGATTCTTTGTGTTTTTACTGAAAGGAGGGGAAAGAAAGTTTGAAACAAATGGCTATTTATTGAGACTTTAAATAATCATGGTCTATTTTTATAATGAAATATGTCCTCTCTATTAAGAACAATCAGAAAGCTTCATATAATTTGATAGATGGATTTGAGCTCTGAGATATTTTGGAAACCAGTCATGTTTTGGATTTATCATGTTTTGGGGTGAAAACTACGTATGTCAATATAAAACCTACTGGTTAATAGTGGTTGACTCTGGGGAGGAAACGGAGTGAACAGGGGCAGAGAAGGAGAGAGCTTTTGTTTCCTGTACTTTACTACACTTCTTGGATGTTGTGTTATGCAGGTGGGTCTCAGACAAACAAAGATGACACTGTAGGGCAGAGTGAGCTAGAGCTTTGCAGTGGGATGTGAGACAGATTTGATTCCTGACCTCTTCATTCACCTGCAAGTGTGACCGTAGATGAATTTTGTATGACTGGTTATCTCAGAAGAGTCTTGTGAAAGTTAGATGGTGTGATGGCGTTGGAAGCACCTAATGTCTATGAAGACTGTGGTAAATGCTGCTCTTTTTGGTCAAGGCCACTGTCAACATGAACACGAGACCAGGAGTGATGCTGGAGCACGGCCAGTACTCCAGGAAGGGTGGAGGCTGGCGCTGCACACAGTAGGGCAATTCTCTCACCATCCAGCACCCTCAGAAATGGGGCTTACTTCAAACCTCAGAGCAGTAGTTGTTAGTGTCTGTTGTGTCCAGGCAAGAGCAGGACTGGAAGCAGTGACTCCGGGTGAGTCATACATGGCAAATTACATGAAAATAACTCAAAGCTCCCATGGAATCATCTTCTTTGCTTTACCCCCAAACCTCAGTCCAGATTCAGAGAACCATATAAAAATTGTGACTCTTTATTTACCTGGACAGTAAACCCACAGAGGTGTTTTTTTTTTTCTTTCCTTTTTCTAACACATGTGCTAACACATCTATAAAATAAATACCTGTTGGTGATCAATGTCACACAAGGCTCTGAGCCTCTTGGAAGAAACTGCCTTGCTTTGCAGCTCTGCGAGTGCCAAGCATGGCCTCTCATGTTAGTTCTCGTTAGTTTGTCTCTTATTCGTGCAAAAACAAAGGGAAAGGGAATGACATAACTGAGGCACATAAAGGCAGGTGGCTGGCCCCAGGTCACAGCACCAGAGTGGAAGAGCCAGTGCCCGGCCCGGACGGCCCGCCCCCGCAGCCCCCACATGGGCAGCGCCTGAGCCTGCCTGGCGTCTGGACGGTGGAATAAATATGTGAACGACAAGCTGTTAACCTAGTTTGTCTTTTGTGTATTTTTTTATTTTTGCCAGGATGGAGGGATATTTCCTGATTATATTTCCTTCTTGAAATAAGCAGTGTCTTTTTAACAGCGGGGTATGGAATCCACGGGCTGGTTGGACTTTTCCAAGTAACTCTTGGGAAGTGTTTAAAGAACAGAAATTCCCTCGATTGCCTATGGTCACATGTGACCTGAAGCATCCTTACAGCAGCAGAACACACAGTGTGCAGGTGCACCACGTCCCCTGGATTCCAGATTTCAAATTCTGTTCTAAATACTGTTGCCCCTACAAATACATCCTACACTTACTTACAATGAGATTGCATCTGTTACTTAGAAAAAATGATAATTAGGGTAGAGAATACGTTTCATAATTTTTTTTTTTATCCCTGATACTCAGGAGATGCTCAACACTCGCTGGACGAATGAATGAGCGACTTAGGAGTGAAAGTCAGAGGGCGCAGGGTTTTCTCTGTGACAGGCACCCATTCTGTCCTGACGATTGACAAATTACTGTGTCAACCAGGAATATTTTTATTTCCTTCCTCCAAAAGTCCAAAACAGTGAGATTTAGGTGACACAGAGAATGAGTCTCAGTCTGGTCCCTGCCTCTTTTCCTATCTCAAGCCTCTCAAAATCACTTTGAGTCTCAACTTTAATTTTGTATTTACTAGAAAAGAGGAATTACTATCTGTGACGGTTAATTTTATGTGTCAACCTCACTGGGCTGAAGAATGTCCAGAGGGCTGGTGAGTCATTACTTCTGGAGGCGAGGGTGTCTCTGGGGGAGATCAGCACCTGCATTTACAGACCGAGTCCAGGCGCTCGCCCTCACCCGTGTGCGTGGGCATCAGCCAGGATGCTGGGCGTCCGAGCAGAACCAACCCCGAAGGGGGGCAGAATGCGCTCTCTGCTTGGGCTGGGACGTCCGTCTTCTCCTGCCCTCAGACAGAGGTGATCCTGGCTCTCAGGCTTTCGGAATCAAACTGGGATTTAAACCATTTCACCCTCACCTCGCCCCCCAGTTTTCCAACCTTTGGACTGGACTGAATTACACTGCTGGCTTTTCTGGTTCTCCAGCTCACAGACGGCAGGCCATGGGGATCCTTGGCCTCTGTAATTGCGTGCACCAATTCCTATAATAAATCTCCTCCTGTATGTGAGCATATGTGTCCTGTCGGCTCTGCGTCTGGGGAACCTTGACTAATACGCTATTTATCCAGCTACCCTCTTCCATTAGAATGAATTTAGTTCATCTCTTTAAGTATTTTTTGAGTTATCTTAAAAGGTCCATTGCATCGTGCTGTGCACCAGAAACCGACACAGCATTGTAAACTGACTGTACTTCAATAAGTAAATAAATATGAAACCACGGCATCAAGAAAAAGTCCTTTAAGTGCACGTCTATTTCATATCATTGAGCTTAAAGATTCTGTTCATCCCGAAGGGCAGGGAGAGTGGGAGCAGCGGTACAATTTCCACGTCATTTACACACGCATTTTCAAAATTTCTAATCTCTGCAGTGTCCCTGGCTAAGATGAGAACTACCAGCTCTGCGTTTGTCCATTGGCGAAATGCAGCCGAGGAGAAATAATAGAATACCCTTCACTGAGTTATTGAAAAAGCTGCAGTTAGATTCTTGTCTTTTTGGTCCAAGCCTGAACGCATTGGCTGCTAACCTGTGTGCCTTTTGGACCAAAGGGGATGGTGCGCTATATAAACAGCTTACGCCCTCTCACTGGGTGTTTTGCTACCATGGGAGTCAGTCTTTAATTTGCTCATCTCAAAAATGAACCTTGCTAAGCTGAGAGGCGAGGGCGAATGTCTGGCATTAATAATATGTATCCTTTCAATTAGTCCTGAACTCATCACATTTCGCTCCAAACTGGCGTTGATTAAGAGATTAAGGGCCCAGAAGGTATGTAGGAAATTGTATTAGTTCCCTAAGGGTGTAATGACAGGTTTTAAAGGTAGATCGTTCACTGTGCATCAATGTTTGAAATATTTTTATGGAACTGCAGTACATTTTGAACTTTATAAAATAATGTCTCAAGTTATTAATTTGTAATAAAAAGGAGCTCATTCAGATGCTCACGTTTGGGCACTTGGATCAATGATCTCTCACTGGCAGCTTGCCATGCACCCATATTCTCCCCCAAATATCACAGAGCCAAAAAGAAAGGCAAGGGTTTTCACACTGAAAATATAAAATGACAAAACCCCTAAATGCCTAAAGCTAGAATCAGACAAAAATGATGTTAATTAGGAGACAGAAGTGTTTTGAGAAGCTCTCTCCTTGCCTAACTTCTGCGCAAGGTGAACTCCGGCTTTGCGCCATGGGGCAGACTTCTAGAGAAAGGTGTAGAAAGACGCTGTGCGTCTCCCCACATCACTCCCCAGATTCATGGGTGTAGGGGCTACATTAGTCTCCAAAGCTCAGCATTGCTCCCCAGTTTACACTCAGAAGGGAATGGCACTCTCCCAAAGACCTCCTTGCCACCCTAACTTTTTTTTTTAATTGAAGTATAGTTGATTTACAATGTTGTGTTAGTTTCAAGTGTACAGCATGGTATATACGTGTGTATATACATATATATATATATATATATATATACATATGTATATATATATATATACACTTTTTCACTGTAGGCTATTATAAGGTACTGAATGTAGTTTCCTGTGCTGTAGGACCCTATTGTTAATCTATTTTATATACAGTAGTTTGTATCTGCTAATCCCAAACTCCTAGTTTATCCCTCCACCCGTTTCCCCTTTGTTTTCTATGTCTGTGAGTCTCTTTCTGTTTTGTGTGAGTAGATTCATTTGTATCATTTTTTTGATTCCACATGTAAGTGATGTTGCATGATATCTGTCTCTGACTTACTTCACTTAGTATGATAATCTGTAGGTCCATCAAGGAATCTCCTCCGGAACATTTGAGAGACAACCGTCTAGCCTTGCCTGCCGCCTTCACCCGTGTCCTTCTCCAACACCATGGCAGAAACCGCCAGACCAATGGAGTGCCCAGGGAGGTGAGAGTTCACAGAAGTGACTTATCACCCCGGAAAGAAGAGTTCTTGCCCATCCTGTTACGTGAGGGGTGGCAGGGGTGGGGTGCTTTCAGACAATGATTCGGCAAAAGCGGCAGGTGCACCTACCCTGTAGTACAAGGGAAAGCATTTTCTGTCTTCACAGCTGGATGCTAGCTGAGCTTTGAAACTTGTGAAGTCTCACCGATGCTGCCCAGGACTGGAGCCCACTGAGGAGAATCTTAGAAAAGTTTGACATGTGTCTCCTAGAATTTGAGTAGATAATTGAACCAGCTTTTTCTCTATGAAGACTTTGAAGACAAGAATCTGGGAAGAGCCTGGGATGGCAGGCAAGGAGTTAGTCAACCTGTATCACACCTTTTGGCTAAGTAGATGCCATGGAAGTTGGTAGATCTGAGTTGTCTTGAAGACACCCCACCAAGAGCACAGCCTACCCATGGGAGAGCCAGTCTGTGGGTTGTTCCCCAGGCAGGAACTATGGGGACCAGCTTATGACGTCAGGGAGCCACCTGCAAGGAAAGTGACAATAGTCTAACCCTTGCCACGATGGGGGTCATGACAAACCCATGTCAGCGGAGGGACAGCTGTGGCAGCAGAAGCAGGTAAGGTAACAGACCTACAGAATTTCAGCTAATGTTTCCGTCCCCACTCAGTCTGGAATGGGCCCGAAGAGGAAGAAAGAGGCGGATGATGAGAACAGGCCCCCTGTGTCCCTGCCCACGCAGATGTGTGAGCCACTGGTTAGACCTGGGGGCAGGCTGGGGGGCTCTGTACGTATAGGAGGGAGACTGAGTTAGAGGTGAGAGTGAAGTGTGATTTAGACTAGACAGGACTCATTCATACGTGAAAATCATTATACTGCTGACATGAAATTATTATGCCCCGCATGTCACCGAGCTGCAGAGAAAGGAGGTAGAACAGAGTGGCTTGAAGGCACTGGTTGGAGGTAAATAAGGGCGTTTCTTTTTGTATCCCACTATGTTCAGAGTATTTAATAATGTGCCTACCAAATTATCAATATTGTTGGCAATTAGGAGGAAACTGAAAAAAAAAATGAGGATGCTATGAAAAAGCATGTCTTCGGCAGTTCCGCAAAGAATGCTCTAAGGGATAAATGCTTTGCCAAATACATGAATTCAACCCACCTTTCCACCTTATTCCCGTTCCCTGCGCACTTTTTCAGGGAGCTGGCCAGACCTGGTGCTTCTCCGGTGATGGGGCTTTGCGCTTCATTTCAACACAGCCAGCTGGGAGTGGCAGTTCCCACCCAGAGCATTGTGCTTTCCCAAGATTTGAACGGGCAAGACAAGTCAAATGCCGTGAGTGCGAGGCTCAGCGACCAGGAGAACACAGCGAAAAGCAAGCCTCCGTCCTGAGCGGGCCTGGGGGTGATGTCTGGGGTCGTGAAGGTGAAAGCAGAGAAGCAGGCGGCGACATGTCCTGTAAGAGGCGCCGGACAGATGGGAGGTGGGACATCGCTGTCAATTGCCCTGAAGACCGACTTTCTTTTGTGATGAGGATGGTTGTCACAGCCCTGCTACGTGATTGGGTCAGAGGTCCCCCTCGCATTGGGACACAGCTCGGCAATCCAGGCGTCGGTTTTAACACAGAGTAGGAGGCCTCCCTCTGGGCTGGGACCTCCGATGCCTGGATGCCTGGAGTCACAGCAGGCGTCCACAGAGCTCTTCCAGTTCCTCGAGGAGCTCTGTGGGGTGCAGCTATCCTGCAATGAAAGAAGCAAACGTAAAGGAAGGAAGGAGTCCTTGACAATCAGCGTCATGGATTTAAAAATTCTCTTAATTATTGAGATGACATCTTCTTCAGAAAAGCGGATGCCTCGTTTGGGACCGCAGTGGTGTCTGGACTCGCTGAGTCTCGCCCACTTGGGGAACTGTGTGCTCCCCGTGGCTGGTTTCACGGTGGCATGTCTGCTTTAGTCACTTTGGTATCACCTGAGCCACAGACGCATGAAAAGCTGAGTCTGACAAATCAAGGCAGCCGTCCCTGCCATTCCACACCCTTCTTTGTGTGGTCCATGAATACATGGGGATTTTTTTTTCTCCATATGAATCACTGCTTGTCAAACATGTCACTTCTGTTCCATTATACATAAGTGTTTAGACATTTTGGGTTTTGTTAACAATAATAAATGAATAAAATACAGGTTAGGAATCACCAAGGATGCACAAGAAGCCCAGAGATTTTAAGTCTATTTGTCTTTCCATCTATTCATCCATTTATTTATGTCTGTTTCCCAGTCTGTTCTATCTGTGTCCCAAGCCTTGATGATGATAAAGAAACTTAGCCCTGAATTCTGAATTCTATGGCAAACAAGAATGACGCCTCTGTAGGTACAGCAACTCAGACACAATTCCCCCGGCAGGACTTGGGGAAGCAGCAAAAAGGCAGATGAGATTACAGGTAAGTCCAGGAGGAGCAAACAGAACATTAAGAAGTAACAAAATAAAAGTGCATAAAATGTTTCGATGGCCAGCCGGGCAAAGAAAAATGTCTCTAATTTGCTGTTTCAATTTTGACAAAGCAAAATGAATTCACAATCATTCCACTGAAATTTCAGGGGATGGATTGGCTAAAAAAATTAATTAATTTAATTAATTTAATTAATTAATTAATTAAAAGAGAAAATGCTTAATGAGCATTAATAATATAGTATGTATTAATATTTATATAAGACTTTATATAAAGCATTATTTAGTGTGATGGCATTACTGGAAAATCTGCAAGCAAATACACACACACACAGTCTTTCAAAAGTTCATCATAAAATTATCTTGTTTTCCTTAATTTTGAATTCTCTTAAATACTGTTTGCAATGGAAATACTATATATAATCTATCAGTCTGTCTGTCTGTCTATCTATCTATCTATCTATCTATCTATCTATCTATCTATCTATCTACGTATCAACTGGTCATGAAAGCCAATCAGGAAAACTGTCCGTCAAAGCTGGAAGGCAAATTAATTCAAATTACATTACCAAAATCATATCACAAGCATCAGGAAATCTTTTTTTCCCTATTTGTTTTACATCTGAATCTGGATGAGGATATAGGCAGTCTGGGTTTTCAACTTGGACAAAATCTGGGAAAACTTGAATTGGTCAAGGGAATCTGAAGTGAGTGAAGCAGGTAAACAGTCTTACAAGATCCCTGCACTGAGACCAAACCTGCAAGTGCACAAGGGAAGAGTCAACATAGACACAAAGCAGATGGAGATCAAAATGTTAACTTTATTTTTTAAGCTGAATTGAAGGACACAGTTTATATATAAGCCTAATGGACTTTTCTCATATTTTAATGCCGTCTCTTCCCCTACAAATCTGCTTCTCTCTCGGTCACAGCTGGAGTCAGTAAACTGCAGGTCTGGTCAGCAGGGCAGGCGTGTCTGGGGGAGCACGTGTGTCGGGGAGGAGACACGGTGACAGTGACACCCACACCTGCTGGGGCCACGCCCACGCAGCTGCTTCCTCCTGTCCCCCCACCACTGGCCCAGTCAGTCCCGCCTCCCTCCTGCCTGCTGAACGAGCGAGGGGCGCACCTGGAGAAAGACATTGGAAGTAAAGGCCCCATGTTTTTATCTCCAGGAGGCTTGGAGTTTCCTCTCTTTTATGGGAACTTAAGAAATATTGGTTAAAGTATTTCCCCCAATACTCTCCATCTTCTTTGTTGAGAACTCATGGCGGGGAGAGAGAAGGCATGATGCATTCATTGTCTTTGATAATTTCTACCTTTTTAATTAAAATACTAAATGTTGTATTTTGGGATAATTTTAAATTTACAGAAAAGTTGCAAAGACAGTACAGAGAGCGCCTGTGTGTTCCTCTCGCAGGATCTCCTGTTGCTAACATATTATGTTACCACGGTGCACGAGTCAAAGCCAAGGACCCGGCATTGGCACATCACTCTGACCTGAATTCCAGACCCATTTTCAACCTATTTTTAATGTAGGACCATCAGGGACATCAGTCTTGGTAAGAGAACAGCCCCTTTCTTTCTTAAATCCTCTGACACTTCCTTGAAGGCCTGTGACTTGCCCTGATGACGGCCGGAGAGCTGGGGAAGAGAAACCTACATGTCCTGATGGATCTGGAACACAAAGCAAAAAGGCTTCATTGTTGCAAAAGCGGGAGGCATCCTTGAATATGCAGACCATTATTTGTACTAGTAAAATCATAATTCTGCTTAAAGAAACTGCTGTAAATCAGGAAGAAAGAGAAACTCCTGCTTTCCCCCCAAAACTGTTTGTTCTTTAAATTTTAAGCTATCCCAGCACCCACAGAAGAGCACACCAGAACGTGTAAGAGCCCAGTGGGTTTGACAGGGTGGACACCAACGTACGCACAGCGTGGATGAGGAGTGGAGCATGGCCAGCACCCCAGAGACCCTCAGATGGTCATACAGTCACCTCCTCCTCTATCCCCCCAAGGCGGCAACTAACCTGACTATTCCTTCCCTTGCCTTTGTTCATAATTTTACAAACTATACATATATCTTAAAGACTGTAGTTTCCATTTGCTGGTGTTTTTGTAACTTTATATAAAATAAATCATCAGGAAGTTCCTTTTTGTGTCTGAGTCCTTTTGCTTAACACAGTGTCTGTGAGATCCATCTGCATGACATTTTGCTTGTATTTTTAGCTTTCCCTTTTCATTGCTGCATAGTATTCTATTACTGGAATTTATTCCCATTTATTTATCCACCCATCTGATTGGTTCACAGTTTGGGGTTATTCATAACAGTGCTGCTCTCTGTGCATGCATTTATGTATACGTCTGGCAATTCAAGTGTCAGGTCATGAAGGAAAGTACCTTAGACTTTAGCAGGTAACTTCAAATTGCTTTCTAAGATGCTTGTATCAGCAGGGTGTGAAGGTCCAGCTGCTCCTCTTCAACTCTGACTTTTATTGTGATCAGTATGGTTTATTTTAACCACTTTGGGTGATGTGTACTTGTAAACGTTTTAAGTGAAATATGACATCTATCTGAAGATCCTGTAAGGCCTTGAAAAACTCCTTTCTGGACAATAAATCCTTTAATATCTTTACAGAAAGATACTGTCTGCTGCAAGGAACTATCCAAACCCTCTACTCTTATGGTAGAATGAGGGTGACTTGGATAATAGGTCAAAACGATGACCTGTGTTCTCCATGGTTGTGAGTTCAGGGTTCAGTGCCGTGGTGGTCAGGCATCTCAGGATCTGATGACAACCCTCAGGGCAGCCACTGTTAAGGCAGGAAAGAGAGAGAGCTCAGCCAGGTCCGAACGGCCACAGGGAGGTTGTGGGACCACACTTGCAGGGAGAGATGGGACCACTTCCGTGCACGGCACCTGTCTCCCTTGGATAAAATCCTTGGAGAGCAACAGCTAGGATTTATATGAATATTACAGCAAAAGATGGCACATCAGTTAAACATATAGTCATCTTTTTCCTAAGCATTAATTGATTGGCTTTGGGCATTAGAATTGCAGGCTAGGGTATACTATATGTGAGCATTTTATTTTTAAATTTTAAGACTTAAATTTTTTCCCTGGTTTTCCAGGCAAGCCACTTAAATACTTTATAACTCCCTCCATATGTGCATCAGGGAGAATTCTCTTATCTCGCTGGGATATAATTAATCTTTGGATCTGTACCCACAGAGACAGAATTAGGTACAGTGCAATGCCAGTGACTCTGATAATTTTGGCTTACAGTTCTTGGTACCAAGGGCAACATTATTTGTTTGGGACACACATGTGCCACCCAAAGTTCCTGAAAAACCTATAACCCTTTTCTCTACATAGTGCTGCCGAGTCATATAATATGTTGAGAAGTAACAAGTAGAGTAATGGGTGAAGAATTAGCTTGAAAAGTCCAGCTGGAGCGATTTTGGGTTTTTGTAGAGAACAGGCACATCTCTCAGTGGCCAGTGGTGAGGCCCCGCCCTCCCGAGCTTTCTTAAACTGGCACTGTTGACTTGCTCTTTCCTTGGGGGCATCCTGTGCCTCGTGGCATTTTAACAGCATCCCTGGCCTCTACCTGCTAAATGTCAATAGCGCCCCTCCCTCAGCTCTAACAAAAAGCATATCTCCATAATTTCCAAATATTCCTGGGGGGGGCAATTTTGAGAACTACTGGTCTACACTAATATTCTTTGCATATAGGAGGTGGGCAATAAATGTTTGTTGACTTAATGGAGGAATAAAAGATTAAGCTAAATCTTGATCTTTTATGCCTCTTATTCAATCTTTAATAAATCATAGAATGAAGGTTTTTTTCCACTTAAATTTATGGACAGAAGTAAACTTGGCAAAATAAGGAAGAGAATCATTAAACTTAGTCAGCATTCTTTCAAAATTATTGCAAACATGTGAACAATAAAATTGAATCTCAAAAATCTAATTCAGTGCTTTGCCTAAAATTTGGATTGTGGTCTGTGAGGGGAGCTGGGACACACGGCTGGGCTCTCACACCCATCACTCCTCAGGCAGGTTGCCAAGGACAGGTCGCTTCATCCTTTTAAACTTCAGTTTCCCTAGCTATTAAAAGGTCAGAGGACAAATATTTACAACTGGGAAATCAGGTTTCACCTTGAGAGTCAACATCTTTTTGTAGCAAAGAGGCACAGTAATGCGTGGATAGTGTGGGCAGTGGTTTGTGTGAAGGGTTACATTGCCACAATATCAAATTAGGCAGTGATTCTAATTTCAAAGTTGTGTTTTTTCAATACGTAATTCATTAGGGTATTTACACTATTCCGGAGGATTAGCAGACCATGCCTTAGTCTTGTGTAGATAAGGAAATCAAGCCCTATAGGGGCAGAGGGGGGAAAGGGGACTTGCCCACGGCAGCAGAAAGGAGATTTAAACTTTCACCGATTGACTCACGCCACCTGAGACCAACCAAGACAGACTCGTGATGTCAGAGAAATTACTACTTTAAGGAGTTAAAAGCCACAACTGCACCAAAGGTTTCCAACAGAAGAACTTGAGAGAATCTCTGCCTTTCCTTGATTTTCTAGCAGCAGGAAGGGGGGACTGCCTGTGAAAGGGTCCCAGCTGGAACGCCTGTGCTTTACCCACCCCGTGTGAGCTGATGCCTAGCGGCGCCTCCAGGTGCAGCCTCCTCCAAGGCGCGCCGTCCTTGCCCGGCACGTGCCAGGGCTCCTCGCTCTTCGCTGCAACGGGGTCATTCAGGTGGGTGTGCCTGGAGGCTGGGGTTGGGGGGGGGGGTGGACAGACAGCACGGGGAGCGGGGGGAACACTCCCGGGAGTGATGCTTTGTCTCTACGTAATGAACTTAGCCGCCTGCTCTGCTGTGCCTGTGGGAAGCCGGTCACTTTGTGTATCTTAAATTCCTGAGATTAACTAATGCTGTGCATTTATAGAAACGTAGTTCTAATGACAAATATAAACAAAATATGTGTTTTTTGGTTTCCAGTCCAAGGGACTTATTCGATGAGTGGCAGATAAAGGAAAAATACCTCGAATTTAAGACTCTGAGTGTTTTGAGGGGAGGCTCTCTGCGCCGCCACCTGTGTTTCCTCTCTCGGTGAGTGACAGCAGCGTCACCCGCTCGCAGATCGCCCAGTCGCTCAGCCGCTGACGGCGTGTCAGTGGCTGCGTCCCTAACCGCGCCACGTGCTTGTCCCGCGGTCTGTGCCTCCCCACCTTCCAGTTCAGGCTAATTCTGCCACCTCCGTCCGCCCCACCCCTCCGCCCGAAGCGCGCAGCTATTCCCATGTGTTTGCAGTCTTCAGGTCTGCTGCATAAACTTGTGTGCGAGGCTTCGTCCCGCCACCTCGTCCTGAAGTCACCGCCCCAGCGCTCTTCCCGGGCCCACCCACCGCCTCTCTGCTGCTCCGCACGGACGGCGTTCCCGCCGCGAGGTGGCCTGAGCCAGCGGGACTGGCCGTGCTGGGTTCTCCTCCCTCCCCCACGACGCGCGACGTTTACTCTTGTTCGGGGGCTCACCGCTCTGCGTTACAACTTTCTGTCTCTCTCCTCCCCCATTTTAGGATAAAGGCGCTATGCCTGAAAACTCCATAAATAGTTGCTGAACAACAGAAGGAACGAACTCTTCATCCTTGTATTTCTAGTCCTTCTTTTAAAACCTGGCACAAAATGGTCAACTGACTTTTTTTTTTTTTGAAAGAATAAGTAAACATAATGAGATCTGGGATTTAAATTTCTGCTAGCGAAGACTGGGCTTCTCCTGCAGTATCTTACGTGCGTGCCCACTGGTGTCTGTGTACGTGTAATTGTACTTACCTTATTCTGAAACCAGGCCAGGGTCGTAGCCTGATCAGTATTATAGGTAATTTTAGACAAAGGACCAAATTTTATTTTGCTTTTTCAAATGTGTTCACAAGATACACACTAAGAAGAACTTGGCAAACATCTACATACTCAGAAGCAGGGTCTAATGTACTATCCGAGTCAGTGGGAAAGACTCATTTCAGGCTGGGCAAACGAGAGCACAGGAGGAAAGGGAATGACGGGTTTGAGGAAGGCTTGATCAGTCTGACTGAGACGCCTCTAACTGGAACCTACTGTCTCACTGAGTGAGGAGAATTTCAGCATCTCCTGTGCTGAATTTTGGTGCTTTTTTTTTTTTTTTTTTCTAATGAACTATAATGTTTCGGTGATACAAGCAGAACAATTCTGTTTCTATTTATTTATGATTTAATGTTGGACTTTGTCAAATGATAATTCTGCATCATTGAATATGATCATGTGTTTTTCCTTCTTTAGATTCTTTTTATGGTCAAATCCAATGGTTGATTAAAAAAGTTGCAGTAACTTTGTGTTCTCAGGATAAGCCACAGTTGGTCATGGTGATCATTTTGTATGTTACAGATACATTTTTGTATGTTATGGTGATCATTTTGTATGTATGTTTTGCTGATGTTGTGTTGAAGGTGTGTCCCTTTGGGATACTGATTTCCTTTCTTGTGCTGTCTTGGCTTTTGTATAAGTGACACTGGTATTACCAAACGTTTCAGGGCATTCTTTCAGATCCTCTTACCTTTTGGAATAGATTGTATAGAATTAGCATTATTTCTTCTTCAAATATTTCATAAAATTCACCAGTGAAACCATCTGGGTCTAGAGATTGTGTGTGTGTGTGCACGTGTGTGTCTGTGTGTGTCTGTGTGTGTGTGCACACATTTGGAGGTGGAAGGAAGTGGTACATTTAACTACTATTAAATATATCTAGTAATTACAAGATTATTCAGATTCTCTAATTATAACTAGGTAAGTTTTGGCAATTTATGTTTTTTGAGGAATTGATCCATTTTTTCCTAAGTTGTCCAATTAACCTTCATAGAACTTTTCATAATCTTTTAAAATTACACTGTTAATGTTTTATACATTTAATGTGCACTGTAGTAATTTAAAAAAGTTCTGACATTGGTAATTTGTTTACTAATTTGCTTCTCTTTTCTTAGTCGCTCTTGCTAGAGGTTTGGCAATTTCATTAGTCTTTTCAAAGAACCAGCTTTTGGTTCGATTGTCTTTACTGTTTCCTGCTTTGATATTCATTACTTTCTTTCTTCTACATTATTTAGGTTTATCATGCTTCCCCATCCCTCCTAATTCTCTGCAGTAGAAGCGCAGACGACGGATTCACGTCCTTTCTTCTCTTCTTAACGTGAGCAGTTATTGCTTTGAAACTTCCTGTGAGCACTGCTTCAGCTCCATCTCGTAAACTCCGCTGCTGTGTTTTCATTTAAATGCAGGTGTTCAGCTTAAAATGCTTTAACAAGTGTTGTCGAGGGTTCCCCTTCTACTCCCTGATTTCGTGGAATTCTGTTGTTTGATTTTGAATGTTTGTTGACTTCTTAGGTTATTTTCCTATTGTTGATTTATGTTTTAACTCAATGGAAATTAGTAAAACATACTCTGTGTGGCTTCAATGCTTTGAAATTTGTTTCGCTAGATTTACGATGATGAATATGATCCTTTTGAATGACTGTTTCATGTGCTCTTGCAAAAAGGTGTGTGCTCTGCTGCAGGTCTGAACAGAGATCTGTGAATGTTGATGAAATCCAGTTGGTGGACAGTGGCATTCAGTTCTTCCCTAGCCCTGCTGATTCTCTGATTGCCTGTTTCTTCGTTCCCTGAAAGAGGGGTATTAAAGTCTCCAAGTAAATCTATGTACACACACAGCAAACAGCCGCATCACTGGTTCCTCTCCATTGCACTCTGTTGTTCCTTGACCAGGTGCAAATAGACTTTGCATTATTATTTCTTTTTGGATAATTGACCCTTCATCATTGTGTAATGTGCTGATTTTATCCACGATAATTTAAAATCTTTGAGTCTGCCTTGCCCATTATTAATGCACCCACTCCAGATTTCTTTTGCTTTGTTTTTGCGTGATAGATCCTCGTCTATCTGCTGCCTCTTACCCTTGCTTATCAGTATGTTTGAAGTGAGTTTCTTGTAGATGAAAGCAGTTGATTACTTTTTAAAAATCTATTTTTATTTAATCTGTCTTAATTATTGTGGTGGTTGACTTACTTACAATGTATGGCTGATACATTCGATTTAGGACCACCATTTAAATACTTAACTGTTTTTTTCCTTCTATTTTACATTTCTCTGTTTTTTTTTCCTCCTCCTTCTTTACACTATTTTAACTTTAAATATAGTTTCATTTAAATTTATCTAATGTGATTTTTCACTATTTCTCTTTATAATTTTCAGTGTTTTATCTTGTAATGACAATGGATTTACATACTTTTCACAGTCTACTTATAACCAACATTTTACCACTTTAAATACGGTGTAGGAACCTCGCCACCGTATAGGTCCCTTTACCCTACATAATACCTATGGCGTATTTTTAAGTGTCATACATATTAATCTATGTAGATTGGCAATCATGCTAGAAAATGCTATTTTCATTTGCTTTCCATGGCCAGTTGAAGAGCTCAGTGGAGAACGATGTATTGTTTCTCCAGATAGTCCCGTGCTTGCTGCTTCTCCTTCATCCCTGCTGGCCTAACGTTCCGATCAAGTCATTTCCCCGGGCCAGGAATCACCTTCAGTAATTCTTCTAGAATAATCTGCTCTCAATGGATTTTTTGTTTTTAGTGTTTCCTTATTAAGAATGTCTTTATGTCGTATTATTCCTGAAGGATATTTTTAGTCGATACAGAATTTTGGGTTTACAGTTCCTCTCTTTCAGCATTTTAAACATACTGTTTCATGTCATTTTTGCCTTTCAAGGTTTCTGATGAGATATCTGCAACCACTAAAATTGTCCTCCCAGCAAATAATGAATCCATTTTCTTGCTTTTTATTTGACTTCAGTTTTAAGTAATTTGATTGGATTTCTTTTAATTTTGGTGCTTGAATTCAATGAGCATCAAGCTGGTATGCTTTCATCTTTCACCAAATCTGGAAGATTTTCAGTCATTATTTCTTCAACAAAGTTGTTTTGTGCTGCCCTCTGTCCCCTCTCCTGAAACTCTGGTGATGTAAACATTTTCTCTTTTGCTAATATCCTACAGGTTTCCAAGACTCCATTGTTTGTCTTTGAAAATATATTTCTATCAGTTTTTCTTTCCTTTTTCTTTTATTCTTTATATATTTTTATTGAAGTATAGTTGCTATACAATATTATATAACTTACAAGTGTACAATATAGTAATTCACAATGTTTAAAGGTTATATTCTATTTATAGTTATTATAAAATATTGGCTATATTCCCTGTGTTGTACAATATATTCTTTTTTTTGCATATCTTTTTTTAAACATTTTTATTGAGTTATAGGCATTTTACAATATTGTGTCAAATTCCAGTGTAGAGCACAATTTTTCAGTTATACACGAACATACATACATTCATTGTCACATTCTCTTTCGCTGTGAGCCACCACAAGATCCTGTATATATTTCCCTGTGCTACACAGTACAATCTTGTTTATCTATTCTACATTTTGAAATCTCAGTCTGTCCCTTCCCACCCCCCATCCCCCTGGCAACCACAAGTTTGTATTGTATATCTATGAGTCTGTTTCTGTTTTGTATTTATGTTTGTTTTTTTTTTATAGATTTCACATATGAGTGATCTCATATGGTATTTTTCTTTCTCTTTCTGGCTTACTTCACTTAGAATGACATTCTCCAGGAACATCCATGTTGCTTTAAATGGCGTTTTGTTGTCAGTTTTTCTGGCTGAATAGTATTCCATTGTATAAACATACCACATCTTCTTTATCCAGTCATCTGTTGATGGACATTTAGGCTGTTTCCATGTCTTGGCTATTGTAAATAGTGCTGCTATGAACACTGGGGTGCAGGTGTCTTACCATATGACCCAGGAATCCCGCTCCTGGGCATATATCCAGAAGGAACCCTACTTCAGAGTTTTTCTTTCCTTTTACATATCCATTAGTCTACATTCCACCTAGTCAGTTTTTATTTTATTATCACATTTTTTATTTCCAAGTTTTTCCTGATATCTCCTTTAGAATTGTTTTGATAACACTTTCTAAATTAATGTTGCTTCAGCAGTAGCTCTCTCAGCACTTTCGTAGCAGGTGATTTAAAGTCCTCACTCTGACATTTCAACATCTGTATTATCTCATCATTGGGATTTGTCAATTGATTGTCTTTTTTACTAATGGAGAAGTTTGTGGTTCTTTCTGTAATAAGTACCTTTAGACTGTACCCTGTGCGTTTCAAAAATTCCGTTATGAGACTAGGAGGCTTGCGTGGTGCTGGTACTTCTGATTTAGCAGGCAACTGACAGGCTTAATTTCAGATTCCAAAGTTGTGTTCAGTTTTCAAAGCCTTTTTGGTGCCGTTCAGATCTTTCCAGGGGTGCGTCTCCCAGCGCTCAGTGTGGGACCTGGAAGGATGTCTGCCCGGTAGCTCATCCCTGTTTGGTTTGCTAACTAGGATGCGAGTCCTGCATGTGTCCTTCCGAGCTGAGCCCCGATGACCACATGCAGTGGTGTGTGGTCACCACCACAAGCCCCTCCACGTCTGTGATCCCCCTGGTGACTCCCCATTTCTTGGGGGCTCCCTCTGCTCCTTCAGCTGTGAACTTAGGACTCTGCTCATCCTGCTTTGCCACACTTCTCGAAACTGTACCCACATTTGGTGCCAAGCAATGGAAACACAGTGACAGAAAAGAAGCGACAAGTTTACCCCCTTCTCTTGAACCCCACCTCCTCCGCTGGAGAGGAGGCCTTGCTCCCTCCCTCTGAGTTTCACTTACACGCACCACCAACGTGGCTGTCCTGGCCGGGGAGCCACCTTCCAGCCGCTCACACCTGCAGGGCTGCTCCCACCGCTCGCTCTCCGCTGCTGCTCACCTCTGGATCTCTAGATGCTTTGATTCCCAGCTGGAAAATCCAAAAGGAGAAGCAAAACTTTAAACTCATGGCCAGCTCAGTGCAACTTCAAATTCAGGCGCTCCTCTTCAAGTCACCTGCTACTGTTGACTTTGTCGGGTCCTCAGACAGCTGCTTCAAGGAGCTGTTCCCAGTTCACAGGTGTTTTCGCCGGAGAAGACTAAGTGAAACATACCTACTCCTTCTTTCCTGGACACAGAACTCAAACATCACTTCTGGGGTCTATTTTATGCTTGGTGAGCACCTAGTATGCTTATCCTGGGTCAAATGCTGATCCAGCAGGAAAAGCAACTGTGCGATTAATCTCTAAAAGTTTCCTGTAGGAACGAAGTCAAAAGCATTAACCAGAAAGTTTTTATTCAGATTGACATAGCCTTCCAGTTTTAGTCTTCTGTCACTAGAAATAGGAAAACTAAATAAGTCTAGTTAGTTCCAACCCTCACAAAAATAATCGCTAACAGAGACATTCAAATAATGTCCTTAGCTTTTACTCATCGCCATTTTTTCACGTTTACTTTATTATCTTTATTCAGACTGTGATATTCTATTACCTCTTTATGTAAAGCCATATATGATTAATACCTTGAAGATTTTGGCTCCATGTAAACATTTCCATTTTCTAAAGAAACTACTTCCTTCCTTCATTCAGAAAGTAGGAACGGCATAAATGTGCATGTGGTCATTTTTTTCTTTTTTCGGCCTCCAGGAAATATGATCTCAAAGTTAATACTAACTTAAAATGCATACTATGTCTCATGACTTCAGTACGTACATCCTCCATTTATATGATGTGAATTGACCTAATTAAATTACCCTTGTTGTGTATTAATAGATGTACATTTTATCTTCATCACATTTTTTAAAAAGTTTACAGAACCTACCTAGCAGAGTATAGATAAAAAATAAAGCTGCCAAGAAACGTCCACCCTGTTTCCAGTCTTCCTGTGCAGCCGTACAGTGCGGATGAAGGATTCCTTCAAACGCAGACGCCACATCATCTTCACCCGTGACTTCCTTTCTCATGAAAATTTCAACACTTTTGTCTATATTTTCAACCAGCCTCAAATTTCACTTGTGTATATGATCATTTAAATCTCTTACACATTTTATCAGACTATTTATTTAAAAGCTGAAACATAAAGTTCTCACAATTCAGTTTTGTAAAGTCCACTTGAGGATATGCATACAATTTTGGAAAAACATGAAAACCCCTAAGATTCCCTTAATTAGTTCCATAGAGAATCACTAGAACAAACAAAAGTATGGAATTTTAATCTCCCGAGCTCCGCTTAACAGCGCCCTAGTAAAGCGTCAGGTGCCTTCCAACAGGACTTTACAGTGACCACAGATGAATTATTTGGGCTGCATCAGGGACTGGCACCGGCACTGAAATAAAGACACGTGACAGCACAGAGAAGTGTGCTCATAAAAAGCGGTCACCCCAATTCTGTTCTGATTACAGTTACTTTTCCTCTCTCTTTGGGCCTGGTTCTCAGCATTTCTGTTTGACAGCCTTTTAATTTTTTCTCCGAGTAGAAACTTGTATTTCTAATTGCAAAAAACTGAAACAAAACGAGCTCCCCGAGCCCTGTGCGATGTCACACATTCACCTTTTACTTTTAAGAAGTGAAGTCTAGTTTAAGTGGCCTGCAGTGGGGCTTTGGTAAGCACTTCCTCATATTTTTAATCAGTTCTCAGGCCACGCCTCCAATGACGAGCAAAAACAGTTAACCTGTGGGAATGCCAGTTTCTACCTCTCCCCTACCTTAAACATCGAGGTCATTGACTGGAAGCAGGAGGGAACTGGGCAGGCGGTGTGCAGCAGGGTGCGGTGGGGGCAGGGGCTGCAGCTGGCTGAAACCGCACAGAGGGTTGCCCCAGCTCTGTAGACCTCCTTTGTCAGCGGAGATGGTTATCTAAATTGATCACCGGTTTCCATGACAGCCCATCCAGATAATTTGAGCCTTCCACAGGAGGGATTTTAAGGGTCAAACTATTTAAAAAATTACCCAGTTTTCTCTTCTGCAGTCATCAGCTCAGATATTAGTTGTTAGAATGTAGAGATTGCTTCTTTATGAAAAAATTTTGAAAACACATTCCCGCAGAAATATTAACTTGTCAAGTTTTATACACATGGGACCCTCGGGGATTTCTCTTCTGTTCCAGATCTCACAGAATTGAATTTTAAAGTGTTTTGTTGTGGATGCTTTTTACAAAGGCAGAAAACATTCCTTATTTGTAAAGAGATTAAAGCAAAGTCTACACAAATATTGAAATGGAGGACCTTTCTAGGAATTCTGGTGTTATTTTATACATCCCCGTGGCCACTTTATAATTGTTACCCTCCTGCATGAGGTGAAACCAGTTTGTTTCTAACTTATCTTAACTCATGTGAACTGTAATCCACTCTTCTATATAAAGAGTAATTTCACCTTTAAATAGAGCGACAAGTGGTCAGGAGGGCCTGTTAATGCTGAATACTGTCACTATTTCTAGATGTTTTATTCAGAACATACAGAACATATATTCTGTAAGGTGATTCTTACAGAGGCTACTTGAAGAAAATGTTGCACCTTAAAGATGCGTTCTGCCAGGAGCTCTATATGATTTGAGTCAAGTTTGTTAAACAGTAATTGCTAAGTTTCAGGAGACATCTTGAAACCGTGGGAAGAGCAAGCTGACCACCATTGCACAGGCTCCTGTGACCCTGTCACCTTCAGGGAGCAGCCCATCCACAGGTACGTGTTTGTTCTGAGGAACCAGACCTTGGGCAAAACATACACATGGATTTGAATGTGGTTCTCTGTGACCCATTTAGATTGTCCCCAATTCGTGACCTCTGGTTCATGCCTGAATTCTAGAGTTAAAAAAAAATCAATAAGATGTTCTAATGGGCACACTAAAATACTTAAAATAATATAGACAAAAAGGTAACAAAAGAAAAGAAAATTGTAAAAAAAAAAAAAAGATAGAAAAAAGGAAACAAAGAATAGAAATAAGAAAAAAATAGAAATATCGTAGAATTGAAACCTAACCACATCAACCATTACATAAATGTAATTGGACTAAACACCTCAAAGTCAGAGCTTGTCAATTTGGATAAGTAAGCAAGATTCACCTGCATGTTCCTTTAGAAGAAGTGTACTGTATTATAAATATATTAATAGGCTAAATGAAATTGGATAAAAAAGATATAACACATAAAAATACTTTTAAAAAGTCAAAAAGAGGGACTATGGTAATATTTGTCAAAGTCAATTTCAGTTCAACATTTTTTTCAGAGGTATAGAGGTCAGTTCACAATGACAAATGTGCAGCTCATCAAGAGAAAACAATGTTCTTAAACATTAATGGACCCAATAACAGAGTTTCAACATACATGAAGCAAGACCCATGCGGCAACAAGGAGACAGAGATAAATCCAATTTATAGCAGGACCTTTCAGTACCCCTCTCTAACTATGGATATAACAATTAGTCAGAAAATTTGTTGAAAAATGGACATCTCAAATAACCCTATCAAATAATTTGACCTAACTGATGCTTATAGAACATTTCACTCAACAATAGCAAAGCATACATTCTTTCCATGTGTATGTGAGACGTTTATTAAGGTAGATTATTTCCTGAGCTGAGAAAATTATCACTGAATTTAAATGGATTCAATTCAAACAAAAGTATATTCTCTGAGTACATTTGATTTAGAATTCAGTAACAGAATGGTATCTCATTATCTCCCAATTTTGGAAACTAACACTGCTAAATGACTCCACCCATCAACAAAGAAATCAAAGAGAATGTTATAAAGTTTGAGAATTGAATGAAAATGAAAGCATAAGCACATGGACACTTGTGGCATGCTGAGAAAGCAGTAATGCTAAATGACTATTTTAGAATATAAGAAACAAATCAAGTCAATAAACTTATACTGGACTTTAAGAAACTAGAAAAAATCAAATCAAACCAAAAACAAGTGGAATAAGGGAAATAACAAGGATCACAGGAGAAATCAGTAAGATTGCAAACAGAAAAAAATAGAGAAATCACTGAAAAGGAAAGATGGTTCATTGAGATCAGTATTGTTGAAAATCTCTAGTAAGACTGACCAGGGAAAAAGAGAAATAAGATACAAATTACCAACATCAGGAAGTAGAGAGGCAACATCAATGCATATTTTATGGGCAGTTAAAGGATAAATAAGATACTGTGAATAGCTTTTTAACAATAAATGTAGTAACTTGGATAAAATAGGCACATTTCTTAAAAAAAATAAGCTGCTAAAAGTCACTCAAGAAAAATAGAAAACCTGAATAGCCTATACCTAATAAAGAAGTTGAATTGCATTTTTACTTAAAAAGTCTCCTGTGAAGAAAACTGCATGTTCACATGCCATCATTGTTGATTCCACCAAAACTCAAGGGAGAAATAATACCAACCTACACAAATATTTCCCGAAACTGGAAGATGTGAAGATACTTCCTAATTCATTCTATGAGGTCAGCTTTATTTGAATACCAAACAGGCAAAGAGAAGGAACAAGGGAAAAAACAAACTAAACAAAACGAGGTATCGCTAGTCCTCATGAACATAGATACAGTAATTTTCAGCCAAATTTTAACAAAATTCAATACTACGTCTGTCCAACAATATATAAAAAGACCCTGCATCGTTAACGAGTGAGATTCGTCCCAGGGATGCACAGTCGATTTCTCATTCATAGATCAAGCAATGTAATCAACCTTTATTTAACATTACACTGGAGACTGTATGTAGCAAGTGCAATAAGGCAAGAAAAAGAAAAGGGATCTAGGTTGAAAGGAGAGAAATAAAACTCTTCTTATTTGCAGAGGGCCTAGTTATTTATTTGACAAATAAAGAGCTCAAGAATGCTGGACTTAGGGCTCTAACCCAGGACTATTGGAGTATAAAGTCCATCAATGCATGGAACAACGACAGCACATGTCACTAAATTCTGATACTTAAAAACATCCAAACACAGTGGAGTGCAGTGAAGCAGAGTCAGTGGTAATGCAGCATCTTGGTCTGGTGACAGACGGTCACTGGACTTGCCCTGGCGATCATTTTGTAATGTGCAGGAATATCAAACCACTATGTTGTGCTCCAGGAACTAACACAGTGTGCGGGCCAATTATGCTTCAAAAACAAACGGACAAGCATAGAAAAAGAGATCAGATTTGTGGTTATGGGCCTTGGATGAAGGCAGTCGTGAAGTATAAACTTCCAGTTATAAATTAAAGCACGAGGGATGCAGTGCAAAGCGTGATTGACACAATTAACGCTGCTGTGCGCTGCATACGAACGTTGCTAAGAGAATAAATCCTGGCAGTTCCCACAAGGAAAAACAATTCTTTCTTTTAAAAACTGTGTATCTAAATGAGATAATGGATGTTCACTAAACTTACTGTGGTCATCATTTATGGTGTATATAAATCGCATCATCATGCTGTACACCTTCCACTCACGCAGTACGGTGTGTCAATTTATCTCAATAAAACTGGAAGAAAAAAATTAAAGATTCAAGAAAGAATACATATCAACATTTAATACTTATTTACCTTTCTTGTTGAGTATCTTACTGGTACCTTATCTTCTACAGTCGTCCGTATGTTTAAGATGTTTCAACTAAACATTTTAAAATGAAAACCAGAAGTAAGTATACTGGAGTGACTCACAGCAATAGAAAAGGCTAAGCATTTGATAAAGTATACCTGAGGGGAAAAAAAAGTGCTTAAAGGTATGGAAATATGTAGTTAAGTGAAAATTCGTATTTGTTCAGTTAGAAGCTGCAGCAACGTATAACAAAATTATCTCACTTTTACTTATTTTTAAAAAGTATTTAAAGGAATCAAAGCAGAGTTATCTTCAACGTATAAAGGGATTGGCAGTCATCACACTCTTCTTACAACAAGAAGGAAAAAAGAAAAAAGAAAAAAGCTGAACAAACTGAAAATCCATCGAGTTTCTTGGACCTGCCAACTAAAAATTGTCACTTGCCATCCGACTCTACATGGATTAGGTCACTGTCCACTGCAGTCCTGATCTTCAACACTCCTTGAACAGAGTCCAAGGTGGAGATCAGGAACGAGGCACTCTGTGTTCTGGGAAAAACTAGCAGAAGAAGCCGTCAGATAATTAGATTTTTTTCTCCGGAGAAGATTTTATGAGCCCAATTTTTTGCATCTTCTCATATCTAGAAAGGCACTAAAATCATTAATGGAGACATCTGCTCCTCAAACTCCTTGTGACTAGCATCAGAATTCTGCCAAAATATGTGCTTGATTGCACACATCCCCCTTCACGAAAACTCACATGTATCCTGACCTCCCCCTTTCTCTCTTCAGAGAAGTTCCTTAGAACTCTCTGAGATGTTGTCAGCCAGGCTATAGACCTCATTTTGTCCCAAATAAAACTTAACTCAGAACTCCCACACTGTGCATTTTTTCCCAGCGGACAGACCTGTCAGAGAAATGGTGTCACAGGGCAAACAGTCATCTTGAAATCTGGGCAGAGAAATGAACATACAGAATCTCATCAGAGACTACTTTATCAGGAGCAGGAGTGGCTCAAGCCATAAACTGGGAGAAACACTTCAGTGGTCATTTGGAGGGTTGCTGGAGGCTGAATATGGATTAGCTTAAGAGTGAGAGCCACTGGGAACCCAGTCTTAGGAGAACACTCAGACTTTCGTATGTTTTACTTCCAGAAACTCCACCAGGTTCTCGTAGTTAAGACCTAAGAAAAACACCCTGTTGTTTCTGGTAGGGGAAGGAGAAAAGTAAATGTTTTAAAATATTCTTAGGGCATTATCAACAGCAAAGCTATACTCTCCAAGGGAAAAACAAAACAAAACAACAAAAAAACCCAAAAAACAAAACCATGACCAGATCCTTACCAAGCAAGTGCAAGGGCAATTATCCAATCTAGTGTCCTCTAGCCTCCCTGTCTCATCAAAGGGAAGGATAAAAAGGTTAAGAAAATTTCTGAAGATCTCAGCACAGGAACACATGCCCACCAACAGACATAGGTGTAATCATAAGATTATAGAATTTATGTGTCCCCCAGCCCCATACCTTGACATCATATCAATAAGACTCTAATAAAATAGTATCGGATAATAGCAGAAGTTGCTGCGAGATATAGACCCTATTAAGAAGGAGCTCTTAGGAAACTAAGCAACAGTGGGGCGGGGGTGGGGGGGAAGAAAAACAAGAAAACTGAAAAAAAAAAAAAAAGACTTAAGATAGAAAGTAGGTGTCTGAACCAGACTCAGACAGAAGACAGATTTGGGAGCATCAGTGAACAGTGAAGAACCTGGCCTTGATCAGTCACAGATCTGGTCTCTGTCCTCAACTTCCCTCTTGGAAGTTCTGAGTGATAAAAGTATCCTTGTTACCCAAGGTGAGGCCCTCAAACCACATCTGGCTGTTCATGCTGCTGAGGTGAGCCATACCAAGCCCCTCGGTCCACAGGGTGTCAGCATGGCCTCTCGGGGGTGGGGCGAAAACCAGGCTGGCAACAGTCCACACTGACGTGCAGCTATACAGTGATGCTGGGATGGGAATGCGTTCTGGGGACAACGGAAGCTTTGCGTTAGAATGCCCCCTGGACGGCACTCTGCACAACTCTGGGCCGGTTCTAATTCGTACCCCTACCCTGTAATTAACTGTGTCTATGAGCATAACAGCTTTCAGTGAGTTCTGTGTTTCCAGTAAGTTGTCTAAATGGAGGGTAAACTTGCAGTAGGTGTCAGAAGTGAGCGTTGTCTTGTGTGAACTCTTCCCTCTGTCTTTGAAGTTGGACGCTGATTGCGGTTGGGGTCAGAAGTCTGGAGCTCAGTTGGCTGGAGGACTGTGCTTTGACTTCATACTTTAGCTCTGGGTAATCAGAGAAGGAACTTTAAAATTACTATGACAAACACATTTAGGCCTCGAATGGAAAAAGTGGATCACATGCAAGAAAAGAAGGGCGATGTGAAGCAAAAAGGAGTTTTATGAAGTAATCAAAAGGCAAAACTAAGAATCAAAAATACTGTAATGGAAATTTTAATAACGTCTCTTTTGGGTTCATTGGTAGACTAGACGTGGCTGAGGAAAGAAAGGATCAGTGAGCTTCAAGATAGGTTAATAGCAACTTCCTAAACTAAAAAGCAAAGAAATTAGACCGAAAATAAAAAGAACAAAATATCCAAGAATTGTGGAACTTGCAAAAGGGATAACATATGGGAACTGGAATATTAAAAAGAGAAGAAAGGAAAAATGGAGCTAATAAATGTTTGACATAATAGCTGATATTTTTTTAAACTAATGTCATACAATAAATCATCTTAAATCCAATGACAAACAGAAAATCTTGAAAGAAGCTGGGGGGAAATTTTATCAAACTTCTTGACAGAAAACACTCAAACAAGAAGAGAGTAAAGTAAAATGCTGAAAGTGTTGAAAGAAAAAAATCTCTATCAATCAAAATTATCTTTCAAAAGGGAAAAAGAAAGACTTTTTCAGACAAACAAAAGCTGAGGGATTTCATCACCAGCAGAATAGCCCTGTCAAAAAAATAACAAAACTTAAAAGGAATTCTTTACTCAGAAGAAAAATAATATAAGGCACATCACAAAGCAAATAAATGAAGGAAAAATAAAATATTTTATTTTTCTTATACTCAATTGACCTAATAGATAACCATTCAAAGTAATGATAGAAATAATGTATTGGTGTTTATGGCATATGCATTAGTAAAATAAATAACAGCAATGTTACAGGAAACAGAAGAAAGGGAATGGGGATACTCCTTACAAGATACCTGCATTACACATAAACTGAGATGGTATTCACTGCAAGTATGTACAGGTATCTATCTCCAACTCCAGTTAAAACACATGACTTTGAAAAGAGTATAGTTGATATGCTGTAAGAGAGAAAATGTCATCAAATAAAAACTACCCAAGACATTTTTCACAGAACTGGAACAAATCATCCTAAAATTAATATGGAATCACAAAAGACCTAGAATTGCCAAAGCAATACTGAAGAAAAAGAGCAAAGCTGGAGGAATGACCCTCCCAGATTTCAGACAATACTACAGAGCTACAGTAATCAAAACAGCATGCTATTGTCACAAAAACAGACTCACGGATCAATGCAACAGAATAGAGAGCCCAGAAACAAATCCACAGACTTACTGTCAATTAAACTTTGACAAAGGAGGCAAGAATATACAATGGAGAAAAGACAGTCTCTTCAGCAATTGGTATGGGGAAAACTGGACAGCCACATGTGAATCAATGAAGTTAAAACACTCCCTCGCACCATACAGAAAAATAAACTCAAAATGTCTTAAAATTCCTTTAAAATAAATAAATAAACCTATTTGCCTCCCCCACAATAAAAATACATAAACAAATAAAGCTAAATAAGAAAAAAATTGGCTTAACAACTTAAATATAAGACAAGACACTATAAACCTCATAGAAGAAAACACAGGCAATACGTTTTCTGACATAAATCTTGACTTCTCCTGGGGCAACTGACCCAGGCAATGGAAATAACAGCAAAAACAAACAAATGGGACTTAATTAAACTTACAAGCTTCTGCACAGCAAAGGAAACCATAAGCAGAACAAAGAGACAACCTATAGAATGGGAGAAAATATTTGCAAATGATGTGACTAACAAGGGCTTAATTTCCAGAATATATAAACAGCTCACACAGCTTAATAACAACAACAGTAACAACGAAAACCCCAAACAACCCAATCCAAAAATAGGTAGAAGACCTAAACAAGCAATTCTCCAATGAAGACATACAAATGGCCAACAGGCACATGAAAAAATGCTTAATATTGCTAAATATCAGAGAAATGCAAATCAAAACTACAATGAGGTATCACCTCACACCAGTCAGAAAGGCCATTATTAAAAAATCCTCAAATGATAAATGCTGGAGAGGCTGTGGAGAAAAAGGAACCCTCCTACACAGCTGGTGAGAATGTAATTTGGTGCAACTATTATGGAAAACAGCATGGAGATTCCTCAAAAACTAAAAATAAAGTTACCATATGATCCAGCAATCCCACTCCTGGGTATATGTCTGGAAGAAACTCTAACTCAAAAAGATACATGTACCTCAGTGTTAGTAGCAGCACGATTTACAATAGCCAAGACATGGAAACAACCTAAATGTCCTTTGACAGATGAATGGATAAAGGTATGGTATATTTCTACAAAGGAATACTACTCAGTCATAAAAAGAATAAAATAATGTCATTTGCAGCAGCATGGATGGACCTGGAGATCATCATTCTAAGTGAAGTGAGCCAGAAAGAAAAAGAATAATACCATATGATGTCACTCATATGTAGAATTAAAAGAAAAGATAAGACACAAATGAACTTATTTACAAAACAGAAACAGGCTCACAGACATAGAAAACAAACTTTTGGTTACCTGAGGGAAAAGAGGGTAGGAAGGGATAAATAGGGAGTTCCGGATTTGCAGACACTAGCTACTATATATAAAACATAAACAACAAGTTTATTCTGTACAGCACAGGGAACTATATCCAGTACCTTGTAGTAACCCATAATGAAAAAGAATAAGAAAACAAATATATGTACGTGTGTGTATGACTGAAACGTTATGCTGTACACCAGAAATTGACACAGCATTGTAAACTGACTATACTTCAACTAAATAAAGTAAAATAAAAAAAGAGAAGATTTTAAAAAAAGGAAACCAGGTACAAGCATGCAATAAATATAAAACAACGGCAAAATCATAGGTGTTAAGCTAACTACATCAATTATCACTTTAAATTGAATAATCTAAGCACATCAACTAAAAAAGATAGTAATTGTCAGGGTGAATAACAATGCTTAGATCCAACTATATGTGTCTCAGAGAAACCCACTGCAAATATAAAGATATGGATAGGAAAAAGGAAAGAGACAGGAAAAAATATATCATGGAAAACCTAATTAAAAGAAAATTGGAGTAGCTCAGCTGGTTCCAGTCAAAATAGATTTCATAACAAGGAACACTACAGGGATAAAGAAAGGGGTCAATTCCCCAAGAAGACACATCAGTCCTTAGATTGTCCAGGACGAGGGTGAAGCTGAGGCTGCCAGGATACTCGGGGAAGCTCTGAGGAAGAACCCTAGCTTCATCAAGCTGTGGAAGATCTGGGCAGCCAAGAACATTTCCAAGATGATCACCACATCATAGCATCATAGCTGTCTCACTGCTGACAACCTTGTGCTGAAAGTTTCCCCTAGGGAGGTGACAGCTCACCAGCTTACCCTCAAGGGTAAGAAACAAGCCTGGTGACCAAGAACTCCACCCCCAAGGAAAAGTGGGGCTCTTTCCTCCCCTGGTTTTTGAGGAGCACACCTCCACCCCACCCCCAGTGTCATGTGATGGTCCCGTCTGCATCTGCCCTCTTGGATGAACAAAGACTGGCCATTTCCAGGGGAACGATTTTCCTCCCTGCGTTGGGGTGGTGTGTGATTTCTCAGTGATTTCCTAGTGTTGGTTCCTCCCTCACAGCTGGGAGGCAAAAACCACCACCTGGGGAAGTCTCAATAAATTTTTATTACTAAAGCTGGGAGAAAAAAAAAATGGTATGCACTTAAGAGCAGAGAATCAAGATATGTGAGACAAAAACAGATCTACAAGAAAAATAGACAAATTCGCTAAGGAATTTAGAGACTTCCATTCCCTTTTTCTGTAATTGATACAAGCACTAGGCAGAAAATCCATATGGATTTAGTTGAACTAAACAGCATCATTAATCAACTTGATCTAATTGACATATACAGAACACTTCATCCACGAACAGCAGAATACGCAACCTGCTCCAGCTCTCCATGGCATAGTCACCAGGAAAGACCAACAGTGGGCCCTAAGCACACTTAAATACATGTAAAATAGTAGAAATCACACAGAAAAATAACATTTTGGAATTAATATGGAAATTAGTAATGAAAGATACTGGAAAATCCCAAATACCAGGAGGTCAAACAAAGTGCTTTTATAATAGCACTTGGGTCAAAAAGTCTCCAGGGAAATTTTTTAAAAATCTGAGCTAAATGAAAATAAAAATGTACTTATAAAGATTTGTCAGATGCCTGAACTTTCCCAACCGTCAGTTTTTCTACTATAAAATGAATGTCATACTGTAATCATATCTGTTCCAAAGAGTTGTTGGGAAGATTATATGAGAGGATGTATGTGGTTGGCATACAGTGGAAGTTTCAATAAATATTATAAATATAATAGTATTGAGAGAAATCTTACAAACTTCTGGGAGACTGAGACGCGACCAGTCATTCACTCACCATGACTTCTGTATCAGGCCCTGGTTCTGGGGAGATTAGATACACTATGTCCTCTTGGCTCTCAGAGAGGCTTGGCGTCTAGAGGGAAGATGAGGTGCAGCCCGTGACAGCTGAGAAGGAGGCACACATAAGATGATAGAGGGGCTTGGCAATAAGGTAGTTCATTGGTGAAGAGGTTTTTGGCTGAAAGAAAAACTCTGCTCAAACTGTCTTAAATGATTTGAAAATCTCTTATTGCACGTGCCAGTGCTGAGAGACGCTGCTGCCCGGGGACCCCATCAAGGACCTGCACTCTTTCAAACTTTCTCCTAGAAGAGTGTTGGCTTCATTTTCAGACTGTTAATAGGAGACACAATATTCAAGCACATCCAAATATGATAAAGTACAGAAGACGAAAAGATAAAGCATTTCATTCTGTATCTCTTTTTAGGAGAAAATAAACTGTTTCTGAAACTCCACTAGCCAACTTCCCTCATCTCTTTGGCCCGATGTGGGCTATGTGGTTATCTTGTACAAAAGGATGAAATTACCCTTAGACTCTGGAGCCGGGGTGAGATCAGCCTCACTCTAACCACATGGGTGCGTGGGGAAAGGTAGAAACCTAAATCAAAGCCAAGCAAAATCCCAGCAAGCTGTTTTATAAATACTGACAAACTGGTTCTAAAGTTGATATGAAAAGGCTAAAGACACAGAAAAGCCAACGCCACGCTAAGGAGGTGGAGAGCCAATTAGCGCAATCCGCCCTGTCCACAAGCTAGAGAAGAAGAGTTACATAATATCAGTTAATGCAGAGCATGCATTTGACAAAACTCATTCATACAAAAACTCACAGAAAACTAGGAATACAGGAGAATTTGTTTTAAAAAAAGATCTACAAAAACAGCTTATAGATAACGTCATCACTAAATATTGAGAAACTGGATCTCTCCTCAATGTCAAAAACAGGACAAGGATGTCTTTCCTCACAGTCCTGCTCAGCACCACATGGGAAGTCCTAGGTAGTGTAGCCAGGTAATAAAAGGAAATAAAAGATGCTCGGATTGGGAAGGGAGAAAGAAAATCATCTTTGTTAGCAGATGAGATGATTCTGTACTGAGAAAATCCCAAAGAATCAACAAAAAAACTCTAAAACTAATAAGCAAATACAGCAAGTTCTCAGGATACCAAGTTCATATACAAAGGTCAATAGCCTTTCTATGTGCCAGCAATGGAAAACCAGGATTTGAAATTGAAAACACAATACCATTTAAAACAGCACGAAAGAAAATGAAGTACTTAGGTATAAATCTAATAAAATACATACAAGATCTATGTGAAGAAGACGACATGATTCTGACACTAGAAATCAAAGAAGATCTAAATAAACTGAGAGACCGTTTACGGATTGGAAGCTTCAGTATCATCAAGGTGTCCATTCTTTCCAACTTGACCTGTAGATGTAGTGTAATTCCAATCAAAATTCCAGCCAGCTGTTCTGTGAGCACCGGCCGACTCACTCCAAAGTTGGTATGAAAAGGTTAAAGACACAGAATAGCCAACGCAATGCCAAGAAAGAGAAATTTTGGGGCGTTGTCGCTACCAGACCTCGAGACTTACTAGTGTACGATGGTCAAGACAGCTCAGTGTTGGAGAAAGAAAAGAAAGGAAAGGAAGAGAATCGCTGATGATTAGAGCAGAGGAGGGCGGGCGAGCAGACACACACCGAGATGGCCAAGTGATCTTGGACAACGGAGCAAAGACAGTTCAATAAAGTAACGACTGTCTTTTCAAAGCACGGTCCTGGAACAAATGGATGCCCTGAAGTCCCCACCCCATCCCCCAAAATAGACTCAGCTTTAAATCTTTTTTTTTTTTAAGAAAAATATTTGCACCAGTTTATTTTTTAAATATTTGAAAGAAAGAGAGATTGAGTACATTTGTTAGATTTTAAAAATTCACATTGTTTCGATTCATAAGTACTCTCAGTTACGTATCCTGATAATAATGCTAGCGTGGTTGTTTTAGTCTCTCACACCCTACACTTTATTTAAGGGACCTTGGATATTCTGAATTAAAAATTGGGCAGTCTACTTCCCAGATTTCACGAAGGCACAAAAGATCCTTCCTGTTGGCACACATCTCGTATTTCTGCACAGTCCTTTGAAAATAAAGATGATAGCTAATGTATTTTGTGTTCCAATGAAAGTAAGCCATTTTAATAATATTCATAATTTCATAGATACCACTTACTAACATTTTCTAAGTGCGAACTTCTTCCCTGAGTTGCTTTCTCAAATTTTTTTTCAGCTTTAAATCTTTAACTCAGTCAGACACCTGAATATAGATGTGGAAAAACTAAAACTTCTATAATAAAACATAAGAGAAAATCTTGGGTCTGGTGATAAATTTAAGCTACAGCAACAAAAGCATGATCCACAAAAGAAAAAGCTGATAAATTGGACTTTATTAAAATTAAAAACTTCTGCTTCTCAAAAGGCACTGTGAAGAAAATAAAAAGAGAAACCACAGGCTGTGAGAGAATATTTGCAAAATGCACATTTGGTAAGGGAATTGCACCAAAAATATTCAGAGAACTAGCTATTTGCTTCAAACAAGCTATCAAGAAAAACACTCAGAGGAATCTGAAATACACATTTCTAAGTGACAGAAGCCCATAGGGGGAGGCTACGCACTCTATGATGCAATTTATATGACATTCTGGAAAAGGCAAAACTACAGACCTTAAAAATACCAGTGGCTGCCAGGTGCCCAAGGCGAGAGCAGAAAGATGAAGCTGTGAAGCACCAGGAAATTTTAGGGAGATGAAACTCTCTGTATGGTTCCATACTGGTGGATTCATGACACTATGCATTTGTCAAAACACAGCACTTTACAGCACAGAAAGTGAACATGAAAAATATTTTTAAAAGTGGACATTATCTTATGTAAGTTAATATAAAAATAATTTAAGAGGTTGGGGTTCCCACCTGTCACACACAGTTTGATATTTTTGTTAATATTTTACATTATTATTAATGTAATATTTGTAGTGCTTAGTAGGTATTTGGCACAGTCCTTGGCATCTGGTAAAATGATAATATGATTATAATTATTAATATGTAAGTTCACGAGTCTTACATTTTTCCATTAATGTTTTAGAATTTCAAAAATCTAAAATAATTCTTTTCTATTCTAAATGTGGGAACTAAGTGGTTTTTCTAAATTTCTGAAGCCAGATAATAGTTTTGGAGTTGGCACTGGAATACAGGTCTCTTTTCTTCCAGACAAGTGATCTCTCTGTTTAAAAAATAACACAATGCTCCTTAATGTTGGGCAGAATGAGAATACATGGCATTTCTTTTTCGTAACTTCATTATTTTTTGATGTGAAGACTCAGGAGACAATTCTGGCTCGATTATGGTTTAGAGACCACACGGGTGGTCTCTGTGTTAGACGGACTTTGGGGTTAGTTTCCTACCATCCCAACGTCACTACGTTCATGAAAGGATGAGTGAAACGGACAAAGATGCGGAAGTAGACTGGCGCCCAGTTGATCAGTCTGCCCAATTTTTAATTCACTCCTCAGAGCCTTGTTTCATGCTCCCCATGCCCAGCGGAGCAGGGCTATTGCTAATCAAGGAGACGTCTTTTTATATTTTTAACATCTCAGGGTTATTAAGTGTAATGTATCTTCACTAACAAACACTAACAGATCAGAGTGTAAATGAATTGCGTTGCCATTCTCCTTTACCTGCATATTTCTGGTTACCTGATTCTGCAATTTTTAAATCCAATTTCTAAAAATAATTTTTAGCAAACCGCAGACTATCGTGACATTATGCAATTTGATAGTGGCCTTTGCAGTAAATAAATACACTGATAGGTGGTTACACACGGTCAGCCCTTTTAAAACCAGGGCTGCTAATACCTCATCACGAAATGCTGCTCATTGTGTATTACAACGTGTAGGAGGAAACAAACATGCGTTCTTGCTAAAGGTGATGATTGGACCTATTTTTCACAAGTATTTTCACTCGGGATTAGAGCTGTCATACTTCATAGACACACGTCCAGGTAAAGAACTATGTTACTACCTCGAAATCTCTTAAATCTTTCTCTTCCTCAGGGAGGGTCCCCCGCTCCTTACTCAGCTGCATAATTTACTAAACTTCAGTTGTCCAAGCACTGCTGGGTAAAAATTAGTTTTACAGTGTATGTAAACTTGAAAATTCAAATCAAAACGAGAGAGAGAGAGAAGATAACGTCTTCCAGATGACAGCTTTCTGGATGAAATCTGATGCCTGAGGCAAGAGAAAATTTTCATTAACATTCAGATTACATGTCATTTTGATTCACACTCCCCAGGCAAGCTCATTTGGTCCGCAGCCAACCTCCTCGCAGCGCGATGACAACACAGCAAGCTTCGCCGCCTCCCTTTCATCGCTGATGATTCCTTGAGTGACAGCCTTGGTCTCAGCTCTGCAAGACACCTCTCCCGGCCTGGCCCTGCAGCGCCAGAGCTGCTGCTGCCCTGGCAGGGACAGTGTGTGACTTCGGGGCCATCCCCACGCCCACGCACGCGCATACCTACACACGCGCAGCGCCCCGGACACTCCCCTCTCACACTGCCTGTTCCCAGAGCAGCGTCACCAGGACAGAATCACTTGCGCTGGTCACTGGATGCCCTCGGAGGGCCTCTGCCCTTCCCCTCTGGGCAGGGGGACAGCCCTTCAGCTCGCCGTGGCCTCACCCAGGCAATGGCGTCTTTGTTGGGCTAAAGGCCCCTATCTTCCTCTGGGTTCACATGTCACCACCATTTGTTTATCTGTTTAATTTTCCTTCAGTCTGTTTTTAACAATCTTTTGTTCAATAGGTGTATATATATATATATATATATATATATATATATATATATATATATATATATATTTTTTTTTTTTTCAGAAGTCAAATGTTTTGTTCGCTTGTTTTCAGATCTCAGCTTCGCGAACCGCAGCGCCCCGGCTCCGGCACCCAGCCGCCTGGTGTTTGGGGCTGTGAGAAGGAGCGTCACTCGCTCCCTTCCTGGAAAGGGCTCTAGAGCTGCGGATGTGCGGCGGGAACGCTGCCCGCAGCTGGGAGCCCTGCAGCGCTGTCGCAGTGCCCTCGGGGGACCGGAGCAGCGCAGGCCGCCTGCTGCGGGGACGCGCGGCCGCTGCTCGGCTGCGAGCGAGCGTGCGCGGCGTCTCACGAGGAATGCAGTTCTGTCATTTCCGCCTGAGCTTGGCCGGCGCAACTTGCAGGCTCAGCAAGCGTGCCTGTCTTCTGAGTGTTTCTTCTCCCCCATCTGAGTCCTCTCGTTTTCTATGCTCGGACTCTTGCTGCCAAGGAACTAAAGGTGAGCACCGAGGCTCTCACCCACAACATGCCCCCGTGTGCACTTTCATTTGTTAGTTCCTCCATTCATTCGTTTAATGGATGGTTACCGAGTGTCCGAGACGGCGGGGCACAGGGCTGGACTCCGGGGATACACAGGTAAACACAGTGAACAGGTAGATCCCCCGAGGGCTGGGATCTTGAATCTAATGAAAGATGCAGAAAAGCTCACCTCAGTTTACAGGTGTTAAGAAAGGGAAATTCTAAGTTGAAACAGAGAGGCAGGTGGTAAAGGCGGGAGCAGAGGCTGCCTCTTCCAGAAGGCCCTTTGTGGGGGGACACTGCCTCCTTCATTCTGTAGACCATTTGCTCCTCTGCAATCTAATTTCAGGTTCTGTACTGAGGAGAACATACACAAATACATAATTTACAAGTAAAGATACATGGACTCTTCTCTCTGTATCAGAGACCTGGCAGGGGAAACTGAATGTGCGTGTATAGATAGGAAACAAAATACACAAAGGGGCTGCTGTAGCGCCAGCTTTTGTGGAGTTGAGTGAAGAGACATTTCATGTACATATCCTTCCCTGCTCCCACCATGGCGATGTGGTAATTCACTACGTTTCTCAAATTCTTTGAATGAACGTGTGGGCGACAGTTGGGGTTTGAAAGGAGAGAATGATAGCTCTGTTGTCAGAGATACACACCTTTCCTTTGGCTGATGTGAAAATGTGGAAAGGTTTATTGATTTGGAGTTAAAATAATTGAAATCAATGTAGACCCGCAGTTTACTGGGTTGCTTAAATTTTTATCTTCTCTCAAGCTTTGCATTCATATCTATGAAATGGTCATAGCAACGCCCGCGTAGAGACGTGTATTTAGGGTTTGATGAAGTGACCTGAGCACTCAGAGTAATTAACCTCCAAACACAAGGCAATGTTTGTCTTCAAATCACGTAATATTCCTGTTATCACACAGTCAAAGAAAAGATACATTGGAATAAAAATTGAGAACTTTTTTCTTTACTTTATATCTTATTGCAATTTCCTCACAGTGAAGCTTTTAGAAAATAACGTCTCTAACATTTTAAAGTCAAATTTAAAAACGTGGGAAGACTGGTGGACGCCAAGACTGGACATTATTGATTTTAAAATTTTTAATACATTTTAGCTGAAAAGAGCACAGGGACAAAGGGAAAGATCACAGATCTTCGTATTTTCTAAGCGTGTAGCTGACACGACTTTGAGAGCAGCCAGGACGATTAACTTGGAAGAGAAACAAATGTATCCACGTTCAGGGCCACAAAGCTCCCAGCGTCCTGACTCAGACACGAGAACTTCTCAGTGGAAGCTGTGCTCCGTGGGAAGACTTCCGTGGAGGGCCAACCTGATTGCTTTTGAGGGCATCCCTAAGGCTTCTCTCTCGTATCCACCAGCGCCCTTCTGAGGCGCTGGTCTCAAAGGGAACCAAGGGCGCTGAGCCATCGGACCAAGGGCGCGGTCCCAGCCTTACGTGTTTGTCTCAGCGGATGCTCAGGAAGCTTGTGTACCTGCGGAGACACAGCCTGGAGCTAGCAGCAGAAAACTGAGGTTCCCGTGGACAGAAACACGATGGGGCTGTCACTGTGATGACTGTCTTCAAACACAGAAAGGGGTGGAATGTATTCTCTGTGGTTCTAAAGGGTGAATGTTACAGGGGAAAACCTTTTTTACTATAAGGAATTGCTTTAGAAAAATTAATAAGAGTTTCCTGAAGTTGAAATGATAGGCTGGCTGCCTGCTGCCTTGGCAGGTTATGATGTGAAATAGTCCTTACAGAGTAGAGAGGTGCGGGTCAGGGCCGCTTCCGCCCGTCCGATGCCTGGTGGGGGCAGTGCTTGGGAAGCCCTCCCCCGGGCTTAAGCATTAGGGTCGCCTGGGATGCCTTTCACCACAAGATGCCTGGTTCCCAAGGTAAAGGTCTGGTTCGGTTGGTCTGGGATGAGGGCTCATCGTGGTTATTTCTAAGCCAGGATTAGAGTAACTCCCTCACGGTTCTAACGCGCCCCCAGAACCCAGAAGCATCTATGCTGGCTGATCTCTAGAACTATCTCTCCCCAGGTGAGTCTGGTGCGTCTAGCAGGGACCTGTGCTGGTCACAGCTGAGTGCGGCAGGGCTCAACGTGGATGGCCCGGCCACACGGCAGGCAGCCTGGCAGGGAGCGCGGGGAGCAGTTTGATAGTCGAAATAGAGGCTTGATCTGTGCCTCGCTCGTGACTGCTTTATTCAAGAGACAAGTATCAGCCAAGCCGTCTGGTCTCTGCCTCAAATAGAGACAGATGCTGACAGTCCCAGCCCGCCCATCTTCCCTGGAAGACGGTCTGCATGGAGCGGAGCCAGCAATGCCATCCCAGAAACAGCGACAGAGGAAAGGCTACAACACACATCCACCGACCCAGGGCGCTGGGAGACTGCAGAGCCCGGGGTGCATTTCATTAAAGCCACCCCCTTCCCAGAGCTTGCTGGCAGTGACGGGAAAGCATTGTTCTCAGCACAGTGGGGAAATCCTGTCGTTTTGTGGTGGAAGCAGGACAGGAGTTCTGACAGCCCAGTGGCAGTGGGTGTGCTGGTTGCAACCTCCTTCGTCTGTAACTGCTTCCCAGACTTCCTGACACCAGGTCTGGCATGATCCCCGCCCTCCCTGTGCATTTGCCTCTGCTGAGAGTTAGGCGTTTAATTTTCTGGGTCCTTATTGTGGCTTTTTGGATGCAAAGTTTCATTGTGCTATTTCTGTGTAAATAGACTTTTGACATAATAGGAGCACCGGCGTGGACTGGTGTGGCTGCTGGCAAGTCATTTCAGATCCATCCTTTCCATACTGTGGCTTAATTTAAAGGCTGGATTACTTGAAAATGCATTTATTAAGTCTGACCTACTTTTAAAATATTTAATATTCCACTTTGGTTTCCTTGTAGTGAGAGAAGCTTCAAGGTCTTCACGTTCTTGCCAGTTTTTAAAGAACAGACGTTGATTCAGCTAATAAGAAACTGCACAGAAGCACCGTCCTCTGGACCACTTTCAGGACTGGTATTTAAAGCAATTAGCAGTTCACAAGCTCTTACGGGCACTCGGACGTCCCAAAGGACCGGTCTGCGTTTGTTCTTTATAAAAGTATCCTCTTTCATTTTCTTCTTCTTGTGACTGTATATGGGTAAAACGGCCCCAAACCCACAACAGGAGAAGTAAGCACCATCTTCATGGAGGGAAACCATTCTATAGCTTAGATAAGGCTTGTTCCTTTGATCAAAACTGTTCTGACTTGGGGAATGATGGAGACAGGCAAACGACAGATATGAATTCTTGAGAATGAGGAGGGGAGAGTGGGGAGAAAGGAATAATGTGCAACGCAAACTTGGGAAAGTTAAGCAGAGTTTGTACACGCACATTGCTTAGTTGATTGTAAAAGTCGGTTAGGCAGCATACCTATGCAGAAGTTGAATAAAAACAATAATGAAATGAAGGTGGAATTAGGTATGGGTAACCTGAGCAGCCAGGGTAGGTCCTGCAGAGAAACACCGAGCATAGCATTTTGTACCAGATGGAGTGCAAGTTCCCCAGCAGCCAAAGCAAAGATAAAACGTGACAATTACACAGATTAACTGTCTGAACGATCAGAGCAAACAAGCCACTCAGAAGTGCAGTTTTTTTTGAACCTGATCTCTTGAAGAGTTTTTCTAATAAGCACTTCAAAGGAATATTTGTAGTGTTGGTGACAACACCCAACAGCTTAGCAGAAATAAATGTGATAAAGGGTTTCATACAGTCAGAAATATCTATCGACTCTGCGCTCAGATTCAGCTCTGGCAACAGACATACAGTGCGTGATGCTCAGTCTTGCTGGGCCGTCCAGGTTTATGGCTCCATCTTAGACAAAAGCAACAGTCCTTGAAGTTGGGAAGCGGTGGTGGTGGAGGTGAGTGGGTTATTGCTCAATTACGAGAGAGGAAAAACGCTGGGTGTCAGACGGGCTGGTAGGGACATGCTCTAAAACAGCAAAGGACTCAGCTTTCATCTCCTGCGGAGTTTGAAAACAACTTTAGTTCGCGTGTGTGGAGAGGGTGTCACTAACTCTTACAAAATACTTTAATCAGAGACTGCAATTTTCAGACAAATCTTTAAGTCTTGAGCAGAAGAAATACATCTGAGGATAAATTGTGGTGGCCAGGGTTTTAGAGCTAGGACTGAGCTCTTATTAAGAGCTCACTCTTTGTAAAAGCAGAAATCAGTAGAATTCTAATATTTTCATTAAACGATGTTTTTATTACTTTTATAAGAAAATGAAATTAAGAAACATGTCCTTCTGGGTTGCTGTTATCAGCTTACGTTCAGGGGAAGCAAACTCAGTGTGATTTCCTGCGCTGGAAGCTATACCTGTAATATATCTAAACTTTAAAAGATGAAATTTGGGTGTCACTGTTTCCATTCTATTGACCTTTAAAAATCTGAACAATTCCTCATTTGATGCTACTGAACTTCCTGTTTAGACTCTCGCATCTTCTGAGTGTAACGGTCTTCTTGCCTTGTTCACGCTGTGTATTTGTGCTAATGCATTGGCCGGAAGTCCAAGGCAATCCTGAATTGTAATGTGCTAATGGGGCTGATTGCTTCGTGCCCCACTTTGATATGAATTCCACTGTTTTGCATTAACTAGGAAACTCCAGTTTGAGGCAGATTCCACTTAGAGTAAGGTATCTCTCTTCCGTATCAAAACTACTGACATCACCTTTAGTCAGTAAAATATTTTCCATTTAAAAATTAATTTTATTTCCCCTCAAAAAGAGTGAATGCATCTTCTCTTCTAATCTATTACTTAGGTGAATTATACACAACAGTTAGGAGAGATGCATTAATATTTCTGCAGTGCTGGAGCATTCCTGTGGCCTTGAAGCAACGTGTGTGTGTGTTTGCATTCATGCAGGTATAAATGCCCGGGTTATATTGGTCTTTTTAAAATACTGCTCTTTTTCTCTGCTGTGAAACATGAAATGTTTTAGAAAGGATGCATTCCTTGAAAACCGTATAGAGTTCTTAAAACATATGGACCAAGTGATTTTTATAGAATTGTTTTTCATTATTTATGCTGTCCTAAAAACACTTTTCAGTATATTTTCAATCCTGTCAACGCAGAATTTTATGTAATATAAAACATTCATAAAACTTTCTTAAAAATGTTTTTCCTGTAGAATTGGAGTTTACCCCCTTACTGGTTGCTAACGTTTCTTATTTGTGTACTCTTTCTCAATTTTTAAAAAAAGTTAATAAATCAGAAATTTATCAGAGGTCTTTAGTTTGCCCACCTTCTTCTACTTTGTTAACTCCTGCCGTTACCTTTAGGACTGTGCAGTATTTGAGTGCATCTGGGTGGCGTGTCCATCGGGACAGGGACTCTGAGGTAATAAGCCACACAGAATCTCAGCGGCTTAAGGCATCCGAGCGGCGTCTGGCTCACGCTTCCCGCCCACGGCAGGGTGGAGGAGCCCTGCTCCGAGTCGTCCTGGCTCCAGGAGGCAGCTTGGCCCACCGCGGTCTCCCCCGCACGAGGAAGAGGCCGAGTGACGGGCGGCGCCCTGCCTTCAGAGCCTCGATCGTGCAAAACGCACATCGTCCGGCCGCAGAAAGACAACGGCCACACCCGACTTCTGAGAGCCACAAGGTGTCCCCGGGGGCCTGGGGGAGAACCGGAGACATGGGGTCCCAGCTCCCAGGGCGAGCTTGGCCACTCTTGCTCGTTTTGGCCTTTGTTTTGTCTCGCTTTCAGGCTGGCTGCTTAGTCTGATTTTCAGTATCTATTTGGTTTTATATACAAAGTATTTTAAGCCTTATGCTGAGTTCACTTTTTCATTCAATGTTTATCATTTTCTAACCGTTCTCTTCTTTTGATTTCCTCTTTGATCCAGTCATTAAACAAATATTTACAAACGCGTTGGCTACATTCTCTGCTTTGTCCGTTCTCTGGTTTACAGTTTAAAGCTCTGTAGCACTAGGGTGAGCGCCCTTGCTCCCAGGCGGGCACAGTGTCTGCATTCTGGAATCCAGGGCTTCGTGACTCTGTGCCTGAGTGTGGGCCCGTGGACTCACCACTAAGAGGAGCTGTTACAACCTGTGTGTTCCAGGATGCTCTGAACACTCTCCTGAGCTGGAGTAAAGAGGAAATGAAAGCCTACAACTGTACGTACTTGTTGGGAGAGACATCGGGGTGGAGGAGACAGTTGAGGTTAACACAGAGTAACTTCCATTTTTTCGCCACGAACTTTGCACACATGGTCACAGTCTGTAAACTCAGCACTCTGTGGAAAGGCGCGGGCCGCCTCACCGCGCCGTGCTGCCCCCGGGGCTCCGCGCGGTCAGGGCGCCGGCCCCACGGTCCGTCTAGCGGAGCGCCGAGGGGCGCCCGCTCCGGCTTGACTGGGTCCCCCCGCTTTCTTCTGCTCCATCTGGGGCAGGAGAGGGACAAGCGGAGAAGACGGAGCTGGAAGGCAGCTCAGCGAGCGGCCAGTGGCAGCTCGCTCTGCACTCTGGCCCGCTCCCTCCCTTCTTCGGTGACCATCCCTGTGCGCTTCCTGTCCTTCCCAGTTTCAGGGCTCCTCCTGGTTTTTGCCTCCCCCCTTACGGAATTCCTTTCACTCCTAATTTTGTGGGGGTCTCTTGCTCGACGCCCACCGCCCACCCCCGACTATGCCCTCATGCACAGTGTAGCTCTTCTCTTCCAGAGCGTCCCGCTAATGAGTGAGCATCACCAAAACGCCCATGACTAGCACATTTATATGTTATTTCTAGAATTCTGTTCTGAGTTCCAAACATTTATATCTGGTGATCCATAATGTCTCCACTTGGATAAATCACAGCTTAATGTCAACACTTCAAAAAAAAAGTGTTCGGCTTCTAGTATTCCTCCTCTCTACGCTGGGTGTTCTGATGCACCTAACTGCTTATAACAAAGTCCCGGAAGTCATCCTTCATCCTTCCCTCTCTGTTAACACACCTGGGCAGCCTCCAAGTTCAGTCAATTCTACTGAAGTTTTGTTCACACATGTCCACTTATCTCCACCTCCGTTGCTGCTAATCTCGTGTAAATCACCATCACTTCCTTCTGAGCAAGTTGTAAAATATTCCAGTCTTTCTCTTTATAAACACTCTTGCCTCTTCCCAATACTTCCTTCTCACGGAAGCCAGAGGGATTCTCAAAAAAGAATAGGAAAAAAAGGTAAAATTAATCAGCATGTACGCTTATCTTAAACGCTTCAGAACCCTCAGTGTGCAGAGTACCCAGGCCTACAAGACCACCTCTGTGACTGGGCGCCTGCAGCACCTCTGCACATCCCGGCCCTCAAGGTGATCCTAAACCATCCCTCTTTCTGCTTCATTTGGTGACTTCCCAGTTGTTACATCAGTCACACAAAAACATTTCACTTCAAGAAATGTAACAGGCCTTTGCATTTCTCCTTCATAGCATTCACAGCACTAGCATTATATATACATATATATATATACACACACATACATTATATATACATACATATACATATATGTGTGTGTGTGTGTGTGTGTGTATATATATGTGTATATATATGCAGTTGTTGAATACCTCCCTCCCCCACTAATCTCAATGCTCCACAAAGGCCAAGAACCACCCTGCTTTGTTAACTTTTACATTCTCAACACCTGGCACCTAGTGCCTGCCACATAATAGGTATTAAAAATTATTTGTCTAATAAATGGAACACCTAGAGACCACGTAGAGTATACTGGGTAATAAAACCTCTTTTTAAAGAGAAAGCCAAGGCTGCAGAAATTTCATAAGGGCCCCTTGACATCAATTTAGTCTGAACATCAATTCTTTATGAAAAGAGGTTCTAACAGAATCCTAAACATATATCAAGGTTAAAAATTTTATTTATCTGCCGATACCCCAGCCCAACACACATCACCTCCCCAAAGCTGTCACAAACCTGTTCCAGGCTTCCACCAGGAATTCTAATGAATTTTGTTCTTGCCTTATCTCCCCAGTTATCTAAGAGCTTCGTGAGAGCCAAGACCTTCCCTTTGTATTTTGCATCTCATTTTGTGCGTATTAAGTAACCATTAACTCTGTACTGAATGAATAAACATGTCCAGGATGGTTTATTACAGAATACTAAATTCCAGCAAGTGCTAATGCAAGACCCATTATGATACAGACATTGTACCAGACCACGGTTACACAAATGTAAATAAAAATAAAAACAGTCTGGAGACAGCACCTTAAAGACTTCCCATGGGAACCCTTTCAGTCTTTATTTCTGCAACTCATTCTGCCCCCAAGTATCCTAATTCCAAGGCCACCTAAGAGGGAACAAGGCAGTCACACCCAAGTCCTGGGCGACTGCCAGGGTAATCACACTCATCGCAAAGCCGGAGACGGCTTATCAAATTCAAAGTGTGTCTGCCTCATAATTCACTCTTTATTTATTGGAAATTCAGCTCACAACTGTTATAATATTACATATGATTAATGATGCCATAAAATTTGCATGTTCAGGTTTACGTCTGCTCTGTAAGTGGAGCCGGGCCAGTTTTTCTGTGTTCTGTACTGAGCTCAGCATGATGCATTGAATTTCCATTTGCATGATATTTACATTAATTTGCATTTCCATACAACCCTATTAATTTTGCACAAGCAATGCACCTAATTCTAACAATAATCTAATCTAATCTTAGGGATCAAAAAAGAAGTGGTGCTCTTGGAAGAAACTGGGTAACGGAAGAAGCCAGCGGAAAGCACCGGACGTACGTGTTGATACTGGAGGCGTTAACTCCCTATTGCATTAGGGGCTCTGTTCGCAAAACATTCCCGTCCATCTCATCTCGTTTGAGCCACGTACGAAACTTTAGCTACGTGGGTCAGAGATGACACCGATTTTACCGAAAGAAACTGGGTCCTAGAAGATCAAGGTGATGTCCAAGGTCAGGGAATAGGTCCCTGGGAAAATCACAACTTAAGCCCTGGAGCCAGATCTCCAAGATGAGGCCTCGTGTGCCTGGTCCTGACGTGGGTCCGCAGAGCTGGGAGGAAGGAGAACCGCAGGCAGACGGGAGCAGCTCCGCGAATCCACGCTTCTCCCTCCTCCTCCCTCCTCCCGCCTTCCTTTCCTGGAAACCTTCGTTCCCTCGCACCACTGGCGCTGCCTAGTTCCCATCAATCGACTCTGCTAAACTGGAAATTCAAGGGGGACCCTCTCTGGGAACTTGCACTTTAAAATGAGATTGTTTCAGTTAAAACAGCTTTTTTCTTAGAAAGATACTGCAAAATTATTATCAGACAGTTTGATTTTTGACAACATCAAAGGCCAGTCCTGACTATGATTGTTAAATTATTGAAAAGGATAAAACAGAAAGACAGCTGCGTGTCAGTAAATTCTAAGTTCCTTCGAAGATGAGAATGAGTTAGAACGGGAGATCTGGGGGCAACTGCAGGGGTGGCACTCAGCTCTTGAGATCAACAACTAAATCAAATAAGCAGTTAACAGCACCCACCACGATTACTGTCCATCTCCTGTCCATAGACACTTTGCTCAGCAGACTCTCTGCACTGTGTCTAATCCTTTCAGTAAATCCGTAAAGTTGTTATTACTAACGTCCTCGGTGAAGGAACCAATACTTTAAAAGACCATATACCTTGTCCAAAGTCTCACAGCTGATGTGAAGCTGAGTCAAGATTCTGACTGTGGTCTCTCAAGTTCTTAAATCTTTTGTTCAAGGCGATTCTGCAGACTGTTGACAAACATAAGTTTAAATAGTTGGAACTCTAGAAGTGCATACAAAAGCCTGCCCTGGTGACCTGCATTTCACAAGGAGAAGATTAAGCCTCAATGACATGCCGCAGACTGGAGAGCGGGTTGTGGCCACATCGGGACTCTCCATACACAGGGTCCACCTCACTGAGTCTCAGTGGAGATTCCCTCTGCTTGGATCCCAGCAGATAAATTAATCAGCACAAAAACAGGACAAGCCATGGCGGGGCCAGTGGCAGTGGAATATTGACAATGAATAGGAGAGACACTAGTCCACGCAGTATGTAAGACTTTTCATTGAGGATTATCCAAGATGCCCATCTGTTTGTACCAGTAGGTTTGAGGTGAGAAAAATTTGTGTCCTAATCTGAGCAGGAGTGGTACGCCCTGGATTCTGACACACAGACCTTCCGAGATAGCTTTCACACCTGTGCAGTTGAGCCGATTCAGAGCTACCTCACAGAGTTGTTGGAAGTGATGATAATCACAAGCAGAATAACTAATAATATATAAAAATTATACATATATAAAATATATGACACTTTTACTATTTTTGTTTTATGCAAACCCTTCTAAAGCCAGTATCATCGCTATGTTAAGTACCTGATGGAAACAGAAACCATTAGCTGAATATTGTGGTTTAAGTCAATGTGAAGTCATTTTCCAATAAAGCTCGGGAATTCATTGTGCAGTCATGACACAAGACTTGAAGAAATGTTGCTGCTCGCTGCAAACGTTCTTAGCGTGCACCGGGAATACTCAGTGCTTCAGCGTGCACCCACCTGCCTCTCCTGTCCTCTTCACCCCAGCTGCTGTGCGGTGAGTACAATGCCAGCTTTGTAAAGTAAGAGTCGTTGCACGGACTGGTACGGAGGTCAGCCCACGGCTGCTCGGACCCGCGCTTACTACGCTATGTGGGGAGATTCACCCTCTGGCGTGAAACATAGAGCTTCTTGTCTCGCTTCGTCAGGAAAATACGATGATGCCTGGCACCTGCCCTTCAGCCACTCCTTGCAGTGTTGCGACCCGGCGATCGTCGTTGCAGTGAGCTGCGGGGCATGGGGTGGGAGCCACGCAGGACTCGTGGAGACTGTGCTTTACCCTAAATTAGCAGGCGGGGAGGCATTAGAGCAGGGAGGCAGAGCACCACGCTTTGGAATTTGCCAGAGTAGCGGAGGTCCCGATTCCAACAGACGCATGGTGAGCTGATGTGTGTGTGTGTGTGTGTGCGTGTGAGAGAGAGAGAGAGAGAGATAATGACAACGTGTGGACAGAAATCCAAACTGACCTCATATATGCATGCACGCACACACATGCACACATACACATATATACACACATATCTCATACACCCCCAGTCAGATTGGCGGGTTTGCTACCCTGTTCGCTCTGCCCTCATCCTCTGCTTCGAGGGGATGGTGTCTGGCTGACAGGTGCACCTATATGTCGCCTCAGGCTGCTCCCAAAGCAACCTGGACCTCTAGTCTCAGCGCTGACCAGGCTTATCTCTGTTCAACTTGTGAAGCAGAATGAGGTCAGCGAAAAGGATGAGATGATTGTTTTATTGACAGTGTATCACAGAGGTTGCTCTTGTGAGCTCCGAGTCTCACTGGGGCTGCTTGGCCGGCTGTCCCCTGGGAGAGGTCGCCCCCTAATGTTATGGGAGGAAACCAAATTCTCTGGCTTTAGTTTAGTTGAAAAACGCCAAATCCCCAACTTGGCCTTAATTAAAACCTGCATATTATCATAAACGGATATAATACAAATAAAGAATATCTTCATAGCATATTCCAGTTAAAAATTCAGCTTTAAAACATTGTACTGTACACGTCAAGAATGGCAAACTAGCGTTTTTATTCTACAAGTTTTGTAACTTTGCAGATCTTAACTTGAAATCACATTAAATTTTTATTTTCTAATTAGTTCTTTTAAATTCCTAACTTCAAAAAATGTTACCTCTGAACTCTTTTATTCTTAAATATGAGCATATTTCTAAGATTTTCACCAGGCATTTCATTGAAAAGAAGGCTTGAAAGGATGGTCAATTGCTCTAAAAAAAATAAACTCAATGATTAGCATCTCATATTTCAGGATAATACAGAGCAAGTTCATTGGCTGGTTGTTCCTATTTTAAATGTGGAGACTTTCAGGTACAAAAGTCTTAAAGGAAAGTTTCATCTGTGTTAGACTTTCCCGGACACTATAAATGGGGAATTCAATTAACATATTTGATCTGTAAGTGAAATATTGATAGAAAAATAAATATGATGGTAAGGAAGATCGGTGTGTTTATATAAATATTTATTAACAAATAAAAGGTAAAAAGATATAAAAAGACTCTTAATAAAAGTGGTTTTGAAAAATCTTTGACCAAGGAAATTAGTTCGTCTTCTGTGTAACTTTGCAAAAAGTTACTTTGAACTTGAACTTACGCTGACATGTAAATCAGAACAGCGACTGAATTGGTTGAAATATTCCGGAGAGTTATTCATAAATTGATTTACTAAGAAAAGCATTTTTCCATACAAACAAAATATAATTTTTGGATATAACTTATTATGAGGGATCAAGTTTCTAAAGGTGAATTAAAATCAGTTCTGCTTCCCCACCATCAAAGAAAGACAAAATGGCGCCCGGGAGTGTTGTGAGGACGAGGTGCCTATGACTTGGGGGCGGGTGGGAGCGCACATGAGTCCTAAGCACTCGCAGCAGCTGAGCGGCCATAGAGCGGGCTTGTGAAGACGTTTCCGTTTCCTCCAGTTGATCACAATTTCCACAATTTCCCTTCACCTAAATAAAATCTTGAAAATTGAAATTAAAAAGGGATGGACAAAATTTAGTAGACAGAAGGTGTGAAATCAACTACTCCTCAAGCTTAAATTAAAAGCACGCTTACCACAGTAAGAACTAGAGTCCCAAACGCACGTCTGGAATTCTGAGGTTCCCAAATGAAGACTGAAGGGGCATTCCTGTCATCAGGGGAGCAGATGCAACCGGTGAGGACTTGACATTAGAGGGTGAGAGGTTGGAAATTCTTTTTTGAATTGTTTTTGTTTCTTTACAGAGATGCTCCAATGATACGTGCTTTCACTTTCTATTTCAAGTGTGATTTCATTTTTTTAAAAGAGCAACACATCAGTATCTCTATATCAAACCAATCACAAGGCCAAACTATATACTAAGACAGAAAAGGAACTTTCATTCCATTGTCAGTTATGAGAATAAACGACCTCCGCTGTTTAAGGGCTGTGGTCGAAGCAGCTCCAGACCTGACTCTGTCTCTGACATGCTGCTTGAATCTCTGCAAATTTCTTACGCGATGCTAAAATCCAAAGGCACAACCCACTGGAAAAGCTATTTTAATACGAGATCAGATTAAAACAGGGCTGTTTTATTTGGTGCTTCAGACTGTCTCTGGAGGAGGAAGGCTGCCTCGCTCCATTTTGACACTTCACGTCGGGTCGCCACGTCCGCCAGAACACGCGATTTTCTCAGTATCTCCTTTGCGTTGGCATTAACTCTACCCTTAAGACAGCCTCTCCATTAACCCTTCTTCTACTACGGACAATTATCTACTGGAAAACACGTTTCTCTTCCCTTATGAAAATGGCAACGCGATGCCTGCCACCTGCCGGGTGGCACGGGGCCGGGGCCAGGCAGTCTCCGCGGGAGGAGGCTAGTCTCATCACAGCGGTGTCACCGGGACGGTGGACCCACCACTGTCAGGATCCGGGAGTGCGATGCACAGGCGGCTCCACAGGCGGCTCTGAGGGACGAGCAGCTCGTGGTCAAGTCACCAGAGGCCGGCCAGCACGCTGACTCTGATGCTCTTTCTGAAGGTGACCTTTTCACAGAGAGCGGGCCTTATCTCATCCCTGTGGTGAACGCGGGCCTGAGTCACAGGATGGTGGCCTTTGAGCAGACGAGCTTACTTGCAACAGCCCGCCCTTGAATTCCCAACGAGGGGAGAACGCGGGCGACAGTCGGTTACGGCGGAGACGTTCCCGGGCAGACAGTAGGCAGCGGACTCCTCGCTGCAGCGTTATTTAGATGCACGTTGTCGTAAAGCCGATTGCCAATCTGACGCGCTGTGGTTCTGTGATTGAGATTTCCTTCAGCACGAATTAAATACGTATAATCAGAGCAGAGACTGAGGATGTGCAACCTTCATGCTATTTTTATGTCTGAAGCCGTCATGCCTTCCACTTACTGATTTTAAACTGAGGTCACAGCATATGGTCGGTTTCTGATCTCGGTACCCAAGTGATACTTCATTATTATGACCTAGTGGACCAGTTTTAAATGTGAAGCGTGACTTCAAGATTCTATTTTCAGCAATACTGAAAACAGTGTAATTAAGTTAACATCTGTACACCTGCAGCTCCCTCCTCTGCATAGGTTTCTTCTGGCTGTATTTTTCAGCCATTCTCAAAGACTACTTAACACGCAGCTCTCTGTGTTCTGGACTGAAGCTACAGCTTGTCTCCCAGCGATTCTCATATCTTGCTGGTTTGGTCTTCCTGGTCCCTCCACTGGAAAACGTCTTGTTTTGAGAAAATTACCATTTTATCCTCATTCTTCACCTTCCTTCTGCGCTTCTTCTAATCTGGTTTGCGTGCCTCCCGCTACATAATCAATTCACTTCTCAGAAATCGTCCTCCCCTGTCGGCCAGCTTCCAGCCCTCATAACCCTTAGCTTGCCAGGGTCTGAATGTCTGCAAGGTCTACACATGAGAGCCCTTAGCCCAGGAGGCTCCAAACAAGGTTCAAGTCAGGGACAGGGAAACCGGCCATTACAAGATGTTAGAAGGACAAATAACATATTTTACCAATAAACAAAATATGGGAATAATCAGCCCAGCCCAGTTGCTCAATTGTTGTAAGACTCTCAGTCTCAAAGAGACCTTTTCTGGGCTTCCCATCGCACCACCTCCTACTCCAGCAAACTGTGTCAGTCCTCCACACTCAGCCAGAAGCCACCGTTGTTCCTGGGGAGTGACAGGCGGTGGGGATGGGCCATGAGCACGGACTGCCCGGATCTCGTGAAGGGAAGCGTCAGATTCGTGGGGACACACCCTGGCTCTCTCTTTTATTAGCCGTTTGTTTTGAGACAACTCTTAGCCGTTGCACCCACATTCCTTATCTGTAAGATGGAGAGCATAGAATCATGGGTTCAGTGAATGATAAGATGACACAGAGCACAAAGGATGCAGATCAAAGCAGAGTGCTGCCTCTTAAAGTTATTGTGGCCTTTTCTACATTTACAAGAATAAAATCTTCCCCTTCAGTCAGGACCTGAGAAGGGCTGACCCCTTTGCATTGTATTCACTCTTTGAACGCAAGCATTTTAATCACAAACTCATTCTCACTTTAGAAGACTGAACACCGGGCCAGACATATCTATCTGAACGTCTCAGCTGGATTCACGTCAAAACTCTTCCTCTTCTTCAGCAAGAATCCTCCAGTCAGGAAGTTGACAGAGCCCCTCCTGTTTGTCTCCATGGCCGCAGGGAGTAAGTGTGGGAGGTGGACCTGCGCTGCGCTGGACCAGTCAGAAGCCCCTCTTGCCTGGAATTTGGACTGAAATAAGACTGCCTCTTCTTTTTTTTTTTAAATATAAGTATAGTTGATTTACAATGTTGTGTCAATTTCTGGGGCACAGCACGGTGATTCAGTTGTACATGTATACTATTCCTCTGCATATTATTTTTCACTATAGGTTATAAGTTATGAAATACGGTTCCCTGTGCTGTACAGTAGGACCTTGTTGTGCATGTATTTTTTATATAGTAGTGTGTATCTGCAAATCCCGAACTCCCAGTTTATCCCTCCTGCTCCCCTGCCCCCCAGTAACCATAGGTTTGTTTTCTATGTCTGTGAGTCTGTTTCTGTTTTATAAATAAGTTCATTTGTCTTTTGTTTTTTTTTTTAGATTCCACATATGAGTGACGTCATATGGTATTTTTTCTTTCTCTTCCTGGCTTACTTCACTTAGAATGAGAATCTACAGGTCCATCCATGTTGCTACAGATGGCATTATTTTATTTTTTATGGCTGAGTAGTATTCCACGGTATAAATATACCACAGCTTCTTTATCCAGTCGTCTGTCTCTTCTTTATGAGCCTCTAGCATGTCAGCCTGTGGTCTCAGCGTCTTCCTCCTCTTTCTGCTCAGAGCAGAGAGACAGGATCCCATCAGGAGATGGAGGGAGAGTGCAGAGGTGGAGACTAAGAATGAGATGTTCTTCTTTGGCCCATTCCTGTGTCCTTATAATAAAGAGCCTTTTTCAGCTCAGCTTATTTCAACTGGATAATGTCATTTGCCAAAAATAAAACATTCCTAGTTAAATAGTCTCCCATCAACTGTTTCCTCTGCTTTAATATGTAGTTAATAATAAAATTATCTACCTTACAAGTTTGCATGTGCTTCTAATGGGACAATATGGAAGTACAGTAAAAATAGTTACATACATAATATTAAAGACTGAATGTATCTCTGTGGAGGAAATATCTCTTTTTTTCTCACTTAAAATAGCCTTCAGGACTTATGTCTCCAGTGCATTTCTTTAAGAAATATAAAAGGCTACAGAGGGTATTTTGTTCATTAAGCATTGACCCTTACACGCTTAATTAGATGTGCAGGGCAGTGGATAACTTCTCAGTATCGTTTAGATTTTATGGGGAAAATGGGAAATAAAACTAAATATATTTTATATATATTATATATATATGTATGTATATTTAAATAAATTTTGTAGAACTAAATACATACGCACATTATTTTATCTCATTTCTGGAAATCGAACATACTTGTTAGTGAGTATATCCAATAAATTTAGGCTTTCTTGAAAACAAATTAAAACCATCACATTTGAAAGAAAAGGAGACCATTTGCCAAATCAATTTTAAATTTTCTTCACTATCTTCACTTGATCTTGACCAAACACTAAGGATTTTAGTTCTTAAAAAAAAGTAAAAGATTTCAACTTAACAAAAAGTTTATTGAAATATACCATCTGCGTAAGGCACTGCAAGAGATTACCTGGAGAAAAAATAATGAGTATTTTACAAACCCTTCTCCTGAGGATTTGTCTGGTGGAGGAGACAGATACGTTCACCATCAGCTGCCCTGTGGCTGAGCTGCTGCAAGAAATATGGAAAAGGATAAACACACTGTGATTGGAAAACAGAAATAAAAGTGCTGTTACGTCTGCCCAGCACTGAGAGAATCAGGGAAGGCTTAATGAAATGATTAGCTTTAGAGATGTTAATTTCCTTACTTACACTCTAAACGGTATAAGCACATCTTGGGATGACGACTTTTCAGCTGTACCTGGAAGAATACGTGCAATTTCACAAAGGTCAAAGGTCAGGAGGAAAGCATTGCACACAGAAGCAACGTTAGTTCAGACAGTACGGACTGCCTAACAGGAAGTGACAGCTGACATTTTCTGAGGTTGCTGACAGCACAGAATGAACGAAAGTTGGTGAAAGACTAAGAAATACGTAAAATTACTCATAACCCATCATCAGAGAGGTAAGTTATATCTTTCTACTTTATTCTAAACATTATTTTACACAAATTGAAATAGTATACATCTCTGTCTGCACTGTCCTTTTAATTAATATGAAAAGTCACATCACTAAGTCAATACAGTTTTAATGTTTACACAATAACCGTTACTGCTAACACGTCAGGAGGGCAGATCCACACCTTTACGTGGGGCTCTTTGACTATAATTTCTCCCGTAGTTGCTGTAACTTACACTCCTACCAGCGGTACACGAAAGTGTTATTTCAGGAATCTTTGCCATTTGAATCACAAACGACTTATTTTGTTATTTCTTCATGTTCTTTTCTGTAATTAGTAGTTTCAGTAGTTGTAACTTCAGTAGTTGAAATTAACAGTAGCCATTTTATATGCTCAGTGTTTGTGTGACTTGAGGACGTGTTCTGTTGGACTGTCTCCAAAATGTGACGTGAGAGCCCGCGTGGCATATTTGTCCGTGAGAGCAGGCTGCCCTGGAACCGTTCTAAATTTAAAGGTACGCTTGACAGTCTCTTCTGCCTTACTTAAGTCACTTCCATCCCATAGACCAAGACCTGAACATTTCAAACTTCAAGATACTATGTCAGGCCCAGGCATAATCCTCAGAAAGACCCCATCAAGACATAAAATATTACTCATGTAATACACTCATTGTTCAACCAGTGTGCGTGGAATATCTGGAAGCTGCACCGTCGCATGTGTACACCCCCGGGCGGCAAAGGTCTTGTGTCTTTGTTGGGCACGTTGTGCTGCGGAGGGACTGAAGTTTCTGAGTCTGATAGACTTGGACACAAAGCCTGAGGGATAAAATTGGACAAGGGGTAAATCTCACCAGCAATGCAGCTATTTCAGCCTGTACGGTCGTCTTTTGGCATCTTCGGGGCATTGGTTCCAGGACTCCCGTGGGTACCAAAATCCAGATGCCCGAGGCATTTACATAAAATGGTGAAGTATTTGCATATAACCTGGGCGCACCCTCCTGTATACTTTACCTTCTCTAGATTACTTATAAAGCCTAATAAAGTGTTAACGCCACCTAAACAGGGATAAATACAATGTACATGCTATGTGAATAGTTGCCAACACACGGCAGATTCAAACTTTGCTTTTTGGAACTTTCCAGATTTTTTTTGAATATTTTTGATCCCAGGTTGGTTGAATCCATGGATTCAGAACCCAGGGACATGGAAGGACGGCTGTATTGGCTCTGGGTTCCCTGTGAGAGCCCAGAGAGGGTGAGAGCCGGGTGCTGCCTGAGTGTCCAGCTCCTCCCTAAGTCTGTCCAGGGTAGGCTTCAGGGTCACACACACTAGACACCTCACTATGTGGCCCCGATTTACGAGAGTTGGGTTCTGCTGGCTCAAAGACTCCTTTTTAAGAGCTTTGTGCAGACTTGCCTGGTAGAAATGATACACCCTGTAAATCGTCTAATGATCAAATTTTGTTTTTCAGGTTGCTCTCCTCTGATCCCTGCTTAGTGGAAACATTGGATTTCTTTATGATACTGCTAAGCAGTCAGAAAGCCACATCTGCAAAGAAGCAGGTTAAATGTAAATAAATACTGTTTAATCTCTAACAGGGTAGCCGTTTATTTCAACTCTGTTTCTTTCCTGGCAAGGCCTGGGGTCTGAATAATTTTAGATATGCTGTTTCTCTCTTTCTCTTTCTAATTTCAAGCGAAAAGCAGAGAAGGTTTTAAAGTAACAGTTGTGAGTGATGCTAACGTTATTAATACAGCAGCCTTGGGAAGTCACTCGTGAAATGGAATGTACTTAACCCTCCGAGTGGTGGGTCATCCTTAGGGGCCAAAGGGAGCTTCCCCTCCTCAGTCTGCAGACTTGCTGACAGACGGAGTGCGATGACCTGACCCTGCCTCTGTCCCCACAGGGGAAGCAGCATGTGAGGACCAGTAACCACACAACCTAAGGAAAAACGTGGAAAATTGTTAACTCCAACCTTTACATGGTGACATTTCTCCCTGAACGTGCAAAAAGGATCTCTCTATTAAAGCAATCATTTTGCTTGGTGGGCACAAATGACTTGGCTTGTATGATGAGTGAACTTTACTAACCAGAATCTCTTTGAATAAAACAATAATTCTGTAGCTGTGTTTCTCAAATCATTTTGTTAAGCGTCAAACACTGAATTGATTAGCGCATGGTAATATATGGAAATTAGGCAGGCAAAGTGGATGCCTTGATAAAGTTTACAAAACTATCAGAGTCCACAGATTCAAGGTTGTGGGGTCTTACTGTTTTTGTTGGGAATAAGCAAGGAAGAGTGAAGTTTAAATTCTATGCTTGGACTAGAATGTCTCTTTCTGTGTTATTTTTTTCAGAATCCTCAAAAATACATAGCAAATATAGCAGATGGAATCCACACACCCAGTCCATCAGTAATCCTGCTATATTTTGTCCATTCTGAGATCACACTATAATGATAGAAAAATTATAAAAAAATAAATTAAACCCATAGGGTGAAAACAGAGGGAACTGGATGCCATTCTACGTGGAAATACAACGTGTGTAGCAAGATTCTCCCACACGCAGAGATTGGCAAAACCGCTTGCACTTAAAACCACACGCACTTAACCATGAGGGGCACCTAATGACCATCCAAGATTTAAGGAAAACTTATAAAAATAAAAAGGGGTAAAAGATAGCAAACAGAAAAACTAATAATTTAGAAAAAGCAGAAGGAAAAATGGATATGATTCTAAACAGATGTGGACGGTTTTGAGAAAAAATAAACCAGGAAAGGAAAGAAACAGAAAGGAGCAGTCTGAAATCGGGGAGGGCTATTGCCGGTTAAGCATGTGATCGCCAGAATGAAAGTGTGGCTGGGGTTGTGGAAACTAAAGCAAGGAAAAATATCTCACAACGTAAAAGGAGAAAAGGAAGAGACAGAAAGTTTAGAATAAATAAAATAGAAGGAAAGAGAGTATTGTGATTTGAATTGAGTCCTCTTTTTTTTTTTTTTTTCTTTTTTGCCTCAAAGGTGTCAAAGGATTGCTTTTCTGAGGAGAACGGTGGAACAGCCACGTTTTTTTCTGGAGGGGACTGTGTCCTCTAAAAGACACGTTGAAGTCCTCAGTCGAGTACCGCAGAACATGACCTTACTTGGAAATCGGGCTGTTGAAGGTGTAATTAGTTAAGGTGAGGCCACACGGAGCAGGGTGGGCGCTAATCCAGCCTGCCTGGCATCTTCACCGGAAGAGAAGAGACACAGGACAGAGGCACAGGGAGAAGGAGGCCGTGAGACGACCGAGGCGGAGGCTGGGGGGGGGGTGGTGGTGGCCATGAGCCAAGGAACTTCAAGGTCATCAGAAACACCGGGAGCGAGAGGAGGGAAGGAAGGCTCCTCCCGCAGGGACTTAGGGAAGGGTAGCCCTTCAGCAGTGATGACACAGAGCACATAGAGATAAATGTAACTTCACTGGACAGATGGCAGAGGAGGGCATAGGAAAAGCAGCCAAGGAGAGCCTCATGCTGGAAGGAAGTGAGGAGATAATGTCTCCAGGTAAATTTTATGACAGCACAGTTATCTAGAGATGTAACAGAAACGGTGGAAGAAAGAGCTAAAAGAGTTACACCTGGCCACCATGAGGGAGCGGAAAAGGAGGGGGGGCTGGCGAGCAGAGGAGGGTGATTTGTTACTAAAATTTTGGGCTATTTATTTTTAACCATGATCATTACTTTGATTAAAATATTTATTATAAAACATTTATGATAAAAGACACAATGCTTTTGTCAACTGAACTTGGTAAAACTAATTTCTAATAGCAGACAAAATAAATTCGCATTAGGATGTAAATTCTAACATCAGGTGTAGAGGGACTTCTATTAAAGAAAGAAGAGAGCTGTAGATATTAAGATGTGACCTCAATACCCATGCCAGGTATCTGTTGCTTTATGAAGAATTAGGCGGTAGATGGAAGGACTTAGATCTCAGGCAGAGCCAGCTGTCTGAGTAGCCGCTGGGTTAATTTTTCCCATTCATCTTGTGCACAAGACCAGACTGTTTTCAGCTTCCCTTGCGGTGAGGTGCAGCCATTTGGATGAAAGCATACTGACAGCATTGACGCTCTCCGTTTCCACCCGGACCCGTAGTAACCTTCACCTTTGCGCTCACACCCAGGATGGCTGGATGGGTGTCGGTACTAAAGGCAAACGCAGAAATTGCGCGTTGAGGCGGGCAGAGAGCCTCCTTCCCAGCTGGAGCCTCTGAATTGAGCTGATTAAGAAATATGACTGAGAAAGTGTTGAGAAAACTAACACACAAATGGCCATTAAAACTCAACCCAAGCACTAGTTGCAAAGATACCTGCTCCCCAATGTTCATAACAGTAATATTTACAACTGCTGAGATACAGGAGCAACCTAAGGGTCCATTCGCAGATGAACGGATAAAGAAGGGATGGTGTCCACATACCATGAAATACTACTCAGCCACAAAAAGTGAAGATTTTTCCATGTACGACACCATGCATGGATTTGGAGGATATTATGGTAAGTGAAATAAGAGACAGAGAAAGACATATACTGTTTAATATCACTTAAATGTGGAATCTAAAAAAACTTTTTAAAGTGACTGCGACATCAACAACAAGAACAAAAACTCCACCCCATGGAAAGACCCCATGGGGCGTGACTGTCTGAGTCAAGGCTGGTGACTTCAGGCTCGAGGAGCAGAGACCTGAGGCAAGCGAGCAGGGAGGTCCCTCAGGCGCGAGGACCGCGCCGCGCAGAGAGCTGCGGTGTGTTTACTGCGACAGGGGACCAGCGGAGGGGGATGCGGCAGACGGCTGGTGGCTGCTGCTAAGGAAGCCAGGCGCCTGCGCGTGACGGCTGTGGCATCAGCGCAGAGTCTGGGCACCGGCACGCGCGGGGCGGTGACGGCTGCTCCCTTCCGAGGACAGCGTGTGCTGGATCCGCGCCGCCACCACCGCTCCGCTGAGGACGCGGGCAGGACGGGGCTTCCCAGAGGCGGATGCCGGGGCAGCAGAGAAGCGGCCGGGTCATTCTGCTCGGGAAACAGGATGTGCGCGGGGTCAAGCGCCTCCCCGCGTCCAGGCAGGGCTCCAGTCTGAGGCCGGCCTCATGGCCGTGGCCCGGTCCCCACTGCTTGTCGCCTGCTTCCCCCATTGGAGCTGGGGCGCTGCTGCGGCTGCCCCTGCCCTGCTTCACGGTTGTGCGCTGTGTGCGTCTGGGGGGGGGGGGGACGATGGTGGGGGGGGCGCCGGGAGGTGCTGTGCGCTCTGAGCCGGTCAGCGTGCGGACACGCGGCGCGGTGCGTTTTAGCGCGGGCCTTTAGTCCAGCCGTTACCTTTTACTGAGCAATTATCGTAATTTTGATGGAGACACTAAAAGAATATGACTTCCACTGAGCTGTGATGGGCGGAGCAGAGGCTGAGGCTCTGGGGACGCGGTGCCAGTCTTGCCTCAGGAGGGCCTTCCCTGCACGCTGCCCTCACGGGGGCTCCGGGACTTCACTCCCTCGTCTGCGGGGCTGGGGCGCAATCGATGTCACCGCTGCGGCGGCCTTAGCCAGGCGGCGGTCAGTACACGTCCCCGGGCTCGGCGCGGCGCGCGCTCCCCACGAAGTGAGGCCCGTCTCTGCACGAGGTCTGCTCCCTTCCCAAGGAGCCGGCCCTAAACACTCCATTCACTCCTCCTTTCTCCCTCTGCTTTCCATTTTCTGAGCTTCCCAAGATCTTGCGAATGTCTTGTAACGCTGTCTCCTCAGCGCCTCCAGCTCTGCAGAGTCAGGTTTTCATTTTACATAAATATCTCAGATCTTTAATTATATGATATCTTAGAGAGCCGACAAGGAATTTTATAAGAGGAGTGAACACGTGCACACGGCCTCCCAGACACATTAAAGCTCTCCGAGAAACAGCTACACCCTTGATCTGAAGAAGAGCGTCTTACCAGAATTGGGAGGTGCCTGCTCGCATATTGCTAGGACTTTTCTGTACGGCTACTTATTACACTGGTTATTTTCAACATCTATGTTTATACAATAAGAAAGGCTTTCCTACGGAGTTATCTTTTGCATACAGAGAGACAGTCTGCCGAACTGAGGGCATGTGAAAAATGTTTTAGCTTGTGCTTTTTTTTGTATATACATCTTTTATTGTGGCATAGTCAGTTTACAATGTTGTGTCAAGTTATGGTGAGCAAATGCTTCAGTCATACATGAACACACGTGTATCCATGTTCATATTCTTTTTCACCATTAGTTACTACAAGGTACTGAATAGAGTTCCCTGTGCTTACAGTATAAACTTGTTTATTTTATATTTGTTAGTTAATGTCTACAAATCTCAAACTCCCAATTTATCTCTTCCCATGCCCTTCTCCCCAAGTAGCTATAAGTTTATTTCCTACATCTGTGAATCTGTTTCTGTTTTGTAAATGAATTCATTTTTTTTTTTTTTAGATTCCACATATAAGTGATATTATATAGTATTTTTTTCTCTTTCTGGCTTACTTCACTTAGGATGACAATCTCCAGGTCCATCCATATTGCTGCAAGTGGCACTATTTTATTACTTTTTGTGGCTGTGTTGTATTCCATTGTATAAATATACCACAACTTTTTTATCTAGTCATTTAGCCATTTAGGTTGCTTCCACGTCTTGACTACTGTATATAGCACTGCTATGAACATTGGGTTGCATGTGTCTTTTTGCATTAAGCTTCCCTCTGGATATGTGCCCAGGAGAGGGCTTGCTGGATCATATGGTAAGACCATTTTTAGTTTTTTGTGGAATCTCCATACTGTTTTCCATAATGGCTGTTTTTAATTTTAAAAGGTACCTAGATAAGAACAACCAGATGTATTTATTATAATAAGTGCATAGAACAGGCAAGTGCATACGTTGAGATAAATTAACTTGATAAAATTGCTTGTTTAATTAAAAATATAAAATATTTAACAAGCTTGTGAAGTCAGTGCATTTCTTCAGAATCTAAGATGGAAACCTTTGACCTCATAATTAAATGATTGAAATTCAGCTCTTTTCTGTCTAGCACATCCCTGTCTTACCACATAATAAACTAGAGGCAGCAGAGCTGAGCTCTGACTTAGGCTCACGGTTAAGCCCTTAGAAAATTAAAGCTTCGCAATTGGCAACTCTAGGCTGCTCTGTAATTAAGCTTTTCCATTAAAATAGTATACTTCAGATTTTTCAACAAAATAATTCTCATCTGACAGCCCTTAGTAAGTTTAAATGCATTGCCTTAACCACAGTTTTTGTTCATTGATTCTTTTCAAAACTGAAAAAAAAAAAGCCCTTTTAGAGATTCTTTTGGAAAGTCTTGCACTCAGTTATGTAATGGAAGGCTTGAATTTCTTAAAAAATTATGCCTCAGGAGAGAAATGTATGCTTATTTGTAAAGTCTCACTGGTGACGAGATTGAGTTAGGATGAACATCATTGGTCAAAACCTGGAAAAATCTCTGTCAGCTGGTTTTCCTACACAAAGTGTTGCAAAGACACTTGATATCTTCATGGAAATGGCAACCACTTCCATGCCCAGCTTTCTGGTTCAAGTCCCGGGCATTCCGACTGGCAGAGGTGCCGGGAGTCAGGACCGTCGCCTGCCTCCCGGGTAACCACCGCAACAGCATCTGAGCAGGGCACACGGCTGAAGTCCCAGCTCCACCACCTGCTAAGTGGGAGGCTCTGGGCAAGACTTCAGGCTTCTCTAGACCTCATTGTCTCCATCATTAGATGTGGGACAAGGAAGAGGGGGCAGATAATGTGGCCCTAAGACCCACTCCACCCTGGCACAGTATGATTCCATGAAGGGGCTGCAAAGAAGGAGAAATTCAAAATTCCTTAAATGTTAATCAGATTGAATGCTGGCTCTGACAATACGTTTTGGCTATTTGTCTTAATACTTTCAGGACATCAAGCACGTTGCTTAGCATTCCCCATCATGTAGAGAAGAGTCAATAATTATAATATATTCCACACATCATAGCATGGCTGGGATACAGAAGGAGCCCAGAAGTGTCAGGTCCCTCCCCATCACTTTATTTTCCCTTTTATGTCAAACATTTGACCTCATTTGTACTTTTAGATGCAATTATTGCATCTCTACTACACAAGTGAGTACAGGACTGTAGTGTGAATTTTTAATGTTTTCCCAACAGTGTCTAACACATTATAATGTTCATTAAATTAATAAATAATAAATAATAAAAAAATCTACCACACCTCCATTCAATCATCATTGTCTCCAAGCTATGATCAACCCCACTTCCATGCTCACACTCCAGAGCTTCTGATGACCAATATCTGCTTCTCCTCCAAAAACCCATCACAAGCACTGCTTTCTCTGACCTCCAGCTCTTGTCCTCCCATGTTCCCACAGAAACTGACACTCACGCAGGCTTCCCAACGCTTGATTCTCCACCGTTTCACTCTCCATCACTTTTCCTCTCTTTAACTCACCTCTGACTTGCTTTGCTCCCCAGATCACCCACAACCATGCCCCTGTGGACATCTCCACTTCCCCCACTCCTCTTGAGTGTGTTCTGAAGCTGCTGAAGCTTTCCCTGCAGCCACACCGAGCACAGACACGAGATGAATCCACCATAGTTCTGGGAAATTTTTTCACGTACCTTAGTAAGTTCACGTCCCTAATCTTCTGTGTGATTCTATCACAGCTTTGCCAAATCCCCTGTATTCTCAAATCCTCACAACTTATTCCAATCCATCTCAGCTGATGACATCATCTCACACTTTTGGGGGGAAAATAGAAGCAGTCAGAAGTGAATTTCTATCTCAAAATCCACACCCTTTTTCAATTACGTTCTTCTCTAAGAATATAAATCATTCTACTATTTCAAAGGGAGACACATCTCTGCTCTTCTAAAAACCAATGCATCTTTAACCCTTTATTTCCCCTTCTTAGGAAGAAACTTCATTTCCACTCACTGCTTCTCTCCTTCCACAGGATATTTGCCTTAATATAAAATTAATTCTGTACTTCAAATGCATCTTACATTCCCCTGAGCTGCTTCACAGTTTTACTTCTGATCTACAGAAGAAATACCCTATGATACATCTGGACGCCCCTCCCCAAGTTTTCACCTTCCCGTCATCTTTCATGTGGTTTCCATCCCCATCACACGGCACAGGAGAGGTTAGATGGGATGTGCACGACTTCCTCATCCTATTGGACCTTGTGAGGGCTGTTCAACACTTTTCACTTTCCTCACCTACGTGAAATAGTTTTCTTTCATGGCACTGATGGTACTGAACTCTCCTGGTCTCCTCCCTGCATCACCGGTCACTTTTCATCAGTCTCCGCTGTTTCTTCTGCTTCTGGTTGACTTGGGTGTTATGAGTACCCAGAGCACTTTCTCTGTCTGACTCTTCTCTTTGTCTACTCTCTGTCCCCAGCTGGGCTGTTACTGTCCTTGAACGACACAGACAGTCAATATGCTCATGTCTTTATTCCTGACTTCCTGGCTGAGCTCCAGATCTCACTGCTCACTTAATGCTTCCATGATACTCACTCAAAAAAGAGAACGTCTCTCTAGCGGAGGGCTGGGGCTGTCTTCCCACTCTTTAAGCCTCGGAGCTGCTCCCTGTTTCCGTTGGTTTTCCTGACCCTGACTGTACCCCTTCAGATGACACCTTCAGCAAACCTTCCTTGTTGGCAAATGTATGCCACGTATTTCCATGGGGACCCTGATTGATGGCATGAGAGATGGAGACCCAGAGCACTGGTCTTAGCTTCTAGTGAGGTAGTTGGAGCAGACCTCTAGTCTTTTATAAGGATGGTTTAGAATGACGATCTGGGGATCCAATAATCTAGCCAGGGTCATAGAGCTAATCACGTGCACTCGAGATTCCTTTTTCAGGACCAGGAACAGAAGCTGTGTCTCCCCCGTGCTATCCCCCTCCATTCCAGCCTCCTGACACCCAGTTCTAGTGTTTTATTTAGTATTTTTCGGTGTGCTCTTAGACAAGTGATTCCTGTCACATTTTGTTGCAAGGCAAAATTGCTTGTAGTACTCAGTGTACAACCCAGTGGTCAGCAAATTACAGCCACGGGCCAAAGCCAGCCGACGGCCTGTATTTGGAAATACAGTTTGACGGGCACACAGCCGCACTCCTTCATTGTGCCTCTTCTGTGTGGCTTTCCTCCTCTCACAGCGGAATTAGGTGGTCGTGACGGACACATGAAGCCTAAAATACTTACCCCTGGCCATTCGCAGAAAAAAAGTTGGTTGACTTTTCGTATATTCTATGTGACTCTTCTGATTTTTACATAACAGAGAAATGAGGTATTGTGAAATAATAACACACTTACCAAAGTCTGGGGGTAGAGCTGTGACTCACTGTCAAACGTAAGCGTTTTAAGCCTCTCTAAGGCTCCCAGCTCCTGCCCCTGTTGTGTGTGCAGCCCTTATGAGAGCTAGGAGCACATTCAGACACGTTTATGGTGTTTTCTCAATGGTTGGAGATGTGGAAGCTGAATTCTGTGGTTTTCCAAGTGGGAAAAAGGCTGATCATCATAAACATATTGAAGGGAGGCAAGGTGTTGAGGTCAAAGAGCTGAGCTGAGCACGACTGAAAACCTGAAAGGGAGTTTGACACGGGAATTCCTAAGCTGGTGCCCTGCAACCCTCTGTACTTACTGAGCGCCGCATCCTGTCTCCTACCATGAAAGGTGAATGAAACACGGTCCCAAGGCTTTGTTTCAGAAATCTAGGCCGCTGTCTGGGTCAGGTTAAGCAAACGAACACACACCCGGACAAACAGAAGACAGCGGGAGGGAGGGAGGGAGACGCAGAAGTAACGTGGCCCGGATCAGATTTACAGCCGAAGAAGAGGGGCCGCGGTTACTGCCTGATGGGTTGCTTGCTGACACATCCTTCAGTAGCTGTTTTTGCTGATGGCCTGTATGCTCCTCGCATTTTATTCACGTCCCTCAAATCTCTTATGGAATTGGAAATAAACGGAGAAATGAATACGTATGTACCGTAAAATTTATTTTTAGACCACATTCATGTACTTTCACCAAACAACCAAGCAGATTCTCCCCAGGGAGGAGAAACCATCACGCTGGCGTTGCTTCACCATGATTCCAAAGGGAAGACGTTTCTCTCAAACGCCCAAGTTTCAAACACTGTATTTAGCGTGATAGGGACAAAAATACATCCCCCTCACCCGTCTTCACAAGTTGAGTGTCTTCCTTACCAGAATGGTATTTTTCTCTCAAAAGGGTGGGTGGGGGCTGGTGCACGGGCATTGGTTTTTCCCTGTTGCTCTGTATGAGGTCTCTGCGCTGCTTCTAACAATAGACGCCACCTTTTAACGGGCAGAAGCCCATTTGCCTGCATCAGCTGTTCAGACCCACTAGCAGTGTGCAGTTTTCAGAAATCGGCTTTAATTGTGGGCCTCCAGTGAACAGAGTCAATTTCCACTGCTGTGGGGCCTCTTAGGCAATATGATGAAACAAGCCATGAGCAGACGTGACATTATCCTTCAACTATTAACTCCAAATCACATATTTTAATAATAAAATGGCGTGGGAGAAGGAGAAAGCTCTCTGGTGAAAAGATACATGTTTAAATTCTACTGTTAATATTTTAGGGGATGTGCTGCACTGGGCAAATTACTTTACGTCTATGAAATATATCTTACATTTTTCCAACAACAAAATGATAATAACCCATAAAAACTGGTATGGAAGAGAATCATACAGTACATCAGAAGTGCTTCGTAAATAGAAAACCGTGTTGTATTAAGTCAAGCAAGGAATAAATCAACTTTATGATGCAAATTACACATATTTATGTTTTAAAAAATAACATTGAGCAATACAATAGATCATACAACACAAAAAGTGTGTCTTTTTCCTACACCAGAGGGACCACTGCTGTCCACAGCTTTTCAGAAGCTTTTCTCTTCCAAAGGTGTTTTTTTGGCAGAGATATGGCGTGCTTTGATGAATTTACTTAAGTAGGAAATTATTTTGTTGTTTTATAATATTCTTCCCAAATATAAGACACTAACACTTCTGTACTTTTTTTTTTCCAGCTAAGTAAAGGAACTCAACAGAACTACCTCAATGATTTGATTTCTTAGGATTTCATAGACAGTTATTAAATGGTTAATGAGTTAGTAAGTACATATGAGTTTGGCAGAATAATGGTCCCCAAAGATGTCCACCTGCACCCTAACCTGGAAGATATGAGGATGTTACTTTCCATGGCAAAGGGGAATTACGGTAACATATAGAATTAAGGATGCTCATAACTAGATCTTAAAGTAGAGAGATTATATGGAATGATCCCAATGGGTCTATTGTAATCACAAGGTCCTAAAATGCAGAACAGGTTGACAGAACACTCAGTGTCAAATGAGGCGACTTAAGAAAGACTCAATGGGCCATTTTTAGCTTTGAAGATGGAAGAGGGCCATGAGCCAAGGAAGGCAGGCGGCCTCTGGAACCTAGAAAAGAAAGGGGGTGGAGTTTCCCTGCAGCCCCCAGGAGGCAACACACCTGTCCAACGCCTTGATTATACCCCAGCTAAATTAATGTCAGATTTCTGTGCAATAATCTGTTTTCTTTCATTTTTCAGCAGTAGTAGGCAATGAATACACTCCGTCACATGAATACTGGATTTGAAATTAAGTATCTAAGCACCATGCAAATCTTAGAAATGTAACACAATAAAAGAATATATAAAGGTTAAAATTGGCTATTTTTAAGTGAAAATAACCCATTTCTGTAGCCGTGATGGAGTCTTTTCTCATGTGTACATATCACAAGAGGAGAAGGAAGTCTATCCGACATATGTTTAGTGATTACGTAAGTGGCAGTATGAAAAACCCTGCAAAGTCTACCCTTTGCAACAATTTTCTGTCCTGATTTTGTGTATATGGAATTTTAAAAATATTCTCCTGCCTCTGATGATTTTTCCTCTCGTTCCTCCTATTTTTCCTGGTCCCCTACCTGGAAATACCAGGAATTCACTTCTTTTCTCCATGTATTTTATTTTTGCTGGTGTCCTCTTCCATCCTCAAGGCTTCTGTGATCCCTTCCATCTTGACGGAATTAACCATACACCTTCAGCCAAGATGTTTTTCTCAAGTTGAATTCCAAACGGTCCAACTACCACCAGGGCAACCTCTCCCCACTATATCCAGTCTACTTTGTGAGTCTTCAGAAATAGAAATTGAACACACCCTGAATTAAAACCTCAGTCTCTCCTCTACCTGCATTTTTATTTTTATTTTTTACTTTGGAGTCTCAGGGAACAACTTTGAAGTCTCGATCCTCCAAGTCACTGCCCCGGGAATATCAATGCTTTGAAATCTCTCCTTCCGTATCAGATCAGCCACCAAATCATATTCTTGCAAATTCTCAAACGACACTCTCTTATTTTCTATTCTAAGATCCTACTGGCAGAGCCTCATTATAGCTGGTCTTCTAATTGGTCTTCCCACCTTCTGTCGCTTTTTATCCTAATCAATGCTGTAATTGTAAGCCCAGTACAATTAGGAAGGCATTGTGCTTTGGCTTTAACACCTTCATGTGTTCCCTACTGATAACACGTCAGCGACTCAGTGACAGGCCACACGTCCCCAGCTCGGAGCTACCAGATCTTTGTGTATTTCTCTCTAGTTACTTCCCTGATACATCAGAGATTCTTGATACTTTTGTCTCAGTCCTCGTTTCTATTCTTACAGACTATCTATCAAAGCCACCAAAAATCTTTTGCTTATGTGTGTTTTATTTATAGTTAGTTAGAAATCAAACTTACACAATTTAAATGATCTGTTTGCTAATCCATTTAAAAGTAACAGTAATATGCCCATCACATATGAACAGAACATTTCTTGTAAAAAAAAAACAAAACTGTATTTTCCAAACTCCCAGGAAGTTTTGTAATAAGAATTATTTTCCATTTTGGCAAATCTCTCTAACTTCTGGCTTAATAAATGAAAACTGGATAATCATAATGCTTACTGATCCTCTCTGCTGTCATACGTAGATTTGTTTAAAACATATACAGAAAATCCAGGCTCACAACAATATGTGGTTGGAAAAGGGAGCAATGTTGTAACAGCCTTTCAGATGTTTGTGAATATTCCACTTAAGTGCAAACCAAAATACAAGAAGCAGTAATTTCTTAAAAGCTTAGCTGCAATGTGAAATCCAAAACCATATCAGGTAAGTTGCAATAATGTTACCTTAAGTCCTCTCGGTCTGTTTTGCAATTTGCACGGGTCACTTACCTACCATAACTGTGCAAGATCACGCATTGGTCGTTTAGAAAGCATCAGCTCACTGAGTTATGCTGACCTCCCAAACGTTGCCACGCTTCCTGGTACGACATCTAGAAACGACGTCACACCGTGATGGTTCACTAGGATCACCACAAAAGGCCTGAAGTGTTGGGAGGCATGGTCTGGTGCTGCAGCCTTGACTCCCGTAAGGCGCTGGCAGTTTCCCCATCACGGCTTTTGTACCATCGGTACGAGCGTCAGCAAAGCTAAGCAGGTGAGTGATGTCTCAGTGTCGTGGTGAAAATACGTTTGAACTCGTGGCCCCCCTAAAGAGACTTAAGGTGCCTCAGAGTCTCACAGACCACACTTTGGGACTCCTGCTTTGTAGTTTAATTAAGTGCCTTTCAAATAATTTTCACTATTTTCACACACAAAAATTTAAAAGAATCACTTCAGTTCCAATGGGAGTTGAAGCCATGGAGATCCTTCCTTTTGTCTCTTTCTTCCCCTCCCTCCCTCCTGCTGAGGTCCCCCCCCCCCCCCCGGGCTCAAGGGCCATAGTCTTGGCAACCGATGTCTTCAGGAACCTCCAGCTTCCGCTTTGCCGTCTCCTCACAGGCGCGGCCTGCCCGGCTCCAACCCCTGAGGCAGAACGTCTCTCACCCTCACTTTGGGTTTCAGCCGTCACTTGGGACTGGCCCGTCACCTGCCTTTTCAGAATGGAGTCCCTTCCAGGGAAGGAACTAAATCTAACATAACCTGACTTCCAGAAAACGCAGAGATGGTAAATAGTTGTTGAATTTAATTGAAAAGTTTTCCCAGAAGGAAGTCATTTCCCTGGGTGTTTAGATCTTTTCAAGTTGCTGGAACATTCAGGGCTGGTCCTGTGAATCTATCTTCCCGTCTCAAGGGCTTTTCCCTCATTATCTCTTAGAAAGGTTTCTTGTCAGAAGCTAATTGTTGTCATGAAGAATTTCAAACCAGGATCATCCGTGTTTTAAAAGGTGTAATTGGATGGAGTCATAGTGATGCTTAGGCAAGCGTAACCGCAGTGGGACACCCACTCTACGTGCAGGCGCGCCCTGATGCCGTGACCAAGTAGCCTTCCCCGGGGCGTCTTCAGCAGAGCGATGTACGCCACTGCCGCAGGAGAATCTGAACAGCATTCTCCACGTTCCTTCCCGGGGATGTCGCGTGCAGGGTCGCTCCTCTTCTCTTAGGGCCTGCATGAGTTTGCGTGCACGTGCTGGTGGGCTCAACGCCAGGCTGGACGCTCCGCTTGTACTTCCCACCAACTCGTGTCCACCATCCAGCCATCCTTTCCACAAGGGCCACGTAACTGCCGACGGAAAACCAACGCCAGCAAAGAATGCAGCAGTGATTAACTTGCTCTATTTCTTAGGATTCAGACACCACCCATTTATGTCAAAAATGGAGCATTTCTGGAGTAGAGGTTGTATCTAAGAGGTTCACCATGTAACAGGGAAGAAGAGGGTTGAGGCTCAGGAACCCAGACTAGGGAGACCACGTCCACCATCACAGGGACTTGCAGAAAGCTAGGGGATGTCACACCTCGCTGATCGCGTGCGCACTTCCATCACAGAACAGTGGAAGGAAGAGCAAAACTGTGAGGTTTTGTGACGTGGCAACCTTTCAGTCCACTTCCTTCTTCATTTTCTCCTTCTAATCCATAGAACTGGACACTTGCCACCAAAATATGAAACAGAGGCTTACCATCCCTGATATATAAATAATGGCAGGGGCTTAACACACACATTTTGAATAGGGTGATGATTAAAAAAATTTCCTAAACGTTACATGAACAAGATGTTGTGCGTTTGGAAAACAAGCAGTGTGGAAATGCTTCCTGGATTATTAAATTCCACACATATTAATTCATCTTTCAGTCTTTTGGATCTTACAGACCGTTTCTCATCCCACCCTGGGAGGCGGACGCCACTTTTGTTTTAGTTTAGTCATAACTTTCTTGATAAAGTTTCCGTAGTGTGTCAGGAAAGGCTGCGTTTGGTTACTTTTCTGGAATCAGACAATCCAGGGCCTGTGTGGCGGCTCCAGGAAGTCATCAGGAACCGGGTGTCTGTTTTTCTTCTGACGTCATCTGCTTCTAACCGTAGGTTCAGAGGTGACTGGGCCAGGTCTAGGCACAGATCTCAGTTTCTGAAGGAAACTTTCTGCTTGCAGACAGTTGACCACACGGACCTGCAAAAAAGGTGGAAATGCAGCCTTTTGCTGTGTGCTTGGCCATCCAAACGCAAGCGGGTTCTGCTCCTGAGAAGGAATGACAGCTAGTTGCCACTCTGCGGATTGTTGTTCTGTTACAGAGCTGAAGTTGCAGCTGACCCTTCTTCTCTCATTCTGCCATATTGGATTTGAACTTACACCAAGGAGATAGATACATATAAAATGTATTTATTGTAAATAATGTTTACTATTTTTTCATTTTCCTTCCATTAAATATCCATATTTGAAAACTTACCATAGAGAAGAGCTTTAAAAACACAAATATATTTTTTAGTCTTTTTACAATCTCACACATACTTAAGGCTTCAGCTTTTTCATTTTGACCTGAACTATTTTTAAGTCTTTCTCTAGCTATAAACTTCACCAATACTTACGTCACACTTTTCAAACTAGCTGTGGGTCAGGTCTCACTCATTACCTCATCAGTGTCATTCAGTATTTCCACTGGCACCATCGTCTCCTGGTGTTTCAGAATGAAATGTCCCGCATCAGTGGTCACCTGAGATCTAAGAGGCAAACATATGTCCTCCCTGAAAAAGATCCTCAGATTGAGATTCTAATTACAACACACCTGTTTATTAAATTAAAATCAACCAAATATGAGAGTTTGCAATAAAAAGTCAGCAAGCACACAGAGGAGCCACTGTATGCATGAGAGTCAGCTGGAAATGCAAGCACTGCATTCAGACTTCCTGGTGTTGGGATTATAAGGTAAATATTATTTAGCGTTATGTGCACCAGGTATGTATGTGTTTTTAAAAAGTTGGTGAACTGAGACGGCAATAAGAAACTATCCTAAGTGACAAGGCCGCTTTGAAAAATAACAAATGAAACATTTATATGTAGATCTAGATATATGCGTACAGGTTTAACTGACTAGATGGACAGGTGGAGACGTGTCTGTGTGCGTGTGTGTGTGGTATACGTACGTGCACACGTACATACATTACATACGAGACTTCATAGCCCAGTTAGTTGTTAAACAGCCGATTCAATAAAGAGAAAAAGCATATTCACAGGTAAATCTACAAAAATTACCCCAAAAGAAGCCTAAGGCACCAGACTCAGCTCATCTGAGGAAAAACTCAAGAGATAAGGGGATGGGATGAGAAAGGCTGTCTGGCATCTAATGGATATTCCACAGGGTGAGACTATGATCAGAAGAGTGGTCATATTTGAGGAGTTAAGAAAAGTAATTTTTTAGGACTAATGAAATGCGTGAGTTTACAGTTAGATCCACAGTTACAGGAAGAACAGCACATAACAAACACAATGAAAAAGAAGAAAACCTCACTTAGACCGACTGTAGTGAAACCGCAGAACTCAAGTCAAGGAGAAGTTTTAAACGGAAAAAGGACAGCTTTCTTACAAGGAAAATAAAATTACATTTACATCACACCCTTCAACCTAACAATGGAAGCTGGAGGACAGTGGACAGTACGTCTTCAAAATGATGAGATAAAATAAACGCCAGTTTTCAATTATGTGCATGAGCTTGGCTTTGCGGATAAAAGCAAAACAAAGGCACTTTGATGTAAATAAAGGAATGACGCTCAACTCACTTAGTCCAGCGGTAACAGCGCGTGTGCCGAAACGCAGGGCGCGCGGCAGGAGAAGCGGCAGAACAGCTTCTAAAGCGATTTTGCTATTTAGGATGAGAATTAAGGCAAAACCTCAGAATCAGTTAGTTATGCTTGTTAAACTAAGGATAACAAGAGCTGCAGAAATAGGTGTTTCCCTTTTATCAGGGAAAGAAGAACTGGAATTATAAATTAATTTTTAAAAACTCAGTCGAAGAGGGAAAAAAAATGTATTGAAAAATCGAGACAATAGATAGCACAAAGGAAAAATGGGTGAAACAATATATTCGAATCAAAATAAATGTAAATGGGAAAACAGCAATAGGATAAAACAGACTTAATAAATAAAAACATTACCAAGTGAAGTTGTATACTATTTGCAAGGGGCACAAATTAAACAAAAAATTGATAATAAAATGATAGACAAAGATATATTGAGCAAACAATAACCAGAAAAGGCTGAGCGAATGGTAAGTCAAAAAGTATTTTTATGGATAAACAAATTCATTACAGAATTAATTTTTAAAACTTTGATAAGAAATACAGAAGGAACACTCATGCCCAGCCAGCTCCCTGGGTGCCCCCAGGGAGGTCACACAGGGCCCCACACTCAGGACAGCCCTGCACCTGGGTTTTCGTGATTTGCATTCACCGTCCTTAAATTATTAATACTATCCACCCTGAAATTGTTTTCATAACTGAAATTTAATGAAGCAATAGAACACATGCCAGGGGCTTGGCTTCAGCTGACACATGATCATGCCTTGTGTGGCCTCTCCACCTCCCGGGGACGAGTTTCTGGTCCCCAGGGGGCCTGGTCCTCACCTGGCCTCCTCCCTCCCTGCTTCCTTGGTCACATCAATAGGACAATGCCCACTCTCTGCCGTTTCCCTCTGTCCCATGAAGTGGACTGGATGTGCACAAGGAAAGGGTGGGCATGTGTCCCATGGTGTCTCAGAGCAGAGTGACAGGGCAGCACCTCGGTGCATCTGGCAGGTGACTTGATGGGGTCTCTCGCTCGCCTTCAACCCCAGCACCTGCCCTGCAGTGTGAGGCTGCAGTGCACGGGGCATTGTGCTCGGGTCGGGGTGGCTGGCCTGTGGGAACATGATACTAACCACCCGCCCATGACCAGGGTCCTGCACCTTCCTTTTGCCCAGGGCCCTGCGTACGATGAGACAGGCCCTTCCTCGGTGCAGGGCTTCCGTGGCCTCGGAGGAGCGAACATGAAAATGGGATCGAATTGCAACATAAGTACCATACCCAGCGTTGTGCTGGAAGAGTTCACCACCTTCCTCTCTCTCAAATAATAGGCCAAGGACATCCAAAAGTCAAAATGTTATATAAAATCAGAACATAAATATCAATAAACTTGGTTTATTAGATACTCATAAAATATTGTACCCAGCAATCATCTACTGCTGTTCCAGAGCGCACGTAAAACGTTTACAAAAAGTTGCCAGATGTGAGGCTGTAAAGTAAGACTTGACAAATTTCAAAAAATGAAAAACACAACAGTATCATTCAGAGCACATTCTCTGAAAGCAAAGCAGTTAAATTAGAAGTTAATTACACACAGAAAATCAGAGCTAATAAAAGCCCCACAGGCGCCGTGGAGGGATGGCCGATTCTACATCTGGGTCATAAAAATAAAAATGGACCTCAATCATCTCTTATTTCCCCAAAGGAAGGAAGTGCTCAGAAAACAAAAAAAAAAAAATGGGGTTTCTTAAAGGGAGTCAAGGGGCCCCCAAAGGCCAAAAGCAGAGCAATCCGAGAGACAAGGTAAATCACGCAGCGTTGGGTTAGAACCTAAGGTGCAAAATGCACAGCCTGGGTCCACACTAGTGCGAGTAAATGACCGAGCACACGTGTAAGTATGGGAGAAGAGACAGATCTGCACAGCGGAGCTCCAAACACGGCGTGAGAAAACGCTTGATTCCCCAGCCCGCCTCCCACCCTCCCCCAAGTGTGTTCCGCACTTAGGCACTTGCTCCAAAGAGTGGAGTATGGGAGGCGGGACAAAAGGACCCTCACAGTGAAGAAGTGGGCACACGCTGCATCACCCAGGTGGTCAAGGGGACCAGGTCCTGGGCGCCAAGCTGGCAGCAGGGACGTTTGACGCAATGTGGTGGGAAGGGCCCTTCTTTTCCTCTGTGGATTCTCCCCCAAACCCGTAACCACAGGCTGACCATGAGAAAAGCATCAGTTAGATCCAAATAAAGGGGGGGTGTGTAGCTCAGGGGTAGAGTGCGTGCCTAGCATGCACAAGGCCCTGGTTCAATCCCCAGGACCACCAGTGAAAAAAATAAACAAAGAAACCTAATTATCTGCACCCCCAATGAAGTAGCAGTCTACAAAATCCTTGGCCTTGAAACTGTCAAGACCTTGAAAAGTAGATAATGTCTCAGAAACCGTCACAGACCAGAGGGGGCTAAAGAGACGTGAAGACTAGATGTAACGTGGTGTGTGGGATGGAATCCTGGGACGTGAAAAGGGCACTATGCAAAGATGAAGGTGAAACGTGAATGACACGCGGGGTTTAGTTAATAATTCTGTATTCGTGTCAGTTTTTTATTTGTGACAAACATATGAAACTGGGATGTGATATTTTCTGTACTGTATTTGCAACTTTTCTGCAAATCTAAAAATATTAAAACTAGTCAAACAATTTTTAAAGTTTGTTTAAATAATCAACAAACCTCTGGTGTGATTCATCCAAGAAACAAAGAGATAAGGTACACATAATTTTAGTAATGGAAGGGGAACTCAGCTACCTCTCCAGCTGACTTTAAAATGGGAAGAAAAATGCCATCAAAAGCCTTATGTCAATCATTTTGAAAGTTTGCAGGAAATAGACAAATTCTTAGAAAACAGTTAACATGGAATGGATGAGATGAAATAGATAGAAGACTATTTGATATAAAGAAACTGAGTTAATAACTTAAATGCACGCCTACAAAGAGGACAAGAAACTAGATCTCCACAGAAGAGATTTACTTAAAAAAAATTCTCAATAAACAGATCATTGCATCTTATGGAAACTCTTCCAGAGAACGGAGACTAAGACAGTACGTTTTCTTTTGATTTGTGAGAATGGCGTAACCTTCTCTCCAAAGTCAAATTTGGGGAGCAGTATGAGTAGTAAAGAGGAGAATGACGATCGGCCAGACTTGGAATGAACTTCGATTGATTTTTGAATCTTAAAGAAAACATAACAATCCAAATAGCGCAAAACATGCCTGAGCACCTGGTTTTACCCAGGACTACACTCGTGATTCACAGCTAGCAAATCCGTAGATAATCTCTGGCGCATTACCTGGTTAAAGGAGGGGAAATACAGACAATTAACTCTTTTTTTTTGGTTTAAAACGGACTGCACGAGGCTGAGTGATGCCTACAGGAACACGGACACAGGGAGGATCACTGTGCTCCGTGCTGGGCACAGAGGACCCAGGGGCAGGAGACAGTCCTTTGTCCCAAGGACCTTGTAATAGACTCAGGGACACAAGTCACAAACAGTGACACGTGGGCTAAATACCAACCCAGGAGAGAAACAGGTGTGTCACCGAGTAGAACAAAATCAAATGTTCACTAACTGATGGCCCTGCCTTAGACGTGCCCCACCCGGACCACTCCTCGCACGGAAGGGACAGGTGTTTGCTGCTAAACACACTTCAGAAGCCCCTACAGTAAAGAGGAAAGAGTGTTTTTTTCTTTACCCCCTTCACACAACTCACAGGGCCATTACACCAGCTATGAGACTCTACTCCTGCTTAAATACACTCATGTGTCAGGCAGGGTGGGGGCAGGAATGGGCACTTACTAGAAATTCAGGAAAAATACAGAATTTTTAAATTCTTAAAAAATATCATGTATCTTAAGACTGAATTACATGGAATAATACATTTTTAACGTCAAACATATGACGCTTGTCAACAGCAAGAAAACAATTATATCAGTTACATTGATTTTAAAATGTTTGGTATCAAAGAATTCCTGTGTGTGAGGGGAGTCTGCAGAAGTTAATGACAAAAAATATGATAATAGGATTTACTTTTCTTCAAATAATAAGAGTAACGTATCTTTATTATGAAAGGAAGACCATTTAAAATATGAAGAGGGTGAAAAAATAGCTTATAATTTCACTTTCCAAAGAGAGTTGTTGCTTTTACTGTATTCCATTCAGAGCTCTCTCTGATTGATGTATTTTAGAGACATGCTCGTGTTTCCTCTGTCAGTAGATGGATACATGGATATAATAACGTGTGTCCTGACACCTTGTAACTGACTGTACTTCAATAAAATAAAATAAAATGAAATAATAAAATAAAATAAAATGACTAACAATAAAATGAAAAAATATGCATGTGTGTACACAATATCACTGTTAGAAAATTGAAAAGCTCTTCTTTCTTCTTTTCACTTTTCTTTCAACTAAAAAACCATTAAAAATACAGATCTGTGGTAAAACTCTACCAATTACAAGAAGGAACAATGACGCCCAAGGCTAAACCTGTAGCCCTGCCCCTTCCTTGTTTCCTTAATCAGTAGTTAAAGGGTTTTGCTGATTCCATTCAATAGGAGTTTCTTTCTTAATGGCCTGCAGCCGTTCAGCTCCGGCAATGATTTAACCATGTCAGCATGCCGCCAGCTTTGGTCGGGAATCCTTCTGCAGGATCCTTTACAGTTTAAAAAGGCTCATTTTCAGGTCAGGATGATCTGAAGGGCTCAAGATTAAAGTCTAGGAAACCCTCACGTATTTAACCAGTGTTGATCTGAAGCCTCAAGTATACATACCAGCATCTCAACGCGCAGACTCAAGGGCACATCGGTATGTTTTGTTACCTAGAAATCGCCATCTTCTAAACATTTTAGGGCCCGATCATTTATTTTTGTTTTCCCTTTTTTTTAATACTCTCCCACAAATTGAGTTATCCTTAATAATACATATGCTTGCAATCAAAACAAACTTATCTTCGTGTGGACTTGATGTTGGGTTTGCCTGGCGGTTTAAAACCATCTGGGAAATCTAAAAGGCTCTCAGTGTTTTGATACAATTTAAAGGCATGGCCATTTTCATAGGCGCTTCATTTTTTTTACGTCAGCAATCCTCACTATTTAAAGAAAAAAGGATATATGTAATGATAGCCCTAAATAATCATAAAAATACGGTACTCACCAAGCATCACAAATGATTTTGTGCTTTCTAACGGCGTCATACAAAAACAAAGCTTCATCACCACAGAAGGAGATTATCTTTGAAATAACAGGTAAACCAGAAAAACGTCTAAGATGAAATGTTCCAGCTGGATTTAGGCACCTGGGCTTCTCACCTTTGCTTCCAATGGAAGTCTCGTTTCATTCTCAGGTCTGCTGTGTGCGTGTGCGTTTATTTTAGCTCCGCTGTTGATGTTCCGTCACCTCAATGAAAAACATGTGCTGTTTTACATAAAGTGTACGAGTCTATGCGTGTGAGTCTCTATCTGTCAATACCTCTATACGTGCGCATGCACGTGTATCATCATGCATGAATTTTAAATTGTACAGTGTTTTATGAATGTAAATTAGTAAATCTCTGTGATAAAATAACATTGCGTTGTTTCTAATAACACCTATTTTATTTAAAAAATGATACATGATGGCCTTATACAGATCAAGAACACGTCCACAGTGGTCACACAGTAACCGGGCTTCTACCCTCTTTCGCCCACTTGCTGTCTGTGCCACCAGGAAACGGCCCTTTGTCCCAGGTGCAGTCAGCTGTGCTTCCTCACTTCACCCCCAGCGTTAAAATACTCTCCTTTAGTTGTGGCTGGTCAGTGTGGCTCATTATGAATACTCTCCCTTAGGTGTGGACGGTCCATTGGTTCCAGCATGGATGCTCTCCCTTAGGAGTGGACGGTCCTTTGGGTCCAGCATGGACACTCTTCCTTAGGTGTGGACGGTCCTTTGGGTCCAGCATGGACGCTCTTCCTTAGGTGTGGACGGTCCTTTGGGTCCAGCATGGACGCTCTCCCTTAGGAGTGGACGGTCCTTTGGGTCCAGCATGGACACTCTCCCTTAGGAGTGGACGGTCCTTTGGGTCCAGCATGGACGCTCTTCCTTAGGAGTGGACGGTCCTTTGGGTCCAGCATGGACGCTCTCCCTTAGGAGTGGACGGTCCTTTGGGTCCAGCATGGACGCTCTCCCTTAGGAGTGGACGGTCCTTTGGGTCCAGCATGGACACTCTCCCTTAGGAGTGGACGGTCCTTTGGGTCCAGCATGGACACTCTCCCTTAGGTGTGGACGGTCCTTTGGGTCCAGCATGGACGCTCTTCCTTAGGAGTGGACGGTCCTTTGGGTCCAGCATGGACACTCTTCCTTAGGTGTGGACGGTCCTTTGGGTCCAGCATGGACACTCTCCCTTAGGAGTGGACGGTCCTTTGGGTCCAGCATGGACACTCTTCCTTAGGTGTGGACGGTCCTTTGGGTCCAGCATGGACACTCTCCCTTAGGAGTGGACGGTCCTTTGGGTCCAGCATGGACGCTCTCCCTTAGGAGTGGACGGCCTACTGGGCTCAAGTTCAGCAAGAGCCAGACTCACTCGTGGTGACAATATGCTGCAATCATTATCCATTTTTAACCTGAAAGTTGCCTCCAATAACTGAGCATCGTCATGATGATTCTTTCTCCAGCGTGCACCAGGACTTACGCTTGTCGCCACGCAGACCTCAAGGGTCTCCTCTCCTCTTCTGGCCTCCTAGTCCAAAGTGTCGCCCCCAGGTGACGTCTCTTCGCTACATTTGCCAATGTCAACCCCCCTCCTTGTGTGCCTACCTGCGTCTGGGCAGCCAGCGCTCCTCAGAAGGCCAGCCCGGTGTGGTCTTCTCTGTTCTGGGATTCACAGCACCCAGAACGGTGCTTTGCACATAGTGGTGCCTAGAAGGATTCTTGTAAACTCAAGTAAAACGATTTGTTCTCTGTTTCAAGAAAATGTATAAACTTGAAATTTTTCTTGAGCAGCAAAACTCAGACACATATTTGGTGTCTGCTGCCTTTACATGACATTTCTCTTGTCACTTAAAGACCAGCTATGAGTGGTGTCAACTAGATTTGTTCACAAGAACAAGGGGGCTGCATGGAGGAGGTGTCGTGAACACACGCCTAAGAGCTCTTGAGGTGAGTGTTAGTAACCCCATTCCGCACACATACAAAATGAAGCTCGTGGGTTTTAGAAACCTGTCAAAGTCACACGTGTCTTTAGAAATAAGCTGAATATAAATCCAAGGTCGTGCTCATTCCAACGTGCAGGGTTAATTCCTCCCACGCCAAGTTAGAGAAACACAGAGGGGCAGACCTCCTCCCCAGCCGCCTGGCTGGGGCTGGCTTCCCAGGAGTGCCCAGGGATGTGGCGGGAAGGGAGGGCGCATATGCTCACAAAGGCGACAGCGAGGCTCACATCTGTCTGGGTGCCCATGCCTCACCCACTGCACGTGCACAGCCTAACCTAAAAACTGTTGAATTTTACCAACGTGCGTGAGTTTATCACTTAAAAGTATTCAGATATTTAACTGTCACAAAGCTTTTAAATGTATCCAGTGTTTCATGGGCGGTTTTCATTCTGCTTGGAACTCACTAGAATTTGAGATGGACGAATCCATTGACAAGACCTCCTGTGTGTCTTTCAAACTTCTAGCTTTCCCTCTGAAAACCCACGCTCTGAATAAACAGAGACCTTCAGAGTCGCTCCCTGACGACTTGGACCCATCTAACTGGCGACACTGGTAACACTCAAGACACTGATAACACTGAAGACACTTTCCACAGCATGTTAATTGTTTTCCCCTCTCTGGTGGCTTATCTGCCATTCGACAGCCCACAAAGTACCCACAGCCTTGCATGGGGTAGGAGCGCTGTGTCCCATGCCATGGTGCCTTTTGCCCCCAGCCAAAAATATCCTCATGAGTCCAGGTCCACACACACGAGGGATCTCGGCAAACTGGAAGCTGTGCAGATGTGAGACTGCAGGAGTGAGAGGTTTTAAACCATATTTTTAAGAATTAGTTTTAAAAAATTCCAACCCCTTAGCTTGATGGAGAACAGACTGAAGCGAACATAAAAACTAATTTTATATGTCAAGGACACTCATGCACAAAAGAGAACAAGGCATATGCTTTCTGGCCTGAAGGATTAAACCAAGATCAACTGAAACTCTTAGGAAAATTCTCACTTCAGTTTAAAGCGTAACTACTCAAAAATCTAAGTTGTCCAGAGATGAAAGGAACTTGTTTGTTTTCTTTTAGCAGCAGAAGGAAAAAGTTATTTAATAACTGTCATAAGAAAAGCAGTGTTCTGGATATTTTTGTTTGTTTTAAAATGTTTTCCATAATAATCTAATTAGGAAAAATATTCTAGTCTCAATTTTCAAGGTAAAAAACAGACTCATAGAAGTGAGTTGGATTGTCTTGGATTCCCCAGCTGACCAATAACGGAGCCAAGCTTCTGCCCAGAGCTTGGGCACCGCATCTCCTCCTCCTCTCTTCTCACGCTCCAACCAAGCTAGACCCTCAGTGACCGTTTTCTCTGCAGGAGGGTTTCAGAGCTCACCGCGGGCAGGCTTCCCGCACACAGGCTGCTACCACTGCGGGTCCTGGCTGCTGCTGATCCTGAGGGGTCTGGCCCCGTGGCAGAGGTCTTCTAGGAAGGAACCGTGTGGGGTCCCAGAGCAACACCTGCACTGGGGGATTATGGCTCAATACAGGGTCTCACTCATCGTCCACCATGGAAGCAACTCCAATTCCAGGCTTGTAAAATGACTTAAATTGGTTTTTTACACTTGAGGCATAATATCAAGGATTATATTGGACCAACTCGGTCAAAAGGGACAAATAAATTCTGATCCAGTTTGTGTTTTAGTTTAACCTGTTGTTAAAAGTAAGCGGCTTTTTAAAGTAACGACCAGGAGCTCAGAGACAAGGAAGCAAAGAGGGAAACATGGCGGTGAGGGGGTCCCACTCTCAGTTATTGGATGGATATGAGCTTGCTGTTCAGCACAAGAAATTCTGGGTCAAGCTGGAGTTTGAAGGAGAAAAAAACCCATATTTGGACCAACAATGTTGTGCGATTGAGAGAATTAAGTCTTTGGGGAAATTCCAATGGCCCCAAAAGTCCTGCCATCACACGGAATGTCTAAATGGGGGTAACCGCTCCTGAGCTGTCTGCAGTCTGGGAGCCGTGGGGCAGGTTCACTCTCAAAGTAGGAGGTTTAAAATCTCCTGAACCCTAATAGCTCCAAAGATGTGCTCTGGATTATCCGTACAGTAGTCGGTGCTGTGAAATGGATGCACAGACGTAAGGACGGATTCTGTCTCCTGAGGACTGCGGGGGAGGCGGGGGAAGGTGGACTGGGTCTTTGCTCTCAGGCACCTGCCTTCTTCTTAGAGAAGGAAACAGAGAGAAAAGAGGAGAACCAGGGTACGCCCGCAGCCTAAATGAAGTGGTAAATGCTGGCAACGGAGCCGTGGCAGGAGCCTCCAGCAGTGGCACCTGCCTTGTGTCAGGTGCGGTGTGAGCCTCAAGGATAAAGAGTGGGTGTCCTCGTTTTGCTGGTGAAGGTGGAGGAGGCCTAGAAGGGAATCTGCTGACAATGACAACCGCTCAGTACGTGGTGACACTGAAGCCACGAGTAGGAGTGTCTGGCCCCGAGGCCTGTGACCCCTGCAGCCCATGATGTTGTAAGGGGCAGCTCGAGCTGGGAGGTCACCTGGCTGTTTCTTTCTTTTAAGCAACTCCTTCTGTTTTATTAGATTCGCAGCACCTTTATAAAGTCCAGCCTGTCTTTGAAGAATGTTTTCTAACTTCCTCACTAGAAAGCAGACAAATTCTGTCCTGGAGGGATGCGTTTCCTGCCTGGCGCGGCGCGCGGTTTACCGCAGAGGTGAAGCCGCGCAGGCCGGAAGGTCCTCCGCGGGGGCCTCCAGCACTTGGTGCGAAAGTGCGTGCGGGCTTACGCGCCCACGTTTACGTTGTTTATAAAGGTAGCGTCACAGGGTTTACACAGCTCTGCTGATTCTTTAAAGTGATGTAAACAGGGTCTATGCTTCAGCATAGCCATTTTTTACTTTGGGTTTAAGTGGGAATTTTAGGCTTAAAAATAGGTTTAAGATTATTGAACAAAAGCCATATGACATCACAGACTTGATAAATTTTGATCATCACATAATCAGAAATAAGCTGCTGCCAGAGGAGGACTTTTTGCTGGCAGACACGTTCTCCAGCGCAGGCTGTCCCGCCCTCTTCCCGAGACCCCGCTCAGTCCAGTGTGCTGTTCCACGTGAATCAACCTCTTGGGCACAGGTGGCTCCCTCCGTGTTTTAGCTCCTGCTGGGTGTTTGTTTAACATTCATTTTCTTGCCTGACGCTAACGGAAGATTAAATGTGTTTCGGAGTCACCACCACCTCCACTCACAGGTGCTTACGATGGCGCTACAGCTTCTTATTTTTACCGCTTCTGTTTTCTTTCAGATTCCCTGACTAAATTTAAATTGGTAGAAAGCAGAGTAACGTTTTTAAAGCTAACTAAAAAATTAAATGATAATATCCCCAAACCTCCCCATTACTGTTCAGCAAGTATCTGTATTTTTCTTAGCACTTCACTTAGGCATCATTTCACAATATACTCAGTTGTAAGGGGAATCTCCTAACTAGTTTAACAGATAAATTTAGAAACATGAAAGAAAAAAATGATCAGTCATTAAATTACACTTGCTCTCAGTCATCCACACGATCGTTGAGCTTAGAAGGACTTGCCTCTGAACACTAACAATCTCTCTGAAGAAGGCCAAAACAGGCAAATTTGATAGAAAGAAACTTCTAAAATTTATGGGGGAATTTTCTATAAAAATATTTATCTAAACTCCTCAGAGTTGTTCTTCAAGATAATTTCCTCAAAAAGAGTCAGAGAGTTGGCTTTGCAGATGCTGCTTATCAAAATACTTCCCACAGGTATGGATGTAGCCTTGAGTCTTTCAAGACTTTCAAACAGTGTCATTTGTTCCTCTGCTTTGCCTTAGGCTGAAGTTCTTGGACACCTGGTCACCTGTCTTCTCGTGTGCTGGAGAGGAGGACTGATCCAGGTCTGGGCTGACTCACTCTGTCCTCCTTCGTGACAAAAGGAGCTTCTCTGGTTGTGCTCACTGCGGTTCCTTCTAGGGTGTTCCCTGAAATGCTGCAAACTGGCTGCTGGGAAGGACTCTCAGGAGCTCCCTTGGTTTGAGAGAGAAATGTGAAAGGGCAGGGAGGGGCAGCGAGGAGCAATCAAATGAGCTGACCTGACGTGGGACCTGCCCAAGAAGGGGAGGTGACGGCATCAGGAGCCCACTCTCCGCACAGGACGCCACACCCGACAAGGAAGACTAACCCCGCCAAGCACGCGGCGCGTTGACCGCCAGCTTCGGAAGAACAGAGCAGAGTGTGTCGATGGTGACGCTGGCGACCCGCACCACCTAACTCAGCCCCGACCGGACGGACACTGGCTGCACACCCACTGGTCTGGGGTGCAGCACAGACAGCACAGGCTTCACCCTCAGTTCCCACACCCTAAGAACGGGGGAGAGGCAGCTCGTGGACGGGGACCGCACACTGGGACGAGTCGCAGGAGGGAGCAGCGTGGGCCTCACCTCACGCGTCACAGACAGGGAGCAGAAGTGACCAGGTGTAGAGCCAGGAGGGGGAGCGTGACCCTAAGAAACGTGAAGCAGTGTGGCCCGGTGGCGCAGGAGGCGGAAGATGTAGGAACAGGGCGGGCCAGACAGAAAGGCTGGGGTCAGTCGAAACGTTCTTAGCATCTTCCTGCGTCTGACACCTGTTGAGTGTGACCGCCTTGGTCTCTGAAAGGCATAAAGGTGAGTGTAAGAAAGCATCCCTGAGCAAGGTGCCCACTCTGCCTTTGGGAGGGCCCAGCACATCGCTGACCGCGTGCCCCTCCTGCCCAGCTGTCTCGTCAGGACCCGCGACAACCCACGAGGTCTCTCCTACAACCCCCTTATTCACGTGGCCGAACTGAGCATGGAGTGTCCCGGCAGCACACGCAAGGAGGCTCAGTCATCCAGGGCAGCGCTGGGATTTGAATCAAGTCCCATCTGGCTTCAGAAATCGCCCTTTTCATGCGCACACACGTTTCCAGTTTCATGGGTGCCACTGTGTACGTTCCTACGTAGCTCTGTGCGTGTCCCTGTAGGAGACGTATCTGGAAACCCACAGACAAGCAAACCCACATACCCACGTGAAAAATGGCACGTTTGTTTGACGGTTTACTACAGAATTGCGTGCAAGGTTAGCATTCAAGACCGCCCGCCGTGCAGGCCTGTTTGGGCTCTCACACCCCACCCAGCCTCTGCTTACATTTTGTCCACCTTGCCCACCACAGACCAGCGCTGTTCCAAGCCGGTGGCGTCCTAGTCACTGTTGCACACATAGCACAAAACCTACTTTCCCTGTGAAGTTTCCCTGAACGTTCTTCACAAAACAGAATTAATTCCTTGGTTCTCCCACATGATTGCGTGTGCTTCATGGCTGTGTAATGTGGCACATACTGGGGTTATGTTTTCATTATATTTTTATGGCAGCTATGAACTTGCCGGGGACACATGCTTGTTTCTCTGTCCTTGTTAAACAGCATGGCCCACAGTGCAAGATAAGTGCTTAATACAGGTTGGTTGGGTGGTGAGAGCTTCTTGGTCCTCCCTCCTTGGGGTGTTGATGCGGCGATGGTGGACCTTCTCCAGTGAGGGATCAGCCATCAGGTCTGTGCTCCGGTTCTGGTGCCACCTTGTCTTCAGGTCTTGAATTACTGCCTCTTCTTCCCATATTGGTTTTGGTTGTGTCTTTGCTCTTCCTTTTGGGGTTGGTGGTTTTGTCTTTAGGTTTAGTTCAGTTCAACAAATATTTATTGCATTGTATCAAATTTCCAAAAATTTGAAATGTTCTCAGGGTGAGGAAAGAAGAATAAAATGTAGATCTTAACCCCAAGCTGTTCATAGTCTGGGAGGGAAGTCATACTTGTAAACAATGATGACAGCAGAATGTGTCAGACAGGAGGGCAGTGGGGGGAAAAGAGGGAGTGACTGTCTCAGGGGATTAAGGAAAGCTTTCCTGGAGAGTTGACATCTGAACAGCCTGTTGAGCAGTGAGTTGTTAACCAGGTTCCCAAGGGGGTGGGGATGGGTCTCCAAATCCTCAGGGCCTCTGTGTAGACTGGTCTCCCACACTCGGCGCAAAGGCTTTATGAAATGCATTCCATAAATCCATATCCGAGCAAAACCAGCTTGCTTCAGCTGTAAAAGGAACTTTATAAATTTGCTTTTAAGATACTCATTGTGGTTGGCGCTGCTCTCCCGGCCATCAGTATAGGTCACTTAGCCAAGCAAGCATGGAAATGAGATTCATGTATAACTGAAAAACTGTGCTCTACACTGGAATTTGATACAACATTGTAAAAGGATTATAAATCAATAAAAAATGTTAAAAAAAAGTATGGAAATGAGAAAACATAACATTTGAACAGATATAAAAATAATATTTTTCTAGAAATTAGGAATTATAGATATAGTAAACAATCGAGTTGGCATAATGCATGTGTGGCAGACATGGCATTGGCTGATGATAATTTTACTGTTTTGGTTTCAAATGTTGAATCCGGCATAGATTTCCAGGGCTCAGTCATTCAGCTGAGCCCCTGGGCTTGGGGAATTCCCGCCTAGAACTTCCAGCTCTGGCCGTGCACAGGGGCTGGAGGGAGGCTCCCACTCCAGGAAGAAAATGTGCAGCGCCAGGACTCGGGGAAGATCTGTATTAATTAGGAAACCATGGAGGCTTGCTATTACTTGGGAATAAATACAAAACATTTGCCAGAAGCTCACAGATGGCACTGACAATGTCTGGCTAGTGCTAGAGTTTTGCTTCTCTTGCTGCAAATCTGTAAGGTTTGCTTTCTGTAGGATCGCCTTTGCTTCATCACTTGTCTGTGTTTCCTCAATTGCACACTTTCCCTCTCTCAGAGATTCTGAGCACTCCACGCTTCGCACCAAGTGCACAACGCGTTCGCTTCATCTGTGGACTCAGTGTCTGCTCCAGGCCTAGGAGAGCTCCTTATCCTGATGCCACAGCCCCATGCTGAGGGGAATGAAGGTTGCTATGGAGACCACAAGAAACCGACACAGGGGTTTGCAGAAGAGAGTGGTGCAATCAGACTGACACTTGAGAAAGATGGCCTGAGAGGTCGGTGTGTAGGGTGGCCAGGGTTGGGGAAACTGGGTCTGGGAACACAATGAGGCGGTCATGGGAGCTGGCGATGAAACCACTTAGGTCAGCGGACATGGAATAAATCGGAGAGACGGGGCGTGGGCAGTGCTGCTGGGCGGCACGTGCAGAGTGGTGCAGAAAGACTTCCAGGGTGGCCCATCGCTGGTGCCCGCGTCCGAGAGGGAGAAGAGAGATGGCGAGGGAGGGACGATTAACCCGCTTTTGCACGTGTGGCGTCAGGGCTGCCTCTTGGGTGTTCAGGGGACGGCACACACGGATCAGGAGCACGAGAGAGTCTGAGGATGGCTAGAGACCTAGGGAGGTTGGTGTCCCGATGGGCATGGGTGGCGCACATCTGCTCTGTTCATATGATGCACTCGTGGATGCGACCACAGATGAATTCAAATACAATGTATGTTTCAAGGACAGTCACAACCAACACCAGTGTGCGCCATAAACACAGCGCAGGACTGCTGCTGGTTCGGCCGGCAGGGTCCAGAGGGAACCTGAGAACGTTAGATACCTGCCCGTAGTCTTTGGTGCCTGGACCGCTTCCTCACGAAGGCCCTGTCGTGGCTGGATTACCACGCTTTTGGTCTGGCAGGCCACGTCTCGTTAGTGGCATTAAATATGCCGCTGTGTTATTAATGCTGCTGTTAATAAAGTAGTATTTATGCTGGCAAAAATCCATTTCCTAACCATAAAAGCCAGATAATTCATACCCCAATCTCCTGACAGAGACAGAACCCAAGCCTGGTTTGCCTCACGCTAAGTCCCACTCTAGTCCGGGCTCCCTTCGTGTGAGTTTTACGCAGTGAGAGTTGGAACGGGGGGTCCATAGCTTCTTTCTGCTTCTGTGCATAAACCTGTGTCTCTTGGCCTGGGTCATACATGTGACTTTTTGATATGAAATCACTTATAAAACAATTCACATGTGACTCAAAATTCCTGGGACATTTGAATTGAAGTCAGAGTTTGGGTAAGAGGAGAAATGCAGAGAAATATTAACTGATTTCCACCCATCAGTTCTAAAGTGTGGCATCCTGAACCCCTGGGGCTTCCAGCTGTGGAACGCAGCACTGCACAAGTCTTCATGTTCTCCAGCGCCCTGACTTTATTTGTGAGAGCGTTAAGTGGCATAGAGGTTGGGTCTATCGCCAATAGATCCAACTAACAGGTAATTGCAGACTAAGTCTATAAAGAAACTAGAAGCGAGCCTGGGATTTGTGAGTTGCTGGGCGGGAGGTGCAGCTAAAGGACTGTGCAGAGACGCCAGCCGTGCGCACGAGCTCTTCTCTTCTCAGCGCAGCTGTGTTGACTGGACAGATGAATCTCTCTCTCTCATGAGAGCTTGATTTTTGTAACTGATGAGCGTTGTGTTTTCAATTTGGTTTTGATATTAATTAAGATAATAATTAAAAAATTTAACCATGTGAGCATATTTCTCATTTGAAAATATAGACCCTGCAGCAATAATTTACTTCTACAAATCGGGTGAAGTCTTCTAGTTGGGTAAAAGTTAAAAAGTAGTTATTTCTAAGAGAATCGCATGGTGTGACTGATTAAAGAGTTCCGTGGCTGGTACAGTGACAGGATCATGTCTTCTGTCCTGTGCAGTCACGGGCTGGGGGCCCAGTTCACTGTGTGAGGAACAGGCACACCTCACTGGGAGACGCCCCTCTCCGCTGGTGCCAGTGAGACTAGGTGTGACTGACAGGATCTGGAACACAAGCGCGTCTCAGGGAGCAGAGGGCAGAGAAAAGGCAGCAAGTGTGTTCTTTTGCTTCAGTACTTTAAATTATTTTATTTATTTTTGCTGTCTATCTATCTACCTGTCAACTTTAATGTAGAAGTAAGTGGGGGAACAAGTGGAATTCATCCATTTTTCTTTGAAACATTTATAGGAGTTCCAATTTGAATTTCAATATATAAAGTAGTTAACGGAGGCCAAATAAATGTTTTCATTAAATATGATGCTTTGTTCCGGGTTGACTGCCCTTTGCTGGTCTTGGCGTACGGTAAACACAGCATCTGATGGGTCCAGTCTCCCTGGGTGCAGAAACCTCCCGTCTCCCTCAAACCTGCACCATTAAGCAGTCTCAGTCAGAGGCACTTGCCTCCCAGGGGCGAGCGGGGATGCCTGGAGACGTTCAGTTGCCTTTACTCGAGGTAAAGGGGGTGATGCTGGGGTATCTAGTGGGTAGAGCCCAAGGCTGCTGCCAAGCCCTACCAGGTGCAGGGCAGCCTCTCGCAGCAAAGGAGGATCCAGTTCAAAACGCCGGCAGTGCTGTGTGAGTCACGCCGTTACAGGTAAATTGCTACAGAGTTAATGCTTTAGACCTGTCCCCATCCGAGGGTAAGTGTACAGGGCAGCCATGCGATAACAAGGGTAGAAATATGCTCCGTCTTAATAGGGCCAGATTAAATAGAATCTTCCAACTGGCTTCCATGCTGAGGCCCGCGGAAGCCTTAAAGAATGTATTTACCATGGCTCGTGCAAGGTCTAGCAGTGCGGAGCTCCCGCTGAGGCTTTATTGAATTTGGCACAAGCACTAGTTTTTGTTGGATGTTTGCATATAAGTTTATTAATTCAACTTTTACCATATTCCAATATTTTTGGTTAGCATGGGGCTTTAAAATTAGTGGGCCACCTGCTTTCGATGGTGCAGGGTATTTGCTGCCAAAGATTTGGAAAGATTCAAAGTATGAGATGTGCATATTGTCTTGGGAAAGTAAATAATATAATTAAAATGTTGCACTTCCGGTTGTCCAACTGAATTGTCAAAACTCTCATTTTCAATTTTTGCTAAGAAGACTTAAACATTTAAGTACAGAGTCCATTCTGACACACAGTTTTCTGCAGAGATGTCTGTGTACACGCTCACATACTCTACGAGTTCTCCAACGTCAAGGAAACTTTTCATTTAACACGGATTTTAATGATGTCGAGTGTACAAGGTATTTTTAACTTGCTGAGACAGATCATGTGCACATGTGTTCGTTACCATTTGCTTACATGTGTTGGCAGTATCTTGCTGTCTTAAACGTGCTGAATTGATGAATGAGAACGAGAGTTGCTCTAATGCTTGAATGTGTGGCATTTTCAAGGGACTCTCTGAGGTTCAAGAATTCCACATGGTCAGTTAACCTTCTGCTCAACTATTACATCCACAGAGAAGGTCTCCCTGAAGAACTTTCCTAAACAGAACCCCTGGCCGCTCTTTGCCTGTCTCACTCTGCTTTGTTCTTCCTCGTTGCATGTATGACTTCTCTGTTACACTACACAGGTATTTGCCAATTTTCCACTATCTGTCTCTCCCGCCGTACGTGTGCAACTCCCTGAAAGCACATGTTATGTCCTGTGGGCTGAGGTGTCCCCAGAAACTAGAGAGCGCCTGGCACTTACTAAAGGCTAAATGAGAATGCTTTTTTAATTGAAATGTAGTTGGATTACAATGTTGTGTTAGTTTCTGGTGTACAGCATAGTGAATCGGTTTTACACGTGTGTATCTATTCTTTTTCATTACAGGTTATTACAAGATACAGTAAACCCTTGTTTATCTATTTTACATGTATGGTAGTTTGTATCTGTAAAGCCCAAACTCCTTATTTATTGTTTTGAATACATTTTAGGGTGAAGTTTCACGAACTTTTATAGGCATAAACAGTCGTAACAGTGGTTTGAATGTCTGGACCGCTCACTATGAGCCGGGCACTTTATGTCAATATCCCACTTAATGCCTGTCACAACCCACGGAGGCAGGTGGTGTTAGGGTCCCTCACGTACAGATTAGAAAACCGAAACTCAACGAAGCTTAGTAATTTGCCCGTCTGGAAAGGAGTGCGGGTAGGAACTGAATCCGATGCTTTGATTCTGGAACCCATGATTCTAACCATGTATACAGCACACTTTCCCTGGCAGATGGGGTCCACCATTGAGTTAGAATTTAACTATATTTATCAACATACTGGAGGTCATAAAAAACGTATTTGCTTTTACAAAAACTATTTAATGAGTAGTGCACGAATAATTTATAACAGAAATAATTAAGTGGGATTTCTGCATCCTCTCCCCAGTAAAAGGAGTAAGTTAGCTCTGGTTGCCAATGAACTCTCAAATACTCATGCGCCGAAGAAGCGTGGAAATTCTGTGAACTGAGTGGCTGTGTATCAAGCATCAGAATCACCAAATTTGCTTCTTCTTTCTTTCTGAGCCCCATCCCGACCCTTCTAAGTCAGAGGCGGTGCAGGGGAGACCCAGGTGAATCTGCTCACACTTGTTAAAACACTGAGAGAGGAAAAACTCTTGAAATGTCACACAGTTTTGGTGGTAGAGCTCCAGCAAATATGCGAATACTTTATAATTCTACAGTAAAATACTTCGCCTATTCCTTTCCAAATGGTTCTGGCTCAGTGACCGCTTTCACAGATACAAACTGTTCTCCCTCTGTAATGTCCCTTATTCACAGTGTTCCTAGAAAGACTGGTGATGCCCTCAATATCTACCTTTCTTTGCCTGCGTTTATGCGACGTTGGGGCCTGCCAGTGCTGCCTGCTTCCGTCCTGCAGACGCAGGTGGCACATTATGGAAACAAGAGCATTTTTTAAAACTGCTGAAGATAATGCTATTTCTTCAAGCAAGTTCAGTCAGCTGAAGTTCTTTCTGTCAAATCTACACACAGCAAATGTAAAACGGTGGACCCTTAGACGTTGGTATAGCATGAATCCAGTATTAAACGTTCTCTTAAATACTCAGTAATTTATATCCGCATTTGAATTGCCACAATCCCGAAATTAATGCATTACTGTGTTTTGAATTTGGAGGGAGATTACTCTTTCCTGTGTCCTGTTGGCTCATTTTGTGCAAAGATCGCCAATGCCTCAGTTTTGATTTGCTGCACGGTTTCAACCAGGGGTCTTCGAAACGTGATTTATTACTCATGACAGAATTTGACGAGGTCAGGGAGGGAACGGGGCGGACTACCAACGAGATTGGAAAAGCCACTTAAAACACACACTGTGTAATGATTACGTTAATAGACCTTGAGTCACAGGCATATCCACAGGGGTGGCAGTGATAGAGGACATCAGAATAACATTATCAAACTGGTTTTTGCAAATATTATTGAAGTTGATCCCCCAGCTCCTTTAGTTGTGTATGAACTTCCTAGCTCTTGACATAACTGTATTTGAGGCATAGTTGTCTGTGTACACACAACTTGCCCATGAGAGAAAAGAGACGCGAAATTTTGCTCTGTGTGTGTGTCTGTGTGTCTGTGTGTGTGACTGTGTGTGTGTATCTGTGTGTGTGTGTAGATAAACACATTGGTGCTTTCGTTTATGTGAAAAATAAGAATGTTTTGCCAGAACAAACATGTACTGATGAAATTCCTTTTTGCTCCAACTTTTCCGTGTTTACAATTGTCAGAAGCTCTCCCTTTTAGTCAGGGCTCATCTTTATTTATCAATCAGTGTTAAAGGAGTTAAAACACCAACAGTGGTTTAATCCACAGGGTTTTTTTTAATAAGAAAGTTCATGTTTTTACAATAGCACTTCCATGAGGAAAAAAACATAGGGTCTAAGAGTTTACTCTTCTCTGATAACAGCTATCTTAAATGATTTTATAATTATCAACAGTAGACCCAGCTGAGGCTAAGAAGGAAATGGGGGAACCAGTTTTCAGTGTTCACCAACTTTGTCTCTTACCATGGCAATAAATACCTTACTAACTTAACCTAGGGAAAAAAGATGTTATTTAAAAAAAATCTGTATTTCCTTGACTATACATGAAGTAAAAATTGTGTTTATAACTGATTCCCAAATGGGGGAGGGCAGGTCCCTGAGAAACTTTCATAAAAGTTGGAAACTATTTTCATAAAAATACTAAGATGTAATTTGCCTTTTTCGTTGTGTTGGCATTTGTCCTGAAGGTGTAAAAGCAGGGTGGGTAAAACTGTGGGTCTTTACCTCGCATCAAGGCGGCGGCCCCAACCTGCACTCCATCACTGCTTCCCTCACCTCCTCCCTGCACAGGCGAGAAGAGCCAGTTTCCCTTACGAAGCTCCTTGCTGTAGCAGCAAACATCACCACATCTCGACACCGAGGCTCCGTCCTTTTCACAGTCTGTCGGCATTTCTGCCACGTGCTGGAGCACATGGTCCTCTCGAGGAAAATCGTTCCTATGACTGAGTTTCAAGCTGAACTAATTATTAATTTTTTTTAATTTTTATTTTTTTACAGGACACAATTTTAATTGGAAACAATGACTGAGGGACAAATGGTAGTTACTGAGAGTTGAATGTTGGACTAATGTGTCTTGAAAATGAACACAGTAAAGCTGTCACTTTAAGGAAAAGTACTGAGAATATTTGTTGCATGGAATACACGTTGAGCTTTCAAAAAGAAATTAGACATCTGGATAATTTATAGCTGTAATAATCTAAAATAATGTAAAGATGCCTTCAAAATGCAAGGGAGGCCAATAAATTATGCAAAGAGCTCATTGGTATGGTTTTAGATCTGTTTTGTAATCAACCTTATTAAAACATCACTTGCTGAGTTTTGGAGTAGTATTAAAGACGATTATTCTCAGTTATCTGAGAAGGCTATTAAAATGTTTTCCTTTATTTCCCTCTATATATTTGTGTGGGGCCAGATTTTCTGTACATGTTTGAAACAAAACAACATACAGAAACAAATTTAATGGGGAAGCAGATAGGAGAATCCATCTATCTTCAATTAAGCCAGTCACTAAAGTGACTTGCAAAAACGTAACAATACGTATACGTGTGAAGCTGGTCATGAAGTTTGGAAATACATGTCCTCTCATAAAGTGACACAAATGTACACTCTCTTAATCTCCATGGCACATCATAACAGACTAAACTTGTCTACTTTTATAACATTGTCGTGACACAGAATTGCTTTTCAGAGGAAGAGCCAATCAGAAAAGAAGAGAAACACACAGACATGGGACGTAACATGAGTCAGACAGACAGAAAGGAAGCATGTGTTTTGTCTTATAGACTAGAAAGGACCTTTTTGTATTTTTGAACATTGCTTTAGAATTTGCTCACACCTCCTGAGGAAACTAGGCACCAGCCCCGAGCCCTGCCTGCAGCGGAGAGTCGCTCCTTGTCTGTGACACCTCTGCCCGGGGTGCGTGTGTCGGGGGGGGGCATCCCGCCTCGTCAGGGACCCTGCATGGGTGCACCTTCCGTCACAACCACCCTAAAAGGCAGCACGCTGCCCACACTGGCGGCTTCGCCGGGCGGGGCCCAAACCACCTTGCGCTCACATACAGGGGGCTCAGGTCGGACTGTGTACCTGTTTCCCGCCCCTTTATCCCATCCTTTAATTTGGAACAGATCAACGAGGGATCTATCTTTTAAATTTTGCGTTAGCCTAGAAGGTAGATTTTTAAGATGAAGAAATGCCGTCAAACGTTTACGTCCCGACCACGTGCTGAGGCAACCACTGACGCCAGCCAGGTCTGAGGAGGTCTTCCCACCCCGGCCAAGGCCTCTGAGGACAGGTGAGCTCCAGACCACTGTGCGCCGGCTCAGTGACGCTCCCTGCCACTAAGTGTCACTGTGCTTAGACCATTCTGACATCCAGACGCCATCATCGCAAAGGCGAGATGAATGGCCGCTGTGTTGGCCCTGTCTCTACTCCATTTGTTAATAAAAGGACTCCAATTATTGTGAGTGGGATTCCTGCCTCTTTGCTGGACAGACAGGCCCCATGACGCAATGCTAGGGTCATGCATTTCGGAATCAGGGGGAACTGGACCCTAATCCTGACTCCCCTTACTGACCAGACACATGACCAGCCTCCCTGGGCCTGGGTTTCCTCACTTACAAACAGGGAATGACACTGCCTACCCTGCAAGGACTTTGCAGGGGTTAGCAAAATGACGTCCCTCACGGAGCCTGGTGACCTCCCCTCCAGTGGTCGGCGTCGCTACACACAGCCTGGAAAACTGCTGTTCCCTCTCTTCCTTGAATTTCTCTATGCTCGTCCCAGTATTAAAAGTTGTAACTTAAAAGAGCTGGATTCCTTTGCAACATATCAGGTATACGGGTGAAAAAATGCCGTCTTTAGGAAGCAGGGATGATACGGTTTCCTGTGGTCTGAGAGTGAGCTGTGTCCGGGACGGGTGCCTCACGGAGCGTCAGGGCGTCAGACAGGACAGGCCTGCTGACACTGCCCGCGCGGATTCCGCCCTAAGGACAGGCGATCGTGGAGACGGAAGGATGCCGAAGTGGGCCTGCGGTGGAAGGCTGGTCAGAGGCACTGGGAGAGACCCCTGGTGCTCCCACATGTCTGTCCGCTCCTCTCCCCAGGCAGGTGCGAGGGCGACACTGTGCTGCCCTCTTGCCGGTAGGTGGAGCCCTTGACGAGTCCCGGCCACTAGGCTGTGAGTGGAAACGATGTGTGTGGCTAAGGCTGCAGCTTTACTGGCTAAGGCTCACATTCCCTTTGCCCACAACTGCAAGAAGGGAGCCACAGTTCCACACACAGCTGCGAGCTAGTGAGCGGTTCCTCCCTCAGCCTGGGTTCCCGGGAGACGGGGTGGGGGGGGGCAGAAACCCCTGCCAAATCATATGAGACGTGCATGTGGAGGAGAAGTAAATTTCTGTGCTAAGCCATCGCAATTTGAGGACAGGGGCTGTTTGTTGATGCAGCAGAATCGAAATTAGCTCCATAACACATTTCAGTAATTTGGGACAAAGGACTGAGTGGCAGCTAAGCTGGATAAATTAAACAAGCTAACTAGTTTGAAGCAGAAGAGGTGGTTATTGTTTTATGGACAACATACTATTAAAAAAAGGTCTTGGTGATAATAGAAAAATAATTGAAAATTTACAAAGCAACAAGTTGAATTTTTAGAAAAGAAGGAGTTGCTGCTGAAACAAATGATGTGCATGTTTCTTAAGGAACGACGTGTGATTTGAGAGCTAATGTTACATCAGACAGACCCGAGGTTGAATCCTGGCGTGTCCATTCACCTGTGTGGACACCGTGAGTCACTAACTTTCTCAGCTATAGATTCTCCTCCAAATGAGAATAATACTCTGAAACACTGGGGTCACTCTGAAGATTACAGTAGTAAATGCATACAAATACCCAGCATTATTTACAGCAGCCAAGATTCCAAAACAGCCCAAAAGCCCATTAATGGATGAATGGATAGAAAAGATGTGGTACGTATTATACAATGGAATGTGATCCAGCCGTGAGGAAGGAGGAGGTCCTTGCAAAAGTACAAACTTGCAATGAGTAGTAAATAAGCCATAGAGATCAAATGCACAGAGAATCTATGTCTGAATATAGACAGTAATATTGCACCATAATTACGTAATGTAAACATTGTTGCATCGATCATATTACAGACACCTCAGACTTACGCAATGTTACATGATAAATGTATTTGCTGAAATAAACACACAGCAGATCCCCTGGACTATGACAGGCATTCAAAACGTATTTGTTTCTCTCTCTAACGCCTTCCTCCAAATGAACAACCAGAAACCTTACCAAGAATTATTTCGTAGTAATTATTTCTTCGTATTTGTAACAGAAAGTGTAATTTCAAGAGGATGTTTGCTTAGGTACTGACACAAGTACAATAATTTCACCATCTAAAACTAAAGGCTTTCTTTTGCCTGGAAAGGATTTTGGCCCAAACATTCAGGTCTTTCTAGCAAATTCCGTCCTAAGCCACCCTGATGGCTGCGTGATTAGCAGTGAGTTTTGTACGACAGGTGGCCTTGAAATGTTTGGCTCTATTTCCCCTCAGAGTAAAATGTGTTGCTGTTTTTACATTTCCCCCCTTTTGAAAAATAAAACATGTACTCAGATGCCACAAACCTTTATTCCTCTGTTCCTTTGAATAGTTTGAATAAACAGCTCACTTCTCATTCTTGGCTCCCAAGACCAGGCTGGCCCCGCCGGACGATGGGTGCTGGGAAGAAAACATTTTCCACCCGAGTTAGGACAACATGGCCCCCAGGAGTCTCTCCCTCTGTGTGTATCACTTATGAACTTTGTGGGTCCTGCCACGCAGCGGACTGAACGGAGAGGAGAGAGCAAGGTCCCCTGGAATTCCCCGAGCTGATGGAGTGTCTGGCGTCCACGGGGGACACCGTGCCTCGAGAGCGCCTTCTTGCGGGAAGTGTGATTATAATCCTGAGCCACTGAGCGACGGCGTAAATGCGCACGAACCAACCTGCAGCACATGGAGGGTCCACGAAGCCTGCAAAAGAAAGGTTTCCACTTAGGCCTGAAGTTATATTTTTCACCCGCATTGGAAAGAAGGCGCTCTGAAGGGCTGCTTGAAGGCAACGAGAACGTGGAGCCTCGAGGAAGCAGCTCGGAGCCTGTTCGTGAGGCCAGCCTGTGCTCCCAAGTCAGACCTGCGCCCGCCGTCCCCGGGTGTGAGGTGTGGGCGGGGCTGCGGGCCACCCCCGGAAGGACAGTGGTGACAGAAGAGGGGGCAGCAGGGGCAACCTGGAGAGATGGCTTCAGAGAAGTCGGAAGAGGGAAGACCAGGTTTCGACTCTGAGTCACTAACATGGCTGGAGTCAAATAATGAGCGGAAGGGCCCGGAAACGCCTGCTTGTGTGGTCTGCGCAGAGGCCAGACGGGATGTGGGCGTGGGGGGCCAGACCCTCCTCCGGAGCGGCCTCTTGCACTTCAGACGCAGACTTGGTGGCCGACACGTGGTTATCCGTCACCTGTCTGCTGGAAACCTGAGGCCGCCGTCACCTCTTCCAAAAATTATCAGATAAAATTGCAAGGGGTTATGCGACGGAAGAAACTTGTTTTCTAAATACACATGTGACAGTTCGCTTTTAAGAGAGGTGGGGGGGGACCGTGTGATTCACTCAGGCGTCTGTGCTGCTTGGGCACACCAGGGGATGTGTGGCTTTGAGTGTGTGGAACGGAAGAGGATGACACGTGACCCCCGGAGAGAACTGCCTGGCACTGTCCAGTGGCATCTTCTAGGGACAGAATAATCTGCCGGTCAGAATTTTGAGTACTCGCTATGGGCTTTATTAATAATAATAATAACAATAACTGTAAATGGTTAAAGTTTACCCAATAGGATATTATACAGTCATATGCTTATTAAAAAATCACACTTCAATACGAATTTTATATGGAAACAAATAATGAAACCACATAAAAGGTGCATTGCTAAGTGAAGCAAAGCTGGCGACGGCCACAAGTACCAGGAATCCCCAGGAAGAAGAGACTTCAGCTCCTGCGAAGGGACCGGCTTGAGAGAGTAACGATCTCTGCTGCGTCCGCAGACCAACTGGGCCCCGGAGCGGCGAGCGTGACCCGGGAGGGGAAGGACGTGGCTCCTGCGGACGGGGCGCCGCAGGACTCGCACAGGAGGCCTCGCTTGGGCTGAAGCCGGAAATGAGCCTGCGGGAGGCTTCCCGGGGTGGCTGGAGCGGGTCGTGGTGAAGAAGGAGTTACAGAAGACGAGCTGCCCATCTCTGAGGACGTGGAAGCGGTCCTCGCGGGCTTGTGCGGCTGCGCAGATCACAGGCGTCCGAGTGTGGATGAGACACGAGCGCCAGGGAAAGTGCACAGGGAGTGTCTGGGACGTTCTGGGTGGCTCTAGTTAACGATGCCTCTGATTTAATATGAGCTGTTAAAGAGAATCACTGCATTTCAACCAAATTATCAAGCCACTAAAACCGCCCGTCAGCCTGTCATTGTGGTGCCTGCAGCTTGAGCCCTCGGAGGATTTACCTTTCCTGCAAGATTCCACCTTCCTATCATAAAAGTGTAGATAAATAACTCAAACGCATGCAGAAATTCTTTTAACACTTTTCAGGGAGCTGCTTTAAGGGTCCAGGGACCCCCGGCCCCTCAACTCAGCAGAACAGCTTAGCATGAGAATCTTGGCTGCAAAACTCAGGCATTCTGCACTGGCAGATGGGGTGTGTGGCCATTTTTGAAGAGGAACAAATGTATGAATTTAATTAGAAAGGGTTTGACAAGCTCCCTTCCTTCAGCTGCATAATTTTGGAGACAATTGGGATAAAGTGTGTGCTTTGCTTTTCCTTATGATGATGCGCTGTTGCAACATTTTCTCTTTCTTCGTTTTTTCTGATTTTTCTCTATGCCCACCTCAGTTTAGGAGCTCCTAAATGGTGTTGTTTATACAACTTTTTTTTTTCAGATTTGTGGCAAAGGCTGGCTGTGTCTGCGATGCTTTGAACACACGGGCACTGAATGTGTGGCCGTCCGAGTGCTGGGGCAGCCTGCCTAGGAGACGGCGCACCTCTCACCACCTCGAGCCGTTTGTCAGGGTGCCGCGGGGTGGACGGGATGCGGTCTTTCCAGAGGGCAGGTCTCAGTGCCTTACATTATTTTTATGGGTGATATTTTAGAGGCACAATCTCTGGCCTCACTGTCTATTAAAGGAAGAACTGAGGACAAAGGATGCATCCTTAATCTCAGTCCAGTTCTTGACATTAAACAGCACAAGCTCGTCAAGGGTCAGTGCGGGCGGTGCGCTTGTCTCAGGAGACAACAACTCTCTCCTGATGTGTTTTATTCATACGAGGATTGCATGAGAAACTGGAGGCACAGGTGTGCCGTAAGCAAGACTCTCTTTGACTCTCAGGTATGTCTCTAATATGTAAAATGGACATAATACCAGCCTTACTTACATTTCAGGCTAAGGCTGATTAGGAGCAATAACACGTGTACCAAGGCATTCAGACGAGAAGGAGCTCCGCGTTGTGTGAGCCTTTCACGAGCCCTGGCGTTGGAGCATCCCTCAAAAGCCAGCCGCCTGTTCCTTGAGGATTTTGGCACCTGAGCTGCATCGAACAGCCTAAATCTTTAGTTCACTTTGTGAGTCACCGTCATTCTTCATCTGTCTGTTGAAACCTGGCAGTGACTCATGGAATGGAAATATGCACTTTTATGGCTTTGGAGCACGTCCTGGTCATCACTACTTGAACTCGTCTGTAGTGCACCTGCGTCCTTGGAGGACACGGCTGCTCAGAAGGGAGATAAACATGAAGGAGGTGGATACCTGCGGTGACACTGAAGCCCGACACCCCCTCTCCCCACCTGAGCACTTCAGGACTGAGGACGGGAGATGCTGCCTGCTGACAGCCCTCCACTACAGCGGTCCTCCTCCCCAGGGGTTGAACCCACTTTCTGGGGTGGCCTGAACCCAAAGACTAGCCATGTGGTGATGCAATTGTCCAGTCCTTTTTCTCATTTGGAACAATTCTGACGGCTCATCCCAGATTTCAAGCTTCCTGTCAGGCTGGCTGAACTTTTTATTGTGACTCTACCACCACCTAAATTCTTCCTCTGCAACCCCGAATTCTCCCCCTCCTTGGGCTTGTGTTAATCCCAAAGACCCTCCCGGAAAAAAGTCTTATCTTAGAGCCCACCTACCAAAGGACCCATCTGTTATGAGTAATGTTGCGTCTACCCAAAAGATAGGTTGATTTCCTAACTCCAGGTACCTCTAATTGTGACCTTGCTTGGAAATAGGGTCTTGGCAGATGCCATTCAGTTAAGATGAGGTCATTATGTTGAGCCCTAGTGCAATATGACAGGTGCCCTTATCGGGAGGGGGGGTGGGACATCATGTGAAAATGGAAACACAGAAGAAGGTATCATGTGATGACAGAGGCGGAGTTTGGGGTGAAGCAGCTGTAGGTCAGGGAATTCCAAGGGCCAGCAGCTGCCCCCACCAGGTAGAAAGAGGCAAGAGAAGGTTCTTGCCAGATTCTCAGAGGGAGCATGGCCCTGAAGGCACCTTGACTTTGGACTCATAGACTACAGAACTGTGAAAGAATACATTCTTGCTATTTTAAGCCTCCCAGTTTAGTGCACGTTGTTACAGCAGCCACAAGAAACCAGTACACCATCCTTCAACAGTTACCCCAAACGTGGCCCAAGAAAGCAGACACTGAAATTGGATACTAGGGTAGAGCTATCTGCTGGACAGTTAACAATGAAGAACCCACTACATACGGGACACACGTAGACCCATGCACACGTTGAAGTACAATCGCTAGAAATTTCACGAGCATGAAATGGGTTGAGAAACCAGTTGAAGGAAATGGATTAAAGGACTAAACACATCAGACGTTTGAGAAACATGGGACAGAGAGTGATGATAAGGACGATGGAGTTAACTGAGCGTTGAGGAAAATTATTACTTGGAAAATCACAATGAAAAGTGAGAACATGTAATCAGCCATTGAAGGCTGGGTGTAAAAGCCAGAGTCCTGCTTCAGAGACACGATGTCACCACATGGCACCTACCTGTAGAAGAACTTGTCCTCTGCGTGGCTCAGCTCCAGAACCGACGGGACTTCCCACCCAGTCAGGTCGCCTGGGTCAGATTGGGAAAACGCAGGTCCCGGGCAGTGAGGTGGGGACACATGCACTGACACACCTGAAAAGTGTGCCCCAGAGTCCCCTGACCCCGCTGGCCCCCAGAAGAGCCCTACCCCTCCCTCTCCAGGCTAGCACTCTCCTGTTCTTGAAGAGGTGGCACAGACATTGCTCGGCCAGGCAAACTGTCCCCATCAGGATCCAGCCCAGTACCCACAGCTGGGAAAGGCAGAGCCCGCCAGGAGACCAGCAAGGCGGCAGGCACCTGGCGGTTTCACTCCCTCCACACTGCGGCTTGTCGCCAGCCCCTCAAAGGCAAGGTGGAGACTACGTCCCTGAGTTGACACCCATGATGGTGGAAGTCACCCCTCTGGTACCGTGGGGCATCGCAGTGCTGCTGCGAAGTGGGCACCAGCTTAGACTTCCTGTGTGCCGCCTTGAGGAGTGCCACCTAAAACCATGGCCCCTGTGTGGGGCTGGGTCCTCGGGTCTGGGAAACAATGGGCGGAGATAAGAATGGCTCTGCTTAAAGTCACTTCCAGGGACCGACTTAGGAGAACCTGGGATTTCTTTTCCTGGGACTCTGGTCTTCGCAGGGTTACAGGTTCTGGTTCTCAAAGGGAGACAGTTCAGGGGGCACTGTAAGTTCCCACTGAATTAGAAGCCGTGGCTGCTGCCCAGGCAGCTCACACGCCTCATGGCAGCAGCAAGTCAGAGGACGCGTCTTAGGATGAGCCCTTCTGAAAACCTTCCCTCTCCTTTCTAATTTTAACATTGAAATATTATATTCATACGCTTAATTAACTTACTTTGTGTAACTCCTCTATATGAACTTACCTTCAAGGTTCAGATCAAGGATTGTGCCACCCAAAGAGGGTGCTGTCCGAGCTTGAGCACAACCTCAGGGATGGGTGCTCCATCCTAGACACGCGCAGGATGTGACTCAGACGGACTACTCAGTCTTTCGGGGTTCTTTTCATTTCGTAATTCTTAAAATGAAGACGGTTGGCTTGAAATACGTTTCAAGAGTCACACGCTGCAGTACACTATCTGAAATCATAGACACATTATGTCTACAGATTTTAGTTATGGTTTCAGGAGCATACAAAAACCAAAATTGTGGAAAATCTTTAATCTTTGGCATCTATTGTGAAATAGGTTATTTTGGATATTAAAATGAATTAAAAATGCAAGTTTCCCACTGATAGCAACTGTGAGTTTATTTTTAAGCAGTATTAACTGACAATGCATTGTGTTCAAAATGGCTTTAGCAGGTGTCCTTATGAAGCAAAAGCTGCGTTGCTGTAAAAAGTGTGTAACAGGAAAAGATTATATTAAAACAATGTATAATAACCTCAAAATATTGACAGAAAAGTAATCCCTGGATAATCATGATTAGATTCTTTTGGTCCCATGGGCAAGGAATAGTATATTTTGGGTCATATTTTTCCCCCAAACTTAAGTGAAATGATTTTTTTTAATTTGAAGGTTGCGAACTATCACTAAAAAATCAAGGATAGTGGAGAAGCAGTGAAGCAAGTAAGACGTACCCCCCACAGGCGGTGAGACTGCTGCTCACGCGGTGATGGGAAGCCTGCATATCCTTCATTTGTTCACTTGTTTCATGGAGAATAAGATGAATACTCTTTTCCAGTCTGACTATCCTTTCGTGTTGCATGGGATGGACAGATACCTGTCTGAAGTACAGATTGATGGTCTGAGTTTCCACTGTAGCCTTATTGCCAGATAGACACAGCCCACTATGTTCTTAACTCACAGTCTACATGTGGAAGTTTAGCCTACTTTCATTTTATTGGAATTGTAAGCACTGATGACTTAGACATATTTGTTTATGTAACTTTGTGTGTTTGTCCAACTATTTCCTTGGAATATGGTCTTAGAAATGGATGCTCATTAGAGCTTATTATGGCAACAACTAGATTGCCTCCCACGGAGCAGTGACAGGTGAATGGAGGCCCTGAAGCTGTGGGCTTGGGTGCACTTGTCATAGGATGGACACAAGTGCAAGTCTTCCAGTGTAAGAGCTGGGCCTGAGTGCTGGCTCTAATAGTAAGTTTCCGCTTTCTGCTTTGACGGTCCTGGGGCACCAACGCCACTACGTGGAGTAGACTGGAGCATTAGCCTGGAAGAGGAAGCCAAATTCCACATCACATATTATCATCTAATTTATCACTGCATTTAACTAATTAATCTACTTGTAAAGTATTTCTATATGCAAATAATAAAACAGATTAAATACGTGATAATGGTATAAAACAGATTGCTAACGTTTCACAATGTAAAAGTCATTCCTTTTTGTTAGAAATAATCGTTACATATGTAACTTTGTATCCATGTAGTATATGTAATAATAATCATTATCATGATAATAATACCAATTAATTACAAATTGTTATAGAAAAATACAAACTTTCTCGCTAAAAAAAAGAAAAGAAAAGAAAAGAAAAAAAGGACTTCTGATTGTGATTAGAAGAGGTCAAGAGTTTTCAGAATTGTTGTCTCTCCAGCAAAGAACTAGAAAACTGAGAAGACTGAACACACAACTATTTCAGGTCAAGACACAGGGGATACAGGCCTGTGGCCCCGCAGGGAAGAGCAGTGAGCGAAGTAGCCCCAACACCAGAAGCAGCCTGCTGTGAGGGAGTGCTTACCGTACAATTCAATTTCCACAAAAATCTGCAAAGTAGAAATCTAGTTGCTAGTCACAGGGAGAAATGCAGCTGGTCCCCAGAGGTGGTGGTGAGGCTGCCTGGGAGGTGGACAGAGGAGGACAACTGTGTGATGGAAGTGTTCTGCTGTGTTAAGTGTGGCGGTGCGCCAGCAGGAATACACTTCTGACTTCTCAAGCTGCATTTAAAAAGGGCTCATCTCTACCATATATAAAGTATGTCTCTAAAAAATTAAAACCCAAAACTCCCATCATCAATGTAAATCAAAATTTAATTCAACTATTAAACAAATATGAAGTATAATAACAATTTTTAAAAAGAGATAAGGAAATATAAACAAGTCATAAGGCAGAAAATTAGCAGAAATGGCAATGCCAAAATCATGTTTGAGTTTTAGTTAAATAAATGAAGCTTCTACAAAAAAATAAAAGAAATACCAACACACCATCCTGAAATTGATTAAAGGAAAGTGTCCTGAACCACAGACACAGCAAGTCACTCACAGAGCATGGTGCACAGAGATCAATGCTAGCAAACTTTAAATATTCATTTCCTAAAATAAACTTAATTTAGTGGGACTTGACACAAGAAACATGTTAAGTATGTAAATATGGCAATAAACACAGAAATCACTTTTAAAGTTTGTAAAGAAACATCTCAAAGATTTATGTGTGCATACAGAATTATTGATTAATTCCAACAAAACTATATACAACACATAATTCACATTCTATTTCAAAATAAACAAGAGATTTGAAAAAGTTGGACTCCTTCTAGATTTATTTTATGAACCATAATAAAAATGTGACAAATAGTACAACAATCTAACTTAGCAATATGAATGCAAAGTCGTAAAAACATTCAGCAAGGGTTCAAAAGATAAAAACATCGTGCCCAGGTAAGATCACTCCAGGAATACAAGCCTAATTCAACACAGAGCCACTGCGACTCACACAGTAGGTCAACAAGGACGTGGAATCTATTCATAAAATCAGCAAATTTTTCTTTTTTAAAAAATGACTTTCCTGGATATACTTTCAAAATGATATGATTCACCCTCTTACATTATACAATTCAACGTTCTTTAATATGTTCACAGGGCTGTGCAGCCATCACCACTATCTATTTTTAGAAAATTTCATCACTCAAAAAAAAAAAAAAAGCCAAAAAACCCTTATACCAATAGCAGTCATTCCCTAATCCCTTGACACTCTTTAAGCTGGAAACAACCATTCGTGTTATGTGCTGATGCTGCACATTTGCACACACTGGGCGTTTCACATAATACGGGTCTATTGTGATGGGTTCTTTCATTCAGCATGAAGTTCCCAAGCTTTCTCGTGTTGCGGCAATGCATCCGCACTTCACTCTGTGTTGCAAAATGATACTCCAGCGTGTGGCTGTTTTACCTCACTTAGCCATCACCAGTCCATAATGATACAGCGAGGCAGGGGGATGAAAGCAGCGGGCTAGAAGGCCGCAAAGCCGTCCACCTGTACAAAGAAACTTCACACACGACACAGCCATTCTCTCAGATCAACAGGAAAATTTCAATCTGTTAAAAAATAACACAGATTCTGAACTCACACCATTTCCTAAAATGACTCATAGATGGTTGAAAGATCTAAGCGTTTAAAGTACGAAACCACAAAATTAAGGTTTGCAATGTAGGTGGAGATTTACTTAATCTCGGGGAAGGAATTTCTAAACATAACTCCAAAACAGAGACTCTGAAGGAAAAGATTGATACTTTTGTGCATGTAAAATTATGAACTTCAGAGAGAAAAACATACCTTAAAAATGTTAAAAGGCAAATGGGCTGGAAAACACTTGCCAGATGTGATAAACAACTTATAATATCTCTAAAATATACAGACAATTTCTAAACCAAGAAGAGAAATATGAATACACTGACATGAAAAAAGGCCAAAGATATTTTGGGAAGACCACTGTTTGGAAGAATGGAAGTGGCCCAGGTGCTGTGGGGCACATGGGAACTCAGGGAATCCTGAGCACGTGACCTTGCTGCTGCTCACAGGGTTCAAGGTCAAAGAAAACCTAGTGCTTTCAGATTCCCTTAAAAGGGGCAGGATTATCAGTGAAGTGCTCTCAGAATGGGGCTGTAAACCCAGGAGACAACAAGACTATGACAACGCAGCTCTGGGAGGCGTATCCCTGTCCCAGGAGAGGCCACCAACCTCTGTGAGCCTCTTCACGGACCTGGCAAAGAGGGGCTGATTCACTGAAGTTTGAATCCTAATCCATTATTTTAAAAAGTGCATATTCGTCCATACATCTGTTCTATATCTATTTTATATCAAAGATCAGTGAAAGTGAAACACATAAGAATATGTAGAAAAATTAGGGGAATATTAATGGCATGAGTCGCAGAACTCAGACAAGACCTGTCAAACGCTCTGCAGTTGGAGCTGCGTGGAGGATAAACAGAGGTGCAACCCCGGGCAGCCATGAAGGAGCACAATAGACGTTTATAACTGGCATGGAGAGTAGCCACAGGCCACGGCGGGCTGAAAAAGTAAATTACAGCTTCAAAATTATGTAGGGTGTGTTTTCGTTTTATAAGAAAGAGTCTTTAAAATGTCTTAAGTTTACTACAGATATCTGTAGCATATTTCCTTTCACTTTTTGATAAGTTAAATGATCAAGCTTTTCCTAAGAGATTTTAAAGGTATTTTTCAAAATGTGCAACTTATAAACAAGCGTAGTCCTCTATTAAAAGTGATACATGTTTGCCCAAGAGGTTACATATGAACTATTCACAGTGATGCAAAAGATTTCTGATGAGACCCGCTTTGTGACTCTTGGTCTATTTCTGTAATTTGCTATTTACTGGGAAACACTTTCCATCTCAAGGCTTACAACTACCATTAACCAACAAATGGTCCAATTTCCTAATGCGTAATACTCTCCGATGATTGCTTCACAGCGTCACAAATGCCCTGATTTTGAATTTCATGTTAATCCCCATTCCAAGTCACACTTCCCTCCTCTTCGCCATTTTCAAAGAGACTGTGCTGTCTTCATCTGATAATCAATTATATGGATAATCTACCAATCGTTACAATGAAGAAAATTGATTTTTAAAAAACGGTTCTAAAAGAAGTAACGATGTAACATGCAAGTTTCATTTAGTTTTAAACACACTCGGATGTTTCTAACAGTTGCTGTGTGAAGTCTCGTCTTGCCTGCTCCCCGGGGAACACTTCTACTTACCATTGGGAAGAGTTGCACATGGATGCAGTACTCGCCAGAAATGGCTTGCTTCCAGGAGAGAAAAGCAACCCCAAGCATCTGAGGAACTTTGCAGAGAAAAAAACAACTGATATTTAAAACGTGCTTTCTCATACGCTATATACAGGGAGCCCCCGTCTCAAACAGTAAGACTTCCCTGTTAACCAAATACTGCATCCAAGGGAACAGGGACGGGCAGAGGTTCGCACGGACAATACACGCTGGAGCATGAAGTCAGCCAATGCCGTCAGTAACAACATCTCTGTTGTTAAGCAATAACTGAGCCGCAGGGAGGTAACTCACATGTCCGAGACCACACACGCCTTCTACACTGGCCAATGGCCAAGCTGCCCCTGACCTGTAACCCAGGGCATCTTCAATACTCTTTACTGCCCGTGAGCATATGGGATGATCTGTCAAGTCAACCAACTAAATATATTTAATATGATTATGTATTCAGTTTGCTCTTATGAGTGTGTGAAAAGCTCGCGGTGTAGGAAGGATAAGATATAAATAACGCCTTCAAGGAGTATGATGTCTACCACTGCAGCAGGAGCGACACCATGGCGTCTGATGTCATACGTGATCGACTGACAGAACACACAGAGCGCGGTGACCGCACAGAGAGGGTAAATCAGCGACACAGTCACGCACTCGCACACAGGTACCCTGTCCTCTGCCCCACAGCCAGCAGGATGCAACCAGAGGGGGTTTTCAGGAAGATGTGACTTGATAGAGCCTCGGCAGACAGCGCAGGTTTCTCCAGGGAAGGATGAAGCTGGCCAGGAGGGACAGCAGGGGCACGGGACTTTAAAGTCAGTGAATACTTTGAAATGCCCTCTGCCGGCCCAGCCGTGTCCCCTGCTTCCACGCTTGTCCTTACAATCTCTCGCCAAGCCACAGATCACGCTGCTCATTGACCGCTACCAAAACGCAAGCTCCACAGGGCCGTGGGTTTTGCCCCGATCTGTTCATTAATTGGTCCCTCGTGTCAAGACGGCGACTGCCATGTAAGAGGTGGGCCACAAGTGTGTTAAAAATTAATGATAAAAGCAAGAATAAGTTTACATCTTTAGTTCAAATTTTGTCATTAAATAGCTGTATGACCTCACATGGGTGAATCTAGCTGAACTTCGGTTTTCTCACTTTAAAAAACAGAAAACCAGTGACGACTGAAAGACTGCTAGTATGAGTCTCATAAAGGTGTTGACGTTAAGCTGTATATGCAAACCCTCAGCCAGATGAGTGTCACACAGCCATTAACAAGCGTGGCGGTTGTTATGATGATTGCGAGAAAAATTAGATTTTGAGGACATGCTAGATTTTTGGTTTTGTTGGTGATGGTGGTGACAGTGGTGGCATTTTTTTCTTTCTGAAGACTGAGAAGTCAACTCTAGTACAGTGATTACGGCGCAGCACCCCACACCCCAGCGGGCACCCCAGTGACCAGGACCCGGTAAACACAGACCAGAGCTCCTCATTTTGAAACAGTTACTTCATTCTCAAAGCATTTGAACACGAAATTAATTAGCATGATGAGTTCCTTACTGGTCCACACAGACATGTGATGGTAAAATACTAAGACGCTGCATGTACACACTCACAAAGTGTGTGTGTGTGTGTGTGAGAGACTAATATCCTGAGTGCATCATACCTTTCAACCATTTTACGAAGTGTAGATTATTGGCAGCATCTGGCGATAAGTGTGCAGTGATCGGAACCCTGTTTGGGGATAGATTTGGGGTAATAACTAAAGTCAATGGCTGTGATCTCCACATGCCTCAGATTAGGAGCCCGTCAGTTCATGGAACAATCTTTCCTCCTGTTCCTCAGTAGCCCTTCTGAGATTAGCTGCTTTTCTCAAAAAAATAATTCCGAGCGAAAGGTGAGCTAGTTCCAACAGCAGGTTCACCAGAAAGGAGCGGCTCGTGCCGTGGCGCGCAGCCGGCAGCGGGGCACCTGAGCGGGGCTGCGAGACACACCTTCCTCTCGTCAGGGACCTGCTTCTGGAAAGGAGCCGATGTGACCCCGCCCCAAAGAGACTTGCGCGAGGTGCTGAATGGCCTGCATCCAAAACCGTCATTCTCTTGCCCCCCTCATCCGCCGGCCCCGCGTGTCCCCCCTACGAACCGTCAGCTCCTCTTTGCCTGACTTGCCTTTCGCTAGAGAGGCGGGCATGCCGAGAAACAGAAACAAAGCCCACAGCGAGTGGCCTGCCTGGGCCGAGAGAGCAGTGCCACGCAGAGAGCAGAGCCAGGCGCGGTCCCCGTGACAGCCTCGGAAGCTGACTCCCTTGGAAGACGTAGAAGCTAAGTGCGTACATTCTGTGCCCCTTCCGCATCCTTTGACGCTTCACCTGAGAGAAGTTTCCATGGAGCAGCGCACTGTGCGTGAGGGGACTGTGCCATGCTCCCCGGGGACACAGGAAGGCCCTTGCACACGCCGTGCGGGATGAAGACGTAAGCTCCCAGCACTGTTTGGACAGCAAAACCCTCCGAGACTTAGGAGCAGACCTCGCCGCTGCCGGCATCCTGAGCCCCCAGCCTGTCTGATGCGCAGAGTCACCGTGGGCACCGCTCTTTCTGCTCTCCTGTGGGAGAGCCCCTGCCCTCCCTCACCTCCTCTGGCCCCATCTGTCCCCGGGAAGCAGGACGCACCGTCACAGGCCGGCGCTGCGGCTGCAGCATGGCTTCCGTTGAACGTCCCTGGGGGCGGCTGGCTGCCTCTTAATTGGCCTCCCTGGCTCGCTCCCCGCTCACGTCCTGCTCCAGAATTAGAATTATTTAATGCAGACCAAGCACCTCGAATCCCGCTTCCTGACACCCCGCCCGTCGCTCTCGCTCTGGGACACACGCTGCTGCAGACAGGCAGCCTCCCTTCCAGCAGCAACTCAAAGGTCAGAAAGCTTGAGAGAATCGGGGAAAAGAAAATGTCAGCCTGGGAATTGCTGAGTGTGTGCACGTGCAGAAGGCCAGGCCCTTTAGAAGACAAATATCACAGACAGAGAGCGCCAAAGGCGCCTCGTGCTCTCGCCGCTCACAGCGGGACTGTCAGGCCCGCAACGCCACACCCCGCGATCCAGCGCCGCGCGTGTCCAGCCCCACACCTGCTCCGCTCCAGCCTCTCCTCCCCACGCCTCCAGGACTCGGGCCTCTCACTGACCCAGATTCTACCAAATGTTCACGACTAGGTCATTGAACTGTGAGCAGCAATTGAAGTAATTTCCTTTTAAAAAAACGCTTAGTGAAAGGGGAACACTGGGAAGTAGTTTGTTTTGATTATTTACGACTGAAAGAAAATCAGACCAAGGTCCTACTCCTGCCGCCATCAGCTGTAGCGCCAAGAAGGAAGACACGTTAGCAGGTGACGCCTGGGCCTGACATGCGGGAAGGAGCAAACACACACATGAGCCAGGGCCGCACGGTCACCAGGAAGGTGGCTCAGAACACTGTCTCCCATCCCGGCCCTTGCAGCCCTGTATCTGACAAGCACTCCATCCCCTTGCCGCGGGGGTGCAGACCCGGGTGATGGAGTTGGCCAGGAGGGAGCGCGCTTTTAGAGCAGGGGGGCTCAGGCTCTGGGGCACGCGGAGCACAAGGTGTGCCTCTCGCTCCGCCATTCCTAATCCGCGTGGTGTCGGTGTGGTCCCTAGAAACCATTCAACTTCCCGAAGCCTCTGTGGCCTCACTCACACGGCGAGGGTAAGACCAATGCCGACGTCTTGGAGACGGGTGGGAGAACGGAATGACGGATGTGGCAAACACTTGGCGCACAGTGTCCTTCCTGCCTTCAGCCCTGATCTTCTGTGGCGGGAAATCAGACAGCAGCAGCATGCGGCACTGAGGACGGCAGCGTGATGAACTTCCCAGCTTCAGACACCGGCAGTGACATCTAGAATGAACGATTCAACAGTTCAGATCTGCGTCCCAAAGGGCCAGGACTGGGCCCAGGATGTAAACCTGCATCCCTGTAGTGCTAATTGGAGTCCGGAGAAGGGAACGGCGTCTTTCTGTGAAACTTGGTAATATTACAGATCCTTAGTGTCTAGAAAATGCTCAGTGATGGTCGCTCAGTATTGTGGAGGTGAGTGCTTCAGGCTTTGAAAACTAACTGCAAGGTAACACACGGAGTGGAGTTAGAGTGTGAGCATCTAAAACCTTGGCTTCCTTGGGACAGAAGACCAGATGAAGCTGGAGATTTACTCTCTCCTAAAAAGCAAAATGCCAGTTGAAAACAACTCTTGTTACCTCTGTGTTCGAGTTAACCAGAGCTTGGCGGTAATTTGAAAGACACTGAAAACTTGCTGATTTTAGAGTAATAATGACTTCTGAAAAATGGCTGACACCAACAAGCTGCTTGTTACAGGCGGCGTCAGGATGGAATTCAACCTGCGGATCTAATTTGAGAGGCTCGGTGGCATCCTGCGAGCTGCATTTTTTGATGATGTGTCCAATATTTCAGCTGCTCAGGCAAACCAAACGACTTCACAGTGCGTCATCCTCAGGTGTGGAGGAAACGGTGATCGCTGAGGTGTTAATTTCAAAAAGAAACCCTCACTCTGTGTGGAAAACTTTCGTCACATCTAATGTCCTAGAATGGTAACTCCTGAATGGTAGCTCACCTTCTGGGGAAAACGGATCCTACACCACGCTTTGCTCTGAAAGTGTCACTTGGGGTGGTGAGTGGGGAACGCGCCGGGGCAAATGGCGTCCTTCCTGCCCGGGGGCGGGGTGGGCCGCCCCGAGGGGCCGTTCTCTCCCCCACACTCGCTGCTCCACGTGGGAGCATCAGTGCCCTCTTCATCACTCTGGACCGAAGTGCCAGCACCAGACGTATTTTTAATGATCGGCAGACCAGGAAGCTCACGCTTTTCACCTCACGCCCCGCCTCAACAAACTGACCCTAACTTCCACGTGACGGAGCCAAAAACGTCTGGTCAGTGAGGGAGTTGCTTTGTCTCCTAGAGACGCGTATATGACAAGTAAGAGCCAGTCCAGACTGGCCAAGGGAAACTTGATCTTCAGTGCCACGGCCACAGGAAGAAGCCACTTGTCCGCAGGTAAAGGGCACGATTTACATTTCCCCCAGTGCTCTAAGAAAAACGCAGCCGTGCGCGTGAGTTCTAACCCCGGTACGCCTCACAGGGGTCTAGGCGCGCAACACCACAGGATCCTGAGGTCTCATGCGAACCCTCTCTTTAACGAAATCCCCAAAGATGTTTACAAATGTATTTTCTGGGGAGCAAATATCATCAATGTCAAGCCTGCATTCTATTGCTTGGAGGCAAGATATTAAGGCAAAGTGTGTATTTCCCAGAGACAGGTGCAGGGACGCAGCAAGAGGGAGCCTGCTACGAGCCTCCAGTCCAGCCAGAGGCCTTTGCATAAAAATCGTTCGTTTAAAAAGGTTCAGAAGCAGCTTGCCCCTCACTGCCTCAAATAAGGTTCGAAAGAATGCAGTCGGGTGTCCGCAGGTCCACCGCCACTTCTCGGGGGGAAGCGGCCACAGGAGGGGAAAGGCAGCGCTCGCTCCCACCTCACCGCTGGCGCGGCTCCCCCGTGCGCCTGCAAGGCCTCTTCGCGGCGCGTGGTGGTGCATTTATCCAGGGAGAGGGACTGGGGAACAGACCAGCTGTCTTCACCCTAACGTGCTCCAACTGCCCTTTCTCACTAATTTTTTTAAAAAGTTAAAACAAAAAAATTTGTAACTATGTGAGGTGATAGATGTTAAGTAAACTCAATGGTGATCATTCCCCAATAGATATTCTACCCCAATCAAGTCATACACCTCAAACTGTACAATATTCTATCTCAAGAAAACTGGAAAACATCAAAATATAATTTTGCTCGAGAAAGCAAGATTCACTGATCTTTAAATAGTTTCAGTTTGCTTTAAGCCAGGCATGTAACCTCTTTGAATCAAAGTTCCTTAAGCTACAAAACCAAAACCTGTCGGTGACAGCCCTTCTGCGTGCTACAGGCTGTGGAGGACCCTGGGGTTGGGAGGTCAGATGTAAGTGGATTCATTGAGAACTGTGTTCTGATGCGCACTCCTCCAAAGGAAGAAGAGAGAGAAAAAACGAGAGAAATTAACTATAAACGATGAGTGACCAGACAAACACACTCACCGCCAGCGTGCTGGGAACTCGCAATCTGTGACCACCTTTTCAGCTGCGGAATTTCTGCTGACGGGGTGTTTATCTACATAATGCTTGACTTTCTTTTTATTGTAGAAACGGATGGGGAAGAATGCAGAAGCCCCGTTTCTTCACATACTTAGAAAACTCAGTGGTTCTCTACAAGGAGGGTGAGAGGTGTATTAAATGAGATTTTTCTGATATTCCTTTGAAAAAACCAGTTTTGTAGTGCTTTGCCCTGTATTTGTACAGAGATGTTTTTAATAAACCCAGTTTATAGTGAGGACAAGTCTCAGGTCCGCTTCCTGTGCGGCCACCAGAGATTGATTGATTTTCATTTTAAACTTGCCCTTGCTCCTGAGGACATCATTAGAGCGAGAAACAGACACAATGAAGACAAGGGTAGGTGGTGCGGCTCCTCCGTACCCCAGATACACTCGCACCCTTTCACGGGCTCCTGTGCACACACGGAGACCCCAGAGCAGTGAGCAGCATGGAGACAGACAAACAGGAGTCCTGTCTGCATCCTGGGTCCTGGGAAGGCCGGCTGCTCACACAGGTCCCTTCCGTTTACCTTGAAAACCCAGCACACCTGCAGAAACTCACCTGCTGTGTGTGCGGGGGAGGGGAGGGAACCGCACCAAGGCCAGTTCAGTAGTTTCATGGGAGCTTCATGATTCCCCACGACTGAAAAATTATGTAATTAACGACCTGTGCAACCCAGACATCAGAATTACAGATGGAGGAAACTGCGGAATTCTGGGCATCAGCGGTCCCGGTCTGAGGGTCAATGAGGCCTGAGTCGGGAAATGCAATGAATCTGTCATGGGAGCCTTAGCCCCAGGCGGGCTCATCTTTGCCCTACGGGCGCTCAGAGGTCCGTGCGAGGGCGAGGGGGCAGGACAGTGAGGGCAGGCGTCTGAAGATGCTGTGGTCCCCAGGGGCAGAGGGTTCCCGGCCATGTGACGAGTGGCCTGGCCGTGAGCAGGAAGGTAGCTTGGGGAGGTTGTGCACCTGTTAGACGTGAGTTCCTACTTGACGCCGTCTGACTGTGTTCCCGGGCACCCCCCACCCTTGTCCCACGGTGTGAAAATGCCAATTTTTGGATTTAAATGTGAAGCAAGCAACCACAAATGGTAATAACAGTTATAGCTTCATGTCACTGGGTTTAATCCTGGCGTGTGGACGACGTGGCCTCAGGTTAGTTTTACGTCCTCAGGGTAGGGCTGAAGCAGCTCTCCTGGGACTGGGGTGGGGCAAACCCAGGTCCTGTCCCCCAGCTCTCTTTACGTTAAACCAGAAAGTCAGTCCCAAAGTGTCTTATTGATCAATGTCAAATAAAACTCTATCTTCTAGTCAATGCTAAAATAAAACCTTTTTAAAGAGTATAATGTTAGTTGGCAATATTGTAAAATAACATAGAGGTAATTTTTAACTGTATGCAAATTTAATTCTGTGGGTCTTTTATGGGACCACAGTGACCTTTTCCTTTTTCTTGTTGGCAGGCACTCCCTTCACTTGGTCTTGACATCAAGGTTAGAAAGACTCGACTGCCCTTCAGCCTCTCTGCTCCCGAGGTTAAACGTAACAGACGCCCTGTTCTATGCTCCCAACCATTCGTCTCATGTGTTACGACTCCCAAGCACACTGCGAGAAGAAGAAATTACAAATTTAACAATTTTTGAAAGAATCCAAATCCAATTAGATAATCATCTGATTTATATGCTGCGTCTGCAGAGTGAAGCACAACGTAGGAAAATGAGCTGTAATTGTTTTGGGAAATGTTCCAGAGACACCAGAGAGACATCATTTACAACCAGTTAATATGCCTCCCTTCTCCTTGCCGTGTCCTCACACACTGTAACTGCGGTATTGATTGTCTCCGAAGGCTTCGCCGTGACCAAGTCGGCACAGCCTGCTTGCCTGGTGAAATCAGTGAACACTGCGCATTATAGATTCCTAACATTTTGCACCAATTAGTAACCAGACAGTAACCGACCCCCCTTCTCAGCGTCTCTTTAGACATTCTGGGTCTGTGAGAGCGGCTTCACGCTCGCGGGGAGCTCCTCTCTGATCAAGGACCCTAGGCCTTTAGGGGCAATTCCACTAATCCGCTTACTACTTCATCCCGCAGTTTGATCAAGGAGAGCCCAAGTCAGAAGCATCGTTCGTTCACACACACATTGACGGCAAGGAAACAGAGGCTTGAATTTCAGATTCGTCTTAGAAAAATGGTGGAGTAGCCGGAAGACGGAGCATCGCAGCCTCCCCACCCCGACCCTGGACTGATTTTCAAGCCCATGGATGGAGCGCTCACAGACATTCATCCACTGGTGAAGCATGCTTGCTTAATTTGTATTATTGCGCTTCTGGATTAAAGAATGAACCTTAATTACTTAGCTGTTTTAAAAAGACTTCCACGGAGCCTCTCAAATCAAGCAGGTCCACTTGGCATTTAACCCAGTGACTACCTCTGAGGCAGAAAGAAGCTTCCGTAACTCAGAGAACTTTATGCAGAATTCCAGGAGCCTGAAAAATACTTTTTTCTTCCTCAGATAGTTCTGTCACAGCCTCATTTCCACATTCTACCAATTTCCTAGGAGTTCTAATGTGTCTTTAAGTTCACATGTTTTCATGTCATTCTCTTAAAATACCCTTAGGATGAACTTAATAGGTAACCTATTTAAAAGCATAAATAAATACACCCAAGTGAATTAGAGTCAGAGGTCGCGCTTGGTTTTTGTAGACAATGAGATTGTTTCTTTGAATAACACCACAGAATTGCTTGGGCACAAATTGTAGGTTTTATTCCAGATCCCCCCCACCCCGACTACAATGAGCTCTTCCATTTAAGGTATGTTTTTCCACTGGTGGAAGATTGAACAGAGCAATAATCCTCTGAAATGCCCTGTGGAGCATTTACATATAAGAAGTCTCAAAAGTACTGCAAATTCCTTTTTTTTTTTTTTAGGATCAGTATAAATGGATGCAGTTTGGTTGTGTGTGCGCACACATACACACATGCACAAACAGGTGGCCTGTGTGGGTGGCTCTGCAAACTGATGTAATTCTTTTGGAAAAAAGTCAACAAAGAGCAAGAATTGTCTGCTTTGTACGCTTTTACAATCCATAAAATGAACTCCTAGAATTTATTTAAAACTAATCATTTAATAGAAACACAAATGCATGCAATGGATATGCCCTTTAAATACTATAAATAATAGATTATGAAATATTACAATACATTGAAATTATTATTATAAAATCCACATAGAAGACTAGAAATTAATTATAACGTTGTTCTAAGAAAAGAGCAGATTTGCCACCATGATTTCAACTATGTTAAAGTTCATGTATACATCTTATCTTTGGTAAAAGATTATATTAAACATTTTAAAAAGTAACATCAGCTGTAAAAAAGAATAAAATGACACCATTTTCAGCAACATGGAGGGACCTGGAGATCATCATTCTAAGTAAGCCCAAAAGAGAAAGAAAAATACCATAAGATAACACTCATATGTGGAGTCTAAAAAAAGGAAAAATAAGACACTGTGAACTTACCTACAAAAAGAAACAGACTCACAGACATAGTAAACAATCTTATGGTTACCGGGGGAAAAGGGGTGGGAAGGGATAAATTTAGGAGTCCAAGATTTGCAAATATTAACTACTATATATATAAAATAGATAAAAAACACAATTTCTTCTGTATAACACAAGGAACTATATTGAATATCTTATAATAACTTTTAATGAAAAAGAATATGAAAACAATACATGTTGGGATATGCTTGACTGGGACACTGTGCTGTACACCAGAGACTGACACATTGTAACTGACTGTGCTTCAATAAAACAAAGAAGAAAAGGTAATATCTTATTTTGTTTTCAGCTAAAATAAATTTATTAATTTTAAAAAGGTAAGTTTGAAAGCATTGGTATTTTGCAGCTAAACATTATTATAAAACGAGTAAGTTTAAAGACACTAAAACCCAGCACCATCATATTTTCGTTATAACATGGCATTAGTGGTACTCAAAGTTTTCTGAAAATTTATTTGTATAAAAACTGTTAGAGCAAAGATTTTAAAAAAGGGTGGCAACATTGCTGTGAAGATGAAACTTGGGGTGATTGTGGGGGTAGAGGAGCCCCGATTTTGATAAAACAGTGACTTCAGAATTCTCTACTCTAACCACGACATTTCCAGGGTCAGAAGCGTGCAAGGGCCGTGAGCACACGCGCATCTGTTGGACAGGCTGCGGTGTTCAGCACGGGAATCAGGAATCAGGGAACGTTCAGAATCCAGTGTGGGCAGCAGGACCCCGAGTGTTGGGTTTCTCCAAGGCCAGTCAAAAAGTGCACTGTTCAGAGGGCGACCACGCAAACAGTGGAAATTAGGTCAGCGTGTTAGAGAACTAGTTAGATCGGTCTCTGTAAGAGTCAGAAACTGTGTCCTGGAGGCATTTCGGGGGCTGCGGGGGAGGCTCAGACACCAAGCAGAGCTTAGACTGGGGTGAGGGGGCCCCTTAAAGACAGAGACCCCTGTTTCAGCTGTTAGGAAACACAGCTGCGTTTGTGCATCAGGGGAAGCAGCAAGTTACACAGGCTCTCCCAGAGCAAGACCGTTTTCCCCACTGAAAGGGGCACGAAGGCAGGGGTCACGTGGCAGACAGGCAGGGCCGATCCCACTTGGGGGTCAGGGATAAACTGAGCAAAATCACCAAAGTTTCATTGCATAAAGAGAAGGCAGAAACCTTCCCGCGCTAAGCACCACTTTGCTGAGTCTGAGGGAAGATGGGTCTCAGCTTGTCCCGCACAAGGGACCAGATCAAACCCGGGGTGATTTTCATCAGCTGTCAGGCACAGGCAGATATTTTTGCAGGACTGGGCAGGAAATTAGGCTATTAAATTACAGCCTTCCTCCGAGAGGCCCTGTCCGCCTCTTCCCCTTCCTACAGATGTTCTATCAAAGCAAGTCACTGTGAACATTTATCTTGCCCAACTTAAAATGCCTTCTCCAGAACTAATTTTCCCTCAGTACTTGAAGTCTTTGTACTCCTTGTCTTGCTTCCCTGATCTCGTATGGATCTGAGATTAATTTGCACCAGCCAGGAGTTCAACAACAAAATCAATTTCAGTTGGGTCAGACGGGGTCACTGCGGGCCCGGGAGTGAGAGGAGGGACTAGATGATGATTGGTCTGGAGGCGCGGTGTGGAGGCTCAGTGTGAAGACAGAGAGGCTCATCCCGTAAAGGCAACGAATAACTCTTTTCAAAGCATCAGAAGCAAATGGGAACTGGGTCTGTTTTCCACCAGTGTTTCCAAAAGCTCCACATGAGCAGGCGAACTCCACCCTGAGGAGGTGAGGAAAACGAGCACATGAGACTTGGGGTACCTACCGGTGGTGGAATTTCACGAGGGCCACTGTTCTCCTTCACACACTGAAATGAAGCACACGCTCCCTCTACAGAACTACCCTCTGGCGTTTCACACAGAGTCTACAGATGGGGCTTCAGACCACGGCTCCTAAGGACAAAAGGCAAACAATGGTTGTACTCATTTCTCCCCATCCCTGAAAGGTACCATCAGCGGAGAAGGCGTTCAGTATGAGTGAATTAAAACCAAGCTGCGCACATCACATTTTTAGCTTTTTACTTGGTCATTGAGGTTAAAAGAAAATCAATGCTAACAACAAGGTTTTTTCTGTTTCTTCTTTAAAAAAATGCCAGAACTTACAATGGCTCGTGACAGTTTAACTAGTTAAAAATGCATCAGTCATGCGGAAAATATTCCTTATCGCCCTTTACCTAATTCAAATGTACCCGTGGACACCAGGCATGTAGAAGTACGTCGTGCCGGGTGCTTGGAACAGCGGTGAGATGGGTCAGCCCTGGTTTCATCCTCAGTGAGCGCGTGTCAGGATATCCCGCAGCTGAGAAACGTGCGGTTAGCAAGGTAAGATTATTTTATTTGAAAAAAAGGCAACGCGCTCTCTGTCTGTAAAGGGTTATTGTAGGAGGTGAGGGTATTATTTCATTTAGTTGCCACAAGCATTCTGGAAAATCATTCTATGTCCCTGGTTCCAGTCACACAGATTGAAACCCATCCTTGCTAATTTAAGCAAACAAGAATTTCTTATAGGCTACCGGTTGTCAGAAGGACTGAAGAAAAGCCAGTCTAGACCGAGGCTTCGGGGCTGACGACCACGACAATGTGCAGACTAGACCTGCCATCCGGGGAGCCGCTGGCCCCGCGGCGGCGGGACGTCGCGGCTGACCCCTGAGCCCACGATGCGGCCAGCAGCTCCCGGCGCACGTCGCAGAACGGGTGTCTCGCACGCCACCGCCACCCGGCGTGATCCGTTTGCAAATCCAACGTTCCAAGTCAGTCTGAATGACAGAAGTGACAGTATGTCTAGAATCTTTGCTTCAATTAGTCTGAAAAATACAGTTTTTAGTTCCCTAGCCTTGACACTTCTGAATAGGATTGGAGCCACCAACCAGCAGTGGCCACCACAGTGGTCATTATCCCATTTTTCACAGAAAGGACCAAGTTTAGGGAAGATTTATGTAGTGCAAAGACAGTATAAAGCCTCAACATAGCAGGGCTTTGAGTCAAAGGCAGCCCGAGCCCGTCTCCACCCCACTTCTCAGCGCGGCCTGGCACCGGAGCGACGCGGTGACGGGGCTGTGAGGAGGGAAGTGCGCTTGTGGGTGAAGGAAGGGCAGACGCTGGCCTGATGGGAGAGGAGGCAGAGGCTCCCCGAGGTTCCCCGGTTCTCTGGCAGGAGGGTCACTCGGAGCATTCTTAGAAAGATGTGTGGAATCCCAACATGAGCGTGAACAAGGAGAAAACACCGCCACCAGGTGAAGGCGCACAGGCAGGTGCCCGCAGCGGGCACGAGGCTCGTTAAAGTGGGGGGAGCGGAAGGGAGGCACAAGGACTGCTTCCTCTTCATCCTGGGCTTTGAGCTCCAGTCGGGCGTCTGAGCCTTGGCATGCCGCTCGAGGCATTTGAGGTAGAAAATGATGTGGCCACACTGATGCTTTGGGAAAATCAATCTCCTTATATCTGCTCCTTAGTGATTGAATAAGAATTTTCCATAAAGATGTGCTTACAGCACAATCAGACTCGGTGACTGACCCGTCACCACGACAGGACTGGCTCCCGGGCGACCCATCTGCGTGGCCGGCGATTGTACTGTTGGTAGTGGACGCCGTCCACGTAGAAGCAGCCGTGTTCTGCCACACGTAACACACTCGTTTCTACAGGCACGTGCACTTATGCAAGGTGGGAGGGAAGGAAGACTCTGAAACTCACAGAAGGCAGGTAGAGATCAAACACAACTGAGATGTGAGCGCAAATGAACACGCCTGTGAACTTCTCCGTGGGCGGGGGAGGGGGAACCCACCTGAAGGCCTGTCATCCTGTGTTTGGATAATTACCAACATAAAATACAGAATGACCCTGTCACCTGGCTCCCTGGAGGGCATGAGCTGGCTAACATGGCATGAAAACGTTCCTGCTGTTCCCTCGGCTGGTGAAGGGTCTAAGCAGAATCCAGTCCATAGGCTCCAGCCTCAGATGGGAAGGTCTTGGAGCCAAACGACTGCTTCTACATGAATATGAATTTAGCCCCAGCAAATCCTGCAGGGAGAGCGGCAGACAAGGCCGCCCAGCGCTCTGTGGGGAGGCGCTCGCTCTGTGCTCCAGAGTCTGCTCCGGGTGGGTTTGGGGCCCAGAGCTTGGGTTTCAGCACATTACTACATTGGAGGCACACACACACACACACACACACACACACACATGTGCTCGTGTGGATGGGCACACACACACAACCAGACACCTGTGCACAGAACTCTGAGGGCAACCTAACAAAAAGCCAGAGCTGTGGAACTTGCCCGCGGCCTGAGCATTTATAAAAGGCCCACGGAGCACCCGCTTTCAGGAGAAGGTCTGTAAAGCCGGCCTGGGGGGCAGCATTCCAGCCATCCCTTCTCCTGGTCATTCCAGCCCTCCTGGCAAGACGACATTTAAAATGAGAAGAAAACGATGAGAATGCTTATTTATGGAAAGGGTGTCAGGTGAGATGAGGTAATGATTTAATTGAATAAATCCAACATGCCTTTAAAATATGCATTTTTGACAGCAGAAGTTTGAAATTTATGACATTCTTACAACTTTCTAATAACTTACGTAAGTCTTAATTTTGCTGATCGTGGGGAAGCTCAGGAGGATGGAAACAGGGGAGACTAGGACGGTTGCCTTGCTCTTCACGAGAGAAGATTCCGGGGAACTTGGGAGAGAGGGACGGAGGCCCCGTCCTGCGTGAGGATTTGGGGAGTGGAAGACAAGAGGTGCCTGCAGGCTTGAGAACATTGTTTGTAAAAGAAGAGATAGGTTTCCAGGACTTTATGATTTCAAAAATTCAAATATAAACTCTTCTTCCCTTTCTTTCCCAAATCTAGGCAAAACCCACAACACACACACACCCCACACACAAATCTATGTGTATACACACATACCTACAGATGCTCGAGCACAAATGCACACACACACGCAGCCAAGTACGCATGCACGTGAGACCCTGCAGGCACACACAGGCACGTACACACATCGGCACGTCTGTGCAGGACACACGCAGGAACTCACACGCGTAGTACCAGTAAAGCTTGTCAGCAAAATCTGACAGCACTTTTACCCCTTAAATAGCTAACAGACAGTGTTTCTGAAATGATCTAACATTGACTGGAGAGCAGAAGCAGCAGGCGCCCCACCCACTGCCAACAGGGAGGCCAACGTCTCGATGGAAGCCCATTTGACATCCTTATTGGAATCATTAATCACACCGGTGCATGGCAAGGTCTTCTGTTACTGAGATTTTACCTAAGGATGACAAGGAATTTACATGTAGATTCACCAGTGTTTACAAGGATATTCACTGCAACTCTGTAATAATAAGAAATTGAAAACAAAATACTTAGTTAATAACAGAGATTTGGTGAAGAAAATGGTACTAAATTCTTAAAATAAGACATCATGAAGCTATTTAGGATTATATTATATTTATAAATGTAGCCACATATGAAGATAGAGCGTGGAATAAAAATAGCTTATAAAGCAGGTTATACACTCTGAACTCATTTATGTAATCTAGGCATAAAGACCCAAAACGGTGCCTATGGCAATAGCTGTAATAACTTTTGAGCTGGAGCGAATACAGGTGCTTTTTATCTACATTTTACTTATGTGTGTTCAAAATACTTTCCTATTAATGAGGATATTAATGTGTGATTTTATAACGGGCACACACAGACGTGCTCTGTGCTGCCCATTAGCACTCTGCTGTTTACGGCCATGGAAATTTCTTCAACTTGTCTCTTTTCATTAATATGCAGTCTCCTTCAGAACCTGGTCATAAATTTAGAAAAATCTTTGTTCTCATTTATTTCAGTATTTTGACCACATATTTGTAGCAACAAAATGTTATTATGAGACAAATCTAGTAAAGCTATAGGAAATTAATTTGTAGCCTGTGATGTTTTGGAAAACGTAACAAGTGCATTTGTTAAAGCACTTCACCAGAATAGAGTAATTGGCCACCTGCTGTCGTTAAAGAGGGGACACCCTGGCCTGACCTGAGTCGCCGAAGTGCTACCTTACCGATCACCTGAGATTCTCATTTGGAGCGCTTTTCTTCATAGGCAGGAAAATCCTAACCTGTGTGTGTGTGTGTGTGTGTTTTCTATTACGTATTTGTTCGCCCTTGCTCGGCAGCCTCCTCGCACGTCAGCTGGGATGATGGCTGTGAAGGAGAAGTCTCCGCAGGTGAGTGTTCTTTGTGGTTAGAACCCACGTGCTCAAATAGTATGTCCTGGAGAACGTCAAGCCTGGACTAGGAAGATGAGGAAATGCGACTACGTCTAAATAAACCTTCCCTGAGAAAGAGCTATGTGGGGGTGAACCCAGGAACCCTGGGCTGGGGTCCAGCTGCACGACAGAAAGCCACTTGTCTTCTGCCTGACTCCTCGTCCCTGTCTTCAGCGAGCTGACGACTGAGAGAACTTCGGAATTCTTTCCCCGTCCCTTTCTGCGAGTTTCACTTCACGCGAGTGACATGGGGACCACCTGGAGTCTCGGGAGAACCTGACAAACGTAAACGTTTATCTAAATGTTTAATGTTTAATCGCTAATGTCCTTAATAATAAATAACACAAGTAGTAGGTATGGGATGCTCCTGCCATTATTATTTCTAATGATCCTCTGTCCCCTGTTCTGAAAGGGCGTCTCCTTCACGACAAAGCTCCTTTCCCGACAACTCCTCAAGGCAAATAAAAACTCATGAGGCTGAAGGGGGCTCCTAAGCCTGCTCTCCCATGCAAGTGGGGTGAAGAATAAAAACGAATTATTCAAGCTGATAGATGTAGCCAAATAAAAATAACAATACATAAAATAATAATAAAAATGATACAAAATGTGTAGCTGCATACGCCAGCACCGGGCAGTGATGCAAACATTTTCCGTAGGTTATTTTGTATATTTCATCCAGCAATCCTGCAAGCAAATACCATCATTATCTCCACTTCGTATCTGGCGAAAATGAATGTGGCCAAGGCAGCCCATCCAGCAAAGCGTCCTGAGAGTCTGGCCCCGTAACTCAGCTCTTCAGCATCACCTTCTGCTGCTTCCGTCTTGGGTTCATTCTGAAGACGGCCCAGGGGAAGAGACAGCGATCTTCTGCCGATACGTGGCCCTCATTTGACCCTGCGTTCCGGGTCTGCGTTCATAGAACACAGAACACTGTGCTGAGAGGGGGAAGGGATTTTTCAGAAATAGCATTTCTTTGAAGGACTGAGAGTCAGGTGGACCGACCTTGAAGTCCGGGTTCTGGTTCTCACTAGCTTTGTTGCTTTGGGCACTTTCCTGAGCCTCTGTTTCTTCACATCAAAATCAGGGAAAGACCCTGCAGTATGTTGTGATGAAAAAGAAAACGCCTGCGGGTGGTCCTGTCGCAGGGCCTGGGAGGAAATCGGGGAATGCTGGGCACGCCCTCCCCGCCATCACGTGCTGAGGAGCTCGCACCATGGGCATCCCGTCCAGTCCCTGACGGGCCCCCCTTCCTGGGGACTTTCTGGCTCACGCTGCTTATATTTTCATCATAACACAGCCCACCATTTACTAAACTCCGCCATGCTCCTTTTGTCTGAACGCAATTTGCACTGAGAAATATGAAGACATGGAATTGGGACCTTAGATAAATTAATGGTAGAGTTCAAGGGTCAAGGCCAGCAAACTCCCTGGAGCAGCTCTGAATATTTCCTTCCCTTGGATTTATTTAACACTTTTTTCTTCCTACTCATAAACAAATGATAATTATTTTCATCGTTTTGCAGCAGCGGACTCTGTTTTCTGTCGCTTGCAATAGAGCTTGAACTAGTGTGAGATGCTCTCCCCGCTCATTTATACCTTCCCCACCAGCACGCGGGTCAGAGAATCTGGACGACGCACTTCAACGCCAAACACCGTGATGATATTTGACTGTGACAGGGTAGAGCCTCATAGTTTTGCATTTCCCCTCTGAATTGAGTGCTCTTTTAATTTTTTATTTCATAGATTTTAAAAAAAATGTGTTTCATAAGGCCCTTTATCCACAAAGATTCAATCTTTCATAAAACCTCAACTTCTATATCACTATGAGTTGCAGTAAATAAGAAAAACCCATGTTTCTATATGTGAAGCATCTGCTACCAACCTGAACATATTTGATAAGAAAAAAAATAAAAGAAAATACTTCCAAATTGGCAAAGTACTCGAGAGTATGTTGCTATCCTGAACACATTCACAGTGTTCTAAAGTGGACTTGTGGGACGAGTGTCATTACTTTGATCTAAACACATTCCTTTGTTTCTTTTAATGTGTGATTTCCTAAAGTTTTAATCTTTTTCCCTCCTCTCACAGTCAGTTCGTACATCTGTCATAATGTAATACTGTCTTTAAGATAGGCTTTGAAATCCTAAACTAAAATAAACAAACAAACAAGAAACAATAGCACAAGATCTTCCATGCACGATGCTGTATTTTGCAGGTCTTCAGAACTGCAGAAATGTGTGGAAGGCACAAAGGGGCCTCGCTTCTCCTCAGGGAGGTTCTGGTCTCTCCCAGGAGGGAAGTGAGCCCCGGGACCAGGGCCTGAGCTGAAGTCAAGGCTTCTGGCCAATGACAGCCTGACCCACGGCTCAGCGGCATTGTATTTCTAACCAGAGCCACATTAAACCACATTATTACACTGTCACTAACACTACAACTTCCTAGAAAATTAAGTGTGCTTTGTTACTAGAGGAAGACACTGGTGATTGGTAGATGTGCTTGATTTAAAACTTTAATATGCCCATTCAGTGTTGATATTGTAGGATGTTACCCTGCACAGTTTCTGTCTTTTCATCAGTTTCATTGCAGGAGAACAGCAGCAACTGGCAGAAAAAACTGACTGACACACAATAAAAAAGCTGTGTAACAAGTGCTCAGGTTCGTTGCTGTTGTTGTTGTTAGAAGAGGCAGCTCCTCAAAGTATGCCTGCTTGTAAGAGGAATAACTTTGCCCTTTAAAAGTTAGTGGACGGATTGGTTGGAAACAGAAGCACTTTTTTGGTTAACTTTATGAGATTAAGGGGGAGGGTGTGAAGAGGGAGGAGGCGGCCTCAGAGGCACCGTCAACGCCACTCACACTACTGACTCTCTAAAGGCATCACCAGAAGCCCAACAGGAGGAACTACGGGGTGATTTTTCTTCAAAAGTTGCATTTTAGGATCATGTATCCATCTCGCTGTCCCATGGATCTGATGCCAGCATGAGAAATACTGTAATAAACATCCCCTCACTTGGGAACCCCTAAATCTAATTTGTAGGCGGCCCAAGATTGCAAAGTAAAAACAAACCTAAAAGCTGTCATCGAATTCCCAGGGACTCCTTTTACGTGTGCCCCTACTGCCTGTAAACGGCGCAGTCCGGCCAGCACTGGACGCAGGCCAAACAAAGCCTCGGCCCTCGGGAGCGCAGGGCGCGTCCTGCCCTAGCAGAGCCATGTTTCTCCTGCCCACGGACTCCAGCTGAGCAGAGAGGAAGGTCCGCTAGAGGGCCAGCCCGATGACGCTGGGTGGCGGCATGCTGCTGCAGGTCAGGGTTGTGGGGTCCCTGGCACGTGGGCTTTCCAGGGTTGCTCAGTGGGTTCTTGGGTTACGCAGTGAGGACCTGGACAGACGGCCCCGGTGCGGCCACTGGTGGGGCAGTGCCCCCTCTCCTGTCACCACTGGAGACCTTAAATGGAAGCCAGTCCTGGGCTGGCTTCCTCCTCCTGTCCAAATACACCGGATAAAAGCAAAGTCAGACTTCAGTCCTGGGGTCTGTGGTAAACTGTGATCCCCAGTGAGAGCCATTCGGTGGCTCTGTTATTCTGTGTGGTTGATTGATTCATTGATTGATTTTACTGAAGTACAGTCAGTTACAATGTGTCTATTTCTGGTGTACAGAATAATGTTTCAGTCATACATACACACACATTAATTTGTTTTCACTATAGGTTATAGATACTGAATATAGTGCCCTGTGCTGCACAGAAATTCGTTTTTATCTGTTTTATATATAGTAGTTAGTAATTGCACATCTCAAACTCCCAGTTTTTATCCTTTCCCACTCCTTTCCTCTGGTAACCATAAGTCTGTTTACTGTGTCTGTGAGTCTGTTTTGCTTTTGTAGGTAAGTTCATTAGTATCTTCTTTTTTCTTTTCTTCTTTTTTTTTTTTGATTCCACACATGCGTGATATCATATGGTATTTTTCTTTCTCTTTCTGGCTTACTTCACTTAGTATGACCATCTCCAGGTCCATCCATGTTGCTGCAAATGGCATTATTTTATTCTTTTTATGACTGAGTAGTATTCCATTATATATAGATATACTACATTTTTTTCATCCAGTCCTCATGTGATTTAGCCACATCCCATTTGCTCCAGTATACTCTTCCAGGGTATACCTGGGAGATTTGGGCAAATTAGGAATTTGATGAGACTCTTGGGCTGAACTTTACCCATTATCAGATAATGATGATAATAATGAAGGCATAATGATATTTTATCTGATAGGCATTTAAATTCCCAACTTTGAAGTCCAGTGTGTGGACTGATTGAAATGAGTCACTTTGAAGTGACGTGGAGATGTTTTAATTCATAGTTACTCTATGGAGAGAAATATTAATATGTTAGGCTCCTCAAAAATTAAAAAAAAAATCACTTTCAAGGAGCGCATTGTCTTGAGTAGCTGATATACATAATTACATTTTGTTTTTCCAGTGAGGAGAGGAATGAAACAGCTTTGTTGTAACTGGTACTTCCAAAAACTGAAAAATCTTTAAAAAGTAGTATGTTTTCCTATAAAACTATTAAAAAGAAATTTGATTTTTAGGAGAAATAATTTTTTTACTTTTATTATATTTTCCCAGTGACTGTATATATGATCATTTCTAAAAATTTAGGAAATACATAAATAAATTAAATTTACATTAATGACTTTACCCAAGTAAATCAAGTGTAATTTAGTGATGTGTCTGCAAACATGTGTATAATTACATGTATGGATAACAGACAAAATGTCATATGAACGCTATAGAATGATTATTTATGGCTGTATTATACTGTGTATGAATGTTATACATACATTTTTAAAAACTGCATATCCTAATGGAATGTATATGTAGTTTATGTATGTTGTGTATATTTTAATTTTATATTACTTTTCCATATAATATTTTGGATAAATTGCTACATTATGAAGTGTTGTCAGAAATACTATAATTGACAGCCATACAGAAGTGTATCATATGAATGTTTCATATATAAACCATTTCCATATAAGGATATTTTTTCTAACATTTTATCATTACAAACAGCATTTAAATAGTATAGCTGTTCTTATCTCTTGACATTTCTAATTTTAACATCTGGACATGAAATTGATTTAGTCACATTAAATACTTTAAGCCATTTTTCACAAGCATCTCTCCAGAAAGCACAGCCCAGTTTGCCTTTTCCTTAGTGATGTATGATTCCCTTTTTTACTTAAATTTTGATAAACCTGGAGACTTGAAAAGAAAGTCAGTGTGGTATATGAATGATGTTTTTATTTTTGGAATTTTTATCTGTTTGATTATTGGAGAAATTCAACATACATTGATTTTGCAAACATTATTTTGTGAGCTGCCTCCTTGGTGTGTTCCTTATTGAATTGTTAAGTACATTTATATACTAATCTAACATTCTTTTTCCTCATGTATAGTTTACCTTTAATTCTGCTTATGGTGTTTTTCAATATAAAAAATTACAAATAAAAAAATTATTTTTTAATAGACTTTACTCCTTGGAGTAGTTTTAGGTTCACAGCAAAACTGAGAGGAAAGTAGAGAGATTTACCATCTGTTCCCCAACCTCACACATTCACAGCCTCTCCCATTATCACTACCCCTCACCAGAGGGATCCGTGTTTTGCAGTTGATAAATCTGCATTGACCCAGCACCACCACCCAAAGACCACAGGCCACAGTGGGGCCCACTGCTGGTGGTGTCCACTGTGCGGGTTTGGACTCACGTTTGATGATGTGTATGTCATTACAGCTTCACAAGGGGTAGTTTCAGCGCCTGGCATTTCTAGGCATCTCTTTCCTCTAACCCCTGGAAACCTCTGATCTTCTCATCTTTATGCCTTGAAGTGTTGTGTCTACCACGCACAGAAAGAAGAGTTGGCACAGCTATCTCGTTGACCATGAGTTGTTCCTTTCCTTCTGAGCACACGGCCATTTGGTTTTCCTGTAGATGTGACCCTATGGCTAGACTTTTGCCAGTGGACTAGGAACAGAAACCAAGTGTAAAACTGCTGTTTCTCTTGTTGTAAAGTGTTTTCCCCCGCAATGGCCCGGGGCCAGGTGTGGTGGTGAATCTTGAAGTCTAGCGGGGAACAGACTCGGGGATGGAGGGGCACGCAGAGGCAAGAAGTGGGTTCTAACTGACCCAAGAGGAAGGGCCCCCTTGCCACCCTGAATCAACTGCAATGCTGAATGGGAAATAAACTCCTGTTTTATGGAAGACTTTGTGATTGGAGGCCCTCTGTAGCTCTTAAACTTTATCCTAATACAGTTTTCTTTCATTAATAAGACTGCACTGCACTTTGTTGTATGTTATCCTTTTTAGCATGCTGTTGAAAACATCACGCCAATATTTTGTTTTCTTTTTTGTGACTTCAATGTCAGTTTAAAAAATTTCAAAATGCTATTTTTGTATCATCCATATGTACATGTGTGTGTATTAACAGTGTTTTTTCTTTTCATCAAGGGCCTTGAATAACTTGGCGTTATTGGCATTAACTACTTCTGAATGTTTGGCAAATTCCTCTATACAACTCACGGTCTGGGACTGTGGAGAATGGTTACGCTTTTGGCTTTCTTCTCAATATAGTTCACAGTAACTACCTTATTTTTCTCTCTCTTCTGTGGTCTTTAGAATATTAATGTTCTCATTGTAAAAGTTTGCTGTGAAATAAGTCTTCACATTCACACTCGTGTGTTTGGTAACTCTCATAGCCCGTGATGTTCTCTCTGTGATTATGTGCTCACGTTGAGCTCTGCACACGAGCGGCTCCTGGCGTGGGGCCCGTACCTGGTGGGACACTCTTCACGGTGGAGCACCGTCCAGTGCTCCCCGGTGCCCTCGGCACCATGGCCAGAGCATCTGTGGTTCTCACTGTAGTCGTGGGGCTGAGGGTTAAGTCTCCACCAGGACACAAGAAATTTTAAATTAGGCTTTTCTAGACTTTTTAAAAATCCAAATGAGTCATCGTGCTAAACAAACAAGTAAACAAACAAACACGGAGACCCTGCTGGCTACTGTCCATTAAGGCAGTCCACACCATTTGAACCTACTGCGTCTTTAATCAGAAATTTGGAGACATTAAAATTTGCCTCCTTTAGTTGCTCGTGGGAATGACTGAAGAACTCTGTTTATTCAAGGAAGAGCATCAGGAGGAGTCTACCTGATCAGCCTTAGTTTCACAAAGGTTTTCCTAGTACAGAAAAAGTGTGCTATGAGTTTTGCTAGCCCTCCTAGAAAGCGAAAAGAAACAAACAACAAACAGGAAAAAAAAATGCTATTGCAGGTGATTAAGAAAAAATGAATCTCAGGGAGTCCGAATAGTGGAGAAAAATACGTTGAGTTTTTCCAGGCAGCGTTTACCAGTTCAGCAAACAAAAGTCACCTCAAAAGCCAATGCCAACCACAATGGAAACCGTCATTGAAAGGGTCCTCTGGACGCGGGGAAGGACGCGGCAGGAGAAAGAACGTGTGCTTGCTCTTTACGTGGCGGAGGTGCTCAGCCAGGAGCGACGCCTGCACATGGCTCATTTCTGACAGCCCTGGTGCGCTAGCTCCGCCCGTTGTAACTGTGAAGCCACAGACGCAGACTCAACCACAAACAGAGTTCTCCTCAAAGAGCCGAACAGAGCGCCAGCGAGACCCGGGACCGGAGCTCAGGGCCCCCCGTGCCGTTCTGCCAGCAGCTCGCTGCCTCTGCCTGCTTCGCCTTGTCTGAGAAACGGGAATAAACCTCTTGCTTTTCTTACTCGAAATATTTGTTCAGAACCATGTATTACGTATAATGCACACATAGTTGTTTAAGAAAAACAGAAACCACCAGGATCAACGTGCCTTCTTTAAACCTTCTTGTTGAGTAAAATACATAGAACAGAAAGTTGCCATTTTACCTTTTCCTTAAGCACACAGTTCACTGACATTATTTACATTCACTTTGTCAGCTTGCTTTTATAGCTGATAAGATTAGTGTTCGAGGCATGGAGTACCTAGGGAACCGAAGCATCATGGTGATCTTACTCTGGCTCAGAGCAGCAAATTGTCCATTATTGAAAAGGGTCCTTCCCAGGAAAGATGGTAGAATGCTTTTTTCCCAAAATTAGATGCACAGGGGTCTTCGAGAGTCACACCGTTCAACTAAGGTATAAACAGAATAAATGTCTTACCAAAGCCATACGCTTAGATGGGGCAGATGTTGCAATCAAATTAGATGAGCTAAAATTTTAGCAAGACCTGTAACTTACATACTTCAGGAAACAGCGTGAGCTGTCTCTAACCTAATGGTAATGAATGGACTTCACGCCAGTGTTTGGTAACGCCAGGTCCGTCTTATACTGGACAATGACCTTAAATCAAGTTCAAGACATGGAATTATAGATCCACAGTTACTCAGACAAATACAAACCTTTTTTTGAAAAGAAAAGTGTCTATAGTAGTGAAATGTATAATGGGTGTTTACCACTAGTTGAGCTTTAAAAAAATAGCTCTGGCTTCTCAACAATCGAAGCGGTACGTCTGTTTCAGCATTCTGACTGCACTGGGTCTCACTGCAGGGCCAGCTCCGTGAGGCGCGGCCTGTGGAGGTGCACGGGCCCCGCACTCAGGGGACCCAGGCTCGGCGGCTGCATGCTGCGCTGTCCCCGGATTCTTAGCAATTTCATCTTCGAGCCTGGGTTTTGTAATTGAAGTCCTACGGCACATGAGCAGGGGAGAGACGGGCAAGATGGGCCCACCTCATGTCTGCTTGGTCTCCCTGTTCTCCAGGGACGGTCACGACGCCACGGTGAGCGCAGGATTCTGAGGGACCCCGGGTGTGAGGCGTGGGAGTAAGTCTCGGAGCAACGCAGGCCAGGCGCGGCTGCCGGTGGCGGTGACCGAGTGAGCAGGGCCGCCCGCAGCCCCGCGGCCCCGGGGGCGCGCTCGGCGCGGAAGGAAGGAAGTGGCGCCTCGAGGAGCACGGGGAGCACGCAGGCGCGTCCTGCTCGTTCTCCCACGTTTTACTTCTCGGTCTTTGCCAACTGCTTACCGCTGAAAACGGCAGAAGGACGGGAAGCGATGGGTTTTCCCCTCAGCCCTCCTTTCTCATCTGTGAGCCTGAGACGGAGCGTGCTGGCGGGTCTGCGTGTCCCAAGAAGTGAGATAACGACAGCTGAGCTTCTCCTGCGCTGCGTTTCCACTGACTTGCCAAGAATAGAACACACACGCACGTATGAGCTGTGGGACCTAAATCACACACTTTGGGTGATTTTGCATACAGGTTAAATGCTCTGATATTTGCATTGAACGATATAAAGGAGAATGGTGAAGTACATGCAGATAATTAGATTTAAAAAACGTCCTTACTGAGAACATTAACATAGCAAATAAAAATACCGTAAGCTGTAAAAGAGACCGCAGAGAAAGGAAAAGCTGTGTGTTTTAGTGCCTTTAGTGGCAACGTTTTTTCTTTTTTTCCTGCTTTTTGAACGTGTGGCTCCTCATTTTCCCTCCGCATTTTGCATTGAACTTTGCAGGTTATGTAGCTAATTCTGCTCAAGCGACGTCAGTTCTGAATTTGTTAAATGTTAGACGTGGTGATACAGAGGTTTTGTTTCTGAGTAAAAGGCACAAATGTATGAGATTCAAAAGTCTTCCTGCATTTTTTACTGTTTCAGTGCAAATAAACAAACAAACAAACAGACACGAATTAACTTTACCTTGAGCACATCAGTCATTAACAAGAACAGGCAAAGTACTACTCTAAGTCTGTGTTTGTTGTAATGAATATAATCTGAAGCTTCTGTCATGTTTATCATTTCTCCCCAAATACCTAAGTTCATCAGTCTCCCTACTGTGTAAATACAGGTATTTTATAATGTAAAATATGACCCATTTAGTGACAAGCCAGCCATTCCGCGTCTCAGTTCAGGACCCTTCACAGCCCCAGGGCTCCCCCAGGGACTGTGAAACCACCCCACTGTGTATGGGTTTCTGGGCGTCCACAGACCATCCCCTTGGTTTGCCTTCTTTGTAGCCACCAAGGGGTCACTCATTTCACACTTCGTTCTCAGGCACTGCATTTCTACCTGTAACCTAAATCTCAGCAAAACCATCTGTGAAGACAGTTTTAATAGAGGCATCATTTTTCAAAATGCATTAAAAAAATACCTAATTTTCAAAATAAAAGAGGTATGTGAGGCACGCACCTGAGGAAATCCATTGTGGTTTGATAGCATGTGAATATCCACTTAGGATGGGCAGAAATAAGAATTAGTCTGCTGACTTCAATTTTGTGAAATATTTAGAAAAAGTTTTTGCACCACTTGCTGACAACACTCCATAATTAACTTAAAATCTGATGATTATTCCTGTACCGTATGTTTTGTGTTGATGACTTGTTCAAACATCTAAATGTCATTGCGTGAATAACACGCACAAGGGGAAAGCATTATCTAGAGGCTCACCCACCTCCTGGCCCCATGAGCTGCTCCGCTTGGCTCTCTGTCCTGGAGAGCTCTTAGGAAACCTGTGGGCTCCCCTCTCCCTTGGTTAAGACTCTCACCTCCTGCATCTTCAGGGGACAGGAACCGCCATCAGGTGGATAACTAATGTGTCAAGGAAAAAGGGTCTCTACTTCCTCCTTAAACTCAGCTTCCCGGGCAGCACGTTAGCTTCCCCGCTCTCCAGTGTAATTATGCTGCCTCCCCGTCTCCCAGGTTAGGGGTCTTCCTCCCAGTCCTCCCAGTCCTCCCAGAGGGCGAGCGAACCCGCCCTTTCGCTGCCCTCTCCCTCTCCTCTCAAGAGAAAAAGCTTTGCTCCTGAATCCCAGCAAATGACTTCATCGTTGTCAAACTGGCTTTGGAAATGGATCAGTTTTGAAAATGCATGACTTATTTCATACTTTGCTTATGACAAGCCGGCCCTGGCTCTGATTTACAGAGTAACTGGGAGTGGCTAGCCAGCCAGCCTCTCCTGGCTTCTGCCTTGGGGGAGACAATAATCTAATGAAATCCATGGAAATGGCATTAGCTAACTGGGGAGGAATTGTGCAAGTGCACACGCTGTTAGAAACGTGGCTTGAAGAAGCCCCTCGCAGTCAGCCCGCGGTGAGCTCCTGCAGACGCGCAACCCGCTTTCACAGTCACACTGTCCTGCCTCCAATAGGCAGTTGTCTTCCCTCCTTTTATCTTGAATGACCTGACTCAGAGCTTTCAGGGGCTCCAAGGTGGATAATTGGAAGACGAACCTTTCTCTCTTCATTAACTGGCAGTTCAGCATTTTGTTTGAATATTCAGCTTTACATGACGACACCTCTATCTGCCTGTGAATTCACAGTGTTCATAAACGGGGAGCATCTCCGTGGCTGCGCTAATCCACAGAGGAAAGCACTTCTTTCAGAGCAAAGGAGTTCAACCAGAGGCCAACCCTGGAGTATATGTGAAGGAGAGAGAGGAGGAGGGGAGACGAAGTCTCGCTGTTCCGCTGGAGAGAAATAAAAATAGCTGCAAGTGTTATCATTTTCAAATTGGTGCTAGGAACCGGGCACGTGATCCAAATACCAAGTGGCGGCTGGGTGCAGCCCCGCGGGCGAAGGCCCACGGAAGGCGTGTGGTTAAGCGCCGTCATCAGCCCCATCCAGCGTGGCGGGCGGCCGGCACAGCCAGCGGGGCCTTCTGCCCCTCCTGCCAGCCCACCTCTGCGTATTTGTCTAAACGGGGCCCGGGAGCCCTAGCAAGCCCGTCACATCGCCGGGGCGTGGGGTGGAGGTGGGGAAGGGGGACATTTCCTAAACCCGGGCGGTCTTAAGCACAGTGCTGTCCGGCACAGGAAGGGAGTCGGGCTGTGGCTGAGATGGGAACAGGGGAACCTCTGCCTTTCTTGTTTCATCTCAGTGATTTGGGGTTCCCAGCACAGCCCCCTGCCCCGATCGCGACCGTTGCTGTTTAGACTCACACAGCCTCTCTTGTGACCAGCGGGGTGTCTGAAAGAATCAAAGATCTGATACTAAACAAGGGGGTTTCCACATTTCTCACAGCCCCGTCTTTGCTTAGGACGCCTTATTCTGAGAGAATATTCCCCTCCCTGCCACACGCTACTGGGGGCAGGTGACAAGGAGGCGTAAGAGACATACATGGATATTGCATGTTTACAGTAAAGAGAAGGATGAGAAATGAAGCGCAGATTTGACATTTAAATTTTCTTAATTAGGGAAGTGATCTCTCCTGTGGTAACACAAAACGGCATCCGTGATTCTGAGGGCAGGTGCTCGACACGCACCCGCTGTGTGTTTGGGCGACAGCCCTCCGGTGCCGAGACGGCCTCACAGCAGGTTGCCCTATAGCTGTTTCCTGTCTCACGCTTAGCACCGCATTTAACACGAGGGACCTTCTGAAACCCTCAGACCTGATTCCCACCCTCAGGGCTGGGAGCCAAGTGAGGTTTTCATAGAAGAAAAGTTGAAGGACACTGCTGCCGTGTGCTGGTCATGGGGCAGGGGGTGAAGGAGCCGGGCGGACGACCGCTTCCCCCCTGGGGACACCCCGTCTTGCTCGGGCACTGCCGGCCTCTCCCTGGGGCAGCCAGAGGGCCCTGCAGGGGGTTACTGACACGCTGCCGTGCCCACGACTGAAGCCTGCGAACCAAGCTGTCCCCGGTCTTGGCTCCAGCTGGGGGGCTCCCCCAAGCCTCTGGCCAAGTTCCCTTCCAAAGACTTTGTTTTAATATTCAACCTGAAGGCTTGTATCCCACAGTCTCACACACTTGCTAAAAGAAATTGTTATCACATTCAAACAAGTCTGAATAACATACACAAATTACATACTCTGTTAGTGTCTCTTTAGATGTGCTCCTGGCTTGGGTGTTCATACTGGACTTTGCTTCCTTTTTTTTTTTTTTTTTCTTAAATTCAAATCTTCTAGCAAGACGTGGCATAGATCTCCATAATACTCCATACTGACTTTGCAATATTACCTGTTAAACTTCTGCCTTGATCAAGTTGAAAGGGTGCAATTATATCAGAAAATTGAACTACAGTTTTACCGGATGTCAGCCAGTACCCCGAATGTCCTTTCTTCCCGTTTTGCCTGACGGTGCTTTACCTGCTGCCTTAAGCTCTCTCCTTCTCTTGACGTCCACGCCTTTCCTACTCTGCATGGATAGTTGATACTCCACGTCACAATTAATCATTCCTCTCATTATGCCCAAAACAGGCCAATTATCCATCAGGAAAACAACAGCAAACTGCAGGACAGAAAAAAATACGGAAACCAGAATTACTGGGGAGTCAAGCTCTGGAGTCCAGCTGGCTGATGGACGCCTGCATCCCTGTGTGGCGCTGAGCGTGGCCGTGATGCCCACAAAAGTTCTCCCTCCTCTTCACGGGGACGCGCCGTGAGGAGCTCACCCTCGCGCACTCCGCACGGCTGTGCTTGTCTCGACCTTCTGTCTCCAGGACAAACCTTACGCAGGTTTACAGAAGGTCCTTCCGGGCAGATCACGGCGGCCAGGCCCCCTTGCCCCCTCCTCCCTGTTGCCCAGAGAGCTCCCACCACGTCGCGCTGGGGCTGAGGCTGAGAGGCGCACCCCGCGACGGCGGGGACACCGCCGGCTGGCAGCCCCCAGAACGTTAAGACTGAGCAGAGACGGTGCCGTCTAGCAATGCTTTGTTGTTCCTGTCGCCTTGGCAGCTGCTGAAAGACTTTCTATTACTATCTTACTTTAAAAAAAAAAATCACAGCGTCGTGAATCGGTAATGCGCAGCGTGGTGGCAATGTGTGAGCTACTGTGCAGGCAGCTGTGAGCGTGGCGACATCTGGGTTGCAGGTGTGTGCACGTCGGCTCGCTTCACTTGCTAATTAACGTCTGGAGAAACACATCCTGAGTGAGTGCTTCCCCTGAAGTTGGAGGCTAGTGTGAACGGGAATCACATCCTGTGTCTGAAGACTTGCATCGGGGGAACATTCAGATCTTAGAGGAAACAAGAAAAACACATCTGAACACCCAGCTGACGTTTTTTAAGGTATCCAATGAAGGTGATTTGGTTGTTGACATCACATTCTCCCAGGTAAACATTACATTCTAATGATGGAAATTGTCAGTTTTTTGTTCCAAATCCCAAATAAAGTGATGAACGCTGGAAACTCAGAGCCTTCTCCCTGGAAAATGCGCACTGAACACGCGTGCATTCTGGGTGGGAGTCCAGGCTGGTGGGAATCTCTCTGATTTTCTGGTCACCCAAATCCTCCTGTTACAGATATAAAAAAAACTGGCCAACTGACATCAACTTAACAAATGTTCGGCTAAGTACTGTCACAGAGCAAGAACTCTGACTCTGATATCCTGTATTCCAGTGAACGGCTCTTAATGGGTTCAGCCTGAGAATGGGTCGGGGAGTGAGTTCCCCTGGAAGAGGATGGGCGACCATCGTGTTCCCTTGCTGGGCTCCACCTGGCCCCGTGAATGTTCAGTGGACACTCCTGTCGCCCTTTACTCTGCATGTCAACCAAGAGAAATATGGGTGAGGCTCTGAAAATGCAACTGGGCAATTCCTCAGTGACACCCTCTGTGTTAGTACCATCTCTTAAAGGAATCGAGTCTCGAGAAAAGAGCAAAGGTATGCAGAAATCCCAAGAGATGAGAAAGATCAGCCGTGAGACAGACTCCTGGAGTGCTCGACCCAACTTTACGTTCAAAGGCTGCGCCGCACAGGAACTTCTCACCTGCCTCCGTGTGCTTTGATTTTCCTTCAGATCACAAGTGCGTTTGATGATTTCTACATGCCTCTTCCTCAGCTCTCATTTCCTCTTTAGATTCAAAATGCACTCAACAATTTTTTCTTTTTTAGAGACCTGCACCAACTTTGAGAGCAAACGATCATGCGTCTGTTGATTTGGAAAAAAAAAAAAATTACTTATCCTTTGTTCTTAGGGGAAGGAACTAAGGTTCCCAGGAAACCCTAGGAAGTGCTCAGTGTCACAAAAATTCTACTGCCCTTCTTCGTGGGCTTTATTGACTCCTCCGTCTCCTCTCTCCGTTGACCCATTCCTTGTGAGCCTCCTTCATTTTTCCTTCCAAAGTCTTGTTCTAGTCATGATGCCTTCTGCCTCCACTCAAAATTTTATAATAATTACATGTTTTCTAGCAAACGAAGCCCAAGTGCCTTAGTTGCTGTTCCACTCCCTCCATAATATAACCTCAGTTTACGCTGGCCCCATTTCTCATTAGCACCAGGTAGATCAGTATTTAAAACGCCTGTGTCATGCCTCACGTAGAGCAAGTGCCAAAATATTTCCTCTATTCGAGGTATTTCTCCTCCTTCCTCATCATTGTCTCTCAAGTTGCTGTTTATCCTTTAAGATTTATTTCAATGTCTATCTCAAAAACTCTGTGACTTTTGATCATAACGAAGTAGAATGACTTCCTCTTTTGAAATGAGGCATATATCCTATATTCTATATGGATACATGTATACGTATATATATATATATATATATATATAAAATAAAGGAGATAGATAATGAAAGATATAGTGTGTGTGTGTGTGTATACACTCACCACATCTTCTTTATCCAGTCCTCTGTCAATAGACATTTGGGTTGCTTCCGTGCCTTGGCTACTGTAAACAGTGCTGCTGTGAACACTGGGGTGCGTGTGTCTCTTCAAACTAGAGTTCTTGTCTTTTCTGAGTGTATGCCCAGGAGTGGGACAGCTGAATCATGTGGTAACTCTGTTTTTTGTTTTCTGAGCCACTTCCATACTATTACCACAGTGGCTACACTAATTTGTATTCCCACCAACAGTGTGGAAGGTTTCTTCTTCTCCACACCTTCTCCAGCAATTATTATTTGTAGACATTTGAATGATGGCCATTTTGACTAGTGTAAGGTGAGACCTCATTGCACTTTTTATTTGCATTTCTCTAATAATTGACAGTGTTGAAAATCTTTTCATGCGCCTGCTGGCCAACTGTATATCTTCTTTGGAGAAATGTCTATTTAGGTCTTCTGCCCATTTTTCGATTGGGTTGTAGGTGTTGTCTTGATATTGAGTTGGATGAGCTGTTTGTGTATTTTGGAAATTAAGCCCTTGTCAGTCTCATCATTGGCAAATATTTTCTGCCATTTCACAGGTTGTCTTTTCATTTTGTTTATGGTTTGTTTCCTTTGCTGTGTAAAAGCTTGTAAGTTTGATTAGGTGCCATTTGTTTATTTTTGCTTTTGTTCCTTTTGCCGTGGTAGACTGCCCTAGGAGAACACTGCTAAGATTTAGGTCGGAGAATGTTTTGCCTGTGTTTTCTTCTAAGACGTTTATAACGTCGTGTCTTATATTTAAGTCTCTAAATCATTGAGTTTATTTTTGTGTGCGGTGTGAGTGTGTGTTCTAGCTTCACTGATTTGCATGCTGCTGCCCAGCTTTCCCAACACCAGTCGTTGAAGAGACTGTCTTTTCTCCGTTGTATATTTGCCTCCTTTGTCAGAGATTAATTGGCCATAAGTTGGTGAATTTATTTCTGGGCTCTCTATTCTGTTCCGTTGATCCAGGTGTCTCTTTTTGTGCCAACACCATGCTGTTTTGATTATTGTAGTGCTGTCTGCAGTCTGGGAGGGTTATTCCTCCAGCTTCATTCTTTTTCTTCAGAATTGCTTTGGCAATTCTGGGTCTTTGGTGATTCCATATAAATTTTAGAATTATTTGCTCTAGTTCTGTGGAAAATGCCTTGTGTAATTTGATAGGGATTGTGCTAAATCTGTAGGTTGCTTTGGGTGGTACAGCTATATTAACAATATTAGTTCTTCCCACCCAAGAGCATGGAGTACCTTTCCATTTCTTTGTCATCTTTAATTTCCTTAATCAATGTTCTATAGTTCTCCATGTATAATTCTTTCACCTCTTCGGTCAGGTTTATTCCTAGGTATTTTATTTTTTGACACAATTTTAAAAGGGATTTTTTTTTTTTACTTTCTCTTTCTGATGTTTCGTTGTTTGTATAAATAAATGCAACAGACTTCTGTATGTTAAACTTATATCCTGCTACCTTGCGATGAATGAATTTTATCAAGTAGACCAGGCATTTGTTGTTAGAGCATCAAACCCTGTAATATATTTATGGTTTGCAACTGTATGTTGCATTTGAAATTAGTGTCATCACTACAGTAAAATAGGTAGAACCTCAGGTTGGAAACATCCGACATTAGAAATATTAATGTTATCTTGATAACATATTCTATTTTCTCATACATTTTCAAAGATTTGAAAGTAATTGATCCATAATTTTTTTCTCCCTAACTTTGGATATATAAACAGACCACATCAATGAGTTTCAGGTGTTTTTAAATATCATGAGGATAGAATATAAAATGGTCAGAGCTCTCAGAAATAAGAAAGTACATAAGAATCTGTACTTTTCATCCTATGATGAAGATAAGAAACACAAACACGTCATTAAGGTGAATCATAAACCAAACACCATTTGTTTCCACATGTTCTCACTCTACCTGACTTGTCAGCAGAGGAAACTTACGTTTCAAGAAGTTAAAACCCGACAGGTGGAACACATGCGGATCCCTCTTGCATTGTGTTACACGTGCAGCCACACGTGTGTATGCAGCATACATGTGCGTGCACATGCATGCACACACACCCACATGCATGCACACAGGTGCATGCACAGATGCACACACATACACGCACGCACACATGCACACATACGGACACACACACCTGCACACTCTGCGCTAGTTAGCTCTCAAGGGCTCGTGTCCTGACTGTCCCCACTGGCCTCCTCCAACTTCAGCGTCCACCCTCTCAGTTCTCAACTTGGAGCAACACAGCCCCTTCCCCGGGGGAAGGGGCAGGTGGGGGACGGTGACTCTTTCCCGTGGCTCACAAAGCTCTCCTCTAATGCCTGGTCATCTCTAGTTTATCTTAAATTCCTGATGCGAAATGAAACCAAACAAGAAAACAAATACAGTTTGTGTGTTCCGGCTGGAAACTAACTTACACACAGAAAGCATCCTTTCATCCTAGTTTCGGAAGAGGAAAAAAGCGGTGGGGAGACACCTGCGCTAGGTCCCCGTCTGCCTGGCCCACGTCCCGGGAGCCTGTGAACTGTGTAAGTCCCCTCAGCTGTAGGACACTCAGCTCCCTCTTCTGTTAAAAAATAAATAAAAATAAACCAATGACATTCTACCGCCCACTGTGGGACTGTGTAAATCAGGTGACAAGGAGCGAGCACAGGGTCCTGGTCCACTGAGGCTGACAGTCCACTCTGACTCAGGGACGGAGCTGTGGTCCAGTGGCTCTGAGCCCCTCCCTTCCTTCGTCTGCGACAGCAGCTCCCGCTGCTCCCACGTGGGGACGGGTGCCTGGGAGCCGGAAACGGAGCCCAGAGACACGCCCGGGGATCAAGCGGACCCAGGAAGGGAGCAACGGCTTTCCAACTACCGTAAGCAAAATGCGTCTGCATTTAAATGTTTGGAAAAGCAATTTTGTAACTATGACGTCATGGTGAGGAATGATTCTCTGAGGAAAAACCTGTAAAATACCATCCCACCTGTCAGCTTGGGGTGCATTTTATAACGTTTGTGGTTCATGACTTACTAGATATGAAAGTACCTTTTTGTAATACAAAAATTACACAAGAGCCGTCATTCCACCGGGACCACAGGAAAGCAGTTTCTGTGACGCTACGAAGTGCGTGCACCTCAGCAGAGAATGAAGCAGAGTGACGATACGGGGCGTTCAGCACATCGTGACAATGCGCCTTTCCCAAAGAATCAGTGCTCCTGGAGGCCTCAGCCCTGACAATTCAAGGGATATTTCAGAGGGTCTGCCGCCTGGCAGGAGGCGTACGGGGCCCTGTCACCGAGCGCCAGGCCCTCCCCTTCTTCACCTCCGGCACCTCCCAGAGCAGCAGTTTCAGATGTGGAGGGGGCTGGGCTCACAGTGGGGGGGTGCTTCTTTGAGATCCCAGACAGACAGATGGGTTCTAACCCCACCAACATGTAGAAACACTCCAAGTTTTCGAATGTAGTGATTCTAATTAAACAGTACGCAGTGGCAGCAGGTCAGAGTGGCCTCGTCAACCCGGGGCTGTCACAGGTCCCCTGCCCATCAGGAGTGCAAATCCACGGGGAGTGACTTCCTCCTGAGAATAGTTGTCAGCTCGGCTGCTGTGACTCACACGTCAGAGCCTGGGGGCTTAAACAGCAGACACTTCTTTCTTACAGTTCTGGAGGCTGGGAAGTCCAGGGTCAAGGCGTCAGCAGACCCAGGGTTGGTCAGAGCTCTTGCTGGCCTGCAGAAAGCTGTCATCTGGGTGTAGCCTCACGTGGCGGAGAACAGGGAGGGAGAGAAAGCAAGATCTCTCCTGGCGGCTCTTCTTACAAGGGCCCTGATCCTGTTCAGGTGGGCTCCACCCTCATGGCCTAATCTCCTCCCAGAGGCCCCACCTCCCAGGGCACTCTGATGGGTAGGATTTAGACGTATGACTTTGGGGGTGGGACACAAACACTCAGTTCGTAACAGCGGTGCTCCTCCGACCCGTCCTCTGGGAACCAGACTTGCACGTTCTGGCAAGAGATGCTCCAGTTTCAGCTCGAGCCTGTTGCTTCCATGAGATGAATGAGGCCTGCCTTCCCTCCCATGATTTTCCAAATTGAAAGCTATTGCAATAACATTTCCTAAGGCTCCTGGCTTGATGGCTCCTAAATTTTGTCATTCGGGCAAAGCTGCAAGCCCTAAATTAGAACTGTCAGCCCTAGTCTTCTGGGATTTGGGGGCTGTTGCTTGACAGCCAGAATCTTAGTTTTCCCATTTGTCTACTTTGTCTCATAAACAAGAAATGAGCACGGCCTCCACCAGGCAGTGAGAGAGTCATAGATTAATTTGCAAGAAGAGAATAAATGAGTATTGGGTGCATGTGCTCAGAACGGTGTGTGCTGCTGTTTTGGAGACATCATTTTCACTTCTTTTTCTTTCAACTAAGCAAATCGTTTCACAAAATTAGGTAATTTGTGCAAGGTCCGTGAGACAGATGTTAAGTCACTGATGGAGACTCAGTTCCTTCCAAATCTGTCTGAACACAAAACATTGGCCATTTCCAGCCGTCCTCTGAAATGAGATCTCTTCCAGAGCACACATGACAATCTGTGGCTTCACACGAGGCCTGATCGACCAGACACAGCAAAGCTGGATGCTGGATGTAAAAGTCCCAATTTTATACTCCTCAAGTTAGTGGGAAAAAAATCAGAGCCACAAACCAGTGGCTACAGCTGTTAAACCACAATGATTCCGAAGATGTGCTGCCGTCTGTAAGAGTTACTACAGATCCGTCCTGTTAAAATCCCTATTATTTCTGTTGCACCAGGAAAGGATAAACGGAATTGCTCTTTGCTGGAGACAGATTACGTTCTCATCGAAGGGCGAATCCAGCCGCAGCTGGGCCTTTATAATTGTGACTCATTTAAAATGCCTTGTTATTAAAACTGGATTGTTTTGGATTGTGACTTTATTCAATTGAGACAATTATGTGTTCTGTGAGATTCAAATCAATAATTTCAGGCAGCCGTTGATTATTTCAGCTTAATTTGTTGTGCCTTTTGCTTTCTTAGACAGCCATTGGCTATCAAAGTCTGAAATTAGATTTTAATTTCCTTTGGGGGAAATTTCACGTGTATATTGCCTTAGCTTTCATAAACGTCACGATGTTTTTGTCCCCATGCAAGTCCAGACGAGCGCTCAGGGGATGTCCATCCACCAGGCTGTGTCCACCCGGGTTCACACACTGCTGGGCACTGGCCTCTGTCCTCTGGAAGGCAGGGCCGGCTCTGCAGCTTGGGGATGGTCACGCACGCTCTGTGAGGACCGGCTCTTCCTGCTGGCCAGCCGGCCCTGGGGCCCTGGGATGAAGAACTTCCACCCTCTGCAGTGCTTCTCTGTGCTTTCCAGGAGGGTGTAGGGAGAAATCAGTGGCGGCCCCAGGAAGTGCTGCCCTGAGGATGCAGCAAACATCGGCCTCTGCAGGGGGAGACTGCCCAACGCCTGCTCTCCGAGGGCTGCCAGCAGCTGCGGTGCCCAGGGCGATGAGATGCATTCCAGCAGACAAGCCTTCCCTCCAGCCTGGCCGTGCCCCTTGGAGGTGGTCGCGCTCCTGCAGCCCCACTGGTGGGAGAGGCAATTTCTGCTCCCGTCCACAGTCTCTTCCTGGCCATTCCCTGGGGGCTGGCAATAAAATCATCATGTCCTTGTGTGAAATAATGGTTTTTAGGTTTTGAAAATACATAAAAATTACAAGAATGTGAAACTCACCACTAGCACTGGGATATGTACGCTTGAGAATCCGTCGTAGGTGTCATCTGACCAGGGAGAAAGACAGGGTGGTGGGTGAGATGAGCTGAAGGAAGGCGAGCATGTGTGTGGACCAGGCCAGGGCATGGGTTACTGAAACATCCACGTTTGTAACAACCATCAGCTCTGTTTTTCAAAAAACAGGACTAAGACTATGAGATATTGCAGAGGACAATCAGCCTAATTGGAGCTTGAGTTGCTGTGTGTCTGACCACCAAAGCCACACACAGGCCGATTCCCAGGCTCTGAAGCAGCAGGTGTCTGTCTTAAGAAGATACGCAGGGGTGTCCGCATTTTAAGGGAACTTGGGTGCTGCGACCTCTAAGAGCCCTTTGACTTAAAGGATAAGAAGATCTTATGGTTGATGGAGCCTCCTGTGGGAGATGAAAACTGAGGTAAGGGAGGTATTAAGAAAGTACTGAGACTTTAAAAAAAAAAAATCTCTTCCTGTTTTGTACATTTCACATTAAGTCCAAGAAGGTCTCCCGGAGACGCCTCATCGCCCTGGGGGATCATGCAGCCTGAACCGGACATTGATGTGTCTGTGAGATCCACGCTGGAAATCTAAGCCCTCTGCTACCTACAGAGGGGCATTCATGGATAAATAACAAAAAAAAATCAAAATGAGGAATGCTTGGCTGTTTAAATGTGGTCGAAGAAGAATCACCAGCACACGCCGAAACCCGTCTCAGTGACTCAACGTGCTTACTGTGAGTCGAAGCAGTGATTCCTGGACCAGGTGACAGGTCTAGACCAGGAGAGAGGCATCCTGAAGAAATTAAGAGTCTGAACAAACAAACACCCACCCCGTGTCAGTTTTCCGTGAGAAGCATCCGTGGGTTATGAAGGATTCCTTTTCCTGGGACGGAATGACGGTGCTCTAGCTTGGGGTGGGGTGACTTCAGTATGGGATCAGAGCTCAGCTCGGTTCTGTTTTTAAAACATGGTATTACAGCTCAAAATCTTACACCTCCTGGACGTTCTCAGGTGTATGTGGAAAATCAGTACTATTTCACAGCTCGCCTAGACGAATGTTTTGATGACAGCCCGAATCTAGAGAATCAACAAAAGTCAATAAAACTTGGAGGGAGACTGCTTAATTCTCACTGAGGCTTAATTAACTTTATTTTGCTCCTTCTCACCCAAGGAAGATTTCTAAAGGAAACTAATATCTTCAACGATTAGCAGGTCAGAAAACGGTCTTCCTCTCTCATACCCACGTTTGCCTGTTTTCTGCTCCTCGGCTGCCATCCCTGTTCAGCTCCTTATTACTTCTCTGCACTTTTGCTGTGATCAACTTACAATATTTTCAACAGTTTGCACAAGGAAACCCGTAGTGGTATAGTTTTGGTTTCATAATCGTGTGCGCCACACCAGTTTCCGGGAGTGAGGAGCGAGGGAACACGGGGATCTCCTCAGTAATGATAGGATTTCTCTAGTTTCCATCCATCCAGTCCTACCTGCCTGCGCGGCCTCTTCCCTCGCTGTGTCTCCATGTGTGTTTTCTACAGCACGTAACCGGGGGCACCGTGTCCCCTTCTCTCATGGCTTCAGATAACACCCAAGTCATGAGCCCAGACTGTTCTCTTGTTCCATATACATACACATACACAATTTCTGCCTACCTGAGGTGTTTGATAAACAATATAGCTTAAAGATTCTTATTTTTTTAAACCCAGGCAGGCTCTCCTTCCTGTGTTGTACATTTGAGCAAATGGTACAAACATCAGTCCCTTAGTCCCAACCTGGAAAGCAGCCGTCACACTTGATTCCTTTCTTCCGTTTTCGAGCACCCACAGAATCACTGTAACTTTTGTTTGTATGTTTGCTCTCGTTCCACCGTCTCCTTGCTCTGCGTCCCCACTACATTACCTTTGCTCCTGCCACCAGGACGCCTCCCCAGGAACGTGGCAGTGGCCGCCTCACTGAGCCCTGTGCTTACCCACGGCCCAGCTGCTCCGCGCTTCACCGCAGCAGCGTTTCTGAAATGCACGTCTGATCTTGACATTAAAGCATGACCTAAATGTGCCCCTTAGGTTGAGTCTGGACTGTAATTTGCTCAAATTGACTCAAATTTCAATTGACTCAAAGTCGTTTGCTTGTCATTACCTGTTACACACTCCTGAGCTCCACTGCTGTGAGCAGCTTCAACTTTCAGAAACATGCCCTTGATTTTTTGACACAAAATCCTTCACGTTTTTCCCCCTTTGCCTGAAACGCTGTCCCTTCATAATTCTCCACCCTTTAGATTTCTCCTTAGAGATAATGCTCATCAAGGGTTAACCGATGACACTGCAGCCGGGCTAAGCGCCCCCGTCTCACGCTTTGCCGGCTCATCTGCTGTTACTCCCACGGCAACATTCAAGCAACAGTAACATCACTTCTTTCCCAGTGGAAAATACGTTCCCCAGGGACCAAGTTTTAAGGGGTATTAGCTGTGCGCCCTTAGCACACAATGCAGGACCTGGGACACAAGGGAGACTGCATGTCCTCAGTGGGTAAAATACTCCCTCGTTTCTGGGGCGGACACCAGCACGTCGTCCTTCCCTGTGTCAGCGATGCCCTCTCTTCTCACAATGCTTTCACCGGATCCCAGATGCCAAGAAACATTAAAAAAATACGCAGGTCACCTTTGTCTTCCTTTCAGAAGTCGTTCCTGAAGGCACCAGTTCACAGCGGTCATTCTTTTCATTAAAACCCCGCAGAACCTACTATTAAAAAAACTGGAGGAGGGGGCATCTTATATGTCCTTTCTACCTCCTCTTTGCTCAAAGCAATAAATTCATAGTTCCCTCTAACGGAAGGTTTTGCTTTATTCCCATACAAACAGTAAATAATATTTCCTCATTGATCAAATGACTCAGTGACATGGTATTTTTCAGAATTAGAAGCACCAATACCGTTCAGCTGTGACCGCCAGAGCATTAAAACTGCACAGCAACCGGAATGCACTGGTGTTCTGTTTGTTTCCGAGCCTGAAACACATTCACGAACGACTGCTCTGTTGTTGTCAGTGCTGATTTCCCACTTGTCCTCAGCCCGAGGTCCACTGTATGGTGGAAGCTGTGTCCCAGAGAGAGCAGATGTACGTAGGTAGAATATTAAGTGGACACATTACGTAGAATATATTTTGCAGAATCAGCTCACAGTCGATTCCTGAAGACGGTTCCAAGTATTGCCTCGGGCCGGGCAAACCCAGCACCGGAGTCCGCGTTTATGCAAGGGGCCGCAATCCAGTTCTGCTTTTCCTTGAACTACAACGCCAAGTCATGCAGGGCCAAGCAACTGAGAAACCCGAAGCAGTTCAGGAAATCTAACCAACCAGCAGCCAACCTGATGTTAGGGGATGTGACATATAGACCATGATAAGAAGTCAATTATACCTTTGATGTTTTGAAAAAAGAGAACTCGAAATTCAACTCGACTTAATTTCCTATATTGAATATATTTCATAAAAATTCAACTTTTTGGTCATAGCACGAATAGATTCAAATTAGTAAAAGAACGTGCACAGAACTGCTACTTATGTTGAGCACATACATGATAATGTATAAATAAAAATTATGTTTCTCATTGCCAGTTTATCAGTTTGTCCAAACCTGCACGTGCCCACCCCATCTACTGAAATCGGACTCATCTTTCTGTGATGATCTCCACTCCGTTTGTCACCTGCCACCTCCAGGATGATGAGCTTTATGCAGCCAGTCCAACGTGAGTGGGGGGTTCGACTTACACTTGAATACCAAAGCTGATGGATTTCTGTTTAGGAAGTTTTCACCCATAGAAATAGACAAGCTATTCATACAATTTTTTGGAAAAACAAATGAACACAAATATCTAAAACACCTTGAAAAGAAAAATAATTAAATTACAGAAGTTACACAGCTTGATTTCAGGATTTATTATAAAGCTACAGTAATCTCAACAGTGTGCTGTGGGCTAAACTTTTGGCATGTAGATGAATGGAGCAAAACAGAGTCTAGAAATAGTTCCACGTGTATGTGGTTAACTGACTTTTGACAAAGATAAAAATAGAATTCAATGGGAAAAAGATAATGTTTTGTACAAACAGTGCTAGAACAATTGGACACTTTTTTCAAAATAAAGGAATATTTTAAGTACCTTTTTTTTTTTTTTTTTTAGATTCCACATATAAGTGGTATTATATGGTATTTTTCTTTTTATTTCTGTCTTACTTCACTTAGAATGGCCATCTCCAGGGCCATCCATGTTGCTGCAAGTGGCATTATTTTATTCCTTTTTATGGCAGAGTACTATTCCGTTGTGTAAATATATGACAACGTCTTTATCCAGTCATCTGTCAATGGACATTTAGGTTGTTTCCATGTCTTGGCTACTGTAAATAGTGCTGCTATGAACACTGAGGTGCACGTATTTTTTAAAATTAAGATTCCCTCCAGATGTATGCCCAGGAGTAGGACTGCTGGATCATATGGTAAGTCTATTTTTAGTCTTTTGAAGAATCTCCATACTGTTTTCCACAAAGGCTGCACCAAACTACATTCCCACCAACAGTGTAGGAGGGTTCCCTTTTCCCCACAGCCTCTCCAGTATTTATTGTTTGTAGACTTTTGAATGACGGCCATTCTGACTGGTGTGAGGTGATACCTCATTGTAGTTTTGATTTGCATTTCTCTGATAATCAGTGATACTGAGCATTTTTCATGTGCCTATTGGCCATTTGTATGTTTTCATTGGAGAATGGCTTGTTTATGTCTTCTACCACTTTTGGATTGAGCTGTTTGGTTTTATTATTAAATTGAATGAACTGTTTATATATTCTAGAAATTAAGCCCTTGTCAGTCTCATGTTTTGCAAATATTTTCTCCCGTTCTGTAGGTTATATTTTGTTTTGCTTATGGTTTCCTTTGCTGTGCAAAAGCTTATAAGTTTAATTAGGTCCGATTTGTTTATTTTTGCTTTTATTTCTATTGTTTAGGTAGACTGCCCTTGGAGAATGTTGCTGAGATGTATGTCAGATAATGTTTTGCCTATGTTTTCTTCCAGGAGGTTTGTTGTGTCTTGTCTTATGTTTAAGTCTTTAAGCCATTTTGAGTTTATTTTTTGGGGTGAGGGAGTGTTCTAACTTCATTGATTTACATGCAGCTGTCCAGTTTCCCCAGAACCATTTGCTGAAGAGACTGTCTTTTCTTCATTGCATATTTTGCTTCCTTTTTCAAAGATTAATTGACCATAAGTTTGTGAATTTATTTCTGGACTCTCTGTTCTGTTCCATTGGTCCATATGTCTGTTTTTGTACCAACACCATGCTGTTTTGATTACCGCAGCTCTGTAGTGTTGTCTGAAGTCTGGGAGGGTTATTCCTCCAGCTTCATTCTTTTTCTTCAGAATTGCTTTGGCAATTTTGGGTCTCTTATGATTCCATACAAATTTCAGAATTATTTGTTCTAGTTCTGTGAAAAACGTCCTGAATAATTTGATAGGGATTGCATTGAATTTGTAGATTGCTTTGGGTAGTATGGTCATTTCAACAATATTAATTATTTCAATCCAAGAACATGGGATATCTTTCCATTTAATTAAGAAAATTTTTAAAGGGTTTAAAAATAGGATAATGACTGGAAAAGACACTTCACAAATGAAAACATACAGATGGCATATAGGTACATAAACAGATGACCAGCTTCATTATTCAGCTGGAAATGACAAATGGAAGCCATAACAAAATACTACTGTGCACATATTAGAAACGCTTGGTTTAAAAGAAAGAAATGTAACCGACAGTACTGAGTCCCAATGCGGGTGAGGAGCGACTGGGACCCTCACGAATGACGGACTGGAAAGCAAAATGGTAACAGACCTGGAAACCAGTTTGGCATGCGCTCACCAAGTTAAACATACCACAGGCTGATCAACCGATCGTTGTGGCCCAAACGTATCACTCTCAGCTATTTCCACGAGAGAAATGAAACAGTATGTTTACACAAAACCTCTACACGTGAATGTGTATGGCATTGCTATTCATAATTTTAAAATACTGGAAACAGCCCAAATGGTTTTGACTGCGGATAGGTAATCAAACGGGGGCACACTCATGGGATGCAAAACTGATTGTTAGTAAAAAGGACATCTGCTTACCCGCCAAACAAAATGACTGAACATCAGATGCGCTATGCTGGGGGAAAGTCAGGCTAAGACGGCTTCACCCTGTATAAGTTTCCTTCCATAACATTTTGGGAAAAACAGAACTATTGGAACAGGAGACAGGGGAGCCCACACTACAGAGGGGCAGGGCCATGGAGGGTGCTGGGTACGTGCGTGCCTTCGCTTTGGTAGTGGTTCCATGCCACTCTGCATCTGTCAAAACTCACAGAGCTGTGGCCAGACATGGTGGATTTATTGAATGCAAACTTCACTTCAAGAAATATCACTTAGATTTTCCTCTAGGGCCAAAGCTTGAAAATGTAGAGAAAAAAATAGATTAAAATAAAACTAACAATTGTGTTTGAATGACTCTAAAAACGTCTGACCTTGTTACGGTGTTTATGCTTTTCTTTCTCAAATTTTGATTCTGATGGTATTCTTAGAATGAGTAAAGTTAAAATATTTTACTCCAAACAATATTTTTAAAACTGTGACTTGCACATCAGGAGGACAAACATTACTACAGTTTGATCCAGGAAAGATACATGATACATATCTTATGAGAAGCACTGGAAGTTCAGGAAGACGTGCGCGCTCTGCTAATGACATTTCCGGTGCTATTCTCAGCACATCTGCTCAGCTTTAGCCAAGGGCAGATCACAGTTTTGAGAACCTTATTCCTACTGGGAAGGATTTATAATAATTTATGATGTGGCAGAATGGGATTACAAAAAGTACGTACGTGGCAGCCTTTGACAACTGAACACGTGCATTTTACTAATCAATCCTTGTCTTTTTTTTTTTTTTCCCTAAATACAAACGTTGCTCCAACTTCAGGCAGCACAGTTTGTGTGAGGAAATTCTATCTGTCCTATTTTAGACAGAGGTTTTGATGGATAAGCAACAGGAGGAGTAGTTCATGGAAGGGACTCCGGCTGTGAAAGGCTGGGAAGAAAACATCCCCTGTTTGCTCTGTCAGCAAGCACTTGAGGAGCCTTAGGGAAATTCCCAGTCTCTTGCTGGACTCTGTTGCCATCCTCACACAGGGGCTAGTCCCCTGGAACCTCACCCAGCACTCCCCCAGCCTACTTAACTCAGCTCATACGACAACTTTGTAAGAATGAAAGAATCAGAACAGCGTTGCAGCTTAAGGATGATGCCTGCAGTGGTCAAGACCATCTTCGTCTTTGACCTTGGTCATGGCTCGGGACCAGGAAAAGCAGACAACCTTAGCAATAATTGCCAGCACTCACTTAGAATTTGGTAAGCGGTGTGCTAGACACTTTCATACCCACAGCCTCAGTTAATCATGGCATCAACCCTGCAGATCCGAGGCTCACAGACGTCATCCTGCACAGAATTACAGCAGCTCCTGTGTGTCTGCTGCTAAGTCTCATGCCCAGAGTCACATGACCCCAAAAACCTACCAGCCACTAAGCAAATGTAATTCATGTGCCAAAAAAATAGCCTGAACTCCGAGTTTCAATGTTTTCACCTGTAAAATTTCAGTAGCTATGAAGCAGAAGAAAACCCAAATGGACAAGTAGTTACTGGACACATGCGACACGCAACGATCCATCAGAGGTTTGGGGTCCCTAGGAGGTTGTAATGTCATTAATTACAGATATGTGTTCATACAATTTGGTTTTATAAGTGCAATTGCATAATTAATAATATGTGGATGATTTATAGTAATTGCTAAAGCTTTGGAATTTGTCTTTAGCCATCATTATGAAGGCTATCTACTTTTATTATAGAACAATATGCAGTTTCACTAAGGGGACGGGGGAAACAGACTCAAGCCTGTTTCAGCCTCCCAGGTTGCTCCGCAGTGTTTAGTGTGCGAGGGAGGCCGTGCTCTGATAGCGCGGAAAGACATAGCAGGGGCACTGAGCTCCATAAATGTGCATGTAGTTATGGCTGAGAAAAGAATCTTGAAAAGGAGAATAGCTTTTCACAAATTTCAGGGAAAAATGTTTCAGCGAGCTCAGAGGAATTAGAGAGAATCTTGAAAGAGTGTAATCATAGCCTTCCTCTCTAATTTGCCAAGGCACTACGACTAACAAGAAACAATTAAAGATGGAAACATGCCATATGTGGCCAAAAGAGACCATTAACATACAAAGGACCCAATCCTCTGGGTTTAGAGCATCCATAGCCAACATTACACGGACAATTAATAAACAAACATTATTTCGTTAAGGACATGTTAAAGCGGGGTGTTTTGACAAGAGCTTGTGGTTACGCCCAAGTGCGGGGCGGCTGCCCAAAGGGTGGGAGGGTTCCTCTCCATGAAACACCACGGGATTCTGTGGGAAGTTCCGTATGGAGATGGAGTAGTGTCTAGGGCTGTTCTAGTAAATATCATAGCTGAGTGGGACCTGTTCTCTCACACTCCTGGAGAACGGACGTCTAAGGTCAGGGCATCAGCAGAGCTGGCTCCCTCCAGGGGCTGGGAGCGTCTGTTCCAGACCCTCCTCGTGGCTGGCAGATGCCCGTCCTGTGACTTGACCCTCTCTCCCCTCTGTGTCTGTGTCAAAGGACACAGTCATACTGGGTGAGAGCCCACTCTCGAGACCTCATCCTAACTCGGTCATCTGCCAAGACCCTTTTTCCATGTAGGATCGTATTTACGGGGTCAGGGCTTCAGTATATGAATTCCGGGGGAGAAAATTCAACCCACAGCAGGGACTCTCAGCACAGCTAACACGAAGCAAGCATGGGAGCGACCTGAACCGGGTGTGTGTGTGTGTGTGTGTGTGTGTGTGGATGAGTGATGAATGTGTGTATTACAGTGTATAGGTGTGTGTACACACGTGTATGGGTGTGTGTACGTGTGTATGAGTGTGTGTGTGAGTGTGTTCTATGGGGGGGGGTTTGTGTGCATGTGCTTGCGTCCATCAGATCCTATCTGTTGCCCCTCCTTTTTCTGACACAATTACAACTGTGGGCTGGATGGCAACAATGACTCACAAATTCAACTACTGACTGTTAGGTCCTTTTTAAAAATTTCTGTCGACTATGGGAAACACTTGCTACAAAGCCTCAAAATCTATAATACAAACTGTGAAATCATAGTTCTCTATTTTAGGTGTTTATAATACAGTTAAAGAAAGACATTTGCATAGAAAAAGGTAGTTGAGTCAAAACACTTTCGAGTGCAACAGTTACACAGAAGTTTACAGAAGACAGAGAATTAGAGCCGGGCCTGCGACAGCGCTAGCAGGGCCTGAGGACACTGGCCATTCCTTCCACATAGTTCCTTTCCCCTTTTTTGAGAACTGAAACGTAGAAATGCAGAAATGCAGGATTTCTAGCTCAGCCCCAGGGGTTTCAATGCCGCCACACTGGAAGCCACCTTCGTCCCCGATGGCTGAGAGGAGCAGACCCGTGACCATTCTGAAACACTCTCCTCAGTATTTCTGCTTTATCTAAGCCACACTTACGTCCCATTGTTCCGACAATTCAACCTTTACTCTGATTTATACAATATGTTGCCTATATATTAAATTATATATGAGCCTTACAAGATAGTACATATGGAAATGCTTTATGAACCAGAAGACAACTTGCAAGACGTAACTGTTAGTACCAGAGAGGGTAGCCGGTGCAGAGTGTACGGTGTGGTCCAGCACAGGGACTGAAGGGAAGAAGGACATCTGGCAATTCCTTTCAAATTTGGATGTAGAACCTAAATAACCATCAAAGAAAGACAAGCTTCTTAGTAGAAATATGTAATAACAGTGATGCTGGCTCCTGAGAGCCAGACGGCCGCTGCTGTGACTTCCTCCTCGTGACATACATGCGGAGTAAGCAGGTCGGTAGGTGCTTCTCTTCGCAGATAAATAAAGTGAAATGGTGAACAGCTGAGAAACCGTCACCCATTTGTGGTTAACCATTTGTGGCAGGATCAAAAAAGATACTCAGATGTCCTCTCTCCCCCGGTTTTGTAACCCATCTTTCCGTTCCTATAAAAACTATACCGAAAAGAGCAGATCACAGATCACAGGTGAACTCAGGGCCCCAGTTATCAGTCTTCTTTTAACTCTGTAGACCTAAAATATATTTTTTAGAAATGTTTTCACCTCTTTCGTGGTCACACAATTATTTGTGAGGGTGTCCAAGCGTCCCCTAAGTGATGGTCCTCGCCTGTGAGAAATCTCGTACGGCATCCTTAGGTGTGTAACAGACAGTTCATGCTGCGTGAGACATGTGTCTCTGTTCCCATTGGGATGGTGTTAAGGAATCCTGAATTATAAGTTCTAAATAGTCATTGGCAACTTTGAAAATACTTGATATTTATGATAAACTATTGTCTTCCCGGTTAGAAATTCATTCAGAATGCCTAAAACTTCCCTTAATCAGAATACTTTCCTGATTTTAAAATTTAAAAAGTGTTGAGAAGAGCCAGGGTGCTGTTGCAATCAAAGGACGCCAGAGTAGAAGAGGAAGAGATGTGGGCCAGCGGTGCGGAGAAGCCCCGCCCAGCAGGCCCCGCGGGACGGGGCGGGTTCTCCCGGCTGACCCGGTGCAGACGAGGGAGGATGCCTGCTGGACGTCCACCAAACAGCCGGCCGTCGGGCGGAGAGGCAGAGCAGGATGCGAAGCTGCCTCCAGCAGCAGACCTTGGGCAGCTGACCGAGGGAGTTCAAGAGGAGAACCCTGTGGAGTCGATTATCACACAGGCGGGGAGGAGGGTCACAGGGGCAGAGTAACGTGGGAGAGTCCCTGTGACAAGGAAATAATCACAAAAAGCAAGCCTCGGACGTGACCTGAAAATGGGGAATAAAAATGGGGGAGGGTAGCCCCCAGGACCGGGCTTGCGGGCTCGCGTTTCTGCAGAATGGAGAGGAGGCCGAAGGCCTTGGCAAGGTCGCTGGGTGAGAAGAGGAACGAGGCACCGGAGGCAGGTCGTTGTGCCAGTGCTGCTAGCGGAATGGAATTCAGCTTCGCAGGAACAGGATTATTGCATAGAAGGCTTCACCCGGTTCCAGTTACTTCGGAAGACAGACTGAGAAGGCTGCCAGGCAAAATACAGAATGTCCAAAGAAATTTTAATTTTAGATAAATGAGTATTTTTTAGTACTGTTAGGTCCCAAATGCTTAAAATAACACTTTGCAATACTTGAGACCTACTTAGTATAAGGAGGTATTCATTATTTATCTGAAATTCAGACTTACTAAGGGCCCTGTATTTTTGTTGGCTAAATCTGGCAACCCTAATTGCGGAAAAAGCAGAAAGACTGACTTCCCGCACCGACGCTGCACAAGCCAGAGCCTGAAGCGGCGAGTGCTGGTGCTAACAGAGCGGGCGCTCGGGCGCAGGGGGCTCACACCGAAGACTCACATTCAGTAGAATCTTTGGTCCCAGAGAGACTTCCTGGTGTCAGGGCTCCACCTTCCTTTCCTTAGGGAACCTCGGAGAAGCCCAGGGCCCTCAGAGGAGAGCCTCAATCTCCTTGAGCCTAAAGTCGGCGATCATGCCGCAGTCAGCGCTTCCCATGTGATAATAAACAGAATGGCAGTTTCTAAAAGCTGCTGAAAGGCAGGCATAGTCGCTAGTTTAGCCAAGACTTTGTAGAGAAACAGAGAATGGAGTTTTATGTGATCACATTTACTTAGAGAAAAAAAAAGTAGAAAGGAAAGAGACCTTCTCGTACAGATGTTTGCTGCCTTCCCAGTGCCCCAGGGGTTCACACGCCGACTCAGCCCGTCCAGCAAGTGGCCCAGCGCGGTCGGGCCGGCAGTGACTGCACACGGCTGGCTGGTGACGCCGATTTCCTGAGACTCTGCCCGGCTTTCTCACTCATCAGGAACCCACACTGGCTAACCCCCAGCCCAGCCTTCGTCAAGCTGGCCGGAGCAGCCTTCCTCTGCCCTGCCCCCCCCCCGTCTTGTCTCATCCTCACACAGTCCTGAACACACAGTGTCCAAGTGGCGGGCTTGCGTGTCAGTCCATCTCCCAGTTTACCGGCTCGTGGGCAAGGGCCAGACATTAGGAGCAAGAAAAAAAAAAAAAGGTCAGTGAAGTGTCCTGTTATTCAATTGTGCATTATTTACTTAGTGCGAAAAAATACAAATGAAACACACACACGCCTGAATGTACGGTAAAGCCCTGCAGCGTAGGAGCCCCAGCAACAAGGCAGGCGGGAGAAAGCGCGAGCCGAGAAGAGCTGGTGGACCCGAGACACGGGACCACAAGAGCCACGAGGGAAGGCCCCGAGGCGCCCTGGACGGCGTCGACGGGGAAAACCCCAAGGGGGACGGGCGGAGGGGCCTCCGTGCGGGCGGGGGGCAGGAGCGGCCCCCGCAGAGCCGTGCCCCGGGAGTGAAACGGCACAGCTCTAGAGCCGCAGAGACGCAGGGAGCATCGCGAGTCCAGGGAACAACTTAAAGGGACGCTTGTTAGGCCTTGGGATGCGGAGACAGCCAGGCGACAGAGGGAAAAGCAGTTGTCAGATAGGACAGGAGGTCTAGAACAGGACAGGCCAGAGGAACAGGTTTTCTGCAGATGGAGACGGAGAAGTTAGGGAGGAAAAGACAGTTTGGCAGAGCAGATAACACTTGATAATCTGGAGAGAAAGCCAGCGATGCTGGCACATTTAGCCGAGTGAGGCGGATGACCCCATCCCCCACTGCCACTGTCCCCGAATTAGAAAAGGTCCTCATTTTTAACAGCTTTTCTTTAAGGAAAATTCAGAAGAATATTGCAGATGATCCCTGGTGGGATTTTTAAGGAGTCACCATTTTAGGAAATAAACACAGCACATAAAACTAAGAGTACCCAAAGGCACCTCCGATTGGTGGCTGTGACGTTCACGTTCACGCCCCCATCCTTCAGTGGTAGCTGAGCAGTGACATGTGCGGCGTCAAGGTCCAGAACCGGTCAGTTAAATACGGAAACAAAGCAACATTTGAAGAGGGAAGACAGCGTTCGAACATCTGCTGTGGGCTCAGCAACTCAAAGAGGTAGCGATACACTTTTCAACCTTTTTGACCAAAGCCAATGAGATGCTGGAATTTTAAATTTGCTACCACCGTGATTAATTTGCAATGGTAAATTAAGAGCCAAATTTAGATTTGTTAGTAGAAACCAATGATTGAACAATTCAAGAATGACCTGTTAGATGTAATTAAAAACCCGTTGCCTAAATACAGCATATTACCTGTGTACAAGCAAGAGGAACCCACACTTCGCCAAGAGGAACAATCCAGTTAGGTCTTCAACAAAACGGACCGTCTGCAAATTCAGAGGCTGGAGGGCTGGTAGGTCTGCTTTCTCGCTGAAACAGCTGTAAATTGAAGAGCCAGTTTCTCAAACCTTGAAGCTTTGTATAGTTCCGATGACAGGAAAGGAACAATTTTTCTAGACCTACCGGGTATCATTTGGGTAATCTCCACGTGGCAGACACCTGCACCCTCATTTGCATGTACACAATTCTTTTTTAATCTGGTGATGGTGTAAATAGCAGAGACAGCTTCTGACATCTCACTTTTCTTACTCTGCATTGGAAACTGCCTCAGCGTACATGGCAGGCAATTTGTTCCTTTCAGCACACACAAAAGACGGGTTCATTTAAGCAAAAATTAGAGTGACTAATTGCATATCTGATCTCCAAGATGCGGCTATGTATTTTTTTCTATTGTGTAAGCTCAGAGGATTTATCGAGCTGGAGGGCTCCATTCAAAACTCTGGCTTGAGTCCTGGACGTTTGTCATTCTGTCCCCCTCCCGTCTCCCCCCACCTTCTACACATGCCCAGAGGCCCTATCTGACCAACTGAAAAAATCAAATCTAGGATTTAAGGCCACAATATAGGTGTTGTATAAGAACCTGCTCTAGTAATGCTATTTCTGTTCTTAGACAACTAACAATGCAACATCTACCATGAAAGGGTAAAAAACCCAAAGTAATAAAAAAGTGTCTTTTTCCATGACAAACTAAATTATTTCTGGCACTGTGTTTTATTAACTGTGCAAAATTCTCCAATTTAATCTCTCTGAAGTTCTATTTTTAAAGCAGGGAAATTTACCAAGCTTAAGAGACATCAGAAGTAGGGTGAGCCAGCCGTGGGAAACAACGTACAACGTGGTCACCACCTACCAGGGTCTGATAAACGCCAGCGGTCTTCCCTTCTCCCCTTCTGGCTATGTCCTGGACCGGCAACATCCATCCTACCTGGCTGTAACCAAAGAGAGTCAGGTCCTCCAGGTGAGCGGCGTCGCGTCCTGTCCGCATCCCGGCACCCCGGCCAGAGGCAGCCGTGGCTGGTGCAGGAGACCCCGGCAGCCAGAGCTGCGCGCCTGCACAGCTCTGAGGGTCTTTAACACCAGATGCGGTCAGTGCTGAATTAATGGTCAAGCGGGATTTATGTACAGTCAGCATCTCTTTATCCCAACTGCCTGAATTCATAAACAGGCTGAAAATGAATGCCTTTCATCAGCTTTAATTTTCTAATGCAGTGACCCGTCCTAACTCTCTGTAATAACAGGTCCCTGAGTGACAATTAAAATAAATCACCCTACAGAATATGCCATTAGAAGGATTCATGCCTCATCAGTAACAGAATAGTCTTATATAATATATCCTGAGGAAATATTTATAACTTTAGCTTCAGCCCCCAAAGCACAGTCTCATTACTATTCTGCCCCTGCTGTAGATTTCTCGGAAATTGAAACACGGTTCAAATATTATTTTCTGGGTGACAGTCTAATTCTGTTTTAATGGGGAATACCAGTGGCTAATCATAAACCAATAGCTATTGATCTAAAAAGGATTAATGCCCCACAGAGCCCAAGACGAGGATGAGCCTGCACACACCCCTCCCTTTTTAGGAGAAAGCCCCCGAATGGCTGGCCCGTTTCCCCTCTCTTGAGAATGAGCATAAAAGCCTTCCGAAGGGACTTTGAAACGTAAGGTCTATTCCTCTTTCACTCTTGAAGAAAGGTTTATTCTTGGTGACAAAGGAATACATTGAGAGGAGTTTGTCTGGGGTGGAGAGGCCTTGAGGGTCCTTCCATCACTGTTTACCTCTCAAGGGAAATGCAGGGACGGTCCAGGCTGCTCGATCGCCAGGTGCACAGCCCAGGAAAGACACCAGGGAGGCGCATTTAGGTAAACAGCTGACTTTGGTAAACAACGAAGCGGGCTTTGAGATGGCCTGCGTTGTGAGGGGCTGTGGCTATGGCTACGTGATTGAGGTGACACAGGACACACTGGGCTTAGACCTTGGACACACCACATCTCAGTCAGCTTGGCGGCCACGCGAACACCAGGCACCGGGCGGCTTATGCAGCAGACACCGATGTGTCCCCGTCCGGGTGCCCACACTCCACGAGCAGGGTGTCAGCTCTGGGGAGCTCGGGGGGAGCTCCCCTCCCGGCTCACAGACGGCCCGCCCCTCACCGTGTCCCTGCCTGGCGGAGAGGGCACTCAGGTGTCTCCATCAGGGGGACGAGGGCCCGCCCTCAGGACCGCCCTTAGTCATCGCCCTCGGGGATCGGGCCACACCGTGCGAGTTTCGGGCGGACACAACGCTCAGCCCACGACACACAGCAAGGAAGTGTCTGGCAGCCAGGGACCCCGTGGATGTGTCCCCCCTCCAGGTAGGGGCTTAAACGGCAGCTGGTCAGGGGCTGACTTGTCCCGGGACCTGGAGAGCAGGGGGCATCCTCGTCCCCTGAAGGCTGCCCTGCTTGCTTCTCGCGCGCTCGTCTCCATCCCGTCTGTTCTTTTTGTTGCTGGCCGCCGGTTTGGGGGCGCGCCGAGACCCCAGCAGTCAAGGTGAGTCTGAAGAGGGAACCGTGAATCCTGGTCCCCAGCCCAGAGTTTGTGTTCCGACCTTGTTCACATTTGATCCACATTTCAAAGAACTGCTCAGGACGCGTGGATACAGGGGCCCTCCAAGCCCACGGCCGAGAGGAGATCGGATCAAGCGTGCCTTCCCGGGCCCAGGGCACAAGCCCCCAGACCCCAGCTCTGTCGCTGCTGTTCAGAGTCTTGGTTTTTGAGACTCTTTCCTTCACACTAAGGAAAGATGTAAATATTCTAAATTTGAAATCTCTGCATTATTTACATTCCTAATTGTCCTATTCCGCTAAATAGATGAAAACCCCTGCTAAGAACCTAAAAGGGTAGCAAGTAGAATTAAGGGGTCCCATGTGCAGCAATGCCAGTTCCCAGAAAGAGAAGCATTAATACGAGGAAGTCGGCTTCTTCTGGACAAGTGTTTTATGTTAACAGTTCTCTAGCAAATCGCTCCCCGACTCAGCACTGGGAGCCTTCTGAATGGGGAAGGCTTGACCTTTTGAAGAGGACTTCATTTCCATGATTTGTTTTTATGGATCTGTCGCACCCCGCAACACTCCCACCCTCACTCCCCGACTCACTGCTGAGTAAACTCTTACAGAATTTCTTCTGCAACATGAAGAGGCTTCCGGAAACCTGGCTCCCAGAGGACGAGAGAGAAGCAGGGAGGAGACACTGCTTCAGGACTTCAACACGGACACTTAGAGACCTTTTTCTGTATTTTAATTAAAAAACAAAACAAAAAAACAAACAAACAAAAAAAAACACCAGGGAACCTGAGGTTCCAGGCCACACAAAGGGAAATTTGGAAAGCCAGAGCCGACACCTGGACCTCAGTTTTCTTTCCGTGAAATGAAGAGATTGGATCAAGTGATGTGGAAGATCCCTTTTACGTTTTATCATCGCATCATTTCCAGCTTGGTGGGCATTTAGACACTTGAGTTCGCTTTGGTAGAGGGCGGAGGCTGAGGAGGAACTCAGGCGTCTGCGCCAGTGGTCTGGGGAGGAGCGCAGGGGAGGAAGGACGGCCCAGCCGCTCTGCTCTGCACTGTGGGCTGCTCCCCACTGGAGCCTGGAGGCCTCGGAGGCCCCGGCCATCATGGTTGGGACAACAGCATTCTCTTAACAATCTGTGGGTGACTGCTGTGCGATGGGCATAGATTCTCCTGCCAACGACTTCTCAAGGTCAGATATGACCCCCATTTAACAGATGTGCACATGAAGGAAGAGTTAATTAGACTTCTCAGATTCCTCCCACCGGAGTGCAGGGCTCTCTGGAGGTAGAGCTCCGTCCCGCAGCGGCACCGGCTGGCCGTCCTGTGTTGACATCGTGTCTCTCCCGTAGCCGTCCAGCCCAGCCCTCTGCCTGGACTCAGGTCTCTTTCGGCTCCGAAAGTCTGAAAGGGCATTTAAGGCATTGTCAGAATGTGAAGATCCCTGAACGGCCCAAACCCATGTGTTTCCCCTTCTCTTGCTTTTACTTTTCTCTCCCACCCTCCACGGGTACACCTTCCTCAGACGGGGCTGTGAGGGGGGGAAGAGAGAGAACCCAATAAAAAGCCCGACCTGAGGGGGAGGGATAAGGAACCATCCTGACTGATGGGTTTGCATTTCAAAGCGTCCGTCTTTTGACCACTCAGGAGAGAGCGAGCTTTCTGCTGCTTGATGGAGACTAGGCTTTGGCCGCAGGCAATCATTGGCAAAACCAGGCCTCGAGCCATTTCCCAAGGAGCCTCAGAGCGTTTGGGTGAGAAACAGCAGGGGCACGCTTGAGGGCATCAGGATGGCCCTGTAAGTGGTTTGCTTCGGGCCACAGAGCACCGAACTGCAGAGCTAGGAGCAGGATGCTGAGGCCGCCTGCTGAGCGCCACCCCACTCCTATCTGCCAGAGCTTCCTCTCCCTTCAGACGTGTGACTGACTCACGATGCTGCACGGCAGAAATTAACACAGAAGTATAAACCGACTATACGTCAATTAAAAAAAAATGACCCCGTCAGATGGATACTGGGGGGAAACGCCAGCTATTTCGTGAGAAGGTCTTTCTCTCCTTGCTGCATCTGGTCTGTGAGATCTGGAAAATGCACACAGGCAAGAGGCTGTGTATTTCACGGACTCAAGGATTAACAGAATATGGGGATGCCCTTCGGGTGGGCCTGGAACTTGTATCACTGTCTCTTAATCTGGTCCCCAAATGATCAGTGGACCCGTCGTTTGTACCTGACGAGTGGCAGGCGTGGAGCCAGTGTCTGCAGAATGGTCAGGAGAGGGGTTTTTATTCCTCCTGGAGTGTTCAGTGCAGATCACAAGCTCTTGGGTCCCTCCCGCCCCCAAGCTCTGTGACCCTGGAGACCACACCTCCATCTGTGAGCAGAGGGAAGGGAGATCACTGTTCAAAAATGTGTCAGCAAGACATCTCCAGAGACTGCAGAAAAAAATCTAAGTTTAATATGTATTTACACTCACATTTCCTCAAGATCCATTCTGTCCCTACTCTGCTTTAAAGAAACCCAAAATTTAAAGTTACAGGCAAACTTATATGTCAAAATTTATGCCAAAAAAGATGACAAGAAGATAGAGTTCTACCCTCATCTTGCACTCAAACCAAAGGCCTTGGAGGTTGTACGTAGATAGTGAGTGAGTCTGAAGGACATGTCTTCAAACGTCAGAATGCTTATAGTCATTGTGAAGTCCCGCCATGACCGAGTCTCGTAACCGACTGGTGAATGCAGGGCCCCGGTACTGGCGGGCGGAGCGCTCCTTCCCTGTAAGACCGCGTGCATGCCCACGTGCTTTACGTCTCTTTTCATTAGTTTCCTATGTTCTCATATTTAATTATTTCAAAAGTATCCCCGCGTTCAGAGGTGACGGCCTATAGCTTATTCAACCCGTTCACTAGTGGGAGGTGTTTACGCTGAAGACCCTTATCACTGCGTCTTTGCCCATATCCCTGGTGGCTTTCCCAGGAACGCCTTTGGGTTTGGGGCTCCTGGCCCAAAGCGCACAGGCTTTACGGGTTCGATAACCTCGTGGAGCTGAGGACAGTTCTCATCACACTCAATTCAAGGGACAGCTGGTAGGAAGGGCTGCAACATACAACCTTGAAGGATAGGACAGGGGCGTCCCTCCCCTGAGGGACAGGCACCGGAGTCCCAGCAAAACCCGTCACAATAGAGCCCTAACATCTGACCCGAGGGATGAACGAAACTGGCTGTCAGATGTAGCGCGTTATTAAAAGCTTGAACACAAAGCAAAGCAGGTGACGGCTTACTGTCTCTCTCACACACACACATACACACATGTGCACCCATGCATGCACGTGTATACACCTGCACACATATGTGTGTGCATACAGACAGGCAGCCCAAAACACATTCCCCTCAAGCTTCCAGTCTAGCAGAAGGGGACAGGCCTTTCAGACACCAGGTAACCCTGAAGTCCTCAGGACTGACTGTGTGATCATTTCTGGGAAAACAGAACTCTAGTTAAAGGAAGCAGAGGCCATTGCCATGCAACTTTTAGATTCAACATACCCACACATAATGCCATTTGAGGGGTCTTCATGTCTGCTGCAGACAAGATCAAAAGAAGTGTCAGCTAGAAAATCAAAACTAATAAGACACCTTCAGAACACAGAGTCAGACGCTCTGAGTCACCAAACGGGCACATTTTGCTCTGAGATGACAACAGAATTCATTAAATACCTTTCTGATTCAATATTCAACAAAAAATTTGTCTTAGCACACAAATCAGAGAGATCTGGCACCGGCCACTGCTCTGCTGGCACAGCGAAACTCGGACGGGTCCGAGGGAACTCAGAGCTGTCCCTGCCTCCGCCTTCACAGGGAATCGGGGACGGAGACTTCCCTGTGACTCTGCCACTGACCGGCTGTGTGAAACTGCTGTCTGCCTTTAGTCACAGCTTTGCTGCAAACCAGCGACAAGTCACCTTAGAGCCTGACGCTCTAAACTTGAATAATCAAGTCAGGAGGAGGGTTTCTCCCACAAACTCTCCGTGCAGCAGGATGAAACCTCTCGTATGGCTAAGTCATGCACATCAAATGTTAGGAGGGAGACATCCCTGTGCTACTCAGGTGGTGGGGAGGAGGGAGAGTGAGGTGGGAGGCCAGGTGAAGGAGAGCGAAGCTAGGGTCTTCGCAAGTCTAAGAGAATAAGACTCGGAGAGGGGCTCAGTAAACCAGAGCAGATGGCTGCCATTTGTGTGTTTTCCTTACCTCCGTCATGTCGGGGTATAGGAATCATTCAGAGTAAACTTTGTGGCTAGAACTCAGGGGCAGGCCCAGTCCACGTCTGGGTGCCTGTTAGCACATATATTCAAATCTCAAACATTTCCCCGGGGAAAAGCATCTTATTTCACTGGTGGCGTACAAGCTGGGAGGTGGCTGGAATGAGAGAATTTTAAACAAGTGAACCTAGAGGTGAGAATCGCAGATTCAATGCGCCCTCGAGACAGAGGAGAAGTAAATAAGCACTTTAATCGGCTTTAACTGAGGGTCAGAAGCCCCACGGCTTCTGTGCGCACATTTAGGGCCCTGGTCTTAACCAACCCAGTTGCGGGATCGTCCTTACCCTGCTGAAGTGAGTGCCTGCTTTTCCCTGCGTCCCTGAGCGACTCGGGAGCAACAGACAAGAGTGGGTTTTAGGCCCCGTGGACCTAAGGCAGCGGCTCGTAACTCAGGATGCATCTGAAAGTCACTCAGCGCCCGCGCCTGGGCCGCACACCCAGATTCGGAGTCAGCTGGCCTGGGGTGGGGCCCAGATATTCGCAATTATTTTTAAAGTTCCCCCGTGATTATAAAAATCTAAAGGCTCATCGTAAGGCTCTTGGCCCGAGGCAGCTGGAAGCACGGACCGCCTGAGTTTTGCATGTAGTCCTGCTTTACCATGTAAGGGCTGAAGCGTGGATCTGTTCTGCTGTCTCAGCAAATACTTAGTCATAAAAGAACAGTGCTCAGATGCTATTCTAGACACTACCAAGCCAGCAATAAGATAAAAGAAAAAAAATACATTAGTGTAGCTAAACTTAGATTACATCACGGGATGCAGACCATAAGCCAACAGCATGATTCCCAAATGTTACAAAGTGATACTTGTCATTAAAAAAAATAAAAAGAACAAAGTGAGAGGACTTGAGATTGCAGAAGGGAAGGAAGCAGATTTCAGTGTTAGCACAAATCATATTAGCCCTCAGTAAAAGCAAGACATCTGAGAAAAGTCTTGGAATTTTAGCAGAAGAGGAGGGGACAGGTAATGAAAGGGAAGAATATTCCAGCTGGAGGTAACAGCTGGTCCAAGTGCCCTAAGACTGGGTTTGACAGGTGAGCTCAAGATATGTAAAGGGGGCCCGTGATGCTTGAGCAGGATGAATGAGGTGGGGAAAAAATACAAGCTAAGTCTGGAAAGGTGAGGGGAACCACACTCATCATAAAAGGCCATGCCATTGTAAGACCGTCGGTTTTCACTGGGTGAAACGGAAATCTGAGAGAGGTTGTGAGTCAAGGTCATCCCACGTGGGTTGCCTTTGGCCGTTACAGTGAGCCTGAGGTATGATGGAGACATAGGCATGAGCTCGGTTAGCGGACGAGGGCAGGTCCCTGGGCCGGAGATGGATGGCGGCCTGGACCATCGTCTCAGAAGCAGAGGGGGAGCTGAGTGGTCAAATTCTGCATCTGCTTAGACACTGGAGACCGCAGTACACCGGAGATTAACGCGGAGAGGCCGGGTGGGGGGTAAAAGCTGGCTCTGAGCTTTGCTCTGGGGCTAAGCCAGCTGGGAGGGCTGTGTTGCCTTCAACAGAGAGAGGGATGTTTGCCACTGAAATGGGTTTGTGGGGAGAGTGTGAGTTCATTTTATGTTACGTTGAGTTTGAGATGTTCATTAGACAAGTGAGAAGCCAAGTCACGTTGGATACACGCATGTAGAGATGAGGAAAGGAGTCTGGGCCAGAGGCGTGAGTCTGGGGGCCACGAGCACGGAGGAAGTGCTTACAGTTATGGCAGTGGCGCAGTGCTGCTTTCGGTGTCTTTTTCCTCCTCTTCCCCCGCTGGAAGCAGTGCCATTCTGGAGGGCAGGGCTTTTTGTCGTTGGCGCATTATATCCTGTAATGATTAACTTAGGTATTGCTATAGGCAGACTGTTTACTAATGTGTGTATCCACCTACCCATCCCCGAAGCGTAAGCCTTAATAAATACTCAGTGAGTGTTTTAGGGTCGTGTCTATGACCTCACAGTCATTAGAATCTAGTGTCCTGTCAGTCATTCAACTCTCTAGTCAGACCCAAACACACGGAAGTGAGTGAGAGCATTATTTCTACGTCAAACGCACATTTTTGGTTAACTGGTGAATAATAGTTCTTAATCACGGCAGAGAAAAAACTGGAATAAACAGGTAAAATTTTTCTGAAAACGTGGTAGGCATATAATTACAAACTCTAGAGGGAAAGCCATGCCTCCTGCATTAGTTTCCTGTGGCTGCTGTAACTAATCACCAGAAACTCAGTGGTGCAAGCAGCAGAACTTCATTCTTCCACGGTTCTGAAAGACGGAGTCCGCAATCGGGGGCAGGCGGGGCTGGGAGGGTCTTTCTTGACTTTTCCAGCTTCTGGTGTCTGCAGCCGCTCCCTGGTTCGTGGTCACGTCACTTTAACCTCTGCCTCCGTCTTCACCAGGCCTCTTCCCTGTCTCTCTGTCTCTCCTCTCCTACCCTCAAGGACACGGTCACTGGGGCTACAGCCACCCTAAGCCCACCATGATCACACTTGAGGTCCCCAAATTAGTCACAGCCACAGAGATCTATTTCCAAATAAGGTCACACTCTGAGATTCCAAGTGAACTTGAAGGTTTAGGGGACAGTCTTCAACTGACGACACCTTCTAACCAGCATTCCTCCTATGGTAAGAAAACAGTAAGTTATTTAAATAAAGACACATGGGCAGCATTTTTATCCGGCGTTATTTGTGACAGCAACAAGGAGGAAAGCGTTCTAAACATTTTAAAAGAAAGTAGGTAGCACATATAATAATATGGGATGTTATGCAGCATTGAACTCAACGTAGAAAAATACTTTATGGCAGGAGCAATTGTCCATGATACTTAAAAAAAATGCCAATTTATATGTACATTATAGCTACTTTGGGGGAGAAATACTTTACTATATGGAAACAAACTTCTTTTTTCCTAAAACTTTTTTCCTAAAATGTTTTTCCTAAGAAACTGAAAAGGTTACCCAGCTGCATTTAATAAAAATCACTGGCTGTGGAGATTATAAGTGGTATTTTTAATACTTATTTTTATACTTATTTGAATAATCTAAATTCTTTAGAAAGAGCATCCTTTATTTGTAGTTTAAGAAAAAAATTGACAACTGTCAAAGAAAAAAAAATCTAACAGAAAACAACCTAAGCTGGGATGGGACATTAAAAAGAAGGAGAAAGGTGAATCCTAATTGCCCTGCTCCTGTTGAATTTTGGAATGTGACTGCTCGCTTAATCAATATACATAATTTATTCATCTAGACTCTTAAATGAAACAAATTCATGATAAAGAATACTGAATAGAAGAATAGAGAAATGAATTACTATGAAAGTAAGAAATGGCCACCTTCTAATTTGTTTTAATATCGAACAATTGCTAAGGAACAAAAATACAAATTATCTTAGAAATTAGCGTGAATGTTGAGGCGTCACAGTATTAGATCCGGTCTTGAGTGACAAGCACGCACTCCAGTCACTTTTCTCTGTCCCCTAAGCCTCGTTCAGGTGTAGGTACACGGAAGGAATCCTAAAAGCATTCATTACTCATTCATTGAATTAGTCCCAGGAGTCTTAATCGATAATCAACTGTATTTTCAATGATCACTCTTACAGAGACAAAAGTCTCTTATAACTGACCATTCTAGAAGAACTGGCGCAAAGGCCTGTCTAACGCCCTCGCTTTTTGCAGCAAGCCACCAGACAAGCCAGCCATCGTCCGGGCCCCCCCACCCCGCCCCGTCCTCACCCCAGCGTGCTGCGCGTCCGCGGCTGCTGAAGGGCTTCAGGCTCCCCCGGGCAGAGAGCTGGCTTGGAGAATGCTGATATTCTGGCTTTTGCTCCAGTGTGACTGACAGTTGGTTCTGGGTTGTGGTAGTGAGGCGGCTTTATAAATCAGCTTATGTTCTTTACGCTAAGCTCAGAGAAACACATATGTCACGAGGGGGGTTGATCACTGCAGGGATTCTATTCCTCGGGGAGCAGAAAAGTGCACAGGGATCTCCTCAGTAACCCTCATTCCAAACAAACAAACAAAAAAAGCAATGGGGAAAGACCCCATAAAGTTCTGCCTCGCCCTGCAAGACAGAATTCAGCATGGAGTTAAAGGCAGAATCTCAAGAGGACCTTTCTTCATCACACAATTCAATTAATTCTCAAAACAAATAATCTGAAACTGTCAAAGGCTACTGCAACCCCACACGACAATATGGGTGGGTTTGCTGTGATACAACCAAGAACCGGTGGAGAGAGACAGGGAACCTTACTGGAAAGTGAGGAGAAATGATCTGAGGTGTTGATGGACCGCAGGACGTGCACTGTGCTGACCGGACAGCAGTGGGCAGGTGGGGGTGGTTCAAAACTTCGTCGAGGAGCATCTGAGGGAGACCCAGGAGGATGAAGAGAGGGCCCCAGGCACACTCTGAAGACCGGCTCTGAGAGTCTGCTCTGTCTCCACGTGGCCCTGCTCCCCTGGCCAAACCCGTGAAGCCCTGCGAGCTGCAACCTTCTCATCCTAAAACCCAGAAACAGCACGTACCCAGTCCAGTTCCCCACGGAGGATGCTATGAAAATCCAAGTGAGATACACCAGGAAACGCCTTACAGACTCTAATTTCCCTACGCAGCCTGTCAATCTTTTTCACATGAGGAAAGAAATGAGTGAAATGAGGCGATGCTAAAATACCTTGATCTTTGTTAGCCAGAGGTCAAGGGCTTGTACAGAGGAGTTACCGGATGCCCGAGAAATCGCCCTCGTGACTTCATCCTGCTTTTGCTGACTTCACAGTAGTCAGGTCTGCATGTTGCTGCTGAAGACTGAACCCTGCTTAGGGAAAAGCTGCCAGAGAGTGCCTTGGTCCTAGCTGCCCAAAGAGCGTCCTGGCACTTGCTCATGGGCAGAAATCTGGGTGAAGAAAACAGAGCGCCGATGGCGCACGCCGTAGGAGAGAGGGGAACGGGAGGAGCAGGGGCTTTCACCCGCGCGTTCACCAGCTGTCCGGAGATCTCTCGCCCCCATCCCTTCAGCCAGAAGCTCCGAAGAGAAAAAGCATCACCCCCCTGCGTTTCCCCCAGGGATATCTGCAGAAAGTCAGCTGTATTCTGGCAGCCCCCATCTTCTTGGTGTTTATTCTCTGTAAGGGCTGCAGCGAAAGCTGAAGTCTCCCCGGGTGTGTGTGCTCTTACTGGGACCTGCTTCTCCAGGGCTACGTGACCCCAGCTTCCAAAAATAGAGGTCCAATGAGAACCTTTAAGAAGGAAGGGGAAGAGAAAGGGAGAGAGGATCTTCGAATGGAACAGCGTTATTACATCTGGGAATCAGATCATTAAAGCCAAATACAGTCTGACAATGGCTTTTGTGAGGTGCAGGAGCCGCGGTGGGTTTCTGGGCGCATCACCCCACATCATACGTGTGCTTGGCCTCTGCAGACAACGGGCTTTTCATTTATTTAGTCATTCAAACTTCCATTCACATCTGCATGAGCCCAGAAAACACGGGGCACGTAGGCTACTAAGAAGACTGAGGTAAGGTGGTAGCGAAACCCTGCCTTCTTCTTCACGTGTCTGTTAAGCACACAGGACCGCAGCTCCCCCTGTGTGCTTGTTGCTGCGACTTGTCAGTAACTTGATTGTTGTCAACTTACCAAATTAATTAAACGATTTCATCCTCTTACACAATGAGTTTACTTCAGAAGGACTTTTTAGAAATAATCTTTTTTTTTTTTTAATGCTCTGCATCTCACCTTCCTGAATTTCTTCTGTAGGTGCTTCTTTGAGGAGTGTACTATGCTTTGGAAAAAAATTGGACTGGTGACTAATTCAAGAGAAGAACTCAGGACTTGAGGTGAAAAGCGTCCTATGGAAGTGTGATCAGAGTGCGTTTTTCCTTCTACTCCCGATTAAATGTGATTTGCAACTCAGAGTTATGCCCCTTTATGATCAAGAAAAGTCTCCATTGTCCCTGATGCACAGGGGTGCTGATGCATTGATTTTCTCTGACTGGGGATCTGGTAAAGTCGCAGTCGATCCTGGGGTAGTCAAAGGGCCTGGCTTCTCTAAGCTACCATCGATAGACACTGAGCCCCAAGGACATGGCCGCTCCCCGCCTGAGCTGGCTTCCTCACCAGCAGACTCTGGGCGGTCCCCAGGGCACCTCTCAGTCTTAATTCCCTCCGTGAGAATGGAAAAGAGAAAAAAAGTTAACTGGTTCAATCCCTCCACTAAAAAAAAAAAGGGAAAAAAAAACCTATTAGCATGCTTTAGAGATTTAAACTCTAAAATATCGTAATTCTGTAAATTTGTTGAAAGCTAAAAGTTGCCAAGTCTTTCCCGTGTCTCAGTTAGGAGTGTATTTTCCTGGGAATGACTCTGAAGTCTGATAAAACACCTGTCTCAGGTCCAAGCACATCACCTTGACCCGCCTTACCTTTCCACAGGAACTGATGAAGAAAACTGAAAACTACCCAGGTCCAGACAAGGCTGGCACAGGGATGCTCAGGGTGTTAAGACAAGAGGCTCGATCACGCTGGTAGCTGGATGTGGGGAGATAGTCAGGTGTCAGAACACAAACGCAAAGCCAGATGCCAGTTCAATGAGGTCGTGTGAACCACTGCGCAGTGGATCGAGGCCCAGATGTGAAAGGCACCACTGGTCCCGTGCAGGTCTGGCCCAGGCGTCTGGCAGCCACTTCCATCAGAAGACCTTTACTAGAGAACTGCCTACTGTCTAGGCTTAAAAATAAGAAAGGCAAAATCATTTAAAAATGGAATATATAGAAACATACAATTTTATATAAAATAACCAAATTAATCAAATGAAAGCAGAGAAAAGATAACATACAAAGAACTCACGCAACATTATATGAAAACCACTAAAGCCTCAAAAAACGGGCAAAGGCTCTGAACAGAGTATTCAAAGAAGCAAGGCTGGTTCTTACAAATGCTCACTTTTTCTAGAAACCAGAGATGCATGTTTGCTTATCAAACCAGAATACCCTGATACACACAGACACACACACAGATACATGATGAAGGTTCGACACAATAAAATGGGCCTAACCACGCACTGCTGGGGAAGCACGAAGCTAGTTAGTTTATTTAATAACAATTTGACCATATGTGTCAGCTACCTGCAGATACAAAAAACATCATTATGAACTGACTTAAGAAATGCCCATAGGAAACATATACTATTAGCAGTGATTTCTGTGTTTTGTAGCGTTATATGTAGTTAAAAATAATTATTTTTTCTACTTTATATTTTTCTATTTGTAAGAGAAATGGAATGACTTTTATTTGTAAAAACATGAACAAAGTCCCTTACGTACTTCCTGCTCATGACTCGTCCATGGTAGTTTGACCCAGTTTATGTGGTCTGGGTAAAGTTCATTCCTAAAGTAAAGTTTTAAGAATCGGAATGCTACTTTGATATTGAAACAGGTCTCTGCCTTGGAAGGTGTTAATACTTAATAGTGGGCCTTAGGGAAAAAAGATTGGTTCCTCTAAGACATCTTTCAAAATAGGATTTAAAATAAAATAATGCTGCAAAGACATGATTTACATCATTGCAGTAGAGGTTTAAAAATTGTAATTGGGGTTTGAGTGAGTTTCAAATGCTTAACCAGCAGAAGGCACATGGAAGGCAGAGGCATCCCACAGCCAGGGCCCAGCTCTGAGGAGCAGTTTCACAAAGACCCCGCTGTCCCAAGGAGCCCTCCACCTGCCGGCAGGTGCGCACTCAGCCCTCCTGGCCCAAAAGAGCCGCACAGAGAGCGCTCCGCAGTCCCCACATCACTGAGACCATCCGGAGCTGCGCCTCCGATCAGAAGTGTCCGCGGATGAAAGAATTTCTCTCCACCTTAAATATGGACTCCACGCCTGAAGGCTACATCCCAGTGATGAACAGGCCTGGACCGCACCCCACACACCTGGGAAAGCCAGGCCTCTGGTCTTTAGTGAGTTGGGGCCACTTCCTGTCTCACAGATTTTTCTCTTTCCCTTCAGTTGCTTTCTTTCATATCCTTTGAATTTTATTCTGGACCCAGAGCCTTTAAAACATATTTCAAAACAAAAAGAACTGTCTACACTGGAGCAAATCAAAACTAAGCCACAGAAGCTGAGTGTCCTCAGCAAAAAGCAAACCTTTCTGCTCCCCAGGACTCAGGTTTTATGCTCGAGTTTTTTCTTGTCATTTGCCCATGATTGACAGGCAATGGGATTTAAAACGCAGAACCATCTGACAGCTGCAGGGCCGTGCTCAGGGGGAAGATAAGAGCCAGCGTTCTGAAATCAGGGGCCGGGGCCCAGGCTGCTCCCCAGCCTGCTCACGTGTCCACATGTCCCTGGGAGGAGCAAGGCCCCCACCTTGGGGCAGAGGCTGCTTGGTGGCACCTTTCCATGGGGCAGCTGACGGCCGCACAAGGCAATCTCACCCCATCTCCTGCAGCCGTAGAAACACGGCAGGTTGTGGGCCACTGAGCCACAGGCCACGCAGGCTTTGTAATGCGGCAGTGATCTTGTTTCTCTTATGATTTCATCCATTTAACAATGAGCCAGGGCCACAGAAAAGAACCCCATCCTCCCAAAACAGACTTTCCTTAAAAACATCCCACTCACTAATTAGAAACCGACATCTACTTATAATCAGCATGGTTTAATTGCTTTAAGTAATCTCAGCCTCTCTTAAGAAGCCAAAAAAAAAAAAAAAAACAGATAAGACTTCCCTAATCTTAGTCAGAACTCATGTATGTGCAGCCTTGTGGTACCCATTCCAAGTGAAGTGCGTGAGAACTGGGTGAGGGCCAGGTGAATTCCACTATCTCGGTGTTGATCGTTGCTGCACTATTTTCTCTCCTTTTGAGAATTAAGAAATTGCACATGTCAATTTCACATTCTGAGTACCTGTTTGACAGCCCAGCTGGGCGCATGTGAGTCTTTACAAATTAATATTTGTTTCAAACAGTCCACGACCCTATCCCTTCTTAATTTTAAATCAGTTCTTCCAAGTCTGGAAAACCTACAGTTGAACATGGACAGTAATTCATTTATGAACATTCTGTTCAATTAAAAAAAATGGGTGAAACCAAGACCATTTGTGTTGACAGGTTGCCGGAGGGGGCTGCCCATGAACGACGGCGTGATTGCAGCCCCTGTAACTGCACGTGCAGCTCAGCACATCCCTGCTGCCCCCCGGTGGGGGTGGAAGTGGTGAGTAGGAAGCCATGTGTCCCTAAATCGTGATCACTGCGAACACTGTCCATTACAGCTATTTTATTTGTTCCTACACTTTGTGTGAGAAATGCGCCCCAACTTTGGCAGTTCTGACATAAAACACAACCTCGCCAGTCAGTGGCAGGCGAGCCGGTCAGCTCAGGCTGGGGGAGGAGGGCCTTGAAGGCTCAGCGGGGAGTCCGGGTTTGGCAGAGCTGCCCCGTCATCACCCACGAGGCACAATGCTGGACTTCACCATTTAAAGACGACTTGAAAAAAGCGAAAAGACTAGATTCGTTTGTGGAATTGCTCTTCTGCTGACTTTTCCTGTGATCAAAATTGTTCACCAGCTACATGAATGTGTACAAATTTAAAAACCACGCTGGCATCTAGTAAATGTTCTGGAAACACATCTATAGTCATGGCATTCATCGCTTGTTTTTGCTGAATTGTCTAGGGAGACACAGCAGGGCAGCTGGGAATCAAGGGCCCAGGTGAGGTTAGCGATCACACACACGTAGACGGATGTCAATCTGTCTGATGCCCTGATTGTCCAAACACATCTGGCCGTCTGACTGTGGACAGCTGTGCTCCCCTGGAGTGTGGGTTTGTCCTGGGTGTGCTGGAAGAAGAGAAGGCCGAGTGGGCTGAGTGGGTGTGTGGGGGATGGGTGTAAGTGAAGGAGGGAGATGAAGACATGCTGTGGACAAGGGACAGGGCTGCGGATCACAGTGTTCCTGGGATTTGGGGTCCGGGAGGGGTGAGGGAAGATGGCTTGTGCGAGGCACAATAGCAAGTAAGCTGGAGGCACGGGAGGCGGAGTTCATCTCCATTTGGCTATTTTTCTTCTATGAAGTTTCTTTCTTTCTTTTCTTCTTTCCTAAACTGGGGCTATAGTGTGTTCTAGTCTCTGTGGTGTGTTATATATTAATCCTTCTAAACATGTTTCTGTCTTATTTTCTGGCAAATGTATGCTGATTAATTGTCTCTTACTTGGCTTTTAATTTTGAAGAAATCATATTTAAATATTATGTAATTAAATTGTAATTTTTTGTTGTATCTTAGCAGAGACAAATTAGCAACATTAATCTAATTTCTTCTATAATTCTTCTATGGCCTTTCTTATATGAAAACTTGAATCTTCTAAAAAGTGTCTGTGTGTGTATTTGGCTAGTTAGAAAATAGACAAGTTAGTTTGCCTGAACTGGTACTAATTAGTTTATTTCCTAACTAGCTGATTTTTTTGGTCCAACAACACTTAAACAATAAATTCGGACTTTTTCGAGCTTGTTATACTGCTCTGCCACTAGCCATTCTGGGGCTGTGAAGCCTTGAGCTCTCTAAAACCCATAATATTTAAATGATTAGAACAGCTCTTTCATTACTAAGAATAAATAGAAATATTGCTCAATAATCTCATTCATTGTTGAACGGCATATAATGGACGGAAATTGTAAGAATTCATAGCAAAATGAGAATGACATTTTGAATCATCAGTTATTAAGGATAAAGCTACTTTCTAATACAAAAGGAATTAAATCAAAATAGAAGCCATTCAAAGAATCTCTTGTTCCTTCCTGCTTCTGTCAAGCATGCTTTATAGCTAATGTAGACTTATGTCAGCATCCACAGATCAGATAGACAGCAAGATTGTCTGAAACAGAACCATAGCTGCATCCCAGCTCACTCCAATAATGTTTTATGCATCACCCAAATTTAAAGCATTTTAAAAAATACCCAAATCATCACTAGCCCAATTTTGACTCCACTTCTGATATTTTCTTCAATAAAAATATTTTCATACAATAAAAATTGAGTCAAGCTTTTACAAACTTAATTTAGGAAGTATCTACAGTAAATAATAAAATTGATTTGCCTGAACCACAAAGTCCAAGAATGTTAGAAAATGAAGAATATGATGATGAGACACTTTTTAAAAAACTTAATTGTTTCCCAGACACTGTGTAAAATGTGGTTAAAGCCTCACCTCATTTATTCCCACAACAATCCTGGGAGCTTGGAGCGTTTATCATGCCGTTTTAGAATAACAGAAACCCATTTTGGATGGGAAAAGTGAAGCAAAGAAGAAGTTAAATAAATTGTCCATGGCCTCCCAATAGAAATAGAATTAAAAGGACTTGAATGTAGGTTTCCCTGGTTCCAACATCTGGGTATTTAAAGATTGTATTATAGTATTTTATCTGTAGTTATGCAAATGAGAAAATTAAGACATTATAATGGCTCTACTCAATAGTAAACAAATCTTCTAAATGATACAGAATTTTGTGGATGTACACACACAAAATAGGCTCATAAAATCCATATATAATTAAAACCATGTTATATTCTTTTTTTTTTTTTTTTTTTTTTTTTAGATTCCACACATGAGCGATCTCATATGGTATTTTTCTTTCTCTTTCTAGCTGACTTCACTTAGGATGAGGACCTCCAGGGACACCCATGTTGCTGCAAGTGGCATTATGTTGTCATTTTTATGGCTGAATAGTATTCCATTGTATAAATATACCACATCTTCTTTATTCAGTCACCTGTTGATGGACATTTAGGCTGTTTCCATGTCTTGGCTATTGTAAATAGTGCTGCTATGAACATTGGGGTGCAGGTGTCATCCTGAAGTAGGGTTCCTTCTAGATACAAGCCCAGGAGTGGGATTCCTGGGTCATATGGTAAGTCTATTCCTAGTCTTTTGAGGAATCTCCACACTGTTTTCCATAGTGGCTGCACCAAACTGCATTCCCACCAGCAGTGTAGGAGGGTTCCCCTTTCTCCACAGCCTCTCCAGCATTTGTCATTGTGGACTTTTGAATGACGGCCATTCTGACTGGTGTGAGATGATAACTCATTGTAGTTTTGATTTGCATTTCTCTGATAATTAGTTATATTGAGCATTTTTTCATGTGCCTGTTGATCATTTGTATTTCTTCTTGGAGAATTGCTTGTTTAGGTCTTCTGCCCATTTTTGGATGGGGTTGTTTGTTTTTTTCTTATTAAGTCGTATGAGCTGTTTATATATTCTGGAGATCAAGCTTTTGTCAGTTTCATCTTCTGCAAAAATTTTCTCCCGTTCTGCAGGTTGTCGTTTTGTTTTGCCTATGGTTTCCTTTGCTGTGCAGAAGCTTGTAAGTTTATTTTGGCCCCACAACCGCTCTGTGAAGCAGATTTTATCTTTCTCTCCAGGTTACAGGTGAGGAATGCCCTTTGCAGGTCAGGGCATTTGTCCAAGGCTGCTCAGCTGTGAGAGGCCAAGCTCTCATTCAAATCTAGTCCCTCTGGAATTCCAACTGAACCCTCAGCACATATGCTGCTTAGTCTTTAATTTTTCCACAAAATGAAAAGAGAAAATTGAATTCCCTTTCTAAAGTTATAGAAGGTGAATGCTGGGCTGAAGGCTTCCTGGGGAGGCCCAGTCCTGGACGGCTTAGCGCACACATGGGGGGCCAGTGTGCACCTTCACATTCCGTGAATAGCCCACCATGCAGCCACGTACATACGTTACTAAATCCAGGGCCTCCTGAGACGGAATCCACTTAAGGGAAGAGAGAAAAAGCTCAGGTATTTGGCTCAGAAATGCAGGGGACAGGGAGGGGTGGTTCTGAGGACAGGAAAATGTGACTCACTGAGACACCAGCTCTAGACCCACGATCAATAACTCGGTTCTAAAGCACACGTGCGCGCCCGCGCGCGCGTGTGTGTAAGGGCTGCCGTAAAGAACAAGTCCAAATAAAGCTGTTGGCCCCCTTTCCTGTAAGTTGTCCAGAACAGGAGACCCAGGCGAGGAGGGGAGCAGCTGTAGGGGTGCACGGAGGCGGGTAGCTGGGTGAAGGGAAGGGCTGGCAGCTCGCACCCGCCCCGCCAAGGAACCTGGGAGGATGAGGAGAAGGCAGGTGGAGGCCAGTGGTTCCAGGGAGCCTGCCCGCTGATGGGCTGGGACCCCCAGTGCTGGTGCTGCTGGAGTGGACAGTCGGTGCCCCTGAAGAGCAGGGTTAAAGCAAACAGCACAAACTGTAGACTATTTTCTACTTCATTGTCCCAGTCTGACTGATCTCGAAATGATCTGAAAAACAGTGTTAGGATTCCTCTCTGAAGTCGCAATGAAAATAAATGTGTGTGGATGTGGACTCAGACTAATGCAACTGGGTAAAGCTTTGGTTTTCTGAGGGTTTTTTTTTTCCCACTGATTTTTAAAATGTTACTTCTTTGGTCAGAATAAAGTTTGATGATAAAAATTTAGAGCTTATAATAAAAAGAAATAAGGGAACAGATATGCATCTATTTTTATTATTTAAATATATTATCTATGGACAAAACTGTTTCTTTTCAAAAAATGAGCTTCTTCTAGGGAGAAAACATGAAACTTCCTCGCAGCCACACTGAACCTGTAAATCTGTCCATGTGTCCAACCTCTTCACGATCCAGACAAATTCCACCTTTAATTAAAGGGGGCTTTGCAATGATCTGTGCCCTCCTGATCAGGGAGCTCTTAAATCTTATTTCATATTTCATGCTGCCCAGTGAAGTCTGTGCCTGAGTGCAGCACAGAAGTTTCGTTGTCAGAGCCTCTTAGATTTTTCTAATAACCCTTTGAACATGAGTTAATTTTCTCTCATAATCTACTAAATCCTCAGACTTTAAGGAATGACTTTCATTTCTCAAAGCCTCCTCTTTTCTTTGACTATCTTGTTACAATTATACACTACAAAGAAACTAGAGGTTTGACGTTCTTCTCTTACCAAAGAAAAAAGAAGAAAAAGGCAACCAGTTATAGAAACACATAGATAAGACCTTTATATTGTCTGTAGCAGTTCATACAGATCCTTTAAAATCAGAGATTGAGGGGGAAAGCTGGTTGTTTTTATTAATACATTTCCTTTCCTAAAGCTCTCAGACAATTTGGAAAGCAGCTGTGAAGGGAGCATATTTTGGAAGAACTCAAACTGATCTACAGTATTTAGTGTTTCTAAAAGCACATTCTATTGAGATTTCAGTGTCATTCTTGACTCGCATTTCCTTCTAAGCATTTCTTTGCAGTACAACATGGCTCGCAAGTGAGTGTACAAATACAGGAACCCTGCTTGCTCAGCAGTCAGGCTTCCCGGCAGCTTTATTGCTAGGAAACTAAAAAGTGACATCAAAATATATTTTTTTTAAAAAGAAGACAAAAAAACTAACACATACCCCTGATTACCAAATAGGCTTTACCTTACAATTCTTATCATACTCACTGTTTTGATGAAACGACACAGAGACCACGGAAGGGAAGGACACCAAAGAGACGTGGGAAGGATGCAGGGAAGCTCGTCAGAGCCCGAGGCTTCCCGGTGCACGGCCCTGTATCGCGGGGCCTGCAGGTGCAACGCCGCTCTGTGGAACAGCCCGCCGAGAGCCCGGGGGCGGGAGGGGTAATTCCACCGAGGGAAGGCGATTGCTTCAGAAGGACAAAGACGTAGCTTTGAATACCAAGTATCTCGCTCCAGGTTTTATGACCTAAACCTTGTTACACAAATTCTCCCAGTCTCACTTCGCTCAGCAGTCAGATGTGAATGAGAGCGCTCGGCTTACGCAGCCTCAGAGATTTTCTCACATAATAAACAGGTGCGAAGTCACTGCCGTGGAGCAGGTACTCGATCTACAGTAACATTCGTGTTTTACTGGCTTTAATATTATTATGCTCCATGCTATCTCCCTAAGAGCTCCAGGAGGGTGAACTTCAGATTTCCTCACAGATGTTTAAAATGAATGCTCCTACTTGAAATATTAAGGTTCAATCATCTGTAAAACTCACTTATGTGATAAACAACATCCTCCAGAGCTTTAGGTGAATAAATTAGGTGTTAATAATTTATAGAACGCGCTCTGCGTGTGCCGCGTAACTCGCCAAGTGTGCATCTGTGTCTGCGTAAGCATGGCATTCCATTCAGACGTGTTTATATTAATTTAATAAGCATTATGCGTTTAAAATATTCTCAAATAGACATGACTTTTCCCCAATACATAAATTATTTTGTAAAATAATTAGAAAAGATAAAGTTATAATTGGAGAATATATGTGTATGCATGTGCACATACGTGTGTGCACACCACACACATATACACACACATACGGCTGGTGTTTAACAAATATTTATCCTCTACCTTATAATAGAAATCTGTAATGTTGTCCCACCAAATACTTTACATGATATTTCCAAAATTATGCAAAGTATTAGATTCTAGTGAATGAGGATGGTAAAATCAAAAAATGTAAAAAGAAAAGTTTTCGCATGGCTAACAGTTTTATTAGCTTCTTTGAGCAAATGTCGGTGATAACCAGGAGTGCAGGACAGTGGTTTTCCTTCTATAAGGATGTGTGTGCACGTGGATGTGGACATAAATCATGGCACACACATGCACACCAACTCCAAACAAGGTCGTGTAAGCAAGTCAAACTGCATCACATGCGGAGCTTCGTGGCTGCAGCTCCAGGTCTGGGTCATGGGTCCTGGGATGGGGGTGGGGGGTGAGGAGAGGGGGCTTCTATTGTCATTCGCTCAATGGCGGCCCTCGGGGGCCCTTTCTGTTTGCTTTTAGCCATGGACTGTGCAGAGAAGACAAGCGTGCACATCTGCTGTGCTGGGACACCGAGATCAGGCACCAGGTGTGAGAGTGAAAAATCAACACAGTCTTTTATTGCGTGAACGGAATCTGCGGCTTCCATGCTTTCTCCTAAGTTCCAAGATCTGAGTTTGTGTGTGTGTGTGTGTTTAATAATAATAATACACACAGGTAAGCTGGGACCAAGAAACGAAGGCCCAGAGTCAGGCTGAGGCTTGTCCCATGCTTCACAGATGCTGAAGGCAGAGTCGGGCCCGGATCACGGAATCCCAAACCGTTTCTAAATGTTCTAATTGGTCACTGGAAAATAGTGAGAGAAACCCTTCTTGGTCTGCACGGTCCTGCTGCTCACTTTGCGGACTTCCCTCCATGGGGCCGGGCATCCGCTGCTCTGATGGCTCCTGCGGTTCCGGGCCCTCCCCTAGGTCTAGTAACTGGAACGGGAGCCAGCAGCCACCGTCCGGAGAAGCCCCAGGCCGAGAAGCACCACCCGGAATGCGTGGTGGTTGTTTGTTAAGCAGGCAGATGAGCCGCCTGATTGCCTGATTGCGGGGGAAGGTTAAGGGCGCAGAGTGGAGAGGGGCAGTCGGGGGCCCTCACCGGGCCCCCAGCGCAGCCCCCACCGAGTCAGCTCCTTTCCGGAAAAGAGCAGGAGATTCCTGCAGGAAAGGGAACCTCAGAACTGGAGAAATGACCCGTGTCCGGCGATGCGCTGAAGCTGATGGAGCCTCAGCTCAAGCGCCGGCGACCCAGCCCTTCGGCCCGAGGCCTTGGCGGAGCCGGGAGGTTAGCAACGCAGCTTGGTCAGCCCCAAGTCCTTCCACGCCGGAGGCAAAAAGTTACTTCAAGAATCAACGCCAAAAATACACTTGCCTTTTAAAAAGCTCTTGGTCAAAATGAGCCATTGTTTTATCTTGTGTCAGCGTCGACTTTAGAATGTTCTGGATGTGTAAGCCTGACGTGCACCATCGTTCCTCGGAGGCCTGGGCACCTCGGGGTGCTCTGTCTCTGCCCAGCACTTTCCTAAGTACTTGCCTGAAGGCCTCTCTGAGGGGTCAGTGCATCGCCAGGGGTCCCGGGGGAGGGGCCGACCTCCCCAGCGGGACCCGAGGCCAGCTTCAGCCTTCCCTCACGAAGGCAAAGTTTCTTTCCTTAAATTATTCCTGGATGCACTGATGGGGGCTGGAGGCTACCAGGCTTCTTTCCGCCTGTTCTGTGTGACCGTGTATCACTGAGCACATGCAGTTTGCACAGTTCTTTCACTGTCTCTTTGACTTTAAAAACACACATAATTTCACTTGCTAAGAGTTGACCAATTGCACAATCTTTTTCTATTGATTTTATTGAAGTATAGTTGATTTATAGTGTTGTGTTAGTTTCAGGTGTGCAGCAAAGTGACCGAGTCATATGTATATGTGTGTGTATATATGTGTGATTTCTTTTCCAGGTTCTTTCCCACTATATGTTATTGCAAGACATTGAATGTAGTTTCCTGTGCTGTACAGTAGGACCCTGTTGTTACCTGTCTTATCTGTGTGTATCTGTTAATCCCAAACTCATCATTTATCCCTCCCCATCAATTGCACATTCTTTTGAATGAGACATTATCTCAAGAAAGGAGATGTGTGTGGATGTGAGCACATACACACATGCGTGTATAAATATACATATTACATACACACGTGTGTATAATTTAGGCAAATCAGTCTTGAAGACTGTAATTCTCCTGTGTAAAATCATTCATTTAGTTATTTACTCATAAATAGATAATGAACAATAATTGTAGGCAATACCTTAAGTGAAAGAGATGAAAAAGTGTACCTGTGAACTGTGATTTCAGAACGTAATAGTATAATAAAGATATTCATACTATTAATAACGTATCTTCACAAACCCATTTACTCCTCTCAGCGTGTGCATTATGTGTTGTCGCTTACCTGTGGCGTTCGGCAGGGGACTCAGCAGCTAAACAACAAGCAGAGCATGCCAGGCATTTCTCTGGCTTCCTTCCTCCCTCCCGTCCGTCCACGCGTGTCCCACCCGCACCTCCAGCCCAGACGTCTCTCACGTGTGCTTCCAGACCCATCTGTCAAGCCCTAAAGGACACCCAAATCTCTAACAAGATCAAACCCAAGACGACCAGACCATAACCTAATGATTCTGAAGGTTTTATTGCATTGGCTGCTGCCCTGTCCCAGTAACTAAATTTGCCTGTTGGTAATTTTCTATTCTTTCTGCTTGGAGTGGTTCCTCTCCTAAATTCTGTAGCCATCGGCCCCACCTGTAACCTCTGCCCGTCCAAACTGGTCTCACTCTCCTTCCTCCTCTGCCTCTTGGCGGGGAGAGGAGGGGGGCCTCTCCACGGGGGGCCTCTCATTTCTATCCACCCAGGCTCCCGCACAGCAACCCGGAATTCCTCTTCCCTCGCCATGTCTGCTCGTCCACCAGGCACAGGGTGAGCCCCGGCGCCCCTCCGCTTCTTCCCGTTACCCCACCACAGGCCAGGTGTAGACTGTCGCCAACACTGGCCTTCACTTTTTCATTGCATCCTGTTTGCTTTCGATGTCTCCTCTTCTCCTTTGAAATCTCTTGTGTGTACTACTCCTGGAAAGGCTTTCCAGAACACACACCTTTTCATGGCCACTCCCCGCTCAGCATCTTTCAGGTGTGTCCCCTGGCGCAGGAAGCCATGTGCACAGACTTTGCCTCGGGCAGCAGAATCGTGTACAGCGTGGCTGCGTCCTGACGGTTGTCTGTTTCCCTGTGTGACCTCATATTTTTGAGCTTATTAAGGGCAAGGTTTGTTTAACTGATCTTTGAAGTCCCAGCACATGGCATGATGCCTGGCTTAATAGCGTCTGCTTTAAATGAGGAAATGAATGATTAAAGAGAGGAGTGAAACACATTCCTTTACGAAATGTGTCCCTGGTGACCAGCAATGAGGATTTAAAGACTATTAAGAGATGAAACTTAGCCTTAAGGTACAATGCCTAATGCTGAAGCTTACAGCGACTCAGGCTTTCTCAGCTTCGTCACTCCCGACATTGTGGGCGGGGCCACTCTCCTCTGTGGGGGGCTGTCCTGCGCGCTGAGGGGTGCTGGCGGCATCCCTGGCCTCTATCCATGAGCTGCCGGCACCACCGCCCCACCGGTGACAGTCAGATGTCTCCAGGGTCCCCTGAGGCAGAAGAACATCCCCAGCCGACAACCACTGCAGTGAAAGTGCCAATTACCTGTTCATCTCAATACCATTTACTAAATGACAATAACAACAACAGCAGCAGCACCGCCACACACTGAAGCTGGAAGGAAAGGCAGGCGCCGCACTGAGGCTTTTACATCATTTTTTCCGTGTAGGATTCCTAACACCTCCGGAGTGAGTGTGGCTTTTATCATCATCCCTGTTTCACAGACAAAAATGCGGGATTGCAGTGAAGTTCAGTAAAGATTACAGATCTCGTAAGACATGGAGTGATTCTGGCCTCAGACAATACGCTTCCAGCCTCTGGCTGTGCTCTTAGCCGTGAAACTTAGTCCCGACAATGTTTTTATTTGTGAAGTAACAGAATTGCACAGCAGAATCCAATTCGTTTAAAATATAACGTAACATTTAGCCCTAAGACTAAAAATCAATTTTAAAGTGAGAAAACTGGCTGAAGCTAGATGTTTGGGTTCTGAAGGCCGACCACCGGCTTCAGGCGATGGTTAGACGTGAATGCTAAGGGTTAGTGCATAACACCGGGACTAGAGACCAGGTTTTCCTCTTTATTGAGTTTTTACTAACATTTGTTCCGGCAGGGACAATGGACGCGAGAAAGCAGAGCTAGGAATCTCCGGAGTCCTGGATACTCATCTCAAAGTGCTCCCGCTCGTCTGCTTTACTGCATCTATTTTTATTAATACATCGATAGTGTTCGAGACTGAATGGTAATAGGTTCATTAGCAGAAGAAAATGTGAGGCCATTAATATGTTTTCCTCAAAGATTTTATAAATGCAGCTGCCAGAACGCGTGCTTATGATAATTACATGGGTAGAAATCTAATTTAGAGCCAAAACAATTGGATAATTATCCAAGTTCCTCTTCAAAAGCTCAACAAACACTTCATCAACTGACCTGTGAGCATTCATCACTCAAGTATCTTAATTCTTCTGAGGGTAATAGAACTTTTGATTCATTTTGGAGATTTTGACAAATAAATAGTTTAAAAGTTCTCCACATGCATGACATACTATGAGGTTGTAATCTTAATATCTTCTAAATGTGGGAAATTTCATTAAAATGTAACCTGCATTCACAATTTTATACAAAGTGGAAAAACATCAGTAAGAACTGACCACTGAGTCAGCCTGTTGCTGTGTGGATGTGTAGGTCCTGTGGTTACACGCAAGAGCCATCTAAAACTTCACAGTGTAAACTTGAACCTCACTCTACTGTTTTTAGCGACGGTTTTGCATCTGTATTTAGAAGTGCGTTCCCTTTCTAAAACTTAAATTTGAAACAAACAAGGTTATGTCAAGCCCTTCTAAGCTCAGTGCCTCCTGACATGTGGAACCCCAAATGATTTATCCCTTTCTAGTTCCTGTTACCAACTTCTGGCCTATTTCTTTACCCCACCCTTTTTTAATCTTACCAAAAACAAACAACACATCATCATCATCATCATCATCATAATAATAATGGATTTCAGCTGAAAAATTGCAAGACACAGACTCTCTCCAAGGAGCAGTCTTAGGGAAGGCAACTTCAATAGGGGCCCTAGAGGAGTGTGAAGCCAGGGCAGCTGCAGATCCAGCAAATATTAAACACAGCCCGGTTCAAGCCAAATTAACAGCATCTCACCCTGAAGGCCTATTTACTTCAGTTTCTGTTACCTGATGTATCAGATCTGCCTTCGAACAGCAATAACAAAAAATACAAGTTGCGATAAAATGCCAGGAAAAATAGTCTGAAGAGACAAAGTAAATGTCAGAATTCGGCTCATAGTTTAGAACTACTGCACAGGGGATTTAAAATAACTATCATCCATATACTGAGGGCTTCGACATAAAAAAAAATGAACAACTGTACAAGAAAAGATGGGAAATGTAAGCAGAGAGAGAGAAATTCTATGGAAGAATCAAAAGGAAATGCTTGAAATGAAAAATATGGGAGTGGCAATGAAGAATGCCTTTTTTTTAATTGAAGTATGGCACGAGAATGCCTTTAATGGGTCCATCAGTAGACTGGACAAGTCTAAGGGAAAAAAATATATATATCAATGAGCTTGGAGTGCAGTCAGTAGAGGAATCCTGAACTGAAATGCACAGAAAAATGTCTTTAAAAGTAGACAGTCCCCCTTATTTCCCCTCCTCGTTCCACTGAGCATTTATGCAGTTCAATTCTATTTATTCTCTTAACAACAGAAGCAGGGGGAACACTCCCTAACTCAGTCTGCGAGGACAGCATCTTCTTAATTCCAAAACCAGGTAATGAGATTACAAAGAAGGAAAACTACAAACCAACATACGCCATGAAGTCTGATGTAAAAATTTGCAACAAAATATTGACTAACCAAATCTAACAATGTATCAAAAAGAATTACACACCACAACCGAGTGGAAATCATAGCAAGTATGCAACGTTAATTCAGCTTTTGAAAGCCACTTTGTATAACCCGTCATACCAACAGGCTAAGAAGAAACATTGTAATCATGTGAACTGATGCAGGTATGCAGAAAAGGCTTTTCATAAAATGCAGTGTCTATTCATGCTAAAAATTTGTATTCACCAGAATAGAAATAAAAGTACCTTACTCAACTTGTTCAAAAGTATCCACAAAAAGTCTGCAGCTCACATCATACTTGCTGATGAGCAGCTGGGTACCTTACCCCTAAGATCTGGAGCGAGGTACAGATGCCCACGTCCCCTCTCATCACTTCTATCCGACATTGCACTAGAAGTCCTAGCTGTTACACTAAAGCAAGATAAGAAAATAAAAGGCATACGGACTGAGAAAGAAGAAATGAAACCGGCATTTTCACAGTTACGGATGTCGATGTAGAAATCTCAAAGGATCAACAGAGAAACTGCTAGAACGAACAAGTTCGCGCAGCAAGCGTGCAGGAAACAAGATTAACATAGAAGAAAGGTGCTTTTGATACAGGAAAAATGAGCAATTGGAATTTGAAAATAAAAATAAAAATACCATTTGCAATAGCACAAAATAAGTGGACTATTTTGGTGAAAAGCTAACAAAACATATACAGGATGTAGGTGTAGAAAAATAAAAGGAATCAAAGATTTAAATAAATGGAGACACAGTCCACGTGCATGAATAGGATGATTCAATATTGCTGAGAGACTAGTTCTTGCCAACTTGATCTGGAGCTGAATTCTCAAGAAAAATCTCAGCGAGCTTCTTTGTATATTTTTATATACTGACTCTAAAGCTTCTATTGAAAGACACAAGATTCAGAGTACCCAGCACAACGCTGAAGAGGAACAGATCTGGAAGACTGACACAAACTGACTCCAAGTATTACTTTAATCAACACAGCATGATGCTGGTTTACAAAAAACGGACACATGGATTCAACTGAACAGAACAGAGGGTCAGAAACAGAGGCACACAAAACTGATGACTGATACTTGACAAGATGGCAATGGCGATTCAGTGCAGAAAGGATCATCTTTTCAACGAACGGTGCTGGAACAATCGAGTGTCTGTGTCAAACCTCCTCCCCACCTCGTTGTCCAGACACACACCCAACACCTTTCACAAAATCGTTTCAGAATTGATCATACACCTAAACGAAAAACACACAACTATAAAGCACCTAGGAGAAAACGTAGGAGAAAAACACATTACCTTGTGATGGTGATGAAAACCACAGCATGACGGATGAAGGAAACATTGGTGAGTCATTTTAATTCCTGGTCTAGGAAAGATACTGTGCAGAGAATCAAACGACCAGAACCAGACTGGGAGAAAAATCTCTGCAAAGCACGTGTCTGATAAAGGACTTGCATCTGACGTGTGCAAAGAACGCTTAATACAAAGAATAATCAGATAACCTAATTTAAAAATGTGCAGAAGGGAAGAACCAGCACATTACTGAAGAAGACACACAGATGGCAGAGAGACACCTGAAGGGACGCTCAACACCACTTGCCGTTATGGAGCTAAAAGTGAGAGCGAGAATGAGACACCACTACACACGGACAAGAACAGCTGATTTAAAAAAAAAAAATAACAATGACAATTGCTGGTGAGTATTTGGAGTGACAGAGACCCTCATCGATTGCTGCAGTGGAATGTAAAACGGTGCCCCACTTTGAAGGAGCGTGCAAGCTTCTTACAGGCTAAAAACAGTCTTATCCTCTGACCCAGCAAGAGTGCTCCTGGGTATTGACCCAAAACGATCTGAAAATGCCACCCCACATAAAACCTGCACCAGTAATTACACATAATTAAAAAAAATACTGGAAGCAGCCAAGGCTTTTCAATAAGTGAATTTATAAACCTTTCCCTGTTTGTCGGGAAGAAAGTTGAACTCTGTGATAAGTACCTGTGCGTGAAAAATTGAATGTGACATACGTCACTAATCTCTGTTGTAACCCCAAAACCCAAAAATATCACCGATTTTTATCTGGATTCCATACGGTTGTCCTTGTACAGTGTGGTAACAAAGAGACAGAGTCTGCGTGGGCTGCTTCTGCACAAGTCAAACAGTCGGGGGCTAGTCGGTGAGCCAGAAACCAGGAAGCCTCAGCCGTTTAAAAAAAAGAATAAAATCATGGCATCTGTAGCCACATGGGTGGACCTGGAGATCATCATACAAGTGAAGTAAGTCAGACAGAGAAAGAAAAACATCATACAATGTCACTTATCTGTGGACTCTAAGAAAATGACACAAGTGAACTTATTTACAAGACACAAACAGACTGACAGACACAGAAAACTGACTTACTGTTACCGGGGGAAAGGCGGTGCGGAGGGATACACTAGGAGTTTGCAATTTGCAGATGCTAACTATACATAAAACAGATAAACAACAAGGTCCTACTGTGCAGCACAGAGAACTATACTCAATATCTTGTAATAGCCTATGATGGAAAAGAATATGAAAAGGAGTGTATGTGTGTGTATGTGTAACTGAGTCGCTCTGCTGGACACCAGAAATTAACACAGCGTTGTAAACCGACTACACTTCAATTTAAAAAAGAAACCGAGACACTAAGTGGACAAAGTGCGAGCACGAGTCCAACAAAGACGGGCTTGGTTTCCAGACCAGGCACCGGGAGCAGGAGCTGGTGACCGGCCGGAAGAGAGGAGCACCCACGATGGCAGCGCTCACTGCCCTGGGCCTTTGTTCATCTCAACAATCTTATTTAACACACGAAGAATGTGAAAGTCTGACAGGAGCCACCAGGAATCACACAGGCAGTGAGAGGCGGGGAGCGCACAGTTCGGAAGGCCATGAAGGTGAATGGAACCAAAGAGGCAAATAGGAGACGAGGACCAAAGATGTCTTGAGCATGAGGTATGTTCTCTCTGTCATGAAACCGCTAATCTTTCTAGGATCCAACTCAAGCCTGGGAACACATCACAGCAAGAGAGAGTGAGCAGGAGTGACTGTGGACTCTGGCCCTGGCTCTCGGCCAGAGGAGACATGGCCACATGCCCAGGGTGGAAACGTGTCCCAGACCTGTCAGGCTGTGCACCGCGTCTGCACGCTGCAAAATTATTTTGCATGTTAGAATCTACATGTTAAAGTCCAGAAACTAACATATGGATTGTAAATTGACTATAGCTAAGTTTAAAAAACCATCCTTTCTAACACTGTTTGAACACTGGACTAATACAGGCATGTCCAAGTTAAAGAAAATCCATCTAGAGCTGGACACTGGAGGCTGCTCAGGGTGTGAACACTCAGAAGTTGCCTGCTAATGCTGCCCTGTGCGCTTCCGTTGTTTCCCACGGTACAGGGAGAAACCCGAACCAGCATTGAGAACAAACAGCTTGCCGGCACCTCGGCACCTAGAAGCCAAGAGGGACCTGCGCTCGCACTGAGGTCTGTCTAGCTGTAAATCTTACGTCCTTTCTACCACATCTTCTAAATGTCTACCCAGAAATTCCTGTGACTTTTTCTTCATGCCACTCCCATATCATATAATTCTCCAAACTCAGGTCAAAGAATTGAAACAGAACGACATAGCTCATGCCCGAAGTCCTTCCCCACCTGCAGTTTTTTGTTTTTGTTTTTTTAAGAATCCTCTGTTTCTCCAAAGTTATTCTGTATTCATGGTTTATTGCCTATTTCTCTGTATTTTAAAAATAACAGCAACAGTAACAAGAAAGAAACCTGTAGCCATCTCATAATTATCTACGTATTTCTCTCTAGTTGAAGCAAATCCGGTGCTGCTGAGCCCCCCTGGCGGTACCGTCAGACACGCCATCAAAACCATTAGAAGAGCCGCTGAGGGAGCACGGGAGCCCATCTTGAGTGTGCTTTGCCCGAATCCGTTCTTCGCGGTTTTGTGATTGTTGTATTTTCCATAAAATTGATCTCCATGTAGACCGTTACGGTGAATTTCACAACAACTAATACAATTACCCACAAATGAAGAAAGCGTGGTCTTGTCCACCTCACTGTGGGGAAGCGCGATCTTGGCGAGTCAGCAGTTGCTGGGGGGAGCATACCAGCTTTGGGCTTGAGCAGGGAGCTCGGAGCTAACGTGTGCTGGAGGCGAGAATGATATTGAGCATCCTTAATTAACAGCTGCTTTTGATCAGGGATTTAGAAGTTAGCACCTGCAAGGAAGTGAGAATTGAATTCAGAATGGCCTATCTAAACGGAAGAGCTGCTGTGCTGGGCGGAGCTTAGAGCCTTTACTGAGGGATGCAGGAAAGCCGGTGTGAGCGATGTGGGTTGGAGACACATGGTTACGTGTCTCTGTTTCTGGAAAAGACATTCACACATTGAATAATGAATTATTTTCTACTTTTAATGCCTCCAGAATATGAGCACATGCAGAATATTCAATTTGTGTCTTTTTTTAAAGAAATAATTATCATTCATGTGTCTCTAAGGCACAGCCACTTACAGCTCTGAAGCTCACTTTCCCCACTAGTAAAACAGTTTTATAATGCGGACCTCGCACACCTGCTGGGAAGAGTCAGCTTAAGGATACAGTGCGTGTGACAGTCCCCGGCACACGGGGAACACACGCTAGCTTGGCGTCCCCTTCCGGGGCCTAGCACCTCGCCCGCTGGATGACGTAAGCTCTTCATGGGTCCCTAAGTGCGCGGCCGGTGAATGGGGCCTCTGAGCTCCACCTACAGCTCTGTTTTCACTGGGATTGCTTCCCTGTTCTTTTCCACCTGTTCAGACATTTCCCTCATTGGGACGTGTGTATAATGAAATAGTATCTATTGTTTTTCTCAAATTACGATATAACTGGACACCCTGAATTTTTCTTTGCTAAACCTGGCGGGCCTGCCCTCGGAGGTCCTGAAGCTCCGCACTCTGGGACTTCTGGGGGATGCTGTTCGTGGTGCAGCAGACGCACGGACGGCGAGGGGGATCGGACTGCCTCCAGACACAGGCGGCTTCTGTCCAACCCTCTGGCGCTTCTCTGCCCCCTGCTTCCCCGGCTCTGTCCAGGGTCTGCCGCAAGGTCCCCACGTGTCAGCCACACTCATGACCCTGCCCAAGATCTCAGCAGTTCTTCATGCTGCCTGACTTTGGGATTCAGATAGTCAAACACTCTCTATAAAAGTTTCCTATTTCAGCTCGCTGTAATAATCACATCTTGGCATATCCAGAGCACTAAAGAGTTACTCCAGAAAATTACAGATAATCTTCTATCACTATTTTTAATTAATAGCTAGTCTTCATTGAGACTTTTCAGAGTGTGGACCTGATACTAAGCACTTGTACAGGAATTACGCAACATTGTAAATCAACTATACTTCAGTTAAAAAATGAGATAGTTACTATTATTGTATCTATTTTATATACAGAAAAAAAGCCTATAAGTACCCTGCCCTAAGTCGCATAGTATGAAGTGGAGCTGAGGCCGCCTGTTACAAGGTTCTGGCAGGAAAACTCCTTAGCATTTGGTAAACTGCCAGTAAGTACTTTTCAATTAAAAAAGCAGAACTCCTAGAAGTCCCTTGATTAGCATGTTCACATTTGCCTAATCATATAAATTTCCTGTTTGTTTGAGCTGGATTCTAAAACTCTGCGTTCTTAGTGTATTACAGTCATTCTCGACCATCATGACGAGTTAAAACCTCATGGATTTCACAGTTACCTGTGAGATTTCCCAGAGGAGGACACGCTTATCACAATATCTTTACTCCGTGGCAAATGTCAATGGCTAGAACCTCAAACTAAAGACTGATCGTCCTTTACAATGGAGTCAAAATGATCCTAAATAATGGTTTTACTAATAATTTTGTTTTGCTTATAAGCACCAACTTAGCTTCTTCTTAATGAGGCATAAATATCTAGTACAAAATATGTTGTCAGAAAGAATCTCTATTTCCTCAAGCTTATTTTCTTAGAACTTAGTCAGCTATCCACTCACGTGCAGAATTATTTATTAGTGAGTCAGTTTGGTAGTCGAGGAGTCAAAATATACCTAACCAGCACCTGCTCTGTGAAGGCTCTGTGCTTAGGGGTGAGGCCTGGGTGATGACCAAGCCTGCAGAACGTGGACCTTCATGCCGCTGGAGCTGTTTTAAGGAGACAGGAATCCAGGAAACAAACCAAACAAAGGAATATGCATGCGGGATGTGTGTGTGTACACAGACGTTTAAATGAGAACTGTAAAGGGAAGGAATTCGTAGGCACTGTCTTCTTACCCTTGTGGTCTTTTAATGAATGAGGTAACTCACATTCTTCTCAGAACAGAGCAGAGGCGTTAGATTCCTAGGACACGTACATTTGTCCCGTTATGTAATCATCACTTGAATCTGCGATGAATGGCCAAGAACCAAGAAATGATCGAGCAGGGAGCTGGGTCATGGATGTAAAAACGCTCTCACCCCGTTCATTTTCTAAGCAGGCAACATGTCAAAGTTCCGCGATACTTGGGAGCAGGCGCTAGTAGTCCTGCCTGGTCTGAGGAGCAGCTTCTTATGCTCATTCTCACGAGAAGAACGAGTGGAGGAAGTTGTTCCACAAATGCAAACACACGCAAATAACCACAATTTAGTCCACAGAATATTTTCGTGCTCAGACTCCAGGGACAAGGACACTACAAATCTGCAGAGGGAAAGGACACTTCAGTTCATTCGTATTAACATGGCATTGCTATTGAGCTAGGAAATGAATCTTTTAAAAGAATAGTATCAAATAATTTCATTTCTGTAATGTGGAAAATTGAGAAGCAGCTACTGAAGAATATCCAGTAGGCCATCAAACAATATATTCCCTTCTTTTACCTTAAAGTGACGATTAATCAAATGAAATGTGACTGTGGAATTTAGTGATTTTAATTTGCTGTGTGTTTTGTGAAGGCTGGTGAGTGATTTAATCATCAACGTTAATTCAGTAGTCTTTTAAATACAGAGAAAAATGTGTAACTTAACAGACCCAGTAAGTTACAACTCCATAAAATGCATGCTGTTTCCTTACTTCTCTTTAGGGAAACCAAAGAGTTATATGACTACAAATGGTTTTGAGATGAAACTCAGGGTGATGGAAGCTCAGATGGTGAAGTCTGTACATCACAGCCCTCTGTGAGTTCAAATATGTGATTCTAATCAAATAATGGAGCTTTATGGGTTGCACAGAAAACCAAGTCAACAGAATGCTCATCATGGAAGAAGAAAGAGTCCAGAAGGCAGGTGAGGGGCAGCCGTGGTACCTGTTCATGTGCTAGAATCAAGGAAAGAAAGAAAAAGCCAAAAGGAAGAAGCTGTCCAACCTAAGGCCGTGGGAAGTCTGGGTGAGTTCTGGGCTGAAAGGAAGGTACAGAGTCTCTTTTCACTGTTTGGGGCTAGCATAGAATGGTAATTCTTCAGAGAAATGTTCGGTCTCTGCTCTTAAGCAGATGAAAATCCAGCAGGGAGACAGATTGCTGAAAATGATCATTTCATCGGATCTGTGCAAAGGTGGTGGTGAGGGCAGGCCCCCAAGGACAGTGGAATTCTCGCAGGGAAGGAAGGGTGATGGACGAAGGGGGAAGAAGGGCACAGAACGAGGTCCAGGTTTGGGAATTCAGCTGAGACAAGTCCTTTACTGGCCGCATGAAGACTTTTTTGGTAGAACTTGGCTTACTGTTTCCATCTCACACTGGTGGCCCAATTGTCTCCATCCGCATAGAGGACAGAGTTAACTTTCCAGTAGGTATAAAAGCCCATCAGAATTTAGCTGCCCTAAGGCAGAGTTGTTCTGGTTTATGTACGTGCAGTGTGCAGCACAGCCTTACACGTTGCAGGCACTTAATAAATGTGTGTTATTGTCGAACAGAGGATGCCATCAAAAGTGAGCTTCATAAACTGGGGCGACTCAGGTTTCTCCTCCATGTTTCATTCAGCCTTGACCCCAAGAGGCCAGAGTCATGCGGACAAAGCACAAACGATGGAGGACCCCTATCCATTGGAAAGCTGGTTAAACTTGGCTTCGCCTCACTTCGGTGGGCTGTTGATGAAACACTGACATCATTTCTGCAAGTTCCTTATGGAGAAACAGAAGCCAGATGAGAAGCCTGGCCCATTTTCAGGTTTGCACAGCACACACACACACACATGCACACCTGCTCGCTTGCATAGACGTATATGAACATTTACCCAGGGTCTCCCTGTATTTGGAATATTTGTTAACATGTTTTGGATTGGGTCAGTGGATGGAGTTAGGGGCACGTGTCACCACGTCTCTGCAAGCTCTAGGCACCACGGGACACTGTAATACCAACATCTTTAATAACAGCTTCGCTGGCACGGGTCTCTGCGCCTGCTGTGGCACACTGCACCTGCTGTAACGTCGATAACAGCTTGCCACCGTGCCTTCTGGAGTGCAGGGGTCCCCTCTTGCCCGGGGACCCTTCTCTGAGGGTTTTCTGCCTGATCCGCCCTGTGGATGCACAGGCCCACAAGGTCACCTGGTCTGTGTCTCACCAGTGCCACGTGGCCGCCAGCCTCCAGCAAAAGGCTGAAATGACCCGCTGCATCTGGATTATCAGAGTGGAAGCAGCGCAGGCTCCTCCCTGGTCATCGACGGGCCGGCGCGGCCCTGGGTGTGCGGGAGGGTCGCAGCTCTTCCTGCTGTCTTGAGATCGTCATTATACGAATATTTTGGACTCCTTGACCTTGAAAAGACAACGCTGGCTAATCTGACCCTAGAACCTTGATGCCGAGGAACATGTGGACACTGCCTGTTGCTAAGTACAAGCGGCTAAATTGAATTTATACTGACACTGACGGATTTTGCCTCAAAGCCTTGCTGGCGCGGGCGCGGCCGGCTCCCCAGGCTGCGGCTTCACGCAGCGCAAGTCAGTCTGTTTCACTTTCTTTTCATCGTGCTTTCGCTGGTGTGCAGCTACGTCTACCGCCGTGCCGCACTTATTTTAAAGTGAAGATTTACAATATTCATATGTTTACCTGTAACAAATTTAGCAATTATAGACAGAGAATAGAAATCATCTTCCCAAATTTAATTTTTCAAGGAAATTTTACTGATTTTGTGTCTGCTAAGAAATCTCTATTATTTTATTGCCTTTTAAACTAATGCTATTTACTTTGTGTTATTTCAAACGTGTAACTTTTCTGAGGTTTTCCTTTGTGGTTTTAATGTTACTAATAATTTGTCATTTCTTAGGCAGTTCTTTTGTCTATAATAATATCACCACGTTCCACGTTGGCTATTCTTCATTTTATTTTTTATGTTGGAAACCTCCGGCAGTAATGTTGAGTGTACATTTTTCAGAGACTGGCAGTAATTTTTATTGACTGGCATGAAGAGCAGAGACCGCTAGAGCGGCCCAGGCACAGGGTCTGAGCGCGCCAGCGTCAGAGAACCGAGAGCCTCCCGCGTCTCCGCGCACGTCGGTCACCCCAGGCTCATGGGTGCCGGGGCCGGCCCACGCTAGCACCCACACTTTCTCTATGAGTAAAACAGCATTTTCAGGACGTGAACCGTCAGATGGAATGGTCCAAACAGAAAGAAGTCGTCTTTGCTGAGTATCAACTAAAACGAAGCAAAAATAATGAAGATACAGATAATTTGTATCTAAACATAGATAATATACATTATTTTGCCAAGAAAATGCTTAAATTAAGCCCCTGAGAGCAGGAAAATTCACAGCCTTCTCCAAAAAGTAAACACCTTCTAGATGGGACCCAAACTAACTATAAAATTGAGTCTGGAAGCACTTTGTTACAAGGCTGGAAATGAGGCTGATTAAAATGGATCAATGCTGTCCAAGAGCAATCCTAGAAAAGGCTGGGATGTGCCTGTTTCGAGCCAATGATGCGTCTTTCAGGATCCCTCCCCAACCCTGGCGTCCTGTCTGACTGTCATTGTCAGAAGTTTGACATTTTTTCACTGCACCCATTTTCTGGACTCAGACGTCTGACTTACTCTGGCTTAAGTCCACATTCTGCTCCACTCAGCAAGACCCGTCTCTCTTGTCCCCTGGGAAGTGGGTGGATGTCAGCGGTGTGTTGGTAAGTGTTTACCAGCTGCCCGTAAAAAAGCCGTTCCTGTGGTCTTTGCCAGTCTCTGTGGTGCACGTACTCCCACGATTGCTGAATTCAAAGCAACACTGTGACTGAGTTTGGAGCTGGTAAGAAGTGTGCGCGTCACAGGCTGCTGGGAGCTGGCTCCAGCCCACCGCGGGGGAGCTGGCTCCAGCCCACCGCGGGGGTGCTGGCTTTCTAGCCACTGTGGGAAGTTACGAGGTGGGAAATTCAGAGAGGGGAGTGGGGAATTGCCCCCCATATCGAGAGGAGAGAAGACAGGGAAGGCCCCGGGTAAGGTAAACTGCTATTTTGGCCTCCCTGGTGAGCATTCTGGGGTAAGTGCCCAGGTGGGGTTTGGTCATATGTATGGAAGGGGTCCTGAGCCTACTGAGCAGGGGAAGTTAACCTTGAAGTTTTAAGTCTATTTCTCAGTTATTTTCAAACTTTTCTATCATAAGACTCACATAGAGATGCGTCTTCAAAGTGCATACATGATTTTAACCCAATGGGTTGAATTGGTCCTTCTAGGAAGACCCTTGAGAAATTATGTTCCAGCAATTAGGCGAGACCGGGAAACACAGAATTTGAAGCCGTGACGTAGGGTGTAATTACCTGAGGGAGAGCCGGTAGAGCGGTGTTTTCCTGCCCTTACTGTGCGCAGAACCACCTCAGGGAGTTCACAAATTCTATTGCCTAGTAGATTCGTCCCACAGACTCAGACTGAATTTGCCGGGGCTGGGGGGGTGTGGACACCTGCAGGTGTGAGGGGCGCCCCGGGGGGGGTCTAACACGCAGCCCGTGCTGGGACCGATGACGGGTGTACCGGCCGTGGGGCCTGGCAACAGAGCTGGGGGGAGCTCAGCAGCTTAAGTGAAAGCACGTAACACTGCAGCTGCAGCTTATAGGCTGATGTCTGTGTCTCTCAATGCGCTGCGCCCCCCCAGACTGAGCGCACGTCTGCTTTTCTTCTGTGTCCCCAGCTCCTACCCAGTGGTCGGCATATGGTGATCCTGCAATAAATGTGGAGTGACTGAGTGTCCTAATTGGCTTCCTTCAGTAATAACTTGGTGATAATGTGTTGATTAAAGCATTATCTTGTTCTGAGTAACATATTTGCATCTCTACAGGGCCATCTGCAGTCAAGACTTAACCCAAAGAAATGCCTCCCCCGCTGGGGAAGGCAGGTGGGAAAGGCATTTTTGTGTTGAGCTTTCTGCTTCCTACAAACTGTACCATGTGGGCAGCTTGTTACTATTACGTGCAGTCTCGTGTCTTGCTAGATTTTGTTTTTTTAAATGTTCATAAGACATCAATTTCCCAGCTGGAAGGTACAGCCAAGGATTTTGGAATAATTGTTCTAGAAGGAGATACAACAGATATTACTCACATATTGAAAAGCAGTTAAAGCCATCTGAGTGCTAGATAAGGTCAAACTTTCCCAGATGTGTAAAAAATGGCGTTTTCCTCCTAGGCAGAAAAGATTATTTTCACAATGATAAAAATGAATCTATTCCAAAAGCAAACTTCTCATTCTCAGTGCAATGGCTTTGGAGTCTGAGCACAGAAGATACTCAAGGATGCTCTGGCGCCCGCGGTTTACTCGGTAAAGAATGTGAACCTTATTCCTCGTACTCACGGCCAGTGAGGAAAGAGTCGGCGCCTGTTTTCTCGCAGTCCGCTTCTCCCAGGTGACTTACCTCGTCCTGTTTTGTTCTCTTGATTTTCTCAAAGACAATGAAAACTGAATCCAATGAGAGAGAAGGGCTTTCCGCTTACTGCAATTTGTCCTGCTTGAATTACAATGAACAGTCACCCCGCTCTCCCCTGTGCATGAGAAGCATGCGATTCTCGGGGTCTGTCTCCCCCGGGCGTCTCCACCTGGGTTTTGAGGGAAGGCTGGCTGGATGCAACCACTGGTGGATAAATGCTGTGTAGGCTTGTCTACGCATCTGTCTACATTAGGTCACACGTCTCCGGTGATCAGGCACAGTGGCTTTGTCCCCTAGGGGACGCTGGCCAGCCTCTGGAGACATTTTCGGTGGTCCCACTTGGGGGATAAGACGGTGCTGCTGGTGTCTGACGGTGGAGGCCTGGGGCACCGGGGAGCATACAGTACGCCCCGGCTAGCCCTTGACAAAGCAGCTCTCCAGCCCTAACGTCACGCGTGCCGAGGCTGAGAAGCTGGCCTGTGTCTGTATTCACGTCTGTCTCTGCACATCCCACGGTTACGTAGCCCTTATGTGACCCAAGCTTCCAGGAGGTGCAGTCAGTCCCCTACATCCTGTCCACTCAGCACTAGTAAATTCCTCGAGGACAGGACAGCGTCATGCCGTCTGTGCTGCCATGAAACCCAGCACAACCCTCTAGACATGAGTGCACAGTGAATGTTTTCTGAAACGAAGCCGGAGAGCCCAGGGGACTTCGTGTCCTGGTTGCCACTGCCATGGTCCTACCGTGATATGTGAAGAAATTCCTTTTGTTTGGTACCTCGAAGGCCCCTGTAAAAGTGGACACGGCACCTTCAGGATAGAACACCGTAACCCTCTACAGGCACCTCAGCCTAAGGCATCGTGTTGTCTAATTACAAAGCACAGCCCTGAATCAGATAAGGCGCGATCTGACGGAGACCGCGGTGAGAATGTCATAGCATCCTTGGCCGCCCTCTTCAAACCGCTGGGTTACCAGGAGGAAGTCTAATATCAAATGTGGTCATTCTTAACGGGGTGTTTTTGACCCTGGTCTCATGGGGAAAATTTGTCCATGTCTGGAGACGTTTTTCCATTGTCACAATCGGTGGGGGCTATTGGCACCCAGTGGGTGGGGCCAGGGACGCTGCTAGACACCCCGCAATGTGCAGGACGGCCCCCAGCACGCGGACATGTCCAGCCCCAAATGTCGGCAGTGCCCAGGCCTAGAAATGCTGATAGAAATTAAGCAGCGCGTGGCCCGTGAGTGGGTGAGCGGTTACAGCCCTGCTCTCATCCACACTGACTCACATCGCCCTCACCCTGGCCAGGATCACACCTGAGCTCTGCTCTGTTTCTTGCCTTGGGCTGATTTTCAAGAGGAAAAAAGAAAAGAAAAGGCAAGTAACCATCAACCTGATGTCGTCAAAGTGCTTTCGTGGAAGCATTGCCCCCGGGAATTGGGCGCCCTGTCTTTCTTTTCTCCCGCCTGCTGAGCCAGCTGGAGAAGCCAGGCCCTCCGGAGAGCCCTGGGCCCAGGGAGCTGCCACCTGGCGCCAGGAGCCAGCAGGGCCCGGTCCCTGGAGGGCTGGCGGTCGTGGCCTGGGGCCTGCCAAGTGCAAACAGCCTCCAGCAGGTCTGCGCTCAGGAGGTCCTGCCCCTCTGCTCACCCCGGGGCCGGCGGGGCGGAGCACGCAGGCACCCCCTCACCCACACCCCGTCCTCGGCTGGCTTCCTTCACAGGGGCGCAGAGAGCTTCCTGGAGAGGAAGATGAAATACGACAAGCACATGCAGCAAACAAACCGACCTTGGGGCCCCATCCTGGAGGGTGGCAGGTGTGCACTCCAGAGACACCGAGCTTGGATGGAGTTGGGTGACGCAGCTGCCCGCCCCCTCCCCCCCTCCCAGGGGGCATTGGATGCCACGCGTGCGCCCCGGGAGGTGGTGGAACTTGCTCCCCGGTTTCAGGGGCGAGTGGTACAACCTTTTAACCTCTCAAGCCCTCAGTCTTGAGTTTCAAAGGGTATCAGTTCCGTGGCAGAACCCGTGAGTGGGCGTCCTTCCTCTTGTGGAGACGCTCACACGTAGCGCAGCAGCGGCCACGTGCCATGTGCCAGCCCAGCTCTCAGAAGCCGTGCACAGACGATCTGCCTTCGCCCCACGGCACTGCGCGCCAGAGGGATGGGCCACAAAGGACCCCACCTGATTTTAGAGTGTGAGGCGCACCCCACAGACAAGAAGAGTTGGTTGGGCTCCTGAGCCAAACATCCCCTGAGAACCACCTGGCTTTTAAAATCATGGGGAAACTTTGGGAAAGTGAAATTGAGATTGAACTCACTAGGAAGCTTTCAAAAAGCAGCTGGAGAAAATAATGTTCTCGAAGTAGACCTGTGCTCCATGTTTTCCATCACAGCCTCCTCTGCACAGGGGCTTGCTGCGGTTAGTCAGGCGAGATCCAGCTGAAGCAGAGAAAAGTCCAGACAGCAACGTTTTTGGACGAGCAAGCCGTTGCTTCTGAGAGTCTTTAGAGCAGCTGACTTGGTGTTGGTTTTGGCTGAAGTCAGGATAATTTGTAATTAACTCAGCATCACAAGAGCTCATGCTATTTCATGTAAATGTTACTTTTTAAACCCTTCAAAACAGTTTTATAAAGAAGACACATAATTGTCCTATTTATTTGCTCAAAGATATCACATTCCTAGTGAGTGAAATCTAAATTTGTGAGAGTTGGGAGGAAGCAAACTATTTGAGTGAGGTCCTCAAAGCCACCCTCCGCCCCGTTCCAGGCCCCTCTGACCTTGTTCTCCATCTCAGCTTCCCCAAGTCTGTCCTCAGGTTCTTCATCACCCAGAGAACAGACGGCTCCCAGCGTAAGGTCCGCTGGACTGGAGGAAGGAATGGATGCTTGGTTGGAAACAACCTTAGAGATTAGAATCAGGGATTGGAAATTGTGCTGAAAATTATAGCTGTTCAATAAAGAAGAAAATTAGGGACCAGAAGTTAGAAATTCAATGTCGGTACTGTGCATGAATTGACTTGTTTTCTCCATGCATCCAGATGCTGTGGACAACTGCTCACTACACAGCAGAATTTCAATAAATTTTATTTTGAATGAATAATATAGAATGAATACAGAAATCTTTGTGGAATAAAAACATTTTTGGCAAATTAAGTTATGAATATAGTTATGAGTGGCCAGGCCAGTCATCCCAATAGCTGTCTTGACTGACAAGTACTACGTACAATGGGACATTGTGACGAAAAGGTTTCTCTCAGTATTTCTGAAAAGAGATAGTGACACAGCTACATCCCATTAACAACAGAGGTGCCCAGGCTCCTTTCTTCCTGGCTGACTACTGAGTTTCTAATCTTAAGAGATTTGAGGGGTGTTTCTGATACAAATATTCAGTAAATTAGTTGGATATTCAGGAAAGAAAAATTTAGGATCTAGAAGAAGACATAGAATAATATACTTTGATTAACTGTAAAAGGATTTTGTAGATTTCTTCTAAGTTGCCTGGTTTACAAAGTACTTCATCAATCCATCTCGCATGAAATATGTCCTAAAGTTAAGCACTACAATGCGATACTTAGATCTAAAACTAGAGGCACAAGCACAGTCGGGGGCATAAAAGAATCATGAAGCTCGTTTGCGACAGCCCCACCGTCGGATACGGGAGACGTGTGTCGGCTCCATCCATTCTGGTGCTGAAGCAGCAGCGAGACATCCAAAGCCCAGGGGAAGCGCTTGACGCGCAAATTCAGCTCCAGCGGCCGGGGCTGTGCTGCACCATCAGCGCGCGGCGAGGCTGCTGTGCACACGCACTGAGCGACGGAGGCAGCGTGTTACAGTGACGGGAGGGGGACGTCCCGGGCGCCCGCAGGCGAGCAAGTCTGTTCGCTTGAGTCCGCCACGTCAGAGTGATGCAGACCGTGGGAGGAGGCAGGACGCTGCTGGGCTGCTGGGGAGTCTGGGCTCCACAGGTCTTAGACGAGGCCCCTGCACACAGCTCTCCTGTAAATCAGGTAGATCTGGATCCTCACCCACGACACCCCCCAAATCAGTCTGAGTCTATGGTGCGACATCAAACTGTCAAGCATGGAAGGAGCTGGGTGGCCAGGCGCCCCTTTGGCACCACGTGAATACAGTTATGGACGATTTCCTTTCCTATAACTGCCCCCATGTACTGCCAGACGGCAGGGACGTTGTCTTACTGGTATCAGCAGCGACAATGACAACACACAGAATCATTGCGAACGACAGTCTGCTTTTTACTGCACGTGCAACACCTGATGAATCCCTTGCAAATTATATCACTTAACCTTTACCAAAGCTCTAAATTACAACGTATGCCAATTATAAAAGTCAGAAAATGCAGCTGAGAAAGGCACGCTGCTTGCTAAAAGTCCTGTAACTATCGTGAGGCAGATGCTTATTTACATGATTTCCTCATCTGATAACAAATCCCATATCCTCTTCGCCTCTGTCCTATTTAATAGATGCCACAGAAAAAAAATAAGGAAACACATATGGAGAAAGATAAACAAAAAATGTGTAAAGGAAGATAATAAGAAAGGGAATTACCTTCCCCAAGAGAATGTACATTTTGCAATTACGAAAGCCTTACATTTTTAACCAAAATTCAAAACAAACAAAAGTTCCTTCTAAGTGCAGTGAACAGGTCGAGCTCTCTTCTGGACTTTGGCTGATGTAGCGCATATTTTAAAGAAGTGGGTAAGAAATTGGCCAAAATCCACCCCTCTGCCCCTTCTTTTCTCCCTGTCTTCCTTTTTTAAAAAAAATTTTACTAATTCATCCATCCATTCATTCATCAATCCATGTTTTCTAAGTTCTGTCACGATTATAATTTATTTGGAGAATGAAACATATGAAGGGAAGTGGTGGGCAGTGTGTTAGGACAGGTGATCTGAGTTCCAGGATCATGCAGTCTGGTAGGTGAGCAAACACGTGGCAATGGAACCCCGTTAGCACAACAGAGCACGCCTGCACGTCTGGGGGTCAGACGGGACATCTCCAAGGAGCGACTGGGCTGGGACTGACACAGCATTCAGGCCTGCCAGGCTGAAGACACACTGTCCCCAAATTATAGCCAAAGAAGAAATTGTTCATTTCCATTTTATTCCACTGAAAATAAGCCATTTCTAAAGCAAGGAACCTGGTCGCATCTATTCCATTTGAGCAGTGGCAGGACTGTGGGTTTATGTAATGATTTCCTGTGTTTCTATCTAATTCTTCACTTTCAGTTAGTAGATTTTTTACCAATGTCTTACTCTTCTTAGCAAACAAGAGAACCCTAACCAAGTGAGAACAGTCTTGGAAAAGCTGGATGGTGATGCAAGACGTGTAGGTCCTGAAGCAGAAACTCTGAATCTCAGCATTGATTGATGTTCCTCCATTAGGGTATTGAAAGAAAAAAAAAACTTTTCTAAGCTTTAAAAAATTCTAAACTTTAAAAAAGTTCATTTCTTCAATGATATTCTTTAAAGTGAATCTCTGGCCTTTGTCTTTATTCCTTTGTCTTTATTTCTCGTACATAAATTCTTCTTACCTCCTGTTGACAAAGTACCTGGCATCTGTGAATCTGTCCCCTAATCTATACAATAGATTTAATAGTTATGAGAGCAAATGTTCAACATATAGAATATCTGTATAATTATATGGTGTGTTTATTTAGGACACAGCATTCAATTAAAAGCAACTCTTTGCTGCAAAAAGTCTAACACTTTCCTTCTGTGCTTTATACATGAACTGATGGCTGTGGATATCAGTGACTGATACGAATAATTTTTTATGTAAACTACGTAATTTTATTACTATGTCTTTCTTTAACCTATCTTGACATCAAACATTCATATTTCATTATTTAGATGGTCTGTTTCTACAAAAAAGAAAATATACCTGGCAATTATTCTTTTCATGGAGTTCATGTCAAGCATCGAGCACTGAGCGAGTGAAGGTCTTCACGTCTGAGTATTTTTCAAAAAAGCCTCACATGGGAGGTGAATGGTCTTTATGCGGTGGTGAGAAGATACATGAGGACCAGTAACCTATTGCAGACTTCCTACTGAAATTAGCAAGTAAAATACATCGCTGTTGTCCAGAGATAGGAGGGGAGAAAACGCACCGCTGGTGGCTTTTTGGAGATCCCCACTTCCTGTGACTCACGCTGGTTCTAAGCTGCCTGGGAGCGAACCAGACCGCGCACAGCACAGGGATCCCACGTGCAACGTGCTGGCAATTAAGTCCCTCTGCCGATTGCATCATGCGCAAGCAGGCGCGGCCTGACCCATTACTCACCATCACTGTCTTGGGCAAAACAAAATGGGTACACGAGGGACCACCCGTGCAGCAGATGCTCCTGTGGAAGAAGGCGGCCAAGTCCTGTTTACGTAACGTGATCTCTAGAAGGATGACGTAGGGTCCTCTCACCTTCCCTGGGGAGAACCAAGCTCATAAGACAGTGACACCCAGTCTTGCCACCTTCCAGCCTAACGTAGCGCGTGGCAAAGATCAAAGAGTCATGGATGTCACCAGCATATTCCAAACATTTTCTATTGGCTTTGTTGCCATCAAGACCCAGCTGCAATCTGACACGAAGCCTGATGAAACACGATTCTCCATTTAGACAGACCCCAGCTGTCGAATTGCCGGATTGAAATGTTGCTCTACATTTAATAACTTAAAGGTCATGCTGAAATGGGGAAAGATAAATTAATGCATCATTACGATCTTGAATTATAAGAATTCTATCTCCAAAATATGCTTTTTGTGTACACATCCACACCCCACACACACATATACTCTCGAAGTTTTAAATGTTCATGCGTCTAAAGGCAAAAAGTTGACTTTTCCTCAAAATTGTTACAGAGAACATGAATAGTAAAAATTTAGTATTTACCGGATATATGCTAAAAGGGCAACGTGGTAATTAGCAGGAATCTAAATAATCAAAATTGTCAATTATACGGAATGCTTTTCTTGCAATAATCATTTAGAATAAAAATAGAAAATAACAAGAAACTCTTACAGATATTCATATTAAAAATCAACAAGAAAGCAAACCAACTTTTAAAAATCAGTTTTATCCTAATGTGATTAACCGTCTACTTTGATCTGCATGTTCAGTATATCCACTCTTATTCTTAGATACTGTCGGACTCTGAAGTTCGTTTTAGACAGTGCTGATATCCACCCGTATGTATTTGAAGGATCAAACCAGTTATTCTGTACTTAGGGTAGCAAACCAGGGCCTGATTCGATTGGTTGTCACACTTGCTTCTCTGGTTTTTAAATATTTTGATTACTATTGCTGCTTCCGAGTTACAGCGAACATGCCAAACATCACTCACGTTCATTACAACCGTCAGCTCAGCAAAGAATGTAAACTCGTATTTTTAACATTATTTCTAAGAGAAGCATGGGTTTAAATCAGTGCCGGGTCACCCGACTGGGGAGAAACTGTGGGAGCAGGTCCCTCCCAACGGGCCGCGGCCCCGCTGCCAGGGAGGCGCCCGCCGGCGTCTGCGGACCTGCCCGGGGGCTCGCGCTCCTGTTCCCGGGCGCTGAGCACGTTCCCTTTCTGAGTGAATCTTGAAAAGCGCACTGATTATGCGCTTGGCCGCGGGGTCGGCCTGCCCCCCCCCCCCCCCCCCCCGCTCTCCCGGGCACGTGCCCTGGGAGCGGCCGCTCGGCCTCGCCGCACCGCGGCGGCCGCCCAGGGCGGAACGGGGCCGCTGCCGTCAGGGGCGGGCCCCAGCATCCCCTGGCTGAGCATCCCCTGGCTGGGCGTCCCCAGCGTTTGCGCGTTGCTCTTGCGCAGCCCGAGGCAGGTCCGAGCGCCCCGGGCCGGCTCCCCGCCACGTGGGGGCTGGGACGCAGGCTCCCGCCGCCGGAGGCCGGCGCTGCGCGGCCCAGAGCCCTGCGCTTGCGCTCCGCCCCTCCGACGGGGCGGGCACACGACGCTTCTCGCGCTGCTGGCAGAGCGCTCCCGGCGGCTTCAGTGTCTCCGAGAGAGACAGGGGGGGCTTCTCGCGTATCCAGAAAGTGCAGAGGAACCAGATACCAAGCGGCCTGCAGCTCCACACACTCTCTCACCGGGCAAAGTTTAAAAGCAGTATTTGCAAAGCTGTTGTGTGCTCCTCCTCGACACTTGCTAGCACAAGGAGCGCCAACAGTAACTGCTATACCGTAACCAGGTTATGTTATTATGCTCCAAAGGCACGAGGGACTGGTTCATCACTGCCCGCTGCACAGTGTCACCGATGGCTCCGCTGTCCTTCCAGCGCCCCTGCTGACCACTGGAGCCACGTGAAGCCAGCAGCCTAGGTCAGCTCTGTCCTGTGAGGTGCTCACAGCCCCTGACAAGTCCCTTTCCCCGTCAGCTGACCGGCCAGGCCACACGGGGAAATCGGTCATGCTTTCCTCCCTCCCTTGTTAGTTCAAACCTGTGGCTCATTCCAGACCTCGCAGGACCTCCAGGGCCCCATGAGCGCCTCCCGGCTTGTCTGCTCCGCCCGTCTCCTCAGGGAAAACCCAAGCCAGCCTCCTAGTGTGACTTTCCACAGGGCTGGGAGGCCAGAAGCTAATGAAAATTTGGAGAGGAAGGCAAATCAGATGGGATTCAATTTTGAACTAGGGGAAGAGAATTTCTGTCAAAACACCATGGTGGGAAGGTTCTGTTGAGCTGGCACAGGCAACCTGGGTGACACATAATCAGAGAAATGTGCCCGTACGATTGTGTGTGTAGGAGTGCAGAGGGGACAGATCATGGAGAAGCTAAGCTGGACGGCTGCAGACTATGACTTAAACCCATGTCCCACCGCCTTCTGGTCTCCAGACTGACTCAACATCTATTCTAATAGTTTCTCATCAGATAGTTAGCAGACTTGGTTATAACTGCCACTAATGGATAAATAGCCAACCGTTCTCATTCATGTTGACTGGGACTTTGATGGACTGATGTTAACACAAGGCAACATGACAGGTTGGTAAGAGAACAATCTATCAGCAAGCTGATAAGTCTTAAGAATTCCAGGAAAGAAAAAAAAGAAAGGAAAAGCAAAGGTAAAAAATAAATAAATAACAAAGGAACAAAGAAGGGAGGAAGGGAAGAAGTCCAACCTTGTAGGCAGCTCTGTTCTTTTCCAGACATTTGATGGACTTTAATTTTGGTCTTATGAGGATGCCTGACTGTTTAGGGCAATTATTTCTCCCTTCGTCACCGCGGGGCCAAGAGGGAGCCCTGGGGAGCCGTGTAACAGCCGTGTGCTCTCTAAATACCTCCTTTGGAAAGCTATGTATTTTGGGAACCATCTACTTGATTGCCAGTTCTTACCATTTTCCCTTCAGTCAGATTAACACAGGTATCAAACAGCAACCTCCGGGAGTCTGTGGTCAGAGCCCAGCTCCCATGAAGGCTGTTACGGGTTGACAGAACCCTGGGAAGACCTGGCACATTTCAAAGGTGCAGCGGGAACGACGTTATTTTCCTGTGCCTTGCGTCGTCCGTGTCAGAGTAACACCAGTGCCTGTTAAGCAGTTTGTACGTGCTGGGTGCTGTGCTGGGTGCCGTGCTGGGTGCTGTGCTGGGTGCTGTGCTGTGCACTGACTGTGCGCCATCTCATCCATTTACAACACGGATCCACCGTGTGTTATTTCATCCCCGGGACACAGCGAGAGAGATAGAAGATGCGTCTTCAGTGACCTTCTCAAAGCCTCCCAGAGGCAGAACTAAAAGTTTCCATCCTAACTGCTCAAGACTTGCTTCAGCTCAGACACCTAACTCTTGGCTTGTGAGTTAATTCTCAGTTAACTGGAGGATACATCCAAGATGCCACCTGGTCCTCTCTGACCTTAAACAGAGGGCTGTGGAACATAGTAGAAGATGTTCAAGGGAGGACAAGGGTGCCCAGGCTGAGAGCCGGCGGCTGTGAGCAGCCTTTGAGGTGAGAAGAGACCCTTCTGGTCTTCTCACAGAACCATGAGGCAGTGCAGACCATGCACTCAGTGTCGGTGTGGTCCTACTAACATTACAGGGTTGTGCCAGGATGCATCTCGTGTGAAGATGGGGGCGGTGGTCCCAGTGTCCTCAGGGGGAAATCGCACGTGTTTCCATTGCTTAATGTTGTACACACACATATACACACACACGCGTGCACACATGTGCGCCCACTGCCTACAAGATAAAGTGTGGAGTCCTCACTGTTCGAGCAGCATGACAGCGTGGTCAGCAGCCCTGACGCGTCCAGTCCCGTCTCCTGCCTCTTTCCCACCCACACCTGACATTCATTTCCCACGAGAGGAATTGCCCAGAATAACAAGCCGAGGACCTTTACACGTCCATGACTTCATGAAGCTGTCCTTGTTTACTGGCAAAACTGCTTACACTCCCGAAAACTCACTTCAAACACCGGAATCCCTGAAAAGTCATTTCCAAGTGAACCAGGCAGTGCTCAGCGCTGCGCCCCTAGCGCCGTTGCCTGGTTTCTGCCGGCGGTACTAACCACAGGCAAGCGACCACCGCCTTCCCTGCCTGACCCCCGCCCCAGGCTTGGGAGCCCTCCGGCCACAGTATCCACGTGTGCGTCCTCAGTGACTAACGCAGAGTCACTGGCTGGCAATTAAGTGTTCTCAAAATGCATGGAGAGAGAGAGAAACCAAAAGCCTGATGGAAAGACTGACTGAATTCTAGTCACCTGCCAGGTTAGTTGGTTTATTCCAGCATTTTTTTTTTTTTACTGAAGTTTAATTTGCGTACAATACTACGTAAGTTACAGGTGTACAATATAGTGATTCAATCAGTGCAGTGATTTTTAAAGGTCCCACTCCATGTACAGTCATTGCACAATGTTGGCTCGTTCCCCGTGTGGTTCAATATGTCCTGTAGCTTGCTTTGCACATAATAGTTTGTGCCCCTCAGTCCCCTACCTCTGTGCCGCCCCGCCTCCCTTATTCCAGCTTCTTGATTCTCACTGCTGTCTGGGAAGAGAATAGAGGTGTTTTTATAAGGGGTGTGGATGAAAAAGGTGACAACAGACTGTCGTCTTAAACCCTTCTCACCCTAGGAGTGTTCCCAGTGAATGGGAGCAAACCCTCTTCCCGGCCAGCCCCCTCCTGCCCCGGGCAAAAGCAGAGTCTCCCATGTGGGGCGCCCACCATCTGCTCTCCCCAAAGTGAAGCTTCCTTTTTGCAGCAAGTTAGGTCGAAAGGTTTGCTAACCAGCTCCCTGTGGACGCCCAAACTGAGCACCAGGAAAGCCTGCCCCCGCGCCCACCTCCCTTATTTGTCCCATGGGTCCCGACATGATGAGCACAGTCTGCCCTGAGAGCTGAGGGGGGACGGGACCTGGGGACACCTGAACATCTCCGCGAGCTGCCCTGCCACTCATGACAGGTGATGAGGCCGGAACCAGCTCTGGGCAAGACGAGAGGAGAGGCTGAAAGCTGAGCGAAACGGTGAACCAGGGAGGTTCCAACAGGAGCCGCTCTCTGCGTCCACAACCCCGGAGATCCGGGACGCCGAGGACCTGCAGGGCCCCGAGCCGCCCCCGCGCGGAGCAGGCCAGGTAATTAATAGCACTCGGCCTTGGGAGACACCCGCCAGTCTTCGGGGAGCGGCTGGCTGGTGGGAACACATTTCCGCCCATCTGCTGTCTAGCACTAGCTCTGAGTGAATTAATGGGGGAGATTGATGCGGTACTCAAATGACTGCCAGTGTTTGTAACATGACAAGAAGGCATATGGGTGAGGACACGGAGGCTATTCCTGTCCTCATTTGGGTAGAAAAGCCAACGTGAAACCTTCTCCCCAAGCTCCAAGTCTGCGTCCTGTTAAGTGACGCCGCGAGCGGAGGGGGCGCGCCTCCGCGGCAGGTGCCTCGCTGGCGGCGGGGGGGGGTGGGGGTGGTGGTGCTGCCTGCGCCCCCGCAGCCACACGGGGCCCCCGCCCCTGCCCCCCGCTCTGCGCCGCGTCCCTGGCCGCGACCTCGGGTCTGTGACACCCCAGGTCCCCTAGGAGCCCCTCAGACGCACCCCTGCCTCTACCACTGACGCACGGACCCCTTAGGGGCCTGCGTTTGTCACACGGAACGTCTCTCACGTTCATTTAATTGCTTGTGCGGTGCCCGAGCTTTTACATATAAATTCTCGGAGCACAGAGCCGGAGCCCGCTCGGCGCGCCTTGCACCTGACGGCCGCCGGCCCGGTGTCCTCAGGGCCGCCTCGGCGCGCTCCTGCCCGAGACTGACCTGGCTCCCGCGTCCGGCCTCGTCCTCTCTCCCGAAGCCAGCGTGGTCTGTCTCCGGCAAGTTTACAGCGCTGCTCCTGGTCTAACGATACTCCTGGTGGTCTGCTGAAGCGGCGCACACCGCCCCACGTCTCCGTGGCTGTGAAACAAAAGTAACCCGCGGCTTTGCACATGAACCTGCCATTTGGACACGGCTTAATTTAACTCACTTAGAAAGCACTCCCACACACACTCCTCCAGAACGTCAGTGTAAACCGGCAGGACCCGGCAGTGCTCTGGTGTGCACCGCATCCGCTCCCGGGAGCCGCATTGCTCCTGCGTCTCCAGGAGCCACCTGAACTCGCTTCTGCTCATAGGTGTAGGAGTACAGTTCCCCAGGCCCCACTGTGTGCCAGGGTGCCCAGGTCGCCACAGCACGGTCACCAGGTGCCACGAGGTATTTTCAGGGAGGTACAGACCCTGACATTCTGTCAGGCACTGTGTGAGCTCTGAGTATGAAGTATGCCACAGTCTTTCCAATGTTTTATCTTTTCAAAACTGGTATCAGGAGACAGGATGAACAGCAAGTACCATGTAAAAACAATGGGCAATATGAAACGAGGGCACAGCGTCCACGTCTGAGCACAGGATCTGGGAAGCTGTGCAGTGCCCGACAGGTGCACACATGCCATTGGTCAGAAATTACGCTTGCCTGAGAATGAATTCCAAGTATTTTTTCTTTCAGCTCTGTGTACCATTTCCTTTCAAACATCTGCTGAATGGTAAGAAATGAATGAATGACTATTAAGGGTCAAACTTCCTTCTTTTTTCCCAGCTTTATCGAGGTATACTTGACACATAACATTGTGTAGGTTTAAGATGTAAAATGTGATTATTTGATACGTGTACAGATTGCAAAATGATTACCACAGCAAGGTTGGCTAACACACCCTTCACCACACATGGTTACCACTTGGTTGTGGTTACGGTGAGAAAATTTAAGATCTGCTCTCTCAGAAACTTTCAGCTACACAGTACTTTTGACTGTGGTCACCATGCTATACATCAAGTCCCAAGAACTAACTCCTTTGATAACCGGATGGGGTTCCCTTTGACCAACATCCTCCCCTTCCCCTCACCCCTCACCCAGCCCCTGGCAACCACAAATCTACTCTAAGTTTCTGTGAATTAGTTTTTAAATTTTTTTTAGATTTTAGATATAAGTGAGATCATATTATATTTGTCTTTCTTTGCCTTATTTCACTTAGCATAATGCCCTCCAGGTTCATCCACGTTGTCGTAAATGACAGAATTTCCTTCTTTTTTATGGCTGAGTAGTATTCCAGAATTTAGCAATGCAAGGTTCTTGGCCACATAAGAACCTTCCTGTAAGTCCCCATCTGTAGTAACCTGCACGATGATTCAGCACCCACTAGGTGATGAGACTTAAGGTTTGGTTTTCAGAAATCTCAGTTCTGTGGCTGGTGGAGACCAGGTTACTTTTAGAGCAATCACAGAAGTTTTTTTGTAATTGAAACCTCGAGTTGAAAATCTAAATTCATGACTTATCTCATTTTCTCCCAAGGTCTGTAACATGCTTACAATCAACCAAACTACTCCACTATGCTGCTTATTTCCCCCCAAATTTAGGGATTTAGGGATTGTCTTCTCTGTGTCCTTGCTCTGGTGAAGGCCTGCTTCCAGCCACAGACAGCCGCCTTCTCTTCACGGCCTCACACAGCGGAGAGCGAGTCCGGGGGGAGATCTCTTGTGCCCTTAAAAGGGCACTAATCCCATTCATGGGGGCTCCACCCTGATGACCTCATCCAAACGTGATGAAGCATGAAGGGTATTTTATTAAGTAGCTGCAGCTTAGGTCTTCCTTTTACTTTAAGGACCATGGAAGGAAAAAAAAAGACAAACTACAGAACTTGTCACTCCGTTGTCTCTGGGAACCATTCTCTCTCCCCCGTGCGGTGACATATGCGGTTCCCCACATCCACACCTTGAATGTGACTGTGTTGCTTTGCAGGAATGCAGCGGTGAGCACACTCTGGATCTCCCTGCACAACTCAGGGTGCAGCCCTTAAGACCCAGTGTGCACTTGTGAGTGTTTATCTCCTGCCCCTCCCTCTCTGTCGAGCCTTGACTTCACACCCTAATCTCAGTCCCACACTCAGAGATCATCTTGGTTCTCCCACTTTTCATCTTTGTAAGCAGCTCCCTCCTCAGCTGTGAGAAAGCGGGCTCCCATTTCCTTAATATGCACCCTGATTTGACCAACCCCCCTTACTACTGATAGTAACCAGTATCCTACCACCCCCACAGGCCCCCCCACTTTGCAGCCCCTGCCACCTCACTCCTGTGCCCGCTCTCCACACCCAGGTGCCCTGGATGCCCCCACCTCTCGTCAGCTGTGCCCCTCCCTCCTCACACCCTCAGGCTCTGAGACCCCTCCCCAGGCCATCGTGCCCAGAACCCTTCACCCCAGCTCCATCTTCCACACTCCATGCGAGGCCATCACCCAAGTGCACACACTCCTCACCCTTGTCAGACCGCCCGCTGCCCCCACCCCAACCCGGCGTAGAAGCCCACTTTGTTGGAAGGCAGAATGGTTTCTGCACAGAGTTGTTCAGGAGTAGAAGGGAAAGAAAGGCAGGAGAGAGAAGGGAGGAGACGGGACAGGAGGAGAGGAAGAGGAAGGACCCCTGTAGATTTTTTGTAGACGCACTTTCTCAGGTGAAGACCCTTCTCAGTGCTCCCATTACCAAGAAGGGGTGTGTGTGTGTGTGTGTGTGTGTTGCACACGAATGCATTTTAGGTTTTATTAAAAGCTTTATATCTATTGAACTGTTATCATATGAATTTTTCTCCTTTTGGTACATTTAAAGGGATACAGATCTAAATTTAGTTTTTGTAGATATTTTAATTTTTTCTTTTTTAAGTTAATATATTGTGGTTTTTCTATAGTCTAGCATAAGTTCTCTGTTGTCTGTATCTGTTGCAAACATTTTCTCGTATTCTGTGACTTGTAATCTTTTAGTATGTTTCACTACATTTATTGATTTTCAACAGTTAAATTAAGTTTTTTATTTCTGGACGATGAGGGCTGTAACTGGGCCATATTAAACACTGTCGGATTTGACTGTCTATATTCTGTTTAGATTTTTCCATCTGTGTCAACACTGGTGACATTTGTCTGAAACATCCCTTCATCACTGTGTCCTTGTCTGTTATTTTTCTTTCATTAACATGGCCATGATAACCTTACAAAATGAGTCAGTGTTTGCTTCCTCATTCTCCATCTTCTATAAAAGTTTGAACATTTTTAAATTAGGTATTAAAAAATTGGCAAAATTGTTGGCGAAGCCTTTGGGCTTGGTATCTTCTTTGTGAGAAGACTTTACTGCAGATTCAGTGATTTTATTGGATTTAGGATTATTTAGGTTTTCCTGTTTTATCTTGGGCTAGTTTTGTTAAGTTATCTAGGAAATTTTCTATTTGATATAAATATTCAAGCTGACTCACATAAAATTATAAACATTCTACTCTTTTAATCTTTTTAATACCAATTGCATTATTCCTGGCAGTTGTTATTTGTGGCATTTCAGATCAGAGAGGACAGGACTGTATTTTCAATAAATGTTGTTGGAACAATTGGATATCCAGAAGAAAAATAATAAGATTAAACCCCAGTTTTACACTATATACAAATATCAAACCCTTATAGATTAAAAATATAGATATCAAAGGCAAAAACTATGAATTAAATTAGACTATAAAATAATATCATGAGGGGAAAGGTGTAGCTCAAGTAGGCAGAGCACATGCTTAGCATGCACAAGGTCCCGGGTTCAATTCCCAGTACCGCCTCTAAAAATAAAAAATTGACTCCAATAAAATAATATCATGACTTCAGTGAAAGTTGTTTTTCAAAACAATTTTAAAAATCATTAAGTTTAAAGTAAATAGTTGACGAGATTTACTTCATCAAAATGAAAATTTCCTTTCTTTCCAAGTCACCATAAGGAAAATAAAAAGACAAGACACAGAGTGGGAAGAGAAGTTTGCAACACATAGGCCAGCAAACAACTAACACCCAGACTACATGAAGAACTACCCCATTTCGATGGAAAAGACAAACAGAATCATAGATGAAATTTTACAAATTTTGTGAATTAAAAAAATAAGAAACCTGTATCACATTAAATGAATGAAAGGTAATCAACCTTCTTATAAGAATGGAAATTCAAATTTAAAATGTCAGACACCATGCCTGGGACACACTGAAAAGTGTGGAACACTGAGTGCTGAGGTTCGTGGAGCAGTGGGGACTCCTACGCACTCTGCGGTGTGCAACACTCAGGACAGCCTTTTGTGGTTATCCAGTAAAATGTGAGTATGTGTGGACCTGTGATGAGCAGTTCTCTTCCCAGATGCAGACCCGACAGAAACTCTTACTGCTGTCCATCAGGATACATATTCAAGAATTTTCATAGTTGGATTTTTTAAAATAATATGAATCTGGAAAAAGCTCACATGTCCCCCCACTATAGAATGGATACAGAGCGATGGACCACATTTTTCAGAGTCATCTGGTGGTCTGCGTGGAGACTGCTGGTGGTAAGTCTGCTGTGTGACCGTCCGCTCTCCTAAATCCTTCAGAGGGCTTCGTGCCATCGTGGGCAACTTTGTTTTTATTTTCACCCTTTCATGTAACAGAGCACGGCAAATCGGTTCTGTCTAGTGTGCATTTCTCAAACAGCCACTTCCCGGTTCATTATCATGATTATATGACTCGTGAAAAGAATAGGGGAGGTTGAATTAATGGGGCTGTAAATGAGCCAGAGATGGCTCTGCTGGGAAACTAGAGATCGGCCTTCTGGCAGCCACCAGCGCGGGGTACCAGCACTGACCAGGGGTCCCTGAGCCATGACCAAACCAAGACTGCCCTCATCCACACCCACACAAGTGTATGCGTCATAAAGGGTTACAAGGCAGTTTAGTGTAAAAATAATAAAAGTCAATGATAAAAGTATTTAATTTTCTCCTTAATTTTCCCTTCAATTGTTTTCTATATGTTCCCCATAACCTCTTGTAACAAGAAGAATGTATAATGTGAAAATCCAATATGAACAGTTTTATAAATTAATTACAATTTTTTAATAAAGTTATTAAATATTAAATTAACTCTTTTCAGGGAGCAATGGAGAAATTTGATTTCTAGTACATTTGCTTTTTAATCCCAGAATAGGCTCAATTATATGACATACTTCTGTGCTTGATATTTAGTGAAGGAAAAAAAGTAAAATTATTTAGTCATTCCAATTTCATGATTATAATTCACCGAAGTGCATTCAGAAGTGACATCTACGTGATTTAAGAACAACAAAGAAATCGACATGAAGTTAAGACACCAGCGAACACCAGGAGCCATTTCCGGAGGCAGAGTTTTACGTGTGTGCACGGCACCCAGCCGACCATGATGGTGACAGAAACTAGCACACACATGTTGCTGTGGAGTCTGAAACCCAGTTCTCACACATGCTGCCCTTTGGTCACGCCCATGACACTGAGCGGTAAGTATGTCCTACTCCATTTTCCAAGTGATAAACTTGAGGCTGAGGGAGGTGAAGGCAGTGGCCCAAAGAGATGCAAATAAAGTGTGCCAGGCCGGCCAGGACTCCAGCCCCACTGAGCGTCTCCCTTTCCATTTTATGGCTCTGCTTCTCTGTCTGTTAATGATCTGACTCCTTCCCCTGCCATCCTCAGCCCGTCAGTGGACGTTCCTGTTTTACTTAAATGCTGTTGGTCAGCGGACCATGCCGTGTAATTTCACACACCCGTGGCTTTCTCAGGAGTTCTCATCGCCGGACTTCTTCTCCCAAGAAGCAGTGAAGCTCCTGTGGATCCTATAAAATTCTCCATGATGTCATCTCTTTGGACCTCATGCTTTCTGATATTTTAAAATATTTAAAAAACTGTTTCTTTATGGAAACGTTCGAGCATACCCAACGTAGAGCTTCAACCCTCATCCGTCTTCGCCCTTTTTGACTCTTGCCCGCTCCCTTTCGTGTACATGTTGCTTTTATTTATTTATTATTTTGGCTGGAATATTTCAAGACACATTCAGACATCTGTCACACTTCAACATACATCCCACAAAATACAATTCCGTTTTCCATGATTAACCTAACTACAGTCACTTTACGCCATTTCCCAGGGTGTCATCAATTGTCCTGGATTTTGTCAAATTGGTTCGTTCAGCTGAGGAGAAAGATGAGATCCTCACACCAAAATTGGTTGATTTGAAACTCGTCTCCTTCAGCCTACGCCCCTGAGTCTCACCTATGGCCGCATGTTTTCCCAGACGTCTCATTTTTTGAAGAAATGGTGGAACGTGCCACAGCCTGGATTCTGGCTCACTGCTCCTTGTGTTGTTTGCTACGCTCCCTTAGCCCGTTTCTGGTTAATATTTCCTGTTAGGTCTGGAGGTTTGATTAAAGCCTCCTTCTTTATTGTTAGTAAGAGTACTTGAAGTAGGCTGTCAAGCATCTCCTCGTGTGTCATCCTGGGTGGAAGCTACCTGTTCCATGTTTAAGCAGGTCGCGTTTATGACAGTTCACGTTTAGATGCTGTCAGTCTGACCCATTCACTGGGCAGCCTGTCTTCCCAAGTGGGTTTTGCCAGGCACGGATGCTTCTGCATCTGCTCCTTCATTAGGGGGGGCAAAACAGTGATTTCTGTGTTCTAACTTCTCCTACATGCATATAATCTTTTCTATAACAAATTTAATATTAAATGTTTGTATTTTCTTTTATTATCAATATTTAGAATAATATTAGAACGGCTGTCTTGGACGCCTCCAGAGTTGAGCAATGATGGTGCTACCTTGTAAAAAGTATTTCTGCTGTGAATTAATGGATGCATGTGTTCATTATTTGTATGACTTAGCTCAATCCACTGAACTGTCATTCTCTTGGCTGCTCTAATTTTCTCAACGTGGACCAGCGGGAGCCAGGTCTTCAAGCTGCCTGTGATGGATGCAGGCTCCTGCTAATCCGTTATAACTTCTTTGCTTTTCTACATGACCCAGTGTCCCAGGTTCATTCTGTGTTAAGTGAACCCTTTGAAAGTGCCAATACTCAAACACTTTTAACCCACAAAGGGGCACTCTCATGCAATTCAACTGAGCACATTTTCTTCTTCAGTCAGGAGTCAGCCACCTTCCCCAAGGACCCCTGGTTCTTTTAGGGGGAAACGGTGTTTAGAAGCCACAGGTGGTAGCTGTGTTAAATAGTACTGCCTTGTCATAACTTCAGTGTATGTTTCTTAAAAAAGAAGGAATGAGTTCATAAATTATTTAGCAATCCATGCGAAGATCATGTGATTTGATTTTTATTAAAATTTTTAAATTTTATTTTTGGATTTATTTTCTCTTATAGAAATCTTATTTCCTAATAATGTTGACACAGGTGTGCATTTTCTTTATCCGATTTAAACTATTGTGCATATATAAAATAGTTTCTAAATTGTAAAACAGCTGTATAGCAAGACTGACATTATTTATAGAACAAGTATGACATGAAATTATTACAGACTAAAAGTGCAATGTAACATTTATTTATATTTATTTTTGCCATTGGATATCACTTAATGATTCTTTGTGTCTCTCTGCCTCCTACTTGATATATTTTACATTTATTTCCATTTTTTTCTATTTTTTTCTTTTTAATTAAAAAAAATGTTGACTCTTCATAGTTCCAAAGTCCCCCAGACATCTTACTCATACAACTCTATAACATTTCTGTATTTGCTCTCATTGTATGTATGATATTTTGTAATTGTATGTTTTAAAGACAGTGTACCTCACTTCAGGAAAAAAGTAAGGTCCGATTCTGTGTCTGAATATAGCAAAGTATTTGGCACAGAGCAAGTGTTCTAAATTTATTCCTAAGTCCTGCCTGTGTGTGTGTGTGTGTGTGTGTGTGTGTGTGTGTGTGTGTGTGTGTGTGTTAAGGAAAGAATGAAACAGTTATATATTGGGAGAATAGTGTCTGTTTCTGGAATATATAATGTCTGTGTTGATATCAGAAAAAGTTGGGAATAAAGGTCAGTGTGGTGTGTTTGGAATCACTTGATACCCTTCCTCGATGAGTAATGATGAAAGTAATGCTGTCGTAGGTCAAATAAATTAACCCAAATCAAGTGAAGATGGGATGGTAGCCTGCAGGTTTTTAAATAAGCAGAAACTCAATGGTCAAGTTCTGTGACTCTAGAGTGAGACAGACCTGGAACTAAATCCCAGCCCAGCTTTACCACTAAATACAAAGGTAATCTTGGGAAAGTACCCACAGTTCCTGCATCCAAGATCCCTCTTCTATGAAATGAAGACAGTGAAAATTCCTGTCGTGTAAGGTTACCGTGGGATGTCGGTAATAGGACACATGCAAAGAGCTTTCCAGGGGCCTTGGACAACAGAAACAGTTACCCCTGAATAGCGATCACCCCACCTGCATCACGATCACCATCATTACTACTAATATTTACCACGCTGCTTTAAAATGTACTCAGATTTCTTAACTAAGGTAGCAGTTTTATCTTAAGTAGAACTAAGTGTACTCCGGAGTTACTTCAGGCAGTGGTCATTTTCAGCTTTGTGTGCGCTTGGAAGAAGGTAGAAAATTTCAAAAATACTGGCACCTGGGACCACCCCCAGAGATTCTGATGTAAACCTTCTAGGGCATGGACCGAGCGTGTTAACAGCTCCAAATGATTCTTTGGTGACACCAAAGTTGAGGAGCACTGCTGACAGTCTTTGGATTCCAGTGACCTTGTGAGAGGCTGTTTGTTGGTGTTTGACATACTGATGTGTGTATATATATGTGCGTGTGTGTATACATGTATATGTATACATATACACACACATATATAAATGTCATATAAATATTTATAAATACATATTTGTTATACATTAATGTGTATAGTTAAGTCTAGGCAATCTGAGAAAAGTCAAAATGCTCAAAGTCAAGTTCCATTAAGAGGAGCACACACAACTCAGGTAGACGCCCACTGCTGGTCTCTGTCTGCTAAGGACTTCTTTATTATCAGCAAAGAACCACTCATGTCTAATTTGAGCTCAAAGACCAGTGAATTCCACTCATGTTTTGTGAATAAAGGTAAAATGAATCAGTTTCTAGTGGACTAGCGCTCTAGGGTCAGCCGAGACCATCCTCCCGGGAAAAAGAGGCGCGGCACGTGCTATCTTCCCTCTCAGCGACGGCGCCTCTCTCTGAGCTTGAGATGTATAAACGGTGGAGATTTAGAGGGAAGGAGGCTTGCCGATCCCCCGCCGCGCCAGCCGCGCCACCAGGCACTTCCGTGCTTCACCTGTTCCCTCCTTGTTCCTCTTGACGAGAGCGAGACAGTGCTGCTCGGAATGCGGCCAGGGGTAATAAATCAAGGTCTTTGCCAACATCCCAGGCATTTTAAAGCTCCCCGTAATTACAACAGCAACATAATGAAATACAAATTTTAAAAACATACAGCAGGGCAGTGAAAGCATTACTGTAGGACCTTTGCTTTAAAACCGGATCCTGGGCTGCTCCTAACTGCACGGTTCGTTAACTTTACTTGTGGTTTCCACGTAGACATAATTCTAAGTGCTGAGCAGGTGCGCGGCCTCTGTGTCATGGACTCGGTCGGCTGTGACCTTGCTCGGCGCTGCCTACGCCACGGGCGCGGGCTGGGAGAGGAAATGCTTGAACTATTGTCTTCTGCTCCCTTTAAAAAGCGTGCTGTCTAGCAGGAAGACGTAAGTGCTTCCAATTTCTCCCCGGGCCACTGTGTTCTTGTGTGTGCTGTTTGACCCTTAGTGAGTTTAGATGTCTAGTTTCTTTTTTTTTTTTTTTTGAGATTTACCGATTCAAGGACAATGCTAGATCATAGCTACTGAAGGGTTTGAATGACAAAAATAAATGAATTTCATCCCATTCCATATATATGTGCATATATATATATATAAAATATACATATGTATAAATACATAGACATGTACCCCTGCCTGGAATTGCACCCTCTTCCATGCAGATGTATAAATATAGTCCCTTCTTGGAACTGGAGCCAGGTTACTGGTTAGGAAGGAACGGAAATGGCAGTGTGGACAGGAAACCCTGAAGGGCTTTGTCACTGAGAAGACAGTCCACGACGTAGGGAGGGGACCAGGAGTTCGGGGCTGGGCCTGGGCTGGTGACGGCAGAGTCTCCAGAAGGCCATCGACATCAACAAAGGTGCTCATCAGCATGTTCTCCTTATGAGTTGCACTAAAAATCAAGCACCTTGGGATTAATTACAGTAGACTGGGACACACGTGCCTATGTAATTATATCTCTGCCATATGTGTATATATGCCAGGTCGACTTGGTTGGTGGGAGATTAATGCTGCTTCTAAGGCGCTCCTGATGGACTCTTCAGGGCTAAGCGTCGCTGACTGCTGCGTCCTTTTGACTTACCGTTTTAAAGGACCAGCACCACGTTGCCCATGGATGAGATGAGACCACGTGGTGGGAGCAACGTCACCGAGCGCTGACTCAGTTTCCCTCTCGCTGACTTTCATGGGACTTGGAATGAAGCTTTCGAGCCTCCAAGGCTCCCTCTTAAGACACAAATACTTGGGTGAAGAAAGAGAAAAGGAAGCAGAAGCAGAGTGAAACATAAACATCTTCTTACTCAGCGTCCTGCAGACTGAAGCACGGGATCTCAGCACTGACTTGTCACGGCCCTGGGAAGTACAACTGCCTTTCTGGACCTTCAGGATTCAACGACCCTGGCGGCTGTGGCCACAGTCGGCACGTTCTCTTATCCTTACACTTCAGTTGAACTTAACCACATCTATTAATTTTCCAATGTTTTATCTCTCTACCTAGAACTCCCCTCCCATCTCTGCATCACTGAGTCTCAGCTCTGGTTACCTTCTGCAAGGAGGCATCCCTGAATCCCTCTCTTGTCTTGTGTTAACATCTTCCGTGTCCCTCTTGGTCTGTCGTCAGTCACTTTGGCCATCTCCGCCTTTCAAATGTGGAGTCAGGCACAACCTTCTGCATCTCTGTACTTGGGTGTTCAGGGTGTAGAATGACCATTTTTAAGGCAGCAATGTCACACTGGTTGTGTTGTGTCACTCACAAGAGTTGATGCCATTCAGGCTTTACAACAAGCCTGTGTCATTTGTGTGTGTGTGCATGTATTTTGTTTTATTTTATTTCTTATTAAGGTATAGTCAGTTTACAATGTTGTGTCAATTTCTGGTGTCCAGCATAATAGTTCAGTCATACATATAATCATTTTCATATCCCTTTTCATGATAGGTTACTACAAGATATTGAATATAGTTCCCTGTGCTCTACAGAAGAAAACTTGTTGTTTATTTATTTTATATACAGTAGTTAGTATCTGTAAATCTCCAACTCTCAATTTATCCCTTCCCACTCCCTTTCCCCCAGTAACCATAAATCTGTTTTCTATGTCTTTGAGTCTGTTTCTGTTTTATAAATAAGTCCATTTGTCTTTTTTATTTTTTTTTTTTTAGATTCCACATATAGGTGATATCATATAGTATTTTTCTTTCTCTTGCTGGCTTACTTCACTTAGAATGACAATCCCTAGGTCCATCCATGTTGCTGCAAATGGCATTCTTTTATTCTTTTTTATAGCTGAGTAGTATTCCATTGTATAAATATATCATATCTTCTTTATCCAGTCATCTGTCGATGGACATTTAGGTTGTTTCCATGTCTTGGTTGTTGTAAACAGTGTGGCTATGAACATTGGAGTGCAGGCATCTTTTTGAATTAAGGTCGCCTCTGGGTATATGCCCAAGAGTGGGATTGCTGGATCATATGGTAGGTCTGTTTTCTTGTGCTCAGCATTCGTGGGGAAAACTCAACACTGCCTCCCAGGGTAGGGCCTGTGCTGGAGAAGGTGGACGGGATCTCCATATTATCTCTTATAGCCTATGTGAACCTACAGATGTCTCAGCATTGGAGTCTAATTATTCTTGCATGTAAGAAAGAACTATTAAAGAATATATTTCATCAAGAAAGAAATTTACCCCAAGTGGAAGAGAATATTTTCTTCTATATTTTGAAATATTTCAGAAATAATATTTTTAGAAAGGAAAGTGAATACTTATCAACTATAGATTTGAACATAAAAACTGTAGAATTTACTGTGGGAGGAATTTTGGAGATTATTTAAACCCCTGTTTCAGTAATGTCAAAAATAATGACCATTTAGAGTGAATTATTTCCCTGAGATCACACAGAGAAGGGGCTGCCAAGCAGGACAAGGTCTCCAAAACGCTTCACCAGAGCTACTTCTGTTTTTCCACACTGCTGGATCGGGCTGAACTTGAAAATGGACTATTGTTAAATCTAATGAAGGAATTTTTTTTTTCTATTCACTAGCTAATTGCCTAGAGAGAGGCCATGTCTGAATCAAGCCTGTGTATTTTGATAGCGATTAGGGAAATAAAAACATAGAAACCCCACAGTCTGCCTGGGGTGGGGGGCGTGTCGGGAGGTGCCAGGCAGACAGGGGAAGGGCAGGTGCTGCAGCAGAGGGGCTGACGCAGGTGCCAGGACCCCAGCGTACAGCCCCTGGCAGGGGTAAGCCGCTCCCTCCGGAAGCTTCCATGCGCTCCACCCTGAAATGAGGGACCTGGTTGAGATCTTTGTTCTTTTTTATTTTTTAACTCTTCAAAAAACAATTTTTTAACTTTTTTTTATTGTTAGTGGAGGTGCTGGGGATGGAACCCAGGACCCCGGGCATGCTAAGCACGCGCTCTACCTCTAAGCTAGACCCTCCCCGCGAGGTCCTTATTCTTAACATAGAGCATCCTGTGTTACACTAATGTATTTGAATTCTCCACTCAGATCCCTGGAAGAAGAGGGGGACAAAAAAGGGAAGGGGTGAAGAGAGCCCCACAGTGTTATGTGTCCAAAAAAGGAAAAGAGGAAATAAACTTTGTCTGTCTGTGAATCCATGGTGAGGGGATGTTGACCTGTAGGGGTTTTGACTTAATGTCAAGTTTTAAAATTCTGTAATTTTATTAACCTCCTTAATAAAAATAATTTATACAGACGTGTCTCTGGGCGCTGCAGGGACAGCTGAGACCCACGCGGCCTCTGCAAAGGAAGCGATGCCCACGTGCAGCTGAGTCGGAGGCTCTGGGATTTATACGTAAGCTTCAAACTTGGCTTTGTACTTGAGTAGACCTTTGGACATACGTAGGATCCGTGTAAACTCGGATTTGGAAATATGTAAGATTTGTACATAAGCTCCAAGCTTAAGGAGGAGGAGCCTCTGTTCTTTCTCGTCTCCTACTGGGCGATGCAGGTGCGCGGTTCCTGCTCCATAGCCCTCCTGGGTGTGGGGGCTTACTCCTGCTCATCAGTCCTCACCCGGAACTTGATCTCCAATAAGCGGAGAACAGTCTGTGACTCAGAGGAACACACACACATGATTAAGAAGTATCTGCTTCTAAAACCTTTTGTTTTCTGAATGTGCTGCGCCAGACACTTAATGAACACATACACTGAGGACACAAGAACGAAAGATTGAGGAAGCTGAGATTAATACTTATCCATTCGTGAGAGCCAGCTCACGAGCCCATACTCTGAGCGTGGTAGAGTGAAATTAATTATAAATGCAAGGAAATTAAGGCCTAAAGAGGTTAAAGACTTTTTAAAATTGTAAACAGAAAGTAAGGGGTAAAGCCAAGATGGAACCCTTGACCGCCGGTTCCCAAGGCCCCCTCCTCCCACTAGGTCACCGTGTTTCCATGGTACACACTGAGCGTCTCGTGTGTGGACCCCGTTATATCAAATACCGGCTTTCCCATTTCACCTGTTATCTGAGTAACACGAATAAAATTCCTCAACTTTTCTCTGAATGAGATGTAAGGGGATAGGTTACAGGGATGAATAATGATTTTAAGAAGTACCTACACTATGCACTTTTACTTGCTGTGTATGCATTGCCAAGTGAGATTTTATTACCTGCTTCATGGTTGTCTTCATGAACATTAATATTCTTGTAAAATACAGCCTTGTTGTTCATTACCTTTGAATTAAGAATAGGTCTTCCATTCCCTTTTTCCATTGTCTTTTCTTTAATAAATAAAAAACCTCAACCATTAACGTATTCTTATAAGACAAGAATGATAAACCTTTAAGTGGTTCATTGAGTAGATATAAAATGCTCCCTTTTGCTGTTTCTTCTGATTTGGGAATGCACTGTCTACAAAATGCTTTTAAATGATCAGTTTTATTGATCATGCAATACTTACACTCGAGGGAAGAGATGGTCTTGGTCATGTTGACTGTGGTTGATTCACAGATCACAGTGTAATGACAGGCAAGCGGGGTGTGGCACTTTGGGGAGGGGCAAGCAGGTTAAGAGCCACAGAGGAAAGGGAAAGTGCATCCAAGGTGTGACTTGAAATCCCCTGGTCCCCTGAGAGCCAGCTGGGTTGCGCCTGTACTCAGCCTGCAAGTAACTTTATGGATTAAACTAGAATAGTGCTGGGAGGGCGAGGGGGCAAAAATCTCTTGATAAATGTGTGCTAACCAGGTAGATGGTTCATACGTTGGACAATCGCCCTCAGAACGCCCTGTCTCATCTCACACATTGTGAGGGCGATCCTGACACACCCTCTCGGCTCTACGCAGGTTCACGATGCTCATACTTTTCCAGAACTTTCTGCCACCGTGGCCTTGCACAGGCTCTCCCACCCCCTGAAATCGGCTCCCTCATCGTCCGCTTGGTATTTTTCCAGCTCAGGTTCAGAACAAGCTCAGACCATTCTCCCCTGTCCCTTCCCTCCACTCTCCATCCGCCTTTGCATCTGTCGCCTGATGAACGCAGACCCTGTATTCTAGTGTTTTTTTGTGTGTTTCCACAATGTTCTCTGCAGAATTCTGTGAATTCTTCAAGAACAAGGGCTACTTTCTTTCTTACATCTAGAGGAGGGTCAGTTACTGTGAGTGGAGTTAGATTTGTTGGACTGTAGAATAAGACGGCGCTTCAGCTGCCTTAAGCAGACCTCTTCCTGCCACCTGCAGCTTAACTGTCTCTAGGTGTGAGAAAAAGGAAACCCCAAGCTGTGTGCACGTGGCCAGAGCGCTGGGGACTCACGGGAAGCCATCGCAGGGCAGGAGTTACCTGGTCAGGCCGCCGGAAAGCCATGAGTAGGAACTGGCAGCCTGAGTCCTGCCGTGGGAGCCCTTGTCTCGTGGAGGCGACCAGCTGGGTGAGCTCATTAGCCCGGCTTGTCGTCTGCACCCGTCAGCTCCCCTCGAACACCGTCAGCCCACAGCTTAAAAATGATCTAGCAGGAGAGAAACACTCCACAAAAACGCCCCTCGTTGACTTCAGTAAGCGTCACACACAGGCTGTGAGGGAGAATTAGGCAGACGAAAGGGAAGCCGTCCGTGTCCTGTGATTAACGTGGTTTCTGTGGGTGGAGTTTTTGTTGTTGGCACACCGATCAGGAGGGATTTGTGTCCAGAGCATGATAAATGCAAAGGCCAGACATTTTCTGTATTCTATCGTGGTCTCTTATACATTCTCTTCACAAACACACTAGAGGATATGTTTGAAAGAGACCATTGGATGCAACCATTTATATATCTCTTAGGCTATTCCTGGGGCTTGCTTTGAAATGTTTTGCTCTTGTTTCAGAAACCTTTAGAAAATACACTAAAATGCCATGGAGTTAGAACGAGCCACAAAGCTCATCTGCCCCAAGCTTCTTCCCAAAAGTGCTAAAAACAATTGCTTACAATATGGAAGTCTTTCTCTTGGAAGCGGAGGAGGGAACTGCGAGATGGAAATGCACATGCGTACTTTCTCTAGTGTAAAAATCTAGTGTAATTCCCATTGTAACCTGATTGCTTGCTATGCACTTAGATGGCTCCTGAAAAGCTGTTTTTAAAAAACAAAATGAACCATCGAATACGGCACTTGATTTTCTTCATTGATTAAATTTTTAGTCTGTTAACAAGAATTCCAAGAACACTTCTAAAGGGCACGCTTTTGGATGCTCAGCTTGAAGTTAGAAATGAAAGGATGGAAACCGACTAATACTGAACGTCTACAAATTAGACTGTGTGCCAGCATGCCTCACGGGTTCACGTAAACACAAAAGAACGTGCATTTCTTTCTATAATGTCCGTCCGTAGTCTATATATTTTATAACCCACATTAAGTAGTCAAACTGAAGTTTTCCAATCTCATTTTGTTTAAAATGGAAATTAGTGGCAGCTTTTAAAGATTTCATTTTAAACAACTTATTTTATTTTAATTACCTACAATTTACCTGATAGCCACTATTTTATAAGGAAATGAGGTAGAAAACAATTCTCCACCTTTACAAGCAATCTTGTTTAGACTATAGGTTCATAAAAACATCTGTCCCAACTAATTATGTATTATTTTCATTAAGAAATTGTACTGATTACACCAGAGGAAACTTTGCATATGAACTATCTTGTGTTTGATGCACCCTGGGCTCAGAAGGGGAGTGTCTTAAACACGCACACCCAGGAGAGGACACCAAGCAGGGGGCGCAGCGGCGCTGCACTGAGCTGCCTCACAGCCCCGGCCCTACGAAGGGGCGCGGTGATGGCCACGTGGTACGCGGAGCTGGTCACTGTGGTGTCCTCACGTGCAACGAGCATTCCCTCCCACTCCGGTGTGCAGTTGCTGTGTTACATGTTAGGGCTGTAAATTCAATCAAGGTCAACGTAATTACTGTTCTTGGAGAATTTATAATATAAAGAAAATGAGTAAGAGTTTGGGTGAAATGTACCTAAAAGCAGGTGCACGTGCACGTGCAGGACAGCGCATCGGGAGGGCCTCCCTGAGGGTGCGGGGCTTGGACGGAGCCCTAGGTGGGGGCTCATGCCACCACCGCCGCCACAAATGCCCCTCACTCCGGCTTCCATTTAATTAGTCCTCCTTAAGTCCGTGCAGAAGGCGCCAAGCAATCACCCTGAGAAAATCAGGGTTGTCTCTTGTGTAGCTTGACCTTCCTGGATGCGCCTGGCCTCCCCGGGCTGCCTGTCCTGCCAAATTGACGCCTCCTGTGTACCTGTCCTCTTGCCCCCTTGAGCCTCTGCAGAACCAGCCCCGTCTGGTCACTCAAGTGCCGCTTCTCACAAGGGCCAGATTTAAACCACAGCTGGGGTCTGAATCAGCTCCGCAGTATTTCCTGGGCGGGAGGGGCCTCGGGGCACCAAACTCCCTCCCAGGTCAGCTTCTGCAGTTTGAGAGTTTAGGCTGACGTCACTGCTCTTCTCTCATTCAGTGGCAGGACTAGGTCTCACTCTAAGTAAGCTACTCTCGTTCTAGGGACAAAAAAGGGAAAGAAAGAGACAATTTTGCTTATCTGTATAACATTCATCTTGTGCTCAGGAAAGGGCAGTCCAGAAAGACCCTTTCTCTTGACCCTGGAGTTCTGGAGAAAGGCACCTCCTGTGATTAGATGGCGCAGGTGTGCAGAGACACTGTAAATGGCTGCAGCCAGGAGGGTGCTCATAAGGAGTCAGTGTTCTTCACGGATGTAACGGCATGTTCCAGCTGAGGCTCCGACTAGAAGACGATGGCGTGTCCCCAAGATCGTGAGCCTTTGCCTTAGGCAGGGAGTGTGGACATTAAAAGGACAAGGTCAGCGAGGGAGCAGTGTCTCCGGGTGGACTGTGGGGTCTCAGAGTGTCTGTAGGGAGGAGGCCACCGCTGTGCACACCCTTTAACCACGTTCTCAGCCTGAAGGAGAAAGTCTCTTCCTTGGCAAGTTAGCACGAAGGGACCATCAGCTAGCACTCTTCACATGACTTGTCTGTGTTGATCCCAGGAAAGTATTATTAATGCATTTTTAAAGATTTAAAATACAGACGCTAAGGGAAAAATACATATATAAATACATACACTATATATTGTGTATATACATTCACTATATACACCATATATAATGTATAGATAGCGTACATATGTGTACCTGTGTGTATCTGTGTATTTTACATACATACACACCACACACAAGTTCCCATGGCTGACATGCATTTAACTATTTAACTGAAGGTCCCTTCAGAGCCTCTCAGGACAACACAAATTACACCAAACGTCCCATTAGCCCTAATGTTTGGCGCAGAAATTATGACATATTGCATTTTGCACTCTTTCCGTCTGTCTACTTCGAGGAACTGTTCCTAACGATCAGGATGCTAAAATAGCATTTTAACTTCTCCCAACCTTAGGAAATAGCTGATAGCAGCGTTTGCTTTGAAATGTGCGTCGTCCTTCAGAATCATGCTTCACAGTGATTCACATCATGCACTCCTCCCGTCGGGAAGGGCGCTGCCCCCAGGAGAGGGGTTCGTGCTTTGCTTTCAGTTCTGCTTCCTCAGTCTCCTCCTGCTTCTGTGCTCAGGGATGTTGGTCCCCTTTATTCCGTTTCTGTCTGAGATTCTGCCTCCCCGGTTCTCAGGCCACCCATCTTCAGAGCCGGCACCCACCGTGGTTACAGGCGGTATTTGGTAGCAGTTTTTTTCTCCCATTGTCTTGCTGAGAGTCTGCACTCAGCAGCCATCCCACTTCTTTAATTGTCTTTCACTGCCGTCTCCTCGTTAGCGGACATCCATACCTGCTAAACGTGGCCAAATGCACCATCCTGTCAGAAAGATACGGCGCTGCTGGAAAGACAACCGACTGTGTGTTGGATGGAAAGGTTGCCCAATTCAATTTTTCAAAAATCTTTTTTTATTTCCCAGTAGCCAAAGTCTCCAGTGCCCGCCTCCACGTCTCTTAAAGACAGACACGCACCTCCAATCGCAGCTTCACTTAGATGCTCAAAACCACCTTTAACTCACAATTCCGAAAAGTCGTCAACAACCTGTCCACGTGCCTCCTTCTTCAAGCAGTCGACGGCTCCACTCCCATGCTCCCACTCGCGTCAGATGCCTCACTCGCCCTCTTCTGCTCCTAGAGGCCCTCCCTCGCCTCGTTTTTAATAATTCTGTCGCTGTCTGCCACCAGAACAGCCCACGAATGTCATCGTGCTGCGCGGCCTTGTGCCCCCGCTAGCTGGCCTTCAGCACTTCTGCTTGCTCTCATCAACAGCCAGTCAACAGCGCTCCCACTTTCCAATCTTTTTTTTTTTTTCCCGCACAGGAGTTGCTGTTAAAAATATAAAATTGAGCATACACATCTCTTCTGCTTAAAAACCCTCTTGATTCCTCATTGCTCACTGTATAAAATTTAAACTCCTGAAAAAAACAAAACAAAACAAGCCCTAACATTCTGGCCCCGCGTGACATGGCCCCAGCCACTGCCTGCTCTGAAGATCTTATTCTTCAGCTGTCCACCTAGGAAGTGGACAGCGCGTGGCCATCTCCAGAAGGAAGGAGACTTGGCAGAATTCCAGGCATACGGACAACAAGTAAGTGTTCACCACGGCGCATGGTGTCCTGGAACCCTCCACCCCAGCAGACACCCTCGACCGCTCTTTCTGTAATTCACACACTTGCTCACGTTCACACGAACTCTAGTGCCAAACCCGAGGTGGCAGAGAGAAGGAGGCTCTCCATGCATCTCTGAAAAAAATGTTGGCTGTTGATTCCTGTGGCAGGCGATGCATGGTCCCTACGAACCAAAAGGACTGAAGTAGAGAAACACTCAAGGGAGGAGACACTGAGAAGGCGGATGTGATGGCTCCGAGCAGCCTGCGGGCCCTGGGAAATCAGCCCTCTTTTCCCCGAGCACGGGGACCACCCTTGTCAGGAGAAGCTGCAGGTGGCACTAGTGAAACCCCCGTGGGCACATGGACCCAGTCCTGTTTAACGGGCGGTTTGACACAACCACTCTATGCTCTGAAGTCAGTGGAAGCTAATTATCACTCCTGAAACCACCACTGACTTTACTGTAATTCTCTGGTAAAATCTAGGTTACTCATTCACATCCTGATTCCGAAAATGAACGAGGGGATTACATCCTCATCCCGCAGAGTGGTCATGGGGGCTGGCAGACAGTGCCGGGCACAAGGCAATCGATCAGCCAGTGGATGCACAAACAGCCCTGTGTTTTGAAATTACTTTCCAGCAATGTTAACATGAACATCGTATTTTAAGAGCCAAATTTAAGCAATTGAAACCAATAACCATTTTAATTATTTGGATATTTTCAATGACCCACACTGGAAGACACAAATTAGATTCAGTGAAATATATCTGAGAGCACTCACATCCCAGCTTGCATGAGGAAGTTGCCTTATACTCCGGAAGGGTCATTGCAATGTGTTTCCACAAATTCAATAGCAAATCAGAAGTTTTAAACATTTAGTCTACTTTTTAAAGAAGCCAGTACAAAAAAAATGGATTTAGAGTTAAAAAATCTACTAAATGTTTCAATTTTAATTCTACCCCTTACAAATACGTGTTTGGTCAAATTATTTATTGATTTGTTTAAAAACTGGGGTAAGAATACTTTCATCATTGAATAACTCTGAAAACCGCAAACGTGCCTGAGAATTCCGTAAGTCATTTTTCTTTTTTCCCTTGTCATTCTGAATTCCAATACTCAAACAGCTGTCTGTAGGTTTTGTCTGGAAGAAGAATCTAGAAATATTTTGTAGAAAAACAATAATGAAGTCTCAGGCGATGGTAACTCTTAGCAGCTGCCCAGAATTTCAATGGAAAAGTGATTTTTAGAAAAAGAATCTCTTGACAAGTTCGATGTGTACCACTTAGCCATTATAATCGCCCGCATTCCTTAGAGCATCTTTTCATTACCTAGTTACCAAAGTTTAACATTAATTCTGATAAAGACACAGAACCAGACCGATTTCTCCTTACCATTCCCAGGGTGAGTGAGGATGCTTACAAAACACCTGGGAGCAAACAGTTCTCAGCTGGCACTTTGTCTTCTCAGTCGCTTCAGCAGGTTGGACAGCGAACATCCTACGTGGCTGGACAGATGTTGCTTCAGTTCACTTGTCAGAACACCCTGACATAAACCAAACTACCTTACTTCAGAACAAAGCAACGACAATAAAAGAGAAACAAACAAAACCAAAGCTCTTCAGCAAGTGCCTGTAACTTGGGCCAATTACCCGCGCTCTCTGACATTTATTTCTCCTCCACAAAACAGAGACAGCAATTACACCTTGGGTTGTCCAAGAACTCGGTGCATTCGTTTAGAAGTGCTTAGGGCAGCTCATGGCACCAAGTGAGCAGTTAATAAATGTTAGCTAAAATACGAAGTTGAAAGACATCAATTCAGATTACATTTCCTTTCTCTAAGGTTCACTTTTGTCTTCTTTTTAGAAATTTTCCTTTAGGTGTGCTTTCTTTTTTAATTCCTATTTTCTATTGAAGTGTAGTCTGTTCACAATGTTAGTTCAAGTGTACAGCAAACTGATTCAGTTAAACATACACATACATACATATATATTTTTTCCAGTTTCTTTTCCATTATGGCTCATTATAAGAACTTGAATATAGTTCCCTGCGCCATACAGTCGGTCCTCGTTTGATATATAGTAGTGTATATCCATCACTCCCAAGCTCTTAGATGAACTAGTGAGCTGATGGTGATGGTGGAGTTCAGGCTCAGCAGGAGAAGGGAGAAGCAATGCTTTGGGAGAGGTGTAGAAATGCTTCCATTTGAGACCCTAAGAGCACATAATGCAGGTATGTGTCATCATAGAAATGTTACTTTTATTTGACGGATAAACACACCAAACACATGGAGGCTCAGAGGATGAGTGTAGTAGGAAACAGATCTAGAATTTAAGCCCAACTTTTATGGTGCTAATTTACATTTTCTTTTACCCTTTACCATGGCTGCCTCTATATACAGGATTGTATTAGTCTGTGCATATGTTTCATATTATTTCTTATCTATATTGGCATATTTTGATGTGTAACAGGTTGCTGTTCAGTGGGTCACGACTTGCACACTTTAATTCAGATCAAATAAAATGCAAAGTAATAATAATAAATAACATATTAATAGTAATTAATAATATTAATAATAGTAATAAATAACATATTAATTTATATAATATCCCAAGAGAAAAATGTAAGTTTATTGAGATTTAGTAGAGTGATGAGCATTCTACTGTTATTTTCTACTGCCTGCAAGTATTGCAGATAATGGAACTACATATGTTCTAAAAATACACATTAGCTTTGATTTGCATTTCAGGGAGTGGGGGTGGGAGACGATAAATTGGGAGTTAGAGATTTACAGATACTAACTGATATATACAGAATAAATAACCGACCGAGTCATGCTGTAGAGCACAAAGAACCATATTCGATCTCTTGTAATAACTTATGATGAAAAAGAACATGAAAATGAATATGTGTATATTCATGTATGACTGGAGCACTGTGCTGTGCACCAGACATGGACACAACACTGTACACTGACTAGACTTCAATAGAAATATATGTATACAAAAAATACATATATACATTAGCTGTTTGCGTTCTTACTTGCATGCATTATGTTATATTAGTAAGGAGTTTAAGTTGTTAACGTGCAAAACCACGTCCATCCAGTGGGATACACGATCTCTTCTACCACAGTGTCTGAAGACGCGTTAGTGACATGTTTGAGTCTGCATCCTCCGTTCCCTGTTTCAAACAACAGAAATACCTTTCAAGCGCTCTGTCGAAGGCTTCTCCTGGTAGGAGACGTGAGGGAGCAGACCCCGCAGCCAGGCAGTGGAGAAGCACGCTCTCTGCCTGTTTCCACCAGTCACGACACGGCAAGAAGACCAAGATGTAAGGGAGCCGGATCGGGGGCTCTCTAGTGATCTTGAAAATAATCTGAAGTTAACTTTTTCGCGGACTTCCCTTTTTGCAAGAATTCCCTTTCTCTGGTTGGAGCATGCTCGGGATTTAAAGGCTCACGATGTTAAAGACAGACTAACACCTTCACAGAGCAGCTCGTGTTTCCCTCCGATTTCAGCCTCAGCGGAAGGCTGCTGACACAGAGACGGGCATTAAAACAAACATCTCCCTCAAATGGAAAGTCAAACCAATCTCATTTTAAAGGGATACGGACATTGGTTCAAAACTTGATCTCGAGCTCCTTGTCCAAAGGGACGGATTTAGGTGAGTCAAAGCATTCTCAGCTTTTACAAAACTTGATCTCAGGTGAAATGAATTTTCTTAAAACAGACCCCAGCCCTGTATTTTTGTTCTTGTCTGTTTCTTTCACATACTGGAATTGGGAAGTCCTTGTTCAGAGCTGGGAATGAAGCTTGTAGATTGAAGCCTAGTGCCTAAGTGGCTTTCTAAAGAACAGCAAGTGTCCTAGGTAACAGAAGTGCAGAGTGGTTATTTCCGCACAGACATAGTTGTGTTTCACATTATTTGCGCCAGGGGATGATGCTTACCTGTGTAAAGTGTGGAAGCCAGATCCAAAGTTCAACCCATATTTCCGAGAATGAAAACAAAGCCCTGACAAAGCTATACAGCTCAGTCGATATGGTTTCATTAACCACCAAGTGGGCTGATTCTGATTCTGGCTGGACCATTAGGTTGCGCTGCACAGCAGATCACCAGGGTGATCCGCAGAAGCACGTTCAAAAGCCACAAAGAAGGGCGAGCCAGTAATCTGCTCCAGGCACAGATTAAATTGTGCCCAATCTTACTACACCTGCATGATCCACCTTGCAAAAATACCAATATTTAACTTCACTATTATTGAAAAAGAAAAACTCCACGGCTGATTCATGACAGAGTTGAGCATATCTAAAGACATTCTGCTGGAGAAGCAATAGAGTTTCCTGCAAAGAATTTCCTTTAAAAGCCAACGCAAAAGCACCATCAGCATTTAGACTGGACTTTGTGGACTAACCAGGAAGACTGGATTAATGTCGTTGCTCTTGGGGTTCAGTGTCTGTGTAAGCAGTACCCAGAGTGGGTGGCATAGAATACTGGTTTTAGTGACTTCATTCTGGAAATAATGACTCTGTTTGCCTTTAGTGACTTTGAACTTCTGTGTGGCAGAGACACAGAGAGAACAAAAGACAAAGACAAATGTGAGTTTATTTTACGCTCAGCCAAAATTCTCTGGTATTAGATAACTGAACAATATACAGTGATTAGCAAACACTTATCGACTCATCATTCTGAGGTATCTGTTGGCCCGTGTAAATTGACCATTTTTATGCACATCTATAAAGTTCATCTGTATCTGTAGACCAGTTTAGAAGCATGCTTCGCTTTTCTCACATATGAAGTGATGTAAGTTTTATTGGTGTTAAAAATTACACATTTCAGGAAAGATGCCTATGGCTTGAGCTCTGACATGCAGCTCACCTGTATTTACTTGGGACAAAACAGAGGAGCCAGGAGCCCGGAGGCAGATGTGCTCAGGAGCCTCCCGGGGATGGACCGATGCACATCTGTCTGTGCCTGTGGCTAACGGCTGACGGCTGACACCAGCGATGACAGGGAACATGCTACCTCCTGTCACTGAAAGCATTCATGTTGCTGAAAAGAATGGCCAGTGCCAGGCCCTTCGCTCCTGGGGAAAGAGGCCATAAAAATGAGTTCCCATCCACCTTGTGCCGCAGTTTGCAAAGGCCCAGCATTGAATAACTTCCATCTTTTTCAAATCTCCTACCCAGACCTGGAAGGCACCCAGAGAGAACTGATAATACAAAGCAAAGTAAAATTAAGCCCAGAAGAAGGGAGGTGCTTTCTCTGCCCAAGCAGAGACCAGGACAAACACACTGGCGCCTTGGAGAGCAGACCCGTCTGGGGACTCCAGTGGTTGGTCAGTGTTGCAAGAACTCAAGAAAACCAACATGTGCAGAAGTGGGTTGAGGCATGTTTTGAAGAGAGGGACACCTGGAGAGAGAGGACAATGAGATAAGCCAGACCTGGATGGAGCTGGGGACACAGTGCTTCTCCTAGAAGAGGTCTATGATGTGGGCAGGGTCCAGCTGGCTGTTGGCACCCGGCCCAGAGGGTCACATCTGAGGGCTAGGTCTGCTCCTCTGCACCACGTGGGAGGCTTTGTAAAATCAGGCATTTCTTCCTCCTCTTCCTCAAGCCCCCACCCAAAGACCTCTGAACTAGTATATTGCAGGGGGTGACCTGAGGTTCTGTCCTTATTTTAAAATATTCTGACATAACAATTAAGACTGGGATCACCCCCCTCCTATCAAAGCCCCTAATTCTGTGGTTCTCAATCCTGGCTGCCCATTAGAATCACCAGATAAACCCTGAATCCCATGGACGGCCAGCTCTTCCCCACCTGGACTCTGGTTTCATTGCTTTGAAGCAGAGCCCAGGTATCAGAAGCTCTCTCCCTACTAGAGGAATAATCCGCCATCTTTGCTGCATTACCTTGCGAGCTGCCCATGGGGAAGCACCAGGCCTCGGGCACTGACAAGCACTTTATCTCCGTGACATGTGCTCAGTCACAACTATAATTCTGAGTGGTGGGTATTACGTCATCCCATGTCTGTTGGTTGGTTGGTCTCTAAACTAGTCCTGTTTGCACAAAATATATTTTTTCAATTAAAAAAAAAAAGTTATACCAGCATGATGGCAGGAAGTGCCCCGGTAACCCACTTCCCACTGTGAGAACTATTTAAAAAAGTGAAGCCCTCTGGAAATGGTACTAAGTACAAATAGCAAGTGAAGAAACATTTAGTCAAGAACATCTACAAAAGTTCAGTAAGAAAGGTGAGAATCTGTGACATGTGAACCGAGGCTGCGCCTCCCTCCCCACCCCAGCTCAGCGAGGCAGTTGGAGACCGGGTCCACAGCTCGGGGTCCTCCTCCCAGCTCCCTACAGGAGGGCTTTCTTCTCTGTGGAAGCAGGCTGCAAGCATTTCTCCCCTGCCTCCAGCTGCCTTTAGTGGGGCTGAGTCCTGGACAAATACAGCTCCACCCTGGGTGTGGCAGGACAAAACTGATGGGTTCCCGTAGTCCCTGCCCCTCCTGGGGTGTTGTCTCCACTCCTGAGATACAAGCTGGGAGGATCTCAGGTGACTGCTCCCCAGGCCCCACCCACCACTCAGTGACTAGAGAGTGGTGCCACTCAGACAGAAGCTAGGTACTGTCCCCACTCCCCAGATCCAGAGCCCCGGCCCAGGAGATGCCTAGTAGGGGAGAAATGAGGCTTAAAAAAGCTATCTCTTGATTTCATCTCAAAGGATCTGTCTTCAAAGGCATCTAAGCACGGAGAGAGTCGAGCCTCGGGGCACTCACAAGGACAGTGAGTGAAGCTGTGGTGAAAGGTTGTTGGATGTGATTAATAAGTCTAATAATGATGCAGGCTTGACTATCAGCCAGCTAGCTTGTAGTGAGAAGTGGGGATAAAACAGCTGGGTAGAGCCCTCCTGGGGTCAGAACTAGAATGAAACGCTGATCTCAGAAAGGAATTCATCCACAGCGCCACGATTTCTAAAGATCTTCAAATGGCCAACAAGCGCTTGAAAAGATACTTGGCATCATTAGTCTTTAGGAAAATGTGGATCAAAACCACAATTATGTTATCTCTTCATACCCATTAGGATGGCTAGAATCAAAAAGTCAGATACCAAGTGCTGGTGGGGATGTGAGGAAATTAGAAAAGTTGTGCCCTGTTGAGGGGGATGTACAACCGTGCAGCCACTTTGGAAGACAGTCTGTCAGTTCCTGTAATGATTCAACACAGAGTTCCTGTGTGAGCTGGCAACTCAATCCCTAGGTACATAACCAAGGGAAGTGAAAACTTCTGCCCACACAAGAGCTTGGACATGAATGTTTATAGAAGGATTATTCATAATTTTCCAAAAGGTGGAAATAAGCTAAACGCTCATCAACAGATGAATGGTTAATCAGAAAATGATATATCCATACAATGCACTTTTATTTGGATATAAAAAGGAAGGGACCCCTGATCCCTGCATGCTACCACGTGGATGAACCATGAAAACATGCTAAATGGAGAAGCCAGTCACAAAAGACTACATGTTATACAATTATATGAAATGTCCCAGATTACTGATATTTATAGACACAGAGGCAGAGTGGTGACGGCTTAGGGCTGGAGCTGGAGAGGAAAGGGATGAAGGTGTTTTAGAACTGATGGTGGTGACAGTTGCACATATCTGTAAATACACTAAAATATACTAGTGTCCATTAAGTTGTACATTTTGCACAGGTAACTTGTACAGGACGTAAGTCTTATCTCAGTAAAGCTGTTAAGAAAGAGCATGTTGGACTTACAGACTTCAAAATAAAAAAGTAACCACTGTCACGATGGTGCCAGACGGCAAAAGCACGATCAGGGATTGTGCTCGTGAGGAACAGACGGAAAGGGAGCAGGAGGTCAGAGCGCGGTGAAGCCCTGAGGGGATGCAGGAAGGAGAGGGCGGAGGACTGGGCGGGAAGAACTCAGAGTGCACTGCGGTTCCGAGGAAGTGCCACCGGGCCGACGAGGAACTTAGTTCAAAGGCTGCCTATACACGGTCCCCTGTTGGGCAGAGCAGGTCCTCTTACTGGTGTCTCGCCCAGTCACTGGCTGGGAGCTTCCTGGGAAGAGCAGGGCCTCAGCTCAAATGCCGTGGGGGCTCCCAGGGTGCAGCTGCTGGAGGCCACGCCCTGCCTCCTCTTCTTGCAGCTGACCAGCAGGTGCTTTCGTCAAGGGCATTCTGAGCACGGTACCTTTATGTCTGCTCAGGAGGTGCTGAAGTGAGTCATGTTTTGGATCTTGAAATCTTCCCTGTAGTGGAAATAGCAGGACTCTGCTGGAAAAGACAGCAAATCCAGTGTTATGACTGTTTCGAACATATTTCCTAAATCCCAAATCAGCATAAATGACATGACCGTGATTTTTTTTGTTGTTGAAAATTGTGTAGTGCTTATCCCAGACGCATCTCCTCCCAGCAAAGCTTCTGCAGCACTGTACAGAATGCTGCCGAATGGGCTGGGCACAGCTCACATACTTTTTTTTGCTAGCTGCCTTAATGCAAAATAATGAAAAGGAACATTAGTTATTTGACAAGTCTGGTATGAAAACGCAAAAATCTCTCAATACCCCGCAAACTGAGTGATTTTTATTTATGGATGTTAACTCTAGAGGCCTTCCACTTCCAGATTTTCCACTGGTAATAACTGAGATTTATGAAGTCTAACTTTTTATAGCCTGCCTGTGCCAGTGATCCAGCTGTCATCTCTCAGCTCCAGACCCAGTCTTTTCTATTTTGATTTGGGATGCTCAACCAGGACTCTGCAAACCATTTTCAAAAAATTGGATTATTCGGGGTTTTTTTACTGCTTGTAAGAGTTCTTTATATATTATGGTTACAAGTCCCTTGTAGATAAATGATTTGCAAATACAAGTTGGGAAGTGTTTCTTCTTCTGTTTAAAAAGCCTGTAAAGAGTCAGTATTATTTCTTCTTAAAATATTTGGTAGAATTTAACACTGAATCCTTCTAGATCTGGGCTCTTTGGGTTCCTTTTCTGGGTAGAAATTACTCATCCATTCACCCCCCTTGCTACAGGGCTATTCAGACTATCCATTTCTTCTGGAGTCAGTTTTGGTAGTTTGTGTCTTTCCAGAAATATGTCCATTTTATCTAAGGTATTTAGTTTGTTGGTGCACAGTTATTCATAGACTGTGTCTTCATTAGATCCATGTGTCTCCTCACAATTGGTTTTCACCACAACCTCCCTGTTCTTGAGGAAAACCTTAGTCTTGAATGTCTCAAGCTGTGTTGTAAAAGTAGTCATTCCTTCAAGAAGAGATCAATGGCTATTCTCCAAACTCCCAGGCAAAATCTCCAAGTCAGGGCTCTGAAGGTGGGAGTAGGGATAATAAAAAAACTCTAGTGAGAGTCTGTTCTGAATGTCGAGAGTCTGATGGAAAGTGGAGGAACAATTTCCTTGTTCTTTTAGATCCGTCTCCCAGCATGGACCGCTCCACGTCACAGGTAAGGAGAAGGACTATGAGGTCCCCAGTACTCCCAGCCTGCTACACCCGAGGGGGCTGGGTGAGGACGCCAGCCCCCAGCTCTTGACCGCATCTGCCCAGGACTCACCGCCAGCAGAAGTTAGCTGGGGGCATAAGGAGGAACTGTCACATCCCACTCCTCAAAGGAACAACGCCGTGCAGCGAGGAGCTGGGGGAGGAAGCAGAAAGCCCTGTGTGCTTGGCTGCTGCAGCCTGGAGTGGATGGGAACAGGGAAGGACGGGGCAACCTTGGCTCAGGTACCACAGGCTCGTGTTGTCTTACCAGGTTTTGTAGATTACTTTGAATAGGTATTTCTTCATTTGCTGCCTTTCCTTAGGACCATTTTCAGAGCCTTTGGATGGTTGCTTTACAAATGTTTTTGGCAGTTTTACTAGAGGCTGGTCAGTGGATTTCCTCGTGCATCCATGCTGGGAGTTGATTTCTGGGCAACTATTCTCTTAGAAGGTCCCCGTGGCACATCCCCCACCACCATCCCTCTCCCGTGGGCTTTGAGAACGCTGCACCGTGCACACTGTTTGCATGAGAAGGGGAACATTTCAGTAGTGGTTACTGTCAGCTCAACTGGCTTTGTAAGAATGTTTCTTAAGCAGTAGTCTGCCTTTCCATACAGAAAACCAGCATTAACTGAGAGGCTCATTTCTCAGAACCCCCGACAGCCCCAGGGCTCGGCACTCTGCTTTAATACCGCTCTGCAGATAATGATCTCCATTCTAGCAGAACCTCAAAATGACCTTGATGTTTACAACAGCAGGAAAAAAATGGCTAGCTGGCTGATGGCATTAAAACCAACAATTAATGGCAAAGAAGAAGGAATTCCCTCTTCTTTTAATGCACACATACTCTTCAGCAAGAGTGAAAATTCATAATCCCTTGCTTTAAAAAAAATGCATGCTACTGTCAATTTATCTCAATGCATTTTACAACACTGGAGAGATTGTCTTTCAAGTTGTTTTAAAAGTATAAATGATGCTTCTCTTGGAAAACTGATGCTGAAAATAGAAAGCTAGAAAAATATGATTCAAAAATATAGTATAATAGGCAGAATGTGCAAGAGTGTTCATTTCATGACTTCAAAGCAAGGCTTTTGTAACCCCCTTAAAAGCTTCCCTTAAAGATAAAAAAAAAAAAAAAAAAAAAAGATACTTTCAAGCATTTCTTTAGAACTTCTATTTACCATTCTAATTTTATTTTTTATCCAATAAAAGAGATTCTTAAAACTACCCATAAATTACCCCCATGAAGGCAAAACCACCATTAACCATATAAATCAAGTGAGGATTAAATCATGTTTGGCTATTCACAGCAAGCTTTCGCTGCGCATTATCCAAAATGGAACTAACTTACGCTTTGGCTTTTTTTTCTGATGTAATTTATAGAAATGCTGCCTTTTTCTGACTTCCATAGCTTTTACTCTTTATTTTCTATTGATTACAAGTCAGCCCCGTTTGCCCTGGGACAGGCAGCTAGTGATGATCCAGACTCAGATCTGCCACAACTGTATTTAACTCATGTAAAGAAAAGAAGACAGATGACTCTCAGGAACTACTGGGAAGGCACCAGCTAACCCCAGCTAATTATGCTTGTTTATGATATATTACAGCTTTGGTAATAAAGGCCATTAACTAATGCCCACTCAGCTGCGATCACCGTACAGCAGAACACATCTCAGAGGAGCTTGCACTCTCTTTCTGCGGGTCATGTCCTAGAAATGAGGACAGCTGAAAAACAGAATCGTTTCTGTTGAATCAAAAGGTCAGGGATACCTATTGATAAAAAAAAAAAAATGCTAACTATAAATTACTGATTATATAGGATGTATAGAGAGAGATTATATAGAATGTAATAAATTCATAGACTAGGATATTAACTTTAAATTTATCTAGCTCTGCGGTGTTTAAAGAGCTTGAAAAACTAAGATTAACACTGTTGGCTAAACAACATTAAGGTAGGAGAAGGCGACAGAGACTCCGTAGCTATAATGACAGTTACGGTGGCATTTTGGGGATTAATTGCCCTAGACTTCACCACTCTAGACAATTCAGGAGGCAAGGCAGTAATATTAAACTCTCTTTTGATCCTTTCTCTTGTGTGAATAAACTAAGAGTATTAATAATTTCACCCATATAAATACAAATAAAACAGCTCGTTCTTGCAAAAGGGAAATGGAATCAGTGGTCTAGTTCATGGCTACGGGAGTTTTCCTCATTTAAAAGATAATTTTTCAAAAATTGGTAATATACAAAGAAACGTAAAGAATTTATGGCCCTTAGCTTGATAATCATACTTATATGTGACTCTGCTATAAGACAAATACAAACACAGGAAAAATTAGGCAAAAATGTACATCTCAGTTTCATGCAGATTAATAAACTGTTGGAAGCAGCCTATGGTTACAACTGCGCGGGAGGCTTTAGGTATAGTTTGAGGTTTCCATTTAGTGGAGCCATGTGGAGAAATTTTAAAATAATGTTTGTAAAGAGTTTACAGCTGCAGAGAAAATATACGCGGTGTGTGTATGGAAAAGAGCAGGAAGCACAAATCTTTAAATAAAATGATAACTCTAAGCACTAAAAGGATCATAAATCAATGTTGCAGAAATTCTAGAAAGGAATGGTTGCCTGTGAGTAGTGAGTTGGGGTAATTATTTTTGTCCTTTTTTGTGCCTTTCTGTGTCTTGCGAAATTTCCAAGTGCGTATGTACCTTTTTTAATGGGGTGGGGTGGTTTATAGACGTTGTCGTCTTGACTAGGACACAACGAGGCGTTTGTTCTCATGTAGAGACCCACCTAAGGAACGAGAACCCGAGCCGCAGCTTAGTTAAATCCGTGGACTGTCCCCACATGCAGCTCCAGCTCCAGCTGCGGGCTGCGCAGCGTGCAGGTGTGCAAGCCGTAAATCAGGAACGGCAAGGGCGGGCAGGAGTCGGGCACGGAGCGCGGCAAGCGGGCCACCACTTACACCATTGCGGAGAAGGCTCTACTTGAGCAAAGGGGGATCTCAGCGAATATCTTGTGGGAGAGAATTCCAGGCAGGAAAACACGATCAAATGTCCTCATGTCAGAGCAAACGGAAGGCAGGAACAGAGGCCCTGCAGGGCAGGGCAGGTGAGGTCTAGCCTGGGGGCCGCGCTGAGAGTGGGCAGCCTTCTGCGAGGACGCAGCGCGCAGAGGCCCGGGCGTGGCGCGGACAGCCCCGGAGCAGCGCCCTGCGCGCGGCTGAGCCACGGTCTGTGCAGGAGTGAGCAGAGGAGAACGGGGCTGTGGCTTGAACCAGGGAGCCCAGCGTCTACCCTGTAGGCAACAGGAAAGCACTGAAGACCCACAAGACCTCGGGCGCGGCATGTGTGATGCTGAGTTCTCCCTCTGGAGCAAGGAGAGGGAGACCCTCAGGGCACTTTCACGGAGATAGAGAGAAAGGTAAGAGAGGAAGGTAACCAGGACCTGAACCCAGGTAGCTCGGGAAGTGATCTGAGAACCATCAAGGCTATGAAACTCGCAGCCCTGGGCAATCAACAGATTCCTCACCTACAGGAGATGAAGGGAGCCCGTAGTCCAAGAGAAGAGGGGGCTCAGAATGAGTCCAAGCAATGACTAAGCCCACTGCGAACCCCAGCGAATTTGAGTTTACTTTTCTCACTATAGGAGGCGTGAGGGGCAGAAGACAGAGGCCAGCGCAGGAGTCAGAGCATCTCACGTAAAGCTGGGCTCCTTGTGAGGACAAGTTAAAAGCAAACTCCCCCCAAACCTGCACTGTGCCCTGCCCCCAAAGGGGAAGCTAATTTTCACCCTTAGATGCAGTCTCACTGAAATGCAGAAAACTAGAGGCAAAGAGAACTTCTTGAAAGCAGCCCGGCATACAAAAACAAAAAAAATCTGCAAAAGGAGAAACAGTGACACTGGCCCAATTCTCAATATCCACAATGAAACAGACTGCAGTGGGACATCTTCCATGTGTTAAGAAAAAGCAACTCTCCACCGATAATTCTACGACCTAATTCAAGAATGAGAACAAAAATTTAAAAAAATAATACTTCCAAGGCAAACAAAAAATGGGAGAATTCACCACTAGCAGATCTGCTTTAAATGAAATTTTAAAGGTTATGTTTCAGGTAGAAGGACAGAGATCTCAGATGAAATTTCTAAGCTACTAGAAGGAATAAGGAGCAAAGAATGTGATAAATATGTACTTTAACGTGTTTAAGTGTTATTTAATTTAAATAAATGTAAATAAGCTTTGACATACAAAAGTAACAACCATATTTTATCAGGTTAAAAATATAATGTAGATAAAAGACACAAAACAGACGATATAGTCAGGAAAGGAATAGAAGGAACTAAAATGGTCTAGGATTTCTCTGTTTTGGGAAGGAAGATAAAGACACCCACACATTTTATGCTCGACAAGTTAGGGACACAGTGTGTAAATTCCAGATTAAGTGCTAAAAGAAGAGAAAGGGAGGGTACAGCTCCCAAATTCAAAGAAGGAAAAGAAAAGAGTGAGTAAAAAAATAGCCCCAAAATGATGAGAGAGGAGATAAAAAGAAACACTGGGCAAGTGTGAGAGGTGGTGCCAAAGAGGACGGTGGATATAAATCCAAACCATTAATCTAAACATAACAGACAAAACACAGCAGTGAAAAGACAAATAGAATCTGACTAAATTTTTAAAAAATCATTAAATGATTTTAGCAAGAGACACCTCCAAAAAGTAAAGAAAAAAAAGTACATCCTAGCAACTTCCCACTGAGGCAAAGCTCGTACATAAATTTTCAAATCAGGCCAAGTACACTGTATGGAAAATAACCATCATTATGAAATATGCTCCCTCAGTGATGCAGGGTTAACATGGCTGGGAGGACACCACGCTGTCAGTCGTGCGTGTGTCTGAGGACGTGGCGTGTGTTACTGTGTCTACAGAGCTGCATAGCCAGCTAACACCTGCTTCTCTGTAACAGGACGAAGTGCAGTGAACCCAGAAGCGTAGTTAATTGGACTCTGCATGTGAAGACCATTTGGAGAAGAGAGGGGTTTCCATCCTTGGCGCCCTGAGACTGGATGGTACTCAGGGAGCACGTCCAGTGGTGGTGGGGTGGGTGTCAGGCACCCACAAGATTCAGGGGGATGTCACTAGGAAAGGAGAAAGGAGAGAAAATGTTAAAAAAAAAAATTGGAAAAACAAAAGTCAACGAGGTCAGAGAAAACCATGCACCACTGGGGGTGCTCGGAGTGGGGGCGCTGGGGGAGCATCCACAGGTTACCTCCCGGGATGGCTGCCCCATCTCAGCACTAGCTGCCCCCAGTGAGCGCACCCCCAAGCGGCCCCGTGCTGCCCTCGGCCCTCCCCAGGGGTGGGCTGGTGCTGCGTGTGCTTGGTGCTGGGCTCACATCTGCGGACAGCTTGGCTGGACGGAGCCCATCCCGTTGTACCAGCACAGGGTCCGGTCCCCCTCCCCAAGGACAGACAGCTTTGCATCTGACCCTCCCCAGAAGCAGCAAATGCTTGTCCACTCTCTGCGCCTGGAGGTCTTCCTGCTCCTCCCCCGCACCTCAGGACCCTGGGGATTTCTGAGAGGGGAAGGGGCTCAGCCCCCTCTCAGCAGCAGCCAGTCAGCACCTGCACGCCTGGGACACCAGAGGGCGCACCTGAGTGAGGCCCACCGGGGTCTGGGGTGCCAGCTACTCTGCGCTGTGACCCTGGCCCACACGGACATTAGGACAGGGATGACGAGTTGGATGCTTTCATCACGTCAGCTTCTTTGAGCTCCAAGCTCTGCCGAAGGTAAGCGGGGCTGTGGGCCCGTCCCTCCTCGGTGGGGCTTGTCAGCCCCGCAGTGGACTCAGAGTTCTCTCTCTGTCGTTTATCAGCTTTTTGCTCACTGTTGGGGTGGGGGCCACATTTCCTGGCTGTTTTCTGTTTCCTCTACAGACAGATTCTCCCTAGATGTTTTTTGAATGAAACTTCTCAACCTCAGGTCCCTAATTCCTCATGCATAAATTCAGATTCATTTTATTAAATAGATCTGAACATTAAGGTCAATTTTGGCTGTTTCTTGGGCAAGTCACCAGGTCTCCTAAGATGTTCGACGTTCCCTCAGAAGGGCTGTGATGCCCGGACTTCAGCAGGACACAGAAGTGCCCTGACGCCTGCCTCTAAGGAGGTTCCCGGCTGGAACTGCCCTCTTTGTTCCTGAGGTGGGGATGGGAGGGGCATTTTCTGCTGTGTAAGTGAGAAACTCTTCTAAAGGGTCAGATTCTTTTGACTCAGATCCAGGGTGGGTGTGTCACCTGCTGAGGTCTACACTGAGTCAAAAGGCACTTGGTTTGTACTGACTTGCATTCAGAGACAGTTCACCTCCTTGTGTTGGACCCTTGACAAATGTTTTCTCAGTTGCAAGGCAGGCAGGGTCACAGAAGCCCTTCTGAGAAGCAGTGGGGGCAGGATTTGCATGCAGGTCTATCTGCCCCAGCCTGGGGACCGAGGTGGGCGAGGGGCAGGGCTGGAGCCCAGCCGGGTCCATTAAAGCCATTGCTGTTAAAAGCTTGCCGTCCTGTCTCTGCAAAGATACTGCCTTTCCTAAAATCGCCAAGAAAGAGAACGAGGCAGGCTGTGCTTTTTCTTATAAGAGGTAAATAAATGGCCCCAGATAAAAGGCTCTGATCCCTGCACTTAAGAGCTAAGGGGAGGGAAAGGTTACATTTTTTTCATACTCAGGTGTCCCCATGGTAACACGAAAAATCCTTTCTACTCTGCAAACCACCCTTGCATTATCAAGACTCCCCAAGAAATGTTTGCCTGTTTGCAATCTTAGGTTAAAGAAAAATAGACGCATATATACAAGGCTTTCGGAATGTTTACGTTTGAGAGCTTTTATTCTAGCAAAATCAACTCTGTTATCTCGCTCCCTGCGAACTCTCTCTCAAGGCTAGATAAGCAGCTCGCTGCCGGATGATTAACATCTGGAGGGCGCTGGGCTGCGGCCCGACGGCGGCCGGGCTGGCGCTTGCGGCCATGAGTGCTCGCCCGGGAGGAGGGCCTCCCCGGGGCCCCGGCTCCAGTGCTGGGAATCAGAGCGCAGCTTTAACGGCACACGGAAAACAGTGATATGTGGATGGAACCACGGGAACCATGGTGGGAAAGGTGCATCTGAGAAAGCCGTCGATTTTTTTAGCAATTCTGTGCAGCCCAGACTCATTCTTTAAAAGTCCTAACAATCGTGTCTACACATAGGTGGAAGCTCTAAGCTAGCACAGCCGGCAAGGAATGGCTGGGTAGGTGTTGCTTTCTGCGTACTTAACGCAGTAGATCCAACTCTTGTCATCTTTGTGTACTTTATAAACCAATAATACGGTTTTAAAAAATAAGAGTCAGAGGAGGCCCTTTCCATGCACTGGAACGCCCCAGTGAGCGTGCCTTGCGAACCTGTGTGAGGGCTGAGCGCTAAGCAAGCAGGAGCGAGAGGCGATGCAGCGAGGAAAGGAGGTCGTGCACAGTCAGGGCCACACTCCCCCGAGGCGAGCCTGCAGACGCACGGCCCTCCCCGTGACCTCACAGACCCCCGCCCGCGGAGGACCTGGCGCGGGCCGTGCACCCGGACTCACAGGCTGCTCCCCATCCATCGTCCTGCAGCCAGAACCCCGTGTGTTACCTGGAAGGCGGTGGTCCCTCAACCATCACAAGCAGCAGCACAAAAGAACTAAAAACAGCAACGACAAACCCAAGACGTACATCCCTTTGAGTGGATTTTGGTAACGGCCACATCCTAAGAAAGAGAAGAAACCACAGTACCTGCCCTGGGCTCTCTGCAGACGAGACACGTTTAACTTTCAGAAAAGTCTGTGCAGGGAGAAATATTAGCCTTCTTTTAACGAGGAAACTGGGGCTCAGAGTGGTTAGGTGATACAGGACCCAAGATACGCACGCGGCCCAGGACAAGTGCCAAGAGGAAAGAAGGCCGAGGAGCTGCTGCCGGCGCGCGGGACGCCGTCCGAACGCGAGTGCGCCCCGGAGGACAGAGCTTTGCCGCCCCCTGAGCCTGAATCGCGGCTCTTTCCCTTACTAACTGGCATTTCAAAAAGTTAGACAGCCCGTGTTTTCTAAGCTCCTCGTTGAAACGGAGAAGGTAATGTTTACTTCAGAGGGCGTTACACAAACGAGATTCAAAGAGCCTGCTTGGCCCGTTGTCCGGGGCAGACAGCACTCCACGAGCAGCAGGGTTGGTCACTTGCTGCGAGCTCTTATCATTACAGGGACGCCGTCTAGCCGACCGGTTAGCCCACCTATGGCCTATCACGGCACAGTCCCTGGTTTTAGTGCAGATCTTCATGAGAAAGGCTTTCTGTGTTGTATGATGTTTGCACTGAGTGTTTTAACAATATCTCCCCAAATTCTAAATGTGATAAAAACCTCTGCAAGTCTCCTCTATCAAAAGACGTGCAAATGGAACAAGGAGCTATCCCCTGTTCCCTGGTCTGAGGGGCGTGCGACCATGTGTTTCCACGGGGATATTTTATTGTGATGAGCTGGGAAGCCCCATAGAAAAGACCGGCAGGACCCCCAGGCAGGGCCACTACTCTCCTGCCAGCACCTTCCGGTTCCCTGGCCCAGAGGCTCTATCTCACTTTTTGCCTCGCAAACGGCTTACTTCTAGGAAAGTGGAACTTACCCCTAAAATTCTATTGGTTCCCTGAGCTCACTCCTGATTGGTTATTTCTTTCACTCCTAATTGGTCCATTTCCCTCACTCCTGATTGGTCCATTCGTAGGACTTTATTTGCATGGAGCTCACTCCTGATTGGTTATTTCTGTCACTCTTGATTGGTCCATTTCCCTCATTCCTGATTGGTTATTTCTACAAAGCTTGTTCCTAATTAGTCAACTTTTATGATGTTGCAACGTGTAAACCGGCAGCCTATAAAAGCTGGTGTAAACCTACAGCTAGGGTCCAGAGCTCAGAGTGTTGACTCCCCTGGTCCTGCTGTAGTAAACCTGAGTTCTGCAACTCTCCGAGTGCTGCTTGGTCTCTCGCCCGGATCCGGGTTACTGTCACAACTGAGCTGTGACACTGAGCTGTGACACATTTTTCTGCAGCAGGGATGACGCCAGGCAGGTCTGCAGGCGGCACCACAACAAGCTGGATGCCACAAGACGACCTCACAGGCGGGGTTTCCAGGCTTCAGGTTTTCTCTTAGTCTGGCTTACATCTGCTTCTTTCCTCACCACACTGACCATCATTAGTCTAATAATTCAATGTTGATTTTGAGATAAATTATTGCAAGTCTGGGTACCTCTGTGAGCAGCTCCTTCTTTAACAGCAGTGACTGCAGTGGAAGGTGTGCTGGAACTACTGTGTTTAATACAATCACAGAAAAGCTCACAGCAGTGCTGGGAGGGAAGAGAACATTGAGCAGTTTATTACTGAAACTAAGGTAGCCCAGTTTGCTTAAGGAGCTGTGTGTGCACTCAGAAGGACTTGATGAGTTCACTCAAGATTGGTTTCTTGGAGGGCATAGGAACACAGTATCCAAGGAAACGTTCAGAAGATGGCTTTGGGTAAGTACCGTATTGGGTCCATGTGACACTCCCCTTAGAATGTATGAGAAGAAATGCACTTATTATGTTTGATTCCAGAAATGAAGCCACTGCTGTCCATTCAAGGAGCACAGCAGGAGGGATGCAGGACGCCCACTGGGGCCAGCCTCTGAGCCCCGTGCAAGCCCTTCCTGGCCCCGGAGAGCCTTCCACCCGTGGCCCCGCTCAGCTCACACTCACCCTTCAAAACCAAGCTTCAAGTTCATTTTCAGGTGGAAGAATTTTTTGACTCTCTGTGAAAAAATAAATCACACCATCTGTATTGTTTCATTGCCTCACAAATACTATTTTTGACACATGTATCGCTATATTTTGACATTTATTTGTTTAGAAGTCTATGTGGATTATATAGTGGATTACATAGTTGGAACGTCGAATCAAATAACACCCTTTCCCTTAGGGATGAGATGACAGGAAGCCTTATGTGGGTGGTACTTAGACACTGAGACTCAGCTCATAACAATGGCTGCTTTAGAGGGTGAGAAGGGACAGACTGGGACTTCAAAATGTAGAATAGATAAACAAGATTATACTGTGTAGCACAGGGAAATATACACAAGATCTTATGGTAGCTCACAGAAAAAAATGTGACAATGAATATATATATGTTCATATATAACTGAAAAATTGTGCTCTACACTGGAATTTGACACAACATTGTAAAATTATTATAAATCAATAAAAATGTTAAAAAAATAAAATAAAAAATAAAAATGGCTGCTTTATTCCATATTTATTTGTTCCATCATCCAGTTAAGAATTGTATGAGCATCTATTATATGCCACATATGAGGCAAGTATCTGGAGATGGAAAAGTGAATTAGATTTCTCATTCTATTCATTAAGCTTGGTGGAAAAAACTTCCATTTAAGAAAAAAATTTTTTAGAAAGCATCAAAGATTTTTCATAGTGTAGACTGACTAATATTTTAATATAATCACTCTTCTCTGAATAACAGTGTAAGTGGTTTTCGTTTGTTTTTAGAAAGAGGTACTCAGAGAGTTCATTCCCTTAAGGATGTGGAAAGCGTTTCAGTCATTACGCAAAGTAACCAGCCTGGAGCCTGAGAACAGAATTAGACCCTCACCTTTGTTCACCTAGATTTACTGTCCACTTCATCACGACGTCTAAGTACAGAGAGAGCGGCAGTACCAGCCTCTGCTTGGAGTTCCCCGGGGGAGCGGAGAGTCGGAAGAGCGTCCCTGGAGCCTTGGCTTTCTTGTCCGAAACAAGAGCATCGGTGAAGGTGAGATGCCTCCACCTGGGAGACCTCCGAGCTGCATCCTCATCTCCAATGCAGTGACACAGCCACCGCCAGCTGAGGGTGCGGGGGAGCTGGAGGACTGAGGGAGAGCCGGGAGATGGGGGGAAGGGAAGTAGCCTTTATAGGTCTTACTCCGCGTGCGGCCGAGTCCACTTCCGTTACGGCAGCTCGAGCAGGGCTCCGTTTCCCAAGACGCGTAACTAATGTGAAGCTGGGACCCAGATCTGTATCTCTGTGTCTAGTGCCCGCGTCTACACCCACGCCCACCACCCATCTAGAAGTGCATGTCGAGACTCCACAGTAAAAGTCAAGGAGTCACGGAGAGCGACGTGGAAACCATCCCAGGCTGGGCTTTGCCTGCTGGTCCCCCAGTCCCGGAGCTGTGTGCTGTGAAAGCAACTGTGGTAACTCACGTTTCAATGTGTCCAGGGACCACACTTTGAGAACCAAAGATATAGGTAAGAGGGTCAAACTAAACCAGAAATGCCTGCTCCGTGTCCCAGTCCCCTTTCTCATCAGCAGAAATGTACTACGGCAGCAAATTCTCTCCCAGATATTTCATGTGGCCTTTGACAAGGACTGTTTTCCCTTGCAGAGTCTAGGCATTTGTAGGGTTTCCGTTCACTAGGCTGCATCTATTACTGGGTGAATGAGATAGAAGAGAGATAGGAAAAAACTGTAAAAACTCAGATATACTCAATCTGACTTCATAGGTGACCACTGCTGCCCTTCCAGCTGAGCGTGTAAACGCTGTGTGCGTGCTTTGCCTAAACTCCCTTTAGGTAGTAAGATTCCTTCTGATTCTTCGCCCACTGATCTCGGTATTTCAACTCGTGAACCACTTGACAGGTTTTGCTTTCAGAAATGGAGAAATTCACAAGTGTTACCACGTTTGACCAACACTAGTGGGGGAGGCAGCGATTCCCAGGAAAGCACCTTCCAAGTGTGTGTCTCTCGTCTGCTCTTTTGTGCGTTTCTCCAAGGATTCCTGTAGGGACAGTCCTCCTCTCCAGGGTTTGGAATTCTTCCACCGTAGAAAAACTATATGCACAAAACTCTTGAATTGTTCTCTTAAACTTCCTTGCCAATGCTCTTTAAAAAATATTTTTTAATGGAATCATTTTGGTGACAAGTTCTCTTGTTCTTTCTCAAAGATCTGGTTCAAAGGTCTTTTGTGTGATTTGTTGAGAGTTTGGTAGACTTGAAAATCAGAGGGAAACCGGTGATTACAAACACCTGTGATGTACCAGGTCCTCAGCACTCATCACAAAGCTGACAGGCACACTCGATAGTTGGCATGTATGGTCCCAGTTCACAGAGGAGCAAACTGAGGTGGAGAGTGGAGGAGGAACTTAACCAACTTCACACGGCCACAGAAGGTAGGTCAGGGACTCAACCTGCGTGCAGCAGGCTTCCGAGACTTCACTGTGTGCTATTCTAGACTTAAATACACAATGAGATAAATAGTATTCAAGGTACTCACTCATGTTTTTCTGTCTTGATCCAGAAAAATCACTTCCATGCATCCAAATGTGGTTCATAATCTCTTCCATTTGAATTGAACAAGCCTCTATTAACATGTCACAGAGAAGCATGAGAATAAACGATCTACTAACTGCTAATCAGAGTTTCTAGATATAAATCACGAATCTGGGCTCAGGGTTTCCCTCAGCATCGAAAAATCTAAATCTCCTTTTTTTTCTTTTTCTTAGTCACGTCCTTCCACAGAGGGCCTCAAACCTGCTGTCTTATCTTGCTATAATAGTCACCGGAAGATTCAGGTCACTCACTTTTTGGTGTTTGCTAAGAACCTTCCTGGTACATGATTTTCAGTTGGGTGCCATGGTGATGCAGACAGAAACGGGAGAAAATTTCTAAACTTAGGAGCCACCAGATCATAGGAGGATATGAAATGACTATTTGAGTAGCCATTATTGCATATTAGCTATTATTTTTGAAAAAGGAAGCAATGTCATGAACGAGGTAGCATAAACAGCCATGAGGCTTTAGGAGAAATGGTCCAGGCTGGCGGGATCGGGAGAACGGAGCCTGCCTGCTGTCCGGGAGCACGGGGTCCCTGAGTGCATACTGGCCCAGTTCTGACATGTGCAGGGCGCCCCACTGTATATTAACTTCACAATTCTATTAAGCTTTATTTAAAAATTTAAAAACTCTCTCTTCATTAATATTCAATTTACTGTTGAGACTGGTACTCTGATCCGGAACCAAATACCATATTTGACACTTGAGTTGTGCACAGGGAAGGATGGGATCCCAGGACCCAGAGGGACGGAAACCTCGCATCCCCGTTCTCATCTGTCCTGCTGTATACGTCACAGAGTGGCTGGTAGTAGGATGTACAGGTCATATTATTTTCTATTAATTAACAGAGAAATGTAACGGTGTTGCAGAGTCCTCAGTGGGAGTTGGATGGAGCCCACATCCCTTGCATCCCATGCTCGGTTCTGTTCCAGCCCCAGGGCAGACAGCGACCACCTAAAACCACAGCCAGCAGCAAGACTCACTTACGGATCCGTAGCCCCAGTTAAGCGTCTTATGCTTCACCCTACGCGGTGTCGTATAAAGACGTGTACGTGTAATGTATCGTTGGAAGGATGAATGAACAGTTAAAACCTAGAAATTATGTTTTGTTTTACAGTCTAAGTAAACTGAGACTAAATGTTAAATAATTCAGGTCAATAGACCAAAACACGGTAAAGGTACGGACACAGAGTAAAAGTAGGAGCATCAAAGCCTGGACTCATAGGAAAATTGATTTTAAAACATTAGCTCATAGTAATAGTACATGCATTTATTTTAAAAATAAATGTACATACTTTTATTATTACGGGGTGTGAATCAAAGATTTTTTCTCTAACAAATAAGGTTACACGGTCAAAAAGGAAGTTACATGAAAGTTGGAGGTAACTGTGTACAAGGAAGGGCGAAATTCTGTACTCTGGTGGTCACCATAATGACCCAGAATAATTTGCAAATGGTCCGGGGTTCTCTGAAGCCTGATTCCACGCTTCAGCCTCAGCGCCGCGCGTCACACCAAGTCATAACAGCTACTTAAAGTTAATCAGCCAAGAAACATTAAAAATGAAAGAGGTGAAGTTACATGAGAAATACTGTGAAATAGTTTATATTTTCTTTAAAAGAAAGATCTTTGAGGAGAGCAAAATTACTATTCTAGATTGGCAATAAAATGAAAATTGAAATGACTTGTATAAAAGGAGAAGCAAGTAGTAAGTCTCCCAAAGCATATGTACATAGTTATGCAAACAGCATCAAATGTTGTCACTCGGTTCAACAGCTGAAATTACATCAAGCGTATTTGTGTCTTCTTCCTTTTTCTCCTATAGTAATTATTTAACATCAAAATTATCATGTTTAAGTAATTACTTATTCTAATCACTTTAGGCAATGAGAGATATTTATACCTTTTTAACAGCAAATTCTTAATTCGCATATTAATCAAAAATAACTAATTTACAAGTTCAGTAACAGATATGAGTTATTCTAACAGAGGTCTTGTCCATAAAGGCCTCAGAAATTTATCAATTTTTGGAGATGTTCCTGGGCATCTAAACAAGGGTCCCACTGCCTGGTTAATAGACTAGGAAGAAAGGTGCGAGTAAGAAACTCAGGGTCGTTCTCTGACCTCTCACCTGGCTCTGTCTGAAGTGCAAAGCAGGAAGGAGACACAGTTATGCCCCTAAAACCCCTGAAACCATGACCCACCAGCATCCTGAGACCGTGAGACAGACGTCATCTACCTCAGCCCAACGCACACGGAATCTAAGAAGAGCAGGACTGTACGCAAAGTCAAGTTAGTTCACTTAGGGCTATGACAGCACACCCACCAGAGCTTGAGGACAGGTGTGGCCGAGATTTAGAATGGGGTGTTCTCCCTCTGGGCCAATTTCAAAACATGCAAAGCCTTACAAAGCCAATAGGATTGTTTCTCAACTCAAGATGTGTTTTTCTGTCCTGAACACAGTAAAGTATGCCAAACGATTTATAAGCAGTTAACTAAAGTGAATGGTCCACGATCTTGGGGGAGAAAAACCTGACTCTATCTCCTCTCCTCTCCGACTGTTTATTTTCATCTTGCGTTTATCTCTTCAGCTTTGTCTTTTATACCAGTATTTCCTAGGTCGCCGGTGCCTGCAGCACAGTGCACCACGGCTGAAGAGGGAAAACTGGAGTCAGCTGATCTGTGGGGTACACTGTGCCTAGCAAGGTGAGGTGAGGCATCAGTAAGCGCACGCTGGGAGGAGCACGGCCTGGTCCCGGAGCGGCAGCCCCCCAGCTGTCCCCGCTGTCACCTAGCAGTCACAACCGTGCCCACGCGTGATCTGCGGGCCACGGGGAGCGTCAGCAGTGGGGCAGCTGTGCTGTACCGTCCTTCCTGCCAGCCTTGTGACTGGTCCCGAGCTGCCACCAGAGCAACCTGTGGGCAGGGGCCCCCAGCAGATCCAGGGGGGATGATGGGGGGGAGTTAAGCTGAGGCAAGAAAACTAACATGGGTGCACATGTTGCTTTGCTTCATAGTTAAACTACTAGGATTTGGTCTTGTCTGAGTGTTTTCCTTTGCTTCTGCATTTTGTCATTTCTCTGCTTAAATTTATTCTTTTGATTAGAGTTATTGTACAAACAACAGGCAGGCGGAGGACACGGGGGGCTCTGTCCAGGGAAGGTCCCAGAGGGTCCTGCTCAGTCACAATCCATCTCCTGCTTCCCAAACTGTTCTATTTCTAGAAGCTAAAAGAAAGAAGCGCTCTAAATAGTATTTCTCCAGATGTGCGACCTACTAGCATGTTCCCTCAGCCTTCTCCCACCAGAAGTTGCCTTTCTCAGAGAATGTACATTGTCAAGTCAAAACTAAAGGTGACCCTCAGATATTTGGGGGGTGCAGTGTGACACAGGAATTGGCAAAGGGAAACTCAGTTAATTCAGTGAGACTTTAGTGTTGAGTGTCCTTGATTCCATTTAAATTCTTAGAAAATGGATGAACAGGACGACTCAGTGAAACTCCACCTCTTTATTCACGGGAGAGACTCACACAAATTTTAGGGCAAATAAAATAAACAAATACAAATTTACTGGCTTGGGGCAAAAAGTTAAGTGTTTTCTGTACAGGAAAAAATAATTTATAGCATGAAGGAGACCTGATTTTGGCACTCCACTACGGAATTACATCTGTTTAACATGTATTATGTTTGGTGACAGAGTAGACAAACTATAATATACAGCGATTTAACCAAACATGCAAAGCACAATATATCATTGTCTTTCACTAGCAAAGCTCAAAGAAGCCAGAACAGAATATCGCCAGATATACCCACCATTTTTCTTAGCCAACATACAGATGGGACCTGATTTTCACTGTGATGATGTGTTTAATTTCTATTCTGTGATGTGTGAGTAGACCATGATATTATCTTCAATTGTTGTTTACATAACAAAATGCTGTCTCCACATTACTTTTTGGGCTGAGTAAACATGAAATCCTCATTCCAAAATCCAAGGGCAAAAAAATTTTCAACTTAAAAAAATTCTGAGTAATTCAGAAATATCTGGTCATTTAAAATCTATCTAAATGCCTTTTGAATGTGACAGTGGCTGTAGACAACTTTAATAACAAATTGTTCCAAACCTTGCCTTTCTGACCTCTCATCCCTGGCCTTTCGGAGCAATAATTATCCTCCCACCTTGCTGGTTTACGTCTTGCATGTGCTGGTCTCTCCTAAAAGGCAGAGAAGGCAGAAACCACAGCCAAGAACCGCGCCCGTGCACAGGCAGCAGGCGAGTGAGCTAACGGTGTGGTTCCATGCGGTCCCTCGGCATCGCCTCGTGAAATCTCCACCCAGATGGAGTTCCTACATCAGACTCCATAGGTTTCTTGCTCCGTTCCGACAGCAAGCCGGTACTGTGACCCTCAGAAGTTTTGGGATTGTGAAATAGGGTAGTCGGGTAACTGTTATGAACCCATTTTCCAGATGAGCTCCCTGAGACTCAAAGTTTCCTCTTCACGTATGTTATCCAGTTAAAGAGGAAAATTTTGTCCCAGATAGATGAGAAACATTGTGCAAGTTTTCTATTCCTAGTATAAATTTAAATATCCTTTTGATGAGCTTTACATAGACACACACACACACACACACGCCCCTTGGGGAAAATGCACATAACGTTTTAGGAACAGAATACTTCTCTACTTACATATTCATCATTTTCTACCTAGAGGTATCAATTATTATGAATATTTTTAGGTTTTGATCTAAATTTTAAACCAGAAATCTAATACAAAGAAATACAGTAAATTCAATAATTATTAGGGGAACGTAAATGAAAACTTCCCTAATGGCACCCATTTTCTCAGAAGAGTAGGTCTTAACTGTACTTTAAAAGGGCATCAGAATGGCAACATTTAAAAACTGTTCCTGTACATAATTTCATGCTTTTCACAGTCCTCTAAGGTCGGTTGAGGCAGAGTTTATAGGAAAGGAACGCTCAGAGAGGTACAGTACCTTGCCGTGAGCACACAGCAAGTGAACGTCACAGCTGCGACCTGGGCCGAAGGCCTCACCGCCTGCGGAGCCCCCTTCCCCCTCCGCGGCACTGTTGCTGGACTGCGGCCCATCCTGCGGGAGGGAAAGAAAGGCGACTGCAGGGGGAAGAATGAGCTGAATTAGAGCTCAGGCTCACAGCGAAGGCCTGTGAAGCGTCTGCCGGCGGCGCGGCGCCTGCGAAGCGCCCCCGGGGAGGGCTGTGCGCGCCGAGGCGCAGCTGCCCCCGCGGCGTCTACCTCGGGGCTTTACTCGCCTGCCTTCACAGCGACACGTGTCCAGAAGCGTACTCACTGCGGATTTCCTGTCCCTGGAAAAGAGCGGGGAAGGCCTGGGTGTCCATTAGCACGAGACCAGTGCAGTAAACTGCACTGAGATTTGTGAAAACGGAGGAGGACCACCACGTGTCTTTAAAGAACTACACCCAGCACGTAGCCCTACGGGGAAGAAGACTTATGCAGCCGTATTTGTAGAATAATCTCATTCGTGCAGGAAAAAAAAAAAAAAAAAAATCCCTGAATCTGTGTGTGTTTGTTTTCCTGCTCCGAGCACTCCGTTCACATCTCCAGAGCCGCTCGCTCCCTTCACGCGCTCGGAGCTTGGGCCCGGGAGGCCGGCCTGCGGGGGCGGGGGGCCTGCCCTCGGGCTGCCGGGCGCGTGGGCCCGGTGGGGGGGGGGGGGGTCCTGCCGGAGAAGAGAGGGCTGAGCGGGAGGCGGGAGGTCCGAGCGTCCCTGCCGCCCCTCCCTGGGCTCCCGCCCTCGGCCCCATGGCCCCGGGCTGACGGCAGCCTCAGCGGCCGACCCGGCCTGTCGGGATTCCCTCTGTCCCACCTAGACCTCTGCAGGCAGACCTGCGGGAAATCCCCCTCAGAGGACCCTGATTTGAGGGTTCCGCTTGTTTCCTGCTGGGAATCTGACCGGAGCAATAGATTTCTCTCTCTAGGTGTGGTCATACGCGCACACGTATTCCTTGTAGTGGGCGAACTGTGCCCCCACCAAGGATGCTCCTGTTCTGAGCCCTTGGCCCTTCGCAGAAGTCGTGAAATTAAGTGTCTGCAGATGAGGTCATCCTAGGTTTAGGGTGGATCTTACACCCGACGACTGGTGCCCTCATGACAGAAAGGCAGAGAGAGAGCGGGGCCACACAGAGACACAGGGGAGGCAGCCATGAAGACAGGGGCAGCCACTGGGTGCCGTGCCGCAAGCCAGGATGCACCTGGAGCACTGTAACCTGGAGGAGGCAAGGAAGGACACCCGCCCTCGCCATCCAGCCTTCGGAGAGAGATGTCAGCCCCCTGACATCTTGATTCCAGACTTCTGGCTCCAGAACTGAGAGAGAGTGAGTGTCTGTTGCTTTAAGTCGCTCAGTCTGCGAATTTGCGTATGGAAGCCACAGGAAATGACGCATACCTATATCCATGTCAACATTTATATAGATGTTTTTAATATTAGCACAGAAGGTTCCTAGAAACACGTAGTTAACACTGGCTGTGTGGGTCTCCTCTGAGAGTGGAGGCTGTCTGGTCTTCATCGTTATCTGTGTGTGTGTGTGTGCTTAGCATGGGCTTGCTTTGATAATTTATAAAAATAAATTAGAAGAAAAAAGAGTTAGAACCTAAAGCCCCCTTGGAAGAGTATATTCGTTGGCTGTCAGTGCGGGCACTCCACTGAGAGCCCCCTTTCCCTGCACTCGGTGAGAGTGGGGTGTGAGCACCCGGTAGAAAATGCATGTTTTTCTTCTTTCCTTTCTTATGTGTGATATTTTGATATTTGCAGGACCACCCATCTTAGACCTTCACAAACGTTGGTCAAAGAATCTGGTTCAGGCTTGCAGTAAGGAAGTTCTATGAACTCTATTCTTAGACATATCTGCATTTTAACTAAAACAAACAAACGAGGCAGATTCATCACATAATGACACAGCAAAGAGAGGAGGAGGTTATACGCCATTGGCCGTAATAAACACAGTCCACGGGGTCGTCCTTCTCTGTTGTCCCCAATGTTTATTCGAAGTCAATGCATGCATCTGAATTATTAAAGAATCAGCAGTCGCTGCCTTGTGGCTTTGTATGTATGATAATAGGTCTTCTTCACACACAGAAAAGTCTCAGTGTGCAATTTTGCAGCAGACTATAATTTAGGGAGCATTAAAATGAAGTCCAACATCTTTGTAAAGAACGAGCACTGGTTTTTGCAGCAGGAAATCGCTCTGGCATGTTGCGGACACTCCTGTTTACTTGCATGTAATAGCCAATTCCAAGTAGAAGAAAAATGTCGCACGGGAAGAGGACTGCACAACAGCAGTGATTTTCGTCCATTTACCTGAAAATAGTGCTACCATCTCAGGCCACTCAGTCTTCCTCATGCATCCCCTTTCTTTCAAAATGTATGTTTTACATTTTTATTTCACATTATTCTAAAGACAAGGACCGTTTCAGCCCAGGCTATTTTGAAAGAAAATTTACTTTATGCTGCTGGTGCAGGAATGAGGGTTTGGGTGGGATGGATTTAAATGCATCACTGAATTGAAGATCAGCAAGGAAACAGTGCTTAGAGCATTAGGGGAACACAGCCCACTCCTGTCAAATGCCCAGACAAAGACTGAAGAGATGAAACGATCTGTCCACTGGGTGATGTTCTGTTGTCAATGTGCCAAATAACATCTTTGATTTCTTTTCATTGGGTTGATTATTTTCTGCTTGAAGGTGGTGGTTTTCTTTCATTTTAATCATTCGGTTGACTTGATGTTGCTTTAGTTCATTCACCCCATCATTATTTTCTTCGTCCATCATCTGTGAGGCTCCAGCCCCTCTGTTGGATGCGGAGGAGACAACAGTGAGGGGGGATGAGCATCATGTCACGCTGTCTTTGCCAAGGAATTTCTGAAATGCCCTGTCCAGCTGCACAGGCTGCAGAGTAAAGGGGACCTTAGCACCAGCTCAACCTCAAAAAGATCCTTCGCTTTCTTAATCCCAGGCCAAGCATCTTTACATCTCAGGCAAATTAACCTTCACTTTTTTTTTTAACATAATGATCATAGACTACCCGGCAACAGTGAGACTCCAGCTAGTGATGCAATAGATATTCTTCCTATTCTAAGTTGGGTTTTGTTTTAATAAACTTAAAAAAAAAATTAGAACAGTTTCAGATTTCTAGGAAAATACTGAAAAGAGCGCTGCGATTCCGTCTATGCCCCAAACCCAGTTTTTCCTATTATTAATGCCTTACTAGCTCGGTGCTTTTGTTACAATTAATAAGCTGATGTTGACACATTGTTATTAACTAAAGTCCACAGTTGTCTCATATTTCCCTCGTTTTTACCTGATGTCCTTTTCCCTGCTTCAGGATCTCACACTGCAGGCAGATGTAATGTCTCCTTAGGATTTTTAGACCAAGTAAAGTTCTCAGACATTCCCGTTTTTGATAACCTTCACCCAGTTTTGAGTATTTTGTAGAGTGTACCAGCTGAGTATTTTGTAGAATGTCCCATAATTGGGGTTGGTCTGATGTTTTGTTATGATCAGACTGGGGGTGTGGTCTGGAGGAGGACGACCACAGACAGAGAGTGCCTTTTTCATCGCATCGTCTCCGGGGGGCTCATGGTCAACAGGACTCATCACTGTCGGTGCTGGTCTTCACCGCCAGGCTGGGGCTGAGTCAGGCTTCCCCCTGTGGAGGTGGTGATTTATCCCCCTGTCCACACTGCGCTCTTTGGAAGGAAGTCGCTCTGCTCGGAGACCTGGGGTTTAGTCTTAGCTCTGGAACCTGTTGCTTATCAAGTATTTCAGACTCTTTGATCCTGTTCTTCCGGCCTGTAAAATGGGGATAAAATGCTGGCCTTGGAAAGTGGTTGTAAGAGTGAGAAATTATGTACTTGGAGCCTGGACTGCAGCTCCTGGAGTGGTGCTTGGTAAGAAGTATGGTTTCATAAACAAAACTTTTCCAAATTGATTTTGATGTCCAATTATCTGCCATTTACAAATGGAAACTCATGTCTCAAAGATATCGTAACCTCAAATACTGAAATGTCATGCTGTGTGAAATGAATTTATTTATAAGTTGCTTATTTGTTTATTTCATTGAATTATAGTTCAGTTACAATGTGTGAATTTCTGGTGCACAGCACAGTGTCCCCGTCATGCATATACATACATATATTCGTTTTCATATTCTTTTTCATTAAAGGTTATTATAAGATATTAAATATAATTCCCTGTGCTATGTAAGTTGTTTATTTTTAATAACACTTTATGTATTTTGGTACAGATGAGGCATTCAGAGCAGATCACCTCTGCTCAATATCTTCCCAGTTCTTCTGCCCACGTGAGATAATCTTATGTGCCACTCACGTTCCCGGAGTTTAACACTGTCTCGAGCCCTCACAACCTGCCATGTAGGTAGCATCACTTCATGCAGATGTGGACTCAGGTTCGCAGAGGACATGACTTACTGAAGGTCGCAGGCTGGCAAGTTGGAGACGTGCAGCCAGAGGGTCTCACCTGAGCCTCCCGCACAGAGCATCGCACCCCGTCCGGGGGCTGTGCCCGAGGCCCGGTTGGAGCCCTCACTCAGCGCCTCAGTTATGCTGCTCGACTCTCCCCTCTCCCCCTCGTGGAGGATGTGCCGCATGCACTGGCGATTTTTCTACAGAGGAAACACCTTCTCACTTCTCTCTCGTTTGCTTTGGCCAAGACTGAAAAGCAGCCCTTGGAGATGCTCTTAAATTTTGTTTGGAAAACTGAAGCAGCACATTGAGGACAAGCAGAAAGCTAGCCTGGTCTGCTTCTCTGAGCAGTGGCAGCACAGAGAGGTGCCCACGGGTGTGTCACTGAATTTGGGCCTTCGGGGGCATGCTCGCTACATTTATTTTACTTTTAATGTAAAGAGGAAATGATTTTTATATCAAAATGATATTTAATGAAAGGTTTGTGATCTTTATGTAAATAGAATAAGAGAACACAACAGCAATAACCATTCCCCAATCTTTCCTTAATTTATTTAATAAACACACGTATCAATTTGACCAAGAATATTTTCTGTAAATAAAACCGTGAAGTAGAAAACCTCATTACTGAATTCGGTTGCAGTCACGTTGCATCACGCTGTAATTACCTTGTGATGTAATGTGCAGCAAAAAGTATAGCACACAAACCCTGGCTGCATATTTTATTGGACCATTGATTTAAATATATTTTCATCTTATTAACGGCTTAGGGTTGTTTGGAAAGCACCTCATAATAATTGTATACTGTCCTTTCCCGTATTTATTGGTAAAGGGACTATTACAATAAAATATTATGCAGAAAACGCTCTTAAATGTCAGCTGCTCTGAGATATACAACAGTGTAAAGTCACTGTGACAATTAATTAAAACCTGGGCACATTCTACTAGGACTAAAACTGGCAGAGGTGAATTACAAAAGCTGGGATACACATTTATTAGATGGACGTTTGATCCTGAGGCAGAAACTTGAAGCACTGTTGCACCCCCTGTTAAGAAGGCGATTATCCCTGTTTACTAGATCGAAGATTTTCCTTCATTCCCTTAAAAAAAAAAAAAAATGAGCCTTGGGCATCAGTATGTCCCACGTCCTGGATGAAAAATCAGAGCCAGGAGGGCCGGCAGGACCCTCACACCAGCTCAGGCGTCAAGGCAAGGTCACGAGTAAGAGCCCAGCTGTCGAGACGGGTTCGAGGCTTACCTCCGTGTCAGCGTGTTATTTCTTTGACGCAGATAGTGTTCCGTTGTATGGGCACATCCTATTGTGCTCGTCCTTTTACCAGTTGATGGAAATCTGGAAGGTCTCCACTCTTCAGCTATGACAAATTATGCTGCCGTGAATATTTGTGGATGTAGATCCTCATTCAGTAGATTCTTGAAATAGACTTGCTGTGATGGATCTTATATTTATGTTTAGCTTTTTGAGAAACTATTTCCAAAGTAGTTAAACCGTTTTACATTCCTCCAGAAATGTCTGAGGCTTTGAATCTCTCCACCAACACTTGCTTTGTTGGCCTTTTTCTTACCGCCATTCCAGTAGGTGTGGAGGTAACTCCCTGTGGTTTTAAATTAAACTTCCCCAGTGCCTGACTGTGTTGAGCACCTCTTCGTGCCCACTTTTGCCCCATTTTAATTTTTGTTGTTTATATTCTTTGAAATGAGGTAGCATTGTTTACATTTTCTGCACGCGAGACTTTTGTCTAGTATATGACATGCCTGTTACGCCTCCCAGGGCTGCCGTTGCAAAGTACCGCAAAGGAGCGGCTTGAACAACAGAAATGCATTGCCTCGGTGCTCTGGAGACTGGAAATCTAAACGCAGAGTGTCTGCAGGCTGCTTCTTTCTGAGGGCCGTGAGCGAGAAGCTTCTCCTGACTTCGCTCCTGGGCTTCCAAACAGCCATCTTCTCCCTGCGTTTCTTCGCACTCTCTTCCGTCTGTGTGTGTCTGTGTCCAAATTTCTGCTTTTTACACGGATGTCAGTCATACTGAAGTAGGGTTCACTCCAATGGCCGTATTTTAACTTGATTAGATCTTTGAGGGTCCTATTTCCAAAAAAGGTCACATTCTGAAGCACTGCAAGTAATGCATATGTTACATATGAATTTTGGGGGTAATGTAATTCAATCTATAACAATATTCATGTTTGTTCCCCAGGCTTCTATGATCTGAAGTTTGTTCCCCCTCGAAATTTATTAGTGTATTAACGTTGTCCCCTGATGTGGTGGTGTTAGGAATGCAGGTCTTTGGATGATGATTATTTTATGAGAACGGAGCCCTCGTTAATGGAATTGGTTTCTTTATAAAAGAGACCCCAAGGAACCCCTTCACCCCTTCCGTCATGTGAAGGTACAGTGAGACCTAGGAAGTGGGCCCTCCCCAGACACACAATCTGCTGGGGCCTTGATGCTGGATTTCCCAGCTTCCGGATTGTGAGCAATAAACATCTACTGCTTAAGCCGCCCAGTCTGTGGCATTTTGTTACCGCAGCACCAAGGGACTAAGATAAAGTACATGGCCTGTCTTTTCATTGTTTTAATACAGTCCTCTGAACTGCAGGAGTTCTTTTTTTATTTTTTTCAATTTTAATAAAGTCCAATAACTCATTTCTATACTTCTTGCCTTTGATAACTTGTCTAAGAAGTTTTTGCCTAATTCAAGGTCATGAAAATGTTCTCCTATTTTTCCTTCTAGAAGTTTTATAGTTTGCATTCTTATATTTAGATCTATGATCCCCTTTGAGTTACTTTTTTAACTATGTAAGGTGAAAACTGAATTCATTTTCTTTTTTAAGATACAGATGTCCAATTTCCCCAGCACCGTTTTTGGAAAAACTTATCTTTTGTTGGATTGTTTTGGTACCTTCATCAAAAATCAATTAACTTTAAATGCAAGGGTTTCTTTCTGAGCCTTTAATTTTCTTGCATTGATCTGTATGCTCATTCTCATGACAGTACAGCACTGTTCTGATTACTGTAGCTTCATAACACATTTGAAGCTGGGTAGGGCATGCCCTTCAACTGTGTTCTTCTTTATAATAATTGTTTCTAATATTCTAAGTCCCAAGTATGTCCATATAGATTTTTTAAAACAGCCTTTTTAATTTATATATATATATATATATATATATATATATATATATATATATATATAAGCACTAGACGATTTTAAAAAATGTATTGCATTTACTCTGTAGCTCTTTTGGGGAAGAATTGCTATTCTAATAATATTGTGCCTTCTGATTCGCCACCATAGAAATTGTCTCCTTTTATTTTATGCATTTTGAAGTTTCTCTCCATGATGAGAAATTGTTTTATAAATTGTAATGTACAAATCTTGCTCTCTCTTTGCTTAATTTATTTCTAATTATTGTTTTCTTCATTAAGTTACTTTGAAAGGACTAGCATTCTTAATTCCACTTTCAGATTGTCTGTTGCTCATATGTAGACATGGTATCAGTCTCGTGGTTCAAACCTGCTTAACTCATTGTTATTTCTAGTTTTGTCCCTGGGGATATTCTACACTGATGTCATCTGTGAATGAAGACAATTTTATTTTTTCCTTTCCAATGTGTATGTTTTTAAAATTTTTCCATCCATCTTTTTTGTCTCCCTTCCCCCTCCCACACAATTACTGCACTGGTTAGAACTTTCAGTACAATGTTGAATAAAAGTGGGGAGATAAGACTTCATTTTGTTCCTGATTTTAGGGGAAAAGTAATTTGTTAATATTATTTATGAAGAAAAGGTGTCAGATTTTTTTCAAATGTTTTTTCTGCAGCTACTGAGATGGTATGTGTTTTGTTTTATATTGTACTCTATTAATACAGTATAGTATATTGATTGATTCTAGATGTTAAACCAACCTTGCATTCCAAAGATAAATCACATTGATCATGGTATATAATCTTTTCTATGCTGCTGATTTTTGTTTGCTAATATCTTATTAGGGACTTTTGTGTGTATGTTTATGAAGGATATTGGCCTAGATGTATTTTTCTCTCATGATCTCTTTCTATGAGGGCATTGCTGGCGTCACAGAATGACTTAGGAAGTGTTCCTTCATTTTCTATAATCTGGAAACTTTATGAAGGGTTGACACTATTTCTTCTTTAAATATTTGATAGAATTCACCAGTGAAACTGTTTGGGTGTCAGCTTTTTAAGGGGCTAAGATTTTAAATTACTATTTTACTTTTTTCCTTGTTAAACGTATAGTTATAAAATTAAATTCTCCTAGAGTTATTTTCAGTAATTTGTTTCTCACACTTGATCTTGACTAGTTAAAGGTCTTTCAACTTTTTTGCTCATTCCAAAAAAAATCAACTTTTGGTTTCATTGGTTTTCTTTATTTTACCTTTTGTATTTTATTGATTTGGGTTCTACCATTATTATTTACTCCCTTCTGCTTATTTTGGGTTTAGTTTGCTTTTCTTCTTTGAACTTTCTTAAGATAAAATACTATGTTAGTGTTGTTTCTTTTTTGATATAGATATTACAGATACAAATTTTCATCAAATCATCATTTTACCTGCATCTCATATATCTGATATATTGTATTGCTGTTTTCATTCATTTTGAAGTATTTTAAAATTTCCTATTATTTCTTATTTCTTGTTGATAAATAATAAAACATTTTAAAACATTATTTTTATTTTCCTCCAGCTTTTGAACATGACACCATCCTAGAAATGCTTTCTGACTCCCACTGACATACTGCAAACCTGATCTTTCTCTGATTCCTAAAGCTGCCTCTTCTAAGACTCTGTTATGAACTTAGGGGAGTCTTCACCTGCTTGTGACTTGCAGGACTATGTTGCATTACCTCCTCTATTTCCTGTTCTTGTGGGGCACTAAGGACCATTTTTGCATCTGCTTGTTACCCCTTAGATATGCAAAATTTATAATGTCTAAAACTGAACTTATGATTTACAGTATTTCTATATTTCTTACTGCACCATCATCTCAGTGAACAACATTTCTATCCAAATAACAGTTATATCTGGATACATGAATACCATTCTTCACTCCCTGCGAATCACAGTCAAAATTTGATCACCAAGTACAATTTAATTTCCACTGTTACCCAGCCACCTCCTTCAATCCATGTTTCTGGTTTGGACCACAATCACCACCTGTGACTTCTGTCTTTTCTCTCCATTTTCACTTACCTGTCTCGATCCCGCTCATCTTATATCTCAAGTTAGGCGTTCCCTACTTCAGGATTTCCTGAATCCCTTGTCCCAGTTAAGGCCTCATATTACTTTGTCACATTGTTTTGTCATTTCCTGTTTAGTTGCCCAGTTAAACTCTAAGACATGGCAGGACTCACATCTGTCATGGTTGATGGCTGCATTCCTACTCTACTTATGGGCCTGACATGAGCGTGTTATTTGAATTTGAATGCATAAATTAGTCACACACATTTATACGTAAATAAATCTTTCCCTAGAGATTTTTAAAAGTTATCAATTTAATATAGTTACTAACTAAAATAGCCTTCATTAAATCTATGTTTCTTAAAACTCTGGAGTTGGAGGTTATAAAGATGCAAATCAATAAATCACCTCCTTCCCACTTAGCTTGAGTTTCCCTCCCTGTGGTACAGGAAAAAAAAATCTCAAATTTTGTCTAGAATGACAAGAAAAAAATGTTGAAAAATTTTGGGCAATAGTGATTTCTAATATAAAATAAAAGTGGATTAAAAAATTACAACAATATGAAAAGAAATAAAGCCAGAGAGATATTTTTCTATTAAGGATGTCAGTTTATATCCATATATGTATGCGTATATGCAACATATCTGCATTGTTTCTGTATGTAATTCTTATTAATTTCAAAATAAAAGTATTTTTACATGTTAAAACTATATCAAAACATTTTAAAATATTAAAATACACTAAAAACATACATATTAAATACTTCTTGCACAGCCTAAACAAGAATTCTTTTTCTACCAAATTAACTTTAGAGGCTACATTTAAAAATTGAAATTGAAATTAAAAATTAATATTAGTAATTTTGGCCTTATTTCCATAAATCCACAACTGATGATAAAGGTTGACAAAAATTTCAGTTGTTATGATAAATGGTCAAAAGAAATTATGTTTGTGTGTGTATATATATAATACATTACATATATATATATATGTGTGCGTGTGTGTATATATATATATATATGTATTTGTGACAATGTGTGTGAGAGAGAGAGAAAAAGGGAGAATTTTTCCAAAATTCAAGACCAAGGAATTCAAGGCTTGTAAATCAACTTTCCAATTTTAACTGTACCCAGAAGCTAACAAGCAGTACAAGAAACTGAGTACACAGCTCTAATACAGCATGTTCTAAATGCAGAGGATCTCAATTATGTCTGGGATCTGTTTTCTATTAAAATTATGCCTTAAGTAAAGCTCATTTCTTTAATATTTCTTTCTTTACTCGCTGATATTTAGTATGTGTAAAAATTAGATATAATTTCCTTTTGTCACATGTATATGAACTAGAAGTAGCCTATTTTACATTTGTCCTATTCTTTAAAAAAATAGAATTATGAGCTCACAAAGGAAAAGGAAAAAAAAATCCATGAAATTAGTCATTTGGAAATACATCTAAGAGAGAGAAACTTTCTCCAAGTGTAGAATGTATGTCCCGCTGATCACAATGATAAATCCACAAATTCAAATTTACTTGTACTAAGGTTTTAATAAAGCTTATTATTTGAGCAGTCTGAAAGGCCCACTAATTCTTGGATTTTTAAGTATTTAAAGAATAGCTACCCTGAAAAAAAAAGTAATTTAAAAAAAATCGTCAGTAACTTGCTCATTCCTGTGTGTATCTTTCACTTGTGCTAAATGATTTGTGTGTGTCAATAGTATAGTGTTGACATATATTCATGATATTTTATACATCACTTTATTTGTCAGTTGAAGGCATGAATTGCAGAGAGCAATCTCTGGGTGTACCGTTCCATGGAGGGAGGCTTCGCTGTGGGAGGGGTCTGTAGATATCACACCCTGCCTCTTAGTTTTCCATTGTCCCGGCAGAAGTCTCTGATACAAACGCGTATCTCTAAGAGATAGTTAAACGTATTAGCTAAGTCTTTAATAATCAGCTAACATCACACTTGTAGGAAGCATCTTTGTGGAGATTCTAGAGTGACCAAAGCCCTGGAGAGGCATCCGAGGTGTGAACTCTCACCAGGAGCAGAGCTTGCCTGGTGTGCACAGAAGTGAGTTTCTCTGTTGAAATTATCGATTCAACTCTCCACATTCAGATTCTTATCCTTAGGAAGAAATCAGGAATTCCTGAATAATGAAAGACTGTACCAACCCCTAGTTTAAAAGATGACTGTGTGCCTGGCACCATGCTCAGTAATTTATACTCATTGTCATGGTTATTTTCATCTCCCTCTAAATTAGGTAAATCACCTCCAATTCTTCCCAAAAGGAAATTAAAGCTTTGGAAGATTATATAATACACTTGAAATTCCACAGTTAATAGGACAAAACAGGCTTCTCATGTAAGTGTATTTGTCTTCAAACTATGGGTTTTATTTGTTGCCATACTACAGACATGCCAAGACCAAGTGTTTGCTTAGAATTCAACTGACATTAGAAAATAATCTACAGTTTACTAAAGAGTCAACTTACACACACACACACATCCCATATATATATACATACATACAGTCCATATATACACACACATACACACATACGCACGCACTCACTTGTACTTATGTATCGTACAAACAGAACCTGTATCAGGATTCATTTGCTTTTATATCTTCTTTCATATCTTTGGACAAAAAACATTTGTCTGCCTCTTGGCCAATTGTCTTTTAATTTCTCCTTTCTGAGATCCCAGCAGGTCCAGGAACAACTCATAATTTTCTCCAAATGGCTCTCTCACATGTCAGAAAGCTTGAAGTCATCATTGACATCTTATTTTTATTCCACCTCTCATGTCTAATCAATCTATCACCAAATACTCTCATTTTTTTTGGGGGGGGGAGGTAATTAGTTTTATTTATTTATTTTTAGAAGAGGTGCTGTGGATTGAACCCAAGACCTTGTGCCTGCTAAGCATGCGCTCTACCATTTAAGCTATACACCCCCACACACCAACTACTCTTAATTTTATCATGTAAATACTTTAATTCATGTACCTCTTTCCATCTTCACTGCTATTCCCAAGACCAAACAGTAATTAAGTCCTTCCTGGATTAGACAGTGTCACCAAGTGGTATCCGACAACCACTCTGATCCCCTTAAAATTTCTTTTCTCTAAATGCCAGTTAGACCAGGTGACCGCCAACATCAGCTCACCACCATCCAGATCATAACCCTTCAATGCCTCACATGGCTTTGAGAACTGCTTCCTCCTGACCCTTCTCTACAATCACTCACCACCCTCCCTAATTTTTGCTGCACTCCAGTCACACCAACCACACTTTGTTGTTAGCGTTCGCCTGGTTTCCTCTCTCCAGATGACTTTGGTCCTGGGCATGGTTCCCCACATTTAGGATGCTTGGCCTCATTTTAGAACTCTCTCCATCTTCACTTATTCTTCAGAACTCAGAACTTGACTAACTTCGTAATTATACATTCATCAGTGTGATTACTTGGTTAATTCTATGTTTTCCCCTAGATTTCACATTCCAAGTGGTGAGAAAATGTGCTTCTTGGTGTTCAATATTGTGCTTTCTGATTTTAGCACATAACAGTATGTGCTCAATATAGTGTCAAGAAATAAGCAAATAAAGAGAAAGATAAAAATGAAAAAAAAAGAGAAAAGAGAAAAAAAGTGGAATGAAGGAGGAAAAGTAAAAACAGGAAAATTACTTTGTCCACCTCTTATTTGGATACTCTTCATTAATTATTAGTACTTTCATGCTTTTCTTCATTCCACAGAGATCTACCCGAAAGCTGTATGAAACTTGGCATGTCTCTGTATAAAGGTGCATGTCAAAAGTTCAGAAAACATTCAATTACCCCATCGATTATTAAAAGCCACAGTCCCCTCCCCCCATAACTAGTTACTTATTTTTCTATTTGCTATGAAACAAACCTGTACATACGATAGAGGTAAGATTTTCCACTCTGCACAACAGACCTGCTGTCTGTACATCGCAGTCTCTCTCTCTCTCTCTCTCATGTCGGCAGCCCTGGCTTTCGGGGGAAAGAAATGACCATAGAACTGAGGACTATCTGAAGAGGGATCGCCCACCGTGCACAGTCCATTTCCTTTGCAGTTACTTCCTGCCTTGCCTTATTTCCATACTAATCTCTAAAATCTACAGACATGAGTTAAAGTATTTACTCACTTCCTCAAAAGGTGTTCTGCTGCACAATCTCAAATCTATGTGTGTGTCCCACTAAGGCTCCAGGAGAGCAGGGCTGGCAAAAGACTGACTTCACAAGCAGCTGTTGGTGGAATATATTAGGGGGCCCATAAGACAAGAGTTTACTTGCTTTCACGTTCTAATGGCTTATCTTGCTTCCTTCTTTTCTTTGCTATCGAATTCCAGAACAAAAAGAAATGGTCTGCCCAAAAGTCTCTGCTCGCCTGGGCTAACAGTGGAAGAACATGCACATTTTGAGTTTCACCATTTTCTCCACTGGCTGGCAGATCTTGCTGAATGTATAAAATAAATGCGTTGCTAAGTCCCAGTGGCTGCATCAGTTTAAATCAAATTTCATTTTAAAAGAACTGCACCTGAAAGGAGAATGTACAGATGAGTTTCCTCCTCACACCTGAAGCAGCTGAGATGCAGACCTCAACCAGAGCTTCTGATGGGAACGCAGGCAGGTCCTGCCATGCAGGAGCCCTTCCAGGCTCTGCAGTGATGTGCAGGGGCCTGAGAGGACCGGAAAATTCACACACATGTGCTTTTAAGCAAACAGATTGCTTTCTACCGGGTGTTGCTATGAATGCAGAATGTAAATAGATGCCTGTCATGTGAGACAGATGGGGAACATTCACAAAGACTCTGATCTAGGACAGAAATGCTCCTCAGATTTTAATACATGTATAGAACACCCGGGGTTCTTGTTGAAATGCAGATTCTCATCCAGAAGACCTGGCATGGGGTCTGAGAGCTTACATTTCTAACAAATTCTGAGCTGACTGTTAATACTGCTGGTCAGCTGACAACATCTTGAGGCAAGAGTCTAAAATATTGCAAAGGTTTTCGACAGTACTTCATCTACAAAACTCAGTATCCATAGGGTTAAGAAAATGTATGCTGAAGAATTTAACTGCCAGTCAGTGAAATGGATGCATATCTGCAAGATCTGTTGCAAAGTTAATCTTGCCAAGTTTTTTATTATTATTATTAATGCTGTTATAAAAAGGAAATAAATTTCTTCGGCAAAAAAAAAAAGGCGTTCCTAAATTTAAGGAAATACATTAGAATTTTAGGAAGGGCATTCAATTATTTATTTAAGCTAAAAAACAGAAGTGATAAAATGTTTGCAATTTTATGCAATGTCTTAGCCATAGTCAACATATTAATAACATGGCCCTATTCTAATGAACAACTGAAAATAGTCCATTAGTAAAGAAATATCTGATATGGGGATTATGGTGCTATGGAAACAATGAGAAGATTGGCCAAAATATATAAAAGAAATGTTTTTAGATATTGGACAACATGCAGTGCGAGACTGTAATTCTTGAGATAAGGAAAATTAATGATGTGGGACAAGCAATCGTCCCAGCTTTCTGCCTGCAGGAAAGTTCTGGGCATGGCTTCAGGAATGAGGAATCCCAGCAGAGACTCAACGTCTCACTGAAACAGTCACCACTGCAGCTAAAGATTTCAGTATTTCTCTGTTAATTATTTATAGAAGAAATAGACAAAACGGCCCTTAAAGGTACAAAAGACTTGTAAAAAAACTATCAACCAGCTTTACTTAATTAATATTTATAGAACACTGAACCCCAAAACATACGGATACATATTTTTTTCAGATATACATGGGAAAATCACTAAGATAGACATTATAATAGTAAGAAAATAATTATTTCTAAATATATAAAAGTTACAATCATAAAGAAGAAATTCACTGACCTTAACTATATTATATTAAAAAGCAATAACAAGTATTCCCAAATATTTGGAAATTGAATACACACTTCTAACACATGAGATTGAAAACGTTGAACAAAATTACAGAAAACTTAAAAAAAAAATCACTGATGCTCCTTTCCTTACATGTGAAAATAATTAAATCTAAATTGATCTTAAACAGAAAAGTAAAAGCTAGCGTCTATAAAGCTTCTAGAAGAAAGTAGAACATCTTTTTTTACTTACAAGGGGCAGACATTTCTGCTTATAATAAAAAAATCCCATTAATCAAGAAAGAAACATTGATAAGTTGGACTTTATCAAAAGATTAAATTCTTGTATTCATGAGACATCATTGAAAGTGAAAATGTAAGTCTCAGGATGGGGGAAAACACTCACAGTACATACATTTGACAGAGGACTTACAACCAGGATCCATACTCAGCTATATGAAGACAAGCAATTCAGTTTTAACTGGGCAAAAGACTAGAACCAGCGCTCACTTAAGACAGAAGGATGGCCGACAAGCACATGGCACTCAGCCTCCCTGATGGTCAGAGGCATGCAAGATACCACCACACTGAGATGCCACCGTCTACATCTGACAGAATGGCTGACCTTAAAACTCCTGACAAGAACAAGTGTCAGTGAGAATGCGGAGCACCTGGAACCTCAGGCATCGCTGGGGAGAATGTAAAACGGTATAACCACTTCGTGAAAACTGTGCAGTTTCTTCTAAAGTAATTCATACTCTTTCCGTAAGTCCCTGCAATTCCACTTGCAGAAATCTACCCAGCAAAAGGGAAAATGCATGTGCAGACAGACTTGCATGTGAATGTTCATAACAACTTTGTTTATAAAATAGCCTGAAGTGGAAATAACCCAAATGCTCATCACCAGGTGAATGCATACATGAATTGTGGTGTATCTACAAAACTCAACAGCAACCAATAAATTAAAATAAAAGAAAAAAACCAAGCTGCTGGTGTCAGCAATAAATGAGTCTCAAAAACAGTACTCTGCAAAAGGAGTCAGACGCAAAATAGCACGGAACCCATTTTATGCATGTGAAGTTCTAAGGCCATACGCTAGTCTGCAAGGGCAGAAGCATGGGTCCTGGCTCCTGAGGGACGTTTAGGACTCCTGTGGAGCTGCCCGCTGGAGCAGGCAGGGAGACAAACACGAGAACAACCACAGAGTTCTGGATTCGGGTGTTGGAGAATATTTGTCTTGACTTGAGCTTATGGGCAATAATGCAGTTCATGAAAGCAGACCTGGGAAAGTAATTTTGGGTGAGTTCAGATTTTGAATTTAACAGTGACAAATGTGTGTTTACTCTGGAGGTGATAAGAATGACTGGTTTTGGAAGGGAGACACGTCATGGGGCTTTGCAACTAAATTTCTGATGTTAACAAGCACATTAATATATTACAGCTCTAGTGACTGATCCGTTTCCATCTTAATGTCTTCCATATTTCACCAGTGATTGATGGGTGTGTCCGCTAGTGTCCGACAGGGTACCCAAATGGCGCTGGTCAAGTGTGGCGGAGTAAAACCACCGATCGGGCTGGTCTGTAGGGACGTTGGTATCAGAGACATTAAAACTGATATTAGGAACAAAACAGAAGAAGGATTCAAAAACCCCATCAAAGCTACAAACTAAGGCAAAATCAATTGCTTCAGTGGGTTTGTGTTAATAAACGTATCTCTTTTATATTACAGGACCCTTGCTTACACATGTGCCGTGGCACCTCTCTCCATGTATTAACTGAACATTAATTTAGCGCATTCTATATGCCACACAATATGCCTGGCCATATTTTCTGAGACTTAACTTCATTTGCCTCTTGGATATAACTTTTAAACCTCTCAGGATTTGTTACTGTTGTTTTCTGAGACGAGAAGTACATTGCAGGCTGTTTAGCATGTGGACAATATCTAACTGTGTAGTGCGTGGACTTTCCTTGTGTCCAGGATGTCAAAAGGGATGACTTAACATTAGGAAGACTATGCCGAGTGTTTTTCCAGACAAAGAATGTCTAATATCAGAAAGTTAACATAAACAGAGCAGGCACCATCATTGAGCTTCAGAAGCCTAGGGATGGAAAACTCAGTTCTTACCATAACTTTCTGCCAAAGATTATAAATATGATTCGCCTGCCTCCTTAAATCAGTGTGGAATCTCTCCATCACCACTCTTCTCTCTCTGCTCCATTAAGATGCAACTCAGTTATAAATAGTAGAGATAAAAATATACAGAAAGAGGTTTTTGATGGTGATTTTTAACTCTGCATTTATGAAGTAAGTAAAATCATGGATAAATTTATAGTTAGAAACATCCCTGCTAACATAACCCGAATACATATTAAAGAATCTCATTTGTACATTGTCAGCATAGGAACATAGCTTACTACAAGGTTTAAAACCTTACTGTTCTTTCTTTGAAACAAATATAGAGCAAATATTATATGATTAAGCTCATTAATTCCAAAAACCGTCTCATCTGATTGGACGTCTGCCTTGCAATTCTCCAGCTCTTGCCCTAGGAAGCACATCCCATATCAAGGTGACACTGGGCAGCCTCCCAATCATGCTAACAGTGACAGTGCAGCCAGAGACTCAGCAGCCATCATCGCAGAGTCGGCACAGGTTTTTTGTTTTTTTTAAAATTTTATTCCTTGTAATTTTCCCTCACAGTGTAATAGAAAAACTCGGTATTTCAATGAACCTGATATTCTTGCCAAATTAACTCCTTTCTTTACCAAATGGTGCTCATTCTATGGTTAAATTACAGGGAATGCAATCATTAACTGGCAGAAAAAAAATAAAAGCTCTGTGAGGAGAAGGTGAATCTGAAGTTCGCACGCGCCTCACTGCGTTTTCCGAGGAGACCTGCTGACCTGTGAAGGCGCGGCGCAGGGAGCGGGGCTCAGCCGGCCCGCGCGACCGGCCCCCGCGCGGGGCTTCCGCCGCCGCCGCCGCCAGCGCTGCTCCCTGCAGCGCCGCCTTCCCCGAGCCTTGGCTCCGACCGACCGCCCGGGGGCGCTGTCCCCTGCGTGGCTCCCCGCCCCTCAGAGAGCCGCTGCCCTGAGCCCTCCCCTCTCACCCTGTCTTCCCCTCTGTGGTGCCCGTCTACTCCAGGCACAATTTTCATGTCTCACCTGGCTGCTGAAGGACCTGACGTCCAGCACCCGTCGCCCGTAACGTTAGACCCGGCCAACGGACGCACCCCGGATCTCCGGGCTTACTGAGTCGGCCCCCAGACACCAGTGGGGCTCAGGTCCTTCCGCACCAGGGTGCTTCCCCAGGTCACTGCAGTCTGCGTTGAGCTCCACGTTACGCTTCAGCATTTGTGTATGTTACTAAATCATATCTGAGTTTTAAGAGTGTATTGGTGTCTTATGTCACACAGTACAAATTTCTCCTGAATTATCAGGAATTCGATTTCAGGAAGTGTAGTCTGGATGAAAAGTGATTTAGTCCTTCATTTCTCAATCTATGTCTAATTGGGTATCAAATAGATCGACTTGCTTTTGAGCAAGTCGGTCGGTCACATGGCCTCAAGTGTCCGGATGTGTAAAAGCCATGACTTGCAGAGACGCCGCACTCCACGTGGTGAGTTAAGGGAGTGTTGGTGTGTAAGGGCCCTGGTCAAGCTGCGCAGCAGACGTTTCCACTCAAAGGTCAGTCATCCGTTTCAGGAAGTATCTGCGACCTCCGGATTACGGAATATTGGAAAACCTTATTTACAGATGCTAATACATGGGTGATTTTTTTTTTTTGTCCTCCTTTTGTCCTCCATGCCGAACATGGTGGTATATAGTTGGACAAGCTAGCATACTATTTATCAAAAGGCTGGTTTTCAGTCCTAGAGCTGACAGCATTTTTTAATATGCCACCGTATTAATCAGAGTGCAATGCAGGAATCAGAAACACACTAGGTACTCTTAGCAAAAAGGGTTTTAAAACATAAATTATGTATTTACAGAATAATTGAACAGGCTTGAGTAACTGAAATCAGGGAAGCAGTGCTTGGATGATTGCTTTAAGAGCTACACGATAATGTCTGAGATCATTACTCAAGAACTAGGGGCAGAGGTTCCCACTGGTTCTTGGCAAATATGAGCGCCGGTGACCCTTTCACCACGAAGAATGCAAATCTCTACAAATGTCTGTGCTTTCTTGGATTTGTCTCCGGGTATTCTTTATTCTGGTTCTGACACAGTTTTGCTTCAACTTCCTGTGACCTTCAACTAAAGTATAAAGTTAACCACTGGGGCCAAGGTTTGTTCCACCTGGAAATTGGAAGGGAGAGGGAACCAAAGAAAACGTTATTTGTACGTGTGTATGTGTGCACGTGCGTGTGTGCGTGTGCACGTGCGTGTGTGTGTGTGTACAGAAGAAGGGAAAGCACGGGGTGGTGCGGGGGAGGCTTTGCTCACTCAGTGCAGGGTCCCCTGTGCTCCTGTGCATTTTCAGCCTCTTTTGAGTTAGAGGAAACCGTATGATTACTTTGTGGGCCGTAGGCTGTAAGCTGCAGCGGTGCGTTTCACTTCTAATACAAGATAGATGATAACTGGTGAGAGCTTTCCATATTCTTTCTTCTTTTCTTCTGGCAAGTCTGGAAGCCACATACGCCAGGCTCTTATGGCCGGAAGAAGCCTGCCAGGCAGGTGTCCCGGTGAGCTGCCTGACTTGCACTGAACTTGGCATCAGCCAAGTGCCATATTAGACCACTGAGATTTCCAGGGTTCGTTTTGTCCCAATCAAACCTGGTCGGTCGTGACTGGGTCAATATTGCAGCTTTCACATCTGCTACCATCAGGAGGCGTAGCTTTCTACCATTACTACCTGTTCTAACGTGCCCCTTGCCCTCCGCCAACATTTAGGCTGAGCAGAATTCTTACCTGGTACGAGGGAGCGAACCGTCATCGCTGAGAGATCGCCTGTATTGGGTTGGTGGTCGTCTGTGAACTTTTATTGTTATAAAGTACCCGCAAGTGCAGGAAATCACCCCAGAGATTCCCTGGTTCCCAGATGAAGACTTCCTTCTCTCCCTTGTGCAGCGGCAAACTATCTCCTCTTGATAACCAGGATCCATGACTCCAAAGAACTCAGTCATCTCTTTTTAACCTCAAAGTAATGAAACAGCATTTAATTATATAGTGTGTTTAATTATATAGAGTGTCTCCTGGTGGACGTGGTTTTTTTTTCTATGAGCACTAAGTAGAGCACAAGTCATGGAAGAGGAAGCAATGTTTGCAAGTGGATTCTTGGGTTTAATTGTGAGAGAAGCTGGCCTCATTCCTCTACCTTAGTTCTGAATCCATAAAATTTACCTGAGGAAGAATGAACCTAAGAATAAAGCTTAGAGCACGTTACGTACCTCGCAGGCATCACCCCCGACTTTAGAGGTGCTGCTCCCAAACCAGTGTCATCACTGAGTCGTCACTAGTTTGTTATTTACATGTGGGTGGTGGAGGATGCGGTCACCAGCGAGCCTCACGGACGTCCACCTACCACCGCAGTGGGCTCGATCGCTTGATCAGGCAGTATCAGGCGAGACAACTGTCGGTGAACAAGGTGCTAGGAAAGCCCATGGGTGCTGCCTGAAGTTCAGCCCTGGAACAAGTTCCCTCCTCGCCTTCCTTCGGGGGATCTACATCCTGTGCGGTTTCACAAGGGTCAGCATGTTGCACAGAACGACCAATAAACTGGGCTCAGTTGTTTTTTCAAAAAACTATTCATAAAAGTCTTTCCATGATATCATTAGTAAGGATCTGCGGAGAGATCTCAGGGCAGCCGAAGCTGACACAGTAAGTCTAGAAATTGGTGAGAAGTTATGACGACCCAAATGATTTTCGTCCAAAAGAGTCTGCACCCAAATCAAACAACTGCACTGGCCATTTTAGACCTCGTTCCACTTTACCGACTTTGTCTGAGGCAGCGGAGTGCTTCCACTTACCCTCTGAGGCTCCGGATGAACCGTCATCTTTGAGTTTAAGAAAATTGTTCTAATGGCAATATTGCTGTTCCTCACACACAACCTGGAGGAGATAAACACTACGGTCCTTCCAAGGGTGATGACTGCCCGCTTTCTGCCCTGCTTCTCACTGACTGTGGAAGGACAGTTACCTGCATCTTCTTGGGGCCGGCACTCCTGGGGGGTGGGTGAATCTCACCTGTTCCCTAAATGCCTTGTGCTGTTGCTCCGCAGCAAGATGAGAGTACTGGGCGTTTCAACCTCAAAGACAGTATGTCTCCCTAGAGGCTAGATTTCAACCAGCATGTTTGCATAACCAGTAACTCTTGAGCCAGGAGATTCAGGGGAGGCCTGAAGCAAAGCCTTTTACTTCAAGAGACCAGGGACACGGTGATGGGTGAACTCAAGTCCCCAAGAGGGTCCGGAAGGGTCCTGTCCATTTCAGAGTCTGTTCCAATTTCCCACTTCCCACTTGTTTTCACTCAGTGCCCTCAGTTGCATGCATGTGACATGTGACATAATGTGCTTGTGAATCAACCTCTGCTGTCCTGCACCAACCCACCTGCTCACCACACTGGTGAAGTGAGGGTGTGGGCCAGTGACCTCTCGGCTGCCGTAGATGCTCTGTCTGTGCTATAAATAAAGCCTAGAAAGTGTAAATCAGATGCAAGTTGAACACAAATCTACTCCTCGGCGCCCTTTGTTTAGGTAAGACTATTTCATGTATCCATCTAAAAGTATGTATTTGCCACTTATTACACATAATGAATTATGTGAAATATTCTGTTTCACCAGTTATTTGTAGTTTGTAGACTCTCTCGTTTAGGCAACTGTTGAAAATAACTTGGAGTGCAGGAAAAATATTCAGGACAGAAAAAAGATTTTAAGAAAAACAACTCAAATTCAAGCAGATGAATAAAACATCAGTGTTACACTGGATGCGAATCACCAAGCACAGTGGCTGTGGTTTTCCGGTTGATCATACATTTCAAGAGGGCTCAGAGGAAGTGAAATGGGACATAAAATTAATATTGTTGGATGAAGTTGCTTTGTATTAATGAAGGTTCCCTTATGTCAAAGTCCCTATTAAAGGAATTCATTTTCCATGATTTTTTTTCAAAAATCTTCATAGAAGTTTTCGCCTTTTATTGAAATATGAATTGTTTCAATATGTTTACGAAACTTAGATTAAGTTGGATTTAAAATGTTAGAATGTATAATTTTGCATCTTTGCACAATATTTAAAAATTAAATTTCCTCCCGTCTCCTTCACCTCCCTCCCTTCCTCGCCCCACACTGGTAAGAGATGTTTAATTCCATGTTACGAGAATTATTCTTCCTATGTTCTTGTTTATGTCAATTGTAACATTAGTAAACTCCACCTTAAATAATGTGTTGCATGTTTAAGACCTGAAGATAAACAAGAATGCAGCTTTATATTTGGATGGTCTCATTTCAGCAAAATCAAGGAATGTTGTTTAGTTGGTGTACACAAGTTGTTCAAAGACAAAAAAGCAAGCAAATCCCTTTGAATGAAGGTTCCACGTGCTATGTAATTCGCACATAATTAATCTCTGAGACCCAATAATCACTTAAAGAGATATTCTGAAGATTTAAAGGATATATTTAGCTAACAATTCTATTGTAATTTAAAATTTAAGACTTTGTATAATCAAAGTCCTCTATGTTAGAACAGATAAGGGGCTCAACATTAAAAAAAATAAAGGCCCCCCCCGTCTTTCTTCTTTTATGTTCTTACATGATTAACAAACTAGTGTTTCATTTTATCCCATGAAGATCATTTGATTTAGGAAATTTATCCTCAATGATGTTTAAAATAGCATTTTAATTTTTCTTAAAGAGATGTTTTCATCCAATAATGCTTACTGATAATAAGATATAAGTTAAGTATTCAACAACTGTATTTTGTTCTTTTATGATAGTAATGAAAACGTAGAGGAAAATAAGGAATGGCATTGCCGTGTTTGAAACAGTCCTATCTGTGTTTGCCTAAAAATAAAAATATCAAAAGTATGAAATATGCCATAAGTATCACCCTGAACAATTTCCAGTAAATTTCAGGTGAATACAGTAAATGTTTTCAATAAACAGTATAAAGAAAGGGAGCGATTAGATGGTCTGACAGTAAATAGATCAACTTCAGGAAACTGCATGGGACTAATGGGCTATTTTATTTATAAAGCAAAAAATAGAAAAATTGTAAAACACAGAGCCAGAAGTGCTAATAAAATAACAGACAGTGTTTCCTAAAGTCTGGGCCAAGTTCCTTCCACGAAGACTTTACGGTACAGGTCTTGCATAAAACGTAAATACCCAATTCACATTATTTTTTAAAAAGTCAGCACATTTGCAAAAAATACTAAAAATAAACTCAAAATGTCCCCTTACTCTGAATGAAAAAAAAAATACTAGTGTTACAGGCTTTCCTTCCTGATTCACATTATTTACTCCTAAACAGCACATGTGACGTGTAAGGTCTGTAACACCCACTTCAAAACTTGCGATTAGTTTTTTTCATCAGAATACATTGAGCATACTGAACACTGAAGATATTTTAAGCACTTCAAAATGTATTTTATAGAATCTGCTCGCTCTGAGCTTTGTATCATTATATCCATTTACAGACAAGGAGACACTGGTTTGGAAATATTTTTAAAATTGTGCCCGTTCACGGAGTGAGTAGTCAGGGTGAAAGTCACGTTTTAGATGTGTTGACCTCAGAATCCGCGTTCTTCAGCCTTATCTTCCTCGCTGTGAGCCACTATCAGGTTCCTAACAGGGCCCTATTTATGACGCCTGGAGGGAAGGAGAACAAAGAGAGAAGTGATTTAAGTAAACTGAAACTACGGTAGCAATGTTTGGAGCAATGGGGAGATTCTGCTGTTGCATCATTTAGGAGAAACTGCAGTGTTTTGTGGGGCCCCACGTTCATATACTTTCTGCAAGTATACTGTATATCTCTAAGCGAGGACACATCTTCAACTGGGGTATTAACTTCCAAAAAGTCTATTTGATTGAGGGAACTTCAAAGATTCATATAAATCTGGAAGTCTATAATTTAATGTAAAGGATGCTAAAAACCATCCCTTGCGTTATTGTACAGTATGCTTATATACTATAAATATATGTACGTACATCTGTAACTGATTTTATTTTCCAAATATGACCAAACAAATCCACAGTCCCTGCCAGAAGCTCTTCTTTCATTGTGACATGTAACACTCCTCCATCAAGAAGCAGGGGCAGGATTTTCTCCTTGTGAGTCTGCGTACACCTTTGTCATTACCTTGACCAACAAAACATGGCAGCAGGGATGGAACATGGTTCCCAAGACAAAGGCATCAAAGTGTGACAGATCCTTTCTGTCCCTTTCTCTCCTGGCTCTCGCACTGCGACAGCCCCGAGCCAAGGTGTAGAAAGCTTACTTATGCTACAGACCCTCCACTCTGGAAAGATCATGTGAAGAACGGTGCTGCGTGGAGACAGGAAGAGATACCGAGGACCTTTACCTGTTCCATCCCCGTGAGCCTCCCGGGCCAGGCCGCCCACCAGTGATGTTAATGAAGACGTCTTCAAGATGACCCAAGCCCCGCTTCCTCTGACTGCAGCCTCACGCGGTGTCGCCCCCAAATCCAAGACCTACAGGGATTTTGAACAATATTAGCTGATGTCTGTTGTCTCAGGTCACAAAGTTTTGGGGTGACTTACATGCAGCAATAGATAACCAGGACAGATTTTGATACCAGATATGGAATACCACCATAATGAATCTAAAAATGGGCTGTTTCTTCAAGACTCAATGGCAGACAGAAGCCGGAAGCGCCTTACAGACACTGTTAGGGCAAGCAACCCTCCAGGATGCTGTTGGTGATGGTTTAAAAGAAAGTGACAAAAGACTCATTGGGGCCTGGAAGGGAGGGGACCCTTGCCCTGGGGCAGTGGGAAGTTTAGGAGCACTATTATCTGCGTTTATTTGGAAAACAAAAATTATTCATAGTGCATGAATTTACATGAGTACATTTGTAAGCCTTTCCTAAACATAACCTCATCTGATACTAATGACAGCGATGCGCAGCAGACGTCACTGAATTTCACTGCTGCCTCATATGAAGCAATTACGGAAAATAAATGCCGTTATGTAAACGAGTGCGCGCCGCCAGACAGGGGGAGGGAACTTGCCACAGTCAGGGCCGCCGAGCCAGGCCCCGGACACCGATGGCTCTGACGCTGACGCCCCTGTCCTGAACACTCTAACAGCAACTCTGTCTACATGCAAAATGTATCTACACACTAAAAAGTGGAAAAAGCAAATACCAAGGGTTAAAAGCCTGGATCCCAAGCGGCGGACACAAACGAGCTTCCTGAAGCTCTGTAGGAGACGTCGGTCGTGCTTGCGTTCATCAGTCGCACAGGTTCTGCAGGACGGCTCAGGAGATTCCTCCCAGTTTGCCAGGCCCCGAGTCCGAAGCAGGTGGCAGCAGGCCAACGACATCTAGACACCAGCCCAGTGCTCCCAAGCCCCGCGTGGCCTCAGGCAGGAAGGAACTGGTGAAAAGGAAATTGCTCTGAAATGTGAGCATTAACAGAACCCGCCTTAATGAAACTCGTTAGTAACGACAGGGGTTTCTCCAGGACTCAGCTGCGGCTTTCAAAGGGACGCAATTTCTAAAATTTTGTTATATCTCATTTCTGTTTACATTTCCTCAGAAGTTTTACCACCAAATATATTCACGCAGACAAACGAAATGGCCATCCTTTTCCTTGTTTTATTCCTTTATTTCTCCAACTCTCCACAACCATGGTCTACCAGCAAACCTTCATTTCAGAAAATGCTGGTGAAACGTCAGAATATAGCCATCCTCTCCCAGTTAGAATACCTTAGATCAGGAAATGGCAGTGAGTTTGGGGAATAAAGCTGCAGGATTATGAAGTTGTCATTAAAAGAAAAGACGCATATTCATTGTTGTTCTTTCAGTGAATGATGTCATGGCCTTCGGCTGCCCCGGCGGCCCAGTGTCAGACACATGAAATAAGACTCAGTCACTAGCTTTTACCAAAAGACACCAAGGATTTTTGAGGTCTGAATCACCTGCTCTTTTCTCTCACCCTGCCAGTATGTTTTCTTTTTCTTACCTTTCAATTTCTCCACTGTTCACAAACCAGAGATGTCAAAATACTGCTACAGTTTATCATCACTGAATCCAAGAAAAGTAACTGTTTAGCAAGTGCTGAAAACAGCTTTCAAACGTCTCTTGGTTTGACAAAACCCTTGAAGCATTTTGCAAAACCTTTGCTCTCTCAACTTAAAAAAGAAATCTGTATTTTAGGGAAATTTTAATGTGTCTGATTGATTTACATTTAAAAGATTAAATAGCATTTTGCAGGGGCCACCTGATCTGTGGAGCCCTTTCTTTACTTTCTATAAGCAATTGTTTTCTGTAAGCATTGTTCACTCCCCTGAAGAAAAAGGAAAGACTGCTACGCGTTTTAACCGATACACCAACCCTGAAAAATGTGATTTAGTTATAAGCTAGGAAGACTCTGCTTTAAACCATAATAGACAGAAACAAGAGGAGGCAAAATATGGAGCATAATCACTTCAGATCAATAAAAATATTTTAATTCCAAGTAATCTCTACTATTTAAAAGTGCATACTAGCAGGAAGCTGTCTTTACTGGTCACTGTCTGTGTTTAGCCATAGCTGCAACTGGAGACAATCTGAAAGGCTGCCTTTGAGTTTTCTCACGTAGCAGGAAGTACGCTAAGCATCCACCCCTCCCAGGACGTGCGGGTCTCACCACCAGTGGGAGGAAACATTCTTTTTATACCAAATGGGGATGCTTGTACAAATACAAGTCTCGTGCCTCCTCCCCAGCCAACCATTCGTTGTTTGAAACTTGAACAAAATTTTCCGGTATTCTTTCCCAGGATGAGCAGAAAATGTTCCATGTCAGGTAGACGCGTAAGTGGAGGTCTCCGAATCTCAAAAGCGCGCGTCCAGCCAGGCGAGCGAGAGAGCGTGTTTGACGGCGTCTCAGGCAAGTCTGCGCCCCCGGGGAGCCCAGCGGCCTTCAGGCCCGTGAGTGGATTCTGACACCGATTCGGACTCCAACCAGCTCTGACTTCATTTTAATAAAATTAAAAGAAATGCACACATTACAGAATGTATTCTGAATACCAAAGCTTGCCATTCGGAATAATAGTGAAGAAGATTAAATACAAAGAGTAGCAGACAGACCCTGTGAATCTGAAGGCAGGAACACCCGTGCAGGCAAGCGAGTGACTCTGGGAGGGCGTGACGTGTGTCCCCTGAAGGAGGAGGGCACACCTGTGCCATGGCGCTGGCCTCCGAACAGGCGCATCCATGTCTAGTTAAGACCTGCTGTATCATGCTTAGTTACTAGCAAGCTTTTACCAGACCCCGGATCTCCCGACTCCAAAGCCAGGGCACTGCCCACCACTTCGCTGCAGCCCTTGACTAGGAGCGCCCTAATGCTGAAATCTATTTCAAGCTTGGTTAAGAGGAAACCTTCAACTAATGTTTGAACAAAGTTTTCCAGACTGTTAGGCTGTTTCGCAGACATAAGTAGTGAGGGAAAGGCTTGAAAAAAGCTCACTTCAAAAACAATTACTTAAACAAATATTTTCTAAGGGAGCTCCTGGTCACCAAGAAATTTAAAATTTCATGCAAATAATCCGGATGGCCTAAAACAATGGCTTTAAATTAAGAAAGCAGTGTTTTTCTCATCAGCATAATTTTTTAATTGCCATGAGCTCAGCTGACTAACCTGGATACCACAACCTTCTCCTGTACTATTGAATGTATAACACTATGTACATAAAGTTTAATTCTGAAGGGTCTGTATTTAGAACCTCAAAGGGAGAAGAATTGCATTGAAGAGACTTGTTGTGTTATGGGGAGAAAAGGGAAGGTGAGCCAGGATTAGAAGTGACCTTTCAGTTCCCATCAAAACAAAGGAAACAAACACTAAACGTTCGTTTCATTTCATAGTTTATTTTACTTAGTTAATTTTATGTTTACAAATGTATGTTATAGTAACCAAAATAAAACATAAACACCAAATATTAAATAAATGTCAATATTTACATGACTGCTGGAATATTGGGACTGAAAAAATTGACAACCTTGAATTGATCAACAATATTTCAGCCTGTAGTGTGTTTATGAACAACCATGCTCACAAATTCAGGGACAGCATAGCGTCTCTGGCTGAGATCATGGGGCCTGGATTAGACTGTTTGGCTGTGAGTCCCAGACCCACCACCTCCTACCTCTGTAACCTCGGGCAACTACCTGATTTCTCTGAGCTTGGTTTCGCCATCTGCCAAGCGGGGATTATTGTGAGGGTTCAGCATCGTAATCCACTTGAAGGATCCAGCTAATGACCCGAGACAAGGTACGTGATCTTGCATTGGATAATGTGACTGTTACGTGTATTATTACCACATAATGCGTTTTGTCTTGGAAATCCAGATGGCGCACAGGATAGAGGAGAAAATACAGTGATGCAGTTTGCATATCATCTTGAACCCAACAAATCCCTGAGACCACATTGCTTGTGGAAATGAGACGCTCCAGAGGCCTCACCTCATTAGAAGTGATGAGAAAGCATAGAAATTTCAGTCCAACCACGACGACCACCACTTTGTAACTAGAAGTGACTCACACTCTGCAGAGGGATGTACGATGCCAATGGCTTGTGTTACATTAGCTCCACGAGGGAAGTGAGCGTCTGCTGGGCTCACTAAACTCCTCTATGGACTAGACACTCAACAAGTATTTGTAATTAATTACTGACCCCACACTTGAATTGAAAACGCTCTCAGTGAAAAGGTGTCAGGTTGGGTCGGAATTTACTTGGTTATGACACCAATCTGGTACCAGTTATTAGTGTTTATATTTTGCTTTAGTTTGTGTAGGCACAAATGAAATACTGTGATAAAAAACGGTTGAAGGTGAAAAGATTGAAAGTGGTCGTTTCTCAGGAGTCTGAACCAGTCACCTTATGACCCCGCAGCTCCACTGCTAGGTCGAGAGAAAGGTAAACACAGGTCCACAAAAATCTATACACAACTGGTCGTAGCATCATTATTCATAAAGCTTGCAAGCAGTAACCGCCCAAGTACCTGTCCATTGATGGATGGATAAACACAATGTAGTGTACCTGTATGATGAAGTATTACCTGACAGGATGCGTAACTGGCACATTCCACACGTGGGTGAGCCCTGCAAACGTGGCACTGAGTGAAAGAAGCCGGCCATAAAAACTCACGGATTACGGTGTCGCTTTAATACGAAATATGGAGACTAGGCAGATCTCTAGGGACACATAACGTTGACTGAGAGCTTCGGTGGAGGGAATGGGACGTGACTGCCAACAGTTTTAGACTTAGGTTTACCATGATTAGATTTAGGTTCATATATATGCTTTATACAATTTACTGAAGTACATAAAATATACTTTATAAAAGTTAACTTTATAAATTTTATAAAACCCTATTAAATTGTGTACTTTAAATAGGTGAATTCTATAGTAAGTAAATTATATCTCAATAAAATTGTTTTTAGAAAGGAAGATTAAAGCATGCTAAAGTAAACCTTCAAAATTTGTGAAATAGAAATGGACAGAATGAAAAAGAGAAATTGGAAAATCCATCATGCCAGAAGCTTTTACAGATTTCTCAGTCACTGAAAGAATGGAGTGCAAAAAACTGTATGATACAACCCATGTGAAACAACATGATCCATTGCCTTATAACAAGTGTGCATGCGAGCATATCCAGTGATTAGAGAGAACAGATTCTTCAGAGAATACAAGAAATATTAATGAAAATAGGCTGATTATTAAGGCATAAAGCAACTTGGAAAAGTCACCATCATTCAGAGTATACTTTCTGACTTCAAACAACTGTTTTTAAAATAAATAAAATAAGGATTCTTCGGTGCACCTCAGACTCTCATGGAGGGCTTTTTAAAACCGAAGTTTCTGCACCCTACACCCTAGTTTCTGATTCAGTCAGTGTAAGGTGAGGCCCAGTGCTTGCATTTCCAGCAAGTTCACAAGTGATGCTATGTTGCTGGTCAAGGGAGAACGTTTTAAGAATGATAGCTTTAAAATAGACACGGAAACTTAACAGCACACGTCTAAATCACATGCACCACCTGTGAAATAACAATAAACTAATAAGATACTTATAAACAAATAATAATAGAAGTGTTACCTACCAAAAACAGCTGGGCAGAGGCAGCAGATCAAACTAAAGAGGGTATTTAAAGTGCACATGCTTGTATTGGGGAATGAGAAAGGCTGGGAGCTCACAGGCAGTCATTCAGCACAGGAAGTAAGGGGAACAGCACCAGAGTAAACGTGAGCGTAGGAGTAGGAAGCAGTAAGTATTAGAGCCGAGATTCATAAAATAGAAAACAAAGATGCCTTTCAGAAGGTTCACAAAGCCAGGCCTGTTGTTTTAAAAGTGGAATAAAATTGACAAACCTCTGGCAATGCCAGTCAAGGGAAAAAAAAAAGAGAGAAAATGTGCAAATAGCCAATATCACAAATGAAAATGGGAAATTATCACTGTATGTGGTAAAGAATATAGAGAAAAGAGAGTGTGATGAACAACATATGCCAATACATTTTAAAACCTGGGCAACATGGACAGTTTTCTTGAAAAGTGTGAATTTCCAAAACCGAATCAAGAAATAGAAGGCAATGCATAATAAAGACTCACACTAAACACTCGGAGTGTGAAAGCACTTTCGTAACCTGATGAAGGATATATGGGAAAGAAACAACGATATATAAACACGAAGCAAACATAAACGTGAAGCAAAACCAAAAAGCAAAATCCTAATACAGCCAGAAATAATACAAGGACTCCAAGTTCCAACTTTGCTATTAAACAAATATGCGTCTTCTAGGAAGCACAATGGAAAAGGAAAATAAACATGTGAGAATTGAAAAAGAAAGAAAGAAAAATGCTATTACACACAGATACATGATTGTCTATGTAGGAATTACCAAAAGTTCTACATACAAATCTCAAGAATTAATTTTGAAGTTTTGCTACATTCACAAAATGAATACTTAAACAGCCCCAAATTAACACTTAAAGGTAATTGGAATATTATATTTGAGGAGCAAATGCATTGAAAGTTTGATATTTGCAATAGAAAAATGTATTTATAACTGACAATATATTTTAAAAACACCTGTGTATGTCTACTCTGGATAGGCATGAACCTTATGTTTTAAAAAATTAAGGAGAGCCTGCATAAATTAAAATATAAAACATGTTAATGCACGAAGAGATAAAATGACGCAGAAACCCCAGCTTTCCCCGTGTTGATCTATGCACTCAATAGCATTCCACAGACTGATTTTTTTTTTTTCAATAGTATCAGGTAATCTGATTCTAAAACAATGTAACAGAGGTAGAGAATCCAAGACACTAAGATTTCAAACCCTTTAATCTGGATTTCAAGAGTTTGCTTTTTCTAAGCCCTGCCTACCTTCTCCTTGAAAAGTTCTTCTTGGCGTAGGAGGCGGGGGTGAGAGCTTGAAGTCTGAGTTAATCCCATGTCCTCGGTGTCCCCAGGACCTTCACAGCATTCATCATGCAATACCTTGCAGAATAGCTGCTTTTGTGCCTTTCTCACCATTCCCAGTTGATTATAAATGTTTCGCAGAAAGAGCCCACCTGTGATCACCTCTGAATCTTCTGCAGAAGCCTTACGCTCATTCATCCTCTGTTCAGCGCACGCCTACTATGTGCTCGTTCTTGTTCTGAGCCGTTTAGACACAGAGGTTGGTAAACACAAGAGACTACTGCCTCATACACTTATGCTCCAGGGTGCTCCCTAAATAAAATTCAATGAGTGAGGGGTACAGATAATTAATCACTAAACAGTGAAGCTCATTTTGTTCTGGAAGACATCACATTAGCACATTTAATCAAGCATGTGAAAAGGGTATTATCTAGAAAATATTCATACACTATATAGTTAGAATTGTAGAATCTTATAGCTAGAGTTTAACTCAGAGATTATCTAACAAAATAACTTCCATTTTCAGATGAGGAAACAAAGGCTTAAAGAAGGCAAAAGAAGTTGTTCTAAATTTTTTTTTATTGAAATATAGTCAATTTACAGTATGTCAACTTCTGGTGTGCAGCACAGTTTTAGAGCATTAGACCCTGGGTATTTTTCCATGTGGGCCACATCTATTTTTGGTGTGAGTGAACTGAAGGATTAGGACAGTCAGATAAGCGAATCTTTCACACAAGTGGCTGAAGATTTGGGTCTAATTATCAGTGTGTGTGGAAAGGTTGACCCTGTCTCCATCTGAGGCTGCACTGTTTGGTCCCCACTGAGAGAACATCGCTGATGTGCTTACAAGGACGGGCCACGTGAACGGCCTTCCTCTGTGCTAGTGCAGCAGCATCAGAAACACATGAACACTTTAAGCTCCTTGGAGCAAATCAACAAGCAGCAGAAGTGAGGGTTTTCAGCAAAACGTGTCTCTGAGGAGAAGGCGTGAGAACCAAGGTACCTAAACATGGTCCAATTCAAATGAAATCTGCAACATGTTTTTGGAATCTAAGCAGGCAGTGGCAGCCTTCGCTGTGTGGGCTGCTCATGAGAGTGGACCCTGAGGCTCTTAGAGAGGTAGGATTGCGACTTCCTGGCCATCGAGATAACTAGGTAATTCACCAGAGAGTGAAACCTCTTCTCACTGGTTTATGGAATTTGTCCTAAACTGCATGCATTTATTTTCTTGAAAAACCCTCAAGCATTTGCTCAGGTTCCTAATGCAGATGGGAAAAAAAAAAATCTTTATTTGGATGAAAAAAAATCATATTTAGTTCTAAATGCTGATTTACCAAGGCATGCCCTTCTAAGCAGAGCCTTCTTTTCTGAATTGTTGAAATGTATTATATATCCTCCATACAAAATTCTTTGCTTTGAAGTATTATGTGAGAAGAATTCAGTTGTTATTACAGAAGGTTGGATGTCTACGTAAGTAAAGAGAATTTCTCATCATTTCTAAAATCATGTATAATAGTAGTCATGCCTTATCCACATTGTTACTTTAAAAGCTTATCTAAAAATTTCTCCCAATGAACTCAATCATTTCATGATCCTAATTCATCTCTGAGCATCATATATTAAAACAAGATTCTCATCACCAAATGCAACTAGGCTTAATTTCAAAATATCTCATTAATTTGCAGTAATAAGATATACTGAATATTTATGGAAGGTTTTAAGTGTACCTGTTAATTTGCCATGATGTGTCACTGATAAACCAATCCTCTAAGCTGAAACCAAGAAATGACAAAGTGAAAAGCATATAAGATAATATGCCTTATGACCACCTGTTGAGACTCCAGCACAGTGTAAAAGATAATATGTTTTCTGCAAATGAAAGTTTACTGTATAATTCACTGAATACACCAAAGGGAACTAAGTCATTTTCTCTGCACTCACAGTTTATTACTTTTAAATATCATTGCTCTCTCCTGCCTCTCCCATGTCACCCATAAGGCGAAAACCGATGTCTTCCTTCAGCAGAAACAGCAGAAACCAATTGCCTTCACGTCTAGATACTGGATTAAAGATCATTTGGATTACAGATCAAAGAAAAGGGCATGTCTGCAAGTCATCACCGTGCTTTACGAAGGGTCTGAGAAATGTGTTGGGTCTAGTTCACGGTCAGTTGCTCCGCGGTCTGAAGGCTCTCTACTGGAGCCATTACACCTTCTCGGCAGCTGTAGCTCCACTCATGGCCACTGAGCAGCTTTCAGTGTGCACTTTCTTCACAGTAACTTCATTTGCCTCAAAGCAGCACATGATGGTGATTATTTACTCCCACCAGTTTACTGCAGAAAAGCAAATTTAAACATGCTGGAAATCGGCACATCTTCCTGATTGATGAGCCGGGAGTACAATTCCTTCTTGCACGTTGAGGTCTTAAACCCGTTATCTGTTTAAAACAGACTAAGATTTCAGCCAATTCAACTTGATCTTACCCTCAAGTACAGTTTTTGTGTTCTAACCAATAATTGGGGTCAGGGTCAGAACACTCAAAAAATTGGAACATGAAGCTGTAAAATTGTGATCTTCAGGATGTAAACTTATTGTTATAATGGGGACATTTTCAAGTCAGTCACAGAGATCTGAACTACTGATTGTAAAACAAGAATATTTTGAAATCATTAATTTTGCAAAGTAAGGGGTCTGTATGCTAATTTACTTTTATTTCTGATAAGGAAAAAATAAATCAGTTGGAAGGGCCTTAGTGTCAATTTTGAAATATTAATGTAGTAGAGTTAAAGGTTTTAAAGTTATTTTTGCAGTATAATTAAATGATTAAAATGCCCTTATATTTTGTAATAAAAAGATTAAAATGTTGATTTAATTTAAACCCTGACAAGTTAAGTAGGAATTTTAAAATTAGTTCAATAATCTGTAAAAAGGTAGAATTGTGGCAGAGACCACAGAAACCAATGAAGGGGACGGAATGAAAGAGAAGAGGTCAATCCGAGAGAAGGCAAGAAATAAACAGGAAGGAAATTAGGACAGAAAGAAAATAAATTAAATGAAACAGGAGAAACATATTCAGCAATTACAATCAAAGCAAATGAAACAAATCCTCCTGTTTAAAAAAAGAGAAAAAAAAAGATTGGTGGGCATCCCTAAACACACGAGAAGGAAAAGAAGGAGCAGGGAGGGGAGGAGAAATGGGTGAAATGTACACAGGACACGTGTAAACAATAACAAACAAGCAAACTAGCTGAAATCGTTGCTTAATGATGAGCTCTTTGTACTGTGCGGCAGAAAAGCCAAAAGCTGATAAACAGGAACATTTCCTAAGGATAAATTAAATATCTCAATAAAGCAAGAAGCTATAACAGTAGTAAACTTGTAAGCACTCTTAAAATGTATCTTTTTTATCACAAGATAGGAAATATAAGAAGAGAGACCATTTATAACAGCAAAAAACAAGATTAAAAATAAGAATAAAATTAAATATGCAGAATTATTGTGATGGAAATATAAATGTATCTAAAAAAAAGAATAATCTAGAACAAATAGCAAGCTCTCTCTTATGACATATAAGAATATAGGTCAAAATTATAAAGAACTGAGATTTCCAGTGTCAACAAGAAAAACGGATAGGGACACGACACTGAAGAAGTTAAGAAAACACCCTAAATTGTTAAGCTGGAATTGCAAATATGACCATAAGCTCCATATGTTTCATAAAAGTAACTTTGCTAGCCCCGTCTACCAGAAGGCCCTAAAAGAAATAAACCTTACAAGTAGTAGGAACCAAGGGAGCCTAGATTGTTGTCTCCAGATACCATTTTCCAGCAAAGGAAGGAATAAACAATTGGAGAATTTCTAGGACAAGGAAAGACAAAGTTAGCCTGAAATGACTTGTGCCAAAAAACGAGGTCCACATGACTGAGGGGGGCACATGTGGAAGACAGAGAAGTCAGATTGACATTGTTGTTAGTGGCCAAATATGGGACAATTACAGCATCAGGAATGAATGCTCCCTGTAGTTTATGGTACCACATTGAATCAATAAAGATCAATGTGCTCATAGAGATGTGAAGTAGGGGTGGGGTGGAGAGAGCACATCATTTGGCATCATTATTTGTGACAACTAAATGTTTTTCCTGCTTTTTCAGGCAGAACCATAGTGGTTCATTCTCAGTCCATGAGGAAAAACCTCTCTTTTCACAAGGAGTAGTTCAATAAATGTGGAAGGAATTAGAAAACATTGTGCTTCAACCCCAAAGAAAATAATTGATTCAGTCAAGGATCATCAATCATTAATGGACGCTGAAGTCAAACACTGAAGGTCTGTTGGGAAAGATATTTCCAAAATGCCAAAAGTTAGTCCCAGTAATCCTTGCTAATTGGAAAGGAAAAACAAAAATTCAAAACCCAAAGCACAATGAGAAACCAAAGGGGAAGTGGGGGAGGGATAAATCAGGAGTTTGGGGTTAACAGATACACATTACTGTATATAAAATAGACAAACAATGCGGACCTACTGTAGAGCACAGGGAACTGGATTCAGTATCTTGTAATCGCCTGTAATGGAAAATAATCTGAAATACATATATATATATATATATATAATATACATATATATATATATATATCTGTATCTGAATCACTTTGCTGTACACCTGAAATGAACGTTGTAGATCAACTATACTTCAATAAAAAATAAAATAAAATAAAACACAATGGAGAAATGCAACCTTGATCAATTTATCCAATTTAGCGTAGTAAATAGTGAGACATCTGAAAACTTGTGCCTTCTCTGAAGAGGAATAGCAATCAATGTAACAAATGAAATTTAGTTGAACCCTTGCTTATAAATATAAAAACAGGCATAACATATTTTTTGATAATTGGTAAAATTTGAATATGGTTTGGATGCTGCACATTGTAAAATAATTCTGAGCATTCCATGGTTTGAGAATGATAATGAGGTTACTGTAGGTAACTATCTTATTTTTGAGTATAAGCTATCACAATGCATATAATTTGCTTTCAAATGATTCTGCAGGAAAAAAAGATATATAAATAAATCACTAGATAGAACAAATATAGCCAAATATTTTGAGTCTAAATCATAGGCATCTTTGCATTCTTGTTCACTGGACTCTTTCTTCCATTTTTGAAAATTACAAAATTAAACATTCAATGACTTTCACAGCTCAATTATCTGGTCTATTCAGTAGACATCCTCCAAGCCAAGACTCTGAACTCACACAAGTGTGGTACATGGCCTGTGGACCTGGTCTTGCATAGGAAGGCAAAGGCGTTGAGAAGGAGGGAGAGGTAGATCTCCAAACATTCTGAAGAGTGGAATAATCATATGTTGTTAGTCATAATCCTAGATTGAACAGAACACATGACAGAACTTCTAGCTCTGAGAAGCAGAAGCCTGGCCCCGAGGATGCAGACTCGCCTCTCTCGTCACACCAGCCACCAGACACCCACGGTTGTTACACCAGCATCTCCTCTGCCAATGTCATTTTAATAAGTGCTGTGGAGGGTAAGGGGAGACACTACTCTCAGAATATTATTTTTTACTGAATAAAAATTTATTGAGCTTCCACGATGTTTTGCTAAGAGTTCTAGCAAAACCCAGGTGTGAATCTCAGTATAAACTTCAGCATGTGTCTAACCTGGCTCATTATCAGCCTTCCAGTGACAGCCCAGAAGATAGTGGAGAAGAGTGTGATGATGACGGTGATGAGCAGAAGGAGACTACAAAGGTGGCAACATCTGGACCCTCTGCTGGTGTCCGAGCTCCTTTTTGTTGGGTTTGCACAGTCCAGTGACAATGACGATAGTCTCATGAAGCAAAACTGCTGAGATAGACAGGAAAAGAGGCTTCTGTGGCACCAAGCTGAAGACAATGGCTAAAGCAGATGTGGTCAGGAAAGGCTTTCCAGAGGAAGTGACACTCAAGCTAAATTTTCAAGGCTGGGTGTAAATTAGGTAGGTAAATTTATGCCAAGAGAAGCTGTCTGGGCTAAATATGGGTCTCCTCCCCAAAATCCATATGTTGAAACCTTAATCCCAGTGCGATGGCATCTGGAGGTGGAGCCTTTGGGAGGGATTTGGTGGGGCCCTGACAATGGGATTAAGGTCCTTAAAGGTAGAGATATGAAAGAGCTTGATTCCTGTCTCTCTGTTCCTTCCATGTGAAGACGCAGCCAGGAAGTGGCCAACTGCAAACCAGGAAAACAGCCTCAGCAGCCTTACTGGCCTCACCAGCATCACCAGACACTGGATCTGCAGCACCTTGATCTTGGACTTCCAGCCTCTAGAATTTTGAGAAAAGAATTTCTGCTTCTTAAGCCACTCAGATTGTGGCACCTCAATTTATCACACTTCTCTCTATCGCTCTTTAAAGATTTTTAACAAATTGAAGGTTTGTGGCAACAAGTGAGTTGAGTTATGAGTTGTGGGTTGATCAGGTCTACTGCTGCCATTTTTCCAAAAAGTATTTGCTAACTTCATGTCTTTGTGTTACATTTTGTTAATTCTCGCAATATTTTACCCTTTTCCATTGTCCTTATATTTGTTATGGTGATCTTGATCAGTGATCTTTGATGTTACTATTGTAATTGTTTTGGGGCACCCCACAAACCACAGTCATATAAGACAATGAATGAATTGATAAATGTGTGTGTTCTCCGTGCTCGCTGACCAGCTGTCCCCTTGTCTCTCACCCTTCCCTCAAGCCTCCTTATTCCCTGAGACACAACAATACTGAAATCTGGCCAATTAATAACCCAAAAGTGGCCTCCAAATGTTCAAATGTAAAGAAGAGTTCCACGTCTCCTACTTTAAACCAAAAGCTAGAAATGATTAAGCTCAGGAGGAAGGTGTGTCAAAAGCTAAGACAAGCCAGAAACGAGGCCTCTTGCGTCAAAGAGCCCAGCTGAGAATGCAAGGGAAAAGTCCCTGGAGGAAATTAAAAGCACTGCTCCAGTGAACACACAGACGCTAGGGAAGCAAAGCAGCACCATTGCTGACCTGGAGCAAGTCTGAGTGGTCGGGACAGAAGATCAAACCAGCCACCACCTTCCCTCCAGCCAAAGCCTCATCCAGAGCCGGGCCCCAGCTCTCTTCAATCCTGTGGCGGCTGAGAGAAGTGAGGAAGCTCCAGAAGAGAAGATCGGAACGAGCAGAGGTTGGTTCTTGAGGTTTAAGAAAAGACGCCATCTCCAGAACATGGAAGTGCAGGCGGAGCAGCCAGTGCTGACGTGGAAGCTGCAGTGTGTTCTCAGAAGATTCTGCGAACGTAACTCATGAAGGTGGCCGCACTAAGCAACAGACCTTCACTGTGGATGGAACAGTCTTATACTGGGAGATGCCATCCAGGACTTCCATAGCTGGAGAGGAGAAGTCAATGCCTGGCTCCAGAGCTTCACAGGACAGGCTGACTCTCCTGTTAGGGGCTAAGGCAGCAATGACTTGAAGTTGAAGCCGATGCTCATTTACCATTCTGACAATTTTAGAGTCCTTAAGAATTATGGCAAGTCCACTCTGCCTGTGCTCTGTAAATGCAACAACAAAGCCTGGATGACAGCGTGTCTGTTTGAAACATGGTTTACTGAATATTTCAGACTCACTCTTGAGACGTACTGCTCAGGGAACAAAAAAATCTTTTAAAATATTTCTGCTCACTGACAATCCATCTGGTCACCCAAGAGCGGTGATGGAAACGTACAACGAGACTAGTGCTGTTCACCCATTCTGCAGCCCATGCATCAAGGGGGATTTTTGACTCTCAAGCCTTCTTATTTGGAAAATGCACTTGGTAAGGCTGTAGCTGCCATGGACAGGAACTCCTCTGATGGATCTGGGCAGAGTAAGCTGAAAACTTTTTGGAAAGGATCCATCATTCTAGTTGCCACGAAGAGCAAACATTCATGATTTATGGGAAGAGGTCAACGTACCAACATTAACGAGAGTTTGGAAGAAGTTGATTCCAGTCCTCCTGGATGACTCTGAGGGGTTCAAGTCTTCAGCGGAGGAGGGAACTGCAGACGCAGTGGAAATAACAAGAGAAACTAGAATTAGAAGTGGAGCCTGAAGGTGGGACTGCATTGCTGCATCTCATGGTACAACTTGAATGGACGAGGAGCTGCTTCTTGCGAGCGAACATAGGAAGTGTTTTCATGAGATGGACTCTCCTCCCGGTGAAGATGCTGTGAAGATTGTCGAAGTGACAGCAAAGGATTTAGAATGTGACATAAACTTAGTTGATGAAGCAGCGTCAGCGTTTGAGAGGACTGACTCCAGTTTTGAAAGAAGGTCTGCTGTGGGTAGAGCACTATCAGACAGCATTGCCTGCTGCAGAGAAATCGTCCATGAAAGGAAGGCAAACAGTGCACTGAACTTCACTCTTTTTTGTTTTAAGAAATTGCCACATCCACCCGATTTCAGCGCCCACCTTTCTGATCAGTCAGCAGCCATCAACACCGAGGCAAGACCCTCCACCAGCAAAAAGATTAGGGCTCAATGAAGGCTTGGATCACGGTCAGCATTTTTTAACTAATAAACAATTTTTAAATGAGGGTGTGTGCATTGTTTTTTTAAGATATGCTATTGCACACTTAATAGTGTAAACATAACTTCTACGTGCGTTAGGACACAAGAGAGATGTGTGTGTGACTCACCTTACTGTGATCATCGGTTTATCACGGTGGCCTGGGCTGGGACTCGCAGTACCTCTGAGGTGGGCTTGGATTCTGTTGCAGCAGCCTGAGCAGACTGGACGGAAGGCAAGCCAGGGCAGTGGTCCCGCTGACTCCCACGTATGGGGGGCGGTGAGAAATGAAAAGACACGTTTTGGAAGTAACCTAAGAAGCAGCTAAGTGAAAATCATTTTAATACCTTTGCATAATGGAAACCTTGGTTTAGGTTTAGAGGGTCACCCTCTGCTAAGCTAAGCAGCTCAAACTGTTTTAAAATTATGAAACAGTAAAGGAAAGATGCATGTCGAGAATGAAAATCACAGAATGTTTTATTTTTATTTCTTCTCTTGTTGTGCATTCCTATCACCTCAGACAATGGGGGGAGGTATAGCGTGGCCACCACAGTCCAACGTCATTGAGTTTGCTGCGTCTTTCTGCTGTTTCACATTTGTCCGTTGTTGAGGACATGTTAGACACGTGGTGGTGGCTACCATGACTATCACTGCAAAATGCACGGCGAAACTGGGCATGAAAGCAAAGAGAACCTCATCGTTCCCAGCTCTGGCAGCGAGGGCACAGCCTGTCTCACAGGCAGCGTCGCCACGTGAGTGATGGTTACAGTGAGTGACGAGGTAAGGATTTACAGACTGAGGAGCTTCTCAAGAAAGCAGCGCCCTCGGCTTTGGCAGAAAACAGCTAACATAAAGCACAGAGAGCATTGTTACAGCTGAGCAGTCCCATAACCGGAGACCTTGGCTGTCCAATTCATTTTATAATCAAGAGTCCTGAGGTCAGTCACCTCTTTGTTTCCAAGATACGAAGGGCTCCTTTGGCTGACAGATTACCTACAACATCATAATAAAACAAGAAACCCTTCCAGGCTGAGGAAAGGCTGAAAAAGTGGAGTGAGCTGGACATTTTGGTAAGTTATAATTTGCGGGATCTGGGGAAGCACATCGCTTCCAGACGACTCTCAGCCATGTGCTGTCCCAGGAATTCTATCAAGATCTCATGTAAAAATAACTACACTCCCCAAAGTAAAAATGGAAGTGAATTCTTTGCAAAAATAGCAAATGTTGAAATAAGGGGCTCACCCCTCGAGTGTCAGGACACAAACAACCTCTAGATTTTATATAGCGAGATTCTCAGGGATGGAGAACATTTGACTCGGTTGTATTTCCACACTCATCGTTTCTGCGTTCTGATGTCCAATTTGAAGTTGCAGTATTTAGTATTGCACAGACATTTGGCTTGCCTAAAAAAAGAAAATAAAAAAAATTACATGGGTGAGTGAGTTTATTTTTTTACCAAGAGGAAAAGTATTTCAATAAGCAGCTATGTTGAGATTAACCCGATGTCACTCGCGCACCGTCTGATCTGTCTGAGGACTCTGGCTCACATCCCTGCAGGGCGGTTTTACACGCACGGGAGCACTCTTCAGCTCCGTAAGACTCATCGCGAGCAGATGAAATGGTTTACGTGGTCCTTCGAAACAGCAAGAGGATGGCGTCAGAGGACCTCAGGGCTCAGTGCGAATCTAAGAGACAGCAGGAGCCTCCACACACACAGCCTAAACCCTTGCGATGGTGATTTTCTGTGTCGGTGTGGCTGCACAGCTGTGCCCAGACGTGTGGCCAAACATTGTTCTGAATGTTTCTCTGAAGGTATTTTTTAGGTGAGATGAATGTGTAAATCAGTAGACTTCGAATAAGCAGCTTACCTTTCCTGAGGTGGGTGGGACTCAGCTATTCAGCTGAAGGTCTTACCAGAGCTAAGCTGGCCGCCCCCAAAGAAAAGCGAGCAGGGAACCCCCTCAGCAGGCAGCCTTCGAACTCAAACTGCAATAGCAATTCTTCTCTAGATCTTCAGCCTCACAATCACGAGCCAGTTCCTTAAAGCAAATCTCTCTCTCTCTGTATATATTTATATTTAGATACACAGAGAGCAAGACAGAGAGAGAGAGCTATCCTATTGATTCTGTTTCTCTGGAGAAGCCTGATAAGACCTCACGCCTCCTATTTGGTTAAAGGGATGGAAAGAGACACCTCGTTGACGCACATATTTAGGTGGAACCCTGTCTTGTTGGATGTCGGTGCCGGACCTCCCTTTCTGCTTGTCTCAGATGCACGGGGGAACAGTTCATTGAAGCTGAACCTTGTAAGGAGTCTCCCTCTGGGCAGCGCCCACAGTCTCACCTGCACAACCTCCCTGCCCCCGCGCCCTTCCCCTCTGTCCCTGGAGAGAGAAAGCGTTTGGAGCTGAGCTTTAGAGAAAGCAAACAAAGCGAGGTGCACACTGTGGCTGGAGGTGCTCGGGCATCCTGCCGGGAGCCCGTAGAAGCAGGTGCTGCGCATTGGAACCAAACCGCTGCGGCCTGAAGTTACCAAGGATTTCTTTCTAGAGCCAAGGTTTCTTAATTCACCTCACAGCCTTGTGAATTGATCCTGACAATAATAAAAAAGAACGTTTTTTCAAACCACCCAGCCTCCCTTCCTTCAGCCCCATCTACCGCTACCTGAAAGGCTCCACACTTGAAGCAAGAGCGCCTGGGGCCATCGCTAATTCCACAGATTCCAGAAAACGTCCACATGCCTCCACTGCTCCAGCCTCTGCTCCTGGAAGACTGTCTCGCTGATTTCAAGTGCGTGAAAAGGAAAATCTGTATTTAAAAGTGCACTTCAAAACATAGTTAGAAATCTCAGTCTTCTCATTTCTTATTAGCCTTTCTTGAAGGGTGTGTTGGTGACATGTTTAGAATGACGGCCCCGGGGAGGTCTGGGCGGTGGGAGCTGAGAGCAGAAGGATCAGCTCTTCAACCCGCCGCCCCCGTCTCTGCCGCTGCAGAAGGCTGGCTGCACTTGCCCACCCGGGCGGGAGCCCTGCTTGGGGTCCAACAGCCAAGGACTCAACTCCTTTCCTGTCACTCTCAGCCATATCATTAATTAGGACAAGGTACCTGGAGCCTTGAGCCATGGACTTCTCTCTTATAAAAGGGAATGATCATTCCTACATCAGTGGGTTGTATGTTTGTGGATTAAATTAGAAAACGTGTGCCTGTGACATTAAACAGTCAAGGAACGTTAGAGTCTTTCTGCTTTATTACCTGGGGGTGGAGGCCTTTAATAACAGAGCAGTGGTATAACTTCCTGTTTATCAGGGAACCTTTATTTACACGATGATCTGGAGAAGGATGCAAGGTGACTTACCGCCATAGATAAGTAGAAACACGGATTTTCTACCTGTTGGAAGTCAGAGAGCTGATCAGTGGCAGAGGTGCCACGTGCCCCTGGGTCTTCCTCTGAAGGCTCGGTTTTCCACACCATCAGCACTAGAAGTTCTCAGGGCCACGAGAAGCACATGGCAGGTACTCCGTGAGGGCTGGTTGTTAATAACTCACCCTTGCACAGAACTTCCCCTTTAAAACAGGGGGTTCCCATGCGTTACCCACAGAGCAATCCTTGAAATGGACATGACCACTATGAATTCTGTTAGTTTCCTACCTAATGGCCGTGACCCTCCACTCTCATCACTTTCTTTAGTTTCTGAAGCTGTGTGCTTCCTGAGAGGCTAAGGTAATGGCAGCCCCAGGGGTGAATCTTGGTTAGTTTAAACCTGCGGTGGTAATTGCATTCCCTGGCCTGCGGCGGCTTAAGAACTGAGCGTAAGAGGCGATTCTGATGTCTCAGCGCAGTCTGTTCAGGCGGCTCCAGCAAAGTGCCAAAGACTAGGTGGCTTATAAACAATGGAAATGCACGTCTCACCACTCTGGCGGCTGGAAGTCCAAGACCAAGGCGCTGCATGGCTGGGCGAGAGCCCTCTCCTGGGCGCAGGCTTGGGGAGTCCGAGCATGGCGGCAGGCGGGAGGGCGCCGGGCGGGGTCTCTTTATAGGAACACTAATCCCATTACAGAGAGTTCCACCCTCGTGACCTCATCACCGCCGGGAACCCCACCCCCGATACCTTCATATTGGGCTGGGGGGTGGGGGTGGGGGTGGGGTGGGGTGGGGAGGGCGGGCACAAATATTCAGACCACCGTATCTGGTCAACAGCACATTAGAGGAAACCACTGGCAATTAAAGCGGAGGTGCCGATTCCTAGAGCGTTTGCTGCCACTGCAGAAAGCACGCAAGGGGCCGTCCTCCCTTCCTGCCTTCGGCTATTGCTGTGTGAGGGTTAGTGTCCAGGGGGCACTGCAGCCATCCTGCAGCAGCGAGAGGACAAAGCCGAGGATGCAAACCAGAGCATCGAGGATGGCAGAGTCAAAAGACAAAGAAACTGAAAATGTCATTGAGCCACTGAGTGAACCAAGTCCAGACTCAAACTCTGCTGGAAAGTCTAGGTGTGTAAGATCGTGTTTCCTGCAACAAAATTCCTGTCGTTTTCAGTCACTTCTAGTTTCTGCCTTGGTCAAGTCTTTCCTGCCCATCACATACACTGTTCAGCGTTAATAATTAACTGAAAACGTTAATTGAGCACCAAGTGGGTGTCAGATGTCGCACTGATGCCAGAAGCATGTGCACGCGGACTCCACACCCTCAGGGAGCGCCCATGGGGCTGGGCGTGTGTTTTTACTGTGTGAGAGCTCTGTGCAGGGAGCAGCGCAGGGCCTTCCGACTGGTCTCCACGTCGCCGACCGTTACCAGCGCCGTCAGCCCCCTACCCTGGTGCCTGAATTATCCTTCACTGAGTTAGTTCCATCATGCCATCCACCTGATTTAAAACCTAGCCCCTGAACCTTGGCCAGCACGAGAGTCCCACGGAGGGCCTGTTGAAACGCACATTAGTGGACCCTCCCTCCCAGTCTCGGATTCAGTGGGTCTGAGGTGGAGCCCGAGAATGCCCATTTCTAACCTGCTTCCAGGGGATGCCGGCGCTGCTGGTCCAGCGACCACACTGCAGTGATTGCAAGCCAACACGGTCAAGTCCGTATCACTTGGCAAATCACCCTTGTCCCCGGATCGTGGCTCAAGCTTCTGTGCATTTTCATGTGTTTATCCCTCTGGCTAGAACGGGTGTTCCCACCTTACACAAAACCCGATTTTCCCCAGTCTTCTGTGAAGTCCTAGATAAAACGTGCTCTGCGGTCTGCAGCTTTCCCACGCCCCTTTAATTATATACACACGTTCGTGGTTAATGAATAGACCCTTCCCCGTGCTTCCTTGTTATTTCTTTACGTAGTCTCCAGATTCCATCGTTCTGAGATTTTGCTGTTTGGCTTCATCACTTGTGAGTTCCAGGTAACAGAAAATGCAGCTTATTTATTGCATTAAAACACGGGCGTTTATTTAGGAAATGGACTGTGTGTAGTCTATTTTTGAACCTCCATCTCCAGACACAATATATGACACACAGTCTGGCTTAAAGTTTGTGAAGTGAATGTCAAACAGTGTAAGTGACAGACAAGAGTGCCTTCATTTCAAATTCGGTTTTACGATATAAGTGAAGTGTTGAAACACAGTTTAGAGAGATGTGTTTAATATTACAATGGGCCACCAAATTGTTGACTCGAGGGGAAATCAAATCATTTGTCAAGAAACAAAAGGCATTAGTCTCTCTAAGCAGTATCAAAATCATTGCATTTAATGTAAAAATCTGTCTTTTACTTAAGTCATAATATTTTTTCTGGCAAAGATTTTGATTGTAAAGTTCACCTGAAAGAATTGCAAATTACTTATTTTTCTTTATTATTCTAGTACTATTCAATAAGAATATTGAATTTGTTTTAACAAGATATCATTTTTATCGACAATTCTTTTTTTTTCCCCAGGAAATTAACAATCTCCAAAAGTCAATGAGTTCAATGAATTTTATTAACACAAGTTGTGCTCGATTGACAAGTAAATGCACATTTGTCTATACAGTTATAATTTAAACAAATCAAATATGTTATAATTGAATTATAGTTGACCCTTGGACAACACAGGTTTGAACTGTGCAGGTTCATGTACACATGGATTTTTTTCAATAATACAGGTCTGGGATTGGTTGAATTTCCAGGATGCAGAACCGAGGATATGGAAGGCCAACTGTGAGGTCACACAGGGATTTTCAACGGCACAAAAAATTAGCACTTGTAACCCCCCTGTTGTTCAAGGATTCACTCTTTCAGAGAGCAATTTATACAGTGAAAAATAAACAGATACAATTAGCTTATATGATTAATATGAAGGGTAACTGATGCAACGGTCTCAAAATAACAACATTTGACTTTGAAGGAGTGTTTTGCAAAGTGTGACCTGCAAGCCGTTTCGCCCAGGTTTGCAGTGAGATAAGGAACCTCCACCAGAAAGCAAGTGAACTGTATCACCGAGGTCAGCGTTCACTCCTGGGAACAATATTTTTATAGAAGGATTTTATGAACCACCCAGTGCATTGATTTCCATTTCGTTGGCAAAGGAACTATTTGGAAACCAAAATTTTAAAAAGAATTCCATGTATGGTGTCTTTAAATAATGAAATACTTAGGCATAAATTTAACAAAACATATGCAGGATACATAAGGCAGAAAACTAATGAAAAGGATCAAAGAAGACAATGGTGGAGAGACATTCTGTGTTCGTCTATGGAAAGAGGGAAAAAAAAATAGTCAATTTTCCTGAAGGCTATCTATAGGTTTAATGTAACCTTTAGAAGAACAAAGGACTTACAATTTTTAAAAATAAGAATTCAAATTGGATTCGGATTTGTTTCTGGTGAAATCACTGGATTATACAAAGTTTGAAATCACGTTTTCAGTGTCCTGTATTATTTTTATATATGTTTGTACAGTCCAAGTGCAGAAAGCCTTTGCTTCACGTGATATAAATGGATTTCAGAAGAATGAGGTGTGTCCTAGGAAATCCAGTAGTTGGTGAGTGAAGTTACTGCGGTGTCCGTGAGCTACTCTGTACTAAAAGTGAAGAACCCTGTTCCCTGTTTTATTCAGTGGGGTGCTTCAGAGAAGGACCTGGCGAACGTCTCCCCCAGGGAAGCCCGACACTTGTCGCTTCCTCAATGCAGTGTCGGACCTCGGGGGGGTGCTCACCACGTCCGGCTTTATTTTTCTACCAACCTTTTACTATGCCCAGCACTCAGCGATAGGCTTGGCACGTAATAGGTTCCTAATCAATATCTTCTTCAAATAACAAGTTGGAACACTTTCTAATTTTACAAATTCTGCCTGTCTTCCAGCTCCCTGTTATCGCAGAAGGACAGGCTCCCAGAAGTGGCCGCCACGTGTGGCTCTGTCCCCAGGTGGATCCCCCTTGCCTCCTGCCTTTGCAGGAGGTTCTCAGCACGTGCGCCTCACCCAGGCTCCTGCAGACTGCGGTCCCCGCACTGGGACTCAGCGCACGTACGGTTTCCTGCCCCTTCTAATGACAAAGGAAAACGTGCCTTTATGCGGAGTGACTCACATGCGTGTTCTAAACCGATTCTGGAAACAACCCTATTGCAAGTCATAAGCGGTTTCCTCACTAGTTTTGTAGATGGTGGCGCTGAGACTGCCAGGGTTTAAACAATCCGGTAAAGAGTCTAGGAAGCAGGCTCTTCCCTGGAGTGTAGCCCGTGTGTGCGGGGAGGGGCGCGCGAGCTCTGCCCCGCTCACTCGTTCAGCGTCTCGTTACCCAGAGCCTGTTAGAGGCGGGACGGGGAAACAGTAAATAACAAACGGCACGATTGCATTAAAACCGTGAAATGTGCGGCGGAAGAGAAGCTCAGGCGCGTGGCTCCCCCGGAGCAGGGGCAGCAGGGCTCTGCGGCAGCAAGTTTTCACCCTGAGGAAAAAGGGGGGGAAGGGACGGGTAGGAATTAGGGGCAAAGGAGGGACATTGTCCTCCGGCAGAGAAATCCCGAGGACCTGGGCGGTGACCCAGGGGTTGTTGGGCAGAAGGCAGACAGAGCCCGGCCTGCGATGGGGCTGGCCAGGCAAGCGCGGGGCAGGCCAGGGCCCCCGCGAGGCCTTGCGGTGGGTTTGGCATTTTCTCTTTAGGGCCACAGGATGCATGGAAGCACTTTTTATAGAGCTCGGCATGGAGGCCATGAAAAAGCTGTCCGAACTCACAGACGTGGTGAACAGTCTTATGGTTACTGGGGCAAACGGGGTGGGAAGGGATGAATTTGGGAGTTTGAGATTTGCAAAGGATAAAATGATAACCTCTCTATATAAAAACAGGTAAAAGACAGATTTCCTCTATGCAGCACAGGGAACTGTATTCAATACCTTATACTAACTCTTAATGAAAAAGAATATGAAAACGAATACATATATACATATATATATGCATGGCTGGGACACTGTGCTGTGCACCAGAAATGGACACATTGCAACTGACTGTGCTTCAATAAAATAAACAAGCTCCCTCCAAAAACCAGAACTAAATACGAACTTCCCTGATTTGAAGAAAGCACAATAGTCCATTATATTACGATTATACTTTTTATTCTGGCTAGATTGTTCAATGGGGTGAAATAAAACATCTCATTCTTGGTAAATATTGATCCATTAAAATAGAAATTATAAACCTAAAAAAAAAAGCTGAACCAAGATCTGCCTTCAGCACTGGTCTGGACCTGCCCCCACGCGGCTCCCAGAACCCCGACATTCGAGAGGCAGACGATGCAGAACTGTACAGAGGTGAGAGTCACCTCCTTCTGTTTCCTTTGCTCTTCCTAATTTTTCTGCTGAAGTTCCTGAGCCTGATGTGATAAGCAGTGCTCACAGACTGGACAAAACAATGAAAGCAGCTTTAAGAAGAAGAGCCAGCGTCCTGTAGCTGTGAGGTCAGCCAGGTAACGTGAACGCCCATTAAAGGATAGTGTGTGCTCGTATCAGTCCTGTGGGGAAAGTATCACTGCCTTTTCTCTTTTTTGGGGGGGGGGGATGGCTAACCAACTTCCTGGAGCGTAGAGTTGTATAGTCAGGGTTCCCCAGAGAAATAGAACCCCAGAAGCCTCGATGGACAGAGATTAGATAGAGAGAGAAATGTGATAAATAAATATGGTAGACAGATTTGTTTTAAGAAGTTGGCTCACAAGATTATAGGTGCTGGCAAGTCCAAAATCTGCAGAGCAGGCCAGCAGGCTGGAATCCCAGAGGCAAAATCTCCTCTTCCTCAGGGGATCTGGTCCTTGTCCTTCAGGCCCACAACTGATTGGATGAGGCCCACCCACGTTCTAGAGGGAAACCTGTTTCCCTCGGTCTGCTGACTACTCAGCATTAATCACAGCTACAAAATGTTTCACATCAACAGCTCGATTGGCGTTTGACCTGATAACTGACACCACAGTCTAGTTACAGCGACACATAAGATGAGACATCACAACCACCAAGAAGTGTTGGCTTCAGAGCACAAGTCGGACTTCTGCAGAGGCTCTGAGCCAGACCACGTAGTGCGGGGACAGCTTGATGCACAGAGAAATCTTAAGTGTGCGGTGTTTGGCCACCTTACGGGATGACGACTAAGACTGGGTGACAGGGGAAGGGACTTAAGAAAAATGTGAAATGAGAAATCTGGGTACAGGTTATAAAAAACAGCAAAAGATAGTGTAAATTATATAACAATTGATCAATTGTAAAAATTCTACAGGAAACTTCTCAAAATGCTAACCGTGACTGGTTAGGTTGAAAATGTTGAGATGGTAGATTTTGTTTTTATTTTCCAGATTTTATGTACAAGCAGGTATGACTTGCATTATCAAACTACACCCATGCAGTGTGCACACACAGCCGCACACAAACATGCGTTCACATGCGAAGCCCGCTTGTCATTATGGTTTGGATTTTAATCTTTTATGTTGACAGAATTTCACACCCACTGAAGTTGCAAGAACAGAACAAGGGGCCCTTAAACAGCCTTCGTGTATACACACACACACATACACACATACACATCCCTGCCCATGCACAACTATCTCACGTGTGCAAATGTCTATGCACGTAAGCTACTTTTCTGAACCGTTTGAGAATAATTTTAGCCCACTGCAGCCCCTAGTCCTGCAGTGTGCATTTCCTAACAAGGACATCCTCATTCAGAACCAAAAAAATAGTTATCATCAGACTCAGGCATTGAATAGCAAATCAAATGAATATTACCTAATCCTCAGTCTGTTTTAAAGTTTTTTCGATGGTCCCACTGATGTCCTTTTCGTATCTTTTTCCTGGTCCAGGATCCAGTGGTCGGTCCTCTTTGTTCCTTCTTTCATCCAGAGCAGCAACTCACAGAGGCAGATTTTAAGTAAACTTAGCAGCATTTGTGGGTTAGCTCTTCCTCTTCCAAGTAATTACCTGAAGAAATTACACCCTTACCCGCAAGGTGCTGCCTTTCATTCGAAAGTTTCTGGAATCTTTCGCTGAAACTCTCTGCTGCCGTCGTCTCATTAGCCACACGACCCAGGACTATAGAGCTCAAGGCCGCTTTCTTCAGCTGTAATCACAAACCTTCCTGGCAGTCTTTGCTCAATGCCTTTCGCAGCTTCCAGAAATCACACCCATCCTTAACAGCAAAAATAATTTTAAGATGTGATCTCCTTCAGAAACAGAAATCATTCATTCTGATTGGAATTCCGGCAGAGGAGAAAATCATTCCCCCAGATCAGAACATCATAGCAGGAACCGATTCCTGAAGGGACGACTTGCAGCTCTGCGCCGTGGTCACTGCCACGAAACTGTTATTAGTAACTGACGCATCTCTACAGAACACCTTGGGAGGGGTGTATCGATGAAGCCATGAAACTTTAGGATGTAAACAAAAATCCAAGAAAACAGTTTCTGTAAGTCCAAATCATATTCAAAGTGATGACTTTAATTCTGCTAATATTTCCCAATAATTTATAAATTATTCTTTCTCTTTTTTTAATGTTTATCGATTATTTTCCTACCTTTGCCCTTCTTCGGATTTATCTTTCTCTTCATTGTTAATTAATTTCTCTTTCATGAAGTGTATGACACTTTGTCAATTAAAATATCTTGAAATACCGTATCACATAATTAAATTATTAAGTGAATTACAGTGAAAGAGATGCATTTTTTGGCATCTTGCTCAATGAACACATGCAAAATTAATTTAATTTCCGTGTCTGTAAAGCGTATTCTTGGTCTGTTGCGGGCAGTGCTCTGAGGAGAATCCTCTGGAATACTCCATCTAGAAGCTGTCACCTTATAGCCAGTTTTGCTAGATATCAAGGCATATCTTCAGCCTGTTAAACAAGTAAGTTATACGATGTTGGAGCAACTTCCTTCTGCAGTTTTACCCAGAAATACCTACTCTTATATTCTGTATGCTCTCTGTAGGCTAGAAATCTACTAATTTTCCAGACACAGGAAAAATAATTTAAACCACATGTTCGACAAATGTTTTCCGTACCATAATCCTTGACTTGAGACTGAGTTTTATTGTTACTGAAAACTGTCCAGGGGCCGTGACAGGTGATGCCAAAACATTTGAGAAATGTGACGGGCACAGGGCGAATCTGAGAGAGAGTCCAGGAGGATGGAGAAACCCAAGTGCAGGGCGTGGCGGGGCTGCAGGTGGTTCTCCGCCCGGCAGGTTCGTGATTCTGGAAGTCACTGCAAAGCAGTGACAGGCTTTGGCATGTTCCGACCAAGCTCACGTCTGGCCGTGCACGACCGGCTGTTTCTTCCAGTGATGAGTCCTCCATCCTTTCTAGATTCAGAAAGTCCTGCTTTTCTGGTCTTCCTTCTTGGTCATATGTATCCATCATTCTGATCAGAGTCCAGCCAGCAGAGAGCATCGCTCACACTGTCCCGGAAGGAAGAAGGCGGGCCCCTGGCTCCCCTCGGCCTCCTCCCGTTCTCCTCTGCTGCTGTGGATTTTATCTGGCACTTCAGGTGCTTCTTTCAGGCTTGTGATTATACATTTCAAGCAAGAACAATTAAAATGGCTGTGAGAGTTTTCTCCAGCCATGTTCAGCTGCTCGCTGTAAGAAGATAGTTAAGCAGGGTCTGCTTTGGCAAGAAAAGACAACAATTAAAGGAATGTGTAATGAAGTTGAAGACGCTTTTAAAGAAGAGGTTTATGTCCAAACCACGACATCTCAGAGAGGCCAGAAAGAAAGTGCAGAGACAAGGATGAGAGAAAGAGGGATGGGCGCACTGGGGGCCTGGAGTAGTTGGAGGGTTAGCCCTAATGGAGAAATAAGAGATGAGGGTAGCAATGTAGGCTTTGCACAATGAGCAGTTCAGAAATGGCCCAGGGGCTGGTAACCGCAAGTCTGCTGTCTGACCTGAGACCAGGTTGCTGATGTGGACCCAGGAAGGACCACAGAGCAGGGAAGACGGAGACACACAGAAGCCTAGTGTTGTGGGATGTTCACCCTGCGATGCTGAAGTCACCGTGTGGGTATGATTTAGTCTGTGCCCCACACGGCTGTAGTTTGAGCACCACACAAAGGTGCCAGCCTGGCTCCAGCCCCGTGACTGCAAAAGGTGGTGCTTTCTGCCCGGAGAGAGGGGCCCAACTTTCCCCACCATCTGAGCATAGATGTGCCTTTTCTAATTTGCACAGAGGTGATTTATAATGTCTGTTTCCTTAAACTCATTTAAATTTTATATATTTGACTCTTGCCCAAGTTTTCCAGAGGACATTACACATGAAATTAGGAGGCTGCCTAAATGAAACCAACGCCTTCCCCTCTCAGGGAACTGTGGACTGTCTCACCTTAGACAATAAAATGTGTATTCGCAATTGGATTTAGCCTCTCAGATTTAAATACACCTTATTTTTTTCATTATTTTTATTGACTCTATTTTTAGAGCAATTTTAGGTTCGCAGCACACGCGACCAGGGTGTTCCCACCTTTGTCCGCGATCGCCGTCCTGCAGGAGTGCTTACTGCTTTTGTTGTAAACAATGTGCTGATGTTGACAAGTTATTATTCACTGAAGTTCATTGCTTATGTTAGGGCTCATCCTTGGTGTTGGGTTTGGTCAAATGTACAGTGACGTGTGCCCACCGTCATTGACTCGTGCAGAGAAATTTTACTCCCCTGAAGACCCTCTGTTTCCCACCTACACATCCTAGTTGTATATTGATATAAAATCAGGAAGACAGCAAATGTTTATAGAAAGAATCAAGAAAACGTCTTATGTCTCCAGGGTAAAGTCCTTCCACCGCATTACCACGTTCCTATTGGGGGGCAGGACGCGTGCCCCCCAGACCCCCTTCCAAGAGGGGCCGACTGGCTCCCAGCTCCTTCAGGGTTTTCCTCAGCTGCAAGAGCTGCCCCGCCCAAGACCCTGGGTCAGAGGACCACCCGCATCCAGGGACTGGCTGCAGAGGGGTATAGACGCCTGGATCACTGAGGGACCACTGCGACAAGGGGTGTCTGCTACAGAGCCCCCTGTAGGGATGGACAAGCCGTATCTTGTTTCTCTCTCTGCCCCATCGTGCTCCCCCCACCCCCCCAGATGTTTACCTCCACTGAACGTCCCCAGCGCCAAGCTCCACCTCCACACCCGCTTGAGGGAACCCAGCCGGTGGTGCCTCCTGAGGTGGGAAATGACCTCCTGGTTTTCATATTTCACACGTGAAAACGCTCAGTGTCAGAAAATGTCAGTGAAAGATCAAGATGATGTGCTCGGCCAGCGGCAGGAGCTTCGTGGGGGCCGGAGTCCGTGCTCCTTGAAGCGGCTTCTGAGGACGTCTGCCCGGAGGTCCCCGCGCTGAGCGGCGGGTCGCCTGGTGCTTCCGGCTCTGTCTTGCCTCCTGTGGAAGTTGTGGACACCGAGGACTCTGCAGGGTCTGGAAGAGAAAATAAAAGAGACAATGAAAGGGGCTGAAGCCTTCGCCCACGGTGACCCTGAGCCTCCAGAACCAAAAGGCCGGTCTGAGCTCAGCTCTGTTGCACCGCCCGCACTGTGTGCGTCCTCAGCTTTCGGAAATGGTCCACGGAAAACAAAACCACAGACCTGAAGTGATGCTGTTTCTACGACTGGTAACTAATCCAAAGAGGTTAAAAATACCGTGCCCAGCAAGGCGTCGGGGTCCAGGGCTGCAGGGCTGCGGCGCTGCCGGCGTAGACACCGAGTCAGTCACAGAGGGAAATCCGCAGCCTCGGGGAACCGTCCCGGCGCCCTGCCGTCAGCCTTGCCAAGGGGACCCTGCAGTGGACAGAAGCCAAGCCGGCCCGTGTGCGGGTCCCGCAGGCCCCGCTGAGCTCTGGGGACACTTCGTGACCCGGCCGATTCACACCTCCTCCTGCTCTGGTGACAGTGGCTGAAAGGCTAGTCCTGAGGACCAGGGAACACAGATTCCACACAGCGTCACTAATCCAGCATTGTCTCGCTTGAAACGAGTGACACGGATCTACAAAGAGTGACTGTCATGTAGTAATGGTGTGTATATAAAATGAAGTCTCACACATACACAGGCAGGGCTTTATGACAACGTGAGCCTGGCTGAGAGCAAGACCCTGCAAGGCAGCCCACGCGGGCCAGGCCTGCGACAACTCGGCCCAAGGGAGATGCTTTCTTTAGCGTAAAGAAGGTATTCTGTCTTCAGTTCCGCATTGGAATTCACATTCCAGCATTGCCAGACTTTGAAAGTTTAGGATTATTTTCAACATTCTGATAACTTCTACTGAAATGCAAATGTCCCTGAAAGACTGAACACTCTAAGTCGCCCTATTACCACATGTGGGCAGCAATCACTGCAGAGCACACAGAGCCACACACACATGCACACCACACACGCACACACACAGATCTGGTAAAGACAAAGATGTCGGAGATTAGGAAAAAGTGTGACATTAATGGAACCGTGCTGCCAAGAATCTCGGTCCGGAGCGCTTGGTATGAAGAACTTGGCATCTAAATCAGGAAGTTGACCAGACAAAACTTGGTCCTCAAGATGCAAAAGCATGTGACCCCATAAAGGAATGGCTGGCAGAAATGTTTTTAATTTCCCAGACATTGCAAATACATTGGCGAATCTATAAATAATGTTTAAGAAAAGTATTAAAAATATTCTCACGGGGGTCACTTCAGCTACCGAATACACAGGTGACACTAACAACTGATACGAAGACACGAATGCTGTTAGTCACCTTTTACTCAGTCCCCCTCTTGCAGATAGTGACACAGCAAAGGTGACAATAATTCCAGCCCCAGGATTAAATTGACAACAGCTGAACATGTTTTCTAGTAAGAGATATTTGTAATTTCGAAGTCTCACAAAAAGTAAAAGAAAAAGTGCGTAACTTTTTGCTACATGTGCAAACACTTTGTTGTGGCATTCTGTCAGTGTCTACAAAGGTGATGAAAATCATAACGATGGCAGCGATGGTCATAAAAGATGAGCCGTGCCCTCTGGCGATGCTTTTTCAGGTCCCAGCTTGTAGTCACCCTCCCCTTGCAGTGGGGATGTGTCGTCTGAGAGCTCTGCAGCGACACCCTTCACAACAGATGAGCGTCTGGGCTCCTCTCACGGCAACAGCCCTGTCGGCTCTTTTTCATAACATCTGCTTTTACGTTGACCACGTTACCTTCATGGGTATACTCTGCTGGGATGATGCAAAGGTGACAGACACTTGATCCGTGACTTTAAGAGCATGCTTTTCTTTGGGTGCTTGTAGTTTTCAAAACACTGTGTGTGCAGGAAGCAAGATTTCACGTGTACAGGAGAAAGCTGGATGGAACTCAGAGCTAGGCAGGGGGAGTTCAGAGCCCTGGAGCAAAGTTTTCTGTGTCTGCAAGAACTGATGGCTTTATTTTAATGTCTACTGATTCAGAACCAGACAAAAGCTGGATGTCGACTCACACCCTAAACCCTGGGCTGTGCTCACAGGGGTGGCTGTGGCGGGTGCAGTCACAACCTTGCAGTCAAAGCAGTTCCCTGTAGACACCTGTTGTCCCCAAGCAATGGTTTCAATCTCATGACTGACAATGGTCGTGGCCTGACTCTCGCCTGTTGGAAGTGAGGGAAACGGCTGAAGTGCAGCTGCATTCAGGAAGCTCTACAGAAGCAGAAGCAGGTGTAGAAAGGTTAGAGAGGCTTTTTTTTTATTCCTTCTTGGAAGGAGTGATTTGATCAGCCATCCAGAAGCAGAGCAGAGGTTCAGCCTCACCTACTCACATGTCCTGGACGTGACGTACAGATGACAAATGTGCCCTGGTGCAGTGGGGATTGAAATGAAGAACTTATTTCTGGAGCTTCTGGGTTATTGATGGCTGTATTTCTAGAGAAAAACTCCCTCTTAACTCTTTCTGGCTTTCTTTGTAGGAGGAAAAAGTCACTGGAATAAGGAGATTTTGAAAGTGAGGACGTGAAATTAAAAGGAAATTTAAAACGCAGCACTGCCATACAGAAGAGGATGAATGGCGTTATGCCTTGACTTTTTTTTAATTAAAATTAAAAGAGGCACTAATTTTTAAGATGAAAAAACTAAACCTTTAGAATAATACAAATAGAAAAAAAGTGATAGAAGTTCTGGTAGATTCAAAAAAGGTTGTGTATTTTCTGGGCGCCTTCCTTTCAGTAAGTCTGAGTAAGCCACTGAGCATTCCTCCAGGGGGCTGATTTCTCCTCCGGTAACATGTGAGGCCAGTTCTGCACTGTTTCCTCAGGAAATGTAAGGTTAACCATCCTCCAATAAATTCAGATTTCAGGAATAATGTGCTCACATTTCTCAGGATTAGGAGAGTCCTGTAAAATTCTAAACTAGCTGAATTTTTTTCTAGCTGTCAGTTATTTAAGAAGTTGATTTTCCGTGGAAGTTGCTTTCTCATCATTTCATCTTAGGCTGCCAAGAGAAGCTACGGAAAGATCCAGGGTGAAGTGGCCTTCATTGCTTCTGAATTTTCATGCTCCATGAATACTTACGGAGTAAGAACATTTTAAGCATGGAATATGCCTTGGGAATAACCCAGCTCTCCAAGTTTCTTCTGTAGATCACAGAGAACTACATTCAATGTCTTGTAATAACCTTTAATGAAAAAGAGTATGAAAACAAATCTGTGCATGTATATGCAGGACGGGGACACCGCTGTGCACCAGACATTGACACAGTGTAGCTGACGGTGCTGCAATTAAAAAAAAAAAAAAAAAAAAGGCCAAATAAGCAGCTTCTCAGGAAATCCAGAGCTCTGTCGCTCACAGGTGAGCATCAGTGAAATAAATCAATATCTTAAAGACGGAATTATAAACTCGGCGTAAAAGAAAAGGAAGGAACCTCTCAGCCCGTCCCTCATTTATAGTAACAGCACAATCCACGCTCAGAATGAGCAGCTCCCCATCCACGTCCTAATCACTACCAGATGCACTTTTGGAGCATGAAATGTTTCAATTCCCAGCATATCCTGTCTGAGTCTTGAGATGGAGAATTGTTCCTTTTTACTACTGTGCAGTGTGTACGTCTGAAATGTCTTGTTTTACTACAAAAACGTGACTTTGCTTCAAGCTGGTCCTACTCTGGTGACACAAATGTAAGAGAATATTTCATGTGATGTTGCTGGGGAAGAAAATGTGACCGTTACAAATAAATAAATAACATTTGTTGATTTTTTTATCTTCTGTTTTGCCAAATGCTCTGAGTGATCTCATAGAAGACATTTTTTTTTTTTTTTTTTTGTGAGTAACCACAGTCTTTAACTTTAGCTATTTTTATACTTGGAAACATTTTCCTCACCTTTTCCCTCGGTAGCAAATTAAAATAAAGGACTATTACTATTGTTTTTTTTTTTAAATTGAAGCACCGTCAGTTACAATGTGTCACTCTTTGGTGTACAGCACAGTGTCCCAGTCCTGCATATACATACATATATTTGTTTTCATATTCATTTTCCATTAAAGGTTATTATAAGATATTGAATATAGTTCTCCTCTACAGAAGAAATTCGTTTTTTATCTGTGTTTATATATAGTGGCTATCATTTGCAAATTTCAAACTCCCAAATTTATCCCTTCCCACCCCTTGCTTTTTAGTTTAGAAGTATTTGATCTTTTTCTCAAATAAAATGCACTCACATTATTTTCTGCAATAATCTCAGATTTATAACTGATGCGGTCTCCAATTTTTATTAATTTTGGATTCTCACAGTGTGCAGCAGGCTCGTATTTTAATCACAAAGTCACGCATGAATCCTTCAGCTCTGTTCTGGGGTGAGGACTCTCATTCATTAGAGCAGGCCAGCATGATTTAATGATGTTTCATGGTTTCTGCACGGTTTCAGCAGTTTCACGGGCTGATCCTTCTGCAAACAGAAAGCCAGCTTCGGAGTTTACATACAGCCGCGGTCGGTCACTCGGCTTTTGTTTCTTTCTCCCCCCTCCCCCCTTCCTTAGGAGAAGAACCTGTTTACTGTTTTATTCTGTAACATTTAACCAGCCCCCAAGAATAATTTCAGCGGAAACCCGCACAGGGTGAACACCAGAACAAATGCCCACACCCTGGGAGCTGAAAGGAAGTCCTCTTACGGATCCCGATCCCGGGGGCGGTTGCACCCCCTCCCCGCTCCTGAGGCACCTGCCCCCTCCCCTCCGCCCCACTCCCATCGCGCCGCCCGCAGACTCGCGCCTCGCCCCGCGCCCGAGCCCGCCTGGGGCCAGACCCGCGAGTCTGATGCGGGCACAGTGAGCCGTGGGGCTGCCGGCGGCTGACGGGCACGTCATCTGTCACCGCCCAGGGGCCCTCCCGCGTCTCTGGGTTCACGCAGGATTTATTTTAGGTGCTCACAGTTCTCATCTGTGATCTTCACATCGTATGCACAGTGAGAAACAGCACCCCTGCAGGAAAAAGCTCTCCGGGTCCTTCTAGATGTAAGTCAGCGGAGGGGAGCGGGAAGGACTGAGTAATGAGACGCGTTTTCCCGGGAACCCAGAGACAAGAAGGCTTGTCGCCAGAGCAGCTGCTCCGGCCTCTCTCCGTTCAAGATGAGAGCTGTCAAATTGGATGCAGGCTTCTCTTCGCCCCGGAAAGGGCTGGCTTTCCTTAACAGGGTTCTGCTCTGCCTGTCTGCTCCCCACGGGCACACATGCTGCTGTAAGTGTGCACCCTCCGACGTTGACCTTTAAGCGTGTGCTCTCCAAGCTTCACCAGGTTAGGGAAGCCGAACTGCACAACAAGTTAAAAACTCGAGGGTGTGAAGCTTCTAAATCATCCAAGAGCACGTGCCAGCAACGCGCTTTGGTGACTTTCACAGTCTGCCTCATGATACCGGGACGACATCCGTTCACTCATGTCTACATGCATGAGAGGACAAAACCTGCCCGGACTGGATGCTGAATCGGCCTCTTTTCTTATGTGTCCCTCTGACGGTTTTAATTATCGCAAATGCACAAGAATAGCATCTTACAGGTCAGTGGGGACGCGAGAACTGGCTCACCAGCAGGAAACACAGGTGCGCCTTCAGTAGAGTGTTTCTTTCCTCTGACACCTTCAGCAATAAAGTAGGGGAGGGGAGAGGCATCGCCAGTCAGGCTTCAAGTGTTTCCACCAACCCGAGCACCTAGACATAAATGTGAGTTCCTAGAAGGAATTGATTCAGGAACCTCCCAGAGAAGTCACCCAACACCAAATGGGATGGTCCAGCATGAAGAAGGCAGGCATCAGGCTGTAACATCTCTGTTGTGCACACATTACACACACACACACACGTGTGGGCATGTGTAAACACAGACGCAGAGCATCTTAAAGCATTTGGACGTCACATCCTATAAATAGCCACCAGGAACATTCAGCGTTGGGACTGCCTGGGGGGAAGGGCACGAAGGGCAAAGTCATTTTTGGATTCAGATGCCAGGTGCAGTGCAGCTGCTTGGTGTTTCCAGATCCGTATGCAAAGCAGGACCACCTGCTCGTAGGGGGACACAGCCTTTTAAGTCTTAGCCTCATCTGAATACTGACTTTCCATGCTGCCTTTTGCAGGGAACGTTCATATCGGGGACTACGATTGGACAGTTCACCCAGAGCCTGGCTCTGCGATTCAGTGTGCTGATGGGGGAAAACCATCTCCTGTTATCTTGGGCAATCCTCGAGGCTGAAATCAGTGCCAGAGCTTCCCTTGAGTCGAGGTTCACCCTACGCTCAAAGTAACAGCTTTCCCTTCTCCCTCATGTGAGTCACTGGAACACGAGCCTGGGATTCTTGTATGAATATTCCCGCACGAACATGTTGCTGGCAGCGAAACATGCGGTTCGTAACCAGAAGACTGCGAGTCCCTCGTGAAAAGGGAGGGGAGGAAACATTTCATATCAGTTAAAAAAAGAAAGAAAGAAATGCAATTTCTTGCTCTAAAAGGTTGACTTGAATACTGGGAATAGAAATGGCTCTTAATCCAAAAGGCAGTTCTCCATGGTCTGAGTCATCCCCCAACACAAATGAGAGAAATTTTTCTTTAGATCGGAAATCATTTCAATGCATTTTCAATTAATGTTAGCTCAGAAACAAGCCTGGCTTATATCTAAAATAAGAGTGAAATAGAGATCGTCCTTCAAATGCAAGCTTGGAACTTGTGTTATAGAAAATGTGGTTTAGACTCGGCAGGGCTCCCTAACTCTCTCAGTAATTAGATGTCGAGACATCTAACCCTTTACCCAGCCGGTAGACAGCAGTTCCACCAGTCAGACAGCACGTGGAGATAACGGGGAGGACCCAAGCCTCCACGACGGACCTTGTGAATCTAACTCACTGTGCCCTCTTAGTGTGTTGGTTTGTGATGAACCAGCCCTCTGAAAGAGTGCCTGAGGAAAAAGGTTATTTCCAGGATTGCCAAGATTTCTATTAGAGGTGATTTGCTTCCAGAATCTCAAATGTAAAGGAAAGAAAAGAAAAGAAATGATCCTCCCCTCTGTAAGTATTTATTAAGTGAGAGGGTATTAAGTAAAACTATCAAAGTATCATGTTCCTACCACGTGCTAGGCTCTGTCTGATGTTTTCCCAGATAAATTTCCTACTTTAATCTTTACAACAGACCCAGAAGGCTGAGGTTTAGACCTAGGTCTGCCTCTAAATGGGAGATCTCTGGAAAAACCACTCCTTAACTTTCTGCAAATAAATGTATGAAGTGCCCCTACTAGACACTCTTTGTAAAGTGAAAACAACATGGAATAAGATGAATAGTGTCTCACTTTTTGGGCAAAATCTCAAGACCTTAAGACCAAGTCTATTAAACATGTTAAATCTTTATCCATTTATAGCCAGATCTTAGAAAAAGATCAGAAATGCCCAAGAATATTAACAATAAAAAAAACAACAACAGAGTACTGTGTTCTGTGTTTATAATGGAGTGGATGGCAGCAGAGACGAACTCTCACAGACAGGAAAAGGTATTATAAATGTATATTCTTTAAGTCATCACTTGGTAATAGCACATGAAAGGAAAAACATAGAGATGAACTGAGACTGATTGTTCAGACAGAATCCCACGTGCAGATTAAGGCTTAGTAGGTCTTTCTGTGTAAACGTGAAAGCACATGTTGTCCGATAAGACATGCTGGAAGGCACGGGGGAATCCTGCAGGAAAAGGAAGCTGGACCGGTGGCTCTAACTGTCAAATGTAAAACTCCAAAGGCACTTCAGGAAAGGGTGGATTTAAATTTAAGCATAACCTTAGAGTAAGGGAAACCTTTCTAAATAAGACCAAAACAGCGTGAAAATGAATGAGAAACTGTATAAAATTGTATCAACAAAACGTAAAACAAGCAACAGCATCATGAAGAGAAATTTAATTTGCATGATGTAGAGAGAGAACATAGAGGCAAGAAAAAAGGGCTCCCTCTGTACCCCCAGCCCAGTGAGAGTGCACCCCGGGGAGGACATGCTCCGACTGAGGGGCCGCCCTTGGTGAAAAGGCGGACAGCCTCTCTCCCAAACTGCGTGTCTGCTGAGCTGCAAGCATGCAGGACAGGCAGCTATCGTATGCTCTAGATTTTTCCAGTTTTCAAAAGCACTTCATTTTAAGTAAATAGTAATGCGCTATGGAAGACTCTCTTGGTTGCCACCACCCCCAACGCCCCTTCCCTTGCTAGCAGAGTCTGCTTCCCACGGTAGATCCTGGAAATACCCATCTTCATTTTCCAACTCTTTCTTGAGCAAATAAATCTAAAATATGGAAGGAATACTGCTGGGGGGCTTCTGGGCTCAGGATTGTGTAGAAGCTGTATGGTTTTAAAAATGAATCTCCGGGGAAATGAAAGCCATTGACAGCTTTGGGCAGTGGAGTGAGTGGACGGACATGAATTTCTATCCCAGGGTTATTGTCTTAAGAATTCCCCCGGGGAGGCGGGGAAGACAGGGAACTGGGGGCCAGAGTTTAAGAAGCTTTCAGGTCCAGCCCAGGGGAGCCTGTGGGACCTGCTGGGCGAGGGGCTGGTGGCCCAGATGAGAGCTCTGGGTACCGCCAGCACTTACATCACAGCCAAAACCTTTGCACAAATGAGACCCTGCAGGACAGGACTAAGGGAGCAGGAGGAAGTGCTGACTTCTGAAGTTTGAGGCACGGTGTACCCTGGAAACCAGGAGCAGTGAAGAAGAGATTAGCAACAACAGGAAGAAAAGGGAAAGGGCCAAGAGAGGAGCAAGCCAAGCACGGAACTGGGGAGGCCAACAGGCAGCCAGGCTGTCCTCATGCTGGTCTGTCGGAACACATGTCTCCCTTCTGCTTCCTGGCAAACTGTAATTCACTCTTCCAGGGTTGTCCTGCAAAGCAGTTCTGTGAATGTGTCCCTAAACCTACTCAAAGACATATGCACCCCAGTGTTCACAGAAGCACTGTTTACAATAGAAGCACCTAAATGTCCTCAACAGGTGACTGGATAAAGAAGCTGTGGTATGTATACACCATGGAGAACTACTCAGCCATATAAAAGAACGGAATTGTGCCATTTGCAACAACATGGATGGACCTGGAGATTGTCATACTAGGTGAAGTAAGTCAGACAGAGAAAGATAAATATATGATGTCACTTATATGTGGAATCTAAAGAAAAAAGATACAAACTGTATTTACAAACCAAAACAGACTCACAGACATACAAAACAAACTATGGTTACCAAGGGGAGAGGGCGGGGAGGGATAAATTAGGTAGGAGTTTGGGATTTGCAGATACAAACTACTATATATAAAGTAGATAAACAACAAGGCCCTACTGTGTAGCACAGGGAACTGTATTCAATATCTTGTAATAATACATAATGGAAAAGAACCTGAAAAGAAAATATACATGCATGTATATTTATAACCGAACCATGATGTTGTACACCTGAAACTAACATCGTGAATCAGCTCTACTTCAAAATTTAAAAAGTTTAAGATAAAAAAGGAAGTTTCTCCCTGGCCTGTGCTTCTGTGCCGTTTTGTACACACATCTGCTGAAACAGTACACCTTGAGTTTGATGTCCTTGAGACGTGTGTCCATGTGCTATCGATTGTGAGTTTCCTGAAGCCAGGTAAGACTGTCTTACTTATTCCTGTATACTCAGTCACCAAATCAGACACTCAATGAGCTTGTATTGATTCGGGGCATTTGTTAAATTTCACATCCACACTTTGTCTCCACCACCACATCGTACATCCTTGGGATCTGAGCTCCGTGATTTCCCATGTTCTCGTGATTGATGGCAGGTGACGTAAACGTATCATCATGAATGATACACAGGGACACTTCTATCTGAAACGTACCGCCCTGTCATCTACTTCTCCCGAGGGAATTTAGCCATGCTGTTTCTTTCTTCTCTCTAAGCCTAGGTGAAATTCAGTGTAGATTCTGTCCTTCACGTATGGTGACACACATCCAAGAATTTCTCCAGAAGCAACTAGAGATTGACCAAACATCGTCGATGAGTGAACGTCCATAAATGGATTGAACACCTGTCCACTAGCTCTGTGTGCAACATGACGCTAGGAAAATACAAAGTTAAAACGACTTTGTAAAAATAAATACGAAAACGAATCTGAGTCTGGGGACATTTCCAAACACTAGAAACTATTTAATTATGAAAACAGTTTCCTAGAAGGAGTGAAGATATTTTGAAGGTATTTTAAGGTTCTTTAAAATGTGCTCGTCAAAGCCAGAGCCAGTGAGCCATCTCGCCAATTCAGGTGCTAGTGAGGTGACGGAGAACGCGGGAAGACCTCCTGGCCGTCTGGTTTGGTCGCCGCTCCCTGCGCATGCGGTAGTCAAAGGAGCAAGATGGCAAGGGTGATGTTGGCTTCCTCCGTGTCCACTGTGTGAGCAGGAGGATGAGGTGTGTGGTGATCAGAGGGAAAGAAAACAGGAGCCTGTGTTTAAGAAAAGAATATGAAAAAGATACATGTATGTACGTGCGTGACTGGGACGTTGTGCTGGACACCAGAAACTGACACATGGTAACTGACTGTACTTCAATTAAAAAAAAAAGGTGAATCTGCTAAGTAAAAGTTAACTCTCATTTATTTAAAAGAATTCCTTTAAAAAAAACTTTCTTGGTTTTAGGTTAGCAGTTGTAAAGGGTATGAGTGGACAGATTGCAAAACACCATCAGAACCGGCAACGTGACAGATGTCCAGTATTTGACAGAGCTGGAGTGCCCAAATTATTTTCAGATTACCCTGCACATCGCAAGCAATAAAACAGAGTAATGACTCAAGCTCCGTTATGTATTCATCTTATGCTGAGTCTCAAAGGCCATAAACCTTGCGCTGATAGATGTAAATCGTCTCAGACAATTAGTTCCAATTGTCTGATAGCAAATTCAAACTCTCTGCAGTTTAATAATCAGAAAGCCTTGGAACTCGGAGGGAAGAGAAGTCAGGGGAAGAAATGGTGGTGCTGCTTGGGGGCCGATGTGTAACGACCAGACTGTGCCAGAAAAGCAGTGCTAGAAATACAAACCTGCAGCCCAGGCTGTGTCACGACAAACAAATGTTACAAATCAGAGAGAGCCATGCAGCTCTTACGTGCACTGTCGGATGATAGTAAAATCCTTGCATTAAGTCAGCACAGATGTTTTTGTTTTCTTCCATGAATGCCTCACTCAGGATCCTTCCAGTAAGTAGAAGACGCTCTTTGGAAGATAAGCAGCTTCTGCTGGTCTCTGGAAGCCGTGAAACATACAGAAATGAAAGGTCTGTGTGCCCCTGTGATGGCCCCTCAGATACGAAGCTTCGTTGTGACCCTACGTGCGGATCTGCCCGCAGCGCTCTTGCACTGACAAAAACTGACCCACGCGTCCGGTGCGCAGGCTCGTTTGTGAGTGGCTCACGTAGTCACAGCGTTTTAGATGAGGAAAACACTTTGGATCTGGGTTGACCTAAGGATCTATTTTATAAAAGCAAACAAAGATGGCCTGAAGGAGGTTTAGGGTTCAGGAGGCAATGCTTAGGGTAAACCCACATCTAACCCCTAGGCTCAGACGTGGCAGCACCTAAATGCCCATCGACAGAGGACTGGATAGAGAAGCCACAGTATATTTGTGCAATGGACTACTACTCAGCCATAATAAAGAACATAATGCCATTTGCAGCAGCATGGATGGACCTGGAGGTCATTATTCTAAGTGAAGTAAGCCAGGAAAAGAAAGAAAAGTACCATATGCTATCAGTCATATGTGGAATCTTAAAAAAAAAAAAGGAAAAAGAGGACACTAATGAAGTCATCTATAAAAGAAACAGATTTGAAGACATAATAAACAATTTTATGGTTACTGGGGAAAGAGGGTGGGAAGAGATAAATTTGGAAGTTTCAGATTTGCAAATGTTAACCACTATTGATAAAAATTGGTAAAAAACAAATTTCTTTTGTATAGCACAGGGAACTATAATCAATATCTTGTAATAACCTTTAATAAAAAAGAATATGAAAATGCATATATGTATATATATGCACGCCTGGGACATTGTGCTGTGCACCAGAAATTGACACACTGTAACTGACTATACTTCAATAAAAATTTTAATAAGAAAACATTTAAAAAATAAAAAAAAATTTTGGGGTAGGAGGTAATTAGCTTTAAAAAATAAAAATTAGAAGATGCTAACATGGAAAAAGAAAAGAAAAGCAAATCCTAGGCTGGTCTCCTTCCACGCGTGTGCACTCACAGGATTGAAAAAATAAAATCAACCCATTAGTGCGCTGGACCAGGCTTACTAGATACAGTAAAGGACAGAAAGTGGAGAAGTGATCTCGGCCACAAGAATTATTATAGCACCTAAGTTTGCAAGAGCCCTAAGAGACCATCCATTCCAGCCCCCATTTTCTGTATAGCTGATACACAGTCACGCACACACTTCCGTGTGCGCGCACACACACGTTCTCCAACAGACACATGACGTTTAAGCCCTCCTCATCACCACGAGCTAGCTTATTCTGAGCGCCTTCAGTGATGGGAAATTGATTTCCTCCGGAGACCGCCTGGTCCCATTTGAGAGGCTCTAACTATTAGAAAATTCATTTCACTGGGGCCAACTCTCTCTCTCTCTAGGCAGAGCCCGGGAGGACTTGCCAACCCCATGCCTGCGACAGCCTTCACGCATGTGAAGACGGCTCCCTTGGATCCCAGAATCTTCTGTTCTCCAGGGTAGACTTCTCGGATGCTGCAGCCTTCTTAGAGCATGTCAGCTCTTGCCTGGATGCACCCACTTCTCCTGGGTTCTGACACTGTGGCCGCCGGGAAGGAGGGCAAAACTCCAGGTGAGTGTGCCTGCTGGAAAGCTGGGAGGGGTGACCGCTTCCATCTGTCTAAGGGATTGGCAGAGTTTTCCTGCTACAGCATGGTTGCCTAAAATAGATATTTACTCATATAGAATTTTTAAAATCTGTTTATATTGTATCAGGGTTGCTTGGTATTTTAGAACCAAATATAAATATATATATATACAGAGTATATAGCATGATATATGTGTCATGGAAATATACAAAATGTGTATATAAGTACAGATATCTGTATAGATTTGATGTATAAATATAGACTTTTTCATTATCTCATTAAATCCTCCAAATAATACTTTTCCTACAAGTTTAATGCCAACCCCAAATTAAAGGTACGCCTCTCCCACAGCCACCCAGATCATGGTGGGTGTTGAACAGGACAGAGACCTTCTAAGTTTCTCTACAAAACTTCACTCTAAATTCATACTGATGCATTAAAAGGTGAGCTTATAACCCTGCAGGCATTTTCCCTCCTATGCGTGTTGTATTTAACACATAATAGTTAATAATGAATGGTAGCAGATCCTACATTTCTTTTGCTTTGGAACCTGACACACTGTGAGAGGTTACAAAGGCTGGCTTGTATTTCGGTGTCCTTCCAGGAGAAACAGAGGCCCAGATCAGAGTTTTGATTTTGTGGCTCACCTTTGTGTGGGAAGCACTTGCCGGGGGAATTTTGGAGCAAGGAGACAGGCTCAAGCACAGAAGGAGGCTCCTCGGTGACCCTGTCCCCCTCCCCTCTGACACATGGACAGCGGAGCACAGACAACTGTGTGGAGTCAGAGCCGAGAATCTGAGAGAGCTGGGCGGTTGGACTGGAGTCCAGTACGGTCAGGGCAGCCAGACAGGGGCTTGGGTGATACCAAAGGTGCACGGGCAGTGACAGCTTTGGTCTTGCCACTAGGGTTACTCAGACTAAGAGGGACCTCCTAGATCATCACCAGAAGAAAGAGAGCATCTGAGAAAATGAATGACGCACTCATGGGCCACATGCATGAATGTCGCAGCCATAACAGACAAATAAGGGAGCGAAATCTTCAGCAAGGACATAGCCCCGGTTCGGTCAGCATTTTGGCTTTTTAGCAAGAGTGTGCCTAGAATGTTGCACGTGTCTCTGTGTGTTCATGCGCGTGTGTCTGTCTGTCTGAAAGGGAAAGAAGTGAGCCCCCGAGCGCCAGGTCAGGAGGAGGACCATGATACCTGAGATGTGGACACCTGTGTCTACAGAGATGATGGGGATTCGCTAAAATGCCTAAAGTCAACTATTCAGTGACTTGTGAATCGACTTAATTCATGCGGTGATTTAATTACTCTTTAATACTTGCCTTGTCTCTGAAATGCCAATCTGAGAACTCTGCTTAATAATTTCCTAAAGTAATACAACCTGGACCCAGCTGAGCCTCGTGACCATCACAGCCCCCTGGCAAGAGTCAGTCAGGGGCTGGGACCGAGCTGGGCTCCGGGCACAGCTAGGGAAGTGGGAGCCCACATGGAGACTGTTCCAACCAGGCCACCCAGCAGGGAGCAAAGTGTATGCACTGTACCTTGACACGTATCTGCTGTCTGTCACACCTGTGGCATCGCAACACCGTGACAGGATTACCCAGCTGCAGGTCCCGCTTCTAAGACAACGTTGCATACTGCAAGCTGTGAAGTAGGTACCAGTTTTATGCACACAGGACATCACCATGCCCAAGAAAGCACCAACTACACTTTTGAAATTTTTCACACTCATGTCATTGTTTCAAGTGGCCTTTCCTCTCTCTGTTCATTAAATACCAAAATACAAGATAATTGTTCATACGAAAAAGAAATACACCCAATGAAATGACCCAATGTTGTCTTATTTGCTTGATGTTTTAGTTAGTTTTTTTTCCTTTTTTTTCATCTAATTAATTTTCTGCTTTTCTTGAAGCATGGTAGCCAATGTATTCTCCTTGTCAAATAAATGAGTTGTTGAATGAATGAATCACATTCCAGTGTTTTTGTAAATGATTAGTCTTGAGTGATCACACTGACTTCTGTAAAGTAAAATAGAGGTTATCAATAAACTACATATTTGGAGCTCAGTTTCTTGAAGGAGAGGGATATACTTTTCAATCTTGTGCTCTCGGTGACTGGCACATAATAGGATAAATAAACACTGTCAGATGGGCAGGTGGGCAGGTGGGTAGATGAGTGATTTGGTGGGTGGATGGATGGATGAGTGGATGGGTGGGTGGATGGATGGATGGATGTGTGGGTGAATGCATGGCTAGAGGGATGAGTGGATGAATGAATGGATGGAGGAAAGAGTGGATGATGAATAGAGGGATGGAGGGATAGAGGGACGAGTGGATGAGCGGATGGTTGGATAGGTGGTTGGATAGATGATTGGAAGGATGGGTGGAGGGATGGGAAAGCTGGGAAGAGCTGAGTTCAGAGCAGTGGTGAGGTTTTTATTCACATTCCACCATAACCTGTGTAGACTTATTCACTGGAGCCCACAACTGCCATTCAAATACTTTACCCAAAAACTGAAAGGCGTCACATCCATAAGGTAGTGGGAAGGAATCTGAGGCGTTAAAGAAACGGCCCATGTTGAATTATGACTTGCTTAGTTGTATATTAATTTATAAATATAGGGGAGCTTGAAAATGCGTGGAATTACAGATCATTGATTTTGAAAAGGGCTCTAAGAAACACGGCATTTATATCAGTGAGAACAGGGAAGACAGAGGTGCGCTGTGTTCTCAGTCTCCTGAGACACTAGTGCCAAAGACAGGGCCAGACGCGGCATCGATGCCAGCCTCTTCAGTTTCCTTAATTTTTTTTTGATCAGAAGTTTTCTGTGATTCTTTAGAAAATGTTTTTATTTTCTGCAAGAAGTTTAACCATGAAGCTCTTCACGTCGAAGGGTATTTTTTTCCCTTTGTTTCCCAAGTTGTCTGAGAAAACAAAGATGCCTGTTTCTACATCCTGGCAGCTGGGAGATAATAAGTGAATAAATGGCTTTTGGCTCGCTTCTCCACCACCGAACGCACTCCGGGATGTGATGCAAGGAGGCCCGAGTTTAAGTCCAGGCTTTCTGAGCAAAATGGACGCGACCTCCGGCCGGCGTCTGTAGGCTGTGGACTTCCCTCCCCTATGAAATAGGCCTGGTAAGACTTAGTGCGCAGGGCTTTAAAGAATAATCAAACGGCGTGATGACCGTAAAAACGCTTCGCAAATAGTTACAAGGGAGATACAGATGAGGTTCTGCATGATACCCCACCAGGAGCTGGGTGGAGAAGGCTCAATTCAGTTTCAAGCAGTGACTCCCAACCTCCCGCGGGAACGTCCCCCGACCTTGTAGAGGGCAGTTGAAAAACGCCCCATTTTCCACAGGCTTTCCACAGCAGGCCCCACCATGTGACTCAAATGTGGATTAATAGTGTCCTGTCTCGAGGCCTCAGAGTGAGTACTATTTGGTGTCAAAGTAGTAATTAAATACAGCGAGAAAGCAAATCAGGCCTTCCGAATGTTAATCTCATTATCGCCCTCTCAGAGCTACTTGCCAAAAAGTTAACAGCCCTCAAAGCTCTGCTGCTCATCCAGTCAGAATAGTAAATGCATCCACGCGGCCCTGACACGAATACTACCGGCGGGGCTAATCCTTTGCTTTGTACACATCAAAAAGGCTCTGGGGAGGCTTTGGGGAAACTTGCATTTTTCACCGTTTTAATATTTCATGTGTTTTCAGAAGCAAAATACTATGACTTTGCTCCCATCCTTCACTCTAGTTCTTTATTCAAAAATCACTGACAGATTCCTTCTTTCAAAACCTATTTTCCCTCCGCAGATGGAGATACTGTTTCACAAATCTTGATGTAAACAAAAACAAGGAAGGTTACAACGTCACCAGAAAGCAAGGCGTGTCTCTGATCACAAAGTCCCATTCATGCAAAAAGCAGACAGGTTTGATGGACAATCTGACGACAGTGAACGCCGTCCGAAACGCGTCTCTTTCCGATTTCCATGTCTATCTGCTGTCGTCACCCTTAGCCACTGAGGACACCTGAGCAAGGTGTGAGCCACTGGAGGAAGCAAGTGTGAAGCATCTTCCATCTCGTTGCTGGTGAATCACATGGCAGGAAAGAAAGAAACAAAAATGCCCAGGTGAGCAAAACACTATGGACAGAGGCCCTCGCCCGGGTTCTGCGACGATAGTTGCAGCTACGTCCGGATCCTGTCAACGCTAATTACACCTGGACGACACGGCGCAGACACTCACACACTGGGCTGTGCCGACGTCCTTCGTTCTGTGCATTTATCTGGCATAATCTGCGCTTCTCAGTGTTGACCAGAATAGGATGGTCAGCAGGTTAGCAAGCCACGGAGCCCTGCAATGAACGAGCAAATGTCTTCCTTTGGTGAAAACTTCTTCCTGGGGACCTTGCACCTGATCGTCCATGAATTAATATTTTAAGGACACCATATGGGCACAGAGCTGCTGCTTCCAGTCTGTAATAGCTGCCTGGAAGCAAAAAATCAGGCCCACGACTGCTCTGGCCTACTCATATTCATTAGCTAAGTGCACATATTTTCTGTTAATTGTGATTCTGAAGATGGAGCGGGCCTCTCTGAGGTGACAGACAAACAGCAGGATATCATGAATATGGATGGTGTGTCTGAGAAAATCAATTAACAGGGGCCAGTCACTCCAGTGACCCACTTATGTTGTCAGCAGTGAGTGTGACAGTGAGGGTCTGCATTGCATGAATTTGCATGACACAGTTTCTTCCTGATCAACCAGTTTACTTCATGCATGTGGACTATTTTAAGCACCGCACGGCAGTCAGATAATTAATCACGAAATCACCAATACTGACATTAAGGAACAAGCAATCCATTATTGCCGATCACCACTTGAAAGCAGGGCTGGTCCTGCTACGTCTGGGAAGGTAGGGGCGGCGGGTCGGGTCTACCTCACGGGTTCCCTTGGAGTGCATTGGTCTGGGTCAATGACGAACTGGCGAAACTCCTTTCTTCATCCTGAATCATCTGACTTCAGTTCCAAGCCTTATCTTTATTTTGTTTGCTTAATCATTCTGAATGAGACAGATTAACCTAGCCTGAAGCAACAAATACCAGTTGTCTTGATAATGACGATAGAAATACCATTAGTTAATACTTAGTTATTTGGGTGTCAGCATAGTCCTTGGCCTGAATCGCCTGAATAATTTATATAAATGCCCCCAAACATAGTATTTCTAAGGCTTAATAATAAAAAATATTTTGTCACCAAATTTCTAGAGCAGCCAAAATTGATATATTATTTCTTACATGCATTTTTGATTTACAACTTTCTCTCTATTATTCCAAAGCAGTGAGTGTGTGGGCTACTGAGGGCAGAAATACTGTCTTATTCACATTCCTACCTCTGCATCTGGCACAGTTCCTGGAATGTTTTAAACATTTAACAAATGTTGGTTCTACAGACTTTATAGAATCAAAAGAATTGGGGATAAAGTGTATCATTCAAATCAAACAAAAATGATTTGCCCACAAGAGGTGCAGAGGCAGGACTGAGAGCTTAGACTTTGAATTCCAACAGCTTCATGCATCACAGCCCCCAGGCAAGAAACTTGATTTTTCGGAGCCTACTTTTTCTCATCTTCCAAATCTCTGGGCTGTCTTCTCGTCTGTAACATGGAGAGATTAGTATTTGCCTCAGAGGCAAACACAATATTAAAAGTGAAACGCTAGCATGGCCATTAGTTCATGCTAGTGATTAACACATCTTAGGTATTGTTAGCAGGGCACTAGATACAAGGATCTGAAAAACATATCTGGGGCACAAGAGCCCTTAAAACTTTGTAATTAGCAGAATGTGGGGAAAACAAGAGAGGATAGAGCCAATTGTGACCAACAGTACATCAGTTTGAGACTAGATAGAAAGCAATTTAAGTGATTAAGACAGAGACATAAAGAAAGAAAGACACTTACATAGAAAGATGGTTACATTTAGTTTGGGTCGGGCAAAATTTAAAGTGCTTAGAAACAGTGCAGTTGGCAATGCCCAGGGGCAAGTTGCATGCATGTCTGCAGCCCGAGGAAAAGCTGCAGCCTGCAGACACGCATCTGAGAGGCAGCAGCAAAGCAAGCAAGTGTGACAGTGCCACAACCTCCAGAGGACGGGATGCAAGGTGGAGGAGCTGGGGACTGATGGAGAACCCTGAGGAACACGCTCATTTAGAAGGATGGCCAGACATACAGGGAGCTCCAAATAAGCAGAATAAATGGCTGCAAAGCTACAGTAGGAACTGTAGAAGGTGGTGTGACAAGAGCAAGAAATCAGAGTGATTCAAAAAGGGCATGGACAACAGTATCAGGTAAGTCTCGTGAAATAAAGACCGAGAACCATGCACTGGAGTTGACGATGGACGATCAGTGACCTTAATGAGAACAGGAGGGCAAAGGTCAGAGTTCAGCAGGTGGAGACAGTGGATAATAAGTGGAACAGTGGACAAAGTGAGAAGAGCAAGCTCAGAATGTTGGGACATAAAGACCGGTGACAAACATGGGGTCAAGGACCCTCAGCAAGGGTCTTAGGTATCGCCTTTGTGACCAATGGCCTGTTGGATTCTGTTGAGTTTCAGACAAAATCAGAGCAAAGAGAAGAAGGGACTGAGTCTCTGTCTTTAGTAAACTTACCTTATTACCCTGATGACATATGGCAAAGGCATAACAATAAATGACATACAGTAGATTCTATGACAACAAATACATGAGAATCAGATGCTCTGTTGAATATAGGTTACCAAAGGAAGTTCTAATGGAAATGGACTTACAACTGCAGCAAGAAAACAGTCTACCAAGTTTTGTGCAGGTACCATTTTGGGTTGACTGGACTAGTGCTCTCAGTTCATCTTTGCTGTGTGAACTTCCATTATGCTACGTTGGTGGATACGTCCCCACATCTTTGATATTGGGCTGTGACTTATGCAATGTTAGCAGATGTTTTTTAGATGGAAGTTTCAAGTGTGCCCTTGTGGTCTGCCGTTAGAGGCGCACGCCCCATGTTTAGCTGCTGGACCAAGGAAACCAGGAAGATGTCTAGCAGAACTGAAACCAGTCCATAGCCTGGACCCAAGACCAGCTCATCCCAGGCAAGACCAGGAGAGCTCCTGCAAACCCGCAGCCTTAAGAAAGAAAACAATGCTTGTTATGGTAAACCATAAGGTTTTTTGTGGTTTGATGCTAGTCCATAAAAGTGATCAATACAGCGTTAATTATATCAAGATAAAACAGGCAGTGTATTGATGACTAAATACTATTGAAAGGAGGTCTATCTAAACAGCACTTATGCAAACTTCTTGGCAAAGCAGGTTGTCATGACAAAATCATTGATCACTCTGCTCAGTTTTCAAGTGTGGGGTGTAAGTTACAATTCATCCTAAAGGAAATAGGAGGCAATAACTTGCAGAGTTGTCTCCCCTCATCCACGGTTTCTTTTACCCACAGTCAGCCACAGTCCGAAACCATGAATGGAAAATTCCAGCAATAAACAATTCACAACTTTTAAATATGGCGCCATTCTGAGTAGCGTAATGAAGGCTTGTGCCATAGTTCCGGTCTATTTAACCCCTTCCCCCAGCACTGCCACTTCCTCACTGCATGATTCCCGTAATCATGGGCACCAGGTCTGTGAGGCTCTGAAAGGTAATTCAGAGTGGCCTCTCCTCATTTGGCACCTGATTCCTTCCTAAAACATCCCCAGATATTATCCAGGCTCTGCCAAAATGTTTGCCACCTTCCAAGGCAGTTTTTAAAATTCCATCCTTATGTTTAAATACAAACATGTTGCCCAGTATTCATAGCCACTTCCCACCATCTGAACTCCCACTCAGGATAGTGACTTGGAAACAACGATCATGAATTATTGGAACTTCTTTAAGATAAATATTCCCAAATTGTTAAAATCCTTGTATGGCACCTTAATATATCCAGGGCACAGACTTTGGTTTCTTTTTTCCCCCTTACTTTCAATATCATGTGATTTTTTTTTCAGATCTCCACCTTATTATAATATCTGTATTTATGTGAGGGTGATTCATGAGTTTTCCATATGTTCTGAGTAACGTAAATAAACTCTTGAGTCTTTTGAGTGTGGATGTTTCTGTTAAATAAAAGAGAGGAAGAGCCAGCTGTTTCTACTCTGCGCACTTTCCTTGCTTTGAACCAACATTTAAACAACAAAAGTAGTATTATGTTTTCTGATTCTGGGGTTTGGTTCTCCTCACTGTGTGACACACAAGATTCTTTTCAAAGAATCCTTTATATGATCTTCGGGTTTCTTCTTTACTTGTCCCTGCTTTTACAGCTGATGGCTGTGGTACTCCAGGCTTGGGAGAGAGTGTGCAAGCCGACTCAGCCCGGCCTCACCAGCCACATGGGTAGGAAATAGATATCTGAGTTGCTTTGATGAAACCCAAGAACCACCACAATAATACGGCCAGAAAAATTAGCATCGTAGCACGGCATCTGTATTTGAAACAGATACATTTCTCAAGAAAAGTATGGTGCGCTGCAGGCCAGCCCTGCCAATTTGTGAGGCCAGGTTGTGGGAGCTAATTTGTAGCCCTGCAGGAATTTTGTGAACCAGTTCTTATATAGCTGATGCATTAACATCAGCCGTGCTGGGAGCTGGGCGTCTTCACCACGGGACAGGGCAGATGCAACCGTTCCAGGCTAGGGAATCAGTGTACTAACAGAGCACTCGCTGTTGACATATCTTTCAATCATTATCAACATCATCTCTCTCCACTAGAAAATTCAGCATAATGTCCGGAAGCATCCATTATAATAAAGAATTGATTTCTCTCCCACGCACTAGAAAATTACTATCTATATGCTATATTTAGGAGAACTGAGAAAATAATCAATCAAATCATTTATGGTGGTGCTTTATTTTATTTTATTTTATTTTATTTTATTTTATTTTATTTTATTTTTTTGCAGAAATCTGGTTGAGAAAAGCCGGCAGGCAGGTCAAACAGACACTGTAAGCCAGTGGTCCTTAACATTAGTGCACACTAGAATCACCTGGGGACATTTTTTTAATGCAGATGTCCAGGCTGCACCCCAAACCAGTGAGATCAGAATCTCTGAAGTGAGCATCAGAATTCCCTGGTAGTCTTGAGAACCGCTGCTAGAAACATTTTGGGAAGAAAGGACAGCAGATCCGTGTGTTTTCTCAAAGCAAGTAGAGGGCTGTGGACGTGGATGCGGGTCCAACACACGTTGAGTAAACACTGATCACGCCGCAAGCTTTACTGATCAATTCCTGCCGCGATGTTTTGCAGGAGAAATGTCGCCGTTCCTATCCCACGGCTGCCTCCTGGACTGGGAGCCCGGACTGACCAGGACAACGATTGACTGACGGCGGCATCACCCTCACCAGCAGCCACGTGGCTGAGCATCTCTGTCTCCTCAGGAGCTCCCCCGTAGCCCTTCCTGTCCCAGGGCGGCTGGCCTCTCACACATGAATTCCTCTTCCTTTCTCTTTTCTCCAGATTTGGTTAAGTATGTACACATTCCTCACGACTCGGCTCCAGAATCAACCTTCCAAAAAGCTTTCCTACTTGGTCTCTGCTGACTTGGCTGGAAAACGTCCGTGTGGCTCTCGGAGTCCGCCGTGAACACGCTGCTCGTGGAAAGCCCTACGGGGCACTGAGCAATTCTGGCAGGTCAGGACTGCATCTGATCTCTGCATCTTCAGGACGGAGCCTAGGTCAGCCCACAGGATGTGCTCACAGATGTATGTGGAATGAATTCGAATTTATCTCACTCTGAAGAGCTTATACTGATAAAGCATTTTACAGGCGAATACATATAATATACATACACACACACATCATTACATTACGTACATTTATAGATATGCATACATAAATACATATATATGCATACATAAATACACACACATATATATATTACTTCATTGGATAAAGAATGTTTACAATAATAAAGAACATTTGCTTTATTGGATTAAAGATCATGAGCAATCCATAAGACCAAAATAATGATGTTTTCTGACAAACAAAATTTAAAACTCTAAAAATGTTGACTCAAACTCCCATTAGAGCAACATTTAAAAAAATATATATCAGTAAAAATAAAAATTGATCCCCAAAGTGAGGACTGCGATACCAGAGGAAACTGTGAGACAAAAAACCTGGCAAGCGTTGGCAAATGCAAACAAATGTTGACTTTACAGCACTAAAATATAACAATTATTAATGTTGTGGCAAAGAAAACACAGTGGAATTAAAATACTGAACAAAGATAATGTTTTAGACAGGAAAATCAATACCATACTGAATACATTCTCTGAAAAAGTAATTAATTTAAAAATCAATAATATAAAGTGAGCTCTAAAAAATGGCGGTGGTGAATGTTAAATCATACTTCTGAAAAATTCATGGATCAAAGGAAAAATAAGAAAAGTTTTTAAACAGTAGCAGTAAAAATGATGACAATGCTACATATTACAGCTGTGGGATACAGCGGAAGAGGTTTATGGTTGGAAATTTATAATTATAAATGTTTTCATTATAAAGGAAGGGCTGAAAATTGATGAGCTAAGCCTGCAGTTCAAGGGGTCTGAGTAAGAACAGCAGGCTAAACCCAGATAAAATTTAAAAATAATAAAGAACAGCAAACAAAGACACTGTAATTGGAGACTCATATGGTCTGTACCTCAACAACTCCATGCCAGGCATGGAACAACCAGAATCCCGCACAGGTGCTCCCAGGCCTCTATTCAGGCTGGTCCTACCACCCGTGTCTATAACTAAATCTGTTCAAAAATAAATATTCTAGAGATAAAACACATTTCAATATGTATGTATAGACTTATAAATGTATACAGATTTTATTTTTTGTTATATATGTGTGTGTGAGTATTTATAAGACAACCCAACTTTGTAGCACTTTAAGTCCACAGAGGTGATTAAAGACCAGGAGCCCCACTAAAGACTAGGTGTCTGGATTCTCTGTTTGGTAAGAGAGACACGATGTCTGCTCATCCAGGGACACGACTTACCGGCTGGACGTCATGCTCTGAGTGCAGGTGGAACATGAGGACAACGTGGCCTCCCACTGCAGGGGTGCATGGTCAGAGAGAAGTTCATGAAGAGGGCAGTCAGGCTGGGAGAGGACTGGCTGTCCTGCCATCAGAATTCATGGAGAAACTAGGAGTGTTCCGCCTTGAGGTTAACCTCATGGCTGTCTCAGAATGCAGAAGTTGGAAGGGGCGGTAGACACTCTGTGTGGTTCTAGGGCGCAGCTGGAAGTGATGATGAATGTGACAGTGGGATTATGATAAAAAGTGAGGAGGTGGAGAGAGAAATATTGCATCTGTACACTAACTAGCTTTTAAGATCCTGGAAAAATTACTTAACTTGAGCTTTTGCTTCCTCTTTTAATAAAAAGGAAATAATTTCTTATCTGATGGCTTGTGGGGAAGTTGTATGAGATTACAGGGAGAGTGCTGAGCACAGACGCAGACACAGAGCAATGTTTAACACAGCCTCCCTGAATCTTCATAAAAATAATTTTATAAAATGTGTTTCTGCCAGTCTAACAAAGTAGAATCAATTCTGAAAGCTGGTATAATCTCTGTTAATAACCAGGTTTAAGAAGCCTGTATGTCCAGCCTGTTTTTGAAGGCATTTATAACCTTGCGTGTGTGTTTTTTTTTAAAGCAACAAAAATGAAAGAAACCAACAAAAACCTACATACCCCAATTTTACAGGAAAACCATTTGGGGAAAATATTCACACATGAAAGCTTTGCACTCTTCTTAACTCTTGAAATTCACTTTCTTCTTTGGCAATTTCTTACTAATTATTGCTCTTAATGCCCAAACCAAGCTAACTTCAGCAAACACGGACCTGCATCCATCACTCTAGACTAGGCTTTCTACAGCTGGGTGCTGTTGACATGTTGGGCTGGTGATTCTTTGTGGTGTGGCTGTGCTGTGCAGCGTGAAAAGTTTAGCAGTAGCCTGGTCCTGTCCTATGCTCACTGGATGCCAGTGGCACCTCTGTTCCAGATGTGACAAGAAAATCATGTCTCCAGACGTTACCAGCGCCTCCTCCTCCCAGGTGAGGCCGTGGCTCTACACCAGCAGGACCTCATATCCTTTCCCTTAATTCCCACCTGATGCTGTTTTGGGATACTGAGATCTTACTGGGGGTTTAAAGAAAGCAAATTGATGACAGTCAAAAAGAGCACCAGGGAATTGAGTGAACACCCTTTAAAATGCATGCGGTTTATTCGGCTCCACGCTGAATCCCCCTGCAAGCTCAAGGAAGGAGACTCCTTCCCTGACCCCCAGCCTAACCTCTGGAGTAGAGATCATGTGTCCCCAGCATGGAGGAACATTCTCAAAGCCACCTGCACCACTCCCCAGATACTGGACCAAGAACCAGAATGAGACAGTGTTTCCTATCCCACTTAAACGAAGTTTCCAGTGATCATTTTTGCTAAAGCGTTGTCCTGATTGCCCATGATTGATGCCAGGAAATTCTACTTTCCTCATAAAAATTCCCCTTTGCTCTCCTTTTTCTTTGTGACTTCCGTGGGACAAATCCTTGTGGACATCATGGGGCAAGGTCCTTTATTCCTTCAAGAAGTGCATCCCTAGACAGTGACAGGGCTGAGGAGGAAGACTGTCTCTCTAGACACCCTGTGGCCACAAGCTGCGTCCCGGCAAAACAATTGTACCAGCGAAGTCCTCTTTACAAAAGCATCACTTTCAAACGTCTTCTGGTTCTTATCAAGATTTCCTTAACTGTACGAAGTGGAATGTTTATCATTATTATAAACATCAGCAATACAGGTCAGCACTGTATCATCAAATATTTTTAATTTTATGAAGTTGCTCAGGTGTCATGAACATGGTCCCATCCCAATACTGACGTCTTGAAGTCTCCGATCTTAATAACCTCCATTATTTAAGTCACATGCTTCAGTCTTATATTTCAAATTCAGATGAGGAATGTCGTACTGATAGATGGAGACCACCTTACTTTCTTTAGAAGATACAAATTCTTTCTACTATTTTTTTTTCCCAAACAAGGTTAATCATGTTCAGACACACTCTTGTGCTGGATTGGAGGCTGTGTTCTTTAATCTGGTTTCTTAGTTTATGCAGGAAATGAATATTGTTTAATGGAACCACCCATCTGAAAAGATATTTTTCCCTTTTTAAAAATTTTTAAAATAATATATCCAATGTCTGAAACAGCAAACACACTGAAGCCATTAAGAGCTAAATTACTCAACCGTTTTTCAAATAAGCTGCTCGGAAGTCTTTGATCCTGTGAGCTGACAGCAGCCGGGGCACGTGGCCTCTTGGGACTGCGGGAGACCCGTGCTCACGTGTCCCCAGCGCTGTGGCCTGTGAGCCACATTGGGAGCAGGAGGCAATTAGAGGCCCTGAAAGGAGCAGACATCTACGTCATGAGCCCATCATCCCAGGGGAGGGAAAAGCGGCCCTTGTACCATTTTGGATCATGGCTGCACTTCAGCGTGCTGTCTGCCGAACTCCACTCGTGTTCACCGAATCATTTCAAAACCAGTGTTTTAGAAAAGCCCTCTGAGCAACCTCAAAACTAGGTCAGACAGACGGTCCGGAGGAAAGAGGGTCCAGAGCCTGCCTGGCCCTCGTCGCCTCCCCTCCTCGTCCCCTTCTCGCCCTGCTACCCCCTCCCCTCCCCCTCCTCCCCCCCCGCCCTCCTCCCCCTCGCCCTCCTCCCCGCCCCCCTCGTCCTCTTCCCCTCCCCCGGCCTCTGCCCTCGCCCTCGCGTCCCTGTCCCGCTCTTCCTGAAACCCCGCCCTCGGCCGCGCCCCAGCCCCGAAGCCCCCCCTCGGCAGCCTCCTGCTCCACACCCCTGTGAGGAGCCGTGGGCTTGTTTCTGAGCCTCTCGCAGTCCTCTTGGCACGACTCGGAGCACCTCAGCAAGTCATCCCATCAGTACCAGATGCATCTAGAAACTCACGGTGACAATCACAGCTCGTGGCAGGGGTGGGAAGACACCGCCTTTGAGGACTCCGCACGTGAAGCATCTAGGGGACCCACCCACCCCGCAACCTGCCTCCAGGGACCACTGCCACCGTGCCCAAGTGCATCGCTGAAGCTTCAAGCGCGCCTGCCCGGGCGCCGCGGCCGCAGGCCTGCCGCGGGCCGAGCTCGGCTGCAGTTGTCACTCGCCTGCAGCAGCAGGTCGTGCGAGGCTGGGGGTCTCCCCCAGGGGGCAGGACCGCGCCCTCAGCGGGCGGCCCCGCGCACTGAGGGCATGTGGCCACTTCCTTCCCTCGCGCAGATGTGACACCGCGGGGTGGGGGGCGACGGCGGCTCTGTAATTCAGCCCTCTGATGTTTTATCACAGTCCTCAGCAGCTCCCTGATGAATATTTCTGTGTGCATGCTTCTGCCTGATAATCAAACACAGAGCAAGTCCTAATTGGGTTTTCCAGCGCACGGAGAAGGGCCTGGTTAGCTTGGCAGATGTCCCACGAACGTTAAATTAAAAGTACAAACACAGCAAGCTCAAAAAAAAAATTCCTACTTTGGTTGGATTTTAAACGTATACAGAGAACAGAATTTATGGATGTTCATGTGTTCAAACAGCTTTTAAATATGGTCTGTCCCAAAAGGCAAGAGTCAGCAAAGTGTCTGACACGGGGGCTGTACGTCTGACTGCCCAGAAGACACGAGCAGGGGTATTTTAACTTGTATGTGGAGAGCTGGGAAGATGGAAAGTAATCAGAAATCTGAAGGAAAAAAAGAGAAAAGGAAAACACTGGTTGCATTTAGCTGACATATTTCCTAGCTGCGTTTGTTACTGTTCATTAATCATTAGTGTGATTAATCAGACTCCTGCTCTCAGGGGTAGCCTCCGTCTTCCACGGCAAGAAATCTTTCTTAGAGAGAGCAGTTTAGGGAGCTTATAATAAAGGAAGAAAATATCAAGGCAACATCTCTCCTTGCCCTTAGCTCTGCCCTGTGGAGGACTCCCCGGTCACACCTGCGATGCTTTAATGCTTGCACTTGTTTGCGCACTTGTCTCCCACAGCAGAAATTGGAAGCATCTTAAATTTCCATGATAGCCCTGGCCTAGGGCACTGTCTGGCCAACAGTATGTCCTCAAAACTGTTGCCTGAAAATTAAACGAGTAAGTGAGACACAGGGGAGAGTCTGGGCAACGGGACTACTCTGTACGATGTTATATTGGTGGGTACATGTCATTACACATTTGTCTAAACCCACAGAATGTGCAAAGCCAAGAGGGACCCCCAAATGCAAACTCTGGACTTTGGGTGATGTAGGATCACTGGCTGTACAGGTGCACTCTTGGTGGGGCTGTTGACGGTGGGGCAGGCCGTGTGCCGGTGGCGCAGGGTGTATATGGGAAAGCTCTGTCTTCCTCTCAGTTTTATTGTGAATCTAAAACAGCTCTTAAAAACAAAGTCTGGATTTTTAAAAAATTAACAGCAATTAAATTAAAACACAAGTAAATTCATTTCCATAATGTATTTTATGAAATTTTTTAAAGCCTTTGATAAAACTGATGTGTTCACTTTTAAACGATCGTCATAAATTCTCAGGTGGAAAGGCATCTCAGACAGCACGGGGCTGAATGTTCTCATGTGACGTAGGTGCCGTCTGCGGCCCCGTGAGTGCTGGCCATTTGTCGTGGGTCATAGTGTGAAGCTAGAACCCCTTCTCCTTACTGTGATCCAGAGTTCTTTCCTGCATCTGCCTCATGCTCTGGCGACTTGATCAGAAAAGTGAGACAGGCCTGTGTGTGTGGCTGTGTCCCCAGGTGCCCGCAGATCTGACTCTCAGGTCCCCCTCTGCAGCTGAGGTCGGTCGGTCCGTCTTCCATCCCTAGGATACATTCGCTCACGTCTTCTTGTCGTTTACTCAGAAGAGGTGTGGACTCTTCCCTTACACTTCCTTGGGTCCCCGAAGCTGCCATCGTGGGACCCTTTACCTCCTCTTTGCCTCAGACACTTGAAGAGCAACCACCTCCCGGCAAGGCCCTGGGCTCTCGGCCCGTTGCCCTCCGACTCCGTCCTCGGATTCAGGACCAGAGCCGAGCTGCCGCCTTAACGGGGCCGCTCCCCGCCCTGCCTGGCCTCGGGTCCATGACGGTGCCCCTCCTCCTCTGAGGAGACGTCTCCTTCTGTGGAAACTGGCTCCTGCTCTTTGCTCCCCGTGCCCCGCCTCCAAGAAGGCTTCCAGAAAGTTAAGTGGAATATGGTCTCCCCAAGCCTGGGAATTCTTGCTGCTGTTTTGAACTACCTTTGAAACACTTTTCTCTTGGAACCCTTGTATTTTTTAACCTGGGTATCAGTCTTTATCTCCATCAGTATAATATCTTTATAGGCTGGAGGAATCTCATACATTCATTTATGCAGGACTGATGATTTGGATTATTTTAAAAATATCCTTGCAAGGGCACCGAAATAGGAGCCAGTTCCTGGCTGACCTGGGCAGGTGCTGAGACCACTGAACAGATTCCCAGCAGCTAAACTGCAGACCTGCTCCCCCTGCAAGGGCCTGGCACCAGGAATTTCCATAACAGGCCGTAAACTGCAGGCACGGATCGGGATTAACCACGCACGGGTTAATTTGACTGGGCTTGATCTGGCGACTGCAGGTGGCAGAAAGGTCTATTTTGGACTTGCTCTGACGTTCAGTTGCCTCCTGATTTTGTATTTTATGGTTCATTTCAACATGTGGACCCTCTGGCGTGGTTAAGGTGATCAGTGGACAGTGGATCACGAGGGAAGTAAGTTAACGGGGACACAGCGTCAGAAAGCCCAGCTCGGGGTCCTCTCTAGGGGACCGTGGCCGCCACGTGGAAGCCCCCTCTGAGAGTGTGGGCAGAGCTCCAGGGTCCGCTTCTTTGTCACCCTCCACGCATGGTGGGCCAAGAACAGCCAACGACTTGGTGGAAGCCAGAGACGGGAAAGCTGGCGTCTCTCTTGAGTGTGTGGACTCAGACCTGCATCCCCCGGACCCGAGGCCCGAGGGGGCGATCAGCCCGGTCTGTTCTAGTCCAGGCACCCAGACCGCTTCTCCAGACGCCAGGTGGACCGTATGGGCCCTCTCGGGGCTGTTTTGTCTGGTTTGGCCAGTGTGTGGTGTACCTCCGGCTTCAGTCTTTACAACTGCCAACAGATATGTCTGGGTATTTTCAAAGATTTCTGAACAACAGATTTAATTTGCTGAGATCATTTTTATGATTACTTTTAACAGAAACAAAATGACACTTTGTCTTTATTCTGAATGGCTTTTAACTGCTTTCTTTTTTTTTTTTTAATCTATTTGTGTATATATATATTTGTATTTCTGTTTTTTGTTTTTTAACACATTTATTGTGGTCTGGCTCCTGTACAGTGAACTGCACATAGTTCAGCTGTACAATTTGATGAATTGTGGTAGTTGTAGACGCCCATGAAACCACCACCACAGTCAAGGTGGCTAACATTTCCATCACTCCCCACGAGGTGCAATTTTTGAACTCCCAGTTTATCCCTTCCCACCTTCTTTAACCCCTGGTAACCATAAGTTTGTTCTCTATGTCTGTGAGTCTGTTTCTATTTTGTAGATACATTCATTTATGCCCTTTTTTTTTCAGATTCCACATATAAGTGATCTCATATAGCATTTTTCTTTCCCTTTCTGGCTTTCTTCACTTAGAATGGTGATCTCCAGGTCCATCCACATTGCTTCAAATGGCATTATTTTGTTCTTTTTTTATGGCTGGGTAGTATTCCATTGTATAAATATACCACGGCTTCTTTCTCCTGTCATCTGAAGATGAACATTTGGGTTGGTTGGTTTTTAACTGCTTTCAAAGCACATCTGTGATTTGCCAACATTTTATTAAATCTTTCTGTACCTCACTGCATGGCAAATTTAGCATCTAATACTGTGAATATGAGAATTAAAATCTGTGTCCATTACAAAGAAGTCTGGGAGATTTATGAAATATCTCAAGAAATGGGACAAACTATATTCCAAGTCACCCGCACCTGGAACCTGATGAGTTATTAGGAGCTCGTGGACCTGCTTCGAGAGGGGCTCAGCACATCCCGTGTCCCCTGTGTGAGGCGCAGATTAAATGCCTAAAGCAACTTCATATTCATGAGTTTCCCATACTCGGAATGTGCATTTTAAGCCACTTCTTCAGTGTCCTCTTGATCCAGAGCTAACTCTTCCTGTCCAGCCTGAGTGTTAAGTATAGCGCGTACCCTCCACGCTGCTGTGTTCCGGAACACGTGTGCCTCTTCCTGAAAGCAGAGGCGCTGGCCCCAGCCCCGGTGCTGACGCCAAGCTGGGTGTTCTGGGAGCTGTTTAACTCCCCACGGCTCCCCTGCTGAGAGAATTTTCTTATCAGCTTCTCCCACCCACGTCTAATTCATGCTGATCCATTCCAGAAGATAAGCCCTGCTGAGATCGACTCTGGGAACGGGGTTCACGGACGAAAGATTTATTCAAATTTTCTAACATTGACAAGCAAAGGAAGCACCTGCAGAAAAGGTAAACCTCTTCGGAGAAAGGCAGAGAAGAAATAACATATTGTTGGGTGAAAATGTGGAAGACGGAGTTCATTTTCTGCCTGACGGATGGATTATTCAGCGCTCTGTCTGAGGAGCAGCTGGAGCAGGGAAGACAGATTTGGTGTTTGGCAGATGCTGGGCGTCTGAGCTTGGCGCTGTCCCTCAGACTGCGCCCCCGTCAGGGTCTGCATTTCTCAACGCCCGCCTCTGGCAGTCACGACAGGCAGCGCCTTCCACATCCTGGTACCCATGGAAGGATTCAAGTATTTGCTTAGATCACCAAGTCAGCGGGTGAGCTGGCTGCCCCCTGAGGACTGAGTCAATATGTGCGTATTGATTAGTGGTACTGATTGGAGTAATATTGAATGCCTGACGTAACTTCATCTCTCACTGCGTACCCATGGGCACACACCGAACTGTGAATCGAAGGGGCACCACTTCATGAATTTGTGTGAAGCCAATGCACCTCCTGAGAAAATAATTTAAAGCAAGTATTCAGATTCTGAGAGTTTTTAAAGGTTTCTTTACATGTGAGGAATGGTATTTGTCCATCCTGAGCCTTTTAAAATCAACTGCCCCAACTCACATGAATGCACCAAATTAAGGTCTCAGGGCTCACCCCAAGACAGCCCTGCTGATATGTGGGGACACCCCTCCTTCCTGTTTGCATCTCTCTGGTGACTGTCACCTGCCTTGATGCTCCGTCAGGTCTGCATCCTCATGGCTGCCACATACTGAAGGAATGCCTGCGTTCCTGACCCTGCACCGTGGACTTCAAAACCATTATGGCATTTCAGCCTCAGCGGAGACCGAAGTGGCATGTTCCCTCCAACAACTGAGGAAGTGGTGCCGACTTGACGCCCTCAGGTTTGTGGAGCTGATTCCTGGAGGTGGGTCGAACCTCAATTCTATTTCTTCTCCAAACCTGTGACATTAGTACTGTCAATTTCCTCCATCTTCCTACGCAGCCTCGTTTGGGCAGCTGCCTTGACCGGCTCTCATCACTGACCTCCATTCCTTCCCCTTTCCCACAAGTTAACGACCCCGTGCTCAACCCTCAGGTGGGACGTCAGGCAAATAATCTCCGGTAAGAGAACTTCTCTGTTGCTTCTGTCTTGAAAGGATCCCCCAGGACTCCCTCCTCCTCGGCACCAGGGGAAGAGAACTGGTCAGCACCTCTTGTGCGTTTGAGAAAGATCACCAGCGACATTAGAAAATGAGAAATGTTCTGATGGCCAGGTCTTTCAAAAATTAGGATTCTACCTTCATTCAAAAACCAGGTGTCACAGGATCTACGTACTCCGGCATGGGCTTCCCGTCCACCACTCACCGAATCCTGTCTGCCACCCTAAGGACAGAGCTGGCCTGTTTTATATATGAGGAAACTGCAGCTTAGAGGCACAGGTGGTTAAGCTGGTGAGATGGGTGAGTCCGGGGGTGGGGGTGGACGGAGAGTAGGAATGTGTCTGGTAGAGACAAACCACCAGAAGGCAAAGGGACAGACCAGGAGAGTATGTTTTATAGTGTATTGTTCTCGAAGAAATCACGTAACAAACACGTATTGCATCCATCCACACAGATTCTGGGTAAGAACCCACAAATGTCCCAAACCCCTCTTTCTCAGTCTTGCTTTGGGTCAAGTTCTTTCAAAGCTTCTCAATGTAAGGGCGCATTCTCCTAAGAAAAGGACAAACTGGTAATACGAGAAATGTTCTCGTTTCTCTTTTGCTTCCTTCCAAAAAGCACCAGAATGGTAGGTGCGACCAGAGGCGTGGACTGTGGAGGGAGGCCTGGGTGCGGGCAGCTGACAAACCCTGTCTTCTCGGCATTTACTCTGAGCAGGGGCCAGCTGAGGTCAGCTGCTTGGGGACTGCAATGGACAGTCATGTTTGTTGTAAGAACGAGGTCAAATCCCAGGACTGTCTGACTCAAGCAAGTACACTTGACTTGGAACGGTTACAACCTCTCCAAGGTGACCTGCAGAACACTCAAAGGTGCAGCCTCGTGCAGGGGCCGGAGGCCTAGCCCTGGCTGCTGGGACGGCCTGCAAAGGTGCCCTTTTAAAGAAGTGCAAATGCCCCTGCTGTTCTGCATTGCCAAGTCCCAGCTTTCCTGTCACCAGTTCGCGCCAGGGGATCTCTCCTGAGCCCCCAGTGCTGTTTCCCTGGCCCAGACTCTCATCTTTTCTTCCTGGTTTCTCCTGCGAATCTACAAGACCAGGGACCCCTCCTGCCTTGTACAGGGATAAATCGACTCTTTTCTCCTCAGATCACTGTGTTTAAACCCTGGGCACATTCTCCTTCAGTAAAAGTGCGTATTTTGAAGGTAATCTAAAATATGAAATTCTGGAATAGGGTTATCTGAGGTTTAGAAGGACAATACTAAAAATGATAACTCAGATTCGTATCTGTGTTTTGGAAGATCTCTCATCTGTTTCTGATGGGCAACCTAAGAACTAAGTCTCTGTCTCCAACACTGAGCATTTTCCACTCAGGATGTACATCCTGGCCCATGTCTGGTTGTCACATCCAAGCTAGAGTCCTGCCCCCACAGCGGGTAGAGTCTCACATGAGAGCAGTATTCCAGCTCTGAGTCTTAGAAAACAGAGCTTACAAATTCAAGTCAGTTCAGTTACTGGAGGGAAACCCCCACCCTTTACCTGTGCCTCCCAAGAAAAAAGTGACAATTTTTATATTTTTGATATGATTTTTGAAGTGTCGTTTTAGCCAGGAAATAGGATGCTTGACTAGTTAACTGTGTTCCCTGAAGCTCAGTTTCAACCCAGACTTTGAAGGCACTTCAAAGGGAGACAAAATGAACCTCACCTGAGTGCGACTTGATGCATCTCTGAAGTGGTAAATTAGGGATGCCAGCACCCCCACGTCGGACACCAGCACAGCCCAGGGTTCATCCGCCTCTGGGGCTCCAGGGTTTTTTATTTTTTCCTTTTAAAGAAAGAACCACTTGATTGAAGATAAGATTTACCTTTCTGAGGAATATATTGTATAATATATTTTGAAATGTATTTCAAGGTTATCTACTGTATGTCACTTAAATTGGCAACTTCTGAACCATCGCAGCCTCCGAGTTGAATCCCAAAGGAAAAGACGATGAAGGAAATCGGGATTTATCAGAAATGAGAGAACAGATCCATTCCTGATCTATCCCGGACCAGAGCGCTGGAACCTTAGGACCTCAGAGCCAGACACAAAGAGGCTCAACATCCTCTAGTTCAGACGTGGTGGTCTTACCAGCTCCAAGAATTTCTGTCATTCCCTCGCGTCCAGGGGCCCTTCTGACAATGTTTATTTGCGAAGCAAGCTGGGCTGATGAAGGAATAATTGTTTGGTATCGCAATTCGGAACTGCAACGCCAGCTGAAGCTCTTTCCTGTCCTGAGAGAACTGCAGGGGAAGGTGATGGAGGCGGGGTGGCCCTGCACGCGGGCCCTGCCTCTGCACCGAGCGCCAGCTGTTAGAGACTCTCTCCGTCCTTCCAGGGCTCACGCTCCCTGTTGGTGAAACGGTTACGCGTGGAAGAATTCAGTTCTGTGTGTGTGTGTGTGTGTGGGAAGTTGCTCAGTGTGTAACAGACTCCTAGTAGAGATAGTTCTCATCACACTGACCTGGAAGAATTCTAGGCCAAAGCAGAGTGTGGTTTACCTCTTTCTCGGGCCTCTGAAACGTATGCAAGAGGAGAAGAGGGTGAGGATGATGATTGTTTCACCAGCGCCCCGGATGGTGAGGTTGGGAACGGAGCTGCTCCAAACTCATTTGTCAGATGAGGACCAGGAAGCAAGGCGAAGCTCAGGGAAGCCGCGCGGCTCGTCGGCTGAACCTGCGGCTCGGGGACACGGGAGGTGGGGCGGAGCCCAGGTGTGCGGGCTGCAAAGCCACGGCCCCGCCCGAGACAGTAAATCAGGCAGTGCATCCCCCCTCTTTTTTTTTTTTTTTTTTTTTTATAAAATTAGGACTCATGCATCCATTGGGATTAAGAACATTAGTTCTGAAAGGTAACAGGAAAGACTAAAGATGGCCTCGCACTATGAGGATGTGTTTGCGCAAATTCAGCATCTCCACGGAGTCTGGGGCCTTGTGTCTTAAGACAGGAGTCACTCACGGCCCCTCGAAGTATTGGGCCCTCACGGAGACTGTATCAAGGGGATGGCGTCCTGAAGGCTGCTGTGGTCAGAAGATGTTTTACCCCAATTAGACTTCCCCTCGCCTAAGCCCTTCTGGAAGGTTCCGTCCCAGCCACCACGCAGGCCCAGAAACACGAAACACGAGGGCAGCCGGACTCACGGCGGGCCCCCGGGCTGCGTAATTCCCCTTCTGTCTTTCTATGACGTTGAATGTTCACTGTTCGCCTTGGTGTTCGCACTGTGTGTGTTTGTTTGTTGGTTTGTCTGGAGCTCTCTTCTCCTCAAGTTTGTGAGGAGTCAGAATTTACTAGAACCTAGTACACAGGGCGCAGAGCTTCATAAGCCAGAGGGTTGCTTTTCGCTTTTTGTTTTTCCCGCCGCTCTTTACTGTTTTCCTGAGACTCAACAACAGCGGGTGAAGGCGCGCCAGTTACCGCCCTCTCGCGCTTGCCCGCTGAGGCCGTGAGCATTCCAGGGCACCTCACACGGCATCTGGGACAGGAATTCAGAAAAAAAAAAAAAAAAAAAAAAAAAAGAATGGATGAATGAATAACTGAGCGAGATGTACAAAATCACGCAGCTTCATTCTTCCTTAGCTCTCTCATTCCACACAGCGGGCTGCGGTGATGACATATGCATTGGCTTAAAAAAACGCACGAACTGGCAAAGGAAGCAGAGTTATTTGCACGAAAGGAGTGATGCCTGATGAGCCGGGGTAAGCAGCCTGCTCCGGGCCCCTCCCACCGCCGTGTTCGCAAACCTTCAGGGCGACGGAGCCCCCCTGCGGCTTCAGGAGAGGCGCCCGTCCCGCCCCCGCGGGGAAGCCGCCACCGCCGCGGGCGCCTGGCGCGGGCGGCAGGGCTACCGGGCTGGGGATGCGGACGGCACTGGCCCCTAGTCGGGGACTCCCGTGGTGACCTCCATCACGGCCACATCCCGGCAAGGGCCTAAAGGACTTTTCCAATGGAGAAAATTCCACCTTAGTGAGAAACGTAATCTTCAGAGTCCGAGGGAAACCATCCCAGGCACCTCCACTGATCGAAAGGAGAAATACTAAAAATTCAGAATGTTGTCTGGGGCAAATGTTAAGACTTGGCTGGAATGTTGTCTCTCATGATCATATATGTCACTTTAAGGGAATTGTTTGTAATTAAAAGAGTCAAATTATGATTCATTTGTCCTTGGGAGATCACAGCCTGTTAAAGAAATAAAAATCACCAAGCAGGCACTGCATAAAAAAAAGCAAACAAAACAAACAAACAAAAAACAACTGCTTTTGCAAAACACATTACAAATCCAATGTAATTTGCTTTATGTTGAGCTCTGCGGTCGGCAAGCCCGCATCTGACAGGCAGGAGGCAGCGCGGCGTCGGGCAGGGTCATGGACTCAGCTCCAGAGTCCTCTCAGTTACTGGCCGCCCGACCTGACATGGGGCACCCAGAGCCTCTGAGGGTCCGTCTCATCGTGGCTGCGTGATAGCCTCTCACCAATGCCGTTGTCTTGAAAATGAAGACAATGTATATAAAGCACCTTTCACAATATTTGCATTGGATAAACTGATTATTGTTCAGTTATTATTATTATTAATGCCCACCTAGAGCTACAGCTTGAATCTCTATGCTTTACATTTTTTTCTAATTAACATGTCTACCAATTAAATCATACCATGTCTTGGTTACACGTTCTAAGCTGATGTATCTGCACAGTTGGCCATCACATAGAAGAAAAAGCAATAATTATCTGTGAGTATGTGTGTGTGTGTGTATATGCAGTAGAAGGAGCTCCTTTCACACCAGACACTTTGCACACATCTGACTGCTTAATCCCCACACCGTCGTCCACAAGTAAATGAATCAATGACTAAACGGACGGGAGGGACCTGTGGCCTTGCCCAACACCACCCAGAGCCGGTGGGACCCTAAGCTCAAGTGCCACAGACCACGCGTGTCTGGTTCACAGACTCTGTCCCCAGAGCCCCCCACACACCTGCTACTCCCTGAGTGCTCATCACTTGTGGGAGAAATAAGTGAGCTCGGGTTCAGATCCTTATCTGGCTGACGAGTCTCACCGCCGTGGTAACTCACTGCCTCTTCCGGCAAGCCCTGGCCTTCGTGGTTGTAATTCACTGTCCCTGGTGAGGACCTTTCACGGGCTGGCAGGGCCACCCCCCAGACCAACCGAACGAGGCCTCTGTGTGTGGAGTCGGGGCACGTGCGTTTTCCCCGCCGGGTACTGTGATGCCTCGGGAGGGGTGATCACTCGTCAGAACCACGTGGGGAGGGAAGCTACCTCTGAGAAGGTACCAGCATCAGCAGGAGAGTCAGTCCTGAGAATCATTTGGATCCTGGTGAGATTACTTTCTTAAAGAGACTTCCTAAGAAATTGCATTTCTTCTCAAGTTTGTAAAATTTATCATTTGTCTTATGGGAAGGCAGTGGCACTTCTATTAGGTTTTAATCACACAAAGTGAGTTAGATTAATTACTATTTTCTCCCCTTCAGAATCTCTGGGGAAAAAATAAGCAAATCAAAGATGCATTTGTCCTTGATTAATTACAGGCAATAAGACTTCACCACATCCAGAACTGGGCTGCTTTTGCCCTCAGAAAGCTGATTCCATCCAGGTGGCACAGACCAGTTCAAGGACAAATGCCTTGAAGGAATGTCTCTACAGACTTTCGAGATGGACATCTACACAGGTTCTCAGATTCAAGTGTAAAACCTCTACCCTGGTGTTCTCACCTCTGAGATGCTGTCTGGATCCCAGGCTCTCCTGAGGAAGGAGGCACCACCTGTCCTGAAATTTGAGGGCACTTCTAAAGCCGTGTGAGACTTCACCTGTGTAGAGGACAGAGGGGCCAAGGACATTGTTTTAGCTCAAACTTTTCATACCTGAAAGTAGGTGGCTCTTTGAAAATAGATGTTAAACACCATACTAAGAAATCAGAAACTCAGAAGTATGGTAAAAGCCATCATTTTTTTCTGAAATTCTAAAATTAGTTCCTCCCCAGTCAAGTATGTTTACATAATTGAAATCATATTGCAGATACAGAGTCAAGTACAGATAATCACAGATGGCTTCCATCTACGTGACACATTCTGGTACTAAAAGTCAGATACTAGTTCTGACTCTACTGGTAAGTTAGGTGACCTTGGAAAAGCCCAAATTTTCTAGATATCACTTATGAAATTACTATATATTATCAACGACCTTTTCTACCACTAGTAAAGTATAATTTTGTAATTGCACAAAAAGTATATGCAATACTTTACTTATCACCAATCAGCAGACAAAATCACAAGTGTTATAAAAAAATTGAATGCCAGACAACAAGAACACACACAAACACAGTCATTAAAAGTAAACAAATCTAGCGTAAAATGAGAGCAAAAGTCATATCTCAAATAGACTTCATTCCCAGAAATTCTTTTTTTGACTCCAATGTTACCCTTCTGTGAATATATTATTTACAATAAATACGTCAGTTTAAGAATGATTTTTTTCCCCCAAACACTCTATTTTGAAGGGCATTTTATTATTTCAAATGCACATTTAGTTACTGTAATAGCTTCTTAAAAAAAAATTGGAAACTTTATAAAGGCAACGTAGGGCAAATGATGCTCCTTTCCCTGGTGGTGTAAAGATACTCCAAAATTCGCTTCTTTCTGAAATCAATGAGAAGAATAGGGGAAAAAAAAGTTGATATCAATACTTGCAGACCTCTGGAAATTAACAAAAGGCTATAACAATTCAAGGAGTGTTTACTCATGAAAAATGATGTGTTTCTGCCTCTTTTCTCTCACCTCTTTTGTTGGAATTCCCATCATGTGTGTGTTTGCTTAGAGAATTTCAGTAGAGAGAATTTCGCTTTCAGAACTTTAAAGGTGTTGCTCTCTGCGTCTCCCTTTCAGTATTTCTAACAAGAAATCAGCTGTCATCTTTATATTTTTCTCTGTTTGCAATGCATATTTTTCCCTCTGGTTGATTTGTAAATGCTATTTTTCTCACTAGTTTTGAACAATCTGATTATAACGTGCTTAGTGTTTTGTTTTGTCTTGTAATATATCTTGTCCTGAGAGTCCCTGGACTCCTTGGATCCGTGAATACACAGTTTCATCAAATTTGGAAATGTTCAGCCATTAATGATTCAAATCTTTTTTCTTCCTCCTCCTCTTCCGTCTCCTTCAGCAACACTCATCACATGTCTGTCAGGCTACTTAGAGTGTGCCCACTGCTGCCAGATGCTAACTTCATTTTTTCAACCTTCTTTCTCTTTTGTTGCTTCATTTTTTATTGTCTTTTGCAACATCTTCAAGATCACTAATTTTTTTTGGTCTTAAACACCTAATCTGCTGGTAATCCCATACACTTTATTTTTTATCTGAAACATTTTCTCTCTAAATGTTTAATACAGTTCTCTTTTCTCTCTTCCATGTCTGTATGAACTTGAATGTGTGGATCACAGTTATAGGAACTGTTCAGTGTCCTCATCCGCTAATTCCAACACCTGTGTCGTTCTGGGTTTTGATTGTTTCTTTCCTCACCGTGCGCCATGCTTTCCTGCTCCTTTGTATGCTTGGTCATTTTTTTTAATATAGAATATGTCACGAATTTGCGTGTCATCCTTGCTTAGGGGCCAGGCTAATTGTTTCCGTATCGTTCAAATTTTAGTGTATGTGCTGCCAAAGTGAGCTCTGCTTGGTAAGTTTTGGTTGGATACCAGAGTTTGAATAACTTTCCTGTGCACACCCAGGACTCGTACCAGAATGCACTGTCGGAGTGCTGCTGAACTCGGGTCCAGCTGCTCACTGCTCAGGAGACAAGTGTTGTAGGAAAGGGAAGGCTGCTTTATTCAGGAGGCTGACAACCTGGGGAGAAGGTGGACTTGTGTCCAAGAACCAACTCCCACTGCTAGTCAGGGGCAAGAGCTTTTAAAGGGAAGTTTTGGGGGTGTGTGGGCAGAGGGAGGGGATGCATGCGGAGCAGCCCAGTCAGTGCTGACAGTCACCCTGAAACTGGTCATGCAGTGGGCTGAGCAGTTTTAAGTACAGTTAATCTTGAACTCCAGGCTCAGTTTGCGGCCATTTCCTTGAGGCCAGTTCTTGGAATTGTGCAAGATAGAGCACAAGCTTGCCTCTTCTTTCTTTAAACATAGTAAACATGTTTCATCTGTTCGGTTTAATAATAAACATGATTAATCTCTGGCTAATCATTCCGATACACCAAGTCTTGATAGGCCGTTTCTTTGTACCTCGTTTTCTTGATTTTTGATCATGGTGTCTTGTTTCCTTGTATACTAGCTGTCTTTGCTTTGTGTTATGACTGTGTTTTCAAAATTATTTGAAGGTGTAATTTGAGGGTTATAATGTTGTCCCTCTTTCCCATGGATGATACTTACTTGCACCTGTCTGCCGGGAAGCTGAGAGAGTTCTGCCCCGGGACCACCTTCGTACGCATTCAGGCTTCAATGCCCCTGGGCCTCGGACATTTCTGCCTGACTGCTGATCTCCCTCAGGCTGAGTTTCTCTTCCCTGGAGGGGACAAACTTAAAGTGAACTATGATCAACAGAACAACCACCTGGAGACAGCCTTGAATTTAACTCCACCCACCTGCCCTCCAAAGTTGCCAAGACGCAGCTGATCTTCACAGCTATTTCTTCCAGGCTCTCAGATGCCCTGGAGGTGTAAGTTGACGTGAGTTTTGAAATTTGATCTGTATGTTCTTGGTGTTTTCTCTTCTTCTGGCCTTGTAATCCTTCACCATTTGGTTAGTACTGGGATATAATTTTAGACTTTTAAAAAATTATCCATTTTATTAGGAAAGTTGGTCTAAGTTTTCTGCCTTACCATTTCCAGAAATGTACGTCTTGGCTACCTTGTAATTTCTATCCCAATATGAAGTCTTCATTCAAGCCCTCATAATTTTCCCACAGGGAATATTCAAATAGGTTCCTAATTAATGCCCTTTCAACCAGTCTGTTTTTTTTTATCAAGCACACGCCATGCGCCAGGGACCATGTAACAGTTGCTGATAATCTCACAACTACCCTAGCGTAGGGACTATTACTTCCTCATCTCAAGGATAATGAAGATGATTCACAGACGTGAATCTGAGCAGCAGCAGTGGGACAGGAGCTGGGCCCCGAGCTGTCTGACTCCAGAGCCCCTGTCCACGGCTGCCGTGCCTCAGTGGCTCTGGCCGCCATGACACTGGGACTCAGTCTCCCCAAATGTGGCACTGCGCCAGAAGAGCCGGGACGCAGGGCAGGGCCTTTCTTCTCTACATCCACATTCACACAGAGTAAGAGTTCAGAGGATGAACTGGTGCTCATACTGCAGTTTGATGCGTGGACATCACTAGCTCCATCTTTCATCACTCAGGATTCTGCTTATCAGCCAGACTCTGGATCTAACTCTGCATTAGCCACAGTGGACAGAAGTGTGACTGCTCTTTCTAGAGGAGGGGAACCTAGGATGGGAGACAAGGTGCCACACCCTGGACGCCTCAATGAGACACTGTAGATGGTGGCAATGACACGGCCTGCCCAGTGTCGATTTGACACTTTTACTCAGACCCCAGGCTTCAATACTTACTTTTGTCACTAGTAAGAGTTCCAAGATCACCTCAGTAGACATCGTGAGAAATAGCACCTTCGAGGTCAGACAGCAAGGAGACAGCACCACACCCACCATTTCCGTCGAGGTCCATTTCGTTTCAGAGGACTTCAAACCGCAACGGTGTAAGCTTGCTTGCTCTTCTGCTTTACTATTTAGGTCAAATCCTTATTTTCCTTCAACCCATAGGGGGAAAATGCAATAAGTGAGGGCAATGAAGGAAAAAAGAATTCTACATCTTGAGTTTCCAAAGAGTTAAAAAGCTTCTTTCGGGTGCAGTGTCCTGAAGAGGTGCTGCGTGGGCTCCCCCCCAGCCTGGGTGAGGGTCCAGAGGGGAGTCTGAGGGGTCTCTGTGTAGGATTCCTTTTTTTCCCTCAAGTGACCTCCCTTCACTGCTTCTGCTCACCATCTCCACCCTTCATCTTGTTGTAGCATGGTGTGAAAAATGAAGTCTGGTGTAATTACTCTTTTCTGGTAGCTTCTCATACAGAAGCACCAGGATGAGAAAGTCTGGAGGGTCTGGGCTTTCCCACATGGGCTTGATCTCTGAAAGCACAAGTAAGCTTTGATCAAATCTGGGACAAAATCAAATCGCCCCCTGGACAGTGGGCAGGCGTGAAGGATGAGTTATACGGTTACAGAGAACTTAAACTATTGACAGAAGATTAATCTCAAGAGGATTGTTGATGCATAAGTAAGTTTGTCCCTAAAATAAAATCATGCGCACACTTAGTCTCTCATTCTAGGAACTCCTGGAATTCCATCTTTACGTGCAGACCAATACATGAAAAACAAACTTCTCTGCTAACTTCCTAAGAGCTTTAATGTGAGTAAGATTACAGATCTGTTGATACAAGAAGGTGTTCAACAATGGGAAATTTGACAGAAAGGTAATCACTTTAAGGTCCAATGATTTAGTCTGGTAAACTTACCCACTGAGTTGCAAACAAGATTCAGTAAGTGTGAGAGTCTTTTCCATTTCTCTGTAGCCTCTGTGTGTGTAACATTGAGGTACAGCCTTTGATGCTGATTCTGTGTTCATAAAAAGAGATGTGAACAGTGAAATTAAAAGTATTTTGGAAATTTTCGTAGTGATGAAATACCGAGGTCCACTCTTCGCAACATTTCTCGGTGAGCACTCTTGAGCACCTGCTCAGGACAGAGGACTTGGCGTTTTAAACTAGTCATCAGCTACCTTCCCACCTACCTTTAGATCTTTTTCAAAATCCATTTGAAAAAGAACAGTGAAATTTCTATATTAAAATGTTATTAGAAGGAAAAGTCAATGCCTTATCTTTTTAATTATATTTTAATTTAAGACATAGAGATCTGATGTCCAAGAAGGATGGACAGGATGATGGAATTTAGGGTTTGCTGCTGTAGTTGTTTGTTTATATTATTAAAGAGAAGTGTCCATCCACTAGTGTGCAAAATGTTTTCCCCATGTGATCTTGAGCGAGTTCCTTATCTGCCCCATGAGGAAAGGTCCCTGAAGGCAGTGACTGACACTTTGCATCTCATTGTCTAGAAGAATGTTTTATAAAAGGAATCATTCAGAGAATAAACAGCTGGCTTATTGAATGGCTGGCTGACTAAACAGATGAATGAAAAACTAATCGTCACAATTCATTATGAAGTCCCACAGCGCGCCCTCACATTCATTTCCATCATTAATAAGTACGTCGGAAAAGCTGACCTTAGGAGCGCCGAGAGCGGCGGTCCGCATGTTTACACTCGCAGGTGAGCGTGGTGACTAGAGTCAGCCTCCCTGGCCCGGGGCCGTGATCAGAGGCGAGATGAACGGGCAGACACGTGCACTGACGTGACAGCTGCCCTGACGGGGCTCTGAGGCCGAGTGGTTGAGGCCCCCGGCTCTGTGTCACAGGGACCTGGCTCGGCGGACACCATCCCACCACGCCCTGTCTAAGGTATGAGTCTCTTAGAGCCGGTTTTCTTCCTTTGTGAGCGGGAATAATTACAAAGATGTTGTGAGTTTTAATCAGATAATGCAGGAGACGTGTTTAGCGTAACAGCTAATAAATGATAGCTACTGTTAATGACACAGCGAGCTGCTGATGTGTCCTTGACAAGGCTCAGTGGGGTTAGGGTGGGAGTGCAGAGTTGTACCCGGGGAAAAGAAGCCAGCGATGGTGATACGTCTGTCATCCAGACCGCAGAGTGAGGCACCTGCGTATGTGCCTTTACTTAGGCACCACAAAGAAGGCAGTTGTGAGCTGAAGAGCAGAAGGTGGGAAGAGGCTCATCAACCAGCCAGGGGCAGAGCCAGGCAGCAGGAGCGCCACGGCCTCCCCGGGGAGGTGGCGGGAGGCCTGGTGACCAGCGGGGAGGCCTGCGGAGCTGCTGCTCGGAGTGGACGAGGAGGAGCAGGGGATGGGGTTGGGCACGGGGTCAGGGCCAGCTTGTCATGTTGCAGTGGGGCCTCGGGGCAGGGAGCGAAGGAAGGCGGGGTGGTGCGGGATGCTGAGAACCAGCCACTGCGGTGGACCCCCGCACCTCTCAGTCTTGCCGTCCTCCGGAGGGTCTCCTAGCACCGCGGAAACTTGTTTTGAGCACTGGAATGGTGGAGCCTGGGTTACGGGGACATGGAGAAAATACGAAAAACCGTTCTGAAAAGGGAGCAGTCTCTCTGACGTTATTGAATGGAATCACGTGTGAGGTTGTCTCAGTTCACAGCCGGGGGGAGAGACGAAGATGCCCCAAAGCCCCCAGTGACCGTGGTTTCCGTCTCCGCAACGCCGGCCTCCGCCGCCGCCTCCGCGCGACGCGCAGATGGCGGCGCTGCGTCGTCCGAAGCCGCGGGGCCCGGTCTCCGCGCGGCGCGGGGCGCCCTGGCTCCCGGCGGAGGCCCCGAGGGAGGCCCGGCTGCGCCCCGGCCGGCGGAGAAGCTGGGGAGGGAGGAGGGAGGAGGGCGGGGACCCGGGGCCGGGGGCCGGCCTGCGGGGCGGCAGCGCCCGGGCGGGGGGCCAGCTCCCCGCGGCCCCGGGGAAGGGGGGCAGGCGGGATGGACAGACGCATCGCCTCCCCCGCCGGACGCCCGCCGGGCTCTGCGGCCGGAGCTGCCTGAGCCGTCGCTCAGGGCAGGCCGCCCTCCGGACCACGAGGGAAGGATGCCTCGGGAGCCCTGCTCCGGGCTCCGGGCCCGGCTCAGCCGATGGCGAGGGCGGCGGACCCGAGGGCAGGGCAGGGCGGAGCCGGACAGAGCCCCCGGCCCTGGGGGGAGACGCGTCTGCCCCAGGCGCTCGGCAGCGACGGCATGACCCTGAGGGACACAGTCCTCGAGGCCGTCCGGCAGGCGGGCACTGAGCTCTGAATCCAGTACCCCCGCCCCGCAAACCCAAAGCCGAGGGTCCTGAGCACACTCACACCGAAGAAAGCAGAACTCCGCGACTTTGATTTCCAAGCAGTCGCTGGCTCCATGCGACCTAGCATTTGCCCCCTTGGCCAAGCCCGGTGCCCTGGAGCTCCTGCGACACACCTGTGCCCCCTCCACGGCGCCAGGAGCCGTAGGTAGCCCCGCGGCCCACACGGTGCGCGTGCGCACACGCGGGGGGGGGGCTCGCGGGGGGGGGTCTCGGCGTTGGTTCTCACGGATGCGAGCGCGCCAGACCCGCTGGGCTGTACTTTATTGGGGGCGAGCCCCTCCATGCAGTATCATCCCCCTGGTGTTTTAACCCCACGTGCTACGTAAGTAGGAGAACGGCCTCCCAGCTCCAGCCGGGAGGAAAGAGTTGGCCAATTAAAATGCGAACCACTCGATTGAAATGGCTCTGTTACGAGGAGACCATATTGTAAGTTCGCACGGAACAAAGGTTCTGCGCGAAATGTCTTCTAAGGTTGCACGTTCTGCTCAAACAGGTTTGAAGTAAGCAACAGATAAACAAAATCTCTGGTTAGAAGGAAACAGATAAACGACCTCTTTGTAGAAATAATGCTCTCCCCGCTTTGACACTGACTAATTGACAACTATGTGGGTCCTTTTCTTTCTTTCTCTTTTTTTTTTTTCCCCTTCCAGAGGGAAGAAAAGATTTGAGTTGGCTCCAATCCCATTAGCACGACTAGCTGGACACAAGCCATCTGTCACAGCTGCTGCTTGCTCTAACTGCCACTCTAATTGACAATGAACTCAGAGACCTGCAATAATCGTGGCTGCCCAGTGACTTCGGCAGGTAATGCCTCCCTTTTAGGGTCCATCAAGTCCCATCTGTCTTTCTCCCGGGACTCTGCTCTTGGTGAGCCTGCAAAGCTCTGCTCAAGCCCAGGGCTCACCTCATTAGGGCGGCCCTCTGGGCCTGGGGGACAGCCAGCCCCGGGGTGAAACTGAAAACCTCCTACAACTCGTCCTAAGATTTTAATCCTCCTGCCAGGCACTCACAGCACCTGCCGTTCAGGCCGAGCAGTGTGGGGGGCATTTGCACCAGCTGCTTTTGCTTGTACTTGTTTTTATAAGGAATGCTTACTTCTGTGCATTTTCTTGACCAGGGCGTTTCAGTAAATTTTCCTTACCTTTTTTTCTCTTTTTCTGTCTGTTTTTCTTTAAAGCGGAGAACTGCATGCTCCTTGGAGATGGGCCTGAACATAGTGATGAGGTCGGCAAGGGTGGTGGAGACGACAGTGTGTTTCATCAGCTGGAACCACACGGTGACCTGCATTGCGTCGCGGGCGGGTATTATCACGGTGCACTGTCTCCAGGCTGTCATTGGTCAAACATCTTGTGGGTGTGAGTGGCCCCACCGGTGGACAGCATGGCTCCCCAGCCTTCAGCAGCATCAGGGCAGCCCCAGGGAAGGGGCGAGATGTGCGCCGGGCTTCAAGATGCCAGTATGAGGAGGCGCTTTGCCGTTGGGCCTGGGTACCACTGATCAGAGCATGAGCCGGGACAAGAGCCTACAGCTGTGCAGATGGGGCAGCCTGAGGGCATCTGAAGAGGTGCACAAGCAGTGTCTGATGCAGTCATACTGAGACAGGAGGGAAGGGGACAGGGCACAACCATTGAAAGAATGACATAGCTTTTGAGGCACTGACAAAACTGGTTAGAACCAACTGTGCCCAATATGGCAGAAGATTCAACTTCCAGCACCTTGAGCCTCATTATAGACTCATTATAACACATTAGCTGCTAAAGGACACCCCCACAGGTGCCATGACAGTTCCCAGGCTGACCATAAACGGCCAAAAGTGGGTGGGGCCCAATTCCAGGAAATCCCCACCCCTTCCCCAAAATAGTTGGACTAATCCTTCCACATGTTAGCCTATGAAATTACCCAACCCAGCTGGCTGGACCCTGGCCCTTGGGTGGCAAGAGAGGAGTGTCCTGCTGGGATGCACAGGACGTCTCCCACAGAGGGCCACCTCGCCAAGGTTGAGAAAAGTAACTAATCTACCTAAAAATACAAATAGAAATCTGGACAATATGAGGTGGCAGAGGAATATCTTCCAGGCCAAGGCACAAGAAATCCTCCAGCCCATGAAAACGAGCAAGCCCATGCCGTGGGGCCGCTCTCCCTGCTGGGGCGGCCTGCGCTCTGTCGATGGAGCATGTATCTCCCTGCATAAGCCCACTTTCGCTTTACTATGGCTCAGTCTTGAATCCTTTCTTGCTGGACGCCAAGGACCCTCACTTGGTGAGGTGCATCCTGGGGACTCGCTGGAGACCTAGAACATGACCATCCTCTCCCGCCCCATTTTGCTGCAGCAATATTACTGCCTGAGGGAGGAAACAGAAAAGCCTAATGCAGCAAGGTCAGTACTTCGATGGGAGACCCATGAGACAGTCTGGGAAACCCAAAGGGGTCAGTCTAACCTAATTCAGTCTCCAGGAATCGCGGACGACTCCCCAGCTGGAGGGGAGCCCAAATAGCGCTGAGCATGTGCCACATGTGTACAGCGGGAAGGACGGGAAGGGGATGGGAGACGTCAAAAGAGAAAACTGAACACTGCAAGGGGGAGGAGCAACGTATTCGAAGGACAGAAGGCAAGAGAATCAATGCACTTCTTATTTTTTTTAACAGTTTGCACATCTTCACAGTATTAATAAGTGAAAACCAGGTGGGTCCAGTCAGTTGTCCTTTTTCTGGTCCTCAAGTTTTTCTTTACTGCAACATCTTCAGGCACCAATGAGAAGCCGGAGGGTTCTCTGCACCACCCAGCCCTTCGCTCAGGCTCCTGCCCAGAGCACCGCACCTGAGGGCAACTGTGTGACAGCACGAGGGCAAGGCAGGGCACTGGGATCCATTTTGGAGGCACCCCAAATTTATACAAAATGTGTACTTTTTTCTTAATTAATTTATTTTTTCCCACATTTATTTATATGGAAACTCCTCTTCTCAATTGGAAACTCTGCAAATAACCTTTACTTCTCTTCTCTGGTTGACTTTCTTAAATTGATATACTTGAAAGGTGGTAAAGTCCAAGGATGAACGTGTGACTTCAGGCTCAGCCCTGGGGTGTCTGCCCAGGTGCGACTGGTGCTCTTACTCGAGAATCGATTGCAATTTACCTTTGTTTATGATTCAAATTTGTATTTAAGTCTGTACAAATATGGCCTCAAGCTGTGTTTATGATGTTATAACTGACTTTCTCAAGTCCAGAATATTGTAAATACATCCCATGTTTTTAACAACCTTTATCATGATGTTAACGACTACATAATATTCCCTTGTGTGCCCACACTATAATTTATTTAAGCAATTGTCTACCCTATTTAGTTTATTTCCAAAGCTTTATTGATGCATTAAAGATTTTAGTAGATAGATCTTTGCCTTTTTGTCTAAATATTTCCTTATGTAAACAATTTGATTTAGAATTATCGAGGATTCATATTTTGATATATATTTCCTAGGGTGCATCACCAGTAAAACTATTAGGAAAGATTTTAACATAAGAAGGATTTGTTGGATATCTATCTGTGATTTGCAGAATACTGTGTTGAGAAACATACAAACAAAATACAAGATGCAAACTTACTTTTAGTAATTTATGACTCAACTAGGGAAATACATATTTCCACATATGTCACAGGTATATATATGCAATATGACATATATATTATTTGTTTTCATTTATATCATTATATATATTTTTTTCAAGTTAGAAAAAAATTAGGTCAGTGTCGACAAAAAAGTCATAAACGACAGAAGAGGGCCTCGTGCTCTGTGCCTCGTACACCTCTGAGCATTCCTAGGCACCTCTCTCTCTGTGTAATTCACAGGCCAGCAACACACCATCACTCGTGTTTGTTTTCCCAGCTCTCATCTTTCCAGTGCCCTGCATCCCTCCGTCCACTAGGACAGCTGCTACGTGTCTCTCACAAACTGTCTCTTGATTCTGGGTGAAGGTTTTGCTCACCAAGGAGCCCCAGTATATAGGGCTTCTAACCTTGAAGGGCCCTTGTATAACCTTCAGGAGGAAGCTATGAACTTTAATAGAAAGAATGCTTTTTTATTTATTTAGCCTCCGACTGAAATTTACATTCAATGAGTACACTCAACAGATGGTAGGAGCTGGCAAGTGCTTGTGATTGGGTCCCCATGATGGATATGCTTTGGTGATCTTAAAATAGGGTTTCTGTCCTCAGAATTATGACAGTCATCAGAGATACTCCTACATCTCGTGACTTAATCATGTAATGCACTGATAAAGAAGCCTATATATTTATTTATCACAAATAGGTTCTTTAAATATATATGTATTTCAACACAATATCATTGATTTCTTTTGAAATTCTATTATATGTGTGTGTGTGTGATTCTGTGTGTGTGTGTGTGTTTATGTGTGTGTGTTTTCTAAGAAGGGGTAGCTAAGTTACAGCAATTTCCCATGCAGAAGGCACACAAAGATGCCAGCGCCTGTATCCTAAACAGACACAGTCATGCCCTTCCCAGTATCACGTCTCACGCCCGCGCTGTAGCGTTGCCCGTCGCATGCTTCCTGTGGGTACCGCTGCCTCCCTGCTCAACTATGATACCCTCAGGGTGGAGACAAGTTTCCGATTTACATCGCTAAGCCACAGTCCAGGGTCAAATGTGAATTAACCATATGAGTGTTTATTGAACTAGACAAACAGAAGCGAATCTTTAGGGAAGGTTCTTTGAATTGAGATGGGATTTATCATGGACCTTGGAAACCAAAAGGGCTTGGATTAACAAGGGGCACCGGAGGGGAGATGTAAAAGGGAAAGTGTGTAAAGACAAAAGTTACAGCGGACACGTGCGGTAAAGGAAGGTGTCGGCGGGGGTAACGGGATGTAGCCTCTCATCCTGTAAATTTAGCTGAATGTGAGCAAAGGAAATGAGCCCCTGCGAATGGTCATGAATGTGAACTGATGCCTCAGTCCACACGTGAAGGTCTTAGCATCAGGGGCTGACATTAAGATCTCTTTCAGCTTCATATTGTTTTTTGAAAGTACAAGTAAATGGTACCCCTAAGATAGTATTTTAGAAAAGATGACAACAGCCCATAATTTTCACCTATTAAAAAAGCATTATTAAAATATTTTTGGTGGGATAGTCTTTGTCATAAAAAGTGATGGTGTTGAGCAATTTTCAGGAAACTGCTGGGTTAAGATATTAAAACAAAATTAGTTATCTTAAAACCCATCCAGCCTTCTCTGTGCTAAGGTTTGTTGTAAATCCCTGAGGAGGAGCGGATACAAACAGCCTGACTCACGCTTACGTGGATCAGGAAGACATTCATCCCTGGGTGCCTCTCCAGGCTGGCGCTTCTTAGAGTGTATTTTGGGCGACGCCTGCCTATACCCACTTTTCCCCTATCTTAACGTGCTAAATATGGAAGTGCACACTTATTTATAGAACGGTAATGCTTGCTGAGCCTTGGAAAATGCGGACAGTTTAAAAGGACATCTCAGCTGTCCCTGCTCGATTTAAATCCCGTAAGTCGCTTCTCCCTCTGGTTTCTTATCAGTATTTCCTGATATGTCTTGTGGACACTGTCTACTTAAATCTGAGGCATGAAATGACTAACAATTGGGGAATTACAGTGCTCAATTCATGCAGAAGAGTGTCTACGTCTAGTTATTAGCGGGTCCTGGCGAGAGGACCACCACCCCGATCACGGGAGGCAGCAGCTGGGTTTTCTTTGGAAACCTCCCATCCGGGTTACGTGATCTTTAAAAAGACACGTATGGGGAGAAAAATGCGAGCACTGATCACCAAGAACAGGGATCTGATTACTGGTTGTGGAGAATTCTATCTCCTAATTCCATTTTTCCTGGGGTTCAATTACAGGCTAGTCGCTAAAGCTTTGTTGTTGTTTTAATCCGGCAACGCGGCTGTAAGGAGTATTCGAAGGAGAAAGTTGAGGTTCCTTTTAAAATATGTTACACATCCACCACGACACTTGCTGATGAGAAATGACTTGTTTACCTTCTTAGTTAGAAGGAAGCATCAGAAGCAGAAGCGCATCTGAATTTAATTATTTGGAAGCTCCATCCAAACTTTTTCAAAGGATATATATATATATATATATATATATATATATGTATGTGTGTGTGTGTGTGTGTATATATATATGTGTATATATATATATATATATATATATATGAACACCTGATTAAATCAAAAGCATAGTTTATAGCTCTTAGCTAAGGACCGCCTAGCAGGTAATAGTCAGAGTGGCTATGATTCCAGCTGGACTAACCTAATTATCGATAAGAAATAACAATAGTAAGCTCAGCCTTTTGCCTTCTGAGATGGCCCACCCTCTGCCTGTGGAGTGTGCATCTCCCTGAATAAGTCTACTTTCACTCAAAGAAAAAAAAAAAGGAAGCTTAAACTGAGAGGACTCAAGAGAGAAACAGACTTAAAATATCTTATTATCTTGTATTTATTTTTTAAAAATCTAGATTTTCCTGAAGATCAGTGCCAAAGTTTTTCCTTATGCCTTTATTACTATTAAAAAAACAAAAACAAAAATAAGAAAACAGGAGAGGTAAGCTCAGATAATCCCTGTGTGACTGACTCTCACTGATCCCTCTGGAAGTCCCTCACCGCTCACATGAGGACATGAGAGGCCCAGGACTGACAGGGTTTATGGTAAATTTCTTAGACTTACACGCCCTACCTCTCACTCTCTTCCTCCATCTCCTTCCTCCATCTCCGTCCTCTGTTCCCTTTCCACGATCCATACTCCCACGTAAGTCCTTCTAAACCAGTGCATAACTGTGTTCCTTCCAGGCCTGTGCTCCGTTCTGATCTCTGCAGAGAAGATCCAGACGAGTCTGGGGTTTGACTCTGGCTTCTCTAACAAACAGTTCTGTGACACTGAATAGTTGTCTCAAACTCTCAGAGTTTCAATTTCATGAAAACTGGGGACAGTACATTGGAGGTTGCTGTGGAATTAAATGAGATAGTATCCCTATGCTTGAAAAATGGTATCTGTGCATTGTTTCCCACCCCACACCCCATGGCTAGCGCTCACTCTCTCCGCCCCACGTGTGGCCATGGCCTTCGTGCTGTTGGTCACGCTCCCCTGCCTGCACCTCCCCCTCCCGACGTCTTCCCCCGCCCACTTCCTGGAGCTCGTCAGACCTCAGCTTCTTCCTCACTCGCAAGGGGAACTTTCTCCAGCCTCCCTGACAACTTGCATCTCACCTTATTCTCTTACATCTTCATGTGCTTCATGGAGACCTTCTCATAGTTGTTCTTTTTTTAAAAAAATAAAAACACCACTTTTATTATGGTATAATTCCTGTCCAGTAAAGTACACATAGTTCAGCTGTACAACTTGATGAACTGTGGTAGATGTAGACGCCCATGAAACCACCACCACAGCCAAGGTGGCTAGCATTTGCATCACGCCCCAAACGGTGCAAATCGCAAACTCCCAATATCCCTTCCCACCCCTTTACCCCCTGGCAACCATAAGTTTGTTGTCTATGTCTGTGAGTCTGTTTCTGTTCTGTAGATACGTTCATTTGTGTCCTTTTATTCAGATTCTGCATATAAACGATACCATATGGTACTTTTCTTTCCTTTTCTGACTTATCTACTTAGAGTGACAGTTGTCCTGTTTTACTTAATTGCATGAGGCTGCAGATTCCATGATAGGAGCTTCTGCTGTCTCACCCCCACTGCCTAGCACAGCGCCTGCGAGACAGTAAGCCAAGACAGCGGCTCAAATAATGGGGTATCTTATAAATCTGTGATTCTATGAACAGCCTTCCGAGCCATGCCCTTTCCCTACCAACTCAAACCACGTCCTGGAGGAAAGAAAGCTGGGCAGTATCCCTGAGTCATTCTTCTGATCCGAGCCCTCGGGGTGTGGTCCTCTACCAGAAATCCCGCATGAAGGGCGTGAAGTTGCTCTTTATACAAGGAGAGAAGTGGCAGTGACTTGTACCCTTCCGTGATTCATTAAACAGATAGCATGCCAATGTTAGCTTCCATAAGTCTTGACTTTCTGCAGGTATTTCAGAGGACTCAAATGGTAAAAAAAAAAAAGTATTCTCCCCATATTAAATTGTCATGATTAGTGTTTAAAAGTCTTATACATTTGGTCCCCTCCGCCTTCCTCGTTCCCATGGGCACATTTCCTTGTGTATGTTTGAAATGTACGTTAACATTACCGTGAAGCAAGAGGAGTTGCCCAGAGGAAAGGACCTTCAAGGCAGGTCCAGACACTGTAGCAGACAGTCTATCTTAGTATTTTCTGCAAGTCCTATTCATGGAAAATAACACTTTGTGTGCTGGGTCTCTAGGCTAGCTGAAATCTATGTTAGGGAGATGCTGTCTTGTTGGAGGAAAAAAAAAAGCACTTAATTCTTCTCAATATTAAAAGACAAAACTTTCAGTAAAGGTTAGTTTTTCAAATTGGAGACCAATTATAACTGTCAGTGGTTCCTATCACCCAAATGCTGGCTCAGAAGCGAGAGCGCTGTCTGGTTGAGATTAGCTGCACATTTAAATGATTATTGACTGAGCGTTTGAACAGGGCCGTGGGAAAAATGGATGTTGGAAAATGCAACTTGAAAATTGGATCCGTGCCATTGATTAAAGGATCCACTGGGAATAAAATTAAGGCTTTGCTGGGTCTACTGAGTTTTGATCTTGGTTCTACGAAACACTGATATTTCTGCCCCAAGATTTCAGCAGGGAAGTGGCTGCTCCCCTGCAAGTTATCCCTTGTTAATACAAGAACTTAGAGTTAGATGTGCTCCTTCCCTATGAGGGAACTGGGGATGACTTGCACACGCTTGTGCAACGGTATCGCAGATACTGAAACGTGCGACCAGGCAAAAGCACACAGGTGACTTAAAGGAGTAAATCTGACTGCGGGCTATTAATAAATGTCACTATTGATGGTTGGTAAAGTCAACATTGTGCTCGAAATATCCTTAGCGCTGAAATCAGCATAAAAAATGTCTGCAGTGCTCCTACGTACAGTGGGTGTGGTCTTGAGTGTCGTCTAACGATGTAAATTCAAATAGACCCACATTCTGGAAACCCAGCACCAGCTCCCTTTACATAAGCCGCGTGAACAAGAAACAGGCAGGGAAAGTGCTTTCTCGTGTCCCAAGATTTCTTTGGCCCAAGAACACGAATTACTGAACACGTTTGAACCCATGGAAACTTGGGCTTGTGCATTTGAGGAGCCTGAGAACTAATGATTGTTACTGAGTGTCTTTGTTGATTAATATATTGGAAAGGATTTTTTTAATTAGGCAAACAAAAAAGTTTGTAAATTAGAATTGAGTTGGTCCCTAGTCTAGTCTAATCTAACACAACTCCTCATATTAGTTATTTTTTCCAGGGAGCACCAGTAGCTAGTGACAGAACTGAGATGAAAACCCGAGGATGTGAGACTGAGTGTGGCTCACAGGGCAAGACGAGGCCGTTGTAGGACACCTTTTTTCCCACGCATCCTGAGGTATCACCCTAGCTGGGAGGGGCTGGGGAACCGGCAGGGCAGGCGACCCCAGAGGTGAAACGGGGGACCTATTCTCCCCTTGGCCGCTCCAGCGACAGCACAGGGGATGGAAACGCAAGGTCAGGGAGCAGTCCTGGGGATGCTCTCTGAGGAAAAGACGGGAGATCACTCAATCTGGAAGCTGAAGACAGCATTTAATTTTTGTCACAAGCCATTGATCTCAGTCAGGAAGAGGGATGGATTTGGCAACCAAGGCTGAACAGTCAGTAGCAGGTGGACTGGAGAAAACCTCTTGCTGTGTTCACTTCATGAATCACTTCAGTTTGCCCTCAAAGATGTCCGGAGAGCAGCCGGAATGCGCAGTTCCTTAGACTGGTTGGAGAGTGAGCCTGCGTGTGTGTGTGCACATGCGTGTGTTTGCGCACATGCGTGTGTGCGCATGTGTGTGCACGTGAGTGTGTGCATGCATGTGTGTGCCTGTGTGTGTGCACGTGTGTGTGTGCATGTGTGTGTGTGTGTGTGTGTGTGAGGAGCAGGTTAATGAAAGCAGACAGCTGAAAAGAGGGAGGATTGTTTCCTCTAAGTATTAAGCATGTGTTCCCTACTCCCTTCTGTTTGAGTGAATATTTTCTACAAAGTTATTAGACTCAATACTGTGCTGTGTTGCTAAGAGTATTCTCAGGGCGATGTGTTTCCTACAACACAGCAGAAGAAGAACCTTTCTATTATCTTTATATCGGGTTTGATAGTTGTGACATCTGTCCCTCGAATAATAATTATTTAAGTACGTGCTTTGTAGCTAGAAAGGATTTCAGTGTTTCCGAGACCAAGAATGTGTGCTCGGTACAAAGTAAAAGCAAAACAAAATCTTCCTAAGATGAACCAGTATATTAGCTATGCCGTATTTCTACGCAAGCCGGTCAGCAAAGAGCTGACGCTTTTTAGATAGTGCTTCCAGGCGAGTCACCCAGTTTTAGCTGCTCTCACTTTCACAGGACGCAGGGAGCACAGCCCGCTGCGCCTGGGCTCCTGCCCACGAGCTTTGGTGTGGCCGCCACGCCTTTACCACGCAACACGATGCCAACAGTACGAGATAGAAACGTCAGAGCACGCAGCGAGAGAGGCTAAGAGCAAGTCACGGCAGAAGAGTTATATGGAAAAAGAACACAGATCTGATGCCCTAAGGGCCAGCCCGGGGGTGAAATCTGATCATAAACGTGGCTCTCAATCTCCTTGGAGGCCAATATAGAAGATCAGTCGTTCTGGTTTGCTGATGAATCACGTCCTCAGCCACCACAGAGGCGAAATCTCCTTCTGCAGGAAGATTACAACACAGGGCTGCGGAATCCTCTGTTCTCAGTGACATTCCTCGCACTTCTCCCCACTATTATTATGCAATATCGTCATCATTATAATCACCATCGCCTTTAATGTTGTTGAGGGTCAGTCTCTGCAGCATTTCTGTCAATTGCACTAATTCATGCACTCGGTGAGTATTTGTTGGGCTCCCACTCCGTCCCAGGATTGGGGACAGAGACAGAGCTCCAGCCCCGGGAAGCTCACTGCGTAAGACACTTACGTAAATATGCGCAAAATCACGTGCCAGGTCAGCGAAGGAGGCCCATGATCCGGGAGACGTGGAAAGAGAACAGGAGATTGAAGTCAATTGTTTTCTGAAGTTTACAGTGTGGAGCTAATGTCTGGTGTGCAGCATAATGGGTCAGTTACACATATATGTATGCTCTTTCCTTTTCCATCATCGGCCATCACAAGTTATTGAATGCAGTTGCCCGTGCTGGACAGTGGGACCATGTTGTTGATCTATTTTATGTGCAGGAGTGTCCACGGATCCTGAGCTTCCAGTCCACCCCTCCCCTCCTTCCCCCAGTGGCCGTAAGTCTGCTTCCTACATCTGTGAGTCTGTCTCTGTTCTGTAAATAAGTTTATTTGTGTCCTTTTTTTTTTTAGACTCCACATGTAAGTGATATCATATGGAATTTTTCTTTCTCTTTCTGGCTAACTTCACTTAGTATGATGATTTCCAGGTCCATCCATGTTGCTGCAAATGGCATTATTTTATTCCTTTTTATGGCTGAGTAGTGTTCCACTGTATAATTATACCACAGATTCATTTTCCAGTCATCTGTCAATGCACATTTAGGTTGTTTCCACATCTTAGCTATTATGGAGATTCCATAAAAAACTGAAAATAGACTTACACTGTGATCCAGCAATTCCAATCCTGGGCATGTATCCGTAAGTCAATTGTAAATGTTGACAAAAGAGAAATGGGAGCTCATTCTTGGCAGAGACCAAGAGTTGAGAAACAGCAGAATGTGTGAAAAGAATTCAAATGACCTTGGGGGTCCTGGATCACAGAAAGCAAGGTAGCGGAAGGCCCACTGATGACGGGGGAAAGTGAACAGGGGTCTGATCACGGACAGCCTCGCTTCCCTTGCTCAGACTGAATTTTTTGACAGCGAGGCATTACTGAAGGCCCTGGCACTGTGTGGTGCAGGTGCCCAGACTCTCCTCCCCATTTCACGCAAGTAAGGTGGCCGTCACAGGAGGTGAGGGCGCCGTGAAGCCCTGGGAGCCTGCATCCCCACCTGTGACAGAAGAGACTGTCTGATTTGGTCTGACCTCCGCCAGCAAAGAGCCTTTGTGTCCAGCCTGAAGACCTTTGGCCAAAGAAAATGTTATCATCATGGGAATAACTTTCAGGTCTCCAGAGGCTCCATCCGTCAGCGTGTGGACACCAGCTCTGCCTGCCTCTGGGAGGCACATAATCATAAAGCAAGCCAGAGATAAATATTTAACCTTTCCGATACTGAATGATTTAGCAGGTGCCTCTGCAGGGTCTGGGGAAATGTGTTCCTTCAGAGCCTAGTACAAAAAAGCATTATTCCCACATGATGTTACACAGTAACAGAAGAAATAAGGGCTTCTGCTCATACTGCCTCCACGTCTTCTGCACTGTGGTCCCTGCAGAAACTGGAAATGAAAGGAAAGTTACCACCACGCGGGCCCAGCCTGTCAGCACCCAGGCTGCTGGGGACCGTTGAGGGCTGAGGCAGCTAATTCCCCTCCCGGACGGTGCGTGGCCCAGGTGTTCTTGAGGACCAGTTACAGGGCTTCTCCTAGCGCAGGGTGGATTAACATCCCGTTTTAATGAATTCCATAAATAAAAGATGATGAATTGCCAGTGCTTTGCAGGCCGTGTGAGGTTAGCTTTATCTCACAATGTGGCTGTGAGATTTCTGAAGCCAGCCTTTCTTTCCCTTCTTCTTCTTCGGCTCTGGTTTCTGAGATGACGTTCTTGTGTTTAATCATGGAAAAACAGAGTCCCCTTTTGCTTATCAAGGGATAGTACTGAATGCATTTTTTTGTTTCCCCTACGTTTCGCTTGTCACCCTGGAGAAATTGATCAGCTGAGATAACAAAGTGTTGCAAAAATAGATAAAAAACAAATTTCTTCTGTATAGCAGAGGGAACTATATTCAGTATCTTGTAATAACCTTTAATGAAAAAGAATATGAAAATGAATATATGCATGTATATGCATGACTGGAATATTAGGCTGTACACCAGGAACTGGCACAATGCAACTGGCTGTACTTCAGTAAAAAAATGTATTATCTGCCTAAATCTTTGCTAAGAGGGCTGATCTTATGTTGAGTGTCCTATTACAAATCACAGTAAGACAGAGGGAGAAAGCTTCTCGAAGTGATGGATAGATTTTTGACATAGGTTGTGGTGATGATTTCATGGTGTATCCTTATCTCTAAAGTCACCAAGTTGTGTACATTAAATACGTACAGCTTCCTGGCTGTCAATCATACCTCATTAAAGCGTTTTGTAAAAAGGAAAAAAAAAAGGAAAAGTTGCCTCTTATTTGTAGGCTGTCACGTGCTGTCTCCTCTATGTGTTGAGCTGTACTCCAGGCAACTGAGCACAGAAAACCACTGGCAACTCTACGAAAAACATCTTCTTACGCCTTTCTGGGGAAGCATTCAATTACCTGATTTTTATCATAGATGCACGTTGCTTTTTAGTCCTCAAAACTCCTGTGCGAGTAGAAATTCAGTTACATGAGGGATCAGACAACGGGGTGTGTGGTTCTTCCCACCTTCAGGAGCTCGGTGACCTGGCCCACGATTGATCTGTGTCCAAAGAATGGGGCCCAGCTTCGGCCGCCCTAAGAATAGGCTGGCCCTTGGGGCAGGCAGCTGCTCAACGTGCCTCAGAGGTCTGCACGCCTGGTGCTCACACCCCAGTGTGACACCCTCCCCTGGAGAGGAGAAGCCGGCGGCCGTGGAGATGCCCTTCCGAGCCGAGGCGGCAGAGCGGGGCCTCGTGTCCCCCTTGCTCTGCCTCTCCCTTGCTCACTGGGCGGAGCCCGCGCTCACGCCGGGAGCGGCCCTCCCACGTGGCCGGGAGCCTCTGTCCCCAGTCCTCCAGGACCTGAATCCCACCGATGGCCACTGAGCAAGCAGAGGTGCAGAGCCTGTCCCAGCTGAGCCGAGAGGCCTGGGCCCCTGCTGGCATGGCTGATTTGACGGCCCTGCGCCAGGAGACCCAGCCAAGACTCACCACGTTTCCTGACCTCAGAAACTGTGAGATAATAAGCGTGTGCTGCTTTGTCCACTGATCTGTTACACAACTATAGGGTGGTAGAAGCATTAACAACGACTCTAGACAATCTCCAAACTCACGCTGTCTGAAGGTCATCCTAAAAACATACTTCGCTGGCAACGCCCGGAACAAGGGTGGATATAGCGCATTGTCAGCTAGCTGGATAAAAGCCGAAGAGTTTAATCTCCAAGACCCTGAGTCAGAGGTCTGCAAACTATGGCCACATCTGGCCCACATCCTGTTTTGGCAAATTAAGTTTTATTGCGACACGGACTTGACCGCTTATTTACAGACTGTCCTCAGATGCTTTTGCTGGAAACCACGGAGGTAAGTAGTCACAACAGAGGCTGTATGCGCCGGCAAAAAACCACCAGGCCCTCCTGTAGAGCACAGGGACTCCATTCAGGGCCTTGTAACCACCTATGATGATAAAGAACACAGACGTGTGTAACTGAATCACCACGCTGTGCGCCAGAAACTAGCACTGTAAGCTGATTATACTTCAGTTTTTAAAAAAGTTAAAATATTTATTAAAACATCTGGCCCTTCACACAAACAGACTCCCCCCCCCCCAACACGCACACATTACTAACTCCTATCATAGCTTGAACTCACTCAAAGAAACGGCACACATTTGAGATGAGGACTACCACCCTATGTGCAAGTCTAAAAGAAAAAGTCAAGCTCTGGGAACAGACAGTAAATGAAAATGAGAGTGTGAAAAGCTGTTAGCACTTAAACATCACCACCGTGACCTGGGCGTGGGAACACGAGACCGTTTTGCTGATGACACCCGGTCCCCCAGCAGCTGGGGAAACCAGCTCCGTTCTGACCCTGTCTTCACTCAGCGATTCTAAAAGTTTTAACAGAGAGTTGCTTTGTTTCATCTCGTATTTCCAATTGAACTGCCAGCTCCCAGAAAGAAGAATTTTAAAGCTAAAATGGACCCCACATCTCATTAAGTTCAACATCTTCCTTTTGCCAGTGAGAAAGCTGAAATCTGGACGCATCCTGTGGCTGTCCACCACCGAGGGGTAGAGGCTGGAATGGAAGGTTCTTTGCCCCTTTCACTTCCTATCCTGCTGCCGTTAGAGGCTGCTGCAGTATCGCGCAGTCTGCAAAGAACCCGCGGTCACTTCTCACTGAACTGGCAGCATCTCAGCGCAGCAGGAACTGGGAGCGCTCGGACAGCCGTGAGCGCTCGGCTTCGCGGGACCCCTTTCAGTTCATTTTGGGGTCAGTGGGAAGTGAGCAGCTTCCGGGGTTGGCCCTCTTCTCTGCACTTTTGTCCTGGGGACCGAGGGTCCCAGGTGGCTTAGCTGCAAAAGGAAGCACCCTGGGACCCTTCCGCTTGGAGGGGAGCCCACAGGAGAATCGTCAACCCCTCCAGATCATGATCCGAACAAGAAATGATGCTGTGTGGAGACACTGGCGTTTCAGATTTTGTTTGCTGTTGTAATAAGCCTGCTATTATTGTGATTGTGTAGTGACAGCAATTTGGCAACCGTTTTTGACCAGAATTAAAAAGAGAATAAAGAAATAAACCAAACAAAAACTCTGAGCAATAAAGATAAATATCACAAGCTCGAGGTCATTAACTTTGCTCATAAACCATTTGGCTCCTTCTCCAAAGCCAAGGCACACATTCTCTGTGCACGAGTCTCAGGACCATCCACGTGCCACAAAGTGCTGTCTTGCGGTGTTTTGTTCATGTGAGTGTCCTCAGGGGCACGCGGTAGACACCAAAGAACCACGTGTAATAAGTGAAAGTAAACTCGATGCTGTGACTTCGCAGCCAGTAACACGCTGAATGATAGAGGGGAATAAGACTTTCAGTATGAAAACAAAGTCAAATGAGGGGGCTCACAGGATTTGGAGCTTGGGGTATCCCTCATCCTAAAAAGCATCCCCACCTGGATGACGGATCGTAGAGTCACCCCGAATCCACAACTGCTGACTCACCAAGCTACAACTTTACCCTTTTCTCATAACTGTGGTCACTCAGCCCTAGCATATTCTAAGTTTCCAAGAAACTCAGAATACAATTAAAAACAAACAAACATGCAGCAACCAGAGAGAATTCAAGTGACGAGGAAACTGCAGCCCTCTCCAGAATGCAGGTTATAAAAACGGGAAGGAGTGTGGGCTTTGTTCTAAGTCAAGGGTCCCCACTAGAGGACTTTGAGCAGGAGGAGGAGGACGCCGGGTGGGGGAAGTGACATGAACATTTTGTATGTTAAGAAAGTCATTCTGATTGCAGAGAGCAAATTAGAAACAAGGAGAACTCTCCTATACTGCTGGTGGGAATGAAGTTTGGTGCAGCCATTATGGAAAATAGTATGGAGATTCCTCAAAGAACTAAAAATGGACTCACCATATGATCCAGCAACCCCACTCCTGGGCACAGATCCAGAGGAAACCTTAATTCAAAAAGATACATGCACCCCAATGTTCATAGCAGCACTATTTACAACAGCCAAGAGGTGGAAACAACCTAAATGTCCATCAACAGATGACTGGATAAAGAAGCTGTGGTATATATACATATAATGGAATATTACTTAGCCATAAAAAAGAATAAAATAATGCCATTTGCAGTAACATGGGTATATCTGGAGATCGTCAGTCTAAGTGAAGTAAACCAGAAAGAGAAAGAAAAATACTATATGGTATCACTTATATGTGGAATCTAAAAAAACAACAAAAAAGAAGACACTAATGAACTCATTTATGAAACTTCAAAAATGAATATATATATATGCATTTGTCTGACTGAAACATGTTGTACTCCAGAAATTAATACATTATAACTGAGTATACTTTAAGGAAAAATATAAATATTTTAAAATAAATAAATAAAAGTCAAAAAGGAAGGGAAAAAAAACCCAAAGAAACAGGAAGACCTGTTGGGGGGTGTCTATAAGAAAACACCATAGGCTGGTGACTTATAAACCACAGAAAAGTGGTCTCACCTTTCTGGAAGCTGTCCTTCCAGAAACTGGAAATAACTAATTGCTACTTTTCCCTCCAGAATAAATTTGGTGTGGTAATAAGATGACATTCTAGGAAGACACTGGAGTCAGAAAGATAGAGATAAGAATGGGCAAAGATTTAGTTAAAACAAAACTGTTTCAGAGAACAGTTCCTTCCCTGATTGTTGAAAGATTTCTCACTCAACACTCTAATACTTACTGCAAGTTTTTTTGTTTTTCAAGCTGTTGCCTTCATAATTCTGGAAAAGAAAAGCCAAAACCTTGTCAGTCATGAGATTCCAAAGAATTCCTGAATCCTTAAAATACACCCCAGAATATGTGGGGGGAGCTGAGCAGTTGCTACTTTTTTGGTCTATAAGCAGAGCTTTGTGAAAGTGTCATGCGTGGTTGGGAACAGACTCTCCGGAAGGGTCTGTGGAGAGCCTGAAGCTGCTGAGGTAGCTAATTGCTCGCAGTCACCTGTCTCGGGAGACAGGATGTCTTAACACAACAGCCCCCTAACCGACAGATCCTGGGTCTGCCGAAAACGGGAAGGTAGGAGGGCTCCGAATTCCCTGGGTCTCACAGACAAAAACATGGGCAGATCAGCGTGATTCGATTGTCTAAATAAATCATATCCAACACCTTTCCGTGTGGAGGCGTCTGGTGTATTTCTTCTACTTCATACAAGGAAGGAAAAGGCTAACATATTCCGTCTTCTCGGTGGGTTTATGAAGGTAAGACTGAATGTCTACCCGGTGGCAACCCCCTCATTAAAACAAGCAGCGTGGAGCCATTATCTTCACAGCAACGTATTAACACAGCTCCATTAAACAGACTGGGTGTTCTTTGTAAATTGTTGATGAGGTTCATTTCAGATTATGAATATCATACTTAGTTCTGTTTTATGTGTAATACTCAACTTGATGGCTAATTCTTCCTCCAGCAACTCATAGTGAGGGCCGTTAAAGCGGGTTTTCTTTTCTCCTTTTCCTCCACGATAGGTGAAATGTGGCCTAATTTTTACGGGAGTTACTAATGATTTAATACATTTTGAAAACCTAAGTATACAGAAAAGTCTGCTGTGTCTGGCACTGTATTCAGAGTCATTGCGATTTAAACCCCAGCGTTACTTCCACGTGTCCTGTGTGGGACTGCTAGGACTGAGCTAGGTGTCAGAGTAAACAGCAGAGGGTGTGCAGGAGGTTTTCTCAGCGCATGAAGGTGGTTGTTCATATCGGTGGACACGTCTAGAGGCCCTCAGCATCACAGAGAAGAGCGATGTGCGAGGAAGGTCCTAGGAATGAAGGCAGGAGCTTGTGAGCCAAGAGGTGGTGAAGCTGGTGGGGAAGGGGGTTGAGCAGAGGAGATTGGGAGACCCCGGGAGACCCAGGAGAGAGATGATGAGGGAGAAAACAAGCCAAGACTAACAGCCTCACCACACAAGTCGTCCTGAAAAACTGATGGAGCTCAAACCATGATGAGAAGATGCTTCACACTCATTACAATGACCGTCATCAAAACCCCACCAACCAAACAGACAGAAATACGGAGAAACCAGAACCTTTGTGCATTGTTGGTGGGAACACAAATTCGTGTGGCCAGTATGGAGCAATTCCTCCAAAAATTAAATATAGAAACACCTTTTCCAGCTATCTCACTTCTGGGTATTTACCCCAAAGAACTGACAGCGGGAACACAAACCGATACTTGTACACGCGTGGTCATAGCAGCACTGTTCATAATAGACCAAGGGTGGAAACCGCCCAGGTGCCCCCTGACGGATGGCTGGATAAGCAAAATGCGGTCTATCTGGGCAACAGAATATTGCTCAGCCTTAAGTAGGAAGGAAACTCTGACACAAGGTTGAGCCCAGAAGGATGAACACCGTGAGTCCATTCACACGAGGTCCCTGGAGGGATCAAGTTCGTGGAGACAGAAAGTAGAATGGTGGTTGCCCGCGGCTGGGGGAGGAGGGAGGGAGGTGTTGGTGCTTTATGGGTGCAGAGCGTCAGTTTTGCAAGATGAAAAAGCTCTGGAGATGTCAGTGGTGTTGGCTGCACAACAGTGTGAATGTAATTAACCCCCCGTGGAACGGTGCGCTTTGAAATGGTCATGATGGTAAACTTTGTGTCAGATGTCTTTGCCACAATTAAAAGAATCATTGGAAAGAAGAAGAAAAAAAAGATAAACACTCTCTTAGGAAGACAGGGACAAATCATAACATTCTTGAAGCGCTCTCCTCTCCAAACCTGGATTGACTACCACAGACTAGTTTGTATAACTTCCCCCCCATTTCTTAACCTCATCGAACCTCAGTGTGTTTATCTGGAAGGCAGTGATGTGGCTCTTCCGTCCCACACCGCAATGAGGATCCAGCGGGCTCAAGCATAGTAGGGTGTTTACTCCTGCCCCTGACAGGGAGTTCCGCAAATGCTTTCATTTCTTTCTCTCTCCCTCAGCTTCTGTGATGAGGCACGCTCCCATTTTCTCCTGTCTTTCAAGGGCCCTGGCTTCCCTCCCTTCCCGTTTTCCACCCATCAAGTCGTTTTACCACTCACGTCAGGCCATCTCTGTTCATGTCCTGTCCCCCCCAGTTGCCGGGTTTTCTATCGACTGGATGAGAATCCATCCGACCCACACACCTTGCACGGCTAAGTCATGCTCTGCACACGAGAGGTGCATGTATGTAGCATCTGCTCATTGAATAGACTCTCTTTGGGTCCTCAGATGGTGATTCCTCTCTCAGTGAATCATTCATTCTCTTCAGGGGATCTCATTATTTTTCATTCCTTCTATCTTTTTATTCTTTAATTTTTAACAAGAGAGTGATCATTCCTAAATGCATCCTTGGAAAATATTCATACTTGCCATAATTGTTTTTCTTCTTCATTGTTTGAGGAGGAATCTGTGATTTCTGATCACCGAGTTTTAGGTTTAAAAAGAAACCCTGAGAGTAGGAGGGATGGACAGAAGCACAGGGGATGAGGACGAGAAGAGGCAGGCGCCGGAGGGAGAGGAGCAGGAGGGAGGAGATGCCGCGGTGTGGGCGGGGCAGGTGGTCGAGGAGGACGGGCCAGCCGCGTGATCCTGGGGCTCCACCAACCCCGAGAGCCCAGGACACCGGGACCGTCCACACGATTCAGACTTTCAGGACCCTCCATCGGATGACAAGTAGAACTGACAAAAAGTGTGCATCCCTAAAAAGTGGTTCCTGCCAACATGCAGGTCTCTCACGGCTTTTTAACAGTGGCTTATGAGATTCTAACAGAGGGAGAGACTTGATGGGAAAAAGAAACTTAAAAAGACACTACAAAAATTAACTGGGTGCTATTGCCACCTAAAACTCAGTCACACGTTAATATAAATGATGACACAATGAAGTCATTACATGCGATTTGACTTACTAAACGTGAACTGATATAAGCAGAGTAAAATGAATAACTGTGACTTTGGCTGAAAACATGACATATTGACTGGCTCATTTTTATTTTTTTAACATTTCTTATTGATTTATAATCATTTTACAATGTTGTATCAAATTCCAGTGTAGAGCACAATTTTTCACTTATACATGAACATACATACATTCATTGTCACAGACTGGCTCATTTTTAGAAGCGCCAGTTACCACAACTCCTCCCCAGAAAGGAGGGGCTGTCCTTTGAAGTGCTTTCTACAACCGCAAGACACAACATGGACGCAAGTGGCTGCTTGTGTTACTTCATTACCTTCAGAGCAGTGGCTCCCAACATGATGCGACGCGAGCGGTTGCCAGGAGAGACGAGCACGATGCTATACATGGAACACTTCTTAAACGCTGAGTGCTTTTATAAACACCGTTTGGCCAGTTATCCTGGGGTCTTACTGGAGCATCCTGCGCAGCTGCATTTCCCTGAACTTGCCCACAGCAGAGCCCCCTCGCCGAGCCAGCACTGGGAGGAACCAGCTGTGGAGCTGGGAGTGATTACATTCCGGATGGCCATCTGTGGATAAGGGTGTTTGCAACTGACACGGTGTGAATGGGACTTAAACTAGCAAACTGCAGCCTTTATCTCCAATAGTCCCCAACATCAAAGCTGTTAAAGCAAAGCACTTTCCGTAAAAATGTGTTAAGAAAGCTCAGAGCCTCAGGCCGATAGGAAGAAGAAAACTTATCAGCACAGTTGTCTGAAGGAAGGGACTGCTGAGCAGGAAGGAATGAAGGAGGATGAGCAGAGAGGGTGTTCCCAGTGCTGCGCGGCAGCCCAGAGCCTCCAGAAGGACCCCGCACCGCTGCCTGTGAGAACCTGCCGCGGAGGTGCACGGGCTCTGGATCTGCTCTGTGCGGCCGGAAGCCAGCAAACACGTGGCGACTGAGCCCTGGAAATGTGATGGGTGCCACCAACGAACTGGATTCTGATTTTGTTTCAGTGTAACTATTTTGAGTTTCTGTAGCCACGTGCAGCTTGCAGAGACCTAGGGGACCGCACAGGGTGGTGGCTGCAGGAGTGCGGGAGACAGACAGTCACTCTGCCCAAGCTTTCGTTAACTAAACAAAGACACTGGGCACGCCGGCCACCATGTTAGGGACCGAGACCCAGAGATAAAAGATGGATAAACTTCTGCCCTTGAAGATTTCAAGTCTAATAGGAAAGGAAAGCTAACACAATGCATTTTTTTCCATGAGAAAATGGAAATACAGAATTAAAGGCATGTGCAGGTCTCTGTAGAGGTAGGAGAGGCGAGTGGGTGGATGGGCTTTGGAGCAGGCTTTGCAGAGAAAGTGCTTGTTGTCTGAGTCTTCACAGGTGGGTAGGAGTTTGGCAAGTGAAGGACGTGAGATAGAGCTTTCCAGACAAAGGGAACGTAGAAGTCCGACGGGCAGGACAGTGCAGCCCGGAACCTTGAGGGACGATAAAACCTCTGCATGAACTCCATCTCTCCGCTCGCTGGGGGCCTCCAGGGCCTACGTCAAACACAGGTCCGAGGCCCGCAGCGCGCCGACCCCCGCCCGCAGTCCTCTCCCGGCGCCCACGCGCACGTCCACTCTTCCCAGTCCAGCTCCTGGCGCAACCCGGAGGCTGCTCTGGTTATTCACGGGCCTGCTTACGTGAGGGGACCTGGTTCCACCGCGATGCCATCCAATGTCAAGGGGACCCATTAAATTTGAGAAAGAAAAGAAAGACAACTCAGGTCAGGTGTGAGCGGACTAGGGCAGACGTTTGGGAGAAGCCCACCAAAGCTGAAGGAGGCGCCCTCAACTTGCCTCGCGTTCCATCTTACAGCACCAAGCCCGGAAATTATCTGGGGGGCATCGCGTCTGTGGTTTATGCCAGAAAAACAACATGTGGCTCCCGTCAGCCGAGCTTCGCTCAGAGCACGGCTCTTGGCCTGCCATCAGGACGTGGGTAGGCGAGGGTAAATGTCTGTCTCCAAGGTTAGAATAAAACACTGAAGACATATCGTGTCAGTCTTCTAACTCCCTTATTACTCCAATTTTTCAGCTAACGGACTATTGCTGCTCCGGCTGCATCTTGTTGAGGCCTCTGCTGTAGCTCAGGATGGTGGGGGGATAAGCTGGCGGTGGGGCCACGAGGGGCTGAGGATGGAGAGGAGCCCAGCCTCTTCGCCAGGGCCTGGCCTGCCCGGTCGAGACCGAGGCGGTCGCAGCGCCGTGGGTGGTGGTGATCGGAGGGTCGATTTTCCAAGCAATGATTCTGTTGTTTTGTAAAAAGATGAAATCACAGCCAAGTGAACAAAATAAATGCTTCAGAGACATTGCAGCTCAGTGGACCCCAGACACATCCTGGTGAAGAGGGAGCAGCTCTGTTGCTCAGAAACTCAGTCCAGGAGGTGACGTGGCCTGGGAGGTTGCTCAGCATGATGGACGCCACAGACTTTCAGGGGAACTGGAGATTCGTCTTTCACATCCACGGGGTCTAGAAATGATGTGTTTCAAATTGTAACTGCAGCAGTGACCCTGACGAACCCTGTAAGAAGAGGGACGACCAAGGCTGACAACCGGCTGTTACAGAGAAAAGTGAAAATGGGAAGGAATGGGAATGTGACAAGACCCGTTGATTGACTAATTGAGAAGCAAGAATCAAAGGGATGCTCCGGAATGTGCAAATTGCATGGGCTTTCCAAGCCCGCCAACTTGTTAAACGCGCTTCACATGTCGGTATGAGCGCGATTTCTCATGTGAAGCGAAGGTGGGAGTGGGGTCACTTAAACGTAGCAATAGACACCTTATATTTACATAGAGTAGACCCTTGCGGCAAGATTCTCTTTTTCTGTTTCAAAGTTTGTGACTCATTGTTGCAATAGGGGAAACATACATATATGAACTATACATAAAGTTATACATAGTTATATATATATATTACATTTAATTATATATATTTATATTTAAATATGTTATATAATATGTATTTTTTTCCAAAATCATGCTATCCAGTAGTTCCCCATCAAATGGCTCAAGGATATCTTTGTCCTGGAAAAAGGGTAGTAACTTCCTAGAACAGGTAATTTACTGCACAGCTTTCTATATTAAACTTGATGTGCTAAATCTATAGTGGTCAGTAGTCTTGAAAGGCAAATTTTGTAAAACAGAAAGGTTCTTACTTCTTGCACATTCCTAATACTTATTATTCTGGGGGGAAAGGAAATTCAATTTTTTTTATTTATTTGTTTATTGGTTTATTTATCTTAATGGAGGTACAAGGGATTGAACCCGGGACCTCGTGCATGCTAAGCACATGCTCTTCCACTGAGCTACACCCTCCCTCACTCCTAATACTTATTTTTAAAGGCTGGACACTTGGAGACTCACTCAATGCATGTGGGGAGGGGCACTGCAAGGGGAGGGACCTACCCCAGGGGGGCTCGAAGCTGTGGGACTGAACAGGGCACTGCCTGGAGACAGACAAGGATGGATCCAGGAGGCACCTTCCTCGAGAATGACCCTCCCAGGACAGTGGGGCTCTCGGTGGTCAGCAGAGGTGAAGGGCAGGGTCCAGCGACTGCTCCTGGTGTCCCCTCCGGGAGGTGGCCCTAGGAACAGTGGGAAATAACCAGACGTTTGGAGGCTTAGAGTTCCCAGACTGGTGGGTTTCAAGTTCCCACGATTTAGTCTTTCCTAAAGTGAACATTGCCTGCTTTGTGATCACAGGGTTGTGGGGCGGTTCTGCGATGTCTCGGGCAAACTCGGCAAAGGAAGACCCCCAGCCCCTGAAGGTTCTATGGGAAGGCCAGGCAGGGAGGGGGCGGCCCACCTACACATCGTCTCCGAAATCTGCCGCAAGTCCAGACACGCCCACCAGGAAAGCAGCCTCCTGCCTTTGTCCCTCGGTTGGCGGCTGGGAGGTTAAAGCCTCAGAGACACGGTTCCTTGTTAACACGCTGGGCACCTTCGAGGTGAGTCTTGGGCCTGTAGGTCAGAAGTTAATCACAGGCAATCTATTTCTATACAAATAGTGACATTGTGGAATTTTCAAACACCTATGAGCAGTATTTATACAAATAACAGCAACAAAAAATCTACACGGTGTCTTTAAATGTGACGTGCTTTTTCCCAATAAATATTTTATATTGAATCTTATATATTGTGACAGAGAATAAAATAAAGTGATAACTACAGTCATATGTAAAGGAGACACATGAGAAATTTGGGAGGGGAAGTTGGTGTAGAATTAAGAAACGTGTCAGAAGGACTTTTTCTCTGTAAAACACAATAAAAGTAACATGAGGTTTCAGTTACCCATCGTTTTAAAAGGTTAGGGCCCGTATTCAGAGTTCTTGAATATTATTTTCTACAATAATAATGATAATCGCAAAGCTGTCATTTAACATTTTAGAATATGATTTATTATAGGCTAAAAGAAGAACAAAGGTGATTTGCATTCAAATCAAATCCCGCCCTGGGTGTCAGTGGTGGGTTCAGATTCCTCCCGTTCTGTGATCTTGAGAAACATAACCCCTTTTCAAAGGTAAGTGTCCTTGTCACCAAATGAAGAAAGCAAACGCACCTACCTCGTCGGGTTTTGTGAGACTAAACAGTAACAAGTCAGATAACTACGTAGCAAAGTGCCTGGCACCTAATGAGAGACGAACACATGTTAGGCATTTTTGTCTTTGTTATTATTACATTAAATCAGATAATTATCTCTAAGATCATCGTAAGTCATAAAAACCACACATTAAAGATAGTCATGAAGGCCAAATCTGAGCCTTAGTTTCCAATATTCCATACGTCAGAGTTGGCCACGAGGATCTGACCCTCGACAGGACCTGGGGCATCATGTTATTTATGTGAACAACAAGAATTACGAAGATTGCATTATTATATAAACTGCGAAATGGCTCAGCTGGGCCATTTCAAAGGCATTTCCTGGTCCCCCAGCCATTATCAGGGATGTTTTGGGGAAGCAGGGTGTCTCCCTTGAGAAGGGGTATCAAAGGATCTGTGCACAGGCCTCATGCTGCAGCAGCACGCGCGGGAGGGAGGCCCCCGTGGCCCTGGGCAGAACCCCTCATCAATGCTCAGACTTATAGATGCTTCTTAATAGAAGGGAAAAATTTGCAAGAAAAAGTTGATCTTTTGAGTTTATCCAAGAGCTATGTTCACGGAAACCGGGCCATCAAACATCAAACATTTCCGGACCATGACCACTTGGTGGCAGGAGTCACAGGGAGCCGGGGTGAGCGGCGCTGGGGTGGGGGTGGGGGGCGCATGATGACCAATGTGGATGCAGGTCCAGGAAGCCCACGGTGGTGGCCACAGAAGCCCTGCGTGTCACCAGGTTGGGAGGAACCTCAGGGAAGTAAAGAAAGTCCATCCACATTCCAAACGGGCCCCATACAAGAAAGCCGTTTATCTGGGACTCAAGAAGTGATTGGACACAGGAGAGAACTGTGGAACCTCATGGAGATTTCTTTCACGTTACAGGACGTAATTTCACTGTCCTCGGCCACAGACTGTGGCCAACATGGCCGTATTATAACTGACACTCGGTCTTGGCACATGGGTATTTTTGGCCCCCCAAATTCTTTATTGTCAGGGCTGGTCTGTGCACTGTAAGGTATTCAACAGCATCCCCGGTCTGTACCCAGTAGGTGCCTATAGATCACACTCCCCCCATCCAGATGCGACAAGCAAACATGTCTTTAGGCCTCGCAGAGGCCCCTGGTTGCAGGTTAAGTGGTGGTGGGGGGTGCAAAATAGCCCCCCGTTGAGAACCACAGCTTTACAACACCCATGTTCTGTCTTGGTCGGCCAGGCAGTTCTTGGAGTTTGGAGAAGCATCTGGGGACATTGTGAGTCACGATCCTCACTCCTCCAGATGTTGTGGGAGCAGGTGGAGGCAGCTTTTCATTCCCGACCATGAGAACAGGCACAGCTGGAAGTAATCTGTTCCCTTTCCGTCCTGCTCAACGCTGACTGCCTCTGACGTGAAGCCCACCGCGCTGTGATTACCCACCGGCTCGTCTGCCCTGGGCTGGGGGCCCGGACGAGGCGGGTGATGTCTCAGCCACAGCTCTGTCCCTGGATCCCAGCAGCGTGTCTGGAAAACTCCCTTTCCTCAACAAATATTTATTGGATGGTTGACTCAAACAACAAATGAATGAAGCAAAGGGACACAGAACACACGAGAACAGACACCACGGGCAAGAGACCACGGCCAGCTCTGTGACATGGTGAGTTCTGCTCAGAGCAACAAGGTTGGACCATAAAGCTGTGAAGCCAGCATCTCCCAAAGCTGAACCGAGCAGCCAGGGCGGAGAGGCAGGAAGACTTTTGTCCAAAATGCAAGTCAACGCCTGACTTCCTGCGCCACGGCGTGCAGAGCTCGGGAACACCCAAGCCAAGGGTCCGCACGCGGGTTTTCTGCCGGTTTGTGTGTGCCCGGGAGGCGCCCTCGGGCCCGCGGGGCGGGGCACGCCTCCTGCTGGCCTTGCCGGGCCACGTGGCGTCCTGCAGGAGGCTGCCTTGTCCCCGCAGCAGGACAGCTCGTGAGCCCAAGGGTCACCAACCCCTTGAGAAAATGAGCAGGACATTCTTGGGTATCGTCACAGATGATCAATCAGTCCCCGTGGGCCATCGAAGCAGACTGGACCCCAAGCAGAGCGTAACCCGTCAGTGCAAAGGCACCCCTCCTCCGGGAGCCGCTCCCCCCGCCCTGGCACCACGCAGACAGGAGGAGCTGGAGAGCGCCCTGAAATCTGTAGCCACGATAAGCAAAATCAAAGTTTTATAAACTCACCGTCAGGCAAAGTGACACAAGCCGCTCATGAACGGGGCAGTTTACGTCTTCCGCACCGAGGAGGGGCGCAGGCTCTCGCAGCGGTCTGCGTCACATGCTTGGATCCTTGTTTTATGAATCAGTGTGGGTAGCTCACAAATTCTGCCATAAATGTCCCTGGGCTTATTTTTAAATGCACTTTAATGCAGCTGACATTTACAGATTTGATTTTATTTTTACACAGCACAAACATGAGCACGCGATGACGTCACCCCTGCCTAAAATTTCTCAGTGGTCTCCTTCACAACGAGATCTACGATGCTCGCATCCTATGGCATGTCTGCCTCCTGGCTCCAAGCCCAGCATCCACCTGCCAGCCCCTTCTCTCTGTGACACAGCAGGACTGTCCCGCCGGCGGTCCTCTGACCTTAGCAAACACATTCCTGTCACCTTGCCTTTGCCCCCGGGATTCTCTGCCCACAGCATCCTTTCCCTGCTTGTCTCCCTGAGACACACCTTTTCCGCCTTTTGGTTTTGCTCGCACGTTACTTCATCCCTTTCCGGATGCCTTGGCTAGCTCGTCTGTCTCCCGCCCCTCCTCGGCCCCACCTGTGTGGCTCTCCCTCACAGCCGGTACTGCAGTGTCACGGCCGTCTCGTTGGATCTGTCTCCTGATACGCAGTCAGGCATCTATGGGGCAGAAGCATGAACTTCAGAGAGGCTGCGTCCAGTGCTTGGCTCTAAACCTGACCAGTGAGGGGCCCTCAGACAGACGAAGGAGAAATAGATACATACCCTTCCAAAAAAAGACCACGTGTAACAGATTGATACAGCTTAAACAAACAGGAAGAGGAAGTGAGGCCACGGAAAAGAAAGGCTTGAAATGCAGACCAGGAGGGACGTGGCATTTGGACCCCGGGGCTTGGTGCCTGATGGTAATCCTGTTCTTCGCACTGTGTTGTCAAGGCGTTGCCCCCTGACAGCGGTAGCCGGCAACCCAAGCTCAAGCCAGTCCCCGCAGGAGTGCCGTACGGCCACGCACGCTGAGTTTCACGGGCTCCCTAGAACTCTGACACTGGATTGCATAGGAACCCCCTGCCCTCTCCATGTGTGCCCACGAAGCCACGACGATCATACTAACCTGCGAAAGTTCCGTAAATAACAGAGAAGGGCCTGGCCTGCCAAACTCGTCTCACGTTCAAGGTCAGCATTGTCTGGCTAATGACACACTTCAGAGCGTATTTAGCATTGGTAGCTTGAAGGCCCTGGCTGGTGTGTGCAATGAAAAATCCAGTTTAATTTCTCCCACGTAAGCTCATTGTCTCCAGGTACTCAGCTCCTGTACTGAATTATCTGATCCCATCTTTGGAAGGCACCACTGGTTAACCTGAGTTTGTCTTAACATTAGGATACAAAGGTAAGAGGCAGCCCACTCAAGAGCCCCCTCTTCTGAAGGCATCTCTCACTCGGATGGAAAACAGTGGCCTCGGTTCCCAGGTTGACAAAGAAGGTGAAGACTAGGGGGAAAGAGAGGAGGAGGAAGGTGAGCAGGAAATACGGAAAATAAGAAGTGAGTGCCGTCATGAGACAGAAATTATTTCAAATTGTTCCACTCAATGGTGGAAAAGTCATCAGAGACGTCTTGCCTCTGAAGAGTCCTCAGTCTCTCCTCGGAATTCACAGCAAACTGGCACAGAACTTCTCAGGTCTGCTCCTGGTTGCAGCGAAGCCGCTCCATTGCCCAGCGAATTCCGATCCCGATCGCTGATGTGCACGTCACTGTGTAGACACGTTGTCGAGTGTAATTTCACTGTCCCTGTGATGTGCTGAGAAAGATAACTGGGAATTCAATATACAAAGGAAACGACGCATATAGCCCAGCACACGCAGAGAGCTTGTCGCGGCAGCCAAGGAAGAGCTTTGGTAAATTACAGTTGTTCTTATATTCATAACTTCTCCAATAAATTAAGGTTTAGTGCACTAATTAGATTGTATATTCAGGGCCCTGCACGTGCTCTTGCCTCTCACTCCACAGCTGGCAGGTGCTGCGGAGAAGATGATTCTGCTATTAGGAGCCAGGGAATTTTAAAGAGACAGGTACCACTGTGTGGGTGGTGTTGCCCTCTGCTGTTCCCCCGGCCAGGTGTGTGATTCTGGCCCGCTCACGCACAGCAGCTTCAGTGTTACTGCCGTGCCTTTATTTTGAAAACTGCTCATTTATTTTTTCATAAAATCTATATTACTCATTTCAAAATTTTAGAACCAGTTACACCGTGTAGACAATCATGTCGCTATAGACCATTTCAAGGGGGTTCCCGGTGAGCAATGAAGTCTGTTTTTGTTCCCCCTTCAGGTGGATGACTTGACTGAACTCAAGTTTCTGTGGACTCAAACTGACTTGGAAACAAATTCTCCAAATTGTGGAATATTCATTGGGCGGCTGAATGCATGACTGACAGAACAGAATGAAATGAATAGATCCCGTGAAAGGGCACGTGGATTCCTTGGTTGTAACTGTGGCAAAGTGATAAAATCGTGAAAAACTGAGAGGTGAAGGGCAGGTCCACAGGGTGGACACTACCTGGTTCAACACTGCCTGGTTCACCCTGGGTGTTTTCAAAGCTTGTTGCAAAATTTAATCCTCCTCAGGGAAAGCATATCCTCTTGCATGAGGAGTCCTACGCCACTGTCTTCCTAGACGTGTGAAACTCTCCAAGGGCCAAGAAACCCAGAGGTAGCGAGCAAGCCCCCGTCCCCAGTCCCAGGCTGCCGCAGGTGGCTGGATGGCTTTTAGAACATGGGACTAGTGATTCAGGGCGAACCAGGATCCCCAGGCATCTGATTTCACCCATCCCTCACTGCTTCCACCAGCGCCAGACGATCCAGCGAGGCTCGCAGCGTTAGCCCAGCGAGTTTGCCTGGGGACCCCAGCTGGCACTCAGGTGGTCACTCGTCTACTCATAAGCTGATCTGCTGGACAGGTCTGAGGTGCTGAGCCACTGCGGCTTTGCTTTCCCAACAGGCTTTCCTGGTCTCCTGCACTGGGATGAACACTCTTTAGGGGCACCGAGGGGCTCTGGGGTCAACGTAATTGAGGACTGAGGGGTCAGGGGAATGCCGAGTCAGGGACTGATGTTCCCAGACGTGGGCTATCTTCAAGAGCAGGAGGGATGCAAATAGCGTTTGCTTCTCCTGTGGTCAATGTCTGCGTCCATCACAGCACTGAGTTGCAATGCACAGAACTAACATCCATTCATTTGAGTCTAGGAGGAATTCAGTTCAGTCCCGGAATAGCCCTGGAGTCTGTAGAGCCAGGCTGTGAAGGGCAGGACAGACAGGCGGTGGGGCGTCCAGGGACGCAGGCAGGAGCCCCAGGCCTGGGCGGGGCAGGAGACATCACCGCCTCCGCCAGGAGCTGCCCCCGCTGGGGCCTGGGCCTCCGCTTCCCTGGACACGGTCACCCCCGACTCCCGAGCCTCGCTTGCTCCAGGCTACACGTCCCAGATTGGAGCGTGGGGTTCACCTAGCAGGAGTCACGTCCCAGCCACCGCTGACCGGAAAGTCAGAAAGCAGTGATCCCGCCTGTTTTTCTGGAGTGGCAGGAAGTGGGCCCCGCCTCCCACTCGGAAGCATGACACAGGGCCTCCCAACACGGCAGGGATGCAGCGCTCACGTGCGAAATGCCCCCTGTGCCTCCTCTCACCTTCCCCCGAGTACTTGGGATGCTGAAAAGACGTCCAGTACTTGCGCTATGGGATCTGAGATAACACGATTCAGCACCAACTTCCTGGTTAAAGGAGCAGGGAGAATCCAAGGAAAAGGGAAGAGAAATGCCAGGTACCAGGGAAAGCGGGCAGCGAAGTCGGCACTGTCATCCAGGACCCCATCTCCTCCTGCGACGCGCTGCGGCCGAGCCAGCCTGGGGTCCCGGCCTCGGCCACTTGTCCTCGGATCAAATACATACGGAAGCATCCGCTGGTTTACTTTGACGCCCAAGTTCCAAAAGAACCAGGATCACTCATCTTCTTTGTTCGATCTTCATAATAAACTGTGAGAATGTGTGAGAGGCCAGTGGGTATGGTTTGTGAGGCGGTTCTGCTGGTCCTGGTCTCCTTACGTGGACAGATAACAAAATAGCACGATAAACTTTTTTTTTAAATGACCACATTTATAGGAAGCTTCTTTTTTTGAAGGAAAAGACAGGAAATGATTCTGGGTGGGCTCTGAAGCCCCATTTAGGTATGTTATATGTGCTACAGTTTGAATTACCTAAAATGCTCTCCCCCAAAATGACAAAATGAATAATTTAACATTTAGCATCTGATGTTTATATGGCCTTTCAGCCACAAGAGATTTTCTGCACAACACAGACATAATTCTGAAAGGATCGTTTCATCTGGAGGGTCATATCTCTTTTTTTAAAGACACATTCCTTTCAGAGAAATAATGAAAATGGCCAGGAAGAAACAACCAGACTCATGCCTTTGTTCTCGCACCAAATCTCTGCTGAGAGACTGAGTCTCTACTGATGGCCGTGCGTAGGTGTGGAGGGGACGGCAAAGTGACTAAGTGACATTGGGGAGCTCGAGGCCCCCGGCGACTCACACAGTTCACAGGGTAAATCACGCCTGCCTCGTCCTAACATCTTTCTAGCGCTGGACTGAAAACTTGATTCTAACACACCTAGATGGTGTCCGGGGAACGTTATGGTGATGGAAATGATATAATCAAGGCTTAAGGTCTGTGAACAGACTAAGCAGGGGAACGACTTCAGCCTCTAGACGAGGATGATGATGAAGACAAAAGATGGATGAGGGATACACGGATGTATGGACAGATGACAGGTAGACGTGTAGATAATAGATGATAAAAAATAATAGAAGTTGATAGACAATAGATAACAGATGATTGATAGATATATAATAGGTGATAGATAGACAGATAGATTTAGTAGGCAATGACTATGTGCTAGAAGCTAGACCACCACTGGCATAAAATACTAATTGTTTCTAAGGGAACAGAGGAGATGTCATGCAATTATACACCGACACTAATTTTCACAGATCCATTAAATCTGAGCTTTGGAAGGAATATTACAAAACACCTGGTCCAACCCCTTATATTGGGAAAATGAAGATTAAACAGTTTTAAGCCAAAGCCAAAAATAAACCCAACTGTCCCTTCTTCTTTGCCATTAGATCTTTTCCTTGTGCCCTCACACACTGACTCACACACTCACTCACGTGCACTGACACAGTCACACCCCCCACACACTCACACACTCAGCCCACGGCGGCAGGAGGAAGAGCATCGCAGGCCGAGGTATCGTGCGTCCAGGGGTAACAGGTCTAAATCACAGAAGCAGAAGAACAAAGTAAATATAGAAAACCTATCTAGACTTTTTATAATGTTTATTTCATCACTTTTAAAAGCAGCATCTTGGTTTCATTGGACACTAAAGTTGAAAAATAAACTTCCTTTGTCCAACTCTAGACGTTCTACACTAAGTTCTGTGTGAGATCCTGATGAACCGAGGCTTAGATTTCCTGTTAACTTATTTCACCTTGAACATGAATTGGGCTGAAGACTCGGCGCCGAGCTCACGTCGTTACCGGAAAACTAGTGACTTACAGCAGCAAGCAGACTAGATCCTTTTCCAATGGCAGTTGGACATTCATGCTAACTCTTTACGATGCTCACTGACAGGGAAACACTATATATACTTTCCTAACTGACAGCCATGTTGAGACTGAGAAATACGCTGCTCTGTTATGAGCTTTCAAAACTGCCCTTCTGTTTCGACCATTCCATATCCAAATATGCTGGTGATCTTAGCCCGCAAGTCATGGAGATTATTCATTTTTCTTTGTATCATATAAATCTCCCATCATAAATGAAAATTGTGGAAAGTCACCATGTTTTTATGATTCCAAATTTAGAATCTGCAGGCTTGAGAGCGGCATTAAATTTGACTGCATTCTCTTTCATAATCATGACCAAATGTTATCATTAAAGAGATTTTCAAAGCCAGGATCATTATGTACTGTCCACTGGCATGTGTTAATTTGATGGACTTTTCTGGAAAAATAGCTAACAAGAGATGTTCAAGACTGAGCTTTGAGCAAAAAATTGAGCAAAAAGTTTTCTCTACTTTTTAGAACTTTTTAGAACTTTTTAAGCTAACGAAGCTTCATCTAAGCATATCTAAAATGATATTATGATGGATTTGATGCTATTACTATTTTTACTGCTATGAAAAATTAAGTATTCACAGGCAACACTTTTTAGAGCAAGCTGTTGTATTTGCACTCATTAAAAATGTGATTCTCTTGACATGACCAAAATGATGGCATTTGAGAAAGATTGTGGTGATCCTCGTTAAGGCCAATGTCTTCCACTGGCTTGCTAACTGTCAAGTGATTCAGAACCTCGTCACCCTCTGCTTTCAGGGGTGCTGAGCACCCTCTGCTGGATTTATCAGAGCGTCTCCAGCATTTTATTTGAGGAGGAGACAGGCGCTTTTCCCACCCCACGTTGAGTTAAGCCTCTCTAACTCGCCTACATTTTTCTAGTTGTCTTTGTAGATGTGAACTATCTGGCAGGACCAAACAGAAATTCTCCTAAATCTGAAACCACTGGTCTCCAAAATGGAAACTACAGACTTTTAATTGGGATTCAATCCAACGTAATTTATTGGCTCACCAGTGTGAAAAACTAGCAAACTCCACGGGCTTTCTGACACAGCGCCTGGAGGGACCGTGATGAGGGAGCGTCCTCAGCTTCTCAGGATGGTAGAGAAACCTGTCGTGGAGGCTTCTGGGTCCCGGCCCCCCTCCCCCAGGGAGTCCCACGTGAGGGCACGGGACTCAGCTCTTCACCATCCCTCTCCGGGACAACAGAAATGTTACCATCTTTAAAAAGACCAAATTCCACTTGCAGACTATAAAATGATTTAAGAACTTAGATTTTGTGGGAGAGGTTTTAGCTCAGTGGTAGAGTGTGTACTTAGCATGCACGAGGTCCTGGGTTCAATCCCCGGGACCTCCACAAAAAAAAAAAACCTAATTACCGCCCCCCCCCCAAATAACTTAGATGTTCCCTCCTCTAGTCTGTGTTACAGATGGGAAAGACAAAGGCCCAGACAGAATACAAGATATTTCTGATTAGACAGTAAGTCAGACCATGAAAAAGGTGCTCACAGACCTGAAATGACAGCACGATTATGGGTTCCCTGTTGGGTTTTTATTTTATTATCTTAAAAAAAATCCACCGATGTTTCTTTGAGAACACATAACTCACATTCTCATTTCTCTCTAGAGAAGACTGCTAATGGCGCTACATCCTCTGGAACAGAGAGAAATAAAAAAAAAGTCTCCTTTTGCTCCACAATTTGGAGAAAAGCAGAGAATACATGAAAATAAGCTCATTGAAACAACATGTTTCTCTCTGAAAGACCGCATCCTGTAAACAGCAAGCTGGGACACGTCATTTGCCAAGGGGACACTGCACCTGGAGTCAGAGTGTTCTGTGACACCTGGGGCACGGCACCCCCTGCGCTCGGAGCCACCGGCCGCCGGCCCGGGAGGCATTCCACTGTGCCAAGAGGGAGCTTCTCTTTTCAGCAAATGGGGGGGACCTGTGCCATTTGAGGAAGGATTCAATGGGAGGGTCCAAAAGCTCCAGGAGGAAGGCAGAGGGCTCCTCCTCCCCAAGGGCAAACGGACCAAACTCTAAAAACCCCGAGGCTGGGGTCTGGAAGGGAGCAAGGACCCTGGCCTGCCGTGCACGGGACAGGAGTTTGCAGGTCAGTTTGCTTTGCCTCTGCTAAGCTTTGGTGGGGGGGGTGGTTATTTACTCTGAGAGGCTGAGAGGAGAAGGTAAAGATGGGTGAGCAAAAAGAGGTATGTGTTAAGCAAAGACATATACTTTGCTGTTAGAGATTCTGTTCCACATCGTCAAACCGAAAAGAAAAACTGAATATCCGACAATACAAAGGTATACTCCCTTTGAAAAGGAACTGAGTGCACGCTGTCTCAGGTGGGGCCAAACTGAGGAGGACTTGTTTAGAATCTATAATTTTATGATAGCCTCTGGGGAAAAAATGTACCAAGAATATTCTGGCTCATTAATATAAAAATATAAGAACGAGGCAGAACTTAAGGAAAAGATGTCCCCACAGTGTTTTTTTTTTTCTTTTTAAATTAAGAGTCCAAAGAAATGACGGAGGTCATCACTGAAGGAATATATTAGAGAAAAGTACAATATATAGATTATGTCAAAATACCATTTAGAAAGATGTCATGGAAGAAGAGACTGCAGGTGGGAAGGCAAGTAGAAGAGACGAAGGGTAGTTTGTAGTAAGTTTTGCAACGTGTAAGGAGTGTCGTCGGTGTGCAGGGATCTGAGACCCAGCTCGGGGGAGACAGGGAGGGAGGCTGAGGGTTTCTGCCGAGCTGGCCTGTGCCGGGCCAGCGGAAACCGGGGCCGCACGGCCACCTGGGCCGCCACCCCCTCCCGGGGCCCGGGGACCGCCGCCCTGTCCGGTTCTCCCCTCCTCCTGGCAGGCCTCTGCGGACTTCCGAGGGGCCTGCCGTCTGTCTTCTCCGTCAGGGTCTCACTTCTCGCCACGTGAGCTGCAAAGCCGTCTCCGTCCTCTGCAGGGAAGAATTCGTCGCGGCGTCCTTGCCGCTTCAGCTCGGCCTGGGGTGCCTGTCCTCCCCTGCTCACCTATGGTTTGGGAAAGAGCTGTGTCCTGACCCCTTACGAAGCAGCCTGGAGAAGGATGTGCTCACTAAACGGGGGAAGGCCCTTTCTTACTCTCCGACCAAGGACTACAGCTTTTGTTCAAGTTACAGTACAATACATCCCGGTAACCGGACCCCGGGCCGCATGAAGCCCGGCTTTGTGTCTCAGGAGGAAACGTGCCGCCTCCTGTATCAGCTCCGAAAAGAGATTTTGGAGAGATCGTTCTGGTTTGCTAGGCCTGACCCTACGGCGCCGGGGGTAAGAACACATTTCCTGTCGTGCTTCACAAAGACTTCAGGCTCAGGGCGACTAAGGGCTCACTAGCAGCGTCCTCCTCTGTCCCCGTCTCTCTGACAGGGGCCACCTTGTAGGCAGGACAGAGGAGGCGCGGTCTGACGAGGGGGCATGCTAGTGAGATCGGGTTACGGTCCAGGAGGGAGACACACATGGTGCGGAGCCTCATCGGCGAGAGTCATGGGGATCAAACAGATTCTCCTGGAAAACATCTGCCTTTTCAGAATGAGATGCAAAGCCTCTGCAGAAACTTAATTCTCTCAGGCTCCAGAGGGGTCAGGGGCTGAGGTGGGTCCCATGAGGACCAGGAAGAGAGAAAAGAGGAAGAGACAGAAGGCAGGTGGGAGAGGGCGGATGCAGACCCACAGGACCTACCACACCTGCAGGGAATGCCAGTCCGACTTGGGGGGACGCTGTGTCTGCCCAGGTTCACTGACTGGAACAGAGTGGAGCATCGGTGTCCCGCTCTGGGGGGGGGGGGTGTGGTCATGGTGATCACGGGGTACGATGTTCATATAGGGGCAGGGGTTGTGCTGGAAATCCCTGTACCTTCCCTCCAAATTTGCTGTGAACCTAACCCAGCTGGAAAACATGCAATCTTAAAAAAAAAAAAAAATGAAAGGAGAAATATGGGGGGGGAAGGAGGCGACAAAGAAGAGTCAGAAGGAAAATGTGAAGAAACCGTAAATTAAACGTGTAAGGGTGCAGGTCTTCTAGTTCTAAAACAAACCGCTGAATAGAAGTCCAAGGCCCATCTGCAACCTTCCACCTGTCATAAAATGTCAACCAGCACCATCTGGAACTCGGCTCCGTGAGCTGGTCTCCAAACAGCACTGCAGGGTGCACCGGCCGGGTTCCTCGTCCTCTCCACCATCTCCAACACATCGCCAGCGTGGCCCTAGCCCCTCACACAGAGGTCCTGCTCTCTGGGCAGGTCCCGCATGGTTACTGACCCATGAGTGGACGTGCAGACATTTCTGGGTGGGAAGGAAGGGGTTGACATTCCTAGATTATTGAACCCTGGAAAGTTCCAACAGAAAGAAGGGCTAGCTTCTTAGCATGGCATCTCCCCATTCCTTCGATAGTTCAGATCATACCTTAATGTAATTTAACACATAGTGTTGTCAGGAGAATCTATAATACAGCGACACTGCAATCATGCATGGCAATGGACACTGTTATTACGAGGTGAGTGCAACATACTATGTCATAAGATAGGAGAGCAGCAGAGAGCAGAAGGCCCTCTGTTAGCACACGTGGGTCTTGTCAAGAAAGTGGGTCCCTAAGAAAGGTGTGTCCGGACCTCAGATAATCCGTAGCTCAGCCGGAGTCCAGAGCTGCGATCTCGATGGCGCCAGCAATCGTGGCTGTGGTGTGGCGGGTGTTCGGATGGTTGCCATGGGTATTATGGCCTTTCTTCCACGGTGCCAAGCTCAGCAGGAGGAATTGTAATGCTCTGGGGTAGACGGTCAGCTCGTGTGGCGGCCTGGAGAACACGGAAGCGGAGTGAGCGCTTGGGAATCACCTTAATTCTCAGCCTGCCCTTGGCCCCCTGGGTCAGACACGAGCTTTTCCACATGCTGCTCGCGTCTGTCGCCTGGGAGCTGGGACGACTGCTGGGTTGGACCTCCCTGCGTGCTGGTTACTGGGGCCACCTGGAGACTGCAGACGGCGGGGGGTGTTCCTGTCCCCATCGCCCTCGGGTGGGCTACCTGCCCCCGGTGGCCTGAGGTTTGCTTCCTGCCTCCGGACAGGGGACAGTTTTATGGGCAGACCAAGAAGGCAGCTTCAGAGAAGCTGTCAGGTAGCACCTGCCGCTCAGGGCAGAAAGCACGTCTACAGCATCCCCAAACCAAAGGCCTCCTGCCTTTGAAAACGGTAAAGACGCCAAATTCACGGCTTCATCAGACGCTTATTTTGCTTTTATAAAATTTTAAGCACCGGAAAAGTCTTCCTTACGTTAAACCAAAATGACCCCCTCCCCACCTGTGTGTCTTCACACCTGCGCCAGGCAAGTCTTCTAAGCCTTACTCCCCCAGACACACAGAGATGAGCAGACTGTTGCACTTGCTATAGTTCAAGGTCACGTATCACCCTGAGTCCCTCGGGGTTTGTACACAGCACAGAGCCACCCCTGGGCAGCCAGTCCCGCCCAGAACAGGAAAGGACCACAAGCCTTCTGCTGGACACCATTCCTGTTCTACCTAATATCCAAATATGATTAGATGATTGCTAGGAGACAGTAATTACTTCAGCTGTCTAGTAGCGACGGCAGCCTCGGTGCTGCGTGCACACACACTTCCATGATCACAGCATTAGAAATCAGACCATTATCATCTCATAGGGCTGAGCCACAAACTGGAGACATTTGTCTCTGGAAGACTAGCTGAACCGTGCATATTATTAGAATGACTGCGTCCTCCTTTTTAGCTTGCTGTCTACTATCTTATTACTTTATATTCTAGAATCTAGAGGAAATCTTTGACAACTCAAAAGCTCTCTAGAGACAGAAAACCCCAGGGGAAAGGTGCACCACAGAGATGGCATCGATGAGGACAAGTCAAGGAGTAATGGGAAGAGGTATAGTGGGAAAGGCACTAGTTTTGCCAGTAATTTAATTTGAGGACCTCCAAAGCCACTGATCTCTCAGGGCCTCAGTTTCCTCTTAATAAAATCAGGAAGTTGAATCCGTGAACTCAGCATTTCCTTTAAGTTCGTAAATAAGTCGGTTACTACAGGAACCTCGATTTTAGCGGGAAGATAAAGAAGCCACAGAAGAGAAGGGAACATGTGTAAATGCTTAAAAAATACTTGCTGGCTGAATGAATGGAGAACAGGGTCTACTTCAGAGCTGTCCTGAAGGTGAACCTTCCTTTAATGGCATACGAGCTGTGAGGGAATCCAGTCCCTCTCACGAAGCATTCTGTGCGTCCCTTAAATAACACTCCTTTCGGATTAATTGCCATTCGTTTAATCACCTTTGAAATTCTATGTGCTGTCCTGGTTTTATAAGTACCTGAAAACAGGCGGCACCCCATGCGGATCTGACTGGGCAGCAAGGGGCCAGATTACGGAAGTAAATCATGACTCTGTTACTGGACTTCAACTCCTCAGCAGAGTCTAAATAAGACATTTTAAAAAGTGGTTTTAAGCGGCGGCGGCAGAGGTGAGGCCAGCAGTTTACTCCCTAATGACGGGCACCTTGTCCCAAGCTGTCCCCTCCCCTCCGGCATGACAGGGGGTAGCATCTCAGACGACGTCAGAACCAGAGACGTGTTCGCGAGGTTGTCCTGAATGTCAGGCGTTTAAATGAATACCTGTCCTGATCACCTTCCCGAAAAGCTCCCCGACACGCAGAGAGTGGCGGTGCTTCCTTCACTGAAGCTGTGAACACTCGGACAGTCACGCACGAAAGCGTTTCCAAAGAGAACATTTGGATCTAGTGCTCTCTGGAGTATCCAACTGCCTACTTGTAAGATTATTTTTGGCATCTATGAATATCTCATATGCACAGTATTATGAATGCATCTGAAACTTCTGCAAATGATTTTATGAACTACACCAGAAGCAGCAGTGCCAGCGAGAGGGTCTGAGGGCAGAGTCTGCAGGTTGGGTATTTTGCTGGCGTTGATGTGTCTCATTAATAGGTACGTGATGAACGGCCAGTTCCCCCAGGAGATCAGTGTCAGCAGGTATGGGAGACTATTTCTACAAGTTGCAGTGTGTGTGGTTAAGAACACTTAAAATAATGTTTTCTGCATAGTATGATTTTTTAGGTAAAGTCATAAGAAATAAAAGCAAATTTGCCCCCTCCTTAGAGAAAGAAAGAAAATCTCACATGTTGAATCTCCAGCATTCATGCAATGGAGTCAGAGGGGGATAGAGAACGCTGCCAAGCAAAGACATTAAGATTCCAACAACAAAAACAAAATACCGCGTCTGGGATGGAGACGCCTTTGAGGAAGTTGTGAGCTGAGCTGTGTGCCTGTGTCCACAGGAGGGGAGGGGCCCTGGAAACACCACCATTCCTTATTTCTTCTCAAATAGCCTTCGCAGCCAGAAGTCCCTGAGTGCGACACTTAACTACAAGCCCCTAATGATTTTTCTTTTTTTTTAATTTGCTTTAAGATCTTTCCAGAGCCCTCGAACTGGGCTGAAAAGACAGCTCTCCCTGCCGTCGTCCCGTGACAGGCACGGAGGCCCCAGTGAACCCTGCAGGACACCATCAGAGCTTCCAACCCCCGCCAAAGCCTCCCCCAGGAGCCGGGGCACCGGACTTTGTGCCCTGGCACCTCCTGCAGGGACCTGGCACCTGGCAAACCCCGGCCTGGATCTGGACGCGATGGAGCCAGAGTTCACTTAAAACCCTGGATTCAGGAACTCAGCCTAACATTTCCAAGCACTAACCTAAAAGGCCATCCCGCCCTTCCGTTGGCATTGCAGTTACAGAGAGCCGCGGGAACCCAGGCAAGAACCCAGTTCATCTAACCTTCCTGACCTCACTGTGGAAAGGACAGCCATACCCTGGGTGCAGGAAAGAGAGGGTGCGATGAGCTGCTTCTTTTAGTTGAAGCAAAATAAGCTTGTGAGGGGATAAACAAATGCACAGAGGTTCCTTGCTCTTAAACCTGTTTTTATGGAGAAGATAGTGCATAACACAGATGCACGGAAATCACATTCGGGATTTTAGAGATAAAGAAATTAGTAGATTGCTTCCCAAATGTGGGCAAAGTTGGACTGAATTAAAATTTCCACATCTTGCTCTGCCAAGACAGCTGATCGCATCTAAGTATCAGGCAAATGCGGATAGAAAAACAGCTGGAGAAAGTTCTCGTTTGGAAGTTCGTTTGCATTTGTCTTCTTTGGGATCATGACAAGATTCCTAACTTTTTATGACAATATTCTTCCTTCAGCTACCTGTTTTGCAAATACTTTTTAAAACAGTCAGCTTAGTCAGCTTAGAACAGTATTTCGTCTTGAGCTCGGCCCAAACGCAATGCAACAGTCATCTACTGGAAATCGGCAAAAGCCAGAAGTGAGGGGCCTTGGAAATGACAAATTCAGGACACATGGGATTGAAACGGTAACATTCATTCCCTCCTGCAAGTTCTTTCCCGAAAGAGCCTGAATCCTCAGACTTTCTCAGGAGAAGGCCGTCTACGGTAGGTCGGTACTTGAAAGAGGTTAAGGAGCAACCTTGAGGCGGGCACGGGAACGCCTAGGAGACGTGTGATGGTCCTGCTCACCTGCCGCTTAGCAGGTGCTGACCTGGGCGTGTCCTCTGTGCCTGGCGCTGGCCTGGACACCCTGGGGACCCCCTGCCATACAGACCTTCAAACACAAGGGGTAGAAATAGGCACAGAGAAGAACAGGAAGCGGCAGAGGTCACTTTTTTAAAAAACAATTTTTAAAACATTTTTTCAAATGTTTTCTTCTTTTTTGTTCTTCCAGGCAGCCCAGCAGAATAGGTCAAGAAAGGACTTTTTAAGGCCACTTGACAGATGAAGGAACCGAGACAAAGCCATCAGGTGCCTAAAAAACGAACGCCTCATAGAATGAATTCTGGTGAACTCGGGACGGGGCTGTGTGGCCACAGGTCCGTGTTCCTTCCACACCGCAGGCCGCCTTCCAGACTTGACGGCGGGCCTCCTGCCTTGCGGAGGCGGAGGCGAGGCGGCCTCTCCTCCGTGAGGCGGCCCCTCCGGGGTCTCTGGCAGCAAGCACCCTCCCCTTCCCGCGGTGTCACCAAGCTCGCCCAGCTCTGTCATAGGCCCCGCTCTCGTGGAGAAAACACTTTTCAGCAGCTTCCAACCCAAAGAAAAACAGCCCATTCTTGCCCATCCCGGCCAGTCCCCCTCCCGCGGGCTCCCACTCCGTCCTGCACGTGTGCCCGCGTGGTCGCACGCCTGTGGGCACAGAGCGGTGGCCTCCCCATCCCAGCCGCCCCCTCGCCTCCCCGCACCCAGGGGCCTGCCGACTCCCAGGCAGCGGGAAGCCTGCCGGCCACGCCGCCCGGATAAGACTTGGTGTTTTTACTCCAACTTTGACCACTGGACCCGAGGACCCACCCCAACTTTCAAAACAGTGTCCCTCAGGCCCCGTGACAAAGGTTGGACACAATAATCAAGTATAGGTTACAAAATAGGTTTTAAATCATTAAAACCTATGGAGTAAGTTTTAAATCACTGAAAAAAAAATCACAAGTTAAAATGCAAAAGATCTGTATAAATTTCAGATATGTGTGTGTGTATGCGTGTGTGTGTATGTAATGCACGTACATATATAATATACAAAATGTGGGTACATAATATATTAAATTATATTTATGTCATATATAATTATATTATCAAATATAATGATAAATAATATGAATACATTAATATTAAGTATTATATAATTATAAAGATATAATATAACTGTGTTTTATAATATATAACTATAGTATATATTAGGTATTATGTGATTATATTATACATTAGACATATTATATGTGCACACATTTTATATACATACACACATATTATATGTAGACACACATCATCTGAAATTTTAACTGAGATTGTTTGCATTTGACTTGCTACTCTGAATGCTCCGTAACAGTTATACATGACAAGTGCCGTAACCTTGCATGTAACGGGAAGTCGCTGCTCAGGGCAGCAGCCACCTCCAACCAGCGGCTGCAGGACACTGGGTGGTCAGCAGATGTCTGCTTGCCATTCTTGGCACTTTGCTGTGAGGTGAATTGAAACCAGCTTTGAACTATGAAACATTAGCTTGTTAAAAAAATCATAGATCAATACCACTAGGAAAGCGATCAGGTGATCCACGTGGGAGGAAGTCCTGATCGTCTGCCCAGAATCTTCATGGCAGGCGTCCTGGCTCTGTCTGTGCAGCTGGTTTGGTTGATTCCGTGATCAGTGGCAACACGCAGTCCAGGCAGATGTAATGCGCACCTCCTGGACCTGGTGTAGCTAGTGCGCACCTGCCGCCTCAGCCACCTGCTGCAGACACAGGCCAGCGTCCGACACCGGCCTTCAGGGGCCCACGCTGCTCAGGCGCCCTGGAAACAGATCATTGCAACACAAGGAGAAACCGCTAAAATAGCTGCTATAAGATAAAACATTAAAAATCAACGTCCTAGTTATTAAACGTATTTAAGAATAAACGTATTGAAGAATCATAAATCTTCAGTTAAAATTGTCTTTTTCATGTGTGTCTTACAAGGACTCTCTTGCCATCAGTCCCATGAATAACACACTTGCCTCACGTGTGCTGTTGGACTGGGTTCATGTTGGAGAACATGGCTTCAGCAACACCTTTCAAATGCTCAGGCAGCCGCACACGGGCATGGGGAGGTCACTAAATGCAGAGCAACAGGGCCGTGGTCCAGCCCCTCCTGGCATTTAGGGTGAGAAGAGAAGACAAGTCATTGTTTAATGAGCAATGGTCAGCCAGTGTCTGAGTGCTGTCAGGGCGGAGTCGTGGGGAGTGAGAGGGAAGAAGGCATGTTGGCAGGTGTCTGTGACTGTCCCTTGTTCTCTTTCTCACATTGTCCCTTTCAGTAGATTAAACTGCCTTATTTTAAGTGTCAGATGGCTCCCCAAATGCTGACGGTATTTCCAAGCCTCCGCATTTCTAGATCCTCTCTGTCCTTTAGTATGAAGCCACGTTCTACCATTTCTAACCTCCCAGCACCCTCCCCTCCCCGGGAGCCTTCACACGTGGCCATGTTCTCTGCATGATGTGCCTGCCTGAGGGCTGTGAGCCCCTTGTACCATTATTGAAAGAAGCACCCGTTCCTCCCTTTGGGACCTGCCTGATTTCAGTGTCTTGGATTCTCCTGGGCAGGGTGACCTTATTCCTACAGAGTGCTTTTCTGAGACACGACCCCCCTCCCGCAGCCCACTTTAAGGTTTCTGAACATAAAGAGCAGTGGGTCAGGTCCATCTGGTAACATTACGTAGTCAAGGTTCTGGATTATTTGGATAAAAAATGAAACAGAATAGACGCATCCACTGCCTAAAAGCATCTGGTCCCTTTTAATAAAGACCTACCACTTGGTTGTCTGGAAACAAGTCTATTTGTACCCAGCATATACCCCTAGAGTTCTCTTCTTTTCTTTTTCTGTTTTTTCTTTTCCAGTTGCAAAGCCACATCAGAAGTAAACACACTCTTTCATGTAATTCTCCACTGGAAACGATCTGAAACCACTTCCCAGCTGGTCTGAATAGACTCTGAATGTTCAAGGGATATTTCACAGATCCGAACCAAAAACCTAGATAGTACATGAAATTGGTAACTGCTCTCAAAATCCTGCCTTTTGACAAGTGTCAAAGAGCTCAAACCATGTAGACTGAGACCTTGAATTGTCATTAAGTCCGTGTTAACTGCCTCGTCCCCTCTGTCCCATTTGAATCTTCCAAAGTAAAAGACATAAAGCATTAAGTGTCCTTCCATGGGACAACATGTTCAACCTTTGGTGATGGATAAAAATTACCACATGGGACTTCCAATGTGACAGTTTAATGTTTTTATTAAGTGTACTGTTTTTGTTTTTGTTTTTTTTTTTTTGAAGAGAGAAGAGGAATTTTACCCCTTGTTACTAAATAAGCCATTTGTCTTAAAAAAAAAAAAGATATCTACATACATATAAATCACAAAGTCATACCAATATTTCCTGTTAAAATTTAGCCTTCTCAACCCTTTATTACTTTTTAATTTGTATCTCTTTTTTTAAACATTTTTATTGAGTTATAGTCATTTTACAATGTTGTGTCAAATTCCAGTGTAGAGCACAATTTTTCAGTTATACATGAACATACATACATTCATTGTCACATTTTTTTCTCTGTGAGCTCCCGTAAGATCTTGCGTATATTTCCCTGTGCTGTTTTTGAAGCATTTCAGATACCTTGTCCCACTTGACTCTCTCGACAAACTTCCGACGTCAGCAGGGCAGACAGCATTGCCAGTGTGTTGAAGGGGAGAAACCTGAAGTGGGAAAGATGAAATAATACAACTTCTCACTAAGATGGTGGCACAGTTCACCTCCTGACCAGCCCCTCTGCTCAAGGCGCTTAGGTGGGTAAAACAGCCGCAGAGAATAGCAAAGGCAACACCTGACCCTCAGACACGGCTCTGAGGGATGCAGAATTCAACAGGGAAAGAGAGCAGAGCAGGATCTCCTCTGGGGTGGGAAACAGAGAGCCACCTGGGTGTAAAAGAAGCCAGGTGCCCTCCAGTCTCACCCCTTGGTGCCAGGTACAGGTGGCATCTTTCCTTATTTTAAAGGAGCCTGAAAATCAACAATGATTGTCAATTCCACTTTCTGCGATGGCTTTCAAAAATGTATTTAGCGAGGGAGACGACACCTGACAGTCTTTGACAAGGAACTATGTCCCCGACAGCAATCTGAGACAGAGTCCCTGAACACTTGTTAAGACGTGGTTCTGGACTGGAAGGCAGAGGCCAGGTGGAGGTGGTGGGAGCGCTCTCTACAGGCAGGTGATAATAATCACAAAGGGACAAAGACAGAGGACAATGAAAACGCACTCTAATGACTACAGACCACATTATGGGTACAAGTCAGCAGTAATTTAATGCTGAGATACACAAAGTAAATGATCAGAAGAGGAATTTGCTCTAGATGGAGTTAATTCTACAGAAGACTGTGCCCTTAACATAAGTACGGATGTGTCATTCAAAAGGATAAAAACTCAGTTTTTGTTGCAAAGATAAAGATATCCTTAAACAAAACAAGTCTTCATGCTAAGATTATCTAAACCACCAGCTACCAAATCACGATATTTAAAAAGCCAACTACAAATCTGACAAAGAAAAATGCAGACCTAGATTTTTTTTTTTAATGTAGATGGAGTATCAGTTTCCTAATGCTGCGTAACAAGTTACCACCAACTCAGCTGCTTAAAACCATGCCTTTTTACTTATGCCTCAGAAGGCGGGGCGGGCTCAGCTGGGTTTTCTGATCTGGGTATTTTCAAGGCGAAGACAACGTGTCTGAGGAGAGTCCACATCCAAGCTCCCTGAGGTTGCTGGCAGAGTCTGATTCCCGGTCACCATTGGTCTGAGGTCCTATTTCCCTGCTGGCTATCAGCCAGGGCCACTCTGTCCTGGTGGAGGCTCCCAGTCTCCCTTCCTGTGCAGCCCCCTCCATCCTCCAGCCAGTCGTGGCATGGCAAGCCCCTCTCTTGCCTCGAATATCTCTGACTTCCCTTCTGCTGACAGCCAGAGGGAACTCTGGGCTCTTAAAGGATTCAAGTAATTCCATTAGGCCCATTCAGAGACTCTCCTTTTAGCCATATAACTTACCACTGACATCATTTTCACAGGGTCCCCCACCCTCAGAGGGGAGAGGATTTCACAAGGGTCAGGGGTCATGGTGGGCCATCCCATCCATCCTTGAGGCTGGAAAAAGAGAATTAGTGAAGTGGAAGACAGGACTAACAACTCATCTGAGAAAATGGCACAGAGAACTCCTAGTTTTCATTTTTTTAATGAATGCCAGAGAGACTGAAGCATCAATTCCCAGCCTGTTCTCCCGGTAATCGAAGGTCTCCAACATCCCTTTAATAAGAATCCCAGAGGAATGGAGTATCGGAGAAAGAATGGAAATCACTCCTGACTTTTATAGGGAAGTCAAGAAATACACAGTTTTTATTTAGAAAGTGTGCCCAAGGATAATAAATAAAAGTGAATTACCTCCAGAGAACTACAGTGAGGCCGACAGCACACTCCTCATTAGGAGTAACAGACGTACAAGTGGAGACGTGTCAGCCTAGGCTTGTGTGTGCAATTTAACAGTCATGCGAAAGCAGCCTGGCTCGCCCCCTGCTCCCCACCCCCGACCCCCCGACCTCCCGACCCCCACCCCTGCCCCCCAGCTTCCGCTCCTGCAGGGGGAACCTGCGGTCCAGGGCTCAGAAGGACCCAGTGCTCAGGGTTTAATGCTCTGCTCTTACTGTCTTGAAATCCTTAACAATTTCATCTGTGACTTTGAGCTTTTAAAGAGAAGTCAGTTGGCACAGCAGAGTGCTCACCAGGGCCTGGGGTGTCAGCCCAGGGGTGTCCTACCTCCAACCACTTCTTTAGGAAGCATTCCTGGCTGCCTGATCTGTCCCCCTGACTCACTGGACCCAACCCAGCCTCCACCCAGGCCCTGCCCTGCCTCCACTGCTTTGGGGGCCCAGGTGGGAGCCTGGGCACGGATTCAGTGGTGGCTGTCCCGCCCTGGGCTGGCAGCCCCAGTGTCTTTGGAAAGCAACCTGGCAGGTCAGCCTCTCACCCATCCTGACCCAGCACAGAAGCATCCCAGTGAGGAGGGTCACGGGGGTGTGGAGCCCAGGTGCAGGCGGGAGAGGGAGCTGGAGCCGGCAGACTCCCTGCTGTCATTGGGTACTCCACGTGGGTACCCCCCAGGGTCTGCACTCGCCCCACAAGCTTCCCACTCCAGAGGGAGCACGACATTAAATTACAAATAACTCCACATCAAGTCAAGAGAGAGACAACAGAAAAAAAGGGGAAAAAAATGTATATATGAGTACCTCTCATTGCAATTTTTTCTGTTTTTTCAAACAACCGCCCCACTTTTATTTTGCACTGGGATTATTAAATTAAGTACCCACTCCTCACTGTGCTACCCCACAAAAGACCTTAAAAGTCACTGTGTTTATCTCGTCCTCCACATTTTGAACAGTTCTGCCATTCACAGCCCCATGAATGAGTCAGATTACTCCAGCATTTATCAGCCCCATACGTGTTTGAAAACAGCAAGCATTTTTTTCACTGACTGCTCTCTTCCCCCAAAAACCATCTCCACTTCTTAAAACTGTATCACCTTTAGGTGACCAAAGACCACTTGTGATCAACACTCTGTAGATTTAGTTTCTCCACCGGTTCGAGTCCTACCAAGTTATTTGCACATCCATCAACAAACGTGCTCAAGGTGTAGGAAACTTAATGGAAGATGGAGAAGTTCACAGGTAACCCTTCTGAGGAGTGGAAATCACAGACAGCAAGATTTAAACATGAATGAGGGGAAAAAATGTCTCCATGATACATTCTGTCCCCAGGTGGGCTGGGCTGCAGGAGGGGGTGGTGAGCTGCCCCAGGACACGCCCAGCAGAGCTGCACACCCGCCAGCGACCAGGCTCATCCTGGAGAAGCACATCCCACTGGAGTTGGCTCAGTGGCCTTGAGCGTCCCTTAGAGCTCTGAGGTCTAGAAATGAATGAAATTACTGTTAAATTTACATGTGTGGAAATATTAAACCGGGCTGAAATATATCATCCTGCTTTTAATCGCTAACATATCCCATTCTTGGAAACAATGCTATGTCTGTATCCCCATCTGACTGTGCAAAGCCGGTTCAAAGGCACAGGTGAGCAGTCGGGAAAAGACGCCATTAAAACCTCTGCCGAGCCGAGTCAGGGAGGGAGGGGGTAGCTAGTCGGCTAAGAGCAGGAGCTAAGGAGGGATCACCGAGGAAAGTTAGAGGAATATACCTCGTAGCCCATGGGTAGTTCATAAATTCTATTAAATATCAACATTTCTCTTTTACTCCCTGGTTGGTAAGCTCTGGAAATAACTGCTCTTCTGTCCTCTCCCTCAGCAACAGAAATATCCATTTCAGCCTCAAACTTCCAGTTTCTTAGCGAGAAGCCAAGACTATACAATACAACACGAGTGATGGTTTTTCTGGCAATGTATGTTCGCAATAAAAGAAAAGTTAGGAGGGAAGTGAGAGCTGCATGCTTGAGATTGCTAAAACCCAGTTACAGCTGATTAATGCAGAGAAATTACCCAAGATCAGCGCGCGAGGGGACATCTGTAGCAGAGCCAAGGCAAGGGAGACCTTTCAGGACCCACTAGATGCCAAACACACAAATTCAAATCGTCATAGGATTCAACAATGCTGGAGATCTTTTTTTTTTTTTTTTTTTTTTTTTTTTTTTTTTTTTTTTTTTTTTTTTTTTTTTTAACTTCTTCAAGAAGTTTCTTTGGGAGAAAAGTGCACGGAGCTCTGCTAACAGGGGCCCTTCCTTTGAGAGCTGCGCATCACATGGTACTTCATTACTTTTATGTATCCCCACGTATGTCCCAAGGTTTGACCTGATGATGACTTTGCATTAATTATCATGCAAATTCCACGCACTGAAACGCAGAGAGAACCAGCAAGAGACACACAAAGCTGTCTGTGTCAAAGGTTTGAATAAACTTAAACGCCAAGTATCATTAGCAGAGTCTCTCTCTCTTCCCAATCAATTCCCAGAACCCAGATTTCTTTTAAATCTTTCTCTAAAAATGATCTCATCCTGATCTAATGATGCTGATTCACAGACACGGTGAGGTAATGCACTTAAGATAATGCATCATCTCAATGGCTCACAGAAGTGTAAATGTTTAGCAGGATCTCAGGACAGCATTAACTTTTACTGTAACAAGAAACAGCAAACTAATGCTACAGTGCAGCCACCAGCGCCACGCTGGGCTGAGACAGCGTCAGGAAATGTAAGAGAGGATGCTTGCCTCCTCCGAACTGTAGGATGCTGACTACTGTCAGAGCTGACTCATTTAGAAGAAAAGGGAAAACATTTCAGGTGGTCAATTACACTTTTTTTAAATATAAAAGCAATGTGTAAATCTGCATGACCCACTGACAATCTGAGCTTTTTTTTTTTTAACCTGTTAGTCTGTCATTCTTATAAGCACAAAGAGTTCGAGTTTGTGAATAAATATGTATTAGAAAGATTTTTGAAACATCTAACTATAGAGGGAAATTTTTACTGATCCTCATAGCAGAAGTCAGACTCTCAGAGAAGTCTTTACAATTTACACTTGCATTCAGATTATGTTGTGTGTGTCTGTCTAGCAAACTGCTCTTCCTACTTCAGTTTTATGTATGTAGCCATTAGACTCAACGTGCTTGCCTTCTCAAAATATACGAACGTGGATTGCAATGGAAAGAATAGAGTCTGGGAACAGGGAAGCTGAAACTGTAGACGGTGGAGCTCGACGGGGTCTGAGGAGGTACCTTCTCTAGCCCACCCCTTTCACGGGTGATGAGATGAAGACACAGATGGGATGTGAGGGGCAGAGTCATTCACGTGTTTAGTCCCCCCGCAGATACTAATTGTAGGGCGCGATTAGTGATGGGGTCGTGATGATGAATGCAGCTTGGTTCTTGCCCTCAAACAGCCTTCAGTGCAGCAGGAACCCGGAATATGTAAACAACCAATTACACAGGAGACACGAGAAGCACATGCTGTAAGCGAGGTGCCATGGGACAGCAGAGGAAAGCGCAGCTCGCCGCACACAGGAGGGAGGCAGGTGTGGAGGTGCGGCCGCTGCTCAGAGCCCGGGAGGAGCGCGGGTCGTGGAAGAAGGCAGACAGGAAAGAAGGACAGAAGGAGGCATCAACACACACAGAGCACGCGGAAAAGATGGGCTGGGCACACGCCAGAGGACTGATGGAGGGGGACCCCGTGGATGGTAAAGTGACCAGATGGCAGAGGTCCTGCCACCCATCTGGTTAGAAGAATTACGAGGCGCCCTGCTGCAAGGTCCGCCGCGGGGTTGGGGGCTCCTGACTGGTCTGTGAGCGTCCTCCACTCCGTCCCGACTTCTCAGGGATTTTCATACAGTAGAACGGTCGTATCCCGGAAACAGAACCAAATGTACTGAGAGCGCCGCCCGCACAAAGCATCACACCTTGATGAGGTTCTTTAGATTCTGTACCAACTGCTAGTCTACACAGCGGGATCCTGCAGCCATTCCACGGAACCTTCTCGTTTCCTCTGGGAGCAGAACACGTGTCATTTTAACTGTGCAGATGAGCTCATTCCGCCTCTCAGAGCTCTCTGACTGGCCAAGCAGTAGGTCCAGGACCAACTCCCAGGTCTTCTCGACCAAGTCCACTGACCTTTCCAATACATTATATTTCTTCTCAAAAATTACCTTTCTCATTTTGCAGAAGGACGCGCCTAAAAGGCCAGAGTGCAGTCTGAAATAACTCAGAACCCAGAGGTGTTTCAGAGAACAGTCTGCCGTCTGACGGGCGCTGTGTCCCCTCTGTGGACAGGCTCCCCTCGCCTGCCTCGGCCCCGCTCCCTCAGCCCTCGAGCCTGGCTTTCATTCTCTCCTGCAAGTGTCCTTTCAGCAACTGATAACCCTCCCGGCGATCAGACCCAGGGACCTGTCCCCTGTCCCCACCTCTTTGATCTCTGCAGCTTTTAAAGCGGTCACATCACCATTTCCTCTCTCAAGGCTCGACTCGCTCCTTCACTCCCAGCGCTGACCTTGCCTTTTCTGACCCCACTTCCCACTTCTCTGCCTGCCCTTTGTTCTCCCTTGTGGGCAACACTATCCTCTGAGTGGGGCTTGCCTGGAAGTTTGACGTGCCCTGAGGATGTGAGCTTGGTTCCTCTCCTATCGTGAAAACTCTCCTTGGTGCATCCATCATTTCATTCATTCACTCATTAGTTCATTTATTTAGTACCTGCTCATTTCCATGTGGATATTTTCTCTGTGGATTTCTAGACTGACCAGGGATGAACGGGGAGTGTAGCACCATTTTTTTTTTTTCAAGAATAAGCTTCTCTCTGCAACTGCTAAAAACAGACAAACCTGAAAAAAAAAAACTTCTATGATATATTAGGTATATTTAAAAGCTTTAAAAGTATATTCAGATTAGTATTTATACACACACACACACACACACACACACACACACCGTATCTTCTTTATCCAGTCATCCACCATGGACATTTAGGTTGCTTCTGTATCTTGGCAGTGTAAATAGTGCTGCTAGGAATACTATTCAGCCATAAAAAAGAATGAGATAATGCCATTTGCAGCAATGCAGTCAGACGTAGAGATTATCATACTAAGTGAAGTAAATCAGACAGAGAAAGACAAATTTCATATGTTATCACTTATACATGGAATCTGAAAGAATGATATAAATAAACTTATTTACAAAACAAAAAAACAGACTCACAGACATAGAAAACAAACTTACGGTTACCAGCAGGGAAAGGGTGGGGGGAGAGATAAACTAGGAGTTTGAGATTAGCAGATACAAACTACTGTATATAAAACAGATAAACAACAAGATTCTAATGTACAGCACAGGGAACTATATTCAATATCTTGTAATAATCTATAGTGAAAATAATATGAAAAAGTGTATGTGTATATATATATATATATATATATATATATATAAATAAAACTGAATCACTATGCTGGACACCTGAAACTAACATAACACTATAAACCAACCATACTTCAATAAAATGTTTAATATATTGAGTGTTTAAAATATTTATAAAATTCTTATTTATACACATAATCTCCCAGACATCCTATCCTGCCCCAACCCTCTTTTCTCTTTTGTTTTCTTCCACAGAATTAATTATATTTAACATTGACGCACAGCCTCTTCAAGTCACTTTGTTGTTTTTCTCTCTCTGCCCTGGAACGTGACCATCACGAGGGCAGGGATTTTCATCAGTTTTGTGCGCTGTTGTATTTCTGGAGCCTTGAATTGCAGCTGGTATTCTGTGGATCCTGAAGAAACATCTGTCAGATGGAAGAACACACAGGCTTTGGGAGCATGCATGCAGTGGAGTTTTCCGCTGCCACGGGGAGGATCAGGTTCACCAAGTGATCTGTGCTGACCTCACCTGTCCTTCACGGAATCTGATGTAATGGGAGTTTATGGGAACAGACATCTCAGCGCCAGGCAGGCAGGGGAAGAGCTGCGGTTCAGGATCTCTGTGATGCTGGGAGTAGAAACGGTGTCCTGGACTCTGGGGACCGCTGACAGCTTCAGTGCCACTCCCTGACACGGGAAGGCAAGCCCAGCTGGGACCGTGCTTGGCTTCCCCTAAGTCGAGTCCATGTCGGGGCGCCGTGTGCTGATCCTGGATCAGCGCTTCACCAGGTGCCCGTGGCTGGTCCAGCATCAGAGAGGGCTTCCTTCAGCCCTGGAGCTGCGGTCATGGCGCTGGGCGTGTAAACAGCTTGTAGGGCGGCACCGGCTTTGACTGTTGTGAGGTTTTCCCGCGTGTCTGTGTTTTAAAAAGAACCTGTGAACACACAAAATTTCCTGAAGGGGCAGCTGGGTCGTAGGAAACAAAAACCCCTCTCGCTTCTGCAGAGGACTCGCATGGCTTTGGGGGCAGAATTTTTTCTTTCTTGTAATATCCTGGACGCCGTTTTTTCCGGTGGGCGTGTAGGATTAAGCCGAGCACTGTCTGTGAGGATATTGTGTCTTTGTAACACAATTCCAAATGACACCCATTTGCTACAGGGGCATAAAAAACAGGTGTCTGTCTCTCCCCATCGCAGGTAAACACACATCCAGTTCTTGCTAAATGATCGCTTTTCTAAGAAGCAGCTCTCAAATCAGACACGATAGGACCTCGATCACAGACACTCTCAGTGTTAAACAGCTGGTCTTCTGCTGTTGCTGTCCTGGCGCCAACGAGCTGTCAGGGCAGAGAGTGACTGAATGCTGGCCAAGGCTCCCTGGATCGGAGAGAAGAGGAGACACATGGGGTGCTGGCAGCCGGCCAGCCCTGATATTCACTTTCTCATCAAAAGAGAGACACCGTTTGAGTCATTAACGTGCTCCTGATGCAACTAACCTGGGGCCTTCAGGGCGCAGCGAGTTTCTCCTCCACTTCAACTCCAACGTTTGCTGCAGAAAAGAACCCCCAACAGGATGATCAACTTCTTCTGTACGATTACAGAAACGTGACGTCTGGCTCGTCCACAAGTATCAATACGTCCTTGACCTTGATGGAAGATGAAAGTCAATGAGTTAACCACAGCAGGGGCTTAGGGAGACGTGAGGAAGCCTGTCCCTTGGCAGACACAGAAGGAGAGCCTGATGGCAGGAATGTTTCCAAGAAAAAGCCAAAGAGATGATAGCAGCAAAGTTTAAAAAATAAATTAGACTCAGTGACTTTCAAATAATTAAATATATATTTTTCTTAAACTCTATTTCAAAGAAACTATGCATTAAATCACAAATGTACAGAATAGGGGAAAATAAAATTACAAAGAACCAACTCTCTCTTATTTCTTGTTTTATTCTTGATTGACCTACCAATGGGGACTACCCCAGACTTAAATTTTGGTTGGAAAGACCCAACTTCTTTCTCTCACCAGACACTTACAGAAAGAACAACATGAAAGTTTCTCTAATGTTCTAGCCTTCCTTCTTTTGCTTTATTTACCTTGTTTTTACATAAAGAAGAAACTCTCCAAGAGAGAAATAGCACGGGGGCGGGAGAGGTTCCAGGAGGACGCCAGCAGGAGAGGGAGAGCAGGACGGGGTCACGCCTCTGTCAGAGGTCAGGGGTGACGTTTTGGTACTTTTGGGAGGCTGTGAAGGTCAAGGCCCAGGAGTGTCTGAGTCCAGACCCGCCCCCGCCACCGGTGCTCTCTGAGCGACGCTGAGCAGCGACAGCCCCCTCCCCCAGCGCTGGAGCGGAGAGCTCGCTTGGACCCAAAGTCACAGAAGAGCATGCCGGCTCCTCTGGCCACAAACCTAAGAACAAGACAGCCGAAGGCCTCCACGCCTCTTAGCAGCCAGTGTGCCGGAAGGAGCAGAAAACGAGACGAGCTGGTACCCAACTCCCCACGCACGACGCTCAGCTCACATCACGTGCGCACTGAGCTGGAGCACAGAGGACGCCGTGAGGCTGGAGCGGACTGAGCACCGGGAGATGAGCTCAGAAAGGCAGAGGGCTGGGGGCCACGAGCTCCTGTGCTTCCCTGTGAGGGAGACGGGAGCCACAGGAGGAAGGGGTGCTGCAGAGGCTGGTGTGGTTTCCCAAGGGTCAGGAGTGAGCTTCCCGCTCGGGGCTGTTCCCACCACGCCGGGGAGAGCCAGCTGCGGCTTCGGTCCTGAGCGCTGTTTCCATCATTTCCAGCTCGTCTGCAGCCACGCTGGTGGCCTCCTATGTTGTTCTGCCAATTCCACCCCCCGACTCCTTCCTTCCTCCCAACATCCACTCTTTTCACCTCTCCTCTTGGGCACTCATAGTCCGGCTCCAACAAACCACCTCCTCTTGCACAGCTCATCTAGATTTCTTCTTTTCTTTTTTTTTATAGCTCATTTTTTATAGCTTGTGTGTGTATATATATATATATATATATATCATCTTCCAGAGATAAGACTGCCCCTAGGAAGTGAAGTAGAGTTTGTAGAAATATAGAAATTCTTATTTTACATATGAATGTATACACACCTGTAGAGAGATCGGCCTTTAATACAATAGCCATTTCATTTTAAGTCAGCGGAAGAGTTACAATTCTTCTCAGGGTGGAAATTGCATTCCTTGTGTGTGTGTGTGTGTGTGTTTCCCCTCAGCTGTACCTCCAAGGCACCCTGCTCCCTCTGAGTCTGTCTGTCCTTGTTCATTCCTCCATTCCCTTGTTTAACGAGCATATTTAGCATGGATTGTGTCCCAGACATTATGCTAAATTCGAAGGATCAAAGATGAACAGACGCACCCCCATGCCCTCCAGGAGTTTACAGATGAGCAGGGATAACACGCTTTACAACTGCAGACCTGTGCAGAGCGCAGAAACACACTGTGTGTTTGAACAGGTGTGGTCAGGCCTTTCCTCAGAGAAAAGCTAAATGGCCAAGGACAGAGAGGAGGGCAGAGCGCTGTTACACAAAGTCCTAACCTGGGCTGTTCAGGGAACAATGCACTCAAACATCGGAAAATTGACTTCTAAGTTACCAAATCATGTGTGTCACAGTCTTGACAAAACCCCAAACTGTTCACTGAGGCCTTTAGTTGAATGTCTTCCTATCTGGAGAATTTCTGAACCTCTGAATGTAGCCTGAATTCCATTACTAAATATGTAGCATTAAGTGGAAATAATGTTCTTCACCCAATAAAAAAACCCTTTACCTCATCTTGATATTATCGCTAAGCCTGTGTAGGTGGTTCCTGCCAAAAGAGAGAAGGATGCAAATGCATCTGCGTCCCAAACACGAGTTGCTCTCAAACTGCAAGTGTCTCCTTCAAGCCCTGTCGCTTCCATCGAGTAAGCAATACCAAATCCTTCATATGTTAAAAGCTTGCAAAAGTAAACTAGGAGAAAGACCCAAAGCTGGTCCAGGTTGCAAAGACAGCTTCACGCCCCTGTTCATATACCTGTGACTCCCTGGAGCTGGAGATTCAGCCCCGAGGACCATACCCTGGTGGGCGGTGACAGAGCGAGGACTGCAGCCCCCGTTTCAGGACGAAAACAACAGAAGCAGCGCTGCGGAGACGTCGCGGTGTGTCCTTGCTCCGCCCTGTCTGGGAGGAGATGGGATCGGAGAAGCATTAGCCTCATTTTCACGAACCTCAGGAGGTGGGTCCACACACTGCTGTCCCTCTGCCACCCACGGGCGGGCGGATCTCAAGCAGGAAGAACAGTTTGTACCTTTCTTCCCTGGAAAGAGGGCCTTCCCCTGCCAAGGCCAGGACCTCACGCTACCCCGTCTCCTGGTTTCTGGTGGCCCAGGGCCGACGCTGGCCACAGGGACCCACGGGCAGTGCGGGCAGGTGCTCAATGTTCCAGCATCCCCCGCACTCCAGCTGCAGGTCTTGCCTTCGCCACCTCCTCATTAGCGTGTTGCCCATTTCACCCAAATGGGTTGCCTAGGTTAGCGTCCTGCCTACTGCTTCCAGGGCTCCGTCTCGACTTCAGTCTTTGCCACCAATCAGCAGTGTCTTCACCCTCCAAGGTCCCTAGTGCCCTGAACTTAGGATCACTGGTGTTGCAGGCCCTACACGTGGGTTGCACATAAAATGACACTATAGCCCTTGATCAGTTGTGTCTCTCGAGCTCCACCGTCACCTGATTCTAAAAGCATCTGTGACGGGTCAAGGGCAGGGCTTAAGGACGGATCTTACCCGTCAAGTAGTGTGAGTCTTTGTGATGCAGTTCCAGCTACCTTAGGGCAGGTTCCTTGGATTCAGAGCCTGAGACAGAGATTTCTGTGCAAATGATTTATTGGGGAAGCTTCCTTAGGAGGGGGGAGTAAGGAAATGGAAGAAAGAGGTGGTCTCTGATGAGTTCAGACTCCGTGTGATTCCAGAGGGAGCTCATCGGCACCAGGGAAATCAAAGCTGTTTTATCTTTAGGCAACAGGACCTGGATCTGTGCACCCTTTTCCATCAGTGGTGGCCTGTGAGTGCGGCGTAGCTCTCCACGTATCCGTGGGCTAGGCGGTCACTGCTCTTGTCGGCTGAGAGATGGATACACCAGTTGATAGAGGCGGTCTGCACAGAGCACCGAAAGCTCCCATGACACTGGCTTTCTCCCACCACGGTGCCTCGAGGGGCTCGCCCAGGCTACATTTACGTGCACCTCTCACTCCGCTATGCAGAAGCACTATTTAATTTCCTCTTTAATATGGCTGTTGGATTAGGACCTCTCTCATTGAAGATCTTTTTTTTGGAAACCTTACCTTGTATTTGTGCACTGGCATTCTGAATACCTGGACTTCTCCTATTCGGACCAATTCATTTTCAGACAGATTTCAGTCTCCATCCTACGGGAACCCCGGGTCCTCTACAAACCATGGGATATGTTAGCTTTACTAATTTGGAACAAGGAGAACTTAAGTCCAGAAATGGAGTCAAAAAGGGTTCAGATGTTCCGTCTTCCTTGCATACGTAGAAAGGCCTGGCTTCCAATGTAATTTCTATTCCTGCACGGAATGTCTAATCGCATGATGAAAACTAGGCTAGTGGCTAAACCCCAGGCGTCTTACCTAGGGTTCCGGGCGCACACGGCAGAGGCTCACTTCTGACCGGACCCGCGGTGGTTGGTTTGGTCGTGCACCGCAGCCGGTAGCGACCACCGGCTCCCACCTTACGGTCGGTGCCAGCGGCAGAGACTGAGGCCTCTCACGAAGCCTATCCCCGAGCGCAAAGCTGGGCGTTTCCCGCCCGGCCTGACCCGTCTCTCGGCGTGGAGAGCGGCCACGGGCCCCAGTTCCAGGGCCTGGGCTGCAGTGTGCCGTTCTCAGGCCCAGTTCACAGAAGACACGACCTAAATTTCTTCACGCTTGATCCTCCTCCCAGGCGATACCCCAGGGCACCCTTGTGTTGATGAAAGCAGGATGCTGGAATGCCAAGCGTGCCCGCTTGGAACTCTCTCGAGTGAGAAATAAGCTCTGTGGTTGAGCCAATATCCACCTTTCCCCCAGCATACTAACAAGAAGTCAGATAGCGCCCTCAACTTCGTATAATTTGAGGATAGTTTACTTGCGAAGGGACCGATCGCATCAGTCTGGGCAGGATGGAGGGGACCACAGGGGAGAGCGCCGTAGCCCAGGTCCACCAGCAGCCTGAAGGGACGGGGAGAAGAGGCCACTGGAAACAAAAAGAGGGGCCTGGAACAGGTTCTCCTGAGAGAGGTGATGCTCTGTCCAGGACATGGCTGGCCCAAGATGACGTCCCAGGAAAGGATCTAGAGAAGAAAGCCTTGCCCTCATTCCACTCCCTGCTCTCATCTCCCTTGGGGGTGCAGGGGCTCCCTTTTGGGAAAAAAACAAAGGGAAGCCAGAGGGCATGGAACTGATCAGTCAGCCTCCTGGGGCAAAGGGCAGGACTGAACGGGAAGTCCTAGGCCAGTGAACTATATCAGCAAGTTCACTTTCGGGATTTACTTGTTGTGTCAGTCAGTCTCCCTTAACTAACCAGCCTAAGCCACGGGGCGAGAGGAGGTGCAGCCTGCCCCAGACACCAGATCGGGGCCGCTCACATGAATGTTCCATGAGAGGAAGCTAACAAGCTCCTGGAAATTTTTTATTGTTAGAAATTCTATCTATTACTGTGTCAAATCTAATTTCCTCCATCCTCCATCCACTGGGCAGCTATCTTCTCTGTGAGGTTACATAGAATAAAGCTAGACCCTCTGTAACATTAAAGTCCTGCAAATGTTTGGAGGCAGTTACCATATCCCCTCCCACACTACTCTTTTCGCCCTCCCTGCAGGAACGCCGGAGCCCGCAGCACCTCGGACGCCGTGGCTGAGGAACCCTTCAGCACGTCGGCTGTGTCCTCGGTGTGGTCACTCGCTTGGGGGTCTTCTTCATAAGTGGAACTGCCAGGAGCCGAAGAAAGTACACTCCCTGGGCGGCCCATTTATTTTCCGTACAAAGAAGCTATTCCTAGAACCATCCTTTAATTAAATAAAGTAAAAGTTCTTGCGTTTTTAAAGTCTTCATGTCAAAGAGTGAATCAGATCACTTTTGATAACTACGACGTCCTGCAGGTCAGAGGTCAGTAATTTTTTTTTTCCGTCAAGAGCCAGATAGTAAATATTTTAGGCTGTGTGAGCCAGACAGTCTCTGAGAAAACTACTTCACGACGTGTTCCAGCAGGAAAGCAGCCACAGACCAGATGCAAATGGATGCGTGTGGCTGGCTTCCAACAAGTTATTTATAAGAACCGGCCAGGCCACTGGGCAGAGTCGACCTGTGGATAAAAGTTTGCTGACACCTGCTCTGAGCCAGGGGTTCTCAAACTTGGCTTCACATTCGAATGTCTGGGGAAGATTTTAAAATCCTGATCCCTGGGTCACACTCATCACAATTAAACCACGTTATCTGGGAAGGGGAGGGCTGGCTGGGGCCGGAGGCCCAGGCTCCCAAACGCTCCCCATTAACCCAGTCTGGGCGGCCATCTAGCCCCCGGCTCTGCCTCCTCTGACCCCCCAGGAGAGCAGCTGGGGGGTCTCGCGATGGCCTGGTGGGAGGCCAGAGGGGAGGTCTGGGCCCCCACTCGGAGTTCGCTGGTGCTGGTGGGGTCAGGCCGCAGAGCTTCCTGTTGGGTTCATCTGGAGGGAAGCAGGTATTGTCCGCAGCTTTTCTGCCTTGATAGGCTGCCCCTTTCCTCATCCTTTGGCTGGAGAGAGAGGCTTTGCTGGGGCTCTTTTTTTTTTTTTTTTTTTTTTTTTTTGTCTTCCCTTCTTGGCGTTTGCAGGTGGCCAACTTCTTCAGCTCCGAATCTGGACTAGACAGACCTTACCCGCGCCGTCCTCAGCTCCAAGCTCTCTCACTGGCCTGCCTTCCTTTTCAGAAAGAGACACCTCCCCGAGTTCCTGTGCTTGTCTCACTTGGACTGTCCCGGGCCTGGACGCCACCCCGTGGGAGGGGCAGGGAGTCCCAGTCCGCCTTCCTGCTGCCGCGGGCCCTCTGGGTCTTGCTTTCACTTCCAGTGTCAGCAGGCTGGTCCCCTCCCATCTTCCACCTGCATCATCTTGTTTCACCTACGAGTAAGTCAGGTGCTCTGCGCTAAGCAGGTCACCCTGGGAAGCAGTTAGGAGCCACAGCAGATGTGGTTCTTTCTGCAGGAGATTCAGGAAAGCGTTGATTCAGTTGGTGACAAACTTTCCTGGAGACGTGACATTCTGTGGAGCATGGAATTGGAAGTTCCAAGCTCATTCTGCACACAAAGGCCACCAAGCATATCCCTGCAGGGGTAGAATACTTTCACTATGTTCTGTTCTTCAGTGTCACATTCTCTGAGCTAAGAGGTCTCCAGATGTGGTCTCCAGACCCACAGCGGCTCCTGGAAGCCTCCTAGAACTGCAGTCCTTTGGCACCACCAAGAACTGCGGCCCAGAAGTCCCATCTGAGAACCACGGCTCTAATCTACCAAGATGGCAACCTGATCACATCATTTTGATTCATCTTCCTTCCTGGGCGTCTTCATTCAGTGGTTCTCAATTATTTTTTGTCCATTAATCACGCGAGAACTTCAAAGCAAGTAGAATGCCTGTGTCATCCTGGAGACTGAGTTAATTGGTCCAGGCTGTGGCCCGGTTTCCAGAAATTTTGAAAGGTCCCAAGATGCAGTAAATAATGATCATGTTCCCCCCAAACCTTTCAACTGCCCCCTCCCTTAAATAGGAGCACCACCTTGTTTTACAGTCAGTTAATTAGTGAGTGCAGCTGACTGGATTTTGATCAAGCAGATCTGGGGGACCCAGGAAGCCCATTTTTATAAGAATCTCAAGTCCTCTGTGGCAGAGACCAGTTTTGAACAACACTGGCTGGAAATACCTGCCTCGATCCCCAGACGATACGAAACAGAAATGCTTCCAGCAGAATTAAATTCACTGCCTGCCTGCGCGTCCTAGGAGACACTGCTACAGAACCCAGAATTCCTGGGTCGTCTCCGTTTGAAGCAGGCTCCTTCACAGCCACTGCTTCTGTGACCTTGTGTTACAGAACCTGTTTATCAGAGGGCTTACGGCTTCAAGAGGCTTTCTAAAAATAAACCTGTCCGTCAACTTGGCTACTTTCTGCCTATGTTTTCAGTAACCTCTGGTGATCCCCTAGGAGTTGGTAATGAGAATTAATTTGCACTAGCCTCACATCGAGACTCATTCTGTTCTGCAAACACTATATTTCATTTCCTTTTCCCACTATTTCCACCCCAGTATGTACCAGGGAATACCTAACACAATAACACTATAAAAACATGTCTGTACACCCAAATAAATCCCAGATGGATTAAAGATGGAAATGTTAAAAACAAGAAACTGAAGCATATAAGCCTGGGAAATAATTCTTTAATCTTGAGGTTACTGATCTGGCAAAATTCCAATATCAATATCTTTCTGCTCGCCTCGGGAGCTTGTCACATTCTTCAGAGAGACTAGCACTCGGGCTGCCCATCGGGTGGGAGCCAGTGGGCAGGGCCCCCAGGACACTGGTGTCCAGGCTCCTGTGTTCCTGGGTCGCCTGGCCAGTGGGGTGGCTCCAGGCTGCCCTCCCCCCGAGGTCTCGGGCAGGGAGGTGCCGTGTTGGACACACGTGAGGACAGAGCTCCGGGCTCCGGCACGTGGGGGTTTGCACGTGGCCCAGATGCTCAGAGAGGGGGTCTGTCTGGGCTTGTCTTCTCTATCTCTGCCCCTGCACTCACCTCCAGGTCCAGAGTGCCCAGTGCCAGCCCAGGGCCGTGGGGCTCGTCCTGGCCACAGTGACGCCTCTGTGGACACAGGACACTGCTTCCCTGGTCCTGAGGCCCTCTCCTGCTTCTCCACGAGCTTCCAGCTCTTGAAAGCTGCTCCTCTTGGACTCAAGGCCCTGGTGGATTTATGATTTTTGCTTTTTTTTTTTTTAGGGGGGAGGGTGTAATTATGTCTATTTCTTTATCTGTTTTTAGAAGAGGTTCTGGGGATTGTACCCAGGACCTTGTGCACACTGAGTACGTGCTCTGCCACCTGAGCTGTACCTTCCCCTAGATTTATGACTTCGGAGAAGCCCTTTACTCTAGATTTCAAAGGGTTTGAAGAGGGAGTAAAAAAGAGATGCATGTATTCCAATTGTCATTTTGACCTGGAGAAGACGATGATCTACTTTATTTTTAATGCTTTAAGACAGGGAATAAATACTAAAGTCCTGTGAAAAGCATTGAGAGTAAGCATTAAAAAAAAAAAAACCCTTTTAAATACAACAAAGTAGAGAAGTGTGGTCACGAAAGAGAACTGCTGCTCATGAATGCTCCCCTGGGTCAGAGAGGGCGCCGCTCCACGGGACAGACGCCCTCTGCTCCCAGGAAGGACCGCCCAGGAGCGTGACGGTGGGGTCGGCCTCCTCCCATCTCCAGCATCTTGCAAAAAAAATAAATAATAAGTCTTCTTGCAAAGAAAATTCCAGATTTTCTCAGCCACACTCCAATATTTTAAAAGCTATCTATCTTGGTAGAAAAATCCCTTCCTTTGTTTAAATAAAAGTATTCGTGCAGAAACTCAAGTCCAGTTTTGCTCAGCGGGCCGGTTTCTTCTCTAATAGTCTGTTGATGATGTAAAGCCTGTTCTTAGGGCTCGTCCACACCGTCTCTCTGGTAAATGAAAAGTAAATAATCCATTGCACTTCCTGATACTTATTTCCAGGTCTTGCTTCATCTTGACTTTTCTTTCCTCAACCTCCCCCAAGCTGTGTGCGTCACTTCTTCGGCTGATCACGCCGTAACTGCGCTGAGATCGTGGTGGGGCAGCCTGGCCAGCCAGGGTATCGGTTTCCCACGGTGCCTGCACATTCATTGTTACTTTTGCATCTTAATACATCGGTCCCCCAGATATCACTAATGAGTGTTTCTTTCACAGCCCACTATGAGTTTCAGACCTTTTGCACCAAACTTACTCACTGTTCATCCCTTGGCTGGTGTTCATGCCTTTTCTTTCTCTCCTAATTGCACAACTGCAGTATCAGAGCAGCTGAGCTTATTTCAAAACTGAATTGGTCATGGTAAGGCATGGCCGCTTAATGGGGGTCAAATATTTACAAGCACAGTGTAGAGCCCAAATAGTCCTTGGTTTCATTGGTTTGAAGTGAATTTAAATTGTATGCACGAGCATTACCCAGTCAAACATTCGTGGGTGGAGGGAGGGAGCACTGACTAGGCTTTCCTTCTTTCCAGTCAGAAGCCAGCCCTGAGAGCATCACTCAGAGCATCACTCAGCCCTGGTGGCCCAGGGGACCCGTCGTGATCGAAAGAGTCACAGGAGACAGAAAGCTGTTTTGACTTCATTGAAAAAGTGCTGGGAGACAGAGGCTGCTCCCGTGTGGCCGTGGTAAGAAACAGAATAAACTTAGGTATTGACAAATAATCACTTAAATTGAGTTAATAAAGCCATTATATGATACCTATTGATATGTGTTCCTTAAACGGTTGCTCAGCTTTGCATCTTGACTTATGATAGTGATAGAAATTAACTTCCACAGGTAATAATGCGTGTAGGTGGGTTGATCATATTTATTATCCAGTCCAACATCTTTGCGAGTGAAAGGATGTGCCATCAATAGTCGTGCGGGTAAACGGAAATAATCCAGGACTATCTCAGGGAAATAGCAGTGTGTGTCCCCCCTTTTCATGAAGAGCGTCTTTGTTAGAGAGAGCGCAACTGACTGAATTGTGCTCTCAAGGCCCCCAGACTGGCTTGGCGGTGGTGCAGGGAAATCGCATCAGCTCCCCTGGCTTCGTAACCAATTGCTGCTCTGCAAACCCCAGCGCGTCGGGCAGCAGAGGCCACTGCTCGGCCTGGCTGTTCTGCAGTCACGAGGAGCATCACTGAAGAGCTGTGTGTGACTTGGTTTCTTCTATAAAGATCTTGTGGGGAGATGTGGCTCCCACTCAGCTGGTCCCTTCTCCACAGCTGCTGAAGAGTGTTCTCAGCAAATCCAGATGTACTAAGGGAAGAGAAAGCTGAAATCACAGATGAGAAATCAAGCAAGCAAGCAGGATTTTGACTGTAAGCTAGATTTGAACTTAAGGGAATTATTTTTTCTTCTCTGAGCCTCAACGACTTCAACTGTGAATGAAGTTGGATGAATAGAATGTATCTGTAGCGTGACTTGAAGGAGATAACCAAGGTACTCGACACACAGTACGTACTTAGTAGATGCAAATCATGTACTATTATTGCAAATAAACCTACTTTTTTCACATTTAAGATAGTGTATTAATTAAATCTCAATCGTTTTCTCTGCAAGACAGAAGTGAAATGACTTCGGCTTAACACTTTACGTCTGTTCCTCCTCCCTGTGGCTAGCTCGGTCCTGTTTCGGTGATCCTGCAATGACGAAGGCTGTACTGTCATAGAAAACCTTTAAAAACACCTGCAGTGTCCCTTGTGCAGTCCTTACAGTTGCACAGGAACAACTGGTTGTCATTTTTCTGTGGTCTGTTTCTAAATAATTAGAATGGCTTTCTGTTAGAATGATCAACATCATATTCACTGGAATTTAAAATCATATACATTAATAAGCACTCACTTACCTTTCAATACGTTGGTTAGTTGAAGTACCCAGAGTTAAATTCAGGCAATAAAGGAATCAAAGGATACTTCAAGTCTTGTCCAGGAACAAAAGCCTAAAAATAACGTTAGGGTGAATGAAAATGAAATGTACCCAAAGAGATCGATTTCCTATTTCACTTGACCCTACAGTTTATATGTTGTCTACCTGACAATACTTTTCAATCAAGCTGATTGCACTGGACCAAATGAGATTCATAAATTAGTGAATAAAAACGTATCTTACGGTTTACCTCTATTTTGACATAAAATAATGGAGTTAGAAATTTTTCAAGAATGTTTTTTATTTAACTTTCAGCTATTCCACCTGGTGTGTGAGGTATAAGTGGAAATTATAAGAATATTCTGAAGGTTATGTTTCCTGAATAGCTGTTGTTACATATTTTATGTTTCTAAAATTTCCTAGAGTAACTCTGATCTTTCAGAGGATGACAGGACACCCACTTTTCCGAAGCGGACTCCTGGGAGTCAGGCGAAGCTGAGTGGCTGCTTCGTCCTGGCAGCCACGCCCTGTGTGTGTGAGATGCGCTGGGTTTCTTCTGCTCTGTAAGTGCTTCTCAGAGGGGCGTCGTTCCCCTCGTTGCTGATACGGGAACCAGGTGCATGGAGAACAGTCCAAGATTCCACCGGAGCCAGTGAGTCTCCTCACACTTTGACGTCCTGTGACTCCAAGTCCCTTACACTTTCTGCTCAACCAGTGATTTTTCACATCGTGCTCCTGAATTTTAAAGACTGCTCGCACCGCGCCAGGAGCTCGGGAAGCTGTGAGAGCAGGGCCTGGCAGGGGAGGGGGGCGACCTGGAGGGGGACGGAGCCACCACCCCACTCCAACCAGCACTGCTTTTCTGCAATCTGTTCTGTAGACTGAACGTCTTAGAATCTTACTTGAAAAAGTGCTCTGGTGCTTAAAAATATTTGAAAACAAGTGCTTTAAACCATGCTGTCTCCACGTTCTACCCGCCAACACAGGCTGCGTGAGGAAGGAGGGCAGAAGGATCCGAGGGGATGACAGCAGGACAAGACTTCCGCCGTGTCTGGCGTCTTCCTGGGGAGCATGGCCTCATCACGATGATCAGCCGCTGCTGCCCCCTGAGCGTCCAGGACCACGTGTGTCATCCAGCTCTGCCAGGCCAGCTCGTGGCCAAAGGAGCACATTATACAAGTTAAGGAAGAGGGGGGAAATCAGAGCAGAAGGGACAATCACTTCCCAGCCTCCCAGCCTCGGTGAGCATTTCACAACCTCAGCCAAGGCTGCAGCTCCCAGGTGTGTGCAGGTGGAGGTGCTTCTGTGGAGCATTTCAAGTTGCCTCTTCATGCCTGCAAGGGACTGGGATGGGTTGTTCCGGAGAGAGTCCCCGGGTCACAGTCCAGCAGGACAAAAGGAGGAAACAGAAGAGCCAGGCTGGAGTGACTGTGACCGAGCGAAGCCGCGGACCGCTTCAGCCAGTGCCGTCTGGCGTCCTTACTGGACTGATTCTGCAACGTGCTGACTGCCCTTCTGAGCAGCCGCCCAGCAGAGAAGCAGCTCCAGCCCTTCCTCAAGCTGACGCTAGCACCTGAGGAGCTCTAAAGGAGAGAGACGCTCGGGCTGGACGGGACGGCTGGGTTGACTTTGTCTTCAGTACGGCAGCCAAGGTGTAAGCCAGTGGTGGTCACTCTGATGTCTCACGAAGGACCAGTAAAAGCTCGCCCGGAAACTAGCATGACTATGAGACTCTATTGCCTCATTTCTGACAGACATAGCATCTAACTACCTGGGTGCACAGGCCGCTGTTCCAAAGCCTGCACGAACGATACAGGGGGCGTGCGGTCAAGGAAATGTCACGATAATAATGTCTTTAACTCCGAACAGCCAGGATCATGGTTCTTCAGTGTCCCACAGTCATCAGCATTGACAGGCGGCGTACTGGTAACTTCTCTGACACACGGACGAGTTAGAAAGAGCGGTTAGCCGCTGAACGTCTCTCCCAGAGTGGGTCCTGTGGGAGAAACGCTTGCGGAGCCGTGGGGCGCTGGGAACAGGGGGCGTGTGCTGCCGTCTTGCGTGCGCCTCGTCCCCCGATTTAACCGCCACAGAGTGAGACGCCGGGCGTGACCCGGCATGCCGCTTGCACGTTCCCCAGCCCCGCCCTCAGTCCGGCCACCTAAGGACAGGAAGACGCATTTTCAGTTATTCTCTTTGGGAAGGTATTTCTCTTCTCACCTTGTCATTCTCAATACGCATGCATTTCAATCCATTTAATAAATACAAAGAAATAAAATGTAAACGTGTACTATTGCACATACTTGAGCTCTGTTAATCTACTTAACAGGAGAGATGGTCAAAGAAGCCCAATACACACGAGAAGGTGAAATCGTCAAAAACCAAGGCAGACAAGTATGCGAAAAAACATTTTTTCATCTGCAGGTCTGTTCATTGCAAATATTCTTCATGATAACTCATTTGACAACTATTTAAAATAAACTAAAAAATTAGTTAGATAATTCTTCTTAGACCATTTAGAACTGGCTGAAAAATGGGAGCTAGTCAGGCACCACTAGGCTAGAGAAGAGGCTCTTTGGAGCTAATAGTTATCAAGCTTCCATGGATGAACCTTTGCAACCGACAGTGTGCTTTTGATTTTAAGTGTTGGGACGGTGCTAAGACTTAGTCAATAATCATGGCTTCACTAGACATTTTAAGTTACTTTTATATTCAGTAGAAGCTTAACTTATTTCTTTATATAATAATATATATTTGATATTTTGCAAAAAAAAAGCCTTTAAAAGGAAGACAATTTTTTTGCAAAATACGGATAACATTTTTGTTTAGAAAGCTTTTCAATGCCTAAATTTCTGCTTTCATGATTAGTTTTAGAGAAAATAGACAATGTTACCTTTAATATGGACATTTTTAATCTAACATACAGCTGTATAGTGTACATGAATAGGTTTGAAGAATTAATTTAAAAATACACCTTTTTTCTTCATTTTGTTGAAAATTTAAAATATATGTTTAGAGCTTGCAGTACGATTCAGATGGGTGTTCTCAATGAGCTTATTTGTCACACTTTCATGGAAAAAAACCCCAAAACTCCTTAAGTGCTATTTCACAGAAAAATGAAAAATTAAGCAAAATATCTTTGATGGTAACAGTTCAAAGCTGTTCCTTAAGCATGAGCACAAAGATGCAGACTTCAAATGACTGTCGCTTTCCATCCATTTTAAGCAAAGAACATCCCACCGGATACAAGACACGTTCGCATAAAACAGGTGCTTAGGAATATATTTAGGTGGCTGCAGATTTCCTTGCTCATATTTTCCATTTGGGTATTTAATTTTCGTAGCAGTATTAGCCTTTAGTTTTAATGCACTGTCAGTGTCTTACTGGCAGTTTTCATATTCTTAAATACAAATCTACATGAAGTCTTTCTATCCATTTATAAACAAATGGCCTATAATAGCACTTAGAAAATAACCAAGAGGTATCTGTCAATTAAAAAAAAAACAAAACTTTCTCCATGCATCTAATTCCCTAAATGTCAGAACAGAACCCAGGCAGGCCGGTTTTAAATGGCACAGGTGTGGACGGCGCTGGCTTTGGAGACTTCTGGACCTCACGGAAGTACCTCGTGGTCTGTTCCGCATTAACGTGAGAAAATGCGATGGCGTTCTTGTAGCCGTTACGATCTATGGGGTCAAAGCGTGTTTCACTGATAAGACAATCTTGCTTATCCTGCGGTCATGCAGTTCTGCTAGATAAGGTGAGACACCCAAAGCCTGATGAAATATTTAAGAAAGGCCTTCCTCCTGCAAACACAAGCAAGTCTTCCCAGTCAAACGGCCGAGGCGGTTTTAAATGTTGAAGCAGGGAAGGTAGGAGACAAATAATAAGAAGGACAAACAAAACCTAGCAAACAGGGCATTTCAGATGAAAGAAACGGGCAGAATGTTTGTCACGGGATGGTAACCCTGTAAGGGCGCGGGCCTCGTGGGGCCACTGAAGCGCATGGCAGCCCGGCCAGCCAGCCCGGGGGCACTGGGTGACAGCAGGGGGCTGTGCGGTACCCCAGCCCCGAGCCTCCGCTCTGCGGCTGAGGAACACTCACAGGGACCCTGAGACTGAGGCAGCGTCAGAAACGGGCCCTTCCAAGCCACTGCCTTAGCACAGTCTCTGCCCCTTGGGGAGCCCATCATGGCGAAAACCACTCCAAAGCAGGGAGGGTCGTAAGTGCTCCTCCGTAGCTGCGACTCGCCTTGTTGTCTGACGAGACAGAACCCCGCCACGTCGGTGATCTCTCTCTGGTCAGAGGCTCTGACATCAAGGAGCCAGGACGGCGTCACTGTGACAGGCAGAGGGCTCAACCGCAAGGTGCCTGTTACTTGTGGGAAGAGGAAGCTTGATGCGCCTACAGAGACGGGGTGGCCGTGCCTAGGGCTTCTGGGCTTTGCAGAAGCAGCACGCTGGTGTCTCCAAAGCGAAGTCACCACCCTAGTCATGCTTTCTGTCTTTCTTCTTGTAAAATGGAGGTGGGAGATGCTCCGACAGCAGGCTCTGGCTTTCCGAAGCTAAGCCGGCCCCCTGGGGCACCCTCCCCTCCCCTCCCCTCCCCAGGGGTCCCCACACCCCTCTCCCTCCCCCTCCCCGCCCCCGGCAGCCCTCCTCGCCCAGCCGGCTCATGGGGAGAGAAGGGTGCCGTGCAGGGGGCGTTCGGGCGCGCTGTCAATGGACCCGCGCACGCTCTCAGTCTCTGTTCAGTGTCCCGTGACAACAAGGTGAGACGGCAGAGGTTATCCCAACAGCTGCTGCCTAAGCTGCGGATTCCAGGCACTGAGCACCATCTGGCTATACATTCACAGATGTATAGAGAAGCCATCTATCAGCCCGCAGCCCCGCAGCTGCCTCCCCGGCAGGCCCGCTTCCTTTCTCGGCGTGGAACAATGAAAGCTAGTTCTTCACTTTGTGTCACACAGAATGGCTGATTTGATTAAGTCCCCAACTCTCATTATGCTAGGTAGGGGTGTAGAATTTCAATGATAATCCATAATGCATGACCAGTTTGTCACCATGGCAACATAAATTCAAGGTTACTCGCTCAGACGCATAATTGGGTGTGCATTGAGTGCAGGAAAAGGGCTGTTAAAATTCTTGTCATAGGAAGGGAGCATCCATCGTACTGTCTGTAACTGCAAAGTACTCATAATCAGACAGAAAAATCCTTGGAGAAAAATGTTCATAAAATAACTATTACCATCTAATAAAATTACTAAGTTTAACCACTGTGGTTTTTTAAAGTATTTCAGTTAAGAAGAATGAACTAGACACCTCATTAAACATTGAAGACTTAGCCTGAACCTCCCCCACCGATATTTGCATTGAAATATGGATCTAAAGGATTTGTTGTCTCAGTGTGATTGATTGATCAAAATAAGCCCCTGATAATAAAATATACCACCACACATATTTGCTTCATTTTTGTATTTCATACTGAATTTTTCTTAGGTGTAAGAATATGTTCTTAATAAAATGCTCTGGGGAAAACGAAATCTACTCCTTGGCTTTAAAATGTTCAAAATTAAATCATGCATGTTATTTGCTGTCTCTCCCAAAGTGGAGACATGGAAACTAAGGCGGTGACAAGAAAATGAAAAAGAGTCAAAAAGCAACAAGAATATGTTCAGTTATCAGCCCGCCCCACCATGGGTTCATTTTGGTATTTATAATTATTCGTAATAGAAATTTTGTTCAAATTGATACAGCTCCTGAAAATCCAATACGAAATAGGATGTGTACTATGTAAAAGGATTTCATCTTGGACCAAAATAATTATGGTAATCACTTGTTTTGGTGTCTGCCTTTGCCAATGGAGTAGAACCAGGCGGAGAGTTATAAATGAGCCCTGCATAAATGGCTGAGAATTAAGCTCCGAGTGTTACTGGAGGGGGCGCAGCATGGCTCATTGAAGATTCCTCCCCATTCTCTTTGATTGAATATAACCCAAGCTTCTTCATGTCACTGTCTCTTTGGATTTTAAGTGTGAGATGCTTTGCTCTGTGATATTATTTACTACGATTTTTCAAAAAAGCATAACGAAGCTTAAATATATGTTCTTTGACCATGTAACACAGGAATACATCCATTTTTTAAAATACAAATGTCCTCTTTGTTACTGAGATTCAGCTTTTATTGAAATCCATTGAAGAAGTGTAAGATGCGTTGACTTAAGCGATAGGAGAATTCCTGCCGAATAGAAGCCGACGCGGCCACACGACCAGGGAGACGATACGCTTTTGCATAGACCTCGGAGAAAGAGGGATCACTTCATCCTGCATTGCACTCACACTGTATCTCATGCTTTCTTCTCCAGCTGCACTCCGGGACATGCACAAAATCCGTTATTCTCCTTTGGATTAAATCTGCTATCTTATAAAATAGCTAACCTGTTAAGTAGAGGCACAAATAAAACTAATTTTTAGGCAGCTGACATTACGTTGTATATATTGTTTGCCTTCTAGAATTTCTAGTACTGGCCTCAATTTTCTACAAAGCCGAGTGGGATTAGATGTCGTTTTAAAGTGAATAACAGAGATTTATCCTTTAAATTAAGATCACATCCCCAGGATCTTGGCAGTTTTTTTAAAGTCGAAAATAAGAGAAAAGCAAGAATCAAAATCAGAAGACCTAACTGAGAATAGAGATGTAATTTCAGATTTCTGGCATTGTGTTTAATCATACTAACGGCTGTGCTCTTTGGAATTTTTTTTTTAACTGAAGATACTTTGTGTGGTGCAATTGCATCCGCAACATGAAGAGGTTTTCGTCTGGAAGAGCTCGCTTACAAAAGTCACATCTGGAGGTACATTCAGATCCACCCGCACACATGTAACTCCAATTAGCATTACGGATGCTAAGGGAAATACAGCCGCCAGCCGGCGGGGGGAGGGGCGGGGGCGGAAGGAAGGGGCTTGTGTCTGATTTAAATACAAGTAACTTTGTGGGGAACACCAGCATGTGCTCACACGAGCTCCTGCCGTGGAGGGCACCGCCTCTCCGGACAGAATCACATTTCCGACTTGATGTTCAGTGAAGTGAAGCTGTAATCAGTAGCAAAAACCGAGCTGGGAAACCTAGACCTGAAGGCAGTCTCTGCAGACTGTCAGGGCGCGAGTCTGATTTGGCCGTGAAAGCCTCTCATGGAATGGAAAACCTGATCATCTGAAGAGTTGGGCTTTAGCAGATTTAAGGACACATAACTGTCTTGATCAGCACTGATATATACTGGTTCAAAACACCCTGTTGGCTATTGTTAAAAATTCTTAATGCCATATACACTCATTATAAGGAGAAAAAACACTTCTAATTAAACTAAAAGTGTAAGCATCAATAACGTAGATATCATTATAACCAACATTGTTTTTTTTTTTTTCAGGTATTCCTTAAAAACATTCATGGCAGTCCATGTTTTCTGTTTCTAGAATTAGAGACAGTAGCGATAACGCAATATGAATTAGCCTTATGTTCATTGTGCCTCAAAATTTTCATCAGGTTTCATAAAAAAAAACAAAACCTTAATTTTCAATTTGAAAGCGTGCTGTAGTTAAGTTTCATCATGAGCACGCTACATTTTGATGTTAGGCAATCATTCCAAGTCTGAAATGATTATGAAATGAGCACATGATACATATCTATGAATAATAATATGTCAAACCTCTGAACAAATTGTGGGACAGTAAGACAAAAATTCTTCATGTGTTTAAATTAGGAAGGGATTCTAATGATCTCAGCACTGAGTACATAAAAGGTGTCTATCAGCTGAAAAGAGGAACCGAACAAAGGCGTTGCTCCTGGACCCACTGCACACACCCTGGGGTCAGGCCTTCATCCTTCCCTTACTTCCCTTCTGCATACTGATTTCTGCTTTTAGTCACTTCATGCTCTGATGCTTTTCCCCTTCCTTGGTTAGCTTTACAAAATTCAGAAAAACTAACACCAAACATAGTTGGACACATTTGTTCTGAAAACCTGTAAACTGTGTGTGAATTATATTTTTTCATACCTATGATATGAACTGTTAACACGCTGCTTTCTGTGAGATACGCTTTCGTATTGTGATATTTAAAAACTTTTGGAAGTCACCGTTATCTACAGCAATTCCAGAGGCTGTGTTATATTCAAGTTCACATAAAATACATGCCCAGTATGCGTGCACGTACGAGTGTGTACACAATTTATATACCCACATGTGTATAATCTACGTATGTATGCAAGTCTGAGAACATCACTACTTCCGCTTTATTCTCATAATACACATTTATTCTTTCTTCCAGTTTTATTGAGATATACCTGACACACTGCGCTGTGCAGGTTTAAGGCGTACGGCGTCCTGATTTGACTTACATCATGAAATGATTAGCATAATAAGTAAGAATCGCAGGGTTTTTTTTTTTTTTAAGATACAAGTACTCACCTTTAACGTGGTTGGTACTTTTTTTTTAATTGAAGTGCAGTTGATTGACAGTGTTAGCTTCAGGTACCCAGCAAAGTTGTTCAGTTAGACACACACATGTATGTGTGTATAGATTCTTTTCCAGATTCATTTCCTTTACAGGTTATTATAAGGGATTGAATATAGTTCCCCGTGCTGCACAGCAGGGCCTTGTTGTTTATCTATTCTATATATAGTAGTTTGTGCCTGCTAGTCCCTAACTCCTAATTATTCCTACCCCCCACCCCTTTTCCCCTTTGGTCATCCTTGTTTGTTTTCTATGTCTGTGAGTCTATTTCCAGTTTGCAAATAAGTTCATTTGTATTATTTTTTTCGATACCACGTATAATTCATATATTCTCATGATGGATATTTATAGTTTCACCTCTCTCTCTGGCTCATTCTGTGGTAATTTGATGCAGAGGTAAGGGCAGCAATCCGAGGACTAGTGTTGCTTCAGACTTGTCTCCATTTCTTTCAAGATACAATTGAGAACATGTATGAGCAGTCCCCAACCCTTAAGGGTTTGAGTGACATTCCGCGTGATCTCTTTGATGTGGAACCGGTCACGCTGCCTTGGGCAGGACTCCTGGCCTGGTATTCAGCCCAGCTGCTGTGATAAACCCTGTGATCCCCCCTCATAGCAACAAAATGCACTTCACTACCCTCGTTAAAAAATTGGACGGACAGTCATGTAGACGTGCACTGACCAGAGATCTGATTTTTTAATTCAGTTTTTTTGAAATCACCAAAAAGTACAAATGTATGTGATACTCTTAGTAGACCATAATATGGAAGTATATTAAAAATGCCGATCAATATATATCCAACAAGATCCAATTAGATGTGTGAAAGAAAGCTTAGTAAATCTGTGAGGAAAAGGAAATGGCCTGGAGAGAGAAGATCTCTGCCACATCTGCTCTGTACCTTCAAACAGCTACCAAACAATAAAGCTACCACCTAAAACTGTGCTGGATGTAGTTTTCCCCAATGTTGAAAGGTAACTAGTGTCTTGAAGAACATTTGACTCATAGAAGTTTTGATCTGAAATGGACTCCAGAAAGTTATCTGCATTGGTCACACATCAAACACTTGAACCTATTATTTTAAGGTGTCCAGAACTGACCCTCTAACTTGTAATTGAACATTTCTAATGGTGAATAACTTACCATTTCTCAAGGAAAGTCGTGATTGTTTTCATAGTCACCTGGAATCTTTCTCCCCAACTTTTTGTTAATCAACTCAACTTCTACATCTTGGCACCAGACAATAAAACTCATATATCTCATACTCCACTATCATTCTTATGTTTGAGGAAAACACCATCTTCCCATCTTGAAATGAAAAAAAAAAAATCTTCAAACCCCCCTCATTTGACTTGTAAGTCATATGAATATGTTTTGAGGGTCGGCACATTAAAAACAACAAAGTACAGGACCCTATGTGGAGATGCCATCATGTCAGAACTACACTTAAATTCACAGTCACGTGACATCTGATACCAGTTCAGGCACCAGATCACCTGCGTCTTCCTGCTAACGTAGCCCCTGGTTCTGGTAAGCTCTCTACCGGAACCCTGTTCTGCTTTCTGTGCTCAGTCAGTGAGGGTGGGGTCTGTAATCAGGTCTCCGAGGAACACTTAGCGCCCATCACGGTACCCACTGTGCACAAGCATCCAGTGAATATTAGTCGGTGGATAAAAAGTGGCTGAAGTATGTGACGTTTTACAGCACCACAATCCATAATTGAAAGCGTTTCCACAACATGGCTCTGCCATTTCTCCCCGGGCCTCTGCCCCCTCTCTTCTCCATAGCGTCTTCCCACAGCAGTGCTATGAGAAAGCTGACCTCAGGACACTTCTCCTATTTGCCATGGTCCCCGCTCCTCACAGCATCTGATACAAACATGAAGCCAGCGTCCGCAAAGGACTCAGCGGAACAACAGCACTTTCAGCATTTCCCAGAAGCAGGCAGAGAACAGAAGTGTACAAGGGAAGAGAACTCGCCCACTCAGGTGTTCTGTGGTTCTGGAAATGTCTGCAGTCTGTGAAGAGACTTAGCAGTCCATTTCAGCCCAAGCCCATGGAATAGTCTAATGCATCAGACCCATGGTCTTTATCTGAAATGGCTTCTTTCTGTTGGTCACATCCACGTAAAGCATGTGGTAACTGAGGACCAGAATAAGTCTTTCAGGTGGTGCCCTGACCTGCTTCACATCCAAGGTCAACCAGGGCTCAGCTCCCACGTGAGGTGATGGGGGGGCACGGGGGCTCAGCCCTGCAGGAATCCACAGTGAGCCTGGGGAAACAGAATGTAAAGGGCAGCTAGAAGTTGTTGCTGCCATAAATGTAAGCTGCAGAGGGGAAATAGCAAAGGGCTAGAATTACATCCAGCGTCGAGGAAGGACACAGGAGGAGCCACGGGGCCAGCTGAAGAGGAGCGGGGTGGGGCTCCAGGCTAAAGAGAAGGACAAGAACAAAAGTGCAGAAACGTTGAACACCTTTCCCCTGGTAGTTAGTTATCAGCAGTGGGTTGAGGGTGATCAGGGAACCGGAGGAGCCAGGGAGCGAGACCGGAAAGGACAGGTTGGGGCCGACATGGAAGACGTCTCCGGACAGAGGGCGTGAGGAGCCAGGAGGCCCCAGGACTGTGGCTGTGGGTGCGCTTCCCAGCAGGAGGGGGGCCTGGGGAGCGGGCGCCGGCACAACCTGCGTGAAGGACAGAAGATGAGGGGCGACGGGGTGCTTCCCGGGTCGTGCAGCAGCACCTGCTAAGATCTTCTTATTTCAGAAGCTTTTACGTGAATGTTTTCACCCAGTAAGTCTGAAGAGTTTTAAAACTGGAAAAAAGATAGTGCTGACCAAGACGACCTCTAAGTTCCCTTCCACTTCCAGCCACCTCGGCGCGGCAGTGACCCGCAGGTGAACAGAGCAGCAGTGACTTCCCCGCGTGCGGCCCACCGTCCCGCTGCTTCACTGGTCTCGTCTCCACGTTGGTTGTACGTCTGAGAATAAGAGCATCAGTCTCAGAACTGCAGCTGATGGCATCCTACCCAAAGGCTGTGACCAAGGAGGGGAATCCAAGTGGAGTATTGACTCTTTTTCGTTTGGCTGGTGAAAATCTGCACAACGAACCTCTAGTATTAACATAAAGCGCATATACTCCTGGGGTTCGAAATGTGGGCGCCTCCAGTTTACCCGTGTAATTAAAGGGCGCTGGTCTACCAGGTCTACCAGACGCCAGATTAATGGTTTTCTAGTCAGTGAAATCCCCGACAACACGTGGTGTTCTGCAAACAGTTCTGCTGGGGAAGAATCGTGGAGATAATAATAATTTTATTGCAACGCACACTTGCTGTCAGGTCATGGGACAGTGAATTGGTGCAGAGTTAAATGTGGGTTTTCCTTATGACTTATTAATAGCAGTCTACAAAAGTAACGACCATACCTCATGCTAACCTAGCACCTCTCAAAGCGTGTCATCAGCTTATTTTATCCGATCTGTCCTCACGACCTCCCTCTGAGAAGTGGTTATCACTGACCGGGAGACTGAAGGAAGAGAGCCACGTTACCAAGCTGGTCAGCCTCACAGTCGAGGCTGATCTCTAACCCCAGGTCCTGTCAGAAGATCCTCTTCCCTGAAGAACATGCGATGGAAGATACCCTTTGTTTGCGCGACACACATTTCTTGACACCGTTCGGCCCCCACGAGTGAGCGTAAAAGTCTGCGTTACTCGTCCTGAGAGAGCTTTTCCCCAGGGACCTCGCACGTGAACCTCACAGGAGCCGCTTACAGTGGAAATCACGGTGTTTCCGCAGCTTAGCCCCAAGCAAGCAATTTGTGCCGGCTGCCTTCGCCAAAGGAGCTCCGTCCTTTCCCACGGTAAAGCCCGCGGTGTCAATGCTGTAGTCAGAGCTCAGTCACTCAGCCCGCAGTCTCTGGGCGCCCGTGGAGCCGAGGAGGGGCTGTCATGGAAGCGCCGTGAAGACCCTGCTGTGGAGGGAGGGTGCTGTTCCAGTCTGTGCCCTCCGGGCATCAGAAACTTGGCCACAATGGTCAGCTAGCTTTTGTTTTTCTCTGTAACAATTCTTGAAATGATTCCATTTTTGTTAAGTTTATAATGTGCATAAAAAGGGTTAACTGAGAAGCGAAATGTCATAATATCCTAAATAACAAAATCATAAACACATAAACTATAATGAAAAATATGCAGGAGAGCTCAGGGGTGACTTGGTGTTAGCAGAAAGCAGGCGTCGGTGTCACTTCTAAAAGTTGAATCTAAAATAAGTATTTCAGCCTGTTGTTGACTGAGTCTTCCTATTAAAGAATCTGAGCAGTTAGGTGATCTTCTGCCTCATAATCTGGTTCCCATTGCCTGGCAATTTCCTTCTCTGAGGGCAAGTAAAAATTGAACAAAATTTCCAGTCTCTTTGTGAGCAGTCGTTACGAGGATGGGTTTTACAGTACAGTCTTCATTAAGTGTGTTTTGACAAAGGCCCCCACACGTCATCTCACGGGTGCAGCTGGTCTGGGGGACCGAGGGGCTTGGTCCTCCTCCAGCTCAGTGGGGTCGCCGATCATGGAAACCACTGCTGTCCCAGGCATGTTTCTCTTTTTACGCAGCAAGGCCGTATATTTTATATTTATTTTCAAAAATCTTGTCTTCTTTGGTGGAGTCCAAGAAGTTAATGGTAGGTGTTTAAAAGAACTTTTAAGACTTTATAATGAAATGACAAAAAATAAAAAGATAAGAAAGAGGAAATGGGTGTAAGAAGGCAGAGATGCCAAGAAACAGAAAATGCAGCATCAGAGGTATACCTCACAAAGATACTCATTTATCAACATCCTTATAAGATAGCTACAAACACAAAGTAAGTGAGTAAAAAATGGCTTTAAAAAAATACACCGTACAATAAAAGCACTCAAAGAAAATACTAATGGAGCTTAGACTATATTTATCTGTAGATAATTGAGCCAATCTTCACCCCTGCCATCTAATTATACGCTGCTTGTAAAACACACCCACAAAGCTGAGTGGCAACAACTTTCATCAAAGGGCTAAGGACCAGAGTCGGGGAGCGGCAGCCCTGGGTCCCCAGCCGGGACTCGGCCTCTGAGTAAAAGCCTTCCACCCGCTGACGCACAGATGCTTCCTTCCATGACTCGTCCCGATGCACTGTCTCACCTGGCCCTCACGGAGGTTCTGCCTTGTTCCCTCGGATTTAGAGAAGACACCTGGTTTCCTCAAGGCCAAGCAGCCAGTAAGTCACAGAGTGACGGCGGCTCAAGCCGGGTTGCCTGATGTTAAATCTAGAGCTGGTGCCCTCATTCACCGTCTGCCTCAACACTCCTCCAGATTTGGTGTCATGCCTGAGGCAGGCATGGCTTCAGAATCAAAATTCTTTCATGATGTTTCCAGGTGAAGATGGGCCAAGTTCGTACACGTCTGCAAATGACCGTGCACATGCTCCTCAGCTAGAGGGCGCGGCTTGGGCGTGTGGAGGAAGAAAGTCACGTACCACATCCGTAAATGAAGCATGTGCTGGCCATCCAGCGCTGGGCTCCTGTAGCTGCCCCTGCACACCCTGAGGGCGTTCGGGCTGGAGAAAGCAAGGTACTGGCCTGGAGAGGTGAGGTGCAGGTCAGAGGGACGGTTTCAGTGAGCCCAGGCTCTTGCCTCTTCCCATTCGTAGAAAAGCGCTAAATTCGTTAACCTGAGATGTCTGGGTTTTCTTCAATTAACATTAATCTTCTGACTTTCCACCTACCTGTTTTTTTGTTTTTTTGTTCTTAGGTTTTTGTTTTGTTTATATCCTGGCCCCTCCCTTATCTCTTTGGAGTGATCCCTCTGAGCACCTGGGAGCCTGTCCCCCGGGCTTAAGTCCTCAGTAAGCCCACCGGATAAAGCCTAATGCTCAACTTACAGGTTGTGCTTTTTGCTTTTTTTTTTTAAATTTTTTCAGTTAACAAGAGTAACGGAGTAATGATGAACTTCAGGCAGATTTAGGAGTCAGCTGTTCAACTCTATTCCTCTCTGACAAAATTCCTAAGCAGACAAAATTGAAAGAAGGAATATATCCTGGCGTAGTTGATATTTTCCACTGTGAAGTGGGCTGAATTTGCAAGACGCACACCCTGGAGGCGAACATCCCTCCATGAACACAGACAGTAGCTCAGGCCTGAGTGGTAGGCGTGGGCCAGGTGAATCTCATTATTTTCAGAGACGAACCTTCCCTCCTCCAAGATGAATTAGGATGTTTCTACCAAAATACAGAGTTCTTTAGTCAAATCAGATCCTCAGTACTGAGCAAGCTTGTAATTACCTTCACTTGCATTCTGAGTAAAATTCCCTGAGTAGTGGTAATGTAGCTTTTGCAGCTTTCTGAATTTCAACACATTTCCCCTTCTTTCACAATATTAGCTGCTGATCCATACGGCCAGTAACTCTACACTAAAGGACAAGCTTTCCTTTTTACATTTTTCTTTTACATGAGCCGCCCCAAAATGAAACAGCTGATCACCCCAAAGAGAACCACAAAGTCCCGTTTGTACGATTAAAATGGCAAACATTTACTCCATTAACCTAATAGCGTTTGCTTTTACAGTGGAAAACTACCAAGCCAAGCCATCGAGTTCCATTTTGCCAGGGACCAGTCCTGACGTCAGGGCAGATTGACAGCTCTTATCTGTCAACGGGGTGCGTCACATCCTATGTGCCTGTGAACCCAAGTGGCTGCCAAGTCTAAAGGTCCTGACATCTCAGATCCACTCCTGCATGATTTAGTGGAACACATCCTTGTATTTCCTTGGAAAATAGACCTTTTATTTCAAAATAAAACTGTAACTGAGTGTTTCAAAAATGCTATCTCTTTGCCCATGTTAAAGTATCGCAAACATACTGGGCATATTTAGAAATAATCTTCTAGAAAGTTGAAGTGTTCTTGCCCATGAGCTTTCCACCTCAGTCGAACCCATACCAACATGCCAATGTGTTCAGAGCACTTTCCAGGGTTAGGACCAGGATGCATTCGAACATTAGAGACGTTCTGAATGTCTTATTTCTAGATGAAATGCAATGACAACTGATTTTTAGATGTTTACTTGAGAACAGAGAAAATTCAAGTGTACTAAGTGTATCTGATGTCAGAAAAACACAAAGTGACTCATTTGGATTCACAAGGAATATGAAGTGAGCAGTGCAGTGTTACACACCAGTGCCCTTACACTGCTGTCTGTCTCCATCTCCATCGATACCCACGCCTACATCTGTGCCTGCACACGGAAGTAAACAGAGATTGTGCATACACCACAGTACCTCCAAATAACTCAGAGGACTGCTGGTGCCCCAGGAGCCTCCTGGATTTCAGCTCGCCTCTGGTCCTAACTCTTTCCACGATCCTGACTTACATGGAAGCCGCTTCCTTCCTTTGTGTTCTAATCCCCCACCTGTGTATCCTGCATACTACATTTTAGTTTTGCTTATTTTTGAACTTCATCTAAATGGAATTATACATCACATATTTTTGCCCCTCAGTCCTTTACTCAACTATATATATGTGTGTGTTTAAAACGTCAGATAAAGATATTTCTTAAAAAGACCCAAGTATATGTGTGTGTGTGTGTGTGTGTGTGTGTGTATACATACACACACACATATATATATTTTTTAATTGAAGTACAGTCACTTGCAATGTGTCAATTTCTGGTTCAACCATATATTTTCAATTGGTCCATGTCCCACGCGACGTAGTCGTTGCGTTTCCGTGTGGTTTCCCACCGTCTGAATATTCACAAGGTGCTTTCCCATTAGGCTGCTGTGTTAACATTTCCAGTGTTAACTATCTGTGCACATTGCTGCCATGGCCACTCTTGCGCACGTATCTGGTTGTACCTAACTTCCTGCTGAATATACACATTATCAGAAACAGAACCGCTGGTTCACAGTATCCGTGGTTCACAGTGTACACGTTTCCGCTCTCCTAGAGGTGACCAGCTGTTTTCCCAGCAGCAGGGCACGAGTCCCTAACCCTCTGTGTACTCAATCAGCAACATTTGGTTTTGTCATTTATTTTTTTCCGTCCAGTGAATGTGTACTATCTCATTTTCTCAGTCTCTAAATAACATTGGACACCTTTTCACATGTTCCTTGGACATTTATTTGCTCCTCGGTTAAGTGTCTGTTTATATTCTTTGCTGATTTTTCTTTTGTGCTGTTTGCTTTATAATAACAACAACAACAACAACAACAACAACAACAACAACAACAACTTATGAAAGTTCATTAGATATGGGTCTTTTTTGCCAGATTAACTAGTCACAAATGTAATCACTCATTCTATGGCTTGTTTTATTTCACTTTCTTTTTAATTTGGTTCAATTTATTAGTCTTCTTCCTTAATCTGTGCCCTTTTGGGTCTTTTTTAAAAAATATTTTTATCTTAAGTGATAAAATTGTCCTCTATTTGCATCTCAAATTTTATCTTATTTTATTTTGTTTTGTTTTACTTTTATTTTACTTTACTTTTTTATTTTACTTTACTTTATTTTATTTTACTATTCTATTCTACTCTACTTTATTCTATTCTTCTCTACTCTGCTCTGCTGTGCCTTTTACACTTAGGTCCCCAGTCCTCCCAAGTGGACGTGTATTTGATATGGAAGTCCACACTGATTCTGGTTTCTGCGTGCACCCCTGCTGACCAAGGTCCACGTATTTAGGAAACCGTCCCTGCCAGCTGAGGTTTGAAGCTGCTGTTGTTGTCTGTTCCGATCACAGGTGCTGGGATCTGTTTCTGGACTCCCCATTCTTGCCTGCTGGTCTGTCTGTCTCTAGGCCAGTTGCTATACCTGTTAAAATATTGTAGCAAAAATCTTTGAAAGCAAACGTGTCAAGATCTCCAGCTTCTTTTTTAAGGGTATCAAAGCTATTTTAATTATATGAATTTTCATAATCACTTTAGAATAATTTCATCAAGCTACATCACAATTTTTTTTTTTAATCCTTTTGGGCTTTTGTTTGGGATTGCACTAAATATATGGATTTCAATTTGGGAAGAGCTGGCATCTTTATAATACACTGCTAAGTTTACAAATCCAGGGATGTGGTGTGTCTCTCCATTAGTGTTGTTTAAGTCATTCATAAAGGTTTATATTTTCCCACTGAGCTCTTCACTTTTCTTTCTGTTATTGTGAAAATTGTGTCTTGTATTAAGGATTTTGGAATCTTATTGTAAGTGGTGTCTTTTCTTCAATTTTAATCATTACAGATATAGAAGAATACAGATTTTTAACATTGATTTTATTCATACAGTTTTGATAAAATCTCATCAATTCTTTCAGCTTTTCTACAGATTCCTTTGGAGAATTTCCTTCCTAGCATCTACAAATAATAACAGTTTTGTTCCTTCCTGTTTCTTGTACTTTTAATTATTTATTTATTTAATTCACTAGATACTATTATTTAATTCACTAGATACTATTAAGTTATAATGTATCTTATACTGGATAGGAGTGCCACACTCTACTGAAAAGAAATGGTGGTGGGGACAGTTGTTCTTCTGTTAGAACCAGGGGTCCATCTAGCATTTCACTGTTGAGTAAGGTATTTGTGTTGTTTTGTTAAACACATTTTATCAGTAAAGGAAGTTTTTTTTTTTTTTTGTTCTTCATCAGCTGAGTGCCTTTTATTATGAATGGGTTTTAAATGTCAGTGAATGCTGTGACGCATCTATTGAAATGACTGTATTAGTGTACTCCTTTCATAACACTTTTTGACTCAAAATACACTGATGGATTTTCTAAAGATAAAACCAATCTTAAATTTTGATGTAAACTCAGTGAAGTTACATTTGGAGTTTGGATTTAGCTAGCTAATATTTTCAGATATTTTAATCTTTACTTATTAGAGAGATGGCCTGTAATTTTTTCTTTTACCTTCTTTAACAGATTAATTACTTCAAAAAATAAATTCTAGAAACAATCATGTATAACTGGAAGTATATCTTTTTTTTCTTTTTTTTAATTGAAGTACCGTCAGTTACAATGTGTCAGTTTCTGGTGTTCAGCGCAGTGTCCCAGTCATGCATGTGTGTGTGTGTGTGTGTGTATTCCTTTTCATATTCTTTTTCACTAAAAGTTATTATAAGATATTGAATATAGTTCCCTGTGCTGTACAGAAGAAATTGGGTTTTTTTATTTATTTTTATACATACTGGTTAACATTTGCAAATCTCAAACTCTCAAATTTATTCCTTCCCACCCTCTTCCCCCAGTAACCGTAAGATTGTTTACTATGTTTGCGAGTCTCTTTCTGTTTTGTAGATGAGTTTGTTAGTGTCTTCTTTTTCTTTTTCTTTTTCTTTTTCTTTTTCTTTTTCTTTTTCTTTTTCTTTTTCTTTTTCATTTTCTTTTTCTTTTTCTTCTTTTTTCAGATTCCACAAATGAGTGATAACATATGGTATTTTTCTTTATTTTTCTGGCTTATTTCACTTAGAATAACCATCTCCAGGTCCATCCATATTGCTCCAAATGGCAACCTAAATGTCCATCGACAGATAACTGAATAAAGAAGTTGTGGTATATTTATACAATGGAACGCTACTCAGTGATTAAAAAGAATTTTTTTAAATAATAAAATAATGGAATTATATTTTTATTAAATATTTGGGGAAAACTTGGTTGTGAAGCCACCTGGATCTAAAATGTTCTTAGCAAAATGGACTTTTCTGTTTGCGTTTTAGAACTTTAGCTCCTTACAGTCAGGGTGACTGGCAGCTTCTTTGCTGAGGGGAGGGCAGTCTGGGTGAGTTACATTTTTCTAGGATATTTTGTCCGTATGATAGCTGCCTGGTCTGCAGAGAATGATTCTTTTCATCCATGAAATTAGTTATTTAGGCCTTTTCTCTTCCTTTCTCCACCAATCTCACCAGAAGTTCATCAAATTTTAGACATTTTGAAGAGCCACTGTTTGGATTTGTTGATTTCTGAATCTATTTTCTACTTTAGTAAGTTATTCTGTTCTGGTTTTAACCTTTTATCTTCTCTATTTCCTTGTTTCTTTGGGTTTACTTTTATCAGTCTCTTTTTCTCTTAAGTTTTTGAGATAGACTTTTAGTTTGTTAATTTATGGACTTTCATTTATATATTTAAGAGTATAAATTTTTCTCTAAATCCTGCTTTAGTTGTATCCCACAAGTTCTGATGTATAGAATTTTATTACAACACAGCTCAGAATATTTGGTTTCCATTATAATTTCTGTTTTGATCAATGGCTTCCTTAGAAGTATCTTTCTTAATTTCCAAACATAAGTATATTTTGTTGTATTTTCTTTGTTACTTATTTCCAACTTAATTACACAGTTGTCAAAAAACCTTCTCTGTGTAACTTGAAACTTTTCAGATGTGTTGAGAGTTGCTTATGGACGAGGATATGTTCAATTTTGGAAGAATATTCCAAGCATGCTGCAAACAGTGTGTGTTCTGCAGCTGAGGTTGATTTCTTTTCTTTCATTCCTTTTCTCCCTCCTCCTTCCCTCCCTCCCTCCCTCCTTCCCTCTCTCTCCTTCTCCATTACATTAGATTTGCTATTTCTTTATTTGTTTGAATCCCTGTGTCTTTCATGAGTTTTCCCACACTGATTGTGGGTGATTCTCTTTTCTCTTATTATCGTGTCAGGTTTTTTTTTTTTTCTCATGTTTTCACGTCATAAAATCACATGAAATCTATAAATGGTTGCATCTTCCTAGTAAATTGAAACTCTTATCTCTTGATACTTTATTTCTAGTGATACTTTGCCATGAATTCAACTTTGAGAGTAAAATCGTTGCACAGGTGTTTTTGTTTTGTTTTGTTTTTGGTTGGTGTTTCCTTGGTACATCTATTTTTTTCTGTTTTTTTTATTTCAAGCTTATGTTCTAGATAAACCTTATGTTTTTGATGTATTTCTCATAAATTACACATGTTGGGGTTTTGTTATAGTCACTCCATTTTTGCTCTCAACTAGAGCCTCTAATTTTTAGTTTTTGCTTTTAACTGGAACATTTAGTGCATTAGTGTATTTGTATATTTATTAGTTATGGTTTATCTCATGGAAGGACTCATATAATGATAAATTCTCAGTTCAGAATAAAAAAAATTCTGTATAGGAGTCTCAGAATATTCATTCACTCTTGACTCTTTATTTGAAGAACCAAGAAAAATAAATTGAGAGATTTGGGGAAAACGGAGTAGAAACCACTGTTCATATTAGTTGGCTCAGGTGAACATTACTACTTACAGAACTGAATTCATAAAACAAAAAATATCAGCATTTAACCCCTTCAGGCTTTTATATTTGTGAGATAATAGAGGAATGAAGTTGAATGCATGCATTGTGGAATTTGGAAACTCAACTGTGTTGGGAACCATAAATATTTCAATCAAAACATCAAGAGTTAGGTAGCGTAATTATAAAGAAGTCTGCAGTCGCCATATCCAGTGATGCACAACAGTAAGGGTGAAACACAAAAATAAGGAAAACATAGATTTAAAGCCGTTCCTCATAACATTGCATCGCTGTGTGGCTACGGGGGCGAGGTTTGAGGATGGGGAGTAATTTAGCGCAGCCCCCACGTCCCCACGGCAATTCCACAAGCCTGTGACAGCTTCCCAGTCGCTCAGTGTCTGGGCATTCAGCATCCTTACCTTGCACTAATTTCCACTCCAGCTGCAAAGAGTGAAAATAAAAATGGGGTCTCTGAAGTTTTGTGCAGTAAACGACAGAAGCTGGCAGAGCGTGAGGGCTTGCACCCAACATGTGATGAGCACTAGCGCTGAGAGTGCCTTAGGGCTCAGTCACGAGGTGAAATATGCAGCCCTCACTAGAATTTTTTGTAAACCTTGTTCTAAACCTAAGGGAAAAAAGACGGACATAGCATAGTCTGAGAATAAGAGCAGGAGAGAGAAAGCCAGGTCATCTTCTCTCTTCCTTCCCGTTGGTTATGACATTCCTTCTATTCAGGGGCCACTCGCCTCTGTTCACCTGATCACCTTCCTGTCCCTCCCTGACGTTGCCCTGGGAAGTCTTATGCACAGTCTCGTTACTTCACAGGAGACGGTAAATGCACATGACGCTGGATACTCCTCAGCTGATTACCCAGCACGCAGCCTTCTTTCCTGGCCTTTTCAGACCAGTGTTTCAGATTTATTTAAACGCTTTCTTCACACCCAAAGCCAACCAACCCACAGAAGGAGCACACGTGCACGAACACATTTTGCAAAGCCCAAGTTGTATCTCTTTGGAAAGTATGAACGGCGTCTAAACTTTCAGCACTGAAATTTTCAGTTTTATTTTTGAGCAGATTAATTGCATTTCCCAAATATTAAACAAGTCTGATAATGGCACGTTGGTCCCAGCAGCAGACGTTCAGCCAACTCTTTAAGGGCTTAAATCATAGCCGTCTCTTCAGACGAGAAATAATGACGTACCAAGTTTATAATAAAAGATTTCTAATAATGTTATTGTAAAAGTGTTTATTTCTTTAACCAAATAATTGTAGTTTCACTTAGGAAAGAAGGGCAAAAATCCAGTGAATCCATGACAAATAATAAAAAAAAAGTTCAGGTTGATTTTAATGCTACTTTCAGCTGAATTTTTACAGATGTTATCAATATGCATTTTGATTGTGGACAGTATCTGCGAGTTGAGAACTTCTTAAGTCATTTTATTGCAGAGAAAAAAAATCCTGAGATGCCACTTTCAAACATAAAAATTATACTTCTTAGAAAGCTCTTCTGTGTGTGTATGTGTGTGTGTGCATACACACTCCTATAAGTTTAAATTCTTTTACCCCCGCCTCCCCCACCAAAGAAGTTGTAAACCTTCATAATGTTATAAATGCCAGATTCAAGTCTGAAAATACACGTTGGATTTAAAGATAATAAATAAAAGCTCCAAGAAGAATTCAAGCCAGATTTGTTTAAATTTATGTCACATAAATATTGAAAATAAAATGGCACCCCCCACTTCCTGTGGTTGTGTACTGAAAGGTGGTCCGGTCTTTCTAGTCTTGTTCTTGAAACATTGATCAGTTACCTACACCACCAGGAAAGGCACCCAAAGTGTTTTGCAGAACTTCAGTAACTACCAGACAGCTCTGACTTTGCCGAGAATTTTGCCATCGGTTGGATTAGACAGTTTCTGTTGCCACCAACAGGAAATCCAACTGAAATGAGTTTAAAAACAAACAAAGAAAGAGTCCTGGAAAAAGACCGGACCCCAGTCTCCGTGTTCACAGGGCGAGGGCTCCCCTCTCGTCTCGGCTCTGCTGCCTCGGGGGGGAACCGTTTGGGGTCCTGTTTCCCGGGGAGGAAGCTGGAGCAGTTCTAGCATGTTCCCCCTGCATGTGCTCCAGAGAGAACAGAGTTCACTTCCCAGGAAGCACAGAGGAGATTCTGGAACAGAGTCTCACTGGCCCTGAGAGGCGGGATTTGGGTCCTGCATTTGTGTCTGGGCTCTGTGCTTGGGGCGGGGGACTGAGTGTGTTCACTGGGCCAGATGCTCTGTCTTTGCAACCTGACCTTTCCCTGGGTTGAACGTAGGAGAGGGGTTGTTCCCCGAGGGCCTGGGAGCCTGGTCCCTTGAGGAGGAAAGGCTGGGTTGATGCTCGGAGGCAGAATAACAACCAGTGTCTACTCCACCTTTTGGCAGCTGCCACTTCCCATCCAGACACACCTACAAAAACACCACGTCCTTGTGAAACACGTCCCGTCCTAAACTGCGGCAATGTTTCCTCATCCCACTAACTCCCTCAGCTGCAGGTCAAGACGCAGGAGCTCTGATTGTCTTGCAGCTCTCGAGGTCAGTCTTACCCCAGCTCCTCCTGCTCGGAGGTCTGTGGCTAAATGATAGACACTTCCCAGTGCACCCAATATGCAGAAAGAGAGAGAGCCAGTCCTGCTGGGGCACGGCTGGACCACTTCCGTTTAGAGACTGGAGAACAGTGCTCAGAAGCAATGTCCCACCACGAATTTCATGTCCTGCTGGAAGGAGTGGCCGGGACTCCAAGGCTGGCGGTGACACCTCCTCATTTTACTTTGGCTGCTTTGGTTTTGTTTTCTGGGAGAATCACCTCTGTCTCTTGCCCTCCAGGGCTGCACTGGAGATAGTTTGGGAAGACGCCTTCTCTGGAGCTGTTCACCTTTGGCATCACCTTTTATTCTCACACAGGACCAGAGGTCTGTGGGCTGTCTTAGGGTTGAGCATCCCAGACGGTCGTTGGCCGTCCTAGGAGTTACTCCAGTGACACAACTCTTTATGAAACTTACAGGTGTTTTGTCTATTTCTGTCCAGTAAACTCCATGGTGTGTGCCAAGGCGGGAATCAATTAGCAGAAAAAATAACCTCGATGTGAAATGTGGTTTTCCAGAAACTGGCTCTGCTAGGTGCTCTGTCCAAGGCCAACAGCTGGCATCCTGGTCTTTATCTCAGAGCATTTCAGACAGTGGTCCATTTGAGGAGACATTACTAGCGTCATCTGTCACTTCCCATTGCATCTCAGAGAACGGCTATTTAAAACGGAAATGATTCTTTATTTTCTGAGGGAGAAAGAAGATAACATAATGTGCCTGTGAGTGGCCTGTGACATTAAGCTTCTCCCTGGTCCCATTTCCATCTCTCCTCAGGGCTCGCCTCATCTCTGCCTCGGCAGGCTTTAATTTTATCTGTGTGTAGAAAAGCCTGGCTTTCTCTAGACTGAAGTGCACAAGTAGAGGCTGGTGTGGCCAGTTTCAAGTTGTGTTTATCTACGTGTGACCTGTGACAAGCACAGAAATCCTCCAGCGTCTGGAATCTTTCCTGTGAAGTCTCCCAACTTTGGAAGGTGGGCAGTCAGCGCATGACCTTGGTCTCCAAATACACCAGAAACAGCCCAGACAATCACCTGGTTACCTTGCAATGCGTACGGCTGGATGACCAAGGGGCCCCTGCCTTGCACGTGTGGGCGGGGCTCCGCCAGCCTCCCTCTGGGGGCCGTCCGCTTTTGACACCTACCTCCTGTCACTAGTTTCTGAACCAGTGGGAGTGAGTTGTGTGGAAGCGAAAGAAATTTTAAGGGGGGTTGTGGGGAGAGACTCTTATAACTGTCTAGTCCAGGTAAACCCAGCTTCAGCAATGGCTTGATGTGGTGCAAACAACGTCATCGAGACATGCTTCTCCTTTCCACTAGCAGGTCTCACCTTCTGAGCATGAGGTCCCTTGTGAGGCCGGTGAGACCTCAAGAGGGCTGAAGCAGCTCCCATCTCCCACTTCCCCTCTTTAATACCCAGCGTGAACAAGGGAGCTTTTCCAGAGACCTCAGAACAAGCATCCTGTGAGTCTCGCTGACCCAATATCAGCTTGTGTTGAGCAGGTGACCTTATCAATGCAGCGGCAGAACAGAATGACTGACGGACGGGCCTGGACGAAGCCCTGAGAGCCCAGAAGAGAGATGGCATCACTCAGCTTTCACAGGATGAGAGCAGGGGGTGTGACTGCCCTGGAAGGAAGCTGGGGTTAACAGAAGTGGAAGCGGAAATTATGCACTACATCGTTTATTGGTATTTCAATGAACATTTATGGCGTTTATACTCTCTGCCTGGCCCTGTGAAAGCTTCTGGGGAAACAGAGAAGAGTAAGACATGATCATTTCCCTCTAATTTCACAAATTAAAGATGCTTAATGCAATTTAAGAAATAGGGGCAAAGGAAGGGCTTTTGGAGAATAAGACACCAAGGAAGCTTTAAATGTCAAGTAGGACTTAAACAAGGGGAGGCGGCCCTGGGGTAACGGGACAGCGTTCCAGGGGGAAGAAGGTCCGCGCCAAGCCTTGAGAAGCCCCGTGCTGTGTGCACGCTCTTCTCTTTCACTCCAGGATTTCGTGCAGCTTCCTAGCTCCACCACTGCTTAACGGCGTGGCGTTAAGCGAGCGACTTCCCTTCTCTTATTTCTTGTTTTAAACCATAAACAATATACTAGCGCTCTCCCTGCCTGGTCCTCGCCGTAACAAATTAGGCATATAAAGCGTCAACACAGGGCTTGGCACAGAGCAGGCCCCCTATAGTCTTACCAACGGTTGCATGAAAATCTCAGGAATTAGAAATGTTTATAGAAAATTTTCTTCAGGGCGTGATCTCCGAGGGAAAAAATGATGCATACACAACTCAAAGTTTAAGATCAGCTCAGATGTTTAATATTTTGTAATAATAACCTTTAATGAAAAAGAATATGAAAATGAATATACGTATGTATATACATGACTGGGACACTGTTCTGTGCACCAGAGATTGACACATTGTAACGGAGTGTACTTCAATCAAAAAAAAAAAAAGATCGACTTGGGAAGGAGAAAAATGAGAAGAGTTCAAAACAATTTAAATGACGTCACATAATACCAAAAACAAACAAACAAACCATCCCTGAATGTCCCTACACGGTACCGGCTCACCTGTGAAAATGTCCAGAGATTACTGACCTGATTTTATAAAGACTTTGGAAGTAAGTACAAACAAAAATAGCAAACATAACAGACACCGTGAAGAATATTGCAAACCTGTTCCCTCCTCCTCGGCAACTGGCTGGACCATCTCGCGCCCCTCCCCACCCCCACGCCCCAGGCCCCGATCCGGGGCCCCGGTGGCATCACCGCCCCGTGAGGGGTGGCCTGTCATGTGTTTACTGACTGTGACACAGCCTGTCACAACACAGCAGGATGCCACACGGGTCAGAGAAGCACACTCCGGGCCTTCCCATCCAGCAGGCACGGTGTTTGTGAGAAAACACGTTCTTCGCCGGCAGCCGACAGAGCACTGTGAGTCCGCACAGGCCGGCGCGCGTTACTGACCGGTCTGGGCACTCGCAGGGCATCTTCTGAGGCAAAGTGCTTCCAGGATGTTGGCTCTTTGCTCACAGTCAGGCTTCCAGTTAGGTTTCTAAATCCTTGTTGCAAATATAATTTTTGAAGTTAAACTAAGAGACCAATCTATGCAGTGGATTCTCTCCCTCTCTCTTTTTCTGTTGTTTTTTATTTCTGTTTTACATGAAGTGATGGGAAGACTGACTTAAGCAGCTGTTTTGGCGCTGAGGCCCGGATGAGAGCCTCTGGTCTGGCGCCGGGCAGAACCCAGCAGTGGCCTCCCTCCGACGGACACACCTCAGCTCTCCTCCTGTCTTTCAGCGCAGAGACGAACACGAGGGCGCCATGCGGTGAGGAACAGGCGACGTGGGCACCGAGCTCTCCGTCCCTCTCTGTCTCTCTGCCTTTCTCATTCGCTCTCATTGTTTTATATTATCTGTAATGACTTCCTTCCCACATCCCTCCCCCCACCGCACAGCGTGAAGGTAACAGCTGCAAAGTCTTGCACACTCGCACTGAAATGTCACAGTGTGGCGTCATTACACCGTGGCACGAAACCTGACATCGGACGTGGCAAGTGGCATCCCCACGGGCCGGGCTGTTCCTGTGGCTCCCTCCCCCCAAGAGCAGGGATGGGTGAGTGATGGCCTCAAGGGGTCCCCAGAACCAGTATGACGCTTCATTCTCATTCTAAGCAGAGCGGGGCCGCTGTGCGTTCACCCCGCGGGTACACGGCTCCACAGTGTTCGACTCTTCGGGGGAGTCTTTTGACCCAGGATTCTGGACTTTGCGTGAAAATGGGGGAGATGACACACCACCGTCAGTACCAGTGTCTACGTTTACAGCTTGGACTGCATCATCCCTTTCTTTGAGGAGAATTTTTTTTTCCAAGGTGCACAGGGACCTAAATTTTGGCACCAAAGTGCTGAGGGTTTTTCTCCTTTGCTGTGACCACGAAGGTAAGAGAAAGACAAGCCCAGACGCAAAAACGTGCGCCCACGGCGGGGACGCAGCTCACCTGGATCGCAACGGACCCTGGGACCGTCGGGTGAGCTGGCATCAGAAAAGTTGTGTAGGATTTTTGGCAGGTTATTTAGGCTCTCTAGTCTCAAATCTAGAAAGTGGAGCTGCCAGGTCCAATCTTACAGGACTGCACAGACCAGTGGTAACAGCACCTGAGGGGTGGCTGGGGCTTGGGGCCACACTTTGGCTGAACTGCTGATTCTAGGCGCACACAGAACTTGGTGAAATTGTGCTCAGGCATTTCCTCACACACACGTTTCTTCACCTTGCGCTTGTGACAAATGATACTGATTCCTTCATTTTGTTTTCTTTAAAGATTTCCTTTTTCATTCGTTCATTTAAATGAAAAAGTGAGTTTATCACACAATAGTGTAGAGGTGCAGAGAGAAAGCAAGCACCCTGAGCAGGGTCCTGTGTGAAATGCTGACATTTAACAACTATCTACACTTGGGACACGTGACAGCCCAGCCCCGGCCCCTGGGACGTGGGGACTGGCTTCATCACCATGACGTGACTACGGAGGAAATGCCTCGAGTCTGTCTTTGATGGTGAGGTTCTCCAAGGCTCAGCCCACGCAGGACCACCACTGGGAGCCACGCTCCAGGCCCGGGGCAGAGGGTGAGGAGCCGCGAAGGCACCCCTGCCCAGGGCCTGCTCAGAGCATCCTTCCAGGAGCCACTGTCAGCAGAGCCTCTGCTCCCAGATCCCTCCTGTCTCAGGTCAGCATTGCCCCAAGAGTCAGAGGCAGCACAGAATTTGGGGGGGATTTCACTGCACCAGTGAAGCCGGGTACTTTTCACCATTTGGAGGGAGGTAGGATTTTAGGCAAAGGTGCGCCATGGTGGTTAGGACCTGGAGCTCTGAACAGACGGGGGTGAAAAATCCCAACCATTCTTTTCATTTTCCATGTGAGGCGGAGTTTTTCATCTGTTAAGACTCAGGTTTTTTCTTCTGCACATCAGGCTCAAGGCACCCCTCTATGGGGCATTACAAGAGGTAAATTAAAGGATGCATGTAAGGTGCCTCCCATGGTGTCTGGTAAAGTTAACTCAGAGTGATGATTTATCAGGTGCTTTAGCAGATCAATGGCTAATTCTCAGTGGTTCAGACATATGGACCAAACTACAGGTTTCAGCTCCTGAATTCAAGTTACTAAGTACAGACTAGGCCTCCGTTGGCATACTGCCCAGCTTGCTTGCACACCAGGCGTGCAACACATGCGTACACAACACGCACACACAACACATACACTCAGTCAAGACGCTTCTAGGCACGGCGTCTTCCACGATCAGAGAACCCACCGTGTCCAGGCCCCTCGTATCGCACACACGGACCCACGACACGGAGCTGAGCGGTCAGCTGGGTCCTCTCACTAACTGGTGCCCAGCTGTCTGATTTCATCCACTTCTCTGTCCTCTGTGTTTTCCTGGCCCCGGGCTGGCGGAAATTACAGTCTATGAGTTATATAAGAATGTTAGCTGTATATTTATTAAACTCACAAAGTCCCTCCCCTTTTTTTTTTTTAGCATTTGTTCTTCCAGAAATGCTACCTTTTGAAGCACAGAGGGCTGAAGAAAGAAATGTCAGACCCACACGGGTGAGCTGGGCAGCCTCAGAACAAGGATGGCTTTGTCAGTCAGATTAAAGAATTTGACTTTATCTTGGGGGCTTTGAAGCCCCACCAAAGGGTTTTAAATAGAAGATTATCAGGTTCACATTTGTTTTGAGAAGGCCCTCCTGCCTGAAGAGGGGAGATTCTGTTGGAATGGCGTAAGACCGAGGCAGGAGGCCAGACGGGGATATGAGTGATGATGAATTAAAGATGTTTCTCTGGACAGGGGCAGATTAGAAAGACCCTTCCAGATAGGATCAGCAGGGCCTGGTGCTAATTCACCTGGGAGGGGAGAGAACGGGGGTGGATCTAGCAGTGCAGGCGTGGAGAGAGGGCATTTAACAGTCTCCCTGAATCGTCTCAGCAGTCCTGTGGGGGAGGCGACATCACCTCACAATTCAGTGGGTGGTCTGAACTCTTAGGTTGGAGAGCTGTTCTGCGGGCCAGTTTCAACAGAACAAGGTATAGAAACTGGTCGCACTTGTTTAACTCCACTCTGTTCAATTTCAGTTCAACGTTAATGCAAAAGAGAGAGAGCAATCCTGCGATGAGGAGCATCGTTTATTTTTCACAGTTACTGATCTGATAAAGACAACATCGCACGTGTGACCGCGAGAGGCTTAATGTCTTAGTCCAGCCGTAAACAGTTTCTCAGAACATTCTTCAATTCTTTTTGAAAGTAAATTCTGATCTTCAAGTGACAGTGGTGGGAAATCGGAGTGGTAGTAAGAAATGTGAGTTAAGCCCTGGAAACACACATCCAGAGTCTAGACTTTTTCTGTTTTCTCTTCATCCACACACACACATGCAAAATATCCATGAATGTTTTACCTCTCCGTCTTTCAGCGTAACCCACCATACTGTGTACATTAAGAAACTGCAAGGTAGGTGCCTCTGGAAGTTCAAAGTCCTATGACAATTACTTCTTCATTGTTTTGAGGTGGCCTAAAGGATTAAATAGCACTAAATGTGTAAGAGAGTCACCAACAAGCCAATGGCTAAACAAACGATCAGGGGAATGCCCAGCAAGCTTAACCATCAGAGCTTTTTTTTTTTTTTTAAGTGGAAACAAGTGGAAACAACTTTAGGGGTTTTCATGGACTCTGTATTGTGGAATAAATTCATATATATTCACCCATAAGCCACCATTATTCTGCTTAGTAAACTCCACTATGAGCAAGAGGGGTGGACGTGCATTTGCAGATTTTACTGATCCCATTTTTTTGTTTACTGTCCATTTGAGTCCGGATGGGTCTCATTGGCACTTGGAACCCGTTCAGTTGGGACTGAAGGCAACTTCACGGCCAGCACCACTGCAACACCTTTGTAACTCCAAGGAAGAGGGCTCCTGGACTCCGATCACAGATCTGAGGAGTGAGAGTCAGAGACCTAACGCTGAGATGAAGTTCAGGAATCAGAGTCACTGGGCTTCAAGGAGAGACGGCGTCACTGACCTTGGACAGGTGTTGTTAGAGAAGTAACAGCGTGGGCGCCGAGTTGGCGCAGAGCCGCGCTCTCCAGACTCGCGGTTCGCACTGCGATGCCGTTACCGGAAACACGAACGTCCTACTTTGCACCTGGAGTCATTCGAGCACTTCATTTGAACTTGACGCGGGACGAACGGGAGGGAGGCGCATCACCGCGCAGCCGGCAGGATTCTCCCAGAGGGCCTCCGCCCTGCGCTGGTTACACTGTTACATGGGCCCTGCCTCCTGCGCGGGGCGGCCGCAGGGCCCAAGTGCAGATCCCGCCCTCCGGGGCAGACGGCTCTCAGCCCCTGACGTTCGTGTCTTTTTGTTTCAGCAGAGCTCAAAGGCCTTCAACCTTTGGCTGGTCTTGCGGGGTGGGGGTGGGGGGGGACGTGCGTCCAATCACAGCTCCAGGTAAAACCTCGCACCGAGCCTCCTGGCTGCTTTCCTTGCGTTTTGTCCTATGTTACTTTCACACGGAGAGAGACGGACTTGCTCAGTTTGCCAGGGTTTTTCCCCTTTCCTCGTCCTGGCTTGCTCCGCATTGGACAGTCAGGTATCCTGTGTCAGAAGCAGTGAATTCTTACAGCAATTCTAGGATTCCGCGTTAGCTTATATCCTTATTTAATATGCTCACTTACCATCGCTTTTTTCCCTTTTGCCTTTGCTGCTTAGTTCAAAATGAGATTCATTATGACTTACCCCACTATTCAACCCCCTCAAAAGGCTATATTAAGAACAAGAAGATAATGTTTGCAAATCATTTGAACCCCTCTGAAGAAAATTACTGTCTGAATTGTACTTAAAATTATCTTTAGGAGTACTTCCTGGCATGAAAAGTAATCTTTCTCAAAATTATCTTCATAGATTTTATAACAACCATTTAATAAAACTTTCCCCCCTCAGTATCCATAGGGGTGAACATAGTCGAGTGTACTTTGTATCGACATTGTCCCTAAATTCAATGTCATAGTTATTCATTTATTCCAGAATTTAAAGACTTGAAAATAACAGAGCTTTTATTATATTTAATGGATCAAAAGTCAAGACAACAATTATGAACCAATGAAACTAGTGTTTGGATGATATATATAGCTAGACAGATTCAGAGGTGGAGGTGGAGACAGAGAGAGGGAGAGAGGGAAGACTACAGGTACCCATGTGGATGTAGACAGCTGTGTCGGACACAGGTATAGACGTAGTGTATGCAGGTTGACACTGAAACACAGAAGAGAGAGCTTACGGAAGCTCGCACGTAGAATTAAGACTTAAAAAGAAATTGGTCTTGAGTTTTTAAAATTATTACAAGATAATAACAATGAATGGGCAATCCAAAGCACAGCGTGTAGTGAAGCACACTTGAGAGGCTGAACTGTAAGGCGAGAAGTGATGTCCATGAACATGGGATCCCTACGACAGTCGTTCTCAGGGGACTACGTTTCTGGCCCCAACCTGGATGATCATTACCTGGGTGTTGATCTTCCACAGTTCATTATACTGCACAGATATTTAGTATGTATTTCTATGGCTGAGTTAATGCTTAACATAAGACAGTATTTTTCAAAAAGTTGTTACAGGAAAATTCTCGCAGTAATCCAGGGAGCAGGCACTTAATAAGAGCACCCTGAGCACACTTAGCCATGGTCTTATGGCCACGGACAGCCTTCTTGTTTGTCCTCAGACAGCAGCATCGAGCTGCGTGTGCAGACCCAGCGCCTGCAGACCGGGAGCTCCCTTATCCAGGGCCCAGAAGCCGATGACATCCACTGTGAGAGGGGCACCAACGTGGTGACAAGCACGGCTGACCTAGGACCGAGTGGCATTGGGAATGACCTCAGGGCTGTGAAGACCATTGTAATTAGGTAGCCAGGCGATGGAAAACACAACAAAATGTGGCCCTGGGAGAGACCAGCTCATTAAAAGTCCGTTGGGGTCCACCGTGTCCCGACTGAGTTGCTAGATGGCGTAAACTAGGCAGAAGAGTTCAAGAAGCCTCTGAAGGAGGTTATCATTTATTTGAAGGAAACGTTGGCCCAGGAGAGAAACTTATGCACTCACAAGCCCCTGGCAGCAAAATCAAAATAATGTTATGCCAGAATAAGGAAACATAAACATTCAAGGGACGTAGTAAAGGGAAGGTTGGAATGGGGTATAATTAATCCCTGGCTTGAGAACAGTGAGTGTGTGTGTGTGGTGTGTTTTGAAGGAGGAGATAGGCACTGGTTTGCAAGAAGGATGGAAGGAGATTCTCTCCACGCACTTGGGGGAGAGCCTGCATGTCAGGAAGGGAGTCACGTGATGAAAGGTGGTCGAGAAAGAACACTCCAGCCCAGGCAAGCAGGACTGCAGCAGGGGACAGAGGAGTCGGCAGCAGGAACCGGAAGTTTCCTCCAAGAGGAAGTCCAGAGTAACGAGGGGTGAAGTCATGCTGGAGTCATGCTGAGGAATGACTTGAATCAAGGACATTTTAGAAAAATAATTTAAATCACCTATTTATAAGGACTGGCCTGAGTGAACGAGGATGACTGAGTAGCCTTCAAGAAGAGCACATTTGAAGTCTCTTATTCTTCCTGCAAAGCAAAAACCCTGAAAAGCTCAGCTTTTAGGCAGCTGCTAATAAACAATTCCGTTAATTACTACTGGCTTAGGACATGCTTTAATAATTCAATTTTTGTTTAATGACTAGATAGAGTTTACCCAACCATGGTGATCGTTTAATACTTCATGCTCTGTTTTATTATCAAATTTGCATAGACATCTATAAAAAAAAAAAAACAAGAAGGGAGAGATGTAACATTTCTATGCATCTTACTGGACAAAATTGCAATTTTTGTTTTAACAATGTGAGGAAATATGCTGGCATCTCTTTGAAATTAGTCAAAGTTATAGTCATTAAAAACGTAAGAGGAAGAAAAACAACAGTCCAGCCTGTCTTGTTTATCTATGCAGGTTCCCAGCTGTGTTCATTGTGAAGGGAGAGAAGGGAAAATGAAAAGATGCTGGGCTCCTGCCAGAAAAGGAAATGGAATCTCCATATTGCATTTATTGCCCTGGCCGGCTTGGCTTCCATTCATCATATATTTAGCTAATGCAAATAAAACGACTTAGTCCTGGTTGGAATGAATAATCATATGATCAGACTTGAGATGTCAAAACCGTCAGCCTCTCCACTGAGCTCTCAGACGCTCAGCTTTTTTAAGTACAGAATTTTAGGGGTACCAGTTCCCCCCTCTCTCCTGCTTCAATTTGTGGCTTGTTTCTCAATGATCCCTATAAAGGAATTACCCAGGGACGTGTTTTCCCCACTTCCCACCCCTGCTTTCCAGCTGGAATCCTGAATCCAATTATAAATCCATTAAAATGTATATAAATGACTGAAACCATAGCATGCCTTTTCAGAGTTGGGCGACGTTTCCTTGAGTCGAGAGGAGGACCCTAGCAAAGGGTTGTGTGGACTAAATGTTTGGACAAACCATCATTTCAGAATCTGGTTTCTATATATTTGATGACTTTTTTTTCTTTGTTTAATGGCAGCCTACCATATCTGCCAGTATTATTTTAATAGAGGTTCTTAAATTTCAAGCTCATGTGTTTTCAGCCACACGGGAGACCCGTCAGGCTACTCTCATTTGTAAAGTAAGGATGAAGTCATGACAAAGCTCCAGAGCAGATGGAGGCATCAGTAGAAAGGGTGTTTTACAAGATATTCAGGCAGACACACTAATTTGCAGAAACTTCTAAAGGCTTTTAGGCCAATAGAAATAGAACTGTTTACAAAATGTTTTGCCCGAGATGAACTGTTTCTCAAGTATATTTACTAGATGCTTCACTAATACCAAGTTTCTTCTATCTGCTCAAAATAATCTCTTCATATCCAATTTCAGAGCCTCTAGACAAAGATTCTTCCAGGTCTTAATTGAAGAAGATGATTATTTACTTTTTTTAATTTAAAGGCACAATTTTTGTTTTATAACTGTTACTGCTCAAAATGAGAGTACATTTGATAAGCTCCAGTTTAAAGGTGCATGCCTAGAAAGAAAAAGGTCGCATTAGCTCAGAAGGCCAAGGGCAGCCCACTCAGCTGGAAGGACACGGTCAACCTTGGCGATGCAATTAGGTGCGTCCGACAGAAACGTCTGGAAGTTGCACAAGCGTGTCCAGTTGAGGGGACAGCGGTGCTGAATTTGGCCAGCCAGGCTCTCACAGTGTCCGCGAGAAGAACTGCTTTGTTCTAAGCCGTCAGGCTTTCTGGTCTGTGTAGGACGGGCTCCAGATTCCTCAGCTGGCCACGTAAAGCCCTTTGGAGCTCCCACTAGCCAGCCTTTCCTACATCATTCTCCCCAGTCCCTTTAGACCATTCAGCTCATCTTCTGATTGTGCAGACACACGGTTACAAAGGCAGGTGGAGCTGGACTTGCCCACGTCCTTTCTGGTCACGAATTCCTACTCATAGTTCCAGATGCGTTTTAACTTCTCTGTCCACCAGGATAATTCCCCTGGACGACTTAACTGGGAGAAATGTTTGCCTTTTCTGGAAGCTTGCAACATGCAGTTTATAACTATCTTGTCACCCCACTGAGACTTACACTCAAGTTATTTACACAGATGTCTTATTTCACCAATGAATTACAATCATATTAAAATCATAGCTTCTAATTTGGTCTTTGTTATACACCCGATGCACAGCCTCTTGCACATAGCAGGCTAAGAAAATATTGTCTTGACGCTGATGCCTCGTCTTAAAGTGTCCTTTCATCGCACCCTCGTTCTACTTCTGCAGTTTAAAATGTAATCCAGTCTTCTGTTCCGTCTCCTCCATGGGTCCTTTTCTTGATTCTCCAAAATTGGAAATAAACTGAAAATATGACCCAAAGCATTCAGGACTATCGTATCTCACAATTATGATGTGTGAGATTAGGAACATCAGGCCAATAGATTAGTTAAAGCAGAAGCAAGAGAGAGAAAGACAAGTATCAAATGACGTCACCTATATGTGGAATCTAAACAAAAATGACACAAATGAACTTGTTCACAAAACAGAAACAGACTCACAGACACAGAGAACAAACTTATGCCAAGGTTTTTAATAAATGAGGTCTTCGGGAGTAACAGATACACACTACTGTATATAAAATAGATAAACAACAAGGTCCTCCTGTAGAGCACAGGGAACCATATTCAAAAGCTTGTAATAACCTATAATGAGAAAGAGTATACGTATGTGTGTGTGACTGAATCACCGTGCTGTGCGCCGGAAACTAACACAACATGGTAACTCAACTACACTTCAATTAAAACCAACCAACCAACCAACAAAAAGATGGCAGGGGAAGCTAAGTGGGAGAGGAAAGCCGGGAGCTCAGGCTGACCCACAGAACAGAAGGAAGCCAGGCAGCACATGACGGGGACCGATGAGTTACGGAGAGGGTTTACTACGTCACGTTTACAGGAGCGGAAATGAGGCGCACCGAAGACGCAGGTGGAAGAGGAATTGATCCACTCAATGTGCTGTTGGAAATATGAACACGTTTTGTGTTTTGAATCCTACCTGCCAGTTGGAAATTTACAGACACCGGATAACGGACGAGTGCGAGGTGGTGGAGCGCCTCAGTGGGGGCCGAACGTCGTGGTCCTCGGACGCCCCGCCTGACCCTCACGGCGCAGAGTGCAGCAAGTGCGCTGGCGAGCCCTGAACTCGGGATCCTCGGGGGCAGGAGCTCACCTCGGGCTGATGTGAGGCAGGGAACTGAGCACCGCGTTCCAGACTCCGTCCTCCCAGGTCCCCCGGGGCCCTGTGGCAATGCCGGGCAGAAGCCTAAGTTCTCCATCTTGCCTACTCACGTCCACCCCTACGGAGGGACCAGTCCCAGCACCGCGATGCTCAGCTTTACAGAATTTCAGGGCAGGGCAGCCTTCTCACCACGGTCTCCCTCCCAGGCTGATGCCAACATATTTAAACTACTGAGTCTGAAGATAAAGCACGAATAAAAGTTTTACAAACTGTAATGGACTTGACTGCATTTTTTGGAAAATGCTCTCTCTGTCCTGACTGATTGGGAGAATGACTGCACGCCAAGGAGCGGGAGTGAATAATATTATGGTCCATGGGCTACAACACATCCTCTTACCCCAAGACCGCAGGGGCAACACTGTCTGCTCTCAAGACACCGAGAATCAGCAACATTATCCTTCCTCTCCTGCTGATGCCCCGTCCCGTCCCGTCCCGACTCTGAGTACGGGCTTTTCCCTCTGGGGCCTCTCCCCGCTCCTCCGCCGCCCCCTCTCTCTGCCACACCACCCAGCACTGTGCGTAGGGCCGCCCGGACCTTAGCAGTGGAGAGTGGAGCCCAGAACTGGCCTTCCACACCTCGTGAATGAGAACACCGCCCACACCGTTCCAAGAGCTGGACTCTCCCAACTCCTTCACATTTCCGATGTTCCTGATACCCCAGAATGAAAATGTCACGCCCTGATTTAAAATTCATTGAGATGACAGTGGGATATTTCAATTATGTTTCTGTTGCGGTTCAGCTGTAAGTACTTCCACTGTGAACAGGCACCGTCACGTAATCCAGGAGATGTACGTGGCAATGTTGAAGGCAAGGAGCAGCCCTCTCTCCCGGTTCCGTCCCACCCTTTCCTCTCAAGCCCTCTGCGTTGCAGGGAGCACCGGAGGACCTATTTTTAGAAGACGCCCTTTGATGTGGGGCAGCATACATCCTGTTACTGCTCTTCAACAGTTTCTTTTTCCTGGCCTTTAAATGTATACATTTGTTAAAGCAGGCCAGTGTTTACAGTGACCTCGAAGACATTCTCTCCTGCCCCGTCTGCCGCTCAGTTAAAGCCTCGATGTAAACCATTCGGTCCCCACAGAAGTGACTGACTGACTGACTGAGTGGAGCCCTGCTCAGTTGTATCTTCCATCTGTAATTCACTCAACTCCTTTCTTGACTGATTTGGAGCAGGGTGTTCTGGTGTTTGAAACAGGAATACACACAGAGCACAGGGCCTCGGTTTTGTTTGGAGGTTTGGGGTGTGAGCAGGGGGGATGCTTGCTGCTCCTCCTGGGCTCGTCCCCAAGGCTACTAGGTGGTGACTGTGAGGGCCAGGCTGACAAACTCCCTGCACCTTTAGCTTCTCCTGCTCAAACCAGCATGTCTTCATAATCGCAGCTCATCAGTGGCTTTTTTTTTTTTTAACCGAAGTACAGTCGGTTACAATGGTCAATCTCTGGTGTACAGCACAATGTCCCAGTCAGGCATATGCATACGTATGTTCACATTCATATTCTTTTTCATTAAAGTTTATTACAAGATACTGAATATAGCTCCCTGTGCTGTACAAAAGAAATTTGAGTTTTTAAAATCTATTTTGTATATAATGGCCAACATCTGCAGATCCCAAACTCCCAAATTTATTCCTTCCCACTCCCTTTCCCCTGATAGCCATGAGATTGTTTACTATTTCTGTGAGTCAGCCATAATAAAGAATAAAATAATGCCATTTGCAGCAACATGGATGGACCTAGAGGTCGTCATTCTAAGTGAAGTCAGCCAGCAAGAGAAAGAAAAATACCATGTGATGTCACTCATATGTGGAGTCTGAAAAAAGGGAAAAAGAAGACACTGGTGACCTCAGCTACAAACCGGAAACAGGCTCGCGGACACAGCGAGCAAGCAGTGGCTCTTTGTCTCTGTCTTACTCTTCCTGGTGGGAGCTCCGCTCTTCATCGTCAGAGTTAAGTCACGGTGATTTTCTTTCTGGCCTGTCTTCAGACCTGACAATTATCAGCCACATCCTGTCCTCACGGAATGGCCTCTGGCTGCTGGAGGTGAATTTAAAAAGCATCCATCCAGCCTCTCGGGGTCACTGGATTTTAGGAAGCCACCACATTCCCTTGGGGACGGCCCCGCCCAGCAATGAGGCAGCAGGAGAAACGACCCTCCCAGCCCTGGTGACCCCCGCCCCCCGACTCGGCATCCACCAAGCCACCCCAGCAGGTCGGTGACCGGCGACAGCTCATTTCCAACAGCGCACACGCCCAGCGTGGACCTGAGCAGCTTCTGAAGTTCAGTTTCCCACCTACAAATGTCTGGATTCCCCACATGTGTGGGCTGTCACCGAGGGGCAGTGTGAGCCGGGATGCCTGCGCTCACAGGCCAAGTCGTGGGCTGCCCACCAGGGCTTCCTTCCATGGGATGGAAAGGTGAGAGGTGGGTTTAAAACCTGCGCCAGTGGCGACATGTCTGGTGACAGACGAGGCCTGGAGCAGAAAGCTCTCCAATTTCAGGGAGAGGCGGGTTCAACCTCCCGGGCACAGTGCGCCCGACCCGCTCTCCCTCCGGGGGCAGGGCAGGTGGGCGCACCCCTGCGTCCCGCTCAGACCAGGGCAGAGCCAGGCTTCCGTGTGGACATTTGGTCACCCGAATCACTGCCAGAAGGCAGCTCTGCTCCAAGACACAGAAAAAGTCTATCGTCATCTGAGGGCTGATACCAGAAAAATAAAAGTCTTAACATTATCAGGCTTAGAGCATAGAAATATTTTTTCTACCACTAGAGGCCATTTATTAAAATTATTTTGAACTTTTAAGACTCTTGGATTAAATCTTACCACACTGCATCCGTCTTGTTAAACTAAATTTGCAGAAAGGTGCTGGGTGTGAGCAGTGTTTTTTAAATGATCAAAAGCCATAAGCAGAGCGTAACCACGGCATGACGCTATCACAGCCTCTCCAATTACCAGCATTCTTAAAGGCATAAATGCTGGCGAGGATTGATGAAAAGGGCACTTGCGGCTACTGCTGGTGGAAGATCCATTGCCACAAGTTGTTTTCTGAAATAATGTGGAAAATATGTCTCAAGATTCTTAAAAATATATGTATTGTGTTAATTCAAGGAATCAACCTTTAAAAAACCACATGAAAGTTACAGATCATAGTTTCATGCACAAAGATGCTCACATGGCAAATAATAAAAATCAAACCACCTTCCGCAGTAGGGAATAAGCTAATTGCGTTGTCACACCTGCATGATGAAACAGCATGCAACCGCTAAAAGCTGGGTCCCAGATTTTTCAGTCAGTATGAGAGCAGACCAATGAAAACATCAGAGACTGAAACGGATATATATGAAAATCTATTACACGATAAATGCAGAATTTATGTCAGATAATTAGCTATGCTGATATAATCTGCTATATCCATGGAAATTATAAAATTCTCTTACATCCCACTTTGTCCAGATGGATTATGCACGCATATATATACATTTACTTGTATAGATACGCATAAATTTCTCTATATAGATACATTTATGATACATAATCGAAAAATATATACAGAAATGTATATATACATTTTCATTAATTAGAAGAAAATATATTTATATTTATATATCTTATATATTCTATTTTTTTGTAAAATTGTGAATGGTAATGCTAGCCTTACAAAGCAACAATAATACCTAGTTGTCAAAAAGTAATAGATCAACAATTTGTCTACATAAAAGTTAAAATATATGTATACATAAATGTCTCATCTGTCAAAGGATATTATGAATGAAAGTTAAACTGGGAGACCGTATGCTATAATAGAGGCACAATATTTTCAAGATAAATAAGAGATAAAAGTCCAGTCTCCTCATATGTAAACCATTTTTTCTACACATCAGTAAGAAAAATATGGGCAATTCAATAAAGCCTCACAAAAGACATATGAAAAAATAATTCGCATAAGAAATGTGAACAGCTTTTAAACACATGAAAAGGAAAGGAAGCTCAACGTCACTGTAATAAATAAGGAAAGAGCTTTTTTATTTTTTCCCTCTTGGTGGCCAACAGTGAGATGATTGCTGGTACACGCGACTGGAACAGCACAAGGAAGGTGTGCTCGTGCGTTATCTGGGGAGCCCAATTTGGCACGTATTTTTCAGGGCAATTTGGTAACTTTTTCAAACTGAGCTGACATTTAAAATTCCCAATACACTTCCACTGCAAATTTCTGCTCTTAAAAACATGCCCTCATAACTATTCCTCTAAATATGCAAAGATACTTCAAGAATGTTTATTACAGTGTTATTTCCAATACGTAAATGTTAATGAACCATAAAGTCTAAAAGGGGAAGATGGTGGAATACATTATGATATATGTCTACGTATATTCTGTTCTTCAGATCACTGAGAAATGTATTCACTAAGGTGATGCTAGATTGTACCAAACACACCCTGTGATTCTAGTGCTTCAACACAGGGAAGTCTTTCTCATAACCTCTGGGGTGGCAGGTGTTTCTGGTGGGCAGAACGGTTTCCTGCCTTGGGAGACTGTCATCCTGTAGGGTCTCAGAGTCCTTGCATCCAGCCCATGGGAGGTGCACACAGCCACCTGCACGTGGGCTAGGCCAGGGGGGCCCTCCTAGCTTTCCCTCACGTTCTGTGGGCTCCATCACGTGCCCACACCTACAGGGGTGCCAGGGACCCCAGGCTCACTCGTGTCCAGGTTTGGTGGGCAGTATGCGGTCCCTGCACCAAGTGCCAGCTCCCCCACCAGGAGAGGAGAGGGAAGGGCAGCCCCCGCAACACACACACAGGATCCTGCAAACAGTGCCTGACTCCCGTCCTCCAGGCGTCCTGCACCAGGAGAATCAACTGTTCCTGTAGATTTCAGAGGCCTTCCGGAAGCACAGAGGTATTAGGTTGCATAAGCCAAGGATTTTCGTGTGCTCCCCAGGGAGCAGGTGAAAAACTCCAAACCAAGATTGGAGTTTCAACCAAGCCAGGGGGCTGGGGCAGCTACATCAAACTCAATCAAAGGCAATTCAAAATATAAAGAAGTGTTTACAGGTCTTCATTTTCTGAAATACATCACCTGAACTTAACAGTGCAATAGGGAATAAAGAGATAAGCTTATGTCAGCTTAGGGTAAAAGACTGAAAGGAAGGAAGGAAGTCAGGCAGCAGGGACTCCACCGACAGGTTTACAGAACGGAGGTGAGAAAGAAAGGAATAGAATTCTTTCCCCCAAAATAGGTATTCTGCATCCTCCGAAGATAGATGTACCCAAATAAAATGTATCATCTTGGTAAAAATATTTGCCAGACTTTCTTTCCTTATTTTAGAGCTTTCTTTTCCCCCAGTTATAGGAGGATGTGGGGGGTGCTTCCTTCTGTGCCTCCAGAGGAGGTACCAGCGGTCTGCAGCCCGGGGCTGCGGAGGGAGGGGGTGCCCCGCCATGCATGCTTGATCGGCAAGAAGATGTTACATTTACTTGAAGATTCCCAGAGAGACGTGGGAAGTGGGACCAGAACAGACAACACACAACCATGCAGGGTAGAGTTTAATTCATTGTCCTATGAGTGTTTAACAGAGTAATGTCCCTGAAATTTGATACGTCCGGGTCATAAGGATCTATATTTACGTTTTTTTATTCTGATACGCACCCCTTATCATTTGTAAAATGAGACGCATCTTACAAATCATGCAAACGCTGGATAAGATGGTACCCATGTCTTTTCCTTTTCTTTTTCCTTTGTTCCAAAAAGCCCTCTTATAATGATGATACATTTTCTAATCTATAAAATCTTAGCGTTGAGGAAATATGTTGCTAAATATGTTCAAAAAAAAAGACTGGAAATTAACACACAAAATTATGAATCCCAGTTATCTGTGGGTGACAGGATTATGAACTATGTTTCTTTGAACTGTCTCAATTTTACACAATTTCAAGAGTGCAAAGAAAAACTAAGAAATGTGATTAAAAGTCTGGAGAGTATTCAAAACAAGGAGCCTGGCCAGAAATGAAACCAGACTGCAGATTGCAAAGAGCTGACAGTCGCTAAACTTAATCCACGTCATGGCTGTGCCCTGGCTAGACACTCCCGCAGGGACCAACAGAAAGCGCCACACTAATTGTGCCACCGAGGAGCAGAGCTCACGGCCCTGCCCGAATTACGCTCTGCTCGCCCGCGAGGGCAGGGTGCCCGGAGCCAGGAAACACAGTGCACTGCGCTGGAAGGAAGAGGGGAACTCCATCTTTGGGATTCTTTGGGGGCTCAGCCTGGACACTCTTCTCTTTGCCGTGCACCATCCAGCGTTGTCTTCATGCTGGATGTTCCTTCTCTCTGCCACCCCAGACCCGGAACCGCCTTCTCCCCTGGCACTGTCTTACCCTGAGCCTTCCCCCCTGGGGTAGGAAGCCCCAATGACCCAGATCATCTAGTTTACCGAGAGTTATGCTTACCGGTCTCATTCCTGGTTACAACCTGAGAAAGGAAATCGGGGCTCAGCAGACACTGGCTAACTGCCTCTTCCCCTAGCACATCTGCAGCTTAATAGGAAGAGACTCCAAAGACAGGAAACTCAGCTCTACAAGAGTCTGCCAGAGAAGATATGACAGGGGAGATGCTCTTAGCTCTGCACTGCTGCTCCTGCTCTCCGAAATGCCCCTGCAGTCAGCTCCGCACGGCGAGGTCTGCTGCGCCTTGGCAGACATGCAGGCTGGGTGGTTTTAGCGCTGGAAGCTTAGCTTGCTGGTGCAGCAAATCTTTTTAACGTGACCTTTAAGAAGCATTTCAATATTTTTCCTCTAGACATACAATTTTTTAGTTGCTGAAATAATTGTCTGGGTAATTATATATTACTGTTTATGTTAACTTTGGAATTAGACACCGTCTTAAAAGTAAAACTCTGATCGTGAAAACGTGCTGACTTTAAAGTCTCGACTCCCACTTCGAATAATCAAACAGATACTGTGCACTTCCGGGGGCGCCGAGAGCTCAGATGAGTGGATGCTGCTGAGAGATTCCTGAAGTGGAGTTCCACGAGAACTGGCTGTCTTTGACGCTGCTGTGGCAGCTTTGTTCTTCTGTGGACCCTCATTTTATCAGCAGCCTGGCTGAACACCTGACGCTCAGTAAGTGCCATTTGATTTTGGAACAAACCAAGTTAAACTGAAGCTCTCCCTGGGGGTGGGATTTCGTTGAGGAGACGGGAACCGTGCTTGGGAAAAGCAGACCAACAGCGGAGGAGGCAGCACCGTGATGCTGAAGACGCGCGACGTGGGCATGCGAGCTGCATGCGAGGATCAGAGCAAAGCCCAGTGTATCGGGACAGGCACCAGTTTGCTTCAACCCTTACTAGTCAGCGTTTTATTCTGTGAGGGGGTGGGAGCACCCACGAAAGGGCTGTTTTAAGGGAAAATCACTGTCCTTGCCTGTTGGCACGTGAGAACTTTGCTGGGATTGTGCACAAAATCCCCATGTTCCGTTCTCCCAGCATTCAGGGGGGTGGCTCTCAAAGCCCCTTGAAACTCTATCTTTTTGAGAGGGGGGAAGATCTTTCTTATTCAGTTATGTGCCTTCATTTCCCCTAAAACCCAGTTTCCCCCATGGATCCCAAGGGGACAGCAGACACAGTAGCCATCAACCCATGAGTCACGGCCTTTGGGGGCATTGAGCTGAGGGGACTGTCTTACGTCAAGAAAAGGACTGTCATTTTAAGAGGTGGCTGCAGATTGGCCCCTGACTCCACAAGTGCAGAGCAGTTAGCTGGAAAGAGGTCACTTTCTAATTTTTTTTTTTGAAAATATCTTGAAGAGCCAGGAAAGGGGCCATATTTTGCACCCCAACGTGACTGGGTGTGAGTGGCCATCCTCAGCCAGTGCAAGACAGCAATGTTGGGGGTCCCTAAGGGATCTGCAGAGAGTGCACAGGGGAAAGGGGCTGGAAAGGGAGAGGCCCAGGACTGGCACCGCTCCTGCCTGTACGCCAAGGCCTGGGTCAGGTAAGGGACGGCGCACCTCAGCCCCAGAGCTCTCTGCTGGAGCCTGGCTTCAGTGTTCCGGCCAGGCCCTTGGCCAGCCACACCCGTGCTCAGCCGGCCCTCCCTCGGTCCAGCCCTTTGTTTAAGGGGTGGGTAGGCCCTGTCTCCACCCCTTCCCTCTCCAGGCACTCCCTGAGCAAGGCTTGCTAAAGGAGTTTATTTTTTAAAGTGCAAAATAGCTCTCCTGTCCTGGCCCCTGCTGTGAGTTCTCCCAGGGCTCTGGCTGGCTGGCCGCGGGCGCCCTCCCAGTTGCCAGCCTTCGGAACACGCTTTCCTTTGCTGGAGCGGGAGGAGGGTCTTCCCTCCGAAGAGCGCGCAGAAAGGATGCTCCCAGCCCGGCAGTCCCGAGTGTCCCCAGCTCTGCTCCTGCCTTCGCAGCCTGGATTACTGCTCGAATCTTCTCACACTGGCACCTCTTGCTTACAGGTAACTCAAACTACCTGATGGGTCTCCGAGGAGACTCCAGTAAACAGCGCCACTCTCCCTGCCCCGGGACTGGAAAAATGAAAGTCCATCGAGGAATAAGAGATGGGCACAATGTCACCTTTATTACCAAAGAGGCCAAGGTGAAGGACAGAGCAGTGCGAGACCGTGGGCTTGCCAGCATCCCAGCCACAGCCACGCTGCGGGGCTGGCACCCGGCGGACACAGCTGTTCCCCAGGGAGATGGGAGAGCAGGCGGAGCAGGCCCATTTACTGCCCATATTTCCCTGTCAGTTAAGTCCCCCGACCGGCTCTGGGAAGGTGTGGGTCAAGTTGCTGAGAGAAGCCGGGGGGGGACCCCGCACCGAGGACTGGATGAGAGAACTTGGAGTTGGGGAGCACGCCTCTCCTCCACGAGCCCACGAGAAACCCCCACGTCCTTGCCGTGACCAGGGTAAGAGGGTCGACTGCCCGCCGAGCCCTCCGACTAGCCTCCTCTAGACACTCTCCTGGCGAGAGGCGCCTGCGGGTCTCTGTGTTCACGGGGGCCAGTGCCTTCCAAGGCCTCTTGTTTCATCACGAATGACGGAACCACCATGTGCCAAACAAGGTCTCTCCATCTCAGCAAGTGATGCTCGGCCTGGGTCGGGCTGGGAAGGTCTCTGGCTCTGAGCCGGGCTTACATGTCCAGCGGCCGGGTGCCTGCCCGCTAAGGCAGTGAGGATGCCCACACCCCGTGTCCTGTCCCCTCTAACAGGTGTGTCCGTGGCGGTGGCAGGGGTCCAAGAACCTTCGGCTGTCTTTCACTTCCACCATCCCACTGGCCCAAGCAAAGCACATGGCCCAGCCCCGGGTGACAGAGGAGACAAGTAAGTGTAAGGAAACAGCATGTCAGACAGTCCTTAGTAAATGAATAGGACTTCCCTACAGGAAGGGGAAAGAGGCAGCGGGGTGGGCAAGGACATTGGGCTAAGACAGCAGCTCCACGCACTTCAAAAGCATGGCAGGAGGGAGGAGAAGGCGTGGCAGTTGGTGGGGCACGAGACTAGAAATGAGATCGGAGCCCAGTACAGAATCATTTTCAATGCCACCCTAAGGAGATTGCATTTTATTTTTTATGGTGGGAGCTGTGATGAGAAACAAAGCCTCGAGTTCTAGAAACTTCCTTTCTAGCTTTCTGCTCTATATCTGTTAACAACTCACATCCATAAGACCTTTATGACCTACTTTTTTGGCCAATGATTATTCACAGCATAACACTGCTCTACATTTCCTTGGCCATGAGTCGGTCCACTGGACCAGTGTGCTCCAGCTACCCAGAGGTAGGAACTTGCCCTTGTCCAGTTCCCACCTCACCTCCACCACACCCAGCACAGTGCCTGACACCCAGTGTGTGCTGCATGTGAAGGCAGTGAGCTGCCCTAAGCGACCATCCCACAGAGACCCATGGCCGAGGGTCAGCCCTGGAACCAGAGAGGCGAACAGAGAAAAGACTGCCTTGACCGAGATCCTTCTCAGGAAGAAGGTGCAGCTTTACCTCTTTATGTCCTTCACTTTAGTTGAGCCTCACGTCAGCTCAGAGCAATCATCTTCATCCTTGTCTTTGTTTTACAAAGAATAATGTTGACAGTCTGAGAAACAGGATGATTGACTCAAGTTTGCCAAACTTTCAGTCCCCAAAGCCAGGAAAGAGAAGGATAGAGGCGCAGCTGAACCACTGCTCAGAGCAGCGAGGCTCTGTGTCCAAGGCGTTGTGCGTGCTGGACGTTATCGTGGAAGAATTTACAATTGGCTTAAGAGAGGCAGCACTCACACATGTCTTAGAACAGACTAGAACACTTACAGCGTCATTTACAACAGTCAATAATGTTAATCAGAACCCTCCTCCATTGATGGTGGAAAGGTAAAACAGTGTCCACTGTGGACGGGTTTGGCGGCTCCTGAAAAAGGTAAACACAGAATTAACATGCAACCCAGCAATTCCACCTGGATACATATGCTCAGAACAACTGGGAACAGGGACTCAAACAAACGTTTTTACATGAATGTTCACAGTAGCATTACTCACATTACCAAGCAAGGAACACAACCTCCAAAGGCCATCACCAGATGAGTGGAAAAACAAAATGTGGGAGCTGTACGCTATGGAATATTACCCAGCCATGAATACAAGCGAATCCTGAATGAACATCAACAACTTCATGATGATTGAAAGAAAGTCACATATGGCCTGATTCTATTGATACGAGGTTACTGAAACACTTCTTTTCCAAGTAACCGGTACACCAGTCATTAATGAGTTAGAGGTAAAAGTATTTTTCTTCTTCTTTTGACACTTGTTGGAGTGAATCCAAAAGTTAAAACCTACCTGGGATAGAGAGAGAAATTATTTTACCAAATTTGCACTAAGTCTACTTCAGGGTTATTTTTAAAAGTAATATGTGTTGATGAATTTAAATATAAAATCTGGTATGTTGATATGAAAACGAAAGACCTACAAGAGAATTAGTTTATTAACTACTATCGAAAAATCCCCCAAGCAGATATAATTTCAAAAAGAAAATGCAATATAAAAAAAATCAAGTAATTATTTGATGACCTAAAAAGGAAATGTATGTATTCAGTGTTCAGGTCGAATCAGGACAATACAAGGCAGAACCAAGTAGGCAGATCATGTGAGCCAGGCCCATAACTGAATTTTCTAGTAACCACATCGAAGGAAGTAAAAAGAAGGAAATATAAATTTATTTTAATCATATATTTTATTTAACCAATGATATCTAAGATATTATCATTTCTGTACATAGTTTACGTTAAAATATCAATTATATAGTTTACTTTTTTGCGGTAAATGTTTAAAATGCAGCACGCATTTTGCCTCTACAACATATTTCAGTGTGGACCAGCCACGTTTCAAGTGCTCAGAAGTCACCTGCTGCGGCCCGTGGCTGCCTCACTGGATAGTGTAGATAAGGTTTCCGATAAAATCATGCTCACATGTCAAAATGGCCAGTTTGGGGTTATTCTTCGCTAACTTTGGAGTCAGTGAATGTGAAGGCTGCTTGATTTTGTGGGAAAGAGGAGGAAGCTGGACAGGCTTAGTTATTCCCGCCAGTCCATTCGGCCTTTAACAAAAGACCACTCCATTCCAGGCCCTCGCAGAGCACGCTGTGTTTTCCCAGGTGGCTCCTGTGTCTGTATCATTCTTGGTAATAAACCTGCAAACCAGAGAAAAACCCAACTGGACTTGAATTCATTATCGTCCACTCACGCGGTTGACAGGCTGTTAAAGTCTGCGCACACCAGCTCTCGTTATGAATTCACACCTTGCACGGGTCGGAAAGCCCTTCCATTAACCCCACCGCTGCGCGTGCAGGACACGCAGCGCTGTCACGCACACACATTTCATTAGGCGGCTGACAGCAAGTGGAAGGCCATTCAAAGTCCTTACAACGTGTGATGAGGAGCCCACGTTCGAATGGAGTGGATTTGGTGGAGCTGAAGGTTACAGTATTTTCAGCAGAGAGAACAGGACTTGGACGTGTGATTCCTATGATGGCTGATGAGAACTGAGTGGTGGAAGATAAAATCTCCCACTCACGTGGGTCATACCCACTGCATCCCTGCCTGTCCACCCGCCTCCCTGCCTGTTTACCTGCAAGTCAAGAGGCCGGTTTCCCATGGGGCAGTGCCCTGCCTTGTGCAGCTCTATATGCTGAAGGCGCAGACACAAAGGACCCCCGTCTTTCCTGAATGCTGTTAAACTGCCTTAGACTTTACAAGCTCCTTGGGATGGTGGGGAAAATTATTCTGCTCCTTGACTCATTAATGGAAATGTTCAAAGAAAGACTGGAGAGAATGGAAGATGCAAATTACGTCTGTAAAGTTTGATTGGGTCGTTAGGTGCTCGTGGGCCACAGATGACCGAACGTCTGGCCCGGCGGCATAGCGAGGGGTGGGGCCCTGCGTAAACTGCTGAAATTTATCTCGTCATAATGTTTTGTTTTAGGACTTTTAAGACTTCATTACTTACTGCTGGGCCTGAGGGAGAGAGTGATGATTTCAAGGCAAGAAATCCCAACAGTTTGGTTGGGCTGTTTTTATAGGCACTGAGGTTACAGAGTTTTGACACCAGGGATTTGACTGAAGCAGGAAAATGTGATGAATTTTCACATCAGATTTGCAGGGTTGGAGGCAAATGCTTACCGTCTAAAGCAGAATCCTTCCAAATCACATGCTGTAGAAACGGAAGGTTCCTGTAGGACCACACAGAAAGAGAATGCAGCCCATATGTTAATAACGTCTATGAGCTAAAACAACGTCAAGCATCTTGCATGAAAATTTGACTACACCAGGGTGCTTTCTAATAGATTTTTGTGTAATCTACTTTCAAATTATGTGAGCTCTAAAAGTAGAAAATCTAAGTCAGACAAAATTCCACCTGGTGAACAACTTTTCGGCTGTGTCCTGTGGTGGTACAGCATGACAGCACAGTAATGTCTTCTCAAGATGTCAAACTTTAATTTCAGAAAGAGGACTCTGAACGCATAGATGGTTTCCTCCTGATTAGCATCTCTAGGGGATGATTTACTGCCAAACACTCCTTCCCATTGCCCTCCTGCTCACCCATAAAAATGTCGCAGTGGGAATAGAAAAGTTAAAATCAATGAATTAAAATGAAATTGCGTAAATCTGCCAAAGGATATAAAAGTTCTGCCACCACTCCCCAGGGTTGATGTCATCGAGGTTTTTAGGAATTTCTTATGAAGAAAGGACACACACACATACACATAATGTTATGCAATCCTCTCCCTCTGACTTGCCAGGTACAAACACCGAGGCCCCCAGAGAAGTCACTTCCCCAAGGCTACACGCTCCGGAGCCTGGCGGAGTCGGCGCGTAGCCCGTTCACAGACCAGGAAGACGTGATCCTTTCAGTTCGCGCTTGGAGGTTCAGGCAGACGTGTGCAGTCTTGAGCCTGGATTAGTGAGGAGCACTTCTTCCTCCGAAGCAGCTGCGTTAGGGGCTCTTAGTCTGGCTTTGATCTGAGTCAGTTTTCTCCAGACATTTATCCTCAAGCCTGGCAGTAAATGAAAATTATCCAGAGAGCTTGTTGAAAACGCAGATTCCGTGAGCTTCACTCTGAGGGGTGGTTCATCCTTCAGTGCGAAGTGAGGAAGGGAGCCGCTCTTCTCAGCGAGCACTCCCTCTGGCTGTTCCAATAGAATCGGTACCCAGGTGAGGCTCTGGAAGTCGCTCTTTAAGGTGCTGCTTTACCGACTTTGAAAGGTGCGGCACATCTGGGAACCTGGCTGGAATCACTGGATGAAGTCCACCCTTTCATTCAGCCGCTGCCCCTCCGCTCATACCAGGAGGAGGAGGAAACACCCGTCCCCCGAAACGCTAATGACACCCCCACCCGACGCTGAAGGGGGATCCACGTGGTAAGACGTGATGGCACTTTTCTTACCATTTCTGTTTTCAGGCTGCCTCTTCTTTGACATTTGATTTTATGTGTGTGTATTTTATATTTCTCTTGTGTATCTTATGTATATATACGCATGCATACAGGCCAGTCTAACGTGGACTTTGAAAGCAGGCGGAGGGTGATTATAACCGTGGATTATTCTCAGTTTCCGCATTTTTTGGTATCGGCCGCACAACATGGTCGCGAGGATCGGCCCGCCCCGCCGTGAAAACCCCGCTGTGACAATGCAGTTGAACTTGTGTTTGCCACCGAGTATGTGAATGTGGACTTCACTCTGAGGGTCTGGGGGCCGGGTGTGAAGTCCAGCCCAGGCCAGGAGGCCCCCTGCCCGCCCCTCAGGAGCAAGAAGCCACGTGTATCCACACACGGGACAGAGAGGACGGGGCCCCGGCTGGAGACCGGCGGCCCGGACCTGCCCACGACGGGGGCGCTGTCGCTCCCAGGGGGCTTCTTGCAAGCGTGCCGAGGCTCGGGGGGGGGGGGGGCACCGATCCTGACGGCTCCCTCACTGGAGGATCGGGGAAGCGATGCCTCCGGGCAGCGCTGGGACAGTCGCCCGGCACGGACTCGTCCTCCTGACAGAGAGGAAATCCGCGTGCGGCTCAGAAGTGCACAGCAGCCTAAATGCACGGCCCCGCCCGTCCTGCTCAGGGCTGCGGGGCCTTTTCATTTTAATTCTTACTGTCTTACTCTCAGTCACTCAAAATGTAATTCAGTTTTACCAGAAATACAGTCCTGACTGTGTTATCCTGAAGCCTCCCTTCTGGCCGATGTGGGAGAGTGTCGGTGCCGGGAAGAGTGACAGGACGGGGTGTCAGGAGACGAGGATCCGGCTCCGGCTCAGCCATCACCACGATCAGACACGAGATGACAAGGCTCTCCCAGGCACTGCTCACACCTGGAAAGTGTGTTGGCGTCATCGGCCTAAAAGGTTGTCCCGTGACTAGACGAGGCAGGTCATGAGAACGGTGCACGAGGATTTGTGGGTGTCTAAAGTGAATCTTACTTTCATTCAATTTTCTGAAAGAAGAGAAAGATGTGTCACCCTCGTTCCTCATCACCATGATTAGAAGGACCTCTAGCCTGGAAACCACCTCGGGTACCACTCACCGCCCGTGGACCATGCTGTCTTGGACCCGTCAGGCTGCACCTTTGTAAACTCGGTGCGGCAGCAGCAGTTACGCCCACCCGAGTGTCACCGACAAGGCGTGCGATTCCATGGAGCCCGGGGTGAAACTCGCCGGGGTCAGCCTCACTTCCGACTGAGTCAGGGCACCGCCGCCTCTTGGAGAAGGGTTGAAACATGCTGCATGGGAGCTCCTTCTGGGGGGGATGGTCACTTCTGGAATTCATGAAATTGGAGTCAGGGATGGCTGACCATAATTCACTTCTGGTACCTTACCTTCTGGGGTAAGGGTTTCCTCGCTTGCTGTGTCCCGTCACTGCAGCGTGCACTTCTCCTCTCGGAGGCTGTCACCCGCAGCGCTCTGTCCAAGCGCTGGATTTGTGTCTTCTCAGCCGGTTGCGCTCAGACCAGTGGAATGCTGTAAGTTTATCGTGCAAATAAATCAGATCGTTTCCTCGCAGTAGGTGTCAAGGACTGAGCGGCTGTGTGTCTGATTTACTGCAAATCCAGAGAGATTATTTGCATTTGCGAAAAAGCAGAGAATTCCTCTCCCCTGACCCTCGGTAGAGTGGACGGAGCGCTTCCTGGCGCCCGGTTTAATTCTCCTAGGAGCTCTCTCCTTTGTGTTTACCTGAATTCCTCATTTCTTTCTAAGTTTTCTTGCTCAGAACAGGGTAGCTCAAAGCAATGCTGAACTAGAGGTTCTTATAAGCTCTCATTAAATAGCAGGACCGAGTACACAGGAGACCGTGGGGGTCACTTGGTACAACCTCCTTGTGTCCCAGGTGAAATGTCCAGCTGGATAAGCGGTCTTTTCTCAGATCACAAAGCCGGCTGGCGGTCAGCTCTCCCGACACTCACCCTGCGCGGTGTTCTCTCCGCAACGCCGCGCAGGTCTGTGAGGTGTCACTCGGCTAAACAGACCGATGTACAAGTTGGATCTCTACCCCCATGTTTCGTCTTAGGAGAGAGCCCCTACTCCCTACAGGATGACCAGCCAAGTCCGAGCTGGGCTTTCTTTTCCCCCGTTGGTTCCAGCCCAGCCCTGCCGAGAGAGCCCCAGTGCCTGCTTTCCCAACCCGGACCCCGAGGGCCAGCCTTTCCTGCAGCTGAGCGGTCCCGAGGCTTGTTGGTTTTGATCCTGGCTCCTGAAGTGTCTCTGATGTCTGCTGGCTCCGTCTCTGGCTTTTCTCTCTTACCCTCCTCCATGCACTTCCATCTGTAGTCTTCTCTCTTACTCAAGATTTCATGGACGATTTCCATGTAGTCATGCAATTTCTCAGATCTTCTACTTGAACTCCCGAGACTGCAGTGAGAATTCATTCTCTTGGGAGACCATTGGAGGCAGTGGGAGGAGCATGGGCTCGGGAGTCCAGCCAATGTCCTCGGTCTCAGGGCATCTGCCTGGTCTAGGAGACCTCCCTTTTTGAGAACAATGACTGGCAGCCACACGGGTGACTCTGAGTCGTCATCCTGACACTCGTGGTCTGTCCCTTGGTGGCAGGCGAGAACCTTAGCGCTGGGCTCCGCACCCCGGAAGGGCCACACATTCTTTCTCCTGGAACTCGCAATGAGGAGCCAGCCGTGCTGGCTGGTCTCTGCTGTCTGTTTAAGGAGGTGTGGGGTGGTGGTGAGTGTTCTGAGGGAGGGAACGAGACACGGGAGGAGGCGGGACAGTGAGGGGAGTGGGCAAAGGGAGAGGTGGAGACGGAGGGGGAGATGGAGGGTGGGAGAGACAGAGACGGAGGGACAGAGAGAAACAGAGAGGGAGAGAGGAAAGAGAAAGAGGGAGAGGAGGTGGGGAGACAGCAGTTCCCTCGGCTCCTTGCGACTTTCATTCCCTGAGCTGCCTTCTCTGGAATTCCCCAGCAAAATTTAAAATAAAATCTTTTTTAATTGCTTAATTAGGTTTGAGGAAGCTAAAATAATGCTGAGTAAACCCCCCCATTCTCCTCATTACCCCCTCCCATAGGAACCAGCCAATGGCTCCTTCCCCCTTAGAAACCACATCTGTCCCCCGATACAGGAGAAAGTGGGGCACAAGAGGGTGGCCGTGTTCCAGCTCTCAGTCGAGTCCCCGGGATGCACCCCTGCCAAGTGAGGGTCCTTGGCTTCGTGCAGGAAAGAATTCAAGCGTGAGATACAGTTGAGTAAAAGTATTAAAGAAATAGATAAAGTAGTGATGTAAAAACACATGAATAATTGTGTATTTACCACAAGGGCCTAGGGCTGGTAAATTTATCCTTTATTAAAAAAAATGTTGATATGAGGGCAGTAGCCAAAAGAAGAACCTTCATGGGATAAACTAAGAATTTAACTGGCGGGATCCATGCATTTGTGTGTGAGCAGGACATAGATGAAATCATATACATATGTCATGTTCAGATACACGCACACAGACACAATCGTGTTTCCCTTAGCAATGTGTTTGGAGAGTAAATAGATTGTGTCATCTAGGTCATTGCCCCAGTCCAATCTGATATAGTGTTGAAATTCATCCCTTCCTTTTTTTCCCCTTCTTTTTCTTTCTTTTTTTTTCTTCCCTTCTTCCTCAAACACTAACTATCTAATATGTGCTAGACTTGGGCAAGGTGTATTAAGAGATTCAAAAATAACTGTTCTCATAGAGCCTGTATACAAACGACTAACAGTATACAAAGAACGTGGAATAGATACTCACCTACTGCACAGATTATTTCAATGCAATGACACAGAACTAACGGCGTTGTCCAGAACTGGGAACCAGACGGTCTGGGTTCCAGTCCCATCTCTGCCGCCAGCCACCTGTGTGACCTTGGTGAACTGAATTTCCCTCCAGGAAATCAAAGTAATGATCCTTGCACTATCCTTCACAGGAATAAAGTACGTGAAATGATTACAGCTGTCAACACATCGTGATAAACATACACAGCTTCACATAACGTGCACACACACACACGTGCCGAGAGAAAGTCCATTTTTAGTGCATCGCTGAGGGCTAGGAGGGATTCCAGAGGATGAGGAACGTGGGTGTTCTGGGCTGAACAAGCAGCCCGCGAGCAGCTAAAGGGTGGACAGTGGTGTGGGGCTCAGCCAGCGGGCCAGGCACCAAGCGAGTGTCTGAATGTCAGGCCCAGGGCTGAGGGCACACACACACACACACGCACAATGGGATCTTGTCACAGAGATCCCTGAATGCTTTGCGAAGGGACTCAGCTTGTTTTTGATAAGGAAATGGCATTACTCATCTATGTTTCACATCGCTAAAGCCTAGCTGTTGGAAAGGTGTGAGGCGGGGAGAGGAGCCCGCTTGGAGCCCGCTGCTGTAGCCCAGGTCAGTGGGTGTCAAGGCGCGGTCTCGAGGAGGGCTCCCCGGGTAGCAGAAGCATCACCAGGTGTGCTGTCCGAGCGCTGCAGTCAGGGACCAGAAACAGGGCCTCAAAACAACAGAAACGCATTCCCTCAGGTTTCCGGACGTTAGGTCCAAAGTCAAGGCTCGTGAGCATTGGTTCCTTCTGAGGTCTCTGAGGGAAAACCTGCTCCTTGCCTCTCCCTAGCTTCTGGTGCTTTGCCGGCCATCTTGGGTGTTCCATGGCCGACAGACACATCACTTTAACCTCCGCCTTTAGCATCACATGGTGCTCTCCCTGAGTTCCCCTGTGCTCAAGTTCAAATTTCCCTCTTCTTGTAAGGACACACCCCGCTGTATTAGGACCTACCCTAGTCCTGGATGCCCTCGTCTGAACCTGATTTCGTCTCAAACGCCCTATTTCCAGTAGGGTCATGTTCCCAGTTCTAGGGTCCAAGGTGTCAACATACCTTTTCGGGAGGTGTTGGTGGGGTCGGTGGGCAAGCATACAATTCAACCCAGAACCCCTGGGGTCTTGTGAAAGCTGAGCATTCTCCACATCTGCCCCAGGCTTGCTGGATCAGGAGCTCCGGGGATCTGGCTGGCACTGTGTGTTTTCACCAGCCCCTCCTGCGGTTCTGATGTGATCCCCGTCCCAGGTGGGAGTGGACAGGAGACAGAAGGCGGTGAGGCTGCAGGGAAGGGGGCAGGGCACAGCCATTAAAGGAAGGACGCCGCAGTCAACACCAAGATGGCAGGAGATCCAACTCCCAGTAGACCTTGAGCTTCGTTATGCATTCATTGTCACACAACGGCTGCTGAGTGGCACACCCACAGGTGCCATGACAGTTTCAAGGCTGGCCCTAGAAGGTCAAAAAGTGGGTGATGGCCCAGTTCCTGGGACTCGCAGCCCCTTCCCCAGAGTAGTTGGAATGATCCTCCCACTTGTTAGCATATGAAGTTACTGAGCCCATGAAAACTAACACCCCCACATCCTAGGGTGCTCTCTGTCTCTCTGTCTCTGTCTCTCTCTGTCTCTGTCTCTCTGTCTCTGTTTCTCTCTCAGCCTTTCTCTGTCCTTCTGAGACGCCTGCATTCTGTCTATGGAGTGTGCATCTCTCTGAATAAATCTGTCTTACAGCCATATGCTGCCCTTGATCTGCATAAGAAACTCTCCCAATGGGACTTACATGAATCCAGGACAGTAATCAACATTCACCCCATGTTTTTGTTTGTTGTTTTAAGAAACTGGCTGGGGGAGGGCAGAGCTCAGGGTTAGAGCACACGCTTAGCACACACAAGGTCTTGGGTTCAATCCCCACGTACCTCCATTAAAAAATAATAATAAAATAAAATTTGAAAAAAAGAAAGAAACTGGCAAATTTATGTATTCCTACCTTCTACTAAACATGTAAGATTTTGTTTTCCCAAATCCGAACTCTCCACAGAGCCAGTGGCTGGACACTTCTTACAGCAGAGCTCGGGACATGTTGGAGTTGGCATCAGAGGGGGTCTTGGAGGAAGGGTCAGACACACGTCGATCTCCTGTGAGAGACACGTAAGGCGATTCGACTTCAAGACCGAGCACCTGGGTGCCCTCTGAAACTGTCACGCCCCACCGCGTGCTTCCTTACCTGGCGGATGCGTTTCCCCGGGACTTGTTAGCATTTCTTGAGTCCTAGAGTCAGGCCTCTCTCACTCATTTGTGGAAGAGCCACTGCCCCGCGGGTTTTCTGTAAAAAGCCAGCTTCTTGCTGGGGTAAGGACAGGCCAGCCCAGGCCCGCAGGAGAATCGGGGCGGGCGTGCGCCTTAGCAAGCGCCGCCTCCCGCCCCAGGGCCTCCAGCCACCAAGTCCCACCGGCCCGAGGAGGAGGCTGCACCCGGGCGCCGCGCGCGTGACCGCCGCCCCGGCAGGTGCCGGCGAGGGGGCGGAGTTGGGCGGCCAAGCAGAGGACGGGAAACCCAGCGAGGTCCAGTCGCTAAGCCCGGGGAGAGGCCTGCCTGCGCCAGCGCCGCGGGGCGGGCCGCGCTTCACCCCCGCGCGGGGGGCGGCGCTCGGTTACAGTGTCCGGAGGCGCTGAGCGAACCCAGGTGAGCGAGCCCGGGGCCCGGGGGCGGGTCTGTGCTGCTAAGGCCGGTTAACAAACACGAACAGACGCCGTGGAACACGCTCTGGGCATCAGTTAGTGGGGTTCCCTCTGTCATTGTTTAGGAGAAACTGGATCATTTGTGCTTTTTTTAGGCTTGAATCAGCTTGAATCTTTTCTCTCCTCTCCATTCGCGTATTTCCTCGGGGACCTGCCTTCATCTAATCATGGATTAGGATTTGGAGAATCAGTCAATGTTACGGTGTTCGAAGATGATTTTCTCCATGAAAATTGAAGCACTGGTAGCCACTCCGTGTTGTGACGACTGTGTTCTCTGTACCCAATGCAAATCAAAGTGTGTGTAAATACTACGTGAGGAGAATGAGCACTGGAGTCAAAAAGGCAGGAGTCCTGCCTCTCAATGCTCGTCAAAGCACATGGCTTGCAATGTTACCTTCCCTCAGTATCATTGCATCAGAATTCCTCAGAGAAGGAAAGACTAATTGGTCATAAAATGCAAAAAAAACACATATATATGATAGAGCATACATTTTAGAATAAAATAAAACCTATTTATTTTCTCTATGGTTGCTATTACTAATTCTTCTGTATTTTAAATACAATTTAAATATTTATATTTTTCTTTCTCTGTGTGACTTACTTCACTCAATATGATCATTTTTTAATATCATATGATATCACTTATATGTGGAATCTGAAAAAAAATGATACAAATTCTATGTACAACCAAAAACAGACTCATGGACATGAAAAAAAAATCTACGGTTACCAAAGGGGAAGGAGTGGGGAGGGATAAATTAGGAGTTGGGGATTAATAGATACACATGACTATTTATAAAATAGATAAACAACAAGGACCTACTGTGCGGCACAGGGAACTATATTCAATTTCATATAATAGCATATAATGGAAAAGAATCTGAAAAGAAAATACGTGTATGTGTGTGTATAACTGAATCACTTTGCTGTACACCTGAAACTAACATTGTATATCAACTACACTTCAATAATACATTTTTTAAAAATGAAAAAGTACATATTTATATATTCAATCCACATAATAAAGTGTATTTAAATATCTTAGATATACACGTGTGTACATATGTGTACGGATATCTTCAGGCACAAATGCTTTTGGTAGAAAAGAAGTTGCTCAGGACTTACTCTGAGACACTTGATGTAGAAAATGAAGACACAGTACAACTAACATCGTAGTGGGATGAAAAGCTCCCGTGTGTTTTCCTGTGCTCACGGGACCGCTAAGCACTTGAATTACATCAAGCAAACGTGGTTCCTCCTCTTTAAAAGGGCGGGGCTGGAAGGAGTTCCCCTGCAGGTCCTTCCCAGCCCTGTGCCAGAAAACCGAATCCCGCAAATGGACGGTCTCACATTGCTATATATATTAGATCGACCGTTTGTACAGGTCCCATTATTACCCGATTAAAATAAGAAATTTAGAATTACTGGGCACAGACGGAGCAGAGACCGGGTCCCCGTGTGCCAGGTGCTTTGTGAAGCCTCTCTTTAGTTTACCGCCAGGCCTCCTGCCACATGCAAACTGCTCCTTCCTTCCAGCAATTTGAGACCAGCATCCACGGAAGCCAGTTAATTTGTTCTGGAGCCAGGAATAAGCAAGGTCTAGATCTTCGCTGTGGCTTAACTGGGCTTTAATTCACTCAGGTACTCTAGGGCGAAAAGAACAACAAATACGGGGAAACACACACACACAGGCCCCGCCTCCCAGGGATCTTGGCTGGGGTGGGGGGGTGGTCTTCAACGGTCTCTAAAGCCAGGGAGTCACCTCTTCTGTCAGCCAGTGACCCCTCACTCGGGGCAGGCAGACCCCCACCAGGAGAGCTGGAGGAACTCGGTCAACTGGTATTTTTGCTCATGGGATCCATTCCTGAAGACCAGTGGGGCAGTGGCTGGGATGCTCCACCTTCAAGGGGCCTCCGTGCTGGCCTTGGAGGCCACCTGAGCGTGGGTTCCCCTTCAATGACCCTCCCCGGGCAGCGTCTCTGCTCGCTGCAGGGCTCGGCTTCCTGATCCCTGATGGGTGGGTGTCATCCAGCCCTCCCTCCTGGAAGCCCACCGGCCCCATAACTGAGGGGGGTGTCTGGGAGGGCCCCCTTTTCTAAGCAAGCTCTGTCTCCAGGAAGCAAGTCTGGTGGGGGGCCGGGAGAAGCAGCTAAAGGAACATCACAAAACAAGTGGGACCCACTTGTCAACGATGATGCAATGCTTGCAAGAGCCCTGAGCTTAGCCGGCAGGTGAGATTACATTTTGGAGACAGCGAGGCACATGAAACACAAGGAAAACCTAAGGCACGACTGGGGACTGTGGGGCGTCAAAGATGCATGACCCTGCCCGTGCCCCTGTAGGTCCTGCGTGGACGATGCCAGCCCAGGGAAAACACCCCGCGTCTTTCTAAAGACTCTAGTTCAACCAGTTTGAAAAATGCGTATGCTCTGACTTGACATTTTCAGACATTTCAAAAGCTATTTCCTCATGAAGGAAGGCCATTTCCCCCTTGCAGGACGGCCAGCTGATTTCCTCTATGTCTGGAAGCACGTCGGATAGGACTTGAACGCCCCTGATTTTATCCCCTTCCCCTCTGCTTCACCCTCTTGCCCACGGAGCCTTGTCCCTGACATCGTCCACCTTCTTTTCTCAGCTGACAAAGGATGGAACCCATGACTGTGAGAAGCCGCTCTCCCAGGAGAAAGCAACGTGTTAGTTTAAAACATCGGCTTCTGGGAACGGTTTCAAGGCTGTGTGGTCAGGCTGCTCTAATATCTACCTCGTGAAACCGCCTCATGGGGAAGAGCAGGTTTTAGCCAAGTCCTTTTGGTCCCTCAGCATCTGGTCTCCTTGACAAGTAGGAGGTCAAGACAGACCCCTCAAGTTCCACCCTTTCAAGTCACCAGAGCAGCCGTGTCAGTGAGAGGACGTGTGTGTATCCCAAGTGTGTGTCCTAAAGCAGAAATGCCTTTTAAACTTCAGGAAAATGCAGATGGGACAAGTGTGAGCTGACCTCATATGGCTAAGACTTCTAGAAATGCAAACAGCTTAGGACCCTGCTGAGTATTCAGTAGGTGCTTAACATTATCCCCCCAATGGAACTGAAACACCCCAAGGAGACACGGGGGAACATGCACACACCCCGCCAAACTCAAGCACATCCAGTTGTGTCGAAGATCGGGGCCTCAGCTTCAGCTGAAGTCTGAGACTTTCCTGGCCAAGGAGGCAGTTTCGCAGCCCGGCGAGCCGCACAGACTATCAGGCTGACATTTTAATTCGCCAAGTGTGAAATCTGACCCTGAAGGGAGCCTGGGGTGGGCTCCACAAAGGTGCTTTCTGCGGCAGCTTAACCACAACACTTTCCCTGTGCCAAAAAACGATTTTTAAGTCGCTTTTCTCCAACACACTGCAGGCCCCATTGCACGGTCCAGACCAGGCCTGTGGCAAATCCTGGGAAGTAAAAACCTGAAACTTGCAGTCAGAGTCCTGGGCATTTCCTGTGAGGCTGAGGGGGCGGGCGAGGAGCTGAGAAGGCCGTTTGTTTCCGCTTCCTTGAAGATGAAAGGTGTCTACTTAGAGGGCCCGGGTCTCGCTAACATTTATACCCCCGCCCGCAAACCCCAGTCCAGGAGGCTGAGACTGAAGGAAACAGAGTGACAGGACCGCAGCCCGGGAGTCCCCTCCTGGAAACCCGAACGCGGCATTTGACAGTGTTCAGAGCTACAGGATGAAGCATCTTGGGAAACAGTTCTCGCTTGCTGCCTGGCGATGTAGAGGGTGTGTACATGTGTGTGCGCGCTGTGGGTAGGCATTTTCAGCACTGAAAATGTGTTTCCTAACTTATCCCTCCCCCCTTTTCCCCTTTAGTAACCATAGTTTGTTTTCTGTGTCCATGAGTCTGTTTCTGATTTGTAAATAAAATTTGTATCTTTTTAAGATTCCACATATAAGTAGTGACATCCTATGTTATTTGTCTTACTCTGTCTTACTTCACTTAGTATGACCATCTCTAGGTCCGTCCATGTTGCTGCAAATGGCAATATTTCATCTTTTTCTGGCTGAGTAATATTCCATTTTATATATACATAAATATGTATGTAGATACACACACACCATATCTTCTTTATCCATTAGAGTTTGGGATTAACAGATACACACTACTATATATAAAACAGATAAACAAGGACCAACTGTATAGCGCAGGGAACTATATTCAATTTGTTGTAATGAGCTATAATGGAAAAGATTCTGAAAAAGTGTATGTACGTATGTATACATACAACTGAATCACTTTGCTGTACACCTGAAACTAACATTGTAAATCAACTACACTTCAATAAAAAGCAAAATTTAAATAAATAAATAAATAAATAAAACTTGTTTCTCATAGCAGCAAAGGAAGACTGCTTCCTGCTGTCTGTCTGTCTCTCTGTAGGCTGCACACTGAAAATTGCGGTGTAAGCCCCAGTTGAGATTATTCCATGATAGGTTGATTGATCTGTTGATTGATTAAATGATTGATCAATTGATTGATTGGTTTAAGGAACCTCAGAAATGCCCAGGTCAGCCCTGTTTACAGTGAGGAAGTTGGAATTAGGGATGGGTGGGAGAAACACTGATGTGCTGAGAAATGAGATTCTAGCTGAATTCTTCCCCCGACTCCCTGTGTCCCTTCTCTCCTGGACTCAGTTTTCTGCCTACAAGTAGCAGTGGTGATTTCTGGGATAGTTGAGAAGGAAGATGAATGAAAAGAGAGGGTTTGTCAAAACAGAAACTCAGAATGTTTTTGTTGTTGAACATTAGATATTCAAGTTAAGGTAGCAGGAAAAGTGGCAGTGGGGCATCGAAGTCTGATTAAATGTAAAAAAGTAGCAAGTCTCCACGCTGAAGGAAAACGCATAGATAAAATCAGCAAAGGAAATGCTTGTCTTGTGTCTAAATGCAAACAGAGCCGAAAGCATAGGGCACGTATTGGGGGCATCGACTTAACCCTCAGGCCTGGGAGAGACGACATTTCTCTAAAGGACCACGGAGGGGGTTCCAGTCTCCTGTTCTTTCAGAACTTCGAGGAGCCCTGACAACAGCTGGCCTCCACGTCCTCTCCCAGGGAAGTGGAAGCTGGGACCACAGCAAGAAATGTGCTGCCGAGGCGGCCACGTTCCTCGCAGGCGGCGCTCAGAAGGCGGTGCGGCGGCCGCTGGGGTCGCTCTGGGTGAACTCACCCTGGGGACCGGCCGCCGTGCTGCGAGCAAGCTGGGACGGCACAGAGGCCACACGGAGGTGTCCTGGCCCAGGCCCGGCTAACGGGTCAGCCAGTCAGCATCCACCCAGGTGGGCGAGAGAGTGGTCTGCCGATGGTCACAGGCTTTGACTGTCCCCAGCGATGCCCCGGAGAGCAGAGAGGGGCGCTCCCTGTGACCCCCACCCACACTGCAGACTCATGAGCCCAGTGAAACTGGGAGCTGTCGGGGAGGTTTGGCCCAGAGTCGTGGCAACTGGATCAAGGGACAGGTACCGTCACCTAGAGAGAGAAGAGCTGTCACCTCCTGGGGGTGACACAGCTGTGTCTGTGAATGTTTGAGTATTATGTCCAACTAAGTTAAACGGGGGCTGACGGGTAACCGGGGTCTCTGCAACTAACTCGAGGCAGGGGTCCGACCCAGCAAGATTTCCTCCCCCCGAGAAAGAGGTCCTCAGAATGGCGCCCAGCCCCCAGCACACAGGAGGGGCTACTCGGCGTGTGTCAAATAAGATGAAACTTAACGGGTCTGGGGCAGTTATGCGGAGAAGGGCAATTAGAGCGTCTCCCACAGCCAAGGAAACGTGCAGATTGCTGCCCACAGTCCTGCTAAGACGTTCACCGGAGTCACTTTTGGGGTTTCTGCTCCGAGGTCCCAGGATAACCAAAGCCGGGCTCCCTACCCTGAAGGCACCATTTTAAAATAGGTTCCACAACCTGTGGGACGTGCCAATGCTGTTCACTAATTGTACCTTAAGAATTCAGAGGTTACTTGAAAAGGCGGACGCCCAGGGGAGCCCCACAGCCGGGAGCTCCTAAGGAAAGCAGTCCAGCCAGGGCGTCTTCAGAGCGAAGGTGCTCGTAGTGGCACTGAGGCCAAGAACGTCACGTTCGTTTCCGCCCGGATCTCTGGAGACTCGTGATGCGACGGGAACAGCTCTGTCGGCGTGTGAGAGCCAGCCTCCGCCCCCGGGGGGTCTCTGAGAACCCACTGAACATTCCCCGCCGCAACATAGGTTTGCAGCTGGGCGTTATGACCGGGGGGCACTGTGTGGCAGTGTCTTTCAATTAGAACATTTTGTTTTTAGGAACATCAGACTCGAGCACCAAGTCTGTACGCGGCCCCGTGAAACTGGTCAGTTCTGAGCCCTGTGTGTTGAGTGCCCGGCACACACCCGGGCCTGGGGAAAGTGTGGGACACACACCAAGGATGAGGAGCTGTCCCCCTTCGGGCAGTGGTGACAGCCCAGGAGAGAGAGGAAGACAGGTCAGCGGAGGACGATGCAGAGCTGGGGGAGGGAGACACAGACCCCCTCAGTACCAGGTTCATTTTCAACTAATTTTAAGCAAATAATAATTTATGTGGCCTCTGTTATTTTCTACCCAGTATTGAACGAGAGTGGAGCTCTATACAGCTCAGTTTTCCTTTACCTGAAATTATTCATCCAGAAACTTTATCTAAATTTTATATATATATTTTTCCCTCTGCAGATCTGAACACCGTAAGTCGCTAACAAGTATAACTTGTCCTTATGGCCTGAACTGTGTCCTCCAGACAATGGTGTGTTGAAGTCTAAACCTCCAGGACTTCCAGGTCCTGACCTTCTTTGGAAACAGGATTGGTGCAGATACAATTAAGACTCTACCATCCTGGGGGAGGGTGGATTCAGGGATCCCCTAATCCACGTCCCTCTAAGAAAACAGCCACATGAAGTCAGAGACACAGGGAGAGGCCACGCAAAGAGGCGGCGGAGACCAGAGGGACGCAGCTACCAACCCAGGAAAGCCAAGGAGAGCCGGCAAAGCTCCAGGAGCTGGAAGCCTGGGTCCTGGACCCTCCCTTCCAGGTCTCAGAGGGACCGTGGCCCTGTCGACACCTTGGTGTTGGATGTCTGGCCTCCAGAACTGTGAGGGAATAAAGGCCCATTGTTTGAAGCCCACAGCTTGCGGTGTTTTGTTACAGCATCTGCAAGGCCCTCATACCCACGTGTAGGAGCACATCGTGGTGGTGAAGGATGGGTGTCTGGAAACAGTGCCAAGTTCAAGCACTTCCAGACCTACTACGTTCCCCAACAGTGAGGTTACTCCACCCTAAATCTCCTTTTTTGTGCCTACATATCTCTGTAGCTGGCGTCTGCGTAACGCGGCAGGGAGCTGCCAGCAGCCCTCTGAGCAGGAAAGGGTTTTGTGTGACAAACACTTGACAGGGCCCCGGGCACAGAGGGGCCCGCGGGGGGTGGGGGCCGTGGTCTCTCCTCCCCGAGACGCTGACCTTGTGGCGGCCCCCACGCCCCCAATCCTCCTCTCCTCTGTTGTAAACGCTGTCAGGAGGAGACACCAGACGGAACTATGCACTCAGTGTGCAAGAACACACCATGGTTTCAGGCGAGAACAGAATAATATTTTCCTTTCTCCCTTCGGGACGAAGCTCACGCAGAGCCTTTGCGTCTCCCCGCGGCTTAGGTGACGTTCTGCCGCTCACAGCCTTGGCTGTTGGATCGCGCGTCGGGTCCTGGAGCCTGCGGTCCAGAGCAAGACGGAGCTGGGGCGTTCACTGCGATGTGTGAGTGTGTGTTTGTGTGTCTGTGTGTGTCCGTGAGTGTGTGTCTGTGTGTGTACCGTTTAAAATAGCCAGGGGATGATACTGAATATTAGTAACTATAATTAGCAGGGGTGGCCTGCATGGGTGCAAAACTTTTCCAATTCAAACTGTATGACTCAATAAGAATGTTACATTTAATTTTACAAATTGCAAATATTATTTAAAAAGATTGTTCCATAGTATGGAAAAAAAATAAAAAACAAAGTTCAGCTTCCCAGGGCTTCTGTTCTCCGAACGTTTCCCCCGGCCCTTGATTTGTCCCTGTTTTTGCTTCCTTTGAGGCCTCCCTCTCACCCCTCGTATGTGCTTGTCAAAATCCTCCACCAGTGAACACTTCCCAAGGCCTCTTCCCTGTGGCCTGGCCTGGGTTCAGCACAGCCACACCCAGATGGTGGCGTCTGCCTCTGCCTGAACCAGGCTGTGCTCCCAAGGGCCGTGGGCCGCCTCCCCCCATGGCCCGCAGGTGTGCCGGCTCTGTTAGGGGAGGCTGGAAGAGGGGCACCCGCTCAAGGAACTGCTCTGATGTCCTCCCCTCCGTCCCCCGCAGTGCCCCTCACGGCAGCCTCATACACGTGTACAGAGCCCATGTGTGCCCCAGCTAACATGCCACAGTGACGCCGGGGACAAGGGAACGCCACTCATGTTTCCAGGGTCATAAGATACCTTCGAATGCTAAGGACCCCGGTGACCGAAGGACCCCAGGAGAGGAAGAGGGATGCCGACGGGGGACACTGGGCTGGCAGGGCCAGGTGACCCGCGCCCCAGAGGAAGCTTCCCTTTTTCCTAGGTGTGGGAGCCATGTTTGGATCCCTCTGCTCTCCCATTTGTTTCCCTCCATCAAACAGGCATAAGATGTACCCTCGAGAGTCCTAATGGCAGTCGGAGGAGGTCACGGTGTGGGACCAGCGCAGCCCGAGGTCTCGAAGGAGAAGGGGGCCGAGTCACTGAGCAGAAGCAGCAGCTCAGAGGAGCCCCCGGGCCGCTCCCCCAGCCCCGCTCCCTCTCACTCCTCGGCCTCCACACGCTTGTTCATGCCGTTTCCTCTCCTGCTCACCGCAAGGCTGGCCTTGAGGTTGGTCTCAATCAGACCACAGCAGCATTTGTAACTTCATAGTCAAGGCTCCAGACAGAAACAAGCGTTAGCCAAGAGAATCCCACGGGAGACCATGAGCGCTTTCCAGGCGCCCTAACGGACCCAGGAGCCCGCCCCGCGTCCTCCCAGCGCTGTCTGCGAGGCTGGCCTGGGCGGGCTGCTCAGGGAAGCTCTGGGGCCCGACACTCACCCACCGCTGAGCCGTAGCACGGTAATGTCGGAAGCTCAGGGGAGGCTCACAGCAGCGGGGTTCCCCTGAGATCCAGGCAGCTCGGCTTGATCATGTCTTGGTAAGAAGCAGCTTGAGGTCTCCAGCGGCCTCGCCCATTGGCCCATCCCTCCTGCGGGCTCTGCTCCACCGAGAGTCAGTCTTCTGCTCCCTGCTCGAACTGGCTGCGTGGCCCTGAGGCCGGTGTGCCACGGGAAGTGAGGATCCAGGCTTCCTTCGGTGGCGGCTGCCGGGCCAGCCCACGCCCCGCCGGGTAGCGCCCCCTCTCGGGGGATGGGCGCCTCCTACTCAGCCATCCCGCCTTCGCTCTTCACTGACTCCGTCTTCACAAAAGCTCTGGAGGCAAGTTTGAGCAGCCACGCTCTACACGTGGCAACAGCGAGCGCCAGCGCGTCAGGCCAGGCGCAGAGTGAGATTCTCAGGGCCAAAGAGAGATTCGAACTCAGGGCTGTATGGAAAGTCCGAGCTCTTTGAGGAGGACGTCTTGGCGATGGGAAGGGGGCCCTGAAGAGGAGGAAGGGTAGAGCTGCAACAGACCGCGCAGGGGGGCCGCTGGCCGGCCCAGGCCAGCCGTGCTGTCAAGCCCCCGCTCTCCTGCGCGCAGGTCGCAGGGCAGGAGGGAAGCAGCAAGGGCTGAGTGGGCTCCTGCCAGCCGGCCGGCTGAGCCCGGCTCCTGATGCACCCCTCCCTTCCCCTCCCCTCCCCTCCCTCTTCAGCGTCTGGAAACGGGCTAAGAAGCAAACCAGCTAACAAGGCGGCCCAGCGAGGATCCCAACCCTAAGGCTCCCGTAAGTCTCAACAGCATCGCCTCCTGACTTCCCTGCCATTTTGTATCTGGCCCTTCCCCCCTCGACCCCCACTGCCCCCGCCCCCCGGCCCTCGCCCCTGAGTCTTACCCCTCTGCCTCTGCAGACACACTCATTATTTACTGGGTGATAAGACAGGCCTGGGCCGCCTTCTTGGAAAAAGGCACAGATACTCTTTGCAAAGGCTATCTGAATATTTGGCGTAAATCCGTGTTTTGAAATGTAAATGCTGCTGCGGCCTGTCTAGTTCAAGATAAAGCTGCGAACAGTGAGTTAAGCCGTGTTTTATGCAGTTCATTATCTGAAGCCTGTGACCCAGCGGCCACCTTTCCAAGCATAATGGAGGTCACACCCAGGTAGATAACTGCCCCCCTCGCCGTCCCCCCCCCACCATAAGTCACATTTATTAGATAATGTTGGACATAAACGGACCAGGGTATAAACGTTTTATATGTGCTTACATATACAACACAAAAGGATGATTGCTTTAAATATTTATTCGCTATTAAACATCTCAGTCCTTTATACAATTGTTTCCTTATTGTCCATGCAAAAGCAGATTTTTTTTTTCTTCTTCCCAGGGTGAAATTGAATGTATTCATCTCACCGAGAAACATGATTTAATCTTTCAGAGTGGCAGTGGGAAGGAGTGTGGAATTTCTTTGATTTTTTTTATTATCTTTAAATAATTACAAAGAAAAAAAAACTGGAAATGCATTCATCTGCCCAAGTCCAGTAATTAAATTCTCCTTTCTTCTCTCATGTCCTTCCAAACACAAACAAGCAAGCAAAGTCGAACCCCCAAAGCGCTCGGGTTACCTCAAAAGGAAAGGGGGTGCAGGGCCCAGGTGTCACAGACTTTAGGTCCGCGAACATCCATCCCATCGCTGCACAGAGGTCGTAGCTGCAGCAATGATTCAAAATGACCTAATTCCGAATTCTTTCATTCACCACCATTCCGGGATCAGACCTAGTTAACGCCTTTTGTAACTGACTTGCCCCTCATTTTCTCTCGTGGCTTGTTTTACAGCCTCCTTTCTTCTCATCCCTCTCTTTTATCTTCTTCTCCCTCAGCATCTCAGCGCCTTGTTTCTGTCTTTATTTCCCCCATTTATGGACACTCCAGCCCCCCTCGGCTGTGCTGGGGCTTTCTGCGTCAACGGCAGCCCGGGGCACTGAGCTTTCCCCTTCCTGGTGCAGAGCCGCTGTCTCTCTGCCCGATTTATTTATCCTCCTGGATTCCAGCGGCTCCTCCTGGCACTGGCTAGACCGCCAGCATTCCACACCTCTGCGTACTAGCCATCAGCTAGGGGACGGCCTGTCTGCCCATCCCTCTGTGTGAACAGAACACGTAGAGAGCCTTGGGCAGAGACGCACCTTCTCCGTGAACTTGTACGGTTGGCACTGCGGGGCATCCCTCCAGGTGGAATCTAACAAAGACAAGCCTCCTTTTCTCCTGAATCTCTCATGGTCACCTCCCGCAGCATCTCACTGCCTTGTTTGTTGAAGACCCAGCTGGGCTGCAGGAGATAAGAGCTGATCTGTTTGTCCAGAATATTGACTCTCAAGCACATGTTTGCAGACTTATTACTGGGAAGTTATGTAGGTCTCTCAGACGTGGCTTAAGAGGCATATCAATGTGTTTTTTATTTAAATATTTGACTCTGTTTTTAATAGGAATGATACTATTGTGGCATTATGCTTCAGATTCTATTGACTGTCACTTGCTGATGACATTAAGTAATTCTGGAAAATGTGTGATCCATATTTTATTTATAACCAAAGCAGCACCATTAAAATTAAAATAGGACCCCAGGGCTACATTGCTCAGACACATGCCCGTCACGAGTGGATGTCAACATGAATACCAAGTCTTGGCACCTTCTGGCACACAGCTCTTAAAATTAATCCATCTGCAGATATCTGATGACAATCAGGGTCACAGAAGCGGGAAAGCACAGATGAAGACATCAAGGATGCACTTTCCAAGACTGACTGTGTCCACGTGCGTTGCCAGAGCAACCTCTGGCACTGATGCACACCCTCTTCCCGGGGAACACTGACCAATTTTTAGGTTGTATCGACCACTTTAACGTATTAGGTCATTTCGCTCTAAATGGTTAAGTTGCTTTGCTCACAAGAATTCTGGTGGAACAAGCACCTATTCAGTGGGGATGCCTAGGAGAGAGCACTGGTTAATTCCAGCCCCTCTGATGTCACTGCAGCCAAGATCTTGCGTGGTTTCAAGGGCAAGTCCACAGCACTACTAACGAAATGAGCACCTGTTATGTGCCAGGGATGATGCTCCCAATTCTTAAGAAGATGGATGTATTTGTCTTTCTCTGTCTGACTTACTTCACTCAGTATGATTACCTCTAGATCCATCCATGCTGCTGCAAATGGCATTATTTTATTCTTTTTATGGCCGAGTAGTATTCCATTGTATAAATATACCACAACTTCTTTACCTTATCATCTGTCGATGGACATTTAGGTTGCTTCCATGTCTTGCCTATTGTAAACAGTGCTGCTATGAACACTGGGGTGCCTGTATCTTTTCAAATTAGTATTTTCTCTGGATAGATGCCCAGGAGTATGACATCACTTACATGTGAAATCTAAAAAAAGTTACAAATGAACATATTTATAAAACAGGAACAGACTCAGACATAGAAAACAAACTTCTGGTTACCAAACGGGAAAGGTAGGGGAGGGATAAATTAGGAATTTGGAATTAACGTATACACACTACTTTATATAAACTAGATAAACAACAAGACCCTACTGTAGAGCACAGGGAACATTCAATATCTTGTAATGAGCTATAATGGAAAAGAACTGGAAAAAGAACATATACAGATGTATCACTGAATCACTATGCTGTACGCTAGAATTAACACAACCTTGTAAATCAACTGCACTTCAATAAAAATAAAATAAAAGATCTATACAAAAAAACAACAACAACAAAATAGATGGGTTTACAGGGAAGTGGCTGGATCTGAGCTGCAGGGTCTTCCCCGGGGCGACAGTTCTCTCCACAACACTTGTGTTAACAATGTTGGATCCGTTTCCTCAGAGAAGGTCCCCCAGACTGCGTCAGCCTTGGGCCTTATCAAAGCCAGACTCTCCACTTTACATATTTCACAGCACACTTGCAGTTGTGTGAAATTGTGACTTAAGAGAACACATGACACCAAAAAGCAAAAGAACAGATTGAACAAGTGAGCTATGGAAACATATTACTTCTCAGAAAGCCCACCTTGGCACTCATTTCAGCAGTGCATCACTTCCGAGGAGGCTTGCTGACTTGAACACTGTTGGCTTTATTGCTTTCCTGCATTTATGTGTCCAGGTTCTGTAGTTAAAGGCTGTGACCACAGTCGCTACGGGGGACCTTGGGTGTGTTGGCATATAAAGCCCATTCTAAGTTAGCAAGGGGTTCATGAGAATTTCTCCCTCCAAAGAGGAACTTGGACAATGTTTGAAATTTCCCGCAGTAGCCTAAGGTCCCAGGGCCGTCTGTGCTCAGAGCGGTACCGGGACAGGCAGGCGTCTTCCACTTCATAATGGAGCTGAGACGCGAGTCCACGGATGGAGAACTCCCCCGGGCCCCCAGACCTCACAGGGGGCTGTTCCCACTCACCACCTCCTGACCTTCATCTTACTGTCCGACTGGCCGGCTGACTGGCCGCGCCGAGGCCTGGAGTGTGCATGTGGCCCGTGTCTGAGCTGCCGGAGGAGAAGTGGCAGGATGCCGCGGCCATGCTGGGGCTCCTCACCACCTGCAGGCTGACATCCAGGTCCCCGGGCAGGGCACACACAGACCTCCACGACCCCCTCTCTGCCCTCTCTTGCTCTCCCGCTGACTGGCCCCTGGTGTCCCACAGCAGGGCGTCCCCCTCTCCACCCTTCCCCCCGACCCCACCCCCCAGGCTCTGGACAAACCAGCCTTCTGGGCGATGGCTGACTTCATCACACCGCCTCCCGCGCCACCCGCTCCCTCCAACCCAGCCACCATCACCTCCTCTTTCCCAGCTGCCCCTCCGCCGTCACCTCCCTGAGCACACCTTTCCTGTCCGCCCACAAATCCTCTTCCAGGGCACGGTGGGTGGCTCCCTCCCGGATGTTCCCAGGTTCTAGAATATTTCGCTAACTTGAATACAGGGCCATCTCCCTGGTTCAATCACCTGCCCCTGATTTGGGAGTTTGAGATTTGCAAGTGTTAACCACTATATACAAAAATAGATAAAAAACAAGATTTCCTCTGTAGAGCACAGGGAACTATATTCAATATCTTATAATAACCTTTAAAAGAAAAGAATATGAAAATGAATACACATACACATGCATGACTGGGACCCTGTGATGACTGGGACCCTGTGCTGCACACCAGAAACTGACACAGTGTAACTGACTGTACTTCAGTTAAAAAAAAATCGCCTGCGCGCTGCTGGGCTCCAGGGCACAGGCTCCACTCCACCAGGGACGATCTGCCTACAAAAGTAACGGAGCACACTTCCACGTCCTGCAGCTTTGCTTGTGAAGCTGAGCATGTGCATTTCTTTAACTTCTGACTCACCTGGAAACTTGGATCCATGGTGTTGAAAATTGTCAGAGAGACACGCCTGCCACAAAGCAGGACTTCAGAAGGTGTCCACTGAGTGAACAGTGCCATGCATTTCCCCGAACTTCTCCTGCGCGGACCAGCATGGACTCCCAGGCTGTCAAGAGCACAGCATCGTTTTCAAATCTATCGTGTTTAATATATTTCTTTCTACAAGCCAATGCAATGCAAAAGCATGTTTGTCTCTCCCCAGGGAGAAATCAGTTTCTAGAGTTTGATTTGAGGGGGGAGTTCACTTTCAGTTCAAGCCGAGTTGTCTGCAAAAGTCAAACTTCGCTGCTCTTTATCTTCCTCTTTCTAGGCGAAACGGCTGAGCCTTACCTACGGGGAGTGTGACTCACTCACTGCCGCTGCCGCTGCCCCCAGTTCCACCAGTGTGTCCATGCGGGATTCCTGTGTTGGTGAGACAGCCTGACCAGTCTGTGGTACTTCGTAACGAGAGACAGAGACCCGCAGAAAGAAAAGTACATCGGGGCGTTTGAATGCAATTCCGGGAATTATTCATTTATTCTGCCGCTGCAGTTCTCCTGTGTTTAACCCTCACTTGGGAGCGAGCAGAGGATGAGGATTCTAAGCCGGAGGCCTGACGTTCAGCCTCAGCTCTAGAGGGCACATTGTGTGGCCCTGCCCGGCCCTGCCGTGCTTGTGGGCAAAGCTGAGATTAAAGCACCGCTCCACCCTGGAGCTGTGGCGAGGGTTAGGTGTGACGGGACATCCAGGGAGCGCACGCACATGCTCGATGTGCCTGAGACCAGGCTGCCCTTGAACTGAGACTCTTTCCCCATCCGTCTGTTTGTGAATTTAGACGACAAAAAAAAACCTGGGAGGCTTCTCACCAGCGTGCCTCCTGGGCTGTCCACCCAGCCTCCTGGTCGTCCAGCCATTAGACCGGATGGATCCAGTCCCAGGGGCCCAGAGTGGGCCCTGGGACCCGCATCGGGAACATGTCCCCACGGTGGCTCTGATGGACTGTCTGTGCACTGAACTTGGAGGCCACAGACAGGGCCGCTGTGTCCCTTCCAAGCAGCTTTGAAAGCTGACTGCAGAAGCCTTCACTCCCACCCCCTTTATTGTTGGCTGAGCAAATGCTCTAGGCTCATGCAAAGGACTTCTGCTTTCTGGAGCCCATGATGGTGTTGGCAGGGCCTCCTGGACTTCCCAGGGTCAGAAATACCCATGCGGTGTCATCAGGTTTCCATCGGACCTGTGCACCCACTTTGTAACCTCGGGAAGATGCTCCGTGGACACATACATGACATAGTCTTATGGAAAGACCTCAGGCTCGGAAGTCAGACCAGCGGAGGCTTGGACCCGCTTCTGTCACACCCTCCCGCCGTGTGCTGGAAGGAATAGAAGAAGGAAGGCCACAGAGGGGCGGAGACCAAGGGGAGAGGCCACTCTTGGACGTCACAGGACCTTCGGGTAACAACTTGCGTCGTGGGGGCCTCATCGTGAGGTCTGAAGGAGCCGTGAGAAGCAGGCACTCGACACCCCCAAGCGCTGGTTTCCTTCCTGGCCTTTTCCGAGCCCACCTCCTGCCATCTGTGACTAAGCACGGCCGGCTCTCCACCACTCACCCAACCCCGGGTGGGATCCGTGGACACTTACCGCCATTCAGTTGGTGGACACGCCACTGCTTTGTCTTCCCACTGGATTATTAGCACCCTGAGATCGAGGACTGCGTCTCAGCCCGGCTCTGTCTCCCACCCGTTCTTGCACCTCCCCGCCGCCCCAGAGCTCCGACCCATACGCCCTGTCCCTGCGCATCCTCAGCTGTCCGGAGTGATAACAGAGGAAGCAATAAACAGACCATAGATTCAGTTCCTGACCTAAGAGGTGGGATTATTGGGCAAGCCAGAGCTGGGGAATTCATGTTCACTGGGAAGTACGCAGTGACTCACCGGTTGCCAAAAAAAGCAGACAGAGAACCTCCCAGAAGCGGCGAGGGCTGCCAGGAGCCAGGGGCTCCGCTCTGCATTGCTTTCTGCGCTCGGTGCCTGGACCTCCCCTTCCTCACGCAAACGTGCTTGCCAGGACTCCAGTGAACACCTCTCCCTGACTGCTAACTCGACCACAGTCCAGCCGCGAGGCCGCCCCAGCCCCCACGTGAGCCTCACTGAGGGGTCCGTGAGTGGAAGAGCAGACACTGAAGGCGCTCAAAAATTCCTGAAGGAAGAACGTAGTAGAACCTAACGGCCTGCGTGTGTCTTTTAAGGGTAAACATTAAAATGAGCCAGTGACATATTTGAAGAACCAGAGCATTTTCTTGAAAACAAATTGTGCGTAAGTCAGAGCAAGGCTTCCCAAATGCCCTTCGGCCATTCAGGAGCTGTGCTTCTCCAGGGAGGAGTCGTGAGGCAGCCCTTTACAGGTTTTGCTTTATTGGAACTTTCCCAGGGTAACTGGGGTCACGGTGACAAGTTGTCATTTGCTCCAGGCTCCATCTGAGACCCCAGCTCCAGAAAGGAAGGGGTGCCTGGAACTTACCTCCTTCCTCATCTCTGCAGCCTCCCCCGTCCCCACCATCAACTCACAGTGCGGTGAGGTGCTTCTCCACTTCTTCTGTCTTCTCTCCCCGAAGTCTGAACCCTGCCTATAACAAAGAAAATATTCGTTCCTAAATCAGAAGAAGGTTCTCCTCCTGGGCAGGCAGGGAACTTGCACCCACACCCTGAGTACTGAACGCCACTCTCTGGCTCCAGCCCTGAACATTTGATTTATATTAACTGAAACTGACTATCTTTACAAAAACACATGAAAGGGTTTTGTCATAATCAAAACTCCATGTGGCTGAAACGTAGCTCATTTTTCCCGAGTAGATAGCGGTCATGTGTATCTGTCTCTCTGAGGACTGAGCCCCGTCCCTGTGGAGAATGCTCTTGTATTTGTGACGTGGAGAGTTTAGGGGGGTTAGTTTGCATCGGAAGCTAAATCTTCACCAGAAGATGAAAGGCGATGTTTCGCATGGACACATGACCTGTTCTATTAAACCGTACCATTTTCCCCACCTCCAAGCAAGCTTTAGGCTGCTCTGAAATAAGCTGCTTCTCGAGGCTTTGAGGAGAGGTGGTTTCATAAGACTCAGTGATTGTACCTTAATTTACAGTAAGTAGTCATGCTGATGGTAACAACAGTAACACCTACCACTTATCGAGCAGAACTTTGATGTTTTCACGTACACAGTCTCCACTGGCCTCGTAAAGAAGGCAAGACAGGGGACCTGGATCAGTTAGGTGTGTGAACAACACAAATTTTAAAGTTTCTCCTAAGTCAGAAATCTCTCTTTTTCTTCTTCGGTTGTAACAGCCTGATCAGGACCACTTAAGTTAGCTTGCAGCGTTAATCCAGTTTTCCCTAAGTCAGAAAGCATCACTGTTTTTTGTTATTATTGTTACTCGATGTTACTCTGACTAATGACATCTGCCCAGACTGTGTTTCTGTTCTTAGACATTGTAAATAGCCTCCACCCAACTCCATGCTTCCGGGGACGCTGGGACCCTGAGGCTGCCTCTCCCAAGATCTTCAAGTGTCTTCCTCCATGTTTCTAATTTTCACTTTCCTCTCCCACGTCTTTCTGTCTTTAATTGAAAGAAACTGCTTTTTATAAGGACTAATGTTTTTCCGGACCATGTAATAAAGAAAAGTTTATATTGGAGAGATCGAAGGTTGTAGACTGACCGGACGGCTCAGACTTCAGGGCCCGAGTCCACGGCATTGGAATCATTTAAAAGGCAGGGACCCCAGCCCCAGGCGTTAGCACTGCAGGCTAATGGGAAACAGACCTGCTTTGAAGCCATATTCCAGTAAAAGGAATCTGTCTGCAAGAGGCAGCTAAGTGGCAGCTGCTTTCAAGTGCGGGCAGTTTCGATCTGTCCTCGTGTCATCAGTCACTCTTCACCAATCTGGGTCACAGTTTCTGTAGGATTTAAAAAAAAAAAAAAAAAAGGAGAGATGATACTTTTAGGTTACCTTTCAATTCTAAGGATCTGTAGAATCCCCAAAGCATAGCACACGTGGGGATTAACCCAAAATACAAATTTGCTCCTGTTTTTGCTGTGATGAGTGTGATCTCTTCTGCTTTCGAATGAGAGGTTTTAATGCAGGGCCCTTACAGAGCCAGAACTGTGTTCAGGGCCAGAGAACTCTCTGGAGCAGAAGCTGGAAGACACAAGTTAAAGGTTTAGGGGGTGTGAAAGCAATGTAAAGTTAGATACATTTCAGATGCAAAGAGTTGCTCTACTGAATGTAAAGGAAAAAACAAACAAACGTACAAAAATGATCAAAGGAAACGGAGTTCCTCAGCAAGGCTTTCTGTCCACATGAACTCCCCTTCCTGGGCACTGACCCAGCCTCTGCGCCGTGACTGAGCGTTGCCCTCCGTCATGATGGGAAAACTCCTCTCACCAAAGCAAGTGACAGAGGAAATCTCGGCTGTAGGTGATCTCAAAAGATGTTGCCACAAGTGCTAGCAAAGCTTATGAGACACATTTTTTTTCCTGTAATATTTGTTTGTATTTATTTACTTTATTGAAGTGTAGTTAATTTACAATGTTTGATAGTTTCTGGTGTACAGCAAAGTGATTCAGATATATATATCTACACACACATACACACACACACACACACAAATGTATTCTTTTTCATGATGGATTATTAAAAGATATTGAATATAGTTCCCTGTGCTATACTGTAGGATCTTGTTGTTCATCTATTTTTATATATAGTAGTTTGTACACTTGTTTTTTAAGTTTTGTTTTTCTTTGGATTTTCGAATGTTGATTTCACCCTGATCAAGGAACCTCATTTAGTCATTTTCCAGCACTGATTTTTCAAATGTCTCACATGGAAGTTAAATACATTTAGAGATCATGGCTACCACATTATTTATCAATATTACAGTTGAGCCACAGATTTCTGTTCCAAACTAGATCATGATCACATTTTATACTCAAACCTCCCAATTTATGAAAAATTGGAGGAACCAATTTTATTTATTTATTTATTTATTTATTTATTTATTTATTTTTTTTTTTTTTTTTGCAATTGACATGCATTTTTTAGGGTATGGGCTATTATACCTTTGATTCAAGCCTCAAGTTAAAGGTAAAAAAGCCTATAAAAGCCTGACAGCTTCTCTTGAGATTATTTAAAGTAATACATGTTTCTTATATACTAGCATGTATTAAATAATTGAGATTTATAAATTTATATGTGTCATATTTAATCTAGTAAATACTCTTACATATGTAATCAGATAGATCTGACTCACTAGAATAAAAAAGAATTTCACTTAAAACAAAGTTTTCCATATTGATCTTATGAATCACTCAGTGAAGCAAACAGATTGAACCAACACATTGAACCAACACGGCTCTTATCAGGGACTGTATTTTTCTGGGCTTGGAGACGTTCGCAGATATTCGGCTGCAATGGTAAATCATTCCCTCACTTGCTTAAGGTTCCACTGAGATTTTCCAGATGTAGGAAGGAAGGAGCGAAAAAAGATACCAGGCAAGAGTTAAAAAAAGGCTTTATCAACTTAATCAGAAATTGTTACTTCAGTAATGAGGGTTAGGACATTTTAGTGTCTGTTTATGATGTTAATTGTGTTCACTGACATTCAGGAGGGAGACTTTCTTCTTTTCTGTTACTTCTTAGGCTGAGGTGGGGGAGGTGAGCTCTGCATTTGCTATTCAGTCCGGGATCTCAGGGTCTCACCTTCCCTGGGAGCCATCATTGTGATTCTGATGGAGAAGTTTACCTGGAAACAAAAGAGCAGGCTCCCCACCTGCAGTTTCAGCCGTCAATCCTAATTCCTAATTCCGAAGAGTCTCTTAAGCTCCAAGTCAAGCCTTCTGCTTAACGTGTGGAGGCAATTTCTCCACCTCCTCCCAGAGTTTCAGAACAAAAAGCCAACGTTAGTAAATCGTATTATGCATTTCCGTTATAAAAGTAGCATACAGACATTGCTGAAAACTTACCTCTCTCTCTCTCTATATATAATATATATATACATACACGCACACTACTCACCACCCAGAAAAATCACTGCTGACATTGTAGTGCATCTCTGTCTTGATTCTTTTTCCCCACTTCTTTCCAGAAATACAATTTTATGTCTACTTATTGACAAATAAACCACCAAAAGACAATCTATTTTGGTACAATTTTGTCTCCTGCCTTTTCTTACTTAGCAGTACCAGACACTTCTAGGAGGAGGGTGGCAGGAACGGGGGCTAGATGGCCGTCAGTCGGGGGCTGTCGGCCTCCAGCCGCCCGCAGGGGCGGCCAGGCTTTCCAGAGGGGGTTTCTCAACTGTCGCTAAAGGCCAGGATGTTCTGTGCAGCGTCGGGATCTGGCAACGGGCCCCCCTGCAGCGGGAAGGCCGAGGGGTGTCCTGAGTCTGAGCAAAGGGATCATTTGAACACTTCAGAAGGAAAAGTAAGACCATTTGTGCTGCTCAGGATCCAAAACTCCACTTGACTTTGGGGTCAGCCCTTCAGGTCCGAGCAGGAAGTGGGACTGGCGAGGGAGAGGGCCCCAGACAACCAGACTGCAGGGTCACAGAGGTTTCCTGTCCCACGTGGTCCCGGAGGCCAAGAAGGGGCGGCATGGCTCCCAGCCCTGCACCTCGGCCGGAGCTTAGGTCCCCCGAGGGCGCGCGCTTGTTGGCCTTTGGGGCTGGACCCGAAATCCTGCATTCTGACCCCTCGGAGACCCGCGCGGGGGGGACACTTGTGAGCAGCGGTCCGTTCAGCGCAGGCCCCGAGGCGCCCGGAGAAGTGAACGCGTTCCAGCTGTTCGGCGGGGGAGGGCGCGGCCCGCCCGCAGGGGACCCGGAGGAGCTCGCGGACGCGGGGGAGGAGCGGCTCAGCCCCGAGGCCCGTCCGGGGGCGGCGGCTGGAGCGGGTGCGCCGGGGCGGGGTTGGGGTTAGGGACGGGCCCCCGGGCGCGGGCGCCGGCGCGTAGCTCAGCTACAGTTCGGAGCGCAGGTGCTCCTCCTAATGCTTACGGGCACCTTCCTCAGAGGGGCTCTGAGGGGTGCGTCGTGCAGCAGCCAAACCACGCAGACAAACCCGGAACTGACAACCCTGCCGGTTTCCGTTCTTGATTGTGAAACGCGTCGTTTTGCGTTGCTTGGTGCCAATTTACCTTGATGTCAATTTCAGTAAGTTAAGAGAGATTTTTAAGAATGCTTTAGTAACACGGATTTTTTTTTTTGATGCAAAAAACAAAACCAAACCATTGAAATATCCGAAATGCTATAATTAAGTTTAAGAAAGATTTAATTTTAAAGGATACATGACAAGAGCCAAGTTTTGTTCTTGCTCTTGCTTTTTCTATCTTGCTAATTTAAGGATAACTTTGTTGACTCCTGTAGAGAAAAAGAACATTTACAAATATTAACTTTTAATATTTAAATAAATGTTTCTTTTCCAACTTTATTATTCTTCCATTTGACTTTTGTTTTTCACCCCCTGGGAGGACTTCTAGTTTTAAGAGGAAATGTAATTTTCACAACAAGTGATCAAGAAATTCTGGTTCTTTCTTATTATTTAAACTATTTCATGCATTTATTTATTCAGAAATATGACACCACCAGATGTATGTGTGTGTCTAATGTAATGTGTGTGTGCACGATGTACTGTGTGTGTGACGCAGTGTGAGCGTGTCTGCTGACAGAGTGGAGAACCGGCGATCTCTCGCTCCTCTCCCCAGCCTTACACACTCTGGTACCAGGTGCCCCTTGGGATTTTCCGTTGCTGTCACGCTAAAAGGAATGGACGCTCACAGTCACCTTAGCCAGCATATTTCTTTCCACCTACTCAGTCTCACAGAGCAGACTTGCCCCATCACGCACTGTGTGCTCTGCCACACCAAAGCTGTTTAATACTGTGTTAATAAATGTTTTGATGCAGAAGAGAGCCTTCGTCAAGGACGACTGAATTCATAAAACATGGCAGACACCAGTCGTTCTCTCGTCCCAAAATGTTCCCATACGATATTGTTTGATGCCAAAGCCCCCCCCCCATGAGAAGCCTGAATACTTAGAAATGAGTTTGAGTGAAGTCATCATAGCATCACACTTATTTCCCTATTTGTCATCATTGGCCACATTCAGATCACTTTTCAGAGACTCAGGTTTAAGCTGTTTCAGATCTGCCTCTCTTAAAGCCTGTTTTAGGGGGTTAATCTCCCTGTCTGTTGCTCGACACAGAATGAAGTCAGCTTCTCAGCCAGCCACTTAAGTGCTTACAAAATATTCTAAGCAAAGGCTCTGCCTGCTTCCCGAGAGTAACTTCCACCCCAGCCAGGCTGGGCAGGAGGAAGTCCCGTAAATACACCCGCTTGGCAGTTCCCCCGACCCTGTACTTCAGCTCCATGCCACCCTCCGAGCCAGTTCTTCAGCTCAGCCAGGGCGTGCTTGCCTGTCATTTCTCCTCTGAAAATTTCCCTGGACTCCAGCGCAAGGACCTTTCCCTGCGCGGAATCAGCCTGGAACAGCAGCAAGGCTGCCGCAACCTGAACCTGCATTGTTGGTCTCCCCACCCAAATGGGGAGCTCCCTGGGGAAAGTGATTGTCTCTTCCCATGGTCAACAATCCTTCTGTATGTCTGTGCTCACGACTACGATGGTTTATGACAACACAGATCAGCAGGCACCGGAGGACAGTCGTGAGATATATATTCACACAGAAACAGGTAAAGAAAGTGTTTCAGACAGGAGTGAATGATACTGTATCAAAAGCTATTGATCCACCAAATACGATAAAGATGGAGAAGTGATCACTGGATTTAGCAATAAAAAGAACATTGATGGCACAAGGAACTATATTCAGTCTTGTAATAACTTTTAATGAAAAAGAATGTGAAAACAAATACACGTGTATATATATGTGCATGTCTGGGACACTGTGCTGTACACCAGAAATTGACACATTGTTACTGACTGTACTTCAATTAAAAAAAAAAAAAGAAGGACATTGATGACTTTGATTGAGAAGAACCATTTCTTTAGAGTGATGGGGCAAGAAACTGACTTCAGTGATCCAAGTGGTAGTTGGAAGGGATGTGGAGTCAAGAGATTTTTTTTTTTTTTTGAGGTAAGAGAAATAACAGCATGTTTGCATATGAATGGGATGATACAGAGGAGAGAAAAAAATGGATGATTTAGTCAAAATATAATGATGTTCACAAATAGACAAATGAGCACGAAATCCAATTCCAAAGTGGATTCCCTTAGGGCCGTGGAGAGGTCACTCTTAGACTAGGAGTGAAGGCAAGTGTTTAGTGTCCTGGATGTGCGTTGTGAGGGCATGGGAACGCTCCTCTGGGTGCGTCCTCCCTTGGTTCCCACGGGCACTGGTTCCAGGACCCGCCATCGGTACCAAAATCCACAGATGCTCAAGTCCCACAGTTGGCTCTTTTCTCCGTAGCCACAGTTCCACAAAAACAGACGAAATCAACCACACATCCTACAGCACTGTGCTTAGTACTGAAAAAAGTCTGCCTATAACTGGACACATGCAGTTCAAAGTGCCGACCATATTCTCCTCAAAGATGCGGGGGCAAGGCCAGCAGCTGAGGATGAGGAAAGACAAAGAAGTATAGGAGGTTTGATGCGACAGAGGAGTGAGCTACTCACCCAGTAAAAGCAAGATCTAAGTAATCAGAAGTACTGGAGGGCTGATGAGCAGCTGGAGATCTCGGTTGAATTTGATGGTCATGAGTGGAAAATTTAAGGGTGAGTTAATTTGTTATTTTGGTTCAGCTGATATATAAAGAGAATCAAAATAGCAGTGGTTTAAACCACATAGACATGGATTTTTCTACCACATAATGTTGCAGGTAAGGAGTCCAGGGGTAGGATGGCCGGGTCACAGCGAGTCACGTTCTGTCTGGTATTTTGCCATTTCAGTACACAGCGTCCACTGAGAGCCTCCGAGGGCCGCCTCCATCCCGTGAGGGGGAGAAGCAGAGGCCCCTTGCTCCCTGCAAGTGCAGATCAACACACGACACACATCACACCTGGTGGCATCCACTGGCCAGCGTTTAGAGACACGGTCACTTCCAGCTCCATGGAGATCCTGAGAAAAACAGTCCTCAGCCAGGCAGCCAGGGGCCCAAATAACAATATCATTTCTGTGTGAAATGAGGAGAATGGATATTGGGAAACAATCAATAGGTGATGGCAAACCACAGGGAAAGGCAATATTTAAGAAAGGGAGGTTCTAGGGGCTACATTCTGTAATGTTAACCTAATAAAATTAGAAATAAATAATGTAAAAATCATAGTTATTTTGAAATTAATAAACACTCCTTTACTCGAAATCAATTGAGGAATTGCAAGCTATCTAGAATGCAATGAAAAGATGACGACTTTATAGTAAAGCTCGTAAATCACCGTAAAATTTTTATGAGAAAAAAATCTGTATCAGTAAATGCTTTCATTGTTAAAGAAGAAAGAAAGAGGAAGAGCAGGGGGAGGATCACGTTTAGATTTTAAGGAATTAGAAAAAGAATAAGAAAATAAACCAAAAGAAGCAGGAAGGAAAAAAAATGAATGAAAGTCAAGGTTGATATTAGCGACACATAAAACAAAAATAGAAAAACGTCATTCAAACGTTGATTCTTTGTAGAGAACAATAAAACAGACAAGCTCCTTCAGTCCGAGTAAGAAAAAAAGAGCAAAAATGAGCGACATTAAAAATGAGAAAGGAGATGTAAGCAAGTCCTGGAAAAATGAAAAAAAATCACAGAAAACACAACAACAGCTCTGTGACGAGCGATCTGTAACCCAAACGAAAGAAGTATACGTTAGCAAAAGTGAATTAAGTTGTGGAAATTTTGAACCCAAAAATTACCGTAGAAGAGATTGAGTAGATAATAAAAGTTCACATTGAAATAATCATCATAGAAATGAAACGTCTTAAATGTAAGCACATGCGTACAAGTGTAGTCACTGCAGCATTGTACTGATTTAAAAAAAACAGAAACCAGAGTAAACGGAGGTACTGGTTCAACCCCTAGTACCTCCGTTACAGATAAATAAAATTTTAAAAAGTTGCTTTTCTGACTGTGCTGCGTTCCGTCTGAATTTACACCTTTGTAAATGTGTATCTTTCACTGCTGAGCTGGTATCTGCAGTCCGGACCCCGCCTCTGAATTCCAGATTAGTTTCTGGGCTCAGTGCTTGACATCTGTACCAGGAGCACAAACGGGCAGGGTGTCCAAACCCGCTCCTCCCCGGCCTTTCTCAGGTCTGTGAAGTGCGTCAGAGGTTGGATCATGCCCTTCCCGAAATCGTAGGCTGAAGGACAAACCCTCGGTGCCTCCGAATGAGACTGTGCTTGGAGATGGGGTCATCTTAGGCACGTTCAGTGTAGATGAAGGGAGCTTACACTGGAGCTAAGGGGACTCTAATCCTCTGTGACTGGTGTGCTTATAAGAGAGGGAGGTTGGGACACAGACACACATGGGAAGGAGACGGTGTGAGGACGAAGGCGGGGATCAGGTGATGCCGCGGAGGCCAGGACGGCCAGTGCTTGCCTGCAACCACCAGAGGCTGGGGGACAGGGTTGGACAGGTCCCCCACGGGCTCAGAAGGAACCCACCCTGCCCGCACCTTGATCTCAGACATCCAGCCTCCAGAACCCGTAGAGAAGGCACTCCTGTTGTTGACGCTGTGCAGCTCGAGGAAACTAATGATAACTCCAACTTCCAGCTGCTCTAAGCCCCAAACGTCTTCCTCGCACCCGCCTATATCCCAGCCCCATGAGGGGATGGGAGCACCTCTCACCCCTCCGCTGCTCCCAGCCCTGACTGCCACTCCAAACCAGGCAATAACCCATTACCCAGTCTGCCCTCTCCTCTGTTTTATTCACGGCAGTACCAAAATGACCTTTTGGAAATTTGCCTGAGGGCATCGGTACTCTCAAACTTCATGCATCCTTTCCCGTGCCCTTCAGGGTAAAGGCCAAAACTTTTGGACAACATGAGTTCACCCCGTCACCGTCCCGCTCAGACACCGTTCCAGACGAGCAGCTCTGCTGCGAGGATCCCTGAGATGCTTGCACGTCAGGGGTCTGCGCTCGCCCTTCCCTCTGCCCCGAGCTCTCTCTCTCCTTCCACCCCCACCCCCAGCTAGTAGCTTCCCCCTCCTAAGGATCCTTATCACTGGCTGCCTTTCTTCCTGGGAGAATTTGCTTGTGTGCACACAGCAGCCCTGCCGGCCGCATCCCTTCCTCCCTGGCCCTGCACTTGTCGCTCCCTCATTGTGTGTGTCGCCACCGGCCACCCAGCCCACGGCCAGCCCGTGCCCTGCCTGCCTTCTCCACTGGCACCCGAGCGCTGGGCAGGGAGGTCCTTGCTTGGCTCACTGCTGTGCTTTGACTTCTTGCTGAATGGAGGAGTGAGCAGTTAGGGGCTTGCTCCCAGGCTGGGCTGCTAGACAGTAACCGTCTCCATCCAGGGCCTGACGGATGAGCACCCCAGTCTCCTCAAGCCAGCGTCACCACAGCCTCCTTGGTACTGACTCTGAGGGTCTCGGGGGAGAAGTCGAAGAGTGAAGGGTCTTGGAATCGGCCTTCCCCGTGACTGTTCCCAGCACCCGGCACAGCCGCCTGGAGAGCTAAGGTCAGACGTAAAAACTGAAGCTTACGTTCTAAACTGAGAGATGCTCTACGTGCTGTAAAGGCAGCTTTTAAGAAGCTGATCTATAGACCGTGCACGGCTCCATATTCTTCATCTGAAGTCAGCAGTTTCCAGAGCAATTTCCTTAATTATTTTCTCATGTTTGTTTGAGCCCAAATTGTAAAATTTGGCATTTTGCAATGACCCAGCCATGTCTATATTTCGTGTACTAGACTGCAAAGAAAAGAACGGCCAAGAGAGGAACATTTTGGATTCCGCATGCTATACAATGAAGTTTTAAAGGCAACTCTGTCACAACCCATCTTGGCCGAACTGTTTCCATGCAGGTTTTCCCAAACCCACTTGGTTTTCCTTATCTTTCTAGATGAACCACAACCATTAATGGTGTTTAAAGAGATAATATCCAGGAAAACAGGCCATCCCATCCAGACGTCTATTTTTTCCCATTGAATTTAGTGGGATCATTTGCACTGAAAGTAAACCATGATTTTTGTTATTGTTGTTTTATTTTATTTTTTATTGAAGTGTAGTTGATTTACAATATTAGCTTCCAATGTACAGCAGAGATACACACACACATATAAGTTTTTCAGATTCTTTTCCATTATAGCTTAAGACAAGGTACTGAGTATAGTTCCCCCCCCCCCCCCCCCCCGCCGTGCTCCACAGCAGGGCGTTGCTGTTTATCTATTTTATGATAAACAGTTGGCCCTATTGTTATGTTAATGTTGTGTTATCAGAAGAAACCTTCTTTGTCTGACCATTCTTGGAAGGGGGACAGAATCAAGGGGATCTGGTGAGAAAGGGGCTGGGATTTCTGTCCCTGAGGTTTCTTGAGCCATCATCACAGTGTGAAGGTGACAATTTCCATCTCTCAGGAGCTGTCTCATTACTGCCCGCTTGGAGAGCCGCCGGCCTCAGCTCGGGGGCGAGGGGACACACAGATGTCCTCTGGTGTCGGAGGTGGCCTGTGGGCGCAGAAACACAGTCTAATTGAAAACTGGCTGCCTCCCGGAGAGGCCAGTTTCATTACGGCTTCTTAACTAACTGGAAAGGGCAAAGCCCCCAGGCCCGTTATTTTATGGCTGGAATGGCTCCCTGGGTCTGCAGCTTCACACAGTCTTATTAATTTGCATCTTTTTCTAAAAATAAATGACTTTGGAGCCAAGCTCCAGTTACTCACATTTAAAATAGCATAAGGAGTCAGGCTGAGATGTCAGTACAACACAAAGGAAAATGGCTCCAAAGTAGATTAATATTTATTATCTTTATTTTTATGTCGTCGGCTCATCATTAAGGCCATTCATAACAAAGGCTAATTTGTCTTCCCTGATACCTTTAGAACAACAGGGGTAGGAACTGGAGCTGATATAGGTCTCAAATATTTGCTTAACTTATTTCTGGCCAAGATGCTACAAATAAGGCTCTGATTAAATCCAATAAATCACATGTATGATAATTATTAAAATATGCATACTGCATCATCAAAATTAGTACTTAATATTAAAATATGCAGACGACTATCTTGTCTTTTGACTTTTGGCAAGATGGTTGTTAAAATCCTAGTCTAATTCCATGGAAATATGTCTTTGGGCCTCCTTTAAATGCCAAATAGTAAATTCTAACTTGAAATAGGCATGAGATTTGATTGATGGCACATGGGTCCCCGTGGTGTGACGTGTAACGTTAGCAGGACAGACGTGGGTGCCCGTGAGTTCTCAGCTGCAAAGGGTGCTCTTCCAGTACTGCGTGAAGGTGCCCGTGGACAATGAGAACTCAGAAGGCAGGTTTCCACTGAACTTCCCCAACCTCAACCACAGGCATCTCATTTTATGTTTATTCCAGACCAGCGGAGATAATTTCTCTTCTCAGTTCTTGGAGAAGAAACATTAATTATGCTTCTTCTTACTTGGTTCATCCTGTGAAAGCAAAAGCAAAAGTTGATCTACTTGACCTGGATCCAGACAAACCCAGAATGGAGAGCTTATGGTAGGAGCTTCCAAGAGCAAAGCTGAAGTGCGACAAAAAATGTCCGCTGGCAATGATAAGATTTCCCCAATTGTAGCAAAAAGGCGAGATTTCCGTCTATGACGATCATGAGATTGTTACTGATCCTTTCGGGGATAGAGATATAAATTTATACAACAGATGAGAAAAAGGGGAAAGGGAGGAGTTGAAGGGGAAAGGGCAGGAAAGATTTTTATCATCCATGCTAAATGCACAGTACATAGGCCAGAAGAGACTCGACAGTTTCATTGACCAATTACTTGGAATGTGTTTGAATGGAACACTGATTAATTTAATGTTCTGCGGCATCAGGAGATTAATCAGAACTTGACTGATGTAAAATTTCTTGCTAAAAGTACACTTACAACATGCACCCACCACCTTAACCGAGAGAAATTGAAGTTCTGAACATCATTGCATCTTTTTCCAAAGACTGAGGACCATTCAGATCTCATTCTCTCATTCTGAAACTCAGGAGTTGTTATCCAGGACCAGATATTTTGTTGCAGAAGATGAAAGGATGGTATAAAACCCTCCTCCTCTTCCCCACTTTTTTTTATTACAAAATGAGATAACTTTACGTGTCGATTTAATCACAAAAAAGATAATACAGGTTCTTTTCAAAACATCGGTCAAACACAGAAAATTTTAATTATTAAAGTAAAAACCATCCACAATTTTTCTCACCTGAGTTAACCAATGTTAACAATTTTGTGTGTCTCCTGAAAATCTTCTTTGATTTCTCCAGCCAATATCCAGTTCATGATCTCAGTATCCCAAGTCCAAATTCTGTGTCTATGTTTTCTTGAGTTTACTACTGTTTATTCTTGTTTGTGTTACTGCTGCGTGTAATAATTTGCTACGTGGTCTTGTGTTTTGAGTTTTGCTCCTTATCCTGTTTAATTTGAAGGAAGCATCTGTTTTTATTTATACTGGTGATAAAGCAATATTAGACCAAACAGATTCTTTCCGTAGAAGAGAGTTATGTTAGAGCATCTACACTCTCGCTGGCTTCACTTCCCAGGTCTGCCAGTTATGTTTTCAAATCTCTTCCCTCGTCGACTATCGTTCAATCACTTTGCAGCGCTTTATCGTATGGGGAGTTTGCCCCCACTTGGAGTTCCTTCCAAATCTCATGGATGTAACAAAAATCATGTTTTGTTGAAATTACCCTTGAAAATTCCCCAGGAAGTTGCATTACTGGAGGCTGATAAATCCTTTCAATAAGACTAATACATTTAGTTTTTCTTCTAAGTGTTGAAAACAAAACTGTTTCTTTGGTTAAGTATCAGATACAACATGCTGCTGGCTTTTAGGAGCCCCAGAGTAGAGACGGCTGAACCCTGGACCACGGCGCAGGAAAATGCTGACAGCCTGGGAATCGCACGGGACCTGAGCCCTCCTAAGGAGACCGTAGAACTGCCTCGCGTCTCCTGCTCCCAGGGGGACGTGCCTTGCAGGTGGGCAGGTGGGCAGGTCGGCAGGTCGAGTGAGGGCCACTGCTTAGGTTCCTCTGCTGCGTTCCTTTTTGGGGGGCGGGGCAGGGAACTCGAGCATACGTAGTGATATTCAATTAACACACCCCTAATGCAGCATTCACATTCAGATGGCTTTCCTTCATAAAGGATAGCACTCATATACGGAGAAATCATAATCTCTAACTATTTGGATTTAATTTCATGTATAAATGGCTTTGATCTCATTGCCAGATCTTCATAGCACAGCCTCTCATTTGTGGGTTATTTACCCCATTAAGTCTTCACGTAGATGGTCCAGGAAAGGAGGGTGCAAGGAACAAATGCCGCCCAGCATTGCCCACTTGGGAATTTGTGTTCACTGACTTCACTTGCAGATGACAGCTCGGGTGTATTTCATTCTCTCATAATTCTGTAATAACGCTGCCTGTCTCCATAGCTGGTCTCCTTAGTTACGAAAACTCCCTTTATGTTCCAGGATGGTGTCATCAAATAATCTTTTACTTCAGCGGATCTTCTTTTTCTAATTTTCTTAAACGTGTGATATGTTTGATAAAGTATTTGTTTCCTGATGATGTAAATCTTCCAAAATAGACCGTTTTCCCAGCAACCCCACTCGCTGGTGGGCATGCATACAAATATCTACAAATTCCTTCAGAAAAATCTCATCCCTGATCAAGTTTAAGGATTTTAATAAATAGGCCAGAGGTGAGGACTATGGGGAGGGATGTGCCGGGCTTCCCTGCATAGACACGGTTATCTGGGGTCCTCAGCATCTGTTCCACTGTCCACTCGTCTGAAGAATCAGGGGCTCTCCCTCACCGACACCTAGTACGAGGAAGTTCGTTGCACCACACTTGGGTGCTTCTGAAATAAAACTACCTAGTGAAACCCACTCCGTGTCCCCAAACATCCCAAGATGAGAATCCCTTATGGAGCTACGCTTGCAACAAAGTTATCACTGATATAATTCAAGTCCACTTTAGGGTTGGAAATAGGTACAGAAGATTCTGGAACCTCTGAGCAGTTCAAGGCTTTCGATTGGAGAAACCAATCAATTAAAAGGCTGGGAAGCACTCCAGCCCATGGTCCGAGAGGCCCTGCTGGGTGCAAAGTCCCAGGAGGCCTGCCCAGCCTTCGGTTCTCGGGTGTCCAGTCCCATAAACCCCGGGGCTGCACCTCCTGCCGAGACGCCTCTGGCTGCTAGGTTTTCCCGCTAGTGCTTTTCCAGCCTGGGCTAGGTGGAAGCCACCCTCTGGGGGCAAAGCTTATCTTCTCAGTCCTTTGCAGCTACAGATCTGGATTACCACGAAGTGTCTTACACATCCTTACCTTCCTAAAAATGTCCTTATTACAGGGGAGCCTGGCAGGTGCGGATTTTCATTTGCGTGTGTGTGATATCACGCTGAAAAATTTACAGCCCCTCAGGAGCCCCGTTTAATGATATGCACCGTTGGCTTCTTTCCAGGACATGGCTTAATAGCTCATGCCAAACGGTGGTAGAAAGAAGGGGGGAAAAATGACAGCTCTTTTCCCGACAACTGAACGTGGGAACTGTAATTTTTAATAAGAAGAAATTCGTTTGCAGGTTAACGACCACTTCGCAGTTTGCAAAACCGTTTCTGCTGGGCACTGAAAGCTGGTCCCAGAACACCATGAGGAGGCACGCAGTTTCTACGCCAGTCTTGGTGAGTGGACGTTGGTATCAGAGAACTTTGCTTTTACGCAAACGAGAGAGCAGCAATGCTGTTCCAGGGACCCCGACCACCCGGTGGGGACGTGGCTCCTACTCTCGGTCATCACCAGGGAGACCTTCATTTCTGGGGGTTGTTTCTGAAAACATCTATGTTTGGTAATTTCTCTCCAACTATTATCATTATTAGGGCTACGAGTGGATGTTGCACAAATAAACTTGAAATGTGTCGTTGGAGAAAGAATTTTTCAAGTCATATTGGAAAAAGCCAGAGTGATGATTTGTGTGATTAACTTCAGCCTGATAATCAGCATGCCATGTATTCCCATGTGGGCACATAAATGACGTTATTGAAAATATACTAATAAACTCAGGAAGCCCCCCGCGCCCTGGCCAGCTCCGTAAACGAGACCTCAGCCCCCTTTCCCAGGACCCTGGGCTCAGAGGCAGCTTTGTTAAAAGCTACTCTGGCGTTTGGCCTCCGCATTTTCTAATATCTGACACCAGCTGGCTGGCTCTGTTTCATCAGATTGAGCTCTCCATCCAACTGCTACCAGATGGCAGGCAATGCCATAGCCACCTGGGATCACAGCCTCTCACCCTCAGAGTCAGACCTCAAGTGATGCTGAGGCCTCCGGACACAGCAGCCCACCCGCCCCCCTCCTCCCCGCTCATCTGCCCCAGCCCTGCTCCCGGATGGACCACATTTCATTTCTTGTTCCCTTTACCTAAAGCGGGAGGTGGACACACAGATTCTCCCCTTGGCAATAAGTTTTCAGTTCCAGGTTCGAGGAGTGTGGTACTGGACAGCGTAGGTTACCCCCGCTGTTGGGCTCCTTCAGTCCAGAAAGCACCGCTCTCCTTTGCCGCTGTGGTCGGGGGCTTGCGTCACAACCCAGGGTTAGGGTACCGGTTACAGTTAATTCGAGAGGAGGCAACAGCCAATAGGATGTATTGAGTGGCTTTCCCTTCGTTCTATTTCCTATTCAGCTAAGTACCTCTTGGGATGACCTGGGTAGAAAAGACAAGACCAAGTCCCGTCTAATTAAGTGGGGTCTTCATTATCTAATGCAACAGCCACGAGCCCCAGGTGAGAATTTAAACTTCAATTAAATTAGAGATGTGTTCCTCCGCAGCACCAGCCACATTTCAAGTGGTCAGTAGTCACAAGTTCAACAGCCACGTTGGACTGTGCGTAACGGAACATCCCAGAGCGCCATCCAGAAAGTTGTATGGGAAGTGCTTACCCAGAGAGTAACAATAACTTTAAATTGTGCAGCAGGGCCTAGTTAGAAAATAGCCGCTAAGTACACAGGGTGCGTTTCAGCAAAAGTATACATAATGGAATAGATGTACGCAAAAGCAGAGTCTATTTTGTTTCCAAGCACAGGGTGAGCTGCGCTGGCGAGATCTGGCAGGACGGGGGGGGATCTCGGTGACGTCACCTGCATACGTGTCAGCCCTCAGTAGATCCCGAAGGAAGGCAGAGTTCTCCCGGGAGGAATTGAAAAAAAATAGGATATAAAGAGGGAGAAAAATCCTAAAAGATCTAATATTTATCGTGTGCCTGCGCCGCACGGGTGCCTGTGCTGGGAGCTGCTGACCTCGTGGGAGAGGCCATCTGGTCCCTGCCCACAGCCGGGCCCTGGGACAGTTGCTTTAGCTTTCAAAGCACCTTCCTACTTCACTCTCAGAGCAACTTTATGAATAAGGTAGGCACTAATACCCCCATTTCACAGAGGAAGAAACTAAGGACCAGACGGCCCGTCCTCACGGGAACAGAAGCTGAACTGAAGGCTGCTGCTCCTTCTGTCCGAACACAGACCCTGTATTAGCATGACACTTGAGATACCAGACAGTTGTGGCATTAAGAAGTAGGTCTATTAGCAGACGCGAATCACTGCATGTGAAACAGAGAAACGAGAAGGTCCTGCCGCACAGCACAGGGAACAGCGTTCAGTATCTTGTAATAGCCTGGGATGAAGAAGGATGTGAAAAAGGCATCACTGAATCTCTGTGCTCTATTCCAGAAACTAACACAACCTTGTAAACCGACTGAGCTCCGATTAAAAAGTTCGGTCTATTTATGGATTTATTATTGTTGTTATTGTTATTATGGTTACTTATATGCATTTTTCATCACCCCAACCCCAATAAACTGTCAACTGATAAAATTAAGGGCTGTTTTTCTCATTTATTTTCTGAACATCTCAACATACTGCCTAAAGCCTAGTTGGTACAAAAATTACTTTGTGTATGTGTTTATTTATATTTGCAGTACGTAATAACCACCAACTTTTATTTAGCACTTTATTGTTTGCTGTTGTGTTGAAGATGCCAGTCACAAGCGATCACTTCACATTCCTCCAGGATGACATTTGCTGGGCCCCTAATGGCTGCTGCCCCAAAAAAGTCATTTTTCAAATACCACCTGTCTGGCTAGACTGGTGGGGGAGACGGGATCCCAAGACCCGGCCGTGCCCCACGGTCCAGCTTAAAGAGAAGCACAGGAAGAGCAGCTCTTAGGAACTGGATGGAAAGAAAAGCACAAAGTTACCAGTTCCTGGCTGGGCGGTAGAGTCAAGAGGTCGCACGGAGTCAAAGCTGGAGAGAAAGCGGCTTCCACGTGTTCGCCTAAGCGATGGAGGAGACGCAGCGCGTGAGTCGGGGCAGGCCTTTGGCTGAAGGGAGGCAAAAGAGCGCAGGTGCAGGAAGAAACCGAGGCGGCGTGAGGGAAGTCCATGCTGCCCCTTAATCCAGGTTCAACCCCAGATCCCTGGAGGCTAGCGCTGTGGCCGCACCTGCAGGATCCGTGCTGCATTCCTGATACCCTTGGGCTCCTTGAGGCTGTCTTTGTCACTTGGAGCCAAGGGGTCCTAACCGAGCGGGGATGGTGGTAGCGGGCGGCACAAATCCTAGACACAAGGCAACAGCTGTTCTGGTCACTGAGTTACATGCATGGAAGATAAAAGAGGAGGGACCAGCAAATAAACGCTCTCTAATCCATAAAGACTTTGGTCCCAGAGGGGAGGGTGGAGCTCAGTGGTAGAGCACATGCTGAGCACGAGGTCCCGGGTTCAAACCCCAGTGCCTCCATTAAATAGAGGAATAAATCAATCAATTTAATGAACCTCCCCCCAACAAAAGGATGCTAAGTTGAAAAACGTTTTTAAAAAGACTTTGTTCCCAAATCTCTACTGAAAACCCTATCCTCGAGTTGGTCTGGAATATATGTGCGCTCAGGAGGTGAGTTTCGTCCCCCTTGCTCAGGACAGAGACTAGAAATCAGCCAGGGTGGGCTCACATATAGACCCCAAAATGCCTCAGGACTGAAATAAAAGTTTCCCCTCTTCCATGTGGTTGTCCAGTGTGGATGTTCCTGGTCGGGGTGGGTCTTGTCCTGAGGGGACTCAGAGACGCAGGCTTCTTCCATGTTAATGATGTCACTGTCACCTGCCTCTAGCTAACAAAGGGGGAAACCTGCCTGGAGGAGGCTCAGGGACTTCTGGGAGCCTGGGTCACTTCTGGTGGCACAGTTCATGTCAGCTACATCCCACTGGGGGACACTGGTCACATGAGCCAGTTGCAAGGCAGGCTGGGAAAAGCAGATCCTAACTGGATGTCTATTATGAAAAGGCACGATGGATGCAAGGGATTGCCGAGCCATCTGCACTAGGGTACCACTCCCAGCCTTCTCTCTCCTGACCCCAGCCCCCGTCCCCATTCTGTTTTCTCCATTTCTTCCATGCAAGAGAAATCCCACAGTGCAAGAAGAAAGGAGACATTTCACAAGAAAGGAGCAAGCTACGATGTGAACTCCCAGTGCAAGACAGACTGGAAACACCTTCATCTTCCACTCCATGTATTCTATCTTTAGAACACCATGAACACACCACGTTGCCTCTAGACTGAACACATCCCAGAAGGCCTCTTTCACAGTGAAGAGTGGGGGAAGCGAGGTCTTCAACCCCTCAGCCAGATTTGAGGACACCACTAACATTTATCACTTACAAAGCATTTCCATACACGTTGACATATTAGATCCTCACAAAGACATCAAGAAATAAGTATGATTGTCACCATGTAATAAAAATCTAAATTACATCCCAAAGAGATGATTGGACCTGCTGGATTTCACATCTCTGGGAGAAAGGGGGATTTAAACCTCTCAGGCCTGTCCTTTTTCCACGAACCACTGACAATCATAGTTTTCGTAAATATCTTACTTTGACCACCTATTATTTGTGTTTTCCAGAAAACCGCACAGGCCCAGGCTGGCAGGACCAGGGCAGCAGAAAACTAGACGTGAAGGTGTCGCAGGTGGCAGGATGTTAAGACGACTGGTTTCCGCAGCCTCCTCTTGTCTGATGCCTGTTGGCTGGGGGGACACTCCCAAGTGCAAAGGCCACGCCTCAGGGCCGCTGGGAGGCTCCTGGAAGGTAGCCCGTGGGAAGGTTTCAGTATCTGATACTAACCACAGAATCTGTCTTTGAGATTCTGTTTCTTGGCTGCTGCAGCCTAGCCGGCCCCTGAGCATCACTTGTCCTGAATGAGCCAAGCATTCCATTAAAGATTTTTGGAGCCCTGGTTTGTGGGCTTCATAAAAAGAACTTCTTCCCTTATCAGCTACGCTCAATGAACTTGTAACTTGTTTGGAACAACAATGCACACTCCCCGGAGAAGAAGGATGGAAGGAGTTCCTTCATTGCACAGGCATCCTATGTCCTCCGCGTTGCGACATCACTAGGAATAGAGAAAAAAGCCACATGTGGTCCTGCCGTTTGGGCTCCACATTTCATATTATCACTGTCTGTATCTTATTAAAATGATCAAAATCCCTGGATTGCTTCCATTTGAAAGTAGACAATATTTGAAAGTGTAGGGATTTGTGGCATGCAGCCGACTTGCTCAAAGCCAGGTAAGCACTGCCAAACAGCACCCTCGTCCTTCACGTGAAGGAGGCGTCACTGCTGCTGCCTCCCGCACGTCAGGAGGAGCTGGTCCTCCTGCTTCTGCGGGGCCTGGATCTAGGAAAGATGTTCCCTTCTCCTGCACCCAGAGCTTCTCCCTTCCCACTGGCTTGTTCTTAAACATGTCCTCCCCGCTTCTTAGAATCCTCACCTCCTGGTTCCTGCGCTGATTTTGGCTGCTCCATCCTGGTCTTTGTTTTCCCCTCTGCCAAAGCACTGCGTGCTGAAATACATTCTGGGATTCCACCGTCACGCCTCTTCTTTCTCTGAACACAGTCCTCCTGGGTGGTTGCCATGTACTCAGAGGACTTCAGTCACTCTCCATGGGCAGATGGCCCAGAGACGGAGTAGAATCTGTTGCAAGCCTTTGACTCTGATTATGCAGGTCCACACTGACATCCCAAAGACACTCCAATTTCCACGGATTCCAAGCAGAGTGTCTTCTCTCCCCCTCTGTCTGCACTCCCATCTCACAGAGGAGATGCAGTGACCAGCTCAGGTCTCGCTGTGGAGAGCCATCGCTCTGCGCGTTGGATGTAAACAGCCTCTCTTGTGCAGGTTTTCACGAGGCGCCACAGCCAGATCGCTTCCTTTTTTATCTCTTCTATGTTGGGAGGAAAGGTGGTCTTAAAAATATTTGAAACTGCCAGATTACGTGATTTGCAATCTTCGACCCCATTTTGAAAATATGAAAGTGAAACAAATGAAAATAACAAAGATCCAACAAGGAAACAGAAGGTCAACCCGATCACGCACGCGCACAAGCGCGTTCTACCTCCCGCTTTCTCCTCCTCCGTCTTCACCTACTCTGCACTTGCAGGGCATTGTTCTGTTCACCGTATTTTCTTGCTTTCAAAAGGTAGAAGCTATAGAAATAATTCAATATCAAGTGTGATGATTCAGGAAAAAAAAAGTCCATTGGCCACAGGAGCCCCTTTTAAATGGTTTCCTCTAATGAGACACCAGCAACAGGGGCGTGCAAGATGGACCAGGAGGGGAGCTCTGTGCGAACGAGGACTCCCTCCTGCAGCGTGGAAACACCTGATCTGGCAGGACTTCCATCCTCACTGATGGAGGCCCCACCTAATTTGCACGCAGCCCTGTGTGAGGGCTCACTGCTCGCTCCCTAATTGCTGGGCCTTTTAATGCACTGTGTATTGCTCAGAGAGCATATTCAATTACATTTCATTCCATTTCTTTCCAAGTTCCACTGTAATTCGCTTGATTTTTTTTTCCCCCAGGGCTTTGGAAAGATGGTATCACATGAGTAGTTTTCAGGAAATGATCAGACCAAATAGGGCATTCAAAAAAATGCATTATTGAAGGTCAGTCTACGTCTTCACACATCTCCTCCCTCAAATGTGCATTCGCATAGAAAGCTGGGGGGCGGGGCAGAGAAACAAGCCAGAGAAGGCTGTCCAGATGCATTCTGCGTTTGGAAACCAGGAGACGTGCTGAGAAAGGTCAGCTCTGAATATTTCAAGACAGAGCACAGCCTCTCCGGGGCAGTTTTCTTGCACGATGTATAGGTGCCTCGGGTGGGCAACACCGGTTTCTTAAAAGTGTACATTTTTCTCCAGGACACAACGCAATTTGGAGACAGGACCTAATTCCGGTAGGATCAGTGTGTGTGTTGTAACTGTACTCAGCCATGATCCACCCCGCCGCCTGCGCACTTACGGACAGACGCGCCTTGCTTTGCTTCTTGTCTTTCTGCTTCATTGAGATGGTGAGGTCTGTGTTGTTTCCAGCAGCAGTTAAAATTTAACTGAACCTCAAATAAGAAAGTTTTTTCTTTCTGATTTTAGATTTATTTCTCATCTACTCTAAAAAGTAAAAAGTTTTCCTCAATCTGGAGACCGTGTCCGCATCAGCTATTGCTTTGTTTTATTTTATTTTTTCCATTAATGCTTGGTACACAGGTAACTAGCTAGCTTTTTTTTTCTTTTTTTCTGTCCCCAAACATGAATCCGTTACCAGACACCAGTGGCACCCTGACTGGTGCTCATGGATGGTGCGGGTAACGCTGGAGCTTGAATGATTAACTGGGGTTTCAAGAAGGGTCTTGGGCCATGATAATTCTTCACGGGAAATGGGATTAAAATTTGACATGTCTACAGTCTTCTCTCTTTGTAGTGAACATTTCAGTTTTCATCTGCTGGCCAAATAATTCCATGTGCAGTCATCCCTAAATTAATCTTGAATTAATTTTTAAATCTCCTGTCTTCTGATATATAATTCGTCACCGGAAAATGCAGAACAGTCAATCTTTCTTTAGACACGGAGTGAGAGGGTGGGCGGCCTCCCTGCCGGACGAGGGGGCGGCCCCACGTGGGCTGCAGGCTGGCGTCCGGGGTGGTGATGCTCTCCCATCCTGCACGGGTCCTGTGGGACAGGCCGGCCTCAGAAATTGGCGGGCTGAACCCTGACCTGGAGACCTGGAGCCGGGAGCAGGCTGCTTGTGTTTGGAGCTGGTTTTATCAGCCAGCGTGCAAGCCTGAAGCTGCAAGAAGTCTAGCTTCAAGCTGATCTGTCACACGTTTAACAAGCTCACGCAGAAAGAGGGAAAGCCATTCCCGCAGGCACCGGAAAGCCCGCGTCCTTTGGGCACAGGGCGCGGTCTGCCTGTGCGGGCGGCGGCGTTACCAGCTGCGGGAGCCGTGAAATCAAAGGGAAACACACACGTCCACCCCCCGCCACTCCGGCTCTGGGGGGACGGACGTCGGCACTTTGTATGTTTCCTCTTCCACGTCCACGCACAGCCCCGTCCGCTTCCTTTTCCATCTTCTGCCGGACAATGAAAATTTACTAAAAGTCCCAGGGTTACCCAAAGGGCCACAGGAGACAGCGTGGGAGTGAACTTTGGGTGCGAGGAGGGCTCTGGCCTCTGCAAACTTCAGAATGTGGCAGGACGCGATAGGAGTGGGTTTGGTTCGTCTGGCCTGCTAAGTTCAAGTGATTAAAGCCGGGTGCTAATGGAGGCGGGGTCACAGGTTCAATTCCCAAAGGAGCAAGTTCACTCCAAACAGAAAAAATCTACTCGCAAACCAGGGACACCTCTGGACCCCAGTCACGGCCACAGGAAGAACTGAGTGGGAAGGAACAGCCATCCCAGCGCAAAGCTGTTAGATGAACGGCTCAGTGGGCTGACGGTGTGTGTGGGGGGCGGGGGATGGAAGGCACTGACTGCCTTGGGGGAGGAGTCTATAAAAGCAGTTTTTACAAAGCCCTTGTTACCAGTGTTGGGTCCCCAAGGCCAGACTGGTGATGCAGGGTCTCTTGCTTAGGGAGGTGCTTTAGTCCCTCTGGTCTACTCGTAAAAGGCCCAGGTCCTGCCCCAGCAAGATCTAAGCCCCCAGAGGCAAGAGTTGGGGCTGGGCTGTGGGACTCACAACCGGCAGGCTGGCTCCACAGGAGACACTGTTGAACTTCACACGTTTGCCAAACCGGCTGGAGCGGGTGGGGACAGAGCGGGGGGAGCGAGCCGCCAGGGTTCCTCCAAGCTCTCTGGCTTCAGGCGAGCCTTCTGCCGGTGTTTTTGTTTCAGATGGTGATGGAACTAGACTAGAGGGTAGCTCGTCTAGTACGGGTGTCTGTGTTTCCTAGTCACTTTAATTTTCAAAGACACCCTGTAAGGGGCAGGACCCCCCATACCAACTTTACAGCTGGCGGGTGGGAAAAATACCTAACCCGGCAGAGGGGGACGGCCGACCGCAGTCAACAGGAAAGACAGATCTGTGACTCCATCAGTGGATTTCTGGATGAACCAAGGAAGGGAGCTACTGGGTCCTGAACCCTCACCGTGTACTCAGCACGTTGCGTGTTTTCTCATTTAGTCCTTGGCATTACCTGAAAGGCCCTCTGGTGTTGCCATTTTGCAGGGAGAAAACTCAGATGCCACATATGGTAGAGACAGGATTCCTATTTACTTTTGACAATAAATCAGGATTCTTCCCTCAGTAAAACTGGAAGCTTTTTTTTTTAACCCTTTCTTTTGCCTAAAAAAGCAATGTAAGTGTCCTGAGTTAGACCTCAATTGCTACTTCATTATTATAGAAATCCGCAAACACACTTATTATAAAAATCAGGGAAAATCAAACACTGATACAAAAAATTATAGTGTCTCTGTTGGATTTAAATAAACTCGAGTGATTGGTTTTCTTTATGTCTGTAACAAAAAGGGCGAGGTGGCAGCCTTGGAGAGTGCTCAGAATGACTTACACAATGTATCCTTTCAAATGCAGGCGTGCAAAAAGCCAGGAAAACAGGACGTGAGAAGAGATCAAGTCAACCAAAACCAGTGCAAAGGCGGAGCACCCAGACCCACGTTTTATTTTATACACCCACGGCTTAACGTTTGGGGAGCTGGCCGGGCTTGTGGGTGCCGTGGCCATAGAGGGGCAGACAGCTCAACTGGGCGCTGTGAAGTTAATCCGAGGCTGTGGCCCGAGGTAATAAAAACCAGGCCCAAGAGACCAAACACCAGACTCTCCCCAAACCCAGCCTCAATTATTTCAATTTTTTTTTTTTTTTTTTGGTTTTCAGGAGTCATCAGAAAGTTCCTTCAGGCTCTAATCCAGAATAAATGAAGACGTTGTAAAGATTAAAAAGAACAGTTGAAGCTGAGAGGCGCCTTTATCTTTGTGCTGAGCATTTGAGATCGTGAACTTAGCAAACAGGGATCGTGTTTATTACTGACAGCAAGTGAAAGAGGAGGCCAGGGAGGTTCCTGTTTCTGACGCCTGCTTTTCTGCCTCTGTGATGAACGGATGCTGTCTTCATGCCATCATAAGCTGGCGTGTCTTTCAGTATATACACAGTTTTCCTCTGGTTACATTAAAAAGCGTAAACAAAATACTTGGTTCTCAAGCAAAAAGAGGCAATAGAAGATACGGAGTAGAGGGCAGGGAAGGACAAAAGGTAACCGGAGAAGGAGTGGAAAAGCCTTCACGCTTCTCCTTCTTAGCCTGCAAAGCAGGGGAGGTGGTCTGCTCCCGCACGTGCACCTTAGCGTTGTAAAAAACACAATTTTGGCATTAGAAACTCCCAAGTTCAAATCCAGGCTCTGCTGCTGAGGAGCTCAGTGTCCGCAGGCAGGATCCATCGTCTGTGTTCTTTCTGCAGAGCGGGGAAAACACCCACGGCTTCTAGGACGGTTGTGAGGGGTAACAGAACTTTGAAAATGTTAGATTCTAAATGGTGTTTTGCACATTACAGGTCCGTCACACTCCTGAGGGGTTTGACAGTCTGGCAGGTGAAGGCAGGCTCACCTTGGAGATCGCGGGCTCAGTTCCAAACCACCGCACCAAAGCAGTCACACGAATGTTTTGGTTCCCCAGTGCGCACAAAGTTACCTTCCCGTGATACTGAATCTATTAAGCATTTAATAGCCTTACGTCTTAAAAAAAGTATATACCTTAATTTTAAAATACCTTATTACTAAAAAACGCTATCATCTGAGCCATCAGCAAGTCGCAGTAGTAACATCAAAGATCACAGATCATAGATACAGTGATAATGAAAACATTTGAAATATTATGAGAATAACCAAATATGACACAGAGACACAAAGCAAGCAAATGCTGCTGGAAAAATGGGGCTGATAGGTTTGCTTGCTACAGGTTGCTTGCCACCTTCAATTTGTTAAAAAAAAAAAAAAGAGGCAGTATTCGTGAAATGCAATAAAGCAAACTGTGATAAAACGAGGTCTGCCTGCATCAGTAAATGAGACGCTCATCAGCTGGCTCATTTGTCAAGATCATGACAGATCCGCCGAGCAGTTCCCTCACATTCTGTACTTTTACATTTTTTAATCCAAAATTTCTGGACCTCGTCACAGTCTAGAAAGAAGTGGCTTATTCAGTGAAGCATGGTTGCAGGTTGGGGTACAAAAGGTTTGCATTCAAGGACGAAGAAGGGCCTGAAGGGACTGTGAGGCGCAGGACCTGGGCTCTCGTGTCACCCCTGCCATCCGGAGACAGTCCCTCGGCCGTCTGGATGTCAGAAGCCTCGTCTGTGAACGTGGGACTGCACCGTGCGTCCTTCCCGCTCAGGACGCGGCTACAGCAGAAACTAAGGTCCCACAAAGGCCCCAAAACTCGGCCATCCTAGGAGTGCAGGGGCTGCTACTCAGGACTCTGTCACTGACACCATGTAACAGCAAAAACACGCTCATTGTCCATTAGTTCAATAAATATTTGAAAACCACCATTATTCCAGGCTGAATGTTTGTGCACCCCCAAATTCGTATGTTGAAGCCCCAGCTCCCAACGTGATGGGACCTTTGGGGGATGAGCGGGTTCAGATGAGGTCGTGAGGGTGGGGCCGCCATGATGGAATCAGTCTCCTTATAAGAAGAGACAGCAGAGGACCTCCCCCCACCCCTGGCTTTCTCTGTCCCGTGTGAACCCACAGGGAGAAGGCAGCCGTCTACATCCCAGAAGAGAGTCCTCACCAGGCACCGACTCTGCCAGCACTTCCATCTTGCTCCTCCAGCCTCCAGAAGCGTCAGAGAAACAAGGAGAGAGATAGGTCTGTTGTGCGCCCCACCCACCCATCCGCGGTGTTTGGCTACGGCCGCACCAGCTGACTTGCACCGCCACGTACCTTGCAGTGAGCAGGGCACCTGGGGACCAAACAGGACACAGCTGTCCTGATCTTAAAGAGATCAGAATCTGGAAGGAAAATGTCTTCCCAGTAACTATAAAGCTTTTCTGAAGTCCTAAATTCAAGACATCAAAACTCAGAAGCAGGAACTGTAAAGACGGTATTTCAGCCGACCTGAAGGGCTATCCTGGCTTTTAACAGAGAACGATGCAGGGGAGAGGCAGCAAGTGAGGAGGGGGAAAGAGCTCACACCTAAAAAGGACATTTAAAGATGACTACTAAAGTTGGGAGATTTTAGAAAAATGTGAAGATGGAAAAATCCCCCAAATTGGCTTTAATTTTGACCACACACCTTTGTACTTCCTTAATTTGCTATGAGGGGTATTTACTTTTAAAAACTTGCCTACTTTAAACACAAAGAGAAAAACAGACATATCGAAGAAATAAATGTAACCAGTTTCTGTGCCCTGAGGAAAACAAGATGTATTGATATGTTGATCAAATTGATAAGAAAGCAAACTCTAAAAACTGGATATATTACTCACAGACACACTCACAGGCATGACTCAAAACCTTGACTAAACCCCATGGGACGGTCACCTCCCCTTCCCTACTTTTCAAGCATGAATCTACAAGACAAGTGTGTGTCCTGGAATCCACCTTCTGATCTCATCCAGATGATTTATTCAACACTGACCAGGGACTGGCTGTGAGCAGTTAGTCATCAGAGCATTGGGGTGCACAACAGCAAAGTTGAGTTTCAATTCTCCATGTCATGAAATCTCCCAAGATTCAGTTTTCTTAGGGAAAAAAAAAAAAAAAAAAGGAGTTGAAGTAGATTTGCATTTGCAAAGAATATTTCTGAAAACATGGAGGGGTAGGGTTGCAAGGAAGCCATTGGAATTCCATGTACCCCACAGCCATCTCGGGGGCTCCTGACTGGGCAGCAAACTGCAGAAAAGAAGTCTGCTTACTCACTTACCAAGTTTATTTGGCCATGTGACTTGTATTCGTATTAATACCCATGAAGATCAGAAGAAAGTTAACCTGAAAAATACTGGACCAAAAAATTTGTCCCTAAGTTTGTCTACTCATTCATATTTCCTCTGGGTAGAAAGATCACTGAAGGTTAGAGTTTAAAACAAGAAGGAAATAATTTTCATGAAATCTTGGGCAATCCGTCCCAGTCATGTTAAAGTCAGAAGCCAGCGAATGAGATCACGAAATGAAACACTCATTTCTCATTTTCCACGCTCAGCACCCAGTACAGTGCCAAACTCAATGTAAGGGTCTACTTATTTTTGAAAACCAATGATACTTTGAAAAATATAAGGAAGAAGATAAAGATCACAGAGCAGCATCACAGAAAGCAAGAGAGCCTCAAAGAAGGAGAATTACATCTAATACCACAGAGACTGCAAGAAAAATGAAGATTAAGGAAAGATTGCTAAATTCAACCATTAAAAGCCTTTTTCATTCTCTTAAAAAAAGAAAAAAACACTGGACCAGATAATCTTGAAGGTCATTTTGAACTGAACAGTGTACGTTGACAGATCACAATTTAAAATCATGAAAGTAAGCAGATCGCTCTCTATAAAGAAGTTCATTCAGATGTTAAGCCCCCTCTCAGTGGATCCTAGTTTCTCCAAATCCTGGCCTGAAGAAGGGAGGGTCGATCCAACCGCCCGCAGGATGGAGAAGAGTGTCCAGAGGATGTGAATGGGAGAGCCCACGCTGTTCCAGAAGGTTGGTCCTTTCTCAGTTAGTGGATTGTTCTCATGAAAGAGGCAGAAACCCGGGCTCTGTGCTGCCTGGTCTAATTTTGAAGAGCAGGCTGCAATTTGGATATTTATGCAAAAGCTGTCTACTTAAAAACATTAACAAATCATTAATGGAAATGATCCTCAGCGGTGGCGCTCACGGGGGCCCTGGAGTCTGCCGCCGCCGTGCACTGTGGCTGCCGTCTGTCTTACCAGCTGTGAGTCAAACAAGTGTCCTGCCTCCTGTGACTTCAGGGTCTGCTCAGCGCCTCCGCTTTAGCTGTCCGCATCGCACCGTCCCGTCCTCCCGTGTCTACCCAGCGCTCTGTGGCTTGTAACATGGCTTCTTAACCATTTGAGGAAATTCCTCAAGAGGTTGACTTGTGGGTCCCGCCACAGATTGAGGGAGGAGCTAGAATTCCTTGGAAAGGGGCCTAGGACCTGCATATTTAATGAGCTCCCCAGGGATTGCCAAGCACCTCAACATTCAGAATCACCCCTTGACAGTGCCCTTCCACACTCACAGCAAAGGGGGGTGCTAGGGGATCCATGACAGACTTCATCAGTCATCAGTTTCAGTACTTTTCGCCTTACATCTGGGGAGACAAAGGCCTGAGAAGTGGAATTTACAAGCGAGATGTAAACAGTAGTTAGAGGCAGAAGTCCCTCTAAGACTTACCCCCAGGGCCGATCTTCATCTGTTGGTCTTTTGTTTTGCTCCATAAGGTGCTCAAAGAAGGCTGATCGTTTCAATTGCCATAGAATTGCCAGGCAGGGCGGGCTCAGCACAAGGGGTCTGGGGGATGACACCTGCTTTCCAACCACACCCCCTAGAAAGGTGCTTTTAAACTAGAACATTTTCCTCCAGGATGCAATTTTTTTTTTTTTTAAATCACTAAAAGGGACAGAGGAGGTCAAAGTGCTTGATGAATAACAACGCTTCTTATTTCAGGATGGTCCTGAGCTCATCTGCCCCGACCTTCAATCAAAGCACTGTTGCAGCAAAGTATGTTACAGCTCAGTGTTCCAGCTTGGTGTTATACCTCAGTTGTGACAGCAACCTGGCTCCGGGCGAGAGACCAAGCAGCACTCAAGAGAGTTGGAGAACTCAGGTTTATTACGCCAGCGGGCCCAGAGGAGTTAACGCTCCAAGCTCTGGACCCCGTCTGTAGGTTTATACAGGCTTTTATAGGCTACCAGTCTAGACTTTGCAACATTTTGTAACATCATATGCAAATAAAGTATAACAAAGGTGACTAATTAGGAGCAAGCTTTGTAGAAATGGACCAATCAGGAGTGAGGGAAATGGACCAATCAGGAGTGAGCTCCATGCAAATGAAGCACTACAAATGGAACAATCAGGATGAGCTCAGGGAACAGATAAAATCTTCGGGGTAAGTTCCGCTTTCCTAGAAGTAAGCCGTTTCGAAGTTTAAAAAGCAAGATAATGCCACTGGGCCAGGGAACCGGATGGTGCGGGCAGGAGAGTAGTGGCCCTGCCTGGGGGTCCTGCTGGTCTTTTTCATGGGGCTTCCCACCTCAGCACCATCTGGGAAGCAGGACTTGGCATCTGGGAAAAATCAAATGACTAAGAGGAACAACCATTTTCTGAGGAGACACCGGTTCACCTCTAGCTCCTCCCTTAGGAGTCGGCACAGACTCCAGTGAAGGGTGATGTGTGAGCTAAGGCAGACCCGGAACATCCCATCCCGTTCAGTGTTCAGATGACCTGAGGCACGTTTGCCACATTCATCCCAGAGGCTGGAGAGCTGGACCAGTGTCAGCATCCTGCCGTCACCAACTCAGACCAGAAACACTCATGGGAGGTCATGCCTTGGTCTCAATGAGGCTTCCACCGAATTTCACCCTGATCATTTTATACAGTGCACACTTTCCCTTCAAACTGAGGAAACTGAGGCTGGAAACCAGTGAGCTGTCCAAGCTCACCTGCCTGGTCACTGGACGAGCAGATCCGCACCTCCGCACAGCAGCCCCCTGCCTTGCTTAGCCCCACGCTGAGCTTCATTCAAATTACAAAAGGTTCCCAGAGAGTTCTCCAACTAATTTTTCTTTCTTAGATAAAGGACAGTAATATGTGATAAAATAAAATCATATCTTTTTCGGTGAGTGGAGTGCTCTGTGAGTCTAATACAACTCTTCAAAAAGAATTTTTAAAAAAGTAAAAACATTTAAAATAGAGTGGACTCATTCCTTCGATTAATACTAAAACACGTGATTCCCAAACACAAGGCAGACCTCAGCTTCTCTGACTCACACAGTCTGGGGTACACCACGTCGTAGTCAGGAATGACCCGAACCATCTGAAGAACCCCACTCCCCAGCAATCGACCCAGAAGCTCCCAAATGCAAATGAACTGCAAATTGAAAATATCCCGCAAAAACTGGCACGCATTTCTTGTCAGAGAAGAAACTCTGGGTTCGCAAATGGCATTTACAACCGTGCTTGCCTGGGGCTTGGGCCATGTACGTATGATTTCCCCAGGATGGCTAAGAAAGCATTTATTACACATCTGAGTGTAAATCCCCGCAGTTTTTACCCACAGCCAACATTCAGGTGGCCGGAACCAGCGGCAGCTGGAAGACCTTATTTTCTGCAGCAGAGGTTAACACAGGCGTGCGCGGAGCCGCCGGCAGCCCTGGCGCGCGCAGTTCACGGTCGCCGCATCCAGGCACCAGGACCGCCAGCCCCGGGCGCAGCGCGGGCGGAGCCTGCGGCGGGCTGACGACCAGACACACGGAGAGGAGGCTGGTCGTGAACGTTCTAGCCAGCTCTCAGGTCGGCTTCCTTTACCCAGACAACACATCCTCTCTCTCGATTTTTCACCGTCCTACACAGAGACCTTCTGAAAACCCGTTCTTAATGAGTTTACTTTCACATACGCTCTCCGCAGCTACTCAGACAGAAGGGGTATGTCTTGGCTTGTTTAAACGGTCTTCAACGCACGTGAAAAAAAAAATCATACAAAGCAAGGGATTACCAGCAAAACCTTTACAGTCAGGAGGGGGAAAAGCCTGAGCTGACCTGGATTTCTTTCCTCTCCATAAATTTAATGCAGCTCAAGCAACCGCCACCGAGAGTCCTGGGCAGGCGCACAGGTCTCTCAGACAGCCTCCCCCCGCCCATGTGAGATGGCGACCACTCACCCTCTCCTTCTGCTGAGACGATTCTTGGCTTCTTCCATGTTCTCTGATGACTGGATCATGTTCTCTGCTGAATAACTCTGTCATGGTTCCGTATTTGTTCTAACTTGCTCCGATTGGGAGCATCAGTATAAACCACCATAAATTACCACGTAGGTAAGAGAGATGCAGTTGTTTGTGTTACTTACTGGTGAGAGTAACTGAGGGCACTGAAAGGGTGGTTAAATGTCACCTCCTCCAAATGCATCCATTTACAGGACCCAGAAGGAAAAGTGTTGTCCAGGACTCAGCTCCCCTAGCCCCTCGCCCAGTCGTCTTCCCTCCGAGGCATCAGAGTCTTTACCGTGTAGCGGAATCTCCGGGAGGGCTTGGTCACTACCTGGATGTCTGGGTCCCACCACAGACATTCTCTTTCTGCAGGCTGTGGTGGATCCAGGAGTCCGCATCTTAAACAAGCTTTGCTTCGAACTCAAGAGGTCTTTGACACACATCAAAGTCTAGACACACATTGCTTTCCAGTTAACTATAGCTCTTTTTCAATAAATATTCTCTTGTTCTTATAATCGACCTAGGAAATGCTATGAATTTTCTAAGATCTTTTTATAATTTTTATTGTTGGAAAAATTGATATAGATCATAAAATTCACTGTTTTTAAGTCTCCAATTTATTGGCATCAATCCCATTCACAATATTGTACAACCATCGTCATTACCTGTTTTCAGTACTCTTTCATCACCCACCAACAGGAACTTTGTCCTCATTAAGCGATAACTCCCCACGCCCCCTCCACCCGGCCCCTGTAACCACTAATATAGTTTTCGTCACTATGAATTTGCCTATCCTAGATATTCCAGTGGAATAATTCAAGATTTGTCCTTTGGTGTCTGGAGTTCTTCACTCAGCACAATGTTTTCCTGATGCTGCAGCATGTATCACAACTTCAGTCCTTTTTATGACTGAATAATATTCCAGTGTATGACTAGACCACATTTTTTTTTTATCCATTAAGTTGTCAATGGGTACTTAGTTTGCTTCCATCTTTTGACTATTGTAAATAATACTGCTGTGAACATTTGCATATTAGTATATGTTTGAGTCCCTAGTTTTAATTCTTCTTTTGTGTATGGACCTAGGAGTAAAATTGCTGGGTCATAGGGTAATTCTGTTTCACTTTTTGAGGAACCTCCAAACTGCTTTCCCCTGAGCGTGTCCTTTTACAGATCTGAGCCCATACCATGGTGTGGTGGTGGTATAATGCATAGTTATTAAATGAGTGGATATGGGTTCATTCCTCTTTATTTATTAATATCCAAACTCATTCTACAAAGACTTGAACTGACTTTCAAGAATATGTAAGATAAAGTAGATAAATATAAACACAAATCATGTGCCATGATGATTAGACTGGAAGATAAAATTTGTATCTGTAGCCCTGGGAACCTATACGATCTGATTCTGAGTTTCCTGGCAACCACTGAGAAAAGGGACATAGAACTGACTACACTAGCAGTTCTCTAGTAAGCTACTCAGCTCTTTCCTCTGACAGGTAAGTTTCAAATGGCCTGGATCCTAATCTGAGCAGATTTGGTGGAAATGCCAGCAATGTGCTCAGACCACACAACCTACTTGCTTCCTAGCCCAGCACTCAGGAGCCTCTGGAGTAATTGCGCAGCACACAGAGTCCCCCAGTTGGGAAACCAGTGCGCTATCAAAGCCTCATTGTCCACAAAGTTAAAACTTATTGGCATTTAGGGATGAAAGGAGCACCTGAAGCCTGGCTCTGAAGCCAGAGGGGCTGGGGTGGCCATGCAGGTGTCCGCCACAGATGGGCTTCTCACCGGCACCTCCACGGTCACGTTTCCACTGGCTTCCCAGGGCGCTTTCTGAAGTCCTTCAGTTTAAACCAAACGCTTGTCACTGTAGACCAAACCTCACTACAGCGTGGATCAGGGCTGAAGTTTTTTTTTTGGTCTGGTTTAATTCAGGTTTGAAACTTAGATTGTCCAGATAGACTGTCCTTCAAGAAAATGTCTAGTTTGGAGGTCCTGACTGACACAGGAAAAACAACTGGCTGACCTACATGCAAACTTTTAATTCTATGTGAAGAAAATACATCTCTGTTTCAAGCCTGTCTCCTGTACTTATCAGAATGAGTGTGAAGACTAAAGAAAGTCATCGGATATGTGCACACAATTTTGAAATCAATGTTGTGTGTAAATATTGGATTAGGAAACATGCTTTAAATTTTTTTGAATCATTGCCAAAATTTGATTGTAGAGATTTGTATTTTGAAAAAAATCAGGATTTTTGTCTTTTTTTTTTTTTTTTAACTGGAAGTTGCTGCAATGCTGCATTCATTCCCCATGATAGTTTTGTGGGAGGGAAGGATAACAGATCTCACTGCTCATAATCTCCACATCTCTACCTACCCACAGTCTTACCACCGCCACCGCCACCGCCCCCACCACCCCCACCGCTCCCACCACCCCCACCATCCCCACCATATTCATTGTCACCATTGCCGCCATCTCTACATCTTCCCTCCCTGCGTATTTCTTACTGCTAAGGGTTTGTGGGGTCTCTAGTTACTGAAACAAAGAGAGACGTCTAAAGGAAAAATGCTTTTCTCTAAGTGTGGGGCATTTGAGTTTTTATTTGTCCAATCACTCCTCTAAGACAACTGAAGGCTCAGAACATGGGCCCCTGGGCCCCTCACCTAAATCTCTGTGCAGAAGCCCAGCAGCTGAGAGCCCCCTGGAAGAGGCCATCGCCGAGGCTTCCACCTGCTCATCTGACCGAAACTTCAGCCCATGAAGGTGAGGCCGAGGAGAAGGGGACAGTGAGGGGCAAAGAGGAAGTCTCAGCCCCTTCCACATATGAGAAGGTGGTGACAGGGCTGGGGGCCCAGGGTGGACAAATCTCTTCTGCCAGAAAATGTGTCCACAGCAGCTTCTCAAGCAGAAAGAGAGAGGGCATTATCAAAGCCACTGCAGCCTAGACTTTGCCTGGAACTCACCATAACTGAAGCCTGCTGGTGGGGCATTGGTGTGCGCGCGCACACACACACACACACACACACACACACACACACACACGGGTCAGGAAGATGCAAAGGAGGAGACGAACGTGGGGGCAGCTGTTAGCCTGTAAGCTCCAAGAAGGTGCGATCGTGTCTCACAATCTCAAATTCCAGCCCAGGCTGCGGCCCGCTAAGCGTTCGTGGAGCTGAACTAAATCACACGTATGGAAGCTGCTCCTACAATTAAATAAGAGTGTGAACATCCTGAAATGTCAAAGGAAAAACTGGGCGGAAGGACGGGGAGCCCTGAGAGCCACAGGAGCAGGCAGCAGCAGGTCAGAAGGATGGCAGCCTCCTCCGTCTGCGCGTCGCTGGGGGGCGGTGGGGAGGGGCAAACCGGGAGGTCGGGGTTTGCAGGTACTAAGTACGAAACGTGACATGGATAAACGACAAGTTTCTTCTGTACAGCACAGGAAACTGTATTAAATATCTTGTAGTGACTTATAATGAAAAAGAATATGAAAAGGAATATATGTATATATATGTGTAACTGAAACACTGTGCTGTGCACCAGAAACTGACCCAACACTGTAAACGGACTGTACTTCAATTAAAAAAAAATCTGTTAGACTGCTAAAACAAACAAAAAAGGACACGACTTTCCTATTGAATTTAAACCCAGATCCAGGTGACTCCAGATTTATGTTCTGAACCTTGCAATAAACAGTTCCCTTGGTTTTCTGTGCAAGAATTATTCTGCAACAAAACATTGCCATTTTTCAGACAGTGACTGAGGCCAGAATTTGCGTCTCTGCCAGCAAAGTGGGGTGACAAGGGGAAGCAGTTAGGAGTGAAATTAACAGACTGTCAAAGTGAAAGCATTACCTCAGGAGCTCGGGGAGGTCAGGGAGCACTCACTCGGCGGATGGAGGCCCGCGCCCTCAGGAAGGACGGGACAAGGACTCCGTGCGAGTGCTACCCCCACACCCCGCCCCGTGTTGAGAAACGACGAGGCAGACCTCTGCCCGTGCGTTGGGTACTGAAATAGTCTATCCAAAGTGTTACGGAAAGATTCAGTCCAAAAAACCTCTCTGTTAATTATGGAGAATTTTGCTTGATGTGGCTAATTTTTTGTGCACAGATATTTGGTGTCCTTACCTTCTTTTTTTTTTTTTTTAGCATTTTTATTGATTTATAATCATTTTACAATGTTGTGTCAAATCCCAGCGTAGAGCACAATTTTTCAGTTATATATGAACATATATACATTCATTGTCACATTTTTTTCTGTGAACTACCGTAAGATCTTGTGTATATTTCCCTGTGCTGTACAGTATAATCTTGTTTATCTATTCTACAATTTTGAAATCCCAGTCTATCCCTTCCCACCCTCCGCCCCTTTGGCAACCACCAGTTTGTAGTCTATGTCTGTGAATCTATTTCTCTTTTGTATTTATGCTTTGTTTGTTTGTTTTAGATTCCACATATAAGCGATCTCATACAGTATTTTTCTTTCTCTTTCTGGCTTACTTCACTTAGAATGACATTCTCCAGGAGCATCCATGTTGTTGCAAATGGCGTTATGTTGTCGGTTTTTATAGCTGAGTAGTATCCCATTGTATAAATATACCACATCTTCTTTATCCAGTCCTTATCTTTTAGGTAATGTGTTTACCCTTTTCCAAAACCTCACCAATATTCCTAATTGTAATACTTCAGAGGCAGGCTTCTATTAAAAGTGAAACTAGACAGGGTCCCAGGAAACCGCATTGTCCATCACAGCACATCCCTGCCTTGCGTAACCTGCCCCCACCTGGGCTGCATGGTGAGGGGGTGCGCGCGGCACAGCCAAGCCCGCCAGCCAGCTTCAGTTACCTCCTCCCCACAGCTCTGCGATGCAGTGAGGAACTCACAGAAGTGAAATCACTTTGGAGATCTCAGACCACTGCTCAAGTGTACCCTTGCTTTCTGAGAAGACGGATGCATTGGTGCATCGGCAGTGATTGTAAGTCGTCTCAGGTCCCTCAGAAGAATCTTGTGAATGATATGCCCTCAGTGAGGGGCCTGGGGCACCCACTGCTGCGGCTCCTCAGCTCCCAGCTCCGGGGACCTGGCCCAGCACAAGGGCAATGGGTTGGCGCAGGACCCCTGACCTGCTGGGCAGCTGTGACAGAGGCTTGTCTGCAGGCTTCACCTTCTCCAACTTGCCTTTAGCTCCAGAAACATGTGAAATGCAGGGAAGGTAAGTTCTATGCAGATTCAGGAAAGGACCAGAGGATGCTGGAGCCTGGAGGTGCCTTGGAAGTGATGCGTCCAGGTCACCCCATTCTCACAGCCAACAAGGAGATGGAAGCCTCGAGAAGCAGACTGACCAGTCAAGTCACTGTCCACACGCAGCCTCTACCTGGGGACTCTCTGAGAAATCCTCACTTTTGAAATATTTCATTTTCTGGACTTTCCCAACAGCTCAAAAGACACTTTTCTAATTAGCATATTGTCAGCACACTGTTAGTAGCTTTATCTCCAGCTTGGGGATGCACCAGGGGCTGGATTCCTCAGGGGGCCCGGACCCAATGGGCTCCTTGCATGTGTGCAGCGGGGCCCCGCGGGACAGGCTGGGGATGAGTGTGCCCCCTGGGGAGGGGTCTCAGGAAAAAGATGCCGGAGCCAAAGCCAGTGCCGGAAGGTGCGGCTCCTGTCCTGTCTCCACAGGAGGAGGGATGGAGGTGATGGGCAGTCATGGGGAAGGGGGCGCATAGCAAACCTTCCCAAAAACACAGCGATGAGAAAGGAGCCATTTAAAAAAAATAATCTTTATTTACATGTATGTATTTATTTACTTCTCCTGCTTTTCACTATGTACTCTAAGCTGCACCCTTGCCGGGGCTGGGATTGTGGAAAACTTCTCTCCCAACCACCTGGCACAGACCTCAAGAGCACAGCCCTTAAAAGCCAAGTTAAACAAAGAAAGGCGATCTGAACGTGAATTTGCATGTGCGGAAATGCGCGTCGCAATTCACTTGACTCCTTATCTTGGACCAACAGACCAGCCAACTCTAGCTTGTTTTTACACTTTGGGGTCTAGCTGTGAGTGTGAGTGCGTGTGTGTGTGTACATATACAGATGATATTTAAAATGGAGAGACAAAAAATCTTTTAAAATGTTGAAATTGGGTTTGTCATTTCCATATCCATTCTTAGAATCACACACACACACAGAGCTGTGTCCACAAGCTGGAGCAGAACACCGCTCAGAAATGGAAGTTGAATCCTTGTCAGAAGTCAGCAGCTAAAACAGATTTAGCTCAGTGATTTAAGACTCTTAAGGCACTGTGGTAACAGGCCTGCACGTCATAGCTATAAGTGAATTAAGATGGATTGTATAAAACAAAAAAAGATTTTACTGTGAGGTCTTAAGTCTGAAATCTGGGAAATACATAATGTTGGCAATGAAAAGTAATTGAATTCACCAAACTTAAAAAATTGTGTGTGTGTGTGTGTGTGTTTGAGGAGTCTGATTCAAATTTAACTTATCTTTTCTGTCTTGCCCTCAAGGCATATGTTTCAGTTAAGTAAAAGAAAATGTCTTAAATATAAAGGCTTTGTGATTTCAACATTAAAGAATGTGTCTATTTAAGGGATTTACCAAAAAAAAAAAAAAAAAGCGGCTACTTTCTTCAAGTAAAAAATAGAAGTTAAAAAAAATTAAAAAGCAAAATAAACAAACAAAAACAACAAAATCTGCTTGGGGCCAACACTTGATAGATTTTACTCCATAAACTCACATTTCAATGGTAAGTAGACCAAATACGCCCCGTTCGGGGAGCTTGACATCCAGGTAGCAAATGACTACAGCCATTGACCAAGACTGAATTCAAGAAACGTAACAAGTCGGTCTTCAGATTTTGTGCACAGATGAAGATGGAGGGACTAAGAGTTAACTTACAGGATGAGAGAAATCTACTCTCTTCCCTGTTTCAATCAGGGTTATACGTGACTGTCAAAATAGTTTGTAAATAACGGAGTTTTCTGCGAGCACAAGCCACATCTTGATTTCATTAGAGACTGGTCACTGAAGTAAATGTTATATATGGAAAATGTGGCAGAGTGTTTGCATTTCTACTTTCTGTATTACAAAACTGGCCCTCTCGGTGATAGCACAAATCTAAGAAAATCATGAAAATCAAAGATTTTGGCTTTTCTCTGAACTGTCTCAAATCTCAAATTAAAGGACCTTAAGTTACTCAGAAATAGAAGATTAGCACAGAATAGGACAACAAAACCAAAAATACACTGATGAGTCCTCCTTCAGACAAACGCTTTTTTTTTGAGTCGCATTTCTGAAGGGCCGTCGTGCTCACAAAGAGATACTCGGGATCTTCACACGCGTGCGGGGAAGTGTCAGAAGCAATTTTAGTGAAATTCTATGGGTCCAGGGGCAATAAAAAAAATTGCACTTGGTAATGACATCTCCATGTGCTTTTATCTTAATCTCCTCAATTCACTGGGGAGCAAACTTTACCAGGTGGTTGGTTCTTCCTGTTGTTAATAGAAATAGTAAGATTTTACCAGGTCTATTTATGTCAATGGTAGTTGACAAATAATGAACATTGTCACCAAGTAAGATGTTTCCCTGAAATAAATATATATAGATATTCGGTACGTTTAGAAATACATACGTGTGTGTTTGTGCACATACTCCGACACACACGTGAAAAGTGCTAATCGCCTGCTTTTAGGCCCTCCTGGGAGAGCGGTCACAACAAAGCTGACTCTGGGGCTTTGTTCCCACACTGAGTTGAGCTGAGCTGAGCTGAAGGTTGAGATGTAAAAACACAACACTTCTGTCTGAATTGCTCTCAAAAACCAGCTTGATTTTTCTCTGGATGTCTCCAGTGATGACCCTGGTTTAGCACCGAATCTTGGCTGTCTGTCATTTACTAGCTGCAAAAGCCGTATAGATCTGTCCTTGCAGCTTCATTTTTGAAAATCAGGTCTGGACGCCCGTGAAGACATCGATGTGCACAAGCGGAAACCCCCTGACGAACGCAGCAGACTCGCAGCGGGCACGGCCTCCGCCGTGGCTAAGCCTTACCGAGCGTGGCTGTTCTAGCGCCTGGGACTTCAACGCACCCCGTCCTCAGGCCCTGCTTCTTCTCGCTATGGTGGTGACATCTTGAGAAAAAGAATTAAGTACAATAATTATGGCTCGACTGTCATGGTTACTGCCGTCACTGTGACACAAATTTGTCACTTAGAAGAGGGAGGGCACATGTAGACATCTTCAGATGAAGGAGGGAGACTTCCTGGTGCTCCGGGGACAGCTGTGAGCCGCGTGCTGGTGTTTCAGGGACAGTCAGCCACAGTGGGACGTGATTTCCAGGAGCAGACTCACACACGTTTGCACAACTCCGGGCCTCGAGGCCTTCAGCTCGCCCTCAGCCCCGAGCACAGAGACTCACTCCGAAAGTCTCGTTTCACGGGAGTCCCTTCTGCGGCTTTGCTAAGCGCGTGACTGCATTGCTAAGTGAGTTCGCTCAAAACCTGCGCTGGCCGTGCGATGTGATGGCCGCATGGCTGCCTGTAAACGCCCCCCAGAGCGGAGCACGCGTGCCTCGGGCCAAGGGGGACAGAGCCAGCTGGACGTGCTCCGAAAATAGTCACCCATGTCCCTCCTGCAGGATGAATGATAGATAATAAAGGAGTCAAGTAAAGAAATAAATAAGTGGAGGCGAGAAGTTGGAAGAACAAGGGAGGGGCCACATGGGGAAACAGAGGGTGTTCACCGACACCAGCTGGAAACGCTTGGAATGTGGGAGCGGAGCCCCAGGTCAGCTTTGCTTTGCTGTGGCTACTGTTCCAGGAGGGCCTGACAGCAGGCGGTTAGCACTTTTCACATGTGTGTATCTGAATATGTGTACACGCATACATGTATATATTTCTACACTTACTGAGTATGTGTGTGTGTGTGTATACATTCATTTCAGGGAAACATCTTATTTGGTGACAATGTTCATTATTTGTCAGCTACAGTTGACATAAATACACCTGGTAAGATTTTACTATTTCTATTAATAACAGGAAGAACCAACCATCTGGTAAATTTTGCTTCCCTGTAAGTTAAGGAGATTAAGATAAAAGCACATGGGCATTTCATTACCAAGCGCAATTTCTTTATTGCCCTCGGACAAGCAGCATGTCACTGAAATTATTTACGACACTTGCTGGCACATGTGTGAAGATACCATGCATCTCTTCGTGAGAAAGATGGTGCTCCAGAAAGGTAAGACCTCTCTGTGTCATTTGTCACGGAAAAAATATTGTGTTGGAAGGCTGGAGCAATCTCCTCTAATTTAAGTCTGCAAATTTAAAAATGGGCTTTGGGGTAAATCCCACTGCAGTACGTAAAAGAATCTTCCTGTTATTACGATTTTAGTGATCTCAGAGAACAGCTCTCATTAGGAGATTTCAACTCAGAGCAGTCATCCTCATCATGAAAAACAATTACAACTCCAAAAACAGAATGCAAAGGGTCCCTGTTCGCTGGGGAGCGGGGCGCTGACCTGGCTCTCCAGACCATCACCCAGACAGCTCTGCAGAGACCCTCTCTTTCCCAGAATTTACTCCTGATTCTAGGAAACGTTCACGCAGAGACTTTCTTTACATCTGGAGTCAGAGAGTGCGGGGGTCGTAGGGAGGGCTAATGGTGATCTCCCTTTTGCCACAGAAAAAGTCTGTTTTCAAGGAAGGAAATGATGAGTCGAGTCAGAGGCAAATTGTCCACGAAGGGTGGTGGGGAGACATTGAGCAGCCAGGTGGCAGGAAGCGGCATGAACTCAGCTGAGGTCAGGAATCAGTGAGGTGCCCTGCCACTCCATCCACAAGGTGAGATGGTAGGTTTTGTTTCTACAACAAGTCCTTCTCCGCAGTGCAGCCACCTGCTGCAGCATCTCATCCTTTCCAGCTGGCGTTGCCTGGACTTCTCCAGCAAGCCCTGCAGAGTCACTGTGTGTGTGCTGTGCGTGTTGCGTGGGTGCATGTTGGGGGTCGGGGGGAAGAGAGTGTGAAAGACCCTACTGGATGACACGCGTGGGGCGAGACTGACACCGGAGCCTTCCCCTTGGAGAAAGTGTCATAAGACTCCTGGAAACCTCGATGGGAAATGTACAAGAATGAGTTCAGGTTTCCTCTGGAGTCAAAAGGAAGGTGGCTGAACATAATAACAGGGACCAGAGTACCCATCAGACGGGACAAAGGAGGCAGCAGAGGCCCTGGGCGGCGTGGCCAGGGCGGGTGGCGGGCGCCCCTGCAGTGAGGAGTGGACTGTACAAAGTACATGGGAACATCCCAGGCCAGGCAGGTGCAGAGAGTTTCCTGGGGCCCCGGGCTGTCAGGGGCCGTCTGCCCAGTGTCTCCGAGCCTCCTGCAGCAGCCCTGCCATCCAATAGCTGGGCCCCGGTGAATCCCCAGTACTGTTATCTAATGGCAGTCTTTCCTAAATTCTCAGGAAAAGTTAGGCTTCTTTTGGTAAAGAGTTTAAAGTTTTCCTTTGCACTGATTTTTCTCACAGTACAATGCTTGCTACCACCTGCATAAAACAGCTTATGCTGCGTGAGGTGCATCTGATCTCCTGTGGAAAAGCTGCCTAGCCGTGGTCGATCAAACTTCCTGCTACTGAGACAAGATGCCAGTTGGGGGGCACCGGTGGGGTCCCCGCGGGTGCAATGTGTGCCCTTTGTTAAAATTCAGTGGTATGTGGTAGCATTTGTGTCCTTTCCTATAATGCATGTTATACTTGAATTAAAAGTTAAAAACAGGGAGAAGAGGATAACTTGAGTGGTAGACTGCATGCTTAGCATGCCCCAGGTCCTGGGTTCAATCCCCAGTACCTCCTCTAATAATAAATAAATCGAATTACCTCCCCCCAGACGCACAAAAATTAAAATAATTAAGTAATATAATAACAAATAAACACAATTGAAAAAACAACAGCTCTCGTGCTACACAAATTGCACCCTGACGACCCTCCAGGTTTGCCCGCGCCTGGGCCAGTCCGCACGGTGCTCCCCACGGCGGCTTCTCAGGAAACCTGTAAGAAAAGGCAATCTACTCATAAGGCAGGAATATAATCTAAGTATCAAAACAGGGTTTTATGTGAATCTGAATTCATCAAAAATAATTCCAAAAAATGTAAAAAAAAAAAAAAAAAAAAAAACCCTTATTACCAAAACTTTCAATTCATTGAGATTTTAGTGAACACAGAGGATCACAGAGGTCTGGGATTGGTCTCAAATTTCTAAAACACAAACTCCAATGTTTTTTATTTATTTTGTGAAGGGGGAATTCAAGTATTCTCTGGGGGTGGTCTTTAAGAAGTAATACTGTCAGAAACAACACAGAAATGATGACCAAAGACCAACCACAAGAGCCTGAAATACTGTATCTTGCTCTCTGATTGATCATTCATTTATAGCAGCCTTTAAAATAAACTTGTTTATTTTAAACTCTAGGAAATAGGCAGAAAATACCCAAAATATAATCACACAATGAGTGAAAGATCAGCCTTAGCTACAGAAAGACGTAATTAAAAAGTATTTTTGTAGTTTTGCAAATACAGGATTATTCTAATACTGATATTTCTGGGTTATTTCATTTCTTTGAGCAAAGCCAAACTTTGGCAAGAAAAAACGTAATGTAATTGAGTTTATTATAAAATATATTTGATAACAATCTTCCTCAAGTCCTTGGCATTGATGGTCGTGCTTAAATATCTTTATATTTTAAATGGCATCTCTGTAGTATGCAGAAAGGAAACGTTTAATTTCCCCTTCTCCCTCTTTTCTATTTCCTCATTATTTCTTTATTTATTCATCTATTCATTTATCCTTTGGGGGTAGAGGAACCTGTCATGTATTTTTGTAATCAAAATATATTCATTAAACCTTATTCCATCTGCCCAGAAGATCCAAACTGCGGACCAAAAAAGCTTGTGAAACATCGCTCAGGATTCGTAGGCTGACTTACTGCGTGAGCTCGTTCTCCTCCGCATCGCTGGCGTCAGGGGTGCCCTGCGCCCAGGGGGACCCAGGGAGCTGGGGCGGAGGATTTCGCTGCGTCTACTGCTTCTGAACGCTCATATGCTTATTGACTGGGATGGAAACAAAGGATGCAGTGGGAAGAAGAAGGTTTAAGGTGTCCTTGTCACCAAGGCTGGCAGGTGTAGACAAACTGTCTTGGGCATGAAATACTTTGTGAAGCAGCCTGATCAGCCCAGTAAGTACAACTCAAGACTTGGCGTCGGTCTCTCCGGGTCCCGGTTAATCACAAAGCAAACTGTATCACTTCAAAATGTGTCTGTTGCTTCTGAAGGGTTCTCATGGGGTTAGAGACAAGATCCAATCCTGACCCTGCTACTCGCCAACAGGTTCCCTCTAACCTTGAGTGTCAGCAAACCTGGGCCAGTGGAGGAGGAGCTGGGAGAGCGGGCCTCCCGCCTGGGCAAGACAGTCGGCTGGGACATTTGTGACATTTGTGACAGTGTGACTGTTTATGACTTGCTTTTGTTTACAGAGCAGGGAAGGAGTCTCTTAGCCATGGAAGCAACTTAAAAGAAAAGGTACCCCCCGGGAGCATTTAATATTACCCCAATCACTTACAATATCTCTTTAATTGTTTTATTTCAGAAAACGATTGTGAAGACAAACAGAACAAAGTTTCTCTTATCAATTATTTCCTGGAAAAAAAAGTGTTCTTAAGGTCACTGAATAAAAGGAAAGAGGTTAGCCAAAAATAAAATAATCTTTAAATGACAGTGAAAGTACAGGAAAATGAGACATATGCACACCTCATTTCTGAAAGATGATACGACTGTAGTCAATTTTATCAAAAGCTTCATTTTTCAAAAGAGTGGAGATCAATGTATGTCTGAGATAAACCACAGAAGATTGGAAAATAGGGCAAATTGTGGTGAAAAATCTGGTATTCATTAATTTTGTTCAACAAAAATTCATATTTTTTTAAAGAAAGGAAAATTAAAGGGAATGAAAAGGAGAGAAGTTTCTAGCAATTGTCTCTGGGCATTCAGCTACAATGTGAATAACAGAGGTTACATGTGTATAAACTAAACATGAGTTACAACATGTAAAGACCCAGGCTTCTTAGGGTTCTGGAAGAAGGGCTACAGAAATCATAAAAGTAATTATAAAGGATTATAATTTTGTCATAAGCCCTGGTAAAGGGAAACATGATTTAAGTCAATTGGTAAGAAACTGGAAATTCATCCAAAATTAAATTCTAAAAACTCCTGGCCAGAATGGAAATGTTGTTATCTATGTCCTTTAGGACCCCACACCTTCTGTTATTATTTCAAAAAACAAAGCAAAACCACAATCACAATAATAAAACAGATTTGTATTTAGTGCCCACCAAGGAAAACAACTGTGGAAGGAGAGAAGCTGAGACCACGCATGCCCTCGTGGCTGCTTCACGTGGTGAAGAAAGCCAACGAAACTGTAAATAACGCTCAGGCCACCCAAGTGTCTCCAAAAACCCCACTGTGTGAGGATCCTTGCTAAGGTCATTTGAAGAGTTTACGTGTAGGTACCTTGGCTCTCCCCTCATCTGCCAAATTACAGAACTGCTGCTCTTCCTTCCTATCTCTTGAGATGCTGCGGGAGCCCCCAAAGATGAGGCTGTCTTATATCCAAGTGGCAGCTCTGTCACACCTGTCCTTGCTTTTCCTGCCTCTTGTCTGATGTAGATGTTGCTGGTACCCTCCCAAGGGCCTGCCGGGTCTCAGCCTCACGTGCTCACCTGGGGCTCTCATCCACTCCTGACTTCCAGCTCAGCCTCTCTGTGCTCTGTAGGGAGCGCCCTCCCTGTCTCAAGTCCTGGTCAATAAAGGAGAATGAGGAAGGAACGATCCCAAAGGGCATTGCTTGGGCCCTCAGAGTGGTGCTTCCTCCAGTTTGCTGCCTGTCTCTCCCGGTCCTGGTTTTTAGGTGCCCCCAGGCAGGCTGAGATGGAGAGAATTCAAGTATCAGGCATCACTCTACATTAGAGCTCCATTTCCACTCTTCCGGGACCCCTTGCTTAGTATCGACATGGACTACATTCCATCCATACTCAGGGTAGGGTAGACGTCATTTAGCTCTCTCTCCAAAGGATCCTGTTGTTTCTGTCAGAATCTAGTTTCCATTGCCAGCTCCCTCCCACAGCTCCAGCCCTGGCGCTACATCTCAATTGGAGGGCACAGTTCAACTTCTCTTCCCGGGTCCCTGTGGGCCACTCAGAAATAACAAGATGTGACTTGTCGACAACGTCTAACTCCACAGTGCGTGATACCTGAGTCCCATCACAACGCAGCTGGAGAGCACATGCTTCCATAAAGAGAATGGTCTGCTTCTTCTGGTTCATTTCTCTCTGGAAAGATCATTCTCTTTCACTGAGATGTACTAGGTTCACTTGCAGCGCAGTGACAGACTGTCCCTAAGCAAGCAGATCTGTGGAATTAGTTCTGGTCATCAGTGGGGCGAGACTGTATCTTCTACCACCCAGACAAGCACACATTCAGTAAGTCGTATAATAGAGGAAACAGCAAAAGGAATGACATAATGTGATCTGACTATAGGGAGCAAAATACTCCTTATGGTAGAAATGTCATTCAGCCTAAAGCTTAAAACAGAGGGATTTATGACGGGCAGAAAATGATACTGTATTCTGTGCTGAGAACACAGCTTAAAAAAACAAAAAAAGCACAGAGACCTGAAAGCAATTGCTGTGCTTGGAAAATTGGCAAGCAGTTCACCATTGATAAAATGTAATGTGTTTAACTGGGGATGCTGGAAATGCTGGTGGAAGAGGATTCTAGGAGTTTTCCATGTCCTGATAAGGAGTTTGAAGCTTCTTTCAGAAAGTGAGATGGCACGATGTAACCTGTGCCAAATTGCGTTGATGTGCTTTGCATGATACTAGTTGACTCGGATACAGTTCTTCACACCCTGAGGGCGATTTACATGACCAGTCAATCAGCAACAGCCCTGCAGACTTGGCAACAGCCTTGGGCTAATGAGCACACATGTTCTTGCTGCAGAGGCCCCCATCAGTGACATCTCTGCTGTGCCATCCTGTCCAAGGGGGAGCACTGGCATGCCATTTTGTCATTTATGTTGGATTCTGGAAACATTTCTGACGGACAGTGGCTGATCGACGTTGGGCAAGGAACAGAGATGGAAGGCTCTAAAGACACCATGGAGGGCTCTCCTTATGTGTTAAAATGTATGTTGAAGAATAACTCAAATTCCCTTCAAGGAAATTATCAAGTCAAAAGAAGGTAGAGAGCGCTGCTTGGTGGGAACACGGGAAAACCTTCTGACACCATACGAAGCTTCATGCACGACTCCGCATCGCTGGTGCTCAAACATGTGAGACAGTGAATCCTTGCCAGGCACTGGCATGTTCTTTACTATGGACCGAATGTTTATGTCCCTTCAAAATTCATGTGTTGAAGCCTAAGTCCCCAAAGTAATGATATTTGGCAGGAGGACCTTTGGTAGGTGCTTAGGCCATGAGGGTGGAGACCCCATGAATAGGATTTGTGCTCTGATAAGAAGAGACATCAGAGAGCCAACTTCTTCTACTCTCTACCCTGTGAGGACACAGAAAGAAGATGGTCCCCCACAATCCAGGAAGCAGTTCCTCATCAGGCACTGGGTCTGATGGCACCTTGATGCTGAACTTCCCAGCCTCCAGAACTGAGAAATAAATGTTTGATGTGTACACCATCCAGTCTACAGTATTTTATTACAGCAGCTCAGCTGGATGAAGCGATACCCAAACCAGCAGTATCAGCTTGGGTATCTGGTCCATTTAGTCAACATCACTTGGCATGGTAGTCAGTACAACCGTCCACCAAATCCTCTCAGAATGCCTCCTTCCTGGAAAAAAAGTATACTTCTCCACCCTTTTGACATTAAGTGGAAATATGACTTGCTTTGGTCAGAAAAACATGAGCAAAAGAGAGCTGTTTCACTTTCAAAGAGAAGAGTTAAGAGTCAGTGTGCATCCATCATATCTCTGTCCCACAGATGGAGTGATCTGTGTGGCATGTGTGGAGAGGGAACCTCCTTTATCCAAGGCCCCAGAGTGACTGAGATGAGCAGAACCCAAATGCTGACCCACATTAAATGTATCTTGTGAGCCAGAAAACAAATCTTGTGTTGTTCTAAGCAATGAAAGATTCAGACTGTTTGTTACTGCAGCACAACATAGCTTACCCTGACTGATACACAGGGCCAGTTTTCTCATCAGCTGTGTACTACATGGGGAAATGTTCCATTTCAGGAAAACTGAGAGTAGAATGAATTTGTCAAGTCATAAGATTATTTTGAAAGACCTTAGTGGTCTGTCATTGAAAAAATTGAAATTAAAAAAAAAAAAATAGGGGCTTTGTATGAACTAAACCAAAGAGTTAGCAATTTATTTATTTATTTATTTATTTATTTATTTATTTATTTATTTATTTATTTTATTTATTTATTTATTGGTGAACAGTTAAGACTGAAGACTAAAGTTGACACATTGAACAGACAGAAATACTGAAGGAAGGTAGGCAGCTTTTCTTTTATTTTAAAGTGAAGGCTGAGAAACATATGGAAGAGGTTACCAGACAATGCTGTTGAGGGCAACAGTATAAATGAATTCAATGAGCACTTGGATCTTTTTTCTGGAAGAGGAAAGGATAAAAGGGCAGAGTGAAAATGCAGGAAGGCAGGGTTGAACTAAAACAGAGAGTACGGAATGATGGACCAGATGGTCTTTTCCTCCTGCTAGAACTTCTTACAGAGTATTTCTGACATGCCTACATTATAAACCACAATGCAGATAGAGTGTTTTTAGAAAAGGCCCATATTCCATTCCTGAACTTGAACATCTCACAAGTAAATCATTTTCAGATGTTTCCAAATTAGGAACATCTATGGTTAAAGGGAAGGTTGGCTTTGCTCTCTGAAGTGTGTTTGATCTTTTCTACTTTATCAATTAACTGCCCATGTTTTTGCTTCCTCATTGCTTAGTTAGATAATCCATACGAAGTAAATGAACCCACGTCTGTGTGGTGGAGACCACGTTATGTCCCAACGATCTCCCTGACAGCCCGCTCGACCCGCTCTGAGCTGCTGGCACTTGTTGTCTGAAGAGGAGGTGAGGAGTGCTAACCAGAAAGACTAAGTTAGGAGTGTGCCAAGTGCTCCTTCCTACCAGAGACCAAGTCATTGTGGGCATTCGGTACACGCGCCGAGGAATATAAATACAGGCTGCAAAATGAGAGAAATATTTTGAATGGGGTAAATAGAAAATTCTTTCAAGCCGTAGCTTGAAAGTAGATGAGTTTTTAGAGCTTTTTTCATCTACATGTTCCTGTGCGTAGACAAGGGAATGGACGCGGTACCTGCCCTCTGAGCCTCAGGGAGGCTAACACCATCCTTGGGCTTTCCTCATCTTTAATTCTCTCAACAACCCTACAAGTTTGACGTTACTTTTCACTGTTGGAAAAGGAGGAAAATTATTCTCAGAGAGGTTAAGAAAGAGCCTTAATTCCCACAGTAAGTGACTGAGACAGAAGTGGAACCAGACTGGACTCCAGAGCCAACCCCTCCTCCATCACTGGACGCTTCTTCTTTTGACAGAAAAGGAACAAAGACCCTTTGGGCGTTGGGCTAAAAACTAGAGCCAGGCTTGTGTGTGGGCTGCACCAGGGGAGGAGCCAGGGCTCTGATGAAGTGATCATCTAAATGTGTGTGTGTGCGTGTGTGTGTGTGTAAAATATACTTAGAGTAAAATGCACCGATCTTAAATTTCAAGTTGATGAATTTTAACGAATGTAAATACCTATGTGCACACCTGTGTAATCATCATGCCAATCAAAATAAAGAGTTTTCAAGCTTGCCAACAATCCGCTTCCTCACTCCACAATGACCAGGATTTTTTCTGATCTCTGGGCCTACAGCTGGAGTTTGCCTACTCTGAATTACATATAAAGGGGATCGTGTAGGTATATTTTATACCTGACATTTTGTACACGACAAAATTTTCGGGATTCATCCATATTGCAAATATGAGTAGTTCTTTTTAAAAAAAATCGCTGAGTAGCATTCCACTGTATATATGTCCAAATAATTGCTTCTAAATTTTTTATGAATTCTTTGGTTGATGGACATTTTGGTTGTTACTAATTTGGGGGCATTGTAAATAAAGATGCTACAAATATTTTTATTCAAGTCCTTATGTGTGCATAGATTTTCATTTCTTTCAAATAAATGCTTAGAAGTGCAGTTGCTGGCACACATATACACACCAGGCAAATTTCCAGTGCTTTTAACATTTGCTGCTCCTTCCAGTAACAATCAGGGGCTCCAGTTGTTTAACAGCTTATGTTCAATCTTTTTCTTTTTAGCTGTTCTCGAGAGTGTGCAGTGGCATTGCCTTTAATTTTTAATATATATACATTTTTTTTTCTATTTGTTATTTGCATTTGGACTTGGTTGATGGCATTTTTGGCCAAGCAGAAACTGTGAGTCTTTATATAACCACATCGTTCTAATTGGTGTTTCCTTGAAGACTAATGATAGCCTCTTTTCAGATGCTTTTTGTTCACCTACATATTTCCATGTGAAATGTCTGTTTAAGTAGTTTACCCATTTTTAACTGGGTTTGCTTTACTTTTTGCTATTGATTTGTAGTTTTATACGTATTCTTGATATAACTATTTTGCTAATTAGATGATTATCATTTGAATTTTTTTGCAGTCTGCAACTAATTTTTTTATCTTTCTAATAGATTTTTGATGAGCCAACATTATTAATTTCTATGAATGCAAATTTATCATTTTTTCTTTCATAGCTAATGCTTTTATGTCCTACCTAGGAAAGCTTTGCCTATTCTAAGGTCACAAATTTTTTTTTTAAATATACTTTTAGAAATGTTATGTTTTGTGTTGTGATACAATTATGTGATGGTGTGAGGTGGAAGTCAAGTTAGTTTTTTACACAATTATTTCTCTATTTGTCCCAGCACCATATGATAAAAATGCTTTGGGCTCCCCTAGTGAATTGCCTTGTAACCTTTGTTGAAAATCAGTGGAATACATCTGTGGGGGGTCAATTTGTTGACTCATTATTGCTTGATATATTTGTCTATCCTGAACTCATTGTCATGATTAGTGAAGTGATCTAATAAATCTTGATGTCAGATAGTGTGCATCCTCCAACTTTGTTCTTCATTTTAAGATTATATTAGGTTTAAAAAAAAACTTTACATTCACATATAAAGGGAATCAACTTGTCAATTTCTACAAAAATAACTTACTGAGATTTTGACTGGGAATGTGTTGAGTATATAGATCAAATTTGGAAAAATTGCCATTGTAGCAACATTGGACTTCCCAATCCATGAACATGGAATAGCTCTCTCTTAATGTAGCTCATTTGAAAATCTCTCTCAGCAATGCTTTGTACTTTTCAGAATAGAGCTGTTGCATGCCTGTTATTTACTCTCATGAACTTCACATTTTCTTGATGACATTATAAATGGAATGTTTTAAACTTTTCTAAGTAACTTGCTATTGGTAGGTAAAAATAAAATTAAGTAAAAGAGTAGAATTTTTCCTGTAACTGAAGTTAAATGGTTATCAGTTTAAAGTAGGAGGCTAAAACTTTAAAATGTTTTATATAACCTCAGTGATAACCGCAAAGATAGTATCTATAGAATATACACAAAAAGAAAAAAGAAAGGATATCACTATAGAAAGCCTATTCAATGAAACACAAAGAAAGGCAGTAAGAGACAAAGAAGCTACAAGACACAGATAAAATAATTAACAGAATAGCAATAGTAACTTCCTCCCTATCAGTTATTGTCTTAAATGTAAAAGGATTAATTTCCCTAATCAAAAGACATGGATTGGCTGAATGGATTAAAAACAAACAAACAAACAAACAAAAAACCAGGATCCAACTATGTGCTGGGTATAAGAGACTCACTTTACATCTGATAGCATTCACAGGCTGAAGGTGAAAAGATGGACAAAGATATTTCATGCAAAATTTAACCACAGGAGAGCAAGAGTAGCTGTACTAATGTCAGATAAAATAGACTGTAAGTCAAAAACTGTTAGAGACAAAGAAGGACATTATATAATAATAAAAGGGGCAATTAACCAAGGAGATTTACAACCAAACCTCTGAGTTCCTAAATATATGAGAAAGAATTGAAGGAAGAAATAGACAGCAACATAAAACTAGCAGGAAATTTAAACACTTTGCTTTCAATAATGGATAGAACAACCAGGCAGAAGATCAATAAGGAAATACAGAACTTGAATTTGAAAAGCCCTATAGATCAATTGGTACTAACAGACATATATGGAACACTCCATCTAACTACAGTACAGTATAAATTCTTCTCAAGTGCACGTGGAACATTCTGCATGATAGACCACATGTGAGGACAGAAAGAAAGTCGTAACAAATTCTTCAGAAAGATTGAAATCACGCGAAGAGTCTGTTCCAAGCACGATGAAATCTAACTAGAAATCAATAGCACAAGGAAAACTGGCAAATCCACAATATGTGGAAATAAAATAAATAATAAATAGGTAAAACAAAAAATGTGTTGTTTAACATACTCTTAAATAACAGGTGAGTCAAAGAAGTCACAAAGGAATTTAGAAAATTACAAATGAAATAGACACATGAGAACGAAAACACAACATATCAAAACTTACAAGATGTAGCAGAAGCAGTGCTAAGGAGGAAGTTGACAGCTGTCAATGCATACATTAAAGGAGAAAAAAGATCTTGAATCAACAACCTAGCTTTATACCTTAAGAAACTAGAAAAAGAACAAATTAAGCCCAACACTAGCAGAAGGAAGAAATTAATAAAAATTAAGGCAGAGATAAATGAAATAATTAATAGAAGACAATAGGAAAAAATCTACAACATTGAGTTGATTTTTTTTTAAAGTTCAATAAAATTGGCCACCCCTTAGTTAGATTAACTAAGAAAAAAATGAGAGAAGACTCAAATGACTAAAACCAGAAATGAAAGAGGACATGATAACTGATGATGCACAAATACAAAGGAGTATAAAAGAAAATTCTGGACAATTTGGGTAACCTGGAAGAAACGGGTAATTTCCTAGAAGCACAAAATAGCAAGACTGAATCATGAAAACATAAAAAATCTGTACAGACTAATAACAAGTTCTTAGAGAGAATGTTCTGTATTATTTTTATTTCTTATCCTCTATGTGTTTGACAAAATTTAGCAGTAAAGATACCTACGTCTGGAGAATTCTTTGTGGGAAGAGTTGTATTTATGAATTCAGCTTCTCCCATGCTTATAATTTAGTCCAATTTTCTAATCCTTTTTGTGTCATGTTTAGCCAATTATGTTTTTCAAGGAATTTGCCCATCGCACATTTTTTGGCACACATTGCTGATGTCCCTCTGTTACACTTTCATATCCGTGGGATTCTTAGTACTCACGTCTCATTCCTGACACTAGTCATTGTGTGTTTCTTCTCTTTCACTCTCGATCAGCATATTCAACTTATCAATCTTTTCAAACAGCCAAATTTTAGCTTTGATAATTTTTATATTATTTGCTTTCTATATCATTAATTTCAGTTTCCATTATTTTTTTTCTTACTTATTTTAGATATGATTTGTACATTTTTTCCCCTAACTTCTACTCTGTAATCTTAGATTTTTTATTCTTCTTTGAAACTTTCTTCAGTATAAACATCTAGAGTATAACTTTCCCTCTAAAGTCTGCTTTAGGAACATCCTCCACATACTATATGTTTTTTTTAATTTTCAGTTAGCTTGAAACATTTTTTGATTTTCCTTCTTTGTGATTTTTTTTCTTTGATGCAGGAATTACTGTGAAGTGTGGTGTTTATTTCCTCACTATTTGTAGGTTTTTGTTTCTGGTTCTGAAATTGATGATTTTTAAAATATTTCTATTTTATTTTTATTTTTTCCCTTTTCATTTTTTCTTGAAGTATAGTCAGTTTACAATGTTGTGTCAATTTCTGGTGCACAGCATAATGTTTCAGTCATATATATATATACATATATTTGTTTTGATGTTCTTTTTCATTATAGGTTACTGCAAGGTATTGAATAGAGTTCCCTCTGCTGTACAGTACAAACTTGTTGTTTGTCTATTTTATATACAGTCATTAGTATCTGCAGATCTCAAAGTCCTAATTTATCCCTTCCCACCCCCTCTCCCCTCTGGTAACTGTAAGTTTGTTTTCTATGTTTTCTCTGTCTGTTTCTGTTTTGTAAATAAGTTCATGTGTGTCTTTTTTTTTTTAAATATTTCACATATGAGTGATATCATATGGTATTTTTCTTTCCATTTCTGACTTACTTCACTTAGTATGACAATCTCCAGGTCCATCTATGTTGCTGAAAATGGCATTATTTTATTCTTTTTTATGACTGAGTAGTATTCCATTGTATAAGTATACCACAACATCTTTATCTAGTCATCCCTCGGTGGACATTCAGGTTGTTTTCATGTTGTTGATTTCTAATTCAAGTGTTTGTGATGAGAGAACATAATCTGTAAGATTTCAAACTTCCCAAAATTTATTGGGGCTTATTTTATGGCCCAGCCTATGTTTTATCTTGGTGACTCATCAATGAGCACTTGAAAATAAGGTACTTTGCTAGTTTTAGACGTAGTGTCCTGTACCGTCAAGTAGACTAACTCAATTGATGACATCATTCAATATTCTATGTCCTTATGCTTCTTGTGCCTATTTGTGGTATGAAATACTGAGAAAGATGTTGACCTCTCTCTACAAGTCTGCCTTTTGTCTATTCTATTTGTCCCTTAACTTCTAACATTTTTCCCCCATGTGTTTTGAAGCTCTGCTATTGCACATACACATATTTGGGATTGTTATTCTTTTCCGATCATTGACCATTTTGTTCATAGGAAAGATGACCTTTAGCTGTGAACGTGGAAAGATCATTGGAAGATGAGTTAACCTTCTATTAGTGAAGTTCCCCAGTCCCTGTGACACACTCTGAATACTGGTATCTTGGTCTGCTGAGGTCTGCATGTTATTCTGCTGCTCTGTCCGGGTGGGATAGAGAGAAACAGGGAGAAAGGCTGCAACTGCCATAACAGGGTTTTCCCATTACATCTTGGGAAGCTGAGCCTAGAGTGGAAGGCTCTCAGGTGCTTCTCTCAGTGTTGGGGGATCTTTTACGTTTGCTCTTCCTGTTCTAAGAAAGTAGTCAGATCTCAGGAGGAAGGAATCTTGAGCCCAGAGCATAGATCTCAGTGATAAAGTCTGTGCCAAGATGAACTGTAGGGTGAATATACAGTAATTTGTTACTCACGACAAATTATTCACATCTCAAATGAATGTTTACACAATCACAGCAGAATTAAGGTATCACATCTTAACATCACCTTTGAGGCTGCATCCAGAAAGAATGATGCTGGAGGCATCAAACTTTCCTGCTGCTTTTTGGACACAACCCTCCTCTCTTCACCCAAATTTGAGGTACAGTCGGAAGCCCCGTGCTGGATGATGTTAAAGGAACTTCTTCTTTCAGAAAGTAATAACTGAGTTCTTGTTCAAGAAACCACTTCTCAGTAAATGTTTCCACCACATTGTCTCAGTTTTCAAAAGATCCCCTGGCAGAAAAGAGGCCAGAGGGAGTTATGGCAAATCAGCTCCTGAGTAATTCAGGCTGATTGCTTTCCTCCATGCTTTGTAGAGATGCTCTGAGCAAAGCAAAGGGGAAGGGGAGGCTTAGAATCCTGGAGAAGAAATTAAACCTAGAGGGTCCCAAATTTTCTGGGAGAAACCCAGTCCCGCTGTCATTGATTTCAGAATATTTTAGATTGTCACTCTCACATTTTGGCAGAAGAGATAGCTTCTTACGGATAGGAACTGAGAACCACTGAATGTTGTTTTTCTTTCCCAAAAGTCTCCCTCATCTCTGTTAATGGCCTTCTCCCTGAGCTAAAATTCCTAGAATTACTCATTCTTTCAGATTAAGACCTTGAAAACCACGGTTGTAAACTAATCTGTGTCAACAAACGTGTGCTTAACCCATATTGTGCTCTGGTCTAATCCATGCTAGGTTCACTCCCCAAGGCTCTGCAGAGCTGGGGGGAAGGGATGAAGGGCACTGAATACACACAGCGCCCTACAGAAACAAACACACAAGGAGGGGCGGAGACGGAGAACACAAGCGGAGCGTGGTAGGAGAGAGCTAGCATTTACTGTTGATAGTGCTAGACTGCACACTGTGCTAAGATGCCTAAGACATCTGATGCTTTTCCTTCCTTAAACAAACCCACAGGTGGGTCCACATTATAGATTCCATTCTAGAGCGGGGGCTACTGAGGCTGAATCCAAAGGACCTGTTGCTGCCACAGCCAGTGCCAGAGCAGGGCTTTGAGCCCCCTTCTGTCTAGAACTTCTGCCACAGCAAAGTGGAAAAGGGCCCTGGGGGCAGTATTTTAAAGCAAAGCTCAAGAAGGTTCAATTTTTTTTAATATATATGTAAGTGTAGCGATATAAGCATTGCAGGATACTCAAAGGCACACCCTCCACGTGGGAATAACGTTGTGCAGCAACGGTCTGACTATGTGAGCAGCTAAGCAGACAGGAGCGCCATCCAGAAGAAGGTCTGAGTTGCATTGGTTGAAATGCACATCATCGTTAGCACTGCTCATTCTCACAAACAATAAGGCAGAGCCTTTAGGTAGAGAGGACCCAGCCCCGGGACCCCAGGCACAGGACAGGGTTTGGCTGACTCTGTGGGTGTGACACGTCGGGCGGAGTTTCAGGCACCTATGCAGGTGGGCAGAAAGACAGAATGCAGGTTTGCCTGGATCCTGGCTACTCAGAGAACATAGAAACTGGGCCTTTCCCCGAGGGTTGTGCCAGAAGTCTCAGCTCACGGCATGGAGGACAACAGATTTCTGATGCTCTCAGGGAACATTTTGCCACCGGCTCTCATTTTAGGTGTTCGCAGGGGATTCCTGCGGCTGGCGGGTGGCTGGGGCAGGAAGGAGGGGGGCAAAGGTGGTGCTGGGGGTCCCTGGGCAGAGTGCCAGCAAGGGCCGGAGCCAGCAGGTGGTGCTGAGTGGATGAGGCCAGGGCATCAGGCGAGGCCCCAGGAGGGTTTCTAGCTCCTGCGGCCTGAGCCCTGAGGAGTGAAGGGACCCAGTCTGGTGCGTGCTGGAGGGAAGGACGGAGCGTGTGGACGCCCACAGAGCCCAGCAGAAGGGTGAGAGGAGAGCTCTGCCTAGTGTGGAAAAGAGAGCATCCCGGGCAGGGGAAGCTGAGGCCGCGGGAAGGCACGTGGCTTCGCCCACGCCAGACGGCCGGCAAGAGGCTGGAGCAGGACTCCAGGCTGGACCGTCTGCTCCCGAAGCCCACGTGCGCACCCTCTGCCCTGCTCTGCCTGGGAGACGTCTTGGGACAAAGTACAGTCTGCATGTCATCTGTTGTCAGGGTCGGTTTGGGGCATTCTCAGGGGACAGAATGTGCTCTCTCTGTGAACGCTAAGATTTAAGATCTGTGGGGGTCCTACCATACAGCACAGGGAACTATAGTCAATAATTTGTAATAGCCTATAATGAAAAAGAATCTGAAAAGGCATACATACATATATGCGTGTGTGTGTGACTGAATTGCTATGCGGTACGCCAGAAACTAACACGTTGTGAATCAACTACACGTCAACAGGGAGCAAGCTGTGAGGAATGAGAATGGCAAGCAGTGTGTCGTGCTGGTCGTTTACCTGCGAATCTATAATAATCTATGACAAAGTATCTCATTGCTTCTGAATTTGAAGCAAATGTTTTTTATCTCCGTCTCAGAAATTCGATTTTTGCTTTCATTTGAATGGAGGCGAGACCACGCTCACCACTGCTGTTACTACTGTGTTGTTGTTGTTGTGTTGTGGTGGCGGTGGTGGTGCTGTTACATGGTGTCAATCTGCTCCAGCTGCTATGAACGACCACAGACTGTAGGTTTAAATGACCAAAATTTACATCTCCCGGTTCTGGAAGCTGGAAGTCCAAATCGAGGGCAGCCAGTTCCATTCCTGGGGAGAGATTCCTCTTCCTGGTGTGCGGACCTCATCTTCTTGTGTCTCCCTTAGCAAAGAGTGGAGAGAAGCAATCACTTCCTTCAGGGGTGCTAATCCCATCATGGGGGCCCCACTCTCAGGAGCTAATCACCTCCCAGAGGCCCAGCATCCAACACCGGCAATTAGAGGTTCAGTATAGGATTTCTGGGGGGACACAAACATGCGGTCTACACCACATGGGAAGAAGGATATTTAAGCAAACAAGGAGCACAGCACAACATGACAGTTATGTAGTGGAGGCGTGTGTACAGGGATAAAATCTACCTGAGGAGTCAGGGTGGCTTCCTGGAAGAGGAAGCATCTTTCCCCAGGAAAAGTTGCCAAACAGATGAACAAGCGGAGAGATTCCAGACAGAGATAGCACAGGGGCACAGGGGAGCATGGATGTCTGGAAACGCCAAGTGAGGTCAGAACGCGGGAGCACCACGTGCCAGGTGGAGGTGACGGGAGATTCTGCAGGACAGGGAGGAGGGGACACAGTCCTGTTGGTCATGATAATGGATTTCTATCTGGGGAGCCACTGAGGAGGTTTTGAGCCAGAAAATAATGGTGCAGATTTACGTTCACACAGCTCTTTGTGTGGCAGAGCGGTTAACGGATTGGAAACCATTCTGAATGCTGGAGAACCAACTAGACAGATGATGGAGAGCTCAGAGTCTGAAACAGTAATGACAATTAGGTGAAAAGGAAGGGGCAGCTTCAGGAGATACTTAGAGTAGGGTGGCCAGATTTAGCTAATAAATAAGTAAATAACTAAAATAACTAAAAGCAAGACACTGAGTTAAACCTGAACCTCAGGTGAACAATATGCATCCGCTCCTGTGTGTGTCTAAGCACGTCTGTCCCGTGCAGTAACTGGCCGCACCAAGTAGAGGCGGAAAGGTGGCGTCAGAGAGAAAGCTAGAGTTGTTGCTAAAATCCAAGGTCTCTTCACTTCCAGCCTGTTTTTTCACTGTATCTGGAAATATTCCAAAGATAAACTGGCCTGCCCCTCCGGGAACCTGGTTAAATTCACACTGTGGATGAGAAGCGACCGAAGCAGGTTCCAGCCAGCAAGCGCTTCCATTCACCGCCACTTGAAAGCATTTCCGGAAACACGCACACCTACACGGTCCTGCGTCGGATGCTCTACAAAATGCAACGACCCAAATGGCCCAGACTTAAGAAGCTTCCAATTGCAAACAGCCTGGCAGCCACAGACCGCAGCAGGGAAATGGACTCCAGAGGCTGCAGATGGACGCGGCCAGGCCCCTGGGAACAGAGAGGACACACAGAGCACTGACAGCCTCCCTCCCGGAGGGACAGAACGTGAGCTTGCAGTCCCGCAAGGCCGCCATCCAGGAGGAGGTCCGGCCCTGGTGCCCACGCAGCAGCTGCCCCGTGGCCTCAGGTGAGGCCGGGCCCGCCGCCTCTCTTTAGCCGTGGGAAACCCTCAGACCGCCTGCTGGAGAGCAGTGTCTGGTTGGAGGCAGTTCCTGGAGACCACCCAGAAGTTTCCACAGAAAGCTACGCACCATCTGGTCGGAACCGAGAACACATTTGCTGAACACAGAGCTGGTGTTAGACACGAGGCCGGAGCCCGGGGGCCGGGGCTTATCTTGTTCGATGTGGAGGGGCCGTGCGCCTGGAGTCCCCAGGGCGGTGCTTCTGCAGACGAACAGGCGAGAAAAGGAAGTCGTTACCGTGGCCATTAACAGTGAAGGAATATCCGGAGAGGAACTGGGGGGTACTTCATCACAGCTGGAAGCACCCGGCGGGGCTGTCTCCTTGGGATTCGCGGTCTGGGTTTCGGTGCTGGTCCTGTCACCAACCAGCTAGGGGATCTTGGAATCTGTGCTTAACTCCTCTGTTTGCTCCAACATAAAATGTGGAGGTGGTCCCACACCAGTGGATTTTAAAAGCCTGTTTCTTGGAGCCTGAAGTTTCCTCTAGGAGTAAAACAGGGCAGATGGGCATGAGTCCAGTCCCTCGACGTGCAGCCGTCCCCCACACCCCTCCCAGCAGAGGGGGCACATGCAGCAACTACACAAAGCGGGGGTCCTTCCAAGTTCCTTGTGGAAAACTTTCCCTGCTAAGAAATACGCAGAAACATCAGTCTAAGAGATACTAGTACCCTCCCAGCTCTCAGTGACTGTGAGATTTTATTTTTCATCCCTTTGACTACAGCTTTTTCATATTTAAATTAAACATTCAGGATGAAATGAGAACAGAGGTTTCTTTGTGTTACAGAATTGAGGGTCATTGACGACGTGGCATCACTGTCACGTTCACAGATGGTGACATGTGGAAGATTCCGAGGCACTTGTGAGCTGCACTGTAAGTTTCACGCACCGAAAATTGTCTGAGCATCAGGGGACCAGGCCAGCGAATACTCGTGCCGGGGGATGAGAGAAGGAAGGACTGATGGCGTGACCCTGATGGAGGAGGCCGGCTCCAAGCAGGGGTGCAGGGGCTTGTCATAGTGACAAGACCGAGGTGGTGTTCAGAGCACAGGAGACACTGAAGGGCCAACTAGAACCTGAGGACAGGCTGACCTAAGCAATCATATGCAAGTCCTGGGGGCTCCAGTAAGAAAGGTTTCCACAGCCACGAGCTCACACGTCCCACAGCAAGCTGAGGGGAAGCCGGGCTGAGATCAGTGCAGGGGCTTCCTTCATTTGTGGGCAAAACTGGCCTTGTTTCAGAACCATGTGGAGTCCCGCTTTCCCCTGCAGAAGTGGTTACCGAAGTCTGCGTGCCCGCTGCACCCTGAGGCCAAGCAAACTGAAACGTGAGAGTTTGGAGCAGAGAAAGGTTTATTGCAGGACTGAGCAAGGAGGACGGGGTGGCTTGTGTCCAAGAAAACCCCGAACTCCCCGAAGGGTTTCAGCAAAGCATATTTAAAGGCCAGGAAAGGAAAGGCGGGGTCACAAGGTAGGTGATCAGCTGTGCACGACTCTGACTGGCTGATGGTGGGGGAACAGGGCGTTCAACACTGCCGACCCCGGGGCACCAGAAGGCCTGGGGGCCACGTGCTCTCCGTCATCAAGTAGGTCATTTCTCCCCTTTGGTGGTGGTTTGAAGCATCAGAAAAACTCAGGAAATATTCATGAGATACTATGATCTGGGTCCTTCAGAGAGAAGCTGCAGCAGAGGACATGGGGGAGGGGTGTGTCCCTGCAAGGGTTACAGAAGGGACACTCCGACGCCCAGTGAGGACAGGCGTGGTGGGCAGGGAACACGGCTCCGAGGCCTGACTTCACCCGCGCTGACTCGGTCGTCATGGCCACGCTAGCCCCGCCTTCCCTTTTTATCAATTTCCTCCTGTAGAATGGGAAGATGGGTAATAACACAGAAATGTTTACGATTATTAATTTTTAGTCATTAAGGTCAAATAGACAATGGATACACTGTGGTGTGAAAAGCGGTGAAAACTAAATTGTTTGGATGCCAATATGCACTGGCTGAAATTTAAATACTGCAATATTTTTGTTCTACAAGCAGGCTGTAGATAAGTGATGTGATTTTGGGGAAAAAAATACCATGGTTTTCAGAAAAACTAAATATTCAGGAGGGGCTCTGCTCTCTTCTTTTTCTTTCTATCTGACTCCAGAGGAACCAAAATAAGTGTCGTGTGCAAAAGCAGGTTTTGCCCGGGGGCTCCAGGTCTGCTATTCCGGGCAGCTGGCAACCAAGGAGCTTGCTGAGAATCTTACATGAAATAATTCTGTTTGCTTTCAAACCAACATGGTTCTGTTTTTTATTTTAACTAATGACTTTAAAATGAACGACACAAGCTTAGAGGCTAATAAAGATCAGCCATAGAAGGAGAAAGAAAAACCAGCTCAGACCTCATATTCTGCTGGAATTCATTTAAGTATGCAGTGAGAACTAGCCACCAGCAAACCACCCAGCAAAACAAACAAAGACTCTCCTTAATATTAAAAGACAACCCAAAGCAAAAGCCCACCATCAAAAAACAAAAACTGAAAAAAAAATTCTAGGTGAGACAAGTATTCTAAGCATTTATTTCACTAAGAAGAAAATTATTTAATAGACCATGGATAGATCCCCCTCCCCTAAACTCATAAAAAGAAGACATTGCTTTTTCAGGCGTCTGTCTTTCTGTATCTTGTGGGGTGCAGGGCTAGAAACACACTCCTGAACAAAACGTTTCTATCCTGGGCGAAGTTGTTTTCTTGTTTGCCTGACCCTGTCCTCCCACTCAGAATCGTGGCTGAAGTAGTGAAAATAAATATATGTACATATACGCATGATGGGGACACTGTGCTGGACACCAGCAACTGACACGTTGTAACTGACTGTACTTCAATTAAAAAAAAAACTTAATGGGTGCTTGAGAAATGTTTGTTAAATGAATGAATGAACAATTAGTGACGAAGAAGGACTCTTTTCTTTGTTGGTGACCCTCTGTGTTTGGGTTGCTGTAGGAAAGAAGTTTCTTTCAAACTCCTGGTTAGCTTCTGCCTTTAAAACCCTGAGATTGAATCATTGTTATTGGAACAGCATGACGACAAATTTTCATGTTCGGGGTGTTTCCCCATTGTAAGAAAAAAAATAGGATGTGTTCACTCAAGACCCGGCTCCAAGTTTCCCACATTTTGTTTGTTTGCACACAGATGCACTGGGACTCAGGATGATAATGCCGTGAGGGAAAGAGAAATCCTTGACAGTAATCACTCTGCCTCAGTCCTGATCCAGGAAACCTGCTGAGATGTCCTGTGCACACCCGCCCCGGAGAGCTGCTGGGTCCTTCTAGGATCTGCATGTTGTCTTCTCCTTAGGGAAACCCAAGGAGCCCAACTCAGCTCATACACAGCCATGGTTGGTCCCAGGAGAGGTTCCGTGCTCTGCAAGACTGTCTGGTCACGTTTGATTCCATCATACCCAAGAGTATACATGTGCGTCTCAGTCCATGCAGGCTGCTGTAACAAAAATGCCACCACTTAGGCAGCTCAAACAACACACACTTATTTCTCACCATTCTGGAGGCTGGGAAGTAGCAGATCAGGGCGCTGACAGTGGTGAGGGTCCCCTTCCTGGTTCACAGACAGCCGTCTTCCTACAGGGACTCACACACAGCAGAGAGAGGACTCAGGAGCACGTTCTGGAGCCTCCCTCACAAGGGCAGTGATCCCACTCCACCCTCATGGCCTCCTCACCTTCCAAAGACCCCACCTCCTGACACATCACTTTGGTCGTTAGGTTTTAACACATGATTTTTGAAGGGACACAAATATTCAGTCTATAACACACAGTCTGAAGAAATGAAGAAGTGATCCTTTCTCTACTCTTTGAAAACCCAAGGGAAAGTCAGGACATATAAGTTCATTAATACAGATACTTGTCAAAACCAAGCAGGTGATGGAGAAGAGCTCAGAGGAGACGTTTTCCTGCCAGGATTACTCTCATAGCCCGAGAGAAGCGTTTCTCAGGAAATAATGGCTACAATATGCTTTTAACAATCTCAGCCTCAAACCATCAAGTTTTGGGCTTATAATCACTATACTCTTTCTTGAGTAAGTTTGTTCAGAGATGGAAAACACTCTAAGAACAGAGACGCTGTGCAATGGATCACTCCATACACAGTCACGGGTAGCTGCCTCTTCACTATTCACATTTCACATGAAAACTCCTTTTGCCCGTGGGTCATTGCTCAAACTCATCACAGCCCCATCGTGCCTCCACCGTGAAGATCAAGCTTGTTCAGTCTGGAGCAAGGGCGCTCAGGCTCCCTCGGTTACCGGAGCCCCTGGAAGTCACAGCACCCCTCTTAGTACATCACGGCGTCCACTCACACTCCATCCTGTTGCACAAGCGGAAGCGGCGTCACGACCGAAAGGATGCCTGTCTTGTGTGCATGTGACACGGTATTTCATCCACGGGAACGTGCATCCCCAAACCCAGGGAAACCAAGTATAATCATCTGGTCTTGAGTGTTTTGATGAATATTTTTTGGCTTCTCAAAATTTGGTTTTAGACTGGACTTATTAGCAATTAAGCCTTCAAAAAATGATTGGCATAAACTCTGAAATAGAGGAAAAGCTCTCCATCAAATAATCAACTCCGTGTGTGTGTGGTTGTGTATGTGTGTGTGTGTGGTGTGTGTGTGGTGTGTGTGTTTGGTGTTGTATGTGTGTGTGGTGTGTGTGTGTGGTGTGTGTGGGGGGGAGAGGGAGAGAAAGACGGCTGAGCAAACATAATTACCATCAGTACAGCTCTAGACACGCTGATAGAACATGAGTGTTTCAAAACACACTGCTTAAAAGGAAAGCAGCGTGTATGATTACGGTTTACAAAATTATAAATGATTGGCTCATCCGTTAATATTGGAACAAGGTGCACCTTTGAACAGACACTCTCTTCTAGCTGCTCTAGGAAAGCACTGAGCCTCTCTGACGGGCACTTACACTCACCCACCTGAACGATGCCGGACGGGCTGTGCTCTGAAGGAGCTTGTCATCTGACTGGGGACAGCAGATGCTTACAGGAGAGGTGGTGGAATAACAGCATGTAAACCCCAGGTAGACGTGTGGTCTTGGAGACATGAAGGAAGAATAAACATGTTGGTAATTCAGAGGAGGTGATCAGGGAAACTATAGATTTAATATACTATCAAGAGATGCCACTCCATCAAACTTATAAAAAAAGATGTAGTTAACTTGAGCTCTGAAGGGTTGGAGGGGAAAGCAAGAGGTGGTTCCGATGGAGACAACAGAAATGAGCAAAGGCTACAACCACAGTTGGACATGGTCTATTTGTTCCTGATTCAATGAGTGACCCTCTCTGACCAAGGACGGTGGCCATGGCGGCAAGATGGGAGATGCTCTAGTGCAGATACGGCACAGTGAACTCGTGCACCTGCGCAAAGCGCCCACGAAGAGCGCGAGGGGTTACTTCACGAGCGCACAGGGGTGAGATACAGCGCCTCACGCACTAGAGCCATCATCAGAACTTCCACGGCTTTTTGGCGTGTCAGTTTGGGAATTGGGAGGTTGGGACAGAAAGCTGGAATTACTGGCTTAGGTAAAACAGGGCTGTGTCCTGAGGTAGCCCTGATCCAGAGGCTCAGCGGTGTCATCGGCCCAGCACATCTTCATCTCTCAGCCCCGCTTCCCTCTGCGCTGGCTTCGCTTTCAGTTTCTGCGCAGAGGCAAGATGGCAAGATGTTCTGAGGTTGAGGGTGAGTGGAAATGCAACATCTTTCCAGCAGACCACCCCACGAGTCTTGGAGCACATGTTCAGAACAGAGTAATCACTGTCACCCGGAGGGATTTCCGCGCTGGTCGGTCGGGTCCGGGGCTCCCTCTGCAGACCTGTCTGAGCTGCCGTCTGTGACGCAGTCGTGGTCCCCAAGAGAAATCCAGGGTCTTGTGGCCAGAGGGGAAAAGAGGCATGACTTCTGGGCAGGAGAAACACAGCTTCTCATGCACATTTCCTGCCCGTCCCAGACCCTGTCTCCTCAGGAGACCTCGGGACTCCTCTCTCAGCCCCGTTTCTTCCCTCTTACCCTATTCGCCTGGTAGATTTACCCCATCCTGCTTTGGCTTCTCAGTAAAGAGTTGTGAACTCCATTCTAGTCTCCATCATGGCATTTGCTTCTGTAAAATCCACACTCACTGCATGGCGCCTGGCAAACATGAGAACCACCCGTCCTGAAGATAACGCCGAACGTCAGGTGAAGCGACGGAGGGCCGTTCCACGCAGGGTTGCGACGGATGTGATGTCCTAGCTAGTTACGGAGGCAGCGGCGTGGCCGCGAGTCGGGACGGGAAGAGCCCTCGTGAACTTCCATCATTTCAGTTTGTTGAGGTGTAGCTTTGCAACTTACTAAATGGACGGGGCTGCAAGAAGGGACAGTGAGAGCCAAGTTTACTCAGGATGGAAGGTGGAAACATTGTAGAGGGAAAGTATCAGGAAAATCAGACGAGAAATCTGTTCAGGAAAATGTACACAAATTTGATCTTGACGTGTTGTGTTTAAAGCGATAATGGGCCATCCAACCAAAAATGTCTGAAAGGCACAGAGACGTCTGTTACTTATTGAGCACAGATTCCATGCCAAGAATTTTACAAGACTTATTTCTAAGCCTCACAGTAATCCTGTAAAGCAGATATTTTTTGCTCTCCTTTTATATAAAAATGGAGACAGAGAGATTCGTTATCTTGCTCAACTTGTGAGAGGCAGAGCTGGGATTTGAGCAAAAGGTCTGTCTCGCTTCAAAGTCTGGACCAGATCCAAAGATCAAATTGCTTGGAAGTTGCAAAATGCTAAATCTGCCCAGATCAAACCAAACAAACTCCCGGTCTGAATCCCTCTCAACTGCAACCCACTGCTTCTGATGGGTGTAGGCCAGGCCCCTGATGTTTGCTCAATTCCTCCACTACCAAGATGAATCTGGACGGTGGCTGATCGCTGCTGGAGAGAGGCAGGAAGCCAGGAGAGCACCTGCCCCTGGGAGTCTGTTTGGGGAGAGGATGGCCATCTGACCACTTCTTCACGGAGGTCACCCATCCCTGCCCCAGGGCCCCAGGTCACCCCCATTCCCCATACGGAGATCAAGGGCTCCATATTGGCTGAATTCAAGCCCAGTCTCTTCCTAAATTAAATCCATCAAGACCTTTTTATCTTTGTGGTCCTGCTGTCTGTATCTCAGGTCACTTCTGAGACAGCAGCAAACAGTCTTAAAAAATTATTAGCCCCAAACAAGATCCAGAAGCAAGGGCTTTACAAAGACCCAGTTGTTGAAGGCAAGCCACGGTTTAAGTCAGGAAGAAAGCTAAAAACCCAAACAGAAGACAGACAAACAAAATCAAGATACCTCATGGCTTCATTGCTGACCCGGAGCGAGGAAGCACTCTCTAAGCGGAAACTGCTAACGACTTTGTTGTTAAGGAAGAACCTAGGATTGTTCCTCACAGACTTTCGGAATAAAATTCAGACATAGGGAAAAGGCTTGACCCCAATGGGATAAAATGTGTTTCAGATAAAACATGTAACTTTATGCATCTCTGGTTCACGTAGACCAGCGGCCACGGTTTCACTCCTCACTCGCATTAGTGAAGCATCACTATGTAACAGCTGTCCTAACGCTGAAGCTCTGAGCTGTTAAAAAGTCGCCCAAGGCCACGTAAAGCTGAAGTTTGAGCTCAAACCAGTGTTAGCACCCCTTCTGTGTCCCCCACCCCTGGTTAGTCCAGTGCAAGTTTGGCCAAGTCCTAGCTGCTGGGACCTGAGGTTTTTGGCCTGTGGGTTTTCTCTGGCCACCAAAGCCCACTGTGTCTGCCCACAGGTGGGGAGCCGTGCCCGGGGACGGACATCGCCTAGCAACTGACTGCACCTCCCAGCGCCCGCGCCCCCTGCTCTGTGAACTCCAGGCCATGTGGTCCACATCAGCTTGCAGACTTCTCCAGAAGGACTGAGTTAACACTAGTCATACTCGTTCGATGACAAACAGAAAAGAATGCACTTTTCTAGTTCTCTCCTCCCATCTCTGTCTCATTTCTAGAATAATTCCCCAAACGAACCTTACACTCAAATCTTTGCTTCAGGGGCTGCTCCTCGGGGAGTCTACCTGAGCACAGCCAAGTCTGTGTGATTCTGAAGCCCCTTCTACGGCGCGCTGCCGAGGGAGGTGGAGGCTGGGCGCTGTGTCCATCATCCCGAGCGGGAAGAGCAGGACTGGCAAGATACAGGAAGGAGGTCCGAGTAGAATCACGGGGCTTGAGCACCTAGAATGTGGTGGCAGAGCCAGGCACCTGCACGTAAGACACGGAGGAGGAGCAGCAGTTCCGTGTGAGAGCGTCAGGGACATAACCAGCTCTTCCAGCCACAGCGTCCAGCTGGCCTCTCCGGTCGGGAGCTGAGATGCCGACAGAGCCCCGGGCAGGTGGGCAGCACCATCCAGACCCGAGGAACCCGGAGACGGGAACGTGGTCCCTGCAGTGCGAGGACTTCGGGGGGGCCGTGTGAAACGTGCTCGTGTCAAACAAGGCGGAGTCTCAGCGATTTCGTAGGGCCAGCCCGATGGACCCGGACTCACAGCCCCGTGGCTCCAGCCTTTCTGGGACTCTCCAAACTGGGGCTTTTGTAAAGCAGGTCCCCTGCACAGAAAACAAGAGGACTTGGGTTATGTCCTGAATGGCTGTGCAGTGGCAAACATGTCACCAGTCTCTGAGTCTGGTGCCCCATCTGTAAAAATGGCACTAACGACACATAGCAGGGCGGAGAGGGGCACTGGCAAAATTAAATGGGACAAAAAGTGAAGCCTGGGCCACAGTATTTGGCGCACAGTGAGCGCCCAGGGACTGCGATCCACCCCACTGTGGGGCTCTTTCCAAGTCCGATCTGCATCTGGAAGGAAACAGCAGTGCAGACACGAGGGCTGGGAGAACCACAAAATACAGCTCAAAGTAAAAAAGAGCTGTTGATGATGTGTGAGTTTTACGTGGTAAGCTACCGCATTAAGATAAAAGTGCGTTATCTGGCCTGATTTGGAAGCGCCCTGGGAGAATTTCTGTTATGACCTAAAAGGAAAAAAATATCTTGAATGGCTTAAGCTGAAGTTTAAAACTGCAATTCTAAGATTTCTGGCATTAATAAGCAGCCAAGGGGGGTTATTTGGGGGCAAGGCCAGAGTTTCATTTTGATGCTCCTGAAAGAAGAATGCCAAAGCAGACTAAATGTGTGTGATAGAAAGTTCTAAGATTTTAAAGAGTCCTTTGAGCTGAAACATGCACGCGAATGTTAGATCAGAGGTTCTAGAAAGTCAGGTATAATTTGTGGAAGGTGGAATTTAAGTTCATAGGACTTGGGCCCAAGTCCCGTCTTTGCCACCTCTTAATATTTGATGCTGGACAATGGAATGCACTTCTCTAGTTCTCAATTTTTGACGTACAGCATGCGGAGAATGAGACACCTAGGTCGCACAGTCTTTGGAAGGTTAAGTAAGAGAACGGCTGAAAATATTATGAGTCTAGGCACGGAACGTGATTTCTTAGTTGATAACCTGATAATCTGCACGCCTGGAACGTTCCCTTCTTGCTCCTTTATACCCGCAGCCGCATCGGATGCCATTTAGAGGACGAGGAACGAACGTTTGCTCTGCAGGAGAAGCAGCACCATCTGCTGCACGAGCAGCAGAAAGCGTGACCACGTCCAATGGCCACTTTGGACAAATCATTTAACTGGTTGTCTGTAAGGTGCGTTACATTACTTGACCTTCACAGAACCACAGAGCGTTTCGAACTTGAATGTGTTAGATTTCACTCAATTCTGGGTACCTGGCTGGTAAGTATCGTGACTTCCCCTTCACAGGGGAGATGATAAGAAGCAAGGACATGGACTGACTTCACTCGTCTGGATTTTTAGTAAATAGTTCTTGAGTGTCTAGCTGTTTGGACTTAATATGCCCCAAATTGAACTCACGATCTTCTGCCCAAATCTGAACTTTTCTGGAGGCCATCATCTCTCTGTGCGGAAACAGCTCTGGGGTTCCCGAAAGTAGCACGTTACACAAAACCTCGGCTGTAGGGCGCTTACTTGGGAGTCAATCCCAGGAAGTCCAAGTGAGGGAAAGTCAGAGAAAAACGGGGAAAGGGAGACAGGCAGTGATGGAGGCAGCCTGGAACTGAGGACAGACTGAGAATGCTCTGAGGAAGCAGAGAGAAGGCGTCTCAGAATTGCCCCCAGAGTGGGGAGGCTACGGCGTTTATCTGCTGATTCGAGGCCCCACCAGGGGAACGCTGCCCCCGGAGGTGGTGACACCCTTGCCCTCCACGTTTCTGGGCTGCACCTGGGGGAGAACCCCCAGGCTTCGTATTAAGCCCCAAGACAGCCCTCGGAGAGATGCGTTTGGCCCTTGAAGCTGGCCATCTGTCTCCTGGACACCAGCTCAGGGTTCACCTTGAGATATAAGGAGACTTGGCGTGAGACGACTGCTCTTGCCAGAAGCTTCAAGGAGGTACCACCATTTTCAAGGACAGAGAACGTCAGAAGGGCCTGGCATGTTATCGAAAGGGGCTGTCTTTTGCTGGTGATGCTTAAGCAAACTGTGTCCTTGCTCAGATTAACACCAGAGGAAACGAAAATAGAGGTTTTGTAAACTGGACTCCGTCAAAAGCATTTGAAATGTGCTGTGTACTCTCTAATACAGTAACCATTAACCAATGTGGCTATTTGAATGTAATTCATTATAACTGAGTCCAGTTAATATTCAGATCCCTAGTTACTGAGGCCATTTTTCAAGTGCTCAGTGGCTTCACGTGGCTCGTGCTACTGTCCTGGACAGTTCAGGACAGAACATGCCCATCACTGCAGGGCGTTCTGCCGGGCAGGGTGGGAGCACATTTCCTAAGGCTGACCGCAAAGATTGGTCCTGGATCCCTACCTTCCTCTGTTGAGGGCCCTTCATAGTGTGATTCTGCAGGGACTCCATGGCGAGGTGATGCCTGTTTTCCTAGCCCTTAAATCTGAGCTTAGCACGTGATTTGCTTCAACCAATGGGAGTTCAGCGGATGGGATGCCAGAGGCGGGCTGACGAGCACATGTGCACTGTAGCTTGCTCCCGGGCGGCCTGTGGTTTCCATCACTTCCTGACACGTGTGCCCCTCCATGTGCGAAGCAGGCAAGCTTTTCCCGCATCTCATCAAGCCTCCCTGCGCCTGTGCCAGCACCCTCCCCTCTGCCGGGAAAGCACTTTGCCTGTGCTCCACCGCCCCGTATCCGCACACGCCCACTGACGTCTCCCCCGCAGTGACGCCTCTCTGGATCACACCTTTGTCTTCTCCATGTCTCTTATGCTTTACATCTGCTGCCACGCTTGGCATTAGTAGGCACGTCATAAATCCCCAGTAAACGCCTGGAAATATTTCACAAGTTTATCCTGCACTTCACTGAACTCCTTGTAAACTTCTCACATGGATGCAATCCGCACTATAAGAAACATCTGCTCTTCTCCAGTTTCTAAACATCCCTCTGCACTCCAGTAACTAACTGAAGGTCCATGCATGACTTTATTAACTGACCATTAGCCAGGGTCCCTCATGGTGACCGTGGTAGTAATTTCAGACCAAGAAGTCAGCCACAAACCCTGGCACCTCCTCAACCCTGCTACTGTACTGCCACTAACTCAGAGATGCCGTCCCTGTCCCTGACCCCAACTGTCATCCATCAGAGTCGAGACACAGGATCCTCACATGGAATGTTCCAGCATGGATAGGACTCCTGAAATAGGAGGTTTGGATTAACCTGTCTTCTTATGTTCCTGCCCAGAGTCAGTATGAAAAAAAAAATGGAAAGAAAAACTTGAGAAACTTGAGTTTAGCCCCAGATTTTCTACTTGCCTATGTTCTGACCTAGGGCCAGGCATGCTCCATGTCAGTGACTTGGTCCACTGGCCTCTGATGGGTCTAATGACCTTCTTGCATGGTGACTTAGAGTCACAGATGATGCATGTGATGAGTCTAGAAGGTGGCCCAGCCAGTGGCTCGCACTCTGGACACCTAGAATCCAGAATCCATTGTCTGTTAGGAACTTCCTAAGGTCTGTTTCCTTCCTGCCCAAGAAGGGAGAAGGGAGTGTTCCTGTCTTTAGGATCTCAGATCATTCCACTGGGCTTGGGAAAACCTAGTGGCCAAAACTGGCACAGACGGACAAGCCTTTAATTTCTGCCTGACGGGTGCTTCCCAGAATTTTCCCTTGATATTCCAGCTGAGGTCACGCCAAGCAGCAAGCACAGGCTTGATGAGCTATCCCTGATGGAAGGGATGGTTAAGTGAAGCCAGAGGGAAAAGCCCTAGAGATTATAAATAATGCAAATCCATCGATTCCAGCCAATATTCTGCACAGGAAAATCTTCCAGTAAAGCTCCAGTTTCCTCAGAGCATTTGTGACCTTTTGGCCAATATCACATAAAAATCTAGTAACAAACAGATGAAGAGACAATGCAAATCCTGTTTCTATGACCCTACACAACGAACAATAATAATAACACTGTAACTATCACGGGGCAGTTGCTCAGATGAAATAAGGGTGATAGGATTAGACAGGTTTGGATTAGACAGGTTTGCCCAGAAAGCAAAGGAAATACTCAGAAGTCATGACCTTGGCCATGGGGTTGACCTTCACACTAGCAGCACATGTGGTTCCATCTGAATGATACTTGGGAACGTCTCCTCTCCACCTCCACACACACGTGACCCCCGTTGTCCTGCTTGGTGGCGGAATGCCCCCTCCAGCACCAGCACACACATTGTGGATGCATCCCCTTGGAGTGAGCTTGACTTTTCCATGTTTTTTTTTCCACCCAGATGTGCTCCTTGTGAAGGAGCAGTGAAGGGTTATTAGTGCTCATTCATGGTTCAGTTGATTGCAATCGCTGTGTTCTCGGTTACTGGTATTTAAGGCTGCGTAGAAATGCACACTCTGTTTTGGCAACTGCGACCTATTTGCTAGGGAGAGTGGGGAGAGTCAGACACTCAGGCTCTGCCTTGGCTCTGCCAGCACGGTCCTGTGGTCAAGCCACTTCCCCCTCCGTAAGCTCGGTGTCCCCAGCCGTACAACAAGGTCTGGGATTAAATGATTTCACATACCCCTCTGCCCTAACATCCCCTGACTCCGTAGGTCCCAAGACAGGGAAAGACGGCACTGGTTCGTTTGAACTTCAGAGACAGAAGAAAGAGAATGAACAGGATGGAAGTGTGCTGGGGAGGAAGGATGCTGAGCAAGGCTGATGATCTTGGGATGAAGGTACCCGCAGCTCAGGTGGCAGCAGGGGAGCAGAGTCATAGAGAGAGCGTTGGGAGGAAAGGGAGTCCTGCAGGACAAAAGTGACCCAGGGAGTCGTCTACACCCTGGGTCTGCTCAGGCTGGCTCTATTCCACATGGTCCTGACGGCATTTATAGAAAGTAGTATTTGCAAGGTTTTAAAATTCAAATAATTTTTAAGGACCTGAAAGAAACAGGTGGGGCTATGGTTGTTTTAGTGGAAGAATCAGAGACAAGCAGGGAGGGATTCCAGACTCTCCCCGACCCTCTCAGCTTACAGGAGGGAAACCCACGCCCAGAGAGGTGGGTCAGCCCGTCAGGGACGCAGAGCTGCTCAGTGGGAGACAAAGGCTGCAGTACTGGTTTAATTAGGAGCAAAGATCATGCAAATATTTCATCCTCCACTTGGAAATGAGGAGCCAGACCATACTTTTCCCTTAGGTTTCTCAACTGAAATCTTATTTATAAGAAAACCATACAAGGTTGGTGTAAAACGCAGAATTAACTTAGCTCTGCTTAGCGGACTGGTTGGATATGCATAAGCTCTCAAATTTATCGCCGCATTTCATCTTCCAGTGCTGAAGGCCATCAGCGCACCGAACGGCTGTCTTCCATTCGGGAGAGAATGTGGAGGCCAGTGCTTGCTTGATCCCCGACGCAAGAGAAACCAATGGCTTCACATTTTGGCTCTGGCCAGATGGAAAACCTTCCCCTTAAAACCAGAAGGAAGAGCTTCTCAGATTATCAGACTGAGCTTAGCAAAAGAAGAAGGAGGAAGAGAAAGGATGGAAGGAAGGAGGCGAGGAGGAGGAGGCAGGGTGGCCAGCAAGAAGGAAAGTGAGAGTGGACGGAAGGAGGCAAGTTTTAGGAACTTGGAGGAGCCACGACATTCCTGGATATAAGTAGAAAAATGCTGTCATTTCCCCCGAAAATAAATGCTCCAAGGCAAGAGCTCCTGGGAGCTCACATGGGTTTTCTGTGTTTAGGACGCAAATCCAGCACCTCCCTATTTGGGAATTTGGGGCTCCTCGCTCTTAAAGATGAATGGTTGCAATTTGACATTCCCAGGACAGAAACGTCAGAGACACTCCGATTGCAGAGCACAGGGTAGCATAGCAGACCCTCACAGGACCTTCCCGAGCGCCGTCCCCGGACGCTCGCTGCCTTTCCTGGCTTCCGGCACTTCTCTGTCCCTCTGACCGTAACCCCGGTGCCTCTTTGTCACCAGTCACTGGAGGCCGCTGCCTCTTCACGTTAGCCGAGACTGAGACCGGCTGCCTTTGGTTATGGCTGTGATCTGATACCTGTTGTTGACTTCGCGACATTCTTTCTTTCCCACCAGGTTGAAAAAATAAAAGCAAAAACACTCAGGTCTATGAAGAGTCCTTGACCAAGAAGATCCCCTTTCCTTTGTGCAGTGCAGGGGAGAGGCTGGCTGCACCCACGCTCTGGACTCTGAGGGTGCGGTGGGGATGGCGGGGAGTCTGGGCGAAGGAGGTACAGTCCCCAGCCAGGTGGAGGGGTGTGGGGATGGACGGAAAGGGAGGAGGTGAGAGCGCCAAGCCCTGGTTCTGCAGAGTCCTGGGTGGAAGGTCTTCAGATAGAACCTTACCTTGCATCCCAGCCCTCTTGAGCGTCAACCCTAGTCATCACACGCATCCTATAGGGGGTAACACTTATGGAGCTTTCCCATGGCAGATTCTGGATTAAGTGGATGCTCTGCGTGCCGCACTGTCCGACGCATTTTCCTTACAGAACTTACACTCCTGCTGAGATCCAGGGCCGGGGTCAAGTCACCTTCACGATGGTGGCAGCAACGTGAGGTGTCAGGTAGATGGATCTGACACTGCCACCAGCAACTTGGGCATCTTTGTAAAATAGGGATGATGCTAACTGACTTACGTCCTTCCAGCCGACCTCCGGGCACCGGTTGCACAGATCCCAGCAGCGTGGCGTTGCTCTTGTGAACATCACAGTGACCTCTGCAGAGCTGGGCTTCAGGGGACCATGCGACGGTCACACCACCCTACCTCCCTGGGCCTCAGTGCACTGTACTCGAATATGAAGGTGACAGATGGCATCTCGCTACAGCGTTATTCACGTATTAAAGCACCAGGCACGGCACATGGGCTACAGCACATATTTGAGGCCTTCCTCGCGTGGGTCTTCCACATCACTCTTACAAAACTGTCAGTATTCCCAATGTGGCACGTTCTTAACCTGGATCACGGGGAGACAGGAAAGGGGAGCTTGTAAAAACCCACCAGGCTTGTCACATCGGTTTAAATTGAGCCCAGAGAGTTGGGTGATAGGTCATTTTTAAGTCTTTCTATTTTGAAGAAAAGGAAAATACTGTTCATTAATTGGACTAATTCAGTGACTAAAAAAAAGAAGTTATTTTTCCTAAAATAAAATCAAAAGAATCCAGTATGTCCAAAGTCCTTTAGCTGGGTATGTCAGGTAGAGGGGAGGCTGCCTGTGAGCTGCAGTGCAGCCGTGTCCCCGCCCTTTAGGAGCCCCTCTCCCAGGTGCCCGGCCCTGCCCTCCCCCCGCCCCCAGCCTCCACCCCTCCCCCAGGCCCCCTCTCGCTGAGGCTGCAGGATGCTGGGTCTGTTCTTAGTTAAGGACAGGAAGAGAACGAAGTGAAGCCGGGGCTATTTGCTGCAGTTGTCAGTTCCATGAAAGATCACAGGCAGCGTGTCTACATGTTAAAATGCGGTTCTGTACTCTCGGTTTTCTGTCTCTTGTGGTTCCTGCTCCGAAGCCCTGGTTGCAGACCGCGTTCTATTTCACGGGGGCCCCTTCCCACCCCTCAGAGCAAACACTGGTGTCTCAGACCCTATCATCCCAACCAGAGCCCACGGACTCTTTGGAGCTCTCTTTTTTTTTAATTCAGAATCATCATGGTTTAGACATACTTCTGTAACTTACGCAATAAGAGGACCTGGTGTTTATCAAAGTAATTTTTTAGTGAAATAAAAGCTCCTATGTGTTAAAAACGTCAAATGGCTTCTCAATTCTAAGCAGCAGAAATCAGCTCTGAGCCTTTTTTTTCCCCCTGAAGCAGTGGCCCAGGACAAAATATAAAATGTTTGTTAGTCAGAGACGGGAAAACAGAAAGAAGGAACGAGCAGAGTGCTTTTTCCAGAGTGTGTGCATTTCCTCTTCTTTCTCATTCTATGCTGATGGGCATCTTCCTGGATGTGTTTTGGTGACTCTTCTTTGGACACTGAAATTTCTCAGTTTGAAAGACTAGGAAATTATCAAAACTAATTTTTAGACAAAGTTCCTGGGGGATAGTTGAAATAAAGGAGTTGTTTTCCTCTGCTTCCTGGGATGCCCCACACCCTTGTCCTGCCGGAGGTGATGGAGTTGACAGGATGTGGGGGTTGGGGGGGTGAGGGGCTGAAGGGAGGAAGGAGAGGAAGAGGACAGAGTCAGAATTAACCTTCACGTTTTCATCTCCCAATTTAAAACCATTTTAGTGCCATTGTCTAAGTTGACTGCACTGCAAGAAGCAGCACCTTGGGGATCACGGGAATTTGGAGCTGATTTTGGACATGCTCGATTTGAGATCCCTGGGAGGCATGTGGATGGAGATGTTGAAGACGAAGCTAGGTAGTCAGGGCAGAGGGGTTCACTGGGTCTCACCAGAGGACAGGAGGTGCACAGACGAAAATGCTCAGGGAGACAGTTTATTTCAAAGATTAAAGGTGCCCGTGAGGATTTCAACTTTTAAATGAAAGGAAGAGAAACCAGTGTTTGAAGGAGAGAATGGTCCAGCCAATAAAACGTGCTGAGGGGTCCGGTAAGAAGATGATGTCAAAGTGTTCCCAGCACCCAGTGATGTGGGGGCTCCGATGACCCAGGAAGAAGCCCTGTTGGGGGGATGATTGGTGTGGAAGACAGAGGAGCATGTCCAAAGGGGGAGGAATGGTAACGGGAGCTCGTAATTCCAGGTTGTTCAGCTAAGAAGCAGAGGAGAGATGGATAATAGCTGCCAGTAGAGACAGGACTCGGAAACATAACACGGTTTGTGAGACAAGGAAGATCTGAGCATGCTTAAATGCTGACCCAGGAGAGAAGAGGGCGGGGCTCTCCACCAAGAGAATGGACAGCAGCAAGGCAAGTGAGGCTTCCGAGAGGCAGGTGGGCGGGAGACAGGCCCAAGGTGGGAGGAGATCAGGACAGTCTGGCACAGATGGAAATGGCTTTACATTTAGGTCCAGCTTTGTCTCTTTCTCACTGGATAATTGCACTGAATTGTGTTACCTTCAAAGATGTTGACGTTCTGACCTCCAGTACTTCAGAAAGTAGCCTTATTCAGAAATAAGGTCTTTGCAGATGATCAGGTTCAGATGGGGTCGTTGGGGTGAGCCCTAATCTGATACGATCGTGTCCTCACAGAAAGAGGACATTTGGACACCGATACAGACAGGCACAGAGGGAGGACCACTTGAAGACACAGGGAGAAGACGGCCGTCTAGAACAAATTGGAACAGACTTCTCCTTTACAGCCCGCAGAAAGATCCCAAACCACCTAGACTTCCGTCTCAAATTTCTAGGATCTCAAACTTCTAGCCTCCAGAAATATGAGGGTAAATTTCAAGTGACTAAGCCACCCAGTTCATGGTTCGTTGTTACAGCGTTCCCAGGGAACCAGTAGATCGATCTTGGCTCTTAAATTTTAAATTAAATTGTTCCTGAATCTGATATCTACCTTTGAAACATTGCTGTAAGGGTTAAATGAGGTGCTACGTGTGAAGCGCTCAGTAGGCACTCAGTAAAAAGTTCCTATGTATCTAGATCAGGTTTGAGGGGTGATTATAAATGTCTCTTGTTAAACATCTATAATTAGAGTCTTGATTGTTAATTATATGAATTATCCTAAGAGGAACAGCTGGGGAAACGATCACAACACTCATCCAGAACATGGCTCTGGGTCACGGTGCAGTTGGCGTGCACGGGGGCCCTTCGGCGCGGCGTGCGTGATCACAGCCATCCTCCCCACCGTGACGCACGCTGCCTCTTGGCCTGAAAGAGAGCGGAGGGGACTGAGACCGCGCCTCCTGGGAACCTGTGGAGGTGGCTTCCTGGGAGGATCGCTTTGCGTAAGGATGCCCACACGATAGGATGAACACTGGGACAGTGTCTCCAAGGCACTCCAGGATTCTGGAAAGTGAATCCCCAAGTGTGCATAGCCGTGATGGGGGATGTCTTTTCAAAGTGAACCTTGACAACTATAGGACCGTATTACATATGTTTGGCATAAAATCGTCTCATCCTCTCTGAGCAATGGATAAAGAATAGCCTAGCTGGCATACAGGAGGAATTAAAAATGAATTAGCTGACCCTCCTATGGCACTGGAGACATGACAGGCATTGTTCTAACACACACAGCTTTACAGTTTATATGCTTTGCTGAACTTCACAGCAGCAGGAGGAGGGAGATGCTGTTATTCCCATTTTACAGGTAAGAGTAAATGAGGCACTACTTACGGAACTGACCTGTGGTCCAGGGTCCCACAGAGAATAAGACATCTTGCTAGTCTCCTTCCTCTGTATCTTTCACCCCATGATCGGATCTGGAAAATCACTCACTGAGGGACCGAACATGGTGAGGAACACAGCTGTCCCTTTGAGCCTGAGGTGCCTTATAGAATCCTAGTGAACTCAGCTAGTGGGAGGTGGGTGCCGTTGTCTTGAGTCTGTCATGGAGAAGAGATACCAGAACCAAGCCTGGAGGCAGATTTTTGAGCCATCAGGATAGCAGAGACGCATATGAAAAGACAAGACGGGTGCAAATGGAAACTGATGGGAACCTATAAAAGTATCCCCAAGGTCTGAGAATAGAAGAGTTGCAAAGGGAGATAGAATGAATTAATTGAAGCGCACACACAGAGCTGAGATGCAGCAGCAGTCATTTATGCATCTATAAAATCACACATTGTAAGTGCCTAATCTTAAAGTTTGAAAGGCAAAACTTGGTGTATTTTTTCCCCCTGCTAAATCTAGGAGAATGCTTTTATGACCACTGGGATATGGAAGTCTTTCCTAAACAAGACTTTAAAAATGCAATCTCAAAATGAAAAAAAGAATGGTAAGTGTGGCTATATATACTAAAACTGAGAAAAATATCACAAACAAAATTCAAAGACAGGCCGCAGACAGAGTACAGGCATGTGCAACTCACAAAGCATGGGGGAAATTAATAACCAGAATATATGTAGCATTACAATCTAATTAGATAAACAATCCAATAAAAGCCAAAATAGATACACAACCAAAACAGAAAAATACAAATGGGGGCGGAAACCTGAATATCTAAAAGGTATGGGGAAATTTTCTGCCTCATGAGAAGTCAAAATGTAAAATTCAACAACGGGATACCATATCAAACTGTCAAACTGGCCAAAAATGTGGAAGATCAGTGAGAACTCTCATATATTACTACTGGGAAGGTAAATTGGTACAGCTAATGTGGAGAATAATTTCCAGTAAGACAAAAACACACAACGCAGAGGCAGGGAGTTATTACTGAATTCTGAGGAGGAGAAAACCAGCGGCAGTGTGGTCAGGAGTTCCCTGTGGTGATGTCTATCATCCTCGAAACCAACAGGAGACCGTATTGAGGGCGTGAGGGTCAGGGATGAAGTTAATGTCACAAGAAGTCTTGAAATTGGCCCAGCCCCTTTAGAGACTGTGAAACTAACAAGAGATCGGTTTAAGGCTGGCTGAAACCGCCCAAGGCCACACTGAATTTGGAAGTTTAAAAGTCCATCATGGGGCTCACCAGCACACCTGTGTGGTTTCCTTTAGTAGGTCTGGCAGTGGGGGAGCAAGGCTAGTTTGATCTAAAGACGGAGGATGGGCCTGGGGCGGAAGGGATAATCATGGGTCCTCTCCCTTAGTTCTGATTATCCTGCTTGGTTGTAAATGTCCAGATGTGCGGGCTGATAATGAAACTGTTCAGCCTTTTCTCAGAGTCCAGCCGCATGCCGGGGTTCACTGATCTTGCATGGCAGCTGGTGGGGACCGGCTAGGTGGTGCCCTGAGTGGACTCTTCCGTTTATCATTGGGAACGCTGGCCTCTCCTTTTTCTAATCTGTTCCAGTTTTTCCATTGTGCTGGATTCTAAGCTGGAGGGCTGGCTGTGCTGTGGGAACAATCTGCACAGCTTGGCTGGTATCCTTCCTCTTCCTGCTTCCCCGTGACTTGTGAGAATACTTTCGCAGAATCGCTGACTCGGGGCTGCAGATGGAGGGAGCTATGAGAGGATGTGGATCACTTCCACGGGCTTGGAAACTGAATGACAGCATCATTGATAGCTGCAAGCTTCAATTTCAGGCAAATGTCTAGGATTTAAAAAAAAAAAAAAACAGAAACAAAACTGGACAGAGCTCTGCTAGAGAAAGAAGAAGGTCAGAGAAGGAAAGATGGATTCATTATAATTTTTCACAACAAGGGAGACAAAGTATCCCAAACTACCATCAAAGCCGGTGTCTACTCGTCCCTGTGAAGGTTACGGATCCCTGAAGCATCCTTTTGTCTGATTTGAAACTTAACTATTCCATGGATCATTACTGTCGTGGTTCTTATTTGACTAAGTCCCAGTCAAGCAATCACACCTGGGGGCAGACGAAGGCCCGTATCAGAGGTGATATGCTTCATTATGGGGTAGAGACCCATCTTTACGCTCAAGTTCAGGTTCTTCTACCACCGCCTCAGAAAAATCAAGTCCCACCAATTCTGACTTACATCCACAGACATTTACTGAGCTCCCACGATGCATGAGACATGGTCTGATTTGTGTTGTGACAGCAGCCTTGCTGATTTCCTCTGGCTTTTCTGGAATAGTTCTTTCTGGAACAAGGCAGCAATGGTCCATCCTTTCAAAATGCTCTGAGACCCATGACCCGCACTGGGAAGCCAGACCTGCTCAAACACAAATCAAATATCTCATATGGCTTTACTGAAATTCTGAAAAGGAAAACTGATGAATCCCAAATTAGGTCCTCTGCCTTCATCAGTGAGGGGCATCTGATCCGATTGTCTTGCCGAAACGCAATACAGCTCTCTTTCACGGATTGTTTTCAAAAGCTCATAACATTAAGAAACTCATTTGCTATTTTATCAAGACCCCTATGGAGTCAATTTATACAAAGCACTGGAATAGTTTTACTTCTCATGAGAAATGTTAGACTAAATTTTTAATAAATAGCTTTTATTATCACAGTGGATATTTATACTGTGTTCGTGTTGGTGTATTTATGCCTGTAAATTGTGAATCTGATTGGCGAGGTTGAAATAAAACCATTATTCTCCACAGATTATAATTATTTTCTCATAAGCCTAATTCTATAAAAGCACGGATCTGAACATTATTGGACTGATTAACTGGCAGTTCTTTCAAAAGTTGGGCTTGATTTATTTAGAGTTGTATGAATCCCATCCATTTTTATACTTGCCTTTCTACAATTGTTTTAATACTTTCTTGGTGTCTCTTTAACCTAACTGTCAACTTTACATATATTTTATTGTCTTGATATATGCAGCGTGTTTGCACCTAAGATGTGTACCTCGTTTCTTACTCCATCAAAGAGAAAATGTCGTCATTTTTTACGAGGAGACGTTGTATCTAGAAAGAAGACTCTGCCCCTAACCCTCGTCGCGCAGACCGACGCAGGCGTTCAGGGGCGCCTCTCAGAGCCAAAGCGCCGACTAGCAGCACGGCTACCGTGGACCCTGAGACAGTCAGCGCTTGGTCTGGTGGTCTCCCCGCGACACTCACGAGAGACTGCTTACATTTTAGACACGCTTTCTTTGAGCACAGAGTCTTACACCTGCTCTGTTTGGTAATTATCATAGGCTGTTCCCTCAAAATTCAAATGTTTTAATTCTAACTCCCAAGGAGATGGTTTTTGGAGGTGGGACCTTTAGGCCATGAGGGTAGAGCCCTCATGATGGGACTGATGTTCAATAAAGGAGACCCCAGAGCACTCCCTTGCCCCTTCCACCATGTGGGGACACAGGGAACAACTGGCCACCTATGAACCAGGAAGGGGCCCCTCACCAGATTCCAAACTTGCTGATGCCACGATCTTGGACTTAGCTCCCAGAACTGTGAGAAATAAGCCACCCAGTGAAGGTATTCTGTTACAGCAGCCCAAATTTTCTATTTGAATCATTCTAAGTTAGGTGTTCAAGGGTCTCTGTCACTCCTGCCTTCCCTTCATCCTTTACACTTTTCTGATCTTAGCTCCACATGCTCCACCGCAGTCCTTCTCAGCCTCTCTCACGTCAGCATGTGGAGCTTTCCTGTGGCCCCGGCTGCATCACCAGGGATGATGGGGGTGGAACAGGGGGAGTGGTAGAAGGTAACTAACACTGTAATGAAATGGACTATTTACTTACACATCTCATCTACTAGAATGCACCTTTTAAAGAGATCTAACTCCCCATTATTCATTCAGTGTCCTGTTGTGTAAATATGAATCCATGTAGAACGAATATATTAAGCGCTTGCCAGGTATCATGCGCTTGGCTGTGTTTTCTTACAGTAATCTTGTGACATCGAAAAGAATAATTTTATTGACTTGAGCCTGGACGCTACGAGGTTAAATGATTTACTCAAGGCTACACGGAAAAGCTATATATCAAAATCCATGTTTCTTCCATAGCCCGAATAACTGCTTAAGATAACAGACAAATGTAAGTGAGGCTTTTCCAAAGCCCATTTAAAGTCTCACCTCATTACTCTTTCTAGGCAAAGTTTGTCTTCATATTTACTAGGCAGGAACTAATTCATATTTTTGTCTAAGAGCATTGCCTTCATGGCAGGCAAACAAAAAAAACCAAGGAAGAATGAGTATAAAGGCTATCAGTTTGAAAATCAGTTTCTTAGAACGATTAATCAGGCAGCTCCAGTTCAGAATTGAGTAATAAGCATAAATATTTGTTCTCCACACTCCAAAGACTTCCACTGAAATAAAGGCTTAGAAGAAAAAAAAAAGATTTGGGATAAGTAATAAACAACAAGTTGAGAGATTTCCACAAGTTTCTGGAAGGGGATAGGATGGGAGAGGATGGGAAGATGAAAAAAGTAGAGAGATATGTGATTCAAATTCTTTAAAAAAAAATGGAAAAGCAAACTAGCTATTGAAGTGCAGAAAGTATCTGTGTTCAGAATTCGTAAACAGCACAGCAGTTGGCATTTAGAAATCAGACTAAAAACAAGAGTGTACAAATTACTCAACCACACCACTGGACACGCTCATCCTCCTGCAATGTCTCAGTCTCATTCAAGTCGTTGGTGAATTTAGTTCCTTGCTGTCCTAGGACGGACACTCTAATTTCCTTGTTGGCTTTCAGAGAAGACCAACCCTTTGTTTCCAGAGACAGCCTATGGGAGACAGGATGCTGTGGGGGTGAGGGGAGCAGAAAGCAGATCTCTTAGAGGTTGAGCACATGACCACTATTACACTTTACATTTACAATAAAAGAATTGGAAATAATATTTTAAAAACCTCCCAGACCTTAGAATGGGATTTAAAACATATCAGAAAACAGACAAGACCAGTGCCAGAGGACCAACATGGAACTGATAAAAATTCCAGAAAAAAGTAAAGACACTAAAATGGAGGAAATAACAAAAATAAGAGAAGCAGCAGGAGGAACTTCCTCAAATCTGAAGAAGGAAATGAGTCTTCAAATGAAGTTTCCCATCAACAGCTCACACACTGAAGACAACTGCAAAAGAGACACCCAAGACTGCAGAGACTCTGTCGCACCTTCCTAGATGGTAGACTTCACCAGTGAAACCATCCGGGCCTGGTGCTTTCTGTTCTGCAAGGTTATTCATTGTTTATCCAATTTCTGTAACAGAAAAAGCCTATATAGATCATCTATTTCTTCTTGTGTGAGTTTAACAGATTGTGTCTTCAAGGAATTGGTCCATCTCATCTAGGTTCTCAAATTTGGGGGCATAGAGTTGTTTGTAACATTCCTTTATTCCATGGGATCTGTAGTGTTGTTGTCTCTTTTATTTCTGATTTGTTTTCTCTTTTTTTAGTGACATACAGTCAGTTTACAATGTTGTGTCAATTTCTGGTGTACAGCGTAATGTTTCAGTCACATGTGTACATACATATATTCTCTTTCATATTTTCTTTTTTTTAACATTTTTTATTGATTTATAATCATTTTACAATGTTGTGTCAAATTCCAGTGTAGAGCACAATTTTTCAGTTATACACGAACACATATATATTTAGTCACATTTTTTTCTCCGTGAGCTACCATAAGATCTTGTATATATTTCCCTATGCTATACAGTATAATCTTGTTCATATTCTTTTTCATTATAGGTTACTGCAAGATATTGAGTAGAGTTCCCTGTGCAATACAAAAGAAATTTGTTGTTTATTTATTTTATGTATAGTAGTTAGTATCTGCAAATCTCAAACTCCCAATTTATCCCTTCCCTCCCTCTTTCCCCGCTGTTAACCATGTTTGTTTTCTTTGTGAGTCTGTTTTTCTTTTGTAAATAAGTTCCTTTGTCTTTTTTTTTTTTTTTTTAGATTCCACATATAAATACTATCATATGTTTTTTTTTTTTCTTTCTATTTCTGGCTTACTTCACTTAGGAATGATGATCTCCAGTTCCATCCATGTTGCTGCAAATGATATTATTTTATTCTTTTTTATGGTTGAGTAGTATTCCTTTGTATACATACACCACAACTTCTTTATCCAGTCCTCTGTCAATGGACATTCAGGTTGTTTCTGCTATTTTTGATCTGTGTTTTCTCTTTTTTTTTTTTTTCAGTTAGCTGGGCTAGAGGCTTATTGATTTTACTGAACTTTTCAAAGAACCAGCTTTTGGTTTTGTCGATTTTCTTTATTGATTTCCTGTTTTCTATTTCATTGATTTCTGCTCTAATTTTTTGTTCTTCCTTTTCTTCTTCTTCCTTTGGATTTGGCTTGCTCTTCCTGGTATTTTGACTTTAAACACTTCTCTGATTTTATTCAGTTATTATTAACAATAAATACTATGCACAGAATATTGGATGCAGAGTTATGGGCTGTGTTCTTCAGCAGCTTGTATTTTTTTTTTTTTGAAATGGTAGAACACACATTGAAGTCAAATAAAAAGTAAAAGTCAGAAGACTTAAGAAAGTGGTAACAGCCACACCTTGTGCAGGGAAAAACCTGGGCTTTAGTTTCAGGTGCACTTAGTCTAGATCTTGACTCTCACACAGACAGATGTTTGGCTGCAGGCAGTTACATAAACCTTCTGCCTCAGTTTTTTCATCTGTGAAGTGGGAACAGTAACATTAATATTACAAAAAGGGCATGAGATGTAGATAAAATGGAAATATTTAGCATTGGACCTGGTGATGATATACATGGCTATGTTCCATGGATGATTCAAAGAAGTCAGGTAGAAGTAGGATTCGGGGAGGGGAGGAGGCAGGATGTGAGAACAAGAGAAAGAGAAACAGATAAAGTGCTGCATTGGCCATAAACACCTACAACCTACAGCAGGTGCAAGTCACTTTAAAGTGTTTAGCCTCTAAGTGACAAAGGAACTATGCCCTTCGTCCGAAAGTAAAATCTGTCTTTGTCCTGAAAAGAGCAAGTATGAAATGAGAGAAGAAGAGACGTATGGGAGTAAAGTATGTGTGCACAGAGTTATGTATTTGTACATTTATGTCAGAGAAAGAAGAATGTTGTGAAACTGGCCTTAGCACAATGGAACAGTAATTATTTTGTAAAGACACCGTTATCACGTATCTCAGCTACTGCTGTATTCCGAAACCGCTCACCCCTCGTGCTCTCACTGACTAGAGAACGTCTTGTTTCTCCCTTTCTCTAAAAACAGAGGCTTAAGAATGTAATTGTTGGTAATACACAAAAGGTGGTACATACACACAGAGGCCTGTGTTTCAGCCTCAAGAAGGAGGGAAATTCCGACACAGGCTATGACATGGATGAAACTTGAGGATCACAAAAGGACCCATGATATGATTCCACTTATGAGATACTTAGAGGGGTCGACTTCAAAAAGACAGAAAGCAGAATGGTGGTTGCCAGGGCCTGGGTGAAGACAGGAAAGGGGAGTTATTTTTTAATGGATATAGTTTTATTCTTGCAAGATAAGAAGATTTCTGTGGACGGACAGTGGTCATGGTTGCACAACACTGTGAATATATGTATTGCTACTTAACTGTACACTTGGCAGTGGTTAAGATGGTAAAGTTTGTTGTGCAGATTTTATTGCAATTTAAAAAACAGAAAAAAAATCCTTGTTAGTATTTAAAGAAAAGCAAAATAAAAATAAATTTTAAAAAACGTAAACTGGTATCTACAGACTGGGCACAACCTTATGAGAAGGAGTCCCTGTTAAAGTAAACAAAGCAACAGTCAGTGAACGTTTCATGGTCTGAAATTTAACACCAATATAATAAACTTCACAAAATGCCCCCTTTTCAGCCGCTCAATGAGTTGCTCACAAAAACCTACCCTAGAGCAGAAGAGAAGGATGCTAGGACCCCGGTGTGGCCCAGCTGGATAACAGCGCGTGCTGTCAGACACACAGCATCCTGCACCGGGGGACCTAACGTTCTCCTGGCCCTTCATAGCAGGAAGGCATTTGGCTTCTGTGTCTTGGAGGAGACGGAGGCTGGGAGAAGTGAAGTGCCTTCCCCAAGTCGCTGGCGGCAGGGAAAACTGAGCGCAGCTCGCGACACCTGGACACACGCCGGGCTCCCGGGGGGCGGGCCTGGGGGCCGAGCCGAGCGGGGGCCGCCGGCATCACGGCCACGCCCCGCAGTTGCCGCGGGGGCGGCGGTGGCACGTGGGGTATGCGGCCGACAGCTGCCGAGGGGAATTCTTGGGCCGTGGCCACCCAGCCCCGGCCAGCTGTCCCGCCCCGTGCCCCCGGGGATGCAGGGTCGCGGGGCGAGGGTGCGGATGTTGTCATGGGGCGTCACCGCTGCAGAGGTTAAGCGTCAGTCAGGCTGAGGATGGCCACAGAGGAAGTGACACTTTCCAAAGTGTCTCTTACAGACTGGGGCAACTGCGAGTGTCCCTGTACGCGCGGCTGACTCAGCCTTCAGGTCCCAGGCAAGTGCTTCCGAGTCACTCCCGGGACGCTTCTGAAAATATTACCAAACTCATGGTTCATGCCCTGGTGATGTTTTATAATCCAATCAATTACTGAGTCCAGACTTGTTCTGCTCGCCGCAAGACAGGCCAATAAATCGGGAGCTGAGGTGGTGGGGCAAGGAAAAGCGACTTCACTCGGAAAGCCGGCAGGCCGAGAGGATGGCCGACTAATGTCTTGGAGAGCCATCCTGCTCCAGTCAGAATACAGGCTCTTCTTACACAAAAAACAGGGCAGGGGGTGTGGCTGGTTGTTGCAAACTTCCTGCTGCAAGAATTCTTTGTCCTTGCAGCCATCCACCTGGGCCAGGCCATGGTGTCCCTGTAAACCTCCAACAAAACAAAGGTTATTCTCTGTTTTGCAACTTGCCATCTCCACTAAGTGCAGAAGCGCTGACATCCTTGGCGGTCGGACCCCCGGGAAGAGGCGCTCCTGTAGACTTCAGGCTAAAGGCAACATCGTTTTACTAAAGGTGCAGAGCTGGCAAGACTGCGCCTAGAAAACAGGGCACAGTGGTCAGAAATAAAGGAGCAGATCCAATATTCAGTCAGATGTGTTCTCCTTTGTTACAAATCCAGGGAAGAGATGGGTTTCACGTAAAGAGTCAGAGACTGAGGAGACGAGATGTGCCCCCCCCTCCAGTACACAGCACAGCCCACTCCTGCCTCCATATTCTCATTTACCCTTAAAATGGAGCAGTGTACAGTTTAAGCCAAATAATTTCTATCATGGAAATAAACGGGGCCTTTTCTCCTTTTCTTGATAAACCTTGTTAAGATGTTTGCAACCTCTTCACATCAAGGCAAGACACCTTTGATTAGCAAGACCCATGTTTGCTGACTGCACCCTTCAACGGTGTCTACACTGTCGGGCTATTCTCATGAGCTGGGCAAGCCAAATCTTCTTTTTTCCATTTCGTAAAAGAGCGTCAAATTCCCCAGCTACTTGCAAGGGGAAGTAGTTTGAAAAGCTGACTTTCTGGTGCCCGACTCCAGACCTGCTTCTCCCTTCCGCAAGGGACTGACTTTTCTCTCCGTCAGACTTGGGTGCAGAGCGCCTGATGGACCCCCTGTCCTGGACACAAACGCTCCCCCAGGCCACACCGGGTAGCATCCTCCGCTTCCGTCTGAACTCAGACACCACGTGTGTTTCACAGCTGCCGCCCTCCGGGGGAACTCATTCATATAGAACAGTCTGGACCGTTACTACTTTTTCCCTCTACGTATGAAACAAATTCCCTGGAAACATAATTATCTTCAGTAGTTGAAATTGTCTCACTTTTTCTTACTTTGGTTAATTTACCAACCAGTCAGGCAAGAACAAGAAAGTAAAAAGCAAGTAATAAAAGGTCATGAGCAGAGAAATAAGCAGTCGCGGCTGAAGGAAGGAGCAGGGACTTTGGGCTTCTGCTGTAGCAGGAACCTCTGGGGCGACCTCAGTCTCAGGACAGACCGCGGCCCAGATCACAGCTTCAGCTGGTGCGAAAGGTGCCGCCGTGTTCTCACACCTGCGTTTCCCTCCTATTCTAATGATTGGAGACAAGTTCAAACCGTCTCTACAGAGGCTCCTGAAGGCGGTGACATCGGAGGTGACTGGTAAAAGGATGAGCAGGATTCTTCCAGGCAAACAAAAGGGAAGGAACATTTCGGGGGGGGGGAGCATGTGCACCACCAGGAAGCACATCCATGGATACGAGTGGATGCACAGGTGGGAGGGGGTCCTGCCACCTGCAAGGGAGCAGATGGATTGCATGGTCCGTGGCTGCGCTGCAGATGGTGAGCTCTGTTCTGCTGGCCGGGGGAAGCCAGAGGGTGCGGGGGGGGGTGCTTCCTATGTTCTGTGGGGACAGATTAGGAAGGGGACTGACTCTGGGCAAGAGCATACTTCACCTTCAAGTAGAGAAGACTGAAAGTCTATTGGAAGGGGTGGAAAGGAGAGGAGGGCAGTTCGAAGGCTGGTCAGGAAAGGGCGTGCACACATCCCAGAGCTGAGAGATTGCCCGGTTCCCGACTGACCAGGTGACTGACTTACCTGTGTTGCCATTAAATGAAGTAGAACCTTCTGCTGGTCTAGAAAGAAGAAAAAATCAGCACAGACGTTCCTCATTTTATGAGGCTTTGTTTTATTGATTTGACTTTATTGCTTTTCCAGGACATTTTGTTTTTTCACAAATTGAAAGTTTGCAGCAACGCTGTGTGGGGCGAGCCTGTGGACGCCGTTCTTCCAACAGCATTTGCTCACTTCTTGTCCTTGTGTCTCATTTTGGTAATTCTAACAATATTTCATGCTTTTTCATTATTATTAAATAAGTTACAGCGATCTGTGATCAGCGACCTTTGATATTACTATTGTAAGCATTTCAGGGCACCACAAACCACACCCACAGAAGGTGGCAAACTTAATCCATCAATGCTGTGCGTGTTCTGACTGCTCCACCGACCAGTCGTCCCCAGTCTCTGGCCCTCCTCTTGGGCCCTCCTGTCCCCTGAGACACAACAATACTGACATTAGGCCAGTTAATAACCCTACAATGGCTTCTAAGTGTTCAGCTGAGAAGAAGAGCCACACGTCGCTCACTTTGAGTCAGAAGTCAGAAAGGGCCGAGCTTAGTGAGGAAGGTGCGCCTAAGGTGAGGCCTCTTGTGCCAGAGAGCCAAGCTGCAAACGCAAAGGAAGCCTTCTCGATGGAAATTACAAGCGCTGCTCCAGTGAACACGTGGGAGACAAGAAAGCAGAACTGCCTTGTTGCTGACGTGGAGCAAGTCTCAGCGCTCAGGACAGAAGACGAAAGCAGCCTCCACCTTCCCTCAAGTCAAAGCCTCGTCCAGAGCCGGGCCCCAGCTCCCTTCAGTTCTGTGCAGGCTGAGAGAGGTGAAGAAACTGCAGAAGAGGAGTGTGAAGCCGGCAGAGGTTGGTTCCTGAGGTTGAAGGAAAGAAGCCGCTTCTGTAACATAAAAGGGCAAAATGGGCAGCCAGTGCTGATGTGGAAGCTGCAGCGAGCTCTCCAGAAGATCCTGCTAAGATCGCTCATGAAGGCGACGACAGGAAAGGACAGATTTTCACCGTAGATGAAACAGCGTTCTGTTGGAAGAAGAGGCCATCTAGGACTTTCATACCATAGCGGGAGAGGAGAAGTCACTGTCTGGCTCCAAAGCTTCAACGGACAGGCCGACTCTCTTGTTAGGGGCTAAGGCAGCTGGTGACTTGAAGTTGAAGCCAGTGCTCACTTACCATCTGAAGATCCAGGGCCCTTAAGAATGATTCTTATTCTGCCTGTGTTCTCTAAAAGGAACAACAAAGCCTGCGTGAGAGCACGTCTGTTTACAATATGGTTTGCCGAATACTTTAAGCCCATTCTCGAGACCAACTGCTCAGGAAAATAAAAGAGAGAGAGAGATCTGGGGGACGTGTCATTGGTGGGGAGATGGGGCACGCCTGTCTTCAAAGCGAAGTGCTCTGGGGCTGGTGGGGAAGAGAGGGCGCCGGGGGGAGGACCTGGCCCAGCGTGCATCCCTGGGAGCTCAGCTGCTCTGAATGGCTTTCGTGCCCCCAGTTACCACCTGTGTTACTGCTGGCCTATTTTATTTTTCACCTCTGTTGGAAATAATGATCCTTTTTTTCCCTGAATGTTAAAAGTTTTATCATCTCATTTACTAAGACTCATTGGGGAATAATATGTTATATAATGCAATTTTTCTAATAAATAAAGCTTTTTCCTCTACATTCCAAGAGTTTCAGTCCAAATCATACCTTGTTTTTTTCCTCTATATTTTATGACATTGTTTGCTTCCCTCTTCAATCTAGCATATTGTGGTACTTTCAGTGAAAACTAAAGGACCCCATTATGAGCATGCATTGTTGAACTGAACACTTTTACAGTGAATTTCCCAGGAGGGAGGCCTGGATGATTGCTCACTAGTATCCTGAATGATTCTAGAAGACTCTGCATTTATTAAGCTCGTTGATAACCTTACTTATTGACGACCTTATTCATTAATCATTTAACTGGAATCTGCTGAGTTGCTTCTGCATCCGTGAGCAAGACAAAATCCCCTGCACTAGTCGGGCCCACGATCCTCTGTCTTTACGCCATGGCTCCCCTGACGCTGGTTTTTTGTAACAGTCGGGAGCTCTGTAGCTGGGTCTTGATGGTTATCAGCAAAGGAAGCTTCTAAATGGTGGCGAGAGGATCGCTAAGCCTGGGGTGGCCCGTGTGAAGGGATGAGCCAGAGAAAAGTAGGACCTTTTGGTGACTGAGACAGCAGGAACTATAATTACAGACCGGCTTTGTTCTGTAAAATGGGGACAATTATTCAAAATTGCATTCGATCTAAAGTGCCACTGAAGAAGCAACGCTCTAAAAAGTTCCAGTGCACTAGAGTGCACTGATACAGAAGAGTGCTGAAATTAAATCGTGCCTATTACCTACGCGGCCCGTCACTTTACCTTCTTTTACTTGGAACACAGATCTTTATATTTTAAGTGGATTTCTGGTAGACAACATATAGACAGATCTTGCTTTTGTCCAATCTGCCAAAATTTCTGCTTTTAACCTGGGAATTTAATTAAATTGACTGTAATTATCAATACAATCGAGATCAGCTCTACCATCTTTTTGTTTTCAAATTTATCTAATATTTTTTCTTCCTTTTTCCCCACTTTTTCTGCCTTGAGTGTTTTTTTAATGATTCAATTTTTTTAATCTCTACTATTTGCTTATTAGCCGTGCCTCTTTGCTTTAATTTTTCGTAGTTGCTCTAGTGTTTACAATTACATCTTTAACTTACCACATTTTAGTGTAGAGTGTAAGAAAATTACAGCAATGTACTTTCACTTTCCCCTGCTGTCCTTTGCACTATTAGTGTCACATATTTTACTACAAATACATACATTACAAGTCTCACAATAAATTGTCAATTATCTTTTAAGGAGACGTAACAATTAAGAAAAAAAAGTTTTTCCCACTTATTTTTAGTGCTCTTCATTTCCTGTTTTATAGATCCAAGTTCCCTTCTGGGAGCATCTTCCTTTTACTAAAGCAATTTCCTTTCACATTTTTATAGAGCAAGTGAAGTGATAAAGACTTTGCTTCAGCATTTGTTTGTCTGGAAAAGGCTTTAATTTGCCTTCATTTTTGCTGGGGGAAGAATTAGGTTAGAGAAAATCGGGGGGGTTAGCACTTTCGAGGTGTTTCTTTGCTTCGTAGTTACGTGGCTTCTGATGAGAACTCTGTGGTCTTCTTTTTTTCTTTTGCATGGAATGTTTTCTTTTACATTTTTTTTCCCCTCTTGTGCCTTCTTCCTGCCTCCCTCCCTGTTCCTTGTCCTTCCAACAATCCAACTACACACACATTTCGGTGCCTGCAACTGGCCCGAGTGCAGGGCTGGGAAGGAAGGTTTCATCGCCGCCGACCTCGAACACGAGGCGCGGGGACAGCACCGAACAGCAGTGGGTGGTGAGCCCTCCTTGCAGGGAGCGGGGCCCACAGTTCTGCCCTTTACCCACCCAGCTCTGATTCAGCCTTGGAATCGGTCTCAGGAGCTTCCAGAAAGCCGTCCCACACCTTCCTTTCTCGCCTTAATTCTCCGCCTCACCTCCATGACTAAAGTCAGTGGCCCTCTTTTTTAATTGCGCAGCACACGGGGTTTCCCTCTGTCTGTAAACTTACCGTTCTTCATTCTCCTATGTTGTTCTATTGGTTTATCTCCATGGCGAGACTGTGAACTCCTTCAGGGAAAACATGACGGTGTTTCTTTTTATCACAAATAACTTCCCTTTGCTCGGGCATATCAGATTCATAACTTCCCTTTGCTCGGGCATATCAGATTCTAACAAACGTTTGATGGAAGAATGGGCGGATAAACGGTTTCTGCCCCTGGACTGTGTTCCAAGGACAGAGGCGGCATTTCTTCTCATTCTTGCGGTCACCCCAGTTCAAGACACAGTGATTGGCATGAAAGTGTTCTGAATGCAGGATTGAAGGTCGGAATGAATGGAAAGCTTGACCTCCACTCTTGCAAAGTGACTCGGACACTAAATCATAACAGCGCCCAGGAAAGGTGAGACGCAAGTCTCCCAGATGACTCGTGCCCCCCCTTTAATGAGATTCCTACCTGCCTGGGAATCTGGCATGTACGTCACTAGTTTTCAAAATGTCTCCCTGGCCTCTGGCCTTCAAGTAGAGGGACAAGTGTGCTTTACGCGGTGGCCATAAATAAAGGAAATGAGAGGATTACTCGCTTCCTGCCTTGGTTTGCGTCTCTAATCCTGTCAACATCTATGCTCTGCTTCCCTACAAATAACAATGATTTTAAAAGCACAGAACGTTTATTGAGCACCGATTGGGCCAGACACCTGGCAAGACATCATACAAAAGCGATCATCATCACGTCATAGCTTAGGAAACTCAGAGACGTGACGTGACCGGCCCAAGCAAATACATCAGCGGGAAAAGAGCAGAATCTGAGCCCTGGTTAGTCTGCCAACAAAATCCAGTCTCCTACCGAAGTCTCTTGCCATATAAAATATAGCTTCCCAGTTACTGACCAATGAGGTATTTAATGCACAGACCTTCCAGTCAGACGCCATAGCTTTACGAGCAGGCTCTGCCCTGCTCTGGACAAATTCTGTTACCCTCTACTCTTCGGCGTCTGCATCTGGAAAACTAAGATAATAATCATAAAAATATTCTGAGCTCCTTATAAGGCAAAATGAGATTATATGTATGAAAGGTAGTTTGCACGTTGCAGAGCACTGTCTATCAGTCATCACCCCAAACAGGATAGAATTTGAGAAGCAGCAAGGCTTCCCCTCCCGTCTTGAAATGTATCTACTGAGGAAGCTACATTGTTTGTGCTAGCAAATATCCCCTGGAAGGTGCAGATACCTTATTTGAATCTGTTCATTAAGTGGGTCACCATGGTCCCTAACCTGAACTAAACTGTCCATAGCAGGTTGATATCTTGGCTGCTAAGTAAGACCAGTTTCATCTAATGGTTGAAATTTCCAAAGGGAAGAGAAAGGTAGGTGTTGAATGCTGCCTACTGCACAAGAGAAGCCCTATGAGGGGAAAGGATGGCTAAGATGGGGGGACCAGCTGTTCTGGGACCAGCAGCAGATAACCCTAAGGCACTAATGTGGAGGGACGGAGGGATGTCAGTCAGAAGTGGACAGAAGGCTGACTTTTCAATTCCATTTAGGGTAACTCTTGTTTCAAATCGGAAGACCACAGGATAAAATTCTCTGTGACGTAGTCAACTAGGTGTAGAAATCCTATTTCAGAATGGATTATCTGTGGCTTCCGCCAAGCACAGAATTGTCAGAGCAATTACCCCAAGTTCAGGGGGAAAGCAGGGAGTCAGATGTGTTTTCCTAGGGCGTCTGGCTTGGGTCTGCTCCTGGCTTCACGTCTTCCCAGCCCTGAGCCCCCCTCACTCCCTGCCTGTGTGGGTTTGAGGTGAGATTCCTGACATCCACCCCGGACTGTGAATTCTGTGTATGTGAAATTTTAGTCAACATGGTTTTAATTCTCCAGGGATATTTCCTCCGGTGTATGTGAGTTAACACATGTTGGGAATAATTACAAAAAGAGACGACTGGGTTAGAGACAGGGAAGAAAAGGAAGTGAAACAAAACAAAGCCAACAACAAAGCAGGCAGAGCTGACAGAGGTCTTGCAAGGAGGCTCTGTGGGAGGGGATCCAAGACGGGGCTGCCTCCATCTCAGAGAGATCGGGGACCCCCATCCCACATCAGCAGGGCTGGGCACAGGTCCCCGGGATCACGTCCTCTGTCCCTGCGGCTTCACCCGCCATCAACGCTGGCAGACAGGTCCCCAACTCAGACAAGAATCTCATGGAAAAGACTAGACTTGGGAAAAACAAATCAAAGAAACGACGTCTTTCAATGTGCGTATTTGTACAAATATCTGGTTGAAACTGTCAGGAAAGGCAGACCTGGAAAGACCTTCTAGGAAAAACATGCTCATTGGAAATAAACCTCAGAGGAACCAGCGCATTAAGACGTGCAAAAGGCCTGGTAGAGCCTCATTTTCCCCCTCTTTTTTCCAAATCTTCAACTCCTCAATAGTAGAGGTCCAGTACAGAGACGTTCAGGATGGAAATTCCTGCATTTGGGCAGCCTTCCTGCCCTCCAGTCAGTTACTTGTACCTGCGACTAGGAGGGTGACATAAAGGGACACGACACCTTCAGCATGTGCGTGTGAATATTGTCACTTTCGCCTCCGTGTCTGTTTGCTCACGGAAAATTACGCAGCGGAGCAAACCTGTAAAAGGGCAGGGCCTCCTGTCAAGAAGCTTAGAGTGACCCAAGAAAGACCAAGGAAAAGCCGTAACACACTCATTACTGCTTACACTTTCAACTCCAGCTAATCATACCCTCATGTTCCCTGCGTGCACACATTAAAGGAAATGTCAGTAATTAGTGGAAAATGTAACATAATGAATCTATGTAAAAACAAGGTTTTAATTATAACATTTACACAGGTTACACATTCCAACTTGCCTTTGTATAAGAGACAATCAGAGCCATACTTTAAGTTTATTTTAGACAAAGGGAAAAAAAAAAAAAACCTGGCCTTTGATATTTGAGTCATGCCCATACATTTGGGTTCCAGGACAGTATTCTGGCATTTTTCAACCAGATCTCATTCCTCGTTGGGGAGAGAGGGTGGTTCTTGGTGTTCATAGTGGATAACTGTCATCACGGAGAAATATGTGTTTTACTGGAGTATTTCTTCCTCTGTTCTAGTCAATCCAGGACAGACGCGAATGGAACCTGGACGTTGTACTTCAACAGCTACTGATGTTGACAATGATCTAAAGACCAAAAGAATCCCAGGTCCTCAGTAGTTGGTGGGTGATGGAGGAATTCCATTCAGGAATCCTAGGATAGACCAAGAAGCAATATGGACCCCCCTCGTCCACTGGACCAAAGGTACAGAAAGTAGGCTATAAAAAATAGTCGATTGTCTCTGGAAATCAAAGGTTACAACTTTAATTTCTAGTATCTTACAAAGTAGGAAGACAGTGGTGTTAGTAACACTGGAAATGCAGAGGGACCCGGGAGGCCCCATGCCGTCTCTGAGCTTTGCAGGTCAAGGGAGAGCAGTGGTTTCCTGACAGAAGCGCGGCAGTGCACAGCCCTGGCCGCTGACCCGGGCCGCTCACTCACTAGCTTCTTTGCAGCAGAGTTAGGGAGGGCAGTCCGTCTAGTCTGGTGAGGTGCACTTAAGGATTAGCTTGTCTCCTTTTAACTAAACCAACTTCCCCACAAGGTTAAGCGGCTTCAAAATGTCTCTGCAGAGAAATAGCAAATTAAACATCATATCAGAATGCAAACTAAACTTGAACAAGAACCAATCAGAACTTTTTTTCCTTTAATTGGTCGTGTATGCTTTTTTCAGCCACGGAACAGTTTAAAACGATAAGTCAGCCCCAAATTGTAAACTCTGAGGATAGCATTTTGGAATGTGGATCATGCCCCTGCTGCCATCAGCCGACCCTCCCCCAGAGTGCACATTCTTACTTGAGATTTCAAGTTGATGACAGTGTTCACAAAACGTACGGTCTGTCTACTCACGCTTAGAGCCATGTGACACTTAAGCAACTGCTTAACAGATTTATTAAACTTAATGATAAAATTTCAAAGCCTCTTTCAAGAGATCTTATCAAGCAATAAAAGACAAAAAATATGCCTACTGTTGGGAGAGAAAACTTGGTTCCTTTAACATAAAAGCTTATTTTTTTCAATCATTTTGATACAAACAGAATGCATAATACATGAAAAAATATAACAACAAACTAAATAAATAAAAGAATGAAAAATACTCTAGCAAATGGAAGCATATTTCTTTGATATCCCCTACTGTTAGATGATACATAGAAAATACTGCTCAACATGTAAAGAACTTAGTATTCATGCAAATCGCACAGTGTGGGAGGTTTGTTTGTAGGTTGCTTGAGAAGCCCTGGTGTCTCTCCCAGGTCTCAGCTAGTGGAATTGTCTAGACTGTTCCAGTAATGAATCAACGAAGAAATAGTTGTTCAGAAGCTATTAAAAAGAAAGATGGAATGAACAGTAGTGAAATCTTTTTAATAACAATAATGTATACTGGGAAATCGATAGTGACCATGAAAATATTTTTTTCAGGTAGCAGTTTGCTGGTCTTTCTTGACAAATTAAACACTGATGTAATTTAAAAATAAATGTTATGTTTTTCTCCTACAAAAAAAACATGGGCATAGAAAATTTGCTTAGCTTTTTGGTAATGACGGTGGCTTAGAGTAGTGTGTGACATCACACACCTTTCCACACTCACACAGCTAATCTAAACCTTCAAGTAAAGGAGTTATTAAACAGCCAGTGCGAAAGTAACTGTAACTCAAAATAAACGTACGCTGTGAAGGGAGCATTGTGTAAAATTTGTTTGAAAATGTTTTTCTTATCTGATTGCTTAATCTAAAAATGTCAGTTTATCACCTTCAAAGAACTTATATCTGCCTTAGGAAACAGAATTGACTGAAATGTTTACAACTGTCTGAATAGAGAGCCTTGATAAGAGAAAAGCCTCCTGGTGCTAACTTGCTATTTGACGCTTCTCCTTGGGTGTCAAATACACGTCTTAAATGTGACACGCCTGCAGCCAGACTCCTAGCGATCTCCTGAGAGCTGGCTTCACCTTGACCTGCCCCTCCTAGTTGGGGGAACCACAGTGTTCTGGTTACTCAAGCCAAACTCATATCCAGCCCGAGATCTCACCCCCCGCCTCCAGCCCCCATACATCCCGCACCAAACGGATCAAGAAGCCCTCTTAGCTCCACCCCTGAAGTACATTCAGAGACTCACGCTTGTCACGGTAGCCCCGGCACTAGCCAGCACCCTCCTCAGCTGTTCCCTTAGCTCCTGACCCTCCCGCCCCACCCTTGCCCCCAGAGCGTATTCTCAAGACATCTGAGGCATCCTTGTAAGAACATGAACCCTGTCCTTTCACTCATCTGCTCAAGCACCTCCATTCACACCCTAAAGCTCTCTGCTCAGCCCCCATCCGCAGGGCACCCACCCCTTACCTCTCTCGCAAACCCCAGGCACTCGGCTCCCGCTACAGTGCGGGCTCTCTCTTCTCCTCTTTTCAGATGTGAAGGATGCCCTTCCAGCTACCTCCATAGGATGCTCCCTGGATGCATTCCCCTTAGGTGCCCAGCCCTGGACCGTGGGCTCTGCACATCGCCTGCTGTGTTAGTGTGTAGGTACAGAGAATGAGATTTGCTCTCAGGGACTGGCCCGCAGAGTCATGGAGGCTGAGTAATGCCCGGGATCTGCCCTCTGCAAGCTGTGGACCCAGGAGAGCTGGTGCTGAGCCGCAAGGCCTGAGGACCAGAGAGGGGAGGTGCAGGTTCCAGTCCTGGTCTGTAGGTCGGAGAACCAGTGGCACAAGGGACAGAGGAGACCTACGGCCCAGTTGGCAGCCAGGCCAGTCAGGCCCTCCTCCACCTTTTGCTTTACTCAGGGCCCCACTGGGTGGGGTGACACTTGCCAGCATCGGGGAGGGGTGTCTGTGCCATTCGCCCCCCACCCCCGAGCTGTTGGCAGTCCCTCTGGAACACACCCAGCTCCCCTGAAGTGACCAGCTTAAGAGAAGGGGGAGCAGCTTCTCGAAGTGCCACCACAGGGGAAGACACCCCCACTGAGCTTATCTGTACCACGTGAAGCCACTCCATGTTTAACAAAGTCTCTTTTTGTCATTATCACGTGTATAAGATGCGTAGAAAAAACTAGACATAAGTAGATGGAAAAAATACTTTGAAACTTTGCACTTTTCTTTACAATTTCACAAAGGAATGTCATATACCAGCTTCCATTTCATTCATTCTCAAGCCTTATTTCTTAATATGTATATTTTCGTGTAACTCACCAATACCCACGATTACCAGTGTAGAAGACTGGGACTTAGATGTCTTCACCCTATTTTTGTGTTAGCTGTGTTAGTTTCAGGTGTACAGCAAGGCAATTCAGTTATACATCTATATATATATATATTCTTTTTCAGATTCTTTTCCATTATAGGTTTTTATAAGATATTGAATACAGTTCCCTGTGCTATAGAGTAGGTTCTTATTGTGTATCTATTGCATATACAGTAGTGTATATCTGTTAATCCCAAACTCCTAATTTACCCCTCCCCACCCCCTCCCCCCCTTTGGTGACCATCAGCTTCTTTTCTGTGCCCTTTTCTCTGCCTGGTATAAGGTCAACTGCAGGAAGTAAAGCCAATGTGCTGCGTCCGGGGGCAGCCGTGACCCCCTGAGATTTCTCCCAGAGCCACAGCCTAAACACACAAGCACTCAGGCACTCACAGCTCAGAAAGAACTGAATAAAATCTGCTCAATGGAGTAACAGCTACATAACTCAAAGGAACTTCTGGGAAGACAGGGAGTGACTGCTGAAATCAGAGGCTGAGCAGCGTGGAAGGAAATGTTCTGCTGGGTGCTGGAATCTTCTGTTTATAAACAGAGGTTTTGTACATCACAGATAAAGCCAGCCAAAGGCATTCTAGTGAGAGATTTCAGCAAGGCTCCTGTAAACTTTGATTTTTGTGGAATCTGTGAAATGGGAGTATAAAAATCAGATTTGATTCCCCTTCTTTATTCTGTATCTTAACAGTTCTGAAAATTTACTGGCTCGCGTATAGGAACTCAATTTGCATATTCATGGTCTTTATCTTCCCTGATGCCCCATACGATGCTGTGAGAATCCAGGTTACAGGTGAGAATTCTAACCTGTGGAGGGCTCAGGAACTCATCCCATCACCCAGGTGTGGAATGACGGGGTATCCACGTAAACCCACAATCTCACATCTTCCCCTCAACTGCTACATCTAAATAGAGTCAGTAACAATTATGGGTCACAGACACACTTAAAAAATACATTTTGGATGCAACGAAGATTCAAACCAATCACTTAAAACACCTTTATTTTTTAACTCATTGGTGGTCACTGGAATTTAGGAGGACCTTGGAAGATTGCAAGATCCTAAAGCACTTCTCAGTCACCCTGCAGGATGTTCTGTTTATTGTCATTTATGTATCAAAATTCTTTTAACTGGATCAGCTATTTCTGGAATAGATTTGAGCCTTATTTGGCTACAGAGATAAATCAGTTATTCTAACTTATCTGGCAAGAGTGAATGGCAAAAAGAGTAATTGCACTTTTCTAATAAAAAAAGTATGCTTGGTTATTCATATCAACACTGCAGAAAATGTTAAGAAATTCTGGATAAGATAGGGGGGAAGTGTTCCTAAAAGGATCAAGGGGCCCCAGATAACAAGGAATAAACAAAAATCAATCTATACTTGAGTGTGTCACGGTAAATTATAAAAATCAGAGGCAGAAAATTTTAAAAATGAACACATACACACAACTTCGATATGCTAAAATAAAATTAATGCCAACCTACAATTTCTAGGGAACTATCTTTCAAGAATAGGGTAGAAGAAAGACACTTTTAGGTAAAAAATACTAAGAGAGCTTGCCAAGAGCAAATCCTCAGAAAACAATGTAGTTAGGCTAGAATAAGGATAATGATTAAACAAGTGATAAATGTTAAAAATAATAGTGGTTGTTTTTAAGGCTAAGAGGGCGAAGCTAGGTGAAAGGTGCAAGTCCGGAATAACATGATTGGAAGGAGTTAGAAATGAAGTTAAAAGCTTCTAGCTCTTCAGATGGAAGACTTCTATGCAGACAACTATAAAACATTCATAAAGGAAACTGAACAGTCAAAGAAATGGAAAGATACCTCATGCTCTTGGATTAGAAGAGTTCTTATTTTGAAAATGACCACGCTGCCCAAGGCAATCTGCAGACTCAATGCAATCCCAGTCAGATTATCCAGGACACCTTTCACAGAACTAAAACAAGCAATCTTAAAATTTATACGGGATCACAAAAGACTTAGAATTGCCAAAGCATTACTGAAGAGAAAGAAAGAGGCTAGAGGAATAACTCTCCCAGACTTCAGACAATACTACAGAGCTACAGTCATTGGAACAGCATGGTATGGACACAAACACAGACATATGGGTCAATGGTACGGAATAGAGAGCTTAGAAATAAACCGGCACATCTATAGCCAAAGAATCTTTGGCAAAAGAGGCAAGAATATACAATGGAGAAAAGACTGTCCCTTTGGCAAAAGAAGTTGGGAAAGCTGGACGGCCACATGTAAATTAATAAAGTTAGAACACCCCCTCTCACCACACACAAAAATAAACTCAAATTGGCTTAAATACTTAAATATAAGGCATGACACCATATAACTCCCAGAAGAACGCACACGTGAACAGTCTCTGACATAAATTGTAGCGATGTTCTCCTAGGTCAGTCTACCACGGCAACAGAAATAAAAGCAAAGATAAATAAATGGGACCTGATCAAACTTATAAGATTTTGCACAGTGAAGAAAACCATAAAGAAAACAAAAAGACAACCCACAGACTGGGAGAGAATATTTGCAAACTATGTGACCAATAAGGGCTTAATTTCCAAAATATAGAAATAGCTTATGCAACTCGATAACAACAACAACAAAAAGCAAGCAACCCAATCAGAACATAGGCAGAAGATCTAAATAGCACGTCTTTAACAGAGACACACAGAGGGCCAACAGGCACATGAAAAGATGCTCCAATTGCTGATTAGTAGAGAAATGCAAATCAAAACTACCAGAACTACCTCACATCGTTAGAAAGGCCATCATTAAAAAGTCTACAAATGACAAATGCTGGAGAGGGTGCGCAGAAAAGGGAACCCTCCTACACTGCTGGTGGGAATGTAAATTGGGGCAGTCACTATGGAGGACAGGTTCCTTATTAAAACAAAAACAGACTTACTACGTGTTCCAGCCATCCCACTCCTGGGCATATATTTGGAGGAAACTCTAATTTGAAAAGATAAATGAACCCCAGTGTTCATAGCAGCACTATTTACAGTAGCCAAGGCATGGAAGCAACCTAAGTGTCCATCAACAGATGACTGGATTAAGAAGACGTAGTGTATATATATACACAGTGGAATACGACTCAGCCATTAAAAGGAATGAAATAATGCCATTTGCAGTAACATGAATGGACTTAGAGATTATTATACTAAGTGAAGTGAGTCACTCAAGAGAAAGACAAAATCGCATGATAACACTTATATGTGGGATGTAAAAAGAAATACAAATGAACTCATTTACAAAACAGAAATAGACTCACAGACATAGAAAACAAACTTACATTTACCAAAGGGAAAAGGGGTGGGTAAATTAGGAGTTTGGGATTTTTATACATAAAATAAACAACAGGGTCCTATGATACAGCACAGGGAACTATATTCAATATCCTTTAATAAACCATAATGGAAAAGAATATGAAAAGGAATATATATGTATAACTGAATCACTTTATTGCACCCCTGAAACTAATACAACATTGTAAATGAAACATACTTCAATTTCTAAAAAGTCTTTTAGCTCCTCTTCAAGTCCTGTCGGTGTCACCATCACTGCCCACTGACCAGAGGCACGCCCCCCACCACACCTCGTGAGCCCGAGTTCACGTTCAGTCCACCACCTGATGGCCCCAGGGGATGTCTGCTCTGCTCCAGGGGCTTCTGCTGTGGTACAGTCTCCAGAAGGTTAAGTTGGAGCAACCATGAGAAGTTTCTCCAAGGCTCCCCGTTTGTTGGCTGATGTCACATGGTCACAGCTGCCACCTGCCTTAGGGAACAAGAGACCGTCCCCAGGAACACTTCTCAGGCCTCATCCTCAGCGCCCCTCTCCCAACATCAACCCCAGTCCCGCGGCTTCTCTAGGGTATGTGAAGGTCTACTTCCCTTTCTTCTCTCCCCAGACGGGAGAGAAGTACATCCTCCTAGCTCAGAGCATCCATCTGCATCCTTTGGGGTTCTTTAAAGTTCTCACCTCAGGGCAGATGCCGACATCGGCGGTCCTCCCCTCCTCTGTCCCGAAGCGGGAGGCTGATGGCTACCAGTGCGCCTGCTCAGCTTCGTGGTAGAAACAGACACTGCTGTCGCCCTCTCACTCTGTGGTTTGAAGCTTCTTGAGCAGAGAAATGCACATTTCCTGTTAGACTCACGGCAAAGAGCAGGTGTTCTGCACTTGGATGGGAGAAGCCACGTTGGTATGTCGGTCCCTAAATCAACGGACATTTAATGACCACTGGTTATTGCTAGAAATAGTTAAGAGCGGGGGGCTAAATAGGGAACAGGCTGAGAATGCCTCCACCCTCAGAAAGCATACTTTGGAGCACAGATTCCAGTAGTTTCTGTCCCGGAGGGGAATGGCAGCTTGGCGTCAGTCAGCACCGGCCCCCGTGTGCGGACCCCAGCACACACCAGGATGATCTGAAATCCACTGTGGCCCCCCACTAGAGAAATAGCTCTGGAGGGCTGGGCTACATTCAAGGCATGCACGACATATTTGACTGTGTTTTTTTAGCAAGTGGTTAAAAAGTCTCCCCCATGGATTCAAGCTTCTCTTTCTAGCGCCCTAAAAATTTCCCCTCAGGAAAGGGCAGAAGTCTTCAAGCTTGGAAAGGGCCAGCCCTCCAGAGGAGGGGAGCGCACAGCTGGGGACAGGACCCCTGGTCCCCCGTCACAGGGAGCCCTCATGCCTGTAATCTCAGGAGAGACGGGTCCCAGAGCCGAGGCCTGGGGAAGGGGAAGTGTGGGCTCCAGAAGGCCGGAGACATAGCTGCTCCTTCCCTCCCGGACGGACAGCAGCCTTGTGCTGGCTTTGACGCACCGCCTGCCTCGGCGTGCCCCCTCCCCGGGCTCTCCCCGGGCCCCTCTGAGCCGCAGCCCGGGCAGACCTCAGAGAAGACTGTCGGTGCTGAGGGGCCCCGAGTCCTTGGCTGGGTGCTCTGTGCTCCCACTGCCAGGCTGGGCCCTGCAGACCGCCTCTGCCTTTCATGCACAGAAACCAAAGCCGGGAGGCCAAGGGCATCTTCATGCCCTGGGCAGGTTCAGCTGCGCAGCCCAACCAGCAGGGACCTGCGTCCACAGCTGCAGAGGAAGCTTTGACCGCTCAAAGGTTCTGGGTCTTTCTGCTCCAGGCCAGGGGAGAGCCAGGATTCTCTCCCAGCCCATCCCTCCTGCCCTCCCCCCGCCCCCCACCCCCCTCTGAAGGGGGCAAGTTGGCTTCTGCACTTTGTACAGTTAACAGTCACCGTGCTTCCTTCTGCACCCGCAGATCTCCAGGCCTTGAAGGTGACTGCCCACACCGACGTCCCCTGGACATTTGGGGACTGTTTCCCCAACCCTGGGTCCTCCCTCCTCCCACGGTCCCCGCCCCTCGTCTCCCTTCCCCCGCCCGTCCATCTTCCAAGAATGCCTTCGCCTGGGAACTCTTGCTGCGGTGCCCTCCCACACCCACCCGAGGCTCCCTCATCATCCCAGGCAGCCAGTGGGCGCACCCCCGCCTCCTGCAGGGAGCCCTCCAGGCAGCGACCACATGTCCACACTCTCGAATTTCTAGAGCCTCCCACTGCTCCTGGCCCACCGAGGACTTTAATATTGATCGCTGAGCAAATCAGCAAATGAACTGGGATCTAGAACTTTCTACATTTGCCAGCCCTGCCCCATGGATAGCTCACTCGCATTTACTGACTCTTCATCTCCCCATCTGTGAAGCAGCAAACCATCAAAGATGTGCTCATTTATAGCAGGGAGAGGGCAGTGTCCCTTCTCTACAAAATTGGTAAAGATGCTTCGAAACAGTAACAGCGTTTGCAAGAGCACAGGGCCTCGGGCACTTTGGCTCTGATGGTGAGCACGTTTGTTACAGAAACCGAGGGCAGCTGGAAGGCACACACCTCATCCTGTACCCGATCCGTGCCCTCTGCTCAGACCCCTCGCTCAGACACCCCCCCGAGCCTCTTGTCACACACACGGCAGGAGCATTTGCTACGGGAACACTGCTCACAGGATTGTCTGTCTGCTTAACGACTGGAAAGCAGCTACGTGAGCAACAGTAGCGGACTGGAGAGTGAATTGCTCTGCCCTCCGGATGGAACCCTCCACAGACAGGAGAGTGGTTCTGGAGTCAAAGAGTAAGAGGGGTTTCCCCGTGCTCTGTTACATGTGGAAAAGCGACACTAAATTGATATGCCCTGTAGACTGCATTTTCTTTGGTTTAAAAATATTTAAATACATAGGGGAAAAAAGATTGAAAGCTTATGAAACCAAGATATGAACAATGGTTATCCCTGGGCACTGAGATTATGGATACTTTTTTTTTTTTTTTGGCTTTTTCTATTTTAATTTTGTTTTTCTGTATAGTCTAAATTCCATGGCTTATTTAGTAAAAGATAGAAAAAAATTAAGCATTTTAGATGACTGCCATAGAAGGAGAGAATATAATATCAATTAAACTCTATGGCCATGACCTTTCTTCCCACAACTGTTGTTTCTAAATACCATGAAGGAATGTAGATCCTCGAGCTATTTCTGGCTGGGGTACCGCTGGGCTGTGTGACTCTCCGTGGGAGGATGGGTGTGAGCGCCGTGGTATTTAGGAACCCAGATATCGCTCATCTGCAACCTCCCCACCAGCAGAGACCACATTGCATTGCTACAAGAATTTCAAATATGACTTCTTTCTCATTGCTTGTGTATTGGGTTTCCAAAATGCCCAAGCACCGCGCTCCATGTAATCAAAGGGCCTCTTCCAAGAAATCCGATCCTCAAAAAAACTTTTTAAAAATCAGGAGTTAAAGATCACATTAAGAAGAGAGGCTGCTCTATTTGTGGCAAATAGAAGTTTAAAATACTTGTCGTATAAATTTAGAGACAAAATCCAAAACTAATGTTACAGTCACATTGTAACTAGTAACAGCCTTACAAGGACCAGGCAGGTGGCACTCAGACTTCCTGCAGCCCGAGCTCGGGGACTGGGCCCCCCAGCCCCCAACGGTGCACTGCCCGGCCTGCAACATCCCACTTGGCCTGACACCAACTCTGTGAGCCCAAAATTAGCATCCCTGCTTTACTGACAAGGGAGCTAAGCCTCTGGATGAGTCCAAGGTCACATAAAGGAGGAATCGCGTTACGTCTCTCCAACTCCAAAGCCATGCTCATTCTAAAGATGGGAAAAAATTAGAACGTTCACAAGAGAAACGCACTTGATATTACTAACAATAATTACAGACTCTCTTTATTGAAAAGCCATCCCTTCCATACACAAAATTCAAGGTGTTGGAGAAAAGCTTTTTACATTAAATTGGACCATAGGAGGATGCCTGTGAGTGTGTGACAGGGGAGACCCGAGCCCGGCAGCTGTGATGCTGCAACCTGGGCTGTCCCGGGGTGCTCACCCACACCCTGGCTCACCCACACCACCTGCTCCCTTCCCCTTGTTCTGGGCCCCACGCACATGGCTTCTCCTCTTTGAAGGTCTTCCTGGACCCTGCACCCACCAGAATAAATTATGTCTTCCTCTCCTTCCCTACAAGGTGCTCCAAATAGCCAGGACTTGCAGCAAAATTGGGTATCCATTGCAACATCTTACAGAGGTCACTTACGTGGCATATAAATTGAAAAAAAAATTACAGCAACAGAAGTCTTTAAGCACCTTTAAAACTGTCATGAAATCAACAGAGTAAACCTCATACTTTGCTCTTTGGAAAATGTCCCAAGCCCTGGCTCAGAACCTGCATATCTTCCGTTAAGTGCAGCCTCCTCGGTCCCCACTTGCCCCTCTCACGTTCAGGGGAGCTGTGCTGCGGGGGGAGCCGTCAGCTCTCCGTCTTCTGTGCAGGGCACCACGACCCCAGGCAGCAGGAGTCAGCCCAGAGCTGCACAGATTTCTGCTCAGACAAAAATAACGCAAACATCTGCTTGGGTTATGAGTTACATTTACGGTACGTTGGGGAGTAAGATGATGCCACAGCCCTAGGCACACCCCCCTGATGCCGCTCTGCACACGGACACTCCAAGTCTTCCTGTCTCTGGGGCAAGAACGCATCTTCCACGTGGAGTCAGGGAGCGGGTTTACGTGCCAGAGCCAGAGGAATTGGAGGGACGAGCTGTGAACACTGCCGAAGCTCTTCGCCTAAGAGGATCGTCGTGCAGAAGACCAAGAAAGCCACAGATCAGAGCCCTCCTCATGCAGAGAAGGACTCGGCTCTCCCGGCCTCACAGAGCCGCCGCTCAGGGGCCCCGGGGCTTCCTAAGGTGCACGGACCCCCCTCGCTGCCTCCTGTTACTGTTAACATGTGACCACGCGATTGCAGCCTTCAGGGATTGAACTGGCCATTTTCTCTGACCTTGCTTTTTCCACTCCAAAGGAAGCCCTCCGTTCTTACACTTCTGAACCCATGGGATTCTTTGTGATTTAAGGCAAGCAGCAGGCTCTTAGGAACACTGCCTTAAAATCGCTCCCTTCCCTTATCCAAATCATTTCTCCCGAAGGCATCATACACCACCATATAATTGTAGCCTGTTGGCCGCAAAACCAAAACCTGAGCTTTCCACAGACTGCAACTTTGTCTGGGAACGTCATTCTCCAAGGGAAAGCACTCTGTCAGCTGTGCAGCTCCTGATATAATCAGGAGCCCACTTCGTATTGTGATGTGAAATTCAAGTCATTCTTGCATCACTAAATCCCTCCTAAAGCTAAAAAAAATCACGTGAATACACGGCTCCCTCTTTTCTCCCAGCTCCACGAATCACACCAACATCTTCTCAGTGGCCAGCACTCACAACCTCAGTGCTGTCTCACTGGTTCCTCTCCAGCACCTCCCACGGGGTCCTTGTCAAGGTCGGTGTGCTCCGTCCTTGTGTCTGTGGCCCCCGCCATAGGGGCAGGTGTTGATCACCTGTTGACTAGAATATTATGGTGGCCTCCTATTTACCAGGCACCTTGCTCTGTCCTCCTCTCAAGATTTGATTTTATCCACTGACGCAATGGCTTTGACACCATCACACACCCCTTCAAGGCTCTCCAAGGCCCCAGAATCAAATGTAGTCACCTGCCGGGACCAGATGGCTGCGGTTGGGGTCAGCGGTACCCTCTCATCGTGGAGAACCAGCCAGAGAAGGTGGGTGGGGTTTCAAGCCTGAGGGGAGGCAGTGAAGTGGCTTAAATCCGATGTAAGTTCAGAGATACAGACACAGATGGTAGAGGTATGTGTACAGGGGTACATAAAGATACAGGGATACAGACACAGATACAGCCTTTATTTTTAGGTACTAAAGTTGCAGTTCCTCACAAAAGATGTCAAACCTTAGGGGTTCCCTTCAGTGAACTGCAGGTCCTGAGATGACGGCTACCCGGGTTTTTATAAGTATCTGCATCTGAGACTTGTGAGGCGATACTGTTTAAATATTTGTGCTAAAATCTTCATAGAGCATGCCTTCCTTCACAAATTTTATTCTAATTAATTAATTCTCTGTTTCTTATTTTGTAGAACATGTATATCGAAATACATCTTTTTTTGCTATTTCATTTTGCCTTTTTTCTTAATATTTAAATTACCATTTTATTCCTATAACTGTTTTCTTATGTTGTGCAATTTCTCAGATCGTCTTATGTTTATATCTTTGTTATCTTAGCTCTCTAGGTTGTCTAGCAGACGTGATTGTTCGGTTCTGTTTTTATTGCCATGATAATTTATTATTTTATATCACTTTATCACCATTCTCCCTCTCTTTCTCATGTTCTTAGCTAATCGCATATTTTCATTTTATGATTTTTGAATAGGTAATAGTACACAATAGGTAATTAGTACCAAACCCAGAATGTGCAGAGTGGTGAGCAGGAAGTGAAAACCTGGCTTGTGTCCTGGTCTCCCAGCGACCAGGTTCCCCATTTCCTGCATTTCCTTCCGTGGGTAATTTTTGTACCTAGAAGCATGTGTGTATGATTAAAAACTCAAATTATAGAATAGACTCTACACTGTTCTGCATACTGGTTTCTCATCTAACAAAGTATGAACATTCATAATCTTCCCTAACAGTACATTTACGGTGGTTTTATACATTTTAAAAAATAAGACTTTATTTTTAGAGCAGATTGAGGTTTAGAGAAAAATTGCACAGAAAGTAAAGAAAGTTCCTGAGTGCCCCACCGCCCCCGCACGGTTTTTCCTGTTATTAACACTGTCATTAAGCTCACACATTAGTGGAGTATGTTTATTACAATAGATGAACCCATATTGATATATTATTATTAATTAAAATCTATGGTTTATATTAGCGTGTGCTCTTGGTTTTATGCACTCTGTGGATTTTGGCAAAGGAGAGATGCCACGTGTCCGCCACCTCAGTATCACACAGGGGAGCTTCTCTGCCCCTATTTATTCCCCCTCCCTCCTAACCCCTGGCAACCCCTGATCTTTGATAATCTCTATTTTTGCCTATTTCAGAATGTCGTAGAGTTGGAATTATTGGCTTCTTCACTTGGCAGTCTGCATTAGTTTCCCCCACGTCCTTGTGTGGCTTGGTAGCCGTTTCCTTTTGTCACCGAGGACCACCCCGTGGCACAGGGGGGCCACGCTGATTTATTCATGCAGCCGTTGGAGGGCACCTTAGTTGCTGCTGATATTTGGCAGGTATAAATCAACATAAAGCACGCAATAAGCTTTCATACTCAGGTTCTTGTGTGAACGTAGAGATCCAACTCATTTGGGTCAATACCCAGAAGTGCTGAAGACGCGGCGGCCCGGAGAGTGTGGGGTCAGGGCAGCTACCCCGTGTGATACCGTGTTGGTGGATACGAGCCTCTGTCCAAACCCACATAATGTCCAACACAAAGGGTGGGTCTTAACACCCACTGCGGACTTTGGCTAGTGACGTGTATTAATGCTGGTTCACCACTGGAACAAATGTATGACACTAAAGCCAGATGTAAATAATAAGGGAAATTACGTTTTTAAAAAAAATTTATTTATTCATTGCATTACTTAATTATTTTTTATTTTGACTGGAGTCAGGGAGGTAAGTAGGCTTATTTACTTTTAGAGGAGGCACTGGGGACGGAACCCAGGACCTCGTGCAGGCTAAGCACGCGCTCTACCGCTGGGCTGGACTCTCCCCTCCTTCCTGGGAAACTATGTTTTGAGGAGAGACAGGAACTCTGTACTAACTGCTCGGGTTTTCTATAAACTTAAAACTGATCTAAAAAATAAAGCCTTATCAGTTTCGAAAAGGGGTACTTGGAGTTTGTATTTCAAGAGATTCAAATACGCTGTTCTTTTTCACATCTGGGTGCCAGTAGCAGATTCCGTCCCTCCCCGTTGGTAGTGATGCACGAGCTAGACACTTACTAAAAGACTCGGGATCAAGGGGAACTACAGGAACGTTGCTTTGAGGCATCCCCTGCCTTTTTTCTCTTTTGAAGGCAATGTACAGTGTGTTAATTTCTGATGTTCAGCACAGTGACTCACTTATACATATACATATATTCTTTCCATATTCTTTTTCATTACAGGTCATTACAAGATATTGAATAGACTTCCCTGTGCTGCACAGTAGGACCTTGTTGTTTATCTATTTTATATACAGTAGTTAGTATTAGCTAATCCCAAACTCCCAATTTATCCTTCCACATCCCCCCCTTTCCCCTGGTAACCATAAATTTGTTTTCTATGTCTGTGAGTCTGTCTCTGATTTTGTAAATAAGTTCGTGTCCTTTTTGCTTTTTTTTTTTTTTTAAGATTTTATATATAAATGATGTGATATGGTATAAATTTCAGTGTCTTAGATCCGGTCCCTCCTGCTTCTTTTACTGTCATTTGATCTAACAGCTGATAAAATTTTCCGGTACGTAGGGAAAGCCTGATACGTACCACAGACTCTGCCAGGTGGTGTTTTCCCTAATCCTTACAGGAATGCTTAGATTATATCGCCCCCATTTTGCAGATTGAGAAACAGCCAAAGAGATGAAGGAACTTGCCCAGCTGCACAGCTAGTGGAGAGCAGTTCCAGAGATCAAACCCAGCTCTGTTGATTACAAAACCTAGATTCTTTCTGATACCTTTTACTAGCTTCTAAGGGCTAGATGCCTTTCAAAATTTTTATCCTGAATGACTTCCTTGTGTTCTCAGCTAAGAAGCCACCGAGGAATCTCCACACTGTTTTCCACAGTGGCTGCACCAAACTGCATTCCCACCAGCAGTGTAGGAGGGTTCCCTTTTCTCCACAGCCTCTCCAGCATTTATTGGTCATGGACTTTTTAATGATGGCCATTCTGGCTGGTGTGAGGTGATACCTCATTGTGGTTTTGATTTGCATTTCTCTGATAATTAGTGTTACCATATGATCCAGCAATCCCAATCCTGGGCATATATCCAGAGGGAACTTTAATTCAAAAAGATACATGCACCCCAGTGTTCATAGCAGCGCTATTTACAAGAGCCAAAACATGGAAACAACCTAAATGTCCATCAGCAGTTGAATGGATAAAGAAGTTGTATAATTATACAATAGAATACTACACAGCCATAAAAAATAATAAAACAATGTCATTTACTACAACATGGATGGACCCGGAAATTGTCATTCTAAGTGAAATAAGCCAGAAAGAGAAAGAAAAATACTATATGATATCACTTATATGTGGAATCTAAAAAAAAGACAAATGAACTTATTTACAAAACAGAAACAAAATCACAAACATAGAAAACAAACTTGTGGTTACCAGGGAGGAAAGGGGTGGGAAGGGATAAATTGGGGGTTAGGATTTGCAGATACTGACTACTGTATGTAAAATAGATAAACAACAAGTTTCTTCTATTACAGCACAGGGAACTCTATTTAATATCTTGTAGTGACCTATGGTGAAAAAGAATATGAAAATGAATATATGTGTGTCCACATATGACTGAAGTGCTGTGCCGTACACCAGAAATTGACACAACATCGTAACCTGACTCTACCTCAGTAAAAAAGAAGCCATTGGGCAAATAAATATGAAAAAGACCAGACTCTAGCATTTCTTGTTTGTAAATTCTTAGAAACTAGAAAGCAAATTTCTTTCCTCATAATTATGAGAAACCCAGAAATACTAAGATTGGAGTCCAATTTCCTTGACGCCAAATTTGTTGGTTTTCCTTGGAGTAGTGCCCTCCCATCCAGGGACACGGCTCACCGCACACTCCCCACTCATCTTTCAGATTTCCCGTCCGCCACCCAGCTGGGTTTTAACTTTCATCTGGGTCCACACTTAGAGGTAATATTTCACATCCCCCTTCAGCAGCCACCTCTCCTGAAATAAAAGAAAAATGAAAAGGATTGGGAGACCACTCCCTGGAAACTGTCAATTCCCACTGAACTATTAGCACAACCTACTAGGTCGCGTTATAGTCAATTGTGCAGAAGAAGAAAACTTATTCAACAACATTATTTAATGGCGTTTTGATGTGCGATTTGCTGGACACGATGATGAATGTGAGGGCTGAGGAACAGAGTGGAGTGGAAGGCAAACAGCAATCCTGTGATGTTTACTTCCCAGGCTTAAATCAGCTCCGTGCTGACAAACGGTCTGCCTTGACATCGGAATCCAACTGGAGCCTGGAATTACTGTAACTGTTGTCGGCTTTGGGTGATTTAATCAGCAAATCTTCGATCGTGTGCTGCGCATGTACCGAACGGGTTCCAGACGGAACGGTCTGATTGATGCCCGCCGCTTCCAGACAACCACTCGCAGCACACACACCAGCTCTGTGTGCCTGCATCTTTATAACGCTGGTACCCGCGCTCCCGTGTCAGAGCCATCGAGGTCTCTACCTTCCACCATTAAACCCAAAGAGACAGACGCAGGAGACTGTTCAAATGAGACGGTTTTTGTTTTGTTTTGTTTTGTTTTGTTTTGTTTTATGAGTTCTTTGAAGAAATCTGAGCGTCATTGACTCACTTATTTATCAAATAAGCCTGTGCAGGGCCCAGAGAAGAAAAGGCAGGAGGCCGGGGAAACGGAGAGAGAAGAGGCAGCTCCTACAAGCGTGGGGTAAAATGGGCAGCTTCTATTAAGTGACTGAACTCAGTCTAAAGGAGGGCTGCCCCAAAGCACGCGAGCCCCCAGGCCCCGGGAGCGTGGGTTTCTCACGGCTGTGTGGTGGTGCTGGCGTTGAGAGTATTCACTGGTATAAAAATTATGATCACTGTGCTTCATACCCATGACTCCCAGTCTCTGCTTCTAACCCCGCTGCAGCGGGAACGCCCTGGGTGCCCAGTGTCCTAGAAGAAGGTATCAGCAGAGTTCTGGGGAGGAAACGTGACTTCGAGATCGAAAAGTCTGTGACTTAGGGCACGGGAGATGCCAGGCAGAATGTTGAAGGACATGGGGGATTGAGGGGAACTTTCCCTTTCCTGCCGACCACCACCCCACCCTCGTTGTTATGAAGATTCTCCAAACTCTTAAGAAGAAAAGAGAAGAGTTGAGCGTGGAGTTGCAGATGGTGGAGGGTCCAGTTCCCCGATTCCTAGCAAGAACCCAAAGGAGGCAGGAAAAGTGAGACAGGCCACAGTGCAGCAGTGGATCTGGGGAGACAGGGCTTTGCACAGTGTGGACGAGAAGCTGCTGCCCCAGCGTGGCACGCGGAGGCAGGAGGACCCCGCCCGTGACGCCCAGCCGTGGGGCAGTGACCGGCCTGAAAGGCAAGGTGAAGCCCAGGGACACCTCAGCGAAACGCCGTGACTGGCTCCACTCGGGCCCCCAGCAGGGTGGGGACGTGTCAGCAGGTAAGACTGAGCACAGGTGACTTCAGAAGCAGAGGCACCCCCCGAAAAGTCTTACAATACATGCCCTCAGACGCTTACCTCATCACCGGGGTGGAACTATCCCTAAATACCCAAGAGCTAGTCTCTGCCAGCTTGGCTGACGGGAGACTCAAAGCAAAAACTAAGCTGAATTATAGAAAAACAAAAAGGAAACTGTATTCCTGCAACCTCTGAGCTATGGACTGAGATGTATAGCTAACATACCGGATTGGAAAATTCTAAGGAATTCAAAAGATTTAAAGTGTAAGGCCTTTCTCTATCCCCAAGTTTAAAAAATGATGTACTTTAAAAGCTCATAAATGCTTTCATAAAAGATGTTATGGGTCCCATCACGCCTTGGAATAGCTCACAAAAGGTAAGACATGACGGAAACAATGCCGGATAGGGTTACGCCGTCGGCGGCAAAGAGGCCATCCTGAGAACCGCTCTGCTTTGCAGGCACAGCCGATGTGGGGGAGGTCCTGGGGCGGGGAGACGGCCCCTTTCCTGCCCGGCTGTGTCTCTTACATAAGTCGTCAGCTGCCTTGGTCCTGTGTTTCCTCATCTGTCCTTGGGAAAAGTGCCATCGGATTGGCTCCATCTGTGCTCTGGGATGTTGGCGAGGGTCACATGAGAGCAGGTTTTTAAAGCATATTGTACAGAGCATGACTCCTCATTACAGAGGGGGTCCAGAAGATTCTACCTCATTTATCATTTTAATTATGTAGTTTTTTTTTTTTCCCTAATGACCCCTGGTAAGAAGCAGGTTCAAGACCTTTCTTCAGACTGCATTTCAAAGATTTCTTGGTCTACCAACGTTCCTCATCTTTTTAAAGCACCTCCTCAGCCTTTGTACTGACTTGAGCCAAGCTCCCTGCCTCCTGCTGCCTGCCCTGACCCCTCCCTGCATTCCTTCCTTCCTTCCTCTCTCACGTACTGGGCGACCCACTACAGTGAGTGAGGCGCGTGAGACAGTGATGATGTTCACCGGGTTCAGTCTATCCACGAAGGAGACGCACAGTGAGTGTAACACACGGGTGACCGTCCTACGATAGGGCTGTATGAATAGAATCAATCACATACTTGCACGTGTGTATGCGGGGTTTTATGCATATGGTCCATATACTATATGGACATAGATGCATGCGTGTTCTCATGTGTGCATGTGCACGCACGCACACACAGGGTGGGAGGGGAACTGAGAGGGATTAGTAAACTCTCCTTTGGTGGGTGGCATCAGAATCCTTCCCAGAAGAGAGAACAGTTCGTCATCAAAAACTCGGCAGCTGCTTTTCCATCTCCACGTGCAGCAAGACGCAAGAGAAGGCAGGGAGAAGGTCCATCAGGTGAACTGGGGCGTCTCCGCCAGCAGCTGCCGAGATGAAGTTGGGGTGCAGGAGGCTTATTAGCCGTCAACACCCAAGAATAAAAGGGAGGGAGTAGGACTTGGCGGTTGGAGCAGGTGGCCAGCCAGGAGGGCAGACAAGGAAACCGTGAGCCCCGGAACACATATAGATACGAGAGAGAGAGGCTGGCTAGTGTGATTGTGGAGGCGGGCAAGGCTGAAACCTGCAGGGCAGGCGGGCAGGCGGGAGACCCCGGGAAGGGCGATGCTGCAGCCCGAGTCCAGAGCCCATGGGGAGGCAGAGCCCCCCTTCCTAGGGGGGTCTCAGTCATTCTTATCCAATGGCCTTCAACTGGTTGGATGAGCCCCACCCCACATTTGGGGAGGATCACCTGCTTTACTCAGCGTCTATGGATTTAAATTCTAATCTCGCCCAGAAAACACTTTCACATCTAGACTAGTGCTTCACCCAACATCTGGGCACCCTGGTTCAGCCGAGGTGACCCAGGAATGAAACACTCCACCCGACGCTCAGGAGCTAGGGTTGGGCCAGCAGCCACAGCCAGCCCTCGTTCTTCCCTCCTACTCTCTGGCCCTCCATCCCTTCCTCAGCGGTGCTTCTGGACCCAGCGACTCACTGATGGGGGGCCCAGACCCTCCCGAGATACCTGTCACCGTGCCGTCTCACACAGAGTCACTGTCCTTGTGTGCTTAGGAATCCAGGGGCAAAAGAGCCCACAAGGCACCCGGGGGCCCCCAGCTCCCCACGAAGCAGCTGCGAGCCTGTCCTGCTGGAGCTGCTCCTGCACCAGCTCGGCCTGCAGAGGGGAGACCCCCAACTCTGGTGATGCTTGTGCCACTCTCGGCCAGTGATGTGTCCCTGGGCCTCCCGGTGGAGCGCAGCCTGCAGCCTGCCTGCCACCATCTGCATCATGCTTGCAAAAATGTAACTATACATTATAAATGTAATTATCAATCACGGTGATGGTGAGGACCACAGTGATGGTCAGGGCGTGAACAGTTAATGTCCAAGTTAGTTCCCATTCGGCTCTGCTTGCTCCTGAAATTCAAGAGTTCACCAGCATAAACACATGGACACCTGCACATGTTCACTTTTTCTCTTTGAAAGAATTATTAATCCAATTTACCAGATAAACCTAGATGAGTAACATTGAGCCCTCGTTTATCCACCCAAAGAGGAAAATCAATTAATTGAGATAGGAACGAAAAATAGTTATCATGACCCCTTTCTGGATCCCTTTGTAACTGGTGAGAATTTTATCTGACAATTTTAACATTCTTAAAGAAGTGTTTCTTTACAAAGAAAGCCCTGACAGACGTGTAGGGGCCCGGTGCGAGCCCAGAGCAGTCATGCAGATAGCGGCGTATCAGCATGATTTACTCGACGGCGTTGTCATCGAGGCAGAGATAAATTCTGATACTGATTGCGAAAGATTGCTCCAAATCTTCTACCCTCGCGCAATAATTAGTATTAAAAGGCTTTCTGGGTTGGCAGGTTTTCTGTTGCAGATTTAATTTACAGATGGTTTGCTGAAACAAAAGGCAGACATAAGCTGAAAATCTATGAATGCATTCGTGTGTGATGAACGGGGGCTGCTCCTAATTAGCAAAGGGAGGGGAAAACGGCAGAGTGCGGAGGATTTCTTTGGCTTGGACAAAAGCTTCTGAATTCCTTTTATTTCCTTTAAGTAAGCGCGGATGGTGCGTTCAGAGCTGCACACGAGGGCGACGTCAGAGGGAGAGATGGGAGATCCTGCATCCCCCTGGCATGACTCATGCTCACATACTTGACAGCTCCCGGAAAATCTTGTAAGTCTGCAGATCCTGTGAATGGGACATTTAGATATATGTGCTTTTAGGAGCAACCGCTTTGTTAGAACTCTACCAAGAAATTCTTGCTGGCTTCTTCCTGCATCCCTATTCACAAAGAGACAAATGATTAAATTTGCTTCATGGAATTAAGCCGACCCAGCTTCCTGCTGGGCACTGGGGGGCATTTCTGGAGGACCACCTGCAGGGCAACTGCTCCTTCCTCCGTGGCGTAAGCCTCCTGCCATGCTGTCGGAAATCTGGGTTTGCCACGGGGTGATGCTGACTTGTGGGGAAGCGGGAACGTCTAAGAGCCACGTTCCAGGCAGTGAAACACCCCAGTGATTCAGGAGAAAGGCTGCTGGTGGAAAAAGCTCCAAACCCAGCTTGAAGAAGCACAGCTTTAAGACGCTAACAGGAAAGAGAGGGAAGGAGGGAGGCGCGAATCCATCCTTCTCTTGCTCTGAAGATCGCTAGCAGCCCATTCACATGCCTATCACAGGTCTATTACAACCACGTGTGAACCTAGCTGATTTCACCCTAAGTTTCTACCTAGAGGAGCCATCAGATCATCCAACGAGTTGTGTGTGCAAATACTCAGTTTGTCTTTATCTTTACACTGCATTCAGCTCCCCGGAGGAGTCCTGGGGGTACCTGAACACGATTTACCCATGCACATATTTACCTGGCAATGGGTTCCTTTCTGTTGTAAGCTCAACGTAAATCTCCGCCTGCGTGACTGCAGGGCACCAGCGCCCTGGTGCACAGAACACTGTGATTCTGTGTAAGCACAACTCTGACCACTCACATTCACAGACGGAAAATACGACACACCTGAGTCCCCTAACGTGATACAGGGAGTGCAGCCTCTCTCCATGGTTTGCTATCCCGTGATCTCAGTGAACGAAGACCCTTGTTACGAGGACCTTCAGTTTATCAGAAGAGAAAAAAAGGGCTGCATGTTAAGTGACAGAACAGAAGGACCCAAAACAAGCTTGTGCTAGGACTTGGGAAGGAAAGGAAATGATCGATTTGAAAGGAGAGAACCACCGAAGCTCCCTCGCACTTACTCTCGAGGGCAGCAGTCCAGCTGCCTTTGCGCGGAGCTCCTGGACCGCAGCTGAGTCAGAAGTCTGCGCCCTTAGGACACCAGCCTGCTCTCACTCTCTCACTGAGAACAGAAGCAATGTGTGCATGTGTCCACCACGCTACAGCTATTAAACAGAAAAGGATACGAACCACCCAACATCCAAAATGCATGTAATAAAGATTGTTCAGGTCTGGCTAAGTTTTCGGTTTATCGGAACGTGCATGCACTCATTGTTGCGGTCGCCAGACTGCACTCTGACGGACGGAAGAGGGACACGGCACCCACCAGGCATCGCTGATACCAGAGAAGAGGGACAGGGCTCCCGCCCTCCAGGGGTTCATTCCAGACAAAGAGACTTCAGTGCAAATGTTCACGGATGTTTGACAACAGGAAACAATGACCTCAGATGCTCCTACCTACTTCTGAATAAACACCGCCCGGGGGCCCTTGGAAAGTGAGAACAGTGCTCTTCCCGCCTTGTCTGTCTGACGAAATCCCACTCATTCCTCAAGGCACTGCTCAAACATCATTTGCTCTTGGAAGGTTGTCTGGACCCCTGAGTCAGAGCAAGCCCTCCCCTCTGGGTCTCACAGCCGGCCTTGTTTACGCCCCCCCACGGGGGAGCGGCTGCTTCACGGCGGGCTTTGCCGAGCTGCTGGCAACCCTGACTGTCCCTCTGGATCATAAAATCCTTGAGGGTAGAAACCAAGCTTTTAAAAGCTGGTGTGGTTCTCTAGTATACAGCACGGTAGGTACCATGTGCTTCGTAGGTACTCAGTGACCTTTTGTCGAAACGGATTTTGAAACGATCTCTGCAGTGAGGCAAATCTGAGTGAGAACCAGGCTCTGGCGCGTGCTAACCCTCTGACGTGCGATAAGTGACTTACCGTCGCGGAATCGAAGCTTCCTTAACTTTAAAATTGAATTTTGAATCCTTACTTTACTAGGTGCCATGAGGATTAAATGAGATCAACGAAGAAGAGCTGAGTGTGTAGTAGCTCCAAACCTTCTTACTTTTATTTGATATTTTTTTAAGCTTCAGCTTTATTGAGGTATTCATTGACATATAAAACTGCAAGATTTTCAAAGTGCGCGTCATGGTACGTGGACGTGTACACACACGTCATGAGAGGCGTCTCCCATCTAGTTAAGGACATATCCGGCAGCTCACGGATGTGTCTCTTTCAGGGGAGGGGACATTTAGGTTATTCTACTCTCTTAGCAAATTTCCACGATACACTGTGATGTTGTCCAGTACCACCAGCACATTGTACATTAGATCCTCAGACGCTACTCATCTTATAGCTGAAAGTTTGTGCCCTTTCACAACCTCTGTCTATGTCCCCAGCTCCCAGACCTGATAACCATGTTTCTATTCTCTTTCTGTGAGGCTGGCTTCAAAATGACATATATATATATATGTTAGTTTCTGCACATAAATGATGCCCTGCAGTATTTGTCTTTCCCTGTCTGGCTTACTTCACTGGGCATAATACCATCAAGTTCCAACCGTGTTGCTGCAAATGGCAGAATTCCCTTCTTTCTCGTGGCAGAATAATATTCCATTGGGTGTACGCATCTATAATATTATCCATTGTATGTATATATATTCATGTTTATCAATTCATCTGTTAGTGGACACTCAAGTTGTTTCTGTATCTTAGCTATAAATATATATATATATTTCTTTTCATATTCTTTTTCATTGTAGGCTATTACAAGGTAATGAATATAGTATTTTTCTTTTTCTTTACTCTCTCCCCAATATTGTACACTGCAGGAAGCTCTAAAAGTCAGTTGACACCATGAAGAAATCAAAGCAAGAGTCTTTTGAAGGGATTGCATTTTGATTTCTTGCTGGAAACTATTTTTCTTCTTTAATGCCAGGAAGGTCAGAAAGGGTTTAAGTGACCACAGGATAAATTTATCGGCCAGTTTTAAGGCATTACTTTTTCCATGGCCTCTGTGATTCCTGATCACGGTTATTGGTATAGTGGACAAAAATACAAAATTGCATTTCAAGGGTCAGCAGGGTCTACCTCTAGAATATTTGACTTCTTCATAGAGACAGTGATCTAAACCAAGTATGTGAATAGTCTTAACTTTAACAAGAAGAGAAGACTGGACTGGCAAACATGGTTTGAAAATTGAAACATGTCCCCATTGACTGATGAAATCTGTCCTTGATCACCAGTACTCAGTCTCTGCAGTCGTGGTCTTTTCTAGAGAGTTCAGCTGAAACCCTCTGATGATGTAAGCGTCGTGGGAGACAGGACACCCGCACACTGTTCCCACTGCTCCGACCCTCAGGCAGCACGAGGTCCGTCCACGGAGGCAGCACCCTCCAACCTACTGTTTGACCTCTCGGGATTTTGTTAACTCTGGGGTGTGAGGGTGGTCCCAAGGGCTGGCTCACACCTCACAGTGAAGGACAGTGGAAGTAAAAGGGGGCTCTCACTGTCGGATTTAGTCTGTGACACCATCACGGAAGATGCTCTTCACAAAAATGTCCTCTCAAGGGGAGGTTTCGGGGGAACACAATTCCTCCATGCTTCAGTGCTAAAAATGATGTATTCTGAAAAATCATCTAGTTTGTTTTTACATGAAAGCCCCCAGGGTTCGGGCGAGGCTTCCCGTTTCCCTTTGCACTTGGCGACCTATGAACTTGAAGCCGGATATTTGGCCCCAGGGATCCTGAGCCTCGAGGGACACATCGGAGGGCTGCACTGAATTACTGTTTTACTGGCTTTTTCTAACCTTGGTTTTCCTTTCTCTAGAATTCTTACATTTGATTTCACTCTGTTGCTTTATATCCATGTTTGTAAAGTGCCTGAGCGCCAGTTTGAAAAAACTGAAACATCAACGTGTCTTTCGCTGCAGCACCGGCCGCGGGTGGCGTGTGCCCCAGGGCCAGGGTTTAGCCAGGAGGTGGTGAGGGGGTGGCCGGAACAGGAACGGCCAGGCCTTCCTTAGGATACCTGGGTCAGACAGAGGATTTTGTCCCCATTTCAGGAGACAGTGGGTGTCTCTGAAAGGTTTTGAGCAAGGAAATGACAGGTCAGTGGTCTGGTCAACAACCCCATGTCCTGGGTCTGGGGCAGGTGGCTGGCGGGGCTCCCTGGACCTCCAGTGCACTCCACCCATCACCTGGGAGCTCATGAAAATGCGGCTTCCAATCTGATTAGATTCGATTCAATTTGATTCAGGGCCAAGGTGAGAGGTGAGATGGTGACCTGGAGAACCATTGGGGATGTTCCAGGACCCTCAGGCCACACTGCAGGGACTGAAGCAGTTCCCGAGCTGACGCAGCAAAGCGGATGGGGTGCTGATTTCTGAGGGCCTGCATTTCTAGGAAGCTTCCAGATGATGTCAGTTTTGTTGGTTGCGTACCAGGTTTTAGTAACAAGGGCTTGGCCTGAGCGAGGGGATCAGGCAGAGCATAAACCCTGGGAGGGGATGGGAGCACAGGGGCGGGGGAAGTGGTGAGTTCAGGACACCGTGCATCCTTGATAAATGGCCGACGGTGGCCAGGCCAGGTGTCTGTGCCCAGGGCCAGCGGGAGCCCCGGCAGGCAGCCAGCTCTGCCATTCAGGGTCCCTCCCTGCGGCTCCTTCTGCAGCCAGCGGCACCAAGGCTCATGAAGCACCTGGCTCCCCTACACCTGCAACCGCAGCTCCTGCATCTGAACACCTGCCCAAGCCGGGCACTGCTGTCTCCAGGCAGGAGGGTGGCACCGCAGTGGCCAGGGCTGCTGCAGAGGGATCGTCGCTCGGGGAGTCTGGGACGAGGCAGCAAAGCAGACGGAACAGCATACGGTGGCGACAGCAGCTTTCTAAAGGGAGTCTCCAGAGAGACGAGGCTCAGACTCGCTGTCTGGGGAGCGGCGAGTCCTTTCGGAGGCGGCGGGGCGCGGTCTGAAAGCAGCTGAGACGCAGAGCCATGGCCGCCGGTGGGGAGAAGGGCGCTCCCGTAGAGGGCACCGCCGCCGCCCCGGCGGGGCCACAGACTGAGCAGGGGGCCGGGCCAGGGAAAGAGCGAAGGCTGGCGCAGAGCGTTCCTGGAATGAGCCGCTCCTGTAAGACACCCTGGCCTTCCTCTAAAACAAGCACCCTAACCGTCCAACTGAAATGTAATCTGTTTTCTTTACAAGAGAGAGAGAAAATGATTGTATTTGAGGTTTGTTTTTTTTTAAAAAGATGTTAAAAGGCCAAGTTTTTCTCATTTCAATGAAAGTCTCACTTAGATGCTTTTATTTCCCTGTGTTCAATGAAGCCACCAAAATCCCTGTGACTTTTAAAGCCATTCATTCCAAAGTGAGTCATCCTGAGTGACATGAGGGATTATGAGCATAAATTCTATACTCAAGCAGTAACTCTCAGCAGTAGGCAACTTACACACCGCCGTGTGCACGCGCTCCACGTTTGACCAGGGACAACTAGTTATCTTCATGTCTAGCACTATTTCCTGACACTAAGTAGAAAAATCTGTATATATTTTTGGACAAACATTGTTCACACATTAAATATGTCACAAATCCCATGGTGAGTTCACTTGAGATTTAATATTGCAGCTACGTACTGTCCTTTCCTACAAGCCATCAGGTCACCCTGCCCCTAGTTGAAGGACCTGCATTAGTCCTGGGGAAAAAAACGCCCAAGATTTAATGTCACATTAACACCAATACACTGGTGTTATTGATTCTTTAAAACGGTGTTCCTATTTAACGAAGAAATTTCTCCACTGTCAGAGAAAGAGGTTTTGCTTTATCTTTTTGGGTGAGAGACAGCCAGTCAAAACGTTGAGATGAATGAATGGTGGATTTCAGGGTTAACCCAGAAGTGTACGTAGGGCTGAGTAGTGGGAGGAGGCCCACTTGGCGCCTTGCAAACTAGGTACGAAGTTGAAAGGTGGATGGGACGGTGCTGGACGTGGTGCGCCTCCAGTGACTTCAGAGACAGAAGAGTCCCTGACCTCGGCCCCACCCAGCCCTTCTCCACCGTCCCGGCTCGGGGACTCTCTGGGATGACTCTGCAGGCTCCTACTCAGAGGTCTCTGTTTAAAACGTCAGGAGAAAGCAAACGGCCTAACAGCACGCGGGAAAGTGCACCGAAGCAAAACGTACACGTGCAAATTATCAGTATGTTCACACTCGGGTTTTTTGTTTTCGTTTTTGTTTTTATATCACTTGTTCAAAAGTTGGCCTGATGCACCCGGATGCACTGAGAAATCTGTCCAACTTTTTTAAAAACAACTGAATTAAGATCTAACTTATATACACACACGGGTCTCCTAACACGGGTCTTAACCCTCCTGTAGTCCATTTGAAAACATACACACGAATACATGCTGATTCTATGCCCTAGTGTAATAAGGGTCCTTTGACAATGGAGGAAAAGAATACTCCCCATGCTCTATACCATGTTCTGTTTTATGATTGTCACAAGCAGTTGTCACCTTGGTCTGGAGACAAATCTGGAGACAGACGAGGAAGATTTTATCACTCCCATTCTGTGGATACGGAGAGTCTCAAGGCAAGTATTTGACGATGACCTTCCCAGGGTCAATCTCCGGCAAAACGTAGTGACAGCTGAGAACGCTACTTTGCTTCCAGTATGTTTCTGTCGCTTCTCTGTGATTCTTGGACTCAGCCTTTTGGGAGAAACGTTCAGGATAAACAGCGCCTGGAGTTGCACCATGTTTTCTGGACTTCAGGGTCTGCGTCTTTCAGACAGACTGCACTGTGCACTCTCCTTAACCGCTGTATCTCCAGAAGGGAAGGGACACCAAGCATAGTCTCCTTCAAAAGGAGTGAATCTCTTTGCCTCATCACAGTGGAAAACACCCCGAAGTGATTCTTAGAAGAAAGTTATTATCCAACAGTGTCTGCACGGCATTTCTTTCTAACAGCCATCCCCCTGCTTAACACAGGGCACTGAAATCCTACGTGTGTATGGGTTCCCTGTCCCCCCCGGCGACCCCAGGACCGGGAGCTTCCCTTTATATTCCAGCCTCAAATCAATGTCTGGCACATTACAGGTGCTCACTAAATAAATGTTCAGCTGAAGTAGAAAGTGTATTCTTCATTAGTGATCTCAACGTGGTGGCCGGGACAGATACTTAGTAAATAGTTATTAAGTATACACATGTGGGACAGTAATTATAGGATATTGACACTCCGTAATGGAAAATACTGAGACAAAAAGTGATCTGAAATGATTTTTTGTGATACATCAGACAGGTAAATGGTCCCTTTTACTTGTTTAATATGGAATACGCTTCCTGTAGCCAAAGTAACTTGGACTCTTAAACAGATAAGAGCTTTGATCAGAGTGACTTCAGCACATACTGAGTCATTCCAAACATGACTGTCTCTTAACGGAATTGTACAAATCAGTAAGGACCCTGTCTTTTAAGCACGAGCTGTAATTTCACCACAATGGACACAACCAGGTGTTCTCCAGGTGTGAAATATACAACAGTTCACCTGTAGCCAGATTGAGCATCTGATGGAAAGTCCTGAGCTTCATTTTGGTCTTCACGTGGTCCCATGTTTCATGGACAGGACCAAAAAAAAAACCACAGCCAATCAAGATTCCTGATCGAGTTGTCTGGAAATGCTTTTTCCAACAGGACTCTATCAGCTTCCATGTCAGTGAAAAGGAGAGAACCGTTACCTTTCTGAGAGCGAGGTGCTTGCTGTGTCGTTTGGCATCATGGACCCTGAATGACAACATTAATCGTCATCAAGGTGTGCTTCAGTTTCCTGTATCACTTACTGATGATCTCCTATTTACTGTCAACTCCTAATACTGCTGAAATTGCAGAACTTTATAAACAGCTCGAGCAACAGGGAGGGTAGCTGGCCTGGCTTAAGTGTGCCCATTGCAGGTGAACTTCAGCCCTGCCTGGCTATTCCCTGCTGGACTCAACATCCACCCCTGCTGCTCCCAGCTTGACAAGGTCCCTGCAGCTTTGCAGCAACGCCTACTGGAGTCCATGCTTTTGAAATTCAGTATCTTAATTTCAGCGAGGCCCCTAACCTATTAAGAAAACTTTGTCTAAATGATGCCACTGAGATGGGTTTACATTTTGCTCTCTTTGTTTTCCATGTCTTCTGTCTGAGAATATTCAGACAAAGACCACCTACATTATGCACACAAAATCATTACATCCCCAGAGGGTGGGATTGCCTTCTTTGCCGGATGCCGCTTCAATTTCCAAAGTGTCTTGGCCCATCTTTGTAAAAATGCTGTATAATCATTCATGAGCTTCTCAACCTCCCGTTAGCCTCAGAGACGGGTGGGAGGTACTGAGCCATTTTCTCAAGGAGGGAACTGAGGCTCAGATGAGGGAAGTGCACCGATGTAGGAACTGGAGATTCTAAGCCACAAAGTCAGACCTTCAGATTCCAAATTGTGTGTGCTACATACCACGCAGCGCACACTCGGCGTGCATCGGTGCGCGTGGAAACCTGCCTATGATGATGTGTGTCACACCCGGAGAAGCAGTGTCTGGTCTAAGTACTGCAAGACATTCCTCATTCAAAATGTTCCATCAGTGGTTCGAACCAGCCGATAAAGAAGAGTGTTGTAAGAGGGAAAACGTAGTCTGCTCCTTTCTTAAATGGGCAATCTGGATACCATACATTGTCTTTGGATTTGAGACGGGCCCTTCTGTGTGTGTTTCTGGGGGAGGGGCAGTTTGCATGACTCTCATATTTCACTTCTGGAAAATATGGTCAAATTTAGATTGATTGATGTCGGTGGAGTAGGCGTTTTTATGTCGATCATGTACTTGGTCTTGAATATGTAACGCAGAACAGCTAACCGTTTCCGTACAGGGTGTGATCGGATTCCGTGGCATTGCTGTAATTAGCATGAACACAATAAACAAGCCACAGCTGAGGTAGCTGGGCAAGTAAATGCATGACCAGGAAACACTATAAATATCTTTCCTTTCATGCCTCACATCCTATTCTTCACTGCCAGAACCAAAAATACACACACCAGTATCTCATTCATGCTGCCGTGTATTTGTCCGGAAGACTATTAAATATCCCCTTGCTCTCTGCTTTCAAGAGGGTAGACAGAATCACGTCCCATCTGTGATGGGAACGAAAGAGCTAAGTCCCGGGAAACATACTAAACACGCCGGACGAACTATGTCACTCCTCCAGGAAATGGAATGAGAAATCTGAAGGAAACGACACAGAGCTATTTTCAAACTGTGGCATGATCACCATCACCTCCGTAAGTTAAACATTCCAGCCTGAATCCGATCAGTGGCCCCCGTGCTCACTGGCTCCAGGGGGCTCAGTGTGGGAGAGGGTGATGGGCACGAGGAAGCCCTACTTCACTCAGACTTATGTACAGACTCACCCTGGACACGCCCACCACCCATGTCTAGCACGTTGCAATCTGTAGACATGTGTGGACCTTTACAGTTTGCAGGGGTCCCTAGGAATCAAAATCTGCCTGAAAAAGTCATCCTTAGGGGAAGAGAGCCGAGAAGCTCGAGTTCTGCTGGAAAATGGAAAGAAAGAACGTGTTCAAACACAGTGCCTCGATTTTCCTCTATGCTCACCTCTGTAGTTCATGCAAGAGGGAAAAAAATAAAATGAGAGAGTGAATTCACTAACATATTGGTGAGATATTGACAGCAGCAGACTGCATGGATGGGAAAATGGCAGACAAGTTCAAGGTGAACAGTCATTGGAACAGCAGGTGTGGTGACCTGGGCTGCGAGCAGGGTCCCCACGGGAGGCGGAAGCAGAACCATGAGCGAGAGAAGGCGGACCATGTGCCCACTGTGTTGCCCTTGGCTTTTCTGTTTCCTTCTGCTGCCACCCTCTCGAAGCCACCGTGACCTCTGGGCTTCCTTCCTCGCTTAGCTCTTCGTTCATTGAAGCACACACGTGGAACCCCGCTATGCGGCCGGCCGGCACCGTGTTAACTTCAGGCAGCACGCAAGGGGAAACGAAGGCACTGACTTTTAAGGGACTTGTGGTCAAATAGGGAGGGCTTCTCCCTCAGCCATGGTGTTGCTCTGATCGTTCTGCCTAGTTACAGGCCCCACGACAGTGACAACACTTCTACACTGAAATTCGTCTGAATTTCTTGTATTTGTCAGCTGTTCCTGTCTCCAAAATACACCAGGGAAACTGGGTAGAGGGACGTCACTGTAGAGCAGCGTCTTAGCACTGAAATGAGTCTATAAATAATGCGAGGGCTTTCCTCTGTCTCTGCCGTGTCCTCTACAGGCAGCCTGAGTGGGACCAGTCAGTAGGCTTTTCCTGTCCTAACACAACCCATTGTAACCGGGGGAGACTGCGGTGTGAATGCGATAAACGTCGTCGTTAAAAGCGCGAGATGCTGCACACACAGCAGCGGTGAAGCAACAGCTGGACCGAGAGCAGGGACAGTGCCGTGTCGGCTCATGGTCAAGAAATATGATTAAACCGTGTCGTGTGTGGGCCCACCCAAGGCTCTGTGCCTCAATGACACTTTCTTCCTGTGGTAGGAAAGTCACCACCTGTACAGCACAGCTTACAGTTCCAAAATGACAAGTTATTTACGTTAATTCCCTATGGGAACCCTCTTACACGGCTGGTGGGAATGTAAATTGGTGCAGCCACTGTGGGAAACAGTATGGAGGTTTCTTATAAAACTAAAAACAGACTTAACATATGATCCAGCAATCCCACTTCTGGACATATATCTGGAGGGAACTCTAATTCAAAAAGTTACTTGTACCCCAATGTTTATAGTGGCACTTTTTACAATGGCCAAGACATGGAAGCAACCTAAATGTCCGTGGACAGATGAATGGATAAAGAAGATGTGGTATATTTACAATGGAATACTACTCAGCCATAAAAAATAATGAAATAATCCCATTTGCAGCAACATGCATGGACCTAGAGATTATCATACTAATGAAGTAAGTCAGACAGAGAAAGACAAATATTATATGATATCATTTATATATGGAATCTAAAAATGATACAAATTAACTATTTACCAAACAGAAAAAGACTCACAGACATAGAAAATAAACTCATGTTTACCAAAAGGGAAAGGGGAAGGGAGGGATAAATTAGAAGGTTGGTATTAACTGATACACACTACTATATACAAAATAGATAAACAACAAAATCCTACTGTACAGCACAGGGAACATATTCAATATCTTGCAACAACCAATAATGAAAAATAACATATGTGTATGTATAACTGAATTTTTATGCTGTGCATCAGAAACTAACGCAGCACTGTAAATCAAACGCATTTCAATTAAAAAAATAAAATATCCGCTTTGGTTTGAATATGATGTTAAACAGTACGTTTCCACTTGTGGGAGAGTGTTTTCTGTGACCCCAAGGCTCACAGAGACAGCACAGCACCTGTATATTTGGAGGCTGTGACCACAAGACAGAGCAGTCAGAGTCCTGCTGGTGGTGGGACTGCACCTCCCCTCACCCACTTCCGCCATCGACTTGTTGCCTGTCAAAGCGAAGGCTAGAAATTCACTAAAGGGGAAAACATTATTTCACGAGAACACCTAAGAGGCCCGAATTAAAAAAAAAATCACGCCGCGGGGGAAATGGCGCCGACAGCCGTGCTCCGTGCAGCGTTGCTGCAGGCCTTCCGTCTGTAAGACACACCATCCCGTGAAGCACCACAAAGCGAGGGCTGCCTGTGCGTGTGGCCGTTACACGCAGGAAGGACAAACAGTTGATTCCAGAAAAGTACTGGAGCCACGGTGAAATGAACATATTTAAAATCGAATGAATCTCTAGATGCCAGAAGTCTGACTTAAGAAAACCAAACCAAAATAATGTCCCCTGGTGCTTGGTTTCTGTCAGAATGATGAGCTGAGTTGTGTGAAAACGCTGCAGTGATTGGAGGCAGGCAGAACCTTGGATGCCACCTGGTCTGAACGTTTCCTGCCCGTGAGGAGACCAGCTCCCAAACTGGGCCCCGCCGGCCCGGAGCCCTCACAGCTCACTGACGACAGCCAGCGGGAGAGCCGGTCCTTCTGACCCGGGACGCAGCCTCCCTCCGCACAGGGGTATCTCCCGGGGCAGCAGACACCAGAGTCCGCTTGCTGCCCCGTCCCCCCGCCCCCGCCAGGAGATGCCCTTTTAATTCTGCCTTTGGCACAGCAGAGAGCAGCTGCTCTAACGGGGACCACAGAAAGGCAGATTGAGGAATGCCCTCTTCCAACAGAAGGTTGGCTTTGTCCTGCTCCAGCTCATGTTCGTGCTCTGAGTGTCTAGAATGTGATCATCAATTTGTGCTGCACATGAATACCACGGTGACAGACCATGGGGATGACACGAATGACATAATGTGTAAGGGAAAAAAAGGAAACTTAGCGATACTGAAGGGGAAAAAAATGAGAGAGAGAGAGAGAAAAACAGAAACACAGAGAGAGTGAGACTGATTGAGCAAGGGCCAGAAAACAGTGGCGGACACCAGAGTTCAGGAGTCAGTTAAGGAGAGATTCAGCCGATGACAGGGTTCACGAGAGGAAGCAGGGCTTCAGCCCAGGCCGCGGCTGGGCAGCTTGGCCAGAAAGGTCATTCCGAGGACTCTGTCTCATCACAGCCGGGAGGCACCTCCCTCCCGCCGCTGAAGCAGCCCCATCCGTGAAATCCACAGGACGCTCATGGGCAAGACGCTCACTCCTTCTCTGGTGGCCCCCTTGGGGGACGTCATCAAAAGTACACGACACATCCATGCCTCTGGATGTGGATGTCTTCTCTAAGCAGAGTTAAGACCCGCCAACCAGGATAGTAGCCACGCGTGAAGAGATCAGATTTGGTGGATTTTAACATCGCACTTTAAAAATAGTCCATCCATCCTCCCCCTTTTTTTTTAAATTCACTTAACTTTTTAATTAGTTATTTCAGTCGGGGAGATAATTAGGTTTATTTGTTTATTTTAGTGGAGGTACTGGGGATTGAACCCAGGACCTCCTGCACATGCTTTTACCACTGAGCTCTATACTCCTCCTTTATCCTTTCCTTTTTATTTCACACTCCTTTAAACACACACACACACACACACACACACACCCCACCAAAACCATGCATGTTGTCTTCTTCAGTGCATAAGACAAGGATGCTGATACAGAAAGGGGTGCAGTCTGTCTCTAGGGGGACAGGCTTCTCAGCCCAGGAAGGGTGGACAACTGTCCTCTCTCCTTCCCTTACAGGCTGCAAGTCCAGGAAGTGCACTCAGGCATTTTTGTAGAGCTTCTGTTCTTCCTCTTTTGTTCTGATGGTAAAGGATTAGCATAATTGTGCAGGAGCGGCTCCCCACCTCCCCCCCGCCCCGCCCTGTCCTTTTCCTGGAGCAGCAGAGCACGGGAGCAGTTGGTGTAACAGGGCAGCTTTGTTGACACTAAAAATATGTGCTTTTAGGAAACAGCTATTCACCTTCTTTAGATGTAAAAATAATCCCTGGGGTGCCCAGGTGAATGCCTTTTCCAGAGCAGGGTCTCAAAAAAAAATAAAACAAAATAAAGGAAAGAAAGTTGAGTAATATATTTTCTTAAATAAAGTTCGTTTAAATTACAAAAGAAATCAAGTTCTAGCAAGTGCCTTGTTGAGAAGACCAGTGTGGACTTATGACAGTGCTTTACCTGGAGCCACAAACATCCCTCCCGCAGCTGGCTTCACTTGTATTTCTGCCTAGTGCACGTGCGCCGGGTCATATGTCAAATGCCCTTCGCGTGGCGGTCGTGGTCCGAGCAGATTTGGAAGCCAGTGCCCTGCGCTGGCTGCCCCAGAGCTCCTCTGTGTTTTTGTTTGCGGTGAAACAGGTGAAAGAGAAAACGCACGTGCCTTGCTTGAATTGCCAGGGGGAGCTGGTTCTGTTCAAGGGTGAAGAGCTTCAAAGAACATGAACTTGGAGAGCCCTGTGTCCACTTTTCACGCCGGAAGGAAGAGTCTGGTTGCAGTGTGGGGGCAGGGAGGCCAGTGGCTTGGTGTCTGTGATAAAATTCTGCTAGACTACTGGGTGGAGTCGACATGCACGCAGCGACGGTAGAAATGGGCAGAAGGGAATGGGTTCAGGAGTGATTTGGGAGAAGAGCTGCCTGAGCTTACTGGGTTATGCGAACAAATGCGAAAACTCATTCATTCAGTAGGCGTTTACAGAATAGCCACTCTGTGCCAGGGACTACTTTAGAAGCATTGGAGAGTAAATGATTAAAACAATAACAATAGTAACACTGGCGGGCATCTCATAAAGCACTCTTATCAGACACTTGTGTTTGCTCACACAACAGTTCTATAAGGTAGTCACTACCATCCCATTTTATACATGAGAAAACTGAGGCACCAGGGGGGTTAAGTAACTTACTTGAAAAACACTGTCAAGTGAATGAGAAGACAAGCCACAGACTAGGGGAAAATCTCTGCAAAAGACACATCTGATAAAGGACTGTTGTCCAAAATGTACAGAGAATTCTTAAAACTGAGCAATAAGAAAATGAACAACCTGTTTCAAAAAGGGGCACAAGACATGAACAGACACCTCATCAAAGAAGATATACAGACAGCATGTAAGCACATGAGAGGATGCGCCACAGCAAATGTCATCAGGGAAATGCAGGTTAAAACAACAAGGGGATGCCAGCACACCCCTAGCAGAACGGCTAAAATCCCAAATACCGACACCACCAAATGCTGATGAGCATGTGGTCCAACAGGAACTCTCACGCATTGCTCGTGGGAGTGCAAAATGGTACAGTCACTTTGGAAGGCAGTTTGACAATTTTTTCCCAAATTAAACATATTCTTACTAGATGATCCAGCAATCATAATTCTCAGCATTTGCCCAAAAGAATCAAAAACTTACAACTACATAAACACCTCCCTGTGAATATTTATAGCAGCTTTATTCATAATTGCCAAAACTTGGAAGCAACCAAAATGTCCTTGAGAAGGTGAATGGATAAATACACTGCGGTACATCCATACAATGGAATAATATTCACTGCTGAAAAGGAATGAGCTATCAAGCCATGAAAAGATATGGAGGAACTTTATATGCACGCGACCAAGTGAAAGAAGCCAGTCTGAAAAGGCTACACACTCTGTGATTCCAAGTATGAGACATTCTAGAAAAATAAAAACTATAGAGACACTAAAAAAGGCAGTGGGATGATTTTTAGAGGGGAGCATGAAGGATATATTTAGGGCACTGAAACTACTCTGCATGAAATGATAATTATGGATACATGTCATTGCCCATTTGTCAAAACCTAGAGAATGCACAGCACCAAGGGTGAGCCCAGATGTACACTACGGAACATGGGTGATAACAAGGTATCAGTGTAAGTTCATCACTTTTAACAAATGTACCATCTGGTGGGGATGCTGATGAAGAGGAAGGCTGTGCCTGAGTGGGGACCGTGGGCACAGGGTAATTCTCTGTACTTCCCACTGAGTTATGCTGAGTTTGCTAAAACTACTCTTAAAAATAGTCTGTCTTTTAAAAAAAAAGAACACATAGCTCATATGATTAATGTAATAAGACAGGACATTCATTTCAGAGGCAGTTTGTGTAATTATTTTCTTCCTATTAAATAAAAATCAAGGGCTGCATGATGATATCCACCAATAAGAGGAAGGCCACCAGATACAGAAATCTCAGTCCAAGGCAGAACGTTCCAAGTCTCAGCTCTCAACCCGGTGGTTTTAACTTCAGCAGCACTTCTTTAATAGGTGAACTCAGTGGGCTTTAGCCAACATTGTTTAAAGAAATGGAATAGACAATGGCCTGAATTGTGCTTCACAAGGAGACCTGCTGATTTGTGACTCTTTGGTTCCTGCAGGGTGTGTACTGGCCATGATATAAAATTGTGTTTCATCATTTCAGAGTCCCTGCCCTATGCCCTCCGCCTCCATGGTGCGTTCTCTCCGGCTGGGAGAGTCAGAGCATCAACAAGCAAGAATATAGCAAGATTACCTCAGCTACTGCCGTGTGACGGGCCAGCAGGGGACTGACGGTCATGGCAGCCTGTTTGTGGCGGGGAGGGGTGTCACACCTAAGGTCGAGCCCAGTGAATGGCTCCAAACACAAAGATTGGGTGGAAGGAAAGTTCCAGGTGTGCAGAATAAATACAAAAAACCCGGAAGCATGCCAAGAAGAATGGAGGAAGGTTGGGATCTGGAGAGTCAGGCAGGAGTCAGATCACGGTGACCTTGTGAAATCCTTTGAGACAAAAATATTCACCCTAAGACGACCTCAGTGTTTTAGTCTATGTGTGTGTAATGATTCTGAGATGCTGTCCACAGTCTATTTTAATGAACATGTATGTTGTGGTATGTTTCACAGTTAGGAAATAAATGAAGAGCAGCAGTGAGCAATTGTGTGTGTGTGTGTGTGTGTGTGTGTGCGTGTGTGTGCGCGTGCCTGGAAGGTAGGTTGAGTTCAACGTGCACTTATTACCTCATCTAAGGGACATGCAAGGGGGATGTTCCGTAGACAGAAGATATTCAGACCCTAACTCAGGACAGGTCTGATGGAGCTGAACACAGAGGAGCAAAGGGCTCATCTCGGACAGCAGGTCCTGGAGAAGAAAGGGAAGGGGCCCTCCTGCCCAGCATCCTTTCAGCAGCAGAGACATGCTTGGGGTCAGAACACTTCTAAAAATGGCGTATTCCATTCAGTGAGTCGGATATTATCCCGGTGATATTTTTAGTGTATTATTTACTTAGCAAAAGTTTCTTCTTCAAAAGAAAAAAGAACACTTCATATTTGTTTTAACTGTGTTTTCATAATTTTGAGAGATTTTGTAGAATACCTTATGCTCTTATATAACAGTCTTTATAAATAGATATATATTTTTAATGGAGGTACTGGGCACTGAATCCAGGACCTCGTATATGCTAAGCAGGCGCTCTACCTCTGAGCTAGACCCCCCATAAATGTTTTTTTGTAAAGATGTAATTGTAAAAAGACAACAATCATCATAAAATTGTCATGTGTAGCTCTGATAATCAAAAGCAAATCTTAAGATTCTGAACATTAATTATATATCCAACAATGTCTATTGTTAGTAATAAAATTGCATATATTACTTATAAACGATTACATGAATGGATATACACACAAATATGATGTGGATACTGGCTATAAATAGGTGACCGGTGGGTCTAATCCTGATTCAGTGGTTTAAAAAATAGCAGATACATTTCCATTTTACCAAATTAGACCTCCAAGAGGTGTACTGAGAAGCCCTAAGATTCTTTTAAATACTTGGTTACCGCTGATGTTCCAAACATCTGGTTTTCATGAGCAGAGACTGTTCCCATAAGAAACCTACAGATCTCAAAAATGTTCCCATTTCTTTTTAAAAAAGGTTATATTTATTTAAAAATGTTGTTCCTTAGGGACCCAAAAGAAAAAAATAGAGAGGAGTTATTTAGGTTTTTTTTGTTTTTTTTTTTTTTTTTGCTTTTCCTCACTTCTAGTCCTAACTAAATTAGCTAACATTTAATATGAGGGGTGGACCCATGTTAAAAAATAGCAATCTAGTTAATCCCTTCTGAAAACTCTTACCTTGCCTGTGGCAGAGGGAGAAATCTGCTCAACCACATTCCTGAGCACCCCGGCAAGGCCGGCTTCAGCCTTCCAGTCTCCGCTGTTTATTAAAGACTCATCGACTCCCAGGGCTGACCCGCTCACCCTCACCACTTCCATTCAGCCCAGACTAATAAACACCCCCTGCCTCCAGCTTTCCCGTCCCCAGCAAATGGCCCATTTTTCTTAGAACACAAATTACATTTCTCATGTGAAAGAACAAATTTTACCTTATTATTTCCTCTAAGAAGATTGCAACACTATGGGCAGAAAGCCCATGATTTTTCAGTCCTACTGTACGCACGTATTGCTCATTCTAAAGTTAAACCTAATAAAAAATAAAGTTGAAAAAAAAAAGATGCTTTAAGTAGAATGTGAATGTGGCTTCCTTATGTATTCCAAAGAATAGATTTTAGGACTCTCTGCAACAAAGGCCAAGAGAAAAAGGAAAATAAAGGATCTTAATGTTTTTGCATAAAATAGTAAATAAATGAATAGTTAAATCTGATTTTTGCTCTAGAGTGAAGAAGGCACATTATACTGAATTTGCCAGATTTTCAAATGCATTTTCTCTTTCAGAGCCTAAGATGCTTAGGTGCCTTTGTGGTTTGCAGGAAAATACTGCAACTGAGCTAAATTATCTCAAGCCCTCTAGCTAGAGTGTGGATGTATCGTGTGTCGGGGTGTAGAGAGGTGTAGGGTCACCACCCAGTCTAGCCCCCACCCCGTGGTGTTCCCAGTAGCTGGAATAGCCGGGAAATGTGTGAGGAGAGAGAAAAAAACAAGATGCAGTTTTTGCCTTGCAGGAGTGAAGATGAATTTTCAACACACTGCCTTGGGTTTTATACCTCTCCAGACTTCAAGTTAGCCCATCAAAGAATGACTGTAAATTATTTTGGTTCCTTTGGCTCTTAAAAATAAACTGCCAGCATTATTAGCCTGAATACAACAAGTACTGGATACGGTGTTTTTCTTTAGGATGCACATAGGTGGGGGGGGGGGGCTTGGGCGATGGTGATAATTAAAAAAAAAATGATCTGTGAAAACATGGTTCCATTTTACGTTATTAAAGACGTCAGAAAAGCGGCAAAGCTTAGGTAACGAAGTAGTTTTTTTTTCCTCCCCGCAGAGAAGGCACCTGAAAGGACGCAGGTTTGGTTATTTTTCCTAGTCCTAAGCAGCTGACTTCTCTGGTGAAATCCTCTGGGCACTATCTCAGGAACTATTCAAAGTTGCCAGCTCCCCGACACTGGAGGGTGTGAAGACGGCGATGACGACCGAGAAGGAATAGGATGCGGCGGTTTTCTCTTAATTAATCCCCAGAATAGCCGTAGATGGGAAACAGGGACCGAATACACACAAAGGAAAACGGGTTTGGCAGTAGCAGAGCAAGATCGACGGGGCACGGGCTGCTGGACCTCAGCTAGCCTGCTCACGGTGTCCACGTCCCACGCGCGGTCCGTCCCACCTTGCCCCTGACACAGGCAATATTTCGACCTGAAACTTGAGGTGCTCCTTGTTTTCTCTTCGGTCGACGTTGTTCAGCTAAAATAGCGAGTGACTCAGAAGGAGTGCCAGCTCCTTGACGAGGCTGCTCTGGAGGGCGCTGGTGACCGAGATGGGGGAGGGGACAAAGAGGACGAGGAGGACTGGGAAGGAGTGGGGGAGCTGGGGGGAGGGGACCGGGAGAGAGGCGGGAGAGGAGGGGGGCAAGTGACGCAGGGGCGGGGCTATGCCGCAGCTCTCTGGTCCCGGACCCGGTTTAGATCCAGCCTGGGGAGTGGCCAGATTGAACGCGAGGACCCTGCCCCAGCCGAGCCCCATGGACCGTTACTCCGGCCTCAGCCAGGGGCGGGGCGCGCGGGGCCCCGGCGCCGCCAAACCCGCACGGCGGCGTCTCCAAACACCGCGGAGGAAGGAAAACAGACGGAGAAAAAGCACACAACAGAAAATGCAAACGGGGGAGGGAGAATACAGCCTCTCGGGCTTTAAGTGGATTTCTTTGCCTTAGAGAAAAGGAGAAAAGGAGAAGGAAGGAGTCCACGTGCCCGAAGAAGGTTGTTGTGTTAAAGCGCCACCTTCCGTCGGCCGGGGGCGCAGCGGACTCTCCAGGCGGCCTTGGGCGGCGCGCGGCGCGGGGGAGCGGCTGAGCCCCTGGGGGCGCGCCAAGGAGCAGCTGCGCCCACCCGGGCAGGGCCGGGCTGCACCCGCCATCTCAGGCTGTGCGCGTGCCCGAGCGCGCGCACGCGGGCAGTGAGCGCGCCTCGTCTGCTCGCACCGACGCGCCTCCGGGGAACCGGGCACAAAGGGGCGCCGGCCTCTCCCGGGACCTCGTCCTCTGTTCGCTCCGGCGCCGGGACTAGCCCGGTTCGCCCCGGGCGCTCCAGCCCGCCGCGGGGCCGTGCGCGGCTCCCAAGCATCCCGGGGAGAGGCGCATCTGTGCACACACGCGGATTTTTTTAAAAATAACATATTTCTAGACAGGCCTCCTCCTCCCCCACCCCCCATCTTCGCAAAGCAGCCCGGAGGGCGGGGGGAGGGGGAGGGGCCATGGAGTTAATAAAGGGAGATGGGCGGAGCCGGCACCCAGCCATTGGCTGGCCCGGCGAGTGATGTCACCCATATGACACCCTGATAACTAGTTGGGAGAGAGCCCTCAACTTTTTGCAGAAGGAGCGCGCGCGGCTGAGAGTGCTCAGGGTTCGGCGCTCGCGGCGGGATCCACGAGCCGGAGAGAGGGGTCCTGGGCTGCCTCGACCGCCGCTGCTGCCGCCGCCGCCGCCGCCTCTCCCGTCGCGGCCGCAGCTCCCCGCGCGCGGGCGGCCGTCGCCGCCGGAGCCGCCGCAGCCGCTGTGTGCAGCCTGGAAGGGGGGGCGGGGGGGAGGGGGGGAGCCGCGGCCGCGGGGTGCCGAGGACTTTGCAACTTGCCCGGGAAGGTGGAGGGGCGAGAGGGGGAGGGGGAGCTCCGCACGAGACCGAGCGGCCCGGGTTGGAGCGCCCAGCCCCGCAGCGGATCATGGTGCAGCAGGCCGAGAGCTTGGAAGCGGAGAGCAACCTGCCCCGGGAGGCGCTGGACACGGAGGAGGGCGAATTCATGGCTTGCAGCCCGGTGGCCCTGGACGAGAGCGACCCGGACTGGTGCAAGACGGCGTCGGGCCACATTAAGAGGCCGATGAACGCGTTCATGGTGTGGTCCAAGATCGAGCGCAGGAAGATCATGGAGCAGTCTCCGGACATGCATAACGCCGAGATCTCCAAGAGGCTGGGCAAGCGGTGGAAAATGCTGAAGGACAGCGAGAAGATCCCGTTCATCCGGGAGGCGGAGCGGCTGCGGCTCAAGCACATGGCCGACTATCCCGACTACAAGTACCGGCCCCGGAAAAAGCCCAAAATGGACCCCTCGGCCAAGCCCAGCGCGGGCCAGAGCCCGGAGAAGAGCGCGGCGGGCGGCGGCGGCGGCGGGGGCGCGGGCGGCGGCGCGGGCGGCGCCAAGACCTCCAAGGGCTCGAGCAAGAAATGCGGCAAGCTCAAGGCCCCCGCGGCCCCCGCGGCCGGCGGCGCCAAGGCCGGCGCGGGCAAAGCGGCCCAGCCCGGGGACTACGGCGGCGCGGGGGACGACTACGTGCTCGGCAGCCTGCGCGTGAGCGGCGCGGGCGGCGGCGGCGGCGGCGCGGGCAAGACGGTCAAGTGCGTGTTCCTGGACGAGGACGACGAGGACGACGAGGACGACGACGAGCTGCAGCTGCGGATCAAGCAGGAGGCGGACGAGGAGGACGAGGAGCCGCCGCACCCGCAGCTCCTGCAGCCGCCTGGGCAGCAGCCGCCGCAGCTGCTGAGACGCTACAACGTCGCCAAAGTGCCCGCCAGCCCCACGCTGAGCAGCTCGGCCGAGTCCCCCGAGGGCGCGAGCCTCTACGACGAGGTGCGGGCCGGCGCCACCTCGGGCGCGGGGGGCGGCAGCCGCCTCTACTACAGCTTCAAGAACATCACCAAGCAGCACCCGCCGCCGCTGGCGCAGCCCGCGCTGTCGCCCGCGTCCTCGCGCTCCGTCTCCACCTCCTCGTCCTCCTCGTCCAGCAGCAGCAGCGGCGGCAGCAGCAGCAGTGGCGAGGACGCCGACGACCTGATGTTCGACCTGAGCTTGAATTTCTCCCAAAGCGCGCACAGCTCCAGCGAGCAGCAGCTGGGGGGCGGCGCGGCGGCCGGGAACCTGTCCCTGTCTCTGGTGGATAAGGATTTGGATTCGTTCAGCGAGGGCAGCCTGGGCTCCCACTTCGAGTTCCCCGACTACTGCACGCCTGAGCTGAGCGAGATGATCGCGGGGGACTGGCTGGAGGCGAACTTCTCCGACCTGGTGTTCACGTATTGAGAGGGGCGCCCGGCTTCTCGCTCTTTCTCTCAGCGGGTGCAGAGCAGGGTTCCTTGGGAGGAAGTCGTGGTGGTCGTGATGATGGTGGTGGTGGTGGTGGTGGTGGTGGTGGTGGTGTCGATGGTGGTGGTGGTAGGGTGGAGGGGAGAGAAGAAGATGCTGATATTGATATGATGTCGTGACAAAGAAATTGGAAAAGATGAAAATGTTGGTGGAGTTAAAGTGAAATGAGTAGTTTTTAAACATTTTCCCTGTCCTTTTTTTGCCCCCCCCTTCCTTTATCGTGTCTCAAGGTAGTTGCATACCTAGTCTGGAGTTGTGATTCCCCCCCCCCCCCCAAATGTGTTTTTGTAATTACTATTTCTTTTTCCTGAAATTCGCGATTGCAACAAAGGCGGAGGGGACGGGGCGGGGGAGGGGAGGGAGGACCCGCTCCGGAAGGCGCTGTTTGAAGCTTGTCGGTCTTTGAAGTCTGGAAGACGTCTGGAGAGGACCCTTTGGGCAGCACAACTGTTAACGCTAGGGAGTTGGTTGGAGATTTTTTTTTTTTTTCTCCTTAAGAGATCTTAAAGAACTGGTGATTTTTTTTAAAACAAACACAAAAACAAAAAAAGGGACCATGGCAAATTTTTTATTTTATTTTATTTTTTTGGAGGGAGAAAACTGATGTCTTCTATGCATCCGATTCTTAACAAAACTGCAGGGAGCTTGAAAAAATGCAGACTGTACAAACGCTTACAAAAAAAAAAAACAAAACTGTGAACTGACTTAAGATCAGAGTTTACTTTTCAGATCAAATTGTTTATGGTTTTACAAATGTGATTTCTACTTGCCAACTTTTTTTTTGTAACTTGTTCCCTTATACCTCCTTGATTGAATACCAGACAGCCTAGACCTCAGTACAAAAGGTATTGAAACATTTTTGATACATAACAGACCTCAGTCTTTTTTAAAAATTAATATATTTTCAGGCGTATTTTTGTACAGTGAAAAGGGAACATTCTTGCTGTGTTTTTTCAGTAAGACTTTCAGGCACTTCTTCCCTTTTGATTTCTTTTTTTTTTCCTCTGTTTTTTAGCATGCAAGTATGTTGGTACGTTATGTCCTGGTTTAAAAAGGATTAAAATTTTAAAATAATCCTTGCATCTAAAGGCCTTGTGGTTTAAAAAAAGCAAACTTTCTTTTGTACAGCTATAGTAGAGATTTGTTCAATATTTGTAGGTAAAGATTTATTGAAAATGGTGATATAGACCTCAGAGCTGTTATCTTAGTTTAAAGATTGTATATGTACTGTACTATAGTAGGACTTTATGTATCTCATGCGCTGTGATATGTGGATGGGGCCCCAGATGGAAGGTTTGAAACTGGATTCTCGATTTTTAGCAAAAAGAAAAAAAAAGGCACATAGTTTAAAAAGTTTCTCATTTTGTGCAATATAATCTAAATAAAGTACAGACCATCTGCATATTTTGTAGCAAATGGTGGCAAAGCAGACTCAATGCACTGTCGACATCATTGCCTGTTTTTTTTTTTTTTTTTTTTTTTTGTGCTGGAAGTCTGTATCTTGACAATTTTAATAAATCAGCTGGAACTGATAGAAACTCGCATCGCCAATAGTCTCTATGGAAGTCGTACTGGCGGTTCTGTTGTCGCAGCGCATTCAGTGACAAGGCCCTTGTGTGCACCGGTGGGAGGTGGTGTAAGAGAATTCCACATTTAGGGGGCTTAGGCTGAAAGTGCTCCATGGGCAGGCCGATTTCGTTTTCTCCCTTCCTTCTCTCGCTAGTTATTAAAAACCAAGGAGGAGGATTCTTTCTCTCTGCCTTCCTTTTCCTCCCCACCCCCATTTCCTTTCTTACCTCCTCGACTCCCGTCCCCTCTCCCCACCCATCCTGGCTGGCTGCGGGGCGGCGCGGAGAGGTTCAGGGAGCAGGCCAGGAGGGGCAGGCTTGGCGAGGACCGGGTGACCAGCGCGCGGTCAGTGTCCTGGGCTTGGTGGGAGGTGGGGGGTGGTCCGCGTTCTCTGCCTGGGTTGCGCGTCGCGGTGACAGCCGCCCAAGGGCGGCCAGCGCTGAGGGCGCTAAGATCCCTGCCGTTCTCCCTCCTCATTGGATGGGGACAGCCTTTTCCAATTTTGAATTTTTTTTTTTTTTTTTTTTTTTGGATGCTGCATCTCCGCGTGTGCGCAGAGGTGGATGCTGGTGGGAAGCGCGGCCACAGTTCTCGATCTCGAGCGCTGCCTGGGGCAGGGGAGAGGTGGTCGTGGCCGGTGTCTTTTCTTCCCTGTGCCCTCGGGGCGGCGGGAGCGCGGGGCGCGGCGGCTCCCAGGCTGCGGAAGGAAGGCGCGGAGAGTTAGCCCAGGGCCGCGGGGGTAACATAGCACGGCCACTAGGCCACCGGAGCCGCGGTCCCCGGGGCGTCCGCGCGGGCCGAGCCCCCGAAGGGTATGGAGGTGCTGAGAGTGCCTGGGAGGCGGCCTTGGCCGTGTGCGCCTCGGTACACCCCGCCCTGGGGCCTGGGCCCGCGCGGGATACCCGAGCCGGGGCCGGGAGGCCCGCCGGCTGGGGAGGGGAGCCGCCGGGCTGTGCGGCGGGAGGAAGAAAGCCATCCCGGGAGGAGGCGCGGGCCGCACCCCGGCACCCAGCGCCCTTGCAGCGCTGGGGCTCGGGGGCCGCTTCGGAATTTGCCTCCGGGAAGGTGGTTCGGCTTCTTGATCGATTCTCCTTCTCCAGCTGCTTCCTTGGGGGCTCGCTGCGGACTGTGTCCGGCCAGTCTACCCTTTCCTCCTCCACTCGTTTTTCCAGACCCAGCCGTGTCACCGGGCCCTGGCGGACGGGCACGCGCGCCCCTGGCTCCGGCTCCCCTTTCGCGCCTTCCGCCCCCCTTTCCCTGGGGGCCGCGCCGAGGGAGGCAGGGAGGCTGCGGGGAGGCCCAGAGCGCCAGCCATCGTGTTCTCCCTCTCAGAGCTGAGGCGCCCGCGGTGGGGGAGGTTTTCAGTGGCTAACTGAAACTCGGTGCAAAATCAGCACGACTGTCTTCCTAACCTACTGAGATGATTTATCAAGATTTGGTATCGCCGTCTTACAGAGAATTGGGCAGGCCAAATGGAAGCATCCACTCACTACTGGGAGCCGCTAGGCCAAAGAGGGCCCGCACCCTTTCTTCCTCGCCTCCCACTCCCCTGCCCCTTTTGCCCCTGTGCTCCCAGCGCCAGCTTTCCCCAGCCTCCCTCCCCTTCGGGGCGAGCCTCCGCCCCAGCCCTCAGTCCTGGGATGTGAAGCCAGCGAGCTTTTGCTGAGGCTGGACAGATTTCTTGTCTGTGGCTGTTTCATTTCTAGGAACCCTCAGATTTCAGCAGTACACTTGGGAGGAGAAAGGGCGGATGGTGTTAACAAGGTTCTCAATATAGAATTGGATTTCTGGAATTATTTACCTTCCTCCCCTCCCCCCAACATGATAGACTGATGTAGTCATTGGTGGGACATTTATTTTAGCCACGAATAATTGAACCAGCAGTTTACAATTGACAGTTCTCTGTGCTGGTGATTTTACGTGGCGGCCCTCTGCTGCAGTTCTAAAACTTGTTGAGAACACAGACCCATTTATAAGGCTGAGTCTATGTATTTTGAAAAACAGAAACCTCTGCATGTATTTTATGTTTCAATTATAAATGAATCGGACATTTTCTGTGGTGAGGTAGAAACTGAGTTAAGGAAATCAGTGACGTAATAATTTGGCTTTAGAATGAAAACTAATAGTCTTGATAAATTAAAAAAAAAAAACAACTATGTAGCCTAAGTTCTTGATAGTAAAAGAAGAGAAGAAAATAGATGATCGGCGACCTGAAATTAAAAACCTGTTAGAACTCAGGACGGGCGCTCGAATGCGCTTTTAACACTATTTAAGGCTGTTTTGATGACTGCATTGTGAAAAATCATTCTTAATGAATTCTTTATTGAATGTCTAAAGCATAATATAATACACAGGTATTCTTGCCACTGGATAGTCTTCAATAAAAGTTGGATTGCATTTTTTTGGTCTCTTAAGTAAGTCTTATTTTTAACTAAGCATTGACAGAATATTTTTAAATGGCAACGTGGTGGGGGGAGGGGCGCCGAGTGCTCTGCAGCCTAGCCAGTGCGGATCCTGCTGTTTATAACTAGTTCACAGACTTAGATGGCATTTTGCTAAGATTTCCATCTTTAAAAACCAGCATTCTCTTATTAATTCTTTAGACTGTGGAAATAATCTAGTTCTTACACTCTGGCATGCATCCTTTTTATTAAAAAATATATATTGCTAATAAAGGCAGTGTATTTAAACTGTGCTTTGCAAATATGTATGTTATGAATGACTACAGTCACAGGGCAAATTATTTGTAGAAAGATTACCCTTTAGCTGGGAAAAAAACAAAATCTTTAAAACCGTTTTGGGCAGAAGTGTTTCTTTTTAATGTTAATCAAGGGGAAGTGATTTAAATATGCATGCATATAGCAGTCAGGATGATTTAGTTGTTTTTTTTGAGAAAGAAGAAGACTGAAAAGGCAGGACTTGAGTCTCCCTTCTCTGAGAGTGGAAACCGGAATCATTTGTAATTGCTCCAGTTTGAGAAAGTCGCATTTGCTCTTCTCTTCAGAACTTAAATGACTTGCCCAAGGAACCTGGGAAAGAAAGCAAATAAGTTGCTCTATTTTAAAGTAGTCATTCAATATAAATATATTATATCAACCTTAACTTTTTTATTCTCTGATATGATTAATAATATGTATATTCTTACTTTTTCTTCTAATGGGCATATATATCCTTGTGGACACTTTGGAGAGAGGTTTTCTTGGACTCTCCCATTTATAGAATCTTTATACTCTTTTACTGCGTGGTCCCCTGCTTTTAACAGATTTCTGAGGCAGATATATTTGTGCTTTTTTCTTATGTAGGATGACCAGCGAAAATAGTTCACTGAGTTGGTGATTTTATCAGTAGATAAGAAACTTTCTTTACTACAGCTTCAGGGAAGATTTTTCAGGCTATTTCTCAGTTCTTGTAAGGGCCAAATTTTATAAAATTTCCATTAGGAATGTCAGTTTCCAATACCCTTTGTATAGCCCAGGCCTGTGGGGACACAGACAGCCTTAGGTGTTCAACACAGGGATTCACAAGCTCCCAAAGTCACCGTCTCCATGGAATGACTCTTAACACGTGCTTTGCAGAGATCTGGCTTGTTTTCACTGTTGGTTCTTTCTCACTGTTAGTTTATTGGATTTATTCTACCATATTCCCTTTCATCTGATGATCTGGCAAATTCTGCTCTTTGATAACGACTCAGCCACCCCACCCCCACTTTCTGTGGAGCCCACATTTTCAATCACAATAAAGATTAAACACGATTTATGAAATTTACCTCTCTTCCATTGTACTTTCCTACTGGCTTTTTTCTTGAATCCTCACGTATCCTCACTTTTTTTTCATTGTCATTTTTTTAACACTACCTATATCAATTAGCTGCCTGATTAGTTTTATCTATTCCACGTGGATGCAGTGAGTTTTTAAGAGAATTTCACAAACAAGTAGTTTTTTAGTGAACTTAAACAGAATTTTAAAGGAGACCTATTTTTATACTCAATAAAAGCACAAACGTGCAGAAAGTATAAAACGGCTTGCAAAGGGAAACACGTTCATAATGTTCCATGTATAAAAGTAATAATTCTATTGGGTAGAGATAACTCTGAAAAGATTCAATACCTCTGCCAGCGCACAGATAGGACTGTTGTACAGGACTTGGGAACTTCTGTTGCAAACAGATCACTTCTCTGTTAGAGAAAGCAAACCACTCAGAGCAGTATGGTCGCGTTGAGATGTGGTTTCACAGGAGCCGTCAATGAATTGAAACAACTTAGATGTGCAGATGTGGAGGCTTCCTTCTCAGTGTTTGATCAAACTTCTTTTCTGTGGTCCTGTAGACGCGGGTTTTCTCATCTGTGAAAATGACACAATAAAGCAATATGACAAAACGTTTGCAAATGTGTAAAAAAAACAGTTTTACTCTAGGGTCCTGGAAGTGACTTTGATGCTTTCCTTATTTTGACTATTACATTCCTTCTTTAAAAAACAAACAAAAAGAGTGAGAGCAACTGGAAATAAGGATCCTGTACGACATAAAGAATTTTGATCAAATAGATACTGACAAAGGGCCCTCTAACACATTCTCCTTCATGCAGCTTATGGTCAGAAACACAGTGCCCCATCCTTTGAATCACACAGGGAGAGATGTTGTTCTATGCCATTACCATTAATTTCCCATTTTGTCTCTTTTTACTCTTGTACATATGTTGTAGGTTTAAGAGTCTTTGGCATTTGTTCTCGACACCTTTTTTTGAACGGACTGTTGTAGAAGGGAGGCCTGCTTCTCCAGCTTGGGACTCCCAGTGCTGATGGCATCCCGCAGTGCTTCCTGAAGGCCAGCAGGACACTGCACAAGTCTACTTTCAGAGCCACTCCAGGTTTGGCAGCAGGAAGGCTGAAAAACCCTTTTGTTTAGAAGTCTGAGTGGTTTGTGGGGGGACCTTTTTAGAGTTTGCATGCCAGCGCAGGGCTGGGGGTCGTGCTGCAGAGGGGAGCGCCCCCCGGGCCGGGCGCTGGAGGATGGCGTGTGTCTGACAGCGGCACTGGGGGAGAGAAAATGCATGGGAAAGCTTCGTCTTGGGTAGACTATCTAGCATGCAGAGTTTCGTGTGTTAAAAACCAGTGTATGACATTGCTGTATCAAAGTTGTAAAATTAAGCATTATTTATTGAAGACTATGTATTTTTTTGTAAAAACCTGACCACATAGAGCATATCGGTGGCCGTGCTTGTGCTTCGATCGGAACAGCTTCTCGCCCCGCCCCCCTTGGTATGCAGTGTTATTGCTCAGGGTTGAAAATAGTATGCCCCAATGTCTCTTTTGCAAGAGTTTTTCACAGAGGACTACATTTGTTCAAAAGACTCTAATAAAATTGTGTGATCGATCCGCACTTGTGGTTTTCATGTGACTTTTTTTTTCCAGTTTGGCATTGATGACTACTGTTCAGTTCGCAGAGTGTTGTCCTCAGCGTTCATACCAGGGACAGGTGGGAAGTGCTGGGCGTCAGCCTGGCGAGGAGGACCCCCCTACCCCCAAGCAATGCTCTGGGCAGGTTTGAGAGCTGCTGACTAGTGGTATAAGCATGGTATATAATGTCTCACGATTTTTAACTGGCTGACTGAATAAACCATAGAGACTAGAAGGGTAGATAAACATGTTTTGTCAGAAATGCTTGAAGTAGAAAATGAAGAAAAAAATATATTAGGGGCAGTTGCTGCTGTTGAATTCAATACCAGCAAACTCCATTTCTCTGTGTCTTTTTTTTTTCTATAACAGTTTACAGTGTAAATGTATTTTGCCATAGAAATCATTCTGTATTGAGATTCTTGATATAAAATACTTTTATGGAAGCCTGTAAGTGATCCTGGAATGATCAAATTTTTTTTGAAAGATGTGTTTACATGGTGAGTGTGTGTTGTATATTAAATTTGGTTTTGTAGAAACGTTTGTGTTGTGTTGTAACAAATTTCCAAGTGCACAGTTAACACAACCGCTCTTAGTGATACTGATTTTTCACTACAAACCAAAGGACAAATGACAGCTGTCTGTGGCCACACCACCCCACCCTTATATAGTACAGTCCATGTTTTAGCTTCATTCATGAACATCTTAGGATGTCTTTCACTTTGGTAGAATTTTATTTTGATTCAAATTTTGAAAGAAACAAAAAATAGACCTTGTGTAAGTTACACCTGGCATATAACTTTCCTTGAAATTAACACTAAAGCATCCTGAACGTGTTTCAGACTCCTTATGGGGACTCCTGGTGCTATGTGTTAAATTCCTTGCTTTTCAATGATGTGGGTTTCATAAAAATAGAATTTTTAAAAAAAGTTCTGTGGTTAAGTGTACTGAAGAGACATCTCTGGCTAAAAAGTCACTGGTAGGAAAACATAAAATGTGAAAACCTGGACTTTGCCATTTTCCCAGTGGATCGGGGAGTGAAGGGAAGGGGTGATGTGCCCTGCCCCAGTGGTGGCTGGTCTGTAAGGTACAGTAGAAGTAGTACAACTGGGCAGAGTGTCTTGACCCAAGACGGACGATGATGCTGGAAGAGACCCTGGCCTCACCTGCAAGTCAGTGCTTTTATGAGACATGCAGCTTGGTGAATCTGACATAACTGAATCCTGATTTTGACATTGGTTAAAGCACATTCATTGAAACCAGGATCTGCTTTGATCTTTAGAGACTCGGGGGGCGGGAGGAGGGCCTGGCAGGACACCTCACGGTCACTGCAGGCTTTGTCATCTGGCTGGACCGAATCCCAGAGCTACAGATTTTTTTCTTCTAGGATCGGACAGAAAGCAAGATCTGAGCGTAACAGGCGCACACGAGCAGATCTGCAAAACAAAATTAGGAGAGATAAGACTGACCCTTGAGATTTCTCTCTTTATGAAATAATCATCACTGTGTACTTAGCCTGAGTTTGCATGCCACAGGTGCCCATCATTTGCAGCCCGGTCTGCGTACTCTCCGTTCCATCTGGACTAAATGACAATGTTCTGCCCAGTGTCCTGAATGGACTAACTTGGCCTTGCGGCCCCTAAGCTCAAGGGTAGCTCGGGGTGACAGGTTTGCTCCAAACCTGGAACTCTGGTCTCTCAAGAGCTAGTCTGAACCAATACTCAAACTCCTCCTCTCCGGATTTGGGCTGGAAACACGCAGACTGGCCTGGTGCTCTGCAGGATTTGAGGAGAGAGGTCTTGAGGGGCTGTTAGGGCTGGAATAGGCATTCCAGGCTGAAATGCGGTAAAAAACAAAGGGGGAAGCCCGAGAAACAGGAGCTCAGGAGGGAGCAGCAGGTGGGAGAGTCACGTGACTCCTGAGAGAGGGCTCCCAGTGTCTGGAGGGCAGCTCCTGGTGCTTACTGGCCCCAGCCCAGTGAGGTTTAATACGTAAAACCAGAGGCTGCAGGCAGCCTACCCAATAGTTATCTGGCCATTCTTCTTTACTAAAAAAACTCACTTTGGTTTCAGTCACAACATGACCAGCCAGATAAAGTAGATTCCCTTGTAGAGAGGTGACTTGCGACATGGTCCTGAGCAGGGAGATGTTACTCAGGTTGCTCAGTGAGACCTCCAGGAAGACATCTCTACAAGGAAGCACGTGGGATAGACATGTGTCCTTCTGCAGATGTTCCTTCCTTCCGTCTGGGATACAGATGTGATGTCCGGAGCCACAGGTGTGAACATGAAGCCGAAGGGAAAGGAATTCCAGGATCCTTAACCAGCCGCCAACCCCTAGCCAACCCCGGTTCATGTTTGAGGTAAGTGACACTCAGGTTTTCTCTTAAATGCGGCCAAACCAAAATCACACTAGACCCCGATTTCTTTGGGATTATTTGAGTGGGTCTGTATTTCTTTGAATCCAGGAAGTAAAGTTAAAAACTGTTTAAATAGCTGAAGAGGGAAGATGGTGTGTTAAATGTCGGAAAATAAACAGAGTTCAGTACAATGCACAAAAGGGAAAAAGAAATGTTTTAAGAAATGGTAAAAATAGGAAGAAATGTCAAGCCTATCCACAGTCACACACAGGACATTGGAGCTACCCGCTGAAATGTTAGGATCATTTTTAAGAAATCGTTATATTAAAGGTGTGTTTGAGAACTGCTTTACGTCTGCAGAGCTTTACAGCGTCAGGATGACACAAGATTCCTCATTCATCTTCATCGCTCAAGTGTGTCACGACTCCTTTACCAATAAACAGCCCTTCAAGGTGCCCTGTCCCTTAGCACAGACGTTCTCATGATCACTGTAGATTAGGACTGATTTGACTCAGCAGGTGGCATTTCAAAATGAAGAGGCCCTCAAGTATGATTTTGTCCCTCGTAGGTAAAATTCTGCTTTTCTAACTCAGAATGTCAAAATCCACAAGAGTGAATATGGGACCTAAAGAAGCAGCAATGAAGAAAAAAAGAGGAGGAGAGAGATTCATAAGAAATATATATATATATATATATTTATATATATATATATATATAAAAAACCAAACAAATAGCTCAAAGCTCTGGAGTCATTTTGTGTGAGGGTGAACAGGTCTACTCAGGTGACTGAGTGGCTCAATGTGTTATATCACTTTTCAGAAATCAGTGTTTATAGCGGTGACACTGAGTCATCAGAAAAAGCTTAAGTCGTGTTCATTTATGGCCTATTTAACAAGGCTGGGGAGTATGAAATTTTGTCTTAAATACTTCTACTCAACATGATTTTCAATCAAACCAGAAAGTTCTAGAAGCATCATTTTTGCCTAAACTGTTTTCACCTGCTGGTGTTTTATAAATAGAAACAGAAGAAGGTACTTTGGTCCAAGAGCTAGCAGGAGTTGGTACAAGTGAAGCCTTCGGGGAGCCCATCAGCCAAAGAGGCAAAAGTGGACATTGCTGTGGACCAAGCCGGGAGGCCAGGGCAGCCGGGGCCAGCACCACGCCAGGCTCGGGTTCCACCTCGCAGCCCGCGTCTGTGCGATGCAGGAACCTGAGCAGATGAGATTGCTTAGAAACACTTGTTCAGCAGGCCTCTGGGCTGCGTCACAAGGATGCTGAGGGGCTTGGGCGGGAGGAATGGAGACAAGGCCTTTCCCAGTCAGTGCAGCCAGATGCACAGCGAGTCAGAGAAACCTCGGGGTGAAGCCTGCGGGACTGACAAGATGACCAGTCACCCCGGCAAAGCCGGCGCCGACCTGGGATGCCGTGGCCGGTGACCCCGGGTTGAGCGAGCGCAGCCAACCACGTGGAGGTGACCTCGGAGGGCGAGGGAGCAGGAGCATGAATACCGAGTGAGCGAGGGAGAGGAAGAAGAGGAATCTGGCTGTGCCTGGATTAAGGGGAAGAAAAAGGAGGCAGGGAAAAGAAAGGGTAGAGTCTGTAAATCTGATTTTTCGCTTGGTCGATGTGACATTAATGGGTTTGGAGACGGAGGGGAGGGGGCTGTTGGAGGGAGATCAGGAGCCGTCTTTTGGGGACATTTAATATTTCAGAGGTTGGAAAAAACAGCGATAGAGAGACGTCCTTGCTGTGCAGGGCCCCCCCCGGGGTGAGCCCAGACAACCCTGCGGGCCTGGCCGGCGCGTGTCCAATGCCGGCGCCCCCCTCCTTCCGGTGTGGGATGGAAAGACCCACTTGGTCCCCGCCCCTGAGGGGAGTGGGCGGTGGGAGGGACTGCGCATGCGCGCGGGGCCCAGCTCCTTCGCGGGAGACCGGGTTGTGGGTTTCAGCTGTGTGTCCGCTGCGTGTCCCTGGACGAGCTGCGGGAGAGGGCGGTGCTCCCGCTTCGCCTGGGGAAACCAGGAGGTCCTTGGCCCACAAAGGGAAAAACTCAGTGAATCAGAGGTACTGCCTCGGGCCGTCGTCCTTTGAGGGCAGGGACCTTTCTACCTTGTGGGGCCCCGTGACCCCAGATTCTGGCGCTGAAGCCTGGTGGGAGCTCCCTAACACGTGCCCTGAATGCACTACTCAGACGTGAAACCTGGATTGGGAAGCTCTGTGCCATGTGGGGGGACGTAGCGAGGGAACATGGCGGGGAGAGGGTCAAAAACCCGGTGAGGGAATCAGCAGGTGTCAGAGCAGAAGCCTGCTCAGCTCTAGAGCAGAAACAGCAGAAGGAGCCGGGGTGACCACCATGACCTTGCCTCCCCTCTTCCGCTCTCTGGAGGAAGTGAAGATGCGGTGGGGCAGTGTCCTGATGTTTGGGGGGACCCTTCCGGAGCTGGTTCTCAGACGTGGCTTCCTGCTGGGACTCACATGGAGAATGTCGTTCACGTGTAGATAGATGAGACCTCTTTAAAACACTGCAGAGGAGCAATTCCAATAGACAAAAATCTCATGATTTTTTTTAATTTTATTGAAGTATAGTTGATTTACAACGTGTTAATTTCTGGTGTACAGCGTAGTGGGGTCACTGGCACATGTATTTCATTTGGAAAATGATACATATATGGGAGGTGGGCAGTGATGGCTCAAAAAATTTCATGGATAAGATTGCTTCATGTGGCAAGATTAGAGGCCTCTGTTCAGGAACAGAGAAGAGACGGCATGCCATTCAGAAAGGGACCGTGGATGAAGAGGTAGGGAGGTGAATTCTGATTCTGTCGAGTCTCCCGTTCAGCTGTGCTGTGTTAGGTAACTTGCTTTGCCTCTCTGGTCTTCTGTTTTCTGAATGCATAAACTGGTGCTGAACTAGATTGTATTTGAGGTTCCTTCCAGGTCTAACAAATAATACAAACAGGCACTTTTTATTTACAGTCAGAGGGACCGTTGGGAGGCATTGTACAAATGTAGGCTTTCAGAGCTGACTGGTCGCATAAATGAAGGAGTGGGGAAGCCAGCCAGACGCCGTGTGGCCGGTGGACGCTGGACAGCCAGGCCTAACTGAGGTTACTCACGTTCCCAATCTTTCAGACACCCAGTGGCCCAAACTAAAGGGCCCTCGGCCCTGTGTTTTTCTGTTGTTTGAGGGATGGTCTGTGTTGCACTTTATAACAGGGGAGAGCAGAAGCAATTATTTTCCAGATTAGGAAATTCTCAAACTCAAGTTTAATGTAATTCTTTGAAAAAAAATTGTCTTCCTCTTTCAATTGACAGACTTCATTAATTGCACAAACATAAGCATATTACAGCAATAATACAGAGAACATAGCGTGTCATGAAACACGAATCTGGTTTTCAGCCATACCAAACATCGAAATCACATACTCAGAATTACAGACCTCTGGGCCCACTTCCCAAAATATTGATTCAGTGGGCTTGGAATGAGACCTGGAAACTATTTTTCTAATCACTGTATCAGCCAGTTCTGAGGTTATGGGGCCACAGACCAGCCTCCGAGACCCTTGGCCCTAAACCAGTGAGGGCATCAACGCAAAACAAAAATTACCTCAGCAGAAATCGGAGTCTCCATACCAAGTAATAAGAATGAACACACCCTTGTCACACCTTGAGTTTTCATTGCTTGCTCTTTGAGCATCGTTGCCATAGGGAAGGGAACAGTGAGAAAATAAAGAAAAATGAGAACGCCAGTAGGTCTGTAAATAACAAGCAGTCTGAGTACTTAATACCGTCCAGACCTCTCAGTCCATCTTATCTTCTGGAAAGTGGGGCCATGGCACTGACAAGCTCAGTGCCACTGATGTCACCACGCAGTGTGAAACGATGGCATTTCTCAAGTCATGAGCAGGTGGTGATGGCATTCAGGCTTTGTGCGTTTGGATTTTTACCTGTGAAGCGAGGGCCATAATCCTCGCTTCATAAAAAGCGTTCTGTTGCTTAATTAACATTTGCAAAGCTTTGTGAGACCTGCAGACTTAAATTGCCTGACATTAACACTGGCCTCAAGTGGTACGAGGCCTTGGGACTGGATGCGAAAGGATGGAGAGGAAAAGGAGAAACCTAGGTTGGGACTGATGGTTTGTTGTAAGCTTTAACATACGAAATAAAACAGAAGATGGAGATGTTCTGCAAGAGATAACGGAAAATAAAACTAAAAGGACATCGCTCATATAATTGCGGAGAACTGATTAAATACACACACACACACACACACACACACACACACAAACCCTAGCCCCTGTGTAATCTGAGGGGAATTATTATCTCTTGAATACAAGAGATTATGGATGGAGAAGGCTTCTCAGAATTGGAATGCTGATGAAGATGCACAGATGGGACGGGAAGACCAGAGAAGATGGCACCCTACTTCAGAATGATTAGTCATGCTGATTCGATGGTGAGGAGCAGTGCTTGTGTACTTCCAAGAGAAAGAAGAATGGAAACCAAGTTCAGTTGCGGTGGGAGCTGCTGCCCATAGACTGGACCAGACCTGAGCCAGAGCAGACGGTGGCTTAAGGAGAACCCAAGGTGAGATGGTTTAAGGTCCAAGGCTGGCGGGAAGTTCTGCAGGTAGAAAGCACTTGAGAAACTGACCAGGCCCAGGAAGCTCAGTTAGCTCTTGCCCCACAGAAGCCCAGTGAGTGACAATCAGCGCCCCTCCAGGACTGCCAGCTGGCCAGAGGCGGTCCTGTGTGGACCCCAGGCCAGTGGAAGTTGCGCAGTTGGCCCAGATGGTGATCTGGGAGAGTAACAAACTGGGCGTCCCAAAGGGTTACAGGGAGGCGATGGATGCACCTTAGTACTGCCAGGGACCAGCATTCCCCTGATCAAATTTCACTTATGGAACTCCTCTTACAAGACAGCTGGATCAGAAGGTGTACTCGACAGGATTCTCCAAGAAACAGAACGAAGGGGCTGAGGATGGATACAGAAAGACACATGTCATAAGGAATTGGCTCAGGTGACTGTGGGAGCTTGGCCAAGTCCAAAAACATCTGAGGGGGTAGCCCAGCAGGCTGGAGACAGGGGAAGAGCAGGGGCTGAGGATGAAGTCTGAGGGCCATCTGGAGCAGAACTCCATCTCACTTGAGGGAGACCCATCTTTGCGGTTTCTCAAGGCCGTCACCTGATTGGATGAAGCCCACCCACACTGCAGAGGGCAGTCTGCTTGAGAAAAAGTCACTGATTTAAATGTTAGTCTCATCCAAAAACACCCTCCCAGAAATAGCCAGGGTAACGCTGGACCACAAACAGGGGCACCGTGGGCCAGCAGAGTGGACACATACGCTGACTCCCCACAGAGCGCCAGAGCTGAGACCTGTTATTTGCATAAGTATAAAAGGCCGCTTCTCAGGGAGGCTCTGGCCCCGCCGTGCATGCGTCTGCCTCTGGGAGGTGGTCAGCGCGGTGGGAGTGGCTCAGCTACTTTTGGACCTGCTTTAACAACCTAAGGAACGCCGTGTAGAAGTCCTAAAGCCCAGCCGCTCAAGCCTGGTGTTCCAGCTCTCTATTCACCAGTCCCAAACCACCTCCCCAAGCTCTGTTCGCTTTTCCTTACCATTTGGGAAAGTTCTCCTTCTGTAACGCTGGTCTCTAAGTATTCCCCCCTCCCAACCCTGTACATGTAATTCCCTGTTTCTTTTTGCCCCTTCCCCTTTTTGCATTTTTCCAGGGCCTGTGCAGGTGGAATGCTTCCGTGGGAAGGCCCCTGACCCAGGGCCAGTGGTGCCGTCCATGATGGAGCCCTAAGAGGGGACGAGGCACTGTGCTGAGCGGGTCCACGTTAAACAGCTCATCCCACCCTCACAGCCACCTGGGACGCAGGGGCTGTTGTTCTTCCCATTTCGCAGAGGAAGCTTGACACTTGGCTGGAGGTCTCCCAGCCAGTAAGGGACAGAGCTGGGCTTGGACCTGTGCTGTCTGGCTTCTGCAGATTTGGCATCTGGCTTTGTCCCAAGCTTCCCTGTGAACATGGACGAGAGATCACACTTTGCTCCTCCTTATGGAGCATTGGACTCTCCCAAGATTCTGAATTCCCTCTTTCCCATGAAACTCTCTGAGGCGTCGTGATTACCAGCATCCCCCAGTCCCCACCAGGGAGTTCTGACCACTCGCCCTTCACCTCCCTTCCCCACTGCAGGGCAGAGGGACGGGCTCTTATCACAGTTGCCAAGATGCTTGCTACAGTGTTGCTCAGAGGCAGACGGTGAAGGCCCTTCTGAATGGTAATGTGGAAAGTTCTGAAGTCTGGAGCGGGTGTCTCCATTTGGCCATCTAAGGAGAACCAGGCTGAAGCGCCACCTGCCACCATAAGCAGCAAACTGGAGGAGAAACTAAATCCATGTTGACATTGTTGGGCCCCAAGGGCCGACAGACTGGAGGCCGTCTTCCCTCTGGACGTCTCAGGTGAGCCTGAAGTCCCCGCTCTTGGCTCAGACATTTTGGGTTGGTTTTGCATTTCAGTATTGAGAGCACTTTAATAGACCCTGTCCCCATGGCTCAATCCCTGGTGACCTCTCTTTTCTCTCAGAGCATCACTCATGATTTGACTCATCACTGATTTGACAAGATCAGGGGTCTGCCACTGACCACTTATGGTGACATCTACTAGATACTTTATATCAGACGTATGTCTTATTTCTTCAGCTAGATTGTAAACTGAGATCTTTGATCTCTTCTGGGAATCTGTCACAATAGTTCTTTAGTAGGTGCTGTAAGAATGCATTTGGGAGACCACGTAACATAATTGTGCAGCCTTTATCTAAAAAAATCTAGGGTAGCCATTCAAGAGGAATGATAGTAATGGCTTTGAGGTGGGCAGTTTTGGAATTCAGGTAATTCCAGGTGTCCTGGCGTCCTGGCTTGTCTGGGACTGAGTTGTTTCCTGTGACATGGGAATTCCCAGGCTAAAATCCAGGAAGTCCCAGGCAAGCCAGAATAAGTTGTCTTGCTTGACAATAATGAACCATATTCATTCAATCCAAACATAAGGGCTGGAGGAGCATAAAAAGGTCCATGGTTGTTATAACAGAATCCTACAGTTAGAAACACAGTCTCCAGTCACCTAGAGTTGTCTTGGACTGGGTTTGCCAAAATAAAAGCTAAATGTATTAAATAACTTCTATGTGCCAAACTATATATACACTATCTGTCTATCTAGATACACACCTTTGTGGAAGTTTTCCCATCTTTACAAAACTTCTGGTACTTAATTTTACAGAAGCAACGGCAAGCCTGATGGTTCCCCGAGGCAGCCCAGATAAGGGCAGCACCCGTGCCCGCCCCCGCGACTCCTCCGGCCCCGGGCCGCTCTGCTGGGGCGCCCTGCCGGTCTCTGTGCTCACATCAGTAATTTGGCACCCCTGATCAGGTTACTTCTCTCCTGAAGACTTCCTATGGCTGTTGTGTTCTTTTGCACTTGTGACTTCTAAGTTCTTAAGAAGCACTTGTGGGATGAATGAATGAGCTGAGAAATACCCTGCCTCTCATTGCACAGAAGCAGATCCCAGGAAAGAGAGGGGCTGGGGTGGCTTTATAACTGAGGAGACAGAACGACCTCCCTAGCTGCCGAAGGACGTGAGCCTGGGTGAGTGCGGCTACAACGGTGCCAACCACTGTCCACCACAGCTCTTTGCTTTTCAGGAAAGGCCTGTCGAAACTGGTAGAGAAAATACTGAGGAACCCAGAGTGGGGATGGTTAATTTCGTGAATAGTTGACTGGGCTAAGGGGCATCCACACAGCTGATGAAACATCATTTTTTGGTGTGTGTGCTGGGGCATTATGGGAAGAAATAAGCATTTGCATCAGCTGACAGAATAAAGAAGAATCACCCTCCCCAGTCCTCTGAGGACCCCGATAGCATCGCAGGGAGGCTGGATTTGCTCTCTGCCTGGCTTTGTGCTGGACGTCCGTCTCCTCCCGCCCCTGACGTCGGAGTCCCGAGGTCCTGGGCTTTGGGCCTTGGGAACAATCACTAGCATCTTCCCTGTTTCTCAGGCCATTGGCCTCAGAATGAATTAAACCCGCAGCTTTCCTGGGTCCCCGGCTTGCAAACGGCAGGTCATAGCGTCCTCAGCTTCTACAGTCACAAAAGCCGGTTCCCATATGAAATCTCTTCTTAACCATCACTCTATCCTGCAGGGCCTGTTTCCCTGCAGACCCCTGCTCCTATTTCCAAGCTCTGAATACCCATAATAAGGGTCTCTTACTCCCAAATAATCCCATTCCTGAAGACTCCCAGCCAGGTGACACACAATCACTGAAAGAGAATCAGCAAATCATATTCATTATTAGCAAAAACAGTGGTAATTTTTTAGTGGTCTAAGCTTGATTTTTTTTTTCCCCTAAGAGGTAAGATTTCAAATAAGCTTAACAAAGAAAACAATTATTTAGCTCCGTTTCAGTGACGGATGATGGTTCTGTTAGCTTTGGGTGTTTTTCCTTTTCTTCTTCTTTTTTTGTTGGTTATTTTTCTTTTCGTTTGTAAAGGCTTCTAATAATCTTCAGGATGAAAGATACTATGTAATGAGACATTATTATGTTTAATGAATTTTTGCAGCTAATAATTTAAAAACAAAATATACAAGAATCATTCATTTCATTTTCTAGACGGAGAAATATTAGCATTAACACAGCCATAAATTCACTATGCCATAGATAGAAAATTAGTATTGAGTGCATAATGTAGGCAAATAACGAGGTAAGGAAATAGGATGGTTTACCAGAGCAAAATAAAAATATTCATTGTTGCACACATAATTCTATGTGAACTTCTCTAATTATTCCACAAAAAGTCGTCAGAAACAGCAGACACCAAGCCCTGAGTGATGGCCTGATGCCAAATATGACTCTTGCTACTTTTGACATAGTTGATTTTCCCATTAGCAAGATTCAAAAAATGCTAATAAAATATTTACTAGCTATTACTTTTCGTGACCTATTAGTGGAGTTCACTAATGGACTCAGGCTTCCTGAACAGAAAGTTGCATGCTTCTGTAGCATCTTAGCCAGGAGCCCTCCTGTGCAATGTCTGTAATGTCTTCTGAACTGTTTTCTCACGTGCTTTCCAAGGTCACGCTTGGCACTGAACCCTGGGCACCATCACGCAGCACAGGCAGCAGGTGGCCAGGACTCTTAGGTGCAAGCAGGAGAAGTCTACTCCGGTCAACAGCTAGAAATAGTCCAGTGTATTGAATGGTAGAATCTTTTGGAAGGCTGCAGAATCCAGTCTGGAAACAGAGAAGCCAGGAAGTGTAAGTACAGCTAGCACCAAGCCCCCAAACCGTGCCCCAGAGCCATCCCGGAGCCGGCGAGGCTGCTTGGGGAATCACCAGCTTTCAGGGCCGGGCCTCCAGTGTCCCTGCTCTGCCCGGGGCACACCCACGCCCGCCAACTGGGACTTCCCCGGCAACGCCCCATCCCGGCCACCCAGGGCGCATCTCCACGTCCAGGATTCCAGGTTCACAATAAGTGCCACTAGTTGTCTGGAATGTGTGTCTTGGTCTTTTTCAGCTTGAGAGGCAGCAATACCTACAAGGTAGGAAATCTCCCAGAGGTGGGGAGAGGACTTGGCTGCTGGGAGAGATAAACACACGTCACATACACGTGCCTGTGTGTGTCCAAGTGCACATATAGAGGCACACGCAAACAGGTGATTACAGATACATTTGCCAGGTTTTTGCATCAGTTTTTTTTTTTTTTTTCTCTGTCTGTAAAAAGAATTCGGGCGAGCTTTCTGTAGAGTCTAGTAGAGATTACCTAGCGCCAGAAATCTTCCGTAAAACTATCTGAAGTGGCTTGAAAGCAAAGAAATGAAGGAAAACACATTGATTTTGATGTCTTTTGTATGCATACATTATAGAGACTTTTGGAATACAGGAAATCATAAAATATAAAACGAAAAGCACATGCAATTGCACTCTCAGTATCAACCACTGTTAAATATTGATGTAAGTCTTACTGTCTCTCTATTCACACAAGTACGTACACACACACACAGATACATAGTGTTTTTACAAAATTAGCAGCATGCTAACTCGTTTGCATCCCTTGCTTTTAATCACCTCATATTGTAGAGTAGGCTTTTGATATTGTTGATTTTATCAAGAACGCTTTCAACAGATTAACAATATGTTTACACTCTGATTTAGTGAAACTTTCCTCTATTGCTAGGCAATAGTTTTTATCAAGAGGTCTTTTTTTTAATTGAAGCATAGTCAGCTACAGTGTATAGGTTCCTGGTGTACAGCATAATGTCTCAGCCATGCATATATATACATACATTCATTTTCATATTCTTTTTCATTAAAGGTTGTTACAAGATATTGAATACAGTTTCCTGTGCTATGCAGAAAACATTTGTTTTTAATCTATTTTTATATATAGGGTTAATATTTGCAAATCTCAAACTCCCAGATTTATCCCTTCCCACGCCCTTCCCCCCAGTACCTATCACACTGTTTATTATGTCTGCGGGTCTGTTTCTGTTTTGTAGATGCGTTCATCGGTGTCCCGAAGAGCTCTTTGTAACGTTCCTCCTCCATGAGAGTCTACCTGCTGAGCTTCAGGATGCTGATCATACGGGGTCTGCCCCAGTCCTGGAAGGCACGGTATTCCCTGCCAGTGGCACCAAAGCTTCCTTCAGCTCGTCCAGCCTTTTGTATTTGACCCACAAGCGTTCTGTTTAACGTCGTATTGGTCAAATCATCTGTTTAATTGCTTAACCCAATCAGGAGAACACAGCTATAGCATGAATGAGCAAAATGTGCAGTTTATTTGGGAAAGACAAGAATTCACTGTGTAGCTCTGAAAATAATTTATGGGCTACATTTACAGTGAGAAAACTCGAGGAGGAACACAGATGGAACCAGAGCTTTGCGGGAGAACTTCACTCCGTCCAGGCACTGGGAAAGTGCCCCAGGGTGCAGTCGACCTCACGTTTGTTAAAATTTGTTTTATTTAATCTATTTTTTGTGAGACCGAAATCATAAACATTTGTTTATTCAAAATATATTGAGCATATATGCCCATGGGTGGGCTTGCTGGATCATATGGTAAGTCTATTTTTAGTCTTTTGTGGAATCTCCATACTGTTTTCCATAGTGGCTGCACCAAACTGCATTCCCACCAGCAGTGAAGGAGGGTTCCCTTTTCCCCACACCCTGTCCAGCATTTCTCGTTTGTGGACTTTTGAATGATGGCCATTGTACCCCAGAAATTGACACAACATTGTAAACTGACTATACTTCAATAAAATGTATATATCAAAAAAACTAAATATATATATGTATAGAGAGTGAGCGAGCGAGCGAGCGCGAGGGAGAGCACATAGTCTGTGGCAGTCGACGCAATAGATATTAGCTTAGATACAGAAACAAAGTTTGTTTTAAATTCCAGTTCTGCCCCAGCAGCCCCTCAGTAAGACCCTGAACATCTCTGAGTCTTTGTTGTCTCCACTGTAAGAAAAGCAGGTGCTAAGAAAGCCACGATGTGGAGCTGTGGTGACCTTGGGAAAAGCCCACTGGGCTTGAGGACCTTGACCATTTGATGCTAGGTCCCGGCTCCAAACCCCGCGCCAAAGAGCTTCCAGCTGCTGCGGCAGGACACCGCCCTCCAGGTGCACTAGTGTGTGAAGAACCAGGAACCGCGGAGTTGATCTTGGCCGACCCAGAAAACCCTTAGTTGCACATCCTTTAGTCAAAAACACGTTTTTCATTTTTTGTCAGGGCTGAAGTGCTTGCAAACAACAAAACAAACTCAGCCTGAAAGGTGAGCTTCTCTTGGTCTTTGCACTCACCCTCCTGATTAATGTCATTTCCTGTTCCCAAGAAATCTGCCCGCGAACTGTCTCTTTTTCAGTCGCTGACTTGAAGCTGGCCCTCAAGGTTGGGTTAAGACTTAGTCTCTCATCAGACCAAAACATCTGGGGATGGAAAGAAAAAAGTTGGAAAAGGATAAAATTGATCGTTTTCCTACTAAAGCTGACTGACTTGCAGGACATACAGATTTATAAAACCCTTATCAGCATCATACAAAAAATAACATTCTGTTGTAAGTAATGGGTACATTTTATGGGTTGAGCTGTGTCCTCCCCAAAATTCATATATTGAAATTCTAACCTGAAGGACCTCAGGATAGGACCTTGTTATGAAATAGGATTGTGGCAGGTGTAGTTAGTTAAGGTGAGGGAATCCCTCATCCAGTATGACAGGTATCCTTATAAAAAGGGAGACTGGAACACAGACGCATGCGCAGAATGAATGTCATGTGAATAAAAAGACAGAAATCGGGGTGAAGCATCTATAAGCCAGGAAATGCCGATGACGGCCAGCAAACTCCCAAAGCCAACAGAGAGGCTGGACCAGGTCTCCATCAGCCCCAGAAGGAACTGACCCTGCGGACAACTTGCCCTCAGACTTCTGACCTCCAACCAGAGACACAAGTTTCCGTTATGTAAGCCTCCTAGTTTTCAGTACCCTGTTCTGCCAGCCAAGCAAACGAATACGGTACATTTACCATTTTACGTGTCATTTGCGCTAAAAACAGCTCCCCATTCAGTATGTCCACCTCCTCACCTCCTCTTTCTCCTAAATCCCACAGAAATGACGGTCCATGTGCACCTGGGGAATACATCTGTCATGCTCAGAACATTGGGAGAAGATGCCTTTGCGGGTCTGAGACTTTGTCATATTTGGGGGAAACCAAAAAGGAGCTGGTCCAAGGTTGAGCAGTGGGGACAGAGCGACATGTGGATACACACAGGAGGAGTTTGCTGGAAAAGAGCCGCCTCGCTCACGTGGAGCTGGTGTGCTCCTGTGAACAGGGTCTAGGCTTGGGAGCGCGTTAAAAACCTGCTGTGCGGAGATGAGTCCTGTGTGGATGATAAGAAATAGTTACGCTTGTCGTAGCCGGGAAGAGCTTTCAGACATGGAGACTGCAGGACGGCTGGAGGGGGAATCAGAAAGCCACCCTCTCTGTCACTTGCCCTGAAAGGTCCCCCAAAGACGGTGGCTCTGCCGTGACAGCTGAACTGTCTTGGGGGGGTTTGGTCCACACCGTGGGGATGGAAGAAAACACGGGAAGAAGCCAGTGGGACCCAGCAGGGAGTCATGTAACTGCCTCCTCTTCAAGCGCAGTGTGGGAGAAAACTTGTCGTCCTCCAGACGAGAAGCGAGGTGCGTACCACAAATAAATCATTTCCCAAAGTGACAAACTGCAACAGGAACAGCATGCCTCTCTCTTTTTAAAGCATGTTAGAGCAGTCTTTATTTTTTATTTATTTACTTTCTAATGGAGGTTCTGGGGATTGAACCCAGGACCTCGTGCCTGCTAAGCATGGCTCTACCACTGAGCTACACCGTCCGGAACAGTATTTCTCATGACACAGTATTTACCATATTACTTGAGTCAGCATTGCCACAGGGCATTTTTTCTTCCTGTAGAAGTGAGGACAGCAATTTTTAAAGCACATGATTCTTATTTAAATTTATTTTAAACATTTATATATAATTTGAATATGAAATGAAAGGAAAAGGAAGAAATAGTCCTCAGTTTCTTTTGATGTTAGTTGTAAAATCTGTAGTACAGAGTTTTCAGGGAAAAGCCGATGATGGAGGTAGGGGCTTTCAGAATTTCTACTACTCAGACAATTTACCTGAGTCAGTCAGAATAAGCTATGGTGTGATGACAAAAACAAAGGAACAAAAGAAAATCCACCAACCAACCAACAGAAAAAGGCTCCTGGATTCTCACCTCCTGCACAATTCACAGTAGCCAGGGTCACTATTTCACACTCCACTCCAGAACCCAGGCTGGTACTAGAAACCGGAAACATCGCAGGTTTCCAGAAAGTCTGGAGCAGCAGTGAACACGCTTGGCCAGATGCTACACGTGTCAAGTCCCCTTGCACATCATTGAATAAAGCCAGTCAAGTGCCCCACACACCCACGGGGTCCAGGAGGAGCAGCTCTCCGATCAGAAGGTCCAAAGCCACACACACTGACTGCGAAACACTCAGATAATGGCTATTTCATAAAGTGAAAAGTTGAGATTAAAACCTACACCATGTAATACTAATAAGCAGGTAAAATTATATAGGGCACTCGTTTGAAGCAAACATTATCATTTTCCCTGTTTTCTGTAACTGAACACAATTTCTCTATCAAGCCTCTACTTGGCCCAAAGACAGAAACTTACTATTAGACAATTAGGGTCAATTTAGTCAAACAGATGTTTATTTAGTTCAGCGTTTTGTATAAATTACCACGAAGGCAGGCTTCCATGGGAAAGGAGATGATTTCCTCTGTAGTCTACATCTGACTGCGTGGGCGTTTTCTGAAACGTGCGCCGTTCTCTTCGGCTGTGGGTCCTGAGCATCTGCACGGTGGGTAATCACTGGAAGGTAGGAGCCCTCATCTTGGTATGGTCTTCTGGGTGATGCGCTGTTCTCACTACCTGAGTGGGAAACAGTTGACTTCGTCCTCCGATAAACTGGAGGTGATGTCAACCTCTCTGCTCAGCCCCACTTCTCCAGGGGCTCACACCTCGCTGGAGGTTACAGAGGAATTTTGCACCTTGCTGACTCCCAGCCTGGTATCCACTAGGGGCTTCGGGTTAGGGGTGTGAGCAGCTGGGGGCTTAGCTCTCCCGGCAGGGGTGCACATTAACTCAGCAAGTATTCGTACGAATCTCGGCTTTACACGGAGAAGCCCAGGAGTAGCTATTTGCCTTTTTTCCCCCACGTTTCTGTTACAACAACTCATCTCTAAAGACCTTGTAAGTTAATATCTCATTTGGCTGGAAAGAATGATGAGGTCAAAAGGCACTGTAACACTGCATTGATTAACAATTTAAAATATTATCAAAAGACACGTGTAGACGTGTCCAAGGAAATGTGCGATCTCAATAGTAGATTTCCCAATGAGACAGCTGCAAACTCTTGGATTTTTAAAGACCTGAGATCAAATTTCTGTTCAGACCTTTACTGGTTGCTTAAGATTGGACAAAGCCATTTACCTGTCTGGGTCTAATTTTCCTTGAAAATATTTGGTGCAGACCCGTGCTGGCGTAGGCTGAGTACTCAGTAAATAATGGTTCTCGTTGCCGCTATTAGCATACTGCTGTTTACTACTGCTTTTAAACTTACTACTATTCATGCATTTAATCGTTAATAGTAGGAGACCTGCTAGTGACCTGCCTCTTGGAAAGATGGGAAATCGAGTCAGACCTAATCTGTGCTTTACAATATACTGCAACATAAATTAATTCAAGAAAATCACTGGTTACAAAGTTCTGTTTTAGTGTCGACAGATAGAACAACTTAAAAATCACAGGCATGATATGATGTTGGAATTTGCTTTAAAATAAGCTGAGAGATGAGTTATTGATGAAAAGAATGGCCACGAATTATTGATTGTTGAAGGGTGATAAAGCATGAGGTCGATTGTATTCATTTTTGTGTATGTGGGGAATTTTCTGTTTCATACTTTTTTCATCACTGGCACACGTATTTGAAGCCAAACAGACAAGGTGATTGTGCGCTTATGGGTCTAATGAATCAAGTCACTTCTACAAAACATTACTCCTTTCTCTCCCCTTCCTAGAATGGGGATGTCTCATGAAATTTACATGGAATTTGAAGATCCCGGAAGGGAAAAAAATTTATTAAAGGTGACTTTATTGGACAAAATATAGGACAGTTATCACTTTCAAATAAATTATTTGGGGTTTTTATGGTGTTGGATTTTCAGATAGGAAATTGTTTTTTGAAGTCTAGTAAATTTCAGTTACATGTTTAATTAGATATATTTACTAAATTTACAAGTAGATAAATATGTTTATTAGATTTTTTACTAGAATATACCTAATGTTGTATTAGAATCTATCTTGAATACCCCTTACAGGCTAGTCACTCTGTAAGGTGTACATTATCTCGCACCGCCCCTGCTCCAGGATGCCCTTTTGTGGGCGGAATGGGATGTTCCCAACTGAAGTAAGTAAGTAAACCAGGGAACAGAAAGGCTGAGTAACGAGCTTCAGTTGGTGGGAATGTAGCTGGTGTAGCCGTTATGGAAAACAGTATGGAGATTCCTCAAAAAAAATTAAAAATAGAGTTACCCCATGAGCCAGTAATTCCACTCCTGGGCATAGATCCAGAGGGAACTCAAATTCAAAAAAATAATGCACCCCAATGTTCATAGCAGCAGTATTTACAATCGCCAAGACATGGAAACAACCTAAATGTCATTGACAGTTGAATGGGATAAAGAAGCTGTGGTATATTTATGCAATGGAATACTACTCAACCATAAAAAGAATTAAAATAATGCTTTTGCACCAGCATGGATGGACCTGGAGAAGGTCATTCTAAGTGAAGTAAGCCAGAAAGAGAAAGAAAAATGCCATATGGTATCACTTATATGTGGAATCTAAAAACAAAAGACACAAATGAACTTATTTACAAAACAGAAAGAGACTCACAGACAGAAAACAAACTTATGGTTACCAGGGGAGAAAGGAGGTGGGAAGGGATAAATTGGGAGTTTGAGACTTGCAGACACACACTACTGTGTATAAAATAAACAGCAAGTTTCTTCTGTAGAGCACAGGAAGCTCTACTCAATGTATCGTAGTAACTTACAATGAAATAGAATATGAGAACGAATATGTGTATGTGTTTGCATGACTGAGACATAATGCTGTGCCCCAGAAACTGACCCATTGTAACTGATTATAATTTAATTAAAAAAAAGACACCGTAGGTGTACCTGATTCTTGAAAGGAGGAGTTCTTAATGCATATGAAAAGGTCTTCCTCCCTGTTTGCTTCACATCTGTCAGCCCGTGGTCCTGCGGTGATGAGGATGGAGCTAAAGGAACAGAGTGGTCCAGTTAACGCCTCAGCCCAGCAGAGAACGGCCAAGAGCACTGCAGGGATCTGGGGAGAAAATACGTAAGGTACACTTTCACACTCCTCCCTCTTCTCCATTTTAACAACGCCTTTTGTGTTGGTATTTTTTTAAGTCTTACAAATCACTTTTCTTCCCCGAGATTTTCAATCCCTTCATTTTCATAGCACCCCCCCCCCCGACCCCGACCCCCTGTAACCATCCAGTGAAGCCCCACATTAGTAACTCGGGACAATCAAGTCAGTCAGTCAGGGAATGCAGACGTTAAGTAACAGTTTAGGGGGACAGAATGTCAAATCAGCAAAACTTGAAGGGAGCTGAGGGCACCAGAGTCACCCTGCGGGAATCCAGGCGGTGATGGGGTCTAAACCCTCCTCTGGGCAACGCCCTGCGGCAACACCTCCACCGCCAGCCGAGCTCCCGGCTCCATCTCATCCAGGTGGGCGTCAGAGCCCCTGATGAATCAGCCACCAATCATTAACCAGGTCCCTTTCTTACCTCTCTCCCACGGGCAGCGAGAGAGGTAATCCCAGAACAATGGAACAGCTTTGGAAGTGGCAAGGGCCTCAGGAAAGAGAAAGACAAAAGGCCTTCTTGGACTTGGCAGTGGGATTTGGCAGAGTTTAGCTTGGAGCCTTGGCCACCACGTGTCCTGGCATTTTCTCTGCCTCTCCCAGGACTTCTCAGATTGAAAACCAGGTTGGAGGCATTTGAATCGGCCCAGAGGACCCCTGCCCGTCCACGCCCTCCTCGCTTTGTCATGGCTTTCAGAATTAGCTGGGAACATGCATAAGAAAGCAGGGGCCTGGGGCTGACTTCCTCCAAAACACTCATTTTGCTGGGGCGGAAGATTTCCAGGTGTTCCTGGACCTAAGGGTACATCACAGACACCTACGAGGAGCCCTGAAATGTCACCAAGATGGCCTGTAAATTGCATTTCTGTATTTTTCACTGCAAAGGGGAGAACTCTGGCCGTGCGGAAGGCCAGCTCTAATGCTGACTCCGAGACCTTGGAAAGTAATTTAACCCTAACGTTGGGCCCCTTAGCTCACTATTTCCATTGTCATAATGAGGATAGTGATAGGCTGTCTGGAGATTCAAATTAAAAAAATATGCAAATTTTTCTAAGCCTTTAAGTGCTATATAAACAAAGACTATATTATTCCTCATAGCTGAACAGCTAATAGAATTTGCATTGCTCTGCTTTCATTGTACCATTGATTCATGGTCCTCACACTTATTAATTGCAGCCAATTAAGAAAACAAATAAGCATAAAGAAAAAAAACTTAAAAGTAGTGTGCGACTTGACTGTTCAGGTTTAGCCATTGTAAATATATTGTTTATCTCCTTTCAGTATTTAAATGAATATGATATTAGATCATGTGTGTTTTTTTTTTTTAAATTATTCTTTCATTAATTTTGTTTTGTTGAAGTATGGTTGGTTTACCACGGTGCGTGAGTCTCTGGTGTACAAGGTGTGTGAATTTATTTATTATTTTGAAGCCAAGGCATTTCCAGGCTGCTTTAGCATTTACAAGGGTCAGGGGCTGTTCTAGGCTTTCCAGGGTGGGTCATGTGATACAGCAACACCATGACATGGGATTGCTGTAATCACCTGCATTTTCACTCGAGTAAACTGAGGCACGAGTTAAGCAGCGCCTCCAAGATGACTCAGCAGTGATGACAGAGGAGAGATTCAAAGCCGGGCGTCCTGAAATCAGAGCAGGTGCGCTCGCCCACTCAGCCGTGGGGCCTCATTTCTCTCTGGAGGAGTCTTTTTGTGGCGGGGAAGTGGCAGGCTTGATCGTATTTTAATTCTTCTTGTCCGGCCACCTTCCTCCGTGTCTTTGCCCACACACCACCGTGCATGAAGTGCTGGGCTCGGTCTACCTTCCCTGAGCCGCATTTAAGTGAAATCAGACCCTTCTCCAAGCAAGACCCACCTCGCACAACCAAGCCCTCCGCACGCACGGAGTTCAGACCCAGGTTAAACCTTGCACGTTCTGCTGGCCGCCCTGGTGACTGTGGTGGCCCCTCTGTCCTCTAAACACGTAGCATTGGCTACCCACACCTCTCAGGTCACATTTAAAAATGCCCTCCGCATTTTACGAAAGTGCAATGCCCGCGCTTAGCTTTAGGGAGCAGAACTAAACTGTGTCCCCAGGTCCCGCAGTTTCCCCGCTGGTCTCACAATGCTCTTTACTGTCTGCGTGAACAAAGCATCATCCCACTCAGGAGACAAGTGAAGCTGGGTGGTCCCCGAGTCTCCCTGCATCGAGGACGGTTGCTCTCCTCACTGCACGGCCTGCTGGACGAGGCAGGATGTTCGGGATGGGTGTGGCTTACCTCCGTCTGACTAGAAGCTTGAATGGATTCAAGTTAAACATTTTGGAGGAGAATACACAAAGGTGGTAACTCCATTCTCTTGTAAATTATGTATAAAGTGTCTTAACGTTAACAATTATGTAGAACGTCCCGGTAAGACTGAATGTGGCTCCAAAAAAATCACCACGATGTCTTTCTTTTATAACCCACAGTGTCGGACACAGATGATGACTGGTTTCAGCATCACTTACAAAGTCAGTGAGTGGGTGATGGACCAAGACCAGTTAGCGGCTGGTGCTTTTCTAGTAACCCATTCGCCGGTGCGCTCACCCAGCATCCTGTCCCCTGTTTGGCGGTGCAGGTTGCTGCTGCCCGTTTGAGGTGGCACATGAGAGAATCAGTGGTGGGGAAGGTGTCTCCAGTGTCTGGTCTCCCGTTCCTGTGCCCTCCCGTAGAGTCACGCTTAGCAACTATTAAGCACTACTCGGTTTTCTGATGCTTACAGATAAGCATTCAGGTGCCCTTTGAAGAATCACTCCCTGGTCTCAGACCCTTGGTTCTCTAAGCAGCCGTGGAAAGCACAGGTGTTGAGAGCTTCGCCAGGCCCCCCGGGAAGGGACTGTGGCTGTGAGGAGAGAACTGGGATCTGCTGGGGCTCCCTAGGTGCCCCGCACCGCGGTCCTCACTCCCATGGGTAAGACTCTCAATCCTTACAAACCTGTTGGTGTTCATTATATTGTACAAATGAGAAAACTGAAGCACAGAGAGGTGGATCAAATTTTCCAAAGTCACACTGCCCGTGAGTGGCAGCTGGGCTGTTTTAAAGGACTACAATCTACTAATTTTTATTCTCCTTTGGAAACTATTGGATCTGGTCAGCCACGCTGTGCTGGGCACCCCAGCTGTGGGATGCACTCATTATACAGGAGGACTAGTGCCTGGTGACCACGGGGAAGCCCTGTTCATGCCTCCTGCCTGCGGCTTGCTTGGCTTTCAAAGCCTTTCATGTACCCGAATCCTAGAAAGCCCTCTGATCAATGAGAATTGTACAGAGTTTCTGCAACTTACAGAAGGCACTGTGGGGTTGAGCATGGAAGCCTTTGTGTGGGACAGATGTGACCCAGAATCCCTGTTCTGTCACCTCTTGCTCACTTTGTCCCCCTCCGGCCCTGGCTCTATCCCTTCTGTTCCTTCCACCTGATCGGATGTCACCTGTCCAAATGCCGCCTGTGCTGAAAGCCGTCTCCAGTGTCACTTCCTCTTAGAGTCAGAGAGGCAACTGGCTTCCTGGGTGAGAGCAGAAGCTGAACATCAAATCCTTGGGCCCTGGGTTCAAATCCTTGGAGGGGTGTGATATTTGAGTTACTCTGAATTTCTGTTTTTTGCTGTTTTTTTTCCCCATTAATTAATAATTATACTATTGAAGTTTGGTCAATTTACGATTACAGTGTACCAGTTTCTGGTGTACAGCATAATGTTTCAGTCATGTATGTACATACATATATTCCTTCTTATATTCTTTTCCAGTATAGATTACTATAAGATATTGAATATAGTTTCCTGTGCTGTGCAGAAGCAGCTTGCTGTTAATCTATTTTACATTTAGTAGTTCATGTCTGCAAATCTCAAACTCCCAATTTATCCCTTGCCATCCCCTTCCCCTGACTGGTAACTATAAGGCTGTTCTTTATGCCTGTGGCTCTTCTCTGTTTCTGTTTTTAAATAAGTACATTTGTGTCTTTTTACTTTTTTTAGATTCCACATATAAGTGATATCATATAGTATTTTTCCTTCTCTGTCGGACTTACTTCACTTAGAATGATAATCTCCAGGGCCATCTATGTTAATGCAAATGGCATTATTTTGTTCTTTTTTATGGCTGAGTAGTATTCCATTGTGTGTGTGTGTGTGTGTGTGTGTGTGTGTGTGTACACCACATCTTCTTTATCCAGTCATCTGTCAGTGGGCATTTGGGTTGCCTCCATGTCTTGGCTGTTGTAAATAGTGTGGCTGTTAACATTGGGGTTCATGTATCTTTTCAACTTAAAGTTCCTTCCAGATATCTGCCAAGAAGTGGGATTGCTGGATCGTATAGTAAGTCTAGGTTTAGTTTTTTAAGGAACCCATACTGCCCTCCACAGGGGCTCCACACCCTCTCCAGCATTTATTATTTATAGACTTTTTGATGATGGCCATTCTGACCAGTGTGAGGTGATACCTTGTTGTAGCTTTGACTTGCATTTCTCTGATAATTAGCGATACTGAGCATGTGCCTGCTGGTCCTCTGGATACCTCCTTTGGAGAAATGTCTATTTATATCTTTTGCCTATTTTTGGATTGGGTTACTTGTTTCTTTGATATTAAAGTGTATGACCTGTTTATATATTTTGGAAATTAGTCCCTTGTTGCTCACATCATTTGCAAATATTTTCTACAATTCTATAGATTGTCTTTTTGTTTTATTGATGGTATCCTTACTGGTTAAAAACTTTTAAGTTTAATTAGGTCCTGTTTGTTTAATTTTGCTTTTATTTCCATTACTCTAGGAGCTGGTTTGAAAAAAATATTGTTGTGACTTATGCCTAAGAGTGTTCTGCCTATGTTTTCCTCTAGGAAGTTTATAGTATCCAGTCTTACATTTAAGTCTTTAATCCATTTTGAGTTTATTTTTGTATATGGTGTTAAAGAATGTTCTAATCTCACACAGGCAGCTGTCCAGTTTTTCCAGCACCACTTGTTGAAGAAACTGTCTTCTCTCCATTGTATATTCTTGCCTCCTTTGTCATAGAGTAATTGACCATAAGTGTGTGGGTTTATTTCTGGACTTTCTACCCTGTTCCCTTGATCTGTGTGTCTGTGTTTGTGCCAGCACCATACTGTTTTGATTGCTGTAGCTTTGTAGTATAGTCTGATATCGGGGGCACGATTTCCCCAGCTCCATTCTTCTTTCTCAAGAGTGTTTAAAAAAAAAAAAATCGTTTTTGGCTATTCAGGGTCTTTTGTGTTTCTATATAAATTTTAACATTTTTTGTTCCAGTTCTGTGAAAAATGCCATTGGTAATTTGATAGGAATTGCATTCAATCTGTATATTGCCTTGGGTAGTATGATCATTTTAACAATATTGATTCTTCCCATCCAAGAACATGGTATATCTTTCCAACTGATTATGTCATCTTCAATGTCTTTTTCATCAGTGTCTTATAGTTTTTGGAGTACAGGTCCTTTACCTCCTTAGGTAGGTTTATTTCTAGGTGTTTTATTCTTTTTGATGTAGTGGTAAATGGGATTGTTTCCTTAATTTCTTTTTCTGATATTTTGTTGTTAGTGTAAAGGAATGCAACTGATTTCTGCATAGTAATTTTGTACCCTGCAACTTAACCGACTTCACTGATGAGCTCTAGTCATTTTATGGTAGCGGCTTTCAGATTTTCTATGCATAGAATCGTGTCATCTGTGAACAGTGACAGTTTTACTTCTTTTCCAATTTGGATTCCTTTTATTTCTTCTTCTTTTCCTTGGGGAAAAAGTGAATAGCTCCACTTCTGTGTTTTGGGGTTACTGAAAGGCAGAGGGGGATATGCACATAAAGCGAGGAGCACAGCATCTGACCAGCCGTGGTGCTCAGTGATCGGGGAGTTTCCTCCGAGTGCGTGTGCACCTGTGTGCAGGCTCGCACATGCGTGTACGGTGAGGGGTGGGTAGTTGTAGACCGCATCAACTCGGTGGAAATAATTTCTTCCTACTCTAAACCCATTACTTCTCCAGCCTTGGCTCCTAGACATGTCAGTTTCCACGTCTAACGTGCCTGTTGGTGAGTGTGCCCCCTCTTCCTGCTTCTCTCACGTATTCTAAAGTGACCATGAGCTCCCGAGGACAGCGTCCGGATCCACTGCAGCCTTCTCCTCCAGAAAGCGGTGTGTGTGCGCTTTCCAAGGCAACCATCAGTGCATGTTGAGTAAACACACGGACAGGTGACTGTCTACGCTGTCCCCAAACTCCTCTGAGCTACGATTTTTACACACCAAAGCCATCATAGGAAAGGGTTTATTCAGTTACTGATTTCATTCAGCATGAAAGGGGAAGTGATGCTGAAAGAAACTAGAAATTCAGGTCTGGCCTCCAGCACACCCCTCCGGGGGGACCGGCCCACCCAAGCTCTGTTAGCAGTGAGCCTTGAATCAGCCAGGGCTCAGGGCGCCGGGAGTTTGCCGGAGGGTCTGCTGCTCACAAGATCGCGCTATGAGGACGAGCCCTCTCTGACCTGAGTGCCCGCTTCCGGTTGGCCACAGCTTCACCCACACTTTTTTGGGCTCCCAGGAGTGCGAGGCCGCTTCACGCCCTGAGACGCTGAGGCCTGGGCGTCAAGGCTTCCTGCCACTCGCTCTCTCTGGCCTCGCCCTCAGGCATGGGGACTAAATGAATCCATCAGTCCTAATGAAAAGTCACATTTTTTTCTCTGGATAACATAGAAGGAGTTCCCTAGAAAATTAAACTGACTTACTATTGAGTCTCGGTACCTCGTCCTTGTTTACTGAGCACAGCGTTAAATACACAAGCTGGTCCCTCGAGCTGATCTTCCTCTTTATCCACAGAATCAGAAAGGAGCTTAGTAGTTGCCAGGGGCGGGGGTGGGGGCGCTTGCAGACGGGGAAGGGATGTCTTTTGAGGGATGAAAATGCTCTGGAATCAGGCAGTGGGGGTGTTTGCCCAACCCTGTGAAACCCCCTGACTTGTGTATCTCAGAAGGTGAGTGTTACGGTGTGTTAATTATGTCTCAACAAAGCTGTGATTTACAGACAAAAACAATAAGAATCAAGTAACTCTCAGCCATTTTTCCATTCCCCAGGTGCCCATTCCCAGGAGTGTTCAGTCCGAGGAAGGATGCTCGCACAGTAGATGGGAAATCAGAGGCTTCTGTGACAGGAGGGAAAATTCCTAACCAACATTTACTGCGGAAGCAGGAAGTGCACATTTGCTGATCTCCCTGGGCCGATAAGGAGAGCGATGGCTTCCTTTGTGTAGTGTCTAGATCAATTAGAAGGTGTAGCCCTAGGACAAAATGCAGGATGTTTGCTCTGGCGGGCTCCTAAGCACACCTTGAAACTTGAGACCAGGGGTGGTTGCAAAGAAACAGCTTGTTCGTGACAGTCAGGAAGCTCTTTTCCCTGAAGAGTCGCATGTTGTATTCTGGAAGGTTGGCCTCAAATTAGTTAGTGACACTTGCTACTTTTGTTTAAAGGCTAAAAATATTTACTAAGAGATTCACTTCAAGGGTCAAGATGAACAACTGAGAGGTATTTCGAAAAATACCAACCGTGTGCTCTCAGACAAAGGACACTTACAGAGAAGTTCCAGGAAGGAAGATTCTCTTCCTAGAGGTGAACGAAGTTAGGAAGAAATCAGGCCTCTCCATCTCTCCCTGTGAGAGGTGCAGACGAGTCCTGAAATGATCAAGCCGGCTGCCCCCGTAGGCTCCTCACGAATAAACACCCAGGCAGATCCAGAATCCTCCCGGGTGTGTTGATGGGACCGGTCCAGTACTTTCTGGCTTCCTCCCCGACCCACGACTGGCTCAGGGCCCTGGGAAACGGGAAGGCAGCAACGGCCAGGGAGCCCTCCCCCAAGGAATTTACAATCCCGGAGGAGAGATAACACTCACCTATTTGAAGATTAGGAGGACTCAAAACAACCTGTCAAGCTGACAGCCATTTTTCTTTCTTGTCCCTGCTGGGGGGCCTTGTTGGGGGACCCAGCATAACAATGTCCTCGCTGCTTCTGCCCTCAAGGGGCGCTGAGAAGAGGGGCAGGGATCAGAAAGAGAGATAGCTCCCCATCCTGTGAGCTTAGGAGGGCCTGGGGCTACAGCGGGGGGGCGGGGGGCCTGGCTGGGACAGGCGGGGCATGAAACCTTGAGGAAAGGACTTACGGCTGATTATGTCCCAGAAAGACAGGCTCAAGCCCTAACCCCACAGTGCCTGCGGCTGTGTGTGTGCTTGGAAACAGGGTCTTACAGATGATCGAGTTAGAATGAGGTCATTGGGGTGAGCCTCAATCCGATATGGCTGTGTCCACATAAAAAGAGAGGGGGGAGTGTGAAGGTGAAGGTGGAATCGGGTGATGCCACAAGTCAAGGGGTGTCCGAGGTTGGCAGCAAGCCAGCAGGAGCTGTGAGAGACACTTGGGACGGAACCTTCCTCACGGACTCTGAAGGAACCAGCCCTGCCCACGCCTTGATCTCAAACGTCCAGCCTCCAGGGCTGGGAGATGATACACTTCTGTTGTTCAAGCTGGTGCTTTGTTACTGCAGCCTTAGCAGACGGACAGAGGGAGAACTGGACCTTGTCCTTGAAAGAGGGTGCGTTCTCCAGGGGAATAAAGGGGAAAGAACATTCTCAACCCAAGAACCTCTGGGCCCCCAGCTGGTAGGAAGTGCAGGTGGACAAGGGGATAGGCTTTGGGCACCATGTGGTCTGGGTTGGAGGAGAGAAGCAGATGATCCTGGAAGGTGGGCCAGAACTGAGGCACCTTCAGGAACAGCTTGATCTGGGAGACATCAGGGAGCCTGTGTAGGCCAGTAAGCAGAGACTCAAGAAGGTGAGCGGGAAAGCCAAATGCATTATCCTGCAGGAACGGAGAGTCCTCCGTGAGCCTGCAGGGGACCCACAAACGTGGGAGGCGGGTGTGGGGACGGAGAAGGGGTCACAAAGCCTAAGCAGCCCGCAGGTCCACGTGACGACTGAGCGTCGCTGCTTCTGTAACAACCCAAGGGGGCTTATCCTTCCGCCAGCCTCCACGCTCCCACTGCCAGCCCGAGACCCCCAGGGCTTCGGAACGCTCTGCGCTGGGCTGGGGGGCCCAGCGGGTCCGCTCCGCCTGCCAGCCTGGGAGGAGGAGGAGGCCCTGCCACGTCTCCGCCCTTACAGAGGTCAGTGTGGCCTGGTGCCTGCCCGGGGCCCAGGCTCCGGGAGAGCTGTCGGCCCAGGTCCGCTGGGGCCCGTCATGATCGGCTCCCTGGACCCGAGTCTGCGGTTCCTCCTGTCATCACGGCCGGCCCGTCAGCACGCGAGTGTGGCGATGTGGCTTTTCCTCATGAAGAGCATGCCGGGGCCCTGTTTTTTATCAGAGGAGTGATAACTCTGTACTTTATACTCACTCCATTGCCATCGCTTGACCCAGTTATAAACGCAACCTCACTACCACCGATCCCAGAGCGCAGGGCAGCTCTGAGAGGGAGCGAGAGACAGCTGAGGGCCCGCTGCCCACGTGAAGCAGGTGCCTCGCTCCTCGGTGACCCCACGGAGTGGGATTCTGGAAAGGGATGTCGGGAGCCCTGGGCCAGCCATCTGGGGGAGCCACGTTAGGCAGTGAATTCACCCTCTGCCGCCTTCTGTTGTTTTCACTGTCACCAAACAGGAGGATCGATCCCAGTGCATTTTCACAGAGTCCTCGTGAAGCTTATAACTGAGCTGAGCACCTGGGAAACTGAGCAGTCACCAGGAGATGCGGGCTGCAGTCCAGGGAGGCTAGAGGAGCTGGCATCTTGTCACCAAGCTCACTGCTGCCTTCCTGGTTGTGGCGAGGTCACAGCAGGCTGCCCGCCTCTTCTGGAAACCCAGGACTGCCTCCGGAGGGATTCAGGCAGGCAGGCAGTATTCTCCAAAGCCTTTGCCAGGATAACCAGAGTGGTGATGCTTTCTGCAGATTTCAGATGAAAATGCCTCCTGCTGAGAGCGGGCACTTTTCATTTCTTCCGTGCGGGTGGGCGTGTCTGACAAGCCAACCTACAGAGCCATTCCTCTGACCTGTGTGGATGCCCGTCTGGGTGGTGAACTTCTAGGGACTGAAAAGTGAACATGCTTATTTTCTTTCTTCTGTGCACGTTAACATGGCTGCTTGGCAAAAAGAGGGGAGGCATTTGTTTGCTTTTTGTGGAAACAGTGGAAACAACGTCATGACTAAAGAGAGAGAGAGAGAGAGGCAAACCCCGACCTGCTGTAGCGCCGTCTGCTGAAGAGGGATCCACAGTGTCAGGATGCCTGGCAAGTGCCTCTCGTTCCCAGGCACCAATACACGGTGCTTGACGTTGAAACTGAGTGCTCTGTCAAAGGGACGTTTATCTCCAGGAGCAGATAAACACCAGCAGGGTTTTGTGGTCTCTCTGCACATGCACATTACAGAGTAAACACTACAGGAAAATCAGAGGGTGAACCTTGCACAGAAGAATCTGGAGTCCCTTCCTCAGACCTTTAAAGCCTCAGCACCGTCTCCTGGGACCACGCCCTGAACTCAGACCAGTGGAAAACGCACCAGCTCTTCCTTTGATGTGGCTTTATCCATTTAATACGAACGTGGTAGGTGGGGCATTTTGCCGCCCTGAGGGCCAATGTTGAGATGTAAAGAACGACGAGACATCTTTTGAATTTTGTCTTAAAAATGGGGTATGCCAATTTTTGCCTTCTTTAGACATTTTGGGGGTTTTAAGATTTACTCAAGCTGATAACCCAGGTTTTCTCAGAGCGTAAGGTCGCCCTGCACAATTAGCTGACATTCGTAAAACAATGTGGGTTCCCAGCAAAAGGAGCGCGCCGCATCTGAATAAAACCTTCGGCACGACTTGGGGATTACAAGTAGGTTCATGGCTTCCTCCGTTTCACTTTGTAAAACCAGCCAGGCCCCTAAATTAAACCGCGAAGGGCAATCAGAAGCACTGGGCTTGTTACTGGAGAGAGCCAGACGGCTTGGAATTTGCTTGAGGAAACATTTATGAATAAAAGACACCCCAAGAGTCATCCTCATGGTGCTTTTCAACCATAATTAAACAGACCGCTCCCACAGTGGGCTCTAGTAATTCACCTGCAAAGAAATTTTATCAAATTCCTATTCTCACTGAATTTTGTGTATTTTATTTTCAAAGTAAATGTTTCATTCATTCATTCATTCGTTCATCAGTCTTTAAGTGTGCAGGTGTCCACAGGAAGAACCCAGGCTGCGGGAGAAAGCAGGCCAACCCATCAGCTACGTGGTTTCTACCCAGTGGGGATAACATGATGCTAGAGGTGCAGACAGGACAGCTGGGAGGGGTGCAGTCCTCCTGAGCTGGGAAGGCAGAAGCGACCAAGGAAGGCTTCCGGAGGAGCTCGTGATTCAACTGAATGTCCCAGACTGAGAAGGAAGGTATCCAGGTCACCTCTGCAAAGACGGGAAGACTCACTGCTAATTGGCGAGGCTGTTTGGAGGATTAAATGAGCAAAGGTAAACAGCAGGAGGCAGCAGGTTATTATAGAAAAATCACAGTGGAGGAACCAGGCGGAATCTGGGTTGTGCCCCTTTGAGCTGTCCCGTCTGTCTGGGTGAGCCTCAGTGTTCTCATCTGTAAACGGGGAAGAGTCCGGCTCCCGTGGTGCAGGTTGGGATGGGAGCCTGTCACGCACCATACACACTTACCAAAGGGTGGCTGTTGGCAGGAGAGGGTGTAGCTTAGCAGTAGAGCACGTGCTTAGCATGCACGAGGTCCTGGGTTCAGTCCCCAGGACCCTCATTAAATAAATAAATGACCCCAACTACTTCCCCCCAAAACAAATAAATAAAAATTATTCCTAAAAAAAAAAAGGCTGACTATTGACGTCCTTGTGGAACATGCTGCATGAATCAATAGGTATTTGTTTCCTTTTCTTTCTATTCCTTTCTCTGACCTTTCTGATAAATTCCTGAGTCTTTAAATAAAAAAAAAAATTCACATTCTGCACCTCACCTATTACACTGATTACAAACTTGCACCATCTTAGTGGCTGCAAAGAAAAGGACCACGAAAAAAGGCAAATGTTACATTAATGTTAAAGGAATGACATTTGCTGGTGACTGGACTCAACTTTTTTCTGACACAGGCAGCTCTCACTGTAAGGGGGAACGCTGAACGTTAGCAAGGCTACCTCTGAAATGCTATCGCTGCATTAGAAAGAAATTCCACGTTGAGGTACTTCTGCGTAACATTCCAACATTGTCTACTCTTCAAACTTAAAAAGAAATAGTAAGACTTTGCATTATTTAAGAAGAAAAACTTGGGGAAAGTTTGTGTTTGGGAGCATATTAGTCAGAGCAAAGAATCAATTTTGAGAGTTAAAAATCCATGATAATCACATGGAATGCTTCACAAATCGAAATACAAAATATAAGGACGTTTTTGGCTTGATTCTTTTAAATGATATCCCTTAATCGACGGCATCTCCCCACGTGGAAGTTACCGTCTCTAAGCGGTGGGGCTCAGAGGCCGTGACAGGTGAAAAGCTTCCTGCCAGTGGCATGTGTCCAACTCACGTGTCCGAGTGGCGTCCAGAGCCCGCTCGGGGGCCAGGGCAATTCAGTGCCTGTGGCCGGAGATCCCGGGGCTGCAGGGAGGGCGGGGTGGCGCCGAGGGGCGGTTCTGCTGCCGGGATCCTGTTACATGGATCTGTCAGGTAAACGGGGTTTGCATTTGAGCAAAGAAGAGCGTGCCCGAAGCGTTCCTTGCAAACGGCGGGCCTTGGGCTTCTCCTTTGGGTGTTGAGCAGTGACGGTGCCCAGCTCACCTTCGAGGGGACGCGCACGCGTTAGGCTGACTAAGGAACCGGGCTAACGGCGGCGGTGTACTCGCCATGTGCGGCGCGTGGGAAGAGTGAACTGAGTGGGTGGCTTGGAAGCCAATGATTCGGAGCTAGGGCTTTACAATGTGTTATCAAGGGGCCTCAAAAATCTCGCTGAATCTTCTTTAAAAGAGCTGAGAGGCAGTTTAGCCAGTCTCAAAAGCCCCTCTTACTGCAAGCTCACCAGCCTGGAGGCGCACGCCTTTTCAGGGGAAACGAGGCTGACGGCCTGGAACGCTGGGCTTACGGCAGCCCGGAGAGGTGGCATTTGGCAGTGTTCATTACTATCACACGGAACGTGTTCCCAGAGCCCAGGTCCGGTCCAGGGCGTGGCTCATGCCTGCCAGGTAGACCAGAGACACGGTTGCTTTCCACCCAGTTTCCACAGCCACCTGCCACCCTCCAGGCTCCCCTGATGCCTCCCACTCTGTGCAAAACTATTTCCACTTTTATCCACTAAAGCGCTGGCCCCGTCTCCCGCACGGCCACGCGATCGTTTCACCTACTGCGCACACCTTGAAAACCATACGGTAAAGATTCTGTCCGCTCGTCCCAGAAGCTGCAAACATATGATTACTGCAGGCATCCGTCCTCCCTGCCTCCTCCCTCCTAGCTGGGGCATATCCTCCCCTCTGGGGTCCTCGTCCCCCCCGGCAGGTGCCTCGTGGCCTCACTCTCTGTGTTCCTTTTCCAAAATCTCCAGCGTTTCCCGTACGCTGGTTCCTTCCTGCCTTTAAGCAGACATCTCAAGTGTCCTCAAACTTGAAAGAAAAAACAAACAACTCAGAAACTCCCTCAGCGCCACCCCCCTTCTGGGCACCACCTTCTCTCTCGTCCCCGTTCGGGCATCTTTCCACCAGGCCCTCCGCTCTGTGTTTCCTTCCCCGCCGGCCGTGGCGCTGGGGCTCCCTTCCATCCACACACTGGCTGTTCTTGCCAAAGATGTGGCGGTTTCTCTGTGTATCTAAACCCAACAGGGACCTTTAAAACCTCATTTTTCTCGGCTGCTGTGAACATCTGACCAATTTCCCCATGTTTAGGTTTTCTTCTGCCTCCTTCGACGGTGCGTTTTACTGGCCGGGTTTCTTATCTAGTGTTTTCCCGTCAAGCCGTCTTTATTGCTTCCTTGCTTTCTGCTCACTCTTTAAAAGCGGCTTTGCTTCCAATTCTGCCCCTGATTTCTCTCCCCTTGTCCCTCTGCACCTCCCCCCCTGCCGACCCCGAGCCGCTCCCGTGACGCTGCCTCCTCCCACACCTGTCCCCAGCCCTGACCTCTCTCCTCCGGCTTCCAGAAGCACAGCTCAGATCGCCTCTCCTCTCGCATCTCTCAAAGGCATCCCCAGACCCACCATATTCAACTTTGAGCTCACCGTCAACTTCTCTGGCCCCAGAAAAATCTGCCTTTTCTTCCCGTTTCCAGACCTCCCCAAATGCCACCCTCCTTCCCCTGAGGTCCAAGGCAGGGACCTCGGTTGTGTGGATGCAAGGTTACCCTTGCTCAGGGCTCCCTTCAGGAACACCTGCTGCTGGGAACACGGTTAGGGGGCGTCCCCAGCTGCCCAGCCCTCAGGTCGCAGGGGGGTGCACACCCGGCCGTGCTCTTGCTGGGGGCTCCCGGCTACGCCCATCCCAGGCTGGGCTCCTCTAAGGGGCTACCTTTGCGCCAGGGCTCTCGGTCAGCCTGGCCAGGGCTTCTGAGAAACGTATCGTGGTTGGAAGCTCTCCACCCCTCAGCCTCCTTCCTCCCCTGTCTCCTTCCACAGGTGGCCGACCTCCGTCAGGTGTGCAGGCTCTCCGGTCCTCTCGCCCCCTTTCCCCTCCTTCCCTCAGCACCGCCATCCTCACCCTCCCGCAGGTCACAGCCACCTGCTGTATCATGACATCCCCTGGTCTCCAGTCCTTTCCCTGCCTCCCTCCCGCACTGCAGAGAGACCTTTCAAAAGCAGATCGAATGCAGCCCCTCTCCAGCTGGTCTCCCTCACAGGTCCTCTGTTCGCCTGGGTCCAAAGTCCCTCCTCAGGTTGACAGCTGGCTCCGTGTCTTTGCCGTCAGGCTCCTTTCTGACTTCCTGTCCATAACGCAGACTCGCTTCCACCAGGGCGGACCTTTTCAGTTACTCAACAGCTGAAGATGACACTTTGCTATTTTCCTTTGTCTACAGGCCGGCTGACACCTCGCACACACTCTTCCTCCACGTCTCACATTGTGCAGAAACACTCCAGGCTGCCCCTCCCCGCACTTGGCGGCCGCTCTGCTTTTGACTTCCTGTCGCACCTGCACTTGGTTTTGCAGGTTCCTGTATCGCACCAGGGTGCGCGGCTCGTCCAGCTGCCACCCCCTTGGGCAAAGGATGAGCCCGGGGGAGCCGACCTGCACCTCTCTTGTTCACAGCGTCCTTCGTGCTCCCCGCACAGACCTGGCTCCATTGATGTAAATGGATGCGAGTGATGCCTGCGTCGTGCATGAATAAATGAATAAAAGATTCATTTTTCTCGAGATCCACGAAGACAGCTGAAACTGTAAGAAAACGAGTAGGCACAAATCTGAAATCCCATTTCGTGTTCCAGTGACATCTTCCGGGGCAGGGGCTGATACTGGGTGAGCCTTAAGGGGGAGGAGGCAACACAGGGGTTTCTCTCCCCAGGTTCATGTCTCCAGATTCCCCAAGTGGGAAGTCCCTGCCCTGGGTGGACAGTGCCCACAAGGCTGTGCCTGGAAAGCACACTGTGCTCGGGTTCCCAGCAGCCAGCTGCCCAGCTGCCGCCTGCCAGCGGTTCATTTGGTCAGCCCCTCGCCACCTCCGCTGGCCCCACAGGGCCTTTGCCCACGTCCCGGACGTGTTCTGAAGCCACCGGGCGCGGTCCCCACTTGCTCCCGGGGTGTGAAGGGCAGTGAGGTCACATGTGGGACCCACCTGGCAGTGACGCTGTCTTGCCCTCGCAGAGCCGGGGAGGCGAGGCGGGGAGTCCGGGCAGACGGAGCTGCTGGTTTCAGGCTGGCTTGTCCGTGGCAGTAAATCAAGTTCAGGTCGCACTTAAATATAGCCTTTCTTTCCAAAATCCCAGCCCTCCCTGGCTGCGCAAGCCAAAACAAGATGAAGAATTTGTCTTCTTCCTCTCTCCCAGGGCACGGCTCCTCCGGCGGTTGGCCCCTCGGTATGCGGACACGCCCGGAGAAGCCCGTTCTTTGCGGGACTTCGCACGGCTTCTCACGCGGGCGAGCTTTTGACAGAACGTTGCTTGTCCTTTCTGTCGTCGTCGGGAGGACGCCGAGCTTGGTTTCTCTCCCCGAACGGACTTTTCTGTTTCATTTCTCAAATCCAGACCAACACACACTGGAATGTCACCTCCCAGCACTCACAGTAAAGGTGATGATTAAGCACTTTACATGCAGTTCACACACCCGTCACGGAGTGCTAGGTGTATTCCATTCTCCTTATGAAGGTTTGGAAAGACCTCTCTCTGGCGGGTCTAGTGCAAGGGATTTTGCAAAACTCTCTCAGGCTCGTGGCTAACTCGCCAAAGGGGCTGTGGAATTTGTTTAAAGGATGAGAACTCAGGGCTCCAGGACCTGACTCCCAGCCCAGGGCTCCTGAGATGGCCGGCCGACATCTGCTCCCACTGACACCCGCCCTCCCTCTCTCAACCTGCCCGAGAACCGCCTGCTCCGGGCACCGGCTCACGCTGTTCGGTCATTCTGATGCGCTGTTTGCAGGGTCCTTGGGGGCCTGTGACTTCAGAAGGTGTGTGTGACCCCAACTTCATCAGCTTCACCTGACCTGCTTGTTAAGAACCAGCTTCCTGGCCCCAGGGCCCCGTCGTGAGGACAGGGAGAGAGCCAGAGGGTGTCAAGACCCTACCCTGCTGCCCAGCCCGCCCTACAACCCCAGTGGGATCCACCCCACGAGGACCCTTAAACCGCTCCGATGTAGGCAAGTACAACTGCACGGCATGTTTTCTGACCTTTGATGGGGCACATCTTTCCGAAACATCTATTAAAGGGGCCCCTTTCTGGAACCTCGTTTCTCTACCTTCTCTCTTGTGCCCTTTGGGAGATTTCATAACCGTTTATCACTGCAGCAGGAGTCAGGATTTAGCCTCAAGAACGTAACATCGTGGATGAGGATGAAGATAAGGAGTCTACAGAAGGGACTGGACAGCCTGCGAGGGGCGTGTCTCTGAAAGGTGGAAAGACGTTTGAGTTGGAGATCGATGTGAGTCGTGCAAAAGCCGGGTCCGAGGGACGGAGGCCCAGGAAGAAGGAGGGGCTGAGAGATGATTAACATCCCAGAGACCCAGGGCCATCCCGGAGCCCACAGTTGATGCAGCCGTGGACTTGGAGGCAGGTGCTTTTCCACGCCGGGGCGCAGGCATGTTGCGGATTGAGCAGCGGGCTTGGGGGCTTGGGGGCTTGGGGGAGGAAGCCCTCAGCTTGGAGTCCCTCTGCATGTCCTGCTGTGGGGTCTGGGCACCTGAGCGAACCTTTCTGAGCCTCAGTTTTCTCATCTGTAAAATGTGCGGCATATGTGTCCCTACCTCTTAGGGTTCGAGTGAGGATGACCCAAGGCAATGCTCTCTCGAGGGGCCTGGAAGAGTGCTGGGCACAGAGCACATAGTGGGCCTTTGGTAAACGTGGCCTCTGTGGTTTGGCAAGATGACAGCTATGGTATTTGTCAGCAGGAGGTGACCCGTGACACACAGCTGCTTCTGGGTCACAGCCGGTTCAGAAACCAGGTTGTAATCAGAGATGCGTCAGCTGAGGGTTAAGGACAAGCAGAAAACAGACTGGATTCCTGCTTTCTGGTCTGTTCGGGCTAATTTGTCTTACAGACCGGGGTTCCACGCTGAACAGGTGAGCTTTTCATCGATGAGGTTTTGTACACTTGGATGGCATCCTAGCATCAGAAGGAATGACGTCTACAAAATAACTTGTCAGAACCGCCACAGAGCCCTGCCGTTGATCACCACGCTGCACTCGGAGGAATGCTGGACCCAGGGGGAGCTCTCCGCAATCTGGGCTGGATGGGAAACCCCTCTCCTGGGATTCTGAGGACACCAGAACCCAGAGGACGTCTGAAAAAGGAAGAGGTGCTCCTTGACCCTGGCCACCTCGGCACGCTTGGCCAGCCTGTCGGCTTCGAGAGGAAAACGAGTAACAAATAAGCCAGAATGCCCCGGGAAGATGAAACCCGCCCGGCAAAGGTGCGGCTCGGGTCGGGTCGCAGGAGAGGTCGCCGCGGGAGGCGGGCTTGATTCGATGGGCTTCACACCTGAGCCTTTTAGCAGCTCCGTGACCTTGAGCGTGTCACTTAAACTTCCTGACCTTTGTCTGGACGGTGAGGCTGAGGAGGCTTGGCTTGCACTTTGAACCTGAAGATCAAGGGAAAGATTCTGTAAAATGCACAGCAGGCCCTGGGGTCCAGTGGGTGCTCAAGGCTTCGGGGAGTTTCTTTTGCTTTTCCCCTTTCTTTGAGAACTTTGTCTCCCAGAGAGAGTCACAGTTGAATTCTGGGTCCTCACCTTAGGCTAACCTGAAAGTTATTTAAATACAGCAAATTAACATACTTTGATTAGTTTAACAAACTTTTCTATTATGCCTGGGAAGAAACCAATAAAACAAACAAACCAAAAAAAAAAAAAAAAAAAAAAAAGAAAGAAACCAACATAAAGGCAAAGGTCAAAGGACCAGAGTTGAAAGCATCTGATGAATGCCAGTGAATGTGCCCTTGTTAGATCTGGAAGAAAAGAGAATTTCAAAGATGTAAGTATTTTTATGGAAACTGACCAGACCCACCCTCCTGCAGGTTCAAAAGCCCGGCGTGTTAGGAGGTTGGTCTCAGGGGCCATCAGTCAGAGGCTGGAGCCCCAGGGATCTCCTTAAGGAGCAAAGCTGAGCCCGACTTGGGGCTCTGACCGGAGGGCTGGGCCGTGCTGGGGGCTGGCGGGTGAGCAGGGCAAATTCCAGGTTTGCCTGACTGTCCCCAGGGCTGGCTTCTCAGCCTCTGGGTCTCCCAGGGCAGTGCCGGGGGCTCAGACCTGAAGGTGTCTACTCCTACTTCTGTCACATAAGGGACAGCAAAGAGGCTGACTATCACCTTTGCAGAGAAAGGCACTTTTATCCTGAAAAGCAGAAGGTTATAACCTTAGAGGATTGTCCTGGAAATGGACTGCATTTTATTCTAGGAAAAACTCACAGTGCTGTTTTCTATATTTCCTGGGAAGTTTGGGAGCCACGGTGAGGTGGCTGGGCTCCTTGGCCACTCCCTCCAAGGTGCTCTGGGAAGAGGCAGTGAGGAGCAGGCTGGTTGGCACACGATAACCACGGAGTAAGTGGAGGGACAACTTTGTGGGGGGGGGGTCTGTGGATCCCCACCTGCTCACTGGCCCTGTTTTTGCCTCGGTCAGACTCTAGGAGAAGGGGGACCTTCCGTCCCAGCCTGGGCTGGCTGGCGGGCTTCCCAGGGACCTCGGGTGGTAAACTCAGACAGTCCCGGTGGGAAGAGATGGCGGGTCCGGTCACCTCACATCATGTTCCCATTTCTGCGTCAGGCGCTGAAACTCAGAGACGCTGGAGGGAGGGTGTGGGCAGCACCGCCCGGGGGCAGGCCTATGACGGAAACCCCCATCTTCATGCAAGTGGCTTGGTGTTTTGTTCTCTAGGTTCATCCGAGCAACGGCACATGGGACAGAACTTCTTTGGTGTCAGTTATGAAGCGAGAATCGCGAGGTGGCCACAGATACCAGAAAGTCGGCTTGCGCAGAAGTGAACTCATCTCCACGTGCATGGACGGCCAAGCCCTGGATCAAGGGTGACCTTTTATAAAAGCAGACCTTTCTTTGCCTTTTTTGGTCCATTCTTGATTTTGTGAACCTTGGCGGCTTCTAGATTTTTTCTCTGATACTCTGGCTGGGCAGCTGATCTGGATTGGCCCCGGTTCAGTTTACGACCTTTGACCTCAAGTGGCCACTCTCAGCTGCCCAGGGTGGGCCTCGGCCAGTCGCCCTGCCCTTCTGGACGGCGGTCTCCTGCTTTTCCCTTCCTCCAGGTCTCAGCACCTCCTCCCAGATCCTCAGCTCCGTCAGCCCCACCACCCTCAGAACTGCTCGGGTCACCATGGCATCTTCACTATGGACCCAGTGGTGGGATAACCAGCTTTAACCTGACCTCCGCCCGGACAGCAGTGACCCAGCTGGTCTGGTCACTCCTGTGCTAGGAATGCTTTGGTCACCTGGCTTCCAGGACCCCATGCTCTTTGGGTTTCTCTAAGTCACTGTTCATTTTTTTCTCAAGGTCCCTGTTGGCTTCTGGAGTCCCCTCAACCCGTCAGCACTGGAGTGACCAGGTGCTCCACCTTGGACATCTCTCTTCTGTTTCGTGGCCTGTCCCTCGGCCATCTCATCTACCTCCACCCGTGTGAAGACCCTCCACCTGCTGGCAACGCCCACACTCACATCCCGGCTCCGTCTGTCCCGGGGTCCAGCTTTGTGCGTCCACCCCCAGACTTGCTATCCCCCCCCTTGAACTTCTGGCGAACGTCTCCTATGTCTCCTGCTGAGCACGTCCAGAACTGTATCCCCGCCTTCCACCACACTGGCCTGCTTGGGCTGCAGCCTCCCCGTCTCACAGAACACCAGCTCCCTCTATGGGGCTGGTCAGGTCAAAACCGAACGTCTGGGCTCTCACTGTCTCGTGAGGTCTGTGGACACGTCTCATTGGCTGTGCTTTCAAAACGTATTTTGAAATGTCAACCACCATCATTTAGTCCATGGCCCTGAAGCCCAGGGACCGGGTCCTAGACGGCAGGCAGCCAGCTAAAGGGGTCTGTTAAAACCCAAGTCGCATTACGTCATCCTTCTGTCCGAGACCCCTCCCCTTCCCTCAAAGCCCGTGGAGCCCACACGGTACCCCCAGCCCCCAGCCCCCAGCCCTCTGTTCCTAGCGGCATCTCCAGCCCCACATCTTGTGATGCGACACAAGGTCTGGGGGCTCAGGCCTCACTGGCTTCCGTGCTGTGTGCTCACAGACTGTCCTGGCCACATGGACCCCCCCACCCGGGGGGCCCCTCCGTCTCCACCCCTTCTGCCAGGGACTCAGGACTTGAACCCCAGGCACCTCCCTCCTGCCCCTTCTTCAGGTCTGACCGCCTTCCACCCGGAGGGAGGCCTCGACCACCCCGCGTTAAAGCTGTGCGCCCCCCACTCGGGCTCCGTTCTCTGCTGTGATTTCACCAGCGCTTTCCCCCCCAGTTTGCTTCTTTGTTCTCTCTCCCGCTGGTCTGTAAACTCCATGGCTGCGTAGGTCTCCGTGTGTTCTGCTCCCAGAGCCTAGATTAGGGCCTGACACCTGCGAGGTGTCTGGCTAATGTGTGGGGGGTGGATTTATGAGGCCGTTTCCATGGAATCTGAAGGAGACCCGTGGCGAGGGGTTCTGGTCGCAAGCCTGAGCCAGCGGCAAAGTCCGCACACTGACTACGCTGAAGGTTTTCCAGCAGAATCGCAGTGATGGGTCTGGTCTCCGAGGAGCTGAGTGACCAGAGCCCGCCTCCTGCCACGTGAAGTTCCTCTCAGGGCTCCGTTCCTTCGCCCCAGGAGTGACCACAGTAGCCGCCTGGGGCCGGTGGGCTGACACCGCCTCCTTGGCTGAGCTTAACTGCAGGCTCGTGTGACGAGAACCAGCCCAGGGGCAGGCCCGCGTCCTGGACGTCTCCAGAGCACGGCTCTCAGACCTGTTGCTTGATCAGAGCCAGGGAAACTCCTCCTGCAGCACCAGACCTCGTCCTCAGGTGCTCAGCAAAGCGGGGCTTTGGTTCCAGGCTGGGACGATGGTGCTGCCCCAGCGGGGGCACTTCCTTTGGAGGGACTTCCTTTTCTCCTTCACACACCAGCCCCATCACCACCCTGCTTGGGGCAGCCCCTGCCCCCCAGAAAGGTTTGAAACTGCTCTACGAATCTCCTGGATTCTCTTAGCTTTGACTCCCAAGACTGGCTTCCAAGCTGAAAACAAAACACTTGGAACACTGTAGCTTTAGAAATTTTTGCCACAAGGATAGGTGACTTTAAGACATTTTGCTCCTTGGCATTTTTAGATAATTTTATCAAAATTGCAGGAGATGATCAAAAGACACTGCTGTTTTTCACAGCATGAGAGCCTGGGGAGAAGCGAGTTGACTGGGGAGTCATTCTCCCCACCGACCCCACCCCCAGGGAGAGCGCCCCGTGTGACTTACACGGGGGTGCTGTCATCTGGAGATGACTGCTCCCCAACACGCTCCACATGAGCTTCTGCCCACGGCTGACCCGGCATCTCAGAGCAGACCCTTGCGGTAAGGCGGATGCCAGCCCTGCGGCCAACATGTAGACGTCGTTGGATTGGCCAGGTCCACACACAAGACAGGCGATGCTGGTCAGGTCCATTTGATTCAAATCCTGCCTCGGCCGCTTGCTTGGACTTGGACGTTGGCTAAGGCATGGGGCACCTTTAAGCTTTATGCAGGTGCGGACTAGGAGTGACCTTAGAGCTGCAGGAAGCAGCCGCGAGGCCGCAGAGAGGTCGGACCCACCACATGTGGGGCTGGAAGCCGCTGCCAGGAGAACGGCTGCATCAGACTCTCTGCCTCCCGCCCAGGAGGGTCCCACGGGAAGGCCCTTCTGCCCTGGACACTCCGGTTGGGATCATCCAAGTGCTCTTGTTGGAAAAGGACACGGTGATGAGCTGACACTGGCTCCTCTGTCCCTTGTCCACTGAACATCCAGGACCTTCTGTGTCCCAGGCCCTGTGTCGGGCGCTGCGGGGTTAGAAGCTGAACCAGACTTGCGTTCACCCCCAAGAAAGCGACGTGCGGACCTGAGGGACTTGAGAGGCAACAGGTCCAGGAACAGGAACGTGGTACCAAGTGAGTCAGGTTTGGAAGAGATTGCTCTTCCTGGGGGATCAGGAAAGGTTTGGAAAGGTGGTAGCATTTCAGCTGGGTGTCCAGGAAGAGGTGAGCCCGGGGACACAGTGACAGAGAAAAAAGTTTTCCAGCAAAGACAGTGTGGAAACTCTCAGGGAATAGAGGAGCTGGTCTAAAACGCTCTGAAATATCAACACTTTTATTGTGATAAAATGTTATAATATAAAATGTACGTTTCAACCACTTCTAGGCGCACAGCTCGGTGACATTAGAACATTCACCCTGGTTTGCAGCCATCACTCTCTGTGTCTCCTGAAGGTGCTTGCAGAATGGAAGCTACTTATCAAAGGAAATCCCCCGTGCCCCTCTCGCAGCCCCTGGTGATCTACATTCTGTCTGTGAATTTGGTGGCTCTGGGACCTCATATGCGCGGAATCGCACAGTGCTTGTCTTTTTCTGTCTGGCTGATCTCATTCGGCGTCATTCCTCAGGATTCATCCACGCCGTGGTATGTGTCAGAACGCCCCTCCTTTTAAGGGCAAAATAAGATTCCATTGTGTGTCTCAACCACGTTTTGTTTGTCCACTCATCTGCTGATGGACACTTGGGTTGCTTCCACCTGTTCGCTATTGTAAGAAATACCGCCCTCACCGAGAGCTGTGTAGCGACCCTCTCATTTGATCTGCTAGGACATAAACTCCGGGGGGGGGAGGGCGGGGGGCAGGCTGACAGCTTTGTCCACCGCTGGACTCCCAGAGCCCTGCCCCTGCCGGGCCAACGCAGGTGTCCAAACCGCCACGAGACCACCCTCCTGGGTCTAGCCCCTCCCTCCCAGGCCGAGCGCGGCTGCAGGAGGCTGACACTGGGTGGGGCTGGGTCGGGGCTGTCGGGGGGCTGTGGGGATGGCAGAGGTTTATCTAGAAACCCAGCTTCTCTCGTCTGCTGGCCTGTGACTTTCAACAGGTCGCTCTACTGCTCTGAGATTCAAAGTCCTGCAGGTTGTAAAAACATGTACATTCTAGAATGCCCCTGAGGAAGAGACACAATGTAAAAAACGTACCTGGTTTGTAGCTGGCCTTTAGAGTATAGGTAACTATTCCATTATAATGCGTTTTCAGAAAATAGTTTTATAGAAACTGGAAGACAATTTTTTTTTTATTTCAGCATGGTGTAATTAAAAAAAAAATCAGGAACTATTAGACGACCTGTTTTTCCTGCCAGCTTTTCCATTAACCCTGTGTCACTTTGAACAAGTCACCTAACCACTCAGTGCCTCAGTTTCCCTCTCTCTGGAATGGGGATGGAGGCTGTTCCCTTGCCTGACTCACAGGGTCACAGTGGGAGTTAAGGGTGGGGGGTGGGTGAGAGCCTTGTGTCAGTGTTACGTTGCTGCATAACAACAGGGGTGACTGGAGGGGGAGGGTGGGGCTCGGCGGTAGAGCTTGCCCTTAGCACGCACGCACACACGAGCTCCTGGGTCCAATCCCCCGTCCCCGCATATAAATAAATCAATAAAAACTGAACCACCTGCCCCCCCCAAAAAATAAATAAAGTGAAAAATAGGGGGTGATGGTTCTTAGCCTACTAGCAGAAGCACGATGTGCTTACTAGACTGCTGGGAACAAACATTCAAAGAAGGAAGCTGCTCTCGAGTCACCCCCTGGTTGCTCTCCTGCAGTCCGCTGCTCCTGCGCGCCGGGTGAGAGCCTCAGGGTAAGAAGCAGCCATCACGTCATCACTCACCTTTCAAGCAGTGGCAGCTTCTTTGCAGCCGGAACAAGCCTGCTCGGGAAAGGAGCAACAGGGCCCCCTCGCAGGGCAAGGACCCCCCATCCATCCGGCCGGGGCTGTTAAAGGACAAAACCACCCTGGCCCTGAACATGGCAATGATGGCCCGACCTGGGGATGGAGGAGCTGCCAGAGTAACTGTGACGTTTGGCCGGAGGGACAGAGTGGGGTTAACATTTATCCAGCTCTTCCTACCTGCCTTGCAGCCCGGCTTGAAGCATCCTTGCAGGGGGAGCGAAGGCTCGGAGTGGGGTTGGGGGGCACTCCAGGCCTCAGGAACCATCAGTGACACCAGAGGAAGAAGCCCCATTTCTTTGTATACAAATATAACCACTGAAAATTGAATGTTTAGACCTGGCTATCTTCAGTAACAAAAGGACAGGATTCACCAGCGATTGTAGTCACCTTGCGAGGCCAGGAATTTAAGTCAGTCAGGCAAAAACTAAGAACAGAGGGAACAGAGATCCTGGGGCTTGCTCTGCGCGGTGCTGGGCGCAGAGGGCCTGGGAGCTTGGCCCTCTGCAGACACGAATGTGCTGCTCCCAGTAGCTTACTGGTTTTATTTGGCCAGAGAGAGTTGTGTAACCTGTGGAACATGCCCTTTGCTTTGGCAACCAGTAATCTTGGAGGAAAGTCTAGGGGAAGGAAGGAAATCATTCTTTGGGAAGAAATTTCAGAGGATGGTGCATTTACTAAGGGTTTTGAAGGATGGCCAGGAGTTTGCCGGTCTGAGAAGGGGAGGCAGAGAGCATTGCAGATGTGATGGTACAGTCCCCTGGTGTTAAGGATGGGCAGGTAAGTGGTGTGTTGGGTGTGCTTTGGAGGAAGTGGCCCAAGTCTAACCCAGGTATTTTCACAGGACCAGAGATGCCAATTTGTCTTTTCTTCCTGTCGCTGTAGAATAATCTGAAATAACGAGAGGACGTTTCTTCTTCTCCCTCTTTGCACCAAAGTATCTCACAAGGACTAATAGGTCTTTGAGTCAAAAAAAATTCAGGCAAAACCAGGTGTTAACCCTAGGACCAAGGTCCTGTGTGCCCCAAACAAGTAGAGGGGTGAGTCTTGCCCCTCCCGGACTCTCAGGGAGCAGGCTGAGCCTCAGAGGAGTGACAGCGTGGACAAGAGACCGAGGGAAAGAAGATGCTGGGGGCTGGCAGGGGAGGCTCGCAGCCCGGCCGAGGGGCAGAGGAGCTGGCGGCAGGGCCTCCGGCTCAGAGGGCAGCACGGACCTCTGAGCACACGACGGCGCCCTGTAGCCCTGCATCCAGGAGCCCATTCCTCGGTAAGATGCATAGTCCCAGCATCTCCACAAACCCTGGACTGTGGCAGGGAGCCCTGGCAATTACTGGGATGGAAAATTCTCTTAGCCTGGGACTCAGAGAAATGAACTTTTCTTTACCAGGATGACCGTGTGGCTACCACGCTAATAGTAACACCACGCTGGGTCCGTGCTGGGCTTTGATGCAGCTCGTCCTCACAGCAGCCCAGGAGGTATGTCCTGCTGCGACCCTGATCTCCAGGTGTGGGCAGATAACGTCCCCGAGGCCACATCGCTTGGAGCAGCAGAGCTGAGGCTGGACGTCAGGCAGTGTGGCTTTGCAGTCTTGATTTCAGTCTTTGATATGTTACCTCTTGAATAAAAAGAAACACAGCTGAGGCACTTCTGGTAATTCACACTCCCTGCACACCTCCTAAAGTTCTCTCATAGGCACCTCAGAAGGATTTTGAGTAAGAGAATGACGGGATCAAATGACGTTCTAGAAAGACCCGCCTGGAAGCACCGTTGAAGAGGATGAGGCAGAGGCAGGAACACTCTTCCAAGGACAGGTTGCAGCCGCTGCCATGTTCTCGACAGTGAAGACACCAGCTTGACCAAGGCGTGGGTCAAGGGGGAGCCGAGGACATTCCAGAAACTCTTGGAGGTGGGAAACTCCACGGCGCACCACAGAGGGGGACGCGCTGCTGTCCAGCGATCTCGTTCACTTGGATCAGAGTTTGCCTGCACTTGCAATCCGGCTGGGAAGGGTTTGAGTTGGAGGCCCTCCAGAGCGCACAACATTCTGCTCCTCGCATATGTTCCTGCAGCAAACAGAAAGCGGGCGGGGCTCGTCGCTGCCGTGAGCTCAGGACTCGGAGTCACACCACGCGCTCATTTCACGCGTCTTTGTTTACCCACTGCGGCTGCGCCTTTGTACGTCCCACACGCTGGGGTGGGAGGGACGGGGGCTGGGCGCAGACGCACGAGGGGGGTGCAGTCTCTCATCCGGCTGCCTGCCGCCGCCTTCAGGTGCCTTGTGAGGGGCGGGAGGGTGATGTTTTGGCTGGCGTGTTATTTCACTTGAGAAGTGGCTTTGGTGAATTACAAGATTCTGTGAGTTTCAGGATCCCAATTCTGTTTACAGGCACAGTCATCGTGTGCTCACCCGCCCATCCACACCCATGTAAGTCGTCGTTCATGTATGTGCTCAGCACCTCCTGAGCACCTCCTGCACGCAGGCTCCGGGGTGTGGTGCGGGTGGAGGTGTGTAAGATGGCTGCCGCGACGCGGGGCAGGCTGCCACCTTCTAGAAGCAGTGGTGTGAGGCGGGAAGGCCGGCGAGCTCGGAGTCGGGGTCTGCCGCAGCTTTGCCCCTTTGACTGGCCGTGTCGTCTCAAACAGTCCCCCCGAGACTCCATTTCTTTATCCAGGAAGCGAAGACTGCCTCTGAGGTCAGTAAGAGCTGGTCACGTTCCTGCACCGCCCACACAAAGGCCAGCCCGGGGCAGATGTCACCATCACGTCCTTCCCCGTCGGCTGAAAGGTATGTGACAACTCTGAAGCTCTCCTTCCACACCTGTGAAGCGGGCAGCTCCTTCACTCACGGAGCACTCGAGATGCAGCGGCGTGAGGTGCCCACGGTGTGCGTCCACCTCGGGGAGCCCCGGCTGCGGAGGAGAAACGCCCAGAGAGAAGGGGGCGCCCAGCCCGGGGGGAGCCTGCAGACAGGTCACAGTGCGCGCCTCAGGAAGGCTGTAGACCTCCTGCCTCCGTGCCCTGGAATTACCTTCGGGGCTCTCTCCCTGCAGAGGCCGCGCTGGGCGGCCCTGAGGGGTCTGCCGTCAGGGCTGCTGGCAGGTGCCTTGCTCCTCCTTCCGGACTGGGTTGCAGAGCGACACTGGCCTGGGGCGGCTTCATGAAAGTCAATCCGCCCCCTGCCTCCCCCCTGCAGCCCAGGAGAGACCCGGGCAAGGCTTCCCAAGAAAGCACGGGAGGTTTATGCGCTCTCGATGAAAGCGCCCTGTAAAAACCCACGAGCAGGCAGTGGGCGCCGGGGACGCTGGAGAGTCTCTTTTCAGCAAGGCTGTGAAATGCTGATACAAGAGAAGACGGCTCCGTCAGACTCAGCTGCCAGGCACCTGCACTCACGGGACCGTATTGCTTCACTTCTTTCATCCTCGACTTGCCTGTGCTTCCTTTTGACTCTCAGAAGTAACTCCTAAGCCTCGAAATTAGAAATGGAAAGACCAGGGAGAATATTGAAGAGACGACTAAAATCTTCTACAGCAAACTATAAAAAGACCATGCGAGCCCCTGTAACACGACTTTTTACAAAAATTCATTAACGGGTTTTCAGGAAAGAATCCCACGGAGATGTAACGTCTTGTGTCTGAGGGCATCCCAGGATGAGAGAAGTCTGGATGGGAGATACATGCCCTTTCATCCCAAGCAATCGCCCTATAAATTACAACGCAAAATAATCTGTACTGAGGACTCTTAGCTTAGCCTGCTCAGATTAGTGGCAAAGAATGGAGCCCATTTATGCGAAGTCAGCAATGGGAAAAACCAACACAGTGATGATTTAAAAAAAACCTCACCACCAACACTCCCTGGGGTGGGGACCTGGCTTTGGAAGACGTTAGGAGGAGCAGGTTAGGGAGGCGGCCCCTGGTCAGGCAGAGTCCCGCAGGCAAGTCAAATCCTACAACTGAAGATTTATTTAGGTGGTTAAAAAAAAAAAAAAGCAAACACACACGTCTTAGCGGCTGCGTGTGGCACCAGCTTTCCCGGCCACACATTTTGGTATCGCCTGTGAGTAACAAATGATATTTACGATGTCAGCACACAGACAGCTGGGGTCCCATCGCCTGTGATTCTTCATTCCAAATAATGTGTCCTCGCATCTCGTGTTTTCGGAGGGTTTGGTTGGGGGATGTTCTGGAACATTTTCCCTGGCCCCAGTGGTTTTGGTCCGAGGGGTTCTGAGTCCCCTTGGGAAGAGGTCTGGGGCAGTGGGACGAGGCCCACCAGGAAAGGAACAGCATTGGAGCCCAGCTGCTTAAGTAGCTGTGGGACCCTTGCAGCCTCATTTAGAGCAGGATTGTTGGGGCCAAGTCAGTCCTGAATCCTGAATCCAGAATCCCAAATCCTGGAACCAGGAGCCCTGAATTCAACTCACATCCGGGGCTGAGAACCTGGGGTAAGCGAGTGAACGTTTCTGATCGTCAGGGCCATGGTGGAGTCAAGGTAAGCTGCATCCTTAGCCGAGTTCTCAAGGGGCTCGAAAGACAACGGACAGCTGACCTTTGAACAACACGGCTTTGAACTGTGCGGGTCCACTTACATGCGGGTTCTTTTCAGTAAATACACTGGACTTTTTTTTTGAGATTTGCTACAGTTTGAAAACACTAGCAGATGAACTGTGTATCCTGGAAATACTGAAAAGAAGAAAAAGTTAGATATGCCACAAATTAACAAAATATGGGTAAACATACATATAACACAAAATTTGTGCGCATTGACTGTCTATGCTATTTGAAAGGCTTCTGTCTGACAGTAGGATATCTGTAGTTAAGTTTTGGGGGATTCAAAAATCATACTCGTGTTTTCATTTGTGTGCGGGGATGGGCACCCCAACCCCTCATGGTTCCAGGGTCAACTGAACTTGAAGTTCAACCACCTGTGAGCTCAAGACGCTGGACAAATTTCACCTGTTGATCCCCTGTGGGCTCAATTCCGTCATCGCCAGGGGGGCCTCTCAGCAGGTCATCCACTGAGCATCTGGTGTGGATGCAGGCAGGAGGCACTGGAGACACCGCAGCTGGCCCGCGTGGAGGTGATGCCCCGGGGAAGGCGTACCACAAGTACAACGTCAAAAGTAGCGAGAAACGTTGGAGGGCGCTAGGGGATATGAAAACAAGGCACTGAGAACGCGGCAGCGGACAAGGCGGGAGGACCTGGTGACTGATTGTCCGGGGTGGTCAGTGACACCGACCCGCGGGAGTCCTGGCTGAGCCTCAGCCGAACTGCAGCCTGAGCAGGAGGGGAGAGAACCGGGAGCCGCGGCCCGGGCGGCTGCTCGCAGACTCAGACAGAGGACGCTTGGTCTGGGCGTGGGACAGAGCTTGTTCCTGGTGAAGGGGGAGGCGGCCGTGATCCTGACCCAGGTCCCACGGCAGCACGCTGGTTCCGCCCCCCGCTGAGGCGGGGGAAGCGGCTTCTGCAGAATGTCAGCAGCGCAGGGGCGGGATGCGCTGGGCCTCACCCAGCAGGGCAGAGTCGGGCAGAGGGCGGAGGCCGCACGGCAGGAGGCCCGGGCTGGGCCGGCAGCCGTGGGGGAAGCTTCCTAGGAGCACGCTGAGGCCCAGGAGGGTGGAGGCCGGGCCAGACTCACCACCAGGAGCCAGGGGAGGAGAGAGCGGGGAGTGGGGGCGGGCACCATAGGGGGGCTGGCAGGACTGTGAGCCCACGAGACACAAGCCCTGGGGACACCCAGGAGCCCATTAGGACGCTGCTGAATTTGGAGTCTGGAGACCCCGAAGGGCTGGAGGGGCAGCCGGGGCCACCTTGGCTGCTCCTGAACATGTGACCCCACGAAAAATGGGGTGTTGGGTAGATCTTTAAAGGGCCTTCCATGAGTCTTATGACACAGGTAAGACAGCTTACAAAATCACAGATGACATTCAGACACATGATATTAAAATGTGCGGCACTGGGAGGAACTTGGGATTTGGGACTTTGACTTTTCTCGTTCAATCACCAGCTTTTTTTTTTTTTTTAATTTTTTAAAATCTGAAGACACTTCTTGAGCTAGGATAGTAACACTGTCCCTCGAGGCTGGGTGCTCATAGGAGATGCTTGGTAAAATGTTTTATTTAATTTAATCGTTACTGAAATTAGTTATCAACCTTACCATCGGTGGCCCTGCTAGTTCTTTACAGTGAATGAGCAGAACCTTTCACATGGCAAACCTTGTTCAATCCGTCACTTCGCATCACATGTACTGCCCCGTAGCCTGATTTGATCACCAAAGCCTTTATCTCATCTCCAAATACCTTTTCCTCTCATCTCAGTCCCATGATCCATCCATCGAGTGAGAAATATAACAGAGCTCCCCCCAGATCCTGCTTCCTTCACATCCTATAAAGCATCACCCATGTTTTTAAAATTAAAATCTCTCCTTTCCTTTCCGTCTCCATGGCCACCGAGCTTATGAGCGGTTTTACCGTGTCATGCTGGAACTTTGTCACCTCGTCCCTCAGCCTCCTGGCTCAGGAGCTGCCCGGCCATTCCTGAGACTGCTCCCTCATCTAAGTGGCTGGGTCAAGGTATGAGTCTTGTCTGTCTGCCCCACACCTTGGTGGCACCTGTCCTCAGGGCGCTCTCCATGACCCAGCCCCTGCCCTGCTTTCTTGCCCCTCCTGCCACACCCCAGAGTCTCAGAAAGCCTTGCGTCCCCCTTTGCCCTTTCATCCTCCTGCTGGAAGATACACACGAGCCCTAACTCACTCCGTGTTCTTCAAGACTCCCTGGGGGCCGCTCCTTTCCCAGTAAGAGGCTGGTTCTGGAACCCACCCCAGGCTGCCTTGCACGGGGCCTCCTCCCGGACACGCATGATATGAACTTTGTCTTCACATCTCTGCCTGCCCCTCTAGACTGCAAACTCCTTGAGGGCAGAGACTAGATTGTCTTCACCTCCCAAGTGTCAGTGCCCACTGGACCCTGGACCTTTGGATCTTAACCACTGAAACCCAGCCAATGTTGCTTCTTTCCAGAGATGCTTTCCAGGACCGAGTCCTCTCTGTTTCTGCAAAACTTTGCCAAGAAGGGCCACATCATGCACGTCAGACGTCTCTGTTGGGTTCTGTTTCCTGCTGAACACGGGGGCTTAGAACAGTTTTATTCATCCTCATGTCAGTGTCAACAGACTGAAGGTTCCTGTACCTGCATAAATAAATAATGAATGAGTGACACGGTTCCATGTTCTCAGCTTCTCCTCCCCCTTTGGGTTTCTCAATTTTAAGTTGCCTTTTATTTATTGTCAAACTCCCTTACTCTTGTATTAATACTATTATGTTGATGCAGTATAGTGATTTTATAATTATGCTCATAATTTAAATGTGTTGTCATTTTGAACACATGCCTTTTTTTACAACCGTGAAATAAACAATGAGCAGATTTTATTCTTCTTCCATAAACGAAACAGCAGCTGAACTCAGGATGCTGGGCACGTGGTTTTTATTCTCTCTGTCACTGGCTGGTTCTGTGGTCAGTTAATCCCTCCCTGCCTCAGTTTGCTCATCTGTCAAATGGGGAGATTAAACTAAATTGTTAAGGTTGTTTCCCCCTTTAAAATGCTATTTTTTTAAGACTGATTTTGAATTGATCTTCAAGTTCACTTGACAGTTGTGGATCCTTATGCCACATGGGGACACTTTCAAAACCACCGTATGATGAAAAGTCATGTGGAACTTTTACTCAGTGCCAAAAACATCTTAATTACCCGCTGTCTTTTAAAATATTCTTCCCAGTGGACTCATATTGGCAGGGGACAGCTGGAGGGAGGGAGCGGGAGAGAGGGATGAGCAGACAATTTTCCTAAAACCCCGTATCTGAGATGCAATTATTTTCTGTTGATTCGTGCAATTCTATTTCCCAAACCTTTTCTCCTAATTAAGCAAAGAAGCCTTTTGGCAAATACAGACAAAATGTAGAAACAAAAAATGCTCAGCGTCAAACAGCATAGGAAGCACCGTTCCAAATGTGGGGTCCACGTGGCATTGTGGGCTGGGGCTGTCCCCAAAGGACCTGGGAAACAGGCGTGGGTCTGTCTTCCTGGGGAGGGGGAGGGCTCCCATCCAGCCGGCGAGAGGGGCTCCAGGAATGCCAATGAGAGCAGAAACATTCCGTGCAACTCATAGGCATTTTTTTTTTCAGTAAACAAGCCTCTAATTGACTTTATTGCTTTCCTTCGAAGGCCCAGTAAATCACAGAACGTCAGGCCTGAGTAAAAACCCAACATAGAATGGAAGGCATCTAATAGTGCCTGACTGTTGAAGTCATACTTACAGATTTTTTTTCTTTAAGTAGAATAACTACATTCCTTCCTAGAAACTCTTCTGAAAGATCTGGTCTCCACCAGAATAGTTTTTCTCCTCCAGTTCATACCGCACCCTACTGTCGGCCTAATTTTTCTTCTTTTAATTTTTTTAGAAGATGATGGTAAAATGTACGTAACAGAAAATTTACTGTTTTAACTATTTTCAAGTGCACAGTTCAGTGGAACGAAGGACGTTCGTGTTGCTGTGCAACCGTCAAGGCCACCCATCAGCCCGACCCTTTTAAACCTTGGCCTTCTGCAGAAACCTGTGGCGATCAGCTGCGTCCCACTCGGCTGCCCGGCTACCTGCTGGGCGATACAGTCTAGCAGAAGCAGACCACCCGTTACAGCTGGTCACGTTCTATGTGCTTTCCACTGTGTCCAAAATGTGCCTGCAGGGGTGCATGGGACCAGTGCGCCAGTTTTGGCATTAGGCAGCCCTGGGTCTCTACTCTGTCTCCCCCACACACACGGGCCAGGAGGCCTTGTGCACATCAAGTGAGTCCCTTCAGTACAAGTGCTGAGGAGCAAATCAAGAGATCTCACAACAGACAAGTGAAAAGATGTTCCATGTCACTCATTATCAGAGAAATGCAGAACAAAACCCCAATGAGATACCATTTCCCACCTGCCAGAATGGCCATCATCAAAAAGTCTATCAGTAATAAATGCTGGAGAGGGTATGGAGGAAAGGGAACCCTCATATACTGTTGGTGGGAATGTAGTTTAGTGTAGCTACTGTGGAGAACAGTATGGCGGTTCCTTAAAAAACTAAAAATAGACTTACCCTATGATCTAGCAATCACACTCTTGGGCATACATTCAGAGGAAACTCTAACTTGAAAAGATACACACACCCCAATGTTCATAGCAGCACTGTTTACAATAGTCAAGACATGGAAAAAGCCTAAATGTCCATTGACAGATGATTGGATAAAGAAGCTGTGGTATATTTACACAATGGAATACTACTCAGCCATAAAAAAGAATGAAATAATGCCATTTGCAGCAACATAGATGGAACTAGAGATTATTTTACTAAATGAAGTAAGTCAGACAAAGACAAATATCATATGATATCGTTTACATGTGGAATCTAAAATATGACACAAATTAACTTATTTACAAAGCAAAAACAGACTCACATACATAGAAAACAAACTTATGGTTACCAAAGGGGAAAGGCAGGGGGAGGGATAAATTAGGAGCTTGTGATTACCAGACACAAACTACTATATACAAAATAGATAAACAAAAAGACCTACCATATAGCACAGGGAATTATACTCAATATCTTGTAAATAACCTGTAATCTAAAAGAATCTGAAAAATAATATATATATGTATATATATATGTATAATTGAATCACTTTGCTGTACACCTGAAGCTAAGACAACATTGTAAATCAATTATGCTTCAATAATTGAAAAAAAGACCCGACGTGTCCCCAGACATGGAGCGTGGCCAGGTGCTGAAGAATGCAAAGGCATACTTTTCCCTCTTTGTCTTTCTGTAGATGGCAGAAAAAAATAAGATAATGCTAGTGATAATAATGACAAAGCTGAGTTGGGAGTGAGGGAGTACGACGGCTTCGGGCTGTCGCCCGGCTTGGAGCCTCAGGACCCACTCTTGGCTCCGTCCCCACGTGTGCACTCGGCCCCAGGCGGCGTCTGAGCAGGGTCATGATGGTTTGGAACCCGGCAGGCTCCCTCCAGGCCGGGCTGCTATTTCTCACATGAGGGCCCTGTATAGTCCTGTTATAACAGTAGATTCAGATTTAAATTTAGATCCATCATTGTGATTGGGAAGAGGAAGAAGCGAAGCTTGGAATTCCTCCGACTCTGTCCTTCCACAGGAGCATTTGGGGTTCCCATTCCTGTATAACGTTGAAAACAGTGAGATGACACAAACCCTGAGGTGAGATGTTTCTGGCTTGGCAAATGCAGATTTTAGTCCAGACCTAACACTGAATTCGCATATCTTTAAAATTAAAATTTATTCTCCTATTTAAAGTGTTATTTGTTTTCAAAATGAAGAATGAAGCAAGGAATTAATAATTATTGCGGATTGGTACTCGATTAACACCGAAAGTCACTGTCGTATTGAGGAGAGAGGGGTTAAAGGGGCTTCTCCCCGGGTGTTGAGGACACCAGGGGTATCACTGCCGGGCGGAAAGGGAAGGTCCCAGCGACGCTTCCTCCGGCCCTTCCTCTGCCAGTTACTCCGGGACGTGCCTCCAGGCACAGGCGCCTCCCCGCACCCCCCGCAGGACCCAGTAGGACCCACCCGCCCCCCAGTCCCCTTTGAACTAAACGAGTCTCTCTTGCTTAACCCTTGCCTGCACACTCCCCCTCCACCTGCTCAAACCCCTCTGGCCCTGCAAGAGGCAGAGCAGAGGAGGGCAAAGCCATGAAAGACGAGATTTGACTTTCCGGGGACCTGGGCTTGACTTCTCGTTGCCTGAGACTCTGTTACGTTTTCTCTTTAAACTTGTTTCCCCACTTGAAAAGCCAAGGGAGTGAGACCAACCCCTGAGAGGCTTTGCGCCCATTAGGGACACTGCATGTGCACAACGGAGCAGCGTCTGGCACGTATTCATGGCGTCAGTGTCTCCGTCCTCCTTGACCCCTGTTAGCCACAGGCAGTGCCCCAGACCGGTCCTCAGCGTCATCTTGGGGCTCAGAATCAAACATCGGTCTTTCTGTGTCTCACTCTCAACACACACAATGTTCACACACACGTAATTACACCCGCATCTACAGATACACACGTGTGTGTGCAGGTCGAGTGTTTGCACACACCTCCACGAACACTCACTCGCACACACCCCATGTGTGCAATTGGTTGACTCCTACAGTTTTCTAAAATCAGGCCAAATTATTCTGTAGGTCAACATGGCAATAGAGGGGTTGATTTATACACAGATCAAGATAAATGATTAGTCCACTGGCCCAGCATGAAAATCTGTATTCCGACTCTATTTTTGTTTTCTTTTCAACACATGCTTTTTATCAGGAGATTGCCTCTTGCCAAAAATTCCCATTTTAAACTTGGCTAACGACGAGGCCAAACAATTTAAACATTTGGGCAATGGAATCAATGCATATTTTCCACCATGTAATAAAATAATGGTTCGGTTGAAAACTTTATTAATTCCAAATTGAGCAGAGTCTGGCTAGTGGCGCGTTTGGCCAGTAGTGGCTTTCGCTGTCTGTCTGGCTGGAGGGAGAAGAAGGTGGTAGAAACAGCTGCTCTCACTTTCCACATGAGAAAAGGGACTGCTTCTTACGAGATGCCGTGTCAACAAAGGCTGGGACGTCAGACAGAGCACCTGTCCACCCCCAAATGAGACAGGGTCCTTGTTCGGTTCTTTCTTTTCCCGCGTGTCAAGAAGGCCATTCCTTTCCCATAGACGCTGTTAGAAACGGGTGTGGGGGACCCTAAATTTCCCAGACTCGTGCAGAAAACAGCGTTTCTCTCTGGATGCAGGCGTTACAGTGATTTTTGTTATTTGTGTGCGCTTTCATTTTTCAATGTTTTGAATATTTAGCTAGAAACAAGTTTCATTTGGGTAAACAAAAAAAAAGAGCAACAATCCCTCTTTACGAAAAAGTTCAGTGTGGCAGAGCTTGAAGCACAAGTTCAGAGGTCTTTATCCTGCTCCATCTGTGCTATTAGCTAGCCGTCCCCATAAGCAACTCTCTGAAGTCTTTGAGAAAGCTTTTTCGCCATCCGCAAAATGAGTGAAGGGATAGGTGAATTTTCCGGTCCCTTCTGCCTCGATGATTTCTGATATAAAATGAAAAAAAAAAACATTATTTCATTAAAAATGGGAAGGAAAATAAACATTCCTAAACACACAGTGTGCGTCTGGTTCTGAGCGATGCTTTGTCACTGCTTTGTGTATTTTTAGACGTTAACACGCGTTATCTCAGTCCATCCCCACAGTAACCCATGCAAAATGGTCGTTAACTGTGCCAATTGCTGAGACCAGGAATCTGAGACACACGTTTAGCAGAAGATGGAGTAGGAGCTCCAGCGCCGCTCGGTCTGGCTGCGTAGCCCGCATTTCTTCACTTTCATCTCCAGTAATTCTCTGCGTTTGATGTGGAGCATTTTGCAGGAAAGGCTGAAACAAATAAGGTGGGTGAACTTCGAAGACGTTTTCAACGTCCCCATGAAGCAGCCGTGTGTTTGGCTTCTTAGCCGAATGCAGACTTGCGAGGGGTGTTCCTGGTCGCTGAGCCTTCTTGGGAGGTTCCAGAGGAAATTTTTAGTTTCTTGGGTAATCCATCTCTTCCTTTTCTTTCCAAGCCACTAAATAGACTTGCTCGATTTTGGTCGTTTTAGGAGAAGCAATTGAGAAGAGTCCAAGACAAACGAACTTACAACCAGCTCTCTCACATCTTTGCTTTCAGGGCATCTTCCATCACATGGAGAGCTCCCAGTCCCCTGACCCCAAAGGGAAGTGACATTGCCCCGGGCCACTCTGTGCTGACCCACAGCTACCGCTGCCCAGGGGAGAAAACACATTTAATTTGATGGCAGCCACACAAACCTGTGTGTCTGGAGAAACCCACGGTGACGTTCGTCTCCCTACGGCTTAGAACTGTGGTTGACTGTTAACCACTTACCTTTCTCTCTCTCTCTCTCTTTAATGTGGATTTATTAGCACAACTATGTCACGCAAAAGATGATTTATGATGGCACCATAGTCCCTGAGAAGACGTACTGCTTTAGGGGAGCAGGAGTCCCTGTTACAAAGGCCCGTTCCGGGAGGCCAGTTGGGTGGAACTCAAGTGAAGCTGAACACGCCAACCTGCCAAAACCTTTGTTTCCTGAGGTTTTCTGCTGCCGTATTTCTTTGCATGAGCTCCTCCTTGGAAATCTGTGCCTTTTAAAAATTTTGCCACTGCCGTTGCCCTTCTGTTTCCGTTCATTCTTCAGTCGGCTCAAAGAATGATGGCATTTATCTCAGTAGCCTTTCACAGGAGCTAACCAGTAAGGAGATGGTTGCTACCGAGTGATGGAGAAGTGCTGAGAAGCAGCATACACAGTTATCTGCCGCCTCCCGATTCTGCTCCGAGTCTCAGGAGAGATGCTTTCTGACCCATCAATTCTTATTTTGGTATATAGATATACACACACACACACACACACACACACACACACACATATACATATGTATATTTATTGACTTATAGCCCATCGATTCCAATGGGACCAACCTGTCTCCCTTGCCAGGTGCACCCATGATGTGATGTAAGGGGAGGCAGGTGCCCAGGTACGTCTCAGGTACCCTTCCCTCTGACTGGGGTGGTCATTTCGTCAGCTCCATGAAATCCACACAAAGGCACTTACTGCAGAGGTGACACAGTGAGACCTCCATCAACAGGGGGCAGAAGTGAGAGGACCGGGCAGGAAGCAAACAGACTCTTGCAATTACATTTAATTGCAAAAGGCATCCAGGCCGTGCACTTTAGAACGTCACTAAAAGGAGCTTTGTTTCTCTGAGCTCTGCCACAGTGATTAGGGGCGGGAATACGATCAGTGGCATTGATCATTCTCTTCACTCTCATAGCCCCTCTCCCTGTTACCCCTGATAATTTCACTTTCAGAGTGGGGAAAATGGAGTTATGTGACCCTCTGGGCCCCAGCCCACCACCCTACTGACAACATCCATTAATCTTTGAGAGTCTCCCCCGTTTACTAAGTAGCAGGGCTCACCTGGGGTGGTGCACCAATCAGGGGCAAAGTTAATTGCAATCAATATCTCCTAACAGTTCTCCTCCCTGCCCCCACCAGACAGTAAATCTTACCTACTTGGGAACACAGGCAGCTGCGGGCCGGGGCCGCGTCTCTGCAGGAAGCAGGATGGGGGCTTCGGGCGGGCGGACGGTCCTGTGCATGGCACAGTCATCATCCTATTTAAGACTTGGGCTTTCAAGTTTTGGATTTGAATATGAGCACCTTCACTTTTTTTGTCTTTTCAGCGGCTTTCTGTTTATTCATAAAAATTATAAAATGTGTTTTCTCGGGTTGTAAAGCACTGCAAAGCTCACGAAAGAAAATCGCTGACAAACACACGAGAAGGAAAAAAAGTCGCCTCACCACTCAGGCAGCACCAGCGCCAGCTTGGTCGTGTCCTGTTTCTTTTTTTTTTCCTTCCTTTTGTTTTTTCCCTCTAACCAACTACAAAGGTCAAGCCTGTCTTTGCCTGTTGGCGCCATGTCTTCTAAGATGTAACATCCCCGCCAGCTGCTTCTGCTCCTTGACTTCTGCTGTGGTTTCTGAGTGAAGGTCAACTCTGAAAACTGGAGTGAACAGTGCAGGGCTGTTACCCAAACATAGGTTCATTGCAGGACAGCGGACCCCCGGAGCTGACCCTTCTTTTTTAACTGAAACTTCATGCCCATTGGTTAGTGACTTAGCAAGTCCCCCATCCCCGCCCCAACCCGCCCCGCCCCTGGCAACCGCCATTCTACTCTTTGAGTCGATGGATTTGACTCATTTGGAATATCTCAGATAAGCGGAGTCACACACTATTTATCTTCCTGTGACTTGCTTATTTCACTTTGCCTGACATCCTCAATACACTCAGCGTTCGTCTGTGTTGTCATAGGTTACAGAATTTCCTTCTTTTTAAAGATTGAACAGTACTCCATTGTGTGTGTGTGTGTGTGTGTGTGTGTATATATATATATATATATATACACACACACACATATATATATCACATTTTTCTTACCCATTTATCTGTAAATGGACATTTAGGCTACTTGCACATCTTAGGTATTGTAAACATTGCTGCAATAACTGTGGGAATGCTAATGCCTCTTGGAGATCCTGATTCCAATTCTTTTGGATAATTACCCAGCAGTGGGGCTGCTGAATCAGGCGGTAGTTCCATTTTTAATTTTTTGAGGAAACTCTATACTGTTTTCCCTAACGACTGTACCATTTTGTACCCCCCACCCCCGACAGTGCACAGGGTTCCGATTTCTCCACCTCCTCCCAACACGTGTCTAGTTTTCTGACAGTAGCCGTCCTGACAGGGGGGAGGTGGTATCTCATTGTGGTTCTGATTTGCATTTCCCTGATGCTTAGTGGTGCTGAACATGTTTTCATATACTTGTTGGCCATTTATATGTCCTCTTTTGAGACATGTTTAAGTCCTTAGCTCATTTTTTAATCTGGGTATTGTTTGTGTTTTGATTTTTTTACTCTTGAGTTGTAGCAGCTCCAAACATCAATTCTGAACATAATCGTCATTCCTACATCACTATTGTCATTATTTTTATCTTCATTCCTTCTTTTCAGTACATCTGGGATTAAAATAAAGAGGGGAGGAAACAAGAATTCTGGGACACCTCAATTTCGGATCAATTAAGGACTCACGAGAAATCATTAAGTGCTTGAACTTGAAAGAAAAGTTTTCTACCAAGTCTATGTTCCTCCAGAAATATTTTGGCTCTAAGGAATACAGTGTATCTTTGGACAGAGACAGAGAATTTAAAAGTCTCTGGACATCTTTATAAAGAGCAGTATCGGGACATAGTTCTGTGTATGTGGAAGGCGGGCGGAACGGGCTTCGGCTCCACTGAGCCAACACCGACTCTCTACCTGGACTTTTCCTGGGGACTTACTTTCTTCTAAAATACAGAGCTGTCCCTACTACCTTACTTGGAGTTTCCAATTAGCTACATTTCTGGTTAAGCAAGATTTTCCTGTTTTATAACTTTTACCTTCCAGGCAAAGTGACATTCGCACACATGAGATTCCAACCTGAGCTACGGGGGTCCTGTTTCCACGGTTTGGATACTTTTTCTCTACAGGGACAGTCTGGGCTCTCCTGGAGTGTTCTTTGTTCTCTTACGTGACTTCATTTTCCCTCTCTAATCTTTCCAGTCATTAAAAGAGTCTGAAATCTGAGTCCTTAAGCATTTTTCCTGTAGTATGTTAGCCCCTAAGAGGCATATAATGTTCCCTAAAGCAAGGATGATGTGTATTAGGCAGAGCAAAAGGAAGAGGCCTATAAATACTTAAAGAGAAGAGCGATGACCCTCTGAGAGGGGCCCTGGAAGCCGGCAAGCGTATTGAATGGCCTTGGAAGTTCCCTCCCTGGATGTGTCAAGACGGGGTCAGCAAGGTGGCCTTTCCCAGATCTTGTCCTTTCTGTGCGAGAACCATTGCGCTGTGAATACACTCACTTCCACATCTAGGTGCTTCCTTGAGGGTCGGATTACTTGCCAAGCTTGCACTCACGGCACACCGCGACATACTTTGATGGTTACTTCTGTGGTTCTCCATTGACACGATCACGTTCAATTTCATCCATAGGTTTTCTCCGTGTTCACGAGGAGAACAGGGTAGATGATCAGGAAACCTGTAATTGCCTGTTTTTCCGGCAGCCATTTTCCCTCCCTATCAGGTTTTACAGGAAACACTTGTAATAAGATTTCCAATTTTACCAATGAAAAGGAATCTGATTTTTAATATCACTCACTGTGATAGCTGGAAGGGGCTTTAGACAGCATCTAACACAATCTCCTAGCTTTGCTTTTTACTTAAGCCCCAAAATGTTAAGTTTGCAGAGTTTGTAGAATATCTGGAAGAAGGACCCAGGTTCCGAGTCCCGCCGTCTCAGTGTTTTTGCTTCCCTCACTCCCACCCTGCGACATATTGAAATCTCATCCTGAAGTTTTTTAGAAACTAGAGAGAAAAAAGGCATCAGTAATCTCATTATTTGATTTCCAAACTTTTGGTTAATAGGTGCATTTTGCATTGTGTTAATTATAGTATGAATTCATTTATATAGATATTTGTTGATAATCTATTATAGATTAGACACTGTGCTTCATACTAAAAATGTGACAATTAACTCATTCCTCAATAAGATGACAGAACAGCTTCAAAGGCAAACAAGTAAACAGGCAACAATTATATAGGGTTTTTTTTTTTTTTTTTTTTATCTTTTAGGAAGGCCTACAAAAGTCAGCAATGCATTGTTTTGGAAGCTTTAGAAGAGATGGTTAGCTCAGCCTTGGGGTGATCAGGGAAATAAAGTGAAAATTAGCATTCACATCCCATGCACAATGTTTTCTCTTCCCCTTCTGCAAAGGAATTAAGCACGTTAACGTTCTTTGCAAAGGTCAAGTGACCTTCCATGTGGAAAAAGAAAAAGGACTCTGTAGTCAGACATCCTATTTTCAAATGCTGGTTCTTTCTGCATGACCTGGACCAAGCTAATTAACCTCTTGTACTTCAGTATTGCATCCATAAAATTGGGATGATATCACGTTTTCTTGATTAGAAAAAGCCACTAATTGTAAGAGCTATTGTAGACAAAATGAAAGCTTGTTGACATGAAGGAATATGTCATAATACACACACACGTCCAACCAATGATAACATATTTAAGACAGTCTGTGCCACTTTCTTCCACAATATCATAACCAAATTATGATAAACCTAAACTTTCTTCTTATTAGGTAATAAGAATGCTTCAGAATTATTTTTACTACAGGAAGTTGTACATCATATCATGATACATTTTTATAAACCATACACATCATCTATTTTTTAACACTTGTGTTGACAATTTAATTTTGAGGGAAGTGAAAACTATCAGCATTTTACCTAGCTTTTTGTACACTTACACTTCTACTTTTTCTCTTAATAAAATTACGTATTACTGACAGCTAAACAGCTGCTCTTAAGTGTCAGCTAGAGAAGACTTTTGGCCTCAAGATGAAGAAAGAACAGGAGCTGAAATTTCCCTCCTATGCCGCAAATCCACAGGAACATATGAAGAAAACCAACACCATGAAAGAAACAAAACACACTCAGCAAATTAAAAAACTGAAAAGTGAAATCTAAAAAGTGCTTGAATACAAGAAAATTTGATATCAATGGTGAAATAAAGAGATACTCATGAAAGAAGAACTGGAGACTATAAAACAAGACTAGGCACTACAAGAAAAAAATCCTATCAGAGAACTATTAGAGAGGCGTAATTCCTATCAGAGGGGAATAAATCATAGTAGATTTAAAAAAATTGATGCTAGTACGTTGGCAGCAGTGTTGTGGAAAAATGTGTTACAGCTCAGTTGTGATGGCAACCTGGATCCAGGTGAGAGACCAAGCAGCACCCGGAGAGTTGGAGAACTCAGGCTTATTACACCAGTGGGCCCAGAGAAGTTAACACTCCAAGCTCCGGATAATGTCTGTAGATTTACACCGGCTTTTTTTTATAGGCTGCCAGTTTACACTTTGCAACATCATATGCAAATGAGGTATAATGAAAGTTGACTAATTAGGAACAAGCTTTGTAGAAATGGACCAATCAGGAGGGAGAGAAATAACCAATCAGGAGTGAGGGAAGTGGACCAATCAGCAGTGAGCTCCATGCAAATGAAGTACTACAAATGGACCAATCAGAAGTTAGGGAAATGAACCAATCAGGAGTGAAGGAAATAACCAATCAGGAGTGAGCTCAGGGAACCAGTAGAAGTTTAGGGGTAAGCAAGCTGTTTCAGAGGCAAAAAGCAAGATAGAGCCTCTAGGCCAGGGAATCAGATGGTGCTGGCAGGAGAGCAGTGGCCCTGCCTGGGGGGTCCTGCTGGTCTTTTTATGGGGCTTCCTGCCTCAACGGGGGTGAGGTGGAGATAACTGTCATCAAATGGATTTTTAAAAAATCGGTTAAAACATTTATGGCAAACATTTAAGAAAAACAACTAGAAAAATAGAAATAGATGTTATTACATCAAATCTCTAGAGAAAGAAAAAAAGGCAAAAAAAAAAAAAAAAAGGAAACTCAGTCAGACCAAAAGAAATAATAATAAGCATGGTAAACAGAAAACACAAAGTTTTCAGAGATAAGTCCTCATTTAAGAACCATGATAAGTATGAAAAGATTAAAGTCACCTGGAAGTCAGAAGGAAATATCTAGAACAAAATTTCAAAAAGGTATTAAATTGGAAAATAGGGAAAAAGATACACCAAACAAATGCTGATAAAATATAACCAGCACAGGCAGGGAAGCCAGAAAAGAATTCAAGGCAAAAGTCTTTAAACGGAACAAAGAAGAATATTTATTTGGAAAGTTAAAATAGGTATGAACTTTATATCGCTGTAATAGAGAAGAACAAATCTGACTCCATTTTGGATCTGTTACTTTAGTTTTAAACACTGTGCCCTGTTTTCTAGGCTCTGCATCTTTTGTAAAGCAATGTTGCCTTTAGCCTGAAATATGCAGGAGCGCCTATTCCCGGGGCTCAAACCTTTAAGGATGTCAGCACTTCTGCACTTAGGTGGAGATGTCAAGTTGCAAAACAGAGAATAACCATTGTTTTGTTGGAGGTTTACAGGGACACCACATGGATGGCTGCAAGGACAAAGAATTCCTGTAGAAAGAAATTTGCAACAACCAACCACACCCTCTTCCTTGTTTTGTCTTGTTTTGTTTTGTTTTGTTTTGATAAAAGGAGTCTGTATTCTGACAGGAGCAGGATGATTCGCCAAGACATTAGTTGGCCTTCCTCTCGTCTGCCAGCTTTCTGAATAAAGTTGCTTTTCCTTGCCCTAACACCTCTCCTCCCGATTTATTGACCTCTCGTGAGGCGAGCAGAATGAGTTTGGACTCAGTAACATTACCAACAATATAGATTCAAAATACAGAAAGCAAATTACTAGAGATAAAATTTAGCTCAGAAACCAACAAAGTACATAATAATTCATTACAACTACAGGAGATTTGATTAAATATTTAACAAGCGTGACTTTTTAATCCACATTAATTTTTGAATCATGTATATGCATATATATTAATTGTATATATTTGGATATATATCTTGAATGTGAGCTTACACGGATGCCAATCTGACACGAATATGGATAAAGACATAGATGAAATATGGAGAAGTGAACACAACACGAACAGTGTATGTTTCTTATTTCTAAACATCAGTGGGGCATGTACAAACATATACCAAAAATTAGTCAACTAATTTGTTTCAGGAAATTAAAAAAAAATACTGATCTAGAACATCAATGGAAAACATTAGAAATTTTCAAGACAAATATGTCCACACTTCCAATACAGAAATTAAATAGGGGGGAGCTTTTCAAACCTGGATATCTGGCCCCTGAATGTCTCATCAAGTTCTAATAGTGTTGAAAAGTCTGTGATTTATTCTGTGACATTTGGCTTCTTCTGCCGTCTTTAATTGCATTGCCTAGTATATGGCGTGCAAACTTGCATGTATATGATGCCTTTTTAATGCCAGTACTCGAATAAGGTGTTATATTTTAATGATATTTTAAGTAACATTTAAGGATGGACATTTAAGTTAAAGTTAAGTCTATTTCTATAAATGGAAATATCAAAACTGAAACAATAATTAGTTGAAGGGCTCCCTTTTAAAGTTGGCAAAATTCATATGTGAAGGTAGTGACAACTATTATCAGGACATATTTCATCCCTTTACTGGTGACCAGATAGAATATTTTTATATAGTTGAATGTTAAATGTTAAATAAAAAGGTGTCTTAGAATCAAAAGAATACATTAATCTCTACCTTTCTGGGCGGAGGGTAGTGGCATCATGTAGTCAAAGCCTCACAAAATCCCTGCCAAGTGAGTGGTCGTTAAACCACATAAAGCCCGGCTTCGTTGTTCAAGTGCTAAGAGAGAGAGAAACTCTTCTTCTTCCACCGGAAGAACCATCGCAGACAAGATGGACAATTATTTTAAAGCTGCCACGTAAGAGCCCAACTGCAGGGAGCAGCAGGCCCCCCGCAGACGGAAGGGCTGGCGCTTTCTTTACAGTTGCCACGCCCACCCCGTTGCCGCATGGGGTGTGGACCTGCTGGCTAGAGTTTTTTACCCTCCATGGGGCCCACGCTTTCCACAGCCACCATCCCACCTTTTCTGACTCTTGCCAGTGTTGGATTCATAGAAACTGCAGAGCTTTGAGGTTGATGCCAAACAAGTCTACTTGACTAATACTTCTTTTTAACCTGAATTCCACTCCATTGTCAAGTTCACCAGGAGGAGAAAAAGTGGTCAGAGGTTGGGGGAAAAGCTGCAAACAGCACTAATCCACTGTAAATCGACCCTTTTGGCAAGACTTCTCTCAGGTTGATTTGCTGACTGTGTTTGTCGGGCTTAAAGGGAGCAGCAAGGCCTGGTGACCCGAGGAACCCTTCACCTAACCCTAACCTTACCCCTAAGCCTAAGTCTACGGGGAAAGGAGAGAGGGTGGTTCTCGGAACCCAGCTGGGAGCATCTGAGTGCCATGGAGAGAGGGCTGCCCAGTCAGGGTAGGTAGGATCCAGACACACAGGGCAGCCAGGCCCTGATACCTCTCTCCCGGACCTTTTCAATTTCTGCCGGTGCCTCACACTGGCTGAGCCCTGAAGCCTGCGGGAAGGGGACCCCTGGCGGGACGGGCTGCTGAGAAGAGCCCGGGAGGCCCTGAGCAGCCTGGGGAGTGCGTGGGGAGCCATCCAGTGTGCGACACTCAGGAGTTGCTTCATCTCTATTGCTTTAGTTGGCCTGACACCATTTCCCTGGCTTCTAACCAAGCCTTGTCTTGTTTAATCACCCCCCTCCTTGTTTTAACGGTGAGGTATGACCCACCGTTTACTCACTTGAATGTTAATACAAGAGGACATGGATCGGGACTGAAATGGACATTTTGGGGAGCCTCTTGCATGGGGTGCTTGCACAAAAACACTCATGTAATCCACATGTTCACCTGTGGAGCCAGTACCAGAGGCCCCATTTTGTAACTGGAGAGAGCCCCGCCCACCTCCCGCCAACGTTCCACATGAATGGGTGCGGGAGGGGCCAGGAAGAGCGGACCCTGCGCTCGGACCGCAAAGCCTGGGGCTGCTCTGTCCTTGGCCCTCTGAGAACTCGAAGGGGACGGGACAAGTGCCAAGAAATTAGGTTTGTTGGGGCATTTTCGACTCTTTATACTGAGATAATTAAACACGTAGAGAAACGTTGCAGAAATGGTACAGAGCGATCCCAAATGCCCTGCCCCCAGCCTCCCCGGGTGGTAGCATCGGGCATCTGCACAGCGGGGTGGTGTGCTAAGGATCGCACGTCGGTGCGGTGCCCTTGGTGCTTCGCCAGGGTTTTCACTCACGTCACTCCTCTGTCCCAAGCCCCCGCGCAGGACCCCGGCCACCTTTAGCGGTGGTATCTCCTTCGCCTCCTCCGCTCTGCGGCAGCCCCCAGTCTCTCCCCGTCTTTCACGACCTTCATCAACACCCGGGGGACGTTCTGGTCGGGAGTTTTGCAGAGTGTGCCTCAGTCTAGGCTGGTCTGATGTTTCCTCAGAATCAGATGGAGACCTGAGAACGTCGCCATCTCTGGGTACGTGATGTCCACATGACTCACCCCTGGTGCTATTAACTGTGGTCACGCGGTTAAGGTGGTGTCCGCCTGGTTGCTCCCCAGTGAAGTTCCATTTTTCCCTCGTAATTAATAAGTGTTTATTCTGAGGGCATGTGTGTAAATAGATGCTTACACGTTTAAACTTTCACCGATGGAGATCATGAAAATAATACTGGGTCTAATTTCTGGGTTGTGTCACCGAGCCCAGGCTCTCCTGACAAAATACCACGGACTGGGTGGCTTAAGGGACAGAAGTGACTTCTCTCACGGGTCTGGCAGGTGGACGTCTGAGATCAAGGTGTCAGTGAAGCCGGTTCCTCCTGGGGCCCCTCGCCTCGGCTCACAGATGCCCACCTTCCCCCGTGTCCTCCGTGAGCACACACGTCTGTTGTCTCCTCCTCTTCTTATAAGGACACCAGCTACGGTGGATTAGGGACCACCCTAACGGCCTAATTTTAATTTCGTCACTATGTTAAAAGCCTGTATCTCCAAATAGTCACGTTCCAATGTGCTGGGGGTTGGAGATTCAATGATGAATTTTGAGGAGGGTCCATTTCAGCCCATAAAATGTGTGTGCGTGTTTGCAAGCTGATATGCAGTTAAAATGCAGTGGAATATGGGGCAAAGGCAGACAATGAATGTGTGCGACAGTGGTGGTTTGTGGCAGGAAGTTAGAGAGAGAAACAGAATCAGGATGATTAAACCTTGCACTCCATCTGCAGTGTTTAATGTCTCAGTCAGAGGATGAGGGCCACAGGTGTTCATAATATCATGTTTTGTACTTTTACGATATCTGAAATAGTCCTTAATGAATGATCAGTCATCTTTTAAGCAAAAGTAAGGAAAGAGACAATGGGACAAGGAAGGAGAAAGAGTAACCTAGCATTTTTCTCCAAAAATTAGTTTTTGATAAGAGCATTGCTATATTGAAAGGAAAATTAAAGCCGAAACCCCCTAAATCCCTGCCTATGATGGACCAGTACTTACGAAGTACTTGTTACCAACCAGAGTCCAAGGCCCCCTCAGACCCTCCTCAGGAACTGTGGGTGGGCTCCATAAGTATCTGCAATGTCCTTGCTATCGGACAGCAAACAGGAGGACACCAGGGACCACCAGGCTCTGACCCGGCCTCCTGGTCTGAGGACAGCTGGCTCTCGGCCGATGTTAATGTACCGCCTGGGATGGGATGGAAGTGGGTCCATCAGGCAGTTCCCAGGTGGTCAGGTGGGTGGGAAGAGCCTCGTTCAGGCATCCGTCGGGCTTCCCAACGCCAGCTCCAGCCCCAGGTGCTTCTATGCACTTTGGGGACGGGGATGTGGATGGATTGCTCCTTGAGGAGCCGTGCAGAACAGGTGTTGAGACGTAAACGCCAGCTGGACCACCTGTGCGTTTCTAGCCCACATCTGCAGCTCTGGCTTCGTCTGCCGTCCCCTGCTAACAGCTTTCCATGTGCTTCCCGGCATTCACTGTGTCCTCACCATGGGGTGAGGCCACGGGCTGCCACATTCTCTAGGCTTTGGTGTTCTCGTCCTCCTGCCCTCACGGTTGTATGGATTCTGACCTGCAAGACTTCCAGAGGAAAGTCAAGTACAGTCTCCTCATTCAACACAAGAGGAAAGCTGACCTGGAGGGGCGAAGTCATTCGTACAAGGACGTGGGTACAGCTAGTGGTGGAGGGAGTGGGCCTCCGTGGGGTGAGACGTGATCTTCCGTGGCGGGCGTTGAGCTGTGAAGCACCTACGCCGTCTGCAGCGCCACCGCTAGAGACGCAGCCCTTTGTGTTTAAAGCCCAGTGACTCCACGAGCTCTTCTCTTTCAATGTCAGTGCCTCTGTGAGGAGCCCAGTAAACCACTTCCAGTTGTTACTGTTCTCATGTGAACTGGTCTGCTAGGCATTAATGCACTTGTTGCCCAGTAAATCAGTGAGGAAATTATGGGGCCAGTAACTTACGAGCTTTGGCGTTAGACAGCTAGGGAGCGCTCATTCTGACACTCGCTGTGTTCCTGGACACATCACCTAACCTCCCCAAGCGTCTCCAGTGTTGCCTTATAAGATAAGGAAAAAGCATTGACCGTATATAATAACTGAATATTTACATCAGGTAGTCTGCTTAAACTCTTACCGTGGTCTTATTACCTGCTAAGGAATGGGGTGCATTTGTCTTTTTATTGCAATGTTAAATGTCTATGGATGGAAGAGGGGGCTTGACCGGTAATGAGTTCCTTTTTTGCTGGAGGCAACAATGGTGCAGTGGAATGCCCAGTGAGTTAAGAACTACAAAGAAAAATGACTTAATAAAGGGTTATCTGACAACCAAAAACAAACAAAACCCATAAGATTTGGAATTATGGTTTGGAGATGCCATTTTCTTGTTTTCACCAACTTTTATAATGCCACATCAGTCAAGGGGGATTTCAGCAGTGTAGACAGATACCATGTCAACTGGCACGTAGCTCACTGTGCACACAATGATTTTCTGCATTTGTAGAAAGAATTAGACTTGTAATTAATTGAAAATGAAGTTTGGAGTCTCACAGCATTTGTAGCCTCGTGAATCACTGTATCATGATTGTCTTCTGACAAAGTAACTTGATGGGATTGAAATATTTAACTCATAATCCTGATAATTAGATTCAAAATCTTGTGGCTTGGAAAGGTACTTTTTCACAAGAAAGAATAAACACACGCAGTCACTCTTAAACATTCACTCACTCATTCAGTAAACATTGACTGAGCATCAAGCCTACGTACCAGGCACTGAGCAAGCCTTCGAATTAAGTACAGTGGATAATAAAACTGGCCGAATCCTTGCCTTTGTGTAGCTTTCTGTTTAGTACAAAAGAAAGACATTAAGAAAAACACAAATGAATATATAAATAAGATTTATGATAAAAACACTATGAGGGGAAAATATATGTGCTGAGAATGGTAGACGCCAAAAATGAAAGTCAGAGTCTCCAGGAGCAGATTTCAAATAAGCAGGAAATTAGGAACTGGGCAAAGGCCGTTCCTTCCAGCTTTGCTCCATTATCTCCATGTTGTCAGTTCTGTGTGCATGTGAAAACATCTCCATGTCTCTAGCGCAGTCCCCGCCACATTGTTTAAGTCCCTGTCTGCCCCTCATTCTTGGGCATGAGCTCCTCGAGCCAAGACAAGGAACGGGTGACGCTAACCTTGAATTCAGCAAGTCTTGCAGGCTTGGCATGGAGAGCTGTCCGTCCAGTGGGCTGAGACCCACAGCTGTAAGGGTGTATTGCAGGGAACACAGCCAACCATGCACAGAACAAGCACGATCTAATCACCACACTCATTACCAGCCTGGGGCACAGGTTTGCCCGTTTAGTCGTGCTGAGCTCCTTGGGTAAGAATGGGGTGGCTTCCGGGGAAAGGCAACACTGCCACCGTCACCACAACATGGGGGGGAGATTGCTGGGAAGCTGGCCGCAGCAGACTGCGATGGCATCTAAGAGCCTGCACCCCGACTCGTGCTTCATCCTGGGAAGTCACGGAAGGTACCCGCAGGCACAGTCCCTAGGAATGAGGGAGACGGCGTTGTCATCGCTCAGCAGCTGGACTCAGATTTCCGAGACGACCCTGGGTCCAGGCGACATCGGCTCTGTTTCCTGATCTGCAGAATGAGGGCAGGAAGTCATTGTCAAAGGCAGTGTGGTGTTATTTAAAGACTCTTGGACTTGGCCTCAGAAAAGATGAATTCAAAGCCTCAGGTCTACGCTATGTGAGCTCTGTGAACTTCACAGCTACTTAACCTTCCTGACATTTAGTTACCTTGTTCGTCAAAGGAAGGTAGAAAACATATACTGTGTATACTATACCGTCTGTTTTGGTGAGAATTCGATGAAATAATCAATGTAAAAGGCTTCTGTTAATTGAACATACAATGCCAATTTCAAGACGTTTCCTCCCACTGCACCCTCACAGAGAACCGTCCTTGGGAAAACATGCCCTTTTCTTTGAGACCAAATTATTCCTTTTCTATTTTTTTTTTTAATTCTCAGTTTGTGCTGAAGTGCCTGAAGAGTAGCAGGTGCTAAACCACCACTTGCTGCACGGGAGCATTACTGAAGAGCCCGCGATGCACTGGCAAAGCAGCCGTCTGGGATCAGTGGGACCTTCTGCGGCCCCGGGAAGCGGCGGGGCTCAGTCCAGCACTGGTGGACGTGACCGCGCGGCCTGGCTAACCACTCCGGCACCGGCGGCGAGCGCGCCCGGGCCGGGCCGCGCCCTGGGCCCCTCGCTGCGCCCCAGTCTGTGCAGCAGCAGCGCGGCGGGGGAGGAGGGGTTCCATTCTCGTCCCAAGCTCACCGTCTCCCGGGCTGTGAGAAGGCCGCCAGAGTAAAACGCAGAACTAGCAGCCCTGACCACTAACTCAGCATCCGCGACCTAAGCAGCCTTTCTGGGCCGAGGACTGGCCCTTGGAGAACCCCGCTGTCGGAGTTTAGGCTGGCTGGACGTTCTTGAGAAGACTTCGAATCTTCTGGCTGGAGAGGGAAGTCTGGCCGTTACAGGCGCACAGTCAGAGCGAGGCTGGGCGCCTCAGGGCGCCCTGCTCAGAAGCCTTCCCCTGCCCAGGAGCCTTCCCCTGCCCAGGGTGTTCTTGTTTGCAAAGGTGCCTCTCCCGCCCAAAGATCGTCCCTCCTCACGTCAGAGAGTGGAACCCCTGACCTTCCATGGGAGCGGGACGGGCGGCTGCTAGGGGCGTGGGGAGGGGACGGCAGGCGCTGCGCGTCACCGAGCCTTCTGAGGGTTCTTGGCGCAGACTGGATTCGCTTTGCTCTTCAGTCGCCGTAGTTTCAGGATCCGGCTGCCTCGGATCTGCTACGTCAGTTACTTCTCATCCATTTGCTTTCCAGCTACTGAAACGTGGGCTTGTCTCCTCCCCCGTGCTCTCCGATTTTGTGGGCTTATGTCTTTTAAAATATATAAATGCAGTCTTAGAGGAGGAAGAGGAAAAAGCAAAAATAGATATGCATGTGTTCAATACACAATTTTTACTTACAGGTAATAATCATTTTTATCTGCGGCTTTTATCTAGATTCGCCTTAGAGGAGCAATCGTAACATCTGCATGAAACCTCCTCCGCTGTGAAAGGTTTAGGGGAGAAGAGTAATGTATTCCACTGTAGCAACTTCCAAGAAGGCCAGTCGCTGGACAGCACAGCACAGCCAGCTATCACTTACTGAATTACCCCTATGGGTCAAACGCTGTCTTCACTGATTTACATATATTATGTGCAGTCCTCTGAATGCCCGGGTTTTTTGGTTTTGTTCTTTTCCGTTGCAGATGAAGCAGCAGGAGGGAAGACAGTTTAACAAAATTCCCCCAGGACACTCAGTTGGTAAGAAGGGAACTGTGTTGAAATCCAGAATTCAGTTGAAAAGATTTCTCCTTGGATTCCATCTGACTTTTCCACGTGTTAATGAATGTACTATAGAGACAACTAAACAAAAGGGTGCATTAGACGTGATGAGAGAGAAATGACCTTAAGTAAGCAACTTACTGATGCTCTATGTGGAGCAGAGTCATGACCAGAATGAGGAAAAGGGCGATGACTTCTTCCATCTGTGCCCAGAAAGACAGTCCCCGTCTACGTGTTATAACAAACCCATCCTAAAGCCAAGGCTGCACTGAAGTTCTTCCGTGACAGGTGAACGTTAAAGAAAAAGCCCATAAAACCAATTGTTTTTGAACATCCATAAAGCTGGGAGATTTTCCCTGAAGCTCTTGAGGATGACATCAGCACCTGCTGATCACTCCACTGAGAGCGAAGGGACTTTGTGTTTGATAGGCTGTGGCCGACAGGAGTGCCACTTGGTCTGATCTGGTTATGAGCAGAATTCAACGTAGACTTTCTTCACTGAGTGTTAACAGAAGTAGTTCAGTCCATGGAAAACATACCCCTGCTTTCTCTTTGGTGTCCTGACTCGCTGTCTTTTAGGACAGACACCCTGGTGTGTAAGAGTTGAAGCATGGAGTCTGCCATCGGATAGACCTTATTTTGAGTTCCAGTTTGGCCATTTCCTGGGTATTCCCCTTGGGCAAGTTACTGACCTTCTCAGAGCCTATTTCCTCATCAGAAAAGAAAATGGTCAAGTTAGCACTATTTTCTCCATGGGCTTGTTGTGCGGATTAAGTTTGTAAAGCATGTGGTGTGATTCCCAGCTTTACTGATAGTGTTATTTGTGTTTATTCTTTTAGTGACTTACTATTCAGTGTTTGATGGGCAACATGGTTGAAGCTGAGTGTTCAGAGAGGAATCAGACTAGATTCCTAATTTTAAGGAAGTGAGAATTTAATGGGGGAGATGGAGTAGAAATAGCTCATTGTAATCGTTTCTGGGAAATTTGTCTCTACTAACAACTTACAGTGGTGTCTACACACCACTGAATCTCACATTCACATACTCCGCCGAGATCTTTCCTCTAGAAGCAGAGCGCCAGTTCCACATACCAAACTTCCCACCCACACTTGGGATCCCAAGGACATCTCCAGCTCAACACATCCAACACCATCCTTGTCCTCTCTTTTAATCCTAGTCTCCTTCGACTTTGTCCGTCTTCATGGTAGAGGCACCGCCTCCCAGCTGTATAAACTAGGAATCCAGGAACCATCCTTGAAATATTCCTATTGATTATCCACCCAGTATTTAACCATAAATATTCCAAACTTAACTCCAAAACATACTCAGATCTATTCATTATTTGTTCTCGTCTATTGCCAACGCCCTGGTGAAGGCTCCCATGATCTCTTACCCGTATTTCTATTACAACTCGTTCACCAGCATCTCACCATGGTTTCCTCTCATTCATTCTCTGTGTTGCAGGATGAAAACTCTTCAGGGTCCTTCTACTGCTTTCAAAAAAGAAAGAAATCCAATTTCTTAGCAGCCAGGATGGCCCTGCTGACTGTGGCCACACACCCTTCAGTCTGCTTCTCGACTTCCTTTCCTCTTTGCCCACTGCTCTGGGCTCCTTTCGGTTATGCTAATACGCTGGTCCTTCTCACCACAGGGCCTTTGAACACGCCATTCCTACTTCTGGGGAAGATCTTGACCAACTACTTTGTCTAATTAACTCTGCTTCGCCTTCAGATAGCAGCTCAAGTGTCATTTTCTCAGAAAAAAAAAAAAATCTTAGACTTCCTAGTTTGCTTGTCATAAGATCTCATGGAAAATTTATTTTTCTTCAGAGCATTTATCTGTATGAGAAATAATCACATATTTCTTATTATGAGTATTTGATGAACCTCTCTCTCACCGTCAATAGAGGCAGAATGTTTTACTCACTCCTACATCCCTAGAGGCAAGGACGATGCCAGACACAAATGAAATCCTCAACAAAAATGCATGGAAGGAATGATGGACTGTGAGATCCAGGAGAGGCAGGGCTGAGCTTCCTTCCTTTGCTGTATCCACAGCCTAGCACAGCGAGGTGCTCAGTAAATGTGCTTAATTGCATGAATGAGGACAAGATTGAGTGGAAGAATGGGATGCTTTGCTAAAAATAATGTGGGGCCACCTAGGGAAGCGGTCCAGCTGATGGGTGAGAGGAGGGCAGGCGGGATGCCTTCCCGGGTGAGGCTCACCGATCAGTCTGATGTGCAGAACACACGAACAGAGAGAGGAGGAGATCCGGTCTGCGAGGGAGTTCCAGCATCTCAGCCGGGTCAGGGAGGAGGGTGAGCGCAAGGGGAGGTGCCTAGGAACCTGCTCCTAAGAAGACCCAGAAGAAATTAAAAATAACCCCCCACGAGAAGGTCTGACAGCACCAAGGATGAGTCAGAAAGGAAACGGGCCGCAGTAACCTCCTCTGTGCACCAGGCACGGATTACACACGTCTGCGCTCTGAGCTCCTGGGTGTTTGATCAAAACAGAGCTGAGCCCGAGCCAAGAAGGGAAACAAGATGGGCACAGAGACAAGCAGGGGACTTGCATCCGCCCTAACGCGATTAGTCTGGATGGATAAAATGTGAACGGGCAGAAAGAAGGACAGGCCCCACGCTTATAAAATCAAGACAGGAAGACTTGGTGCCAAGTAAGTATAAGGATTTAATACCCCTTTCAGCCTGGAGAGTCAAAACGAGAGTCGGAAAGCAGACTTCTCTGGCATCCTCTGAGGCTGGCTGGACTCTGCTTCACCCTCGGAACTGCCCTCCACGAAGGCTGAGAGGCTCAGCGTGGGTCTCTTGCTGACACAGACCCAGGGAGCGCGGTCCTCACAGGACGTTCACCGCTTTCCTCCTCCGGAGTCTGCCTCCCTGTGCTGAGGGCCCTGTCCACTCCGGCCAGAGATACCAACATGTCATGGATGGGACGCGATGCCACCTCCGTACTGGCGCCTGCTGACGTCTCAGGTGCCCTTCCGTCTCCTTCCAGATCTCACTGACCCAACACTCAGCCATGGCCTTCTGTGCCCATCAGGTTCCCCCAGTGGCCCCAGGTGGGAGGTCACCTCTCTTTGCCCCGTCTGCCTTGTGTCCTTAATATCGTTACTCACTGAGCTTTTGCTCAGTTCTTTCAGGTTTAAATACACAGCTCCTTTTCCAAGAATGCAGATGTGAGTTCATGGCATATGGACCTGAGCACCAGGAGGGGTAGGTACTGAGTTTTGCTCAGAATTGCCCCTCTCTGCCATCCTGGGGCATCATTCTCATCCAAAGATAATGAACTCAACTCATCTTTCGAAATTGAAATGCCGTCTTTCCAGGGAAGTGGTCCTTTTTTGCAAAGAGATTCTTTACAATTTGGCCACGTGTGATTGGAGTCAAACATACATGCAGTTTCAACTGCAGATGTAAAGCTGTGTGTGGCGCTTTGGCAATGATTTAATTTAATGCAGGGGAGGAAGCATGGTCATTTGTTTAAGGGGAAGGCAAGCATGTAAAGCCCATGTATGTGTATTATATGGGTTTATCCTCAGAGCAGGTTCAGGGAGGAAAGCAGAATATACAGAAGTTCTCCTGAGAGTTGGTCACATACAGTTAGCACAATTCTTTCCACGGCTGTGTATGTCTGCCTTTATTGTTCATTATTTGTGTAGACTAGTGCTTCTTGAATTCCTACGAGAACTCATTTTTGCCCACTAGCCATTTACATTCTTCCCATTTTTCCATCCTCGCTCATCTGTCACCCCTTCCATTCAGTGCCTCCGTACCGAACCCCACTCTGCCAGCGTAACAGTTGTCGCAGCGTGCTGTTCTCATACTTCTGTCCCGCATCCCAGTGCTATGTGCACCTGTGCGCCCATCTTACCCCATCCTCCTTGCTTTGCTGTACCCTCTGCCGATAAATACTGGGTAGCTGGACTTCCCCAGGGGGGCACCTGCAGTCGTGTGGAATGTCATTTCCAGCTGTCAAGAAAAGCCAGATGTCTAGGTCTGGAGTGGTTGATGTTGTAGGTGGAGCCTTCTGAACCGAGAGGAGCTGCACATCCCTTGGGAGCTCCTGCCAGTGACAGAGACAGTGGGAGGATGTTGTCAGTTCGGATTGAGATTCAGAGGGTCCCTCTCAACAGGAACCCCCCCGACCTGGAACCGCTTAACCTCTGTGGCTTTCCAAGCTAAAGGTGGAAAGAAGATGGCCGGCATTTATTGTCAAATTCTGGGGTGGGGGGGCGGTGCGTCCTAGTCAGCCAGGCTGCTGTAACAAACAACTACAGACTGGCTGCACCCTCAGCACCTCATTATCTCCCAAAGGCCCCGCCTCCCAAGACCACCCCTTTGGGGATTAGGGCCTCAGCACATGAACTGGAGGCAGGGCTGGTGGCCGGGGGAGGGGGCACATTCAGCCTACAGGAATATGTATATGCAAGAGTGAGGTTTATTTTTCTGGGGTGGGATTGAGTCTCCCCTGTACCAACTCAGTCATTAAGGCCGTGGGATACACGGAAACAGCCCGGGACCCAGATCCATTTCTCCACCTCTTGCCATCTGCCCATTCTTGGAAGGTCAAATAACCTCTTGTCTCACTGCCCCTCGGCTGGCTTCTCCCCACCATGGGCCTGGTAGTGTCTGCTCCCCCTACTTCAGGGGCCCGTTAGAGGAGTGGAAGGAGACAGCGTGTGAATGAGAAACCCCTTTGAAAACCACAACGTCCTTTATCCACGTGCCAGGAAGCTCAGGCATTTAGGTGCTGGCTTAAGGCAGACGGGGGTCTCCAGCTGTGAATGGTGGCACTGGGCACCGAGAAGGACTTTGATCCTGGACTGTATTATCAGTAGCCCAGGTCTCAGTTTGCTGTGGCCTCCTGTGCTGTCTGCAATTGTTGCACGACCTTTTCATTTTATCCAGATTCTCCAATGAAACAAACTCAAAAATGCAACAGCCTATGTCTTGGTTTCACTGTGTTTGTGATTTAAAAATAAGGCTGAATAATTTGGAACTGAAAGCAAGAATCTACTTCAATGATCTCTTACCTCCAAACAAACCAACTTGATAGTTCTAAACCTCTCTTTAACTTTATATTTGGGAGACACCTGAAAGAAAATTGTGTTCAAATTCTATTATTTCATCCAGGAAGAACCAGAGCCACAACGTGTAAGCGACTGAAGTTGCAGAGAAAATGAATGACAGAGTTAGGACTGAAAACCATTTGTCCCTGGAGCCAAGCCAGTGCCCTTTTGCCTGTCATCTTGTTTCTTCCCATTCTTTCTCCTATGTGCATACAGATAGAATTTGATTAAAACATATAAACATTAGTAATTTATCTTTTCATTTAAACTTTTTTATTATAGTATAAGAATAAATCAGTTCCTAAGTAGCAACGTAACATATTCTGCATTCTTAAGAACTCTTCTGAGCCATCTAAAATTTTAGCATAATTTTTTCCACGTGTTTTTATTTTTCAGGCTACCACTAAGAATCACGTGAGTAACCACAATCACCTTTCAAAGGGTCTCCCTGTGTTTCAGCAGAGGGGTTCTCTTAAACATTCAGGCAACAGACAGCATGAGATGTCTCTACTTCAGAACCACCAATGGTTTTCCATCTCTCTTGGAATAAAGCCCAAAATCTTTGCACCCGCCTATGAGGCTCTGAATGGTCTGAACTTGGCTACCTCCCAGCTACACCAAACATTATGTTTTCTTCTCTCTAACCCAACAGGACTGTTTTCAGTTCCTTTACCAAGACTACTGTCTGCTGGCTGCTTTCTGGAATGTTCTGCCACACTTGACTTCTTCCTGCTCATTCTCAGAAAGGCCTTCCCTAGACCAGGTACCTCTCTTCTACGTTCTCATAGAATCCTCTTATGTTCCCACTTTACACAGCTGTAAGTATGCGCTATATTGTTGGTCATTGTCGGCTGAGCATCACTCATCCGGCTGTCCTCCAGGTCCCACGAGACGGGCATCAAGAATGGTTTTAACACAGTGCCTACTGGCCATTTGTGTGTCTTCATTGGAGAATCACTTGTTTGGGTCTTCTGCCCATTTTTGGATTGGATTGTTTGTTTTTTTTTTTTTTTGTTACTAAGTTGTATGAACTGTGTTAGATAAACGTCATTCAGGCACGAGGCGTGGGTTCAATGTTAATGAACCAATAATGTATGTTAAATAAGATGTCTTTAAGGAGAAATACACATAGAATAATTATGTTATGTTAAAAAAAAAATGATGGTTTTAGATTCCTACGGCCTAGGAAGACACTTAGCACATAGTTGGGATTCAAAGAATACTTCCTACTGATTTTCTGTCTTACCCCTTCTACTGACTTTGAGTGACAGAGTCTCCAGTTAGTCCCTGGGCAGATGTGCTTCCTTGCACTGACTCAGCGTCTGACCCCTGTCTAACTCTGCTTTCACCTTAGGTTAACCATCCACCTCACGCTCCATCTTATTTGGGCTTCCCCAGTTCTGTCTTCATCTTTGCTTTTCTCCTGCAAGTGGGGACCTCACCTATGTCTGAGCTAGATGAGGTCCTGGGTACCACTCCTCCCCCTGGGTTACTAGCATTTCCTTCTCTCCATTTTTCTCTGATCTGTGTCCTGAGAGCTAGGTGAGACATGGACAGCACCTTAAGATTTTCTTGACCAAGAAAGTTAACTTGGAAGAAGTTCTCATCTTGAGCTGTTGACACTCTTGATGTCAAATTTCCAACATTGTTGGGTAGATGTTAAAAGATTTTCAATGCGTATCTTGGACATCCATCCACTGTCCATTAGATAAGACTTGTCCTGAGTTAGGAGAATGGGGTAAAAAGTGAGGGACATGCAAGTATTGTGACAACCAGAAACAGTCACCGTTGCGTGCTTTACCTATGGTGTCTCAGGAGAGATGAGGGGTTATTATTCTCATTTCATAGTCCCTCATGCCTAGGAAAAAACTGCGACTTTGCCAAGATTACGTTTCTAGTGAGAGGCAGAGCTTCTGGGCACTCACATCTGCTTCCTTTGATTTAAATCCTCCCACCTGTAAAGGTCAGTGTGAGAAGGACACTGGGCCTCAGGCTTGACCAGGTCCCACTTGTGTCCCATCACAGGGCAGGGTGCCAAGCTTCATCGGGCAGCAACAGTGTGCAAATCAGAACCACAGTGAGAGCACCAAAGTGGAAAGAAAACGATTCTAACAAAACCCTGTCTTGTGGATGCTGGGGAGCAATGGTGTCTGTCCTGCTAGCTGGCAGGGCGCCCATGGGCACCATCACAGGAAGGCTTCCCAGGAAGGTTGTCTAGAGAGCTGAGCCAGGCAACTCCTCACCTGGGGACCTGCCCTGGACACTGGTTCACATGTCCAAAGAAGCAGGAGAAAGATGGCCACAGAAGCACGTGGTAGAGCATTGTATCGATGCACTGGGAGGTGGGCACCAACTAGAAGCACCGCGTATATCGGCAAGACTGAGTGGACCTCAGCCACGCACGTAGATGTGGGTGAGGCTCAAAAACACAGTGTTGAGTGAAAAAGCTGTGACAGCATAATTCACTTAATCAAATGAAAAATTAATGCATCAGTTATGGAGATAGCTAGCAGACATGTGAGAAAATTAGGAAGGAAAGCAAGGAATTAAAAATACAATCGGAGGAGGGTCTAGCTCCGCGGTACAGCACGTGCTTAGCATGCATGAGGTCCGGGGTCCGATCCTCAGGACCCGCATCAAAAATAAATCAATAAACCTAATTACTGCCCACCCCCCAAAACCCTCCCAAAGTGTAATAAACAAAAGTTAAAAAATGAAATACAATTGATACTGTGTCATCCCCTCCCTGACAGGAAGATGGTGTTGTGTTTGGAAAGGGGCAACGGGATACTTCAAAATCACTGGCCAGACTTCTTTTTTCCAACTTTGTTCTGGGAATTTCTCAAGCTCAGGTGTTCATTTTTTACTGTTATTCTTAAACATTGTGTGTTGTGTGTACTTGTGGTCCATGTGATATTTTAAAAGTGGAACATTAACTCCAAAAATATTTTGTAATTACAGATAATGTTATAATTTTTATGCTGCAGGAGAACAGACCGTCTGACATTGTTTTCCATAATTCAAAAATGTTCCGACCAGCTCAGTAAGCTGAAAAATAAGGCAGGGGCTTGGGTTCTGTTGAAAATAATGAGAAATCCAATTCCATCACATGAAAAGAGCTCAGGAAACCCTCACCCTGTGCTGCAAATCATAGAGCCACAGATTCCGAACAAACCTCCGCGTTCGGCGAGGCCCAGCTGCCGTGACACACTGGGCGACAGCTCTCTTCCTCTTTACTTTAAATGCAACTAGAGTGACTTGATCTTATTTTATTCCTATATTAAATATGTGCAAAGACTAATGAACAGCGATCATTTCTCAGTACCTGCTGCGTGCTCGGCATGGCTCTCAGCAGTAAGGAAACCGAGAGACGTAAGAGTTGGCCCCAGTCTTCAAGGAGAGCCCTATGCCGCGGGGAAGGGGAGGAGGACGTGGTGGAGGAGGGAAGCGATGAGCCGGGTCCTGAAGGAGGGGAAGGGGAGGAGCAACCCCTCAGGAGGTGGGCGGGGGCCTGTTTCAGGAGAGGGACTGGATGGAACGGAAGGGAGGGGAGGGCACGGCCCGCCGGGGCGCGTCCAGGGTTCTGACTGGGATGGCGACCCAGGACAGGTCCCCTTCCCCCTCTGAAAGTAGGGCCTTCCTGTGAGCCGTCTTGAGCTGAGATGGTGTAGAGCCGAGGAGTGATTACCGCGCAGAAATCTTGCCAAGGGACGCGCAAAGCCCGTCGAGGGGAAGCACAGATGCGCGCAGACACGGCGCAGGGCTCGGGCGGCCGGGCCGGATGCGGAGACGCCGGGCGCGGGGCCGGCGGGGGGAGCTGGGCAGGCGGCTGCAAAACACACACTGGGAGCAGCTTTTGCTGTTCTTTTTCGCAAAAGCAAAAATCCTCTTCCGATTCCTTTCAGTCAGTGAAAACAGGCGCTAAGGCAGGGCTTTCTAAGAAGCAAAGTGATGTAAAGCAACCTTCTGGAAAGCTGGAAATACCGGTACGTTGGCCAAGTGATAACCACAAAAAAGAGCCCAGAAGGGCTTCTGAGCTTTTTTCTGTGTCCTGGTATCTCAGAGTCACCCCCGGGAGCCCGTGACTGGCACTCAGGGGACGAGTCACGCCCTGCCCCGTCACCTACGCCTGCGTGTCCTCGAGAGCGTCTTGGAAGTTCGCTGAATGGCCTTTCCTTGCTGTCCGTTCAGCATGTGCAGAGGGTCTGGCCCGAGGTTGGGGAGCAGCGGGGTTTGGGGAGGGCGAAGGGCACAGAGCAAAGGGCAGGGATGAGCACTGGTGGCGTGCTGGGACGCCAGGGCCAGTCCTTGCTGACAGGCACATACGCGGACTTCTGGTGACAATGACCACAGTGAAGGAGGCTCCCAGTTCCCTCACACAATGCGCACACACGCTGCACACATCTCTGCAGTGTGACAGTGTCTTTCCTCCCATTAGACTGTGACTTCCTTGGGAGCAGAGCCTGTACCTTATCACTTACTACGTCCCACACCTGGCCCAGCTGGGGGACACAATAGGGATGGATGAGAGTGGGGCATCCCCTCCGGCCGCATACGTGTGAGGGGGTGGGGGATTTTCTCACAGAAGGCCACGCTGGAGACTCCTGTCTCATGCTTCATTTAGAGCACCCCCTGACCACACCCACACTAACCCACACACTTCCTGGCTCCCTCCCCTGCTTTAGTTTCCTCTGCAGAAATGCTTAACATCTACTATCGGCATCTACGACTTGCTTTTTGGTCTGTTGGTGGCCTTCCTCTGTAGAGAGCCGAGAGGCCAGGGGTTCCCAGTCTTTACTCAGCAGTTCCTGAAGTACACCTGGGGCTCAGCATCTGCTGGGTCAACGTAGGAAGGAATGAATCAGTGTTTGACTGGGACACTGGCTGTTGGCTGTTAGGCTTCCAGTGAATGTTGGGCGTTTGAAATTTAATGCAGGACTCTTTGGATAGAGAGTGTGGAGAAAAGGGAACCCTCCTACACTGTTGGCGGGAATGTAGTTTGGTGCAGCCATTGTGGAAGACAATATGGAGGGTCCTTAAAAACTAAAAATAGAGCTACCATATGATCCATCACTCCCACTCCTGGGCATGTTTCCAAAGGAAACTCTAATTTGAAAAGTTACAGGCAACCCTGTGTTCATAGCAGCACTATTTACAGTAGCCAAGACATGGAAGCAACATACATGTCTATCGATAGATGACTGGATAAAGAAGATGTGGTGTATTTATGTAGTGGAATACTACTCAGACATAAAAAAGAATGAAATAACGCTATTTGCAGCAACATGGATGGACCTGGAGATTATCCTACTAAGTGAAGTAAGTTAGAGAAAGACAAATATCATATGATATCACTCTTACGTGGAATCTTAAAAAATGAAACAAATGAACTTATTACAAAACAAAAACAGACTCACAGACATAGAAAACAAACTTATGGTTACCAAGGGGGGAAAGGAGATGATGGTGGGATAAATTGGGAGTTTAGGATTTGCAGATACTAACTACTATGTATAAAATAGATAAATAACAAGGTCCTACTATATAGCCTGGGGAACTATATTCAATACCTTGTAATAGCCTATAATGAAAAATAATATGAAAAGGATTACATATATGTATAACTGAATCACTATGCTGCACACCAGAAATCAGCACAACATTGTAAGTAAACTATACTTTAGTTTAAAAAAAAATCTCCAGACAATATAGAAGTGGCTTGGGATCCAAGGCTGGTCCCCCTGGCAGGATCCGCACCTGAGCACACAGTGAAGTGGCCCCGTGGACCACAGACAACTCCACCTTCTGAGGGGAAATGCATTCATTAGGCGCTAGTAGCATCCGTCTCTGGGCACATCCCTATTCTTTGGAGAAACCAGGGGTGGGACCAGAGTGAGGCTCTGTGCCAGTAATGTGGACCTCCTTCAACCAATGTCCTCTTAATGTGTGCCCAATGGTTGTTTAGAAGAGTGTTGTTTGAAAGAAAGGCCCAATAGTATTAATAAAAATATTAGAATAAAATAATTTAAGAACTCCTATTTAAAGAGCATTTAAGAGCTCTCACATGCTTTTAAAAGTCACTCATCAAGATAGACCTACATTCTCTTAAGATGAATTCTTACATTCTCTTCCCATGGCTCCCGCCCTCTGCTTCCTCTGTCTTTCTCTTTTGTGCGTCACCTGCTCTGTGCCATGCACTGGGCGGGCCCCTTAGCGCGCTCAGGGCAGTGGTGCAGAAAGGCGAGGACACGGTACCCTGTGGTAGGTGCTTCAAGGGGGGGAGCAGATAACAGGTTAAAGCCAGAGCCCACGACTTACAAAACGAAAGGCCCTGTGTAAACAGCAAATCATTTCCGTTTAGTTTCCGGGCCGGCTGGGCCTCGGGGGCCCTGAAGACAGCCTAGAAAAGAGACGGGGCGACTTCACAAGGCTTACCGATGTGTCTGTCCAATGTGGCATTTAAGGGCGTAATCGTTCAGAGAATGGAAACAAACGTCTGCATTCTCCTCCTCAAGCAGACGTGCCCAAGTGTGGAATACGCCACAGGACGCTGTTCTTTTATTCAGTTGATCAAGTGGTCTGATCAATAGGCTGGAGATTGAAGGAAGAAAAAAAAAAAGAAATCAGTGGACACAGGGAGAATTTAAAACTCTGCTTATATGATCAGTTGATTAGCGGAATTGACTTGAAAGATACAAGCAAGAGGAAAGGGCTTAGAAGTAAAGAAAAGAAAGTAGGCTCTCCAGCATTTGTCATTTGTGGATTTTTGAATGATGGCCATTCTGACTGGTGTGAGGTGATACCTCATTGTAGTTTTGATTTGCATTTCTTTGATAATCAATGATATTGAGCATTTTTCATGTGCTTTTTGATCATTTGTATGTCTTCCTTGGAGAATTGCTTGTTTAGGTCTTCTGCCCATTTTTGGATTGGGTTGTTTATTTTTTTCTTATTGAGTCGTATGAGCTGCTTATATATTCTGGAGATCAAGCCTTTGTCGGTTTCACTTGCAAAAATACTTCAGGATGACACCTGCACCCCAATGTTCATAGCAGCACCATTTACAATAGCCAAAACATGGAAACAGCCTAAATGTCCATCAACAGGTGACTGGATAAAGAAGATGTGGTATATTTATACAATGGAATACTACTCAGCCATAAAAACCGACAACATAATGCCATTTGCAGCAACATGGATGCTCCTGGAGAATGTCATTCTAAGTGAAGTGAGCCAGAAAGAGAAAGAAAAATACCATATGAGATCACTCATATGTGGAATCTAAAAAACAAAAACAAAGCGTAAATACAGGACAGAAATAGAGTCACAGACAGAGAATACAGACTTGTGGTTACCAGGGGGGTGGAGGGTGGGAAGGGATATACTGGGATTTCAAAATTGTAGAATAGATAAACAAGATTACACTGTATAGCACAGGGAAATATACACAAAATGTTATGATAACTCACAGAGAAAAAAATGTGACAATGAGTGTGTAAATGTCCATGAATGACTGAAAAATTGTGCTGAACACTGGAATTTGACACAACATTATAAAATGATTATAAATCAATAAAAAATGTAAAAAAAAAAGAAAGTAGGAAAAAAACATTTCATATCTTTTCGTGAAGAAAGAGATAAATGTGGACTGGGAGGTTTGGAATCAAATAAATCTGGGAAATGCAAAACTAAGAGTGGAGTTCAGTTTTTGAAAACATGCTTTCAGTTGACATTTAGGGCATCATATGTTATAAAAACGTGCATTTTCGCTGCCGTGTCTGATTGCTTGCAGTTTCATAGGCAGCACCAGGCGGCAGAAAAGGCTGGGAGTTTCGCTGTGGAAGGTCACATCAGGCCTGGCTCCTAGTCAGGGGCACCAGAGGACCCCTCAATGGATGGTCAGCAGAAAAGGAGCCTACTGAGAGGACACCAGAGGGACAGTCTGAATCGAACCGTCAGTTCACACGGTGCCCTCAGTTCCTCTGGTGCTACAGGGAGCTGCCAATGACCTACTAAAAATTCATGTCAAATATTGATGCTTTCCCTTGTGGAAACCTTCCTCCCTTAGGTACTAAAACCTTGAACTCAGCAGAACCTAGAGCCCCAGCGTGAGGAATCACATTTTTGGGGTGCATCACTGAATGTGCTAACGAAGGCCCCGTTCTCACGTTCACCAAGATTCCTAGAATCGTGTGTCCCGGTCACGGGAGAAACAGCTGTATTATTTGTGTCTGAGACACCTTCCACCCTCACAAGGTTTCAGCTGTAATGGTTTATTTCAGCTTCAAAAAGCAACTGCCCCTGGGACCTGGTATTTGGTAACACAAGTGGATCTCGTGGGCACTGGCTTGTCGCTTTGTATGTCTCCACGGAGTAAATTGTTTGGTTGAAGAAGTGTTATGTGGTCTCACGGGAAGGTGTTAGACCCTCTGCACACCAGGAAAAAGTCATTGCTGTTTGCTCCCTGAGCCCAGTGGAAATAAATACGTGTGTGTGTGTGTGTGTGTGTGTGTGTGCGCGTATTTCTATATACATCTTTAAGTCAGAAAGAAGAATGGACAGAAGTAAGAATCAAAGGGTAGGGAAAAGCAATTTTACTAGAAATTTTAGTAAGAATTCAAGCATAGCCTGCCTTTTCGTGGAAGTGAACTTGGCACACAGGTGTCATGCAGGATGAAAGGACACTGTCATATATTCTTCTAACCAAGTGAGAAGGTCCAGGCTTTTGGCACAAAGTCGAGGTGACAGACTCCTCCCTGTTCGTGAGTAACTCAGCCCTGATATTGTATTTGCACTCAAGGACCTATAGTATTAAATCATCCATTTCACAATCAGCGTCAGACTCCAAGGCCACACTGCTAATTATACACGGCTATTGAACTTTATATTATTTGAAACTAAATACAATTAAGCACTCAGTTCTTCGGTCACACTAGCCAGATTCAAGTACCTGGCAACGCTCCGTGGCTAGTGGATGCGCTGTGGTCAGCGCAGACGTGGAATGTCTCCCTCTCAGCAAAGCCCTGTTGCACAGCAGAGCTGAGCAGGGCTGCCAGCTGTGTTTTGCATGCATTTTCAGCTTTGCTTAAAAATTGTGAAATTTTTTTTTTCTTTGCCGTTGATGGAAGAAATTTTCCGTGGACATGCTGGACTTCAACGCTCGTGAGCCAAAACACTGGTTAACTTCTTTAAGCCTAAATTTTCAAGCATGAGAAGGGAACAACCTTGAAAGACAAAAGGAGTTCTTTCCCTAAAGAAAAGGGCAAGTTTCTTAACAGCTCACGACGATGAGGGTCATGTTTCTCTTTGGCGCCAAAGCTGGGTTTGCTTATAGTCCGCTCTAAAAGATTGGTTTTCCCTAAGTTTGGGGTTCCCCAGCTCTGATGCAAATATACCACTTCATCAGTGTCCGCCTGAGGTCTTCCACATGCCTCGCGGGATGGGGGCCACTAATACAATCATGACCGCATGCTGCTTTCTGTCCATTCAGAAATGGTCTTTTCTCTATGACCTAGGAGTCTCTTGTCTTCTGCAAGCAAGCACGAAACTCTGGGAAGCCGACTTGGCAGCTCACAATTGTGGTAAAATCTTGGACCCTGTATAATTTTTGATAGTCATTAGTGGCAGAAATGAACAATTCCGAATTAATGACCAAGTGCAATGAAAGCCATGAGCAGACTACAAAGACGGTACCTCCAGTGTTATTTTATTACTTCTTGAAATATGGTGCAGTTCCTGAAGGGTGACACCACTGTATCGTCTTTCTAAGTGGTTCCATCTTTCCGATGATTTCTTATCATTTTACTGTCTTTTGGGATACTTGGGAGTAATTGATACATGATAAAATAACTCCTAGGACAATGGAGCACTAAAAGGTTTCACAAAGTAAGAAAAATAAAACAACCAAGACCCCACATTGTAGTTTAGATTTATAAAAGGATCCGGTGGAGCCACGTGGTAATTGCAAGGTAGAATGTTTTATTCTACATTTTATAAATGAGTAAAGTTCCTCTTTGTTCTTTGGGAAATTTTAAGAAAAAAGTAAACACGGTGAAATAGTTATCCTTACAAATTGTGAGGACCGTTTAAGAGGGAAACTTCAGTGGGTCTGGGTGATACACTGACGGTGCAGGCAGTCATGGACAGTGATGAAAAACCAAGCACGTGCCTATCCGGGTGAAATATTTTCCGACCGAGGGTGGGTCACAACCTCTTTATGGGAAAGAGTTGAGTGTAGTTAGCCAGTCACTGGCGGACGCCCCAGAATGACCTGCTGGAAGTTCATGGCTGATGTTTGCTGCCGGCAGAACGCACCGAGAAGTAGCGAATTAAGTTCGGCTCTGGCGAAGGATGCTCACGTTGCTCTACCCTCCATCAGCGCCCCAGCTGTCACTTTTCCCTTGAGCCTTCTGAGCAGTGCTGGTTGGCTGGGAAGGTAAATGGCCTGATTTTCACAGAGGAGAGCATCTTGTTTCCAAGATTATTACAAGCCTTGTCTACAGTGGGAGATTTCGGTGACCATTTAGATAAGACACACCTGGTCCCTTTTCCAAGGGTACGGCACATTTCAGAGGACAGTTTCCAAGTGATTTTCCAAGGTGCTGGCACCCCCCTCACTGCTGACCTCCTCAGAGCCTCCGTGGAGGAAACAGTTTCAGGACTTCCAAAAAGGCATCGTTTGGTGATAGAAAGCCAGGTTGCCTATGATAGATCCTGGTCAACAATCTTGCCACTCTAATCTTTGATTTTTTTCTTTTACATTCTTCTACGAAGTGTTTGGCTTTTCAGCTTTAGTTTAGATTGGCTGGAATTATAAGACAACTGGTCAACTAAACAGAGCGCCCTCCAGTTGTTCCAGGTAGAACACTGAAAGTAGAACTTCTACCGTGGTGCCCACCTGACAACCCAGCCCAGTATTCAATTACTTCCTTCTCTCTGTAGTCTAGGCAAGGGGCTGGCCAACTCATGCCACAAAGGGCTGGGTAGGAAATACTTTAGGTTCTACAGCCATGTGATCTCTGTCACAACCATTCAGTTCTGCTTTTCTGGCAGGAAGTAACCTTAGAAACCATGGAAACACATGGTTATGGCTGTGTTCCAATAAAATGTTGTATTTATTTACACAACCAGGCACCTGGTCAGTGGTCAGTATTTGATGGCTTACCGTCCAAGTCCTTCAGATGATATTCTGGCAAGTTTTGCTTCAGTTGTTATCAGAATAAATTAGCAAAGCCTTGCAGTTATGTTAGTTCTGAAGATTCTTCTCTAGAACTTGTGTTTATAGCAACGCTGCCCTAGAGCGTGTTGGGCTCTGACTCTTGGTGTAGATGTGTGGACGAACAGTACAGACATGTACACGGGGCATGAGACAGAGCGTCTTCCTGCACAAAAACCCTCTCAAATGAGGTGCTTCCAGGGTCCTGAATCTAGGCAGGAACAGTGCCCCGCAGTGAACAGGGGGACCGGCTTTGGCTGACAAAAGAGGCTTAGGAGAGGGGAAAGGTTGAAGATACTCAGAGCTTGCCACGTTCTCTCGCCTGCCCTCATCGCGTGCTCGGAGCCTCGTGTCTTCCTGGTTAACGCCCGCACTTTCGGGCGGGAGACTTCCCGTCACTGTCATTTCGATGGCAGGTGAACTGACCACCCGAAGCTTAAGGTGTGCTGGCTTTCACTTGGCACGTCCCTGCGGCCGCGCTGCATCAGTGGCTCTTCCAGCATGGCCGTTAGAAGTCCCTGGTGCTCAGCCCGCGTTTTGGCCGAAGTATTCACACACCCGAACTTCCCATTTTCTGAAGTAAGAATGACCAGCGCCGCGTGAAGGGCGCAGGTGGCCCGAGAGGCCTGGGGCCCCGCGCGCCCCCGATAGACCTGGGACGACCACCCCGCTTCTCCCAAAGCCTCGGCAGGAACGCGCGCTTCAATCTTGGTGACTACAGTGAACCATTTTATTAAGGGCTTTATAACACGCTGCCTGAGCCCTTTCTTAACATCCATTGAACATTTCTTATGTAACCACAACAGGCGCAAATACCAATTTCTAATTATTGTTACTTCCTGGGGTCTGTTGGCCATGAACACCCTTGGTATGAATTTCTGTTTCTAGCAAAACATCGATGGCATCCAAGAGAAACTGACAATGTTTGACTTAGCTGGACAGAACGTGTAATGACTGTGTCCTGGGAGCTCATCGAAAGGCCAAGGAAACCAGAAAAGCCAGATTCGGAGCATGCGCAGAGAGGACTCCAGGAGCGAGCTGAGTCCGCTGCCCCAAGCAGGGCTCTGGCCCAGCTCAGGAAGCACGCTGTGACCACTGCAGCTGAGCACAAGGCACCAGCTCCGAGAGTGTAAGTCCAGATACACCACTCAGGCCGCAAAACCCTTTCCTCGAAAACAGGTCTAGAAGGAGCAGGAAGATGGAAGAGGCGAGCAACTGTCTTGTTGGAGAGCTCCCTGACTCTTGGTTCTATAGAGGAGGAAAATCTTGTAAATTTCCTGCCAAAAGTCTGGATTTTACTTAAGTTTGAATGGCATTTATCAACAATACTAAACACATTTTTATCCTAAATTTAAAAACGAGGTTGTATTTCATTACAAAAAGAATATTAGCCTAATTCACAGACAAAAATTCCCTAAAAATGTCAAGCTGTGTTCACATGTCATTCATTCCACATAGAACATTTTCCAACAGGTTGTATTTGATCCACTTCCTGTCACTCAGAGACTCTCAGTGAGGGAGAGTCACATGGTCCCAGAGACAAGGGTGACCACGAGGTTTCCAGAACAGTCGCCGGTATTTCTCAGACAGTAGTTCTTTGTTGAACTAGAATGTCTCTCAGTAAACCTGCCATGAGTCCCCGCATTCCTCTGCTTCACATCTGACCATTGTCCTCATTTTTCATTGCCTTATAAATACCTAAATTTCACTTCTGAGACTTTTTACTTACATACTTAGGGGTTCCTGCCAAGGAGAAGTTTAAGACACTTGATAGCAGGCAGACCAGGGCTCGGAAAGTCGGGGCTCTCTCTCCGCTAGCCTGTGCTAAGTGGTGCTGTGTCCTTGGTAAGTGACCTGCGCCTCTGGGGCTGGTTTTCTTACTGGTAGGAGGAGAGAGCCCCCTTCAGATTTACGAGGCCATAAAGAGCCTTTTACGAGGGCTCTTAACATGCCTGGTAGGTTATCTCCATCACTCGATTGCCTAGCATTTTGCTTCTTTAAACAAACGCCCAGCAAAGGTTTCTTTGAGTAGCTCCTTTTCCTGGCCTTCGAGACCCTCCTGTCCACCTTTACATGCGGGTCCAGCTTCCTGTCCTTCGACAGGACGGTGAGGAGCTCTGTCTCTGAGGGTCGACGATGGGGCGGTCAGACCGGATTGCAGTGGTGACATCTGATACCACCAGGCTCGTTTCAGGAAGACATTGAACGAGAAGCTTGAAGCTGACCTACCTTAGATATTTCCTTCTCTCTGCCTGCGTCCTCTTAGCCAGTCTCTTTAGGACATATTTAAGATGCTGATCAAAACCCAGTGAGATTTCACCATGTTCTTTTCTACTCTTTTTCTAACTCCAACTTTCTCATTTTATTTATTTGCAATTAATTAATTCTTTAGGTGAGTGGTTAATTTTTACTTTCTCAAAATTATGCACGTAGAATTAGAAGAAACCAAATACCATTGTCAGGCCCTCCCGCAGACTCTCACATTTTAAGTATTTTATTTCCGTATGTACATTCAATATTTCTAAAATTTCAAGCTTACATTGGCCTTTTGTTTGAGTTTTAGAGACAGTGGGACTTGAAGTGAAATCTCTCACACCTTCCTTTCCACATTCCCATGTAATTCCCTTTCCCCAAAGCACTTAAAATGTCAAACGCCAATGTTTACTTATATCAATATTCAGTGTTTATTCTTTAGGCCCCTGTTAGCTGCAGCTGAGCCATGTATCCCCCTGATCACAGTTTTGTGATGCCCCCTCCCACATTAATACGTCCCCTTATTTCTTTCTTTTGCTTGAGTCTTTATGCAGCAGTTTTAATTCAGCTACAAACTTTCCCCAGAATATAAATCTCCAAAACCATTTAACCACAGCAGGTGTTCCAACACTGACCCCTTCCTGATGCTACCCAGACGCGGTCTCGCCCTAGGACGCTGCCAGCCGACCTCCGTGAGCATCACTCTGCACCAGTGACCCTCCCCCTGCACTCCCAGGTCTCCTGTTGGATCCTGCCTTGTCTGCTCCATTGGTTCACGTTCTTGGTTTGCATTAAGAGTCACATTTGATTTGAGAGTTGGTTAGTAAAGAATTCTAGGCTGAAAATCATTCCTCCCCTCAACTGTAAAAACATCTATCTTCTAGCATCTGTGTTATTTTTAATAAAGCCCAGTGGTTTTTTGTTTTTTTTTTTTTTTTTTTGCAACTTATGATACTTTGCAAAGGGCTTGCTATCTTCAAACGTTAGGTGGAACACAAGCTGTGAATTTATAAGAACGAGGTACTGAGATGATGACTGGAAGCTCTGTTTTAGGATTGGGACTGTTGGGTGCCCTGACAGGGCCATGTCACTGAGAGACTATTGACAGTAAGGCCTCTGTTTTGTTTCTTCGAGGTTGGTCAGCTTCTCCATGAGGGATGCTGTGAGCGTGTGCCGAGCGTGTAGTGCTGGATGCCAGTACTTCTGCAGCTCCAGGAAGGAGACAAGGATTCGATCTCATGGGTCAGTATTTCAATTTTCACTCGATCATCATCTTTTCCCTACTGACACTGCCCTTACCTTCCCCTTGCGTCTCTGTGTCTGGAGTATGCATGACCAGCCTCTCTTCTGGGTTTGGAGAGGACCAGGCTGGCTGGGAGAACACCAGCACGTGACCCCTTCTGGTCCACTCTCAGCCCCTCTTGTCCTGTCCTTTCAGCTTGCCCCAGGCACACTGCCACTTCCGGGGCCGCTGCACTCCCAAGTCCTGAGACGTTCCTGGGGACCTGCCGTGGGGGTCACCCTACTTCTTGACTTGATTCTGCCATCACCTGTCTTCTATATCCATTACCTCCTGCCTAGTGGTTTTCCAACTTCCTTTCCCCCCCAGTATGCTCTGACATTGTCCCTTCTCCAGTTCTGCTTGTCCTCGATAGATCACACGTCCCCCACCCTTCCACACCCTTTGCTGTCATCTTAATGGGGCTGCGGGCGGAGTGGGGGCGGCGCCTGAGCTCCACCGGCACCACTTACACGCAGTCCGTGCTCACTCACTAGTCGCTGAAAACCCTGCAGACTTCATTTGAGGTCGTGTTTCTCTTCTTATTCTCATTCTCCTCCTTCCTTTCTGTCCTCTGAGATTCATCATCTCCCTTGGATTAGTACTATACATGGTCCATCCTTTCAAAAGTTTTCTACATGCATATGTGTATAATTAACATGTAACCCAACTGAAAAATGCGCACAGGACCTGAATAGCTAGTTCTCAAAAGAAGACAGACAGGTGGCCACCAAGTACATGGAAAGATGCTCAGTATCACTAATCAGCTGGGGATAAAAATCAAAACCACAGTGAGATATCACTTCACACCTGTTAGAATATCAATTATAGGGGCGGGGATAGCTCAGTGGTGCTCAGCATGCGCAAGGTCCTGGGTTCAATCCCCTGAACCTCCTCTAAAAAAAAAAATAAATAAAATAAGCAAATAAAACAGAATTACTCTCCCCCCAAAAAGAATATCAATTATAAAAAAAGACAAGAGATAACAATTGTTCCTGGGGATACGGAGAAAAAGGAACCGCTGCACACGGTTGCCAGGAATGTAACTCGGTCCAGGTGCTTTGGAAAACAATATGAGAGTTCCTCAGAAAAAAAAAAAAAAAAAGAGCTACTCTGTGGTCCAGCAATCCTGCTTCTGAATATATATTGAAAAGAAATAAAGTCGTGCTCTTGAAGCAATATCCACACTCCCATGTTTGTTGCAGCATTAGTCACGACAGCCAAGATGCAGAAACAGCCTATGTGTCCACTGACAGATGAGTGGGAAAGACTATATGTGTGTGTGTGTGTGTGTATGTGTGTTTGTATGTGTATATATATACACACACAATGTATTTATTTATATACACACAATGGAATATTATTCCAAACCTAAAAAAGAGGGAAATCTTGTCTTTTGTAACAACATGGATGAAACTGGAAGGCATTATGCCAAGTCAAATAAGCCTTACAGGAAAAGACAAAAGCTGTGTCTACGGTGTCCCTTACATGTGGAATCTAAAAACGAAACAAGCAAAAACTTAACTTAATTCATATAAACAAAGAGCAGAATTGCTGTCGGGGCTGGTTGGGGGCGGGGGGATGGGGGGGGTGTTGGGCAGAGGGAACAGACCTTCAGTGACAAGGGAAGTTCTGAGAATCTGATGTATAGCTTGGTGACTGTAGTCAATCATACTGTGCTGTGTACTTGAAATTCGCCGAGAGTAGATCTTAAGCACTTTTACGGAAAAAGAAAAAAAAGAGAAGAAGAAGAAGAGGAAGAGGAAGAAGCAGCTCTGTGAGGGGATCACTGTGCCCATCATTTCACAGTGTAGATGCAAATCAGCTCATCACGTTGCCCACTTTAAATATAATATAATTTTATTTGTCAACTATTTCTCAATAGAGCAAACTATTTTAAAATTAAAATAAGTTTCTCCTACACCAAGTCCCAAGGGTAGAATTAAAACCCAGAGTAAGATGAGAGGATCAAAAGTTTGAACACACAGAGTTCACTGCTTACCCCAGGGGCTGGGGCAGCGTGTCTGGAAGGAATCCGCACACGGTTATGTTTCTGACTGGAAAACCCAGCAAAGAATCTGTTGCCCAAAACAGGAAGGTAGGATGGGTTATGAATAACTGACTTTCTGGCAAAATTAACTTGATCGTTATTTTCATTATTTATGTTCAGTTCTAGCCCTCTGATTTTGAAAGCCCTCTTCCAGTTCGCCTGTCTACTTTCTGGCTTTAGTGTGCACCATTTAGTGCGCTGTTAACGCTCGCGCTCCGTGGAAGCCTGGTGCCCAGGAGGGGGATTTGGGAGACCCTCTGGAAAGGGGCGTAGAGAGGAGGCCACGTTAGTGGGCCTGGGGCCGACACTGATGTTTCACTCAGAAAAATCTGAGAGCTACTGGGTGCTACTCAGGGCCTCAGAGTCCCTCTGCTCAACCCCAGTGAGGGCTGGCCAGAGCTGTGTCTAGGGACGTAGATGGTAGAAATCATGGCCCAGAAAATGTTGAACACAAGACAGTCTCTGGAATTTGTTTTTTTGTTGCTTTTATTTTGGTCCAAATCATTGAGATTTTTGCAAGTGTGATTTTTTTCTATTTCTCTTCCTTTTCCTTTGAACAATCCGTCTAAGTGGGCCCTCAAAGCCTCTCCCAGGGCGGAAGGCAGTGAATGCCTCCAGTCGATCATTCAAGGACTCTGGGACTGGACAGCAATATAGACCATGAAGGGGAAGAGACACCGCTTTTCCATCAGCCTGAGGACTTCACTGCCTTTCTGAGACACTAAACACTTTACTATCTTAAGGATAATAATTAGGTGGGAGTGCAGTTTGAGAAAGAAAGGAAATGGACTCAGAGAGATGAGGGTGTGTAAAGGAAAGGCTCTCTGGCTTCTTAAAAGCCTCACCCTCGATCTGCGTGAGCCTCCCCCACGCCCCAGGTCACCCACAGGCGGGTACCCCTGAGCTGCATTTAATTAGTAAGAGTCACCGTCCACGAGAGGGCCGGACTGATTCTGAGATGAGAGAGACAGAGGCTCACATCTCCACTTCGTACCTGTTGATGCTTCATGATATTAATAAACAATGAATCCCAAACAGCTAATGTGCGGCACTCCTACCCAGAATTCAAAGCCAATTCATGGAATTTCAAGCCGCAGGGACCTAGCACATCAAACAACACAGGCAGAGTTTGTGAACGATTTTCAGTGCAGAGTCTCAAATAGATTTTTGGTTATGCTTTTTAAAGATCAATACTAAAAGTTCATGCAGCAAGGAACACCATCTCCGCTGGGATGGCCAGACAAAAATAGCCCCACATTGTGTTTTTGGTTTTTTTCTTCCTTCTACGTTAAACTTCACAGGGATACATGTGTGATGAAGATGGTTAAAGGCACGGAGGAGACTTGGTGATTTCCTGTAGAGGATAAGGTAGCTTATAGGATTTTTTAATGGAGATTTCAGCATGCCCTTTCATTTGTTTGACCTGATGGAATTGGTTATTTAGAGGAGAGCTGTGGTCAAATTAGGCATTTTAATGCCCTGAATGTTTGGTATCTCCGAAATGTGTGTGTTGAGACTCTAACTTCCAATACGTCGGTATTCGGAAGATGGGCCTTGGGGAGGTAATGTGGTTTATGTGAAGTCATGAGGGCGGGTTCTCCACCGTGGAATCAGCGTCTGGACAAGAAGAGGAGGAAGAGCCTCTCTCTACCACGGGAAGGCACAGTGAGGCGGCGGCCCTCTGCAGACCAGGAGGAGGCTCTCCCCAGGGACCGAACCTGCCAGCACCTTGACCCTGGACGTCCCAGCGTCCAGCGCTGCGGGAAACCAGCGTCTGCCGCTGAAGCCCCCGGTCTGCGGGGCTGCGTCATGGCAACTGGAGCCAGCTGAGGGTTACGCACCGAATGTTCCCCTGCAGAGTGCACACGACTGCCAGCTCCTGCCCCACACTGTAATTCTCAGAGAGAATATCGACCCCAAGTTTTGTCTGAAAAAATACAGACAGGGTGACACCACCAGGATTAGAAACTGCGTTGGCAGATAAGTGAGACATTTGGCCTAAAATGACCAGGCTGTTAAAAAAAATACCTCTTATGATTTCAACTGGATTATTTTCCTCTTTTCTTTATTGAGAGGCCTCTCCCCGCCCCCCTCCTGCGAAGGTCCGGCCTGGCCAGGGAACGTTATGGGTCTGACAGGTCAGTAGGTCAGGGCCCTGCTTGCCCCTTCCTTATCCCTTCCAAGTTGTGAACGGTTGTGTCTGAGGGGTTACACTTCACTCTAAAAATGTTTAATATCTGACTCTTTAGGAAATTGGCTCAGAACCAAAGAGCGATGTTAAAAATAGCGGGAAAGCATATGATGAGTGGCTTTTGCGTGTTTTATTCAGTCGCAGGGCAGGCTATACGTAACTGAAAGTCACTGCCACAGAGGAAACGGGGGCCCACAGGGAGGTCAGAAGGGCATCAACAGTAAGATTAGCCACGGAGACGGACGCCCCCTGTCAATGAGGAGGGGAAAGTGCACTGACCGCGGTGAGTGCACCTGAAATTGAATCCTGGTTCTGCCCCTCTAGTCCGTAACTCGTACGCAAAGTGAGAAACCAAAGCAATAAAGCCCCCTGGGTCCCCGGATTGGCAGCACTGATAGCTACCTCGTAGGGTTAACGGGTGGTGACGTCTGTGGCTGGGGTGATGCTGGCCTGGAGCTGATCTTGGCGTTTGCTTGTGGGATGAAGTCAGCCAGGACTGAGGGACCCGGGACCCAGGGGTAAGGCAGGGGCCGTGTCTGTGACGCAGTCATGTGTGTCTGACCTAGTCTGCAGGGCCATGCCGCTGGAGAGAGGGGCCAACACAAGCACGTTCCAGGAAGGACTGCTCAGCTGGCGACCCCCAGGCTGGGCAGCGTGGTGACTACCAGTCAACATCAAAATATACTAAGCTCCTTCTGCAGAAGAGCCTCACGCTGGCCCCCAGAACAGGCTGATGTGGGACTGGTAGAAATTCTGGGCTGCTCTCCTCCGGGCTGTGACTCAGTGATCCAGGGTCCTTCCACTCTGTGACATGCCTTCCTCCAACATGTGCCCCCCACGTTCACCAGAACAGGAAAGCAAGAGCACAGAAGGCTGGGCAGTGCGGACCTGGAAATGGTTAACGTCATCTCTGCCCACATTTCACAGACGGAGGAGCTCCGTCACGTGGCTCCCACCACACTGAGATGTGTAAAGGCTGACATGGCCCTTTGGATCCAGGGAGGACCTGGGTGGAGAGCGCCGACCCAGTCTACATCACAGCCTTTCTTCTGAGCACCGTTGCCCTCTTCTCTCCACTCACAGGACACAGCAAGCCCCTCCAAGGGGAGGCCCCTCAGCTCCCCACCTGGTTCTAGACACATCCGCTCTTACCATCAGGCCCAAATAGGCTCTTCTGATTCTGGCAAAAGATAAACTAAGAATGCAGATTGCCCGCTGCCTGTCCCAACACGCTCCGTAGGCAAGGGTAGCACAGGGAGCAGTGAGAGACGCACAGCCACCACATCCTCGGCACAGCCGTGGAGTCCGCTGAGATGACACGTGAAGAGTGCCCACCTGGGGTGGGGCAGGAGCTCCTGAGATGGGACCACATTGCTCTCCCCGGAAAAGTTCCCTTCTACTCAATCTTCTGGGGTTCTCCTGTGCCTCTCTGGGGTCATACTGGGAATGGGTGCTCAGAGGGTGCAGTCTGGGGGTGTCTGTTATCTCCAAATCCTGCCTGTGATTGAGGACAGATTGAGGATCTGAGGATTTTTTTAAGTCTTGCACAATAAAATATTTTTTAAATGGACTTATGGTTTCTTTGGCAATCAACTATCTCAAAAATTTAGTTGGATTCTTTCTGACTTCTTTGCTACTAGTCGGCTCATTTGTCAAGAACTACGCCTATTATTTCTCAAAATACAGACCCCCTCCTTCTTCTTCACTTCTTTGTCTTCACCCTGTGTCCCTCTTCTAGCTGAATGTTTCTGCTCTGAGTCAACTGCAGTAATGGACTGAGATGTGTTTTCAATCCGAGTTTTCACCGAGTCACTGCAGTCAACTTAAAATTTTTCCTGGGATTTTGTTGCTCAAAGCCATTTAAATTCCATCCCTCATGTTTTAGGACTAGTTGCTAGCTTTTCCAAACCAAACGCCCTCAGATTTCTGGATGCTCTCCAGTCCCTTTCATTTCTTTCACAAATTGCCTTATTTCCTCTTTCTCTTCTTAATACTATTTTTGTTGTGAAAATTTTCTAAAATGCAGCACGGTAGAAAGAATCCGACAGTGGACCTTCAAAGATTCTGTGAAGTGTTTTCTGTATTTGATGTATCACATCTCTGTCCATCTTGACCCCTCCTGCACTCACCTTTTTCTTGTAATATCTTATAAACACGGCCAGTAACAGGCGGCACACCGACACGCTCTGATCCGTCCAGCAGCCTCTGGAGGCGGCAGGCTGAGTGGAGCCCGGCCTGCCATCCCAGCCGCAGGTGAGGTTAAGCAAGCCGTTTCCCACTACATAGCCTGTCTCCATCTTTCCGGTCCCTGAAATCAACTTTCTGCTGCTCAAATACTTACACGTGATACCTATTCTACTTTTTTATGATAATAGCCCTGGATTTCAGTGTGTTGACTTCCAGCAACCAAATAATGTTTAGGGAAAAATAAAAGCAAAATCCTGGAAATCAAAATGTTAGTTATGACTCAACGGGAATTTCTGCTGGCTCGTGTCATGGCTCCGTGCAAGTCAGATGGCTTTTCCTGGCCGTGGTTCAGGCCAATGTCTCAAGGGCGTTGGGTCTCTTCAGTCTCATGCCACGGCTGTCTTCATGGAGAACACTTGGAAGCCGGGGTAGCACATTTTATTGCCAGGTATGGATGCGGTACACACCCTGTGGCTGGAATCCAGACAAATTCCCTGCCCCGCTGCAGGAGGCCCCGGGGAACAGCCTCCCTCTTTCTATGCGCCCAAGAAGAGGAGATTGGATGGGTGCGTGTGTTGGTTTCCCGGGTCGGCCAAAGAACCACAAACTGGGTGACATAAAATGACAGAAATGTATTCTCGTACAATTCTGGAGGCCAAACGCCTGACGCCAAGGCATCGTGGGTGCGCTCACGCCGAGGCTCTCGGGCAGGACCCGCTGAGCCCTTTTCTCTTCGCTTCGTGTGAAGCCACCTGTGCCCAGCGGCCACTCCACCCCACAGACACCTGCTGAGCGGCCGGCCGGGGCCCACGAGCGGCTGTCCTTCCACGTGCCGGCCGCCCTGGTGAACTCAGGAGCCCGCTTCCCCCGGCCCCCGCCTGGCGCCTGAGCACCGGGCGCGTGCGGGTTTGCCAAACCAGCGAACACGTGAACTGGTGATTCTCAGGAAGCGGAGTGCTCCCTAAGAGGCTCCTCGAGAAATAATTAGGTCAGGTGCCCAGGGATGTGCCCAACCAATCCCATCGGACCCGGCTGCATAGCCTTCCAGTAAAGGCACTTCTGCTTTAATTGATAATATTTCCATTAGAAAAGCCATCACGTAGGTTCAGTCAATGAAATGAATACAGTGACAATATTTTCTAAAAAAACCCCAGGATATCTATTTGACACTATATAAATATGTATGTGGGGGGAGGGCAGAGCTCAGCAGTACAGCACATGCTCAGCCTGCACGAGGTCCTGGCCTCAATCCCCAGCTCCTCCTCTAAAAACAAACAAACCTAATTACCTCCTCCCACCAAAATAAACTGATTATACAATACATAATAAACAAATAAACTATTTTTAAAATACGTACATATATGACACTATGTATGTGTGTATATATATATATATAAAACCTAAGACCAATTGTGTTTAAAAAGAGGTACATTTTCCACTTGGTGTTGCGATAGAAGGTAAATTTCTTCTCTAGTATTTTTTATTAAACTATTACTTTGTTTTAATTAGCTATATATATATATACACATACACATCCATTTGACACTATAAATATATACATCATATATAAAATGTCAAAATTCTATTAATACATACCAGTAGTCTCATGCAATCTTTGTGAAAGGCAATTTGGCTGCATGGACCAAGACCTATTGAAAATTTTAAACACTTTGACCTAATAGTTCTATTGCTGAGAACGTGTCCTAAGAAATTATCCAAAGAACCGAATCGCCTTTCTGCAGAAGTGTTTATTGCAGCACATGTGTACCTCTGAAAAGCTGCAAGCAGTCTGAATGTCCAACAATAGGGTAATGAGGGTCCCAGGTAAGTAAGTTACGGGGAGATAATTCTGCAGTCATTAAAAGCCTGTTTATGATAAGTTTGTAATAATAATATGAAAGGATTTATATTATAATAAACAATAAAAGAACAGGAGGCAAAATTATAGTCTGATGACATCCATATTAAGTATCAGTAAGTCTCTATACACAACTTGGAGTGACAGTGCACACAAATGCCAGTCGTTATGATTTCTGGAGCGTGGCACTTGCGCTGATCTGACAACTTCTTTTTCCTGCTTTTCTTTGTTTTCCGAATGTACAGCACTGAGTATTTTGTAATGGGAAACATAATAAGCACTTAGAAATACAGACACAAATGAGGTAAAAAATTAAAATTAAAAATATGAAGTGACATTAAATGTTATATTTACTAAAATGAGTATCATAAAATTCTCACTGCCTCGGAAAACTCCGAGCATACGCTCACTCCTCGCAGGGGCCTCAGTCGGAATAATAAGTTCAGATGTCATGATTTCTGAATTTCGCACAGTCTTTGACTCATTTGCAGAGGCCTGTGGTGGAGAATGCCAGCAGTGAGCCTCATCAGAAATTCTAAATTATGTTCCCACCAGCAGCGTAGGAGGGTTCCCTTTTCTCCACACCCTTTTCAGTGATGACCATTCTGACTGGTGGGCTTGCAAAAAAAGAAAAAAAAGAAAAAGAGAAAGAAAGAAAGAAAGAAAGAAAGAAAGAAAGAAAGAAAGAAAGAAAGAAAGAAAGAAAGAAAGAAAGAAAGAAAGAAAGAAAGAAAGAAAGAAAGAAAGGAAGGAAGGAAGGAAGGAAGGAAGGAAGGAAGAAAGAAAGAAGGAAAGAAAGAAGGAAAGAAAGAAAGAAATTCTAGACACAGGCATTCTCAGGCCACCTCCTGGGCCAGGCAGGTCACGTTGCCGACATACAGTTCCTCCAAAGAGCTCCGTCTCTCGGTTCTCAATTACCTGTCCCTCTCACCATGTCAGCCCCGCCAGCTCATATGAGCTCTGACAAGATAAATGTTGGCAGGCGAAGATGAAACAGACTGACAGCCGCTGCATTCAAACAGGTCACTTAGAAAAGAAGGGGGTTTCACAACATTAACATCAGAGCAGCCATTTTAAATGTCAATCTCCCTCCGCCAGTGATGGAAAAAACATATTCTCTTGTTTCTTACTCCAAGCTGAGGCTTGATGTGGCCAAATGAGGCGGAATGTCACTCAGGGAGGCTGAATGCCTAACACCAATTGTGTTTAAAAAGAAGCACATTTTCCACCCAGCGTTGTGATAAAAAGTGAAGCTCTCTGGTCTCTTTTCCTCTCTTTTTATTAAAATACTACTTTCAGTTTTAATTAGCAATGTCTCATATGTCCTGGATATCAAATATCAGGTGCAGAGAACCAGAAATGACTGTAAAAAAAAAAAAGGAGGGAGAAAAAAAAAACCCAGTCTGATCATTTGTCATGTCTGCCCCTCCTACAGAAGCTGATAAAATTTCTCTTTTTTCTTATATAAAGGTCATTTGCTTTTTCTGAAAAACAGAAAAAGAATGTTGCATAGTGCATTGTTTTGAGGGTTAAGACACCACCACATACAGATTAGCACAGAACAGATTTGAATACATTTCAGCAAGAAAGATCACCAGTTTAGAGATTTGAGAAGATTTTGAAAATCTTTGGGTATCAAACATTTGCTAGGTTTTAGCTGCCTCTCCTTGTAGAAGTATTTATCTTTTCACGGGACAAGAAGCAAAGGCTTCCAGACTGGAACCCTTTCTCTGAGCCGCATGTCTGGTGTTTCGTGATGCTTGCATCACCTTTCAGGCAGCCCCTGCCCCCGGTCCTTCCTCCTCCTGCTGTGTTGGATTATATAGTTAAAGCAAATAGTCCAGCCACGCTGACCTCTCACTTGAGGGTTCTCTGTCATTGAAATTTCCTAAGTACCGGCAGCAAAGTCCACAGACAGAAGTGAACAGGAAATACATACATTCAACCCATATTTTCTTTTCATCTGTAACTCTCCTCCTTTCTTTTTTAAGAACTTTGAAAATGATTCGCGTGTCGAGCCCTTGACTATCTTCCTGCATAATTAGGATGACTTTCTATTTTGAACATTTAAATCTGTTTGCATTTCGACAGGTTGCAACTTCCAGAAAAATCTCTGCGTTAAGAGATGTTCAATAAGAAAGATACAGATGTTTTTGGCTGAAATTCTGCAATACTGTGCCAGGGGAGATAACTTTATAATGAGATAGCTAAGCTTCCTGCAAAGATGGGATCTATGTTCACTTCTGCAGGATCTCTTCTGTGTCTCCTGGCTTCTTTGAGATGCTTCTGCAGAAGGCGTTGGGGGTGGGGGATTTGGAATCAGAAGTCAGGGCCTCACATACTTGAGAACTGAAAGATTTTTCCTCCAAAGCTGGCTTCCTGCTGGCTGATACCAAGGCCATTCATTATGCAAAACCATTAGTCACATCGCATTACTTCTGCAATCAGGCTTTTGATGATCAGTCTTAAACCTAAAAAAAAGAAAGAAAAAGCAAGATGACAAATTTGCCTGGTCCACTGTACTTCTCTGGTGTTTCTCACTGTTGCCCACTCCTCTCTGTTCTGAAAGGCACTGCTCTATTTTATGCCCTTGCCATTTTTTCTTGACAATTATTACAGCCTTTTCATTGGTCATCCTGTCTTGCGATCTCTGCTTTCTAGAAGCATCTTCCGGTCCCGGCTGCCACAGTCATGCGCCTGGACGCCCCAAGGACTCCACAGACCCCGCCGCTTAAACTCTTCCTCCTGCGCTGGATTCTCAGTCTGTTGGCTTCTCTTCCTAATCTGTCTCTAAATGCCAGTCTCCCAGGGACAAGGGCCCCCTGGTCCATGCCTGCGCTCTCATAGCTCACAGAACCCCCTGAGACAACACCCTTCACTTCCTCCAGTTCTGATGCCCTTGGAAGGGCTGGAAACAATGATTTACAATGTCACTGGCAAATATAAAACATGCTGTCATTACAGAATTCATAAATGATGAAGGAACGGGTCCCTTTGTATCTAAAAGGCCAAAGCAGATTCCCACCAGAGCTTTAGAAACTGCATCGCTCTGCGTGGGAGCCTCTCCTCCGCCTCCGAGGTCTTTGGCGCGGTGGGCACAGCCCAGAAGTTTCCACGGATGGTTCCCTCACTTCCGGCGTTGTGCTCAGGCCGGGCCGCCATCCCCGCTGCTTCCTCTTCTGGGCGGGAGGGGCTCGGGGATGCGGCGCAGAGCACGTGGTGCTTGTCCGTCCGCGCGTTGCCTTGGAAACGGCTGGTGGGGAGCCCGGCTTTCTTCTCATTAGCAGGCCCCTCCACTTACGGCGGATTTTCTCCTAGGTCCCTCCTGCGATTTATGCCACTAAAAGGGACCTTAAAAAACCTTTCCCTATTTGTGAAGAAGAATAAAAATGACATTTTGCCCGGCCCTCAGTGTTTAAAATCCTAACATCTAATGTGTGGTTTCGATAGTAATGCCCATTCACAGAAAGCCCTCAGCAGCACATCCTTCTGGTCTCCATGGATTCCAAGGCTTTATAATGATATATTTTCACCCTCTTTTATTCTTTCATCTCCTCCTTTTCTTCATATTCCACCGTCGGAGATTTACTGCCTCTTAGCCCTTTCACGATTTCAGTGCTACGTACAGTCAGGTACCTGGGTCCCTCCTGTGGGTTTAAAAAATCACAAATGCTCCGGTTTGGGAATCTGCAGAGCAAATTTCCCCAAATGAGTAAATGAAAATATATATATATATATATATATATATATATATATGAAGATGCTTTGTAAATGGTGAAGCATGGTTTAGACGCGGAAAATTGTTATAAGAATAAAAACCGCCCAGTGTTTCCGACACCTGGCACCCTTATTTTTCGCAACAGAAGCCTGAACGTTTGAAATGAGATCTCTGGTTTTCAAAGCGTATTCTGAGCACTGTTTTATCTAATTCCATTCAACCATTGTGCACTGGGTGTGGGGTGCTGATAACGCCTTTCCCCGCGCCCCTTGCGGCCCTGTGTGACCATGGTGACTGAGCAGGGCTCCCCGGGGAGTCTGAGTGGGGCTGACACATGCCTCTTTCAGATCCCGAGACTTAAGAAGCAAGAGCTCTCTCTTCCCTTCTGTTAGCTTCCTGTGGGAACAGCAGGGCTCTAAGCCCTGGTGGAGTCACATGACGGGAGCCGCCCGGCCCCTCCGAGCTGAGCGCCCAGACACGGCCGAGCGCAGCGCTTTCTGAAGCGGGGGGCCCGGGGCCCGGGGCTCTGGCTGCTTCCGAAACACGTTCTGCCCTTTGCTCCTTTCTCTGAGTCAAGGAGGCAGAGGCTGTGCGGGGGAATGCCCTTCTTCTTGCAGATGTGTGCTCCTGCTTGTATGTCTGCTTGTTTTATTTTTAGTCAGCATCCCCCCTAATTCATCTTTTTTCTCCCCCTTAAATCAGACAATCCCTGCTCTTCGGGGTAATTTTTTTCTGAAAAGTCAGGTCCTTTGTGTACTGCCGCGTCTCTATAGATATTTGAAAGGTAAGAGGGGGCAGATGAATAAGGTATGACTGACTGACCTGTCGTCACCACGGCCCGGAGTAGTTCTATAGATTGTTTGCTAATATTCACAAATGCATTCAAGTGCGTATTGAACCAAGTTCATTTAGCAAATCGGAAGCCCCTGAATTTACTGCCCTCTGGCTGCTGGCTCCTCTTTCAGTGGGAGGAGAATAGTCTCCCCTCCTGCTGCTGTCACTGGGATGCAGAGGGAGATGCTGACAGGGCATCATCCCGTGATGAAGCATGGGGTGGGGGGGGGAGCGCAGGAGTGAAAGGATGAGCCCAGGCGGGGAGCTGGCTGCTCAGGCCCCGAGGGGGACGTCTCCCTGCTGCCGGGGCTGGACGGAGGCAGATGCACGAGGGTTGGTTTCCTAACCAGTACTGGAAGGAAGAGAGGGAGAAGATCCCTCGAGGTGAATGAAGAGAAAGGGGCAACAGAGTGGGGAGGAAGGAAGGAGTGGGGAGGAGCGGAGACAGAGACCAGAGTGAGCTGGAGGAGAGTCCCTGGGCTGAGAAGATGGGGGCTCAGGATGGGGTGTCATTCTTGTCTCCATGTGCACGGGGCAAGGCCAGTAAGCCACAGTTGCTGTCGTGGGACCCCGGTGCTGCCAGCCCAGCTGTCTCAGGGCTTAACCGGTGAGTGTAGGCACTCCCAGCGCAGCGGCGGGAGGCGCCTGGCCACTTAGTGAGCCTCTGGAGGGCTGGACTTCCCCTTTCCTGCAGCTCTTGGTGGGATGAATTCCTCTAAGAGAAACACTAAACTGGGGCTGCATCAGGGCCAAGGAATGAGGACATTACACTAGACGTGAGGAAGCGGCCACTCACTGTGCAGGCTGGGCAGCTGGGAGACTGGCCCCTCCGGGGTCCAGGCAGGGGAGGTGGCTGCCGCCCTAGCCCCAGGTGGAGGCCAGGCCCTACTGGTGAGCAGCAAGGGACCCCCGGGGGGAAGAGCCCTCTGCTGGGGGTGGGGAGGGGGCCGCGAATGCTCCGGCAGATGTGCCCTCAGGATTCTGGAGCTAGAAGGGGTCCTTAGAGGTGGTCAGTTCTGACTCAGCTGCTGCTTCTCCAGGTGAGATGCCAACTGAGGCTCAAGGAGGTGTGCTGTCTCCTCAAGCCCAGAAGCTTTGGCCGGGGTCCTGACTCCCTGGCCAAGCAGCCCCCAGCCCCAGCCGGCTCAGCACAGACCGTGCTGCGTTAAGGGGAGGGGGGATGGCAGTGCAGGCGTCAGGGCTGGTGGGCGTTGTGTTGTCAGGGCAACAGCGAGTGATGGGAGTCCCACAGGGAACTGGGGCTCTGAGGCCTGGGAGGCAGAACAGGGAGAGTCCACGGGCCATGACCTCTCCAGGAGGAGGAGCACCCTTGGGTGAGTGCCAGCCCCCGCAGGGTCTCAGGTTCAAGGATAGCTAAGCACACTGAAGCCATCCTAACTCATTCTGTTGTAATTGAGAAGTTGAATTGCGATTCAACTTCTTTCCTGTTTCATTCCGAAATCAGTTTTCCCTGTGGACATCCAGCCTTTGAGCTAGAAAGGCCGTGGGCTTTGGGTTCAGATCCGTCAAGGTTGGAATCCCAGCCCCACCTCTCCAGTTTCGGGGAAGCTGCTTTTCCTTGTGAGCTTCAGTTTTGCAAACGATAAATGGGGAGCACATAGCTCAGATCATGTAGGTGCTTTAATGTTTAAATGGACATTAAACATTGTCCCTCATGAATTGTCCCTTATGAATTCTGGAACCTCTTACACAGTCACCAGATGTGAATTCACCCCCGAGACACATGTTCCTTGACTCTCTGTGCATGTGGGCCCCTTAAAGACAGAAATTTCAGGGGTGGAACTCAACCCAGCTCTGCTCATCAGAGTGAGCCCACATCCCAGGTTATTCTGCTCTAGCCCTGAAGGGGAGGGTCCAGCTCTCCACAGCTCTGCGTGGGGACCACCCTGACCATGTCTGAGCGCCCCCATCACTGGCGGAAGGCTCTAATGGTGAGAATCTGCCACTGTAGGCTATGCTCCTGAAGTTCCAGCCACTGATTCCGGTATCTGATGGGCAGGGACTCTGCTCATCTGAGTGACCTTCCACCTGGACTGTCCGCACAGACCCCATGTGAGGCACGCTGGTGGCAGTGGGCACTGCAGGATGCGGGGAGGGACAGACATGCCAACAGACATCCAGGTCTCCAATGTGGTACCTACGCGGTAAGACACAGCTGACTAAATGCGCCTCAGAGAGACCGGAGCTGGTTTTGAGAGACGTGTGGGAGATTTCCAGGAAGAAGACAAGAACAGGGCTATTCTCACGAGGAACAGTGCACACCCAGTCATCAGAGAGTCACCCCTGCGTGTTCAGAAACGCTGGAGGATCTCCAGCAGTGGATTGCGAAGCCTGCGGGCTGTAGACGACGGTGTTCCGGGGAGCTGATGGTGAGGGGTGGTGGCTTGGGCACGGTGGGCTGGGTATCTGGGCCATCCTGCAGAGCAGACGTCGCCAGCTCTCAGTGCTCTCCTGCCCGCAGAGCCTCCCAGCGGCATAGGGCTCGGGTGTCACCTGGGCATGGGTGTTCTTAGAAAGTCTTAGGTAATGCTGACATGCATCTTCCAAATGATAATCACGGAGACAGGCGAGGATTTTCAGAGTAAAGGTGAAAAGGGACATGATCAGCTCAGCTCCTAACCCCTAGAACTAGTTCAGTAAAAAATAAATAAATAAATAAATAAATAAATAAATAAATAAATAAATAAATAAATAAATAAAAATAAGAATTTCTTTAATGATGGATGAAGTTTTTCTGAGATCTTAGTAATTGGAGGTCATGTCAAGCATCTTAGTGGTGAATCAAGTAAAAAGCATAAACTATCAACGGAGTCCAGGTGAGGAAGCCACCTGGTTACCCTTCCTGAAGCAGCAAGCATGCCTCAGAGCCTGGATTCCAGAATCCCCATGTGTGATTACAGACATTCCAGCTACCTCCTGCAGGAAAGCACACTGCTTACAGGGAGGTTCCAAGAGTAGGTGTGTGAGTGGTGCTGCAATGATTGTCCTGAATCCTCCGCAAACCACAATACGCACATCCTGTACGTAGATGGAGAATCGGGTGGAAGCAGTGTTTACAAAGCAGGTAAAGAGGGTTGATGCGCGCTACAAGCTCACTGGCTTTTGTAAGCATCCATCTTTCAGCCTAAGAGTCATAAAACACCAGTGAGGGCCCAGAGCCCCCTCGGAAGGGCTGCTGTATCCAGATTGTTGCAAGTAAGTTAGCCAGAGGTCAGCGATGACAGAGCATTTGGGTCCCCAGCATCCCGACACACCCTTCTGTCACCTCCCAAGGTGCTGCAGTACCTCCCCCGGGAGGGGTTTGCCCCCTGGGAAGGGCAGCTCATGAAAATCCTCAGGGAAACCCAGCTAAATGAGAGTGTTCTCTGAGTTCAGTGGGATGTTAATTTATTTTCTTAGAAATTGCCAAGGATTTCAATGATATTTCTTCAGGAAGCCTGCCTTTGTGAATATCTTTTATCCAGACTGGCTTTTATGACTTTTAGAACATACTAAGTGTCCTATTTTTAAAATGCTTAGGGTCAGAATGAGTCAGGTCAGAATTGAAACAGAAAAGCCTGTCTCTGTGCATGTGTCTGTCAGTGTGTGTGTGTGTGTGTGTGTGTGTGTGTGTGCGCGCGCGTGTGTTGAAGGTGGTACCCAGGAGGGGATGGGCAATACTTTAGTATTGCCATATGGCGTATATGCAAATATAGATGTAGAAACTTAGCCACACTGAATTGGGCATCTGTGCTTGACAATATTGCTTGAAGTGAAGCTTTCAAAATAAAGATCGTCATAATAATGCATTTGCAATGAGGCTTTTTGTTGGTGTTTTATTTGGTAAGTGGCTTTTCTGAGCTCAGTCTGTGAAGCAGCCTCTCCCTCCCCCGTGCCCTGGAGGGCCTCTGGTCATGTTTTGTCCTCTGTTCTGCAAAGGTCAGAACTGAGCTCTTTCTTTCCTGGACACCGCTAGCGTGCCCACATGGCTTTATTTGGTAGTTCCCTGAACCCCAAACTCCCTGGTATTCCTCAGCAGACCAGGTCGCTCAGGTAAGCCTCAAGGCCTTGCATCTCATAATCCTCCTGCCTGGAGTTTGTTTCTTGTTCACTACCTCCCTTGCAGTGACGTCTTCCTCCAAAATAGTTACTATCACCTGAGGATGACACACCTATCTGATGATGACAAGCACAGACACAAATGCGTCTAGTTTGATTGATTGATTTGACATCTGTCTCTGCATGAAGACGGGGATTTTTGTCTGTTTATTGACTGCTAACTCCCTGTGCCTGTAACAGTGCGTGCACGTAGAAGGCATGCAATGAATATTTGCTGGGTGAATTAATAGATTAATAAATATAAAGGTCATGTACAAATATAAAAAAGAAACTGAATTTAGGGAATAAGAGGAAAAAAGGGAAAGGAAAAAATTAGCAGCAGAACCAAAGTTTGCTTGGGATACACTTAAAACCAGTTGACACTAGAGAAAAATTATAATTTAATGATAAATATTAAAGAATGAATAAAAAAAAACCAAAGGGAAGTAAATGAAGAGAAGGAAGATGATATACAAGAAAAAAAAAGACCAGACATCTCATCTTAAAATTATGATGTTATTTGAATTAAACTAGAAAAATCAATGCAAGCAAATAATTAAAGACACCACTGGAGAAAATGTTCCCATAAAAGAATAAAATAAAAATATTTTAATATGCAGATTAACTTGGCTTATTATTGTTCAGGATTTTCTCAGTGGTGTCTTGTCCGTGAGTAGTTAGTTAGTTGTTAGCTGTTAGTTGCTCCTGTGTGGGGCAGTGAAGTTGTGTATGACCTATGTCACCATCTTGGTGATGTCACTTTTATCATATTTGAGACGAGATCCACAAAATAAGCCATACTTACATGAAGTCTGCCTTTTTTTTTAGTTGTAGTGGTAACATTCTCTGGATTTTCAACAAAAAAGTGCAAAAGGCACCTGGAATCAGTCCTCACCACTGCAAGAGTTCATGTCCAAGACCCTGTAACACATCAGTTATAAAGCCAAATGGTCACCGCACAATTTATGAATAGAATAAACAGGGGGAGGATGGAGCGTGTGTAGACACTGGTTTCTCCTGGACAGTAAAGGTAGAAGGTATCATCTGTGTTGTGAGAGGCCGCACTGTAGAAAAGCTGTGGATGTGGCTTCTGAACCTTCACTTCCCAGACTCTAACAGTGGCTCCCCGCTGGCTGGCTATGTGATACTTCACTGTATCCTTGATGCTTTAATGTTCCCGTCCTCAGATTCCACCATCTTGGCCATTTCTGGATCTTTTCCTATTGATTGCTTTTTCTCTTGGTGACAAATCATATTTTCCTGCTTGTTAACATTTCTGATCCTTTTTTTTTTGGATGCTGGACGTACTGAATTTCACATTATTGATTCCTGAATTTTGTTTTATTCTTTAAATAGTGTGTTTTGTTACACAGAAAATTACTTAACGTTAGTTGGATCATTTCAAAGCTTGCTTTTCATATTTGTTAGAGTGAGTTCTGTGCAGCTGTTTGCATCCTGACACGACCTGTGGGGTTTCTGGGCTGGACATTTCCTATGTCTTGCTCACTTAAGTCATTTGAGTCTAGGACGGAGAACAGCAGTGATTTCAAATGTTTATGAATTTCTGTGATGTCTAGTGACAGTATTTCAGTACTCATTCATCCATCCAATTCCTGCTTGTTAAGAGTCAAGCATCTCCTCTTCTGTGCAGCTGGCCCTGCTCACGTTCCTCTCGGCTCCCCCATCAGCAGTGAACCATCGCCGTTTTGTGCCCCTTCCTCATTGGAGAACACTTAGCACACTGTTTGCACCTTCCACACTGTCCCCATGTGTGTCGTCCTTTTGGGAGCACAGCACTTTGACAGTTGAAACCTTGACTCATCCGTCATTCATGCCAACCTACATAATGTCTCTACACGTTTGTTGAATGAGTATCTCCTTCTAGGCACGATAAGCTTTCTTCCTTGTGGAAAGGCATACTTGCTGACTTGGAATAGTGAGGCTCCAGAGCTGCCAGATTTGAACACAGATTCTGTTCCCACTTCCAGGTGGATGCTGGAATCCATTATCAATAAGGAATCCAGGGAAGAGGATTTACATTGCTGATGACATTCTACATTTAAAAAAAATTATATATATATATATATATATATATATATATATATATATATATATATATATATCAGAGTATAGTCAGTTTACGACATTCTACTTTTTATTTTAATATGCACTACGTTTTCTCTCACCAAAAGTATTGTGTTTCCATAGCAGCAATGGGGAAAAAAATCAAGCTGATTACAGGAATAAAATGTTATTTCACCTTGGAAAATCATACTTTACTGAATTTTGCTTAATGTAAAAAAGTCCATTTCTTTTCAATAATGAGGAAATTATACAAGTGCATACTGACTGTAACACCATGGACACTCAGGGGCAGGGAAAGAGACTCCCTTTGGAGGCGTGGTGAGGCCATCTGCTTCGCTGCTGGGAGGATGCTGTCCTCGCCTGGGCTCCTGCAGGGTGGCAGCTGCAGATGCCTGACCCGGTGCCCTGCCAAGGGGCCTGTGTGGGCCAGGCATGGAAAGAGCTGGAATCCAGTGGGCATGTGCTCTGGCTGCTGCTCAGCGCCTCCGCCTGGTCCAGCAGCCTGAGGTCTCCGGCCTGGGGGACAGCGAGGAGGGTGCCCTGGGCAACGCTTGTGGGAAGTCTGCTGCCCCTGGACCAGTCAGAGAAGAGCAAGGGGCAGATTCCAGGGGGACCCGACCCTCCTCGTACAGACACAGACAGAGGTGCAGACAGTGGAAAGCGCCCCAAAGCCAGATGCCTGGCTGATGCGGTGCAACCGGAATGCCAGCCTCACTAGGCAGGTGTCTGTCTAGATAAACAGAGTCATTTTTTATTAAGGTTTGTCGTTGAACCAGTGTCCCCAGATGCTCGGCTCCTCCTCTTGCTCCTGGACACCAGGCTTCTTGAAGGTTTGCCTTCCCTCACCCTTTACTGTGATCGCTGTGTGCCGCCACCTGGACGGGGGCCGTGAGGAGGCAGGGAGTCCTGCAGGGAAGGGCCCGTGCCTCCTCCCTCAGCGCCGAAAGCCAGGTGACTGTTTCCTTTGGCATCTGCTCCAAACAGACAATGTCAAGAACGTTTCTTCAGATACAAGTGCCCTGCCGTGGACACCCTTCCCAAACCTTCCCTTGGTCCCTCACACGGAAACACACATAATTGTCACATATAATTGTCCTTCACACCTGCTGAAAGCCTTAAAACTAAAGTCACCGTCAGCTCCAAACACTGTCAGTTTAGAATCCAGAATACAGACAGACAGACATACAGAATACAGACAGAATCCAGAATCCAACACCCTCTCTTTTAAGAAGACCAACATTGCCCCTCTATCTTTTATAATAACTGTGCCGTATACATGTTGATTTTATTAAATCATAGGATTTCCACCCTAAAATGCTCCTTGGAATCACCTAGTTAGAATTTCTTTCAGCTTAGAAATGAGGAAACGGAGAACCAAATAGCTGTGGGTTTCCAAGTTCTAGAAGCTGCTTATCAGGTTAGGCATCTAGAACAATAATCCAGATCTTCCTGTGACAAGAGGTTTGGTTCAGTGCGGAGAACTTGTGGGGCAGAGACCCCTGTAAGGCTGTCTGTGAAATCCAGTGCCCACCTCCTTCTGAGACACAGGTTTGGGCTGTGATGTAATTCTCTGCAGCTGTCAGCTGGCGTTCGGACTGGACGCAGCATCTCTGAACAACAGAGATGCCAACTCTGAGGGTGTCAGGCTCACGCCTTCAGAGGAACGCGGTGCTGGCCAGCCCTGTCTGTACAAGCGGGTGGGCTGCTCTGGTCGGCCAGCATGTGGCAGATGGGGGTGAGACACAGACATGACGGCAGTTTCTCCCAGAGGTCCTGATGCTGACGCATGCCCTCGCCACGCCGTGGGTGTGTGTGGGTGTTGGGCAGGGCCAGCTCTGCCAGGGGCCGGAGAGCCCTCCGGTCCTCCCACTGGTCCTCCCACCGGCCCGGGGGCGGGGAAGGAGGTGTAGACGCGTGTGCCTGCAGTGATAGCAGGTGGCGCGGACCCAGGGCGCAGTCTGCTCCGGCCTCTGCTGGGGGCTCAGGTGGGAATGCTAGGCACCGGAATTGTCTTGCGGTGGAAACTCTTTGTCCAGCCCAAGGAGACAGCAAATAACTGTGGGGCAGCTATAAATACTGAGCGACACTCACTCCCAAGACCTCTTGCCAGGTCACAGCCAGAGGCACCTGTGCCCCCGCCCAGGAGTGCCGACCGCTCCCAAGGCCACGGGACCATGCAGAGGGATGCAGGAAGGATGGGCCCAGGGCACAGCTGCCGCCGCAGGCCCTGCCGCTTCCTTCTAGGAAGGGTGCAGCTGCGTTCCCGTGTCCGTATCGCCCAGTCCTTCCGGGGCCTGCCCTCGAAGCCACCAGCTGGAAGTGGGAAGCTATGTGTCCCTTCACGGCTTGTGACCCCTGGGAAATCCCCGGGCGCGGCTGCCGCCGTTCATGTCCTCGGAGGGTCTCTTGGCTTCAGAGAAAGAGGGAAACACGACCCGGGTGGGTGCTGGCGACAAGCACCTGCTTCTGTCCCCTCCGTGTGTCTTCCCTTCTTCTGTTCTTGGTTTCTTTTACGTCCCCTGTCATCTCACTAGAGACGGGAGCCTTTTTAAACAGGGAGGGGTTGTTAGAGGCTGTACAGTTATGACTCCCTTTACTTCATTGCATTTTTTTACATTTTTAATTTTAATATTAATTTTAATTTTAATTTTTATTGGAGTGTAGTTGATTTATAACATTAGTTTCAGGTGTGCAGCAAAGAGATTCAGGTACAAACACATTTTTTTTTTTCAGATTCTTTTCCATTATATGTTATTACAGGGCATTGGAGACAGTTCCCTGTGCTCTACAGCAGGTCCTTGCTGTTTATCAATTTTATATATAGCAATGTTTCTCTGCTAATCTCACACTCCTGGTTTATCCCTCCCACCCCTGGAAAATTGAGCATGGAGAGGGGCAGTGGTTTGTCCAGGTTAAGGAAAGGGAAGCCCAGATGTCGGACAATTCTTAATACAGGATGGGTCATCTTTCTTCCCCCCTGAAGTCCACCGCTTCTTACCCACATCCATCTTTTCCCACCTTATCTGTGGAGCAGTTGGACAACCTGTTTCTCTGTCAACTTGTTCACAAATTTTAGTAACACAGATGGTTTCCAATTTCCTGCAGCATCGTTAACAAAGCGAAGCAATAGAACCTTGCTGGATTTGGAGTCCTGGTTGGTAAAACCACCTTCACTTCGCTTCAGACACATCACCCTCTCACCCGGGGCCACACCCTCATCTTCACCTCAGGGACGCTGGACCACAGGCTCTCTAGAGGTCGCTTGGGCCGAAGCATTTTCTCATCCCTCACGCGGTTTCCATGTCATCTGACTGGTTTGAACACACATGTTGGGGGGAGCAGGGTGTTTGAGACATCCCAACCTGCCAGTCCCCAAACGTAAGAGTTTGGCCCATCATACTTGAGAGCTGCTTTTTGTTAGATCTGCTAAAAAGTGAGCTACCAGCAATCCCCCCCCCCCGACCCTGCCCATCACACATTCTCGTGCACAGCCCTGAACAGCGGTCGGAGTGAGGGTCCCAGGAGAGGTCCCTGGGCGGCCACATTCTGTGCTGTGTTTCGGATCAGCCCTGAGTCTGGTGATTCCTATGAAGGCCGACTATCTCAGCCACATCTTCGAGGCAAGAATTCCCTCCCACGTTACATCTCCATGGCTTGGGTGTCCTGACGTCAGCCAGGGCCTGATGGGACAGAGCTTTGTCCTACAAGCAGGACGTTATGGGGTGTCTCACTCAAGTATCCTGGGTGATTTACTGAATGCATGTGACTGGAGAGCTAGGGACATTCTCGTTGTATCTCAAGACCGTCTCTGCCAGGCCGGGCCCAGTGGGAATGGGGCACAAGTCCAGGACTCAAGGCTAGCGTGCTAGTCGGTGCTTCGCAAAGGGCCCTGAGTGCAACTGACCCTCGGTGCAAAGCCAGCTCTGCACCATGTGAATCCGCTGCTGGCTGGCCACCTGTCTTTTCCTGAGGTCACCCTTTCTCCTCTCCCCAGCGGGCTGTGGGAGAAAGAATCTGAGACTGGGAAATCTGCCTCCACTGCATAATAACCCTAGTGATTCTGAATAAGCTGCTTAATTTCCTTATTAGAAAAATAAATCTACTAACAATATGGTGGCTATTAGGGTTAGATCAGGAAGGGTAACCACGTAGATGATTCTAATGGCTGATATTTTATTTCCATGTGATATTTGTGAGTCCATATGGTATGTCCAACACTCAACATTTCATCCTGGAAAATATATTAATCTCTATTTTATGCATTAGCAACTTGAGGCACAGAGGCGTTAGATAACTTGCCCAAGGTTACAGAGAGAATATTGTAAAGAGATACGTGTATACACACACACACACACACACACACACACACACACACACACACACACACACACACAATGGAATATTACTCAGCCACAAAAATGAATGAAATAGCACCATTTGCAGCAATCTAGATGGACCCAGAGATTATCCTATTAAGTGAAGTACGTCAGCTAGAGAAAGAGGAATACCAATGGTATCACTTATATGTGGAATCAAAAAATTGATGCAAATGAACTTATTTACAAAACAGAAATAGACTCACAGCCATAGAAAATGAACTTATGGTCACCAAAGTGGAAATGGGGGAGGGATAAATTCGGAGTTTGGGATTAGCAGATACACACTACTGTATATAAAATAGATAAACAACAAGGACCTACTATATAACAGGGAACTGTCCTCAGTATCTTGTAATAGTTTATGAAGGAAAATAACCTAAAAAATTATATATATATATATATGTATGTGTGTGTGTGTGTATATATATATATACATATATATATATATAATATATTTGGTTCATTTCTGACAATGATATGTGTGTGTATATATATATATAGAGAGAGAGAGGGAGAGAGAGAGACTGAATCAATTAAAAATGAATAAAAAAATTGAACCTTTGCTGCTAAAAACTATTTTTAAAAAGTCCGTGGTCTAGGTCTATCTTTATTCACCCAAAGTGCCTGCCGAATCAGATCGCCCTGTAAGTGCAGACCCGGGTTGGAATGAACAAGGCTGCAGGGTGCTTCACCAACATCCCTGCTGTAGGTGATACCTACATCTCTTTGTCCAGAGCCCCAGCCTCTTGGAGTAGGGATCCCACTGTGCTTGTTGGCTGGCTGTCTTCCAGGACGGGTGATCTGCCGGACCAGTTGTCTCCAGTTCTGCTCCTTGGAATTTCTCAGGACTGAGGATAAAGGACTTACACAGTTCTAATTTAATCGCATTGAGCAAAAAGTGGTCCATGCCCAAGAGAAAGGTTGGCGGGTCTGGGGCCGAGGCAGACTTTTCTGTCCCAGATGTGTCCTCCTCAGGCACAGACCCAGGACGTCACTTCTTCTGCCGTGACCGCCCTGGTGTGGTGCAAACTCGGGTGCTCTCTGAGCCTGGAAGAGTCTAAGACAATCATTGTCAGAAATGAACCAAATTAAGGAATGGAGGCTCAGTTTTCTCTAACAGAATCAGTTGAGACCAGTGAATTCTCTTACGGGTGAAGCGCCTCCATCTGAGCCCGGTTTGTGAATTCTTCTAAGCAGTGAGCTCATGGTGTAGTCCTGTCTGGCAAGTAGCTCCTTCACCTGCAGCTCTTGTAATTTATCATGTGGGACCAGTACTCTATGTAGAAAGTCATATGAAGATACTTAATTTATGTAATTATTGTATGAAAAAATATATGACATGTCAACTAGTACCTTGCCTCCCAGGTGACCTGAGGCTGCAGAACATCCCGTCTGCACTTGTAAGCACTGGTAACTTCCTTGTTTACCTTACAAACCACAAGCTTGGCTGAAGGGCCTGGATGGACAAAGGACTGTTTTTTTGTTTGTTTGTTTGTTTAATTGATGTGTGGTACGGATTAATGTGTTGAGAAAATAGAAGTAGGGGAACTCTCTAGAAACGTACCAAATTCTCATCCTTAAATAAGTACTATAATTGTTCGAACTCATTGTTCATGTTATTAGATCCACATAAAAGGAGCACCTTACTGAATTAGTAGCTAGTACAACATAAGTGAGTTTGGGATGCCACAGGCCATTTTTAAAAGCACAATGTTCTTCGGATTGATACCTTCAAATAGTTGTGAGATGGACTGTTATTTCTGACCTCACTGAATGGTGAAAGTCTTCCATAAATGTATCTACATGCAGCATTACAAGTCCAGAGTCTATCCATTCATGAAAAGAAAATGATCAGCCAAGTGTGAAGAGAAGAGAACTTCACCCAGCTGAAAAAACGAGCATCTACAAGAACACATGTACTATCGCACTCACTGGTAAAAGACTAGATACATTCCTCCAGAGACTGGGTGCAAGCTTTGGGCATTAACTCTCACTGCTTCCTGTGAGCCACAGCAATTGTAATAAGGCAAGAAAAAGAAATAAAGGCACAATTATTTCGCAGATGGCATGATTGTCTATGGGGGACTTCTAAGGAATTTTCTAGGGCAAACAATGGATTTATCAAGCTTGCAAGATAATGGTTAATAACCAAAACTCAAACAAGGGGAAAAGGAAACATAAAACACAATTTACAATAGCCTCCGTCATACTTAGGAATACATTTTATGAAAGATGTTTAAGACCTCTACAAAAATGACTATAAGACATTGTTAAGAGAAGACAAAAAAAAAAAAAAAAAAAAAGAGGGAAAAGCAGATGAAAGCCACAGGGCCAGGCTAGTACACACTTGAATGGATAAAATGAAAAGACACCTGTATCAAGTCCTGCTGAGCATATGGAAAAACTTGAACTCCGATATGCTGAACTTGGCACTGCAAAATGGTCAACCGTATTTGAGAAAAGTTGAGCAGTATTTATAAAATGATGAATGTACTTATTATATTCGCTTATTTGTTTGTTTGTTTTTGCTTCTGTGTGACAAATTACTGCGAATTTAGCAACTTAAACTGACTCACATTTATTATCTCACAGTTTCCACGCACTAGGAGTCCAGGCAATGCTTCACCCTGGTCCACCACTTGGAAGGCTTCAGTCAAGGTGTCACCTGGGGCTGAGGTCTCGTCTGAGGCTCTGGGTCCACTCCCAAGCTCACGTGGCTGTTGCAAGGAGTTAATTTCCTTGCAGCGGTACAGGTCATGGTGTCTTGCTTCTTCGAGGCCAGGAGGCCAGTTTTTTACCCCAGAGCCTCTTTTAAAAGGCTTGCCAGATTAGGTTAGGCCCACCCGGGAGATCTCCCTGATAATTGACTTAAAGCCAACTGATTCGAAGTTTTAATTACAGCTTCAAATTCTTGCATCTTTGTGACCCAATCATGAAAATGACATCTGTCATTCCCAGGTCCTGCCGCCACTCAGAGGAAGGGATTACAGGGGCATGCAGTCCAGGAGGCAGGGAGTCTGGGGGCAGTCTTCAGAGTTCTGTCTGCCATACTTACCATATAACCCAGTAATTCCACCACCAAGCACTTACCTGAGATAACTGCAAACACATGTTCACAAAAAGACTAGTACATATGTGCCCACACCAACATTACTCACAGTAATTGAAAAACAGAAAGAAACTGACCCACCAACAGGCTAACGGACTGTCTGTGGTGTAGTCGTCAACTCAGCAATGCAAAATGGAAAAAAAATGGACACATGCTACAATAGAGATGTATCTCTAAAACAGATCGAGTGGAAGAGGCCAGAAATGAGAGAATGTGTATTATGATTCCATTAATATGAAATGCTAAAAGAGGCAAAATCAACCTATTGTAACAGTGAGTGTGACAGAAATCTGATCAGCGACGTCACGAGGACGGGGCGGGCTGACTGCAGAGGAGCAAGAGGGAACTTCCTGAGTGACGGAAGTGTTTTGTATCTTTTTTGGAGCGATCGTCAATGCACAAGTATGTATTTGTCAAAACTCATCAAACTATACACTGAAAACGTGCGTGCTATGTAAATTATGCAAATTATGTCTCAATAAAGTTGAGTCTTTTTTGTTAAAGGGGCCATTTTACCAAAACCAAGCAAAAACAAATTCCAGGGGCCGGATTAATCTCAGAACACACGTGGAGTGATTCCTTTGCTTGATATAGTGTCAGACACTGAAACCTTGACCGTCTACAGTGTGTCCAAATACTCCGGCCCAGAACCTCGCCTGCCGTCCAGTTAGTGGCCAGCATCCGGCATCCGTGATTGGCTTCACTTGTCTTGCAGTTTATGGATCTTCAGGCATCTTCACAATTGGCTCATTTTCTGCCTGAAGCTCTTGTGCATCCATGCTGTCCTTATTTTTTTTTTTTTTTATAAGAACAAGGAATAACTTGAAAGAAAACAAATCGTTTCTAACAGTTGTTAGGAAAATTTATCATGATGGTATCAGCCAAAGATCCCGTTTTCCTTGCAGAAGCCCTTTCTCATTTGATACACACACACGTACACCTACACACGTTATCAACTTACTTCACTATCTTGTCCTCACTACAAAGAGCAATTCCAAAACTACGCTATGTGAGTTGTCCGAATTGCTAAGTAAAAGGAGAGCTTGTTTTCACCAAACAGTACCGATCCAGCTGAACAACAACCAGGCACGGGGAAGGGGGACCTTGCGGCGGTATACCTTATTTATATATATATAAATCTCCTTTTCTTCAGACAAAAAAATGCCCAAGACTAATGAAATAAAGCTTGAACATTTATGTTAGTCTTGGTTCTTAAAGAATTGTGAATTATAAACAAGACATTATCAAAAATGTCTTCAATTCACATCAAAGAGCTTGTGAAGACAGCAAATCGGTTATTAAAGGAATTTTTAAATGAGATCTCAAAAAAAATGTTATTCATTTCATCCTTATAACAACCTAGTAGAATACAGGCCAAAGTGATAATTTTGCAAGTGACGACACACGGCCAAAGAGTTTCTAAGTCTTCTTATTTTAAAACAAAACTCCAAATGTGTAGCTAGCAGTCCCTGGGGGTAAGCATTAGCCTCGCACCTGTCCTCCAGCTGCTCACAGAGCAGTGGGGGCGGGGCGGGGGGGGGGGAGTCTAGTAACTGGTGATTTCAGCGCGTTCCCTACAACGAAGTCCCAGAAGGCACAGACCTTGCAGGCAGAGACACAGGACACCACCAGTTCAGGGATGGTGTGGTAGGATGGAAGCTGGTTCCTGGGATTCCTGGAGACAACCCTGGAGCTGAGATGTGAAAGAGGAGACATATGAACAGGGGAATGAAAAAGTAGTATGTGTAAGGAAAAGAGGCAAGTGTGAGAAGGAACAGTCAGAGAACAGGTGGGCACAGGGGAAGGGCGAGAGAGAGATGGTCTTGGCCAGCCCCCTAAGGGCCACATTTGGTAACGTACCACCACTGGCCTCTGCGTTGTGTGCTTCAAGTCACTGAAATTGCAATAATTGGCTTTATAACTGCGTTACAAACCCTACCCCGTGTTCAGGGATGTTTAAAAGTACGTCAGCAATATACTAAGCTACACAATCAGGATGCAAGTAACAAAGTCAGTCATCAACAGGGAATTGTGAATTAGCCAAAGGGAGTCACACATGTGAAATGGACACAGTCCACACTTTCAGAATTGTCAAAAAACAAGAATCTTCCTGAAAGGCCGGTGTAGCAGATCCCAAATGTTTTATCTAGTGCTTAAAAAAAAATGAAATTCCAAGAAACAACCAAAAACCCTTGTCTTCTTTTTCGTAATTCTATAATGCAAGGTGAAAATCAAGTTTTACCCGTAATCTATTTTTGAATGCCTAGTTTTCAAAAGCGATCAGAATGAGTCAGATCCAAGAATCTGTTTCACCACATTGCAGCCTATTAAATTTAGTGTTTGGTGGGGTGGAGGCATAAACTTGAGAGAACTGCATATTGAGTATGTAAAAGGTATTCTACTCTGTGGACTTAAAATATCGTTTCTTATTTTTCCTTGTGAAAACAGAAGCGCATGCCGTGAATACTAAATGGCTTTGTATTGCTTAAAAAGACTTTGGCTGCTGTTCAAGGCATTGACTTCACAAACATTAGGAAGGGGACGTTTTTACTGCATGTTCTTACTAAGGCTGTTTAGTACTAACGAACATGGAATATAGTGGTAATCATACTTATGTCCTTTTTTTTGTTCTTTTTGTTCTTTTTTTTTAATTGAAAGCAGAGAACTTTAACAACCATTTAAACATGTCCTTTTAGGCACATGACAGATATTCATTCAAAACTTACAAAAAAATGCAAAGATCTCTATAAGGGAGTGCTTGGCTGTTAATTATTAAAAGTAAGAGTCAATTTTATCCCCAATATTTTGGGAAACTGAAAGCTAGACAGTTTCCCTCGCTTCTCTGTTACACAAGAAGGATTTGAAAAAGTACCGCAAAATATACAAGAATGATAGGTCATTAACTCATGCCTCGCTTGATAACTGCCTGTGATGACCACCGACAGAAGTGATCCTGCTTGAAAACACAATTCCGACTAGCTCTAATTTCTGTTTTCATTCAAAATTAATCACGACAATGGAGACGTTACCTACAAACAAACTTTCCGATTCAGGGCCTGAGTTATTGACAGCCACCATAAAACCCTTCCTACGTGTTGTAGTATTTCCCGTCCTCAGAATCCCTGCCCAGGGCCCAGCTACCCCCAAGGACCTTCCCAAACGTCTCCTGTTCCCTTTCAGACCCCTGCGGACAAGGTCTCGCTATGTTTGCTTAGCTTTCGGATCTGCAGGATTACCTTTTGCTGTTAGTTCTAATAAAAAGTGTGTCTTAGGGATCTTAGACGTAAGAGGATCCTTCTGGGCATTCGTTTCCAAAACCCATCCTGATATCCCATCTCCCTGCAGTACGAGGGCTCCCAGACAGTGCTCAGTGACAGGGAACAGCACTCTGCTTCCACAGCAGTCTGTGTTGGATAATCTAGACTATTAACAATTTTCCCTAAAATGGGAAAGTATAAACATCATTGACCAAACGAATCAAAATGAACACTGGTTGTAACTGTGTTTGGTCTCCTCTCTGTTGACTGCATTTATGCCAGTGGGTGTTTATTCGTTTTGTAGTTCAGCTAACTGGACTGGTTTCCATGAGGCTTCTTTATATTATTTGACAGGTAAATACGGTAGGCTGAACCCCGTGGGGCCACAGGAAACAAGTTCGCGTGTCCACTCTGTCAACACGCAACACCTTTCTGACTTGGCTCCTGACCGGGGTCCAGAGCGACGTGCTTCCTCTCATGGAACCCAAGGCTGCTTCTGTGTCCGGGCGGTGACATCGCACCATGCACTTGTGTACAGTGTGCATTTGTCAGTGACATACTGAGTTCTTCCCACACGTTACGTTTCATCATTCTCTACAACTCGGACAGTGGCAACTGCACTGCCTCTAGTCCACTGTCTCTGGTTTATTACAACACCCACGATAAGTACAAACATTTATTAACTGCTTCCTATGGGGTGGGGAGCGTTCTGAGACTTTTCTGTTCTTTATTTGCGCTGTCTCAGTTAATTCTCAGGGTAGCTCTGTCTGGTAGACCTGTGGTCATTGGTAGCAAATAACTTGAACCTCGGGAATTCAAGAGTTGTATTTGACTCTGTATTTTATCCACTCGTACTGGTTGTGGGAACTTGGAGAAACCACTTTCACTGGAGAAATCTCAGTTCCCTAAATGATAAAACGGGTACTGTAATTGCTCCCTGAAATTATAGAGGCTATTCTGGAGGTTCAGAAATTACAAGCAGAAAACTAAGAATTAAGAGACACTTAAATTTCTGAAAAGTCTGATTTAGCAACACAGGTAGTACCGTGCAAACGGAGCGTGGTTTGAGACCAGCCGCGCTGCCTGGGAACTCGGGGGACAAGCCGATTCTCAGGTCTCACCCCAGATCGAGAGCCACTGAATCAGAGTCTGATTTAACAAGACGCTGGCCATTCCTACGCACACGCAGGTTTGAGAAGCGGGGACAGAGCTGTGGGGCGGCGGGGACGTGGGGAGGCTGCACTGAGGGGCCAGGGCTGACCTGAGTCCTAGCTCCACACACAGCAGCTGTTTGAAAAAACTACTTCAGTCTCTTCATTAAAAAAAAAGAAGAAGAAGAAGAAGAAGAAAGGCAAATGCCACTACCTCAGAGCTGCAGTTTAAAATAAACTAGATTAAATATATGTACGTGATCAACCCCACCCCCAGAATGTCACTAATGTCTTTTACATCTTTGTTGACTCCAAATATGGTATTTTAAAGCAATGCTTTCCTTCCTCTGACCTTAAAAACAATACCTGTTCATTATGGAAAACGGGCAAAATGCGCACTTTCGCATGCAGCTTTATCTCCGCGTAAAGCTGTGTGAGGAACCGGACGTGTTTCTGGGGCTTCTGTCAGGTTAAGTGGCTGTTAGAAAAGAAACCTGTGCTGCACTTTGGGAAATTGGGTTCTATTTTCTTAAAGTAATTCTGTGCTAACACACAGTGCCTAGAATGTGTTTTGCATACAAACCTTCGGAAGAGGTGGAGCCCAGCCTGGGGTGCAGAGAGATGGAAAAGGGGAGTGGCAAGGCCACTGGGGGCTCCTTCTGCCAAAGGCGGAGGAGACCCCACGCCCCAGGGCACGGTCTGTCTTCCCTTTGGGGAGGTTTGCCATTCATGGACCTGGCCTTGTGCGTGCCAAGTGCTGTCTTCTTAACACCGGCCCAGCGGAGGGCGTGACTAGGTTGTCACAGAGCGGCTGCCAGTCCTCTGCGCTAGGCTGAAGGAGGGGGCTTTCCATGGGGGCTGCGGTTGGCTTCTCCTGTGATGAGAACAGTTTTTGGTCACATGGCGCTCCTGGAATAATGCAACAATCAGCTTTATTTTTGCTGAAGGACGGTTGTCTTCAGAACCAGATCTCTGAATCCTCAGCAGTAAAGATACTTGCCACGCCACCACTTTGAGAAGGTAAAGGCTTATGCCGTTAGGTTCTTCCAGTGGAAGGCACCCATGCATTTAGGATTGTAGCTCAAATCATGCAGGGTTCCAAATGGCCCCTCACGGCAAGATGTTTCAAGGTCAATGGCCGGACAAATTGTCCCTGTAAGAAAATCTGAGAATGACTTGATTTCAAGGTAAACTCATAAATTGGTAACTGAGGACTTCTATGCCTTTGGTTCTGCCTTCCCTTGGAGATCATCAGAGTAGACCTTGGTACTGAAAACTTCAAGGGACTAATCTCTCACCTAAATGTCTCGTTCCTCCCTCCCAGTCAGTTGTCACAGTAGCTTCCCTGCTTCCTGAACGGAGTTGTGTCCCTTAGGACAAACCCAGTGACTGCGAGTGCAGACCCAGCCTTGGTCTCCCCAGACGGCGTGGAGTCTGTGGGAGCACCGAGCCAGACTTCGCACATATGGGACTTCAGGGAAGTGGGGGCTCTCTCAGGAAGGCAACTCCAGATGCCAATCTGTCACTCGGCACAACAGAGCGAGTTTAAGAACAGTTGAGTTGAATGCACACACGCACGGCCTGCGTGAGTCCCCCAGGAAGCATTTGAAGCAGGAAGCAAAACGTTTCTTACTATGTAAAGCTCTGGGTTTCCTGGGTGAGAAATCTGTTCCCGCATTTCTTCCTTTATGCGTGTGCTTATCTATATCCACAGAGAAGAGGCAAGTATTTTAGGCAGGAGCATCTCTGAGAGGCAGGCTTGCATTTGTAAGGAAAAAGTTTGGAGGCTATTTCAGTGATCCGAAGTTATTTCGGAGGGCCGAAGGGCTCTGCGGCTCTGTGCAAAATTCAGCTGAAAGTCAAAGCAAGTAAACCACTTTCCAAGATCCCGCAGTGAATTGCTGGCTGCTTTGAAATCAGGGTCCTCTGTCTTGAGTCCCTGCTCCTGCTATGTACTCCTGTGTAACAGATCGCCCCCAAATCCAGCGGCTTAAAACAACAGCAGTCATCCCTGTTTTTAGCTAATTAGCTTGGGCCAGCCTGTTCCATGCAGGCTCAGCTGTGCTGGTTTTCTGGGACCGCACGGGGGTGGGACTGCTTCCAGAAAGGCTCTGCTCTTGGGGCAAACAAATGGGCCAAGGCTGTTCCTGAGGGGTTCAGGTGGGGCTGCATCCAGGGACGTCATTACTTCTTCACCTCGGTCTTTCCTCTGGCTTCTTGACAGCACGTGCTACAGTTTGTCCGTTTGCTTGCCTGTTTGTTTTTTTTAGTAGACTTGTTTTTAATAGCAGTCTTAGGTTCATGGCAAAAATGGGGGGAAGGTACAGAGGTTTCTAAGATTCCCCCTGCCCCTGCACAGGCATGGCCTCCCTCATTATCACAACCCCCCCCCCAAATGGCACATTTGTTACAGTGAGGAACCTACATTGACACATCATATAATTCAAAGTCCAAGGGTTCACTCCTGATGTCGTAACTGTGGGTTTGGGCTGGTGTATGACATGTGTCCAACGTTACTGCATCCTGCAGGGTAGTTTCATGGCCCTAAAATCCACTGTGCCCTAACTATTCACCCGTCCCTCACCCTCCCTTGCCCCTCTCATCCACTGATCTTTTTACTTTTGCCATAGTTTTGCCTTTTCCGTATAACTGGAATCAAAGTCTGAAGTCTTTTCAGATTGGCTTCTTTCACTTGGTAAGACACATTAAAGTTTCTTCCTGTCTCTTTATGGCTTGATCGCTCATTGCTTTTTAGTGCTAAATAATATTCCATTGTCTGGGTAATTTATCCACTCACTTACTAGACCTTGGTTGCTTCCAAGTTTTGACATGTTTCAGCAATTATGAAGAATGTGGCTGTGAACAGTCAAGTGAAGATTTCTGTGAGGACAGATATAAGTTTTCATTTCCTTCGGGTAAGTACCAAGGACCACAACTGTTGCAGTATGATTACTGGATCACGCGATGGGTACGTTTAATTTTGTAAGAAGCAACCAAGCTGCCTCCAGAGCGGCTGTACAGAATCCCCAGCAGCAATAAGAGAGACTTCCTGTCGCTCCACATCCTCGCCAGCGTCTGGTGCTGTCAGTCTTCTGGTTCGTGGCCATTCTGATAAACATGCGGTGGGGTCTCATCGTTTTAATTTGCATGTTCCTGATGACTCGTGATGCTGCCTTCAGTCCTCACGCTTATTGCCATCTGTGTGGCTCTTGAGGTCTTTGGCCCATTGTTTTAATCAGGTTGTTCCTTTTTTGCTTTTTGAATTTTGAGAGTACTTTGTGTATTTTAGATAACAGTCCTTTATTAAGTGTGTCTTTTGCAAATACCTGCTCCCAGTTGGTGGCTTGTCTGCTGATTCTCTTGGTATTGTCTTCTGCAGAACAGAAGCTTTTCATTTTAATGAAGTTCAACTTACCAGTTACTTCGTTCATGGATCATGCCTTTGGTATTGTACCTAAAAAGTCATTGCCTGACCCAAGGTCATGTAGGTTTTCTCCTATGTTATCTTCTAGGATTTTTATAGTTCTGTGTTTTAGATTTGGGTCTGTGATTCATTCTGAGTTAATTTTTGCAAAGAGTGTAAAGTCTGTGTCTATATTCTTTTTTTTTTTTTTTTTTGGCCTGTGAATGTCTAGTTGTTACATTATCATTTGTTAAATGGACTGTCTTTGCTCCATTGTATTGCCTTTGCTCCTTTGTCAAAGACCGGTTGACTATATTTATGTGAGTCTATTCCTGGACTCTCTGTTCCATCCCGTTGTTCTATTCATCTATTATTCCAGCAATACCGTTCTGTCCTGACGACTGTAGCTTTATAGTAAGTCTTGAAGTCAAGTAATGTCAGTTTTTTAACTTTGTTCTTCTTCAGTATCATGTTGGATATTCTGGGTCACGGCTTTCTCTATGCATGAAAGAATTTTGTCTCTGAAAGCTCATGGAATCTCTCCCGTTCCCTCAGTCTATGAGTTTTAAATCCCTCTTAGGTCCTTCTGAGTGAAAATGGCATAAATCAGGTTTCTGTCCCAGCTGTGCCGTTGTTTTGATCCACGGGACCACAGTGAGCTCTGTTCTACAGCTGTTAGCACGCCTCTGTGTTGGGCCATTGTTTACGTTGCTGTGGTCACTTTATTCACATGCTGGGGCCCATGGTGCCATCAGGCCTGCAGTGTGATATCCCTGTGTTATCTCAGAGACACAGCGATGCTGCTGTCACTGGTGTGGTTCCAGAAACAACCTCAGGACCTACAATACTTTCAAGGAAAACCTACCCCTGACGAACTTTGAGTAAGAATAACACGCCTTTACGCATGGTGATTTCTGAAATGTGATTCTCTGGGTTGAGTGTCGTATCCGTGCAATTTTTTAGTTTTAGGACAAACATAGCATTTCAATTTGATTAAATAGGGAGTAGATGTGAATTTAAACTAGTGGAACTCAATTATTGGACTGATTAAACAAGAAATATATGTTGTCTCTTTTAATCTGCCTAATTACTGAAACACGCTTTTCTTTTGAAATGACTCCATTAGTCAAAAGAACAAAATCAATACATATTCAATTAATATTCATTATACAACAATTTGAAAGTTAAGTTTAGCACAGTCCAATACTGTGGTTTTCTTATTGGTAAATTGAAAGTTCATTTACTGGAGGAGGGCAGGGTGCTTCTGCTGCATTTAGCATCAGCGTGAACGCTGAATTCTAAATGTCAAGCCCATCTCCAGCTTGTAGGGGTTTGTTAAGTGTATGCAGGTCTGGGTGGGGGTGGGGGTGGCACGGCTCTGCTCCCTCAGCTCCGAGAACAAAAACTTTAAAAAGACCTATATGACGAACGCATGAGGTTTCTGGACATGAAATTAATTTAGCAAAACGACGTTTTAGCGCTTGAAGAGTAAGGAATGAGAAGGTGTCGAATGGACTTTCCTTAAGCTATGTACAAGTCTACCAACGAGGGGACAGAGCCGCGGTAAGATGTGTCTCTGCTGCTGTTACAGAATTCCCTGAGGGCCACTGCCCACGGCCACCCACTCTGTGCAGAAAGGAAGAATACTGTGCACAGATGATTCGCTTTACCGGCCAAAGTCCCCTGATTACTGAGGCGCGGGATGGGGCACGAGCGAGAGGCCAAGGCTGACCTGAACGCTCCTGGTTACGCCTGGACTGTGCCCGCGTGCATCTCGAGGGCAGATTTGGTTTTGTTCTAATACTTTTGTTTAAATGCCTGTTTCCGTTCTACAAGGCACTTTATTTTCTTACTTAACTTTCATAACACCTTTACCAGACTTATACACATATATGTGTGTGTGTGTGTGTGTATACATGAAGTCACATATTAACTCTTAATTATAGAACATAAGTAACACAGATAAATTAAATCAGTTTAATTCTGCATATATAGACATGCATGTGCCATGATCGGCATTCTTCCTCTGTAAATGAGTAAGCAGGCTCAGGCAGGTGGAATGATGCTATGAAATAGCTTACAAATAGCGCCAGTGGATTTCAAGCCTGCATTTTCAGTATGTGGTGTTCTTCTCTCTGCATCAGACTCCCCGCTTAGTGAACCAAGCTGCTGACTGACAGAAACAGGGAGGATATAACGGCGCCCACATACGCTTTAAGGATCATGTAGACTTTTTTTGCTCATGTCGGTCTAGTTAACATCAAACTGACCATAGGTCCGCATCTCAGCAGGCTTTTAATCTAGAGCCTAAATCATTCCGCTTAGAGGTCCCATTAAATTACTCACTCATTCAAGCATTCATTCAACACATATTGATGGTTGCCTATGACATGCGAGACTCTGTGCTGGTCCCTGGGGACAATACAACTGTGCAAAACATTGACCTGTCTCCCGCCATCATGGAGTCAAGAGGGAGCTAGACTAGAGGTCTAGGGATTAGACCAGTGGAGGAAGGACAGTTAGAAGGGGGCATGCGGAGCTGTGGCATTCATAGAAGGGAGGGAGCAATCTGGAAGATTCAGAGAAACTGCAGCTGGCATGTCTAAGGTCAATTCTCATAAGTAAGAATTAGCAGGCAAAGTTGAAGCATGAAGATGCGGGGAGGAAAGAATCATATTCTCGGCCAAGGAAATAGCACATGCAAAGGACCAAGTGCATTCTCTAGTCTGAGTTTTTCTCAACAACACAACAGCATGCTTCATTGTGCCAGAAGTACATGCGGTTCTCTGTACCCATCCCTGTTTGATCCCTGTGGATGCTGGGAATCAAGAAGGCAGAATAAAAATCTCCCCTTGCAGAAAAGAACAGAGTCAGACTTAAAACTCAGCCTGTCACCATACATATTTTTCTTTCCCTAATACTGTATTAACCACATAATACTAATTACCCATGGTTTATATCAAAATTACCCAAAGTGCAGTTTGCCTTCAAATAAGAAGGTTAACAGCTATTGCTCTGACCAATTAGACTGGACTGCAAAATTATAAATTGAGTCAAGGTCATTTATCCTTGGGCATTGACCATAGAGATGGCTGCACCATCGTGATTTTTCGGTGGTTTCTGTGTCATAAAGTCTGAAAGTGGAACAGAGTATATGTGGGCCAGACAGTTCCCCATCCTGTGTGCAAGGGCTCTCCACACACACTGAGCTCGCCCTTTCTAATTTATCAGTACTCTCACCTCATGATGACTGGACAGATAGAAGGGTAAACGCAGCACGCCTTTTGGGGTGCTTTGGGATTTGCATGTAGAAACAGGTAGAGGGCTTCCTACCTTTTTTCCTATTTTCCTATCTTCCCCTCCAGCTCTCCTGGGCACACACTTGCAAGGATCTTCTCTCAGACCCAAACCACCAAGTTATGTGTACTGTTCTCTGAAGGGACAACATGCGTACTCTGCAGATCAACCCTAAGAAATAAGTAGTTAAGACGGATAGACAGTAATACAGCCATTGATCATGCAGCATGGACTTAGGTCATCTTTGATACCTCACCGCTCATTCACCAAATGCTCACTGAGTCCTGAAAATCCGTCCCCATCTTCACCCTTTTATGTCTGTATTCTTCTGTGAGTGCCGTCAGCCTGGCCAATGGCTGGGCACACCTATACCATTTCCCACCTTCAGGCTTTTACGTCCAGCTCATTTACCGCTGATGTCTGCCACTCAACATCTATCCAAATTCCTTTTACTAAAACAATATATATATTTTTTTGGAGGAAGATTGTTTTCAAGGCTCTTCACCCATGAGAATTGGATAGAGCTGACTTCCCCTCCAGGCGTTGTGATGGGCCCACTCCAATGGCCCAATCGAAAGAATACAGGGGCATTAATCAGTTCAGAGCCAACAGGACACAGAAGACCTCTGCTGGACCTTCGCCAGATGTACAGGTTTTGTGCCTACTGCACATGAACTTGGAAGAAACGCAGTATCGCAGTTGACGCTGCCGTGTCACCCCGACTCGTGACCTGAAAACGAAGCCAAGCCTCCCGCCTGCAGGATGGACCCGACCGAGACTGAGACGAGTAGAGGCTGGTGAAGTCAGCTGAGTCCCTCAGCCCAGCCCTACCCCTGACCAAGTATTAGCATCACTATTCTGTAAACGTTCCCTTGTTCTTTAAGCCAATTTGGGTTTATTTTTGGCTGTTTTCCATCAAAAGCACTTGGAACTGGTGTGCTTTGCCAGCCCTGCCAGGCAGAATGGACGGCTCTCTTCTTCTGCATCTTCAAAACGCTTTGTTTATAGCGCTGTTGGATCGCTTGTCACATGGCTTACGGTGAGTTACATGCGTCTCTATCCTCTGGAGGGCATTAACCACGGCTAATTCCGCTTTCCGTCTCCCCAGCTCTGAGCACAGAGCCCGGCACACGGTAGGGGCTCAGTGAGGGCTTGTTCAATTAGCCAACCGGTTCACCACTCTTCCTCGGTTAGCTTCAAATTGCTTTCCCTTTCTGTGTTTACAAGCTTCGACTCCCACAGAACGAGAACATATCAGTGGATGTTTTAATGATTAAAATAATTAAAAGGCAATAGAGCTACATCATCGTGACAACCTCCTCAAAGGTGAACCACGTTAAACACTGTAAACTAATTGCCATCAGAGGGGAGCCAAATGTGGGAATCTGTCAACTGTTCGCCAAGAAATGTCACCATGGTTTTTAAGGCGCATTTTTCCGGGCTCGTATTATTTCAGTCCTTCTGTGGGCATTGGAGACCTTTTAAAATGAAGTATGCGTATTCTATTGATGAAAAGATAACCTTTAAGGGATTTTAGAAGAGGAGAAATTGCAGTCCCTGAGAGTGCCTTCCAAAGCCTTATAAAAACGCTACCAGCTGAATTATTATGGCATTTCTACTTCATTTCAGAAAATCCACCGCCCTCATGACTGAAGCACACCAGCGAGGCAGCCATCCAGACAGCGTCAGTGCTTCCTTCAGACTCGGGCGCCGGCTGAACCTCTCACCTGCTCCCACACGGAGCGCAACGCTGGTTCTAGAGCCCATGTGCGCGTCACCAACAGACCAGATTTGTCACATTTTCGCTCTGGTTGCTTGGCAAACCTAGACATAGTGAGGTCACTACACACTGCCCAGGTATTTTTTTTTTTTTTGTATCATAATTTTCACAGTAATCCTTCCTCCCTCCTTAAATGGATGGAAAGACCATAGTAGACCTTTATCAATCATTTCTTGCCCTGGTCACGAACGCCTACAGAGGCTGCTTCTGGTTCTCCCGTAAGTTCCTGGCACGCCCATCGTTTTCGGCCTTCGTAGGGCTTTCCTACCATTAGGTAGCAATGCTCCTGCATTCCACCTTGAAAGTGTCATTTCAGGAAGAGAAATAAAGAATCGTCGTGGGTGCTGGGCCAACAGGCTGCTTCTAGCTCGGGGCTCGTGGTTCCGTCCCTTGTGAAAAAGCACTCCTTTTTCCTTGACCTCACAGGCTAGTAAAAGTGAAGAAATTGGTATAGATGGTCTACGAGGATCACGATCGTGTTATATTTCCTAATTCTGCATTGCTTTTCTTTGAGAGAGCGGCACGCTGGTTCACGAGCGTGGAGTTCAGTGAACTTGGAGAACACTCGGAATTTCTTGCTTGGATGCGGCAACACAACTTTTTTTTTTTTTCCTTTCAAGTTACTTTGCCCATTTGTTACCTGGGGGAGCACACGCTCTTCTGAAGTTCTCTTTCTTGCTGTGGGAAGCAAGAACTGTAATCACGTACGAGGAGGAATAGAGCTCTCTCTACGGCTAAACCCCGAAGAATTGTGCAAGTATTAGAATGACCTCTTGGGATATTAATAAATTTCCCAAATTAATAAATGAAATGTGTAACTGTGTTAGGGGTTCTTCTTTTTATTTCCTGATACTTTAACTCAAACTTTCTGACCTAGAGAATTTCTAGGGGCTTGTGGAACCTCCACTGAGGCCCAGGCTGCTCCAGAAGGCCCTCAAGGACATCCTGAGCCTTGGTTAGACACCTCTTCTCTGTTCTCCGTGGCACATGCCAGTCATTACACCCCACACACCACTGTGTTTAAGATCCTTTAAATTAGACCAATTTCCTACACAATGAATTCCTTGAAGACAAGAGTATGCCCTATATGCAGAAGGAACCCTAATTCAAAATGACACCTGCACCCCAATGTTCATAGCAGAAATATTTGCAATAGCCAAGTCATGCAAACAGCCTAAATGTCCATTGACAGATGACTGGATAAAGAAGTTGTAGTGTATTTATAAAATGGAATATTATTCAGCCATAAAAATGACAACATAACACCATTTGCAGCAACATGGATGTCCCTGGAGAATGTCATTCTAAGTGAAGTAATCCAGAAAGAGAAAGAAAAATGCCATATGAGATCACTCATATGTAGAATCTTAAAAAAAAAAAAAAAGAAGAAAACAAATGAACTTAAATATAAAACAGAAACAGACTCATATACATAGAGTACTAACTCATGGTTGCCAGGGTGGAGGTGGGTGGGAAGGGACAGAATGGGAGTCCGAAATCTGTAGATACCGACAGGCATATGCAGAATAGATAAACAAGATTACACTGTGTAGTACAGGGAAATATATGCAAGATCTTGTGGTAGCTCACAGTGAAAAAGAATGCGACAATGAATATATGTATGTTCATGTATAACTGAAAAATTGTGCTCTACGCTGGAATTTGACACAACATTGTAAACTGACTATAACTCAATAAAAAAAAATAAAAATAAAGAGTGTGCCCTGTTCCTCTCTGTACACCCAAGACCCAGCCCGACAGGCAGCACATTACAGAACTCACAGTCAATGTATGTAAAGCAAGTTTAGATACAACTTAATAACAGAAGATAATCAGGACTGAAGTGACAAGGCAAAAGAATTCCCAGAAATGTGTACGGCAAATAGGAAACGCATTGACCAGACACGGGAGGAAACAGAGGGGATGAAACAGCATTGGACAAAGGAGAGCATAAATGCATATGAAAAGAAGGTAATGTGCTTTCTGTGATTAAAACCCGTAATTGGTTCAACATGGCTAAGGAATGTCAGAAAGGAAGGTTGAGAGGAAATTATAAGACTCTCTGAAGGTCAGGCTGAGACTTTATGGACGTGTCTACGGGCCAGGCGAAGACGTTTATGAATACATCCCGTGGGCGGTTCTTTCTGGCCTCTCCGTTGTAAAGATAGGGATAATCTCCTCGAGCCTCAGTTCCTCACACGTGAAGTCAAGAGGTTAGATTCCTAGGTGGTCCCTGAGGTCTCCTTCTCATCCGCTCCCCGTGATGTGGGGCAGGGCTGGCTTGCCCCACGTAGGTGGGGCTCTGGAAAGTGTTCCCCTCCCGGGTGGGTCTCCTCTGAGCCCAGGGCGATAAGTAACTGGCCTCCTCACTGAGCTTCCTTTCCTATCTTTTTATTTGTTTGTTTTCTTCTTTTTTACTGAGGTGTAATTGACATGTAATGTTGTGTCAGCTTCAGGTGTCAATGTAATGACTTGCTGTTTGTATACACTTCCAAACGATCACCACGAAAGTCTCATTGCTGCCCGTCACCAACCTGTCACCGTCTTATTTACAAATGCATTTTTCGTGTGATGAGAACTTTTAAGATTGATTCACTCAGCAACTTTCAAGTATGCAGGACAATATCAATCACTGTCGTCACCAGGCTGTACACTGCGTCCCCAGGACTCATTTATTTTATAGCTGGAAGTTTGTACCTTTTGATCCTCTTCACCCATTTGTCTACCCCCCACCCTTTCCTAACCATCTTGAAGATGATTCTTTACTTTGGGACTTTATGAGCACGTAAGGTAATTAGTTGAAGAGAACCAAATACATTTTGCTCAAGAGAGGCAGCCTGCCATGCAGGGAAGTGCTTGTCTGCAGAGGAAGGGCAGAGCTGAGTCAGAGGCCAGGACCCAGACCAGAGCTGAGATGACTTCTCATTGAGAAGGGCGGAGGCATTCTGACAAGGGGCTGACGCAGGAGCCAGAACTCCGGAGCAGGTCCTGTAGGTCTGGGGTGGCCGGAGCAGGCAAGTTCTGGAATGCTGATGTCAACGTGGCTGGGCTTAGAGAAGGTCAAAAGCGCCCCAAGAGGACGCAGCAGAACCACCAAGGCTGCCTGGTTGTGTGTCCATGGGTTTAAGCTCCCAACCATTTTCCATGGAAGTTTCCACTCGTGCTCCAGAAAAACGGAAAGTTCCCAAGTTACCGATGACAGTTTGGAGGCAAACCGACTCAGCAGAAGCTCTGACTGGCCAATACGAAGGCAGTTTGGCAAACAACTCAGAGAATGCATTTATCATCCTGTACCACAAGCAATCTGCATGGTTCTGTGGCAGAATAAAAATGCAGTGTGGACCTCTGGACATTCAAGTATTTTTCCCTGCTATGGCCTGGACTCAGAAGAGGGCTTTGTACGTGAGGAGCCCCTCTGACTGCCTTTTTCACAGGATGCTTTGACTCAGTCTTTTATTCACACGTGTAGGATAAAATGCTACCCAAACACATGAAGCGAAGGTTTTTGAGCTTATGGGATTTTACGAGAACAATGAGGGTCATAAAATACACGTTTATGTACAGAGCCCGATTCAGGAGCTTACAACCCGTGCCGTCCCCCCAGGCCCCGTGCTCCGCAGGGGCCCACCGCGGGTTGGTTAATGCTTTGCTGTCGTATTTTGAAAGTCTCAGTAATTTTTTTTAAAAAGGCTCAACATTTTCATTTTGTGCTGGGTCCTACAAATTACTTAGTGATTTTGTATGTATGTGTAGATGGGAAGATAGATAGATAGATAGATAGGTAGACAATGATGGTGGTGGTGATAGAAATGAATGAAGGAAATGAACCCGGGGGAAGGGGAAGAGGCTCCTGCTGTAGGCCGAGTGGCTGGACCATCATGTTTCTGCAAACTCTCTCTTCCTCTGCTCATCCTATCTAGAGAGGATATTTCCAGCCAATTATTAATAGAGAATGGAAATACTCTCAAGCAACTATTTTTTATGAGCTGCACCGAGATTAGTTTGCACGCTTCACTAAACGGAGTTAACATTATTTATGTGGGTACTTTAAAAGAGATTAGAAAGCCACTTCTTCCTGAAAAGGTAGTATATTCGTCAGTAACTTTCCTGCCACCTTTCTTTATCGCAAACTTCATGCCTAAGAAGCAGCTAATCCTCAGTGAAAAATATGCCTCGTACGTTGCCACCTCAAGCATCCCTCAGGCCCCCCCAGGTTCATTCCAGACATGCAGTCAGTGGACTTCAGGCCTGAGTTACACAGTGACTAACTGTGCTGCGGGCTGAAGCCTGTTGTGTGACAGCTGGATGTGCGGCTTGGAGACACTCACATGGGGAGAGATGCTCACAGTGATGAGTCTGTTCCAGAGAATAGATGCTGGAAATTCTCCAAGACTCAGTGTGAATTCCCATTGTATTATTATTTTGATGATTTCATATAAGTAATTTCCTATATTTCCGTCATTCAGCCATTCTACATTTGGGCTTACTTAAATGTGTGTGTGTGTGTATACATATGTTTTCTTTCTGATTAAAGAAAATCACTGATTCTGAATGATTAGTGCTAGAAGAACAATTTGGCATTATCCACTTCATTATTTTACAATTTTCAAGGATTTGGGTATTGACTATATATACATATATATATATATATATATATATATATATATATATATATATATGCCACGTCTTTATTTCCCATATACAGAACAATTATTCCTAAATATTACTTAAAATCAGTTCACTTTGAATATTAAACAAATTTAGTCTCCTTTTAAGCAACAATATCTATTAAACCTTAGGTTGAATAAGCTAGTTTTATGTTTTCAGAACACACATGGGCACACACACGTGTGTGTAACTATTTTTCCTAAAGTTTATCTGACGACCTAAAAATGGTTCATGTCTCTCTCTAAACACACACTCCAGCTTGAAGTATAGAGCTATAGTTCCAACTTCTCTTGGTACACATGAGCCAATGGAAGCAGAGTGAACTTATTAAAATAAAGAAAAGATTATCCCATGGCCCAAGGGAAAATCAGAGTGTTAAAAAAATAAATCTTATATTCTTTACCCTGTAATTTCTTACCTCTATCTCTTTGATAAGTTACTTAAAATCCCTGAACCTCAGTTTTCTCTTATGTGGAGCTTGAGTTTAATCACCATCCTAGCCCCTAAGAGATTTCTGACCCCTGCATCAGCCCACGGAGGGAAAATTAACGATGGGGGTGATAGGTACAGATGATGTGTGACCTGGTCAAGACTGTGAATATTTTTTCTGAGTGACATAGGAGACCACCGCCCAAGGTCACAAGGGTAGTTGTGTCCCAAGGCTAGCTGACAGACCATGAACAAAACCAAACTGTCTTAACTCTCAATCCAGTGACCCTGGTGCGGAATGAAATAAATTAATTAGATGTTGAATAAACGTCCCTCGAATCAAGCCTCTGTTTTCAAAGCGTTAGATTTTTATACGGCTGGTAATGCCCGTAGGACATGGATAACATTTTCTAATGAGAATATACGAACGCTGTTTTGCGAAACGATCATTGGTACCTGATTCTTGTCTGACATGATTGCTTCCTGGCCATTTATTGCTTAAGCGAAGGGTAGAATGATTGGTTCGTTTCTGATTTTTTTCTTTCAATCTAAACATATGGTTCTGTTTAAATGTGTCCATGTTTGCAACTTACAGTTGACGTTTTTGGCACGCGGGATAGTATCTTGCAATTATACTTAGTTTAGAAAGAAGGGTTTGCTTTAACAGCAGAATGCATGAAATAAAAAAGTTCAAGTCAAATTTATTGGCTGCTGAGAGCCCTGGAGAACGCAGACGTCTGGTCTAGGGGAACTCAATGGATTTCTGTTCTTGGTACTTGTGTGTTCATGTCCCACCCCCATCCTCACGGCCACTACATGAAAGCATCTGAGTGTCGTACAAGGCTAAAGCTTTTTGTGTTAATCTATCCCATATGGAGTAGGCATTAAACAGACAGCGAATTCACTCAAGGCCTGGGGGCATTTGTAACACGGGGACACTGTCAAGGGACTTGTGTAGCAAAGAATAAGGAAAAAAAAATAGAGAAAAGGGCATATGGAAATTAAGAATACGCTGTAGGCTGCATTAAGCCTGGAAATCATTGTCTGTGAAGACTCTGGTGATACTGGACATTCGCAAACAGCTACGGAGACTCCCCGGAGGAAGGTTACTTCCATTACAACGCTGTGCCCAGGAGACACATAGATTTACCCTATTTCTGTGTCTAACTGCAGAAATTAAACCCAGAAAGAGAATGATTCAGTGAAACTCAATAGTGTCCCCGCACTGGATCCTAGACATATGGAAATTAATGAAACGCAGGAGTTCTGCAAAAGTCATAGACGCGCACATGGTGAACGCTTCGTCATTTAAGCAAAAATATTTTATGTTTTAAGTACGCAATTTGAAGCAAGCGACAGAGATGTTGAGACATCTCGGTGGTTAGAGTGGCTGTACCAAAAGCAAGAGATGATCAGTTCAGCTTGTCTTGTAGCGACAGATGGTGGGGAGTGGGGAGACATCTGGGGCAACGGAGGTTTCTGAAGCAAACCGGGAGAGAGAGGCGTTTGTGCAGATGACCCAGGCTCAAGGACAGAGTCAGTCCCCAGCAGAGAGGGACTGAGAGTCAGTACCAAGGCTCCCCAGTTAGAACGGTTTATTTCCATCATGTCTTGCCTACATTTTTGCTTCTTTATTAGCTTTAAAATAGCTTGTTCTAAAATACAGATTCATTCCTTCTGGGTAATTTTACTCTTTATTTGTCCTTACACAGTCCTTAAAGGACTCTTCCAGGTGATGTAATCCCAGCACCTATTGATGGAGATCTCTTGTGCAGAATGAGCCCAAGCAAAGCCTGGAAAACCATTCGTCCAGCAGAACACATGCCCTAGTGGGTTTGTGAAGAGAGGGAGTCTGGGGCTGGATGATATCTGCAGTCTCTTCTAGGTCTGAGACGATTACTCTATGAAAGTTCTTTGGCTTCAAGGAGCCCCGCAAACACGATGAGCCTGATGGTACTTCTCCCCCTCACTGCCCGGATGGATGGATGGATGGATGGATGATCTCGTAGGGAACAGCCCTCTGAGTCATTCACATCAACATTCTTCTTATTGACAAATTTCTGCTGAACAAAAACTGAGTGCGTGCCCTGAGCCAGGCACTATGTGATGGGCACTGAGGAGACCAAAGGAGACACATGGGCCTCACCTTTGTTCTCATGGAGTATACAGTTTGGAGGAGGAACACAAATGTCACTCAAACAACCGCAGTGAAAAATATACACATAAGGGTGAATATAAGAAGTTGGCAGGACAAGAATGTGATTCCATGCATCATGCAATCAAAGAGCTTGAGCTGAGGCAGACTGGGCAGTCAGGGAAGGCTTCTTGGAGGAGGTGGTATTTGAACCTAAATCTGAAGAATAAGATAATTTAAGGAGAGAAAGGAGGGGATGGGCTTCTGGAGAGATGAAAGAGCTCAGCCCGAGGGATAGGGAAAGTTGTGACGTTAAAAAGCCAGATGGGGCCCAGTGGACCTGAGGAGGAAGTGGGAAGGAGAGAGGTGAGGGAAGTATCCTGGTGCAGGAGCTGCTCAGGGACTCAGAGACCAGGTGGAGGACTCTGCCTTGAACCAAAGTGATGGAGGAAGACACCAGAGGTTTTAAACTGAAGGTTAACATAATTAGGTTTGAACCTGAAAGCATCAATTTGGCATCCACTTACCTAGAGACAACCTAGCTGAGATCTTTTTTGAATCAACTCTATGTTACACTCCCTCTGTAGACAATTCTCAGGAAACCTTCCTCGCGAGGTGGTTGCTCTGCAAATCGGCGGCAGGGCTAATTAGCTCACGGTAGCTTAGGCCCAGTGGATGCTGCCACCCAGGGTGTCCCAGCCATTTTGCGCAGAAGAGCCTCGTTAATTTCCTCGAGAGGTTGATGTCATTGGGAAAAAACCAGGAGACACGGTAAGGTGTCCGAACAAAGACTGTGTTTGGAGAAGAAATTTAATTAGCTAATGAGATGACTGAACAACGGATCTTTATTTATTTATTTATTTTTGGTTGGGGAAGTAATTCCGTTTATTTATTTATTTATTTTAGAGGAGGTACTGGGGATTGCACCCAGGACCTTGTGTGTGCTAAGCATGTGCTCTGCCACTTGAGCTGTACCCTCCCCCCACTGAACAACAGATCTTTGAGAGCATGGGGTAGGAGGAAGAACAGCCCATAGAGGAATCAGAAATCCAGTCCCCTCCTGGACAGAACAGTTGGCCACTTTGGGCTTCTGTTTATGCGCTTAAAAAATAGGGTTTGTGCATTCACTCAGCACTTGTGTTCTTTCTTGTGTTTATTTATTTATTATTTATTTAATTGATGTGCAGTTGATTTACATTGTTGTGTTAGTTTCTGGCGTATAGCACAGTTATACATGTATGTATTCTTTTTCATATTCTTTTTCATTATAAATGATTGCAAGTTATTGAATGCAGTTCCCTGTGCTCTACAGTAGGTCCTTGTTGTTTATCTCTTCTATATACAGTAGTTAGTATCTGCTAATCCCAAACTCCCAATTTGTCCCTCTCCCCCCTTTCTCTGTCAGTAACCAGAAGTTTGTTTTCTATGCCTTGTTTTTAAATAATGCACCCATGTACCAAACCCTGTGCTAAGCTGTGGGGATAAAAAAATAAATGAGCCTGGGGCCAGCCTTCCAGTCACCGGCATCCTACAGGGGGATGTGAGAATCCGGTATCAGAGGAGTACCGACCTCGTTCTAGACCCTGGGCTCGGTGCTTCCAGGTGCATCTCATCAGTTAACTCGGACCACAACCAGGAGAGGTCAATAGCTTCCTCAGAGAGAGGAGGCACCAGACCTAAGGCCGGGCTGTCTGGTACGTGACCAAGCCAGACGTCACGGGCAAGTCTGGTTTCAGGACCTGTGTTCTTTCCACTGTAACGCAGTGTGAGCCAGTCGTTACAGAACAGTGATAAGCAGTTCGGAGGGGGTACGTAAGCGGAAGAATGATGTCAACAGAGCGGGAGACACTAAAAATAGCAGCCCTGCTGCCTCCTGGGGCTGTCCCCAGGGTCACATGCGCTGATGGCCTTGAAAGCGCTTTGTAAACTAAAAAGCCCTATGTAAATATGAGGGGTCACTGTCACCCACAGAACTGGCTCTGCTGCGTTAGGGTGCCATGTCCCAGGGTGAGGGCTGCATGCTGGGACTCTGGCTATTTCATTCATTCGTTTCCAGGACTTTCTCGGCATGCACTGAGCCCCGGGGGTGGGTCTGTCAGCCGGCATCTCATGCGTCCTAAATGGCAGTCGAGGGCTGTCAGCTGTGCGGGGACATTCCTGGGTGCTGAGTGCCGGAATGACACTTAAGGTTTTTATCTCTAAGCTGAAAGGGAAAGGATTGATTTAGCCTGGCACGTCCCAAGGAAAAGCCTCCGTCCCTCCCTCCCTCCCTCCCTCCCAGTTGCTGGAACTCAGAGCTGAGAGCCCTCCCCATGGGAGCCCCCACTGTGGTCCCAGCTGTTTCCGGGCAGGGCTGCCCATGGAGACAAGCGCCAAGCCTGGGGCCGGGGCCTGGATGAGTCACCCGCCCCACCTTGCCAGGGTTCAGGGCAAGGGACGGCTGGGAGACAAGGCCTGTTTAAAATTACAGGGGTTTTCCAGGCAGCCCCGGCGGGGGCTGGGGGATTATCCACAGCTGTGTTCAGCAGCCAGCGTGACAACAGGGCTGTGCGACCCAGTCAGAGCCCTCCAGGGGGGAGGTGCGGAGAGGCTGAGGCCAGAGGTGCTGCGCTGACCGTCTGAGCGGTCACTGCGGGGACCACCATCTGTGTGAATGTGTATTAATGTGTGTGTGTGTGGGGGGGGGGTCTATCATCTCATCACAGACTCAAACCCCGACTCCTGGCACCAGGGTTTTGCTTTCGTTTTTGTTTTCTTCTGCTTTGTTTTTTGAGACTGTGACAAGAAGTAGAAAAATGGAGAGAGGGAGCCAAGGGGAAAAGAAGAAAGACTGGCTGGGGCCCGAGGCCCGGAAGCCCTGCCTGGGGGTGGGGGTGCGGCGGAGGGTTCCCTGGGGCTCAGCCACGTGTGAGGAGCAGTTCTGGAAGTGGCATCAGAGTGGCTCTGTGGTTTAGACAAATGTAAAGGAAAAGAAAAAAAAGAAAAATTTACGGGCTCTTTTTATTAATATATTTTACTGATTGACGATTGAAGCTCGGTCAGGTTACAGTGCTTGTCAATTTCTGGTGGACAGTAATTGTCAGTCATACACATATTTACAGATTTTTTTCATATTCTTCTCCATTATAGGTTACTACGAGACACTCAGTACAGCTTCCCGTGCTGCACAGAAGAAACTGGTTGTTTCTCTGTTTCATATGTGGCGGTCAGCATCTGCAAATGTCGAGCTCCCAGTTTATCCCTTCCCACTTCCTCTCCCCGCCGGTAACCGTGAGATTGTCTTCTATGCCTGTGAGTCTATTTCTGTTTCGTAAATAAGTTCACATGTGTGAGGACTTTTTCAAACCTTATTTTTTATTGAGGTCGCGTCGGTTTATAACATTGTGTGTTTCATGTGTACATTGCACCTCTGCTTCTGTTAGCCCCGCATGTGCTCACCTCCAAAAGCTTAGTTTCCATTTGTCACCCCACAAGTGGCCCCCTTCGCCCGATTCACCCTTCCCTGCCCCCTCCCCTCTGGTGACCACTACTCTGTCCTCTGTATCTTTGTGTTCGGTCTTGTTTGGTTTTGTCTATCTATTCTTTGTTTTTAATATCCCACATATGAGTGGAATTATGTGGTATTTATCTTCTATCTGATTTACTTCACTTAGCATAATACCCCCAGGTCCATCCTTGTCATTGCAAATGACAAGATTCTACCTTTTTAAGCGGATGAGTAGCACCCCCTGTGTATAAAGCACACCTTCTCACGGGGCCCTCGGCATTTGCTCTTTGCGACGTTCAGGTACAGGACCACCTCCCGTTCTAGCAGCTTTGGTTGTTCTGCTCTCCTCCTGGAACACGGCACAGCCTGCAAGTGGCCCCAGGAGGGGCCGGGACGGGGCAGGCCCTGCCGTCTCCTGTAGGTGGGCGTAGTTTTTAGGGAGAGCTCCACACACTGGCGAGTAAACGCTACCCTAAGAGCAAAGACAATGAAAAAAAGTCCCATTGTTGATCAAAGTGTGTTTCAGCAAAACAGCGATGGGTTTGAAGTTCCCAGGACTCCTGCCTGGCAGAATACCACCCGCCGGCACCTAAGTCACCGTTCGCCCGTGAACGACTTGAATATTAAATGCCCACCTTCTCCAAAAGGAAGTTTTAAGAGTGTCACCCCTGAAGGGCCCTGGCCCTGCTTGCTTTGGAAGCTCTACCCACAGGCCCCGCAGAGCTCGCACCACAGACGCTCCAACCTTGTGCTGGTTTAAGAAAACCACACAGGGATCTTTCCTTTGTATTTTTGCAAGGACCTTGGGGTCACAGACAAAGGGTTATTTTCATGTCTGTCTTCAGCATTATTATCATAAGAAATTAATATCAGCCACCTTATCTAGGAATGCTTTCAGGGTCGTGACCTGACCCGAATTGTGAACCCAAAGCTGAACTGAACCATATTAATTTGCAAAACCCGCCTCTGAAACTGAAACCGGGTAGTGATTTTAGCTGAAATGTACACCAAAGCGACATCTTCTAAAAACGTGACTTGGCTTGATGTATCTCAAAAGCTAATGAAATGATGGAAAAATGTCTCTGACCGATGGGTCATCCGAGCGTTATTTGTAACATGAATCAAAGCATGTGCAGTGTGACTAAAATAATTAAAAAATAGAAAAAAAAACACTCAGGGTCTCCCCGTGACTGAGCCATCAGCTTGGCAGACGGTCCTGGGCGGGGGGAGCCGGTGCTGGCGAGGCCGAAGACCCAGTCCAGGAGCAGCCCCAGGGCTGGGGGTGGTGACCCTGAGCTTGGGGACAGCTCAAGGTCAGGCTGAGGAGGACAGGGAGTGGAACAGTGGGGGGGGGGTCTCCTCCTGGGGTGCCCAGGAAAGGGGTTTAAACCTTTTCTAACCCTGATGAGAGAGAAACATGCCAGATGGCAAGTGAGCCCATACACTGAATAAATAATTCAACACAGAGTTGGAAGCTTCCCTTGGTCCACTCCACTTCGGAATACTGCTTTCAGTTTCTAGCTGAGATCTGTTCCGCGTCCAGATTGGGGATGGAGGGTTGGTCGGGGAGGATAAAGAAAGAAAGAAAGTAAAAAGACTGCTCTCATTTCTTGCAAGAGACTCTGCTCCCTGTGGAAACAGCCCCAGCCCAGCCTCCAAAGATCCGGAGGCCCCTCCCCACGTCACCATCGTCCCACCCTGTCTCCTGTCTGCGGCCAAAGTGACGGACCACGTGAGTAAAACAGACTTACAAGCACCGCCTCGCCCTCCACCCCGCCCCGACGCCACCCACACCCCCGTCCACCAACCGCCCCCGCTCCCCGCGCCCCGCCCCGCCTCCGCCTCCCGCGCGTCCAGATGCCCTCCGTCCACTTGCCCAACTTCTCTGAAATAGTCCTTCCTCTAAAAATACACCTCCTATCTGAGCTCTCATTTTATCCCCCCTTTTATTTCAGCAGCTGCATCAGTTTTCTCGGGTGTTGTAACAGTTACAACTGGGTGGCCTGAAACAACCAGCTTTGGAAGCCAGAGTCCAAAGTTAGTTCCCCCCGAAACCTTTAAAGAAAGGTACGGGTCGAATTGTGTTCCCCCCAAATTCACCCGTTGAGGTCCTAACACCCAGGACCTCAGAAACCTCAGAAGGTGACTTTATTTGGAGACGGGTTCATTGCAGCGCTAGTTACGATGGGGTCAACTAGAGGAGGGTGGCCCTGTGCCCGTGAGACCGGTGTCCTTATGAGGGGGCGTCTGGACACAGCCCCAGGAGAACAGCCTGTGGCCTGAAGGCAGAGGCGGGAGTAATGTGTCTACACGTAGGAAACACAGAAGGATGCAAGCCGACTCCCAGCAGCTGGGAGAGCGGCATGGAGCAGACCCTCCCCTAGAGCCTTCGGAGGGAGCGTGGGCCCTCCGACACCTTGCTCTCAGACCTCCACCCTCCAGAGCTGGGAGACAACCTGACTCCGTCACTGAGGTCACTCAGCCCGTGGGACCTTATCGCGGCAGGCCTGGCACACACGGGGGCCTCCTTTCCTGCCTGTCCCCACCTCTGGCCGCTCTGGAAATCCTTACCAGCCCTCGGGCTGCAGCTGCGCGCTCCAGTCCTGCCCCCACCACCGCACGCAGCCTTCTCCGTGTGGCTGGGCCCGGCCTTCCCTCCTCCTGTCAGGGCAGGGGTCATACTGGCTGAGGGCCACCCTAATGGCTTTATCTCAGCTTAATTCCATCTGCAAAGACCCTACTTCCAAATAAGATCACACTCCTCAGTGCTGGGAGGTCAGGATGTCACATATCTCTCTGGGGGACACAGTTCTACCCAAACTCCTGGGAAGGGTGAAGCACGCACACTGCTTCTTCCTCAAACCTGGTTACTCTTTGTCTGCTTAGTGCCACGTGCGTCCTGCCTCTGACACCCCGGAGCTGGGGCTGTAGCACTCTTCTCTTCACCATTTGAAGAGCCCGCACTCTCTTCTCTTCCCTAACATCGACACAGCTGCCCGTGACCTCCCAAACACCGGAAGTCTCCGCCTTTCTGATTTCCGGGGGCACGGATGCCGGACGCCCTCTCCAAGGCTCCCCGGCCTCCCCTTCCAGAACGCTTCTCGAGCTCTTGACCCGATCTCAGAGTCCGCCCGCCCCAGCGGTGCTGCGCTGCCAAGGCCTTCTGCCGTGGGCCTGCTCCCCGTCCCCGGCACCAGCGCCCCTGGGGGGACCCGGGGCTAAGCTCACCAGCCTCCCCCGAGCACAGTGGCCATGCAACTTAAGCATAGACAGGCCTCGCACAGAATAAACACAGGGCAGCTCTTGATCAGGGCTGAAGGAAGACTTGAATGAATGGGACCTTGTGAGTTTTCGGAAAGAAGAGTGAAGCCATCATTCCACAAGGCAGCAGCCAAACATCTCGCTCTGGTCGGGATTCACCCACCGGTCAGGAGGCGCTTTGTGACCGCCGTGGGCTCCTCATTCTGCAGGGAGCGCCGCTCACCGCGGGTGTGGACAGGTGTGCTTTCTTCCTGGGTGGAATTCAAATCCTTGACGCCACATGAAAGATCCTTAAGCCTAAGGAGATTCAAAGTAATGTCTTCAAAGTTACAAGGAAGCAGCCCCACTTTGAGAGCCCGTCTCTAAAACGGCGAAGGATGGTAGCAATTTTACAGCACGTGGCACAAGACATGTGTACCCATAACCTCGTTCCTTTTGACACTGGCTTGTGCAGTTAAAGGAATGAATTGATTTGGGTAATTGAAAATTTGCAAGGACCACGATAGACTAGTAAACATGAGGAATAACTGGTTGCTGCAATGTCTCCTCATTTCTAACTCAGAGCAGGAAATGAGCCAGCACATGAGGTCAGCGGTTATGAACTAACGAGCAAACTGAAAGCAATTTCGTTTGTAAACAGGCCACGCGCAGAACGTGCAACGCCGTCCGTGACTGCAAGCGCCCGGGCTCAGGGCTCGGTTTCCAGGGCAGATAACCCGGGTTTCGGTCCTTGCCCTTTCACTTAATAGCTGCGTGCCATCGGGCAGTTTATTCCTGCTTTTCGGGTCTCGGTTTACTCCTCTGCGATGCACACACCTCACAGGCTGCTGCTAAGGTGCCACGGTGCAGCCGACGCCAGCACCGTCTGTGCCATGCGGGCCAGGTGATCTGTGCTCAGTGCTTTTCATCAGCGTCTGACTTCAGGTGGGGGGCAGCTGGGAGGAAAAGCCTCTCTCTGACTTCAGGTGGGGGGCAGCTGGGAGGAAAAGCCTCTCACTGAAGATGCAAATCAGCTGTTTGGGACCCCCCACCCCCCCGCTCGCCTTCCTTGCTGTGCTGCGTGGTGAATTTCCACATTAGACATTCGTGGGCCTCCTTCATCTTCCCGAATCTGCTGGGGGACCCTGGAGGTAGAAGCACAGCCTGTGTCCTCTGAAAGGCTACCCCGAGCTAAGGGACATGCTTGGATGCTGGTGGCGGGCGATCGAAGGGCGGGCAGTGACAGGATGAGGAATGAGGGGGGCTGGAGAAAAGGCAGGTCAGTTCAAGGGCAGAGCTCGGCTTCCGAGCCCACTCGCCAGCCGGCGAGCTGCCCGCCTCGGGCTGCCCAGACCCCGAATCCGCCTGGCCCTCTCTCGTGTGGGCAGAAGGTGCCTCCCACCGCAGGAGCCTCTGCCTCTGAGGTCACGGCGGGGGAAACCTAGAAAGCACTCAGGACTCTTTCTGCAGCCCAATCGCCATCTCCACGATTTCCCCGAAGTGCCAGGTCAGCTGGTCGTGTCTTCCCAATGATGACCTCAGCCCCGCAGAAACCATCAGTCTCTGTCAGAGGGAGAGTTACCCGAATGACACACTGTTGCTGCCTGTTTGAGTTTCTTAATGCCTTGTCCTAATGGATTCCAGTAAGAAGTGATGGCGGAGGGGAAACGGGGTCCAGAGCCCCGGGGTGGCATGCACTGTGCTCCCGTCCCCCAAGGAAAGGTCTTTACCGTCCGCGCTGAGTCCTGAGTCATACCTGACGAAGCTCACGGGCAGGGCCGCTGAGGTCCATTCAAGGCAGGGAACCATTCTGCCGCCTTGAGAGGGATGAGTGAGTGAGCTGCAACAGCATTCGCAAGACAGCGGGGCAGTTATTTTCCGTGTTTTCAGCAAGGAAACCGATTCAGATCAGGGAAAGAAGCGTGGGGCAGGGCCCCTGGTGTTTGCCCAGCGCATCTGTTCTCTGCTGTCCCCTGGTCCGGAGGCTGGCACGTTGAGTCCTTTAACAGCCCTGTGTGGTGGGTGGTGTCATTTTTGTTTCATAGGTAAGGAAACCAGGGTCCACACAGTTCAAGCAGCAAGTCAGAGGCCGTGTGACCAGTCTGCTGCACCACTGGGGTTTCAGCGGCACGTGGGTGGTTCTACTTAAACGGTACTGAGACACACATCAGTGCAGCTTACTTATAAAACGGCTTCTCCCAGGACGTCTGATCTGAAGGAGAAAATAACTCATCAGGCGGACTGAGGCTGACGACCGTCATGCCCTCCTGCCCTCCAGACGACAGCAGCGCTGACTGCGGGGGCCCTGTGCTCCCCTGTCCCCAATCTCGTCGCAGAGTCACGGGAGGAGGGAGGCCAGGGAGGTGAGGGCCAGGAGGGAGGGGGAGGTGTGCGCGCTGCCCGCCTCCTGCGTGGCTCTGCGACTGTGACCTGGGGCTGGACAAGAGGAAGACCTGTAGGCCTGGCACCATCAGCTGGTCCCCAAAGACGTTTCCGCGGCCCTGGACTCAGGGCAGTGTTGAGGGGGCAGTGCACAGACTTACGGCCGTTCTCTGGTCACCAGAGCTGGCCCACTGCGTCCGCCCAGAGGCTGGGGATGCACACAGGCTCAGTGGGGTGGCTGTGTAGGAGCCAGTGGCCTCTGGGGACCTTACACCTTGTCACCTCTGCCTGCTTTATACAGAGGGAGTCTCTGCTTAGGTATCCTTTGACGAAAGGATTTCTTGGCTAAATCAAGGCTGCACAATCACTTTGTGGGTCCTGTGTCCTCTAAGCTGACTGGATGTTTGGAAAGAGACTCTAGGGAAAAGACCATGCGGGGGTTACCCAGCGCCCTCCAGTGCTTTGATCACACAATCAGATACACTAGCACATAAGAAAATACACGCTTTTTCTTCCCTCCTCCTCCATAAAGGCACTTTAAGCTTGCACTCCTCCTCCGTCTCCAGCCCAGTTAAATTCCCTAGGTGGTCACCAAGCCTGGGAGGACATAATCGTCCAGGGCTGTTCTTCTCTCCTACAGCTCAGTGAGCTTGACTCAGTGTCCGTTCCTGCAACCAAAAGACAAGCCACAGAGGAATGAGGTCTTCCAGGAGCTTCCTCTGTTTTTCTATTGACGCTACTATATTTTTTAAGACACTGTCACTTTGTTTTGTTTACAAATATACTGAATATCCATCAAGGTTCCTGTTTTGTTATTGCCTTTTGTGAATTTCCTGCTCTATTTTGCCTGTCCTTTCGTTGCAGAAAAATGTGTTATAGCTCAGTTATGATAGCAACCTGGATCCAGGCAAGAGACCAAGCGGTGCTTGGAGAGTTGGAGAACTCAGGTTTATTGCACCAGCAGGCCCAGAGAAGTTAACACTCCAAGCTCTGGACCCCGTCTGTCGGTTTACACCAGCTTTTATAGGCTACCAGTTGACACTTTGCCACATCATATGTAAATAAGGTATAAGGAAAGTTGACTAATTAAGAACAAACTTTGTAGAAATGGACCAATCAGGAGGGAGAGAAATAACCAATCAAAAGTGAGGGAAGTGGACCAATCAGGAGTGAGAGAAATAACCAATCAGGAGTGAGCTCCAAGCAAATGAAGTACTACCAATGGACCAATCAGAAGTTAAGGAAATGAACCAATCAGGAGTGGAGGAAATAACCAATCAGGAGCTCAGGGAACCAATAGAATTTTAGGTGTAAGTAAACCGTTTCAGAGGCGAAAAGTGAGGTAGAGTCTCTGGGCCGGGGAACCGGGTGGTGCTGGCAGGAGAGCAGTGGCCCTGCTTGGGGGTCCTGCTGGTCTTTTTATGGGGCTTCCCACCTCACTTTCAGATAAAATTTATGATTTTATTAATGTTGCCAAAGACTGTAAGCAAAATTAGCAATTGTAGAGATAAAATTGTTTTTAAAAACCGAAAATAGAAACAGGAAAATAAAGAGGGAGATGCAAAAGTCCCATAGGTTAATATCTACATCTCTGCATTTAAAAAAAATCTATAGATTTCTATTTCTATGCATCTCTGGCTCTCCGCTTATTTTGAAGCAAATACATGAGAATGTTAGTAGTGGCTCTCTCTCTGACTGGTAGGCTTTTTGATGACTTTAAGATTTAAAAATTCCTCTATAAACATTTATTATTAATAATTAGAATAAGTAAATCATAGTATTTTGTAAAATGATGAACATAGAAATGATTGAAATTAGCATAAGAGTCTCAAAAAGTAGGACGCTTGAAAGAGTAATATACAGGGAATGAGCTGTCACTTGTAACCTTCATCCCGTGGTGAGGATAAAGTTCTGTTTTTCCAGAACAACAGCACATTAATTTCTCCTGGTTTATTTACGCAGAATCAGCAATGAGTCATGTAAACACGCAATGTGAGACGCCACCCCCGTCACTGGTTCCTAAAATTTGTACAGGGAATGATTATGTTTCTGCAATTACACTACGTGACGTTTGATTTTAGCTGTGACATTTTTTATTCATTCTAAACCATGTAATTCACATATTATTTGACTGGAAACGTAAAAACTGAGGCTCAGCTCTGATTGTTTGCAGGTTGGAGCCTGGAAGGTGGGGCTTCCCTTCTTGTTTAGACTCCCCACATCCCTCCCCATCATTTCCTGGAAACTACCCCATGGAATAAATCACCAACTTAGGAAATACTCGAACCAAGAAGAAACTAGGAATTACAATAATGCTGTAATTAGCTTAACTACTTAGCTCTTTGCGCCTTCTGGAATCTCTGCTTGGATTGTTGCAAATGGGCGTTCTGACTGGCCCCCCTTGTTTTCCATTCTCATTCCCCTCAAGTATTCTTCCTTCTCAGAGTCACTTTGATTTCTCTGAAGTTTATATCCGACCGCCATGCTCCCATGGTGAACAGCTTCCCGCTGTTTTCAGGATAAAGTCCTAACAACAGGGCATGACGCAGAAGGTTTTCCATTAGATAGAAGTTTCTCCAAGGAAGATATACGAATGGCCAGCGAGCAAGTCCCAAAATACTCAGCGTCAGTCCTCAGTGGGGGAATGCACGTCAAAACCAGAATGGGGTACCTCTTTACATCCCCTAGGATGACTCTAATAATAATAATAATAATAAGGAAATAAGTGTTGATGAGGATGGAGAGATAGTGGAACCCTCGTGCATTGCTGGTGGGAATGCAGACACGCCAGCTGTGGGAAAGAGCCCGGCATTTCTTCAATAAGTGAAACATCGAATTCATAGGACCCAGCAATTCCGCTCCTATGGATACACTCAAAAGAATTGAGAACAGCTATTCAAACAAAGACTGTACAGGAATGCTCACAACAGCCAAAATGTGGTAACAATACAAATGACCATCAATTGATAACTAGATAAAATGTGACAGAAACCTACAATGGAATACTATTCAGCCATAAAAACACATGAAGTCCTGACATGTGCTGCCATGGAAATGAACCAAGGGGAAGAAGCCAGACTTAAAAGGCCACGTGTTCTGTGATTCCATTTAAATGGAATGTTCAGAGTAGGAGAAATTCATAGAGACAGAAAACAGATTCGTGGTTGCCAGGGACTACGAGCAGGGGGAGGAGAAGGAAATGGGGTGACTGCTCACTGCTGTGCGGGCTTTGGGGTGGTAGAGATGTTCTAGAGCTAGACAGTGGTGATGGTCACACAACATTGCGAATGGGTTCAATGCCACTGAATCGGGCACTGTAAAATTGTTAAAATGGTGACTTTTAAGTGATGTTCATTTTTTTCTGTAATAATAATGTTTTAAAGGCTTTCCATATCCAAATCTAGTTTTTTCTCATTCTTCCATTCCAGGCCTGCCCTCAGTGGTCAGCCGGGCCCAGCACACAGAGTGTACAGGCCAGTTTGCCTCTTCCTTCTGGTGCTCACACTGCTCTCTGTGCATGAAATCCCTCTGCCCGGCGGACACTTACTGGAACATGTATTCGTCTTTTAGGGAAGAACTCTTCTTCTCACTTCATGGAATCTTGCCTCTACTCAAGGTAGACTGCACAACCACAATAAATGTGCGGAGTTTTATCAAATCCACGTGACATTGCTAAGGGCACTCTGGCTGTGTAACAAACCACCCTGAAGCTAAGTGGCTTCCAACAATAATATTCATTTTACTCACAAATCTGCAATTTGGACGGGACCTGGGGGTGAAGCTTCTTTGTTCCACTGGGCCTCAGACAGGGCACCCTGAGGGCTGGAGTCACTGAAAAGCTCACCCACTCATGGGTCAGGTGGCTAATGTGGCCACTGACCACAGCGCCAAGTGGGTCTTTCCATCTGGATCCCTGCACAATACCTGGCCCTGTCACCTGAACTCCCTTAAGCATGGTGACTGGGCTCCCAGGCAGGGTCCCCAGGTAGAGAGGGACGAGCAGACTGTCCTGCTTTGGATGGCCTAGTCTCCCGAGTCACGTGGTGTCCCTCCTGCCACATTCTATTAGAGGTGAACCACTAATGGCTACCCATATTCAAGAGGGGGTGAATTAAGCTCCACGTTTTAGAAGTGGGGTGCCAAATGATTTATGGGCGTCTTTTGATATCATCACCCCTCACCCCAACCTAAGACAGAAACACCCACCTCGGGTTCCCATGGTCTTCCTTACTGCCACTGTTAATGTTCTTACTTACTTCTCATTTTGTGTCTCATCCTTTCTAGACGGTTAGCAGCTTGAGATGACATGGCTTTGCTCAATATCATGTTATCAGCATGTAGCACTTGGCCTAGATATTTATTGCACAAATACATAGTATTTTATGGCATTTATCCGTTTGCTGTATTTTCTCATCCTACTGTGGCCTGAGGGCAGGAGCTGGGTTTTATATTGCTTCATAATCTGTGCACAAGTCACAGCAGAGCAGCGACGGCCGTTACCTGAGAAAGGAATTAATCAGGGCATGGAGTGACGGTTGTCTTTGGTACCTGGGCGTGTGTGTTGTATTTGTGGGGGTGTGTGTTTGAGAGACTTTTTGTCAGCTAGCCTCAGCGAGAACAGACCTTTTTCTTGCAACTCCACACACAAGGCTAGAAAATTATTCAACAGATAGTTAACATACAGTTTAACAGATTTCAGTGTATTGATTTGATTTACTACTTAAATGAATGATTGAATTTGAAGTGAGCACTTTCATAGGGAAATAAATTGGTAGCTATGAATTGTCAAATGGCTGCACCTCATGTTACATTTAATAGATTCTATTGTAATTTAATATTTGTTCAACAATCACTTATTAAAATATTAGCTGCGACCCAGTAATCAGACTGGAGCCGTGTCTCCCTGGCGGGGCCGACTTCGCCCTGAGGCACCATCTTGCCGTGTCTGGAGACGTCTCCAGTGGCCTCAGCCGCTCAATGCCGCAGCCACAGTGTGTTTGGGGCCAGGGCTGCTGTTGGACATCCTATGGGGCACGGGACAACCCCCCCTCCACCAAAAAAAGAGAAGATTTCAGTCACATATTTCAATATTGCAGAGTTTAGGAAACCTGAAACTAGAATTCAGGGACCTACAGATGAAGAAGACAGCCTTTGTCCCTAAAGGCACCACGGAAAACTAGACGTGGAAATGAGTGCTAATCTCAGGGTGGCTTCCCCACAACAACAGAGCACGTGGGATGGGGTGGGTGCTGTCAGCTGACCTGGACTCATTGAAACAGTTACACTGGCAGCGGAACAGCTTGTGCAGAGTCACATGGAAGCACTGAGCCTGGAGGCACACACGTCAAAACATCCAGAACGAGTAGGAACTAACTGGAAGGAAGTTGAGGTCCCTTTTACTGGAAAATAAACACTCAAGTTGGCCATTAAGTCATCTTCCAATATCTATAAAAGGTCTTCAGTGCTGCGACCGGCATAATGGACTTGATAGTGCAAATTTTTGATTTAATGATTGACAAGATAGTGAAAGGACGGTGTCTTCTTCCTCCCTTCCTCCCTACCTTCCTTCCTTCCTACCCTGTCCCTCCCTACCTCCCTTCTTTCCTTTCTTTTTGCTAAAACACAGAGCTTCTGAGGTTGGCAGTGGTCATGACTTCCTGTCTCTGCCTTTCTCCTCCCCTGACGTCTTCCTCCGGGTCGCGAGCTGGTGATCACGGGGTTGCCTCTCCGCTCTAAATCCATCCTTCTTCGCCCTGCCCTGTGCTCTGGCAGCTGGGCCCTGTTCACATTCCTCCTCTGCAGCTGGTGGAGTGTTGGCTTCACCAACAAAGCAAGGAAGTGCCCCCCAAAGGGCTGGAGGCTGAAGACTGTCCTGCTGGATTCAGGGCCGTGGCTCTTACTGCTCTGCTGTTACTATGTACAGTGATTATTGTTCAGTGTGGTGTCTGCTTACACATATGTATATGTGTGTAGTTTTCTATAAGGCCATGCAGCAGTAAAAAGTTGGAACTCACTGTTATCCATGGAAAAAGAAAGCCTGAAGAGAAGACAGCCAGTCTCTCCCTCTCCCCTGTGCACAGCCTTATCTCCGTTCCTGCTTCCTGGCTGAGCTTCTCCTCCTCCTCTGGTAACTCACGTGGTGAGTGAGTTTAGGGAGCATCTCAGTCAGACCTCCTGGGTTCCTATCCTGATTTAAAACTAATTAGATCTATCACTTTGGGCAGATTACATGATTTTTCTACGTCATGTATCATGATTGGGACTATTTTAAATGAGTATTGAAAGGAAACAGTTTCCCTAGTGCCCTGAGACGCAGTGGATAACATAGAAAAGGAACCTTACAGAATCCTCAGCACATGGTAAATGCTCAAGGCTTTGTTTACTTGTTTGTTTGCCTGTTTTGCTAAAATAAGACCCTGCCCAGGGAGCACAGGGAGGCGGCTTTATCTTGAAGCATCCGTGGGGTCTCGTCTCAACAAGACTGTGACTTCAAGTGTACACACCACAGCAAGAGGGAGCGTTCATAAGACAGCCGTGGGCGAGCCGGGGCCGTAGACCAGAGCAACAAAGACAGCTCACTGAGCGCCACCCCCAGACCCGGCACGGCGCTAGGTGGCTGTGACATCTCAGCTCCTTTGATCCCGGCAGCCACTGTGTCAGCCCAGGTGGCGGATGATGGCTTTTCCGTCTTGGAGATGAGGGTGCCAAGGCTTCCGTCTCTTCCGGGACCTGTTTGAGCTACAGAGCTCAGGAGGGGGCAAGGTGATGGGTGGAAATCTGTGAGTCTTCGGTGGTGCCAGCGCCTACCCAGCTGATGGCCACGCTGCCTCTGGAAGCTGTGAGTAGGTACCTTTTCTTGGCTCAAGAAAAGAAAGCTATTAAAAGGGTGACCGTGAGGATACTTTGGTACAAACTAGCCTAAATTCTTGGAAGCCTGGGAGCAGAGTGGAACCTAAGGGCCAAGTCACCTGCATAAGTCTGCACAGTGGTCCCCATCCTATGCCTTCTTCTGTGTCTCCCACGTTCCGCCAACAACACAATCCCCATTCTAATGTGCATTATTAATTTCCCACCTGGTTACATTGTTAAAATATCCGTGTCTTCCAGTCAACCTTATCCTTTCCGCATGGAGTTTAAATGCATATAAAGCGAATGCGAACAGGGCATTTTACAGGAAGGAAGGAAGGAGTGGTTGCTGGATTTCTTTTAAGAATAAAATGGCTTCGACTGATAGGCATTCCCAGGAAAACACTTGCTTCTTTACCAGTATCTAAACGCTGAACACATATTCTAATTGGCTTAACTAATAAAAGAGAAGGACTTTAACAGAAGCCTTGGGATTAATCATTTCTTTGCTGAAAATGAAGAATTTTGGGCTGGCATCTTTCTCAGGGGGTGGGTTGTGAACCCCTGAATGTCTGGAGCCCCGGCAGAGGGAAGCTCGGGGCGTCAGAACGGTGGTATCGCAGGCGTGTGCATCCTTCAGAGACTTGAGGGCTGTGAGCTTGGGGACGAGACGGTTAATGCCTCCCTGCGCGAGCGAGTTATATCACACAGCGCCAGTGCCAGGTCAGCAGTCTGGCTGGAGCTCGGACGTGGCTGGTCGTGCCAGGCGGTGCCAGGCACCCCAGGCAGCCCTGGAGAGGGCTTCCAAATGCACGTTTCATTCTGCAGCCTGGAGGATGCTTTGACGACTGCCTTGCAAAAGGAGACTGGGAGCTGCATTGGTGATTCCCAGACCAGCCACGATGGAACGTGGAACTCTCCCAGCCGGAAGCCCCGATGCTGGGACAAAGGGAGCCCAGGCTGCGCCCTGCTCAGGTGAGACGAGGCTGCAGGATTAGCTGCTCTGCGTGGTCCTGCCTCTGCCGCGTAGGCGCGCGAGTCGGTCTGCTGGGACTAGACACTGCTATCAGGCAGATTGATTGCAAACGCCTTTCGCCTCTTCTCTAATTCCTTTTTAAAAAGGCTGAACTAGGCTGCTGGTGTGCTTGGGTCAGAAAGCCCCTCTAAAACCGGGGAGCCGGTTTCCTCTAGACTCTGGCTGTGGGGGAATTCCAGCTCAGGCTCCCAGATGTGCCCCCAGCAGACCAGAGTCAGATCAGCATGTCCCCAGAGGTGACTGCTCACACTGCCCCCGGATGAATACCGGGATGGTGGCGACGGAATATGCCAGGGGGTCTGGGGTGCTGAGTTCTAACCAGGAAGCTGTGAAGTCTTAGAAAAAAAAATCGTAAAACCTCTTGGCATGTCAGTTCTTCATGGAAAAAGATGATTAAATATTTGCTGCGACAGGTTTGAGCTGGTTGGGGTCATAATCGAGTCCTGTTTACCGTTGCGTGCTGAGCCGCTGACACAGGATCTGGTGACCAGCACGCCTTAAAATTACCCATCCACTCGCAGTGAGCAGAGGACATAACACAGAATACGGGTGTAAACACGGAAAGGCCGTGGGCATCTTGCGGACGTCAGTTAGCCTTTCGGACCATTTGCAAAGTGACAAGAGGACAATGGTGTGCTGTGATGAGTGCGTGAGCTGAGCTCTGAGCAGCCGTGAGGTTGATGCAGGAACGGAGTGGGTGCCGTGGCCCATGTGGCCCGGGCGCTGGTGACATGAGACCCCAGTGAGAAGTCGTTGGGATGGAGAGCAAATGGTGGAAAGTCTGGAGCTCTGGGATGAGGGCATTTGGGGAACTGTCTGGAGGAAACCCAGTCCCAGTGGCCCAGGGGTATGGTGACCTTGAGCCCGACCCACACTGGGGTCAGCCTCCAAGATGTCCGATCCCCTGGGTGGGCTCTTTCCTTAGGAAGCCCCGTGGCAAACAGGGCTCAGAATCCAGCAAATGTTCTGGTTTTAATCACCAGCAAATTCATCCAAATGGCGCCTCTAACTGAACTCTTGAAAAGGCACACAGGACGGCTGCTTTCCTGACTGAGTCACTGTGATGTCTCCTTGCTCCCTTGGGGCTGTGTTCGGGCTCCCTCCGACGACCCAGCAGGCTGGCCCCAGCCTCCGTCCTGTCCGCCCCTGCTCCCCTGTGCCTTCAGGGCTCGGCTCCAGACTCTGTTGTCCGCCTCCTGCAGTACCTGCTCAGTGCTCGTGTTTCCTGCTGGCTCTCTGGTGTTGTCATCAGCGGCTGGACCCTCAGCCTAGAGCACCCCCTCCAGCTGCCTATATGCATTAAGACCGAGCTTAGCTGCAGTTTCCTGCAAAAAGCTTTCTGGGGCTGATCTTGGCAATTCCCTTCTTGCCCTAAAGCGCCCTGTCTTATTTCTACTACAGAATTGCATGGTAATTACTTGCATCCCCCACCCATCCATGCCCTGGAGGCCAGGGGCTGTGCCTCAGATGCTGCCACACCCAGAGTCTGGCCCTCAGCAGGGAGAACCTCACCCAAGTGCAGGTAGAAAGAGAGAGTGTGCACCTCTGGGGAAGGCTGCGGGGGCCCCCAAGAGTTCTGTGGTCCTCCAGGAGTGGAAACCAACTGAAAAATCAGGGAACCAAAGCTGAAATGTAGCATCCAGACACCAGGACTTGGGGTGCAGGTCCCACACTCAGGAGGCTGAGTGTGACAGGTGCCCAGAGCTCAGCACAGGAGGGGAGGTTCGTCAGGTCGAAGGCACCGAGAGCCTCCCTCCAGGCTCCAGGACTGCCAGCCTGGCTCTGCACTAGACGGGAGTGGGGACCAAAGCACTGAGCTAAAGGCTGAAGCCAAGACACAACAGCAGGGCAGGCAGCGGTGGCCCAGCACCTGGGGGGAGCAGCTGCCTGTTTTCCGATGTGCGTTCCTGCAGCGCTTCACTCTCACGTGAGGGGGCCCTGTGATCGCCCCGCGGAAAATCTGCACAGAGGAGCCCGTAAGGCTCCAGCTTTGTCCCAGGATCAAAATCCAAGGCCGGCGGGTGTGGAACATGAGGAGGCTACCCCTGCGGGACCTGGGTGCCCAGGAGAAGAAACACGAGTGGGCGCCCTGGCCCCTGGTGCCACCCTGGTGCCACCCTGCCGCACTCTGCACAGGGCTGCGTGGGAAGGGCAAGTTAGAGCGCGTGAGTGACAAGCAGGGCCTAGCAGTCAGAGTCCGCGTGCACGTCTCAGACTGGTTTAGATGAGAAAGGACATTTATTGGGTGAGGGAACCGGGAGAATCATGGTATGATTTTGCTTCCGTTCCCAGCGGGATCCAGGGGCTCAGTGAGGTCCACAGACACCTCTGGGTATTTATGTTTGTTTGTTTATTTTTTTTTCTGTCTCTCAGGTCTGCTTTTTTTTCTTTTCTTTTCTTTTTTTTAGTTGATTTGATTCACAAGCCAACACTCCCTGTGGGGTGAGCGGGGATGACAGTTCTAATTAGTAAGCTCAGCGATAACAGAAAACCTCTTTCCCCAGCATTCAAGCAAAATCCTAGCATCCTTTTTTGGTCTCGTTTGGGTCCCACTCCCATTCCTAAATGCAGCCCTGGGGTCAAGGGAATGCAGTGTTTTCAAGGGCCACTCCTGGGTCTGGATTCCTCCCCAACCCCAACCCCAAGAAGCAGTGGCAGAGCCATCCACAGCCACATGGGCTCCGAGCTGGCAGGCACAGGCCGCCCGGACAAGCAGGGAGCTTAGCGATTACCTGGTTAGCTTCCATCATTTTAGGTTTATTAGTTTTGGGGGGGGAAGGAGATGTGGAAATATTATACACGTATTGATTACAACTTAGAGAATAAAGAAAGAGGAATGATGAAAATAAGAACCATGCATGGTCCTCCAGCGTATAGATAACACCTCTCATTATTCAGTATTTTCCCCAAACAATTGAAAAGTTTTCTACCTAATTTGAAACATTTATATTTTGGAGTCCTGACTTGTACAGTAATCATTTTCTTTTATCATTTATATTTTCTTTAAAATATACTTTGACGACAGCATGGCCTTCCCAGAAATGAGCACACAGGCTCATCTCAATTCTTTCTGCCTTGTCCGAGAATCAGGCCCTTCTTTCTGGAGGTGAGGAAGCTAAGGGCCAGAGAAGGGAAGTAATTTTCCAGGATTGACAGCAGGACAAAGATGAGATTCCAGGTGCTTCAATCCTGGTTCTCTCCCCTCTCACTTACCTAATGTCTGTATCCTCAATTATCTACCAGGGATGCTGAAGTGTTCCATTTTTCTCTTTTTTGATGGCAAGAACTGATGGGTACTGTTTAAAGAGAGGCACATCTTAGCTAAGCAGGATTTCCGTCTATTGTAGGCACTGCCTGAAGTGCTAAAGAGAGAGTCCTACGGGGCCCTGACCTGCACGGCAGGTAGAAGGTCATTTCTAAAGGGGCAGCAGAATGAAGTCTTCTAAACTCTGTGAGGGTGGAGAATATTTTGAAAACACATATTTTTCTTTATAGGATGGTGTGTGGGGGTGAAAGTTCCAGGTGGTGCTTCTGCCTCCCCATTTATTTTCTAAGATGCCTTTTATGCCTTTTTTTATTTTATTTTTTATTAAAGCGTGGTTGAGTTACAATGCTAGTTTCAGGTGTACAGCAGAACAGCTCAGTTATTCATATACATACACATACATATATTTTTAGATTCCTGTTGTAAGACACTGACTATGGCTCCCGGTGCTATGCAGTAGGTCCTTGTTGTTATATCTTCTATATATAGTAGTGTGTTTGTGTTCTGCCTCCCTGTGTTCATTCATTTAGCAGACATTTATTGTGCATCTGCTGAGGACAAGCTGTGAGAGGAGAGTGGCTGTGCCCTCGGGGAGATCAGATGCTCTGCAGGGGAGGCTGGACAGAAGGTTAGACAAAGAAACAAAGGGAAGGGAACACTATCAGATAGCGAGGAATACGAAGCAGGGAATTTAAACAGAAATCTCTGATGAGGCCTGGGGCACACTGATTTTGGACTTAAGTTGTCAAGATAGGCAACTTGGGATGTAAGCACCTGTTTGAGCTGGGAACAAGGTGAAGCATCAGGAGCAGGAGGGACCCATGCCAAGGGGAGAGTGAGTGCAAAGGTCCTGGGGTAGACTGTTCAGGGCTCATGTGAGGAGCAAGAGAGGCCAGCCAGCATGGCCGAGGCGAGGGAAGGGGGGGGCTGTGGTCCAGGCGGAGGTCAGGGAGAGGCAAGGTCAGTCTAGAATCTGTGTTTGTGAAGAGTGTACAGGGTGATGCTGGGAAGCTTTATAACTGGATTGTGACAACTGGATTGTGACACTGATTGGTGTTTTGAGAAATCCCACTGGCTTGTGGGGAAGGATGGATTTGGGGGGCAGGGATGGCGGTGGGGATATGGCTTAGAAGGTTACTGAGGAGGACCTGGTAGGAAATGATGGGCCCTGGACTTGGGCGAGAGGTGGCGGGGCTGATGCCTTTTGGAGTCCAGGGGACTCCTGAAGGGCTGGATGGGGACGGGCTGGGGATGTCGGTGTGTCCAGGGGGAGTGGGAGCGGAGGGGCATCACCGAGGTTTTAGCACACGGAAGCTTGGCACCTTGTCTGTTTCCCCCAGTTTCTACTTTGTTCAGAAGGAAAGGTGAGAAAGAGGGAGAAGTTCAGAGGCAGGTACTCCAGCGCTCCCTCAGACAGCCCGTCTTCACACTGTGCTTCCTCACGCACGCTCTCTGTTGTCTTGTACAGAGGAGTTCTGTCCCTTCGCGCCTGAGGGGGCCCTGGGCTCCCTGGTGCAGGGCATCCCCGTGGAGAGCAGCTCACAGTGGCACCCATGTGCGGTGGGGGTGCCCTGCCAGCAGAGCTGGGGCCACCGGCCCTCCTCTGCAGAATGACACCTGTGTTGTCATTTCGGATCCCCTGCCCTCCTGCTCTAAACGGTCTTAGATGGGAGGCCTGCCATCTCTCCTCTTCAGCAGCCTCCCCAAATAGAGGGGCCAAAAAGCTGACAGTGGATGCCAGCTGAGTTCATTCTTATCACTGGGACAGGATGGACACTGGGAAGGGACCTCAGAGGCTGCATCTCTGAGGTCTGGTCCAGGGCTGTGAGAGGTGGAAAGCCGGCCTCCATCTACGCCTGCTCTTACACAGTTTTTATAGTTTTATAATAAAAGGAGATTTAATGGCCAAACGAGAGAAGTGTCAGGCATCCAAGACCGTTGGAAATAACAGATCAGGATGGGAATTGAGTTCCCCAGAAAGCTGAGCGTTTATTTATTTATTTTTTAATTTTGACCATTTTATATAGAAATTCTTTAAAATTAATTCTATCATTTTCTTTCTCCTTAAGAAGAGCAAACACCACACACTGTGATGGAGTGCAGTGGTCTCTTCAGGGCTCTGCAGGAGGGTTTTCTGCTCCTTTAAGTAGCCTTAAGCTACCATGTCTCTTGAATTTTCATGTTCGTTTCAGGTAGTTCTCAACGTTTCATCATTTGTTTTTTTCCCCAGTCAACTGTCAGTTCTTGCTTCTTCCTCCCTTGGTGCATTTCCTTATCATAATAGCAAGGTTTCTCAGTGTGACGTTTTTCTTCTGATCTGGAGAGAACTAGGGATGTGCACGATGAAGCTGGTTACGACATGCGCACACGGGGCACGCTGGATCGCAGTGCGGGCCTGGAGCCGTCTAGGGAGACCCGGTACGCGGTGTCTGGAACAGGGCCCTCGCAGCTTCTGCTTCAGTTGATGCAAAGCGGTTTTGTCTGTTTATCTGCGGCCTTGGCTGTTTCACTGGTGGGTGAGATTGCTCGCAGTCTAACTCCCAGCCGTTTGAAGTATTTCAGCGGCAGCACAAATACTCCACTCCCCACAGTGGTGTAGGATGCCCAGATCCAATCTCACTGTTCAGATACTTGATTGACCCACATGGGCCTCGCAGGCTTAATGACCCTGTCCAGGCCGCTAAAGGGAACCCAGCAAGGGGCAGGGGGTTCACAGACACCCTCTCCCATCCTGGACAAAGCCCTGATTCCCTTGACAGAGCGGACACCCAGGCTTTCCTGATGGAACCTTTCTGGATAGTTGAACTTGTTCTGCAAAAACAGGCCACTTTTTTTGTTTTCTTATTTCAGTTTCTCAATAGGCTTATCAGTTACTCACCTGTTTGTGTGATGTTTTAGGTACAAGATGTCTGTGCTCATCTGTGCAAACAGGGGAGTGTGAGCAGATCTTCTTTGGTGCCCTGTATCTAGATGGTATTTTTGTTGTTGTTTTTGGCATAACATTTACAAAACTGATGTTTGGGAGTCCCTGAGTGGCACAGTGCCTGACTGACTAAGTTAAGGACTTTGTGCCCTCGGTTTGGGAATTACATGTGCGCACCATTCGTGTGACGGGAGACTAAGGCTCCTGTCACCCTGGACCTGAACATAGGAGATTGGTCCCCAGGAACCTTGGTCCCTTTGGCACAGAGGTGACGCAGTCAGGTAGCCACAGGTGAGGCCACCGGCCCAAAGGGGTGAGGCGGCCCAGGTCCAGGGCTGCAGGAGCGCCCGCCCTGCCTGAAGCCAACCACTGGAGACCCCCAGTCCCGAGCTGCACGGGGAGCCAGATGTGGGAGCTGAACTTGGAGTCTTCTGACCCTGAGAGCCCCGGGCGCCACACCATGCCAGCTGTGGGAGGAGGTCTGAGGGTCCCCACTTTGCGACACCTGCTGGGTGCCATCCACAGAGTGCAGAGGTCTCCCCTGGAGGGCCCCGTCCCCAGGCCCAGACCCAGAACTCTTTCCTCGGGTTGGCTTAGTGATTAGAAAGTAGAATTTGAGTGGAAGTGTCTTTGAGGGGAGCTTCATCTCCGATTTTCCTCAGGCCTCACCGCGCCCCGCTGCACGGCACCAGCGCCGGTGCGCCCGTCAGCGCTTCCCATCTGACCCCGCGGCCGTCTGTGTTTTCTCCGTGTGTGCAAACAGACGCCTGTCGTAACCCCTGGTCTGTCCCAGGTTGCCCATCTCACTGGAGATCTAAAGCAGGAGGCCTGATAAATAAGCAGAGATAGAAAGTGTGATAAATGATGTCTCGGGGCCCAGCGAAGTCGGGAGGCCGAGTGCTCGCCGCCAGCCTCGGCTTCTCTTCTGCGGGAACCATCCCGTTCTGGCCTGTAACCCAGTTAATTGTGACACTAGAAACAAAACACCCAAAGCGTGGATTACGATGCCTAACGCGTAACAGGGACTCGATATACGGAAACAACCGATGGTTGCCCTGAGTGTCTCAGGATGATGATTTTTTCTACAGTAACCCACGTCAGGGGACCCAAATACACAAACGGCCTTAGAATCACCCGATGCAGAAATGCTTATATTCATAAACTCACACAGCCCCTCGGCAGCGTGCTTCTTACAGACACACACAATGGAGGTGGAATTCTAAAGCCCCAATTAAGTGGAAAAGGTCGCTTTCGTGGTAACAATAGGGCAGAGCTAAGCGACAAAAAAAAGCTACTTAGTTTGGCAACCTTTGTTTGGAAGAATCCTCTGACAAAGCCCCCCTCGGAACCTTCTGAATGGGGCCTGAGCCAACCTTCTTAATCCCCTGCCTGTCTCACATAGGGTTAATTGAATGCTGGGGACGGGGTGGGTCCCCTTTTGTGGCAGGAGCTGGTCATCAAACAAAAACCAATTGCTAGGTTCCAAAGGGCTTCTCGCTCACACTCTGTGACAAAGCAAGCCCTGTGAGTCCTCTTCCTTCTTGGCCAGGAGGGCTGGAGGGAACGTTAGATCCTTCGAACACACAGAATTTGCTGGAAAAGGTGAACGTTCCATTTCAAGTTCCAAATTGAATGCAGACCCCCGGCCAGATGCATTGGTCCCTCTTTGTCCCTGTGCCGTCGGTGGACCCCACCGCTGGCCCCTGCCTCAGAGAGGGCGGGAGGGTCCCCAGCGCCCACCCCCACCCCAAAACAGCAGGCTGCACATGGTAATTAAACCTCTGGGGCCTGGAGATTCTGGACTCCGGTTTGGAGAAATATTAGGCAGAAGACACGCCCCATCCCCTCCTGCTCGCCTGTGGGGATTTCCTTTAGTTACACATGGCTTCCCAGGTAAACAAGCTTGGGGAAAAAAAGTCACTGGTGGGGATCAAATTAGCACCTTAGTGTGGCTTGTAATGAACCAGTCTGCTTAATTAGATGATCATGAAATGATAATATTGGAAAACAAATTGTGGCTAAAAAGTGAGGCTTCCCCTGTCATAGGTCTCCTGCAGAACATCCTTTTTAAAGGTGCTGTTTTCTGAGATATGAAACGTGCTTTTTCCCAAGAGACAAGCGGGAACCGTGAAAGGCCGGGCGCCCATCACCGAACGACTGTGCTTCTTCAGCGATGCCTGAGCCCTCGTTTCTCTGGGCCTCCTTTCTGCAAAATCTGCGAGACTCTTCCTGGCTGGCATCGGTCTGAGGACAATGTGAAGTCATCGTAAGGGCCACATTCTGGACACCGAGGACGTGCGCTGCGCTGGGCTCGTTCACCGGCACCTGCAGGCTCGTCTGGGACAGGGACACTCAGGGCTCTCCACGTGCAGACGGGGAAACATGGGGCACGTGGCGGGGGGCAAGTGCCCAGGACCACAGACAGCACGTGGTAGATGGAGCCAGGCTCCGAGGACTCAGAGCTTCTGCTTTCCTCAAGATGTGACCACTCCCGGCCCCGGGGCGCTCGGCGTGCATGGCTCGTTCACACGGACCAGCTGCCTCAGGGCCCTCCTCCTCCTTCAGGAGGGGAGGGGACGTCTTACCCGGCCTGTGGTGTGAGGTCTACCTGGGAACGGTGGAGTGTTGCCCCAGGAGCCCCCGAGTCTACAATGAACAAACGGGCAATTTATTTCTGAAGTAATCCCAGGGCATCGCTGCTGGTCTGGGAGAGAAGGGAAGACCAACCTGTCATGAGGATGTCTTCAAACACACGGCTGGGACTGCCATGCTGGCCGCTCTCGGGAAAGGCGTGTGTCCGGGGACACGCGGAGGCCTTGGACGGGGTGGCACTGGGTCCCCTGGTATTTCTTTTATGGGTGGGCGTGGGCACCCCTGGCCTGAAATTCATCCCTCAGGCCTCGTGGACACACAGGGAAGAGGCGGGCTTCTCTAAGCGTCTTCCGTTCGCCTGAATTCCCACCGCTCCTCCAACAGGGAGAGCACGGCCTGCAGGCGGGAAAGGCCGGGGGCCGAGAGCTGGGCTCCCCGCCCCTTCCGGGAACGTGACCAGGACTGGACGCTGAGCCGGCCTCGTTTCCCCAGTCATCTCTGAGTCCATTTCCGGTGAGACAAACCCAACAGTATCTGTCCACGTGTGGGCCCCACGGTCGTGATACCATCAGCAGATAAAAGCAGAGCTGGGGAGACACAGTGGGAAGGCCGGCAGCTGCGAGGTTCGCTGCTGACCCAAGTCCCCGCGTGGTGTGAGCACGTTCGTCGTCGTCAGGACGCGGGGCTGGTCCGCTCGGCTGTCGCCGCCGCCGTCACCCGGCGTCCCCATCCTGCCCTGGGCATCCTGAGGGTGGGGGTGGGGAGGGGCGGGGGGAGGGGAGGGGGGGAGGATTTAGGGGAAGCGGGGAGACTTGGTCTTCGTTCTCTCCCCGCTCTGTGTCGGGGGACGAGGGGAGCTGCTCAGAGAGGGGGGGGGGGCTGGGGAAGCCGGGGTCCGGCGGCAGCAGGACCCGCCCTGGGCGCGGTGGTAGCGGAAGCAGCGGCGGCGGTGCTGGTTCTTACTGCGCGTCCCAGTGCCATTTTTACACGGATTTCTAAGTGTCCCAAGAACCCGGGAAGGTAGCATGGCCTTTCACTTTCCCCACTCACAGTTGACGGACCTGACGTTTAGAGAGACGAGAGACTTTCTCAAGGGACAGAGCCATCGGGGGCCCTCGTTTCAGCCCAGGCTCCGACATGAGCCCGTGTCCCACGGGGGGGGGGGGGGGCTCTGTCCTCGGGGCTGGAAGGCCAGCTTCCAGCCCCGCCCAAGCCCGCCCGCCCCAGGACGCGCGCCGCAGCCCCGCGGACAGAGCGGGTCTGGTAGGCCCCCGCGCCCCGCGCCCCGCGCCCCCAGCGCCCGGGCCCCCCATCAGTCCCGGCAGAACAGCTCCTCTCCTCTGCGCTGCTTTTCTTGGAAGCAGAGGCCGTGGGGAAGAGACTGACCAGGTGCACGTGTGTGGGGCGGAGAGCCCTGTGACTCCAGAGAGTTCCTGTCGTTGTTCCCGACCCTGGAGAAGGACCGCTTTCATTCCGGTCTAAAGGTCACATCCTTGCTCTGCCTTTCAGCTCAAACCCTGGTCCAGCCAAGGCCCCCAGTCTCATCTGAAATTAGGTAGCGGGGCAGGGACCGGGGCTGGCGCTCCCCCTGGTGGCGGTCCTCAGAACCGCCCCGCGCCCCCAAACTGAGCTCACCTCCTGGACTTAGGCTCTCGGAAGACCAAAAGCTTCTTGAAGGCAAGGCCCCTGCACCCGTTTGCCACTCACAGAACTCTGCTAGAAGCTGGGGCACTTGGCATGGAACAAGGCATGGCGACCCTCTACAAGCACTTACCATCAAAGGGGGACCCGGGATGTGCACCCGGGAGTAGAGGACAGACATCGGAGCAGTATTTCGGGAGCACAGAGAAGGAACGCCCCATTCTGCACAGGGGAACCAATCGGGAGAGGCTGCAACGGAGGAGCAGCTCTTGGCCCTGACCTAAGGAACGAGGCTGCTTCAACAGGTGGTTCCTCGGCCGTTGTGGGTGAGGGGTGAGGCCACCTGGACCTAAAACACCGCGGGAGGGATGGAGTCATCTTGGGCAGCGGTGGAGGCGCGATGGGGAGCGGGCAGGTGGCTTTTCCCATCTGCTGGATCCCCTAGCATCTGTACTTTTGAAAATTGTCTCTAAGAGTCTAAGCGATGCCTGGGTACTTAACAGAAGTACAGAGTTTTAAAATGTTCCCAAAAACCAGAGACAAAAAACGAAACAGGAGTAAGATGCACAGAGATAAACACTAACTTTTTCCCCAAAGTTTCACTTCTCGTTTGCCTTGTTAGTGAAGACGGTGGCTGGTAGTTAAATGAGTGAGTGTAAAGCTGGAAACCAAAGGCCACCACAGGCCTGGTTCACTGAGCTGATCGCGTCTGACCCACGCCACGCACACGTTCCGGCCGCCAGCCAACACCCAGTGAACTTTCTGGCTGAAAGCGTGGTACGGGCTCTCCGGCAGAGTGGGGCTCAGAGGGTCAGCAGACCTGTGACAGGCTGGGCGTCCAACAGAGGACAGAAGAGACGCCCGCCTGGGCTCCCGGACTCTGGGTATCCCTTGGCATTGGCTGTGTGGTTTTGTGTGGAGATACCTATCCTTTCGCCCCGACACCCCCCGTGAGGGGCACCTCAGTCAGCGTGACCCGGCTCCCGCAGGAGGCGCTGCGGGCCACCCCCGCCTGGACGCATCCTCCGCGGTGGGCACGCGAGACCTCATGGGTCCCTTTGGTCACGGAGCAGGTCAGCAGGGGTGCAGGCAGGCCCAGAGCTACAGACAGACCCTGACCGCTCCCCCACCCCAGCCTCGCGGAACGTCAGCTCAGAAGTCGGGGTGAAGCTCCTTCTGCACTTGTCGCTTGTGCCCGTGGCGGGAGCCACACGTGGTGAGTCCCACAGGCCGACCTGGCCCTCAGTTCCTGCCCTGCTTCCCTCCCCCCGGCCGACGGGCAGGGGTTTGGCAGCAGCTTTGCCCTGGCAGTGACCTCCATCTGGAGTCCAGGACCCATTTTTGTCCTTGTTGGGGAATTTGGCTGTCCCAGCACAGTGGGTTACTGAGGGACTGTGCCCTGAATGGTCCAGTTCTCCGAAAGCCTGCTTCCAGCTGCCAGAGGACACTTTTGTGAGAAAGCTGTGTCCGTCCCCCTGGCAGGGCAAGGCGCTGAACCTGCCCACCCAGCGGACCGGCCGTGCCCTCCCTGTGCTGGCTGCGGGGCCGGGCCAGTGCCAGCAGTTCCCGGGTAGAGCCTCGGGGAGCACCGCCGACGGCTGGATTAGCGTGAGGCTGTGCCTTCCCTTTTTGCAAGAAAAGCCTGCTCCCCAGGGTGGGGCGAGGGGAGCAGCTACCAGCCCTGACTGAAGGCTGCTGCTCCTTGCACAGGCGGCCCGTCGGCATCTCCCAGCCAGGCGAGGGGAGGCGGCGGGGGAGCCGCAGGCCGTCCCGGGAGAGCTGTGCGCGTGGCCAGGGGCCTCCCCCACCCCGTGCCCACAGGGCTGCCAGCCTTGAGAGAAGCCCCGGTGGCCCTCCTCCGGTCGGGCGCGCAGGGAAGACCGTCTGCCCGCCTTAGCTGGGTGTGAGCTCCGGGGGCAGGTCCCCCAGCCTCCCCGCACCCTCCGGCCCCTGTGCGGCCCGGTTCCAGGTCCGACCCTGGCCATTTCATGGCATGGTAGTTGGTTGGCCAGCTTCCTCTTCACGGAGGAAAGAGACCCTGCAGGGAGGGCTTGTGCCCTTTGTTTCTGTGCGTCGCCAAGATTACTGGATGAAATCAAGATGCTTGTGCTCAAAGAAACACACTTTTCCATTCATGCATCAGTTCCCCTCATTTACTCTCTACCCCCTCTGGCTCTGGTGGGCAACCTCTCCTCGCCCAGCCCTACTGCCATTAAAAACAATGACATCAAAGATCCCCTGATGTCAGACGTTTACTCCTTAGTATAAACTAGCCGGCAGGTCACGTCCTCTCTAAGAGAACTCAGTTTCCTGCTGACCTCTGGTCGTCCGTGTGCACCAGGTGCCCCAGCTCAGGCCCTGTACCTGTGATGTCCTCTGTGGGAAATGCTCGTCCCCCGGATGCTTGCGTCGTCCCTTCCTTGCCTCCATTGTCCTTTCAGCCTCTGCTCAGTGTCACTGTATATATACACTGGCCTCCTGGGCACCGTGTTCAGAATAGTAACTCGTGTCTCCCTCCGCACACGCTCCACCCCGGGCCGCCCTTAACGTTTGACCACAGCCCGTGCCTGACTCACAGTATTCTCTGCCCTTTACTTGGCTATAGCCCGTGTCCCCTTTTAGGCTGTGTGCTCCCGAGGGCAGGCACGCTCCTGTGTTTCACCTGCTGCTAAACCCCCAGTGCCTGCACGTATGTGGCATCTAGCAAGCAGAAAGCGACTGTTGAATGAATAAGTGAGTGAACTGTGGATCCAAAGGCCCAGCTGGGAGTTTATCTTGCTGATGGCACGTTGCCCTCCTCGGGGGGCAACTGCTGCCCGGCCCCAGGGACAGCCCAGGGACGGGAGACTGGCTCCTTGGAGATCCTCTCTTCCCGGAGGATGCAAGTGGGCAGGGGCGGCAGCAACTTGGGGCAAAGCCTGGTGCTCCGGGCCCTGTCGGAGGGTGCGTACGATGCCAGGCGGGCGGTGTGGTCTGAGGCAGACGAACCAGCACGGCCTCCCTCCCTCCTCTCCCGCGTCTGGGTGGGTTTCGCCTGGTAGGTCTCTCAGCTTTTTGAAGTCTTCCTTTTCTCATCTGAAAAATGAAAGCAAGGGAACCTGTCTTGCTGGGTTTCTGTGGATGGTTGTGGAATGGCTGCTAGGAAGCTAGAAACACACCCCTCCTGGAGCACAGGGGCACTTCCTGTCTGCAGGCCCCGTGGTGCTGGGGAGCGGGGTCCTGGCCTCCGACAGCCACAGCCACAAAAGGCACAGACGTGCCCGCTGTCTGCCCCGCGCCTCCTACCCCGATGCTGCCCGGGGCACATGTTCCGTGGACACTGCAACCTCGCCACCGGCAGGCCCGAGTGATCTGCTCTCCTGGCCTCTGCTAGGCTTGGCTGGAGGCCGGGAGAGAGGAGGTACTTCCCCGTGCTTGTCGGGCTGAGGGACCAGCTCAAGACTCAAACCTCTGCTCTGACTTCTCAACAATCCTGGCCCTTTCTGCCTCAAAATCTCCATAATATCAGAGGTTTTACAGACAACATTTTTCAAAACAAATGCTCCAGTAATTTTAATTTTTTTCCAAAGACTCTATTATTTGAGAGCAGGGGGAGATCAGAGATTCCCCTCCTCACACGGGCACGGTCCCCCCCCGCTATCAGACTCCCCACCAGAGTGGGACCTTTGTGACAGCGGGTGAACCCACACTGACACGTCATTATCACCCAAAGTCCACGTGAACCTGAGGGTTCACTCTTGGTGGTGCTCATTCTACGGGTTTGGACAAACACGGTGACATGAATCCACCATTATAGTATCACAGAGTGCTTCCCTGCCCTAAAAGTCCCCTGGGCTCTGGCAGTTTATTCTGAGCCCCCAGCCCCTGGCAACCACTGGTCCAGTTTTTCCTTACTTGATATCTGTTGAGGCTTCATTGTTAGAGGTTATGTGAGGAAGGAGTTTAACCATCGCAGCCTCAGGATCGGGTCTGGTGAGGCGTCCACCTTCAGGACAGAAGAATTTCAGAAACGTCCTGACACCAGCTTCCCTGTAAGTATCGGGACGCTGTCTCCATGGCGATGAGACTCGGCCCCTGCTCTGGGCGCTGTGGAGTGTCCTTCTCCAGCACCTGCTCCCTTCGCACCTTGGCACGTGCCCCGTCTGGGGCACAGGGATCCCAGATCCGTGCCCGGCTGTCTGGGCTCTTCCATCCCTGTCCCAGCCCACTTCCTCCAAGCGGGACCTCTTTGTCTTGCTGAGCTGTTCCCAGCACAGGGCACGCTGGCTGGTGACGTGAGTGCCCCGTGGATAAATCTTCCAGGACAGAACAGATGCTGCATTCAGATTGGCCTTTCTGATGTGATACACTTTCTATCCCTGAGTTTTGAGGTCTTATCTCAGGGTTTGTAGGACTTTGGGGTGCAGGGTCATCACCTTCTGAGCCGGGCCCCCTGGCTTCATCTGAGTCAGCGTGTCTGGGTTGCCTAGTAGTCTGCTACCCACTCAGAGGGGGCCCTGGGTTGCTGCAGGAGGCACTGCCCTGGGGAGGACCCCGTGGGGCTGGCGGGGTCATTGTCCCTTACCAGTGCGTGGTGACTGCAGATGTGCCAGGGCCGGGTGGGGACGTGCTGGCTGTTTTGTGGGGCCTCACGGGCTGAGTGAACTTGGGCAGGTTTCCTCCCTGTTCTGAGCCTCCTCCTCACCCTGGGAGGAGGGAATTCGAATATGTGAAGGTCCCTTTCTGTCCTTAAGAGCCCAGGAGAATAGGGAGCCAGGAAATGGCCTGGCTGTTGGCCAGTTCTGTGCCCATATCCCCAGGCTGCCAGGCAGCGGTGAACCAGGGGGCAGGTCGTGCCCTCAGCTCTGGGGGAGGCTACCCCCAGGGAACCTGCCTGCCCCCAGCCACCTCCACGCGGCCGCTCCCCTCCCCTCCCACCACTGAGAAGCAGAGCCCGCCCTGGGCCTCTCAGTCTCTCCACCCTCCGCTCCCACCTGAAGACTTGCCCTGTGCTCCTGGGTTTGGGGTCAGCCTGTGTTATGGAAACCACTCAAGACCAGGAGTCGAAACGCTCAGATTCCAGTCTGCCTCTGCCCCCGTGAGCCTGCGCCCGGCCAGTTACTGGACCCGACTTTGGTTTCCCGTGGACACAATGGTGGGGTTTGTGTGCGTTCCTGCTTCTCCACCTGGAGCCCCCGCCGGGTTTCTTTGTGTCAAATATTCATCAGTCAGTTTTAACCTCTGAGTTTCTGGCTCAGGAAGTTTGAAGCAAGGTCCAGACGAAAGATATCTGGGCAAAAGCAGCCGTATTGGGGAAGCTGAAGGGCTTGCTGGCTCTGGGCTACGGGGGTTCCCTAAGCCACCCTCGCTCCGTCTGTAACTCACCCGACACCCGACTGGCAGGCGGGCCCGTCAGGGCCACGCCCCCACATTTGGATGTTTCGCTGTGAGACTCAGCCTGCTGTCAGAGACCTCTGCCTCCTACCTAGGCTGCAGGTGCACGTGGACCAGTTCATAAGTGAGACTGAGTCGGTCATAAAAATACCATCTATTTGTGTCATTTTTTTAGATTCCACATATAAGTGATATGATATGATATTTGTCTTTCTCTGTCTGACTTACTTCACTTAGTATGATCATCTGTAGGTCCATCCATGTTGCTGCAAATGGCATGATTTCATTCTTTTTATGGCTGAGTAGTACTCCATCATGTATATATACCACAAATGGATTTATTTACAAAAAAGAAATGGATTCATAAGCATAGGAAACAAATTTATAGTTATCAAAGGGGAAAGGGTTGGGGATGGATAAATTAGGAGTTTGGGATTAGCAGATACAAACTACTATATACAGAATAGATAAACAAGGTCCTACTTGCACAGGGAACTATATTCAATAGCTTCAAACAACCTATAATGAAAAAGAAAATGAAAGGAATATATATATCTAACTGAATCACTGTGCTGTACACCAGGAACTAACACAACCTTGTAAATCAACTCTACTTCAATAACAGTGCCGTCTGGGGCCAGCACAGAGGCAGCCCTTGTCTGGCAAACATCTGCGGACCCCGTAACCAGGTGTCCAGGGCTGGGACCTAAATCACCTGAGGCCTCTCCTTGAGCATAGAGGGGCATCCTGCTGAAGAGTCCCGGAGGTAAGTGCATCAAAGCGGTGTCGCCGAGTCTCAGGAAAAGCCCAGGGTCGCGTTAGGCTCCATCCTCTCTCCTTTTCCAGATGGCAGCTGGGAAGTGCCGTGAATTGTGACGACCCTTTGATCTGCATCATTGTGATGTCCTCACCACGGTACGGCTTCCTACTGAACTATTTTATAACCACAGCAGTACTACCAGGTGCAATCTTTGGAGCATCTGCTGATGCCAAATGCTCTTTTAAGCCCTTCCCATACGTGACCTCGTGCGCACACATGGGGTAACTCTCATTACCTTCACGTCACGTACAAGGGAAGCAAAGACCTGACCGTCTGAGCGGCTCCGCCGGGGGGTGGAACTGAGACGCTGTGACCAAGGGGGTGGCCTGGCTCTAATCACTACCTCATGTGCCCCCCGAGGACTCCGCGTGGCCTCGGAAGGGAAGAAACCGTCGCGGGGCCCGACCACCTCCCTTCTGCGAGCAGGTTTTCTGTGTTACAGGCATTGAGGTTATGCCTGCCGAGTGCATTTGGGGGAAGGTATTATTTTGGCCTCTGGGGAGGTTGAGGCCTCAGCCCATTTAGATTCAAAATGAGAACAACCCAAAAAAAGTCAGAAAAATGATGGTGATCTGAGCCACCCAGCCCCTCTGTTTGGCTCAGAAGGAACCCCTGCTCTTTGACACCGTTCTGGAAGAGGGCTCACGCTGCCACGCTGCTCCGTCTAGGGGCTGGAACCGTGCACGGGTCGCACGGCGTCCTCCGGGCTGAGGCACCCGGTGTGACGTCGCGTCCGGCGCGGGGAGGTCAGCGCTTTTGCCGAAGCCCCTGATCTTTGCCGCGACTGCCGGAGGGAGCCGGTCCGTCCTGTTCCCAGACACGTGCGTTTGCTCTGAGCCATGTGACTTTGTGAAGCGGACTTTCCAAAGCTTGAGCGGCTCCTGCTCCTTCAGGTGGGGGCACGGAGGCCCCCAGCACAGTGCGGTCGGGAGTGGAGGGGCCGCGTGGTCTGACCCAGTCTCCAGTCCCGCTCCCCCTCTTCTGCTTCCTGAAGGGACAGCCGCCCTGAAGGCCCCGCCGGCTCAGTTTCAGGCCCGAAAACAAACCACTGCAGCCCTTGTGCCCGAAGGCAGGGCCGGACCAACCTTTATTGTGTGTAATTCTAGCGCCCGGCGCTCTGCCCCGTTCCTGCCGCTGCCAAACCCCCCTCCCGGCGGCACAAGTTCTGAGGTCCCTGGGGCGGCTTAGAAGGCTGAAGCCCAGGAGATGAGGGCCCGAGGTCGTACAGTGAGTGACAAACGGGGCCTCAAACCCGAGTTTCAGATGCCAACTCCCGTGCTCCAGTCACATCATTCGGTCAGTACTTCGAGGCTACCGCAGGTCCGCTCTGCTTTGCGTCAGGGAGTAATGGGGTTAAATTGGATTCTCGCTGGCCCTGCAGCCATCAGTGTCCTTTCTCTCTGGGGTGCAGGTCCCCTGTTGTAAAGCGGGGGTGGATTTGTATGAAGATGGACGGGGCGGTGTAAAACCCACTCTCTCTCATCCACCAATCTGCGCTCCAGATGCAAAGGAAAGCTGAATAATTTTGAAAACGCCATAGGTGTGCCTAAGAAGCGTGGAAAGGCATATTTGCAGATGTCGGAGAAGAAGGGGAGTTTAAAGAGGGTACAAGCAGGGATTACAGCCAAGCACCTCATGAAGCTGTCGGGGCCAGAAGGACATCTTAGGGCCTGAGGCCTGACAGCTGCCCGTACATGCTCGGGGAGCGTGCGGATGCTGTGAGCGATGAGAATCGGGGAGCAGCTTTGCAAAGCCTGGAGCTGGGACGGAGCGACCGTGTCTGCCTAGAAATGAGTGACGCTTGACTTTCTGCATCTGGGAAGGCAGAGCAGTGCCTCGCGCCGGCTCTGGACCCCAGGCACGCCTGGTGTGTGGGGCCTCGATTCACATAGTCTGCACTATTTGAAAAATTTGAGAAGGAATTGGATGTAAAAGCTGATCTGGAGCTAACCACCACCCCCACGGCCTCTGCCCGGCAGAAAGGATCACCGCCCCCCGAGAGGTGCCGGCACAGCCCCGGGCGCTTCCGGGACTCCGGGGGAAGACGTGCTCACAGCACCTGCGGGAACTCATCACTGTGAGGCTGAACAGAGTCAGTAAAAGGAGAACTCACGTCCAAGGACCTACAGATGAAGGAAGCATCCAAATGCACCTCTGATCATTCGGAACACGTTTTAAAGGGGAAAATAAAGGAACATGGCCCACATTCCAACAGCAGAACTTAAAAAAAGATAATCACTTGGCTGGTGGGTGTAGCTCAGCGGTAGAGCATGTGCTTAGCATGCATGAGGTCCTGGGTTCAATCCCCAGCACCTCCATTTAAAACAAGATAATCACAAAATAAAAAATAGAGTCACTGACAAAGTGAACGAGTTGGACTAGAATGTCCCCTGGTCTCTGATGTCTTTGTCCCCGATGGTAACGTCCTCGGACTGGGGACGGGTCTCAGCTGACCTTGAGTGTTAATGCCTCACGCAGCGCTCGGGGCTGGGTAGGTGCACAGAACGCGTGCGCCTGCTGAACCGGTGAGCCGTCTGTGCACGTGTCCCGGGGGAGCCGCTCCTTCCAGAACCTTCACATGTGCACGGGGGTCCTGCCTGGTGGATTCCATTCCAGCCAGGCATCGTGGGCCTCAGCTTGGTGTGTGAGGGGGCGGCGTGCACGGCCAGAGAGGAGGGCGGCCAGAGGGGGACGGTGCCCAGTTTCCTGTCTACACTCTGCAGGGCCTGAGCACAGCCTGGCGCGTGGATTTCATTACAGCCGGTGCGGTGGACACACAGAGGGTCTCCCCGCTGGGCCGGTGGACACGTGTGGGTCCCCTCAGCAGCGCGCCTCTCTGCCCTTTCTCCGTCACTCCACTGATTGTGATCCCGTGGTCCTGTGCTAACGAGGACCTTGGAAAAACGACGTGGGCGGCATGATCCGTATGGAGCTTACTGCGGATGGCAAGTAAACACGGTTAGCGGCCGGCCTGCCCTGGCACATCAGGGAGCCTGCGGGCTGCCACGTACGAAGACACTTCCGCTGCCTCCTTTGGATCTGATGCATGACTCCAGTTTCTGCTCAAGGGGTCTAGTCTTGGGAGGGGATGACTCCCAGGCCTCCCTCAGCAGCGCGGTGGCTGCCTGGCTACCCCAAGCCGTGTTGGCGAGGCTTGACCATCCTTACTGCACCCCATAGTGTCCTCAGGGTGTCTGCTGGTCTTCACCAGCGCGAAGAGACATGAGCTGGCAAAGAGAAAGCTTAGACACGCTGCTGGGCGCGGTTCTCGCCCGCGGCGCGAAGTGACTTGGTGGCAAGAACTGAGGCTAAGCTCTAGGACCTCGCTGTCCTGAACTTGGCTGATGTCTAGATGTATCAGGCATTCGGCCCCAGCGCGAGGATGCAGAGTGGGCTCTCTCCCCCGTGACCAGCAAGCTCCGGAGAGTCAGACCTCATTCATCCTGCAACCTTACTGACCGGGAGACTCCAGAAGGAAGAGAAAGTTTGTGAGAAGCCAAAACGAGAACTAAGCGTGTGCCACCTGCTCACAGGGGAACAACCAGGCAAGAGATGGCCAGCCTGGCTCCCCCCACGCCCCGCGCTGACCGACTCCTCCCCCTGGCGTCGCCCTGGCCGAGGCGCGCACTTTTCCTTCCTGAGGAAATAGCCAAGACCGTGTGCTCGCTTGCCTCTGGGCTGTTGCCTACAAGATGCTAACAGTATCGTGCCATAGGGGCAAAGGCAGAAGAGGCCAGGCGGCTGACTTTGAGAGCCTTGGTCTCCTGAGGGGAGCCGTGCTGGCTGGGCCGGCGGAGGAAGCTGCAGAGAGGTGGGGTTTTCAGGCCAGGCCAGGGCAGAGGGTGTCTTGGGGTGGAGGGTGGGATGACTCCCTGTTGTTGACGTCATTGTGACTGCCGTCCCGTGAGTCCCTGGGACCCCAGTTCCGTCAGAGACGTTAAGGACTGGGAGGATACTCAACACAGAGCCACCGCCGTGGGGAAAGAGGCAGAACACCCCCAGACTCAGCTCAGACACGGCCCACCGCAAAGGGAGCACCGGGGGTGACCAGAGAGCTTATCTGGGGCACACGTGGGGCTGATGAACAGAGAGCACGTCCTTGAATGTTTGAACTGCATAGAACCTTCTGGGATTTTGCTCAAGTCCAGGAGGAATGGCTCAAAACACGGCTAATTTGCAGCCAGCAGGTTGAAGAGAAATTTGGATCAGGTTTTATTTCATTTGGAGAAATCACAGCATGTGCTAGTTCTGCTGGGATCTAAAGTTCTATAGAGTTTGCTGGTGAAATGAATTTCCTCCGAGAAGCAGGGATGCAGGGGGCGGTGTTACGATCTGTCTCGGCAGGGAGCCGGCAGCTGTCTTCGGAGTGGGACCGGCACAGGGGCTGCAGAATGCTGGGGGCAGGGACAAAGGACAGGTGCCGAGGGCGCTCCAGGTTGTGACCCCCTTGCCAGAATGGAAGGGATGGCTCCACCAAAATCAGAGTTTTGGGCTTTTTATTTTTGCAGCTTTATGGAGGTATCATTGACAAATAAAAACTGTCTATTTTCACACAGAAGGTGTACAGCCTGATGCTGCGATTTACACTTACGTTACGAGCTAAGCACCACAGTCAAGCTCATTATGTACCTTGCTCCACAAAGTCGCATTTTTTGTGCGTGTGGAGGAGGGGCACTTCACCCCTAACCTCTTACCGAGTGTCAAGGACACAGCACGGTATTGTTAACTAGAGTCACCAGGCGGGACATGAGACGCTGTGACCAACGTCGCATTTCCGCTCCCCTGCCCCGCTGTTGGCAGCCGCCGTTCTGCTCTCTGCTTCTGTGAGTCTGACTCTCTCAGGGTCCGCACGTAGGTGAGACCAGGCAGAGGTTGTCTTTCTGAATCTGGTTTATTTCATTTAGCATAATTTTCTCCAGTTTCATCCAGGTTGTCTCGTGACAGAGTTTCCTTCTTTTTAAAGGCTGAGCATTTATATGACCTCGTCTTTAACCACGCATTCCTTGATGAACACTCAGGGCATCTCCATGTCTTGGCTGTTGTGAATAATGCTGCAGTGAACGCGGGGGTGCGGGTCTCTCTTGAGATCTGACTTCATTTTGTTTGGGTCTGCACACAGAAGAGAGGTTGCTGGACCACAAGGCAGCTGAAGTTTTAGTTTTCTGAGGAGCTGCCGTGTTGTGTCCCACAGTGGCTGCACCGGTTTCCATTCCCACCCGCAGCGCGCCGGGCTCCTCCTCCTCCACACCCTCACCAACGTTCATCTTGTGCCTTTTTGATGACTGCCATCCTGACAGGTGTGAGGTCGTCTCTCACTGGGGCTTCGATGTGCATTTCTCTGACGATTAGTGATGTGGAGAATTTCACGTACTTGCTGGCCATTTATGTATCTTCTCCTGATAAATGTCCATTCAGGTCCTTTGCCCATTTTTAATTGGATTTCTTGTGTGATTTTTTTTCTTTTTTTTTTGGATATTGATGTGTAGTAATTCCTAATATATTTTGGATGTGAACCCTTTATAAGATCGCTGACTTACACATGTTTCCCCATTCCATAGCCTGCCTTTCACTCTGTTGATTGTTTCATTTGCTGAGCAGAAGCCCCATGGTGTTTTCTAAGGCTGACGCTCCTGGGCTAAAAATAGAGACATTTGAGCTTTACCTGGCATCCCACTGTGAAGCTGAATCAATGGTCAGCCTCTGAGGCCAAGAGACGTGTCAGCTGATGGAGTCTCACAGGTGCTGGTGTTTGTTTGGGTACCAGGTGTTTGTGGACCTGGGGAGACTTCCTCTTCAATGACTGTGCGGTGAGGATGCCTGGATAATTTAAAGCAGGCTTTGAGCATGCTGCCAGTCAGAGAAACAGCACAGGTCACCCTTCTAAATACCCAGGGGGAGGTGGAGTCTGTGTTTTTCTGAGAGCAGAAACACGACATCAAGGCTCCGGGCAGGGAGCTGTGACAACGGAGGGATGGCTTGGGCCTCAGTAGGGTGGGCGTGGCGGGAGCAAAGCTGGGGGTGTCCAGCACAACTGGGTTTAAACTCTGTAAATATCCTCAAGTAGTGGGGATGTCAAAGGGAGGGAGAGGGGAGGAAACAAAGCGAGGCAGGAGGCCTTGACACCACTCACTAGCTGCGGCAGGCAGGGACCAATCTCTGCAGCAAAGAGATGTTCCAGAGAAGCCAGCGTGGGCGCCCAGGAGCCGGCCTCTCAGCGCCGCTGACAGCAGAGAGGCCACTGTTACTCGGGGTTTCCTTGCACACGTGTGCAAAGGCTTTGGAAGAGGAGGCTTGAGGCGGAGGCAAATGCAGAAACAGATTCACTTGCCTGGAGCCTGAGTGGGGAAATCCACTCAGAGACGAGCTCCCAGAGCTTTGGAGAGCACACCCTTCAGTCTCACACGGTTTGTAGGGGCTTTGGGGGGTGGCACTGGGGAAGCAGAGATGGGTATTCTATGGGAGGCTGACCCAACAACGAAGATGCCTGAGTAGTAACCTGGAAGCAAAGGAATTCCTGGACAATGGCAGCCAACTGCAGGAGTCTCAGAGACTAGAGCCCTTTGGAGTTTGTAAGAGATTAGGTTTGCCCATCTGGCCCCAAGATGCAGGAAGTGATTGACCAAAAGGCCCAAATGCCCTCTGCCCCCTGCTCCCCCAACGACTGGAAGCCAGATCTGATGATGGTGTGGCTCTGAGTCAGGGCTGGTGTGGTGCAGGCTGGGAACCGACACTGTGGCAGTGCAGACTTGTTTAAATGATAAAGTGTTCCCCTTGAATTTCAGAGAAAACCGAACGGTCTTACTGACCTACCTCTTCTGACACACGTGGCACCCATCGCTTCTGCTCGCACCCTGTTGCCCAGAACCCCCAGCCACGGAGGGGAGGCGGAGGGCTGGGGGATGCAGTCTTGTTCCGATTGGCCACACGCCCAGCTAAGTATTGGGGGTCCTGCTATGACGAGAGAGGAGAGGGGTACGAATACTGGGAGTTGTCTAGCAGTCCAGACCACAGGGACCTTTCCAGTCCAAAAGAGGGATCAGGTTAAAAATTAAATTAAATAAGATATGAAGGTAAGGAACCCCTGAGAACCATGTCGCTTGAGTGGAACTTGAAGCGATGTATTTGCTTTCGTTCAGATCGTCTGCTTTCTTGAAGTTAATACTCTGATGATCGTGGAAGCAGTAACAATTCCTTGCCTTTGTTTAGGGGAAAAAAAAATTGTGGCAAGCCAAACAGAATTAACTAATGACCACACCGCCAGGAGGCGACTGTCCCTCTGTGCTGACGTCTCTTGTTCCTGCGTGTTCCGCAGACGTACACTTTGTAGGTGTGTATTGACGTTAAAAAGAGACCCGTACTGTATCCGTTATCCTTTGACAGGACTGTTTTCATTTCAGTAATTTGGCCAGTGTCTCTGTGTTGGCTGTCTATGTCCTGAGAGTCCTTTCTTTCCTGGACGGAGCCAAATCAGAGAAAGAGGGAGACGCAGGGAGTGTCCTGAGGGTGCTCTCCCTGTGGGGCTTTGGGAGGGAAGATGCTGTAAAGAAGGGAAGTGTGGATACCCAGCCCCCCAGGTGCTGGTGGAGGTGGACCCAGTGTCCAGGTCCTGCCGCCCACATGACCTCCACTCACTCAGCCCAGATGGGTTTTTCCACCAAGTTTTGATGACACTGCCCCCTTCGGCCCCTTTGGCAACCCCCGTCCAGCACGCCTGCCCTCTGGGTGCTTAACAGAGAATAGTATGCATGTCACCTCCCAGGCGGTCTGCACTGAGAGGTACAGGTGTGACCAAAACTCATGAAGCCTGCAGTGCAGACCCAGGTCAGCCGAACCACTTTTGTCTCCCAAGCTGCTGTTCTTAGGGCATCTTATCCAAGTCCAAAGACAGTGACGTGAGTGTCCGTGGCCGTCTAAGGCCTGAGGACATGCTGAGGGGGCCGCTGGCACAGCCTCCTGGGTTGAGCTTTAATTTGAATTGGAAATTACACTCCTCAAGGTCAGCTTTTCCTGGGGTCGTAGGTTAGTTTTAGCACCTAGGTGTGTGCCTGTGTGTGCCCGTGGGTGTGTGTGCGTGCGTGTGTGTGTGCGTCAGGGATTGTGTGAAAGAGGAGGGCAGACCCAGCTACATAAACATTTTACTGATGCTCAAGTCAGTCCTAGTTGGGAACAGACACTTCACGGCTGGTAAATGTTCCCGAGGATTTCAGTGTGAAATAATATTCTTTAGACACACACGCACACACCCCTCCATGCCCTGCCGCCCCCGCCCTGACGTGGCCGACAGCAGGCTCAGCCCGGAGGGCAGAGGCTGTGCCAGGAGCCAGGCCTGGGCTCTCTAACTGAGCCCCCAGGAGGGGAAGGAGAGCTGTGCCCTTGCTCAGCGAATCCCAGGGTCTTCCCAAGTGCTGTCTCCCCGGCCACCCAGAAGGCAAAGCTTTTTGTTAAGGATCCAGAGGACAGGTGTGCAGATGCGGGGGCTGCAGAGGGGAGCGGAGGGTGACGCCTCCAGGCCCTCTGCTCACAGAGCTGGCTACCAGTAGGTCCCCGTGTTCCCCAGATGCTGGCATAGATTTTTCATAAGAACCACGTATCTGGAGAGAGCTGGGAGTGGGGGAGAGAGGTGGCTAGCCAGGGAATGAATCAGCCCCACATGGAGAGTGTATACATTGAAAAAGTCTTCCAGATCGCCAAGAGCCCGTGAAGGTCCCTGCACGGTGATGCTCTGAATAGGAGCTCCCATTCTCTGCAACGTCTCTGCTCTGTCAAAAGGGCTTTGTTGCCATGTGTGCTTTCCCCACACCTCCCTGTCTGTCTCCTCCTGGCGCAGCTGAAGGAGGGTGGGGAATTATCTGCGGCCAAGGGGGGGAGGCGTGAGCCTGCAGGTCCAGCGGGTTGGCAGGAGCCCAGGTGTCCTTCCCAGCACCTCCCATCTTGTCTGCGGAGATGGTCCTAAACGGGTCGAGGGAAGCCACATCCCAGGTCCATCCACAGGGCGAGATGCTGTCTGAGTGAGAAGTGCACAGCAACCCCAAGTCCCCTCCCAGCATGTGTCACCCTGTGTGGTGATGTCCCCTGTGCCCGTGGCGCTGACTCAGTGTGCTTTTATTCAGATGAAGTTGACTGCCCAGCGTCCCCATGAATGTCTCAGGGAAAATCCCTTTCTGCTTTTCTTTTTTTTTTTTTTTTTTTTTGAAGGAATCACGTTGGCTTTGCTTCTTGACTCAACTCGATGTAATGTGGTGGCGTTGCTCTCTCTGCTTCAAAACTACACAGAAACATGTGGAAATGTTTTATTCTTTTCAGATCAAATACCACGTGCACCAGGTTTTCCCAGACCTGATCTTAATGTTGAGAAAAGTGGGAAACCCAGAGAGGCGTGCGCTCTCGAAGCCCTGCGTTATGAGCTGTAACGCAGTCAGCCTGTGTTGCAGGGTTTCTGTGCATAAATCACAGCCACAGTGATGATAGCACCACTGTCACAAAAGGTGGTCTCTAGTCGACTCAGCTCTCCGAGGGATGGCCAGGTTGCTCAAAGCAGAGAGAGGGACCGCACCCGGGGCTGGTGGGGGACACTCGTGCAGCCGCCCCATCCCCTTCCCCCACCCCACCCCCTGCCGGCTCTTTGCCTATTCAGCTAATTTTCTTTTTCATCTTGAGATTTGCTACCTGCCTGGTTTTTATTTTCCAGGAATAAAGGGTTATGGGTAACGAGCACCACCCCAGTGTCTAGAGGAAGGGCTCTCTAGGGTGGCCTCCCAAGAAGAGATACTGGGGGGAAGGTAACCGCCCTCTTCCTCCCCCTTCCCCCATCCCTCGGACAAACACAGTTTGTAAATTCTCTGCATTTTCAACGCTCTCGGGTCTTCATCTGGAAAAGCACGGTCCCTGTGCTGCTCTGAATGGTCCTGGGCTCCTGGCCTGTATCTCCCCGGCCCTGAGCCCCCAAGAAGAGGGTCTCCCTCAGAAGGCCAGCAGCAGGTTTTGTAAGCCTCTCTATTGAGCCAGCCGTGCGTGTCTGCATTGTCGTGGTCCCAGCGCGGCCTGGACAATCCCTTTAAAAGAATGCGCTTGGGAAGATTCTCAGGACAGAGGCAGCTCATTTCCATCCTTGGAGCTTTATCTCACAAAGGACATTTGAGCTAAAGACAACATTGGGTCTTGCGGGAACTTGGCTCCTGCTTCCAAATGGGTTGACTCTAGAGGAAACAGAATTTTCTTCCCCCACATTTTCCCAACAGAGTGATTCTTTTAGTGCCAAAATCCTCAAAAGAGAAGATCACATATCACACCTACACGTGCAACAGCAGGAATGCACGATGGAACGTCAGTGGCTACAAGCAGAGAGCCGCTGTTCAACAAAGGCTGAACGAGGGAGTGAAAAATTCAGCATTGCCACTGCTGCTCAGAAAAGCAGTGCTTATCAGCATATGCAAATTTACACCGCCTTTTATTGAAATATTGTTGATTTGCAGATACACTGCATTTTATAATTAATGCAAAGCCTTATCTCCTATCAAACCACCATGGGAAACATTGATATTTATTCGTGGGGCAAACTAGGAGACCTGCCACCCTGTGCGTTTGTGTGCATGTGTGCAGGTATGCGTGTGCATGTGTGCACACATGTAAATCCACCCTGACAGCCTGTTTTGAAAGAACTCCACTTGCCTTGTGTATTTTTGGTGGGAGCTGGGGGGTGGTCATGAGTGAAAATGCTTCCAGGGAACCATGTAGGGGATTCCAGATAATACAGCCTTAGATGGAAGTTTTCCTCTGACTCCATTTATCTGCATAGATAGGAGGTCCTGAGTGGAAGTGAACACGGGGACGGTTGGGAAAGGCAGGAAGCACAAAAACAACAGACTTTTATTTCTTCTTGGAAATCAGGTTGTCCCGTGCTCACCCTTTGATGCTCCTACGAGGTCAGATTCAATTGATGTCTGGACTAACAGCCCAGTCAACCCTGGTGTAAGAGCGTGTGTCTGTGTGTGTGTGTGTGTGTGTGTGTGTGTGAGTGTGAGTGTGTGAGTGAGAGTGTGTGCGTGTAGGCGTCCCCATCCGTGCGGGGGGACTCGAATCGGTCTGGCCGCCAGGGCTGTGCACTGACCCAGGAAGCAGCCCCTCCTCCCCACTTCAACAGGACCCGCCGACCGGGGAATCCTGCTGAAGGATTTGTGTTGGGGCCGAAAGAAAGCTTGGTTTAATAACATTCCCCCGTTTTGTTCGTACATTTCCCACATCCTCCACTTTCCCCCTTCCTTCCTTAGATTAAGAAAGCAAAATCTATTGAATGATTCTGTGGGGTTTCGCTTTTGTTAAACACAAGCCCCATCCCTCAGGGAGCCCTTGGTGCTGGGGATGTGAGTGGCACCAGCTGCGGAGTCAGGCAGACAGGGTGCCCACCCTGACTCCCTGTCTGCTTGAGCGCCATCTCTGCTGCCTGCTTTGCTACGTACGACAGGCTCCTTGCTGAGACTTTTCTTACCTGCAGAACCGAAGCAACAGTTCCCACCTTCTGGGTCTAAGTGTAGGATGCAGTTTCAGAAAAACACACGCCTCACCACTGGAGCTTAATAAAGAAATAGGAATTATTACTTGTCTTGTGGGTGGATATCAGTGTATGCATTGCCCTTAATATTTTTCTAAACTGAGTGCATTCCAGATTAAAGACAGAAAAGTTCCAAAATGCTAGAAACATGCTTATTCGAAATATTTGCAACACTTTAAATAAGGAGACGCTATGTGGTCTGAGCGCTGCCATGAATTACTTCTGCAGCCTTTGATACATCATATCCCCTCTGGATTTCGGCTCGAAACAGAGGCTGTGTCATAGCTGATCCTGAAGTCGTTAGTGCGATATGGAAGGAGCATCCAGCAGGGGCCTCGGTGACATTGCCCAGAAGGAAGTGTGCGTTTTTCACCCCAACCAAGCCCACCGGTTTCCTGGACCTGCTTCGAGATCCTCCTCTGGGGAGACAGAGGCCCTTCTCTCCGTGCTTCACTCTCTAGAGGATTTTGAGGTCCGGCATCGTCCCCATCCTCGGATGCAGGGCAGCCGGGCCTCCTCCTCTCCCGCGGCTGCTCTGATGTCAGGCCTCCTCCCGCTGGGGCGTCCCTGCCCCTCCAGCTCCCAGGTCTCTGCTCTTCTGGTCGGGAGGTCAGGAGGGCCCACCCCTCAGAAGCCTCAGGTCCTCTCTCCCATTTCATACACTGGGAATCAGCATTCCTCAGCTCACGTTCTGGCTGGGCCTCAAATTCCCTCACCTCCTGGACCCTCAAGCTCCGCACGCACCCCTCACAGGAGCAGGCTGACCCCCAGACTCCTCCGGCACTGCATCCCATACTTCCCACGAGACCGCACGTGGATGCCCGCATTGGCAGAGGACCTGGGGGGAACCTGTCATCCAGGTGGTGCTCCCTGGAGCAGACGGCCCCGCAGACCCACACAAGCAGATGGACAGACCCCCCCCCCCCCAACCGTCTGTAGGTGCACAGACGTAAGATCTCCAGTGAAACAAAAGGGAATCCTGCCAGCGTGAGCCTGGAGGGAACACAGTCGGCATAGATGGCAGGGCGGACAGTGACCAGAAGGCTGGGACCTGGTGACAATTAGAGGGGCCAGCAGGCAGCAGCTGAGGCCCCAGCCCTGAGAGCCATTTCAGTTTCCGAGTCACCGCAGAGGGGCCTGTCGCCCCGCAGCACCTCGGCCTGGCCTTTTGTCCACAAGGGAAGTCACAGCCCCGGCCTCATTGCTTTGGGCTGCCGTGAGGACAATGCCGCCGTGAAAAGAGTTAAAAAGATTCTGAGGAAGGGGTGAGGGGCCCGCGCAGGGGCAGTCCAAGGTCTTTTAGACGCTGTTACAGTCTCTTTAATTAAGCCCCTCTTCCTGAGCTTGTCCGGCAGAAACGCACCTGCCTCCCGTCTGCTGGCCAAACTGGCAAGCGACAGAGGGGCTTCGCATGGATGGGCCCGGGTTCTGCTGTGGCCCACGGGGATGGGCTAGGGAGGCGGCCCCAGACTCCCTCGTGCCTTCTCTTTTTTTCTTGCTCTGATAGATTCTGTGAAAACCACATTGAAAAGTGTGTGAGCCAAGCGATTCCATTTATCAAAGGAAGAAGGTCAAAAATAGCATTCATTCCGAGAATATCAAAGTGTCCTGCCGGACTCCTGGGTGAGGCATGAGGCCGGAGCTGCCCGACTCGACCTCATCTCCGTTTCGTCCCCCACACTGCACATGTGCCTGAAAGCTGGGGCACCCGACCTTCCCCAGCAGAAGAGAGTGTTTTCCGCAGCAGCACGCGGTAAACGATCAGGGCCCGTGACACGGCTTTGTGGCCCTCTCTGCACACGCCCGTTCTGTTTGGTGTCCCTGTGAGGGTTGCCTTCTCAGATGGCTGGGTGCTGACCCGCTCTGCAGGTCGGCTCCCTCCACGGGGGCCTGGAGTGGGCACGGTTCGCCTGTCCACCCTCCTGGAAATCCTGCTGCCGCCAGCACTGCCCTGGTGCCCGGCTCCACGCCCCTCGGCCCCTCTCCTCACAGCGCTGCTGCTGCGGTTCCCGGAGAGGCCCCGCGTGTGCTGGTCCCCACCCCACCCCCGCGGGAGCCCGCTGTCCCTCGGGGCCGGCTCCGGGGGACCAGCACCCGGCCGCCGCGTCGCAGAACTGCTGCCCTGTCCCACCACTAGGGAGGTTGGGGATGCTGAGGTTTCTATGGATTTGTGCAGGATGCAGGGAAAGCGTGAATCAGAGCTCCTCGTCTGGGCTGCATGGAGAAACGACCGTGCCCCAGAATCTGCAAGCGGAGCAGCGGGAGGCGGGTCCCTCGGGCCCCGGGGAAAGCCGGCAGCTCACGGTCAGACTCCTGCCCCTGCACGCCGCCCGCCGCCCGCCGCCCGGCCCGCTCGCGTGCGCTCTGGACACACCCCTCCGTCTGCACAGCGGCCTCGGCGTCACCTGTCACCGGGCCCCGGCCGCAGACTCGGGCTCCCGCGGACGCCGTCGCTCTGCCACTGTGCGACCCTTCCGTCATCAGCCCCGAGCTCGCCGGGTCTCGGGAGCCGAGGGGGCATTTTTGTCAAACGCTGTTAATTATTCAGATAGAAGATTGCCAGGCCCAGATTTACCTCCACTGCCTGAAGATAAATGGAGGATTAAACGCAGCTCCACTTTGAAAAATGGAAGCTTAAAAACAAAATTATGATTCCATGCAAGGTGTACGGGAAGATTTGCAGAATGAATAAGCGGGATGGCTTGTAGCATTTCCAGCAGATTGTGAGCCATGATCATCGTTGTGGAGACTGTGAACTTACGATTATTTGCAGACAATCAAAGGTGTCCACCGTCTCGCAGGGTGGGGTCTAATTTGGTGGCTGGAGAGACAGAGAGAGAGAGGAAGAGAAAACTGCCAACCCCCCCAAAAAACAAACAAATAAAAGCTGACTTCTTAAATGACATACAAGATGGTTTGTGAAATTCAGGAAAGGAATAGAGACACGCTCGGGTGGGGCCTATTTATGTCCGGTCAAGGGTCTGGGCCACTCTCTGGTGCAACAAGGTTTGAAATCAAGAATCCAGTGTCACAAGTCACACAGGCACACGCCTTCACACACACACAGAGGCACACACACGCTTGCAGGTTAGGAGGGTTTGAGAAGAACGTTCTCCAGGGGGAGGGGCTACGTCTTACTCCCCCGTGGCTCCCCCAGCCTCTTGCAGGTGAGCGGGGCCCACTCTGGCTGGCCTGGGCCCTCCTGTAGGCGCTGGGATGTGCCCCAGCCCAGCCCGCCCCTTCCCCACTCCCAGCAAGTGCCCACGACACACCCAGACTCAGCGCCCCCCTGTCTCCGGGGCGCCCTCCCTCCCCCGTGGGCGGTTCTCCCTGGAGCAGCTTTCCAGCCACGCTCACTGTTTGTTTGTCCACGTCTTCAGACTTGTCCTTTTCCACAGAGCCTCCTACTGCCTGCCTTCATCAGCGCTGCACCTTTTTCCTCGATATTCTCACTGACATCTAAGACTTTGACTTCCAGTTTTACGTTCCGGATTCTAAAACCTTTCTACCCAACCCACATGTCTCTGCTGAATCCCGGACAGACAGCATCAAAGCCCGCTGGGCACCTCGCTGCCGAGTGGCCACCCGGAGTGAAAGTTCACGTTGGAGCATCCCAAATGGCCAAGGGACCGTCTCTGCTCTTCTTCCAAGTGCAAAAGTTAGTTTGATTGCAGTGGACTGACCCCTACTCCACCCTGGCTGCTCTGGACCCCAAGGCAAGCACAGTGAGGGTCTGCAAGAAGCCTTTTCTGATTTCCTGTGTGTGTTCATTCAGCAGAGGGACAGGGAGCAGCCCCTGCATTCGCTCTGCCTCCAGACAGCAGCGTCTTGCCGGTGGGAGACAGGGACGCGTCAGAGTTGCTCAGGGAGCAAAAACGATTAAAGAAAACTTGGAACCTGACTCCCACGGCTGTGTGCTTCCTCCAGGAGAACAAAAGGCACCTTCGAAGGTCAAAATGAGGGTATGCATGCTGGCGGAATCCTCGGTGTAAAGACGTGTGGAATCCCAGGAAAACGTGCGAGGCTATTACATCCACATGCTCCCATCTCCCCCGGAAATTATGTTCCCTTGTGGCTGTTACTTCTAAGGCTGAGCCGCGAGGCTTGTGGCCCCAGAGCAGGAGGGAGAGGCTTCTGTGTGAGACCAAGCCTCGGTGAACTTACATTGTTTTGGAAGTCAGGCTTTGGAGAGAAAGAAGAGATTATTAAATGTTAGATTCTCCCTTCTGCATATCAAGATTTAGATTCAATCACAACGTTTTCCAAAGATGAGTCTGTGAGAGGAGAGAGAGATGGAAAACAGAGAGAGACAGAGAGACAGAGAGGACAGAGAGACACAAGAGAGACAGATGGAAAGACGGGAGAGAGAGGGATATTGAGACGGAGGAGCTTAGGGCTGTCCATTTGCCCTGGAGAAGCTGAGACCCAGGAAAGGGAGGAGGGGGGCGGGTGCACTGGGCAGGGTGGGTGGGGTGATCGGGGACTTCTGGGAGACAGGTACCCCAGTATCACCTCCATCTTTTCTCAGCTCTTTGTGTGACTGGCTTGCTTTCTTTGCCTTGTCTTTAATATCACTTCCTTAGAGACACCTCCCCTGATCATCGTACATGACACAGCACCCCTTCCTTCGTTTACTGCCGTTCCCCGGAGCCTGGACGTGGTGCACCGCCATGCTTCTACAGTCAGTGAGTGCGGGAAGGCTAGCATTCCAAGGTGCTTCAGTCTGCTCGCCCTCCGGCCTGTGGCAGGAGAGCACCTCCCAGAGTGCCTCATACACCAACGTAGGGAAGCCACAACCCAGCCAAAAAAGCATCATTGGCCAGAAGGAAGGCAACCCCCTCCCAGAAGGAAGGTGCCCCCCGTGAGTCTCTCTGAAGGAAGGTGATGATGTGAAGGTCAGAAAGTATCAGAAAAACAGAGACCAGATCCATGTGGACCGGGTCAGACACACTCAGGGCCATGGGAGCTTGATCCAGAATCCCTGGAGCTTCGATTTTTCTGTGACAGAGAGGAAACTATCGTGATTAGAGACGTGACTGTGCGGGAAGTATCCCCCAGTGTTTTCTAAACATCCTTCTTATCCTGGAACAAATAAAGACATATGCATTTTGCATTAACGTTAAGGAATAAATAGTAAATTATAAACAGAATAGAAATTATACTACAGTGTCATGGTGTCTGTAGATTTTGACAGTCTGTGGAGTGTGCCTCTCTAGAAATGTGCATTCGTCCCCTGTTTAGAAATATGTGCAATTCTTTGTCAGTCCACTTTACCACACCCGTGTAGGAACACGGGAACAGAAAATATCTTTCGAATCCTATGGGCCCCATTCTTCCATCGCATTTCAGTTAGAGACGCCGTGTGTCTTGTGTGTTTTATCTCTTGGAACATCCTCCCGGGTGCTGTTGGAAGGTAACGCCGGTTTCAGGTCTCGGAAGCTGCTGGACTTTACTCTGTGTCTCCTGACGCCCCGTAGGTGTGCGTAGATGTGAGTAATCTCACTGCAACAGAATGTTGTCATTTCTTGTTGACTAATTGAGCTCCTTCAGTCCAGATCTCAGCAGCTGAGAATTCAAGTGTTAAATGTTGGGATGGTGAATCCAAGAGGGAGTGAACAAGGACACAACTCAGGCACCAGCCGGGTTTCACTTCTCCTCCTTTGTCTTCTCTGTTTTCCCTCTGTCCTGCCAGGGGCTGCCTGGCTAGAGATGCTCGTAGGCTCGACCTAGAGCCAAGGGTATCATCCAAACATGAGGTTGGGAACCAGATCATATGTAACGAGAGACAGCAAATTCTTATTGCTTGGTATTTCAGCAGGAGAGTGTAAACTGTTGTCATCAATTGTTTGTTTATTTGCACAGGAAACACAGTGTCTACTGCATGCCAGAAACTGGGAAAAATATTGGTGTGACAGCCATCCATAAGACAAGCAGGATTCTTACCCTCAAAGTCCATAGTCTGGTGGGGAAGCAAGACAGACAGACAATTACAGGACAACATGGCAAGGACTGAGGTGGGAGGCTGCTTAGGGGTCGGGGGGCTGTGAGGACAGAGGAGACTGGTGTCACTAAGAGGGGTCAGATCAGGGAAGGTAACATTGGACGGTATGAAAATCAGTCCAAAGCATGGTGTGGGTTGAAGTAGAAGAGGAAGCGGGGTCGAGAGCTCCCTCGAGGGCCACCCAATTCACAGAACCAGCTTTTGGTGAAGGGCTGTTGCACAGATTCCAACTGGGAGGTTGCAAGGGAAACCCTGAAGTTGAAACCACGCCTTGGTAACTGTGTTCAAGAATCAGCTTCCTGGGGAAGAAAAAGGGGATCAGACAAATTGAGGGAAACTCCTTCAAAGAAAAGGAGACCGTGAGGCTCTGGGCTGAGGCGGTGACAGTTGATTCTTGAGTCACTTAAGGAGCACGTTGGGGAATTCAAAATGAAGCTGGAGTGGGGAGGGTTGGAGTCCAGTTTGGCCAGCTGGAGTGGAGATGACACTCCTCGTTAAAGCAAGGGATGCAGAGATAAAGCACCCTTTGGTGATGACATGATGATTGGAGTCAGGGTCACTTTTGGTTTGAGGTACCAGTGAGATATGCAGGGAGCAATGTGGACCGCCCAGCTAGCCATGGGAGCCCAGAGCTCCAGAGAGAGATGTGGGCAGGTGTGGAGATCTGTAAGTCAGAAGCTTTCCAGAGCAGTGCTGAACCAGTTGTATAAGCCACAAAAAAATAAAAGTAGCAAAAAGATATTTGTAAAATTCTGGGGAATAATTCAGTTTAAAGAAAATGAAAAGAAGGAAATTGGGGGTGGAAGCAGAGTGGGAGCAGATGATGCAAGAGGAAGGAGGAGCCCCAGAGAAGAGGAAAATCACAAAAGTTAAGAGGAGAGATGCTCTGGGCAGTGCTGGTCAGAGTAGCTAGGACCACTGCCCACTGGATTCGGCAAGTCTGAGGTCTCAGGTGAATGTCAGACGAGCGATGTCAGTAGATCAAAGGGTGAACTGAAAACTAAGCAAAGTAAACTAAGCAAGGGGGAGCCGAGAGTTACTCTGGCTCAGTTGCCTCCGTGACTTGTAGATGGAGAGATTGAGGTGCAATGAGTGTGTTTACCCAAGGACACCGACAGGCTGGAGGACTAGGCTCATATAAAGGATAAGAGGAAACAGGCTTAGAAAGATGGCGCCTGGCTCCTGGGGAGGGTCTCGGGTTCCTGTCCAGGAATACAGACTTCAGCCCATTGCTCTCATCAGCAGCGATGCAGAGCCACTGAAGTTCTTGGGCTGAGTGCTGGCATGTTCACAAGAACACTTTAAGATCAACCTAACGTAAATGAGCACGAGGCTGAAGGGAGATAAAGGGTGGTAAAGGCTGGAAGGGGTGGCGGGAGAGGGTGACCAACTCAGATGACGAGGGCTGAGCAGAAAGGATGGGAGAGACTTGGACAGAGAATTGTGAGGGCCGTGTCGATGAACGAACAGAGGAGGGGAATTAAAAATAAAGGCAAAGGGTAATTGGAAGGTTTTGTCTTGAAGGAAGAGAGATTTATTGGTAGAAATAGGAAAATCTTGACGAAGTATTGCTTCTTGGCATATAAAATGCCTTCTAAAATAAAAGGTGATTCTGATTTCCCAGAGAAGAGTCGGTCTAGATCATACCAGAAGGAGACTGAACACTTCACCTAGTACATTGCTTGAAATCTGTATGCTGCTCACTTACCAGCAAACACTGAGAAACCTTCATTGTGGTCCCTTAGTGAATTCTCACTGATTTTCACGCTGCCGTTTCCCCCAGCCCAGCCACTGGAATGCACGCCCCTCGGTGGTCTCGCCTCACCTGTCAGGGGCGATTGAATAACAGAAAACAGCAGTGAAGTCTCATATTACTAATATTCCATTACTTCTACAAAAGAGACAAGAGCGCATTCATTAGCGCACGATGAAATATTACCCTAAATAAGTGAAATTAAATTATGCTTGTCAAAATAAATGAACGCTGCACAAGCCACGATTCCGTGTCCCTCATTCTTTTAATTATGTTTTTTTTTTCCCTTACTTGCTAATTTGTGAAATTTGCTTTCTCACAATGGGCTGCCTGTCGCGAGTGGGCTTCTGCTGTCGCCGCGCGCACAGCCTGCCCCCCGCGGCTCCCGGCGGGCTCCGCCTGGGGTGCCCTGTGGACTAATTGGTTGGTTCTGTGCCCCTCTTCAAGCTTGTGGCAAAGCTACACATTAATTCTCACCTTTGGAAATGGATGATGAGGACACGCACCTTCTCTAGGCAGATGGAAGGACCCCGTTTTGCTCTGCACTTGGAAATCCTCGTCCAGGCTTCACAAGGGCCACACCTGCCGTCTTTTAAGTGCTCTGTGTGTGTGCGTGTGTGCGTGTTTTCTTACTGATGCAAAGAACAACAATTGTGCTGGTTTCCAACATGCTGCGCTGTTGAGCCTTCTCTACTGATCCATCCCCCGAAGGGATGCAAATGTCACTCTGGCCTGGGTGCTCCCTGGGAGACCTTCCCATCTAGACGGTGTTCATGGGGTACCTCCTCGTGGTGTGATGCATTCTGCAAGGGGTCTGGACATATCATCGGACCAGTCCTCAGGCCGTTCCTGTGAGATAGGCATTTTGAATTCCCTCTAATGAGTCTGCAGCTCAGAGCAGCTAAAGGGACTCCCGAGTTCATGTCCCCAGTGAGGGGCAGGATGAGAACGCACGTCTTCCCGTTTCATGGTTTTCCTGACTCGTGGTGTGTTACTGGCTCTCATCAAGCTGCCTCTAGATGGTATATTATTAAGAAACAAATGTGTTTGGACAATAAAGAAACAGGACATGTGAAGAGAGAGATTCAGGAGATGGTGGAGAGGGGTTAGATGCAGCCCTGAAAAACCTCTCAGTACTAATTTTAATGTTTTTTTTAAAGAAAACACCTACTGAAGAAAACTGGGGAAGTGCAATGACAGAGTAAGTACCTACCCATGTTGCATTCACGTATTTTGTCTTTCAATCTCAATGAAAATTTTCCTTGGGGGAAGTAATTAGGTTCACTTACTTATTTTTAGAGGGGGCGCTGGGGATGAACCCAGGGCCTCACGCATGCTAAGTGTGCGCTCTGCCACTCGAGCAGACCTCCCCAGGCCCTTTTCCCTTCAGCCTTTTCTCTCTGGCCCCGGTGGTTGGAGCACTCATTTGTAGCCTTTGACATGGCTGTGACCAAGGTGGGATTTTGTGCCCTCCTGTTGAACTGCGCTGGCTTTCAGGTCGCACTTCTCAGGAAGAAGACACGGGACAGGGGGACACAATGTGCCCTGACTCCCTCCCAGGCTGGGCCGTGCAGGGCTTCCTTCCAGCTCCTTCTCTTTCTTGGGGTTGCGACCAGGGAGTCCTGAATGGTCTTGCGGTGTGTTTGTTCACCCCGGAGACCCCGAGTAGACGCAGAGAAACCCAAGGGGCTCAGTGTGGTCCCAGCAGCCACCCGTGAGTGAAGACACCTCCCCGGCGGGAGCCACCTCCCTGCGCCGGGTGAAGCAGGGATGCTGTCCCCGTGGAGACCTGCCCCAGAGGCCACTGGGGAGGAAAAGAAATCGATGTTGACCTTGTGTTAAGCACTAAGTTTGTCACACAGTCATAGTCGCTGGAACATGGCTCTCAGTGCCATGTCACATGCTTGTGATCATATCTTATCAGACCTTAATTCAGTGGATATGTTGTCTAAAAGAAAGGCTTTTTTTCAGATGCATTTCTTTGGTCTAATTTTGTGAATGTTCATATGAGAAGGGGAAACAATTCATGCTAATGATTTACTTTTAAGGATCTAATATCATCATGAACCAAATCCTTTGGGTAGAGGTTTAACTGTGGCCAACTCAAAAGGACGGGTTTTGCCGAGATGATATTTAATTTTCCTAAGGAAACATTCAGGATACTGGGTCTGTTGATAACCTTTCGGTCAATCAATTATGTTTTTAAAATAATATCTTATATTCCCTTAATCAGATTTTATTTTCTCAGTTGGCTATCGTCATTCCAGGTAACACTGTTATGTTCCCCAAAGATAAAATGTTGACTTATTTTTAAAGCAGTTCTGTATCTGATGACAATATAAGTCAGTCTGGCTGAGCACAATTCCTAAAACTCAGATTTTATCCACCAGCACTCCAGAACCGTCTACATGACACGACGGCTTAGTGCTTACTGAGTCTGAGATTCACCTCCCGTTTTGTGCTTTTGTAGGTGAGCCCTGCCCACAACCCCTGCACCCAATGGATGAATAGAAGCTTCTAAGACGTTGCTTTATTCTTTTAATGTAATGAGTGCAGAATCGGTCTAGGTGTGGATCTAAGAAGCATTTGGGGGGCACATCTTCTGTATTCAGATATTTCTAGAGTCATGGATGTCCCAGATGGGACAGGGCATTTTTCATTGTCAATTACGTCCCCAACCCAGGACCTCTGTTCGTGTTTCGTGCTTCCTGGAAACGCTGCTCCCATTAATTCATCTTCCTGCAGCTCACGATTCTCCTCAACATTCACATCTGGCCCCTCCTCGGGTTGCTTAGATCCCATTTTGTTCACGTGATGTAAGTCTCTTTTAAGGGCTTAAGCCCTTCCCCCTGTTTTATTTATTTATTTATTTTTAAGGTATAAATGATTATCTGCAAATATCCCATCCTCCCCCCGGCTTGCTCACTCCTGGCCTTTCTCCCACGTTCCCTGGAACTGAGACTGCGGGAGAGCCGGACACTTGCCTTGCTCACTGAGTTGCTCCCCACAGCCCGACACACGCCGGGAAGCTAGCAACCGCCCATCAGTCTCTGTCGAATGAACGCATGGAGAAAGGAGTGGATGAATCTTGATTCCCTTAACAGAGACCCCTAAAACTTTTCATGCGTGTGCTCACCACATCCATCCCCCACCCTCGTGTCATTCTGGCCCCTGGTCCTTGCCACCTCTGATCCACACGTGGCTCCCTCTACAGACACGGCGAGCAAGCTGTGTTCAGATCTCCTGCTGCATTCTAGCAGTTTCCCTGCAGTCTTTCTTCATTTGCTTCTTGTATTGACCCTGGGTGCAGCGGACAATCTTCAGCATATCCCTCCACACGCACAACCGAGAGTGATGGAGTGTAACTGGTTCTGCAAAGTGGAGCATTTGGTTGGGGGAACATCACCCTACGGTCTCGTGAAGCAGCACCCACAGAGGCAGGAGGCGGCTGGCCGGCTTCCTGAGGGCAGGGGTTTGGAAATTCCCTTCCATGGAGAAAATGGGGCTGGGGAACAGGATCCTTTTCATCTATTTTCAGACAGGCTTGGCACAAGTGCATGAAAAATATTATGCATTTAGTTCCACTGGCCTTGTAGTTGTTGTAAATGTCTCTTAAATTCCTAAATGCGCCTTAAATTGCATTCTGTCTGTCAGTCGGATGGTCAGAGGCTTTGATCTCTGAGGCTACTCTCCAGGTGCAAGTTTTAACAAAAGCTGGTGTCCATTTGTCTTTACTGGAATACTTTGCTATGTGTACGCTTCACAGAGCAGTGCTGGAAAAATATTCAAAGAGGAGAATTTGTTTTCATTATCTCCCAACTGGTAAAATAAAATTATGTTTTAATTGATGTATAATTGACAGAGCCGCCAAAGTGGTTTGAAAACTCCGAGGTTTGACTCTGAGATCCGACGGCGGTCTTAGCAGAGAAAGCTACAAGGCATCAAACCTGCATCCGGTGATGGGACGACAGGTTTCGGTCGCATTGTGTTTGAATCAGAACTAATCACTTTCAGTACTGAGTCACTGCGGGTTACTCCTTCTGTCCAATTTTTGAGTGTATCCCTGGAAACTAAGCTGGGTGCTTTGCCAAAGATTGTGCCTTCGCCTTTGGCCTTAGTGCAAATGCCCTTCCTCCCCCAAACCAAAGCCTTCAGCTACTTACTCTCCAGAAGAGCCAAGGATCTCATCGTTCCGTGGGATGGGGGTAGGGAGAGGGGATGGGGGGCTGGGGAATAGCCCAAGGACCTCGCCGCAGGGGAGGAAGAGCGGCCTGGACTGGGGGCCAGCATGTGTGCGGCATCAGACTGGGCTCCGTACACGGAGTCTCTTCATTCAGGCGAAAATCAGCACAGAGAAATTCAGCGTGGACTCTGCACTGTTCCTTCTGTCTTCGCTGGATGTCATCTCACTTGTGTGCGGAATACTCTGAAGACGACGTAAGCTTTCATTACATCACGGGGGTGTGCTCTTAGAGAGGATGTTGGCCCCAGGCTGTGAATCAGAATGAATAAAAGGAAAGCCCTAAGATCTGACATTGCTTTTAGAATTGGTGTCTGCCCAGTGCCTCGTTCCGAATTTACCCCGAATGCAGAAAAGGGTGCTGTGTGCACAAAAGCTTGCGGGCCGGTCGTGCCCCGCTGGGGGCTGTCCAGAGGCCGAGTCCTGTATGCGTCCCCTTATTATGTTGTGCGAGGTATTTGTATGTACCCACGTGTTACACACTGCTGGGCTCAGAGCGGTCATCGGTGTTGGACATTTAGCAGGAAGAGAGACTGACACCTTGAACGAGGCTTATAAGTAATTACGACTACGATCAATGCCACAAATGAGCACATGTGCGGATATGGAACATGCCAGAAAGGTGCACCCGTTCCGAGTGACGCTGAGCGCCTGGACTGGACGCGGCCCCTAAGTGACCACTGCCCCTTTGGTGTCACAGGGAAACTGCTAATATCTGCACATGAGTTTAACTGGTGTTTTCTTAACCTTTTTTTTCCTTCTGTCTTTGACAAGATGGCCGTCCTTTAAGACGGCTCTGTTAGGCAGTCAGAAGTTTCCGCCATCGTGCTTCCTATGATGGCCTTTGGATAAAAGAGACATGAGTAACTTGGAGCGTAGGCACAGAATCACAAAACCCAGCACTGGCTCACAACTTGGAGGGTTTTCCTCGACTCTGAGGGTAGGGAGGGTAACCCACGGATGACTGCATGCAACAAAGAAGAACAAAGGTACAAAAGCAAGATGCTTGCCCTCTGCTTGAGTTTATGTGTATTTGTAACCAGACGTGTTAATGTGTGTGTTTCCACTGGCCTGCATGTGACGCAGGGGCAGAGGTGCTGGCCCGTCAGAAGGCTCCGGCTGTCAGTGTGGGGTTCGGTACTTTGTGTGTGGACATGGCAAAGGTTTTAAAAATATCTCACCGGATTCATCATTTATTCATTCATGAGCAAACAAGTCTTGGGTTAATAATTACTATGGAGGACAAGATGCTGTAATTTTATCTCTAATGCTTGTACAATCTCGATGTAACTTTGTCAATTAGAGGAATGTCCCCTTTCCCATCAGTGTCAGTTTCCTCAGGCTGCTGTAATAAATGACCACAGGTTGGGTGACTGAAGCAAGAACAACAGATAGAGAAACTTATGGTGCACGATTCTGGAGGCCAGATGTCCAAGATCAAGGTGCGGGCAGGGTTGGCTTTCCTGAGGGCCGTGAGGGAGAACCGGCTCCCCCCCGCCCCCTGGCTGTTGGTGGCTTACTGGCGACCTTGGTCCTCCCCTGGCTTATAGATGCTTCACCCCAGTATGTGCCTTACCTTCACCTGGCCGTCTACTTGTGTGCAAGGCTAGCTCCGAATTTCCCCTTTTAATAAGAGGTGGATCAGGCACCCACCCTCCTCCAGTGTGACTTCATCTTTAACTACACATACAACAGCCCTATTTCCACACGAGCTCACACACTCAAGTCCTGGGGGTCAGGACTTCAACATACAAATTTCCAAGGGGTACGTTTCCATCCATAACACCATCCAATGTCAAAAGTAGTATGTATGCTCACCATGGCCGGGGGTGGGGGGCGCTGCCTCCAATGTCCCACACCGTCACTGTGGATGAAACCCACCGAAGTCCACGCCAGAGCTGCCCTCTGGGGCGTTTGCTACCTGTGCATCAGACCCCTGGCACGACGCTGCTCAGATCTCGGTGTTCAACCCTTCCAGGAGACCACAGTGAAGCGCCTTCCACCTGTGCTTCCACTGCTGGGCATCCCTCTTTCTGGGCAGTGGGCGCAGCCTGTATATCTGGACTGTGGAACAGCTAGGGAAGAGACCCTGTTTTCGCCTCTGTGAGTCCCAAGCCAGCTTTCCATGGAGAGCAGACCGAGGAGCAAAAGGCTGCTGCGGAACTCCTGTCCATCACGTTGCTGCCCTGCACACGTTCCCAATGGCGACATTCTCAAAACCATAGTCTTCTTGTTGTCTCTCCTTGGATCACAAAGCCTGGTGTATTTTATAAAAAACGAATCAAGTTAGGAGGTGATAACATTGAACGATGGCTTACATTCCAATTTCAAGAACAAGTACCAAACAATTTTTCAATTCTGCTTAAAGCTGTTGCAACCATCTTAGAACCAATTACAAGTTTAGGAGTGGATTTGGCTCTGAAAGTTGTATGTGAATAAGGTGTGGTCAAGATTGGAGACTTTTGCTGGAGGATGACATGGATACTGAGTGTTCACAGTGGTGAGTTCCCCGTCAGTGTATGTGGTCCAGGCCAGGCTTAAGGATGCTGAGGCCAGCTATCTGTGCAGATAGCTAGGTGGTGCCTAACTCATCATGGGGGTTCAATAGTTGTTGGATGGATATATGAATGAATGGAGCATCCAGTGAGTCGCCAAAATTCATTGTCTTTAAAATGCCTTTTAACCCTGAGAATCTATGAGTCTATAATGGGCCCCATATTGACCCTATATAAAATCAGCATTATTCTTTCTAAAATCCGTGCCCTATGTAAAATATTTTATTGCTACCTATGTCATAGATTCATATTTTGGCATTCTGAGAGAGGAAATTCTCTCTGAATGCTCAATGCTGAGATGCGTATTGGCTGTCTGGCATGCCATCATTCACGCCATCTGTTCGAGTGGCATGATGCCTAATTGCAAGGTGGCCTGACAGCTTTAAGGGGCTCTGCTTGCCAGTCACATTTGAGCTTTGCTAGCTAACCTGCAGAACCCAGAACAGAACAAGCTGAAAAAAGTTACCCTGCTGGTAAATCGCAACTCCAAATGAAAAGATCATGCCTCATTAAAAATGGCCATATTTTTTGACTGTGGTAGGCATCCTTCAAAAAGCCCCTGTTGAGTCTGCCTCCCACTCAGTGACCACTGCTGTGGTCATCTCGTTCCATGGAGAAGCAGTAATGGACAGAGACTACATCTTGTCCAGCCGGCATCACTGACACCTTATAAATAAATGTTCACGATGCCTAAAACTCTCATGCTTGAAAACAAATGCACCAACCTGCCAGAATTTCACAGCATTGTCTTCCTAGAATAAGCAAACATCTGTTATCCTAAAGTCCAGTTTACCTTGTGGGAAAGATGCTGTAGGAGGCGGAATAGGGGTGAATTGGCTTACCTCCTGGAATTGTCATGGAAAAGACCCAATGTAAGCATTAAAATATGGAGATTGCAAAGCAGGAAATTAAACTGCTTTCTGGACATTGAAAGTCTGGGGATATGCATTTAAGTTTAGAGCTGCTAGTTACAGATGAGAAAGCAGGCTCAGAGATGTTCAAAGACTTACTCCAGATCAAACAGGAAGTCCACGCAGAGCTGGGGTTGCAACACCCAGCACGTTCTCCTTTCTCCCAATACGCAGTGGCGTAATGATCGTTGCTATTGTAGTGAAAATGATGATTGGGGTATAGTCTTTCTTTTTACTTTCCTGTCCTTTAATTAACTTTTTTAAAGCATTATCAGCCCATCTGGCCATCCAGTTAAACACGTATCTTCAGTACAGTGACTGTATAAAATATTTTGAAGACTTGATGTTTTTCGTCTTATAAGTCAAATCTTTGAGACGACATTTTGGTTAGTATTGCTGTTATTTTTATGAGGTAATCTCTATTTTGAGCCAAGCTCTTACTGAATGTACTGCAGACAGGTGCTTTTGTGTTCCTGTACGTTCCTCAATGTAGCACTTACCCAGCAGGAGCCCAGTGACATTCTGTACTGGGTGTAGATCAGTGAAATGGAGAGAATAGAGAAAAGGGAATGTACGGCAAAGAGAAGAAATACTGTCAGTGACTGGGTATATGAATGACACTGGCTTTTTAAACACATCTAAACTTCAGAGGGGAATACTCCTCACACACTCTTCCTGTCGCACCATCCTCTGTTTAAAAACCTTTGCATGTGTGCATGACTGTCAGTGACGTACTGCATGGGTTGAACTTGACAGGCAAGTGAAGACAGTGTATTTTTCTCCCACTGTGGTTTTCAAACCCACTTTATTGATTTTCTTTTCTCTATTCCTGAACCAGTAGTTTTTATACCTTTATACATCATATCCATGCATTGGAATAAACTCATTTTCCATCATTGAAAACTCCAAGCTGATCTAAACCAGCACTTGTATCTCACTTCCATGTTTAAATTGATTCCTACACAGGACCCAGGTCTGAATAAGGCTCTGCAGCCTTCAGTGGGAAAGCAGGCTGCCATCTGCTCTTATTCTTCATCTCATGTTATACCTTCTGGCTTCTTACATGTGCTTCCTCTAAAGGAGTGAGTGAGGACAAGGTCCTACATCATTAGGACCCCCAAACAGATTCCATAATGTTGCTTAGTCACGTTGAGGTGCTGGCTGTGGGTTTAACCAAGGTATAATTGGCTCTCTGTCCTCCTCCCATTCTCCCCTAAGGTATTAGATCATGCACTGCTTCTGGGATGGGCGATGGTCCCCCTGACATCCTGGGAGTTTTCTCTTGCTCCCCCACATCTGGAGATGTACACACCTCCCAGTGAAATGCAGGCCTCTCCCAAAGGAAAGGCATATACCCAGCAACAGACGTAGGGTTACCTAGAATGAAGATATAGACACCTTCAATGTTAGTGCCGCCATCTCCAGTGCAAATGCAGACGCATCCCTCATAGTAACACAGACCCTCCCAACAGAAGTGTGGGCATCTGCCAGTGGAGCTGCATCCACTTCCAAAGGTGATGCAGCCCCAACCCCCGACCCCTAGTGACATCCAGGCACCTCCTGAGAGCTCCTCTTGTTCCCCTTGGGAGAGACAAGTGTCCCCATGAATTTGCACCTGACTACGCCAGCAGCTTGGTTATTCTCAAACTATGGTGGAGGAACCAGCTAGCTTTTGGTCTTCTCTCAGAAGAGCCCCCTCTCTTCCCATAGCTCTGAGATGCCTCCCTCACCTGTGTGGGCCTGGGGGTGACCCTGGCTGCTCTCCACCCTGCCTTCCCTTTTCTCTTTCCAGCTCTGATTTGTTTCTAGTCTCCTCTTATTTAAAGTCCAAAGAAGAATATCAGATCCAGTATCTCAGAACAAGCTTTAACTACTTCTTGTCAGTTCCCAAAAAGGATGAGTCTAGCTACCATTTTGAGAAAGTGAGAGATTTGTCCACCTTGGTTCTCAGTTTAATGGCCTCAGCTAAGGCTTTAAAATGAGAATGAAATGAATATTCAGATACATTTATTTATGTCCAACCTTGATCTGAAAAGACTCTAAGGTGGTTCTTTAGAAAAAAAAATGTCCATTTACTAGTGCATTGGACACAGTTGGATAATTTTTCTAGGAATTCACTCAATCAGCACATGTGGGACTCCGTATTTCACGATGACTCAAAGCACCTGTAGTTCTAAATGTCTTCTTCTCTAGACCAAAGATATGTAATAATTAAATGTTTTAAAGTTTCATTGACAAAATGCAGCATTATTGTATCAAAGTTTACGGGAAAGCATTGAGCCATTTTCGCAAAGGACGGCAGAGAGCTATGAGCTACAGACGGTGTGAGCACAGCTGATGGCAGCTCAGGGCCCAGCACTCACTCAGCTCTCAGCTCCCACAAGTGGCAATGCCAGTTTGACGGCTTTCATTTTCTGATCTATGAAAATAACGAGAATGAAATGTCTCTCAAAGTGTTATTTTAGGGTTTGCACAATGGAACATAAATAAAGCCCTGACTGGCACAGGGGAACATTTCTTTCAAACTTGTGGAAAAAAAATTGCTATTTATTAAAATCAGATTCTAATATAAGTAAACACGCCTTTTGGACAATACATGTCTTTTAACATTTGGCTCCTCAAAACCCAGATAAATAGTATTTCTTTGCTTAGATAGTTGGGAAAACTGAACCTAAGGACATCTTTGCTAAATAGATAAGAAACATCCGTGCAAGACAAATCAGAGCGTCGTGGTTTCTATCTTACACCAAAATCACCTTGCAGAGCTGAGTGCTCCGCGCTTGCTGGCTGGGTCAATTACCGTCACTTGGCCAGCGCCTCCGATTCTGGCAGGGAGGCCGTGTCAATGAGCCAAGTCCTCCGAGGCTTCATGTGGCTGCAATTAAGGTTCACCCCTCCCCTGGGATTTTCAGAATCTGGGCATATTGTGGATAAATCCACACCATCTGAAAAGGTGGAGAGTGGAGAGAAACAAACAGGACAAGAGATCGTCCAGGAAACAGCCTTCCCCACTTCAGTGATGACTTTTATTATGTTCTATTGATTTTCATGGTATTTCCCATTTTTGAGCGGAGAATAGCTTGAAGCAACAGCAGCAATAAAGCAAAGCTTCTGTCAGTCACTTCTGTCTTTCTCACCCACACACGTGTTCTCTCCATCACATACACACAAGCACACATAGTTCTTGTGAGAGCTGAGTTTCCAAATATAGGAAATAAGGCTGAGGTTTCTGGAACTGTCACAGGACCATCCCTAGGAGCTTTCAGAACTCAGAACGATTCTTAGAAGGCATCAGAAAGGGATGGGAGTGCAGTGAGCTGCAGACTCCCCAACAGCGAGTGCTGTAGACGAGCATAGACCATCACCTTTAGCATTTAACCTGAACGTACTTTTTTTTGTTTGTTTCGGTTCCTGCTCTGTGTTAGATCACGGGATGCTACTTAAGAGTATCCACAGAATAATTCTGAAGAGGACAACAGGGCAGGGTCAGCATAAAGCCAGAGGGATCTAAAGCCAGGGGACCATGGTAGACAAAATTATGATCCCTACCTCGAGTATAACCTCCTGGCGCACACATCTGGCACAAAGTCTGGGGCAGTGAACAGAATGGGGTCCCACTCCCATGGTGAGGGCAGGCTGCATAGCTCAGCCAGCTCTAAGGCAGGAAGGTTGTCCTGGGCAGCCCTGACCTCGGCACAGGAGCACTTACAAGAGACACGCCTCATCCTGAACAAAGATGAGCAGATAAACAAATACATAAGAACCGAGTATGAGCAGTGCGATTTTACACAAGGAAGGTTTTTTAATTTCTGGCTTTGAGACGGAGAGGACTACCTGTCAAGGAATGCAGGAGGCCTCTAGGAGTTGAAGGTAGCCCCCAGCTGACAGCAAGCAGAGAAACAAGGACCTGGGCCCTATTTCTTTGCCAGAAACTGAATTGCACAATGGCAAGAATGAGCTTGGATGAGGGCCTCAAGCTCAGAAGAGAGCTCAGCCACCAAAACCTTGATTTTGGCTTGTGACACTCTAGCAGAGAACTCAGTTACATCATGTCTAGACTTACAGAAGGTTGTGTTAACAAATGGGTATTTTTTATACTAACTGTCTTGAGATAGCAATTATATACCATAAGATTGATTTTTTTTTTACAATTTCTTGTTTTCTTAAATTATGATCACAGAGCTGTCCACTACCTAACTTCAGGACATTTTATCACCCCCAAAAGAAACCCCATAACCATCAGCATTTGCGCTTCATGCCTCCCTTCACAACTTCCTGGAAACCACAGATATGCTTTCTGTTTTTATGGATTTGGCTATCCTTGACATTTCATGTAAATTGAATTATATACCATGTGACCATTTGTGTCTGATTTCTGAGCATACTTTTAAGGTTCATCCGTGCTGTAGCATGTATAAATACTCCATTCCTTTTTATGGCTGAATATGTTTCCACTGTATGGATATACCACATTTATTTATCCATTCCTCAGTTTATGAACGTTTGGGTTGCTTCTCCTTTTTGCTATTAGGAATAATGTTGCTATGAATATTTGTGTACAAGTTTTTGTGTGAACATACATTTTCAATTCTTATGACTATACACTAGGAGGGGAATACTGAATAGAATGGTAACTCTATTTTTAACATTTTGAGAAACTGCCAACTTGTTTTCCGAAGGGACTGTACCATTTTTCTCTCTGCTAGCAACGTAGAAAGATCCCAATTTCCCCACATCCTTGTCAACATTTGTTATTGTCTGTCTTGTCACAGAATTATTGGGCATTTATGTGTCTTCTTTGACATGTCTTTTCAAATCCTTTACCCATTTAAAAAATTTGGATTGTATTTTTATTGTCGAGTTGCAAGAATTCTTTACATAGTCCAGATACAAGTCTCATACCATATACATGATTTGCAAATATTTTCTCCCATTCTATGGATAATCTTTTCACTTTTTGTATTTTGAAGCACAGATTTTTTTTTTATTTTGATTGAGGCAAGTATATTTATATTTTATTTTGTCACTTGAGCTTTTTGTTTTATATTTAAGAAACCATGACCAAATTCCTAAAGACGCCATCAGAAAACTACTAGAGCTCATCAATGAATTCATTGAAGTTTCAGGATACAAAATTAATACACAGAAATATGTTGCCTTTCTATACACTAACAATGAAATACCAGAAAGAGAAATTAAGACCCCCAAGAAGCTGGCTTCTGCTCTTCTGATGGGAAGAGGGGCAGGATTTCCGGCCGAGGGCCCCAGCTGGCTCAGCAGGGACAGCTGGTCTGGAGCCCGTGTTCCTAACGCACGGAGCTGGCCCAGAGAGACCTGGGTTATTGTAAGAGCTTTTCTGTTCTCCCTGTCTGCACACTTACTACCATACCATACTTTTTTTAAAGTGAATCCTAAATTATTATTTATAAGCATGAGTCACATATCATGTCTACTTTGTGCAAAACCCTCCACATATTCCCATAGCTTTTGGGAGTAGTGAGAGGTCCTCAGCAGGGCCGTTCCCTTGGCCTGGACCTGGGCCAAGCTGCCTTCTGGCCTCGTCTCTTATGCTCTTCCTCATTCTGATGGCGTCGCAGCCACGATAAACTGAACTCACTGTTGCTTGTTGGGCATCTTAAGACACCTTTGCTCGTACTGTTTCCACGTTTCCTCTCACCTCACTGAGGGTCAGTTCAGATGCCACGTCTGTGACCAGGGATCTCATCTGGCTACCCTCACCACTCTCCAGCCTCTGTTGCTGCTCCATTTTTATTCCTAGAGTGTACTGTTCCCTGCTGTTCAGCAAAGGGGGCTATTTTGTGAACGACATCAACGCTGGTGACTATAAGAGTGTCCGGCATATTTTAGGACCTCAAAAACGTTTCTTGAATGAATGAATGCATATATGAATGAGTAAATGGAAAGTTAGAATCTGACATAAGAGTCAATAGGGACCTGTGATGAGGGCAGTGACTCAGCGGACCCAATGTCGTGGGGCATGAAATTAGATGGCAGTGTGCACTATGCTTGTTAAGAAATGAGGTCATGGCGAAGACACCGGAAAGGATGGTGCTTCCAGTAGCTGAAGTCTGGGGAAATGGAAGTCTGAACCCTGTTAGGAATACCAAAGATATGAAAAAAGGGTCAAAAGAAGAAATGGCAAAAATTGTTGGCAGCCTGGATACAGCAACAAAGGGCAGACTTTGATCAAAGTGGACCCCAAGTCTTCTAGAGACAGAGGTCAAACCTCAAGGGAGCTAGGGAGTCTGGAAGGAGAACTCAGGGAAATGACATGGCCCAATCTGGACGTGCTGACTTTGAACACTCAGCAGAGTGTCCGGCCAATGAGGGCTACTTGCTAGCTGATGACCGGGCACTAGGATCCCAGTCATCAGACAGGAAAGAGGTAGGCGGGTGTTGTAAGTGCGATTCTCCCAGAAGCAGACCCTGGAAAGATTAGAAGAAAGTGATTTAGTAGGGAAATCCCCTCGAGAAAAAACAATACATCCAGAAACCAGGACCAGCCGGGGGTAAGACACACCACACTGATGAAAAATCTGATGAGCTCCAGCAGGGCCCCACCCCCAGCACTTGCCGGAGGGAGCCTTCCCGACTGAGTGACTGACTTTCTCTGGTCTGGGGAGGTGAACGGGGTGCAGCTGTGGCCACGGAGAGGAATTCGTGTTTCCAGAGCAGGAGGGGAGAGCTTAGGCTCTGCTAAGCCCTAAATGTCCCTAATAGATTATTAAAAATGTATTAGGGGAAGAGGATTAAACAAGGAGCCTGGAACCTACTGAGAAATGCTACTTTGATGCTGAGTAATTTGTAGGATGGGATCACTTCTGGAATATGCATTCCAGTCCTCAGTTAACTGCACAAATAATCAGGACCCATATTTTCCAATGGTGATGGTGTGCATGATGAGGGGGAGTCGAGGTTAGAGCACTAGCTGCTCTTGCCAAAAGGGCTGAATGTGAGGAACATCAGTGCAGCCAAAGCAGCAGATCAAGGGCCCTGGCCCGGCCCCACCTTCTGGAAGGCTTCGGGAGGAGGAGGCCTAAATCGGGGATCTGGAAACGTGGGTGACCTGGAAACCAAGAGGCCAGGAGCAGCATCAGCTGCTGAAGACAGACCTGGGAATGATGAGCTCAGGAAAGCTCACCACTTCCGTAGCTCAGTGGAAGGACTCCCGGCCGGGTCAGCACGGGGAGGCGGTGAACTCTGAGCGGGAATTCCTGGGGTGTTCTGAGCACTGAGATCCAGGCCTGGTGGTCGACTTAAAATAATGGGTGATCGTATGAAGATGTAGGTACTTAACTCAGGGGACCGGGAAGTGAGGAGATAGAAACATCTCGCGATAATCAGGAGGGGTGGCAAAGCTGAGCTTCTAACACAAACAGCAAAGGCTGTTCACTAACAGTTGTTAGGACGGGCTCAGTCAGCTCCTGGAGCTGAGTCTCAGGTCACCGCAAGATCTCCACACTCGAATGCGCGCACACAGCCCCCGACTTAGGACGGCTACTTTTTGACTTTATGATGATGTGAAAGCCATAAGCATTCAGTAGAAAGTGTAAACCAGATTCTGAATGCTGGGCCTTTTCCAGGCTGTACGCTGCAAGATGCTCTCTGGTGGTGGCGGGCGGTAGCCGCCACTGCAGCCGCCGTCAGCCACGTGATCACACTTACAACCATTCTGCACCCGGACAACTGCTCTGTCTTACACTTTCAGTGCGGTATTCAATCAACTACATGAGATCTTCAACACTTAATTATAAAACAGGCCTTGTGTTAGGCGATTTGACCCAGCGGAAGGTCAGTGTAAGTGTTCTGAGCATGTGTAAGGTAAGCTAGGCTAAGCTATGGTGTTAGGTAGGTTAGATGTGTTAGATGCCTTTTTCAACTTACAATATTTTCAGCTTCTGATGGGTTTATCAGGTTTATGTAACCCCATCATAAGGAGAGGAAGATCTGTATGTCAAATAATATATATTATATATGTAAAACATACATGTAATTATATATTATATAACATGGGGATATATGTAACATATAGCATATATTTATTTATGTATTTTAATATATACAAAATAAATACATGTTTATATATTACATGTATTATATATTTATTGATCATATTTTATATACTATGTATACATTATTATACTATGTATAGCATATGTTATAATTATATATAATATATGTTAAAAATTTTTCTTAAATCTCCGATTCCAGAAACAAGAATAGCAAGCCTTCTCTTTGGACCCAGCAGGCTTGTTAACCAATTAGCATAAGTACGCCGAGGGGAGGGCAGTAGGCATCGTGGAAAAAGAGACGTCGGGCAGAGAGGCAGAGCGAGGAGGAGCCCTGTACCGTCGGCCAGGGCAGGGGTGCCCTGCCGTGTGGACGGGATAACACAGTGATTAGGAGTCTGCCTTTTGGGAAGAAGCTAATGAGATTTCTCCGTCTGGGTCTGCCACTTATTAACTGGCCACTATCGGGCAAGGTACGTAGCCTGTCTTTATCCTTATCTGCAAAATGAGAATAGTAACTCCCCGATTCCACACCACTGCTGAGAAGACAAAACAGTTGATGTACAAGAAGGGGAAGAGCTGTATTAGTACCACGTCTAGTACAAAGTCACTTTGTGCTGAACGTCAGCTGTAACTCTTCCTGTGTCATCTGCTTCTCACGTGAAAGAATCTGAAGGAAACGGCTGTTCCAGACTTAGATGCTACGGCCTGTGAACCATCCACTGACCCCTCGTGCTGAGCTTCCATTCTCACTAAGACAGCTTCTTATTTTGCTTCCTACACAGCCTGTAGAAAATGAATTCACATTCGCACTGAAATGAACATTCCAGTCTGTGGGACACAGACTTCCCATTAAAAATGAACATACTGACATTATGGTTCAGGCATTAAGAATCGAGCCAGCATCGTTGAATCCCCTTGAGACCAGTGGATTCTGGGTATAAACAAGCCTGGATTTCCGATCACACCGCCCCAAGCGTGATGAATGCATCAGAGTAACATCAATAACTAGGGTCTTTTGTGGTCAGCCCACGGTGCCAGTTCCCAGATCTAGCTGGAATCCAGTGAATTCCCCGAGGACGTCGTGGGGGAGTCCTGTGCTCGCTGGAGCAAGTGGGATGAGGTAACGCTGGTTCCTTGGGATTTGATAATTATGATATGACCTGATGCAGACACCTTTGCTCGTTGCTCTTTCCAGCAAAGTACCTGCAAAAGCACCCAACCAACTGTTAAGCCCACATCTAAGCCCTAGCAGTTGGACGGGACCCAGATCCAACGGGGATGTACGCAACCTGTTACAGACTGAATTGTGTTCCCCCAAAAGATACGGGACAGTCCCAACCCCCGGTATCTCTAAATGTAGCTTTACTTGAAAACAGGGTCATTGCAGATGCAGTGAGTTAAGAGGAGGCCATGATGGAGTACCGGGGGCCTTAATCCAATATGACAGCTGTTCTCATAGGAAGAGGAGAGAGACAGAAAGAGGAGAATGCTATATGAAGACACAGAGACACAGAGGGAGGGGCGATGGCCGTGCAAGCTCCAGCATGTCACTGATTACTGCGAACACTGGAGCTCAGGGAGGCAAGAGAGGATACCCTAAATGGGTTTCAGAGGGAGAATGGCCCAGCTGACAGCACAGTTTGGGAATTCCTCTCTTCAAAACAGTAAAAAAATCTATGTTTGTTGTTGTCAGTCTTCCAGTTTGTGGTATTTTGTTATGACAGCCACTCCCACCACCCAGCAGCCATTAGAATCCCTCGGGCCACGCTGACCCTAGATTTGCTTAAGGCACCATCACGCACTAAGCATGTGTTTGACGTGAGGCTGGAAAAAGGCACTGCTTCACAAACAAGTACGGGTACTCGGGGAGCACTCTGGATAACGTGCCCTAGAAAATGCCCATTTCTAGTATTTGCACGTGAGCTCAGACCAGCTAACTGCCTTCTCCTGCTCGAAGGAAGACCCATGGCATGATTTAATTAGTCATCTCTTGTAAATGGATGGTTTGGAAGAGAACGGCTTTAGCCAGGTATCCCTGTAGCATTTTTATTCCTCATTGATTCTGTTCCGGTAAGCACGTGCAATTCAACATGGAGAAAAAGAAGACTGTGCTGAAAAGGCATCATTTTATAATATGCTGGAAAGCAGATTTATAGAGATTCTTGTAGACTCTGAATGCCAGCCCAATTTTTAAAAGTGCTAATATTCTCCCAAGTTATTTGTTACTTGGGGAACATGATCCAAACAACGGTGAGCAATTTACACTGTAACTTAATATGCTGTTAGAAAAATGAGATACATTGATTATTGTCTGATCGAATACTGCATCTCATAGAATTCTTTATTCAGACATTCCAGCTTGACTGGTGGGGTTATTAGTAAGGAATAAGCTGGCTGATCCCATGAAAGCATTTATAGTGGGGGCGGTGCAGTTATAAAATAAAGGGTGTCATAAAATCTGTGCCAGGTAGCTCGCCGAACAGGCATTCACCTTCTATACAGATGGCGCATTTCAATTGCATAAGCAACCAGTTATCACCATCTCTCTCTTTTGTGTGCGTTACCGTGGCAGGCAAAGCCCGGGGCTATTGGCAGAGCGGATCATTTTTTTTTTTAACATGATTGCCACTGCTTTGGGATTAGGTAAACTGCGAGAAACCAGAAGCCGGGCTTCCCAGCTTGAGAGCGTGTGCACTTGCCAAATGAGTGGTTTTGAAAATTGGCCTTCCTTTGCTGAAACATGTTTTTCTACACTCTAAGAAACCTCCAGCACAAGAGAGGAATGTTGTGTCAGGACACAGGAGGCAAACTGAGCACTGTGCCTCCTACTTTTTGCCTTTATTTTTATTTTCTTTTGTGGAGTGAAGACTGGCCAAATACAAACTGCGTTCATCCTCCACCCCTCTTCCCAGTCTGGAGATGACAGGGTGAGCCAGAACTCTCTGGACCCTGTGCCGGAGCACCCACTCGCCTAAGGGGAGTAACGGGTGGGCCAGATCCCCAGGTGGGCAGGGCCGCCTCCCAGAGGTATCTGAGACGGAGGTGCCCAGTGAACTCAAGTCAGGGCAAACTTTAACGAAGGCACAGGGGATTGCCACTCAGACGCCCTCCTTCCAATCTCTGGTTTCTTGGCAGAAAATATTGTAAACTAAGAACTAAGAGTCAGGTTAATATGTGGGGTGCAAAAAAAGAAAAAAAACTTATCACACAATCCTGGAGGCTTGAGTGGGGAGAAATTCCTCCCCACCTTGCTGCCAGAGGCAACAACGAGTTGGGGCGTCAGGGAGAGAGGGCCCGGAGCCGGGAGATCAACACCGACGCGGCAGCCGGCAGCCCCGGCTCCCGCCCGGGGAGGGGTGCATGTCCCAGCACCCTAAGGACGTGCGGGGGTGGCGCAGAGCCCGCCTCCAGACCAGGACGTTCTGGATTCAAGTCTGGAGCTTCCTCCACGACACCAACTTGTCTCCTCTTTTTCCCAACCGTAATACTGGAGACCAGCAAGCTCAGATGCTCCAGCTACAAGTGCTCTGCAACTGTGACTCACTTTTGAGTAGCCTGAGGGGGGTAGGTACTAAGATCACGCTGTCCTCGACCAGCATCTGAGTCCCAGAAGTTTGGACGAGTTACGGGATTTCATTCGGGAGCCAGGAGACGGCACACGGGTGTGCATCAGTCATCCTGCCGTGTGTGTTGCGCATCTGACGCTGGCCCTTGGCTCGGAGGAGCAGAAGCGCTGTGCTGCTGCGGAGGCCGTCGGGCAGCCCCCCCTCCGAAGGGGCAGGCCCGGCGTGGGAGCGCTGGGAGGACGCCCAGGCACGCTGGGCCTGGCTGCCCGGCAGGATCTGCCCCCCGAGGCCAGGCCGGTGGCCGCGTCTATGTTCGCACCTGCTGCTGAGTGTGGCCTGAGAGAGGAGAGCCTGAGCCGTGCTCTTGTTTTCTCACTACCTGATGATGGAGTTTGGTTTGGAGACAATTGAGGGGAGAGAAAATGAAAATTCAGGCAAGAGAAATATCATTTCATCTTAAAGGCAGACGAGCACTTGGTCACTGGCTCCCATGTCTGGGGAGGGCCCGCTGGCCGGAGCTGCGCCCTCCTTGCGGCCGTGAGCCGTTACACCCCGACGTCCTCGTACACAGCGCTGATACGCACCTCCTGAAAACGATACACCAACCATGTCACTTTCATATATAAATATGTTAAATGTATCCCAAATTGTCTACAGGTAAGTTCTACCTTTTTCTACCTGAAGTTGGAGATCTGCTTTCCACGTAGACTCTGAGCATCTCCACCTGTCTTCCCTTCCACGTGAAATCCTTTGTTTCCCTTATCTAACCACCTCCAAATACCCCTTCCAGCCAAATGTGCCTTGTTTTAAGCTGGTAAATTTCGTGGTAACCTGTTACATGGCTACCAAGATACATAACACACGGTAGATGTCTTGACACAGCTTCGCTGTCCCTTTTAAGTTTGTAATAATATAATTTCTGCAAACAATTATATATCGCGCCCTATTGTTCTTGACAAGCAACAAGCAACATAATTCTTTGTCATCACATCCCAGGCGTACGACCATACAGAATCTATTAAAATACATTAATCTCAGTTTTCCCATCTGCAAAAGCAAGTTTTTTTGATTGTGATGACTGACATCCTCGACCCTTTCTAATTCTCTCATATCTTAATCCTTCATGCTTCTAACAGTGCCAAGTGCAAAGAAAACCGAAAAAAAAAAAAAAGTCAAGTTTTTGAAAGCTAATCAGTCAGTTAAGGAGTATTTATTGAGTGACCGCTATGTGCTCAGACTTTTGCCAGGAGCAATGAATTTCAAGACTCCTTTATGTGTCATTGACCATTTTGTTGAAGCCACTAATTTTTAAAAAATTTCCCATATGTCTTTCATTTCTACAGCAATTTTTAAATTAATAAAACTTAAAAATGAACACTATTTAAAGAAAAAAAAATTCATTCAAACCGAGAACATCTGTGTTACTTGTTAGTCATCAGTGGTTGCTGAAGGGTGGCTGGATGCGGGAAATGTGAATGAGGTTATCACGCAGAACTGACTTCAGCGCATGAGAGCGGTGAGTCTGTTTAATGACCTTGAAACTCAGTACGTGTTGAAGAAGAGGCCCCCATTTTCATTTGTCACTGGGCCGCACCCATTATATAGCCCCTCCTGCCCTCAGGTGATTCTGATACAGTCCTCTTCCACCGCCCTGTTGACAGACAGTTAGCAAAGAGGAAGAGGTGGTTCTAGGTTGGCTCCCCAGAAGCAGACCCTAAGATAAGAGTTTGTGGGCAGCTGACTTGCTAAGGAAATGTTCCAGGGAGAAACTTGTAAGGGATTTGGGGAACCAGGACAGGAAAGGGGAAAAAGCAGAGCAGGAGTGTGACTTCAGGACAGCACCCCTCACCACCCCTGAGGGTGCCCCCAGGCTGGAGAGTGTGGCCGGTGAGCTGTCCTCACAGTGTCTGGGCCTGAATGAGGCTGTAAGTTTCCAGCTTTCAACCCCCTACTCTTTAGGACAAGAGCTGGGAGTGAGGAGGGCCTCCCAAGAATAGTCAGCTCTCTGCACATAAAACCAAGGACACACCAGGAGCTGAGGGCCATCCTCAGTGAACACCGCAGATGCAGATCTTTGGACACAGAAGCACCTTGCAGCTGAGAAAGGCAAACTGAAGCGGTAGCAGGAACCCAAGGGGATGTGGGTGGCGCACCGACAGCACTCACTGCGATGGTCGGTCACTCTGAAACCAATAAACTTTTTTATTCCTGAGAACTTCCCTGAGATTTCAAGTGGGATATTCTCTCAAAGTTTCAAATCACGATAAAGGATCAACAAACACGCTGTGTTCATTAACTGTGTGCTCTGTGCTAGATGTTGTGTTATATACTGTGAAGAACACATAGAAAGATGAGACAAGACTTGTGCTGTATTCAAAAGGAAAAAGTTAAAATTGTGGGAGAGACATTCATTTTTTCATGCAGCATTTACTGTGAGCCAAACGCTAGCACTGAGGATTGAGATCACCGGGGCGGTGCTGCGTGGTCCTCGCTCTCAGAAATCGACAGTATTGAGGTAGGGCGCCTAACGGACACGTGAACACATCAACAAGGTGAGACCTTGCAGGGGCACACCCAGGGCCCATTCAAACCAAAGATGATGCAAGTTTCCAGATGCGTTTGATGGGGTTAGACTAAATTTCTAAGAATAAATAAAATGAAGAGGAGGAAGGGATTTCAGGCTAGTCAATATGTTAGCCAAAATGTAAAGATTTTTGGTCATTTTTTTTTTAACCAGCCTCATTGAGTAAGATTCTGGGGGGGGAATATTAAATAAAGGCGACCAAGTGTTTACCCTCATACAGCTTGCATGAGAAAGCATGCATGCAGAGAAACTTCAAAATGTGATATTTGGAGACAAAGGTGTTTGCCAAGAAGGTAGGCACAGATTAACACAAGGCATTCAGATGTCTGTGTGTAGCTCAGTGTGGCCACGAAGCTGGAGAGACAGGACTATGAGAGCTCTGTGATGTTCTCTTGGGAGTGATGGAGAGCTGCTAGAGCGTTTTAAACACAGGGGTGACATGGTCATGTTTATATTTTAGAAACATCATTCTTGTATTTAATTGCTCTGGACTTACCTTCATACATGGTGGCCCAGTTAGTCTCACTGCTTCCTTTCACCTCTGTTATTTTAAGAGTTTCAATTATCTAATTCAAGGGAGCTTAGTCAGAAGAGTCTCTCCATTAGTCGTCTGAACCCAGGACATCGATGTTCTCCCAGAGGAGAGTTAGGGATGTCTGGACACATTTTTGGCTGTCAGGATCCAGAGATTGCTACCGGCATCTCATGTGTGGAGGTCAGGGATGCTGCTGACCTCTCTGCAGTGCACAGGACGCCCCGACAACCAAGCATTGCCTGATCCAAAATGCCAACAGGGCCAACGCTGAGAAAACCTGTTCTAGATGACAAAAGAGGAAGTGAAGTAACTTTCTGAAGACAAGATAGTGCCTGGTGCCTGGGCGGGAGTGGAGGAGGTCTGGGGCAATCTCTGCGGGAAATGTGTTGAGCATTCTTCAGTGGCAACAGTTCTCAACTGCAGAGTTGCTGAACCAAGTGTGCAAGAATTTGAGGTGTGCTGAAGTACTTTATCACTAAAAACAAAGAACTACATTTGTAGATTAAATATTCTCTTTTGCAATATTCTCATTTATTGTGATTCAGCTACGTTCCTTGCTAGGAAGAGTGAAGAAGTGAGCTCTAATGGGATGGTCATTGGTCATGGGCATTCAGCAACCACGTGGTATCCTTTATTCTGGGACAACCATTGCTTTATGACATTAAATTACCGTCTCATTTCCCATCCCAATTGCAAAGGTGTTCTTTCTCTATTATTCAAACTCATATTTAACCAACAAATATTGAGTAATTTTATGCACGGACTCTGGGATTATAAGTATGAGTAAAACATTGAAATTCAAACCCATAAGGCGGACAGACATCTCTAAAGCCCTGAGTGACTGGAGTAGGAGTTATTACGGATGTATAAAGGAAGTGCTAAGTGGAATGCTTTATGGGAGAGAGATTGCATGGAGATGAGATTTTATGGAAGAGGGGCAAACAGAGTTGAGATATGAAACATGCTCAGGGTTCCCCCAGGGTAGAAGTGGGGAAGAGAATATTCTAGGTGTAGGAAACACCCTAATCAGAGGCTTGAAGATGAAGGAATATGATCTTAATGCAGACTTCGAATTATCTAAGTCGTCCAGGAGATAAAGCTGGAAGAAGACACATGGCAAATGTTGGGCTTATGCATAAATCATTCCTGTCAAATAGCACAGCTTCGTTAATGTCTTCATCACGGCATTCTATAGCTTTCCGCATTCTCTGTAACTCACAGAACATTCGAGTTTCACTAGCTCATTGAACTTTACCACAAATCAATCAAGTTTAGTGAATGGTTACCGTTTCTTCCAGGGCAGCAGGCGTGGACTGCAAACTCCGAAGCACAGAAGGGACTCACGAGACATTCATCATCATGTTTTTGGCACCGGTGCTTGTCACACTGAGAAGGACTGGCAGAAGCCCAGGAGACAATGAATATGCAACACTGAACTTTTTTCATTCAAATGACATGCCATCCTTTAGATGCACCCTCTGACCCTCAGTATAACATGTATCTGAGAAAGCACAACTCTCTCTCTAGTTCTTCCTGCAATTTCAAAATCTGAAGTCATGTAGATCTGCTGAGGCTACTGGAAAGTGTTCAGATCTGATACCCTGAGTGAATTAAAAAAAATTCCAAAAGAGTTAATTGTTTAAACTGTGCAACTCGTTCTCTGGCCTGGATAATATTATTGATTTTTTATGACTTTGGTTTTCTTATTTGCATTTTCCAGATTTGGTTGCAATTTGATGTTAATTCTTTCAGATGAATAATCTTAATGGGTTATACATTTTTCTTGATTAATTGCTAAACTACTAGTGTTGAATTTGGGTAATTACTAAAAGCAATTAAAAGTTAAAATAAAGAGATAAATCCTTTGAGAAGTCCACACCTGAGCCAAAGCAATTCAAGGTCATGGGATCGCCACGATTATGTTTTGAAATAAACACAGAACATGTTCCTTTTTGGTCATGACATTTCATAAACAGCCAGTGAGAGCTGTCACCAGGGGAGAAAATTACACGAAACAGTTGGTACAAAAATAGACCTGGATGTCAAACGATGTTTCATATCTCAACCCTGAATTCTTATTAAAGGAGCTCTTTGTCTAAAAATAATATTTGCCAAGTGTTTTAGTGTCTAAAAAGGACACCCCTCATTCTCTAGTTTCATGTGATTCTCTCAGTATCAACTGAGTCATCATCAGCCTTATTTTTCTGATGGAGAAACTTGGGATCACAGAAGTTAAATAATTTATTTTGTTGAATTGTGGTTTCCCTTAACATCCTTGAAATAAAGATTTATCTTGCAATGAATTCATTTAGCAACCATGAGTTGGTGTAATGGCAGTATTTTCTTTTGTATCAGTGTAACACATGCATCTTACCATTAATGGCATCTTCACGTCAATAAAATGCGGTGAATTCTCCGAGGTCATGTGACTTCATGTGCGTAGTGTTTAAATTCAACTCTGATTCCAAGTTGTATGCTCTTTCCTTGAAACTGTTGCCTCACACAAGATCATCGGTGAAAAATAAATCAACCAACAGAAAAAGATTTGAGCTGCAATTGTAGTGTCTGTATTCAAAATATACAATATTATGTGCTGCATTTGCTTTTTAATAACAGAAATATTGATATATTTCTATCGTATTTGCATTAGCTACATATTTTAAATTCAGTTTAATTATGTAAACACTTACCAAGGGCATATTTTGTGCAGAACACATTGCTTTTCATTGTAGGGTCTATGTAGCTTCATAAAATTCAAATTACGCCCTGTATGAGACTTGTATTAAGAACTTTTACACATTTTACCTCATTTAATCCCTGTTTTGTAGGTGAGTAGGCTGAGGCTCATACAGTTATGCTTTTCCCATGTTATCAGAAGGAAACTGTTGAACTGAAATTAAAACCAGGTCCTCTGGCTCACCAAACCGATTTTACCCCCATTATTTCATGGAAATAGGTAGCTCTTATATAACGTGTGAGAAGAGTGACATAATTACCTTGGCGTTTTGTAAGAAGGAGAGTTTTGTATTCTATCCAGAAAGCTAGTACAGATCATCTCTCCTCCAATCAAACAGGCATTCCGCTGTTTCCCGAGGACGCAAGCCTTCTGCTGGGGATAGTGCTCATGAGAACTTCTCATCTCACAACTGGAGTCTGAAGTCAATAAAATGATCAAAGCACTGGCAGAGTAGAAGAGAGAAGGTCCAGCCATTTTGTTTGTTAATAATAACACCAGATAATTAGAAACTTTAAGTTTGCTTGTGAGTTCTTTTCATTCCATAAAAATAGTTCTATCCAAAGAGAAGAAGAAAAGAGTATTTCTTCAACTCTAACCCCAAACTGAGCACTGGATGTTCAGCATCATCTTTTATTCCCATGACAACCTGAGAGTTATTATAGCCACTATTTTGTAAGTGTAAATACCCACAGATATGCTGAAATGCCCAGGATCACGGAACTGTGTCTCATTCCGGAACGCATGAACTTCCTCCTACATCACATCGACGGGAAGGGTTATTTCCGGAGGCTGAGGAGCCCAACACACACACACGCTGACCAATGAAGGGACAGCTGGAGTCCAGCTCTGGAGACTGCCATCTTGGTACCTAGGATACTGACTCAGTGAAACCGTCGGATTTTCTGTCTGAGTTCTAATAGGGTGAAACTAAATGAATCTGTGTTAATAGTAATCATGCATTTAATCGACCATTATTAATCTTAAAACCTGTTTACCCCTCTCATTTATCTTCCTGATCCTCCACTGTAATTACTATTGTTGTTAGAGCTGCTCCTGTTATTCAGACGATAACGAGTAAGTGAGGAAACAATCTTACGGTTCCCGGGAAGGTCAGCTCCCAGCCTAGCCTCCCTCCACCTGCCCTGTTTACACAGTTTCCTCTGGATTTAGCTCCACTGTGTTTGTCCACAAAGGCGTCTTCTTTGTCATCAGTGTAGGTCACCTGCGTGCCTCTCAGGGAGTCCAAGGCAGAGGAGCAGACACTAGGCAGGAGGCAGGCTGAAACTTACAGGAGAGGCGGGGAATGCGCGGGAAGTGAGACTAAAGCCAGAGCTCTGTATTCCTCTCCGTCCTTCCAGAACCGCCCCGTCCCCTTTCCTCCTCCTCCGTCAGCAGGATTCCTGTGCCCTCTGGGCTCCAGGAGGGCTTCTCCAGCTGGGGCGTGAAGGGAGGAAGGAGGTCTCACCTCTGTCCCTGCGAGGTCACCTCGGGTCACTGTCGCCGAGTGAAAGATTGTGGACCCTTTCAATGCAGCTTGTGCCCCGTACGTACCTCCATCATCTCTGTCTCCTGGCAACCTCTGGTAGCTCTTCTGCCCCCATGCTCATCATTAGGGCGGTAACATGGCAGCTGATGGCAGCTTCCAGACTCCTGCAGCCCACCCACTTTTTCCTTAGTGCCTTTGCACATAAAACTTGCTAAATCCTATTTGGGGTATGTTTCCCGTTGGAACTTGACCGGATACGGATCCGTGGATCAGAACTTAGTCGCTCAGCACAGAGCAGTTTTATTCTCACTCCCTCCCCCACTTCCCCTCTATAAGTTCAGAGGCATTTTCTTTACCTGTGACTCGGGACAAGATGTCCAGTCTGCATAATGCCTCCATTTCCTCTTCTCCAAAGTGTGATGAATAACGTGGGTTGCTCTCGGCATCAGACGAGACATTGCATGGAAAATGCAGGTGTGGGGCCTGGGAAAGAGTAGATACTGGGTACGTTTCGGCTTTAAGAAGGTGCCATCTTGAAGGACTCCATTCTTTTCACTCTGGTAATAAACAGAAATATACATAATTTTTGTGCCCTAAGTGGGATTTTATAGCAAAACAGTAAAAGTCAAAGAAAAGGGGAAGTTCTTTCAAAAAAAAAATTTTTTTAACAAATCATTTAATAGACTCACGGACACAGAAAACAACTGTGGTTACCAGGGGTAAAGCAGGGAAGAAGGGACATATTAGGAGTTTGGGATTAATAGGTACACACTACTAGACACAAAACAGATAAACAATAAGGAACTACTGTACAGCGCAGGGAGCTACATTCAATTTCTTATAATGAGCTGAAAATGGAAAAGAATCTGAATACGCATATATATGCACGTGTATAACTGAATCGCTTTGCTGGGCACGTGAAACTAACATTGCAAATTGACTACACTTCAATAAAATATAAGAATTAAAAAGAATAAAGTAAAATAGAACAAGCTATTAAAAAATCACTCCAATGGGTAACAGGAGCCTTCAAACGGACTTCCCCCACCCCTTCTACCTCCGTGGATTTTGGAAACAAACAGAAGAATAGTTCTGTTCAAAGCTTCCTCTGAACTCTACCATTTGGGGAGGTTTTACGGGAGGTTATACAGCTCTGGAAAGAGCATGATCAGACGTGGCAACAGGCCCACAGATAACATCGTTGTCAGTTTACTCAATTGAGTTATCTGAAAAATATGGGATTTAATTAGAGTCTATTCTCTGTTCTTTCTAAATGTGAGCAGAGAAGGGTGCATGTCAGCTGACCTAGAACAAAGAGGCAGGGCTCTGAGCATCCTGCCTCTCATCCTCGGTCGCCAAGTAATTAGAAGTTGTTAGAACGATCATATCTGAGGCAGAGAAGAAAGAGGCAGAAACTTCTCAAAAATGTGCATTATCTTCTTGCCTGAAAGGGACAGAGAGAAATTCCACACATGTTTCTCTGAAAGGCAGGGCTGTGCTGTAAGACTACCCACCCCAATTATTCAGGATGAAATGAAAGACAATTGTGGTTTTGAAAACACAAGGCCTAGTAGGCGTCTGCGTGAGCAATGAAGTGGAGAGAACGTTTGGTTGGAAAGAGCTCTATTTATAGAAAAGAGACTGTGGGTTTCGTCTCCTCTTTGCCTTGGCTCTGAGTGAGGGAGGGCGGAGGCTGGGCTTGGCGACACACCACCTCCAGTAGTTAGTGCACAGCAAAGATGCGAGGGGAGGCGGGGGGGGGGGTCCTGTCCATTTCAATGCAAGATGAATGAAAGCTCTTCTTTGTTTTTAAAATTATTTTCTGAATTAGAGTCAGAATGATAAATTTTCTTTACTTCTTCTAAAGTTTACTGTCAGCGTTGGTCCATGGGGTAGGACCCGAATTTTCTCTTTTGGAGGGGGCTTTATTATTATTTTTTAATGTGAATCTTTTCTTTTTGGTGGGGGAGGTAATTAGGTATATATATATATGTATATATATTTATGTGCACATATGTGTGTGTGTATGTGTGTATGTATGTGTGTGTGTATATATATGTATATTTTAAATGGGTACCAGGGATTGAGTCCAGGACCTCATGCATGCTAAGCACACATGCTACCACTGAGCTGTACCCTCCTGCCCAGGACCTGAATATTTTGATGTCATCCTGAAATGAGACTCTTATAAAGCTTGTTCTCAGAGCCTTCGATCAATAGCTATTCCATTTTATTTTTTTGGCTGATTTAAAATCCGTGATCTTGCTAAGAAGATAAAATAGTGGTATCTCATGGTGGGTGTTGGGGGAGTGGTGTGGAAGCACTGAAAATTGTGGCTTTTTCCTGTATAACTTTCACTGTAACCCAAAGAAGCACCTCCACTTCCTCACATTTTGTCCGTCCATCTGGTCTTCAGATCTGTCTGGGACAAAGTCACAGGGCCCCAGTTCCCACCCTTTCCCATACGTCGCAGTGTCTACCAGGGAGGTGGAGGGTTTTCCTGGATGAGCATCTGATCCACCTCTGGTGGCAGAAACTGGCATCAGACCCCAGAAAGGCCATCCTATTCCTCAGGAGCAGGGCGGCCACCAGGCTTTCATTATACGTCTAGTTTTCTCTACGAGCCTCACTGTTTCCTAGGCGTTGGGTCTTCCCCTCTTTGCAAAGCTAACGTCCACCCAGCCGATCGTCAGACACTTCTCCTAAACCAACCAAGAGTCATTCTTCCTGAAGTGGCAGCCCTTCAAAGCAAGACTCTGGCGTTCCTGCGACAGGTGTGCAGGGGTGGGAAGGGAGCCGTCTGTGCCCGAGTGTCATGCTTTTTCACGCTCATTGTCCTGTTTTTCCTTTAAGTATTTATTTGATTTTCTTTGAGGGGGTGGTAATCAGGTTTGTTTGTTGTTTAATGAAGGTGGAACCCAGGACCTTCTGCATGCTAAGCACACACTCCACCACTGAGCTGCCCTCCCCCGTCACTGTCCTGTTTTGCTGACAGAGGTTTTGCTTCCCCTTTGCAGCTCCTTTCCCAGGCCCTGGGAGGACAGAGCCACCCTAGGAGGAGTGTGACGACCGCCGGGCGCCTGGTGGTTGAAGAACTGGCATGTTCAGTGCTGGTAGCAGCGATGGTGCCCAGCATGTGGTTTTTTTCAGGCACCATGTAACCCAGGTGATTACTCCAGGGTTACTTGTCAGCAAGAGCCTTCTCTTTCATGAAACATCCTGAGAAGAGACTCCTTTCTTAAAGTGTCACTTAGACTTTTTTGAAAATGAAAGAGGGGTGTGGATGCCCCTGGCACTGAGGTAGTCTTTGCTTTCAGCACGTCTCTCATTTCTGGTATAAAAGGATATTTCAGGCTCAAAATGTATCCACTCTACCTCACTCTGGAATCACCATGATGCAAAAAACATCATCTCCATTGTTTTTCTTGGAACTCTGTTACCAAAACTACCTGTATTAAGTGAAACTGATGATCTTTAGATTTAAGACTATGTTTGTAGGGTCTGATTCATTTCTAGTTTTAAGAAAATTCAGTCATTTAACCTTTCTCTGACTACATCCTACAGCTGAAACAGCTTTAAAAAATATTTATTTATTATTGTATTGTTTTAAAAATTATTTTATTTTGGCCAGGGGTAGGTACAGCCATTATTATTATTATTATTATTATTATTATTATTATTATTATTATTATTACTATTACTATTATTACTATTACTATTATTATTATTATTATTACTATTACTATTATTACTATTACTATTACTATTACTATTACTATTACTATTATTACTACTACTATTATTCCAATTCAGAATTGGAGGGTTTTAAATGTCCACAAAGTTCCTGCCCGTGGCATTGCATAAAATTTAAGAAAATAACAGAAGAAAGACTTTCTCCCCAAGATTTGAAGGCTACAATACTTAAGAATCAGAGACTGTTATTGGAAGTTTAATTCAGACAAACACTTTCTCTCTGCCAGGTAAGCGTTTAAGCTCAAGGGTGGACAGACAGGGGCCAGGGAGGGGCCCTCCCTCGGCAGGACCGCGCTGCGGCAGTGGGCGGCCCCACGCGTGCCCGATGCCAGTCCCCGCACTCGCCGGCCGGTGGGATTCAGGCACCTGGACGCCCACAAGGGCTTAGGGGCCCGCTCTTCATAATCTGAGGCTTCTCTCTTGATAAAACCAGAAGCCGTTTTACGTAGACTGTGCAGCAAAGGAGAGAGAGAGGCCATGCGACGCAGGTGGCAGGTCGGCTTGCAGTTTTACTTAGAAGAGTAAGCGGTGGGCCTGAAGGACCCGGGACGGTAAGTTAAACGTTGAATTTCATAGTTCCTCAGAGGTGCCCAGAGCAGGATTCCAGCACACTCCCATCACCGAATTAAACTTTCTCAGCACAAAGTACTGTGGTTACTTTGCAATTATTTTAACCCAAGCTCTAGACGCTTTACAGGTATGTGGTACCCAAATACGTGTTAGTTGATAAAATAAAGACAGAGTTATTTCCCAAACCATAGATAGACCCAAACCGTCATGAACAAGCCTAATTAGAAGTTTTTAAAGGTGTGTTTTTTTCAGGGCATAACTTTGTTTTTATTTCTTTTTTTTGGGGGGGGTGATATTAGATTTATTTATTTATTTTAATGGAGGTACTGGGGATTGACCCCAGGGCCTCCTGCATGCTAAGTATGCACTCTACTACTTGAGCTGTTCCCTCCCCTCTTTAAGTTTATTTTTAAATTTGAAATACCTGCTTCTTTCCTTGGACAAGTAGCCACATACTGGCCTGTGCCCCTGTGGGGTTATTCACGTCTCAGGGCTCTCCGATGTTGACCAGGAGAAAGCGAAGGCGTGTCTGCACAGCCCTGCTGCAGCCAGATTCCAGACGGAGCGTTATGGACGGAACTTTGCTTTCCTCCACGTAGAGTGAAAACCTCCACAACACACGGTGGCCTTAACTCACTGCGGGCTTTCGCCCCACAAGGACAAGAGTATGAGACAGAGGATCTCCAAGAGTCCTGAGTTTTTGTCCTGGGCATTTCCAATGCACCTGGATAACAGCGAACGAATTACAACCTATCTCAGCCTAGGTCTGAAAGCGCCGGGTCTGTGTTTTAAACCCCTGCCTTTTTCTGAGGCAAAGTGGGTCCCCCAGGCCTGCTCACAGCTCTGCCCTGTCACTTGTCTCTCAGAGAGGATCCCCGAACAAAATATTAGACCCACTCAGTAGGTCTCCTCCGTCATCTCCCCGTTTTCATTAATACTGCATCTCCAAGACCGAACTGCCAGGAACCGTGGTCAAGGAGCAGTGTGGTTTTGACGCAACAGACCTTCAGCGTCTGACTCACTTCAAAGACCAGCCCTGATGAAGCGGTGGAGTCGGGCGATGTAGCCCCAGCGCCGGAAAAGGGCCGCGGCGCGACTCTGAGACGGGAAGGCCTCCCTCCGCTGCGGATGCATCTGCCTTTGGCTCCTGGATTTGTGATTTTTTTTGTTCTCGTCCATTTTTTTTTTAAACAACATTTATTAAAAATGTGTGTGTGCTGCAGTGGGGAGCACTGCTAAAGGCAGGAAAAACTTTCTTTTTTTTTCCCCTTAATTTTTACACTTTTTCTTTTGGGGGAGGTAATTAGGTTTATTGATTTTTTTTTTTTTAATGTAGATACTGGGGGTTGAACCCAGGACCCCCTTCACGCTAAGCATGTGCTCTACCACTGAGCTACACCCCACCGTCCCACCCCAGGAGAAGCTATTTCTTAATTCCGCCCCCCGACCTGCTCTCCTCTGCTCCCCCAGCCCGGCTGCTGGGATGCGGGCAGCTCAGATCACACCATCTCCCCGCATGAGGGGGCCGCGCTCACACCACCACAGCCGGCTGGGCAGGCGGCAATTAGGTCACGTCTGGAGAGCGGGCCAGGGGAGCAACTTGCAAATGATGTGAGAAAAGGCTCTGCAGGGACCCGCGCTCTGATGAGGTGCGCTGGTTGGAGATGCGGGCGTCTTGGAAGCGCATCTCATGCAGGGTGCAGAGACTGTTCGGGCTGGAAGGGCACCGGCTTGTGGCACCGCCATCTGATGGGGCCTCGTGTCCCGGGGGCACTTCTCCCTGCTTCCGTGCCCTGTGGCCTCAGCCAGGCAGGCCTGGACGCATTATGCATGGATGAGCCCCTGCTCACGTGCCAGGGAGGCTCTGGGATGCTCGGCTGTGTGCCTTTGTGGGGGAGGGGAAGGGCAGGGGGGAGGGGCTGAGGGAAGGTTGCGATCTAGAGGTTTCCGTGAATAGTAACACCCAAAATGAGAATAAATATGGAAGCAGAGGAGCTCTGGGGAAAAGTAAGACGCTTGTAAGACTAGAAGCCTGACCTAAGCTAAGTCTTTTTTTTTCCCTTTCCTCTCCAGCCTGTCTCCGCTCCTGACCCCATCCCTTCCCCGCCCCCAGAAGCCCCTACCATGGGGAATTGCCGTCCACTTGGGGAGAGAGAAGATGGCAGGATATGATCCCCTTTCATAAAGCATGCATTTAATGGGATGCTTGCCAAGTTTATTAAGGAAGCTTTAAATTCACATTTCGGTGGATGATAGGGAGAAGGCGTCAGACGGTAGAGCGGTTGCTGCAGGGGTCAGTGAGTGACAAATCCCGCCATGCACGGGAACTACGAGCTGCTGTTTTCTCCCGAGACAGACGGGGGTTTAAAATCCCGTGTGGGAGGGAGGTATTAACAGATGCGTTTAGTCATATGAGTTAAAACAACAACGACAACAACAAAAAAACCCTGTTGGTGAGGAAACTGAAGATAATGGTTGACTATAACTCTGGCATCCAGATATCTATTTAAAAAAAAATCCAAAATGTGTATAATAACCAAATGCTACGTCACTATAGATAGTTCGCAGACTTGATGAGATGGGTCTCCTGTTTAGGATAAGACAGTGGGAGGGTACGGATGATTTAAGATGACCAGTCCTTCTAGAAGGTGAAATCTGCACTATGCCACCGTGGGAACGGGTAATTCCACAAGGTGAAATGAAATCTCTCGGCCAACTGAAATGGGCCAACAAGAGTCATCACCACAGTGACCAAGGTACCCCTCTTATAAGGCCCTAAATGGCTTGCATGTTAGATGACAAAGCCGATTTGTCAATGTCCACACAGTCGAGGTGAATATCAGATATTATAGTATGAACCGTGCTCGTACGTTGCAAAGGAAAGGAAAGATGGACTATGAACCCATACATTTCACATGGGAAAAAAAATGTGAATTATTAAGCAGATGATTTGAAAGTAAGGATTTCTTTCCTAGCAGAAAGCTGCTTTTCTAAGAGCACCTAGTAAACTAAATGTAATTGTTTTTGTTGAAGAGGGAATAAGCTAGAATATGGAAGAAAGGTGAGCGTGGGCTCTGCCCACATCCCGACATGCGAGCACACGTGCTGGGCCTTGATTCAGCGAGACGTTCAGAAAGCGCCTTCATTCTGTGCACACGCTGAGAAAATGCAGTTGAAGGAAGGGTTACTCGGATTTGTGTCTGCTTATAAAACCATCCTCTCAATATTCTGATTCATGAATTTACATCCACCAGATGATAAAGCGACCTAACAGTGTGTCACTTGTTCTGTCTTGTTTGAAATTTTTATTGGTGAAGTTGACAACGGCATGTTTCAGGTTTTTGGGGGGAGTTGTTTGTTTCTTTAAATAGGGGAAAAAATAAACATACATTTTCTGATATCTTTAAAGTGTATCATTGTCACGTGATAAAACCTATATACCCCTGAAGTTTGTATTTCTTCTTCTCCTTCTCCTTCTCCTTCTTCTTCTTCTTCGGAGGAGGAGGAGGAGGAGGAGGGAGGTAATTAGATTTATTTATTTATTTTGAAGGAGGTACTGGGGATTGAACCCAGGACCTCCTCCTGGAGGCTAGCAGACGCCCTGACCCTGAGCTCTACTCTCCCCGCAGCCCGCCGGGGGTCACGTGCCAGCTCTGGTGCTGAACTGAGGTGATGTGCCGACCTCGGGCCACTGGGGCCTTCCTCTCCTCCTCCATTGGCCTGAACCCTGTTCTCTTTATCCTTCGCTGAACGGGCACTCCTAAACTGTCTTTCACGATGGCGGAAGACCAGCCGTTAGGGTTTTCAGTGCGTAACACGGTGTCGGTCCAGCCCTGCGAGCAAAGCGCTCCTCCAGGAAGACCACTGCGTTTGATTCGGGTTCGGGTGAGACCCCCCAGGGCTGGGTGCCTCAGATGACCCCGGGCTGGGGGGAGCGGCCTTTCGGCCCCGCACAGCCCCTCGCCTCTTGATGCCACTTCTCATGCCTCCCCAGGGGCCACCTGCGCGGCCCCTCCTCGCTGCTGGCCCTCTGTCGTGGCCGGGCCCCAACGCCTAGCTCTGCGTCTCCCCTCCCAACCTCCTTCCTCAGCCGCGTCTCTCCCGGAGCCTGCAAATGGCTTTTGAGTCGTCGTTGAGAGCGCCGCCTTCCCGACTCACCCTCAGGCAGGGGGCTCCAACTTCCCTCCCACTCACTGCTCTTCCTAAACCACCACAGTTCTTCTGTCATCTGAGAAAGCCAGCATTCAGCATCCAGGCTGGTTTTGTATTTACTGATTTTTAAAATATATATATTTATTTTTACTTATTTATTTAAATTAAAAAAATATATATTTTGCTGGAGCGGGGAAGTAATTTGGTTTATCTATTTATTTATTTGCATGGAGGTACTGGGGATGGACCCTAGGACCTTGTGCATACTAAGCATGTGCTCTACCACTGAGCTACACCCATCCCTTACTGATTTTTAACAGACAGTTCCGTCAAGTACACACACACACAAACACACACACACACATTTTTTATAGACAAAGCCATCTGTCCAGGTTACTAGAAGCAATATAGTGTAGTGGCTAAATTCATATGATTTAGAGCCAGAATGACTGTGCTTGAATCCCTCATCTCACCTCTTTGCCATCTGTGCATCTTGAGCAAGTCATTTAACATTTCTCTGCCTCAGTTTTGGCATCTGTAAAATGGGAATGCTTTTGTTACCCAGTTTAACTTGATTTGCTTCCTGTGCTGCACTTGGAACAGTGACTAGCACATCATGAACCCTAAGCATATATCAACTTTTGGGTTTACAGTTCTGTCCTCAACCTGTCCATGTGAAGAGGACAGACTTAGTAATTCACAGGGATGTAAATGTTTTGCTAATCTTTACTGAGCACTGACTGTGTCTTAAGTACTGGGCTAAGCACTTGACATGGATTAAATTATGCACGTTTAATGGTTCCTCCGCAGGTAGGAAAACTAGGCAGCCTCCAAGGACAATTTTTTTCATCTACAACATGGACACAACATCTCTTTTTTGAATTTTAGAACCATTCAGTGAGACTAGCTAAAGTGTAGGCGAAAGTATTTACTACCTTGGAATTATTGCTGCCATGGTTGTTAATTTTGTCCTTGTTACTATTATCACTAACAGCAACTTATTTTTTTGAGAGTGAAAAGAGATTGTGCCAATAACCAACAGCATCCTCCCCCATAAACGGTGGCTGAAATAATGACGCCTGTGTGATTATTCTTCCAGGTCTGGGGGGACATTTGCTCCTCCCCTCCTGACTAAGAGAGCACTTAGGCAGCCCATCCAGCAAAGATAAGAGAATTTATCCTTTCTCTTAAAACAACACCAGTATTTCAATATGTGGGATGTTTTAATTTTTTCAGACCTGGATAGCCTGAAATTTTTTGATTAGATAATTGAAGAAATTAAGTTGAAGTTCACGTTAATAATGGGGAGGGAGAAAAAAAGGGCAAAAAAGCATAAAATGACATCCTGCAAACCTAGCTAGTCAGGGCTGATTTAAAATTGCTTCTCCATGAAGGCAGCTGGAACACAGATGAGTGTTTCCTCAGCTCTAGGGAACCTTGGACCATAAACGACCAGGGTTTAAGAGTGGCCTCTGGTTTTTTTTGTTGTTGTTGTTGTTATTTATTTATTTCTTCCAGGAACAATATAAGGAGCTCCAATTAGTTGCAGGTGCAAATATTATGCATGCAGTTAATTGTCTTCAAATGGTTAATTATCGGCCGAATTGGCTAATTCGGGGTGCAATTAACTACTTGCCGCTTATTCTGAGAATGCCCGTGGACAATTGTGTCTGCAATTAATTTACAAGAGCCATTACAGTGAAAACCTTGAGCTATAAATCCAAGAATAGAGTGGGAGAATTTTTTTTTTTTTCCAAAGCAGGATTTCACTCTGGGTTAATTGCACTGACTCTTTCCTTTGGCTTTTCTCTGCAGGTTGACTGTAAATGGGGTTTTCTACGAGTTGCTGACGTGATTTGAGCAGACCTGCTGGCGATGGAAACCCTGAAAGAACAGAGAAGCCAGTGTCCACTCACGGAAGCCTGGGCGGGTCTGCAGGGCCAGGCCTCACGTGTCCTTTCGGCGAGCACTGCTGCGCTGGGTTCCTGCTGATTGGTTTTATCTGTTTGTTTATTTATTTCTGTTCCTTTCCTGACACAGCCAAGCAAGAGCATTTGCAGACGTGGACTCCTCACATCTTTCTCAACATGTTCAGTGTCTCTAGTAAACAACCGATTTTTGAAGCTATTTTATTTCTGTATTTATGAGCAGAGACCAACAGTCCAGCAGCTCCTATAAGCCATTCATAAGTATAGTTTTTAAATTTTAAATAGGTCAACCACTGAGCTAAATATTGCGACTACATTATTTTATTTAATCCTCAAAATAATCCTAGCTATGAGGCACTCTGATTGTTCCTGTTTTGCTCATAAACTCAGAAGAGGTTTGGTGACTTGCAGGAAAGTGGCGGAGCTGGGCTTAAACCGCTCCCGGGACTCCAAGCCCTGGGTCCTCGCAGCTCGGTAATGTGCATCTGGGATTTCAGACGGGATGGTGCTTGGATGCATCCTCTGTGACTTTTCCCCTGGAAAGTCCGGGAAACCACAACTGGGGTCCCACAGCTCGTGGTGGACAAGCCAAACTCAGCAACCGAGTTACCCACAGCCCGGACCCCGGATGTTCTAACTACAACGTGTTGTCCAATGAAAACTCCATCCAGACAACTCTGTTCTCTCTCCCTTCTCAGTAAAGGATGGTTTTCTGGTGGAGTCGGAAAGGTTTCCGTGTCTCTAAGTGGAGCATTGGTTGGAAAAGACGTTCCGTTGAAAGTGCCCCTCAGGACCCCAGGCGGAGCGCCGGCGGGGAGGGAGCAAGGTGGCCGGGATGCTGCAGCTGCATCAGACCTTCTCGCCAGGCCGTTCTTCACCTCTCATCTCTCTAGCACCGGGATCGGGCTGGTAATCAAGGGCGACAAGCTTCCTCGGTCCCCTCCCCAAGCCGGGCAGCGCACACGCACGTGGATCTGCAGCGTCAGTGGCCGTGAGTCTCCCATGCAGAGGCTCTGGGCCACGCGGGGCTTCGTCATGTCATTGGAAGGAAGGAAGGGACACATGCGCCGCCATCAGAGTAGGAAGACGGAAGGTTTTCCCTGCAAGCCTGAGACTAAATCACCTGGAGTTTCTGTACCTGTGATTCAGGTTCCACCTCTTAAACGACCTTTCTCGGATACTCAGATATGGTGAAGGCAGAGCTTGCTGGCCAGCCCATGGTGGCTCGGAGAAGCTGAAGGCATTCAAGTAGGAGCCCGCGCTAGCTCATGTTAGAAAGCTTGTGTTATAAAGGAGGGCAGCGAGGACATGGCCTTCTTTCCGCTTCTGGTGGCTTCTGAGCTGCTCTTTGGAGTAGACGTCAACAAAGGGGAAGAGGGAGGGGGCAGGCTCCTAGTCTGCCAAATGTGCGCATCCGCTCCACGTCAGGGCTCCACACACATCATTGTCTACAAACCTCTCCACTGCCTTGCGTGAGAGGAGCTGCTTATCGCCATTTACCAAGGGGCAAATGAACCTGGCAGAGATGCGCCGCCTGGCCCCAATCATCCGCCACATCGTGGAGAAAACGCTGGACAGGAGGTGCCATGAGGTGGATGGTAACGATGCCCGAGGCTCTTTGTTTCCTTGGGTCGTATTTCCCGAGACTTCCTGTAAGATGGCTCTGAGTAAGGCTGGGCTCTCACGATTCTGCGTATGATTGGCAAATCTAAGCTCCTTTCTCCCTGTAAATGTGATTTTGTTTTGCTCCCAAATGGGTGTGGCTTTGGGGAATGTCCTCCATGTATGTCTCGGAGTGTGTGATCATTTCTCGGGCGTTCCGGGAAGATGGCATCGCGTGGGAAGAGTCACAGAGCCCCTTGTGTCTGACCTCCTGTATCCGTTTTGCTATCTGGTTTCCTCTTTACATCTTAGGTCTTGGCCACGCTCTTGGATCTCTGACTTCTGATTTGCACATCTAACAGGGATTAAGGTATTCAGACTACGTTTGTCACTGTCGTCAAAATCTCAGACACAGCGTGACAGCTCACAGTGAGCTCTTGTTTTGAACACAGGCCCTCCCCCTGCCCATTAACTCCTTCTCTGCCAAGTCTCGCCACCCCCTGGGATGACAAACACCATGTCTCTCTTGATCAAGGTGTGAACTTCATAACATGCACTCGTCGTAAAATTAACATTGGCCACTCCCTGTTGTAGTAGATACAAAAGGTGCCAGAAGGCTAAGAAATTGGCTTTTAAAAAGAAATAGGGAAAAAAAAGTATTGATTCCTGAAAGAAAAGACTTGTCAAGGCAATTACTTGCAAAAGCAAACCCCTCATTAGAAATCAGGTTAGATCTAATTTTGAAGGAGTGGATAGATGTCTCCTGGTATTTCCTATTGTCATATTATATATGACACATATAAATGAGAGTGATTGTTTTCAATCCCACTTATATTAAATGAGAACTAACCAAATGAGTAAAATCAAATGTAATTAGTTTTACCTAAATTGTAGGTTTTCAGAGCAATTAATAAAACTGAAAGCTGAAAGCTGCTTGTTACGCAAATCAAAGATCAAGGAATATATTTCCTTTATTGAATGTCATTCCTGTGTAAACCAACCTACACAAATCATGTTCGTGTTTGAAACATAGCAAGAGTGTAATTGGAATATTCAGCTGCCTTGGTAACTTAAGCACGACGTGCATGCCCCGACTTCTAACTACAACATAAAGTCTCCACTCCCCATTCCAGCTCTCATCCTTACAGGAGTAGGAGGCATAGAAGCGAAATACAAGGATGTTGGAATCATAGTAGACCCAGACTGGAGTCTAAGCTTGGTTCCCCACTGGCCCTGTAAGCAAGGACACTTACTTTACCACCAAAGCGCCATGTTCCCTGTCATCAAGACTGTTTTCCCCAAGCAGTGTGGGAGGGGTTCTTCCCATGTCTCATGTGGGGTGTTCAGCAAACTGCTTTTCACATGGCTTACCCCCAGTAGATGCTACGCACTATTATTACTCTTATGCTCACTGCCATAGCTTCAGTATATCTTCCAAATTATGTGTGAAATAATTATTTTCTGAGGCCAGTCATGGTCGCCTTGTGTTTTTCAGAACTTGCGTGTCCATTCGGCTGTGCCATGACTGTGTGTCTGTCTCTGCCTAGAGCTCCGAGTCGCGGAGGGCAGGAAACCAAGTCACTTCCCTGCTTTGAGCCTCGGTTTCATCTGCAAACTGGACAGTCCCTTCAGCCTTTCCCAATGACAATAGCAAGCTCTTTGGAAAAGGGCTCCTTTGTAGAAAAGCCCTTCTGTGCCCAAGAGTTATATCCTTGGACACCCTTAAGAAGTTTTGTGGAAATATTTTTGCCTCTAAAAATGCACAGTTGAGAACCCCAGGATGGCTGTGCAGGGAGGCCTCATTGTAGAACCACCAGTCCAGGGGGTGCTAAGAGTTCCAAGGCAGCATCCACAGCTCCATTCCCGTGAGCATCACACGGTCAACCATCAAAGCGCTGGCATTTGTTTTACCTGAGTTAATCTCACGCCTTTGCAAAGAAAGTAAGGCCCATGTGATACTGCGACTTATAATTATTCACATGTGTGTATGTATATGTGCATAAGGCCATTCATCTACGTATATGCATATATGGTCTTTGTTTCTTGTACAAAGCTCCCAAACCCTTGGGATTTCCTAAGTGAAGAGAGTGATAAGGGTGTCTTTTGTTACGTTAATGAGGTAGCTTTTGGAAACATTCAGGGATGGGGGCTGATTGCCTAGAGACCCAACCACACGCTTAAAGGGTTAAGACTTTTAGTGCCATCCCTTGGACCACTGAAAACAGGAGCGGGGCTGGAGGTTAGATCAATGACCAACGGCCAGTGATTTAATCAATCATGCCGATGTAATGAAACCTTCATAAAAAGCCAAAAGGAGAGGGTCTGGGGAGCTTCTGGGTCTGTGAAGAGTAGCTATGCTGGGGGAGCGGCCTGTCAGAGAGCATGGGGCCCCCACACCCTTCCCCGCACCTTGCCCTGTGCCTCTTCTCCATCCATGTGTTCCTGAGTTACATCTTTTTATAATGAACTGATAATCTAGTAAGTAAAATGTTTCTCTGAGTTCTGCGAGCAAATTATGGAAGCCGAGGAGGGAGTTGTTGGAACCTCCCACCTACAGCCAGTTGGTCAGAAGTGCAGGTGACAGTTTGGACTTGCAGTTGGCATCTGAAGTGGTGGGGGAGGGAGCAGCCTCGTAGGACTGAGCCCTTAACCTGCGGGGTCCGACACCTCCTCTAGGTCAACAGTGTCAGAACCGAGTTGGATTGTAGGACACCTAGCTGGCGTTTGAGAACTGCTTGGGGGTGTGGAAATACCCTCCCACACTGGGATTGGTGACCAGAATCATTACCATGTGCCATTATGCCCATTTAGAAGATAAAGACACTGAGACCAGGGAACACAGAACCTATTACATCAAGAGCATGGGATAAAGTGTTAAGACTTGCCCTCCCCCTGACTTCTGCAGCCATTACTTTGGAGACCACTTGCCTTAGCGTCTCTTTAATATCACTTATGGTTTTAGGTAATTTTTGTTGTTATTGTTGTTTGGTTGGTTGGATTTTTAACAGGTAGCAAAAAATTCCAGGAAAAGGAAGGAACTAATCTCTATGCCTAGTTTCCTGCTGTTCCAAGAGGTCTCCAGGGTAGCAAATGATGGGTGGTCTTCTGTTGAGAAACTGAGGGTCTCTTGGAAGAATGAATGGAGGAGATATTGGGACTGATTTTCCAACAAGGATATTGAAAAATATAACTCTCCAGAAAGGAGCAAGGATTTTGGCTGGAATCTTCCCAAAGAGAAAATGTAGCACATTTTATTTGGACTATAAACGAACATACATACAGAAAATGCTTGCCTTACTTCCACATTAGATATGGTAGCAGGTAGTGGGGTAAACAGGAAGACTGGGCTTTGGCAGGTAGAGTGGTCCAAATCATGAATTCCCTTACGCCTCAGGTGCTCTCTCTTCCGTGGGTCCACCTGAGAAGCGAGGGAAGTGACCTCTCCGCAGGGCCAGTGGGAGACCCAGATGAGACACCGCTCACGGCCAGCTGTTCCAGGCCTAGCGTCGTGAGGCCAGTGTAAATGAAGAGATGCTCAAATTCATAATATGTAACTATTTTCCATCCTGTTAAGTAAGGCTTTCTTTTTGGAAACAAACAGACAGAAAAGGTATATAGCCCTTGATATGAAACCTCCTTTCCCCAATAAGCATACAATCCTTAACATAAACCTAAAGAAAAAGATATCAAATAACAAACAGAACAACATAGAGATGAATTAAGAGACCAGAAATGAGGACCATATGGATGAGAATTTGCTTAAAATACACATGGGGCTTGGGGGGGTGGGGAAGAGAGGGAAGATTGTTGGCAAAAAAAAAAAAAAAGTGCTTTGGGATTGTGCCAAATTAGAAAACGTTTGAATAAATAATTGAAGCTTAGGAAACCTATAGGAAGATTTCTCTCATTTTCCAGGATAAATGAAAGAGGAGAAACGTAGCCTGGGGATCACTGGTGCTCACGGTGGACACGCAGGCATTTTGGCAGGACTTAGGCAAAGGGACACTGCTGTTTGGAGCTGGCTTGTTAGCTTCAGAAAGAAGACCTTTACTCCGGGACGTTGCCGTGCGGTGCACAGCACTCCACGGAGCGTTTGTACGCAGGATGCTTCTTGGCCTCAGTTTCAGCTTAAGGTTTATGCGGAGCTAAGTGAGAAGAGTACGTGGAGCAGAGAACATGTCACGCCCGTGTGACAAAAGCTGGCGTCTGTCTGTTCTGCCAGAAAGACCCGGAGATGCTCCTAGAATGTGGCTTCATGGTCACATTCTTTTTGTCCCACTTTTTAATTTTTATATTTTCTGTGCTTGTGCCTGAATGTAGAAACATGCATTACTTTCCCTTGTTTTAACCAGGACAGTGACTGTTCAAATAAACACAAGTCTTCAAAATATTTTGGTCCTGGGCTCAAGGATCTATTTCAAATCAAACAGGCACAAGGAAGATATCATTTTGTGTTAAACAGACACTGACTCTGGGATGAGGACTCATTCTCAGTCATTCTTTGGCCCCATGTTGTCCATGCTGTGCTCAGTTTTCTGGTTTACAAGCAGTGAATGACACTCTCGCCCCCCAGGGAGGGCGGGTCCTTCATTTCTTTGCCCGCAGTGGTCCTCCGAGCACTGACCTGAGATGTACAAGTCTGAACTGCCATTTCTGGCATCAGGGGAGATTTGTCCCTGAGCCCAGTGCTCTGGTCCCGCTCCCTGTCCCCCGCTCCTCAGTCAGCAGCCCGGCCCCCCGAGCAGCCGCCGCGCCGTGCGGCACAGACTGGGGCGCGAGGGTCCGCAGCGCGGCCACCGGCCCCTGGAAGGGGCGCCGCGAGGCCTCGTGAGGCCTCGGAGAAGCAAGAACAGCGCACACACGGGGTGGGACGCCGCTTGGCACGTGGTCCCTGGGCACTCACAGGACATCAAGCCAAACCAAAAGCACAACAAAAGTGAAGGTAAGAGACAATGTTCAGCATCCTCTTGCCCCCCCCACCGACGTGTCCTGCTTCTCTTAAGCACCAGCCTACAAGGCACATCGCCTGTCTCCGTGAGAAAAGTAATTTTTTCTTAAACCGTGCAAGTCGTGATGTGCTTCTTCCAGGGAGCTGTGTTTCTAAAGAGTCTAATGCCTCTTCAGTCTTTGACAAATGAACTTTGTACGTGGTCACTGGGTCCTTCACAATCTGTGGTTAAATGGTCTCCGTGCACTTTTAATGATTCAGCCAAGCTTGTGGAGTCCATGCTCTCCCCCGACTCTGTGCCTTTTCCAGCCCTGCATCTTTGCTCACAGGCGTTTTCCTCACCCACAATGCTCTGTGTCTTCCTCCTTGTCTGTCTGGAGCAACCAGTTCTTGAGATGCTCAGTAGCCAAGTCGGGAAACCTCGTCTCTTTACCTGCACACCTGGAGCACACGTGTTTACAGACACGTGATGAGCCGTTGAAGTCAGAGGGTCATGGTTTTGGATCCTGGGTCTTCCGATTTTATTGATGACTTTGGGTGAATTATTTCATTTCACTGATGCTCAGTGTCGTGCAGCTGTCAGGTGGGAACAGCAGTGCTTATTTCTGAGAGTTACTTAAAATGAGATTAAACAAGACACCAGTAAAATGTCTACCAATAAAACTGCTCCTTCTCTTCCTGTCTGTGTTGAGCTATTTTTATTTTTTGAAACTCAAGTCAAAGGGCAGATCCTTGAGACCCAAGAGTCTGCTGTTCTTTTATACCCCTGTGATCTTAAAAGGCAACGTAAACAGTACACATGCTGTCATTAGCATTGTTTTAAGTGATTTGGGGACATTTAAAATAACACCTATATGATAAGAACAGTTCAACATGTTACCTTTTAAAAAAATCTACAAAACACAATTTTGGTTTTGCTTATTTATTGATTTTTCAGTGGCTCAGAAGTATCATCATGCCACGTTCTACACATAAATGGTAAAATCTTGGTTTTCAGATGTAATAGAAAAATGTTTCCAAGTGAGAAGTCTTCTCGATGAGTCTTCTAGGATTGTCATGACAAAACGTCACAGACCAGGGCTCCGAACAAGAGGAATTTATTTTCTCACAGTGCTGGAGGCTGGAAGTGCGAGGTCAAGGTCCAGCAGGGCTGGAGCCTGGCTGGCAGATGGCTGCTGTCTGGCCCCGTGCTCGCGTGGCCTTCCTCCTGTCTGCGTGCGTGTGGAGAGAGACAGAGCGAGCTATCAGGGCATCTTCTTGTAAGGGCACTAACCCTGTTGGATCAGGGCCCCACCTCATAACCACATTTGACTTCCATTACTCTCTTTGAGATCCCATCTCCAGATACAGCCCCACCAGGGGGTCAGGCTCCAATGTCTGAACAGGGTGGGAGACAGAAGTGTTCAGTTAGTAACAAAGGGTAATGGCCAGCATCTGAAAGTAGCCTCATGACCCTCCAGATTGGGTGGGGGTGCCAGCAACCCCTCCGCCACTCCTTGGGTTGATGCATAAAAGGTGTATCTACAGCATCTCAGCCTCCACTCACTACTCTTTCCAAGCCTCCACCTTCTTTGTTTGTTTGTTGAAGTAAAGCCCCAACTGTTGTTTTCACTAGTGGCATCTCTGACCCTTGATGCAAAGATCTCTCCAAAACTAAGGAAGATTTTAAAATATATCTGATGTTGATGTGTTGAGAGGAAAACTGCTTATGTGCCTGCATCCCCAGAGTGAGCACAATGACTGTATTGTGTCTGACTTCTTCATATTTAATTAAAAAATGAAATCATAAGCCCTGAAAATAAATGTATAAGCAATTGAAAACAAAATAGTTGTGTCATGACAAAGCAGTTCAAACGTTTATTCCAAAGCCAAAAATTCATTATTCCAACCCCCATCTCTCTAAAATCTCTCTCTTTCTCTCTCTGTATCTAAACACACGCACACACCCCTCCAATATGTGTGGAAATTCATCAAAATAGCATACAATCTTTCTACTTGATTCGCAGCACATACACAAGCTCATCCAAACCAACACCGTGACCGAACCTAGGACATGAGGGTCCCTAGAAATGAGCGTGGAGGTGGGGATTGTGCAAACGCGCCACATGCAAGGACAGTCTAGCTCTGCGGGGCTGTTTCCCACACCCGCTCCCGCCCCACTGCCTGGGCCCACTGTGTATAATGTTTTATCTTTAAGATTTTCCCATATTTTACACTCAAGGATCTTGGTGAATTTAAGCTAGGGCATCGCCCAGATTCCAGATTTCAAATGAATAACTGTTTCATTTAGTTAATAGCTGCAGTAGAGCCATAAACCCGTAATAGTTTATGACTTTCAGGATACAACCTGCAACCACAGACAATATAAATTATATGACATTGCACTTTACGGCCGTACGAAGCGCAGCCGGGATCTCACCACGGGTGTGAAGTCTGGGGAGTCAGGGGAGGGTGGGGGCGGGCACTGTTTACTTATTTATTTATTTTACTTGGTGGCTTAAAACACGCCTTCATCCTATGACCCAGCGAGCCATCATTCCGACTGGAGTCGTCCACACCACTGCGCCGAAGGCAAGTGTGACCACAAAAGAAAGCTACTCGTAAAGAATGGAGGTGAAGGTTTCATTTCACCCTCAGCTCACACTGCTATTTCCAGCACAAATGGAGACGCAATCTCCATCTCTGCTCTAAGCATCATGGAGAACTATGTTCAAGGAGACATATGTCGTTAGAAACGTGAGGAGTGGGAGGGTGCAGGCCCAGAAGTGAGCTGTGTCTAGACTCGCCGGGGCTTTTGTTTTGTTCCCTTATCTGTGAAGAGGAGCCCGGGTGACGTTATTGTCCCTCCATTGTGCGTGTGGCTTCTAAATCTTGCTTCATGTCCGGGCTTAAGGTTAGGCCTCTGAAGCAGGAGCAGGGGAGGATCCCTGATTCTGTAAATGGACCGTCTAAATAAAAAATGAAGATAATAGAGCTTCAGAAATTGTTAAGGGCCAGAGGGAGCCAGGAAGGCAGGCCAGCTTTTGAAATGACGAAAGGCCACTCACTTCTTCGCTGCACCTGCTGCCTGAGAAGTGCTGTGTTTTTGAAGAGGCCTGTGGTCCGATCTGCATATCAAATAGCTGATTTGTAGATGAGGTCATTCGTTTTGTGGTCTCTGTGTTTGCTGGGCTGAGGATGGGCTGTTGCCTGGCAGTGGGCCACGGATCCCTGCAGCACCCTCATCCATTCTGAACTCAAATCCAGGATGGCCTTTCATGAGTAAATCTCTGAAATATCCTACGCGTTGGTAAGTTCAAAGCATGGGTGACGTATAAACAGGGAAGCGTCTCTGTAACGGCCCTGGTTCTTCAGCTTAGGGATTGTTTAAGCCCAAGCGTCAGCTGGTCAACATTTCTGTCTCCCGTCCACTGCCACAGGGCCAGGTAACACCTTAGCAAGTACATGCGGCCCCCGCCTTGGTCATGCTCAGGGACAGCTTGCTTCTTGGTCGCCCCAGGACCGAGGTGAAAGGGGAAATTAAAATGCTCTGCTCTCTCTGTGGAAATATGTAAATACTGTACAATCAGATGAAGATAATTGATTCCAACTTCCAAGGAGGCTTCCTTGCTCTAGAATTCGGTTGATCAGCTGGCTCTTACTGAATGTGTGTGTGTGTGTGTGTGTGTCTGGGTGTGCACACCTGCATATCTGTGGACACACCCGGTCACACACATTTTAACCACAGGCTCTTTCCAATCAAAATCTGCCAAAGAATACACTCATAAAGAAAAAGCGTCCAATGTCTTTGCAATCGAGTCTGTGTTCTTCTCAAAAGAGGACACTCACTTTACCTAGCCTAATTCTTTCATCTGTGTTTTTTTCACAGCTCCGTGGCTTTGGCTAGTAGAAAAAGTTTGGAGCAGAATTCTGTCTTAAAAATTAGGAATGAGGAATTAGGGATAAAATTTAGTTGAAATGCACTTAAATTGAAGCCCATGCGTTGGAGGTGTGTGTTGTGTGTCATAGGCTCTTTCCTGGGATAAATATCTTCCTTTGTGACGGTTCTCTTGCTTGTTACAGCTCTTCTGTCTCCTACTGCTGTTCTTCTGGCTGTAGAAACCGTTTTTCAGATTCGGAACATCCTATAAGTTAAAAAAAACTTGACAACATAATCGTAAACAACTATAATAATGCAATGATGCAATGACCATGGTAAGAGGGGGAAAATAGCTGGGGTTCACGAGTCAGCTGGTGAAATATAAAAAGTATGATTAGACAGAAAGTATCCATCCCTGCATCACCTTAGTGACCTTCCCTGGGCAAGGAGAATCAAACCACATGTGGAAACTCAGAGTGGCAGCTTGAGGACATTACAGTGACGTGTGCTCAGTAAGGAACCCTCCTCTGCTTGTGGGAGGGTGGTTTAGGGGTCAGGAGCCAGACAGGAACCTGTAAACAATGAAACCAACTAAATACTGCTTTTTGTGCCTTTTTTAAGATTGGCGATGGAAAAACATTGAGATAGAATTTTGTTTAATGTCTGGCAAAGCTGACAGAAAAGTATCAAAATAATGAGCTACTTTTGCATGAGTTCCAAGATCATAACCGCTTTCAAAGACTCCACTTCAAGAAGGCTCCCCTTCTTCATGCAGAAATAGGGGCTCCAGAAGCTGTGGCTTATTCAAGGTCATTTAGAAAACCTAGAGCCAGGAAAAAAAGTCTGTTATTTGCTCTCTTGGACTGAGGCTCCACCATGCCATTACCTTTCCCTGACAGACAGCTCTGAACGGATATCTGTTGAGAGCCATAGGCTGAACACATTAAGAATCACAATTTTAGGATAATGGATGTATAGTGAGAAAGCAAATCATATTTTTCCAAAGTGGCATTTTTTAATAAAAACACACACAAAAGTGAAATGCTGCATTTCTGAAACACGATTCTGGAAACATGGTCTGGTCCTCCACTTCACGGAAATCGGCAGACAGTGTTTTCTTCAGTAAGGCTGGGGAGCAGAGAGTCATCGAACACTGACCATCGTTAACTGCGGATGCGTTCTTGTATGTGCAACATCAAACAGTAAATAAGCGGCAGGAGAAGGGACCCAAAGAGCCCAGGAGTAGTCGAATTTGCCTCTAGACATAGCCTGATCTTTGACCCTTTTTACAGACCAAAAACCTTTTGAAACTGAAGCTCTTGGCCACAGATTAATAAGCCACGGGTGGACTGTGGACCTCGTGGTGGTGCTCAGGGAATGTATTAAATTCATGCAGCAGTGAAGAGGTTAACTTCAGTCATCCTCAAGGGAACCAGCAGTGACAGTCCACAAAGAGTCCTGGGGAGATGGCCAGTCTGCTGTTTAATAAAGCAAATTCTGATTGCTATGGATGATTCCTTTTTAAGTTCATTTTTTTTGCTGTATTCAAGTTCATGCCAACAAGCATGTTACAAATACAGAGATAAGCTTCATGCTAGAGAAAATTTGAGATTTAAAAACACCATCAACAACAGCATTATTTGTAAAAATGCTCTAACAGTCTGTACATTTGCAATGGCTTAGATTTCAATATTTTTGATGTGAAATTACAAGGAAAATAACGTAAGGGCTTCCCGCCTTGTGAAACCATTTATAAAAGAGGCCCCACCATCTTCCTCACTAATGAGAAAAGGTTAATTTCTGCAAATGACACACAACTAAATTTTAAGGTCTTGGATATTTTGTGATATATTTGCCAGTTTTTTTTTTAACTGGAATCTTGATTTTTAAAGTAAAAGCAGAATCGTATGTATGTCCCATTCATAGGAACACACACAAAAAGATTCATTCAGAGTTCCTCAAGCCTTTTTGCCTCTCTTTCAAAAACAGCTTTTTTGCGTGTTGTGGTGTTGACAGGAGGTAACAGGAAAACAAGTGCATCTGAGCTTAATGAGCAATTCATCTGCGCGCTGTGACTCCGGGAGGGGGAGATGCACCCAGCACAGGGCTGCTCAGGTTGGAGGGGGGAATTCCTTATTTATCCTGCTGCATAATAAAGAACCGATCTCCTTGTCCATAAACTCACAGCAACCAACGTGACAGCTGTTTTGCATTCTTCTGCTCCAGGACCGACTTTCCCCAGAAGGCAGTTTTGTTCCTCCCCGCAAGACCCATCAGTTATCCAGCTCGACATTGATTTTGTTTGTTTCCTGGCTATCTGATTACTGCCCCCAAATATACTTGATAATAATTTAAGCACCCACACACACAAAGATAATTACTTCACTGATAAATTGCAGAGCACACGTAGGTGTGGATATAAAATTCAGGGACTCTGGCACCGTAAATGAGCCCCTGGCTTCCCAGCAGCAGAAGCCAGGCTGATCTATGGAAGCCATTGAGGGGACAGTTCTGGGAGGAGCTTTCTGAACACATGGCCAGGGCTCGGGGTTTGCAGCAGGAGCACAGGAGACTGTTATCCCACAAAAGAGCTTTGTTAAGCCGAATCTTTAATTCCAAGAGGAGTGCCTAATTTACACCCTGCCGCAGGCTGGGTATTTTGCATCTGCTATTTTTACAACATTTCTGAGGTATCCCTTTGTGATGGTAGATACCAACGGAAAATCAAAGGCTGGCTTTTCCTCCTCCCCCTCGTAATCTCCCCGTATTTTGTCATCCTCGCTCTGCTCGAGATTAGAAAAATCAACAACACGATTTCCAAATCTAATGAATAGACAACTCACAGGAATGTATGTGATTTTTTTTTTTTTTGCACCAAGTATATATTCTAGTAGTAAATTCTGTGATGCTCCCTCCATCAACGGTGCATAACCCTGTGCTTTTCTTAATAGGATTTATGCTTGTTGGCTTTCTCTATGCCCTGCCATGCAGGATAAAGGAAGGCAGAGTTCCCCTGGTAACCACAGCCTCTCCACTCCCAGTCGTTGGCAGATTCCTCCTAAGCATAAAGCAGGCAGTGCTGGGGAGACTGTCCGCTCATACATACACATGACAGACTTCTCCCTGGAAGCCAGAGGTATCGAGCCTCAGACTGCATTTAGATTTTCTGACGGTTGAGCCAGATGCTTCTATTAAATCTTCCCTTTGAAACTTCTGCACCTGGGAAAACGAGAAAATCTTAATTCTTTCCAGATTCAAACCTACTTCTAGTCAAATGTCACCCTGACTCCACGGAGGACGGGGCGGTGGGGGGATGCGTCGGGGAGCAGGACCCTTTATGCATCTGCTCAAACTGAAAAGGTTATTTCACTGTCTTCAAGATGACTCTTGAGCTGCCGGCCGAGCTGAGGGCTGCGCCCTGAATGCGGGGGTTGCTAGGAGATGCGTCTAGCCTGCAGACGGCGTTGGTCGGAGTTCTCTCTAATTGACAGCTCCTTACCCTAAGGGTCTAATTCTAACCTTGAGACCAAGACTATAATGAGAGGGCAGCTTGCTGTCACCCCTGTTTCTGGCTCAGGCCAGGAGATTACCGGCGGCCTGTGTTTCTGGGGTTTTGTTAGATGCTTCTTTAGAACGGAGGGAGGGACCGAGAGAGACAGCAGCCGCACTCTGCAGCATCACTGGGAGCTTTTTTGATTCAGGCCACCTGAATAAACTTTCCCCTTCACTTAAAACCGTCTCCCTTTGAAATAAGAAGGGTCGGCAGGGAGAAGTCCTCACTGAACTTTGAAATGATTTGGAATTTGAGCAGGGAAGGTGGATTTCTTAAAGAGAGAGAGAAGGAAGGAGGGAGGGGGAGGGGCAGAGCAAGGAAAGAAAAGGGAGGAAATCCTGGTCTCTGGGCACCGTCCCCCCGCGGGCATCAGTAGCGTTCACGGCAGCCTGTGCTGCTCAGGGGACAGCATTCAGGACTCGAAGACAAGCAATAAAGCAAGAAGCCGCACAGGGAGGAGACTGGCAGGCCTGGGGAAGGACGGATTTCCACGTGGTCGTTATTTTTTTCTGGACAAAACAATGTGGATCAGTGTGATTTCCATAGAGCCTGAGGCTAACACACCATTAGGAAGCTAGGAGGCAACCCAGCGGATTCCTGGGAGCAGATGGGTGCAGCCAACAAGCCGAACGAATCTGCCTCGACGAAAAACCACCCCCACTTCGAGTTTCCACAACTTCTCCCCTTGCAGGACCTCGCCCCGCCCCGAAACACCAACGGCCAATTAAAAAAAATTAGACTAATTTTGCTTTTTGATTGTCGTCATTTCAAGGACAGCAAACCCTGATCCCAGGAGTTCCTACAAGGGGAAAACTGTTACATGCGGCTGCTTTCCTGTCGAATAAACATATTTTGAACCTGGAATGTACAATTTTATTGGAGGTTGTAATAATTGGAACAAGATAATATTTATTTTTCACAAGGGGAGGCCTGTGAAAGGTTTATTCAATTGTGAGTGGGTTTATGGACCACTTAACATAGGGAAGCATCTGAATCATCAAGACACAAGAGGTTAGAGGTTCTGTTTTTCCTTTGTGACTCTAAACCACCGCCTAGACACCAAAGTCATGTGTTTTCAATCCAATAGCAAGAGAGTGGGATGGAGGCAAAAGACCAAAATCAAAGCATACTCTTGAATAAAATTCTATGCTGTTTTTCCTCTATATTCTAATTTTTTAATTGAAAATCCTACAAAGCAGGGTTGCTTCTAAAGAGAATATTATTTTTAAATACAAACTTTGAAAGGTAAAAAAAAAATCCTACAAAAACATCATCTTTACATTTTTAATTAAATTTTATTCAATTTATAAATGATGATTAGAAAAGAAATCCAGGAATAAATGAAAAATAGTAATGATCAAAATAGTCAATAAGTAATAAGACTCTTAATTTTTTTTTAATTTTGTGCATAGAATTTCAATTTATAGAAGAGTTGCAAGAACAGTTCAGAACGATGAACCCCTTCCCCCACATTCAGCGATTGTTTATGCTTTGCCCACCGCACTCGCAGCTTCTCTGTGTGTGTATATTTACGGATTTTTTTTTTTTTTTTATGAACCATTTGGCCATAGGTTGAAGATAATATGTCTCTACCTCTAAACACTTCAGGGTGTTTTTCCTAAGAACAAGAATGTTCTCTTACGCAATCACTGCACAATTACCCAAATCACCAAATTGAGCAACATTGCAAAACTACCAGCTAATTCACAATCTATAATCAAACGTTGTCATTTGTCCCAATATCTTTTCTTGCGGTGTTTTCCCAGTTTCAGATAAATCCCAGCTCTCACGTTACAGTTAATTATTGAGAGGAGATTTGTCATCATTTCACCAAGAAGACAGTAGTAACCTTTGCTGTTCTCTGCCCCCTTTAGCCCTGGGGGTAAGGCGGCATCACAAAGTGAGGCTGGCAGTGGCTCTGTCTTGCAAAACACAAACCTTGACCTCCTCCAAGGAGAACCGGGTCCTTTATTTTCACATATTGCCTATAACAAAACCCGATAATAGTGATTTTAAATAAATATTTTGTAAAAAACATAGATCTTATACAAAATGAGGAAAGACATTCATTGTAAACCGGCTGCAGGCGTCCACACGCCTCCTTCTACAAGACTCTTACACATGAGCTTTCATTGATGTAGGGACTCCTCCAGCACAATCTCAGAGAAGGGGAGTTAGAGAGAAAGACAGAGGGTGGGAGAGAGCTTAGAAATGGTAAAAAGGCTTAAATCGTCAGCTCAGGATGCAAAGAAATAAAATGGGAGAGAAAAGCAAGGAAAAATTCAAGTTTTGTATCATCTGACTACCATGAGCATTATCTCATAAAGGAGCACGCCCTTGCCGCTGCAGAGAGGGTCTTGCTCTCAGGTCAAGTGGACCCGCCTGGGCCCCTGCAGCCGGAGGAGGGAGGGCGTCCTTCTCTGCGCGGCGCTGGCTTGTGAGCACACACGTGTGTTGATCCTGCGGCTGAGCTCTGAGGGTGAACGCTCGTCCCGGACAGCTGTGCCCATGGTCCCGAATCACTGCACGTCTAGCCTTCTCCTAACCCCGCACACAGACGGGTACACCGTGAAGGGCCATCACGGTGGACGCAAGGCCACCAGAACATCCCCCTGTGCGTCTCCCGCTGACCTGGGACGGGGGCGCCCAGCGGTTCCCGACCGCGTGGCGCCTGACGAGCGTGCCCGCGCACCCCTGCCTCGGCTCGGCCTCACGCCTGCTCTGCCGCGGCAGCCGGCGGACACCTGCCCTCCCTGGGCGCGTGTTTGCCCGCTCGCCTGACCTTCTCTGCCACTGACGACATCCGTCGTTTTCTCATGGGCGATGCTTCTTGTCCAAGCCAGTTTTAAATTCATTTTTCAAAACTTTGCATTTTTGTTTCAAAGCGAACAACGGACTCTAGGCCCCAGCCTATCAGAAGAGGTGGGTGCACAGTGGGTTTCTACTCAGAAAGTGTTTTTTTCTAGAACAGACGTTCCTCGGGGTGGCAGAGGCACAGGGCCGACTGCCTGCAGCCGCTGCGTAGCAGGTAAGGGTTTGCTTGAGTCAAGTGAATGCTGTTTCTTGTGTTTGTTTCTCTGATCATCATAGTTTGTCTTTTATTTTTAAAAAAATGTTCTATTGACACCTCTGCCTGCTCCAAGATTCATACACGTATGATTCATAAAATAGCACGTAGCCTGAGCCCCGATTGTCTGCGCTGGGAGAGGAGGGGAGGCAGGCGGCCACTGGCCGTCTCCGGGGCTGTCGAGGATAACAGTGGGTGTTTTGTGGTGGACATGAGGGCAGTTGGCTTCACAGCTGAGGGGGGAATTGGAGATTCCTGGGCAGAGCACTCAGATGGCCAGAGGGCCACATCCCCATCCCATGTTTTTTTTTTTTCCTCTGGTCAGTTTCAGGCATTGAATATCCTTTTTCCATCACTCTCCTGTCCAAGCACGATCTCAGAAGAGAATTCGGTAACAGAATGTCCACCTTGTCTGAATTCGTGAACTCCATGGCCGAGGACGTGCACAGTCACTGAATGTCAGCCTGGGAGTGACACTGAGGACACAGGGGGCAGCTCCTCTGTCTGCTGAGTGGGGCCGGCACTGGCTAAGGGGCATGACGCGGCCACACCGCTCAGCTCACTGGTTAACCCCCAGAGCCCACGTCTTCACGCTGGAGTCAGTCCAGAATGGTGTGCAGGGGACCTCATCCTTCTCAACGGTGTCAGCATTCTCAGGCCCGTTCTTAAGTTTGAAATGAGACTTTCTGTCCTCTCCCAAGCCCGTTCTTAAGTTTGAAATGAGACTTTCGGGTGTGTCTGAGGGCGGGAGGGTGCTGTTTGGAGGTAAGGCTTCCTGTGGTCCGGAGGCCCCACTGCGCATGGCTTTTCACTCTATCAAATGCTGAAAGGGAGCAGTGGCCTGGCCAGCGGGGTGGGCTTCTGGCTGAATTTCTGGGTGAAATCTTTCATATAAAAAAACACAAAGGGGTGACAAGAAGTGCCCACTTTCCATGTTCTGCCAGGAGTGGGGACATCCAGGAACCCTTGAACTTAAGGACTCAGAAGACACCTCGCTCCGACACGGCATGTTGGTGCTACCTGCCACACTGTAATGATGTATAAACTGTTGTGGGATTAGACAAGGGAAATTAGTCCTCCCCTGTGGAGTCAGGGATGACTGCACAGAGGAAGCGACATTTGCACTGTAACTTGAAGCGTGAGGATGGCTTTACCAAGCCCTTAAATGAGAAATATCACTGCAAGCAGCAGCAGAGTAACTTACAACTCAGGGCTGGTATGAAATTTCACGTCCTGTTCCCAGGTTGTTAGCCCTGTGTTAATAGGGCACAGAGTGTGGTGAGGAAGGGGTGAGAGTCAGCCTGGGTGGTGGTCCCCTGGGCAGGTGGCCCTGCGCATTTACTCTGGATGATGGATTGAGCGCCTGCTGTGAGGGGTGCCTCGTCCTGGGCACCCTGGGCACAGCGGTCAGCCACAGCACGTAACGGGTAATGAAGAATTTCCGCTAACGCAGAGGGCTACAGACAGCTGAGACACGTTGCCCTCAGAGATAATACCCGGGCAGTGGGAATGAGCCAACTGGACGGCCAGGAATGCCACTCTGGGGCCACGAGGTTTGAGTGAGAGCTTTCCACTGTCACCCTGGGTCTGGGTCTGGTGCTCACAGTCCAGGGAAGTCAAGACTGAAGTCACCATCGCCAGCGACGAGGCTGACTGCCAGCTCCTGGCCCCAAGAGTCTGCACCAGACGAGCTCAGCTCACCTCTCCTGCAGTCCTGCCAAAAATGGGGTGTTCTGAGCGAAGGTGAGGACGCGCTAGATGCGGCCAAACTGGGAGACGTGCTTCAGGAGAACCAGCCTGTGCTCGTCAGTCGGTAAGATCTGAGTCATTCTGTTGATTACATGATGGAAATAGATCATTCATGTCATGATATGGATAACTGCACCACGTTTATGAGAAATCTTGATTTTTGAAAACTCACACTGTAGTATTAGAAGAAACATCTTATCTGCAACTTATCTTGGAATAATTCAGGAAAAAATGTAACTGAATGAGTGTGTGTGTGAGAGAGAGAGAGAGGGAGAGAGGGAGAGAGAGAAGGCTAAAGCAAAAACGAGTGTGTGTGTGAGAGACACGGATCGGAGCTGAAGAATGGGAGTTGATCAGAAAATTCTGGTGAAACAAAGGGAGAGTAGAGAGGCCAGGATCAATTCATGGGGAGGGGGGAAGGAGGAGCGTTCCAGAGAAGGAGGTGGGGGGTCCACGGAGCAGACGCTGCTATGCAGCTCAGCCTCCATCACCTGAAGACACGACGTTCATCCCAGAGGCACTCGGACACCAGCAGCGCCGTTTGTCGGGAGCTGAGGGTGGGAGCAAACAGACCTCCCACTCCGCCTGGCGGGGCTCCACATGGGAAAGCAGCCGCTCCAGCAGCTCCCTGGGCTCCAAGCAGGCAGAATGTTCCCTCGCTGGGTGAGGGGCCTCACCAGCTGGTCACGTGGTTCCCAGGAGCCAGGCGCCACATTCTGCACCCTCTGCCCGCTGCCCACCTTCGCTCTCAGGCGTGCCTGGTTCTGCGTCTTCTCCAGAAGCCGCTCCTGTCCCCGACGGCTGTCGAAGTGCCTCTAATGCCAGATCCGGGATGTGCGCTTCCCATTGCCTGGCTGCCCTCCCGGAATCAGGGCTAGGAATCCACCCTGCCACCCGGCTCAGACACTGCTCTGATGACATGGGGGCAGGGGGGCAAGCGGTGATCGTGATGGCTAGTCCTGTCCCCGCAGCCATTCGGTGGAAGTTTGTCGTTCTCTGGAGGGTGGAGTCATGTCAGCATCCACTTGGTCCGTCCAACTCTCGAGGGCTGTGCTGACAGTTCATTTTTCTCTGTCTAGCAGCGCATCATTTCACAGTGCAAGTCTGAGACAGCAAGTTCTGGTAACAGCTTGAGGTTCCATCTGGCTAATGGAGACTCACTCTCCGGGTCCATATTGGTGCCTCAGCCCAGTCTTCTCGAGGATGGCAGCTGGGCCAGGATGCTGTGCTCAGCCTGCTGAACACTGTGCAGCCTGGCCCCTGCTCTCGTGACCCGAGAGAGCTGAGCCACCCTCCCACCAGCGAGCAATGGTCACCAATTTGGGGTTACTTAAACTGGGGGTCAAAAGTCCTCTGGGTCCTTCCTATCAAAGATCAAACCCCTCCTTCCAGGAAAAAGAAAGTAAAACTCCAATTACCAGGAAGCCCTAGGAGGAACCATAAACCAATGCCACTGGCGATCTTTTCCAATTAGGCTTGTATAACTTGCAGTGGGAAACACTTAGCTGATGGGTTAAGTAGCTTTATTTCTCCCCGGTTGTACAGAGCAGCAGCCCGCTGGTGCTGACTCAGCTAAGTGACTGCTTGGCCAGGTCAGTGTATCATGTCCCTGGATTAAGAACTTCCAATTTCCTAATGCTCGGAACACCCAGTCCATTTTTTCTCTCCTTCTGGAGCAGTAGACCTCTTCTCAGCAAACCGCATTCTCCCTATGGACTCTTACTTTCAAAACTGCTCAAATGCAGCCATTATGACAGTTTCTCTCCTTGCTAATTAAAAAAAAAATTTTCTTCAAGCCTCCCCAAATATGAGGTCCTATGTTTGAATCCAACGGCCATTTTTCATCAGCACTTTGAAAATTGTCATCCAGCGAAAAATAGACCAAGCCTGTGACCGTTCCTTACTCACTAAATAATGACAGATTATTTAGATACTTCTGACCCTTAGATTTACTTCCTGGAAAAATGGGATACCCGTTTTATAAGATAATTATAATTAGATTAAATGTGTAGATAACTAATGTGCATAAACTGTCTAACATGATGGCTGGCACACAGTCGGGACATGACAAAAGTCGGTTCAGTGTCTCCCTCTTCTGTGAAGCCTTTTGATGACCTCTCACCTACAGAAAGCTTGTTCATTCTCTAAATATCCAAAGCATTTGTCTGTGCCAAACAACTCCAAAACTCAACTAGGTATTTTATATTTTCTCCAGTCGGTTCGTGGAAATTCACATTAAAGGCCGTTTAGGCAGAATGTTTTCTTGTTCTTTCATATTTGGTTCCAACACAGAATATTTATTTACTGAATACAAGCTGCCTTCCCACAGTCAGGGTTTGCAGTCGTGGCTCCGTGAAGCCGTGAATTGAATAATTTGTCTTCCTGATAGAAAAGGGTATGATGCTCTCAATTCTGATAAATATGTAAATGAGCCAATTTGCAGTCGCTAATCGAGTGCTCCCCACGCAGCAGGCCTTCAGTAAACGTCTCTGACTTACTGACAGCAAGCGATCACAGAAGTCTTGCATTTCAGCCCAAGTGACAAAGAGAAATAATTCCATGTCCTATTAGTCTCTCTCTCTCTCTTTTTTTTCCTGTTATATTCAACCAGCAGTGCACAGAATTTCAGAGGGAAGAAATGCCAGTTTCTACAACCCAGCTCTCAACCTCCGACACTACCGAGCACATACTTTTGGCCCTGAAGGTATGGAAGCCAAAATCTCAAAATTAATATTTATTGAAGCTCCCATTTCCTTCTCAATCCATTTTCTCGGCCTCTCTTTCGTAAGTGGAATCTTCTTTAAGCTGTCATCCTCCATCCAATTGAGTCTGCACAAGTACTAGAGACTTGTCTGTCTTTAAAATTACTCCTGATTCTGCAATTCTATTTTTTGAATACTCATTCTTACTTATTAACCCATTCAGCATATATTGAGCATTTACTGTGAGCAGGCAGTGAACTAGATGCTCGGGATACAAAAATGAATGTGTATGTGAGATGACAGCTCTGGGGGGGACAGATATGGAAAGCAATGATTTGATTCAGGGTGATGCCGGGGGATGGTCAGGGCTCAGTGGGACCCTCGTAAGGAGACGACCAAATGGTAGAATTTTCTGAATCTCTCTACTAGAGATTTCCACAAAACAGGTATCATTCTCGACCTCTTTGAGATAAGGAAATATTTTTGTGAAACCCTACATAACAGTACCATTTTTCTCTTTTCCAGCACAGTTTATGAAGGTATAATTTACTTACAGCAAAATCCACAATTTTTATATGCACAGGTTGATGAGTTTTGACAAAGGTAAGTCTTCGCCTACATCAAGATTGCGAAGAATTTCTCTTACGGTTCTTCCAGGAGTTTGTACCTGAAGTGTTCACATTTAGATCCGTAACCCATTTGGAGCTGAAGTAATAGCAGAGGTTATTTTTTCTACCTGTTCCAGAATTTCATGTCGATAAAATCCTCATTTTCCCCATTGATTCACTTGGGCAACTGCTCAAGAACTTTAATGTCAAGTAAGAGAATGTCTAATTTCCAAATCCTGCTATTTAAGTATGAAACATTAAAAAAAGGGTTTAAATCACCTTTAAACGTTTTTAGTCATGCTGGAATATATGGGAAATGGAGTTCTTCTGCATGTAACTGTGAAATTTCAGTCAGTCTGAAATGTTTGGTGTGTTGGTTGATTAACGTGTTATTTGCTATAATCCACAGGTTTGGAGATAACAGAAGAGGCTGCTCCTCATCTGCCTGATTCAAAACACTGACAAATGTCTGCTTCAGTTCCCTCCAGAGCGGACCCTGAGGCAGAGATTCAGGAGCAGGTCATTATGAGACAGAGTAGAGAAGAGGCAATTGCTCGCCTCACTGAAGTGGCACCGGGTTCAGTCCCTTTAAGAGACTGTGAAACGTGCTTAGGAGCCGTCCCGCTGGACGCCCGCTGACTGCTGCCCCGTGAGTGGGGCATGACGCCTCCCCAGACCCACTGCCCAGAAAAGTCCCGTGTCTCTGAGGAAGCCTCCAGCTGCAGGAGCTGAGAGCCTGAGGTGTCTGAGGGGGGAGGCGGCCAGCACGCCGGGACCTGCAGATGGACACGGCGGTGGCCCAGGGCGACCGCAATGGTACAGCCATGCCTGCTCCGTGTGGCCCAGAGCATGACGTGAGCTGTGTCATCTGAGCCCTGGGAGTTTGCCTGTGTGTGTGAGGGGGGTGCGGTCAGGTGGAATTACAAGTAGGAGACACTGCACACCTAATTTCTGTCGGGTCCCTTCTGATCTCCTTGGCCCCTAGGAGGGCCCAGCAGGAAGGGACCCACCCCAGGCCCTCAGCCCCAGCAGGCCAGTGTAGGTCACATTGGGGTTTCCCATATATTGTCCCAGGAATAGGTCTGGGAGGAAAATGCCAGAATCTTACTTAGGAGAGAGCACTGAGACCTAGTGTATAAGCCCATGTGTCCTGATAAATAGAGGGAATGTGTACAAAATAAATGGGGTCAGAGCCCTGCGGAGATGTGCTGTTATGAGACGTTTTCCCCATTGGTCTCTCCAGGACACCTGTGAATCCATCCTTAGAGCTTCATTCCTTTGGCTAAAGCACAGTTGTTCTGCAGGGTGAGGGGAGGGCACCAAGCTACAATGTTATCATTGTAGCTTTAGTGTAAATTCATTGGCCAACTCCCTGGCAGATTTTCCAATCTGAGAACCTCTTAGGTAGGTTCAGCGTCCTGAACAAACACAAAATGTTGCCACCTTGAGTGAAAAGAGTTCTGGAGAAAGAATCTGTAAGTGGGTGCATGGGAAAGGGAGGGGCATAGGAGGCGGGGAGGGTGAAGAGCTGTGTAACCGATCTCAGACTGGGCCTCCCAGCGTCACTCATCGCAAAATGTCCCTGTAAGTTCTACTGCTACTCTCAGGGATGACCTGCCAGTGGTGTGCTAACAGCTGGGTAGTCAGACACAGCGCGGGTTGGGGAGTCAGGGGAGGTGCCAGAGTGAAGTGAAGTTGGTACAAGACAGCTCAACTCATGATAGAGGATCAAGGCATGATGCTAGATAAAGGTGGGTGCTGAATATCTCGTGTGCACTGCTCAGTTCTAAACCCTTATACGCTGCCTGCCACAAAGCAGGCACTTGGTAACCATTTCCAGAATGAACCAGTGAGTTACAGGTAGAACTAAGCAATGTTTCTAATGGGGCAAGTATACAAGGCAGAGTCTTGGCACCCACAGCGGTGATGGTGCAAAGTTTTCAAAGAGAGGCATCGGGATAAACTAACGGATACAAATATAATTCCTTTCCTTGGTTCTCTTACGCACTTGGACCTGGAGACATGTTCTGAATATGTATTCTTCCTCCTACCATTTTCCAAAATAATATCTATTAAGAGATTGAAGAAAAAAAATAACAGATCCAAAGCAGAAGCCTGGGTGTCCCCTTACCTGCCTCCCCATTCTGCATCAGAATTTATCCAGTGCCCACGTCTCTGTCTCCCTGACATCTCTCCACTGCTCTCTCCCCACGTTGCTGGCAGAAATCCTCAATCTCATGTCCCCACTCTGCTTCGATCTCCCCAGAGTGGGGTAACTTTTTCTCTGCGTGTTTTTAACTTTCCTCTAGAACAAGAGCATCTAGACACTGGGGATAACGACATGTCCCAGACTCCCTGGCGGCTGGGTCTGGGCAGCGGCGCACTTTGACAGCTGAGATGAAAGAAAAGAGCTGCAGGCGGATTCTGAAACAGCTCTAACGAGAGGATCGCTGTGGATGCCTCGTCCTCTCCTGCCCCTCTGGCTGGTGGAGGAGTCCCGGGAGGCAGCTATCCCCACGCGCGTCAGCTTTGGTTCTCCCATTTCAGCTTCTCTCTCTCTCTCTTTTTTTTTTTTTTTAACATTTTTTGTTGATTTATAATCATTTTACAGTGTTGTGTCAAATGCCAGTGTCGAGCACAATTTTTCAGTTATACATGAACATATATATATTGATTGTCACATTGTTTTACTCTGTGAGCTACCATAAGATCTTGCATATATTTCCCTGTGCTACACAGTTTCTCTTGATGAGGGACAAAGACTTAAAGACCCTGGGAGAAGCCACCAGACACCTCTGAGCCTTTGTAAGTCTGGGAAAAATATTATGGTGGGAGCCTCTTCCGCCAGGTCTCACAGGAGACAGAAGGTTTCACGCTCAAGTGAAGTCTGTGTGTACTCAGGCCCCATGAACGTGCGTCTTTATTATTTTAGAGATAAAAACAAATGGCTAAGATAGTCAAAGTTTATCTATTTGAATAAGGAAAAACATGTCATTTCAGCGATCAGTTAAAAGACACGTGGAATGCACATATCAGTCCCAGGACAGACATTAAATGGGCCCCTGTATGCCTGCATCCTTCGAAAGCACCCATGACTGCTCTCTGTCTGATCAGGAGTCAGAGATGTAATTCAGTGAATCTTTCTGCCTTCTTCCAGGAAATTGAATCAAACCAGTTCTAGGAAAAGCCTATATGGGGAGGATCTACAGGAGAATGTATATTCAGAACATGCTTCCAGGTCCAAATAAATAGATTTCCTTGCTATTGCCACAATCTGATCTCCAATGTATAAAATGTGGATAAAATAATAAAAGTAAATGACATAGCACAGAAAACAGCAGAGAGAGTACACAAGAATTCTCAAAAAAATCAGCCAGATGATCAGAACTACCTTGGTGAATTTTCTGCAAGTAATATGTTTTTAAAAAGGGTCTAGATGTTTACACAGCTCACCCCCCTGCTCCGCTTCCCCAGGGGTGAGGCACCTTCTCCCTTGGGCAGTCCTGAGCCCCCTGCATAGGTATGGACATGAAATTGACCCCCGGGGGCTGTCAGCTCTGGGGAAGCTTTGTGAGGGACCAGGGTGGGCTGCTCTGTGCTAAACTGGATTTCCTGCCACGTGAGGGTCACATTGAAATTGTGTTCTGACCAGCTGGGCAAGAAAAATCAAAACTGAAACCAAAATAAAACAACGCTCTTGGCATCCGTCTGTTTTACAGTTCCTCACTCAGCAATATTCAGTGAGCGCCTGCTGTGTACCTGGCCTGATTTGAAAATGAACAGGACTGAGATCCTTGCTTCCCATGTCTTTGTCTCTGAAAGCCTAGAGGCATATTTCAGTTAATGTAACATGGGAACCATGAGGTTCACTAAATGCATCACCCCATCGAAGAGAGAGAGTACATTCAAACACATTCTTAAGGTGGGGGATGGCAGGGGATCCACAAAGGCAACACGGAGACGCAGCTGTGAAGTTGTGTCGGGAAGAAAAGGTAAGACTTGAACTTTGGAGGTCTGGGAGTTAGTAAAGAAAATGGCTTCAGTAAAGGCAGCAAAAAGAGGGGTGTGTATGTTGGGAAATCAGTAAAGCGGGGTCACGTGAGGAGTACACGGAGCATAAAGGGGCGTGGCAGAAACCACTGGAAACCTCAGCTGAACTGAGGATTTTATGCATGTTCTGTGGGGGACATAAAACCCAGGAATGTCTGAAAGGAGAGGGGTGACCTTAACAGAGGTGCATTCACAGAGAGCGTGGGGGTTGGCCATTCACGTGGACTAGGTACCGGGTCTCCCAGCCGCCCTCACAGGCACTCGATCTAATTGAAGATGACCCTGCAGCAGAGAAGCCGCCTCCAAGACGGTGAGTTACGCTTGCAGAGCCATTCGGTTGACTCTGGTAATCGACAGAGTGGGATGGGAACTTCCTTTCTCTCTGGAACCAATGTGCTCTCTCTCTCCCTCTCTCTCTCCCTCCTCTCGCCTTTGACAGCGTGCAGAATTGTACAGAATAACCCAATCATATTTTAAAGTAGTGACAGCAGGTATGATTCTCAGCTTGCTTCCCAGAGAAGCATAACATAAAGGCAGGAAGTCTGGCTGTAAGATTTTTAATACATTTCATTCGTGTGAAATGATGCTGCTGCAATAACTAACACGTACTGAGCAAGTCCATACAAGCCAGGGACGTGCCTACATCACTTATTTCAGAGTTATGCAGAGGCTGCCACCCGTGGGGAAGGAGTTGCTCCAGAAGAAGACACAGTCTAGGCAGAGGCACAGCGATGCGCAGAGAAGGCACATACAGCTTAGGAACTGAGCCACACGGATACTGCTGAACTGTCATCTGAGAGCAAAGTATCGCAAGAGAGGCCGAGTGACCTGGAGGAGCTGGAGGTGGTGGCCTGGCGTGGGGCTGAGCCGCCTTGTCTTACAGAGCAGGACCCGGCTACCCTCTGACTAAGTGTTTGGAAGTCTGCTGCTGCTCCGCAGTTACTATTCGGGAACGTGCATTTCAAGAAGGAAGTCATAAGACTAATTAAAAAATTAACCAGCGCTCTGGCCAACACAAAGAGCCAAAAGCACTGCTAAGCTGAGCTCGGAGCCACTTTATGGCTTTATTCCTCAGGGGCTAGTTAATATCCTGTGAAAAAAGGAACAGAGAAGCAACCCTGTGTCCCTTTGGAACAGACCGAGTCCTCCGCTGTCGTGACGCCGTTTTGCTGAGTAGACGTCACGGATGTCTGTGCTGCGTAAAGGGCTATGCCGGGGAGTTTGGAGACAGTTCCTGTTAGTCAGGGTGAGTTATGCCAGCGGCTGTGACAAGCTGACCTTCAGATGAAGCAGCCTGCATGTCTAGACAGCGAGCTCTCCACGCAGCACCTGAGTCCAACGGAGTCAGCGCAGGTGTGCGGGGCCCAGGCACCCCGCTGGTCCCTTCTTGCTCTGTGCTGTAGACACAGCCTTTACATGGTCACAGGCTGCCCCCATGGCCACAGTGCCCGTTCTGGGGTAGAAGATGACAAAGGCTGGCTGGTGTCCTTTGGACAAGGCACTGTGTTGACTTGGAAGTTCTGGGCGTCTTCTGGTAGGTAACAACCTGAGACTCAGAAACCTCCGTGATGCTCGCCACTCCTGCTGTCCATCACCAGGCTTCACCCCGCGTGACCTCCTGGTCCCCCATCCCTACTCTGACCTTTGACAAAGGGGAGGCTTATGGCAAAACAGGCAGCTGTTTTCACAAGACTGAGTCCTCATGTTTCAATATCATTTAATATTCAGAGGGGTTTATAGTCATTGGATTCTCCAGCCCGCAAGGACTTCATTTTTGTACTTTATATCCTTTCATTTCTTCTTATGAACTAGTTACTCCTGTCTTGAGCTCTCTGCTTCTCGCCACACCTTGCTAAATTCAGCCCATGATAAAGAACAAAATCAAGATATAGATTCTTTTCAAAAACTTCTTCTAGAGTCATGGGGTCTAAAAAGTAAAGTCACAAAATGGAGAGAGAGAGTTTCAATATATGCAAAAAATGAACACAAGTGTCATATAAATATTCCTGAAAATCAATAATAAAAACATAAGCCACAACAGATCAAGGGGCAGATGTGAACAGGTGTTCTACAGAGAAGGAAACACAAACAGCAAACAGACACAGAGAGGCATGGCCGAAGCTCTCAGAGGTCAAGGGCATACAATTTAACACCACCAGGAATAATCATTTTACACCTGTTCTGGTGAAAAAAAAAAAAAGAAAAAAGAAAAAAGAAAAAAGAAAACTATCTGGATGCGAATATTCATATCAAGACACCATGAGGCAAAAATCTGGAAACAATCGAAAAGTGTAGCAAAAGAAAACAGATGAATAAACATAATGTACGTTAGAGCACTCAGATAAATTGGTAACAAGGACATACGACCGTATGAGAAACTTCAGCAATAAGTGAGCTAAGTAAATCCTAAAAGATTGTCTGCAGCATAAAACATATTTTGAGAAGTTAAAGCAACTAAGATAATAAAGCTGCCTGTGAGGAGGCACACAAAATGATGCGGTACCAAGGGTTGCCCCCCATCGGTTACCAAGGTGATGGGACGGGGAACACTAACTAGCAAAGTGTAGGTTATGTTCAACGTTCTGGCTTTTCTTCGCCCTGGGAGTTCTGTGCTTATCAAAAGATCACAAATAGGTAATTTGCTAAATAAATGGTTGTGATACACATGTGGACTAATGTGTTTTTCATGAACTTAAACGACTAATCCGTAGTCCAATGATGTGTGCACTTGACATCCAGAAACCGGGAAGGAAGGAGGGAGGGAGGGAGGGAAAGAAGGAAGGAAGAAAGCAGACAAGGGAGGGAGGGAGGGAGGGAGAGAGGAAGGAAATTTATTTTAGTAAACCAAGTAGAAAAATTCAGCCTCCTAAAAGTGATGAAACTTCACGTCGTGTTTCATGCCTTTCAGCACCAATTGTCAATGCCAGGAATCTGGCAGTGGAGGAATAGCTACTAATTTCTTAGGGAAAGGAAATGTGAGCCAAGAATATTACATGCCCAGTTAATTTTACTGTAAAAAAGGAAACAGGAAGACGTCCTCAAACATGAAAAAAAGTAACCCCCATATGTTCTTTTGAAACAAAGTTTACTTAATGAAGTAACTGATCCCTCAGTAGATGTACAGAGAAACATGGTGCAAAGAGTGTGCCGGACTCGGTGCAGGAAGGCAGGAGAGCATCCTTTACGATGTTCTGAGGGAGAGGAGCCTGATCTGGGCTTCTGTCCCCGCTAAGACGTCACTCAGGTACAAGGCAGCATGTGGATTTGAGAATTGTTTGCTCTTAATGAAGATGAAACTCAATCAAACAAGAAGTCAACACAGAAATTATTGGAATGAAGACATTTTGGGGACCTACTGTGTAGCACAGGGAACTATATGCAATGTCTTATAATAACATATAATGGAAAAGAATCTGAAAAAAATATATACGTATTCGTGAATCACCTTGCTAAACACCTGAAACTAACATTGTAAGTCAACTACACTTCAATTAAAAATAAAATTAAAAAAAATATATTTGGGGAAAAAAAGAGTCATAGTGAAATTGTGAATCAATTTCAATACAGAATTTGAGCTACCCCAACACGTAACAGCTATAGAACTGAATATAACGATAGAAAATTCAAGCTACATATAATTTTAGAAACCAAGAGGTGAGAAAAGAAAAACGTAGAGGCACTATTTTCTTCACTAACTACACTACACAGCACATCAACCTGCACAAAAATGGAACAAATCCTTAAACTGAAGTGTAACCATGGCAACGTCTGATTGCTTTACATCACCCCTTTATTACCTTTAGAACCTGTTTTGGAATCAAATATTTAGAAAAGATGGAAGTCAGTGGTTCCTTTAGTTACATTTTTTTGAGATTTCATTTTTTAGAGCAGTTTTAGGCTTACAACAAAATTGAGAGGAAGGGAGAGATTTAGCCCCCAGCCCCTGCCTCCACACACACGTGGTCTCCCCCAAAGTCACTTAGGTTGGCAGTTTTGCTTTTTTTTAACCGAGGATGCACCTCCATTAACAGGCCATAACCACCCAAAGACCATAGTTTACATTAATGTCCATTCTTGATACTGTGTACACTACGGATTTGGAGAAACATGTAAAGATAAAATCCATCATTATACTGTCACGCAGAGTATTTTTATTGTCCTAAAAACTCTGTGCTCTGCCTGCTCACCTTCCCCGTCCTCACTCCCGGCAACGCCTGGTCTGTTCACTGCCCTCGTACTTTTGCCTTTTCCAGAATGTCACATAGCGAGGATCCTACGGTTTGCAGCTTTTTCACATTGACTTCTTTCACTCAGCAATGTGTGTTTAAGGTTCCCCCATGTCTTTTCATGGCTTGATATTTATTCCTTCTCCTTCTCCTTCATGGAGGTACAGAGGATTGAACCCAGGACCCTGTGCATGCTAAGCACGCACTTGACCACTGAGCTCTCCCCACCCTTTGTGTTGTTTCTTAGCACCGAATGATACTCCGTTGTCTGGATAGACCACAGTTCATCTACTTGTTCACCTACTGAGAGGACTTTGGTCGTTTTCAAGTTTTGGCATTTATGAACAGAGCTACTATAAACATCCTTGCACAGGTGTTTGTGTAGACTTAAATACCAAGAAGTGTGACTGCTGGATTATATTGTTAAAGGGTATTTAGTATTGTCAGAAAAATAAAAAGCCAAACTGTCTTTCAAAGCGTCTACACCATCTTGCATTCCCACCAGCAATGAGTGAGAGAGTTCCCGTTTCTCCCCGTCCTCACCAGTACTTGGTATTAATGGCATGTGGCTTTTGGTCATTCTAATAAGTGTGTAGTGGTACCCAATGGCTATTGTAGTTTACAATTCCCTAATGACCTTTAAAGTGGAGCATTTTTCATATGCGTATTTTCCACCTGCATAGTTCCTGTAGTGAGGTGTCTGTCAAGGTCTTTGGCCAATTTTGTAATTGAATGGTTTGTTTTCTTATTGTTGAATTTTAAGAGTTCTTTATATATATTTTGGCTAGCAGTCCTTTAGCAGGTGTGTTTTTACAAATATTTCCTCCCAATCTGTGCCTTGTCTTCTAATTCTCTTGCTATTGTTTTTCACGGAGCAGAGCTTTTAATTTTAATAAAGTCCACCTTATCAGTACTTCATGGATGTCTTGTGTCTTTGGCGTTATATCTAAAAAGCCATTGCCATACCCAAGGCCATCTGCGTTTTCTCCTGTGTTATCTTCTAGGTTTATAGTTTTTTTGTTTGTTTGTTTTTAATTTTTAATTTAGGTCTATGATCCATTTTGAGTTAATTTTTCTATGAAAGTAAATTTTTTTTTTCTGTTAGTTTAAAGTAAAACTAACGTTCGAATAATTTGCAAAATAACACAGCCTGGTCTCATTTTTATGAGATGGTTTTTTCCTATACTTTTGTTTTTCTCTCTGCTTGTCTAACCTCACATCTATGTAAATGTGCACAGATGAGCAACAGCTGTGAACTCACTGTCCTGGACCAAACTCGCCTCAAGATGTAAATTGTTTGGTTCACACCAGAATCTGCTGCTGTTTGAACTTAAATCTCAACGCATTTAGCCCTGGTCTGCCATTTCCGTTTCCTCCCAGCCACCTCATCTCTGCTTACCTTTCACCTACTTAATTCGGGATTTATTCCACCCTATTGGCCCCTGGAGTAATATGCATCTATAACCACTTCATGGACAGTGTGCAAAGAACGTTCTTATAATCGAAATAATAAGATGTGTTATATTTCTGTTTTTTTTTTCTTGTTAAATATTTTATTTCTGTAGTGCTACAAATTTGTATAATGTGCTGGTAACAATTTATTTTAAAACTATAAAGTCAATGTAAATATATTCAATGTGCCCAATCAATTAGAGAGAAGTGCTTGTAACGTTTTTATTTACATGGCCACTTGCATGCAAAATGATGGGTACCCACACACAGACTGATGACAGTTTGATGCCTTGTTATCTTAAGCAGATTCTGTAACCAATATGTCAGGTGTCAGTATTTATAAAATAAATGAGCATGGTGATACATGGACCCAATTAAGTCTCAAACGCATTAGAAAAAAATGCAATGATGTATATGAAGTGCTTTGAATAATTTGGAAGAAAAAAATGGTATATAAACTCAAGATGGTATTTGAAAGAATGATCATTTACTATGGGATTTTTTTCGCCGATGGATCTCAGCCTCACTTAAACCTGCTGTCTGGAAATTGTTCAATAAATTCCCAGAAATGTGTAGATCCATCTAGATCAGCATACGTGAGCAGATTCTACAAATCAAAGCAAACCTATCTCATGAGACTTGACCTGAGAACAAAATTATCATTGCCGAGAATTCTCTAACCTTCCCCGGGCCCTCGCCCGCACACGAGCGTTCAGGCTTTCTAGGCTCTTTCACAGCTGATCTGCAGGACACGTTTTGTCTTCCTCCTCTTCATCCCCAAGTTCCAAAAGCCCTTTGTTAGCGGCACAGAAAACGACCTTCTCCCGAGGGACCCGTGAGCGTCCATGCCCCGATTCTGCTGCGTGCTCTCCTCCCTGCTGGAATGAATTAACCTCTTCTCTGTTTTTCCTACACCTGCAATTTTTTGCTCATCCTTCAATGCCTTACTCTGTGGCGCCTCTGCCAAGGACCCGTCCCACGCACTCCCAGGTGGCCGACACCCACTTCTGAGCTTTGGCAGTGGGCCGCCCAGACCCCTCGTGCTGTCCACGTCGCGGGGAAACTGTGGGCTGGGTTCAGGTATTCGCTCTGCTTCCCGTCAAACCGATTAACTCTCGAGACTGCTGACAGTGAGCACAGGTTTTGTACACATGGCGGATTGGAAGGACCTGAATTCTAGTGAAATAAAAACCAAGTTTAGAATTTCCCGTAATTAACTTTGGGTAGGTGGCCTCAGATGTACAGGCCCGGCCATCCCAGCGGTGAGGCCCGGTGCCCCAGGCACGTCTACTGGCCACTCGGCTGAGGGATGATTGCATCCCTCGGTTCTATTTTTTTTTAACTGAGATGTAGCCAGTTTACAATGTTGTGTTAACTCCGGGGTACAGCATAGCGATTCTGATGTACATATATCTTTATATACATTCTTTTCCATAATAGGCCATTATAAGGTACTGAATATAGTCCCCTGTGCCCCCGAATCTAGTTTTTAAAGAGGCTATTGTCTTATAGGGCTGTCCCTGTGTAAGAAGTGACTTAGTTAAAGGAATCTGTTTTAAAAAGTCACCTAGCACTGGTTTACTTTCGATTTGCTTTATGTTTGGACCGCAGGGTGACAGCCTGAGAGCTGCTGGAGCGTAGGCTTGGCCTGACGGAAGTTGTCTTTCAGTCACCGTAGCGGCCTGAAGTGACATCAAGCAAGTCCTAGCCTTGTCTTCTCTGACGCTCTTTTGAAGCTGATAATATTCTCAGTACCCAAAACACGTATCCTGTTCCCCAGCTGGCTCCCGCGGTCCTGCCTCTCAGCCCTCCCTTCTTGCATCACAGGGGGTTGATGGTTTCCTCGTGGGCCGCCGTGAGGATCCAGTGAGAGGCCGCACGTGGAGATACCCTGAGACCCTCGAGTGCAGCATGGATGCTGAGGAGGAGGCAGTAAGGGTGCTGTCCCTGAAGGAGCTAGCTGTTTGCCCACAGACAAACACAAACGCACGTGCGCGCACATGAACATACCTTTACAGAGCTTCCTTTAACAAATTAACCAGTCAGGCTAGCGCCACGCAAAACTATTAGGGAAGTCCAACCAAGTACAAATAATCAGTGGCAGCTAACCCCTGCACTCCCTCAGGGAGTCCAACCTTCCGGAGTTCTCTCCTGGTCTATTACCCCGTTTCAGCGTATCCATCATTTTACCCTATTTTCTTTTGCTTCAGTCTCTGTTTTCTTCACACCTTGTCTTTACAAGGTCGGGTCCCGTCTAGGAAGCCCCTCTGCAAGACCCGCACTGCCCTGCGTAGGGCTGACGGCCCGGATCAGCAGCAATGGTTGATCGGCATCAGGGCTGTGAACGAATGTGGTAGAGAGTCTGCAAATGTGGTCACATCACTGCCTCTACCCCTTGAGTCTGGGAGACTCATTTGGACCACTGAACATCAGAAAATGGGACACAAACATGAGATATGCTTGCCCCCGGGTCTTGCCTTCACTTGCTTCGTTTGGAGCCTGAAGGCACTTGGGAGAAGCTCAGGCTCACTGACCAGGGATGAGAGACCCGTGAGTGACAGCTGTTCCTACTGAGACCGTCCAGACAAGCAGCTACGACACCAGACACTCAGCGTCTAGATCTGGCCCAAACACGCTGTCTAATTTTGGGGATGAGTCTGCAGCATTCTTAATCCTCAACTACTTCATCAGCAAAATAAGAAAAAATGTATATATAAATCCTGCCTTCTAACACTCTCTCCTCACTATCATTCCAGCTCTTTGACTATAAAGGAACTGCTCTGGGGCAGGAGCACAGCCTTGGATCATTATTTCAGCGTGGACTCTGGGACTGACGCCAGGACTCTCTTCCAAGGATGTGCCTGCTTCCCTCCTTGGTTCTGAGAACCAAGCACATTGTGTGTTAATTACTTTGCAAGAAAAGTCCCTTATGTGTGGGAATCACTGTGGCTCAATTTGACCACAAAGCATAGAAATGCTTGTTGGGCATGAGATGTGAAATGCTGCTCATGGAAGAAGTGAAAAATGGACAGCCTGAGTGGACAGAGGATTAATGGTAGAATTTCTGGGAAAGTAAAAATGTTGTGAATGACTCCATATAAGAGCTTTTAAAGTCCACACTGGGCGTGTAAAGCTGGTATGCCATGAAATTATTTTCCTCCAGTAGTGACTGTCAACTGACGGAGCCTTATGAAAGCCATGTGTGCGGGGTTAGAGGTGAGCTTCTGTGGGTCCAAGTGGAACGTTCCATCCCCGGGTGTCTGGGACCGCGAGAGTCTGGGGATCCAGACAGGACAAGACCTGAAGCAAAAGCCAGCGTTTGAGCTCTGGGGAAGTGCCGTGCACACACAGGGGCTCCAGGGAGACTCAGGGCAGCTTTCCAGAAACCTGAGCACTGAGTCAGAAATAGGTCAAGGGTGAGGCGTGGGGTCTTGGTGGCCTTCATCGTTCCCGGCGCCACCGCGGGCCTCAGCGGGTCTCGGGGGCTGCTCTACGGGCTGGAGGCAGGGCAGCCACCGCGGAGAACAGTTTCATCCCAAACCATGATCCCACAGGTAGTCCATTCCAAACCTGGATTGCTCACAGAATGTCACATTTGCCACTAATGCAACGCAAAGGGGAAGCTGAAAACTAAACAGTATTACTAATCATGACAGAAAGCTTTTAGCCTGACTCCTTTATGCCATGATGGATGTTGTTTATCATCTTTTACTTGTTGCTTTTAAACTTCCCTTGTCAGAATGAATCATGACTAAGGGGCTGGGGGCTGGGTTGGAGCCACGGTGATTCGTCTCGTTGCCGCTGTCCCCAGTGGGGGGCAGGAGCAAGAGGAAGCAGAAGAAACAGGCAGGCTTGTCCCGGGACGAAAATCACTCTCTTTGCCAGAATCTGTCGTGGGTGCACCTGGACCCATAAGAGAGAACGCGATCTGCCGTGTGGACGACTCCCTTCCTGCGCGAAGGGAGTGGGGCTGCAGTCTGACACTTGCTAGCTGCTGGACTGAGAATGAAGATTCACTTACTTGTCTCTTAGCTACGTAAATTAGTGTACAGAAGAAACCCTCTTGCAGCTGCCGAGAAACTGTCTTTAAGATGCCTTATCCAGCCTCCTCTCACGGGCAGTGAAGCGTGTACAAGGGCGTGGAAGCGTGATTGCCACATGCCTGGTCCCCTCCCAGCCTGACTCTCCAAGGGGCCCGCCACGCTGGTCAGCCAGTAAACCTGTGTGAACCTTTATCAGTGACGTGTTCGTCTGTGTGACTTCTTTTTCATTTTAGCTCTGGCGAGACCCTACCTGGCACAATCCATTTCAACTGTGACCACTGCAGAGTCAACTGGCTTAATATTCTTCAGAGGAATAAGCTAATTATAATAAATAAAATTGATTTTTGATACATGTAGAACTTCTTAATTATACAGCTGAAACCAAGACTCATTCTTTAAAGCAAAACAAGACAAAACATAGACATTTATTTTTTCAAAATGCACAGAATTCATCATCTGTCCACCTAAGAGGGTGAGAGATGGCTGGAAGTAATTGTCACACGGCGTTAGTGGCACATGCGAGATGGTCCAGGTGCTGGGAGTCTCCGTGAAGCACCGACCACATTACTACGCTGTTTACACTGCTTCTGTCCATCTCTCCGATATCAAAGCGTGTCCCCAAGACCCAGGAGCCAGGAAGCCTGGGTTCTAACCCAACATGAACAAAGACTTTAGCCACAGTCGTGGCAGGTAGGACCTCCAAGTCCCACGGGAATGAAGCCCCTCGCCAGCACCGAGGGGAAAGGACCAGATGCTCTCTAGGACCGGGGGTGCCTTATTGTCTCCCTCTAGGGGGCCTCCCCCCTCCCGGAATCGGGCCTAGCTGACACGGCTGAACTTCACTGAACTCACCATGGACCTGAAGGAACCCCCTTAATTGTAGGGTGTCGTGGAGAATGAGTGATAAACAGCACAGATGGAATATTTAGTGCAGTGCTCGGTGCACTGTGGTATTAATAATGTGCACTATTACCACAGGTCCTGTTGCTCAGGGGTAACCATGATGTAACAAGCATTGTAAGTACTTTCTACTGAGAAGCAAAGGAAACAAGAGGCAAAAAGATACTTTTCGAGCCTGAGCTGGGGAGGAATTATGGAGGAACCGGTTAAACACAGAAATGAAGAATGGCTGTGAAAACAGGTGGGAGGGTGTTCACGAGGGTCTGAAAATAAGTAGAAAATGTAAAGAGGAGATTAACCACCAGGCACAGAAAGCTGAGCCTGCCTGGTGGTCCTGCAGGATGTGAGGATGACGGGAGGACGAATGACCGTGAGGGTAGAGCCCAGTCTAGTGTGGGTGTGCAGACAGGTCACGATCACAGCTAAGGCAATATCTACGGCTTGAGGGACAGGAAGAGTGATGAAGCTTATTGGTTAAATTCTTAATTTCCTGCCCCACGCACCTTGCCAGGAAGAGGGACGCCCCCCAGAGTGACCTTCCCAGCTTCTTGGCCGCTCCAAACTCACTCCTCCCAGTGGAGGAAAGCGTGTTCTCTGAACTGGTTGGTTGTGGCAGGACTGGATCCGCTTTTCTTAACTGGATAAAGTCACTATTGAAAGATTTATCGCTGAAGAGTTTGGACTCTCTTTCTTCCGTTTCCTTCTGAGACAGTGGGATGCAGTCTCCCTCCATATGTGTGTCTGCTCAGACCCAAATTTCCCCACTGAGTTTGCTCAGCTGGCGATTCCCAGATCTGGATTTGCCTCGGTGGAGGGGAGTCAGGCGGGAATGCTGGCAAGTGCGTTTGGTCCCATGTTAACCAAACCTTCCCACCAGACGCCCTCTGTCATAAACTCCCCAGCTGTCTGGTTCCTGTGTCTAGCCCTCATTTGGCTCCAAACTGGGCTGTGAATCGGGGATGGTAAGCCCTCAGGGCGCCATATGGAATCTGGGGAAGACTGAGGACAACGGTCAGGGTCACTCAGCCATCCCGTACTACCCGGTGGATGTCACACGGGGCAGCCCACTTACTCTCACAGAGACCTGTTGTCCACGGAAGAGACTGACACACGTTGCTGAAGGGAGTCGCAGACCTGGGGGGCAATGGCGCAGAATGTGAGTCTCGAGATTTGAGCTAAGTAAAGTGTGTTCTGTTCTGCTGTATCTTATTGCTCATTTTCAATTAAACATGTTACATTTAATGTTTCTTTAATTTTCTTAATTGTGTGCGTGCATCTCGCATTCCTGGCTGAATTTTAATCTACTCGACACGCCAGAAAGGAACAATTGTATCTATTCCTTCCCTTGCAAAGCATTGGTCATATAGTTGGACCTTTTGCAAATACTCTTCCTGGATTATATTTACTGATCATAAGTGATTCCATACATTTTAGGGATTTCATGAAATCATGCTTTAATGGCCCCAGCATTAGTAAGTGTCAGCCATGAAAGTGAAGGCTAAACTAGAAATTCCAGGATTGAATTTGTGCCAGGAACACAGAGGGTCTTCGACAGATCGCTCAGCTCTTTTGCAGCCTCAACTTCCTAAAACCCATCCGTCACTGGGAAGATCAAAACCGTCAGACACAGTAAATATTGAGGAAGAAGAATCGGCATGAATGCTTAATAACAATACTGGTTCCTTAAGAGTCTATCTTGTTTGGAAAATTCCTTTTACTGCAAGTTAGAATTTCCCTTTCTTCAGTTGATCTCCAGACCCACACTGGAGACAAGCAGAGCGAGCATGAATCACCGGCGCCCGTGCGAATCACCGTGACGGGGGAGATGCAGTCGCTAATTATACGCCAAGTCAAGCAGTTCTCTTCCTCCCTGAGATCATCTTCCCAGGGTTTACAGACTATTTCTGTGTGTTTTCTTGGGCCAATCAGTCCAGGTATACAGTGTAAGTCTGTATTAACCTCCTACAACAGATTCTGCAGTCTGCTATGCGTGGACTTTCTTGAGTCCCACGTCCGTTTCTTGCTGGTTTCTGTACAAGCACGTACGTCTCTGCTGTGTCAGGGCCCTCAAAATACAATCCTGGGTCCCGCCTCGGTAGCTCTAAAACTCCCTTTTTCCTCACACTGTATGAATGCATGTTAGCATCTTCTGGTCCCTCCTTTTCATTAGCAAGTGTAAATGTTCCTATTACATGCGGTTCACCACACTGTTTTCTACCATTGTTTGGTTATCCTGAAAGCCTCAAATTTACTTCTTTTTTCCCCCCTGTGTATTACACGTCACAGTATCATTACTTAAATCAGTTAAGAAATGCAGAGGTAGTCATACATTTCATTGGGTTAATTCTCTCAGTACCCACGCTCAGGCTTGGAAACACACATCTACGGGAGCAGGGCTGCGGGTCTGAGGCTGGCTTGTCCCAGCAGACAGGCTCATTCTAAGTGTGGCTGACAAGGAGCCATGGGCGCATGTCCCAGGGCCACAATCCCTGACTGGGGCACGCGCGGCAACAAGACGGCAGAGGATGAGCGGTGAAAGGCAGAGAACAGTTCTAAGTGCAGAGAAGGCGCTTTGCTTCCCGCCCAGGCCATTTTTGTTCTGATATTTCTTCTTCCTCTCAGGCGAATGTTTGCAGGCTCCAAGGAAAGGCCACGTGAGGTCCTACCAAGAAGGCAGCTGTCTGCGAGCCGGGGAAGCGCCCTCACCGGAACCTGAACGAGCCGCAGCCTTGACCTTGGACTTCGAGGCTGAAGACCTGTGAGAAACTGAACTTCTGTTGTCTAAGCCACCAGGCTGCGGTGTGTCGTGACGGCAGCCTGGGCAGGCGAACACAGGAGGACCTGCTACCGGCTGTGAACTGTTGGGGTGGGAAGTAAGAATCAAAGGGCAGGGTGTTTAAAACAGACATTCTGCGGGCACTGTGGTTACTGGTTGCGAAGACATAGCATAGAAGTAGGTGGATGAGTCGGGGCAGGGAAAAAACGGTCCATTACAGCGAGGCACCAAGAAACCAAACTGTCGGACGTCACCTGTGGAGATGCTGACGTCACGCAGGGTGGTGCCAGGATGGAGGAGGAAACGGGGTGCTTGACGGTGGCTCTCCACCTTCTGTGCGTGCAGACTGCCCTGGAGATCAGGACAGAGTGATGAAGAGAAGTCAAGGGTGGGGTGTCTGAATGCCCAATTCGTAAACGTCTCTTTTTAAAAACAAGTGGGAAGGGACAGACTGGGACTTCAAAAAGTAGAATAGATAAGCAAGATTGTACTGTGTAGCACAGGGAAATACATACAGGATCTCGTGGTGGCTCACAGAGGAAGAGAATGTAACAACGAATGTACGTATGTTCATGTATAACTGAAAAATTGTGCTCTACACTGGAATTTGACACAACATTGTAAAATGACTATATCTCAATAAAAATCTTTAAAAAAGTAAAATAAATAAAAACAAGGACCTACTGTGCAGCACATGGGACTATATTCAGTGTCTTGTGGTGACCTGTGATGGAAAGGAATCTGAAAAAGCATAGATATACATGTGTGTGTGTGTAACTGAATCACTTTGCTGTGCACCTGGAACTACCAAACTGTAAATCAATTATAATTTAACAAAAAGAAAATTAGCGTTCCAGAACAACAAAAGGCATAATTGTTAAAAGCATGAGGACTGTAACGTTGTTTTAAAAGAGGACTCAGTTAGAAAAAAGAGAGAGAATAAATGAGTGCAATGTGAGCAAGGAGGATGTGCTTCTGATAAACGCTGGGGTTAGGAAACCAGCTGTCTCCCGCGCAGGGCTTTGTGGAGAGGGGGTTGCTTAGAGGAGACACGGGGCTGAGTCGGGGCAAAGGGGTGGACGACACCTTCCTGGAAGAGTGTAATGATACGGGGGACTTTCTGGTTATCAGTTAGAAGCTGTCGTTTTCCAGGACGTAGCAACAGGCATGGGTGGTGCGGCTTGACCCAAGGCAGGGAAATAGAGCAATGATGAAGAGATGGTGTGGTGGACGACGAGTGCTCAGATGGCAGGCACATATGTATACATACCATCATTTTAAGTATCTTTATATAATCAAGATCTGTTAACTACTGTATTATCTTTGCCATTTTTGTGAATATGCAACTATTTTTACAAATACATTTTATTTTAAAATTATTTAAAAAATGAAAGAACTGCTGAGTACGAAAGCTAACTGAGAGAGGAAATTGACACAAACGTCACACTGGTCACTGATCCAAGTGCCCTCCGCACCTCAGCAACCTTTTAATAAAATGCATTTTCCCATGGAATATTCATAACAGCAGTCAGCATCTTTCCTGAGAACCTCAACAGATGTGTCTCACCGAGGAGCATCTGAGGCCTTCTGGAGCCTGCAGAAATTCTCATATGTATTGATGGCAATGGGAATTCAAATGAACAGAGTATAAAGTAGCAGACGTGTCAGGATGGATTTGAGCAGACTCCAGCTTCTGGAAGACATTCCAACTGACAGCCTGCCGTACTGTGCAAGGTTGGCTCCCAGTGTCTCCTCCTCCTGAGAAGTTACAGGACAGTAGGAGGCACGAACAAAGACATTCTCACCTGCTTCCACACAGACGTCTTTAGTCCATTTTTTTTACCACCCGTGTGTCTTGGGCTGTGGAGCCCGCCGGCCCCTCTCTCTGTCTCTGTCTGTCTCTGTCTCTGTCTCTGTCTCTCTCTCTCTGTCCTTAACATCACTGAGTCCCACACCACAAAACAGCAGGCAGCCTGGGTCAGGGGCCTGGTACCCACTCAGACCAAGAATGTCAAGAAGTAATACAGTTAGATTACAGAACTGCAGAAACAAGTCTAAATTCAGGAATCCCTAACTACTTCACTTTTCATCTCCAGCATTAAGTCTGCCCAGGATGGTCTGGCAAACCCAAAGCTCCACTGGTGTGACTAACGCTTTCCAAGGATGACTCTCCATCTCTAGGAAAAACACTTAACTTGACTACAAAGATCTGTTCTAAAATCCTGAAACGTCCCAACAAGTTAAGGACACCGAAAAAGTTTAATGCGTTTTGAAGTTGATTTTCTGGTACTAAATTAATCTGAATAATGCATGTGTGTGTGTTAGTCACATTTGCACTCACAGAGTTTTCATGTATTCACACGTGTGATCCTCACCACGGGGTCAAAGGGCCACAACGCGGGATCAGCATGACCTCCCCTCCATCAGTTCTGGGTACCGGAGACCCTGGACTTTCCTGCCTCTCTGACCCTGAGTCTCCACGAGGCCCTGAAGATGTGCGGAATTCTCTTTTCTGGCCTCAGTGACACATTGTGTTGTTATTTTGCAGACCCGGGTCTGGGGAGCCAGTAAGAGGAGGTGGTGTGCTTGGCACAGCCCCCCCACAAAGGCGCCGCCATAAGGGAGGGACCTGGGCTGGGGAGAGAAGAGGGGCTGCAGCCTCCGTTTCTGCTCTCAGGAGAAGTGATACTTTCATCGAAGGGTCCTCCTTCAATTAGAGTAAAACATAAAAGGAAAAGCCCACATAGAAAGGTGATGTGGATGTGGCTGATGATCAGACACACATTCAGAAGGCCATGGCCGTTGCTGAGGCCGTTGATAAAGTCAGACCCGGCAAGCTACAGGGTGCGTGTGGGCGGCTGGAGGAGCCCAGGTTAGCTGGCATCTCACACCCATGCTGGGGCTGCTTAAACGGGGGAGACGTGATTGCCGGAGTCCAAACTCTGCTCCCCGGGGGCAACCTCGTCTTTACAGCAGGTTTTGCTCTTTGTTGAAAAGGCAATGTGGCATCCACGGATTAATATGAACTTGAAGGTCAAATTAATTTATATAGTGACTCTGATACTTTATCAACTGACGGACTTTGGACTAAAAATGTATCGTCTAGGAGTCTTGACTCTCACTGTCTTATAGGAATAATATAGTCACATGAAGATGGGAGAAGATTCCGGGTCAGGAGCCCAACAAGGCAGCAGCTCTCACCCTGGCCCCATACTAACCTCGGGAGCAGCATCCGTCATCTCTGCCCCAGGTCTGCATCCGTCCACGAGTATTTTCACACCTACTGTGTCTGCAGGAAGAAACCAGCCCTAAGTAGGAAGGAGAAAATGTAACACTTAGAGGGTGTCCAGGGTGGGCTAGACAACAAATTCTGGGGCTGTTCTTACACCACCACCACCATCATCATTTCATATTTACGGCTGAAAATATAAAAGCTACAAAAAATGAAATATCTTGACACCATGCAGCCAGTAAATGGAGGAGCTGAGATTCAAAACCAGATCCATCTAAACGCAGTCCAGCTTCTTTCTGTTGTCCCACTATCAGGGGACTAAGTGACCTGGAAACCAATGAAGGGCTGAAATTATAAGACCTAAGTCAATTTCTCGTTAGCAGAATTAGCATTGATGTAATGCTTAGATGAATACGCTTCAGTCTACAAGACATTTTATGCAGCGACACAGATAAAGCACCAGAACACTACGAAGAAAGAGTTCTATTTCTGGATTATATTTTCCTAAGAAAGTTAGTTAACTTCCTGGACCTTAGTTTCCTGAGCTGTGGGGAAAAAAATACCAAAAACCAAAAATCAAACAAACAAAAATCCCTGGAAGCAGTCTTGGGGGCTCACCGCGCAGCAGGACTGCAGAGCTATTATGGGCACTTTCTTTGCGCAGCCCAGCGATCCCACACATCATCCAAGCTCTGCACACAAGGCAGCTGCGCTGCAGGAAGGTGCCACAAGTTAGCCTCTGAGGATGAGGGTAGCTTTCAAATCAAATGATATCCTAAGTCCCTATGGCTCTAAAATTATACATTTCTAATTTATCTCCAGAAGAAAATGAAAAGTTAAAAAAATTTATTGCATAAGTTTGCAGTATACATCTATATAAATAATGTTTTCTTTCTTCCAGGAATTTCTAAGAAATTGGTAGAAGCATAAAGTCTATCATTGACTTAAATACATAGTTTCAAATGACGTTTCTCAAGAATTCACACTTAAGCCAATTTATGAGTAGAATGAAGCTGGGATCCTGCTAGTAGACAAATAAACCAAAAAAAAAATGTATTAGAAATTGTTCGTAATATAATGTTGTGTGTGAAAAGCATAGAACGAAAGTTGTATGTTCAGCATGATCTAAATAATAATAAAGTATATATAAATATGAGCAGAGGAGGAAAAAAGATATACCAAAATGGTTTTCACAGTTTTTCTTCTGGAAACTGAGATCATGGAATTTAGAATTTTTCTTTCTATATTTTGTAGCCTCCAAAATTTCAGTTACAGATTTTTATAAGAAAAAAAAATTCTTATTTTAAAATAAGAATAAGAGGCTTACTAAGAATATAATTACTTTAGTATTTATTAGACTGAAAAGAGCTCACAAACCTTAACAGGAGTTTAAGCATATCAATGGTGCGTTCTGTCTGCGCCTTTAACAGACGAAGCCCCCGCCCGGACCGCACGCGCTCAGAGAACTCTACCAGCAGCATCTGAAGTTCAGGAACCGTGATTCATATCTGTGCCAATAAATGCGGACGATTAGGTGGCTTCCTTTATTTTATTACTTTTTCTGCTCCGATTCTGGCTCTTTTCCCACTGGGGATTACCCTGGATAAAAGCCCTTGATTCTTGTTTTCCAAGTTATGTGTGTGAACATTCTGTGAACTTGACCTGTCTGGCCACCCTGAGCCTGCCATGGGAACCCAGCCTGTGAGGCTCCGCCGGGGAGGGTGGGGAGTGCGGGGGACACTGCCACGTCCAGGGCTGGGCTTGGGGACGGCAGGGGCAGAGGGAAGGGCAGCCCAGGGGGTGAGTCAGGGAGACAGCGTTACTTCCTGGCCTGCTGACCTTTTCCCTGGGGGACAGAAGACGTTCACAGGCGTGGCCTTGGCGAGGTACCACTTTCAACATCTTTGTATTTTTGACCCCGCTCGTCACACACACTGCCCTCCTTGTTTCGAACAGCTATGGGAATGGCAAACTTCATGCTCCACCCTTTGCTGCATTTATATGGACACATGCACACATCCATCTCAGCAGCGTAAATGAAATTTCAGGAAAAGCAGCCCCAGCATCTTATGACAGAGACGCCCCACCCAGGTGCCTGCACTTCTCTGTGTAGGGAACATGGCCAGTGTAAATCCGTAACATTTCTTTGAGGCCAGGGGCAGAGAAAGAGGAAAAATGCAAACCCGTAGACGTACAGAGAATTCTTACCATAGCCTGATGGCTTCTTTGTGGGAGTAAAAATCCAAGGATAAAAAGAGGATAAAGCATTCTGTCTGGCTGAAGGATTCTGCCTCATTTTCAATATGCTTAATGGACCACTCAGGTAATAGCTTGAAAGATGTCACTGCGGTGGAACACGTGACCAGAGAAGAGGCCTTGGCCTCTCCCTGCTGTTGCTGCTGGAGCCGGGATCGGCCACCGCCCGGCGCGATTACCGGCCCTCTCAGCCACGGAGCCCCCTGGTCCGGGGCACCTCGTAAGTCCCATTAAGTACACACGGCATGACCCTCCGCCCCTGTAACCGGAGAACTCCTGAAGAGGAAGACGCAGTGTTAGAAGTCCCTGCGATGTGTGACGCTACTAATATGTTGTAGGGCAGGGAGAACGGCCAGCACGTTCGAGTGAATCAAACACAGCAAAGCGTAAGCAGGACGAATTCTGCATCCGGGATGCGGTGACCGACCATGGAGACTGTGTGAGCAGGGACCACACTGCTCTGCAGAAAGCCCCTCTGTGTGTGTGTTTCCGCCTTGCAGTTGAAATTACCAGGGCCTGTGGACGATGGATGTCAGCCTCGTGTCTGTATTGAGTCTTTATTCTTTCTGAATGGAACGTGACTATAAATAAAACCTTGACCTTCACAGGAAGAGCTCTACCCAGAGCCCCCTTTGTTTGCGGAGGCTGCCAGGTTCCCTTCTGCGAAGATCCAGCCTGAGTGGGACATGAAAAAGGCCCGCCATTTTCTGTTGGAGATTCAGAAAACCCTTTCATTTTTCTTTCTTTAAATATAAACTCTGTATCCCTTCTGTCAAAAGCAAAGAAAAGGCCAGTGGGTACCTGAGCTGTGGCACTATCTCCCCGGCCGAGATGAATGCGCGTTTGTAAGCACTGTGCCTGGTGACGGCGGGGGAGGGGCGGGGCCTGGATGGAAAGTCAGCACCTCAGCCCTGATCACATCGGCAGCCCCGCCAGAATCTTGACACTGTTTTGTTTTTTTTTTTTTAATTTTAATTTTTATTACTTTTTTCCACATCAGAGCATAGAATTGAACACAACTTGGGAATAAAATCAGCATGGCAGGCTAAAAGAAAGGAAAGAGGGAAAAAGGAGGGAGAGCAAAGAAGAGACTGAAAAGGAAGGTTCTGAAAACAGAGAACAGGGGAAATGGCTCAGCTGGTGCTGCAGAGACCTTACTCATCTTCAAACGCACACGTGCAGACTGCTCCCTCCTTTGACCAGGCTGACAGCGAATTAGAGCTGGATGCTTAAAATATCTTCATTGTTTTGGAAAAACTTTCAGTTTGGGTTTTAAGTTTTCAGGAAACTCTGGATTACATTTAAAATTAAAAATACACCCAGCCTGAGAGGTCCCGTAGTTTAGGGGTGATGGAGGTGGTATCTGAAGCCAGGCAGCTCTCTTAAGTCCCAGCTTTGTGCTGAGAGCTGTGCAAACATTTGCAAGGGTCTTAATGGTGCCTCACGTTTCTCATCAGAAAATGGACTAGTAGTTCAGACTGAGTGACTCAGTGCAGGGAACACACTGAGACTAGCATCTGACTCAGTAAATATTAGCTGCTAGTACTGTTTAACTATCGAGAAGAATCCAGAAGTTCAGTGAAACCTCACTGGATCACTGGGGACACCGAGGACATGACAGGTGAGTGAGGAAGCTCATTTACAGAGGCCTGAGACTGTGTATTACTATACACATGTATAAAATATACCTATTTTTAAAGGTTCATGCACATTTCATAATCTGGATTGATAAATTGTGTATACCAAATGAAGCTATTTAAGGAACATTAAAAAAACAATGGATGTAAACGAATGTGCTAAAAATTCTTCAAAATGATTTGTCAAGTAGTTAATTATTTCTTAGCTTTCAGTTTGGTGTTGAATTTGCTTGAGCACGCATTGAGAATAGTTTAAACAGGCTAGAGTAAACATGGCCTCAAGTTCCAAATGACTGGATACTTCATAAATTCACATTTTTTTCTGCATTAGCTGCTGGTTAAAGGATGTGAAATTCTATCTGAGGGCTGCAGGCTGTAGGGAAGAGTTGATAACAGGAAAAGGAGAGAAGTCCCAGGAGACTGGAAATTGTGCTCGGGGCCAATTCTAATCGCTTAAAGAGAGAACCTAGAGTTTAGATATTTGATTTCCAGAGCAGATTTTTTTCCTTCCCCTCCTTTTCTGTCTTCCTTTTCTCTTTCTCTCCCACCCTCTCACCACTCTCCCCAAAATATAAATGACTTGTTATATGCTTTGGAGCAGCCAGAGAAAGGAGAAAAGGCTTTGCAGCCAAGGAGGTGACATCTGACCTGGACTTTTAATATAGAATTCTTTTTTATTTTTATTTTTTTCTAATTTAAGAGAAATCCTATTGTGAGGGCCACTGTTTTACAAGCCCACTAAGGAATAAAACTTCACTCCAGCTACGTTCTCGTGTACTGTCAACTTGAAATTTGGAACTTTCAGAATATAAACTATTGAATGTTGAAACAGAGACAAGTGTGAGAAGTGTCTGAAAATGTATGACTGTGGACTTGTGCTTTTGGCCAAGATGGAGCATTAGGAATCGGATGACTCTTTCTAAATAAATAACCAAAAAAATGGAGACTATTGATGAAACAGAGTTTTTCAGGACCCTCTCCCTCAGGAGACAAGAAATGGTGGTCCCTGAGAGATGGAAAACAAACCTGGTGGACCCTCAGATCACCCATCGGATAGCCCTCAGAAACTTCCAGGGCCAGGAGCAGGAGGGGAAGCCAGCAGACAGCCTCCTCAAAGTGAGGGGACAGAGCTGAGCATCTGGGACACCGAGCAGCTTGCGTTCTTGTTCCTGAGTCCAAACTTGCTCTGCTCACTGCAAGACAGGCCAGCAAATTGGAAGACGAGGTGCTGGGGCAAGGAGTAGTAACTTTTTGGAAAGCCAGCTGACTGAGAAAATGGCAGACTAATGTCCTGGAGAACCATCTTGCCCAAATCAGAGTTCAGGCTCCTTTTATACTAAACAGGGTGGCATGGTTGGTTGTTGCAAACGTCTTGGTGTTGGAATCCTTTGTTCTTGCAGCTGTCCACGTGGCTCAGGTCATGATGTTTCTGTAAACCTCCAACAAGATAAATGTTGTTCTCTTTTCTGCAACTGGTTATCTCTATATGAATGGAAAAATGTTACCTGCTTAAAGATTAGAGCCCTGAGAACGGGCTCTTCTGTATATTTCAGGCTCTAGGCAACATTCTTTCGCAAAAGTTGCAGAACCAGCGTGACTCAGCACAGGGTTAGAGCTCAATGAACAGATGTCACATGGAGTCAGATTTGCTCTTCCCTATTACATTCTCAGTGAGAGTATGGAATAGAGCTACACAGACGAAGCCCCCGAGAGATCTGCAGAAGGTCCCTTGTTTATCTTTGATGAGCGCAGACCAGCACACATACCTGGGGCAAAGGAGGGAAGCACCAAAAGGATGAGGGTGACAGTTCCCAGTGCTCACACAGGGCCCGGAATAGTGCCTGTTCTCCCAGCCAGACAGGAAGTCCTCAGGACTTGAGTGCATTGGGTAATGTACACAGTGTCTTGCTTCAAGAGTGGAAAATCATTTCTCTAGCTAGGGCATTGTTCTGTGTTCACACAGCAAATCACAAAAGCAACTTATCCTCAAACTTACAGTATAAAAAAAAAAAAGAAATCAACATCTTGGAAGAAAAGAGCTAACCTGTTAGACTCACGTGACTGGATGTAAGATATATTATAAAGCTAGAGTATTTAAGGCATGTAGTATTGAAAAAAAAAAAAAAGATGACACATGGTTCATTGAAGAAGAATAGAGTCCAGAAATCAATCCAAACATATGCAGAAAATTTATTTTTGACAAAGTTGTAAAGCCAACTCAATGGAGAATGAAAAATCTTTTCAACAGTGTTGAACAATTGGACATCACATGCAAAAATATGAAAAAGCAAAACATTTCTATACTTATGTCACTCCATAAATAAAAGTAACCCTGAAATAGATCATAGAGTTAAATGTAAAACCAAAAACTACAAAACATCTTAAAGAAAACATAAATCTTAGATTAAAGATTTCTCAGATATGCCATGAAAAGCATAGTACATAAAAAACAAAACAACAAAAAAAGCCCTACCAGCGTTAGAAACTTCTGCTCTTTGAAAGAAATTATCTATTAAGACAGTTAAAAAGACAGGCCACAATCTAAGAGAAAATATTGCAAAATATATGTGTAATAGAGATTACATATCTGTAATATGTAATGACCTCTAAAAAATCAACAGTAAGAAAATCAAAAACCCAGTTTAAAAATAATCAAAAACACTTGTACAGAAACTTCATGAAAGAAGATATACTGACATCAAATAAGCACATGAAAAGATGCTCAACATCATGAATCATTAGAGGAATACATACTAAAATTCATGAGATGCTGTTATATTTATTTTTCTCTATTTATTTATGTGCTTTTCAGTTACCAACAATGTTGTTTTGTAGTTCATAGCATTAAATTTCTCAATAATTTGTGTCAAATTTATTCTCAAGTATTTATGATTGTAATTAATTATATTTTCTATTCTTTGCCACTAGCAAGAGAATAACATATAAATCTTGCAATGGTACAGATTCATCACCCTCATTATTTGCATATGCATAGTCATCTCTTGCATATGTATATACACTAAACTCTACATTTCAGCGTTAAGATTTTTGATTTAAGTAGTCAAATTTTTAATTCAAATTTATTTAAGTCTAATTATATTTAAGGCATGCAAATTGATAAGTTTCATCATATGCACACACAGTGTGAAACCATTAGCACAATCAAGACACTGAATATTTCCATCAGACCTAAAATATTTCTTTTGCCTCTGCAACCCACATCTTCTAACCCCACCTTCAGGAAACCACTGTATCTATTTTCGGTCACAATAGATTAGTTTGCAATTTTCTAGAATATCAAATACATGGTATCATTTTGGGGGGGGGGGGTTGGCTTATTTTAGCCAACATAATTATTTTGATTTATCCTTGTTTCTGTTCAAAATTCATTCATTTTTTTTCTGAATGACATTACATGTAAAATACATGTACATTCCAACCAAAGCTGTTTTGCACATCTGTGTACAGTCTTTGTGGAGATGTATGTTTTCAATTATTTGGGGGTATGGCTAGTATATAAATAAGCATTATGTTTAACTTTTTAAGAAACTTTTAAACTCTTTCACTAACTGGCTATAGAAGTTCTCAGGCTGCATTTGCTTTTGTTCTTGAGAGATGTTTTCAGTATAACTGAAATATAATGTATGATTTAATACAGTGTAATTTCCAAGCAGATAATCTATGTTTCAATCCAGCTTATTTTAATAACTTTTTTTGGCCCAGATGTCTTACAATATCACAGTAATTTATGTAGTTGTGTATATTATTTTATTTAGATTTTTGGAATATATTGGGTTTCTTAACCCTGAAGGTCGGTGTCCTTTGTCCATCCTTCACATCATCAACTGTTCTCTCGGTGAGCACTCCCTTTCTTTTACTCTAGATGTGCTCTCTCTCCAGCACTCTGACTAGGTCTAATTTAGGTTCTCCCACTTTAATCTCAATGTTGTTTTCATCCACTTTTTTTTTATTTTTTGCTTTAATTCTCAGTTCAACATATTCCATAATTTCTTTTGATCTCTGATTTCTTCAAATCTCTCTTCCTGTTTACTAATTCTCTTTTCAGTTGGATCTAATTTATGTTTAACATTTCCATTGTATATCTAATGCCAATTAATACATAGTGTATTTTCATATTCTATTTGGGTTTTTTTTTTAAATCTTTTCAGTAATTCTTGATAATTTCTTATTCTTTTATCAATTTTCAAAACAGTATTTTCCAACCAAATTACATACTTATTTTTATGACACGTATAAGAATTCTGTTACCAATTTTTATAGCTCTAATTGTATTGTTTTCTTTTATGATGCTTCTCTCTTTCTTTCTGTATTTAGAGATTCTTGATTATGAGTTCATGTTTTTTGAAATTTTATCTGTGAGGAGTCTTTGGACTGTTTTGTGTGTGTTTTAATGGAGAGGGTTTTTGTTTGCCCTGTAAGGTGATTGGAGGTGCCACATCTCAGTTTCCTTCACATTTCCTATGAGTGTCTATCAAAAACTAGAGCAGCAGGTTATCTGGGAAGGGCAGAAGCAAATATCAGATCCAGATACCAGGTGGAGATGAGGCACTTGTCCCCGACGTGTGCAACTTTGGCAATGGAAAGGGAGGACGGCTGCCCCAATCATTCATCACACATGCAGAAATCAAACTGCGTTGTGTGTTATTTTAAATGAGAGTTTAATGTTTCCTCATCAGTAATAAGAAAGAATTGGATGACTTTAGCTGAGGCTTAAGGCTTTCCCATGTTTTAATACAGAATTCACTTTGAGTTGATACCAGATCTCAGGTTTAATCACTGCTCAGGGGTTCCTGCATCTTCAGTGGCAGAATCTGAATATCAGTTTCAGCCTGTTAAGATTTAGTGCCGTGTAAATGGGAAATAACTGGAATATCTTTATTTATAGGACCTTATTGATGCATAGGTAGTGATCAACTGGACTGTAAAACTGGCCACACAATTATTCCATAAAGATTACGGCCACCGGCTATCCCACTGTAGGCATTTTGTTTCACTTACACTAAGTCACTGGGGTTATGATTTATTTTATCAGCTTGCTGGGGAGCTTATATTCAGTCATTGTGCCTGCACAAACCTACTGATATTCCCATCAGCATTTCAGAATTATTTGCTGTCAGATGATGACTGTCTCATTTTCCCAGAGCAGAAAGATAAGTACAGTAGAAAATAAACATATCAAAAAAAAAGTCATGGATTTGTAGTCAGACCTACCCGGTATTGAGATCTTATTTTAATCAGCTAAGTGATCTAGGAAATTTTTTTACCTTCTATAATTTTACTCAGTTATATAATGGGGATAATAATATTGATATTTTAAGTTAATGATGGTGTAAATGCCGAGCACAGCCCCAGACACAATCTCAGATATTGGCAAACACCAGATCCTATGTTAGTTAACTTTGCTGCAAGACCGTTTCATAACAAGCACAAAGCCTACTGGGTTAACACAATATACGTTTGTTTAGCTCAGGAGTCTGTGGATCAGAGATGCAGGCTGGGCTCTGCTGGGCAGTTCTTCTGCTCTTGGCTAGGCTCAACCACGTGCCTGGAGGTCAGCTGAGTGTTGGCTGACCCAGGCTAGCCTAAGCCAGGGGGCTCTCTCCCACAGGCCTCTCAACTCCAGCTGGTAAACCTGAGCGTGCTCCACAAGAACAAGCGTGTGGGAAGGCGAAGGCCTTGAGGCCCAAATGCAGGGCTAGTCCAGTCACTTCCACTGTCCTGTCCTGGCCAAGGCTCATCATGCAACCGCCAAGGACCAAGGGCTTGGGAAAGAGATCTGCCTCTTAGGTGGGGAGAACCACAAGAGAAAGGAGAAAGGGAGGCCCGGGGGATCGAGGCCATCAGGGCCATGGATCCACCTCCCTTCCCCTTTCTCTGGGCTTCCTGAGACTTAGCCTCGAAAGCGCCATTCCTCATGATCACCCAGATGCACCAACCATTCTGATTTGTCCGTGGCATCCGCTTCCTACAAACGTGTGTGCACTTTAGCAAGATAACTGATTTCTAAGTAGCATTTTTAGAATGAAAGCTTTCTCTGTGGTAGAAAGCAGAGAATAAAATGAGAGCGTCAGAATTTACAAAGCCTCTAAATTGCATATTATGCATTATATTTATTATGTAGACATTCCAGATATTTCCTGTGGTCTTTGATGTTCTACCAGCCTCTTCCGGTGCTCCTTCATCAGCACGATGTGTCATGACTCCCAGGCCGAGTGTAAGGATGGCAACTACACATCCCCACCCAGTCACGCTGCTTCTTGCTGGTCATTGTCTCTCTCTTTAGCATCTTCCCTGGCCTAGTGGGAAGTAGCTCCCCATCTCTGGACCAAAGCAAGGTCTTTGTAAGCCTCACTTCAAGGGAATCCTCTTTAAAAATATATGACACCATTCTCTTGTCTTATTGAGCCCATAAACTCCCCCGAGACCTATGCTTGCAAGTCTCAGTTCAACTTCCATCTTCCCCGCCTTGGTCGGATCCCTGCATTTTCTCCACTCACCCACCCTGCTCTCCACCCAGACAGACAGTCTTCAGGTCATACTCAGGGTAGGTGAGGGTTTGCACTGCACAGGCTGCCGTGTTTCCCTCTTTTTCCTTTGTCTGCACCCTCACCCACTTTTATGTGCTCACAGGGCTGCACGGATTCATTCCTGCGCTCAATCTTTTTCTCGCTCCTTCTTTCCTATTTGCTGTCTCCTCACTTCCTCTCTAGGGCATCAGAGACGCACAGGAGAAAACAGAGTGAGGGAGCGTTGGGGGGCCTGGAAAGGCAGGTGCTGGACTCAGAGCCTTTCTGTTCCTGGAGACCTTCGCTTATTCTTAGATGAGGTCGGGGTATAGCGAGTCTTCAGTCAGCAAGGAAACGAGATCCGTCCTCACTCCTGCTCCCTTGCAGAGGTGATTTACAAGCTCTTTTCTTCCTTAGCTTCCATAATGACGCCATCCTATTCTTTAATATTCTAACTTCCAGCTGTGGTTTATCGACTCTTGGTCCACCAGTTGGCTCCATTTTTCCACACTGGAGCAGCACCTGATTTAGTTAAGAGGGTATGGTTTTTAAGATAGCTTTACTGAGATATAATTAATATACTGTACAAGTTGCCCACTTAAATTGTACAATTTAATATGTTTTTAGTATATCACAGATATGTGCAACTGTCACTGGTCAGTTTTAAAACATTTTCGTCACCTCGAAAAGAAACCCTATACTCTCGATTTATCACCTCCTTATCCTCCCATCTGCCCAACTCAGACTGAAACAAAATACTGGTCTATTTTTTGTCTCTATAGATTTCGGAGGAAGTCAGCATCAAAGAGCAACGGCAGGGGAAAATATCATATAAAATCCTTGCCGTTCCCTAGAACTGTCCTTAAAATACATTACAAACGGCCATGGTCATATGCCAAGTCGGACAACAACATCGCATTTTTCAATAAATCCAGCATAGCCAGATTTGTCTCCAGCGTTGAAAAAGACAGCTGTTTCTTCAAATGACCCTTAAAGGAACTAGCTGGCTTGTGTTTAAGGATCATGGTCTTAAAAATAAAGGATGTCGTATGGTAGAACACAACTTGGAAAGATGCTCATTTTCCGAGAGGCACCTGGACCCTGAGATTAACTGGGAAGAGGAGAGTCAGGGCTCCTGTCACCTGCTCCCTGCAGGGCATCACATAATCACATCCTCTCTCTCTCTCTCCCCCCTTCTCTCTCCCTCTTTTTTTCTCCACCCTCACCCAGCAGGAGAAAAATAGCTTAGCTTAATTGCATCAATAATATGGCTCCATACAGACGGGTTCATCTAAGAACAGTGTTGAATCCAAGCCAAGCAGACCAGACCCTTTCTCACGACCTTTCTGAAGTGAAGAAAGGGGGCAGGGGAAGCAGCTTTCACTGCAGCAAAGCTTGGAGATGGGAGGTTTGCGATCCGTGAACACTCGTCTCTCATCCAGCCAGGTGATAAAGCTACTCCACAGAATGAGGGTAACCTGGAAAGAGAAATAGAGATGAGAGATGGAGAAGAGGATCCTGGTGACGCTGGACTTCTAGTCTCATTTGTCCCTGAGCCTCTGCAGGACATTACTGTCCCCTCCATGGGGTTTACGTGGAGCCAGGGTCGTTCCTCTTTTCCTGGAGCTCAAGTTGGGATTCTGAACCTTGTGGCCCACGCAAAAGTCTTTACTAATACAATTGTGATTTATGTATTGTTAATGGCTCCTTTTTAAGCCGAAGGAAAATGTTCTTAAGATATAATGAGGTTTCCCTCAAAGTCTGGGATTCAATATCAAAATTCAAGGTCGCATCTAAAGGCAAATCCAACATTAGTTTTATTGTAATAGATTGCATCGTATTATGAAGATTTCTTAATATTCTGTAGCGTGAGATAAATATATATGTTATGTTTGGGGTTTTAATCCAGAAAGAAGGGTACTATGGTCATAAAAACGAATGGGACCCAAAGAGCTTTTTGTCCTCAAAGAGCTTATATACTTCAGTAGTAATAATACACAAACGGATAATTTATAAAGCAACATGAGTGAAATATTTCACATAATTTAAAATATACATATGCTATTAGTAGATAATATTTCTTTCAAAATTTGCTTCCTGTCTTTTGTCCTAGAAAACAAGGTATTGTTTTGTTTTGTCTTCCAGATATGTAATTATAATTTTGCATATATTTTTACAAACTGCATCTCTGTCCCCCACCTTGGTCTTTTATCAAGATTCTCTTGTTCTCTGACACCAATGTATTTCTTGTAGCTTTGCCAACTGAGGACTCTCTGCTGGTTAATACACACCTTTGATAGGCCTGTGTTTAAATCCTGCTTTTCCCATTTACTAGCGTGATGTCCTTTGACAAGATAGTTCCTCTTGGTACCTTATTTTTTTTAAAAAAATCAGGGACCCTGAGATAATATTGCCAAGCACACAGAATTGGTAAGAGGATTGACTGTGATTCTGTATGAAATCCAAGGGTTAGCCTCCGTGTGTCCCAAGTTTTCTAGAGTTTCAGATTTACTCCCATCTTTAATAACTGAATAATCGTGTCTTGGGAGCTTAACCCATGAATAGTGAAAATCAAGTAATTTCTCTCTCCACTCTCTGTACGTGCTCTGTGACTTGACTTTTCTTCCCCACACAGGCCCTGTAGGTGTTCTGGCAGACGCAGACGTACTGCTAGCCCGCTTCCCTCTGCCACCTCTGTGGCCTCCCCCAAGGGCAACTCTGTACTCATCCTTCCCCCTCCAACATTGCTTCCAACCCAGCCCCTGCCCACATCTGCCTCAGACACACAACAGAGAGAAGAGATGCCCCGTCTGCTTGGAGTAACAGTGTCCCCCTCATCTCTGAGCTGTCTGTGCTAGAACATCCACAGTCATCTCCCAGAGCAGACCCCCCACGCTTTCTCCCGGGCTGCGGGGATTGGGGGAAATGTGGAAACACAAAGCACTCTTCCGCTTGAGGGCTTCCGAAAATGCGTCCGCCTGTGTTCAAGAAGCAGTGGTCCACACAAGGCATTAATGTCAACTCTGGTCCTGAGGTCCTCGAATTCCATTCTTCCCATTAAGACAGAAAGCATCCTCACAGTAGAGTACACATTATGTTTTTTTTTTTTTAATGTGATTCTTTTCTTTCTGACAGATGAATTAGATAGGCATAAAAAATGTAATGGACGTCTGACCTTAGTTATTCCTTAATTAAGGTGTCTGTGTTTCCAAGGAAGCCTGGAATGTTGTAATTGCCAAAATCCTGCAAATCCCCATGTGTGGCTGGGAGAAGGCATGTTCTCCTGTGCCAAGGAAAGGTGGGAGCATTAGCTGATATACACTCTATTAAGGAACTGAAAAAGAGAGGAAAAAATAAAATTAATGTAATTTTTAATTTACAAACCTGCAAAGGAAGGCCTCATAAACAAAAAGGGAGATGATTCTAAAACCTCAGGCCCCCAAGGCCTATGGCTGACGGAAGCTCAGAAGGAGGAAATGTGACAAGTGTGACACCCGGAGAATGGACATCAGAAACTGCCATGAGCAGGACCCTGTGGGGTCTTCCGTGGACAGACCCCTCCCCCATGTCCTCTGCTGCAGCTCCTCTCTGAAGGACCCAGATCATAGTATCTCATGTGTATTTCTTGAGTTTTCAGATGCTTAAAACCACCACCAAAGGGAAGAAATAAACTACTTGATGATCGAGAGCACATGGCTCCGAGACCTTCTGGCACCTCAGGGTTGTTAGTGTTGACCGCCCTTTTACCTCGACACCAACCAATCAGAGCATGAGCTGATCACATACTTTGTGACCCACCCCACCCCCTTCCCTGGCCTTTACGTATACTTTGCCGAAACCCTTCGGGGAGTTCGGGGTTTTCTTGGGCATAAGCCACCCATCCTCCTTGCTCAGCCCTGCAATAAGCCTTTCTCTGCTCCAAACTCTCACATTTCAGTTTCTCTGGCCTCATGGTGTGTTGGGCACATGACCTTGCTTTCAGCAACAGAAGTGTCTTTTCCTTAGAGAGGGAGCTGGTCTTATACCTATAAATTATAGAAGTAAGCCTAGTGTCAGTCTAGTCCGAGCAACATACATCGTTCAGTCATGAAAACTGAACAGAAAAGAGATATTTTCTTGAAAGTTCCTCCCACGGCTTGATTCTACCTCTTAACCTTCCTGTCTTCTTTCCACATTGCACCTACAATGGGGTCCCTTCCCCGACAAAATTCACAGTCCAGTGAAGGGTGGCAGATTGAAAAGTCAAGTTTCTGTGTGGTGTAATTATTACTGACAATCATCCTGGATTACTGAAAAGCTACCTGGTACGAGGGTGGAGATGAGAAAATCCTTCTAGGGAGGCGATGGTATTTGAACTGGGTACCAAAAATGTGTGCGAGTTACTTCGACTAGAGGTCATAGAGGTTGTCCAGAAAGAGAGAGGGTGTTTGTAGAGCATCAGTAGGCGAGAAAACACATAATGGGGACCCTGTGTTTGTGGATGTTGCTGAAAAGAAAACACATGAGGAGAAGGTGAGACCTGAGATGGCAGGAGGCAGCCGAACCAGGAAGCCTTGTCAGTCCCACGCATCTCGTGTAAGATCCTGCCATTTTCAGCAGAAGAGACCAAGTTTGGCAATTTATGGAAAACTCAGATTCTTTGGAAGGAGACGTGTGGGGGAAACTAAAGAACTGAATGAACAAATGAACAGCCAAGGAGCCTGTGATCTGAGGATTTCAGATGGACGGAATAGATAGAAAATTGCCATTTTCTATTCAAGTGTCCGGCTGAGAAGTTCTGACTGGCAGGTTGGTTCTCACGCCCATTTCTGAACCACACACAGTGTGTATTTGGGGAAGCTTCACCTTCACTGCAGATGATGGTCATGTCCATTGCAGGGTGCCGCTGGCAGAAGACCCACAGGCTAGTGCTCTGGGGCTCTAGAGGACAGTGTTGAAATGCTTATTAAAATTTTGCTATTTTCAAATAAGGAAGACGTCATGCCTTCCAGATAACCGCTGCGTGAAGGGACTCGGCGTCCTCACCCCGCACGTGTCGGATGAGCACACGTCGCGCGCTGCCTGGGAGGTACCTGGAGGGCGATGTGAGCGCGCCTGCGCCGTGGGAGGGGTTCGCGCGGGGCGTCAGCTCAGCTGTGCGACGTCAGCAAATTCACGCGCCCTGACTTCAATTTATTTGCTTATGGATTTACAGGTGATATTGTCCAACTTCATCTGAACATTGTCACAGAAAGGACGATCATTATAGAAAATTACCGCAAAGAAACAGCGGATTTAGGATGATGCTGATGACGCAGGCGCACGTGAACAGCAAGGAAGTGGCAGAGCGCCGGCCTTCGCTCCAGCTGTGAGCGCGTCACGGCCCCGTGACAAAAGACACCAGTAGGCTACCAGCAGATGCCCGTGGAAGTAAGTATACTTTCTTCCTTCAAATCCAGAAGACATTTTAATGATGAATCCAGAAGTAACTTTTTTTTTTTTTTTTAAAGAATTCACTGCTATTTGGTAAGAACATTATATAAACAGGTGTTTGGAAATATTTCCATCATTATGTGATTTCATTGCCAAAAATAATATAAGTAATTCACCTGTTTCAACAGGGAAAAAACCCTCATTCATGCATTTTTAAAAAGCCTTGGAAACCTAAATTTTCCTCTTTATAAAAAATTAAAATAAAGTTTCAGTGGGATTATAACCCATCTGTTAATAATATAAAAAATGCAATACCTTCCAATTAGTTAGGAGAACAACTGATTGACATTATAAAAGATGAAAAAAATGATGGAACAAATTTTAACACAAATTTTTACTTAATTGGCATATGGGATTTCACAGTGAGTATCATAATTTAATAAGCACAAAAATGGATCGTCCCTGCACGTTGCTGTGAAGAGCCTTTTTCAGCTATGATTGTCATTAAAAAGCAGAGAGATAAACTGATCTTAGATCCACACACTCGAAGTGTCGGAACACTCGGTGTTCAACCAATTAAATAGACCATATTTAATTACATTTCTCACGGGAAAGTGTTGTGGTATTAAGTAATTAATTTAGATTGTTATTTATTTTATTCTTACGTCAACTTCTAAACTCCTATTTAATGTATTTTTGGTATATATGTGGTTATCAGTGAATTACTACTGAAAATGAAAATACACAGATGATGTATCAACGCTCAAAAGTATTTCATAGAAAGCAATGTGTGGAAGAACTATGCCTGAAGGCCCTTATCTAGAAAATTTTTTACCAGATGTTAGAAAATAACAGTCAAATCTTCAATCCTGCATGATCGTTTAAGTACGGCCTGTGGTTACTTCCAAAGGCAAAATTGTATAGTTGGGACAGAGATCTTGCGTCTTCCAAAGTTGAAATTATTTGCTCTATATAACTTTAGGTAAAGTTTTCCACCCCCTGGTTTTAAAGTTGATAATAAACATCGTCAGTGTATGTGGGTCTGGGGGGGGAATGGTTTTATTTCCAGAGTAACTGTTCAGGAATACGTCCCCACATTTTCAAGGAGCAGAAACATACAACTGAGAAACAAAAGGCAATTCTGGGTTTCTTCTCTTAGAATTTCCTCCCCAATACAGCTTTCAACCCAGTAAAATATTCCTCTAAGAGACTGCATCTGGCTGCCCTTTGTAAGACAGGGTTAGCATTTCTGATGTTTACTCGGACAGAGCTTGTGCACTGAACTGTTTTTTGAAAAGATTAATTTTCACTGAGGATGCAAATCTCCTTCAAACACTATGAACCCCTCGCATCTCTGGGGGACCGACCACTGGATTCGAGCTGATCCTCTCCGTTGTTTAAACAGCAGCACGACTGCCCAGAAGTAAAGAAGGACCATGAGAAATGGGGATCTTAGCGGACTACCTGACCCCATGAAAAGCAACAAGGAAGTTCAGGGGCATTTGGGAACATCAAATTACTTAGTCATTATATTTATTTGGAGATTTTTAGGTAGACAGATGTTGGTTTCCTGGTGGAACCTGTACAGATCTCAAGAAAAATGGAATTAAGGAAAATTCTTGCTAATCCAGCTCAAATTGTGTGGGTAAATTTTTTGACTCCTGTATGTTAAATTTTTTTAAAGGAAAATATTGATAAAGTAATACATTTTTGAAAAGTTCTTCTGATTTTTCTAAATGATCACTTATTTTGGTAGGAATGTTCCAGTTATTTATTTCATTTCAGATATCTGCTCTTCAATCACATTAACCCCAAGCGTCCTTCTGCTGAGTCCCCCGTGGCTTAGAGGAGACAAGGAAGAAGGGCCGTGTGAGCCCCACGTGTGTGGAAAGTAAGTTTACTGCCTATTATCTGAATAATTCAGCCCAGATCCATTATGTGATATTTTAAACTAAATCTTATTCCCTGGATTTACTGGAACATTCAGCACAAGTTATGCATTGTTGGCAAATCTCAGCTCTGTCCTCTCATTCAGCCCGTTAGAAGGCAGCCCCCTCACCCCGTCCTGGTCCTTTCCTCCAGCCTCAGGGCCGCATGTGTTCTTCACCGTCTTCTAATCGGCTTGCGCTGACTGAGTACAGCAGGTGGGTTAGCTGTTCGCTCTGCCTTTCACTGTGTTTTTTTTCCTAGGTCTGGGATCTGTCCCTTTGTACCTTGTCTGCCTGGTAAATTTCTACTTACACTCAAAGCCACTGCTTCTCCCCTACGTGTTCCTCCACAGAGTTACAGTCCTACAATGTGCTCATTTTCCATCCTGAATGTGGAACAGGAAGCGACATCTCCTGTCTGACCACAAGCAACTGGAGGTTTGTGGCCGCAGGTCCCCCAGGCGTCTCCAGATTCTAGAACAACATCAGGTTCTCTGGCAGATGCTGAAAATTGTCTTCAGGACAAAGGAAAGAAAAGTAGAAATCCTGGTAACCAGAATGTTTGAAAATCTGCTAATCTCTTGCAAAAAGAACGGATACTTTCTTTGGCATTCAGTGGACCAGCCGTGCTTTAATCGCTCCATAAATGCAAACACCTGGGGCTCACAATCACCACATGAGGTAGGTGGCATTTCTAGCATCCTCGGCTTACAGACTGGGAAGCTGAGACACAAAGAGGTTAAAGAGTTTGTTTAAAGTCACCCATCCAGGACGGGGAAGGGACAGGATTTAAGCCAAAGGCTGTGCCTAGCCTTGATGAGCTTAACCACTGAGCCACAGAGCCTCTCAAAGGCCCTGCCAACAGCAGAGCCAACATGTCTCCTCCAGGAAGCCCACCGTGGTTTAATCTGTAAGCAGGCGTTTCCTACTCTCCGTGCGCACAGGACTCACTGCCCCTTTCCTACTTCGCCTTTTAACCGGTATCACAGTGCTCTGTTTATATAGATTTCTTCCGGATACTATTTAACTTCCTAAGGACAGAACTTATTTATTAAGTTTGATCAGTATAAACTGTAGTGTGTGCCTCAGCTCTGGTGTGTGTTTGACAAATACTTGTTGAAAAGATGGGTGAGTGATCACACCGTAACAAGGAGGCATTTAAAATACTTCAGGGTAAAACCAAGTGCAGTGACGTGGAGTGTTTAACCACCACACACAGCGGAAAGCCATTACCGCAGCGAAGAGGGCAACACAGTTCAGCTTCCGTACTAAAGGGCAAATCATGTCCCGCAAAAAGTAACCGCACGGAACAAATCCACAAGGCAATGGAGTCAGTCTGGTACCTCTTCCAAATACCAGAATCGTAAAGAGTGTGCTGCGCATTTGCAACGCATCCAATCAGTTATACCGTCAAACAGGCCATAAGGAAAAAAAAATTACTATTCACTTTGAAATTTCCAGCCACAAATGAAACATATGACTCTAGTCTTATTGTTGGGGATGTGTGATTTACTTGTGCACGTATGTAGGTTTTTTAAAATAAGGAAAGTATATGTGTGTGTGTGTGTGTGTGCACGCACACTGTATGAATGAATTATGCATGTCCTGTAAAAGAGGGTTTAAACGAGAGTGCCAGTGTGATGCCCTAAGTCAAAAATTGTATAAATATCTAAGCCTGCCTTTCCATCCCTCTTTCTGAGAAGGAGGCCGGGGTACCCTGACCCTCTCTCAGTGCACTGAGTCAGGTGAACCATCTCCCTCTGTAGGTGCTCAGAGCGGCCCTGCTACGTGCATTTGTCCATCTTTGATGTCTTTCCTTTTGCAGAGGAGACGAGAAAGCAGAGAGTGAATCCGTGTTTTGGTTAATTACTTCTTTTTCTACACAGCGTCTTACACTGCCGGACGTCACGTCCCAACCTGTAAGAGAAGGTGTGGTGATCTGTGTGACACACTGTTTCTCATTATTAAACTGTAATTTGGCGATATTTTCTCCTGGTTAGCGTTGGTGCCTTCTTCTCATCACCAACTTCACAGGCTCTGGGGTGACCTGTCAGTAGATTCTTGACTCTAAAAGCCACTATATTTTTTAAAAAGTTTTTCAGGCAACTAGAAGCACGGGCAGAAAACTCATTTTTAGACTTCCGTCAGAGGATGTCCATACTCCGCAAGTTGAAAATGTTCTTTTGTGCCAGGGTTTCTGCCTGTGATTAAAAACATGAAAACCTAGTAAAAGTTAACAGTGAGGTCTCCTAAGCTCCCCCCTCCCCAGGGCAGGAACTCAGGCTCTGGTTAGTCTGCCTGATGCAAAGCATATGGTGAACACTTAACCATGGCCTGGAGTCATTAAAACCATGTTATTTACCTGGCATTTGGAAAGCACGGTTAGAATTAAAAGTAACAAATATAAACCCCAAATGAAATGCTTGAAAGGATAGTTACTCATTAAAAAAAGCTTTGAATGGCTTCTGTGCTCACCCCTCCCGGCAGGGCAGGAGACCTCCAGTCATTTGCATTTGCAAGCAAAGATGCAGACGGTGTGAAGTCCTGGTGTGACATCCCTGATGTGGGGCAGCTCCTTCCAGCATCGCGACCTCCTTCCTCTCTCGGGGCCCTGGAAGTCCTGTCTTCTGCAAGATGCTGTGCGTCTTCCTCACCGCGCCCTCGTTTCCTGTCCGAGGAGGTCTGATGGGACTGCGGTGTGGATAAGTCCCTCTGGCACTCGTCTTGTGTCTGTATTATTCTAGGGACACATTTTTCCTTCTTGGAGCAATGCCAGGCCTGGAGGAGGGGACCACAGACCACAGGAGCGAAGCGATCGTGCACCGGCTCAATCTACCTGGTAGCTGGCGCACAGAGGAGCCCCGCAGAGGAAGTGGCTGCGGGGAGGTCCTACGTCTGCCTTCATCTCTTGTGAAGTAGCTGGGGGTTGTCTGCAGGGATGGGCAGGCCGTAGCTTGAGCGGCTGACAGGCCAGATTGCTTTGGGACCTCAGCTGTACACAAGCAGAGAGACAGAGAGAGAGAGAGACAGAGAGAGCGCAATGATGAAGCACCTACTGAATGCACGGATGGCACATCTGCAGAAAACACCAGTCTCTGGCCAGGAATTTGAAAGCAAAAGCAAAAAATAAGTCAACTGGCATCAAGAGTAAGAAATTCTGCTTTTCTCCTGATGGGGACTTTGGACATAGAGGCATCACTTCCAAACCGTCTCTCCTGTGGCAAATCGGATGCGGATAACTGGACTGATACAGTTGCGTAAGGAGGCCCCGGTCTCTCCAGCCTGGGGCCTCACCATCTGCGCACGCACGAGCCTGGTGAGCCTGACTGTGGCGTGTTCTCCCCGGCATTCTTTCACGTGCGTTAATATTTCTCATTCATCCATTCACTCAGTAAATACTTAATTTATAGCTATTGCTCGTGCGTTGGCAGGGGGCTCAGGAATACCTCTTCAGGGGCTAAACCCCTTTGTCTAAGCTATTTTGTAAGAATCTAATCCCTTAGCTTCAGACATCAGCCTCCATTTTCAGTGCCTGAGACTCATATGAAAATGCAGATTCTGGGCTCCTAGGTCCGCATGGCTCCTGAGATGGCATTCCTGGTTCGCTTCCAGGAGACGTCAGCATTACTCGACAGAGATGAGGCAGTCACAGTGTAAGAACGGCGACTTCGGCGGCCAGACTTTAAAGAATTGATGAGTAGCCCTGCATCCTACGATGCCAGCCTCTGCACGACAGCCACTCCGGTGGGAGCCAATGTTGTAGCTGGTTAGGCTCCGAAGAAAGAGCCCTGTCCCTCTCTCTCCAGGATGTCCTAAGGCACCGGAAATAAGGCCAGAGAGGCGAGGACTCTGCCTCATGGAGCTCATAGTCCAATATTCACTTGTGGGTTTAAAAAGCATGTAAGTTCCATTCATTCATTCATTTATTCATTCAGTCAATAAGCATTTGCTAAGTCTTCCTGAGGGCAAGTACTGTCGTTCCCACACTTTTTGTATCAACAAATGGGGTTTTGCATACAACCGGCACAAGCATACCATTGTAGTTCATCAAATACTTGTTGTTTCTTGAGAAGGTGGATGTGAATGTTGAGCTTGGCCCCGAGTCCTAACCTTCACGGTAACCCTGTTGCTGTGAGAGGGTGTTCCAGATCACCCTGCAGTGATTCTGGAGGAAGGCTGCCTTTGCGTCCACATCCCTACAGCGTTCCCCGCGGTTACCCGCACAGAGCAGGGTCTGCAGCAGACACTCTCAAAGGCTGCTTATTAATTTTACACCCTAAAGACACCAGCACAACGTGAACAGGCCCCATAGACACCGTCGCACTCAGCAGCCCGCCACCGTGATCTGAACTCAGTAGGAAAAACAAATTAAGCATCTCAAGGCTTTGTTTTCCTCTCTTCCTCTTTTTTTGGACTTCTTTTTCTCCCTCTCTGTTGCCCTATGTCATCCAAGATCTAACATCTCTCTTTTTCCCCGTCTATTTCCCTCCAGCCTATAGCTCTCCATTTCAAATAACTTTGATCCAATTTTGAATAGAAAGACTTCTAACCTTATAGGTTACGTTACGGGGAAATCCTGACATTATTATGCAAATGTGTTTTCTTTTTCTCTGTCCTCTTATACTATTTCCAGCAGGGAGCATTTGCTTTAGCAAGTGGGCAGAGTGCACACTAGCACCTCAGGGGCCTGGGCTGGTCTTTCCTGGACCCCTGCATAAAATACAGCCTGCTTGCAACACACAGCAAGAGGGAGAAAGGAAGCTAACATTTACAGAGGGCGCACATCCCACTTCTACATCGCGCTGGCAGACCCACTGACGAATCACAGATCCGAGAGGCAGAGGAGGAGCACTGGGCTATGATTGCCATTCTTGCTTCTAATGCATCCATTTCTCTCTGTGGAATGAGAAGGAGGATGCATAATTCTCCATTGATCCATCAGCGAGATTGAAAACCAAACCTATATCCACTCTTAAAGCCATGCTTAGCGTTCAAGAGATGAGATGAAATGAAAACCACACATGCATCAGGGAGCTAACACACTCTCATTACTACTGTGATTAAAAGATGGATGGAAGCAGAATTTTGAAATAGAAGTTACATCAGATAAAGGAATATTTTTTATCCTATTAATAATAATGATTAAAACTAAGGAAAGGAGGAAAAAAAACATGGGAAGAGTAGTTACTTTCTTGATAATACACTAATAAAATGTAACTGTCACAGTTTTCTGTTGGTTTTTATTTAACAAGAATAGATCTAGGATATCGTTTTGAAACGATCTGTATCTTTCTAGAATTTTCTGGTTTTCCCCAAGCACTGGCAGTTAATATGCCGCAACTTAATTCAACAGAATTTTTTTTGACAATTGTGCTTAGTACGTCTAATGCTAAATTCGCAGTCACAAAAGCTCACTTCGCATACATGCAAAACATTAATGTACATAATATTTAATTCACCTGCATGATTGCAATAGTACTGAAGGCAAGTACAGCGAACCAGTATGGCTTGTGATGAGCATACACTTCAGAGAGAGACTGCACGTATGTGAGTCCAATGAAAACGACCTGCTGGCCCCCCGTGCTCAGTGGGCTGTGGGTGTGGGCCGGTGTGTTCATGCTGGCAGTGGTGGGCGGTGGTTTTGGAGGAGAAAGCGGTATACTTAACTGATGTGTCAAAAGTGAGAGAAGAACTATTTAAACTCAACAATAAGAAAAAAAAAAAAAACAACTTGATTAAAAAATGCGCCAAAACCTTTAACAGACACATCACCAAAGAAGATATATGCAAGGCAAGTAAATGTATGGAAAAATACCCCACATCAAGTGTCATCAGGAAAATGTGAACTAAACAAGAGTGAGATACCATGTCACACGTACTAGCATGACCGACATCTAGAGCTGACACCACCAAGGACCCTCCAGGATGTGCAGCTGTCAGGCCACAGAAGACATGGCGGGAACCCTGCGTATCACTGAGGGAATGGAGCCAGTCGGACCACAAACTGCATGGTTCCAAGTTTATAATATTTTGGAAAAAGACAAAACTATGGAGACAATACAAAGGTCAGTCATTGCCCAGGGGTCAGAGGGATGGATACAAACGGGAATGTAAGGGCAATGAAAATACTCTGTCTGATACCGTATTGGTGGATACACGTCACTATACATTTGTCCGGACCCTTAGAATGCGTGACACCAAGAGCGAACCTGACGCAAAGCGTGGACTTGGAGTGATTCTGACGTGCTGATGTAGGGTCATCAGTGGCAGCCAATGGACCATCTGGTATGGGATGTTGATAACGGCGGAGGCTGTGTGTGTATGGGGGGCAGTTTTAGTGAATCTAAAACTGCCTTAGTAGTAAAAATAACAACCAAAATATTGCTTTGCTTACGAAGAAGCTTGAAAGAAAATATCCAAAATCCAAAAGGCAGTGGGATCGCGAAGGGAAAAGGTGAGAGAGGTGTATTCAATTTAATTCTGTTTTTCCTGGGAATTTCATTTTTCCATAGTGTGTATCCTCTTAGCTAACTTCCACTTAGCTGGCGTAAGAGAAACCAGAGATCACCGTTCCCAATACAGACAGGCTGGCTGGTGCCCGGCTGACACGCGAGGGCATGAACTCATTTTGTTAATGAGTTTGGTCTGATGCAAATATACCACCATCTGCAGCATAAAGCAGAACATGGTATTTTTGTTTCAAATATTTATGGGACATTTTTCTAATTGTCTTACATTAGCCAAATTCTACAAATTCCAGAAATTAGAAAGTGTATACGGGTCATATTTACTGACTGTGATGCAAAATAATACATATAAATACCAACAAAGGTTTTTAAAATGACTGAGAACTCTTCACAATATAAAGAGTAAAGCAAATGAGCTACATCATAAAGGAGACCAAGAGTTTAGTGAGCAAAGTAACTGGGAGAAAATGAGGAGAGTTTTCCTGCAGAATCAAAATAAAGTAACTACAAAGCTATTGGCTGAATAAGATTAACTAAAATGCAACATGTTTAAAAATCAAACACTGAGTAGTTGGGCACCCACAGGCAACAGACCCTGAAACTGGACCTGCATCTCCATCTATAATGGGTTTACTCAGCTCAGCTTGCATGAAGATGGGCCACAGCTTCACGTAAAATGGTAGCATTTACATCACATGAAAAGGCCCATTACATGAAAACGTAGAAGAGAAACTTCAGAATTTGCCAAATTTAGAATTATGCAGAGTTCTTACCCTCAACACTGAAGGTGTAATCCATAAAAATTAAAAAAAATGATAAACTGATCCTCAATTAAATCAAAAACTTTGTTGTGTGAAAGAATATGAGAAGTGGATGGAATGACAAGCTACTCGCTGGGAGAAAATGCTTGCAAACTTCATACATGGCAAGGACTCTATCTAAAATACATATATATATAATATAAATACATATAGGTGTGTATAAAATCTTAAAACTCAGCAGCAGGGTGGTCTGTCAAAGACAAAAAGCTATAATAATACTTGAGGTTGGCATGAGAGGAGTAACAGAAACTCTAAAACTGTAAAAAACTTACTGGTACAGACATTCTTTAGAACAATTTGGCGATACATTAAGAAGCCTCAAAAATACACGTTTTTTTTTTTCTCATTCATTAATTTTCCTTCCGAGAATGTATCTTAAAAAGTCAATCTGACGAGTATAAAGCATCTGTAAATGGGAATTCATCATAGTGTTGCATTTGAAAGGGTGAGAGAGAAATAAATTGTCTGATAGAAATAATTGACTGAAATCACTTACGATCGTGCACTCCTGTTGTTCTATCACACAATAATTAAAAATAAGACACTGTCCTGGACAAATTGTGTGAAGAATGTCTTTGGCATATTTTAATGATAATGTATCAGCCATGTAAGAGCCATACGATTTGCAAGATACATACAGAACAATTCTATCTTTGTGATACAAAATATATACACATCTGTCCCTACATGTGTAAATGTGCATATTTGCATAAATTAAAAGACTGGAAAGAAAGAAGTAATGATTAGTAATAGCAATTTCTGAGCCTTAAAATCTTGGAGTTTGAAGGTTTTGACTCAAGCTGTTCTTGACAACATTTTCAAATTCATACCATTTTCAGAAACAGAAAAAGAATAGCTAAGCACTATATATATTTTAAGGACGCCATGTTTAGTATATAAAATTTGGAAATCCCCCAAAATAGTGGAATAGAGGGAGACTCGCGTTTCCCCACCAGCCAGCAGTAACTGCGGACATGATTTCATGACTCTCCTCCGACTGCTTTGCGGCACGGTCACTCACGGTCACGGCCGTGCTTTACCCACAGCGGTGCTCCTGCTTCCCTCACCACGGAGACGTGTGAATTCTCCCTGGGATCCGTTCCTCTTGCGCGGAGTGAACCGCGTTACACTAACCGCCGAACCAGGGAGCTTAAGCCCTGACCACAGGCCCTCGTCAGCAGCAGCATCTGGAAGGCCACGCCCCTTATGGGCAGCGGTCCCTGCAAACCTCAGTCTTCATCTTTACCCAGTTCTCAAAGTGCAGCGCCCTCCCCCACCTGGCAGTGTTTGCACTCTGGCCGCCCAGAAGAAGCCCCTCCTGCACTGTGTCTGCTGTGTGTTTGCACATGTTACAAAGACGAATATTCAGGAGCATTTTTGCTGAGGATGTGTCTGCAAAGGGTCAAGAGGACGCCCTCAGAGGGAGGGGAGCAAGTCTGCCAGGGGACCCTGCAAGGTCAGGCCTGACAGGGGCCAAGTGTGGCCCGGCTCTGACTGGCGGCTTGAGTGTTGGGTCGGAATTTCAGCTTATGTCGGTTCCGCGCAGATGGATTTCAGGGGGGGTCGCCCCTCTTCATTTCCTTCCAATGGTTCTCCTGCTCTGAATCAACTCTGAGGGCAGAAGCCACTTTTCTTGGCTCTGCAGATACAGCCAGCCCTCAGGTGACGGAGGGGCCAGTCCCACTGGGGCATCCGGGGTGTAGACAGGATCCCACCAGAAAGGCAAGTGCACCGCTCGCTTTTGTTGGGAAGCACTCACATTCGGAATGGTTTCACGTTCATGGGCTTGAAAACCAGCTTGCCTCTCATATTGCTTGCAGACGCTTCCACCCTTAAAAATTACTTGAGAAAAGGAGATAGAAGTCAGGAAACCAATGCAGGAAAAGATGAGGTTAAAGAAAATAAGCAAACAAGCATTGAGCTGGAAGACGGGCAAACCTGAATTCTGGTGTCTACGTGGCCCATGTTTCACTACAGCCTGAGTCACTTCTCCTTGTGTAGAATGACTTCCGAAGCCGGTTATGGCAGAGGTGGCTGCAATCAGAAGTATCTTTACCACGTTTAGATACAAAAGTGCGTCAGTTCTTTTCCAAGTCCATTAAGCGAGGATCAGTGCGACGAGTATCTGGTTTTGAGAATGGTCATTCCTCACAGTGAAAGCACAGAGCCTGGGACACCACATTTTTGATTAAAAAAAAGAAAAGTGGGAGAACAGGACGGTGTGGTTGAACTGAAAGTCTGGGAGGCTCTGCTCTCTCCACCTGTGACCTGAATGCAGTTAAACTGGAATGAGGCTGACTTCAACTCGCTGCCTTTTTCTGCCACCAAGCCTTATCTGAGCAGACAACTTAAAATGCCATAAAGAACTCTTTCAAACTCCATCTCATCACGTTAAACTTGTTTCCAGAATCCGAGGTGACTTCGGGCAGTTCCCCACGTTCGCACCTTCTCCCGCAGGCCCACAGCTGTTCCCTCAAAAGATTCTAGGTTTGCATCGAGGACACGGGGTGGACACGTGATGCTCACGGCATGAAAGTGAACACACAGAGAGGATGACTTCAACCCGCACGTCCAGGATGTACAGTTTGTTTACTGTTCTTCAGCTCAAGGTAGGTTCTACGCTGAGCCCCATTCCGGGGTGGAGGCAGACACGGAGCGCAGCGCTGCACGCGTGGAGCTCCCGTCGCGTGTGCAGGCGCCGCCGGGGGCCTGGGGTCGGGGAGACATCCAGCCCCACGTCTTCCCTCCGTGCAGGCACCTGCTGCGATGTCCAGCCTCCAGGGCTCCTCACAGCCCCCTGGAAACTGCCCTGAGAGGTCCCCGACTCCTGTCTGCTCATCATGGCAAGTCCAAGGCTCCCTTTACTCTGGGGAAGGCTGGAGGCTCCGAATTCACTCTGCTGCTTTCAAGCCACACTAGGGCATGCAGATCTTTGCCAGGATCTCTTAGCGTCTCTGCATACCTTGGATGTCTGGGGAGGGTCTCTGGCATAAGTATTTTATTACTTTAAAAAATTTTAAATTTTTTTTATTTAAATGGAAATACTGGGGATTGAACCCAGGACCTCATGCATGCTGAGCACGCACCCTATCACTGAGCTATACCCTCCCCCCTTTACTATTGCTATTATATTTTAATGGAAGGCATGAGGATTTTATAAAAGCCCCTCCCCAGCATGGGCGCCCTGGCAAACCTCATGGCAAACAGGTTTAAGAGCCGCTGCCTTGGACTTGTGTGTATCCATTGCCTCTCTGGTTGCTGACACCCCAAGGGTGCGGGGCCCTTCTCATCTACAAAACCTCTGAGTTCAGTTGGAACCCACCCCCCTTCTCACTGCCAGAGAGCCAAGCTACCTTCTGCTACATCTCCAACTCCAAGTGCACATCGTCACCTACTCAGATGTGGCCAGATTCTTTGGCACATTTATGTAAACTCACTGACCCTCAGTTTCTTCACCTATAAGATGGAGACAAGAATCAGAACCCAGAAAGTTTATACGGGTGTTAAAAAGAGTGTGTAAAGTTTCTGTCTAATTGACTGTTGGCAAATAGTAAATACTTATCACTGTTGCCTGCTGTGGGCTAAGCATTGTTCTAGGAATTAGGGTAATGGAAAGCAAAGTCTTTGTTCTCATAAAGTTTTCCTTTTAATTACAGATGTATAAAATATTTACATCTTAGGTGATAATATTCGCTAAGAAGAGAAACTGCTCATAGAATCTACATCTCAGAGCGGCAAGCAAACAATTCATTTTCCTCTACTTTGGGCTCCAGGAAGTGGCCTAGTAACTCATGGACACTCTTCCGATCAAAATCTTCCAAAATAATTCTTATCTCACAAATGAATCCAACGTCCTTATTGGCAACACAATGTTGTTCCCAGCTCCCCAGAGGCTCTTTCTGTCCTTCTCCCAGGGGACACAATCTCTGTCTCTAAACCCACGTAACAGTTTATCTGTACCTCATGACGTCATTTTCACTGTGTGCCTTTGTCATATCATAAAATATACTCTTATATTTGCTCTCCTTCAATATGACTGTGTAACTTTGAGTCTTTTCTCTCTCTACTTCATGAGAGAATATTATAATTTCTGATGTTATTTTGTCCTATTTGGTTCTATTTGGAAACCTAGAAACTGCATTAACACACATTTTTAAAAAATAACAAGTGCTCAGTCAAAGGATGTTAAATGTAAGTAATAAATTAACAAAATGCAAGATATAAGTACATGATTCAAAGATGCTTTCATTGCAACTTGGAATTCTTGCATCAGGGGAGTGTTTTTGTGACATTTTTCGACTTCAGTGGTTGCCCTCAAGCCTTTGGAGCAGCTGACATGCCAAGAAGCTGAGCTCTGCTTCTTGCATAGGGCTTCTCTAAAGGACAAATGAAGAGAATTACTTGGGTTTGTCCTGTTTGAACCATTATGGTTCCACCTAAGGTAATGGGAGAAGAAGGATGTGGCAGGAGCAGAAATGCACTTTGGTATGTATTTAATTTCTGCATCTTTATACTAACGAGAGCTGAGCCTCGCAGGCTGACGTTCAGAGCAGCTGGGGACACAGGAGGCAAACAGAAAGTTCCTGGGGTTCCCTGTGGTTTTGGCTAGAATGGCAGAGTCCTTGGCAGGGTGAGGTTTTATGTCAGGTTCAGAGCCCCCCTTTGCCCTCACCCCTGAATTTCAGGCTGGAGTCAGCTCCTGCTCCTAGCAGGCCTCGGGTTCTAGATTTCCACTATCGTTTGCCCTTCTTTAGTCTCATTCCAAAGCCTGTCCTGCTCCCTGTCTCTACCCTGAGCCCACTCTGTACCCCTGCTTGGCCTGAGAGCCTCCTCTCCTTTGTCCATCGGGTGCCCTGGCCTCCTCAGACTAGCCGCTGAGTCAGTGTGGTCTGGAATGGAGTCCATGTTGTGTGGAAACTGTGGTTCTCTCACTTTCCAAGCTGCGAGCTTGCTGGAGTTCTCTTATGAGTTTCCTCACCTCAGTTTACTCACCTGTACAACGGGAAGAGTTGATTTTCCTACAGGGTTTCACGCAGCTTGATTGAAACAATGTGCGTAAAGTTTCCAGCACGGAGTAAGTGATCAGTGTGTGGGACTTCTGGCTTTCAGCCGTGACCATCCCAGCTAACACATCTCCAGCTGGAAACTGCTAGTAATCCAAGGTCTGTTCGGTTGCCCTCAGTAACCTTCTCCCTTCTGTTGAGACACTAGGTCTTATACAGATGTTGGGGTGTATTCTAATCTTTCTATCTATCAATGTTATCATTTAATTTATTTAAAGCAATAGCTCCTCTTTTGATAAACTGTGTACCTACCGCTCCCACCTGGTTTAAAGCCCCTGTGGTTTAATGACAAATGGTCATCGACATGACAGATTCCTGGCCCAGGCCACCTAACCTCCAAGCGAACTCATGGCCCCATCCCTGGCTGAAGACCCTCAGCAGGAGACCCTCACTGTGGTTCTTAGCTGGAGCCAAAGGCGCACCTGAGCCTCAGCCCTGGGGCTGAGGAGCCGAGGCGACTGTCCCGCGGAGCTGGTCTTCCGTGAGTTTCCACATCTCAGGCCCTCTGCTCTCTTTGGCTTGCTTCTTTTGTTCTTTCTTTTTAAAACTTCTTTGTTTGATGCATTCTCTTTGGCTTTTTTTTTTTTTTTTTCAGATCTGTTTCCTATCTAAGAAGATGAAGTTTCATTGAATTTGGAGGATCTTCTGCCCTAGGGAGTGAATAAACACCAGAGCGAGGACCACAGAGAAACCCCTCACTGGGCTCTGTAGGCCAATAAAATCTTCACAGTTTAGACACAGCCCAGCCTGGTTTCCAAGGCCGGGCCTCCAAGAAAACGTCGTCTCATCGTGCAGACAACCAGCCCATTACTTTTTCGCACCCCTGATTTTTCTCTGTGCTTTCTGATTCCAGTTACCTCATTTCTAAGCATCGTATATGGTAGCTTTATGCTTAATGTCTTCTAAGATATGAACTTTCGCAGATTCTGTCAAAGGAGAAAGAAAATGACTATCTGTCGGCCACTTACCGTATTCTAGGCAATGAGATAAATGTTGTATTTATCTTTATAAAATCTTCTAGTAAAGTTATTAGGCTCATGTTTCTACTAAAGAAATCAAGTTGTCAAATACGTGGAAAAAAATCCACTCCTAAATATAGACCAAGAGAAAGGCTTGTCCCTGTGCTTCTGGGCAGACGTATAGGAAATTTTCTATTTGCAAGTAGGAGTTATCCAAGGCCATCAAATAGTAGTTGGATTGTTGTATATTTATGCAGCTTCACCATGAAATAACTTCACAATGAATCGGTCACAGCTACACGTATAAACGCGGAGGGCTTTCAAAATATTAGCGTTGAGACAAAAATGCATGTCTCTGAAGATCACATACAGTCAGTTTTTTTTTCCCTAAAAATTTGAAGGAGGGATAGTTTCAATTATATGCATTCAGAATAGGGATCCATACATACACATATAATTTGGAAATACTAAAGAAATAATATAACACAGACTACGGATCACTTCAGATGGGAATAAACACACGACTGGGAAGGGGTATACTGGGGGCTTCAGAGATAAATGTCATATTTTAAATACAATACATTTAAGGTTTGGACACAGATAATTGTTTTTTAAATTATTATTTATTATTTATTTGTTATTTATTTATTATTTTATTATTTTAAATCCATTTATAAATGTGCACACATACAGTAGTATGTGTGTGTGTGTACGTGTATATATTGATGTACAATTACTGTTTTATGTCTGATATATTCATGCTAAATTAAAATTACTAATGAAGATGCCCGTGACTTCTATTCACAGGTCAGTGTCAACTTTACCCACAAGGCTGAGATTTATTCTTAGCAGTGACAAAGCATAACCGGCATTGGAAGCTCTTTGCATCTTCAGTTCTGCATTTGGGAGGCAAGTGTGCAAAGCAGCCCTTGGCAGTCTCACTAGAGAGACGAGAACTTACCCAGGAGCCAAAGAGTGGAGTCTTGTACAGAGACTGCGCCTCAGATGAGAGCTGTCCTCAGCCAGTTCTCCATCAATTGTGACCTTTTCTTGCAGGTGTCTGCGTATTCAGTCAGATTCACCCGGCCAGGCCAACACTCGGCTCGTGTGCGTATAATTTCCCACACGTATTCAACATGCAAAACAATCAGATGAAAAACACATCCAGACGTGATGTCTTCAATGTCTGGGCCCCCGCTGGGCTCGGTCATTCCAGGGACGGGAAAGGTGGCGGCCGTGGATGGAACAGACGTGCGTATTGTGAGTGTCATGGTGGTTTGACAGGAGGCTGTGGCAAGTCTGTGAAGAGTCTTAACAAACAGGTATAAATAAAATCCTGTGGGATCTGTAAGGACACACCTGGCTCCACGTGGTGGACTGGAGCAGGGGTCTTGCACTTGGACCCTGGCGGTCTGGCAAAAAAGACGGGAGGACGTGAGACAGGAAATCACACCCACTCTGTGTGCCTCCCGATTTCGCTGGGTCACTAGAGCAGCAGAACACCTCTCCCTTTTCAATTTTCCTTCGGGAGTCAAAAGTGGCGTGTCCTGCAAGGAGGGTGCCCTCTGCCCCGCAGCGTCCTCCCCACCCTCAGGACCGCCGGGCCCTCCGACGCACCGCAGAGCGGGGAGGAGAACGCGTCTGCCCGTTCCAGCACGGGGAGTGGATTTGGCCTCCTGGTCCCTCAGTAAATGGCACTCCAGACAGCCATCAAAACTGCTTCCTTTAAATCTCATTTCTACAACATTTCTCAAAGCACTTAAAACTAAGTCTCTGCTAAATAGAGATTTCCTCTTCTTTTAACATCAACCCGGCCCAAACCAAAAATGGTTTTCAGAGACCTCGCTGTTGCTTGTGATACTGTTGGAGGAAGGCCTAAAACAACGCCGGTTCTTGGCCGGGGCTGAGCCCAGAGCTCGCGGTCACCCTCTCCAGCCTTTACAAGGCCTGCGGTCGCCCTGCTCACTGCAGGAGCTGCACACTCAGCACCGTGTCTAGAAATCGCAGTGTAGCCTTCTCCCCCTTATTCATTCCAGAAGCATTAGTATTAATTTTTATTGATTTTCAAAAATACATGGTAAGGCAAAATGCAATTTCAAAGAGCCGTAACTGTGGGAAAGCTTTTACTAGGTCAAAACCTGGTTAATTTATGTTCAATTCTAATTCTTCCTTACTTAACACAGCCCTACACGGGTGACCCGAGACTTCAGCCTGTCTTTGTGGCCCGCTTGTGAGTGACTCCCCATGAGTAAGCCAGTACACTAGAAGGAAGACCCTGGTTAACCCTTCAGGGTACTGAGGATTTAAGAAATTGTCTCAGACAAGACCTTATAAAGTGAAGGGCGTGGGTGCGACAAGTCTCCATTCACATGCATCCTGGTGCCAGCGTCCAGAGCTGTCCGCATCAACATCAACTTTCAGAAGGAAACCGCTGAGCCTCCATTCAGCCAATGGACCATGACAGCTGACAGCCATTTTTCAGACAGGGTGCAGTTTACTGTTTCTTTAAATCCCATGTGCCTTTTGCTTTTTAATTGAAAAGGGTTCCTTAGACATCCAAATTACAGATAGTTATGGGGTACCTACTCAGGGCCCAGGACCGAGGAGGTCAGACAGGTAACACATCCCTTGCCCTTAAGTAGCTCACAGTGCTCTTGGGACTGGTGAATAAATGATGTGACTCAGAGTAGAAAGGATGTGATGAAGTACTAGGGAGCTTAGGAGACGGACCTGGAAGACTTCCCGAAAGAGGGGGCGCAGGCTGAGTCTTGAGTGCTAAGTGAAAGTTTGGCCAGTTAAAGGGGGTGGGGTAGAGCATCCAGTCCACGTGAGCGTTGTGCACCGAGCAACTGCGGAATACATCTGGTCGGGGAAAGAGCTAGTGTGTCTGTGATGTGTGAGGAGAGGGGTGGGAAAGGAAGCTAGAGAGGCAGCCAGCAGCTGTGTCGTGAAGGACCAAACTAAGGAGGAACGAAAGTACCAGAATGGCCGGGTCTGACAATACTGCCTTTATTCCATCTCTGAGCAAACGCGGTCTTCTGGGGATCAAGGCTTGACCCACATTTGTGTAAGGCTGCGCTGCGGGACAGGGATAGAGACATTCTTAAGCCAATGGATACATCAGCCCCTCACCAGTTCTCCTTGCTCTGTGATTGTCTGTCTGCCCAACTCCCCTCAGGTGCGGAAGAACAAAAAGTGACGCTACTACAGCAATATTTATCAGCATCATTAGAGCTTCTAACAGTATTAAAATATTGTTTCCCTCCCTCCCTTCTTCCCTCCTCCCTTCCTTCCTCTCTCCTCCCTTCCTCCCTCCCTCCTTTCCTACTGTCCTTCCTTTTCAAGAGCTAACTATCATGAAGCTTTCTTTGGAAGCTCCCCTCACATCCTCACCTATATTTTTATGAGGATCAATCCACCTTTCCTTATGTTCTTGGAAATTCTCAGCAAGGGAAACCTGACATATCCCCCTCTCAGCTTTGTCTGGCTACTTGAGCAAAGTTCCCAGCTGCTCTGAGAGGCATTGCGATGGCAATTCGCCAAGGGTGATGCTTTAATCATCACGTCCCTCAGCAAGATATACATAATAAGACTTTGCGACATCCTCTCTCACGGGACCTGTGAAAGGAAACCAGGCCCCGCCAGCCCCTTCTCCATCTTCTCCTCGGAAAAGTCCATCTCTGCCCTCCCCGTACATGCCCATCACCCCCCCCACAACCTGCTCGGGCGGCCCCACCCCCGGGGCAAGGGCAGCTCCCCCGAGCACCTCGAGATTCGGAGTCGAGGCGAGACTTGTGGAAAAGCCTTCCATTTGCCTCTCATTTGGACTTAGGCCACGGGATTAACCTCAAAGTGCTTCCCTCGGGCAGATTCAAAATGAGCTTTAGACGATGTGAAGTCGGTCTTTGAACTTTTGAGAAGAGGCCCCTGAATTCTGGAGGGTTGGCAGGCAGACAAGCAGGGTGAGCAGCTCACAGCTCCTGGGCCTTTCAGCCAGTTAGGGAAAAATCAGGCTGGCCGAGGTCCTGAATATGCTGCTTTCAGGAAGGGAATAAAATTATACTTTTTGCCAAAAGTCTCCTCTTGTGACCAGTGTGATTTTAATTACATTTTTTTGGCATTGTCTAAAGCCCTGAACCAGAAAATTCACTTAATTAGAAACAAAAACAAACAAACAATTCCTCAAAAAAATGAGTTTACATGCTAGAGGGAACACTAAGGGCATGAAACACATAAGTTTCTAAGGAAATTATTTCAAAGAAAATATTTTCTTTCTCTTTAGGAAAAAGGGAGATTGTGAGAAAGTCATTAAGCATTCAGAGAGATTTCTTCGGGTTGAATGCACACCACAAAACGTAAGAAGGGAAGAGCAAGACAGAGTTTAAATAAATGTTGTTTAGACCGATTCTGTCCCTAATTTTCTGATCACTGTTAATCAGCGCTAGTAAAGTGTGGTTAAATTTATTTTGAAGACATGGAGACGCATCTTCTGCGGGCAAACGCGCGTCTCTGTGCTCACAGTGGCACCTGTGCCTGCGCACTGACTTAAGGCCATTGTAATGCGTTGCGCATACAGTTCATGGCAACTGAGTAATGTGTGTCTGGCGTACATCTTAATACATTTGGACTTCACTTTCTGTGGTATAACGGCCATCCGCGCTGTGTTACAGTGTTAAAAATGCATCACCCCTTGGCGCCTGTCAGAAGAGGGCCACCCCCCCGACCAAGCCCCCGGCCACGGGTGGACGGCTGGCTTCCAGCACCCGTGTGCCCCAGGCAGAGGCTCACTGCGCTCCGGCCGCACTGGCAGATTCAGTTCCGCTGGGCCTCCTGGGTGTCTCTGGGCCGTTCCACGGGAGAGCTCCTCATTTTCACCCCCTGTGGGTAGCCCTCACCCTCCCACCAGCTTCTCTGTGAAGCTGCGGGGCCTTCCCACGCGCCCCCCGCCCCGCGGGCAGTCTCCCCGGGGCTCGCTCCTGCACCGGCCTCGCACCACGTAGAGTGGTGCCACTGATGGTGTGTTTTCTGACTCAGTAACACTGACTGGCCACCTTTTTCAGTGCACCAGCTGGGCTCTTTCCTTCTGGGTCCCTAACCACAGGGCTGCATCTGACCCGTACTGAGCGTGCACTCAGATCTTGTTGATGGATCGTTAAAGAAAGAAAAAAAAAAAAAAAAAAAGGAAGGCAGGAAGAAAGGAAAGAAGAAAAAAAAAAAAGAAAGAAAGGAAACAAAGGGGGAGAAGGAGGAAGGGAAAAAGAGGCTCAATTATTCGGGGATTTTTCCATTACAGTTTTTAGCAGCAATGAATGAAAAGCTTTGGGCAACAAATCAGGAGGTTGATGTCACACAGAGATGTGGGCTGAGGGCACTAATGGAGAAACGGCAAGGGGTCTGCAGGCCCCGTGAACAAATGCAGATGTGACTCCAAGAGCAGAATGACAGTCCTCTATTTTTTTTTTCTTTTAAATACCAGGTCTTTTGATCAAATCTTTAGGATTCTGATTATTTAGAACTTCTACTTTTTTACCAGATTTTTAGTGTGCTAACTTCCTTTGTAAAAGACTTCTTTTAAGGTAAATACATGTTATTAAAAATAAAGAGGGAAAAGTTAAGTTTAAAACATTTTCAAAGGTTAAAAATTGCATTAGGACAAACAAGACTCCTTCATGGAGTCAGTAACCAAATCTCAGAAGTGTGTGTTATCTCCATGGAGAAAATTTGAGCTTAAGTGAAACCAGAGGAGGCGGGTCACTCCGTGCTGACCCCAAATGCCTCACACTCGAGCCTGACTCCAATTCAGAACCTGCACAGAAAGGCTTTGTGGCCATCTTGGGGTATTTATTTCAAGCTAATTTTTCATCTAAGTTAGAGGAAACTTGTAAAAACCTGGGAGATAAACTGCAGAAAGGAGGCAAGACTCCAAGAGGCAGGTGTGCCTGGAGTGCCTGCTCATTTGTAAACCTCTGATTATTGGAGAAAAGAAAGAATTCTCTGGAAGAATGGCATGAGCACCTCTCAGCCCAGAAACAGGAGGCGGTGCAAACTCTCAGGAAAGGGGCCCAGACCTCAGGGAGCCGAGCTGGGCTGCGCGCGCTCAGCCCCTAACACCGTACGGAACAGGTACATCGTCTTAGGAGAAAATTTGTCCTTAGTTGATGAAAACCATTGGTCTGTCTGCTCGCTTCAGTTCTCTAAACTGGTTCTTAGGTGGTGAGAATATTCCTTTTTAAAACTAGTTGCTGTATTTGTATCAATATAAATAATTGTCTTGATAAGTTAGGTTTTTTAAAGGATATTCTGAAGATGTCTAGTCCCTTAGATGTTAGTGGCTGCTGTATACATTTGGGGATCTGAGCTAAACAAATGCCAGTGAACCAAAGACTTCTTAAAGCCTCAAACGTTTGAGGAAGCAAGGCCAGTTTTGCAAAGAAAAGGACTGTTCCCAACCCTTCATTCTGCTTCTCAGTGTTGGTTATAGAAACATTCCTGGCAGGAGCAAACTTGGAGAAAGGCTGGTTTAATACCATAACACAGGCAAGCTGAATCACGCTTCTTGGGGATTCTTATTCTAACTGTGCGGGATCCGAGAGAGAGAAATGCCTGCTCTCATCCCCCAAAGCTGCTATTGGAAGATCAAGGATGGGACGTAGAAATCTGAAGTTTTAAAACATTCTCTGGCGACTCAGGAAGAGATGGCATTGCCTGGGAACCACCACTTAAGTTATTATCTTTTATGTTACATAAAAGGAAAATGAAATCTAACTATGAAATAAGTCACTGGCCTGTCCCACCCAACAGACTTCAGCTCTGTTACAGAAGTCCTCGCAAAGTCTGTCCCCACCTGTGTTTCCTGGTGACGCACATCCCACCGGCTCTGGGTGCCTCCTGGCTGACACGGCGCTGTGTGAGTCTGATCTAGCGGACGTATACCCAAAGAGCTTATTTTGAAAGCCAAACAGACTGCGTGTTAGTCTCGGTTTCGTCTTGAATTAGTAATTTAATTATGAAAAGGGTTCTCCTCTGTCCAGGCCTTCTTCCTCATGTTCTAAATGAAAAGTTTGAAGGTAATTAAGACCTAAATGCAGTTTTGCTCTGACTGAGTAGGAAGATGTTACGGGATGTTACTCTTATGTCTTAAATTTTGGTTCAATTTCATACATACTCTTGGCAAATTTCGCCCAAGTTACGTACTTGAGGGCAAAGTGGACTGGGTAAGTAATTCCTGGAGCCAGCAGGGAAAAAAGCCAGCCAGACGGCTGACCACACTCAGGAGTGATCCCACCAGAGAGTGACTCACGCATACCATTTGCTTCAGTGCACTGGTCTGAGTGATCACAGGAGATCAAAAGTCAGACTCATAACAGGAAGTGCATCTAAAATTATAGCCCCCTCCCTGAACCTGACCTTCCTGCTATCTGTTCTTTTTGATGGGGCATAATTGGGCCGGCTCTGGTTACCGGGACACAGCCAAACGGTCAGAAGGAGGGTGCACCCCCCCCGCATCAGTCACAGAAGAGGGTTTCTTTGTGCCTGCCGGCTCCGGGCGGCGGGGCCGGGGTCAGTTCCCAGCTTTATAACTGCAGATCATTTTCGGCTTCAATGCTTAGCGAGGACCCAAGTTTCTCCAGATGGCTTTTCTATAAAAAGGTGAGTGCCTGACCATCCATCTTGTCCCTCTCCCTGAAATTTTTAAACTTTTTCTTGAGAAAAAAACTCTAACGAACTCCAGTAAGCTTCCTTTTGGGTCTTGGGCAACCTCTGGTGCCGAGCAGGGCGGCAAGCCTGCCGTGTGAGAGGGGGCGAAAGCTGTTATCTGATCCTCAGACAGCTCCCAATGGGGCAGGGCTTAGAAGCTGAGATGGCCTCGAAAATAACGGTGTGCCTAATTTCTATTACGTGTAAATAGATTTCAAAGAAATAAAGATGTATTGGATTAGTGTCATAATCTATCTGAAAGCTTTATATATAAAAATATACATATATGTATATGTATTATAAATACATGACTTATACCTATATAAAATTTAATTATAAATATATATAATCTATATTTTACATACACACACACACACACATACACTAAATACATATTTAAAGCAAAACAAATGATCAGAAGAAGATGTAACTAGAAAGGCTTTTTTAAGTGTGAAGTCACTCTTCAGTTTCACATGCTGGCATCTCGCTCTAGAACTCCGGCCCGTGCTGCTTGCCAGGGACAGGGAAGCAGTTGGAGAAACAGTGTATGCAGGTCACTCCCCTGTCTGTGCCCTGGATGATCGCCTCCTTCTCCACCTTCTCGGGCTGCTGGACTTCCATTCTCCTCCAGATCCTCACTGAACCTGCTCTCGAGTCCTCCTATGAGGATTTATTTCCTTCTTCCAGAGCAGGCACCATGCAGTGTTGAGTTTGCTCCCAACTCTTGTCTGTATCGAGCTCCTCGAAGGTCAGGGCCACATGTTTTTATGTGGGTCCCCAGCTCCAGACAGAGGCCTGAGCGAAACTAGATAGAGTGTGGGGTAGGATGATGACCAGGGCAGTGAGAATGTGAAGGTGGGAAGCCACGGTACCGAAGACTCCTTTGGCAAAGTCAGGGTATGACCGTGACGCGGGCAGCTGAGCTGGGCATGGAAGAATGGTCATTGGAGATGAAGATGTGAAATTATGCAGAATCAAGTGGAGCCTTTCTGTTACTGTTCAGGTCACCTGGAAAGGCGCCAGGAGAAGTGATGGAGAATCAACAGTAGCCACGTTCTAGGGGATGAGCAGGAATGAGTGGGGGTTTGGTGGATGACAGCAACGGGACAGCATGAGGTCAGTGATTTGTGTTCTAAGGAGATTAGAATTTTTTTAAAGGGGAATTAAAAAACATTTTATATTAAAATATTAGGTCTTAGGTCAGGGTCCATCGACATTGCTAGTGAGGACCACAGTGACAACCACAACCAATCTCGCCCCGTCCCACTTGCTCTTGTGTCTTGAAGAGCGGCTGATGGAGGGTGCTGGGGTTTTCCTCAGCGTGGAGCCGTTCTCCAGGTGGCCCGAGTGCCAAGCCCCTCTCCAGCCGCCAGAGCCTCTCAGGTCTTCCATTCTGATGCTCTTCTTGTAAGAACGTGGGCATTACACACAGTCGTTGTACTTACGTCTTCTGCAACGATTCAGTGCTGTGTCTCTTGCCGTGGGACAAAATAAGACTCCAGCCCATCTTATGTTCAAGAAGAACGTCTACAGTTGCGCCGAACAGCATAAGCGAGGTCATTCAAAGCTACTCCAAGAGTGTAGAAGAGCCAGCCCCTATCTGTATGTGGAACTCTTTAAAAGGACACAAATGTGCTTATCTTGAGGGAAAACGTACACTGTCAAGGTGGAAAAGACAAAGGAGGACGTTCTAGGCAGGGAGAAGAGCCTGCGCAAACGCACAAAGACGTGAGTGAGGACATTACGATGAGGGTGACGGGGCCCAGCTGCCTGCGCACAGCTTGGGTAGGGCTAGGACCAAGGCAGAGGGGAAGCTTATTGGCAGCTGTTGCAGACCGAACTCTCGCCCCGAGGAAATGTGTTTGATCAAATTGCTTCTTGCCCGACTCTCCAGTCTCTCGGAACCTGGCTGTCTGGGCGTGAGCGGCGGCGACCAACTAAAATGTAAGCGGTGACATCACAGCTCGCGTTTTCAGGTGCTCTGCGCGGATAACGGGGTCAATATTCAAGTGTCTTGTCTGTTTCACAAATGATGGAGGCCTCGTGTTTCTTCTGTAGGTAAAACCGGATGGAAGTGCACCGACGGGAACGGTAACAAGCCCCCGCCTCCTCACGTGTCCTGGACCCTCTGACGGAGGAGCCCAGGGCGGTCTTCCCAGTCTCGAGAGTTGTTTCGGAAGTGGCTGGGCGGCCCTCAGCTGAGCTCTGTGCTCAGGGCATTACCAGATTTGTCCCAAGTCCTCTCTCATGGCGACACCACCAAGATGATAACAGAAACACCACTTCCGTTTGCAGAAAGCACTTCACAAACATCCCACGTTCAGTGTGAGGCAGGATCTGTGTTATTAATTCCAATCTGAAGTTGGACCCAGAAGCTCAGAGAGGTCACACAGCTACAAAATGTCCAAAAATATGGCAACTGATTTTTATTTTTGTAATCTTGAGCTCCTTTTTTTTTTTTTAAATCAAGACTTAAAACTTTACAAAACAGTTATCAGTGCCGTTTGAGCATCATCAGATTGTAACAGCCCCACTCAGACAGACAGTCCTTTCTCTGGGTAGCTACAATTTCTTTTCTCAAGAGTCACAGCCATCAACTCTTTAACTGTGGTTGCCTTAAAGCATTTTGATAAGATTCGTACACAGATTACTATTATTTAATGGATGTTTATTTTAAATAGCTAGTCACTTACGCATTCAGACTAAAATAACCCCTCTGCTCAATCTTCCTTAAATGGCTAGTGTATTATTTTCAACTGCATTCAAGCAATAAAGTAGCAGAAAGGCAATTCCATTGATGAACCAAGCAAAGTTGAATGTTAAAAGCAAATTCTTTCACATACTGCTACAAGATGCAGTAACTCTAAAGTTTAGAGTCTCAACCAAATTGGGTTCCCAAAGCTGTAAGTTAAGTGCTTTGATGTGCTATGAAAAAATAAAAATAAGTAAAAATACAGCATCTTATGCATCCATGAGAATCTGGCCCTTTTACTTCTCAGATTTTTTGTAGCAGACTTTCTTTACCAAGCAGAACTGTTTAGTTCCTGGAACCAAATGTGGCAGCACTCCGGTCCCTGGGCTAAGTGTGCTCTTGGGTTAAAGGGTTTTAGGAGATAGGCTGGGGCTTCATTCAGCAAGAATTGAATGCATGTCTACTATAATCCCAGCCATGAGAAAGTTTTCCAGAGATAAAGCAGTATGTGTCCTGTTTTGAAGGATCAGGGCTACTGAGGGCACTAGAGAAGTCGTCCAAGGCTCCAGACGGAGGCATTTAATAGGACCCGGGACACAGAGAAGAAGCCGAGGGGCCGGGTCCTCACTGCAGACAGAACAAGTGTCAATGTGTAGAAGTTGAAGGCACAAGGCGAGCAGGGCATGTCTGCTGAACCACAAGCCAGACCAGATGCTGAGGAGTCTGGAAGGCTGGCAGGCCCGCATTGGTGTCCCCCCATGGCTGATAATTAGGCTGCTATCTCCACCTGAGTCCCTGTCTTTGCGACCAACTCAGGGCTCAACCTGCCCGCTCTCAGTCCAGCCTGCACTCCTTCCCCCGGAGACACCTGCCCCCACCTCCACCCGCGTGGCTGCCCTCACGCTGAGGGGCCTGTGGGCATTGGCAAGTTCCCCCCGCCCCCGCTCCTTCTGTCGCCCACCTTCCATGTCAACCCTTGTCGATTTTCTGCACAACATCCATTATTGATCTGTTTTCTATTAACAGACCCCTAAGGAATGTTTTAAGGGTATATAACCACCTTTTAGGAAAAAAAAAGAAATGACCCTCGGCCTGAATCAAAGGTAAATCCCCACTTGTGTAAACCAGTCATAATAATTACATTCTTCTGGCCAGTGCTTGGTTTATGTCAGTGGTTGTGTGATGTAGTTCTGACTGGTAAGATGTGAGGGCAGGCCAACTGAAAAACGAACGGTTTCCCCTTAGTTAAAACAAAACAAAACAAGGACATGCAGGAAGCAGTGGTCCCTTCTGTTGCTGGATGCGGACCTGCCTGAATACATGGTCCAGCACCGCAGCCTCTATCCTGACACCAAGAAGAGAGCTCACCTGCAAAGGGGTGAGCAGAGAGGCAGAAGCCCGAGGCCTTGGGAAGTATTCCACCCTGAGGCCACCCTGCTTCAGCTGAAATAATGAAAGTCTTTGTTTCCTTCAGCAGCAGGTGAGTCAAGGCTTCAGTTACTTGCACCCAAGAGCACTGTGGTTGAGTCTCTCTGTCTCCAGACTTCTGAACAGGATTCCACACAGTCGGATGCATTTCCTTTGGATTTAGTTTTCTACCTCCCAGGACAGTAGGGATCCAATAGCTTTGAAAACAATTCAGTTTATGGCTCTGTCTTGTGACCACACCTTAGAAAAACAGCTGGAGGGGTCACCTCCAGATTTGGAGGCTGTATCTAGAGTGATCTTTAGTAACATGTGAGCACTAGGAAATTTACTAAATTTACTTGGGAAAAGCTCTGGGGTGGAGGTGGAAAGACACAGAAAAGATAAGCAGTCTTTCTTTGACGTGGCTAAGAATGAAATGCCTTGAGATGTCTTGTGGATGACTGAGTTGCTAGGGCAGAAAAACATAAGCCTGGGTTCAGCTTAAACCCAACTAAAACAGAAACCGAGGGGACTAATGCACAAACATGGAGGATTTCTGGTCAAGCAGGTTTTACTAGGAGACTCTAGAAATACTCCAGGGTTACTTGTAGCAAGGTTTTATTTATTTAAGAGTGGTTTGAGGATGATACCGAAGAATCGGTAGCCAGTGCACTAAAGGAATGTAGGACATCATGTGTACCAGCGACCAGGACCAGCCGCAACTGACCAGAATTACCTTGAATTCAATTATCTATTTCCCATTTGCCAAAAGCTTATTGGAGAGTAATACTATCACAGCAAAGATATGCATTCGATCCCTTAATTTACACACTGTCCTCCTTTCTTACTCATTCAAGTATTTTTGCAACAAATCTTTATTTTGTGTGTGTCATATATAAAGCACCAATCTAGAATTCTGAGACCCAGCAGTAAAAAGACAAGCTACATTCCTATCTTTAAGAAATATATATTCTCATTGGAAAAGAAACATTGAACAGGGAAAGGAATGTAATGATTCCAAATATTAATCAATGCTGTAAAGAAAAGTGAAAGGAATGGAGATAGAGTGGGAGAGTGAGGAAGCGGGCATTACCTGGAAGGGTTTTGGAAAGACGGTCTCTGTGTTGAGACCTGAATCTTTAGAAGGAAGCTTACCAGTAAGATCTGAAAAAGAGAACAATCTGTGTACCCGGAGGGTGCCACCGACTGCAGATGCAGGACCTGTGGGCATGGGGTGGGGGCGCTCACTGTACTTGGCCACTTTATAGAAGGAACTTGAGCATCTGTGGGCTTTGGTATCCAAGACGGTCCTGGAACCAATCACCCATGATAGCAAGGGGTGACTGTACTGCAGACAGAGGCACGAGCAGGTGCAAAGACAGCAAAGAGGAGATGGTTTGAGCCAAGTGTTTTCTCAACGTGACCACAGCTGGTGACGGAGGGGACAGTACCGAGAGAAGATGTTAGCAGGGTGGGCAGGGATGGGTCTTGCAGCGTCTGGCAGCTCTTGGGGGAGAGTTAGGAGGCACAGGCTCTCCGCTGTGAGGACGGAGCTGTGGTCTGGCAAGAGATTAGCCATCAGATGAGGAACTGGTTCCTCCTGGAGACGTGGAGCCAGACGCCCTGGACACCTGTGGGTCACAAAACGGCATTTTGGAATCACTTTGTTAGAGTTGTTAACAAGTAAGACTTTGTCTTGAAGCCATTGGTTTCCATTGAGAAACTTAAAGAAACCTTCCTATGAGCGTCATGGGTGGATTTATTTAAAGCAGACGAAGACAGGTTCACACCGTGCATATCACTCAACACACTGCAAGGCGTGCTCCTCCAGAGGATTCTTTGGAAAAAAGTAGCTGAAACAACTGATGCTCTTCCTCCTCCTAATTTCTCAGTAAATGCACTCGATCAACTATCCCCTTCGCTTTTTGTTTTTTTCAACTCCTACTCAACTTGAATCTTTTTTTTTTTTTGACTTAAAAATGTATTGAGGTAGCACATGCATAGAGAACATTTGACGTAACAGGGGTATACAACTGGTAAACTTTCACAACCCACACACCTGCATAATCAGCACTCAGACCAAGAAACAGAATGTTTGCAGAACCCTGAAAACCTTCGTTGTACTCGCTCCAACTGACCCGAGTTTATTGCATTGTGAATCACACATTTAATAACACTTCCTCTCGCGCGTGGGCTGGTGGGAAATCCAGAACCCTGTTTGGGGCCCATGACTAGCGAATGTCAGAACCTTACGGTGGGTTTGTACGTAGTGACCTCCCACTCACGGTTTTGTTCACATCTTCCTCGTGACCTTTGTCATTTGCCTGATTTTTGGTCTTTAATTTCTCTCGGTGTCACTGGGTATAAATTTGTAAGCCATGGAGAACTTTTCAGGAGCACAAGGACACGGAGATACAACTTGTGATCATTATGTTTCCGTAAGGCTTATTCCAGACAATCTGGATTCTAGTCCTGAAACTAGAAGAGCGCAGCAGGAAGGCAGATTGGCCCCGACCGCACAAATGCCTGGGTGTGAGTAAAGCACACAGGCCAGGACACCCGCCTAAAACCGCACCCCAAGGGCCTCTGGCAGAGGCCACGGGCCCCTGTGTCGTTTCACACGGGAGACGGCACACCCACACGCTGGATCACGTCTCCGCCCCAGGGACCGGGGGCTTGGTTACTGTGGGGAAGCCAAGGCGTGCCCTCCGCTTTTCAGAGCCCAGGAAGAGACGTATGAGAGGAGCCCAGCGTCAGTGGCCAGCTGGTTAGGATGGCCCCCGACTAGGGAGTGATCGGGGTGTGGCGCCCCCTGCAGGCACGCAAAAGCCCTACAGTCTCCTCTCTGGCCCGTGAATATAATCTCTACCTGGTTCTTCCTGTAAATCGGCTGATACCGTTAACGAAGTGCACTGATCCCGAGTTTAAAATGTATTTAATCATTTTAATCTACTAGGCATTTCAAGGTCTTTATTGATTTTTAAAATACACTTTTACTTTAGAACAGCTTTAGATTTTTTTTTTTTAAATGCAAAGATAGTTCAGAGTTCCCGTCTCTCTCATGCCCAGGTTCCTCTCATTAACATCTGACTTTAGTGTGGAACATTTCTCACATTCAGTGAACCAGCACTGATATATTATAATTAATGAAGGATCTGCATTATTCAGATTTCTTGGGTTTTTACCAAATGTCCCTTCTCTCTTCCAAGATGCCACGTTACTGCTACATTCCATGTCCCTTCTGGCTCCTCTTACTTGTGACAGTTTTTCAGACCCCTTGTTTTGGATGACCTTGAAAAGTTTGAAGACCATTGGTCAGATTTTTTGTAGAATGCCCCTCAATTTGGATGTTCTGGTGATATTCGCAGTGTTGGAAGACACCTCAGAGGGAAGGTGGCATTTTTATCTTCCCACATGAAGGATACAAACTATGAATATGACTCATCATTGTTGACACTGACTGAGATCACCCGCTGAGGTGTTCGTCAGGTTTCTCTGCTGTAAATTTACTCCCCCCCACCCCCTTTCCGCATAATAGTATTTGCAAGCAAATCTTTCTTCAGACCACATTTAAGGTGTGTTGAGTCATTCTTCCTCTTCCTGAGAGCAGAGACTCTAAATTATTTGAGATGCTTCTCTGTATGGGCTGTTTGTCTGTCCTCCTCCATGTATTTATGTATTTATCTAGTCACCTATTTACATCAGTATGGACTCATGGGCATTTTATAATTTGGGTTACAATTCAATATTATTTTGTTTATTTTGTCGCTCCATTTTTTCCCCAGCTTTGGCCTTCAGAAGCTCTTCCAGTTGACTCCTGTGTGTGTGTGTGTGTGTGTGTGTGCGCGCGCGCATGTGTTTACACTACTGTGTTTTCTGGTGCTACAAGATGCTTCAGGCTTATCTTGTAAAATGTCTGCCCTAGTCTTAGAATAAGCAAGCTCTCCAAGGAGTTTGGGTCCTCGTATTGGAGAATGGTGTTAGAAACCAAAGTCTAGGGATTAAGTGTGCTCATTACTACAGGGGTGTCCTTGTTTCTAGACCCTCCTGGCTGACAGAACAAGGAAAGGCACGTGTGCTACCCTGTGTTCATACACACATCTGTAAATATGTCTGTACGTAACCTCTGTCTGTATGAAGCTAATCGTGAGCGTACTGATGGCCTTAGCTCTGATCAGTATTAGCAGATGAATCCTTCTAGCCTGCTCGCCTTCCTTATCTGTAACTTCCTGCTCAAACAGTGAGGAACTGGACTCTGATCATTTCTTGCCACCCATTCACTAAACTGTTCAGCTCCAGTACATGCATATATAGTGGCAACAGGATTGTTAACCTGTGCCATCATGAGAAACAACTTTATTGACCAGAGTACACTCCTTACATGTAGTTCCTTTTGTTCTTAGTCTTGTTGACGCCACTCATTTCCAATGTCATGCTTATTAATTTTTAAAAAGAATAATGACACCATAAAATATTTCATTCATACAAGTACCAAATGCAGGCACATACAACTATCTATGTTTTGTTTTTTTTGAACAATTTTTTAAGTAAGCCTTGTGTGACTGATTCACTTACCAATCTAATTAGTCAAGCAACCCCAGCACTGGAGGTTAATCCGCATGTTCTACTGTGTAACGTGATGGGAGAGAATGAAAGCCGCAGAGTTAAGCAGAGGTGACACAAGGTACACTGACTGAAGTCAGCTTTATTGTTTTCTAGGACTATGACTTTGGGGCCATCACTTGGTCTATCTGAGCCACAATTTCCTCGTCTACGCAAGAGGGCTTACTGACTTCTCAGTGAGTAAATATCCACGTAAGATCCTTAGCATAGAGACTCATTTGACGAAGACATTCAACAAATGCTGTTTTTAGTTTATTTTTAATTATTTCTCTTACTGTCCATAGGTCCTTAATTGAGGTCAAGTCACTGCCATGACAGATAGCCCCAGCGGTGACCTCCGGGCTGTGGTGATGGCCGTTCTCCAATAACCTTGGTTTGGGCTCTTCCGTTAGCATCGTCCCAAAGGGCTAGCAATTGATTTTCCACAAAAGAAAGGTTTGCTTTTCAACTGTCACAGGACTCCAACCCGAAATGCCCCCTGCGCCATGAGGGCTCCTGCCTGTGGGGAGCTCAGGCTGTAAATCAGGGCGCTGCAGACTCGCACCCTGCTGAGCAAACAGGGCAGGAGAGGCGCTGCAGGCTGCGGAGTGGCGGCTGCCTGCGCGGGCGCCCAGCGTCCGGCGAGCCGGGGCAGCCCCGGAGAGACAGCGTGAGGTGGATGGACGTCAGAGATGCCAGCTCCCTGTGTTTCTACAAATGGAGTTTCTTATCCAAGTCGTCCACCACCCCAAGACTTCATTTATTTTTCTAGCTTGGTAAAACAATGGCTCTTTTATATGGTATCTGAATAATGCAAACCCAATAAAGGCAAAGGGAAATCCTATCGTCAAATGTGACAGGGAACACGGGCTCTAAGTGTGTGAGTGGAAATGATCTCTTTCACAACATCACAGGACAGCGGACAGAAAGATGAATGTCAGTGTTGCACCTGGAATAGAGTTTAGTAATCCAAGCCCCTAGCGTGGAGGGGAGGGCATGAAAAAGGGAGAGAGAGAGAGAGAGAGGTTTCTCAGCCATTGCTGCACTACGATTCCTGATGGTGTCAGGAGATCGTTCCATCAATAGGCACTTCGGGTACAAGAGCTCGGTCTTGTCTGGGCGCCCAAACAAGGAGACCCCACCCCGATCGTCCTGACGCGCGGACGCCAGCTTTCCAGCAACGCCCGGTATTGTCTTTTCATGTGTGAAATCACTCTCTTTGGTACGAACAGGCCAAATGTGATACATGTTACATGTTGAATGGGGCTGGGGTTCCGATGACACTTAGAGCCCTGTGAAGACCAGGTCCACAGGATGTGATTTTTATAAAAGATAACTGAGTTAGGGAGACAGCGCGGCCAGGGCTCCAGCCACCTGGGGGGAGGGCAGCTTGGATCTGCAGCAAGCTCTCGCACGAGGGTGTCCCTTCCTGGTCCTCTCTCAGGGCTGGCTGTGTCCGCCCCTCAGCTCCGCCTGGAGCCCTGCGGTCTGGACGGCTCTCAGGCTGTGAGCACCCACTTGGCGTCGATCTTACTGCTCTGACTTTGGCTTCTTTATGTGCTCTGTCCTCTGATATCATTCCAGCAAGTCTCTACGAGTCCTCAAGTTCCTTCTCTTTAAGGGGCGCTGAGATTTGTTTGTTTTCTGTCTTGTTTTTTGACTGGTACGTCCTTCACCAGACTTACGCTGCTTTTTCTGGTCTGGTTTGCAGCCTTTTCTCAGTGAGGCCTAATCGCGCATGACTTAGACATGACGAGTGTTACTTCTGTGACATCATTGATCAGAAATGTTAACAATACCTTGTCAAACCACCAAAGCCCCGCAAAGAGAAAAGCGTGACCATTCCTGGTTTATGGCTGTAAAAAAAAGGTTTGGGGCCATCAGGCAGTTGAATGACTTGTCCAAGGTCACAGAGCCAAGAAGTGACAGGATGGTGGTTCTGACCGGATCTCTCAACCACACACCCCTGCCCATTTCAGCTTGACATTTTCCTTTACATAACTTGATGCAACCGGGAACGTTATCTTCATTTACACGAGAGGAAACAAGGTCAGAGAAGGGAAAGATTATTTTCAAAGTCACACAGTGGCAGAGCCAAAAGATAAACTAAGGTCTGCCTCTCTCCCAAATTCATGTTCCCAATATACCATCCAGCCTCATTAGCACCCTTAGCATGAATGACAGAATTTTAATTGAAAAATTTGAAAGCATCTCCCAGAAACCAAATAACAGAGAAGATACAACAGTTACCATCTTAACTGTTTAATGAAAACAGCAGGCAAGTTGGTTCTCTAAGAAGTCAGAGGCGTTAAATTTAGTTTTGCACATTTAGGGACCAGCCCACAGGTAAAAACAGCAACAAAAGCAAACAAACAAATACAAAACCAAAACAACAGAAAAAGCCCTCGTATGTCTGTGTCTGCATCTTGAAGTCTCTCTCACTTGTCCTTCTTAATTAATTAAACTTGCTCCTGAAGCATTTTTTATACCTTTTGAGACACACATCGGTGCACCCCTCACCCCAGGAATCTATTGCACTTACGCGTCATCAGCTGGGCGGCAGCTCGGTGGTGTCATTGTCACTGTAAATAAAGCTGTCATTTTATTACCACCAGGAGTTCAGATGGAGGCATGCTTACTTACAGGAAGTACTTCCAGCGTTAAAGGCATCATCTCTCATGGACGTCCTCAACCAAGCTCCCTCTCCTCCTGGGAGGGCAGATCTTTAAGGCAAAGGCTTTCTGAAAAGAGACGAGAATGAGGAGGTGTGAATGATGGCGGTGAGAAGCTGCTCAAATTCACAGTAAAGGTGAACACCTGTTTTATTGGAAGAGCTTTCAAGGAAAGGCACCAAAGCTTGGCAGGTCTGAGGGACGGCCGGGGTGACCCCGGGAGCCCTTGCGGGTCCTGGCATCTCAGAGGACCGCATGGCAGGCGCAGCGGCCGACCGCTAGGGGCCTGGCTCCGCTGATGGGCTCGTTGCCTTCCCAGCCTGAAGTGCTTTGTGTCTCAGTCCAGTGCCATTTCCATTCCCAAATCCCTGCGAGGCTTTGCTTGCTACCCCGCTGATTGTCTGAGAGCTTCCTGTGCGCACGGCCCTGGGATCACTCGGCACGTTGCAGTGAGCTGAACGGACCGCGTCTCTCCGGACGGAAAGACAGGCGTGCATGCATATATCTGCATCCCTGGAGCTCAGCACAGTGCCTGACCCAATGGACAAGGTCAGCAAAGGGTGCTGAATAAGTTATTTTTCTCTGTTGAGAGGTAAGTCAACAGGAATGGTATTAGGTGACTGAGAGCTACAGCCAGCTCCGCAGCCATTAAAGTGTGGAACGGAAGTGCTGACTGGCAAGATTGCCTCAGAGCCAGACTCACGGCGCGGCCGCTCACGGCCCAACCAGCTAACGGTGCGGAGTGGCTGACCGAGGCCATCGGGGCAGGGCAGGGGGCTTGCCGGGTCGTTTTCTGCACCTGCACACGGAGCTTCCTCTTCCTGACTCGCGCGTGTCTTTTCCTGCTCCATGTGCCCAGGGAACTACCACTAACAAGCACTGAAACTTAACCCACAGTCATGAGAAGCGGGCTGTGTTCCGTCCATCTTTTCTGCACAGTGCGGATGCAGCATTAAAATAAAACCTATGAACGATTTCCACGTGTAAGTGTCCTACCGGCCTCCTCCCAGACGTCTGTAATGGACAGCGCCTGTGGCTCCCCCCGCCGGGGTCCTGAATGGAACCCCTCCCCCATTAGCAGGTCAAGTCCTCCCTGAGATGGGGCCCCAGATCCCCAGGGAGAGGGCGGGAAATTCACACTCATCCAAGCACGCCGTGTGGTAAGTCATGCGCTAATGCTGCAAATACATTTTGTACTTCAAACAGTTCATAGCACCTTACATGTAGTTTCTGATTTGCAGTCACAGGGGTTTTATGATATAGTTACGATCTCCACGTCACATGAAACAAAGATCGAAAACAGTGAACAGCTCATCCATGCTAATATGTTATCAAGGATTTTGACAAAAGTCTGACTGACTTCAAAACCTGTGTTCTTCCTACCACAGCAACTGCCTTCCAAACTGTGTAACTTGAGGATTTTATTCCGGGAGGCAGCGATGACTTGCTTGGTATCGTTTATCTTTCCCTGTCGATGAGTAGGGACAGACGTCCAGCGCGCCCCAGACGCCGTTCCGGGCGCTGGGAGTTCCGCGGTGAAAACAGCACACGGTCTCGCACTCAGAGCAAGCAGATGAGGGGCGGGATTAACTGTCTTCTCTCATATCCAGTGTGTAGAATAATTACGCAGGTTTTATGCATTGCCATGTCCTCAGATGCTTTGGAAATGTCCAATTAAATACATTCAGCCCTGCCCCTGCAAATACACCGCATCCCATTCAGTCAACTCTGGGGTAACTGGCAGCTCATGTTCATTCTCTGATGAAAACTTCCAGTATGGAATATAAGAGGTCTGCTTTATCAACAACCATCCAGTATTTGGATATATCATTCCCATACAGAAACAGATAACATAAAACCTGTTCCCGGGAGGGTGTAGCTCAGTGGTAGACTGTATGCCTAGCGTGCACAAGGTCCTGGGTTCAATCCCCAGTATCTCCATTAAAAAATAAATAAGCCTAGGTACCTCCCCGCTAAGTAAACTAGTTAATTAAACAATTAAAGACAAAATATTTTTAAAAAATAAGATTTTTTCAATAAAATAGTTTTCTAAATTTGATTTTCAAAATGGTAAACATGGCTCTGCCTCTCTCTAAAAGTGGTAACAACAAAACAAAGGCAAGAGAGAATAATACAAAATTCCATCTAATGAAAGTGACAAATGTGTTAATCCACATGGACACACTTACGGAGGATTCCAGGGGCTTCTGATTTCAGGCCAGGGAGGCCATGGAAGGATTGTGGCCCCCAGGTTGGAGGTAGAGCTTCCTGAGAACCTAGTTTGGCACCAAAGAGGGTCAGGAAATAGGGAGCTCAACCAAGGACCACACAGGTGCTCCGTGACACAGGGGAGACACTGTGCGTCAGAGACCGGCTGGTCGGGAGCCCCCGTGAGCTGCCACTTGCTTCAGATGTGAAAAAATTAAAGCTAATGAACTTGCCCCACCGTCAAATCTGTGCCATCGCTTATACACACATAGCAGATTTTAAAAGACTTTTGCCACATACTAGATTTCATCTGAAAAACTGCACATTATTTCATTTCAACTTTAAACTATGCACCTATGATTTAAAAAAATACTGTGTTTGGAATTTTTCCCCTTTTCCCAAATAAGTGTGACTAAATATAAACTTGTTCCATGTACTTGCAGCCAGGGGGCTTAAGGGAACAGGCCCTCCAGGGAAGAAGAAAGAACTTTGATTTGTAGTCTTTTCCAATTTCTGCATCGTAAATACTCCCGCTGCGGCCAATTTCAAGCTACCAATGCAGGAACACCTGGCTCACAAAATTCCTGAATATTTGACTTGGTTTCAATTTGGTTCTAAAAGCCAGTGGGAGCGGGCCGCAGCGCTCCACAGCACCCCTTTATCTACACGATAACACATTTTTGTGAGGCGCCCTGAAATCACACAGATCATCTTATCTTTTTCTATGCCAGAGAATAAATCAGAATGTTTTCCTTTTTATTACATATAACAGATTAGAAAAAAAAAATCAGACAATCCGAAGAAGACTACAAAAAATGAAGTTCAACATGAAACATGGAAAGTACTCGTGGATGTCTGGTGAGTTGCGTTGTTGATGGTGGGGATGGAGCAAACCCCTAATGGAGGGCTTCGGTCAGATGTTCTTCAGAGAGATGCAGTGCCCGTCTGGTTCTTCTCCGAGCCTGAGCTGACCTTCTGGTGGAGCAGGAGACCCAGCTGCACCAGAGGTCCCTGGGGCTCCACTCTCAGCTGCAGGCTTTTTGCCCAGGTCCGAGCTCAGGGTGCTCAGTGCCGGCCAGCCGTGCCTGCCGCTCAGGACACAAGACTGGGAGCCAATGTATCTAAATACCTCAGTTGCAAACAGAGAGTAAACTGAAGACACAAGTCAGAGCCATGATGTAGTCCAGCGCCCCGTATCCCCTGCAAACAGGGAGTCATAGCTCTCCCTGTGGAGAGAGGACAGTAGGAGCAAATAGCACTCATGTCATCCTCCACATTTGACGTTCTTCCACGAGAACATGTTGGCAAAAGCCTTTCAGCCTTGCTTCCCGCACTTCCCCAGCATCTAGAAGAGAGCCCGGCACATGCATGTCCCCCCACATACTTTGGTCCTTGTGGGAGGAACGTCTCTTACCTAATTTCCCACCTGTGCAAGTTCATGAAGCTAGATATGACTGATGAGAAAATTGGAATCCTTTGCATTCCAATCCTTTTTCATATAGTGTTTATGATAAACATCGACTGGCAAGTGACAGAAACTGTCTAGAATTGCTTTAATTATAGAGAATATCTTATAGCAGTGAGCAGCATCTTAACCTTGAAGGCCTTCAGTGGAGCCCAGCCCCATGCAGGATTAGCCCTGGAGCAGAAGCACCTTTATTTTCTCCACGGGGCCTCGGAGAGCTGAAGGCTGTGCCAGCACCTCGTGCAGAAAGTGTCAGAACAAGACAGAGGAGCGCCATGTGCCACTCACATTTCTGCCAGTAGCTGTGGGAGTTCAGGAGAGTCACCTAACCCCTCTGAACTTCATTTCCCTATTTCTAATGTGGGACAATGGATCTCTGTTCTTCTGATCACAGACCAAATGAGTCAATGTTATGAAATATATTTTTTTAAACTTTAAAATAAGAGACAACACAAGATTAGTTTATTAACAGTCAAGAACTGTCCTTCTCTTTAGGCTGAAAATGCAAATCAGATAAATAATTGCCATTGATTTAAAAAAATCTCACTAGCTTTTCACATCAAGAGTTGCATCAAGATGACCTGGAGTAAAACAAAATCTGTTTAAGGATATATAATTTCAAGAAAAAATAAAATAAAATAAAATACACAGCCTTTTCAAAATTAAAGACCCTTTAGGGTTTTGTGATTCTCAAATCAGAGAGAAGTGAAAAGATACGTAATACCTTCACGATTTACTTGGAGGCAGTTCAACTAGGCGGAGAGAAGGCTGAGAGATTGTTGACAGGCAAATTGCTAACCTGTGGCATGTGTCTCCCTCTGACAGAAACAGAGAAGATTTGAAAGAATTTATGTTGTCAGATGGCGTTATGTTTACTGGACCTGATCCTAAATCTTAGAAATTAAAAGGCCTTAAATTTTGATCTTCAAGTGTCAAAAAAAGGTTAAACCATTTTAGAGAAAAACAACATGCTTTCAGTAGAGCCCGGGGCCACGTAGGAACATGAATTCCTGAGTAGTGGGAGTTCCACACCCAGGAAATAAATAGGCGGAAAGTAAGGGCTAGTCGCTTTCATGGATCGTCTCTTTCCATGTAGCTCTTCTCCTGCCCAGAATAATAAAAAAAAAATTACGTGTTGAGATATAAGCAATGCTGCCCATCACGTTAGTTCTACTACTTAGTCTGACTCTGAAAAACAGAAAAAGTGTAAATTAGCACAAGCTTGCTCTTTCTTTGGCATTTGTCTACTCACCTACTCATTTTTTTCATTCATTGAACAAACATTTCTTTAACAAGCATGTTGTGTGAAGTAGCTGGGAAAATTCTAAAACGAAGGTAGATTATGCAGACAGTATTTTTGCTATCTCTCTTACAGACTTGATGTTCCAGTAAGATAAATGAGGTAGGTCGATAGATTTTTAAAAACAGATGATTGATTGGTAAAGATATGAATCACTAAACTGCAAGTAGAATGTAAAAATACATCTGAAAAAAAACTGAAAACCAAATAAGAAGCATAGAACTTGGAAGCTTGGCTAATTGGGACTGGTATTTCAAATTGCACAATTTCTCTTTAGGGAGGTTCACTTATTTTTTTTATTTATTTTATTTCTTGTATTTTTTTTATTGAAGTATAGTCGGTTTACAATGTTGTGTCAATTTCTGGTGTACAGTACAAAGCTTCAGTCATACATGAATAAACATATTTTTTTCCTATTCTTTTTCACCATAAGCTGCTACAAGACATTGAATATAGTTCCCTGTGCTATACAGTATAAACTTGTTTATCTATTTTATATATACCAGTCAGTATCTGCGAATCTTGAACTCCCAATTTATCCCTTCCCATTCCCTTCCCTCCCTGGTAACCATAAGTTTGTTTTCTATGTCTGTGAGTCTGTTTCTGTTTTGCAAATAAGTTCATTTGTTTATTTTTTTTTTCGATTCCACATATAAGTGATCTCATATGGTATTTTTATTTCTCTTTCTTGCTTACTTCACTTAGAATGACATTCTCCAGGTGTATCCATGTTGCTGCAAATGGCATTATTTCATTATTTTTTATGGCTGAGTAGTATTCCATTGTATAAATATACTACAACTATTTTAACTACATTCCCACCAACAGTGTAGGAGGGTTCCCTTTTCTTCACAGCCTCTCCAGGATTTATGGTTTTGGTCAAATCTTTGACAAAAGAGGCAAGAACATACAATGGAAAAAAGAAGACAGTCTCTTCAGCAAATGGTGTAGGGAAAGCTGGACAGCAGCATATAAATCAATGAAGTTAGAACACTCCCTCACATCATACACAAAAATAAACTCAAATGGCTTAAAGACCTAAAACAAGACACAATAAATCTCCTAGAAGAAAACATAGTTAAAACACTATCTCACATATATCTCAGCAGTGTTCTCCTAGGGCGGTCTACCCAAGCAATAGAAATAAAAGTAAAAATAAACAAATGGGACCTAATTAAACTTAAAAGCTTTTTGCACAGCAAAGGAAACATAAGCAAAATAAAACAACCACCTACAGAATTGGAGAAAATATTTGCAGAAGATGAGACTGACAAGGGCTTAATTTCCAGAATATATAAACAGCTCATACAACTTAATGAGAAAAAAACAAACAACCCAATCCAAAAATGGGCAGAAGAACTAAACAAGCAATTCTCCAATGAACACATACAAATTGCCAACAGACACATGAAAAACTGCCCAATATCACTAATTATCAGAGAAATGCAAATCAAAACTACAGTGAGGTATCAGAATGGCCATCATTCAAAAGTCCACAAATGACGAATGCTGGAGAGGTTCACTTCTTAACTAAGTAAAAATGTAGTTGTGAATCATTCACTTAGTTCCATTATAAAGCAACACCGAAGGGTTTTCTTTTCTGCTGAAATGCAGGACTGTGGGAACTACATGAAATGGGCAAAAGGACGAAGGACTGGAAGATGACTTTGTAGACAAACCATCTATTACAAAAGCAAAATTTTCCTTTCTTGGCAATTTGTTGGAATATTGGTAAAGTAGAAACATGCTGTCTGTACATGAATCACACATTTGAAAGACTTAATGAGCAAGTTTCATATATTCATTCACTAATTAGACAATTTATTCAGTACAGTTTTACAAGAGCGTGCCCCTGAGCTTGAGGAAGGCGTGGCAGGTGGTAAAGACAAGCACACACGTGCCTGTGACATCAGGAGGACTTCGGTCTACAGTATCTCATTGCTTTTACAACAGCCTTGTAGGGGAACCTGTGATCCTTAAAATCCCCACTTTGTGCTTAGAAAAATGGCATTCAGAGAGGTTGACACTCAGTCTGACACCGAGAGACTCTGAAATTACATGGAGTCCTTCCCATAGAAACACAAGTTCCATTCTATTAAAAGATAACCAAGTACATTTTCTCGATTAGATAGATGTTACTTGGAGATGGAAAAAAAAGAGATGACTCTTGAAAACATACCTTGAAGATGTTTGTCCTTTTCCTGAAATAGTCTCTGCCTTGGTGACCAGGACTCCGTGTTTTCTCCTTCTCTGGCCTTTGGTGGCCTCATTCTCATGACCCGGCTGTCCCGTCTGGGTAGGGAGGACCTGAGCTCCGTCCTCCCGTCCTGCACCCCAGGCGGTCTCAGCCCCGCCTGTGCCTGTAACCAGCGTCCGCACAGACTTGTCTCGTGAACTGCATCTCCTGCGCAGAGCTTCCCACGAAGCGGCTCCGCGTTTACACTTAGTACTCCAAAAGCAGCTCAAGGACGGTGACCGCCGACTCTTCCCTCCTGGGATTTGTCCCGCTCTGCTTTCCCTTCTCTGGGTGGAAGGCAGCACCGGTCACTCAGCAGCACAAGCCCGGAGAACTGCAGGCCCCTCGGAACCCGGGGCGCCCCCTCCTGGACGTCACAGCGGTGGCTCCGGACACACAGCTCCTCCCCGCTGTGCGCCGGGGGGGCGATTCTCGGGCAGTGCACTTGCCTCGTCTTATTTAATCTTCAGGTGGAGAAGCCACACCGTTTCCTCAATTTATTGAGGATACATAATTTAAATAAAGTTTACTTTCTATTTAAAATGATGATACATCTGTCGGTGCCGGGGCTGTGATTGCTCAGTCTTCCCCGCAGCCTGGGGCGGGGCGGGGGGGGTCGCCTACGGAAGGCGCATGTGCGTTCAGTTCAGCAGACGCGGTGCCATCGCCGCTGGTTTGTGCTGCAGGTGGCCGGCCTGCTTGGTTATCTCAGCAGCTCGGGCGCAGCGGGCCCCGTCTGGCCGTTTGGGTTTCGAGGATTCACCAGTGGAGCGCGTGTACCTGGCATTTCCCCGTTTTACCATCTCAGGCTGTTCGGCCTCTTCACCTTGATGGGGGCCATGTCCCCTGACCTGGGCTATAAGAAGGCCTGTCACACGCGGACCACGGGGAGCAGGTGGCACTGCCTCTGCCCCTCGCCTCCAGGTGCTGCTGTGGACCCCGGGCCCTTTCCTACTCAGGAGGCCAGTGGCTGTTGGAAGGGTTTTCCCTAGACTCTCTCAAGCTGACCCTCCACATAAATGATACCCTGGCATCATTCCACCGCCCTCCCTGTCCCTGAGCTTCTCCGTGTCCACCCGCGTGTGGCTCCAGCTGCCTCTCCCACCGTGCTGGGGTGCATGGGACACCCGGAGTCTGCTATCTTCCCCTGCAGCCTTCTCCGCCCATCATAGCGCCCTAGAAACAGGGCTACTCAGGACTGTCAGTTCTCCACAACAACCCTTCCTCATCCACTAAGTCGGTTAGGTGTCATGGCCCAGAGGCAGAAATGTCAGGGGCAGAAATAAGGAAATGTGCTGCACCGTGTACAAACCTCTATGATCTGGCTTTTTCACATCTGATTCTTGACATAGTCAAGAAAAAATTTTAAATTAAAACTTTTTTTGTTGTTTTCTTTGGGGGTAGGTAATTAGGTGTGTTTATTTATTCTTAGAGGAGGTGCTGGGGATTGAACCCAGGACCTCCTGCGTGCTAAGTGCCTGCTCCAAAACTTTGAGCTATACTCTCTTCTGAAAATTTTTTTAGAAGATCTCTTATTCTCTCTTTTTCTCCCTGAAGTCCTGCTTTTAAATGTATCGTCTTGCTTCAAGCTCTAAAAACACTCTTTGTATCAGTCAGCGCTGAGAAATAGTGCACACTAGCTGGCGGCTGCCCTTCCTTGAGACTGAAACCTGTGAAGGCGGGGGTTTGACAGAACCTCCAAGAATCTCCCCACAGGAAAACATACCTGAAACGGCTTTACAGAGCATCGTCCAATGCTCTCACAACAATGCTTCAAGGCCAATTTTGTCATCCCGGTCCACGAGGTAAACCTGAACCTCAGTGAATTCTTCAGTTCATATGGCTCATCCCTGGAGAAAGGGTGGTCTGGGATTCACACGTAGGTCTGTTGGGCGCAAACGTGCTTTTGTGGAAAATGTTTTTGCTGCACCAAGCTACTGAGAAGGTGTCAGTGAGGGAAAGCCTACGCAGAATAACGTGGGGGACCAGCTGGGGTCTCTGATTCTTTTCCATCGAGGCTGTCCCCTCCCTCACACGGTCCTCTCTGTAACAGAGACTGGCTGGAACCCAACCCATCACTTGCTCTCCCAGTGACCCAGTTCGCTGGGGGCCACGTGGCTGAGCGTGAGATAATGGAAGGAAGGAGGGTGCAGGGTAAACTACCTGAGAGCTCGGAGATCGAGATGCCCCGTGTGACCGAGCCCTCCCCTCTCTCCCTCCCTCTCTCGTCCTTGACTATCTGAAGGGAGGTATCCATCGGAAGAGCCTGAGGAGGATCTAATGGATTCTGGGAACTACCAGATGGAAGGAGCCAGAATCCTGAACCACAAAGGCACCTGCTAAACAGCTGGTCTGTGACCCCAGGGGAAATGCACCCTCTTATGTCCCATCGAGGTTTTGATAGTTTGCGTCAGCAGTCAGTGTTAGGTGCCCTGACGGATGAACTCCAAGGACACAACCCTCCAGGTGACCCCCCCCCCGAGGCCCAACCCACCTCCACGGGTCCCTAAAGTCTCGCCCTTCAAAGGGAGCTGAGCAGCTGCCACAACAGCACCACAGCAGGAGCGACGGCCGTGGCCCCTGCGCCTGTCCGGTGCCGGCTGCCTTCTAAGTGACGTACAGGTCGTAATTCATTTACTCTTTGCAACAAATGTACACGTTGCTTTCCCCACTCCAAAAAACTGGAGCCCAGAGAAGTTAAATAATCTGCCCAAGGGCATTGCAACTGATGCTCGACAGAACTGGACAGAAGAGTCCTGAATCTGAGCACTCGGGCTCCAGAATCCTGACCCAGAGGCCGTGTGCCGCTCACCTCTCGGCTTAGTTTTAAGACAACAAGCAAATCGCGTCCAGCAGCCGACCGCGTGGCCTCAGCTTTCCCATTCGACAACGAGAGGCGGGTTTACGACGCGTGAATTCTGGGCTGTGGGAGGCCCCGGCAGCTCCCAGGTGGGCAGGTTCCTGTGCCTTATTCTCTGGTCTGCCTCAGGAGCTAAAACTCATGTCATCTCTGGGCAACATGCCAGGGATCATAAGTGACAGGGAGTAAGAATTCCAGAAATATGCAGAGTCCCTTCCCCAAGGCCACAGACCAGGTGAGTGAGCAGAAGATGGGTTTAGCCTGGAAGGGCTCACGGTACTGTTTGGTAAATCCCGGGAATAAAACTATTTTGGTGAGTTTCTGGCCCCAGGATGCCCTGCTGCTGCAAGTGTGATTGTGCACCAGGAAGGCTTAACACAAGAGTTTCTTGAGATTCTCTCTCTCCCAGACATCTTTGCACACATCGAAGACATCAGGAGGGGGTCGGACAGGGAGAGGTAGACAGTCCCAGGGCTGGAGCAGGCAGGTGGGTGGACTCAAGGCAAGAGAACGTAGACTTTGGGCAGGTGGTGGGGCCCTACTTTCTCCAAGGTAGGAGATGGAAGAGGAGGGGAAAGTTCCAAAGAGACTCGAGGTGGAAAGGAGAAAACAAATGGGGCAAAATACAGTATCATCTGCAGAGAGGAAGCAGGAGACAGATTTCTGCTTTCATCGGTCTGGTTGGAATCGCAAGTTAAACATATAGTGACATTTTAAACTGCTGTCATGTATTTGAGTGTTCTTCCCATAATAAATTTCTGAGATGAATAGAAATAAGAATTACCACCTTTTATTGAGAATCTATTATGTGCAAAATTAGACATACTTAATGTGTCATCTATTTTCTTCACAGCAGAACTTCAAGACAGGGAGTATTTCCGTTCTTATGCATGAAGTTCAGAGAGAAAAAGATTTTCTCTGGTACACAGCATGCTGATTCAGTTATACATATATATATATATATATATATATATATTCTTTTCTATATTCTTTTTCATTATAGGTTATTATAAGGTACTGAATATAGTTCCCTGTGCTGTACAGTAGAACTTTGCTGTTTATTTAATTTATATGTAGTAGTCAGTATGTGCAAATCCCAAACTCTCAATTTATCTCTTCCCACCCCCTTCTCCCCCTGGTAACCATAGTTTGTTTTCTATGTCTGTGAGTCTGTTTCTGTTTTGTAAGTAAGTTCATTTGTGTCATTTTTGTTTTGATTCCACATATAAACGATGTCGTATGGTATTTTTCTTTCTCTGTCTGGCTTACTTGACTTAGAATGACATTCTCCAGGTCCATACATGTTGCAGCAAATGGCATTATTTTATTCTTTTTTATGGCTGAGTAGTGTTCCATTGTGTGTACATACCACAACTTTCTTATTCATTCATGTGTTGATGGGCATTTAAGTTGCTTCCATACCTTGTAAATAGTGCTGCTGTGAACATTAGGGTGAATGTGTCTTTTCAAATTACTTTCCTCCAGATATATGCCCAGGAATGCAATTGCTGGTCATTTGGTAAGTCTAATTTTATCTTTTTAAGAATCTCCATACTGTTTTCCTACACAACATTGTAAATTGACTATGCTTCAATAAAAATAATAAATAAATACATAAATAAATTTAAAAAAAAAGAGATTTTCTCCAAGTCCAGCAACTAACGAGACCTAATTCCCTAAGGATGGGACTCTGACTTACAGCCAAAACCTAGTGTCTTGAACAACTCGCCACCATCTCCATTAGGTAGAGGGGTGTTCACCTCAAGGGTAGCACTCTGTGACCATGTGGCGATTATGGTTATTCTCAATAACATGGTTCAAGGCGGTGTGAGGAGGGAGAGGAAAGGGAAGTTCTTTTCACGGGAAAGGGATGGTTACTGTACTGTGTGTGAAAATGCAGGCGGGCAGGGCGCATGGAGCACATGGGCTGGAACTGAGGTCGTCAGCTGCACATTAGGGGTGGGGAGTGGAGCTAGGTTCCTGGGGGGAGTGACAGCCTGGGAACGGCTGCAGGGACTCACTGCTGGGGATCCCTAGGGGAGAGCCTCTGGGGTCTACCGTGAATGTTTCCCCTCTTTCTATTCTTCCTTTCTCTCTCTTTCTTATTTCTTTCTTCCATCCTTCTTTTTTTTTTTTCCCTCGAGGGGGCAAATTTTCACTGAGCAAATAACCCAAAAGGGAAAAGAGGTGTTTTTGATATCAGAACCAGATCAATTTCCTGACCTGCTGTTTAATAGTTGCGTGAATTTAGGTGAGTGATTCACTCCTGGACCTTCACTTTCTTCCTCAGTGGAAGCACAACAACACAACTAACACACAACAGCACAACCAACCTGGTCTATTGTAGAGATTAATTTAAAGAACTTCTGTGAACAGCTGCGTACAATTCCTGGCACAAAGGAGCTGTTCCGAGAGCACAGCTTTCCACCACATTTTTATCTGGAAATGACAAGTCTTGAACCACAAAACATCACAGTCAGAGACTGGTTAATCTCCCAGCATTTTTTAGGGGCAAAGTCCCTTCACATAAAAGTGCTACCTGGTCAAAGATATTTTTACCCATCAGCCGGATGATGGAAAAACTCTAAAACGTCTCTAAGCAGACGCTTATATCAGGAAGCTGCTGGCTATGCAGCCGATCCCTTTCCTGCACAGCCTTTTAAGAAGCTTGTCTGCAAATCTCCGGGACCCCAGGAAGGACCACAACCTCCTGGGCATACATGTCTCAGTTGTGTATAGACAGAGCGGCGGAATTGTGGGAATGGCTCGTGACCCTTTAGTCACCTTTCCCAATCTCTTCTCCTCCCAAGACAGTGTGTGGCAGCAGGATTGATGTCAAGTGTAAACTCTGGTCAGGGGTAGAGACTGTTCAGAGCACTCAGAGTGACAGAAGGTAGGTCACAGAAGGTTCACTGAACAGAACTTCCTAGAAAATCTGTCAACTTGACCCAAGCATCACCTGGTGCAGCAGCTGGGAGATGGAGGGGCACACAGGTCTGGGTGCTCCCCCCACCCCAGGGGGCTGGCTTGGTGACAGAATTCAAGCTCTCCTACTCAGATACTGGCATTTTGCTGCGTGTTCTGAGGCTCTTGCAGTCAGGACAAGGGGGTGACAGTGGGGTCTGGCGAATACCTTAGACCTATAAGGCTGTCCCCTGGGAGATAGACTGTAAATCAACACGTCATGCACCAGGCAGGGCCATGCAAAGTCACCTAGAAACAAAGGTCAAAACTTGCTTGCAACCAGACTGAAGTATTTGCATATCTAAAGAAGCTCTCTGCTACTGTGAAAGGAGTTGGGTCTAATGAGAAGCTTGGAAAAGCGGAGCAGACACCGGCTGGTCTCATACTTGGTCCGTAAGCCCCGGAGCTCTGCCTCTGAGACAAGAACGACTCGACCTTGTGGAGAGACGTAGTACCAGGCTCTTGACAGCCGGAGCTACAAACCGTTTGGACCATTCCTCCAACCCCCTTGCTCCTGATTATAAACCACCTTCCCTTATCAGTGGGCTTACCCAAAGGGCACCTGCTGAGAGCGCTGATGCAGACAGTCTGGTTTCTAGAATAATTATATTTTAGTGACGATTGACAGGATTAAGTACGTCATTGAGTGTTGAGTGTTTACGTGTGCAAAGAATGTTGGGTTCTGCAAAGTTCAGGGTATAGCCAGGCTCACGCAATGGGAACATGGTGGAAAGAAGAAGGTTGGGTTGTGTCCCTCTTGGAGAGGACACAGCTGCGGTCATTTCTCAGAGTCATGAGGTTGTTTCTGCTGGTTCCTTCCCTCCGTCTACGGGCCCTGGTCTGCACGCCTTTGCTGCTGATTTCCAGTTTTCCTTAAGTTTTGATTCCTTCTCTTGACAGGTCACCACGGACCCTAGGGGAATCTTTAATTGTCCCATTCACTTGGGAAGGGCTTGAGATTGGCCAGGCCTGGGTTCCAGACTTCTTTCCAGGGCAGAACCCCAGGCACAACTGGTTAAAAAAAATAATTTTTAAAAAAGAAGGGTGATGATTATTAAATACAAATTCCCAGAGTAAGAAAAGTGTCTCCGTCTCCTTTGAAGCATGAACACAGTGAAGCCCAGCACACCCACAATTAGATGCCAAAGTTATTGTCAGATTCTTTGAAGAAAATAGCAGGGCATTTTTTGAGATTTGTGGGGAGGATATGATATACTTGCAAGTACTGAGAATCTTCAGGGCGGAAAATGAGGTTTTTAACAGACACTTTGCTACCTTAGAATTAGACAGGAGTGTTAATGGGTGCCCCAGCGCTTAGGGTTCTCATACATTCATTATGAGATCTTTTCATTCCAAATCTCCCTGCATATGATTATTATTTTGTCAAAAGAACTATTGATTATTTAAAATAATGCAGTGTTATTACCCTGTTAAAAAAAAAAATCTCAATACAAAAGGAGCTTTCTGAAAAGCAGCCTAAACACCTTACCTCTGTCATTAATCCCCAGGAAGCAGGATTTTGATTTTCAGTTCTTTGAAATTCCTTCCTACTGTTGCCTGTCATCAAAGGCCCATCCTCGCCTGCTCCCTCGGTACTAGAGCAATAAACCAACCACGCGCATTCTTTCTGAGCAGGGGCGAGCACGAGCTTGTGCATTTTCTGGGGATTCGCTTCATGGCCAAAAAAATGGAAGGTACTCCACACACCCTGGCCTTTTCTCCTTGCCGACGCCCCACAGGATTGTCTGATTTTGCTTTTGTACAAAAAAGATGCTCACAGAGGAATTATCCAGTATTTTCTCATGGAAATGACTGAGGTGCAACCACAGGGAGCAACTAAAAGATTTGGGTGAAAAAAAGCAGTCATTACAAATTATATACACGTTGATGACAAGTGCCAGGCCACCTTGTAATTTACCTCCATCCAATCTGATTTATTATAATTTTATAGACTTAAAAAAAAATCAAAAAACTTTGGAAACTAGCACTGGGTCCTGTAATTAGATGCTGAGTGGGATTTCATGCCAGAAAGTGTCTCCAGATCCAGGTCCATCTGCTATTCTTCACAGCCCCTCTTCACTCTCTCTGCAGACTTCATGATTGTGGTACCTATGCCGTTGGCATTTCCTTTGTTAAAAATCCCTTATATATTATTTTTCTACAGTGGGAGATGCAAGAAAGCCACAGAGAAAGAAAGTCTGAGTGAGTGACAGATGAAAATATGCTTGTCCCCTCGCATGGTAGTCACTTCACGAGGATCTTCATCGATCTCTCCATGAAGGATCTTGTCTGCGAGGAAAACGCACGCAGATGTGGGGCCACAGAGAGATACAGAAAGCACGGCCATGAGTATCTGAATACAGGCCGCTTCTCTTTTCTGACACCATCATGACCGTCACCTCAGTTTATTTTCAAAACAGGAGACACATTTTCCAAAGCTGGAGGGGATTATAAGCAGGTTGGCCAATGACTTCCCGTGTGTTGATAAGAAAAACAGAGAAGGATCAGGAAGTGACTTGCTCGAGTCCCGTAATCAGTGCCGGAGGCCGAGCTGCATTGCCCGGCCTGTGCCTGTCCTGCAGGAGCATCCCGCCTGCCTTTCTCAGCCCCGTGCACAGCTCATTGCCTCTGAGACCTGCCTCTCTCTCCTGCATGTCTATCTGAGCCCACCTCCCAAGAGGGGGTCACAGTGAAAGAAATTCTGTCCCCAGCCAGCTGGTCCACCCTCCCTCTGCTGTTGCTCAGCAAGCCAACAGCTGAGGGGCCACCTCCCTGAGGGAGGCAAGGCCACAATCACATCTCCCCTTTCTCCTGAGGCCGCGGACAGAAGGGGAGACGGGGGCGTGGCTTATCAGTAGCAGCTGCCCCATATATCAGGCTCCTGTTTCCCAGAACTCCCTGAGCACTGCCTGGCGATGTTTATATCTCCTGGACACGCTGAAATGCTTAAGCCATGGGCTTTAGCCAGACAAATTATCTGCACGTTCAAAGTGTCTTTGTTTCCAGTAGTTACGGAACTGAATTACTACAATTCTTTAAAATGCCTCGTTAGCTACTTGGAGGATAGCCCCTAGAAATGTATTATGGATGCAAAGTTAAAGAGGTAGGGAGGGAACAGATTATGAATTCGGAGTCTTAATTGCACCAACATCACCAACATCATAGATGTGCCAGTTTTTTTTTAAATTTTCATCATGAGACACAAATTCTAAAGTCATCCCTTTGCTAATACTGAAAATGTGCAGGAAAAAAAAACACTCCTTTTAAGTTCAATTTTAAAATAATAGCAAACAAAGAAAATCTGCAAGAAGACGGAGACTTATGAATTTTCAATATTTTGATTGACGCCTTTGTGTCAGTCGTCTTTCTCTTCAATGGTTTGCGATTGGGTTGAATGCATCATGCGCCTTCACCATGAATCTAAAGAAGGATGACGATGCTGTCTCTGCAGCAGCAGGGGGCCGTTCTCAGTAGGTCCTCAGTCTACTTGTTTGTAGTGACTTCCTCATCTGTTTTTCCTCTGTGTTCCCACAGGTGCCCTTGAGGATGTTCCCTTCCACGACCGTGTCCAAGGGGGGCACATGCCCTTCTTAAGCTTGTACAACTTAAGGCTCCTTCATGCTAGTGGAATTTTGGAAGGTGAAAGAAAGATTTTACTGTCATGGCATGGGTAAGCCTAGGGTAACGGTTTAAACCTAAGGTAACGGGTTTTTTGGAAACATAATTCTCGCAGAAATAGGTAGACTTCTGGTCTACCCGGCTCTGGCTAGTCCCACGAATCAGTATCCAAATTCATACTTTGTGACTAGACAGGATTCTCAAACCTGCCTCAGCATTTCCTTCTTTTCCCCTAACCTCTCTCCTCCGCATGGATGACAGCTGCCCTGAGACTGCTGGAAAAATAGTCTTGGACAGGAAGACAGTTTTATTACCCTGGGCTTTGCTTATTTATCGAGCCCCTCTGCTGAACTAAGATTTTTAAGTTCGGGAGATTTGTTTTTGCTTTTGTTACTCAAGACTATGTTGAATTTCAGCCCTTGCTTTGTAGAGTCTAGAAGTTCTTGTCCTTCCTAACCCTTCAAACTCCATCTTTTGACTTCCTGGTTGTTCCTCTTTCTTCTCTAAAAAGCTAATTCTTATCTAAAGTCATCTGCACCTCAATATTTTGCTAATCTCAGCAAATAGAAGCTCATTCACAGTAGCATCCTGGTCCCCCCCAGACGCCTTCCTTGGAGGAGCAGGGATTTGTGCTTTTCTACCACAGACATGTAAAGCCAAGTAAAGCCAAGGCTGAAGACTCACTGCGCCCAGGGCTCCTCAGCAAATGCCGAGCAGCCTTGTGGTTCACTCTTCAGCCCAAGGCCAGGCAAGGAGGGAGGAGGATCCCTAAGTGACCTCACCTCGAGAAAGGAAATGTGTCTCGCATGGGGCCATGTGATGGCCGAGTCCACAGCTCCGTGAGGATTTGTTAAAAAAAGGGCAGGGCCCGGGATGCAGGCCAAGCCCTCCAGTTCAGAAGGTGATATCCTGCAGATCTGAGGCCTCACTTAATCCGCTCCTGCCATTTTAACTGGAAGCACAGCAAGGGGCCTGAGATAAGAAGGAGACCTTGGGGCTTGTCTCATGGAAACAAAGGCGACACTTAGGAAAGATGGGAAGGAAGAGTGAAGGGCCTGGGTTGAGAGCCCTCCAGAGGAGACTCATGCCAGGGATTCTGACAGCTCCTGAGCCCAGGATCCGTTCAGTCCTGAAGGGAGCAGAGCAGCAAAACTGGTCCGAGAATGACCCACCTCCTCACGCAAGGACGGCCGGTCTGCTGAGTTATTTCGGAGTAGGTGAGAAAACCGACACCTTCTCCCAACGATATTTAAGCTAGACGTTCTCGAAGATGTGGTGCAGGCCAGGGAGCAAACAGACGGACGTGTACTCCCCAAATCAGGAGGCGGGCATCACCCTGTGTCAGGACTTGGTGGGACAAATTCTGGCCCGTGAAAGCCACCTGTGCAGCAGACAGGCGCAGAGCATGTGCTTGTCCCCTTCTAGTGTTTCTTCCCCTCAAAGTCTTTTACACCTTGGGTAGGAGACTGGAGAATTTCTTCAAAACAGTTGCTTCTGCCAGTCGCCCCAGGGTAAGAGCAGCTTGGGACCAACTTTTAAGTGGATTTATCAGCCTCCTGATCTCTGACTCCCTGCACATTCTGAACTCTAACCCAAAGCTCAGTTCATTGAAAGTTGGAGTTCTGATTTCTCAGGAAACTGACTTTATTTTTTTGTTTCTTTTGTGTTTCCCCAGAGCCTGGGACGTGGCAGTTAAATGTCCTTGCCAGCCCACTGTGCGCGTCAGTGGATTTTTTCTAGCCTGTCCTTTCACTGGGAGTAAGTCCTCCACAAGTTCTGGCATTTCACAGGGTCTCATTTCCACGTCTCTTCATCACAGAGACCAAAGGATTTGTGCCAACTGACTCGCAGCCACGCACCTGGGGGACTCACCCTGTAGCCCTACCCCGCCTGCCTGCTGGGAAGGGCAGCATCGTTCCGTGCCCTTAGACCCCTGGTTTTCTGCACGTGGACATTTGTCTTTCTTACAAGCTAAGACTGCATTTTAAAGAATGTTCCTTCCATCTGGACGTCAGGGAATTTACAGCAGAGAAGGATGCTCGGACCCAGCTGACTTGCCTTATTGGCCTTAGCGTCTTCTCTGAACTTAATTTCCTTCTTTGCCGAAAGGGGACGATCATATCCAAGTTGCAGATTTTTAAAAATAAAAATTCAGTTACATGTGCATATATTGATGCTAAGCATTATTGGAGAATATACATATCTGAGTATAGATGTGCATTTTGAAATATATATATTTCAAATACATACATCATATGTATCGCCTATAATATGTATTAATTATAAATACATATATATATATATTTTTGTTTGTTTCAATGATACAATTGAATAGCTAGTAACAGAGCACAGAATACTCAGGAACTGGAAAGAAGAAATATGCCCACAGGAGGTGGGACTTTCAAGTTTCTCACTGCAGGGCTGGAAACCCATTTTTCTGCCCCGTCCACTTCTTTTTCACTCCCAAGTGTTGGGCTTAGAGTCAGTTAACAAGCAGAGGAGGTACAACACGAGTCTTCCACAGCCACCACCTTCCAAGAGGGACTCCCTCCAGGACTCTGAACAGGGAAGAGAAAAGCCATTCCAAAAACCTTCAGCGTCGGATTTAGAAAGCTTCTCCTCGACTGGAAATGCTTTTAAACGTAGCCCTGCTGGGTGCACAACGCCCTTTGTTCGGAGTGGCCGTCTGCGGTTTTATTCTCCCAAGCCTGGGTCTGACTCTGCTCCAGGACTCAGGTGCCTGGGAGTCAGCGCGCCAGGAGCGAGCGCCGCGCCGGCCTGGAGCTGCCGGGGGTGGGGGGGGGGCAGATGGCGGAATCACCATCAGAATACCAGGCTGGGAGCCTGTGTCCCCAGCGCGGTGCTCCAGCCCCGCACGGGGCCGCACAGCGGACTCGCGGCGGTGTGGCCCCTGCCAACGAGCTGCGCTGTCCGTCCGCAGCCTCACGCTGCGCCGTGGGTCCGGGGGGGGGGCCCGGGGGAGCGGGCACTGCTTTCCCCCAGCCGGCTGGTAACACTTCCCCAAGGGCTCCGAACAATGGTGTGAGACTGGTCACAAAGGCCGCACCTGCTTTTACTTCCCAGCTCGCCTCGTGGAGCCGGGATTTAGTAGCTGTGCCGACAGGGGGAAGGTCGCTCCGCGTGGATTCATCATGGTGCAGACGCAGCAGCCGTCACAAAATGAAAAAAAAAAAATGATCTGAAGGCTCTGAATGTCTAACTCTAGGCAGCTAATATCTGCTTCAAGGATTGAGGAGAATTTCCAAAAGGAGAAGAAATAGGTCTTTATACTATTCTTAGAGGGTTATCAATTTTTCTAAATATAATGAAATGACTCATTCACTGAGCAGCCTTCGAAGTATGAACCCCACATTATGGTGGGAGAGATAAGAGCCTCCTACTCTCTTTTTAATATAGCTATATTAAACAAAAATTGACGTATAGTCAGTTTACAATGTTTTGTCAATTTCTGGTGTACAGCATCATGTTTCAGTCATACATGTTCATACACATATTTATTTTCATATTCTTTTTCATTATAGGTGACTACAAGATATTGAACGGAGTTCCCTGTGCTCTATAGTATAAATTTGTTGTTTATCTATTTTATATATAGTAGTTAGTATCTGCAAATCTCAAACTCTCAATTTATCCCTTCCCACCCCCTTTCCTCCCTGGTAACCATATGTTTGTTCTCTATGTCTGTGAGTCTGTTTCTGTTTTGTAAATAAGTTCATTTGTGTCATTTTTTTTAGATTTCACATATAAGTGATATCATATGGTATATTTCTTTCTCTATCTGGCTTACTTCACTTAGAATGATGATTTCGAAGTCCACCCATGTTACTGCAAATGGCATTATTTTATTATTTTTATGGCTGAGTAGTATTCCATTGTCTAAATACACCGCAGTTTCTTTATTCAGTCGTCTGTCGGAGGACATTTAGATTGTTACCCTGTCCCGGCTGTTGTAACTAGTGCTGCTATGGGGTACATGAATCTTTTCAAATAAGGATCTCCTCCAGTTACACGCCCAGGAGCGGGATTGCTGGCTGATCATATTTTTATGAGGTCATAACTTTTAATCCCCATTCTAAAGAATAAGGTAGATATTATTACTTTAATTTATAAGTGAATGAACTGAATTTCAAGGAAACCAATTAAATTTTTAAATATCTTAGGGATAAAGCTAAGATTTCAATGCAGAACCCTAAAACTCCTGATCCCATGTTAATTCCACCAGGGTGCCTTAAGACAGTCATACTGTTATCCGTATGCCAGTCCTACAGGAACTAACTTTTTAGGTATTGAAAACACCATACATCTTAATTCCACACACTTGAACCTATGTTTATTTATGACAATATGGCAAGTGTGTAAATATGGTACATGATTTCTATAATTTTATCAATTAATTATTAGTCTAAAATCATTATGGTTAAAGATCTCTTTATAAATTAGGCAAATAACTATGATATTCATAAGCATTTTCTTGGAGTTAGAAGACATTAGAAATGAATGGCTAGATAAAATTTTAGTGTAGATTTGGACCAACTCCCCTTTTTAGGAGAAACAGAGATATATACTAGCCTACTGATCTTTCTAAGCATAAAAATACCTTTCAATAGGCATGAACTTAAAAATGAAACCATTTTGTAAAATAATCTCATATAAAACCATATTATGATTATTGGCTTTCAGGATTATCCAAATATCTTTCATGAAATCATGCATTATTAACCTGTCTGAATTTCAGTTTCCTCGTCTCACAGACCGCAGGTAAAACCTCCTACTGTGGGGAGTTCTTCACTGTTGACCATAGACCCACGTGCTCCCCACACCCCTCCACTCCCAGGAGGCAGTTGGTTGTGGTCTAGATCTAGCCAGCGGGCTGTGATTGGAAGTAAAGTGTGATAGGAATTAATGATCATAATAACAACCACACAAACAATGGTATATACTCATTTCTAATTAGGTCATAACTTTCCTAGCATCTGATTGGTTTGGAGAGAATTTTGCAACTGAATTCTCTTTAGATTTCTCGTCTTCAGTTTTTTTCATCCTTCCTTATGCTTCTAGGAATTAAAAAGAAAAAAAAAATTGCCTGAAAGCATCTTTGGTTTTGTATTTAAGGTAAATCACAACGTGACTTCGAGCTACCTCCCCAGATTGATGGATTTCCTTCACTGTCAATCTCATTAACATTCTCCACCTCCTTTTCCACCTGTTTTTCAGCCAAAGTGGATTCGTCACCTTTTCTGAATGGCAGTGCTTTTTTTCACAATGTTGTACTTTTGCAAATTCTTTTCCCTTCACGGAATGTCCTTGAAGTGGTTTTTACAGTCACTGGATCTAAGTGCTGCTGACCCTGAAGGCTGCTTGGGGTTTGGGGCCAGCTCTGCTAGATGGTGGTAACCACTGAGCTCCATCTGAGACAATGGCCAGAAGTGCATCCTCCCAGAATAGCTGCAGTACGTTACGGTAAAGGTGAACACTGTTAAAGCAGTTCAAGAGAGCATCTAATTGATGCAGATGAGATAAAATAAAGCAGGCATTGTTGTGAAAGGAGAAAAACAAGCTTACGCCCCAAACCCTGGGAGAAATTGTTTAGGCAGAGATGCACAAACGCATGAAATGACCTCCCAGCAAGGCACAGGAGAGAAATGAAAGTCAAATGAGTTGGCGCTGGGCCAGGATGGGAGAGAAGTGTGTCAGGGAGGGAGCCGCCAGCGGTGCGTCCTTCCTCCCCAGCCTCCACCTGACACATAAGGACTGGAGGACGGTGGCGTCTGCCAGCGTGTCGTCCAAGCTGCACGTTTATTCTGAGCATAAAGAAGTGATAATTCTTTATCATTTCCTTGCCTTTCACATTGAACCCTTGCCCTCATGGCTCTTTGGGTCGATACAGTGGGCGGTGCAAACGTGCAGGCCCTTCTCGTGGGCAAGCCTCATCCCTGAGCTCGTTCTGCACTTTCTAGCTTGTGATCCTCAAAACGACTTTGTCTTTCAATTCTCTGCCGCTTGGGGATTGCAGACCTTATCCTGAAACGTTATCTGCTTATTTATTCAATCATTTATTCCTTCAAATACTTGAGTGCCGATTTTCTGATAAGCACTGGAGGAGTAGCGGGGACTGAGACAGTGGGCAAAGTAGTGGAGTTCCTTGTCAGATGGATCTTGTCCTCTAAGGGAACGTGACATAATGTCATGTACACGAAGTCCCACCTGGAACGTAGTAAGTGCTCAGGAAATGGCACCTGGACTCCCGTCCTCGTCCTGTCTAATCTCTCCTGCACACACCCTGGTGCCTCTGTCCTCCACGTGCCCCAGGGAATCTCGCAACAAAGCTTTCTAATTTCTTTCCCAGCTCGGAGCGGGGAGACAAGATGTGCATGAGCAGCCAAATGGAGAATTTCTCTGGGGAAACTTCAGTGACTCAATGCAGCTGCTGAGAAAAGACCTCTTTTTACAGGATCCTGTTGAAGTCAAATGCACCGCATCAGCCGTGACTCAGAGCCTGACTGCACATCATGACAGGATGAAGGAAAACAAGAATTCTCAAAAAAAAAAAAAAAAAAAGGAACAAAATCCCAAAGAACAAACAAAAATTAACTAAACTAAAGACCCTCTCTTCCATTAACAAACAACTCAGGGTTACTGAGGCCCTTCCCTGTAATGACTTCTGATGCCTGCAACAGAGAGTTAGTAGCGTGGTCCCCACTGGGTGAGACATGACTCGGAGAGGATGAGGATTAATCCAAGGATATCGCACAGGAGGATTTTTTTTTTTCTCCCATCCATAGAAGTTGACTGTGGCTGATTTAAGCAGAAAATAAGTTTATTAAAAGGATATCAGTAGCTCACAGAGGGCAAGGTGGCCCGAGGCAGCAGTCTGAGGGCTGTGCAGTGAAGAATCAGACCCGACACCACCCCCTAGACCAGATGTGCAGACGGAGGGGTGCACGTGTGTCGGGACAGAGATCTTAACGCAGTCACCATCTGCACATCACTGCTGCGCGTCTGTGCTTGGAAGCCACCTGCAGCTACAGCTGAGGTGGACACGTGACCACTGGAACCCAGGGACACCTTGTGTCCAGGGCTCTGGGCGGGCCTGACAGTGCAGAATCTTGGAAGTTGTTCTTTTCAAAGAAGAAGTGTCTCTGACTCTCATTAAGACCCACGTGGAAGGGGATCCCCTAGACATGAGGAAGGGGGCCCAGCGCTGGGTGTCAAAGCATGGCGGACACCCATTAGATGGATTCACACAGCCAGTGGGCCGAGCGTGGCCTGGACATGTAGTTCCAGGATCTAACCGGCCGGCCTTTTCCCTGGACCACACTGTACAACCAGCAACAGGTGCTGGCCTGTGACCTGCTTTATTTATCACTGCTGTTGACATCCTAAAACAAAAACCTAATACCCTTACTTCGTCTTCTATCATTTACAAAAATATCCCTTTCAACAAGGCTGTTAACAACCACCCTAGGAGTTAAGAGGGAAAGTAAAGGTATCTCTATTTTTTTCAGATAAGAAAAAAAAAAAATCTGACGAAGCACCTGGTACTTACTGTTATCAAAGCACTTGCCAGCCTAATTTTAAACTTCCTCAAGCATGTCCAATCGCTCTGTTCATTTTGTTCATTTTGGTAAAGCCAAGCCCTCATAGAGCCAGGGATATTTGTCTTGTTTTGCTTTGCTTTTTGCTTACTGGTAAATCTCTAGTGCCAAGAAGTGTGCCTGACACAGAGCAGGCACCCAGAAATATTTTTAAAATAATAATATGGATAAATAGGTTCATTTGTGTCATTTGTTTAGATTCCACATATAAGTGATATCATATGGTGCTTTGCTTTCTCTCTCTGGCTTACTTCACTTAGTATGACAATCTCCATATTGCTGTAAATGGCATTATTTTATTCTTTTTTATGGCTGAGTAGTATTCCATTGTATTTTATCCACATCTTCTTTTATCCAGTCATCTGTTGATGGACATTTAGGTTACTTCCACATCTTGGCTATTGTATAGTGCTCTACGCACATTGGGGTGAAAAAAATTTTTTTAAATACAAATTATGTGAGCTTGGGTGAGTCATTTAACTCCCTTAGTTTCTTCATCTATTAAATAAAGTTAGGAAATCATATTACAAGATAGTTGGATATATATAATATATATAAAATGAGTTATAATCATTTGCATTTGGTTTTCTATACATGGGAATCATTATTATGTTACAATGAATATGGCATTTAGTCATTCAAGGAGAAACATCTAATTTGGCCCCACGTTCTGAGCATTATCCATTTCCCTGGTTTGCCGGAGAATAGTCTGGGTTATAAAAATCTGAACTGAGGTTATATTTCTCCTTGAAATTTATTAAAATACTTTGATTATTTCCCAGAAACACAAAGCAACATGCTCTCACCAGAAAATCTTGGTAACTCCTTGAAATTCAGCCCCAAATTTTCCAGGAAATAAGAGGTTTATATGAATAATTTGTTTTGATATATAGACTTGATCATATAATAGGGGAGACACGCCACAATGTCATGAATATTTTAGATAGGTTGTAACAAGGGAGGAAGATTTCAGAACGTTTGTGCCGGAAGTGAAAGGCTAATAAAAAGAAGGCTGCAGGTAAACTTCCAAAGATCAAGCCTCATGGTCACAAGTGGGTGGCTACCCACTCTTTGTCTGTAGCCTGATCAAAAATTGTAAAAAGAAGTATAGGGAATAAATCGCCATGCTGGTTGTCAGCCCCCACTAAGGGACTGTGAGTCCTCCGAGCACAGAGGCGACTCCACTCTTCTTTTTACCACTGTGCAGTGCTCGGCCCACACGGATAGCTAATAAGTTTAAGCCAAATAAAGCTTACTTTGAAAGATTCCTCTTTTTCTTAATGGTTGAGCAAAAACCCAAATTACATGGTATTACTACAAATCTCCCCTAAGTGTTCTGTTTTATTGTTGAGGTTTTGACATGTTTGAGGTTGCATAAATACTGAGCAGGTGTATTGGCCTTATGAGTGGCAGTGCCCTATCCCCAAATTTCTCATTAATTTGATGACTAAAGATACTGCACTTCCCCACGTGTACTAGCCAGGGTTATCCAGAGAAACAGGACCATCAGAATATAGACATAGATAAAGTAAGGTATTAATTCCTGCAATTATGGCAACTAGGAAGGCCCACGATCTGCCCTTTGCAAGCTGGAGACCCAGGGAAGGCTGCTCATGCAGTTCAGAGGCCTGAGAGCAGGGGGTCTGATGGTGTAGATTTAAGCTCATGTCTGAAGGCCCAACACCCAGGAGTATGAGTCAGGTGGACGTGTCTCTCAGCTGAGAAGTCAGGAAGAGAAAGAACTCAAACTTCCTCAGCCCTTTTTGTTCCATTCAGACCCTCAAGGGAATAGATGATGTCCACTCACATTGGGAGGGGGTACAATCCAGTCTATCCAGTTCTCCAATTCAAATGCTCACCCCTTCTGGAAACATCCACACAGACACACCCAGAAATAATGCTTAATCAGATATCTGGGCCCCCCACAATCCAGTCACACTGACACATAAAATTAGCTGTCGTACCACGCACAGAAGAGATTTAGAATAAACAGCTTTCATGCTCACTCACACTAAGATGTAAATGACTAATGTAAGATTTTAACCTGATGCGAAGAGGAAATAAGAGAGAAATGAAAGGTACAGGGAAGCAAAAGCACCATGTGTAATATAAAGAAAAATGCTCACAAAGAAGAGCTGAGGGTACAGAGATGAACATAAATCACTTCATGATTTTCTTTGAGACGATCTTGGGCATGTTATATCAGGAAAGACAGAAATCCCAAAGGTAAAAAAGCAAGACGTGACAGCTGACATAATTTTTCCTCCAATACACACTTAACAGGTATTTTTTTCCCTAACTGCTTTAAACATCCTCATCCTCAAAAAAAATTTTTACTTAAATTTCTAGTCTTCAAACATAAAATTCACTCTGTAAAAATATAATATAATAATACAAAAATATTATGAAATATAAAAAATAATAAAAAAATATAATAATTGGCATGGAGCATAGACAAGATAAAGTGAGAAAAATTAAATGTAAAATAGAAAAAGGTTTAGAGAAGTGTCAGTACTATCCAATAGAACATTCTTTTTATGATGAAACTGTCCTTAGCTACATTGTCCAATACAGCATCCCCTAGACACACACTGCTACCGATGACTTGAAAGTGAATAGATAGAAGAACTGAATTTTTAACGTTAGTTAATTTAAAATTAAATTTAAATAGTCATACATGGCTACTTGCTACTGTATCCAGGTGTAATAGGATCTGAGAGAAAATAGAAGATTAAGAAGACAAGGTATGCAAATGATATCCTCTGAAATAGGAAGGCATCACTGAAACAATTTAATGAAAATTAAAAAAAAAAAGACTCAAGACTCAATGCTTTTTATTAAGAGGACACATTGCATATTCAAGAACACTGAAACAAACCAGTCTGAGCTGGGATGTAGACTAACAACTTTGCTAGAGACCAAAATTAAGGTTTCTTCAAAGATTCAGGAAAAACAACACATCACTTACAAAAGAAAACTAACATCAGGCTGTTTTCTCTGCTACAACTCTAAATACTAAAGACAGTGTAGAAATAAGAAAAAATATTTAAGAAAATAATACATGGTTCAAGGAATTCTCCTCAGTTATATCCTCATTCAATTAAGAGGTGGCAAATTGCCTTAAACATAAGAATTCAGAAATACTGTTTCTGCCACTAAAGGAAAACCTTCAACTAATTGTTAATTAGGAAAAAACTGGCTCTGAATATTAAATATGTAACTACAGTGAGAATAATAAAATAAATTGTAGAAATTATATAACAGAGAGAACATTTTAAATTCCTTGACGATGCTAAAGATGAGAAAAAAATATCACTGAATCTTTAAAGATAGTATAAAATAATATTATGACGGAATTAAAACGATTTGTAGCAGCTTTAGCAATAAGTTTATAGGTATCAACAAGCTAAGCTAACATTAAAAACAAACAAAAAGCAAGAAAAAAAAAAATCAAATTGAATCACCAAGTTTGCTTAGTCTGTATTTTTTAAACACTACTAAAGAAATCAATTATGCATATTTGAAAACATAAAAAATAGAGAAATTATATAGGGAAAAATCCAAATACAAAATAAATATTGTTATGTTAATATCAGATAGCTTTGAATATAAACCATAAGTCATATAATATATAAATCATATGACATTAGTAAAAGTTTCCTTTTTTAAGAGAAGGTTACAGTTCAAGATAAAGTTATAACACTATGGGTATACGTGCACCAACAAATTTACTATTAATATGCATTTTGTAAAAATACAGGTGATTAAAAGGGAAGTAGAAGCACACAGAAAATGGGGACTTTTATTCATATCTTTTTTTGTCAAATGAAAATGATAAAAAATATGGAAGATTTATATAAAAGGTAAATTTAACAGATATATCCAAACCTACAGTATAAAAACCCAACAAAGTGCTTAACTCTTGATGTGGGAAAATATTTCTACATCAGAAAGAAAATTCAACTGAATTTGTGAAATATCTGGACTCTAACAGTAGGAAACATCATGTATTTCAATATCTCTGGGCTACAGATAAAGCAATGTCCAGTAGGAAACACGTAGTCTTAAGGCAAGCATTCATAAAAAGTATAAGAAATATAAATTATATTTCCAATTCAAGAAGAAAGATAATCATACTCTCCTCTCATGAAGTAAGGAATGTAAGAGAAAGAGATTTAAAAAGACAAAAGTAATAATAAGTAAATAAAATCAGAACATAGTCATTCTATTAAAATATATTGAAACTAGTCCACCATGGACGGAATGTACCTCCCCAAACTCATATGTTGAGGTCTTAACCCGCAAGGTGAAGTCCATCACGAGGGCTACACTCTCAAGGCCTCGTGTAAGTCTAGGCAACTGCGGAGGAGGTGGGAGATCTGGCAGGTACTTAGGTTCCTATGAGATCTTGAGGGTGTGGCCCTCGTGATGGGATTTCAGCCTTTACAGGAAGAGAAAGAGACTAGTTCTCTCTCCATCACGTGAAGATACAATGAGAAGGCTACTGTCTCTGAATCAGGAAGATTCCTCATCAGAAATCGAATCTGTCAGCATCTCTATCTTGCACTTCCAGCCTCTGGAACTATGAGAAATATCTGTTGCTTAAGTCACCAGTCCATGGCGTTTTGTTACTGTAGCCAAGCAGACTAAGACATAGTCCTTTCAGATATCAAAACAGGTCATGAAATTATGATGAATAATGTATTGCGTTAGTGGCACTGGAGTTGGCAAAATTGATGTAGAAGAGTGGAAATTTCAGAAATAGATCCAAACAACTAAAGGGGCTTGGTATATGACAAACATGTCATATCAAATTATTGGGGGAAAATAAATAATTTTTCAATATTCTATTTTTAAATATATATTATTTAAGAAAGAATAAAACTGTTTTAAATCAGTGAGATAGTAATCTAGGAAAAAATTAAATCAACTGAATTTCTACTCCACAACTTGCAACAGAATAAACTCCAAATTGATCCAAAATTTGAACACAACAATTCAAACTATAAATCTACTTAGAAGAAACCATTGCAGAATTCTTTCATAATATTTATCACAATGAGCACTTCTGTAACTGATACAAAAGCCAGAAATTATAAAAGACTGATAATTGTACGCAAATCAAACTTTCTAAATGGAAAAAAAATAAGCAACGTTTAAAAAAATAGGAAAGTAATGTAAAGAACAGTACAATAAAAGGTTGATGTCCTTAATAAATGCAGAACTGCCACAAACTAATAAGAAAAATGTCAATAAAGCATAGAAATATGGCATAAAAATCACTAGATAGTTCAAAAGAAAGGAAAAACAAATGAATGATTTTAACATATAAAGAGATGTTTCAATTCTCATAATAAGAGAAATCCAATTAAAACTACTCGAATGTCAAGTTTATCTTCCAGGCTGGTGAAGAACGTAAGTGTAAAGCAGGGCATTGCCTAGGCGGGGGGAAACGCTACAATCTCACAGTCGCTTAGTGAGAAGGTAGTTGACATAATCTTTATAGAGAGTAATTTGAGGATTGCTACTAATATTAACATATATTTTACCCCATCAGTTCTACTTTTGGAAATAAATTCATCTGCACGTATATAAAATTATGTATGTGAGAGGTTGTTGCATCATTTTTCTAATAGCAAAAGATTGTGAACAGGTTAAATACCATTAACATGAACTTGTTAAACAGATTATGGTAAACCTACAAAATGGAAAAACTAAAGCCATTAAAAACGGACCACGGAAACCATTTATGTCCTTATTGGAATGAGCCCAAGATCTATTGCTAAGTGAAGTAAGCATAACCCCAAATAATGTATCTATTATGCTACTCTTGGTATAAAAGTGGGCAATATAGATATGTTTATTTGTCCATATATACATATCATAGCTCAGGGAACACACAAGACTTGGATAAAGTAGATGGGTTGCAGGAAAGGGTACTTGGTGACTTCAAAGGGACGGAGGGCAGGAAGGGAAAATCTTTATTACTCACAATTTTGTGTTTTTGGAATTTTAAACCATGTTAACTTGTAATTCACATTATAAATAAATGAGTAAGTTAATTAACATTATAATTTTGAAAAGAATTCATTGGACAATTACACTTGTAAAAGTCAGTAAGTTTTTCAACCCTTAAATAAGTGACTTCTCCCACCTGTATAGATGTCAATAATAACAAAGAAATAACAGCATGTGTAAATGTGAGTCCGTTGCAGAAAGCCAGCACAACAGAGGACATGTCCAGTTTTAACTCAGAAAAACCTGGGTTTAGTTTCGAGCCCATTACTAATTACTATTCAATCTTTCACAAATTATTTAGCCTTCCTTCAGTACAGTCTGGTGGTTATATCCATGGGTTCTGAGTTCGGAACTCTGAGTTCAAATCCAAGTTCTGACACTCACCAGCTGTTAACCAAGCCACTTCCTCATCAGGCAGATTATCACAATACAAACAGTACCTGGCACCTGATTATGTGATGACAACAGGTGAGCTACTGCACGCCGCGTCCTCATCACAGGGGCGGGAACAGGTTTCCTCTTAATTTGCCACCTCTCTCCTCAGCATCACCTGATGAGCAGGGGAGCGTAGCATCTCGCCTGTCCCATCTGCCGCCTCCATCTGATTCCTGTCCAGGCACCCAAAATAGTACCCTACTCTTCAGAAATGATCAAACAATTGTGGGCTTGAAATCAAGTCCAAGGAATATTACTGGATTCAAAAGCTGTTACAAAGTGGAATAAAACAAGGGCGGTCTCTGGAAAGCCACGTGCAAATTGTAAGGTTCTAGAGCTGCCAGGCAGGAGGCTCCGCGAGACACCTGCATCCCCACCTCCTTCTGGGGCGGCGCTGCGCGTGCTAAACAGTCCTGCCGAATGACAGAATCCACTCCTCTTGATTAAAATGACATTCTCTATTAGTGACTGCTCGGCACCCAGGTGGAGGGGCAGGCAGGCTTCTGAGTGGCCTAAATGCACACTACAAGGAAACTCAAATTGGAGCAATTTGCTGTAATTTAGAAAGAAGAATGAGTGAGTGAATGCATGCCCTGTGGAAAATTATATATTTTATTTGAAGGTAAGATTGCACATCTCTAATCAAGGCTTAAAACCTGAATTAGGATAAATTGTGCCATAATTATTTTCTTAGAGCAGAAGAAAGACGTTTTTAAAGCACCTAATATTCCCCTTTGAAGCTTTCAAAATGAAGACACTCCTTTTGTGGCAAATGCAGGGCTTTATCCGCCTCTGTCTCACAAAGACCCTACGTTCATTGAACCAGACTCCGGGACTTTGACATTAAAAGCACTGTCAAGCATTTAGTCTTCCTGGCACATGTGTGGCATTTGTTTTTGGTCCTCCTGGCCCTCAAGCCTTTAATTAAGAAAAAAAAAATTAGCTTACTGGTGATAATGATTTGCTTGAGTCTAAGAGTCCCTCATCATTGTGTACTCTTGAGGCTCATAGGCACGTGTGTGTGTGCGTGTGTGTCTGTGTTGAGGTGGGGGTAGAGGAGGTGGACACAGAAAAACTAAACTGAGCCCCGGCTTCTTGTTTTCTGCTTTGATAGTCAAGATTTTCTGTTGGCCATTTTGATCTTTAGTCTCAGGAAAATAATGGATTTTTGTACCTGGGGAAAACCATTCAAAGTTTTTCCCTCCACATCAATAGACAATATTATTCTTTCTTGGCCCTTTATTCAAAATCTTTCCAGAATTTTATCTGGAGCTCACTTCAGCATATTGAGCAGGTGTGCTAGAGAATTATAGTCCCTCCACCCCCCACCATAAAACACATCAAAGTCACACCATCCTGTCCTACAGCCCCTCCACCATTGCAGGGGACCAGGTTTTTCTGACTCTCTTGTCTTAAAACAGTCATAGGCTGTCATTACACCTTTTTTATTTCTTTAAACCAACCAACCAACAAACAAAAAAGCCCGAGGAAAACTGAATAACTTGGAGCATTCCTATTACAGCAAATAGTTTTCTCCTCTAGTCAAAAGTTCATCGCCACCCTTTATCTGACTCTCCCTCACGACACAATTTCCCTCTCTTCTTGCATCCAGTTGTAGGAAGCAGAAAACCCGCTGGCATCCACGTCCTTCACATCCTTCCCCGCATCTGGGCACTGAGTCATGGAGGAGCCTGGGCTCCGTGAGGTCGGGATTCAGATCCCGGCACCAGCACGGACCAGCTGCGGGGCGTCGGGGGGACCCCGACTCGGCGACTGCGCGGCAGCAGGCATCGGGCTGGTTAACGCGAGGCCGCGGTCAACGCAAGCGCGCTAAGCCCTGGAGCCTCGCGGCCCCCCCGTGGGGCCGGCGCGACTCCCACCCTTGCGTCTGGGATGGAGACGGTGGGGGGCCCTCGGCGCTTGTTCACAGCCCCACAGCCGCCCAGGGCTGGAGCCCAGGGGGTTGAATGTCACCCCGCCCTGAGACCATCGTTAGGAAACGCCAGGCTACCGCGTCGCGGAATAACCAAGGCCGCACCTACAGCGCCGAGAGCGCTGACGGCAGAGACGCCGTTCGTTCGGCCGGCGAAGCTCGCCGGGCCAGCCCGGCCTCAGACGCTCTGCCTCTGCTCGTAGAACTTTCCCCGTTTGCAGAGCTCGGCAGGCACCCAGCGCGGCGCCAGGAGCGCTGCCTCACCCCGATCCCACGCCAGTCAAAGTGGCGACCGCGTGTCTCCACGATGTGCCGTCAACGGGAAAATGAAAAGAGGCAAAGCTGGTCAAAGTGGCATCGATTCCAGGTAACAGGATACAGCATGACGGATCTTCCGAAAACACCCAACTGTTCGTATTTCCCTTCTTAACACGCTTCAGCAGCCCACATCCCTTAAAAGAAAATGCCCAAAGCCATCAGGACGGGTTTCCGGTCCTGCGGGGATTTATTTGCTCTCTTCCGCTTCCCTGGAAGCCGCCCCCCTCGAGCCCCCACGCGGGTGACGGCAGCGAGACTCAGCGCGGGGGGGTCCAAGCATTTCCGATGTATTAGCCCAGCCAACGCCTGCGACAAGCCTTTGAGGAGGGGATTATTCTCATAGCCACTACTGCTACTGGATGGAACCTCTTCGACAGACCGTTAGGTAAACGCAGAGCTCACGGCGGAGGGACGCAGAGGGTCCCCGCAGCCCCGCGCCCCGCGGCCCTCACTCAGCTCCGCGTCTGGCTGCGTGCGCTCCCCCGAGCAGACCCGGCTCTCAGGATCCCTTCCTTCTGCACAGCTGCGCCTCCTCCAGACACGCCTTTCCACCTTGAAAACGCCTTTTCAGCTCAATATTTAGTTTTCTTCCATTGGGACAACATTTTTAACTAGTTGATCTAACGATCATCTTTCCTTCCCCCTATTCTTCATTTTATTTTATCGTTTAATATCATTATATTTGTGTGTGTGGCTCTCTTGCACGGAACCCACAGGCCACGGGGCGTACCTCCATCTCCTACTAGACTCTTAAATTTCCCCAGTAGCCGGACACTAGCCTTCACCCTTGTTTCTCTAGCTGCTAAAATGTGAACTACAAGAAGGTGCTCAGTGAGTATCTGTGGAATGAATGACTGGATGAGTAACACAAACACACACACATTCACAACAAGATATATTTAGAGATTTACAGAGAATACTTAATCAGAATGAGGCAACTGAAATTTCTGACTAGAAAAAGGCACGTTCCAAGCTTCTCTTGGTTTCACTTTTTTCTCATGGATTCTCATTTCCATCCTTTTTTTTTTTTAATTGTATCTTTATTTTCTTACTGGTTATTGTTTTACTCATTCTAAGCCAAATTACTATCTTGGTGGAAATACATGCTTTATTGATATGACTGTTACAAAATAATAGGAAACTTCCTCAAAGGACTGCTTATTACACAAGTTTTAATAAAAACGTAAAATAAAAATTATAAACTATCCCTAAATGGGAATATTTTGCTCTCTTTTTTTTCCTGTGGATCTAAAATAGTTAAGAAGTTCTGAGAACTCTCCCCCAGTTTCCCAGACAGTGGAGGACACCTATCCTCCTGGATGTGTGAGGAATCGAACTTTATTTTGTCCACCAAGTTACGGATGCTGAGCTGACGCTGGATGGGGCTGGCCAGAGGATGCTCAGGGAGCCGCAGACAGGAAACATCTGCTGGTCTCTTTCTTCATTAGCAGCTCCATTTCCAATGAACGTTCTTCAGGAATAAATTGGGACCAGATCAAGTGGCCAGTCTCAGCCTTAACACATATTCCAAAATCCACATTTCTTACATGCTTTTAATAAGAGTCAGAGTTTAAGCCATTATGCTTGATTTCTGAGATAATCAAATTTTGATTGTCGAGAATTATATACATATATATATAATCCAAATATATACCCATAACACACACATGAACACATAGGTTTGTGCGTACCTCAGCTTCCCAACAGTTACTCTTTCTTAAATAAAGCAAGTGCTTTAAAACAAACAATAAATTTGATTTCTCTTATGACATAAAATAACATTTACTTACTTTCATCTCTTTGTCTGAGACCCTTTCAGGGAGCTGACTCATTTATCTCCGTGCCACCACTGGTAACAGAGAGCTTAAAAACAATGGTCCCCAAGTAAATGCTTGTTGAATTAAAATATTTTGATTTATTTTACTATATAATTACATTTACTTCTTTAAATTCTGGTGAACTGAAGTGCTAACTCCAAGATCCAGCTGTGAGCACCGCCCATGTCTTGCTACATTTCCGTTGCATCATATTCTCCTGCAAACTCATCACTCCACGTCAGCAAATGATTCTGATTTCTAGCTTCTTAAAACTTGACACTTCATGATTATGCACATCTCTGGATCAGTCAAATTTTAGTGTAATAGGTTTTAATGTTCCAAATGAAGAGATCACAGTTTATAGAACCATTTCAAATGTTTCACCCTGATAAATAAGACTGTGATAAAGCTCTTTTTGGGGTGTCGATTTGAGAGTGTAAAAAAATGAGCTGGAAGGAGGAGCGTTGATGGCCAGGTTTGAATGATGGTTTATTTGGGGGGTTGGCAAGGTTCATGCTGTGATCAGGAGTGTGCAGGAATGAAGGGGACCCACTGCAGAAGAGGGGCTTGGAGGGACTCAGACATGGACTGGATCCTCCATGTAGCTTACGAAGTCACCCAGAAATATGGCAGGAATGAGGGGAAAGCCACACCATGGGAGGCATGTGGTCTCCAGTGAGGAAGGAGAAGATGGCTAGACCAGTGAACTTACGCAAGAGGGCAGAGCAGGGGCTTCCAAGAGGGATGGCTTTTGAAGTAGAAAGGAAGAGTTATTGCCAGATGTAACAGGAAGTACGCGGGACTTTGATGTGTCTCCTAGACACTAAGGAACATAGGGTACAAGAGAAAAATTAACCTCCTCTTTAGAGAAAACTGCAGAAAAAGCCACAAAAGACTGGACACATGTCAGAAGCCCTTTCTCATCAGCCCCCAGAGCCAACCCCGGTCCTAGCGCATCTGTTAGGCAGCACTTGCTCAATGAATCAGTCTTCATATCAACATGCCTCGTTCAGGAAAGCCTTTGTTTCATCAATTTTTCACTGTTGCCTCTTAAAGGTGAAGCAACCTCCTAACTGAGAATTATGGCTTCCTAAACATTCACCATCCTTCCCGCAGGGCGCATTTTTTTTTTTTTTCCCAGAGCTTTCAGCTCATGGGTTGATCATATCAATTTTGCACAACAATTTCTCCTGACTTCTCCAGACAAGATGATATAAGAGGGCACACATATCACATGCTCAAATGCGGCTTCCATAAAAATACACTTGGTAATTGCAGCTGCACTTTATGAGGCTATGATGAAAAAGACATAAAATGTAGCTGTGGAAAATTGTGTTCACAAACCCGAGAAAACTTGGCTGTGAATATCCACTCTGTGAATTACAGGGACAGATTATGACATAAACTACAACACTGGAATTGGAAACATCCTTAGATATTAAAATGGAAATACACACACATGGGTGCACACACACACACATACCCCCCACACACATAACACGTGGTGTGAAATAGTCTGAGGATGAAGAATCTTTAGACCATCAGTAATTTAATTCTCTTTGCTTTTCACTGTCAGCTTAAACATTTACCTGTTTGTAATAATCTTTTCTACTTTGTTTTTAAGAATAAGATTTAATTTCTGGTCAGGGTAAGTGTCCACCCCAAAATTCATGTCTGCCGAGAACCTCAGAACGTAACCTCCTTTGGAAATAGGATCCTTGTGGATGTAATTAATTTGAACCTTAAGCCCAGTGACTGGTGTCCTTATAAGAAGGCCATGCAGACAGAAACACAGAGGGCAGAAGCCAGGTAACGACATTGGAGTGGAGAGAGATGTCTACAGCCTCCACACCTTGGAGGAACACCAAGGATTGATCACAACCCCTGGAAGCTAGAAAGAGACAAGGAAGGATTTTTTCCTAGAGTCTTCAGTGAGGGCAAGGTTTTCCTGACACCTTAAAGTCAGACTGCCAACTTCCAGAATTGTGAGCAAATGAATTTCTGTTGTTCTAAGCCAACTGGTTTGTGATGAATCGTTATGGCTACCCTATTAACTGCAAAACAAATAATTTAGTCCTTATTAATTATACAAATTAATGTATAATTCCCTAAAACAGGAAAAGTATGTTTGATTTTCATGTATGTGTTTTTAACTCCAAGAAGCTTTTAATCAACTTTTTCTTGTGGCAGTGCCTCAGTTTATAAATCTAAGGGTCATTAAGAATTGCATTTAACACTGGAGAAGTTTCCAATTTGTCCATTTAAACTCTCCTTTACAAGGAAAGCAGAGCTACTCTTAATCATAAATCATGTTTTTTCCCCCTTTTTCAGGTTATGTCTCTTTTGCTGACTCTCTATTAAACATCTGAAGTCAAATTGAGGTCCATATCTTGTCATTAAAATAAGTCGAGTCAGTGGCCCTGATCTGTCCATCCAGCCTGTTTTTCACCATGGTGCTTGGTTGTAAATGAAGGTAAGATACATGCACACTCTCTCCCACACTCGGCACACACCTGAAGGCTGCAGCCCTTGGAACAGCACACACTTCCCCGGCAGGCTTACATGCACTGCTCCATGCCTCCCTTCAGGGACCACTCAGTCTGAGCACTGTCCTTCTTCCCATGTAACTGAGTAGGATCCTAACGTCATTGGTGACCATCTGACATCTGCGATGGTGTTTGTAACTGCTTAGCTGTGGAATGGTTTCAAGGGTTTTGCTCATGCTGTTGCTGACCAGGGCTGGAGAGGAGGGAGGCTTGAGTCATCTGCCCAACCCCCTCATGGTGCTGCCTGCAGGGACCATACTCAGTGCCTGGCTCCTGACCTCGACACCTCAGAAACAGCAATTGGGTGTTTTGTGCACCTTGATGTTCATAACTCACCCCATCTGCACATGTCTGCAATTGTTTTGGCCCCTCGTAGTTTCCTTGTGTCCTATTGTTTGAGGCACAGCCCTCAGCCTGAAGCAGGAGGTCCCAGGCCCCAGCTGCTTAAAAGGCTAAAAGCATGTATCAACCTGACATTTAACTGCACATGTTTTTCCCTAGAGCTCTTTTCCATGGACCCCCATCCTATCCATCCTTTGTTCCAGGTCCAAGCATATTAAGAAAGTCCCAAAGCCAGAGATGAACTTAATACCCAGCAGAAGGAAGGGGATATTGCATCTGCAAAACCGAGAACAACTTTGCAACAATTTGCTACCTTGTATACCATCTCCATGGAAACTAGCTCTGTCCCTTGAACTCCTGAATTTTTACCATACCCCCCTGCCTCTTCTCCCCAGACTCACTGTCTTAGAGGCACTAGCCCACTGTGACCTCCTTTGCCTGGCAAAGAAATAAAGCTGCCTTTTCCACTTCATCCTAAACTCTGTCCTTGAGTCTTAATTTGGTAAGCTGGGTCCAGAGGCCATGCTTCAACAACACCCACAAGGTCCACTCTTCTGTGTCTTCAGGGCTCAGGTCAACAGTCACCTCGGCAGGTAGCCGTCCTCAGCCCAGCCAGAGAATATGTGCCTCCTGCCCACTCTGTGCTGAGAGGTCTCTGTGCAAAGAAACTCCCAACAAAGACCAGTCAGAACACCTGCTCAGAGCAGAGGCTGCGGACTCATTTGGGTGGTTAAAAACCAGTTTCATCATTTACTAGCTTTAAACAAATTCTCAAATCACTTTCTCTATCTGAAAATGGTAAGTATAGTAACTCAACAATACAAGGATTACAAATATTTATTCAGATAATTCATTAATCCAGATATTTTAAATAAATGTTATATTTCTTATATTATCTTATATATTTTTATATTAAATATATAGGCAAATAACCTATATTAATTACATTATTATTTATTATTTACCAGGTGCTGTCTGGAATGTGCACTGAGTTGACACCTGTGAAGGATGCAAAGCCTTTGTCTTCCCCAGACATAGGAAAGGGTGCACAGCTGTCTCTCCTGAGTCTAATTCACAGTTGTCCATGTTGTCAGTTCTTCTACTCTGTCTTGAGTACCCTTTTATAAATAAGCAAACTCTGGGTCTAAACATGAATATACTCATTATCAAGAGGGGTCTTAGTTCTTTTTTGCCAAGTTTTCTTAGGTTAATCTTCTAATTTCTGTTTTAGAGCAAAATCAGTTTTCCTTGGCTGCCTTTATTCGAAACCTTCAAGCAGAATTCTTAGGAGTTCATCTACACTTTTACCAGATTTACTGGGGACCCATGAGTTAAAAAGGTTAAGACAGCCCTCCCCGACCCCTTGGTAGATGAGAAGGCTCAATGGTTGAGACCACATGGGACATGCATGTGTTGAACCCACAGGACAGGCAGTGCTGATGGGTGTGAACATGCCAGGTAACCTATGCTGTCGTCTTGGCCTTCAACACGCCGGGCTGCAGCCGCTGGTCTGCACTTCCCCCGACTGGACCGCAAGCTTCTGTAGGACATGGTGTATCTCCATCTTAGAATCCTGCACGCCTAACACACATGACACATGCTGAGTAAACGTATAAGTAAACGTAGGCAAAGGTACCACTCCTATGTGACATCCATCACAGCCCCTGTTTGACATGGGGAAACTGACCATGGGAATCTGTTTTCCAATATCTCCAGCACCCACCATCACCTGAGAGGGATGTACTCCTGAGAGAGACTCAAACGCAGAAGGAAGGAAATCAGACGGTGATACACTAATGCCTATCGGTTTTGGGGATTGGAAGGCATGATAAAGGCCCACCAAAGCTGAATTGACTGAGTCTTAAAAGCAGACAAGGCACTGACTGAAGCAGACTCAAAGCACTTTACAACTCCAAGAGCTGCTTCAATCATTTCTAATGTTAAAATGCACTTTAACCAATTACGTCTTGCTTGATTCTCCCCTTTAATAATTTTACTGCCTTACACTGCTTTGCTTTGTTCTCCTAAAACAAATTAACACCCAATCCGGATCACTTTTGTAAAATCTATGTTCTTTTCCTTGCATTCTGTGGCTAGGAGTTCACGGTGGTGTGTGGAGATTTGCCTCACTACTGAAATGGATACCTTTTCCAGATCTAGTCTTAGTTCTGACAGTATTTATACTTTAAATTTTGATTTAAGAAATTCTCTACTCTTTATCAAGATCTTGCTCCTAAATGTTCTCTTTAAATTTGATTTTCGCTCTTAACGCACACATGCATTTCACTTTCGGGACTACCTCTCCCACCCAGGGACATGGGGCACGTGCATGCTTTCACAGTCATACTTGTTGTGTGCTGTACACCTTTGGATGGAGCGAGAAACCTCTGCCGTCTTATTCATTGACTGAACAGTTATTAATTATACATATACTAAATGCTAAGGGATGAAAAAGCAGGCCTGCTTCCCTAAAGTATCTCGCTTGTCTCCAACTTGAGTCTACGTCACAGTCCACATGCCCTGGACTGCATCCACACCAAACCACTCACTTCAGGCACTGTGCATATGCTACTCCGACCTTCTGGGTGCCCTTCCATGTCTCTGAGCCCAGGTGCTGTGAAGCATCATTTGACATCCTCCCTAATTTCTTAAGACAACCCCTCTGTGCTATGACAGCACTGTTTTCGCTCCTCCATTGCACTATGTACCACAAAGGGTTGTGAGTAGTCACATTTATATGTTGTCTCTTTCCTTAGACTGTGATTTCCTAATGCAAATAATATTTTAAATGATTTCTGGTCCCTTCTTCTAAGTCTAGGATAGTGCCTAGCACACAGAATACCCTCAAAAGGGACTTCTGGGGAAGCGACTGAGAGCACTTCTAAGCCCAATGGTAAACTATCACGAAGTAAAGAGTGCCTTTCATTTCAGCAGAGGGTTGCATATGTGGTCTACCTGAGATAGCAAACGCTATTTTAACACGTCTTTGAAGATTAATCAGGTCAATTTGGACATTAAATATGAAAAAGATTAGCCCTCTGAAAAATAATTTATGATTATTTCCAAAAATATGAACAGGTACTCAAAACCTTTAATAGTATGTATTTTGAGACATTGTTCAGTCATAGGTTTATTAAGATTACAGCACAAGTTATATAATTAAATTCGAAACCAAACTACACACTAGTATAAAGACGTCTGTGTATATTAATCTTTGTGGCATTTCCACTACGACCCAGGCATTCTCAGGACACAGGGACTGTTTATGAATGAAACAGAAGATGAAGTAGCTGGCTTCGTAGCATCTGCATCTGATGCAGGAAAGATGGGCATGGCCAGAAGCAAGCAGACGTGCAAAGGATAAAGTGGGGAATGTGGAGTGCTGGAGTGGACGTGAACTCTCGCTTTAAACGAGGAGGGTCAGGAAAAGGCATTGAGTAATGTGACTTTTAAACATCATCTTAAAGGAAGCAAGCCATAAGTATTGAGAGAGGGTCACTTCAGGAAGGGGGGGAATCAGCTGCACAGGCGATGAGTTGGGAGCATGGTTAATGTTTCTTGGGACCTGCAGGGAAGGCACTGGGCGGAAGCACAACAAAGTGATGGGAGAGGATGTGGGAAGGGAATGGAGGACCCATGCATGAGGGGCACAGATAACGAAGACTTGCAGGCAGTTTTACTCTGAGAGCAAATTTTCTCCAAGTGAGGCCATAGGAGGGCTTTGAGCAAAGAGCTGGAATGATCAAATACATATTTTAAAAGGATTCTTCTATGTTTGTGCTGACGGCAGATTTTATAGGATCAGGGGCAGAAACAGAGAAAGGCCAGTTAAGAGTTAAATCCAGAACGGAGGTGTACTTGAGTAATGGGTGGTGGACACAGGGAGATGGTGAAAAATCTGAAGGTAGACAAACAGCATTTGCTGACAGATGGGTGTGCGTGCGTGGACATCAGTGAGCCAGCTGTGACTCCAGTATTTCTAGCCTGAGCAACAACAAGGTAGTGTTGCCACTTACTGAGATGTGGATGACTATGGGAGAAGCATGATTCTTTGTTTTGTTTTGTTCTTGATTGGGGAAGGGAGGACGTTGCTCCTGTTGTTTGTTGGTGCAAAGGGAATCAATGCGCCCAAAACTAAACTCTGAAATTTCCAATATATATTAGACATCCATATAGAATGTTAGGCAGGCAGTCAGATATATGAGTCTGGAATTCAGGGGAGATGTCTGGGCTGCAGGTATAAACGTATGTTCCGTCAGCCTATACAGGTGATATTCTAAGAGATGAATTGAGATCTCCTTGAGACTCAGTGCAGATAAAAAAAAAAAAGCGGGCAGAATACGAGCCTTGTGATATTCCAGCCTTTAGAGGATGGAGATATGAGACGCACCATGAAAGAAAGTAAGAAAGGACAGTCAGGAAGTTAAAAGAAAAGTGACGGTGTACAATTTTATGTGGCAATTGCTTTTTTTAAATTTTCCAGATTCAAGAAAATACGGAAAATAATTTAAAAGTAGAAGAAAAACAAAGAATGAATAGTCCTAGAAGACAAAAGGTAACATACTTTTAAGGAAGATGTACTCAACCGTGTCAAAAGCCATTTAAGATGGGGACTGAGAATTGATTCTTTGGTTTAGTGCCACGATGTCACTGGGAGTGTTGAAGAGGGAAGACTGATTTGATGGAATAGTTGAAATAAAACCCTGACTGGAATAAGTCCAAGCAAAGGAGAGAAGACTGAACATAGACAATTCAATCATGAAATGTGTTTGAAAAAGGGAAAGAAAAGGGTCCTGAAGAAGCTGGTTTTGTTCTGTTTTCTTTAGATGTAAGCTGCAAATGCACATGGGTATGCTTCGGAAGGAGAAGCTGGTGATGCATGAAAGGGACGAAAGTGTTGCTGAAGTGACAGCGTTGAGCAGGAGAGGAAAATGAGATGGGGCATGCAAACCAAGAGCTGGCTTTCGGGGCACAGACCCCCACGGCCCGGGCGAGGAGGAGTGATGAACGCAGGTGCGTGGTGGTGGGCGTGGCACACTGGGGGCGGGGTGGGGCGGGCGGGGGCGGGGCCTGTGGGACTTCCGTCCTGTTGACTTGTGCTTTCTCAGTGATAAAGGAAACAAAGTCCTCAGCTGAGCATGACGATGAGGACAAAGTGTCTGAGCCAGGAATGACTCGAACCAGACATTTAGGAGAGTGGAAAAGAAAGTGGGTTGGGAAATACAGCAAGGATCAGTGGTGGCCCCAGGAGTTCTCTTAAATCAAGGGCAGCTGAAGTGAGACCAGTCTCCTCCTTCCGTCTTCCTCTGAATCACTCTGCTGCACAGCGCAGCCTGGGGGCACTTGGAGGGTGGAATTAAGCCAAGATTTGAGCTTTGCTTGGGAAATTAGATCAAAAGAAAAGGGATGTAAGGAAGAGGTTGTAATGATGGACTTTAGAATCTAAGCTGGGTGACCAGCAAGTAAAGACGGACCAGAGGACGGTGAGAGAATGTAAAAGCATGGCCGGCGCAGTGGATGTTCTGGTCTGGGTATGTTGAGAAATTGTTTGATTGTGGGTCTTTGGAAGACGATAGTGGTTTGAGAGTTAAGTGCTTTATTAAATACAGCACTTAGATACTGTACATTCTAGGTCAGTTGAGCTATTTGAGGTATTTCAAATTTCAGTCAATGTGGCTCTACATAATAATTCTCATTTTCTCCATGTCATCTCCACAACAGTCACGGAATGAGAGAGACAGGACAGTGCTGCTGCTACAAGCTGATAACAGAAATAATCTGAAGCCCGTCCTCCGTGAGGGCTCTTTCAACAGCTGCTCACTGTTGGGGGATGTTACTGTTTCGTCAATGTTTTGTGTTCAATCATGGACTCAAATAATGTATAAAATTGTATGAAACACCTTTGAAAATGAAGCTACCTTTCACAAAGTATTCAAGAGGGGGGTTTGCAGACTATTCATAAAGTTCACTTGGCTTGAAAAGAATGTGCATCTCGGTTTGTGCTTAGCCAGCAAGTTCACCTCTGAGGAGAAATATGTGCTGTGCATTGATAGCTCATTAATGTTTTGTGATATTCTACATCATGAACTTATTAATTTTAAATAAGTGTATGAATAGAATCCCAACTGGAAACACTACAGAGGATGTTGTTTCAATTTTTTAGTCCTCAAATCTTAAATATTAATAATGAGAAAAGGCCTTTAAAGGCCAATCTTGAACACATTTTTTTGATACACTTTTTCCTATCCCATTTCCATGCCTACTTTGAAGCTTTTAGATGTTTAAAATCATGTCCAGAAACACACTGGCAATAAACATGGTAAGAAAAGACAAAGCCTCTCAGCCCGTGGAAGAAGGGTAGGAAGATGCCCTGGACCAAAGCCATGGCAAGTCTCCTATTGTTGGAGAAAGACTGGGGTTACTGAGAAGACCCAGTCCTTGAGTTGGGTGCACAGCTCTGGCCTAAAACTGAACCTGAGATAGGAATACAGTCAAGATGGAGGACCAAGTCACAGCAGACTACTGCGGACACTGGCAGAGGTCCAGAGCATGAAGGGTGACCTTTGAGGGCAGGTGGAAAGGGAGGACCTAAAGGCCTACAAAGAAAGGAGGCATGCCAATTCCTAGGCACAGAAATTATTTGCCTCAACCCTCACTGAGCCGCACAACACATCCACCTTCAACAAAAAGTACGAGGCACATGATACAGCAAGTGAAAACAGTACGCTGTCAGAGAAGAAAGCAATCCATGGCCATGGCAGACATCACTAATTGATTCCCGAGCTGTGATTAGTCTGTGTGTTTCAAAAACTAGTTCCAGGTGTCTGCTACCGCTCAGACACTACCAAAAGACAGTTTGTTTGCCATTTCTCATCAAAATAACGTTAGGGATATCTTCCTAATATTATCCATCATTTGTAAGCAGTTATTTAAATAAAATTGTCATGTTATAAACTGTACCTATATTTTATCTTTGCTAATATACCATCTCTTATTATTTTCAGTTACAGGATTAAGATAAATGTTTCCCAGCTTTCTCATCCAACTTGGTTGTACTTAAAAGATTATTGTCATAGCAACAGCTCAATGACTAGAGTACCCAGTGTTTGCATAAGTAAGACTAGCCTGGAGCAAGGTGTATTCATTCTCCACTGTGTCCACTACAGACACAGTAAAGTATGAAAGCACATGAGGTCCTAACATATTTGTCTGCAGGGTCTTTATCTAAAAGCCCCATGTGACCTAAAACAGGAAAGAGGAAGAGTCAAACAGTGTTGGCTTCACAGCACCAAAAATAAATGCCATCAAGTCCATTTCCCTTAGCAGGAACATTTATTCATAGAATATTCCATCAGCTCTTACTCACAACCTGTTTACATGCATTAGGTGATATTAACTGGTGTCCGATCTATTAAAAATGAGAATCAGAAAAAAAGATGGAAGTAGGAAGAAAGAACTGTGTATTAACTACATGTTGGTAGTGACAGCCTTCTGCAGTATCGTGAACCAAAAGAGAAAATAATTACTAAAAACATGTCCAGTTTAGTCTGGTGGAATGACCGTGTTTTTACCCCATTCTCCTGTTTGCAACCCACTGAAATTGACTAAAGGTTGAAAAATTTAGGAAAAATAAATACCATATTCAATGAGAAAAAAATAGCCTTTATGCAAACATGCCAATCACAGTCTGTAAAGAATATTAGCTTATTATGGTGAAAGTTGGATGACGTGAAGGATGACCAGTAGCGTTATAATGCAACACACAGAATTGTCTAACAGGAGGCAGCGCAGCTCCGAGGCACAGAACCAAGTTCTCGTGCAGAGCAGCGAGCCCCGGAACTTTCAACTCTTGGAGCTGATTCCCTGGCATTTACTTCTATATCTCTAAATTTTATGATTCTGTTGCTATTTCTTAATTTTCCAGTTTTGACATTATTAGTTAGTGTCCCAGATTAAAAGATGAAGAATTAGCCCTCATTTACGCTCTCACCCACACTCACCATGCCGCAGCACACTTTCCATCTTCCCATCCTTGGATGGAGTAATGCCTGCTGCTCTCAGACCACCATTCAATGCTTGCATGATGAGGACAGTGCAGACACTCCCCGCGGTTGGAGATACCGTCTGTTTGCTTTCCACTTGCTCACAGCCTGCCCCCACACCCTCTGCCTGTGATCATGTCTTGCTTCTGTTTGCTTAATTTTCTATTTGCTTATTACAAATGTGAAGTCAAACTGTCTCCCAACGGTCTAAATCTACTTTCAAAACCTATATTACATATTACATTAATTTTATCTTTTGAAAAGAAACCATCTAGACTCATCCAGAGCTTTTAAAACCCTGCTCTATTGCCTTCTAGCATTTTCACTTTCCTCATTTGTGGAGAGATGACTAAAACCAATCTGGTTCTGTAAGTGTGACTTTTTTTTCCATTTAGCAATGTATATAATTTTCTTTTTGTGTTCAGAAACAAGTCTTTAAGAACATAATTTGAGTCTATTTTCATATATTTAATTTGCATATGATAAACCAATCTAGAAACACGTTTCATTCTAATAAACTGTCTTTTATTACTTCTTTGATTATTTCAGTGGTGTGTCCTCTCCTTGCTTCCTTTCTTCTCTCTTTCAAGAATTCTGTCATTTGGATGTTGCACTTCCAGGTTTTGTCCTTTCATTTTTGTGAACTTTTTCTCTTGCTTATCATCATTTTGTGTTTCTCGCTCTGAGATGGTTCTTTACCTTTGTTATTTAACTTTTCTATTGAATTTTTATATTAGTTGTATTATTATTTTAATATTCTACACCACTTTTTGTACTTTGCACAGGTGGATTAAATTTAATCCTCACACACTCATCTCCTCTCAGGTTCCAAAATTCTGTGCCTGTCTCGTTTCTAAAGCTTTATGTTTTTGTGGATTTATGACTCTAAAATGATGTATTTATTCTCATTTTAATGGGGTTTTGGAAGCAGTAGTTCTACTTACATGTTTTTTGATTTATTATATTTTACTTGCAGTTCTCTTAAGTAAAACTTATTTTAAAAATGCTCTGTAGCACATCTTTTAAAACAATCTATCTCAATATTTTTTGAATGTAGGCAAACTACATACATACACATGTATCTATGATATATAGCATTGTATTTAACAATAAGAAATGATATATTTAACAAACAGCAATTGTCTAAACATTTGCTTAGGAAAAGTTTGAATATTAATAGGAAAAAAACATCTAAGTGAGTTATAATCTGAAGAGCTCTACTTCCAGAGGAATTGAAATAAGTAAAATAACATGTAAGTAAAACATCTCTATCATTAGTGAAAGAAACGGCTAGTTATCTACCTCAACAATAAACCTCTAACCAAAACCAGGCACACGTACTTTAAAACACGTCTGAAAATTAGTATCAACATTTGCCTTTTAAAGAAACTTCTTGGCTTTTTATAGAACATTTGACCAAGTAATTCACTCATATGCATGGAAACCTCATTATGGTGGAGTCCTGTGCAGTATAAATGATTATCTTCTAAAGCACTATTAAGTTTTGGTTGTGCTCCAAATAAAGCTCACACTAGTGATGGATTATGTGAAATCCTTGCTCTGAAATATTCTATGGGATCTTAGATTAATTTGCTTCAGGGTAAAACCAATTTGAAGAATTATTTTTTTCCTACTTTGGATCCAGCATCCAATGAATGTCACACGCATCTGCCTTCTATCCAGCCCCACCCTAAGGAAGAAAATAAAAAACCTAAGAGAAAATTACTGGCAGATTTTTCTGTCTAATACCTAGAAGCTTTGTTATCGATTCAAACACATATATGTCTCTTAACTTCAGTTTGCTTCTTGAGGAAGTTTATTTTCATTCTTGTAATCAAAGTGTGTTATCTAATTATATACATTCATGTTGAGAACAAAGTGTACGTATTAACCCTTGCTATACTATCAGAGCCCATGAGACCCAATTTTAGATTTGAGTCTCTTTTATGAATATCTCTAACTATTTTCCAGAATAGATATGTCATAACTTTTAGATTTTTTCCTTAGGAATCTCCCAAAATACAAAAAGAAAAGTTACTATTAAAAATGGAATGAAACAAATTCTAGCTTGCAGTTATTACTTGAATTCATTTGTTTTCTTTATAAATATGTGATCAATTGTGAAATATTAGTTTTCTTATTTTTCCTGCACCTTACATATTTTGCTTTTGTAAGTTCCTAGGAATCATGTCATTATGACTCATCAATTATTCTCAACTGTACTAAAAAGACAAAAATAATTACATCATGATAGAATAATGAACTCACCCAGAAAGATGATGCAGAACTGAAATAAAACACCACTTCTGCACTATCTCAGTTTTCTTATTTTGTTGTCCAAGATACTGCATCATCTTACAAGAAGGTATGAAACATGTCTAGAGACACCATCATTTTTTTGTAGTTAACATTGAATATATTTGAGAACTCAGAATTGTTCTCTCCTGCCCATAAGAGCAAAAAGAAGAAAATTTACAAAGGAAGATGCAAAAGACGAATGCAACGTGGCATCAGCAACACTAAGACATTCATGATGATGGTGACGTGGGTCACACACTCAAAAACTCAGGAGAAAAATATCCTGGATGCATTTGTTCAACTCAACAATCAATAAACGAAAAATACATTTCTATAAACAAAAGGGAAATATTGTGTTTCCACCCAGTTTGTCATCCAATAGGAAGGATTTCAGCACAAAATATTTTGTGTCAGATACCTGGATCACCTCATTTTGCAAGAAGGATGTGTGACAGAATTGTTCCATCTTTTATGATGTCTGTGCACCAAAATTTCCTTCATATGGTATGTAAATAAGTTGACAAATGCTGAAGGCTGGTGATCGGAGGAAACATAAAGGGAAATTTATTAGGTCAATCTTTCAAATTCATATTTACAAATATAAAAATGAAAATATTTTTGCAATTTTGGAGGAAATTAGATTGAATCCTTCTCTTATATTCTCTTTTCTCTTCATCTACATTATTAGGCTGTCGAAAAATTTTAATATTGCATTTTGACACAGCATGTGCAAGAATAAGATTAACAATGCACTGAAATCTGGATTTATTTATTTACAAAATGGCTATGTTATTTGTTTGTGCCTGTTGGTGAGAACTTAGTTTCATTTAAAGACTACTGTTACTCATGTGAAATGTATCTATATTCAATATATATGTTCAAAACCAGGAAAAAGTAGACTAAAACATTTGGTTTGCTATGTTCAAATTCTTATTAAATTTTCTAATATAGTTAACTTTTACTATCCCTTTGTTCTTACATCTATGAATTATCTGTAAAATGACTTACAATATTATTTCCAAAGTCTCAGAATAAGAAAGGTCCCATTGGACCAGAGGGTTCTTCTTACTAGTATACTGAGTGATAAGCACCTGTTAGGTTAAGTGTGTGAGATACAAGGTCAGATGCAATTTAAAAAGTATTTTTTGTTTATCAGAAGTCACAGGGTAGCAACGTGAGGTATGAATAGCTGCCACAGCGAATAAGACCCAATCAGATCAGTGCATTTGAAATGCATTGTGCACGTACCTCCTCCTTGGGAATTGGTCATTTTGTCCTGATCTCTGCTATTAAATTACTTTCTGAATAGGAAATCATTTAATCTCTCTAGGTTTCTTTTTTCACCTATAAAATGAGGAATTATACTAGAATCTATGACTGCCAACAGGCAGCTGGAAAGCTGATTTTTTCCTAAGCTGAGAAGTGTTTTCTTTGGGCAGCAAATACAAAGAGGAGGAAAAAAAAAAAAAAACTTTCCTTTTTACCCCAGCCTGTTCTTTGTTATTTGCATCAGATCAACTTTATTTATTTACATTATCCAAATGGCCTCTTAAGGCATTTCAGTATTACTTTTCAGTCCCTCCTATTGCAAACACTTTATGATTCAGTATATAATTTTTCTCCTACCTTTAAAGAGTTTATAACTTGGCTTAAACCATAACCAATTGGCTCTTGAAAAAAAAATTAAAATTACAAGTGAATAATTGGAATAAATAAATGATTGTTAGAAATACAAAATAATAGAATTACTATTCACTTATGAATATTTTCCTCATCAGTATAATTCCAGTTAAACCAATTAAGAAAAAAGTATAACCCCCATTCTTAAGGGCTCACCCAGGAAGAAAAACGTAAAAGCTATTTTTTTAAGTTTATCTATGAAATTATACATTGAATTTCACACAAGGAAAAACACATGAGGCTCATCTCTTCTTACATGGAAAAATAGCTATGTGCTGGTATAATGTTAGTATAAAGTTGCTGTAGGTGCAACAAAATTAAAATACTAAATAAAAATGAGTTTCCAGTGAATCAAAAGCCTTTCGAAAGGAATCTTGGGCAAATCATCTTACTGACAGACATGTCTCATTCCACAAATTAGAAATATTCTTGAAATATTATTGAAAGGTTGAGTATAAATTGGCTTTTGACAATTTGTTTGTTTTCCCCTACCTTCCTTTGTAGAAAAGACCATGGGTCCCCAACATGGCACTGAAAATCAGTAAAGAAATATGTCACTGGCCTTATCACTCTTCATCTCCAAAAGTTCAGACCTCGCGTGGACCAGTGCGGGGAATGATTTTCCCTTGTGCTCGCTATGTGGGTTTGGATCTAGCTGGCCAATCCAACAAAGACCAACTGGAGTCAAGAAGGGCCAAGGCATGGGCAGCACCCTTTAGAAGTCTAAGGGAGTCACAGGAGGGCATTATACAAAATTAACACCTCTGTTTATAAACACCAAGGTAGAGGAAGAATAGAGTATAAACTACAAGAGTGTAAAAGCTGTATAAAAGGATAATGTGGCCTATTCATTAATACCCCCAAGAGAGACCCCAGATTTCTTTGAATTGTAAAAACTGAAGGAAAGCCCTAGATTCTGAACTCAGCCCCCACAGAGCTCCCCAGATTTCTAAAATCAGCCTTGCTGTCCAGCTCTGACCCCTCTGACCACTTCCGTCTTTCTCATCTTCCTTTCCTGTCCGTGAGTTACAACACCGAGAAAAAAATCCCTCATTTCCTGTGTTCCCCCAAGCCCTTCATCCATGCCGCCTACACCAAGCTACTTGTCAAGACGTTCTTCATCTTCTTGCTTAAAACTCTCTGTCTTAGAGGACAGGCTCCTTGAAGTCAGGAACTCCTTTCCTCCCCTGATGTCTTCCTCCACAGCGCATAACCTGAAAAAGTCTCATTTTCACAAATAGTAATCAAAGTACTGACATTTTTTTTTCAAATATTGCATAAATGATAAATGTAAACTGTCAACATATGGTTTAAAAAAGTGCAGGATGACTGAATCAAATGGCTGAGTAGAGCAGTCAGATGGCTGATGCCAGCTCACGGCTCCAAGGCTAAGGCACGGGTTACCCCACCTCTGGTTCCTCCATGCTTTTGAACCTAGCTATGGCAGCATCCTTGTGCTTGCAAACGGTAGCTTAATGCTTTTCTCACATCCGCAGTTTTAAGAGTTAGGGTTTCTTGGCTCTGAAACGATCCTTCTGTATCCTATTGCGACGCAGATGCCGGAACTCTGCAGACAAGCTCATTTTCCCAGCGTGCTTCCTGCTGGGTGATGCCATTAGGGAACGTCTGAGAGACCAGAGGACATGAGGACGGACAAGAGATTTGCTTCTCTTTCGTTGCTTATCCTTCACGTAAACATGGCCCCACCAAAGTTCCTCACCTGCAAAACAGCGATTTGTTCCAACAGCAGTCGGCTCCAGTCTCCAGAATTTTCACACACTTGCAGAAACTACTGGAAAGCACCCCAACCCTGGCGCGTGCCAGAAGTCTGAATCTCAGCTTCTCCAGGCACTCCCCCAAGCACCTCGGTTCTGATGAGCTCCAGCCCCACCACCGGAGCTGTTTTCTGCAGTTTGTCTCTCATTCTTAACTACCTTAAAACTTCTGTCCTCTATGCTTTAACATTCTGAGCTGACTCTGATGGAACAGCCAGTCCATTGGTCCTAGGCTCCTTCTAAGATCATCAGCCACATTCCAAATTGGTGTTGCTACATCCTTTGGGTCCCAGAGGAGGATGAAGACATCCCATTGGGATGGCAGTTGGAAGGTGGCTGCTGGGCACTGAATGGTAACAGGCAGGGGTCTGAGTGAGGCCATGACAGCAGCTGCTGCATCATTTTAAACAAGGCTCTTATCTCCACCCCGTTTTAGCTCATTTTGTCTGGTTTCAGGTCTAAGCAGCACCTAATGTCACCCTTTGATATTCCTGTAAATTTGTATTTGCAAATTGGTCCATTTATCAGTTTACCTAGGAAGTGCTCATTTATAAGAATCATTAGCTCATTTCCCAACATGGAATATAATTTCCTTGTCATAGGGTTTCCTAAGCATAACAAATTTACTGCGGAAAGAATCAAAAGCCACGTTTTTGAGTGATGGAGACATTTCAACCACATATTGAGCCACTTAATAAAATGTTATTTATATCAAATAGGTATGTCTTCGAGAGAAAGCATACATTTGGGGGTTGGAGAGAAGGACATCGCACGTTAATTCCACGTCCTCCTGTTTCCTTTTGATATGAACATTTGATTTTTCTTTATGTACCCATAACACCAATCATAATCAAAGCAGAGAGCCCCTTAGCACCACGGTCCACATTCCAGCCTAGAAACCCACAGAATAGCCGCAGGGGAGCTCTTTGAAGTCAGCTCGGACGCCACATGAGAGGAGGGTGGCAAAGACCGAGCAGGATGCGGCCTCCCGTCTTGCCTGCATTTCTAGATGAGTGAGTCCTTTATTGGTTGAAAGATCACATTCAGGCCGTTTCTACATTAGCACAGCAGACACTACATTATCTATTAATGCAGCCTCTCTATTAAAATGCACTGTTAACATAGGGAAGACAGCTGGGCCATTGCTTCTTAACAAGCCCACTATGGCGGTCCGGCAAAGGGGGAGCTGGTGTCAACTGAAACGGCCGTAGAGGGCGCCTGAGTGTGTCTGTCTGTATGTGTGGGTGAGTAGGTGTGCGTGTACGCATGCACACAGAGGGGAAGATTCCGAAAGGAAAGGTTTCTGATGGTGGGGGCCAACGTTAGCCTGAGAAGGAATCCGCCCCACTCAGGAAACTTCCCCAAGAATCTCTCTGAAGAAAGATGCATCGCACGGAGCCAGCCCGCTAGGAAGCCATCTCTCCCAGGTAGGCAGGACCAGGTCCTGGCAGCAAGGGCCAGAGTTTTTTCTACCTTGAAACAGTAAAAGTTCAAAGACAGGGGTCATGTATAGCTCAATGGTAGAGTGTGTGCCTAGCATGCACGAGGTCCTGGGTTCAATCCCTAGGAGCTCCATTTAAGTAAGTAAATAAATAAACCTCACTACCCTCTCAAAAAATTTAAAAAAAAAAAGGAATAAACAGATCTTTAAAAAATAAAAATAGGTATGATTTAAACAAAACAACACCAAAAACAAACTTTGAAGGCCAAGTAAAATGCTCCCTGTAAAGCTCAAAGATACAGGCAAGTCTTACGGGTGGCAGGGAAGGAAAAAACCCTAAAACAATGGTGTCTTTTTTTGTATTAAAATCCAAACCTGTTCCATGTTCTTTATCTTTCAGATTGATAAGGAAAATCTGCTTTAGGACTAGTCACCGCAGAGTTTGCCAAGCCACGCTTCCCGCCACCACCCACTGCTGAGAGAAAAGGTGTGTCCGCGGCACACGGTGTGTGAGTGGCCAGGCCTGGCGTTCCCAGCCTGCAGACCCCCGGATTCCATCGTGCATCCGACGCACGCATTTCATGGGACCATCTTTTTGCTTTTTTCCCAACATTGAATTATGAAAACGAAGACGTGCAGAATAAATAGCCACACACTCACCATCTACACTCCACGATCGATTTCTTACTACATTTGCTTTTATCCTATGCCTTAACTTCTATCTCTTCCCTCAACATCTCATAATCCATTTCATTAATTTATTTATGTATTCATTCACTCATTTATTCATTTTGCTGCATTTTAAAATCAGCTTGGATGAGAATACTCGCTAGTTCAGGTGGCCGGTGATTTTACTTGTGCTTAACGCAGCGAAAACTAAGCGAACAAACTGCTGCAGCATCGCTAGCGAGAGACGTTCGTGTGTGTGTCCGCGTTTTTCTGTTTCTGACGGGATTGTTCTCCTGTGGCGAACTGAAAACAATACAAGCATTTTTCTGTGACATATTAATTTTTTAAACCTACACATTTGTGCTTAGTGGGTAGATCTAACCATTTCTATGGCCTATTAGCAGTTGGGTGGGGTCTCAACTGGATGTTTGTTCCTTGGTCTGTCACCTCCGACTTTCGTGTTCTAGATACTGCATGCAGCTCAGTCCAGTACCATGTGTGTGTGTGTGTGTGTGTGTGTGTGTGTGATTCCTATGATTACCTTTGACAATAGCTGGAGTGTGTTGAGTAGTAATATTAGCTAATGTTTTTATACCACTGACACTTTCTATTTGGTATCAGAGCCTGTGTTTCCCATGGGTTATCTCATTTGATCTACAAGCAGCTCTACTGCCATCATATCACTGAGTTTTTTTTATATATAAACATTTTTATTGAGTTATAGTCATTTTACAATGTGTCCAATTCCAGTGTAGAGCACAATTTTTCAGTAATACATGAACATACATACATGCGTTGTCACATTCTCTTTCGCTGTGAGCCACCACAAGATCCTGTAGATACTTCCCTGTGCTACACAGTAAAATCTTGTTTATCTATTCTACTTTTTGAAATCCCAGTCCCTTCCCAACCCCCGTCCCCCTGGCAACCACAAGTTTGTATTCTATGTCTATGAGTCTGTTTCTGTTTTGTATTTTTGTTTTTTGTTTGTTTGTTTGTTTTAGATTCTGCATATGAGCGATCTCATATGGTATTTTTCTTTCTCTTTCTGGCTCACTTCACTTAGAATGACATTCTCCAGGGACATCCATGTTGCTGTAAATGGCTTTATGTTGCTGGTTTTTATGGCTGAGTAGTATTCCATTGTATAAATATACCACATCTTCTTTATCCAGTCAGCTGTTGATGGACATTTAGGCTGTTTCCATCTCTTGGCTATTGTAAATAGTGCTGCTACGAACATTGGGGTGCAGGTGTCATTCTGAAGTAGGGTTCCTTCTGGATATATGCCCAGGAGCAGGATTGCTGGGTCATATGGTAAGTCTATTCCTAGTCTTTTGAGGAATCTCCATACTGTTTTCCACAGTGGCTGCGCCAAACTGCATTCCCACCAGCAGTGTAGGAGGGTTCCCTTTTCTCCACGGCCTCTCCAGCATTTGTCATTTGTGGACTTTTGAATGATGGCCATTCTGACTGGTGTGAGGTGACTTAAAGAGGTTAAATTGTCCTGCCCAAGGATTTACAGTAAGTATGTGTTCAGCAGAGCAGGGACTCACACTTATGTTCATCACTGCAGTGCAAGCTCTTCGCTCCCACACAGCACAGGATTACTCTATTATGGGTGTCAGGGTCCTCTTCACTTGCATAGCAGACTTTTGAAAACACTTTGTAGGGTTTTATAAACTACGTTATTGTACAATAATACATTAATTATATACAAACAGAACATATAGATAAGAATAAAGAGAGAGAAACATTTTGTATCCCTTGGTCTATTGCCTTATGCTTTTTTTCACTTGAAAACATTTTGAAAATAAAATATACCCTGACAACATCATTTATTGAGACTGCATGATGACAGTAAAGTAATTAAATAATAATATTTTTGAACATATCATGATGGTTGATTTCATGTGTCAACTTGACTGGGCTAAAGGATGCCAAAGAGATGGTAAGACATGGTTTCCAGGTGTGTCTGTAGGGTGTTTTAGGAAGAGAATAGCATTTACATCCGTAGACTGAGGAAGGAAGATTGCCCTCGGCGTTGAGGTGGGCACCAGCCACGCTGTAATGGTCTGGGTGGAATAAAAAGGCACAGGAAGGGCAAACTCGTTCTTTGCTTGAGTAGGGACTTCACTGTCTCCTGCACTGAGATGCCAGTGCTCCTGGTTCTTGAGTCTTCTGACTCAGAATGGGCTTCTGGTTCTCCAGCTTGCAGACAGCAGAGGCCTAATCCTATACTAAGTATATCTATCTATCTATCTATCTATCTATCTATCTATCTATCTATCATCTATCTATCTTCTCTCTCTCTCTCTCTCTCTCCTATCAGTTCTACTTTTCTGGGGAGTCTTGACCCACACACACATGAAGTAGCAGAATCTAATCTAAGTGTTTTACACTGAGGAAGTGTTGGCCTATTTTATCCTCATGGAAATCCCCTGAAGTAGGTGACAGCATTTTCCCCATCTTACAAACGAGGACACCAAGGAAGGGAACTATTAGGTAACTTATCCCGGATCACCCAACAAGTAACTTGTGGAGCCAAGGTTGGATCACATCCCAGAGTTTACTCTGTTAAGCACAACATGATACAGGATTATAATAAATTAATCTGGAGGACATAAATTTTGTCTTTCTGTGCTGCAGATAATTGAGCTTCATTTTCGGATGCGTTTCTATGCACTGTAAGCATTTGTGCGCCTAGCTTTGTTTTCTTGCCTATTTTTGTCAGTAAATTTATAAGAAATTGAGCTGGTTGAGTAAATGAATATCTTTCTGGTTGTTTATTTCTGTTCCCAAACTGACCTTCCGAGGAGAAGTCGGTGAGATTCGCTTTCCCACAAGCAAGTCTGCAGACTGTCCTTTTCCTGCTAAGCTTCTCTCAGGCCGGTTGTCATAACTGACTTCGCTGTTGTCAGGATTGCAGGTGACGTATAGTTCTTAACTTGAATTCTGATTTACATTCTCCTGAGAACTAGTAAACTTTGTTCACAATTTGATGGCCACTTTACATCTTTTGTTATTTGTGCCCCTTAACAATCACCGAGACAAAATTACGTTTTCCTCCTGGTTTTCATGTTACTCAAATTGATTCGTGGAATCTCATTATCTTAAGATTATTGACCTTCTGCCGGTTGTGTGCGGTGGTGGCGGTGGTGGAGGAGGGGCAAGGTGTCTAGTCTTTACCTTTTAACCTTTGAAGGATCAACTGTGAGAAGCTGATCATCCGTAAGTGAACTGTGAGCATCTAAGGGTCACAAGCTGTGTGGGTCCGGGTCTAGCTTTGATGCTGTCTGGGTAACTTTGGCCGAGTCACGCAGCCCCCAGCTCTCCGTTTCCTCGCCGGGAGGAAGCAGTGGCTCATCCCCCCCAACCCCGACAGTGCCCCTCGGCCATGACTCCAGCGCGCAGAGACTCTAGGCTCTGGGTAGAAGAGTGACATCCATTCAGAGCAGGTCATTTCACTCTCACCAGCCCTCGCTTGGCCCCATCTCCCTGCTGTTTCTGGCTCATTCTCTGGAATGTCAGTTTCTTAAGGACAAGAATGATGCCTTGGTCACACCTTCCTTCTCTCTGCTTTAAACTCCTAACAGGTAGATCTAAATAAGGACCTGAGCCCGTTTCCCTGAGCAACGCCCAGGTAGCTTCTTCTGTGTAAGGAAATAACTAAATGCTCAAAAGAAAGCAACTTAAATTGGCTTTAACAGATGGATTGACTTTTCTCCCTCTTACTTTCTTTATCATTATTAAATTTGATTTCTGCAATCTGCATCATTTTTCCCTTCTCTGGGGTGTTTTAGTTATAGTAGAACTTAAAAATAGGGTCTCCAGTATATTAAGAAAGTTACAGTGGCGCTTGTGTGGGACAGCTGGTACATTTCTGATTGGAGAGTTGTTTTTTATTTTTTATTTTTTATTCTGTCATCTGAACTTTGCTTTGGTAATGCTGCAAATTAGCAGCTATTCATTCTTTAATGAACAAGGGTTCATGTAAATTTCAGCTATGAATAGGCAATCAGGACTCCTCTGGGTATAATGGGTTACTTACCAGGCTTCCATTTCAGTTTTGAACTCTTTGCCTCTTGAAACATCATCCTACGTAATTTTGCAGCCATCTAATTACATACGTATATATTTACCATATAGATGCTGCCTTTGTGCCTGTATGTGCTCCAAATTGCTTTATTCAAATGATGGCAAAAGCTCACTCCACCTGAAGTGGATACATGAGACCACATTTTGTAAAGATTAGTTCTCCCAAGCTTCCAGGGAAGAGCGGGGATGCGGGGAGTGGACCCTCGGGACAGCTTTCGAAGGAAGCCTGGTGCTGTGGCTACAGGCAAAAATGGCCGAATTCAGGCACTTGCAATTTTTAGGCACATTCCGTGATAATTTTTTTTTTCTATTTTCCAAAAGCTTTACTTCAGGAACAATCTTCAGCTGTGGAAAAGATGATCTATCTCTGTTTTTTAGTTGTTATTGTTGTTTTTCATTCTCTGGTATGTTTTAGACCTACTGAATTCTGAGGCTTATAAAGACCCAAGATACTGGCCTGAGTTTGGTTTCAGAGTCTGCATGGTAGACAGGAGACCTAGAACAATTTAGGGTTAAAAACAAGTGTATTCCTTTTCATGTTATTATAGGTTATTACAAGTTATTGAATCCAGTCCCCTGTGCTATACCGTACAACCGTGCTGTTTGTCTGTTTTCTATATAGTAGTTTGTATCTGCTGATCCCTCCCCTCTTTCCCTTTTGGTAACCATCAGTTTGTTTCCTATGTCTGTGAGTCTGTTTCTGTTTTGTAAATAAGTTCATTTGTGTCATTTTTTTCAAGTTTCTACATATAAGTGATATCAAATGGTATCTATCTTTTCTGTCTGGCTGACTTCACTTAGTATGATCATCTCTAGGTCCATCCATGTTGCTGCAAATGGCATCATTTTACTTTGATGGATGAATAGTGTTCCACTATATACATATATGATGTGTGTGTATATATACATATGTCACTATGCTGTAAACCACAGACTAACACAACATTGTAAATTAACTACACTTCAATAGAGAAAAGGATTATCAAAGCAAAAGCACAAGTGTAGTGGTTTTCTCACTTCTTCCCCTTTCATTCTCCATTCCACCTTATTTCCTCTGACTGAACCCAGCAAGGAGGAAACGTGCCAAAGTCTGCATCAATTCTCCCAATGATCTGACCCACTGATCCCACGGGAATGACCTCTCATCCCATTCTCCTGGTAGGATCTCAGCAAGTCACATCACCTGTCTGGATGTCATTTGTCTCCTTTTTAGAATAAACAGAAGTTTCAGAAAAGCTTACGCATCTTTTAGGGACATTAAAGTTCTAACATTTGATGCATCTCTCCCCAGTCTAACTTGAAGTCATCTCTTTATAACACATTCACCCCACTTATGCATTTCAGTGTGTTTATACATATTATGTACAGATTGACAAATAGGGTGAGGAAGCCTCTCATTCTCCAAGTTGAAATTTGCACCTTGTGTCCTCACTGTGCCTAAGCATATTCACCTGTGAGGCTCTGCAGAGTCCCTGAGAGCCCTGTGAAGTCCCTAGCTGTTGGGGGTGGCACTCAGGATGTTACGGAAACGACAGGCCAGTCAAGATTTCCTTCACAAGGACATAAGAGTAAAATGCACAGTGCAAGTTTTCATGCAAAAAGCACGGTCCTGGAATTCTCCCAAGGCAAAGGTCACTGGCTTTGCACCCTCTGGCCTGATCGTGTGGCTTCCAGGGTGACCCGAAGCATCCAAAAGGCTTCTATTTTTAACTTGATCCGCAGCATGGTAGCAACTTTAGCTCCTTTATCCAAAGCCATGTGTTTGCTGTAAATACGACAAATGATAGGCCGGTTTCATCATCACCTGTATCAATCCACCGTCCCCTTCCTCCACGCAAGGCTCCCTTTCGGACTTGCAAAATGATCAGAAATTTCCCTCCTCCCGGACGGCAGCCCCACCACTGCCCAACACCCGCGCCCCCGGCCCCCGCCCCTCACGGGTCCCTGCTGCTGTTGGCCCAGGAACATCTAACGTGGACTCTTTCGTACACGTCAGGCGAGTGGAGGGGGCTTCCCTTTTTGACATTGCCCAGTTTTTGTTCCCCTCTGTGTGTTCTGAGGTCTAGGAACCCAGCTAATTCGGAAATCGATCGCCGTGCCTGTCACGGAACACCTGCAGCATCTGCGCGCTGCCGCTCGGGCCGCCGCCGCCTCCCGCCCCCGCCTCCCCGCGGTGCTCAGGGAAGGCCCCGGCCTTCAGCTGTCGTGGAAAAGCAAGGGCAGCCCAGCCCCCCGGAGCAGGCTGCGTAACCCGCATCCCCCAGCTGCTTATGTTACGGAAAGGCAAATCTAAACACACCGCTTTCTTCCTCGAAAGGTACCGCCGGCTGGGAGACCGCTGCGGCCTGCGCCCGTCCCTGGGGGCCCTGGGCAGATGCGCGTCTGCCCCGGCCAGGGGCGCGGCCCTCCCCGCGCGCTCCCCGGGCCCGCGCGTGTGCCCCGCGGCCCCTCCCCGCGCCGGAAGGCCTGCCTCCGCTCGGCATCACTCCTACCTGGGCTAAGGTCGTCTTCGTTCTGTAAGCATGGGAATCCCGCCTTTCCCGCCAGCGCCCCCACGCCCCGCCCCGTGCTCTGTGGGCGCCCGGCTACCCCGCAGGGGCTTTAGCTGGCCGTTGCCCCGACGCCCCCACTGGGCTGAGAGCAGGTTTGATGGGGCCCTGCGATTTCCGGCGCATTTCTTACTAATCACGGATGTACATCGGGCTAGTTTTCCATGACCCGTTTGTGGGGTGCCCTCAGGAGCCTTTTAAGGCCCCCTCCCCACCCCCGGGGCCTCCACCCTTGGCACTAACACAGTACCTTCCAATCTGTTCCACTGGTTGGGCGAACATGCCGATCTGGGCCGGGTTACTCGGCCTCCCTGACTCAGGGCTCACCGCCCAGGGCGCCCGCTGGCCTGGGAGCCCAGCCAGGGACGGAGGAAGGGAGGAGGCCGTGACCTGAGGCCGACCCCCCCAGGGGGCCAGCGGGGCGAGGGGGAGACGCTAAGAGACCTCTGAGGCTCCAGGGGGGCCTCCTGCTTTCTTGGATTAGTCAATTAGGTAAATATTACTCCCGGGGCCGTCTGGAAAGCAATAACAAACGACGTGTTCTGCAAATGGAAAATCTGGTCCCGCCGCTGACTGACAATCCAGGTGGGTCCCTGCCCTGCACGCACACAGGGCAGGCAATTAATATGCTAAAAACGCCGCAGCCAATCGGCTCCCATGGCGACAGCGCTGCAGCCTTTATGAATAATCCATGCAGCACCTGGAGGCATGAAATTTTCATAGGCAGCCCTGGTCTGGAGCTGGGGGCGCGGGAAGCGAGAGCCCCAGACACGCCTGGCCTGGGGTGGGGTGGGGAGGCGGCGAGGAGGAAGCCCTCACAAAGGCAGTGGGCCTGGGCGCCCCCGGGGCCGCATCCCAGAGGCCGGGATGGCCTTCTGACCTTAGCAGACGGCCAGGAGGTCCTAATCCTGGACAGGCATCAGTACTAGTTTTTCGTGATCCATCTACAGGGTGAGCATTTCAGTCTCAGTGTTGAAAATTCAAAGCACAATAGGGAATTCATCTGGCAGGAGCAGCTCTGGATCTAGTTCTGCAACGGGCACAGAAGCCTCTCCCCAGCGCCCTCCAAGCCACAGCTGCCCCTCCGTCACAGCCCTCGCCCTGCAGGCCGCCCCGCTTCTGAACCAGTTCCGCTCTGATGTTAGAAAACCCAACAAATGCGTGAAGAGCTTGGCCAGAAACACCCAAACCCCCTGGCTGGCCGACTTCCCCCTTGACTCTGTCCTTGTTGAATGTCTCTGAACCTCTGTTTTGCTCTTTCCGGAATCGGTCGGAGCTCCCTACCCCCTCGGCTGTGAGAATTAAATGCGATCTAGTAAAAGGCCTGAATGGGCACATTTTTTAAAAGTTAGGTCCCCTTTATTCCCCCACCTGTGACTCCCAGAGTCGGCCTTGCTAGCCAACCAAGCTCACCTCTCTCCTCCGAGAGAAAATTCTTTTTTAATCAGAATTTTATCCCAGACCCAGACTGTTTATTGAGCAATCAGGTATGGAAGGCTTTTGGTGATTTAAAAGTGGGAGGCGGTCGTTTCCAAGAGAGTTAGAACATTAGCCCCCCTAAGGTGGGGTCTGTTTATCACATTAATGAGTATCGTTATTTAAGGGCTTTGAGCCTTTGTCTTCAGGTGTTGATTTAAATCACTGCTAGTCTCTCTCATTTACTCCATCATGCCAATAATCCTCCTTCACTTTAATGATTCGTTTGTTTTCTTCTTTGTTCCCTTTGACTGGATGTATTTTGATATTTCAGCAGCTGGTATCCTTTGTTTACCTGCTTGGAAGTTTTATAAACACAAGTCGCTCAGCAGCCAGGAGGCACCTGGCTAAAGGAACTTCCGTTCTGTGTGCTCCCCCAACCCCTTTTTCTTTCAACAATCAGGACGCTGTTTCAGAAATATTAAACTGAGGCCCCAAATTCTTTACAACAAGTTAGTTTCACGAGTAATACAGTCAGTTTAAATACCAAATTCAGTTATTAAAGACACCTGCCTGCCTGTGGGTCGGGGCGGGGGAGCAGTGGGGACCCGCGCGGGGGCGTTCTGGCTTGGAGACGCCCGGGGGTGCGGCCTTGGTTCACTGCTGCCTACCAGCTTTCTCCCATTTTCTTCAGGAGTTCCTGAAGGAACAATTGGCTTGAAAGAGCCCGCTAGTTGGCTTGTCCCACCCCTGCAGGCAGGACTGTCACTGGCTTTGCACTGTGCTAGGCTGGCCTCCAAGACAGCCCCCAACTCTCATGAGGCCTAACTGCTGCAGGCCCCCAATGAGAAATGTTTTCAAAGCAGGGTTTACTGCTCTGTCCCTCCTCAGTCTCCCCTGAGATCAGTGCAAGTTGCCAGGAACGATTTGGTTTCAGGCAGGATGCTCACCAGTGTTCTGTAGAGTCCACTGTGGCTGGCAGGGCCTTGACCACCTCAGGTGACTCAGCAGGGTCTCTGGACGGTAGGGAGGATCTGGTGGTGGCCATGAGGCTCTGTGCTGTACCTCTGCAGGGGCTGCTGTGTCAGGGGGCCAGCATTGCCAGGGGACCTGAGATCAGGCCTGTATCCCCATGGACTTCTACAAGAGATGGGGGTGTTGATGGTCATAGTCAAGTCATAGTTTTAATTATGAAAAGATCACAGACTTAATTCAAGAAGAAGAAAACTAGCCACAGGCTTTCCAGCCTCCCGGAAGAAAGACAACCTATTTTTAGATAAACAAAAATATGGGTTTTTTTTTTTTTATTGAAAATGGTATCTAAATGAGTTGAAAACTTATGTTCATGCAAAAACCTGGACATGAATGTTTATAGCAGTTTTATTTATAATTGTCAAAACTTAGACGCAATCAAGATAACCTTCAATAGATGAATGAATAAATAAATAGTGGTGCATGTAGACAATGGAATATTACTCAGCCATAAAAATAATGTTATCAAGTCGAGAAAATATGTGGATGAACTCAAATTTATTGCCAAGGGAGAGAAGCCAGTCTGAAAAGACTATATAGTGTGTGATTCCAACCATATGACATACCAGAAAAGGCAAAACTATGGAGACAATAAAAAGATCAGTGGTTTCCAGGGGCTTTAGGAGGAGAGGAGATGGGGGGAAAGAAGAGGTGGAATGTAGGGGATTTTTAGAGTAGTGGAACACTTTTTTATGATACTATAATGGTGGGCACATGCATTACGTATTTGGCAAAACCAATAGAATGCACAACACAAAGAGTGTACCCTAATGTGACCTATGAACTTTAGTTAGTAATAATTGGTTTATCAATTGTAATAAATGTTCCATGTCAGTGCAAGATAATAGTGGGAAAAACCATGTAAATATGGTGGCGTGGAAGGGAGGGGGAGGACATGGAAGCTCCCTGTGCTTAATTTTTCTACAGAACTAATGCTCCTCTAAGGAACAAGGTCTATTAATTTAAATACAAAATATGTATTTGGAGACCTTGAGACAACCTCAGTGCAAACCAGACTGGAGAACAAATTATTAGAAATACATTAAACATCAGTAAGCAGCTAGACACCTCTGACTCTTTACTTATTTTTAACATAAACATTTTTCATAAAGGACTGAAAGAAGACGGATCTCAACGTTTTAAACAAGTTGAGTTGATGACTGACTTTACAAGACAGTTTCAGTCTTCACAAGATGCATCAGAACACACTGAATTTCAAGTAGCTGCCATAGAAATATTCCTCAAAATCTATCAGCTCAGTGAGGGACAATTTCAGGCAGCACTCAGAGATGCTTGGGAGGAAAATGCCAATGTTCTGGGAAGTCTGAAGCTGCTTTCACAAGAAGCTGAAGGATGAAAAAGAGGAGCAAATGAAGTTATTAGACTGGAAAAAAAATCTCTAAAGAAAGACTGAATCTTTGGATGGATAACTTGTGAAAAAGTGAGAGTTGGGGTTGCGGTTCTCAGTGAGAACTGGGAAGTAGGTAAAACCAACGGCCCTGCAAACGGAGACCTCCTGGAAGAGGAATGAAAGGAATTTCAAAGAAACTGACTGATGAGGCGGAATTAAATATTTACTTTAAAACTTTTGAAGAAGAAAGAAATCAAATGTATACTAAGTTGACTGAAGAAGATGAAATTACCAATGCTCTTAAAGTTCACATGCAAAGTCTCCAAACCGAGAAAGTGTCACTGCAGTTAGAAAAAACAGGGAAGCAGAAGCAACCAGTCCATTGGAAACTTTAAACCTTCACAGAAATACATCAAGAAGAAAAAATTAAGTTTCACTGGATATCCAATTTAGACAGAATTTATGCTGTAAAGATAAAGAAGAAGTTTTCCAAAGCAGTTGGAATAGCAGTGTATGCAAAGACTGGATATCCACAAAACACATGCCAAAATTCACTCAGAAATACTTGAAAGCATCCAAGCCTATTATCAAAAGCAGCTTACTTCCCGTGAAAGAAAAACTTACGGTAATAGGTTGAAAGCTCTGTTGACTCAGAGGTACCTGTTAAATTACGGTAATGAAAGAAATACATCAAGCAAGATAATACTGAAGAATTTAAAAGTTTTAAGCAATATCTGTACACTTGACATTACACGTGGAGTGTCTACCAGAAGCCCTGAAGACCATCTGGGAATCCTTAGGTTGACCAGATTCCCAGGGAAGGAGGACCCTCACTCTCTGTGGTATTTTCCACACCCAGGGTCCTGCTCCCAGTGTGGACCAGTCACCACCCATCCACAGCCTCCAAAATGTCACCCCCATCCTGATGCACCAACTCTTCCACAAGAGCGAAGGAGAGCATGTGCTGGGGCACCTGGCCATGGCGTGGGATTGGGCCCGTCTTCCAGTTTAACTCTCCCACCTGAACAGTGTGCTGCTGGCCCAGGCTCTGGTCCTGCACCTCATCCCCTTGTCAGATGTACCAGAGGGTTCCCGGGGAGCGGCTCCTGAGCGGAGGACCCCAGCCTAGTGCTGCCAGCCCTGCCCCAGCCTGAGTGGCCCCCAGTGACCATTCACAGCATCTGATTCCTGCCCTGTCCAGGGAGGCTGGCGAGTCCGGGCACTACGCCCCTTCTTCACCCTGTTGGCCGGTCCCTCAGTATCCAGTGGGGCAGAATACTGCCAGCTTGAAAACCATCTTCAGCTAAGAAGTTACTCAATGTCCATTAGAGCCCTGTCCATTCTAAATGCAAAATAAAATAAAACAAAGTAAAATAAATGAAATGAAATGAAATAAAACAAACCCACCCCCCCCATTCCATAAAGCAAGGGCTTACCTCTCCAGGTATGCCCCCCACTGAGGAACTGCTTGGCTCAGCACACCTTCCGCTGATCAGATGAAATGTCTCTACACCAAGCACTGGTCACACCCTGGAGACAGGTGAATCGTCTTCAGTTTGGTCCCTCATTCCAAGGAACCTGCTTCTGAGGATCTAAAACGAAGGTGAAGCTTTTTTTCCCTCTACTGAATAAATCTGATTTTTTTCTTTCAGTTTTATTGCTATTAAGTGATTATACAATGGCCCTTAGAAACTTGACAGGATGATAGTTATTAGATAGTGGTTTATAACTATAGATTGTGTAAGTGTGACTCCTGAGTTAATTTTTGCATTTATTTAGTCTTTTTTTAGGAAGTATAGTTATAGTATTTTTATTCTTGTTAACAGGTCCACAAGATAATCTGGAGGCAAAGCAAAAAATTTATTTTATATTTCCTGTAAAATCATTTTGATTTTTTCTGTTTAATTTTATTGCTGTTATTTAAATGATTATACAGTATCTCAAATGGAGTCTTGATAAGATTACAGACTTGTGTTTTTATAAGTGCTCATTTTGAAAATGTATTATTAAAATGGTTTCATCTTATTTTATCTCCAGAGGATGTAAAGGTACCATTTTACTAATTGCTATTTAGCAATATCTCTATTGATCTAGAAAAAAGCAATATTTTTCTTCTCTTAAAGTAGTTTAAATTTTTCTCTCATTTGGTTTCATTGTAGATAAGCAATTACATAATTACTTCAATGAAAATGCTATAGAAGTATAATTCCTAGGGTAGCATTTTCTATTTTTATCTCCTTTAAACATGAGTTTCAGGAGTAAATTATTTCCTGTTCCTCTACCTCACAACTAGTGTGGAGACAGCATTTTAGTTCTTGCTGTTTACAATGCTGTGTCACTGGCAGTAGTAAGAATTTTACGTGAGTGTCTCACAGTTAGAGAAATTTGAAACTCAAAGGTTATCTCTGAGTATCAATGCCTAAATCTTCTCTGGCTGTAAGATTAATATATTTATCTTCATAGATTTATGTTTTAACAAAAATAATTTGGGAAATACTTTGTATGTATAAATACCTTTTACTTCAGTGTTCATCATGTACATTAGCTTCCAGTGGTTCTGAGGCGTCTCACCTCTGGGGAGCTGCTGTTTGTGGCTTGTAACCCGACTCTGGGAAAGCACTAGCCATCTGCAGCGGGAGTCTTCCCGGAGAGGCAAAAGCAGCGACCCAGACTTGTTCTCCTTCAGCACCTTTCTCTTTCCGCACAACATGTCCCGGGACCAGTGTTTCATTGAGCACACTTAAGAAACAGAGTTGTAGACACGATGGAATCCTTGGGGTGTTTGACAGGGAATCTGAACTTGATTCAACTTTGAAACCACAAATGGCTGCACCCTCCTCGCGCTAATCCCCATGGGATTTTCTGCAGAGAGGAAACCTTAACCTTAACTGAAAAAGTCCATAGACAGACCCTGAACTCCCTCAGGTGGGCTAATTCCATCGCTCCTCAGTAAGGCCAACTAACATAGTCTTAAAACTTTTCTCTTCTAAGCTTTATACCAGATAAAAACCCCCACCACTACAATATTAGAATGTTCTGAGTATAACTACACGGTTACCTTTGCCAGTGAGTTTTATACTCTCCTGTTTTCATGTTACTAATTATCACCCTTTCCTTTCAGCTTGAAGAACTCCTGTTAACACTTCTTGTAACATCTGTCTAGAGGTGATAAACTTAAGCTTTTGTCTGGAACACTCTCTCTCTCCTTCATTTCTGAAGGACAACTTTGCTGGATACATTATTTTTGATTGGCAGGGTTTTTTTCTTTCTTTCTTTCAGTACTTTTCATATATCATTCCACTTCTTTCTGGCCTGCGAGTTTTTTGCTGAAAAATCCACTGATAGTCTTACAGAGGTTCCTTTCTACATATCAAGTTGATTCTGTCATGCTGCTTTTAAGATTCTCTCCTTATCTTTACCTTCTGACAATTAAATTACAATGTGTCTCAGTGTAGGTCTCTTTAGATTCATCTTTGTTTTTGGTATTTTTTTAGGTTTCCTGGATCTGGATGTCTGCTTTTTTCCCTAAGTTAGAAAAGTTTTCATCCATTATTTCTTTGAATTAACTTTCTGTCCCTTTCATGCTATTATAAATGATATTTTAAAATTTTACTTTCCTATTGGTTTTTGCTGGTATAGACAGTTGATTTCTTTATATTGACCTTGTATAACGTGAGCTTTTAAAAGTCAATCATTAGTTCTGTAGATTTTTGTAGCTTCCGTGGCTTTTTCTATGTAAATAATCACATTGTCTGTGAATAAATAGAGTTTATGCTCTTTCTCACTTTTTGATATTGATATATTTTTCTTACCTTTTTGAGCTGGCCAGCACCTCTTGTATGATGGTGTGTGGAAGATACGGAAGAGAAAATACTTGGATTGTTGCAGATATAAGGAAGTCATGTCAATAATTATACAAATATAATGTTAGCTATAGGTTTTTTGCAAAAGTCCTTTATCACACTGAGGAATTCCCTCTCTATTCTTTGTTTTCTAAGACTTTTTTTTTTAAATAATGAATGAGTGTTGAATTTTGTCGGATGTTTTTGTCTGTTTATATGTTCATATTTTTTCTCCTTTGTGGAGAATTGCTTTAATTGGTTCGCTAATATTAAACCAACCTTGATTCCTATAATAAATAATTTTGTCTAAGATGTATTATATTTTTACTTTAATGCTGGATTTGATTTGCTATTTTAAAGGTTTTCTGGTGTATTTCATAAAGAATATTGGTCTCTAGATTTCCTTTAAAGCTTTTGACAGATTTTGGTTCTGAGTTGTTATAATATTATCTTAAAGCATATTAAGAAGTGCTTATCTGTGTTATTTTATGAGTTTGTATCAGAATTTATTATTTCTTCTTAACTGTTTGAAAGAATTACTAAAGAAATCATCTACTTACTGAGTTTTCAAGTGCCTTGAATGCTTTGGATTTTGTGTTATATTTCTGTAACAGACACAAGAATACTCAGATTTTTAGTTTCTTCTTTTGTCACTTTTAATAAATCATGGTTTTTAGGAAATTTGTTTCTCTACATTTTTGGATTAATGTTATATATTTGTTTATAATATTCCCGTATTGTCCTTTAAATTTTGTAGAGTCTCTGGTGCTGTCTTGTAATTTCATTTGTATTTTCTCTCTCTCTCTCTCTCTCTTTTTTTTTTTTTTTTTTTTTTTGATTGATCTTGATCACCTCCTTTACACAGAGAAACACCACAAAGACTTCCGCCCCACCCTAAAGGCTCCTTCCTCTCCAGTCCCCGTCTCTTCGCCTTCTAGCCCCGGACTTGCCTTGTTAGCTATTAACACTGTTCTGCTCCAGGGGGGGCTCTCCTTCCTCTGCCACGATCGGGGAAGTGCTTCCAGGCAAAAAGCCAGTGTGAGTTTAAGGCTCACTTCGTGTGCTTCTTCACCCTTAAAGATCACATTCCTGTGATGCTTGTTGCCCAAAATCCAAAAATAGTTGCCTCAAATATATATTTGCCCAGTTTTATAGCTGCTTACCATGGAAGTAACAGTTATGTCATGGTGGCTGGAGATTGAAGCTCTTTTTTTCCATAATTGAGAGTAGTCTCTTGTTTGTTTGCATTTATGACTGTCTTTTATTATTTTTAGACATTTCATACATAAATATTTTGTATTCTTTATCTTATAATTTCAACACCTGTCATCTCTGTGATCTAAAACTAGTATGGGCTGACTCTCAATTACTGTTTCTAGTTTCTTTGTTTGGGGATCTCTGATTATAAATTCATATTTGATGGAATGGAATCTTCAGAAATCTGAATGGCTTAAGTTGAAAATGCCTTCTTCCACAAATGAATTTTTGCACCATTAGGTTCTGCTTACTAGAATCAGTTTAACCTGCTTCTCAGGTCCCAGACTCAATGTAAGAATCCCAAGTTCAACATGTCTACCTACTGGCTCAATGTTCTGATAACAACCGGAGTTCTGATCCTGGCATTTGCATTCAGTACAGCTTGTTCCCATTTTGCTCAATGCTTCTTCCTAAAGAGGGTCTACATTTATCTTAGGTTCATTTTTTTTCCCCAGGTGGAGGGAAACCTTTGAAATTATTCCCTTTTTTTTCCTTCAAGCCCAACAATATATTTAAAAGCATGTTTGATCCAAGGTCTAGTTGTTTTTATACTTGAAGGATGCATCATAACTCATGTTGACCATAATATGGCCAGAGCCAAAAAAAAAAAATTCCTTGCAGCCCAGCCCTCAGCCAATGTAGGGACAATTATCATGAGATTCAAATGTTAGGTAACTTGCTCATATTCATATTGCTCGACAGTATTGTGGTTTGATTAAGATAATCTAATTCCATGTCCTATGACTTAATGACTTCATCAGAAAGTTCTGCATAGAAGCCATGTTCTGGTGATGTCTGTTGAATTAACACAAAAAATGGTGGACAGATGGTGGTTGGGTGTTTCCATACAGTCGTTGAAATAACCATGGGTGCACATAGAAAGAGATCAGTCTTCTTCAATAAATTTTTCCACAAGTCAAAGCATTAGCAAAGGAGATAAAATACCATTTTCCATTTCACCTGGAGGCGTGCTTAATTTTGTGACTATTAAACGCAGTTTGCAGATCAGGAGAGTCAGAGTTGCCACTAGGCCGACACTGAATTCAGGCTGTGCTGTTGACCAGGACTGTGTCATCGTTGCTCAATTTATACTACAAATACACCTCCAGTTCCTCTCCCCCAGTATTTCCTGCTCAGTTTACTTTCCTTACATTCTCCCCACCCCCATTCATGAATGCCCCTCTGGGCCTCCTCATGACCTAGGCACACAGAGGACACCCTTTCTTCTTTGGTATACAGTTTCCCTTTGGTGGTGTTTCTTACTCTGATGAGAGTCAAGGTCAAGTTAGCAGAGTAACAAGTGTATAAAATCACAGCTGTGTGTGTGACACTTTAAGGTGTCTTGTCAGCAAATGCAGCAGAAGTCAAAGGGGACAGTTGTCCGTGACAACCTCGCATGGCACTCCGCAGGGCACGAGGGAGGGGCGGTGGCCTGGGCAGGGGAGACCCGGACTCCTGCCCCACCTCGGTATCAGCCACGTGTATGTGTAATTGAGCAAATAGCTTCTCTCTCTTTAGCAACTGTTTAAAAATAAGAGGAGTAGCAAAACCTGCAGTTCCATAAATATGAATCCTTTCTTCACCCCACAGAGATTGTATTTTGAAATGGGTTTTTTCTACCAAACAAATACCATTATTAAGTAAAGTATTTGGTTTGTGTCTTTTTTTTTTTTTTTTTTTTTTATCTTTCCGAGGTTTAGTGTTGCTACATTTTTGCATTGGTGCTAAGAGTTCAATGACCCAATTAGGAACCAGTAGCATAAATGATGGGAAAAATAAATTTCAGCATTTAATGCTCTATCATTGTGACCTAGGTTAACCCAGCATCCCAGCAGCTACTGCATCTCTACCCGTTGTGAAGTTCTCAAAGGACTTTCGTGAGCAGTCACTGAAGTTTTTATTTATAATCCCTTTCTAATTCAGGTGAGGCCCATATTATTACCAGGAAATGTTAAGTCTTTTTAGTAAAGCGACTTACTGAAAGTATGAGTCTTAGCTAAGTGACAGATCTAAAACTAGGAACCAGATGTCTCGCTGAGAATTAGAAAGAAAGACGTTTCCAAGTCACTACTTGTTGAATCTCTCCTAGACACCAGGCTCTGTGCTAAGGGTTTTCAGGCTTTATTTAATTTATTCCTAAAAATAGCAGGGTAAGGGGCATGATTGCAACACCACAGGGGAAGAAATTGAAGTTTAGAAAGGTTAACCAGCTGGCCGAATGGCAGAGCGAGAATTTGAAGCCAAATGGCTTTGACTACAAGACCTGTTCTCTTCCCATTTTGTCAAGCTGTCTCTAATCCGATGCTACTTTCATTGATTAAGTATCTTCTCCCGTGTCAGGCTTTATCTTCTTCTCTGCCAGGCACTTTCACATGCAAATGGGAACCTCATTTAACCCCAGGGAAATATTGCACAAATTGCTTTTTAAGAATAATTTACAGAGAGGAAAACAGCAGCTCCGTAAGAAAAGGACAGGTTCCCCAAGTCACGTGGCTACTACGCAGAGAAACTAAAATTCTGAGCCCACAGTTCCGTCGGGAACGGACGGGCTGCCTCCCGTGACATTTTCTGTTGTTTTCTGTCCGTTAGTGTGAGCCTCTTGCTGAACCGTCAGAGACCTCAGCACGAGGGTGAGTTCAGACAACATGATGGAGGGTTCATCATAGGTGCTTGGTAAGCGAATTTTGGCTGAATGATTGAAAATAGGGAATGTGTGAGACTGAGGAATCCCTCTCCAAAAATGTTCAAGGTGGGGCTCACGTGCTAGAGGTCTTCTGCCTTACGGACACTTCCTGTCCACGTCCGCTCTGCCCCTCACGCCGGGCGGCTGACCGCATGGGCAGCGTAAATCAGCCCTCTGGCCGGCCCCTGGCTTTGCTTTGTTTGGCCCAGGCCCAGCCTGCTCTTTCCTTCTGGGGCCGCTGGAGCAGTGGAAGGAACATGAGCTTCGAGTTAGACACACCTCGTTCTCTTGCCTAAGACAGATGTTTATGGCCCAGCCGTGTGCCAGGCAGTGTGCTGGCTGCATCGCTGTGAAATCAATAAATCGTAGTCCCTGCTCCCCATAAACTTGGGATCGGGCCCCGCACCCTCCAGCAGAACTGAGAGGCAAGCTACACATGCAGTTTTAAGTGTACCACCAGCACCTCCGATAAAAATTAAAAAGCAAGTCCAGGAACCTTGACGATGCATTTTATGGAACCTAATAGGTCCCACACACTGATGAGATTTCCCTGTGAAAGCTATCAAAGATATTTTACGTTATTTTTTCATACGGAATCTTTAAAATGTGATGTGTATTTTACACTTAATAGCACGTCTCAACCTGAGTCCTCCACACCGAAGTGCTCCGGATGGGGAGTGGGCACCACGTCCAGCGCAGCGCGGGGCTAGTAGGAGAGGAAAAATGCGCAAGCAGATCAGTGCGACAACACACACCCTGTGCGGAGACGTCGCGGGTCTCCGTGCTGTGCGTCAGCTCGTAATTCACTGGTAAAGAGACAGATGATACCGGCATGAATGGAAACCCCCTGTGGTTCACACACGATAAATGTTTGCGGTGGTGCAGCGGCGAGGGGCAGACTGACAGCTAGAGAAAAAGCCTTAGCAATACGTGAAGACTGAGAAACAGACTCAGAATCCTCTAGAGCTGTCTTCCTTTGGTGACAGCGGCACGGGGTTGACGGCTCCATTTTCCATGTTGTTAAGCTCTCTAGTAAAGCTGCAAACACATTTCACACACTGTTTTAAAAAAAATTGATGGAGAAAGAAGGCTACATCGAGAACTGGGGTTTAATTTTGCTGAAGCCGGGCTGTGTTAGAGCCAATGTGCTTAAGGATGGACGTCTCAAAAAAACGCTCAATCAACCCTCAGCATTGAAAAGGGCCCACTGACCGTGCTGCCCAGTGATCATCCCAGGGGAGGCATAATTGCGTGTGTGTTTTTGCTGGAATAGTTTTTTTAATTTGTTTGTTTGTTTGTTGGTTTTTGGTACTTTGAAGTCTCACGGGCGCGCAGTGTGGGGACGCCACCAGCCATATAAACCCTGTTATTTTTACTTTACAGTTCAAACAAGAGCTTTTTTCAGTGAGACAAACCATGGTATAGCAGAAGCAGCTGCATTTCAAGCACGATGGTAAAAAACACACTCAATTTTACCTGTCGGTCCAGAAAATGTTTGAGACAGAAGGACACTGTTCAGCTACACTTGACCTGGAATCACATCCTAGCTCTACTGATTTCTACCTAAGTAGTGTGCACATTTCTTCACCTCAGCTTTCTCATTTATAAGCATTTTCCTTGCAGAGAGTTGCCTCCTTTACAGGACAGCAGTGAGAAGTAAATAAAAGTCTATGGGCCATGCGACCCTATGTGACTACTTTAGGAATATGAGTTTGTCTCCCAGCCCCAAGGACAACAGGATACATAATACCTCTGTCACTCATGCACCCATCTCAGGAACAGAGATCACATCATATGCAGCTTCTGATAGAATCTTTAGATCAACACGTGGGTCAACTCTTGTCTTCAGCTTCGTGGAGCCAGAACATCTTCCCTCTGACATACAGCTCCACACACTCATCTTGGTTTGATTCTTTGTGACTCTGTGACTACACAGAAAACAAAAATGAAAACAAAACTCCCCCACAGCTTCTCTAGATATATTATGTATTGGTGGACTTCCGAAATACACTTCAAAAACCCTATGTGGACTCAGAATCAAAGGGCACAGGTCATAACAGGTGCTTTTCCTCTTCAGCAAATAGCACATGGTCAACACTCCAGGAGATGCCAGTTTTTTTTTTTTATTTCAATGAGTCATATTTCATTATAATTAACTTTAACTTCACATTCATCCCCAATAGATCTGGCAGCTCTAAATTCCAGATGGTGATGGAGAAGGACGCAGAAGGTGACCAGCGACAGGCACGTCGGTGCCCCCTGCCCTTGTTCAAGGTGGGGAGGCTCCATGGCTCTAGCCTTCCCGCTAGAGAGCAGGGCGCTCTCTGAAGGGCCCCTGAAGCAGGACAGCCTTGGAAACCAGGGATGGTCTGCTGGCTGGAGGCCAAGAAGGTGGCCTCATAGATGCTCCATTGTTGACCCAACCTTCATCTAGCTCCATGTCCACAGCCCATTTGAGGATCACCCCCAGATGTCACCAAACCCAGTATAATATGATTGTAAGAGCGTGGGTTTCTTCACCCATCCCCCAAAAGCATTTTCACGAGCTTCTGGTCCAGAGGCCTGTTTGGACCATTTGGCCCATCCGAGTTCAGACTTAGTAACCAAGCGAACACTCTGGAGGAGGCTTGTCTACTGTGATCATCCCTGCTGTGGCTGGGAGGTGTCCCCAAGAATTGTCTTCTCCCTCCTGAAAGCTTTAGGAAGCTCCCAGGGGTGGCTTGTTTGTGGCCTTGGAGAAGTGCATTCTCTTGTCCAGGGACCCTTGCTCTTAGCATCACTGGCTCCAGCAGTAGGAAGGTTAGCTGCTGGGCACACCAGGGGCTGGAGACACAAAGAGCTATCTGGGTCCTGTCCTCGGTCACACTCGTTGGAACCTCCTGGCTCCCGGCTCTCCTGTTCACAAGACCACAAAACATCATCCTGACCTTCGCTGTCACTCCAAGGGGCTCCGTGACTACTACGCAAGGGTGACAGGACTCCTCTGCCCCGTGTGACACACCCTGCTCATCCCAGTGGCCTCTGCTAGAGGCGCCCACACTCCCGGTGACGCCCAGCTGGGTGCCTGACAGGGGCCTTCCCAGGCCTTCTCCTGACACAGCCTCCCTGAGATTCTTAAAGTGCTTTTAGAGGTTTGGGCTTGCCGTTGGTTTGCAGAGAACCCAAGCCCCTCATTTAATTAGTTTATTTAAATTCTAAACTTCTCTAGGTTATCAAAAGTGGTAGCAATGATAGTGGACAATTAATCCATGCAAAGAGGGACTCATCCCACAGAAGATGTACAGAAAGTTATTCATGTTCACAAGACTGCATCCCAATTATCAATAAAATGATTTTAATTCTTTCAAGTTTATGTCTGGTTTGGTATTCAAAGAGATAATGGTTATGTGAAAGGGGAAAAACAAAATGTAGGGCAGCTATAGAAATTAGTACAGGCCCCTCGGCCCCGGGTCTTTCAGAGAAATTAGGCCAGGCTCAGACAGACCCAGGCTGTGGAAAGGTTAGTGGTAAACGTGGCTTTGAAAATGCTTTCCTGCCCGCCAGCACGAGAAAAGTCCCACTCAGGTCACTGCCAGCGGGCGCCACCTTGTTTTTTCTTGGCTGTTTGGTTTTTTCCTTCATGTTTCTCTGCTGTAGTTACCAATTTTTAAAATTATAACCATGTACCATTTTTCTTGTAACATTTTTTGTGAGTTTCCAGTAAACTGGTTAAAAAGAAAACCCTCTGAGAACTGGGGAGGGCGGGCCACGCATTCTGAGAGCTGATCTTCCTCTGACCTTAATTCTCAGACCTCCTATGTCACCAGCATGGAAAGATGTCACATGTGATCCCAGAAGCAGGTGAACGTCCTTTGAGGTTTGGAGCTGCGTGGCCTGCCACGGTCACTGCCTCCTCGGAACCAGCCTTAGCAACTCTGCTCACGCTCGCTAACCCTGTGCACAGCCTCCACGCTGCGAGGGCTCGTGTGGGTCACTTCACCTGACCCTCCAGATGCTCGGATACTGGTGCCCTATTAAGTGTCGCTCGCCCTTTCGCAAATATCTTTCCCACCGTCTCACTGAATAGTCTAATTCCGAGAGGTCGGTAAGAGCAGAAAGCTCCATAGACTACCCTGGCTTAAATAGTGGCCATGTGTCCTGCTCACACACTGATGATGGGGACAGGGCTGAGCGAAGGGTCGCATCTCTGCTCCAGCTGGTGCCAGCTGGGCGTCGGAAGGCCTCGCTCGCTCCCGTGGCCTTGCGCCTGTGCGCCAGGTGTTGGAGCAAGCGGGTAGCTAGACATGAGCAGAGAAAGGGGGGCCGGGCCAGTGGCAGGAAACCACTTGTGGACAAAGCACCGTGCTTTGGTATTTCCTCTTCCTCAGTCCTTACAACATCCCTTCGATGGAAGCACACTCATTACCTCAATTCAGAGACAGGAAACGGAGGCCGCACAAGGCGAGCTGAGTCTCCCAGCATCACATACAGTAAGGGCCGAGGTGAGGTTCGGACAGCTTGCACCCAACACCAAAGCGCAGGGTGGCCAAGACCAGGAAGGGCCACGCGGCTGGGATTCCCGCAGTGATTTCCCTCTGAGCACTGATTTTAAAGCTTGGTTAAGGGCCCACTCTCTAATTATTACATGTGTTTAAGTCTTTTCTCCTCAGTGAGATGATGCGTTTAAACAGGTATCCTCGAGATTGAATATTTTTCTTGGATTCTGTCCTTGTCCACGTCCTGGCTACAGCACAGGCCTCAGTAGATAATTATTCACCACTCAGGATTTTAAATGGCTTCCTGTGGGAGGTGAAGAGGACTTTCGCTGCCCTTAAGGCATGCGATCTGAAAGTCAAGCATCTATGAAAGACCGACTAAAAAGAAGGGTTACTCTCTCTGCTTCTCACGGCTGAGACCCTGAGGGGTCAGGAGGCGCCACACGTTGACCCAACAGCCGCAGACGCGGCTTTCCTGTCGGCCTCCATGTAGAAAGCCATGTGGCTGCGTTTCTGAGGCCAATTATAACTCAGCATAGTTGCAGGTTATTTACAATGTGTTCATTCTCTTTGCAGAATTTGAGGAGAGTATTTGTCATTCATCCACGTCCTCGCCTCAGTCAAGGTTATTATCCAGAACGATGCCTTCCTCTTCCTTGCTTAACCATGTCTCCCTGTGCCTCAGTTCTCTCATCTGTAAAGTGGGCTCAGTGCACCTGCCTCACAGGGTAGGAGCACCTACTTCCCACGGTTGTCGTGAGAATTAAGTGAATGACAGTATGAAAACAGCTGAGCACAGGACCCAGATACCACAGACACCTAACAGATGCTTGCTCTGAGCACTCATTCCGCGTGTAGCTCAGCGCCTTCGGTCAGTGCGGGCTTAGCAATGACTCAGTTTTGAAGGCGAGTTAAGAGTTATGACTTTTCACACCTCTTTACATTTACTCTGATTTTTCTCCCCATTAGCATCTCTGGTTAGTTTCCTTATAGTCATTTAACAGGAAAAAATGACCTTTTATATCACATTTAAAGGTGAAGATGGGCAGAAGCAACACGAGGCTGAGGTGCACACGTTGGTGGTCAGGTGGGTCTCCTCACTGGCCGCCGGGTGGATTTCAGGATGACACGCGCGAGCTGTCCACGTGTGGTGCGGCCGGAAAGAACAGGGCCTGCGCGCTGTTTGCTTTCCTGGATGCACTGAAACACAGATGGAGCTGCGCCGATGTTCGTGGGCAGCCTGACAGAGCACACGCAGAGAAGGAAGGGTGAGCACGTTTACACGTGAGGAATGGGAGCATGCTCTTTTTTTATACTGTCTGAGCTGTGTGATCCGAAAAGTCCGGAGGCTGCGGATTCAAGTGCCTGGCACCAGTCTCGCGGGTGGGATTCAAAGAGGCGCAGCGGCAGCTGAGTCCCGAGGTCGCTCACCGACACTGTGAGCCCTGCGTCGCCTCCAAGGGGAGAGAGCTGGGTCCCCCCAAGGCAAGTGCAAGGTGCTCGACACCCGTCAGCTGTCGTTTCGTTCTGATGCGAGAGGCCCTGCGCTGAGCACACGGTGATGTCAGTCTCACGTCACCCTCACAGTGGTCACGCAAGATCATGCCGTGCTCTGCCCTTTCAGGCCCAGACACCGAGGTCCAGGGAGAGAGTGGGGTTTGCTTGGTCAGGCAGCCTCTACTCTCTAGAATTGGCGAGCAGGGATTAATTGAAGAGTAGGGCTTGTTTTTCACGCCCAGAGTCACGCAGCCAGTTTGCATCCGTGTCAGGACTAAACCCAGATCCGGGGACTCCTCCTGCAGGGGCCTCCCCTCTCTGCCTCCTCCGCCTCATTCCCCACCCTGCGTGTCGGCTGCACAGGCCCGGTTCTCCCGGGTCTTGTCCTCACCCAGAGGGAGCCCGGCGGGAGGTGCCTGCCATGCGGAGAACTGAGGAGTTTGGCGGGAGAGGGACCGGACTCTCCCACTTGCTGGGCGGGCTCCCGGAGAGAGTTCCAAATCTCCCCGACCTGCGCCGGGTTGATTTCAGGATTTAAAAACAGACAAACAAACAAACAAACAACAGCAACAAAAACAACAGGGATGGTTGTATGTGGTAATTTACTACACAACAGCAGTGCCGCCCTGTAGAAGAGAGAAAACGCTAACTGCGGAGTCAGGGACTGGGGCGGGACCCTAGCGCTCTGCTCTCCACTCATTTGGAAACTCAATCTTTCTTGCTTTCTGCGTCACTAAGGGATGGTAATGTCTAGCCCTTAGGAACTTTAAGATAATCCAATATAGTGTAAGTTTTTTAACATCGATCTCTGAAAAGTGAAATAGCTCCTACTCTATTTTACTTTTTGGGGGAAGGTATGATTTTGCTCCAGCTGTGATTGGGTCCTGGAAGACAAGCCAGGTGTCTTAGGAAAGCCGGAAACCATATCCCAGACAGAAAGGGCTGCAGCTCTTATCCCATGTCCCTTCCTTAAGGCCTTCTGTTCAAATCAGAGGCCCAAAGGGGACCTGGGGGCCCCAGCCATTCCTCATTTCTTAGTTACAGGAAATGAGGTCAGAGGGTTTATATTTCTTACCCAAAGTCACTCAGCGAGTTCACATCAGTGTCAGGACTGAACCCAGATCCCGGGACCTTTCCCCCAGAGGCCGCTCCTCCCTGCCTCTCACCCGTCTCCTCTGCCTCAGTCCTGACCCTGGCTTCGCTTACCTGGTGTTCTGTCCCACCCGCCCATCCTGAGACGCCAGACTTCCAAGAGTCCACGTGGAAAGAGCTCCGCTTAAGGATGCTGCCTGGCTTTGTGTCCGTCCTCTGCGAGTGGCTCCCGCAGGCATCTGTCCGCCATGTCTTCATTCATGCCTTTCTTTCGTCTCTTCTGTGTTTACTGGGACAACCAGGCCGGGGCTCTCGGCACTGAAGTGGATCCCCGCGCATTCTGTCCATGGTGCGGTGAGGGCTGCTTGGGGGCCGTTCAATACTTGGTGGTTTCAGGTATGGCTACCCAAATGACCACAGGCATGCATGGTTCACACGAGCACACACACGCACTTGCCTCACACACGCAGCACACACAGGCACACACACAGCTCAAATACTGCACACACGCAGCTCACACATGCACACACACTTGCCCTCACACACACAACTCATATAGAACACACATAATTCAGTGTGCACGCAGATAAGTGTGCACTCACACAGCTCACACAGTGCACGCACACACACACAGAACTCACCCACACACACTGGTGCACTCACACCACAACACATACAGTGCATAAATACAATTCACCAGCACATCCACACACATGTGCACACACAGAGCTCACACGTGCATACAAACATGCCCTCACACACAAAGCTCATGTAGAGCACACACACAGCTCACACAACCCATGCGTGCACACACGCAACACACATGGTGCACACACACACGCCCACACAGCTCGCACGTGTGCACACACACACATGGGGCTCCCGTGCCATCTCTGAGTAGATGAACCAGAGAGCATGGGGGTGGGGGGGCTCCGTCTTGTCTGAAGGCGACCTACGAGACAGGATCTCCTTGAGACTGAAGCTGTCTGGCAGCTGCCACCTTTGAAACTTCTTACAGGTATTGAAGAGCCAGCTCTGATCGTGTCGTGACGGTTGCTGACGTTCGGCGTCTGTCAGCCGAGGGGGAAAAGGCTAAGAAGGGAAGGGGCGGCGCTGCTCCTCTCGGGGGGGGCTGAGGGGTGTCGGGAGGGACTCTCCATCTTGTCCAGCCTGACGCCCGTCAGCCCTTCGTGGGGCCCCCGGGCTCCTGTATCCCTCACACCTGACCCTTTTGACTGACCGGAACAGTACCTGGGAACAAAGGCTGTTCCGTAAACTCCAAGGCAGCATATTAATATTTCATTAGCATTTCCTTTCTCTCTGAGGCTGACTGGCAGCTCAGTCAAGATAGCGGCAAAGCTGATGTTAATTATTATTTTTTCCCCTGGCAAAGCTTCTCCCGCTGCCTCCTCCTGCTGTAAATCAGTCAGAATGTTTCCCTTCGTTAGACCGTAAGCGCTCAGAGGGCTCTAATTACTCTAAAGAATTTCTTATCTTTTATTTCTAAAGCTGAGGTCTGAAAGAGAGAAGGAGAAAGAGGGGGAGAGCCATAATTAACCACGCAGCTGTGAGTCGTCTGCCCGCGTCTGGAGCTGCCGCGGTCCCCGCCTGTTTGCTGGGCTGTGTGGGGAGACTGGAGACAGAAATAATGCGACTGTCTTCAAAGCAGGGAGAGCGCTGTGTGCAGCCCCGAGTACTTCAGGGATGCTTCTCAGAACCCATTTTTAATATCAAGATGATTAAGGAGCCAGCTGGGAAGGCGTGGCGCACACATGCTGGTGTGCAGCCCCGCGTCCCGGGGTCCTGGGGAGGCGGCCGTTCCAGGGTCCAGGAGCAGGGTCGAGGGCATCCTCGAGGGCACTCTCCATCACCTGGGCTCACATCCCGGACACGTGGCCAAGCGTATTTCCGGCCACGAGAAATCAGGGAACAGCCCGGGTGGATGTCTCTGCCGGGCCGACGGCATGACCGGGTCACTTCCCCTGGAAATGATTCTCCCCTCCTCGTGAGCCTGCAGAGCAGCGAAGAGGAGAGAGAGCATTTCAGATGAGTGATGAAAAATACAGAATCTCTCCACCCTGGAGGCACGAAGTCTTGTCATTAGATATAAAAAGCTTCTTTCAGGGGATTGCATTAGCTTCCTGGTATGATGACTTACAAGGAGAGCAAAATGCAAATTGAGGGTTTTCATGATAATCGGTCTTTTCTATACTTCCCCAGAATTGGATCTGCCTCTGGCTGTCTCTTTGAGTTTTATTGTGTTGACGAGTCTCAAACTGATTATTCCTTGGAAATAAGGAAGTAAAAACAAATGAAGATAGCGCTCAAAGCGTACATCTAACAGAAAGAGTCCTGTAGCCAGAACCCAGAGGATGTTCACGTTCACATTCTCTTTTGGGTAACGCTCCCATCTGGGCAGCTGAGGTCTGTGTAAATGGAGGCAACGAGGAAAGCTCTGAAATTAAGCTACGGTGCTTTCAGACCAGCTGCGCTATAAAGCGATACAAAGCCAGTGGCCCCCTTACAGGCTAAACAGGAGACTTGCTCCTGACGGGGGCAGGGACCACTTGCACTAATGAACCCGTGACTATTCAGTCCCCTGAATGGCTCACGTGGGCATCCCTTCTGGAGAGCAGCACCGAGGTTTTGCTGAAGGATATGCTGGGGATTGATGATGCGGAAAGCATCCCATCAGGGCCCCGCCAAAGCCCCTTGCATCTCATTCAAATCTTGAGGACCAAGAGTTCAAAATGCAGTATGAAGAAGTGAGATGGCACCCCCATCGCTCTGATCTCCTGACGAGCACGTGGAGCGGGAAATCTAACACAGACACGGACAGCCCGTGATGCTACGGGCCAGACCACCACTGCAGAGTCCTGTCAAGTGACACAAGGTGTCAGACACGCTCAGGAGCCCTGCCGGGTCCTCCCTCGGGAGCAGGTCAGGGTTCGAGCTGCAGTCTGTGGGAAAACCGAAAGCACGGAGGGGGGGCGTGCAGGTTGTCTTGCCCCGACACTAACGAGGCTCACGACCTTGCAGCAAGCCCCGATCGCCCTGCTCCTCCAGCCTCTCATCCATCAAGTGAGCAGGACGCTCGCTGCCCACCTGCCTCATGATGCTCATGGAGAGAATCGATGCAAACACACAGGAAGCATAGAAAAGGCAGTAAAAACAAACATCCTTTTTTAAATGAAAAATTATATATGCTTGATCAATTCAACACTTGGTTTGAATCTACTTCTAGGTAAAGACAAGCTTGCTCTTGATAAGATTCTCTTGCTCTCTGAACCAACTGCCTTGCTATTTAAAGAACATGTCATTATCTGTTCCCTAGTGCACTGAATTTGTGTTTAATGAGGTTCCTCTGTCTTTACCAGGATCTGGGGTATCATTCCTCCAAAAATTAGTTTTGATTTGGTGTACGATATAGGAATATGAATTTCTCACCCAATATTGAATTAAGCATCTCGTCTGCAGAACTTCCAGGAACGTGCAATTCCATGATGATTTTAAAGAAATGGCATGATCCGTTCGGGGCTCTCTCCTTCTGTCTCTCTCTGTGTGATTTAAGGCAGGAGGCAGTGACCCAGGCATTAACAATCTGCTGAGTCAGCACGGCCATGAGGAAAGGCACAGCTCTGGTTTCTCCATCTGTAGAATGAGACTGATCATCTCTTGCCACCATTACTCCTGAACAGGATGTGTGTGCATGAGCGGGACGCCATCTGCCGAGAGCCTTGCCTCCTCGGAGAGGATCTGCAACAATGTCCACTGGGTCCAGCAACTACCAATTCATACAGAGAATAGTAAGGGCAGTAATAGGGTTAGCTCCCAACTGCAAACCTGGCAGTGCTTTCCTGTGCAGAGGAGGAAACTGAGGAGGAGAGGGTCTAAGGCACTTCTAAGGTGATAAAGCTAATAAACGCCAGCCCACACCTGGCGTCTGGGAAGTCCGTTTCCCACGCCTGAATTTGCACATTGTCCGGTACTGTCTCCTTGCTCAGGCCTGACTCTGGCAACTCAAATCGTTTTCTTGCCCTTCTGCGAGCTAGAAAGTTAGACCCTGAGCCAGGAAACCTAGAGTCTACCCCAGGTATTCCTTTGGAAACCTGTTCACATCTAAGTATGCAGGGCTGTTCACCTATAAAAATTTGATGCCGTCTGGAATTCAATGAGGCTCTTCCAGTTCTAAAATTGAAAGCATTCAATGGCACCAGATAAGGATGTGGAAAAAAGGAGAATGAGATGCTTTTTATTGGATCTACTGCATATCAAAAGTGTACTATGTATTATTTATAGAAATCACATACTGTGTGATGTTTAGTACATTTTAAAATATTGGGTATTTGGAGCATGAGTAATTTCTGAGGAAACTTACTTCAGAAATTGAATAACAAATAAGGAAAAAAACATGATCTGATTTATAAAAGTTAGATTTAAACTCTTTCAAGACTACTTTATTTTTGTTAGAGGATAAGATACTATACTGTGGATAAGCCAGGTCCTCAGGATAAAAAAAGCTATGGGCATTTTTTTAAAAACTAAACTGATTTTAAAAATTCTGACTTTTACCTTCAAAACTAGGTGGTAAGGCATTCTAATCTCAAGTAAGATCAGGGAGACTGGTATGAAAGTCAGCATCAAAAACATAACTATCTGAAAATGTCTTTCTTACTTTCCTGACATTTGTCTTTTTTAAAATTTTTTTCACATTGTTTGCTAAAGATCTTTTGTTTTCAAAAGTTCCTATAAAAATGCAAATCTATATTGTGAAAACACTATACTTTTCTCATTCGATTTTTTTACCACCAATTTCTAATATTCCCTTATTATTCACTGAATGAGCTCTGAAAAAAACTAGTCAGAAGACAAGTGATTATAGAAGAGGAAATTAGAGAGAGGAAAAAAAATATATCCATGAGGGTAGAACATTCTGGGATGTAGGTGTTCCTAACAGGTGGCGTGATAGCTGAGAATATCGCTGTGGTGAAGGGAACCAGCCAGCATGCCTTCCTGCCTTTACCTGGAGCTGAGCTTGAGTTCCAAGGTGGCAAAACACACTTTCAACACTAAAAATCATTAAAAAAACAAACAAACAAACAAAAAACAAGACTCACCTAAAACAGCTAATTTCCTAATGGGGAAACAAACTTTATGGCTCTTATCTGATCCCTTAGGGGAAAAGGGCAGAGTTAATTCAATTCAAGAGGGTGTGTGCTGTGTACGTGTTCTTGACGAGGGAGATGACAAGGGCCACGGTGGAGACAAAAATACCAAGACACAGGTGCTTCCTCACCTCTGACTTGCAATCCAGTTGGAAGATTATAATGTATGCCCTGCCCTCAGGACACAGTATAATCAGTTCTTCCCTCTTTAAGTGTTTGTTTATACTCCCAAACTCCTGGAAAACAAGGATTATGTCTTAATTTCCAAAGTCCCTGTCTGCTGACTCGGATATCCCATATACTAAAATACAGTTAAATGATATTGGTTATATTAACGTTAAGGTACTAAAGCAAAAGAATTTAAAGTTGTGGCACCTCAGTAGTAGGGCAGATGCTATAGGACATTTTCTAGGGCCAGCAGTTGCTGAGGTGGGCATTAGACATCGTGTGAGAGCCCTGTTAGCAAAGCTATGTGGGGGTGGAGAATCCATGCTTATACAAAGCCTCAATGCTTTCCTGACAGGAATTTTTATGAATCATTAAGCTTTTATGTTGCCTCTTCTCTCTCCTAGGAAGTAGTTCGAATAATTAAATCTGTCTAATCTAGAAGAAACCACTACTCGTATACTTCAGCTAGCCAGGCTACAAAGTGCTTGCCAGGAGCCTCGGACAGCAAATTCCACTCCAAATTCATGCTTTCACATCTTCAGTGGTGGTCACCCAGGCAAACGGGAGGCTAATGTAGGTGGCAGGTTTGTCAGCGCTGGTGCAGCTGGGCTCTGGTGTCTAACAGAGAGGAAAGATGTCAGCAGTTTGTGAAGCATAGCACCTGGAATAGGGATCCAGCTGCCCGTGCTTAAAGTCTCAACAGGAATTAAATGCATGAAACAAATATAATAACACAAATTTCAACTGGTGCAAACCCTTTTCAACACTGAATCTCACATGGCTTGAATACTCTCCAGCTTTGAAAGACAGAGAAATAGACACACAGAGAATGATTTGAGAAATGGGAAGTAAAGCAAGCCAAATGTTCACAGAGCTGTGAAGCATTATGGCTGAAAATAATTCTGTGGATCAGTGTTTCTCAAAATATGGATTACAGATCTACACCAGAATCGCAAGGTTTTGGGGGGACCCCTCTGTCAGATTTTCTGGCTTCCTCCAAAAAGTTTAACAGATCTGGGGTAGGTCCCAGAGATATGAATTTTTAACAAGCACTTCTTTTTCTTTTTTTTTTTTTTTTCACTGATACACTTCTCTCGTATGGTAGTTCTGTGAAATTCGATGCCCAGTGGGGAAGTCCATTCACAGTGAGGGAAACAGACCTCGGAAAAGCTCACTGCATGAAATCGATTAAAGACCGGGGCCGTTGTATTGTACTAAAAGGTTTCCCAAAGAGTCATCGACATTCACCTTGGCAATGAGTGGCTCTAAAGGGAACAACTGCCTGGATATTCATGCTTTGTCAGCATGCGGAATGGGGGTGGGGATGCCCTGTAAATTAGAATACACTCTTCGTCACACGGGCAAAATCTGTGCCATAGAGATGCTGTGAGTATGGAGTTCAGCACGTGTAAAGCTTGGGGAGGCAGCAGCTTCTGGGACTTTGGAGGTTAGCCTGGTCTTTCTAGCAAAATGCGGCTACTAAATTGTAAATAAACACCTAACAGCCGGTTTAAAGGGTGCTTCTTATCTTTACAATAAAGAAGTCTGTCATGGGCCAGAAAGTGTATTTTTTAGTCTTTGAGGCTACATGATCCATGTTACAACTGGTCATTTGTTGCTGGAAATCAGTCGTAGACAACACATGAATTAACAAAGGTGTCTTCATTGCAATAAAACTTTATTTACAAAAGCAGACACTGGGCCAACTTGACCTGTGGGGTCCAGTTTGATAACCCTGAATTTATAGCCTTAATGCCTTCAGCTTTCATGGCCTGTTGTGGTCGTTTGTGTGCTTAGCAAAAATTTTGAGCCTTATGGTCTCATCTTTTCTTAGAAAGAGTGGTGTGTGTTACTGATGTTACAAATTGGAGCCTGTAGTGCCTCGGGCTACATGAACATCTTCGTAAGTGGATTTTGTTCAAAAATAATTAGCTTAAGTCCTTTAGTTTAAATCAACTTAATACACACAAAAAATTGTTCTGTATGTGAAAATTTAGCAATTTTACTACCGTTTCCCCAAACTTTTCATGCAGGACCCCTTCCACAGCCCTCTAGCCTTAGGCTTTTCCGAATGAAGGTGTATTTCTCATGCACGTGTCCAACCTCCCACTAAGCAGCATTAGCATCTTCCTGGCCCTTCTGCTCTGTGGTTCATGCCCCGGGCGCCATGTGCTGATCACTGCAAATTCTTTTTTATTCCTTTGCTGCACATGGACGTGACCCACTCTTCTGGGCCCTGGATTCAATTCTGTTGGGAATTCCCACTCCTGCTTGATAACTACACTTCCCTGAGAGTGAGTTTCCCTTTCTTGAGGCTCTCCATTGCCACCCTGGTCTGGCTCAGGAGGAAGAGTCCGAGGTGAAGTGAGAAGATGGTTCTCTTTGTGTCTATGTTACAGTCTGCTCTAAAGGTGTTCTGAGAGCCCCTGAATTGTGTCTAGACAATACCAACAGTTTTTAAAGAAGCACCTCTTGTGTTTTCATCCAAAGTGCTCATTCTCTTTCCCTGTGGAACCCAAACCCAGACAAGTGTATTTTAGAACCAAGACAAAAACTACTTAGAGACTTCGGGTGGTCTCTCGTTTTCTGACTAACTCTTTGCAAGTCGTGCTCGAGCTGGCATGCTCAGCAGTTGCTTTTCTCAGGAAGTCTCCTCACCTGCAAGTCCACTCAGCTCCCTGACAAGTGTGTGCACAGTGCCTTCCTAAGGAAAGACAGATTCCAAGATTCAGCTGAACCAATCACTCATCTCTGAGAAGCACTCCCTTGTCGAATTTGTGGCTCCTTGGTCTCAACCCTTTTTTTTCTTTCCCTTTGACCAGTGATTGCTCTTTATTTTCCCTGTAAATATTAGTGTTCCCAAGGCGCAATCCTGGGTTCTCTCTACTTCCTGCTCCCTACTCTTGAAATGATTATTTCCTTCCCCAGGGCAGCAATAAGCATATATGGTCAGATGACTCTGAAATTGGAATTCCCAATGTAATTTTTCCTCTGAAATCCAACTGAAGAGACTCTCTAGCTTCTTAGCATCTTAAACTCAAGTATCGGAAGACACTTCAAGTGTGTCTTGGGTTCTCGCTGTTTCCTTGTCCTGTTTTCGTGCTCCCCACTGTAAATGGTGCCCTAATGGGGGCCAGAAACCATAGAATCACCCGTGTGCTGCTTCCTTTCCTCCCTGACATGCCCGATCAGGTACTCCGTCCTATACACTTTTCCTTCTAAATTCCTTTCATTACAAATGCATCTTTTCCAGGTAAAAAAGAAAACTTGAAGATGTTACTATTCTATTATAAAATTACATATATATTCTTTATCCAACAGTAGAGAATATATAAAATAACGCAGAAATGATCTCAGCTCCTCCCTACAACCACTCTGACCCCAGAGATAATCCCAAGTTTGCTGTATCTTTTCATAAAAGTTCATTGTAGTCCAAATGTATATCCTCATATATTTATATAAAAACCATCTCCAGCAACCAGTTCAGTTGTACCTACATATTTACTAGATTGTTCTAAATGTATTTTTTAATTGAATGCAGTTCTCCCAGTAAATGTAGGAGCAATAGCACTGGAGTGTTCCAACAAAAATGAGGTCCTGTGGTCAACACGGTCCTTTTAGAATGAGTTGAGTTGTGGCTTGGATGGATGAACAAATTTTAACTCATTTGCTCTCCAGTCCTGGGATTGAAGCACCAAATGAAATGAACCTCTGTGCTGGATCATGGGATGCTAAAACTTTTAGGGTCTCATCTATTGGGGAAGATGGAGGAGAAGCCATACCTAGAATGTCCTTGTATCTCAACTGTAACGTTATTACACATGCTTTGTTTCTGTATGTGACTGGCTCCCATCCAGCCTGGCTGTGGTCAGTGAACAGCCTTCTGTTGCTTCTGCTGCTTCTGTCCATCCTTTGAGGGATTTTCCAAATTGCTGTGCCTCTCTTTGCCATTCTGCAGTGACTTCCTCTGCTTTCAGGATGAAGCCTCAGCTCCTCAGACCTTGAGATGCACAGCACTGCACTGTCTGGCCCCAGCTCCTGCCCAGGGTCATCCTCATCTAAAGCTCTGGGCTTCGTTCAGACCTAAGACCTACAAGGCGCACCCTTCCGTGGAAAGTGCCACCCGTTCCTGGTACTTTCTTGGCCTAAACCGCCTTCCTCAACCTCATTTACCTGGGGACTTGCTACTCATTCTTCAAAATTTAGTTCAAATACTTGCTGAGTTGAAAAAACTAGGTTATAAACCTCTACATAGCTCATGCTGTTTGTTGTTCTTGCTAAAGAGAAATACACACAGGGAAAGTCTTCAAGTACATACAACAAACTGGGTGAAAATTTCCAAGTGACTTTTTTCTCCATTTTATTACCTTTATTTTCAGCAATGAGCATATATTGGTTATGGGATGTAATTTTAAGCCTCAACTCTGGGATTTGAATCCTGTGAGAAGCAATGCCTCATTAATCTTGATTTCACCCATGCCCAATTTTGACTTTGTGTACTTTCTCTAAACAACTCAGAGTCACAGCATTTTGAGCTCAGTCTCTTTTAGCAGCTGCCATTATTCTGTGATGGTTTCTTCGTGAGTGTATCCTGGTGGTCAGATCACGCACCCATTTTGGGACTGGTACTCACTCTTCTTCTGTGCCTGAGCCCCAGCACCCCGTACAGCGCTTGGTGAACTAGGAATGAAAGAATCAATTTGTTAGACCAAAACCTACCAGGAAGCAAAGCCAGCTTCTGCAAGAGTGTTTTTTTTTTTTTTTAATCATCACATGGATGGGTGGGCACAGGGAAGTTTCCACCCAGGCAAGAACTTACTACCATCGCCATCCCCAGCACAAACATGCTGGCACCCTCAGCATGAAAGCTGTCTAGGAAAATCTAAGTAAGAGTGGAGTGTGGGTAGATCTTATGAATATTCATGAACCAAGGGCCGTAGCAGCCAAGCTAAGCACAGAATTACAGCAATTATCTGAATGATTTACACACACACACAAAGCCAGCCCTAAGCAAAACTGTCGAGGAGGCTGGAAGTCTGTAAGTCGGCTGTCCCTCCTGCCTGGCCTGCCCTGCAGGGCTGCATGCTCCCTGTCTGTCTGCCTGGGGGTCCTACACCAATTCCCTCTAACCACCCTCCCCCCACCTCCGCCCCTAGTGACAGGTCCCACGTGACTTAAGCCTTTCCCTCCAAACTCAAATAGCTCAATTTCCCCAGGGCTTAAGTACTTAACTAGCCAACCGGCTAACAAATTTGACATTTTAATTCATGTTAAGATATAGATTAGCTTTCTCCTTTTGAGATTAACACGTGTAGTATATACACTACTGTATATAAAATAAACAACAAGGTCCTACTGTGTAGCACAGGGAACTATATGCAATATCTTCTACTAACAAGTAATGGAAAATAATATGAAAAAGAATATACAATATGCAAGTATGTATATATATGTATGTATAACTGAGTCACTTTGCCGTGCACGTGAAACTAACACAGCATTGTAAGTCAACTATACGGCAATAAAAATATTTAAACATAGAAATTAGTCTTGCTTTTCTATTTCAGTGTCTATTGTTGATACACAGATTATCAGTCTTTTGTTGTGAGTTTCCTTAACTCAGTTTCAAGTATGAGACGCTATAAATAGATCAAGTAAATAATTGAATAGATGTTGAAGGTGGTAAAAGCTTCGCGTTGTTCTTCAATATCGCAGACGCTTAGAGCAGGAAGAAACTTTACAAGCCATTTAGTGTGATGTCCCCCACACTGAATTTCACATGAGGTTAGTAGACGACTGAAAATAGAATTATTCTGTGACACACTCACACATAAAGACACAATGGGCTAAAAGTTATTTACAGAAAGATTATCAGAATCCGTATTGTGAATCACTGATATAGTGTTATTATTGTATTATTATTATTGTGGATCACTGAACACACTGTGAGTCCCTTTCTAACTTCGTGTATAAAAATTGTTTGTCACAGTATAGCCATTACTCTCGCTAAGATTTTCTATACGATAGAACCATATTTGGAAAATGCTATTCTAGTCCAAATTTTTATAATTCAGATGAGGAAACATCAAAAAAGGGAAATACTCATCCAAGGTGATGCACTTGGGGACAGAGTTCAGATTTAAGCCCAGATTATCCACTGAGTAGGCATTCCATTGCTCCATCAGCCCCCTTTTCCTTTAATTTGTTTTATTTTAACAAAGATTTGAAGGTCTTAATTTATAACGTATATTTGTGACACAGGCTGCTAATTATACCCTAAAATCTATTCTCTCTTTCTCGCCTGGTGGAGTGATTTTTATTTGGGCTCTTAGTCCCCTTGGGAAGGGCCACATTTCCCCACCATCTTACTATCAGGTGTGATCATATGACTCAGTTGTAACCCATCCAATGAGAATGAAAGCAACCTGCCTGACTTTAGAGTCACTTCCTTCAAGGGAAAGAGTATGTTTCCCCGTTTTCTTTTTCTTCCGAATGCCTCCTGGAATGAGGATCTATTGGTAACGGCTGAATCCAAAAGTGGAACATGTGCAGGGAACACAAAGCAATAAAAAGCAAAAAGCCTGTGTCCTAACAGTTCTGTGTATTGGCTAATTCTGGATGACTTTCAGCAAAACTGAATAGGAGAGAGAGAGAGAAATTTATGTTAAATCTAGCTAATCTGCATCCAGAAATGGAATACACTGAAGAAAAAAATGGAAGGTTTTCCTACAAAATCTGCTGCTTCAGATGGCCCCAAGGCAATGACTGTTTAGCTATGAGACAACGGATCAGTGGAGCTCAGAGACCAGTAAATAAAACACATCGTCTTCAGGCTCAGAAACTGCATTCATATCTATCAATGTTTTGACTATGATCACTGACACATGGAAATTACCAGAAGGAAATAGTCCCAAAGCCTCCCGTTGTGGGTGTCCCCCTACAAAATATTCATATATCTAAGTCCTGACCCTCGGAACCTCCGAGTGAAATCTTATTTGGAAATAAGGTGACTGCAGGGACAATTAGTTAATATGAGGTCATACTGAAGTAGATGAACCCTTAATCCAGTATGATCTGCATCCTCATAAAAAGGGGAAATTTGGACACAGATGTGTATCAGACTGGAGCTGTGTTGCCACAAACCAAACTATTAGAAGCTAGAAAAATGCATCCTTCCCTTGAGTCCTCAGAGTGAGCGTGCTTCTGCAGGCAACCTGGTCTCGGACTGCTGCCCTCCAGGTACGTGAAATAATGAATTTCTGTTCTTTTCAGCCACTCAGTTTGTGATATTTCATTATGGCAGTTCTAGAAAACTAATATACCTAAGAAATATTTGAGAAAATAATATCTCCAGGGGAGGGTATAGCTCAAGTGGCAGAGTGCATGCTTAGCATGCGTGAGGTCCTGGGTTCAACACCTAGTACCTCCTCTAAAATAAATAAACCTAATTACCCCCCTAGAATACAATAATTAAATAATATAATAATAAATAAATAAGTAAAATATAAAAAAAAATTAAATACAAAAAAAAATCTCCAAAAAAAGACAAACCCAGCTTCTACAAATCAGAGAGTCTTTGGTGCTAAGAACCTCTGAGCTGCCCAGCTGCACCTGTCGGCGGGAGGACCGTGCGGCCCCTCGGAAGAGCACCGTCTCCCATGAGAGCTGGGAAACGAAGAATGAGAACCTCGCTGAGGGCTAAGCTGGGGCAGCAGAGGAGGATGGAGACACTAGTTCCTCCAGGGAAGCACTGGCTTCTGTCGGATGGGTTTACCAGAGACCTCCACTTCTCTGCCAGGTCAGAGAATCATTGACAAGAATGTTCTGACTCCCCATTTGATTATCACTATGGAAAGTGACTGCTATGCGGGTTTCTCGTTTTTTTTCTTTTATAAGTGGTATTTTTTTTATGGAAATGTAGTCAGTTACAGTGTGTCAATGTCTGGTGCACAGCACAGTGTCCCCATCCTGCGTACACATACATATATTTATTTTCATATTCTTTTTCATTAGAGGTTCTTACAAGATACTGAATATCATTCCCTGTGCTATACAAAGGAAATTTGTTTTTTATAATCTATTTTATATATAGTGGTTATCATTTTCAAATCTCAAATTCCCAGATTTATCCCTTCCCACCCCTTTTCCCCTGGTAACCATAAGATTGTTTACTGTCTCTCTTCTGTAGATGAGTTCACTAGTGTCCTTTTTTTTTTCTTTCTTTCTTTTTTTAAGATTCCACATATGAGTGATATCATATGGTATTTTTCTTTCTCTTTCTGGCTTATTTCCCTTAGAATGACAATCCCCATAAATGGTATTTTATGTTGTGGCTCTCCCTTTATATGTCATGGAATTTGGGGTGTAAATGGTAGATAACTTATAGTTTAGTTCATAGCTGGCCGAATTGTTCAAAGCCACATTCAAACCTGGTGGACAGAACTGTCCATCACCCAGAGATCCTGGAATTCAATCTAGATGAAGTAATGGAGTAGCTGGGTGTCCTTTAAGGGAGAGAGGGTCTTATAAGCAGGTCCCACATGGAAGAAAATTGAGCTTAGGCATTGGGCGGCTGGAGGGGTGGACTGTGGTGGACCCTCCCAGTTGTCTCCTAGTGTCCTCAATAACAGATTCCTTTCACAACCAAATGTGGCTTCATGATTAATGTATGACCAGCAGAGCATGTGCTGAAGAATCACACATGACTTCAAGAACTTGCCTTCGTCTTAGCACTTACCAGCCCGTTCCACTGCAGTATGGACATGCTGGGGAATGCTGAGCCGTCCGTCATCTTGGACCACGAAGTAGAAATCGGGGGTTGAGCCTGGCAAACCAACAAGAAAGCCAAAGGAAGCCCAGAGAGGAGGGTCCTGGTCCAAAGCAGTACTCCAGAGGAGAGAGGATGAGGTCACGTGTCTCAGCGAGGTTAGATAAACTGTCCCCGCCAATCAGGGGAGTCAGACCAGGGCTCGGAGCCTCGTTCTTTCTCTCATTGATACTCTTTCCATGATGCAGAGCAGCTACCCCAGCTTAGAGGTGAGAAAGAACAACATAAGGTAACAATAAATTTAAATGTGGACACTAACATTGAAAGAAAACATAGAAAATAGTATGACCAACCAATGGCGTGCAGAAAAGGAATTTGCACACATCGACATGGGAAGTACTGGTTTTCTATCAGGTAAATGAAAACACAGCTACTTGAATAGGTAATTAACAACAGGAGAGATACAAATAACCAGTAAACACATGAACTTTATAAAAATCTATGAGCACAAAAAACTTCGACTTCATTGCTATTTGTATTGGCAAATAAATTGGAAATCATGTAAATGTCACCAAAAAGATGTAATGGTTCCTTCTGATTCATAGATGAATGCAACTGTATTTACCTATCAAAAACGTAAAAACAAAGTAATAATACAGAGATTTGACCATTTTACCGCTTTATATGAAAAATAATATGTATTATGTGTGACATTAAGTATTGAAAAACCTGATGGCATAAAAGACCTAAAGGGAAATTCTCCAAGTATTTTATGTCCCTTGACGGAGTTCTTACCAAGGGTTTTCCTTTACCCTTGTCTGGATTTTTCCACATTAATAATAATAGTACATAATCAACTCAGAGTCAGGAAAACAAAGTTTAAACTCATCAATGCTTCCAAATTCAGAGGAAAGAGAACGTCACCCTGACATTTGGAGCTTTCACAGTGTGTCCCCTCGCGTTTCTCTCAGACCTTTAGCATTTGCTCTGGAGCCTCCACTCCCAGGGCAAGTACATGACATTTGAGCCTCACTCAAGCTGAAGGGTCCCTCTGCCCTTTCCTGCCTCGCCTGCCTCCCCTCCTCCTCTGCTGAGCAAACTCCTTACAGACTAAAGTTTCGGGTGGAAGGGGTAACGGTTAATGGAGGAAATCTTACCCTCTGGTTCAGGCCAGCAGCATCACTGCCCGGAGCAGGGCCCACGTCTGCGGATGCGGGCTTCTCAACAAAGAAAGTAAGGAAACAGAACGGACAGTTGAATTTGTCTCTTAAATCTAACAATAGTGACGGTGAGGATGAAGGTGGAGCTTGTGCTTTGCCCTGTATTTCCGTCCTAATTCTCAGTATGTTTTAGTTTGATCGTATTCTACAGACAGTATCCGTCCACCCAGATTGGAAAATAGAAACTCTAAATGAATAAAGTAACAAAAGACTAGAGCAAACACAGACAAGTCCATTCAGAATAAAAATCCACCCGCAACCAAAGGAGTCTTTCTTTCCCTGGCTCTTCCGACTGAAGCCTTTCTGAAGTCCCTCTCTGCCCGGGTTGTGGGAGGGAAGCGAGTGCCCAGATGTGCGGGGAGATCGGGTTACCCTCTCAGCTCCCAGCACACACCCTGCCCCCCGGGAAAGCGAGGCCGGATGCAGTCTGGAAGAAAATGCATGAACGATTTTGATTTTCGTGTTTGTGCCCCTGGGGAGTGCCGACAGGGTAGGTGCTTCCTGCTTGTTTGTTAAAAAGAATCTTATGTTTTTATAAAAACAAAACACAACACAAAACCTCTCTCAGCGTCACCTCCTTGTTTCCCTCACACTGCATGATGGCTCAGCAAAAAACAGAGGTAGGGTTCTGTCGCCAGATGAAACTAGGAAAGTTTGTAAAATCTGACCTTGATGAAGACTTGCAGGAGGGTTACTATTTGCAACGGAGGTCAGCCGGGCCCCAGGGATTGGTGTGATCCCCCGATTTTGTTCTGGGATTAGATGTGGAATCACGGTTCTGCTGCTTTGAGATTTCAAAAGTATCATGGTTCTTATTTTTATTACCTGCTCTTATCATCCAAGAAGTATTACAAAGCTTTCTACATTTTTCCATCACACCGTCGCTTGATTTCAGTGAATTTTGTGGATCCCCAAAACGGTCTAGCAAAGAGATTAGACTTCTGATTACACACTCAGGCTGGGCACCAGTGTCTCTGACCCCCAGAAATACAGAGGAAAATGTGCTAACAAAGAGTGCCTTATAGCTGGTGTGTCCCTTTCGCCAGAGGATGAAGTTAATGAGTCCAAGGTCAGGAGATCACTCACCATATGAGCCACTAAAGCCGGGGCTGGAACACAACTCTGTCCCCCAGCGAAAGCTGCACCCTGTCATAGCATCTTGTAAACGTCAGACACCGGCCACAAATGGAACTAGAAACGAAACCGAGGGCGGTTCCAAACAATTTCTAACCTGCAGCTACCAAATCATTATAAAATAAAACTCTGGTCATCGTACTTCCTCCCAGTTACATCTCCGTTTTTAAAATATTTGTGTCCTTATTTCTTCGTTCTCGTTTAAATGTTGTTGATCACGTCAGCCCTGCAGAGAGGTAAGTCAGGGGGCATTAGTTAATTTTACAGATAAAGGACCCGAGACAGAAATGCTACTCAAGTGGTAAGTGTTTGATCCAGGACTCCAGTCAAACGCTGATAAAGTTTATTCAAAAAGTAATGTTTTAGCAACAAGGAAAAGGTGGAATTTTCTTTGTTCATAAAAGGTGAACCTCTCTTTTTGGTAGTTTCATCAAAAGGCAGGTGCATGTTATCACAGAAGGTAAGAGCGAAGGAAGCCTGGGCAAGGCCCTTGGGGCTACCTGGAGGCCGTCCGAGTCATATGGGTGGGAGGTCGTTGGGGGGGGGGGCTCGCGCCTTCAGCTCAGATAGATTTGGACACTGCAGCTCAGGACCTGATATGTCCCTGAGAGGCAGCTGCAGTCCTGTTTCTAATGCCCTCCTAGGAGCAAGCAGGCCTGACTCAGACAAAGAATGTATATTAGAGACACAGTCGAGGAGTAAAGGAGGTGGGAAGGGATAAACTGGCAACTCAAAAATCGCACCTCCTGGGGCGCGACGGAGATGTTGGCCACCTTGGCCGTGGCGGGGGCTTCATGGGCGTCCACGTCTGCCCCCGCTCATCAAGTTGTACGTCTGAACTATGTGCAGTTCACTGCACAGGAACCAGACCACAATGAAGGTGTTAAAAATGTCAAATAGGAAAAATCTACACTATAAAAAATAAAGTGAGCAATTCAAAAAAAAATTAGAAACACAATCCCAGGCGGGGCTCTCGGAGGCCAGCCCACAGTCTGGAGGACATGGTAGTCATCAGGGACCAGGGCCGTGAAAAGAAGAGGCCGGGGCAGGCCCCGGCCGGGGAGGGGGAGTCACAGCCAGGCTGGGTGGGGGGCGGGCCGCCGCTCTGCAGCCCCTCGGGGCGCTCTGCACAGCAGCTCCCATCATGCTGACGGGCCTGGGCCCTTACACGTGACCGGGTTCAACCACCAGCTGCAGGTCGCCCCGGGAAGGACCATCCTCAGCTGAGGTGGACCCCACAGGGGCGGGGAGCCGAGGATGGCTGCGGGACCACAGTCACCACGGGCACCACAGGTGGGGGGAAGGCCGACATGTCTGCAAGCCCAGTCGGCTCCATCCCAGCTGGTGGGCTAGGACGGAGGGTGCACACGGAGGAGGCGAGCTCCTTCAAGCTCGTGTAGGCGTGGTCCATAAATCCATTCGCAGCAAAATAGAATCTAGACATAGAAATCCAGAAAGAAAAAAAAAAAATGCTAGATTGAGTGGCCCCAGGCAGAAGGTCAGAAACAAAGAAAGCCTGAGGCCAAGATTGGGGACGAAGTCAGTAAGACCGAGGGTCCACACAGCGCCCGGGGCTCACCCTCCTCACGGAGACACCGGGATGGCTGTGAAGACAACCTAACCTCAAGCCCTCTGGCCGGGGGGGCTGAAACCCCCAGTCTCCTCCCGCCCTGAGACTGGCTGAAGTACTCAGGCGACTGAACCTCGGGAAGGAAGACTCGGGTGACGGAACCCAGGAAACAGCAGCTGAGTGCAATCTGGTATTTTCTTAAGACCCTTGCGGGAGACTCATGGCCACATTGTTCTCTGTAGGCTCAGCGTCCCCTGACCTCCCCGAACACACTTAGGGTAATTCCTGCCTTTCAAGGTGATGACGAGTGATGATTCGTCTGCTGAACTACCGAGACCGGCACTGAGACCAGGGGCACATTTACTGGCAGGCGACGTCACAGACTGCAGGAAGCAGACAGTCTACCACTTGCCAAGCTTCTGTGAGAACCTCCTGCCTTACCTGGGTCAGTTTGCGGATGAATGTCCACTGTAATGAAACGGAGCGACTCGTGGTAGGTGACAAACGGGGACATCAAACTGGAGTTCCCCCAGTCCAGCAGGACTTCATCACCGCCTACAATTTCAGCCCTCGGAGCAACTGAAAATGGGTTAAACGTACCTCCCTCCTCTTCATGAAAACCGTCCAGGGCTGAAAGAAGTCCTGGGTCCACCGTCCCTCCCCAGTGAAGGACGTGGAGCACGCAGGTTGTCTAGATTTCCAGAGAATTCATCCTACTCTCTGAAGGTGGGGCTGCACTCACACAATCTGAAAGCTGAAATCCATGCGAGAAAAGCTAAACGCGGCTCCATGTGGTTTCAAGCAAGGACCCATGGTCGGGGGAAGAGCCCTTTGATCGGTCTCTAGTCTCTTCGAGTCCTAGAATTTCAACTCTTTGTCAATTAAAAAAAATAAAATTTAGTCTCAGCCCCTACAGACGGTCACCCTTGTATTTATAAGCATCTCAGAGACTGAGAACACATACGAGGGAAATGATCTGACTCCAGTGGCTCTAATCCTCTATTGATCAAGCGAGCTTTTCATCCTTGCTTGTTTTTGAAGCCGTGTTTTTCTGCTGACAGTGTGTGTGCTCAAAGCTTGACACAAACATGCTATTCATGCAAGTGATTCGTATTTCACAAATGCAGACAGAATGTCTTCCATGGGCAAGGTCCCAGGATTAAGCACTTCTATACTCACTAACACCAGGACCCACCTTTCAAGACCCCCAAAGCCTTCCGAGCTCTGCACTGAGGAGAAGACGGTGAAGGGTAACGTGCCTCACGGAACCTGAGTGGACGGGGACACCTGCGGATTCACACCAGCGATCACACAAGGACGTTCGTTTCCAAGGTTTGACAAGTCACACAGATGCCTTCGCCGCCCGCGGAGTTTCACGGCCGCCGTCCCCCACGTGCAGTCCCCTCCCTTTGCCGCAGAGACTCACCTCACAGGTGGCGGCTGTGACAAGCAGGGGGGCGCTATTAAGATAAGAGCCAAGACCTTCACTTCTAATTCAACCTTGGTCTTTTTTTTTTTTTCTTCTTCTTCTCTTGAGTTCTTAGTATTTTATGACCTATTTGAGTTGCCCATGAACTCCAAATGGCTTCCAGATGGGTCTGGACTTTATCAGAAACGCAGGCAACAAAGGTCCTCCTCATCTTCCCTCATACCCGGCAGCAGTGGCTAAGCATCCACACTGCAGCATCTGTGGGCCAGGCATGAACACGCGACGCAAAATCATTCTAAGACAAAAGAGCAGCACATTTAGCAGCACCAGCCTTACACAGGGCTGTGAAAGTGTTTAATAACAGAAACAAGTAAGAAAAATCATAAATGTTAATCAGTGAAGACTTGACTCCAGATTTCAGCAGGGGATTCCAAGCAGCTCTCTTGATTCCAGTCCAAAGCTCTCTGCGCATCTGAAGACGTCAGCTCCTTTGATAGGACATGCAAGTAAGCACACGGCGAGGACTGCCACGTCCGCCTCGCAGGTGAGAAACCTGCAGGTCAGAGTAATCCAATGACTTGCTGAGGACTATTTCCGGTGACAAACAACAGACCCAGATCTTGAGACCCTGAGTCTGCCACACTTCAAAGCATTCCCTGCTGCTTCGCCAATATTCTTCACAGACTAATAATTTCCATTTGGTGCAAGGTGGTCTTTTGCCAGTTTGATTGGCATGAACAAGACTTGCTGTTGCAAAGCCATCCCCAGGGACGTCCCTGCCAGGCAGAGCTGTGATGTCACCCTCCTTACCCCAGCCCCGCGAAGTGCAGCCAGGAAGGACCCTTCCCTTGCGCATTTCACTCCAAGTGAAAGGTGGTTCTCACGCTTGCTGTGCATTGGAAACACCTGCTAGGAGGTAAAGACAGCGACTCCTTGATCCCAACCTCTTAGATTCACATTTAATTGGTACAGAGTGTAGGCTGGGTGTCAGGCTCTTTAAAAACTCCCCAGATAATTCTGATAGGAAGCGAAGTTCGAGAATCATAGCTCTGAAAGTTTCAAGGAAGGTTCTAGAATGGTTTTCTCTAAACCTGGGAGTGCACTAGACCCTCCTGGTTATCCTGGTAAATACACATCCCCAGGTCCATCCTGGTGACACTTACTCAGTGGCTCTGGGATGGAAACCCAATGGTTCCGATGTGGCTGGTGGGTAGCTGGTGACCTTTGGCTCCTAAAAGGTGGACAAATTAGAGAAATGGCTTATCTCAGACTCTCGGAATCAACTGACCCCTCTTAACCACCAGGACTTCCAAGCAGGCTTGTTTCTGAAACTCAATAGCGTTGATCCGTCCTTTCCTCGTCACAATTTGGCAGCTGTCTCAGAGGGGGAGCACACTGGTACCCACCAACCTATTGGAAGAGAAACATCCTATATTGGTCACTGTCAGGCCAGGGTGCCTGGTTCATCCAACCCTGGAGATCTGCATAGAATCCGCAGCACTGCTCAGAAATTGCCTTTTCTCCACAATGCTTGTTAATTTCATGTGCCCTCAATTCTTCTTTATTCTAATTATTCTGATAGGAGTACTTGTGATAGTAGGTTGATGACAAAATTTTGGCAAAGCTCATTATCATCACCAAACAAAATCTCCCAAAACAAGAATCGGAGGCTGGGTTGCTAATAAAACGTCATTTGAAACTTGTCAAAACCTGGACAATCAGAAAGATCTTTCATCAGCTTCTGCTGTCTTTGCATCATTTGTTTTTAATTTTGGGGACCACCTGTGCACCCCTTTCCATTCAGTGCCCCTCCCTTAGGAGCCTGGGGCTAAGTCAAATTAGCTTACTTCCCTCATCAAATCAAAACCTCTTGTACAGAAAGGACCTAGAGCTCATTAGATCCTTGATATGAGAGCTTGAGAGTAAGATAAAAAGCTCTCTCTTTTAGTGAGGTTCACAGGTGTACGTGACTGTGCAAGAAGGCACAGCACACCTCGAATCTTTATCGTTCACCAACACGTACTGTGTGGGGAACCAGAGCAAGAAGAGGAGGACGAGCTTACAACGCTGCGGGAGGCGAGGATGAAGCCAGCACGGGTCGTATGCTGAACCTCAGCAGCGGAGGCTTCCGGAGCCACCGTGTCGCGGCGGCCAGGGCGCGTGCTGCCTTACCCCTCTGGGGGCTGTAGAGTCCACTCTGCCTCTGCCCCTTTAGTCCAGATGCACACGTTTCTCTCCGTCTGGAGCCCAGCAGTGCTAAGTCAAGCCGCGGCTGTCTAAGCGCTGTTGGGTCTTGGACCAGTTCTCATTGCCACGTTGCCCCACTTACCCAGATTTGTGATTCTGTCACCCCACCCAAGTCAGCCCTGATCCTCCAGACTTGACGTCAGCATTTGGTGCCCTGCTCTTGGCCCCTTGACTCCAGTTACCCCTCATGGACTCTGCCGGGAATTCTCCTTCCCTTCCACCCTCCCCAGCGCTTCCTGCAGGATCTGGTCCCACAGCTTCCAGCAACGGTCAGACTTGAGCAGCCCCTGTTTTGGGGACTGCTGAAAGGGGCTAGAGTGACACTCCTCACAGAGGCAAACAATAGGTTCTCTTCCTTCTCAACTCAACTTGCAATAGAGAATTACACTGAGTCCTCAAGGAGGCCACTCAGATCAGGAGAACCTGGGTTCTGAGGCCGACGGAGCAGCTTCTATCAGATTCGAGTGACTTCTGTCAAAGCATTCCACAGATTTTCCCTGAAAATCTAGGTGCATCGTCATGGTAATGCTTTCTTTTGGATTCAGCGCCTTGAGGCTGTATCACTACCTCCCAGAGCTCAGGCATATGATGACAATTGTAAAATAAATTACATCTAAAGTTAAAATATTTTCTGAGCTATGGAAGGTGCTGTGGTCTGAATGGTGCCCTTTGTCTAAAACTCATATGTGAGGTCCTCAGCCCAGGGTGATGGTGCTTGCAGATGGAGACTTAGAGAAATAATTAGGTGCAGGAGAGAAGCTGAGGTTGGGACCCTGCTGCTGGGATTGCTGTTCTTAGAAGAAGGGACGCCAGAGTGCACGTGCCTGTGTGCAAACACCAAGGAAGGGCCATGTGAGGACACACCCGAAGGTGACCATCTGCAAGCCAGATGGAGAGCCCTCCTCAGGAACCGAATCGGCTGGTACTGCGTCCTCGGGCCACCCAGCCTCCAGGACTGTGAGAAATCAACGTCTCCTGTGTCAGCCACCCGGTTGGTGGTATAGCCACCTGGACAGACCAGCATTAAAGGTGGGAAAAGCCCTGCCTTCTATGACAAGTCTGCCTCATTTTCCAGTGTCCCCACTTATTAGAATTTTGTGAAAATAGAACCTTTAGTCGTTCTTTTGCTTTAGAATATTTCTTATTTGGGAACCAATGTACCTCTGCTCGGTCATGTTTTACTGCATTTATTCATCACCTGTCCTTAATGAAGTAGAAATTGAAGTAAGTGAGTGGTAAGATGGATTAAATTATTCTCTAGAGCCGTGGAGGAGGTTTCCTGCTCCCTAGATGGTGTATAAATGCCTGAACATTTGTATATAAATTGAGCAACCATGCAAATCAGTAATCTGAGACTAAAAAGATACAGAAATGATCTTGGAAATTGCATTTAAGAAAAAAAACTGACAGTATCAAGTTGATAGACACAAAAGAACTTTGATGAAAGCAGCTGTTAAATTGTTAATTTAACATAAAGATGGAGCTGATGATTCAAAAATGATCAACTGGGTTGCAGACAGCCTGTACCCTGAATAGCACACTGTGCACTGCATTCAGCCCCGCCCGCTGCTGTAATTTGGGGTTGCATTCTATCTGCATTAGCAGAACTGTTAATAAATCACACACGCAAGAAATGAGGAATTGAACATCTCCAGGTGTTTGATAGCGCTTCAAATATCCTCACCACATGTTCCAGAGGAGTCATGTGAGTTCATAACCGCGACTTGGTGACTTCTCGCCATGTTGCTCTGGATGCAGCCTGGTTCCCTCCTACAGGACAGATTAACATACAGGTTAGGATCACTATGTAGATTCCTCCAGCCTAACCCTCAGGACTTTCTTCAGAGCTTTGCGTACATTTGGCATCATGGCCCAGTGGTCATTCCTTCCCTGACCTTTCTTTTTCATTACCAGATGCACACACACTCAGAGAATGGAACTTTAGCCATGAATAGAGCGGTAAAGGAGCCAGTTGTGGGCAGTGTGCTTGTGTGCCCTCCATGTTTCATGGAGAAGCTGTGATTCAAAGGGACTCTGTTTAGTGTTATTACTGAGAAAAGATGAGGTCATGTCAGAACCAACGTAACAAGGCAGGTGCAGTTCTCTATAAGGGATCTGAAAGACAGGAGACATGGGGACATTTAAGACTTAGCTCTGGAGCTCTTGGGATTTTTGACAGGGTGTCTGAGACATCTCAGTATCTTGGGAGCAAAACACCGACAGGGTAGAGGGGAGCTGGTCGTCCCACCCACACGGTCTGACCATTAAGCTATGCCCTTTATTCTTATCCAACACCATGTTAATAGTAAATCCTCCTTTTCTTTTTTCCAATCAGCTTCTCAATAGAGGTAATCCAACCCTTTCTATAGGTATATTTTCCAATGGGTTTTATTGAATACTCTGCAAATGACCAAGAAATGGGAAAACCCTCAAAACTTCTCCAAAACTGTGGAGATACATAAATGAACCCTCTTGTCAAGACGGTCTGTATAGGACGCTTTCCAGCCAGGAAGGAACATCATGGGGCATTAGCACAGGGCTCTCCCTGCCTTCGAACAGAGAAGGCACCTGCCAGATGCTCTGCTTTGAGAGAAGATCCAGAGCCCCGTCTTTCCACAGCTGCTCCCACCAAGAGGTAGATCTCAGCTTAGACTTTTCTTCTTAAAAATATTCTAAGTACTGCAATAGATTCAGGAAGGAAAGAGAGTGTCGCCAGAGGACCCTCTAACTTCACTGGAGGTGAGAGGAGGAGCCCCTCCCTCAGCACGTGGGCCCGTAGCTCTGTGAGCATTCCCAAAGGTACCTCGTTCAACCAGCAGTCTTCCTGGTATCTCAACGTTTATGCAACAGCAGAGAAAAGGCAAATATATGTTGACTCAAAAAACATCTTATCAAGCAGAGTGGTGATGGGGAAAAACTGTTGTGGTCCAGGATTCAGGGGCAACGTGCTGGTTTTATCTTCCTAACCCTCAGTACCCTTATCTCCTCATTTCATAATAAGAACAGTAATAGCTTTTCCATCATGAGGTGATTGTGGGAATAGATAATGTATGTGAAGTACTTGATGCAAAATAAGCGTCCCCAAAAAAGAATTATTAGCTCTCTCTCTGTCTCTCTCTCTCTCTGTCTCTCTCTCTTTCTCTGTCTCTCTTTCTCTGTCTCTCTCTGTCCACCTATATTAGGAAGAGATATAAAATCGCACATTTAGGTCCTCCTTCAAAAATTATGAGAATCAAATCATGACGACTTAAGTTAAGAAAAGCTTGGATTTCTAGTAAAAGGAAAATAAACTTTATTGAACACAAGCATGTGATTTTAAAAGTAGCCACATACGTGTGGACACCATTACTAGCAGTTAGCAGAAAACCTGTACTAGAGCACGAGCAATGATGGGTCTACTGACTCCAGCTCAGCATCTCAGGAGGCTATATCCGAGTTTGATCTCCACTTATTCATATGAATTTAACAGCCATACACAAGGGCAGCCCTCAAAACAGCAACTGGGCCCATTCAATTCTAAATCAAGATAGGAACAAACTGGTGGTGAGGATAAGGGTATCGAAAAATATTCAGATGTGAAATACGATATCTTCAAGAATCTGTTAGACGGACATGGGAGGATGGCTGGACACATTGCAAGTAGTTTCACGCAGTGAGCGACCTGGTGGAAGATAAAAGCAGAAACAATCCCACAATAGAGCATTTCTAATGGTTGGAAACATTCATGATAATGCAGGATGCCTTTTGAGACAGCAAAACTATGGTCATTCTATTCAACAGTAAGTGTCTGATGCATCCTTTTCTCACGGCACCAATTCAGCTATGATAAGGATTCAAGAAATCAGTAAGATACTGCTCCTGTCCTCGCAAGGTTTATAGTCTTGCAGCCAAAGCCAGTACTGCGTCATTAAGTGCTAAGCAGACTGTGTTACGTGATGTAAGGAAGATAGAAAGACAGTGGCGAAGGATGGAGAGGAAGCTGCTGCTTCTGGGTTCATTAAAATGGTAAGTTTCTCTCCCTGTTCCTCAAAAGAAAAGTCTCTGAAGTTTAGGGGGTGAAAAAGCATTTTACTTGGGATAGAAAGAGATAAATGCTGAAGTTGCAGGTAAGAATAAGACTCAACAATTAACAAGAACAGAAGAAAGATAAGTATTTTTTATCCCACATTGTTCACTAGGCATTTTCAAAGGATGCCTTTTAAAGGATGTAATTAGGAGTAATGAGGTGCAAAATTTCATGTACAAAAATGATCTTGTAAAGGGCATTTTAGGCAGATAGTGCAACTGAAGAAAAAATGAATTTTAACTCTCTATTAACTCAACATCAATATTAAATGCTCTGACTCTTCTTTATATCCAATTCCAGTAGAGTTTTAAGAAAATCAGGAATTTAAATAAATCTGCTATACAAACCTTTTGATTGTAATTACTTGATTGCTATGTGGGTTTTTTTTTTTTTTTTTTCATTTAAGCAGTGGCCAAGTCTTATCACAATGTGTCGAATAATTACAATTTTAAATAACAATGTCTATTGTTCAACACTCTTTGATCAGCCGCCTTCTTACCCACATTTATCAAGTTCAAGAGCTTGGACAAAGTAAGCGCTCATCACAGACTCTCTCCCTAACCGCCATCACGGATGGAGTCAGCCTGAGTGCCAGCAACCAAACCTTTACGTCCAAGGGCACAACACCACCTGGGCTGACTCTCTGACGTCGATGGCTCCAGGACTCCATTTGCCAAACTCATTTCTCAACTCTAATCTTGTAGCTTCTGCCAATGGAAAGCTAAATACCCCAGTACTTGAAGTCAAATGAATATGCATGTATTTTTTAACTGACGTATAGTCAGCTTACAATGTCATGTTAGTTTCTGGTGTACAGCACAGTGATTCAGTTAAACACGTATATATTCCTTTTCATATTCATTTTCACTATATGCTATTACAAGATATGGAATATAGTTCCCTGTGCTACATAGCAGGGCTTGTTGTTTATCTATTTTATGTACAGTAGTGTATATCTGCACATCCCAGTATGCGTGGATTGTTTAGCATTATGGGGAAGCAAGTTCCATAGTAACACAACACTAAAAACCTGGGAAAGTGGAAAATATTCCAAAATATCTTTAGAATTATCTTATTAAGTTTGGCCTTTATTGTGACAAATCCAATAAAACTCCAGGTGATCCTTAATTTGACATTCATTTCAACAAGCATTTTGTTGAATGTTTCCAATGTGCCAGGATTTTCCAGGCAATAGGAAAGCTCTCACAAAAGCTTCCAGACTGGGAGAAACAGACAAGGACAGAAGTGACTCCTCTAGGGGTTGGTTAAGTTCGTCAGAGACGTGGCATCCTACCTGATGAGGGTCTAAATCCCACGGGACATGCAAGGCGGAACTTCCTGATGGAGGTTACACTTGTGCTAGCTTTGGCGGGAAAACATTGGTGTCCACAATGTGAATAGGAAGGTCACTGTCTATAACTTCCTCCACTTGCTCTCCTTCAGTGCAACATGAGACTGGGGGGAGGAGACGTCCGAGTGGCAGGAGAGCTCACTTGCCAAGACTGTCAGCTTCTCACAGACTGGAGCAATCATGACACGTACAGGTTTACAGTAAAATATGTCTATCCTGAAAAAGAAGGAAGTTGACAACCAACCTTCAGGCTATGTGCATTGCCTGCTGAGGTGTGCCTAACCTGGCCATGCTCTGAGGATCTAGAGAATTGAGGATGAAGAAGAGATTATGTACAAATGGCCAATAGGCACATGAAAAAGTGCTCAGTATCACTAGTTACCAGAGAAATGCAAATTGAAACTACAATGAGGTATCACCTCACACCAGTCAGAATAGCCATCATTAAAAAGTCCACAAATGATAAATGCTAGAGAGGGTGTGGAGAAAAGGGAACCCTCCTACACTGCTGGTGGGAATGTAGTTTGGTGCAGTTTGGAGATTCTTCAAAAAACTAAAAATAGACTTGGTATATATCTGGAGGGAACTCTAATTTGAACATGCACCCCAATGTTCACAGCAGCACTGTTTACAATGGCCAAGACTTGGAAGCAACCTAAGTTTCCATCGACAGATGATTAGATAAAGAAGTTGTGGTATATTTATACAATGGAATACTACTCAGCCATAAAAAAGAATGAAATAGTGCCATTTGTAGCAACATGGGTGGACCTGGAGGTCATTCTAAGTGAAGTAAGCCAGAAAGAGAAAGACAAATACCATATGATATCACTTCTATGTGGAATCTAAAACAGTTATACAAGTGAACTCATTTATAAAACAGAAACAGACTCACAGACACAGAAAATAAACTTAGGGTTACCAGCAGGGAAACGGGGTGGGAGGGGATAAATTGGGAGTTTGATTTGCAAATACTAACCACTATATATAAAATAGATATACAACAGTTTCTTCTCTACAGCCCAGGGAACTATATTCAATATCTTGTAGTAACCGATAATAAAAAAGCATATGAAAATGAATGTATGTATGTATATATATGCTGAAACATGATGTTGTACACCAGAAACTGATACATCATAAACTGGCTATACTTCAATTAAAAAAAAGATGAAATGATAATGACTTCATATCCCAGGGAACTAGACTCCCATGAGGTGTGGACCCCCTCGGAGAGATGGGAGTCACACATCCAGCTTGGAGGGGCTAGGAGTCCATCAATATTTGAGACAAGCAGAGGCCTGGAGGGAGGACTTTTTCAAGGTCTGGTTCTGCTCTTCTCCCATTTTCAAGCTCAGCAAAGAGAAGACACCGTGAACTTGAGTTACAGATCAAACAAAAGTCTGCTATACTCTGCATGGCATTTTGCAAATTATTTAACCTCTCTGAGGCTCAATCCCCTGATTTGAGACAGAGATGAGAAAATGTTTTCCATGTGTGGGCATAAAATAAAATAGTGAATGCAAGGAGCTTAGCCCAGAGTCTAGAATATTTCAGGTGCTCCGTAAATTTAGGTTTCTATCCATCTCTCTATCCTTTCTTCTTTCACAAGAACTAGGAACAGAAAAAGTGCAGGTTTTAGCCTTAGATCTATGTTTTGTTTTTTTTTCCTTGACCATTTGTCTGTTCTCAGAAAGATAAACGAAATCTAAAACCTAGTTCTACTGTATGCTTCCCTGAAAAATACATTTTTAAAAAATGACCTTCTCTTCACAGGTAACCAAGGGGGAAGTATCCAGCTAGTTTTATCTCTGGGGAAAAACTGGTAGACCCACAGTACCCCAGAGTGATCTGGGCAGCGCTGGAATCCTTTCCTGTTTACCCACTGCCCTGTTACAAGCCATCATCAATCTTCAAAATGCTGAATCCTATGAAAAAAATGACTATTTCTGGGGTTTCAAAGAAAAATGTAGCAAAGACAGTTGTGGATATATTGCATCAGCTTTAAGAAAAGCTACACATTTTTATTTTTTAGTTAAAGCATTGTTTAAAATGTACTTTTTCTTCACTTAAAAATTTTTTATTGAAGTATAGTTGATTTACTGTGTTGTGTCAGTTTCTGGTGTACAGCATAGTGGTTCATTTCTTTTCATATATTTTTTTTCATTACAAGATAGTGAATATAGTTCCCTGTGCTGTACAGTAGGACCTTGTTGCTCATCTGTTTTATATATAGTAGTGTGTATCTGCAAATCCTGAACTCCCAATTTATCCTTCCCCTCCTTTCTCCCCCCAGTAACCATAGGTGAGTTTGTTTCCATTTTATAAATAAGTTTATTTGTATCACTGTTTCAATTTCCACATGTAAGTGATATCATGTGACGTGTCTTTCTCTTTCTGACTTACTTCACTTAGTGAGACAACCTCCAGGTCTATCTACGTTGCTGCAAATGGCATTATTTTGTTCCTTTTTATGGCTGAGTAGTATTCCATTGTATAAATATATCACAGCTTGTTTATCTAGTCGTCTGTTGATGGACACTTAGGTTGCTTCCATGTCTTGACTATTGTATACAGTGCTGCTATGAACATTGGGGTGCAGGTGCCTTTTTGAGTTAGAGTTTCCTCTGAATATGTGCCCAGGAGTAGGATTGCTAGATCATTTGGTAGGACTATAAAAAATAAATTTGTATTTTTGGTTAATCGATTTATATTAGCTTGCATACATCATATACTTACCTAATATTTGGTCCTGCTGTCTGAGACCCTCTCTTTGTTCCCCCTTTTAACTGTATAAATTCTTCAGTTTCAATGCTTGTTTCCTATTTTGCATGCATTTAATATTACAAACCTTATAAAGTCCTCTTTTTTAAAAACGTGAACATATAAACACATGCACCATTTATAATTATGACTGAATTTTGGGGAACCACATGCATTATCTTTACTCCCTGGACATCTTGCAGAGGGAAGCGTGACCTAGCTTATCAATACATGCAATGTTTTATTCATTACTATAAACAGTGTTAAAAATAAGTACCTATTTTTAAAATATTGTTTGTTCACTGAAAAAAATGCAACAAAATGAAAAACTGAATATCTCTAAGTCCCAACAGTGCTGCAAATCATTTTCTGTACACAAAGCTGGTAGACCTTGTAACAGCGCCACATTCTCCCAGAAACAGAACTCTGTGCACACCTTTCAAGACCCTAAGTGTCACCACTTACTCTGCACCCATTTCTTTCTTTATTTCTACCAGCAAACATCACACCTGTTTCAGTGAGGGTCTGGGTAAATCTAGAAGTATCTCCCATCATATACTTTGGTTTCCTTCTCCCACAAATTTCCAGAAACACAAAAGTGCTAGTGTGAACTCTGTGAATTTGCAGTGCTGTGGTCAGTAGCTGTAAAGATCTATTTAATAGTTAACCTTGAGTTAATTACTTTAGGTTAATAATCCTTCTTTGAATCTTGTTGTTCCAAATTGTTCTACTTAATAGCCTTCTCTCAAACAAAGGCACATCAAACTGATCAGTATCACCTTTCAGTGTAGGATTTGAAAATAATACTTTTTGTTTGGCATTCTGAGTTAGACTCACAGTGTTTTGTTTTTTTGTTTGTTTGTTTTCATATTCTTTGCAATTAAAGGTTACTACAAGATATTGAATATAGTTCCCTGTGCTATCCAGAAGCTTTTAAACTTGACAATCCATCAGAATTACCAAGGTAGTTCCAATATATAGTCGACTTTGAACACCACTGATTTAGAGAAAGGGGGATACAAATAAACTGGAAAAAAAACCCTCTAAATAGTGGTAGTTGTCATTCATTTCATCAGATGAATTCCAAAAGTGAAGACTGGGATGTTTCTTTTAAAGAATTTTCCATTTTTTTTTTAAGTTTTCCAAAGGGCTCCATTTTTAAACCAAACCACAGAATCTATTTTTGTCATAAAGGTGAATTTACTTTTTCCAAGGGACTGTCAGGGAAGCTTGCAGTTAGGTCTGTAAGTAGTGGGTGTAAAACTCAGAATTAGGCAAGTGAGAAAATGCCCTTAGACGGAGCTTCCTCAATAGACCAAAGCTAACCTAGACTCTGAGGCTTTCTAAAGGCTCAGAAGATTGGTGGAGTCACTTCCTCATCGAGGACGAATGAGAGCAAATAGAATAGAATACATTTAAAAGCAAGTTAAATTAAATTAATTAAAGTCAAATCCCTGGTGGCTACTCCATGCCCCAGAATTCCAGGAAGGTGAAGTTCCTGCTCCAGCCACAAGGTGGCAGGTGGGCTTTGCACGCAGTCCTCCCGGGGGTCCCCGGAACACCGCCGGCTGAACATTTAAGGAGGATCTTAGCAAATCCCAGAGAGCTGGCAAACCCAACAGCGAAACAGAAATCCCACCACTCGTAAAGCAGGGCTGAGATGCAGAAGACAAGGTCTGGGCATTTTACACGGGGGGTTTGAATGCTTTGGGGAAAACAATCTCGCTGGGAAGTCAGGCATGGTTCTCCTCTCCAGGAGGGAGATGGGCTCCTGGGGTGCACTTAAAGGGACAAAGCCCAAACCAACCAGTTCTAACTTTACTTTTAAAATAATAAGATTTATACTAAGTGAGTCTAATTTAGTTAATTAGATTCTTTAATTCTTCGAAACTTCATGGAGAGAGAGATCGAATCCTGATTACTTACCGTGTTTTTCCCAAGAAAACACAGTGATCAGCACACAACAGAAGTTTGATTGGTATCTGTGCTTGAATGAAAAAAGTGCTTGAAATATTACCAGAAAAGAAAGAATGACCAAGATATGATTTGAGTTGCCTCAGGCTGGTTTATGATGTAATGAAAAGAATATAAATTTTGATCTAAGCTGGATCTGGGTTCAAATCTCGACTTTGCCACTTCTCTGGATGTTGGACAAGCTTCCTGATGACTCTAAGCGTGTGTGTCTAGCTTTAGAATGAGGGTTAGAGCGTGTAATAATGCTTGTATCGCAGGGTCATTGAAAAGATTAAAGAAAACAAGAAGCAAAAATATATAGCCGGTAGTCAGTGCTTAAAAACCACTGGATACTTCCTCTCCAAACTTTCAGTCTGAGAAATGCATCCTATGGCCCTAAACAACGAAGTTTAACTTTGAGAACAGAGCCGTGTAAGATTGTTCTGTGACCTGAAAATGAATTTCCAGATTGCGGAGTCACTGGGACATATGCTGTGGTCAGCTGGCCAACTCCCATTGTACCATTGGCAAGTGAGAGCTCCAGTTCAGTGCCCCTGAGACGCCCTGGAAGTTGGATTCACATACATTTCAAAGCAAGTGTTCTCTGAACACAGTGGAGTCGGGACGTTCTGCGGAAACTCATGGTGTTCCCAGCAATCTGCAGAGTCAACCTGAATCTATCTCACACAAAGCCTGCTTTAATCACAAAGTCAGAGTAAGGTGATTGGATCTGTCAAAAGTATAAATGTTGAGAGTCTCCTATGAATAAAATATACCTTTGATAGTTTCCATCTCATATACTACTGCATTCAAGAATTTAGGGGCTCCTGCATAATTTATCATTTTGCAAGTCTAAGTGATCACTAATAATATTGCATTGCTGTTTATTAACATTTATGCCCACCCCAGTTCTATTATGTAAATAATATAACAGATGTCCGACTACATATTTAATACTTTGGGTGTTTATTACTAATAAGTGAGCCTGTATGACTTGATGCCCAGTTAGGAGTGAAGATGGATGAGGATTCAGCCCAGTGAAGGTCTAATGGTCGGCGTGTGCATTAGGTATTTTGGGCGAGATGTCCGGGCCACGTCACTGCTGGATTCCATCTAACCAGGACAGAAGTAAAAGCCAAAGTTGCCTCCTTTAAGAGTCATAACCGGTTCTGAAAATACACAGGGCCACTATTAAGATAAAATATGGACTTCAGTTCAGTGATGCTACATTGAAGCCATTCATTCATTCATGCATTCATTCATAAAATGCTTGAATATAATAATGATAATATAATAATCAAAGAGATAGAGTCACCAGTAAACACTGAACAAATTACTTACACCACAGCCACGAGGATAACGAAGAGTGTGTCCAGGGGGTCTGTCCACCTTTCTAAGGAGGTGACGTGTGGGCTGAGATTTGAAGGATGCTGGAGATTAAATAATCAAAAAAGTGGAGGAGGCATATTCCAAGCCTGGGGCTGAACATCATGTTCTTTACTTTTAGGACATAGATTCAGACAGATTTGTTGGAACATTATATCCCTCACTTACGAGCGCTGTTAGGTTTTCTAATGTATGTGGCCTCTTAGCCTCAGCTTCCGAATCTGCAGGACAAGGGATAACGGTAGCAATCTGAAAGGACGTTAGGGGGCTGGGAAGGAAATGGGATGTATGAAGTTGCAGGTACAGTACTGGGCACGTAGTAGGTACTCAGGATTGATTACTTGTATTTTTTCTCCTTCTAACTCCCGCGCACCCTACCCCCACCCCGCCCCACCCCGCCTGCTTTGTTCTAGCCTTCCCCGGGTGTGACCCACTCGCACGCTCTCCTGGGTGGAAGATACAGAATTTTCTCTCCTAACTACATTTTTCTTGGGGTTCAGATTAACCTAAAAAAGGTTTGGTATCAAACAAAAATTCTTGGGATAAAAAAGAGAATTCACTGATGTGAATGACAGTATCCTTTGGCAGCTCACCTCCCCAGATGTGAATCAGCCCTCCGTGTGATTTGCGATGAGGTCTGACTGCTGTATTTCATTTGCGAGCAGGGGAGAGCCACGCCAAGCCAGGGGGAGTTTTCCCATCAGCTTCTTCTGCCAGGCCATTCATCACCCAAATGGGCCTCACATCTCACCAGCGCCAGCCTCCGACCGCGGGTGCTGGGTGCCCGGGGCCAGCAGCCCCCATCTGCCTTTTCGGCCCAGCACCACGTCTTCTGCATGCTGGCTGGAACACGCTCATCCTCAGCGATGACATCTCAGAGATTTAAGATGACCAGATCCACACACACCCACATCCCAGTGGTAGGCAGGGGGAAAACCAGCCCCCAGCCCCGCTCCCAGGCGCTGAGAGTGGCAGCTGCAAGCCCCTCTCCTTTGGGCACGTGCCCACCTCCTCCCCGGCAGCCCCCAGCCAGCTCTGCCATGTCAGATGGACATCATTAAGCCTGGCGGCCAAGGAGGCAGCAGCACCCAAGCCGAGGAGAGAGCGGCTTGGCAGCTGCTTTGGCAATGAGCCAGGCCCCCACGTCCTCGAAGCCCCTGAAAGAATCAAGACTCTGAAAAGGCAAAACACAAAATAGAGTCAGCCTGGTTCTTCCGCCTTTGATTAGATGGAGAAGGACATCTGCTGGCAGGAAACTAAATGCTGTATTAACGGCTTCCCTTTGCAGAATTGTGAACGCACCCAACCAAAGCTTGTCACACAGTCGGAGAGGCTTTCTTTGGCCTGGGAGGAGAACCTCAGGGGCTTAGGGAGGCCCAGGAGTCCGGCTGGTCTCCACGCTGTCCCACTGCACTGGACAGTGACTTTGAGGAAGGACGTCTGCGTGTGTCCTCAAGGGCACTCATCGCGGTGCTGCGCCCTCAGTGCCGCGATGTCACACGTTGACTTTTTAAATTCTCCTCGCTGCACTCTTCCAGGACCAGATACAGTGCATTTAAACTTAACAACATGGCTGCTTCCTGCCATCGCTTTTCTCCTGTTTAGACTTTGAATCAGTTAGTTCCCTGTTCTTTTGCATCCGTTCTCTGATCGGCTCCTACTTGTAACGGGGCTAAGCGACGTCACCTGCCCCTGGGGACGTGCGCGCTGCGGAGGCACGGGGACCGCCTTCCGCAGGAATCCTGCCCGGTGCTTCCGCTCAACATCTTTCATTGACGGGAAGTGATGAAAACACGTACCACACCGTCAGCCTGGTCTGAGGTGGAAACTTGCCAGACAGGCTGCGTGTAATTCGCAAACTCCACTATCCGGGGAGGAGAGCAAGGCAGAGCTCTTCTGACACCTTGACACCTGCCCAGGTGTATCCCTGACCCACTGGCCTTCCCGGGGGTTCTCACCCCTCCCTGCTCACTTCAGCCCCTTCAAAATCCCAGTCCTCACTCACCCAACGGCTTCTACCGAGCCCAGCCAAGCCCTTTCATCAACGCAAACCTGCTTTCACTCAGTGAGTCCCTCAAACCGTGAGTCACTCGGATTCCCGCGTGCCTTTCATTCGTTTATGGAACAGAATGTGTAACACTTTTCCTGTCGTCCTCAGGCATTTGCAGGTGTCTGTCCTTCTCTTCAGCCCTTCCTAGCTCCTCCCCCACCGTCTGCTTTCCTCGCCCTTTGCCCAAACTCTTGCAGATTCTCCCAGACTTGTCTACTGTTTGGGGTTTTTGTAAAGCCACGCAAGGTAATATCAGGGCTTGGGTATGGGGAGCAGGACGGGGTTGCTCCAGGGGAAGACAGAAGACAAGGAGGGTAAAATGCTGACGCGTGACTGTGACTCTGAGAGCGGTCGGGCTGTGGGGTCCAGCACAATAGGTTTGGGTTGTCATGTGCTTTTAAATGTAAATAAAGTAAAATTGAATAATACTGAAAATTTGTTTTTCTTGTCACACTGGCCACATATGGCTAGCGACGATTTTGGAAAGTGCACATTAGAGCATTTCCATCACTGCAGACAGCCCTGGTGGGCAGCCCTGGTCTGAAGGATCCTCCCAGGTGACAGCATCTCAGGGACGTAAGGACCTAGCTGCTGGGGCAGGAGGTTGGGACCAGGGTGTGGATGCTCAGATACCGTCCAGCTTCAAGGGGTAAGGGGGTGCTGAAGGAATGAGGGCCAGGAGGATGGAGGCAGAAAGCCCTGAGGAAGCACAGGGGTGGGAAAGGCGGCTCTGAAGTCTGTAGGCTTGGCCCCCAAACCAGCCCCACTGTGTCTGTGTGCGTGTGTGTAAGGGGAAGCACACGTGCTGGAGTGTGTTTTGGAATCACGTGTGGAACGTAGCAGGCACTGAGAAATGTACATTAAACAGAGAGCTGGCTCAAATACAGGGATCAAAGCTATTATTTGTATAGAGCCACCGAGACCCTGGGAGACTCACAAATGTAAAGATGCACCCTCCATGGCGTTGAGACCCAGGCAGTGTGTGTGCCCACAGGTGCTCAGTCAGGACTAAAGACGCTTTAATAAGCCCAGCTGGCCATCAGGAGCCACCTTGGCGCTGGCTGTTCTTTTTGCTCCCCTTTTGCAATTCTCAACTTCGACCTGCTTTGACCATCTGGTTGATTGATTCATCCATTCACTCATTCTTGCATTCACTCCATAAATAAGTAAGTACTGCACATTTATTTACACCAGACAGAGCTCCAGGCACAGGATCTCCAGGTCCTCTGCGCTCCTTGGATTTCTGCTTCCTGTCCCAAGTCTCTCAGAGCGCTACCCGCCCTCCTCGTGGCACCTGGTTTGCTCCGAGCTGGTGTCATACGGGGCTTCCCTGGAAATCAGAGTCCGGGAGAACAGGGTCTGGGGGAAAGGCAGCATGATGTTGAGGAGCAAGCCGAAGGAAGAGAGGAGAGCAGTGAGGAAGAGGAGTGAAAACGAGAGTGTGCTTTTACCCAGAAGCTGCTGGGTGCAAGCTGGGGCTTGATGCCACGGGACCCTGAAGCGGTATGCAGCGCGAATCAGGACCACCCATCTGCGGGCAGAAAGAAGGAAAGGTTCATCCACTTGGTGTCTGCACGCCCCTCCCTTCTGGGTTGTACGTCCCTGAGTGCCACGCGGGGATCCTTTGGTGTGGCCCCCGTACCAGCAGGAAGGAAGCCGCAGGCCGAAGCACCATGTGTCGGGGGGTGGGCAGGCACTGGGACACACTGGGGAGCTGGTGCAGCCATGCGGGGGGTCCCTCACCCACACTGGGGACCTCGGCACGGGCGCACCCTGCTCCGATCCTGGGGACCTCATACTGCGGACCCGGGCAGCTCGTGACAGAAACTGACCAGCCCGATGCTTGTCCGCATTGGACTCCACGTCAGCAGGGCTCTCTCCTTCCCTGTCACCCACCCAGCCAGGCCGGGTGCTCCGATGAACACTCCACACTCTGCGTCTGGCTTCAGAAAGTTTCCTGTCATGAAATTCATAACATGAGGCCAAGTATAAACTAAGAAAGGTGCCAAGACAAGCTGTCAAGTGCTAACTGGCTGGTCCCAAGGTCGGAGTGGAGGTAAGGTTTGGCAGGGGTGGAAGACACCACGAGAGGGGAGGAGAAATGAACTAGGTCACACCTGTCCCTTCCATCTCTGACCTGCCTGTAATCCCAGAAGTCAAAGGGCAAAGCACGGTCCTCCTGTGCACTTTTCCACCATTTGCATTTTTTTTTCAAAACTTGCGGTTTTGATGGTTTATTACCTAAAGATGCCTGTTTCGCAGTGTGTATCAGCGACATCAGAAAAGTGTGACCCAAGCCTTTTTAAATGACTTTATCCTCCATGCTGAGTTCAGTGGGGATTTACAGAAAGCTCATTCCAAAATACAGTAAACTTCCGCATCATTGAAGACATGGCTCCATCGGCCTCCTGTAGGTGTGGCTACACACACAGCGTTGTCGTCACCCCAAAGCTCGTGACTGCACAGGGGTTCTGTCTCAGCACCGCTGGGATGTGCTGTGTCGCTCCGGCTCACTGGCCAGATCACCCCAAGACACTGGGCTGGCTGCAATTTCTAATCTGGGCTCAGGGCGGAGGTCCTCCAACCTGGGGCTGAAGGATTCAGGGGTAAACTGAGAACATGGGAAATCACAGCACCCAGAGTGAGACTCGCCAGTGGAGAAAGAGAGTGCTTGGTAGGATAAACAGGAAGAACATTAAGACACACACGCAGAAATCTCGCAGGTGGCTGACAATTCTGTTGTCAAGACTCTATCCCCTCATTCTCCCATCAAGGTCACCAAATTCATTAGAAACATGTATTAATTTAAGTTTTATAAAGTGTTAGCACTAGGGAGGAAATTGGAGCCCCCAGCACCCTCATTTTATAGTCAGGGACCCCAAGAATCATTGCAACAAATCCTCCGAGCTTCCGTTATGGTTCTTTAAAGGCTCCTCCAACATCAAAGTTAGACGGCCTCCTGTCTGATGAGCGGGGAATATGGATTATGACTCCAGGGGGTGGAGTAAATGCTTCTGACTCTAGTTTTCTAAAAATAGTACTGTTAATTGCTTTTTTGTCTCAGCTTATGAAAGTACTACACATTCATTATAAAATTTTTGAAAAATACAGGAAAGTATAAAGAATTCAAAAATGGCTTATAACCTTACCACCATATAATTATTTGTTTTTTCCTTTCATCTAAATACGTGTACATAAAACCATGCTATATATACTATTTTATGTCTTGCCTTTTTCACTTAAAATTATACTATTAGCATCTTCCTACTCAATTAAAAATTGAAAACCTCATTTTAGTGACATTTATGTATTAATTATTTTACTTAGCAATGATATGTTGATCATGAGATTCATGTATATGTGTGTGTGTGTAATTTTTCCATGAGCATAAATTTGTTGGCCAATGACTCTGGTCAAGGCTTCACTCATTGTTTTGGTGGGAAGTCTGACCCAAACAAGAAAAGGCAGCAGGACCCGCGTTGGGCTGAAATCCTCAGGATGTCTTCTCTTCCAGAATGAGCCTGGACAGTCCAAGAGAATTTGGGAGAAGCACCAAGTAGAAGCTTACCTGTTATACCTGGGCAGACACAGGGCTCAGGAGAAACAGCAAGAGAGGGTCTTATTCAGCATCACAGACCCCAGGGTTGTCCCTGGGACCCTAAATCACAGGAGTGCTGGCAGCAGAGACAGCTCAGTGGGCTGGACAGCGGCAGTGACGGGGTGCAAGGGTTCCATGCTGAAGCAGATGGAGGATTTAATTCTAAGACCTCAGTAGAGAGATGGGTGCTAGTCTTCACTCACATTAGCTATGTTCAGCTTCAAAACTACTAATAAAAGCAAAGCGTTATACCGCCCTGACCACGTGCCAGGGCTGCTCTAAGTTGCTTTATAAATACTAACTCATGTGATCCTCATGGCAGGTCATTGAGGTAAGCGATGCTATTAGCCCCAATTACGGCTGCAGAAACGGAGACACAGAGAAGTTGAGTAATTTGCTGAAGGTCACAAAGCAAGTACATGAGGGAGGTGGGAATGACACACAGATGTGATCCCTCCTGTCTCCTGACTCCACCCCCATCCTGTGTATCGGATGGGAGGCAGAAGAAAGCGAGGGGTCTGGGGATCATGAGAGGCTTCAGGAAGCAGAGGCACAAGTAGAAGAGATGATTCTGAAGCAGATAAGAGAGGAAAAAACACCTTTCAAAACAAAATCTGCATGAACTACTCCTGAAGTAAGGTTGAAAAGCAGTCCTGTTTCAGTGCGGGTTTGTGTAAGTGCACGGAGGGCCGGGTAAGAGGGGACCCCAGGCCCTCATCTTGTACTCTGAGCAAAACCCTGAGGAAGAAGGTCTCGGGTCCTTTCCAGTAACGTCCTTCTGGGCAGCGTCCCCCTCCAGCTGCCCCTGCAGCTCCGCCCCTCTGCGCCCATGCACCTTCCCCCTGGTCCTCCACCGCGTCACATCTGTGCAATGGCAGCAGGAACGCCGGGCCCCCGCCTCTCCTTCACCGTGGAAGCCTGGAGTGCCAGGCGGTGCCTGCGGCTGCTGGAAGGCAGGCAGCTGTCTGAACCGCAGGCAGCTGGCACAGAGACTCAGCCTCGCCTCCGGAGAACACTCTTCCCTTCTTATCTGGGAGGGGAGGAGAAGGACCCAGGACGCACAGAGCAGAAGCGGAAGCCCCCCAGACCTCCAGCCCACCTCCGCCCGCTCTTGTGTAAGGAGTCACTGGCTCCTCCTCCCCAGACCCTCCCTCGGGGCTTCAGAGATGCCCCGTTGCAGGCTCCAGAGCACCGCCGCTGCAGAGTGAGCAACTAGCTCCGCAATTCCAGCCTGTCAGAGTCATGGCCTTAGTTACAGGTGCTCCTTCAAAATGCAGCAAAAAATGCTGTCACCAGGCTACTCCCAGGAGACAGACAATTCTCAGCAGCAGCTAATGGGGAAGCACCTTTCTTGTAGGATTTTCTGCATGGAGGTATTAAATGATGATACCCCAGCGCAGTCCGACTCCCCATCCGCATCTTTGCCAGGTCATGAGAACAGTCTTCTGCTTTGGGAAGTTCTTATTTTTGTATATTACTAATGACAGCGTCAGCACATCCCTGAATTAACAGTGTCGGGAAGCACCCGGAGATTTATAATCAGCATCCATTTAGCTTTCAAGAACGGAGATTCTTAACCACTGACGGCTGAGCTTCTGAAGTTCATCCCATGAGAAAATACAAGAATAAATCAGCCAGCTTCCATCAGCAGCACTGACGAGGCTAAACCCTAATTTCAAGAGAAAATAGCAGTGCTGGGAAAATCAGAAAACTGACCCAGGTAGACTTTACTTTTACTGATTACAGAGGATGCATAAACCACAAATTCACCACGTCCGTTATGACCACGATGGTGATAAGGTGGGTGGTAGTGATGATTTTCGTGTTCCAGCTCTCAGAAGCTGCCTAGACTCTCAGGTGAATGTGTCCCCAACCTTTGGGACAACAGCATATGTGAGGAATCTAAGAAGGATGCTTAAACCTGGGCGTCTTCAGAACACAGATGGGGAAGAGGCTGGGTGAGTCTGGATAAAACAGGATTATTCTCAGATTTTCTTCACATCTTCACTTTTTTTTTTTTAATTGAAGTACAGTCAGTTACAATGTGTCAATCTCTGGTGCACAGCACAGTGTCCCAGTCATGCATACACACACATATATTTGTCTTCATATTCTTTCTCATTAAAGGTTATTACAAGATATTGAATATAGTTCCCTGTGCTATACAGACAAAATTTGCTTTTTAATTGATTTTTAAATATAGTGGTTAACATTTGCAAATCTCAAACTCCCACATTTATCCCTTCCCACCCCTTCTCCCCCGGTAACCATAAATTGTTTACTATGTTTGCGAGTCTGTTTCTGTTTTGTAAATCAGTTCATTAGTGTACTCTTTTTTTTTCTTTCTTTCTTTCTTTTTTTTTTTTTTTTTAGATTCCACATATGAGTGATATCATATGGTATGTTTCGTTCTCTTTCTGGCTTACTTCACTTAGAATGATGATCTCCAGGTCCATCCATGTTGCTGCAAATGGCATTGTCAGTATGGAGATTCCTCAAAAAACTAAAAATAGACTTACCATATGATTCAGCAACCCTATTCCTCGGCATATATCCAGAGAGAACTCTAATTCAAAAAGATACATGCACCCCAATGTTCATAGCAGTGCTATTTACAGTGGCCAAGTCATGGAAGCAACCTAAATGTCCATCAGCAGATGACTGGATAAAGAAATTGTGGTGTATTCATTGTTCTTTTATAGGTTTTATAACATGTATTTATGACACATTCTGCAATTTCTTACATCATTCATTTATTCAATAAATATGCCTACAAAACCCATGGCTTTGGCATATTAAACATCCCCAGTTCAGTCTTCATGGATATCCTGACAGTCCCTAATGCAGACAAATGTTTCATTTTTCTGATTTTTATATCATTTTTATATGATTTTTATATCATTTATATGATTTTTTTTTCCTTTTTCAGTTTTATTAGGTAGAATTATTACAGTTTGACTGCACATACACATTATATTGCATGTAAGTACTTATATACTGTATTTTTTTTAGTTTACATATATGTACTTATCATTGTTTCTAAGAACAGATTAGAGCTTTAGCTTTTTAAACTTTCATAGTTATCAAAGGAATAAAGGCAACCGCAAAATAAGAATCAACAGAATGTGGTAATCCAATCACAAAGGACAGTCAGATGTGCTTACAGATATTCAAGAAATCAGTCACCTAAGTTATAAATCCTAAGTTACTGTCGTTACCGAGGACCTGCTGGACGCCAGGCACAAAGCTGGGTCATTTACATGCGCTGTGTCTGTGTCATCACGACCCCGTCACTGCCCCCATCCTGCACATGAGTAAGCAGAGCCTCCCAGAGATGCATTAGACTTTTCTAGGCCTTTTCGGCTCACACCGCTCCTTCCTCTACACCGTTCTGCTCAATGCTTCTTCCTGGCTCTCGAACATCCCCAAGAGAAGGCAGTACCGGTTTTACTTGGCTCAGCGGGGCTAGAGTTTTGGGCTGAATTTCGACTCCAATTCAAAACAAACAAACAAACAGAAGTTAACATATTCAAATTATTCTGAATAATTTTCATGTCTTAATAATGTCTCTGTTTTTCATCATCACCATTAAGAAACTTTGACTGTGTGCACATGGCAGTGTAGGGAACCACAAAGTAATTTAACCCTTTCTCCATGGAATTTAGACATAACTAACAGTGCCCGTTACGGTTCACTACATAATTCAGTTGTACCCCACGATAGCCACGAAGAATAGGATCATTAACTGCTCATTAACTGTGACAACTCTGTAGACCCTACAGACAGAAAGCAAATGTCTTTGTGAGAAATCAGAAAGACATTCAGGTACAATACTTGATATTTTAAATGGTGCGTTTGTGTTTATCATTCCGCACTCTGTTGATGCTCCCTTTTATTATGTACGTCCACAAAATAAATGCATATTTCAAAATATTCATGTTTTATCATAGAAATAAAACAAAATAGAGTACAATGAAGAATTTCATTATTTACTCCAAAATTACATGTATTTTTCAATGTATTTAAATGTATGTTTATAATAAATATTTTATTGTCCATAATTCATTTTGCTTGTTTCAGTTTTCTTTACACTGTTGCATACATATTTTAAAAATTATTTGGGGAATTTTTATGTCATTGTCAATTAGAATTTTTAGACTCTGTTTTGAACAATAGAGATGTTGCTATTTGCACATAGAAAAGACAGCATAAAGGAAAAAACTGATCATTTATTTTTTTTGTTTTATGGAAATCTGTGAAACAGGTTGCTAGCTGTATTAGTTAAAGAATCAAAGAGTTGAGATACTTGGTTCATAAGTACTATTTAAGCCATGCCTTTTAGTCAAAATACACCATGTTCAAATTTAGAAATTTTATGATTGACTTATACTTTGCTCTTAGTGAGCCACTGAGAACGGAGGATGGCGTCATCATTTAAGTGAAAGGGAAAAAACAAAAGAGTTGAAAATCCATCATGCAGAATATTTTGGGACAATAAGATGTTTTTAAAAAATAAGACTTAGGCCTGCCTGTAGCGTGGCCCATCACTGTCATGGGCTATGACGCGCATTCATTTCCAACCAATTCGGATATACTCCAAGGCATTTCAAGTGCCTGAAACACACTCAGAGGTCTGAGAAAACAATGAGCTTCTCAATTCAACCTGGACAAGTTTAATTCTGCTTTCACTGGAACCCTGCCTTGTGACATCATCCCCTTGGCCCACACCTTTCTCCTTGGAACCCAGCTTGCCAACCACACTGCTCTGTGACACGAGTTTCCCAGGTGATGGAACCAAGGCAGTAGCCTCTATGGAGGGGTCACTGAAAGCCGGCGGCAGACTGGTGTGAGATGGACATCTGGCATGCAGTAAGTGCATTTAGGGAGCTAATAAACTGCTCATTTTGAATGACTCCTGAAATTGATTCCAATACGAGCAGTGGGGAGAGAAATAAGCTTTTAGGAAGGTCATTTAATGTCACATAGTCTTTCTCCATTCCCAGTTAAACTGTTTGGCAATTTACAAAGCAAATCCCAGCCCAGTTTTGATCTGGTAATTAATTGAGACTTCCCATCAGCAAAGGCTGTACGTAGGCACTGAATAGGGCCATGTACGTCTTTGTCCTTAATCATTCAGGACTTGAATTGCCAGGTGGGCTTTGACGGGAGATGGCTGCTGCAAGAGAAGAAGGCATACCACACACAGGGGCTTCCCCGGTTTCTCAGAGGTGACTCATACGCTTAGTGTCTGTAGCTGCACCCGCTGCAAGTGTATCTTGTTGAAAGTCTCATACCAATTTTACAAACTTATTCTCGGGTCACGATTAAAAGGGACTCCATTGTCTTTTCCCCAGGCCTTGCCTTTGGGAGAGAATCAGATTCCTTACAAAAGTTTAGTGTAAATATCTGCACATCCGTACGTGGGAGCTGAGGCCCCAGAGAGCAGGGGGCCCAGCCAGCCCCACTGTGCGCGGTGGAGGTCCCCAAGGATGCCAGCCGCCCAAGAGAAGGTCGGGGACAACGGACTGACAGTCACACCAATGCTGCATGACATTGGTGACATCTTTATAATATCTCTTAAAACACCTTAATTTTTGCTATTGCTTCATTCTTTTATTGGTGGTGGTGGTGGTGGCTACATTCTTTGGGTTGCCTCACTAATTAATGAGTAAGATGTTAGGGGAAAAAACCTTCATAAGGGAAAATTGGTTATCTTCTTAGGGGCAGAAAGGAGAGGTAGCTTTAGAAGAGCATTCTGTTCCACAGTCGTCCTAGAAGCAGCGGGATTTGGTAAAAACAAAACCAAAAACAAACAAAAAAGCACATAAATTTGGAATAAGGAGTATTTGCATTGAAACTCTGGTCCCTCCACGTGTTAGTGGTGCGACTTTAGACAAGTGTCTTTTCCTCACTAAACCTCGGCTAGCTCATTTGAAAAGTGAGAACTTCATTACCGACCTAATCAGGTAGGGTGAGTAGAAAAGAGGGGAAAGTATCTGGCATGTGGCTTGTCCCCGTGACAACTTCATGACCTCTTTAACAGACAGCCGTAAATCTTTAAAACTCCTGGGTCTGAAGCAACGAAGAAATGAAAAGTATTACATTAAAGTTACATAGAGAAATTCTAGACCTGCGTTCCTGGTGTTTAAATGGCAATGCTACTTTCCTGGAACTCAGTGTGCCCGTCGTAGGTGAAGGTCAGATGACAAATAGGCAACTAGTGAGCTTCAAGGCACAAAGTACTCAGATGACAGTGTCAGTGAAGGATGCTACGCTAAGTGCCAAGTGCAGGACGCAAGGCAGCACCCACAGTCCAAGGTCAGTTCTCAGTTCCTAACGCTGCCATTGGGGTCTGGTCTGTGTTTTGTTATTTGCGTTTGAACTGCAACAATGAAGGAATAAACAGTTTTATAGTTAAAAAAAAAAACAAAAAAACAAAAAAACAGACAAGGGCTGTTAGAAGCATCCAAACAGAAGCCGTAACAGACAACACGGTTAGAATGACCACTGCCTGGACCCAGACCCAGGGGAAGCAACGGCACATGGCGGCCCCGCTGGAAGCAAAGCAAGGTTCAGTCTTCCCGCGTCAATCTTTCATGGCTCCAGAGCGAAGGGCCTTGCTTAATACCTTACTCCATCTTGCTTCATCATAAAAAGGGGTCATCCTATGGTCGGATCATGGAAATCCCAAGATGCACTGACACGGAGGCACCATCTTCAACAAGAAATGGTGGAACCTCCTCTATGATTCATCTGTTAGCAGAAAGCCTTGGGCTTCCTGAAACTGCTGAGCAAATTCTAAGTCTTTGGCAACGCTTTGCGTGTGCAGTAATATTTAATGCAACACATGCAACAGAACGGCTGTGTCAATCATTTCAAAGTACGTGTTCTGATCACTTGTGAATGGATCCGAAAAATCATTCGTTACAAAACTAGTTAAAGAACAGCTTATGAATGGTTGAAAAATTTATGGGAAAACATTTAAATGTATTCTTCACAGCACCCCTGACTTACATTGCTGTGTTCTCTTGGGTGGAAGAGGAAGAGATGGGGTTTCAGATAGGACTCTAAGAAAAGCAAATATTCCAAGACAATCTTAAACAGAACAAGTTGTGCAAATAAAAGTGTCCTCACGTATATGACTTGGTCGGGGTGGGGGAGTGAGGGTTGGGAACTGTGGCACATTTTATGGTTATAAGTCCTGTGTAATTTTAAAACCAGTGCCCTCTTACTGCCATTGAAGGTGATTTAGAAGGCTTGGTTGGAAGCAGTATTGAAGGTTTTCTGTGCACTCCTTTGGAAATGATGCCTAAAAATACTCGTGATAAAACATTGACAAGGATTTTACATTTTTAAAGCACTCAGAGAAGTAATAACACTAAAAAGGCCAGGGCTAGATGAGACAGCTGGCACCAGGACACAGATTTTCAGGAGGAGCCCATCCTCAGATTCCTGCAAGCACTGGCCTCATGCTCTCAGAAAACCTGCACATGAGTAGCAGTGTTCTTCACAGCTGCCAAAAACTGCACACAGCTCAAATCTACCACCACTGAGGAATTAGCATAAGAGTGAAACATCCACACAGTTTTGACCTATTCAAAAAATAAAAACAAGTTACTAATACATCAAATAGCATGGAAGAATCTCAGATGCATTTGATGTTAATTACCAGATTATTTTTTGAAATGACAAGACGAAGGATTCAAAAGAGGCTTGAGATGTCCGTGTTTTTAAGTCTGACCACAGAGCACAGATTTCTACTAAGCATGGATTTCTGTTAAGATATGGAGACACAGGATGAATAGGTCTTCATTTCAGAATTCTATCTGTACACATTATTAACTGTTGAAATCACTCAACTAGTTGCACTTCTTTTCAAAGAGTTTTACCACTAATATAATGGTGATTCTGGGGGTCGAGATTTTACTTTAACTTCTCAAATGTTGCAAATGTTGACTTGTCTTGGTCACCGACTCAGTATTTCCATTTATAAAACTATCAAACTTACATGTCTTGTAGGAAAGAAAACAATGTCGATGGAAAGAAGTGGACACCATTATGTTAAGATTTTCAGTGGGAAACTGAGTAATTAAATACTAAATCCAATTAAAGAATAATAATTGGTCTGTTTTCCTTTTTGTTCCCACTGATGAAACTGCACAGAAACTATACAAAGAAGAAACTACAAATTTTTTCTTGTATACATTTAAGAATTCTTCTGTAGAGTGTTGACTATATAAAGTATCAGTAACATGTCTAGTTATTTTCTGCACCCAAATTACCTTGCATTGAAACTTCATATATCAAACTTACGTTGCATTTCCTTAATGCTTTTTGCCTATCTGAATTCTATCAAATTTTGAAGACTCAGACCAAATTCTACCTTCTCATGTTTATTCTATCATTCTTTTTAGTTTTCAGTAATGAAACATTTAATAATTAGAATCATAGAATTCCAAATGTCCATTGACAGATGACTGGCTAAAGAAGATACAAATATATATACACACAATGGAACACTACTCAGCCATAAAACAGAATAAAATAATGCCATTTGCAGCAACATGAGTGGATCTGGAGATCGTCATTCTAAGTGAAGTAAGCCAGAAAGAGAAAGAAAAAAAAAAACACATGATATCACTTATATGTTGAATCTAAAAAAAAAAGAAAAGAAAAGAAAAGAAAAAAGAAGACACTAATGAACTTATCTACAAAACAGAAAGAGACTCCCAGACATAGCAAACAAACTTAAGGTTACCAGGCGGGAAAGAGGGTGGAAAGAGATAAATTGGAAGTTCAAGTTTTACAAATATTAACTACTATATATATATAATAGATAAACAAGTTTCTACTGTACAGCACAGATAACTATATTCAATATCTTGTAGTAGCCTATACTGAAAAAGAATGTGAAAAAGGATATATATATATGTATATATATGACTGAACTATTATGCTGTACCTCAGAAATTGACTCACTGTAATTGACTATACTTCAATAAAAAATAAATTAAAATTTTAAAAATAATAAGAAAAAGAAGTGGTCTGAATAAACCCACCTCCCTGTCAAGCTAGTAGAAGCCTTTCATCTGCTGTGTTTCCACGTATGATGAAATTTCCCTTCTTTTTCTTTCTGCTTAACAGTACACCAAAAACATGGCTCATGTATTTAAAGACTTTGTATAATAATATGTATGTATTATTAAATTTTGTTAAAATTGTATAATGTATAGAAACATTCCTGTAATGTAGGACTGGAATGTGTTGCTAAGTCTCTTGCTATTTTAAATAGCCGTACAGTGAACATTTTAGTTCCTACAAAAATATGTAATTTGCAAAGATCTTCTTTGCTTAAAAAATCAGAAAAAAAGAGAAAAGGAATATTATCCTGGAGGCCTACTATCCTAAAGAAGATTCATACATATGAAAATAATTTGTTACAGGAATCAGTCCCTTTTTTAGAATGTTTGTCATTCTCAATACAAGGCAAAAATAGAACTTCTGTTTGAAACTGAAATCCAAAGCCTTAAGGAAAGGAAACACAGTAAGATGTAACGGAAGAGAAGGTGATGAGTGAGTGAGGAAAGCGTAAAAAAAAGTATGCGAATGAAAGACTTTACTGGAGACTAAAGAGTGGAACTGCAGAAAATTGACTCATTGATATAGAGGACAACCTTGGTACCCTCCCTTCAAAAATGAAGAAAAAAGACAAAATGAGGAAGATGCGAAGAGGAAATATAGGTTTGGAGATTGAGACAGAAAATCTAATCTAAAACTGGAAGCTTTTGCACTGATGCTGGAACACAAAGAAACGAGGCGAGAATCAAAGGCATAACTGAAAACTTTCGTAAGGAAATAGAAAGAGAGCTTCAGAAGTGGATAGGAACAACTCACTGCATTTTAGAGAACTTAAGTAAAAACAAATGCACTCTAGCAACCCCCCCCTCAATGTCCCGCATAATATCCCTGAGGCCCCATCAACCTCAGCCCGCAGAGTGCACAGCTCCGGGCAAACTCAGTGTCCAGCCTGAACAATGCTCCTGCCTCACATGGGTCTGTCTGCCCTGACCTTTTCTGACCACCTGCCAGCAGGCAGGGCCAGAGTGTGAGGGGGGCTACCCCCTCCTGGAGGCAACCAGTGGGGGACAGGAGACAATGGTGACTACTCTGCCCCTCATACCCACGTGTACGGTGATGAAAGTCCTCCGGAATGACTCATTCTGCAGAGAGAGAACAGCCTCTCGGGCACATGTCCAACTTGGGAACTTTATGCTAATGGAGCCCAGGACGGCTTAGCGGATTTCAGTCTGCCAGTGCCGGGAGCTAGTACTTGAGATATGAAATTGGCATGGCTCAACTCCTGAGGACCGGCCTTTGGCCTGAAATCATTGTTCCACTGGTGAGGTTGCGAATCGAATGGCAGTCAGGATTGGATGACTCTCCAGGCTTTATCCTAGAATGGGGGTAACCTTGCCCACAAGACTGCGTTCACTGAGCACTTGTGTGTGTGTGCACTCACTCTCACAGACTGACAGTAGGAAGACTTAACTGAAACTGTAGAAAACTAAGAGGTGGTGGGTAATGTCAGCAAAAGCTAAATCGAGAGATCGGGTATCTGCCTCTGATAATGTTAAAATCACGGAAGCTCTGTTCTCAAACAAACACAAGGCACTTCACAGAACCACAAAGCACATCTTACCCCCTTTGAGTTCTTTCCAAACAGCTAGGAATACTTCGAGTTGTTTTATTGTGCACGTGTAGACTGGGGCCAGGATTCGTAATTGTCTGAACATAGAAAAGTCATCTACGAATGCAGATAATAAAAAGCAGTATTCTTAAATGTCAAGGCAGGCACCTCCCAAGTTTCCAAATTGCCCGTGGCCTCATCGAGATTGTTGAATTTCCCCTAATTCTAAAAATCAGCGCGAACACTATATTTCGGGCAAAGTTAATTTGAGTTCAAGCGCTTTCCTTCCAACCAGATGTTCTTTGGCATCAGATGTAGGAGCCTCTCTGTGCTTCCCGGGTTTGTAAAGGGACGCGGAAGCCCTGGTTGTGTTCCCCGAGTGTTAAAGCACGCGGCTGCTGGACGGCCGCATCCCGCAGCTCTCAGCCCACTTTCCAGACGAACAGCCACTAGAGGTGTCCTGTCCCTTAGAGCTCAGAGTGCCCTTCGCCCTTTAACCTCCGCACCCTGCAGATGCTCCCTCGGTTGCATATTTATTATTTCCAAGTTCCCCACAGCAGACACTGAAACTACCTGGACATGAGGATGTGTTTCCCGCCTCCACGTCCGCCCTCGTTCAAGAACTATTGTCCGCAACTCAGTATCCACAGTACGGTTTGTCTTCTTATTTTTCCCCGTGGAGCCTTTGAGACCATCGCCGCATTGTCTTATAATCTCTTCTTGCAAATACCCTCACGCTCACTCCCACCCCTGCGAGGGGCACGGGCGGCATCTGAGCCCAGCGTCCGGTCTGCCTCTTCCACACTGAGACGTCTGCTCGGCACCCACGGAGCCCGGAAGGGTCCCGGCAAGGGGACCACTGAAGCTCTCCTATCCAGCCTGCAGGCTTGCACACGCTCATGCGTCTACGTTACCCCTTTATGCTTTCAAACTGCTCCTTCACCTTTCTCATCTATTTTAATTTCTTTTTCCCTGCACTGACCACAGGTGGCATTCTGTCTAATTACCGCATCCCCGTTGCACTTTTTTCCTTTGTAAAGAGAGGATTTGAATGAAATCAACAGTGCTGTGTATATATACGTACACACACACACACACACAATATCTGCCCCCTTCACAGCCATGCGTGACCAGCCTTCTCTCCCTCTTCATGCTGACGGTGCATTCCTGCTGGCTCAGCTCTGTCTCCGCTTCTAGCTCCTTCCCTGCTCTAGGCCGCTCCTTTCCCTCTACAATGGCGCTAATTCTTTAAGTCCATCCCTAGTAACGAGGCCCGATTTCTGCCTTTGGGGGTTACTCACATCTGCCTCCCACGTGCCTGCGGGGACCGCCCAGGGCTGACCCGGCCGCACCCCCTTACACTTCCTGCCCTTCCGGCTTTGGGTGCCCGCAGACCTGTCTGATTAAAATGCGCTCAGTGCTCCCCAGCTCTCGTTTCCCAGATTCTCCTCACTGCAGGCCTCCTCACCAAGGCCCTTGGCATTCCAGCATCTTATCACTGATGCCACGGACGTGTCCGCCTGAGCTTCCCTGTCCTTTCCGTCAGGCATCACGGCCACAGAGGTGTCTTTCCCACCACGAGAACTCATCACACACCTGCTCCCCTTTCCTTTATCCAGAAAGAAACAACAAATGAGTCCTTCCGAACACGATTCTCCCAGTGCGAACGCATGATGATGCATTCCTCTTGCTTGGATTCTGTTTGCTCCTAACCTCCTCCACCCTCACCCCTGGGAATTCCCCCCGGGTCTGCTCAACCTCTCCATCCGTGTTTCTTCTTTTCTCTGCTGCTGCTGGTTCTGTAAACATGGGAGGTCTCATAGCTTCTCACGCCGGTCCACTCCGTATACTTAGGTGACGTGTCCGCCAACAGACAATCTGCCCTTCACATGGTGGTGGATTCTGCCAACTCCCTGCCGACTTTCAGATCTAAGACTCCAAGCTGAGCCCATGTTTTTAACAGTGAGCTGCACAGATCTACCTGAACACGTCGCAGGCCCTCAGTTCAGCATCTGATCCTCCTAGCTAATTGGTTCTAGTGCATAAGTCATCACTTTTCTAAGGTGAACCTCACAAGTTATTTATTCCCCAGCCCTGATTAGCTGGCCATGTTTATCTTGCCAGAAATGGGTAATATCACCCACAACGTGATGTTGCGTTTGTCACAGCCCACCCATCAGACAACCAGGCAGTAACAAGACACCCAGAAATCACTCAAAGCCACAAACGAGACTACTGTCCCCACAAGTCCAACAAGTTCTCCACCTGATGCGAGAAAGTTCTGTAGGCCAGGGCTGTGCAGGCATCAGGGAGACACGAAGTGGAACCAGACCCCATCCTTCCATTTCAGCAGCTCGCAGTCTCCAGAGAAGGCAGGTCATTATTCACAACAGACTGTGCTCCGAGCTACGCAGGGCTTTAGAGGGTATTTCAAGTTCTCACTGAGCGGAGGGACGTCAATGCCAAGCGGGCCTCTGCACGTCCCCAGCCTTGCAGCTCTGCACACTGTACAAGTCGGCGCGCACAGACCAGACTTCGTGTCTGCCAGCCTCTTGTAAAGTCTTGGGGACTCAGAGCGTTGTCTCAGATACGGTACAAAGCAAGTGACTAGAAGGAGCACGCGAGTATGAGGTATGGTCTAGAGAGAGAAATGAAGGCGATATAGGAAGGTCTTAGAAGTTTGACAGTGGGATGCCCAGGGAAAGAGCAGAGCTCTTACTACCACAGACTCAAAGCATGGAACTGGGGCTTTACCTTGCAAGAGGATTCTCCCGTCCACACCTTCACCCCCAGCCGCTAACTTAGTGCCTTCTCACACTAGGAGCTGGACCTTGGCTAGTCCTGAAATCATTTAAAAATAATATTTAATTTTTAAATGCACCATTTTTCCCGGAAGACATTTTTTTTTTTACCTTTCCTAAATGTCTCTTTGCGCAAACAGAACCATCTCCGGAGTCTGTGTTGGGTGCAGAACCCTGGACTTACCTCCCTTTGGCCCACTGACCATTTCTCAGTTACATCTCTTTCCCTTAAGCAAATCTTAGAGCCTCCCCTTGAAACTTAAACCCTTCCCCTTAATTTCCTCCCATGATTTCTTCTGAACCCTCTTCCTTCTTCTGCCCATAGGTAAGACATTTTCTGAATTCCTTCTGTAGGAAACTCCATGTGAAGCTCTGGGGAAGATTCAGAGCTGGATGTGAAGTTGTCCTTGTCTATAAAGCATAAAATCTCTCAGGAAAAAAAAAAAAGATATGTATGTGAAGAAGCACAGAACAGCACTAGGTTCAAGAAATTCCCCACGACTAGCAAAAGCCCAGGTGTCCATTGATAAGAGGAAACATCTGCTCCTGAGTGGGAGAAAGGGGGTTCACCAGGTGATGGCATCTTAGTTTGGTTTTGAATCCATTAGAAAAGGCAGAGGAATAGGAGTCATTCATGATTGAAGCAAGAGCATAAGCAAAGGATCAGGGACAAGATCATGAGCACTAGGATGGAGGAGAGAGAAGGGTTAGGCTAACGGGGGTGAGAAGTAATGGGAGCTGGAGAGCGTTCACTCAACACTACACTGAAACGTCTGCATTACACCTGCACGAGAAGGGAAGTTGTACTTTCATGAGAGCAAAAATACAATCTGACAATGTCATTAAGGCAAACATGTCCCCTAGTCCATTGCTTGCATCTTTTTTCTAATTGAGTTTTTGAAGCGCAAAATTTTGTCATCTTAATTTTAATTTTATTTTATACTATGCTTTTGGCATAGCATCTAAGAAATCTTTGTTGAACCCAACAACTTTAAGATTTTCTCCTGTTTTTTTTTTCAAAAGTCCCATTGTTTTAGTGCTTTCATGTAATCACGTGGTCAGTCGTGGGTTCATCTGCACGACTGACAGGAAGGTCTACTTCCCTCGTTTGGCACGTGGAGACCCAGTTGTCCCAGCACCAGATGTTGAATAGTCTGTTCTTTCCCTAATAGATCACTTTGGTGTCTTTGTCAAAAATCAATTGACAATCAATATATGGATTCATTTTTTGACTCTCAATTCTCTTACATTAACGTCACAAATTCTGCTCCATTGATCTATACATCTGCCCTTATACTAGTACCGTGCTATCTTGACGATTATAGCTTTAAAATAAATTTTGAAAATGTGCAGTGAATGTACCCTTTCTTCTTTTTCAAAATTATTTTAATTTCCTCAGGAACTGTTTTTTTAATATATCTGCATGTGTGTAAAAGCATGTGTATAGATACATACATATATCTATGCTTCATTTTAGAGGGTTATTGGAAAGAAGAAATAGAATTAAAGAAACTTTATTCAAAATCTTCTCTTTTTTTCAAGAAATACTAAAGACCAGAAATCTTTCCCAACTTCTGTTTCTCGGCGCGGGCATCAGCAGACATTTCTTCCTTCCCTGAACCTTGAGCTGTCAGCCCGCGCATGCGCCTCAGGAAGCCCCTCCTCCTCCTCACTGATGGTGTCTCCTTGCTGTGCTGGAGCAAGGCAGACTCTCGGGAGGAAGTCAGTGGGACTAGAGGAAAGAAAAACAAATCGACATTATTAAAACAAATAGACTAAAATGTGCATTAGAGGTTGTCCAGTGCCCCTGTGGTTAAGAAAAAGTAAGTATATGAAATTTAATCCCAAAATTCAAATCAGTTATGTAATTGGAAGGAGTACCCCAGCCTCTGAAGTCACTGTTCTCCTTAGAACTGGGGCTTCAAGTATTTCTTGCTCTAGGAAACGCCTAGGTCTGGGGAGGTGACCTTTGCTGGTGTATTTGGCTGGATCAGACCTTGTTTCCCATTGGCCCACCCCAGTCTGTTTCTTTACCTTCCTTCTTATGATGAGTCTTCTGTAGTTCTTTCCAGTGTCTTTGTTCCTAATACTCTCATAGCTAGGCACAAGCAGACTGCATAGAAGTCAACCACGTGCACATTGTGCCAAAGGCAAGATTACTCCTGTCTATTTGCCTGTCTGATCTTTTTTTTTTTAAATTGAAATATCATCAATTTACAATGTTGTATTAGTTTCTGGAGTACACTAGAGTGATTCAGTTTTATATATATATACATTTTTTTTCATATTCTTTTTCACTATAGACTCTTACAAGGTATTGAATACAGTTCTCCATTCTTCACCCACCGAGGTACCCACGTAAAGAGGTGCATGTGTGCATTTCATCTAACCAACATCAGGGCCTGCTTTTACCTTTTTCACCTCTTAACAGGGCAATCGTGAGCCAAGTCTCCCATTTTTGTCCCAATGATGTCGTCTTTAAGAGCTCTAGCTTCCCTACCTCCTGGAACCTCTCCTCGGGACTGAACCAGGCAGAGCTCGCCACCGTGAATGAGGCCAAGGACTAGGACACTTATTGGTCTTCATGTGAGGTGAAGCTGAAAACCAAAATCCAGGTGAACGAGACACTGAAAGTAATTTCCCTATGCAAATATATGTGTTATTTTTTCCTCCCAGCCAGCAGAGTCCTGTCACACCGAATTCTCTGTTCTCCAGATGCCTAGGGAATCCTCACTCCCAATACCAGTAGAGGTCTTGTGTCAAGGAAGAAAAGTGAAAAGGGAGCATTACAGAATTTACTCGAATTTGCCAGAGGAAAGGCAATGACTATTAGGGTTTGGCCAGAAGGGTCCTCGATTTCTTCATCTGTGGTGATTAACTGTTCCAGGAACAGCTCTCTCTGACATCAGAGAGCTCCTTGCCTAGAGAGCCAATGCAACAGTGAGAAAAAAGTTCCATTCATCTAAGCAAACAGGCGCGTGTGCAGAAAAAGGCCAGAGGCGCACACGCTTCATTCCTACGTGCGTGAGGGTTCCCGCCTCCAGCAGACGCCCCTCCTGCCTCTAACCCACGTCCAGTCTGCTCTTCCTCATGGGCACGGCTCTTGTGGAAGGACTCTGCTCTGTTAACCTTCACGTCTCCCTGTTTCAGTACATCTGTCCCAGCGCTCTGGTGCTTGTGTTCTTATGGACTGAACGTTTGTGTTTTCCCTGGTGTTCATATGTAGAAGCCTAACCCCAGTGTGGCTGCACTTGGAGACGGAGGCTCTAAGGAAGTAATGAAGGTTAAATGAGATCATAAGAGTGGGGCCTGATCTGAAAGGACTAGTGTCCTTATAAGAAAAAACACCGGGAAATTCTCTCTCTCTCCGTGCGCGCACAGTGGAGGTCATGTGAGCACACAGGGCTGAGGCTGCCTGCAGGCGGAGAGGATGGGAGGAGAGACCTCAGGAGAGACCTCAGACCTCAGGAGGAGAGACCTCAGAGACCTCAAGGTGAAACCCACCTTGCCAGCTCCTTGATCTTGAGCCTCTACCCTCCAGAAATGTGTGAAAGGAATTCTGTTGTCTAAGCCACCTGCCCTGCGATACTTTGTCATGGCAGCTTGAGCAGACTACAAATTGGGTCAAAAAATGGAATTGTTCTGATTCTGATCTCTGTACTTTTTTTAGACCTAAAATTGTCCCTCGCAGCCAATATCCAAACGCAAAAATATATCATACACAATGCTCATAGTTAACACTGTTTTTGCATATAATTTTATGATTATTTTTATAGTATCTTGAAATTGGTATAATCTTGGCCTTGGTCAATTGGTATAATCGTGGCCTCTCAGAGTTACAATTTTTTAAAATATTTTTGTCATGAAGCAGTACTGGTATTTGATCAGCCAAATATGACATTTATATTTGAGGGATAAAATAAAAAATGACAAAAAACTTATTAAAAGATAAGAGGTTAGAGACAGGTAGCCAGATTGAAGACGAGAGCCTTATCTGGGAGAAATGAGTGTTTGTAATACATGACATAGGCTTTAAATAACTACTCATGTGGGAAAAATAAAAGGGAGAGAAATTGCTTCAAAAATTCAAGGCTGAGCTACTGGGAGGACGCTGCCACCCCCGGGAGAGAACCGTGACTGTAGAACGTGGTGTGTGTGTGTGCTGGAGGGAGGGGGCTGTTTGGGAGGGAGAGCTAATTTCAGGGGAAATTGCCAGTAAATGGGTGGAGATGTGATATTGACACTCAGTGCAAGTTATCAAGGATGGAGTTGGAGATCGGCAGTAGGAGGGCTTATCATTTGTTGTTGTAAAAGGGGAAAAATCAGAGGAAATCAAGGAAGAAGCATTGGAGAAGTTTGGCGAGACCTGACCTCTGGTGAGAAAGGGAACATAGTTCAAAGGGGTAAATCATCAACCAAAACCAAGACAAGTGTTCAAAGAAAGAGCATGTGGGGTACAGAGGCCAAGACAGTCAGAGTGAAGAAGAGCTATCTGACTGGGCAGTCCATCCATCACTAGTGCCTGGAGAACGCAGATGCGACCAATGTGTGGGTCTCCAGATGACTATTTATGCAAAATGCACACTTGTCCCCTGGAGTCACCAATGAGACAACCCTGACAATACGTGGCAGAAATCACACAGCAAAGAGTTCATCATGACACTTGAGTAACTTAGGTGTGGGCTATGATTTGGAGACATTTGGTGATTTTTTTTTTTTAATGGAAACAAGAAGAAGGGAAAGATGACTCAGGATAAATACAAAATTCTTTTAAGCTGTGCAGAGAGAAATGCAGAGTTAGACATTAAATTCTTAAGAGCAAAAAAAAAGTGTAGAATTTTCAACTCAAATTCTAACTTATGGTGAAATAATATATGTGTGTATGTATATATATGTACATATACATATAAAACCTATATTTGTGGAAAATATTTCAACATTTACAATGTTCCTTTGAAAAGTCTTGTCCCTTTTAGGTACATTTCAGAGTCTTCCAGTTTCATTATTTTGAATTCAAGCCATTGCCGATACCATGGTACAAAGACCAAATGTCTTACAAAAGCATCATGGAGAAGGCTAAGTGGGCAAAGAACTATCCTTGGACTGAAATGTTATTTTTTTTTATTCATTCTCTAATTAGTAATCAATATAAAAATCCAATTACTTAGATGTATAGGGCAACTCATGTTTCCAAATAATCAGAAATTCTATAAAATACAAATACATGAGAATCTACAAAGACGGTACCTTTCTGACATTCAGATGAATCGGGTCTGAACAGAATGTGGAGGACACGTATGTACTTTAACAAGGACCACATTATTAGATTTTCTGAGTCTTCTTAATCTGATCATGCCTTCATGTCAGTGACTGTAAGACACTAGTGCATTGTGTCTGTGATCCCATTTTCAGGGTCTAAGAGATCTATGTGGCGTTTACCTTTAGAAAAGAGAAAAAGCTCTTCCTGGGAAAAAGTAGCTCTGTGAGCCAGCTGCCTTTCAAGTCAAAACAGAAGTGATTGTTTTCAGGCTGCACAGATAACAGGCTTCCAATTTTTCCCTTTCTTCTGGTGGCTCTGCCAGATAGCACTTAAGCGATACAAAGAGTTTCTCCTGGGCTGTATTACCTTGAAATGAATAAAACTCAAAGCATTATTGTAAATGACGGAGATGTTCTGATTTTGGTAGCAGGAGGGCTTCAGTGTGGAAGAACAAGAGAGTAATAATGGTAACATGAGAGGGCTGGCCATAAAGAATGAAGAATCTAGCTGGAGAAGCTAGTAAATAATTGTGTGAAAGAGCGACACGTTAGTGAGACAAAGGAAGAATTGCATTGGCTGAGTCACCTCAGATCTCAAGGGTAAATCATTACCATCAGGCCCCTCTCCGTGTATAATGGACCCAGCCTGCTTCAAGTCCAGGCAAGCCAGAAAGAATGCCTCTAAAATTCATTTATTATGGGTTCATACATCCCCAGGTCACATTTGCTCAGCTCTCGTCCTTGCACAGAATGGATGCTTAGCTACTCCTGCTCATAGCACCCTCCAATCTTCCCTGCTTGCCCTTTTCTGTGTCTTGTCTTTATGATGGTGACACACTTACCCATCCATTACCTTCTCGGCAGGCTGACATTCAAGGCATGCATGTTATGCAGCACTAACTTGCTCTTGGTTTCATCCCGTCCAGAGCCAGTTTGCTTTTGTCTTCCTGCTCATACTATCCACTCTGTTCCCTGTCTCCCACCCTGAATCAGCCAGTCATCTTGATTTTTGTATTTTTTGTTTGTTTGTTGATTCTAGTTTTATTGAAAGATAGTTGACATACAGCTTTGTATTACTTTAAAGCATACAACATAATGACTGGACATACATATATTGTTAAATGGTTACCAAAACAAGTCTACTTAACATCCTCATAGAGTCAAAAAAAATTTAGTTTTTCCTTGTGATGGAAACTTTTGGATCTACTCTTTTTTAGCAGCTTTTAAATCTACCACAGCCCAGCGTTATCTGTAGTCCCAAAGCTGTAAAAATGAACTGGCGACCAGTTCAAATTGGAGAACAAGCTGTCAAAGGCCAACATACGAGGGAAAATGGACCCTGTCGTCAGGTCAGGAGTGTCCACCTGTAAGTGGTCGCGGGTTGTCATTTTACCAGGTGACATGACCTGCCCAATTGTCATGTGTTCCTAGAAGGCGGGAAAAGAGAAAGTTATTTAATATATAAAATAGTAAAATAGTTATGTGTGTAAAGCACTGATCTGAAATGGCTTACGTTTTTGCGTGAGAGTGTGCAGTGTGTCCTGTACTTCAGCGCGCAGCAGGGTGGTTTACATACGTGTGATACTGTGAACTCCGTTTTCTCTAGTGGGATCCAATACCTTAATGATAAAAACAGCATAAGAGCAGTCATAACCGGTACTATGTGTCAGGATGTGCCATAGGCTTTTCGTATTTCATCTCTAGAACCTTCCAGCCATCATCCATAGTCCTGTGGACGTGAAAGTTGTGGCACAGAATAATGTAGCAACTTGTCTGAGAGCAGGACGTTAGTAAGAAACTAACTACTGTCTCAGTTTGCTCGGGCCGTCAGAGCAACAAAATGCCGTGGACAGCGGACGCGTCCAGAGCAACAAAATGCCGTGGACAACGGACGCGTCCAGAGCAACAAAATGCCGTGGACAGCGGACGCGTCCAGAGCAACAAAATGCCGTGGACAACGGACATGTCTCACGGTCTTGGAGGCTGGAAGCTCAAGGTCAGGCTGGGTCTCCTGAGGCCTCTGTCCTTGGTGCAGATGGTCATGGTCTCTCTCCATCCTTGCACGGTCTTTTCTGTGTGCTCAGAGCCCTGTGGGGTCTCTTCCTCTTGTTATAAGGAAACCAGCCACATTGGGTTAGAGCCCATATCAACAGGCTCCTTTTAAATTAACTACCACTTTAAAGGCTCTACGTCCACATAACGTCACATCCCGAGGTACTGAGGGTTAGGGCTCCAGCACTCAAATCTGAGGGTTTGGGGGGACTTGAGTAGCCCATAACAGTGTCCAAGCTGAAATTCAAACCTGGTGTTAGTCTAAAAGTCATGTGTTTTCCCCATCATACCCTCTGCTCTATGAAGGGAAGCAAACCTGCAGGTCACCATCTCCATCCCCTGAAAGCTTCCCAATCAGCAAAGAAAGGAAACAAGTTAACTTTAATGCAAAACAAAATAAAACCGCAATTAAACAAGAGCATTCAGCAGACAGTGTGCACAGTGGGTCAAAGTATTGCCTCTGAAATCAAGGTAGTTGAGTTCAAATCTCAGTTCTGGGATTAATGTCAGATACAAGTAAAGTGAGGGTCAGATCATGCATTCAGAATTGATGTGTTGAGAGCCTCCGTTGCGCTACACATTGTTCCAGCCTCTCAGGCTACATTACACCGTTGTAAGTGACTATTCAAATATTGCTCAGAAAATAAATGAGATGATTTGTACAAAAATGCCTAATGTTTTCTGTTATCCTTATGCAAGTTCTATGTAGGTGGTCAAAACTAGCTGATTTGAAGATTTGTTTTTTACTATAGTTAATCGGTTATGGACTCCAGTATTAGGTTTAGGGTGTTTATTTTTAATTCAATAATTCCTTCAAAGAAAGAATAGAATATTCACATTAAACAAAATTGGAGCGTGGGACTGACCAAAGCATTGGAGGAAAGTTTTTGCTCAAGGAGCTTTTAAACATATATCAAGACAGACTTAAAATTTGGTTCCAACTGAAGAAAAGAAGAATTTATATAAAGACAGCTTAAATCCTGGCTCCAACTGTAGAAGAATTGGAAGAGACTTACGGAGGCTCAAGCCATCCAGCACAGTATACGAGTGAGTGGCGCTGCACAGCCTTCCAAAGACATGTAGACAGACAGACAGATAATCCGTTTTGAAACAGACCCCAGGATTAATGTGAAAGGGGTGTGTCTCACTGGGTCAGACTTTGAGGGTCAGAGTAACCACATTTTCTATGATTTTCAGGATGTGAGACAGCAGACAGGTTCCCAGAATTTCAGCTAAGATCACGGAGCCCAGAAGCTCTGCACGGCATTCAAGTCAGCCATCTATTAAAGCACGCTCCATCGTTGTCATGGCAACACCTTCATTCTCCCCACGTGAAGTATGCTGCTTTCTTCTGGCTGGAAGTGTTCACTTGATGTCTATTGGGAGGGTGTGATTTCTGTTGGAATATGCTGTTAGAAGGGCCAGAATTGGAATTCATCAAGCTTCCTTGGAGATTTCAGTGCACAGACCTGCATTCAGGTAGCACACATCAGGCTTTTGGGGCCCTCCTCTTACAGCAGCCAGAGACTTGTCACATGTCTTCAGAAGCTTTTATTTCTCCTTTTAGGAGAAATTATTTAAAAAAGAGCTGATTCAAAGCCCAAGAGTCTTTAACATTGCCAGCCTAGCTCTTAACCCTTAGATGACCAGGTCATCCAGTTCCCATTAATTAGGCTTCTACAGTTTTATGAAAAATAAGGCTTTATGATGCTGGCAAAGGAGTCCCTAATGTATTTACCTGGAAATGGTGATCTATTCTTATTCTTTAAACTCCCATCAGGGACTAGATTTCTTTTCCTGACAGAGAGCTACTCTGTGCTGGTCACCGTAGATGAAACTCTGTGTGATGCCACGGGACTCAGGGGTGCTGCCCGTTTGTCCCCTCTCAATGCTTCCTTATCTGCCCAGCCTCCTCCAACATCACACTCGGAAAAATTGATCATCCAGGAAAAACAAACTTTACTCAAAAGCAAACAGAAATCAAAGAGGATCTTGCCTGAGTCCTTTTAATTACTGGATATATACTAAAATAAATTGGTCAGATGATATAGGAATGAACACCATAAAAGTAAAACAAAACAATTAAGAAGTTTCCATGTAGCAAATAAAGATCTCATAGCTCTGAACTCAAATAATTAAACAAAATATTCACTTCTGTAAAGTCAGAGCTGAAATCAAAGATGCATCATTGCTTCTGAGGTTTTCTGTAGGATTTTTATATAAAATAATAGAACTTTTATGTATAGCCCTTCCCCTTCTAGTCTTCTGAGATTTTTTTTAATGTTGACTTTTATTAAATACTTTATTCTGCCTCTCTTGAAATCTTCATGTAATTTTTCATCTTTTATTCCACTATATGAACTTGCTGATGAGATTTTCTGATGCTGAAATGTCTTATTATGGTTTTATACACAGTTTAATTTAGTTAGGTAATATTTAGTTAGTCCATATATATTATACATATATAAGCAGTTTCTTGGTATAAGGTCTATTTAGACCATTTTTAAATTTTCACACTTTTTTTTTTCATTTGATTCAAGTTTGAAAAATTTTCCTCATCTACTTCATTCAATCTTTCTGTTTCTCTGGAGAGTTTTGGCAGAAAATAAATTATTGGGGTATATATATATATGTATATATATATGTACACACACACACACATATAGATATACATACACACAAATTGTATTAAGGAATAATGACGTGTCATAAGATGAACTATTTTTCAGTAAATATCTCAGTGAGTGTAGTTCTTGTAACCACAACAACGTTCACGATACCTCCCATCACCCAAAACGTTCTTTCATGTGTCTTTGCTGTCAGACTTCCTTTGTCTCCAATTCCAGGCAACCAATCATTTGCTTTCTGTCTCTGTGGATTGGCTCTGTCTTTTGCTGAATTCCATTGCAATGGAATCATGTAGCATTCACTTTTTATATCTAACCCCTTCTGTTCAGCTTGGTGATCTTGGAATACATCCATGTTGTTATATGTATTGATGATCTGTTCATTTTCTTTGCTGCGTAGTGTTCCAGTGCATGGATGTACTGCATTCTGTTTATCAGTTTACCTATCGATAGACATTAGAATTGTTTCCAATTTTTGACTATTGTGACTAAGTCTGACATAATCATCCACATACAAATTGTTGTGTGGTGTGTGGGCATGGTTCTACTTCTTACAGGTAATGACCTTGAAGAGCTTTTTTGGTTTGTGTGTTAATTTAACTCTATAAGAAATGGATAGATTATTTTTGTGATCTTTCTAGAGCATCCCTTAGACAGTTTTCTGGCCTTTCTATTCTCTCCCAATTCTGTTCTCAAAAGTAGGATCACCTCCTGCATCTACTTTAACTTTTCATTTCTGTATTTTTATTTATTTTTGCTATTCTAACTCTCTTTCTTTCTCTATGCCCTTAGGAACTGTTTGATCTAGTCTTGTAAGTCATTCATTTGGTTTTTAGCCATATCGCTTTTAATGGACCCAACTATTAATATTTTTATTTTAATTATATTTTTATACATACTTAATAACTACTTTGTAATTACTTGTTCTTGCTTCAAAATAAGGTATTTTCCCTAAGAAAGTTGACTGTAAATTCCTAATCTCTCTGCTTTCATATTTATGCTATGTCTGGAATAAGGTGTTCAGTTAGTGGTCTCAAAATGACTTCTTATTCATCTTTGCGAGCTTGTATTCGCCTGGTATTTGCAGACGCCTTGGCTGAAGACGTGTGACTGGGAGGGAGCGATGCTGGCCAGGTCCTCCCCTGTGTCCTTTCTGGTCTGGACCAGGAAACATGCAGGTAAACACCTCACACAGAGAGTCCCTGGCATCATCACCTGCTCCCCCGAACTGCTCTGCTCCGCTCCTTTCAGAGTCCTCCCATTTGTAACCAAGCCTTTCTTGATGGATTGAGGCTGCTGGTACTGAGGAGCAAATGCTCAGAAGCTGACAGGAGCTTATCTCAATTTTCTCTCTCTTTTTAGCCTTAAAATAGTGATAAAGTGGTCAGTGAGCACCCCAGGTGACATGGGAAGAGAAAGTGATCCACTTAAAAAGTGTTTCCCCGTTTTTTTTTTTTTTTTTTTTTTTTTTAACGGAGGCACTGGGGACTGAACCCAGGACCCTGTAAGCTTGTGCTCTACCACTGAGCTCCACCCTCTCCCTTGAAAAGGGTTCTCTCACCCACCTCTCCACTGTGGCTTTCAGCACCATTCAGCCCTCGACACACACTCACACCAGAATCGGGAGCTTTTATATATGATTCTATTTAGTTTGTTGTGTTTTAATTGATCAACACTCTCTTTCTGTGAAATCTTCAGGACTGAATTAGAGAGAAGACGAGGGCAAGTCCAGTTTGACCTTTTTGCAATATACAAGCAGATTTCTTTAATTCTTTCTTCATTGTTGGACTAGTAATTATTTTAGATATTACATTATGGTAAGATAAGTTTCAAATCACTTCCATTTTCATGAGCAATTTCTTTGCCTACCTCCTTTTTTTTTCTTTCTATGTTGTCCATAAAATGACCCAAATTGCACTGTTTCTTTTCTTTAATGTTTACCATCTATTGTAAAGGATATTCTAAAGGATACAGATGAGCAGCCGTGTGAAGGGGTACCTAGGGTGAGGTCTGCAGAGGGCCTTAGTGCAGGAGCCTCTGTCCCCATGGGACGGGGTCGAGCCACCCTCCCAGCAAGCGGACGTGTTCACCAACCCAGAAGCTCCTGCTCTGGGTTCTTCATTCAAAACCTGGTTTCTTCATTCAAAACCTGGTTTCAAGACCTGCCCCTGTCACTGTAACCGTGTGACCCAAGTGTGAAATAATAACCATGTGTGAGTTCTGCAGGTACCGGGCCTCTCCTTTATAACATGGGAATAACAGTATTGACTCATTTAATTGCTTTGATGAAATAATACAATGCATCGGATGTTGCGAAATGCCATGCAGAGCTCCGAGATGAAGGCATTCGTTTTCCCAGCTACGGGAGAACTGGAGGCTCGTTGCTAACTGGTCAGCACCTCTTCGGGGGAACTGCCCTTGCCCAACAGGCATTGTCTCCCCCAGGCTGTAACTGTTCCCCGGGAGTAGGCTGTGTCCAGTGGCTGGTCCCTGGGGTCTAAATGTCTGGTTCCTTGCCTTGTCTTGGGACAACTCTCTGGACCATCCGGTTGCAGATCTGGCTTCCTGATTAGCTGGGGTCTCTGTTGCAGGGGTCTCTCTGCTCAACATGCCTTCTGTCCGCATGCGTCCCTGGCTCCCTATGATTCTGTTCCTGAGAGCCCACCCCCAAAATGCCTTGCACAAAAGTCTCTTCTCTTCAAGTCATTTTCTGGGGAACCAGACAGAAGCTGGAGGTTTGTAAATATCAAAGTGCCGCACGTTAAAAAGGCAGCGTCGCCGCCTGAGCACCGGATGACGCGCGTCCGAAGCAGAGGCACAGAGGCGGCGCGCGCAGCGGGAGCCGTCACGTGAGGGCGCGCTCGCTGCGGGCCCGTGAACGGGGCGGGGCTCCAGGAAGGCGAAGCGTGACTTCCAGCCTGAGATAAGCTGACGGCCTCGAGGCGCAGAACAGAAAGCAAGCCCGCGTTGCTCCCACCCCGGAAACGGCAGTTCCGGCCCCTCCTACAATTACTTGGAGTATCTGGCAAGGCTATCTTTAAGCAAGACTGAGATCACTTAATTCATGGCTTCAAATCTGAACTGACAAGGCCTGGACAGGACCCTGCAAATGGTACCTTTGGGCAGAGCCCCCCCCACTCCCCCCCCCCCCCCCCGACCTCGGCTGAACCACAGACACCGTCGTTTTCACTTTAAATGCCCAACGCAGTACACCGTGCCGGTCGGAGGCGCACCGTGGCCCCTCTGGGTGGCCTGCCGTCCACGCCAACGCGAGCACAGTGTGTGCGGGAGGCAGCGCCGAGCAGGAAGCCCGGCCGTCGCGCATCTGGGACTAAGGCGCGATCAGCCAGCACTTGGCTGAGGCAGGGCCGATCTGGTTTTGAATCCCGTGAGTGTGCCTGTATCAGTAGAGATAGGCTGTGACGGGAAGCATTTGCTGCGATTCGGCGACATGCTTGAATGCCTGGGTCAGAACGGAGCGTGACCACTAAGCGAGGCTGGCCGCGGTGCCCGAGACGCCAGCCCGGCCGGGTCCGCGAAGGACCCGGGTGCCGGTGGCAGGGTGAAGAGTGCGGGCATCTTCTTCCTCTCCTTCCTTCCTTCCTTCCTTCCTTCCTTCCTTCCTTCCTTCCTTCCTTCCTTCCTTCCTTCCCTCCTTCTTTGCTTTTTTTCTTTTGTTCTTACTTTCGCTCAACATTAAGGACACTTACAAAGCACATATGCTGCCCCTCAAGGAGCTTAGAGGAGCATGATTACATTCAGACAATTTGTTTTATTTTCTGTAGCTGCTCTAAATAAATTTGCAAATGCTAAGTAGGTGATGTGTGCTATTCAAACCTAATTTTATGGTGCTAACGAGGCAAGAGGCTAAAAGAATTCAAACGATGCATTCACAACCCATACTGTATATATTGAATTAAAGTCCATTCACTCATTTTGAAAGAGAACTTACAAATGAGGCAAAGAACGACATTTAAGTAGTTGGCAAAAATGGGAGGGTGGGGAATAGACCAAGAATATATGGAGAGGATGCAAATGGATACTCTCATGAGGGACTTCTGCATACATCAGTGACAGCAGTGAACCATGAACTGGAGAGTGTCCTGAGCTCAGCCCCTGCACCTGAGGAGGAAACACGGAGAAATGCTGATGGAGGGCTGTGTGGAGTCAAGGTCAGGTGCATTGTCTCTCCTCCAAGGAACCGAAGGCTGCTGTTCTGTGTGAGTTCCATCTGCTCTCCAGGAGGAAGAGACACGGATATGGTTCAGGGACAGGATGGGCAAGGAAGCTGGTGGAGGAGGAGAAGGACCTCGCCGTTGAGGGAGCGCAAATGCTGGGTCAGACAACTGGAAATTCTCTCTCCTTTCTCTTGTGCTTCCCTTGAATGGCAGCTGCCTCTTCTACTGCGCTTTCCCTTCAGTCCCTTTGGTGTGTTAGGTGGACTTGTGGCCACCTCCTGCTTAGGATGTCCCCAAGCAAGGGCAGGTTTCAGTGCATGTGTAGTAGAGGTGGCACAGGAGCCCCTCAAGCTGGCTTCTCCTTTAGAGCAGCTCATTTATTACGCCCTTCGGGAAACTTGGCTAGCCGTTAGGTGCTGGAGAAGATCCTGACCCAAGAGTAACTCATTTTTTTTTTTAACTTTACTGTGATATAATTCCCATACCAGCAAACTCACCAATTAAAACTGTAAATATTTTTTTTATTAAATTACATATAGTATTCCATTCAGTGGCTTTTAGTGTATTTACAGAGTTGAGCAGCTGTCACTGCAATATAATTTTAGACGATTCTCATCACTCAGAAAGAAAGCCCCTTGTTGATTTTCTGTCTGGAAGATTCTATGGTGCTGTTCACCATCCAGAGGTCCTGAGGGATCAGACTGAGGCTGGACCACGGCCAAGCCCCATCTTCACCCACCTCCTTTCCCTGCTGCGGTGTCACCTGAGAACACGCCTTCTCTAGAAATCCTGTCTCAGGATCTGCTGCTGGAAAACCTAGTCTGAGGCACTAATTTTTAACGACACTGTTTTCCACCTAGATTTTTTAAATAATTAAACATGAAACTATATAATAATTTTACATATACTCTCTCTATATATATTCTATACTCATGAAACATTGTGTGTCAAGCTCCTCCTACATATTAACTGATTTAATGTACACAACATTATTCTGATACAGATACATTATTACTGCCCCCATTTTACAGATAAGGGAACCAAGACACAGGGAGGTTTAATAGCTTTCATAATGCCATACAGTTAAAGATCTGGATAAAAAAATTTAAGGTTCAAAAGTAATTTGATCAAATAAGATAATGAGCTATTAGAAATTTAAAATATAATAATTAAAACTTTTAAAATAAAAATCAAAGGTTTGAAAAAATAAGCCCCTACTCACTCCTGGCTCCCCTTTACTGCTCCCACCCAAGCTCTGCTAATATACTTTCTGTGTGTCTATAAGCTGGACTGGGACCTTCCACACATGTAGAATAACACAACATAAGGTCTCAGTGATTGATTTATTTCATTTTGCATAATGTTTGCAAGATTAGCTAATATTGGTTGAGGGAGGATATAGCTCAGTGGTAGCATGCCTGCCTAGCGTGATGAGGTCCTGGGTTAAATTCCCAACACTGCCATTAAGATAAATAAATAAATAAATAAATAAATAAATAAATAAATAAATAAAATAAACCGAATGACTTCTCCTCCCCCTACACACATAAAAAATCAGCTAATGTTGTATATACTTAGTAAGGAGCCCGGTACGAGGACCAGCTCATCAAGCACAGACTGCGTTTCTGCCATAATTCCTTCCCTACTGTGTGCTTCCCCTTTGCTCTACTTCTTAAATGATTTTGGTTCTTCTTGTATCTACCCAGTTGGCCTTAAGGAAGGAGAACACCTGTGCTTCCAAGCAACCTCACGGTCAAGCGGCTTTCCCCGGCTTGCGTCATCCCACTCAGTGGGTTAACGTCGCGGATGCAGCCAGACGGCAAAAGGGAGAGAGGAGAGGGAAATCGAAGTTTCCTTTAAGTCATGTGCTGTGTTGTAGACACTCCGATGCTCTATCCACAGGTAAACCGGTGCTTTTATTCCCTCAGCTCCTTTGTACAGGTTATGTACAGAGTACAGAGTTATTTCTTCCATCACGAGAGGGATTTCTCTCAGTTGAATTTGCCTCTTACTATGTCTTAAGGCATATTAGAAACAAGCACGTGAGTAGGTGGAGTTCCAGGTATAATAAGATGTTTAAGTCATTTGATACACATCTTTGACTTCCCTCTTTTTTCACCAAACCCATCCTTCCGTTACAAATACACATATTCAAAAGGATCAAAAAGTATTTGCTTCTTTGTTAATCTGAATCCAGGTGATTGTGATGGATTTGGTGCCCCAGAGCCTAACAGTGGCATCTATAAAGCCTGGCGTGCAGTGGCTTGTCATCAGGTGTGGAATACAACAAGAGAGGGAGGGAGGGAGGAGGGAAGAAATGATGAAAATGAAGCAATCAACCCAGGCAGCGAACCGAGACTGGGCTTTCTCAGACGGGTTGATACATCAGTGTGAGCACGTCTCATCTCATGGTTTTAGTTGTCTTTCCCTAAATGTTCTTAACTGAGATATTTTCTCTTTCTTCCAGGAAAGTATGAAACAAAAATACTGAGCATAAAGCGATTTGGTAAGGTCGATGCATGCAAACCACAAAAAATAAATAAGTAATTTTTTCTAGGGCTGATTCATCCATTCATCCAGGTTTTCCCTAGCTGCAACAGCCCTCAGGAGTGTCTCCATTTCCTAAAGGGCTCCAGGCGCAGACTTTAAGCTCGCTCGCTCACGCAACCTTCCACTGTGATGCTCAGACAGCCGTACGAGGACTCGTAATTAACACCCTTGCAGAGATCAGATGTGTTTCAGTACTGAGTTGTTGTGAGCACCACGAGTTTGGAGTCTGTGCTTCCAAGTCTATGGTGCTGTTAGTCTAATAGCTGTCTCATCGAGAGTATCAAAAGCTAATTATTTTGAATATACAGGAGTATATACACCATCAACATTATGCCTATTTTAATAGTAACCTGAAGGACTAACTAGAATGATTAGAAACACAACAGTTAATTTCATTTTAGGGTCAACCAACAGCATTCATATCTGTGTGAGAGTCATTATTAACCTGTGATCCCAAATAATGGATATATTTGGAACTCTCATAGATGTGATGGACCCGTCAGTTCCAGCATCGCCGGTGGCCTATTCTGCTGAGGAGGAAGTGAGCTGGAATTCCAGCTCTCATCTCTTTGCGCCTCCTTTGTCACTTAGAAGCAGTAGCAGTGTTTAACCATTTGGTTTCCAAATATGTAAGAGGCCCCCAAAAAGAAAAAAATTATTATAGAAGATACAGTAAAATAATATTATTTCGAGGTATCATTGGTTTTAAAAATTAATCTTATTTCTATCATCATCAATTCACAATGATGAGAAATTTCTGAGTCACACAATTTACTCCAATACTTAAAAAAAGAATATTGTTAAGAAAGAGAAAGTTTGAAAAATATGAATAACATGCTCCTATTCATTAAAAATAAATTTAAAAAGTGAATAATTTTTTTAACAAAGCTTAAAATGAGCATAACTGAAAAAATATTATTTGGAGTTAGGCATGGTAAAATTATTAAAAATGAAAGCAAGGTAAATGAATATAAAATTCAAGATAGTGATCACTTCTGTGTGAAGACAGAAGTATGGGCTTGGGGAAAAGCGTAAAAATGGTTTCAACAGAATTTTTTTATAAAGGCACATGAATAATGGCTAACAGTGATTGTTTCAGAAAAAGGAGGTTTGGAGTGTTGGACAGGAGACTTGACGTTTAATGTCTATTCTTTGTATTGCTTAAATATTTGCATTTACATATGTGTTTTCAAACTTTAATCAAAGAATAACTCATTAATCAAAGAAAATTAAGACGCAACATATATTGAGCCATTTCAAGGAAAGCAAAGCCATGAGAGGCCATGAGATCACAGACATGGCAATAATACAATAATAACAACAAAATAAAAAGAATATCTAACAAATATTGAGAATTGACTCTGTTCCAGACATTCTTCTAAGCACATATTATAGATTAATTTTTTTAATCTCCAGAGTCTTACTAGGTAAACAGTTTATTTTTTCCTAGTTTACAAATCAATAAACCGATATTTATGCAATCATAAAATTTGCTCAAGACCGTACAGCTGGCACATGAAAGACCTGAGATGGTGAGCTTTTCTGACACTAACCTTTAAGCACATCCCCTGCTTACAAGGACCTGAGTTTCTGGAAAGTCACTCCTGCTGCCTGAGTGCTCTGGCCATGCTCTTTTTAACTCCACTTGGAGAAACGGCAGAAACCGTGACTCTTCACAGGTGCCCAGCGGCCCTTCTCTGGGGGTTGAGAATCCAATCATAAAAGCAAGACAAAGATGGCAGAGAAATTACCACAAAATTGGCAAGCAAGCCTTATCAGAACCAATCCTGTAAACTCCCAACAGGGAGCCACCTCGGCAGTCTGCAAGGGTGCAACGAGATGCAGTAGTTTCGCTAAAGAAGAAACCATGGCAGCCACGGTGGTGGTTTCTACAGGGCCAGCTTGGGGAAGGGGCTATGCACACAGGTGTAGTGTGGCGTGAGTACAGGGAATAAATCCCCACAGAAGTTCCGCAGCATAATCTTTGCCCTGCAGAATTGGACCAAACTCCAGAAAGCATCAAAGATGTCTTTAGAAGATGGAAAGTTCTGGAGGCTTTACTATTATTGTCACCTTGCTTTAACTTACTTAGTTTCCCCGCTTCCTTTGGTTAAGAATAACCAGGACAGGAACGAGAAGCCGAGGGAGGGAAAGAGGAAAGGGAAGAAATGACACTGAGCTGAGTGACAATGGCTGGCCCCGGGCCATGGCCTGGCCCACTTCCTGCCAGCTCAGCTCCTCGGCCAGCTGGTGGCATCATTTGTGGGGAGGGCGAGAAGGCAGCCCGAGTGCAGGGCACTTCCCAGGCCAGATGGAAGAGGGGCAACGGCAGGGAAGGGAGTCACGCATGGCCGGTGTGGCGGCCCTGTTCCATTTGGCAGGGAGCAGACGTGGATGGATGGGAGGCCCAGGAGGGCGGAGAGCCCCACACATCTCAGCAGCACTCCGTCCCCCTGACCGGCCATCTGGGCAGCCATCACGGACAGCCTGCACTCTGTTCTCCAAGAACTGAGCTTTGGGGAGTGATTGATTACTCCTCAGTTAGAATCTACCTTTTGCATGACTGGTATCTTAATTCCTCTCGCAGCTTCAGAGAAGACTTAGCATGTGCACCTCCTCAACTTTTAAGAAATCTGCATTTAAATAATTGACAACAGCACTACTTCTTGTCACATCAACAGTTAGTTTTGAAAGTATATACTATTTCATCACTAACCCTTGAAGCGGATATAGTCTATTGAATTCTTAATTTATACACAAGAACTCTCTTAAAAAATGGATCCTTAACACAATGAGGCTTTGACATGATATGTCTTTTGAAGCCCGCAGCGCTGCTCTACGTATTGAAACATCTTGTGACAAACATGGCTGAGAGTTCTTAACCGGCAATTTTCAACTGCTTTAGAAAATGGCTGGGCTGAGGGTTGCAGGGACTGACGGAAGAGGGGTCGGAACGCATCATTATCTCCCCACTAATGTGTGCACTTAGGATGGTAAAGCCTTCTTGTGCGCTGCATTGTGATGATACTTCACCAAAAGGGCTGTTCTATGAAGCTGTTCAGTGAAGTCCCTCCACGGCATTGACATGCACAGCTTCCCTCCCCTCCGGCGCCCTGTGCGGGCTTGTCCAGCGGACAGCTCTCTGGCCCTGGTACTTGCTCCGGCTGTTTCCTGAATCCAAGTCAAGGAGCACAGAGTGATGGGAATGTGGCCGTAACTGTCCTGCACCTGAAGCTCACCTTATGAATTCTAGTCTCGTGCGATTTCCTTTCTATGTATGTATCTATCTTGTCTTTGGGATTAAAAAAAAAAAAATCCAGGCACTCAGAGGCTGAGATTAATGAATTTGGGATAAAATGCCCGGGGTACGTTGCTCTAAATGATGTCAATGATCTTATGTCTACCAGAACTGATGATTGCCTACAGGCTGATAAGTGACACAGAGAAAAACACTTAGCAAATACACAGCCCCCGGGCACGCATTCAATTTCCCTGTGACAAAGAGTAACAAGTCAGGCACAAAAGGATCATGAGAACAGGTGATCTCCTGTGTTGGTTTTACCGAGCCTGGATCCCTACTAAAGAAAGTGGATAGTGTTGAAGACATTAAGCAGACTTCCAGTTTCTGCAAGCACTAATAAATTTGTGGCAAGGTACTTTTTTCAACAAAATGTCATCGTAGAGCTCTGATTCATGACTCTGTCAATCACCAGTCTTTGATAAAAGAGCCTTTTATTATATTCTGTCACGTCTGCATCCAGAGACATGCCCTGTGCTGAGCTGGGGATTTGGTATCTGCCTTGTTTTAATATTCAAACTAGGCAGCATCTTTGGGTCTGTTCCTTCCCTTCCTTCTCTTCCCTTCTTATTCCTTTGGTCCATCCTCCTTTGTCCATCTCATCCTCAGTTCTTCTCTGTCTCCTTCATTGGTTCGATCAGCTCTCCCTTCCCTTCCTTTTCTGATGCCATCTTCCTTTCCGCCTTCTTCTCTCTGCTTCTCACATTTCTTTTCTTGCTACTCCACTTCCCTGTTTTGTGTCTCTTCCTTTTCTTACCCTCTTCTTTGTTTTTAGTAATAGCTGCTGGTTCATGAATGTCTGACCTTCCTTCCCTGGGGGCCCTGACCTTCAAATGATTGGGGCCACTTTTTCCTTTCAATTCATCTGAATTCCCTCTGTTCTATTCAAGATGCTCTAAAATCCCAAGTCTCTTTGTAGATGCCTCACTAGGAAATTCTGTGGAAAGGAAAACTGGGAAAAGGAATGGCCTTTGGCAGAAGTAAGCCTTTGCGTGGGGGGGGTCTCAAGTCATCACGACCCCACTCTCCTTTTCTTCTGATGCCTCCTTTCTTCCACGGTCCCTCATTTTCTATTTCCTGACACTTTGTAGGATCGTCACATGTAATACATGTTCTAAATAATTTGGATGGAGGCTGGATTGGGAAATAGGGAAGTACCCCTTCCTGTGTCTTGGCTGGAGGGTGTGGTATTTAGAAAGAAATGTACCATCTATGAAAAGGAAACTATGCTGTCCTTTTGGAGGGCAAATATTTCTTCAGATCCCAGCTCTTTTGTTAGTTAGATGCCCAGACCCAGGCATGTAGAGCTCAGTGAGCTCTGTTATTTGAGAACATCGGACTACCCCTGTGAGTCTCTTCTCTGTGGTCCAGATTTCTGTGCAACTGAGCACCACCATATGTGGTGAAACGCGAGTCGTCTGCTTGCGCTCCTTATGGCCATGTTGGTACAGCAGCTGCTCTGGCAAGAAACATCGAAGAGTCTGTGAACCATTCCAGTCCGTGCTGCTCTCCCGTGTGTTTCTGGGTGCAATTATGGGATTTCCATCCACAGAATTCTATGCATTTTGAGATCCAGTTACCTTCTGAATCCCTCGGCCTGCCCCCATGGGCCAGAGATCACCCAGAGGACACCGCTTCAGCTCTGCATACAGTGGTCTCGAGAAATGAGGAAAAGTAGATGCTTTTAATTTTTTAAAAATTAAAAATTATCCTAGAGTTTAAGAATACTCACATTCATATTATAAATGTGTGTTATCTGAGCACATGTCAGTATAATACTTAACATATGATAAATACATACACTCTTTTCAACTTTTCTTTACTTCAGAAGACACTGCTTCTTTTCAAAGCAATGAAAGCCACCTCTGGTTATCCTGCTTTCCATAAGCTAACATTTGAGGGAAATGTTTTCACATGGAATCCTGAGAATCTGTTGGTTTTTCAGCTGGCAAAAATGTTAGTGACAACACATTTAATATTAATAATCGTCATGCTATTACAGTGCACATAATCATAAAAGTCACAGAATGCTACATCTAGAGGAAACCCTGAGAGCAAATAAATTTATTTCAGAGTCAAAACATTTTTATATAACCACCATAGAATAATAATATGGTGGTAGGTAAGTACACGATTATAACCCAATATATTAAAATCCTCAGCATTTTCATGTACTTCGTTTTGAGCTTACATATACATTTGAAAACATAACTAACTGAAGAGATATGTGTGATATATTTATTTCAATTCCCAAAAAATTCTTGATCCAAAAACGCATCAGAAGGGGGAAGGGTACACAGCTTAAGTGGCAGATCACATGCTCAGCACGCACGAGGTCTCGGGTTCAATCCCCAGCACCTCCTCTAAAAATAAGCAGACCTGACTACCTCCCCCCCCCGCCAAAATAAAATAATTAAATAATATAATAATAAGTTTTTTTAAAAGGCATCAGAAGGTCATTGCAGTGACTCCGTATTGCGCTGTGCACAGGCCTTTGCCCCCCAGGTTAAACACTCTGGCCACAAGATGACCCAGGGCCACACCCGGCTCCAGTTTGCTCAGAAGAACAGAGGAGGGGCCAGACCTGGCCACGTGCAGCCGGGTTTTCCTCGGCCGCAGCGGGGACCCGGCAGCGGCACAGGCACAGGACCCACACAGGTGTGAGGAGAGGAGACCCACCTGGGGTGGCCCAGGAGCTGCCCTGGCTTAAAATCTTCGGGATTAAAACCTCAGACCCTAAACTAAGTCAGTACCCTTGTCAGTCAGTTTCACAGACATAAAGACAGACCAATTAGTGGGGCCGCCACATTGCGGGAAGCCCAAAGCATGGTGTCCATCAGCTATTTATAGCTCATTTGTTGTTCCTGCCAGTTTACTTTTTAATTTAAAAAATTTACTTATTTATTTACTTACCGTTATTATTCTTTTACTTTATAAAATAACTTTTAGGTTTTTCTTTAGTTATTTTTTTTAATGGAAGTACTGGGGGTTGAACCCAGGACCTCATGCATGCTAAGCACACACTCTGCCATTAAGCTATACCCCCAAACCCCTTCGTGTTTTGATATAAGGTCCAGTTGTAGCCATGTTATCCTAAGGAGGGTTGCCTGGTAACAAGTTCACCTTTGCTGGTTTACCAGGGAAACTGAGACAGACAGTGTGATGGAAGGTCAGCCTGGAACCACGGATCAGGTGCAGACCCTTTGGGGCTGAAGGGGAGGTTAAGTCCCTGCTTTCTTGTCCTGTCCTGGGACACCAGGCCATCTGGTGACAGACAGGAGCTGATTCTGGAAGTCTGGACTTACCCTGACCTGATGTCACTGCACAGCATTCACATGAAATATTAGGTGAAAAGTTATAACCCCAAACAGCACCCACAGCACAGCACAGCTCCCTGACTGTGACCACATTGTTCAAGCTTATAAAGAGCTTGTCTTAGGAGCAGAATCCAAGACTTTGTTCACTTTGGGTGAGACTATATTTCTTATCTCCCTTTGACTTACCAGAGTTCTCACTTGGTCACATAAAATTAGATCTGGATTTATTAAATTTCTTACTTATATTGATATTCGGAGTATGAACAGGTCTTCACTAGCCTATATTGTGCTTAATACATAGATTCCAAAGTGATTTTCAATCCATTAATAAATGAAGGTTTATTTAGCTATTTCCAAGAGCCAAACATGATCCTAGATAGTTTGTAAAGGAAGGCAGATATTAGATTAAAAATCTTGTCTTTACAGAACTTTCCATTTTCAGTTCAGTTGAGAAATTAAAACATAGGGAGGAATTAACCAAATCAGACAGAAAATGTGCTAAGTATCAACAACAAACACTCCACTGCAGACAGACTGCATTTTATTGTGCTGTCTCAAAAGTGAAGGTCTGTGGGCAGCCCTGTGTTAAGCAAGTCTATTAGCACACTTTTCTAATATTCACTCACCTTGTGTCTTTGTGTCACATTTTGGTAATTCTCATAATTTTTCAAACTTCATTATTATTATATTTGTTATGGTGATTTGTGATCAGTGATCTTTGATGTTACTATTGCAAAAAGATGATGACTTGCTTAAGGGTCAGATGACAGCAATTTTTTAGCAATAAAGTATTTTTAACTAAGGTATATACATTGTTTTTTTAGGAACGCTAATGCACACTCAACAGACTATAGCATAGTGTAAACATAGCTTTTATATGCACTGGGAAGCCAAAAAATTTGTGTGACTCACTTTTTTGGCGACAATCACTTTATTGTGGTGGCCTGGAACCAAACCCACAGCGTCTCCTGGGATGCCTGTAAAGGACAGTACATCTCCAACAGGGATACAGCTATAGGATAGCACCAACCACAAACACCATCAAACCCATTAGAGAGGGATTATTTTGACCAATGTGCATCAGTAAAGGCTCAGGAAGGTCATGAGAACTGAGTTAGCCTTTAAATAATGAGTCAACCCTATCCTGGAATAATGTATAGGATTTATGTAGATTTTCTATAGACTGAACAGAAGTGGTTCTCTTTTTCCAGATTCAAAACATAGTGGAAGTGAAGTTTCAGCCTCGGAATCCAGGATGTTTTCTTTCTTCTTACTGAATATGGAGAAGTAACCACTCATCTCAAGGAAAAGTAGAAACAGTTTGGTGGGGACCCCAACTCCCTTTGTCCACATACGCCATTGAACGTGAGACCGTGTCTTAGCTTCCATTCTGAAGTCTCAAGGTTCCTGACAATCTTCCGTGTCTTACAAAATACCTATTACTCTACTTACCAAATTGCGCTGTGTTATACGGATTCAGGATCTTTATTCCCACCAATATCACAGGGCTTATCACATACTAGGTGCTGAATGCACATTAAACAGACCAGAAGTAACAAGAAAAAGATTCAATGCATGACACTTCCCTCAATACCAACCTAAGGGTCAGGGTCTGCGTCATGGTGAGGATTTCTCAAAAGTACCTAGAATAAGTTGGATGGCCATACTTTCTGGTTTTCTAGGGAGAGTTTCAGTTATGTCTGTTTCCCTGCAAAACTAATAATAATCTCTTTTTTCACTCTTAATGTTCTCAGAGTTTAGACAATAAATTATATGGCCATCCAAATTATAAGGCTAATTTTAAGATGACAAGTGCCATACTTCTTTGCCTATTTTAATACCATGAAACAGAGATAACCATTTTTAACAACTTAGTGTAATCATTTCTCTATTTAAAAGCATATATATGTTAAAAAAACATAGAGTCACACTTTATGTATGTCTTATATTCTCATTTTCTTTTAATGCAAAATAACCTCTGGCTTATGAAAGGAACAGGCACTCTAGTGGTTTGCTGGAGATGATTTGCATAGACTTGCAAGAGGCAATTAGGGACAACCTTCCCAAAGGTGTGTTCACTGTTGTTGAGTTGGACACAAAATAAGCCACAATGGGTGTATTGACACCATGGAAATTGGCAAACACTACAGATCAGAGATCAAGGTTTGCTTTTTTTCTTTTTTCTCCTTTTTTTTTATTTATTTATTTATTTATTTATTTATTTATTTATTTATTTATTTATTTATTTATTTGAGAATCAGCTGTAAAACACTTACCAGCATGACAGTGGGTGCTAATAACAGACAATTAAGATAACATTGATGGAGGGAGGGTATAGTTCAAGTGGTAGAGTGCATGCTTAGCATGCACGAAGTCCTGGGTTCAATTCCCAGTAACTCTGCTAATGATAAATAAATAAATAAACCTAATTACCTTTCCCAAAATAATGATCAAAATAAGTTGATCACTGGTAAGTCCAAAAAAGAAAAATTACCCATAATCCTACCACCTGGGGAGGTTCCCCCTTGTCAATGCTTCAGTGTTTTCTGTCTTATTTTTTATGCTAACACATGTACACACACATCAAAACACACAGTCATTATAAAGTAAGGGGATGTGTTTTGACCAGATGTCACAAAATATAACCATGTAAATGGGTATCATCCTTTGAAGTAATCATCTGATGAGTCTGATTGTTTCTTCTAAGAATGATTCCATGGCTCTAAATGCTTTTGGATCTCCTGTGTTGTGACTGTCAGAGAACCAGTTAAGAGACCCACAATGAAATCACATCTGATTTTCTTAAGCCTAAATTAGAATTCCCAAATTTATCACTTAATTTATACAGGAGACTAGATGTTAAGTGAAATGTGTGTTTTTTCCCCAAATATAGCCATAAAATGAAGGCTGAAACTATTCAAAACCATGTTTTCCAAACTCTGAAGACAACTTTGCAACAAAAAAGGCATGTTGCTTTGTAGGTGGCGGTGCTGGGGTGGGAGGCAGAGGGGTGCGGGAATGTTGCATTGTGTAAGCGCTTTGCAAGCCGTCTGTTTTGAAACAAAGATTCATTTGGATGTAAAATTTCTATTATGAACCTTAAAAATCTATCACTTTATTTTATAGGTTCATCTTCTCTATGAGTGTATTTGTGTACAAACAGTTGCACATTTTAAGAGATAATTTTAGCCATGATTTATATATTTAATGCAACTCAAGTTATGTATTACACATTTTAAGTTAAGTTTGATAAAAACTCAAATGTATTTTCCTAAGCCCTTTTCTCCATAATTCTTAATCCCATGTGCATTTTCAAGGAAATGAATTCCGTGTGTTTCTTATTCCATACACTTAACTCGTCAAACAATGTTTTGTAAGGACCCTTTGATATCCAAGAAGCCCTTTGAGTCCTTTTATGAGACTCTTTAAGCCCTTCTTCTCAGAAACAGGAAGTCATGTTTGGCCAGGACCAAAAGAACTTGCATACCAAGTGGTTCAAGTTCAATTTGAAAAGGCCACACCACCGAGCTTGGAGGGGCTCTCAGCGGGAAAACACATGCTCTCCAGGCCCCGTGAGGAAGGCCTGGAGGGGCTGGGTCTACTCAGAGACCATGAATTAAAGAGCATGTATATACTACATAGGCGTTGCTTAGAAATTTTAAGAGATGGCAGGATCATTTTCAAATGAAAGAAAAAAAAGCAAAACACTTTCTAAATTCCTAGGGTTTGACTTGCAGCATTTTTACCGACTTATTTATGCGTGTTTTATGAGGGGTGACACTGCCGAGTGTGGAGAGGTGTCCTGCATGTGGCATCTCGCTTCTGCCTGGTTACATTTAGGCAGATCGCATAATTAGGTATTTCTGGATTTTTTTGTTTGTTTTTTTTTTCTTTCCTCTACCCACACGCTGCTTTCAACTTGCTGTTTTTCTGCCACAACCACAATCCAACACCCGATAGGGGTAAAGTCTTCAGGGAATTGTTTCCTTTTAATCCATGAATTCCTCCAGCTCATTTGAACAGGGAACTCCGTGCTCAAACCTTAAAATGCCCTATTAGTTTGGGTTCCATGAGAACGCTCTGAGATGTTGGGAAAATCTTACAGGGAGGTAGACATTTGCACATAAATGAAGGAAAGATAACTTCATTTAAGCCTAAACCGTGCTGAAAAATAAATTAGATTTCTCTTTATGTTAAATGTCAAAACAAAGTAGATGCTGACATTCTCAGCAGGTGAGAGATACATACATAAACATATGTCTAGTTTAATACAAAATAATAAAACAGCTTTAAAAAGTAAGGTTTCTGTAATTTTATCATCAAAATTGTATATAGCAAAGTGAGAGGAAAGGGCCATCTTATATAACAGATGAAAAAAAAAGCTTATTTAAGGTTAAAACTTTTGAGGTTAAAAAAATCTACAAGTTTCTTATATCTATATTGAAAACATAAAGAAAAAAAGACTTAATATATACTCACTGCTGTAATCACCGCCATGCCTGGAGTTAAGCACTGGCAAGTCTGTTTTGCCCAGCGTCCCCCCTCTGATGTCATCGGAATGGCCATCAGGGTCGTTAATCATAGAAGCTTCCCTTTAGATATTTTCCAAATGCTTTCAAGCCCTATTATCTCATTCGACCCTTATAAAAACCTCTAAGTATAGATAAAACAGGTATTTAATATTGCCATTTGACAAGAAAAAAGCCAGTCCCGGAGAAGTTAAGCAACATCCCAAAAGGTCGTAAAGCTAATGAATGGCCAAAGGAAAAAGCTTTAAGCAGAATCGGTGCTGTGCTCAGACCTTCTCGTGATTTCTTCAAAACGACCCCACAGGGTCGTTGCTGTTGGTCCGAGAGCAGGAGGCTGGGCTCTGAGAGTCTGACAGCTGGATCGAGTCTGCGTGGTGAGCCAAGCGGTGCCACTGGGACCCACGGTGGCCTGACTTCAAGGCCCATCACCACATTTCTTCCTTCCATCCAAAATCAGAACCCTGTGCGTGTGTGTGGCTGTGACCCCGGCTCTGTCCGCCCCTGGGCACGCCTCATGTTCCCAACCAGGCTGTGAAGACCTCCGTATGAGCTGCTCAATGTGGGTTTAATGTAAACCCAACCATGGGCCCAAACTAATGACGTCTACTCATTAAATTAGCTCGAAATGAAACCCAAAATGTGTTTTTCTACTTTGTGAATTGAAACAAAACTATGTAAAAATATATTATTAGCTGAACAATTTAGAGGAGCACTGAAGGTATGCAAAGTTGTAAGGAATACAGCGAGCCCGCTGGCTTAGGGAGGGGACACGCAGTGCCGTGGACGGGTCTGGGCTGGAGCCACGCCGTCCTGCTGGGAACCCTTGGGTGCCCTTCCGGCCGCACTGGAGGTGGGGCCAAGTCCCCCAGCTCATTAACTCAAGTGGAAGGCAGGAGTTTAACAACAATCACACAGGCTGGGTTTGCTGAGCCCACTGAGAGGTAAGTTAGCGAAGCAGCTGGTACAGAGTGTGTTTAAATGGTTGTGAAGAGGGTTTTTTTTGTTTGTTTTTTTCCTGTGGAACCTGAAATGAATGGACGTCTTAGTATTTATCTGCAAGACAACACCAAGAGAACAGGAGTCAATTCTAATGCGTTGTGAGAAGTTACTGCAGAGACAGGCATTTGATACGATGTCATTAGTCTTCAGCACACAGTAAGCAAGAACACATCTTTGGGGAAGTCGTTAAACAGGGTCCACCAAAGAATTTTTCCACCAACTCTATGGGACCTCCTCTGTCATAAAATAAAAAGGGGAAAAAAAAACTGTTATGAAGATGAGAAGAGACTGTCCAGATCTGCCATTTAGGGTCCAGAGAAAATAGATAACTTAAGTTTAGCATGCACAGAAAAACAGGAATCCTTATTACAGTGTGACCCAGAGGAGCACATTCTAAAAACTGAAAAAAAAAAAAAAAAAAAAAAAAGAAAAGAAAAGAAGCATTTGGAAAGGCCAGGATGCACTGGTGACAGGTCTTATGGATTGTTCTTTTTAAGGAAAAAAAACCCAAAAGACGATTTTGCTTTTAATTCAGGCACTAAATGTTACCCAGTGGAAATCTCACAGAATTACTTGAAAGAAAAGGGAAGTCCAGTTGCTTTGAAATGAACGTCTCTGACACGCTGCGATCATTCATACCATCAGTATTCCTTAAGGCCTTATTAGAAGCAGGTCCCGTTCAGGGCAGGACTGGGAAGAAAGGGAAAGATGTTTAACCAAGTTTAATAAGGAATGGACACCATGCTCAAGGAGCTCACAGTGAAGCAGGAGAGACAGACAAGCTGGTGGCAACTCAAACACAGCGTAACAAGGAGCCTAATAAAGGGAAATTCAAAGCCCCCGGGAGTGGAAGGAGGCGACGTTTGAGCTGCATCTTAAATGGTGAGCGAGGGGTCTCCTACTTCAGAAAGAAGGAAGGAGCATTTCAAAAGCAATCATGTATTAAAAGATACAGAAATGGGGAGAGACGCAGTGCGGCTTATTCACAAACTGAATATATTTTGGTAGTGTTTGAAAAGGGGTATTTGCTGAGAAAGTGTGATAAAGAAAAGCTGCCCTGACATCTGCTAAGACGGTAAGGGAGACTTTATTCCAGACTGTTGCATCAAATTCAGCCCCAGACACACACAGCAAAGGCAGCTGGGGATCGGAGCCAAGCCGCGGGTGAGGGGGTCAGGGGACGGAAAACCACCAAGAGGGGACAACACGGGAAGGGGTTCTTGCTGCTCTGGCCGAGGGCTTAGATGTGAGGACGGCTCAGGGCCAGGCTGAGCTGGGGAGAAGGCTGAGAACAGCCTGAATCCACTCTGGTCAAGCAGAGAGTCTTCACCAAATAACAGGATTGGAGCTCCGGTGAAGACGGGATCGGAGGCTGGCTTGGGACAGGCCGTGTGCATGGAGGACTGACTTTCATCACCTGGGAAAAGAGAAGCCATTGCCACATTTGGGGATTTAGAAGCATATTTTTAGAAGGGCTTTTCATTTTAAATTATTCTCATCATTGTGATATTTAGAAAAGGACAATTTTACTAAATGAAGATCTGTGGCAGTCACGCATCTATTTGAAACCATTCATTTCATAAGGAGTAAGCAAGTCCTTCTCGTGTACAAGCTAGGAGCCCCCTGGAAACTAAGCTGAGGACTTTGTCATCAAGGAAGTCAAAGTCTAAGATCCACCAGTCTGTATCAAGGAACGCAGCTCACTGGACCAACACAACAGTGTGGCCAACAAAGACAAAGGAACTTAAATGTGTGAAGATGGACCTTGGTGGCCACACCAATGCTTATCCAGTTGTCAAAACCAGAATAAGATCGGCATCATTGAATAAAAACCAAAAAAGAGGAAAAACACGGACTTGTGTATAGAACATCTCCTAGGTCAACTTCCGGCCCTGCTCCAATCCTAACTCTATGACCTGAAGATCCTTAGCAGTTCCAAAACCCAGTTTCTTTACCTGTAAAGTGAAAATTGTGACACCCTTTTTGTGGTGTGCTGTGATTTAGACAGAGGATCCTTCTAAAATCCCTAACACCTTTCTCATGATAGGCACTCAACAAATGTTCGCCTCTGGAACGGAGAGCTGGGTCACATTTGCATGTATTCAATCCTTTTGTTTATCTCTTCTCTGCCAAGGGATTGCATTAAACCCCTGGAAGCAATCTCTTCACCTTTCTCCGCAGGAGCCCAGTTCTCTGGTGTTCAGAGCCCACAGGACCTTCTCTGAATTCTGGGGCGGAACAACGACTCATGGCAAAACAGTTCTTTCCCCTGGCTCTCACACGAGGTGTGGGCCCACTCTTGACAATAAAAAGAGGTCTCCGGAGAACTGAAAACTAATTTTCAGAAAGAATAAGTGAATAAATATGAGTTGAAAGGGGGAAACAGTCTACCCAATGCAAAACTGAAATGTGCAAACTATAACAAGCAAATGCAGCTTTGACTGCGTGGATGTTAACAATCCGGACCCTGCGTTCCATCCGTTTTGTTTGTGAGGTCCCCCTGAAATGGCCTATAAAACCTGGGAAGCCGGGCAGCTTTCTCTAGGGGATCTGGGGGATTCATAACCTGTGGCAGCTGATACTGGTAAAACAGGTTATATGGAACCTTAGAAATTACAGCTTGGTTGGGCCAGTATTTATTGCCTGTGTAATGTACAGAAACAGTAAAACAGGGAAGCACGGGTTTCCATCTGTGCCGCATTAGAACGCCACGCATGAGGAGAAGAGACATTTTTCATTTAAAATGGTGGCAGCCCTGCAGACCTTCTTCCTTTGATATCCTGCGCTACCACATGTGATACAGCATAAACAGACCGGCTGCAAATATGAATCCTTCCCGTCCTGAGAGCTGACACATTCCAGCACTCGCGTCTCCATCAAACATACCTTCTACAACGTGAGTCGGAGAGTTAGAGCAGGAACTCCCACTCTTCCCCACTCTCTCCTTCGATTCTCAAGCTGATTCGCTTTCTTTTCCTCTTTAGGGACAAAAGAACTACTGCAAACGTCCCCTCAAGGAAACCTCTGGAGTGCACACTTCTCCACGATGCTTAAGGTGGCTGACAAACCACCCTCAGAAACAGGGCGGGAGGAATAAAGGCACAGGCACTGGCCATGGAAGAGTTAAATCTTCATGTCATATTAAAGCTCTGCTGAGCTGCTGAAGTCTCAGGTTCCCTCTAAGGCTCAGCCTGAGTGATAGGAAAGGAACCCTATCCGGTCTTATCTACAGCCACACGGAAGGTGAGAGAGCAGGTACACCAGATGGCCATGCTTTCGGAGCAGGAATTTGAATAGCTTTTTTTGTCCTGGTGGTTTTAGCAAGCCCAGTGGCTGGGCAGAGTCCTGAGAGCTTTGTCATTCCATCTGGGACTTTTCAAGAAGTCAAGAGAAAAGGAGAGTCAAGTTCAAACAAATAAACAAACAAGCCAAAGAAAAGGAAAACGCAATCAACTTAAAGTTGCCGGAGGTGAGAGCTGGGAAGGGGAGACCACCACGTCTACCTTCCCTGCCACCTAAGTCTTTCAGAAGTGCTTCTTTCCTTTGCAAACACACACTTTGTATTTGAAAAACAAGAAGCCTTTACTGCCTTTGAGACCTGAGATTGCCATTTGCACTTGGTTGAGTTCACGATAACGTCTACAGGCGGTTGTTAGGCGGGAGCTGGATACTTCCTTGGGGGTCAGCTATTGAGTTAAGGCATAAAAAAGTTAAATTTGCCCAAGAGCACGCAGCTAGGAGAAGAAAAGCTACAATAGTTTACAGCAAAAGGGAAAAAAAAGAGAAGAGGCTTTTGGAATCAGATTAAATCATACTGCCAGCACTCATTAGTGTAATCTGGGGAAAATCATTTCGTTTCCTGACCCTCAGCAGCGTAAGGTTGTCATGGGAATAAATATGATGTCTGTATCTGAAGGCTCTGTGTTGACTGGGTCCGGGGATGGTCTGAAGGCTGCAAAAGTGATTTTTAAAATACTTCGAGTCATTCCAGCCTCCTTAGTTGGAAACCTGGGTGATTAGTGAGAAAAAAACGTCACTTTGTTCTGGGAGGAGTCACTTTGCCCATCTGGAGCCCAACCGCTGTTCTTTGCAAAACTCCTCACCCTTGACCTGGGTCAGCTGTCTCTCCTGGCATCCCTGGCCCCTGTGCAGGCCCTCCTGGACCTCAGGACAGGACAGCGTGGCAAGGCAAGCGGAAGCCGGGCGCGGCGCATGAGCTCTAAAAGGAGAGAGATCTCAGAGCGGCTGGATGGACTGCCTCAGGTCTCCGTGAGTAAGGCCGAGTGTGTCAGCGAGCCCAGCTACAGCTCAAGTGGGCGCGCTGGTCCCAGTGGTGGAGGAATGAGGGCAGCCACGCCCTGCAATGGGAGGACCTGCCGTGGGAGGAAGTGACCGGAGGGGATGGGGCCGAGAGACCGCAGGAAGGATGCAGGATTGAGATGCCAAGAGCGGCCAGCTGATCAGCAGAACTCAACCGACGTCAGGAAGTCACATGTGCTCCCTGAGAGGGGAGTGCAGTGATCTTGCCCCAAAATGGGAAGAAGTAAGAAATTCTTTCTTTTTTTGTTTCCTTCACTCCATTCTCTTAAAGCAAGCAAACATTTTTTTTTTTTTTTGGTATTGAAGTGTAGTTGATTTACAGTGTTGTGTTAGTTTCCAGAGTACAGCATAGGGATTCAGTTATATATTCCTATGTACTCTTTTTCATTATAGATTATTACAAGATATTGAATGTAGTTCCCTGTGCTCTACAGTGGGAACTCGTTTATCTACTTTGCATAGAGTAGTTTGTAACTGCTAAGACAAATATCATATAACTTATATGTGGAGTCTAAAAAAAAACAATCAAATGAACTTATTTACAAAACAGAAAGAGACTCACAAACCAAAACTTTTTTTTTAAAACAAAAAAATAACATCATGCAGGGAATTAGTGGCCACCACCCGTCCTCTTTCTCTGCTAAAGACACAGCCTGTCTCCTGGGCAGAGACAAACATCCAAAGACATAGAGCCAGGTTCTGCTGTCTGTGGAGAGACGGACTCATCACAGGATGGTCTCAGGGGGCCTCAGTTCTTACGAGGAATTTTCCCTCGACTATCCCATTATATTTTATCTCTTTATTTGTTAATTAATTGTTTTTCCAAGTGGGTGACCAAACAGGTGAGATACTCTGAGAAGTAACTCTGCATCAGACCTGGTCATTTGTAGAAAAATGAAAACAGGTCCTGGTCTTTGTCTAACTTTACAGCATCATTTACTAAATTATGATGATAGTAAACTTGGGACACATCAGCCAATGATCAAAAGAACCTCCCTGGGCCAGGTGAAGTTTTCCATCCAAGCAAACCAGGAAACGCGATCCACGGTCTCGCACGGTCACTATGTTGACCAATAAACTATTTAATCATTCTTTTGGGTACATTTTTCATTACTTTGGTAATTCTCACGTCTTTAACGAGCAGAGGGCTCCTGAGTTGAGGTAGGTCTCAGATTATTTTTGCTTGTGGTAGCCCTGTCACAAGTTTTTACCTAATTTTTTTTTATTCTTTCTAAAGTGCACCATCTAAGAATGCATATATCAGGTATCATCATGACTGCAACTTCTTTCTTAAAAATTTTATAATTAATCCTTTGTATGAAACATTCTTATCCGTAGTTATGCCATCACTAAATGTTTGAACAAATGGTTCCATAAGAGAAAAAAAAAGAGAAAAACAATAATTTTGAAATAGATAGCATGTCAGTTAATTTCAGAGGGGTTTTGCAGCCATGTATCTTCTAATGTGCAAAATGTTTCTGCAAAAAGTTTAATTATTTCCTTTTACAGGTTAGAAAATGAAGTTAGAGAGTCTTAGTGATGAGCTGATAAATCCCTGAGATCAGATTTGAATCCAGGTCTATCTGACCCAAAGATTCTCCTTTTTTCTTCTAAATTTCCCTGCCTTTCTATAAAAATCAATCTTTCTCTTTATTACCAAATACAGAAAAATTAAATATGCTTTATTTTAGTTTTTAATCAAAAATGATCTCTTTGATGTAGACTTTCAGCAGAACATTGTTTATTTTCTCAACTTTAAATGCTTGATAAAGTGTCGATATGCCTCAAAAGAACATTAAAGTCCTGGGTTTTATTATTTCTAAGAGTCCTCAGGTCCATACATCATGGTTAAAGAATACATACATCATCGCTGCTTCTCTTGAAGGAAGCTAAGGATGTGCCGGCTACAGAGGGATGCGTAAGTTAAACTTCACTGTGGAATCTCCCAGTGATCCCATAATATTGTAATAATCACTTATAGATTTGAGCCATTTCAAAGTGAATCATAAAACTAAAATTGTGGCAGAAAGATTTATGCCATTTGCCTAACTTCAACACAAAAAAATGACTGCCTGCACCCACGATGGGATAAACAATTAGTCACGCCCCATGTAAAGTGCAAAGGCAATCCCTTGTTCAAAATGTTAGAACTTTCAAGACAAAACAGAGCATTAAATCCAACAGGGCATCTCTGAGCCCAGGGCTCTGTGCAGGTCACACCCCGGAAGCTGCCCCTGCCTGAGCTGGGGGGGGGGGGCGGGAGCAGCCTCTCAGTCTGGGGTCTAGAACCTGCGCTCCGTCCAGCGTGGCCACTCCCTCACTCGATGACATCATCACTGCACTGCTGCCCTCTGAGTCCCAGTGTCCCCGTCCCTATTCTGACAGTGGATATGTCCCTCTGACGTAGGACTACAATAAGATCACGCGTGTGGTGGTGTTTGGTCGTCAACACTGACGACCCACCTGCCATCACTTTTGTCCAGTGTATATATTACATGTATTTCCACGATTTAAAAACTGACCAGAGGAAATGCCGGAAGACAAGGAACTATGGTGTAAGTCTCCTTTCCTGCCACTACAGGATTTACTGCGGTAGCAGCAGTAAGCGGGCATCAGAGAATGTTTGCTGATTTTCATGTGACTTTCAGAATCCAGCCGGTATCTCCATTCGCGTGAAATACAGACCTAGAAATGGAAGTTCCGCTCAATCAAGTCTTTTGCTCCACTGCTGACCTTTATAAAGTTGCATTTTTCTCTTCTCTGCTCAGCATGCCTTTGGCTGTCTTTGCCAACTCTCTTTCCTGCCGATAAGCGCAGTTATTTAAAAAGAAAGGTCAGCGGACAGACACAACCTCTTCGAGCACAAACCAACTACATTTCCTTTAAACACAGGTCTTATGGACACATAGCAACCTCTGTAGACCTCATTTGTAAAAGGCAGTGCTTCACCCCCCCCACCTAATTATGCTCTAATGGACACTGAAGATTCACAAAGTCCTCTCAAATGGCCGGCACACTAAGAGGATGGCAGTGGAGGCCAAGGGGACAGATTTTAGGATTCCCCACTCCAGCTTCAACACTCTGTTCATGGGGTGAGATCTTAACCTAAAGCGGGAACTGGGGTCTTCCACTGTCCAGCCATCCCCTGCCCTGTGCACTTAATGCAGCAGGAAGATAAGCAAGTCAGTCCTCATAGGCTTCCGTTACAAAGCACCACAGACATGATGGCTTAAACAGCAGAAACGTATCGTCTCCCAGACCTGGAGGCTGGACGTCCAAGGTCAAGGCGTCGGCAGGGCTGGTTCCTCCCGAGGTGGCGAGGGAGCACGTGCCCCAGGCTCTCTCCAAGGCTGGTGAATGACCATCCTCTCCCTGTGTTTTTGCATCATCTTTCCCTCATGTGCGTGTCTCCAAAACTCTTCTCCTTGTAGGGACACTGCTCATATTGGACCAGGGCCCTCTTCAGGGGCCTCACTTTAACTTACGACATCTGCTGAGATTCTGTCTCCAAATAAAATCATCTTCTGAGGCACTAGAGGTGAGGACTTCAACAGGTGAGTTTTGGGGAAGGGACACCATTCAACTCATGACAAATCACAGCAGAATTTCCAAGACAGAGAGGAGCCAACATTGGCTTTAAAATTTCAAAGCCCTAGTCCTGGGTTGGACGGAGATGTGGACAAGAAGGATTTAGGTGGATAGGGAAAAACACCTTTTAAAAGACATGGTGAGAAGAAAGAGAAAACATTCACAAAGCTGAGATTTAAGATCCTGGCAGAATCCACAGAAGGTGTGTGGAATCCAGGAGGAGAGAGGGCTCATGCCTCCATGCCTGGGTCGAGTCCCGTGGAGGTGCCAAGTCGGCATGGAAGTGGTTACTTCAGCAGGGCTTAAGGACCCCTGAGAATTCCCTACAATGCACCATGGCACAGGGCATGTCAAGAGCATCTCAGAAGGACATGTGTGTCTCTCTTGCCCTCAGTTTCCTCCTCTGTGAAAGGGAACAGTTACCCTTTAAGGCCTTTAAACCTGAGAGTGTCGTGGTCGCAAACATCCCCTGTGTCCGGTGTAGAAAAGTGATGCTATAGACCATTTCCACAATTAGATTTCTCTTCCATTTCAAACACGACGTCCTAGTGAAAGCAGACTCTTGCTGTAAACTCAGACTCTTTCTAACATCAGGCAAGTAAATTAGAACAGCAGGTAGAGAAGTAATCTATTAAGGCAAGTGTTTAATGAACAGATTTGAGGGCTCTGGGAGGGTGCAAAGAGAATGGCAGATGGAAGAATGGAGCTTTAACACCTAAAAATAAAAGGAGAGGGCGACGGAGAGGAGAGAGCAAGAAAGAATAATGAAAACACAAAAATTCAGTAGAGAAAAGCCTTTGACAAAGACTCTCTCTTGACTAAACTCTAGCCAGTCCCCTCTAAGCCATCTCCTCGGCTCGGCCCCAACCTGGGCCTACAAAGACCTGAACAAACACTAACGCAGTTTCTAACGATCAAGGCCACACCCCTTGGATGAGCCCAGGCTCCCCTAAAGCACACGAGAAAACTCAAGGCTGCCGGAAGAACCGACTGGGTGCCAGCGGACACTGAAGACGGGCCCCGAGCCCCAGCCCCTGTGGGGGGGATGGGGAGGAGTCCAACTTCTGTAAGCACCAGGAGATTTCACGTGGCCCAGGCCCCCCTTAGGACTTTTTGTCATTTTCACATCTCTGACTCTCCTGAGCCCCTGCCCACCCCTGACCCCCAGGTTCCCCAATTAAAACACCCAGTCAGCTCTGTACAGGTGGAAGTGGAGTTCAGTTTTGCTAGACTCTTTCTGCCACTGCAATAGTTTATCACCAATTAAAATCTGTCCTTCCCACTTTAACTGGTGCCCACTATCATTTACCCGCGTCAAGGGTCAGAGGAAATCGGAGGGCATAATTCTGTGGGGGAGCCTCGGCCTCCCAGCACCCAGACCCCATGCTATTTCTATTCAGAGATCGCAGAGCACGGGGAAGAGCCTTTTCTCAGCCATTCGCACTGAGCGCCCTTCAACCCGGCACAGGCTGGGCACACGGGACCTGTGACCGCAGAGAGGTTTTGCTTTTCATTCTGATGACTTGAGGTGTTGGTTTCTCTATGGCTAGCCGCTCAAGAATGGAGTTGCCTTGAGAACGTATGAATGTGTTGGGAATCAACCTTAAGATTTCTGGGGCTCCCCCTTCTTCAGGATGACACCTGCACCCCAATGTTCATAGCAGCACTGTTTACAATAGCCAAGACATGGAAACGGCCTAAATGTCCATCAACAGGTGACTGGATAAAGAAGAGGTGGTATATTTATACAATGGAATACTACTCAGCCATAAAAACCGACAACATAACCCCATTTGCAGCAACATGGATGCTCCTGGAGAATGTCATTCTAAGTGAAGTCAGCCAGAAAGAGAAAGAAAAATACCATATGAGATCGCTCATGTGGAATCTAAAAACAAAAACAAACAAAAACAAAAACAAACAAAGCATAAATACAAAACAGAAACAGACTCATAGACATAGAATACAAATTTGTGGTTGCCAAGGGGGCGGAGGGTGGGAAGGGATAGACGGGATTTCAAAGTTGTAGAATAGATAAGATTACACTGTACAGCACAGGGAAATATACACAAGATCTTGTGGTGGCTCACAGAAAAAAATGTGACAATGAATATATGTATGTTCATGTATAACTGAAAAATTGTGCTCTACACTGGAATTTGACACAACATTGTAAAATGATTATAAATCAATAAAAAATTTTATATTGTTTAAAAAAAAAACTAGCATGTGCTAAAAAGCAGAAAAAAAAATGTCTGGGGTTCCAACAGCCTAAGTTCTCTTAACCTCATTTTCTACACCTGTGTTGTTACCAAAAGAGCAGAGAGCCCTTGCACCTCCACACATTCGTGTGGTGGTTTAGGGTCTTTCCCTGTGGGGTCTGATGGTTCTCACACACCCCATTCTCTCCTAACACAGAAACACCTGAGGAGAGTAACTGCCAGAGTCATCGTCACTGTCATCGTTCACATATGATGTGATGAGTTTCAAAGGTTAAATGGTGAGTTCATGGGATTTGGACACCTGCAACAGTGGCTCCCACGGTCACACCAAGATTGTTGCTTCCTCATTTCTCCCAGAAAGCCTTCCAAATGGGTATCCAATCTACCCAATTCAAATATTTTTGAAGTGGAACCAACCTTTGGTATGTTTTGGACGAGAGCTCTCTGCTGCATCGATTCCTAGCTGCATGGCATGGGGACTACGCTATAGAGCTTAGTTCAGGGGCATTAACGAAAATCGCAGAGTTGATGCTGGATGCTAGCATCTCCTTGTACCCTCTGTGCTTATTTTACTCCGAATTCTTGAGTTCAGCTCCCTCTGCCTGAATAGTGAGTGCTGCTGTCCACTGCTGTTGCACCACCATGCATTCTGGAGGATGGAGACAAAGCTCCAGCTGCCGCATAGGGCCATGCATTTATTCTGACTTTGTTGTACTTTGTGTTTGGGGCGTCGTGCATGAATGCACAATCTTCAGGTTCCCCCGGGCTTTTCTAACCACCTTTGCCCTGTGTTGGTCAATATCTTCCAGGGTCTGGTGGCATCCTGGTCTTCTAAAGGTCTCCACTCTGAGTGCAGGTCCTATGACCTCACTGGTCACAGACTGTCATTCATCATCCTGACTTCAGAGCCACCTCATGAGTTGCCCTGAGCAGTTCCTTTCTCTCCAGTCCATTTGAAGAGTTGAGCCCTAATCATCCCTCTCCTGGGAAGTTTTAAGAGACAGTGAACAAAGCTTTCTAGACTAAACCCTGCAACAGGAGATGGCGCCCCTGGGAAATAGCCTTTCTCTCTAGTCCTGCCCTGTTCGCCATCAGAATGCTCTCCCTCCCTAATAATTCCACCTGAAGGGCTACATAACAGCTCTTCTAGAAGGAAAGAATAATGTCACCCATTCATTCATTCAGCAAACGTTGGCAAATGAATCTAAGTTCTTGGATTTTGTCTGTAATTTTATGTTTGCTACTAGCTTATCTTCTTCACTGGGTTTACTTTGACCTTGACATCAGCTCACCTTATCTTCTTTGTAGCCCAGAACGAGCCCTCTACAGGGTGAGGAACGCTGTCTGTGGTCACGGCGCATGGTGTGGACCATGCGGCAAAGGTTGGGACCCCTTCTGCTGGTCTCACCACTAAGTCCTCTAGACAGTGGAGCCTGATGTTTTCCCTTATCGGGGTAACTTGGCAATCAAATCTTAAAATTAACAATAGAATACACGAATATTAAGTGAAATAATGGCTTTTCTTTTTGGTCATTTGGTAGCAATAGCCTACCCAACCAGGCATCAAGTCCCACAAAACTTTCACCCTCGCAAACAAAGAAACAGTTCAGTATCAGCCCTACTTCCTTTTCTGGCCCCAGACTCAAGTTTTGCACCATATTAACTGCAAACAGCAGGGTCTTAATCATTCTTAGTTGCCAAATAGCCTAGCAAATTACATATTGCATTGGCTCTGGGTACCGCAAGAGGAAATAAATGCCTATGTTTATGTGGAAAATATGACCATATAACATAATTGGGGGTATTTCATTTTTTCATGAATGTATAATTTCAGCAATGAGGGTGATGGGTATTGCTTAAGAATTCTTCAGAAAGAAAAAAATGAATAACAGATTTACCAGCATTGTGAGAGACTGGTCAGTGATTAGTGGCTATAGCTTTTATTATCATGAAACTAGAGCAAAATAATCAAGGTATTCATTTGTTTTCATTCATTTAGTACCCATATGCTGTTTCCATTAAAGCTGCCTAAAGTTAGTTAATGTTCAATTCTGCATTGTGGGGAGAGTCATACTCGCAGGCAGGACCAGCCCAATGGTGAGGCATATGGGACGTTCACTCCTTTTCTCTGAGCAGATGGAGACTAAGCATGTCATAGAAATAATGTGTTTTGTCTCTAGAGAGAGGATGCTGGCTGCTTTGTTCTTAGATGACTTGCTTGCCAAGCCTTCTGTTCAGGTTAGAACTTGTACATGTGGGGTTTCCATTGACTTTGCTTCTTTTGAAAAGGGCTGCCACAATTGAGATCCAGAAACACAAAAATACTTGCTTTGCAAAGTCCCAGAAGTCCATAGTCCATAAATAACCTTTAAGTCCTCCCAAAGAGTGCAGTCCTCTCACGCCGCAGGCCAGTTTCATCTCATCACTCCCAGGGAAGAGCACGGGGGCCAGAAGCAGTCGGCCCTCATGTGGATGGAGAAGCAAAGATGTGGAGAAATGGAACTCACCTGTCTTAGTCCATTCCAGCCACTAAAAAAAAACCCAAAACAAAAAAAAAACACCATAGCTTGTTTGGTTAATAAACAGCAGGCATTTACTTCTCACACTTCTGGAGGCTGGATGTCCAAGATCATGATGCTGGCAGATCTGGTGTCTGGTCGAGCCCGCTTGCCCACTGATGGTGACTGTTTTCTCACTATGGCAGAAGGGACAAGGGAACCCTGTGATGTCTCCCTTATACGGGCTCTAATACCACGGCTCTGCCCTCACCCCCAATCACCTCCCAAAGGCCACACCTCCAAATGCCATCACCTTGAGGTTTAGGCTTTGAACATACGAATTTAGGGGAGACACGAATATTCAGGCCACGGCATCACCCAAGTCCACGTAGCTGATCTTAAATAAAAGCTTAGTTTTTATGGCGCTACTTGTGTGTGAGCTGGTGAACTGAAGAATTAGGTGGGAGCGAGCAACTACTGGAGTCCAACCTGCAAACCATGAGCTTGTCCGCAGGTCTTTGGTGCGGGATGACTACGTGCAGGCAGGGGTTGCATGGGCTTTGGGTTACCTTCTGCTTGAAGCCAACGCGCTTGTCATTACCACTTACGGTTCAGAATTGTGCCAGGTGTATCCACACCAGGCTTCACATTGTCAATAGCCTAACGTTTCGTCTTTTGAGTTAATTTTAGTGACAAATATAATCACAAAAAATGCATAATATGATTCAAAGGGGAAATCACTCCTCAGGCAACTTTACATGATGTCCTATGACTGGACCACACTCCTCCGGTGCACAGTTATTTCAGTTTCCTGGGGCCGCCGTGACAAAGAGCTGTGATCAGGGCAGCTTAAACAACGGGAATTGATGGTCTCACAATTCTGGAGGCTGGAAGGACAAAGCTCAAGTTGGCAGCAGGGTGGTTTCCTCTGAGTCCTCTCTGCTTTTGCTTTGTAGATGGTTTTCTTCTTTGAGTTCTCACGTCATCCTCCTACTGTACATCTGTCTCCAAATTTCCTCTTTTCATAAGGACACCAGTGAGGTCGGATCAGGGCCCACCCTCACGACCTCATTTTAACTCCATTACTTTGTAAAGACTTTCTCTCCAAATACAGGCATATTCCGAGGTTCTGGGTTTTAGGATCCCAACGTATGAATTTTGGAAGGACACAGTAACAACCTATAACAACAATTAACTCTACTTCTTAAATTTGTTGTTACATAAATATTCTATGAATGGATTAAAGAATTAATGTATTGAATATAAACAATGAAAATTACCGTAACTCAGTATCCTTGTTTTGGACTCAAGGATGTTCCTCTGCCCACAGGTACCGCGCTGTTCCTTCACGGTTCAGCATTCTGACAGGTCCTAGGCTCTGTCAGCGCACAAGACGCCTTCAGTTCACCTTGGGCATCAGAACACACGTGCTGCCAGCCTGAGCACTTGTGACTGGCTAAAGTGAATGTGTGCTCGATTTAGGATGTGGCTGTTTGGTGTTTCCAGGAACCTTCTCATCTTCTGCCCTTAACGTGAAAAACCTCCCAGAGAAGTCACATGGCACAGAGGCAGGTGTGGGCTCCAGACCCAGAGTCACATCTCGTCGTGGACAAGTCACAGCAGAGGCTCACTTGGGCTCCGTGGATCACCCTTTGTGGGATGCGGGTTTCTCACCTGTAGGGTGAGCGTGCCTGTGAGTTCCCGGGACAGAGCACGTTTGACAAGGACGAATCCACAGCCCCTGCCTTGGTAAGTGGAGTGAGAACAGCCACCTCTCATTGTGTCTGCCGGTTGCCAGGGGCTTTATGTGCATGACCTCATATAATCTTTGCCATCATCCCACAAGACAAGTATTATTACATTATTATATCTGAGGAAGTGTGGTCTGAAAGAGATATCACATAATAGTGCTTTTTCACAGAGAGAGCTGGAATTTGAGCCCTGGGTTACAAGGCTCCTAGCCTTTCCAAACAGAAGAGCCTAACTTTGAACCAGTGTTTTTTTTTGCAAAATTCTCTTTTTGTTTTTCTCCCATATTATGCCTTTCTAATGATTAAGCCTTTAGATGGTGCAGATTTCAGGCCTTGTTATCCACTACAGGAGCTTGTGCAGGTAAACTACACGGCTAGGTGCTATAGGATAAGTACCCTGTAAATGCAACACAAACACACATTTAGACAAGCTACGCAGAGGGAAAACATTTGAGCAGATCCTGAGCAGTATTTACACAGCAGGGATGTGGGACGGGGTGGGGGTGGGTACAGGAGTAGACTTCAAACGGAAGAAATGACGCAGATAACAATGTCACTATTTAAATTCACCTCGTGGGCTGCAGATAAAAAGTAGATTGGGGTCAGTTAGTCAGACCTTTGGACACTGGAAACAACAGCACAATTTCTGAGTCTGGGGATCCTCCAGGGGTCGTCCAGCTGCTCCCACAAATATGTCCCCCTTGTCACCTCCTGGACCTGCCCGCCTCCCACCACTATGACAGCGCTTAGGATGAAGGAGCATTTTCACATGTTAATAGATACACTGCTCTGTCATCTGAGACGTGCAGACCACCCACTCGACAGCTATTTTTTCGTCCAACTACGTGGACCAGAAAGCGAGGTGGCCTCTGCGGCTACAATTTTGTAGCTGAGATGCAAGCCTCGGTCAGCCGTGCCGGGCCAGGAAGCTAGCTAGCCTTTTACACGTTGTGTCGCATTTTAATCCTTTCATCAAACCCAGAGGTAAATGTTGTCTTCATCTTCTGTTAGATGGTAAAATGGATGCTATTGAGCGATATAAAATTCAGCAAAGGCACGCACAAATCCTCAACTTTCTTCAAGAGGGGCATGTACTGGAAACAGGAAAGAAGGCTTACAAAAATAGCCTCGTGCTACTGCGTATAAAGTGATCTGACATCCACCTCTGACCTGAGTGCTTAAAGTTTGGTGGTGTGTTTTCTAGAAGACTGTAGAAAGAGAAAGTATTTTTTTTTTGAAATATACCAAAATGGGGCCCAGGATTCTCCAAAATGCATACATGTTCTTTGAGACAGTGTTTATGACACTAAACTCTGAACAAAGACTTCCTGCTTCTGATAGGAGGAAAGAAGGTTCAGGAAGAGCACCACTTCCCAGTTTGAACCGGCCCTGTGAACCCCATATGAGCATCGTCAGCCGTGCCCGGGACAGATGGAAAACGAGGCCATTATGCAGCCTCCTCATTATTCCTTGTCAGTGCTGAGCTCCACTGGGGAAATTCACGTATTGAATCTTTCTCCTGAGATACATCCCAGGAAAACGATCCATGCAGAAGGAGGCTTCAGAATATCTAATGTTGGTGATAAATCTAGTGGGAGTTTGGAATATTTGGTGTCCAGGAATCCCAGAGTCCCTGTGACCCTGACAACCCATCCTGACTTGCTGGTGTAAATGCCGGCGCCCCTACTCAGAAAAGCCTCTATCAAGCAGGGGCGGAGTTTGTCCACAAGAGAATACTTTATTGCTGCTTAACTGCCACAAGCCTCGTTTATCATTTTAATAAACTTTCCAAGGGAGAGGAAGGATTTCCCTAGATCCTCTTTATAGTTGGCGTGGAAACGTAATGGGTAATCAAGTGTTAGGCCCATGTTAATCCCTCTTAATCCCCACATGACTATTTTATTTTTATTAATAATCACACTGAAACCACTGAGCATTCTTTTTCTTCATAATGTGTTTGTTTGGAGGAGAAAAGACTAGTCCAAAAAAAAAAAAAAAACAAAAAAAAAAAACCCAGTTTAAACCCAAAGTTCAGAGTAAATAAACAGAGTAGATCATGAGAAACCCAAAGATACCAACATCCAAACATTCTGAAAAAGGTAGTTTTAATCTTACAAGAGCGGGAAGGAAGAAGGGGAGGTTGAGTCTTCAAGTCTTTACGGAGCATCTGTGATGGACCAGATGCCTTGTACATGTGACTTTGTCTCATGCTACAGGGGACATTTTAGTCTCTGAACATGAAGGGAAAGCGGCTCAGGCTCAGAGAGCTAAGGGAGTGAAGAGTGATGTGTCAGACGTGAACACAGGGAAACGCCCCAGCCTGTGCCCTTAACAGTGTGTATTGCTGCCTTTCAAGCAAATGATAAAGAATACAGCTTTACTTCACGGTAATGATAGAAATTTTCTTTCTATAACTTCCTCACCCTGCCCCATCTCCTCACCCCCTCTGTCCTGCCTCAAATGAATCATATCTGTAGTCCTATGAAACTATGTCTGCTGGAATTCCAGGTCTCATGCTAATATCTAGACTTATGAAAATTGCTGAATGTTTCAGGAAACTAGACTGAAAAAGGCAAAGTATGGTTCCTGGAAACTCTGAGCTTGTCTTGTGAAGGAACCCTGGGAGAAAATCGCTGGTACCCAAAGTCGACCTCTGAAAAATCAGGGAAGTGAGTGTTCTATGAGATAAATCACCACCAGCCTCAGTTTCTCGTGTGGCCAATGAGTTGGTTGTACCAGTTTCCTTTCTGGGCTCTGATGGCTGGGACCACTCTTGAGGGAGCTCCTAGAAGTTTATATTCTCCGTGTTTGCACTGAACAAGAAAGTAACTGCCAAACTTTGGAAATAGAGAGCCAGTGGTCAGAAGCCAGGAAAAAAAAGCAATCAGACATAAGAGGAATGAGAAGAACTGGGGAAGCAGGAACAGAGAAGGTATAACCAAGCAGGACCATCTGATAGCTGTAATGGTGTTTGCAACTGCTTAACTGTAATGGTTTAAACTGTAAATGGTTTAAAGGGTTTTACTCAGGCTTTTGCTGACCAGGATTGGGCTGGAGAGGATGGAGGCTTGGGTGGTCCACCCAACCCCCTTGTGGTGTGGGTACAGTGTGCAGGGATCATGCTCAATGCCTTGCTCTTGCCCCCAGTGCCCTCCTCTTGACCCCAGCACCTCAGAAACAACAATTGGGTGTTTTGTGCATCTCACAGTTCATAACTTACCCCAAATTGCACATGTCTGCAGTTGTTTTTAGACCCCTCATGATTTCCTTGTATCCTGTTGTTTGAGGTACAGTCCTTAGCCTGCTTAAAAGGCTAAAAGCATTTATCAGACTGACTTTAAACTGCACATGTTTTTCTCTAGAGCTCTTTTCCATGGAGGCCCTGCCCATGCATCCTTTGTTCTAAGTGCAAGAATATTAAGAGTCCCAAAGCCTGAGGTGAACTTCATACCCAGCAGAAGGAAGGGGACCATTGTACCTACAAAAGCAAGAACAACTTTGCAACAACTTGTTACCTGGTATGTAATCTCTATAGGAACTAGCTCTGCCCTTGAACTTTTACCATAAAACCCCTTGCCTTCTCTCCCCAGCAGACTCACAGTCTTAGAAGCGTTAGCTCACTGTGACCTCCTTTGCCTGGCAAAGAAATAAAGCTGTTGTTTCTCCTTCATCCAAAGCTCCGTCCTTGAGTCCCAATTTGGTAAGCGAGATATAGAGGCAACAGGGGGGTGACAGGAGGGCGTGATATGAATGAAGCAGGTGGTTGGGGTAACGAGCAGACTGGGCCACCCTGCAAAGTCTGGCTGGAGCTTGTGCAGTGCCCGACTCCTAGGAGGCCCTTGGTAAAGAGTAGCTGGTCAAGAGTGGTTCTGCCAGTGAGATAGTGAAGCCAAGAAAACAAGAGATGTGATGTTGCAAAGAGCAAAATGGTGGCCCTGAAGAGTACTTGAGATGCTTGGGTGTCTACCCCATGTGGGGCATTGACTCCTGCTCTGTTGGAGAGCCTGGACCCTGGCTACAAGGCACTCTCTGAACCTCAGGGGATGGAACGTCTGCATTTCCTTTGTAAATGAAATTCTCACACTGTTTCAATACTGTCAATTACACCAGCACCTTAGCATCTGACAAATAGGGTCAGATCTGCTCTATCACAGCGAAACCTTGTGTGCTGGGATTTCCCACTTTCCACCCCCCAAATAAGAGAGTGTTGGGACTTTGGCCATGAACGCCTCTGAGCAGATGGCTCCTTGCCATGATGCCATCACCAGGCATCAAGAAGGCAGGGCCTCCATCCTCTGGCGGCCTCTGGGTCTCCATGGAGTTCTGCGTGCTGTCCTCGGCATTGAAGGGCCCCCTTTCATACAATATAAGTTTGTCTATGCAGTTGGCCTCTGCCATTGAGAGCTGCATTTCATGGGGCTAGAGAAATAAATTGACAAAAGGAAGAGTCGCATATTTCCTTGCTGGCAATGAAACTTGCAAAACCAAGAGAAGAAAAAAAAAAAGACCCTATTGTCCTGCCAACCAAGAAAAGATTGCCAGTTTCTAAGTAACACTTGTTATCATTTAATTAATAAACATTTCTCCTTGAATTTGCAACCCTTTCCTAGGTAGTCCTCATAAAAACCCCCCTGACATAAGTCACCGTTACCCTCTGCACTCTGCACAGAAGGAGGTTCATCTCTTCCCTGCCCCTTGCTAACAAGGAATGACAAAGGGGCCTCCTCTCAGGCTCGCCATTCTGTCCCCTAGTGCTGCTCAGTCCTCAGCTCCGCCACTGGGAACGAAGTCTTAGATGAGCGGCCAGGATTCCAAGACAAAAGAAGGCCAAGGTCGTCCTGACCGAGTGTCCATCACTGCTCTCTGAGGAAGCCCAGTGTGTACACTCAAGTTGAAGAATGTGGCCTAGACGAATCCAGAAAGGCTTTCTGAGACAAAGCCTCGTCACGGGCACTGTTGTCCATCATCTGCCTCCAACGTGTCCTTCATTTTCAGCTCCCGTGTGTCAGTGGAACAGACGGAAGGAAGGCACATCCCGGGACGGGGGTGATCCCGCCAGCGTTCGTGTGTTCCTGGTATGTTTCTTGTCTGCTGCCAGAAGAGGATGCGAGTTCAGCAGGACTTGAGCTAATTCTGAACTGGGGACTTTTTTTAGTAGTTAGTTTTTTGTTGTCACTGTCTTAACGGAGCTTGAATGCATATCACAATGCAGCACACTGGGGTGTTTAAGTACGTGTTCGCACATTCTAAATAGACACATATGCCCTTCCGAAAAAGCTGTGAGAAAGTCTTGTAACAAAAAATGGAAGTAAGATAAACAGAGAAAAAAGGACTTTTTACAGATGTACAAAAAGAGTCTTTTCTGCGCGGACGCCTTCAGGCAGTTAACAGCTATTTGCTTCTGATGGGGCTGCTCCCTTCCTGTTGATTCCTGAGTCTCAGCTGATGACACGCTCCCCAGACTGATGCTCTGCTCAGACCATGCTGATGTCTGGCCCCACTGCAGCAGTAGACGTGGAGCCTTAGCAAAAGCTATGAAACCAATACCTCGTGGGTCTATAACCAAAGATGAACTCAAAAACAGAAACAGACCGCAGAGGTGAAATACAAGAAGGTGTTTTAAGACATTAAAAGAAGGGTTCTTTCTCTTTCTCTTCTATTTCCCTGGTTTGTTTTGGAGATTTATGGCTCTTCTCCAGCCAGGAGGATTTAGTATTTATAGAGGGAGACCGATTTAATGTTCATAAAAAGTTCCGAATAGACTTGCACGGACCGTGGGCTTCTCTGCAGCGGTTAGGAGGGGCTATATCTTCATGCATCATCGCGAGGGCAGGGACCAGCTTCCCTCCCCCGATCTTCGCAAGGACTTGAACGAGCTGTGAAAGGCCTTCGTCTTCCACAGGCATTTCACGTCTCACTCCAGAGAGGTGTGGCGACCCTTTCCTGCCCTTTGGTCACGGCAGCCCTACCGACTGCGGAGGCGGGAAGTCAAATCCAGGTGCCTTCAGGGTCTTGAACCACCATGACTTTTCAGACCAAGATCTGAGCGTAATATTTAGCTGCCAAATTGACGCTACTCAACTGGGCTTTCTTATTAATTCTACCGTTGATTTATTTAAAAAAATTAATCAGGATCCTTTTATGTTCGTAATTCTGTGCTGAGCAGCCATACAGAAAGCGGAACAATGTAAGTGTTCAATGCGTGTCTCATGGCTGACGAAATGAGCGAATCACCGTGTGTTGTTATGACGGAAGCATTTATTCAGCACTTACTCTGTGTGTTTTGTACTTATATTAGGTAGATGCCAAGGTGACACTGAGATGCATAATATACACATTCTGACCTTGAATGCCTTACAATTCAGCCTAGGAGGATGACCTAGATAAAGCAGAATAAACTCTATGAATTAATACAAGTTCAAGAAAAATGGGGTGTGAGTGGTAAGAAAGTTATCATTAATTGCAACCAGGAGGATTGGGTAGAAGCTTCAGTCAGGTTTTAATCATAAGACGACATGTGAGACTGGAGGGCATTCCTTTCGAAAGGAGTTGAATGAATAAAGGAAGTAATTAAAAGTCAGCCCCAGAATCCACTGCCAGTCATTGACCACTCGTAGAATGTCGAGCACTAAACCATGAACTTTACGCATATGATCTCATTTGCAAATAAATAAACAAGTTCTCTCATCATCTCTCTCGTACAGAGGAGGAAACTGGGACTTGAAAGGGTAAATAATTTGTCCAAGTAAGAACTAAGCTTGGAAGCAAACCCAAATCTTTCTGAGAGCTGGAAAGGGCCCAGAAGAGGGTAAGAGGTGCTCCTGTAGACTGGGACATTGCAGAGAAGAAAAAATGGGTGACCTTGGGTTCAAGACACCTCTGATACAACTGAGGGATGCACACATGATGGACCACGAACAATACTGGGCAGTAATGACAAGAGTCAAGTAAATAAATAGTTAAGTGGGATCACACATCAGCAGTGCTCCGAGGACAGTGGCAGGAGTCAGGGGACTGGAGGAACTCGGAACAGGCTGCCCTTGCTGAGCTGGGGGACTTCAAGCAAGTCACTTCACTCTTTGGTCCCTCCATCACCCTCAAATGAGAAAAATCTGACCCTACGATTCCTCCAGGTCCTTTCAATTGTAAATTCTGAGCCTAAAAATATTAACATGGTTTGGAAAGAAAAGAAAAACAAAGGTTCAAGGGGAAAATGAAGCATCTGATAATATTTAAGGATAAACAAGTGGATAGAGAGAAAAGCACCAGGAGGGCGGGGTGTGTACAAAATCCCACACTCTTCCTTCTCCCTCCAGGGCAGTCTCCCTCAGACCCCGCCGTGCAGTTTGCGTGAACTGCTGCCCGTCCGTCTCCCCAGCTGGGCTGTAAGTCCACTTGGGCAAAACTCTGGTCTATCTGGCTTACTTTGTACTTTCAATGCCTAGAACAAATGCTCCCAGAAATACCTTGAGCAATCAACAAAGCATCATTTGAACATGGAAAGCAAGATTTATGGGAGTTTTGATTGAATATAAATGGACAGGTTAGCTACCTGCCTCCTCAGTCTTACAGGGATATTACAGGGCAAAACACGGAGCTCATTTCATGAGAAGAATTCTGGAGGAAAAGACATTGCATTATTAGCAGAGTGGTAGCTGACACAGACCAGGAAACCAGGAAAATAATAAAGCTTTACCAGGCAGTCAGGAGATTAGCTGAAAGAAGTGGTTTTTCTACTTTTCTAGAGCAGGGAAGTGGGGGGATTGAAGAATTCTGTGTGCCCAAACTAGATAGTTGAAGTTGAAAAAATTCTGAATGTATCAGTGAGGTTGCAGCATTATCCCAGAGGAAAAATTAGAAAAAAAAAAAAAAAAAGAGGAAAGGAAAAGAGAGAAAAAGAAAGCAGGAGAGGAAGGTTCCAATGCGAATTATTGCTGCTGACTTCTCCTTTCAGGGGCAAAAGGTAAACCGTGGATAAAAGACCCCTCCGTCCCCAGTCCCTCCTCTGGTCTTGTGACTAAACTCTGTAGTCAGAGGGTGATGTCTCCACAGGCATCCAGGTGGAAGCCCCTTCCTCCTCTCTGCGCCTTTTAGCTTCTCCGAGGTTAGTTTAGATGGATTTGGGAGGCTCATTTAGAGAATGGACTACTGACATCTTTGCTAATGTCCATCTTTTAGAAACCAAAACTCTGCATCCACTTCAATGTATGTTTAGATGCTTATCAAGCTGTAACAAGACGGGGGGGAAAAACTCTGCAAATGAAAGAAGAGAGGTTTAAATTCTTAAAATAGTAGAAAGCCCTTTACTCTTTCTCAGAATCTACATTGCAAACTTACAAACATACAGGTTTTTCTTTTAAAATATTTCAGTTAATTGTCTTGAAAAGTGAACGATTAAAATTTTCTGGACTTCCATCTGGTTCTTCCTGACACCTTCATTTTTCTTTCCTGAGACTTTCTATTTCTTACTGAGATGGTATTTATTCCTTTTTTGAGCAGTAAGTTTGTGCTTGGTGATTGAAGTGTCTTAACAATGGCTGCTTTAAAATCTTGGTCAGATAATCCTGACATTATTTCTACCTTTTCTCCCACATGTATTCATTCATTGTCTTTTTCTCGTTTGGTCTGAGATCTTGACCCATGATTTCCAACAGAACTTGTACCATTTAAGCATCACACTGTGAGAATCTGGGTCTTATCTAACCCTTATTTTAGCAAAACAAAATACGTCAGTGACAAAGAGGAGTGTTTTGTATTGGTAAGTAGATAAAGACATTATAGCTGTCAAGAACTTACATGCCTCTAACAATACAGACTTATACTTTATAAAGTATAAAGAAATTGATAGAGAAATAAATACATCTGCATTTTTTATTTAAGAATTTTAATAGATGCTTCTCACAAATTCATCAGTGAGAAAAATACAAGGAGAAATTAAATTATTTAAATAATCAAATTTCAAACCATGAGAGAGTCTTTATAAATTAAAAAAATATATATCACAAAGCAAAGTGTTATGGGCAAAATACAATGAAATTAGCAAACAAGAGCAAAAAACATTGTTGCAGATATATATATATTTCAGTATTGCAGCAGAAGACATGATTGCGAATGTAAAAGGGTCCCCCTGGGTCACCTCTCTGTGTCCTCACACAGTGAAGAGGTAAGGGTGTTCTGTAGGGTCTCTTTTATAAGAGCAGTGGTCCCGTTCATAAGGGCTCCACCCTCACGACATAATCACTTCCCAAAGGTCCCACCTCCTAACACCACCACACTGGGGATTAGGTTGGCAACACAGGAATTTGGGGGACGTACAAACTTCAGACCAGAGCAATACCTACTCTTGTTCTGTGCCTAGGGCTCTGATGCTGAATTCAGCTGTACTCTATAGAATCAAATCGATACGAATCTGTGTTTGCTTACAGCCTCATATGTTCGTGGATCTAAGTTACTTAGCCCTTCAGTGGGTTTCTGCTACATTATTTCCAAGATGGAATAAAAATGCTCACCTCAAAGCATTTTTTAGGGGCTTCAGATATTACATATAAACCAGTTGGTATATTGCATGTGCTAAATAAATGTAAATAGCCAGCTCTCCTGAAGCCGTCTGCCTGCCTGAGAGCTCCACGTGAGCTTGTCTCTTCTTCCTGCGATGCTAACCTCACGTGCTGGGAAGACCACAAAGTTTTTTGATCCCTGATGTCACTAATGGTGAATTTCCTCTCCCAGCAGCCCTGCTTCCAGATGGCCTCAGACCTGACCATTGCCCCACTGGCTATGCCACAAAATACGTGTGGGGAGCTTTCCCTGGCGCCGTCAGTCATAAGTACCGCGAGGCTGCTGTTTTTGTTTGGTTGGTTTTTGTTTTCCTTTCCTTTAAAACTCTCTGCATTTGTGTCAGAGACTCTCAGACTATTTCTACTGCCACACAGGCCCGTTTCTGTGGTTTTCTAAGCTTAGCGTGATGTGGTTTCCCAAAGTGCGAGGACACATTTCTTTAGTTAGAAGATCTGCTTACTGCTAGTGTTCTTTTTTGATGACCATGTACCATTTTGGTATATTCCAGATCTCGTTACTGACACTAATTTAACTTCTCACCCCTTCCTGTACCTGTGCCCTTCGGTGTGTGACTTGGAGCTCCTCCCTCCCGTGGAAGCAGAATACCTTTCCCCACCCTTTATCTGGGGCTTGGGCTTTGCTTTGATCAAGAGAATATGGAGGAAGTGACGGTGTGCCAGTTCCAGGCGGAGACTTTAAGAAGCCTCGTGTGTTTCCACTTGCCCCCTCACACTTCTGCCATCGCTGTGAGAAGATAAACACACCTGGGCTACTCTGTGCATCTCAGAAGAATGATTAAAAACAATTGGAGACGCACCGCCTCCGCAGAGTTACCTGCTGTGTCCCTTTTAGTTCAGCCACCCTCCAGCCAGCCCACCAAATCAGAACTGATAATAACATTACAGAATGTGCTTTTAAGCCCCTTAGTTTTAGGTGGCTTATTTTATAGAAAAGTTAACCAATGAAAAGGATATAAAGGATCCTGTAGATGCAATGTGATTTTCCAATTACACAGGAATTTTGTACACTTTGCATTTATTATTATTGACACTGATTTGAAAGGGAAATACAAGTTTGCGAATATGATTGGGTTTGGTGGGCCAGTGGAAGAGCAGATCTGATTCTAATGGTCCTTTTCAACAGATAGGGTTTTCCTAAACAGTCCGGTCTTTCAGCCTCTGCTTTTCCCTTTTCTGTTCGTACCTGCTGTCACATTTTGCTTCAGGAATGCACTGAATGAATATCACCTGGGGAAGCATCTTTGGAACAGAATGAGTTCTTGAGGGGCTTCCCTAGAAAACTGACGTTTTCCAAAATGCCAACCTGACAGAAGAGCCAAGGGGAGAAATGGACCGGTCTGGGATTTGCTGCCTTCCTCTCTATAATGTGTCCGTGATTGTGGAACAGCGAGGAAAGTTGCTAAATCTGCAATTTTATGCAGTGTATCATTTCTTCCTGAGGTTATGGTGATCACCCAGGTCTCAGCGTTTTACAGGAACTTGCAATAGAATACATTCCAAGTGAATTGTAAGTGACCAAAAGTGACTTGATCAGAAGAATTCAATTCATAACAAGATTCGCCACTTCAAAGTCAACGCCATCTCCTTTATTACCCAGCAGGTAGAGGACGAATCACTTTCTGTGGATTGCACTAAGGTCACGCGCTAGATACTTACAAGGTCACAATTATCAAGACCCAGGGTCGGACCATGAGGACCACACTGTGCTTCACTCCGTGGTGCTGTCGTTGTCTCAAAACTGGAATTTTCTTTAATTTTAAGTCTATGTGCTCACATTTCTAGACACTGTGTTGCTCATCAAAATTCAACTCCAATACACACCTTCCCATACCTGTTCACCTCACACTTTGCACCTTCACACACTCTGCTTATTTTGCAGCCAATTCTGTAACATTTCTGACACACATCACACCAAATGTGCTCCTTTTTTAATTCTTTTTTACTTTTTTAAGTTTTGTTTTACTTTTTATTTTTTTTAACTTTTTTATCGAGTTATAGTCATTTTACAATGTTGTGTCAAATTCCAGCATAGAGCACAATTTTTCAGTTATACACGAACATACATATATTCATTGTCACATTTTTTTTTCTCTGTGAGCTACCACAAGATCTTGTAACATTTCCCTGTGCTACACAGTATAATCTTGTTTATCTGTTCTACATTTTGAAATCCCAGACTGTCCCTTCCCACCCCTCCTCCCCCTTGGCAACCACAAGTTTGTATTCTATGTCTGTGAGTCTGTTTCTGTTTTGTATTTATGTTCTTTTCTTTTCTTTCTTTCTTTCTTTTTTTTTTTTAGATTCCACCTATGAGCGATCTCATATGGTATTTTTCTTTCTCTTTCTGGCTTCACTTAGAATGACATTCTCCAGGGACATCCATGTTGCTGCAAATGGCGTTATGTTGTTGGTTTTTATGGCCAAATAGTATTCCATTGTATAAATATACCACATCTTTATCCAGTCATCTGTTGATGGACATTTAGGCTGTTTCCATGTCTTGGCTATTGTAAATAGTGCTGCTGTGAACATTGGGGTGCAGGTGTCTTTTTAAAGTAGAGTTCCTTCTGGATATATGCCCAGGAGCAGGATTCCTGGGTCATATGGTAAGTCTATTCATAATGTTTTCAGGAATCTCCATACTGTTTTCCACAGTGGCTGCACCAAACTGCATTCCCACCAGCAGTGAAGGAGGGTTCTCCTTTCTCCACACCCTCTCCAGCATTTGTCATTGGTGGACTTTTGAATGATGGCCATTCTGACTGGTGTGAGGTGATACCTCATCATAGTTTTGATTTGCATTTCTCTGATAATTAGTGCTATAGAGCATTTTATCATGTGCCTATTGATCATTTGTATTTTTCCTTGGAGAATTGCTTGTTTAGGTCTTCTGCTGATTTTTGGATGGGGTTGTTTGTTTTTTTCTTATCAAGTCGTATAAGCTGCTTATATATTCTGGAGATCAAGCCTTTGTCAGTTTCATTTGCAAAAATTCCCTCCTATTCCATAGGTTGTCATTTTGCTTTACTTATGGTTTCCTTTGCTGTGCAGAAGCTTGTAAGTTTAATTAAGTCCCAACACCAGATGTGCTCTTGCTGTGTGAATCATGGATGCACGTTGTCTGCTCCAGCGGAACCTGATCACATCCCTCCCCATCAGCTCTCTGCCCCACCACCCAAGCCAAAGTTTTTGCTGCAAATCAGAGGACATGGAGGAGAGGTAGAAAATGTAAACCTGACTGAGACTGAAATTATGTGACTTTATGCTTATTAAGTTCTAGGCAATCAGGTAAAATGTCTATTGGCATACAAATTAAATTCAACTGTAGATGCTTGAGAACTCTGTACCCGTCAAACTCAACAATTCCAATAATAATATCCTGGGATCAATGTTATGAAATGGAAATGTACATGCTGTCCAAGCGGTGGGGAGGAGTGGTGAGCAGAGTGATCAGGGAAGATGCTACCTTAGGTCACCACCTGCTCCTTTTCCAGTTAGATACAGTGAGTCTGGAACAGGCTATGCCCCTGTCCTGGAGTTACACCACTAAGTTTTGCTAGAGCCACAATTTGAAGCCCAGTAAGTTTTAATCAAATATCCATGTTCTTGCTTTTTTACTCTGCTGGGGAGAAGTCTAAAAAGAATCTTTCAAATTAATATATATTTGGCATTTAAATATTTTCTATTTTTTATCAAGCTATGCATATAATACATACTGTCAAATCAATATTGCAAAGGATGATTTTTTTTCTATATTGGTAAAATAACCCGACATTTCAGATCTCATTTTTTCATGAGTTTTTTCACTCATGATTGATTTACTTTTATTGGGTTCTATGTAGAGCTGTCTCTGGACAAGGGGAGAAAAGGCTACTGTCGTCTCCTTAGTACCTTCTGAAGAAGACTGATAAAGCCAAGTAGTCGTTTATAGCCCGGGGAAGGTTAGTTCTAACTGTGGCACAAAAGAAGACTATTGCGAAGAGGCACCAGTGTTTATAAACGTCAAGGCCACAGAGCAGTAATTTAAGCACCACGAGCTGAGTCTCACTTACCCAATTTGGCCACCTCTCCCTCCCTGCAATTCTGCAAATCCATGTGGAGCACGGAACCCAGATGGGGATGGTGAGGCATTTAGTGCAGAATCAAACTCACTCCTTTAGTGAATGGCCTTAGACTTGAATTAAGTCTCTTGTCTGATCAAGATGTTAGAATCAAGGAGGTGGATTGGCCAGGTGTGGGCTCACTGACGGAGTGCTAAGATTCGGGTTCACAGACACCCTGCGGGATCCTTGAGGAGCAGTTAATGCCAAGCTCTGGCTTCGCAGCTGAGAAACACTGCCTTCAGCCCGGACTCTGCAGTTGTGCGCTGTGGGTGCAGGATGAGTTGGTAAACTGTGCTGACCCTCTGTGTCCGTACCTAGGAAAGGTGTCCTTCACCCCGGTAGCGTGCCCTGTGGCTGTCTCCCAAGACTGGCACTCGTGGGGACTCGACAGATGGCAGTTACAGCACGATGATGTCTCCCCAGGGGGAAGACACTTACCCTTCCACACAACTTGCCCCCCGACACGCTGTACAAAGGGGGGAGATGTGCGCATTCGTCTGTCAAACACTGAAGCTCAGAGACGTGCTGTTGGCATTTTCCTGGCTCCTCTAACATAAAAGGAAGGGGAAAAATTAGTGTCATCTTCATTGCTATGGCTGAAATTATTAAAAGATAAACTGAGGCATATTTTAGAATTTTGAAGAGCTTGAGCAGAAATCAATTTGAATCAATTCTAATTCGGCAGAGAGAAAGGCGCTCAGAGGAGCTGTGCAAAATGAAAGACTTTCGCAGGCAGAAGGGAGTGGGGATGAGGAAGTTGCAACGGGCAAAAAAGCAGACTGGTTATTGCAGAGTTACTTTCCTTTATGGGACGGCAGGGATCCACCAGGCAGGATACCTGACTAGTGCTGTCCAGCTGATGTCTGGTTGACTGGTTCAAGGTCCCATTTCTGGGAGAGCTGAGTCTGTAATTAAGTCATGGTTTGGTGATGTGAGACTTTGCAAAAGTGACTCCATTTAGGGCTTATTGTCTTGTTTTTAACAAAATGATTTGATTCTTTCTGAGGAAGAGGAATGACATGAAACTGATCAGAACACACACAGACACACAGACACGGTGATGAACACAAGTTTTAGTGGCTTCTTGGAGAAGAATCAGACCCAGTTGATAATATTTGACTACCAAGGGCCAGTTCTGCATTTTCCTTAAAAGTGTCAGATTTTAGTTTTGGTTACTTTTAAGGAACATTCATATGCCTTGTGTTTGCGAGGGCTGGGGTGTGTTCACCATGTAGGTGTCTCTGGACGAAGGGGCCATTGCTTTCAGGTAAGTAAAGGAAAACGGACAAGGCAGATGTTGGTTAATAACAAGAAATAGATTCGACTCCAGCGGCAAGCCCTGAACCCACCCCAAGTGACCCACATGCCACCTCAGCCAAGAGCCAGCTCGTGGTTCCTGCTGAGCCAGGATCACAGATGCACAGGCAAACTAGCCCCGTCCTCGTCCTCAGAGAGAGCCCTCCGGGACACAGAGAACTTCCGCTGAAATGGTCGCACTTGGCTGTCTCTGCCTCGGGAATTCCTCTCTAGAGGACTTAAGCTCCCAGGAATCATGAGAGACAATGAGAAGATTTGAGTAAATCCCCACCCTCCCCCAACTCCATGGCTGTCCTGTGACAAACCATCCTATGTATTTCGGTCCTTTAACATCAAAACAAAAGAAATGTGCTGTTTGGAGGTGAGGGGGACACAGCCATAACCTTTTCCTTCTCAGAGGTACAAAATTCAGCATTTATAGGATTTTTGCTAAAAAAAATGGAAATTTATTTGGAGATGGAGAAGAAAGGAAAAATCATCTCACGCTGCTTTGAAAGGGAGGACTTGGCCAGGGTGCGGGTTGTTTCTCCCCTGGCAAGGGCGGCTTTCTCGGTTTTTAGAGTGCAACGAGCAAGAAGGGTTTTAAATATCATCTAAATAACAACAGACCCCGATGAAGCCACCCGCTCCCTCCCACCGATTCTGAGCAGATACCACTTTTGCACAAGTCCTTATTGTCAGTCAAATGATCCCATGAAATTAGTCTGGGTAACAGCAGTTTTATGCACATTTTCACAAGTCACACCATTTTATGATTACATATCAAAGCCATTCACGATGCCAACCAATCTGTCAGCATTTAAATGAGGCATTTTGGAAAAAAAAAAAAGTCAGATGCAGCGTAAATGTGAGTCGTGTTGCAGCATTATAAACCACGCTCTGGTGGGGATGGAATGTATCTGGGTCCTCCGTAAGTCGCGTGCTGTTTCTTTTGGTGAAGCAAGATTAATTCCCCAGAAGTACCCATGCAGGGGAGACGGCAGCTTCTTCTGAGAATATGAATGAGAAGTACCTGCCAACATGAGCCCTCCCTTTCTCCTTTTTACACACCTGTATGCAGGGCTGGTTTTAGGCAAAACTGTGAAGGGGTCAGATTTGACGTCCAGAACTGTGTTTTGAAAGCACGTGGCATGGTATTTAGGAAAGAATCTGGGAGCCAGACAGATCTGCATTTCAATATCCCCTGTCATGTATTAAATAGATGCTTAAGGCAACTCACTTCAGCTCTAAGAACCTCAATTTGTTCTTCTGTTAAATGGAAATAATTATGTCAGTTCCTAGGGTGGATGTGCCTAAATTCCCTTCTCCTATCCATCTTGGGACAAAACGTAAAATCGTTGCATACAGAGAACTCTTTTTAAGGTACCAACATTTATTTTTATTAGTTGGTCTTCCATTGATCATTTTCCATATTTTAAGTGTATTTACTTCACCATGTTACTGAATTTTATTGTAGCTTCATCAAATCCACACGGAGAAAGGAGAATGTGTAACTAAACGGCAATGAAATGCCCACAGGTTCTTAATTCTCATGATGGTACGAAGAGCCGACAGCAAGTCAGAGCTGCGTTTCCCGTGGGACACGCATCGTCGCTGATCATCAAGCCCACGCCCTGCAGTTCTGACGGCGAAGCTTCAGGCACAGTCAGAAAGCACAAACTCACGCAGGATGTGCAGGTAAAGGGTGCAGCGAGGAGAGTGTGTGGTCCTCTCCAGCGCCTCCAAAATCAGACCATATGGGAGAACGTTTGCTCCATCCTTCGGTCAGGCCGGCCCTGCCAACACGAGATACTGAAACCACTGAGATCTCATCTGCCCCGTTGAATCAAAACTGAAAGGATCAGTTCGAACCAGATGGACCGGGAAATGGCAGTAATTGCCGACGAGGGTCTCTGTTTGAATTTAAAGCGCCCAGTCCCAGGAGGGTGTGAGGGCCAGAGCAATCCCAAACGCTGCCCTCTGGCCCGCCAGTCATCGCCAGGGTCTGAGCTAACTTTTGGCAAGGGCCCGCTAGCTACCCTGTTCCATCCTGAGGCTGGATTCACAGACTCTGCGGCTGGACTTAACGGTGAGTTTAAGAGCAAAGGAAGAGAAAAAGATGATGAAATTCTGATGGCAGCCAAGTCGACTGCTTTCAGGGCAATGTAAGGCTTAATGTCGAAGAGATTAAACACAAATACGAAGTTCATTGACCAGAGATGGGAGAAGAGGCATTGAACTGGACCCCCATGGAGAATCAGAGAGCTAGAACACCAGGAAGTAGGAGGTGGGTTCAGGACACCAAGCGTGGTTGTTACAATACCTTGGGTGTCAGCAGTTGTTCCCGTAGGCGTATAGCCTCAGCTGAGCTCATGTCAGAGCCCGAGAAAACACAGGCTCTTTCTGCCTGGTCTCCTTTTCTGGGTGCAGAAAGCATAGCCCTTGAATAGGATGCTGAAACTGGAAGTCAAGGTGAGCAGAAATAACTAACAACTAATAAGGTAATGAGGAAAGAGTCTAGGGAACTCATGAACAGAAGTAAAGCATCATGTCTAAGGGCAAGGAGCCAGCCTGGGATCTGTTAAGAACTGAGTGGGTGTGTCCTCCCCAAAGTCCTGTACTGACATCCTAAGCCCCAATGTGATGGTATTAGAGTCAAGACCTTTGGGAGGTAAACAGGGTTAGGTTAGGTAACAAGGGACCCTCATGATGGGGTTCGTGTCCTTGAAGAAGAGGAAGAGAGAAAGAATTCTCTTCTCTGCACGTGCACAGGGGACACCATATGAGGCACGGATGGAAGGCAGCCACCTGCAAGTCAGAAGGAGGGCTCTCATGGGAGCCCAACCCTGACGGCACTTTGATCTTGGACTTCCAGCCTCCAGATCTGTGAGATAAGGCATCTGTCAGTTAAGCCACCCAGTCTGTGGCATTTTGTTATAGCAGCTTGAGCTGACTGAGATCAGACCACAGGCAAAGCGTCAGCAGAAAACAAAAGTTCAGCTGGGGGCTGTGGGCGGGAGGCACGGGGCGGAGCCCACAGGTCTCAGGGGAAGGGCATGTTCCCCGTACCGCCCCTGGGGAGGGGCTGCATGAGCTGCAGAAGATGTCCATCTTGAGGGGTAAACAGAAAGCCAGTGTTTACAGAACATAACGGGGATGGGGCCTCTTCCGCTTCTACCAGGGAGGGGCTTGTGGGGCAAGGGTGAGACAACCAATTCAAAGAGATCTGTGTGGGCCGAGACCCTGAGGCCAGACCAGGAGAATGGCTTCATCTGAGGAGGAGACAGAGTGAAGCTGAGCCTCATCCGCTGGATGAAGGATGGAGTAGGAGGAGGGGCCATCCAAATGATACGAAGGATAAGTTCATTCGTATCTTCTTTTTTCTTTTTTTTTTAGATTCCACATATGAGTGCTATCACATGGTATGTATGTGGATGACTGAAACACGATGCCCTACACCAGAAACTGACACACTGTAACTGACTACTCTTCAACAAAAGGAAAATGATGTGAAGGAAAGCGGTCCATCACAATTAACCATGGAGGCCAGCGTGGGGCCAGGGATGCGGATCCCAGCAGACACAGAGGTACTCCGGGGAGAGCGACAGAGGACCGCAGAGAGGCAGTTCCAACAGTGCCACGTGAGTGATGGCCAAGAGCCTGGGGGAGGGAGGGGGTGGGACTGAGGACCAGAAGCAGTGGCAGAACTCAAAGGGGTAGAGTGAGGAAGTGCAGAGCCAGAGAGAGACTTAAAGGTGATTTCGAAGAAGGAATAGTCTTTCCTGTACACAGACATTCATTCAGAAATGGACTGAAATCTCCAGCAAGAGTTTCAGGGAAATAAATAGCCTATTTAGGATCAAAAGAAATGCCCTTGATAGGGAGCATGCTTCACTATTTGTTCTTTCTCACGTGCAGAGGCCCCCACAACTGCAGGCTCATGGTCATATTATTTTAAATATTAAAAAAATAATTCAGAAATGTGAGGTTTAGAGGCTGAGGCACTTTTTCAGATCCCCGCAGCTGCTCCGGAATCGGCCCGGTACAGAGCCTGGCACTGAACAGTCCTTTAATAAGCATGTTGAATTTGGATTCTTTTACTCTAGGATGCTGAAAATTTATCATTAAATTAACATTTTTCAGAAATATCAAAGTGTAGTTCTCCAAATTCTATATTTTACAAAAACATCAAAATAAAAATATTCAAAATAGAAGTAAATTTAGTGGAAAAGTAAGTAAACATATTTGTAGTCACTGACAGTAAACACGTTGTTGCCACATTATCCAAATACACTCAGTTTTTCTTGCAGATCTTTTTATACATTTTGTTATTACAATAAATTTCTAAATCTTTCATTTGTTGTCAAAACTGTTCTTTATATCAGCCTTACTAAAGTGAGCTTTCAGGAAAAGTTGCTTAATTCTAAATGTCTGGATTCTTCTGTAATGTTTCCTATTAATAGTATATGAATTTAGTGATTTTTTTTTTAATTTAATGAAATACTATAGAAATTAGTAAGGCCCTGAGTGGTGACAGATAATGGAATGCATTTAATGTAAATCATTTATCCAAATCAGGTATCCGGTTTCACATATTAAACCGCATACCCATAATCATAAATTTAAGAGTGATAACTTGTATTACCTGATTTTAGAGATAGAAGCTAAAACTTGCCAGTGCTCGTTTGGGTACATTGTCCCCTATTAAATCATTCTCCTAGTATTTACTGTCTCGAGTATGGAGCATTTTAAGAGTGGTGTTCGATTATTCTGGTTATTGTCAAAAGCAGGTTTTCTGGTAGCTTTTCTGAGGCAAATGAGCTAGATGATACCAATGTGCAAAATGTATGTCATGTGATCTCATTCTCATCTCATGTCCAAAACATATATAAGATATGACACACATATGCATGGTGCATGCAAGAGTCTTGGAAGCCTCGAGGACAGAACTGTTGACTGATTGAGGGAACTTTCTGTGAAGGGTTCCAGCCTCGATGCAGTTCCAACACCTTTGAAAGGAGCGCAAGAAGAAAGGAGCGCGTCAGAAGAGTCGGAGCACAATGGAGAGCTGAAGAAATCTCAGCCAAGCCAGCGTACGTCCCGAGGTGTAACCTGCCTGTGATAGCAGGAATCTGTCAGCACGAGGGCTCCCCCTGTACTTGGTTGAAGGCCAGGAGCAGCCTAGAAGGAGCATGGCTCACTCACGGGTGCAGAGACTAGAGGCTTCACTGACCTCTGCTTCCCACAGCAGGTTTTGTCAAGATCCAAGTGGCCCGTTTCCACAGCTACCACACAGTCCGTATAGAAGTAAAATTAGCACATTTCCCGAAGTTGAAATTAGTCAGTCTTTAATAGTATCGCACATGGGGCCCAACAGCCCAGGCTAGGCTTACCATATCAAACTCAGTCCATGTGCCCTTCAGTCCTTCTCCGCTGAGTGCATGTGTTACCAGGGTATGTGCAGTAACACACAAGCCCGACAGGCTCTGCTGGCTCACCAAAATTAATTCTATTTCTAATTTGTAAAGAGTTAACTTTGGTCCAGGAAACTTCCCAGGGCAGTAGTCCTCTTGGTGGGGGCTCAGCAGTCCAGAATGACATCTCATTATCAGTCCATGCCGCAGGGGTTACTGTGGCAGAAAAATGTGTGTCAGAGGGTCTTCGGCTTGGAAGGGGCACACACCTCACTCTCATTGCATCTTCCAGGACTAGTCCAATAACTAATATGGAAATATGGGAACAAGATGGCTCTCTGCCCTTGGAAGGAGATGAGAACTGGGTAGAGCTTGGAAGTTTCTAGTAAGCTCAAACAATTGCAATAGTCAGTTCATCCCTAAGGTGACCTTGTAGACCTTAAAGGGAGTCATGAGGAAGTCATACCTTGCACACTAGGATGTACCAGCTTTTCTAGAAAATATCTAGAAATTTCCAGAAACACCTGTCCTGTTGGTGCCAGAAGGATTCCCTGGGAACTAGGGGTGCTTCAGGGCAAACAACATGGGCTTATAACGAGAGTATTGCAAAAAAAAAATGCTATTGGAGAACTAAGAGGAAGAAAACTTTCCATCCTGAATGCTTACCCTATACAAAAATATTTTCATAAATTTGTCCTGCTTTTAATTTTGAGAAAGCTAATTGGTATTTATATAATCAAAACACTTTTCAAAGGAGCCCCACTACTCATGGTGATGTAAAGTGGAGAAAAGTGCTCTGTGTTGGCAAAAACAACCATATGTTTCACATTAAAAAAAAAAATCCTGAATATATCTCTTTCCATTGGCATTTCCATCCAGTCCCCAAAGCAAAGAGGTGAGAAAATGAATGGTGTACCTGGTGAAGGGCCTGTTAAGCTATCTGATCTCCAGGTATCATGTGGGCACCTGTTGCCACGCCTGGCTCGTGGCTCCCACCCGGCCGGAGGGCACACCCAGGCTGGTCCTCGGCGCCGGCTCGCTCAGCCCACCAAGGCCCGGCCGTGTCAGCACCTCCACCTCCTCACCTCCCAACCGTCATCAGCACCCCACAGCACCTATTTCCCGACTGCTTTACAAGCTGCTGTCAGGAATTTAGTACCTTAAGGCTGACTTCAACACCTTTCTTTCATGTTTTATGTTTTTTCCAGTTTTATAGTCATTACACAGCTGCAGAAAATGGCGACAAATCAGGCGAATGACTTAAAGCACAGCAGGGAGGGGACAGAGTAGCCATGCCTCTCCACGGTGAGCTCTCAAAGACAGGTAAACCTTTATGAAAGCAGTAATAACATTCCGGCCTGCGGGTGGATGCATATTCTGCTTTCTCCGTTGTTTACTGTAAATAAAGCAAATGTCTCTTCCCTCCCTGTGGTTAGAGAGGAGGCTGTGAGCTCGGCCCTCTGCTCAGGTGCTCCCGGAGGGACGCAGTGGGCAGCCTGGCTCAGCGATGCCCCGGGCCCGCCGCGAATGCCCTTCCCTCTCCAGGGGTGGTTGGTTCTTTCAACAAACACATCCCTCACTGCTGAGCGAGAGCTGTAACTCAATATTTCCACCGAAGTATTGGTAGAAATGTCACCCTTAGAAAATGTACGTTTTCTCATTTCACTCTCTTACCTGTACGGTATTTGAAATCCTTTTTTCAAAGACAGTGGGATTTGGACATGAGCAAGCCCATGGGGAAAGCCTGGTGGAACAGGCTCAGGCAGGCTCATTTGCCTGAGGATTTAAGAGCTCCTAGGGGAGAAACCGTGAAGGAGGGAGCCAGACATAAAATATTCCGAGTTCAGCAGGACAGCCACCATCTGAATTTATAACTTCACCAAAGCTCTATCTGAAGGCACAGGCTGTATGGGAAAAACGTAGAGTTACCTCAGTAAAAACGCTGCAGGGCTGCATGTAGATCAAAAGAGAGAGGGCACGGGGTGCCTCTGTCCGGGGCAGGCGTAAGACGGGGGACACCTGAGTGAGTCCCCAGTGTCGGGAAGAGCAGGGCGGAAGCGCAGGGAGCAGCACGTGGGGAGGGGGCATCGTGGTCCAGGCGCCATGATCCAGAGGGGGCGCGTGAGAAGGGAGTGCGCAGAGACAGAGCCATCATCACTCATCACCCGCGTTCTCCGCAAGAGAAGAGCGCAGAGTGGGCGAAGAGGACATGCTCCCGGTGGTGTTCAGGGGCGTGAAGAATCAGGAGGTGCTTCTGAAGATGTGACAAGATCTGGTGGGTGAGTAGAAGTTCGCAGAGTGGAGAGTGAAGAGAAGCTTTTCGGGTAGCGGGGGTGCGATGTGCGATGTCTCAGGGCCAGGAGGGCCTTCTGTGCGGTCAGGTTCCCTGTCTTCCCGCTTTCCTCCCTTTCCTTGCTCCCTCTAGTAGGAATCCATTGAAGGGTTTCTGTTGTTGTTGTTGCTTGTTAGTTTGTTCATTGAAGCACAGCTGATTTACAAGGTCGTGTTAGTTTGTGGTGGACAGCATAGTGACCCAGTGATACTTATATATATGTTCTTTTTTATTATTTTTCATTATCAGTTATTACAAGCTACTGAACACAGTTCCCTGTGCTCTATGGTAGGTGTTTATCTCTTTCATATGCAGCAGTGTGTATCTGCAAATCCCAAACACTGAAGGATCCGAAGCAGGAGCCAGACACAGCAGGCCCTTTTCCCATCAAAATTTGCACACGGAGCTTGGGGACACTCAGGCCATGAGTGTGTATGAGTTAACTTGTTGCTGCTGTAACAGATTGCCACTAACTTAGTGGGGGAAAAATAAAATCATTACAGTTCTGGACGTCAGAAAAATAAAATCAAAGTGTCAGCAAGGCTGTGCTACTCTGGAAGCTTCAGAAATCTTATGATATTCTAGAAAAACACATATCCTACAAAAGTGAATGAAAAATATGCTTAACATTTACATAATAATGATAAAAATCAATCCCCATGAGCTTCTCATCAACCTTTAGAAACAGACAATCCCTTATTCGCACGTCTCATAATATCCCTCCCTCGCTCATAACCTGAAGTAATTATACCTCTATTTTGTGTTAATTCTCCCCTTATTTTTCCTGAGAGATTGATTGCACAAATAAACCATCATATAATTATAATAATATTAGTAATTTCCAAGGTTTTGACCTTTCTGCAATCATAAATATGTGCATTATTCTTTTCATTCTTTTCCTTACAGTTCTACCCAACATTACATTTTCTCAATGCACCTGTGTTGATCCGTGGAGAAGTGGCTTAGCTGTCAGTCTGTCCTAGATTCCCTAATGCAGTTAGTTCACAATTTACCTATAAATTTGATAGACATTTGTTTGGGTGGTTATTTTCCAATATTTTGCTGCTAAAAACAATGCCTTGATTATGCCCTTACATATCCTAATTCTCTTGAGCTATGGCTTTTCTAGGGTGTGTATGTAGAAGTAGAATTTCTGGATCTTAGATGTACAGGTCCCCAGCTTTTCTGTGTCGCTGGTAAAAGACTAATGTATATACTTCCCTTGGAAGCATATGTGTTCCTCCTGCTCTGCATCTCACCAACTCTTAACATCATCATGCTGTATCTTCCCGCCAGTCTCCTGGCTGTTCAGTAGTAACACATTTACGATTTTAATTAAACATTTTCATGATTACTAATGAAGTTGAACACCTTTCCAGACATTTATTCACAAGTTGTGTTTATTTTTACATGAAACGACTGTATTTTTCCCTACTTTTCTGGTGACTTTTGTCTTTTCCTCATCAACTCATAGAAAAAGATGAAATATACATGGTGATAATAAACCTTTTTGGTTACATATGTCATAATGGCTTTCTCCCAAGTGATAGCTTGCCTTTCATGTGTTTTGATTAGAACAAAAGTTCTTAATTTTAATGCAATAAGGTACATTTTGCATTCCTTTTATGACCTAATATATAAAGATGTTCTAAAAGTTTCAAAAATTTTGCCTTTCACTTTGCAGGGTTTATCCATCTGGAATTGATTTGAATGTGTGGTGTGAGGTAGGGATACAATCTCATTTATTTTTCATTCAAATAACCAGTTATATCAGCACTGTTTGTGGAGAGCTTCACACTTTCTCCATTCTCCGTCAATATAAAATATTACTGTAGACATAAAAGAGTTTATTGGTTGTTATATCTACCTAGTTTTATTAATCTATGATCTGTATTAATATTAATTAATAAAATAATTAATATTGCTTTATAATAAATTTCAATTCTGAGGGTGGAGAGAAAATATCTCTTTTCTTCCAGCCATTCATTTCTCAGTTGGACTGAACATAGCAAGTTCCATCACAAGAATCCTTTTGGTCATAAGATATAATGGAATCAGAAGACTCAGATTCAAATTCTAGTTTTTCCACTTAGCGGATGAGCAATGTCAGGAATTTTAAATGATTTAATGCTCATGTTTTCTCCATTACAAAATGAAGAACTTAGGCTCACCCATCCAGGAGTAAAAATACAAACCTCCCCACACAGCATCTGTCATATTGATGGGGCTTTTTGACAGTTTCCTTTTGTTTCCATTTTACACTTTCTGCCCTCAAAAAAAAAGTATTTTCTGTCCACAAAAATATGCAGTGTTGTCATGTCACTATGAAAATAAATAACTAAATAAATGTTTCATTGAGTCTTTTCCATGGAAATACCCACATCCTTGTTGGAGTTTTTCCTAAGAAATTGCTTTTTATCTTTTTTTGTATCCTCTGCTTATGGAATCACATTATGCTATTGGTTAAATAGTTTTGAAATAAACATAGAGTTGACCTAATTGGAAGAGCTTAGTTAATTAAATAGGTATACATCTATACTTTTCAGAAAGACAAAGGCTTTTTCAATCACTCTTTTTTTTTTTAGAAAATCAAAACTATTGCAGACCAACATATGATTAAAAAATTAAGGACATATTTTTATCATGATTGTCTCAGTTATGAGGCACTACTGGGAAATATACTGGGATATGCAAATTCGAGAATGGAGGGGATATTTACTACCAAGCCCTTGTTTATAAAAATAGAGATAGTTGCTGTTACTTCTATTATCTTCACAGATGGTGAGTGGGTGGTTGTAAAACTGTGAAGGAAACCTCTACCCACACACGGAGATAAAGTTCGCTGCCCAGCCTCCCCAGTCCCACCGTCTGTAGGCTGCAGAGAGAGCTACCACTCGCTGAGTCAGATCCTATGCGTTGAGATGCTTCACATGTTATTTAATTTCCTCTTCATCACTGCCATCTATCTTTACTCCAATTTCAGAGATGACCTAAGTAGGTTTGGAGAGGCTGACTTGTCCAAACCCTAAAAGTCACTTGTTAGTTTCCTAGGGTTGCCATGGCAAGCAATCACAAACTTGATGGCATAAAGCAATAGAAAAGTATCTTCTCACAGTTCTGAGGCCAGAACTAGGACATCAAGGTGTCAGCAGGGCAATACTCCCTCTGAAATGTGTACGAGAGGACCCTTCCCTGTTTCTTCTAACATCTGCTGTCACTGACAGCCTTCAATGTTCCTTGGATTGGAGACACATCACTCCATCCCTCCCTCCCCCTGTGCATGGCATTCTCCCATTACATCTGCACGTCATAATTTCCCTCCTCTTATAAGGAAGCCATTGGATTAGTGCCTGCTCTAATTGAGTATGACCTAATTTTAACTTAACTGATTACATATGTAAAGACCCTATTCCCAAGTAAGGTCATATTTATAGGTACTGGGGTGCAGGATGTCTTTTGGGGGAACACAATTAAAACCAAAGCAACTTAGTAAACGACCTTTTTTTTCTGAGTAAGTGTGAATCAGATAGTTCCAGAGATTTTTTCTTTTCACAGTGAACTATGAGGTAATGTACATTTGTTTCCTCATTTCTTTGAGAAGCAGGAAAGAGAAACTAAATAAACCCTTTCAAAGAGCCAGTCTTCCACAAAATGACTAATGTGAGAATTATCTAATGCCAATCTGTGGAAGTTCCAAAAAAGTTGAAGAGGTCCAGTGCTATTGTGGAGAAAATTGTATGGAGTGGTACATTTTGATGGGCAGGCTTGCAGATTTCAATCCACAGCAAGCTTAGTAAGGAGCAGCAACGTGATACAATTCTTCCCCCAAAGTTAATACTGTGATGTTAACATTAATAGAACAGCTTCTAGAACTCATGTGGGAATTGTCCTACTCAGTTCAATGCTGGGTAAATCATATCAGGAGCAATATTCTCGTTTTGGAGCATATATTCTGTAAAAAATAGGCTAAACTGATACAACAAATAGATGCAACCACAGAGAGATTCTATTCTCTATCATATAACAAGACAGGATGTTATGGACTGAATATTTGTGTCCCCCCCTAAATCCATATATTGAAGCCCTAACTTTCAATATGGTGGTATTTGGAGGTGGGATCTTTAGAGGTAATTTGGCTTAGATGAGGCTATGAGGGTGGGGCCCTGATGATGGAATTAGTGAATTAGTGTCCTTATTTGAAGAGAAGAGGAAGAGACTTTAGAGCATTCTCTTCCTTTCCACCCTGTGAGGACACAGTGAGATCACGACCATCTGCAGACCAGGAAGAGAGCCCTCACCAGGAACCAAATCCTACTGGACCTCGAGTTTTGATTTTACAGCCTTCAACATTATGAGAAAACATATTTCTGATGTTTAAGCCACCCAGGCTATGGTATTTTGATATGACAGCCTGAGCCAATTAAGACACAGAGGTAAGATGGTGCAGAGCCAAAAGGCAACACCGCTCCACAAAGATGGACAGGAACCAAGAGTCTTTCACTCATGTTGCTCTATTTTTCCAAGACTGTTGACATATTGTTCATGATCAGAGCAGAGATTTTTTTCATGGTTCTCCAAGATCTATTCTCCCTTTATTACTTTTAGTAATATTATTCTACATATTTCAGCAGGGCAGCAATCATCCAGCCACAGACCTCACTTCCAAGCTCTTGCCAAATTGGTACCAATGGAATGTGAGTAGAAGTGATGTGGGCAGTATCTGTGTCTCTTACTGAAAAACAAGTGGCTTGCCCTGTCTCTGCTGGAGCATGGATGTGGTTTTGATGAGTCAGCTTTGACCATGCAAATTGCAACACTTTAATAACATATTGAGATCAATTAAGTGTGGCTGGAACAGCAGGGTGTCATCTTCCAGAAAGAAGGGTAACTGAAAATGGATCACCATATGCCCACAGAAAGGAATGTTTATTTTCAACTCATTTCAAAGACTGACACAAACTAGTTCCCTACTTGACCATGTTATGATCTTACACCATTCTCTGGGTGGACTCTCTATTCCAACAACTTGAAAATTGAAAAAAAAAAATCGATTGATGGCTGAATAATGTGAATTTTATGACTACTTCTATCCTCCTTTAATAAAACAGTCTTTAAAATTAAACATTTATCTCAAAATTAAAATGAACCAATGTGGTTTATTGAAAAAAAAGAAAACTTCCTCCTTTCATTATGAAAATTAATGAGAAAATTCTGAAAGGACAGAGAGAGAGAGAGAGAAAGAGAAGAGTGGAGAAACTAAACCTTAGCTGAATATACAGAAAAGCTACATGGGACCAGGTGACTATTCTGCTCATACTTAACCATCAGTGGAAAGGATACACTTCCATTTTTCCCTCCAGGGCTGAAGACAAGTGATTATATTGGTTTTCCCATTATTGTTTTTCTTATTTGCAAAGAGAACATCATGTCCAGCATGGCACGTGTGTCCTTTGAATATTTTTAGCCCCACAGCTAGGAAATGCGGACGTTCCCAGCCAATGATCTCCCTGTAGCATCTAGTCCAAGGGACTTGCTATGAGATTGCTCAAGGACTCAGTGGTGAGACTTGCTGTGACCATCCTGGATTGAGAAGGGAGAGAGTTAGCACCAAAGGACAACGGGGACTCAGGCAAAACATGCTCTCTACCCTTCACCCCAATTTTCACACCCAGACAAAATGAAGTACAAGACTCGCAGTCCCATTGGAGCATAAATGTCTGTTACTCCTCTATTGATTGAGGCTTTCTGCTGCCTGGATAGACTGTAAGAAGAATTTCAGGATTATTAGCTTTCCGTGAAAATCAGGCAGAAATAATAGAAAGGGGAAGAAGCATCCAAATGTCGTAACTAATGAAATGATACGTTGCTGTCCTCCGTTTAGACAGTTTTTCTCCACTTACGTTCACGCTCACAGAGGGCGGCTGAAACTGTTTCGAACTTAGGTCTGCTATGATACTGAAGCAGTGATAATCACTATTTGACTTACTGTTGCCTCATAAGAAATTGTCCGCAAAACAAGGTGACTTTAGCTTTTATTTCACTCTAATTCTTGACAAGGGCTTTCATGGGCTGTTCCAAGTGGGCTCCTTCACATGGTGGCAGTCAGATCAAGGGGAGGGCATACCAACCCTGCCTCTCAGTGGAGAAATGTCAGAGGATTCAGAGCCACCTTTTAGAACCATCAGTCATGCTCGACGGTGATCTTTCTAGAAGTAGACCTTCCCTTTGCCCACATTTTGCTCTTTTTCTGAAGTCATTTGGCCTCAGCCCAAGAACAGAATGAGGCTAACCCGTTTGTCAGACACATAGAGGATCTGCAGAAATTTCACTCCCTTCTTATTGGACATATATTCTTATAGAACTCCTTTCACAAGTTTGAAAGGAGGAAAAGTCAAAGTGAGCAATTAGCAAATTTTAAAAAGCTCACTTTTTTTTTTCCATTTCTTTGCGTCTGATCATTATCATTTGACGTTTTTCCAGGTTAAAATATGACCCAGGCAAGACTCCTGATTTATATCTTCCCAGAGTCTATTTGGAGAGAAACAAGAGGAGAAAACACACTTGAAAAGGTAATGTGTTTATTTGCCAAATTATATCTCTTAGAGCAGCTTAAAACTTGAGATCTATTTGACTTCAGGCATTCCGTGCCTCCATCTGAGCAATTTTTGCATCTGTAGATTATAGATAGTAAGCACTGTCCTGGCCAGGTCCCAGGGTGCTTGGAAGAATGGAACAGACACATGGAGAGTGGCTTTCAGAGCAGCCAGCAAATGTCCAGAGACAAAAATTCATTTATTTATCTTGTGAATGAAAGTCCACAGATGTGTGCTTTGATCTCCAACTGGATTCTCATTTTACCAAATATTAAAGCACAAGTTATTCTGGAATAAATTCTTCAATCCTAAAATCTTTGAAACGCCTTCCAAGAATTCATCCCTGATTCTCACTTTGTTCCTTTTCAGAAGAGGGTGAGTCACAAGGAACTAACACTTACTGGGCGTCAGCCGTATGTATTAGGTTCTCTGTGTGCCTGATCTCAAGTACTCACAGCTGTGTGAGGTGAATGACAATGGTTCTGTACTTTGTTCAGTGTCCTAAGGTTACTAAGTGGCAGGCATAGGCTTCAAACTGTTACCTGATTACAAAATCCAAACTTTTATTTCGTGCCGCTTAAATTAGCACCACTAACAGAAGGTCGTGCTCATTATCTCGTGAGACATTAGAGAGAAAGATGAAATTTTTTTTGGAACGAGTTTAGTATAGGATGCAAAATATGCATGTCTGCCCTTGTCCATACTAAGTGACAATCATCAAGTGTCACACAGTAAGTTGGCTTCCTTGCCCCCTGCCTGAGAGATGCCTCAGCAGAACAAAGCCAGCTCTCCCCCCTGGGCCCGCGAGGGTCAGACCACCACAGGGGACCCTCAGAGCTGGTCTCAGCTGTCAGGCTGGTTTTCCCCTGTGTTTGCATCAAGGAAGTGCGACTCTATTCCTTGAGCCCTTCTCTGTGCCAGGCACTGTGAGATCACGCAGGGAAGACACAGGTAACACAGGTCTTGTTTTTCAAGAACATGTAACTAAATACAATGTGAAGTGAACACATCTGTGAGAGAGGGATGTGCTGCATCGCCTGGAATCACTCACAGCCATGCTTGGAGGCAGTCAGGGTTACTGCTGGGACATAGAGCCTGCGCTGAGTCTTCATAAGTGGCCAGGAGTTGACAAGGTAAAGAACGTGCCTTGGGTGACGAGGCGCGCGCGGTGTGGCGAGGTGGGTAGTATGCTGCGGAATGGCCGCATGGCACGGCATGTGCGACACGGGGTGGAGTCCTGTGGCTGGAGGTCTGGGAGGGGTGAGAAGCATCCCGATGGGGCAGCATTCTTCCAAATTTTTGTTCATATGCAACTAAAGTTATTTTAAAAATACGCATAATGTGTCATGTGTCTTGCTATATTTTAAAAATTTGTTTTAAATTATATAATTGCAAAAGAAGTGGATTCCAGTACATTGAAACATGGGTACTTTAAAATAAAATTACTACATCACTCTGGAAAGGATCCAATGGAATGGAAGTACCATAGGAGTTTGTCATGTAACGAGCTCTTCCTTATCAGCCCAACATTTCACCTGTTCCGTTTTCACCAGGGCTGGTATTTTATTTCTGCTCTTCATGAATTTTTTTCTTAATACGCTTTTGTGCTCGGCAGGCTTTTATTGACACTCCCTCTCATACTTCAATAAAAATATCTATGAGAATTAAAATTAATATTTGCACGTCACTATAACTATAGGCATAAAATGCTTAAAATTGTATTCCAATTGAATTATTATTAAAAATATTAGTACACAAGTGAACAGTAAAGCATAAAGGTATTAAAATTTTATGAGTAATTACTAACATAAAAAGTAAACTTTTATTGCAAAAGCATCTCTTAATGAGATGGATTGGGCTGGGGGATAATTAGACGCTTCAATTAAAGGAATTACTGGACTGTGCTTCCTTCAGTGTCTCGGGGGTTGACCTCTTCAGGGACAAAAGAGATTCATGCTCTTCTCTTATAAAATGTGGAAAGGGGCTTATGAAGAGGGGGAGTTCAAAAGTAGCATCTCCCTTTCAATGAAAGTCCATCCTTGGGTGGATCAACTAAGGAAAGAGTGATATGAATATTGAAGGTCTGGAAAGCAGTTCCCTTGAGCCATCCCAGCATGATCCTCGAGAACACACCTCTCAAACGCCTCCGTTTGCAGGAAGTTGCAAAGATATGAGGCAAGATCTGTCCAGACTGCGGGGGTCATGCAGCCACTCTGAAGACTAGGCTGGGCGGAGTCTGGGGCCTGCAGAAGGTCCACAGAAGGTCGCCCGGGGCAGCACTCCAGGGTCAAAGGTGAGGGTGAAAAAGGCCGGTGTGGAGGCAGTGTCGCTGAACCAGGGTGGGGCGAGAGGCCAACCCAGAGAACAGAGAAAGAAAAGTGAGGGAGAATTAGAAATGCAAAGAGTTCATGAGGGTGGGTAGGGTCAGACACTGAGTGAAGAAGGCGCTTGTAAAAGAGTCAACCCTTCACGTGGCATGAGCCACACATGGTCCGTGCAAGTGCCTGAGACCGCATGCCCAGGTCAGCATCCGTCTGAGCAAGTCTAAGCCAAAGTTTTAGGAGGTACGACCCAATCATTTAAGGGGAGGTGTAGTTTTGATTAATTTTATTGCCAACTTGACTCTGCCTTTGTTGTCCAGTGGTTTGGTCAAACATGAGACTGGATGTTGCTGTGAAGTTATTTTTTAGATGTAATTAACATTTCAATCTGTAGACTTTGAGTAAAGCAAATCACCCTCTATAATGTGGGTGGGCCTCATCCCATCAGTTGAAGACCTGGAGAGCAAAGAATGGTGTTTCCCAGAGAAGTAGAAATTCTCTTCCAGAACGGAACATGGAGTCTACGGCCATGCTACTCTCAACGCACCCGGTCTCCTCCAATCTCGGAAGTTAAGCAGGATCGGGCCTGGTTAGTACTTGGAAGAGAAAATGTCACATAGAAACCCTGCCTGACTTTCCAGTCTGCTGGCCTGCCATGAAGAGTTTGGACCTGCCAACCCCACAGTTCTGTGAGTCAATTCACTCTCTCTCTCCAGCCTCTCTAGATAGATAGATAGATACATACATACATACATACATACATACATACATACATACATAGGTAGGTAGATGGATAGACAGATGGAGATAGAGTGATAGAAGTTGCTATAGGTTATAGATAAATAGATAAATAGGAACTCTATTGATTCTACTTAACACAGGCGTCTTGAATTAGAACGCTTAATTTCAACCCATCTGTCGCATGCTATTGGTTTGATCTTGAGTAAGTCACTGAATCTCTCTAAGTCTCACTTTTCTCATCTCAAATAGGAATAATGCTGGTACCCACCTCCTTGTGCTGTTGTAAAGACAAGTAAGGCCATTCAACGTAAATCCTAATTTTCTCTCCCATTTCTTCCCTGTGAAGACAGTGAGCATGGCTCCTGTTGCCATTCACGGGGTTCCCTGCACTGGCCCTTGGTGCATTTGACGGGGCAGAACCCCATGACGGGTGCATGGCTAACTCTATCCTCTCAACTAGGATGATGTTAGGATGCATTAAAAGACAACAGCAACAACAACAAACACTTGGTCCCACAAAACAAAACAATAATGATGACATGAAATAAATAAGTAAGTAAATAAGTATGATGCATTATTTAAAGTTTTTCATTAATATTCATCTGCAACTTGTTCGTTCATTTGTCATCTGCCAGCACAGAGGAGTAGTAGCAGGTGTCATGATTAAAAATATATTATGGAAGGAAAAGCTGGAAGTGAGAAAATCCTCTCCATTCATTAAATTTGCCTCTGCCAGTTGAAAAAGAATCAAAACCACTCCATTAAAGAGTGGAACGTGTCTACTCTGTGTAGCTCAAGCTGGGAAGCAGTTTAACAACCATCGCCCTCCTCCGTAAAACACCCCATCCTTCGGGGTGCATCTCCTGGTACTCTGGACAAGTCTGGTCTTCTCGACCTATGCAACGTTACCTCTACAGTATTCGTCACACCTGTGATAAGTTAATAATTTATTTGATGTCCGTCTTCCCCACTAAACTATGACCTCCGTATTCTTCTCCTTATACTGGAAGAGTTCCACATTGAGCCTGAGTATTCAATAAATATCTTACAAATACATGAATCAAGTGTAGACTTCTTCACTTCACTTCCAGATTGCTTCCGATTGTATTTAGTCACACGTGGTTCCCTGGGCGTGTCATATTTGCTCCATCTCCACGAATTTTCTCCGAAATTCCCTCTCCACCCTAATTAACCTCTGATGGATCCAACTATCCCTCTGCGCCCAAAGGAGCTATTAGTGAGAACTCCACAGTCCTCTCCTGCTTTTGGAGAGTAGGTGGTACTTTCAAATAAGGTTTTCTTACCTGGTGCCTGCTTCTTGTGGTTAACTGTCCCGATGCCAACAGCTGGATTGTGTGGATCTCGTCCCACAAATTATAGCCATAGCCAGGCTGCTCTGGCAGCCCAACTCCAGCAGAGAGCTGGGCATGAAGTCCTAACTTGGGTATTGATTCCGCTTTGTGATCTTGGGAAAGTCAGGTCATCTCTCAGAGCTTCTGTTTCCTTAATTGTAAACCAGGAATAATAAGAGATAACTGTACCTACCAGTTGGGGTTTTCAGGAGAAACAGAACCATAAGAGAGGGAGCGACAGAGAGAGAGAGAGAGAGAGATTTTAAGGGATTGGGTCACACAATTGTAGGGGTTGGCATATTCAAATATTTTAGGGCATGGAGACTGTCTGGACACACAGGGAAGAGTTGATGTTGTAGCTCAAATCCAGAAGCAGTCAGGAGAGAGAATGCCTTCCTTTTCAGGGAACTTCTCACTACTTAAGGTCTTCGACTGATCAGATGAGGCCCACCCACACTGATTTAAATGTTATTCTCATCTAAAAAATATTTAGGCACCATCGTCTAGCCAAGCTGACACATAAAATAAACAACCAGAAGAACTGATAGAGTGATGTGAGTACTAAATTATGTTTGCTAAGAAAAAATACATAGCACCCACGCATGGTAGGCACTTAATACATGATATACCCCCGTTCCCTTTTTCGTACAAACAGAACCATTAAGATGTAAGGTGTCTTTGTCTAGGTCACGGGCTTTGTGACCATTGCTAACCTCTCGACAGGACTCTTTCTCTGAGAAGATGGAAAGAAAAATTTGAGTGGGGTTTGACCAAAACCGGAAAACTTTGTTTGGTCTATTATTACCAAACAAACACAAAATTTCACCTTCTCTAGACAAGACCTAATTCCTCTATATTTAATTTCTATTAAAAAGTGGCCCCGTGAAACCTTCAAATGGCATATAAACACATTCAGTTTGTCCATTTTTTGCATTTATGTTTTCTGTATAGACAAAAATGATCTAAAGCCACAACACAACTCAAAGAATGTTACTTGGAAAGGATGTAGAGTGAGCTGTCTTTAGAGTTTGCAGCAAACTGTCTGGTCTGTCTTCACCAAAGGCATCCCTGATGCACCTTCAAACATAGCCATGGCCCACACATGCCCTCTGAAGTCCATTTTCTCCTTCACATCAGATCTCTGAGGTCATCAAGTCCAGAGTCTTCCTCACACTTCTGCTAAAATTTGCTATAAGCAGACATGTGTCTTGAGTCAGAATTAGAAACACAAACGGTAGTCCCATTTTTTCCACACACATAACAATTCCTGAGTCAGGAAGACAGCCCAGCTACAATTTTTCTGGACCTGAAAATTAATGGCTGCTGGAACCTAGCAACAATTTCAGGAAGATGGCCTTCAATTTTGTGAAGTGTCATTGGCTGTCATTAGCCAGGCTTCCCCTCCACTGTGGGTGAGACCATGAGCTACAGTAGATTTTTTTAAAACAGCAAAAGTGTTAGAAATAGGAGCTTTTGGTGGTGTTGGAGCTATTCAGTCTTTTCCGGGGTTTGGCTGTTTGGCTTTTAGAAGAATTACAGTGGTTTTATGTCAGTGAAAGGAAATCTATCTCATTTCCACTGTGAAATCTGGTAGAATTATATACGATGGTGTCTGTCCATGTGCTTAGCAACACTACCAGGCATTATAAACTCACCGGTGTGGATCTCCTTCCAGGTGCCCTTAAAGTGTCATTGTTGAATTTGGATAAAAATGGATGGCCATTTAAATACGGATATGGTCAAATGAGAGAATAGGAAGGTAACCAAGTTAACCCAGAAATGATGCCCACAGAATCAACGTGGGAGGAAGTGAAAGTTGGCTTTTTAATTTTTTCCACTGTGGTTCGCCGTGTTGCTCTCCTGACACTGGGTCTCCCGGGCGGCCTTAGTCCTTCACTTAAAGTTTTTACATTGAAATAGTGGTTCCTGCCCCCAGCAAGCCTCAAGCTGTAGCAACCAGAAACAAAAATCTGCTTCAAGAAAAATTTGACATTTGATTCACTGATCCTAAAGGCATATGCCATTTGTTGATTTAAAAGGTACACCTGAAACTTAACACAGCGTTCTATGTCGCTTGTGTCTCCATAAAGGTGGGGAAAAATAGATTAAAAAGTGGTTTTAAAAACATCAGCATCGATTTTTGACCGTAAGTGGAAATATTTGAATTGAATTCTTTTTTCAAAATCAGACAACGCAATTGTGGTCATAAAGAAGCCGTCACAGGAAGTGAATTCCCCTCACGCACAGAAGGGCTTCCTCGTGTTTGCGGAGTCTGTCTCACTCGTGAGCTCACAGCACGTTCATCACTGGGGCTGAGGCCCGGGAGGCAGACCCACCAGAGAGAGGATTGATGCCCCCTCAGAAGCACACTTTGTAATCACGCCCCGTGTACCTCGAGCCTGGTCCTCCAGAAAAGGTTTTACAAATTCCTGTTTCGCACTGAAAAAAATATGCTCCCCCCCCAATAAAGTTCACCACACTTTTTCCCCTGACTTTGTTTCCTGAGATGGAAAGAGTTGTGGACAAGCCCAAGGTCCACATGCAGAGATGACTGTCCAGCTCTCCTACATTAATTAGCTGCAAAAAAGGAAAAGAAAAAATTAAAAATCCTGAAAATAAAGGCTTAGTTTTCTTACCCATCCAGGAGAGATTTCTCAGTGATTCCCCTTAGCACCACTAACCGCTACATCTGTCGAGAGTTCTGCACATCCAGCCGGGAGAGGAGAGGCCAACGCGGGGCTTCGAATTAAGCGCCTTCCCACCCTGAGTGGAGCGTGGAGGCCTGGGGGCTCCCCTCCCTACTCCCCCGTGACCCCGCTGGAATGACTTAACCTCGTCAAGCCCAGATACTCCTTTCAGGTAAAATGGTTGCAAGAATAAATACCTACTTGATGGGAAACTGTGAAAATCATATAAATCAAATGAAATCAAATCAAATCTTTACATAAGTAAGGATGCCCTAAATGGGAAATTCCGTTGGATCAAATAGGCTTTATAATTATTATAATCATTGTATTTGTGAACTATGACCACGGTAACGTGGGGTAAAGCATAAACACAAAACCCAGTGCCTTAAGGCAATAAATACTTACCTACTCACAGGGCTGAGAGAGGCTCTCAGCTGGGCTCCCCTCAAAGCTGCCTTCAACTGTGTGTCACCCAGGCAGATCCACAGCTGGGCTGGCTGGTTGGCCAGCATCCCCTGGTCTTGGCCGAGCAATCCTTCTCTTCCCTGGCATCTCTCACCCACCAGCAGGCAATCTGAGCTCGGTTTTATACCAGTGAGCAGAAGTGGGCAAGGCCTCCTGAGGCCAGGCTCAGAGCCAGCATCCTGTCACCTCAGCTGCATCCTCTCAGCCAAAGCAAGTCACAAGGGCAGCCCAGACTCAAGCAGTGAGAAAGAGAAGCCGCCTCTGGATGGCAGGACTTGCAAAGGGTGTGGAGACCGGCATGGGCGTGAAGATGTGTGGCTACTTTTCAATCAGCCTTTGACACTGTTGTGGACGACCGCGTGAGGACACGGTGAGAAGGCCGTGCCCCTCCCACCAGCCAAGGAGAGAAACCTCAGGAGAAACCAAACCTGCAGACACCCTGACCTTGGACTTCCCGTCGCCAGGACTTTGCGGAAGTAAACTTCTGTTGTTTCAGCCTCGCAGGGTATGACGCGTTGTTATGGAGAACCGAGACAAGTACACGCACGCGTAAGCATCGTGCATACATGGAACAGTGACAGAGTCATACAAATTCAAACTGCGTGGTAAATGCAGAGTTTTCCTTCTTGCCCTGGAAAGGAGACGTTGAGCGTGAACGCTGCAGCGGGAATGAATTTGGAAAGAGACAGGTCACCTTGTACCTGCCATGCCCCATGAGAACCCCAAGGGAGACGGAAGGGACGAGCACAGAGGAGACTAGAGGAGGCCGGGACCCCTCCTGCTGCCCGCGCCCCATCTGGCACGTGTAAGACTTTGGCTTCCACGTTGAGCACGTAGATGAGCGGTGCCTGCTCAGCGGTCTAAGTGTCTCTGTGTCCTAAGCGCTAAGCGCGCAGCCTTTCTTTTAACTCCTCCCTCTTCAGACGTGGCCGCAGCAGTGCTTCACAGAACAGACACAGGCTTCATTTTACAGTGATTATTGGCCAGGGTTGTTTAGTCTCTGCTGTGGTATCAAGTAAGCCCCAAATCCTAACGCGAGATTATAACAGAATCTGACCACTGCGTGTATGAGGCCAGGTGACCCGCCCTCGTCTTGTGGCCAGGCCACTGGTGCTGAGGCAGCAGAGGACAGAAGTGAAACATGTCGAAAACAAACATAAAGGGTGTGGCAGATCATGGCCCTATTGTTTACAATCTTATCATAAAAAACTTTCTGATTCTTTCATGTCTTTGTTCTTGAAAGACATGGGATGTAGGGTAATCCATTTCGGTGGCCTCCGCCATATGGGAAGCAGACACTAAGGAGGAGAGAGAGGAGAGCGTGGCTGCAGCTCGACTGTACGTGGCGAGACTCCTGCCCAGAGGCTGGAGTGGGGGGAGGACGGACTTAAGGGGAAAAGGCCACTCAGCGCCCAGGTCAGAAGACGATCTTCACTCCCACTGCCTCCCTCTCCCTCCTTCATCCAACCCCAGTGGAGGGGCCTCAGCCTCTTTTGTGGGGCCAAAGGATGGGACCACTAATAATTGCTTGCGATGTCTCTGCATACAAGAAACCATATTTGGGTTTGAAGGTCACCACATCAGTTCAAGGTCAGCTGCTCCCAATCCCTACCACTAGCTACGACCTCCTCTTTGCTGAGTGTGAAGGACCGAAGGACTGGACAGTATGACCACTGCCGCCTAAACCCTTCCCCTGACCTATGCCTTCCCCTCGCACCTCACTGTGACCATGGCCGACGCCACGTGAGGGTCCAGCAAGTCGTTTATTCATCTGACCAAAGGAGCTACCAGATTTATGGACCTGAAGTCATGGAACAAACATGTTAAATTCTTGCAACATCCCAACCCTGGGTTCTGAGCGTCACAAGTATTAGCGTATTCCACCCTTGAGGTGACAGTACAGAGCAGCTTTCCCACTGGCCACTTTACGGGTGCGATGACTGAGCCTCAGGGCGAGCCAGCGCTGGGACGCCAGGGCAGGTCCGCCTGACCCGCATCCTTCCTGCTAGGACATTTGCAGGACTGCCGCTGTGTTGCTGTGATGGAGACTAAGGATGAAATCCAGAACGCTGCCGAAACAAAGACGGCAGCTTTTATAATCAATTCCTTCCTCCAAACTTGACATGTCCTTGCACACTTTGTGTCACAAGAGCGAGTTCATCACTATATTAGCAGGAAGGGCAGGCAGACGAGGGGCCCACTGAGTTCACCACCATTTCCCTGAATGGAGCCTAATTCAGTGTTTATTCCAGAAGACACCAATTTGTTAGAGTGTCATCTCCTCCAAGACATCCTCCCCACTCAGTTACGGCCGGTCAGTGACGGGGTCCAAAGTCCGTGTGCAGATCGAGTGGCTCATGCCTGCAGTGTTCATGACAAGAATGATCGATGTGTTCAAGGCAAGAACAAGATTTATGGATCTCCTCACTGATGTGATTTACTGAAAGTCGGCTTTTATGACCTAGGAGCCAGCCAGGGACATGTGCTGGGTGCGCTCCAGATAAATGCCTGGGGTGCAGCTCTGTGGGCGGCTGCCAAGAACGAGGAATAAGAAAGGGGGAAAAACAGAGAAATGGTTTCACAGATGAGACATTTGTCGAAAATCCAGGGGCTCCTGTGATCCAGGAACAGCTGTGGATGATGAGCTCTAAATAAAGGCACCGTTGGCAGGCGGTGGATGGTCGGAGGCCTTGTCATGCTAACTGCCGTGCGGGCAGGGCCGGCTTATGGATGGGCTGCTAACGGTGAAGGAGCAAAGACTGATCTGCTCTAGAGCACGCCTGAAGAGTAGTGGGGACGGTGGAGAAAAAAGAGGAGGGAGACAGTAGATTCTGAGAAAATCTCGTCTGAAGGTACACACACAAGGCTGATCTGAAAATAAGATGATGGGAAAGTTCATGTCTATGCAAGTCGCTGTCACGTGGGCATAGTTAGGTGGCCAAGGCTGCCGTGCCACCGCACACATGGCTGTGTTAATCCTGTGTCCTTCTGCGCCCAGGGCTCTCCCAGGCATCACAAGGGTGGGGGGAGACGTGTGTCTTGGGCCACTGTCTTGGAAGATAGGAAAGATGATGATGGTAGGTCTGGAGAGATAAGACATGCAAAGCTTACAAGCAGTAAAAGAGCTGTGAGGTGCAACGTTTCTCCTTGGAGACATCCTGGGCCGCCTCCCTCCCTGCAGGAGTTATGCCTACTCACCCGTGAAGCCTCAGCTCAGTCAAAACTTCTTTGTAGAAGCTGAGAAAGACCCTGAAAAGATGTCATTCCAACTGATACACTTACATAACAATGCGTACTGCTCTGTGAACAAACGGCACGGTTGTAACTTCACATTGGCTGCTTTTTTTGTTCATTGTCTGTCGCTCTACACATTATACCATAAGTTCACTGCCCGCAAAGACATTCTATCAGTAGTGCCTTGCCAGCAGTAGGTGCTTAATAAGTATCTATTGAATGAATTCTCTGCCCTATTCATTCGACCATTCATTCAAAAATATTTGCTAAATAGCTACCATGCCCTGGGTGCTAACATATGAATATATTCAGTAGTGATATGTGCATTGCAGAGAAGCAGAATGTGGGGATGTGAAGGGGGTGCTGGGTGGCTATTTCAATTTGAAGAGTCAGGGAATGCCTGTGATGTTTCTGCTGAGATTGCATAATAGGAGCCTGACATTCAAATACCGGAAGGAAGCCTCTGGCTGTAGGACCTGGGAGCCAAGACACGAGGAACAAGGAGCAATCTCTGTGTGCCTGAGGAACAGAGAAAAAGCACACCACAACCAGAGCTGAGTTCATCCACTCACTCATTTGCTTGTTCATTCATTTCTGTTCACTCACTCATCCTTTCCTTTGATAACACGAGGCTTTGTGCTCAGCGCACAAAACACAAACACCCAAAAAACATTAACACCACTTCCAAGGTGCTGGCAGCCTAATGAGATAGCTTGAAAGGGGCAGAGAGAGTGCAACGCTGGGGGTCTCAAGGTGAGGTCTGCAGACCCCTGGCACCCCTGACACACTCCCAGAGGCCAGGCAGCCACAGCTATTGTCGTGATGTATGAGCCCATTGGTGCCTTTTTCACAGTGTCCACACTCACACCGGTGGTGGCAAAGCAGTGGTGGCAAAAGGTGGTAGCGCTTCAACATGATCAAGGCGTTTGCACACACTGTGTCTGTCGTCAAGGAGAAATCGTGTCACTAAGAAAGCCAGCTGTATTTTAAAATGCACTTGATTAATCAATAAAATTATTAATTTTGTTAAATTTGATCTTTGATTTCATATCTTCTAACTATTCTCCATGAGGAAGTGGAAAGGCTGCAGAGATCACTTCACTGTTCGTGGAAGCACGAAAGTTGTCTCCAGGAAATCGTTTGCTTGACTTTTAAGTTACAAGCTAAACTAGCCCCGCTTTTTCATAGAACACTATGTTTACTCAAAAGAACCTCTGACGGCAAACTTTGATCATGGAGACTGAGCATCAGACATATTCTTAAAAATGAGCAGCACCAGCCTGTCACGTCAAGGAAATTAGTTGGCAATTTTTGATGCCAACTATAAAGTTCAAGCTCTCAAGAGAAAATCATAATTTTGGAAAACTCAAATCTGCCACTGTGATCCTGACAGCTTCCCAATGAGGCAAGAATTTTCTGATGAAGTTGGTGGTAAAAATTGTCGATGTGAATTTTTGATAATGTATAATAAAATGCGTTAATATTTGCAAGAACTGTGTAATTCAAGTGAGCCAATAATTTTTCAAATGATCGATGCAAGATGTCACATGCAGAGGGAAAAGACACTTTAAATAAAGTGCAAGACAAAAATGAATTGTAATGTACACGAATATGAATATTTGTACAAAATAAAACTTTCCGTATTTACCTGAAAGGATTGTTAAAATGATCTTCCTTTTTTTTCCAGTTTCTCATCTGCATATTGTGGCAAACTGAAAACAAAAGTAAATATGATAAATCTCCTCTTTTCTGTGAAGAGAGACGTTAAAGAGATATGCAATATGGAAAACAATGTCACCCTTCCTGCTAATTTTATGTCTTTAAAAAACAGTTACTTTTCATGCAAAAATTGTATTTGTGTTAGCATAGCATAAATTAGAAATTGATAAGTGATTTTAAAAAATTTCTCAGTTCAAATTATGCGTCTGTTATATTTTGATAGCTCTGCTCCACATACAGAACATAAAGGACACCTGACATCAGTGTGTTTGAGAACCTATGCTCTATGACATAGTGAGAAAAAAAATGGAACTACATAAGGTTAAAAGTATATTGGCGTATATGAAATTTCAAACTGTTTGGATTCTTAGGCAAATCTGATGATGAAAGTTATTCTCAGTGACATGTTATACAGGATTAAAAATAATAATTCTTCTAAAAATAACCAAAACTGTTTACAAAATGTTCCTAATATGAAAGATGCTTTACCAGCGTATGTATCATGCATAATTTTGCTAGAAAACACATCTAATATTTGTTGATGGCTTTGTATGCACAAGGCTTTCTCCTAAGAGATTTGTATGTATTCATTTGCTTAATTCTCAGATCAATCCTATGACAGACATGGCATTATCTTCATTTTTTTAGATGAGGAATTAAAAAAAGAAGGAGTTAAGTAATGTTTCCAAAGTTTCCCAGTAGTTAGTAATAGGTACACCGAGGCAGGGGACTCCAGAATCTGCACCATACAACTATACGGTTAATCTGCAGAATGCAGTCAATGAAAGTGTGGCACATTGACGGATGTATTTTCTTTTAAAAAATGCAGTTCTTGCAGGCAGGTTGAAATGTGGGGTTCCAGACAAAGCAGCCCCTCTGTCAGTGTTTAAAGACTGAGTCTCCTCGATCACCTAGACCATCTCATGTGACGCGGTGGTGCACTGGTCTACCTCACAGCTCGCACACACATGCACTGAGAGGGAGAGGGATGCCCCCCTCTTTCTGTAAAACATTAAATCTACCCATTTGTTATGCACGACCTAATAGACATTTCACTATAAAGGAGCATAATTCTCTTCTCTAAGTAACACTGGAATATTCATTTTAGTCTCATTACGCTTTAGTCTTCTGATGAATGGGCAACCGAAGTATTTAACAGTAATAGAGTCCGTAATGGCGTCTGCAGACAGACGAGCTGGGCCCTTCAGACCCAGCCGTCTGCCTCCTAGAATTACTCGACTGTTTGAACTCTTGGCCAATTACCCGCACGCCTTCTGCCCTCGCAGTCCAAGCACCACCCAGATGGCTTTGATTTGGAGGCACTCAATTTATCAAAACAGTTTGTTATGTTAAAAAACTATTTGATGTCAAAGAAGCCATATGACCCTATTTATGTATAGTTTTCCTGGAATAAGAGATCATTTTGCCTACTTTAAACATAGTTGGGGCCTAAAGAGACTGGAACCAGGGCTACATTCATAAACCACAAGAAAAATGTACCTAGAAAACCGTATTCTCCCCTTTCTGGAATCACAAGGTGTTAGGAGTGGAGGGGGCATCTTCTGAGGGCTCTCCTGGTGGGGGAGACCTTCCCACTTAGCCTGTCTCGGGTCCACCTGGGGCTCTGGTTAAAAACACAGCTGACTGAGCTCCACTCCTAAAAGTCTATCTGACTCAGTGAAGTCCTGAGTTGGGACTCAGGAATCCGAACTTTTACAAGGCTGCCTGGTGATTCTGATGCAAGTCTTTGGCCCACAATCTGAAAAGCAATGTTTTTCACCATCAGCATCCTCTCCAGAGAATAATGCTCACGTAATGTTCCAACCGTCCTTCCCTTCCACGCTGCCCCTTAAATGTGAATTCCGTATGGGGTTCTGTGCTTGTAGACTTGCCTTCCTACTACGTAGCAAACACACACTAAGGACTCCCAAATATGAAGCCCCAAATGTGACTTCTTTCTAAACTTCAGGCTTGGTTGCTGGAGTGCCTGGTTCTCTCATGGGCCCTTTATGGTGAATTTTGTAGGTTTCTGTGTCCCCACGGTATTGCAGCTGTGTGGTTTGAAGAACGACTCCAGGTCCAGCAGAGAGCGATAACAGATTACAGGTGATCCTGGTGATCCCATCCCTCCGTGTCAGTGAGTGACGAGGACAAGGCTAAGCTGTGGGTGGATGGCATCCTTCACGCCATCAGGATTGGTTCTGTAATGAGCACATACACCAATCACAGCAAATGCAATAAAAGAAGATGTGCCAAAGGGAAGGGGCGCTGATGTCTCTTCAAATGGATCCTCTGTCGGTGGCCTGATACCCAGAACAGCGGCAGCCACTGGCTGAGGGTAAAGCCTTCACACTCTGAAGGGCAACTCAAGACATTGACCAAGAAATAGAACCAGACCCCTGAACTGAGCCAATCGCTAGAGCTTTTCTTACTTATGAACTTACAGTTACTTGCTGAGGCTTTTAATTAGATTTCTGGTTTGAGCTCAGGTTTCTGTTAGCGTTGAAGGCATCTGACTGAAACAGATAACGCTATGCTCTGAATATTTGTGTCCCCCCAGATTCGTGTTTAAATCCTAATGCTCGTGTTAGAAGATGGGGCTTTTCAGGGCAATTAGGTTATGAGTGGAATTAGTTTTCTTATTAAAGAGGCCCCAGAATGCTCCCCTGCATCTCCCACCAGGTGAGGATCCAAGAAGTCTGCCATCTGGGAAAGGACCCTCACCCAACCAGTCCGGCACCCTGATCTCAGACGTCCAGCCTCCAAAATGAGAGAAATAAATTTCTGGTGTTTATAAGCCACCCAGGCTGTGGGATGCTGTTATAGCAGCCCAAAGTGACTGAGGCAGATAACCACAGATATTCAGACAAAACTTACGTTCAGGGTTTTTATACAGGCTCTTCCTCCTGGAGAAGGAGGTAGAAAACGCAGGCACCCACTACCGCCACGGGTGGGGCTCTCAGGTGAGCACATTCTCTCCATAACAGAAGACTCTTTCTGAAGTCTGTGCTTCTCTTCCTCCTTTAAAATCCTCTACAGCCTTAACCCTTCAGGTACACACTTCAGTTATTCTTACATCTTAGTTCATAGAACTAGATCACGGGTCTTGCAAGAACCCACTTTCCTTTTTTCCTTCCACTTCCATCATTATTAATTTTCACCTTTTATCATGATTCCACCCAACCTATATCCATGCCAAACTTGAGTCTTGTGTCCTGGGAACGTTCCAGCTTACACTGCCCCATGTCATTGCGAGGAACCCCCATCCCCACATCCACTCACTGAGGGCGAATTGGCTAAATTCTGCCAACTCTATGGGGGTAAAACTGTTGTTTTAATTTGCATTTCTATGATTTAGTGAAATAAAAGGTCTTGGAATATGTCTCCGCTGGTTTTTTTCCCTCTGCATTGCTTACCTGCATACCCTCCTCACGCTTCCGTTGGGTTTCAAGTTTCTGCTTGCTGATTTGAAGGGGTCACTCTGCTACTTTACATATAGTTCCTTGTTTGTTTAGGCAAGAGAAATGTATTCTTCCCCAGTCAGTTAACTTTGTCTTATCTTTTATTGCTTTTTGTGCACTCATGTGCACACATCATACCCACCCAAAGATTAATATATTTCAGTTTTAGTTTAAGACGCTCTTCTTTATCCTGAGATTATAAAAACATAGTCTCCTTGACTTTCTTTTATTTGTTTTTTGTTTTTAATTTTCCCTTTCAATTTAAGCATTTACTTCCTTGGAGTTAACAAAAGATATAAAGAAGGAACATAACTTTATATTATTCCATAGCCTGAACCAGTTTGTGAAACACCGTTTTACTAAATAACTGATTGCTTTCATAATTATGTCTGATGCCACACATATCATATCCTGCTTTGTGGTGTGTTTTGCTCTGTTGATCTGTTTTTCCACAAAATGATACCATTGATCGTCTGTTTGCTTATGTGTGTTGAACTGAGACCTTGTGCTACTTCTTAATAATTGGCTGGATGCTTTCCTTACTTTTGATTTTTTTTTCCAAGCTACTTGTCCTACTATTTACATCTTGGAATCAGCTCATCCAATTCCTCTATATCCTGCTGGGATTTTGAAAGATATTACATTGAGTTGAGATGTTAATTTGGGAATTGTTTACATCTTTATAATGTTATATGGTCTTCTATGTGCAAATAGTTTTCTGTGCTTTTATCCTATGTTGTCTTGAATATTCTATTGAGATCTTGTGCATTATTTGCTAGTCCTTAGTTATTTCATATATTTTGCTGCTATTGCCCCTGGGCTGATGTTTAATACTACATTTCCTGGTCTATTTTTACCATTAAGAAGGATGCTTATGAATTTTGTATGATGATGTTATATCAGGCAAAAATTGCTAAAACTTATAGGTTCTATTAATACTTTTATTTATTGTCCTGGGTTTTCTATACACATAATTGTGTTATCTGCAAATAATTATTTATTTTCTCTTTCTTTTTAATTACTTTTATTCACATCTATTTTTCTTGTCTTATTATTTGTTCAGAAGTTCCAAGCAGCAAGCACTCTTGATTTCTTTCTAAACTTAAAAAAGAAAGTTCAAAGTTTCTCCCTAAAAATGATGGTGAGTGAACATTTTTTTGGTACAATCTCTTTTTCTATATTTCAAAATCTCACGTTCCAGTGGAACTCTGGGCAGAGGGATCACATGATCCGCCAGAACCACCTCCCACCCCGCTGGATACTAGACAAGTCAAGGATTCTGGCGTCCAAAAGAGAAGAGCAGCTCAGAGGGAAAGTAAAGAAGCTACGTGCTGGCCGTTCCCTGCACAGAGACCCCCCTGCCTTCCTTCTCCCCCTCTATGTTAAGTTTTGGTTGCAGGATGGAAAAATTGGTTTGAATGGCTAGTAGAAAAGTGGCCGCAGGTTTCAGCCCTTAGTAAAACCAAGCAGGAGCAAGAACCATGAATCCCTTGCCCCCAGAAATTTGAGAGCAGAATAAATGGCCTGTGGTGTGTTTGGATTTGGCAGATGACCCTGAGAGCCTCAGAGAACAGCAAAATCAACCCAGAGAATAATCAGTGTCCAAAGAGAATAGCTTTTCATAGCATCTAAAGGTCTAGAAAATAAAGAATGCTTTCTCTTTTTTGAAAAAAAAGTATGGATATGACAAAAAGAGTTAGTAACATTTAAGTAAATCCCTGCTGGGAACAAGAAAGAGCACAACAGAGCCCAGAAGACCAAGTGGGAATAAAGGTATTGCAAGTAGATGCCAGTACAGAGGATGGTGGCCAAGGATCAGACAATCTTGCACTCCCGCCTCTGTGGGACTTCCTAAAGCTGGCAGAAATTAGATGCAACTCTCACAAGATTAAGGTTTTTTTAACCTACTTTCTTTAGTTTTTTTTTTCAGTTTAAGCATAGTTGATTTCCAATATTGTGTTAGTTTCCAGCACACAGCATAGTGATTCAGTGTTTTGTATGTATATATATATTTTCATATCTTTTTCATTAAGAGATTACGTTTTTAATATGTTTGCTGAATACAAGCATAGAGTCAAAATTAAACTAAGTTAAGGGCCAAAGATATTTACATTTCTACACACCTGATTTTGACTGAGGATTGTCAATCTACATTTGCATTCACTCCTCAAAGCTGCCTTCTGAGACAAGTTCATCAACTATTACCATTACCCGTTTAAAGAGAGAAAACTAAAGTTTACCATGATAGCAATTTTCCTGTGATTACACAAGTACATGTGGAAAAGCCAAGATCTGAACCCAGACTGTCTGATTCTAGAGCCCTTCCTTTTATCCAGTACCCTGGACCACCTCCTTAGCCAGGTGCCATGTCAGCTCTGCCCCTTGGATTTGCTCTGAAGCATTTATTTATGCATAATGTCTCCTTCCCCATAACTGTTCAGTCCTCAGGCTTTCACAATCCTTTGCTGAGGTAATTGTGACAACCTGACACTTCAAGTTTCTGATAGCCCTTCTACAGATTTCTTGCTCTCGTCCTGCTCTCTCCCATTGAGAAGATACGTTACGGTGAGTACATTATAATTTCATGTTAATCATTCACTGAGATAATTAAATCTTTGGTTGTTTAAATATCCTTTCAGTTTCAATTACTATTGTTTATTACTGTTATTATTACTACCACCAAGTTCCAACAGTTAGAGAAAGCAGATCCCGTGGGTGTTGATCAGGGCACTTCTGCATTCTAATTGAATGGCTTTGTGATGGTCTCATCTGTCCTCCTTTCCTCGGTTCTGTTTGCACCAAACAAATACTTGAGCATGTGTGTTTCCATGACATCTTCAAATAAAAATGTTCCCTAAAGAGATTGGAAATTCTTAATAATATACAGTTTCGACAAAAGATACTTGTGCGTTAATGGAGCATGTCAGGCTCCATACTATCATGGGATGAGCTCAATTTATTCACCCAGGCTGAGACTTGGGGTTTGTTGTGTATGGAGACCACGTCTACCAGCTTCAGAGGTGCACATAGAGTCCTAAGTGTTTCCTTCAGCTACATGTCCCCAGGTCCATTCCCACGAGTTTCTGGCTCAGTGGCTTTGGAGTTGAGTTCAGGGACAGTTACTAGGAGTAGGAGTGCAGGGTGGCCTCCACGGACGACCCCAATGTGTATCTCTGGTTTAGGAATCACTGTCCAGGCAGGGCTGAGACCACCTCTTGGCAGGGCCTCCTCTCTTCAGAGACATGCTGAGGTGCAGTGGATCAGTCCTGTCATGAGTTTATGACATGATGCTTTATTCAGGGTCCTAACTTCAAAAAAGTCTGAAAATGTAAAGGACATTTTGGAACCCATTTGACAGCAACACCTGACCTCAGCTTGCCTGAGACTATGTATAGTCCTTATTCATCTCTCTCAGGGTGGATGTGGGTATGTTTTCCTGCAGAAATAAAAATTAAAAGCTAAAAAAATTAAAAATGAGTAAGTAAAATGTTTGAACACAGAATGTTACACCAGAACTCACTGAAGGGTTGGGGGGTAGTTTCCAAAACACAGGAATTAATATCTGGAAGTCTGCCCAGGCTCCCAGGTAAGCAATTGCAGCCTGGTGTCTGCTAACAATTAGAGCCCTCCCCTCTACGTTATTGATAACCCCCTCTGTCTGAGAAAATTGACGCATAATCTTGAAAAGATAAATCAGTGATACAGACCATTTCCAGGTGACTGCTGCTTCTGCGGGAATCTCCATGGATGTTCAGGTGTTCTTAAACCAGGAGTTTTATGTTTATTTGTTTTGCTTATTTGACTATGAAAATAAAAGAATTTAATACCCTGCTGCCTACTAAAAATAGTTTGTATTTCAAATTAAATTTTTAATAGTGAAAAGTTTCACCAGATTTGTGTTCTGGGATTCAAGTTAATATGGTTTGCATATGAACCCAAAAGAAAAGCATAAAATCTTTCCAAACTAGTCTATTAAGAGCTGTGCCACAAAGAGATAACAGACGTACCGTGGCCGCCATTCCTGGTCCAGGCAAATCCTAGGACTGATTTTCTTCAATAGTCACTTGAGTAAAATGAGCACATTTACCATTTGGAAGCTAATTAAACCATCAGAAACAACCCAGATTCACCACGATCATCTGTTAGAAGTGCTGATCGTCTCCAGTGTGACTCTGTCTTTAAAACGGCCTTTAAAAATTTAAATGCAAATCCATATTGTATAAATGCACTTAAAATGTGCTCCTTTGCTCAGTGAAGGGTGACAATGAAAAGAAACCCCAAGGGCGACACTGGAAAGATGATGATACAGGTTTTATGATTTGAAAACAAAAATGAATAGCAATTAGTTGAAATTTCCTAGGGACACTATTCGATGTATATTTATACATATATATGTATATATATTTATGTATATATGTACAAAGTATGTAATATGTTGTGTCTGTGTATATGTGTAGGTATCACTAGAATTTACCAGTAGGGTGCCAGGTAAAATGTAAATTCTGTTTTGCTTGTATTTTAAAACTTCATCAATAATATGGTTCAATTTTAAGAAACCTTCAAGAATTGACTAAAGACTAAGGCAGGTAAAATTTTAAAAATTTACATCTGAAATGTAAATATTCCCTAAGGGCATTAGAAAATGTATTTATGGCATGAACGATATTTTCATTGAGGTAACTTTGATTTACAACATTACATAAGTTTTAGACATACAGCATATTTCTACTTTTGTGTATGCTGCCACGTGCTCACCACCAAAAATTTCGTTTCCACCCATCACCATCAGGTTGAGCCCCTTCACCCGTTTTGCACCCCCCTCCTCCTCTGGTAACTGCGCTGTGTGTCTGTGGGTTCGTTAGGCGGGTGTTTTACAGGCACACATTCTAGGATGCCCTAATGAGCCGGTGAGAGGTCGCTACCCATTGAGAACATTGTTAAGAAGGGGAGTTCCAGCTGCCTTTTTTTTAACCTTTATTTGCCGATGCCTCAACCTGTTAAAAAAAAAAAGTGAAAATCACTAATTCTATAGAGTACTGTCCAAAAATCAGACTTTGTAGAATTAAGTTTTCTCATTTTCTCTGACCAGCTTGTGACTGTTTAATCTTAGGAAGATTAGAGATGATTTAAGCAATTTGTACCTTTTAGAATAATCGATTGCTAATGTTAAAAAAGGCATTTTTTTCTAAAGTACAAATTTTTGTGGCACCAAGAGGGAAACATACTTGCTTCTTCCTCAGCATAAGGCAAGGAGGGCTCTAAATGTAAGCAGTTTTGATTGTGAGTGAAAAAGACACCATCTGCCAATAGGCGTCATTCACTGAACTGAGACAGAAATTGAGGTATGTGTTTGTTTTAATGATTTTATAATTTTATACGAATCCATCTTGTCATCAGGTTCACACCCTGGGCAGTATCATATTCAGACAGAAAAATGTTGTTAACTGTATTCATTTTTATTATATATATATATACACACACACAACAGTACATTAATATCAATGTATTAATAAAATGTTAATAATATATGCAATAATTATATTTTATGTAAGTTATTAATGTTATATAACATTGGGTTTTAATCCATTTTTCCATTTCTCTTCATAAATACACCATTTTATGAAAGGTTCTTCTATAGATTTGAAATAGATTTGCTCTGTCTGACCCCAGAAGGGACACTAGAGTGAAGTGAAATAAACTAACATTTTTCAATGACCAAATATTTTCTAGGCATTTTAAATACACGTCTGATTTAGCATTCACTATAGCGTCATAAGGTAAGCGGTTTACTCGTGTTCACAGATGAGGAAGGTGAATCTCCGGAGGAAGGCACGACCACTCTAAAGCCACGTGTCCAGCAAGTGCTCGAGACAAGACCAGAATCAGACTGGAAGACGTCAGGCAAGGAGGTTCTCAGTCCAGCTGAAAAGAAGTTGCTTGTAACGGGGGCTGTCACTGGGGTGGCTGCAGTTAGTGAGGACCGATCACAAGGAAGATACTTCAACAGAGGTTCAACATACATGTTTACTCTTGAGAAGAATTTCCTTTCCTTCCCCATCTGATAAACGTCTCTCATCCTTCAAAGCCTAGCTCAAAGTCACCTCCTCTGAGGATGCATTCCTGACTTGTCTGGCGCCTTTGTCTAGCAGTAAACAGAAGCTTGTCTTCACCTCTACAGTTCACATCGCATCACACGGCATGTGTTGACACTAGAATGCACACGATTTTTCTATTCCAGTTGTCTTGAGTGGAGTGTTTTTCACTTGGTAAGGACTTAAATGACATTAGTTAATAGAGTGAATATTCAAGAATCAATTTATTAGTCAGACTTTTCCAGGGAAACAGAACCTGTGTGTATGTGTGTGTGTTATATGTGTATGTGTATATATATATATATATATATATATATATATATATAGAGAGAGAGAGAGAGAGAGAGAGAGAGAGAGAGAGAGAGAGAGAGAGAATATACATATATATATATAAAGAGAAATTTATTTTAAAGAATTGCCTCGTGATTGTGTGGGCTGGCAAGTCTGAAATCTAAAGGGGAGAACCAACAGGCTGGGAATTCTGGCAGGAGCTGACTTTGGCAGGGGTTTATGCTGCAGCCTTGGGCCCAAAGCAGGTCTAAGGGCGGAATCCCTTTCTCTTAGGGGAATCTCAGTCTCTTCCCTAAGACCTTCAACTGATTGGATAAGGCCCGCTCACATAATGAAGTGTAATCTGCTTTACTCAGTATCAACTGATTTAAATGTTAATCACATCAAAACAAAAACAAAAACAAAAACCTTCAAAACAACATCTAGACTGGTGTTTGGGCAATCTACTAGGCACCCTAGCCTAGGCAGGTTGACACATAAAATTAACCATCACAATGAGTAAAAGATGTCAAACTCGTGCGGTAGTATCTAGCCGTGAGTTTCCCAAACGAGTGAAATTTCATATAACATAAAATTAGAGCTAGCTGATGTGATTGTATACTTTCTTATTTTGCCAAATGAAGAAATTAAGCATAAAACATTATAACATTCAATTTAAAAGCACCAAAAAAGCCCAAACAAAAATGGAAACTGACTTAGTAGAATAAAAGATATTTGAAACATGGATTTAAAAACATACTACCAGTGCATTTAACCATGCTTAAACAGTGTATTTAAACTAGTGCCAGTTTACTGGCCACATTTTAGTGCTTTCCACGCTGAGATTGTGTGATTCTAACCTTCTGACGCTTTGCACAAGGACTAAGGCTGGGCGGCTAAAGGCACACCCCTGCCCCTCCGTCGCCCCGCCTGCCCTCCCTGTGCTGTTCCCTCCCTGGTGATGCTCTTATGCCCTTACTTCCTTCCCCTCACTGCGTCCACTAACCACCTGCGGCTCCTGTGGGGACAATTCTCTCAGTTAAGCCCTATCACTTGCAATACTTTTGTCTCCAAATAATAGTAAAACTAATTCAAGCAGGCTTCTGCCATGAGAAGTGGCACAGTGTGAAACTGAAATGTAAGGTGCGTTTCCACATTAACCTGATCCAGTAGCTCTGGTTCAAGATGTCTTCATCTTTGTCCCTCTCGGTAGGCCAGTAAGCTGGTAGCAAGACAGCTGACGTTGTCTTTAGCCTTGTGTTTACATAACACAACACCACGAGGAATCCAGAAGAGGTCACTTCCAGGAGGTCCTAGCAAGATAAAGAGAGACCCTCCAGAAGCACCCATAAGAATTCCTGATTGTCATCACTGGCCCACACTGGGTCTCATGCCTGTTCCTCCTACTAATTAGTGAAGTGGAATTATCCTTAAATCAGTCTAGCTCACTCCAAGGACACCTTCTTTTGGGACACATGAGATCTTATGAAAACAAGTAGATTCTAAAAGCAAGTTGAGATTCTGGTGGAAGGGAGAAAGAGGAAGTGTTTGCTGCATCAAGTAACAACGTCCACTAAAGTTGTCCTGTTACTCACCCAGGATTCCCACACCTGCTACTTCGCACACACTCCCTTTCAGGAAGGCTTACACACCTAGACAAAGGCACTCATCTCTTTTCAAAAATTAGGCCACCCAAAGCCTTATTTACTAGGTCCGGTTTGAAGTCTAGGGCACTTCGGTCCTGTGCTTTCTTCATTAGGTCCTAATGCCTAGAGACCCCTGATTATAATAAATGATGGATCACTGGGACAGTTCACATGCCTGATGGGAAAGAAATAGGGTAACTGAAAACAACCCCAAACTTCCTATTTGGAAAGGGGAGTACTGGGGATGGACCCACCTTGGCCACTGACCCAGAGCATCAAGCCCGTACCGAGGAGTGATTGCAGCAAGGACTCTGCCTGGTTAGAGAGCTCTGGGCCAGCTTCCGGGAACAACATCCCTTTTCCACTGCACCTGTGGCCGTATCTTTGCCGACAGTGGAAGGTGTTCCTTTGGGGAACTATCCCCCATCGTTGCAGTTTTGCAGCACAGAGGTTGTCTTAGGTTGAGTGACCATAGGCCCCTTCTAGCCAAGCTCTGGTCCCTGTAAGTGCAGCTTCAGATCTCCCCAAAGGACCTTACCTAGCACTGTAGCCTAGGACATTTCCTGATCAGGGTTTTGAGGGTGGACTTTTCCTGTCTGTTAGCAACAATGTTCTGCTCACTGTCCATCCCTTGATGCCTTAGAGCAATACTTGCTAATTTTGTCTTGGCCCCTGTCTTTAGCCATTTTGAAAAATCTGGCCTTGAGTGAAAAAATATCCCTCTTGAATCCAGACTGCTTCTCAGCTGGATCTTAACAATGAGGATGAGCATGATTTTACTTTTCACAGCAGAGAACCCTAAATTGGGGTAGAGAGGGTAAGGGGCTGGGGGAAGAGCTGGAGGAGACATTTACACGACCTTGTGATGGTTACTATTACTATTGTAATGTTTTCCATAAAAACAGATACAAAATGTTGAATCACCATTCATAGACGACGGTCTTATTTTGGAACATCATGGAGTTTTTCTTTTTCCTTCTGAAGATTACTTCTTTGCATACGTTCTTATTGACAACTGCAAGGGGCAGCCAACATAGTCCAAAACCCAGGTATTTTTCCCTCCAGGCCCCTTAATACAGCCATCAGCGGTCATCACAGACTAGAGTTTGGCCAAGTGTATTGCTTTGACATAGGAAAGACTCCCAATGGTCTGGTCCAGGAGAAATTAAAAAAAGAAAAAAAGATTTCTTACCAGCTAAATCCTGCCTCCTTCACCTGCCCCTATTTTAGAGCCTGTTACCTGCAGCAACTCATTTCCAGTTATCAAATCATGTTGGACGTAAGCAACAGAAAAAAGAACATGGCTACTCTTTTCACCAAACACCTCGTAAGAGCAACGTTCTAGGAAATACAGTTTGGAAACACTAGTTGAACACAAAACAGTAAATAGAGCAACGATGTATTTGGAAGGAGTGATTTTAGGTTACGGGATAGAACTTCACAGCTACACTCTGCTGCCGCTCATTAACGCAAGGGTTTCCTTTCACAGTCAGGTGAGTAAGTGATTAAAGAAGGAAAAATGGTTATTTTCTATCACACATATCTGTACTTAGAGGGTACAGAGATTCAAATTTGAGTGTATAACACTAGGAACTTGCCGGTTTTTTTTATTAGTGTTTTAGAGCTCTGTCTCCAATTTGGCAAGATAAACATCTCCTTTTTTTGTTCGTCTTCAGATGTTAGAATCTCAGTGTACACACTTGTTCTAAAATCAATCTTACGGCATATTTTCTACTTGAATTGTTTTAAAGAGGCTACAGTAACTAATTCGCAGATTTGACTTTAAAATCCTATGCACGTCAGCCCCTTTCTATGATGACTCACTGACATCTTGGACAGTCTAACTTTCATTAAAAAATTACATGTATTGCATTTAAAATATGCCGTGGATAGATAAGCTCTTTCTTGTCTCCCCTCATCAATTTTTATAGGCCTGCCAGTGCAGCACAGATCTGATACTCCTAGATTATTTAAAATCCCTAAATATCCCCTGAAATATGAGAATGTAAGATTGTTGTTGGTAGAATTTATGAATTTTCTCTGGAAATTTATGTCACAGATGCAGTATTGAGACTTTTTAGCCCTTTGCCTTGACTTTCCTGCGAGCTCTGTCCTGAGCTCTGGATGAATATATTTATCTTAGTTTGTCGGAAAAGGCACTCCGGGATCTGCAATTCGAACCTGATGACGGATGGATCATTGAAACTGGCTTTTAAAAGTGACATTTTGGTTAAAAGTCATTTCAACAAAGAAAAACAGGTTTTAGAAAGTGTGGACGTATTCAATAAAATTCTAGATGTTGGCCTTGGCTGGCGGTCACAGAATCCCACACCAGCAATATTTTTGAAATTCTCCAGCCTGGTGGAGAGCTAAGTGTCTTGTTCCAGAAGCACAGGGGCTGCTGTCCTCAGAAACGTCTTTTCGTAGCATCAGAGGAAAGCAAATCCCATGACCAGCACCCCCCCACCCCTTTCAGTTTGGAATATAGTCTATCCCTGTGAGATCCTCTCTTTAGCCATAATCTTTCTGTTGAGATGCGAAAATGTGCTTCACATGGTGTCGGGACGATAAACACCCCAGTGATGGATCACCAACTGATTAATTTCAGTAAACCTAAGCTGAAAAGAGGCAGAAGAAAGCCACTGTTCACCTTACGTCTGCAGAAAAAGTAGCCTTAAGAACACAGCTTGACCTCCGCAGAACAGCCTTAGGTACTTGAAAGATACCCTCAAATTCTGAAATACATGTGTGTATACGTATGGCTGAAACATGATGCTGTGCACCGGAAACTGACCCAACGCTGTAAGCTGACTACCCTTAAAAAGTGTACCTTTAGTCTCCATAACTTTCTGATTGCTTTACATGTAATCCATGGAAGTTATTGGATGAGAATGAACAGGTTATTTCATAAAACATCTCTTTGATGTAAATTACTGTAAGACTGAGACAGAACATGGGAGCCACACCCAGACGTACACTAAAGTCAACGTGAGTGCACGATCAATGAGCAGATGTGGGAAGGAAATGGAGACTTGGAGGCGGGAACGAGGAAAGGTGAAATAGGACTGCCGGGAAGAGAGAATTAAAACAGACCTGAAGAAGAGAGGACAATGGAGAGGGGAAGGAGCGAAGACCAGGAGAATGAAAGGCAAGAAGTATGGTAAGTTTGACTAGACTGTGCGTCCACGTGGGCTCAGCTGCCCCCCCAGCCCTCTGAGAAGGTAATTTTCTGACAGCACTGTTCCCAGCTCTTAAATGACTCTCTCTTCCTCCAATCTTTAGAGACTCACGAGTAGAATAGCCAGTGCCACCCTCAGGAAGAAAACTGATTTCTGTGCTGTAACATCAACGACCAGAATTATGACCACCTAGAGACCAAGCCGAAGGCGGGACCTGGCTCCCAGGTCAGAAGTTCAGCATGTCCATCCGGCGCAGCCTCAGATGTGGCCGAGGTGAGAGCATGCCCCCCACCCCCAGGACCACCAATGACCACACGTACTGAAAACTGGCCTCAGAATGACTCTCCGTCTAGAAAAGAGGCATGGCTTTTCTCCAGTGCATTTGTTTTTAATGTTTAACAAGCTGACAGGAACGATTACTCAAAGACTAACGGCTGACTTACTGCTTAGTCCAACACAAACAAATCGTCACCCGGCTGTCAGGACCTCCACAGCGTCCATTCTGCTAAAAATGCTTAATGTATCTCCCTCCTCTGCGTGCAGTGAGACACCCTCTCAAATCCGTCATTGCCCCCCAAAAAGCAGCTAGTTGCTGTATTTTTATTAAAAGGTGGGAGGACAGACTTTCCACAAAAGTGCGTTGTGGGAAACAAACAAAAAAAACAGGGTGAGTTTAGAACGCTCATAACCAGGTCACCATCTGCTTCCATCCCTTAAGCAGATCAAGGATCTCCTCTGAGCCATTGATGCTCCCAGCTACATTGTCTGTGAAGATTCTGTGCCCTCCAGCATTAGACGTTCAGAAAAAGGAAATCCAACTGCAGTCCATGTTAGGAACCATTCCGGAACACATCACTGGGCCAAACTGCAGCCCTCCTAGAAGGAGCACATTTTTTTTTCAAGTGTTTGCTGAATATAAAGCTAGTTCAAGTTTCCAACAATTTAATGTTGATATTCCTTTAAAATCTGGGGTAGGATTCCCAGCAGGCTTGGGCGTGGAAACAAAGGAGGATTAGATGTTCTGGTTTCCTATTCATGAAGCTCCGAAGGGGGTATGGGCACCTTGTCGTTCCTGACCCGAGTGTGAGAGCTGGCCCCCCTCCCCTCTCTCAGGCTCCCGTTTTCCTGCCTCCACACCCCCCTGAGACACTAAACAGAGTCACCAAGCCCCTCGGAGTGGGCTGCAGCGTCTGCCTTCACAGCTGTCCCAGGCGCTCAGAGTATCTCAACAGCGTAGGGCAGATCAGGGAAAGTCACTTTTGATGATCATATTAGGAGAGTCAGCCGCCATCAGAGATGAACCTGAGCGGCCCAGACCTGCTGGGTCCCCAGGGAGCCCCACGCCTGACTTCCCAGCCTTTGATTAATGGATGGTATTAGCAATTAGGAGAATGGTGCCCTTCCAAGGCAATTTTGTCTTTTGCTCAAAGGTAATGAAGAGTAAACAAGAAGCTGAGATAAACTCAGCCAGACAAGACTCAAATGCCCTTCCCCCACACACATCACCCCAATTCTTCATTTCAGCAGTGCTGACAACTCAGCCCACCAAAGGGGCCAAATAGCCCATTTGTTTGCAAGGGTTGATTAATAATTCTGCACTTTTGACTCAGCTGAGTGTTTTCTTTGCATTTGTCCAGGTATTTGAAGAAGATAAGCATTAAATGACAGCTTAAAAGGTACTAAACAGACATACATGCACACACACCCTATCGCAGACACCTTCGATGTCCTTCAGATTGGCACACGTCACGCCTACCGAGGCAACAAATGATTCCGTTTACCTTTCAAAAACTGTCCTGCAGTCATTTGGATCTGTTACATTTTTTCATTAAATAAGTGCCTGTGAGTCAGGCGAGGGAGAGAGAAAGACATAAAATGTTAACTAAGGCTAGCAGCCACGTGGGCATGCTTTGTCTTCGATTTGTCTTCCAGTTAAGGGCCAGAGATGAAATTTCATCTCTCAGAGTTAAGGTCAGACACCTCCCCCTTGTGGTTAAATGCAACTGGATCAATCCTGTTAGAACCGCATTCAGGTGTTCTGCTTCCACGGGTAGGTCACTTGACAAGAGCTGAATGGCATTTGTGTCATTATCACCAATAGCGTTGTCCTCAAGTGAGAATGAATCATAACCAACGAAGGCCCTTGACGCTACTGAAAAATAATTAAGAATGGAAAGATATTTATACTTGTAAACATACATCTAATTTCCCCTGGAAAAAAAGTCAGTGTTCCATTGGCTATATTATTATAGGTGGTTGTTTCAATTATTTTTAAAAATTGTGTGTACCATATATAAGAAAAGGAAAGGATAAAATATTCAAGAATATATAAAAAGCATCTACAAATCAATGAAAGAAAATATTCACAAGCTAACAGAAACTGAGCAAAACAAATGAACAGGCAATACACGAAGAAAAAAATTTATGGCCAATTAATACAGAAAAAGAAGATTAGCATCATGTAGTGGTCAAGTGAAAACAAATTAGAACTATAATTAAATATTATTTTTTATTCCAATATATTGGAAAAGTTTTTAAAGTGTTGCAAAAACGTGTGAAACTGGCAGGATCACAATCTTGATGGGAGTACAAGCTGGTAGAACTTTTATTAAATTCGGATTGTCCGTACCCACCAACAATGTGACTTTTGTTTGACCTAGTAATTGGATTTCTAGGAAACTGTTTTTGCAAGGACATTCCCAAAAAGTTAAATTTTTAAATATAAGGATATTTATTGCCGCACTTGGTATAGCAGTAAGTAGTATAAATGTGCATCAATAAGATAGTGGTAAAATGAACCATGGCAAACTCCATGGAATAAACACACACAGTTATTAGAAATGATGAGTTAATGGTGTATGTGCTGACCTAAAAATGCATATTCATATTTTAAAGCAAATATTAAGAAAGAGGTCTGTTTACTACGTCCTATTAATGTTATAAACATGTGTGCACACATTTATATTGTGTACGTAAATGTGTAACAGTATGTCAAACTACCCATGAGGTGGGGATGGCAGGTGGCAGTGAAGGGAGTTTCATTCTGAGGGTCTAGTCAATATGTAAGCGTATTGACTGCATTGTTGGACCGTGCTATATATTGTGTAATAAAAACAAAAGTATGAAAGGGGAAAAAGAGTGTTGTTAATGGGGTCGGTGCCCTTACCAATTAAGGTTAAACACAACTTTCCTGTGAGATTTTATCACGTGGTTGTCACATTACAAGTTTTAATCAGAAGAAAAAAATGCACCAAGGGGTACAGCCATTTGATGGTTTCTTTCTCTTCATTGTCTCTTTCCTGGTGTCTCTCTTTCCACAGTACCTGAGTCATCACAATATGTCCAACACTGGGTATGCAGTAAAGAATAATTAAAAATAATGTCTGCCTTTATGCTGCTCATAGACATTCAGAAACATCTGGGGGAACAATGTTTAATTACTATTAGCAAATACCACACATTCCACAAAGGAACCAAAGATGTTTCAGTAACAGAAATGCTGAGAGCGCTCTGTTGGGACCGGGTGATGTGTAAACACATTTTTGAGAAGACGGTTCATGAGTGTCCCCGGGTGGCCGTAACAGTGTGCAGCACATCCTGTCCTAGTAAACTGTTGACACCTTGCATGTATGAAAATATCTCACTCCATCCTCATACCCACTGATGGTCTCCCTGGGTGATGAATATAAGTCTAAAATCAACTTTACTCAGAATCGGGAAGGCATCATTCCATTTTCCTGCAGATCGCAGTGCTGCTGTTCTCGAGTCTATAATGTTCTGAATCTAAATGCTTTGTGAGTGACTTCCTTTTCCTCTCGGAGAGGTTTTTGGATCATTGTCTCTGAAAATGCCATAGATAGTGTGACTCAGTAGGGGGTCTTTTTCCCTCCATTGTGCTGGATACCTTCAATTGTAAAATCCGTGGCCCTTGTTCCCTCTCAGAAGTGTTCTTCTAGTGTTTCACTGAAGATTTTCTTCTCTCCTTTTCCTTTGATTTCTCTGTCTGTAGATGCTATTACTTGAGTGTTGTACCTTCTGCGCTGAGCCTTTAATTTTACAAACTTTGTTATAAACTGTCCCTTGAGCAAAAGTTCAACTTTCTGAGAAATTTCCTCATTTTCCTCTCTTCCATTCCTTCCACTGAATTATTATTATTATTTTAACTTCAAAGAGCTGCTTTTGATTCTTCCTTTTAAGTCTCTGGTTCATGGGAACATAAAGTTATCACTTATCTTAGGAGTATTAACACCACTTCTCTCCTCCCAAAAAATCCTTTGAGTTTTGATCCCAGAGTGCTGCACAACCTGACTCATATTCCAAGAGTTATTTTCTGCCACTTCCTGAGCCAAACAGCACAGCGAGTTTGGGAACTGGCATGCTGCATAAACCCCCTTTCTACGTGTCTGCCTGCTGTTTCAGACATTCACCTCAGTCCTACCCCCAAAGTCCAAATAAATGCCAGAGAGAATGGTGCTCGACTCCTATTGTTGGAGCTCATGCACAGATTGGAAGAGTCACTCCTCATAGTTTGATCTAACTTCTTCAATGAGAATCATGCCGAATGCCTTGGCCAAACACATCTTGTTTGCACACTCGGGACAAAGAGAGACAGATTAAGTGCAGGCTGGGTGGGAGTAGGAAAGACTTCTAGGACTGGAAAACTTGGCTGCTCCTTACTGCCCTGTATTCATGAGGATTGGAATAAAGGGAACTTTAGCTATAAAAAATAAATAAATAAACATCCTTCAGAAGAACAGAGCCCCTTGGCAATGGAGAGCAGCCAACAGATTCATGGTTAGAACAGAGACTGGTCCCTCCTGAATTCTCCATCATCGCTTCTCAGCCATTGTGGTCCCAGGTAGATAAGCTGACCTGGCTGACCGCAGGGAGTAGTTTACACCTGACTCCTCAAGCCAGGTAACTTTATCCTCCAGACTATCACGGCCTCTTCTCTTCTGTCTTCATTTTGGTTTAGACCATTGTCAAGGTTCCTAACAGTGCAGATAATCATCATCATAATAAAAGATACCCATTTGAGCAATCACAATACACCAGGCACTGTGAGGGACTATACTTACATGATTGCAGCTCAGAAAATAATTGACGTGGAGTAGATGCTATTAAATCTATTTGACGCATCGTAATATGAAGCTCAGAGAGTTTAAAAGGCTTACCCACACTCACACACCCAAGCGTGTTTTCCATCCTTTCCAACTTCCCTTGGTTTCCATTCTCAAATCCTCAATTCTGTCTAAAATAAAACAGAAGAAGATTAATGAGAAATGACAAAAGCAAATGTGGCTAAGAAACACAAGGAAAACAAGGAACATATTTTTTTAAAAAGATCACAATTTAGCTGTTTCCATTCTATTTCAGTGGGGCTGAACCTCATTTCATGTGCCTCTTGCTGGAGTAAAACACAGAGCATCAGAACTGCAGATTACTCAAGATGATAGCTCCCTGTAGACATGAAAGACTCCTTTATTGGAAGGAATAAAAGGAAAACGACCCCAAAATCACAGCCCTAGAATTATAACCTTATTCAGAAGCTATAAAGCAATGCCAGTTATCTGTTAAATTCATGCATACTTAAACATCCAATAATGGCCGTGTTGTGAATACCAACTTCAAAAATGATCAGACTTGTGTATAATGAATATGTTTTCATATAAAAAGGAAAAAAATAAATGACACTTTTCTGTCATAAATTAGAATTTATGCCTACCAGGATTTTCCAGAATATTCCTGTTTTAAAGCAGCATACCCCACTGTCAGAAAATACCCTAATTTTTTTAATTAAAAAAAAGTGTATATGGTTACTTTAGCTTTAAAAATCGAAGGTTTTTTTATCTTTGATCAAAAATCATCCCTATGAAGAAAAAGAGGCCACTGGTATCATCTTCATTTTGATGTGAAAGAGATAGACAGAAATAAGGCAATTTCTCACTTAGGTTACCTGCCAAGAGCAAAAGACGCCAAGGGCCCACATATTTCTCCTGGGCCCCCAGTGTTTTATCCACCAGAGTCCTCCACGTGGACGACATGGAGTTTTGCAATGATAAGAAGACTTAACCAATTTGGCCTGTGGAATCAATACTAGTGCCTCACCCTCACAGTGAGCACAGAAGTGCTCACACACGTACTTAGGGATGCTCAGCCTCGCGGGTCAAATGCTCAGACAGGAGAGAATGGAGAGGGTGTGAGTGGAGGGCAGAATGGAGTCAACGCATGAAAAGTCTAAAATGTTAAACTAATTACATTCCATTTTTCAGGGGGTGAAATAATTTGATCATAAAAGCGCACATTATAGAATTGAACTAATTGGATGTAAAATGGTTTTTTTTTAGTCGTGTCAAAACCTGACAAGGGAAGGGCTATTTCTCATAAACCTAGGGCACAAAAAGGCCAGCTAGGACTTGGTTTTCAGCAGAAGAAAACAAAGACCTGTAAGGTGTTCCCTGAGGCCCTGGGGCCCACCGTCAGCCAAGGCTGGCGTCATCAGAGGAGGGGGCCGCTGAGATAACAGAAAGCACCCTTTATTTTCGTTCTGGCCATCTAATGATGCAGAACCAGGTGGAGATTGAATGTGTTCAGCACCCAAATGAAGTCAAGAGTCTTGCAGTTAAAAATGAGTGAGTTTGTCAGTTGAAAACACTAAGGACTGATAAACACACACGTATCTTTCATGTCACAGTTGGGAAAATGAACGTTGGAAACAGGAATTTAATCCAAGTCATTTAATTATCTTGGACCTGTTTTCCCTTTTCTTACAAGATGAGAAAATGTTTTAAAAACTGAGTTGTGATGTTGATTTTTGCTTTTGCTTTTTGTTTTTGTTTTAATTACACAGCTACAAACCTAAAAATTTTTACTTGAAACTTACCTTTGACCAGGGGCTGAAAAAGCTGTTGAGTTGGGGATTAGCTGAACTGCAATCACACTCCAATTCGGACACGTATGAAAGCCTGAAGGGACTTTCATGGAACAAAATATTGGAAATCAGGACAATCTGGTGCAAGAGAGATTGAGACCTACCATAGGACAAAACAAATGCAATCTTTGCACGGCACACTCTTACCACCGCTGAAATCCGAAACAGGCTGCTTCTTTGCCTGTGTCTATGTTCTGAGTCCGACGTTTCAGAATTACTGGTAATCGGAACCATGGGCTTTCTGTGCACGAGACAGAAGAATAGAGGAACATGCAAACGTCCTCTCTAATCCTACAGCTCCGATCTCATCTCTGCCGGAGGAAATGGACGGTTCACCAGGATGTTTTTCCTAGAGAGTGAATGATTAAATATTCAGATGGTATTCGCCCAGGCCTGCTGGACTTTTCCTCCAGACCCGAGTGCGCAGAGGTTGCCTTCCTGTCTGTTTCTTCTTGTTCTTTCTCACTCTCCCTCCCCCGCTCTCTCCCTGCCTGCCTTCCTTCCTTCTTTCTTTGTCTTTCATTGTTTCCCCCTTAAAGAGATGATGCTTAACTTCAAGCGGAAGTCTGGGGGTCTAGGGCTATCCACACCAGGGAGTGCGGGTCCTTCCCCCTCTTCCCTGTGCTGCCTGGGGGCTGTGCCAGGGACTACCCAGCCCACCAAGACCCAGAAGTCTCAGGTACAAACCCCCTGAGCAGTTTTACGTGCCTTCCGTCGGAGAGAGAGCAACAGCCTACAGATCTGAATCTTTAGGGGGACCCAGAAACAGATCTTCTGACCGTGCTGCTCCTGTTGGCCGTGCGGCTGTGTCTACAGCCAGCCCAGAAAGCTCCAGGCCACATCCAGTAAAGACTCGAGCTGCTGCCGCCCCTGCCCCGCAGGCAGCTGCCGGAACAAGCAGTCCCGCCTCCTGGGGGACCTGGACGGGAAGACGGCCTCTCAGCCCGTTGTCCTGTGCAGACACTCACTAACCCGGCTGCAGTCAGAGCAAGGGCTCGCATCAGTATCCGCTGATTAGCAGTCGCAGGGCAACGATCCTCCTGCTCTGCGCAGTGCAGCCCGCGGACCAGGTCTCACCCCCCAGTGTCCTCTCCCCTGGCCACCGGTACCCTTGTCCGTGCTTGTCGAGACTCTGAGATGCTGAAGGGAAGGTGAGCTGTTGTGCTGAGTGTTTATAGTTCCGGGCGATTCCTGGTGATGGGACACCTGCTTCCGTCATCACCTTCCGCCAGTTCTGAGAGACTTTCAGTAAATTTTACCAAATAAGAACACTGTATGAAACAAAAGGAGAGTCCTCTGACGCTCATCCCTGGACTGCAAACCACAGCAGCCCTCTGGCCGGGTAGAGGCCCACACAGGCAGCTTCAAAAACCGTTCCACACATTGGTTTCATTCTTGCGCTGGATCTTGTAAGAGCAAAGTGGCTGCCTTTGGCTTGTTTGCCTTGGGTGGGCATTTTCATGAACAGAAACATGACTGAGAAACATTTCCTGTATTTTATTCCTATTGATCTATTTTGTCTTTTAATTGTCCGTTAAACAATTACGTTCATTGGTTTATTTAAGGAATCCATCTGGGAACTCAGGATTTTGAAAGGGATATTAAACAAGAGTTGTCCAAATGAAGCCAGTTTTGTCCTTAAAATACTGTGCAGCTAAACTGCTGGGAAAATAAAGCCAAGGGAGGAGAAGAGGGAGAGCCCTGGAACTGGGGGGAACTGACCCGCTGCTGACGCGTCTGAGTTCCTTGGAGGTGGAGGTTCGCGTTTCCTCCCCCCACCGTGGGCCACCAGTCGCTTTCTGATGAGGGAGGGTCTACTCCCTCGCCACACATGGGGATACTTTGCCTAGAAGCCGTATTTTATTTTTTGTATGTATCACTGTGATAGCTGTTCTAATTCCTTTTTTAATGAAATATAATTTATTTACGATGTTTTGGGTATACAGCAAAGTGATTCAGTTATATATACATATTATTTTTTCAGATTATTTTCCATTATAGATTATTGCAAGACATTGAATGTAGTTCCCTGTGCTATAGAGTAGGTCCTTGTTCTCTATTTTATATATAGTTGTGTATCTGTTAATCTCAAATTCCCAATTTATCCCTCCTCTGCCCTTCTGCTTTGGTAGCCACAAGTGTGCTTTCTACATCTGTGATTTATTTCTGTTTTGTAAATAGTTCATTTGTATCATTTTTCAGATTCTACATATAACTGATATCATCTGATATTTGTCTTTCTTTGACTTACTTCACTCAGTATGACAATCTCCAGGTCTATCCATGTTGTTGCAAATGGCATTATTTTATTATTTTTTATGGCTGAGTAGTATTCCATTGTGTGTACACATGTATGTATGTATGTATACATATATATATCACATCTTCTTTATCCAGTTATCTGTCCATGAACATTTAGGTTCCTTCCATGTCTTAGCTATCATAAATAGTGCTGCTGTGACCATTAAGATATATATATTTTATTAAATTAGAATTTTTGTGTTTTCCAGATATATGACCAGGAGTGAGTGGGACTGCTGGATCATATGATAACTCAATTTTTAGTTTTTTTAAGGAATCTCCATACTGTTCTCCATAGTAACTGCACCAATTTACATCCCCATCAACAGTGTAGAAGGGTTCTCCGTTCTCCACACCCCTTCCAGCATGTAACGTTTGTAGACTTTCTGATAATGGCCGTTTTGATTGGTGTGAGGTGGTACCTCATGGTAATTTTGATTTGAATTTCTCTGATAATTAGTGATACTGAGCATCTTTTCCTATGCCTGTGGCCATCTGTATTTTTTCTTTGAAGAAATGTCTATTTAGCTTTCAAAAGAGAGGGCGGAGAGATCCTGGCTCCCATATTCAGGATTTTGTGACGCCTTCTTCAGATAGCCCTACAACTGCACCTAAGGGTGGTCTGAGTCCATCCCACCCCCACACTCAGGGGCTCTGTCCTCACCACCCTGGCCTCCACCATGCACAGACACCCTTTTATGATCTACTGGTTTCTGAAAGAATGCCGTCTAGCCATCTCTTTCGAAATCTTGACTACAGAAAATGATTTAAACTGAGTGATATAAGCAGGGAGCAGTGCACAGGGAGTGATCATTAAAGTTAGGTAGAAAATCGTCCATCAAAATCCATGTGACCTAGCCCTTAAGTGTATGTGTACACACCTCCACACCACACACTTACACACATACACCACTCACTCACATATGCCACGCCACACACATACAACACACTCAAAATTGCTCACTCTGGTAGAACAACAATTAGAATAGTTTTTAATAACACAAAAGAAAAGTATTAAAACTCTAAAAGAATATGAGTTTGTTCCCAAATAATTCCTCCACATAGATGTGAAATTTTAACATACGTGTGTATCCTTGTAGTGGTAACACCAGATATTTTCATCATTAAAAGCTCAGCTCACAAAGACTCTTGGTGGATTTTCCACAGGGGTCCAGGAATTCAGGGTCTTTTTAGTAAATTAGGAAAGTGATAAATACTCAAACCTCACAATCCCAATTGCATTTTAGTCCTCTCTGTTTTCTCTAGATCGTTTATGTCTGTTGTATTTGTACGGTGGACTAGTACCACATATCTCTTCCCAATTCCACATTCAGTAGTGTTACACTGACAGGTTGAAATCAACCATGGCAGGAGTATTTACACAATAAAACAGGCAAGCTTTTAAAATCAGGGCTTGATTTATAATATAGATTGGAGATTAAGCTGTCCAGATTTAAGAAAATGATGAAAACAATCTTAATAAGGCTGAACAAACTTAAGATGCGCATGTCAGTAGCTGCTCCACTGCAGGCAGCCTTCAAAATTGAAGCAACTTTCTTCCGTAATTGAAAATTCTTCTCTCTTATCTCATTCTCTTAACTCTTACCTCATATCTCATTCATATTCTTGACAAATATGCATGGGGTTCCAACAGACATCTTTGGGGGTTTTTTTGTTTTTGTTTTTTACTTTTTTATTTTGTTAATTAAATGAAAATATCAGCCAATATTCATGTTGAAACTACATTCATTTGTCAATGTTGTGAGCAACTTCTTTGCTAAATCAGATAGTAATCAAACATTTATTCATGGTCTGATTTTGTCAAATTATGATTTGATTGCAGCCATAGACTGGTGATGAATTCAAGAGTTTGTCAAGTATCAGAGAATGATTTCCAGGAAAATCAATTGGGAAAATGGAATTTACAATAAAAAGTATTGCATATTTAATTATTTGAAAATTGTAATCTTTAAAATAAATTTACACACACACACACACATACTTTTTTTTTTCAAGAGAACTGGTCATTAAAGCAGAACACCACTGGGTAGGAAGATAGGAGTAAGAGATAACTTTCTGTCATAGTGTGATAGAACTAAAAGACAGATCTTGTGAAAGAAACAGAGAGAGAAAGAGAGGGAGGAAACAAGGGGGGATGACATTGGTAGGAACCAGATCCTGCAGGGACGGTTTATCCTAAGAACTTTGGAAAGCCATTTAAGGTGTTAAGCAGAATATGAAAATGAGTATGTGTATGTAGATGTATGACTGAAACATATGCTATACACCAGAAATTGACACAATATTGTAAACTGACTATATGTCAATAAAAAAGAATGCAAATTAAAAAAAAAGATGTTAAGCAATGGCATATACTTACCATATTTTTGCTTTAAAAATATTTCTGGATGAAATTGGAAATAGATTGAAGTAGAGCAAGAGAGCATGAGAAAAGATCCTTTTGGGGTTACTTCAGTATTCCAAATGAGAGATATGGTAGCAACCACTAGGTGCTGGCAGAAAGATAGAATTTGTATTAGTCAGTGTATGTAACGCTCAAGTGCTGTAACAAACATTCCACAATATTCATTGTGTCGTTAAAATAAAATAAAAGTGAGCATGTCTCACTCACAGGAGTGAGTGAAAGTTTTGTCAGTTTCCACGTGATGGTTCAGGCATGAGCCTTTCCCTTTAGTGGCTCCACTGACACATGAGGTCTCCTAGCTCTCTCCCTAACAGGGGCTGAAAAAAAGGGAGATGAGAGAGTGGAGGACAAAAGGAAGGGGCTGGAAGCGGGTAACATTCCATTGCCCCAGACTAATCACTTAGTCTCACATGGACACAAGTGGACAGGGAGGTTTAACCAGCTTCTATGCCCGGAGGAAAATTAAATGATTTCTCTCTGCTCACCTTCACTTTGTAAATGTCTCTTTTACTGACAGTTAAGAGACACAAATATTTGTCGACTGAATGCACAATCGTGAATTTTTCAGCTTTCACATTCTAGAATTCACCAGAGAAATAGAAAGATTGGTCCTGGCAAGTTTACAGGAAGAGCAGAAAACCTGGGTTTAGGTTTGATTTGGTTTGATCTCTGCTGTTTAACTTCCCTGTAACCTTTAACAAACTCTTCTTTTTTCGTGTCTGAGTCTCAATTTTTGAAAGTATAAAATAAAAGAAATAATAGCTTTTCTACTATGAGAAGCTCTAATAAAACCATGTAAGTAGAGATAATATTGTAACATATTGTAAGGTGTTAGCACTCTTGCAAAACCCGGCAATTTCAAAAAGAGCATCTTTAATGGAACCCTAAATACACTTCTGGGAATATGACATGAATTCCTAATATGTGAAGATACTCTGAGTTTTGATTGGGGAATATTCCTCTCGCTCCACTGAAGCAGCAAGGTAAAAGCTGTTACCTGGTTTGCCTGGTAGGAGCACCATGCAAAGAAGAGATTGCCCAGAACTTTCCACCGCCTGCCTCTGGGCACAACAGTTAGCTGCATGATACATATCACTAACAGGACTTCTGCAGTTTTCTTGTTATAATAAAATACATTAATATATGTTTCCTAGGCTCTGTAGATTCCTGTGTGATGGATAGTTGTAGGACCCTGTTTAAATTTAATAAATTAGCAAACAAATAAGGGCTTTATTTTTAAATTTCTCCCAAGCAACACAAAATTTAGTTGGCAAATGGTCTTTATCCAATTGGGAAAAAAAAACATCAGCAATGAATGAATCAATAGAGACATACTGTTGTGTGCCTATTATACATGGTGTTTTGTGCAAAGACAGCAAAATTTGCAATTTTTACGACCCCTCCCCACCAAAAACAAAAGATGCACTTTCTTGTCTCCTCCATGCATCTTCTGCAAACCTGCCTTTCTCATCTGCCTGGACCATTTCCATCACTTTCTTTCCGTAACATTGTTTCTAGTCTCACATATCTCCTAACTGTCCCACACGCATGTATTTTTAGTGCACATTGTCATCTTATTACTACTGGCTTCCTCAGTAGTCCTCACTTGTACTCAGTCAGCTACAGGATATCAGGTCCTCTTTGTGGCACCCACGGCTGTCAAAGAGTAGACCACACACATTTGTCTAACTGTACTGGCTACGCTTACCTCCTTATCCTTCAGATACGTGGCGCTCCTGGAGAGCTCCATGCTCACAGCTCTGTGCCACTGCGTGGATCTTTCTGCCGACCGGAAACACCTACTTACCTGCCTTCTGAAATGACAAACTCCTATTCTCCTTTTAAGCCTCAGATTGAGTTTCTGATGACCTCACAGATTTCCCCGTGCTGATTTCCAAACCCCCCATCACCCACAGCACCCCGCAAATCCTCCTTAGCCGACCAGACTGGTAAATACTTAAGTGTTTAAATGTATACCTGACACCGCTGTACTGTTAAGAACCTCGAGGGCAAGGATTAGGCCTCTTGTATCCCCGGACCCCTAGTTCTCAGCACACGGTGATTCCCGCGTGTTTACTGCAGGAAGGAGAGTCTCTAAGGCCGAGGGACTCATCTCGGTGGTGTGCGCGGACCACCCGCCTGATAAGCATCTCCACCAAGTTACACGTCAGACCAGAACTTCACCTGTAACGCAGGTGTCACTCTTCCCCTCCACCCCATCCGCTGGTTCACAGATTAGGGACAGAAGTCTATCTTCATGCTTCGTCAGTCTAGGCGCGGAACTCAGCTCCTTCAAATATATATACATAAACACATGAAGCAAGAAATAAAGACTTTATAGAAGATTCTGTAGGGGTAATAGAAGGAAAGATTTACACTGAAAGCCTCTTTAAAAAAATACCCAAAACTCCCTTTTAGGCAAATTTTACTCCTGTAGGGGGGCATCCAGTGATGCTCCTGCTCTCTCCAGAATTGCCTTCCCTGTGGGACACACCCCAGGGAAACTGAAAGGCTGAAAGTCACTGTCCTCTTGGGTTAGACCTGGTCCTAGGGTGGTCTCATTTCTGGGGAGAAAAACAAATCCTCAAAAACTGAAATGCAGTCAACAGAGACCCTAAACACTGCATAGTTCCCAGGGGGAGGGCCCCATCCCCTGCACATCTGTGTGTCCAGCGCTTTGGAAAATGGGAGCTGCAAAGCTCAGCTGTCTGAGGAATGGGCTTGAAGAGTAGGGAGGGAGGGAGGGAGGAAGAAGGAGGGGTTATAGGTTTTACACAGCAAATCTTCGCTCTCTCTGCTACACTCTGACTCCCAGCTCCTGACTTTCTGTTCAACAAAACAAGACGAGAACTGGGAAACTTAGACATAATCTTGCCTAGGGCTACTGTGGGCTGGTCCTATGGTCTCCGGCTGCTCCAGGAGATGAGCTCAGGGATAGGAGATGCCCTCAGGGCAGGATAATAACCAGATTTCCACCTCATACTTCAAGTCAGGAGTGCACTGGCCACTGCAACTGCAAAACACGGGGCTGGGAAAAAGGGAGGCTCTTTTCCAGGGAACCCCCAGCAGAGGTTGCTCCAGGCTCCTCTCCAGCCTCCAGAACAGCAGTGTTCGTCACTCTCGATCACTGGAGCCCAAACAAGTCTAATCATTACCACCGTACGCAAAGAATTCATTCATTTTAAAGTGAATTAAGCTTACATCAAGGTGTTTTTGTTCCTTTCTCTTTCCATATCCTGCAGTCCTTAGTTTTCTGTGTCAATTTGGCTAGACAACAATTTTTGCACAGCCATCCAGTCCAGTGCAAATCTAGGTGACGCGTCAACGTGCTTCAAAGCTGTGATCGGTTGAGTTTAAATAAAGGAGATTTTCTTCAACAAAGCCATTGGGCTTCATCCAATCCTTTGAAAGGATTTAAGACAAAAAAAAAACCTAAGGTTTCCCACAGAAGAAATTCTGCCTTAAGACTGCAGCATCAGCTCCTTGCCTAAGAGTCCAGCTTGTGGGTCTGCCCCAAGGAGCTCAGAATTGCCAGCCCCCACGATCATGGGAGCCAAGGTCTTGAAATGACTTAGTGTGTGTGTGCGAGTGTGCACGCATGTACATGTGTGTGCGGCCTATAGTAAGGGTAGATTACCTGATTCTAACATAACATTTTAAAAAACACATTTTTAGAAAATGCATTTAAACCCTACCCCAAAAGTTACTAAAATCAACTTTCAGGGAATTTCAGATATTAAAGGGAAAAGAGAAGCCATCAGATCCAGCCTTGTCACTCTAAACAAGAGAAGCTACACAGTCATTATTGCACCTCCAAGGCCACGCCTTGTCCAGTCGTCCCGTCACACAACTGGTGATGGGGCACTGAGGGACCAAAGACTGAAATGTGTCACTGCTGTGCTACTGGAAAAATATAAACGGTGCCATCTCTCTGTCAGGAGCAAACCTCATTAGGTCCCAGTTAGTCAGAAAGACTGTGTCCCAGAAAGGTTCCCGTTCGGCAGCAGAGGATTCAGTAGGACCTTCTGAGCCCTAATCACGAAGACACTGCCTCTGATTGTCAACTGTGACCCAGGGTGAACGTTATCGCGACATCACCGTGAGCCCAAATTCGGATCAAATCAGCTCCCTTTTCAAGTCTATTTTAACAGCAGCAAACAAAATTCATATTGCAAATTTTTCCACCAAGATAATAATTTTGCATCTCGTTGATATGTCTTTCTTCCTATTTGACAAAGTCTTAGAAAATGTCCAAGTCTTTTCAGGCTGTTGTAACACAACCCTATAGACTGGGTAGTTTATAAATCAAATAAATTTATTTCTCATAGTTCTGGAGGCTTGGAAGTCTAAGATCAAGGTACTGGCAGGCCCGGGGTCTGGTGAGACCCTGCTTCCTGGTTCAAAGCTGGCCATCTTCCCGCTGTGTCGTCACACGGGGGCAGGGAGCTCTCTGAGGTCTCTTTTTTAAGGGCACTGACCCCATTATCAGGGCTCTACCCTCATGACCTGATCGTCTCCCAAAAGCCAATCACATCGGGAGTTAGGTTTCCATCCTGTGAATTTTGGAAGGACACAAGCATTCAGCCTATAGCAGAGACCAGCTAGAATTCAAACCTCTGAAGACACAATCATAGCAATAAATTGAGATGCACATTGATTTTGTCTGTGCAGTTAGCCACTTTAAATCATTTCTTGTGTTGCTTCCAAAGTGGCCCTCAGACAGAGCCAACGTCTGGGCTTGCTGGGGAGCGTTCCTCAGGAGCTGCCCTCCAATTCCCCTCACGTTGCAGGACGCAGTCACTCGTGATTTTGCTGAGTTTGTTCCACATGAATTACACGCAGCTCCTCAGAGCAGGCTGAGGCCCCAGGACGGTCAAGAGAAGGCGAGTTTGCCTACAGAATGACGAAAATCATTTTCCCTGGCAAAATGCTCACCCCACGTAGGCAGACGCATCCTTGGTACTTCATTTTCTCAGCAAACTTGGAGAACGCTTGGGAGCCAGCTCTGCCTTGGAGGATGTGGTCTCACCTCCTGATTCTGCGGTCGTATTCTGAGCTTTCCACATCCTTTGCCTTTAAAGAAACAGTGCATCCCCTCACTGAGGCTGCTGGCCTCTTTCCACCAAGCATATTCCCACTGAATGTGACAGGCACACAGCTGGTGCTCCGGGGGACTGTCAGCAAAATGTTTCCAAAGAGCTGCAGCCGAGCGCTTCTGATGAAATGCCAGCAGGCACGTGTTTCGGTTCGCTGTCTATGGCGTGTTTCACCTGTAAGTCAATCTTGTCAGTAGTTGGCATTTGCACCTTCAGACTCAAGTCACTCATTTATTCTGTTAGCATCGCTAAGCTTTTTTCCTTAGGCTTCTTAACCTTTGCAGATATTATCTCCCCTTTTCTGAGAAGTGTTAAATCCAGTGATTAGTGATGCATAAAGATGTGCTGAGAAGGAAGAAAAACAAATTGACTGTAAACGACGCAGTGGAACCGGTGGAGCGAGTGCCATCCCACCAGCAAAAACTCCAATGAAGGCAAAGAGGAGACACCAGCCAGAGTGTTTGTCACATCCTGCGTGGGGCCCTGAAGTGTGGAAATAGGTCTGGTGTAGGGGACAGAGCTCTAGACCTAACAATCATGAAATCTGACCAGGAGACCATTGACGTACACAAAGTTGATCTCAGTTTTCTCATCTATAAAATAGAAGTGATATCGACTTTGTAAGGTAGGAAAAATAAAGCTTTTGTATGACGTTAAGTTTATATATAATTTGACACTGTATATTACTAACAAGTTTATATATAAGTTTATATATAATTTGACACATATTGCTAACAAGAGCATGTTTGCAATAATGTCAATTTGTCACCTGATGTTTCTTCTTTATTTCCGACACACCCTTTCCTACTGCACATTTTTGTTTCCACGCTTCGTAGTTACAGAATTCCCGCACTAACATTTGAAAGAAATGTGTCCTCTCCCTGATACAGAGAAACATAAGGGACGTAAGCTCATCTTTTCCCATCTCTGTGCACGCCTTTCTGAAGAGTCTGGATCATTACAGCAGTTTCCCTAAGAAAGTCTGGATGTGTGAGTGAGAGACTTCAAGCACCGGAGACCCCCATTCATTTATAGATCTGCTTGGAGAACATTTGAAGCAGAAATAACACCGCTGAACAAAATGTTGAAATCCACCGAAAGAAAGCAGTGCGAGCATAAGCAAAAGGGAGAAACTCAAATCTCTGAGGTTTTAAACATACCAGAGACTCTTTAGAGAGAACAGAGGTTCTCAGTACCATCAACTGTGATTTCATTCAGTCCAAAATGAGGGGTATGAAGTGGTTCCAATGATCGAGAAACTTATAATCAAGTTGGTGAGATGAAGCAAGTGCACCGGAAGTGAGAATCTTAGGCAACAGGTGCAGACTGTCGAGTTTACATATGAATTGATCCATAAAGGCTTAGTCCTTCAAAATGTCTCCAGAGTATAATTTTTCACGTTCCGTTGTCACTATGGTTATTCTTAAGATACGCTGTATGTCTAAGGGTAAGAGGATTCTTCCATCCAGCATACAGCAGAAATATATAATTAAATTTCTAATACTATAAATAGTATTTCACAATTTAATTCAAAAGACTGGAATTGTTTTCCATCAAGAGAAAATATACTTCTACGTGGAGAAAGCTGTTCCAAATTACCAATCAGAAAAGAGCCCCAGGCTAATTTAAGATTAGTAATCAAGTGAAGATATAATCAGCACAAGGCTAATTTTATGTCAATAGGTATTAATCATCTTTCAGACTGAGTGTGGAAAAGCAAGTCTACTGGATATGTTTGAAGATTAGTACCACATCGTGGCCATGATGTCTCATTTCATAGTGAATTTGGTAGGTATACTCAGCAACTTTTATTTTATATTTTTGATGAAGAAAACATATAGAATGTCAGACACGTGAACGATCTTCCATTGTCAAGCCAGATGACGATGGAGCCATGGAACTGTGGAGATAATGTATCTCAAAACTTGTGTTATCATCTGGATCGAGCATCTCATTGTGGGATGTGGCTTTTTCAATTTTTAGAAATAACTGAATCTTATTATCAAACTACAAATGAAATGAAAAGAGAAAAATTAAGCTTTACAACCAGTATTTATTTAATGGCTACTGCGTGCAAGGCATTATTCTAGGTACTAGGAATATGATAGGAAAAAATATCCCTTTTTTCAAGGAACACAGATTTGAATGAGAAGAGACAGATAAGACACAGATATACAGAATAAGTCAGGTGTGCTAAGGGTTATTTAAAAAATAGAGACTCAATAAAAGAAATGGAGATTGATGGAATGGAGATCCTTTTTTTAGGGGACACTGTGTTGGCATTTATCATGAAGCAAAATTTGAGCAGAGGCAAATAATTTGAGGGAACAGGGCATTGAGATGTCTGCAGGAAAGCGTTTCTTGAACAGTTGGAAGGAAACCAACACAGGTGGGCCTGTGCGAGCAGAGCAGGGACAGGGAGTAAAGGATGGGGTTGGCAGAGGGCGAAGGAGAGACAGTGGCCACGTAGGGCTTGAAGGCATTTGATCTGGGTGAGAAGGGAAGTTCCTGTGGTGTTTTTGAGAATGAACGATCCACAGCTGACTGTTTTCCTTGAGCCACAGTCTTCTACAGGGAAACAAGAGAGGAAGATGGTGTCCCCTCACAAGATTATTCTAATAGTTGAGAGAGAAGCCAATGGTTGCTCGGATGATGATTTAGCAGCTTAGGGGTTGAGATGGGGTCAGAATCTCTACTATTTTGGGGGTAAACAGAATGACAGGCTCTGCTGATGGCTTGCACATGGGGTGTGACACAGGCAGTAGTCAATGGTGCACACCCACCAGCATCACTGTCAGCGTTGCCGCAGATGAACAGCCCAGCGACCTTCTGTATCAGCGTCCTCAGTCCCCACCACACTTTACGTCTTACTTCAGACTTGCCCACACGTCAATATTCCTTCCCTTTGAAAATTCCTTTTTATTAAAATTTTTCAATGGGACATAACTTTTGAACTTCTTTTTGAGTTGATTCAAATGCATAAACATTCATGCTTAATTGAGGGCGTAGAAAGAATAACTTCATGTACCTTGAAGTAGAGTTAAATAAATAATAAGACAATTTATTTCCCAGTGAATTCCAAACAGAGCAGAGTTATTTTATTTATTAAATTATTTTTATTTATTAAATTATTAAAAATTATTAAAATAATCCATATGGCATCAATTTGAACAAGTGTCTTGAAATCATATGGGCAGAAAATTATAGGAGAGGGTAGGTTATCCAATTATTCATAAAAATGGGAGTCCCGTTTTTGGAGTGTCACTGTATTGTTTTCAGTCCTTTGGATTTTTAAATCCTGTGTTCTTTTAATGGATAAGTTAAATTGAACTTTTTTGTATGTTATTAGAATGAAAATCTTAAATAAGCCCAAATTTAATCCCAAATCCTCGTTACCTGCTTCCAGCAGTTAATTCTCATGATCTTTCTAGCTCTTCCTCAACCAGCTTCCTGCACCAGGAAATCTGTCAGTACCACTGTCAGGAGGTTCAACTTCAAGGAAATGTTTTGCGAGGGGCATGGAAGAAGGAGAACCCAGAATGAATGTACAATGAGTGATGATTACTGGAAAAATATATATATGCATTTTGAAACCTGTACTTGCAAAATTTCATTTTGGAAAGAAAAGCCTATCAAAGCATATCATTTTAATTATACTTCTATTATCAAGGGACTATGAAAGTGTATATTAAATTAATGGAATGGATTGCCTTGGTTCCACAGCGGTTATTAGCAGGAAGAGCTCCCAGTTTTCTTATTATGTACATCACTAACTTTAATTGCATTAGGCTGAGCTGGGAGAGCTATTTTTAGGAAATATTTCATCCACAAAACAATTTCTGTTGGCTGTCTGCCTACTGCAGCTCCAAGCCAGAGGTTTCTCCCATAGATGTTAACTTACTATTCCTGTCAGTCATGCTTTAGCACATGCTGCCTTATTAAAACTTCCCTGGATGACTCTGGCCCTCCAGACCATCCACCGAAGCTCCCACGAGGAACCTGGTGGAGCAGGTCAGGCAGGCTTCCTCTGCTGGCACTTGGTCACAAGAGTGTGCGTGGGCACAGTGCCTGAGTGACACACACACCGCGACCTACATCAGCCAAAGGGATGCCGATGACACGCTGGGGGTTCCTGCAGACAGGGGACGCCGTTGCCCACTTAATCCAGAATATGAAGATTTTCTTTTTTTTTAAGTTAAAACTTTAAAGCATAGAGTAAATTAGCTCTTAGCTATTGGTGCCTGGAGACTCACTAAGTTGTCTGAATTTGGCCTTCAATTATGGCTGAACTCAGAGATGGTAAGTACAGGGCATTCATTAGTGTCATAACATTTCTGGTGCCAAGGTCTCGATCAGAACCAAGGAGTTATAAAATTGGAAGATAATTTTAAAATTACGTACTCCAAGCCTTCCACATGAGTCCCTTAATGAACGGCTGACACAGCCTTTGAGAAGCAAAACTGGACTGAGTCTCTCAAAATGCAAGACATGCACAACTTCAATCAGTAAGTCACCTCCTATAAACATGTCTATATACACACTGACGACAGGGGCGGAGATGTGTGGAGCACCCCTTAGACCTGAGGAAAGATAGAAATAACCTGATACTTCTTAATATGGAATGCTTAAAGAAAGTAAAGTGTCGTAATATTAGGAAACAACATGGGGCTTAAAATACATTATACAGCTCATATCTGCTGGTAAAAGTTATCCAACACATATTAACTGAAGAAAGCAATTCCCAGGGTACTAACCAGAGCATGGCCCTTTTGTGTAAGCAAGCTGTACAGTGCAATTACAAATCATGTAACATAGAGACACACACAGCTTTCATGTATGTGAAAGGCATATCTATATTTGTATACATATTTTGCACTTATGAAATATTTTATATGTATTGTATTATATGACACATGCATGTATAACTTTAAGGAAGGTTAAATAATGAACTTTTAAAGGGGATGGTAAATGAGTTTGAAGAGAGGATGACATTACAGGTATGGGTAATATACTTTTTACTCTATATTCTTTTACTTTTGTTGTATTCATAATAACCATGCATTTATACATTACTTGTGTAACTAAAAAAAATACACACAAACTGGAAAGGAACTAGAGCCAATGGGACAAGTTATTTGCACGCCCGAAGTTTGTGGCAGAGCCGAAATAAAATAAAGCATGAGATTTCTGGATAAAACCTTTAGTATCACAGACCTTAGCACTGAGAGGGACCCCAGGAGTTAACAGCGATGACAAGCCCTTACTTAGTACTCGTTGTATTCAAGGCACTGCTTCAATGCCTAATGCGTGTTAATTCAGGTAATCCTCGAATAACCCTGTTAGTCAGCTGTCATTGTCCCTTTGGTAAATGTTTGCAATATGGTCACATAATCTCCTCCCTGTAGACACACCTGCTATAATTGCTCCCTGGCACTGACTCCGAGTTGGCTTTAGTCAACAGGACAACAGCCAATGACGCCTGAGTGGAAGCTTGAGGGGTGCTGCGGGTTAGAGGCTCTCCGTTCTCGCTGTTGGACCATTCCATGGTCGTGTGCACAAGCCGAGACCCGCTTCCTGGAGGAAGAGCGAGCTGACACCCTCCCCACTGAGCCAGGATCCCAGCAGAGGCCTCAGCCTCGAGTCTGCCGGGGGACTTCGACCCCATCCCACAGATGAGGAAACTGAGGTCAGAGAGCTGGTAAGTGGCAGATCTAGGAATCAGATCCAGATAGTTTGTTCCAGAGTCTAGATTCTTAATCACTCAGCTGCTTTCTGATTGGCACTTACGTCGAGGCAGGAAAGACAGACCTCGGCCCCAGGTAGCGGGTTTGTCCCCAGGCAGGGGCAGCAGGGTCCGCACGGGAGAGAGGTCTTTAAAGAAGTCAGCGGTGGGAGCATTTACGCGCTCAGGTGTGTGTCTCCTGTGGAAATGAGTGAGAAGCCGGGAGCAACCGCCCCGGAGGGTTTAACCATCACAAATGTTGGCAAGCCACAGGCTGACGGCCACATCTTCCCTACTGCCTGTTTTTGCAAATGCCGTTTTATTGGATCCCAGAAAACCCATTCGATTCTCGATTGTCTGTGGATGATTTCACACTAAGGTGGTGGAACTGAGGAATTGCAACGGAGACCACAAGGCTCAAAACACTGAAAATCTTTATTCTTAATCAGGCTCTTTCCAGAAAACATTTGTCAGCCCATGAGGGACGTTAATGGCGTCTAGAGACAAAGATGGAGAGGAAGATGCTCTGGCTCGAAGGACTCGGTCTGAGGCAGCGGAACTCAGAGGGGGTGAGGCAGGTGATGGGGAAGGGCTGTCACTTCTCGCACCGGACACGGGCGAGGGAAGAGGAGTCCAGAGAAAACGGCACTTGCAAAATATGACTGCAGGGAGGATAAACTGGTCTACAGGCCAGCAAGGGGTGGTTTCAAAAATGCTGTCCCAGGAGAGGAAGTCAGGTCTAGGGTGGGGATGGTGGAAATGCCTGGAGGGGGAAGATATGGACGGCAGCCTTGGAGTGAGGCAAGAATCACCCAGACGGAGATGACCTGGGAACCATGCAGGGCTGATTCCTCCAAGACAGGCATTGCCTTTGTGAGCCTGAAGCAGGAAATGAGGTGGAAGAATATTGAGACACAGAGGTAAATACCCCCCCTCCCCATCTCCCGAGGTACGGTCGTCTGCTGTTTCTCTCAAGGACTCCCTCTCAGCACCACGCCCACCTCGTTCTCTCTCCCAGGTTGTGGAAGGATGCCCGTCCACCACCGTCTGAGGACAGGGCAGGGAAGCTAGTGGAGGACCTGCGCTGATCTCCCGTTGCGTCATCAAGTGGTATTTTTGCTGGGTTTTCTGTGCTAAATCACATTGAGATTTTCTCTTTCAAATTAAGAAATTGAGTCTCAAAAAGGTTGTTCCAAGAACTATGTCACAAACAAAGAGTAGAAGAGAAGAAACACAACTCCAAACGAATGTAAGTCCAAAGCCTATGCTTCGTCAGGAAGTGGGTGAGGATTGGGGAACATTTATTCTTCTCAAAACTCAGTTTCTGATTTAATTTAACTTTATATCCAATTTATGATCTAAAGTGCATATTCACCAATGCTTTCCTTAATTAGGCTCCTGCTGTTTGTGTGAAAATGAGGACACATGAAGGTAGGGAAGCAGAGAGAAGTGTCTGCAGCCATGCTGTCAGGGCTCGTGGAGACTGGAGACTCCGTTCTGCCCGGGATGGGAGCACTGGGTCCCCTGTTTCAGGGCGCCTCCTCCTCCTCTGTTTCTCTACATCTGTTCTCTTGCTGCTGCGTTGTTGCTGTTGTTATTCTTTCTTTCCGCTTTCTCTCTGCTGTGGACTAAATGTTTGCATCCTTCCCAAATCCGTGTGTTGAAACCTGACCCCCGAGGTGATGGTGTTAGGAGGTGGGGGCTTTGGGAGGTGATGAGGGCTTGAGGACAGAGCCCTCAGGAATGGGAGGAGTGCCCTCATAAAGGAGACCTCCCAGAGCTCTCCCACCCTCTTTCTACCATGTGAGGACACAACCAGAAGGAGGTTGTCTGCAACCCAGAAGGATCTCACTAGAACCCAACCATGCTGGTGCCCCAAACACGGACTTCCAGTCTCCAGAACTGTGAGAAACCAATTTTTGATGTTTATAAGTCACCCAGTGTCTGGTACTTTGTTATAGCAGCCTTAACTAAGAAACTTAAAATGATGAAAATGCCCAGTAAAAGCTAATTGTGTCACTGTTGTGTTGAGGGCTCATCTGAAATCCAGCCCAGCCGCGTGACTTACAGGAGGGGGTTTACAGCAGAGAGTATGGATGTCGCGATTCTAATCTCACCTCCTGGAAGGGGGCTGGTGAGAAGGATTTAAGGACATCCCCCACCAGTTTATAAAAGTCTGCTGCTAGAGCCTGTGGCCAGGACGGGATGGGCTACATCCATCAGCCAACAAAGTCCCCTCAGCCTCCAACTTCTTCTCCTGACTCTGCTCTCCTCACCCATGTCCTGTCTCTCCTGACCTGGTTCCTACATCCTCTCATTTATCTGTGGCTTCCTCATCCATCATCCTTCCTGTCCTTCACATAAATGCAAGGATTATAAACACGAGATACTAGAATCGAAAGCCTCTCAAAAATGATTTTACTCTATATTATCATTTCAGAGATAAGCAAACTGAAGCCCAAATAAAAAGAAGTTATTTGGCATCAATTTTCTGTCAGCAGTGTCATGAGGCAGCCCTTCTAATGCTTGGTAGACTCTCCCTGAGGGCACAGTCGAGACAGAACCAGAGTAGAGGAGACATCCAGGTAATCCTTTCTACCCTCGGTGAGCACAAGAAGCCAAGGGAGATCCTCAAAACAAAATTCAGACCTTGGCATTGAATGGCATTTGGAAACAAGAGTGTCTCCCATGGAAAACTGTGCTGAAAACAAGAGTGATAATAGTAATAACTGATGAGTGCCTATCTTGTACCAGGCACTGGACTCGATGCTTGAATAATGAACACAGAAATGAAAATAATGATGTATCCTGGGACGAGGAGCTAGCGTGGTAACTGGCATACTCACACCTGCATCAGAAGTGTAAAATCCTGCCCATGGCTGACTTCCCCTCGAGTCCCCACACCCTGGACAGACGTGTATATGTGTGCCTGTATGTGTGCGTGTATGTGTGTGGGTGTGTGTGTGTGTTTGAAACTTAAGCCAATGTGATAACTTAAGCAGTTCTACAGGTAATGCTCAATCTCTGGGCTCTACTTCCTCTCCTCTCCTGCCAAGTTTTCTTCCTAAGCTGCCACCTGAGTAGATGGGAAAGGGAATCAGATGACATGGAATTTCAGGGCTGGTCCTTGGTGTGCCCAGGTTTGTGGCCACTTGAGGTGCAGCTGGAAGGCACAGCTGTGTCCATGCTAATGGAGTTGTCAGCCAGGTTGTCTCTGTGTGTTCCACCTACTCACCCGTAACGGTGGCTCCATAAGGCTGTTTGCAGAGTCCCTCCTGTATTTTCCAACCGTCTCTCAGACAGGAAGCCCCATCCCAAGTGTCGCCATGGTTGCCTCCCGCCTTCCTTCACCAGGAAGCGTGGTGTGGCCAGTGCCCCACCCACCTGCCTCACAGGTCCCCACCTCCTGCATCAGGTGAACTGGACTTCTGGGTCCCGATGACTCCCCTCTGGAACTAAGACCCGGGGTCTCTTTCTGACAGCTTCATGGCTCGGCCACACTTGTTCTGACGTGACCCCCTGTTGGAGCCTTCTGCCCTCAGTGCTCGCTCTTCTTGACCAAACGCAGGCCCCTCTGAACCCTCTTCTTAATGGGCCTCGATCTTGCCCTATCAGGACTGCAGTCTCAGCACAAGTAACTTTGTCTCTGCCTCCCACCCAAACTAGGAGGCCTGGCACATTTCTAACAGCTCGAGACCGTGTCCCCAGCCTGAGCCCAGTGATCCCCCAGCCCCGTGCGCTCCTGCCCAGGAGACCTCGGGGCTTCCAGAAGAATTGACTGTTTTGTTGAGGCAGAAGCCCACTTTCCATATGTTAGTTAGCAAACCCAGATAGGCTTCCTGGACCAACACCCCTTCCTGCTTTTTGTTGATTTCCGCTTCCCTGACTCTGCTCAGTCTTCACTCCTCCCCCTCCCTAATCCTTCATTCTCCCTGTAAAACACCCAGTCACTTCCATACAGACCAAAGATGAGCTCAGCTTACACTGGACTCTTATTACAATAGACAGTGAAATGGTTTTCATTACCTGTAACTAGTGTCCACTACTGTTTAGCGTTGATATCCTCCTTACCCACTCCAGCCTCATAGCTAAGGCAATTTTACAGAAATGTTACCCCCATTACACTTGCTTTAGGCCATTTAATTCTTACAAAAACCTTCCGTGTAACGAATACTGTCCTTATTTTTTCAAATGAGGAGCCTGAGATTGAGAGAGGATAAATCAGAAAGTGACAAAGCAGTTTAAGGGTAAGACCTGGATGTAAACCCATACCTCTGTAACTGTGTTTTCACGCTGTTTTCCAGGTGTTAGGCAGCTACTTAGACAAAGCCTTAATGGTAATTAACATTCACACATGTTTTTAGCTGTTGGTTCTTACTATCAACTTAAAAGCAAGTTAAGAAATCATCAAAGTCCAAGCTTTTTTGTTCCCATCCCATCCAGTTGATCCAAGAAAGCCATTATTCTTCTATGACGTGCACTGCTTCAGCTTTTGCCCCTGAATCTCCAAGATAAAGGGGAGAAATATCTTTCCCCGTTTCTTATATGGAATGGCTTTAATTCTTTGTCCATGCTGGCCATCCTTCTGTGAACGACTGACAGGCACAGAGTGGCAACCTGTACAGGGAATCTAACTTCTGATCACCCGGCAGCCTGTACTCACCTCTCTCCCCACACTGTGCTTAGAGTAACTCAACCTCACGCCACGTTGATTTATTTGGAAACCACATAGGGCTGTTTAAACATCTCTACTTCAGTTTTATGAGCTCATATAAAACTCATAAAACATGTTCATATGTCTGATGCTAAGCCAACTCTCCCCTCTTATCCAGTACTTCTGTAGCTGGTTGTCTTTGTTTTAAGTATGGGTCCTAATACCTAGTCCAGTTTAACTGTAACTTGGTTTATCCATTGTTTTGGTCAATTCATAGCTTTCTTCATTTTGATCCTTTTGTATGTCCTTGGATGACAACTTAAAGGGTACTGGTTAAAAACCATACAGGATTGTATTTAATTTAAGACACCAAGTAAGTATATTTCCAACTTTTCTACCAATAGATAGAAAGCTCTTATGAGACTAATTTCCCATTTCTTCACATTTAGGAGCATAACAGCTTTATCACTTCACATCCTGATAAAGATTGCTTTGTTCTCACAGTGTGTAAATTTTGCACCCAAATGTTCCCCCCTCATCAAGGGTAGTGACATCAACTTGTGTTTTGTAATGAAGAATCTGTCAATGCCATTTTGGTATGCTATGTAAAGAAAATGTAATTAAGCAAATCTAATAGAAATTGCGGTAAATGTATACCAACTTAGTATAATAATAACCTGGTATTTATCACATACTTTACATTAAATTCATTCTCTTATTTGGTAAGCACAGCAGTATATAATACTTGTGTGTTGGCGGTATTATCTACCTCTTTGTAAGAATGAAAACATCATTATATTTGTTTGCCATATTTTTGATGTCACATAAAGTAGTTAATTGTTACATAAAAATTTCAATGGAGCAGCATCTAGTTCATGTCGCTAAGCTTAATGCCCATTTAGTTCATATCTCAAATGAGAAAAATTGATGAAAGTTAAGCAAACAAAAAAATTAATTAAATTTAATAAAAGAAAAACTACACCAATTAATAGTGAATTTTCAAAAATATATATAGCTTAAAAGATACGCATTTAAATATAAGTGAAGATAAATATAAAAACTAAAGAAAGGAAAAAAAGATAACCAAAAGAAAGGTAGTGCATGTCCCCTAATTTAAGACAATGTAGACTTGATGGCAAGAAATACTACTGAAAAGTAAGGAGAACATTTTCAATTAACAATAGAGTCAAATTAGTAAGAAGACACAATAGTACTAAACATGTATGCACTTAATAACCCAGCTTCAAAATACATAAAGCAACTGTTAATAGAATTAAAGAGAAATAATAACAAACCCATGGTCCTAACTGGAGACTTTAGCAAACTTCTCTAGCCATTAATAATGAATAACTGCCATATTCAGCAGCATGGATGGCATTAGGAAATACAATATTAAGTAAATGTAAGAAGACACAAATATGTACATATTACATGATTCCTTTTACATAAAGTTCAAAAATAGGCAAAACTAATCTATGTTGATAAAGATCAAGATTGTGGTTTTCTTTAGGGAGGAGTGAGAAGTGACTAGGAGGCAGCCCAGATAGGGATCTGGGGTTCTCTTAATTTTCTATTTCTCAATCTGGGTATTGTTCACTTCATGAAAATCCATCAAGCTTCATCTTGATGTATGCACAGTACTGTATATTTGTTACAGTTCCATAAATAAGGGAAATTATTCAGCTCTTCTACTCCAGAATCTTCAGTTTCCCCACAAACTTTGAATAAATTTGAATAGGCAATAATTGCCTACAGTTTTCCCCTGGAGCTGGTCCCTGGGACATCCCCAGCCCAAAGAGCTTAGCATTTTCTCTCTGACATGCTAGGCTATGACCAAACTGCCCACATCAGCCCCAAACCCTCCTTGTTTCTCCTTGAAAATGACAAAGAAACTCCCTCTCACAATTTTGGATTTTCAGTTCCTTCTTTCAGGAAGACTCTTCTCCCAAAGATTTAACTGCTTTCAGATTACTAGTGTTACTTTATCAGAAATGCCCTCCATGTTCATCTTACCTAAAATAGGATAATTTCAATTTTTTACTTCCTTGTCCTACTTTATTGTTCTTTACAGAACTGATCACTATGTAGACTTATATTGTGTGTCTATGTGTATATGTCTCCTCCTCTAGAAGGTAACCTCCACAGGGTCAGAGTTGTCATGTCTTTTCATTGTTAATATTCTCAGAAATTGGAATACCAGAGATATTAATGTTGAATAATTAAATGAACAAACAAAGTGAGTTAAAGTCCCATCTTTTGTAACTAGAAATTAATGATCAACATCTGTTTTAATATGATGAGCATATTTAGATGCAAAGGTAACTACCAGAACTGAAATGAAATGTGGTGAAATTTTTTGAGGAGGTGCTGGAGTTGGGTGTGGTGGAGTACCCAACTGGTGTTTATCAACATAAGAACTTTTGTACTATTTACTATTAAATCAGACACATTTATCATGTTCTTAGCATTAAGACAAGGGAGAAAAAAAGATACAAGATACCAGGTCCTCTGGTTGTAGGTTACATTATTTTGCACTAAACTGTACTCTCTTTACCAACCTGCAACCCTTGGCTGAATAATTGTTTCTAGTAAGTGCCGCTGAGACTGATGCATTTACAGCATTGAGCCGTTGTTAAGAAACTTTAACCTTTGGCACACCGAAGTAATTATTCTAAACATGAGGCAGAGTCTCTTGACTGGCTCTGGTGGGACATGAGAATGCCCCTGGTTGACCGCTTGGTTCTAATGAATAATCCTTACTTTCAAGGCAGGTGGAAGAGGAATGAAAAATGAACCAAGGTTCTCCCAATCTTTAGACGCCCATTCGGCTGCTACCTTCAGATCAAACATCTGGGCATGAATGCAGCATCACCATTAACATACAGGAAAGTAAAAAAAAACAATTATCTAAATTGTTCCACACAAAGAAGGGAGGACTGTGTAGGGAGATGGGACATTATTTGCTTTTTTCAGCAAAAGAGAATCCAGAATTTTTAAGTGTGCTGACTTCTCATCTTAGCAGATGTTTTATTTAAATACAACTCTTAATATCAGAGTCAGTGAAAAAATGGTCTGACAGTATATAAATTTAGTTGAATCTGATATTAAAGGTGTCACATACAAGAACTTAAAGGAAGCTCTCATTTTCTTTACCTCTCATGTACTGTCAACGGTTTGTTCTATAAGGTGTAACGAGGCTTTGAAAAGCATTAGGTTGGAGTCCACCAGGAAAGAAAACTAAATCAATGCAGATATTTCAGATGTGTAGTTCCTTAAAGGCACACACCTTGGGATTTTTTCCCCCATTTTTCCGTACGACACCAATTTTCTCCAAGCAAGAACAACCTAATTGTTCTGTCAAGAAAATCAAACCGATTAAAGCCACATGCTACGTCTTGTAAAATGAAAATCACAGAGATGTTGTGTGCTGAGGTTTTGTCCTGTGATCTAGTAAGAAGAGGGAGATGGGTGGGTTTCGTGCCCCACCGCACCCTCTGCCTGAAACAGTCCGGCCAGCGCCCCCCACTGCCCACGGGCAGAGCGCATCGGCATTTGGGGACCTTTGCACTTGCATGGCAGGGTCCACCTCCTCATCCGGGTGTTTTAAGAATTAGGTTTCCCCTTCGTGGCTTTCCTGACTGCCCTCCCTAAAACTGCACCCTCACCCCCTCTCCACCCCCTGCCTCATTCCGTTTTCTTCTTAGCACTTAACTCGATTTGTAATTATTTTTCTCATGTACACTCAGACTGTGAGCTCCACAAAGGTAGGGGCTATTTCTGTCTTTTTCATCACAGCAGCTCCTAGTGTGTGAATAATAGACAACAAAATCTTGCTGGCTGAATAAATGAGGAGGTGGATTAATAAGGAAGAGATGTATCGAGCAGGTGCATCGTTAGCACTCCACGCCCAATACCTAGCTGCTGAAGTTGGGACGATATTCTATATTTTCACACAGCATCCTCGTTGGCAAAGTGTTCTCATACTGATGATCTCATTTAATTCTATCGGCGATCCTGGGTGAGAGCAGAAGAGGAAGTTTCCTAAGCCTTTTATGAACTGCCCTAAATTATCCAGCTGGGACGTGAGACAGCCCAGAGCCCGTGGTGCCGGGCCCACCACCAGTGTCCACGCCGCCACAGCCGCTGCTCGAGGGAGATTCTGCTACTCGTCTTCCCAACGTTCTTTGTAAGCTCTGGACGTTTGCTTCATCACAGCAATGTCAATATTTGCACAAAACAAAACCATCTGATAAATCCTTGAAAGCCTTGGTTTTAGAGGTGTTTTTCTAACCCCTTTTGTTCTCTCACTGTTGCTACATGCAATGCTATTTGGCCAGAAAAGAAAAAAAAAGAAAAAGAAAAAGTTGCACAGAATGAGCACTTAGCCTATATCCATGAAACATCTAGTTAGAGTTAAACATAGAGAAATCATTTGCACTTGAGTCCATTAGTGGAGAGAGAGAAAAAAAAATTAATGGATGCATTATCAGTTCTCAGCACTCTCGACATTAGTGTATTCATTACTGACCAGATTGGTGAAACTTGCATAAATCTGCAATATGAATGGAATGAGCTGGTAGTGTCAGTGCCTTCCTGGAGATTTAAAAAAAAAAAAAAAAAGTTTACCTTACTCAGTGTGACCTAAATGTTCTGCTTCAGGGAGCATCTTGAACAGCTGAGACTTACGGATGTGATGACAAATGAGAAGGATTCAGGAACCAGATCTGTAATGATTCTCTGATGTTGTGTTTGGATTCCTAGAAAGCCACTACTTAACTAGGAAAGGAAATTGCTTTTAGGGCCAATTAATATAAATTAGGAGATGTTATTCACTTATTTGAAACACACACACACACACACACACACACACACACCCCATACTCGGTTACAATGATCTTTCATCTGACCACACAAGGACCTTGACGGGTGTCACCTCCCCACAGTGACAGAGCGTGTTTTTCTAAATCCCCCTTTCCTTCCCAGAACTGTGAGACTGACAGCAAGTCACTTAACTCCATCCAGCAGCAGCTGTGTGGGGTTTGCATAATTAATTATTTATACCAAGGCAGACACAGTAATTAACAGCCAGATGACTATGATATTCTGCTCAGAAATACTTTGCATTTCAGCCATCCCTCAAGCAAGAAACTGTCAAAACTGGACTGTTTGACAGAGTGGGGCCTGCCAAAAACCTCCCAGACATCTGTTCTGTAACAAAAAGAACAGATTCTCAAAGAAATGTGTACATATAGTCACTGGTTTCAGTCAGCAAGGAATAGCTGATTACCTTTTCACAAATTCCGGTCAATTCTGTCTGGTTCCAAGATCATCACTCAGTGTCTCACAGAAGGGCAGAATTTTAAGTGAAAAGTCTGTGTTTCTGTGAGTGCCAGCCCTGCAAATGCAGCCAGATAGGAGACTCTTCTCCAGATCTGGGGATGGAAGTGTCATGAAGTTACTTTCATCTTTCCTCGGCTAGAAAACCAACAGTGCCTGCGAATTATTCTTAACAACCACGTAGTTACTTGACACCAGATTACACTGCCACTTGTATGGGAAATGGAAACACATCAAATATATATAAAGTTACAGACGTCTCCAGAAATGGGGGGGAAATGTCACCAACAAGCAGCTATCTCGTGCCACGCTGTGCATATTAATACAGAGCTTCCAACACGGTCCACGTCGCTTCCTGCGCGCAGTTGGATTCAGACGCTTGCTTGGTCATTTTCAATTCAAAGCAGAGCAGCTATTGCCAAAAAATAGAATTACCGCCCAGGGCTGGTGATTGTGACTAATATGAGTACATGGATTAAATCATGTATAATCCAATCAATTACGTTTAAGTCAACCAAGAAATATGGATTAGGAAGCAAAAGACCTCGGCGCTAGTTTTGGTTCCATCTCTTATGGACCGTTTTGACTCTGGGGCAGTTCTCTCGACCATTGTGGACATCTATTTCCTCATCTGTAGAATGGGAACAATTAGGTTTATCTTGTTCATGGATAATGTTTATGTAAGCCTTTTGGAAACTCCACAGATCTAGATTATAACATAAAATAATTCTAGATTGCCATAAAGGCATATTTTGTTTTGAGGGACACTAACACATATTTTACTTTTCGGTATCAACTGACTCATTTTTAGGGTTGCTAGATTTAGCAAGTAAGCATACAGGATGCCCAGTTAAATTTGAATTTTGGATAAACAACAAATACAGAGTTTTTCAGCATAACTATGTCCCGTGTCCTATTTGGAAAATATTTATATGTAAACTTATTTCTTGTTTATCTGAAATTCAAATTTAACTGGCCATCTGTATTTAATCCATAATCATCCTATATTCAATACTGGTTTTTTTTTTTTTTTTAGTTTTTGGTTTTTTAAGTGGGGAGGCAATTAGGTTTATTTATTTACTTATTTTAGAGGAGGTCCTGGGGATTGAACACAGGACCACGTGCATGCTACGCATGCGCTCTACCACTTGAGCTATACCCTCCCCCCCCCAACCCTGCTTTTTGGTGTGAATGAAATGTCACCGGATAAGGCGTGGGGGACACACCCTCTCCCCTCCCTCACCAAAACGTAAAGCGTGTCATGTCTTTGCACAACCACATAATTAGAAATACTAAGCCTGTGCTTTCACTTGTTTTCCATAGCACACCTCCATCTGCCTGTGTCGTTCTAACTAGTTTACAAGTGCTGGAAATTACAGTGGTATTAAAGTGGACGTCTTATAGTTTATCAACAATAGACGCATCTATTCTTTTAATGAACCTACTCATGAAGCAGTACTAGTCAGTAAGAATGCTCAATAGAGACACTCCTCTGTGGGTCTCTTATATGTGATGCCTCAGAGGACTTGTAATCTTGGATGTGGTAAAGACCATCCTTGCCAGCTTCTCCTCTTATTTAAAAGTCAATGAAAAAAAAAAAAAGCCCAAATAAGAACGCAGAAGGTGAGGCAAGAATTTCAAATTTGCTAGGACTCTATTACCAGCTAAAATATATTTTAAAAAAACCACTCTACCATGATGCATCTTTCTTTAAAAAAGAAAAGGAGGGACACAACATTTATTTACAAGAACAGGCATGAGGAGATTTATAAACATGTGTCTGGAAGACAGAAACAACAAAAGAATCCTTCCCCTGTATGGAAAATGGATGTACTTCGCAAGTCTGATCAATGCTGTTACCAGATCAAAATGAAAAAAAAAAAAAAAAAAGAGAGAGAGAGAGAGAGATGAAACACACACTGTGGGAAGAAAGGAGACTCCCAAAGAGGCTTGAGGGAGGATTGTCCCACTTTGTGAGAAGATGGCTCAGTTCATCCAGTGACCTTGTGAGAAGAACGATCTGACGCCCTAGTCCAGAGAACAAAACAGCACAAACTCGAGCATGAGGAACAGACACCAGTGCACTTGGGATGGGGACTGGAGCAGCTAACAGAACGTCTTTTCAGGAGGACTTCACGTAGAATTTATCATCATCAGCCTGGAACGATACTGTGGACAAGCTTTAGGTTCTTAAGCAGCAATGTCCACCTGTGATGATCTTGCTAACATGTGGTTGTAGAAACAAGTTAAGAAGCTAAACACTCTAAACACTAATCCCAGCTCATACAAACTCACTCTATAAACTCTCCCATTGTTGTGTATCCCCATTTTCTTCTGCAGAATGAAGCCACGTGTGGACACCTTCCTGGTGCCTTGCCCCTGCATGGCCTCAAACTCCTCATCAGGCTATGTAACTCCCACTAGTAATCATCATCCGATTCCAGTGTCCAGACACCATTCTTGAGCCCAGAGAAACAAGGGCAGTAAGGATGCCTGATAGAGAGCACTGGGCCCTACCCAAAATGAAGAAGACAATTTCTAATCATTAAGGGGCAAAAAGAAAGTGGGCTCCCTGGGGGGCTGTTCAGTAGGGTCCTCACGCAAGCTTTAGCAGACTGTCTGCTGGCAGAACTACGGAGGAGTTTGGTAGGGTAGCTGAACCCGATTAACCTTAGGTCTCCTCTAGACCCGAGTGTCCAAGACCCCAGCAACCCTCTTTGGTCGTTGCTCCTACTGGCCCAACATGTTTTGTTTTGGTTTGATTTTTTAACACTTCCCTTAACCAAGACCTTGTCCTAAACCTTAACCCTAACCCCAAGCTCCAGTTTACCAATAATTGCTTTATAGCTTCAGGCTCCTTGTAAGTCAGTTTCAGTTGTGGGACTCTCTGCTGGCATGAGCTGACCTGTCACAGGGAGGTTTCATGGACTTCCAGCATGGAAGGTTCACGGCTTGGACCCAGCACCTGTTGGTGAAGATGTGTTCGTGCCCTGCACATCCCAACGTGGGGAAGGCGGGCCATGGTGGGGAGACATTGCAATCAGCTGAGAGCTGGTTTCTCACTTCTGCTCCATCAATTACCAGCTGTGTGGCCTAAAGATTCTTCCTTGTCTCTGACATGAGTCAGTTCCTAAAATGTAGAAATGCATAATCACACTCTACCCAGAGGGTTCCTGTGAGCATCAAAATAGCCAAGCCTAACACGTTGCGGGCACCGGTCTGATATTACCTCCACCCTCTTTATGTCCATCCTTACTTCCTAGTCCCTTCCCTAAAACGCTGGCCCTGCACTGTGACTCATGGTCTGCCCTTGATGCAGCCTACAAACTCAGATGAATTCATTGCCCATCTTTCCATGTTTGGTTTATGTCAAGATCACTAAAATCTAGGCAAGAAAATCAATGAGTACATAAACTTCAGTCCTATGACCTTTCCATACCTCTGATCCTGTGTGTTGTCTTTTCATGTGAAAACTGCTCTTTTGGCAGTAAGTTTCCAAAGCTTTGGGCCCAGGTGCAAATATATCCTTAAACTCTCCAGTGCCACTGCCTCTTCTAAAACTGAGCCCTGCAGTAGCAGCTGCATCTGAGAGCAAACAAAATCTGTCCTTCTGCTGAATTGGCAGTTTTCGCCCCTGCTCAGTGTTTCACTTTAGCGTTTCCCCTTAGCGAGTCCACTTTGGTGTTGAAATCATAAACAAGGCACCTCTCTTTTGTTTTGTGTGGGATTTTTTTGGAGGGAAGAGGTAATTAGGTTTATTTATTCATTTATCTATTTAATGGAGGTACAGGGAATTGAGCCCACGACCTCGTGCATGCTGAGCACGCACTCTACCACTGAGCTATGCTCTTTGCCCCCTCGGCATCACTCTTTTGTAATCAAAGGTTTTAATAGTCAAAACCTCTCTTTTGTAGTAACCTTATTTTTCTCAAGTGAAGAAATCCCATTTGACCATTTGCCATCTGGTATAAAACAATAGCTATCAACCATTAATGTTTATTATTAATCTTTAGGTGTTTTTCTTTGCTGGTGTAACATTCTCATAAGCTGTTTTGAGAAACCCTTCAAGAATAGCTAGTGATGGGGTATGCTGGGTGTATAGAAACTGAAGCGATAATTGAGCGGGAATGACAGAGTTATGAGTTCCTGAGTCGCTCATCTGCTGTGTTCACAGAGCATCGCTTTCCATATTAATTTAGGGATGTAATCTCCTAAGCACACTTCTGAGACTAAAACCTGTGATTTGGGAAACATGTGACTAATCCTCTCACATGCAAATAAACACATGTGCAGCGATCGGAAATGGTGTCTGGCAGCATCGGGAGCGGGTCTGCGGAGAGCCTTGAAGCAGGAAGCGATCCTGTGCCTTTCCTGTGGGAAACCATCTCTGTTTGCTGAGCCTTAGATTTGTTTAGTGCAGAACCATGGGTCAAAAATTCATCTATGACCTTTCCTAAAGGAACACCTTTGGCCTCCTTAGTGAATAGTCCAGATGAAGTTTTGCAATTTCCACCCCTGTGACTGAAGAGAGAGCAGATGATTCCTAGACATTGTAATTTGCTAGTTGGTTTGGATGATTACACAGCTAAACATACATTCAGGAGCTGACAAAATCTTCATTGATATTTCAGCTGAATACACCAGGCGGGTCAGCAGTTCACAAACCTACTAGAAGTTAAGTATCTGTGCATTTTAATTCTTTTCTCACATTTAGAATCTTGAGGGCCTGCTTTCTTATTTCCTAATTCTACGTGTCCATGCTGCTTGGGGACAAAGTATACACAGATATTTATCAACTTGTGGGTTTATGAACTACAGACCTCACTCAATGTACCTGGATGAAATATTAATTTTTAAAGTGAATCAACTATCCTTAATATATTTTTTATTTTTATTTTAATTTTCAGTTGTTGATTTACAATGTTGTATTTTTCCTGGTGTACAGCATAGTGATTCACTTATACACATACACAGATACGTGTGTATATATACATATGTGTGTAGTATTTCTGTATATACGTATTACTTTTCCTATTCTTTTTCATTACAGGTTAGTACAGGCCATTGAATATAGTTCCCTGGGCTATGCAGTGGGACCTTGTTGTTTATCTATTCTATGCATAGTAGTGTGTATCCATCAATCCCAAACTCCCAATTTACCCCTCTCATCCCTAATATATTTTAAAGATTGCACTGAATTATAAATTTATTTTAAATTTTACCTTCACACTGAGATCATCAAAATCAGACAAAATTTTTGTGGAATTAACAAAGACACATGTGAAAAATGCAAAGGAGCTAAATGACAACAGACTTCTGGCCTACCTGAATACACTGAGTGTAGCGTGGATTCAGCGCCTGCACTGCTCCCACACACGCTCTTAGTGCCACACTCTACACACGGCACAGTGCTGGGTACCGGGTGTGTATAATGATGCATCACTGTGGTCCCTGTTTTCTGGACTAATATTTTTCTAGGTGATATCTTTGGTCCCAGGAGAACAAGGATGTACTCTTGGTGCTCCAATAAATATGTTTAAGAAAATGCACTTTTTAATTACATGTTTTTATTTTAATATTCATCTAAGAATGATAAAAAGCGTCTTTTGGATCATTTCAAAGACCATATTATAATAACTAAGTGCCATCGCGTGCTTTCAGTGGCTCTGTTCACTTTGTAGTTGTCATCGCACTGGGGCCACATACAATAGCGCTGATTAATGATAAGTTTCCTTGCATTTATGTCACACTTACTGGGAGTCAAGTACTGTTTTGAGGACTTCCACTCATTTAATCTTCACAATAATCCCAGAAAATTTAAACTACTATCATCAGATGATAAATTAGAAGCTAAGGCCAAGAGCTGGAACTTGGCAAACTTTAGTCTGTCTGTGGCGTTCACTCTCTGCTTCCTCTTGAGTAAAGAGCTGAGGCTCATCTGAAAGAGGAAACACGTGGGAGAAGAAGACATCCTTACCGTATACGGGGTGCACTGGTATAGGCTGCGTCTGTTGCTATGTGGGCATCAAATGTGGCTTATCGTGAATAAAACTCACACTAACTGGTTAAAAACAACTTTGTTACAATAGTTTCAGAACAGTAATTTGATGCAATTAAACACCATTTTTTGTTTGTTTTAAATCTTAACAAATAAAGAATAAAGACAATGCCCTTAACCTGGCAAAGTGAATCTACCAAAACTCTACCAAAAATGCCATCATTCACACCAAAATATTGGGCGGGTTTACTTTAAAAGCAGGAATAAAGCAAGAATTACCATGTTGCTATTCTGTACTACACTGGTGGTTCTCACCAGCGTGATAGGACAAGAAAAAAGTCAAAGTCAAAGTAGTAGGAAGAGAATATGGTTGCTAAAGAAAAAGCCAAAAAGTTATCACACACAAATTATTAACTTACACTAAACATAGTGAGTTGGAAGTTCTGAAGTCAATATATCAGCATTCTACCAGGGAAAATAAACTGTTGTGTGTATTTCAAACAGAAAATAGTTTAATCAGGGAACTGAGGCCGTACCCGTCTCCTGGGGCTTTTGTAACAGTTTACCACAAACAAGGTGGCCTAAAACAATTGAAATGCATTCTCTTGCAGTTCCGGGGGCTGTAATTCCAAAATCGAATCATCAACTGGGCCGTGTTCTCTCTGAAGGCCCTGTGAAGAGTCTTCCCTTGTGTCTCCTAGCTTCTGGTGGTTGTGGCAATCCTTGGCATTCCTGGGCTTAGATGCACCGCTCCAATCTCTGCCTCTGTCTTCACATGGACTTCTTCCCTGTGCGCCTCTGTCTGACTCTGTGTTTCTTCTCCTCTTGTAAGGATTCCAGTCATGTTGGTTTTAGGCCACCCCACTCCCAGTATAACCTCATCTTATTTAATTACACCTACAAGGACCCTATTTCCAAATGAAGTCTCATTCTCAGATACTAGGGGTTAGGACTTCAACAATGTTTTTGCAGAACAACAGAAGCTTATGAAGGCACTGAAAGGCCTGGGGAATAAAGATCAAGGGAGCCATTTCTAGTTTACGGAACCCAGAAATCAGCGCTGATGGTCTCAGCCTCCAGAAGCACCAGAGCAATGAGTTTCAGAGGCTCGCAGCAGCTGACAAAGTGTGCGTGTCTGCCTGTGGCTTCCAAGCGAGCGAGTGATGCATTCACTTCTCTTACACTTAGATGGCTCACTCTTATGCACAGAATCTAACCCAGTAACCTTCTGGCAACGCTTTCTGGAAAATACGACTTCTGGGTTTCCAGTTTCATTATGTAATAACTTAGAATGTTGACGCTGATGATGCGTTTCAGTGGGTAATATTAAGTATAACTTACAAAATTAATTGAGTTTCCATTTACCAGGAACCAACAGAAAAATCAATTTAAATTTTAAAAATAACATTTATGATAACAATATATATAAAACCTAAAAAATAATTTTTTGAAAAATCTATGTAATATATTTATGGAGAAAATATAAAAGTTTATGTGAAATGGAATAATTTATTAAATGTAAAGAAGATTAGTTCTAGTGCTTAGAATATGTGTTGATTCTTATTAATGTTAATAGAATCAATGTTTCTAATAGAAACAAAAACCAAACACAAACTAATAACAAGAGAACTGATAAAGAAATGATAGTATTTTTGCACAAATTGAGCATTATACAATGGCAGAAATAATGGAACACAGCCACATGTAACAAAAACATTCAGCCTTAGAAACCGAATACTGAGTTAAAAATGTAAGCTGTGGAAGGATGCACATAATATAATGCCATTTTTGTAACATTCAAAAACAAGTAGAAGGGAGTCACGTGCTGTCTAATAAAATATGAATATGTCACAAAACTATTCTTAATTGACAAAGAAATGATTAACACCCAATTGTGTTCATTATGTCCAGGGAAATTAGAGGGATGGGGTCTGGTGGCCTCTCAGTGCCCTTGGCTTTCTTCTGGTTAGACTGGTTGGTACGTTCAGGAGCGTTTAATTTATTAATGTGCTTTATACATTATACATGCTAAATGTATTCATTTGAGGCCACTGACTATTAAATAGTATATATATTTATTTTAGGAAATGGAAGAATAAATGAATGGGTGAGTAAAAATGAAAGTTATAATATTTTTCTCTGCATGACAACGGTCACAGTAAATACTCCACTTATGAGACCATTTGTCTAGGAGCTTAGATTTCAGTCAAGGAAGTAAGAGATAGTATAAGATAACTAGACTCAGTCTAGCTGAAAGGCCACACCAACAGGACAAACACCAGATGCTGATGCTAAAATAATGGGGAAAAAATAAAAGAGTTGATAAATCATGCAACTGATCTACTTATGTTTATCCAGCAAAATAATAATTAAATACACGCTTGTTCTGGGGGGGGGGGGGGCTTTCCTCACTTACATATACAGTTACATGAAGCAGAGCCCAAAAGTTTTTTACTAAATGTGCAAATAGTAACAAAAGCCGTATTATAATTACTGTCTAATTAAATGCCGCCCAGAAGTATTTGAGTTAACGACAGACGTACTTGGCAGCACTACAGTGACTCATGTGTTTCTTTCTCTTATTAACATTTATTGGCCATCTCTGTACCCGACACCAGCTTAGGAGTGGGGTCCCATGAGGAGAGACACAGCCTCAGCCTTTGCAAGCATCTTAGTCAAGAGAGAAGCCAGGTAAGTGTAAACGACCAGTAACCCGGTGCGGCATGTGCTGAAGCAGGGGTGTCACCTGTAGAGGGCAGCAGAGCCAGCAAGGGTGGAACTGCTCTCCAGGTCACACGACGGGAGAGGAAAGGTCCGGGGGACGGTCACGCTGAAGCAGTGCTGAAATCGGAGCAGGACTTTGTCACTTAGAGAGAAGCGGGGAGAAAAAGAAAGGCTGTGTGAAGTCAAATGAGCGCCCGTGGCAATGGTACATGTTCAGACCCGTAAGAAATGTTAAAGGCACAGCAGAAATGAAACAGAGGAGGGAGTGCCCGGGATGATGCTGGAAAGACAGAGAGGGTGAGCTGGATTGCAAGGCTCTGCGTGTTACTGATGTTGGTGAGATTTTCTCAAGCCGAGTGGCGGGAACTACCATGACATGCTGAGCAAAGAAACAGCGTGTTTACACAGGAACATGGCCACTGACAGCGGTGGCATAGAGTCCAGAGGGAAGGACCAGGGCTGGGAAGACGCTGATGCAGCCACAAGTGGGGGTGAAGCTTTGACTACGAGAAGTGAGCAGCAGGAGACAATACGACTGGAGGAAATGGAAACCATAGGAGGTGGAAATAAGCTGGGCTTGAGGGAACGGGAAACATCGCACCTGACTTCAGACGCAGGTCAGCCGCCCAGGGAAGAAGACTCCAGGACAGCCTTTTGCATGAAAGAAGTTCACCCCGCAGAGCACTCGGGATCCGTCCCAGTAAGGGAAGAAGTAAAGGAAGCAGAGAGAGGGAGATGCCACCACAAGCCCAGCAAGGCTGTCTGCCACCAGATGTTGGAAGATGCTGAGAACAGGTTCTTCTGCAGATCCCCCAGAGGGAGGGTGGTCCTGCCAACACCTTGACTTTGGACTTCTGGTCTCCAAAACTCTGATATAAGAAATACCTCTTCTTTTAAGCCTCCAAATTTGTGAAAGTTTGTCCCAGCAGCCGCAGGAAACAGGGAGCATTCCTATGTTAAAAGACGGGCCTTCGCCTGACAGGACAGGCGAGGGAAAAGAGCGCTGGACGAAGCTCTGGATGTTAGGGAGTCACTGATGACCTTCGTGAAACAGAGGAGTCGGGGTGGGGAGGACACTGGGTGGGAAGACGTGGGCTGAGCTTGGATGGGAGGGGAAAACTGTGACTTCAAATTTCTGTTAATGTTTTTTAAATATGCTATGAAGAGGATGGAATTAGAACAGAGGAGGAGGGACTTTCGATCTCATATGCTCAAGTCAGAATCAAACAGTTAAACCCTAGTCTATAATTACACACAGGCGGACAATGAGGGGTGAGCAGGCAGACTGGGGAGAGAAATACATCAGAACCCGTCTGGCTCCTCCATTCACCAGCTTATGAACCATCCTTGCCAGATAATCTCAGCTCTGTGACCCTCTAGGTCCTCATCTGCACATTGAGGGTAACAATATCTGTCCATGGAGTCAGTGAAGTTATTAAATAAAGCAAAATTCATAGCATTCTTGGCACATTGGCTCCTGCACAGTGAGCCCTTAAAGGTGTGAGAGTTACTGTTCTGGCATCATTGTGAGAGCTGTCTGAATAGGAATGCAGACATTCTCTATAAAAGATCGCAGTCACTGCAAAAGACTCAGAGCAAAGGCACTACGTACCATAGATGACACATGGCCTTAACTTGGTAAAGCTTCTGCACTCTCAGTGCAGGCAGCTGAGACATAAATGCAGAACTTTATTATCCAAAGCACTAGGAGGCCACTAACCATCTCGAGCAGAAATGTCAAAATGAAATGTAGCAGGCACCTTCTCCTTGAGGAAGCAGGGAGTGAGAGGCACCGCTTTCGTTGTGACTGGATGTGCCTGTTCCCTAATGCGCACACGTGCCAAAGAACAGAACGTTTGCCACAGCTCAGCCTTCCTGCCGTAGAACCTCTCTAAGTTATGTGCATTTTGTCTGAGGCAGGAGAAGCTTATGTGCCAGGAGGTGGGACTGAAATGTCTAAATATCTGCAAGAGGTTGGAATCTGCTCCTTAGGAGATAACTCAGAAGTGCTGGATACACGCAGAGGTAGACTTCAACATCAAACACGTCTTTCTGCTCTTTTCTGAACTCCTGACGGTTTTTAGCCTGGAAAGGAGCAGGCTTAGAGAAAACATGACAAGATGTTCACCCACCGAATGGGCTGTCAGGTCGGAGATAAGCTGAACAGGTACTGAGTAGGTCTACAGGGAAGAACTATGGGTCATTCTCCAAACGTGGGATGAAGGAAACGTCTGCGCGGGTGCAGGTTTCTGGGGGGATGCAGAACACACGGGACCCCCAATAGTCTTACAACAGCCAGGCTCTTTCTGCCCCTGATAGACACCCAATTCAAACTGATCAAGCAAAAAGGAAATGTGTTTATTCACAGAACTTGAAAATGCAAGGGTAGGAAGGCTTCAAACAAAGCTGGATCCAGGGGTTCAAATGTGCCTGCCCTGGAGAAGGATGGCGTTTCCCTAGACAGCTGTGTGCGGACAGGGAGAGCTGGGGCTCCCAAGGGCCGCTGCAAAGACCACAGGGTGTCAGGTAAACACCGAGGATGGGTGCTGTCGGGTCCCCATCCTAACTGAACACAGTGGTCTCCTGGAGCGACGGGACAGACACGAGTCGCCGCATCCTGCTCCCCACATTTGCCGTCATCAGTCTTAGATTCCCGCCAGGGAATCTGCATTTTTCACAAGTGCCCTTTCTTGTCTTGTAGAACTGGTTCAGTGTTAAATGAGATCATTTGTGTGAGACCACTTGGTTAAACGTCATGGGAATATTAACATTCATCTAATCTACAGCAATTTTGCCAAAGTGAATTGTAAGTAAACTTGCCCAGATCTGGGGAATAATCAGGGGCAGAACCAAGCGGTTCCAGCCCGAGTTCCTCCCAGCCCTGTGCATTGTGCTGCGTTCTCACTCGGCACACGTGTGTGTGTGCTGGGTGTGTCATGTCTCGCTTACCCAGTTTAAGTTGTAAAGTCCACAGCAATGTGTCAGTCACCCAGTACTGTACAAAAGTCACACGCTACCTCCCCCCTTCACACTTTGAGACGGCTTACAAGGGGATTGCATGTAATGCCATTCATTATACAGAAACAAAAACACTAAAAGGAAACTTCCAAATGCCAGGATTTTACAGCAAATCAGATAGAGTGCTTGGGTTGCAAATAGCACAAGAAGGCAGTTTGATCTAGCATGAATGGTATATGTAATCTATTGGCCTTTGTGTCCTAAGACACAGCTGGTTTAGGGCAGAGCTTGATCAAACTGTCATTTGAACTGGTTCTCTCTCGTCTTTCTAGCCCTGCATCCCCAGCCTTTGCTCTGTCCGCTCCGTCTCATCTTGTCGCCCTGAGGTGACTAGCAATGGCTCGACAGCTACGTGCCCCTGGCAGTCAGCACCTGCCCATCTCTGAACCAGTCCCTGAGACTCGGGGTGATGCTTATCAGCTTGGAAAACAGCCGCCACCCTTTCCCCAGAGCAAGGTCCGCGCCCATCAGCTGGAAAAAGCAGCGCCACAGCTGCACGAAGTCAGGAGCTTCACAACTGTGTAGTCCTCCCACCAGCCGCACTGCGCTGCAACGCGAGAACACATCCCACTGCCTTACAGCGTGGGAAGTTTGAGGATCTTCATGAAAGCAAAACAGTCAATCTCCTGTCAATAATAAAATAGCCCTTAACAGACCTTGCCTCTGTTCACCAAGGACACTTGTCTCTCAGTGAGCTGATGGCGTCAGCCCCAACTGGTGGTTTCCACCTGGCCAGTCATTTAATTTCCATCTGATATCTTGATCTGCTTGTTCACCTTACGACTAATTCCTGATTGAAACCTTTGCATAACGCTGACAAAGAAGGGACAGAAGGAGCTTGCCTCTCAACCTTTACTCTGGGTGAAGGCGCGGGTCAGGGTGCAGCCACCTCTGGGAGGTGAGGCAGGCGAGCCAGCCTTGGGCACGCCCCCACCACCACCCCACCCACACTTAAGTGCTAGGAAAGTGGCTCCCATTCTTCCTCCGAAGGGCACCTCCGAAGTCCTCTACGCTCCACTGGTTCACTCTGCCTCCCGTTGGCCCTCCTGGTCCTGGTGCCCGTTGTGTGCGTTCCTGACATGGGCCTTCTAAACAACAGCCCCCATTTTCCCCTGACTATAGTTTCCTTCCATTTGTTTTCTGCACATCAAGGTTGTTGAACCAAATCCACTTAAACAATTCATAATTATGGCCTCAGGTGATCCTCAGAAAGCACAGCACCTGACCAGCACGGGAGCTGGGACAAAAGGGGCAGGGCAAATGCTGCTCACGGACGCGCCTTTCCCTGGGACGGCCAGCTGGAGTTCTCAGCCAGCCAACGCCCGCTGCTTCGTCCAGCTGTGGGCGTGTGGAGAACAGAGGCAGAGGCCCAGAGCTGGCCAAGAAACCTTCTTGAATAGATTTCTTTTATCCAGAGAGACCAGGCTCCTCACTGTCATTGCCAGGGACCCTCTGGGCTTGCTCATGGTCGGTCCTCTTCTCTTGTTATTTTGAAAGCCATGCAGCCTCAAAGCAAGCGGAGTAGATGGTGGGCAGCTCCCAGTAGAAGCTCCTCTTTAAGACAGAGTGCTTGGAAACTGGCATAAACCCCAAGCCCTGCAGATGGGTCACAGGGCAACATCAGGAGAAAAGCAATGTGTCAAAAGATTTAGTCCTTCGGGTTAGAAGCCGTCTTCAATTAGCAGAAGAATTCTTACAGTTATCAAGTGGCAAGGTCTTGACAAGGTATACACTCTTTTAAAATGCACAGTGAACACAAAACTATGTCGTTATAATTCCATTTGGTCTTTTTTCCAGCTGAAACTCCCTGTCTACCAAAGAAAAGATAATCCTTTATTTCTATCCAAACATCGATGAGTCGTATTGCCACAAGGTTGGCGTGGGGGATGAACACATGAAAACTGAGGACCTAAAAGTCACACTGGAGATACAGGGCTTGTCACACTGGGATTGTGGGGGAGGGGGTCCCCCCTGGGAGGTTGCAGCAGTGCACCCCCAGGGACACAATGATTATTTCAATCTATGATGATCAAGAACATATTTTATATTAAAACAAATGCAGGAATCTTTTGGAAGAAACACACATTTTTAATAAGATAAAACAAAAGTGTTCAAAATTTTTGAAGCTCAAAATAAAAATGGCACACTCTGCGTTTAGGCAACATCCCACATGGGCCCTCACTCCGGCCAGGGTTAAAAACTCCCTTTTCCCCACGTGGAAGCTCTTCTGCGGAAACAGTTGGGAAGTCCGGCTTGAGGACATCAGAATGAAGGCGGAGAAGTCTCTGTCCGAGGCGTGCTCATTGCTCATTGCGTTGGCACCCTTCTCTCCATCATCAGAAGGACAGATAAGCCAGGCCCAAGTTGAAAGTTATCTGAGATAGCTTATTACTTACGTATCAAAATAATCTTATTATAAAGATATCAAATTGTAGATATTCCCACAGTATGAATACAAAAGGTAAACGTCTATGAATTATGTTTGGTACATAAGTCCTAGCAGAGGAAGCGTTCTTCCTTATTTGTCGTCTTTCATTACTCTCTTACTAACAAAACCCCATGTACACTTTCTGGGCCAATTCAAGTCCATCTCCTCTGTGAAGCTTATTCTTACTGATTCTGTCTGCACCTGTCGCCCCCTCAAGTCTGGGAGGATTACTGTGTCCATTGACAGCTCGTACGGTGAAGACATCACAGCTCTGGCCTTGGAAAGCTTGAGTTCAAGGCCACGTTCTCTTTCTTAAGAGCCTGTTAACTTGCCATTTAATTTTAGAAAACATTCTAATGTCTTCAGAGTATAAAGGCGATGCTGGACGGTAGATGTAACACTATCTGTACGTGATGCGCTATGAAAATACAAGGGGGCGATTGTTTCCCGGCTCCCTGGGGCACTCGTGGGGTAGTGCATTGGAAGATGTATGACTATTCCATCAAAGAGCCTAGTGCTGATCCCCAACTTGGACAATTTCTAGCTGCACATACTGAGAAAATCATTTAATCTTTACAAGCCTCTTTTCCTATTTGAAAAATAGGATTTGTGTGAGCCTAGAATAAGGTAATGTTTGTAAAGCACTCAGCAGGGGGCCTGGTCCATAGTGGGGTTTAAACAATTACAGCCACTATTTCCCTAGTTTAATACTATAAATACACACGCTACCTTGTGTTTGCCTCATATTTCTTGGCACAATCAATGGTACATGTCTGCGGGGAGAACCCAGACCTCAACTCCCGGAGGCAGTGTAGTCGACTTCCAGCATCTGGTCCTGTCCCCCCAACTCTGAGATGGGTGAACTGGGTGTGCGTTTCTCTAGGTGGCCCTGCACAGCACCCAACACACTTGTGTTTTTTCCCGGTGCTCCGGCCTCATGGCCGCCCTGGGTGTAGCCGCCATGCCCTTGACACAGTTTTCTGTCCAGCATCATCTGGACCATCAGCTTCATGTCAGCTAGGAGAGGGCTGGGTAGATAAGTGGCTCTCCTTGCTTAAATGTCAATTCTCAGGTTCCTCTCCCTTTGCACAGGCGTTTGTCCTATTTAGAAGTACAACTCCCACCCTGTGTTCTCAGCATCCCTTACAACAATCTCGCAGCTTCTCAGCACTGAATTTTACAAGTGTCGAGGGAGAGGGAGGGAAGGAGAGACAGACAGACAGAAAAAGAGAGACGGATTGGTTAAACAGCTTGCCAACACCACAAAGCAAGTGACTGAGCTCCAAACCCCCCACAAACCACAAAACAAGCCACCCCTGCCTGGCTGTTGTCAACCTCATGCTGGTAGCTTGGGAGTCACCTGTGATCAGAAGCCTTGATTGGCAGTTGTATAGTTTTTGATGCATAAAACATGAGACAATAAAAGTGTTATTCCTTGTAAAGTGCAGTTGAGAAGACAAAAATATTTCAACTACAGCGCCTTTGGGCAACGGGAGAGCAGGCCTTGCTGGTGGAAGGCTCAGAGCACGCTCATTAAGCGGCCACTGGCCTTGCTCATATCCACCAAATGATCAAGTGAGAAATAAAGGGAATCCATCTCAGAAGAATAATGGTTTAAAAGTGGGGACTGAAACTCCAAATACTGACCACGTTGCAACAAGACCAGCACACCTCAGACCCTCTTTCCAAAAACCTTTCACGCCTGCGTCAGTGCAGCCTCCGTGGCTTGTTTATTGGTTCTCTATCACAAACTACTGATAAATCCAGGGAACATCGATGCTGGTTGTCCTCCATTCTAGGTACTTACAGCACCCCAGTTCTTCAACCATACATTATGGAAGAACTAAAAAAAAAAGATGAATGTGAAATTGTATCAAAACAAATTTCCTCATTAGGCAATATTACACCTGCAGTCCATGACCTCTTGGAGAATGTTTAGGTAAAAAGAAAAATCAACATTTTTTATTGCCGTTGTCTTTGTTTTCTAATAGATTTTAACCACCTCTCTTATGCTTAGGATTTTAATAACTGTTCCGCTCCTCGGTCGGCCTTAAATCTGGCCACAGCTGGCCTTTCACAGTTTCTGGACCAGGGATTAAAACTTGCACTATTTCTAGACAAAGATATATATTTGAATTACAGCTTATGACAAGAATCCTCATGAGGCTATCTTGCTGTGCATTGCAACTGAGAGAGAACGCACCAAGCTGAAGGGGAAGAAGCCATAGTTCTCCAGAATTCTGGAAAATAAACTGAGGCAAAAATAACAAAAAGAAAAGCATGCTTTCCAGCTAGCAGTGTGACATGATTTTGGTTTCATGTTTTGAAACCATCAAGATTTGTAGAAATTTGTCAGTAATCCCGAGCCAAAAATGATGTCAAATTACTGGAGCCCTGCCATCGAGGGCCACCTGGTGATCGCATCGGCTCTCAAGGACAAGACAAGGAGAACCTGTTTCCTGACCACCCAGCCCCGGGACAAAAAAGACATCTGATGATGGTCATGCTGGGGCCAGAAGCTGCGGGGCCATGTGGAAGCGGGCTGCTCACTCCAGTCTCCCCCTTATTAAACAGCCAACGGCGCAAACCCCACCTGCGGCTAATTATAGCTTCAGCAGTTGCATGCAGGCATGAGGCATTTCTTTACTAATCTGTGCGCTACAAAACGCTAACCAAATGCGGTATTTTTATTTCCTGGTGTATTTTTCTCTCTCATAAAAAATAATGCCAGCAAGAAGGAAGGAAAACAGAGAGCGAGGGAACCAAGAAGCAGGAGCCCTACTTTACTGCTGACTAGTCTCAGAACGTGTTCCTTTGTTCATTTCTCCATCTGTGTGGGCTTTGTGAATGTGTGTTTGAGGAAAGTGACATTTCCTTTGTGATTTTCTGTGCCACCAAAAACTGTCTACTGTAAAATCAATTCAAGAAAATCTCTTTACATCTATCCTACCCAATCTTGCTCTCTGCCTACCTGGGTTCCACGTCTGTTGACACAGTTGATGCCTTGTTGATGGATGAAAGGAATCTGGGGCGAAGTCATGAGCATTAGAAATAGCATGTGCAATGCCAGCTCCTCCCTTATCAATGGGATAAACTTGGTTAAGTTACTTACTTTTCCTGAGGCTCAGCTGTCCTGTCTCTAGAACAGGTACCATAATACCATCCTTGCAAATCCCTGGGATAATTAAATGAAATATTTGAAAAATCCCTGGGATACAGCAAATGCAATAAATGTCAGCAAACCATATTACTTATTGTTACAGACTAGGGTACCAGCTCTTCCCAATCTGACCCTTGAAGACATTATCAGGTTACTTCCACACACCTAAGATCTCATACATAATGTATAGTTTTCTTGTTTATATCTCTAAATTCTGTACAAGTCTTACTAGTTTTTTTATAGCCTGTACGTTTTTAACACAAAAAAACATGAAAATATCCTCAGTGTAAAAAGTCAATGATCCAGCTCCAGCTAGACTATCCTTTGTGTTTGTGTCTTCCCCAGCAATCTAAGAATTCAGTACCCCCCATACCCGAGAGATGATGTACTATGTAACTGTAGATACTTGTGGTGGGTTGATTGCACTAATGACTCTGTTTCTCCCCCTCCCCCTTTATCATGGCCTTTTGGTTTCTCTCATGAAAGAGACGGAGTCTTTCTCCAGCCCTTGAATTTGGGCTCATCCATGTGACTCCTTTTGAGCCACAGAATGAGGCAGAAGAATTATATTCCCTTGCCAGCTAGGCTGTGAGAAGCCTGTGTGTTTCCACTTGCTCCCTTGTGCCTCAGCCTTCCCTAGGAGATGTCTGTGTTGTCCTTCTGGAGGACAACGCAGGTGAAGAATAGAGCCAGGTTCCCCTAGTCATCCCGCCATGACCATCCTAGGTCAGGTGACCCTTAGCTGTTCATCAGACAGGTGTAGGTGCCCAGCTGAGATGTAACTTCCCAGTCGTGCCCAGTCTAAACTGATGGTGTTTCTCCTGGAAGGCACTAAGTTTCTGTGGTGGTTTGCGATGCAGGATTCTTGTGGCATTAGATAATTTTTACCATGTTGTCATTTAATTTGCTTTTTTTCACTTAATATACTTTAAATATGTCTCTCTGTTAAAATATGTGGATCTACTTCATATTTGGTCATGGATTATGCAATGGTATGTCTTAGCAGGCTTATTTAACCATTGTTTTGCTGTAAAACATTTAAATGTTTCATAATCTATTACAATTGTAAGTAAAGTTGCAGTGAACATCTTTAACCATGCCTCCTTGTGAACACGTGTAAATATTTCTCCAGGATTCATAAAGAAAAGTAGTATTTCGCTGTCAATAGCTATGCTTGTTTTGTTTTATATTAGATATTATGAAAGAATGCTATAACATTACGAGCTTTTTGATACACATGTAATGTCTCCACAGCGATCAAAGAACATGCTGCAAATGGCCCAGTTCTTTCATATTTGGTGGGGTTTGTTTGATGACTCAGGATATGGTCTATCTTGGTATATGTTCAATGAGCATTTTAAAAAATTGCACAATCTGCTGTTGTTAGGTGGAACATTGTATAAATTTTGATAATTTTTTGATTGATAATATTGTTGAGTTTGTCTCTTTTCAAGTTTATTTTCTGTCCGGTTGCTCTGTTGATTTTGAGGAGGTATTAAATTCTCCAACTGCAATTGTGGGTGGTCTTTTTCTTCCTTCAGTAATAAGATTTTGCTTTGTATAATTTGCAGCTATGTTGTTTGATGCATGCACAGTTAGGATTGCTGTGTCTTCTTCATGAATTGACACTATTATCATTAAGTTAAGCCTCTCTCAGTCTCTGGTCATTTTCTTTGCTCACAAGCTTATTTTATCTGATCATAGGTCATGTTTTTCTTCTGATTAATGTTTGCACAACATACTTTTCCCATCCTTTTACTCTCAACCTACCTATATTGTCATATGTAATGTGAGTTTCTCATAGGTGACACACAGTTGGCTCATGTTTTCCATCCACCTTGCTTATTTCAGTGTTTGAATTTGTGTATTTTGACCCTGTACATGTGATGTAGTTGTTGATCTGTTAGGACTTGTGTCTATCATTTCACTTTTTGGTTTTCTGCTTATTCTTTCTGCTTTTCATTTCTCTGTGTTTATTTTTTTTTGTCCCCTGTCTTCCCCTGAATGACTTGAACATTTTTTAGAATTTTATTTTGATTTATTTATTGTATTTAGAAGTGGATTTGTCAGTATGGCTATTTTGGTAGTTTTCTGGGTTTTACACTATGTAAGTATGCATAACTGTCTGTTAATTTTGACATTTTACATGTTCACATGAAGTATTAAAAACTCATTTTCCTTTATATTTCTTTGTTCTCCCACATAACATTTGTAATATAGTTGCCTTAAATATTTCTTCTACATATATTTAAAGCCATGTCAGTGTTATAATTTTTGTCTCAATCATCAAACGTAATTCAGATAACTAAAGCAGAGGGAAAATACATTTAGTCACATTTTTACTCATCTGTTGTGTTTCTTCCTTCCTGGTGTTCAAATATTCTTTCATTTCTCAGTTGTTTCTGTTTAGAAAATTTTCTGTTTAGATTTTCCCTATTTTACTGAATAATATTTTTGCTGGATATAGAGTTCTGGGTAAAATTCTTTTTATTTTAGTTCTTAAAAAATATTATGTCTTTTCCTTCTGGCCTCCATGGTTTCTGAAAAGAAATCTGCTATCATTCAAATTGATTTTTCCCTAAAGTTAAGGTGTCATTTCTTTCTCATTCTGTTCAAGATTTTTTCTTTATCTTTATTTTCAGAAATTTGATAATGATGTGTTGTAAATTTCTTTTTGGGATTCACTCAACTTCTTGAATCTGTAAGTTTATGGTTTTTGTTAAATTTGAAGAGTTTACAGTCATTATTCCTTTGATTGCCTCTTCAGCCCTCTTTCTCCTTTTCTTCCTAATCATTGAAAATACAAATGTTATTTCGTTTGTTAAGTGTCCTTAAAATTTTTCCAGTCTATTTTTTCTTGTTGATCAGATTTCTGTTGCTGTTTTCAAGTCCATTGGAGTTCTTTCCTGTCTATTCTGCTGTTGAGCCATTCATTGAGTTTTTTTTTTAAGTTATTGCATTTTTCACTTCTAAAATTTCTATTTGTTTCTTCTTCATTTCCTTCTTGAGATTTTTTTCCTCTGTTTCAAGCATTTTCATAATTATTCATTGAAACCTTTTTATCATGGCTGCTTTAAAATTGTCAAATGATCCTAATTTCTCTGTCAACTTCTCTGTCATCTTGATGTTGGCATCTATTCATTGTCTCATTTCCTTTAATTTGATATTTTTTCAGGTTCTGGTATGGTGACAGATTTCCAATAGAAACCTAGACAGTTTCAGTATTATGTAATGAAAATCTGGATCTTATTTAAGATTTCTGTTTTAGCTGGTTTACTTGGAGACCACACTGGTGTAGGGGGGAGGGGAAGATTGATGCCTTATTTCTGTCACTCAGGGATAGAAGTCTAGATTACACTCCACCTCCATCAACACTCAAGGGGTGACGGGCTCCTCAGTACTGCTGGGCTGTTGTGGGAGTCCCACCCCCTCACTATGCTTTTGCTGATAGTCCTTTGGCCAAGGGAGGTGGGAGTGATTCATTACTGCTTCCCACGTGGCATGTGTGCCATGAATGGAGCGATCTGACCTTATTACCACTGTTTATCCTCCGCCAGGCTTCCTATGACACCACCCCAAAAGGGAGAAGGTACGTCATTGCAGAGGAGATAGAAGTCTCTGCTCACAGTGCAGTTGGAGGGGAGGACCTAGTTACTGTTGGGTGCATAGAAGGCCAGCTCCCTACCTGACCTTCTGTAACACAGCTCTGAGGGCAGCTGCTGGGACTCCTGGTTACAGCCTGGTGGGGAAGGGAGTCTAAGCTCCCCACGTAGCCCTTCTGGGCTTTGTAAAGGTGTGGCCACAGTGTCTTTCTGGTGTTTTCCTGCATTAGAACAGTTATTGTCTCAAAGTGTTCTGTTTTGCTAGCACGCCCTTTCCTCTCCCTTTCGAGAGAAAGCAGATTTCTGTTGGGGCTTCTTTTTCATCTGTGCTCACTGGTGTTCCAGGTTGCTTGTTTCTTTAGCTCCAAGTAGAGAATACATGATAGAAAACAGAAGCAGGGAACTCACAACAGTGTGTTTCTTGGAACCTGAGGTCCCTAGCTGGTATCTATTTTTGTTGTTGTTGTCTATATTTCAGCCTTCTTATGTTTGTTTGTTTTTTTATAATGTCCATGCTTTTTAGTTATACTTAGCAGAAGCAACAGGGAAAATACATCTATTTAATCTACCCAAAATGGTATTCTTTTCTGTTTGCTTGTTTTGTTTACCCCAAAATGAAACAGAACGACAATTTCAAATAGAGTAAATGATATATAAGCCCTGTTGATTGCTTAATGATATCCTACAACTGCATTTATTAGCAAGATAAAAAGTTTAAATGCTACAATTTATCATTAAATCCAGATATTTTATGAAGTGCCAAAATTTAAAGATAATTTGACTAATGTTACCAAACCGTCCTTTGAAAAATGTTATTTTGTTGTCTATTACTTTCAAATATTAAAAATTATCAGTGGAAAGGAAAAATAACATTCCAAATTGTTTTAACTAGTGTACCCTCAAGGTTTTTCTTCCAATTCAACTTTTAAGTTACCAAAAGAACTTTCCATGCTTCCCTTGAGAAACTGAACAAGGGTGTCATCTCTCTGAAATACAGAGAAATCAGTGACACCATAGAAATTCATACAATGTTTAATATGAGTCAGAATTGATGCTGATTGACTAGGAGTTTTTGCTTCTTCATCATTGGATGAAATGTAAAATATATTGATGAAGAGATCAAAGATAAATGAATACAGAAGTCAGGAATGAGTCATAACTACCCACTGACCATTGGTGCACATAAACTCATTTCTTATGATTAAAACTTTTTTTAATAACAAAGAATCCTGATACATATCACAGCTATTTAACATTCATCTAAAAAATAAGATTTTTTTGATTTTAAATAATATTTTAAAACAGGAAAATGTAGAATTAACCCTTACTGAATGTAGTATACGGACACGTCTTTCTGTTTTGCTTTCATTCTCAATTTTCCTAGCCTGCTGTTGAGAGCATAATTGTATAGGGTTCCAAGAAAACAATATGGCAGTGTGTTCCCGTCTTGAGCAGATAATTGCAGTGCTAGGAATCTAGTCTAAGAAAATATCCGTTCATAAGTGGGATTTGCGTACATTGAACTATTCATTAAAGTGTAAGTTATGTAACAGTAGATTTATCTGAGAGTCTTTTCTTCTCAGGTACAACTGGAGCCTCCAGAACAGAACAAAGCAGTAGGTTCCAAGTATGCCCCATCCTGAGGCCCAGTTAAACTCCCAGTTCAGGCCTTGTCTCCAGACTGACCCAATAGGGCCAGGTTCTTTCGTGATGTGCTACATCAGAAGAGGGTTCCTCTTCTTCATGCACTTATGTTAAGGTATGTGTGACCATTTCTTATTGTGTGTGTTACCACTAGACCATAAGGAACTCAGCAGCAGTAGACTTGGTTAAATGTCCTGCATTTATCATCTGTAACCTTTACCACCTCAGAGGGTGAGTACATAGCACCATTTTTACCGTTAAGGCAACTGTACTCATAAGCATCTCATAAGATGCAGAGCCAGTTCTCCTAGCTTCAAAATCTATGGTGTGAGATAGGAACCATTTTATCCACTTTGCAAATGTCTACCCAGTCCCGCCATGTCATTTCCCCCTCATCTTTCCTAAGTTTCCTACTGGTTTTTCCTTCAACCCCGGGCTTAATTGTCCCAGCTGTACCCACCTTGAGTGTGGCTGTCCTGTTTATCCCCATGTCTTCTAGAATCTGTCCCTGCCCCCACCACAGGACACCATGGTCCTGCCCCTTTCCGCACTGTCCAAGGAAGCCCAGAGTGAAGCTGGGTCACAGCCTGTAGACCTGAGCTGTGCATGGTTGGCCAGGTCTGTGTTTCGTATTTTATTGTTGATTATGGGAGATGATTTTCCTATTTCTACTGAGTATTTTATTTAATCTGCTGAAGAGTTCTATGCTCTAATAGTTTGCTTTCAGGAGTGGTTACTGTATGTCTCGCTCAGTGCTAAGTACTTAGTATGAATATTGCACTTAATGGTCCAACAACCAGAGAAGAAAGCTGTTATAATTATTATTATTATTTCCATTTTGCAGATGAGGAAACCCTGGTACACGTCCGATTAGCACTAGATCCAGGAACATAGAGTGAGATTAACACATGCAGATTAGAGACAGGATGGGTCTGGTCCTGATCCCTGTGACTCTACGTGCTGCATTCTTGTGCCTCTCGGGAATGACACCTAAGGTCCCTCTGCAGACCTGTTGGCTCTGTGATTGTTCAAGGCTAGTGCTTATGACTGAAAGTGACAGTCACTGGGAACAGGAGCAAATGCGTCTATAAGGAGTAAAGTGCACAGAACATGAAGATCCAGCCTTGAACTACCATGTCCCCAAGAGAGCCCGATTGTCCCCAGCCCCCAGCCCAGGACCTGGAGCGTGTGTGCACTCGGGAAGCAGTGGCCTCGCTCCTCGGCATCTGCACTGATGTCACACCCCTCAAACTGTCTTCCCATTCCGGGGCCAGGGGCCAGAGAGCTGTGCATCAGCCCTGCACCTGCACGGACAATCCGTAGTTCCCTTGTCACACCTGCCAGCACACACGGGACTCAGGCTCCCGGCAGCAGCAAGTAACGTGTTAGACTGAAAAATGCATCTGGGTCTTTTCTCTCATCCCAATTCCTTTTGGGTAGAAAGGGCAAAGAATCCATACCTTAAATTATATATTTAAAAAAAAAAAAAAAAAAGCTCCAGGGAGTGTGAACAAAAATAATGCTTTAATACAAGCTTCTTTTACAAGAGCTTGCAGCTCAGGTGTTCTCGGAACAGCAGGGGAAAGAACACATGAATATAAAGGAACAGGGCTGCAGCCTTCAGAAAACGTAGCTGTAAGGGTTAATGAGCTGGTATCCGATTGCCAGGGGCCCCACATGTTAATTACCCAAAGTCCTCACGAAGTCACTGATGCTGTGGTTAAAGGCAGGTGCCCAGCTCCTCATCACCTTCTCAGCCTTGTCAGCCTTGTCCAGAAAAGGAATCTGCCTGACTCCAAAGCAGGACAGCTTGAAAGGCCTCTTTGTTACCGGGGACTGCCTTTCCGGGACAAAGCGGCTGGTAAAGCCACGGTGAAAAGGCCTAAGTAGTCCCTGCGGTGGCCCGGGCCTGCGTGCCTCTGCACGCCTCTGCACGCCTAGGGGGACATGCGGTGTGCGCGAATAGCTTCACACCAGGGCCTGTTGGTGCCTGTTAGGTGTGAGCCACTCAGCAGGGGCTCCACAGCTCCGAGAAGTTGTGGATTAAAAATTCTGCTGAGTGAAAACGCAGGCTGCAACTCCAGGTCCCCGGACACCCTCCAAAGATAGAATGATTCTGCTCCTCGTCGTCAGACCGAACAGGTAAATGGAAGCTGAGCGCAGCATAGCGGAGGAGGAGGGCGGGGAAAGGTCTGCCTGTGGGTCTGTTTTCCACAAGCGTTTCATCAACCCTGGCTGCCCAGTCTCGGTCCCTCCCGACCAACTGTAAGGCTCTCACTGGACGCTCCGTGTATATTTCAACTTCCTTTTCAACGAAATGACTGTGGCTCAGCTTCCTCGGGGCGAGGTCGGTCTCCATGTCCAGCCCGTTCATTCGCGAATTTATTCCCATGAAATGATCGCGAGCCCGCCATGTGCCAGACTCTGCCCCAGGCCCGTGGGAAACATCGCCCGACCAACAACCGAAGCTGCACCAGCTCTTTGACCTCGTGGAAAGTGAATTCTAATAGAGACGAGGCGGACAGACCAGGAAGAATATACGTCATGTTTTAAAAGTCACGTGTATGGTACATAAAAGAAGGAATGAGGGCTGTGGTTCAGAGGGAGGGAGAGGCTGAGCGGGCGATGTTGTGAGCAGGGCCCGGGGAGCAGGCGTGCGAGAGGGGGCGGGGCGCCGAACGTGAGTGACGACGCTACCCCAGCTCCGGGCCCCCTCGGATGAAGAGGTGAACTCGGTACGCATCGTTTTGCATCGTTTTATAGCCCAGGGTGAGGCTTGGCCGGAGAGGGTGGTAATACCCAGTTTATGAGATGAGGATAGTAAAAGGGAAATACAAGCGAAACAAAGCAACCAGTCAAACAGCAAGTCATCTATGACAAATGCAGGCTTCTTCCTTCAATTCCAAACAAGACACCTTGACTCATTAATTTTCTGCCCTCCGCTGGCTGGTACCCAGTAAAATGATAAATAAGAGCGCTGAAGCTGACCATCCTCACCTTGGCCCCAACTTGGAGGAACCGCGCTTAATATTTCATCATTAGCTATGAAGTTACCTGCAGATTTGGGGCAGGTGCCCTTTGTTGGGTTTCACACTGACTGTGAGGTTTTTTCATAAATAGGAGCAGAATTATTGTATATGCGTTTTCTCTATTTAGTGAGGTAATCATGTTTACTTCTTCATTTTTTGTTTGTTGAGGTGGTGAACTGCCATTACAGGTTTTCTGAATGTTTCACCTACCTGGCATTTGCGGGGCCCCACTTGTTTCTCTGCTGATATTAAATTCTGTATTTTGGTATGTAGGTTTACAGTAGATATCAGCTATTAATATATTTTTTTCATAAGTTCATTTTAAAGATTTTTGTGTTAGCTTTAAGCTGGCTCCATAAAATGAACTGAAGTAAATTTTCCCTGCCTCCTTATTGACTAAAATCTTTTGTGGAAGTTAGAGTTACCTCTACTAATTTGTATAGAGTAGATCAGTGAAATTTTGTGCCTGACGTTTTGATTGTAACAAGGTTCTTTTTCTTTCTTACTGCATACTTGATACTTTAGTAAGTATAGAGCTATTCCGATTTTACTCCTTCTTGTGTCTGTTTTGGTGAATTGATTTTTTTTTCTTTCAAGATATTCATTCATTTGGCACAGGTTGTTGAATTTATTCATATAAAGTTATGATACTGTGTAATTATCTTTGAAATTTCTGTAGGATGTGGCAAGATATTTCCTTTTTCACAGCTGATGTTGGTAATTTGTGGGGGTTTTTTTCCTTGAGCATTTTTAATTGATCAATTGTCATAGAGTTAACTTTTGACTCTGTTATCTCTCTCTATTACTTGCCTGTGTCTTATTTTATTGATCTCTGTTGGTATATTTAGGATATTCTTCCTTCTATTTACTTTGTGTTTAAATTGCTTTCACTTTTCTGGCATCTTTAGATGGAAACATAGATTGTCAATTTTTAAACTGTTTTCCGTATCAAATCTAAACATGCAAATCTATCAACTTTCCTCTAAGCACTCCTTTAGTTGAATTCCCCAAATGTTGATAGACTGTCTTTTTATCATAATTATGTTAAAGTATAATCTTATTCCTCTTGTGATTTCCTTTTTGACCCACACTGTGGGTTGTTTAACGTTCAAATACTTGAAAACGTCCTAGGTCTCTTATTATTATTGAATTTTAATCGTGCCCCATTGTGGAATATCCTTATTCAAATCTGTACACTTACTCACCTTTTTATCTGGTTCTGTGCGTTACTGAGAGTGAAGTGCAACATTTCCAGCTATGATGTGGGCTTGTCTCTTTCTTCTCTTAGTTGTGTCAGTTTCGTTTCATGTATTTCAAAGCGCTGTCATGAGTACATAAACATTCTTGATTGCTGTCTTCCTGATGAACTGACTAAATTATTACGTAATGCCCCTAACTTGTCTCTGGTCATACTTCCTGTCTTGAAGTCTCCTTTGTCCTCTGTTTATATATTCACACTAGATTTCTTGTGCTTGTTGTTTGCCGAACCCTCTTCTAGGACACGAGCCCTACACCTAATATACAGACTTGCCGTGGTCTTAGTTAAGACACCAGTGAACACTCCTGACCTCTGCCTCTCTGTTCATTCTCAGCTCTGCAAAGGCAAACTCTGCTAGGCCTCAGGGAGCCTCCCGCATGTGCATGGGGCAACCTTTGTCCTCTGGCCTGTAGTGAGTCCCCACACAGACTGCCAGGGCCTCCACTCTGCCCAGCGACCTCCTCTCCCACGCACTGGCCTATAGACTCCCATCCCTGCAGCATCCCAGGACTTCCCTTTCTGCCTTCTCAGCTTAGCCACACAGTTGCTTTGCTTGGGTTCCAATTCTTTCCACAGCAGAAGAAAAGTGTCCCCAGGCAGAAAGCTGAGGCTGTTGTAGGTTTTCTTGGTGCCCATTCCTTTCCCCAAGGACCACGGTCCCTCTGGAAGCCGGAAAGCATTTACATCATAGCTATTGCCCATGTTATTGGTGTTTACAGAGCAGGAGAGGGTCCACTGTGTCATGATCAGAGTTAGAGGCTGGAGGATTTATCTTGAGCTAGAGCTCTCTTATGTACTGAGACTACAGTTGTGAGAAAAGTAGACTTAGTGTCCTTTCTCAGGGATCATTTCACATCACGGGGCAGAAAGACATTAAACCAGGACTTGAGATAATAGAAATGTCAATTGCTCACAAAGGAATATGGTGCCAAGAGGCCATAATGGAGCTGGAAATAAATTCAGGGCTGGAAGTAGAAATTAGGAAAGCTTCTTTGAGTAAATTGTTATTGAATTAAGATCCAAAGGATGAATATGAATTAACAACGTCAAGCATGGGGGGATACATACTAGACTGAAAGGCCGCCCTGTGGCAGGAGGGTGCTTGGAGCGCACCTGTAGCTCACCAAGGTTGAAGAGTGCCGGGTGGCCAGCACAGAGCAGAAGAGGTGAGAGGGAGACACAGGCGATGAGGCTGGGCATGGCATCTAGACTGTGCTTGGCTCCAGCAGGACCCTGGGAGTCTACTGGGGATACAGGCTTCACGTTGGGAACAAGATAATCTTTAATAAGTAAGCAGGGATTGGAAGAGAGAGGCATGTGTTCATTTTTTAACTTTGACTCTATTTTAAAATTTAAAATCTTGACTCTATTTTTGAGAACTTGTTGGAAGAGGTCAAATTGGATAGTTATACCAGATAGGCTGTTATTGCATTACTCCACGTAAATGATTGGGAATGAATTTCCGAATATTTTAATATATGTATATTGATACCATAAAAGCCCAATCTATACATACTTCAGGAGCTGGCTGAACTTTTGTGAAACCGAAGTTGATACATTCTTACTTTCTGAAATTTCTGTGGATAAACTCACGCTAATAAGTCACAGATGTATGCTATTTACCTCTCAAAGATGTTCTGCCACACTTGGCTCAGTTAGTTTTTGCCGTGTAACAAATTACCCTGAAAAACAATGGCTTAAAATAGTAACCTTTTATTGGTTCTTACAATGCTGTGGGTCAGCCGACCTCGGTCTGGGTATCCCGCCTCCACGTGTCTGGAAGTAGGTAGGCTGCTTGGCCTGGGGGGACTTCCCTGGGGAAGGCTCCCCTCTACTCCATGGGGTCTTTCTTCCCTAGTAAGCTGGCCTGGACTCCTTACTGTGGGGTCTCAGTGTTCCATCAAAGCACAAGTCAGAACAAGCCCTGAAGCGCACATGCTGTTCAAGTCCCTGCTTGAGTCCTGACTGCTAATGTCCCAACAGCCAAGCCCAAAGTCAGGATGGGAAGAATTTGCACTACTTGTGGAGTCTACCATACGGGCTCTGAGAGAAGGGGCTGGGGCTTGCAATGAAAGAATATCTACTTAGTACCAGGCACTTAATCTCTCGAGCCACATCACAACCCTGCGATGTAGGTACTGTCATCACTCTCATTTCACAACTGAAAATGGTAGGGCTCATAGAGATGGCATTATGTCAAAAGTCAGAGCCAGAATTCACTCCCAGGCACACCTCTCTTCAAAGCTCAACATGTTCAAAGAAGGTAAACCTTTCAGAAATGAGATCGCAGTGCTCTTAAAAAGTGCAGCAGAAAGCCAGGAGACAATCGATTCAGGCATTTGACTCTAGTAAGGATGGAGATATTTTGTTCTGAAGGATAATCAAATAAGAAATTGCATATAGAAAGAAGCAGCTGAGTGGCACATACTTCAAGGCCTTTAGGAAATTGGAGAAGAGAAAGTTATGCAGGGTCAACAGAGGTTTCACTAATAATTGGGCCATTAGCTCGGCTTGAAAGGGTGAAAGTAATCTGAACAGGTTGGAGTGAACAAGAACATTCCTACAAAACAGCAAGATCCCAGATGCACGGAAGGGAAAGTATGAGTTATATGCAGGAAAGAACTGAAGTTACAAGAACCCCCACGTGGCCTGGAGCATGTCCTCCGGGGAAAAGATGCATAAATGTGGATCTTACCCAGTTCGAAGGGTCACATCGTCTTCAATTTCTGGCTCTTCGGGGTTGCCCTCCAAGGCCCTCATACAATTTTGTTTTCAATTTTTGTCCGGAGTTTCTAATTGTTACCAGTGAGATGTTTAGCTCAACAGAATACCTCACCTTTACCCAAAGCCTGGCCTTTTAAAGAAGACTGTCCTGGATTAATTGTGATTTGAAATGCACTTGGAAGAGAGAAACTGGGAGTTCAAGATTTGCAGATACCAACTACTATATAAAAAATAGATAAACAACAAGTTTCTTCTGTAGAGCACAGGAAACTATATTCAATATCTTGTAGTAACCTATACTGAAGAAGAATATGAAAATGAATATACGTATGACTAAAACATTACGCTGTACACCAAAAATTAACACATTATAACTGACTATACTTCAATTAAAAAAGCATATTCTTATGTTTGGCATCAAAAGAAAATTAAACTGAAACAGAGTTTTTAACAGTGACTGTGATCCTGGCTTGCATTCACTCTGTTAACAAAAGTTTATCTAAACAGGCTTCAATATAGCCTATTTCTCCTGGAAATGCAGAATGTGGGGCTGAATGCCAGATAAATGAAGATTAGGTTTTTCTCAAGACTGATGAATAAGGAATGAAAAGTTACTTAAGAAATGAAAGTCTTTACAGGATTGAGCATGTATACATGTGATACGATTATTCAATTTTCAAGTTAATTTATGCAACCAAGGTTTTAAACTAACTTTTTAGATTATCTTTTTCCTTAAAGTCCAGGTAGACAAAAGAAAATGCATTTCTTTACAAATGTCTCTTAATCCTTTCTGGATAATCTTGGGGTTTGAAATATAATCTTGTGTTTTATCTCCTAGGAAACCCGAACAGTCAGTGTTTAATAGAGTTTTCAAATTAGAAAGAGCTTCTAAAAATAAGCCTATCTCTCCCCATTTAATTTTTCAAAAAGAGAGAAAAAGATAGGCTTATTGAATGCTTCGAGGTTTCACAGCAAGTGAATATAGAACCAGGATTATATTCCCTTGTACTTAGTTCAAAATTACTTTCCTACATCAAAGCATCCATCTTTAAACGCTACCCAATAATGCAATGTAAATTTCCTTCTGCACGTGTATTTGTTTATATAATGCATATGCGCTACAATTATACCAGCAGATATGATTGACTTCACTAATTTTCCTGAGAGGCTTTCAATGTCAAACAAATGAACAAAAATCAAAAAGTCAATGTCAAAAATGGAATGCAATCTGATTCTGTAAATAAGTGGGTGATCATCATAACTCTACTGCAGGCAAACGCTAATTCCCCACCTGTCATGTATTTATGACAGTGTCTCCAAACTCAATGTGACCCTCTCTGGAAGGAGATCTGTCTCTCTACGTCCTTCCTCATCACCAAAAAGTTTCCTCACTGCCCTTGCCCTGTCAGTGACCTAAAGGTTCAGAGCGGATGCCGGCAGAGTAGGGAAGGTGGGCAGGGGCTGGATCTTTGCATCAGGTCATGTTGTGTGAGTCACGTGGGGAATGTGCTAGTGTTGGAGCCAGAAAACAATAGTAAAACTGCTGGTGGGGATGCAGATGGCACAGTCACTCTGGAAGACATTTTGGCAGCTTCTTACAAAACTAGGCACACTCTTACCTTAGCATACAGCAATCGTCCTCCGTGGTGTTTACCCAGATTAGATGGAAACTTATGTCCGCATAAAAGCCTGCACGTGAATGTTTATAGCAACTTTATTCATAACTGCCAAAATTTAGACGCAACCAAGATTCCCTTCAGTAGGTGAATGGGTGCAATACATCCAGACAAATGAAACATGAAAAGACACGGAAGACACTGAAATGCATGTAACTAAGTGAACGACGTCAACCTGAAAAGGCTACAAACTGTATAATTCCAATTACATGATATTCTGGAAAAGGCAAAACTATAAAGACAGTAAAAAGTCCAGTGGTTGCCAGGGGCTGGGATGGGGGCAGAGAGAAAGACTAGGGGAGCCAGAGAGAACTGTTAGGACAGTGAAAATACTCTGTAGGATGCTATAATTATGGGCATAAGTCATTATACACTTGCCCAAGCACACAGAATGGACAACACCAAGACAGAACCATAATATAAACCATGGACTTGGGTGATTCCAATGTGTAAATATAAGTTCATGAATTATAGCAAATATACCACGTTGGTGGGGAATATTGATAATAGGGGGGCTGTGTGTGTGTGTGTGTGAGAGAGAACAAGTGTATATGGAAACCTCTGTGTCTTCTGCTCGATATCACCGTGAATCTAAAACGGTTCTGGAAATTTGTTTTGTTTTGTTTGTTTTGTTTTATTTAAGGCCAACGATGAGTCCAGAGACTTAAATGCACTGTGATGTCACTTTTCTTTAAGAAAACCTGGTTTTCACTGAAAAGAAAAAGGCCATATAAAACACACACAGAAAAGATAACATACATCTACATGAATAATGCTTCCCCCGAATTTCACTGAATTTTAATGGCACACTTTTAACAGCTCTAAAATCTGGGGGCATCTTACAGTCAATGCCAACATACAGTTGTCCTTAGCAGCTTTTTCCTTTCTTCTTTGCCTTACTGATTCATAAAATCATTGTGTACCTAAAGAAATGTGGCATCTTCTTTTTAGCCGAGGGTAACTCTAATGCTCAGTGCTCAGGGCAGTGCTGGTATATTGTGGTGGGTCCACGAATGTTTGCAGAGGAGCTCTATACAGATACGTGTATAAATCCACCACTAAACTTCAGTGTTTTATAAGCTTGAATTACCAAAAAGAAATCCGGTCCAAGGGGACTAAGAGGAAAGGAGTCGTCTTAACGACTGAGAAAGACTCGGTTTCAATGGAACTAGTTTTCTGTAAGAGAAAGTTTACTGGCGTTTATGTGCCAGGTCTCATGCTCCGAGAAAGCAACCCCTTTCACAGCTAAAGCATTTTGCAGGCTTCTCCGTGGTTTTCGGGGTTTCCTGGCTAATGACTGGCCACAAAGGTAACATTTATCGAGTTACCCAGGTGAAGTTCGTCATTAAATTTTCCATGTTCTTTCTCCCAGAGCCTCCTGGGTTTTGTTTAACGCTACAGGCAGATGGTGCTGAGAAATTTCAGGTGCTAGTTGATGACGTTTTGGTTTTCTTAATCTCGCTCCAAGATTCTTTTTTTCAAGTAGATTAAATCCAACAGTAAATCACGCATGCCTCTCAGCATCGTGGTCTCATTGGCTCCCTAATACCTGTACCAAATATTTGATCTTTGGACCATAATCACACTTCCGGCTCTGCCTACAGGTTCTGCCCTTAGAATACCAGGCACCATCTGCTAAAGTGATGTGAGGAGGAAATGAGAAGCAGTTTTATGAATGTTGCAACTGATCAGTTATCAAGTGATATTGACTTAGCTCATCTCTGATGACGGTATAAAGACAGATTCCTGTCACATCCGTAGCTCCACACCAGCACCAAATGTTTCTCTTTGTCAGAAGTCGGGAAGGACAGTACTCCATCCCGGCACAGCCTGGGAAGGCCAGTCGCGCCCCCAGCTCGGCAGCGTCTGCCCCGGGTCCTCCTCGCTGGTCACTGAGTATCTGGGGCATCCCCACCCTGTGTCTCTGTATAAAACCACGTCTCACATTTGCTCTGAGCAGGATGGAAGCAAGTGAGGACTGTGCATTCTCTGACGATTTTATACCATCCTGGCCTCAGCTTTCGGCATCTCCTGGAGAAGAGAGATGGCGTGAGGCTGGCTGTTTCCCTCTCCTCTGCTCCAGGAGAGGCTCTCAACCTCTGTCTGCAAAAACAGGGTGTCCAGCGGATGACAGAGAGCAAGCACTGGGGAGAGGGAGGCTCACCTTCCTTTCCTCCTCACGTCCTGGAGTCGAGAGGTCCTGGGGAGAGAGGAACCCGCAAGAGAGCTCACAGGTAAGGATGCAGTGGCCGTGATGGCAACACCAATTCTTTTCTTACATTTTTTTCTTGAAAACTAGACATTTTAAGGTAATATAGTGTTGTAGCACCTCTGGATGGAATTATTTTGTCCTGAGATTTTTTTTCTTTTTTTTTGGTGGTGTGTCTCCTTTACTATCTGTGGTGCTGGTGGGTCCCCTAATTTTCAACTCTCATTTTAGTTTACTTTGATATCTAGTGGCCAGACCCCTGTGTCTAAATTGCTCAGTAATGAGACAACAGCTGGGAAGATGCTCTGCACACACCTTGAAGTCCCTGAAATGTCTGCCCCGTTGATGGATCGGAATGGACCTGTCCATTTTGATGGAAAGAACGTCTAAATTATAGGCAGGCTTCCAAACTTCCTGGCTTTTTCTTTCTGCTGGAGCTTCTTTTGTTTTTTCTTCTTCTTTTACTAATATATATATATATACACACACACACACACACTTTTTCATATTCTTTTCCATTATAGGTAATTATAAGATATTGAGTATAGTTTCCTGTGCTATGCAGTAAGTCACTGCTCATCTATTTTATATGTTTTTAAATAGTTGTTAGTATCTGCAAATTCTGCTGGGCTGGGCCTTCTTGAGTCTCCCTGGTACGTCTTTATTTTGAGGGTCAACCATCTCGGTTGGGAGACCTCATGTGTCTCTCCACGGCGCTCTTATTTTCAGACTCCCCACTGCATTCCTGACTGGCCCACCACTCGCCCCACCCAGGACCCAGCTTCAGACCAGCAGAGCCACAGGCTTGTCCGTTCACTTCCCACCAGTGATGCCACTGTTGCTGACAATAGTACTGGGCACAGATTTTCAGCCTCTGCTCTGCACCAAGTCTGATGCTGCTGGTGAAGAATTTAATCATGCTTTTGGAGGCCAGCCTCCTTCCTCCTTCCTGTGACCCCACAGGAAAATAAATCACCAACTCGACCAACCAACCTGGCTAGAGGTGGAGAAATGGGAATAATTCTGGCAAAAAGGCCAGAGACTCCCATTGACTTTACCCAGAGTGGTAACAGTTTTTCATGAACAAGCGTTTATCACTTTCTTGCTTTTCTCTAGAAAATTTCCAGAGCCCTTACGGGATTGTTTTTCACACATTTCCTTAGTTTAAACTTGTTTTGAGGGGAGATTTGCTGATCTTTTTATTCTGTAATAGCCAGAAGCCCTGCCTCAATAAATTATACATTTTCAAGTGGCTTTAATTCCCACTTTTGTTTGACTTGCCTTTGTTCTCTGCTCTCAGTAGGTGGTAAGCCCTTTATGTATGCATCCATCTTTGTGTTTTCTATGACATCTATCGCGGTGCTTTGCCAGCTCCCAGTAAGCTTAACTGATTGACTTTCAACATCACGATTTTCCCATTAGAAACAGAAGAAGTGAACAGATCAACTAAAAATGACAATTTAAAAAAGATCTCACTACAGTTCCTTTCTTCACTGATTGAAAAAGAAAACTTCAAAATTTTATATGCATTCATGAGAAAGTCATGATTTATTTAGAGATTATTAAGATACTTGTTTTAATAGAAGGAAAACAAAGTGTCTAAAAAGCACTGAGCGAGGGTCAGTGTAACAGTCTCAGGATGGTCTGTGTGAAGTTTAAAGGGACGTTGAGCAGTTCAGCGACAGCACATCCGCGGGGATGTGGGCAGTTCCACAGTCCAGCCGGCGGTACTGCTTCTTACAGTGTATGTTTTAGAACCAGGATAACAGCTCATAAAGTTCAGAGCCTGGTGGGCCAATTTCCAAGTCAAAATGGGACTTTCAGACTGGTATTCAGGACGACCATACAGTTGTTTACTTTCACATTTGCGTCTGGGTTCTCGCTGGTGGGTGTTTATAAGACACACCCTTGCTTCTCTCTACAAAGGCTATTTGTAAAGACTTTCCTCAGCAGTTCCTATCTAATCTCTAGTAAGATATATGCTGAACTCTTCTGTTCTTTTTATCTTTTCATAAATAATCATTCATCATACTCTACTTCAGTTTTCAGTACAGAAATAATTCGATCGAACTTATATACAAATCTTCGGAGCAAAGTATTTGGAGAGAGAAATTGCGTTTCATTTTAAACTCATCTTCCCCAATGACACTGGTAAAATGAAATAGAATAAAATCAAAAGTGAAATCAAACAAACTAAATAAATAAACACACAGATAAAGTCATAGCAAGGCTTGATAACACCTGTCAGGCGGCAGGTTTACGGGTCTCGAAGGAAGTGATAGCTTCTTTAAAGGCACCTTATTAGTCTGACCAAAATTCACATAGTAATAGAATGTCGCACATCTTCTCAGCAAAATCGTGGTGGGGAGTGTATAAGGGAACCCATCTAATCCGTGAATTTTATTATATTTAAAGAAATGGCAGAGACATAATACTAAATAAAGATAGTAACAATAGAGTTTATGACTTTTGAAATAACAATGCGTATCTACTATTAATTTCCATTTACAGTCCTCTGCTTATTAAAAGTTGTTTAGAATCATTTTCTCCGTGATTCTAATTTCAACCCTGTAAATTTGCTTTGAATTGACTTAAACAGTATCCCTTTCAATGTCTTTATCTGACTGCACTCCCACTAATACTTTAAAAAAACATTTCTCTACTATTTTGATCACATGCTGGTTCGCCGTGATCTCAGAGATTTCAGGTAGAGGCTGTAGGAGGTGAGACAGGTTTTACAAAGCTGGTATCTCATCTATTTGGATAGCGGGAGCAGATGTCTCCCAGATTTGCACCCCATTTGGGGGATATATGGCCTCATTCGGCTCCCGGTATCTTCATGTCAGACTGTGTAACTTCCACAGACATGTGTCTGTGCATCCAGACAGTGGTTCCCAGACTGGTTTTCTTTATTGTGGTTTTCCACTCAGTTTGGTCAAAACCTCTTCTCTGCTTCTAGTTCCCAGGAGATAAAGCTTATCTTGTTTCTAAATCTAATACCCATTTCTTTTTTCCTTTCAAAATGATGAAAATAGTTGCAGCTAATGAACTGTACCATTTGCGCATGTGGTAATCAAATCCTCAGGTTCCCTAATAAAAAGTAGACAGAGATAAGCCTGGCCCACTACAATCTGGTGATTTGTGTTCTTGTTGATTGAAGAGGGATGAATTTAGGCATGAATGAAGAACAAAACAAGACGGCCAAAATTCAAAGGACTGTTAATAGTGACGTAGTTTGTATTTTGTAAGAAGTTGCGTTTTCTGTACATCAAAATTCTTTTCTTCTCTTGGTTTAATCTTGCCATGACCCTAATAAATAAAGCATAAATGTGAGAAACACCTTTCATTTAGACTGCCATGTACGTTTATACCTAGTTCTGGCTCCCCTTGAAATTTCTCTACAAATTTTCTCATGAAACCTTATTCCCTTAGTCAGAATCCCACACCCTTTCTAGCAGCCATTCTAAAAAAGAATGCATCACAAATTTAATGGAGTTGTATCGACACTGAAGTTGAAAAGATGTTAATACTATCTAGTCTGTTAGCCTAGTTTTAAAAATCCAGCAGAGCTCCTGTGGTTTGCCCAAGGTCACACGCCTACTTACGATGGAAACACAACTGGAATCCTAGTGTTCCAACCATGAATCAGGGCTGATCCCTACCGAGTTTAGGTTCTGGTACTGGCTCCTGAAAAGACATCAGACCTTCAGAAACGTGGGTAACCTCAATTAAAATGTTTGTTCAGAGATCGAGCAGGAAAAGGTATTAGTGAACTCCTGTCTTTCGGAGACAGCATCATTAAAGACTTTGCACATTTTTGTCCAGCATGCACGTGTCACGATTAATCATAGGGCTGAATCAGTTTGGTTGGCGATAAGAGATCAGTGGTGAAACTTAAAGAAAGAAAATAAACAAAAAGGATACGATGTCTTACTGGGCAAGAAGGGTCCATTTTGTCCCTGAATGCAACTTCAGATTTTTACCCAATGTCTAGTGGCCCAGCCAATTGTCCAGGGACCAAAATTCAGCTAATCTACGGCAGCTGAACCAAAGACCCCTCATGGGAGGCAGTTCACTTGCCTTCTCACAGTGACTGTGGTCTTAAATCAAGGGCACTCATCAAGTCTAGAGTGGTAATGGGTGAAAAGTACAGACTCTCTGCTGCACACTTACGCAACTCCTCGTTTGGTGCCCATGATGGTGGGCCAGCTGCATTTTCCGAGTATCCATCCATGCTTCCAGGCACTACCTGTGATTGCCTGCTCTTTTTCCACCATGATGTTTCACCAATAAGCCACATTCACGTGGTCCCACGTCGCATCCATTTTACCTTCTCAAAATCTCTTGAGACCAGCTTCCACAATCTATTGCACCAATGTCACTGCTATGCCTAAATCCAGGCTCTAGCCCTGTTACTCACACGTTATTAATATTAATAGTCCCCTATCTTTCCTGCCTCTTCTAAATGCCATCCCCCCCACAAATACGTCGCAGAAACTGTTGCCAGAGTGGTCTGTGCGAGTCAAGTAGCCAATCTCATTTCACCTCTGCTGCAAACCCACCCACAGCCTCTCTTCTGTTTACCGTTCACCTGAACTTTCAGAATCCGCACACTCCTTGCACTTTGGCTTGGCAGTCAGCTTTGTGAGCAGGATGGGGTCCTCCTGCCTTGTTGCCTACTGGCATCATTTCCCTCCTGTTTTGCTTAAATATTTACTCTTTCTTGCTTTTCTTTTGCAAAGGCTGTTCTCACAACGAGGATGTCCCTTTTCAAATGCCGACTCCTGTATCAAATCTGAGCAAATATCACCTCCTTCAGGAAGTTTTCTCCACCCATTGGCTGATTTAAATAATCATGGCCTTCCACAATACCCGAATGAATACAGTCACTATAAACTTCTCCCACTGCTTTACATTCACTAATTTATTTGCCTGGCTTTCCACTAAGTAGTATGGAAAATAAAAACTACACGTGATATGTGATTGGAAATACATAATTGGAGCAGAGAAAGAATGATTGCTTAAAATCAACAAAAATATCCTCAGAAATGAGCAGGATTTTTCTACCCTGACACCCTGCCCTTTTCTAGAAAATGTTCATTGCCTGGGGGGACACGCTCTCCCTTATCCCTGTGTCCAGTGGACCATTTCTCTGAAGGAGGAAACGCGGGGCCATTCGACGGGAGCCAAGGTCACCTGAGGATATATGCTGCCTTCATCTCAGAGGATCTCCAGTTCAGTTGCAGAAGTGTTGCAGCTTTACACATGTTTCTCATGAAAAGGTTGTTTTTTTTTTTTTTTTTCCAAAATAAGTCTCTTTGATCTGAATTCTAAAGCTTGTGGGTGTTGGCCTGTCCAAGCCCCAAAGCTTTTATTTTCAGCCGAGCTCCAACATCACCAGTGCCCACAGGAGGCGAAACGCAAATGATCCTTCTAGGCCACACCTTGAATTTTGCAGAATTAGACATTTTCTTTTTCCTAAGAAGATGCAAAATCTGTTATATCCAGTTCTCAGAAACATGTCCATTTAAGCATGTCATCTTCTATTATGCGTCATTTCAACTCCTGTTGGTACTTTTCTAAGTTTCCAATGAGCCAAATCTTCATAATAACTTGATTAAGATCTTACTAGCTCATATTTCGTTCTTCTTACTGAGCCGTAATACAGTGGCGGTGTCACTGGGTGAAACAGAGAGAACTCAGGTAGCCGTGATGGTGAGGCATTGATGTCCTTTCTGTAATTTCTCGCTTGCCTAGCCTGGAGAGAATTTCTCCCGTCACAGAATGTTCAGTTTAAGTAATAGAAAAGTGGAAAACTTTAGTCAAACCATCTTACACAATAACTGCTTCTTAAATGAAACTGTCAAAACAGATAGAAAGTCTACGTTATATCAAACAGGTAAACAACAACGTCCTACTGTACAGCACAGGGAACTATATTCAGTATCTTGTAATAGCCGATAATGAAAGAGAATATATATGTACAACTGAATCATTATGCTGTATACCAGAAACTAACTACAAACAACTATAGTTGTAAATCAACTATATTTCAATTTTTTTAAAGTTAATTCAAAACAAGTCAGCCACTATATATAAAAATAGATTTTTAAAAAAGCTTATTTTGTACAGCACAGGGATCTATGTTCAATATCTTGTAATAACCTTTAATGGAAAAAGTATGAAAACGAATATACGTATGTGTATGCATGACTGGGACACTGTGCTGTGCACCAGAGACTGACACATTGTGACTGACTGCACTTCAGTAAAAAAAAGAGAAGTCTTTGTCTATGATCACACAGCCAAGCAGTGACAAGGCTAGCATCAGGACTCTGACTCTCCATCCCACTAAACATCACTAATTCAAAAGGTCCAGGAAGACCCTAACATGAAATAAAAAGCTGTGAGACGAATGTGCAGAGGATTCTAGCGTCATTAATTTCAAAAAGTTCATAACCACATACAAGATTAAGAATTACATTCAAAGACCTTTTAAGCTTGAGGCACCTTTTAGTCTGCAAAATGCTGTTTGGGTCTAGGTTGTTTCCAGTATAAGTTCAAAAGAAGAAACAAATTTGCTTATTTTTTGTGAACACAAAGTCTTATTAAAATTGAAGTCTAAACCCTTAGAATTTATAGATACATTGTTGCATGTCAAAATATTTCAAGGGACATTAATAAGCTTTTTCAACCTTGATTTATAATTAAGGTTTTATTTCCATCTTCCTTTAAGAAAATGCAGAGGTATACTTGAATATTTTTGAACATCAAATTGCACCAGATTGTAAAATATTAGCTAGTAATAACTCTTTCCAGGGCATTTCCCAGAAGAGTCAGACATCCATCACGTACAAATAAGGACAGATTCAACATCGTAAATAGAGCTGAAGGCCTCATCTAGTGACAGACTCCCTCTCCCCAAGTGACCCCAAAAAGCAATGCCCTGAGGAACGGCTCCTTGTAGCTGGTGGCCAAATTCTCCTTCAACATTCAGAAAACATCCTTTAGGCACCAGGTGAGGTTGGGTATTAGATGTGGCATTGGAACAGCAGTGACGAATGTCCCTCTTCTTGGGCTCACAGGTGGATGGAGGACACAGCCAAGCTTCCCCAAGAAAGTCTCTTGGCATACAAAGAGTTTCATTTTCCACCATGTATCACCCCAGTTAACTAGACGTTCAATGTAGCTTTCATCAAAGTCCTGCTGACTCAGGCTTGGTTAGTATCCTGAGACCATGGCGAAAATGATAAAGACAGTTGAACATATATAACAAGAAATAGTATTTTTTTTGCACTGAATTCACCCAACGGATCCCACTTTTTTTAATGGGTCAAAAGTGCTTTCATCCAGAAGAAAAAAATGACCTGGTATTGTAGGAAAAGGGGAAGATGACATTTGGTTTGCTTTATTAAGGACTTTGCTTGTTAATTATAAATGAGCCTTTGTACATGGCCACTAAGAGGGAAAGCAAGCTGTGACTTTTATATCCAAGAGAGCATAAAAACATCAACATGACTGCGGGTCCTCTGAGATGGAGGCCTTAAAATCTGTAGTCTGCCCAAGCCGTCTTCCTTTAATGCTGTTTTAACTTGTTCTCTTCATTTAACTTTTACTTACAGGGCTTCTTGCATGTCAGGTACTGTAACAGAGGCTGAACAATCCGAGGTGAATGAAGTTCGGTGCGTGGCTATGACCTACGGTCTGTAGCTGAGGACAGAGAGGGCTGGAATTGAAGGAGAGCGTGGTCCCATCTGAGAGAGCACGTCGGGGACTTCTGTTCATGACTGTGTGTTTGCAAGGGTGTGGGAGCAACAGCCACCACCGGCTCCCGACGCTCACCATGTCATATCTTCGCATGTGCTGTCTCTCAGACGTCAGGCCTAGGGTGCCTGAATGATATTGAAAAGAATGATAAAATAATGATTAAAAAAATCTACATAGGCAATGTTGTGCTAGCTCAGGTACCATCCTACATTCAGTTCTGGAAGGAGCAAGACGCCTGCAGAGTCCTGGTTTGAGATGGAGCATTGCATCTACCAGCAGCCCTCCCGGTACCCTAACTGTGAAAAGGCTGCCCCTTCTCTAATATTGCAAAAGACGGGCCTTAAACAAATTCCAGGAGCTCGGGGCTTGCTGGGAGCATGCTGAAGGGAGTCATGCAGGCTGACGTGGTTGTAATTGGAAGCCAAGCCAAGCACAGCCAGACGGTGAATTCTCATCCAAACAGGGACTGGGTTTAGAAAACCAAGGCTCTACTCTAAGGGGGCTTCACATGGAAGATGAGCAATCAGTCCAACCATACCGACTTCAGGGGTCTGCGCACAGTGATCCTGGCTTCAGCCGGGGCTAGACGTGTCTGTCAACCAGCCACTGCACTGCCTGCGTCCTCTGCATTTGATGATGGGTGGAGAGCAAACGCGTCCTGCCCAGCACAAAAGGCATCAGCTCAAGAGTTTACAATCTGGTTGAGACACCAGCCTAGAGCAAAACCACTCTCACCCAAATGCCCTCACCCCCTCCTTGAAATCCCTCTGACTCCTCTTACTGCTCTTTTTTTTCCATCCTCTCCAATTCTAGTGATGTTCCCCTTACTTCTACTGCCAGCAATAATCATTGTAATGACTGTTAGAATAAAAGCTCACCGTGACTGAACGCTTATTTTTAAGGCTCTGTCTTCATTTAGTCCTCACAATAAATTTAGGAACTATTTTAGGATTATTTCAGCCTAGTCAATATTTTACTTCCAATAGGAGTGAAAGAGGAGCAAAACAACGTGCCCACAGTCACACGAGTAAGCAGCAGAGTTGGAGCCCAGATCCAACCATCTGACTTCAGGGCTTGACCTCGTAAGGACACCTGTGCCCTTTGTCCATTGCCTTATCGCCCCAGCTCAAGCATGGCCCACCTGTGTTGGAGCTGAACCCAGCAGGACATCCAACTCTCTTTGGCCTACAGAGCTTATAAAACACATCTTAAAGTCCTGTCTTTCACTTGACCTCTGCAATTTTGGTTGGTTCCAGGAATGGCAAGAATGACCCTTCACTCTTGCTTCATCCCAGCTTGACTTTCAATGACCCAAGGTCGAGTTACCAATAAAGCCTTTGTGAACTTTTTATAATGATTAGGAAGTTTTTCAGGCAGATTTGTCTTCTTGCAGGCTTTAAGAATAGCAAAGTATTCTAACGGATCTGAATTAGTTGTTCATACTGTAATTTATATTTTGAGGAGATGCAGCAAGGTTGTTGCATTCTAACCCTAACTAATTCTCTCCCGTGGGAAGAGGAAATGTCTTGGAATACAAAAGGGCTAACTGTATGTTCTACAGAGATTCTGTGACTTCTCTTTACAGATAGGCATGTAGTCCTGACCATAATACTGAGAGCCTGAGATCCACATGAGGGTCAAATCCAGTGTCAACTGAAATGTGAGATGTTTTCCAGATCTACCGAGCACAGGAAGTAGGCTTATGCATGTAATAACCATTTTGGAGGAAAACTGTGAATTAGGTGGCTGGGCTTTGTAGCAACAAATCAGGTACCTAGAAAGAATCAAGAACACAATGCTGAAGAGGTCATCCAGCCCAGTCTTTCCAACCTCCCCCTGCCCCACCACTCACTCCTGCAACTCCGTCCTGTGTCTGAGCAGTCCTGTCAGCCAGCCTCAGCTTGAACAGCAGTAGCAGCGTAACTCGCACCAACTCGTATGCTCGCCTCTGCCGTTTCTGGCAGCATTAGTTACTGAATATCTATTAACAACCCCTTACCAATAGGTGATGTGTGGCTAAAACTGGCTCTGTGAGGATTCTGTCAGCTGACCTTGCTGTGCACATCTGAAGAATCACTACTTTCCTTTATTCCCTGAAGGACAAACATCCACCATGTCAAACTGTCCTTCCTACAGTATGTCATCTGTAAGGGTCTTGCATACCAGGGCGCTACACTTCAGTGTTTAACTTTATAAGTTCTGCTGTCACGTGTCCCAAACTAGTTTGTATGGCCTCTGCAGGCAAATAGCAGGCCTTAAATTTATTTCTATTACCTATAATGTCCAGCAGAAGGTTTGGTTCAATAGATTTGTCTTGAAACCAGCATAGCAGAGTAGGAAGTGTTGTGTCACAAGATCCAATTTGGGCTCTAATCCTGGCCCTGACTCGGGACAGGCAACCAGGGATCAGACTAGTCTTAGTACATCCCTTTTTTTAGACAATAGAGAAAGAGATGGAGAGAGAAGGCATAGAGCATGTTACGTACTTTCCATCTATGGATAAATTGCATCGACGTTGAAGTTGGTAGACCCAGAAGTCTAGATTGAGTCATGTCTGCAACTTACTGACCTCAGAAAATGGGTTGATCTCTCTGGATCTCATTTTCCTCAATTTTTAAGTAAGAGTATTGATAGTATTTATGTCACAAGATTGTTTTGAAGATGACATGAGATTTTATATATATATATATATATATATATATATATATATATATATATATATAGGTCTCAGCACAATGCCTGGCACACGGTAATATGTTTAATAAATGTTAACTATTTTAAGAAGACCTCTAAGATGTGACAGCCAAGAAGCATTCTCTCAAGCAATTTTTGCCAGATGGCTTCCTAACTCTGGGCTTGGCTCCTTCTTGGGAAATGTGTTCAGTGAAAAAAATTCCAACAAATCAATTAACAAACATCAACCAATATTTTCTACATGCAACACAATGCTTCAGGCTCTGTGAAAGATCCAACAAGAATAAGGCGTGAGCCTCCCCCTTGAGGAGATAATTTAATTAAGAAGATAAGACAACACATGAAAACAGAACCAAAAATTCAGAGTAGTAACGGATTCTCAATGGGTAATATGTGCTCTATTTTCTAAAGGAGCGCAAAAGGAGATTGCGTGTTAGCGCAGATTGTTAGGGTAAGCTCCTTAGGGAAGAAGAGGTTTACACTGATGTCACTTCCACCCCACCTCAAAGTGGTACCCTGATCCCTCCACATCCACTAAAAGCAAATCAAACTAAAAACAAAGCAAACTCCTTCTTTTGGATGTTTTTTCTCAGTAGAGGATATTATCACCTACATAGAATTCCAAGGATCAGTCCTTTTTGAAAATCCTCTTTTCTGACATGTGGTCCTGAATATCTTCTGTACCCAGACATGAAACTACTCAAATTCAAGTCCTTCTATCAAAACATTCTTTGTCAGTCGAGGTCCTCATTGCCCTTGGGTCTCTGAATTGTTTCCATTCTTTAGCTGTCAGGTCACGTCTGTCTATTTGTTCAGGTGGTAATTATTGTGATTTTTTTTCCCCAAAGAGTAAATCTGGACACCTCAAGACCACATTATAGTAACTGTTGCTTTGCCAATCTTTTCCGTCCTGTCTCTTGGCGCCCAGAGCACAGACAGTTTTCTTTCAGTTACGTCACAGCTGCTTACTATCCCCCAGCTGTCATGTTTTTCCCAACCTCCAGGGTTTCCAACACTGGGCATGCCTGGCCCCTCGATATTTCTCCACTAGGAATTCCACCCTCCTTGCACCTTCAAGGATAAGTGGGAGATATCTCATTCTTTAGGGCCCCCCTCAGTGTCGCTTCTTCCAAGAATCCTTGGCTGATATCTTCCCAGTCTGATCTAGGTATCCTTTTCTGGGCTAACCTAGCTCCCTGTGCTGAATTTAATTATTCCTCTTAATTGTATTGAAATTGTCTATATTGATCTGACTTGCCTTTAGCTACTCAGCTGCTCTAAAAAAAAAAAAAATGCCAATCCATGGATCATCTATTTCTATATTCCCTGCCCACAGCATAAGATAGGGTCTTTTGAAAGTGAATTAATTTTTCTATATGACCACTGAAAGATGGATACAATTTGGCTAGATTTGCCAAATTTGAGAAGTTTCTGTGAGGAAAAGTCCTAGGCAGAGGGCATGGTCAAGAAATCACACTTCAACGATGGCTAGATGTCTTTGGTGACATTGAGCAATGACCTGTTCTAAAATAGGTAGTCTTATCATCTGAATGATTTATTTTCAAAATTATAAATGTCCAAGAAACACTGAACCTAGTGCTTCCTACGTTGCCTGATGGTGAGTAAAGTTGCTTAACGTCTTTGTAATTTTTTCTTTAATTTTATTGAACTGTAGTTGATTTACACTTTTAGTTTCAGGTGTACAACAAAGTGATTCAGTTATACACACACATACATATATTTTCTTTTCAGAGTCTTTTCCATTACATGTTATTACAAGAAGTTTAATATAGTCCCCTATACTATACAGTAGGTCCTTGTTGTTTATCTATTTTATGTACAGTAATGTGCAACTTCTTCATTGTTCGTCCATGTTGAATGTTCTCCCTCTTAACCTCAGCACCTCACAGCTCATCTGAAAGCCTTGGTCTTGGCAGGAGCCCTAGGAGTGTGCAGCAGCCCTTTGCACCAGCAATATTTTAATGGAGAAGGAGTGTGTGCAACAGAACGCAGCAGTGGTTTGCACATTCCTCTATCTCTTTCCAGCCCATCAAGATATTCTCTGTAAACAAATCATGTAAAGCCATGGGGCACAACAGAAGCATTTTCAACACTGCACACATTGAGCAAGAATATCTTTTGAAAGAAATCTGTTTTTCAGGGTGAAAATAAACCGACAGCCACTGCCCAGGAAAAAAAAAATTATATCTGTAGTATTTTTTAATATCAGTTTGATGAGATCTAGGTTATAAACATGTCTGGTACCATGTAATTTGCAACATAATTTCACTGTCTGTTTATCTATCCATCCTTCCACCCATTCATATGTATATAACACAGGCAGGAAATCTGGTGTCTGTTGCTAGTTCATAAATCAGTGTCTGCTCTCAACAACATCTGAATACAAATGTGATTAAATTTGATACCATGCCCATTTTTCATTTATCAGATTTCAGAATGTGATGCCTTGGCAGCTGTCCTATGGTAATGTGTTTTGTGTTTAACCCTCTGAGTCCTGATTCTCTTCTACATAGGAAGCCCTTTGCAAATATATTAGAAATTCACTGAACAGAACATCTATTCTACACAACACAGGGAAAAATTTCCTCAGCATCTCAGGAAAAGAAGAATAGAGAAAGAGCCGGAAATAGCACTGGAAAATGGAAGGAAAACTCGGAATCACTGTGCTTTTGAGACAGAAGAGATTTTAGAGTTTATCTAGACCTATGACTGAAAATTGCATGTACTGGGAGTCACCTGGGACCTTGTTAAAGTGCATATTCGGTTCAGTAGGTCTAGGGTGGGGCCTGAGATTCTGCATTTCTAATACCCGGGTGAAGCCCACACCACATCTTATGCAGCAGTCTCATTGGTCTGCTCTTCCCTAAATTTGATACTCATCTGACTGATTCACGTACTGAAGCATCCTCTCCAGACTCACTAATAAGATTTTTCTGGAAATGGGTCTTGCAACTGTATTTTTAAAGTCAACTCACATGACTGACCAAGCTTGGAAAATCAAAGCCGAAAAAGAAAAATGAACTGCTTAAGTAGAGACTTAAACAGATTCCCAAACAAGTGCTGTTACCACTAAACTTATCACAAGAGACATGAAATAATCAGAATGGAGGTAGGAGAATAATCCAGAACATTCAAAACAGGTTAAAAAAAATTAATTCTAATAAAAATAGATTATTCAGAGTTGGTGCTGAAGAACCGTCCAGGACAACCCAAACAGGTCCCAAGAAAGAGAGAAAGTATCCAGCTATTCTGTGAGCAACAGAAACCAAAACAAGACAAAGCAATGGCAATAAGATACTTTTACTAACAAATATTTTGCCTTCTGAGGATGTATATACAAAAAACACAAATTAGCTCAGTTTTGAAGACTTACTCTACAGAAATGGAAATGCATGATAGCTTTCTAACCTTCCTAGCTTCCCCAGACCCACCATGGCTTCCCCGGATCCACCATGGCTTCCCCAGACCCACCATGGCTTCCCCAGACCCACCATGGCTTCCCCAGACCCACCATGGCTTCCCCAGACCCACCATGGCTTCCCCAGACCCACCATGGCTTCCCCAGACCCACCATGGCTTCCCCAGACCCACCAAGGCTTCCCCAGACCCACCATGGCTTCCCCAGACCCACCATGGCTTCCCCAGACCCACCATGGCTTCCCCAGACCCACCATGGCTTCCCAAGAATCTTCACCAGCACATACAAGCATATCTTCAATGGTGTCTAGATCACCACAGGCCTGCCAGAATATCAACATTTCTACTTGGAACATTCATCAAGGAAGAGAGATGTATTATTAGATGTACTGTTGTTACTCTCCTTGTCATAGATGGACCACTAATGAAATTTCTTCCCATCAGAAAATAAGACAACGGCCACACAGAGGAATGTGTGCAAGCTGAGGCTTGTGGGTAAGCTGCAAACTCCTCAACACTCATGCCTACATTCAGGGTGAGACAGTGAGTAATCACATAAGCATTCCGCATACCTCTGTTTCCTTTTTGGGGAATAGAAAACACAATCACTCTTCACCTTCAAGGGCACAGATATTTTTTAAAAACACAACACTTAAAAATACGTAAAACTACAGAAAGAACTTACCAACTTGCAGAGAACTTGCTTAAGAGCAGTAACCCATGCAGCCGCAATGCTTTTGGCTGGCTGCGGGTGCTTCCTGCACCCTGGGCACAATGGAGAAAATAAATCAGCTTAGACACGCAAGCGTCCTCTGAGCAAAAGGCCTTTGTTCGGCGCTGGTAAGGCTGCTCCTGGGCCTTGGCCTCACTGGACACCAGCAGAGGTGCCCTGTCATAGTCTTTCTCCACAGCTAATCGGCATGTGCATCAAGAGCCCTAAAGGTGCTCAGTGGCTGGGCAACTTCTGCGCTTTTTGCCTGAGAGATACCCACAGTGCTGTTTTATGTGTGAGCGAAAACCTTTGCAAATACGTAATTATCTAAAAATAGAGAAATGGCTAAATATACAGTGATACCTCCACAGTTATATAATTTTAAAATGTGGTTTATAGAAACATGAAGTTTTTCACAATGTCACGTGGGAAAATAAGGCTATCAGATCGCATAAACCTAACCTACATACACTTAAGTGCCCACAGAAAGAGGAACCTTGAAAGGACTACACAGAAGTTTTCCCCATTGTTCAAACGAAGAAAATAATAAAGTATTCTAGGGCAGTTGTAGGAAGTGTAAGTTAGCTCCATGGAGTACCTAACACAGTGCTCAGGAAATTATCTGTATTATTAGATATAATTAATGATAATTACATTAACCACCATAATTAACAGCTGCCAATGGATGGTGGAATTATGGGGTTTTTTGTCTCATGTTTTTCCTGTTTTTTTTTTTCCTTGAATCTTACATAATAATCAAATATTGGTTTTAGAAACAGAAATGTCATTAATTTCACATGTAAAAATCATTCTGGACGGAACGTGTCAGTTCTCCCACAGTCCTCTCGGTCCTTTAGCTGACCTAAGGAAGCTGACAAGGACCCATGCCTCTGGTTTGCATCCCGTCCTCCGGCACTCGTGGGGTTAACAGCCAGCCTCCCAGCTCCCCGACCCTGACAGGCTGCTATTACCTCACTGGCAAGTCCATCCCCCACCAACCCCTAGACACAGGGCCCTGAATTAAAGGGATGGGGGTGGGGCGTGTGCAGTGTGGCTTTTCCCTGCTTTTCAACATAAAAATGAGACGAGAAAGCAAAATCTCCTGCTGAAATAGTATGTGCTAAATGTTGAGCTTTTTTAAAATTTTTTCCCTGAAGTAGCTGGCCTTATTAGGTAGGATTCATCAGTGTGTTTTGCTGTCTCAAGTAGGATACTCTTTATTGTGTGCAAAAAAGCAGATAAAGCCACAGATGAGTTTGCAGGTCACTCCCGCTGACAGAAGGATTTAGGGTGTGATGCAAGGGCCCCTTCTTTCCTGCTCACTGCACCCAGTTAAAGGGTCTTCAATCCCTATGTCACAGTTGCTGGTTTACAGTTAAGCTGGGTATAGTGTGCAGAGATGCTGGTAGAGGATTGGAGAACAGATGGTGGGCTGGCCTCTGCCTCCCTCCCTCTCCCCTCCGCCTCCCTTACTCCTTACCTCCATCTTTCTCACCTTCCCCTCTCCCTCTCCCTCACAAGCGTCTGACCTGGTTTAATCTCCTGGAGCCCTGGTGCCCGGGCGCTCCCCGCTCTGGGCTGTGCCTATGAACCTCATTGGATGTGTTTGTATCTTCAGCCTTGCGAGAGGAACATAGAATCAAGGAGACCTACTCCACCTTCAAGCTTCTACATTAAAAAAAAAAAAATGCATTTAAATTTCTATTCAAAACAGAGCTTGTTATAATTGGGAAAAGATTCTCCTCCCCAAGGCACTTTGAGTCAATTAACTGGGTTTTTTGAAGTGTTAATGGGGAAAAAAAATTTTTTTGACCTTTATGAGCGTTTTTCACAGAGCTATTCAAGAAAATTGCTGGGCTATTAACCAAACCAATTCTAGGGCCACAGAGCCCCCAAGAGCTGAGTGAGTTTGGGAATGGATGAAACTCAAAGCATGCTACATTCGTTAATCATATCAAGAAAAAACACCCACTTGATTAAGAGAGATTACTGCGCACGTGTGAGTGTGAGAGGGGGAGGGGAAGGGAGGAGGGAGAGGAGAGACAGACAGAGACACAGACGAAGAGCAGCGACACCATGTCACTGTTTGGAAATGAGAGGCATGCAGACAATGACTTTGTAAACCTGGGCAACACCTAAGCGACCCCCTCTTGGAAACATCAGAACGGGAAAAATGGAAGCAAAACGTAGCAAGAACACATTCAGAGAAACTGACTCCCTCCACTTCATTTTTTTTTTTTAAGTAAGAAAGTCCAGGGGAGAGAGCTCAGGAAGGGAGGTCTGGGCAGTGCCACCCGGGTTCCGGGCCGCTGACCCCCGGAGTCCCCACATGTTGAAGCGGGCGGAGCTGGAGGATCCATGTGGGCGGTCACTCGCCGCTTCAGCTGAGCCTCAGCTCAGACAGACCCGTTCTCTCTGTGCCCTAATTCCTTCGATGCCCATGAATACTTGACGCCATTTCCCTTTCCTTGGTAAACTCACACACACACACACACACACACACCCCAACAAACAATTACAGAGGGAGGCACAACACGTCTCACCATTCTTTTCTATTTTTTCCTGTAGCCCAGGCCTCTGCTCCTGGTACTTGGAAAGCAAATAGCCAGAGCCGAATAAAGCCAGCAGAGGCGCCAAAGCTGCCAGGTTCACGGGCACGCTTCCTGGAACAGACGGCTGCATAAATAAAGCACTTGATTCAACTACAAGATAACCTTCCGTTCACCCCCCGTAGACTGGAAACGGGGTGACCGGATGAACTAAATATTCTGGGAAGCAGAGAGGCTCCATTCATCCACAGTGGATTTCCATCTGTAAAAATCCACATCGTGGGTGCGTGCACTGTGAGCGGGCTTAACGGAATGCAGCCTCGTTCTTCACAGTGGGGCTCAGAACAGACCCCGGACTCATCAGTCCAGCGACAGGCAGGCCAACCAGACCTCATTATGGACGATTCCACGTGATGAAGGTTGGAGTGTCATTGTCGTGATGCAGGAAGACCGGTAGAGCTCCAGCTGATTGTGCTCTCGGGAAAGGTCTGGGAGGGAAGAAACACTGACATGCATTTCTGGGAAGGGAGAAGATTGATAAGAGGGAGCCACAGAAGAGGTGACAACTTAATTCTAACAGCTACAAAAACCTGCAGCTAACATCATACTCAATGGTGAGAAACTCCAAGCCATCCCATTAAGGTCAGGAACCAGGAAAGATAGATGGATCGAGAGAATAAATATTCTAAAGATGTCGCCTCTTCTCAAATTGATCTATAGATTTAATGCAGTCCCATTAAAAATAGTAGCTACTGATTTTATGGCTCTCAACAAAATGATTTTAAAGTTTTATATGGAGATTCAGAAGACCCAGAATAGCACACACAATATTGAAGGAGAAGGCGGTCGGAGGACTGACACTACCCAGCTTCAAGACTTCCTCTAAAGCTGCAATAATCACAGCGGTGGGGCCAGAGGAAGGAGCGGGCAAACTGGCCAGCAGGGCCCAGAGGTCGGCCCACATTCACGCTGGCAGCTGATCCTTGACAAAGGAGCAAAGGTGAGTCAACAGAGCAAAGTTGGCCTTTTCAACTAATGCTATTAGGACAACTGGACATCCACGTTTAAAAAAATGAATCTAGACACAGACCTTACGCTCACCACAGAAATTAACTCAGAATGAACCTGCGTATATACCACAAACTGTGAAATTCCTAGAGGATGACACAGGAGTAAACACGGATGCCCTCAGGCAGAGCGATGGCTTCTTCGCCCCCACACCAAAGTCACAGTCCATGGAAGGGATCATTAACAAGCTGGACCTGATTAAAATGTAAAACTTCTGCGCTGCCAAAGACAACGTCAAGAGAATGAGAAGACAAGCCACAGACTGGGGTACAGTATTTGAAAAAAGACACATAAAAATTCTCGTCCAAAATATCCAAAGCCTTCTTTAAGACAAAATGAACATCTCAATTAGAAAACGGGCAGAAGACGCAAACAGACACCTCCCCAAAGAAGCTGCACAGACGGCAGAGAAGCACATGGAGAGCTGCTCCGCGTCTGACAACATCAGGGAAATTCAAATGGAAGCGATGAGATGCCACCGCACTCCTATTAGAGTGGCTGAAGCCTGAGTCGCTGACAGCACCAAAGCTGGTGAGGACCTGGGGCAGCAGGAACTCCCGTTCACTTCTGGTGGGAATGCAAAATGTTGCAGCCACTTCTGAAGATAATTTGGCAGTTTTTTTTTTTTTTTTAACAAAACCAGACAATCTCATACCACATAATTCATCAGTAGTGCTTCCTTGGTATTTACGCAAATGAGTTGAAAACTTACGTTCACATAAAAACCTACATGTGAATTTTTATAGCAGCTTTATTCAAAATTGCTATTCACAATCTTGAAAGGACATTAACCCTCCGACCCACAATTCCATTGGCTCATGTGGACTGTGTAGTTAACTCTAACCATCCCTTCTGGTTATTTTTAAAGGAACGTCTGCTTGAGCCATTCACTCCACCTTGTACTTACACAGCTGCGTTTCTGAATCCAAATTTATATATTTACATTTTCTTTTGTCATAGAGTCACTTTCCAAGTGTATTTTCCAAGTCTGTCTGGATCTGTCCGGATGCCCTCATGAGCTCCCACATATTTAAGGTTCCTCTCCCAGAGGCGTCGCGCCCACATCTGACCAGCACGCCTTCTGCGTCAGCCTCTGCTTAATGTCCTGCTGCACGACAGTCAGAGGGCCGGGCCCTCGGAGTGAGGGGGGGCGCACATGGTCCTCCCTTGCTGGATACAGGAGAGCGTTGGACTGGCTGGTACGTGCAGAAGAAAGTCCCACGAACGGAGCTGTGCCTGAAGAACAAACAAAGGCTCTGTTGATATTTAGCCCAAAGAAGAAAGGACATAAGGGATGGAACTGAGGAGTCATTTTCAGATATTTGAAGGGAATTTGAGAGTTTCCAGATGTAGGTGGCCAATAGAGGAGAGAACCAGGAGCCAGTGACAGTTGCAAGTTGATGGGGACCCCAAGCTGGGTGTGTGAGCCGAGCGGTAGGGGTCCTGAGCACGCCGCGAAGGGCAGCCTGACCATCTACAACGTCCTTTTCATTTCTCATCTTCAGAATAGGAGCGCCCGGCTCTCAGGAGGCTGCCTGCCACTACAGAGCTCACGATGCAATCGAGAAGGTAATTAAGTTCTGAAAGTTTTTAAAAGCAAAGGACAATGATCAAAACAGTGCTGACTGAAAGGAGCTGACCACATGCATGTCTCTCAACCCAGAGAGGCAATCCCACCTCAGTACTTCACGTCGGTGAAGCTCCGCCCCTGATCTGGTCAAGTCACTCTCCTGACGACGCAGGACTCCACGGGTGACGAGGTTCTGCATTCCTCGCACAGACAGATTTTCATACTGACTAGACAGGGATTATGAACTTTATGTCAACTCCTTACCTTTGGATTGGCTTCTGCATTTCTGCAGAGCATGCTCTAAAATTCATGAGACTGGAGACGCTCTCTGCACGGTGTCATGCAGGCGGCGACAGACGCCCTTAATTTGTAAGCATTAGCAGAATGAAATGCAGTTGCAGAAAGAGTAACTGGCTTATCTTTGTATTTTATGTCGTCATCTCTAAGTACTGCTAAGATGCACCGTGTGCTCAGCGCCACCTGAGAACAATACAAGAGCTGCGGTCCGCGTGACAAACAATAGCAGTGTCAAATTTTCACTGTTGCATTCAGAGCGTGTGTGTGTGTGTGTGTGTGTAAGAAAAGGAGAGAGACAGACACAGAGTGCACACACATCTGCCTTACCAGGGCACTAGTCATTAAGCAGGAGAAAGCTTTAAGAGCTGCCGAGAAGCATAATGGTTTTCAAAACTTTCTGACATTAAAATGTTCTCTAATCACTTCCCATTAGTAAAACCAGAAAAAGCTTGGCTTTGGTGCAAAGCACAAAATTCATTTGCCTTCCTCTCCCTGTCCCTATTTCCACTCCTTTGAAATGTCCTCGTGCCTAAAATGTTCCAGACCTTTGAGCTCTCAGGGAAAATAAATCAGCTTTGTTTTTTGTTTTTTTTGTTTTTTTTTTTTTTTTCGGTTGTAAGAAAAAAAAAGGTCCTGATTTCCTGGCTGACAATGATTGGAAAACAGCTAGGTTTTCCATAAGTAAGTTATGTAATTAAAACTGAAGGAAAGGGAAACCCATCTCGTCCATCTGTCCACCTCACATTCTACATACGGAAACAGACCCATCTTCCCTGGTCCGGGCCAAAATGCACCTAGAATTCTAATTCACTTCTGACCACCAGATGGTAAGAGGAATGCAAACAGAGCAACACAGGAAAGGCAACTTATAGATCTGGAGGCATTTAGCATGGACGGAAAATGGCTGAGGCAAGAAACGAGAGCCGTCTTCATGGATCTAAAGGGCTGTCCCATAGAAAAGAGAGCAAGCTCGTTCTCTGGGCTGAAAGAACAGACGGACGGCCGATGGCAATGCACCCAGGAAAGCACATCTTAGCCTAAGAAATCATGCTCCAGCTTGAAGTTTCTAGAAGTCTTTCCAATAAACAAGACTGGTTCTCTGTTGCTAGTCAGGGTCTATACTGTTTGAAAAAGGAAGTCAGTGGACAAATATGTTTGGGAAGGTTGCAAAACATACCCCACATTGTAGTGATCACAATGCATTTTAAAAACTTCAGAAAGATGTTTAAAAAAAAAAGCATGCAGTAAATCGAACATTAGACTTTAACCCGGTGTTTGTCAACAAACTCTGCAATCTTGTTCACGCTCTTGTATCAATATTTCCTTGAGCTAGTGTTGCAATGAATACACCTTCAGAAATTTTGAGTTACAGAAGTTCAAATGCTTTCTCTGTCTTCGTATTCAAAATTCAGAAAGCTCTCTCTACCCTTTAAACTTTATTTCTGACAATGTCCTATTTTTCCCAACTTCAACAGCTTTGCTGCTACCTGAAATCAGAATAGCAGACAGACTGGTAGTGTGTCCTGGAAGCTGAGTGTGTCTGTTCTCCCCACGCAGAGTTGCTAATCGCAGCGTACTTGCCAAGGACCTGGGTGTGTCCTGCGGACCTTGAAGAAGTCACCGCCATGTTGCTAACAGCCTATGAAGTGGGCCCCGTGGCAGGGAGCTGTGAGCTGCCCCTAGGACCTCAGCCCCTCACCCTAGACTTGCAGACTCTGAAGCAGAGACCCCAGGCAGCCACGCCCAGGCTCCTGACCAGCAGAATCTGTGGGATTCTGCGCCTTGTTTTAACAGCTCTTTGTTGTCATTTGTCATGCAGCAACAGAAAGCAAATACGTTTGGCCTGAAGCCCATGAAAAAATTTAAAGGATGGACTTTCTGGAATTGGGTCAACAGAGACATATTCTTTACGTCTTCTGTCACCAGTGTCCTTCATGCCTCTTAAACTAATGATTCCTGAGGCTTCATTCCGTAAATGTTTATTGAGCACACACTATGGTTCAGGTCCTGTCTTAGGTGTTTGGGTTTTAATGGATAAAAGAGACCATGGATTGTGACCTTGCAGAGCTCACATTGGGTAGGACATGCAAGTACCTTGGGGTGTCACCATAGAGTTCTGCCTACCACCCCAACTCGGGTTCACTTAGCTGTAAAACACACTGGAGCCAAGATTCTTCCGAGATGTGTGACTCGGGGCAAGCGACTTAGCTTCTCTGAGCTTTCTCATTTCCAAAACGCTGATCATTTTATCTATCTTTCCGGATCTTTGAGAAGATTAAACCAGAAACAAAAACAAGGTGTCTGTAGCAAGGTTAGCCCTCAGTGGAGTTTCTGTTGCTCTTACCTGATGAGTTTGCCACCACCTCCCGTGTAAGTTAGCAGTAGCCATAGCCATCCCTTTCATGGTCGGTAACCAATTCTCAGCTGCCTTAGGAGGGCTTCCTTAGCAGCAGCTCTGCGGGTAGGATTTGTGTGAAAGCGATACGTTGGGAAATAATGCTCAGAAAAACCATAAACGTTATAAAGAAGGGGATAAAAAGAAGAGAAGGAAACCAAACCAGCAGAAAACATCAAGAAAAATACTGTGGAGCAGAAGCTTAGTTCCACTACACAAGAAAATACTGGAAAGAGTGCAGGTTATAAGTCAAAACTGACCTGATTGGAGGAGACTCCAGGGACTGGTCTGCTCCGCATGTGTTGGTCTTTGTTTGCATGCAGGCTGCCCCCGCGGGAGGTAAGTTTCAGACACTTCGCTGCGGGTCTCCGCGCGCACCAACAGTCCGCTCTCAGTAGCCAGAAGACAGGTGTAGCCAAGAGAAGGAGGGGCTGGCTTTTGGGAGTGAAGCACAGAGGGAGCCAGTGCGCATGAGCCCCTGAAGAGGCTGAAGGAAGCAGAGCCCTGATGAGTCCACCGCAGTGGCTGAGGGAGTCCTGCCCCTGAGCCTGGGGACTGAAAAGTACCCTCCATAGAAAAGGATGTGATTTCTTTCTAAGTAAGTCTAGAGACACTCACGTAAAAGCAGAATAGTGCAGGGGAAGCCTGAAGAAGACCACACCTTTTGAGACATTCTGATGTCATCAAAGTTCTTTCTCAAATATTAACTTAGTCTTCGCAATGGCCTTTGTGGCAGGTGTTTCCTGCACCCCTATTTTACAGGCCAGAAAACTGAGGCTAAGATAAGCTATGAAGCTTGCCTGAGATCACAGCACATTCTAGAAGCCAAACTGGGACTCAAGACTGGTCTTCCAAGTCTATTGACTTTTCTATGAACTATTACACTAAATATGGAGCAGACGCCAGATACAATTTTGATCATTAGGAACCATTACAAGCATGGGGAGAATTCTTGCCACAGAGTATAGAAGGGAACCATAAAAACTCCTGGAGATTCACTAGGGACTCTGCAAGCGGAATGTTCTCTTATCGCTACACTCTCCTAACCATGCAATTTTCAGGAACTCACTGGAATGTATCTCACCCAGACTAGCTGACAAGTTGGAGGAAGGTTGTAATCCTGCCACCCTGCTAGGAGTCACAGCCATCATTTGTTGTAAATCACCATCCAGAATATTAAGAAACACGTATTGTACATAGCTAAAGTGCTTAGAATGGATGAGAAGGTACAGCGTGTCTTCAAATATAGCATCTCAACAAGCTATTTTGATAGCATTTTGATAAGCCTCCAGTATTTTCACTAAAGGATCACTGTGACACTTGTGCTAGATCAATGCACTCTCATTTATAAATCTTCAGACTTGTATTAACAAGTTCATGCAAGAGTCCTTCAGCGCGATTACAGCCATGGGAAGAACTACATGAGGTCCAGATGTTTCTACAAAGAGGAGCAACAGAAACCAGGCAGAAAACGACTCTTATGTTCGTTCATTTTTAAAAAGCAGGATGCTAAGTACGTTCAAGGCAAAGTCCTGAGATTCTGAGAAAGGCTTTACATCTACAGTCTTTCAGCGAGTGTGTGCTGAGCATCTATCATGGACCAGAAACCGGGCAAGATGAAGAAGACACCAAAAGAATAAGGTGTCCGTGTCCTCAGTGAGCTCATGATGGAGTTTGGAGACACGTGGGTTATTTTAGAGCTGGATGGTTGCCTCTCACAGAGATCTCCATGAGGTGTGGTGGGAAAACCAAGAGGGGTGCCTACTCCAGCCTTTAATTTAGGGAAATCTAAGAATAAGAGAAACCAGAGCTGACAATGGAAGTGAAAGTAAGAATTCAAGTGAAAGAGAGGAACACTGAGGTCAGTAACATGGATAGTGTGAATTTCCTCATTTCACAGATGAGGAAGTGAGCCTCAGGACCCCTCTGATGACTGAGCAACATTTCCAAGTGTCTACGGAGCTGAGTCTGCTGGTCAAAGAGGGCTGCTGCAACTTCCGGGTGGTGCAGAAATCAGAGGTGACGCTGGTCTCCAGGTAACACAGAGAGGAAACCAACTGCCATCCTCAAGCAGAGAGTCTAAGAAAGCAGCGGCTCCAACGGGTGGGGCAGAAATATTACAAAACTACAAGAAGAAAACCTAAAGGCTCTTAGCTTTAGAAGATTTGGGAAAGACAGGAGCTCTCCTCAAATCACTGCTGACACGTTTAAGAGATGAGACCAGTTTTACCTGCTCCTAAAGGGACACAACCATGCTGTCTGGGGACATGGTTTGTTCTCAAGAGAAGGGACACTCCTTCCAGGTGCCCAGCAGCAGACGCCGTGTAGGCAGGTGACTTCTTGAAAAAGTGCTCGCAGGAGAAACTCACAAGGCAGAGGGGAAGCAGGATGGGGAAGGGAAGGAAGCCACGCGAGGGTGCAGCCTCAGGGGAGGGGTCCCTTGGGGACGAGGAAGCATCTTGCCTCGAGGTGGGCTGCAGGCTTCTGCACCTGTTGATCTCTGGCTAAGAGTGTCTGCGAGGCCCTGAGCAACCAGGTACTTGGGTTTTCCAAGAAGGCAGAGCAGGATGGGAACCTCAAAAGAGTTGCAGCTTTTAGAGCAAATGCACGGTATGCAGGGGAGAGGAGCACCGAGCTGCAAGGAACGATGGTCCCAGGGCATTTGGGCTGAGCGCCGACAGTGGTCCCCAGATGTGAGGGGCTGCTTAGGAAAACATCATGCTCCTCATCACAGAATGGGACCCTCACATGCAGAAGCTACTATCGGCATCGCCATGTACAACTGGGGAAGCTGAGGACAGAGAGCTTGAGTAACTTACCCAAGGACACACAGCTACTTACGCCAGAGCAGAGACCCAGCCAGACAGCATGACTCCAGAGCTGACGTCGTCAACCACCAAGCTAAGGGTCTGGACAAATCCTAAAGATCACGTAAAATAAGGAAGGTGAGTCACCTAGCACAGTGTCTAGTACACTTACTTGCTTTAAAGATAAAAGCTGTTATTAGTTTTAAACAAGCAAGATTCTAGGCATTTCAGGAAGACACCTCGGCGTATCAGAAGTCTTGACTTTGTTCATTTATCCATCATCACTGGAGGCGCTGAAGATGGTGGTGTGCAAAGCCAACTCTGTCACGGCCCTTGTGTAACATACATGATTTTTGAGAAGACCGTCTCCCATTCAAATTCTGATAGATCTCGGAAAAGGAAATACTGGAAAAGTTTTAAGAAGGCTCAAGTTAATGAGCATTAGGGATTGTGATTAATTTAAAGGGTTTGGATAAATCTGGATGCTCTATAATCCTGTGAGGAAGGACCAGATATTTAGTCAATTGATGAATTCCTGTGACAAAGGTGAATATTAACCAAGACAAGGAGGATTTTAATCCGGTTTCCTTAACTATATAATCTAAGCTCTTTCTGCCATGGCAGGCTGACAGAGAGAAGATTCAGGCAAAACAAACAAAAGGGCTACCATGTGGGAGGCTGGGGACTTGTCTGATGTTGCATCAGGAAAGGCTAAAAAAAAGAAGAAAAACACACATTTTACGCCAAACATTTTAACAGTAGGATGGACAGCCCATGACTGCTTTGCACTTAATGAACAGTAAAAACAATGGATTGGATTCAGGCAAAGGCAAAAACCTGACCATTTGTTAGTAATGTGTTGGATGGGTTATTTGGCTGGAAGACTCTCCAGGTGACTGCAAATCCTAAAATGGTATGTACGTTTTCATAGTCTTGAAGAGCAGCATCTCGGTCTCAGATCTTCCTGGCATTGGGCATTTTCAGATTTCAAAGGAGGGATCCGAAAAGGGACGATGAGACCAAAAGATAATTTTGGCCCGTATCTCCATTTGTCTGGAGGCCATGGCCTCAGGTCACCCCCAGGAAAGGAGGCGATTTTATTGTTGCTGGTGAGTAAGTCACGAGCCACTGGACTCGAAGCTCCTGCGTGTTATTTCTTCTGTCGGGGAGATAAAGGATCGGTAAACCCTGTGGTCTGCCGCCTCACAGGGTTGCTCTCCATCCGCTGTTGCTCGTTCCTCCAGATCTGGTCACGGCCCATTCTATTCTCTCTGCTTACGATGCTCTCTGGGCAGCCTTCTCTTGCTTCACTCTTACTTTTCTTCAAAACTCAGTTCCCGGGTTGCCCTCCCCCAGGCACTCTCCCTGCCTTTCCCACCCCTATGTTGGGTTCCATATTCCTCTCCCGTCTCTCTCAACACCTGGACCCCTGCCATCAGAGTGGTGATCACACTGGGTTACGCCCACCTCTCTGTCTGTCTGTCTCCCCAACCAGACTGTGGCATGTCCTTTGATCGCTGTGACTGTCTTTAGCTCACAGTGGCACCGACAGGGGCGTGTCGGTGGAGTAAATGTTGAGTACTTCTTGCCCCGCTGTCAGCTCACTGCACGGCAGCCTTCAGGGCTGTGGGAATGTGTCAGTGCTGCCCAGGAGTCTTCCGCTGCAGCATCCAAGTGACAAGATCCCAAGGAAAGGGGATGCCTACATGGACTGCCCTGAGAACCCACAGTAGAAGCAGGCATTTGAGGATGGGACACATTCAAAACGTTGCCAATCTAACCAGGAAGCTTTAACTCAGCCATGGAACCACTTTGCGCTGTAAGAAACCATTTGGGCGATTCTGTTCCCGACCGGCTGAGCACCCACCGGATCCACGTCAAGCAGCGCGCTGAAATCTGCTCCAGCAGGTGTTTTCCCCCTGACCAGGCGGCACCCTTGGTCTGGACCTCCTGCCTGGACAGCGCTGTCTCCTGGGGGCTGGCACGTGTCACTGCTCGCAGGCTCCGTCCCCGTTTCTAGGAGACACCAGAGCACGGCAATACGCTGTTGAATTGCTTAACTTGAACGATTTCAGAAAACAGTCTCAATGGTACAGTGAGGCCCTTTCGTTGTCTTGGTTCACTAGTTGTAAGTGGATTTCAATGTGCATTTAATCAAAATACCCAGCTGCATTCATTTAAAAACGCAGCCCACAAACAGCATTTAAGTGGGCCTCTTACCTCCCTGCTAAGAAAATGCAGGAGAGGTTTCACTAGAATTTAATTTTATGCAAAACTAAAAGCCCCTGGCATCAGCTATTGGTGATGCAAATTTTAATTCTGTCTTTATTGTAACAAAGGCAGCTGATAAGCAAGTGTATCCACAGAGGAGAGACAGGCTGAAGGGAGAAGGGCGGGCTCACGACTCACCCTCCAAGTCTCCGGGCACAGCAGACCCTCAAAGCTGACTCCCAAAATCAGCGTCGTCTCTCTCTCTTCAGAAGCAACAGGACTTGCTGGACAGAGTTTAGTCTTAGGGTCAGATTTACAAGCTAGAGGACCTTGGCAAATTATTCATCTTTTTAAGGTTTCATCATCGCCATCCTTAAAGTCTGCTTAGCCAAGCCTCCTGCAGAGGGTTTGCTATGGGGTGAATTTTGTCCCCTGATCATTTCCTATGTTGAAACACTCTTCACATGTTTAAGGTCCCCTGTGCTGCAGAATGTGACCTTATTTGAAAAGAGGCTCATTTTTGATGTAATTGGTTCAGATGATGTTGATGCAGGAAAAACGGATGTGGGGTGTGAAAGGGGGCCGTGTCCCAGGCCACGGTTGAGCCCGTGGGACGTGCCGCACCAGGTGTGGGTCCTTGGCCTCGTGCAGGAAAGAATTCAAGAGGGAGCCACAGTTGAGTAAAGGTAGATTTATTCCGAGAGATACATTGAATGGCAAGAGAAAGGCCATGAGGTGCGGGGGGTGGGTGCTCAGATTAGAATAAAAGTAGGTACACACTCCATAGACAGACTGCGGGCCTTCCCCGAAGAGGGAGAGAGAGAGAGAGGGCAGGGTGGCTTCGAGGCACCGTGTTGCCAGTTTTTTGGGCTGATGCTTCATATGCTAATAAGTGGAAGGGCCAATTCAACTAGCCTGGGGAAGGGGCCGGGATTCCCAGGAAGTTGGCCGTTTCCCACTCTGCCCTGTTGTGGCTAGCCTGGGGACTGCCATGGCGCCTGTGGGCGTGTCATTCACCACGCTGCTATATCACAAGGGGCGCACAGTGAAGCTCAGATCTCCCACCATCCTGAGCCCCAGGGCCTGCTGGGGGCTGAATCTTCCACCATGTTGATGTTAATTGCTGTATCAGTCCTTGAATGGCTGTGCCCTGCCCCCTTCCTGTCTCAATATCACCTGAAACTAACGTTGCAAAGCGACTACATTTAAGTTAAAATTTTTTTTAACTTAAAAGAGTAAAAAATAAAATGGAGATAGATGTGCCTAATATCAAGAAATTGCATAAATAAGAAAGGTACAGAGCACACTGTCACTCAAGGAGACGGGGTACAGCAGGGTCGGCAAAGAACAGCCTGCGACCCAAATCTGACCCATGCCTGTGCGTCGCTCCCGAGATGTGAAAGCTTTTTACATTTTTAAGTGGTTGGAAAAAAAAAAAAAAAACAAAAAAGGAAGGCTACCTGATGTGACATGACAGTAAATGAAGGTTTTGGAAACACAGCCGGGCCTGCCCCTTACCTCCATTCGAAGGCTCCGTTCGTGCTCCAGCGGTGCGCAGAGCTGTATCAGAGCCTGGGACAGCCACCGTCTGGCCTGTTACAGAAAAGACGGGCCAGCCTCTGCGGTAGAGGAATTATCACAGGGGAAACAGTGGGGAGCAAAGCCGGCAGGGGACATCAAGGTCCGCGTCTGGAAATGCAGACCGCGCTGGGCTGGGCAGTGCTGGCAAGGAGACTCCATCGTTCCCTCGCTGGGCGGCGGGACTACCTTTTCACACAGGCGTCGCGGTTGCATCTCTCCTCCTATCACTGTTAGTACGTTTACTTGCAGTTTGCAGATTTTTTTGTCGTTTCATATCGTTCTTAAAAAAATGAAAAATTCTTGTTAAAAAAGAGAAGAAAACACTCTTTTCTCATACAAAGGTTAGAGCTCTGAACTTCATATTTGTTCTGAGCCCTTTCTTAGACACCTGAGGAAGACTCTGACATCAAAAGAGACAGCTGTGTATAACCATCTCTATGTTTTCTTAGATGATTTGGCCACAGGTACCATGTTGCCAGAGGACCAATTTTCTTGGCAACCTATGAAAGTCACCTAAGTTCCCATAACAGTTTAGGCAGTAAGATATATGAGTGGCCACTTTAAAAATGTTTAGAATAATGTTTATAAAAGTTTCATGCCCCCCCAAAAAAACTGAGTCAGTCAACTGTGCAAATGGTCACAGGGCTCTTTGCAGATGACACACATCTCAGTGCTCAGAGGTGCAGCTGAGTGAGAACATCTCCCAGCAGAGAGCGTAGTAACTCTCCAAACCCCTAGGTTAATCTGAGCCATGCTGTCCCACCAAATTAAAAATACCAGGAATGAATTTCCCTCCTAACTTGGGAAAGTATGATTAAGAACCCATGTTTTTATTGTCAACATCATAACAAGAGACCCTTTGGACAAAGGTACAAGCTGAAACCACTAGAGAGATCAAACATCTCAGGTGTGATTTCAAAAAGCCCACATATACATCCAGAGGGAACTCTAATTTGAAAAGATACACGCACCCCAATGTTCATAGCAGCACTATTTACAATAGCCAAGACATGGAAACAACCTAAGTGTTCATCAACCGATGACAGAATAAAGAAGTTGTGGTGTATTTATACAATGGAATACTACTCAGCCATAAAAAAGAATGAAATAATGCCATATGCAGCAACATGGAGGGACTTGGAGATCATCACTCCAAATGAAGTAAACCAGAAAGAGAAAGAAAAATGCCATATGATATCACTCACATGTGGAATCTAAAAGAAAAAAGAAGACACTAATGAACTCATCTACAAAACAGAAACAGATACAGACATAATAAACAATCTTATGGTTACTGGGGAGTAAGGGGGTGGGAAGGGATAAATTGGGAGTTTGAGATTTGCAAATATTAGCTACTATATATAAAACAGATTAAAAGTACAAGTTTCTTCTGTATAGCACAGGAAACTATATTCAATAACTGAGGTGACCTATAATGAAAAAAATGTAAGAGTATATGTGTGTGTATATGTATGACCGAACATTATGCTGGACACCAGAGATTGGCACAGCATTGTAAGCTGACTATACTGCAATGCCATGTGAAAGGCATTTAACCTTGTGAGTCAGGCTTCCCATCACTGCAAGGGAGCAGAAGGCCCCCCCACAGGGCTGCAGGAGAGGCCCCGGAGGGAAGGAGCCATCGCTCCACCTGCATGGTCAGCATGGCTCTTCCCCAGGCTGCTCGAGAAGATGAGCTTTGCTCTCATGTCCCTTGCGGTCGGAAGCAATGAATCAGTGCCAGGGCATTATGGAAGCCCACCGAACGCTCAATCTGACGTCTTAGCGAGATCTCTTAAATTCAGCCAAAGGGGTCTTTGTTGAAATTTCAAATGCATGAATATCATACATATTTTTTCCTCTTTCCAAGTGGGCTAATTTCCTGCCTCGGAGATTTGGAATTCAATTACACCAAAAATGCAGAATCATTTTGAGGGAGCACAGACAAACACACATGAATTAAGCAGGTGCTCAGCGTACCTGGAAACCCGAGGACCAGACACACAGCACCCCACAGCAGCCACCTCTCAGGACTCACTCAGAGAGCCCAGAGCAGAGCAAGCTTACATTCAGTGTCAAAATCCACCTCCCAAACCTCAGTCCCTCCCTCCTATTCCTCTTGCATCCCTCAGAAGTACACTCTGCAAAGCCTGGAGGTCACGCTCTTCCTCACCAACTACCCACAGCCATTCTTCAGAAACTTTACGGAGACAGGCAGAAGGACTTGGGGCAACGAACTCCCTTTGGAAAGCAAGATTGAAGGGTGAGTCCTCACATCACTTCATTATGTTTCTTTACCAAAGTCTGGTGGTGCCTGCTTCTGATCACGCGGCACTGATCCGGCTCCTCTGGTGAGAGCCTCCTCCTCTTGCTTGTCCATGGCTCTAACGGACCCCAAAATTTCTCACACTCATAACCCACTCAGCACACCCTTAACAGGAAATATCAGGATCATCTTTATTTCTGAAAAAGAGATTATTAGAAACTAGATATTAAAGATTAAAGAAATGGTGCTGTTCACCCCTCCTGGCGAGGAGTTATAACCTGTGTAAGTGTAATATTCCTTAGAGTGCCCTCACCCTAGTAACACATCGACAAAGCTTCTTTCAAGGGAATTGCAAGAAAAACCACTTCATGTCCATCCTCCGGGAAGGCTCCCTCTTGGACAGGCTGTCGAGAGGGTGGTCATGATCCTTCCTCAATTACACACATCTCAAAAGGGGCCCCGTGGACCAGACAGGCTGACATGGGGCACAGCTGAGGAGAAGGCTGCATTCAGGGCTCTGTCTGAAAGTCACCTGGGAGTGAAAAAGGAGAGACCCTGGCTTTAGCCAAAAGAGTCAGACCTCAGAGGAGCAGAGGAAGCTGCACCCCAGCTGCCCTGGAGAGGAGGGAGTGAATTACACCAGGGGGAGAAGCATACCCTTGAAGACTTCTGTTAGGTGTTCAACCTATATTGACCCCTGGCAGCCATATTGCTTTGGAGAAGCATGCTTTGCTCATTAGAAAGGATATTGCTTTACAGGCATTGAAGCCATGATGTTATAAACATTGCATAACACCAGTTGAATGAAATAAAGCGTGTGAAGTTATTTGAATAATGGCAGGACATGCAGGGATTAAAGAAACAGAAAAGTAAACATGCAGGTGTCTTTCCATTCTCTTTGGAGTAATGATAATTACTCCCTCCCTCCTTTGGGGACGCAAAGCTCTGATAAGTGCTGATTTTACCACCTAGTGACTTGCACCCCTGAGCATGGCACTTCCCCTTCTTAAACTGAGTCTCCTCATTTGCACCCAGAGATATAGCGAGCTCCTATTTAATCGTTTCTTTGAAAGATGAATTAAGAAAGAATACGGTTGTCAAACACTTCATACAGTAGCAGGTACAGAGCAATAAATGTAGTTACTTTTACTATCACCAATTCCTACAACAATCTTGCAAGATATTATTAAGCTTATTTTATGGCTCAGAAAACAGCTTCAGGAGGGTTATGCATTTTTCCAAGGCAGTAGAGATAATAAATGGGGGTGCCAGGATTCAGATCTAGTTTTTTTAGGAGCCCAAGCCCACGCTCCTTCTAGCCCAGAGGCTCTCTGACTTTAACAGGCAAATAGTTCCCTGTGGATCTTGTTAAGATGCAGACTCTGACTCAGTAGGACTGGGGTGCAGCCTGAGGTTCCACATGTCTAATAAGCAGCCGGGGGACGTCCACGTGGCCAGACTACAGAGTACATTTTGAGTCGCGAGGTTCTACAACATGGCACGATCTCATCGAGTGTTTCACCAGAAAGGGTGAATGGCCAGAGCAAAGCTGAGAGAGGGGTGGATAAACACTGACACTGATTTAAAAGAAGAAGAGCAAGGATAAGGAGGAGAGGGAAGAGAAGGAGAAACAGTCACGTCTCTGGAGAAGAAGAGGCCCCACCTGTCACGTCGCCGTGTCCGGGACCACACGTGTTCATCCAGCAGTTTACATGCAGCTGACCTCTCACGTGTGTGTCAGAAAACTGTACGGAAATACAAGATTCTGCCTTCGCCTTGACGAAAGAAATTTCACTTGTTGAAGTATGGGAAGTCGTCCTGGCTTACACATGATTTAACTTGAACTTGATGCTAAGCAGAACAGCCTGTCTTACAGTCCATCAGTCACAACACTGTGCACCTGCTTTAATCATTAAAGGACAGAATGCATTTAAAAATCAAAATGGAGTCACTGTGGTTCAGGCTTTCAAAATGGAGCTGGGTGGTCGTGGTGGGTGTGGTTTTAGACACAACCCCGCATCCCTGGGAGCCCCACGAACATTTTTGTGCTGTGTCAGACTCAAAGACACCGCCAGCCATTCTCAAAACAACATCTGCTGGCATCTGCCTGCTGCAACCTCATGTTCTCAAGGTATTCCCTTGTGACTGTGCAGCCATTTCAGACCCCAACCAATCCTTGCTTAACAAGCACCCTTACTTCTTGCCAGCTCTGGTTACAATTCTTGACAAACAACGTATATAATTTTGTGAGTTTTGCCTTTACAACCCTCCCCATCCTGCAGTCTGGTGGAGTATAGTCCAAGCGCATCTTAAATCTGTGTCTCCCAGGCTATAGTTCTCGGTGTGGTGCAAATAAAACTTTTTTTTTTTTTACATTTTTTTATTGCGTGATAGTCATTTTACAATGTTTTATCAAATTCTAGTGTAGAGCACAATTTTTCAGTTATACATGAATCTATATATATTCATTGTTACATTTTTTTCGCTATGAACTACCACAAGATCTTGTTTATATATCCCTGTGCTATACAGTATAATCTTGTTTATCTATTCTGCATTTTAAAATCCCAGTCTGTCCCTTCTCACTCCCCGCCCCCTTGGCAACCACAAGTTTGTATTCTATGTCTATGAGTCTGTTTCTGTTTTGTATTTATGTTTTGTTTTTGTTTTTATAAGATTCCTCATGTGAGCCATCTCACATGGTATTTTTCCTTCTCTTTCTGGCTTACTTCACTTGGTATGACATTCTCCAGGAACATCCATGTTGCTGCAAATGGCGTTATGTTGTCGGTTTTTGTGGCTGAATAATATTCCACTGTATAAATTATACCACATCTTCTTTACTCAGTCATCTGCTGATGGACATCTAGGCTGCTTCCATATCTTGGCTATTGTAAATAGTGCTGCTATGAACATTGGGGTGCAGGTGTCATTTTGAAATAGGGGTCCTTCTGGATATATGCCCAGGAGCGGGATTCCTGGGTCACATGGTAAGTCTATTTCTAGTCTTTTGAGGAATCTCCATACTGTTTTCCACAGTGGCTTTCCTTGCTTCCCTCTCCCACTCTTAGTGATTTAAATGTCTTCTTTTACAATTTTGTGTTTATTCTTTTTGTAATTCATGGCAGTTATCTCCTTTCCAGTTGTGAGTTTATCATTTCTGTAGCATCCTGCTGCTTTTCTATTTAGAGTAAACCTGTCAGTATTTCTTTTAGCATGGGTTTAGTGTTGCTAAATTCTTTTAGTTTTTGCTTGTCTGTGAATTTCTTTATCTCTCCTTCTATTCTAAAGGATAGCCTTGCTGGATAGAATATCCTAGGCCGCATCTTTTTTTCATTCAGACTTTGAATGTATCTTGCCACTCCCTTCTGGCCTGTAGTGTTTGTGTGTAGAAATCAGCTGAGAGCCTTATGGGGGTTCCCTTGTAACTCACTCTTTGTTTTTCTCTTGCTACCTTGAGGATCATTTCTTTATCCTTGACTCTGGCCATTTTGATTATGATATGCCTTGGCATGGGTCTATTTGGGTTCTTCCTGTTTGGGGCCCTCTGAGCCTCCTGTACTTGGATATCTGATTCCTTCTTTAGGTTTGGGAAGTTTTCAGTTATGATTTCTTCAAATACCTTTTCAATCCCCTTTGTTTTTTCTTCCCCTTCTGGAACCCCTATTATGCGTAGATTGGCAGGCTTTATATTATCCCATAGGTCCCTTATATTGTCTTCACTGTTTTTTATTTGTTTTTCTCTCATCTGTTCTGATTGGGTGCTTCCTGTTGTTCTGTCTTCTAGGTCACTTACTCGTTCCTCTGCATTATCTAGCCTGCTTTGTACAGCCTTTAGGTCAGCTCTCATCTCAGCAAATGAGTTTGCTAATTCTACTTGGTCCTTCTTTATAGCTTCTGTTTCATTTTTGACATATTTTATATCTCTAAACACTATTTCTTTTAGTTCCTTCAGTACTTTGATCACTCCTTTTTTGAAATCTTGATCTAGTAGGCCATCAATGTCTATTTCCTTGATCGTGTTTTCAGGGGATTTCTCTTGATCTTTTAATTGGGAGTGGTTTCTCTGCTTCTTCATATTGCTCATATCTCTCTGGTACAGTGGCTTAAGGAGTATCAGTTATCTAGTTGTCCTGAAGATGGTGTGCTCTTAATGACTTTATCAAGAGGTCTTTGTGTCTTCACCCTGTTTTGCAAACTCAGCTTGCTGTTTCCAGAGGCCCTCTGTTGGCGCCCTCATCTGTGCTGCTCCCAGTGGCTGTTGGCTAGCAGATCACGCCCCCTCCCAACACTGGGTCAGGTGCTGAGCTCTTATCCTGTGGGCAGGCGGGTCACTCCCCTTCAAATGTTGTGCTCAGGCAAGGCAGGTGGGCGGATTTCACCCCCTCCCAGCACCGTGGTCAGGTGCTGCATTCCTGCCAGGACGGCGGGTGACCACCAGTCCTTTCCCAGCACTGGTAGCTCTGCTGTTCTGTGCAGCTGCCCACTTCGCTTCTGGTCGGCGCTCCGAAGGCGGGCTCGGGGAAGACCGCGGCACAGCCCCACCTCTGCTCCATGCCAAATCTCAGCTCCTTGTTTGTCTTGGTGGCACAAGTTCTCTGAGGTATCAGGGCAGAAGGATCCTATCTGTCTCGGGCTGTAAACACGTCTCAGTCCTGCCCAGGAGGCCGTGGAGCCCCCAGGTGTGGCTTCAGGCCCCAGCCCCCCCCCCCCCCCAGCAGGAGGAGATGGCGGCTGCGGCTGCGCCCGCCTCTCTTCTTGCGAGAAGTGCCAGTAATGGCGGTGCAGGTCTGAGAAGATAAAGGCTATGGTGCCCCTCCCCCCAGGGCACACCGGCAGTGTTGCTTTGCTTTTTTTGCAATTTATGGGGGACCAAGTTTGCTCTGCTCTGTATCCCCTCCTGGCCTCAGCACGCAGCCCTCTGCAGTCCCCCAGGGCCACCTCAGTGCATCTGCCCCCGTCCTCTGCCCGGCTTGGGTGGCCTGGCCTGGCTCCCAGCTGCTGGCCCGCGTCTCGGGCTGGGTGACTTGGGGACCCTCTGTGCCCATTTAACTCAGTTCTGTCGGTCAAGGGGTGCTCGGGGCAGATCTGAGCCCCAGAGGCTCCCCCTCCATCCCGCTGGCCTCTCTGTTGAAGGGGGAGACACAGCGAACGAGCGCCAGTCCTCCTTTGCCGCTCCCTCCCTGCGGGACCGGTCCTGCTCTGTTTTGCTTTTTTTTCTTTCTTTTTTCCTCTTCTCCTATCAGATTTTGGGCGTCTTTGTCTTTCAAAGAGAGCGATGTTCTGTCGGAGTTCGGCAGGTGCCCTGGTTGGCTGAGGGGGTCCATAGATGTGAGTTTTGGTATATTTGGGGGAAGGCGTGAGCCACGGGTGTCCTTCTACTCCGCCATCTTGCTTCTCTCCAAAACTCTTTTCTATTCCTATTACAGATTGTCTGTTGATTATTTCTGTCAACAGTCTCTGTGTTGTACAAGAGTGAAAAGGAAGTTTTCCCCTTTGTCCCCCTTTCTCCAGCACCCTAATTTCCAGAAGAACAGCCAAATGTCTGAGTTATAAGGTCACTGGTCCAGAATATGATGACAAGCCAGCAGTTTAAGAGCTACGGTATTCTCAGAGCCCTGATCTCAGGCATAGACTTGCCCCATCACATAAACGGGGGTTTACATCCAGTTTCTGTTAGCACTCAGATTCCTCCATTTTGAAACAAAAATATTTTTATTTATCAAATGTGCTGAAGGGCAAAATGAGTTACTACGTGTAAAGCACGTGGAGCTTGGCATGAAAAAGCACTTAGCACTGGTGAGCCTCACGTTGGCACTGACGTGGACAGAGCAGTGGGCGGTGTGCCCGCCCTCGGTAATGAATGCAGTTCCTCACCTTTATTAAGGGCTTACAGTGTGCCAGGCGCTGGACCAGGCGCTTCACGTGTATTCTCCCCCACTGGTAAGATGGCTCCTAGTGTTCTTTCACCGACACTCTTTTACAGATGAGAAAACTGAGGCACAGAGGGGTCAATTCATTGGCTCCAGTCACAGGGCCAGTAGGTGGTACCCCTGGTGTTTGAACCCGGTGATCCGACCCCAGAGCCTCACTCTTATCCGTTACTTTCCTCTGCACTGTTTGGTGGTGGTGGTTCCTGCTGTTGTTAAGGATTAGAGGAAGTTCCCTGGGCTGGCAAAAAATCAGATAGCCAATTATTTTTAACCTGCTGGTAGAGGTGATCAGAGTATGTCATAAAGAGGTGACGTTTATCAGTACAGTCACCCTGAGAACACACAGAGGGGCAGATCGGTGCCCTGAGACCCGTCCGCTAATGACGTTCCTGTGTGCAGTATGCTGATTTGCAGCCCCATCCCCACTGCTGTCAGAAATGATTAAGTCAAACACGTTTTCAGCAATGCCGTTCAAAGACTCCTGTAATTGACTGTGTGACGAAAGTTCCGCACAAGCCACTGAATTAACAGATCCGCCCGCCCCTCTCAGACAAAGAGCCTCAGAAGACAATGAGCTAGTTAGGCACGTGCCATCCAGACAGGGAGCAGGGTGTGAACCAGATGTCTCTTCATTACAGGGGAAAGCGGCGCTTCCCGTGGAGGCCACAGAACCGAGGGAGTGGAGGAGTCAGGGGGATCCTGCAGCCAGCCCCTCTGTTCTCGGTTACCAGAGTGAGGAGATGAACTGCCTCACTCCCTGAAAATCAAGTAACACTTTCATCTCATTGTAGCCCCTGAAGCAGGTGCGGTCAAGAAGCAGGTGCTACGTGATCACTAAGTGTGGAAACAAACAGGTGAAGAGGGAAGCGACAGCCGTCATTTAAGGAGCAGCAACTATGAGTGACTCATAAGTTGGGTTCTTTCCCATCATTTCTTACTTCTAAATCTCGGAGATAGCCTGCAAATGTCTTGCTCGATTTGTCAGAAGGGAACCAGTTATGTCCAGAATATTAGCTAAATGGACCAAGAACACAAGCCAGTGAGGACCAAAGTGTGCCTGGGACCAAGGCCGCCTGCGTCCTTCCCACCCTGCCACCTTGTCGCCGGCCCTTCCTGCCGCACTGGGGGGTGGCACCTCCAGATGACCCTCCAGTGTCAGCGCAGGGGCGGAGTGGCTGGGTATATGGCGATAAGGAGGAGAAAAAAGCTGCAGGGCGCAGAAAAATGCGCATTCCTTCTAAAGATACGTGTTTCAAATCTATTCAGGCCAAAGAAGTCCCATCTGGATCCTCATGGATATGGCTTGTGAGTCAAAAGAGACCCCAGAATCACTGCACCCTGCCAACTCCCCACAATGACACGTTCCCATATCACATCCGAGGAGATTTGCTTGAAACTCTCCCATCAGTCACCTGGGCTTTACCTGGTTGTGCTCAGCAGCATTTCAAAGGCTCACCCAAGACACAATGCCTCATCCATCACCTACATATTGGAGAGAACGCGGTTCTCATCCCCCTCATTCCTTTACCAAGTCCCTAGAGACCCGCCTTCAAGATGAGGAACAACGCTTTCCATTTTTCTGACCTTACAGAACGAGGTCCGTCCTCAACGTATCTTTAAAAGGTTAATCGCGTGGAAATCGTCCTGCCACTGTGTCTCGGCCTGCCAGTGATACATCGTATGTTGGAAAGCGAACAGGACAACTGGTGTACAATGGCTTCTGAGAATCTGGGTGTTGAAAGGATAAACAACTGGCCTCGCTATCATAAAAAGCTGTTACATAGAATTAAAAAAAGAAGAAAACTGGAATGTAGAATTTTAGAGATATGAAGGCTCATAGAAGCAATTCTAGGTCAACCATCATATTTTTGTAAGTGAGGGAAAACTGAGGCTTTAAATCAGAGAGATCAGTCCGTCAGTCTCTGGCCTACCGTATTCCTGTGTGACTTCGGGCAAGATACTTACCCTGTCTGTGTGCCACTGTCCTCAACTGGCTGATGGAGGTAAATGCCACCTCCCCAGGGGACAGAGTGAGTCCTAAGCATCCCACTTCTGATGCGCTGACGCCTGTATAGCCAGCACCCAGCTCAACGCCTGCCACACGGTGGCAGTTCATACATGCATGTGGGTGCACGATGGATGTGAACGGCTGAGGCCAACACACCGTATGTGCGCAGAAATGTCAGTTTCCCTTCCTGTCAGTGACTCCTCTGAGGCTGCAGAATAAGTCACTGACTTGAGATCAGAAGCCCGGGCTGATTCCTGCTCCAGGGCCCTGTGCCCGAGGAGTTAGGAGGAAAAAAGGCTCAGAAACAGGTCAGGGCTACACGGCTGGAAGGGATTAGGCTCCCCCGTGCCTGGGGTAACCTTGAACTTGACTTTCTGTCATTCTGAACTGAGAGAAATCCCCGAGTCCCAGCCCCGCTGCAGCCCCGCCCGTCCCCGGCGCAGCGCCCCCCCCCCAGGCTAAGTCCCCCCCCAGGTGCCCACCACCCACCAGGAGTCCCGGTGTGCAGGAACGGGCTCCTCAGAGGTAAATGGGAAAGCGGACACGTTGAGACATCTAGGAAGACGTGTCTGTCCTCCTACAGTCCCATTTCAACCTTCAGGTGACAGACGGTGCTGTCCATTCCATGCACAGCACGGCCCCTGAGGAGCCCTGTCCCTGGCTTGACTCTCAAGGCCCTGCGCCCTCCGGTTCTCACAGCCACACTGAAACATCTCCCACATCACACGTGTCTGGGAGACGCACTCGAAGGCTCCCCATCTCAGGGCCGCGAGTTGGCAGCCCTCTGGTTGCTGCAGTGGCCCTTCCTCTGTGCTCCCCCAAGGCTGCGTTTGCTCCTAGGCCCCGCACGCATCTCCATCTGTGTTAAATTAGATTCTCCACATGGGCCTTAACATCCCCCACCCTTTCCCCAAATCACGGCCACATGGCATCGCGGGCTGCAGGGCGCCTGACCGGGGCGGGGCTGCGCAGAGGTGTAGGCTGGATACGTGCTTCTCTCCACGATCCCCCCGCACGTGTTTTCTCTAAAATCCCAAGCCCTAGTCCGGCCATAGAGAAATCTACCTATGGACACCTTTCTTCACGCCTTCTCCTTCACTCAGTGTCTTACCTAGTTGGTTGTCTTCAGGCAGAACCATGAAAACAAAACGGGGATAGAGGTCCCTCAACCCCACCAGAAACACACACACACACACACACACACACACACACACACACACACACACACACACACACACGGAGCAACCCTGAGTATGGTCTGAAATCATAATCTTCCTACCCAGCTGGTCTGAAGTTTGGAGGAAAAACCGACAATAGGCAGCAGTGTATGGTTGAATCCAAGCTTTGCCCCTGTGGACAGGCTGACCGATAATAAATACGTCATCAGCACAGAGACGTTTTTGTGAGTGAAGGGGGACAACAGGCATAAACCGCTGCCCTCCCAGAAGAACGGAATGCAGAGCCGCACGAGCTAGTCTAGTGTAGAGAATTTGAGGAGAGTTTCCCAAGAATTTATAAGCAGAAAACAATGAGAAAAGCTATGGCAAGTGAGAGTTTAAGTGAACATAGCCGACGCCAGGTCCCCGGCCCAGGGCTGGGTGAGAGGTGAGGACCACTCGGGGCGCCCTCTAATTTCCGTCTCGTTGCCGCAACCTGTGCGCGAGCTTCAGGAGAAGAGGGCATGGAAGGAGAAGAGCTGGGTAGTAAAATCTCAGCAAGACATGGAGGGTACGAGAGGGCTTGTCTTGTGGTCAGGTAACAGGAGAGGAACAAGGGCATGAAGGGCGTCCGTCTTAAGGAGACAGATGGTGCCTGCTGGAACCAAGAGCAAGCCCATGAAAACAAGCAAGGAACTCGACTCGGGTGCATTTCGCACCAGGGGTGCACTGGGGTGCAGAGAGCCCCACTGCTCCACGTGGAGGGCAGGACGGGACGCGAGACAACCACGCGAGACTCCTTCGCGCTCCCCTGGCGACTCTGAAAGGACGGGCTTCTGGGGGAGATGTGGCTATCGCCGAGAAGTGCTGCTCTGTTACCGTGCCGGTGGCCAGCCTGGGCTCTCAGGTTGCCGAGTCCTGAGGAGACGGTGGTGACAACTGCAAAAGCAAAGGCAGCCCGGGGCAGTTTGAGTCAAGAAAGCAGCTGAGGCCAAAGACTCATCTCCAATTTGCTGGTGGACGTGTGTACTATTTTCGTAAACATTAGATTTTAAAATAATTCCAGACATACAGAAAACCAGCAAGAACAGTGTAAGGCATCTCCGTATAACCGCCGCCCGGAGCCTGTGAGCCCACACTGATATAAACAAACAAATAAATAACAAATGGAGGGGGCGGGTGGGGCTCTGACTTACAACAGGATGCCGAATTAGGAATGCAGAAACACGGTAAGATTAGAGTCGCTCTGTGGCAACCGTCGCAGTAACAACTTCCTCAGGAAGGCATCGCTGAAGGTGCTAACAGAGAGGTTTTGATGAGAAGCGCCTCAACCCAAGGTAGCAATGTTTAACACAGGGGAAAAAAAAATAGTACCTTGGCAGGAAGAAACCTGGCAGACACCACCTTAGCCAAGCGAGCACAGCCAGCATCGTGGAGACTGGAAGGGTTTGCGCTTCGCCTTCCCGGCTGACTGAGTCACGTCCGCGCGGGCTCATGTTATCCAGGGGTGCTGCCAGCTGTTCTGCCATTGCTCCCGGGTCTTTGATGCTTGTTGTCTCCTGTTTGGCCAGTGGCCTCTCCCTCAGGCTGACTCCTGTGCCTTTTCACACAGGTCCTTGTTCCCTGAGCACTTCCTTACTTTCCGGAACGTAACGTTTTTGAAAGCTGGTGCGCACATCGTTCTTACACAATACTGAAGTGGCGCTGAGTGCAGGCTGACTAGATTTTTTTTTTAGACTTTATTCACGAGAAGGGATTTCGTATCCTAGAAGCACTGTTTGCAAGGGACCTTAGAGTTTATCTGAGCCAAATTTTCGTTTTCAGCTAGAATCCTGGGGCTCCAAAGCAGATCCTGTTGGTCCAAGCCCAGCAATCCAGAAAGAGCCCATTTTATAAAAATCCTTCGGAATGGGCCAGAAGAGCAGTGCTTCAGAGAGTGGTGGTACCAGTGTCAGGGAAAAGAGAATTAAGTCCAAGCATGTTCCCCAGAGGAGTCTGCAGCATTTGGCTCCTCTGTCTGACCACGATAGCCCAATAAACCACTTTTATTACAACACGCGTAACAGATTTGCCAGCCATCCCCACTTTTACAGATGGCCATTAATTTTTTTCCCTAGCATAATGCATTCCACTCACCAAAAATTCTCACTCGTCATAAATTTTGAGTGTGGAGAGGCAGCATTACAGTTACACCCTGAGAAATAAATGTCCCTGATTATTCCCTCATTTATTATTTCTTGCAGGATTTGAATATATCTTAAGGAATATCTTTGAAAGAGTCACTAGTTCCGTTACAAGCCTTCAGAACCTCTTGGGGCCCTTCACCTGCGCCGTACCAAAGCGGCACTGGAAAGGAGTGGCCCATGAAGCGGAATCTGAGGGACGGCAACACCCAGTCTCTGACTTTGTTTCCATTCGTCATCACACAAGGAGTTTCCGGCCATCAGGGAGGAAGGATGCCAAGGTTATCCCCCATACCTGGAATTTTCATATCGAAAATTTCTGTATTTTAGGGAGACTTTCAGGAAAGTATTCAAATGAGAAGAACTTCTACATACCGGGAGATGATCAAAATATCGAAGAGCGCCTTCTAAACTTCAATATCAATAGATGTAAGTCCGAAATAATAAGTTTATTGGTCAGATGACTTAATTGACTTTGCATCTTTTCTTTTTTCTTCTTCTTCTTCCTCGTTTTTTTTTTTTTTTTAACTGGTGCCCATGATTCCTTCTATGGAATCACTTTTGGGAAATATTGATTAGGGATATGATGTCTAAAGGAGTGAGGAGACTTTGTGAGCTCTGTTTTGCAGGGGGAGGAAAATAAGATTTAAAAGGAGTTTCCAGCATTTCCCAGCAGCAAACGTCACTGGCAGAAATTAACAGGATATCAGAGTTTCTGTGCATCCATCCACTAGACCAACCTTTTTACAAATATATATACACATAAATATAAAGTAGGATGTGTGTGTGTATATCTTACTAGGTACCAGTGATTCAAGAAACACAGGAGAGACACTGTCTCTGATCAGAAGAAAAGGACAATTTAAAAAGCGGTCAAAGTCAAGGATGCGTTGTTGTTACCAGGAAGGAAACAGAAGAGCAGAAGGGAGACCGCAGGGAGCTTCCCCGAGCCTGAGTCCTGCATGCAGCGACGCAGCAGCTAAAAGGCTGAGTTAGTTTCCCCCCAGGCATTTTTTTACTCTCACTGACCAAAAAGAAGAAAAGAAGTTTTGAAGTATGTGTGCCCAAGATTCCTTATGAATGGTCAAACTGGAGCCCAGTTCCTGGGGATCTGGGTGCACCTTCTTTCCACTGTACCCCCCACCCCCGCAGGGAGCCAAAGTACACACGTTCTTAATTCTTACAAAATCGTTCATTAAGCATCTTGTACGTGTAAGAGGAGGCGGTACAGTGAGAGGAGAAGAGTCAGAATTAGACATGGTGCCCTCCTTCGTACACAGTTTATATTCTAATTAAGAAAGGTGCACACATAATTCCACCTAAAAGCACAATAATGGAAGTGGAAACTGATTCGGGGGATGTTCCAAGGATAGAGAAATTTTAGCTGAGAAATCAGAGAAAATTCTCTAAATGTACGGCTTATGAATCAGACCTTAGGACCTTGAGGAATGATCAGACTTTGACTATGTGAGGAAGAAAAAGAAAATCAGAGTCAGATGCTGTGGTCCAGGGAGGGGAGGGCAAAGGACGCACGGTGGAGGACGAGTGAGGCAGAGTCTGGGAGAGCGGGTGGCTCTGGACCATGAGAGTCCTCAGTGAATCTAACCACTGCTGGCTTGGCGGTGGGCCACCAGCACGGCACTGACAAGCCCAGGTTGAAGACCCAGCCTCGACTACCCTCCAAGGATGCCAAAAAATGCATTTGTGGAGAGCACCCCACTGGCAAAGAACTGAGATAACATTGCAGCAGCAACTGGAATTCCTCCTTGTAACCCAAGTATATTTTAAGACATTTTTCACAGTGGATGCTTTGTCAGGAGTTGCTCGAAAGGGATTCTATGAAATAGATGAAGCAGAAAATTACCCAAACTCTGAATCAGTAGGAGAACAGAACGGATTTTAATCGATTTAGCTAAAGGAGCAAGACTAAGTGATAACAGATATGTTCTAAAGACACACTAAATACTGGAGCATTTTGATTAGAAAGTACAGATTTTGTGATATTCAGCTCATGTTTTTTCCTTAATGTCAGCAAAGATCTTTTAATATCTGTAATATGCCAGCAGGTGTTGTATTGTATGTTGAGGGTACAGAGAGGGATAAGACAAAATCCGGGGAGTGGGGAACACGTAACACTTTAAAAAGACTAATTTATAAGGGCAAGCTGGAGGAGACAGGGTGCCGCAGGAAGGGAGACGGTGCAGGCTCACCTGCACCTTGCCCTCTGCCCTCACGCAGCTCTGCCCTGGGAACTGCCTTTCCAAGACCACAGACGTGAGAATGAGTTCAATGCAAAGTTAGGGGTCCTTTCGCTAGTTCCTCCCAACTTTTTCAAGCATCTCACTTTAGACAATAACTGTGTATGTGTTTCAGTTAGAGATGTTCTCTGATTCCAGTTCTTATAGAACAGGGAGCGAAAACTGGAAAATAATGCAGCAGTTAGAGTAGGACAAAGCCAGAAGACATTTCACTGAGGAGGCTCTAATGAAGAACCACAAGGCTTTGGACAAACTACTTTATCTCCGTGACCCTCAACCCCTTCACCTACAAAAAAAAGCCAGTAAGATTGGTTCCTTGTAGGACTGAAGCGGAGATTAGGAAAGGAGTTTGTAAAGTGTCTGGACCTGAGCCGGCACATAGTCAGCGCTCAATTCATTGCTACTATCGTCGCCATAATGATGATTATTTTCCACCCAAATGAACGATGTCTTAGGGCATCTCCAGTTGCCTCCAAACATGTTATGGAATTACCAAGGAAGAACAGACATGTATTTTACAATAAAGCAAATAGTCCACATAGCACATGGTGCCAAGAAAAGCAAGATCTACACACACACACAAACACACACACACACACACACACATGGGGAGAAGCAGCCATTGTCAAGAATCTGGGTCTTCCTGACCTGGACTCTAGCCTGGATGGTACAGACTGGAGCCGGGCTGGGGCTGGGGCAGCAGGGGATGCTGTGCAGACAGGGAACAGCATATGTTCAAGGAAGCTCCCGGGTCCTACGTCGGATCTGGCCGCTGGGCGCTGACCTGAGGGGACTGCACCGTGTCTGTGCGCCCTACCCCCTCATCAGATGGTGATGTCTGAAAAGGAGGGGGCTTCACGTCTCGTGCCTGGCCTGCTCATAAGTCACTTCTGAAACAACAACTGGGGAGAGATGTGTTACTCAGCACCTGGATCTTCCTTCTCTTCTCTAAGAAGAAACCCATGAGCTTCGATGGCCTCTGCAAACAGCTTTAGAGAAAGAGCATTTAGAAACATAAAGTGAACAAGTTTTAGAAGTTTAATGAGATAATGATAATGAAACCATGAATATAAAGAGTGTCTGTTCATACATTTCTAGGAGGGAGAAAATATGTCACAAAATCAAAGTCTCGATCCCTCAGTAGCAGACGAGCACTCATGTATGTGAGAACTCCGACGAGCCGGGCACCTACACCAGTGGGCTCTGCGACCCTGACCCGGAAGTGGTGGGACACACACCTGGAAGGCGGCTGAGCCAGGGTTCTAACCCAGGACAACCGGTTCAGAGTCCAGGTTTTACCACTGTGCAGACCATGGCTCACATGACAACCTGATGTTCCCTTACCTGCCTCCCATGGCATTGTGCTCCTTCCCGTTTTTACCCAATACCTGTTTGTTAAGTGATGAAATGAATGGACCACCTCATGTGCATTTGCTGAGATCCATTTTCAACCTTGACCCTCACATTTCCAGCATGAAAACAAACCTCTGAGCTCTCTAGCACTCTATAGAATTTCCTAGCAGGAGAATTGCCTTAAATATTAATTACTGTTTATTTTTACTGTTTATTTTTTAGCTCCATCCCAAGCAGATTGCCTCAAATTATACCAGGGGAAAGGAAAAGAGATGACATCTGTCGAAGGGAATGAGAGAAAGAGGAAGGATCTCCAGATCTCAGAAGGAGGATAGACGTGGGATCCTGTGAGTCACACGGCCCTGTAGCTGGCTGGCTCTACCCTCAGAACCCAGAAAAGTGATGGCATGATGGCATGGACAATGGTAGTCTGAAGGTAGCTGGGTCTGGGTTCCTGGCCCCAAACCCAGTACAAGAGCCACAGATCCATAGAGCTGAGCTGCCTCATTGGAAGAAACCAGGGGGCCTGGGTCAAGATGTCCATGGTGACCACCATGGACCACAGATCAGAGACTCTTCCAAAATCTGGTGGCTGCCATGTTCTTATGCAATGCAAATAAAGTGGAAGAACCCCAATCATCCCCAAAATTCACCCTAGCAGGCTTCATGTTCAGAGTTTGAATGAATTTAATCAAATTAAACATGTTAAAATGAGTCCTCTAAATTTCAAAGATTTGAAGCTGATTAAAGAGAATACACATCATATCTCAGAAAGGGTGGGGAAAGAAGAAGGGCTTTGAGGGCTAAAAGCATGGGGGATTGGCAGGAGCTGCAGTCTTGCCTCAGAAGGACTGCCCATCGGTGAGCTTTGCCATGGAAGGAAGGCTTCTCGGTTGGCTCCCTCACCCTCGCTGAGAAGATGCCAAGGAAAGTGGCACTCGTGACTGTCAGGCCAGGCTAGGCCAGGGGCTGTAGGTCACCATGAATATTCCAGTGCTGTAAGCCACACAGAACTTCCAGAGCTTCCAGGCTCAAGGGTCCAGGACTCTCGGACCAAGAGCATCTCAGTGACACCTGGGGGGGGGGTTCCAGAAGGGCCTTCCGGAATGATCTGCCTTGTGTAGACCCAAGACTTGGGCAGTACTGGAAGCCTAGTTATATGATGGGAGCCCAATAACGGCTCACTTTTATGTTCCCTTCATCTCAGCACCATGGAGGCCTGGCATCTGATCGAATTAGATTTAAAGGAAATAACATCACAGGGCATTTCTTACACAAACTATTAAATGAATCAGAACATTCTCACTGCAATCAAGCCAGATTTTAGACTTGTGTTGGGGGCTCATAACTTCAATAACTGGTTTGCTCTGCCTGCGCCAAATGTTTATGGGGCCCTTTACAGTTTACAAAGGAATTGCCACTCATCAAAGAGGGGTTCTGAGTTTTCACAGGGGAGAGTTACAATCTATGATTGATGCTCTGGGGAAGAGAGACTTGGACCACACTGTAAAAATTAAAATAATAATAGTAAGGCAAGATATTTTTGTTATTTCTAAATTCTGAAGTAAACAGTCCCAGATGCGTTAACAGTGTCTCTAAAATCTGAATGGAAATAATCATTTTAAAGAGAAGAAATTCTCTCAGACCCTTCAGAAATATATTCATGGACCTCAGGATTCCATAGGCCTGTTTTAAAAAACATGCTCATATGAAATCAGCCATGTTATGGGAAAATAGTTTTCAGTTAAAAATGACTGCTCAGGATGGACCTTTTACTTTTACAACTGGCAAAACTTTTGCTAGGGTTGTCATTAATATGAAAATAATTATATTTTAACTCTCATAAAAGGTTCTATTTCTTGAGTTTGACTCTGCAGATTCAGGTGGGTGGGGGCAGGGGGGTCTAAGCTCCTTCATTAGATACCGTCTCAAGTGTAGGCAGTCACTGACTACACAGGAAGAGATGTCTGGAGGTAGTGCCCCTGGAGTGAGATTGACGGCCCTGCGTGGGCACCAGGTGGAGCTGCAGAAACATTCCGGCTTGGGCAGCTCACCTTCTTGGTAAGCATGACTGCCTACTTCCTAGTCCCGCCTCATCACCCTCTTCTGCCAAGATGTTTGCGGAAACTAGGAGGCGAGAGGAAGGATGCTGGTGGTGGTGGTAGAGTTTGGCATTACCAGTAACTCGGTGATACTTAAAAGTCATGGGAGGAGATAAATTAATTACAGAAATTGGGTTGCAAAGAGGATCCAGAGTAACAAGGGACAGGCCAAAATACAGGAGAGAAGACAATCTTCATGAGGAAGGAGGTTGGGCAAAGCGTTTCATTTCTAGGGTTTCGATCTCTATATCTGTGAGATAAGCTAGTGAGCAGAGTACCTACGAAGATTCATTTGACTGGTGTCTCTCTCTAGTAACTAATATTTGTTCTTTGTTCCATGGTTTAAAAAGCACTTTTGCATTCATTCCTATTTGATCGTCAGAGCAACTGGTGATTATAATCTGTTTTATTGGTGAAGAAAGCAAGGCCCAGAGAAATTAAATCATAGAGCTAAGAAGGGAGGGACTGGTGCTGTATCTTGGTATCTCAAGGATAATGAACACCCCCCCCCAACCCCGTCTCCTAAAGAGCAGGGCCCAGGGGTCCAAGGCTTGCTAGGAGCTGAGCCTGGTGGAGTGGGAAGAGGGGGAGTAGAGAGAGAAACAGATCCCCAGATCTTTTGATTCTTCCCTGTAAATCCATCAGGTTTCCTGATTCCTGTTGCCGTTCCGGTCTGGACCATCCTGCCTGTTAACCCAATTGTCTTTAGGCCAAAAGGATTATTCAAAATATAGTGGAAAACTCAGATGCTTTCTCATGCTTCCGTTCTGCTCACTCAGTGTTCTCACTCCCGCCTCCTCACTCTAATCTCTGCCTATTGTTACCCTAGGTCTCCAGGTTGCAGCCTTGACCGAGCTGGGCTCTGGAAAGTGAGCTTGCTGCTGGAGAGTCGGGGTCCTGTTTCAGAGAGAGCCAGCTCATTTCTCCATGGTGAGATTTCATTAGGATAAGGACGAGGCTGACTGCAAGTGATGCTGCTCGCATGGAACTGTCTCTCAAGACCCCACAGTTGCTGATTATATAAACCTATTGAGGGGTAAGCTTCCGATCACATGAATATAGATCAGAAGAGCGGGCGCAGCAAAATCTGGGTTCTATCTAACCTGGCGTGTGAAACCTCACAGTGCAAGCGTCACTGAGGATTCTTATTTTGAACAATGGTTTCTTACAGTGCGTTAAACCCAAGTCAGACTTGCAATGCTATACCAAACATTGTTTTCTAAGAATTTAGTTCCCACCAGTGTTGGATGAAAAAAAAAAAAAAAAAGAAGAATTGATGAGCAGAGTGGATGCATATTTACTCTAACTAAAAACACAGTGAGGTGACAGAATCTGGTTTTCATTTAAACTAAAATCCTACAAAATAATAATAATAATACATCCAAACAATTAATGTTTAATAATTCTCTAAGAGTCTTCCCTCAAAATACTGGCAAGAAACATATACTTCTGAGGGAGCCAAAAATCCCTTCAACTCTCTCTGCTAATAAATTCTTGCTTAATGAGAAGTATAGCAATTACAGAGCCTGCACGTGTATAATTCCAGCACCCTGGGGACCGCCGTCCAGGAAAATCTCACAGTTTAAGTCCAGAGTGACAGCAACAACCAAGAGGAATAGCAATTTCCCCAGTTTTGGTGTCACAACCCCAAGACCAGGAAGAGTGGAGTTAGCCTTACAGTGTGCACGGTTGCTCTCTCTCGGCAAAAGTGCTCCAGCTTCTCCTCAGTCGTGTGCTTGGCAGTAAGGCAAGGAGGTTGTGAAGTCTCTTTTCCACATCATATTGTTCCTGGTCTTGATTTTTAAGAGAAAAATCGTTGTTTTATGTATTCCATATGTCACACATTTCATCATCCTCTGATTACAAAAAGTGATAACAGCCCTTTCTTCATCCTGAAATTATTATGACTTGGAGCCCCCACTGGCCTGCTCAACTGGTAGAAACTTGCAGGGAAATGCAAAATATCCCTGGACGTCCACTAGAATGACTCCATTAAATTAATAATCAATAAATTTAAAAAGAAAAAAAGGAACTGAAAATGACAACAATGTCAAGTATTGGCAAAGATAGAGAACAACTTGAATTCTCATACAGAGCTGGTGGGGTTCCAAAATGGTAGGTCAACTTTGGAAAAGAGTTTGACAGTGTCATATTTCATATACATTTCATATACAGCTAGCATATGACCTAAAAATCCCCCCAAAATAAAAACATGTTCACACGGGATTTGTATGGGAAAAATCATACCAGCTTCTCTCATAATCACAAACATGTGGAAACAACCCAAACATTCATCAGCAGTTGAGTAGATAAATTGTAATCATACAATAGAACATTACTCAGCAATAAAAAGAATTGAATTACTAATGTCCACAGCAACGTGAACAAATATCAAAACCATTATACCGAACAAGAGAAAAAAGATATGCAGTAGTTCGTTCTGTATGAACGCACTTCTGTGAAATTCTAAGAAAAAAAACTAATATGTAGAGATAAAAAGAAGATCAGCAATGGTCAGAGTCAAGGTAGGGGGACTGACTGCGAAGGGAATGCATAACTTTTGGGTTGATGGAATGTGCCAATTGTGATGGTCGCTATGCCCTCCTCTAGAGCCCCGGAGGTCCCTTTTGCATTGGCTTCTTAGCTCTGTCCAAACAGCTGGACAAAAGTGCCCCCCTGCTCTTAAGAATGCCCTCATGCATCTCTGTGGCTTAGAGCCTTGCCTAACGATCCACCAGCCCCCAAAACAGAGGAAATTTCTCCCCTCATCCCACATCCCCTCTCCTACCCTCATCCTCTCCTCTGTGCAAGAGAAGCTTCAGGATTAACATCTGCCCTTGATAAACGAGGCTCAGAAAGATGGCCCACGGTATTTAGGAGAAAATGAGCCAGCGTGATGTTTGCTCTACCAACCGAGTCAGACAATCTTAAGAGTTTATGTCCCGAAGTCTAGATTGTCCGGTCTTTGGCCCGCCAAGTTGTGTTTCTCCAGCATAGAAAAAACAAAGACATTCACAGCCCCCCAGCAAACAAACATGTGTTCACTAACATCCACACAGGAAGCATGCGGGCAAGAGTGTGCGCACACACACACTCACAGTCTTTCCTAAAAAGTAGTAATATTATCACACAGAAAAAGTTAACAAAACAAGATAAAAGGGAGATAGTTGCAAGGAGAGAGAAGTGGAAAAAGCTCACAGAGCCATAGATTCTGGATGAAAAAATGCATTAGAAGTTAGAGGTGAGCAGTTTCTGTGATCCTTTGACATCAGTGTGATCATGAACACAAATGCAGGTTACCTGAACGATCAGGATATGAGGACATACAGAGAGATGGATGTAGATATACGCACGCACATAGTGATAGACAGATGATAGACAGACGAGGATGATGGTGGTGGTGGACAGACAGACAGAGACACAGGTAGATATAATATCAGTGTAGAATTTTAAATTCTTGTAAAGACTTCCTGACTCCCCATAAAATAAGTCTACTGAACCTCAGGTGTAGACTCCAGTTTGGGGGATCTTTTAAAGCATGACTCAAGAAGATTTCTGCCTTAATTCCATTAAAGTGAAGCAATCCGGCATTTCCAAGATGGTGAGAAATGTAAACTGCATATCGGCCTCTTCTTGGCAAAGCTGAAATAGTCTAAGTTGAAAGGCTGGACACAAGGCAGCATTTTAATAGCCAGAGATAAGCAATATCTCGGCTAGAACATCAGATTTTTTCTTTCCCTTTCGGCAAAGAAAACAGGACTTGGAAGGAAACTGATGCCTATGGCTCACCTACTAAACGCCAGGCATCCTGTGTGCACCTTACATATATTACCATATGCAATTTAATGCAGCATCCGAGGCTTAGCAGCAGCAACCAAGAGTGGTCATCTGAAATCCCCCTACGCTACTACAGAAGATGTGGATGGAACTAACAGTCTTGTGTGAAGACGGCAAACCAGTAAACCCTCATAGTCTCTGTATTTCCAGAAAGATCTGTTTTCTGTGTGATATTTTTCACTGATGTCCACTTTGCTCTCCAGACTGTAAGCTCCGTTGGGGTACTGGTCAGATCTGGACTGGGTCACCACTGGATCCCCAGCTCCCAGCACATGGACTTTCATGTGGTAAAGACTCAATAAACCATTTGTAAATAAGTGAATGAAAGAATTGTCGACTTTCCCGATACTGCTTATATTGAGGGGGCACATCGATTTTCTCAGTTTGAAGAAACAATCCTTAAACTCGCCTCTATGGAAACAGAAGGTAGAATAGTAATGAAAAGCTGTGAAAACGGAACTACGGCGCTGTGAACACGACCTGAAATGAGATTCCTCTGCTAGCAGATTCACCTGACAAACGCCAGGCTCTGTGAAGCTTCCCCCTCCCGCAGACACAGGGCAAAGCAATGTGTTCACGGTTGTCAGGTAACACTCCCGGCTGAAATCTGAGTACCACAAAGCCTGTCAGCGAGCCGCGGCTGAGTCCTAGTCCCGGTTAGGTAAGACCTCTTGGGAAAGCGAGTGTTTTCCAGGTTAACTTAAATGCCAAGGCTGAAGCCGTGAACGTAATTATGCCTGACATTTTTGTTCACCTGCTTGACAGATCGTTAGCAGCAAGTCGTTGTCTCATGCAGAAAATGTTTCAGTTTTTGGAGGAGACAAAGGCAAGCAGCTTACAGTATTGAAAGACAAGATGAGCACCATTTCTCGTCCCATTCCTGCTAACCTGTAGAGGCTGGAGAGAGGCTGGGGACTCTCTCTCTCACCCTAGCCCCATGGGACAGAGGCCCCACCCCAGGTGCAAAAACCTGTTAATCCAATAGCCATTGCTCCAGTTCCCCTTAGGGTAGAGGTCCCATAGCAGGGTCAAGAAGACCGCAGACTATCACCTCCACCCAGAGATCACCTTACGGAGCTGGGATGGCATTCCAAGAGAAGCAGGCCACTGTTCCAGTCCCCAGCTCTGGAGGAGTGGCTCAGAGACTTTGCTTAAGGGGAGAGAGAAATACAGGCCAACGTAACATGGAGGTCAGTTCTCCCCAAAGAAATTGCCTTTATTCAGGACAGAATATGGTGTGGTTCAAGCCCAAAGACTTTCTCAAAAACAATGGAGATTCTGGCGGTAAGTAATTAAGAAGCCAGCAACCCCAAGAGAGCAAAGAGCTAAATGGTAGTCCAGCCAACTTACCAGAAAGAACCAGCCAAGGAGAAAGCCAGGAGGATTTTTCAGAACAAATCCCAAGTACTGCCCTCAAAAAAAAACCTCTGCAAAAAGGGCCCAGGCTTAGTCAGATTAGATGGCAGAGTAATTCATGCCCCAGGACATTGTTGAAGACAATATGCAGTGAGCATTGGTGGAGCCCAAGAGCTGGGTGTGATACCAAAAGTGACAGAGAACTTGACAAGAAGACCAGGGAAAGGGACAGTCACGAGGAGCCCACAGAAACCACCGTCACCTCTGGGAGACAGTCCTGAACACACGTCCGGGGCAGGGCCCGCAGGGCAGTGACCTCAGACACCTCCCGCTGCTTAGGAAAGAGGCTCCACGGAAATCGGCTATTCAGGTCACAAGACACAGGCATGAGCAAATGACAAGGACGAGCCCTGAGAAGGGTAGGGGGTGGGAATCAATGTCCCTGTTGTTAAAATATATTATCTAAGATGCCCCCTTTTTAATTTAAAAAAAAAGAGGCATGCAAACAACAGGGAAGTGTGATGCATGCTGTCCCTTAGGCCTGTTGGCTGGATTATTCAGCCGACACTGAAATTATCTTCAACGACAGAAGAGCTAGGAGTGGAAAGATGGCCTGTAGGCCTCAGCTGTTCATGGGACCTTGCAGTGTTCTAGACACGGCCACCCACGTGCTGTGACTCCGGGTTACTGGTTTAATCTAATTCCTCTCTTTTTAATGAATGTAGACTGTATGCACATACATGCATGTGTGTGTACGAAACAATTTACCATTAAGAGACACCTGCTCATTACCCTGTACCTTCTTCCTTATAACACACATATTGGGTGTTTTTAAACTTGGACCCCAAATTTTGCATCCTGATTTTTAACATCATTTGATTTTCAAAAGCCATTATTCATTGCCTTTATCCTGAAGTTGTGTTTCCATCCATTGAGTTCACTCCACGCCCAAAACTTCCCCTAGCCTCTCACACATGCTGCACTGTTCCAACAGAAAACTGAGATTTATAGTTTGACAGGTATGAATTGGGGTAGGAGGATTACAGGGGATTGGAAATGAAGACGGTTCTATAAACTCTGAAACAGAGATTCACCACAGTTATTAAGACAATAATAAATTTATCTTCGATAGGCATTCTTTATGAACCACCTTCGCCTTCCCCATTACTTGACGGTACATCACGCCCATTGGCACTGGAGGGCGCCGAGTCTCCGTGTGCTGTTACCTCCCCAAGCTGTGCCTCTTGTCGTGATTAAGGTCGTTGTTCACTTTGTCCATTGGAAAAATCCCTTGCTCTTTTCAAGCTGCCAATCTCACATCAAGCCTTTGCTTAGAACACCATTTCTGGCTTTGCCATGATTACTGAACTGTTTCCTTAGAAATCTTGATATTGTCTCTGCAGCCTTCCTAGGGCAGGGGTGCTGCTGCCAGCCTCTGATAAGCCTCTCTGCTCCGTCCTCAGTCGTCCCCTCTGAAGCCACGTTTGTGTGACCCACATCCTCATTCCCATGGCTGGTCTGCCTCTAATCTGCAGTGCCGACAAGGTTGTGCACCCCAAGTATTGTCTTGCCGCTGACCCATCGAGGCCCTCAGTGGAGCTAATGAATTATGGTAACGGCTAACATGTAACAGGGCAACTTAAAAAAAGATTGCATTTAAATATTTACCATTTAACGCCAGCATCCTGAGTATATCAAATACCTCTTAAACGTAAGAAAATGTGCTTGGCAGTAGCCCTGGACACAGCATTTTAGAAATCTAACAGCCAGGATGCACGTGTTTAAGATCAGTGTTAAACAATGAAGGGGAACGACCACGTCACATCAGTGAGAGACTCGGGGAGACCAGAAAGAGAAGGAGAACTGATGGAAAGGACCTTGGTCGTCATCCACTTCAGTGCTTTCCTACTAAAGCCTGGGAAACCATGCTCTAAAGGGAAGCAAGGAACCATCAACCAGTTGGGGACAAAGTAGGAATTTTTTTTAATTTGTGCCCACTCCAACCCCTCGTGGCCCACCATTCCCTCACTCACACAGCTCCCACAGTTCATCTGGGAGGTAAGGACGGCCTCATGTCCCTCACTTGCTCGAAAACCCCTGAGACCACCTCTTTTCCCTGGATGTATGCAGGCCATCCAAGCCCTTCACAGCCCCCCGACCCACCTGCTGTCGCAGCCGCTCTTTTCCAGCACAGCTTTTGGGAGCCACAGCTGAGTTAGAGTTTCCTGAGCGCTGATACTAACTCCTTTCCTCTGCCTGATGGATCTCTTACTGTATCTCTTTTTTTCTTTCACTTCATTCAGCTTAAAAACCCTATTTACTGTGTGCAAGTCTGCCTTCCAATGTAGATGGTTAATTGTTGGAAAGCAAGAGTCAAATCTTAAGACATCATCTTTAGTCCCTCCCCAAATTAGCAGAATCGCCTGGAAAACAGCAGCCATTCAAATAGTAGAAAGTGCAAAGGGGTCTTCATCTTGAGGAGAGAAACCGGGACAAAATCGGTGAGGGCAATCTCACACATTCTCCCCGCCCTCCCTCCCAATCCCCATTCAGAGCAGGTCCCACATAGGAGGGCAATGACTTCCTGTTTTCCAGTGGTGACTGAACTAGAGGGAAGATGGGCAGAACTGAACAGTCTGACCTGCAAACTGAGCGAGTCGCCACACAGACAGGGAAGCCAGGTCCCAGTGTTAAGCCCGTGCCACCAACCGTCCATGACGCTGATGAGAGGTGCCCGACACCAGGCTGATTACAGAGGCAGGAGGTCCAGGGGTGCGCTGGAAACTTGGCCATCCTCAGCGTGCTGTTGCCGGTGAGGGGTACGCTGAACGAGTGTGCTTGATCTTTTTACCATTTACCTCTTTTTTCAAGCATTATCTTATCTAATCGTTACAACAAATGTGACAATTGAGATACAGCAAGGTTGACATGTTCCAAAAACCCTCCATCTCTTCAGCAAGAAGGACCATCTAACACCTTGCTAGGGAGTCCCAGTTCCAGCACGATGGAGTGACAGGGAACTGGGACTCAAGTCCTTGCCAGTGAAAATTGGTGAGGATGTAAACTGGTGCAGCCACGAAGGAAAACAAAGTGGAAATTTTTCAAAAAAGTAAAAATAGAATTACCATATGTCCTAGCAGCTCCACTCCTGGGTGTAGATCCAAAAAGGCACACACACAAAAAACAAGAAACAAAACATCAATTTGAAAAGTGCTCAGCTTTTAAAGCGGGTCACTCAGTGGGACCCTGTCATTGTCCCTGCCCACAGCTGCAGGGCCGTGGCTTGGAGAGTCACGTGTGTATAATTTAATGTCTCTTACAGAAGCTGAGAGAAAAAGGGTGGGACCCTCCAAGGGCCAGAATAGCTGCCTCTTAAAAAAAATTCTTGAAAAAGAAGAAGAAAGTTGGATAATTCACACTTATTGATCTCAAAACTTACTTAGATTTACTCCGGTAATTAAGACAGACAAAACTTACTACAGTAACCAAGACGGCGCTATACTTACACGGAGACAGACATATACAGCAGTCGAATAGAATTGAGAGTCCAGAAATAAACCAACACATCTATGGCCTGTTGACTTTTGACAAGGATGCCAAGTGGTAACTGGGACAACTGGACAGCCAGCTACAGAAGAATGAGCTTGGACCCTTACTCTATACTACATACAAATCTAACTCAAAACAAATCAAAGAGTTAAATGTAAGAGTTAAACTCTCAGGGAACAAAAAGAATTGGGGTAAATCTTCATGACCTTGGATTTGGCATGAATTTTTAGATATGACACCAAAAGCCTAGGTAACACGAGAAAAATATTGATAAATTGGACTTCGTCAACATTTGTCCTTCAAAGGACACTACCTAGAAAGTAAAAAAAAAAAAAAAAAAAAAAAAAAAAACCCATAGAATGGGAGAAAACATTCACAAATTATATACCTGAGAATGTCCTTTTATCTAGAATGTATTTTTAGAAAACTATTTATACCTCAATAAGAAAAAAACAACACAATTAAAAAATGGACGAAAGATCTCAGTAAGTAATTCTCCCAGGAAGTTATACAAATGGTCAGTAAGCAGATGAAAAGATGTTCAAGGTCATTGGCCATCAGGTAAATGTAAATCATATCCAGAATGAGAGAGCACTTCACATCCACTTGAACAACAGAAACAAAAAAAAAAAACCAAAAAACGAAAAACATAATAACAAGTGTTGACGAGGACGAGGAAAGACCAGAACCCCCACACACTGCCGACAGGAACGCAAGGCGGGACAACCACACTGGAGAACAGTCCAGCAGCTCCTTCCCTAAATAGTTAAACATAGAGTTACCATATGACTCAGAAATCTCACACCTAGTTATGCACCCAAGAGAAATGAAAACGTGTCTACACAGACTGCACACCCACCTGTTTACAGCAGCAGGACTCAGAATTGCCGGAAGGTCAGGCGCATACAGCACCGGCAGATGCCGTACCACGGATGAACTTGGAAAACACTACAGGAAGTGAAATGAGCCCGCCATAAAAGACCACCTATTACACGATTCCCTTCATATGAAATGTCTGGAGAAACTGAGAGTAGGTCAGCGATTGCTCAGGGCGGGGATGACTGGGGTAAGGGAATGGAAGGTTAGAGCAAAAATCTTTGGATCCCTTATTGAGGTGATAAAAATAGTCCAAACTCGTGGTTGCCAAGGGGGTGGAGGGTGGGAAGGGATAGACGGGATTTCAAAACTGTAGAATAGATAAACAAGATTATACTGTACAGCACAGGGAGATATACACAAGATCTTACGGTAGGTCACAGAAAAACGTGACAATGAATATATATATGTTCATGTATAACTGAAAAATTGTGCTCTACGCTGGAATTTGACACAACATTGTAAAATGATTATAAATCAATAAAAAAAAGTCTGAAATTGACTGTGAAAATACTAAAAAAGAACTATTACACTTTAAATGGGGTGATTGTATGATATGCCAATTATATCTCAATGAAACTGCTTAAAAAGCATTGTTAAAAGATCGGATATGACTGTTGACCCACAGATTAGCAAATTACGCTGGCACTTCACTCCTTGGCCATAGGTAGGTACAGAACAAGTTATTAGTAAATTAAATTTTGTGCTAACACATGAGACAAAGAAAATCTAATTGAAAAAATTATGTATTTTAACAATTACGATTTTGATAAAATCTTGGGGAAAAAAACCTTTTGGGATGACCTAGGAGGGAAAGGCACATAGTTCTGTCCAGAAGAAAGTAAGCAAATATTTGCTCTAATAAGACTGTGTCCACTCATGTGTGAACAAACTCAATCATTTAAAAACAGGTGGTGAGTCAAAGAAATAGACTGCTATAAATCCAGAAATATCTCAGGGTGGGGTGTGTGGTAAAACGTCTTAGTGATCTAAGTGTGGCATTTACTCCACAGCAGAAATCTCCATGGGAATCTTTCAATAAAAACATCTTAAAAATTCGCGGTGTGTTTTTGAATTCTCACAATTCTAGCACGGTGAGTGGAAGGAAGTTAAAAGTTCCATTGAGTAGAATTTAGGAACAGGTTTTCCACCAGAAAGCCTCCTCCAGGTTCTGCAGCGGTTTTGCCAGTGGCATGAAACGTTAGCTGCTTTACACATTTATCTGGAGGCTTCTCCTGCGGACTCATTAAGAGCTCTCCCAAACAGCCCTCTGATCTCTCGCCCACAGAAATATAAGGGCTAGCATTGTTGCATCATTCAAAACCATTAAGAAATAAGCAGCAAAACTGAAAGCCCACAGATTAGGAAACAGATCCGAATTGTGGAATAAGCATGGAGAAATGTCTTGCCTTGGGGGACTGAATTTACACGACCTGTAAAATGAGGCTAGCGTTCTGTTACCTACATCCCAGAGATGTTAGCATGAAAATAAGAGGAAATTTTTTAAGTTATGGAAGAAAGTAATACGATACATAATTGAATCAAGAAGAGTTTTATTTTTATTACCACTTAAAAAATAGTAGTGACTCCAGCATATACCAAAGGAAGCAGGAGCTGACTTTTTAAATCTTCAAATTACAGATGAACCAGTAAATTTTCTTGGCATGCAGAATGTTTTCTTTGAAGCCAGGAAATAATGTCATCATTTATTCTTTTGCCTGCTTCCTTTATATGGTGTGTGAAGTCCGTGGGTCACATTGAAAAGTCAAATTAAAGTCTATGTGCAAACTTCACATGTCGCCAAATGGGGACCAGGTCATTCATGTTTGTTTCCCCCTTTGGTGCTGCTATTTAAAAGCAGAGGGAAAGGTACAAAACCATCAGTTCATTAAATTTTGGTTGAAAATGACAGAAAGAAAAGGAACACTGTCCCTATTAAAAAGTCACTAAAGGAATCCCAAATGTTGGGTTGTGTAGCCCAAGAAACATTTATTCCCCACCCACACCAAGCCCAGAGTGGACTAGTGGGCAGGTAGCCTTCAACGTGGTCGCCCTCCTGCAGGACCTCGGAGTCCCCAGTGCGGTCGGGCTGGCAGACCGACAGAGGGGGAGGGGGCGTTTCAAGAGGAGGATTTCATGAATCAAGGAAGGGAGAGGCGAGCACGGCTCCCTGTGCGTTCCTCCGGCCACACTCAGCAGTGAAAGAGGTTAATCACACAGCCTGGGCTCCCCCGGAAGGAAGAAGCGTGGCTGCTACTTGCCACAGCACGATCGCATCACCGTAAGACGGCGAAGGGAGGTACATTAAAAGGCTCAAGGTTGTCTGGGCAGTCCCAGGTTAGAACTGGGCAGCACCAAGCCCAAAGTGGTCGGGAACGCTCCACTGACGGCTTTTTACAGAGAAGCCCCGGAAGCAGAGCAAGGAGGCGGCTGCCTCGCCGGGGAAGCGTCGCGGCCGTCTGTGTGGTGGTGTCACTGTCTCGGATTCCAGTGTGCTGACTGTGGCCTGGGTTTCCGTTCGCTTTCATAAGCTCCGAGGCGTGGGAGCCCCCTCCTGTTTAGCTACTTCAACGTGATGTAACTGAAAAGTCCAGGGTGCACTGGCTTTGCTGGCCACAGGGCCAGTTGGGCTCAGGACAAAAACGTCCCCATAGCCGAGTTTCTCTTCTCCTCTCAGATCTAGCCCGCGTTCGTTGTCTCTGTTCTCAGGGTCTGCCGGGTGACATGATGGCGGATGCCAGCTCCAGGCCACCTGCCCCTTCCTCCAGCACCGCCCCCCCCCCCGCCAAACACGCACCCCTTCAAACGCAGGCCCTGGGCACGAAGGCCATCGGGCGGAACGCGCTCCACACCTGCTCCTGAACACTCTCTGTGGACACTGCAATGAGACGCGCTGACTGCTCCACCTGAGTCCTCTCCAAAACGCAGCGCTGAGAGTGAGAGCCGTTCTCTGGAGGAAATTCAGATACCATGGCCAGAACGGGATGCCTGGGGCTAGACAGGGAGATGCTCGGATGACCACTAACCTGAACCCCTCTCCTCCTCTCTCGCACCCCCTGACTGGCGGTTATAAGTGTGTAAATAGGAGAGGAACGCGAGTCTGCGTTTGCGGGAACCCGAGCCGGCCCTCGGTTCCCGGGGACAGGCCTTGGGGAGCACGGGTGTCTGGGGCACCCTTAAAAAGCAGCCTCGTGGGGGCTCAGACTGACTTTGGGAAGAGGAACGTTCTCCTCCCCCGGGAAACACCGCGAGAGTAACTTGGAGGTTTCCTGCTCACCTGCCCAAGGCCGTGACCACCTGGGCTCCGGCAGCCCTCCCGCGGGGACGGCCCGAGGGCTCGGGGGGGACAGGTGTAGCAGCCCGGGGACCCTCCAGCGGGAGGGCCGGCCTCCCCGTCCCCCGCGGTCCTTTTGCTTCTGTGTTTGTCTGGGTGGTTTTGACTGAAGTCTCGGTGTTTCACAGTGAGTGTTGTGTTAGTTTCAGGTGTGCAGCAGAGGGACTCGGTTACACATAAACATACACGGATTCTTTTTCAGGTTCTTTTCCATTAGAGGTTGTTACAAGATGTTGCATATCGTTCCCTGAGCTGTGCAGTAGGACCTTGCTGTTTATTTTATGCATAGTCATGTGTCCCTGTTGATCCCAACTCCTAACTTACCCTTTTGGTTTTCACTTTCCTCTTTGAGGTGCTGAATTCTTACTTGTCCTTTTCTCAGGAAGGGGAGAACTCGAGGGAAAAAAAGGAAAGTAGGCTCTCCATTTGCAGATGACAGACTGAGTCACTCAACTGGAGGTCAGGAGACTGACCTGACTTCACACACCAGGCCAATGGACGGGAGACACGTGACCACTACGTGAAGCTCGTCGCTCCGCAAGGTGAGCCCAGCCTTTCTTACCTGATTTTTCGGTTGTGTTTCTAAACTTCAGATTTGAAGATTCCACTGTTCCCACAACTTGAGGCAGATGTCGGGACTGAGTGGGTCCTGCGTTACCACTTTAATTCAGATTCTAGATTAAACAGTTTTGTGCAAAACCACTGAGCCACCTGCTTACAGGACATGAACGCACAGACTTCTTTCTTCTTTCGGGTTCTTCGCACTGTGCTCACAGTCAACACCCTCCACAAACGCACCACCAAGCCTTCAGTAGCAGGTTAACAAAGCAAACGTAAAGGAAGACAAAAACTTAATGCTGTGAAAATCCTGCTTACTAAATAAAGGACTAAACGAAAGTGTTTTTCTGAAGTCTGTGTCTTACATACAAACAGACTTTCAGAATTCCCCTCTGAGATTCTTTCGCTATATTAACACATTCTCTCAAGGCCTGAAGTTTATTCTTTGAAACATCAGCCCAAAGAACAGTGCACTGGGCCTCAGAGGAATCCTTTAAGCTACTTTCTCCTCAGGCACAAAGTTTTACTTTTAAGGGACTAAAGAAAAGATCGTGAAGGAAAGATGGCAGTGAGCGCCCCCCTCCCCCCTCCCACCAAATCACTGAGTTAAATTGTTAGTTTTCATAAGGGGTCTCTACATTCGTACTCGAGGGCCGCATGCTTTATTTTAACACATACTGAAAGTGAAAGAAGAAATGATGATTTTGCTTCATCCATTACCTTCTGTAAACGCTTATGAACTTCCAGAGTGAAGACATCAGAATTACCATGTCATCTTAACTTAAAAGTTCCTCTTTCAAGCCACCCACCTGAATTTTCTTTCTCTCATGCCCACCCACCTCTGTTGGGGAGAAGGCCCATCAGATTTTTAAGGCTCCCAGATGATTCCGATGATCAGCAAAAGCATTGGAAATACCAAATTAAAGTGCCCCAACCATGGAAGCAAGCCTGTTTAAATGCTTCCATAATCATTATATAAAACAATGAAACCAGAGGCATGTTATTCCGCAGCGGGTGCCCACTAAGGCAAGGTGGGGAGACATGAACCGCCCCATCCAAATGTGCACAGCAGAAGTCCAGATCCCACAGAGCAGCGTGTAGGTCCTCACTTCCCCCAGCCTGGACCTCAGACCAGCAGCTCTGGCACCAACTGGGCGCTTGCTGGAAAGGCAGACGTGCCCAGTTCTACGAATAAGAATCTGCATGAGGGACCGATCACGAGGTGACTCCTACTGGTAGGAAATGTTGAGATGCCTTAGGTTCCACTCCTCGGCTGCCCAGCAGGTGCAACTGCGACAGTCTGGGCGATTCCGGGTTCCCACCCCGGAGACATGAGGTCAGGTTCTAGGGGTGGAGCCTGGGCACTGGCGTCTTGAAACCAATGCCCACTTCTACCTGGTAATAGCACTGTTGATGCTAAAGAAGGAAGGCTGTCCTCCCACTGTGTGCTGGCAAGGCGATGAGTATCTTCTCCCACGAGTCAGGTGGCGGAGCTCAGGGTGCTGCCTGCACCCTGGCTGGGGACAGACTTAGGCTGTACACCCTGCGTGCACACAGGCCAGCTCCTTCCTTTCCTCCGTACCCATGAGATCAGACCGAGGCTTTGCTGGTGAGGAAAGTACGACAGATCTCCTGTGACGGTCCTCAGTGCTCCCTCTGTGAGCGGTACTTCTCACCGTAGTAACTAATCTGGGGTCTGTCTCTTTCATTTCATCAGGCAACGAAAACTGTTTCCATATTTTTTTTTTTACAAGTGGAAGAATTAAGCTAAAACGTATTATCAGGCCTCTAATCTTAGGCCAATAACGTTTCTTTTTAAATTCAGAGAGGCAGGAAAGAAAGAAGTAAATGCTCCCTTCACAACCGCACTCTCTCTAACACTCTGAGTGCACGCTAAAGCTTAGCCCTGGCAGAGCATCACGGCCTTGAGTCTGTCGAACTCAAGGTCAGAGGATGTGACTGGCCCCAGAAGGCAGAGTGTTGAATGAATCAACTCAGATTCCTCAGCTGCAGGCTAGCTGAAGTGGGTGCAGTTTGGGTGGCTTGGAGCCGTAGCCACCAGCATCGCTGTCAGGTGCTGATCTTCATGGTCTCCTCCTCCTGAGAGGTCACTAGGTCAGCGAGGAGGGCTTCCTTTTGTTCTTAAAGATCTTCCATAGCATCGTCTGCCAGCCCTGGCCTCCCCTCCTCACATGAGACAAGAAAGAGCCCAAGAGATACTCAGAATTGTCACTCATTTAAAACCATCTCAGCCTTGTCACACCCACGGACACTCATGCAATGAGCTGTGACTTACGGAGTGTTTTTACACAGGGTGCCACGTTTAATCCCCTCCCTCCCCTCTGGGTCCTTACTTCTCATCAGTTTCCCGGCAAGGACTGAAATGGCTTTGTCACCTCATGTGCATGTGTTGATCTGGAGGCTACATGTCCTTGAATTGCTGCTTCAAATCATTGAAGATGCAAAGTTACCCTCAAGGTCCAAAACTGACTTAGGAGCACCCACGAGGCAGGCGGGGAGGCCAGGTGGCCGGGCAAAGACGCACAGCTGACGCAGACCACGGCCTCGGTGCTCGAATGAGCGGGGAGTTCACGTGATGATGCAAAAAGCATTTTTCAATGAAAGGTTTTAAACAGCAAAAAGCAGCATGTATAATAACACAGTGAGTAACTCAGATAATGACATTTTTAGGAGGTTTAATGTTGAAAACAGGGGGAAAGAACCCTGAGATAGGAAAGCGAGTTCCAATGTTCACCCCAATGAATCCTGAGCAATAGCGTTCTGTCCCTGGCCTCGCCGCACTCGCCCGGAACAGGAGGAATTTGCTTAAGACGTCACAATGCCTCCTCCAGCTCTAAAGTCTACAGTCTGGGGTGAGCAGACTTCACGTTACGGGGGAGGGCTGAGCTGGCCCCTGCGGATGGAAAGGATTTGATACTAAAGTGAGGCAGGAAGAGCAGAGGCTTGGGAAGCATGCTGTGATGTGTGATGCCACACAAGTTTCAACTCTGAATCCTCCACGTTAATACTTCTCTGAGTTATAATGACCCTCTCCAGCTAACGTAGCCTGGAGTCGATTAAGTGCAGATACTAATTCCAAGTGCTCTTGGTTCAGAGTGCACTTACGTTCTGCATAAATTCCCTCACCACCATTTACTGATATTATGGTACTTACCGCGCAATATCCAGTTATCTCTGAGCACGTCTGAATGCAGAACTAAAGTGCGCAGGCGAGGGGCGGTTCTTGCGTTCCTGTTATTGCTGTTGCTGGATCCACCTTTGCAGTGCTCTTGGGGTCTAATCCAGGGCCTCGGGGCTCACAGGTGCTAAACAAGTGCTTGCTGAATCTGAATCTATTGCTAAACAGAATTAGGGAGAAGCAACATTGTAAAATTATTATACATCAATAAAAAATGGTAAAAAAAAGAATTGGGGAAAAGCAAATGCACTTTTCTCATCCTCAGGACGGGGAGAAGGTGAGGAGTGCAATATAGTCAAAAAGGAGCATTGTGGGTCATTCCTTTGGACCAGGGGCTGCAGTAGGACCACTTGAAGATTGAGCCTGTCCAGAGCAATGTGGCTTTGACCATGCCACTGCTGGCTTACGCAGTTAGCCACAAGCCCCACCTCCCCCTATTACCTTGCCACTAGGCTACCTTGCCTTTAGCTTACCAGCTCTGACCCAGAAATCATTTGCATTTGTAACTTCAGATCTAGAAAGCAATCAGAGCCCAGAAAAGATCAGATTTAACATCTGTCTGCTAACAGTTTAGCCTGACAACCAAATCCATTATTTTGGAGCTTTTAAAACATTTAAGCAAATACAGCGAGGCTCTGAACCAAGTATCAAGTGACTCCTCTGAGTCTCTCAACACAAAGCTGCCAGGATATGAAGCTTGGCCATCAGGCTTCTTACAAGTGGGCGTCCGAGGAACATTTGTGAAAATATGCCATTGGTTTTTCCGCACATGCTCTTTGATTCGGGGCCTTCTTTTTCTTTCCGAGTAAGAAATATCTTTGAAACAAACTTTGGCAGAGATAGGATAACATTTCTCCAGATGTGCATAATGCAGATGCTCTGTCAGACCCTCCCTGTAAAAGCCCATCGCTTAGCATCGCAATCCTGGGAAAGGTCTCAAATCTCTTTGCATCTCCATTTCTTCCTTTGTCAAGTAGAGAAGCAACGCCTACTTGATAGGGTTATTTTAAGAGCCCAAGCACTAATGCTTATCGAGTGTGTACGGGGCTTCAGGCCCCGCGCTAAGTGTTATATGTGCGCCAACTCACATCACATCACAACCCAGGGGACTCTGAACTGTTACTACTACCCCAGTTTACACATGTGGAGACTCAGGTGTGGGGCACAGGAAGTTGCTCCAGGTTGTACCTGTGAGTGGGAGAGCCAGGACTCACAGTGAGGCAGCCTGAGCCTGAGACCCGCCCCCGCCCCACCCCCCACCCCCGCAGCCTCACGCCCGTGGAGTGTTCAACATGGTGGTCCTCTCTTCTGTCGGACCTCTTCTTGACGCCTTTGTCACTGTGTCATCAGAAATTGTCGGTTACCCCGAGATATTGAACATAGTTCCCTGTGCTGCGCAGTAGGACCTCGTTGTTTATCTTTCATGTATAGTAGTGCGTATCTGCAAATCTCAAACTCCCAGTTTATCCCTCCTCCCCGTTTCCCCCTGGTAACCAGAAGTCTGTTTTCTACGTCTGTGAGTCCATTTCTGTTTTGTGATTATACTTTTAAAAAAAAAGGAAATTAGATGGGCGGTTTTGTAACTCCAGAACAACATGAAAATTGTCGTATGTGACTTTCCCACAAAAGCAAGATTTCCAAATATATTGCCGTATCAATTCTTAATTGTATTTCAAATGTTGGACCCAGATACAGTTACTTCTCTTCCTATATTCCTGTTCTTATCCCAAAGATCAAAATGTCATTCATTGTGTCACCAGTGGAGCAAAACTGATGTTTTGGCTACATAGGTCGAGAGAATTCATTTACTTTTTCAGTAGACTTCCTCATTTATTCAGTATTTCCAAATACAGGAACACTTTCATAATATAATTTTACAAAAAACAGAAAATATCTTTCTATATTCTCAAAATTATTTTTCAAATTAAAACATTTTTTGCAGAAAATTTTGTAACGTGTTATGTATGCTCCTTCTGTAAGTCAGAATATCATTGCTAATAGTTTAATAGTTTAATGTTTTTCTTTATTTTTTACTGATTTAATCTCTTGATAGATGAAGGTAAATATGTGCATTGGCCTACATTGCACCAAAGCTAAGATGTGTACGCCTGTTTTCCCTTATTTGGACATACGTATTTGTGGCCTTTTGTTATTTTTTTGGGAGAGTTTGTATCTTCTCTGTTAACGTCATGTTATACACTGTCTATTCTAATTTCATTAACGCGCTTGCTTCTAGCAAACTGCTACCTGCATCCATGTCTTCTTACAACAGCTTAGCTGAGAAAGCTAATGAACAATTGAGAATTTGGCGTTTAATGTAAGAGCAAATAGGTAAACAGTATCAGCCTAATGGGTTCTCTTATAGGGAAGTTGCACAAGCATTAGTGCATGGATTCAGATAGTGCAGAGTCTCACGAGGTGATCCTCCTCTTTCCAAGGTTCTTCTCAGTGTTCCAGACAGTTCAGATGGCCAGGTGAGTAACTGCTGGATGAAAGAGGATTGGCTGTATCTGTCTTTGACCATTAATGTACCCAAAGTGGATAATCATCTTACAGCAGCTCTGTGGACTTGTCTGCACAAGCTAAGTGCTCTCTCCTCATTATCCTTCCAAATAAGTGCCTGCATCCACTGACTGGTCTGGACAAGGGACGTTGACAGGCTGTAATTCTCATTCCTCTGATGCACCTGTCAGTGACGATCATCTTTCTGAGAATGATGGATGATGTGAACAGTGGACTCCAAAAGGACTCCTGAGCTTTCAGTGGGCCTGACCCTTTAACTAAAAGCTCTCAGTAATAGGAAACTGTTTGCTAGGAAGGAGAGCTGGCTCAGTGTCAGATATAAGCTAAAGATGGCTGGGCTGTAACAGGTGATTTTCATGAGTAATAATGCAGAGTCACCAGAGTCTGGGCATCCATGGGCATAGCTCAGATGACAAGAAGATGAATATTGAACTGGGGAGATTGTTGCAACGTTAGGGATTCAATTAAAACATCTTATCAAATTAAAAGGATTACAGAGGATCCAATGAGTTCCCGAAAGCATGCTAGACACATTAATCATGGGAACGGCCGAGCCCTGGTCCCTGCAGGAAGGCACTGTTGGAACACAGCCATGTGGCTCTTTTCGCACCAACTCCCTGAGATATTCTAAAAATTAGACACATTTCCACTGCCAAGTCATCAAAAACAAACCTTGGGCTATTGAGGCTTAACCAGGAAATAATCTTCTTTTTAACATCTTCAGAGAGTAGGTGATAATTTATGAACATATTGTTAGAAAATCTGATCATTTTTGTTTGTTTGCTCTCAAAATCCCACCTACCCCAGGCTGCTTGGTTACCTCCCCGCTCTCCGGAAGGAGGGGTGGGTAACAGTTTGGACATTTTTTCTGGCAGTAACATCTTAGCACCCAGGCTGTTTGTCATCTCCTGGAACACTCTGCCCATTTTTCTTTTCAGCTCTTCCAAGAGATTAGATTAGAACCTTAAAAGAGATCAAAGATAGAATGGATTCTGAATTAGTGATTTAGTTACAGGCAGGGAAGTGCTTGAAAAGGGTGTGTCAAAGAGCATATATACTTCATAATACGATGCCTAAACACAGGGGCCTGGGAATTCTATGAGCTGTGTTGTCCAAGATGTGTGTACGTGTTACCAACGGTCATGATTTCGGAGAAAACAAACGTAACATCAGGTTAAGGAGCTCACATGCTTGGGAAACTTTATGAAAGAACAGATGACTGTGAAGATGTTTCTATAACCAAGGAAAATCTGAACCAGGGGCAGTGGTCAATGTGTGTCTCAGTGTGAAACTAGACTGTTTGCCTAAGTGCATTGGGGTGTTGATGACCTAGGAATTTTAATGATAACATTTGATATAGAATTCATTTTCTCATTTTCCACTCATTCAGCATGCCTTGAGCATCTAATGAGTACCAAGCATGAGTCAGACACTGAAGAATCACAGACAAACAAACCTTTTCTCCCGTCTCAAAAGATTCACAATCTAAATGGCAAGAGATATAGAGAATGTTTGTTTCCGCGTTGTACCCGGGCAGGGTACGCGATCGCAGAACGAGAAGCCACGAACTCTGCCCTGTGAGAGTCCAGAGGAGGCTCTGTGTGCTGAGTTGTCAAGTTAAGAGCCCGTCCGTGCTCATCAGGTCCAAGTGATGCTATGTACTCACCGGATGTGTGGACAAAAGTAACAGGGTGTCTAGCTAGGAAAGCAGGCAGCAACTGGATTGAGGACACGTTTACCAAGATGCAGAATGTGAAAATTATTCTCTCATGATGGAGAGCGGTGGAATGTTTCAAAGCCCAAGAAGGAAACACTCCGGTTTCAGTTGTGAGGATCAGTCTGGTGGCCCTGGAAAGCGCGGACTGGGGAAGGGCAGGGCTCAGAGGCAAGCAGGCCTACTCCCAGCCGATGGTGCAGATGTGAGTGAGACGTGCCGTGGAATGAAGGAGCCGGGGATTTCTGAGAGGTGTGGTGTTTGATGACTCATTGTCAAGGGGGGACGTGGAGGGAGGGGCATCTGGAAGTCTGGTAGGCTTCGTGTAAGTCACAGCCTTAGCTGACATAAGGATAGAGAGAAGCAAAGATAGGGGAAGTGATTTGCATTTTTCAAGTGCTCTGACACTGTCGGGCACTACGCCAACTCCTTTCTGTGGATTATCTTATTTCATCCTTACAATAACCCTGTGGAAGGAAGCACTGTTAACATTTGTATTTTATACATGAAAAATCAAGGTTTGGAAAAGTTACGCAGCTCTCCCCAGTCATGCAACTGTTAAATAGCAGGAAGAGCGAAAATAGCCCTGTCTTTGTCCGTTACATGAAATCACAGTGACCAGTCATACGGGATTTATCACGCCTCCCTCCTCTCTCTCTCTTCACGGGAAGACAGACTCCTTAAGGAAAAGATCTGTGTGCTATTCAGTTTGTATCTTCCCCGGTAGCTGTTAAGTTCCTAGTGCGTAGTAGGTACAAAATAAGTTCATGGCTTGAGGCGCGATTAAACCTTGGACGCAGAGCTGTTAGCACTGCCAGGGACGATACTGTCACTGCTCCTGGTCCCTCTCCTTTCAATTCCTTATTCATTGGCAGTCAGTTGGGCCTAGAGGGAAGCACAATCAAACACGGAGAGCAACTGCCAAGAAAGTGCCAGGTAATTCAAAAGAGCGCCTGCTGCCTGTGGGGGACACATCCATTTTCTTTAGGAGCCAGCGCGGAAGTTGCTCGCATCACGGCGGCTCCCATTTCAGTGGCCACTATCGAGTTTCACAGCCGCCTCCAACTACAGGAGAACTTAGGAGGTAGTTCAGGTCCTGGACAGCCAGTCTCCCTTCCAGACTCTATCACCAAAGGACGAAAGGTGGGGTGAGTATTGTAGATGAGCAGCAAGTGTGACTGCAGCTGATGCTAGACCTATATAAGGAGCTTCTGAGGGCATGTAATAATGAGGCTGCTTTTTTCAGTCAGATCAAGACCAATTTGCTAATATCACCTTAAAATATAGTCGTTTCAACAATACGCAACTCTCTTTAAAAGGAAATGTTGCTTTGTAGTAGGAGGGTTATAGGCTCTAGAGAAAAACAGGTCTGGTTTTGTTCCCTGGTTCACTGATTGTGTGATCTCACTCTCAGCGCCCAAGTTTGTAAAATAGATCCTAAGTAGATTCAAAGAGAAGGCTCACACAAAGGTCCAGATCCACAGTACGACACCAGTAGATCAAAAACATTAGTTCTTCTCCTTCATTGTAAAACAGGGATTTAAAAAATCCATGTTAAAATGTGGAGGGATTTTTCAATGCAGGCAACAGGCAAGCTAAATAGGATGTAACTCTCAGGTTATTTTCTTTTTTTCCTCTTCAACTCTGCTGAGGTCTAACTGACAAATACACTGTATATGTTGAAAGTGTACAATGTGATGCTTTGATACATGTGTACATTGTGGAATGATTACCACAATCAAGTTACTTAACACATTCATCACCTCACATCACATTTTTTGCAGGGTAAGAACACAGGTCTACCGTCTTCGCAAATTTCAAGTATATAATGGAGTATTGTTAACTGTAGCCATCAAGCTGTAAGTTAGATCCTTAAAGTTTATTAATCTTACATTTGTTCCCTTTGATCAACATCTCCCCGTCTACCCTCCCTGCCAGCCCCTGGAAGCCACCATTCCACTCCCGGTTTCTTTGAGTTCAGCTTTTTCTGAATTCCACATATACACGTACAGTAATTTCTCTTTCTCTGGCCCATTTCACTGAGTATAATGCCTCTCAGTTTCACCTGTGTTTTATCAGATGGCAGGATTTTCTTTCTTTTTCATAGCTGAATACTTCATTGTATTTGAATGGATAAGGAGAATGAGGCATGTATTTTATAGGAACTACATTAGCACTGCTTGTTTGAAAAACTGGGGGAGGGAGGGATACTAAAAAAAAAAAAAAAAAAAAAAACAAACCCTTTGGATCAAATACCAAAAGTGATTCAAGACTGCTTGTGGGTGTGACAGCCTACACTTGCCAACGCAGGCAGGACGTTAATCCCTGCTCATTGGCAGGACTATGGCATCCAGTTCACTTGATTCCATAGTCACATTTTAAGAGCATGAGACCCTTGATTCATATAGTGAATGAGTCTTCCCCTGATTCTTGGTCGTCAACCCCACTGTCTTGACATGCTTCAGAGTACAAGGGAATTGCAGGCGGGAGTTTTGTGACATTTCCTTTGACAAATGATTGTTTCCAGAGAGCCCAGCTCAGTGAAAGTTTGTTCCAAGATAATGAGTTTCAGGTGTACACAAATTGGTAGCAGCCCCCGTCCTGCCCACATTTGCCACAGTGTCATTGTAGACCCTGGGCTGGGCACCACAGTGAAGCCAGCTGGCAGCCCTCAAAGATGCCAGCAGGGTAGGTCACACCCAGAACACAAGTTCACTCTCTCATAAATGAGGACTGAGGCAGGTTAATCTCTGCCTTTTGTTCATCCACTCATTGTGCTAAAAAGGAAAAGGATAACACATGATGCACTGAATAAAAACTCATGATGTTCAAGACCCAGTGTGGTTCCATGCTGTGGGGCATCCCGGGGCGGTGACCGCCGCACACAGTGCGCTGGGACTTGGCTCTGAGTGACTCACCCGACGCATCCCTTGGGTTTCTGTCTGTTCTGCTCCGAGCCTGCGCAGCAAGTGGTTTGCTGGTCACTTTCCTGCCTTTGGACTCACCTTGCTTACTGCACAGCTTGACGGGGTGAGCCAGGCCCTCTGCTGTGACCTTCCTCCAGGACCGCAAGCACAGACCCGTCAGAAGGACGTCAGACGCACAGCGCTCTCCATCCTGTGAGAGTGCCAGCACAGCCGCAGCCCTGAGGACAGGCCAGGCGCCCCACCCAGAGGCCGTCAATCCACAGAATGGCCACCAGCCTAGAGTCCAGTCACGCTGACAGTGATTCAGAGCATCAGTCAAATCCGCCCTCATGACGTCTGCCAAAACCTTGGCAGTTCATAACCAGGGCAGAAAATGAAGGAGTCCCAGTGAGAAGCTTTAAAGGGGAGACCTGTGCAGTGGGTCAGTATCACAGACAGCAGAATCAGGGCCCCAGGAAAACCTCGTCCCCTTGCGGCTGCGGACCACCAGCGCAGCTGGACCCTGAGTCTCCCTCCAGGTCACGCCCCAGATGAGCAGCCGGTTCAGTCTTCTCCATTTTCCCTCATCTCTACAACAAGGTCAAGTTTTCTGCGTTACCCACGAAATTCTGAGTTTGTCGGTTTCTTTCTGGTCACGACCTTGGCTCCTCTCAGTCTCATTTCTCACGGTCCCCCAGCAGTGCCACATTCACTGAGTTTCTTAGAGTAAGAAACAGCTCGCCTGCTCTCTGCTCCCCCCAGGCTGCTCTTTGGAGATGCTCACGTTCAGCACACCCTGGACACCTGGTCCCTCACCAGGAACCAGACACATCCCCCAGCGGCTCCTGCATCCCAGCATGTGCTGAAGGTGGGACCTGAAGATCGCTAAGGTTCTGATTCATTTACCACCACACACCTAGAACACCCAGGAGCACTGGGCGGTTAGGTGGGAAGCCACCTCCCCACTAATAACTGGGGAAACAGAAGACCCTCAAATGACTGCACTTACAGAGGGGGAGCACAGCTCAGTGGCAGCGCACATGCTTAGTATGCAAGAAGTCCTGTGTTCGATCCCCAGGACCTCCATTAAAAAATACACACACACACACACACACACCCCTAATTACCCCCAAAAGGTACTGCACTTCTGTCTTCTCTGATGTCTAGATTTCCTTGGCAATTGATGGCCTCTTCACCAACTTCATACAGTGGCAAGACCAGTGGACTGGGAGTCAGAAGAAGCTGATTCTAGAACCTAGATTGGCCACATTATGGCCTGGGGATATATTTAATATTGTTGGGCCTCAAATATCTCAGATGCAAACTGGGAGTGTACCCAGAGCACTACGGTATCGAAGTAAGAGCTAATCCAGCACTAAGTGGCATTTCTTAAATGTGGTGAACATAAACTCATCGTTTTCAAAACCTTCCCTAAAACCTATGGTGGTTCCCTTGAGTTCATTTTTTAAGATGTTAATATAATTTTTCGAGGCAGATACACATGTTACAGAACTCTGGGAACATTACTTTAAAGTTAGCTATTTTTTCAGCTTCACTGTCTGCATGTGAGGGGTGACAACATAATTTATCTCAGTGGGAGGACTGAGCATTCATTTGGGAAAATACTTTAACGGCCTTTGGTTATATAAAGATCTTAAGTAACTGAGCCAAGCATAGAAGGCAACTGAAGAAAAAAGAAGAGAGAAAGAACAATTATTGTACAGATCACTCTTTCCTGAGGGGTAGGAGTGAGGGGACAGACACATCACTGCAGAGATTCTATTTTGGTCTGTAACGATTTTCCTGTCTTCCTCTGGTACATGTGAGAGAAGGTGGATGAGGGACCTGGAGCCAGGGAAAGAGTGAAGGCAGGAGTGGGGTCTCTGTTCTGAGGAAGAAATCCAAGCCGCAGACTGGTAGCCAAGAAGGATGTCAGATGTCAGCCCCTGGAGACCCTCAAGGAAAGAGCATGCTCGACAGATTTTGCTTTTTCATTTTTTATTTTTTAATTTTTAAAAGCCAGCTATGAAGTGCAGCTTTGTTAATCATTGTAGCATCCCAGATTTGTGGAGCAGAGCGAGAGGATGGGTCTGCGTCCGTGCCTGAGACAGGGCCACGGGAGGGCGCACCCTTCCTTCCCGCCTAGTGACCCTGAGGCCCCTGGAGAAGGCGGCAGCTCTGTGTCCCGGGTGTGGGGGGTCCCCAGGGGCAAGTTCGCAGGAGTGACGCCAGGAGCTCGTGCACAGAATGAAATGTGACAAGATGAGAAAGGTGAAGCTGAGGGATTCACAGTCCTGGCAGTTTTCAGAAAAACAGAGGAAGGCACCCCAATACGAGCAGGTGTTTTCTGCCGCCATGCAGAGCTCAGATGCTTTACTGAACATGAACCCATCCCTGAGGTCCCGGAGATGCAGCCGACCTGGGCCTCTCGTTACATCCCCAGAGGTGGAAGTCTTACCAGCGAGACAAGGCAACACAACGTCCTGAAAAAGAGAGCTGGCTTTGAGCCCCTGTGGCCTTGGGTAAGTTGCTTCTATTCTGGGACTCAGTTTCCTCAACAGTGTCCTCGGGGGTTCCTGTGAGAGGCGGGGGCGGGTCTGTGAAGAGCTTGCACGTACTCAGCGAAGGGCAGCCACTGCTGGGCGTGAGGAGGGGCACGCCCGCCCCGCGCCTGCTGGCGATCCCGGGGGGCAAACGTGGAGGGTTCGTTTTGAGATGCGCTTATGCCTGAAGCTCAGGCTTCTGGAGGGCTGTGCCTGCCTCACCTACGTTGTGCTGAGGGGTTAATATGAGGCTATGGTTTCCACCTATAAATCCTATTAAGTCTGAATCCCAGTTACTCCACGGTAACGCATAAGAAACCAGGTTGCCATGGCAACTTCGCTCTGCCACTCACCCCCGTCCTAGACCCCAGCGCAGGGGATCCAGACACAGTGCCTTCCCCGGGCTTCATTCTTCAGCCTGGATTCTCTTCCCCTTCCAGCATCCAGAGGCTCACGGGCGGGAGACTGTGGGGGCAGAGATTGCCTTGTTAGGCTGGCCCAACGTTAGGTGGTGACTAGAAATCTAATAGACAGATGTACGTCATATTAGGCAATTTTACATTGAAAAATTCTATATATCCCAACGCTTTTAGTAATGACTATGTTTTAATCTAATAGTTGGAGGCAAACATAGGGATAATCTTCAAGCATATTTCCCTTGACGACTGTGTGGTATCCACTCTGCCCTGTTCTAAATAAAACCCTTTCATCATCCGGTTCAAAGCTCTATTTTCAACATTCAGCAAATAAAACACACCTCCCTCACTTGAGAACTCTCTCACTGAATTTAGCTCGGATGCATGTTTCAGATCCCCGCTTGTGCAGCATGATTACCTCTGTTATTGTAAGGTGCACCCATGTCCCAAACGATTTGAATTGTGACTTCTACACAAAGAGAAAGATACTTCATCATGAGACCTTTCAGAGAGATTAGAGGATCCAAATTGTTTACCCTGCTGGCCAGATTATGACAGCAGAAGAACTGTGTGCTTTTGTATTCTTTTCGAGCTATAGATTTTCTCTCTTTTCTTTTCTTTTTTTTTTTTTTTTTTTGACACTTTTGCTTCTTTTCCTACATTTATTGTGTTCAAAGAGCACAGAGTTTTAGATGCAGGGACAGAACTCCTGGCTTTTAGAAGATTGGCAGACATCAGGACTCATCTGCTGACGTGGGGCAGAGACATCATAATTGCTGCCTGGCCCTGGCACTTTCTTGATCTTTTTGCTTTCAAGCACCATTTACCACTTTATCTAAGGACATGCTTCTTCCTGAGGAATATATTATTAACATTTCCAAGGGGATAAAATGACCTTCAGCCGTGTGGACACGTTCTTACAGATCCTGCCTGGAAATTCATTTAAAAGGAAAATCATTAGGCTCTGTCAGCCTTTATTGCTTGTTTGTTTTTTAAATTTCCAATACACAATAAATAAATTTTATTTACTTATTTAATATAAGTATGTCACATGTAATTTGGGACAAATTTGCATGGGACATGGCTGTGTCATTCGCATCATATAATTATCAAACCCAGCTGAGAAAGGAAACATTGAAAATGTTATTGCATGATTAATAAACATAATTTATAAAACATTCTTAAAAAGAACAATGAACTTAATATTCAAAGTAACTAGACATGAAGGTATGGTTGTTATCTCTGTTCTGCAAATGAAGAGAGTAGATTTCAGGAATGTTCTGAAGATTTCTGAATTCATAGAGCCAATAAATAATGGCAGACCCAGGACCAAATATCCTTTGGTTGTATCACTGTCTTCATCAGACGCTGCTGAGATCCTAGTGCATGCCAGAGAGGTCAGCCTCCTTGCTAAGGTCGAGATTCCCTGCCCCACTCTTTAGGGAGATTGTGTCATAAGGCAGACGGATACATTAGCCAAGAAATCACCGTATTGTGTGACGCATGCTGCAAAAAGAAAGAGCATTCACATTCGTCTCTCTGGGAGACTAGGGAAAGCTCCCAGGAGGGTACTCTACCTGATCTCGGGTTGAAAGGATGCTACTGTCTCATAGACTAGTGAGGCTAGTGGGAGAAGCACACTTAACCATAAGGACTAGCACAGGAAGAGCCATGGGAGCCGGGAGCTGCCTCACATGCTCGTGGATGACGGGGCTGAGACAACGGGAGTCCACCTTATTATTCACTCTTGGTGTTGTACACTCTGTAGGTCTTGGCAAGCTTCTAACAGCACATATCCACCATTACAATATCATAAAGAATATTTTCACTGCTTTAAAAAATCCCCTGTACTCTGCCTTTTCATCTTTTGAAATGCATTTCAACAATCACTGAACTTTTTATCGTCTCTGTTCTTTTGACTTTTCCAGAGTGTCATAGAGTTGGAATCATACAGAATGTTGCCTTTTCAACTTGACTTCTTTCACTTAAAAAAATGCATCTAAGGTTTCCCTGTATTTTTTCATGGCTTAATAGCTTATTTCTTCTTAGTGCTGAATAATATTCCACTGTCTGGATGCACCATTATTTATTGATCCATTCACCTACTGAAGGACATCTTGGTTGCTTCCAAGTTTGGCAATTATGAGTGAAGCTGCTCTAAACATCCATGTGCAGTTTTTTGTGAGGACATAAGTTTTCCACTCCTCTGAGTAAGTACCAGGGAGCACAGCTGTTGGATAGGATAATAAAAGTATTTTCAGTTTTGTAAGAAATGGCCAAGCTGTCTTCTAAAGTGGCTGCATCATTTTGCATTCCCACCGCAATGAATGAGTGTTCCTGCTGCTCCACGCCCTCATCACTGCTTGGCGGTGTCGCTGCTCTGAGTTTTGGCCTTTCTAACAGGTGTGCAGTGATATCTCACTGATGTTCTAATTTGAATTTCCCTGAGGACGTGTGACATGAGGCATGCTTGTTTGCCATCTGTATATTTTCTTTGGTGTGGTGCCTGTTAAGGTCTTGGTCCCATTTTTTAATGAGGTTTTTGGCTTTCTTATGGTCAAATTTTAAGGATTCTTTGTATGTTTGGGATAAAAATATCTTATCATATGTGTATTTTGCAAATATTTTCTCCCAGTTTTCTAAGTGGCTTGTCTTCTAATTCTCTTGATATTGTCTTTCACAGAGCAGACGTTTTCGATTTTAATTGTCCAACTTGTCAATTCTTTCCTAGACTGTGTCTTTGGTAAGTTGTATCTAAAAAAGCGTAACCATACCCAAGGTCATCGAGGTTTTATCTGATATGAACTTCTAAGGGTTTTATTATTTTAAAATATTTTATCTATTTATTTTTATTGAAGTATAGTCAGTTTACAAAGTTGTGCTAATTTCTGATGCACAGCACAATGATTCAGTTATTATATATATATACTCCTTTTAATATTCTTTTTCATGATAAGCTGTTCCAAGGTATTGAATATGGTTCCCTGTGCTACACAGTAGGACCTTGCTGTTCATCTGTTTTAGGCATAGCAGTGTGTATCTGCAAATCCTGGGCTCCAACATCATCCCTCCATGCCCGCCTTCCCCTCTGGTAACCGTAAGTTTGTTTACTGGGTCTGTGAATCTGTTTCTCTTTGGTAAATAAGCTCATTTTTGTCATTTTTGGGGGGTTACACACATAAGTGATACTATATGGTATTTGAGGGTTTTATAATGTGAGGTTTTGGAGCCACGATTCATTTGTAGTTCATTTTTGTAAAGGGTGTGATGTCTGTGTCTACGTTTACTTTTTTGCACGTGGATCTCCAGGTGTTACAGCACCTTGCTGAAGAGACTATCTTCACTCCTTTGTTTTGCCTTTGCTTCTTTGCCAAAGATGTGCTGACTATTTAAGGAGGTCGATTCTGGGGTTCCCTGCTCCGTCCCGTTGATCTATTCGTCTCTTCTTTCACCAGTGCTGCACTGTCTTGATCATGTAGCTTTATTGTTTTTCTTGAAGTCAGGCAATGCCAGTCCTCCAACTTTGTTCTTCTCCTTCAACACTGTGTTGGTTATTCTGGGTCTACTGGCTCTCCATCTAAACTTTAGAATTAGTTTGTTCATACCCATAAAATAACTTCTTGAGATTTTGACTGGGACTGGCCGAGAAGAACTGATATACAGGCAATGCTAAGTCTTCCTATCCATGAACATGGGATATCTATTTGTTTACTTCTATTTTATTTCATTAGAGTTTTGTAGTCTTCATCACATAGATCTTGTACATGTTTTATGCCTTAGTATTAGGCATAATACTAAGGAGTAGTACTGTAAATGGTGATATGTTTTTAATTTCAAATTCCACTTATTCGTTGTTGCTATATAGCAAAGTAATTGACATTTGTATATTGACTTTGTATTCTGCAGCCTTCTTATAATCCCTTATTTGTTGTAGGAGACTTTTTCAGATTTTCTACATAGACGATCACATTATCTGTGAACAAAGACAGTTTTATGTTTCCTTCCCAACTGTACACCTTTTATTTCCTTTTCTTGCCTATTGCTGTAGGTAGGATTCACAGCATGATGTTAAAAGGAGTGGTGAGAGGGGACGCCCTTGCCTTGTACCTGATCTTAGTGGGAAAGCTTGAGATTTTCACCATTAAGTATAATGTTCTCTGTAGTTTTTTTTGTAGATAGTTTTTAGCAAGTTGAGAAAGTTCCCCTCTGTTCTTAGTGTATTGAGTTTTGATCATGACTGTGTGTTAGATTTTTTTAATGCTTTATGTACATTTATTGATTTCATCATGTGATTCTTCTCTTTCTGTCTGTTGACATGATGAATTACATTAACTGTTTTTCAAATGTTGTACCATCCTTGTATAACTGGGATGAATCCTACTGTCAGGGAGTACAATTTTTTTATGCCTTTGCATTTGGTGCCAATTTTTGTTAAGAATTTCTGCATCTACCTACATGGGACGTACTGGTCTATAACTTTCTTTCTTGTAATGTCTTTGTCTGGATTTGCTGCTAGTGTGATGCTGACCTCATTGAAGAAATTAGTAAGTATTACCTCTGCTTCTACCTTCTTAAAGAGATGGCAGAGCATTGATTTAATTTCTTTCTTACATATTTGGGAGAATTAACTTGTAAACCTATCTGGACCTGGTGTTTTCTGTTTTGAAACTTCATTGGTTACTGATACAATTTATTTCATAGGTATAGGTATATTCGGATCATCTGTTTACTCCTGTGTGAGATTTGCAGATTGCATCTTTCAAGAAGTTGATCCATTCCATTTATGTTATCAAATTTATGGGCATAGAGTTTTTATATTATTCCATCATTCTTCTTCTGATTGCTATGGGATCTTTGGTGATGCCCCCTCTTTCATATCTGATATTAGTAATTGTGTCTTCTCTCTTTTTTTCTTAGTTAGCCTGGCTAGAGGCCTATCAATTTTATTGACCTTTTCAAAGAAACATCTTTTGGTTTTGCTATTTTCTCTATTGATTTCCTGTTTTTAATTTCATTGATTTGTGCTTTAATTGTTCTCATTACCTTTCTTCTGCTTACATGAGGTTTAATTTGTTCTTTTACTTTCTAGTTTTCTAAGGAACTGAGATTATTGATTTTAGATCTTTCTTTTCTAACATGTGCATTCAATACTACAGATTTTCCCTCTAAGCCCTGCTTTTTACTGCATCCCACAAATTTTGATAATTTGTGTTTTTATTTTTATTTAGTTAAAAACTAATTTTAATTTCTCTTGAGATATCTCCTTTCACCCATGTTTTATTTAGAAATGTGTTCTTTAATCTCAGTACATTTGGGGATTTTAGCATTATATTTCTGTTATTGATTTCTAGTTTAATTTCACTGTGGTCTGAGAGCAGACATTGTATGATTTCTATTCTCTTAATTCTGTTAAGATGTGTTTCAAGATCCAGAATTTTGTCTATTTTGGTTAATATTCTATGTGAGGTTCAGAAATATGCATATTCTGCTGTTGGATGCAATAGTCTATAGATGTCAATGATATCCAGTTGATTGATGTTGGTGCTAAATTCACCTGTGTTCTTACAGAAATCCTGTTTGCTGGATCTGTCCATTTCTGAGAGAGGGATGTTGAAATCTACAACTACGAGTAAATTCATCTATTTACCCTTGAAGTTCTATCAGTTTTTGCCTCAAATATTTGCTCTGTTTGGGGTGTATACATGTTAAGAGTTGTCATGTCTTCATGAAGGATTGACTTCTTTTCTATCGTGTGATAACTTTATCCCTGATAACTCCTCACTTCGGAGTCTGCCCTGTCTGAAATTAATACAGCTACTCTCTCTTTCTTTTGATCAGTAGTAGCATGGTATGTCTTTCACCACAGTCGATCACTCTGCTGCACACCAGAAATGAGCACAACATTGTAAATTGACTATATTTCAATAAAAAATAAAAATAAAACTTTGAAATGTAAACTTTAAAAGACTGAGCCACACAATGATGAATTTCAGCTGATGGCCACATACAAAAGACTCTGAGCACATTGGCCAAAGTCCTCAAGAATCACATGGATTGTTATGGAAGACTTTCTTTCTTACGAGTTTGGCAACAGAATTATATAGGACATTGCACAGCATGACTTCCTAAATAACTTCTCTAGGATGCTCTCTATTTACTCAAAATCTGCACTCACAGGGCTGGTAAAACTCCATCTGCTCTCCCCATGGTTGTCTCAGCGCCCAGCCTGCTCCTCCCAATGCTTTTTCCCATCTTGCCACCTCATCTTCCCTCTCTGAAGGTTGGAACTCCTAAAATTGACTATTTTCTTGAGATGGGTTCTTCCACTAGACTGCTAGTGAATCTTCCAATATAATAAATGAATGACACTTTTATTAGCATCCTTGTGCCTAAAAGCTTGTCTAAATTTTAGGTTTATCCATAGAGTGAAACTCCAGAAGTAAGCTTGGTTGGTCAAATGTTATGAATATCTTTAAGCTTTAAATGGCTACTCATAGGTGCTAGATTATGTCCCCATGTGCTATGTTGAAGTCCTAACCCCCAATGTAACTTTCTTTGGTCTTTAAAAAGGTAATTCTTATAAGGAGAAGAGATTAGGACACACTGTCGCTCACAGAAGGAAGACCATGTGAGGTCACAAGAGGAGCGCAGCTGTGTGCGGGCCAAGGAGAGGAGCCTCAGAGGACACCAGGCCCATCAACACCTTGATTCTGGACTTCTGGCTCCAGAACCATGAGGAAACGCAGTTTTTATTGCGTAAGTCCCCCAGTCTGTCTCGTTGTGGCACTCCTAGAAAGGTAGTCCAACTTATTCTGTCTTTTTAAAAACTTCCACGGAGACCATCTGTGCCTCCGCCAGCAGCACAGGGGAGCGGCACTCAGCTCTCAGGAAGAGATGCTAAAATCATCCCAAAGCAGTGACTGCCAGCAGGGCAGCAGGCAGGGCACGGGGTGGCCACATTCCAGCAGCGGCTGGCCGAGCCCCCTGCAAGGAGACTTCTGCAGGCACCGGGCAGAAGGCACTGCAGGAGGGTCAGTTCAGCCTCGTGGCCGCGGAAAAAACAGCTGGAGCTGCGCCCCCCAGAGGCCTTACCAGGAAAAGGCAGGGGTGGCCAGAGCAGAGCAGGTCGCTCTGAGCAAGCCAGGCTGGTCTGTGGCCTGATATGGCCTTTTATGTGGCTTTCCTTGAACTTCACATAACTCATGGGCTGCAGCTCACTTTTATTGCCATTGCTCAGGACCAGGCTTCCGGAATCTCCTCTGAGGGCAGCCTCCGCAAGGACACCCTGCAATGTGGTAGGAAGATGCACTCCGGCTTGTGTGACAGCCACTGGGAGGAACAGGCTTCTGCAGGAGCCACGAGGCGGCTTAAGGCTGCCCAAGGGTTTCTTTTCAGTGTTCCAGCGTTAATACTTGACTCTCTTTGAAATGCTTCAACAGGGCCGACTCAGCTGTAAGTCAGCCCCTGCTAAGGAAATCACGCGAACCCGTAACTCTCCGCTAAAGCCCTCCTGGGGTGTCTCCCAGCCTCTGGTCTTGCTCCCTGACCATTTCATGGTCCAGCGAGCCACTGGAGTTCACAGGCTTGTCATGGAATTCTTGTTTCTGACCGCCAGCATTTACAATGGTGTTTTAAAAATTTTTAAATTTAACTATTGTTAAAAATATTTTTGAGTATGCATACCCAATACGTGCATATATATCTATCTTCTTCTTAATTAGGCATTTACTACAGCATACATATAATACACATTATAAAATGACTCAGAAATTAAAGGGAAGGAAACTTAAAGGCTGAAGTCCAAATCCTTTCACCCTGCATGAAAAACCCCACAAACAACACTGTCCTCATGTGAAAGCATTCCTTTCTGGGTGCCCAGGAAGGATTTGTTCACGCCAGCCTCTTGCCATTGTCCCCAAGACAACAATTCTTCACCACCTCTTTTACTTTGTAGACATTCTTCCCTCTGCCTCGATGGTCTCTCTGTTCAAACTTCTCACCTTTTAAGATCCAGGTTAACTATGAACAATGAAAATCACATATCCAGGCGATAGGAAAACACAAACACGTTACGCTATCACAGTGCTCACATACACAGTACTCTACTAGTCTTTAAAATTACTTAAAGACATGCTTTAGTCACAAGATAAATACACAAATTAAGGACTTAGGAATGGAAAAGCAAAACGATAAGAATTCTTATGAACACTGAAAATAGTTACCTATAAATCTAAGAATTTTGGAATTGTTACAGAAGTAACTAATTTTTGAGAATTTATTCTTATAAAATATATGAAAATAATAACTAATAACAGTAACATGAGTTCAAAATACCAAACTCTTTTAGTAGAACTTATAAGAGGAAGAAGGATCCTGAGGATACCCAATTCTTTATCTAACTGTTAAGGAATTTGAAATAGAAATTAATTTTGAATTTCACTAAAAACAGAAATATAACTTCTTAAATTTGAAGGAAATTTAAATGTAACTCCTAATAGTAATTTAAATGACATTTAAATCTTCTCAATTACAAGGTAAAGTAACACAAACAATATGTACTATATAGAGCAGAAAATAAGATAGTAGAAATAATAAGAATGCATAAAAATCCACATGAAATAAGGCAACAGAAGTAAAAACATATAAATTGGTTATGGCATATATTCAAATGTTTTGGAATTTTTTGATGGTGTTTGGAAAGTATTAGAAATATTAAGTTTAAAAAACATAATACAAATATTCCTCAAATAAAACAAATGTATAACATATATTTATCACACATGTAATATATATATAGGTATAATATATAGCCAAGTGAGTTTATACATGTATGTGTTAATGTGCATATATATAATTATACATAAAACTATATATTGTGCGTGTATAAACATACACACATATGTATATATTTATATACATGCATGTACATGTCTATTTTTGATCCAAAACCTTACTTCATATCAGCACAAATAAAATCATAGCAACAATGATTAACCAAACTTTATGTTGCTGCACTGCAGGCACTCCCAGCCTGTCTCCTAGAACAGTCCTCTCTAAGGACCTTCAGGTTTTACGGAGTCATATCAGGGGTGTAAAACAAAGCAAAGCAAAAATTCTAGTCTGTTGCCAATAGTTACTAGTGGGAAGATCAAAATTTCAGAATCAATAGACTTTGTGCTACATATTGTAAAAGGTAAAATAAAGTTTTCCTCCACCCAAAAAAATCATAATGGCTTACTTCTTGAACAAATACAACCCTTTAATACCATATTTCCCTTAGTTTTCCTGACCATTGTGAGATTCCTTGTGTTCAAGTATATATTTAATCTATTTTTATATTTCTATCATCAGATTTTCCTTTTGAATTGCCTCTCTGAAGCTTGCTTAGTTCTCTCCCTCTGGATCAGAAAGCAGTTCCTGGAAGGGGTGGGTGGTGGTGGTGAGCTCTTTTGTGATGCTCAGGTATGAAAGGAGATTGATGGGTTTAAACAGGAGACTTAGTACCACCTAGCTCCGGCTGGTGGCACTTTCCACACATCTCTCCCGCATCAGACTCTTGAGAAAATAGTCATAGTTATAATCTAGCGTCTAGGGGCTGTGGCCTTTCTCCGCACCATTGCCCACATCTGGCTGCCATGTTGCTTCTTCTGATTCCCTTAAATTGGTGTCTGAGGATGCTTGGGCTCCTAGAAGGAGACGCTCTCTCTACAGCTGACTCCCATGATGTCCATAACCTGCATCCCCAACAAGGATGGCATCTCCAAGGCTCCAGAATGACCATCCCTGGAGGTGCCAGAGACATGTTGGTTCCATGTGGAAGTGGGAAGAGGACCCTTCCTGAAGCTTCTCACTCCCCACAATACACTGGGCATCCCCCACAATTCAGAAACCTCTGACCTTTGTGACGTCATGCTGCCCTAGGTACGTGAGAGCACCTTCCTCCTCGTGGGAGGCAGCCTGCGGAGGCGGCAAAGGTACTCTGAGAAGAGACACATGTCGTGGTTCCCAACACAACTCCATCACCCACTCTCTGCAGGTTTGGCAAATAACCACTGCTAGGGTTTTATTTTTATAATCTGAGAAAAGGGATCCATAGTCCCGTAATCTATGCCCTGCCTGTATCTGAAGACTGTTATGCTGTTATGAGAGTCCAGCGAGGGAGTAAATGTAGAGGTACCCTGTCTACTTAAGACATGCCAGACCCTGCAGAGGAAACTGCCAGGTATACAGCTCCATGGTTACCCTTTGCATCTCCATTAAATATTTACAGGACATCCCCCAGTCTTTCAAGGCAAGCCTCTTTAAAGCATATCGTGAATGCAGGATTGCTATCTAATGCATTCAGTATTCAGAATGTGTGTTTTATTATTGATAAATTCTATATACAGTCACCTGGGTTACTGATGCTGGTCTCTGGCAATTCCTAAGCTAAAGATCATAGATATTCTTTCACTCAGCTCTTCCATCCCGTCCCTGGTGTAGTTCAACGCACAGCTTGGCCTTCAATTCAGTGCTTTTTGATTATGGGAAAGATTTCTTTTTCTCAGTTCTAACCCTGCTCAGATAATAAATGACGCCAAACCACAGACACCAGTAAACCCCTGATTAATGGAATTACACATCGCTTTCCATCCCGGCACTTGGAGACCAGTGGCAATATGCATAATGACATGCCACATGCTTCAAATATTATCGAGATGCCTGGCAAAGATTATTTATTGCCTATGGGAGGAATCCATCAGTGGGAAGGGACAGCATCCTGTCTGCACTAGCCCCCACATTCCCTGGGAAATGATCTTGTGTGTGAGGAGTTGGAGCATGTATTTTCTCCTGGCTGGCCAGCTTCTTGTCTGTTACCTATCTTTTTTTTTTTTTTTTTTTTTTTTTTAGCTTATTAACCATAGAGTAACTCAAGCTCAATCAGACTTACTGGCCTTCGTCATGTGGATGAACTTGTTAAGGATTTTCCCTGAGCATATTACTGAGTCCAGATTCGTTCTGCATGTCACATGACAGACCAATAAATCAGGGATGAGGTTTTGGGGAAGGAATAACTACTTTATTCAGAAAGCCAGCAGATCGAGGAGATGGGGGACTAATGTCCTGGAGAATCATCTTGCCCAAATCAGATTTCAGGCAGAGAAACCATTAACTGGCTTTCAAATGGTTGGAGAAGTGTGCTCTGACCTAGGGTGCTGGTAGACAGGGGAAGGAGTTCAGCCAAGCCCCAGTCGTGTGGAGACTGGTTGAGGAGAGGATGATGGCAGAGAGAAGAATCTAGGATGACGGCCAGACGGTGGGCTGGGGTGAAGCGCCCTGAGCACAGCAACGCGGGACAGGTGGGCAGGGCTGGCTACACAGGCGTGTGCGAGGCAGGGGGGCGCTTGAACTTGGAGCTGGCTGAGACCACGAGGGGCTGCACTGATGTGGAACCATCCCTGGGACTTCTAGCCTTTGTGCTTGCAGAGCAGACCAATGTTCTCTGAGCAGCAGTGGACTTCTGTCTGGCCAGTGTGTTACCAGCCTCGCCACACGGTGTACACAAGCATAGACCAAGGACAAACCAGCAGCACGTTTTGCAAAATTAACTGAGGATCATGAATTCAAAGGAACATATCAGCTCGTTCACAGAACAGAGAAGCTTACTGATATCTGTTTCGGGGTGAGATTAACCCCACTCTGGCAGGCGCTCTGTATTGTCCCACCTTATTAGCTCTCGGATTCCAAAGGAAATCTCACGCCCAAAGTTCCAGCAGCCAATCCAGGGAGAAGGCAGATAAGTAAAGAGTAGGAAGTTCAGACTTATGAGGAGACCCTTGTAGACCTAGGATGAGCTGGGGGGAACTCAGTGTGTTAGTTTCCAGGGAGAGAGGACTGAGCTAGTCCTCAGGGCAACTTTGAGCAAAAATTGAAGATGTGTTTGGAGCACTGCGTTACTTAAGGCACCAGATAAGGGGTTCAGACATGGAGAGAGGGCACAGTGGGAAGTGATCACACAGCCTACACCAGGAGCTTACACGGAAGCACTCGGAGCACTTGTAATCACAGCATTTGCAATAAGGCATGCTAAGTGTCACATGCCGTGTGCTTTGGACTGTGGTTTTCTGCCTCTTGTTTCTCCATAAATCCAGCCCTCTCTGATTTTTAGTTTGTAGAGTTCTTCAAACTGTCGGGCAATCCAAAATGAAAGACCATTCTTTCTTACTTTTTAGCACTAATCTACTATTTTTAAAATACCACGTTTTTGTTATTTTGAAAGGTTTGGGGTGGGAGAGTGGGAGAGAGTTGGCCATGTGCACTGTCTCCCGTCTTGATCCAGTCTCCTACGTAACTGGATGGTTTTTGGGTTCTAGTGTGTTAGTATACCTGGGGCCCCCTGGAGACAGGGCATTAACGCAAAGAAAGGTACTAATGGTGGTGATTTCTAATGCATTGGAGGTACATTGAGGCAAGTGAGCTGTGCCTCCCTCCTAAAATTTCACTCCCTACTAACATTAGGCTTTTTAGAAGACGTCATATGAGTCATGTAGACAATATGTGGGCATAATAGAAGTAACACAGCTTACTGAAAAGAAGACAAGTCTGCATGTTGGAATACCTGTGCTTTTAGTTTGTGTGTTTTTTTTCTGCCTGTTTTTGATTTTAGTTCTACAACTTTTCTAGCTCTGAAGAATTTAGATGTCAGTGTGTAAAATGCTTAACAGTTTTTAAAATGTCAATGTGTATGTCTTTGATTTTGTTTTTAGCAGCTGATTATATCTCATAAATTCAACTACACCAAACTTTTCTTTTTTTTTTTTAATCTTAGGGTAAGGATAAGAGTGGTTAATGAAAGTGATACTAATGTTTACCCTAATTATGATCTTAACCAGTAACACTTGTATTTCCTAAAAATCATATGATTAACGGCTTCCTATATTCACAGAAGGAGAAGACGGGGCTCTCTCAATGTGAGAGCTTCCATGATGAGTTCCTAGATGTAGTCTCAGTTAGCAAACTTGCCAGAATTCAAAACCTGCAGTTGGACAACATCATGGTCTAGCTACACACACACACACACACACACACACACAGAACCTTCAGGGCTCCTTGGAAAAGTAAACCACAGTTCAAAACCAAAGCTGGAAAATAAATGCCGACCTGCTGTTTTTCAAGACCTGATGATAAAGCAGCAAAGATAAAAATAAAGGCAGAAAGAAAGAAAAAGAGAAAGCTTTCTCTGCCTCTATAGAGGCAACATGCTGGAAGGCTGATCTGAATTTCAAAGGTCACCACTCACCATTAATTAACCACAAGGCTCTAGGCCGAGGCCAGAACAGTAGGGCAGGATGAAAGAACATGAGTTGAGGTAAAATGCTCCCTGTGTATGACAATGAATAAGGGATAGTTGTCCAGCCAGCCAAGTTACAAGTCACCAGAATTCTCCGTGGGGAGAATGATGCCCGTGGGGAAGGTGCGGGGAGATCCAGTGGCCCGGAGCTGCGTCGTCAACCCCCACGGGTCCTGCTCACGCTGGAGCTGCTGAGTCTGATTCATCAGCTCACCCACGTTTGGCTTTATGTTTTCTAATGTTTCTTCAAAGTCCAGGCTCCAGACAATCCCTGGCTTTGCTTTCACTCCACTCAGACTGGAACTTCACCCACCTCGACGGTCCTCATACGTGTTACTGGGAGTCCAGCCCTGTGTGGCCGTCGCTGCCCGTGGTTGGCGAGTATGTTTCAGGGTGTGTGAGATTGAAAGCTGCAAGAAGGAAGAAGGCAGGGGAGGATGGGAGGGAGGGGAGGAGGGAGGGGAGAAGTCTGTTTTCCCAGCCAAACCTGGAGGAGAACATGCCAGTGAGGAAAGGAGTCAGAAGAAGGGTCGGCTGACCACGTGCCAGGCACAAGGCTAGAGCTCCGTCTGTAGCAGCCACCTCGTCAGCTTTCTCGCCACTTGGTCCTCAGAACCAGGCCTATTTTGCAGATAAGGAAAATGAGGTTTAAAGAGATTGGCTAGCCTCAGGGCACACGGCTAGAGAGTGGGGGGCCAGGTGGGAGGCCACGGGTGCCTCTGGCTTCAAGTCCAATGGCATTTCTAGAACTGGGAGCCAACTTAGCAGACATAGTTAAGTCATCAGTGGTTTGCAGTGTTAAGAAACGTCTCTATCCAGCGCACCGACCCCAGCGGGAAAGGCTCCCGCACACCCGCAATTATGATTTCAGATCCACGCTGCTTCAGCTACAGTAGCTAATTGGATCAAGACAGGGATCCTGACACAAACCATAGTTCAAACCAGCTAATTAGATTAAGATCAATATAAAATCTTCTTTAGACAAAGGAGCCATTGGACATTTCTGGCAGAGCTATCTGCGGGTTGAGTCAATAGATAAGGAGAAAAAACACATGTTAAAGAGGGTTCGTGTGCCAGCATCCTTCCTCTGCTCCCTAATGAAGTGAGCAAGGGAAGCTCTCAGGAAGCAGAAGTGAATTAGTAATCAGGGGAAGCTGGGAGCTGCCGCGAATGCCCGGAGTCAGAAGTCAGAGGGCGAGGGGTCTGGCTATGCAGCCTCTGACCGTGGTTTCCTCATATCTAAAGGGGGTCTGAAAACCGAGATAATTCCCAAATCTTTCCTTGAGAATTAGAAGCTCGTTGTGGTCGGCTTTCATACACACTCTATTTTTGATCCCCAGAACAGCCCTTTAAAGGGGGTTCATCATTATTACCTTCACTTACGGAGCAAGGAGATGAGGGCTGGGGCTTTTCAGTGAATTTGCCCAACAGAACCAGCTGACGTGGAGGGACAGAGCAGGGACAGCTACACCTCCCGACAATCGAGCACAGGTCCTCAGGATGACAGCACAGTGACAAGCCAGTGACAGACCCCAGTCCTGCATCCACGTAATGCCTCTGTGTCCAAAGGTCCAAAGTTTTGAATCAGTGGTTTTTAAACTTTTCAGATCATAGGTGGCTTTGAAATCCCAGTGAAATCTGGGGACCTGATGCCTGGTGTGAGTGGGGAGGGTCACCCACACAACACGTGACATCCTGGCGCCACGGCTCCCCGTGATCCTGTGGTGCGGCATCCGCCCTGGGGCTGGGTGCCCTGCAGGGGCTCAGCTCTAAGGCCCGCCTCACGCAAACATCTCAGGAGCCTAAGGGGTCGTTTTCTCCTAAGGGGAAAGTTCTTGTATCTTATTTGACTCTCCACTCTTAGGAAAACTGATGATTAAATAAAAAGAAATCATGCAAAACTGAAGTAGTTAAAATATGCACCATGGACGCCCAGGATCCGGTCCAAAGCCTGCTTCTGAAGCGAGCAGGATGCCTGGTGAGGACGCGATTGGAAGCTGTCTAAAACAGAGAATCGAGGTGGTGCGGCGGGGGTGCTACGATCAGATCCGTCCCCCCAGATCACCCCGGCATCCTCGGCTGGACCTCGGGTTGTCCTCCCCCGTGGCCTGGTACAGTACATCGTGCATGTTTTTTGCAAGATCACATTTTTAAGCAAGATAGGTGCAAGCAGATGGTTTGCCGCCAAGCCCCCGCTAACTGGTGCATTCCCAGTTAACCCGCAGGGACCCGTGAGGCCTCGAGGATAATTACAATGCAAATTCCACATCAGCTATTCTTACGGATAAATTCTTAAGCAGAAACGTTACACAATGGTCAGCCTATACCGCAGAATGGGACCCTTAAAATAATACATAGAAGTTACCTTTTAACTTTTGATGTATTTTAAGTTTTCTGAAGCTAATTCTTAAATGCAAGTTCACGACATCTTTACACTTTTCCTGCTCACTTCTGCTTCTAAATTCTAATGTGTCCCCTAGAGGGTTAAACCTTCACAGATTGTGACCCACAACCAAATAAGGAGGGAACTCTTAGATTGGGCCAAATATAAGGCAAAATAAACTTTATAGTTAAAGATGGGAAATAACCGCAGGGAATATTTCCCAAGGCATTTTAACACTTCAGCCATAGGCTCATCTGAATGAAACGGCCATCTCTGTGGTTCAGAAGCAGCTGAGTGCAGACAGGTTCCTGCAGTTGAGAGGCCAGAACAGAGGGCACCACCAGAGGCTCTCCACGCCTCCCACCACCATTTCAGTCAGTTCCCAGCCTCGGTGGGCGAGTCCACATTTCCACGATGAGAACATCTCAACACGGATTCCAGTTCCTCTCTTAATTCCTAAGTGAGACTCTTAACCCCTTTAGAGGCAGACATCGCTCAGACTGCCCCTTCTATCAGGCTTTCCATTCTGAGCTTGGGGAACCCCTGGATGACACCCCTGAGAAGACAAAGTCTGCGACCACGTCTGAGACCAGGTGAGGGTGAGATGCGGGCGACGGTCTGGTGGCGCTAGAGTCTCCCTTGTCTCTTGGCTGCTCCCCTCTGCAGTGAGCTAATAGTTCCCCTTTGTTGCACAGTCCAAGAGCTTCTCCAGGTGCAGTGTCACGGGGCGAGGAGGGGAGTCTCCGGAGAGCGGGAGCGCCCGCACGAGGGGTCTCACATGGGTGCTCCCCTCGACCTCCGCCAGTGGCCACCGCCGCCCCCCACACCACTAATGAGGAGAGCGAGGCTTGGAGAAGCTAAATAGGGTTCCCGGGCCACAGGGCGCAGGCAGTGGAACTGGGACGAGACGCAGTTGCCTCTGATGTCACCGCCCCGAGGTTCCCCGTCCCCTCACCTCACCCCACTCAGCCAGCAGCACCCGCGGCAGCACCACCTTGGCTTCATCAGCTCCGAGCAGCTGGACCCACGTGGGGCACGGCACTCAGGGCTGAGACTCACGTGATGGTCTGCGGTACTCCACTGCACACTAAATGCATAAAGCTGCTCTTCCCCCCTTGTTTTTGGAGTTGAGATGGTTGCTGCACTGATACCAGAGAGCGCTGCCGACTGTTAGTGAGCTGCTGCTCAGGTAGCTTGGCCTGAACAGGAAAAACCAGCGCGGATAACACGGAGAGATCCCTGCCCTAGGGTGCGACTGTGTGAGTGCCCAGCAGCACACCCGCTCCAAGTCCACGCTGGCGAGTCTAACTCTTCCACTTAGTCGAATACCCTAACTTGCACGTAATAAATGCTCATTATGTTACTGCGTGCCAGACAGACGGCAAATGTATATATTATAGCAATCTGAATTTACCCTATATTAATTTAATTCACTGCATGTAAGCCCCTCAACTTCACGATAGAAAAGCAGCTGTGCTTAACAGAAACAGGTTCCCCAATGCAGAAAGTAAACCTGAGGTTACTGGGAGGGGGCAGGGGAGGGGGGAGGGGTGGCGGAGGGGCGGGGGAGGGGAGGGGGAGGGGAGGGGTGGGGGAGGGGCGGGGGAGGGATAAACTGGGAGCTGGGGACTAGAAGACACTAACCACTGTATATAAAACAGACAAACAGCCAGGTCCTACTGTGCAGCACAGGGGACTGTATATTCAGCACCTTGTCATGGCCTATAATGAAAAAGAATATGGAAGGAATATATACGAATAACTGAGTCACAAGGCTGTGCACCAGAAACTAATGCAACATTGTAAAACGACTTTGCTTCAATTAAAAGAAAAGTAGCTGAACAACCTGGCTGGTTCTATAAAGGGACCTTTCAGGCAGTCTGAGGCCACCGTTTCCCCCTCGTCTTTCTCACGCCCATCCTCTGCACATGATTATTAACTCACAGTGTCCTACAGCCAGGAATCAACTGTTTCATGCTGAAGTCACCAATTAAGCTTGATTGTGTCATTGGTGCTGGGGAGAGAAAGGGCCTCGGCTACCTCGTCTGTCATAAAACCCTTGCCTGCAAGCCGTTTGGTGGCGATGTCCCCTCCAACACGGAGATGAGCGGGAGGTTTAAAGCTCATGATGTGGATCGGTCCTGGAGGCTAATCGCACGCAGCGCGGGGAGAGGAGCCCGGCCTGCCGGTGTGATCGGCCCTGTGTTACCGCTCCCATCTACGTCTCGTCAGCGCTATCATTAGGAAGATTAAAAACCTGCGCCTACAAATAGTCCTGAAGTTTTTTGCCTTTCATTAGTGACTTATTATTATTATTACTCAAGACCTCCCTTTCTTCAGCAAAGACAATGATTTCTTAGCCCGCGTCAGGATGCAATCTACAGAGAATTCATCAGGACGAAGGCAATATTAAATGCTATTTCCAACTACCGCACGCTATTGTCAGGGGCCATCTTTGATAATAATGGCCTTAATTTATAGAAATATAAATAATACAACAGTGACACCGAGAATCTATGATCATATAAATCTGTCACAGATCAGTACAAATGAACATGGTTAAATGAAACTGAGCTATAAATATATCCATGCATCAGCTTGTGATGGAAAAAAGTTTACCAAAAAGAAAAAAAAAAGCAAAAAAAAAGCAAGAACCTCAATTGCAATAAAAATGAAAGCATCTTTAGTCAACAGAGGACTTTCACCTTGAAATACGAGCCATTTTTGCATTTTATTCTTCTGAAATCTTAAGATGCATTGAAAGTGCTTTTTTTTTAAAGGAAACAGATGTTTTACATTTACAGCCTCAAACAGTTCCCACACATGACACCACACGCCCCCTTTTATAACGTAAGTGGCAATACTACCTTATATTAGATTTTGTGCTGCTCATTGGAATAACTAGATTCACTGTTTTATGAATAACCTAGTGCAGCAGTGTTGTTGGCTTGGGTGAGTAATGCTATTTTTTTTTCCCTTTTGAAAAATACATGCACTTGCTGTTTGAAATTAATGAAATCTGTTTCCAGGAATGTTCTCTTTTCTGTAAGAGAAGTCATCTGCCTACAGCAACTGAACAAAGACATCTTCGTAATTCTTTTTTTTTTTTTTTTTAGATTTCATTTCATCGATTACTCCAGGAAAATGCCTAAATGGCTTTATACAGTTGGCGAGAGAGCATTAGAACTTTAATGCAGAAGATAAGTTGAATTTGTCCCTTCCACTATTCGTATCAAACACGGGTTATTAGAAACTCCTCTCATCGAAACAAACGGACTCAAGAACAAAATAAAATATGCAGAAAGCTGATTGTTGCCACAGGAACACACCATCTTCTTTTCGCTATGTAATATACCCTCCTACCATGAGCTGGAAGAATGTTAAACCCCACCAAGGTTTAAATGTCGCCTTGCAGATTTGGAATGTTGACAAAACCAGAACTTCATTATTTACAGTCTTGTACTTCCATCATGGGTGTCAAATAAAAATGTACGAGTGTCGCTCCACGTGGGTTTAAGGTGGAAGAGCCAGGCTTTGGAGAAGAACCCCCTTCAGCCTCTGTCCCCCTAACCCCGCCATCTCCACAGACTCCTGTAATGTGCGTGGTCAGCAGATTCACTGCCCAAAGACGCCCACGTCCTAATTCTCAGAACCTGCGATCATGCTGTGAGAGGGGACCTAGCAGAAGGGTGGTGGCAGTTGGACCCCAGGGTGCTCATCAGCTGACCTGAAAATGGGGAGATTCATCCTGAATTACCCAAATGAGCCAGGTGTCATCACAAAGGTCCTTCAAAGGGGAGGAGGGAGGCAAAGAGAGGAACTCGAGGGAAATGAGACCACTGAAGAGGCAAGCGAGATCGACCTTGGTGGCTTTGAAGATGTCCCACCAGACAAGGAACTCGGGACGCCGCTAGCAGCTGGAAAAGGCAAGGAAAGCATTCACCTCCAGCCGGAGAGGAACATCGTCCCGCCGACCCACTGGTCTCAGCGCGGGGAGACGTGCTGTGCTTCTACCCTAGGATTTAAAGGAACAAGTCTGCGTTGTTGAGCTGCTGGCCGTGGTAACTTGTTACAGCAGCAGTGACACACATCCGTGCATGTGTGTCACAAGCAGAGAAAAACCCACTCACACTTCATCCCCTGAAAAACTTCATTTAGTCGAAACTTGGGACCGTGTGTGCTGACTTTGAGCTTCATACACATTTGAATTTGAGCCAGCTGATTGCTAAAGAATTAGAATGAACAGAGAGAGTGATGACACTTTTCCAAAATGTTCTTCCTCTTTTTCAAAGACTTGCAGAGTCCTGGCCTCATTAGGAAGTGCTGGGAGCAGCGCACTCTGATCCTCATGTTCTCCTTGGTGCCATGTCCTGTCCAGGGATACGAGGACTGCCGTGACAGCCCCCGGGGGACAAGTCCCCAGCCTACAGCCCAGGCTCTGTTCTGCCTCTAATGACAGACCCAAGCACAGAGCTGAATAATTCATCTCTGTCCTAACCGGGCATTTTCCAAAATTTACACAGAATCTCCCGCCTGGGCTTCTCAGCGCTCCAGGCAGGCTGGATGCATGTGTAATTTGGCTCATAAATCAACCTCTTCGGTCCCAACATCCCGTGTTCTTCTCTAAGCCCCCTCCAATCTGTCAGTGGATCCTGCGGGATGAAGGACCCCTCTAGATGCTGTCGCAGCAGCAGTGTGAATGGAGGAAACGAACTGAAGACACAACTTCTCATTTTAATGAAGAAATGACAGCTCTGCGTGTGTGTGTGCACGTGTGTGCGCTGTGCGCGCTGCGCAGGTGCTCAGAGATCACCCAGCTCTACAACTTCATCCCCTCCCCTCGCTCGCTCATCAGCCCGTGCGCGTGAAAGCCAGCCTGGTGGCAGGCAGGGCTCCAAGGCACACAGTGAATAAGACAGACGTGGATTCTGGGCGAACAGATCTGGCACTTCTGCGGGAGAACAAGTAGTTAACTGATACAAAAATAAAGCAAGAAGATCATTTCTTATGTTGACAAGTGAAATAAAGAAACGGAAGCATTACAGGTCGGCAGGGGAGACCGCATTCGCTCGCCCGGGAAGTGGGGGCGGGCACATAGGTCAAGGGCGCCCTCTTGGCAATGGACACGTCAGGTCTGAGAGCTGGAAGGAAATGCAGATGCAGGCCTTGTCGGGCCAGGAGCACATCCTCTAAAGGCCTGGGATGCTAACAAGCTTGGCCCACAGAGGGGTCCTGCAGTCTGAGCAGGAGACCAGGAGGGAGACGGAGGGTGGCCAAGGAGGCAGACTGTCCACGGACCACAGTGGAGCATTTTGTTTTCAGTCTAATTACAAGGAAGCCTCTGGAGGGCTTGGATCAAAGTGGTGTCTCATGGTTCTTTGAATTTGAAAAGCGATTATTTTATCTTATACGTCCAGGAAAATGGGGTCCAGACAGTCGGGAGTGAGAAAGAGTGGAAACAAAATAAAAATAGGGACACCAGTTACCCCGGCACTGCAGCCACCAAGCAGGAGGCGATGGTGGCTTTGACAAGGATGCTGGTAGCAGGGGTGGTGGAGGTACATTTTGAATGTGGGATTCATCTTGATGGTGGAACTTGCAGAACTTGGCTCTGGACTGGAGATGATGGTGACAAGAGAGAAATTCTAAGGTAACTAACTGTCAGGTTTGCGGGGCTGGGGGGATAGGCTGCATGGTGACCTTGGAGACTCCAGGGGCTGTCGAGGGGTCAAGAAGGCAGCTGGAGACGGGAGTCTGGAGTTCAAAGTGGGAACAGACATGAAAGTGTCAGCACTGCAGCCCATTAAAGTTTCAGTCTCGCATGGGATCGCCGAAAAGAAAGGATGGGAGGAGGCTCCAGGGCCGAGATGAGGGACCCCGCCCCTCAGGAAGGAGGCAAAGAGGAGGAAAGAGCAAAGGAGATGGAGAGGAGCTTCTGGGGAAGGAAAAGGACCCTCTGGATGGCACTGGACTGGGAGAGAAGTTGGAGAAGACATGGTGTCATCACAGTGAAGTCTTCATGTTTTGAAAGATGCCGGGCTCTCGGGTTCCGCTGCGGGGCTTGTCCGCATTGCCATGGACAATATTGCAATTTAAGGTCCTTCTCAGCTCCAGGTCTGCTATGGGGATTTTATGCTGCTGACTGAATAACACCATAAGAGTTTTTCAGTGGCTGTGAACGCATTTGGTTTTATTGATTACAGAAAAAGGAAAAAAAAAAAAAAAACAAGCTTTTATTCTAATTCCTGGACTCCTGCTGGAGTGGCTGTATCTTGACAGTAGGGCAGCCCTGAAAGGCCAGGTTGCAGGCTGGGACGATGCCCTTATCCCAGAGATGCTGATGAGGCCTTGGGAAGCAGGCCAGGTGCAGTCCCACACCCTTCTCAAAGATGGATGGATTTGTCCAAGAGCTCGGTGGTTTCCAAAAATCCCCTTCCCCTGCACAAGACTTGTGAACAGCCCTCCGCTGTCAGGCCCGACGATCCCCATCATGACTGCGGTAGGTGGGATTCAGCAGCCTGGCCCCCACTGAGGGAAGCGAGTTCCTCTGAAGGCCTCCTTCTGCTCTGCCTGTGAGCATGTGGGGTCCAGGGTCTTCACATCCACTCCAAGCACAGAAGGCTCTTGCCTTCCTAGACACCTGAGACCCTGGGGTGCAGCCAGAGTCCTGCCCGACATTCACAGAAGTGAGTCCAGCACCCAAACGACAAATCAAGGAAGGACGGATCCGTCTCCTGACTACAAAGGATGCAGATAATCACCAGGTAGCTCACAGCTGCCTCCCCCTGGCCCACCCGCTGTAACTGAGAAAGAAGCTGTGCACAGTGAAGGCACAGACACTTAGTGTCGTTCCGTTTGACAGACAGACAACCTGGTGAGCACCCTCAGCACCCGTGTGAATGTAACAAGTGCGACTGCAAAGGGAAAACGTTATGTTTAAACAGAAACGCAGTTGAGGAGGCGCTTGCAAAAGCCTGTATTTTACCTCATCCAAGGTGAAAACACTCAGCTTTAAACTTAGCAGAGCAACAAACTCCAAGTGGTAAATATGTAAGTCTTGCTTTAAAAATATGTGTTTCTTAAACAAATGAAAGGAAAATAAAATCTTCCACATTGTCCAGCCCAGTTTTCTCTGCTCCTGGGCTAAAGATGGCTGCTAGTGAGCTGGCTCACCCTGACGGGTCCCGTGCACTCTTCACCTCCCTGGGGCATGAGCCCCCCCGGGACTTGTGGGTGGTGCAGCGTCTGGGCCAGGCTGGGACTCAGGTGTCTGGCGACAGCTTGAAATAGGCCAGCTGACAACACGAAGTGTTACTGCGTGCACTTGTACAGGTCTCACATTGATGAGTCAATAGACTGCTTCGTTTCGTACACTAGTCAAGTCAGTCTCTTCACTGTCTTTAAATACCCTAAATTTTAACATTCAAAAACAATATTCTGGTGCCCAACATGAAAAAGAAAAAAGGAGGAAGGAGAAAGAAAGTGTGGGGGAGAGTTACCATCAATGCCTTTTAGAGGTTCCCAGAGGTTTCCATAATGTGCTAGAAGTAATGATTTAATATAATCGTATCATAAATGTTATATACACAAAGGTCAGTGATACGGGAGGGTGGTCTCTTGTTCTGCACACTCTCAGTACCTAGTGCCCAACACAATTCAAAGTCACTCAAGCCAAAATCCAAGTTTGTCCCCTCACACTCAGTGAGAAGTTTAAGGCTGGGGCTGACTAGGTGGACACCAGTTATGGTACCATCAGCGTTCTCTCCCTGTTTCTCTCAGCATCCATCCTTCCATCAGGCCGACGTAATTTCCCAGTAACAAACACCGTCATCCTCTGCCCTCCCTGTGATGCGGGAACCCTGAAGGATGCAGGTTTCCATCATCTCGGCCTCCGGGGTCTGGACCAGGGACCCATCTTTCTCCCAGAGCCCACGTAGCAAATCCATGGGGTTGTCTCCCTGGGGCCTGTGTCATTCCCGTGTTTACCACTCGGGCCAGAACAGAGAACAAGGGGTGACCCGAGGAGAGGGGGAGGGCGTGTTCCTCAAAGGAAGGAGGCGCTCTTTCCAGGAAAAGACAGGGAGGGGTGGCGAGCAGAGCAAAACCCCAGCTGTCCCCTGCAGCCGGCCAGCAAATGCATGTCCAATTAGAGGCCAGTTCCGTTTCCTCACTTGCTACCAAGTACATTTCAATAGTGACAACCAGTCCAGCTGAAAAATAGAGTCTCTCTTCCTGGGGCATTAATATGAGAAAACAGCATGGGTTGGGGGTTATTCTTGGGTTAGTTCATTGGGTGAGGCAGTAGGGATGGAAGATCTGGCTTAAAAAGCATCAGTGCTGCTGAAATGGTTCTGATATTTTCCTTCAGAACTGATAAATAAAATTTAAGACATTCTGTCAGAAGCCTCATGAGCAATTTTGTCCATTTTTATCCAAATGGTAAACCACTATTACAGCTACTACTGCATCAAATGCACAGTAAAAGGACAAAAAAATTCCAGAACCTCATATTATATTAATATGAGCTAAAAGTATACATATACATACATATACACATACACATAGCTACACATACAGACACAAGTGGACAAAAGAAATTCTAGATCCACAAATATGTCTTTTTTTTTTTTACTTGTTCTGGGAGCTCAGACAAGAGCCAAGTAATTGAAGAGCCCTGGTCTGGCATTGACATGCAAATGAGCCGGCGGTGGGACTGCGTTTGCTCTGTCCCGGATCTCCACGCGACACCCGACTATCCTGTAATTGATGTACACGGAGAAATCAGTGAACAGGCACAGCTCTTATCACTTGTGAACACATGTTAAAAATTTACTCCCTGCAATGGGAAATGCTCAAATCCAACTTACTAATGCAGGCTAATGTGCTTGACAAGTTTATTCACATGCAAAGTATATTTTGAAGCTATTTATCTTTCTTTTAAAAGGGCTCACTGCCTTAAAGATGTCTTTGGAGTCAGGAGCCTCTGATTTCTGCCTTAGAGGTCCAGCCTTGTGTCAGAGAGCAGAATCCGTCCCGCCAACACGGACCCCTGGTGACAGTGCTCCCCGCAGGCTTTTCCTTACCAGGCACCCAAATGTCACTGCTTCCGTCCTTCTCAGAAGACTGGCACTGGAGATCCGTGTTTCAGGGCTCACATATTAGACCAAATATGATGACAAATTTGGTTCCATGAAGGGAGTAAGGTCGTGATCATCACAAGCCCTGTCACTTCCGAGAGCTCTGCCCCCAGGAGACTTGGACCGAACTCCCTTCCAGGGACCAGACTTCGGGCAGGAAAGCAGCCCCTAAGCTCAGGTAAGTGGTCCTTGCCACCTTGAGATGCCTGCCTTTCCCGTTCCAGAATCTCCTCGACTCAAGGCGGCATCCGTCGGAGCCTCGTGGCTCTGCGACAAAGTTACAGAGACATCCTGCGACAAAGTTGCAAAGCCTGTTTTCATCAGCCTCGGTTTATGTATCTGTTGAACCTGGGCTAAGACAGAAACCATCTGTATAGAATCATTTTTTTAAATCTACTGATCATCCTTTTTTTCCTTTCTTCTTTTGATTGACGTGCAGTCAGTTTACCGCGCTGTGTCAGTTGCTGGTGAACAGCATCACGCCTGTCATACACGTACACACAGACACTCCTTTCACATGCCTTTTCCTTATCAGTTACTGCAGAAAGCTTGACGATAACTAGGTCTTCAATAAGGAAAGCAGACAAATGTATCCATTGTGGAAAATGGGCACATCTCTCTAAACTGAAGTACAGCAAACACTGACCTTCAGGGTCTGAGATTTCTCTGGAAATACTGTATGACGCTATTCCTCGAGTCTAATTCCCTCTATTTCAATAATGTTAAAAATTGCGGTAGGAAGAGGAGAGAGGCTGTGACAGAAAGCAGCTCTGTGAGGGCGATCAAGAGACCTGGGCTCTCCTGTCACTGGCTTTCCCTGTGGATCCAGGAGAACCCCGAGGACCTCCCTCGGCCTCAACTTACAAATCCGCAAGATGAGGGCTTTTATGTGTGTTTTAAGCGCTCATCTCTTACACAATGCTAACTGATCATTGCTCTCATTTAGGGAAAACCAGAAGGACACCTGGGTCCTGACAGTGGTGGATGCCAAGTTGTAAGTTTCAAGCCCCTTGAAATATAATTAGAGTCCCCGCCTTTCTTCTGTGTGTCTCCTGGAACTGCTGTCTGTATTCTTATAAAAATTAAGCAGAACAAAACCTGAAATCTAGGTGTCCTATAGGCTAAAACTGTGGGAGAAGTTACAATGCTGAAAAGCAGCCTGGATGTGGCGGAGAGTGTGCACGTCTGACCAGTTCGCAGGTGGAGCTGCTGGTCCCGGGCCCACACTGTGAGAACCACTGGCATTACGTGTGTACGGGATGCTAACACTGAGTTAAAGCCATTAGAAGTCACTCTGGGGGGGCTCCCAATTTTTCGCCTTTTTGAAGAGTTCTCTAAAATTAAAACCTAGGTAAGGTTCCCAAAGTTTGAACGCATTTTTACCGACCCAAAGCACCTTCTACCATGAACAGGCACCGTTTTAGGAATACCACGGCAGGCAGGCAGGCAGGTGGGCGGCCTGGAGCAGGTGCGGTCACACAGCATGGCCCTGTCCCCAAACCACACTCAGCTGAAGAAAGGCAGTGCCGCTGTGAACCTCCTCTGCGTCCTCCTTCTTCAGTGCCGCTACTGGGAGCAACTGTGAGGCTCAGGGGGCTCTCCAAAGGCCACGTCTCACGTGACAAAAGTGTGCAGGGACGGCTCCCTCTCCATCCTCAGACACACCAAGGGGAGCACACGAGGTCATTGGGAAGCCCGGCAGGGACACGTGTGATGCTCTCGGCGACGCCGTGCGTGGGGCTCTCCTCGGCCGGAGCAGGAGGCCGCTGCTCACACCCGTGGGAGGCTCAGTTTCCAGTCCAGGAAGGCCTCACGCTCCCGGTAGCTGCACTGATGTGTTCATCACAGGACCAGAAACACGCGTACAACACACTGACAGCCACGCATGTCAGCATGTCAGCACAAACATTCAGAAACATGCCTTGAGATGTCATTTCAGGTTCTTTCCTTCCTGCAGCTAAGGACGCAAGGGTGCTGCGAGGCCGCGGTGGTGCAGGGGAGGCGTCTGCGCTTTGAAGACGGTTGGCTCCCCCTGAAATATCCCGTTTAATCATTTGCACCGTCTGCCCCCAGGCATCCCCGCTAGTGAGACGGGGCTCTCACCCCGGGATCCGGCCGGGAGACTCAGAGAGGAGGGAGCTGACCGGCCTGTCTCCTTAGGGACGGATTGACAACCAAACCCCCAGAGGGCCCCCCAGGGGCCCCGCACAGAGGACCTCCCTAAATCAGTTTCTCCCTTCTTCCTCCATCTTTTGTCAGCCGGCACGTAGCATCTCTCCCTCTTGACGTCAATCCATCTACGGAGTCCGGACATTTCTCTTACAGACCTGGAAACTGAGGCCGAAAGAGTTAACAGCCTTTCCGAACGTCAGGAAAGAAAACCCACCCAGCTCCAGAGCCAGACTGAACTCCGTGTCACCGCACGCCAGGCTGGTGTCCGGTGTCCTGGGAGGGAAGACACAGAAATGCTGGGCTTGGTTCTGCTCCTTCTGAGTCATTCTGTGCGGTGCTCCTCTTTCCTGCTTATGGTGAAGCTATATGAGGGTTTCTGAATCTGGGCACCATTGACGTTTGGGACAAAAATGTCTTTGGTGTGTGTGGAGGGGGGACCTTATGCCCTGAAGGATGTCATAGCTGAGACAACCAAAAACATCTCCTGACTTTTTGAAATGCTGTCTGAGGGGCAAAACCTCCCAGGCTGAGAACCATTTAAATTACCCTTTGGCAAATAATAGGCAGTTAATATATAGCAAGTATTTTACATGTGAAAAGGAACTCTTATAAAAGGGTATGTGTGGGAGGCACATTTGTGAGCCGTGTGTCTGCCTCGTTCCGTGTGTGTGGCTGGAAATGATAAAAAGGGGTTCCACGAGATTCTGTTTGGTTAAATCAAAATTCATGAGGCTTCCATTTCTGGCCGAGATGGAGCCAGAGTGACTGGACTTACCTTTCTGCTGGAAACCAGCCAAACACCAGGAACAGCAGTTTCAGACACTGGCCCTCAGGCAGGCGGTGCAAGGCTCCAGAGAGGGGACAGTGGGGGCCTGCCACCAGCTCCGTGGCTGCCCGAGTGCGTCCAGGAAGGCGCCTCCCAGAGCTAGCAGGTGGGCATGGGAGTGCTTCTGACCCGGGCGTCTCAGAACGACACATCTTGTGTGACCGTGATGGACGCAACATCACCACTTCCTGTCCAGTGCACAGCACGGTGGTGTCCCCAGGCCCGTGAGATGCCACCCTGCAGACAGGAAGGACAAGCCCTGCCCCCCGCCTCAAAGTGGGGGGCCCACATTTGAAATATGCTTATGGTACGTGGAACGATTTCCTGTTTCATAGAAAATGTCTCCTTTCTACGAAGGCTGTTCTCTTGGTTTACAATTTCCCCACGTAATTTTAGAGAAAAATAATTGCATTTTTTTAAATTTTATTTTTATTGAAGTGATTCACAATGTTAGTCTCAGGTGTACAGTAAACCGACTCAGTTAGACGTATACATACACATACATACATATACATATATTTTCAGATTCTTTTCCATGATAGCTGATTACAAGAAATCTTTGTTTTTTTTCAGTACTTGCATTCTTGTTAAACAAATATACATTTTCTTACTGACTAAAAACAGTGTTCTTTTCAATCGGGCTACCATCACTCGTGTTCATCTGCTTTCTGATGTGTGACTCAGCAGCCCTGGCACTGGACAACCCCACCCCAGCCCACCGCACCCCAGGGAGAGGAGAGGGCTCCCAGCCAAACAGAAACAGAGGGAGTGGATTGTGCTGTCCACTTGCCAAACCTCAACTTCCCTTTCTTTTCAAAAGAGGTGATACGCTAATAATAATAATACTGACGCTAAGATCAGGATCGAGTCCGCCTCCCACGTTTGCAGTGTGGGACAAAGGCGTTCCTGCCTGTGTCGTGCGCGCACAGCCTGCGCGTCCCAGGCACTGAGACAGCCACTCCGCTGCTGTCACCGTGACTGCTACTACGTTCATTCTTGTGAGAAAAAGAAAGCCGTCTATGGAGAAGGGGGAAAAGCCTGGGCTATAAGCCCGGCTCTGAAATCTGCTTAGCCGTTTAACCACAGGAAGTCCATGATCACCTCTTGCCCTATTTTTCTGCCAGCAAATAGTGATATTGATGAAACCTTTCTCAAAGCATCGGGGAGCCGGGGTCCAAACCCATGGCTGTTGGATTCCCAAACCCTTGCTGTTTCATGTCCCATAAACCCCAGTGACTGGTGAGTCTGGCCCTAAAAGCCACCCTGTCGTTTGGAAGGCCCTCAGACGCCCGCACCCTGAGTGGTGGGTTACCAGGTCCCGCAGCCCTCGAGGTTCACACGGAAAACAACGCCGGACAAACGCGGACTTGTATCTGCTCTTATCTCTTTCCAGAGAGTCGATGCCACTCCCAGAAAATTCCTTCTGAGTGGTGCCTGGCCCACCATCTGCGGACACGCCAGTTACCTAGACAAACCTTCCTGTAGCAGGAAGTGCGGGGCCGGCAGACATGACTCAGAGCCCCAATTAAAAACGGAAATTTGCATTAGGAGGTCTCACTGCCTGTTTCAGTTGGGAGCCGCAGCTCTTGCCTCCTTCCTTCCTAAGGAGAGAGGGACATGGGGCTGTGCGTCTGGGTTTTGGTGGAGGGCGGAGGGTGCCGTGTGAGCGTCTGGATTTGAGCTGCTCGTTGTGGGGGAGGGTCCGTCCGAGCCCCAGCAGCTCGCAAAGGTCTGAGAGGCGCCCACGTGGAGGACCGGAGGGCCTCCTCCCCTCTGGGCTCTCTCTGTCTCTTTAACTCTTCTTCCTCGTCCCCTGCGAGACCCTGGCCGCCCCTCGCAGCTGTGACCTCTCTCAACTGTCAGCCTCAGATTAACTGATACTTCATCAATTTCCCCTGAACTGCATTTGCAACCCGGTCTCAGAGGGACGGCCAAGTGCATCAGATGCCATGCACCAGCCTCCCAGAGCCAGATTTTCTTCAGGACGACGGGGGCATTTTCCAATCTTCTTGCAGGGGGACTTCGCCCAGAGGGGGGAAAGCGGGAGCCTCTGATTATTCCTTGTAAATTTTTCATGAGGACATCTGCCCTCGCTCCGCGCCTCCGGAGCTGCCCCCACCGCCCCCCTCCCTGCATTCAGGCCTCCTGACAAGGCATGAAAAACGAGAATGATTGGGCTCAGTCCCCATTAGCCAGGAAGTGACTGCCAGGAGGCTGGGATTTCAGTGTCGGGAGGGGCGGGCTGCTGGAGAGGGGTCTTGGAAACAAAAGGCCAGCGGGAGATGGATGGCTCTTAGGTGAGTCTGCAGACTGAGGCCCCTCCAGGGGTGGGCGGCCTCACTGCACAGATGGTCCTGGATGATGAAGCTGGCCTGGCCCAGGGACGGATGTGGGGTCTGCGGACCCCACTGATCTGGGCCCGGGAACTGGGCCCCCCCCCCCCCGTCCTCCCCTCCTTCCTCTTTTACTTCTTGGGGCGGCCTCCAGCGTGGTGTGGGGCGCCAGCCTCCCTCCCTGGGCTACCGTATTCATATTTCCCAAGTCAAAGCCAGGAAAGAACGTACAGAACCGGGAGAGGGACCCACGTCCTCATCCAAATAATAAAATACGTGTAAGCATCGTTTTGCAAACACCAGCCGCTGACCAGCCGCAAACCCCTCTCTGTCCACCCCAATCAGACGCGAGCCAGCAGCTCCTCGTTAACGCGTCCGATCCTGCGGTGTCCTTTGTGTGCTCCCTCTCGAGTGGCATGTGCTTCAATTTATTTTTAATCTTCTAAGTGATGTCGTAAGGGCTGCCGCCCTGGTGACACGTGAAGTCGGTTCTCCCGGGCTGTTTCGCCGGGAGGCCTCCTTCCACCCACCCTGGCCCGGGGGCTCAACGGAGACCGCGGTCAGAAAAAGGCCTCCAGCGGGGAGGGGTGGGGGAGGCGCCTGGAAAGGAGAAGGCCGCCGAGGCGGTAAATCTGTGCAGAAACCCCGCGCACACCTTGGGAACGCCGCCTTTTGTGCTAAGGGGGGCCCGGTCCCCGGGGAGCCGCGGGCGGCCCTCCGTGGACCAACGGCGCCACCCAGTGGTCACCCCTTGCCATGTCCCCTGCCTCCGCGAACTGGGGGAGAGAGAAAATGAGCTGTGTGAATTGTTGCCCTGAACATCACATCTTTAAGTCGTTATCCACATGAAAGAAGGCCTGGTACTGATTCAAAGCCACCTTGATGGGAAAATCTGAGAAGGCCCATAAAAGGCAGTGCGCAGAGCTGAGGAACTTTTTTTTTTGCAGTTGTTTGCTTTTGAGTTATTTTTTTTTCTTCCAAATAGCTATCCTCGCGATTACATCCTCCACAAGGAAATAAAATTAAATACATGTAGTTAATTGCTGAATTAACTTGTAGATCTATACCACAATCTAATTCAAAGCTCTAAACAATTGAAACGCCACTGGTTGGTGGGAGGGCGGGGTAGGGCACCTCCTCCACCCCAAAGCAGGAAGAAGGGGCAGAAATACCGGGGAACTGGGAGTCAGGCAGGTGCGGGAGAAACTTGCCCCAACGCAGATGGCACACGGTTCATGACAGTAGGTGAGTCACCTTACTGTTGGTGTGTTAATGTTGTCATCTATGAAACGGGTCATCTGTGCAGTGATTCTAACTGATGCAGCCAACACAGATGGGCGTTCCTACTATGACCACGCTTCCTCTGAATCCCTGAATCCCTGTCCCTGTTTTTGATGTCATTCTTCTTCTCCACCTCCCCTTCGATCTTGTCCCTGCTCCTCTTCCCAGACCTGAGGGTCTCACCTCCACCCCGCCCTCCTCCTGGAAAGCCTCCTCCTGGGTGCCCTCGCCTTTTTCCTCTCGATGGTCTTCTGACAACTCTCACTCCTTATCTAGAATACCATTGTCCGGTTTTGTTTTGTCTAATCACCTACTCATTTAGTAATAATCTGATATTTATGCCCTCATTCATCATATACACGGACCTCTGAAGATGTGTACAGTATAGGATGAGGAAAGAAAAAATGAACAAAGTTTTGGATTAATTTTAATTTTTCATTTAAAAATAAATAACTTGTATTTTCATAAGAAATATTTTATCAGAAAGAGTAGTTCAATGAAAGAAATATGGTTAAATATGATTTATTATTTTGTATGTTGGTTTGACACTTTGTGAGACAATGAACCTCTAAGTTCAGTTTATTTCTTATATTAAATTATTGTCATGGTTGAAAAATATACTTCACGTGAGTACATAAATCCAAATAGAAATGAATCATTAGTTGTGCTTTTGAAATTTGGGCACCACGTTCCAATTCCATTCAGCAGTTGTTTGGAGATTTGTGGTGATGGTGGATGTCAGAATTCAGGTACTCAATTTTCTTTTTTATGAATGTCAGTTTTTCTTTCGAGCTTACACTTATGCCATTTGTAAAATTTTATCCAAGGGACAACACCTCATTTTAGAAAATTTTTTAAAATTATATTTTTGTTAAGTTTTGATAATCTACAGATTTTACACATATATTATATTTGGTATACATAATGTACTATTTTGTTGTCACTGTTGATGTATATTTTGAAAATAAAATCACATCATGGTAGCATCACTTTTGAATTCTAATTCCAAGTTGCTCACTCTCTGCAGTGTACATTTCTCTCAAAAAGCAGTTACTTTCTCATTCATTGTTTAGAAGTTACCTGTGGACTGAAGAATGGACTTAGAATTACTCGTTTAGTTATTTTCAATTTATTCATTAAAAAAAATCTGGTTGGCAGCATTGGATGACAACTGGCTTTTATCACATACTCCCCCAAAGCACGACTTGAATTGAACAAATAATTTTCATAAGTCTATTTCACATTTAACTCTTAAGGACTTTGCAGTAAACAATAATCGTGTGTACTAAAGATTTTTATATTTATGTCCCATATCTTTATATTTATGGCCAAACATTTTAAAGTATCTCTTACTAGGAATAATGCTGTGAATGAATGACGTGTGCCAGCTTCCTTTGGTTCTTGACAATTAGATAGAGCGTCCCTGGTTGCGTTAACATCATTTTTTTCCCCATAAACTGTCGTTTTGTTAACAGAATCGCCTGCTGCTCAGAATAGAGCTTCTCTAATACATCTTTCTTTAGTAGATCACAGAGAAGTTGTCCTTCGTGTATTTCAGAATTGAAACTGAACTTAGCAAGGTCCAGAAGGTTGGACATGTTAGAAACAGCTGTGCCCAGCTGTGGAGCAAAACCCCCAGACTCAGTCATTTAACCTCACATTGGCTCCTTCCAGTCCTGCGTAACATTTTTATGTGTCTTCCCAAATCGCTTGAAGACGAAGGATGCAATTTTGTATCTACCATATTATTTTCTCTGTTGCTCCAGCCATTTTCATCCAAAATATTAACAATATTTTATTAATTGATATGCTTTACGTCTTTTTCCCCTAAGGGGGAAAAACAAAAAACTTGGAAGAGACTTCTAAAGAATTAGCATTGAGTTCAGTAGAATTTTGCACATTATGGGACTAACTAACGTAAACTTTCAGCACGGCTGAAGATCCACGCCTGCTCGTCTTCGCGTTTGCGTTCTTAGTCTTCGGTGTCTTCCCAGCTGGGATGGATCTGCACTTTCCTTAGGTAACATGTCAAGGCGTGAGCTCTGGGCCCACAAAAAGTGAGGTTCGCGGTTAACGACAGCGGACTTCAATCTCTGTATCAGATAATTTTTATAACGTTAGAATTTGTGTTCACTATTTTAAGATTTTATTAGATCGCCACCCTTTTAGCCTGTTTTTAAGGGACAGAGAACTCAAATCCTGACCAGGACATTCGGCAGCTCTGTCGGCCCCTCCGTGCTCACCCGTGCCCACGGGATTCGCGTCAGCCTCGAGCCACGGGCTTTGCAGGGATGCTTTTACGGTGTCCACCACTTTGAGGGGTTAGCAAAGCTAAAACGGGGTTAAATAATCTATAATAAAAGCCCTTGACCAGAGATAAGTTAACTGCAGTCGCTCACAACACTAACACATAGGGCTGTGCGTGGCACTGCCATCGACCCTCTGCCCGCGGGGACGCTGCGTGATGCGTGCGGAGCCAGCCCCGCGGGTCCCCAGGCGGCGGCGCCCGCAGGCGCAGTGAGGCTGATCTATTAGGGAACAGTTCGGGAATAAGGCAGACTTGTGTTCGCAGATGTGTGGTTTCACCTGCAGGAAACACCGGGCGAATGCAGTGCACTGCTCCCAGCTGAGCCGAGCCCAGGAACACTCGCGTGCACACACGCACACACGTGCACACACATGCACCCCTCCATCGTCTCCCAGGTGCCGCAGATCACCAGGTGCGTCGCGAGCCACACCCACCGTCTGGACTTTCCCTCCAGCTCCTCATCTCCCTCCTCCCTCCATGTCACCACAACTCACAAGCCGACTCCTCAACAACCTCAGGCCTTTCCCCACCTCAAGTGCCACGTTCCCTGCAGTGTTGATGCGAGCCTTCACCATTCAGTAAGGGCAGAGCTGTATGGCTGTCTTTACAAGGTTCTTATCCTTCTTCATGTCGCTGACAAAGCTTTCTTTGAGTGTTGGGCGCCTGGATACCTTTAACCTGTAACTGATTAGTTGATTGCCGATTTTGCATAGTTTGGTGACTTTTAGGGAGAGATGCCTCCTGTTATAGCAGAACTGACTGCGTAACTAACTTAATTCCCTTCTTTCTTGTCTCTTCCATCAACTTGCAGCCAAAAAGCATCCCTAACATATTCAGGCACCTAAACGGGATAGAAGGGGCTAGAAGAGCTTATCAGAGAAAGTGGGCCAAGCTAAAGGCAGAAGGATGGATGGGAAGAGGACTCAGGGCCAAGGAAACAGAAGCCTCACTGATGTTCCCTCAGGTGCCCTTTGTGCATCATTTCAGCCGATCCGCACAAGAGTCCTGTGAGCTAGACGCACGGACCCTCATTTTAGATGCAGGAAGAGGAGCCCTGAGTCACCAAAGGCTCACTGACGGGGGTGCATCTTTCGCAGCTGTCAGACACGAGTACCCTCCATCCTTGCATCGTGCTTGGCTGGCACAGTTGCCCACGGAGTGTCCTGGCTCTAATTCTGACCTGCCAGGTATATTAATAGGAATCTTGTGTCCTGGCTCCTCAGAGAAAAGTACACAGAAGGACCAGTGAGCTGTCACCTCGCCCAGGGAGGGAAACACCCACCAGCAAAGCTGAAGGCTTGACAAGAGGAAGACGTTGGGGCCATCTGGTCTACCCACCCTGATCGCCTCCCTGCTGTGGCCAGTGGTGGCTGTAAGGAGCACATTTCCACTGAAAGTTCATGAAAGGGGCAGCTCCCGGTGGAATTATTTAGTGTTTCACAGACGACGGCTCCTGGTACCAGCTCTTCCTGCTGTGGCTGCCTGCCACTCACTATCAAGGGTGGCTTCCACCAGCAGCAGCTCCCGGAGGTCGCTCCAAGGGAGGCCACAACACCTGGAAACAGCTGCTTCCAAGACCTGGCCCCGACGAGGACTCTCACAGCGCCCGGCGCTTCCTCTCGGTTGAAACAGATGTCGGTCCTTGGCTGCCGGCCAGACTGGCACCGTCTTCCCACATGGTGGCAGGCACCGGCCGTGCACATTTGAGGAAGTCATTTTGGCTTTCTTAGTTTCAGTTTCTTCTTACATACAATGCAGTGCCTCTCAACGTCATTGTAACAGTTCACTGGGGTAAGATATATAAGGCGTGGGGTCATAAAAGGCACTTAATCCATAACAGCCCCCTTCTCTTCCTTTCATGTTTGTGTGTGCGTGGTGTGTGTGCGTGTATGATGTGTGGTGGATGGGTATGAGTGTGTGTGTATGGTGTGTGTATATGTATAGTATACATGGTGTGTGTTTATGGTGTGTGTATAGTGTGTGTGTATGGATATATGTGTGTGTGGTGTGTGTGGTGCATGGTGTGTACATGTATGGTGTGTATGGTGGGGGGTGTGAATGGTATGTGTGTCTGTGGTGTGTGCACGGGGTGTGTGAGTATGGTCTGTGTGTGGTGTGCGTGTGCACGTGTGCCTGTGCACTCTCCCCTCTAGAGCACAGTTCATAAGAAGGTTCTGGGCGCATCACTTTGCTGTGACGCAGCTCACACAGTAAAAGCCCCTTTTTAGAACTGAGAATCATGCGCTGTTAGAGAAGGATTATTTGCAGGAAAAATAACAGAAACCCAAAGAGGTTAAGTCACTTGCCCAAACCAAGCCATTATTTTAGGCAATATGATGTCATGAAAAGAGCAGAATCTGGAATTCAGTCAGCCTGAGTTTGGATTCCAGCTCCATTACCTCCAGGCTGGGTGACATCAGGCAGGGGCCCACGGGGGCCTCAGTGTCCTCACGGTTCACAAGGAGGGGCTGACCGAAAGGCCTGGTGAGCAGCCGCATGGGCCCACGTTGTCTGGCAGTGGACCGACCAGACCGGGTGCATGGGTGGGAGTGGCTGCTCTGATGGGGCAGGGGGGCAAGGGGAGGGGGGCAGGTTCCAGACAGACCTGAGCCCCATCTCATCAAAGGTCAGATTGTCCCAGATCCTGAGCCCGTGGGATGCCATCCAATTCCACCACGACCACTGGACGCGCCGCGTGCAGTGAAGGCCGCGCCCCAGGAGGGAGCCCAGGCCTGTCTGCTTTGCCTCTCCCTTGCTCCCGCCTTTGCGTGGTTCTGACATACACCCAGCGCTTAGCTTCCGATGTGCTTTGTTCTCTTTGCTTGTTCCTTGGTGGATCACAGACATGGGTGTGCTGATCTGATAGGTCAGAAGGTACGTGCTGGCGTGTCCGGGAACCTCTGCACCCACAGGGCACACACCCCATCAGCCAACAGGCACCTGCACGTCCCACTCAGAAACCACCTGAAATTAGTTTCCTCAGCCAGTGGTCCAGCCGGGTCTCCCTCCTGCAGGGAACTGCGGGCAGAGAGGAACAGTCACCTCGTTAGTCTACTACCTTCTTTCATCACAATTTTTAGTAGAAGTACAGCTTCCCGTGAACTTAATTTGGCGCACCTTGTGAGGACATAATTCACATCTTCCACTTAAAAAATAAGACAAGACGATTTATGGTACCCTTTTCTGCATATCCAAAGGAATCCCCATAGGGTCAAGCATTTTACAAATATCATTCAGGAGCTGGCAGCTTTTTAGAATGAAAATCGCATTGTACATCATCTTAATGAGAAGTACCGTCCTTCAGAGACACCAGGCTTTTTATAGAGCACTTAGCTTCTCCTCGTTTCCTGACCAAGGTGATCTCTGTTGCCAACCAGCTTCATGCAATCTGCTGGGCACAAAGGAGCACTGGACAGAGACTCAGAGGCCCCGGCCAGGACCTACTGCATGACCTTGAGCAAGACCCTGGGTCCCAGCATCCATCCCTGTTGTCACATGGTCATTCAGAGACACAGCCAGGAAGGGCTCCCCTGAGCCTACCTCAAACACCAGGCTCCTAACCCGCATTGTGCTGCCCTCAAGCCCACCTGGAGCTCCAAGGGATTTTTGATCCCAGGTTAAGAAATGTTGCTCTAGGTTATGTGACCAAGAGTGCTATTCCTGGATGTCACTGGGTTTTGAGAATTACATGAAGTCATGCATTGAAAAATAGGTTGCCATTTATAAAATATAAAATATTACTGTTCTCGATCGCTGCTTTTTCTGACTGCTGGCTTTCACGTGGCCCCTTGTACCAAGTGCTCCCAAGGCAGAGCTGCACGCTCGTTCACCACCCTCATCCTTGGCCTTGAACCACTTTCCCTGGCCGGTCAAGGCATCTCGAGTCATCCTGGTTCCAAACCTCTGCCCTGTCCTTGCTCTGTGTTCTTGCAGCTCCGTTCCTGACTCCCACCAGGCTCCATGTAAGCTCTGGTTGGTCTCCTGGCTCCTCCTGACAATGATTTTCATCCCACTGTCCAGCAGCATTGGCCTTGCCGCCTCAGACCAACCTGCCCTCAGGACACTCACAGTGGGCTCGCTTTGAGGTACCCTTAGCCCACGGGGCCACCCACATATCCGCTGCAGCGGAGCACGGAATCGCTCATGAAACAGTCGCTTAGGATTTGCTGAATACTCTTGTGGCAGAAAAAGAAGGCTCTTAATAATTGGAGCAAGGTGCTCTGCAGAGGCATGAATGCCTCACTCATGATATCTTATCCCTAATAGAAATCTTGGCAAATGACCCATATTAAAAATAACCCCATGTTATTATTATTGGGGGATGTCAATCTCTGCTGAATGCACTCCACCCCGGGAAGGTCCCTGGAGCGGTGCTCTTCGCAGGCAGGATGGGAGGAAACAGGAGGCAGGGCTGTGTCAGGAGCGGAACGTGCTGATGCCGCGTGGGGACTGGTAGACCCCACTGTCCCCACTATTCCTCCACCGGCTGCACTCTCTCGAGGGACCCTACTGAGGACAGCTTCCTGCAGGGCAGTCAGCTCAGTTAGACTGGGCGAACCAGTCTAACCATCCTGCAAGTTAACTGGAGCCTGGAATTCCGTGCTGAATTTCTCATGACATTAGCAAAGCACTCACGCATCCCTCCGTGGAATTACAACCCTATTATGTACAATTGAGTATACATTACTCCTTATTTTCATGTCATTAGCTCGGAGAAAGCTATTTCTAAAGCACTGAAGTATGTAAGAGCTACTTAGGGGCAGAAAAAGCTGAACCAGGGAAGCAAGATGCAAAACACGGGCAGAGGAAGCTGCGTTTTTAGCGGCATCTTTGCGTGTGGACCAGGGCAATTAAACAACCGTAACGTGTGACAAATCGTATTTTTTTCCATTTTAACTGTTGTATAGTCAACTCTGGATCTGAATGCGCCTGTGCAGAATAAGCATTACACTGAGAAATGCTGTAAATTCGACCCTGCCTCCTCTGACTTGTGTCTACACAGATTTCCTTGCAAGAAAGATACAAGCCTTGGGGCCAGATTGGGAAGAAGGTAGAGTTTTTCCCAATACCTACGGCATTTTTTTAAATGACAACAGCTGCCCGTTACTGAACTGTGTTAGCATATCTGCTAAATGGACTGCGAAGCAGGGTGAGCAGCTAGACTGTTATCACGAAGGTTCAAATCCTGGCTCGGCTATGGGATCACCTAGCCTTCCCTCTTGCCGCACTTTTCTCATCTGTAATATGGGGCTAAAACAGTGCCTACTGTGTGGGTTTTCTCAGGAACAAAGTGAAGAATGAGCTCAGCGTAGGGCATGTGGTAGACCCTTGATGAATGCTTGTTATTTTTTATTATTACTGACTCGTGAAAGTAGGCAACTCATAACCATTTTGAGCTCAATGTTCTCATCCAAAAAGTAGGAATAATAATAATCCTTACGTCACAGCATTACTCTGAGGACAGAAAATGATCATGGCGGCCACTGGTCTTGTTAAGCGCTGTGGGTTAGAAGGTCAAGGAGTTTTGGAGGATGGAAGAGTCTAGTGTCATCGTGAAGAATGAGAAGGGCAAGGGGGCGCATCCTACAGGGGAGTAGAGCATCTGGGAGGGCCCTCGGATGCATCCGCTGTCATACCATCGCCTCAGGGCAGAAGGGAGCGGAGGGTCCAGCTGCCAACAGGGTGAGACATACAGGGATGGCATCAGGGCAGCTTGGCTGGAGCAAGGAGATGCGGCTGGTTACGGAGGACCTGACCCCACTGAGCCACGGGAGGCAGCCTAGGTGGACCCCTGTGCCTGAGGAGAGGAGAAAGGTTATGCGCTCAGGTTTAAGTTGATGCGAAGGAAGGCAACTGGAGGAAGCGAAGTGAGTCGGTCAGCTGCACTTGAGGTTCTGCCAAGAAAGAACGGGAGACATGAGGATGCCTGCCCTGGTGATGGTCACAACTCATTTTCCGCTGCATCACCCCTGGTGACCCGGGTGACACCTTCAGCAGTGCCCCCCCTTGCCCACGAAGTCACCGATCCACAGGTTACCCATAGACCTGTGCGCTTCTGGTGGGCAAACAGCTCAAACTGGAGAACGAGTCCCATTGCTGCTGAGGGAATCCTCCAGCCCAGGTGGAGACCAGGCTGAGCGGGTGGGGAGGACCCGGCCGGCAGCCCCTGGGGGGGTCTGCGTGTGTGGTCCAGCGATGCTGAGTGAGGTCAGGGGAGCGAGCAGGGGCATGGGTGGGAGGAGGGGTTGCAATGGTTTCCAGGGTGGAATGAAGTCTTGTGCTCCTGTATTTCAATGATTGAAAGGCCAAACTAAAGGACAGTAAATAAAATTACCATAGGCTTCCATCATGAGTCAGATCTTCAGGTCGTCCAGCCACCAAACTAAAAGCTCAACTGGTGACATCTCTGCCAACCCAGGACACAGTTCCTATTCTGGCGTCACAGTCCTTCCTGCACAGGTGAGGTCTGCAGGTGTGGGCGGTAGGACTGCTCACTGCCCTGCTCAGAAGGCAGCGGGCTGTAAATGAGGGACTGCGTCCACAGAAATACCTGATCGAGAGAAACCATCCGTTCCCCTCACCTTCCTGCTGGCAGACAGACCACCTTGAGAGGATAGAAGGAAAAAAAGAAGGAGGGAACGACAGGAAGAGAGATCATGCTATCTTGACGCAAGTTTCCACCAAATTCACCCTGGCCGTTGAAGGAAAGTATCTGCTTCCGACTGTCCTGTCAAAACTCCCCTGAGGTCTGTCAGCCTGATTTCAGGAGCTGAAGCCAGCCCTGCTTTTACACCCTGCGATTAACTCAGCGAGCCCTTCAGAGGGTCTCTGTTTCTACATTACATGAGATGAGGCTCCTTTTGGCCGCCGCTGTCACTGTCTGACTTGAGGAACGGTGAAGAGAGAGGTCAAGTCCAGCCTGGAATGCCATTCTACCAGGGTCTCCAACAGGCATGAGAGGAACAAGGTTTATCAACAGGGTTCTGCAGAGATTACTGCAAGGACAGATTTGAGACTGGCTCCCTGGAGCATCACATTTTTAAAGAATGGATCCTGCTTCATTTTCCACCTGGCAAGAATGTTATCCTCAGTAACAGACCAAAGTTTTGTATGAATTGTTAAGGGTGCAGGTCAGAAACGCTAGACAATTGCTTCAACTCTTCAGTAAAGATGCAACTTGTGACCAGACCAAGAAGGTTTGAGACAAAAATCGAAGGAAAAATAGGGATTACACAGCATAGCACATAAAGATGGACCCGTCCCCTAGTTCAAATGCTGACTCCACCACTGGCAGCTGGCGCCTTAAACAAGTGACTTAATGCAGCTGCGGGGAGCTCCTCCCTCATCTGCAGAGCAGGCGCTGCATTAGTGGCTTGTAGGTCCTCCCTGGTGGGATTACTGAGGGGCTGCGGGGCACACAGTGAGTGTGCGCGGTAAGGACTCGATACATCTCATCTGTTATTAAAACCCAGTTGCTTGTGAGGCAAGTGAGAGAGTTTCGTAGACTGTGAAAGGGCTTTGATCTGTGATGAACGAGGCGCAGCACTTAAGTGTGGTCTCTCCCGCCTCCGGATCTGCAGCTCTGGACAAACTGACGTTTCTGGGTCTTGGTCTCCTGCTTGGTACCGTGCTGAGGATGACACCAGCCTCTCAGGATCCCCCGGAGCGGTTAAGCAGCCTGGTCAAAGCTCACGCACGCGCCCCATCACTAGTGCCTTTCTCCTCTCCTCCCTCCGAGAGTGAACTTGGAGGAGCTACCGCAGGGGTAAGGGCCTCGGGGGACAAGGGGAGTCAGCGCCCGCAGGGACCGTCTGCACAGCGCCCGGAACACCCAGCGAAAGCCCGGCCACCACGAGGCCGTGCTCCGCAGCACGACGCACCACCGCCTGCCCGAGCGCGCCCAGGAGGAGCCCCGCGCTGGGCCTGGGTGCTTGTTGCCGATGCCCTCCTGTCTGATTCTGACGCCGCAAAGCATCTGGCAGCCAGGCCCACTGAAGGCCGCCACTGGCACATCCCAGTGCGACGTGTCTGATGAGGAGGAAACACCCGGCTGGGCCGAAAGGCCCTTCTGCAGCCACCGGCACCTTGGCGGGGCGTCTCTGCGGGGCTCGAGCGCAGAGCTGCCCTCCGCGCTTGCAGGCGAGCGCCGCCCCGGCCGGTCCACGGCCCTGCGCCCGGGAGGGAGCACCGCTCGGCCCGGGAGGGAGCACCGCTCGGCCCAGGCAGGTCCCGGCGGCTGCGAGGCCGGCGGCCGCCTCCCCCCTGCCTCCTTGCTTCCACGTGCGTCCTGGCTGGCTTCCTACGCGCGCCGGGAAAGCCCTGGGCACTCAGGCTGTCTGGGTACCTCAGCTCTCTCTTCCGCCAACACTGATTCTGCAGCTGGAGCCCGTAACGCCCCGTGGGAGATTCCGGGTGGCCCCGCTAGGATCAGAACCCACCCGAGCCCCACAAACGGGTCCTCTGGGGGTGCCGAGGCAGACCCACCCCTCTACCTGGGGAAGGTGAGGACGGCATCTCAGCAGAGGAAGCGTCTGCGAGGCAGAGGCAGCAGGTTTTTTAAAGGGCATGAAACATGCCTCCAATGAAAATACTAACCTTCCGTGGGGACAGAGAATTTTGACAAGGCAGTAGCCCCAGGTGCCAGAGGAAGGGGAGTGGAGATGAGAAATAAAAGCAGGCATGAGCAAGGCTCTTAGGGTGTGTGTGTGGGGGGGGGGTCGGGGGGAGAGGGGACGGTGTCCTTCCTAAAAGGTACCAAGAAGCTTGGACTTCCTTCCAGATGCAGTGGTGCTTAAGGGGTCCTCCATACCTTTGAGAGACTGATGAAAACACTCCAGTCTTTCCTCCAGAGAAAAAAACAGCACACCGACAATCCCGCAAAATTTTATATGTAATTTAATGGTTTGCAGTCCCCCTGAGGCCCGGCCATGGACCCCTGGTTTATAAAAATGTGCAGTAAGTAACATGAGACCAAAAAGAATTGCCATCAGGAAATAAGCAAGTTATTTATTCATAAGAGTGTGTACAAAATTCTACGATTGATATACATCTATTAATAAATAGTATGCTATCTAGTAGTATTAATTCCCACATGAAGTAAAACTAAAGAGTGTTTTTAGTCCTAATCATTTGAAGAGAAGCTCAAAACACTTGATTTTTATTCAACCTTCTATGCACCATGATTACAACTGTGCAAAAATCACAAACCCTGAAAATTATGTTTTCTGTGAATACAGAGCAATGAAAAAGTTGTCATGTGACAGTGATGAGATTATAGAAGACTTTACATTTTTATTTATGGTATGAATTTATTCATTATATATATATATTTTTAATTTTGTTTTCTTGTTACTCGGAGTGGTTCTGCTTTCCTTGATAAAAATTGTGGGGAAACAAAGTGAAATATACCTTCTCACACGTTGCCTTTTGTCCTCTTCGCTTCTGTTGAATGTGTCTAGAAGATGGTCATAGGATCTCAAAGTGACATTTGGGGTCCTGTTATCCAAACACAACAGCCCATTATGTACTCGTGCTGTGACCGTCCAGTGGTAGGTAACTCACTTCAAGACAGAGCTCTCCATCGCTGAGTGGAGCTTACAGGGAGCTGAAACGTGTACCCTCCACTGCACAAACATGAGATTCAGCTCTTCCCTTTGGAGCCACAGAGAGCATGGGTACTCCCTGTATTTTTCGTAAAAGAGTAACTTAACAGCTAGTTACAAACAGCTATCAGAACACCTCTATCTACCTCGCCACCTCAGAGCCCCTGATCCAACATATGCCAAGGTTAAGTCAAACCCTTCCTCACTCTTCTCAGGCCATCAGTTTCCACCTCACTGATTTTACTAGACTCATTATCGAAATGGGTGCAGGGAGGCGGGCACCCCCTAGGCAAATATGCCTGTCTTATTTACAGCTTGGAATTTCAAAGGGAGAACCTCCAAGCCCATTTGACAAACAGCATTGTGTGTTGATGTAAATCAAAAAAGGCCAGTGGTTCTTTCAATCCATGAGGAATTTTATTGGCATAGTCTGAAATAGCTGGTCTTCTCTGCTTCTACAAAGCACATGACAAAAGCTGGAAGTCAGCAATTCAGAGGTCAGATTTGACATGAGCCATTCATAACCTCACTGGCTCTGCCGGGACAGTCAGCCCACAAGGGCAGGTCAGATATCAGACATCCTCTGACTAGGACAGTGGGTGAGCATGTGGAACACTGGGTCCAGCAGCCAGTAAAGGCAGAATCTGCAGCCCAGCTGCCTCAGGCTCCTTCCCAGCAAGAGTGAGGACCCTTCTGAAGGCTACCCAGGGGGGATTGTGTGACAGACCTCCTCTCCTCTCACTCCACGGCCAGCGCATCACCTCGGGGCTCCGAGTTTCCCTTCTCCCTCTTCTAGGTGTCTCCTGGAGGAATCCCACTTCGCACCCACCTGCCATTGACACCACAGAATCCTGGATGGTGGAGGATGAGCAGGTGCAGGGGGTCAAGATGTCCAGTGACAGGCTGGGTCCCATGACCAAGCTGGGTCAGTAGGAGCCAGAGGCCCCCAGGGTGAGCTCAGACCTTAATGGAAGTCGGTCAGAGAGCATCAGATCCAAGAAGGCAAATGTGTCCTCTGGTATAAGAGAGAGTTGAGGGAAAGGATAAAGCACAAACCCAAAGCCAGGGAAATCTGGAGACAGAGCTCAAGATGAGATCCCAGGTGACAAAGGCAAGAGGAGTCAACGATCTGGCTGTGATGAGGCTGAGCAATCTGAATCTTATTCTTATTGGAATCAGGCCACATAGTCCCTAGAAGGGATGACGTGGACCAGGAGAAGGGTCGGGATGACCGGACATGTCCCGGCATGTGGGACAGGAGCTGCCTTCGTAACTTGTCTCAGCTGGGTTCGAATTACGTGGCACCCTTTGCCGGCCGTGTGTGTTTTGGCAAATCACCCCAGAGAGACGTGATATTTCCAGTTCCACGTGAAGATGATCATATCTATGCCGTGGTTTTAAGACCAGCTAACAGACACAAGCTCCTCCTACGGAATCTGGCACGTAGCAGGAAGCTTGCCTCTTGCCCGTGTCCTTGGCATTGTCAGAGAGCTTCCCGCAGCCAAGCTTGGCCTGTTTTCCAAGTGTGGAGCCCACTTCCCTCCTGAGGGCAGGTTTCTCTGCTCCATCCATCCAGATTTCTGGATTTCTCAGGAGACTCCCTAATTATAAATGGTCTGCCCCTTTTTCCCATAAGTAAACTTGTCCACCCAGGTTTCCTAATGGTTTGTTCAGAAAACAACCTGTTCATATTCAAGGAGCCCAGAGGACTCTGCAGAGTGGAGGACCTCAGAGCCGCCCAGGTGCTGCTGCGCAGACAGTGCAACCCCCCTGGGGACTGTTCGCACGCACTGATGCAGAAACGCGGGGGAGAGAGGATGCTGGAGGGATCCGGCTGGATGGGAAAGGCATCCCCTCTGTTCCATTTTGTCGGGACAGAAGGAACAACAACAAAAAAATCATTGCTCAGAAAAAAATAAATTGTGTCAGGCTGATATTTCTTTATCTTATTTTAAAATCCAGGACAATTTATCATTGAATCAATTTCTCGTGCACCCTCTTTCGGACATTTAAAATTATTTAAATTTTTTATTATTTTCTTGCTTTGGGTTAGTGGCTCTCAAAACAGGCTCTGTGTTCTGCCGTGGGACACCCTCCCCAGCTTTTCCCTGGGCTGGAGAGGGAGGGGCGTTTCCTACTAAATCTTCAACAGTGGGACACAGCGGACACCTTTCCCATCCAGCCGAACCCCTCCCGCCCACCTCCTAGCTGAACTCTGATCCCTCCCTGTCTCCACCACTTTAAGGCCGTTGCTTCAACCCTCTGCCCTTTCTTTAAACCTCCAATCTTGTTCCTTCCCTCAGTGCCTTTGCCCTGACCCTCCACACTTACTCAGATTTCTTCACTCCATGCGTAGATTTAAAAAAAGAGAGAAGCTCAACCACCTTCCATTCTGCCTTGGTCACCTTCTCCCTCCTTCCTGCTGATTCTAGAAGGACAGTCCGAAGAGAGAAACTCACGACACTGAGTCACGAAACGGCAACCAAAATGCACCGTGAGCCGCGCTGCGGGGGCTGCCGAGGCGGCCAGCATCGTGGGCGCCTCGGAGTTGGAAATGGAGGACAAAGCTGAAGGTCCCTGAAAACGCACGGTGAAGAAGCCACGCCTCTTCTTCTGATGAGTACGAGCCAGGCTGAAGGAAGAAAGGAAGATCTTAGAGTGAAAAAGAAAATAACACTGAATCTTCAAGAATCAGTTAATTTAGAACAAAATGTGGGACGTCTGGTTAGGCAGCGGATTGCCCAGGAGCCACAGGGAAGGGAAAAAGTTATCAAAGAACAGCACCGGCAGGTACCAGGATACAGGCTGGAAGTGCGCGGATCAGCCAGGACCCGCTCACTCTCATGCAGGTACCCGAGAACCGCGCAATGTGCTCCCCAAACCACCTCTCGTTTGCCCCCAGATATAGGAAACGTCATTGTCATTTATCATTTTATCTGAAACATTCCATCGAGTGATATAGTGAATGGGGATTTCTGAGCCAACAAGATGTCTTATATTTCTCAGCAATGCCTTCACTTACTGCAGACTAATTAATTCCAACTCTGTTTTGTCTGGTCCCTTGTGTTCTCAGTTAATGAGATTTTCACGTGGTCTACGAGGGTGACGGCCTCACGGCCCTTCATTTCCTCCAATGCTTGGAGCCAAAGGGCTTCCGACTAAAAATATAAACTAGAAAATATTCTTTGTTTTTGATACAGTGTTTGCTCTACACATCCAAATTTCAAAGCTGAGGACAGGGCGTGGAGTCACGGGGTATGTGTGTGTGGTTTCCTGGTCTAGAGTGTCTGTAGTCAGCCCCCTCGGTCTGCACTGTGGGGCGTGTGTGTGGCCCGCCCTCGCCGGCTCCCCTCCAACCCGCGATGGGCCTCTGCCCGCCCGTGCTGAGCATCACTGCCCTGCCGCCTAGTGCTCAGCGGGAAGTGCTCATCCACGGGCACCAGCCCTCGTTCACGTCCTCCTTCCGGGGTGAGGACGCGCTCCTGTGCACGGTGTCCAGAGGCTCCCCGAGTCCGGCTCCCGTCTGCTCTCTTGGCCTCCTCACAGGCTGCATCCTTCCCCCGTGTGGGCGCTGCGTCACCTGAGGCCTCTGCTCCTTCAGACTCAGTTGTCCCCGCCCAGGGGTCTTCCCGTCCCCTCCTGGACAGAGTCCTGGCTCCGTGGTCTGAGTCTCAAGGCAGCACAAACCCCGCTCTTCCATCTGCTTCTAAGGAAGCATTGGCCTTTCTGCCTACCCGCTTGCAAGCTCCTGGGGTCAGGGCTGTGTCTTTTATGTTTTTAGTCACTTATTTCTAGGTCCTGTCACAGTGAGCACTTAAAAATAACTCCCAAAGGGAATGAATGAGTGAATGAATGAGTGAATGAACGGGTCTCTGTACCCATGTCTGGACCCACTCGGGCACTTGTTAGGAAAAGTGAGTGTGGGTTTTCCTTCTTCGTGGCTCCAGAAGAGTCATCCAGAGAGTCATCCTGTCACTCTGTCCTTTACAGGCCGCCTTTCACGCGTATTCAAGGGGATCTGCCCCAAGTCTACGAGTCTAGGGCAGAGGATTGGGGAAGATGCTCTCCAAGCTCTCACCCCTGGCTGGTGTTTCTGGCCAAAGAACCTCTCCAAGACTCTACGGAGGCCTCACCGGGGAGCAGGAGGAAGAGGCATGCTGGCTCAGCCACGACTGATCCCGTTCAGTGTCTGAGACCCACACAGACACCCCTCCGCTCGCCCGGATCAGGACGTGGGCTCGGCATAAAGGCAGAAAGTAGAATCAGGATTTCCAGGAGCCGAGGGGAGAAAGGAATCAATGTCACTGTTTAATGGGGACACAGTCTGAGTTTTGCAAGATGAAAAGAGTTCTGGAGATGGGTTGCGTACCACTGTGAACATACTGGACACTCCACACTTTATAAATGATCAGGATGGTAAACTGTTGTGTATATTTCACTGCAATTTAATTTTTTTAAATTTTATAAAGGGCGGGAGGGATATTCAAAGAAAAAAAATTAAACTTTGGATCCTGAGAATATGATAGGTGAAATTGAATTTTCTTCAGAAACACTTAGCGTTATTTGTGGCCATAGTTGGCCCATGGTGAGCAGAGCTTGGTGTCTCTCTTGACCCCACAATGGTAGCCAGTCCACTTTCCTAGGCTAGGTTGGTCACACTGCCCAGGGGAAAGAGGGTCTGGAAAGTTAGAAATGCAGAATTTGCAACACAGAAAACACAAACTGTCACTGAGGGCATTGCAGTGGGCTTGGAAACGGGGTCTTGCATCTTCAGGACGGTTCCGAGAGGGGCCAGCCGATAACTGTGTCCGCTTCCAAGACCTCTTTTCGTTTATCCGTCATGTGCTCTGACTTACCAGACCAGGCCTCTGCATTTTAGTGTAGGAACCGTGGTGGTCTGAAGGAGGACAGAAGAGAATCATAGAACTTACCCAGGACTGAACGGACGGAGAGCCATTAGGTCCAGGAAGCCGGCTTTCCAGGACAGGAAATGCCAGTGCAGACCGGAAGTGGAGCGGTGCGCCCGGAACCAGGCAGGGAATGAGCGGCGGCGTGGCCCTCGCGTTCTGGGGTTGCCCTCGCGTTCTGGGGTTGCCCTCGCGTACTTCTGACTTCCGCTTGATTGGGAAGGGCTTCCTGGAAAGGCTGGAAATGTGGTGGAAAAGGAAGTGAGCGGCGATAAGAAGCTGAAGAAAACTACCTTTTCAGACTTAAGTGGCTCTTTTAACTTTTTCTCCAAATTTGTGTATTGGTCTCCTTTGACCTTTTCAACAAGCATGACACGCGGACACAACACTGCATGTGCGGGGTGGGCTCCGCCTGCCCAGAGGGAACAGAACACAGTACGGTCGTGGTCACAGCGACACCACAGGCAAGTAACGCCCTTGGAACTGGTGTGCACCTGTGCACAGCTAGAGCTGCTACCTGCAGGGCACGTTCTGGAAATACTAGAGAGGCAAGCACTCTTCTAATAATCCTCAAAGCAGGTTTGGAAGGTAGATGTCACTGTTAGCCCTCGGGACCTAAAGTTAGTCTAAATCCCCTTTTAACAGATGTGCAGAATGGCATTTAGACTGGTTACGTCATTGGCTAATTTCCCACCAGCTCGTAAAAGGCAGAAATGAGATCCCTTGTGGATCTTTATGAATTCGTTTGTTCTTTCGCTATTTCTCTCCCTCTCTTTCTCTCTCTCTCTCGCCCTCTCTCTCTCCCCTAACTGCTTCTCTTACAAAGTCCAACTCTTTCAAGCTTGTGGGTTCCAGCCTGGCCCCCAGGCAAAGAGAATTCACACTGACATCAACTGTTCTTATGCAATTTTACTGTGGCTGTTGTGGAAACCGTAAGGTCCCTGCGGTACCGAAAGTCACAGCTCAGTAGAACATAGATGAGAGACAGGGGCAGGGAGACTGAGATACACAGAGAGACAAGTTCATTGATCGTTTGTTTTTTTAACAAAAGCAGGCTAAAGGTGCCTCCTCATCTGAAGGCTTCTTGTCATCTCCATTCCTGGAAATGTCTTGTGTGCCTTCTCCTCGAGGCCCCTGGCCTGCCCTTCTGAGAATCAGGTGTCTCCCTGGCCTAGGAAAGCTGCCCCTGGCTGCAGCCGGCACTGCCCAGAGCCGGTCAGCTGGGGCAGCTGGGCCTCCGCGTGTCCCCAGCCCTGCCAGGCCCGGCAGCTCTTCGTGGTGACACAGATGCCCCGAGCCACCCTCTGCTACACTGACTCCCTTCATGGGGGGACGGGCTGGCAGCCAGCGAGTGTGTGTTCACGTGCTCCTCTGGGGGCCGAGACCAACTGGGGTGACGCCCACCAGCTTCCCGTTAGTGCCACTGTCCTGGCACCTCTGTCTCACCTTGGCTGGTGGGATTTGCTGGGAAACCACACGTGCAGCCTGCGTTGTGCTTGCCCTGCTAACCTTCATCGGAGCACGCGCCCTGGGGGCTGCTGGAGATGGAATACGGGGAGTAAGATCTCAGAATGTCGTCACTGGAGCCGTCCTGCGGGAGCCTCCCTTCCGAAGGTCGGCATGTCGTTCACCATGGAAACGTAAGATGTGAAAATGGGCAAAGCAGGAGGCTGTGAGGTTGAGCTGGCGCAGGGGACTCAGACCCCTCCTGGCTCCCTCCCGTTTCTTACTCACAATGACCCCAAGTAACCGCAGAGCACAGGCTGAAACGACAGATCCAAGCAAGCCTCTCCATGTTGCTTCTGAGAAAACGGGTCTCTGAGGAAGGAAGACGACCCTGGGGACACACACTGACTTTGGCCCAGCCCCGTCTCTCCACCAGTCTCCTGATCCCCAGTCCCCGTTCTTCCAGCCATACTCCCTCGTCCAAAAAGAGATCTCGCAGAAGGCGGCCACCCACTAGGTCACCTACTGCCCACCCAGCATATCCTGCAAGTCATCTTCTTCTTCTTAATCCCGCTTGCCTCTCGCCGAGCTGCTTTTAGCGTGTGTCAGTGTGCATTTAGGTGGAGAGCACGGTCCATTTGCTAAGGCACATTTCGGTAAGTGACAAATTCCAGAATGGCAGTGCATTAGTGACAACCAATTAGGGGGAAATTATCACTGCAAAGTGCTTGTAGCCGCTGCGCTGGGACAGAAGCCAACACACAGCACTTACTAAGTCTTACCTCATCGGGCTCAGTAGCCGGTAAAAAGGTTTAAATCCAATTCAATAAAATATTTGATGTGAAGACTGAACCGTGAGAACTGTAAATTCCAGCTAGTGGACAGGAAAGAGGTGACTCCGTATTTCCACACATCGTTCACCTCCTCTCGCCACTGAGAGCAGCAGCAGTGGATGTGGGGAATCTTGGTGTTTTGAAGATACACCAACTTGTATTCAAGCCCCAGCGTTGCCACTCTGAAGATGTGTGATCTTGAGGTCATCCATGCTCTTATCAATAAAGTAGAGACAGTATAACAGGTCTTACAAGGTTGTTGGATCTAAAATGGTTAAAATTTGCAGAGTCTACCCAGCACATAATTGGTAGCTGTTATTACTAGATTAATGGTCCCTACATGTTAGCGGTACGGCAAAATATTCATTAAAGCAAGTACGTATCATGGCAGCTAACAGGTAGAGTACTTAGTGCCATAAATATGCCATATACTATGTTCCATCTTAGATAGACTTCAAAGAAGAGCAAAATGTAACCCTGGCCATCAAAATAAGTCCAAAGTCAGCTGAAGAAACACATTAATACCTATTCTAACACTAATTTCAAATGGATTAAAGAATAAGGGCAAAAAGTAAAATCACAACCTAGAAGAAAATTAGGATCTAAATTTTTTTTTTAATTTATCTTGGAACTGAGACAAACTTTCAAAGCAAAACAAGAAAATTGGAAGCGCACAGATGTTTATAGCGGCTTTAGTCATCACAAAAACTTGGAAGCAACCCAGACGTCCTTCAGTAGGTGAACGGATAAATACACTGTGGTGTATCCAGACAATGAAATATTACTCAGCACTAAAAAGAAATGAGCTAGCAAGCCATGAAAAGACACGGAGGAAACGGAAGTGCATGTTACCAAGTGAAAGGAGCCAGTGTGGAAAGACTGCACACTGTATGAGCCCAGCTACATGGCGTTCTGCAAAAGGCAAACGTGTGGAGACAGTAAGAAGATCAGTGTTTGCCAGGGGTTAGGGTGGAAGGTGTGGAGAGGAGTAGGCAGAGTACAGAGGATTTTTATGGCAGGGGAACTATCCCTTCTGGTACTACGCTGGTGTGTGTACATCATATTGTACATCTGCCCAAGCCGATGGCGTGTGCAGCACCAAGAGCGAGCCTGATGCAGACCGCGGACTTGGAGTGATTATGATGTGTTGATGGAGGTACATCAGTTGTAACAAATGGACCACCTGGTGAAGGATGCTGATAAAGGGGGCGCTGGAGGTGGGGCAGGGGGGCCATATGGGAAACCTCTGTACCTTCCTCTCAATTTTGCTGGGAACCAAAAACTTCTCTAAATATATAACGTCTTAAAAAAAAAAGAAAAGAAAAGAAAAAAGAAAGAAGACATTAAGGAACAGATTTCAATACATAAAAAGTTGAACACATTTTCAGGAAAAAAGTAGCATAAAACAAAACTGGGGAAATATTTACAATGCATATGACATAAGACTGATGCCTAAATACATAAAGAAAGTTTACGAGTCAATCCTAAAAGGACAAAGACCCAACAGAACACCCACCGACGCACGTAAACAGACAGAAAAAGAAACACAAAAGGCTTAGAAATATGAACTGATCCTCATACTCACTCATATTTAAAAAATACAAATTAAAACGATGTGATGGGATTGTTTACCCACCCAACATGCAACAATTTAAAAGGGAATATGAAACAGTTTTGGTATGACTAAATCAACGCAACTTTTTTGGATGATAAATTAATCAATTTTAATACATTAAAAACGAATAAAATGAATGTATTCCTCACCTCAGGGGTTACTTTGTCATGTATTTATTCTATGAATATTCTACAAATTTATTCTACAAATATACTCAAAGAGACTCACGAACATATGTAGGTCATACACACATACTCACACACGTATACACGTGTGCAAACACACATGTATTCATAAGCACATATGCACACGTGCAAACTCACTGGCATTTATGTGCAGCATCCGTTGTCATAGCTCATAACCAGAAGCAACCATCCGCCAGTCAAGACTCTGTTAAATAAATTATGATCTGTGTATATAATAAAACACTATACAGACGTGAAAGCAGGAAGTAGATATTTCTGGTCTCGTGTGAAAAAATTACAAGATGTAATTTTAAGCAGAAAAACAAGGTGTAAAAAAATGCATTGTAAGTGCCCCTGTGTTTTAGCAAAACCAAACCAAACCCAGAAGACATACGCACGGACAGTTCTTTTATGCGTGGACGAAGAAAAGGGACTTGATGAGAGCTCTCAACGGGTGAGGCCGTTTTCCGGGAGGTTGGTCCCGTAACTGACAGGAGGACTGCAGCTCCCTGGGTCAGGGTCACCGACAGGAAACACCAGACAGAGAGTGGGAGACAGACACAGGGTCGCGTCGGGGGAGGAAGGTCGGGGACAGCGAGGACTGAGAGCCACGACCGCAGGGGCGAGGCAGCCGGGCCCCCAGGGACAGAGGGGCCGCTGACCGTGGACCTGAGTCCCCCGAGATGGAGTTAGAGAGAGATGAGGAGGTGGTTTAGCTCGAGTCCGAGCTGGGGGGGAAAGAGGCTGAGAGCACGTAGGAAAGACAATGGCTCAGGGCACAAGAGGTCCCCCAGAGGAGCTTCCACGGGCCCCTCCAGCGGTGATGAGCCAGGCGCTGGAGGGGAGCCCCATCCCAGCGGCCTCAGGGTGGGTTCCGGGGTCACGCACAGGGGGCCCCACCTCTGTATGGGGGGCTGTGGGAAGTTCCAGCCTCCAGGGAGGGGGTGGGAAACGGGGGAGCAGGTGAGAAGAGGTGCTTGTGGCCCCTTCTTAACCTAACTTCACCTAATGACAGTTTGGGGTCATCCAAGCAGAGGTGACTGGAACCTTCAGGGGAGCAGGTGAACTCTTGAGAAGAGAGGGGGGCTCAGGACCAGCCACCCCACCTACGTGAGCACCTACAGTTTTCCAGGAGTTTAAAACCATGAATCACTGGGGTATCAGTGTACACAGAGGTGCGTTCTCCACCCTGGGTGTAAGCCAGCATCCAGGCCAGCTCGCAAGTGGTTGCTTCTGTTGGGGGCTCTGCCCCAAGTGGGGGCAGGATTATAAATGCCCGCGTGCAGTTTGATTTAATGGATTAGAGCAGGAGTGTTCCAGACAGGCTGAAATCTCACCGCCTAAAATCACACTCATCAGATGCGTGAGCGAGGAGGGAACTTACACACCTCGCCCTGGGAGGCAGGGGGGTGGGGAGCGTAAAAGCCCGCCTGCTTGGACTTGCAGCTGGCTCTGCCAGCACCGGCCTGGGCCTGAGTAGGCTGCTTCACCTTCCTGTGTCTTCGTTTCCTGATCAGTACAATGGGGACAGTCTTACCTACCTCGGAGGGCGGTCTGGAGCATTAAACGAGCTAACGTTTGTACAGTGCTCAGAACCAGGGCCAGCAGGAGATGAGAGCCGTAGGAATATCGCTTAAATCAACGAAACGTAACGTCTCTCCTTTCCAGATGAGACAGCGGCAGGCTAGAGACGGAAACTGATTTCCCCAAGTTTCCGCAGCTGGTTAATGACTCTCCCCGGCCTGGACCCTGGTCTCTGAGTTCTCCCTCCATCACCACCGTGTCCTCAGGAGGCACCGGGACCCCACAGAGGGTCTGCAGATCCAGACACGGCCCCCAGCTGTCCCACCCCACGCCAGCGCAGGTGGACCTGGTGCCGATGTCCCTGTCTGGAGGGGTCTGACCAGACCACACAGAGGAGGCTGCCTGGGTCGCTGGGATTCCAGCTCTTTCTATCATATCAAACACTGTTTAACATTCCATTTCCTCAAAGAGGGAAGGAAGGAAGGAAAGAAAGGAGAAAGAGAGAAAGACACGCTGTCTCTCATACTCAGCTTCTCCACAGTCTTGTCGTGACAATAAAATAACGGACTGTCCGCAGTGGTAAAGGGAGCTACACAAATGCCAGGCAGAGGAAAAGCTGGTTCTGCAGCGCTGACTCGCAGTGAGCACTTACGAACCCTGTTAATTAGGGAGGCTCGTGTGACTTGGCGATGTCTGACCGCACTCAAGATAATTCATACATATGGACCCAGAGAACCTGAGATCTTCTGGGAAATACAATCAAAATGTGTGGTCTCTGCCAGGAAGGTTTTAGTCTGTGGAGAAGGATGGCCATTTCCTGATGAGTGTTCCTCAAATGCTAGTAACCGACGTGCCCCCCGTGGGCCCTGACCTCAGCGAATGCTCCTCACGTTTACAGGACAGAACTGGTCCTTCCAGAGAGACTTTTCTGAGACTGAATAATTGCTGCCTGAATTGTTTCTGATGCCCGCTACTCCAGGGCTCCTTCTCAGCCTGCCGTGGGTGCGGCCACCTCCACGTGCTTGCTGGTCAGCACCAAAGCCCGGGATTTGCTGAACTTGCCAGGCCTCAGCCTCCTTGGTAGGAGACAGGACCCTTGGAGTGGTAGACTGATCTGCACCCTGGCTGATGCAGCCCCAGTACCCTCCTTCCTGTTCCTTGTGCTCAGCAAGAATCTCCCAAACTGGGAGTTTGAGATTTGCAAATATTAGCTACTATATATACAATAAATAAAAACCAAATTTCTTCTGTAGAGCACAGGGAACTATATTCAATACCTTATAGTAACCCATAATGAAAAATAATCTGAAAACGAATATATGTAGGTACATGTATGACAGAAACATTATGCTGCACACCAGAAATTGACACATTGTAACTGACTATATGTCAAAAAAAAAAAAAAAAAAAAAACCACCCTCCCATCACCTCAGGGCCTTTGCACCTGCAGTTGTGTCTGCCTAGAACCCACCTCTCCTGATACCCACGTGGCTGGCTTTCTCACTTCCTTCAGGTGCTCAAATATCTCTTTATCAGAGCAGCTCTGCTCCACTCAACTTAAAATCTCAACCCTTTCCCCAACCTGGTTCTCCCAATCTTTTCCTTCTGTCTGTGGGACTAACACCACCATGGCACTGACATTTTGTGTGTTTATCTGTTTACTACCTGTCTCTCTCCTCCAGTTGGAAGGGATTGTGTCTGCGTTTCTCTAAGAGCTGTGTACTCACAATCGCTATTAGAGTCGCTGATGCTTAGAAGATAATTGTAAAGGTGCAAATAAGCCTCTAACTCTGGACCAGAAGCTTTCCTCCTAGAAAGGTAGGTAAGTGGAAAGAACGGAGACCTACAGTTGGAAGGTGGAGCTCCGGTCTCTACTCCTGATTAACTGGGGCAGTCGGGGACGTCATACGACGTCCCCTCTCCCATCTGTGAAGTGATACAAAGTCTCACCCAGTCCTCAGAGGGTGGCCGGAGATGACTTACAAAGGGACCATTTGTAAACAGTAAAGAGGAAGCTACACAAACCTGGGTATATTTGGGTTTCAGTTTTCACTTTTGGTCTCAATTTGTTTACATCCTTAGATTGAACTGTCACTGGGACTGGCTTGCTGTCCCCTGGGCATCCAAGCAGAGTGGCTGGGGGTCCTCAGCAGCTCCTGGGCCAGACAAACAGCATGATTCCAGCTCCACCGCTAGCTTGCCCTGTGACCTCCGCCTGGTTGTGTACCTTCAAACCAGGCCTCAGACTGTAAGAGAAGTTGACTCATAGGCTGAATGTGAACAACGTGTGTAACACGGCACGTGAGACTCTTAGCAGATGCTTGGGGCTAATATTATTATTGACTATTGGCTTCTATTTCTAAGGGAGGTAATTCTCTCTTGGAAACGTGTTTGATCTTTAAATACAAATGGAAGGAGGCCTTGAAGGTTTTTCATTGATAAAATACGATCTCTTCTGTTGGGTGACAGAGTAAATGCTTAAGCTTATGTGACTTAGGTAACAAAAGTTACCTTAACTCTTAATTTTTGTCTATGAATGAAATTAAATAATAAGCTGCCATTGTTCTTGACTTTAAAATGTATTTATTTACTTATTTATGTATTTATTTATTTATTTGCCATCACCACACTTAAACTCGTGGGCAAATCAGCTCTGTGTTTCGGTGATCTTTCCCGTGGAAAATAGCATTTATGTCTATAATCTTCCGGAGCTGGGAAGCCTCAGTTTGCCCACGCTCAAAATGCCTCAGCGGTGAACACTAACGGGTGTGTTTCCCTTTGAACCCAGAGACGTCTGAACGTCAAGATGTGCTCAGCAAGGCAGATGGAGGAAGAAGGGAGCCAACCTTACCTCGGTGCCTTTTCTGGGCCAGAACCGGGGCTCCTCTTTCGTACAGGATCTAATTTCATTCTCACACCAGATCTTTGAGAGAAATGATGGCATCCTGGATGGAGAAGTGAGAACATAAAGTCACATCGAAGTTGAGTACCTTGTCCACAGAGCTAGAAAAGCCAAACCCCAAAGCCCAGTCCGGGGCCGACAGGCGGGAGATTCGTTCATCCGTCTGACATATATTTATTTTGTGTCTATTATAGGCCAGGCACTGTTCTAGATGCTGGGATTAAAGCCACGGCAAAAACAGAGCCCCTGCCTTCATGGGGAGTACCTTCCGGTGCAGAAGCACAGGTACACATGCACACTAGGCAGAGATGCAGCTAGAGATGTGGACATGGATGCGGATTCAGATGTGGTCGTGGATGTGAATGCACAGTCATGAGCGTGGATGTGCAGTCGTGGACGTGAATGTATAATTACGGGCAGACACACAGTTACTGACGTGGATGTAAATATGCTGGATATAGACGAGGACACAGTCATGAATTAGCGCAAAACGGAAGAGAATGAAGAAGGGTATTTTAGACCAAGTAATGCGGAAGACCTTTCTTGGGACAAACGCTAACCAGAGCCTTGAAGGAAGACCCCTGAGTGTGACGAACAGGAGGTGACTTTTCAGGATCACGCTGGGTGCTGCACAAAGAGCAGACTCTAGGGGGCAGTAGAGTGTCGGCGGAAACACCAGTGATGAGATTATTTTAAGTGTTGGTGGGAGGAAGCTAGGGGTTCCACCGTGTGGGAGGAGCAGCCCAGGAGTGCTCCCTCCTTAGTCACATTACGTCACGCTAGAGTCCCCTAAGGAATTTAAAGCTATTTTTTTCTTTTACAAAAGACTAATTTACCTAAAGATTTTGTAGGAATCAACACATAAGATACCATACTATATAGCCCCTCCATAATTACCCCAAGTTATTGAAACATTAACAAAATGATATAAAAACAACACACCCTGTGTTATGATCCTGCTAAAAATTGTAAGGGAGTTCGGGCTATAAGTGAATTCCATTCATTACAGGATTATGAAGCTATGGCCACTGTAAGTGGAGGATCCCTGGGTGCTCTCCCAGCCTGACGGTCTTGTTTTGCAAATAGGGAAACTAACTCACTCACTCAGTTGGGAATGACATGTCTGCTTACAGCCAGGAGAACTTTCATTCCTTATTTTGCATTTATGCACATACAAGAGGAAGATATATTTTTTCCATTAGAAGAATAGCCACAATCAGATTTGCGCTTACCAGAGACAGGGGCTGGAGGGAGGGGAACTGGATAAAGGTAGCATAAAGTACAGACTTCCAGGTATAAGATAAATAAGTAGTAGTGATGTAATGCACAACATGATAAACAGAACCGACACCATTGTATGTTTGAGATGGAAGTTGTTAAGAGAGTCAATCCTAAGAGTTCTCATCACAAGAAAAAATTGTTTTTCTATTTCTTTAACTTTGTATCTATATGAGATGATGGATGTTCACTAAACTTACTGTGGAAGTCATTTCATGATGGATTAAGTCACATCGTTATGCTGCACACCTTGCATTTATACATGCTATGCATCAAGTACATCTCAATAAAACTGGAGGAAAATGATAGAATGACCAGAGTTCTTGTAAATATATCTCCACATTCCCTGTGTGTCAATTGCATCTCAATGAAACTGGAGGAAAATGATAGAATGACCACAGTTCTTGTAAATATATCTCCACATTGCCTGTGTGTCAATTACATCTCAATAAAACTGGAAGGAAAAAATAGAAATGTAACAGAAGAATGAGCCTGGCGGAAAGCGACAGAAGACACGCACACGGAGGATCAGAACAGACTGGTTTTGTTCACACTGGCGCTGGCCCAGTGGAGTCGCCTCCCAAGACTGAGCCCCGAGCTTGGGATCTGATTGTCTCTTAAACTTGGAACACTTCCAGGTATTTGGGACCTTCCAGCTTAGGTGCAGCAAGTCTCCACTCGACTGTTGCAGGAAGCAGCGGTTTACACAAACAGAAGCAAGCTATGTTACAGGGGCCGCGGGGAGGGGTACCTTGTCTGATTCTTCCCTCCTCAGAATGACGACAGTTCCTATAAATATATCCCCACATTCCCTAACACTAACCCTGACACTCACTTTAGACGAAGCGCTTTCCTGGTGGAAACAGACCAGGACTGCTGTCAGATTATTCAGAGGCAGAGGGGAAACTCCTTAGTGAAAGTTCTGACTACAGAAAATGTTGAAAGAAATATTCTTTTATGGCTTCAAAGAGCACACATTGGTTAATTGCTTTTTTTTTTCTTTTTTTAACAATCTCAGAATAGAAGATTTAGGTATGCTTTTTTTTTTTTCAGTTAAGACTCAGAAAACAATCTTTCCTACCTCGAAGATGAGCACAGAATGGATCACATTTGTAAGAGCTTACAGACCACCTTCAGCCAGAAGTGAAATTTGAGAGCTCCCTCAAATGCCTTATTATTCTAAAGAAACGGGACACACCCTCAGCTATGGCGGAATAAACACAGCCACTGAGGTCGTGCACATTAATAAAAATGCTGGAGACATCACAGGAAGGTTTATGATGTGTTTTGTAAACCAAGGTGTGTCGGTGATTGGTCAGTAATTACAAGATTTGGATGTTGCTGAGTCCATTAGCCATACTCTGGGAGCTGGGGCGGGGAGGATTTAAGAGCAAATAAACCAGGTCACGTGACAGCCCCACCATGTGTCTTAATGCCAGAGCTGAGATCACAAACCTCAGAGGGAGGAAAGCATATGCGTACGTGTACCTGTGCTTAAATATAGAAATGCTGACCCCATCCATTGCATTATAAAGAGCCCCAGGGAAAGAACTGGGCAACGTTTCTATTTTTGTGTGTGCTACTAGCAAATTCTCCGACCCTGAGCAGGGCAGGACTTTCTCTGGGCCTCATTTTCCACAACAATTAAGGAAAGAGACGGAGTTCTCTGATCACCAAGGTCTTTCTTTGAAAATGTTTCTGACCCCAGGGCTGTATTTAGAATTCTTGAAGCAAGAAATTAGCCACTTTTAAAGACGCTCCTTTGACCTAGAAACGTTCCACATGGTCCTTTGTTCTCCCATTAGAGCAGACATTTAAATAAAAATGAAAGGAAACACCGTTGCTTATCCAGGCACAGTTTGTGTGTGTGTGGGGGGGGCGATTATCTCGGCAGAAAGAACAGCTCCCTCCTCAGTGTTTAAAATTAGCCCGTCTCCGCCCTCTAGTGGAAATATCATGTATTTGCTCCAAACGGAATTGATTCAAGTCTTCATCAAACAAAATAGAAAAACAGAGTTAGCATGACTGAGCCGCAACCTGGGATCAAGCCAAATGCCATGTGGCACAGGGTCTCCACACAGATGTCTTGAATATTTCACTTGTTAAAAAAAATTTCAAAATTAACAATGAAAACCTGCAAAGTAGATTTAGACGCATCAGGGCCTGCAGATGAAATACGCAGGTCCAAATTAACGTCCTGTATTTAATTCATACTCGCAAGAATGTTAAAGTCAGATCATTGATGAAAATTCTTGAGTCCAGGCAGTCACTGAGCAGGACAAGGACACAGTGCTAAGCGAGGGGAGCTACTAGACAGATTGCTTTGGCAAGAAATGTCCATTTCAATTCAGTTTAACATTTAGACACATTTATTTTTTTATTGAGGTGTAGTCGGTGTATAATGTTGCATTAATTTCTGGTGTATAGCATAGTGATTCAGTTATCCATATGTGTGTATATATATATATATATATATATATATATACCTTTACCCATATATATATATACCTTTTCATATTATTTTTCTTCATAGGCTATTACAAGGTATTGAGTACAGTTTCCTGTGCTGTACAGTAGGACCTTACCATCAATTTTACATATAATAGTATCTCCAAATCCCAAACTCCCAGTTTATCCCTCCACCCCACCCCTGTCCCTCCCTGGTAACTGCAGTTTTGTTTTCTATGTCTGTGAGTCTGTTTCTGTTTTGTAAATAAGTTCATTTGTGTCATTTTTCTAGATTCCACATATAAGTGATGTCATATAATAATTTTTCTTTCTCCTTCTGGCTTACTTCACTTAGTATGACAATCTCCAGGTCCATCCATGTTGCTACAAATAGCATTATTTTATTCTTTTTTATGGCTGAGCAGTATTCCATTGTGTGTGTCATACACATACCACAACTTCTTTATCCAGTCATCTGTCAATGGACATTTAGGTTGTTTCCATCTCTTGGCTATTGTAATAGTAGACATGTATTTTATGTGAGTATCTTCTGATTCCATCCCCTTGAAACATTTCTCAAAACCGCAGGCAAAGTAAACACCTACTCCAGCCACAGAAAGTCCGGAGATGATGGTGTGTGTGCATGTCCCCTCTCTGCCTGGGCGGTGAGCTCTTACAGGGAGCGTCTTCTCTTCTTACGTTTGAAGAGGAATCAAGTGTGCTGGGGGCTATGACACAGCTGGAGGGACTGTGACTTCAATGTCACTCACATTCAACTGTGTAAAAATTATTGTGCTAAAAATTTGTGAGGCTTTTGTGGGGTTTTTTTTGTTTGTTTTTTAGGTAAAGTCAAATAACTGTGCTGGTTGAATTCAGCCTGCTAGCCTATCCAGCCACAGCCATTTGGTGCTGGGAGGGGTGAGAGGTTCTCCCCAGGGAAGACCTGTAGTAAGGTCTGCGCTGCAAAGAGTGAACCAGGTACAGGGAGGATCATCACGGAGGTCGGCTGGGGTCCACAGCGATGATCCGGGAGAACAGAGCTTCACTCAGCAAGATCAAAAGCTACACACAGGAAGGGAGGGTGTAGCTCAGTGTAGAGCACGTGCTTAGCACACATGAGGTCCTGAGTTCAATCCCCAGCACCTTCGTATAAATAAATAAATACTTAATTACCCCCTCCCCCCAAGAAAAAAGCTTTAAGAAAAGAAAATTTTTAAAAAGCTACGCACAGAGTTTCTAATCTTTCACACCAATCACAAGCCACCGCTAAGTGTTACCAGAATCTGAAGACAGCACCTTACCTGGAAGGTGCAAATAAAAGAAACAAATAAAAATCCCCCTTAGAGAAAATGAAGACTTTGCAAGAAGAACTTTAAACAAAGCCATTGTTGAAGTCTCAGAAAAATAAGTGAAGATATTGCATCCCAGGAAAAAGCAAAGATACTATTTTTAAAAATGTGTAGGTAACAAGACAAAGAAAAGAGGAAAGAAAAAGGGAGGCAGAAAGAGAAGCTTAGAAACTTGATAGCAGAAATGAAAATCTTAGTAGAAGAGTTTAAACACAAAGTTGAAAAAATATTATAAAATGTAGTAAAGGTATAAATAGAAAGGTAGTATGTGAGAATGGCCATCATTAAAACGTCCACAAATGACAAATCCTGGAGAGGGTGTAGCGAAAAGGGAACCCTCCTAACTGTTGGTGGGAATGTAGTTTGATGCAGCCACTATGGAAAACAGTATGGGGATTCCTTAAAAAACTGAAAATAGATTTACCATATGATCCAGCAATCCCATTCCTGGGCATATATCAGAGGAAAGCTCTAATCCAAAAATATACCTGCACCCCCATGTTCAGAGCATCACTATGTACAATAGCCAAGACATGGAAGCAACCTAAATGTCCATCAACAGATGACCGGATAAAGAAGATGTGGTGTGTGTGTGTGTGTGTGTGTGTATATATATATATATATATATATACACACACACATATACACAAAATGGAATATTACTCAGCCATTAAAAAGTGAAATAATGCCATTTGTAACAACATGGATGGGCCTGAGATTGTCATACTAAGTGAAGTAAGCCAGAAAGAAAAAGAAAAATACCATATAAGATCGCTTATATGTGGAATCTAAAAAAAATGGCACAGATGAAATTATTTACAAAACAGAACCAGACTCACAGACAGAAAACAAACTTACAGTTACCAGTGGAGGGAGGGGGGAGATAAATTGGGAGTTCAGGATTTGCAGATACTAACTACAATAGACAAAAAAGATACACAACAAGGTTCTACTGTGTATCACAGGGAACTATACTGAGTACCTTGTAATAGCCTATAATGAAAAAGAATGATGCAGCAAGTGACAAAGGATATATATTTGTAACTGAATCACTGTGCTGTATACCAGAAATTAACACAATATTGTAAAACGACTATACTTCAATAAAAAACAACACAAAACAAAACAAAAAAGTAATATGTGAGAGGAAAGATAAGGAAATTAGGAAACCAGTTTAATGTGTCCAACATCGGAATAATAGACAACATAGAAAAAGAGAAAAGAAAAAAGTGAGCAGTAGAGTTCATCCAGGAGACAACCCAAGAAAATCGTAACAGTGCAAGGACCTGAGTTTCCAAACTCAAAGGACCCACCAAGGATCCAGCAAAAATGGATGGAAACAGACCCCCAAATTACACTGTTGTGAAATTCAGAAACTGGTAGGCAGATGGAAGGTTCTATTTGCTTCCTAGGGGAAAAAATGAAGTGTGAGATGGCGAGGTACGGGCCCCGCCATTTCCGGTCCCTAAGCTTTGCCCTGGAACCAAGAGCAGCAGTTCAGAGACGGGGAGGACAGCACCCCTCCCTGCATTTTGAGTGACTCTGAGCCAGCCTGGAGCCAGGTCACACCAGAATAAACGTGCCTGGGCAGCATGATGGGGAAAGGAGGTCTTGACATCTGCTTTCTTGACTGTTCTCAGTTCCCTGACACTTGAACATGCCCTAAGAATGTGTGGACCCCAGGGATGGACGTGGTACTGGGGCTGGCCTCGAAAAGGACAGTGGGCGGGGCTGGATGGAAGACAAAAACTCGAGAGATCCGAGCACCAAGGAGACCCAAGCTGGCCAGAAATGTCCACAAAAAACAGCCTGGAATTGGCTACGCAGGCGGGCAGTCCACGCCCAGCCAGAGAGGACAATGTGACCGCAGACCCTCCTCCCCTCCTCACCAGGGATGCTTAAATGACACTTTTGGCCCCAGGCACCCGGATGGCATCCTGGGGAGAGGCCAGCCAGCGTGGACCTTTGAAGGCTGAGGAATCTGAAACCCTGAGCTTCTCTCTAAAAAAAGAGCATGCATTGCCTTAAGGGCCTGTTAAAAGATCAAATTATACTAAGTTTTAAATCGGGTAGGACTGAATATTTTTATGTCTACTAACCAGTTATGCTGCTCATGAGAAAGACCAGATTATTTATAAACAACACAAAGGGACAACATTACAGCTGTAGGCTGAATGCATTTCATGAAATGGCCGCACTTTTAAAGTGAAGGGGGAAGAAAAAAAAGGCCGGCACCCATTTCTCCTCTTCCTGTTCATACTAAGAAAATTCAGTATATGAACAAAGCTGTATTTACAGAAGTCTGAAGATTAAATAAATTTGCTAGTGGTTATATACGCCAACATGAAGCATTGCTTAGTGTCTGGCTCCGGGGTTCAGAATTTAAAGAAAAACAGCTTGAAAATGAAGACCACCAAAGGCATAAACCATTCTGGACTGTCTGAGCATCCAAAGCCGCCCTGCAGTTCTAAGGGGAGTTTGCGTTCTCAGTCCGCCAACCTTGTGTGTGGTTCAAGGGGGCTGAAGCACTGTGCTGTGCACCGGAAACTGACACAACGTTGTAGACTGACTGTACTTCAATTTAAAAGTGGGGGGGTGCATTTTGCTTTGTCTTCATTTTTGCTGAAATTTAAGTCACTGGCCATCGCTGAGAGAAAAGCGATTCTGGTAATTTACACCTTCCTAGGTGCATTCTGCTTAGCGTTTCATTAAAAGGATTGACCCTAATGTGTTTAATCAGGACATGTTCTACACAAGCACACGTTATACACACAGGCACACCTTAGAGATATTGTGGGTTCGGTTCCAGAACACCTCAATGAAGTAGATATCACCATAAAGCCAGTTACGTGAAGTCTGCGGTTTCCCAGTGGTATAAAAAGTGTGCTTACGCTATATTGTCGTTTCTTGAGTGTGCATTATATCTGAAAAAACAATATACAGACCTTAATTTAAAAGAAGTTCATTGCTAAAAAATAGAAACACTCACCCTCACCTGGGCCTTCCGTGAGTCTAATCTTTTTGCTGGTGGAGGGTCTGTTGATGGCTGCTGACTGATCAGGGTGGTAGCTGCTGGAGGCTGGGAGGCAGTGCAAGTTTCTTAAAATGAGACAAGAATGAAGTCTGCTGCAGGGATTGAGTCTTCCTTTCACAGAGGACATCTCTGCAGCAGGCAGCGCTGTTTGACAGTGTTACACTCACAGCAGAACTTCGTTCAAAATGGGAGTCCATCCTCTCAAACGCTGCTGCTGCTGTATCAGCTAAGTTTATGTCACATTCCAAACGCTTTATCATTTCAACCCTCTTCACAGCATCTTCGCCAGGAGGAGACTACATCTCAGAACAGCACTTTCTTGGCTCATCCATCAGAAGCAACTCCTCATCCATTCAAGCTGCACCGTGAGATGCAGCAATTCAGTCCCATCTTCAGGCTCCACTTGTAATTCTAGTTTTCTTGCTGTTTCCACCACACGTGCAGTTACTTCCTCCACTGAAGTCTTGAACCCCCTCAAAGTCACCCATGAGGGTTGAGATCAGCTGCTTCCAAACTTCTGTGAATGTGGGTATGTTGCCACTTCCCTTTACTCAATAACGTTCTTAACGGCATCGAGAATGGTGAGGTCTTTCCACAAGGTTTTCAGTTGACTTTGCCCACAGCCATCAAAGGAATCACTGTCTATGGCAGTATAACCTTATAAAATATATTTCTTAAATAATAAGACTTAGAAGTCAAAATTACTTCTTGATCCATGGACTGCTGAATATGAAAAGGAATATATATATGTGTATGTATATATGTGTATATGTATGTATGTGGAAGCTGTGGCAGCAGGCATGACAACAGCATTCATCTCATTGTCCATCTACATCAGAGATCTTGGATGATCAGGTTTATTGCCAGTGAGCAGTAATATTTTGAAAGAATTTTCTTCCTGAGCAATAGGTCTCAACAGTGGGCTTAAAATGCCCAGTACACAGGTTCTCTGTCATCTAGGCTTTGTCGTCCCATTTCTAGAACACAAGCAGAATAGATTTAGCATCCTTCTAAAGGGCCCTAGGATTTTCAGATGGTAAATGAGCATTGGCTTTGACTTCAAGTCATCAGATGCATTAGCTCCTAACAAGAGAGTCAGCCTGTCCTGTGAAGCTTTGGAGCCAGGCATTGACGTCTCCTCTCCAGCTATGATATGACAGCCCTAGATGGCATCTTCTACCAATAAAGGGCTGTTTCATCTACGTTGAAAATCTGCTGTTCAGTGTCGCCACCTTCATGGATGATCTGAGCTGCATCATCTGGAGAACTTGCCCCCGCTTCTGCATCAGCACTTGATGCTTCACCTGCACTTTTATGTCATGGAGACGGCTTCCTTCCTTCAACCTCGGGACCCAACCTCTGCCGGCTTCACATTTTTCTTCTCCAGGTTCCCCACCTCTCTCAGCCTTCACAGAATTGAAGAGAGCTGGGGCTTTGCTCTGGATGACACCTTGGTTTAAAGAAATGTGGTGGCTGCTTTGATCTTCTATCCAAACCGCCCAAACTTCCTCCACATCAGCAATAAGACTGTTTAACTCTCTTATCACTTGTGTGTTCACTGGAGCAGCAGTTTTAACCTCCTTCAAGAACTTTGTTTTTGCATTCATAACTTGGCTGTTTGGTGCAAAAGGCCTAGTTTTCAACCCATCTAGCCTTTTGGCATGCCTTCCTCACCAAGCTTAATCATGTCTAGCTTTTGATTTAAAATGAAGATAATGTGACTCTTCCTTTAATTTGAACACTTAGAGGCCACTGTAGGGCTATTAATCAGCCTAATTTCAATATTCTGGTGTCTCCGGGAATCAGGAGGCCCAAGGTGATGGAGAGAAACGGGGAACAGCTAGTTGGTGGAGCAGTCAGAACACACAGGACATCAGCTGATTAAGTTCACTGTCTTACGTGGGTGTGGCTCATGGCACTCCGAAACAGTTACAGTGGTAACACAAAAGGTCACTGAGCACAGAACATTAGAACAAATAGCATAACAACGAAAAAGCTTGAAATATTGAGAGATTTACCAAAATGTGACACAGAGACATGAAGTGAGAAAATGTTGGAAAAATGGCGCCAACACACGTGCTCAATGTAGGGTTGCCACAAACTTCCAGTTTGTAGACACACATGGTATCTCTGAAGGGTAACACAGCAAGGTCTGCCTGCATATAAATATATTCCAATTACTCGAAGTACACTATGCGGATATGATAAAACACTTCTATGTGTATCTCTGATCATTTCCTTGGTATATATTCCAAAAAGAGCTCAGGGTGGAAACATCTTTAAGATGCTTTACAATTGCTGCTAGAAGAGAGAAGTTTAATGGAGAGAAGAGTTAGTGAAAAAGGAGATTGGTGTAGAAAACAAACAAACAAACAAACAAACAAACCCAGACACCTGCCACCAAGAGGAGAAGAAAACGGGGAAGGAAGAAATTGAGGCTGTGAGTGTCAGCTGTGCCTGCGTCACGGCAGTTTCCCCAGGTGGACACGTCCTCCAGTGGAACACTGACATTTTCATTCCTAGTCCTTATCTTTCGTAAGCGAAGGTCGTCTCCATTCATCCTGCTGCTTCTCCACCTACACAGTGTCACCCTAGTCTCTTGGTCCCAAAATGCCTCACCACCACCACTGAACACCAAGCAGCGTGAAGGGTTAAAGGGGGAGGGGGACGCCCTTCCCCCCTGACGCTCCTGACATCACTCCTGCTCACACACAACCTGAAGAGCCTGTAAGTGGCCACTGGGTCCCTCCAGCTACAAGAGAGCCTTGGAAATGTCATTCCCGGCAGCCCTGGTTGAGCTCAAAGCTCTGTTACTGTGGAGGAGAGGAAGAACCACCGCCAGGGACACTGAAGGTCCATCACAGGAACAGAAGTGGTCCTGGACTGTGAATGAATCAAAGCCAAGCACACGATCCTGCGCCATCCGTTTCTGGGCAGGTCTTGTCTTATCGCATAGTCACTCATCTTCTATACCTGTCAGTGTAGGAAGAGCCCAGGGGAATGAAGGCTGATTTCTTACTGGATTAGAAAAAAAATTCTCTTTCATGTCTGCAATGAGGAAGGGATTTCACTTTCTTGAAATGATGTTTAAAACAAAACAAAAATGCCCTCCTGCTTCTCTGAAAGCACTTTGACCGCAAATTCAACCATTCTCACTTCCTTAACCACAAATAATTTCCTATACAAGAGCCACACAGGGGGAGCCTCTTCAGAGAAATCAACACACTGTGACAGTAGCGTAGATTAGAAAATCACAGTTAGTTTATTCATTTGCAAGGGTCATGACTTAAATGTCTGTGTCTCTAGGCTGCCAGCATAAACTTTCCAGAATGTTCAAAGTAAGTAACTCCAATAGCATAATTAGATATCACATCTTAAAGAAACTGAACGTGATTTATCAGATTTAAAAAATATTTTGAACTGAGACAAATGACATATTTATACGCATAGATATATTATGTATGCATTACCTATAGTTCTTTTGAAAAACAGTATGATCTAGTTAGTACTAAGCTTTATTGTAAGATTCCATGTGATAAACCTGATAACACCTTAAATTTAACTATCTGGGGGAAATGTCTCCTCGAGACATTCCCCTAAAATAATTTACAGATTCATCTATCTTAGAACTGGAAGGAATTTTAGGTAATCACCTGATTCAGCCAACTCCTTAAGACAAAGAATTATTATCAATTTTTAGATCAAGTTACATGGGCTATTAATGTTAAGTGACTCACCCAGGGTCAAATAACTACTAAGTTTTCTCTTTTCTCAGCTATTTTATTTCTAGCCCAGCAGCTCTCAGTGCTGATTTCACGTGTAATGAGAAGCCTTTCAATGGCAAGACGCTAAGAAATCCCCTTCCGGGAACCAGTGCACTTACTTAGCCGGAGAAATGAAATCCGTCCAGTGAAAACATGGTAACAAGCGTTGCAGTCAGCTTCTTGGCTTCAGTTTTGATTGGTGAAGCCCAGCCCCTACACTGAGGACAAACAAGATGTAAACATCAATAAAAGCACACTGCTGGACTGGCTGCGATTCATGCAGCTCCTTTAGTGCAAAACACTTGCTCTGTCCAAACCCATGTTTTCAGAGGAAAGAAGAGAAGTATAAATAATCAGAACGGAATTCAAGGACTGTGGGTGTGTCTGTGATTGGAACACCCTGAGTTGGCCTCCTCTGTGTTTGACTTTGAAGCGCTGACCAAGAGGACCCTCTCAGGGACTGCTGGTCTCAAACACGAGTCAGATGCCTTCTTGGTAAGTGCCCCCTCCCCATGAGATGGGCCAGTGGGAGGGTCTTCCAGCAGCTGGGACACGCAGACGCAATCTTTGGGAGCACTGGGCTCTAAGGTGCGGGACCGAGCTCACAAAGACCGAGTGAGGCAAAACTGGCAGGAAGTCAACTGCGGGCACATCAAGGTGTCATCAGTGAGCGGGCGCAGGCATGGGAGAGGCTGGTCACTCTTCCACTGACTTGGAGGGTCTTCTTGGTTGCTTCTGTCTCCCTCACACTTTCTAGAGGAGATAAACCCTGCAGGGGTTTTATGGGGATGTGGCTAAAAATATGTTCCAAGAAAACGTTTGTTGTACTTGGCAGAAAGCAGTCACCATCTCTCACTGGAAGGTGCCCAGTCTCAGTCTTAACGGGTCCATCGGTCAGAAGCAAGTACAATGTTTTAGGTAAAATTGGAATGTCTAGTCTCCAATATTCTGCCACACAACACGCTTATGCAATTGAATCCTGGGAAAATTTCAGAACCTGTTGTGGGTGGATCAAACAGCACCCCGTCTAGTCAAATGTGGCGCCCGGCCTGGCGTAACTACAACGCACTACAATGATTACGGATTATGCGTAAAACCATCTGGAGGACCTCCTCTCTTGAGGCGCTGGCGTCAACCACGTGGCAGCCAGGGTTCTCCATCCGCTGGTAGGACACCTCGACCCTGCAGACAGGCAGAGAGCACAGAGTTGGCCTGTTTGCAAACACAGCTCTTCATGCAAAGGTAGTTTTCCTCCATCACAGAAACTGCTTGAAGCGAGGTCCCCATCTGGTTTACCTCCCTGCCCCTTTCGCAACTCGCTCTGCCCATGCGAGACATCTGGTACATTTAGTTAATAAATGATAAATTAAACATAATGGGCAGTAGCCAGCTTTTATTGAACACCTACTGTCTGCCAAGGGTTAGTGTTCTGCACATTTTCGTTTCATGGTCAGAGTAACCTTACAAGGGGAACCACTACCATCCGTCCCCATTTGGCAGAGAAGACAGCAGAGGCTCAAGGAGATTAAGGAATCTCCGCAGAGCCTGTGCCCTGAGGGATTTCAGACCAGCCAGAGGCCCTTAGCACATACGATATTTTTGTTTAGGAGTCATCTAAAACTTTCCCGGAATTTTACACCTCCTTCCAGGGTGAGGGAGCCTCGGTGCGTGTGGGATGACTGGGCTGAGCATATAACCAAAGCACTGGAAGTTTCTGTAATTCTCTTAAAACAAGAGACTGGAGTCGATGGTCTGGGTCCACAGCACTGCTGGACCACTTCCCAGCTACGAGAACCTGACGCATTTCTTTCCCAGCCCCTCTGTGCCTCAGTTTCCTCGTCTGTGAAGTGAGGGGACGGAAATAATGCCTTCCTTGCTGTGCGGTTTAATTGAATTAGTACCAGCAAACTCCTTGACATGGTTTCTTTGCACACAGCTGAGTTGCTTTTTATTTATGTCACAACAGAATTAAGTCATGATAAAGCGCAATCATTGTTTATTTATATAAACGACTCTGTTCTGCCTCTTTGAACCAGTCGTACAGAACTGGTTCATCCTCAGCCATGAAGCAGTAACGCAGCCCAGACGTTCCTGCTACTGTGTTTGTGGTTTTCTAAGGAAAATGAAAGGACTGCCTCAAAATCAGAAAGCTCTTGATTTTAATCCCAGTGTTACTGCTCGGGAGCTATGCAAGCGTAGACAAGTCCCTCCATCCTCTGAGCCTCCGTTTTGTAAACTGTAAAATATGGTTAATATTGTCCTGACAAGGATTACAGAGCATCGGAAGCCAAAGGCCTGCCACACAGGAAGCCCTAATGAGTGAGGGTCACCGTGAGCTCATCAGACGGTCCCTGTGATCATTCTACCATGACCGGGGAAGCCAAGCCCCAGAAAGGCACGTGGTCCCACTCTGTTCTCGCTGCTCCTGGCACAGCCAGCGCTGGACGGTGGTCTGATCCCTGGTCAGGCGCCCCGTGGCTGTAGAACAAGCAGGCTGCAGTGCCAGGCAACAGTCCCGCCGGACGGAGCGGGACTAACTTGGGGGATCCAGCCTCTGGGGTTTGGAAAGTGGGAACCACACCATTTCCTCCACTCAAGTCAGTGCGGATCCCGGGTCACCGCCAGGGCCGGGGACCCGCCCCCCCACATCGCGTGTCAGGACACCTACTTTTGACGAAATACGTTGTTGGTCTCCAGTTCCGCCTCCTCTCTGGTCCGCTCCATGCCCCGGCCCTCGAGCCTCTGCATCCTCTCCTCGGGGCTCACCGTGAGCAGCAGCACCAGGTCGGGCTTGAGCAAGTCCCTGGGCCACTGGTATATCGGGTGATGGGCGGGGGGCAGGTGCTGGAGGCCCCCGCTCACCTCGGTGGCTATGGCATAGGTGGCCGTGCTGTGCCAGTACCTGTGGGAAAAAGGAGTAGTGAGCTCCCCGTCTGCAGAGGAAGTCAAGGGAACACCTGAAAATCAGCTGCTGAGGAGGTGGAAACTGGGGATGGCTCTGCTGCACTTGGCCTAGAACTGTATACAGTAAAGAGAGAAAACTAAATCACATCTTTAAAAACATTTATAAAATCTAAAAGTGTTAAAAGCAACCACAATAAGAATGCAGTGGGCACTTCCCAGAGCATCACGTATTCTGCGGGAACCACGTGTATGGGGAGGCTCCTGTGCTGCCCTGGCCTTGTAGGGTGTTTCGTTTCAGGTCAGCAGGACGGCAGGGGTGGTAGCTTTGTTCGGTAGTCCGTTTGCATTTAGCACCGTGTCTTGGTCCGATGAAAATCTGCAGGTGCATTCAGTTCCTGCCTGGTTTTAACACTGACTTAGCTGACGAAATCCACGTTCTGGGAACCCTGGCTAGGAGGCCTCTGTCCTTCCCGGCTCCCCAGTCATCTATCTAACTGCATCCGTATCGATCAGGAAGGGAAATAAACCCACACACGATCTATGAGAATCTGTGGACGTCCTTCCTGAGCAAAGCTGGTCATGCTCAACTGGCTGTTCTTAAAGATATTTCAGGGAGAGGAAAGAAAATCACAGCCCTCAAGGAAGGTCAAATCTACCCTCTTTCTCAAAAAGCCTGAGGGCTTTTGGCCACCTGCCAGAAAACGTTCAGCCTGCGTCTAAGAACAGAACATCTTCCCAGAGTGGACCCGGGCACCCTCCTCCAGGGGGGGGTCTGTCTCCACATTCTCCTGCAGCTGGAGTGAGGGACTCAGGCAGCAAAGTGCCTCCTCTTCCTTCCCGCCCCCCCCTCAGATGAAGCCCCCAAAAGCCTCAGTGCTCTTCATGCTCAAGCAGCTCTGTGCAAGGATTCACTGTAAGTTGGAGCTACCTGTTTACAAGTTCCTCTCCTTTGTCTCCTCCACTAGGTAATTCCTTTTTGAGTCATCTCTGTATCCCAAAACCTGAAACTAGCTTCTGGTACATAATAAGTGCACAATAAATAATGTTCTCTGGGTATATGAATGAATGACAGAATTATTTTATAACTTGGCATAATTGATTATACTTTTGCCCTGTTCATCTCATATTCCAATTCTAAGTGACTAAATGCAAAACTCCAATCCAGTATTAAGGGTCTATCACCTACAACAAATATTTATAAAACAATTATAAATACCCCAATATAGACAGATACGCAAAGCTCCATCCACATCTGTGTTTTCAATTTACTGTCTGCACTATTTTAAAATCCTAAATTCTTAATCCTTTAAGATTTGAATTTCTTTCCACAGTGAAGAGGACGTACTGGTCCTTTATCTACAAAATAAATCCACAGTGTGACCCAAGCCGTGTATTGTTTTTCCTTCTGCCACCTACTTGCTTTGTGGACAAAGGTTAGGTTCAAATTCCTCATCTGGAAAATGAAAATCCTGAAAGCTTTGTTTTCCTTCCATAATTGTTGCAAAATAGCAAGTGCGTTTTAAAAAAAAAAGTGTCACACTGTCATTATGAGACAAAATTTAATTCTTACTGGACACAGGTTATAACTAAAATTATGATAACAAAGTACAAACAGGTCTGAAAAGAACGCATGTGAATCTGGGAGGCGACCAATTCTAACATTGTTCATCCTTCAAAGCCCCTTTCCATCCCACAAACGTGCTCTGAGATCCTCAGGTCGCGGGACCTGCGAGCTCCCTGAATTCCGCCTCGGGCCACACATGTGGGTCACTTACCGGACTCCTAACCACTTACAAACTTGTACTTCCATCTTCTCTGTCAGGTGGGCACATCCTTGCAGGGTCCAGGCTATCTCTTTCTTGGCAACAGAACTGCAATTTTACACACGCTACATGTTCACTGAATTAAATGCTCAGCTCTGAATACGGAGGCTGTGATCATCTAAATGTAAAAAGGCTCCTTTATCGTAGAAGAACCGTCAGCAAGAATAGACTTTGAAAGGTAATGAGTGAGATTAAGTTGCCAGCCTTAACCACAGTCACCATCGAAAATTACTCTGTCTCCTTTATGTTTTCAGCTAGACGATGGTGTTGTCTAAAATGGATTTCGTTAAAATCTTTAAACGTGAGCAAAACCCACTCAGACAACAAATAACCGCTCTTTTCTTCTGTTCTGACAAGGTGATGCAGTATTATCTCTTTAAAGAACAAAATTGCAAGCAATTCACAGGCACAAAGAAGGAAAATCGGGGCAGAATGGGGGCCCTGTTCTGCAAAGCCAGAGTTCTCTCGCTGACAACACCGGGGCTCATTTTAAATAATCATACCCCCTGGCCATCAATTTCAGGCTCTTCACTATTTTGAAGTCTCCATTCCTTGCCATCAGGGAAACCACATTAGTTCAAATCAAATGCAATTTGCTGACACATTATACATAGCTTACATAATAATAAGGCTTTATATTTTAATAGCCATTTGCTGTTTTCAAAGTAGTCCCACCTGCACCAACTAATGGGCCATTCATCACAAGTCTTGATGGGCAGCAGGGAAGGGATGAGGACTCCCCCCATTTAACAGACCAGGACGGGGACGGAGAGGCTAAGTGTCCACCTACATGCAGAAGCCAGTGCCGCTCCAGGGGTTCTGGACATTTTAGAAAAAAAAAAATCTCATGGACACAGAAAGCAAACTATGGTTACCAAAGGGGAAAAGGCGGGGACGGATAAATTAGGGGCTGGGGATTAACAGATACACATGACTGTCTATAAAATAGATAAACAACAAGGACCTACTGGATAGCACAGGGAACAATATTCAATATCTTGTGATAACATACAATAAAAGAATTTGAAGAGAAAATATACATATGTCTGTATGTGCATAACTGAATCACTTTGCTGTACACCTGAAACTAACATTGTAAATCAACTATATGTCAATAAAAATTTTAAAAAAAAGGAATGTGCCTGATGAAGTCACACTTTATCAGGACAAGTTTAGGTTTTCTTCCTTGAAATAAAGGGGACTGTATCAAAAAAAAGATATCAATATGGCAAATGCAGGGTGAAAACATCCCACAGGTAAAGAAGTCCCACAAGGGAAGGCAGTGTCTCCCCTTCCTCTAAGATTCTGTACCACTTGCCAGCTTTGAAATGACTGCCTTGCCATCCCCAAAGTTAAAAGTGCCCCCAGCATTAAAGCTGAGATGACAGCACAGGCCTTCTAACTAATGTTTACTATTTTCTTCTTGCTCCTTCCACCCCCCATCCCTTTCACCACCACACACTTTATTCCCGACAAACACTCTGAGTATCTCTCTATGGGATATTTCAGAAAGATATTTCAAGACAGGGCTAGAAGTTCTGTTTCCAGGTGTAGCAACTAGCTTTTAACTGACCGACCTTCCCACAGGGAACAGAGGAAAAGCAAGACGAGTTGAAGTGAAAAATTGGCGGAGCTAAACGTTGATGAGGATGTGGGTGGAAGGGGACGCCCAAACACCGCTGCGCGGGGAGGGCGCTGGGAACAGTCTCGACCACTTTAGAAAACTCTTTGTAGCACCCACTCAGGGTGAGCACTCGTGGGCCCGACGCCCTGCAGTCCCACTCCCAGGAGTCCACACACGAACCCACGGGTAGTCGGCAGTTCGATCCATTAAACTGTAACTTGCTTAATAAATAATGGACTTTAGCTGCCTCACTCATCAAGCTCACTTTAATTGTTTTTACAAAAACTTGCGTATTCTATAAGCATCACATAGCCTAAACAAGAAGTGACAAGACCCCATCACCACCTCTAGATAGGAAATAACTCCAATGTAGGAGTCTTAAGATGTTTGCCCAGGTTGTTTTGCAGGAACTTGGAGTCAGCTGTTGTCCAGTTGGAGCTCCAGTGGGTTAGGACTAGCTGGGACCAGCAACCCTCCAACTGGGCATGAGCAAGTGACCAGTTGCCTTTTGACATCAGGTCCTGGAATATGTTCACTTCTTCCCATGTCTAGGCTTTGCTCCTGCTGATCCCCCTCCCATATTGCTGTTACTCCAGAATCTTCACGTGTGTCTCTCTGTGGTCATTCAGAGCTCAGGCCAACGGTACCTCCTCACTCAGGTCTTCCTAAACCCTATCTAGTGTGGGGTTAGCCATCCTCAGCCACATGACCTTGATCTCCCCTCCTCACAGTATTTGTCTTCCTCTGATATCATCTTATGTGTCCACGTTTTTGATTATGCCCTTCTGCTTCAGTAGAATGTCTGCTCCATGAAAGCAGGGCACTGTCCAGCCCTGGGAATTTACTGTCAAATTCCCTAAATTGAGAGCAGTCCTTGGCAAATGTTAGATGCCCAATAAATGTTTGCTGGATTAGCCACTAAACCAACGAAGCACTCAAAGTTCGACTTACAAAGCAGAGACTTTTATTAATCTCCCCAATACGCTATGTCCAGCTCTGCCATTGTGACAAGTTACTTGACTTTTCTAAGACCTACATTCTCATCAGTAAATTTAGTGTCCACATAGCAATAATTGTTCCAGATGTTAGTATAGTATGTGTAATGCTCTTAGCCAAATGCCAAATCATAGACATTATTCCTACTATTATAATACAGTTTGACTTAAACACCACTGTGTCCTTACATATATATGCACACACACACACGCACACACATACAATCATACTCATATGTTAGGAAGAAAATGCCAAATTGAAGGCACCTTTATACCCACCTGTCCACAATCACAGGCGATGTGGTAGATTCTTCAGCTATTTCAGAAGCCACGATATAATTGCCCAAAGAGTAAAAGGCTCTTCTAATGATATTTGGTTCATCATCAAAAATTTTCCTCCACTGGCTGATACAAGAGGGTGGTGACTTTAAGAGAACAGCCTTGAGTGAATCTGAAACTGACTGGGTCACCGTGGTTTTACCTGCAGGTCATATACAAAGTAGAGCACATCTTAGCCATGGCCAACACAACACTCCCCAAAGTTACTATTCACTCAGAAAGAGCAAAGACATACTTTCCACCTGTCAACCGAAGGAGCAGATTAAATATGACTCTTTAAAAAATGATGCCAACCCTTAGGAACTCAGGATTCCCCCGTTGGGTGTTAGCAAGCTCGGGAGAAAAAACAAAACAGTCATCTCGTTTACAAACTAATGAGAGACTTTGTATTGGCCCCCAGATTCTCACTCCTCCGTTGACACACATGACACTGTTGTTGTCCAAGATCCGCCCTGTCCTTGGGTATTCCCTGCTGCCCTCAGAGCCACCCTTCTCCTGCTGTTGTGTTCTGGGCTAAATGTGGGCACGTCCACTGGATTTTGATGCTTGTTTGGCAGTTCCAAAGGCTCCTGCCCACCTCTCCCTAGTTCTTCCACATTTTGCTTCCACAAGGGGCCTCTGCATTGCCTGTAGTTCCTGGACACACCAGGTGGTTCCAATCTCCAACTTCACCCTGCTGTTTCTTCTTTTGGAGCGTCTCTCCTGCCTTCCTCTCTTGAGCAGCTCCTATCTGCTGAAAACACAATCCAGGTGCCCACCCTTTCAAGCTCTCCCCGCGGTGCCTCCGTCCCCTCGTCTCTCACACCGAGGATGCACTCTGTGCCTTCCTGTGTTCCCAGGGCACCTGAGCTCCCCCATCTCTCCATGGCCTTACACAGAAATTATCCATCTTCCTGGCCAGCCTCCCTCCACGCCTGGCACACACTAGAGATTCATAGGAGGCTTATGGATTGAATCCTGTATACAGTTTTGTTTGTCAAGACCTGTCTACTATTCATGCAGCTGGTTGGTTAACTGCATTGCCTATAACTAAAAGGTACACTTCTCTTACCTGTGGCATCCAGTCCTTCAATGACAATAATGGGGAACCTTCCCTTCTGGACCTGCTCTGGGCACTGGTCAACCAGATCAAGCACCGCTTGGGCTTCAGGAATGAAGGATGTACACTGTAACACAACATCCAGGCATCAGCAGTGAAGCAACGGGGACCTTGGCAGAAGCCACGTCTAATTGCTGGGAGCAAGACTGCACAATGCTAACAGGTGTGTTATGTTTGGCACCGTGCCAGAACACATAGTATTTTGAACCTGACAAGGGCTGAATCGCCTTATGATATACTGCATAGCTGAGGCTCAAAAAGGCAGTAACTGTCGGAATCACCCAGTCTTCAACTTTCACTGACCAGCTTCCCCCAGATGAGGAAGGACAGGAAAGATGCATAAATGTGGAGCAGTGTCACACAGCGACAGTGGAGCCACAGGACCTGCCCGGTGCCATGTGTCACAAATGTGGGAAATCAGCCACACCACAGGCTCCAAAGAGGGCAGTCCGCATCCTGTCTTTTCCTAAGCACTCGGGGCTCAGAAGAGCACCAAGCACTGGCCATCACCAAGCACTGCCCATCATTACCACGTGAGCAGGGCAGGGGCTCCTGAGGATTCAAAGTTCTTAACCGTGTGTGACATCACTGTGCTCTCACAGCATCTCTACAGAGAGGCCCGGCATTGATTTTCTTACTTGCTTGCGCTGCGCAAGGCAATGTTCTAAGCGCTTTCAGAGTATTAACTTGGCCACTGCTCACGATCACCGTGAGAGTCATGCAGCTATCTTCCCCACCTATAGGTTCAGGAAACCGAGGCAAAGAATGTTTAAGAAACTTACTGAACTTGACGCAGGTAATAAATGTCAGAGTTTGGATTCAAAGCCAGGTCTTGTAATCTTAACCACTCAGAAATCCTATCCCACACAATTCATCCAAGAGCCACAACCCAGCCTCAGGACCAGCCTGGGCTGCGGGCAGAAAGAATCTTAGCTGTTCTTCACTGAGCACCTGCTGTGTGTCACGTTTCCTGGTCCTAACGCTGCAGGACAGGTATTTTCCAGAAGAAAGGAAGCAAAACAAAGGCAGAGCAGCTAAGTGGCTGGGTCACAGACAGTAAGTAGCAGGCACTGCTTAAGTTCAAGTTTCTTAAACCCCCAAACTCAGGCTCTTCTCTCTACATCCCGACCTCCCCAGGTGGGGTCATTCCTTCCGAGAGAGGGCACTGTCTTCCCCCACACCCAGCGGCCCCCTCCCTCCGCCAGGACCTCCGGCCCCCCACTGCTCCTGTTGGCACGTCGGTTTCGCACATCAGGCTGGGGGTTCCTGGCGGGCAAGAATCCCGAAAGAGCCACGGTGTCTAACCAGCGGCTGGCACTCCGGCCGCCCTCACTGCCGGATTTGCGGACGGGAGTGAAGCAACTACGGGACAAGAGAGGTCAGGACAGGTAGAACCCCCGAGAGCACACTGTACCCACTTCTCTGATCTGGGTGTGGGGGGAGCGGTCCATGCTGAGCGCTGGGAAGGGGACGACTCTTACCGCCTCCAAAACGGCGCGGGCGGCCTCCCGGTGGGGGAAGACCCCGGAGCTGGACAGGTCGGGCACCACCGGGTGCAGCTCGGGCTCTGGCGCGGGCACGACGCGCTCGCGGCCCACCTGCCGCCACCCCTGGCCGTCCCGCAGCTCCCACGGGCGCCGCCACACTTGGCTGAGCGGGTCGCCCACGAACTCGGCCAGGCGCGGGCGCGGGGCCTCGGGGTAGGAGTCCAGCAGCGCCAGCAGCGCGCGCCGGGTGTCGGGGCTGTCGCGCGGGTCGTGGAGCAGGAAGCCGTGCTGCAGGTCGCCCGCCTCGCCGCCCGGGCGGTAGCACAGCAGCCTGAGCAGCTGGCACAGCTGGAAGGGGCCGCGGCGCAGCTGGTGCAGCAGGCGCTGGTGCAGCCGGGCCGCGCGCACCCGGGCCGCGCAGTCCCCGCCCGGAGCCACCGGCACGCTCAGCGAGAAGCTGCGGCCCCGGGGGCCCAGGAGCGCGGCCACACGGGGGTCGGGGCGCGCGCCCGGGGCCTCGACGCCGACGGCGAAGTGAGCCAGGATGCAGCCGGGCAGCTCCAGCGCCAAGCAGCGCGGCGGCGGCGCCATGGCCCGAGCGCAGGCCCCGCGCCGCAGTCCCAGGAGACGCGCGAGCAGCAGCGGGGCGCGCGGGCGGCAGCCAAAGGCCATGGGCGCCTCCCGGTCCCGCCCCGCGCGCCGGGAAACGAAACCCCGGGATCGGTGGGCGGCGCCGCGGGGAACCGAAAGTGAAGCGACGGCGGTGGGCGGGGCTCCAGACCCGGGCGCCCTGCCCGATCTCGGCCTCCGCCTCCTCCTCGCGGCGAGGTCGCGCCGCCGGGAGGGGACGCCCGCGGGCGCCCGGCGGCAGAGTGGCTCGGATGGGGACCTGGGCCCGCGCTGCGATGGGGAGCGGGCAGGTGGCCCCGGGCCACGGTTTGAATAATTCCCTTGGTGTTGCTTAAGTCCAGTGTATGGTGTGCGTGTCTCAGAGGCGGTACGTGAGACCTTTGCCTTCTAGACCGGAGTGTCCCCTGCGCCACCACCCTCACCGGCTCCCCATCGCCCTCGCGCACCGCTGACGTCTCACCTGGGCTTGACTTGCGGGTCCCGCAGAGCCGGCGGCCGTTCCCCGACCTCAGCGCTGCGCCCTCGCCCGGACTCGAGTCCCAGGAGCTGCTGTATCGCTTTCACTCGGCTTTGCACGTGCTTTTCCCTCTTTTGGGATTACCCCCCACCCCACCCCACCGCGCACACACACCTTTTAATGACTCTCAAACTGGTAAGTGTCACCAGACTGGCACCTCTCCTTTGCCTTACAAACGCCAAATAAAAGCGGTGCCTGCAGGTCCAAGGAGACAGCAGCTGGACGGCCTGACAGCGCCGCTTTCAGCAGCGGGCGTCACACGGATCGCCGCCTTCGAGGAGTACAAGCAGCAGTTACAACATTATTTGGATGTTTTATTTTGTTTTTACTCATTGATTGATATGTTTGAAAATGATTGTCAAGCAGACCCAAAAAATTTAGAATTGAGACGAAGATGGAAAACATTAGATGCCCTGCAAGAAAATAAACTTTATGATTTAATCAGTGTGTATTGAGTGTGAGATTAGCTTTAATTCTTAAAGAAAACCCATGAACTGTGACAGCTATGTGGTTGAAGTATGGGTTAACAGGGAAAGGGTAATTCTGAGATTAAGATCTTTTAAGCTTATTGGGAAGAGGGTCGTTTTTATTCCTTATGAGCAATTTGACATTTGGACCTTCTAGGGAGCAGAGGTGTCACCTGTGTGGCACGAAAGATAATAGGAGAAAAGCAAGCTCCTTTTTGTCCTTTGGGACAGTATTGTATCCTCCCGTGAGCCTTTCTTGACCTTTTCTCCCATGGCCCCCCCCCCCCTCATTACGGCTGCTTTTACTTTAAGTTTCCCTCTCTGTTTTCACTCCCTTCCTTACTACAAGGAGACTGTGAAATTCATGGCAGTGCAAGATCGAGGCTCAGTCAGTCCTAACTATGTTGAAGACTGAAGATAAAATATTTTCATTCATAAAGGAAAAAAAAGTCTGTCATGTTTTTAGTTCCAATTATAATTTCCTAAAACAGAGACTCTGGTGGTCCCAGCTGGGGTCGATGTTTAGACTGAATAAACTTGCCTGTAGTAACCTGCGCTTGTGGGTGTGGAGGAGAGAAGCTGGGAGCTGGAAAGACATTCCAAAGAGGTCTTTCAATGAAAGAACAACACAGCTTTATTCACATAAAAAGCCAGGTTCTTCAGTCAGAATTCAATTTACAGCCTCAAACAGGAAAAAATAAGTAGTAACCTATACTGAAAAAGAACCTGAAAATGAATACATGTATATATATAATGTATGACTGAAACATTATGCTGTCCACCAGAAATTGACACATTGTAAACTGACTACACTACAATAAAAAACTATACTGTAAAAAATAGGGAAATATGAAATATTCTAGCCATTCTGCTCATAGGGAAAAAAAAAGCAGAAAGGGAGAATTAACTAATATAAACGTAATTATTAATAAACAATAAAATGAGAAAATAGTATTTATTTTGGAAAAGATTGGTTTTTGAAAACTTGCTTAAGTAGATGTGCTTCAGAGTAGGTAAAACTGGATTAAAAAAAAAGGAAATAAAATCAGCATAATAGTAATGCAAGAGAGGAAAGAACCACAGAGTAAAATGGACAGTTAAAGGAGAGAGTATTACATACAATTCTACATCAATAAATCCAAACATCACAAAATAAATAATGAACTTGGAAAATAAGACTTAATAAAATAAACCCAGGAAAGAGTTATAGATTCTATAATCCAAGTTTCAGGGCGGTAGTTGATGAAGGGTCTGAAAAGTACTGGACAAGTTTTATAAGTAACTGTTTTATCAAGGAATAGATAAACATTCTACTATATAAGCCTTCTATTTCTCATTTATAAAAGCTCTTTTGGGCACGTTTGTGGGTTTGTGATTTGAAGGGGTTGCTATTGTATTGTGGAGCTGATCTCACTACGAGATATAGTTTATGTAGATCCTTGAGAAGAGTTAACACAGCAGGTGCAGGTGCTTACAATCCGGGCGTCTCTCTCGGGAGCCTGGAGTCACAACCGAACCTGGCCAAATCCTAGAAATATGCCCTTAAAACCTTCTTTCTGTGGTTCTATGTATACACCTGGAGCATCGGACACGCCACACCAGCTTGTCAGGATTGCTTTGCTCAGGTATCATGACTGATGATGGGCACCGCATTGACAGGTGGTGTCCTGGGATTAAATGACCGTGACTGGTCACAGCAGGATGTGCCTACGTGTCCAGCTCACCACAGAACAGCAGGCCTGGGATGCAAGCAGGCTTCCCTGACCAGCTATCTCACACCTGTCCTGGGGTGGGGGCACTGCTAAAGAGAGAGTGCAACCCCAGATGGGGACGGAGTCAAAGGTCTGTGCCCACCTCTCCAAACTCCTTTGATGTTCCTCTTTTCCCTGATGTCCTTGCTCTGCATCCTCTCCCTGGAACAAACCCTGGCTGTGAGCGTAAACTGCTCCCAAGTCTTACAAGTCCTTGTGGGTGGTGCCGAGACTCCTGAAACACAACCCAATACACACACACACATACACACATGGAAATTAAATAAAATGTTCAAGGAACTCTTATTAAGAAGTACTTTGATCTTCCATTTTATTTATTTAAATACACATGCGCACAGTGACAGCTCTTTATAAATTAGTAAATTTAGTGAAATTACACACATGAAATGAATTAAGTTACAACCAGTAAATGAGTGAACAGGACAGACAAAAAGTTAAAGAAGGTATTTGTGATTCATATAACCAAGGAAGTACACTCTATGCAATAAATTCCTACAGATCGATAATAAAAATGCAGAAAATCCAGTAAAAAAAAAAAGAGGGCAAGGGATTCAAACAGGCACTTCACCAAGAGATAATCAAAATAGCTATTAATTAAACATATAAAAAATGTGCTTAACATCATTAGTCATCAGGAAACTGGATAGTAAAACCACAGAGAGACCAACTCCACACCCACTGAGATGACTAAAATTAAACCAGACAAAACAAAAGTCTTTCAGGGACAATCCCGAGTGAGGAAGAACACGTGGAGCAATTGGAATGCTGACATTGTTCTGGCTGGAGTGGAACTTGGTCTGGCACTCTGGACAACTCTTTGGAAGTATTAAAGGGGGACATATGTATACTGTATGGACCACTGATCCCACTCCTGGGTGTACACCCCATGCAGATGCATACTTATGTTGACCAAAAGGCATGGACGAGAAAAGGTACAGCAGAACAGCAAAATACTCCAAATGCTCGTCATAATAGGATGATCAAATGGACTGTGGTATATTCAACCAATGGACTCCCAGATGGCTATGAAAATGGAAAGTACTGCTAAACACAACAAAATGGAAAGAAATCTACACATATCGCGTGAAAGCAGCTATACAGAATAAAGCAGATACCATGGGATTCCATCCATAGGGACTTCAAAAGCGGACAAACCTAGAGGGTGGTTTTAGAAAACAGGAGCAACCTGACCCAGGGGAGGTGGTCCAGGAACCATGGGGAGCTCCTAGCGTGACACCGGACGGTGGCCGCTACCACTGTCTATTGTGCTGTTTCCTTCCATCCTGGGCCTTTGGCCAGACCTGCTGGGGATCTGAAGGAAGGAAAAAACAAGTGTGCTTATCTTAATCTCTTTCAAAACCATGAGTTTTGGTGGGTTTCGTTCTGCAGGGCGCTGGTAAACAAGTATGGCCAGGCGGATAACAGAGCACGTTAACGCCAAGGTTCTTCTGCCCATTATCAATGGAGCGAGTACTTAGCGGAGCCACGCGTGGGGCAGATGAACACAGTTTACAGTTTTGCAAGCCCCAACCTTATTGTCTATTTGCTATTCATGTTGAGTTTTTAAAACTTTTCAGAAATAAGTGTATTTTGGTAGCCTCATGTGTAAATTAATTGCTTGGACTAAAACAGTCATTCTTGTCTCTGGCTACATATTTGGCTGCTGAGAAACTTTAAATAAAATCTCTGTTTTGGGTCTGAACCCCAGGCTAATTACATCATGGCATGTGGACAGACCAATGTGGGGTCCTCCAGGGGGTTCCACTGAGCAGCCAGGTCATGAACCACTGATCCTAAGGTTGTGGAGGGCACTCACAGCTAAGTTTTACATAGTCGATCCTAATATCCTGAGAGCAGTACATGGAATTTAGGAAGCACCTGAAAAATGTTAGCTATTATTACTGCTCTTGTTTTAGGAAACACTTCTAACTTCACTCTTAGCGTAAAATGTTCTGTTCTTGCTTTGTCCGAGCTTTTTGAGCCTTGAAATCACTCAAAGGGGAGTTGCATTTATGATCTGTTGAGGAAGCTCACAGGAAATCTCTGATCAGAGAATGACAAAGACTATAATATTACTTATATGTGGAATCTAAAAAATACAACAAACTAGTGAATAAAGCAGAAAAGAAGCAGATTCCCAGATACACAGAACAAACAAGTGGTTTGGGGGCTGCAGCCCACATGGTGTACACACACACACACACACACACACACACACACACACACACACAGACACAGTGGAATATTACTCAGCCATAAAAAGGATGAAATAATGGCATTACAACAACGTGGATGGACCTAGAGATTATCCTAGTAAATGAAGTGAGTCAGGCAGACAAAAAAGTCCCTGGCTAAATAAAAATGGTGGTGACATTTGGCTGCCACCCAGTTGTGTCTGGATACCTTTAGAGACAGCCAGCTCCCAAGGAGCAGAAACCTATAAGGAGGTGGCCTTGACCTCCCTCCAGCCTACCCTGATCTTGAGCAGTTGGAAGAAGAAATCCCTCCCTGACCTTTGCCAGCCAGGACTTTGAAGAAGAAAGTCTACCACAGCTGAACCTTATTCTTAGATGAGTGGAGAAAAATAAGTTTTGAAGGAATACGCACATTTTCAAAGGATACCAAAGTGACTGTTGACTTTTGTGAGATCTTTGCCAGAAGGGACTTGGCCTTATTTATTTCAATTGGATTCATATTTATTCATATTTTATCTGATACATGGGGCATTCTCAATAAATCTTTGTTGAAGGAAAGAAGAAAGGAAGGAAAAAAAGAATCCCTGCATGAATGAAGGAGTAAAATGGTTGGATGAACAAATGAATGAGTATGAGAACTGACCTGGATAGAACAGACTGAGGATGTAACAATAAAATAATTATTAGCAATTATCAATTACTGAGCAGTATTGCAGGTGTTTAAGTCCCAGTTCAAACCCTCACTCCCTGTGTGACGTGACATGTTTCCCCAGCTGTGAAATGAGTTAACGCCTGCAAAGTACAGCACGGTCCCTGTCACACGATGCTGCACATTTGCTAGATATTTCTCATACTACTTCCAGTGCTGAATATATGTCATGTTGTTTAATCCTTAAAATGCTCTGGGTGAGTTAGACATTAATACCTGTATATCCGAGATGTGATAACAAGATCAAGCAGGTTAAATACATACATACATACATACATACATACATAATAAATAAATAAATAATACAGGCAAAAAAAAAAAATCAGGCAGGAAAGAAATTTACCCAAAATTAAACAATATTGGCAATTCAGCCAAGACTCTTAAAATGTTTGGATTCAAAAGCCTGCAGGGTCACCCTCTCTGCCATACCTGATACTTTCTTTGAAATGGAAACTGATTTGGTCTTCATTTCTTCATTCACATGTGATCGAGCACACAAAAAGTATTTCCTAATCGAGGCAGACAGAGGTCAGTTTGTAATAATGCTTTAGGCTAAGATGTCAAGGACTTGGACCATCTCCATCATTGCAGAACCGGTAATCATTAAGCAGACACTTGCTGTTTTGCTGAATTTGCTTTCAGTTTCCTTCTTAGTGAAATGAAAGTTATCTTGGTTTCCATTCAAAATATAACAGCAGTACAATAACAACCGCTAACCCCACCGGAGTGATTTTCCAGGCGCTGTTTCTAAGTGCTTCACATTAATTAGAATTTCAGTCTTCACAAATATCCCCTGGGATACTTGGACTTACAGATGAGGCATTGAAGATCCAGAGAAATGAAGTAACCTACCCAGCCACCCAGCTAGCAAGTGACGAGCTAAGCTGTGGTTCCATAAGGTTAACCACTAGGGCTATTCCAACTTCCTGCAAGTCTCACAGAAGCCTAAGACGACACACGAGACCGAACACGATTCGGATTAAAGAGACTAAGAGAGAGGGCATTTCAGTATGGAATGCAGCAACACTTTCTAGGAAAACTCTAAAAATAAATAAATAAAAAGCCACAGTAATTCTTACCACTGAGGAAGCACTTGAGTTATTAGAGAAATACATATCAAAACTACAATGAGGTTTCACCTCACGTGAGTCAGAACGGCCACCATCAAAAAGTCAACAAACAATAAATGCTGCAGAGGGTGTGAAGAAAAGGGAACCCTCCTACACTGTTGGTGGGGATGTAAATTGGTGCAGCCACTATGGAGAACAGTATGGAGGTTCCTTAAAAAACTAAAATAGACTTACCATACAATTCAGCAATCCTATGACTGGGCACACATCCAGAGAAAACTCCAATTCAAAAAGACACACGCACCCCAATGTTCACAGCAGTACTATTTACAACAGCCAAGACATAGAAGTAACCTAAATGTCCATTGATGGATGACTGGCTAAAGAAGATGTGGTATTATATATAGATAGATAGATGTGGTATTATATACATATAGCCATACAAAAGAATGAAATAATGCCATTTGCAGCAACATGGATGGACCTAGAGATTATTCAACTAAGTGAAGAAAGTCAGACAGAGAAAGATGAATATATGATACTACTTATATGTGGAATCTAAAAAAAGGATAAAAATGAAAAAAAAAGAACACTGTGAACTTATCTACAAAACAGAAACAGACTTGCAGACTTAGTAAACAATCTTAAGATTGTCAGGGAAAGGGAATAGGAAGGGATAAATTTGGGAGTGTGAGATTTACAAATGTTAGCCACTCTATATAAAAATGATTTTTAAAAAGTTTCTTCTGTATAGTATAGGGAACTATGTTCAATATCTTGTAATAACCTTTAATGAAAAAAATATGAAAACGAATATATGTATGCATATGCATGACTGGGACATTTATGCTGTACACCAGAGACTGACACATTGTAACTGACTGTACTTCAATAAAAAATAAAAAATAAAAAAGATAAAAATAAACTTATTTACAAAACAGAAATAGACTCACAGACCTAGAAAACAGACTTACGATTACCAAAGAGGGGAAAGAGTGGGGTAAGTTAAGAGTTTGGGATCAGCAGATACAAACCACCATTTATGCAGTACACAAACAAGGTCCTAATCTATAACACAGGGAACTATATTCAGTGTCTTGTAATAACCTATCACGGAGAAGAATCTGAAAAAGAACAGATATGTAAATACATACAACTGAATCGCTGTGCTGTGTGTCTGAAACTAACACAGCATTGTAAATCAACCCTACTGCAATTTAAAAAAAAAAGCATCATCTTAGAAAAGTATCTGATTTTCCCTCTTGTCTATTAAAAATGATACAGAAATCCATAGACCTGCAGGAAAATATAAATGCCTAAATTTTAACACTGCCAGTGCATAAATTAAGACAAGGATAACTAAAGAAAGATGCAGGCATCCTGTCATTATGCGTCGATGCATTTTTTGTATATTACATATTTTTTTTTATTGAAGTATAAACATCCTGTGCACTCTGACTGTGGTCGGAACGGGGGTCCTGCACGGGGTCAGTCACGCTTTCCTAACAAACTCCCCCCGAGGGCCCCGTGTTCAGGGCTCGAGGTAGCAGCCGCATCACGGATATGATGCGCGAGTAACAGCAGCTCAGAGGTGGCTGTGCCGCGGCCAGGCCCAGGGCTTCCTGCGGTGGAGGTCTGGATGAGGCGCAGTCCCTCCACCTGCATGGCTGCGGCCTGCGCCGGCAGGCAGAGGAAAGCCGACGACCGACGGCCCCACTGCTGAACCTCAGCCTTGGTCCTGTTCCCACTTTCATTTCTAAGAAGAGAAAAATCGAAACTGTACTCAGCTGAGAGTGAGTCACAGGAGGCGTGTCCGTCGTCCCCGTCGTCCGGGACAGGTCGCCGGGACACCTATAAAGGCAGGCGGGAGGCGCACGGCAGCCTCAGGGCGCCGGCCACCATGTGGACGCTCGCGCCCGTCGCGTTTGCCCTGAAAGCGCTGAGCGCCTTCGTGCAGCCCCTGGGCTCCCTGTGCAGCGGCCTGGGGCCCCTGCTGCTCTGGCTCCGGGCGGCGCTGCGGCGCGCGGGGGGCGGGGGCGCCCGGCCGCTGCCCCGGAGGGAGCCCGGGAAGGCCCGCGGGCGAGGCGAGGCGGACGGCGAGCCGCCCGCCACCCCCACCAGCGTCAACTACCACTTCACCCGGCAGTGCAACTACAAGTGCGGCTTCTGCTTCCACACGGCCAAGACGTCCTTCGTGCTGCCCCTGGAGGAGGCCAAGCGCGGGCTGCTGCTGCTGAAGGAGGCGGGTGAGTCCCCAGCGCCCCGGGCCGCCGCGCGCCGGGCTGCGGGGAGGGGCCGGGGGCTCGCGCAGCTGGAGAGCTTCCCCGCAACGTCAGCCGTTCCCCGGGCACAGTGAGGATGCTGTCCTGCCGGAGGGCGGGAGGGTGAGCTTGGGGACGGGCGCCTGGACCGTCCTAAACCGCAGAGCCGGCTGGCTGGCGGGTCCGTGGGGCAAAACCATCCTCCTGCACCTGCTGGGCGTCTGTCCGCCCTGCGTGTGGAACGAGCCAGGTCGGGGGAAGTTCTGTTGCGCTGGGTCTGTCCAAAGCTTTAAGGGGCTGGGATTTTCCAGCAACAGTTAATGAGGAAAGTTTTAAACAAATACAAATGCTTTGGCTTAAGAAACGCAATGTTTGAGTCTTTTATTTTGGATTATTTACGTGCTTTTACTATGACACTCAAACTATTCACAACTCAAACAAGGGAAAGACTTTGCTCGCAAGACCTGCTCACTGAATGTCGCCTCATCAGTAACTCGCAGGTGTCTCAGAGAGAGCTGGGCACCCTCAGTTCTAAGGTGGCATCTTCCACTCCACATCTGTCCCTCCTTCTCCCCTTGTCTTTCCTAGGGCCCCTCCTAAACTAGCAACATCGCCCGATTTTTCTCAACTTGCTTAACTTTTTAAAAGATAGAGAACACACAGAGAGAGACCTGTAGACATCCTGAATCTCACAGAGGGACCACACCCAGGTGCACAGCACAGAGATCTAGACAAAAAACATCAGGGTGCCCAGAGCGCCTGCTCACTTCCGGCCCTGCCCTTCCTCCCCGGGGAACCACTCACTTGTCTTCTAACACGCAGACTTGTTTGGCCCCGTCTTGTACTTCCTACAATGAAATCGCATGTTTGCCCTTGATTGGATCTGACTTATTTTGCTCCCCCTTATGTCTGCTCAGTCACCCACAAGAGCTCAGCCAAGGACTGATCCGTCTCGCCGTTGCCAGGGGTCTAGCTCAGGGTCTCACCAGGTCTGCTGCATTCATCTCACTGTCTGTGTCCCCACTGAAAGCACGTTACCTTACTAAAATATGCTTTTGAAGCCTTAACTCCCCCACTTAATTCTCTCACATGGTTTCCAAGCCCAAACTCATTAGCACAGCCATCAGGCTCAGTGCGGCCACGCTCTGCCCCAGTGACTTAAGGGTCCTATGCTGTGGGCACGTCATGTCACGCCCGTTACCCCCCAAAACCTGAGCCATCAAGCCTGTAACAGCACTGTTCTCTCCTCCTGGGATGCCCATCACCCCAGTCTCCACTGGTGAACTTCCCAAGCTCTTTAGAATTATTCCTGGTCCTTTTCATGCAGGATGAATCCCTCTCTGTGTCATTTGTGATCACATGACACTTGTTACAAATGCATATTATAGCAGGTTTTTTTTTAATTGAATGAAAGACTCTTTAAATTCTTTAATGCTTTTCAATTTTCAAAAGTTTCACCTATGTGATTTCATAGAATCCCATTATAAACCTTTTCCCCCCACCTTCCCCCTTCCCTCCCCCCACTGGTAACCTCTGGTTTGTAAGTGGCGGGAGTCTGCTTCTTTTTTGCTTATTCACTAGTTTGTGGTATTTTTTTAGATTCCATACATAAGTGATAACACACAGTATCTGTCTTTCTCTGTCTGACTTATTTCACTTAGCATAATACCTTCCAAATCCATCCATGTTGCTGCAAATGGCAAAATTTCATTATTTTTTATAAATGAATAGTATTCTGTAATATATATTTATATATATACCGTGTCTTCTTTATCCATTCACCTGTTGGTGGACACTTTTAAAAAGTGTAAAAGCTTTCGCACAGTAAAGGGAACCACCAACAAAATGAAAAGACAGCTGATGGATGGGAGAAGATATCTGCAAACGATTTGACCCTTCTAAGCTCTTAACTATGTCTCTACATCCTGTTCCTTCCATTCTCTCATTCTTCCATCCCCTCTAAACCTGCCCCTCAGATTCATCACTGGCTACACCACTGTCCGATACACTGTTTCACCTTCTTCAGTTACCTGCCCCTGTTTAAGCACACTTTTAGGGGACACTGCTTTTATTTGATAATAATGATCGTCACACAAGCTGCCTCCTCGCAGGTTAGCTTATGAATAGTGAGGTGATGTAATGTATCACCGTCCCACTGTAGAAACATCTGAGAGTAAAAGAGGGTGCTAGAGATGACTGCCTGGTGAGATGTGGTTCTCAGGACAGCAGGACCGTCCCTGGGAAACTAGGATAGAGGGTGACGAGACCTCAAAAGACCAAGGGCTTTGGAGCTCAGGGACACCTCCCAGCCCCATTTTTCCCTAGTCTCATTCTCTGTTGCCTTTAAAGTAATAATGGAAGTTGGCCAAGTGGAAAAAGAGAAGGAAAATCCATGTGCTTTCTGCCCCAGGTATGGAGAAGATCAACTTCTCGGGCGGAGAGCCCTTTATCCACGACCGGGGCGAGTATCTCGGCAAGCTGGTGAGATTCTGCAAAGAGGAGCTGCAGCTGCCCAGTGTGAGCATCGTGAGCAACGGGAGCCTGATCCGGGAGAGGTGGTTCAGGAACTACGGTGAGCTCTTCGTGTGACACTGGACTGTGGCCGCTACCGTGGTCCAGTGCATTCTTTCCTTCCATCCTGGGCCTTCAGCCAGGCCTGCTGGGGATCAGGAGGGACAGAAAGACAAATGTGCTTATTCTCTTCTCTTTGCAAGCTGTGCACGGTGTTTTGGTTGGTTTCGTTCTGTAGGGCTCTGGGTAAACAAGTATGTCCGCTATCAATGGAGCAAGTGTTTAGTGGAACCACGAGTGGGGCGGATGAACACAATTTACAGTTTTGCAAGCCCCAACCTTATTGTTTGTTTGCTACTCATGTTGAATTTTTAAAATATTTATGGAAATAAGTGTATTTGGTAGTCTCGTGTATAAATTAATTGCTTGGACTAAAACAGTTGTTCTTGTCTTTGGCTGCATATTTGACGGCTGAGAAACTTTAAATAAAATATCTGTGTTGGGTCTGAACCCCAGGCTAATTACATCAGAACCTCGTGGCATGTAGACAGACCAATGTGGGGTCCTCCAAGGGATTCCACTGCACAGCCAGGTTATGAACCACTGATCCTAAGGTTGCAGAGGGCACTCACAGCTAAGTTTTACATAGTCAATGCTGATATCCTGAGAGCAGTACCTGGAATTTAGGAAGTATTTGAAAAATGTTAGCTATTATTACTGCTCTTGTTTTAGGAAACACTTCTTACTTCACTCTTAGAGTAAAATGTTCTGTTCTTGCTTTGTATGAGCTGTTTGAGCCTTGAAATCACTCAAAGGGGAGTTGCATTTATGATCTGTTGAGGAAGTTCACAGAAAATCTCTGCTGGTGAAGATGGTGAAGAAATGGAGGTGGGAAGATAGAGAGGGCAGGTGTGGATGTGGGTAGCATATCCTATTGGATGAAGGTTCACAGGAAGACCAGAAGGCAGTTAGTTAACATCAAACCATCTGGGAAGGGAGTCACTCAGTCAAAGAGGGGTTCAGAAGTTTAAAAGGAAGCTTTGGAACCATATTCAGAGAGAGAAGAGAGGTCAGGGAGAAATGTGAGCAGAGAATAATCAGTTGGGTTTGCCAGCTGTGTCCCCAGGCGCCACTCTCCTTCCAAGATGGGGTCCACACGCTTGTCAGTGTGGTGTGAAGACTGGGGGCCAGAGGACTGCTGTATCTGAGGGTCAAAAGCTCAGATGCTTGTATGGGAGAGGTGGTGCATGTTAGCAAATTTGGAAGTGTGTAGGGAAAACCAGCGTTAGTGGTGGGGAGACAATCCGGAAGTGGGAGGTCTACTCAGAGCCGACACGTGGACAGCCAGGTGTGAGTTTCCACCGATTTTCACACTACAGTGGAGTTCAGGGTTGGCGTTGCCATATGCTCCAGTTATTAAAGACGCATCATAGCTCTACAGTCTATGTTAAATCTCCCAAATAAGAACATTTGCAAACATTCTGAAATACTGTTAGATGTCACGAGGAAGAAACATGATGATGTGTCCCTATGTGGTCCCTAATCCTCTGGCCTAAAGACCTGATGTCTGGATCCTAGGACGGAAAAGCCTAAAGTGGTCGTTTTCCCTCAGGTGAATATTTGGACATTCTCGCCATCTCCTGTGACAGCTTTGACGAGCAAGTCAATGTCCTTATTGGCCGTGGTCAAGGAAAGAAGAACCACGTGGAAAATCTCCAAAAATTGAGGACCTGGTGTAGGGATTACAGAGTGGCCTTCAAGATAAATTCTGTCATCAATAGATTCAACGTAGACGAGGATATGAGGGAACAAATTAGAGAACTGAACCCTGTCCGCTGGAAGGTAAGCACCATGTCTCTTTTCTGATTGTAGTTAAGAGAACATTCAGTAGAGACTGGCTTGAGTGAAACTAAAGGTACAGAGAGCTCTGGACACAGTGAGCCAGTCAAGAAAGTGGGTCCTTGTGTTGCAGAAAAATGTTACAGCTCAGTTGTGACAGCAACCTGGATCTGGGCTAGAGACCAAACAGCACATGGAGAGTTGGAGAACTCAGGTTTATTGCAACAGCAGGCCCAGAGGAGTTAACTCTCCAACCTCTGGACCCCGTCTGTCGGTTTACACTGGCTTTTATAGGCTGCCAGTTTACACTTTGCAACATCAGATGTAAATGAGGTATAAGGAAAATTGACTAATTAAGAACAAGCTTTGTAGTAATGGACCAATCAGGAGGGAGAGAAACAACCAATCAGGAGTGAGGGAAGTGGACCAATCAGGAGTGACAGAAATAATCAATCAGGAGTGAGCTCCATGCAAATGAAGTACTACAAATGGACCAATCAGAAGTTAGGGAAATGAACCAATCAGGAGTGGAGGAAATGAACCAATCAGGAGTGAGCTCAGGGAATCAATAGAATTTTATGTTTAAGTAAGCTGTTTCAGAGGCAAAAAGTGAGACAGAGCCTCTGGGCCAGGGAACTGGATGGTGCTGGCAGAAGAGTAGTAGCAGGACCCCTGCTTGGGGGTCCTGCTGGTCTTTTTATGGGGCTTCCTGCCTCACTTGGTCAGTCTTTCAGCTCTGCTAAATTTTAACCACTTACACTCTCTCTGCCTCAACTACCCCTTGTGCAAACTGGAACTGATTCCCTTCTGGAACACTGTGAAAGTAAATATTAAAAAAAAAAATACGCCAAGTGTTTGGAGATGCTCTGAAGGTTATGTTCATAGGAAGCCTAACTCAGATATGCTCATTAAAATACTAAGACTGATTTCATCTCAAAAAATCTTGGCTTATTTATAAATGGATATATGTTCTTCATAAATTGTTAGTTCTTTTTTTTTTCATTGAATCACTAGAAGATACTGTGAGCAAGGACATCTCCGAATTGTAGCAAAATGCATTCACCCAGATGCATGCTTTAGGACTGGCCCCTTTATCAGCTACTGAAAAGTCCAGAGTTCAAATACACGTAAGCCAATCCAGGGTGTTTTTGCAGCATCTACAATGTGCAGCCTCTAGCAAACAATTATAAACTAAAGGCTTCCACCTCGACTGTCCTTCAGAATCAATTCAGGGAACTATTTAAAAACAGCTCCTTAGGCTTCATCCCACCCACTGTCCTGAAACAGATTAGAGCGAAGGCTTGGGTGAATATGGGGTCTTAACAAGCTGCCCCAGCGATCGTTACGTGGCTCTGCAAAGTCTGTGCCTGAACCCCAGAGTAGAGGCAAGTAAGGAGAAGATGTAGACTTCAATTCCAGCAAGGGAAAGAGGCAAGCAAAACTCATGTAAGATAAAGCTATGTGTGCTCGGATACCGTGGGAGGGCAAAACAGGCCAGGTTTAATTCTGCCAAAGCGCCAAGAAGACTTCACATAGGAGGTGGCGTTTGGCTGTGCTCTGGCGGGTGGACAAAATTTCCACAGGTAGGGAAGAGAGTCCTGTCCAGACACAAAGGAGGGAGAGGATTAGCTGCTGTCTGTTTGGAGAACAGTGTTCTCCTCCGACCACTGAGGTCTGTGGGCTGCAAGCTGCTGTAAAGCTGGATCAGGTGCGCCATCACCCACGTGCTTCAGGACCTGGTCCCAGCGAGGCAGCCCCCGCTGCGGGAGGCTCCGGGCTTGCAGGCTGCGTCCACAGTCAGCAGTGCCCCAGCGCCCGGCAGGCCGGGATTCGTCAGCAAGCGGGCAGCAACCAACTCAGGCTTGCTGCGCCCAGCCGCTCCCGCTCACCACACCCCTCCGCCCCGCCTACTCCCCTTCCCGCTCCGGTGACGTGGGTTTTTTCGCGAGAGGCCCCTCCGTTCCAGCAGGTGGATCCTGGACCCCTCCCCAGGGAAGATGCCCACGTGTGTCTTCCCCGCCTGACACTGGAGTGAGCGTGGGATTCTGACCCACGCGGAAGTCCCACCCCTGCCAGGCTTCTCTCCTCCCCCTCTGCCTGGACTGGGGACGGGTGCTTTGGGTACAAAATGAGTGGTGTACCCTCCCAAGACAGCCTGCTGAGGAAGACAGCCACGAAAGCAAATGGGAAAACTACCACGTGGCCAGAGCCAACAAAGGGGGTGGGGGCAGAGAAGGGGTGAGTGGGGGAGAGAATGAGCAAAGAAGGCGATATTTAGGGGGCACTTAAAATTACTTCTAAGCCGACCACAGTGTGCATTAAATGCTTCCGTGCACGGAAACCGTTACCTGGGCTCTGTGCGGCTCTGACCTTCAACAGCGCCACCTACTGTCACCTTGGACAAGTGCCTGGGGCTGAGTCCTGTTCAGGTGCGGGTGTCCCTTGTGGTGGAATAATGCGTCTTACACACACATGAACTGATTTACTTAAAAGGGTGTTGGAAAAGGCTATTAATGGCTTTGGAAAGCTGTCTTTCCTATTCCCTGAAAAACAAACATGTTCTAACAGCCTTAATAAGCTTGTGTCAAAAATCAGTAGACACAACATTTTGAAAACACTCATTTCTCGGTTTAGGGCTGAAAACTGATTTATTTTCTTGATGCCTTTTTATAGCTCATATTTCCTTCAATTGTTTTGCAGTCTGAAAAAATAGCTCCGCAGACTGGATCAACACCATCTAGACCAGTTTTTAAAAACGTGTATTTTAGGAATGTTTGGGCTTCTAGTATCATATCTCTAAATTTCGGGGCACGATCTCGTTTCCCTGGAGGAACGTCTTTCTAGCATGTTCCTTAAAGGGGAGAATCTTTTTTGCTCTGGAAAGATGAAGCCTGGTTCGGGGGAAGTGAAATTTGGGGCAAAAACTGATGGAAAGTGCTTCACGAAGCCAACACTACACTTGTGTTCCAGGTCTTCCAGTGCCTCCTGATTGAGGGTGAGAATTCTGGAGAAGACGCCCTGAGAGAAGCCGAGCGGTTTGTCATCAGCGACGAACAGTTTGAAGGGTTCCTGGAGCGCCACAAAGACGTGCCCTGCCTGGTGCCCGAGTCTAACCGGAAGGTTGTATGAAACAAAGTTGCGTTGTTCCCCATCACAAAGTAGATTGTTTCCAAAGAGGGAACTTACTTCAGAGGGCTCTGGAGAGCTGGGGGGAGCCTCAGGGCGGAGGCAGAAGCAACGTTTCAGGGATCTTTAGGTTTCTAATGTGAAGAGTTGGGTCAGTCCTGCTGGTCCAAATGTATATATTACGTAGATCAAACGATGTTCACCAGAGCATGTCTACACTGGGGAGCTTCCAGGTGTTTCCAGAGGCAGGGTAAATAATTGGTGTGTTCTGAGAAGCTAAGGAAAAAAAAAAAGAATTTCTTGTTCAAAGCTTCCTTCCTGCAGTGTTAAGGATGGTAGTAAAAAGTCTCCTGGTATTTATCGTCCAGAGAACAGGTAAACTCGTGTTCACAGCACGGAATGTCATCCTGACCAAACAGCATATTCCAAAGGCTGTTAGGGAGAAGGCTAAATCCCCATGATCTATTAGGCGCAAATGAAGAACAGTAGGCAGAATTCATTTAACCTTTTTTTTTAAATTGAAGTACAGTAGTCGGTTACAATGTGCCGCTTTCTGGTCATGACCTTTACTCCTAGTGTGCAAGTAAGTACACATCCCAGGGTCATCCTGGGGTACTGGGAGAACCGGTAATTTCTGTTTACCTTGATAACTGTTTGGACTTTACATTTTTCTAAGATAAATTGTATTATCATTTTTTAAAGCATTTAAAAATCAAAAGCTTTTCCCATCTTCCGCCAAAGAACCCACGTGCAGCAAAATCTCTCCCTCACATGCTCACATCCTAGTAGGAACTGCAGAACAAAGATTCATTCTTTATACTTTAGAACTTCTGAGTAATGTTGACCAGAGCATCTCTGAATCGGAGGCAGGGCAGCTCTGGAAAAGAGGAGAAAGGACAGAGGAGAATTCTTGTATCGATGCACTATCAAATTTGACTTCTTAAAATTTGTCTCAATTATATAATTAATGTGAAATCAAAGAAAATAGAAATCATAATAAGTGTTGCTACTTGTTGAGCCAGACGTCATTACCCCCATTTTAGAAAGACTGAGGCTGAGCCGTAGTGTTAGCTGACCTCACCAACCAGAGGCAAGTGAGCTGACCTCATCCCCATCAGAGGCAGGGTCAGTGACCCCACTTAGAGCCCAGCAGGGGGCAAACGAGGATCTGGATGACCCCAAAGCTTGGGAAACATACTAGTCAGTTCATTTCCAACTTCGTTGTACAGACAAACCCCCAGGACGCTTGTTAAAATGCAGATTTTGACTCGGCACAGTGGGAGGAGAAATTATCTGATGAGGATGGACCAGAGTTGAACCCAGGCGACTGGAGGCTCCTCGCTCCTCCACTGTCCTTGGCACGTACCTCCTGCCCCGCTCCCACACTGGGAGCTGTTCCAGAGATGCACCCTTGAGAGCGTGTGTGGTTGAGGCCACCTGGACGGTACATGTAACTGAACCCATTTAAGGCTTCTCTGTAAGCTTTTAAGACTCTGGCAGGGGGCTGAGATCCCCTTGTCTTGCAGGCCACCGAAGACAAGCCCTGTCTGGAAGTTCCCTGGCTTGTTAACCCCACCACCTGCCCATGTGGAGTGGCTGCCTCTTTATCTGTCTCTCCTTGCCCTCCACGTATGAGAGGCTGGTTTCAGATTTCACCCAGGGAACTCCTGAGTTTGCAAACCAACCAGCAGGTCTGAGGTGGACCCATTATTCAACATTTTAACAAGCTGCCAGGTGACGCTGATGCCACCGGGCCACCTTCAGATGTTCGAAAGCAAAGTCCCGACCTAGCCGTGCACAAGAGTTAGCAAACTCCAGACAGTGGGACAAATCCAGAATGCAAGCCAAGAATGATTGGGGAAAGAAAATCAAAACAAGAGTGGCATTTGTGACCAATGAAAATTATACAAAATGCAATTTTCAAGGCCCATCAGGAAAGTGTCAGTGGAACACAGCCACACCCGCTCTCCAAGTGCTGTCTGCAGTGGCGACGCCTGCAGGGGCTGTTCGTTGCTATGGAGACCACAGGGACAGCAAGGCTGAAAATATTTACCATGTGGTCCTTTACAGAAAAACTTTGGCAGAATAGGGTTAGGCAGTGAAGGAATATCCTCCTATAGATGTGTAGGTACGCCCTCTGTAAAAGGCATAATTAGTTACAGGTAACACAATATTAAAATCCTCAGGCAAGCTCTGAGGTAGCAGCATTAAAGGAGTTCTGCTTTGTGCATTGAACAAGGTGGGCATCGGAGGTGAGGCGGACACTGGGGATATTGAACAGTGAGGGACCGGGCTGGAGGAAATGGGGAAATCAGCCGGAGGATTTCATTGTCAGAGATGCTTCTGGAGTCCCCCGTCCAGCATGGGGCAGAATCCAGCCTGCTCGGATCTGTGAGAATCTGAATAGACACAAACAGATCGCCTGGAGATGTGTGTGAGGCAGGGATGGGGCGCTGGCAGGTGGCTCAGCTTGTAAGGGACACACCCAGGGACACTCAGGAGGAGAAGCGTTGAATCCAGAAGTAATCAAACCCAAACGTTGTCAGACAGGCTGCTGAGCATACACCCTGAAAATTACGCCTGATGCTAAATTTGTGTATAATTTCTCCTTTGCAGATGAGAGATTCCTACCTTATCCTGGATGAATATGTGAGTATTTCTCATGAATTATAAAATGGTCCCTTAAAAAATGACCAAGCAGCAATGCCAGTGTTGAGTTCTAATGAGCATAACCATTCAGCCCGGACTCGTTCTTCCGAGCCGGCATTTCATATTTGTATTGTCACTGAGCAGCATTAATATCATGGGGACTTTACCGTGTCAAGCTCTGAGCTAAGTGTTTGGGCTGGTATTGGCTTGGACTCGGTCCTGTGTTTGCACTGCCCCCTCAACACGCACACACACTTGATGGTGTCTCCCATGTGGCTATGGATGCATGGATGTCACATGGAGGCGACATCACGCAAGGCAGACTCCTCTGTTCTGCCATCTTTGGCTGGGTTCTCTGGTCACGGGGCGTCCAGGGCTCTCTGCGGCAAGGGCATGCCACACTTCACATTACTGCCTTTAACACCTCAGATGCTGCCAGCTGGTCCTCTGACAGATAACTCTTGGCTTTGCAGAGAAGAGGTTACAGTTCCTCTCCAAAAGCCACTGATATGTCTCTGTCTCACTGCCTTCCAAAGGCAAAGATAATCAGCCATTCTCAAAACTGAAACACAATCACTTCTCCTTTGCCCTGTCACTTTTTCTTCTTTTTCTTTTTTTTGGTCCAAATTCATAAATCTTTGCCAATATTTCTAGCACAGGACAAATAATTCCATTCAAAGACCTGTTTTTAAGAAACGAGCTCCAACGAGAACATTGGCTTCTCCGTATTTACACAAGATTTGGTGTTTCAAGAAATGCTTATTGTGACTTTTGCTATTTTACTATTTTCAAGTTAATCAGTGATGCTTCACCATCATTTTATTTTATTTTTTCCAATATGAACTTTCTTTAGGGAGTATGTGGGAAAAGGTGATAACACGAATGTTCAGTTTGTGGGTGCAAGGTAGAGAGGAAGAGTCAAAGGGAATTCATTTTTGGAGCATCATGACTGGTTGGGGGTTTTGACCACTGTCCCTCCACAAACGCTCTGGTCTCTGTACAGCTGGAGTAAGTACAGTGGGAAGAAAATTTACTTTTGGCAATTTAAGAACATTTTGAGTCAAGAGGTATGACTACAGAATGTTCTGTGCCATGGTAGGGCATAGGGAGTGTGGGCACCTGGTTCCCACCTGTAAGATGCATAATTTAGGATAAAAACCAAGGCCCTTAGCAGGGCATGTGGGACGCTTCGTGATGGGGAGCCTCTCTGCCTCTGTAGCTCTTTTCTTATCACTCTCTTTCTTAAAAGAAGCTTTCATTAATATTTGCACTTACATATTCGTGCACACAGTTTTCACCCCAGCATTATCGTCTGCCTGCAGTCGCCCAGACACACCATGGTATTACATGCTTCTGGGCTTTTACAATACCCTTCTCTCCAGCTGAAAATTTCAGAATATAATTCGAATGTCAACATTGTTCCAAAGCCTCACCTGATTACCCACCCCCGGCCCCCAGTGGAGGGACATTCACGTCCTGTGATGAGTGAATAATTGTGTTTGTCATGCACTTCCCTGGCCTGATGTGTTTATGTCGGTGACGGCAGCTGGATGAGTACAGAGAGAACGTCCACAGAATTCAGCATCCTCACTAGAGATGGTGCACAGGTCACGGGAAACATTTGCTGAAATGACTGGAATATCAAAACTCATTCTGAGCAGGGAGGGTACAGCTCAGTGTCAGGGTGCATGCTTAAGATGTATGAGGTCCTGGGTTCAATCCCCAGCACCTCTACTAAAAAAAAAAAATCATTTTGTGTTAGTCCCCAAAACTGAGTTTTACAGGATAAATTACACAGAAATATCACACCTTCTGTCATGAATTCCTAGATGCGCTTCCTGAACTGTAGAAACGGGCGGAAGGATCCTTCCAAGTCCATCCTGGATGTTGGCGTAGAAGAAGCCATCAAATTCAGTGGCTTTGATGAGAAGATGTTTCTGAAGCGAGGCGGGAAATACGTGTGGAGCAAGGCGGACCTGAAGCTGGACTGGTGAAGCCCAGCTCTTCTGTGGGGACCCCCTGGGACCCCACACTCCCACCAACGTTGCTCAGGGACCCCAAATCCAATTTTCAGTTGCACGTGGAATCTGGTTGCCTGTGGTGACTGAACCCGTAAATAACTTGGATGATTGAAATCCGAGGTCGTGCAAGCCCACTGACTTCGTTAATCAGCTTATTCAGAGCTTAACATTTGAGTCGTGTTTACTGGGACTACTGTATTTCCATTTTGAAGTCATTTGCCCAGTCTCTTCTGATAGTCAGTTATTTGCACATCTGGAAAAAGTGCAAATTTTCTCCCCCAATGACTTCTGCTTGTTGGGAGCTGCCTTTACATGGCTGCAATCTTGGACTTTTTACCCAGAAGTTTAGAAATAGTCCATGGATGTTTCAAGGAATGAGAGATGATAATCTTACCCGTCTTCAGTAAGCACCCAGGAGGAGACAGCCCGCCTGCCCGTGCTCTGCAGGGCCCCGGCCCTTGCAGGTTTCTCCAGGAATGTGAGTGATCTCTACTGCCCCCTTTCTCTTCCGAGATTCTTAGCGAAAACAAGGTTTCATGATGAAGCGGCCACGGGGTCAGGGCTTGGACTGTGCTGCGAGTCTGCTGAATCTGTCCAGCAACAACTTGCGAGCTTATTCACATAGGTGGTTGTCCCCCTGCCCCCGAAAAGGGGCAGCTTACTGGGTTGGCATGAGCTGTTTTGTAAAAGCACGGGGTACACGTGGAGGAAAGAGCGTGATGAAAAGTGTAGAATGTGCCTGGATTTTTCTGTAAATGAAGCCGTGGCACACTATAGCATTCCTCAGCTAACTCTGAATCGCCTGAGACACGCCTGTAATCGCGGCCAGTGTGGGAGGATCCAGTGCCTGCCTGTTCTCGCAGGAAGATAAAGCTGGACGGAAAATGCCCCTTGAACTGGGTCAAGGAACAAAATCCTTCCCTTGTGGAAATATCACTTGAAGCTTATTTATGTAACCTAGATAGCATCCCATTGCTTAGAAAAATAATAATTCTCTGTCCTGGTTTTAAAAAAGCAAAATCATGGATGATTTTTCACTCGAGAATTTTTAATCCCGCTGCCATTCCAGCATTGGTCACTAGGTGGCGTTTGAATGTTGCCTGATTCCGCTGAGCCCCCAGCAGAAATTCTGCTTCAAAATCTATTTTTGAGACGTGGTGACTTTGAAAGTTTGGTTTTTCCCTCTTTTTTTCCCTCAGAAAAGATATTCCTACTTCAAATTTTAAGTCACATTAATTCAGCTGAATTGTGTCCTGTCTGCAAAAGAATGATTGCCATGTATTTTTCATTTTATTTTATGTTTTTAAGAAAGAAAAGAAAAAGAATTGGAATACATTTTTCCCTTGCGGGTTCTTGAGCATATCTAAGTAATGATGACCTTAATATAATCAGTATAAACATAAAGCGGTTCCTTTTTTTTAACTTAGAATGAGTGTACTTTGCTGATCGGCAAAGTTTTTCAACAGAGAAAGGGCACGTATGGGAAAGCACAGAGATGCTGTCTGGCATACAGTAGGTGTCCAATCATTATGATCTGAAACAAAGCCTGGATCTGAAGCCCAGATCCCCTGAGCTGAAGTCAGTTTCACTCGATCTGAGGGAAATTGCGTTTCTCTTTCCTCAAATGGGAATATAAATAATAAACTGCACTTGAAAAATAAGCTATTTAAATACATTTTCCAGGTGTTTTTACACCACTGCCCCCTTCCTTATGCACTGTCAGGATTTTCATAGCCTTAATGTTTCAAATATTCCAATGTTCATTTTTTCCGAAGGGGCTGAAATAGGAACTTTTAGCATTAGAGTAAAATTCAAGTTCGGATTACATAACATTTTGTGCTATTTTTTTTTTTTCTTCCTGGTTTTTAAATATGAGTGTCAGCTTCATGAGATAGATTGTGTTTCATTAGAAAAACAAAGGGCAATTTAACCGAGGTATATCGACTTAAGTGTTAAGGTCAACTTAGTAACAAGTCTTGCTTAGTTTAGGCTGTAATAATATGAATGAAATCTTGTCTTACGAAACCTAACAGAGATCAGACATTAGTGATAGCATATGGTTTAAAAAGTAAGACTCGCCTCTGTTATTTAGTGGTAAATGACATGAAAGTCGCCTGTTTTAAGTTGGAAGATGAGTGAGATCGTGTGGCTGACTCATCAGAAGTGGAGGCTCCTAGTCTGTGACTGTCTGGAGTTTGGAGTCTGGTTGTTGGGTTAATAGAGAGAATCATGGTCCTGAAACAAGCGGACAAATTCTCAGTGAGACTCTTTTAGGCAATAATTCATTGCCCTCTGTTGAAAGGACTGTTTAATTCACTGTAAGATTTTAAAGCTTTGTCTTGAGTGTTTATAGGCCTCAGTTTTAAGGAAATATATATATATATTTTTTCTCCGTATGTGATGCTGTTGACTGTTGGTCTCTTGTATTGTAAGGTGTTGTAACATATTAAAGTATTTTTTGTAGATTACCTTCATTCTCAGTGGGTCAGTGTAGTGAAGTCTCTCCTCGGCGTGTGTTTAAGGTAATTGCATGCTTTTACAAACCACCATTGCTCAAGGCAAGTATACTTTAAAAATCAACAAGGTTATCAATAATTAATACACACATTTCAGACAGCCTTCTCGGCAAGATGGGGCAGAGATGAGCCACTGGGGAAAGTACTCCTTGTGTTCTAAAGTGAAAGCCAGCATCCTGGGGACCCAGTGCCCCAAACCCGGCTCCTTCAGAAGGAGTGAGTTGCTGCAGACAGCAGCAGGAGGGCCTAGAACCACCGTTCTCAGTGTGACCCAATCAGCAATCCAAACAGCGGGTGTCTCAGCCCAAGAGCCCCAGTTCTGAGTCACCCACTCAGTCCTTGACACCCTGGATGCACCAGGCCAGCCCGGCATCTGCTTCCACCGTCAGCCTCTCTTCTTCCCCATCATCCCTCTCCTGGCTCCCGGAGCCAAGGGCTCTGCATCCCTGGCTCCAGTGACCGCCTCACGCCCTCCAGACTCAGATTGGTCTTCCCGGGACAGGCAGCCTTCTCCCTGGCACATCCTTGCACTTGACCTCTGGTTACAAGTACTCACTTCTACAGGAAGGATATGGGCTCACTGCCTTTCCCCATCCTGGATAAGCCCAATGCTGGGCTCCAGCCCTCAGGGCAGGAGGCAGATCCAGGGGCTTGAAGACAGTGAGAGAGACTCAAGGGGCAGCACAGGTCCGCGATCACGGTGGCCGGCCCGCGGAGAGCCAGCACATTTGGGCTGCACACCCCAGTGCCATGCCCCTGCCGGTACGTGCCCTACCAGTCAGGGCAAAAGAAGGGGAAATTACACAGAAAACCCACATAGCAAGTCCAATTCGGATGCCACTGAGATGGATTTGAAAGATCAGAAGAAGTTTAACCACACTTTTCCCCATGATTCCAGAAGGAATATGCATTTGGAAATATATGAAAAACAGAGTAAAACAAAATGAAGAGAAGAAAAATCACTCGTAATTGTATCACCCAGGGGTAACTGTTAATTCACTTCATGCCTTTCCAGCTGTGTATATTTTTAATGGGACTCAATTCATACTGTATTTTATTTTCCACATAGTATCTTCTCAAGGCTTTTTAAAGCCAATTAGCATCCTTATACTTTAATGAGAACAGCCAGTTCTTAGAAATTCACACTAAAAGATGAGAGGAGATTCAGTGACATTCTAAAAACCATAGTTAAGTTGAAAAAAATCACTGAATTTGGTTTTTGAATTGTTTAAATATTTGTTTATGGATATGAGTACAATTCGAGTTCTGGGAATTCACTTTATCTGGAAAAAACTATATATCATGATAAAAATAAAGCTTCTCTGCAAGCTCATTCCTGGGGGACCGAGGGAACTGCCCAAAAGTGATGTATTTTTTTCACCCAGGGCCATCTTGACTTGTCCTTGTCAGATTCTGCTCCCAGTTTGATGTGTGAGCTTTTTCCGCACCACCAAGCAATTCTACAACACCAGCTGGATGTTTGTACTACAATTCAACTCAGTTCTGACACTCTTCCTGGCAAGAGCATCAGATTCTACAGATTAAGGGCTGTGTCCCACAAGACCGCCCCCATCACCCCCAACTGGGATGCCAATCACAAGTGCACGTTGTTGCCCAGGCCTCTGACTGATCAGCTGTACTCGAGGATCCAAGGACCCCCTCCCAGGAGAGGGTTACTTTGCTGGACCAGCTCATAGAACTCAGAGAAACATTTCACTTAGCAGACTACTGGTTTATTACCCAAGAATACAGTTTTGGAGCAGCCAATGGGAGAGATGCACAGGACGAGGTCTGGGCAAGGGATACACTGGTACCCAGTACGCCAGTCTCTCCAGATGCATCAGTCTCCATATCCCCATGTGTTCAACACCCTGGAAGCTCTCTGAACTCCTGTCCTTGGGGGGTTCCACGGAGGCTTCATTACATAAGCATGACTGGTTAACTCATTGGCACTTGGTGATTGGACTCAACCTTCAACCCCCTCCCCCATCTGGAAGTCTAGGGGTGGGAACGAGAGTTCTAACCCTACAATCACATGGCTGGGTGCCCTGGCAATCAGCCCCACCATAAGTGACCTAAGGGCTTTCCAGAAGTCCCCTCAATAACATAGCAAAAGATATCTTTTTTGGTGTCATCACCCATTCCAAAGAAATTGCAAGTGTTTTAGGAGCTTTGTGTCAGGAATGATAAGGGCCAAAAATACATTTTTTTGTTATAAATCATAATATCCCGGTGGGAGGTGGGTCTAGCTCAGTGGTACAGCACATGCTCAGCATGTATGAGGTCCTGGGTTCACTCCCCAGTACCTCCACTAAAGAAAAAAAATCACAGTATCTCACCCCGAACCCCCCTTAGCGCCACGCCTGAATAGAGTGACCTCTGTCCCTTCTCTCTTGAGGTTTGTGTTGCAACAAAGTTTCCTAGAACTTCTCCCCACAGGCTGTTACTGAGGAGTCAAGAGACCCCTGTGTGTGCATCTGTGAAGTCGGAGCTGGGTATTTTCAGGAGGGAAATTTCATTGCTCCTTACATCACAACTCAGATGTCACTTTACTCAAGCACTGTTTGTGCTGAACTGACCTGTCTCAGTCAGCTCGGGCAGCCGTCTGTCTTCAAATTTACCCTCTGCAGGAAGACACCAGTCACATGGGGTTAGGGCCCACTGTGCTCCGGCGTGACTCCATCTGAACTCGTTACACCTGCAATGACCCTATTTCCAAAAAGTCATGTGGGGAGGTGGTAGAGATTAGAACTTCAACACACGAACCTGGGGGACACCATCCAACACCCCCAGCAGTGCTGTTGTTGACTGACGGCAAGGACGGATTTCCTCCTTCACTTGCTCTTTCTTTCCTGAACTTTCGTTTTTCTTCCTTAAGCTGTTATGCCTTTTTTTCTTAAACAACTTTACTGTGGTGTAATTTCTGTACAGTAAACTACTCATATTTCAGATGCACAATTTGATGGTTATATGCTTTGCTATTTCGGCTACATATTTTATTGGATAGTGAGGTAGGTTTGCTTTTTTGCATTTTCTTTCCTGGTGTCCTGAGAAAACATCTTGAGCTTTGCAATTTTTCTAGCTCCAGGAGTGTTTGCGGAGCAGAAGGCAGTCTCCCTGCATTTCCATCTTACGTGAAGAGCTTATTTGGGACATCTAGCTGGGAGAGAAAGACAGGCAGCCTTTGAAGGAAGGGAGGCGGGAGGTGGACAGAGGAAGGTTTCCTGAGAAGCCCTGAGAGTGGCAGGGACTTGGCATAGCCCTGGGACATGCGGAAGCTCTCAGCTTCCCGGCCCCCTTTGGAAGCTGCATCCCTGCATCCCTGAAAGAGAAACTGAGCATGGCTGCTTGAAAGGGATGGCGTGCCTGGAGGAGGAGACTGCCGGCGGACCAGGTGACAGGCTAAGAACGACAGGTGACATCCCACTTCCCAGCACTGCAAAGTCCCCCAGATTCTCGCGTGCCTCTGGGGAGAGGCAATCAGAAAAATAACCCACATTTAATCTTTTTTTTTTAATACTCAACTTGCTTCTTCCATTTTTTCTTTTGCTCTAATTCTCTTTATATAGTTTTAGTGTTTGCTCTAAAGGTTGTAGTATGTAGAATTACATTTTTATTTTCAACACATTTGGGAAATTTGAAATCACTGCTTCTTCAAATTTTCATTTATTTTTTAAACAGCGGTACTGGGGGTTGAACTCAGGACCTCGTGCATGCCTCGTGCATGCTAAGCATGCACTCTACCACTGAGCTCTACGCCCCCCTACAAAAGCTGGCATTTAATTTAAGTTAATTTTAAAAGTTAAAGAAATGTGAATTTTCTGTGCATTCAGAATGTGTGGTTACAAATTCATACAAATTCCATTGTCTAAAGAGTTTTAATTTTAAGCCACGAGTGTGAATTGAGAGCTTCCCTCAATTTTGTGTCTAGAGAAGGAACTTCAGAGTGGATTCCCAGTTCTCCAGCCTCGGGACCACTTACTGCGGTGGCACTGATGCCCTGGCCCATAGCCATCTAGCACAGAGTCTCGCCCTTAGTAGGTAATTAAAAGGAGGCTCGTTCAGAAAGTGAACGATGTCACATGTCCATGGGCACAAACACTCAGGAACAATGGGTAGCTTTTAAATGAACCTGACAGGACAAACCACTGGGTGAGATGGTTGAGAGCCATGACCTGCGCAGAGGGCTGGACTGAACACCAACCAGTGATGGGTTGGATGTGACCTTGAGAGACACAGGCAGCTTATTGGAGAAGACCAGGAAGGTTGCCTGGTGGCCCAGCCCAGAGCAGATGATTCCAGTCTTTATTTATTGAGCACTGAGTATGCTCAAGGCCTTACGGGAAATTCCATACAATTACATCACTGCTCTTCTACAGAACCTATGACCTAATAATCAGACAGTAAATATCCAAAATACGAAGTGTAACAGATGCCACCATCAGCATGGAGGCACACTATTATACAACCTCAGAGATCTGGAGATGGGGAAAGCAGCGACGGGTTAGGAGGACTTCACAGAGCACAGAGCTACGTCGTGCAGCCTGCCGCGAACTGGACTATCCGGCGATGAGGTCTCCTTTCCCCATCTCTCCCACAACAATCGTATTAACAAAAACAAACATAGGAGTGAAGTCACATGCGCGTCACTGCATAAGCACTTACAGGTCTCAGTGCCACAGCTGGGCAAGAGGTAAGACGTTGGTTTTGTACCTCAGCCCTCTCCCTGCCGGCCCCCGATCCTCCGCCCCAGCCACTGGCTTCAAACCTGTGCCCCTGCTCACCACAGAAACGCCTGCATCTCAGGGTGGACCACACATCGTCTTCCCTGTGTGCTTCCTATCGCCCATCCCTCATTCATTTAATCCTTCATTCATAGGCAGTACTTCCCTGGCGCCCCGACCAGTGCAGAGGAGGGAGGTGTGAGCATATTTGCTGTAAAGCTCAGGCCTTTATTCGGAACCATTTTCATCTTCCAGTGAGAGGCTGGAGCAACGCACTGCTGTTAGGGTTTTTCCCGTTGTGCCTTTTTCTTGAACGATGACATTTGCACAAAGAATTTGACAGAGACATCAGAATTCATATCTAGGGAGGGGAAATATTTACCAGAATAGCTTCTCAATGTGGATGAGACAGATTTATGTTTTTTTTTTTAATATGTGTATGTAGTGGGGAAAGACAAATTATGCAGATTGCCAGAATAGTTAAGAATCTTCTAGTTTAACTAGGGGAAAATGAAACAAATAAGAGCCCAGACTACGGAGTCCTTACAACTTTGCAGTTATTTTGAGATGGCTTTATGTATATTTGCCTATTTAATCTCTAACAAGCTCTCTCTGACCATCTGCATTTTTCATATAAGAAAACTGAAGCACAGGGAAGTTCAGTAACTTGTTGAAGGTCACTGGGCTGGGGCATTAGAATTCAGAGCAGACAGTGTGGAGGGCTTGGTGTTAAGGAGGAAAAATATGATGTTGGGTTTTCCCACACTTTTGAAGAAAAGAGTCTGTCCATTAAAGGAGGCATTCTTTCATACATACCAGTAGGTTTTGTTCAGCTGTGTCTGCCGGAGACATATAATTTAACACTTGTTTAACTTCCAGCTCCCAGAGGGAGTGGCCAAAATAACTCTCACAGGAAAATTCCACCTTCAAAGATCTTTGACTCAAACAAGCTAGAAACCCTAAGAATAGGAAGTATCTGGGTGTGCCTGGATCTCGGGAATCCACAGAACAGAGGGATCAGACAAGTCGCCTCCTCGCTTCCATCCGTCAAAGCCGTCAGGTAGGCAGTGGGATGGAGAGACAGTTCACGTGACGCTGGCGTAGAAAGGCCTTCAGCCTTCATCACCAGGTCCTCACACGGCAGGGCATCCAGCGGAGGTTCCGGGAAGCCCCCCCCCCCCGCCCCCAACACCTGGTCCGTGGCTGGAGTGAGTCCTGGCCCCGCTGGCCCAGCCCAAGGCGCCCTCCATCCGCGCGCTGGCTAAAAGTGCTCTGGGGTCACCGTTTCGTCCCCAGCTTGCTGAGCTTTTAGCCGCAGAGTGTTGGTATCAGGGACCGTCTTCTGGCCGCCCCGCGACGAGGCACCTCGTGCTCCGCTGGGCGGCGTGGGGTCCGGGTGGCCCCGGGTGAGCGGGCGTCTCGGCGGGCCTGCGCGGCCGAGGGCGGGCGGCAGGGGGCGCTGCGCTCGGGCCGCGCCTCAGCGCCCCGCGTCTTTGTGCCGCTCGGCGCCGCCGCCCACTCTCCCCCCGCGGGCGGTGCGCCCCGGCTGGAGGGCGGCCGGGAATCGAGGGCGGCGCCGGGCGGGGCGGCGCGGGCGGCGGACGCGCGGCGCGGACACCCGGCCTGCACAGCGGACCTCGGCGCCGCGCTCGGAGCCCCGCCCGCGGCGAGCAGCAGCGGCGGCCCCCGGCCGCGCGGGACCAGGTGGGTGACGCGCGTCCCCTTTGTGTCGGCCTCCCCGGAGCCGGGCGCGGCCGAGGCACCCGATGGGGGGTGGGGTCGGGCGGGGGCGATGGCGGGATCCGGCCGAGGTCGCCACGCTGGCCCTGCCCCTCGGTGGCTCCGGTGCCGCGGCCCCTTGGGGATCCGGAGCCCGCTTCCCCGGCCCCAGGGGTCCGCAGCGCCGCGTCCCTGCGCTCCAGCCGGTAGGGTGGCCGGGGGCGGCTCCGGGTTGGGGGCCGTGTGACAGTCGCGGTGGACGTTGTCTGGCAAGGGCGACCCGCGGGGCCACGGGGAGGCGGGGGGAAGGTCAGCCCGGCCCGAGTGGGCCGGTGCCCCACGTCCTCTGCGATGCACATCCCAGCGCCCAGTGACGACTGAGACCGCCCGCCTCCCTCCCTGCACGCCTTCCCCTCCCGAGGGGCGCGCCGAAAGTTCCTTGCGGGTCTCCTCACCCGACCTTCCAGCAGTGGCTCCCCGGCTCCTGGGCACCATCCTGGGCGCCCGGCTGTAATGGTTCAGGCAAGCCTGGAGGCTCGGGGTCTCGGGGAGGAAAGCGTTACTTAACTGCACCCTGAGGATCTCCCTAGACAGAGCTCAAGGTGGTCTCTCCGAAGTTCTTTCTCCCTGCCCTTTGCCCGGTGCATAATAATACTAAAAAGCCCCCTCAACGGATATCCCAAGCTTGCTTTGTGCCAGGCCTATGGCAGGCCGGGTAAGGGAGAGAGTTAGATAAGGCCCCGGGGGTGTTCCGGTGGCTCCTGCCCTGGAAGTGGAGGGGAGCCTGGTCCCTGCGCCGACCGACCCCACACCTAATTCTGAACAGCTGTGGGCAGGAAGCCCTGTCCTAGGAGTGGGGCCTGGGAATCCAACAAGGACACGTTCCAGTGAATCTGGCTGGAGGGGCAGCCCGCAGATAAGCTGTGCTGACAAGTAAAGTGTGAGGCTGAAAACGAGGTGGTCCAGAGCCTTGGAGCTGTGGGAGTTCCCTGGCGGGAGAGGCCAGAGAGGAGAGGCGGGTGTGTGAGGAGGGATGTTTAGTCAAAGCTTGCAGGTGGGGCGGGCTCAGGGTGGCAGGAAGGGCCCCAGGCCAGAGGGAGCAGCGGGGCAGAGGGAGGGGGAGGGAACACAAGGGGCCTGCTCGGAGCTTTCCCACGGGCCTGCAGCCCACGTGCTCCAGTGAGTGTGCGCCTGGCCCTGGTACGGAGAATGGGGACCTGGTCTTCTGCAGTTTCCTGGCAACTTTTCGATTTTTGTTTTGATTATTTTGTAAAGAGTGCAAACGAATTATGACTAGAATGATCAGGTGAGAGTCGATCTTGAAAATTGGAATTCCAGGCCGACTTAGGTCTTGATCCTGTGGCAGTGGGAGCTGTTGATGGTTTTGGAGGAAGAAAATGAGCTGGGCCCTGCTTTAGAGTGATGAAGGCTGCGTTGAGGGGTTCCAGTGTGAGATGTGTGGTCTTCGGCCCCCAGCAGGGGCTCCCACCTGGACCCCTTATCTGAGGCCTGGAGAACCTCAGGAAAAACACGATGCAAATGACCTAATTTTAACGGAAGGGGAGTTTTCCAGATCCAGCAAATTGGAGTTTGGAAGTTTGTTTGAAGAAACTCTGGTTCAAATGTCACTGCTTCAAATGTCACTGCCCGGATGGCACTGATGGGGGAAGGGGAACCGTTGAGGGTGAACTCAGGTGCTGGGGGCGGAGCTTCAGCCAGCGGATGAATCGTGCGGACGCCCTGCGCCATGCAGGTGGGGGTCTGAAGACCACAAGAGAGCTTTCACATCCGCGTTTTACAAAAGTGTTCCAGGGCCCTCGGCTTGATCGTGTGTAGTCGCTGCCCCCACCTCTTTACCTGAGCGCAGGGCTTGTCGCGGGGACTCAGTGTGCTTTGGGACTTGGAAGGGACCTCACACCCTTCAGCTGAAGCCGCTGGCATCCAGCGCTTGAGCGTGCCCAGAGCCACACAGCGGCAGGGCCTGGAGCTAGGAGGCACGTGGCCTGTTTTTTCCACTGTGGTTCATAATTTGGCCCCACTGCCTTTTGTTCAAATTTCCCTTCCCTCTTGGGAGCCTTTCCCTTTGGTACAGAGACAGGAGGAGGTCTGCCCGTCTGTCACGTAGGCTGAGAGCCACAGAGCTGGATGGCATCACGGATCCCCAGCCCAGCCTGCCCTTTGGGACTGTGAGGACACTGGGACATTGTAGACTCGGAGGGGAGGGTCCGGGACCCCAGCCACACAGAAGGCTGTGGCATCAGCTCTCTGGACAGTCTGCTGTTCTCTTGCTCCACACTTGAACTCGGGAGGATGGAGACGGGTCAGCTGCCCTGGGGATCAGTGATGTGCGGAGGCCTCAGACTCTTCCAGGGCATGTGGCCCAGCAAGGACCTCCCTTGGACCCCTGGGCTGTGGAATAGCAGCCGCAGCCGAGGGGCTGTGAAAAGAATGAAGTGCCTCTGAGGGAGATGGACCTTCCTGTGTTCACTTGGGTAGTTTCCTGCCTGGGAGATCCGAGAACTAAGTTGAAGGCTCTTCTCTTTCCTTTAAGACTAGAAAAGTCATTTGAGGTAATCATTTCTGGAGCCAGTCTCCTCTCTCCTTGGTTTCTGCATTATGGACACACATGAATACCTTTTCTTAATTAGATGGAGAAAGTAAATTGAAGCAACTGTCCCCAGACCTGCTGGGGACTTGGGCGGGAGGACAGAGCTTGTGCAGCTCTCTGACCCAGATCTGTGACCTTGGGCAAGTGTCCTGACCTCCTTGCGTGGCCCCAGTTCCTTCGACAGCGAAACTAAGGTGTTGGCCTAAGTGGTTTCCAAGATCCAGAAAGAAAAATGTGCTGCTTTAAAGGTCTTTTCCAGGAAAATCAATACTGCAGGGCTGCTCACCAGTGCAACCATTTTTAAGGCTATTTGCAAGAAGAATTTTTTTTTTTTAATTTTTACAATGGCTTTCCTCAAAGATGATGAGAGATGAGGCTTTGAAAAGGGCGGTTCCTGGGTGATAAAAGCTGCATCTTCCTTCTTTCCTGGAATATAAAGCCTGAGCTGGATTGTGTTTCCTGAATGGCCCACAGACGCAGAGAGCAGGGCTTCCTCTAAGCTGACAAGCTGGCTGCAGTGTCACAAAGAATAAGTTCCTGGATGGCATAGGAGGCATGCCAGCCTGCGTGTTTATTGTAGTCTCCCGGACTTCAGCTCTGGGGAGCCAGGAAACAATGGGTGCCCAGGTAGTGTTTCCCATCACCAGGTGCCGGGAGGAAGTGCTGTGCGCGCTACGGAGGACCCAGTTCTCATGCAGCCCCCAGGACAGGCGTCGGTACTGTCCCCGACCTACAGAGGAGGAGAGGAGGAGCAGTTATGGTGTCAAGGCCTGGCACGTGGCACATGTTGAAGCTGGCGGGGACCCAGAGTCCTGTGGAAAAGGAGATATTCTGTGACCTGGAGGAGGCTACGGTCTTGGGGGAGAAAGTCACAAATTGTTCTAGCACTGGGGCTGGTGTGCGCCATGCAGTGGGGCATGGCGAGGAGCCTGCCCGCGGGATCCAGTGATGCCGGACTGGGACTTGAAGGATGTGTCCCAGTTATCCAGGCAAATTAGACAGTCAGGGTCAAATTCGGGACCTGGGAACTGACAGCCAGCACCGTTGGTCTGGGCCAGGCCTGCCCCTGTTGTGTTGGAGGGTGGCCTGGCTCTCTCTGAACGCCATTCAAACCCAGCCTCCCAGAGATAGCACGTTGCTTCCATTTCTGGAATCTTCTGGATGGTCCCGCCGACGTGGTGACTTTCATTCTTGGGTTTTGGGGGCTCTGTCCTAGAAATCTTCCCTCCTTTCCCCTCTCCGCCCCCAGTTTGCTTGGTGGAAGAGAGAGGGTTCAGGGAAGATGAGGAGGAATCCGGCAACCACCACGGTTTTTATGACCCACGATTGCCGTCCTCTGACTTCAGGGGCACCGAGTAAGTTTGCCGCGATGCCCCAGGTGATCGTAGCTGGGCGGCAGGGGGGAGCCTCCGAGCTGAGCTGGAAGTGAGCCCCAGCACGGATGGCAGGGCTCTGCGGGCCGGAGCCTGGGCAGACCTGGCCGGGCAGAAGAGGGTTCCAAACCCAGATGGCAGACACTGACTCTGTCTCTCATGCTGGTTATTGGTTAAACAGGGCTTTGTGTCTGTCCTCGAACGCTTCCTGCAGCGTGATTTTCCTGAGACATTTGTTGGCTTCCCAAGCGCCAGTTTTCAAACAGTGCTTTGAAACTGGGCACATTTGATGTTGCGGTGGCAGTGTCTTAAGGTTATCTGGAGGGAGGCGGGGCTGTGCCCACCACATCAGAGGAGAAGAGAATGCGTCTGGACTTGCACTGACCCACCAGCCATGCAGGCAGCCTGGGGCAGTCCCTTTATGTCCTGCCTGCCTCCCGGACCTGTTACCTGGCCAGCGGTGGGTGGTGTATGAGTCCCGTCCGCTTGCGCCCTGTGGTTGGCTTGTCCGCAGGCTCTCCCGAGTTCCAGAACAGCACCGCTGGCCACCCCCTGCCGCCCCCTCCCTGGTGAGGCTTGCCCACGCTTCCTGCAGGAAGGACCTGCTGGTCAGAGAGGCTGTTTTCTCTCCCCGCTTGTGGTTGGGAAGTGTGCAGACCTCGTGTTAGGGACCTCTTCCACCCCAAGTTGAACAGTGTCTTAAGGAGAATCATGGAGATCTTGTGTATCTTTCCTGGGACACTTTGCGTTGGTCCCAGTGGTGTCTCTCCCCTGCTCGCCACTGACCTCTTGCCATTTCCTGCTGGGACACCATTGCCTGTTAAGTCACGAGTGTGCCCCCAGCTGAGCTTTCCAGGTTTTTCCTGACTTGGTTCCACCCTGTCTCTCCAGCTCTGATCTCTCTGCAGCCTCCACACATGAGCCCCAGAACGTTCTCCCACCACCTCCATGTGCCAGGTTCCTAATGATCCTTCCAGACTCGGCACACATGTTGACTTTTTCTTAAAGCTCTGGGATCATTAACGTGGGAGGGGTGTGGAGGCCGACTTTTCCAGCACTGGCTTCTGACGGATGAGGCAATGCAGGCGCGGAGCAGAGAGGACAGAGCTGCAGACCGAGGGCCCCAGCCAGGCCCCCTCCTTCCAGCCCTGAGCTCTCACCCACGGGCTGGGGATCCTTTCCTCTACTACGTGCTTCCACTGCAACTTTTTTTTCAGAATCTATAATTGCACTGAAATCTCTCTAATTTTGACATAACTACGTCATTTCTCGTACTAAATTAAAAGCCCTTCTAGGGAGGAACTTTTTCGTTCTTTGCATTCCCTTAGTACCTAGCATGCTCTTTCTAAATGCATTTTTGCCCGAGTGAATCCAAGGTAGAGAAACCTGGTTCAGAAGGGACCCTGGGGCAGGTTATCAATGAGGAGATGGGATCAGGGTTCGCATTCTGTTCTCTAGCAAGATCTGAGCAAATGCAGGGGTGCTCTCTCTCTGGGGGGGTCAGGCTACAGAGCCGGACACCACAGGACTGTGAGCAGAAGTAGAAGGGGGTGTTGGCTTGTGTTGGAAGGAAAGACCCCGCACGTGGGCCTGGCAGCCTGGGATGTAGTGGGGCGGGCTTGACAGTCTTGGGTCCCCTGGCGGTGTAGACAGCAGACAGCCCAGTCCCAGAGTCAGGCGGTGGTGAGTCTTGCTTGGGCTACCTGGGGGGGCCCGGCGGCGTGAGCTCTGATGCAGGGGAGGACGAGGCCTGAGAAGTGGGCCTCACCCGGCAGTGCTCATGGTCCAGCAGGGAGGCTCTGTGAGGGGATAGTGATGCCCCAGGGCCAGCATGTACCCACCAGGTGAGGGAGTGACTGGTGGAGACTGGAGAGAAGCTGGGTAGACACTGGAGATGGGGGACAGTGGGGAAGAGGGTGCTCTGTGCTGGCGGAAGGGGGCGAACATTTGGGCCCAGAGAATCTGTTCTTGAGGGTGCCGGGGAGCTGGGGCTGGTCACCAGACTCCATCTGACTTTCGAGTTTGACTCTTTCTCATGAAAGACAGAGGTGTTCCAGGTAAGGAGGTGGTCGGAGGTCCTGGAAGGAGTGTTTGCCAGGTGCACGCAGAGGGGGCCATCGATCGCCGTGGGAGCACAGCCACCGTTGGAGGTGCTCTGAGCAGCGTGAGGGCTAGTCCCTGGTGGTGAGCGAGCTCTGCCTCCGGGGTGTCTGCCTTGACTGCCTGACCCCCTCCTTTGGCCCACGGCGCCAGCGCGCATTCAGAAGCGTCTTGCGGGGCGTGTGTTCCAGGAGCAGCTTTGCTCTGGGAAGCGCACAGACTTGCAGGGCCCCTGGGAGGCTGGCCGTTGGCTGTGCCATGGAGAAGGAAGAGAAACAAAACAGTCCCATAAACTAACTTTTCCTGACAGCCCGACTGCCGCTCAGCGCTTACAGCGTGAGGACGACGGGATGGGAAGGGCTGGGAAGACCCGCAGAGCGGGCACCTCGGGGCCCGAGCTTGTTGGCAAAAACTGCATTTCTTCCTGATCACGTGGCAGGGGCGGGGCGGTCCCCATCCTGGTGTGGCTGAGGCAGAGCCGGCTCTCCCTGCCGGGGCCACAGTTGGCAGTTTCTTCTTTATGTCTCGGCGAAGCACTGGCCAGGGGCCCTGAGCACTGAGGGTCTGGCTGTAGGAGGCAGAGTGGTGGGTGGGCTGGATGGAGTAGAAAGAAGAAGATATCTTTATTCTTTCGGCTTGTGGGGCCCTAAGGAATTGCCTCTCTTTCAGGGTGTATCTTACCCCCTCGTCCCAGCCTTGCTCGATGACACCCTCCTAACGTCTCTCTTGTCCTCAGGCAGAGGGGCGATGCTATACACCCAGGGTTTGCGTCCCTCTGATGTCACGGGTTGAGCCCTAACCCCGGTGTGATGTTGCTAGGAGGTGGAGGTGACAGGGTGAGATGAGGCCATGAGGGCGGGGCCCTTACAGACGGGACTGGTGCCCTCAAAAAGCAGGCCCCAGAGAGCGCCCTCGCCACACACATTGATCTTTGATCTTAGTCTCCCAGCCTCCAGAGCTGTGAGAAATACATGTTTGTTGTTTATAAGCCCCCCAGTCTACGAGATTTTTGTTAGGGAAGTCTGGATGGGTTAAGATAGGCAAACGGGGCTCGTCACCAGTCATACTGGGTGAACTGCTGTGCGGATCATGACGTGGTCATTGTCAGACTCCCTGATACGGTCACATTCCCAGACACCGGGCGCTGGGAGTTCACACTTCAGCCCATGACCCGTGTCTCCCAGTGCCACGTGGTGCGTGTTTGTGTGCACTAGTATGTTACTGTGTGTCCGGCCAGCAGCAGAACGGCCTCTGTGTCCTCAGTGATGGGGCACAGAAGGCACAGGGTGCTGGCCTTGGTTCAGCTGCTCCGTGCTGTTCTCAGACCCCAGGGCCTCCTCTGTAGCTGCCCCGTCCTGCCGTGAGCGTTGAATTATCTGCTTCTCTTACCTGCTCTTCTTTGAAAGGCAAGACTCCACAGGGTTGACGTGCAGACCAATGGGCTCGGGCTCAAGCACCCTTGGTGTCTCACGGGTGCAGGGCCGGCGCACCTGGCTCTCCCATGAATACCTGTGTTTTGGGTGCAGTGAGGGTGGGAAATCACCATCCTGTCTCATTCGTTTCTGTACCCTGCTGGCACCTGGCCTGGTGCCTGGCACATAGTAGGTGCTCAGGAAATATTTACTGAACTTAACGGGCACCCCTTCCCTTCAAAGTCATTCGAGTCCAGAAACAATCTCATTCATTCATTCTTCCTTTTTGTTCACTTCATTCATTCACTTGGCGAAACCTCTTCGGTGCTGGGGGTTCAAGGGCAGATTAAGGAGTAGACAGGGCAGGGGAGGGCGTGGAGAGAGGGCGGGGAGGGGCCGGTGAGGCTTTTCTAGAACCAGGTAGGTAATACGGTGTTGTGTAATCACCAGGACAGGTGCCGACCACTGAAACTTTTGCAAGTTTACAGTAAAAACTCCTGTGAAAACAACCCGTGGAGACACGCAGGAATTTCCATCCAGCAACACTGCTTACTCTTCGCTCCTCCTGCTTGTGAAATAGCTCCAGCTTAAGGTGCCTGCTTTTTGACATTTCCTGAGCCCCTGCGCTCGGCCAGGTACTGGGCCCTTGAGTGTGCAAGTGTGACTAAGGCTCAGAAGGAAATGTTTTCGGCTTGTCTGTAGAGCGAGGCGCCCTTCCTGCGGCAGCGTGGCCAGGGGAACACTTCTTATCTGTTAATACTTTAATCGCTCCTAGGGTTCTTCCCCGTTGGCCCAGAGCCACACTTCCTGGATAGTGACCTTGTTTTCGCCCGGTCCCCAGCCACGTGCGGCTGGTCCAGCCTTCCTTCCTTGTTTGCTGGCCGAGGGGGCCTCGGGGCAGAGGCCACGGGCCGTGTCCTGAGGCCTCACAGATAAGGCCTCTCTCTCTGGGGCCGAGTACATCTGGGGAGGGCAGGACCTCTTCCCGGTACACCAGTTGCAAGCCAAATGCAGGCAGGTCGAGGGCGGTGGGGATGGAGGGCTGGGCTGTCCGGGCAGTAGCCCCTGACCCCCTGTGGCTGTTGAGCCCTTGAACTGGGGCCAGTCCCAGGCGAGCGATGCCATGAGTGTGGAAAGCATCTGGTGTCCAAGATCTAGTGTGAAAAGTCGAGTGCATTATTAATTAATAATGTTTAAGTTGATTACATGTTGAAGTGATTTCAGTTTGGCTATACTGAGTTAAATAAAATACATTACTAAAATTAACTTCCCTTGCTTCTTTTTCTTTTTCTTTTTTTTAATGTGGACACCTGAAGATGTAAAATTACAGAAGCATCTCCCCTTTTACTTCCTCGGGCTGCTGGTCTGAAGGGGCTTGGAGAGGTGCCTTTGTTTCGTGGTTAACAGGCCTTGTGCCCAGCCCTGCCCCCTTCCGCAGCCCGGCCCCACGGCGGGCCGCCCAGGAGCGGGGCTGGGCCCGACTTGTGCCGAGTTCACGGTTGCTGGGCGGTTCCCACTTGAGTTCAGTCGTGGATGCTGGACGTTCCCGCCCAGCTCGGCCAGCCTCTTCTCTGCAGCTTGTGTCATTCAGATCCGACCATCCTACTGACTCCTTTCTGTATCAACTCAGATGCAAGTCCTTGGACTTCGATGTTTCATATGTAAGATGAGGGGTTCGGCTTGGGTGACTGAACGTTTTTCTTTACAGAACTCCTAGATCATTGGAGTCTGCACTGAGTTTCACCTCTGCCTCCAGTTAATTGCTGCAGGCCCTCCTAAGTCCACCTGTCTCACGGCGTCCACCCCGTCTGCCCTCGAACACTGGCTTCTCGCTGCCCCTCATCAAGGATCAGGTCAAGTGCATCCACCAGGCTTCCACCGCCCGGTGCCTGAGGGAGACGGGTTGCGAGCATCCTCTCCCACCCGTATGCCCTGCTTTGGGAGTCCTGCCACCTGCCCCCGGCCTGAGTCCGCAGGTCTTGACCAGGAATCCTGGAGGGTGTCTCCTCCGGCCGGCCAGCCCCGCCCCAGGGGTCCCTCTCCAGCTGACCTCCTGAACGCTGTGCCCCTCTTTCCTGGCTGAGGCGCCTTCCTTGTTTGCATCCCTGCTGTCAGAGCCGCCCACTCTTTTCTTCTGCATTTTTAGATGTATTTCTTTCGGGCCCTTTCTGTTCTCTGGCCTGCTGTCCCTGGCCGGCTGCACTTCCTGCCATCACAGGGCATCCCAGGGTACCCTGCCCCCGCATCACCTGCTTCTTCCTGCATCCCAGGCGCATTTCTGCATTCCTGACGGGGCACCGTGCCTTCTCCTGGGGTCATCCTGCTGCTCTTCTTCCTGCCGGTTCCTGGGAGCTCTGCGTGGCCCCTTCAGACCCCATCGTGTCCCTGAACTGCCCTGGCATTTTGTGGATGGCGTGGAATTGAGTCAGCATCCTTTTACTCCTGGACGCAGCAGGCACGGTGCCTACCAAGGGACTGTGAGCTTTGCAAAATTGAGTATTTTAAAACCCTGGAAACAAGTGTTAGCTTTAATGTATTAAAAAAAAAAACTGAATTGATAGTAACATATGGATCGTGTCAGTCAACAAAATGTAACTGTCACTTAGTCAGCTTAGAGTCAGGCACAGTTATACAGAAATTAGATTTAACCCAAAATGACGGTGCTTTTGAGTGTTTGGCATGATTCGCTGTGAGTTCTTCGTAAGTAAAACATCCCTGAGTTAAATTAAGCTCTGCCTTTCAAGATTTTTCTTTTCTTTTTTGTTTCTTTTGGAGGGAGGTAATCAGGTTTATTTACTTGTTTGTTTGTTTGTTTATGTTAATAGAGGCACTGGGGATTGAACCCAGGACCTCGTTCTTGCTAAGAATGTGCTCTACCACTGAGCTGTACCCTCCCCCATAATTAAATTATGACATTTCTTTTTGTTTTTCCCCCTTAAGGGACACACTGAGGGTTGAAACCAGGACCTTGTGTACACCAAGCACACGCTCTACGCCTGAGCTATATGCTCCCCCTACTTTTTTTTTTTTTCCTGTCACTCGTCACCCATTTTGAATTCCCTGCACGGCGCCTGGTACAGGCAGCATCAGTGTGTTAAACTTTCAGCTGAACTCAGTACATTAAAAAAAAATTATTAAATAAAGGGCGTGACGCTCCTGCCTGAAGGTTTAGGGTTTTCTTTTCTTTTCCTATCCTATCCTATCCTTTCCTTTCCTCTCCTCTCCTCTCCTCCCCTCCCCTCCCCTGTCCTTTCCTTTCTTTTTTCTTTTTTCTGAAACACTACCATATGGTGGTTTTTAAAACCACTGACATTTATAAACTGACCCCAAATGACAAAAACCCTTAGCTGAGCTGCTAATAAAAACAACCCATCCGGAAACTGCAAATGGAGTTTCTGTGATTTTAGTTGAAATTCCCCAGGGATTTCTCCTGACGTGGACTCTGTGTATCTTACCCCATCACACTGCTTATCTAGAAATCAGTCTAGTTATAGTATATCCACTATTAGATGGTAATAAATACCTTGAGTGGTAAGAGAAAGAATGTCTGGGTTTAAAATTTTTCAAATTAAAAGAAAATTTCTTAGAGAACGTTCGCCCTGATGATGAAGTGGGCCGTTGTTGCAGAACAGGAAGTATTTAAATATAAATCATGTTGCCTCAGCAGGAGGAATGAATTTCTAGGCCTGAGCTGGGGGAAGGGATGGCTTAGAGATAAATGCATGATTTTTATTTGCAACTGCATGATTACTTCAGATGGTTGCACTTCGGAGAATTTTGCTCAAAGACACGATACTAAATGTAGAGGAAAAGAAGTGCTTTGTAGCACAAATGCTCCTCTTCGTTTGTTTGTTTGTTTGTTTTAAATAACAGCCCCAAAGGAAAACATCTCAATGCGGTTAAGTAAATATTCTGCTCTAACTCAGTTAAGATTTTTGGAGATTGTGTTAAAAGCCCTTTGTAAAAATGAAAATCACTCTTGTGTTGGGTGAGGTGAGGCGTTACAGGGAACTTTTTCATTTAAAAAAAAAAAGAAAAAAATGGGAGAAAGTGGGAAAGTGGGAAAATGTCTTAATTATGAGACTGAAATGGATGCACAAAATATGTACAGATGTGGACAATATCCTGGGGAAAGGAATCGTAACTCACAAGGACTGTGACTTTTTTTTTTTCTATTTTTGATTTTTAAAAATTGTGGTGCTATATAATTTTATAGTGAAATAAATTATATCCAGTTAAAAATGTGTTTAACTGTACATTCTGCTCCCTCCAAGAACACATTTGATTGTTTCATCCACGACAAATAGGTATTTAGCAAATAACCCTGCATCTCAAGTGGACGATTTGCTGCAGGGGCTAGAAGAGACATGAGGGTCAATCAGGAGACACCCGTCTGTTAGTTAAACAAGACAAAGAGGTGCAAACGCAGACCTTTTTCCTGCAGGGGTGCTTTTTCAGGCCCGCTTCTAGCTCACGTCCCTGCACCTGCGCAGTGACAGTTGATGTCATAACCATGACACTGTGGCCCCTCGAAGTCCAGGCTCCCCGTGCCCCTGTGGTTGTGGTCACTACCTGCGCCTGATGGAGCAGGACCACGGGGACAGCAGCCACAGTCCTTCCCCGGACTTCATGTCCCATCAGAAACTTCTGCAAAGACCCTTAACCTCGCTGTAAATGTTCCCAGGGCTGCTGCTTTTTCAGGTCTCCTCTGAAGATCACCTGCGTCGCAAAAGAGAACATTTAAAGAAAAACATTTAAATCCTAGCCAGAGGGCAGATCCACATGTAACTCTTTAGGAATTCCACAGGGAGGGGGGCAGACAGGTGTGAGGCATGAGGAAGAGGTGAGGGCTCTGGGAACTGGGACAAATACTGCCTAATGCGCTCAAATTCCATCTCAGAAGCACATCCCACCTGAAGAAAATACTGCCTTCCTGGTCCACAAAAATGGAAAGTATTAGACCCATCAGGGCTGGTATTGTCTCTAGCTTTTCAGCTGTTTCTGTTTAGAACAGCCTAAATGAAACTGTGCCATGTTTCTTCCTTCCCTTATTTCTCTCTCTCTCTCTCTCTCTCTTTTTAATTGGGGTGGGGGGGTGTTTAGGTTTATTTATTTATTTTCTTGATGGCGGTACCAGGGATTGAACCCAGGACCTCACGCATGCTAGGCACACACTTTGCCACTGAGCTATACTCTCCCTCCTATTTTTCTCTTTTGATTGCTATTTTGCCTTTTAATTTCCGGTGAAAATGCCCCAGACTACCCCAGGGCTGGCAGATACAGCACATACGAGGCTATGGGCCGAGGTTAGTCCTACCTGCCTTTCTTACTGAAAGCTCACACCCTTATGTTTTGTCAACTGAAATAAATGCACAACCTAAAAGCTAAGAGTTATGTTTTATTCGGTGAACAATTCTGAGGACTCAGCCTGAGATGACAGCCTCTCAGATGGCTCTGAAGGACTGCTCTGAAGAGGTAGGGGATGGGCTGGGATATAGAGGAGCTTTGCAACAAAGACCAGGGAGTTGGAACACTAAAAGATTACTTGTTAACTAAAGAAAACCAGGCATCTCAAGTTAAAAGAATTTAGTGCTTTTCTATGTGTGGGAGGAAGCAAACATATAGGCTCACTGAATTCATTCCTTTGACAAGCACCTAGCTATATCTAGGGCCAGTGTCCTGTCCTTTCGTATTCAGAGTTCCCTCAGAGGGCACCACTGTGAGTGGCTGCAGAGGACGGGCTGCAGGCGATGGGCTGCAGGCTTGTCTTCACTGGGGGGTGGTGGCAGCCACTGATGACTTGATGGCTTCAGCATTCTTTGTTTACTGACACGGTTTGCAGTCTTTTTTGTTCACAGTTTTATGTGCTCATCTTAACCTTCACAATTTTAGCCTGTTACCCCCTGAAAAGGAGAAGACCGCAGTTCGTGTCATACCTGAAGGATGTTCACAGTTGGGAGATGGTGCGTTGTGTAGCGAAAGATCTTAAAAGACTCTTAGAAAAGGAAAAATACGCCTTCAAGAACGGGAGGCGGGCTGACCCAAGGGGGAGAAGGGGCGTTTTCTGAATCTCCCCTTTCTCTGAGACCCTCGCTTAGAGATGGTCTTTTGATTGACGGCTCTTGCCCCTGGAGTGCTTAGTCGTGTTCGGCCCCTTTGTGCGTGTCCTCCCCCATGGTGAACACACAGAAACCCAAGGGGAATGGGCTAAACCTCACTTAATTAAAATATAATGAACATTGAGTTGCGTTCCGTTCGGTGAAGTCAGTTGTGGCTGTTGGGTTTTAACCGATTTCTTGCTGGGACCCATTTAGAAGAAGTGAAGTTTCTTTTTGCTGGAGGTGGGGCAGAACGTCATTTTCCGGGCCATCCTCCCTCTCCGCCCTCTGTCTGCCGGTGCCCACACTTACCTTCCTACCTAACACAACTGGGTGTTTGTCAGCCTCATTGGTCTTTTAAGAATCAGCTCTTGAGTTTTTGTTTTTCTCTGTTGCTTTTCCGTTTATGAGTTCATTGACTTCTGCCCCAGTGTTTATTGTGTCTTTTCTCCTGCTTGTTTTAGGCCAGGTTGCTCTTCTTACTCTGGTTTTCTAAAGAGAAAGCTTGGATGATTGATTTTAGACCTTTCTTCTGATACAGAATGGTCGTGTCTTGGGACTTGGGTCAGGTCTTGGGTGAGTCCCTGGGATGCGCCCCGCCAGGTGAGGGTCCTTGGCTGTGCGCAGGAAAGAATTCAAGAGTGAGCCATAGTTGAGTGAAGGTGGGTTTGCTTAGAGAGATGCACCCCACAGACAGAGTGCAGGTGTCTCCGAAGGACAGAGAGCGCGACCGAGAGGCCTAGGAGATACACATGCCACAGGCAGAATCCGGGCCATCTCAAGAGGCTAGAGGTGGTGGCCTCAGAGCGTGGGGTCATCTAGGAAAGTAAGATTGGCCACAAGGTGTGGGGTTGCTAGCGTTCATGGGCTCGGTAACTTCATATGCTAACAAATGGGAGGACTATCCCAACTACTGTGGGGAAGGGGCGGGGATTCCCACTTTTTGGGCCTTTGGAATCTAGCCATTACCCACTTTTTGACCTTTTATGGTCAGTCTTGAAACTGTCATGGCACCGGTGGGTGTGCCACTTAGCAGCCGTTGTGTGACAATGAATGCGTAGTGAAGCTCAAGGTCCACTGGGAGTTGGATCTCCTGCCGTCTTGGTGCTCACTGCGGCGTCCTTCCTTTAATGGCTGTGCCCGGCCCCCTTCCCTGCAGCCTCACTTCTTCTGGAATATTTGCTATATTATATATTAATGCTATAAATTTCCCTGTAAGCACTGTATTTGCCACATTCTGCTCATCTTGATAAGTTATATTTTAATTTTCATCTTCAGACTTCTTCTTTGGCCCATGTGTTATTTATAAATGTGCTGTTGAATCTCCAGATAGTTGGGGATTTTCCAGCTGTCTTGCTGTTACTGACTTCCAGTTTAATTCCATTGCGATGGGAGAGCATACTTCGTACGATTCCTTTTGTTTTTGTCAATGTGTTCAAGTGTGTTTTATGGCCTAGGGTGTTCCGTGTGAACTAGAGGAGTGTGTATTCAGCTGTTGTTGGATGGAATATTGTATGTGTCAAGCAAATCAGATTGATTGTTCAGTGCTCTTCAGGTCAACTGTGTACTTGCTGAGTCTGCCTGTTGCTGAAGGGAGTGGTGAAACCTCTAACTGCAATGTAACAGGGGGTTTGTCTATTTCTCCTTACAGGTCTGTCAGGTTTTGCTTCTGTATATTGACACTATGTTGTCAGGTGCACATACGAACCAGTTTCTCGGAGAATTGACCCCTTTATGACTGCATGGTGTTCCTCTTTATCCCTGATAATTTTCCTTGGTCTGAAGTCTGTTTTGTTTGAAATTAACATAGCTACTCTAGCTTTCTTTTTATTAGCATTAACAAGTAATATCTTTCTCCATCCCTTTGTTTTTAACTTGAATCTTTTTATTTGAAGTGGGTTTATTTAGAAAGCATACAGTTGAATCTCGCTTTTTTATCCACTTGGAAAATCTCTAATTTTTGACTGGTGTATTTAGATGAGGTACATTTAAAATGATTATTAATATAGTTGGATTAATATTTACCATATTTGAAATTGTTTTCTATTCATCTGTTCTTTTTTTTCCCTCCTCCTTTTCTGATTTTTCTGGTTTTGAGTATTTTGTATAATTCTATTTTATCTCCTCTATTAGCATATCATGTATAGTTTTTAACATCTTTCAGTGGTTGCTCCAGAATTTGCAATATATATGTATATATTTTACTAAACTAAATCCACTTTCAAATAACGCTATACCAGTTGATATGTAGTAAAAGTGCCTAGCAAAGTATTCCTGATTCTCCCCTCTCTTCCCTTGTGACTCTGCTGTTACTCACTTCCCTTATCCATATTCTGTAGTCACCCAATATATCGTCACTGTTCTGGCTTTAAATATTTTCTTTTAGATCAATTAAAAGAAAAATGAAATACTATATCTTGCCTTCATTGATTCCTTCTCAATCTCTTTTCTTGTGTTTATGTTGATTTGAGATTCTGACTTACATAATTTTTTTTTCTCTCTGAAGAACTTTGCATTGCTTTTGAGGTGGGACAACTGGTAACAGACTCCTTCAATTTTTGCTTATCTGAGAAGGTGTTTATTTTTCCTTCACTTTTGAAGGACAGTTTTCCTGGAAATAGAATTTTAGTTTGGTGGTATTTTAATTTTGACACTTTAAATATTTCACTCCACTCTCTTCTTGCTTGTTTGGTTTCTGAAGAAAGTTAGATCTAATTTCTTATTCTTGCTTCTCTACAGGTACAGTGTTTTTTCTCTTTTCTTTCTGGTTTCTTTTGAGATTTTTATTTGGCCTTTGATTTTTACCTTCGAATATGATATGCCTAGGAGTACATATTTTGGTATTTGTCCTACTTGATGTTCTCTGAGCTTCCTGAATATATGGTTTCGTAAGTGATTTGGGAAAATTCTCGGCCATTCTTGCTTCAAATATTTTTCTGCTCTGTTCTCTCTTTTTTCCTCCCTCTGGTATTCTAATTATGCTTATGTCATACATTTTGAAAGTGTCCTACAGTTCTTGGATGTTCTGTTCTGAGTTTTTTAAAATTTTATTCTGTTTTTTCTGTTTGCACTTTAGTATGAGAACTTTCTGTTGCCCCATCTTCAGGCTCACTGGCTTTTCCCCTGGCTGTGTTTGCTCTGTTGATGAGCCTGACCGACGCAGTCTTCATTCTTCACGATGGTTTTGTTTTCTAGGGTTTCCTTTGATTCTTTGTTAAAAATTCCATCTTTCTGCTTATATAACCCATTGGCTCTTGCAATTTGTCTCCTTCTCCTCAAAGAACCTTTAATGTATTAACCATAGCTAGTTTAGTTCCCTGTGTGATCATCCCAGTGTCTGGTCATGTCTGAGTCTGGTTTTGATGTTTGTTCTGTCTCTTCAGATTGTGAATTCTCTTGCCTTCATAGCTGAGCGTGATGTACTTGTTAGCAGGAACTGAGGTAAAAGGCCTTTCGGGTAAGGTTTTATGTTGCTGTTGGTAGGAGCCGAGCTGTGTTTAATGTGTGCTGAAGCTGTAGGTGCCAGAGGCTTCAAATTCCTCTTGTGACTTTTTGCTTCCCCTGTTGTCTTTGGAGTTTCCTAAGAACTTTCCTAGGAGCTCCCCCTTAGAGAGTGTCTGATTCCTGCTGCCCCCTCAGCTGTAACTCTCCGTGACCGCACTGGGGCCCTCTAACGAGGCTGTGAGTTGAGGGGCAGGGGACCGTTCTGTACTCTCAAGATTAAACCTCAGTCTTTAAGCAGGCTGGTGTACCTGGGCTCTGGCCTTCATGAGAGTTCCGTAGCGATTTTCATCCTCCTTGTGTGAGACGGGGAGGTGAGAGGGACTGGAGTGGGGTCCTTGACCTTTGTCAGGTTGGGTGAGGCCTGCAGGACGGGCCTCTGTTGTGCAGACCGTCCTGGCCCATTTCGATTGGTTCCTCTTCCCTCTTCCGCCACCCTGGCCAGAGCCAGGAATGCATGTTCTTGGCCCTTCACTGTGAGAACCTGGTGGGGTTCCTGGAGGTCAGATCCACCAGAGTGTGCACCCCCCTCAAGACGATGGCCCCTCAGAGTTTCTTTCTCAGTCAGGCCGGTTCATACTGAGCCTCCAGCAGTTGATGATAGTGACCACACAGGTGACCCTGTTGGTTAAGGCCCCAGTGGATTCTCCTTCTGGTGAGCAGATCTCGGCTGCGACTGTCTGACCTCACCTCCCCAGGTTTCAGGGGCTTGGTTTGCCCTGTGCCGTCAGTTTTCTACTGGGGCCAAGAAGTTGCTGAGGGTGGGTTTGTGCAGCCCTTCCCTGTGAGGATGGGAGTGATGGCTCTTTGTGTGTCAGAGCTGAGACCTCAGGTCTCCACACTCAAGTGTGTGCTGTTCTGTCTCACCCTCCTTTGTTTGATGACAAACCCCGTGAAGGCGTCTGCCATGGTCCTGAAGAGGGCACCAATGGAGACAAAGGTGCCTGCAGTGTGAAGCAGGGCGATTCTGTGGGTCTGGGCCTTGACTTTCTAACCTGTAAGTGAACGAAGCCTGTGTTCCCTACCAGCTTTGAGCCTAATAACCTTCTCTTTCGTCTCAATTACTTGTGACACTTTTCAGGATATTCTGCATAAGGTGGATGTTCAAACTTTCCTTCAATAGACTGATAAGGTTTTGCCTTATGAAGCAGAACATCATTAGCTGGATAATCTTTTCTTGGCAAATTTCATCTTTCTGTCATTTATGAGATTTGATATAATTGATTTACAGATATTAGACATTCAAAGAATTTTGAAAAATGTAATGAATGACTTGCATGGAATTTTTCCAGGAAATATTTTATTTAAATTCTATTTTTAAAAGTGAAGTACAAAAGAAAGAACCCAGACACAAAAGGTCACCGATTGTATGATTTCATTTATATGAAATATCTAGAATAGGTGAAACCACAGGGACAAGAAGCAGATTTCTGGCTGCCAGGGACAGAGTGGATGGGAGTAGAGATCAGCTGCTTGGTGGGGGATGGTTTTATTTGGGGGCGATGGGAATGCCTTGCAACTTCATAGATTTCTGCCTGCGCAGCATGGTGAATGCACTCAATGCACTCAATTGTTAACTTTAAAATGGGTAATTTTGTATTATGTGAATTTCACCTCAATAAAAAATACATATAGTACGTTAAAAATTCAAAAGCCTAGCAGTGCAAAAACTTTTACATTACAAAGCACTTCTTCCCTCTGCCCCAGGCTGTTCGTCTCCTGAACCAGAGGCATCTGCTGTCAGTTTCTTACATATACTTTCACACCAGTCCCCTCATCTCCTTTTTTGGAAAATGCTGCATACTGCTCTTTTTTCCTACTTAATTTGGAGCTTTGTCCTTATCAGCACATAAAAATCTACCTTATTCCTTTTCAAAGCTACATAGTCAAAGGAATTAATTTCTAAGTTCTCTCAAGTTGAGGTGTGTTTTATCTCATCTTTCTAAATAAACTATTTTTTTTCCCCTGCGGTAATGCCTCTGCTATAACAAGTGGCTTAATTTGTGCCTAGTTCAGTATCCAGTTGGGCAAATCAATCAGCTCTTTGTGAGCAAGTTTAAGCCTAAGAATTAGCTTCATTTTTATGAGTCATTTCTTAGACTCAAGAAGGATGATGGTATTAGCCAAATGCCTTTTATCACAACAAGAGAATTGAAAAGGAAACTCATTTAATTAATTGATAGTTAATGAGCCAATGAATCTGTTCCATAGCTATAATTTGACAGATATCTCCATTACTAAAGAACGTGTTTTATTTTCCCCCAGAGAAGACAAATGTGAAATCACTAGCTTCAGGACAACTCTAATGGGATGACTGTGGGTCCCTCTGGCCCCCAGTGTGTAGGACTGTTAGTGTACAATGCCCGTAGACAGAGATGGCTTTATAGAAGCCGGACAAGACCTCTATTCATAGCAGAGTCAAACAGCCACACACACGAAAACCTCCACTTACTGTGGCTGCAAATGCTGAAACGCACAGAGAGCCACACGGATTCTTGAATTAGAATTTCTGAATTTGAATTCTTGAACTTGCAAGGTCAGCAGCAACCAAAAGACAGTTCTTGATTTGGAAATCGGAAGCTTGGGAAGAGGTAGAAGGATTGCCCTCGGACCTCTTTTGTGTCCTCGTGTGTATGGAATTGCAGGTAAGTGGGAGGATCTCTCTCTGCGAGCTGGAGTCTGTGCTCATTAGCTGAGTCTCAATCCCCATTCATTATGGAGAGAGAGGAAGAAGCAAGAGCCTCCACTAATTCTAATCCTTGTGCCCAAGTCAGGCTGCTCTAAGGATTTGCTTCAAGGAGCCTGGAACGCAAAGCAATGGGACATTTTGGAGGGACTGTAATTCAGAGTCTGCAGTATGTTCCACTTACGAGATCCTTTTGTGAGGCCAAAGAAAAATGATTACTTTCTCTCAATGTTTAGTATCTTATGGATAATATACGACATCAAAATCTTTAGTTCTAAAAACTTAGAGTTATAAATGCAGAAAGTAAAAAATAAATGTTCAATTAGGACTAAAATGAAGAGTGAGATTTCTTCAAGTACATAAGGAAGATTTACCGGTTTTTTCTTTCCTACATTCTTATAGAAAAATTGTGTGTGTGTGTGTATAACTTAAATGTATGTTCACAAATTGGATATATACAGTGTCTTATTTTATGCCTTTGTATTTGCTGTTATATCTTAGACATCTCTTCATACCAGTAATTATAGGTCCAGGTCCTTTACTTGTATGGAGGACAAGTCTTATTTACTCAATGTGTCCCTCTTGATGGGCATTTAAATCACTTTCCAGTTTTCACTTTTACAAAGAACGCTATGCAGCATTCTGTCATCTACCCGTTCCCAGAACGATACCCAGTTATGCTGACATCCGACATCCAGTACCCACTCTGATCACCATCCTTCCTCATTGCTCCTAATCCTTTTGCTCCTGGTCTTTAGAAATACTTCATCCCCACGGGATCGCCAGCCCTACTTCCTTTTCAGTGCTCCCTGCCACCTTTATGTCCTCAGTCCTTTTCTTTCTGAAATGCAGCCCTTTCTCCCACTCTCCTAATCACCGGACAAAACACGGCTTTGGCTGAGTCCAGTTTCCTGCTGTTGTGCACCTGCACCCGAGCTGCTCTGTGGGGCTGGGGGAGTGCTTGGCCCTGGTTCTGACCACAGTGCTCTCTCAGCAGGCTCCGCAGTCCTGCTGTATGTGTCTAAGTATACATACGTGTGTGTGTGTGTGTGTGTGTGTGTGTACATATCTATAGTATGTGTGTGTGTGTGTTTTACAAAGCCCTAAAGGTTTTGAGTGATTATCCCTAACTCCAGTTTTTTCTCATAAACCTTGTTATTTTAGTGATCCCAGCTGTTCTTTGCTTGGTGAACTAATTTAACAAGGAATAATCTTACATATAACTCACTTATCAGATCCATTTATATATTGAAGTACGTATAATTGGTGAAAGAAGCAAATGAGTAAAATAATTTCTTTAATGCAGATTTTTGCACCAGTTTGGCTCTCAGGGTTTCCAAACAGTTGAGTCCTTTGTTCACAATCTGATGTTGCAGCCCTGTTCATATAAACGGGTGGATTGATTAAATTATATTAGAATGAAATTGGGGTTCCAGAAGAGCTTAAGCTTGGGCAACAAGAAGACTGGTCCTAGGCTGTAGTGCATCATATATTTGCTTCAGGTGGCAAACAGTGGTGGGTTTTTTTTTTTTTTTTTATGTTTAATAACTCAGAGAGTAGTGTGTGGGCATAAAGACTGCTACCCAGTCTGGTCTCCCTGAGAGCAGGATCATGTCAGATCCATTCATTCCTACCCAGCATCTCAGCAGATGGTAAGGATGCAAAAAAAAAAAAAAAAAAGGTAATAATGGATGAATATTGACTATAGGTGTTTCTGCTAAAACCCACTGCGTGCACCCCTTGTTCTCTGCAGCGTCAGGCACTAAAACTAGCAGGGCTCGTGGGGAGGTGGGGTGGGGACTGACCGCTCACACTCTGCAGCTCTGTGAGCAGGGCCTCAGGGAGGGCGGAGCTGAGCACCCGGAGGTCGGAGCCCTGGCTGGAGGTGGCCACCGCTTGTAGTAAACGTGCGAGGGAAGAACTTTAATGCTTTCACTCACGCCTGTTGGTGGTGCCCAGGCAAAGCCAGTGCACGGCGGCCCCCTGGGCAGGGCTCTGGAAGGTGGGCCGGGGGGCTTTGCAAGCTGCCGGCAGCCTGCGAACGCACAGGCTCGCAGCACAGCTCTGCGCAGAGGGGCTTAGCCTGCAGCCTTTCCTTGTAAACCTTTTAATAATGCGGCTAAAAAGGTCTCCTACTGTCAGCGCACCAGCTCATGGAGAGCTTTTCTTTCTCGCTACAGATTATAATTCTATTCACTGGCTCTTCAGACCTGGGGAAAATGGCCAAAACATACATTAAAAGAGACCGTGTGGTATTATCTTTTGTTTAAAGGATTAGAATGTATTGCCAAGCAAAGGCAGAGAAAAGATGTGCAAAACCCAGGATCACATTTTCTGGAGTGGGTACCTTGACGCTTCGGGACGGAGGAGGCGCTTTCCGCAGGGGGAGAGGGCTGCTCCGGGCAGGGGCCGGGCCAGGGGCGAGGTCGCTCGGAGCTCTCAGCCTCCACGTGCAAGGCCGTGGACTTCAGGAGCTGGTCCTGAGCTTTGCAGGAGAAGAACTCACTTGCTCAGGCCGCCTGCAGGCAAAGCTTGTCATTTTAGTAAAGGCGCACGAGGAGAGGCTAGCCACCCAGGGGATGCACGCAGTTTTCCGTTGGGATGTGTCTCACGTCTGCTCGGATGGAAACATCTGCGGCTCTCAGATGCCCCACTTTGAAGTGACTGGAAGGACAGGATTGATTTTGTTCTTCGCTTCCTGACCAGAGATACTTAAAAATAAGCCAGGTTCAGAGGCTGGCATTGCATTTCTGATGAGTAAATGCTGCGCCTGAGCAGAGGGAGCTTGGGAAATTCTGGCGTTACTATGCCTTTACATTTTCTCCCGTGGATGTGTGTATGTTTTGATAATAATATCACTGAGATAGAATTCACACAGTATAACATTCATCATGTTGAAATATACGATCCCGCGGTTTTCAGGATGTCGTCACGTTCGAGCGTCACCACCACCTAGTTCCAGAATGTGTTCAGTTCCTTCCCGAACCCCTGGAGCCCGCGGACCTGTTTCTGCCTGTGTGTGGGGTTGCCTGTTGTGGACATTCCGTACACACACTTTCCTGCAGTGTGTGGCCTTCCGCGTCTGACCTGCTTTGCTTGGCCTGATGTGTCTGTGGTCCATCCTTACCGTCTCATGCCTCAGTGCTTTGTTCCAAACCCACCGTGGGGACCCACCGCGTCTTGTTTTCACAGTCGCCGGTGGATGGGCATTAGGGTTGCTTCTGCTTTTCGGCACTTTGGAATCACACGCCGCGTGCACGGTCACACGCAGGTTTCTGCGTGGACATTTATTTCCCATCCTCTTGGGTGTGTGCCTGGGTGTGGAATCGCTGGGTCGTCTGTGACTCCAGGTTCAACGCTGGGAGGAGCTGCCACGCCGTCTCCCAGAGCCGCTGCACCACTCTGGGTCCCAGCAGTGATGGTGAGGCTCAGCGTCCTCCACACCGCACCTGCACGTCTAATCCTCTGTCTTGGACTCTAGTGTTCCTGGTGTGGGGGGCGTGGTGCCTCATCACGGTTTGATTTGCCTTTCCCTAATTGAATCATCCTGCTGAGCATTTTTGAATGTGATTATTGTACACTGGGATAACTGTTTTAGAGAAATGTCTATTGAAATCATTTTCCCACTTAAAAAATTTGGGTTGTCTTTTTATTGTTGATTTGAAGGTGTTCTGTATATAATCTGGATACAAAGTCCTTATCAAATATGTGATTTGTATATATTTTATACCCTTCTTTGGTTTGGTTTTACTTTGCTGGTGGTGTATGATAACACACAAAATTTTAAAATTTTGATGAAGTCCCAATTTGTCTTTTTTTTTCTTTTGTTGTTTGTGCTTTGGACAAGACGTCCAAGAAACTAGTACCTAATCTAAGGTCACAAGGACTTACTGCTTTGTTTCCTGCCAAGAGGTTTATAATTTTCGCTCTGGTATTTAGGTCTATAACTCATTTTCGAGTTAATTTTTGTGAAAGGTGGAAGGTCTGTGTAGAGACTCATTTTTTGAATGTTGGTACCGTTTGTTGAAAAGGCTGTCATTTACACTCTGGCACTCTTGGGAAAAAGAATCAATTAACCATAAACATCTGGGTTAATTTCTGGGCTGTCAAGTCTAAACCGTTGCTCTATATGTGTCTGTGCTTGTGTCCATATTACACTAATTTGAAGGCATAGCTTTTTAAATGTTTTTTTTGACAGTAGGAAGTATGAATTCTCCAATTTTGCTTTTCTTTGTCAGGGTTCTTTTGGCTGTATGAGTTGTCTTGGCTTTCTATACGAGTTTTAGGATCAGCTTGTCAATTTCTGCAAAAAAGAAAGTGAGGATTTTAATGCAGATTGCATTGAGTCTGCAGGTCAATTAGGGGAGCATTGCTGCCTTTTAACAATACTGTCCTCCAGTCCATGAGCACAGGATATCTTTCTCTTTATTGTTTTTGATTTCTTGTAATGAGGTTTTGGTAGTCTTCAACGTACAACAAGTCTTGCATATCCTTTTAAATTTATTTATAAGCATTTAATTCTTTTTGATGCTTTTCTGAAGTGGTTTTCTTCTAACAACATACATTTTTTTGTCCATTGTACCGATTTCTGCCTTTTGACTGGAGTGTTTAGACCTTTCAGTGTAATTACTGATCAGGTAGAATGTATGTCTGCCAGTTTGCTATTTTTTCCCCCCGTGGGTGTTGTGTCTTTTGTGATCCTTTATTCTTCTGTTTTGTTTTCTTTTACGAGCGTACCATTTTAATTCTGTTGTTATTCATCATTTTATACGTTTTTCAGTTATCTTCTTAGTGCTTGCCCTGGGGATTACAGTTAATGTGATCTCGCCTTATTTTTAAGCTTTTCCTGGACCTAAACCTCTCCCTGTAGGAGTCCCATTGGGGCAAACGTGAACAGCTGTGGTTGGAAGAGGAGGAGGACAGAAAGGGAGACCCAGGGACCCTTTGTCTGTGTTGGTGGGTTTATCTGTGACCTTCTTGGTGGAATTTGGTTATTTATTCCATAAATCTCAGTGAACTGGGATGCTTTCCAAACGCTGATGTGATAAGATTTCTAGCGGTTATATCAGCAGCTTTCCCTCCTGGCTTGGAGACGCGGAGGACGCAGGCTGGGGGTGCTAAGTCCGCATGACAGTCTCAGCCGCCCTCCCCCAAGACCTGCTCTCTGAGCTCCTGTGACCCTCTCTGTTTCCCAGGTGCCCGGCACCCCGCTGAACCTGGTACACTTCCCACCCCCAGGTCTGGAGGGACCCCAGGGCCAGAGACCGCACTTCTCCCGACGGGCAGCCGGCCATGAGCGGGGGAGCCAGCTGAGAGCACGGACGCCCACCAGGACCCCGGGACTTGACCAGAAGACCATTCCTCTCCTCCCGCCAGGACTTCTCGGAGGTAATGTTGAGTTTGGAAAACAAAGGCTCGAAAACCCTCATTTAGGTCTTAGTGGAATCCCAAGCCGTTGCTGGGAAAGACCGTAGACCCTCCTGGACGGGATCCTCTGTATCTCTTAAGCCACACCATGCACGCAGTTACCTAGTTCGCCTCCTCTGAAAGAATTTTAAGGATGGTCCTCAACACATTAGGTTAAGCACTTATAGTAATTATTTTACTATTAATAACTTTACAAAAATTGTGAAATATTTTACAAAGATTTCCACACAGGTCCTCATTTCCTGACCATGGCAACCGTGTGGGGTTGATGCTGCTGGCCTCAGCTTATAAACCAGGAAATGGGCTTGGAAGGTCACAGTGACGTCCATAAGGCCTGGGATTCATGAATTCATCCAGAACACATGGATGGGGCACCTGCACTGTGCCAGGCGCTGTTCTGACTCGGGACGTGGGGTGAGCACGGCAGACGCAGGCTTCTGCTCTCGTGGTGACTCTGGGTTAGCAGGGACGTGAGTGGGTAGGTTAAGGACCGGCACCGAGAGTCAGACTGCATACACGCCACAGGGAAATGGTATGTTTGATTCCCAGGCGTAAGTGTTGCGGAGAAAATACAAAGCAACTGAGTGTAGACGGGTGGAGTTTGAAATCCAGTGCTCCGGGAGATCTCAGTAAAAAGCTGACATCCGGACATGGGTTTAAGGCACTAAGGGGATTAGGCGTTTAGCGTCTGGGACAAGAGAACTGTAGTCAGAAGGGAAAGTGGGTCCGAAGGCCCAGAGTTGGGTCTGTGCTTCCCAGAATCTTGGAAGAACACCATGGGTGCAGGGTAGCGGGGAGGTGTGGTCGGGAGGTAACAGAAACCTGACCATGCACTTGGCTTTGTGGACCTTTGGGTAGAATTCCAGGTTTTATGGTGGGAAATCAGTGCAGGGTTTTAAGCAGAGGAGGGACAAGGTCCATGGTAATAGGCTTATTCTGGCATGGATGTGGATAGAACGCAGCTCGTGGAGGATGGGGGGTGTGGACCGGGAGAGCACTCAGAGTTGTTAGTAATTCAGACAAGCGATCGTGGTGTCTTGCTCCTCTGGTGGCAGCGGAAGTCGTGAAGCGAGCTCCCATTCTGGGCATATTTTGGAGATAGAGCCCTGAAGGTGTCCTGGCAGAATGGCTGTGGGACTTGAGAAGAAGGGAAGGTCCATCCTAGAAGGCAAGGACTTTAGCATGTGTACCTAGAGGGAATTGTGAGCACCTGCGATGGAGAAGTCTGTAGGCAGAGAGGGTTTGGTGCAAAAAGAGGTGAGAAGTTCAGTTTTGCACAGACTGAGTTAGAGATTATAAGACACCCACACGGAGATGCTGAGTGGGCAGGCATACCCAGATCTGTAGTTGAAGATGGTAATCTGAGCTGAAGATATGATGAGATCTTTGGCTCATGATGGGTATTTAAAGGAATAAGGTCAGATGAGAGCCTTAGGGAGAGAATAGTGTTCAGGATCGGGCCCTGGGACGTCCCTCCCGTGTGGGGAGCAAGGGAAGAGGAAAAGCCAGTGACAGAGTTCAAGGCAACCCCTGGGGGAGTAGGGGAGGACCAGGGGTGCACATCTTGGGAGCCACATGAAATCACTTGAGAAGGAGGGAGTGATGGGCTGTGTCCAGTGTGGGGATGCGCAGGTGAGGTGAGGACTGAGAACCGACTCTTGGATCAGCACCATGCAGGTCACTGGTGGCTCTGGTAAAAACAGCAAAATATCAGGTGGGTCCAGCGGCTATGGCAACCAAGCCCAGTGGGAGTGGGTTTGGAGGGATTCCGGTGGGGGGAGTGGATCTGAGACAGATTGTTGACATTTGTTTTGAGAAGCTTTGCTGCAAAGGGGAGCAGAAATATGGGTGGTGTCTGGTGGGTGATTCAGGCCAGGAGAATTAGTTTGTAGTTGGAAGCATTAGCATTATTTATATGCCATGGGAATGATTCAGCAGAGAGTAAAAAATTGATAATATTGGACAGAGGGTGGCTGGAACCGTTTTGTGAGTGGGTGAGAGAGGTGTGCTTGTGTACAAGTGGGGTTGTTTGCTTTGGGAAGAGCAAACGTAGTTACTGATGGGAACAGACTTGCGACAGATGCATGGGCGCCTGGGTGGTGGTGTCAGAATAGTTTTCTTCTGATTGCTTATGTTTCCGTTGTGAAGTAGGAAATAAAGTCACTGTTACCAAGTCCAAGCTTGTCCTTTTTGCCACACGGCAGGCCAGTAAATCGAGAGATGAGTTGTTGGAACAAGGAGTGGTGATTGTATTTGGAAAGCCAGCAGACCGAGGAGGTGGTGGACTAGTGTCCCAAAGAGCCATCTTGCCTGAGCTGGAATTCAGGCTTCTTTTATACCCAAAGGGGAGGGAGTGAAGTCAAACGCTTCCTGCTCCGGTCAGCCTCCCGAGGGCAGGTGTCAAAGGCTTCCTGCCTGCAGCCGCTCACAGCCGGGCCTGGGCAGGCTGTTCCCTGGGAGCTCAGCAAAGGTGTTTTATCTTAGCGCTCATTCCCTGGGAGGCAGGGTTCCCGGAGATGGGCCACATCCCTTTAGTGGTTACCTTATAGCAGAGCACAAAGGTTAAAGGAAAAGAAGCAGACACAGTGTGGAGTCAGATTTGCTCCTCCCTGTTCCATCAGCAGCTGGAGGGCTTGTCAGTTTGGAGACACAAGGAGTGAGGAGTCCCCTAGAGAGGGGGGCGCAGAGGGGCCAGATCACCTGGTAGCAGTAAGAGTCCAGCTGAAGCTCTTGGCCACAGACTGAAAGCCCCCATCGGTGAGACTGTGTGTTTTCCTAGAGAGCTCAGCTGGGGAGCTGAAGGCCCACACACATTAGCTCCAGAATGGAATTCCAGTTTGGCTGAATAGAGGGGAGCCTGAGTGACAGCGTCTGCAGGGGAGGGATGACTCAGGTCACATGAAGATGAGCACCGTGACGTGCGGAGAGGACGCTGGCGGGAGGAGGAGGTCGGGCTGGGCGATGGATGGGTTTGACTGGAGGTGCAGGAGGAGGGCCGGTGCTGTCTGGCTGGGGACACTGGAGGAAGTGGCTGGAGAGATGGAGGCGGTGGGCTGACATGTGCACGGACCTGGAGGTTTGGGCGTTTTTGGAACCTAAATCCAGTGTTCCTGCCCCTGAGTCTCAGGTCCTCATCACCCCCCACCCCCTTGCCTTTTCACTGCCTGCATTTTGAAAGGACCTACTTGAGAAATCTTTTTGAACCCCCAGCCCTATACCAATATTACCAACGTGCGCCTCCGGTGATGCTGGGAATTTGTCGCTGGTATCTTACTGACACCTTTCTTTGCTGAGGCAGAGGGAAGTCTGCGGCCGTCCCATCCGTGCAGGAGGAAAGAGGAAATGTGACAACTGAGATTTGAAACTGCCCCTCCTCTTCTCCAAATGCCTTGGACGCTGTGGTTTTTTTTGTTTGTTTGTTTTTTAAACATTTTAAAGTTTTTGCATCTTTCTCTGCAGTACATTTCCTGGTCCAGAGGTATATCGAGTTTCCTCAGGTCTGAGGGAGACATTAAAGCACCTGGAAAAATGCAGGGCAAGGCCAGGGAATGGTGCATTCCTCCCGGAATCTGCCCACAGCCACCTCTCAGGACGGTCTGTTTGGGAATCTGTCTCCAGCAAATTCCAAGAACTGAAATGGCTTCACAGGCACAAAAGATTCATGTTGAAGAAGCCAAAATACCAGAAAATGACATTCCGGAGCAAGCAAAGATATTTTTAAATGTTTAGGATTTATAAAGCGAAGCAGCCTTCATAGAATGCAAACCAGCCCTGATTCACGTTTCTGTGATTGAAGTAGCTAAATCTGAAAGACAGTTTTCTTTTCTTTCTTTTTTTTTTTTTTTAAGTGGAGAATGTCATCGGTAAGAAAAGAAATCTTCTGTTAAGAAACTGTAACGGAGCCTTGGCCTGCATTCAGCGCAGGGCAGGGCCGGCCCGGGGAGCTGCAGCTGGCTGGCCGGGCTCGGTGCAGCCCTGCTCCGGGGTAGTGAGGCTTTAAGGCAAAGGTCATTTAAAACACTAACTAGAATCGCAGATATCAATACCCTGCTTTAGTTCTTGTGGTTTCGGGGCGGCTGAGGTGGTTACACGAGCAATATTTTTAAAAGCAGAAACACGTAAAGATGCTGCTCTGAGAGGCTATGGCAGAAAGTTCTGCTAAATCATAACAACTTCCCACATTTATCTCAGTTGCAGTTTCTTTGTTTCATTTTATTTTTTGTTCTTGTTTTTGTTTGTTTAGAGAGCTCGCTGTCCTCTGGGCCACGCTGTCCAGCCAGTCTGTTTCCTGGGTCAGCCTCCATAAGTGTTCTTGGTGTTCCCACATCCCGAGTTCTGGCGGCAGTGGGACCGCTGGTCCAGGAAAACAGGGACCTGCTCCTGCGGACAGTGTGGGTTTCTCCAGAAGGGCCAAGCAGCAGGCACTTAATGAGCATCAGTTATGTGGAAGGTCACGTTCTTGGTCCAAGAGGGATGGAAGAGAAGACACAGGGCGGGCTTCTGCTTTGGTGTTTTTCTTTGACTGTTGTTAACAAGCAGAAGAGGTGGAACTCCAGCTCCCAAAATGAGCTTAGGACAGAGCAGAACTGAGGCTGTGAGAAATGGGTGCTGAGTACCAGGACCCCTCACGGCCGAGACCGCTGAGTGGAGAGAAAGCTGGTTAAGAGTGCTCGGGCCGCTCCCACTGGACCCTGCAGATTCGGAGTGAGACTGTGTCCTGTGGCCCGTGGGGAACTGTTAGGATTTGTGAAGGGTAGTGATAGGATGTTAAAAAAGAAAAATGGTCTGGACAGATTCACTGGGCCCTGTGGTGCTTCCAATACAAAGAAAACATTGAAAGCAGAGAAAAGAGTCGAAAAGTTTGATCATGTGACTTCACAAAATTAATGGAATTCCCCCGCCGTTTAAAAAATACGGTGCTTCTGTGGTTATTCCCCAGGGCCTAACAACAGAGCTTCACAAACACAAGCAACACATTGACCAAGAAAGATGCCTCCTGCCATACATAGGATTTTGGCTACATTTACATTGCTTCATTAAATATCAATGAGGAGACCAGTGGTATCGGGTCATTATGGTTTATTTTCAGCTGGATGACAGAACTGACTTGCTTCAATCTCATTTTAATCCTGACTTTCCTTATTTTAGTAACTGACGTTGTGAGTGTGTTTCATAATGTATTTCTCAGTGTTTATCAAGTGACTATGGATCTGTCTACCAATACACTTACTTGAAATTAAAAATAAGATAAGAACTTTTCTGATAAAAGGGAGTTCTGGTTGGCTCACTGGTTTGACAAGAAAGACTGTCTTCATCTCGTAAGTTATTGGAAGAAGCAAAATATGCAAATAATGTGGACAAGCATGTAGTCGAAACATAGTTATGTCAAAATCGTGTGTTAAGGTATTTTCTATTGGCCGGTGCATTGAATGAATATATCCTTTCTCAGATTCTTTCTGAGAGTCGTCTTGGTTGAAAAAGGTGCCTCTAAGGGAAGAAGCAACAAGCCCAACTGAGCGGTTTCAGAGCCCCAGTCCGTCGTGTGATGTGCTTCTCAGAACAGGGCCTTGAGTGTCCGGTCCTGGTGACTCATTCTGCTGCAGATCAGGTGGTTTCCAGAGCTTTTCTTTTGTTGGAAGACCAACTGATTAAATTACCGCCTCATCACTGAAACTAGCTTTTATTTTGTGACAGTGTGACTTCGGCGCATATGTGAAGAGGTGCAAAGAGCTGAGTTTCATTTTCGTAAAACACTGTCTGTTCTCATCTGTCCACTTAAGTCAACAGGCAGTAAAGTTATTACGTCTATAAAAGTGAGAAATTGGAACGTAACTGACCTTGAACTACATCTTGTTATGACTCTAAGTGATGTTGACCTGTGGATACCCGGACTCCAGGGGAAAAAAATCCAAACCAAAATTTTTTTTGCTTTGAGATCTACTAATTAGTTCTGTTAATCCTTCTTTATTCTTTTTTTAATTTTATTGCAGTATAATTGACAAATAAAATTATAATATATTTAAAACATGCATTGCAATAATTTGATACACATTATGGAAGGATTTCTACAGTCTAGTTAATTATCATATAATTACTGTATCCATCACCTCATATATTTACCCTTTTTTGGGTGAGAACACATAAGTTCCACTGTCCTAGCAAATGTATACAGTACAGCGTTATCAATTACAATCAGCATGTTATACTTTAGACCCTGAGATCTTCATTTTATAAATGAAAGTTTGCACTCTTACCGGCTTCTATTTCTCCCACACTCCTGCCCTGGCAAACACTGTTCTACTCTCTGTTTTTATGAGTTTTTTTTTTAAGATTAAAATTAGTTGATCATGTACTTAAGGGTTTATTTCTGGGATTTTTATTATGTTCCATTGATCTGTGTGTCTTTTCATGCCAATATCACACTGCTCTGATTACTGTAGCTTCGTCATATAGTTTGAGATCAGGACGTGTTCAGCTTTGTTCTTCTTTCTCAGGATTGCTTCCACTATTCATGCATGTTTTTAAAAAATGAGTGATATGTTAGACATTGCTTTTTTTCAACTACTGTTGCTTTATTTTAAAAAGGCAGAATTTCCAGTATGTCAGAAGTTACATCTTCTGCAACTATTTAAAATTCTTCCATAATTTTTAATGGCAACTGAGGAGCGTGCTAAAAGGCCTATGTACTTTTAAAAAGTTATTTTTGGCTGTAGCCCAGACATAAAAAACCTGAAAGTTCTCTGCTTTGGACCACAGAGAACAAATTCAAGGCTCTGTGGTGTAGTGGGAAGGGAGAGACACGGGGAGTGAGAAGGCAGGTCTGGCCCAGCCTTACCACTTCCTGCCCTGGGAAAGGCACTGACTTCGCAGGGCCCGGATTCCTTCACTGTAGAACAGGAGCCACAGCGGTGCTTCCAACCTCTCCGGAAGTCCTTCGCGAGGAGCAGATGCGCCTGAAGGATGGGGAAGTTTCTCATGATGTGTAAACAATGCCCAGCCGTGAGTTACTGGCTGAGAACCAGATGCAAATGATTGACCACCTGCAGCTCTCCTGGGACCCGAGGGAAGGCGCAGGGAGGGGGATGTGGGCGTGCGTGTGGCCAAACCTTGGAACCACAGAAGATACAGGAGGGTGACGGGAAGCATGCTGCTCACAGCTGCGAGGCGGGCTCAGCGTTTTGTTCTCTGAGGAGAGACATCCTGATTACCAGGGAGGCTGTGGGAATTTGGAGGATCTGGCTAAGGGATGTTTTCCATGACAGCGTGGAGAGTGAAGCCACAGCCTTGGAGGAGTCTGACTTACTCTCGGGCTCCTGAAGCCACTGTGCAAAGGTCTAGGGGGAGACGAAGTAACTAGCAGGGCTGCCGCCAGCCGCCCTGGGTCTGTCGCCTTGGAGCCCGCACGTGAACCTCCGAGCGCACTGCGGCTGTGCCAGCTGACTCAGCTCTCCCGGCATTACAGCTGCTGTTCGTCCCATCGTCCAGTCGAGAAAACTAAGCCTTGAAAGTGTCTTGTTTATGATGATGCAACTGGTAATTGATGGAGGGCAACAAACCCAGGACGCCCAGCTTCCGGATCTCACTTGACCTTCCTGCTGATAAAGAAGGTTTTAGATGAACTCTTGGCACCAGGAGAACAGGGAGGATTCGGAAGTCTTGGTTCAGGATGAACGTTATTTAGGTTTGCAAGACAACTACAGGATCCCGTGGGCAAGGAGGTGGCGGCAGCGGGATGGGGTGGCCATCTCTGCATGTTGGCGTTTTGGAAGACAATAACCCCCTTTAATAAAGCGAGGTTGACCTGTACTTTATGGGCTTCTGAAGACGCTTCGAGTGCCAGTAGTAACTGCGCAGCTCTGGGAGGGGCTGCGCAAGTTGGAATACGATGCGTTATTTGCAGAGTTCAGAAGCATCACTGTGAAGTCCATTAATGGGCGGGGTTGGTGTTGGGAGAGGAGAGGCCAGGGGGCCAGGGACATCTAGCCCTGGAAGTGTTAGCCACGCAAGATGACCACAAGGTACTTTGTCATTTTATTCTGGATCCCCTTTGCCCAGTTCAGGTTCAAGTGAGTACCAGACGGTGTCATCGTACCAGCAACGCCGCTCAGAAAGAAGATCAAATGCAGTATGGGGTTTTGAAAAATCATAATGGAGAGCTTACTGCGGTTTCTCCACAGTGTGAGTGAGTGAACTAAATGTGAGGATTAACAGGATGTTTTGTTTATAAATTGTTCCAAGCTGGGGAATAAATCGTATTTCATACTCTTTGAAGAGATTTCAGGGGAAAGCATTTCATAGTCCTTTTACTTCCTTTTTTTTTTTTTTTCTTTTATTGTAGAGAATCAGAAAGCTTCCAACAGAGTAGAGGAGAAATCATAAGTACATGGTCTGAGGAAGGTTCTTATTCTTTTATGGAACAGGACACAAAGGTGGTCCTCTTTATTAAAAGGATCATAAAATCCATAGACCTCAAGAGCAGCTATTGGAGTTGAATCTGGACTTCTTGAGCCCATAGCTGCCTCTCTGGCCAGTGAGATGGCAGTGTGGGGAGGGCATGGACATCGTCCAGGACTTCCATTCAGAGATCTGAGCTCCACCTCAGCCAGAACATCCATGTTGTCTTTAAATTCATTAACGGTGAATCAACAGTGGGCTTTCTGGATCCACTGAGGAGCTGTTGCTACTCTTCTCCTCCAAATTGGAGTTCCTAAACTTTACCCATTAACCTGGTTCCTTAATTTTTTTCAAATATGCATGTACATATAGTAAAATTGTTAAACTGTAACTACAGAGAATTTATTTTCTTAAATACAAATTTAAATGCTTTCTCTCTTTGTCCTCTCCAGAGAAAACCACTATTAACTTTTAATTTTTTTTATTAGTTTAGTCATCTAGAAAATTTAGCACACATGAAAAGATACCCATTTTAAATCTGAGCCAGATTTATGCCGTAATACCATACTTAGCAGAGCTCTTGGAGAAATGTATTAGGTAGGAACCTTTTTATGAGACATAATGAATGGATGTCCATGAACCTATCTCTTCAACAGAAACGTCATCAACACTGTGACATTCCTCTGGGAGGACGTGGAGGTTCTCCCTCATCTGACTGCCCTTCCTCCGCATGATCATTTAATCTTCCCTTGCTATTCTTGGTAGCCTGTGTCCCTAAAGTATATATCATATTACTCGTTAAAAATGGCGTCATGCGGGGGGTAGACTTGTGCACTCAGTGTCTTGTGTCTAAGGTTTAAGCAGCTTGTTCTGGGTAGCTAGCATTATTCATCTCACTTACATAGTATCTGATAAGGTTAACCCCCGGCGATTCCTGCTTCCTCCTGCCCGTGGGTGCCTATCTCTGCTGCACATATGCGTTTTTTCCTCTTGGTTGTGTACCTAGGAGGAGCGTTGAGGCCCAACGAAAGGCTGATCCATGACCAGCTTTAGAAGACAGTGTCCATAGTGATTACATCAACCCACATTGTCGTCAGTGGTGCATAACAGCTTCCTTTGAGATTCACACCGGTCTTATCCCAACGCTTGGTGTTATTGGGCTTTTTAATTTTTGTCAAATGAATAATAAAGCGAATTTAGTGTACCAGCGGTCTTGAGCTTCTTTCCACATATTTAATTGCCATCTGTTTCACCTGCTGTGAAAGGGGTGTGTATCTCCTTGGTCCAGTTTTCCAGTGGATTGCATATTTTTTCTCCATTGATCTGAAAACATTCTCTTTTTATTCTGAAGACTCATATTGTTGGTTTCCATGCACTAAAAACATTACCTTCTAGTGTGTGCCATGTATTTTCACAAGGTGACTTTTGATGAATAGAAGGTCTTGATTTCAATGTATTTAGTGTATCAGCCTTGCTTATTTATAGTTAGAGTCTTTCTGTAGATACTTTTCTGTATCCCAAGGTTATAAGTTACTCCCTTACTTTCTTTTTATCAGCTTTTAAATTATTTGGAATTAATTTTTGTGTGTGAGAGGGAATCCAGTATTATTTTTATCCACAAGGCATAATCATTCACTTGGTACCATTTATTGAATAATCCTTTTTTCCCATTGATCTGAGATAACACACTTGTAATGTGCTGTTTCCTGGGTGCATGGGTTTGTGTCTGTGTCTTCTGTATTTGTGCCTTGGTTTATTTGTCCACTTCTGTGTCACACAGCCTGCTCTGAATTTCTGCAGCTCTCTGCGGTCTTCGTATCTGGTCCCTTCACCGTTTCCCTCTTACGGGGTGATGTTTGGCTCTACTTGGGCTTTTGCCCTTCTATAGAAGTTTTAGAGTCAGTTTATAAAACAGCAACAGCAACAGCAATAATCAAAATAACAAGACTTGTGTGGCATTTACTTGGACTGCATTCAATCTGTAGCTCACTTTAAAAGAATTGACTTTTTTTGATATTGAGTTTGCCTATCCATGAACATTGTATCACCAACCATAGATTTATCTTTCCCCAAATGTTTTTGGGGAAAGTTTATACTCTTCTGTAGATAGATGTTACTCATTTTCTGTGTCCTCCTAGGTACAGATAACATAGGTTTGCTCCTAGCCACCTTAGTTTTGGGATGCCTTTGGAGATGGCATCTTTGCTGGAGGATGAAAGCGTCATTGACATTTAAAGATTAATCTTGCATCCAGTCGCTTTAGTGTTTCTAATATTTTGTCTATAGATCCTCCTATATGTAAAAAGTCATTTGTCAGTAATTAAAGTATTGCTTATTCCTTTTCAGTTCTCACATTTTCTTTTTCCTGTGTTTCCTGTTTGAGTTAGGACCTCCAGTACAATAATGAATTGAAACAATAGAGGATAGCTCTTCATTGTTCCTGATCTTTATAAGGAATGTTCTAATTTAGTTAAGAATGATGTTTGCTGTCACTTTTTTCCAGTTACCTTTTATTGCTTAAGGATGTTCCCTTATGTTTCTGTTTTGCAGAATTTTGTTTTCCTTTTTTATTCTAAGTGCATGTTGAGTTTTATCAAAGGCTGCTCTGCATCTGTTAGGACAGCCATATGATTTCTACCATTTTCCTCTTACTATGTTAGAGTACACATATGACTTAGTCTAATGGTAGACTCTGTTCAACTCCTAGGATAAATCTAGCCTGTTCAACTTAATTTTTTTTCCCCTAAATACATGTCTGATGCACATCTGTATTCTATTTGCTCTTATTTTCTTTTAAATTTTTGTTTCTTTACTCATGAGTGAGGTTAGCCTATATTTTTCCTTTAACTGCTTTTGTCTGATTCAGAGGATTTTTCTGCCCTATTTTTCTTCTTTTTCCTATTTCTTGCAAGATTTGTGTATGATTTGAATTATCTGCTCTTGAAATTTTGGTAGTACTCAGCTAAAAACAAGAACTAATTTTTCTAGGTTTATAAAATTATTTGAACTCCGATTTCTTTTTTAACTGATTTTTTTCAGTTTTCTTAAATTATATTTTTCTAGGAGTATAATCATAGTTCCCTCTTTTTCAAGTTAAAATTATCATAAAATTATTTGTCTAGCTTTAAATCCCTCCTATGTTTCGTTACAAAATATAGTTTACTTGGACCATATCTCTTTTTTCTTCCTTGACCAACCTGCCAGATAGTGTATGTTTTATTATTATTTTCAAAGAAAAATACTTTTGACTCTTTATTTTAACTTTATTTTGTGTTATATTTATTTTTGTTTTTATCTGTTAATAGGACTTTCCTTCTGCTTGCTTTGTGTTTATTCTGCTGTTGCTTTTCTAACTTCTTAAGCCAGAGACAGCTCAGTAATTTTTAGACTTCTTTTTAAAACATAAGCATATAAGTTTATGAATTTCTCTCTCAGCACTGCTTTAATGGCATCTCATAGGTTTTGTTACATAATATTCTCAGCATTGTTTAGATATGTTTTTAAAGTTCTATGTTTTCTTCCAAACCCATGAGTTTCTTGATTAGTCTTCTACAGTTTTCCAGCACGGAGAATCTTTCCATTATTGGTGTCTGGCTTAACTGCATTGATCCGTACGATACCAGTTGTCAGAAATGTGCCGATTCACTCTTTCTGTCCTTGTGTAATGTCAGCTTTTGTAAATGCTGTATGTATTTTTGAGAAGGTTGTGGATTTTCAGGTTGCTGATTATGAGAGTCACCTAGGTCCATTAAACTTAGATTGTTGGTAGCACTTCCCATATCTTCTGTATTTTTCCCCATTTTTTTTTGTTTGCTGAATTAAACTATATAGTGAAGTTCCCCACTGTGATGTCATTTTTTTCAGATTTTTCATTTTTTTTCAGAAACCGTATCATTTTTGCATTCTATATTTTGAGGCTATTTGCTATATACAAATTTAGGATTATTATAGCCACATAATGAATCGGATCTTTTATTGTTATGTAGTTGCCTTTTACCCTAGTTACGATTTTTGCTTTTAATCCTCTTTTATCTGACAACTTTCTTCTGGTTGCATTTTCCTGGATCACCTTTCTCCATCCTTTGACTTCTGATCTTTCCAGTTTCTTATGGTTTTGTATGCATCTCTGTTTTTAAAATTCAATTTTATCATTTCTTTCTTTTCACTATGGAGTTTAATCAATTTTTTTCTTATACTATTTAATAGAATTGGATTTTTTCCTCCTAAATTATTTTTATACTATTTTCTTTCTTGCTTCTTTTATACTATTTTCTTCCTTGCCTTTTAAAACTTTTTTTTCAAGTGCATGGTTGTCTGTAGTCTTGTTCCTCTTTCTCCTTTTACAATCGGGAGGCCACACATTCAACTTCTCTTCTCTTAGTGGATACTGCTGAAATTTTACCATGAATACCTAAGGTCTAAAATAAATGTTTTAACTCCTTCATTCTCAAAATACACAAAAGCCTTAGAACACTTGTAATTGACTTAGAAATTTATCAGCTAGGTGTGCTTATTTTTTTAATTTTTAGTTCAATATTTTAACTGGACTTCAGTTATTTTCAGTGTGAGAGCCCTGTATAGACTCTAATGCATCATACTGAAAGAAGTCGATCTCTCCCAGTTTTGTTTTTAAGTAATTACATCTTCGTTGCTAGTGAAGATACGGATAGTTTCCAAGCCCATTTCAGTATTCGGAGCATCGCAGAAAGTGATGACCCTTCTCTGCCCCTAGGGAGGTTCTCATGGCTCCTACATAGATGGTCAGTGAAGTGGGCACAGCAGGTGCTGATGTAAAGAAATATCTGTTGGTCAGTGTGGACTGGATGGCTGGCCCCGGCTTAACCTGTATGTAAGTAGAGGGGCCCCTTCATGCATTCTGCAAACGAATAGAAAGGACACAGCAGTGTTCAAATTAGTTCTTATTAACATGGTGTTCTAGACACTTATATTTCCTATGATTTCATTTACCCTTATTTTCTATAGTGTTTCAACATTTACAAAGAGAGTCACACCAACTTCCCTCAAAAAAAAAAAAAAAAAAAAAGAGGCCAAGAGTGTGTTTCTTAAAAAAGAAATCTCTGTCGCTTGTTTCTCTCGGTGACGTGGAGTTCTGGGACACACATGCCAGGGTTTCATTATCAGATGTGTGTACTTGGTGTCCAAGGCACGATGCCCAACCCTGGGAGGGCGAGGTCAGAGCTCCCTCCTCTCCAGAGCGTGTCCCTGCGAGGCAGCCCCGATGTGTCTGGATGTAGAGTCACAGGACGTTCTGCTTGGAAGGAGCCACGTTGCTCACGTAGCACAGCGGTTTCCAAAATTATTTGAGGTGGCTTAGTAATCCTTTCTTCAGAGATGTCTTGTGGAAGCTTGATGTTTTAAGAATAAATAGGCTCAGATTGGAACAAGCTTGGGGTCCTTGTGGCCCCCACCACCTAAGTACCCCTACCCCCTGCCGCCTTGGCCCTCTAGGGAAAGCCAGGAACTGCAGGGCCCACACAAAAGGCCTTTCCATTTAACCCCCAGTCCAGCAGAGGAGAACCAGGAAGCCCCAGTGGGTCACTAGGCTGGATGGCAGCTGGACCAGAGTTCCGGTCTTTGCAGCCCCTCCTAGGCCCTCCCACCACCAGTTGTTCATTTACAACCAGGCAGAGCTGCTCCTTCGTACAAAGTCACTAGGAAGCGAGTCCCACATGCCCACGTGTATTATTTCCTTTACATTCAGACCACGTCTAGTTGTTTTGCGTGGGTGACCCCAATTTTCCACCTAGACTTGCCACGTCCCATCTCTTCTTAAACCCCAGCCTTGGGCCTGCTGCCTGCTCGGGGGGTCTTCTCAGACTGTGGAAAAGGTGGCCGGTAACAAGGGCAGGGGGACAGAAAGCCTCCTTTTATTCTCTGTCCTGTGTCTGCTTCAGGCCCTTTGCTGGTCCTCCCGCTGCCGGTCACAGAGGGACCGATTCCTTCAAGCAGACAGACCGCGTGCTATTTCTGTGCTGTAAATTTCCAAGTCTTCTCTCCTGGCCACCTCGCCAACCACACGCTGGAATAAGAAGTGTGTTTGCAGCTATAATCAGCACACTTAAATGCTAGTTAAATTCAGAGTGAGCCCAGAATCCACGTGGCTCCGGACTCCGAAAGAAGCTATAAAAATATCACGTGGCTGTGGGTCCTCTGAGACCTTTGACCACTAGGAGATGGCTCTGAACCTTTTTAAGGTTTATGGCTGTCCCCAAATAGCCCAGATTACACGGCAAGCGGGGTCTGATTCACAGAGGACTGAATCTGACAGCAAGGAGTCTTGGCTGCGGACTGGCAAATTCCTTTCTTGTTTTTAGTTTTCTGGGACAGGATGCACAGTAATGGTCATTTATTTTCTTGTAAATTCTTTGAGGACAGCGCCTTCCTTAACTGTCTTGGTATCCTCCGTGTCTGGCACGTGTACACACCTGAGATAGTTGTGAACTGGCGGAACTGGAGAGTCAAGATGCTGAGAGCAGGAGGAGGCGTCAGCCCCCGCGCTGATGCTCCCACGTGTACACCCTGATGACTTGGTGTTTCATGTATGTAAGTGATCTCATCCATCCCCGTGACCGCCCCGGGAAGAGTGGGGCGGCTGTTATTAATCCCAAATGAAGGATGATGGTACAGAGGCTTCCAGGGGCTTGTGGCATCATTCAGGAGCTCATGGATTTAACATGCAGTCGGGTCTTGAGTCCGGGTCTCCTGACTCTTAGGGATTCTTTCCATTCCATTTCTCTGCTGGTATATCCTCAAAGATGCTCCGTTGTCATCTCCTGGGGGCACTGCTCAGCTTCAGCATAAGGCTTCTGGAAGGCTTGATGGTAAACAGTCTGTTCCTCGTAAATTACATGTTTCACTACATATGTGCACCATGGAAAACGGTGAGGGGGGCACTCCTGAACTGCTGATCTGCAGCAAGGTTCTGACTGGTTCCTCTGCCCCTGGTGCTGTGGAGTAGTCGTGCTCAAATGACAAACATGCTCTCTGTTCCAGACTCCAGCAGTGGCTCCCAGAGCCTCCAGGGCCAAGTTCAGAGTCTTTATCTGACCTCACCAGGCAGCTCCCGGCCAACCGCAGCCTTGTCTACACTCAGGCCCTCGGCACACACCTGGCCGGAGTCCGAGGAGTGACGGCTCAGTGGTTCCTCCCTCCCGGGATCACGTGCCTTCAGGAAGCGTGTCCTGAGAGCCAGTTAGCTGGGGGAGCCCCTTCCCTGTGCCCTGGGCTGGCCGCAGCCTGCAGCCTTCCTGCCTGTAGTCACGGACTTGCCCCGCTGTGAGTGGACTAGGAGCTCAGTGCGGGAGCCCTGCATCTCCTCCGGCCCTGAGGTCGCCTGGAGGTGCGTGTGCACTTCATACACGTTTGCTGCGAGAATGAACTGCATTTTTTTTTTAAGATAGAATTTTGTTTTTAAAACTTTCTGCAGGGAAAGGTAATCAGGTTTATTCATTTACTTATTTTTTGGAGGTACTAGGGACTGAACCCAGGACCTCGTGCATGCTAAGCATGTGCTCTAGCACTGAGCTGCCCCCTCCCTGCTGAACTGTGTTTTTAAAAATTCCCTTTCAAATTCTCTGACACGTGTGTGTGTGTGTGTGTGTGTGTGAGTGAAGTGTGGCTATTTGGAAGGATGTGATGGACGGGGGGAGCTTGACAAGGGGATGACGCCGAGGGAACCTGGTCTACCTGATGTCCAATTTGGCCTTGGTCCTGCTCAAAGTGCGTGATGCACAGAGGATGCTGTGGCCTCTGCTGGGGTGGGGGGGTGGGGGGGTGCCCCTACGTGGTTGGTCTCTGTGGTCCCAAGCAGCTCTGCGATGCGCTGTGACACAGAGCTGGCTTCCACGTGTTTATGGGTTTGAATAACACTGTAATTTCTTGAAATACTTAGACTTTTTGAACCCTTTTGGTTTGGGGCCTCTCATAAACCCTAGAGAACACTTAATGAGCACTGACTACAAATGCTTTCATTTTCAGTAAAAGAAATGTCCCTTCCTCCACTCTTCCCAGTCTCTGAACCGTGTCACCCTGTGGGCACCGCGGGGGCCGTGCCCCCAGCTCCCCCAGCTCCCAGTCCCGACTTGTCTGTTTTCAGCCGCCCGATCCTGGGTCCTCAGCTTTTCTCCTGGACCGAGGCCACCTTGTCTCGGCTGTGCCCAGTCAGGCAGGGACAGGCTGGGGGGTGGAGGAGGCAGGGGACGTTCTGGGAAGCATACGGGTCCCTGGGGGCCTCTGTCCTGCAGGGAAGTTGACAGATGGACACCCAGCGGTCTGGGGCGTGGCTGCTGGGCGCGGGCACACTGGTTCCCAGGAGGCTGGAGCTCATCCTTCTCTGCCCTGCCCGGCCACCCCTCCCCAGGCCCTGCCAGCCTGCTGCTCCCGTGGAGGCTGGGAAAGGTCCCGAAGGTAAAAAGGAAAAATTTAAGGACAGACCCCAGCTAACTTGCCAGCTGCCATGACAGAGACAGGACGTACAGACAGACAGAAAGGACCAGCTTCTCTCGTGCTCCTTCCCCACCTTGAGCATCACCTGGTTAGAGAGGGTAAAATGTCCTGTTTCAGGTGGAGCAGCCTCCTTCAAAGGAAGGTCCTGAGCTCCCTGTAGACCTCTCAGCACAGCCCTTGTGAAGGTGGCCCTGGGACCCCTCCCCGAGGCGCCCTGGGGAGCTCCGGGGCCGGGGTGTTGCACAGCCAGGCTGTGACTCGCATCTTTAACTGCTGCCGCGGCGGCCTCACTCCTGAATCAGAGCGGCAAGTTCGTGGGACTTTGATGTGGCTTTTCATGCCAGGCCAGGGCCTCAGGGTCCACTATTCTGGGAACATCCATGTGACCGCAGTTGGCTTCCCACGGGGTCCCGGGCTGGCCGCTCCCTCCCGGGGACCTCGGCAGAAGGTGGGAGTGGTTTGGCAGCACAGGGATACCCGTGTCCCCGACCCTGGGTTCCGGGTGCACGTGCCTGAAAATACGGGATTTGGAGGAATACGGGGCCTTTCGGTCCTTGGTTTTGTCCGTCAGGGAGGCAGTGTTACCAGGCCCAAGGCCTGTCCACAGCTTCAGGGTAAGTTGGAGGATCTCAGGCCCGCAGGGGCCTCGGCAACGGAGAGAGGCCACCTGTCTACAAAACGCTTTTGTTTTGTCAGTGGAACTTTTTTCCCCAGACCAAATATCGTGTGTGATCTGAGCTGGACTGGAGGATGCAGAACCCCTTCCTTCTACCCCGAATCCCAGGCAGCCCCTGGGACCCCTTCCTGGTCCTGACCAGCCCGCTTACCTGCACGGACGCACAGATGGACAGATACACAGATGGATAGACGCACAGACGGACAGACACGCAGACTTGGGGGCGGAGGCCCGAGGGGCCTGGTGGGCTGTCCGGACACCCGTGGGGGTAAGTGCAGCGTGAAGGAGGAAGGCCAGTCTGCTGCCTTCCCGCCCACGGTCCAGATGCCCAGCTTGGCCGTGAGCAGTCACCAGCTCTGTGCCACCTTCACGGCCGGTGGCCCAGGTGTTGGGGTCCTGGTGGCCTCAGGCTGTCAGGGAGCTGAGGCTTCACCTTTCTCCTCCTGGGCCAGAGCTGCTGCCTGTGCTGAAAAGGGCTAACTTTGTCAGCACCTGGGACCGTGAGGGGTGACCAGCCCCGTGGACCACTTCTTAAAAACACGTGCCCTTAGGATGTGGTGTGTTTATGTGACCCTTTGCTTCCTAAGGCCTCCCCAGCCCTGTGACTCTAACAGTTGGTTTTTCTTTAGGAATGTACAGATGGCCTCGTGTTTGAGAGGACGCTCTGTGACACTGGGGACTTTGGAAGATGACATGGGAGCAAGGGAGGTAGAAAAGCACACTGCACTCTGTTTTGGTCTCTTGCTCATTGAAACCCTTTAATTTTCTATCTTCCTCCTTCTCCCCTGGGACGGGTTAGGGAGGATGGACAGCCCTGATGGAGACGTTTGTTCCTTTGCAAGGAGGTCTTCACTGCAGAGCCAAGCCCTCTGAGGTTTCCAGATCAACGCTGGCCCGTGTTCATATGTTTTGAAGCTTAGCCTGACAGGAGTTTGCTCTGAGGCTTGGATGGCACACTGGGAAGGGAGCCTCTGCTTCTGTTTTTCCAGAGCAGTGCAGGGGGGGCGGGTCCAGCAGGGTCTCCCCGCGCGGCTCTCTCTTCTCGGCAGTGAGAGTGGCCGGGCATGCGCTGTGGGGCTGGAGACACTTGACCTGGTCTTGAACATGGAGAGATGCAGTCATGACTCGGGCATGTTGGAGGGCAGGGGAGGGTGTGGGAGCCAGAGGAGCAGTCATCGCTTTTTCTGATACAAGTAGAGTTGACTTTACAAGTTGTGTTAGTTTCAGTGATTCAGTTACACACACACACACACACACACACACACACACATATATATATATTCTTCATTATAGGTTGTGATAAGGTATTTTTTAACTTTTTTTTATTGAGTTATAGTCATTTTACAATGTTATGTCAAATTCCAGTGTAGAGCACAATTTTTCAGTTACACATGAACATACATATATTCATTGTCACTTTTTTTTCGCTTTGAGCCACCACAAGATCTTGTATATATTTCCATGTGCTACACAGTGTAATCTTGTTTATCTTTTCTGCATATGCCTGTCAGTATCTACAGATTTTGAAATCCCAATCTGTCCCTTCCCACCCTTCTCCCCCTTGGCAATCACAAGTTTGTATTCTATGTCTATGAGTCTGTCTCTGTTTTGTATTTATGTTCTTTTTTTGTTGGGGGGGGTTCCACATGTAAGCGATCTCATATGGTATTTTTCTTTCTCTTTCTGGCTTACTTCACTTAGAATGACATTCTCCAGGAACATCCATGTTGCTGCAAATGGTGTTATGTTGTCGGTTTTTATGGCTGAATAGTATTCCATTGTATAAATATACCACCTCTTCTTTATCCAGTCATCTGTTGATGGACATTTAGGCTGTTTCCATGTCTTGGTTATTGTAAGTAGTGCTGCTATAAACATTGGGGTGCAGGTGTCATTTTGAAGTAGGGGTCCTTCTGGGTATATGCCCAGGAGCGGGATTCCTGGGTCACACGGTAAGTCTATTCCTAGTCTTTTGAGGAACCTCCATACTGTTTTCCACAGTGGCTGCACCAAACTGCATTCCCACCAGCAGTGCAGGAGGGTTCCCTTTTCCCCACAGCCTCTCCAGCACTAGTCATTTGTGGACTTTTGAATGACAAGGTATTGATTACAGTCCCCTGTGCTCTGCAGCAGGACCTTTCTGTTTATTTTTTTTATTATATAGTAGTTTGTATTTGCTAAACCCAAACTCCTAATTTATCCCTTCCCTTTCTTTTCCTTTTGGAAACATAAGTGTGTTTTCTATGAGTCTGTTTCTGTTTTGCAAATAAGTTCATGTGTATCAATTTTTTTTGTTTAGATTTCACCCGTAAGTGGTATCACATGGTATCTGTCTTTCTCCACTTGACTTGCGTCACTCAGTATGACCGTCTCTAGGTCCATCCATGTTGCTGCCGATGAGAGGGGCCGTCCCCTTTCCCGCTGCCTGGTGTTTATTTCCTCTCACCGGCCCTCAGCTTCCTCATCTATAAAAGGAGCAGGTGCTGGTGCTCGTGTCTGTCGAAACCCTCGGGGCCCCGGCACACGGCTGAGTGTGCACTTACTCCCGTCCCCTGGGCGGGTGCGTTGTTGCAGGCGGGGGGTCGGGAACTCTGCTGGGTTCACATTCACAAGTGGTTTGTTTTCTTCCTTCAGCGTGAAAGGAAGAACAGAAGAAAGTTCTGTCTGCCTATTATTCTGAACTTGGCAGTGAAGGGATTGTGTGGCGTCACTGGTCAGTGTGACGCCCGTTTTGGGGGTGTGTGTGTGCGTTACTGGAGAAAGCTTTAAAACAACCAGCTTAAGTGTTTGAAATAAACCCAGCCCCCTTTGATGTCTCTCTTGGCTTGTGGATCTATCATTTGTCTTCTTTATGCCCTTTCTTATATTTTCTCCTTTTCAACATCAAGCAGTACTTTTGCAATTGGAAAAGAAATAATGACATGCTTTTCTCTTGTTTAAGCGTGATGTTAAATCAGTCCGTGGGTTTCTCCCTGCCTCTTACTGCATTACAAAAAAGGTCGGCTGCTTCATAGGTATTTTTGATTTGTATTTAGATTACGTTTTATTTATTTAGTTGTACTCAGACGTTAAAGTGATAATGGGCAGCACAGATCTGACCAGGAACAAACAGGTTACTTTCTCAGGGGTGGAGGTATTTTATTTTTGAGGTTGCGTTCCTGTAAAAGTACACTCTGTGTCTCAAAACACGGTCTGTCCAGCTAAGATTTGCATCGAGTGCCGACTACACTCTGTGAGAAGAGCTCCTGGGGATCCGAAGGTTTCTGACGTAGACGTAGCTTTGCAGAGATTTCTATGCGTTTGGAGAGATGAGACGTGCCTGGTAAAGACATCATTGATACTTTATTTCAAGAGACGCGAGACACTAAGAAACGGGGACTCGCGTGAGGGGGATCCGACTGCACGGTGGCTCCGGCAGAGTCGTGCTTCCATTTCCAGCACGTGGTTTGTGACTTTCCATCACTGCCTGGCCCTCCCGGCCTCTCTTTCCTCTCACACAGCAGCGTCCTACCAGCCCTGCAGCCTGGCACACACAGCGCCTCTTCCGTGAGGCTTTACGATGAGTCTACCCTGAAGTGCCGTGTCTCCTCCGGGAGGTCCCCTCGGCGGGCGCTGCTGTGGAGGCAGCATTAGCCCCGGGGTCTGATTGGCGTGTGGGCACCTCCCCGTCGTTTACTAGGCACCGTAAGATTTTATGAGAGCTCTGTAACTTTCTGACGATCGGTTTCCTCATGCGTAAAGTCAGGGTAACAAAGACCGCGCTGGACTGTGCTGATGGCTGAATCAGCGTAAACAGGCAAAGCGCCTGGGAGTTACTGGGCAACCAGCAAGAAGTCCCACTTCCCCTGCTGCTTCGTGTGGTTATTTGGGCACTGGTCTGGCTTTATCACCTGCGTCCTCGTGAACTTCCTGAGACCAGCGCTGTCCCACCCGGTGCCCAGCACTGACCCTCACACACAGGAGGTCCTCAGTTCATGACTGTTCTGCCCTCTGCCCTCTGCCCTCTCTATGCTTTGTGCCGTCCTGAGGTCAGTGTGACCCTTGGGGTCTTTGACTGTGGCAGGGTTGGCCATGGAGGGGAGACCACATGATCGTCATGGTGATTCTAGAAGATGATGGATTAGGGAAGCACCCTCAGCCCAGAGAAGCAGAGGGCTGGGAAGAGCTGTATGTGGCCTGCATGCAGGCTCGCAAGTCGGGGAGTAGCAGATTGGTTCGTGAGAGCCAGCTTCCCGTGTTGGAGGGCTGGGGGGACGTTTTTTTCTGAACTGCATCTCCCACAGGGAGGCCCTGGGGTGTGGGGAGACGGGATCAGGGCAGCATCACCAGTTCCAGGATAACAACACTTGAAATGCCTGACTCTGCAAGCCCGACTTCTGGGCGAGCGTGTTTCCACCCTCACTGGCCGAGCCAGGCGTCTTTGAGTTGAACTCTGCCTGTGCATTTTAGAGAGAAAAGAATTTCCACTCAGTGCTGAGGGCGCCCATAGTTAACAAGCAGCACATTCGGATCAGATAAACTCCCCGCGCTGGCTCCGTCAACTTCCCGGAGGCACTGATGCCACTCAGGCTTGAGTCCTGCGCCCGTCCCGCGCCCCCTCCGCCCTCCTCGACGTGTCACACCACCCCTCGGTGCCTCGTTCCCCTGGGCCTGACCCCGGTCTTGCCTCATTCCCTTTCTCGGAGTGCATCTGCGGAGTTGCACGTGATGTCCACTTGGGTGTCATCTGCCGGAGCCCCACGTCTGAAAAGAAAGTAACAGAATGAGGGAACTTCGCAAGAGACGAGGACCAGATAAACCAGTGGTTTCACTAACCCCCTTCTCTCTCCCTCCCTTCCTCCCTCCCTCCTTCAATCTCTCTCTTTCTCTCCTTCCCTCTCTCTCTTTCTCTCCTTCCTTCCTTCCAACTGATGAGTACATCTTCCAGCAGGTTAATGACATGTGTATGGGTAAGACTCAGAGCTTCTGGCTCAGGTGGCCTTGATGTGCAGTCATTGGATGAGGAACTGGGTCACTGAGATGCAGGTAATTCAGTCCCTGGTCCCGAGCATCCTCCCCTGAGAGGACGGTGGAGGCGCCCGGTCTGCACGCAGGAACACGGCTTTGCGCTGAAGGAGGATCACTCTGGCAGCTGCGCTGGGACGTGGTTCGTCTAGTCGAGGATTTTCCTCGCTCACCGACTGGCCCACCTTCAGTTGGAGGCAGAGCTGCAGAAGAACTGATGAAGGGGCTCGGTTTTCTCTTTTGAGGGGGGAGGTTAAAGAAGGACCGTTGTGGGAGTAGCAGGGATTCAAAAGACAAGCGAAAAGCAGGGGCAGGGGAGCACATTGGCTTCTAGCCTGAATCTTCCTCCTTCGAAACAGAGCTTGTGGTTTGAGATCAAGGTGACAGCAAGGAGATGAGGTAGCAAAGCAGGATTTCTGCATAAAAAGGGGCCTGCAGCCCGCGTGCGTGCTTATGTGGGGCGCTGGTGTGGACCTGGATGCGGACAGGTGCGCCCAGGTGGGAAATGTCTCCCTCGCCTTAGCCGGCGGGGCTGTTGTGAGGACAATGCAAGAGACAGGACAACCGTGCGGAAAAGTGGGCTGTGGACAGGCCGGTGGGAAGAGAGGAAGTGCGCTTGGCTGTGAAGGAGGATCTGCCTGAGGCGGCGGCGTGGCAGGTTTCCTGGTTCTGCTGGGGAGGCTGAGGTCCTCGGAGGGGTCGTGCTGGGCTCCCAGCTGGCCCTCCCCGCCCCTCCCCGCACCTGCCAAGAGTGCTTTGCGCCCTGGGCTGAGTGCTGGCAGCCCCCCCCAGAGGATAGTTTTGTCTCAGTTATAGAAAGGTCTGTACAGTTAGGGCCTTTATAAAGTTCTGGGGACCAGTGTCTTATAGAGAGAGAACCTCCCAAAGGCTAGGACAAGGAGGTAACATGTGAGCTTGGATATCTGCTCCGTGTGCAGGGACTGCACGGACGTGCAGAGTTGACAGGCCAGGGACACCAGTTCTTGAAAAATGTGGTAGGATTCCCTCCTCGGGGTTCATAGATGAAGCCATTTCCCTAACATTTCCAGGCAACTAGTGAAATGAGCACATTTTTTTTTCGTAAGTAATTGTGTAACATAGAAGGAAGTTTCTGTTTAAACCAATGGTATATGTGTTTATTGGGGTTTTCATTGATTACATTTCCAGTTTTTTTTTTTGATTGAAGTATAATCAGTTTACAATGTTGTGTTAGTTTTTGGTGCACAGCATCGTGACTCAGTTCTCCATAAATAAGTATATATGTTCTTTTTCAGATTCTTTTTCATTATAAGCCATTATGAGGTATTGAATAGAGTTCCCTGTACTATACAGTGGGACCTTGCTGTTCATCTGTTTTGTATACAAATTGGGAGTTCAGGGTGTGTAGATACTAATGTTTCCAGTTTTTAAACAGGATTTGCATTTTAGTTTTGAGAGAGTTAAAAGTTTAGTGTTACTTTAAAGAAAAAAATGGTAGGGGGAAAGAAAAGAGAAGGAAAAAGGAGCCTCCCCCAAAACCAAAGCCCGTCTTTGTTCAGCGTCAGGGACGTCCTCACTCCGCAAGCAGTTGTGCCCGGTCTTGTGAGGCATGAGTTTGCCTCGTGTCTTAACCCACGGAGTTAGCACGAAAAGAGGTGATTTAATTGAGTCTTCTCGAGACAAACTGGCCAGGAAAGCTCCGGAATAGTTTTGAATCGGGGCTGTCCTCTCAACGTTGGGCGTCTGCTTCGCTTTCCGGCTGGGGTGCAGCGTCCACACCACCCCACGGCGGCGGGCTTGGAAAGGCTCTTTCCTGTCTCTCAGAGCCTGGAAAGGCTGTGGTTTGTTTTTTTGGGAGAAGGGTAAATTGCCACTGGAGAAATCCCCCATCACCAAAATATCCCAAGAAAGCCTGTTATAAAAAGAATATTTTGGGGTAGAGGCTAATAGTAGCTGCATTTGGGGAGGACAGTAAATATTGATCTGTGAGGGTGAGCGGTCGGGAAGCTATTTTGAGCTGATCTGAAGAACCCCAAGTCTGTCTAGTGGAACAGTCAGGGGAGAGGGTGTTCTGTGAGCAGGACAGGTCGGAAGTCGGCGGTTACGGCCGCTGGGCAGGGTTCTGCGTGTCAAAAGATCCCTGGGCTGTGGGTACCCAGGTCGGTATGTGGTTTGCCCACTTCCCCGTTGCCAGACCTGGGTTCCACCTCCCGGGTGCGTCCGCCTGGGAGCCGTTCTATCCTGGGAGCGTCCGTGCTTCTGCCCTGCATGGACTCTTGTTCCCAAATCCCCTGCTTTCTTGACTTCTGTGTCACTGATTTCTTCAGGAACTGTGAGGGGCATAAGGGGGAAACTTCTCTGTCTCCCCCCGCATCCTTCCCTGCACCCCTGCAGTGTCTTCCCTCCCTGACGTCCCACCCATCCTTTGCTCCTTCATCATTTTCCCATCATCACTCCCCGGATGCAGGTTCCCATCTATTCATCCATGTATTATAATCAGTTCTAACCCATCTCTGTGCATTTAGGTTGTTCTGCCTCCAATTAGAGTCTAATTTATCTGACAAATTACCCCAAATCAAGCTTCGAAAATGTTACTTGAAACGTGTAATTCCTCATGTACAGAAGGATACTGCTCGTGTGTCACCTGCCCCAGGAAATCTTCCCAAAGAACTGCCGTGTGGGCACGGAGACCGGGGCTGCTGCGACTGCAGCGGCCCGTCCCTGCCCCCACCCCCTGCAGTGCCCAGCGCCCAGCCGCGGGCACCTGCACCTCCCTGCCTGAGAACCTCCTCGAGGAGCCCCCGGCCTGACCTGCCTGGAGGCTGCAGGTGTGGTTTGAGCCCCCACCTCCTGGCCGATGGGTGACACAAGGGAGACAGCTGCCCAGTGCCTGCCTCTGGGATGGAGTGACGACCGGGTGTGACGGTGGCTCCCCGCCTCCCCTGGGGATTCAGCTCCTGCTCACCACAGCGGCGACTGCTCGAGGTCGAGTCCTGAACTGGCTGCCTTTCCTAGCCTGCCTCACTGTGCACGTCTACATTCGTCTCCGGGATCACGTCCCAGGTAAACTGCTTCTGCTTCTGGGGAAGCCAAGTTGAGATGCTTCCATAGACTCTGTTTTCCTGTGTGTGGAACGAGGAGAAACCCAAGAGTGTGCTGAGAGCGTCCGATGAATTAAAGGACATGAATGCACTTCTAAACTCAAAAGCACTGACCTGTGTGAATTTGGAATCCGTGTGTTGGCAGAGCTCCTATGAGCATTTCAAGGAAAACACTGATGTTATTCAATAATGGGTCACTGCTGGCCAGGAGTTGCTCACATCTATGGAGTCAGAGGAGTGGTTCCCTCTCGAAGGGACTCCTAGTCCGGGGGTTTGTTGCCAGCTGCTTTCAGCCGTGTGCCCCACCTGTACTGCCCCTGCTGCCCCACCCGCTTTGTGCTCTGACTCAGAGCAAAGTGAGCTTTCTTGTGAAGACAGGCTGGTGTGCACCGGGACGGCTCTGCAGGGGCGGATGCTCTGGCCTGACCGTCGGCAGCCGGCCGGTCCCTGCCAGCCGGTCCCCGCCAGCCCCGACTGTGGCCCTTTTGTCCAGTCCCTTCCACTCTGGGCCACTCCCGCCAAGGCTGGCAGAGGGACATTCTAGCACCTTCTGGCTTTCCTTCTTTGCATCAGAAAACACAGAATGACAGTACCCTCCAGGATGACTCACAAGTGAAAATATGCTGGCAAAGTACATTGTTATTTATTTTGGTCACAGGAGGAGGACGGTGAGCATTTAGGACACAAGGCGGAAGCCAGGTCAGAACTGATGCCGCAGCACGCCCTGGTTGGCAGCCCCGGCTGAGCCCAGTTCTGTTCCCCCCCATAGCCGGCCAGCCAGTGGTTTATTCTGGGAAAGCAGAGTGAGCCCAGCCCAGGGGCTGAAGTGTGTCCTGTGGCAGTGGCGGGAACGAGGGGCCCCAGGTTGACCAGCAGGGCTCCTGGCGGTGGAGACGCGTCTCCCACACCCGGGTCAGCCTGCTTACATTGCAAGAAACAAACACGCTCAACAGAAACCGTCATTTTCTTCAACCATCCAAAATAGCGCCCAGACTTACTTGTAAATTTGTGTTTGAGAAATCAATTTAGCCACAGCATCCAGGAAAGCAAATTAATTCTTTTTCAGGACTACGGAGGCTCTCTGAACTCGGTGGGGCCGTTGGCAACGTCTCCACAAGTCATCTTCTTCCAGCATCAGAAAGGGGGATGTTGGCCTGGCTGTCTCCCCGAGTGCTGCCCTGTCCCCTGCAGAGAAAGTGTCATGCTGGCAGAGCGTGACTCGTCCTGTTGGACGGATGGGGGTGTGTGCCTCGGGCCTCCTGCCTCCTGCCTCTGGTCCAGGGCTTGGATGCGGCCTTGGTGACAGCCCATCGTCAGGGATGGGGCTCCGGGCATGATGATGACAGTGACAGTCATTCCCCGCAGGGCACGGACTGAGTGCAGGCCCCTCAGCAGAGTCACATCTGTTAACGTATTTAGTCCTCACTGCAACACTGAGATACGGACTGTTGGGAGCAGGACCCTGTCCCCCAGATTCACGTGTTCCAGCTCTAACCGCCAGGAAGGACCTCAGAATTGCACGTGTCTGGAGATGGGGTCTTTACAGTGGGAATTAAGTTGAAATGAGGTCATCACGGTGGACCCTAACCCAGTATTATGGCTGTCCTCATCAAAACGGGACATTTGCAGAGACACATGAAAAGGGACGGTGTCTTGGAGAGACAGAGGGAGAGGATGGCCGTCTACGTGCCCAGGAGAGAGGCTGTGGAAGGAACCAATCCTGCCGCCACTCTGACCTTGGACTTCTGGCCTTTGGTGTGAGAGGGCAAATTGCTGTTGTTCAGGCTGCTAGTCTGTGGTCCTTGGTGAAGGCAGCCTTAGCTAATTCATGCAAGTCTTATCCTCGTTGTGTAGGTGGGAAACTGAGGCTCACCCTGCGGGTGAGTGACCCAGGGCCATCTGGTTCCTGCCGTGTGTTCTCTACGCCCAGGCCCGGGGGTCAGGTGTTGGAGCCTTTCTGCATAACCTCAGGGGCTGAGTTTGCTGACCCTGCAATGACTTCTCCAGCGGCCCAGGGCTCCCTGCCTTTCTCTCGAGACCTTATCCCTGTTCAAAGTTTTCAGCTAAATTTATTGCCCCTGAAGCATAGTCTGCACAAAATTTAGTGCAGGAAAACATTTGTTAAACAAACAACACAAGGACAAACAAACGAAAATCTTGAGGATTTGAATTTTGTGCAGTAAGATCGCTCTCAGCTCTGTCTTACTTTCCTAAATGTTTTTCTCTTTCGCCACATTTTTCTTACTTGTTTTTCTTCTTATAAAGAAGAAAACATATATATTTGTCAAATATCCAGCAAATGTAGAAAAACAGAAACACCAATTAGCACTTCATTCGACTTGATTGCTGGTGTCACTGGTTTTCCCGGTGGCCTTTTCACTGTCCTCACTGCAGAAGCTCCAGCTGGTTTGAGATTCACCGTAGCCCGGAAGCCATGTGGGGCCTCTGGGGAGGGCAGTGCCATGTGTGGTGTTTTCTTAATTCCCCGATTTCCAAGAGTCTGTGAAGCATTGTGAACCAGTCTGAATATTCCTCCAGTTGTCTGGTTTTCTCCCATCGGCCTGATTCCTTTGGGGCTGTGAGCCGGGGAGGTGGGGTGGGGACGGCTCAGGGGTGGGGATGGCTGGGGGCAGGTCTGGCTGATTGGCACCTGATACACAAGAGTACGATCTTGTTCGGCGTCAGTGCCAGGAAGATGGTGCATGTTGCAAAATTAACATACGGAGCTAACCCTGTGATGTGATGGTTAAGATGGAAAAACAGTGCGTTCTTAGGCAGGTCTGGCTAAGAACAAAATACAGTGTCAGGGTCACTGAGAATTTCCCTTGACCCTTTTCTTGCCGGCTTCATGCCTTCTGCCCCTCATTTCAGCTGTGTGAACAAGTTACTCTAAACGCAGACGGTGCAGGGGCAGCTCCAGTGGCCTGGGGATTAGGGGTTCCTGTCCTCCAGTTAGGTTCTGCCCCCCACTCTGTGGCTGTGGAAGTCGCCTGTCCCTGAGTGACGTGTGCAGAAGAGAGCTTGGACCCTGTGATTCCCAAGGCTCTCCCCACGCCCTGACCGTATTTACGGCAAGGATTAAACTGTGTGGATTAAACTTCCCGTGTCCTAACTGCAACTCTGCCTTTGAATGAAGCCTTCAGTGCTTCTCTGCTGTAGGTAAAGACACACATTTCTAGATTCCTGGTTTGCTTCTTTTGAATTTTACACAGGTTTCTTTCCGGTCTTTCCTGACCGGTTTGCGCAGAGTGGAGACTGCAGCCTGGTTGCGGGTGGGCGGTGGGCCCTGGAGGAGGAACCTCATTTCTTTGTGCCAGGGCCCCCGGGGAGGAATCGCTCCCGCCCCCAGGGCCCACACCCTTATGCAAGTAACCGCAAATCAGGCTGGAGCCACCCGAACCCACCCACCATTCTGGAAGCCTGGGCAACAGCGCGCAGCTGAGAGGTGCTAATTTTACACAGTCTTCTGCCCCCTCCCCACCTCCTCCTCCTCCTCTTCATCCCAAGCTGGGGTTTGGGACGTGCTTGCTTGTGGGCACGTCAGTGGGTGACAGTCTGAAGTGCTGCCACATTTCTTTGTTCCTTTGTCAAACTTGGGGAGACAGCTCTCCCCCAGCCTCCAGAGGGATGTTATATGACTTCTGGCGTCCACTCCCAGCCCCTCAACCGCCCCATCTTCTTAAACTGAAAGTGTTCATATGTTTGTAGCTGATTTTTTCCTTTTGGAAGAATTTTCCAGTGGGCGGGGCCGAGCGGAAACAGCCCCAGGTGGTTTCTTCTGTGGGTTAATTGCTCTTTCTTGGGGTGGGAACGTGGGATCAGACTCCTTGGCAACCCTTCCCCTTTCTAGGTTTCCCCCCACCCCCACTTCCTGGCCTCTCCAGCTCATGAGCCATCTTACCTGAGACTTTAGCTGCTCGCTGCGATGTTTCTGTGACCTTGGTTGACAAGACAGCCGGCTGTGTCTCCAGGGTGCGTCCCCCCCTCGGTGGGGGCACTGTGCACACTGCTGAGGCTGAGGTCGGGGTGCCACCCCTGGGCTGTGTCCAGCACACACTCCCAGAGGAAAACCTCTTCCCGATGCTTGTGGCTGGCAAAGCAGAAATGGTGAGGCAGGAAAGAGTTGGTGAGGTCGGTTCTCCAACCCACCTTGGCTCGAGAGGTGTGCATCCCCTGCCAGCGGCGACAGAAGATTCATATCGAGTAACCAGTAACAGCAGACACCTCGCCAGTGATGGCCAGAGGGCCACAGGGTTTATGGTTGGAAGGGTGGGATTCCGGAGCCGGATCTCCGCGATTTGGAACTAGGCTCTGACTTTGAATGTTGGAACTTCAGTGCCTCAGTTTTCTGATCTATAAAATGGGGCTCAGAGTGCACGCTTCCCCATTGGTGAAAGTATTCAGTGAAGCACTAAGCATCTGACACAGCGTGAGACGGTGCCATGGTAACTGAGCTGTGGTTAAGTCGAACTGATTTGCCGCAGTCCCTTGACTGGGATTCAAACCCAGCGGCCTCTGGCCCTGGGGACGGTCCACTTCGCAGTAAAGGTCACGGTCTAGAACCCTGGGCCCCTGTGGTGTCTTAGGCTCGTGGGGTAGAGGGACTTCGGGTCTCCTCCCAGAACTGCCGTTAGGCTTTCAGCCACAGACCAGCCAGGTTATTGTGCTGCACCCCGCGGCCTCTCCCGTGCACCTCGGGGCGGCAAGGCCACTGTATCGCCATCAGCCCGCCATGTAGACGCTTACGTCAGAGGCAAAGGTATGAGGCAAGAGGGCGCAGCTTTGTCCTGAGCATCCTATCCACCTGCAGTGGAGGTAAGACGCTGTGTCTGACTCTCAGTTGTGGTTGGGGTACCTGAAACGTGGGGAGATTCACGGGAGGGTCCTGATGCCTTGGCTGCCGTGGTCCCGGGAGATGCCATTGAGCAGTACCATGAGGGGCACGGAGTCACCAGGCAGAGGAGAGGAGCGGGCGTCTGCCCTGGGAACAGAGCTGGCAAAGGCCGTACCACGGGGAGGCCCGGGGCTTCTTCAGGAAGGAAGGGCTCGAGCACATGGCCTGAAGGGGAGGTTCTCTCTCGACACTGACTGGGTCCGCGTCCTGCGTGAGGCCAGGCGGGCGGTGATTGGCTAAGGGTCAGATTGCAAAATGTCTTCACACCAAGCTCAGGCATTGGAGTGGAAACGAGAAAAATGCAACAAAACCTTTGTTACAATATTTAATACTGTTTAGAGAAGTAGGGAGGGCAGAATGGTGGGGGTGCTTTCCACCAGGGCACCTGCGCTGACGGGGTCAGGATGTGGTCCTCGGTTTCGCTGGCACACAGCCTGCCCCAGGGTTTAGGAGCTGCCTCTGGCTGCTCTGCTGCAGGGACTCCCTGAGGCCCACATGCCTGAAACCGGAACTGTCTGACCCTTAATGGGTAACATCTGCTGGCCTCTAGTCTACAGCTTTACTGGGCTTGAAGATAGCACATTATTCACTTGTGGGAAAAAGGATGTAGAAATTACAATTGCGTAAGAATTCTGGACTCCATGGCATTCTAGACCATGGTCAGTGCTCATTTATTTTTTCTTTATTTTTTTCTTTATTGAAGTGTGGTTGATTTACAATGTTACGTTAGTTACTGGTGTACAGCATAGTGGTTCAATTATACATATATATATATATTTTATATATATATATATATATATATATATACTCCTTTTCAATTTCTTTTATATTATATGTTATTACAAGCTATTGAATATAGTTCCCTGTGCTCTACAGTAGGTCCTTGTTGTTTATCTATTTTATATACAGTAGTTAGTATCTGCTAATCCCAAACTCCCAATCTATCCCTCTCCCCACTTTCTCTGTCAGTAACCAGAAGTTTGTTTTCTATGTCTGTGAGTCTCTTTCTGTTTTGTAAGTTCATTTGAATCATTGTTTTAGATTCCACATATAAGTGATAGCATATGGTATTTGTCTTTCTCTGTCTGACTTAACTTAGTATGATAATCTCTAGATCCATCCATGTTGCTGTAAATGGCATTATTTCATTCTTTTTTATGGCTGAGTAGTATTCCATTGTATAAATATACCACATCTTCTTTATCCAGTCATCTGTTGATGGACATTTAGATCACTTCCATGTCTTGGCTATTGTAAACAGTGCTGCTATGAACGTTGGGGTGCGTGTATCTTTTTGAATTAGCGTTTTCTCCGGGTATGTGCCTAGGAGTAGGGTTGCTGGATCATGTTAACTGTATTTTTAGTTTTTTAGGAATCTCCATATCATTTTCTATAGTGGCTGTGCCAAATAATATTCCCACCAACAGTGTAGAAGGGCTCCCTTTTCTCCACAGCCTCTCCAGCATTTGTCATTTGTGGACTTTTGAATGATGGCCATTCTGACCGGTGTGAGGTGATAACCTCACTGTAATTTTGACTTGCATTTCTCTGATAATTAGTGATATTAAGCATCTTTTCATGTGCCTATCGGCCATCTGTATGTCTTCATTGGAGAAATGTCTGTTAAGATCTTCTCACTTATTTTTCAATTGAGTTATTGAGCTGTATGAGCTGTTTTTATGTTCTGGAATTTAAGCCCTTGTTAGTCACATCATTTGCAAATATTTTCTCCCAGTCATAGGTTGTCTTTTTGTTTTTGATGGTTTCCTTTGCTGTGCAAAAGCTTTTAAGTTTAACTAGGTCCCATTTGTTTATTTTTGCTTTTAGTGCTCATTTATTTATTGTAGATTGTGGCTTGCTCATTCACCCTCTCTGTCTCGTTCATAATCTGTAAAATGGGTGTGAAAACTCACTCACATCAGTTCCGCGGGAGTCTCGTAATTGAGCAGCAGCGGGTTCTTAAGACACGAGGAGGGTGACAGAAGCCTAGTCCTTCGTTGCTGAGATGATAGCTGCCTCGTGACAGCCAGTGCTCCCTGAAGCCTAATTTCTTTTCAGAAAATAGCACACAGCCTTGTGGGTAGGAGAACAGGACGGGTCCTGGCCAGCGGAGACCCACACTGTCTCCACCCCTCCTCCTCCCGGTGCCCAGGCTCCTTCTGCGGACGAGGGGTGATGGCGGGTCCTGCTTCTTGGAGCTGCCGGCTGATGAGGTGGCTCCTGAATTCGTACACCTAGCAAGTTCTCAGTAAATGTTAGTTGTGATTATTATTTCTTAGTCCTTATTTGAATTAACGTTGCTTTTTTTCCTCCTTGTAGGAAAAATAAAACCCTCCCCTAAAGGCTGACACTGTGAAAGTCTTATTACTCCGTGAGCTGACAGGCACTTGTCCAAAACCTGAGCTCTGACAGGCAGCTGCTCGGAGGATGTTGAACCTTTGACAATGAAATTAATGCCAGATTTTAAATTTGGAAGACACGTGTAGGAGAATAGATATACGCTGACATTTTTGGAACTCTGAGCTAGCTCAGGGAAGAAAAATATGTTTAAAATATCATTTGGAAGTTTCCTCTTAGTTTATACATTATTGAAAAGCATCCTTTAACTTTAGGTAGGCACTATGCCTTGATTGAATTAAGGCCAGAAGAGAGACCCTCTATTTATTCTGAATTACTATTATTATGATATTTAAGTTTATTTATTAAACTCTCTGTCATCTTTAAATGGGAATATCCATATAGTTCACAGTCAATTTGTCTGAAGGTCATACTGGAGAAGTCCTGTTTGCCTCTGGGCCTGGCCAGTTTCCCCAGTCTCCAGCCCAGCCCACCTCGTTAGGTAATCATTGTAATTAGGGTTGGGGTATTCATCCAGTGGTTCTTTGCGCAAATACAAACAAGCATAAATGTACACAAAGTTTACCCAACATTCACTGTATAATATGCACGTTCTCTTCTGGGCTTTTTTAATTAACTACATTGTGCAGATCTTCCATTTTAACACATGGACTATTCCTCCTCCTTTCTTCAGCAGCCTCGTATTCCACTCCGTGGTTAATTTCCTCATGTATTTAACCCGTCCCCTACTTGGATCGTTTTTAATCTTTTGATATTTCAAACAAGACCGCAGTGACAAGCTTCACACACTGATCACATGCCCCAGAAGTGGGGTTTCTGGATCATCAGGTAAATGTAGGTAAAATATTGGTAGATTTTGATAAAAAACCCTTTTCATGTGTTGTGTCATCTTGAACTCCAGCCTTTCGGGCAGGAGAGCGATTATTGACCGAGAGCCACATGGACAGAGTGTTTGGCCCAGAGTTTGAGTGTCTGCCCGGGGAGAGGTGAGGAGCGGCATCTTGTGTGGGGAATTCGCTTGTCTCTTCTGAGTGTGTCCCACCTGGGGAGAGCTGGTCTTTCTTTGTGAACTGTCTCTTGTTCTTTGATCATTTTTTTTTTATTAAACTGTTGCTCCTTTATTTCTTAATTTCTAGAACTCTGTTTGAAGGAGATTAACTGTTTGGGATACATTCTGTGAGCTTTTTTTTTTTAATTTTGTTATTTATTTTGACTTGCTTTGCGGAAGTTTTTGCACCTTACACATATGAAGGAACATTGCAGGAAGAAACGTAATGGCTCCTCATTCTAACCAAACAACGATTTTACTTGTGTGAGTGTGTGTCCTGCCTTTGTTTGTAGAGACTCACACAGTGAACATGTGGTTTTTATGCTCACTTTCCACCCAAGAAATTATACCATAAAGTCATTGGTTACAACTGCAGAATGCATCCTTCTGTGGCCCCCACTATTCCATGTTGCTTTTACTGGTTTGATATTTCTTTTTTTTAAAAAAAATTACATTTATGCATTGAAAACCTTTTTAATATTGTGGGAAATGCTGTGAAGAGCATTTTCACGCCCTCAGGTTTTTGTTCTTATGGATGAATACCCAGAAATGGGGTGACTTGATCAAAGGATTTGAACATTTTGAGGGTCCTTGCTAAATACTGCCGGCTGCCTCTCTATAGTGTTCTGTCATTGTTTATTACCATTAGCCAGGCTTGGTTATTCCTGGCTCCAGGACTCTAACCAAATTATTATAATTCAGAAAAAGTGCAGTTGATTTTATGGATGGAGAATGAGCCCTGTCATTTGGGTGCAGTGAGCCTTGGAGATGTAACAGAATCAGAGTGCGGTGTCCTGCAGCCAGTGTCCTGGTTCCTGGGAGGAGAATGCTGGCACGTTTGTCCATGAGTTCACACCAAAGCACAGGTGACTGGACATGGTTCTTTGGGTAATTTTCACATACATTTAATTTGGCCAAAATAAGCGATTTTCTTTCACTGCAGAGAAAAGCACGTCTAGTTGCTAATTTGATAGTGATGGAGACGTCCGCTTGGTAAACACTTACCTTCCACCCACAGCACGTGCCGTGCGCCCAGGTTGCCGATGTCCCTGGCAACGTGGACGTGAGACCCTCCCTGCTCCTGGGAAGCTTCTAGCTTAGCAGAGCAGGGTCACCCTGGCTTTTCCCCAGGCGTGAGTTCGGAGGGTCAGATCGTGCTGACCCATTTTTATGGGGCGCCTCCTCCATGCCAGGGCCTTTGGACCCAAGAGTGAGCAAAGCCAATGAAAATCAGTTTCCTTGGGGGAGAGTGTGTTTTGAAAAGGGCAGCAGAGAGTAAACAAGGTAAGTTCAGCTGTAGACGGTGAGGAGTGCTGGCGAGGAGAGAGGCCGAAGGGTGTGTGCACGTGGGGCTGGAGGGGTCTGCATTTAACCTGCTCCACTGGGGAGTGGTGGGAAGTTTGTAAGTGGGAGAGATCTGATGAAGTAGAGTTTTGCAGACACGAGGTTGGCTGGGGAACCGGAGAAGAATCTCCCCAGACCCCCCCAACCATCATCTGTGCACGGGGGTCAGCAGACCCGGAGAGGAGACCTGGGCGCCGGGGGACGAGGGTGCTGGTGGTCGCCCACAGCCCCGGAGCGCGTGGGCCTGCTCTCTGGAATGTCAGGACACTGGTGGATGGCCCTGGAGGAGAACCTGTGGAAAGGGAGAGCAGAGGCTGGACGTGGCTCTGTTCTGTTTGGCGCTGTGATTCTGTGCTAATGATTCTCGTGTGACCAGAGTTTTACATCCTTGAGAGAACGGAGTCCCATCAGACTCATTATCACGTCAACAACTTGGTCCTTCCCCAGAGCAGACCTCCGAGACCGCTCCCTGTCTGTTCTCCGTGAAGGAAGGCCCCCGCCCAGGGGCGCCGGGCGCTGGTCCTAGGCGTCCTGCCAACCTGCCACCCTGGGCTGGAAGCGAATACGCTTCCTAGACTTGCATTATCATGGGTGTTCCCAGCGGGAACGCGCCCCGCCTTGGTTGTTGGTGTTTCCTCGGGAATAATTTTTGAGTTCGGTCCTCTGTTTCCCTGCAGGAAAGGTTGCGTCAGTGTCTCTGATTCCACCCAGTTCCCCACCGGGTGGGCCTCGAACAAAGCCTCCCGCGCAGTAGCCAGAGGGTTGGGCTCCATGGTCAGAGCCCCGGGGCTTTCCTTCTCTCTCTGAATCTGTTCTAAACTAAAGCTGTTTCTGCACCTGGGGGGATCGTCGCTGCCATGTCAGAGCTAATTTTGAGTAAGTTGCGTGGGTTTTATATCTAAGAGAACCTCCGGTGTTGTCTAGTTAAAGACTCTCCAGGGTGGCGATGGGCGAGGTACTGGGATGAGGGGGGGGCAAGAGGGAGTCTGCGGCATCACCACGATCCTCTTCTCTGTCATGGTTTGGATTTCTCTCTCTCCGTCCAGTAGGCTCGCCTGCACTGGGGGTCTCCTTAGCCAGGGTCAGAAAAGAGAGACTCGAGTGGCGTGGTGGTCTCTGCGTCCCCACTGGGGCGGGAGTTCTAGACGAGTGGGCAGGGCTGAGGCTGGGGCTTGGACGTGTGGGCTCAGGACTGCGTGCGATCGGTGGTGGACCCTTCCTGACCTCCACGTCTTGGTCACACTCCTGCTCCCATGGTCCTCAGCCCTGTCCCAGGACATCCTGATGACCCAGCCTTCCCCAGGGAGAGGTTAGAAGGCACAGCAGGACGATGGGTTTTCTTTCTGATTTTCAGAAAGCACAACCTCTGGCATCGGGCCTTGGGGAGACCAGAGCTTTTTTGGTGATATTACGATTCATTTTCTCACTGGGGAGGCTAGTGCTGGATTTCAGCCTCTTAGCCAACTGAATGGACTGTCTTTAACATCATTAGGTCAAGTGCCTTATTTCATAAATGGGGACTGTCAGTGATGAAAAGATATTTTTAGGTGCAAAACATGGACCCTTCAACATTCTTAACTTAAAACATCAGTTTTTTTTTTTTTTCTCATTGGGTGCCTTCTTTTGTAGTCTAGAGGTGTAACAGCCAGATGGGGAGTTGTGCTTTTGTGTGCAGTGGACGGAGTATGGGGCTGTGAGTGGGGTTCTTGTGAGGGAAGGGGCCTCTCTGAGCCCCAGGGAGGCCTCCGCCCACCCCACCAGCCATCTGAGCAGTAGGCGTGGTGAGAGGGTCCGGTTGCTGGACCTGAGGATCGTGGGAACGTTGATGCAGGAAGAGAACGTGGCTGGGAAGTCGGCAGACTGGGTGCAAATCTGTGATTTGCCATTTGTTACCTTGAGACTTTGGGCAACTGGTTTACCTTCTTCAGCCTCCATTCTTAGTCTGTGCAGTGAAGACAACTGAGCTGACTTCCCATCTCTGCAGTGTTGATCGATCCTCTGCACAGCAGAAGGGGCTTTGGGGAGACATCTGCATGGGGAGACATCGCAGCTGATCGCAAGGGTCTCCCGAGATGCCCGCCAGCGTTATTTCATCAGAAAACAGGTGTACCCTCTTCGTCCTGGTGAGACAGGCAGTGCCTCGTGGAGGCGAGTGTTTTTCTACCTCGTTAACTGGGTAATAAAGGAAAGAACAAAAGATGGCCATATTTAATTTGAGTCTTTTTTAAACTGTTGGATTGTAACACTGACTCTTACGGAACTTACTTTCTTGAGAGAGAGAAAACAGTAAGTAAATAAAGACGTGCTTGTAGCGTATGTCGGGGAGCCTGCGGGGAGCATAAAGAGGGCAGGGGGCTGGGCGTGGAGGGGTGGGTGCAGGCAGTTGTATACAGGTGATCTGATGACTGAAAGAAGGTGGGAGATGGGTGAACCATGGGCAATCGTGCTTCGGGGACATTAAGACTAGTGACCTTCTTGTCACAACCGTCATCCCGATGGAGTGACACGGGGTTCTTTAGGCTCCTTACAAGCTTTTGTTTTCTAAACACGGGGGTGGGGATCCTTTAATAATTCTTAGACCATTATCACGTTGAGAATATAGTTGAGCCCCGGTGGAGTAGAATGACGAGGCTTCTGCCTAACTTGTGGCGTGGGGGTTCTCATCTGTGGGTGATTAAAAGTGAGCTCTGATTATAGCCTGGGGCAGAAATGCGCGTGTGGAGCTAGCATAGGGAAGATGTTTATCGCAGAAGTGTTACCGTGTCCACGGCAGGGCACGGACCACTCCTGTTTTTCGGATGGGACTTGCGCGTCCCATGCCTGTGCAGGCAGACGTCAGAGGTTACTGCTTCCAGGTCTAAAGACGTGGAGGCTGAGTGTGGCTCAGACCACGAGCCGATTGCCCTTCCCACACGTCTGGTCCCCGTGTGAACTGCTGACATCGCAGGCTCCAGGTGGAAGGGGGTTTAACGGCTCTGATTCACTTTCCCACAAGAAGTGTCTGGGATGCTGAAGATGTGCCCTGGACCTTCTGACTGGCCCCATGCTGTGGTCTTTCTAGAACAAATTCTCAAGAGCCTGAGGGTCTCAATGAGCTGGACGCCAAGGACGGGGCCCTCAGAGCTGTTGTGTCCAGGCAGCATCCAGCCTCCGGCCCTCACACGTCACTGTCACGTGTGGTGGAAGAGATGGCTCAAACCTCTAGTTCTTTCTCTTTCTGTCTTCAAATCTCAGGAGATTTGGCAGGGCTGCTTGTGGTGAGGCATACTTTAAGTGACGTTTCCAGGATGCGGGGTGTCAGGCCCTGGCCTTGGTCCTGACCTCGAACCGGCTCTCCCGGAGGACTTCTTGCAGGAATTTTCTGACTGTTTCTGAGCTTCATCCAGGAATCCTAGCTGGCTCCACGCATAGAATCAAGGGTGCTGACCTGAAATCAGGGGCTAGCAGACTTCCCTGCGCAGGGCGATGTGGGTGGCACCTCTGACTGTCAGCTCTTGTGATCCGGTGTCTGGAACAGCTGTTAGATCACTACAGAAACCTGACGCCGGCCGGCCAGCTACCAGTCCTGAGTAGGCGGAGGATCAGGTGTGTAAATGCAGGAGAGGAATGGGAGGGACTCTCGGGGTGGCGCTGGGGCGAGTGCTTGGAAAGGAAGGGCGTTGAGTGTTCAGGTGATTTAATGGACAGAGCAGGGCTCGTGGCCACAGGCGTGCCTGGGCTTGAAATGGATCTGTGGCGGAGGGTTCCGTGCTGGAAAGCACGGTTTATCCTCTAGCTTGTTGTCTCTGAACTGCATCTCCCACCTCCCCAAAACCCCTCTCAGCTGCTGCAGCAACAAGAGCCAGGCCTCTCGTTAAGACCTGGGTGACGCCCTTCCAGGTGGGTGGGAGGAGGGAGGGCTCAGAGGCCTGGGGGAATCCTGGGAGCCAGCTGAGGCCGCTGGTCCGGGGAGGTCCAGGACAGGCCATGAGGGTCTCACAGTGGGTGGGCAGCAGTGCGGACAGGGGAGCCCTGGTTTCTGGACTCTTCACAGAGGCCTGTGTCGGCCCCACTGCGTGCTCCCCACTCCACTGCGTCATGTTCTGTTAATCCCAGAGCCTGACGAGCCCCACGCCCAGGAATTTCCCAGGCTCCTTGTCTTGGCAGCGTGGCCTCCGTTTGTCTCCCAGGAGGAAAGAGCCACGTGTCTCTCCTGCCCCCGTCTGAGCCGGCCAGGGCGCGCTCCCAGCAACCAGGACTGACGAGAGAGCTGGAGGATGCAGGTGACACGTGTGCCCGCAGACGGCTCCTGGCTTGGCAGAGTGTGATCCGGGTCCTTCAGCACAGGGAGCGGGGGGCCCCACGGCTGTTCACGCTCTATCGTAGACGGCATATCCTGTTGCTCTTGTGTTGTGTCCTTACCTGAAAAAGAAAGAAAAAAAAGTGGACGCAGTGACTAGCTGTGTCATGACAAAGTCTGGCAATAGTACATTTAGGTGGTTCATGATCAAGCAGAAGGCAGTGGTGGTGAGGTTTGGTGGGGTGGCTGTGGGGCCTCTTAGCAAACCCCTAAACAGCTGGGAGCAAGGAAATCATCTCTAAAAGGACGAACAACCTGAAGACCCCCCTCAGCCTTAAGACATAACGGCGTTTTAGTCAATTTACGACATTGTGTCAATTTCTGATGTACAACTTCATGTTTCAGCCACACAGATACATGCATGTATTCGTTTTCATGTTCTTTTTCATTATAGGTCACTACAAGGTATTGAACAGAGCTTCCTGTGCTGTACAGAAGAAACTTGTTGTTTATCTAGTTTATGTATAGTAGTTAGTATCTGCAAATCTCAAACTCTCAATTTATCCCTTCCTATTCCCCGCCTCCAACCCCAGTATCTGTGAGTCTGTTTCTGTTCTGTAACTAAGTTCATTTGTGTCATTTGTTTTTATTTTATTTTTTTTAGATTCCACGTGTAAGTGATACCATATGATGTTTTTCTTTCTCTTTCTGACTTACTTCACTTAGTATGACAATCTCCAGGTCCACCCATGTTGCTGCAAATGGCATTCTTTCTTTCTTTTTTGTGCCTGAGTAGTATTCTGTTGTATAAATACACCACATCTCCTTTATCCAATCTTCTGTTGGTAGACATTTAGGTTGCTTCCACATCTTGGCTATTGTAAATAGTGCTGCTGTGAACATTGGAGTGCATGTGTCTTTTTGAATTAGAGTTCCCTCCGAATATATGCCCAAGAGTGGGATGGCTGGTTCATACAATAAGTCTTTTTTTAGCAAAACATAATGAATTTATGTTTGATTTTTCCAGTGGTCGCTCCCTGGCAGCTGGGTTGTGATGTTCGGGTTGGAGTAACAGTCCCTCTGTGTCCTGCTCTGCATTTCATCCCTGGACGTTGGTCAGAGAGCCAGGCTTGTCTGGGCTGCCTGGGGGAGGCAGCCTGTTATGTGGAAGCTGCGGGGACATTTTAGGCTTGCCTGCACAGTATTTTATCAGTCTTCGAAAGGAAGGAGTGAGCTTGCTCTCTGCCATGAACGCCCCTTGTTTGCTAAGCCAAGCTGCCTGTGAGGGAAGCAGCTCCCAGCATTAAGTCCACAAGCCACAAGCCCTCCCAGGCCGGGGAGGAAGTGTCTCAAGGCTGTAGCACCAGCTGACCTTGGACGTTCCTCCAAGGTCATTTTCAGCAGAATCTCTGTATTGTGCGGGGGGTCACATCCCGGACAGCGGTAGGGGTGCCAGGTCCTGTTGCAGGAAGTCTCATTCTGTTGGCCTTGCAGCAGCCCAGACTGTTTTCTGGCCAGAGAAGTGCAGACTCAGAGCACTGGGAGGGACAGAGGGAGTGGGGTGGGTTTGCTCTGTGGAGGGAACCAATACCGTCCACCCTTCTTGGAGTGTGGCTGTGTTCATTAGCATATGAAAACCCATGTGGAGTTTGATGGTTAAAAAAAATAAACACACAAACCTGCTCAACTATGTTTAATCCAGTACTCCTCAGATTTTAGTATCCCATTTAATAATAGTACTATTTAGGGAAAGCCTGGGCTTAAAACAGATGAAAATCTTAAAATCTTAGACTCTTGAAAGATTCCAGTTGACTCTGCATTTCAATAGGCTTATTTGGGTTTACATGAAAACAGTACATTTTTTCAAATAAATTTTTTATTTTAGAGCAGTTTATTTTACTTTTTGGGGGGTGGTTAGTAATTAGGTTTACTTATCTATTTATTTTTAACAGAGGTGCTAGGGTTTGAACCCAGGACCTCGTGTATGCTAGGCACACACTCTACCACTGAGCTGTACCCTCCCCTCTAAGGGCAGTTTACATTTAGATTTACAGATTTGGTTTTCAGTTTAGATATAGGATAGCAGATTTGGATGGAGATTTAGAAAACTCAGAATGATGCAGAAGGATGCAAAATGTCTAGGGAGTTACGATGCAGACGAGTTTCAGGTTCAGGGCAAAGCTGAGGGGGAGGTGCAGAGCTCCCCCCATAGCCCCCATCCCCACACAGGCAGTCCCCACCCCCACTGACCCCCGCCCCCCGCCAGGGAGCATCTGTCACCTTGATGACCCTGCCTTGACACATCGCCCTCACTTGGAGCCATAGTTCGCTGCATTGCCGGGTGGCCATAACAACATGCCACAGGCTGGGCACTGAAGCACAGAAGTTTATTTTCCCACAATTCTAGAGGCCAGAAGCCTGAGATCAGGGTGCCTGCAGGGTTGGGCTCTCCTCAGGCTCCGGTAAGGACTGTCCTTGTGGCTGATAGGTGACTGTCCTCCACCCTAATCCTCCCGTGTAGCAGAGAGACACTGAGATCTTCCTCTTTTCTAAGGCCACAGCCCTGCTGGATGAGAGCCCCACCCCTAGGACCTCATCTGACCTTAATCGCCTCGTCAGGACATGCGGTTACCTCGAAGGTGGGCTGTAACATGTGGACTTCGGAGGGGCACACAGTGCGGTCCGCACCGTCTGCCCTGGGGTTCACTCTTGGTGCTGTACATTCTGTGGGTTTTGGCAAATGTCTGATGTCACGCCTCCACCGTGACAACCTCACGTTGATGGGTTTCTCTGACCTGAAGTCTCCCCTGTGCTTGGTCTGTTTATCCTTTTCTCCCTGTCCAGCGACTACTGATCTTCTTACTGTCTCCCTAAGTTTGCCTTTTCCAGAATGTCACAGAGGTTTAATCACACAGTCTGGCGGCTTGCAGATTGGCTTCTTGCATTGGTAACACGTGCTGAAGATTCCTCTGTGTCTCTTCGTGGCTTGATAGCTCATTTCTTTGTAGCCCTGAAAGGTACTCTGTGGTCTGGATGTAACACGGATTATTTTTCCATTCCCTTGTTGAAGGACGTCTCGGCTGCTGCCGTGTTCTGGCGATCATGAATAACGCTGCCGTGCGCACCCACATGCAGGGGTCACATTGGTGGGTGAACACCTGGGAGTCTAGCTGCTGAAAGCAGTTGTTTTTACCACTGAGCTGCAGGCATCGCCTCCTCTGGGGGAGGCAGCAGAGACTCCAAGAAAGGGGTGAGAGTTGAGTTTTGGAGAAACTGGGACGATGCTGGGAGTGGCGGGTCGGGAGGGTTTGGAGAAGAGGGGAGCAAGGGGAGGGGGCTGGGCTGGGGAGGGCCCACAGGCATGCCCTGGCCCTTCTGGGACAGCAGGGGCTTGTTGCAGGAAGTCCTGAGAGTGGAAGGGGGCGGTGACTGGCTGACACCTGGCTGGGTTTCCCTTCCCTGCTTTGCTCTGAAGGGGTGAAGATGGGCGAATAGGGACCTGCAGGAGGCACAGCCCTAGGGCCCAGGGTGGGATGGTTCTGGCCAGACAACCGATCTCACCCTTAAGAATATCTCCCTCAATGGACTCCTTTCCCTTCCAGCTCTTTGTCATCCTTATAAAACTCTTTCATCACAGTTCCCCCTCTTTGCATAACCCGGTTGTGCTTAATAAGTAACTTGCCCTGTAAACACTTTGAGTTGCCTAGATTGAATAATACTTATCATTGACCAGATGTTCTTAAAATAGTTTGCTGTTTCATTCGACTTGACATTCACTTTAGGAAAACAAAGACAGTTTTTTTTTCCCCCTTATTGTGCATTGTGATTCTCGTAGCAAATTCCTATTTCAAGTTTGCAGCTGCTCAGTGTTTGCAAAATCATAACCGGCCCATCCTGTGAGTAGGGAAGGTTGTGGTGGGCTTAGACAATGTGCACTGTGTAAAGTATGTCCTATTGTTTTTGCCGCTGAATCCTGACTGTGAGCTCACCTCCGAGAATGTCTGCTCTGCAGAGGAAGAGTACTGACAAATGCCAGGAAGTCGTGTCTGACCTGCTTCGAGGCTCACTCACGGGGCTGGGAGGTGAGGGGCCGCGGCTGACCTGCACCCGGGCCAGCGGGAAGCAGCGCTGTCTCGAAGTCAAGTGGAAATCATGGTCCAGGAAGAAAGGAAGCAAGGGGTCAGGCCCTGCAGGCTGAGCCGAGGGTCATGCCTTTGGAGAGGCTGTAAACAGGAAAGGGAGCCGAGCTTAGAAGCTGGAGGAGGGAGGATTGCCTGGGGTCCAGGTGAAAGGCAGGAAGTGGCTGAGGGGGCAGAAGAGTGAGGGGTGATGTCCCCTGCCCTGAGGGCAGGGCTCAGGCTTCAAGGACTGTGTTGAAGGGGCGAGCCCAGACTTCTGCCATTCTGCAGCACGTCTGGGGTATGCCCAGCCTCTGAGCGCACTGCCCAGCGGATGATGAAGCGGGAGGCCTCTGAGGTTTTGGTGTTTGCTTCTTCCAAAGATGACGGCCGTCGGCGCGCATTTCCTAGGAGACTGAATCCATCACATCGTCTCTGGGCTCAACAACTTTTCACCTCTCTTTTCCCCCTCTCTTTCTTCCCTCTCTATGTGGGTTAATGTCCAGGTTCTTAAACCCGACGTATTATGACGACCTCTACTTACCAAGCAGCTAATATGGCCCGGTAATTTTAAATATGTTATTTCTCACTCATGTTTCACAAGGGCCCATGGGAGGCCATGGTGCCTAAGTTTTACAGCGGAAAATACTCAAGTTCATAGAGGCTGAGTAATTTCTCCAGCATCACACGGCCAAGAGGGAGAACAGGAATTTGAACTCAGCTCTGCTGGTGACAGAACGCGGCCTCTGCCGCTCGGTGCCCCACGGAATCTGGAGCACAGGTTTTCCGGACAGTGTTCACGGCCGCCTGTCCCAGCTCTCCGGGTCAGAGAGGTCAGTTGAGCAGCCTCTGCCCACCTGGGGCCGTTTCCAATCTTCAGCGATTTCTCAATGCTTCCAGTAAAGGTTTGTGATCCCTGTCAGGGCCTAGCTACCATTCTTAATCAAAACACAGTCGGCACCCTGTACTGTGAGCTTGAAGAGCTACTAAGGATTAAAACAGAAAAAGGTACAGAGAAATATAAAGGAAAAAAGTCTTGGCCCGTAAGCCCAGGATCCAGAAAACCCTGCAGAGATTTAAAATTGTTACGGAAATGACACGCCAGCCAAGAAACAAGCACCACTCGGAGGGTTGGAGTACTCAGATTTATTACGCCGGTGGGCTCAGAGGGGCTTCTGCTCCGAAGCTCTGAGCACCTCCAAGACGTGCACATGAGGTTTTATAGGGTTAATTACAAGTATGGGCTATTAGCCAATAAGGTTCAAACAACAAAAAGCAAGGAATCAGTGCACTGGAGCTTATCAATTTGGAACAGATCACGTTACTGACACTTGTTGAGCTTGGATTTACGAGTTAGCTTGTTAGCCCAGTAAACTGACACTAAACTTCAGATTTACAAGTTAGCCCGGCAGAACTCAGATCAGTAATCCGACACTTGTTACACTTAGATTTGTGACTTAGCTTGTTAGCCCAGCTGGGCTTTTCCTTCATAAAATAATAATAATAAAGGTGAATTCATGGTGCAGGGAGATGTTCCAAATGAAAATGGACTCAGGGAGGTGAGAAGTGTCGATTCCACTGCACCCCAGATCGCTGAGTGACCCCCCAAATCACTGAAGTGTTCTGGTCCCTTTGGCTCCAGGTCAGTTTATGGTGCTTGTTTAAATTGTCTGGAAGGCTCCGACCGATCCAAAAATTGCTTGAATTTGTGTCAGTTGTTTTCTAACAGCGGAAAGTACACTTGCTTTAGGCTAAGTTGCTCAGTCATTAACTGGCCGGGGAGGGGGCTGGATTCACCCCCCAGCCCCGGCCCCGAACGCAGATTTCCCTTCCTTCACCCCAGTGTCGATTCCAGCTGAAATTCACTAACTCCCCCCCTGGCGTGAGCTCCGATAGGTCCGGTTCTCCCCCTCACACCACTCACATGCCCAGGTCACATGTCATCCTGTCTTCCCTCCTCTGTGTGTTCTCAGAATCACCGCACAGCCTCTTCCTGAGTGGCAGGTACCCTCCCCGCCCCCAGTTTGATCTGATCAGTAACTGTTTTAACAAAAGCTTCTCTTGCTGGGTTGCTGAGGTTCCCGAGCTGGGTGCGCGGTGGGTGGGAGGCGTCTTCCACATCCCCATCACAGGGGTGGAGGGAAGGATGGAGACGGTGGATTACTGGCCATTCTGAGTATGGACATGAATATTACCATCCGTGTGGGAAAGGTATCACCCACAGACCCAGGTCGGAGACCTCTGGCCAGAACTTCTCAGGGGATCCAGACGAGGACTGTAAAACCCCGGCCCCTCTGGGGTCACTTGGCTTCCCCCAGGGCCCCAGTTTCAGCCGGAGGTGATCCCCGCTGGGGTGGTGGTGGAGGCCACGAGGGGGCTGACGGCCTGTGCTGCTCTCGTTTCAGACTGCTCTACCATGACCACAGCGCGGTACCGGCCCACGTGGGACCTGGCCCTCGACCCGCTGGTGTCCTGCAAGCTGTGTCTCGGGGAGTACCCGGTGGAGCAGATGACCACCATAGCCCAGTGCCAGTGCGTCTTCTGTACCCTGGTGGGTCTCGGAGAAAAGCATCGGTTTAAACTGATTTCGGGATGAGCCCTTTGCGGTTGGTCACGTTTGGCAACACCACGCAACCCTCCGCCCGTCCTCTTGCCTGGAGAGGGCGCCCCTTTGTGATGCGTGTACGCAGTAATGGGAGGGATTCTCTTTGCCAGTCGGGCTCCCCAGGCAGGTTCTGTTGCAGGTGTCTTTGGTGCATAAGTGATCAGTTAAACAATTTTGGAAGCTAGTAATGTAGTTTAGAACTCACGTTTTAGGGGAAGATGATTTTTATTTTACTTATTTAAAAAATTCTTTTTATTGAAGTATAGTTGATTTACAATGTTTGTTGCAGGTGTGCAGCAAAGCAATTCAGTTATACATTTACATGCATTTTTTTAATATTCTTTTCCATTGTCTGTTATTACAAGAAATTGAATATAGTTTCCTGTTGTGGTGTATTTTTAATTTTTATTATTTATTTATTTATTTTTAACTGTTTTGTGCAACAATTTTGTTTTTAATTTTTATTTATTATTTATCTTTTTTGGGGGGAGGTAATTAGATTATTCATTTTTGTTTTAGTGGAGGTATGAGGGATTGAATGCAGGACCTCAGATATGCTGGGCACTCTACCACTGAGCTACACCCTCACCCTCCTTATTTATTTTTTTAATTTTATTTTTTATTGAAGTATAGTTGATTAACAATGTTAGTTTCAGATGTACAGCAAAGTGATTCAGTTATACGTATATATGCCTGTGTGTGTGTATATATATGTATATATTATATATACACAATTTTCAGATTCTTTTCCATTATATATTATTATAAGAAATTGAATATAGTTCTCTGTGCGACACAGTAGGTCCTTATTGTCTACCTGTTTTGTATATGGTAATGACCATTGTAGAAGCAACTCACTTTAAGTTCAATTGAGCGATTACGGCCCGTGTTAACCGCATACTGTCCTGTAGTCCATGTTAGCTTTCACTGGTTTGGTGCTAAACTGGAAAATATGCATCTTGAAATCACGTTTGAATTTCCTGAAGATGCAGTGAACATTGTCTGGGGGCCAAATGACCTGCTCTCCATGCGTACAGGGAGGGACTTCCGTTTGCATCAGGCCTAACTCAGACCCAACATTTTACCCATCAGAAAAAAAAAATGAGAGTATAGGATTTATTGTAAGGTTGTCTCATTTAGTTTTACTTGATTTTTCTTCCCATTCAAAGAATACAGAGAAAGTCCAGGAAAAAATATTTTCCACAAACTATAAAAAAATTAAAAGAGTAGTTCCTGAATAGAAGTGTTGTTATAAATGGACCATCTGGACGACCTGTCTGTGTGTTGTTCAGAGTCTGATTAGATTCTGTGCCCCGACAGTCTCCTCCTGATTTTCAGAGACTTCTTCCTTCCTGCCCAAACTTTGCAACCTTTTTCTACTTGTCTCCTGGTCTCCTTGGGACATGGGCACGTCCCATACCCTCATCTGCATTTATCAGGTAAGGAGACAGAGCTTTGCAGGCATTTAAGTCTGCATCTCCCTTTATGCTAGACTCCGGCTTTCCGAAGGCAGAATTCTGTCCCCCAAACACCTGGTTCACTGCAGGACCCACGACAGATACTCAGTCAAGGCTGCTGGGTCAGCCTCAGCAGCGGGCTTGGCAGCCAGGAAATGTGCCTCATTAAAGCCCCAGGAGAGCAGCTTGATCTGGAGCACAGGATGTGGCTTTGGGCATTTTCTGAGGTGGGGAAGGATGGGAGGGACAGAGCCCCGGGGGCGGTGGGCGGGTGAGCCTGCAGCTGTGCACACGGTTGGACTTCTCAGTTCTAGAGGACGAGCCGGGATGGTCTAGCAAGTGGGGCGGGATTAAACAATTCCCATCGTGGAAAAGTGCCTCCTTCATGCCTGAAGGGAAGTTTCCCCCGCAGTCAACCAGGCGGATGGATTCCCTTCCGCAGGTGTGCCTGTTACGGAAATGACAGGCCAGCAAGAAGCAAGCACCACTCGGAGGGCTGGAGTACTCAGATTTATCACACCGGCAGGCTCAGAGGGGCTTCTGCTCCGAAGCTCTGAGCACCTCCAAGACGTGCGCATGAGGTTTTATAGGGTAAAGTACAAGCATGGGGTATTCGGCCAACAGGCATGGAACAGCTTTAGCAGCAGCAGCATCACAAAAGTAGAGGCAGGGAGGCAGCAAACCAACATTTCAAGGCCAGATACGTCTCTTTGAGAATCCAGCTGGCTTGCAAAAAAAAAACATGAGCAGAGAATCAGAAAACCGACACTTATTAACTTAGATTTACGAGTTAGCCCAGCAGAACGCAGATCAGTCATCCGACACTTGCTGCACTTAGATTTACTAGGAGGCCCGCCCAGCTTTTCCCTCACATGCCTGTGGGCGAGCTGACTCCCCGCTGTCCCCTCTGAGCTGTCGCGGGAGAGGGGTGGCCTCTCGAGGCCAGGGCTTGTCCTTTCCCCGCCTGGTTTCACGCAGCCTTTCATTTACTGTTGTCCTTGTTTTGGTTTCTATTTCTAGAGGATCGGAGTAAAAGTAAATAAGCATGGCCAATTCGGATCAAACGCTTGATTTAAGTCAGGGACTGTGAAGAGGAAAATAACCCTGTTTTCTCAAAGAGGGGTGGCTGGGTGCTCCAAATGCAGGTGTGATTTTTTTTTCACAACCATTTATTAAAAAATAAGATGTTGAGACCGGGCTGCTTGCATCTGTAACCCGCAGCAGTGGGAAGCACAGGAAACACCTGTGGGGTTCAGGCGGGGGAGGCGCCCCTGCACTTCTGCCACCTGCCCTCCCCTCTGTGTCGGCCTCAGGGCCCCCAGCCTGGGCAGAGGCACGGCCCAGGGTCAGCAGATCGCCACTGTCCTTTTCCTGGGGTCAGACCTGGGAAGGAGACACCGTTGCCGACCCGGCCGCCCTCCCGGGCCTCATGTGGATCGTGGAGCCAAATGTGATTCACCCCGAGGTTCACGTGGAGCAGCGTGTGACAAGGACATGCCACGTGGCCAGCATTCTGCAGGCCCAGACCCTCCTCCTCTTGCTTCTAACTTTGGGCTCAGAGCCGCAGGAACCAAAAAGAGCTTCGGGGAGACTTCCCCAGGTGTGTGTCCAGAGGAACATTTCTTCTCGAGGATGCACTCAAACGATCCTTGTGGTTCAGTGGCTTTGCTGAACCCCGCATGCCATGGGCCTCTCTGTACCCCCACCAGGACCCTCCAGGTGCCCAAGAGCAGGAAGAAAACCCCAAGAAATCACGCTGGGGACAGCGTTGATTTCACCTGCATCTCCCCAGATTACTCGAGCATGAGAAATGTCAGCCTATCATTACTGATGTGGCAAAATGCTGACACGTGTTCCGAGGCGTTTCCCTTGCTTATTGGGTGCCTGGTGGCTTTAGGGTGAGTTCAGAGGTCATGGAGGTTGTGCACTGGGGTCAGTGGGGAGGAAGAGTGGTGCCCCAGTCTGAGGGTCTCCGTGACTGCAGGGACCCTCCGAGCCATGAGCGCGTTCCAGGTGTGACGCTACGTTTCAGGGGCCTGGGCGTGTGACAGCTACCTGGTAGCGCCAACAGTCAAGTTTTGGCTGAGAGTGAAAACAAAACTTTAAAGGGCCGAATTTAAACATGCAGATTTGTGTGCAAAAATACAGTGTTAAATTCAACCAACACCTTCTTTGCAGAAGTACTGGGAGGAGAGAAAGGGTTGCTGGCACTTATGTCAAAGTGAGCTGAGCGCCTCCAGGGAGAGCCAGTCCCATTTCCAGTGTGTCAGTCTGTGACACGACCCGTGTGTCTGGTGGCCTGGGAGGTCCCCCGTGCTCCAGAGTCTGAAATGTGCAAGATGTTTTATGCTTAATTGAAACATATCCAGGCCATCGTGGTCTCCCTGTACTTGAAGCATTCTGCAGCGTTAAAATGTTTATGTGGTTTTATTGCTGACAAAGTAGTGTCCAGCCTGAAGCTCCCATCATTGGAAGGGATCTCCTGATTCCAAAGTTTGAGGAGCCTTGGGGCTCAAAGACATGAGGCACTGTGGCTCCCCCGTCAAGAAATGGGTCCCCAGGGATCAGGAGGGTGAAACGTCTGTTTTTCAAGACCCAGAACTTCACCTTAGTTACGTTTTCTCACCCAGAAACTCTGCTGGTGAGGAGATGGGCCTCCACTTCCTTGTCTTTCCAGCCCCGTCAGCTTTGCATTTTGTAAAACAGCCCAGCGGGGATGTTAGTCACTTCCGTTCTCTGGCCCTTATCAGATGCCCGTCTGTGCCGAGTGCCCTGGGCACCTCAGGGGGGTGAAGGATCCCCAGGCAGGGGAGAGGTGGGTCTAGGTGGCTGTATTTGGGGTGGAAAGAGCGGTATTTGCAGTATAAACAGAGGGATGACTGCCGGGAGGCAGGAGCCGTGAGTTCCACCCGCAGGCTTTAGGGAAACATTTGAAGAAAGCGTGATGGATGGAGCCATCAGAGTGGGGCAGGCGAAGGAGAGGGTGCCGTGTGATGGGGCCGGAATGGGAGGGTTTTGCTGAGGTTCCCACAGTGACATAATTGGCAGGAACCAGAAGGGCACCAGGCCAGAAAGGTGGGGCTGCGGAGCGGTGCTTGAGTGGTGATGTGCCGAGGGAAGGGCCTGGGGCCGTGCACCTCCTGTGTGAGGCTGGAGCCACCCGAGGAGCAGAAAGCTTTGGGTCTAGAAGGTGCCTGTCCTGGATTTGGCTTCTTAGATGAGGAAAGGCAGGCTTGCAGGGGGGCTGGCTTGAGGTCCGGGGCTGAGAACGCATCACCGGGCTGGGCTCCAGCTGCCACAGTGACAGCAGCATAGGGACCGAGCTGTCAGGCCCTTACTGTGTCCCCGAGGGCAGAGCTGCTCCCCCTCAGGTCCTCCACCAGCACAGCCCACAGGCACCACCCACACGCTGTTCATTTTTATCCCTGGGTTTAGGGTCGGTGAAAGAGTGGCGTCTGCTGATTGACGGTGACGCGCTGATGCCCGTCCACGCTGCCTCGCTTCCCGTAAATCCTGGGAAGTGGGCGGGCGGCTCCGTCTCATAAACGGGCCACTGCAGCCCAGAAAGGGGAGGAGCGCTCTGGAGCATCCGCTGGGTGTGCCTCGACTCCCGTGCACTTGGTTTTTGCAACGAAACCTGATGCTTCTCTTTTAACCATGTGTAAGGATACACTGAGTCCTGGGATCGGCTCTGCTGAGAAACAGCAAAGGGCTGAAGGGCGGCTGGGAGGCATTTGCAAGTTAGGCCCTCGGTCACAGGCACCAGGCTTCCTTCTCACGCCCCTGGATCCCAGCACCTTCCTACCTAGGAAGGACACTAGGGACCTTCTTTCTCTCTCTTTGTTTTGTGTACTTTATTTTTTCTTTGTTTTTTTAGTGGAGGTACTGGGGATTGAACCCAGGACCTCGTGCATGTTCAGCACATGCTCTGACACTGAGCTAGACCCTCCCCAATGCACTTGACTCTGAATCCGACCTCCCTGTTCTCTCCCAGGAGGCCCTTCTAGGTCCTGTTGCAGTTGGGGTCCTGGAACCCTGCCCCAGTTTTGCCAGGATACCCAGATAGGTAGTCTTCTCAGCTTCCCCAGCCCCTTCTCAAACATGAGATAAAAAACAAACACAGCTCTTGGATTCTCCCTTTGACGGGACGATCTGCAGGGGTTGGGATGGAGACAGCCCAGCCTGAGGAGGCTGGATGGACAGTGTCTGGCTGTTAGAATGAACCCGCAGTGTCCCCAATTATGAGCAGTCGCACACATCTCACTTCGTCACCCCCAAACCCTACACACATCGAATACTTGCAGCCCCTTCTCTCACGTGCCTTCTTAAATTCACACACACCCCGGCACACACATGGGTGCCGCACGCCCGCACACAGAAACACATTCCACGTCCAGGAAGAGTCCTCCGCAGGATGCGTGGTCCTCTACTTCTGGTCCCCTAGACTGTCAGGGCGGAGTGAGTGCGTGTTTGTCGAGTGGATGCAGCAGAAGTCCCTCGTGTTCCTGACACCTGGCACTCAGGCTCCACGCATGAACCCCTCCTGCCACAACCGCCTCTGTCCTGCCTTCCTTCGGGAGGTGTTGATAGTGAGGCGTGGTTTGGTTGAATGCTCACGCTTGGTCCTCCATGACTTTGGAGCAGAGAGGCCGTCCTCCTCACGGCAGTTCTCTGGCAGCTTGTTTGGAAGCACGAGGGTGAGGAGCGCATCCTCCCTGCAGAGGAGAGGATGGCGCCTTATCCCCGAATCTCCCCTTCTAGGCAGCTCGGCTTGGGAGGAGGGGGCGGGTGGTCCCTGGTCTCTGTGCAGGAGCAGAAAGCATAGTGTCACCTTCAGTCCCTTCCTGTGGGGCTGCAGACGGGCAGACCCATGGGCAGGCCCAGCCCAGTACTCAGAGGGCTCCCCAGGTCACCAGAGCTGGGCCCTGAGTCACCTTCAGGGCTCCCTAACGGTTGTCTTCTGTTCCCCTCCGGGCCTCCCACTGCGCCCAGCTCCCCGGTACAGTCATCGTCAAATCCTGCTGGTGGTCACCTTGGCCGCCGCCCGGTTCTCAGAACAGGGCATTTCATTCAAGAACAGAGAGCAGTCCTGTGTTTTATCAGTGGGAGTGACCACACAGGCAGGGCTTTCCAGGAAAGGTCCATTTCAAGGCTGATTTTTTTTTAAGATCTTGGCGAAGCTGCCGGCCACGTGGAGGCCGTGCCCAGTTCCCCACCCAAAGCCGGGAAGACCCAGAGCCCTGACTGGGAACCGTTGTCTTGAACCATTTAACTGGTCTCCTGCTCCGTCAGGTCCACCTTCACACGCAGAGACCAGTTCTTAAAAAGCAGCCCTTTTGATGATGTAAACCCACTCCAGGCACGCTGTGAACCCAAGGCCTCTGCGAAGGACAGCCCGCTGCCCAGCTGGGCCCCGGGTGCTTTCCGGTCTCTTTGGTGTCTGCAGCCTGCCAGCACCACGTTCTCTTCTTCTCCACACATTACATGTTATCAAGCCCGCACCCCATCTCCTGGTGTTTCTCTGCCTTGGGTGGACCCAGCACCGGGATGGGTAACTTCCTCTCTGTGGGAAGAGACTAAGAAAGCAGCGTCTGGAGCCAGCTCTGGCTCATCTGTCTCTTTGCATTGATTGTGGTGAAGGGAGGTCCCCCCAGGTCCTCCCGCCTCGCACCCTCTCACAAAATCAGTGCCTACCAGCTGAGTCGACCTGAAAATCCCAAGCAGGTGGCAAACTCACAGCTGAGGACTTCCCCCTTGCTGCCCTTGAAGGACAGCTTTGAACACCAGACCACTCAGCCCGCATCTTTGCGCGTCTGCAGTCACAAGCCCCTGGGTGAGGGCTGTTGCGGGCGACAGAGGCTATGAGGGGCATCGCCTCCACCCTGTCTGCATGTGGGGTCAGGGCTGCATTGGCTCTCTCCGGGGCGTCAGACACGAGGCTGCAGGTCAGGGGTTCCACGGAAGGGGTGAGGCTCCTGCCCGAGCAAGTGCCTGTGGCCGCCTCAGTTTGAACTCAAGGCTGGAAGGGGTCTTGGTGGCAGGACTTCCACATGGGCAGAATTGGGCTGATGGGCACAATAAGGTGGAAGCAGCCGGAACTAGTACCATTGAGAACCTACTTTGTTTTTTATTTTTGTTTATTTTTTTTATACTGTTTTATTTTTATTTTTTAAAGGAGGTACTGGGGATGGAACCCGGGGCCTCGTGCATGCTAAGCACGTGCTCCCCCACTGAGCTGCACCCTCCCCCCAGACCCTGCTTTGTACGGGTCCAATTTAATCCTTCCAGCAAGGACACTGCCTGCAAGGAAGGTCATTGTGATTGTGCTGTGCTTGGCTCGGTTCCAGTCTTAGAACCTTGAGGGAAAGGCCCAAGGATTCTCGGGGAGCAGAGCGCCGAGGTTCCCTGGGGCAAGGCTGACCGAGGGGCCTCCTGTCTCCCTGCTGCTCCTGGTCTTAGCAAAGCCCCGGGCTCCGAGAGCGCAGGGGAGGTGAGTCCAGGAGACGGGATCCGATCCGGCGGTTTAGCAAGGGCAGAGCACCGAGTACATGTAGATGAGAGCTTTTTTCTTTTTTTTTTTTTTTTGGTAGAAAGAAAGTTTGAAATTTTTTTTCTTTGGAAAATTTTACAAAAGAGGCCTTCACGATTTGGACTCCCAGCGCTGGGTAAAGTCACGTCCCCGCAGCCCGGGCAGGAGCGCCCCTGCCAGCGCGCAGCACGGGGCTTGCTGGGTGGCCTGCTCAGCCTCCCGGGCTTGGCGTGAAGCATCCTCGCCAGGCGGCGCCCACGCCCACGGCTCCAGCATCCCAGCGGCCGGCTCAGCGAGGAAGGGCTCGGCCTCCCCCGCTGCCGAGGGGCCCGGGATGCGGCCTCCGCTCCTCTGCCGGGAGGCAGGGTGTCCGTGTCCGTGCGGGGTCGGCTTGTGCTGCCTGCCGCCCCCGCAGCTCCCCAGCCAGCGGCGTCTGTCTCTCCCTGCGGTGCTGTTAATCCCTTGCTGGTTACCAGCACTCAGTCAGGCACAGGGACTGGAAAGATAAATAAACAGTTCTTACTTTCAAAGAGTCTGCCGTCTCACCGAGGGGAAATGTAAGCAGACCTGGGTTACTGAAGCTGTGGGAACGCCAGGCACAGCACATGGTGTGGGTGTGACAATGGGCTGGAGCGCTGTGGCCTCCGGGCACCGAGCTGTCGCGGCGGCATCATCTGCCAGGCTTGTCTCATCCCGCGCCGTGGGGGACGGGGGTCAGAGGGGTGCAGGCAGCACTCTGGTTCAGGAAGTTCACGCCACACACCTGGCAGGCAGGTAAGCTGACATTCAGACCTAGGGCCCCGCTTCCAGCTCCTTGATCTTTGAATGCTGTTCCCGGGGTCCCTCCGCAGTTGTTTGGACCTGCCTGCACGTAACAGTGGTAAACAGAGGACCCCTGATAAGCAGGAGCTACTCGGGCATCTCTGAGCACAGTTTCTGGAAGTTTCTCCAGCTGTTACCATCATCAGTAGCCGGCAGGCCTCCGGGGGAGAAAACAGACGAAATTCAGACTTGCTGCTGTTTTCCGGCAGGCAGACGTGTTTCGTGGCCCCCTTCTCCTTGGCAGGAAGCTTCCGACACAACGGAGCTACCTTGGCAGACCAACCGTGCTGCCCCTGCATCTTTGGGCCCGGGTTTCAAAGAGTTGGACGGCAAAATGGAAAATGGAAGGCCAGGAACATTCTGCGGCTCTGGACACCTCCCTGCCTTCTCCTGCCCCTGGTGCAGCTGATGCCGCTTTCCTGGGGTGCCTTGTCCCTCTGGGCAGCTTTCCAGCTCCGTGGCGCCTTCCTGGCCTGCCCCGCCCTCCTCCAGGGGGACCCCCCGGAGCGTCAGCACAGCGTGTCATCAGGATCTGCACCCGCCTCTTTTCCCACAGTGGGGGTCTTGATGTCGTGGACTGTCTTGGCATCCAGGAATCTGGGAAAGACACGCTCTGGGTTGCCTCAGACTTCGCTAGTTTAAAGTGCAAACAATTCTTTTTTTTTTTTTACCTTGAGTTACTTGGTCAGATATAACTGTGTGATGATTGACTTTGTTGTTCAGTCAGCTCTTTAAGAGGCATCCTAATTTTTTTTTTTATTGAAGCACAGTCCGTGACAGTGTGTGAATTTCTGGTGCACAGCACAGTGTCCCCGTCATGCACATACCTACAGATACTCATCTTCAGTTCTTTGTGCTAATGAAGGACGCTTGAGGCAACAGAAAAGCAGCACTGAGTGATCGCTGATGAAGGAGATCTTGATGGGGGAGAAAGAGACGGAAGTTTAAAGAAACGGAAATCCCCGTCTCCCTGGAGTCAGACACACGCGGGTTTGAGCCCCGGCTCCTCTGCTTACAGACGCCGATACTGGGCCGGTTCCTCACGCCCCCGGGCCTGTGTTCTCTCCCCCGTACGATGGGAGTGACTGACACCTCTTAAGGTTCTTGGGGTGGTCTAGCTGGCTGACTCAGCTAGTGATCAACCCAGGGTCCTGAGACATCTGATCAGGGATTAGCTGGCATTAACAGGATGGTGAGGAATGTGTCAGCGTCTGCCTTTGTACCCTGTGTTTATTTTTTCAGCGGTTTCTCTGGCATTTTTGTGTGCTGATTTCAAGACATCTTTTTGCTATTAGATTGAGAAACACGGCCTGTGAGTCATGGCCCACTTTAATCTGAAAGAAGACGGGGCCTGTTTTCAGTGGGTGCTCGGTCAGACACTGGGGTTCTCATGTCTTTTAACACAGTAAACAAACGGATGCTCCCAGAACACAGTCTCCTGCAAAATGCGCGCAGAGGCCTGCTTACAGCATAGGACGTCCACTCCTGGGTGGCCCTCACCAGACGTGCGGGGTCCTGGTTGATAGATGCAAGCGGTGTTATGTTTAGAGTCGTGGACGTCCCCTGGGGGTGTGTCACAGCAGCTCTGATTGTGTTTTGTAAACCCTCTCTCATCAAGTGCTTCTCTGCACAGTAGTGTGTGTTTTCGGCATTTTATCAGTTTATGGCTTTCCAGTGTCCTCCGGAGACTCGGTCTAGACAAACTTCTTTATAAAAAGTAAACTAATGATTGTGTTGCTCAGGTTTTGATTCTTTTCTTTCTACACCTATGACTGGCTGTAAGACACGTATCACCCAGACAGGCAAACGGCGGGAACAACAGTGACTCTTACTGAGCTGGTGCTGTGTGCTGGAAATCATGCGAGGTGCTTCTGTGTAGCTTCTGTCGCAAAAGCCCAGCAAGATGGGCACTTCCGTTCTGCAGTCGCGGGAGCTGTGGCCCAGTCTCACCGTGGAACGGGCCGGCGCCTCTGCCCGGAGGGCAGGGTCCAGGAGCCTGTGTGGCTCCTCCTCGTGCTGCGCCCAGCCCCAAACAGGACTTCCATTTCCAGTTACCTCCCAGCTGAGGACAGTCACGGTAAGGGGTGCAGCACCCCACTAATCCACAGCGCTGACTCCCCAGATGCATGCGCGGGTGCAGGCCTGATGGAGGCTCCGTGCGACCCCCGCTCTTCCTCTGCCCCTCCCTCGTTCTGGGGAGCAGGCGTGTTGGTTTTGACGTTTGCCTCTGAAACCTCTGTCATTTTAGGCCTTAAAGGGGCTCCAAGCCTGGGCGCATCCTTGCTCGGTTCTCTGGAGCTCACTCCATCATCATGGCATTGACGACACACAGATGATCTGAGAAAGATCTAAGTTCAGGGCCTCTGTGGTTACCGGGAGCCTGGGCAGGACAGAGGGGTACAGGCAGGGCCCTGGATCGGAGGCCCCGACGCTGCAGGGGCCACGTGAAGTCCGAGCGTCTGTTCAGTGCTCCTGACAAAGTGATGGGAAATGGGTCTGTTTGAGGGTGATCTTGGTTTCTGGTTTTTAAAGGAATTTTGTCTAGAGCCTTTAGTGAATGAAATATCCTGGTTTGCTAGAGTGGTGAGAATTACACGTTTAGATCACGTCGTGATGTACAGGTGGAGCGTACGCTATTTTCCACGTTGTCTTCTAGACTCTTCCTCTTGTGTAACATTCGTAGGACCCCACGATTTGTAGAACCTCCCTGAATTGCAGGTCGGGAGAGCGAGGCTGGCAGAGAGAGGGGCAGACTTGTGCTTGGCGCCGGCTCACTCACTCCTGACCGCTGTGCGTTCTTATAATGAGACGGGCTGTGCATCTTGGGGGCCGAAGAGCCTTGGCAAACAGCTCACGCGCTTTCCGTGGTGCGTTGTTCTGACGCTCAGGCTACAGCAGGGTGATTCTGCTGGTGCTATGACCCCGGTGTGTGCGGGGGCTGCGGTTGAAACTGGGCTTAGAGATGCTGGTGGGATGTTTTACTTCGCTGGCCTTTCATGGGAAGGGCTGGTTGCTGTGCTCCTCGAGTTCTGACGTGAGCACTTCAGAGTCTGTCTCAGGCTGGTTTGGGAGCGAGCTTACCTGGGAAAGGCCATCACTCTTCTTTCCTTTGTTTACTGTGTGCGTTTCAAGGAAGTACAGGGTTTCCAAGACTGGTGGGCAGTGAAGTTGGCCACGTGAACTCCGCTTTGTGTCTCCCGCGGATCTGTCTGAGTTACTTCAGGTGTTCAGCTGTGTCCCCAGGTGGGGAAGGGTGGGAGTACGCGTTTGCCTGGTGAGTGAGGGGTCGCTGAAGGAGGATGGGTGTGTGCACCTGGGTCCTGCGTGCGGCGTGCAGGGGCATCTCTGAGTCAGGCGAGGCTGCACTGGGATCTGGGCTCCACCCTTACTGTCTGGGTCAGCTGGCAAGTTCCTTCTTGGTGGTGACCCAGTTCTCACATGTGGACGATCGTCCTTTCCTGCAAGAATGTCTTAAGGAGCACATGAAGTGGAGGAATGGAGACGACCGGGTACAGAGCCCGCCATCTGCTTTGCGTTCGAGGGGCACGGCTTCCCGGCCTCCCCTGCGGGCTCTGTGCGTCCCTTTGGGCTCACTGGCCTGGCATTGGCTGAGGTCGTGCTCAGGGACGCAACCCACATCTTTAGTCCTGGTGCAGAAGAGGTACCCCGCAAATACTTGCTGAGTGAATCAAACCCCTAATTTGGGGGCTGCTATGGCTACACAGCAAAGATACAAAAACCAGACTGGAACAATGTGCTTGATTTGACTTAAAAAAATTTTTTTTATGCATCACTGCTCCTTCAGCCTTAATTAAGGAAGTAAAGATGTTTAAAGATACTTCTCTTTTTTTCTCTCTCTCTCTCTTTTTTTCCCCCCAGTGCCTGAAACAGTATGTGGAGCTCTTGATCAAAGAAGGATTAGAAACTGCAATCAGCTGCCCAGACGCTGCCTGCCCTAAGCAGGGCCACCTGCAGGAGAACGAGGCACGTGCCGCTGGAGAAGTGGGGTTTGAGTGCTCACGTGTGGTATCGGGGGTCGTGGGGTCTGCCCAGGGTGACTGGGCATGGCGTTCTTGCCCTCAGAGAGTCATACTCCTTTCTTCTATTTTTTCCCCTTAGATTGAGTGCATGGTTGCAGCCGAAATTATGCAAAGATACAAAAAGCTACAATTTGAAAGAGGTAGGTGACCCGGTGTAGGAGTCAGTTCGTTCCAGTTCCTGTGACAGAATCCGGGTCCCCTGGGCGGTGCTTTTGGTGGCTATGATTGCACATCATTTGGCTACAGCAGAAGTGAAAACAACGATGTAAACTAGGCTTCTGAAGTCGGGCTGTCATGCGAGTTCTCTGCGGAGCCCACGTTTGGAAGGCCTCTCTGCTGGGGACCCGGGGTAGCAGGAAGGATGCATGAAACAAGTTGAGTTTGGGATTTGGGCTTAGGGGTTGGTTTAAAGAGACCCTCTTGGGGATTATTCATCAGCCAGGTTGAGGCTTAAGAGTTTGAGGACTAGCTCTTAGGACTTCACAGAATTTGAAAGACTCAAAGGCATGGTGGAGGTTCCCAGGCCAAGCTTGGTGGACAATGCCCACCATCCTGACTGCATGTCCGCTACCCTCTCTGTCCACCCGAGCAGGCCTAGACCAGGCGGTGCTGAGCCCATATCTCACTAAGTCTCATGACAGCCCGACAGTCTATTACCCTGACACCCGCAGAGGCTAACTGATGCGCCCTGATCTCCATCTCTAGTGGGTGGTGGGGTGAGGTGTGGACCGGGCCCCCCCGCACCTGGTTTTCCAGGTGCACAGAGCACTGCAGACGTCACGGTCGAGACGGCCTCACAGAGCACTGGCACACGAGGACTGTCCTGGACAGGTCTCTCTCTCTGCTCTCACAAGTGTGCTAGGAGCAGGGTGTCGGAAGAGTCTGTGGATTCTGACTGGCCTTGTTTTCATATACATTCTGGACCGTGGGCTCATCTGAAAGGAAGCAAAATAACAGACACACATACATGACGCTCCTTGTGGGAAGTTTTGTGAAGATACCCCATCTGGATTCTAAAATTTTCAGCTTGCTTTGTGATCACTGAAGTCTACCCTCCCCTATTCCCGGACTGGTTCTCAGTCCTCCCCTGGGTCTGGCATTTATCAGACATGCAACCCTGTGCAACCCTGGGCTGCGTGTTTACAGGAAAACCCCCTCAGGGTAGGGATGGAATGTGAAATAGACCAGAGGAAAGGGTCCAGAGACTCTGGGTTTAGCTGAATGTTCAGTTTTCTTTTTCTTTTTTTCTTTTTTTTAAAAGAAATGCTAAAGATAGCTGCATTTCCTCTTGAGGCTCACTTCTCAGGAAAAAAAAAAGCAATGCATTGCCGACTTAAAAAGAAAAATCAAACAGGATTTTTTATGGCATTGGAATTTGTTTTCAAGAGCTTATTTATTTAAATGCCCTAAATCTTTTGGTTTGGGGCAGTTTGTAGCTGAAATATAATACCGTGTGATAGGAGAGTCAGTGTGTGGAGCTATAAAATTGATTAATTTGGATTTCTGAGACTTTGAGCCTCTTCTGAAAACATTTTCCAGAGAGAATCTTGACAGAATCTGGCTGTTATTTGGGTTACAAGAAAATGAACTTTCTATGACATTGAATTTAAAAATGCAGCTGGGTAAATGTTCTTACCTAATGATTTTAACTTGTTATTTCTTCAGTACTTTGGCTTTAGTCAAAGAAGGTTTTTTTTTTTTTTCTTTCGCATAATAATGAAGCCAACTTGACTTAGGTTAAAAAAATACCTCTCAAACCCGTCACTTTAAAACATTTTGCTAACATTATGCTAAAAGCAACAAAAAACACAAAATAGACTCAGACTTTAATGAGACCAAAGAAATGTTAAAATGTTAGAGCTGAAGCACAGCCATTGATTTCAGTTAGTCACGGAGCAAATTGTGAGACAGGATCAGTGAAGCATATTTTGACTTGCTCCTCAAAGGACAACCGTGCTTAAGAAAGAAAAGACCTTTTTTAAAGAGTCCTGGGCTGTTTGACACATAGGGCTGTTAGGGCCCTGCTTCATTCATCTACTGTGAATAGATCTTTGGGAGGTGGAGCCAAGATTAGTGTCCCAGAAACACTGCCTTGTTTGAAAATATATTCAAATATGTGCATATACGAATGCTAGATACAATACTTATAATACATCACAGTGTGTAAGATACAGTGTACCTAATGTGTAGCATAAGATACATACGTGACAGACAGACAGACAGGCAGGCAGAGATAGATGTGCAAACGTACATCCTGGAAAGGAAAACTCCAGTGTTGCCCGGTGTGGATTTTCTTTTTGACGGAGTCCTGCCTTGCACACCAGCTGGCAGGATTCAGCAGCGGGGTGATGCTGTGGAGTCTTAAAGACGTCCTCGAGCACCGCCCGGGCTCTGTTCATGGTGGGGGGGGGGAGGATGTGTGCGGGCAGCTGGGGGAGGGTGTCCTGGGCTGGCAGAAGGGTGGGGCGGAGGCTTTGCCCTCTGCCTCTCCCATGGGGGATCTCTCCCGTGGGGACGGGCGGTGCCACGTCGCAGCTCCACAAGGACGTAGGTCATACAGTTTAGGTCGTTACCGTGGAGACCTGAACGAGGTCTCCTCTGCCCTGCGCTGCATAATTGGGCCTCCCACGGTTGGCAGCCCACCAGCTACACGTGCTGTTCTAGGAGGAGCGGACGGGTGACGGAGCCGGGCCTGGGAAAGGCAGGAAGGGGCCTTGGGAAAGCTGGTCCTTTCCTGATGTCACAGGTTCCTCAGCGCAGAAGGAAGTGGGGGGGGGGAGTGGGAAGGGAAGGGTCTCAGCTGGGCAGGGCTGTCCCTTTAGGCGTGCAGATGGACCAGTGCTAAACTCCCTGTCCAGCTGGCGAGGAAGCGGACCCGCTGCGGGTGTCCGCACGGCTCGCGCCTGTTTGCACGCCAAGTGCCCACATCCTGCAGAGCTGTCCCGGGGTGCCGAGCACACTGGGGCCCTGCTGAAGCTGGGGTGCAGCCAGGCTCACCCTTCGCACACCCGCCCGGAGGCAGGGCCAGTAGAGAAACCCCTGAGGAGCAGAAGCAGATGGCGGAGGGGGAGGACTGCCAGGGAAAAGGCACAGGACAGCCGGGGGACTGGCCTCTGGCGTTTCCTCCCAACGCTGGGCTCTTCCCAGTGCCCTGGAAGGACCCCGTGCGCCGGCCGCCCCTGCAGCCCCCCTCCGCCTTTCTCCTGCCCACTCAGCTCGGGGAGCCACAGGGAGCTGTCCCCACACGTGTACCTCTGAGGCCACAGCTGCATTTTCCCACAAAACCACCTCCTCGGGTGTGACAGCCAGGAACATTCTCAGAAAACCAAACACTGTGACTCTCGGCTCAGGACAAGAACTCCTTTTACTCATTCACTCTCCGTTAGGCTCATGGGAAAGATTCTAGATTACTACCATGAAAATCAATTTAAAAGTATCAGATTTTTCTGAATGCCAGACTTACTCTGTATTCTCAAGTCTTCTAAACCTTCTGCCAGACCCACCACTCTGATACTTTTGTGCTATTGATTAATTTGCCTTAAAAAGAGATTAGATCAGAAGTTGGCCAACCATGGCCAGTGGGCCAGGCAGCCCGGCCCCCGGCCTGGCATTGTAAATAAAGTTTTATGAGAACAGTCATTTACAGGTCAACACGCTGCCTTTGTGCCGTGACAGCAGGGCTGAGCAGTTGGGCAGAGTCCTCATGGCCCTCAAAGGCTGAGATGCCACCGTCAGCCCCTGGACTAGATGAGGAGATGGCTTTTGGTCAGGTTGTACCTGACTCGAGCTGGTTGGTAGAGGGCTGAGTCTGACTCCGCCTTTGATGGGGCCTGTTGAGGTGTGGCCTGGCCCGCCGGCAGCCCGTGACAGCCCCAGCCTGTTGGAGGTCCCAGTGCCTATAAAGCCCATCTCCACGTGGGTGAGCCAACCCAGCCTGGCTGTCACAGGGCCTAGAAGCCTGCCGGCATCTTTTATGGCTTCCAAGTTCCCGGTGCGGTGCAGATGATTCCTTCTCGAGAGCAACCCTGCTGAACAGCGTAGATTCAGTGGCCAGCTTGGACGCCCTTGGAACACCCCGTGATCCTCTGGCCTCCACTGCAGTCTGGCGCCACGTCAGCACCCGTGGGGTTTCCTGTCCATCTCTCCCGCCCATGGCCCAGCATTGAGAATCCTGTCATGGAAGAGGGTCCACGGAGCCAGTAACCAGGCTCACGAGAAGGGCAGCTCGGGACCGTTGTTCAAAGAAACGCGAGACGTGAAGGCAGATGTGAAGGCGTGGGAGTGTCAGGGCATCCTGTTAGTCAGAATGAACTTCCTAATTTCATTAAATCCGGCTTCTTAGTAATGGAGGCCCCGCTTCAGAGGGAAAGCCTGCTGCTGAGGAATGAGTTTCCCACAGTCCTCTGTTCAGGGCTTAGATTTAAATTTGGGAGGGAGACAGTCGTAGGCGGGAGAGACCTTTGATGAGAACAGCCGGCACCCTGTCCTTCTCTTTCCACCCTTAAAGCACATTTAGAAGCGCCCGCCGCTGCCCCACCCCGGGCCCGGTGGGGGTGCTCCGGGCCTGCAGACGGGCCCGACTGAGCGGAGCTGCATCCCAGGGCAGGCAGGCGAGGAGGCAGGAGGCAGTGCCTGGACCGCCAGGCCTCCAGGATGCGGGCGCGCGAGCTGCAAGGACTCGGGGGCTGTTGGGGACCTGGGTGGGGTGGGCAGTGGGGACTGGCTGGAGCAGAGGAAAGAGCCCAGCGGCCCCAGGTCCCCACAAGTGTCCTTTGTCTGGTCTGGATGGTCTGTTCTCCCTTAAGTATGTGAAGCCGTGCGCCCGCATGACCGTCAGTCCGAAGCCCGCCAGACCCTCTGTCCTGCAGAGTCTGACCTGCCCGTTTTTTCTCCTTGTGCCAGAGGTGCTCCTGGACCCGTGCCGGACTTGGTGCCCAGCATCCACCTGCCAGGCCGTGTGCCAGCTGCAGGAGATGGGGCTGCAGACCCCGCAGCTGGTGCAGTGCAAAGCCTGCGACACGGAATTCTGCTCCGCCTGCAAAGCCAGCTGGCACCCCGGCCAAGGCTGCCCTGAGACCATGCCAGTCACCTTCCTTCCCGGGGAGACCAGGTACGCTCGGCGCCCAGGCTGCCGCGGAGGCGGGGCTGAGGGCTGGAGAGGAAGCAGGCTTCCCCCAAAGGTGCCTCCGTCCGCCTCAGCAGACGCTCTCCTCTTGAGCTTCATTCAGACCTGGGTTGGTTTGTTTGTTATTTATTTTTGAGAACTGATTATGTGCCTGGCACTGTACAAGGCTCTGGAAACATAAAGATACGTAAGAAGCCGGGTGCGCTCTGCCTATCGAGAAAGACCCACGTACGAACGGTCAGTTACTATGCACAGGTGTAAGTCCTGTGATGCGTGGAGTTTTCCAAGGCTGTTGAAGGTGATCTGGAATCGGGGTGCAGGAGCAGGAACCCGGGGAGGCGGGCAGTGGTTAGAACACAAGAAGGATCGCCAGACGCAGGTCCCGGGGGCCTGAGGCCAGGTGGGGACCTGTCAGGAAGGCTGTGGGAAGTCACTGAAGCAACTGTGCCCCCCGTCTCCCTGCCAGACCCTCAGACCGGATGCCCAGGTGAACGCTGCGCATCCTTCTGGGTGCCTTGAAATTTGGTAGGTTGAGCTGTAAGAAATTGGTAATACTCAGTTTTTTTGTCCTACGATATCTGCAGGGCGTCTGGCTCAATTAGACGGAGGTGTCCCAGCGCCTGTTGAGGTCACATTCCTGGAAAAGGACCTCCCACCACCCACCCAAAGGGCCGCCCGCAGCAGCCTGTCTCCTCTGCCCGCATCCTGCTGCCCCCGCCCAACTCCCCGCAGCTCAGCCTGTGCACAGGGACCTTCTTGGCGACCTCGGGACACATCCCTGTTCCCTCTCGTTCCCGCTTTGTGCCTGTGCCTGGAATGTCCCTTCTCTGCCCTCCTGCTTTCCCTGGAGACTCCTTGCCCTTGAAGACATGGCTCACGTCCCCCCGCTTTGTCGAGCTTCCCAGTTCCCAGGGCAGGGCTGGTGACCCACCCTCTGTGTCCCGCTGGAGATCACCTGTGTTGATGACAACACCAGCCTGGTGGGGTGTTAGTTCATGCGTTTATGTGTCCGGTTCCTCCACTAGGCTGAGCTCCTGTGTTTGAACACTGACACCCCAGATCTGGGCATACAGCAGGCGCTCAAATGCTAGAATGATCACTTAACTTATACTCAGGGTCTTGATCCTTCATAATTTGCGAGAAGAACCACACTCCGTGTGTCGGGTCACACATAACTGGGAGGGCTGGGTTTCCAGGCGGGGGCAGGAGCACTGAGGGGGCAGGCGGGGGCCATGCACTTGTGAAGCAGTCAGGGTACTGCTAAGGGGAGCCCCCGTGAAGCAAGGGAGGGGCTGAGAAACAGGGAAACTAGGAGTCAGAAAGAGCCAGTGTCCCATTCCTGGGTGGGACAGTGGAGGGACCCATAAAACCTTAAGTGCTGGGTGCCTAGGGAGTTAGTATTTCTTCATCCGAGGTGTCCTGGTCTCATGTAGGTCCTTGCTCAAGGGCGGCAGTTATGTCATAACGTACGCGTGGTTAAATCATCCGTGATGCACCTCAGAAAGAACAAGAACAAACAAAATGAAAAAAAAATCAGGTTGTGTGCTAAGAAACAGAAGGGCAATTTCTATACAAGTTCACAAATCTCATTTTGTGAAAATTTAAAAACAAAAGATTTGGCATAAGATCCTGAATTTCTAGCTTATCCAGCTGCACGGAGCTGCGTTCCCACCTGCAGACAGTCGGCTGGAGCTGGCAGCAGCCCCCTCTTTAGAAGGGCCTTTTGCACCTTTACTTTGCCACAGTCCTCACCACTCCCTCTTGTCTCCCTGGTCCCGAGGCTGACTGTCCAGTGTCACTTATAACTAACTGAGCGCACCCTCAGCTAGTATCATATAGTAAGTGTTTTCCCTCTAAGTTAAATCTTCCCTTAAACTCCGTTTCCACCCTTCAGCTGACCAGCTTCATGCATTTCTGTTGTGTGTTTGCTCCTTAAAGCGTTAGAACCTGTAGGTTGTGATGAAATGGTCAAAGGACTCCTACCTGCCTTCACAAATTTGAGCTGACAGAGTTGTTACTAATCATCATTTGAAATTTAATCCAGGTACCAGAAAGTGTTTAAAAACCATCGTCTCTACCATATACATTTCATGCTGCAGTGCACCAGAACTTCCATATTTTAACTGTCTCTGCTTGAAAAGTCTCCCTGACAGACGCTTTTCACTGTCCACTGCCGCTGCATCTGCTCATGGCCTTTCCTTCAAAATTAGCTTGTGAGTCATGTGGGAAAATTGGTTTCCTTATTTTAAGGTCCCACCTGGCTTTCGAACCACAACGATGTTATCTAACCCGATAGTTGGCCTCAGTCACGGGCCTGGTGCCTCCCGACTTCGGCTCTTGTTAGAGGTCAGACTCCTTTCAGGGGGACGTGGCTTGTGTCTGTAGGGGAGTGGACTTGTGCCCTTCCCCGTGGAGACACCTTGTATGGGTTGTGACAACCCCGACTTGTAAATCACATTCTGTGCAGCCAGTCTGACCTGTCATTTGCTGCTAAATTAGAGGTGGTTTTGAGCAAGAGACAGTTTTACAATCTTTCAGTAACAGCATCAACCAGGACCAGCACTTAGGGAGTGATTCCTGTGCACGCGCTGGTGTCTGCTGTTTTCATACCCCTCTGAGCTGGGCGCGGTTTGCCTTGTGTCTGGGGACACGGAGGCTGACAGTATGCACACAGCACGGCCTGGACCCGCATGTCTGCCTCCAGACGCCCCAACTCCGAGGCCGCACTGCTTCCCTGCAGCGCATCTTAACCGGTCACCTTGTGCCAGGGAGCGAAACAGAGCCCCGCTGAGCTGGGGCACACGCCTCGCGGGCTGGAGCCTGGCACTCCGGGAACCCCGGGGGTGTGGTCGGCGGGAAGCCCTCTAGTGCTCAGACGACGCGTGTAAAGGGTGCTGGGTCTAACCCTTCCGTTCACTGTGGCGCTTGTGGAAGGTCCTTCAGCCCGAATGCACTCGAAACGCCAGAGTTGGGGCAACCGCAGTGAATTTGTACTCGTGAACGCATTAGGTTCTGAAAAGCCTGCTCACCCCAATGGGAAGTCATTTTTCTCCTGGGGACACTGAGTGGATGCAGTGAGTTCAAACAACATAGCAAATGTGCCCCATAATTAGCAATAACTGCCCTTCACTGCTGCTTCTTTCAGACGATTCCATGCACATTTTTAGCTGTCTCTTTAGAATTAACAGCATGAGATGGACGTCCTTCTGCAGGCATACCTAAAACGGTGCCTTGGTCACCATTTCATGAGCCACAGAGAATCACTGCTACCGTTTATTTGGCACTCGGCTCATGCCTGGTACTGCCCTGCGCTCTTCATCCGAACCGTCCTTCAGGCTCCCACTGACGGGGAGGCTGAGGCCCAGAGAGGCTGCTCCACGCCGGTGCGCACCGGTGCTTGACCCCAGGCTTAAATCCCATCATGCTCACCACAGTGGGGCCTGCCCAGACGTCTCGGGAAAATGATTTCGTAAAGACAAGCCAAGTAGGTCTTACTGAGCGATTGGTACGTGTTTATGTGTGTGTGTGTGTGTGTTAACATTTCTTTTCTGATAATAGCAAAGAACATATAATTTACTATCAACTCTTTGGAAAGCATACAAATATATGAATGAGGACATAAGATTTGGCCATAATCCCACTACTCAGAGATCTCCACTGTAAGCCTTTTGCCCTATTTCCTTTGCATATCTAAATGTAGATTTTAGATTCCCCCCCCCCAAGTCAGACTGGCTGATTCACAGGTTTTTGGTGATTGAGATTCTTTGCTTTCGACTTTTCATTGAGTAACACGCGACCTCAGCCGCGCTAGTGCGGCTAATGCGCCCAGCGTAGCCGGTGCAGGCAGGCCCCTCCCAGGCCCCTCGAAGCGAAGCCCTGACGGAGTCTCTCCCACAGCAGCTCTGCCTTCAAGCTGGAGGGGGACGACGCGCCCATCAAGCGCTGCCCCAGGTGCAAGGTGCACATCGAGCGGGACGAAGGCTGCGCCCAGATGATGTGTAAGAACTGCAAACACGCCTTCTGCTGGTACTGCCTGGAGTCCCTGGACGTGAGTACACGCCGCGGCTGTGGGCCGGGCTGGCTGGGAGGCGGGCGCCTCCACTTCCCGGTGGCCGAGGGGGTGTTCCCGTGCTACAGGAGGAACGTGTTTATTCTGTACTTGTGGAATTACTCGCTCACAGGCTGCGGCGGTATCTGAGGATGGGACTTCGGGCCGGGGTTCTGGGAGTGAAGGGTCCGCCTGGGCGTCAAGGGGTGGATGGGATCTCAGGATCTTAGGTTTGGTCAGTGGGGACGTCTTAGCTCAGGCTGCTGTGACAGAATAACAGTGCAGACCCGGGAGCTGGAACTGCAGACCTGGATCGCACAGTCCCGGACACCGGACAGCTGAGGTCTGCGCTGTGTGGCGGGTTCCCACGAGCCCCTCCTCTGGCGCACAGACGGCCGCCTTCTCGCTGTGGCCTCACCTGCCGGGGCGAGGACGCTCTGGACTGTCTTCCTCTTCACGTGAGGACCTTGATCTCATCACGCGGGCCGCAACCCCAAGACCTCATCTGAATCCAGTCACCTCCTGAAGGTCCCACCTCCGAAGACCATCATGTTGCAGGTTGCAACACAGGAATCTGGGGGGAACACAGATGGTCCAGAGAAGGGACCGTTCGTGGAACAGCAAGGATGACAGAGGCAGGAGACCGCGCTGCGGATGCCGGGCACGGGGCAGCTGCTGCGGTGAAGCTCACGTCACCTGCAGGGCACAAGGACACATGAGCCCTCTACTGTCTGGCAGAATGGAAGTTGCTGGCCTCACACGGCCGCCTTCTCCCCGGGGTACCCCACGCTGTCTCTGCACACGCAGAGTCCCTGCTGGTGGTGCCTGGCCCTCCCCTCTCCGATCACCTGCCTTTTTCTGGAGCTTCTAGGCCCAATGCAAACGAACTCCTTTTAGCTTCCTGTTCCATTTTCTCGCCCGTCTCGGGAGTGGGCATCTTGCCAAAATGATGACATTATGAGTTGCCTTTAGAAGAGTTTATTTGTACATCAGTTTCTGAAGCTATAGTCAAGTAGCAGAACTAACCATCTGTGAAAGTCATGGTGGTCAGTGACAGGCAGAGCCAGGCGAGTCACGGGTCATCACAAAGGGATGGATTTACACGAGTCTGTCTGGACAGCAGGCATGGTGTGCCCAGCTCTTCTCGTAGGAGTGTGAAGCCATTGAGACCTAATTAAAGGGGAGTCAGAACAGACCCACATTTACCCTGATAGGGGCTCACCTGTCTGAGGACTGCTGTAAAGTCAAAGCACCGCTTCTGAGGGAGTCTCCCTACCAAGGGGCTGTCGCAGAGCGAGTCACCTTAGCGCGGCGCAGCTGAGGAGGGCCTGCTTGGGCCGCGCAGGTGAAGGAGAAAGAATCCCTAATGGTTTGCAAAGTGCAAGCACTTTACAGAGGACAGGCCTAGAGATTAAGAAGGAAACAAATGTCTCTATTAGATGGAGTCTTAAATAAGCTGACAGGTCTGGAAGTAAAGGCCACCTTTACAAATACCAGATAGATTGCATCTTTTGGGGTTTTCCTTTTGAAAATCCTTTGTCCCTTCAGAAACTTTTAATTACTAATTACCTTCATCTTCCTTCCCCTAGGCAAGTTTAAGAGATCAGTTTGGCAAGATTAATTTTCTTTCGCTTAAAACCAAACAAGTTTTCATTCCCTGACTTTTTGTGGTGAGAAAGGGATGTTGAGAATGTCTCATACATTAAAGTCTTCAGGTCCTTCAGAGTCTCTATAAATCATATATATAATTACCTGCGTGTAGGCTGTACACATAGCCTCTTCACATGGCAGGCGTGTAGTCTATATATATGTGCATATATATAAAATATGTAATTTCACATGTACTGTATTTTTTTTTTATTTTGAAAGCTGATCATTAGATTACATTACACTGTCTAATGTCTGGCCTGCAACTTCTTACTCCTTATCAACTTTTCCTAAAGGGGGAAGGAAGTGAAATGCCAGCCTTAGCAGCGTTACCAAGTCTCCTTGTAGATTCTTTCTGGGGAGAATCAGAAATGGACTGACCAGAAGTTTGGCTTCTGGCGGGAGCACTGCTTCTGCTGTGACCTCCCCTGTTCCCTTGAGTGACGGGGGTGGGAGGCCAGCCCCGTGGTCTGTACCCTTTGAGTGCAAAGCTGTTCTCTCTCTGGTCCCTGTCCATCCATCTGTCTATCCATCTGTCCGTCTGACTCTGTTCTAAAGCCTGGTTCCCGCGGGCCAGAGACCCCTTTGTGTTCCGGCTCCGCCCGGACTAAGGACAGAGGCACCGCAGGGCAGTTTCCTCCTGAAGGTCGGCGTCCTCGTGGCCAAGAGTGTCTGCTTTTCTCTGCGGGTGACGAGCTGCTGTAAAGTGACCCGGTGGCCGCAGAAAGCCGACCCTGCAGGGCAGGGCGTCTGCTCTGGGCGGTTGACCAGGGACAGCAGCCGTGACTTCAGACAAGTGCGTGAACGCACGTCAGAAGCAGCAGAGCTTCTGAGCTGGAGGTGGGCCTCGCCCGTCCCTCTTCGTGCCTCTCGGGAAGTTTCCTCCTCAAGTGTGACCTCTGCCTCGCGTGCAGCTCAAGGAGTTACCATCATCTTAGGGTGTCCCCGTCCCTCCTTGTTCTTTCTCCCGCCCTCCACACCTGGCCCCGTCCCCAGTCCTCACTGGTGAGGCCCAGGGCTCTCTTTTTTGGGGGGTGGGTTGTTTGTTTGTTTTCAGGGAGAAGGGAATCAGGCTTGCTTGTTTGTTTACGTTAGAGGAGGTGCTGGGGAGTGAACCCAGGGCGTCCTGCATGCTGGGCATGTGCTCTGCCACGGAGCCGTGTCCCCCGCCCAGGACTCTCTCCCGCTTCTCTGCTGCACCTGCTGCAAGGGCCCCACACACGTTCTTTTATTTTTGGGGGAAAGTAATTCCCGTTTATGAAGTCATGGTGATGCTCCAGCCTCTGTGCTTTGCCCCGCGCACCTCTGTTATTTAATATGCGCCCTCTTCCCGTGAGAGTTGGAGTGCTCATGTCCTTTTTTAAAGAGTAAGTCCAGCGGGGAGGGGATGGCTCAGTGGTAGAGCATGTGCTTAGCCTGCACGAGGTCCTGGGTTCAGTCCCCAGGACCTCCATTAAAATAAATAAATAAATACCTAATTACCTCCTCCTCCCAAAAATAAAATTAAAAAAAAAAAAAAAAAAGTCCAGGAAGGTTAACAATCTTTCCCCAAAGCACCGAAGGGTGAGGAACGGACCCAGCTTCCACTCTCTGGTCTTTCAGACTCTAAAACCCAGCAGCTTGGGCTGGACCAGGCCAAGAGTCGGACAGGAAGCCCTGACGGATCCCTAGTGGAGCCGCTCTGAGGAATCCGTTCTTACCTCCGCGCATCTGGCCCAGCACGCCCTCCAGAGCCAGCTCCATTGCTCCTGCTCCCCTCCCGGGAGCTTGATGAGGCTTCTGGGAACTACGTGCAGGAAACGCTCGCTGTCTCAGCCGCGCACCTGCGTTCCCGGCAGGCCCTGCCGTCCGTAGTTCTTTCCACCCAAGGGCTTCACCATGAACTTCAGGTCACGATGAAATCATTTCTATATTGTCAAAGTGTCTCAGGGTGCTTTTGTCAGGAAGAGAGCCTTTGTTCTGTTCAGGAAGTGTGCCGTGAGTGTCGGCAGCTCCGCTCTGCCTGGAGGCCGGGCTGCCGGGATGAGGCCCGCAAAGCCCGTGACCTTGAGGAGCTGGTGACCTCCCGGCTGAGAAGCTTTATTGCTACTAGGTGATAGGTCCTTGTGAGCAGTGCCTCAGGACGATGGATGTGGAGTCCCTGACAGCCTCTCCGGAGTGGGTCCCGGGGTCCCGGAAGGCTGGGGCTCGGGCCCAGCTGGTGCAGAGGTAGGTGACCAGGCAGAGAGCAGAGTGTGCGGGGTGGGCTGCTTCCAGGGCACAGGACATGGCGAGAAAGGGCATGGCCATCCATGGCCCCGGCCTGGCTGAGGTGGGGGCCCTGACACGGGCCTCTGTGCTCACGCCTGCCCAGCGCAGGTCCAGCAGCGAGTTGATCAGGACCACGTGGGGCGTCTGGAACCTGCGCCCCTTCCTGGACCCCGAGTCAGGATCTGCGTTTCACACAGCCATGCAGCCGGCAGTGCCCAGCTTTGCTGGTGGAGGTTGCTGAAGGCTTTTCAACTGGGCAGCCGACATGATTCAGCCTGTGTTTCGGGAAACAAATCCAAAGACTCTCCGAGAGCTCCAGAGGCAGACTGTGCGAGAGGCAGCCGGGAAGAGTGGGACTGCGAACAAAAAGTTCATCTCAGCCGATGTGGGTGAAAGAAAATACAACCAGGATCTCAAGGAGGAGAGAGGTCTCAGTGGACGGAAGTCAGCAGGACAGCTTCAGAGAAGATGAGGTCCGGCCAGGAGAGACCTGCGTCCATCCAGGCCCGTGCTCCCTGGGCCAGATGAGGGTCTGGGACCGGGGGAGAGGCAGGCTGGGCCTTCCCACCTCCCTTGAAGACTTTGTGCTTTTTGTCCCCCCAAAAGCTGGCGTTTCACGATGCCCCCGTGTGCATTCAGGCTCCAGGAGGCCGACCCCGGAAACCATTTGAGAGGAAGGCGGGCCGGCCGCATCCGCCCAGCGGCGCTGCCCTACAGGCCGGGCGACGCCACGTGCCGGCTCTGCCTGGCTCTGGGAGGGCTGACTCCCCGCCCTCGGACCCCCGGGCCCTGTGCGTGTTACCCTTTTCTCTGGAAGACTCTGCCTGCACCTGCGGTTAAATGAGTAAAGAGCCTCGGCCTCTCCTTTGTGCTGTTTATGGACTATTGGAGAGAAAAGGGCACCTCCAGTTCACGGAGGAGCAGAGGGTTTTGTACAGAAAAGCCATTCCCGCCCCTCAGTCCGGGTTTGGGTGCCAGGCCCTGAGCCAGGGCCCTGGTGACAGAGGCTGACGTCGGCTGGGGGCCCCGAGAGCCTGAAAGCCCCGTGAGGCCATCGTGGGAAGGTGGGTGGAGACCCTGGGTTGGGGTGCGGGGGACACGGGCTGGGGGCAGGTCGTTGCTGTGAGAGTCAGGACAGCTGGAGGGGTGGAGGTGGGGGCTGGTCTCCGGCCAGCGCCTGAGCACTGAGAGCATTTTCATGGTCTGAGCTGAGAGGAAGCGCTTCCCGGGCGAGAAGTCTGGCACTAGCGGAGGAGGGCGGACCAGACGTGAAGGAAGTCATCTCATTCCCCAGCAGCCCCGCCAGGGCGGCAGGGAGGTGCGGGCCGGGGCCTCCGGGGAGGGAAGCGTAGCACGGCCAGGGCGGCTGTGGAGAAACAGGAGCCTCTGACCTACTTGTTAGAGGCCCTGAGTGGGCAGATTCGCTCTTTGCTGCAAAATCTGGAGCCGCCCTGAGCCCAGGGGAGCTGAGCTTGGGCAGAGCCTGAGGCCGGGAGCGGGCTCCCTCTAGTGGCCTGGAGCCGTCCGCCTGGGGTGCTCCATGGAGGATGGAGGCCCTGGGGGTCCGCGGGGGCCTAGGGGACAGCAGCCCCCTGGCGAGTGGACACTCCCCCTGTGTTGTCCTCCTGTGTTTCTCACATCCCTATTTGGAGCATTAGAAAAAAAAACCTGGGACCAGGCAGGTCTGTTCACTAAACGGAGAGGAATCTCCCGTCCACCTCTGTTCTCGTCTTCTTTCCCAGGATGACTTCCTCCTGATCCATTACGACAAAGGCCCCTGCAGGAACAAGCTGGGCCACTCCAGGGCGTCTGTCATCTGGCATCGGACGCAGGTAGGACTTGCTCACCTGGAACTTTGGTCTTGGGGAGAGAGGAGCCAGCACATCTGTGCGTGGTTTCTGGAATGCTTGCCGGTTGATCAAGGATCTGTTACACAGAAAACAGAGCTAGTGAGTGGAGTTCCTACCGGGTTTTCTCCGGACTGAGGTGGTGCTCACGGTGGGCCTGGCCCAACCTTGGAGTGAGTGTGGACCGCGTTTAGCATGCGATGGGTCCTCGGCGTCAGACTTCCGGCTGCTTGCACCCACCTGTGATCTTGGCAGTGAGCCGCTTGTAGTCGCCCCTCATGCAGCCTTTGAGGAAGGGCTTTCCATGGGGCACGGGGTGAGCGAGTTAGTCCCAGGGAAGCATGACAGGCAGAGAAGGGAAACCCCTGGGCAGCAATGTCCGTGTAGCCGGTGGGGTTATTCCCACTTTCAAAACGCTTTAACCTCCCACTGTGTGCCTGGCGCTGTTGTAGGAGCTAGAAATATTCTGGTGAATAAGACAGGTGCGTCCTTCTCTCATGGAACCCACCTGCCACCCCGGGACCGATGATAAAGCAGCAGCCTGAGCATGGCGAGACTTCAGCTCCAGAGGAGATGTGATTGAGGAGGGACCTTCCAGATTGTGTGACCTGGAGGTGGTGTCTGTGGCCAAGCACTGAGTGATGGAGGGCCGGCCGTGGGCGTCGGTGGGATAGGGCAGAGGGGACCGTCCAGCAGAGGCGGGGAATCCAGGCAGGGGGATGGGGATGGGCTGACCGGCAGAACTGTGGTGTGAATGTCTGTGTGGACAGAACAGGGGAGGCGGAAGTGGTCAGAGGTGATCAGCGTGGACCCCGTAGGCACGACGTCCGGGGTGTGCTCTGGGTGCGTTGGGATGCCACGGAGGGGGCAGCTGGTTGGCCTCGGGTGTGTGCGAGCTCCTGGGTGCTGTGGGGAGCCTTGACCACATTCTCAGCACGTCTCACCAGGCCCTGAGGGGGACAGTCGCCCTGTCTGGGAGGCACAGGAACTGAGTCCCAGGTAGTCTGTAGGAACAGAAAGAGCTCACCTGCGACTGTGCTTCCTGGAGGAGCCTCACTGCCGACCGACCGCGTGGCCAGGCGGCTGAGGTCCTCGCCCATGGGTGGGGCGCCGCAGGCCGTGCGCTCCCCGCTGCCTGGCAGGGAAGCCGCCGCCGCGGACACTGTGTCTACCAAGGCCCGTGGCTGCACTCCAGGAACACCCATCAAAGTCAGGTGGTAGCATACAGCTCTAAGCGCACTGAAAACCATCAGACTGTGCACCGTAAACGGGCGAGTTGTCAGGCACATGGGTTATAGGCCCATAAAGTTGTCAGAAGAAAACCAAACAAAACTCATTGTGGACCTGACTTGGCCCAGGGGCCAGTTTGCAAACCTTGGGGTGGAGAGTCGATTTGAGCTGCGTTTTATTTTGTCCTCCTGGCCAGCACGGCCCGCTCCAGGGCTCAGCCCCCCATCTCTGCCCTGTACCCCAGACAACAGGAGCAGACTCCCTCACAGTTGTGGCGGCCAGGAGTCTGAAGTCAAGGTGTGGGCAGGACTGCGCTCCCCTGGAAACCTGCCTCTTCCAGCTCCTGGCGGGTCCCAGCTGTCCTTGCCCTCAGCTCACAGACGCATCTCTCCAGCCCTCACCTTCCTCTGTGCACCTGCTCTGTGTCCAGACTTCCCTTTCGATAAAGACACTAGTCAGAATGGATCAGGGCCCATCCTAGTAATGTCATTTTAACTTAATGATCGCTACAAAGGCCCCATGTCCAGACAAGGAGCTGTCTGGGTCTCCAACATGTGTCTCTCTGCGTGGCCTGAGCCTCCTACCAGCATGGTGGCTGGGGCCACGGGCAAGCTCCCCAGGAGGGCGTGAGAGCCAGGCGAGAACTGTCACCCTGGCTGATAATGTGGGCCAGGTGTCACACCTCGTCCCCGTGCCTGTTTGTTTCCTGGGGGTGAGTCACGTGTTCCTGGGGGTCCTGGGTAGCACTGAGCTCCCGGTAACAGTCCTTTAGAGAACTGGCCCTTGGGAAATGCAGAAACCGGGACGGGGGTCCGGGGCCTCCACTGTTGTTGAGGAGGGCGCCGGGAGCACCTCCCACCACTCCTTGCGGCATCCTCGGTGGGTCCGCACCTGCAGGACACCTGCTCCGTGCCCGCTCTGAGCCATGCCTGGGGGCCACGTGGACGAAGGAAGCAGCCCTGATCTCAGGCCCCTCTCGGTTCTGGTGGAATGGAACAGAGGTGCACAGGTGTGGGGTCGCTTTCCTGCGATGCGAGGAGCCCCCGAGACACGCAGGGTTGTAGACAAAGTGGCCGGGGACGTCCATGCGTTAGTGTTGGATTTGGGATGAATGGTGAAAGCGGAGTGAGCAGCGTCAGAAGGACAGTGAAGGAGTCACACTCACTAGCAGCGTGTGTGGCGGAGAAGCTGACAAGCAGAGGCCAGAGGCCAGGGACTCCCTGGGGGACCAGCCGCACCCAGAGCAGACCTCGTGTGCAAACAATTAAAACTCCGACTTGCCCTTAAACCTTTGGTTTTGACAGTTAGAACCGCCCCCGACACAAGATGCAGAATGCCCGTTACCGGAAGGAACTTGCATCCTCGTCGTCTGTTTCTAGCGGTAAAGCGTCAACGCGGAAGCTTAGAAAGTCTGCATTTCCCACGTGTCTCCTGGTTTTCCGTCAGCTCGGTGCCCTCTGTTCCCTCAGCCCCGGGACGGGCTTCTTGCTGGGGTGTTCATCATCGGCCTGTGAGCGGAGCTTCACTTTGTGGTTATGGCAGCCTCTGAGCTTCCATCCATTCACCCAGGAAAGCTGTGTTGCGTGTGCACAGAGCGCCCAGGAGTCGCGGTGGGCTCTGACGTCCAGGTTCCCCGGGGCGGCGGGCAGGACCCTGGCTCGGTGGCCTGACTGTGGATCTCTGCAGCCCCCTACCCGTCTCTCCTCCTCACTCGCTGGCCTCCAGCACGGAAGCTCCCAGCTGTGCTGCGTTGCTCTCCCCGGCCCCTGGGCTGTGGCCCTGCCGTTGTCCTGGTCCTCATCTCCCGCTCCTTCCTCCACTGATCGGGTCCATGCCCAGCCTGGCACGTCCAAATTCTGCACCACTGACAGCCAAGCTCAGGGGTCACATCCTCCACAAAGTCTCTCCCGATCAGAGGGGGGCGCTCCCTCCCACGCCCCCCGACTTTGAACACGTCTTCTGACTCTCATCACGTTACTGTGATTCCCGCTTTCCCTTCTTGAACACTTGTGTCTCATCTCGGATGACAGAAAATCTGTCCTTGGCAGCTGGGACTTACTTCGCCCTGGGCCCGCGCCTGAGGCAGAAGGATGCTTTTGAGCTTGCACTTGGATGCAAGAGTGTCGGTCAGTTGTTTTTTCCCATGACTGGCTTGCAGCTCCCTCTGCAAAGTGGATGGTCCTGGAGGAACAGCATCCTTGCTCCTTCAGCTGCTTCCTACACACGGGAACTTTCTCCGGGTGGGTCAGGAGGAAGGGGCTGAGCCCTGTTTTCTTGTCCTGGCTCCTGTGGCAGCTGCTGCCTCCTGGCTTCCTCCTCCCAGCAAATATTAATCGTCACTAAACTATGATCAAGCCTGTTTCACTGCCAGTTTCAGGGGAGCTCATAGGCTTGCGAGGCAGAGTGAGATAGTAGAAGCACAGATAGTTCCCCTGTCGACGTTACGTTCAGAAAGATGGACTTAGCCAGCCCGGCAGAAAACATGGATTCTTAGCGTCAGCACCATCTAATTTATCAACAAGGTAGTTGTGCGTGTGTGATGGTTTTCAGGAAAATCTGTCAGGGTGTACTTTAATGCACACGGATGTGATGCTGTCACACTGCGTCGTATTCCGGAACTGATAACAGCCCTCCGAGGTCTTTTACTTCATTTGTTTATTTTATAAATGAAAAAACTGAAGCCCAGTGAGAGGGGAACACACACCGAGTCAGAATTAGAACCAGGAGCCCCGCAGGTTCGTGTGTTTATGGCTCTGAACACCAGGTGGCGGGCTAACTCCACCTTCAGATTCCGGGTCTGGGCTCCAGTGGAGGGTGGAGGGGACCAGCTACAGAGCGACCCGCTGCTTCTTTGACCGTGCACGCTGCCTGACTTGGATGATAGCATGTCCTCATCTGAGGCTCATCTCTTTTGGCATTTAGTCGTATCTAGGGGTAAGCCTATGTCTTTAAACAAAATCAAAATGTGTGACAGTAATTGTAGGGTTTTAAACTCCAGGAATAATGCAGGTCTGGTCACTCCCTGATGCACCGTGTTTGTGCCTTTCTGTTCTCCCACCTGAAATGGTTTATCCCAGTCCTTCTTGTTTGCCACCCACCTCCTCATCCTTATAATCTCAGCCATCTCTCATCGCAAACCCACCTGCAAATGTAGGTGTCTGGCTCTGGGGCTCTCTTTATACCCTGGAACCTGATGGCAATTTTTGTAAAATGCATTATTATCATTTTGATCTTGGTCTCTTTCCACCAGACTGGGTGATTGTTGAGGGCCGAGATCTCATGTGCCTCTGTGTTTGCAACACCTAGTATGGCGTTTGGCTCAGAGGCAGCTTGTTGGTTAACTGGATGTATAATTGGATGGATATTTGGGTACATAGATGGAAGGAGGGAAGGGAGAAGGGAAAGGAAGAAAACAAAGGGAAAAAAGGGAAGGGGGTAAAAATGGAAGGCAGTGAAAGGAAGGAAATATGAGTAGATGGATGGGTGGGTGGATGATGGTTGGATGATGGATGGAAGGATGGCAAGTGGATGATGCATGGATGATGGATGGATGGATGGATATGTGGAAGATGGATGGATGGATGATGGATGGATGATGAGTGGATGGATAAACAGACAGATGGTGATATGGGTGGTAGATTAAGGAATGGATGGGTGGATGGGTGGACAGATGGAGAGATGAATGGATGATATGGGTGGTAGATGATGGATGGATGGATGGATGGATGGATGGATGGAAGGGTGGGTGGCTGGAGAGATGATAGATATATGGAAAGATGCATGGATGTTACATGTATAATGGATGGAGGGACGGACGGACGGGTCTAGGTAGATGTCAGTGGGTGGATGATGGACAGATAGATGGGTGAGTGGGTGGGTGTGTGGCTGTACTTCAGCTGTGGAGCCCACAGGCAGCCACCTCACGCTCCTCTGCTTCCTTCCTGCAGGTCGTGGGCATTTTTGCTGGATTTGGGCTCCTGCTCTTGGTGGCCTCGCCCTTCCTGCTCCTGGCCACCCCGTTTGTCCTTTGCTGCAAGTGCAAGTGCAGCAAAGGCGACGACGACCCGCTGCCCACCTAGAGGAGGCACGACGCTGGGACGAGACCCTGCTCCGGGAAGCGCGGTCCTCCCCGCCCCCACCCGCCGTCCCCGCTCACCAAACATCTTTCTTGCCTTATGTGCCCCATCGAGCTTCAGTGTCACGCCGGATGCCGTGATTTCAGGGACCAATGTCAGACCGTTTGCCCAGGCCCGGGACGCCATCACCCAGGCATGGGGAGGGCGAGGCTGGCGTGGGTGGGGCATGTCCCGTCCCCACAGAATCGGTCTCTCCAGACGTGAGCGGGGAGGTGCTGTGCGGAGCACCGCGGGCAGTCTTCTCCCAGTGGTGGCAGACCAGGGGCGGCCGGCGGCTGCTTCGGCGCCTTCTCGTGCACAACGTAGCCCGTCTCCTCCTTGGCATCCCGCTGGCGCCACGTTGCCCAGAGAAGAAGTCTTTTAAGGATTGCGTCTCACTGCAGACCAAGTCCGAGTGTTCTGACTTGAGAAAAGCACTCTGGTTATGACAGCTCTTTTTATTACTAATGGCATTTAGTAAAATCCTTTTTCGAAGGCATCTTTTTTTTTTTCCAACTGAGAAGTGAAAAATCAACAAGGTGCGTCTAAACCATCCTATGCCTTTCTTGAAACGTGCGTTTGGGGGAAGCTGTTGTTAAATGGCCTTTCTGGCTCGGCCGCCTTCCAGGAGATTTAGAAAGCCTTATGTGCTCTTTGCGTTTTTCTTGAAACTTGTAGACTTTTTGGATGCTGCCCGTGGTGGGACTGCTACAAACGCGGTTCCTGGAGCGTTGCGTCTCCTTGAGAATACTGGGTGTTTAAAGAAACATCTCCATCCTTAGATCTGCCTTTTGTTTTTCTCTCTCTGGTGATTCAGCTCAGCTCCCAGGGCTCCCTGTCTTCTCATCCAGGTATCCGCAAATATTTTTTTTTAATGTCTTCAGAAGCTAAATGTTTTACTTGGACACAGCTCTGTTGAGACTCACTTTGGTTTGTTGGCCTGTAGCGTCAGTCTCCGCCCGCAGATGCTACCAGCGAGCAGTGATGTTGACGCCAGGGGGGCGGGGCCTCCCCGGGGCTGAGGGAGAAGCTTCTGGGTTTCGCAGTTTTTGTAATGACTGAGTAACTGTGGAGAAATCGTCTGTCCTACACACTCCCCAGTCTAGTTGCTCACCATGTCACCTCTGCTGGGGGGGGAAGAAAAACAACTTCCATTTCATTTGTGTTGATTGGGGTCTTAACCTCTCGGCCTTGGACAGGCTGTGTGTGGCTGTTACCGTGCCAACGGGATGCCCGGTTCAGTTAGGCACATGGTTCTCCATCAGTCGACTTTGAAAAGCGGGGAAAGTGCGTTCTTTACAGAAAGTTGACTTTAATACGGTTTTTAAAGGGCAAAATGATTGCATCCAACTTGCGACTTCTAAAACTAGTACAAAGGGGAGTGGGGTAGACGTACTGCTGCAGTGGGACTTTTGAAGAGCTTATTAAGCATCCACAGAGGAGTGAAGTGAAAACAGCGCCTGGCTTCTGCCTCAGTTCTGCGTTACAGGCACGTTTGTGCCGCGTGGCGCTGTTCTGTGTCTCCCACGTCTGCATTTGGGGATCCATCTCAGGTCCTGGTGTACCTGCCCGTATAGAAATGTCTCTATTTCTTCACACTTAATAGGTTAGGAGAATCAGGGTCACCCCACTCTTCCCCTTGAAACTGAAGCCATTTAGGAAGCCAGTCTGTGTCCAAATTTTGTGCAAAAAGTCTTCCTTATAGTTGCAGTTTAAAAACTCGGCCACTGAGGGAAACCATGCCTGAGGCCAGCTTTCTGGACGGCCCCCGGGCCCTGAGTCCCTGTTGCTGCAGAGGATGTGATGGAGGGAGGATGGCTTTTCTAGAGAGAGTCACAGCCCTGTGAGGTCAGAAGGTGAGGTCGATGGCCCAGGCTGGAGACCTCATTTGTGATTTGTGAGTACATGTATCTCCCAGCGTCTTTTAAAATTCCTAAGGAAGACGGCAGGCTGGTGGCCCATGTCCAGTGGTCCACAGGGCAGGCCTTCACCTGTCCCAGGCCATCCCGCCTGGATTCGCTGCTGCCCACTGCCTGGGTCCGTACAGTGGTACCCCTTCCTGCAGGGCGGGAACCAGAGCCTTTGGAACGCTTGCATCCGTTGGGCCAGAGTTCAGACCTCTTTATCCCTAGTGGCGGGGCTGTCCAGCTCCTGGAGGAGTCCGTGGGCAATCATGCACATCACAGCGCCGACCGTCTCTGTGCCTTCACCCCGACACCTTCACAGCACGTGGTTTGACCCAGGTAGGGACCACTGAGATTCTGGGGCCAGGCGAGGCTGAAGGAGCGCCTGCTTGCCCCGAGTTTTTGCATCACACATGGCCCGGCGTGCTCAGTTGGATTCTGTGATGACAAAGTAAGACTGTCCGTTCCCTGGAAGGACACCAGTGGGACCACACTGAGATCTGCACATAAACCTGCGTGCCCCCCATCTGACTTCTTTTCTTTCCGTGAGGACTACCATCCCCTTAGTTCATGGGGACGCATGTGGACCAGGCTTGATGTAAGATGTAAATGGGACGTGGGAAGATGGCCTGTGTTTTGGGTTTTGACCTGCCTGTCAGTCCCGGGAAGACCTGGGGGCTTGATGCTGAGGAGATGGACCTGTTCCTGCTGTTCAGCGTGGTTTGTCTTCGTTGAAGATGACACGTTTAAAGATGGTTTTCACGCTGACCCTCTGGAAGCATGTGTCTGTCTATTCAGTTCGAGGCCTCTAAATCCCAGGGGGGAGGGGAGAAGGAACCCGGAGAGGGACCATGGCCGACTCTGCCGCTGTCCGGGTGGGGTGCTGACAGCGGGCACGCTGACCGGTAGGTGGCCTAGTCCCTCGGTAATTGACCACATGGGCGGTCTCACCGGCTGTGCCTGCCCTCGAGGCCGGGCTCTGGCGTGCATCCTTTAGCCAAGCTCTGCCATCATCACGGGCATCACTGTACACGTCCACGTGGCAGAGACTGACCTAGGACTTGAGCACAGACAGAACCTTCGATAGACGAATCGCTGTCCAAACCAGTGCTTCCTCCAGTAGCCGCAGACTGAGGAACCAAGACCTGCCACCTCTGGCACCTTTTTAAAGGGGAGCTAATTCTCTTCACAGCGTATTATTCCATCAGACTGTTTTAGGACAGGCCAGCTCCTGACTAGAGCATGGCCCACGGGGAGGGGGTTATCAGATACGCAAAAATTACTCCGGGACGATTTTATCTTTCTCACCTACATCACAAAGGTTAAAAATTATTTAGCAGGTAAGAAGAGGGCACTTTCCCTCGGTCATCTCTAAGAATCAGAGGCTTGGAAAGAACCAGGGTGGCTTTTTGTGTATTTCTCAGACTCTCGCTTATTAATAAACACCCCGTATGTGTGTATAAATCGCAGTGAAGTCATCGAGGGAAACCTTTTGCATGTATAAAGCTTCCTGAAGGTCTCTTTTAAAAAAATACCAAAGTTTGTGTATTCCTTCTCATTAACTCTCAAACCTTCATGAAAAATAAACAAAACAAAGAGTTATGACTGGTCTTGTCAAAAATGCTGGAGGGAAAGAAGGAGGTGCATTGAAGGAGAATGCGTGCCTCCTCACCAGGAGAGCCTGCCTTTGGGTGTGTGAAGCCCGTGGTCTCCCCCATCCGTGGTTTGCATAATCCTGTCTTCTGCGATTCCGGCAGCCGTCAGGAAGGGGTGGGGACCCGACCTTTCCTTCATTCCGCGCTCATTTTACCGTGGGTGTATTTTAATCTTGTATAAAAATATGCATGAATGAGTCATGCACATGTATACATTACGTATTTGACAAGTGGTGGTAAAAACAACAAAAAAAAAACAACAAAAGTTTGATTTGTGTTTTTGAAATGTCAGTACATTTTTGTGCCACTAACACTGTGATGTATAATAGAGCTGTTTGAATGCCTTTTAATGTTGTGTTTTGTACTTTGGAATCATATGGAAAATTTTGATTTGTAATTTCAATACATATTTTAAAGTGTACTGCGTCTTATGTAGTTTGTCCCCCCTTTAGAAGGGATTTCTTTTTAAAGCTATTTTGGCTGGAATACAGGTTACTTTTGTAAATCCTGTCTGGCTCTGTCTTTTGTACATTCTTAGGTGGCTGCTGGCTTGCAGATTAAAAACGTTGTGAGGGTTGGATGTGGACAGGAGGGGGAGCTTACACCGCTGGGAAAACAGCTTTTTAAAATTAAGTTATAATTAATATATACTATTATATTGTTTCGGGTGTACAGCATAGTGAGTCAAAATTTTTATGCATCATGTGATGGTCACATTAAGACCAGCTACCGTGCAAAGCTCCCATCCAAAGCGGCTGCAGTCGTATGAACTGTATTCCCTGTTACATTACATCCCCAGACTTACTTACCTTCTCGGGGGAAGTTTGTATCTCTTAATCTCCTTCACGTATTTTGTGCAGCCCCTGCCCCCTCCCCTCTGGCAACCCCTGGTTGGTTCTCTGTAACTGTGAGTCTGTTTCTGTTATGTTTTGTTGGCTTGTTTGTTTTATTTTGTTGATTCCACATAGAATTGAAACCGTATGATCCTTGTTTTTCACCGTCTGGCTTAGTTCACTTAGCACGTCGCCCTCGGGGTCTGTCCCCGTGTTCTGAGGCTTCCTGTCTTGCCAATGCTCTCAACTCCCTTGAAGCCCAAACGATCCTGGGTGTGGAGTGAGGGAGCCCACTCCCGCCCTCCCTGCCCCCACCTCAAGGAGCCAGCCCAGGACAGCGGCTTCGGAGAGCACCTCCCCCTCCATCCACAGAGACAAGTACTTACAAAGCTGCCAAAGGTTATGGGAGCATCAGAGAAAGTCAGTGAGCATCCTTTCACTGTGGGGAAAAAGGGTAAGTGGATACTGTGTGCTTAATAGGAGAAAAAATAGTAGCTGAGTGTTTCCCCTTAATTTTCTCATCTAAACTTCATGGAAGAGTGTGTGTGTATACCTCGTCCTGTAACATGAAAAGAAAAGTCAGGAATAGGTTCACATGTTGAAAACCATCCTTAGAATCTCAAAGTGCAGATGGGGGCAGGTGCATTTTGTGGGCTGGTGGCCAGACACAGTGTCCCTGCTCACTAGGGGCCCCTCGTCAGGAAGGAGGCAGATCCACCGACCAGCGCGAGGTGTGACCAGGGTGGTGGTGGCTGCACACCGCACTTCAGCCAGGGTGGGGGCCGGAGGAGGCTGTTGGGAGAGTGAGGCATGTGAACAGGGTCTTGCAGGCGAGTGAGCATCCGCCAAACAAAGAGGAGCGCTGGTGTGTTCAAGAGGGTGGCCCAGCCCAGCAAGCGCAGGGGGTTCGGCTGAGGGGCCCTTGGGGCTGGGCGGTCAGTGCTCAGCCTCAGGGGCAGGTGTCAAAGCTCCGGGCCTCGACCTTGTTTCTAAAGCAGTGGGGTGCGTGTCCGTTTTCTAGGGCTGCGTAGCAAAGCACCACGCACTGAGGGGCTTGAACAACAGGAAGTTACTCTCGCAGAGTTCTGGAGGGCAGGGGTCCAAGATCAGCATGTCGCAGGGTTGGCTCCTTCGGAGGCCCCTAAGGGAGACCCGGTTCCAGCCTCTGTCCCAGCTGCTGGGGGCTGGCCGGCATCCCGGGCGTTCCTTGGCTTGTCCGCGCGTCAGTCCAGTCTCTCTTCATCTTCACGTGGTCCTCTCCTACTGTGCCCATCTGTCTCAGTGCCCTAATTTCTTCTTTTTATGAGGACTTCAGTCATTGGATTAACCCCCACCCAGTCCAGTGTGCCTCATCTTAGCTCGATGTCTTCCAAGACCCTATTTCCAAATCAGGTCACATTCACAGGTGTTGGGGTGAGGGTTCCAACAGCTTTTGGGGGGACACAGCTCAGCCAGTAAGAGACAGCCTGGTCCGTGATGGGTGGACCCAGTGAAGCCAATCAGAGGAAGCGGATAAGAACCAAGTGTCGGGGGGTCGCTGAGCCTCCCCGGCCCCTGAAACAGCTCTCCCCTACTCTGGCTGGACCTCAGTTCTTCGAGCTAACCTGGAATGAGGCAATAGCCCCAGAGAATGCTCTGCTGAGAAACAGCTGCTTTTAAGCCAAATAAATCTGCCCGTGTGTTTGCATGGGCACGTGTATTTACTCTCCCCACAAAAATACTCCTCTCTGTGTCGGCGCTGACTGACACCAAAGACTCTTGCGGAACCCAAATCGCGGGGTGCAGGCGGGTGTCAGGGCTGCCTGGCGGCATGTGTGTGGGCGGAAGGATGCTCTAAAGGTTGACCTCACGTGTGCAGGCGTTACTCGGGGAGAGGGTGGCTGTCGATGCGACCAGACCCTGAGACAGCATCAGATGCCCGGGCTAGCCGGGCTCTGTCTAAGCCGGTGAGTGACCAGCCATCTAAAAACAGCCACCCCTGCTCCTGACTGGGTTTTCACAACCCCCTCTTCCCTTCTAGCATCACGCGAGGAGTGCCTTTTAGGGATGGGCCGACGCTGAGTGGGGGCCAGCGTGGCATGGCCAGGAGTGTGGCCCCTGCGGTCAGGGCGCCCTGGACACAAGTCCCAGGGGGGTGATTTCTTAGGCATGTGACTTACCCGGAGTGCCCCTTTCCTCATTGGAAAATGAGGGTTAAAATGCCTCACAGGGCCTTTATTAACTTGCTTTTCTCAATATTTATTTATTTTAATTTTTATACAGGTTTTAAAGGTTACTTTCCACTTACAATTATTACAAAACTTTGGCCTCTTCCCCGGGTTGTCCAGCACATCCTGAGCCCGTCTTACACCCAGTGGCTTGTATCCGCCACTCCCCTAACCCCGGGATGGCCCTACCCGCCCCCCACCAGTAACCGCTGGCTGGTTCTGTTTCCCTCCCAGGACTTTTCTAAGGACAAGTGAGGAAGTGCAAGGAGATTGTAAGGTGCCTGACAACATGTCAAGTCGTTACTGAATCCCGGTGTTGACGTGGATGATGGTCCCACCGAGAATGTCACTCCCCTCCTCCAACTCCACACGGAAACGCCCCTCCCCCACAGCCCCGCCTCTGTCCTCATTCCGGGACCCGCGGGACACGCAGGGTCTGACGCCCTCCCGCCAGCATCACAGCTCACGCCGCCAGGGCGCTGGCGGTGACCCTGCCAGACGCTGGCTCACGGGGAGAGAAATGGAGTGAAACTTCTACACGTGGGAAAACCAAGGCACTCACTCGTTCCCCTAGGGAGTTATCTTTTGAAACACATAGTTCCATTCACTCTGTGTCCTGTTCTCATTGACTTAGAAAATCCACTCAGAATGTCCACGCGTTTAACGTGGTTTTCCCCACACGAGAACGAGCCAGGAGAGCACAGTCTGTTCTCGCTTCTCAGACTGTTTATCACAACTTTTACGAAGGGCCCCAAATGTAAAAAGGAATAAATTTCAAAAACTTCACAACAGTGGACTCGATTGTCAGTTTTCTCCAGGGATTTTGGAAACTATAATACATTGTAAATATGGGTTTTGCGTGTTTGCATCACCGGCTCCTCCTGCTGTCTGCCACGCGGTAGACACGTACCAGATGCTTGTCGGATGAGGGTCTTAAAGTGTTGCCCTGTGTGTGTGTGTGTGTGTTTAGAAGAAAGTAATGAATTTCTTGGGTCATTTGGTTAAACAATATCAGCCACTCACTTTGAACTGGAGGTGTACAGTCTAGAAGCAAGTCTCACTCCAGGTGGAAAAAGTTGCCATCAGGAGCAGGGCCCCTGACGTCGGCCAGTCTGCTCACTACCGTACGCGGGTTGATCTGAATGCTCTCGCGTCTGCAAGGACTGTCATCTCCACAACACAGCGAGGAGACGGGGCTCTGGGAGGCACGGCGTGGACGCCCAGGCGAGGCTGAGATGAGGCTGACCTGACTCGGCGTCCCCAGTTCCTTACTGGTCCCGGGATCCGCAGAAGCCCGTGAGGACAAGAACACTCGGAAGCCGAGCCTCCTCAGCACTGTGCTCTGGGCTGCGGGCCCGGAGGGATTTACAGGGTGGACAAAGCACAGTCCCCGGGAGAGGACACGCGCGTCCCGCTGGGGTCACCGAGGGGCAGAGTGAGCGCTGGATGCGGAGGGAAGGCGGGGCCTGGGCGCTTCAGGGACCCAGCCGGCCCTCCAGCCTGGGTGCTGGACGGTTAGCAGAGCTTTGTGCGGGCTGTGGGGGAGGCCTGGCTCTCAGGCAGAGGAGGCCGGGATGAGAACCAGTGCGCGGGTGAGGGGTTTTCGGGCAGACCGCGCGGTGGTTAAGCATAGCTGGTGCTCAGTTAATGTTTGTTGCCAGAAGGAGCGAGTAAGTCACTGATGTGGCTGAAATCCAGGGGATATCCATCCTTGGCGGGGACGTTGGCGGGATATAAACCCTCAGTCGATGACAAGAGTGATAGAGGAGAAATAACCGATCAGGCTACGTCATGTCCCTCTTAGGAGAACGAAGCCCTGGGGGTTTAGTTTGCTGGCTCTGCCAGGGACCCAGCATCCTGTAACCGGTTCCCTGTGATCCACACACAGCTACTTAAGAGGTTTTTGGGGACAAGAGAAGAAGACCGCAGTCCGAGTGGAATCTCCTTCTCTATTCTGCACAAGTCCTAACTTAGTCGTTGGTGCACAATGAGCGTTAGATAATAATTAAACGTTTTTATTAATGACAAAGCTCAATCAGCATGTTAATGAAAGCTGCAGATGATGCTAAGCTGGGAGTTACTGTGAACGCCAATTAGGAGAGCAGACAATGGGGACAGACACAAAAGAGGGAAAGTTACAACAAAGCCAACCTCTGTTTTATGAAATGTGAGCAAATGCACCTGCAGAAAACACACCTGCAGGGATGCAGCTGTGGGGCGGCCCCGGGGCGGGGCGAGGCAGACACAAGCCTAGGGGGCGAGCCTCCAGGGCAAGGGGTTCTGGAAATGCTGGCTGGGAGTGCTGAGCAAAATGGTCCTGGGGCAACATACAGCCATCTCCGCTTTTCCATTTAGGTTGCCCTTTGGAATCTACACGTTGCTTTGAAGACTGTCTGTCCTGGGGGTGATGTCACAGGTCAGTCCCTCCCTCCCCTCCGGCTGGGCCGGCCCCCTTCAGTCTCTGGCTCTTTTCTGCTCCCACTCCAGTCATGACACTGTCCTTGGAATGTCATCTTTTCCCTCTTGTGATGCTTCTGCTAAAAACCATTGAAGACCCTCCAGGACCTGTGTGAATTAAAGCTCAAACCCTCGCTGTCGCCCGTAAACTCTCTCCCCACTGGACCCTTCCTCCTTTTCTAGGTTTCCTCCTCACGCCCGGAGAGGCACACACGTAGATCCACATTCCCAGGCAGGAGTGAGGGGGGACCTGTGGATGAAGGACCCGCGGCCATGGTGGGTCACGTGGGGCAGGACAGAGGGCGGAGGCGGGGAGGGAGGCGGGCGAGGCAGCTGATGGTGTCCCCAGCCCTCCCTGCACCTCCGTGCTCTTGTCCCCAGCATTCCACAGAAAATAATTCTCTCCTTTCTTTCCCCCCGTTTACCATAAACCATGCGGAATAGCTTTTACTTACATTTCAGAAGAGCCCGCAGATTAAGAAATTACCCACTGACTTTCTGCTATGGGGGTTGAGAGTTCTCTCTCGTGTAGCCCCTCACTCACACACGCACACACTCACATTCACTCCATCCACACACACACACTCACACACACACAGATTTTCCTTCCACCGTCTCCTCTTGTTCCTCTCATCAGAGTTCAGTGTCTGCGTTATTCCTCCTTTGCCCGCACTGCCCACAGCTGAGTGATGGATCGTAACCACGTCTCCTTTCTCGTGCAGCCTCTCGTTCTCCCTGCACTCAGTCGCCTCAGGTTTCGGGCTTGGTTTGTTTTCTGTGTGCCCATTACTTATTTATTCCCAAGCCCTGCGATGGAAACATGAATCTCTTTTTGGCACAATTAAAAGCATCAGGCTGTCTTCAATTTATTTTTACTCTACAAACCCCTCTGCATAGTTTATTGCAATATATTTCGTAAAAGGGTTGCAAATGGAGACAGAGCCCAACAGATCCACGAGGACAGTTACTTCCTAGAAAAGTGAGGGGGGCAGGGTGAGGGGGGCAGGGTGAGGGGAGGGAGGGGACACCGGCGCTGGGAGTGGCCATCAGAGATGTCTCAGCCTTACCTGTAATGTGTATTTCACACACCAAACATACAACTGAGCTATATAGGATTCCGCTGCTTTTTTTTGGGGGGGGGGGTTAGCTTAAAAGTGCATGGGTGTTTGTTAACTTATCCTTTTTAACTTTTTTGGATTTTTAATTTCTCAAGAATTAAGTTTTGACCCCCACACTGCTTCTTAGTTATGCTGTTAAATATCTAAGACCTGTCCCAGCAACGGGAATGCTCTGGTGTGGTGGAGATTTCAGGGAACGCAGAAGATCTTTCCTTTGAAGGCCTGACAGAGTCTTGGCCGTCTCCTTGGACCGCATTGGAGGGAGGAAGCCTTGAGACCCCGAATACCGACATTTCAGAGACGTGTTGATCCCTAAGAAAGCTCCCCAGGGAGGAGTTACCAGAATCCCAGGGCTGGAAGGACCCCTCAGAGATCGCCTGTTCTCCTGATCTCCTGAGCCCAGGGAGGCAGACTGGCCCACGGTCCCTTCTCAGCCGGTCTCCCCCTCCATCCTCAGCTGTTGAATGTTGCACACAGACCAAGACACGTGCAGCGGGCATCATGGCCCCCGTGGGTGCAGAGATGTGCGGGTTACACCTGCCCAAAACCCATCCAGGGGCAGAGAGGGGAGCACCCTTCACAGAAAGGCAGAGCAGGCTTCTGGAGGAGATGGGATACGGGGGTGGGCATAGAAAACAGGGGTTCTCAGAGCGCAGACGGGGAGGGAGGGGTGCCTCTTCCCACCCCCAGTGTGAGCAGAGCCCCAGAAGCAGACCTGAGGGACAGAGCCTAGCTGGGCGGGGCTGGGGGGCAGGTGGGTGAACGGGGAGGAGCAGGGGAAGAGGTGGACGGGGACCACTAGGCTTGGCCAGACTGGGAGACTCAGGGGTGAGGCTGGTGGTGACATGAGGAGACGCGGGCTTTGCCTACCCCAGGGCAGCTACCAGTCGGGAGCCTGGAGTGGAAGGGAAGAAGGGAAGACCCTCCTCTTCCCCATCATGCCTGGCTTGTGTGAAAAACAGGGTAACTCTGCACAGGGACCCCCCACACACCATTTGCACGTGCAACATTTAGTCAGAGTTAGCAGTTCGCTGCAATTTCTCTTTCATCATTCATCATTTTCATCATTAGTCTTTCCATTTCTCCTGCAGAGCTGTAAGTATTCTTGAACATAACTTCGGTGGAATACTTCCACGTGCATTTAAGCTTGCTCAGCATACTTTTTCAGCTTTTGGTGAAATCGTAAAAGTCAGTTTAGATATTTTCAAATGGTGATAACTTCTTTTCTTTGATCCCTGCGTGATTTCTGTCTCCAGCTGGTATCTTCCTAGACTTGGAAGGAATCTCAACAGGCATCTACCTCCTTGAAACTGAAAATGTGGCTTTAGACCAGAAGCATTAACAGTGACTGGGAATCAGTTAGAAATGCAGACTCTCAGGCCCCACCTCAGGTCTATTGAGTTAGAATTTGGATTTTAGGAAGATCCCTAGGTGACTGGTGAGTACATTGCATTAATTTTCTATAGCTGGTAGCAAATTAGCAAAAACTTAATAGCTTAAAACATCTTGATTATCTCACAGTTTTTATGTGTGTGTATTGTGGGAAGCTTGACTGGGTTCACTGCTCAGAGCCTCACAAGGCCAGAAAGGTGTCATCTGGGCTGTGTTCTCATCTGAAGCCTTGACTGGGGAAGAGCTGCTCCTGTTCTCATTTACAGTCTCAGCAGGGTTCATTCTCTTCTGGGTGCCTGTTGTTGTCAGCCGACTCTCCTCAGGTCCTAGAGGTTGCCTGCAATTCCTAACCAAATGGGTTTCCTCAACATGACTGCCTACTTCAAATCAGCTAAGAAAATCTCTCCAGTGTACGCTAGCAAGACGGACATACATGTATGCGTATATATGCCTTTGTATGTGTAAGTGCATGTATCTACATACATGTACGTGTGTGTGTGGATTAATCACGGGAGTGACATCTTTGCCTTGATTAGAAACAAGTTGCAAGTCTTCCCCTACTCAAGCTGAGGGAGTTACACAGGGTGCGAGCACAGGGGCTACGCTAGGGTCTTCCTGCCATGCAGAGAGGAATTTGCGAAACAATGATCAGATCTCATCTGTTGCCACATCCTCCAGGTGACAGGGCCTAAGGTTTTGCATTTGAACCACTTTTCCTAAGTGACACAGTGGATGTCCACCTCCTCTCCTTACCAGCTTCAGCACCTACTGCTCCACCTGAACAGCCCGTGCTGCCATCTCCAGTGACCTCTCTGCCACCCACTCCACACACGCCAGTCCTTGTGCTTCCTGCGTGGCCTCTCGTCAGCTCTGCCAAGGCTCACGCTCCCTCCTGACACCTTCTTTCTCCCTTTGTGTTCCTGCGTCTCTCACTCTCCCAGGTTCCTTCGCACATTTTCTCAGCTTCCTTTTCCCAGCTTTTTACAAGACCTGCGTCTCTCACTCTCCCAGGTTCCTTCGCACATTTTCTCAGCTTCCTTTTCCCAGCTTTTTGCAAGATACACAATGGAGCTACTCACAGCCGAGCCCTGTGGCTCTTCTCATTCAGCTTTCTCTCCTGACGATGCCCCCTGTCCCTTCTCAGCCCAGACCTCTTCTCTGCCCTGCAGTGTCATGCACTAAATGACTCATGGTTAGCATCTCCCCTTGACTTGATCTTAAAGGTTCTTCAAGTTACGCCATTCTCAAATCACGTTTTGACGTCATTTTCTCAGCTTTAGCCTACTCTTTCCCCATGGTTCCACAACTCAAAAAGGCACCACCATCCACTACATCGTTCCTTCCAAAAGCCACCCTTGATGCTACCCTCTCCATCATCCTCACATCTAGACTACCCCCTAAGTATCTCCCAAGCATGCTTCTGTCATACCATCCACAGGGCTATGACTCAACAAAGCCAACACCCATTCCTGTTTGAATCTCTACACAGGTGATTCTCATCCCCTAGTGGGCACCATGTATTTAGTCTTTACTTTCCAGCCTAAAAATTCCCAATTCTGATTCCCAATAATCCCGAGATCAATGTCACTAACCAGTGGAGTGGTTAGTGGAGTCCCATGGTGGCTGTTCCGATCTCACTGCACCCCCGGCACCGTGCTCACTGCTGGTGCTTCTTGGAGGGCATCTCCATGCCAGGCTGGGCCTCCTTCATGTCACCCCCTCCCGCACACTTTGTGATTGTGTCCTTTGTCCCCTCCTCCTTCCTCCTTGCATCCACCATCAGCTTCTCAAACAATTCTGCACTTTCCTCAGTGTCTCAGGAAATCTCCTCCTTTCCCAGATCCTGACTATTATGGACTGAATTGTGTTCCCTAAAAGTCCTATTTTGAAACCCTAACCTCCAATACCTCAGAATGCGACTGTGTTTGGAGGCAGGGCCTGTGGAGAAATGACTGGGTGAGAATGAGCCTGCTGGGAGGGGCCCTACTCTAACCTGGCCGATGGCCCAGGAATAAGAAGAAGAGGAGAGCAGGACAGAGGCGGACACAGAGGGGTGGATGGTGGCCGTCTACAAGCCAAGGGCAGAGGCCTTCGGAGAAACCAACCCTGCTGACACCTCAGTCTTGGACTTCCAGCCTCCAGGGCTGTGAGACATGAATTTCCCCTGCACCAGGGGTGCTTTTGTTATGGCAGCTCTAGCTGACCAATACAACAACCACGCACAGATTCACCCCTCATTCTGTGGTTTCACCACCCTCCCGCTGTCCCTCTCAACCCACCCCACTATTCTTCACCTAAGGGTATCTTGGCTCTAAGTCTCTTCTATATCATTTGAGTTCTGAATCCAATTCCGCTTTTATCTTCAATATCCTCTCAGTGCATTTCCCAGGGCACCTCCTGAGCTCCACCCCGTTAGGGAATTGCTGTCACATATCTTGTTTCCCGTCCACCAGTTTTTCCCACCTGGCTGTGGGCCCCTCGTCTCGATACCTACTTCGGTGGAACCTCTCAGGCCCCCCCTTGTCTGCTGATCTCAGTTCTGCACCCGTTGCCATCGGGCAGTTTGCACTCAGGGCCACAATGAACCTGTGTAGGGCAGGCTCTCCGTCAGCCTGCTTCCCCGACATGGCGCTCGGGCAACTTTACCTCGGGGTCTTGGTTCTGGGGAGCCTCCGCCTGCTAAGATTCCCTCACATTCCCCGCCTGGCACTGCGGCATCTGACCCTCAGAGCCCCCACCAGTCTGGTGTATACGACTGTATTTTTCCGTCTTGCCATATTTCTGTTGAAGAAATAGTATGTGTTTCCTACAGAGCGCTCCATGCTCTACCTTCACCGACTGCATCCCCGTGGTGCCGTAAGCATGCTCCTCGTCCTCTGCCTTCCTTTTGCCGGGTGGGTAGCCTTAGAGGTGCATGTAAAGAACTTAAAATGAGAGTTGTAAAGTGGGTGAAGAGATGAGATGAGGGGCATGTGAGGAGGCTGTTCTGAATGTACCAGGATAATACTGTAAATTATTAACCGGAGGGTCTAGTGGTCAGCGTTTCTCGCTGCCCCATCCTTCCCGCACCGCCCAACAGCCCAACACCCCCTAAGTCAGGCGGCCAGGGAGAGGCGGTGTCAATGCTCAGATTTCCAGGTACAGTTATTACACCAAACATGCAAAGGGAAAAAAGAGCCAAGTGTCAGTTTTCAAGTTTCAGAGGAGACTTTTGATGAAGATACAGAGTGGCCAGTGCAGACAGGAGACTGGGGACCAGAGGGGGGCAGATATGTCCACCGGTGCCAGAGATCACGAGCTTGGACAGAAGTCCCAGGACCCTCTAATGAGGAGGAGGCTGACAGCTGAGACCCCAGGGCCTTCCCGCCCAGGGCTCTGTCCCCGGGGAGCTCAGAGCACACCAGAGGGTGAAGGGCTGACCCTGAGACAACTGGGAGAACCTGAATTGATTTAAGGCCTCCGGTTGGCTTACGCCGGCATTCTGCTCTCCCAGAGAGGTGGCCACAGCTGAGAGGAGCTCGACAAAGGAAGGTGGGTGAGGTCCCAGTGGGAGAGGGTGTCTGTATGACATGTGGCCATGCTTGAAGCACGTGGTGCCCCGTGGTGCTGGCTGTTTCTGTCGTCCCCTCCCAAATTCCAAAGGATTCAGCCAGACAAATACTGCGATGCCCTCTCGAGTCTCCCTCGTGCAAAGACTTCGGCCAGAATAAACCAACAATGAAGCGGTCAATGTGTTTTCTGGGCCTCGAAATTCCTATTACAGATTCAGCTCTGCATTTTCCAGCTCACGCTCCCAGACCGCAGCCACACTGTCCTCCACTCTTTCCCAGACCACACCAGAGACGCCTGGAATTTTCGGCTCTCTCTTCTCACCTGGAAGAGCCCTCAGCCTTCTCCAAGATGCCCTGCTAAGATGTGCCGCCCTATATAAAGACCTTCCTGTCAGTTCAGCCTCCGTCCCACCCCAGTATCCCCGACCAGCTTCTGTGCCCCTCCTTCCTCCTCGGCCCCTCTAGCATTTGGTCAAATTGCCGAGTTGGCACTTGAGATGAATTGCAGTGGCCGATTTATGTGTCTGTATTCCTCTGTGGAATGTAGTTTCCTTGGGAGGACACGGGGCCTGAGTCTGCACTTTGTTTTTCCTAGTGTCTAGTTCGTGGGCACCAAATGATTTCTGAAAGGGTGGGTGGAAACTATGGAACCAAAAGACAAACAAAATAATGTTTTGATGACCTGGGCTCTCCTAAGACGGGGGCCTGAGGAGCCAGCGCTCTCCCGTTCACCCCTGACATTCCTGTGAGCTGGTCACAGAAATGAGGCTGCTAGCATTTCAAACTTGAGTTTCATTATCAGGTCCCAATTAATCCTCAACACCCAGGCAAAAGCAGAGCGTGGCCCTCCAACAGCTCATACCGAGCTCGCCTATGGAAATATTTTTCTGCACGGTTCTGTGTCTCAAGCTGGAGTCTGGCTTCCAACGTCAGCTCAGAGCCCTGAGGGGAGTGTAACCTTCCCACCAGGCTTCGGTGGCATATTTAAGAGTGTTCTGTTGTTGCTGGGACACGTGCACTATTTAGAGAGTAAGGAGTCATATTCGGGGGAAAGAGTGGGAGCCAAGCCCCACGGCGAGGCGGGGCTAGTGGTGGCTTTTTCTTCCCAGATGAGCTAAAAATGATCTCACAAAGTCCTCCCCCCACAGCTGCTTATCTCCTGTCCTGACCTGCACGCACCCCCGCGGGCCAGCGTGGAATCCCGTCCCCTCGCAGCCAGCTGGAAAGCTCTCGCTGCGGACTCGGTCGGTTGGTGAGCACGCCTGCTCTTGGGGCTCCATGATTCAGGCCAAGGGCTGAGGCCTGGGATTCCGTCTCACACTTCCTTCTGGTACGGGTACCACAGCTCTTCATCAACTACCCAACAGAGTGATGAGAACTATTTCTAGACTTTCAGAGGCGAGTATGGGATCGCCCATCAAATACAAACTACATGACACACATTTCCCCATTTCACCCTGTAATGGATTAAAAAAGGCAAGACACAGCACACCAATTAGCTACTGATAATTAGCTGATCATCCCCAAATCCAGTGTTAAAAACAACGAGCATTTATTACTGCCCAGGAGTCTAGTGGTCACGGGGAGGGTCAGCCGGGCACGTGGCCCTGCTGAAGGAAGCCGGGCCCCCTCGTGTGTTCTGGGCCTTGGTGGGGACAACCGATCTGACGTGGCTGTGCTTTGCGTGGCCTCTCATTGCTGGAAGGTTTGGCCAGCGTTGTCCTCAGGCCGGCCTGAGGCTGAGCGAAGAGCAGAAACAGGCGTGTCTCCGGAGGTCCGGCGTGGAACAATTTCATTTTCATTCTGCTGTGTTTTTTGGTGGTGGTGTTTTGTTTGTTTGTTTTGTTTGTTTGCTTGTTTTGTTTTTTAATGCCAAAACAAGTCTCAAGAATGTCCCAGAGTTAAGAAGGAGGGAAATATCTTCTGCTTCTTGATGTGAGTGGCCGTGAAGTTGCGTTGCAAAGGGGATGGAAGGGGAAGGACACGCCTGGTCACAGGTCTGTTCTTGTAATGATGCGGGGAACTGGACAAGAAGAGATTAGCAAGGGCGCTTTCGATCTCAACGAAAAGAGGCCGCGAAAGACCCTGCCTCCGTGATAGGGAGGACGCGATGGCCCCAAGTGAAGACACATTGATTGCAGACAATTCAGGTGGGGAGTCAGTTCAACAAAGAAAGAGGAAGGTTCGCACACACGGGTGATGGAGAGCGTGGCGCTGTGTGTGAGGGGCCGGATGAGGGACGAGGGCTCTGCACCGTTCTTCCTCTGTGTCTCTGCTGGCTTAGAGGTGAGCCCTCTCCTCTGGCCAGAGGACTGACTGTGGTGAGGTCACCCTTAGCCGGCTCCAGCACGGAACATCCCATCACGCCACATATCGGGGTGGTCACGTTAAGGCTGGGAGAGTTTCTGGGAAGCTCCTGTGTACAGACAGATCACCTCCTTCCTCTAAAAAGTCTCCTTTCGGGGGAACAAAATTTACTACTACTGCTACTACTACTAATAATAAACCAGAACGATGACAACAATTCAACTGGAAGCCTTTGTGGTCCACGTACTGAGCAGAGACGGAAAAGCTAAAATGTTTGACATTCATCCTGCGGTTAAGTTGTAAGCAGGTGAGATGCATGATCGGCTTTGCGACTTAGAAACAGCACAGCTCTCTGCAGAGAACCCTCACACCAGCTCTGAGAACACGAAATTGGGTTTGGCAGTAATCCAGGCGGGAGATGCTAAGGTCCTGATGGAGGCACTGGCCGTGGGGTTGGAGAGAAGAGGATGGATTTAATGACGTTCGTAGGGCAGAATGTGGCAGCTACATTGGTGTAGTGGCGTGGAGGTGACCGGAAGAAGGCAGAGGTATTCTCAGCTCGAGACCTTGGACAAATGTGCAGAGAGCCCTGGGATCATGAATTCAGGGCCAGGAGCAGGATGGGGAGGGGCAGGGACAATGGACAGGTTAAGCCTGTCCACTCGTATCCCCTCCCTCATGTGACCACCCAATGGAAGTGTCCAAGGGTGGGCGGGCATAAAAGAACAAAGCTTAGGACAGTGATCTGAGCAGGGGATTAACTTTGGAACTGTTGTTATAAAGGTGGACAGTAAGAGTATGGGAGCCAAAGAGATGTCAGAGAGAGAGTTACCACAGGAGAGGCCCGGGGCAGCAGGGGGAGAGCGGCCCACAGAGGGAGATTCAGGGGAGGCGGCTGGGAGGTAGAGGGAGAAAATACGGGTGGAGAATATAATGTTTAAAAAGGAAGACACGGTCCAGGGTCTAGTGGTGCAGGGAACTTGGTTACTTTTTCTCGGCTGTAACAGCGATAATGGTAAAAGCGAACATTTCTTGAACGCTGAACGTGCTGGTCTTCGATGTTACTGCTGGGCTCGTTTCAGGGTGGCGTGAACTGCACCCTCAGAAGACAGTGAACGTGACAGAGATGTGCGGGTCCTGACTGCGCCACCGACTGGCTGTGCCCCCAGCTCTGTCCCTCTAGTCAGGGCCCCTTTTGCTGAGACACAACAGTATTGAAATTAGACCAGTTAATAACTCTACAATGACTTCCTGAGTGTTCACATCTCTCATTTAAATAAAAAACTGGAGATGATTAAGCTTAGTGAGGAAGGCAGGTCAAAAGCCAAGGCAGACCCAAAGCGAGGCCTCTTGTATGAAACAGCCAGGTTGTGAACGCGAAGGAGAAGTCCTTGAAGGAAGTTAAAGCACTGCTCCGGTGAACACACGGATGGTATGGAAGCAAAGCAGCCTTACTGCGGACGTGGGGCAAGTCCGAGTGGTCGGACAGAAGGGCAAACCAGCCACCGCCTTCCCTCCAGCCAAAGCCTCCTCCGGAGCCAGGCCCCAGCTCTCCTCCGTCCTGTGGAGGCTGAGAGAGGTGAGGAGGCTGCAGAAGAGAAGACTGAACTAGCAGAGGTTGGTCCCTGAGGGTTAAAGAAGGAAGCCGTCTCCATGACACAAAAATGCAGGTGACGCGGCGCGTGCTGACGCCGAAGCGGGAGCAAGTTCTCCGGACGATGTAGCGCAGAGCATCCGTGAAGGTGATGACTCCAGACAACGGCCTTCCATGTAGAAGGAGCAGCCTTAGACGGGCACCTCTCAGAGACACCGAGGGCTCGGCTTCAGGCCACGTAATAGAGCGAGGATCCCACTTAGGCAGTCACAGGATTTTTTGTTTTTTTTGGCTTCCCACTGCATATAAAAGTTCTGTAAATATAGCCGTTGTTTTGGGCTGTGTTTACGTATATTTTGATAACTTTAAGTAGAGTATAATCTGTAAATATATTGAATCACTATGCTGTATGCCTGAAACTAATATAATATTGTAAATCAATCATATGTCAATAAAAAATTATGTTTACACTATACTGTAGGCCATTAAATGTTCAATAACGTGTCTGAAAAATGTGTATGTCTTAATTAAAACTACCCTATTGCTGAAATCGCTACCCATCCTCTACGCTTTCAGCAAGTATTAATCCTTCTGCTTGTGGGGGTTTGAGATACTGAGAGACTTACCGAAGGGTGACACAGAGACATGAAGTGAGCAACGCTGCCGGGAAGAAGGCGCTGCTGGACTTGTGCCGCGCGGGGTCGCTATAAGCTTCCAGTTTGTAGAAAACACAGCATCTGTGATGTGAAGGCTGAGGTGCTGGCCAGGCAGACAAAGGAAGACGATGGCAGGTGGTGACAGTTCATTGACAGATTACTCTGCACGTTGGGAAAGTGAGCTGGGAAACGATCCGGTGCTTGTGAAGAGCTTTCCGTCAGTTCCTTAGGGAACAGTGAGCGGAGGGTTAGCTTCGAGCCCCAGTGCAGGGGCTTATGTTTATCCAGAAGCCCCGCTAAGTGGCAGAGAGGTAAACCGCAGAGTCCTCACTCCAGAGCGTGGAACTGTTATTTCCCTGCAGAGCATCCACTCTTTTTCTTAAGTTCTGCCTCAAAGGGCATGTCCGTTAGAGGACTCTGGGCTGGTCTGAGCACATCTGTCTGGTGCTGCGTGAAGGCAGGTGCTAGGTATGGGGAAAGCCGGCACACAGGCCCTGCCCTCGGGGGATCCAGGCCTGAGACCCCGATCCTCTCCAGTGCAGGGCTGGGGAGAGGTCTCCCCACTTTCCACAGTCAGCAGAGAAGCCGGCCTCCTTCCAGAGCCAGGCTCAGGGTGGGTAGCCAGCAGGGCACAGAGAAACCAGGGTGTGCCTGCCCTGGGGCCGTCGCCCTGGCCATGGGCCCCTGGATGGGGAGGGACTGTCCCTTCCCACTGAATTAACGTCTCCGTAATCACCATAATATAACTCAGTAAAACGAATGCTTTATTTGTGCTGCACAGTTTCCTTAGCCACACTCCACCTGTGTGCACCTGCGCACGGAAACAGCGCCAGGAGGTGGACGACCGATGACAGAGGGCTGAAGAGGACTTGGCTAGTTCTTGCCAGAAACATGGACGCAGGAAGAGGAGAGAGAGGACTGGGAGGTGGTGGAGGGGACGTTCCTTGATGCACTCATTTCTTGGCCATTAATTAACGTCACAAAGTGCTTGAGGTGAGCGAAGTGTGTGTATGTGTGTGTGTGTGTGCAAGCTGGCTGGAATAACCTGACGCAGGGTCTGGACTGGCCTGGAGGGAAACCCAAGGTTCACCTGAAGAGGAGGGACCACTGAGGCTGAAAGGAGTTTGCAGGAGGGAAATCTGGGGGTAGCCTGGCGCTCACAGTCGGCTTTGGGGTTTCAAAGATCCCTGGTTTCTGAGAAGCTGACAAGCATGCAGTGACCAGAGACGGCCAGAAGGTGGCACTGCAGCACGTCATTTATTCAGGTTCTGGCCAGGCCTGTGCGTTCAGGTCTTCGTGACTTTTTTATTTTGGTGTTTTTGTTTTCCACGTTAGTGGTGAATTTTGCGTCTTGTCTCCTGCCCTTCCAGCCATCCTTTCAACTTCCTTCAGAATACTTTCTTTTCCCCCCTTGAAATTAACCCACATCAGAAAGGGCAGCGAAGAAGGAGGAATGGAGAGCGCAGGTTCAGGAAGGGCAGTGTGGACCGTGCGCAGCCAAGCCGCCCCGTCTGCACCTCCCCGACTGAGACCAGCCTCCGTGGCCACTGCCCTACCCTGGCCCCGGGGTCATTACTCTCAGCAGGAGGGACCTCAGGTAAGTGGAAGCCTGGGGTCCAGACACTGGTGGGGCACAGGTACCCCTTCACCCTGCACCTGGCCCACCTCCTCCCGCATCCCAGGTGGACACACCTGTTTGAAAAGGTCCCCTTTCAAGATGATACAGAAATCAACCTTCACCTTAGAAGTTCTTCCTTAACATTTTCTCTTTGTTCTTAAGGGCAAGAGATTCATTCTTATCCAACGATTTCTCCTCATAGGCTCCCTTTGCCTTAGCAGAATGAGAGGGAACCCCAAAGACACATCCCCCTCGGTGGGGGCCCTGGCCCTGCTCTCAGTCTCCCTGGGTGTCGTTCAACCTCGCTTATCCCCAGTGGCCTTGCCGGGGAACGTGCTGGGCGCGGGGCTCTTTTATAGGAAGGCTTCATTCTGTCCGGGTTAATTGGTGTATTTAGAAGTTTTCTTTCCACGGGAGTTAGCCAGGTGATACATGTGCTCTCTCAGGGCTCCACATTGATTTGCATGAAGTTCAGCAAAGCGTGCTGTAGCTTTTTTCGCCTTCCCCCGTTGCTATAGTTCTTATTATGAATAGTTCATCCTTTTTTTGTTATTACTCTTTAATGTTTAGAAGCCAACTCTTGGAGTTATTCATCAACTCTGCTATTTTTGTTTCTAAGTAAATAATTTCTGCCTTTATTAGTTCTTTTGTTGTGCCTTCCTTAATTTTATTTTTCTTGTTTTTTTTTTCTTATTTCTTGAGTTAGATAATTAAGTAATGCATTTCCATTTATACTTGCTAAGGGACACAGGTGTGCACAGCAGAGACCCCCCTCTGTGCACCTGTCGGCCGTGTTCTGCGGGTTCTGACATCTCATGTTCTCGTTGCCTTTATGTCCAGACATTTTCAGCTTGAGGTCTGGATTTGCTCTTTGACCACAGTGTTGTTAAATGGAAGGTTTTAAAATTTCCTTATGAGAGGCTTTTAGGATTCGCTATATTTTCTAACTTTGTTTTTTTAATTTCTAAGTTTTTTTTTTTTTTTGTCGTGGTATGTAGCATTTCTACTCATTTAGAATTTGTTGAGGTTTTTCTTGTGGCCTCATGAAAGGTCCATTTTGAAAGACTGTTACAGGGACACTTGAAAATGTTTGCGTACCTTCTGTTTCCAAACACATAGGCAGATGTGCATCGGTTAACCTCACCTCATTAATATTTTATTTAAGACGTCCCTACTGTGACGTCTTTTGTCTGCTTTTACCTTTTACATTGCAAGGGAAGTGAATTAAAATCCTGCCACTGGTGTACTTCTATTTGTCCTGTCTTCAGTTCTTGCTTTATGAATGTGGCTTCCAGGGTATTTGGAGCATAAACCTTAGGTTTGTTCTGACTTGAGCTCAACTCCTGGCTCTATTACCTGTTAAGAGCTTGGCCTTGATTGAGTTACTTTATTTAGCTGAACGGCCCTTGTCTGGAAAGCGGGATGATGATTCATAAACTGTCGCCTCCGGACAACGTTTAGGAATACTGCCGGAGGAGATGCCAGGAAACCATGTGGTTTCCACCGCTGCTGCCACGACGCTTAGAATTTCACTCTGTTACCGAGTGTAATGGGTGGTTTTAATAATGAAGGTGCAACGGGTGGCACACGTTTTCTACTGGTGTCTCTGCTCCTTTGGAAGTGGTCTGTGTAAACGCTTCCACTGCGGATGCTCCCGTTAATGCTGCTCGTCCTGCGTCACCGACGCCACCCTCACTGCTGCTGGTCCTCAAGCCGCTGCCATCGCTCCTAACGCTCCCCTGTCATCGCTGCTGCAGCCTCTCCACTGGCGCTGCCGCTTCCGCCATGAGCGTGTCTTCAGCACGACGGCTTCGCCTGGCGTCTCTGCTGTACTGACTTCGCCGCTGCGGCCGCTGTTTGTGACCCAGAATGACGGCGAAGCATTTTAGAATGAAAGAACGGGGCGGGGGGTCAAGGCATGCTTCTAGTTTCGACGCAAATCCAGAGCAGCTCACCTCCTCTCTGAGCACGCTTCTCCACCTGACGGATGTGGGGTCCCTACTTCCCGGGTCCCCTCAGAGTCGCCGTGAGATGCTAATGAGATAACAACGTGCGTGAGAGGTCAGCGAGGATGCCGAGGCCCTGGAGGTTTCCCCAGAGGCCGTGAAATCCTGGCTTCTTTCATCCTTTGTTCCAGAAAGGCCTGGCTGTGTGTGTGTGTGTGTGTGTGTGTGCACGCGCGTGCAGAACAAGAGAGGGAGGAGGAGGTTAATATCAATGAAAAGAACAGAATTGACTGTCTCCATTTTTACATTGAGCCCCAGGTCAGTTCTGGAGCCAAACTGATTCTGTGCTATTCCTGGAGAGAGAAAGGTGCACTGAGGCCAAAATGTGTCCCTCTGCCCATTAGAATATTGGTCTCAAATTTCCAAGCTAAGTATCTGTGTCCGTAGATACAATAATCCAGTTTAGGTCCCAAGATTCACTGTCTCGTGGGTAAGGCCGAGAAGCTGGCTTCTGCTGAGGCTGCCAGGAGAGCAGGGCCACACTCCAGAATGAGGCGTTCCCCGAAGACGGAGCTGTGTGGGGTTTTCAGGGGGGCTGGGGGTTCTGAAGCCATGACAAAACTGTTGTTTCCCAGGGAAATACATATGTAGAGTCTCTCAGGCTTTCCAATTGCAGGACAGAGGTGGTCTCATGTCTGTGTCCTTCCATAGCCAGAAGTGATGCTGTAAACGAGTCAGGGCCTCCAGTCCTGGCCGGACACCTGTGACCTGGGCCACCTCCTCCCCGTCACACCCTCTCCGAGCATTCATCCCTGGTGTTTGTCAAGTGAGATCAGGCAGGCAAAGATGTCTGAAACCGTGAATGCACATGGCAAACACTCAGCGAATGTTATTGCTAAAACGACGATCATGATTTCCGTCCTGCAGAATCCACGACCACAAAAGGGAGTGACCACACGCCTGTGTATTTTGGAAATGTTATCATTTTTTCCCTTTATGTGTTCCATCACGAGAGACAAGGATTGACCATGAGAATAGAATGTGATGGGAACCAACCAGAAAGTTAGAATTCTGGAGGCGTCATCAGGAGAGAGTTGGGCAGCTTTAATTCTGCACAGACACTGACGTGTGTGCACTAGCATGAACGCATGCACACACACGATGTGACGGCAGCTTGTGTACTAGGAGCTGGCTCAGGAGAAAAGCACGCTGGATGCTGGACGGGCTGTGCGCTCACAGAGAGTCGGGCTTGCCTGACTGCCGGCCGGGGCAGAGGTGCCTGGTTTGGAGCGGGAGCCCAAGGAGTGACACTTGAGATAAATCATTTGCTCAGGTTTCTGCAGCTCATGAGAGGGGCACCTGGGTGTGCCTGGCTGCACGGTTGGTCCTTTCTCGCTGTAACCTGTGGCCAGAGTGCACTCAATGTGTCCAGGCTGCAGATGTCAGCAGTGGGTCGGTGGCTTTTTGAACGTTATTCGTGGCAGTGTGTTTAGTTACCTGTCACCCGCAGGCAGCCTCGGCACTGTGTGTGTGTGGGAACAGGTGCGTGTTTGTGAGTGTGGGATGTCTAGCTGAGCACGCAGCTGACTCGGCTGAAGCCAACTGGGGGCCATTCTCACCGAGCTTATCCAAACACCCAGCCAGGACAGTTGGCCATTTTATGACACGTGTGACGAGGCGGGGCTGGCTTCTGCTGTATGCTGGTGCATAATCCCCTTTCATGAAGTCCTGGAAACATCTGTTTCTCTTCAGCCTGTTTAAAGGTTTCACTTCATTAGATATTGGTTAATGATTTGCCATTAAAACAGGTGCTTCTCCGTGTGCTTAAAGCTGGTGTCTGGGGCTAACAGGGGAATAGCTGAGGCTGGACACAAAGTGTGGAGTGCAGGTGCCCCTGTAAGAAGCCCAGGGCACTGGGGCGGCAGGCCAGTCCACTGACAGCCCCTCAGGCTTGTGCTATCTTAATACCAGTCCTGTGGACTCGAGATCATCATTGCTAATTCCTTGGGTGGGGGCTGGTTCCAGCCTTGCAGAATGTCCCATTCGGACACATAAAAGCACGTGCACACGGGGGTTAGTCTGCAGCGCCTGCGTGTCGCTCTGATCTTCTTTATACCAATGCAGTCGGCTGCCTGCCCTCGGATGCTGATAAAATTGTGAACACTGATAGCTGCATGCCTGATTCTCCAGGAGCCATAAACCCTGGCTTTGCCGGAGCCAAGCACTGGAAGAAGCCTCATCGCTAAATTGCACCCACCGCCACCACCACCGCTGCTGCCGCCGCCGCCGCCGCCGCCGCCGCCGCCGCCACCGCCACCACCACCGCCACCACCACCAAGCTCCTGGGCTCCACCATGTGATTGTTTTCTTCGGTGGAGCTATGCAATTTCAATGGAATATCGTGCTAGCGTTGCCACAGCTGTTGGCTGTCATAGCAGCTTGTGGCTTCTTTGTGTTGAAGTGAATGTCAGACACTTTAAGGACATCTGGGACAGAAATGTAAGTCATGTAAGTCATGATTCTTTATCTTATTTAAATTCTACAAATGTTTAATGGGTGCCTACTATGTGTAGAGTGGCCCAAGGAATACAATGATGGCTGGGGTGTAATCTCTCCTTTTGACAAGTTTAAAACATATTTTTGATCGAATTCAAGAATTCAGCTCATATCTGCGTGACTTTAACGGCTGAGTTCTTTCTACCTAGTGCCTCCCATAAACAGACAGTTCTATTTCTTGGTGTGTCCAGAAGCAGATGGGTGGAGTCCGGTGGCCCGTTGCCCGAAGAAGGGCCACGCAGCACCCCCCCATCAGCGGTTCTCAGTCCCGACTGCCCGCTGGAACCCGGGGAGCTTTGGGGCCCAGCAGCACCAGGCCTGTGCCCCAGAGAACTGCATCAGGACCCCCTGGGCTGAGACGCAGGGGGCAGTGTTTCATTTTTAGCTCTTGATGATGCCAGGATGCAGCTACTGTAAGAACCAGAACTCCACGGCTGAGAAAAAGGTGTGCCATGTTAGAGAAACCAGCTTTCGTCTGTTCTGAAACAGTCAAGCTATTTATTTTTCAACAGCTTAGTTTGGCTATAGAATGTTCATTTTTGATCTTCAACATTCGACAGTAAAAAAAAAAAAAAAACTGAACTTGAGGGATGCAGAGCACTCAACAATGCTCAAATTCAAATACCTGTTCAGTTATCACTTGTTCAATCACTATTAGTAACGGCTTACTTAATGCTGGCCACAGGGGTGACACAGCGACCTTCGTAAAAGGGAGTTATAATCCGGTGAGCAAGAGAAACTAGGAACCCAATGACTCCACTGCAGTGGAAATGAAAGGAAACTCATTTTATAACAAAGGCCCAAATGAAAATCACGGCCACTGCAACCCTGTCAGACACACACGGGACCCCAGCCTCTGACGATAGAATCGACGATGGGGACTGACCATGGGGACCGAGTGAGGCCATGACACGGACCACTCCGTGGACAGCTCTGTTCTTTCGCCTGCATGTTAGGTAGCCGCCTCGGTACTTGGGCTTTGAGACATGTGTCAGGCCCCTTCTGTGAAAATCCATGCCCCTGGCCCAGTGCTGTGCCCTCGTGCACCCATGTAAAGCCCCATAGATCTCTGATAAGAAAATGCCAGTTCATCTGCCATCTCCCCTTGCTGGCTGTCAGCCTCGCTCACGGCCCTGCTTTGGGCGCCGACACTGGAGGACTCCTGCAACCACGCTCCGCTCCAGCCTCCCACTCTTGTGAAGAGAGAAGGTGTGTGCAAGGCATGGGCTCACGTTCAGGCCCCCCGCAGAGCGCTGGTAGAAGGAGCCAGACAAGGAGAGCCGGGCCGCAGAGGAACAACCTAGGGGCTCCAGCCGGCGGGTGCGCGGTGCGACGCCTCCCTCTCCTGGCGGGGCTCCAGCCCGGGGTAGCTGACAGACTGGCAGCCTTGGGAGGTTCCTCCCACAGAAGTGTAACAGTTCTAACATCCCGACAATCCAGATGTTTAAGCAACAGTTTTCAAGCCCTGCAAAACTCCTTTGCACTTAGAAAAGTTAGTCTGTTCGTTTATCCCAGTCAGTTCCCCTCCGTCCCCTTGAAGTTGCATGCAGTGAGTAGCCAACCTAGGTGGGTCTGTAAGTCATGACTCCTGGCCCCTGGGTCCACATCGGGGAACTTGGGCACGTCCGCTATGTATCTGACATGCTTTTTGGGCTGGGTGATTACCTTTAAAAAAAACATTAACAATAAAGGTTCTTATTCGGAGGCTGGGTTCTGCTCTCTGCTCTCCCTCAGAGGTTTTGGGTGAGCTTGGACTGGCTGTTTGGATTCTCAAGGCCTTGATTTTCTCACCGGTGAAATGAGAGGGTGGAGTTCCACCCCAGACCTAATTTGAATTTTTGAACTCTATCCCGGGGATGACGTAAAACCATAAAAAAAAAAAAATCCATCTAAATCTCAGTTAAAGATAATTGATACATCAGTGATTAAATGGCTTATTGCAAAGGCTTGTAAAGAAGTCCCAGGGTTCTAGAAAGTTCTAGGGCTTTCTTTCAGAAACAGCTCTCTCCCCCCATGACTATGTCAGTCTGAGCATAATGCTCAGCGATCCTTAATCTGTTATCTCCTGAACATCACTCGGCGACTCAGTGTGGAGACCTGTAGGTGTCAAGCCCAGAGCGAGGGCGCCCTAAATGTGACTACGGTCTCCCAAGCTTTCCCAGACCCCGACGGTGAGACACTCCGTGGACTGGACGTTCCTGACTGCATCTGCACACAATGCTGTCCTCGGGGTCCAAGGTGCTGGCTTCCCGACACTGGCAGGTGATGGGCACTTGCACTGGTTAGTGGCTAAGGATCGGTGCGAGGTGGGTTGGCTTTAAGAAAAAAAAAAAAAAAAAGAAGAGGAGCAGTTGGCTTTCTGTCTGTAGCTTTTTGGCTGGCTGCTTCCTGCTTCATAAATCTGGGGAGGGCGGCGGGGGAGCCCGGGGTGGGGGGAGGTGAGCCCAGCACCTCTCCGGCCAGCTGCTGGGTCCATCTGCAGCGGGGCCGGCTTCGTGATCTACGGCCAGAGTGCTGCACTGGGGGCCTCTGCGGCTGCTTCGCGGCAGCTGGTGTGAATGGCAGTGGAAAAATAAACGCTTCTCTTCCCCCAAATCAGGAAAAATGCTCCCAAGGAAATGCGCACACAAACACACACACCACACACACAAACACACACCACACACACAAACACCCCCCCCAACTCTTCCATTCTGGCTGCAATTCTCAGGACCATGGTATGAGCCCCAGGGGTTGGGGTTTTACTTTTGAAGATCTGTCTTTTCACTTGGGAGCAGTTGAACCCCCAGTGATGTATCAGAGTTGTCTGGCATTCAAGTTTCGGCCTCCAAGGAGGTTAGCCGTCCAGGAGAAAGCACGGGGCTTGAGTTAGGAGGGAAAACACCTTCATTTCCTCTCACATCAGATTCTAATTTCAAAAACGTTCTTTGAAATGACAGATTGGAAACAGTAATTCTCAGCCATTGGAAACTCCATGTTCTCCTGGGCCAGCCTGGGGACTCAGGGGACTGGAAATGGACCACGGCCCTTCACCTCAGCTGGTGTCCTCAGGCCCACGCATGGCAGGGCCGCCTGAATTACGCTGAAGTGCCCTTTGCTGAAACGGGCTCTGCCCCTCTGACAGCCCAGTGCCCCAGTCAAACAGCCCAGCGACCCTGAGAGGAGATGAGCTATCAAGCTGGAACACACAGGCATTTTTCCTTTCATTTGGCAAGGATTTTTAATAGATTCTAATAAACACCCAGCAACCTTTAGTCTTTGATTAAGATGAACCCCAAGCCCTGGGGGGCTCAGATCCCAGAGGGAGAAACAGAACCAGGAGTAACCCAGCGGCGGGCCCTGCAGGTTTACAGGAGGAAGCCGTCGGGCCTGCTTTGCAGACGGGTGTCAGGATGGGCCTGTGACATTTCCCACGATGGGGACGCAGGGGCGTGACTGGCACTGCCGGTTCACTACAGCCCAGATAAATGCTACTGTCGTCGCCATGAAGCTGTTTCTGACATTTCGGCCAAAACTGCATTTTCCTTTCTCTAGGCTCCAAAATTTTAGTCTCTAAAACTTGTTTTTCTACAATGAGGTAGCAGCTCACACCAGTCAGAATGGCCATCATTAAAAATTCACAAATGATAAACGCTGGAGCGGCTGTGAAGAAAGGGGAATCCTCCTACACTGTTGGGGGGAATGTAATTTGGTGCAGCCATTATGGAAAACAGTACGAGATTCCTCAAAAAACTAAAAACAGGGTTACTACGTAATCCAACAACCACACTCCTGGGCATATATTTGAAAAGACTCTAACTTGAAAAGATACATGCACCCAATGTTCATAGCAGCTCTATTTACAATAGCCAGGACATGGAAGCAAACCAGGTGTCCATCAACAGATGCTTGGATAAAGAAGATGCAATGTATTTCTACAACGGGATACTACTAAGCCATAAAGAGGACAAAACAATGCCATTTGCTGCAACACAGGTGGACCTGGAGAGCCTCATTCTAAGTGGAGTAAGCCAGAAAGAGAAAGACAAATATATGATACGACTTATATGTGGAATCTAAAAAATGATACAAACTTATTTACAAAGCTGAAACAGACTCACAGACATAGAAAACAAACTTACAGTGACCAAATGGGAAAAGGTCTCGGGAGGGATAAACTAGGAGTTTGGGATTAACAGATACAAATTACTCTATACAAAATAGTCCTACAGTATAGCACAGGGGGATATAGTCAATATTTTGTAATACCCAATAATGGAAAAGAATGTGTGAAAAATAATATATATGTATGTGTGTATAACCAAATCACTATGTTGTACACCAGAAACTAACACACATTGTAAAGCAACTATACTTCAATAAAAAAAGAAAACCTTGTTTTTACTAGTTCTCAGTTGATACCTCGTTTCTGTCCATGTGCTGCTTGAGTGCAATGATGGGACGTGACATTTCGTAGCCCTAATTCATATACCCGGCAGAGCAGAGAAATAGCACATTTCTTCTTTGCCTGAATAAACCACCTGGCAAGAAACAGCATCACTCAAGGTCATGCTGAGATCTGGGTGCCTTTGGCCTCCGTTTCGTTGCAGGGCCTGGCCAGCCCAGGACCCATCTGGACAGATAGAAGGTGGAAGCTGTTGCCTGCAAAGCCTCCTTGAGAATGCTGGTCACCCTGATGATGTCGGCATTTGCAGGTGTCCTTCATCCTAGTGCCGTGAAGAGGGAGAGGTGAGAGCTAGCGGGAAGGGAACATGCTTACTGGAGTCAAGAGAATGAGGTCTATGCCACTACGCAGAGCCCCAGTGGAGGAGACCCGGGTCAACAGGACACGACACACTAGATTAGACAGGTCACAGGTCGTGGGCTTCCTTATTCTGCCATGTTGGATACACAACCTAATTTCTCTAAACTTTGGTTTCTTTGTCTTTCACTGGCTTTTGTGAATTGCATTTTGAGAGCAGGGAGAGGAATTAACAGGATATATATATACACATGTTTAGCAAAATTACTGTCATGTATAAAACTGGATTAGGACTCTATTTGTAGAGAGATCCCATAAATCTCTTTCTTTCTTTCTTCCTTTTTTAAATGCATAATAAAAAGTGTGCATGATTTACAAAAATCAGAATAATGAAAGCTTAGAAAAGACTGTAGACCTCGATCACAACCCCTGCCCTGGGCCCCAGAGCAAATACTTCAAACTCTTCTTGTCCTTACTTCTGGTTTAAAACGTCAGATTTCTAAATAATATATATTTATTCTACTGTTAAAAATGTAAAATTTCTCTATTAATTTCAATCATGAAAGATGAGGGTTTAGGTGTCATCTGTATGTTCACCACATGTATCTTTGACAAAGTTTTTTTTCTAATTTCAATCAATAATAATAATAATTTTCTTACACAATAATTATTTTTGAAAAAAGGTTTAGCTTCGCAGTCAGTATCACCCCACATGTAGGAAATGCATGAATTCCATTGTGTGATGGTTGAGATTTCCTTGTGAGAACATCCATCCTCCTGGCTCAACACGGACGGCTCTGCGCTGAGTCTCTGGTCAAGCTTTCATCTTGAGACCTGCCTTCACGAATTTCCTGGGAAGTCATTTTTTTAAATCACACCTAATTTTGCTTACTTTCCTTCAAAACTCCATGATTTCCTCTTTTTGGCAAGTTTCCTTCTTCATTTGTTTGAGTACATCCTTCAGTATCTTCCCGAGAAAATGTGCAGAAGAGGTTCATTTAGTGAGATATTGCTTGTCAAAAATATCATTATTGGGGGCCAATATTTTTTTGGTTGGATATAGAATTCTAGATCAGAAATTATTTTAACCTCAGAATATTCAATTCTGCAGATATTGCTGCATTGGGTTGCAGTCATTATTATGATGATTCCTGTCTGAATCCCGTTTCCTAGAAAATATTTGTTTCTTCTCTCTGAAAAGCTTTTAATCTCTTATCTTTAACTTGGCATTGTGAAATTTTGCCATGGTGTTTTTTTGCTGTGGCTATATATACATATTCATTTATTCATACATATATATTCATATATATATTCATTTATTGAGTAGGTCACTTTATTAGTTTTCTGTGACAATGACCACTAACTGGGTGGCTTAAAAAATTTATTCTCTTAAGTTCTGGTGGCCAATAGCCTGAATTCAGTTTCCCTGAACTGAAATCCAAGCCCAGGCAGGGCTCTGTCCTTGCCCCTTCTGGCCTCTGGTGGCTGCCAGCGTTCCTTGGCTTGTGGCTGCATCGCTCTGGTCTCTGCCTCTATGGTGACAGTGCCTTCTCTTCTGTGCATACCAAACCTCCTTCAGCCTCCCCCTTACAAATCCACTCGTGATTGCATTAGGACCCACCTAGATAACCCAGGATCATTTCCCCAGCTCAAGATCCTTAGCTTAATTTTCATTTCATACATTTTCAAATACTTAAAAAAATATATAACATTCACAGCTTCCAGGTATTAGGACACAGATTTTGTTGGGTGCGGGGAGCTAACACTCAGCCCACCACAGTCACGCAGTCGGAGCTGCAGTTCTTTGATTCTGAGACATTTTCTTCTACTACTGCTTTAATAATCCATCCCTTCCATTTACTCTGTGTTTTCTGGAACTCCTGTTATTGAGACATTTGATTTCTCAGATAAATTCTCTTAATTTCTTATCTTCTCTAGCTCCCATTTCCCATAATTTTTATTACATTTTTCTGGGAGATGTTCTCAAATTTTCTTCCAACCCTTTTATTGAGTTTTAAACTTTGTAGATTATAGTTTCAACTTCTAAGGGCTCTGTTCTCTGATCGTTCATATTTAACAGCATTCTGTTCTTGTTTCATTGATGTAACAATGTGACAATTCTCTTTGAGAACATTAATTAAATATGCTTTAAAAGATTTGTTTTGCTCATTGCATCTCCTTGGCTTCCTTTTTGCCTTGTTCTTAGGTTTTGATTTCTCTTCCTGTTGGCAGTTTTCCCCAGTTACCTAGTGCTTCTTGGCTTTCTGCTTTGATTTAAGGGTCAAGTACTAAACGGCTGGCCTGAAGTTCCGAGTGTATGGCTTAGTTAACTGGCAAGTTTCACCTGGAGTGATTGGTGGTTGGATGGATATGATTGTGTCCTTGGACCTGTGTTTTTTCTTTCAGACACATCAGTTCTCAAGAGATTGGTTCTTCCATCTCATCCGGTGGTGTGCTGGGGGACAAGGAGAGAAGGATTTGGGAGGACCTCCTCTTCCTCATGCTGACTTCATTCTTTCCCTCTGTCTTCAGCCTCGTGCTTTACCTTCTCTCTCCTCTTTACTCCTAAGTCCGGAGACTCGAGTTCGATTTTTGCCATCAGGGAAATGCCCCGTATCCCAGCTGGATGGAGGATTGTGGACGCCTCAGTGCCAAGGACTGAGCGGATCTGGAGGTCTGGCCCTCCGTATGGGAGTCTAATCAGTCCTGCCTCAGCCTCTCTCCTCACTCCTGTTTCCTGAAATAGGTGGAATTTCTGGGATTTTCTGTGGTCTTCATCCTTAATAAACCATTGACTTAAATACAGTGAGTTTTAAGCTCCTTGTTTGGATAAACAATGGACACTGAGCACATGCAATGTGCAATCACCATGCTGGGCATCGTCTGGGGAGTGTGATGGTTTGGTGAGGTCGACCATCAGTGACGGGGACATGTAGGGACTTATTCAGGATTGAGTAGAAAAAATTGGGGCAGACTAGTCAGAAAAGTCTCTACGTGCTGTACCTTGGGGACTGAATTCATCTGTGGGCAACGAGGCACCTATGAAGGGTTTGAAACGGAGAAGTCAGATGTCCAGCAGGAAGTTCAAAGAGGACATATTCACCAAAGTTTCCTCTCTCTCCTTTCATTCTCACTCCTTTTCTCCTTGTATCCTTTTCCTTCTCTCACAATCTTTCTAATACACACTTTCATTTGTAAATCTCCCAAGTAGATTTTCTTGCTATGAGATTGTAGTATTTTATCATCAAGTAATCCTTCAACTAATCTAGCTACACTTAGCTTACGCCATTTTTTTAGTAACAAATGCGAAGTTCAATTTGTTTAAAGCAGATTTTTTTTTTATTATTAAAATGAACAGTTCACACCAATCAAAAGAAGTCAGCACTTAGAATAGCTCAAAATGGATAGACATAGAGATTTGGAACATATTTTGATAACTGAACAGGAGGACAGCTTCAAGATTTGTGACTAAAGGTTGTCCAAGTTTCCCATATTTTAAAGATTTGCAGGCAAGCTCAAAACCTGTTTGAAATAAGGAACTCCTGTCTCAGATGCCGATCACACTTGTCCTATGTATAGATCGTGCTTATTCTATAAATGTCATCCAAGGGAAGGTCAGAGCTACCCACCTGGGCCTTATCTTTGCCAGCTGTGAAAGAGAAAGTTGTGAAGAGAGAGCCTCTAAGAAATTCACATCTCTGGCCATGTATGGAAAAAGGGAAAAGAAATCCAACATGTCGAACACCTGTTGTGTGCCGGGCACTTGCCCTGGCACGCACCTTCCTTCATGCAACAGTGATGAGAGGCAGGTGCTTTTATTACATCTTCAAGTGGCAACACCAAGGCTCAGAAGTCGATGGTCCAGATCACCAAGGTGGAAGGGGAAGCGCGCAGTCTGCACCCAGGGCTCTCCTGGGTCCCACAGCTGCATTTTCAGGTTCCAGGAGAGTGAGAATAAATCGTACGGTTTCTTCTCTTCACAAACAGCCGAGAGAAAAGGGCTCCAGAAAGCTCCTCTGTTCGATGGGAAAGCAGGTCTCTTCGTGTTTCCTTGTCAGCAGTGACAGTCTGCCTTCCCCTGCGTGGTGCAGAGGGTCAATTTAAATCCTCTGAAGTGCCAAGAGCCCCATCTGCTCCTCCATCTGAAACAGGAATATTTTGCTCTTTTTTCTTTTTTTTTTAATCTCGATTTGGTTTTTCAGTGTTTGTGTTGCAGCCTTCAGCCCAGATGCCAATAATGAGGAAAATGTATTAGATGATAAGGGGGAATCAGTGAAATTAAAATGAGCGAGAGAGGCACATGGGAAATGGGAAAAAACAACAACAAAATGAAGTCTTGCTGTACTGTCCAGCCCAGGTGTGAGGAGGAATGAAGGCACATTCCTGAACGATTCCAACAGAACTGGCGAAGGCCCCGCGCCTGCAGGAGAGGGGTCAAGACGGCCCCAGAAGACGTGGCAGGAACACCTTGAAGAGCCTGCCTGAAGATGCAGCCTGCACTGTGGTCCAGCTGCTGTGGATCAGGGATGCTCATATTTTTATGTATGTGAGCCTGAGAAGGGAGTGCTGGGGTAACACACAAAAATGCTGGAATCTGCAAATTATTGGCTTCACATCCGTGTGCAAAGCTGCAACTCTCCATTATGAGAACGTGAGGACAGTGTTTCAGAGAATCGTAGAATTACAGATTTTGAAGCTACCATGCGTGGTTGAAGGAGGGGTGTCAGGAAGTGACGGGTTAAGCACCGGGCCAGAAATGATAGGAACAGGGGGTTGGAACCGCCCAGGTAGGCGTCGCTGGTCAACCTACAAAATCTCCTTAAACCTGTTTCTTCAGCCAGAAAATGGAGCTCAGGATGGTACCATGGAGATGTCAAAAGTTAATGAAATGGTCGTGTTCCATATATCGTGCTGAGGTAACAAGGTGTTAGTAATAATCCCCTAATCTGATGGCTCATTTTACAGCTGGGGAGAAGGATGCCTAAGGAAGGGAAATTATTTCCCATTTTACTTAAAGCAGCAACTATTTAGATTTTTGCATTAATTAAAGCTCTTCCAGGTGAGTTTTTACCACTAATTCTCCGAGGGGCCGGGAACCCCCCGCAGGCTGAGTTATCCTCGCTCCGCAGGTGGGAGCGCACACGTCGCTCGGCAGCTTGCCGTTCTTCCTGGAATATGATGGTTGCTCGTGGATCACAGACTCCCTGGGGCGGGACGGGCGGTCAGAGCATCTTGGCAAACTGCTGCATGGCGATCTTTGGGCTATCAAGGAGTCTTTTTAAGGCTACTTCGGGAGAATAAGTGAGGACTCCACCTTTTCCAATTTTAAAACTAGGCTGCTCTGCAGATATTTTTGTATATGTCAAATACAGGGTTAGATAGATTCTTGTGAAAGTTTGAAAACTCTTGAAGTATGCTCTGAGTCCCTGACTTGACACATACAGAACTATGACTCAGAGGGGTAAAGACATCTGTCTGAGGACACGCAGCTCACTCATCCTGGACAGCCTACTTCCGCTAACCCTCAGACCAGCACCACCACCTCCAAGGTAACACCCCTCCCTTTCAGTTATCAGTGACCCTCATTTGATGAATTGCCTATGGGTATCAGCAGAAAAGCTGAATTTCATACCCATGTAGGCAAGATAATATTTTTGGAACCCCAAAATAATCATTTTGAAAGTATTTATGCAACTATCCCGAGAGCAGTTTATTTAAAAATGTGTCTATTTATGTAAGAACTATAAGATAGGAATTTGATATGTCATCAGTACTTCAAATCCTCCCTTAATTAAAAGTTTAAGGCAAATTAAAATCAGTAATAACAGAATTGTTTCCGAAGATCACAGGCAAGTGTGAAATGGGCATTGATCATAAATGTCTCCTGCTAATAATTTCTAGGGGTTTTAAAGAAATTGGGGGACTGTGTCGTTGAGCATGAGGACACCATAAACTTGACAAGCTGACAACAGCCAGTACTTACTTGCCCTGTGCAGGGAAGACAGAGGAGAGAGGGCATTCCTCATCCGCTCCCTGTGCCCAGGAGGGTGGCAGGTGGACCTCGGGCACTTCTCTGCTTGAGGGAAGGCCACCAGCAGAAACCAGTTCCTTGGAGGACCAGGGTCTGCTCTGAGGAAGGCTGGGCTTGGCCTCCAGAGAGAAGCAGAGGCCGCTGTGTCCCTGTTCCCGAGGAGATGCTGTGACCACTCTGACATCTCAGAATTCCTGGGTCAAGAGCCAACTCCATCCACTCTTCTGGGCACAGCAGATCCTGGCCAGGTGCTTCACGCCCTGCCAGAGGGGTCTTTGACTTCTTTGTTTTTCAACGCAGAAACGCTTTCTTCCCTCTTTGCTTTTCTTTGCAGGTCCCTGGCCTCTTGTTTGGAGTTGCTTGTTTATCTCAACAGTCCTTATTCCTGTGAACTGAGCCTACATATCCTTCCAGAAGCTGGAAGTCTGAAAGCCATCATGGCCCCATGGAGACGCCTCTGGGAAAAATCGCCAGCTCTGTCCTCGACAGCAGGCGTCACTGTTGCAGCAGGAAACCCTGCCAGGCCCCGGCCAGCTCACGGATATTCATAACCAAAGGAGAAAAGGCCCCGCAGGAGACACAGACTTGGCAAAAGGAACTCTGAAATGAATGCGGAACCTCATAAAAGGCTGCAACTCATCCGCGTGTCTTGAAAGGCTGAGCACCTATTCTTTTGGAAGCGAGACAGTGGGACTGGGCCCGGGGGGTAGCCACTAATGAGCCCACAAAAGCGGGCAGCCAGAGCGGCTTCCTCGCCCAGGAGGGGTGGAGGGGAGCAGGGACAGACCCCTCGTCTCCGGGACCGCAGCCTCAGGGGAGTCTTCTGTGCTGTGCCGGGCTCCAGAGCTCAAGCCTTCAATCTCTCGGTGACAACACTCAGCAAGAAGCCGTGTGATGGAACACAGGCAGCTCCCTGGGTTTGCCCAGGGACACCTGGAGAGAGACACAAAGCTGTAGGAGACCCTCCGATGTCTTGCAGCTCATTCTGGTAGAGACAGAACAATGGACTTACTTACAAAACAGAAACGGACTCAAAGGCATATAAAACAAACTATGGTCACTAGAATGTGGGATGTGGCGGGGAGAGATAAATTAGGAGTTTGGGAGTAGCAGATACAAACTACAATGTATAAAATAGATAAACAACAAGGTCCTACTGTAGAGCACAGGGAACTGTAAAAACCTGTAATGGAAAACAATCTAAAAAAGCATATACGTGTGTGTGTGTGTGTGTGTGTGTGTAACCAAATCACTTTACTGTACACCTGAGACTAACACAACACTGTAAATTGGCCACACTTCAAAAACAGCGCAGTGCAGGTTCCATCGCCCTGACCCCTCCCGGGTCTCGGCTCCCACAACGCAGGGGCGTCCAGTGACTCATGCAGATGTCCTCTGAGGCTGGGGAATTCCACGTGGCTGTGCTGAGACTGCTCACTCGCGTGGGTTCTTTGCAGACAGGGTTGTTCATTTAAAGTCCAAACATCATGAAGTATTAACAAGAAGTCAGAGTTTACCTACCTTTGGGCACACGTGAAAACTGCCTATTTCAGCAGTTGGGACTTGGGAACGCTGACATGCAGCTTAGCTCCCTGTGGTAGGGTTTAAGTACAAGGTACACCCGTGAATAGAGGAGATAAAAGGAAGGAAGACATGGTGGGAGAGTTGGAGTCTGGGGCCAGGTGCTCACCGGCCTTGGCCTGTCATGTTCCCAGGCAGGACCTGGGACCCCAGGAAGCCAGTGCTGGGTGCAGGCTGGGACCACAACTGCTGTTTAGTGAGGGGCTCATTCTGAACACAAGCCACACTTCTTAAGGGTGCCCCCCACCCCTGCTCCTGACATCTGAAGCCAGTGAAGAAGACACAGGGATCATTTCCATATAAAATAAGCAACAGGTTTATACTGTAGAGCACAGGGAACTATACGTAATATCTTGTGTAACTTATAGTGAAAAAGAATGAAAACAAGTATATGTATATTCATATATGACTGAAGCATTGTACTGTGCACCAGAAACTGACACAACATTGTAAACTGATTGTACTTATATATATATATATATATATATAAATTTTATATATATATAAAATTTAAAAAATAGCAGAAAAGGTGGGTTAATCCTTGGCCAGCCTTCCTCAAGCACAGAGCTCAAGGCTGTAAGCGATGGTACAGGTGGTGTCAGAGCTATTTTGTGCAGAATCCTGAAGCCGGTCCCACTTAAACAAGACAAGGTTTTGACCTTAATCATCACTGACTGTCAAGGGCATGGGGAGGAGAAGGGACGTCCCGGGGCTGAGTCCTTTGAGGCCTCCTCTCAGACAAGCCCAGGGCGGTCAGGGACCCGCATCCCGGGCAGTGCGCCTGCTCTGGTGGCCGTTAGGTCCAGCCCCCTCTCCCAGGCGTCACCGAGGCCATTTCCCATTAAACCGCGCTGCTCCCACTGCTCTGTGATGAAATGCTAATCAGCCTCGATTCTAAGTCGGAGGAGACCTGTACGAGACGGTGGGGTCAGTGGTCAGTCTTACATCCATTCACTCATCCTTCAGTTGAGATCAGGGGTTTCACGCCTTAACTGCAGAGCCGGATTTCTCATCTCTTCCCCCCGGGAAGAGCAAGACACTGTGAATCTTGCTACGTGTTTATCAGAAAGATGCGGGAGACCTGCGGTTGGACAGAATCGCTGTGGAGACCCTGAGCTGCCCTGGCGAGGAGACGTGTGGGCCCGAGGGTCCTCCTGATGCCCCCAGCAGGCCTGTGGGTAGACGTGGGCCCGCGTACAAGCAGCCCTATTTTACAGAACATGCCGCAGGTGAGAGTGGTGGAAACAGCACAGAAGGAGCTGGAGGTGGGTTTGGGGGCAGGGTGGAGTCTCCATGAGTTCTGCTCTCCCAGTCATCTCCCCTGCTGTCCCCTCCCTTGGAGGCCACAGTGAAGAGCATGGGACCAGTGTTAACGTCTGGGGGTGGGGGGGTGCTTCAGGCCTCCTCTGTCAGACAAGCCGTGGTCTCACTCAGCCGCCCGACGGTTTGGTTGGGAGGGGCCACGAGGTTGGGCTTGCTCTGGAGTCTTGTCCCACGACAGTGTCCCCACATGTGACAGGCCGTGTGAGGCAGAGACATCACATGACGTGCAGGCAGCACCACCGCGGGGAGCCGCAGCCCCGAGCCCACGCGCCCCTTGTCCGGGCTGCCTTCTCCCTGGGGTGCTGACTTAGCCTGTTCACCTTCCTTCTCACCAGAACTTGGGTGAAGAGCTCCAAAGGCAGCTTCAGGCAGATCAAACATCGATTTCTAACAACACCCAGGGTTTCTTTAACTCAACATTTCTGAACGTGACAAGAGGATTAGTTGAGAATGGGCAGCCCTACACGGCAGAATGAGGGAAAACCAGCACATCTGATTCACCCCGCACAACTTCAGGCACTATCTGTGCGGTGGTTCTAGCGTGGATTTCCTCAGTTAAGCGTGACTAAGACGAGCGTTCCTGTGGAGGCCTTTCCCAGGTTCTCCTTAACCTCAGCCAAGCTCTGCTGGTCGGCTGCCAGAGGTGGCCTGCCCACGGCCCAACGCCAATACGTGCTAGGCTGTAACTTCCTCCTGTTATGTTCTTTCAAGAATTTTTCAGGAAGTCCTTGATTTCTAATTTCAGTTCCTAAAATATAACCAGAAGCAGCTCCTCCGTGCCAACCGCCTTTCTGTAAGAGCTTCTTCCCCTCCCTCTGCTTGGCCTTCCGCAGCCGACGACCTGACGGGGTGGAGTGGGGGCGGGAGGGGTAAGCGCCTCTTTGTCTGCTTGGTGCCCTGAGCTGGGCGTGTATCTCTGTGTCTTTTACCGACGGCCCCTCCCTGACTCATTATAAACCTTCTGTGCTTCCTGAGTTATAAATACTGGCAGAGTTCCTTACAAATCTGTGGGGTTCAGACTGTTTGCATGTGTTGCTGTTTGAAGACTAAGTTCAGTTCTGAAGTGATGAGAGAGTCATGTCCTCCCCTCTTCGGACATGGACCACCTTCCTTGGTGGAAGCGGCTCGGGGCTTCAGCATTCAACCAGTCCCTGCCTGTTGACGGATAACCTAGTCATTGACTGACTGGCTGTTTCATCTGCGTCCAGGTGGAACACACACTGAGCTCGCTCCAAGTCTCATCACCCATCCAGGTGCTGGTCTGTGGGAGGCTGAAGCTGAACTCCCAGATGCCCACTTTACCTGTGAGCCTAGGCCGCCAGGGCGCTCACAGGTCTCCCCAGTCGCCCGCAGGGCAGATGTCCTCATCAGAAGGCAAGCCCGGAAGGAAGTCTTCACCCAGTCAAAGTGAGGGGAGGCGTCTCCTTCAGCCTCCACCACTCTGTCTTCTGGAAGATGAGTGGATTTTATCAAAACACCAACCATACATTTTGAATGAAAACAGAAAATAAAAACAGGCAATTATTCCAAGTAAAAGGACCACCACGGAGCTGCTGGCCACAGACATTGCCTTGTGTTTGCCTTGTTCAGTACGCAGGACCCCAGGAGCCAGGAAACCTGGGTCTTTTCCCAGGAACTGTATGTGGTGGGGGCCCTGGGACACAGTCTGCTCCCTTGGCTCTGCGATTCTCTGCTTCTGAGCAGAGATGTAGCCAGGAATGCGCAGCTCTCGAGTTACATCCTTTGGGTTTCCTTTTTGAAGTAGACGTTGGACATTGAGAAGACAGTGAGGCTGAAAATGGGGAGAAACTTGGAGGGAAAGCATTTAAAGAAATAGTATGAAAAATGTCCAGCATAAAGTCCAAATAGCCTAAAGACTTGCGCTGGATTATGTGTGTGTTGAAGGTGGCTTGAAAGGAGCAGGCTGAATTAAGACAAAATGAGCCCCCGTTTTCCTGTGCTGCTGAGATGAACAATGGTAAAGTAGAATGACAACGTACAGTGTTGAAGAGGCTGGGGGGTGAGGCACACTTGCACATGGATTGTGCGAGAATAACTTGTAACCTCTCTACAAACTGCATTAAAAGCTTTACAAATGTTCACTGCTTTGACCTGCTTCTATGGGTTTATATTAAGGACATTATTAGCCAAGTGCCAAAATATGTCTACACAAGATGTTCATCCAAGTGTTTTTAAAAATAAAAACAACCAAAATTAATCAACTGGAATCTTAATTTAAGGCTGTGTAGAAATCATCCTAGTATCACACCCATTTGATGGAGTGGCACCACCACTGAAATAACAATGAACAGTATGTGAACATTATAATGAACACAGTGGTGGAATTATTACTATGAAAACCTGCTAATATATTTCCGAAAGCATACAAAGCGTGGTTTCATTGTGTAATATAAACATGTATATTAAAAATCTATGGGAAATGAAAAACACAGGCTCCAAAAAAGGTTATGAGGAGATACAATGGTGCCCCCACCCCTGCAACAATTGGGTTAATTGGTCAAATCAAGTTGACGTTAACATTGCCTTATTTCTGAAGAGATTGCACGGAATGTTTTCTACTTTTTCTTTTTTTCCTTCTCTTTATTTTCTATTTTCTCCAAATAAGACTGCATTATTTGTGTACTAAAGTAATAAAAGTTAAAACACAAATAAGTAAAATGTCAACCTGAATTTGAACATCTTTTCCTTAAAAGAAGAAATCAACAGTTATTCGACCTTTGTTTTAAAAGGGATTTCTTTGTAAACTGAAGGTTTTTCAGTTGAGGACCCTTTGAGTCTCCCTCCCAGTCCTTTCCCAGCTACTATTTGGAGATGCCAGCCGCCATCTGTTCACGTGTTGACCCAGATCATCGGGGAAGTGAAATTGTGCTTCAAGAAGAAGCACAGAGGAGAATTCTGAGACTTAAACTACAGTCAAAGCACAAAAAGCTCTTCCTGAGAGAAAACTTAGGGAGTTTGGGTTGTCAGTTTGTTTCCCTCCAGTTTGATTTTACTTTCGTAGCTCCTCCTGAAAAGATGTGGTTGGTAAGCTGGACAGGATATATGTTCAAATGGCTTCAACTGTATTCTCTTGCTGTTAAGAAAACTGTCCTGTGTCCATGAGGAGACACATGAAGATGCGTGGAGTGCGACTCGATGCATTTAACACCTGTTCCACCCTGAGTGTGAACTAATCAGAATGAATGCTGGTTGTTCAAAAAAAAAAAAAATAGTGCTTGGGATCACAGTTGCATGCTGGCAGAGTGCCAGGGGAACTCAGGTATGTCCACACGTCTCCCCACTGAGCCATTTGGTTTGGAAGAGCACTTGTTTTTTCTTTGTCGCAGCAGGAAGATCTGCAGTAATTCAGGACCTCTGCTAAGGCAACCCTTCACTTGGAATTCGTATTAATTTCTACTCCTCATTCACGTGGACCTTCTTCAGCTTGATGGCGATGGTCTGGTCCAGTTAAGAGCATCTTTGGATTCTGACAAAGAGCATTTGAACCTCGTTGCAGTCCTCATCAACTACATGTCCTTTGGCAAACTACTTCAACTTTAGAGGCTCAGTTTCCTAAACCACAAAATGGGGGTGATGTTATTTATCTTGCCCAGCTGTAGTGCAGTTGGGGTCATATAAGCTATGCAAGACATCTGCGGGGCCAGCAAGATCGCAGCTCGACAGTAGCAGTTGTTCTTGTAAATATCATTACTAAAACAAAGTTGGCTATTAGACAAAAACCTGCTTCACATGAAGGCAGTTTCTGAATATAAAGTAATCTAAAAAAACAAGCTAATTCTGCAGCCAGTGCAAATATTAATTATCAGTCTAGCGAGAAGCAGGGCATGATGCTGAATGTCAAAGTGCCAGAATGTCTCCTAGGTACCAGACAGGCGCACCTTGTAAATTTGTTGTTAAGGGGCCCCAGGAGCTGAGAGAGACGACAAAAATCTGTGTGAAGAAGAAATTCTCACTGACTAAATCAAGCCTCCGCAGTTTTGTAAAAACCTGCTACCTTTGTGAGCTTTGCTTTAGAGTTTGTGATGGTGTCTGTATAGTTAACGGTTTTCTACAGGTGAAAATTTACCCCTTCAAATCAGCTTTGGCAAAATGTTTCCATTTAAGTGACAAGATCTTCTCATTGTGGACCTTAGACTAGAGACTTGGGAGAAGAAATTGAAATTTCTTTCTGAGTTTTAGTTCAACTCCCTAGAAATTTTGCAGCTGGCTCTGTCTTCAAAATCAATCCATTATACTGCGTTATCAAGGGGAGAAGGTCAAGATTATTTGGTATTTTCGTATAAATATAGGGAAATTTAAGAGATTAAACCCAATGAGAAAGAAGTCAGGATTGTGTGTTGAAAAAGCCAATGTTTTTGAATTCAAATAAGCCTGTATTTGATTTCTAGTTTCAAACTGAGTATGTGACCTCAGGCCCTATAGGTAAATCGTGGACTATTTTTCCTACCTGATGGTGTGAAGGAGAAATTCTCACTGACTAAATCAAGCTACCTTTGGACTCACTAAAGACAGGGAGGGGCTCATTTTTAAAACAGTGACCGAGTGAGAATCCATTGCAGCGATGATCTGTGTAGGAGCCCTTCCACGTGGCCCGGTGTGTGACTCTCACCATAAACGTGCCCTCCCCAGGACAGCTTCTGAACTGAAATTTCTTCAGAGTGTTTGGCTGCTCCCTGGGTGCCTGGCCGTCCAGAATGAAAACCCTGCAGGGCTGCCCAGAATCTCACACTTCTGCTTCTTTTGTAAAAGGGGATCCAGTGCCTAAAGACAAAGCCCACATTTTAGGCAGGATGTAGGTGAGGGCAATAGAGGCCACATCACGCTGTTTGCATGGACCTGCTCTGAGGAGCTGGGACCTGGGATCCGTCCCCGCCCTACCTGGCGCGTGCGTGCTGTGGGACCTGCGGTGTGCTTGCAGAACGTCTTAGCAAGGCGTGCTTCCTTCCTGGTGAATCTCCTCATCTGCCATCCTATCTGAGGTCCCCACCTGCTCCCCGATCTACAGTTGCAGACCCTCCATCTGCCCAAGCCTAGGATTGCATTCGAATGTCACCCATTCAATAAAGAAATAACGAAGGAATAGCTAGTTGTAGCCTCTCCTGTACAAAAGCTTTCAGGAGCTTAGGAAGCTGGGCCCGTTCACACACTGGAGGAGGTTCCTAGCGGGAGAGCGAAACTCAGCTGAGGGCTCTGCCCTGGGTGTCTTATGCTTCACACCTCAACCAATAGTTTGCAGCTCCTCCCATTGTTAGCAAACACTAAAATCCTTCAGTTGAGACGCTTATGTTCCCCAACATTACTTCATATTATTTCATCATAATTAAGAAGCTCTGTTTATCTTCCAAAAGTTAACGCGTAACTGTGTCTAATAACATGCCTTTACCTATACACTTGTGGTTAGAGAGATCTACTGCTCTTTTTCATGGAAAAGCTTCTTTTTAGTAATCAGCCTCTTGGTTCTAATGACATTGTATTTATAACTCCCAAAACATATAACAACGTCCAACACTTTTTTGGTGTACGTTTTGTGCCTGGCCTCACCCTAAGATGCTTAACGCATTTCATCCTCATGAAAAATCTACAAGCTTGGGAAGGCAGTGTTATTATCTCCATTTTATTGATGGGAAAACTGAGGCACTGAGAGATTATCTTGTCCACAGTCATAGGCTTGTCAGTGGTGGAAGATGTAATTGAGCCCAAGCAGGGTGAGTCCAGTAGGTGCGGAACCACCGCACTGTATGGCTTTTCACAAAAAAAAAAAATGGAGTTCATTCGGTTACGATGCACAGGCTTGGGAGCTAAGAGCCCCCGACTTCGTCTTCATGCCCCCCCGGGGGCAGCCCTAACAGCGGTTCTGTGCTGGCCCTCGGACCTTCCCTTTGTTCCAGCTACACTACTCTTTGGTGTTTTTCTGTAGTCCTGTTACTCTAAGCAGCTTCTATACTCCCAAATGTGTATCTGAGCCCCTCCCCTGAGCTCCAGCCTCTGCAGCTACCTACCTACTCGATACCTCTTGCTGGATATTTAACTGCATCACCACTCAGCACATCGAAAACCAGTCTCCTCATTCCTCCATCTCTAAGCTCAGAACTCCCTCCCCATCTCAGTAAACAACAATCTGTCCTTACAGTTGCCCAGTCCAAGCACTGGAAGTCAGTCACCTTGGACTCCTCGCCTTTTCTAACAGTTCATTTGGCGCGTCCCCCTGGACCCAGCTTCACAGTAAATCCAGAATCTGGACCTCTCCCCATTTCCATTTCCACACCCTGACTCGTCATCTCTCACGTGGAATATTGCAACTGCTCCAAAGTTGTCCATGCTTCTCCTCTCCCCTCTGTAACCTGGTCTCTTCCTAACATAGGAACCCAGTGATCTCTTCACATGGAAGTCTCATCATCTCAGTCCTTTGCTCACAACCTGATGGTCTCCATCTCCCCTTAAATAAAGGCTGCAAGTCCTCCCTGACCTGAACCCCTGCGGCTCCGCAGGCCAGCTCCTCCACACCTGTCCATCCAGCATCCCCGACGTCCTCCTTCCTCCCTGGACGTCCCGAGCAGGCGTCCACTCCGGGGTCTCTTCCTGTGCTTCCTCTTTTGGATACTCTGCCTTCAGGTAGTCTCATGGCTTCCTTCTCTCTTTCCCTGAGGTCTTTGCTAAAACACCACTGTACCAATACCCGTGGGCACTCTAATTACACCCCCCCCTCGCCTCTCCTGGAATTCCTTCTCCCTTACCCTGCGTTACTGTCCTTCAAAACATTTAATACCATCTAGCATGCCTTGTCATTTTGATCGTTCACTGTCTACCCCCTCCCATGCACCCCCTACCAAGACACTGTTTCATGAGGACAGGGGATTTATGTTGCCTTTGTTGCTGCCCAGAGAAGTCAGCTAATAAGTGTTTGTAGAATAAAATGATGGGTAACTCTCCTAGAAGCTTGCAGCATTCGTGGAGCACCACCACCTGGGATCAGCAGAGGGATGCAGGGACAGTGGGGCGGGAGCTGGGGTGTAAGGGAGGGAAGCAGGAGCCAGGTCAGGCCCGGCTGCTGAGCTGACGGCAGACCCTGAGAGCCAGGGTCTAAGCGACACTGTCCCAGTGTAGCAAGGGGTCTTAGTGGCGGGAACAGACTTTTGCTTGATCCATGCCAGCATCCAGGAAGACCTACTCCGAAAGGTGGGATGCACGAGGTGACGTTTGCAGTGAAGACAGCAAAAAGTTCAGTCTATTTGTAGTCTAAGGCAGTATGAGAATGGGGATGTGAAAAGAGCTGGGCAGGGAGCTGGGACTGAGCAGCAGGGCAGGAAGGAATCACAGCAAAGCAGCAGGAATGGAGGGAGGGTCCCAGCACAGCTGGGTCCACATGGGAGGTATGGGGGTGAAGGAGGCGGCAGGCAGCACTCTGTCTACACAGACCGGACTCCGGGTCTGGGCAAACCCCTCTTCTGCTAAATGCAGACTCCCACGCTCCCGGCGGCCAGGTCCTAGAGCTTCCTCCCTTGGGGGCTGGGATGCGGCAGGTGCTGGGAGGCGGCACCTGGAGCCGGCGAAGCTGGGGAAGGCAGGGCCGACACCGGTCGCTGCAGCATAACAGATTACCTTTCCGGAGGTTTCCTCAGCTTATGTTTATGGTACTCACCGTCTGTTCTTTTTGGGTTGTTTGTTTGTTTAAAGGAAGATTAAATAACCTCACACAACATCATGCCACTTGAAAATAAAATGAATCTGAGGTTGTTTACCTCATTATTTCCTTGTGAGAACAAACGCCTCTGTCTCCTGCCCGCCTCTCCCAGGTGGGCCCGCCGTCAGAATTCTCCCGTTAGAGCAACCTTGCCACCGAGTGCACATCATCCTTTCTCGCGTGCAGGTGTTTTTCATGGCTCTTAGGGGCTCCTACAGCCCTTCTCTTCCAAGAAGCCTTCTCTGTGAATCTCAGGTCCCATTCGCTCTCCCCTGCGACCAGCCGGCAGCCCAGGCTACTGAAAATGGGACATATTTTTCCTTCCCGTGGTGCCCCAACTCACTCCTTGCTTATGTTTCTAGCCCGGATTTCTACTCTGAGCCCAGACCAACAGCTTGGTTGACACCTTCACTTGTATATCATTTCTAACTTCAAAATTAACATTCTGTCTCTTCAATCCTGGTGTATTTCAGTGCATGACACCGTTATCCATCCTGGAATATGTCATCTGGGTTAGCTTCTGTTTCATCTTGAAAACTGTGTAAAAGCCAGGTATGGCTTATGCCGGTTGGTTAGCAGGTGCAAGCACATGGCATAGACTTAACCTGACAAGGTCAATAATACAACGCAAAATGCCATATTAACTTAGCCCCTGGCAAGGACGGTGGAAGAGCCCTCCACTCTGCTCGGCCAGATTCCTGCCTCGTATGTGTCAGTGACTCACCTAGCCTGGCTACCGGAGAGATCTGTTTCCAGCAGCACCATGAGCCATGCTCCCTGAATGACCTTACTGATGGAAATAATTAAGATGCCATCACTTTACAATTTTTAGAGATATTTTTCCTAGAAATATATAGAAAGCATATTTTTAATTACATCAATAATCCCTTAAGAAATCCTTTCTGAACTTCTCAGAGGCCAAATATAGTGTGAAAGATGGAGGTCAGAGAAGTGAACAGGCCAATACTATAAACTGTCACCTGAGGACGTTTGCTAACGGGGTAAATGGAAGATTCTGTGTTCAAGGCCACACAAGCCAAAGCCTCACCCAAGGTGTGAGGGCCAGTAGCTCTCCCCACCTAACCTGTGATGGCCAGTAGCTTCACGAGTTAACTGGAGTAAACCCACTCCCCAGTTAACTGCATTGAAGACCACTCGCACCAAGTTGGAGTTTCTGAAGGATATAATAGAGAGAATGAGGGAAGAATCAATATTAAAGGATATAATGACCTAAAATTTTCCAGAATTGTTGAAAAAAATCAATCTTTAGATCCAGAAATCCCAATAAATCCCAAGAGGATAAGTACAAAGAAACCCTGACACAGACTCATTAAAACGGAAACCAGAAATAAGTGAAAACAGGGGCAAAAAAAAGACCTTTAAAACAGAAAGAAAAGAAAGATCCACTTACAAAAAGGACAGTTTGATCAAGACCTGATTTCTCAAAAGCCACAGTGGAAGCTGAAAAATCATATTTTTAATATACGAAGAGGAAATAAATGACATGGCAAAATTATACACATATGCATTATGTTATATATAATAGTATAGATAGTTATAATTATATGTATTACATAGTTATATAAGGATTATAAGTAATAATTATAATTCTGTATTATAAATGTATTTTAAAATGAGGACCAAATAAATATTTCCTATTGATAGAAACTGACAATTTTCTTTCAGCCAATATTAGAGAAATTTCTAAAACATGTATTTTGGGCAGAAGGAAAACTACCACTATGGGAAAGTTTGAGAACCATGAAAGACTGAGCAAAGGAAGCAATGAACATGCAGAAGAATCTGAACAGTCAACAATTTCATCCTACAGCGGTTGTGAAGTCTGTGACGTGAAAGAAACAAGAGAGAAACTGAAATCAATGAGAAAGACAAAGACGTCAGAAAACAGGCTGTGGAAAGTAATGCTTTAGGATCTCTGTATTTTAATGAGGAAGGTAAAGTTACGTTAGGTGCTGAGAGGTTAGGTGTGAGTGTCAAATCGTCTATGGTAACCACTAAGAGAATAATGGGATGCATACCTTCCAAACCAGCAGAAGAGAAAAATGACAGAAGGCGTGTGTAACCAATTAAAAGTAAGATGAAGCGAATCAACACGAACAAAATCAGGTGGAAAAGTAAGTACATATGCATGTGTGTATGTATATATGCGTGTAAAAATAATATAATTGAAAATGAACTGATGTGTCCAATTAAAAGGTAAAGATTGCCAGAGTTGCTTAAAGTTGTTTCTATGTATAGATATACATGTTACCTATATGAAGCATATCTGAAACAAAACAATACAGAACAGCAAATCCTAACCCCATAAAACCTATGATGGCTACATGAATGTCAGACACATTAGTCTTTGAGGCAGAAAGCAGTACATGAGAAAGACGTGCCATCTACTGAAACCTACTATGAAAATATAGAATTATATGATATATAAAAAATTAAAGATATAAATATTCTGAAATTCATATGGAATAGTAAATGGCAAAAACAAAGTCAAGATATTGAAGAAGAACGGCATGGTAACTCTAGGGCAGGGGGATAATGGTGGTTTCCATATGAGACATTGAGATTTCTAGCAGACCAGGGGGAGTGGGGCGTGGCTTCAATGATGGACCAGTTCACCAGTGAGACAGAACAAAGATCCCCAAACCTCTGCTTGGTAATGGAAACCTGCCTTATGGGTGCACAGTGTTGCAAATATATAGGAAAAGGAGGACAAGGAGACTATAGGGCGACATCTTTATCATATTAGGGTATAATTTTTAACAAGGTGTAAAAAGTGAAAAAAAACCTGCAAAAATCAAATTCCTTTATAATTAAGAATCTCTCATCTAATAAATAAACCTCAAGAAAAGAGATTATGAATGCTACAAACTGGAATATGTTTTCCAAACATGTAATTGAACTGGGATCAATATGGAGAATGTATAAATGATCGCTACATGTCTGCATGGACGACATAGAAGTCATAAAGCAGGTGTTGAAAAATAATATTTTAAGATCTCTATATTTTAACAAGGAAGATAAAGTTATTTGAAAAAACATGAGCAGCCTAAGAAAAAAAGAGACAAATTGTGAAGACACACTTCACAGAAAAAGAAATTCGAATGGCCAGTAACATATGAAAAAAGTACTCAATTTCATTAATCAGAGAAATGGATGTTAAATACATGTCATTGGACCTTCAAGATTGGCAATGATTTTAAAGAATGCCAAAATCAAGCGCTGACAAAAATGCGGACTAACTGGAATTACTTGAATACTACTAGTAACTCTATAAATTGGTAAAAAGTTTTGGGAAATAATGAACATTATCTAGTGTAGTCGAAGATGAAACTAGCATATGATCCAGCAGTTGTACACCTAGACATATGCCACCAGAAAAAGATACACTGATACACCTTGTGAAATGTTTAAGAACATGGCAAAGTGACGAAAGTGACCCAAATCCTTTACAGAAGAGCAGCGAAATATTCACAAAATTGAATATTCGGCAGTGATGGAAATGGATTGCAGCTATACTCAAGAAATTAATAAATCTTAGGATCAAAATTTTAAATAAAAAAAATCAAGCTGCTGAAGAATACATGCAGTGTAATTTTATTTACATGAAGTCCAAAATTGTGTTTGACTAAGTATTAATTTTGAGGAATAAAATCAATGTGGCAAAGATGCAAACAAACACAAGAGGAGATGGACCCTCATATTTCCACCTCAGTCACTAGTGCTCCTTCCTGTAGTTCTGTGATTCATTTTGCAATCATTTACTGTCAACTGAAAGAATTCCCCTTAGTAGTGTTTGTAGCTACAGTCCGCTGACCACAAATTATCTATTTGTCTGAAAATAACTTTATTTCTGATTTTTATTTTGCCTGTGCCTGTATGAGGCCTATTTTTGGTGGCTATAGGATAATGTCATTTGTTCTTTCTTTCCTGCACTTCTATTATCTTTTGGTTTCCAAGTTTGCTACTGGAAAGCTTTACTGTTGCTCCTTTAAATGTAGTAGAACCTTTTTGCCTAGCTGTTTTCAAGTGTTTGCCATGTGCTTAGTTTTGTTAACTGTAATGTTGTCTGTATTTTCCCGATTTGAGTTTGTTGAGCTTCTTGGATCTGTGAGTTTCTCTCTTTCATCAGATTTGGAAAACCAGTGGGTATCTCTTCAACTATTTTTTCTGTTTTATTCTTTCCCCTTTCTTCGTCTTGGATTCCAGTTACACATAAACCAGGTGATCTAACTCTGTATCCCACCTCTTATGCCCTCCTCTATTAATTTCATTACGTTTTCTCTCTGTGCTCTGCTGAGTCTTTCCTTCTTTTTGATGTGCTGTGTGAATTGGGACTATTGGGATATTGGTACTGAAGTTTTATCTTTCTAACCTGAAGACTCCACAAACATTTTGGAAGTTGAGTTCTTTCTTGCACTGATATAAAAACCAAAGTTGTCAATTTCCTTACACATTAAAAAGTTGCTGTATTTTTGAAATTGCCTTAATACAGGCAAACTGAGCCATGTGTAGACAATGTCTAGATGTTGGGTTCTCATCTACCATAAATTACATGTTTTGGTAGCACTTCGTGTGATTGAATTTTCATTTAAACTTGAATTGCTACTTGTCTCCTAAATTATTGTTTAAAAGTTGACAATATGATGCAGTGTTGAAAAGAAAGGTTGTTTGTATTTAAGAGATTTGCAAATATTAACTACTATATATTAAAATGGATAAAAAAGGAAATTTCTTTTGTATAGCACAGGGAACTATATTCAATATCTTGTAATAACCTTTAATGAAAAAGAATATGAAAACAAATATATATGTATATATATGTGTGTGTGTGTGTGTGTATGTGTGTGTATATGTATATATATATGTGACTGGGACATTATGCTGTACACCAGAAACTGACACATTGTAACTAAGTATATTTCAATAATTTAAAGAAACTGAAAAAAAAAGAGATTACAGGATTACAAACTATATGGCAATAGCAGACAGTCCTGCAAGAAACAATAAACACTAAAATTTGCATATGTAATGCATACATAAATTTGAAGGTAAGAGATACTGATAAGCTTTCTATGGGAATATTACACAGATAGGCAAATATTGAACCTCAAACCCTTCTGAAGGGAAGTTCTTTGACTTTGAAAAACAAGATGATCATTTTAACCAAACCATAAATTCAAACAAGATCCTATAATTCTTCTAAATAGTTAGAATTATATCATGGATGTTAGAGATTAAAGGATTGCTGTCACCCACACAGGTTGTTAAAAATGCACTGTTATCATCTTAATAGTTTATGAAACAAGCTAGGACCATTATGGATGTGGAAGACTGTTTGAAGCAGACTTGCATAAGAATTAATCCCCACTTTGAGCGCAATTCTGAAGAAGAAATTATCGTGTCAATGGAATCCCTTGGCTTTTATAACACAACCTGATCTAATTTCCCTTCAATCACTGCCCACTATTTCTGTTGTGGGTACATCACCTTTAATTGACACACTACATTATCCATTTGCCCAAGACTCCATCCCAAACCCTCTCCTCTTCCCAGTCTAACTTTTCCTTAAGCACCTTCATCCATATCTCTGCCTTTATTACCACATCTTAGATGATGTCACATTGTGTGCTGTGCCCAGACTTCTCCTGTGAGCATCTGTTCTAAGAACCCAAATGACAACTTGGTGTCACCATCTGGTATTTCAGAGGCAGCTCAAGTTCACTATTTTAAAATTTAATCCCGTGGTGTGTTTGCTTCAAACTGTGTTGACTGCTCCACAGAAAGGTACCTACTGTCTTTTATGAAAGCCAGAATCCCCTACATCATGAGGCAGATCCAGCTTGTGACCTGTTTTGTATGGTTCATGAGCTAAGAGTTAGCCAAATGTTTTTAGCACGGTTCCTAAAAATAAGATGCAGAGTAAAATAAACCAGGAAGAACGGTATCAACAGAGTCCACGTGTGGCTTTCAAAACCTAAAATGTAAAAATGTTCAGGGACTCTAGATTTAGACTGGTATTTGACACTTTGCTGTTTGTCTGTGTGCCAAACTAAGACAAAAAAACCCCAATACAATAAACCCAATACAAAAATTTTCAATTTGCTGTTTGAGTATTTCAGAGATCTGTTCAGTTCTGTTTATCACCAGCACACCACCACAGGTGGGAATCCGATGGTCTTGTCTCGAGTACCACAGTGGGCTCCGAATTATGGTTTGTTTCCCTGAATCCATTCTGAGAGAGAGGAGCTTTAGTCCTTTGCCTGTTGCAGCTTATTTGATCACTTTGCACTGGTCCTCAAATAAAGACCAAATTTTTTGTGTGCTTTATAAGACACACTAAGGTCCCTCTCATTTTCGCTGCTCCAGCCACACTGACCTCAGTTCAGTTTCCTAAACATTCCCTTCTTCCTGCCACTGGACCTTTGCACAGATGCTCTTCTTGGGTCTGGAACAGCCTTTACCCCTTCCTCCTTCCTCTTCCTATGAAATGCCACTGTTCCTTCAAATCTCACTTCTGTTCAAGGGTCTAAATCTATCCTCTCTGATCAGGCTGATTTTTATTGCATATTCTCTTTTGTAGCACTTATAACAGATGTAGTTATATATTTGTTTGATTCAGGGCTTAATTATTTTTGCTTTTATTTTAAAATTTACATACAATAAAATTCACTTTTTGATGTTACAGTTCTATGAGTCTTGATAAATTCAAAGAACTATGTAACCACCAGTGCAGAAAAATCACGGCAAATTTCCAACACCCTAAAATAAAACCTCTAATGCTGCCCCTCCCGCCCCACACTTCAGCCCTGGAAACCAGGGATCTACTCCGCAACTTCACAGTTTTGCGTTTTTCAGGATATCACATAGCACGTAGCATTTTGAGTCTGGTTTCTCTCTCTTAACATAATGCATTTGAGTTATCCTTACTAATGCACGTATCAATGATTTGTTCATTTTTATTGCTGAGTAGTATTGACATACCATATTTTATTTATCCATTCACCATTAAAGGTCATTTGGATTATTTCCATTTTTGGTGAATTATAACAGAGCTTCTATAAACCTTAGCATAAAAATTCTAGTGTGAACTTAATCTTTCATTCCTTTTGGGTAAATGCTTACGAGTGTGATTAGTTGGCTGTAAAGTGTATGTTTAAATGTACAAGAAACTGGGAAACTGTTTTCCAGGGTGTTTTACCACTGTGCCTTCTTCCATTAACGCATGAGAGTTCTTGTCACCAAGACTTATTATTTGCAACTATTAGTATTGGTTTTTCAGCCATAGTGTGCAGTGGTAGCTCCTTGTGATTTGAACATGCGTTTCTCTAATGCCAGATAAAGCTGAACATCTTTTCATGTGCTTACTTGCCTTCCACTTACCTTCTTTGATGAAATGTCTGTGAAAATATTTTGCCCATTTTTAAAAATTGGCATGCTTACTTTATAATTGTTGAGTTTTCTGAGTTCCGCACATATTGTGAGGAAAATGGCCTTTATCAGACATGCAAATATCTCCCACTCTACAGCGTGTCTATGTATTCTTTTAGCAATCTTTTTTGAGGAGAAGTTTTAAATTTAGATAAACTCCATCTTCTTCTTTCTTCATAGATCATACTTAGTTAAGAAGGCTGTCTAAGCCTGGGTCATGATGGCTTCTCTCTGATGTTTTCTTCTGAGAGTTTTATAACTGTGCATTTTATATTTATATCTATGATCTGTTTTGAGTTAACTTTTGGATAAAGTACAGGTTGAAATTTGTTTTTTGCTTTTTGTTTCTGTTTGTTTTGGACACGGAAGCCCCACTGGCCCAGTTCCACTTACAGCTATTCTGCTGCTTTGTTTTACACCACTGCCACACTGGTTTTTTAAAGGTGTGCTTAACGACTTCAGTTTTTAATTTAAGTTTTATTTTTATTGAAGCACTGTTAATTAGCAGTGTCACATTTGATTCAGGTGTACAGTATAATGATTCAGTATTTTTACAGATTATGGTCCATTAAAAGTTATTTAAATTAAGTGATTATGATGGCTGTAATCCCCTGTGCTGTTTCGTGTACCTCTGATGCTCATCTATTTCACACTTAGTAGCTGTATCTCTTTAATCCCTTACTCTTAACGTGCCCCTCCCCGCTTCCCTCTCCCCACTGGCGACCGCTAGCTTGTTTTCTGCATCAGTGAGTCTGTTTCTGCTTTGCTATATACATTTGTTTGTGTTATGTCTTAGGTTCCACATCTACAGTATTTGTCTTTCTCTGTCTGGCTTATTTCACGAAGCATAATATACCCTAGGTCTAACCACATTGCTGTGAATGGAAGAATTTCATTCTTTATGTGGCTGAATAATATTCTATTATATATATTCATATGTACATAATATACATGTATCTATATTTATGTCTATTAATATCATACATATCAAGTCTCCCTTATTCATTCATCTGTTGGTGGACATTTGGGTTGCTTCCATACTTTGGCTATTGTAAATAGCGCTGCTTTGAGCATTGGAGCGCATGAATCTTTTCAAATTATTGTGTTCGTTGTTTCTGGAGAGATACACACACACACCACATACCCAGGAGAAGAATTGCTGGATCCTATGGTAGTTCTATTTTTAGTTTTGGGGGAACCTCCATGCTGTTCTCCATAGTGGCTGCACCAGTTTACATCCCCGCCAGCAGTGTAGGAGGGCTCCCTTTTCTCCACACCCTCTCCAGCATCGATGACTTACAGACTTTTTAATGACGGCCATTCTGACAGATGGGAGGTGATATGTCACAGTTGTACAGATGTGTGTTTCTCTAACAATTAGCAATATTGAGCATTTTTTCATGTGCCTATTGGCCATACATATGTCTTCTTTGGAAAAATGTCTGTTCAGGTCTTCTGCCCATTTTTTGATTGGATTGTTTGTTTTTTTGTTATTGAATTCTATGAGCTGTTTATATATTTTGGATATATTAACCCCTTGTCAGTCACATCATTTGCAATATTCTCTCCCATTCTGTAGGTTATCTTTTTGTTTTGTCAAAGGTTTCCTTTGCTGTGAAAAAGCTTTTAAGTTTAATTAGGTCTCATTTATTTATTTTTGGTTTTCTTTCTTTTTCCTTAGGATCCAAAAAATATTGAAATAAGTTGGGCAGTATTTCCTCCTCTGTTTTTTTGGAAAAGATTGTATAGAATTGTAGAATTTCTTTACTAAATGTTTGGTAGGACTTTCTAGTGAAACCATCTGGGCCTGGAGTTTTCGCTGTTGGCAGGTTTTTAACTACGATTTACCTTATTTGTTTGGTATGGGAAGAACCATATTACCTATTTCTTCAGTGAGGTTTGATAATTTGTGACACTCAAAGAATTGTTCCATTTCATCTATATTATTGAACTGAAGAGCACAGAATGGTTCATAGAATTCCGTTATTATTCTTTTAAGTCTTAAGGGTCCCTGGTTATATTCCCTGTTTGATTTTTGAATTAGGTGGTTTGTGTCTTCTCTTTTTCCATGGGCAGTTTGGGTAGCACTTTATCAATTTTATTGAACTTTACAAAGAATGAACTTTTGATTTTATTGATTTTTCTCTCTACTGTTTTTGCAGCCAGTGACTGCTGCATAGCCCTGCAATTTGGTTCACCCCGGGGAGGACAAAGAGGGGAAAAATCCCTGAAAATCACTCTGGCTGTAAGTTGTTACTAAGTTTTACTTCAGTCCTCAGTTCACCTGATATTACTTACTTCTCAGAGGACTCAAGTAACTTGTCTGTCGTGTTCTGCTCAGTTTCAGCCATAATCAGTGGAAGAGGCACGCCGCAGTCCGCTTGCTCCCTCCCGGCTGGCAGTGGGAACCTCTGTGTTGCTGCTGAAGTCTCTTTCATCTACACTGTGAGCTCCCTGAAGGCAGAAAGCTTGCATTTTTTCCCCTTGTTAGTCTGTCCTCTGTGTTTAGCATTGCTGGTACCGCAACGTATGGTATTACAGGTTGCTGAATCCCTCTTTTTCAATATATATTTCATGCACGAATCCTGGTTTCCCACAAAGGTTGTAACTACCTTGATTTTAAACCTTATAAGATGGAATCTTAGAATCAAGGATGTATTAGTTTTCTGTTGCTCCATGACAAATCCTTGCCAGCGTACACATTCCCTGCAGTTTCTGAGGGTCAGGAGCTCAGGCAGGCTCAGCCGAGTGGTCCCTGCGAGTCCCACCAGCCTGTGACTGAGGTGTCGGCTGGGCTGGGCTCTTATCTGAAGGACCGTCAGGGAAGAACCCATCTCCAAGCTCCTTCAGGGTGGCGGGAGAATTTACTTCCTAGGCTTATATGACTGAGGTCCTCAGATTCTCGCTGGCTGCCCTTAGGTCTTCTCGCCATTGGGTCTCCCAGAGCAAGAATTCGGTTTATGACAGGATGCAGCACAAACGACTAGTGAATTAATCCATTCAACTCTAACCTTGCTGAAACTGCTTCCATTGATTCCCTATGATACACTGCATTTTCTATTAAAGATCACATTGGATGTGCTCAACTTACTGAAAATTACTTGCCATGTGATATTTTGACATCGTCATCATCAGTTGGGGAAACTGTAGAAAGCCAAACATACAGTCATGGTTCAGGTTTATTAATTCTGAGGTCAAAGCATAATTTTTCTCCATTTCACTTTATTCATAGCATTCAGAACTTTGAAGTCCTGTTCATATATTATCAATACAATACTGTGTTTTCTGAAGGTTCCCTACCACATAAATGATAAATGCTCCCTCATGGATGACCTCCCTTCCTGAATTTATGTTTAATTTCTTCTAGTTCAGGTCATCTTTTCTATAGATGCTCCTAACTGCTTTTCCTAAATGCAGCAGCACCATCTTTAAATGTTGGTCCTCAGCGTCTTCAGGATTGATTCCCTTCCCTTGATAAGATATGGGGTTTAAAGTCTCCAGGGAGACCAGGGTCAGTGTGCTTCTTTCCTGTCATTGTGGGTTGAAGTAGGGTTGGATTCTGTAAGAATGTCCAAGGTCAAATTAGAAACAATGGGTCTGAAATTTGCAGTGATTACAGGGATGAGATGAAGAAGGAGTCAAGCTGCAGGGTCAGAAGGTGATGGTGAGTGCAAGGGTGGGAAAGCAAGTCACAGTTGGGTAGGTGGGGACGACCAGACATAGGAGGTTAGCCCATGCTAACAGGCCAGAAAAAGGCACAAAAGCATAGTGTAGAATCTTCTTAGCTTGCTACATAGGTCACCTTGACACTTGGCCTTCCCTACTGGTTCTTCCCATCTCCTGATCTGATCCTTTCTGGCCACATTGGGTATCTAACCACTCCCTTAACGTAAAAGCCGGTGTGTGCCTCCTGGTCTTTGTATGTGTTATTTCTAGATCCATTACTAATATAACCTTCTTTATTTAAAATTGCTGAACATCATAATCACCTCTAAAATGGGAGCTGGAGATTATCTCCTCTGAGAAGCATTTGGTCCCTCCTTGTCCTGCACAGTCATCATCAAAGCAGAGACCCACTATAAGGTCTCGCCTGCACAGTGTGAGAGCCCTGCTCATTGAGGACAGACATAGTAGGTTCTTTGAGTGTTTATTTTTTCATTCATCTCAAGTCCAGGGATCTCAGTAGAAGTGAGTGCTGTGGAAGGCTAAGTGCCTCAGTTTTTGTGTTCAAGAAACTGACTAACTGACAAGCAGACGTATCCACAAATGGATAGTGTATGGCAAGAAATGAAAATTGCCATTTTTATAGTACTTTATAAGCCACAATCATTACCTCTTTGCTTCTCACAAGACATATGGGTTAAATAATATTACCATCACTTCACAAATGAGAAAACTGATATACAAATGGGTTAAGAATCCTTTTCAAGGTACACAAAATGTTATGATAACTCACAGAGAAAAAAAATGTGACAATGAGTGTGTATATATCCATGAATGACTGAAAAATTGTGCTGAACACTGGAATTTGACACAACATTGTAAAATGATTATAAATCAATAAAAAATGTTAAAAAAAAGGAATCCTTTTCAAGGGACATGATTATTGTCCGACAGTCATAATTATGAATTTAATTTTAGCTTTTCCACAGCAAATGTTAGGCATTTTCCCCTAACTCATGATGTCTGAACAAAATGAGGGATGAAAATGACTTGTATGGGTGTTTCTGAGGAAGGAATGATTGCTTTTGCTGTGTTGGTTCAGGAAGACTCTACGGAGAGTGTACTCATTGAGATACCCCTGGAAGCACAGAGAAGAGATTGATCAATGATGTAAAAATGAGACACCAGTTTATAAAGTGAGGAAAGAGTGAACATGTTGCATTCGGGGCATGAAGTTTCTGACAGGATAATTTCAGAAAGCTTTAAGTGCTTGCTGGAGTTTCACTCGATCTTGAAGACAACAAAAATATTAATGGCTTTGGAGCAAGAAAATAAAATGATGAGTGTGGTACATCCAAGGTCCCAAGTCAGAGGTGATAAATGGAATGAACTGTTGATGGTTCTTAAGGCAAGATACCCAGATGAACACATCCAGGTGTGATCACCTCTGAGAAATAGAGCGCATTGCTAGTAAAACTGTATTTAGAAAAATGGTCATTATATTACACTCCGAGAAATCTTAATCTGTCTTTGGTATTTGGCAAGAGATAATAATATTTATGGAAGAGAAAATGTGGTTTGGTGTTCTTGACAAATCACCACAGACAATGTATGAGCACCTAGTACATCCCTGGCATTGTCCCAGTGGCAGAAGATGCCACAATGAACAATAAAAAATCCTTCATGAAGCTTGTATTCTAACAATAAATGTGCTCCCAATACAGATATTGGACACTTAATAACAAATAATCATTCTTTTTTGGGGGGAGAGAGAAGGGTGGATGGTGCAAAGGACAAAAAGAGAAGCTGGTCGTGAAAAGAAAATGCCTTATTTTTATTTGGCCTTATTTTAGCTGAACTGGGATGAAGCTAGACAATGCTTTATATCTGAAATGGCTTGAAGAAATTCAGTTGAATGAAAAACAAAATCTTGTGCCTGTGGGCAGCTGGATGAAAAGTTTGAAGCTTTGTTGTTGTTGAGAACACTGGTCATTCTCATCAAACTATTCAAAATATTCTGGTCTCCCACGGCAATGCCCAAGCAGGATGCAGGTAGTGGGGCACATTTTTTTTTCTAAATTTAAAATAAATCCAGAGGGTTTTGTGCCAAATAATCACCAGCTGCTGTGAGATCAATGTGTGTGGAATTATTAACAGGAAGCAAATTACTAACTACAACCTATGGAGAAAATTTGTCTCAGGCAAGAACTTTCTTTAAAGGATTGCACCCAGCATGAAAACATTTAATTTCCCCACAGTCACTCCACAGGGACCCACCAAGGGCACCATTGGTAATAAACAAGAAGATGCTGGCTGCAAAGCTTTGGAATCGCTAACCTGAAATACAGAGAGGGAAGTGTAGCAGAGGAAAAGTGCATTCCATCAACAATACCATCAAGTCTTTGTAGAAAAACTCTCGATTAGTGGATGGGTCCCTGTATGTGACTCCAAGACCTTGTGTTTGGAATGTCCTCAATAAATATTTTCTGTTATTGGTTGGATGAAACATACCTTTACACTCATGAGATACTGGAATTAATCCTGCTAGAGACCACTGGGGCCATCTGAATGAATGTCATTCTTTTTTTATCCAGAGACATATGACCTTGGTCCCAAACCAGTTAGTGGCCTAAGGGGGAACCAGGATATGTATCTCCATAGAAGGGTCCATCACTCAATCTACTTTATCAAAAGGAGTTTAAGAACCCTGTTGACATCCCCAGTCAATCTTTAATGAATAAGAAAATTAGAACATAAAATCACAAAATGCTTACAGAAGAGCAAGGAGAAGGACAGGCTGCATATCCATGGTCCTCTTCTGATGTCTCCCTGATTCTGTGATTCATGTGGACCATGTTATGGAATCATCAGGTCATAACTGGAGAGCCACTGAGAAAGAAGACGAATACTCAGCCCTAAGTTGTCTCAGGTACCTCTGCCACTGCTGAGAGAGTCCACTTTGGCACACAGCCTGCAGAGCAGGGACCAGAAGTAGCCTTCTGACTTCAGGTGGAGGAAGGCAGCACCATAGGAATGGGCAAGAGCTACAGACTCGGGTTCACCTTGTGGTTCTACAATTTACTAACTGCTTAATCTTAAGCACAAATTCCTTAATATTTGAGCTTCTTTGTCCGAATTGGAAAAAATGCCTTTAAGGAGTTCACATTCTAGATTAGAGAGATAGATAAGAGATAGATAAATACACAGACAATCACAAAACCAAATGCCAAATCCAACGTTAGAGCTCTATTTAGGAGACCATGACCGTGTTGGTGATACCAAATAACTAAATTAAAAGTTACAGCTAATAATCTGACAAAGGAGACTGAATGAAATCGTAACAAATTCAATGAATTCAAAAGAACTCAGAAGAAAAATGAAGAACAGATGAAACATCCAGAAAACAAGCATCAAGATGACAGACAAACCGAATGGTAGCAAAAATCTCTTTAAGTGTAAATGGTCTAAACTACCAAGTAAAAAGACAGAGATTGTCATACTGGATTAGAACACAAGACCCAAGTAGACACCACAGGACTTTCAGTACTTTACCAGGCTGTAAAAATAAAGACACTAATATATCAAAACTACAAGTTTGGGAATAATTATCAAATAAAACTGGGGTGACCATATTGTCAGTTAAATTATATTGTAGAAGATAAAAGTGTCCCCAGAGATAAAGAACTTTTAGGAATGATAACAGAGTGAATTAGTCAAGAGGACATAGCAATTGTAAGGGTGAATTCATGTCACAATGAGGCTTCAGAAACATTTAGAAAAACGGAAAGCACTGCAAGGAGAAATAGTCTAAGTGAACAATTACAGTTGGAGGTTTTGATTCCTCGCTAAAAAAGCTGACGGAAAAAGGAGACACAAAGTCAGCAGGAATATATTCATCGTCCTAAATATCTGATTTTGTGGAAGAAATCACATGGATATTGGGATGTTTTAGATCAGCTGACGTTCACCTTCACCTTGGAGGCGTGAGAATAATTTGTCTCCTCTCCTGGTTCCGGTGCAGAGCATTTGTGGAGGACACATACTGAGAGGGCATATTTGGAAGCAAGCCTTCCCAGGAGCACGTGAGGTTCACTGGCATGTGAAGTTGCATTCTGCTCTCACACAATGAACCTGTCGCTAATTAAAGATTTAAGAAATACTGCTGGATGAGTAACATCAGCCCAGATGGCATTTCAAGAAACCTCCGGTGAGTCTTGAGGCAGACGGTGATTCTGCGTGAGTCATCAGCCAGGCGGGGGTCTGGAATGATTGGCCCAACACACTTCAGGTAGAGAAGCGCCTTCGAGGACTGGGGACCTGGCGCCAGGTAGAGGTTCCTCTTGTCTTCCAGAATGTTTTTGTTAGGTTTAGTAACTTAGGAGAAGAGAGATTTTTATTCCTTAAGCTTCGTGGAGATTTCTGTTTGGTTGCCTCGCCTCTTTATAGGAGGACTCGGTGATCACAGTAGTTCAATGTGCGCTTTAAGTCCTGCTGTGCCAAGACCACCATGCTAGATTTGTAGGGCGCGCCGTGGCGGAGAACTTCCCAGAATGTGTTCCTCAGAACCGAAGTCCATTCGCGAAATGGTGGGTAAAGTATTAAAAAGGAAAAAAGGTGGATTTGTAGCCAAATAAAATCAAGAACTATTGGTTCAACAATTAAGGTTTTGATTTTTTTTTTAAATTTAAGGTCGCAGAAGTTATCAGAATCTATAATAATTTAGGAAGTAAAGTGAGTGTCCCTCCAGCCAGGGGTGAACTGAGTTTATCACCGGATTCCCCGAGTATGCCTTTGGGACTATGTCTGACCAGCTGGCGGAGGGGAGGAGTGGAGCAGACCTCCTGTCCCCTGCTCGGGTCAGAGTCTGGGACCTGCAGCTTGGCCGACCTTGTGGTTTGGGGAACCTGCAGTAGCATCAGTTCAGCACAGGTGGGTTCACAGTGATGTGACCTGAAGCTTTGTTGAGAAAAAGTTGCATGATTATAAATGCATTAGGAATTCATGTTTAGAACGAAAACATACATCATGACAACGTGCTAGGATGTTAGGGATTTAGGTCTTAATTTTCTTCCTCTTTGAGCTGTCTTTGGGCAGCTGACCTGCTGTCCTTCCATGGAGATGCTTTGCCCTTGCAAAGCTGTCTCCCACCCCACACACTTGAGGATATTCCCAGCAGCTCTGAGCGCTCATGGAAGGGAGAAGGGTGTCGTGGGCAGCCCGGGCTGCTGGGACCAAACACCAGAGACCGGGTAGCTTACACACAGCAGATCCTCACTTGTCACAGACCTGGAGGTTGGCAAGTCCAAGATCAAGGTGTGGGCACAGTGGGAGTCTGGTGAGAGCCTGCTTCCTGGTTCCCAGGTGGCTGTCTTCCCCCCATGTCCCCACATGAAGAAGGAGTGAATGGGCACTTCCCAGGGTGGCTTTTACAAGGCACTGACCCCATTCATGGAGGCTCCACCCTCAAGTTCTAACCACCCAAAGGCCCCACCTCCTAATACCGTCTCCTTAGGGACTAGGTCTCCACGCAAGGATTTTAGAGGGACGCAAACATTCAGACCACAGCAGCGGAAGAGACTGAAGAGACTGAGGGGCCTTTGGCTCCAATTGCTTCGGGCTAAATGCCCCCTGGTCTGTTCCTCTGGCCCTGGGCTCCTTCCCACAGGGCAGAGAGTAAGGACCCAAGTTCCCGTGTTACAAGTTTAAGTATTTTTACAGTTTATTTAATTCTCCTTTTAAGTTTTCTAATATCAAAAAATAAGCACTTAAAACTATTAAAATACATCTTTAAGTTTGTAACAGTTGCCAACTTAGACTTTATTTAAAATAAATCACAACGAATTTTGTTATAATTTTATAAATCTCCTAGGAAAACACGGGAGCATCTGCATGGATCAAAAAATCAGTTCACCTCAAATCAAGCCAAGTCCATTTCCCTTCTGCTTTACTGGGGACATATTTGAATTTGGGGCTTAAACCCACGGGGAGCAATGTGTTAATTCTCCTTTGCACATTGTTTAGCTCATTGTTGGACTAAGTAAGTGTTAAAAAGGTTAGAGAAGAGCTTGCTGTTCATCCAAGAATATACTAAACACATGTTATAGAATTCTGGAATAAACAGAGTAATAATAATTTAGTTACATTCTGCTTAAATCGATCTGGTGTTAGCTGCCAACAGATCGAATGTCTCCAAAGAAAATCAATGAGAACAATTAAGGGGGACTGAGCATTGGCTTTCCGAGCAGAGATTGAAAGAACGAAATTCATGCCTTCGATGACTAACAGATGACAGCTCCTCTAAGGCTGGGGGGAGGGCCTGCACATCCATGGGAGTGTAACTGGGAAAGACAGAATAAAATTAAGCAAAGGAAAATTGAGCGAAGGAAAATTAAAGCAATCTTAACAGCTATTAAACCATTGAAAAGTCTCCCGAGGGAAGTGATGGAAACCTCCTTGCTTGAGTCATTTCAAAATCGACAAAGCAACGGAAAATGTACTGCGGGGAGCACTCCTGTGCCGGCAGGGAGCGGACACGATGATTTAACAGTTCTTTCTGTCTCTCATTTCCACGTTCTGTGAAATTGTATTGCAGCTAAGAAACAAGATATCCTTCACTCTGACAGTGTGTTTACAGAGGCTTCATCTGAGGCACAAAGTTGAAAAGAAAGAAAAAAAAAGCATTTAAAAATTCTGTCTTCGTATTCTTTTTTATGAATTTGGGTTTCAGGTTGGGTGTAATATTGGGATTTAAGCTGAACTTTGGGTTCCCTCGACTGCACATGTGAAAACTTCCAGAACTTTAATAAGTGAGTAATTCTAAAGTTGCCTTGGTGTCTTGTCCTGGCGTGAAATGGACTACTAGGAGGAGTCAGGTTAGTATCTTCTCGAACTGCCCACGTCAACATCAAAGTGTTACAGCTTAGGAGACAAACATTAACCCAAAACTAATGTTAGCACAGACAGAAAAGAGGAATACAGTGAAGGTACCAGATTCTTCTTTGCACCTGGAAATCTAAAGACAAGTATATAATTAAAAAAAAAAAGTGCCCTTGAATTTATTGGTAGATAAGTCTTGCTTAGAGATATTACAGCTGATCGTAGTAGCCAAGAGAATATTGTGGAAAGAAATCAACAAATGACCCATGCACTGAAGACTTCTGTCAGCTTCACTAAAATCAGCACTGGGTTGTATCTTGAAAGTATTTAAAGACCTTGGTATGAGCCCTAATCAAAAGCTATTTATTATATATTTTTAATTGTTACATTAAACTGTCATCTGACTGATAACTTAGTGTGTTCCAGGCAGGCTAAGCCTTTTACACATAGAATTCTTTCATTCAGCAATACTGAGTTCCTATGCTGGGCTAAACATTGCGCAGCAAGAAATTTTTTTCTTTTTTAGTAAACTTTAGTTTGAATGATTTCTTGATTTGCAGATTTAAGGAAGTAGTGCAGAGAGTTCCCCGACATCCTCTGTGCAGTTTCAGTCTCCCCTAGTGTTATCCTCTCACATGACTACCGTCTGTTTGTCAAAACTAAGACATCAACCAGAGACTTTCCTGGTAAAAAAAACTCCGCGCTTCACTGGATTTCACCAGTTTTTCCCTAATGCCTGCTTTCTGCTCCGGGATGTAGTCGGTTGCCCTCAGTCTTCATGTCTCCTTAGCCTTGTCTGGTCTGTGACAGCTCTCAGGTTGTCCTTGGTTTGATGACCTTGACAGTGTTCAGGTGTCCTCACCAGGTATTTTGCAGAATGTGGATGTATTTTCTCCTGAATAGACTTGGTTAAGGGTATTTGGAAAGAACCTGACAGAGGTGAAGCGTCCTTCTCATCATGTCATGTTGGAGGTAACTGACCTCCACTAGCATCGGCGCCGTACCTGCCGGGGTGCCGGCCAGTTCCTCCAGCGTGAAGTCACTATTTCTGCCCTTCTGTACTCTGTTCTTGGAAGTGAGTCACCAAATGCAGAGCACTCTCCAGGGGGTGGGAGATGGATTAACTGGGTCTCCTATGGGGGGAAGTATCTACAAATGTTTGAGATTTTATGTAAGGAAGGTTGCCTCCTTGCCTTTATTTATTTATATATGCAACCATTTACTTATGTGACTATGGATTTATTTTACCCTATGGATTGTAACCCAATGCTGCCTTCTTTATACTGTTGCTCAAGTGACTTTGGCTATTGATAGCTCCTTCAGATTGACTCATATGTTTCTTTTTTTTTTTTTAAAGGTTATATTCCATTTACATTCATAAAAGGTTGGCTATGTTCCCTGTGCTGTGCAATATAGCCTCGTAGCTTATGTATTTTATACATAGTCGTTTGTACCTCTTAATCCCCTACTCCTGTTCATGTGCTTCTTTGCTGTGTCCCCATCATTTCATTCTTTCAGCACTTCCTTACTTTCTGGAACGATGAGATGCTCCAGGTTCATCTCGGACCACAGGGTTCATCCCAGCCTTCCCTTCTTGCTTACCTGTGATTTCCCTTTCCAACAATAAGAAACTTGATTCCAGCCATCGATCAACCATTTCTTATTTGTCCAGCACCAGTATACATGTAAAGAAGTTTGATAATAATTAACACACTTCGCCATGAGAAGCAAACTTCCAACTAGAGTGCAGTTCCTATGTCTTTAGTCTTACACTTTCCTGTTTAAACAACCTAGGTCAGATCCTCTCCCCTTGCCCCCTTCAGCGAGGCTTTGTCATTCATCTCTGGTACTCCAATTCACTTGGCATTCCATCCTCAGATCCCTAGACCTCCTGGTTTACTTTTTCCTTATCAGTTGGCAAACATTCAGGTTTGCTCTTTGGCACATAAAGCTTCATGGGTTTTGACAAATGCATAGATTCATGCATTGTCCCAGGACCACACAGAATGGTTCCTCCACTCTACTGCCAGACACATACAGAGAATGTGTTCTCCAAGCTGGTGGCTTGTTTTCTCACTTTCTCAGTTGCATCTTTTGTAGAGTAGAAGGTTTAAAATATCATGGCTCCACTTTGCCTTTCTTCTTTAACGATTATGCTTTTTTGTGTGTCTTTTCTGAGAAATTTGTACCTGCCTGAAAAGATATTCTCCTGTGACTTCTTACAGATCTTTCATGGATTTAGCTTTTATGTTTCAGTCTATGATCCATCTCAAACTAAATTTTGTGCAAATGTGAGTTCAGGGTCTGTAATTTGTTTAGTTTTATCCCCCCACCGTATGTTTAGTAAGTCACTGAAGTGCTATTTTTTTCTCAAAAGACTTTTTCTACAGAGATGCCTCGGGTCCTTAGTAAAAAAATCAGTTGAATGTGTATATGTGGGTCTATTTCTGGTCTGTATTCTGTTCTAATAATCTTTTTGTGTGCACATAAACCAGTAACTTTACTTTGTAGTAAGTCTTAACATCAGCTAGTATGCCTTCCCCAACTATGTTTTTCTTTTTGAAGATTATTTTGTATTTTAATTTCTTTGTATTTCCATTTACATTTTAGAATCAACTTGTCAATTTTCATAGTAAATCTTGTTGAAAATTTGAATCCATAGGTCAATTTGGGGAAAATAGATACCCTAAAAATACTGAGCTTTCTAATTTATGAACTTACTGTATCTCTACATTTAGTTAGATTTCCTTTAAACTATCTCAGTACTGCTTTTTATTTTTTAGAAGGAGGTTTGGCATATAATTTTTAAAACTTTATTCTTACTCATTTCAGATTTTTGTATGCAATTATAAATGGAATTAATAAATATAAATATATTCAGATTTTAAAATTTCTGCTTATGTCATTTGGTAATTTTTTCCCAAAGAATCTCCCTATTATATTTCCATTCTCAAAACTTTTGATGTAAAGTCTCTTTAATAATTCTCATCATTTTAATTTCTGTAGGACCTATAGTACGTACTTCTTTCTTACCTGATAACTGGTGTCTTCTTTTTGCTTCTTGATAAGCAATTCTCAGTCTTTATGGTTTCATAAAGCAAGAGCTTTTGCTAATTTTCTGCATTTATGATTGCTCCTATGTTTCCACTTTTTTCTCTTTTCTTGCACTCTTTTGAATTAACAGAAGCTGATTACATTTTTATCTCTGTTAAGTTGTATGTTAATGTAGTTACACATTATTAAAATACAAGATTAAAAAAAATTTTGGTGGGGGAGGTAATTAGGTTTACTTATTTATTTTTTAATGGAGGTGCTGGGTATTGAACCCACAACCTTCATGCTTGCTAAGCACACATTCTGCCGGTGAGCTACATCCTCCCCCTCTAAAATAGAAGATTTTTCTCTTTCCTTGACTTTTGTGTGAAGAGAAGCTTCATTATTACATTTTCATCTCTATCAACTTGTGTGTTATATTTACATTATTATAATGTACTTTTTATATATCATATTATAGATTGATCCTGTTACTGTTTATTTCGACTTGTTACTGCTTAGCATATTTTAGTAATTTCGGTGCTTTCCTCTTAGTGCTAGGACCTTTATCTCCATTTATACCCTTTAGATGTTTGGCGGTTTTTCCTGTGTATTTTAATTCTGCGTATATTTTAGGCTCCATGAGGCTTTAATATTCATGCTTTGCATAGCTCATATAAATGTATATTTAATTACATATTTACTATTTTTTACTCCTCATTCCTTCTGGCATTCCCATGTTTCCATATGGGATATTTTTTCCTTCTTCTCAAAAAATTATCTTAAGTGATTTCTTTAATGATGCCAACTGGCAAAAAATTCTGAGTTTTTTTTTGGCTAGAAATATCTGTATTTAATTTTCTTGTTGCAAGGGTATTTTTGCTGGGTATTGAATTCTATAGAATTCTGTGTTAGCTGTTCCTTTCTTTCATCACTTTGTATTTTTTCTTTTGTGTTTTGTCATTTCTGCTGCGAGATCCCATATCAGTGTAATTATTTCTTTGACGGTGATTTTTCTCTGCTTTCAAAATTTTTCTTTTGCTTTTTCTTTTCAGCAATTTCATTACAATAAGCCTATGAATAATTGTGTTTACATTTTTTTCTGCTCATGGCTTATAGCACTTCTTGAACCAGAACCTTTGGTTTGGAAAAAAAAATTAACAGGTTTTCAACTATGTCCTTTGCACCACTTTTTATTAACAACTTTCCTGGATCTTCAATTCCATACAAATAAACACTTTTTTTCCGGGGGGAGAAAGTTTAATTTGTATGGGATTGAAGGATACCTTTTTTTTTTTTTTTTAATGCTTTTCCCCTATTTTCTATCCTTTTTCTTCTACAAGTCTCAGCCTAGATACTTTCTGCTGACCTGTTTTACTGTTTATTCATTCTCTTTTCTGCTGTGTTAAATGTGCTGGAAACCCCATCTACTGTGTTAAATACTTAGCGTTGGACACTTGTTAAAAATGACAGGCAGATTTTATTCAAACCGTTGCTGTAGAGGAAAGAGACTGTGTAGAACTGAGCTCAACTCCAAACACAGCAAGTGCAGCTGTGGATTTATAGCCAATGGGTAGGAGTTGGCAGATGGAAAATTATTAAGAGGAGTTAATTAAATATCAAAGGTGGGGGGATTTCCATTAAACTGCTTTAGATCCTCACTAAAACTCTACTGGAAAACCAAGGACTGCAGGCCAGGGTGCGGGCCTGGATGGGAAGGGGGCTCAGAGGAGGCTGACTAACGTTTGATCAAAGATAGAGCCGCTGTCAGCTGACATCCTCATGTCCAGTGTGGAATTTTTCAGGTTTAGAATATGGCTGTCCGGGGGTCCCAGGCGTGAGGCTGCAGAGTTGACCACGGACTCCTCTTCCTCCTCTGGTGCTGAAATCCAATTGTCTGCTCTTCAGCACAGCAAACCACCGAGCACTCTGCTCTGCGTTTCGGTGGTTTTATGCTCGGCATCTCACCTGCTTGCTTTATGCACTTTCTGACTTTCACAAACGCCTAGAAAGGGGAAGTTACCTTCAGATCCAGTTAAAAAAAAGTGTTCTTTCAGTGGCTGCAATATACATCTACAGTCACTCTAAGGATACTTCCAAATACTACTACTCTGCTTTCTGGTTAGAGCAGGTGCCTTGTAACAGAATATTCCCAGTTCCTTCCTCCTGTTCCTTATAAAATTGCTGACATTCAGTTCACTTATCCATAAGCTGTAATCGTCAAATACATTGTTGCTGTTAACTTGAATAAGCAATTATGTGTCAGATTCGTTAAGAGTAGGGAAATTAAAAGATTTTATTTTTCCTTCATTTATTCCTCGAATGCGCTTTCTTTCTTACGTGGATCTGAGTTTCTGACTTTTATCTTTTTCCTTCTCTCTGAAGACATTCTTTTGAGATTTCTTGCAAGGCAAGTCTATTGGTGAGAAGGTCCCTCAGTTTTCTTTGCTTGAGAAAGTCTATTTCCCCTTCAGTTTTGGAAGATAATTTCACTGCGTAAAGAAATCCATGTTGCTGGCTCTCTTTTTTCAAAACTTTAAATATTCTATTCCACTTGCTTCTTGCATGTGTCTGAAGAAAAGTCCAGTGCAATTCCTATTTTTGCTCTTCTCTAAGTAAGGTCTTTTTCCCTCTCTGGCTTTTCTCAAGATTTTTCTCTTTGTCTTTGATTTTCTGCAGTTTGAATACGATATGCCTGCGTGTACTTTTTTGTTGTATTTATTCTACTCTGTGTTCTCTGAGCTTCCTGGACCTGTGATTCGGTCTCTGACATTAATTTAGGGCAATTCTCAGTCATTATTGCTCTAACTATTTCTTTTTCTTTCCTTTTACTTTCTTCTCCTCTGATGTTCCCGCTACATGCTATGTCATGCATTTTGTAACTGTCCCACATTTCTTAGCTATTCTGTCCAGTTTTTTTTTCATTCTTTTTTCTTCTTTGCTTTTCAATTTGAGAAATTTCTGTTGACATATTTTCTAGTTTGCTTTTTCTTTCCCCAGCCATGTCTACTGATGAGCCCATTAAACATATTCATTATTTCTGTTGCAGTGTTTCTAACCTACCATCCACTTTTGATTCTTAAGAGTTTCCACCTGTCTGCTTACAAGCCTTGCATGTAAACGTTATCCACTTTTTCCATGAGAGCCCTTAGCATACTAATTACTGTTATTTTAGACTTTTAGACTGATAACTCAAAAATTTGACATATATAGTCTGTTCTGATGCTTGTTTTGCTTCTTCAAATTGTGGGTTTTTTTTTTTTTTTTTTTTTGCAATTTAGAATGCCTTATAGTTTTTTGTTGAAAGGTGGATTTAAGTACTGAGTAAAAGGAACCGAGGCAGATCAGCCTTCAGTGTGAGGATTACGTCTGTCTGGCAGGAGTTAGGCTGTGTTTACTCTTCCATGTAGCTATAGGTGTTAGAGGCTAACATTTTCTCTGTCTTTGTTTTTCTTTCCCCTGTTGTCTGGGTTTCCCTGGAGATTCCTTCTTACGTAGGGTCTGAGCTTTGCTGTTCTTTCAGTTGTGATCTACTGTTCCCTTACAGGTGCCTAAGTGATGTGGTGGCAACAGACAAGGGATGGGAAGCAGCCTGTGGTCTGATGGTGAGGTCTCAGAATGTCGGTGAGCCTGTGTCCCTGGGCTGGGACCGTCACAAGAGCGTGTCAGCTTTTTCCCCCTTAGGTGAGACAGTGAGACCAGAGGGGCCTGGAGTGGGGTTCTCCCTTTCCCCAGATCAGTTAGGCTCTGGCAAAATCATTTCTTTTGAGCCAAGTCTTTTGTTAAGAGAACAGAACATTCTGGCCACATTTCAAAATAGTTATCTTTTCTCTCTCCCTGCTGGATCATGGTGGGGGGCTACTTCTCAGCTCACGCTCACACTGCCCATCTGGTGGAATCTTGGGAATAAAACTCCTGAGTGTGGGTCTTTCCTCCAAGACTGCACCTGCCTCTGGAGGTTTGAAGTCTCCAAATTTGCCACCTTGAACCTACAGTGCTTTGTCAATTACAGTTTAACTTTTTCTATCTTGATAATTATGTGAAATGCACACACACGAAATTACTTACTATATGTGTATGTGCATTAAACACAATATTTGAAATAAAGAGTTCTACTCTATATGCAGTATATACATATACATGGATATATATATATAGTGTGTACGTATATATATATACACCCCTAAACATATTTAAATATACAAACTGATATACAACTAGTATATGTAATATTTATATTCATGTATATACAAATACTGGTTTTAAAATGTATTTCTAGATAAAGGGGAATTATTGCTACAACAAAGAACCTGAAATTCTTTAAATCTCCTGACGTGTGTTCTCTCTCCCCATCCGTCCTCCTATTATCTATAGACCCCTTATCCCCTCTCCCTCTCCTGTGTATCTATTTTTCCCAGCAGCACTCTAAGAGAGTATATAGATTTATGTCCCCAGCAGTTACAACTGAGAAAAGTTGTCTCATTGCATCCTTTTGAAAATATTTAAATTTATTCTTTCCAAATCAAGGATATTCTTAAATTCACCTTCCATATACCTCCATTCAGAGAAGGTGTATTACTCTTTTTGCTTTGTTCTGCTGCTAGCCGCAGTGTTTGGAACGCTGGTAACCGCATTTTGCAAAGCTGACCTCTGACTTTCCGATCTCTCTCTCTCTTTCCTGCCTCTTACACGAGAGCAGACGACAGGGGAGCCCTGTTGGCAGACAATTCAGGTCCAATAATATGTCCATCTCAGAATGTTCTTGGGCTATTGTGTTTGAACAGATTTTTTAAAAAATTCATGGTTCTAGAAATATTAATGAAATGAATATTCATGGTTTACAAAGCATAACCATGTGGAATTTCACAGAAGGGTGCTTGACCTGAGGGAAGCTTCTCCACAATGTGAAGCGCAGCACAACGCTTTCAAAAGGGTCTTGAACACTCCCAGCTCCACTCATTTTGCTCATTTACAATCGGTGACAAGAGTCGAGGGAGCTGTCACTCACTCTCCAGGCTGTGACTAATGCCCAGTTTCAGAGCTGTGCCTCCTCTTCTGTCTTTGTTCAGCTTCAGAGGAATCTGAAGGCTAGTAAAAGGCTCTCTTAGACACGAATCGTAACAATCTCTGTCTCTCTTTACAAGTAAATACCAGTTCTTTCAAACACAGTTCTCTGATGGTCATGGATAGTCTCCGGACCACGGAAGTCCAGAGGGAACCAGTATCACTCATATTGGTGACTTACGCCTAAGCCAAGACACCAGGAGACAAGCTAGAGATGGCGCAGTCCAACCCCTCAATTCACGTAGGAGGAAACCGAGGCTCTGTTACCCGCGGCTCTGTCCGCATTGCACAGCTGGTTGCCTTCAGAGTTAGAACTGGAAACAAATTATGCCAAATCAATTCAATGCCATTTCCATTATCCATTCAGGCCAATGGTCTATTCTCTACTCAAGATCACAGATAACTTGGATCTAATAGTGATGAGGCACCACAGAAGGTAAGCTGTCTTGGAAGGTATGAAAATGCAAACACACTAAGTCTACATTTGATGGGATGAGCTGCCTTGAGAGGTTTTTATGTCCAGCAATTGCCCCCAGGTCTAACAAAGAGTTCACTGCGAAGTTTTAAGAAAAGTCACATATTTAGGGTCAGTTTTCCTCCTGGAGGGCCATCACTCTGTGACTTGCCGTATCACTCTGTACTTTATGCATTAAGGTCCATTTTTATTTAATGAAAGTTACTGCAAGGTTAGGACTCCAGAAATCTCAGCCCAGTAACTCCAATGAAAAATCTTGTTACTTTTCTTTCTTCTCAATCCTATTGCTTTCATTCTTCTACCCATCCGTCTCAGTATTTGGTCTTGTTTCACTGTTTTGTTCCTTTCCTCTCCTGAAGGAGCTCACTATACTACACCTGCACATTTTCTCTCCTTTATTATTTGAGTTATATCCTTTGCATGAGCCAACATCTGCCCTTGGCTCTGCAAGGAACAGGCTTGACTGTAACGTGTCTTGCCTGTGCGAGATGCTCTGAACGGGGCAGAGAAAGACTGGTGTCTTTTCACACTGCCTCCCATGCCCAGAGTCCCGAGCGCACTCAATCAATGCGTGCTCTTTTGCTTTAAATGCAGACGCGTCACTTTCCAATCAAGTATCTGTAAAAACACATCATAAGGTGTGAAAGGTTTTGTCTGCCTGGGAAGCTGTAACGTACTGACTGCCGCTAACATTTATTAAGAGCTCACTATATGATAGACACTCTGTGCTGAAAGCTTCGTATCTCACTTGAATTTCTCACAGGTAGGCAATCTTATCCCATTTGCAAAAAAGCCCCACTCAAACCGGAACCCAGATGTCCCAACTTCCAGCCCTAAACTTTTTCTTGCGACACTCAAAAGTTATCTATGGATTTTAAATGTTGCGTATCAAAGAGTAAATGGTTTTATGAAGCTGAAAGTTACACACGTTTAGTCAAAAAGCCAGTAAAACTGAAAATCCGAGGGTTATTTTCTAGTGATTCCAAAAAACCTCCCAAGCATTCTGTAAGAAAATATATTTACCACAGCTAATAAGACTCTGTGTCTCCACTGTCATTACATTTCTTCAGAGCATTTCCAATAAGAACACTCCAAATTATGCCCCCTCAACTCGCTCATCTGTTCAGTCAATAAGCAACGTTTTATTGCTTTTATGAATTAAGCCCGCTTTGCATCCAGTCATCTCGCAAACATCTGTAGCAGAAGCAGTCTAGGGAGCTTTTGAAAAAATCAATCAGAGGGGAACAGCTTTCACTTCATGCGCTTTTTTTTGTTTGTTTTTTTCTTTTTTAATTTTAATAAAGTATTTACACATGTTTGCTCTGCCTGGAATGGAAACAACGATGGAGGCGGCGGCGGCATCCGGGGCCGGGGGCCCCTGAGCCCGAGCGGCGGTGCGGCCCTGGGCTGGCGCCCTCACGGGAGGACTGACCTGTGGCTGCTGCCTCCTGGTAGAACAGCGCTGAGCAAGGCTGACCTAGTCCTAGTGGAGGCGTTGCTCGTGTGAGTCTCAGTGACCGGGGGAGGATGCCCATTGCCTTCCTTTTAGTCTTTCTATGAGTTTTACACCTGAATGGAAAAAAGAGGGACATTTTCAATCATAACAAAGTAGTTAGATGGTCTTTATAAATGAAAAAAAAAGTTACCTGTGCAGGGGAGCGATTCTGCGTGATTACTCAATGTGGGTTTCAAAAATCGCTGTGAGTGTAAAGTTGGGAAGGAGAGAGAAAGAAGGGGAGAGACTGAGACATCCCACCGATGGATACTGACACTAAAATCTAAAGGGAGATGCTGCGGACCCCAGCTCTTCACAGAGGGAATTCTGAGACCACCGTGGATGCATTAGTTACTTGTAGAAAATCTTAAGTGGGGTGATTTTTTAGTCTTTCCCCTTTGAAATATTTTGGAATTAGTTTGTTTAGCATCTGGCATCTTCTCATGCTGTGTGGTGTTGAAGCCATTTCTGGAGTGTGTACCTCCTCTCTATCCTTGATCGCCAGTGTGGATTATTTCGTTTTTGTGTGTTTAGCCTCCAGGAAGTTACTGTGGTTCAGTGTGGTGGAAGGGAGTGGGGAGGGGGGAGGCAGGGGGCACAGATGGCAGGCCTGACAATGTCGGTTGGGGCAGAAGCTCAATGCTGGTCAACTTCTGAGCCAAAGATGCTTAGGGCTGGAAGAGAACCATTTTAGTTGGAATCTCTCCCTTTATTGATGAGAAATTTAGGGCCAGACCTGTGAAAGCTCTTCAAGGAGAAAACCTCAGAGATTATATTAGAACACGAGGTTCTTTATGTCATCTTGTTTGCTTTCCCGTCTTTACTGCTGGTAGGTTTGAAGATTTTCTTTTAAACAGGGCATTCATAGCACGCTATGAGAAGCATTTCTTACTAACAAGAGAAAGATGGCTTGCAGGCCGTGAGTTCAGCGTGAAGGACAATGCGGGGTCGGGATTTGCGCACTTGGCACAGGGCAACAAAACAGGGCAAAGCAACAGGCCCCAGGACTTCGCTCTTGATGCTGGGACCCTCGGAAGGGGCTGGGGAGGCACTGGGAGAGGAGCTGCGAGGAGGAGGGGTTCTAGGTACCCCTGCAGGTGACCCCAGACTTAAAGGTCCCCCCCACCAGTTACCTAGCAGTAACGCACACATCGGTCCTTTCCGTCCGTCTGAGCTGCATGCTTCTCCAGCCACGGCCAGCAGAGGGCGCCCACGGTGGCGCAGATGCAGTTACCTTCGCGTTGGACCCGGATGGTTTGGGAGGCAAAACCCTAGAGCAGAAATGGAGCCAGAGGTCAAGGTTTTAACCAGAGGCGGTTTTCAGGAAAGTCTGCAGCTGCCACCTGGCAGCGCAGAAGCAGCTCTGACTCATGAACGCACCCTTTGCTCAAGATTTTTCTTGCTGGGAGGCCAAGTTTAACAGACTTTATTCCCCCAGAGCCATTCTTGAATTATTGACTAAAAGGATTCAAGCCCAGAAGCACAGCTCCCTGCCCTCCAAAGGCAACAACCTTGAGCTAAGGCACTTTCAAGTTCCTTTTAAAAAGCTGTAATCCACTTTGCACTGAAGCATAGAACACTTAGAAAGCTGAGGTTTATCACGAAACTTTAAATAAATATTCACCTATGGTTTTCGTGAGTACAGGCATTTGAATGCTATTCTGCTTACTGGGAATACATACCTGCATGTGATGAACAGGTGGCTCCCACAAGCACCGTGTTTAAATGCATTACCTATTAAAAAAAATATGTACTACAACGTTGCTTTGACTAACACCAAAAAAAAGATTATTTTGTAGCAGGAGAAGACTTGAGAATATTTGTGCTTAAGTTACTAGCATCATTACCCCTACCTACTGTTTCATGGTGTCCAGCTCTACCCTTAAAAGGGCAGATAGTAGGACAACTGTACCTATGGTTTACCTACCTTACAATTTTACATGTCAATTATACCTCAGTAAAGCTGAAAATGTGTTAAAATTCTGCTTTTGACTTACTTTCTGGGGCCATTTAGAAACATTGCTGGTTTAAATGGTGAGTCTTCGGTTAATTCCCCCTTGACACCCTCCGCAGCAAAACCGTTCCCCAAGTGTACAAATCACAGACGTCACCGCAAGACGCGGATAAATCTCGAGCGAGGTCCTGCGCGCCACCTCCTGTCCTGCCTTCTCCCACCGCAGCCACGACTGATCTCCGATGACCTTGAGCTTTTCCCCCGGGGACGTGTGTGACGCGCCTCCGGCCACACACCCTGGATCCGTGACTGGGACTCTTCCTGCATTGCTGTCTGTCCTCCGGGGCCAACACCTGTTACACAAACGGGGACTTTATTTTTTTCCTTTTTTCTTAGGTTGGTTGGGAGGGATGTTTCTAGTTCCCCTTTGTGTGGGTGGCCCACTGTGATCACAGACGTCCTAGTAAGTGAAAGCAGGAGGCCGGAGGGTCAGAGGGGAGAGGTGATGACGTGGCAGGAGTCGAGGGAGGGAGAGATGTGCACTGTGACCTCGGCGGGCTGTGCTGCGTGGACCATGCAGACCCCGCCCCTCGGGGTGAGGGCTCCTCCAGTCATGCCCAAATTCACCTACTGCCCGGAATTAATTAAGTGCCGGCTCCGTGCCTGCCTCCCGTTCCCTGGTTCCCCATCCCCTATCCCTTCCTCCGTCCTGAGCACCCCATTCATTATTCTGCTGCTCCCTCCTCCCGGAACACTCTCTTCACGCGGCTCCCAGGACATCGTCTCTGAAGAATCTGTCGGAAGTTAGCAGCAGAGCCCGGAGTGAACTTGTGCACCTGGAATCTTCCTATGGGCAAAGACGTGCACATTCCATATTCAACTGTATATATTTTTGTACATGCAGTGAGGAACCTTGAATATTTTTCTCTAAGATCCTAGAGGGATAAAATGTAAAACAAAAAAAAATTCAGCAGTTGTCAAGTGCGGTTAAAGCTCAGTGGACCTTACCCTTCCTCCCTTGTCTTTTCTTGGAGCCCCTTCAGGGCTGGGAGGGTCTTCAGACAGCGAGTGTCTCAGCACAGGGTGGAAAAACAAACGAAAAAGTGCCTGGGATTTTAGGCTGCAGCACTGACTCAGGAAAAAGAATTTTAAACTTTTTTTTTTTTTTTTTTTGATTTGGGTTAAAAAGAAATTCACAGAAACAGCTGCTTCCATTTCATTTAAAGTTATAAAGGTGGAAACTTTCTGACATGGTTCATTTTCATCACCAGGCAGTGGGGTTGGTAGATAAGACCCTGTGACCGTCTCTGTCTCCCCGTCCCTGCCTCCGTAAACCTCTGAACTTCCCTGAACTTTAATCTTACCTTTTCCCCGGTTCCGGTACATTCAATGCACAGAAGTACAAGGTGAGAAAAGAGCACAAGGTAGAACTTTTAAAAATCCTATTATAGAACAAAGAAATCCAAGCAAAGGCCATGGTTCTTGATTCCACGCTTGGAGGCCAGCTGTATTTGTGATTTTCTTCTTTTTGCTTTCCAGGCTCCCCTTGCACGAAGGCAGTGCCCTAGGAGGAGTGTTTTGGGTGGGAACCCACATCCTCACCCCGTCCTGTGATCCCGTTCACGGAGGCTGCAGGGACCATGCGCGTGCTTTTACTGCAGAGTCTGCGGTCCCTAACCCACCTCCATAGTCACTGCGTTTCCCATCATGCAGCATTTGCTGTCTTTCCCCTCCATCTTAGGAGCCGTTGCCCCAGCCAGTAGCCTGAACCGCATTCACGTCAGCCTCATCCTCCAGCGGCAAAGGGACTGCAGGTAGCCTTGTGGCTGTCTCACGTTTCAATCTGGGGAAGCCGTCCTTGTGCCCCACTTCACAGACGGTCCTCCCTTGGGTGAAAACCATTCAGTACAGGCCAGAAGCATGGAGGATGGGTCATTAGGTATAACTCCCTCCCCCCAAATGAGCCCTGCATCCTGCCAATGGGGGGAAATCTCGTCTTCCACTGCCAGCAGAGCTGACCACACTAGGGGTGAACACCCGCAGCCACAGAACAGAGTGATCAGGGCTCGGAAAGGACCTGGAACTGGGTTCCACGTGAGCAGTCCCTCGGCGCTCCAAGTAAATCTGACCCTGAAGGATGAGTCAGAAGGAACACAGCAAGAACAGAGTTCATGCAGCCAGAGCAGCATTGCTGAGACGCGGAGACACCAGTGCTGCCACTGGTTCCAGACTGGGTGATGCGGACGATGGTTAAAAGGAAGGCAGGTCTGTGTTTGCGTCCTGGTTCTGATCCTTATCAGCTGCGTGGCCCAGGGGAACTCACTCGACTTTTTCTTTGTGTGTGTGTGTGCCTAATCTATTTAAAAAAATAACATTAATAAAAATAGTTAATTACCTCCTTGTATTTTATAAGTATTCAATGATTTAAAGCATATACAGTAGTGTTCCTGTGTCTGGCTCATTTTTAGCGTCCACTTGGGAGACAACATAGGGGCAAGAAGAAAAGGATGAGTTTGGGCGATGAGGTTGACTTGGAACTGAGCCTCTGCTCTGCCGTTTAGACCTCTCCAAGTCTCAGTTTCCTCAGCTGCACAACGAGGGCGGCGGCACCCACCTTGCCAGGTGGCATTAAACATGAGGGAAGTAACATGCGCGCAGCACCTGGTGGCAAACAGCCAGCGGTCAGCGCGTGTGTTCCCTTTACCCCCGGGGAGGTGGCTCATCCCTTTGCAGGGCGCTCGGACCAGCTCTGCCTTGGCTGTTGCCGGGTGGAAAGGGACTCCCTGTGTGAGGCCGTGCGCGCTGAGTGCTGCCGTTTCACGCGGGGCTTGCTCCAGGCCCTCTGCTGCGGTTAGACGTCTAGTTAGAGGCGCCTTCTGCCATATTGATCACATGTGTCCTTGGCGCTGACGTGGATGAGGATGACCACACACTTCCGTGGTTCTGTTTGCTGCCGAGCACGATCGGTCTTGACAAGGTTTAGCCCATCTTTACACCTTCTTTTAAAAGATCGTGTCGAAAGGGGCACATTTATCAAAGAATTTGCCATGCATGGGTTTCAAAGAGCAGCCTAGGGTAATGAATGCTGAAATGTGAACTTTATGGGGGACATGGAGGGTTTAGAGGAGAAGCAAAAGGAGATGTCCCCAATCCCACTGTTTCCCCATTTATACCAGGAGTTAGACATTTAACTTATTTTCCCCCAGATCCCTGCCATGTGCCTCTGATGCCATCTCAGAGTCTCAAGGTTTAATAGGCCGTGAGGTGGAGACGGCCTGACTGTGGCAATCTGACTTCCATCAAACCTTTTCCCAAGAGAAGCTGTGGTCCCGTCCACTCTGGGAAATGCGGGGTGAAGTCGTCGCCACCACTGATGCCTGGAAGGGTGTGTGCTGTGCACATGCCGACTTCACACAGGCAGCCCCTCCTGCTGGCCAGTGCTGTCTGACTCTTCAACACCAGTACACTTTCTCTGAAGTTTTTCATTTTCCTGCAAAGACCAAATGGCCAACAAATACTCATTCTGCAGACGGAAATATGCTTCTTTTTAAACCACTGCCTTTTTGGAAGCTGTGTTTTTGTTTTCATCTTCCCTTTTACCTGCTCTGTCCTCGCTGCCTGCTGCCCTCCCTCCCAATGAGCATCGTGCACTCGGGGAGTTCTTACCTCTGTGGGGAAAGTGGCCAGAGGGGCTGCTGTGAGAAGCTGTTCCACGACTCTCTCCATCCTCTGAAGACACTTCCCTTTCCCCCATGTGCTTCTAGGCATCTTCTTCCAGAGTGGAAGCCATCGGTGCTGCCTCTCATAGCACAATTGGATCTCCCTTTTTCACGAGGCAGAGTGTCCTATATGGGGACTGTGCCAGTCTGTGATTGAGGCGTCTCCAGGGGGTATGTTACCCCTAAGTGAGCGTTCAGAGCGTGCCAGGGAGAGAATGGGAGGGACGGGGTCTCCTCGCCTGGGGCCCAGGGTCAGCTGCTCCTGCCTTACTGCCTCCCTGGGCCCCTTTTTCTCTCTAGAGGGAATCACTGCCTTGGGTGTGGACATTCCTTCACGTTTCGTGTCTGCTCTGCCCTGCGGTGGCCCTTGGCATTTTTCCACTTTCTATGCATCTTTCTTGCAATATAAAGGCCACAACTTATTCACATGTATGTAAGGGGTTCCCCGAATTGGGTTGAGTAGACCAGTGAGACTTCCTGCCCTGGTGCGTCTCAGTCCTGCTGGGGTGCCCTGGTTCGGGCCAGCTTTTCACACAGAGCTGTGATCGCCACGTAGTTTACAACATCAGCAGCATTTTCTCAAGTCTCTCTCCGCACGTGAGCTTCAGGGCACCCACTTTAGAAGCTGAGTTGTTTCTCTCCCTCTGTTTGTTGTTTATTAACCTTTCAAATGTCCTCCCGTATCCTTCATCAAAAAGTATTACTTAAAAACACACACATACTTATCTACAGAAATACTTACATATATAGGAATATACATGAGTTATTACACACATATTTTTCTTGCTCAATCAGTTAAGAAGGTCTTGAGGAATGACACTCCAGAAGCAACAAGCATGCCTAGTGCCCAGGCCTTCTTTTCTAAAACCATCCTCCAAAAAATGGACCCAGAGCTCCTTGGAAAAATGTCTGGTTTTTAGGGTAAGGGCAGAAACTATACAGGATGAGCTTGAAGCATTTTGTAGTACCAAGAAATAAGAAAGGATTAAAACAAAATAAAGCAAATCAAATTAAAAAAACCCACAATAATGGCGGTCTATTGAGGTGACATAGAAGCCAAATGAGAGCTCTCAATGACTAATCCTAGAAAAATCTGAGTAACAAAAATTACAAAGTGTTTAATAAATATTCATGAATCCTTACTGATAAAAATGAATAACTGAATAATGAAATTAATGAGTTAGAAGAGATAAGTTCCCATGTAGGAGAATTCCACATAATTTACGTAGGTATTTTGGTATCAAAGGTGAGGGGCTAAACCTCCCATTCCTCAGATGTGAGCTGCACAGAGTGACTTTCCTTCAAAAGGGCCAGTTTAGATGGGAGAAAGATTAATTCTGCAGAGGAGAAACTGGACAATCAGGACTTCAGCCAAGTGACGAAGGCCGACATCAACAGGGGAAAGCTATGCTGACAGCATATTTACCTTTTATATGATGGGGTAAAAATGGTACTTTACCTCTATGGTCTTATGCCCCAAAACACACAATCCCAGTCTAATCAGAGGGAAAAATATCAATTGGAAAAATCCCAATTAAGGAATCCTCTACAAAATACTTGACCAGTGCTTCTCAAAACTGTTAAAGTCATCAAAACAAAGAAAATCTGTCACATCCAAGAAGAACCTAATGAGACATTACAAATAAATGCCATGTGACATCCTACAAAGGGTCCTAAAACATAAAAAAAGGACCTTAGCTAAACACTAAGGAAAGCTGAATAATCTGTCAGTACTAATGCATCTATATTGGCTCAAAACAATACTTAATTTTAACAAATATGCCACATTGATGTAAGATGCTAATAATAAGAGAAATTGGAAAGGAGGATATGGGAGATCCCTGAACTAGTTTTACAATTTTCTATAAACCTAACAATGTACCAATATAAAACATTTAATACAAATATTTATTGAATGTATAATAAGATTCTAGCCCTACTCTAAACACTGTGTATGTAACAGTGAAAGAGTGGAAGAAAGTGCTGGTCTCGTATATGTATTTTCTTGTGGGATAGGTTTTCTGGGTTCTCTGTATATTGCCCACTAAATTTGGATCTCTGCTCAAGTTAAATTGTCATGAGTGTTATTTTTAGACCTTTAATTTTTCTAGATCATTAGAAACTTACTCAGATATCAGACTGTGGCTGCTCACCCTAACACTGAAGACTAGATGTGAACATCAAAAGTAAAACAGAAAATGTCTTACGGGAATCCCCCAAGAATTGATAGAAATTCCATGCTTATTACTCTTTGGGAAATACAATTATGACTATTCCAACAAAATTCTATCAAATGCGACTTTTTCACTATTAGGTCCTTAAAGAGGACGCTCACGGATCATGGCAGCAAGACGAACAAGAACAAAGAAAACTGACATCAGAAATGTAGATGCAGATGTGAGCAAACGTAATTGTCCAAAGCCGCTTGGTGCGTGAAAACGAATCACACATCCGTCAAAGTCTTTCTGTCTACTGCACATGGTGACAACTGGTGGTCACAAGGATGCTCAGTCAACAGCTGAGAACCAGAATGAAATGGGGAAGGGGACACTCTGGATCCAGACTTCCTGAGTTCAGAGCCCACCCCTGCCACAAAGGCTCTGACAATGTGAGCTGCACCAGACCTTTTCTTGCCTACCTCCTCACTTGTCAGATGAGAGTAATGGTAGACTGCATCTCATAGGCTACTGCAAGAATCAACTAACCGTTCAATGGGCTCAGGTTCATGACTGTCTGCGACATGTCCCTAACAAATATTAACCATGATAATCAAGAAATGGTCAAATAATTTCAGCTTATTGGTGGTGAGCATATATGTAATAAACTGAAAACAAGGTCAAACAAAATCACATAAAAATTAAGTTTTAGACAGTTTCACAAAACCCAGTATATATGATTAACGCATTGTGACCTTTCAAACTACGAATATTAGTTCCTTTCTCTGACACCCATGGGGAGGGAGGAAGGAAAGGAGGGAGGAAGACAAAGAAGCACACAGGGGCTCATTTGCTGGAGTTTGCCCCTTATATGTTTCAAGAGGAGGCCAGGGGATGGGTTGGACGTGCAACGTTCAATTTACGAGACACCTTTATGGTGTATAGGGTTAGCAAAATCAACTTCCCCTAACTTTATTATTGTCTCATTTGTGCTATAAATTATTTTATTTTTTAACTTGGTTGAGGAGAAGGATTCCTGTCCATCTACTTCCAGCGGAGGATTTTTCCAACAACTTACACAGCAGTTTTGTGGCAAACTTTGTGGGTGCTCTCCCATATCTCCTCTCCATCCCCTGCTCCCGTGCACCTCAACCTGACACCTCCACCTCCATGTGTCTGTGACTCTTGGTTCCAGGGTTTTCTTTGCTGCCTGAGCTGTAGTCAGGCAGGCTGGCAGGGAAGGGTGCTCCATGCCACCCAGGGGCAGCCCTCAACCACTGCTGATATGGTTGGTGGGTAAGTGCCCAGGCCCCCCACCCTGTCTGGGAAATAGCTAAAGGGTGGTCTTGTCTGTCTCCCAGAGCCTCCCTGTGGGACTGAGGCTCCGGTTGTCCAAATACTCTCTTTCTTGGGCTCCTCCTTTCCCTACCTCTCTTCCTGCTGGGTTTACCAGCGCTTCCGGGAATCACCTTTTATATAAACAACCTGCAGTCACATCTTTTTGTCTCAGAGTCCACTTCTGGGGAAACCCAACTTAAGACAAATTTTGCAGATTGTTTTGCTTATTTTAAAAATAATCCTTAACCAGTTTCCTTTCCCAAACAGCAATACTAATGTGCAAGCAGAAGTGTGATAGTTGCCATCAAAGTCTTTCATAGCAATGATGTCTGGAAATGATGTCTGTTGCATAAAGAGATAATTTCACCGTAAGTACGTGTGAGGTATGGACCAGCCACTTCCTCGCCTCCTCAAGGCTGCTCTTTTATGTGCTGGGGTTATTTACATTTAGTGATGCAAATGTTCCTTTTTGACCAACAATCATTCTCATCCTGTTAGAATGTTCAAATCACACAGAGAGGTAGGGGCTTGAGGAAGATGGAAAGTTCATATTGAAATAAGGGAGGGAACAGGACCTGGAAGTAAGACCACAGCAATGCTATGATTTCTCACGTTGACTATTTTGTACCTTCCTGGTGTTTTGCTCATAATAATGAAACTCTTCAATGAAACAGACTTATGAACTGGTTTGGGGAGGCAATAAGGTGTGCGGAAGCATCTCTGTCTATCCTGCATGTGGGATACAGCATTCAGATACACCAAGGATGGTGCCAACAACATAAGGAGAGAAGGCAGCCTGTATTTCTAGGGCGAGTGCAGTGTGGGAGGGCGTCTGGGTCCGGGATGGGCACTAGGGGCTGGGGAGCTCAAATGCCATCCTTGTCCCCACACACGTGTCCCTCCAGTCCATAACCTCTTGGCCACCCTGTTCACTCCACCCTCCCCACCATGTTGATTAAGAGCATTGGCAGTTTACGGTAACCTCGGGATACAAGAAATCTGTCTGCACCACTTTTTAATCCTAATTATGAACAAAGTTGTAAAAAATGACTGCACTGTATAATTTCCCTTTTAAAGGTCTCAAAAGAACAAATGGAGTTTTAGAGCGCGAAGCTCTGCATCACAGACTTACAGGGGGATGGCCCCAGGTGTCTGTATAATTGTTCATTTGGAAAGGACCTGTTGAAAATTATTGTGGGAAGAAGGGAAAACCAGCTCCCCCCAAACCAAAGGATTTTGTGAAGTGAAATAGAAGTAAGGGTCCCCTTGAATTGAGCGAGTCCGCAGAGTGAAAGCACCTTCTTACGAGACGGCTAAAAGCAGAGGGTGAAAACAAGTGTTGAACAAGAACATGGGGGTAAGATGTGCCTTGTCTTGGGAGATGCCGCTGTCAAAGCGAGCGCCTGGCAAGGAATCCTGAGAGCGGCGTTAGTGCTGCAAGAACAGCAGGCTCCTTTAGGGTCTCAGGCTCTCTTCAAAATCTGTCTTCACTCTAGAAATGCACTGACTTTTCAGTTCATTAGGACTCAGCCCACTAAAGACTCATAACTGTCTGAGCCTCCGCTGAGAAATTCTGCAGCTGCCACCAACGCGTGTGACTCACAGTATTTTCTCTACTGTCGCAGTGGAGAGGGTCTAGATGCATTCACTTTCAAGGGTTTTCCAGATGTTGCTCTAGCCTAACCAAGAGCCCTAGGAAGCAACAGGTGACCCCCTGTAACTGGGCAGGCTGGCCCTTAAGACAAGGACCGAGAAAGTGTTGACAAGGAGCTCACACTGGATTCAATTACAGCATCAGAAATGGAGGTCCGGGGGTCTTGCCCACAACTGCGAAGGAGATGGGAGCTGTGTTGAGAATCAGATGATAAAGGCGTGTGTTCACCCTCTCACTGCCCCCACCATGCACAGGCACAATGCCGCCTGGGGATGTTCCAGGAAAGGCTGCACTGAGCACTCCTGGTACTTTCTCAGGTATTACAATTGTCACAGCTGCCCTCTATTTGACAGACGAGAAAACTGAAACTGAAAGACATCTCCTTGGCCGGCTTGTTCTGAATTATGCAGTCGTCTCAGGATTTGGGATATCGTGAGAAGTCAATGTTATTTGGACATTAGCTAATTTGATCGTCTTTAACAGTGTCGAAAGTTATTTTACAAGAAGAATAGTAAAACCGTATATAATACAGGCTTTCTACAATGATTTCATGGGGACAGCAACTTAATTTATGTGCGTTGCCTTTGCTTGAAATTCAGGAATTGGATTTAGAGTCTTTAGACAGCTGCTTTCTAGACCCAGGTCTTGAAGTTTTGCTATGCCTCTTGAGTTTTTTCCCTAGGCAGCAGCTCACTGATGGGACATGGCCCTTGTGTGACCCAGAGAGGCTGCAGGTTTTTAAAATATTATTTATTTTTATTGTTGTTACACATATTGCAATTCAGCATGGTGAGCACCTAAAAATGTACTTAAAGTTAAGAGCAAATGGCTCCTGCTTCCTATAAGATACTTTACCTCGTTGATGAGTTGTTAGCCAGTCAATCAGAACAAAGAATAAATCAGATGGTGTCACAACTAAAGAACTGTTCATTTAAAAGCTGACTTTTCTGGAGTATCCCCAATATACATGATGGTAGGATTTGGTTTCAATAAATAATAGTAAAAAAAAAAACAAACCCAGATTTACTGGGAACTCAAAGCTACATCTTTTTTTTTCTGACATCCTACCTTTTTGTAACTTCCACAAAAGTGGTAGAATTCCAACTTAATAGGCAAATATTCTGTGGGATAATGTTAGCTCTACTCGGGGAAAGAAAGAGGCTCAGAAAGATGAGAATCGGGCCTGAGCAGTGTCAGAACAGAAGCGTCACGGGCTAAGACACGGGGCAGCTGTGGGCAGAAGGGTGGAGGAATTCTTCATGAAGAGCGGGGACATTTTGAAGGAGGTCTGAATAAAACTGAGAGGAGGGGGGAGTGGTGAGCATCCAGCTCTCCCAGGTGAGCTCTCCAGGACCTCTCAGCTCAGCGCCAGCACATTGTACCTCCGTCCCTGTGCAGACTGCCTGCGTCACCTTAAAGACAATGTTAGTTTCCGGTGGTGATTATTTTTTTATAGTGTTCTAGTCCCTGAGCAGGCAGCCATCGGGCGTGGAAAGAAGGTGTTTATACTAAACATTCCAGTTTGCTGTTATTAACGGCATTCCTACCGATAAGGCAAGAAAATACATTACTAAAAATTATCTAAAGTGCTAATTGCTGCAGGAGAAAAGTGTTCTTTCCGTCTTCTATCATTTCAGAATTTATGGCACTGACGCTGGGAGCACAGAGAATGGTTGTGACACCATCCCTGATAGATCCCCAAGAAGGAAGATTTAATCAGTGTTACCCTTTCTGGGAAAGAATGAAAAATAGAAATAGAATATATTTTTGTACTCAATTCTTCTCACTCTCTGTTCTCTTCCGTTTCCAGACGGACTCCAGTTTCCAGCAAGGCCAGTTGCATTTCAGAATGTGCATCAGGAAATCTTAGCCTTCAGTCCACAGGGTCTGTTTCAGCGCCAAACCTTCCTTGTATTTTTCTGCAATGTCTAAATAGAAACCGTTCATTCAAATCTTATTCAACTTCCTAGAAATTAGCTATGAAAGTGGGTGAGAGCTACGGTGCTCTCTGCTATCCAATGCAAATGCATGCAAATTTCTTCCTATTAGAATCATTGTCTAGTTGTCATCCTCGCACGGGGCACATCAAAGCCATATGACCTGATTTTTGCACCTGCTGTTTAATTAAATTTACAAGGCAGACACACTCTCCACTCCCGGTGACATGCAAATCCGTTTTTACAGCCACAGCTTCTAATTTACAAGGTAGTTGACTGCTGTGTTTCCCCATCAATAGTGCCCAACTGCTCTTTGTTACACTGAAGATGGAAAAAGCAAGATGTGGCTATCCCTGGGGCAGATGAATTAACAGAAATATGACAAGTCCGTTCCCGCTCTCCTCTGAGCCCCGGTGTTTGCTGTGGAAACGCAGAGGAAGGTAGGGATCGGGGTATTTAATACCAGTAAGAATAGCATGTTTGCTTTTGTTGAGTACCCTCCCCTCACCAGTTTTCACGAAAGGGGCAAGACGCCAAGCCCCTCTGCAGCGGGTGCCTCTCTCTGGCTGCTCTGTAAGTGGGGAGAAGAGGAACCCGTAACACAGCCAGGCCGGTGTGGGTGGCGGAGGAAGACCAAATTCTAAGGCTGCCACCAGCTGTAAGTGTTTTCTGAGAGAGATTTGTCGCCTGAGGATGAGGCCCATGGAGCTATCCCTGGGCTTCTGTCGACGAGGGACGTTTCGTCCTTCAATTGTCTGCATCTCCAGGGGACGGCGGGACGAGGAGCAGAGCGGCGTGCACGCTCAGCTTTGTGTTCCGTGATTATTTGCTGCTGGGCCGTCGTGGTTTTCTTGTTTCCTAAGAGCTGGTGCGCAGACATGGGACTGATTTCCCGGAGAGGTGGCTCAGAAAGAAAAGCCAAAGGAAGAATTTTAAGAGAAAGCTAGCGCTGATGAAAAATGACATCTTTGCCTTTTTCTACTACGTCATCCAACCCAGACACTTACGTGGAAGGATAATGCCTTTTCATTTATTGTCTTTAAAATAATTGAATCAGCATCGTAACTTGTTTACGCTCTGAAAATGCTGAAGGTCCTCACAAAACAGCTTTTGTGAAATGCTATCTTCTGATAAAGGGAAGTGAAGTTCTGAGGGACCACCGATAGGTGGCGCCACACATTCACCGAACCAAACGACACTGCAGGCAAGTTTGGAACAAGCCACATAAATTAAAGCCTTGAGCTGCAACTAACTGTGAGACATATGGGTTGAGTCCCAGGCCTGCCCAAGAATAACTTTGAAGAAAATTTTGTTTTCTGGCAATACAGATGCTAACACACCACAGAACCTTTAAAAAGAATAAATATGTAGATGGTTCATAGCTTTCAGAATAATTTAACCTTCCCCCCTAAATTAAGATAGCATCACAAGGATAAAATAATATAAACTCTGTTTTTCTGCTTTGGGAAAAAAAATGGTGGCTGTGATCCTCTCAAAAAGTTTTTGTCAATTAGTTTTGATTGACTAGCATTTCATTATCTCAGCCTCCTGTATAGAGCAAAGAGGGAATTCATTTTAAAATAAGCTAATCGTTGATGAAGAGGTAATATTTAAAAACAGAGTTCTATGTAGGAAAATGTCATTGTCTGAATTTAGACTTTTTTTTTTTTTTTTGCTTCTTTGTTCTGTGGTATAAAATGCAGTCAACGTGTTCCCATTTAAGAACAAAATGGACTCCTCACAAAATCCCTTATTGCATCATAGTGGGGGCCTCGCCGTCACACTGGAATAGGTGGTGACAGTTTCTGAAAAACAGGATTTACAAAGCTCTTGATTTCAACTCCAAGATGAAGCCGTAGCTTTAAGTAAACCATAACCTTAGAACTAAGGTTTTATCTGCTTTTGGAAAAGGAGTGTTCCCAAAAGTCTTTGACTCGGCGTGTGTTTGCTGGATGTGACGCAAACTGAAGTTACTCTTGACAGGTGGACCGGCTCAGGTGACAGCAGACACGAGGCGGCAGATGAAAGTGTCTCGGCTGATGGAAGCCCCGAGTCCTTCCGAGGAAACAGTGGCCCCTGCGGTGCGAAGGCTGCTGGGAAGGTCTTAGAGGAGAAAGCAAACACTGATACATACTTCTTTGCTGTCTTAAGATGCCAGAGAAGGGCAGTGACATTCGTTTTTATTTATCCTTAAAGCCAATGTCATTAATCCATTTCGCTGCCCTAAAAATATACTCCCTAGCTGGTCAGCCCAGACAAGACCGTCTCTGATCTGCCAAAGTGTATAGACAAGCAGAATTCCTGCAAAGAAAGCACCTTTAAAAGCGATTTCTATGGAGGAATCCGACGGTTGCAGTTTGCTGTTTCTATTTCAGCGTCTTCTCAAATGCAAAGGGAGAAAGAGAAACCACGATTTGAATGCTCGCTCAGGGCCAGGTTTGATGTTATCATTAGTGACTGCCCTTAAGTGTTTAGACACATGTACACATGCGTACATATATTTGCATTGGTAAAAGGTTAAAAATCTTTAAACCTGAATCCCAAAGCAGGGATATCTGAAATGAAACACTTCTAACCACTGTATTTTGATCTCCTTAACCACACAGAACGTATTTTTTTTCAATTTCTTACATCCTGCACAGAGCCTGAAACACGCTAAGGGATCATTAACTATTCGATGTCCCCCCTGGGATCTGACTTTTATTTATGTGTTATGTTTTGACTGATTCACCAAAAGATGTAACTCCCAGGAGCTAAACATCGTGGTGGGTGCCAGGAAGGATGCAGACCTGAAAACCGAAGTCTTTTTTTGTGTGGAATCAAGAGTTGAACTAAGGAGACAGATCGATATGGAGACCAGTGGTGAAGCAAACCGTCTTAGCCTTTCTCACCATCAACTACTTTCTCATGTGCAACGTGAGGCTAAAATCATCTCTTTCACAATGTTGGGGGGATTAAATAAGAGGAGATTTCCTTGGCTGAGCACACAGGGACACCTCTGTGTTGAATCTGGAGGCACCTGAGGCCCTGAGGTGCTCCAGGACTGATGACCTGCTCCCCGAAGGAGATATGGGTCTACCCGAGGAAGCGTGATGAACACACAGGTAGAGATAACGACAAAAACCTGCGTCAGGTATGAATAACGCTAATGGCACACAGGAGTCGCCATCGAGAGGAGTTGGGGGCCCTCATCCCATGAGAAATACCACATAGACGTGGGACTTACTCAGGAGCTCGTGGTGTGAAAGCTGGACCACGTTCTTTTGCCCCGATTCTCAAGGAAGAGGCCCTCACAGGTCAGAGGGCAGAGCCCTAGAATCATTGGTATTAGCGGGCCCTTGGCCTTTTCCACAAAGGGACCTTACTGCCAGCCAGACGCAGCTGACCAGCTCACGCTCCCACAGACAGACGCACAGACAGGCTTCCAGGGGCCTCTCTGATGAGCGCCACCTTGTACTGCGGAGAAGCTCACACCGTCACAGGTAAGCCCCGGGGCCCAGGGCTCAGCCTGGTTGAAAGGAACAGGGTTGCCCCGGAGCAAACCAGTCCTAAGAAGAGCAACCTGGTGCCCTGCGCCGTTGGAACCCGCTTCAGTCTGACGGGCCTGCAGAGGCACCAGGACACAGGGCCAGTCCCAGGCGGCATCTAGCTTTACTGACCCTGGTGCTGGTTCAGGGCGCGGTGCTGTTCCAATGGCAGAAGCAGAGGACAGCAGCACGTGCCCCCAGGTGGTGTGTGAGGAGGGTGACGGTGTGGGGAGAGATGCAGGCACCAGCCGGGCTCGGGGAGGCATGAGAGCCAGCCACATGTGACCTGGAGGGCTGCGGGCGGGGACACGGGAAGGGCACTGATGGCCACACTGAGCCAGGAGGGAGGACAAACCAGGGAGGACCAGCAGTGACTCGGGGAAGCAGCGCCCCCTTGCCCCTCCTCCGCGCTGAAGCCATCCTCACGACCGCCTTGAGGCGACGCTCAGAGGAATTTGAAGTTCGAGAAACTAGAAGGCAACAGAAAGGAAGGCAAGAAAACCCTGCTTTTTTGTTCCTTCAGCACAAAACGTGCTTGGTTGCCTGGTGCTCGGCGGGACAGCACATGAAGGCGGCTCGTGACTTGAGGCATCGGACATTTACAGACTCCTTCTGTGCTTTTAACTGACTAAGCAAATCGCACAAACACTAATCACACACTAATCACACAAACGCCACTGCCTCGGCCGCGGGGATGTGACAGGTGTGCCTCCCACCTGCTGGGCCCTTGGGCGACATAACCGCCCACGAGGACATAACCACCAAAGCTCTTGGGAGCAAACATGAGTGAAAACGGTAGGTCCATCTCAGAGCCCATGCTGACATTGAAGGTGCCAGCAGACCTCCCGTGTTAGTGTCTCAAATGATGCTCGGCTGCGAGCACGTCGCAGGGATTCCCAGCAAACACCTGCACGGCGCTTTGGGCAGAGCTCTGTCCCTGCTCATACCTTCTTGCCCGCTCCTGATGCACCTGCACACATGAGGTGAGGACGGAGCCCGCGTCCTAGGTGCAAAGCTTGGCTCCGCTCTTCAGCTGTGATCCTGACACATCTGGTGACATGTTTTGAGTGTCAGTTTCTTCCCATCCACAACGGACCATCTACACCCTGCACGTGCTGTGAAGATGGAATCAGGCTACAGGTGAGCCCCCGTCCAGGCTTCGGCGCGTGGCAGGTGTTCACTGCGGTTCCCCCAGGTAGGTCAGCTTCTCTGAGGACGGGGCCACCCTTAGGCATTTTCACACGCCACTCACTTCTCTCCCTGGTCTTTGTGGATGCCAGATGCCTAATGGAGTCTCATTAAATTGTTACATTCAATCTCCTGCAAGAAGGCAGCTTCCGGCTGCTTCTCTGGGAGGTACGAGATAGAACAGAGGACTCTGGACAAGATGGTCCAGTCTGTGAAGAAAAGACGCTTCCACTGAGCGGTGCGGGACCTCTATGAGCATAGACCTGAGTTCAAATGCCAAGTCCTCTGCTTAATGGTTGTGTAGCCTGAGCAAAGCTAAACATCCACGCACCACGTCTGAGGGAGGACACAGCCTCTCACGTGCTCAGTGGGCCTAGTGTCAGAGCAAGTGGCCCACACGTGCTGGCGTGTCCTTCCTCTTTCTCTTATGAGTTGTGTTAACGGCCATGCTGACCCGATGGGCGGGCAGTCCAAGTTCTGTCCAGGGCGTCAGGCCAGAGTCCTTGAGGCCTGCCGTCCGTTCGCTCCCACGTGTGGACGCAATCGTGTGGACCCACAGAGCGGGGGAGACTGTGTTGAACCTTGAGGTCAAACTCCACTCAACACAGGCGCCTTTTCTCCAAAGCCGTGCAGACAGCTACCCTCGCCAGGCGGCTGGGGGACCCCTGGCTTCAACTTGCTGTTTATTTAACCCAGTAAAACCTCACTTCTGGAAGGTTTTTTTTTTTAAAAATTATCATTGTTATTATTATTTTATGAAGAGATTTTCCTAATGTCTCCAAATCGGTCCTTACACTGACTTCTAGGGAAAAAAAACAGAATTCTCCTTCCACTGAGTGGTGGTCTTTTAATATCTCGAAATGTTCATATTATTCAAGCTAATTTGGAGAATTTTGTGTATTTTATTTATCGATTGTCATTATTTCACCTCTACAAACTCTTCCTCTCCACCAGTCCACGCCCCTCCCTAAGCAAAGTGCACCGAGACACGGAAAACCAGCCCCACTCTTAAGGATGAAAACACACAAAGGAGGAGAGGGCGAATTTCGGCTTCGCGATCGGAGCGTGGCCACTGCTCGAGTTCAGCCAGTTCCCTCTCTCTTTCCATTGTGCCAGGCATTTTTGTTTGCTGACCGACCGGAAGGCTCAAAGCAGCAAATCTTGAGGCCTCCTCCACACCCTCCCAAGACCTCTTTACTCACCGCTGTCCTCGTGGGGGCAGCGAGGCACCAGCAAACCGTAGGCTCCTCTCCGGCCAGGGTGCTCGAGCATCCGGGGGCCCTCGTCCTGTATATCCGTCACTCAGACGCTATTGGCTGTTTCCAAAGAGTCTTACTTGGGAAAGGCGTAAAGCTGCTGGCCTGTCAGAGGAAGCCATCAATCTCTCTATACACAGAGCGACAGAGTTCCGCTGCACAGAAAGATGAGCTCTGGCCAGTCTGATGTTTCATTTCTCCCTGACCATCTGCATTCAGACAGAAACTCGGACTCCCTCACCATTTAAACCCTCCGCAAAGAAGGAGCCCACTGAAATCATCTGAAGCTGTTACACCTCTTGTCACACTGCTTTCTGGTGCACTTACGATAGCAGCCCCTCTTTCCCCTAATTTCTCCCCAGTTTAGCCCCGGAGCCTTGCCGTGGAATCTTCTTCTGCGCCTGGGGAGAGCTCGGTCTGCTGAGAACCAGACACGAGAAAGTGATCTCCCTTCTTACCACGGGTGTAAGCTTTGGAGGCAAGAAGACTTTGGGTCAAATTTCGGTGCAGGGGCACAGCTGATGGGCTGGGGGCTGCTCCGGGCTTCAGATGAACTGCGGTTCCACCACTGTGACAGCTTCAGAAATGGCGAAACTTTGCTGGTGGTAGTAATTCGGGGCATTTGTTGATGAGGGAGATTCAGGCTGCTAAAGAAACTGCGAGAACGTGCCTGTGTCGACTTACAGTCAATGTCCGGGGAACGCTGCAGTGGCTCCGTCTCAGAGACTAAGGGGGACGCCTTGGAGGGGTGCTGCAGGACCCGCAGGCCGCAGCTGCCCTCTGCTTGACCCCAGATGATGCTGAGAGCAAGTTTACACCTGGGCAGCTGGAGGAACGACTTCAAAGACTTTGTCGACTGGGACTGAAGAAGGCAGGTATAAAACGTGACGGTTCGTTCAGCTTCTCCCACAACTTTCTGAAGCAAACAACCACACTTGCCAAATACACTCAGGTTCTGCAGGATTTACGAAGAACTATAAATAAGCTTAGGTTTGAATAACACAGTTGGAATATGCATACAAAAATCACTGCAGCGGTGGAAGGCAGGGTGCTTTCGTGATAAGGCTACCGGTGCAGGACCACTGCTCGGCGTTCAGAGGAGGGACAGCAGTCCCCGAGCCCCAGGGATCAGGGAAGGAGGGCATCGGAGCCAGTCCTGCGGGCGGGGTCCTCCACTCTGCTTTCCTGAATCCCGTGGAGCAGAGGGAGGGAAGCCTGGAGCCCTGGCCTCAGCGATCTCTCTGGAGCGGCCTTGTTTTCAATTGCGAGTGCTTGAAGATTAAGCTAATGAGCTTTCCTGCTGTTGGTGGTGGGGAGCCAATGCCCCCTCCCTGGCACCAAGCCCGGGTGATTTTTCTTTTAAATAAAGAAACAGGCTGTCGACCATCAGGTGGAGACCTAGGCGTCTTGCACAGCCTCAGGTTGGAGAACATCTTTGCCTCGGGTGACAGATGGCCCCATCACACTCCATCTCCCAGACCTCTGGCCCCGGCGATACGGCACATATGACACCATCGTTGCAGACACTCTGTCATCCATTCCCATTAAGGTGACAGAACTCAGCCCGTCCAGCCGCCAGTCCAACTTCAGAACAAAGTTACTGGGAGCAAAGAGTGCCGCTTGGATCTCCCCATGACCTGGTTCTTTCCCTCCCAGCCAAGACCCCAGGAAGCACTTCTTAACAGCATTAACCATAGTTTTTATTCACAGCCAATGAGGTTTTGAATTGACCCGGCGATGTTCACCCATCCCCCCTACCCTTCATAATTCTGGCTTGCTTCATATTGACTCCAGAATCTCAGCAAAGCATAACTTTGTTTGTGTTTAATGCTACTAAATTTGAAGGAGGTGTGTTTGTGGGTGAGTGTAGATTTTGAAGGAAAACATTTCCTATTTTTGTGGGATTCTGTATGTCAGGTTTTTATTCACCATTCTGTTGTTTATTGTGCTCTTTTCATTTTTTTTTTTTTTGCTTTGTTTTGCTCCTGGTAGCATAACAGTGGAGATGGATGTCAGTTTAAAGACTCTAGAATCTTGTCTTTACTGTGGACTTGGAAAAGAATCACAAAGTTGTTGGTACAGAAAATTGTTGGGGTGGTGGAAAACCACGAAAGGACAACACACACACCTCTTCTTCCCCGTGCCATAGACTCCGAATGCCTGATACCAGGACGTTCCAGTTAAAACTCCCTGTTTCTCAGCCTTTCCCCCAGCACATGGTGGCCCCATGACTAAGTTCTGACTAATGGGATGTACTGTGTGATCTGTGTGACTTGGAGGCTACGCACTATGCTGAAAGGGAAGCCTTCTCTCCCGCCTCCATCCTGTCTCCTGCAAGTGGATGTGCTTCTTGGACCGTGAGGATGGGGAAGGCAACTTAGAGAAGGTGGAACAATGGTTCAGAGATACCTCGTCCGGGAAGACATTGAGAAACCACCGTGTCAACCCTGGACTGCATCTATGACATGAAATAATTAAGTCTTGTGGGTTTGAGACACTAATTTCTTAGGTTTTCTGTTACATGCAGCCAAACAATTAAGCTGACTTACCACTCACACTTCAAAGTTATTTGTACTTTACCGTGAATTTCTGTGCATCACCAACTCCAGTAAATGACCGTTCACAGAATGAAAGTCATCAGCCGTCTCCTCACATTCCTTAGGATGATTATGACCCCACAGTGAGAGTAGCTCCTTTGAAAAATTGCTCACCGTCCTTCCCTCCTTCCTTTCTTCAATATTTGTTGTTTGCCACTTGCCAGATGCGGCACTAGAAGCTAATCCTTACACCTATGGCACTTTGGGTGGCAAAGGAGACAGGCGTATTTTCAGATTAAGCGAAAGTTAGAAAGAAAGAGATCTGAGGTTCAGAGACGGTCTCTCTGAGGGTGTAACATTGAAAGAGTGGCCTGGAGGATACGTAGGGGATTAGTGAGCTGCAGAAAAGGCGCAAAGGCTTCTGATGGAAGGATGGATACTTACAGCAAAGACTCTGAAGCAGGAGAGACAGAAAGCCAGGGTGTGTGAGTGTGCACGTGTGTGCATGTTGTGAATGAGGGAGAGAAAACAGAGAGAGAGAGATGAGCTGAGCTGAGCTGAGAAGAGGCTGGAGGTGGGACAGGCTGGCCATGTGCAGTGTTCAGGTGTCAGTGTAATTGCAGGAGAACTTGTCAGCCATGTAGCCATGTTAGAGGTTTGGGCTTCATCTTGAAAACCAGGGAAAACGTTTGAAGGGTTTTAAACATGGAGATGACATCCATAGACGTGCATTTAAAAATTCTCCCCGTGTGACCATCTGAGCAATAATCAGAAGTGAGGCAAGAGCGGGTCAAACAGGTCCTTTCGGAGGCTGCTCCGGCCATCCAGGCTGAGTTCTGCTTGTCTGTGCTCACTCCTCCAGATTTTTATTCTAATTCTTTCCTTGTTTTCTCATCTTCAGACCTTTCCTTGCGTTCATTGTGCTGTTCAGTGTGCCTGTATTTCTGTGTCAGTCTCCCAGCTTTCTGTCACACGGACATGCCTGTAACAAGTTACTCATTCACTTGTGTGCCTTTCCCCCAAGACCCCTCGTGTTCCCACACGTATCCCCGTTCATGTCGTCACGAGGGATCAGCAGTGACCGTTCTTTCTCTGTTTCCTTGTTAATCAACTGAATAGAATGTTTTAACAGTGTGTCATCCTCTGGCCCATGGTAGGTCCTACAGAGCGCTGAGGACATGTGTGGGAGACGCACTAGGGCCACGTGGATGGAGGCCAGGGCGTAGACGGACTTGTTGGTCAACCCTTAACCAACTTCATCTACTTCAAGACTTGGCCCTCTTCCTCTCTCCCTCTCACTCTCTGCTTCATGGAGAGTGAGATTCTGGATAGGATTTTGTTTGTAAAATAATCCACTGATATTACAGGTTTAAAAAATACTTCTCTGGGGGATCAGTGCTTGCAGAATGCTAAAATACACCTTTCCACACACGTGCACCTTGAAGACCCTGCGGTGCTGTCCAAAGCCAAGCAATGGCAGCAGCAGAAGCATCCAGGCCGCCTCTCTTCCCAGCACGGCCCTTCCCCTCAGATCTGCTCAACACCCTTACTGGTCACGTATTTACTTCCCGCTGGGGCTACACTTTTGTCCCTGGTTTCAAAGTTCCATGTTATTCCCTCTTATAGGATCAAGCAGCCTCTAGTTTCTGCATCCTGCAGCCCCTCTAATAAGGCAATGCTCCTTTTTATCTTCCTTATAAACATGGGCTTCACTTCTTCTCTCTTTACTTCATTTTCCTTACATTCCTGCTCTGCTAAGACTTTCCTAAGCTCAAAACTTTGCTTGTATTCTACCTCTCCCATGAAATTACCCATAATGATGCCTCCCTTCTCCACGATCATTAAATACTGATGACTTGTACATCAATGTAACACTGTTAATTCTGTGTAGTCTCACATCTTCTGTTGCTGTTTCCTTGGCTTGATTATAAACTCTGAAGGCAAGAGGCCCATCTCGCAGTGGGTTAAGCCAATAGAATATGGTAAGTCAGTCAGTATCCTGACATGAAAATGGCAGATATTCTTTGGATCTTATGGAAATTCCTCCCTTTCCTTTGCTGCAACATGGAGATGAAATGAAAGTATGTCTCCTTATTTCCAGGGACTATTAGAAGATGCGATGCTTCATGTCCTAGAAGGAGGGCTGATTTCATGGTGGTGAATTTTTTCTTATAACAGTTACTGAACTCAGGTTCAGCTGCTCAAAAAGCCAATAGTTGAGAGTCTAGTGTCAGTAGAAAGGAAAGATGCTTTAATCAGAAAAGCCAGCAATCCGGGGAGAAGGTGGACTCGGGTCCAGAGACCAACTCCAAAGATTCTACTCAACCACGACAGTTTTTAAAGGGAAGAAATGGGGAGGGTGGAGAATCTCAGTAAATCGCTGAGGCAGGAGGTTGGGTTCTGCGTCCTTCTCCACTGCGTGCAGACTGGCTGACTCTCTCTTCAGTTGCTGTCTTGCCCCGTGATCTGCTGCAGGATGGCTAAGGGGGCTGGTGGGGTGGGGAGCTAGCCATTCTTTAACTCCTTAATTCTTCATTCTTCTTTTTATCTAGGAAAAGAATCAACAAGTTAGGCAGGTGTAGTGTGCATTCATGAGAGCAAAAGCCAGGAGTTGGTTTAAATAGCCTTATGACCGCATTCCTATAATTATGGTCTTTATAGGTTAGATGGGGACAGAAATGGGCTAGCAGGAAAGGGGCAAAAGAGCTGCTTTCATAACTTCTTGGTGAAATTTTGTGTGCCTGACCTGGCCTTGTCTTGCTCTGTATTGTCAAGAACATTGTCAAAAGGGGGAACAGTCAATAGAGAGAAGTCCCCAAAATCCATTAACAAAATCTACCCCAAGAACTGAAAAGTTTAAGGTCTGGTCAGGCTGCTGCCCCTTCTTGGACAAACTTTGCCTCAGGGCAGCATTTGAAAATGGTAGGGTGTCTGTTTTTCCTCCATCCTGTCTTTATTCCTGAGAGTTGATTTAAAAGCTGAAATCTTTAACAACGCCTCAGCGAGGAGAGGCAGATTGTCAGGTCTGTGGTCAGAAATGGCCGACTTCTGGCGTGAAACAGGATATTCTAAAGGACACATTCAGCCCACTGCTGGCAATGCCCACCTGCTGGTCTTAGTCTGCATCTCAGCCAGGCTGGATGCCCGACTTCTGTTATGAGTCTTTATAACCCAAATGCTTTCAGCCATCATAAAACGGTACAATATCATCAATTATAATTTCACCAAGGATAATGCGCACAGTGTTCAAAATGACCAAACTGTCTATCTTAGAATCAGCTCAGAGCAAAAAGACAGGACGATTCCTGATATTTAATAATCTGTCTTTATCAGCTGGTGTGAAAAATATTGTAAAAGAAATGTCAGGCTCAAAAATGGCTTCATTAAAGTGGACTTTAAGGGAGAATTTAGCTCCCAACTTCCAACTCTTCCTTTAAACTCACAAGAATTGTTGTCATTGAATATTGAGGACCAAAATCACTGTTTTCTTAGAGATAGACCAGTGCTCAGATTTGTTAATAAATCCTACCTCTTTGTCCATCTCTTCCTCAGGGTCAATGCATCGCTAAAGTAGCAGGCACCTCCATTAGTATCAAAAATCCCCTGCTCCCCAATCAACGATGGTTACCTGGACCCCTTGGATGGAGGAGATGTTCTGCACTGTTGTGACATGAACCGTCCAACTTAACTGGGAAGCTTTGATGGCAAAAATAATTGTTAGAGTGGATGCTACTTGAAAGATCTCTTACTTGAAGCTTCTGAATTTCCCTCTATTGATGCTCAGATAATAGCTAACATGGGTGTTCTTGTGCTTAAAGGGACCCTTGACTGCAAATCCACTTTGTGAATCAGGAAGTTCCCTCCTAAGGAGACTGGTACCTTCCAATTCAGTCACAGATGACACCCTTCGCAGACATAGAATGACACCACTTCTCTTTCCAAATTGGGCCACTGAAACTCTTCCCATTGAATTGTGGAAATTGCTCACATCGTATCACTTCTTATTCAGAGTGAGTAACCAGAGTACAAAGAGACACGTGGAGAGCTCCTCCATTTCATTGTTTGAAAACTTTAATTTCTTTTAAAAATATATCTCTGTTAGAAAGCCACAAATCTGGTTCCCCTACAAATTCAAAAACAGAAAATGAAATTTATTGGAAAAATGTTCCGAATGTGTCCAAAGGCATGTATTTATCACCTGACTTTGTGCCACGTGAAAAATCACCCAGTTTTAGTGAAAAGGATAGGTTTGCTCTCATTTTTGCTTTGTTAACCAATAAGCTGGGTAAACTTGATCTGTTCTCTTTGCCTCCCTGTTCCTCAGTTTCCTCATCTGTAAACCCAGGAAGTGGCAATAAACAACCATAGAGTTTCAGCCAATCCCATTGCTACAGAATTCTGCAGTTCTGTGACACCTGTTTATAGTGTCTCACTTCCAGGTGACTCACGATGTGTCTAACGCCGTAGCAACCTAGGGGCACTTCGCTGCGATTAAATCCGAGAGCTCACCAACTACAGCCCGGCCAGCAAAGCTGGCGATCAGCCCAACAGGTTGATGGATCCCGGTTCTGTGTTTAAAGAAAGAGGTTCATTAAAAAGGAAAAAAGAGAAAGAAAAGAGGCAACCCCCTAAAGGACCACTTAACCGAGAATGCAATGTCATTACCACCACGAATAGGTTCCGCGGTATCTACCACAGCTTTACCCGAGGCTTTAGGTTTGGGAACCACGGAGGAATCCTTTTAGAGTAAGATTAAGTCATCGGTGGCAAGAGAGCACATGCTCCTGACTCTCTTCCCAGTTCCATACCTGACCCTGAAATGCTGATTAAAGCATTCTGCTGTTTCCTTTGAGCTGGAGAAACTGCAGTGCTTTGCTTGAAGCCTGCTACCTTGATTAATATATAGGACTCATCACCGAAGAGCAGCAAAAACATACATTATGCTTTTCTTGATTCTAAATATATGTACTTTTAATCTCTGTATTCAGTCTATGTAACAACCCATCAGGGAAGAAAATCAAATTACACACTGTACACATAAACCTCAAAAAGTACTGATTACTGATTAGAGAAAGGGAAAAAAAAGGATAGAATTGCAAAACGACCCACGAAAAGGCATAGATCTGAATTGTTAAGAACTTATTACCATACTGCTGCTCTCAGGGAAACGAAACACATCAATATATATTTTAATTAAAGTACGCAGTATTGAAGCAAATCCCACAAAGTTCTTAGTCAGCACCTTTAAAAAGTCTTTTATTTTATCTTTGTTGAAACCAAATGCAAAGTGATTTATTTGCCTGGATATTTGTGATTTGTGAGGCTGTATAAATCAACCATTTGGGGGTAATTGCTTTAAGCAGAAAGACATTTGTATTTGGTAAGGCGAGTTAGGGTTTTGGAAGAAATTCATTAGCTTTATGAGAAACTAAAACGCTTGTCGACAAATGAAATATAAATGTATGGTCTGAAGCTCTATTTTTGGAATGAACCGTTTGAGGAGATGCAATGTTACTTGAAATGCATTAAAGAAAATGTGCATATCGTGTAACTTTAAATGCATGAAGAACCGTGCCGATAACAGTTCTTCCACTCTTGCCAATCAAATAGTTTTCCTTGAAAATTATATTTTATTGGGATTAAACACACTATTCTTTGGACCTAAATTAGGCTCCTAATTAGTTATTGATTTGAGCTGGATCAAATAAAGCCAAGCCAAGTCTTTGTCTTCGGGAATAAGGTATAGAAAATTTTCATGGGTCGTAGGGCACATCTCATTAAAGAGATCTGTTCTTAGATAGAAAAATGTATTATTGCCTCTCTGATTGCTTCAACAGGGTGAAGGCCGACCATATGGAATATTTAGAAGAATGTTGTGAGTCTGAGTGAGTTTACATCCTTTTGCTAATCTGGAAGTTTGTTATTTCAGAGTCAGAGGTGGAGATGTGGTGTCTCATCATGCTGGGTGTACAGCAGGGACACTTGTGTTCATTGCAGAGAGAGACTCGGGACTGAGGGACCGCGGACCCAGGGCAGGTGGCCTCTGAGGGCTGCTTCTCGCTCGCTGGGCAGATGCGTTGACTCACTCAGGGAGCACGTCCATGGCTGGGGGGTTGGGGCGGGGGCCCCAAGGACAGGGGGATTATCCTAGTGTATGAAGTCTCTGAATTACACAAAATTCTCAGCATATTTTTATTTTTTATCTTTTGTTTCATCCTTGTTTCATGATACCAAATGTAAATTTTCTAGAAGTTCTAGGAAATTCTATTTTCTCAGATAGATGATTGGCCTAAGGGGTCCTTCTGTGCCTGTCCCAGGAGGTCTGTACCATGTGCTGTTTCAGAGCATCCCTGGTGTCTTGAGGAGGATGGTACAAATGGGGTCGGCTGAGCCTCGAGCCCCTTGTGTGTTTACAACTTCAGAGTTAGAGAACCTCCAAAGTGATTTCTATGTTTTCCATGCTGGAAGTTTCTGAGAGGAGAATTTGATGATTATGTATAAAAACATTGCTCTCTCACCCAAATACGTTTATAATTTGAGTGTTCATCTCAAAATCTCAAAGCTTCAAAAATTAAAAAAAAAAAATTTTGTTTACTGTCCTAAGTGTACTTTGGCTTATTGGTTTCTTGCCTTATGCTGATTTTGGATTATGCTATGGTGTAACCTGGGAACTGCGGTAAACCTGGGTTCTGTTTTCAATTTAACATAATAAAATATTGCTGGGCTGCTACCAAACATGTCACTTGGTCAGGCACCAAGTTAAGACAGGTCAGTCTCAGCCTCAAGAAAGCTTACAGTCCAACGGGGAGGGGAGGCCGATTACACCCAGAGACGGTCCTTGCCTTGGATGAGGGTAAAGAATTGAAGAAGTTGAGAGAAAACTGACAAATTCTGATTTGAAGAAATGGGGACACAGAGCAGCTAGAACTGAAAACATAGATTTTGGTCTAGATCTTGAAGAATGAGTTTCAGAGGGGCAGGGACTGGGGTGGGGAGTGATGGTGGTGTATGTGGATACCACACCGTACTTCTTTTTTGTTCTGGGACTCACTCAACTTCCTATGAGCAAAAAGGCCTAAATATTCACCTGGATTAGGTTTGTCACCATCATCATTAAAATCAGTGACAGATGCAAATCAAATGGGGAGGTGGGTATGTTGTGTTGGAAGCTTTGCAGAAAGAGGCAAGTCAGTGATGCTCAGCTCTTGAAGATTTTAAAATCTAGGAAAATAAGTCTAAAGTTTCAGCAGGCAGTCCTTTCATGCGATGAAATAGAAAGGTACTTATTATCTATCGATATGTTTGAAATTGCACCCCCTTCTGACCCCCAATCCCATCTTAACAGACTTACTTATTTATAGACAAAAATTGTCAAACGATGTCTGTACCACAAGAATATTTATTGCAGCGCTGTTTGTAATAAGATGATTGGGAACAACCTGAATTTTCAATAAGGGATCAACTATATCAATGTATATCAACTAAGGAAAAGTAAACTTTTATTTCTTCTGCTTAGAACTCATTTTCTTTTCTCAAACAGGAAAATCCTGTCTTTAATGAATCCGGAAAATCCTTTGCATTGTTTGCCGTTATTTCTTCTCCCTTTTTCTCTCTATTCACTTTTTCTGGAACTCCCATCAGCCAGAAATGGGCATTTCCTAACACGTCCACTGTAAGCTTCTGTCTTTTCTATCATGGTTTGCTGCCTTCTGGGTAGTTTTTGTACATCTGCCTTCGAGTTCACTAATACTCTCGTGAATTGTGTCTAGTCTGCTATTTAAATTATCAATTCAGTTCATTTTATTTTCAATTACCAAAACTGTGATTAGTATAAGTTCTATTTGGTTCTTTCTTCAAGCTTACATGTTGATTTAGCATATTGCCTCATTCTTCCCAGATGCTTTTTAAACCTTCTTCTGTCCTTTTAACTGCTTAAAAACACTTGGCTTATCATCTCTTTCAGCATTTTGTTCTTTTATGTCAAGTACTTGAGATGCTAACGGCCTGTGAGTGTGTGTGCGCGCGCGTGTGTGTGTACCTGCTGCCTGTATTCTTGATGGAATTCCTCATTTTTGTAACTTTGTTTACAGGCTCCTCTTTTGCAGGTTTTGGTCCCAGCTTCTCCTCCAATGGGCATCTTGTGTGGTAGCAGCTGTTGAATGGTCTTCAACTTGTTTCTGTTGAGGGTATCACCATCCAAGACTATATTTTCTGCTTTAAAACACTGTTTTCCTTCCTAAAGAGGAAAGTGTAATTTGGGAGTCCAAATCCATAGGAAGTGCATGGTTTAGTTTCTAGTGGAAATTTCTAATGAAAGACACCGTTCTTCCAGTGAGGGCGAGATAATCTGTTTTCTTCTCCCAAGGCTGTTGGACAGATGTTGCTGGCGTTCATTTCTCTGAATCAGTAGCACTCTGAGAGTTCTGGTTTTGTGCAAGGATATTATTTCCAATCCCCCACCTCTCTTGGGCTCGAGGCCTTGTCCCCCGCTTGTGTGTGGTCATGAGAACTCAGAGCACTTGCGGGGCTGCCAAGGCTCCAGAACCACAGTTGTAATGGTGCTGGAGCCTCATTCTCTGGCCTTCAGCTACTTCTTAATGTCCTTTTTTAATGGCCATCCCACATAGTCATTACAAATAAACTGAAGTCATCTTTAAGAGAGGAAGAAGGCAACCTATAGTTTAAAGGGAGATGTTTGCACTACACACATTTATCAGTGGGATAGCAGGGAGCCCAGAGAGGCTGCACAGGAGGGAGCAGCGGGGAGAGCAGAAAGCAGTGAGGCTCCAGGGGAATCCGAGGTCCACATCATGCACGGTTTCTAGACCTCAAAGCTTGGGCTGTATTCTGAGTGAGATGGGAAGCCACTGTTGGTTTTGAGCAGAGAACTGACAAGATCAGACCTCGGTTTTAAAAGGATCACTTGCTGTGTCTGAGCAAGGTCAGAATTAGGGCCATCAGGTAGGCGGCCACTGCAATAACCAAGCGAGAGAGGAAGTGCCTTGGACCAGAGTGTTTAGTGATGGAGGAGGCGCAGTATTGTTGGATTCTGGGTGCGTCGTGAGAGACGGGGTCTTCTGACAGATTGAATGTGATTCTGAAAGAAGTAAAGGAGCACATTGGCCTTAGCAACTAAAGGATAGAGTCACCAGCAACCAAGATAAGGGATGACTTCAGATGAGACAGGTGTTTGGGAAGAATAGGAATTTGAATTTGGATATGTGAAGTTAGAAAAATAACTGGAAATGTTGAACAGGCGTCAAATGGATGAGTTTGGAGTTCAGATGAGACAGGTGGGCTGGTTATATAAATCCAGCAGAGACCTACCTTCTGATTGGAATCTAAAGCCCTTAGAGCAGATGGTGTCACTGAAGCACCAGGGTGGACAGGGAGGTAACTTAGGGATTGAGCCCTGGACACTCACTGACTAAGAGACTGGGAAGGTGGAGAGTAACCTGAGAAGGAGTACCCGGTGAGATAGGAGGAAAACCATTGCAATATGGTGTCTTGGAAACTAAATACAAATCTGCTGTGGGAGGAATCAATGACAACTGTGTCCAATGCTCTGGTCTGACCAAGACTGAGAAGTAATCTTTAAACCTAGCAACGCAGAGGCCATCGGTGTCATTTGTAAGAGACATTTCAAAGTCTCAGTGAGACTCAATGCTGAGCAGAGTGGCTCCCAAAGAAAGTGGGTGCTTAAGTATTGGGGAAAGTTAGTGCTGTAGGTGTCCCAGGACTGTTTATTGTTCTATGGTGGTGTCTGATGTGGCACACAGCAAACGACACTCAAGAGACCAGGCTGCTGAAAGAAAATAGAATTTATTGCTTGCAGGTCCCAGAGTGGAAAGCGTAGGACACCTTGCAGGTCGAGCTAGAAGTTGTGGTGATGCACGGGCTGGACCGGCAGGCGGGGAGTGAGAGAGGAGGACCTGTGGGCTGGAGCCTTTGTTGGGGCCCAGGGTGTTAGCCAAGGGGGGTTCTTGTGCTCATGGGGGATTCGTTTACAGGTAATGAGTAGTCTCAGGACCTGCCTGGTGGGAACCTGAGGGTCTTGGTATCCTCACGTGTGTGGTGGGTAAAAACAACGTTGGATGCTCAGGTGAGGTTGAGGTTGAGCCTTACGTAAGTAGGGCAGTGAAACCGGAAGTTCAGTCCTGATTAACTGAGCCCACATATGGACGCCAACAGAGAACAAACAGCAGCCGGTCGCAGGTTACGCCACTAAGTAAAGAAAACTTTTTCAATCAGCATTTCTACGTAAGGGAGCAGAGAGGGGGCAGAAGTGTGGTCGAGAAAGGTCTTTTTGTTTCTCAAGTAGGAGAAAGTGCATCTGTATCAGTGGGAAGGGTCCACTGGGCTGGGACTGAGATGAGGGAAAAGGGAGGAAGAGCTTTGCTTAAGCAGTTGCCTGAGGCAGGTGAGAAGGTGAAATGATGGGGTGTAAGAGAGGGGTTTGCCTTAATTAAGGACTTGGGGGGACTTCATCCACGTAGCAAGAGGAAGTCAGCGAATTAAGACCCAGCTATAGGCTGGTTGGCAGGTCTGGCTGGTGCTGGTAGTGTTTAGAAATTCTCTTCTGATAGCCACAATTATCTCAGCAAAATACAAGCAAAGTCTTTAGATAATGATGAGAATGGAAATGAAGGTGGTGAAGGGATGAAGGGAAGGGAGAATGAATGAACTTGTAATCTACATGATGGGAGAGTGAATAGACTAGGAAAATATACTGCAATGGTCAAACAGCAATGATGGTTCACTTGTAATTGTTGGCATAAATTTTAATATGACAGCATTCAGCATGGATGCGTGCCTTTCTCCAGAAATGATGTGATGTGTGAGCGTGGGGCACAGAGTAGGTAGAGAGTTACATTTATCTGGGTTGTGGTTTTGCCAAATAAATATGACGAAGCAAGAGGGGTGAGGGAGTCGAAGATGAATGAATGCAAGGAAGTTACCATAATAATTGACCAAGGAATTTTAGATGGTGACAGAGCCAGGACACCGAAAGGATGAGGAACAGTGGAAGGATGATAGGATCTGTGGATCGGTGGTAATATGGGGATGAAAAGACTGTTAGTGCTGAAATACCAGGGGAAGTGATCTGGAAGGTGGAGAGGCAGTGGTCAAAGAATGGGACACTTGAATTTGTGAATATGAAGGTGTTGTACCCACTATTATGGGCACAATCTTGGGTATAACCATAAGAGGGGGTGTTTGGAGTCCAGCTGACAAGATCATTGGGTGACAGGTCAAAGACCAATGGGGGTTTTGACAGAATCATCTCCACGTGTGTTGAAATCACCAACAGCACAGCCAAAGGTATTTTGGGAGAGCACAGCAGTGCACCAGAAGGAGCCCTTGAGGAATGAAGACTACCCAGTAAGTAACCCAGCCTACAAATTTCATTCTTTTCTTAAATCTGCTTTGTTTTCCCCCCACCTCCTTCAGGTCTTGGGTCCCTCCATCCCAAGACACTATATGTAATTGCCTCCTAACTGGATTTTGTCTTCATGCATCCAGACCTTTCCTTCCTAAATCCATTCTTCATGGAGCCATCAGAGTGGTTAATTTAAATGCAGGTCAGATCTTATCAGCCCTCTACTTGAGAACTGGGTGTCCCCCATACCCTGCAGATGTCTGAACTCCTCAACCTAGAACTCAAGGTCATCTATGACCTAGCGACTCCCTACTTTCTCATGGTCCACTCTCGGACTTCACATTTCAGCAACAGAAGCTACTTGCATGTTTCCACTTCTTTCGTTCTTTGTCTCATGATTTTGTCTTCGCTCAGCTGGGGCTGTGTCTCCTCTCTCATCACTTCACCCAGTTCTTCATCCAGCAGCTCATCATTCAAGTCTCCATTCAAGAATCATACTTTCCAGGAAACTCTCAAAGCCAGAATGGTGGACACATTACACCAAGGGCACATTTCTTTTCCTATAAACTTGCCAGTAGTTAATGAATATTTGTGGAATGAAGTAATAATTAAATAATTGAATTTTTTTACATTTGAGGGGAAATTCAGAACTTATAGCAAACTAAGATTCTTTAAGTCACATCTCACTTTTTTTTTTTGATATTGTTTTGTATTTTCAAGCCAGTGAAAGAGAAGTAAGATTGAAATAGTATTTTGTAATACTCTACTTAGTCTGGAACAATCCAAGAATGCAAGTCCCAGAAGTTTACAGACTCAGTCTCCATCTCCCGATGCCAGTTCAAAGACTGTTGCCAGGTTCTGGACCATTTGTTTCTTGTCTGCAGTGAGTAAGGAGTTTGCACCGGCATCTGAATGCGTATCAACCACATTCCAAAGCACACCGCTTAGTTCAGCTGAAATGGTTTTTGTAACCAGACTTTCTCGATGATTCTGTATGTATTGATTTACATCCTGGCACAAACTCCTCATCTTGGCATTTTGATTAGCATGGGACATTTTATTTTTTATATTATCAGTGGGGAGACTGAGGCACAGGGAGTCATGTGACCTGCCTACGTTCCATAGCAATTTGCTGCACTTAAATTGATGAGTCCTGGCTCCCACCCACCCTTAGAACTGTATTTTAGATCCATCTTTGGTTTTGCTCATTGGACTCAGCACTGTTTAAAAAGAAATCAAGTTCACTCCTAGTCCACAGTATTCTTCTGGTTTATCATTCCCAGGAAGTTTTTTTTTTTTTTTTTCCCTCTTCTTCCCATAGAAAGGAATCAGCATGTGTTGTGGTATTATTATTTAAATGTTTATAGTTTGCCATTTTCCGCACACCAAGTCCCCAGCAGCGTCGAGTCAGACGGCCCCACACAGGTATCGTCTGCTCCATCTGGTGCTCGCCGTGCGGCAGGCGGGCCCCTGTATGGTGCGGCAGCTGAAGGTCCAGATGGTCTCAGGTGTAGCCCCAGGTAGAGCATATTGTGGCTTGCCAGTCTGCAGCCCCGAGGCAGGAATAACAGCCAGGAGGCACACATCTGAGTGAAGTGGCCACCGCGGTGCCAAAATCAGAGGGCAGAAGGTGTTCTTGGCCTTCAGGATGGCCTGGCCTTCCAGGAGCGGTTGGGGACCAAGAAGCCATAGTGAATTGCAAATGTCAGTGCCGAAGCCACATCCAGAAAACTTATTCTCCTCATCCCCTCCTGTCAGCCCCACTCTGGCAGGGAAAGGATTTTGAGTTGGCCTGGTGATGGAAAGCAGGTGAGGGGAACGGATGCACCGAGATCTCAAAGCGGGACACTGATGGTTCAGACTTTTCTTCAAATTCAGCATTTTGAGTTTTGGTGCTTTGTTCTTTATTTCATTTCTAAATAGCTAAGAGGGTGGTCACGTTCTTAAAGGAAACCTGCTTAGGAACTGGAAGTTCTTGTTCTTGTTCTTGTTTTAGTGGATTTTATCAATAAAGTCAACACCTAATGAGTTGTGTGCATTAATCTTTGAAAAACAAGAATTCCGTCTGAAATGTTAAATCCTTGTCCATGGCAGAGGAGGGTACAGGAAGAGCCTCTTTGCCGGGATTCTCAGGGGAGGTCGACCCCACCTCCCTTCTCAGAAACCTCAGGTTCTCCTGCTGCTCCCCTTTGACAACGGTGTCACCGCAGGACCACCGTTCAGCGGGATTTCTTACTGGAGACACAAAAAAGCCCTTATTAGCACACTTGACCATTCCACATGAATCTTTGAATCCTTTAAAGTAATTTTTAAAAGTCATCCGTAAGGCCTGGGGATCGCTTTATAATGAAGCTTCCAAGGGTACTTGACGAACTGAATTACATTTTTGGTGTGAAATTGGCTAGTCATTTTTAGAAACCTTGGAATTTAGAAACCTTGGAACTCCCCAAGGCAAAGAAAATATTAATGTATGTCTATGTGTGAGCCCTGAAAAAATAAACAAATTAAATAATTTTAAGAACCCTCATTTCTATATCAAAATATATATTGAAAAGGATATTTTACTTCTCAACTTCATAAACTCATGTAGTTTTAGGGAAACAAAGCCATTCAATTTATGAAACGGCTCCAGTCCAAACTTTACCAATAGCCAGTATCCAGGTCATTAAAAAGCAAGTTTTGAGTTGCTTATCTGCCTATACTCCTCAAGTGGGCAGAGAAAATGGGGATTAAACCCCCCAAATGTTTAGGGGCGAAAAAATTGGAGGGTTGAACTCAAGCAGCAAGGATCAGAGGTGGGACACTGACAGCATTTTAAAGGAATGCGCATTCCTGGAAGGGAAGATATAATCTTTAAGTTTATAAACGACGTAAGACTAGAAAGGATGTAGAGATACGGAGTCGTAAATAAAACAAAACGCATCAGAGACAATGATATGAAAGTAGAATAGTCACCGTTTTTATAATTATCTTCAATGTCTAGATGGAGAAACTGAGGCTCAGAGAACATACTTGTCTGGTACCCAGGACCAGCAAGCAGAGGAACACAACTCGATGCCAAGTGCGTCTCTGAAACCTGAGTTCCCAAACACTGCATGCAGTAGCTGTCTCCTGCCAGGAGGCAGTGACAGCCTTTCTTTGAGAAAGACGGAGCTAGCTTGGCAACGCCACAAAGAAAGGAAGGGTCCTCAAAGCGCATCCGAATACTCAAATTAATTTTGGAATCCTGAGATCACTGGTTGGACACAAGCCAACTACAAAGGGTAAAGTCTTTACAGAAAGTTAAAGTAGAACTAAGGAAAACTTGGGCTTTGAATCTAATGTTTTAAAAGAATATCCAACAATTGAATACAATTTGCCAACGTCTGACTTGAGTAGAGCTTTCTGATCACTCTGCCTATAGCCAGAAACTGAGGAGGTGGGCAGGCGTCTGAGCGGGGAGTGTGCATCCTGCACCCCGGCCGCCCGAGGCTTTGTGCTGCAAGGGTGGATGGATGCAGCCCGTCTTCTAAGCAGGGCATGTTCACAGGACCGAAGTGGACTTTCCGTGCCAAGTGACCAAACTCTGAGGTCCAGGTCCCCGTGGCCAGCCCCTCGTGGACCTCATTTCCATGGAGAGTCCAATAGCATGGCTGCTCCCCAGTTCCCTGCTCCCCCGGAAAGTTAGCTTCCTCATGCCCTGTCCTGGGCCCGTCCTGCCCCCAGTCTGCGTGGCGCCCAGAGGGAAAAGCTCTTTCTAACTTGCTGGCCTTGCCGGCTGGTGAGGAAAAGCAGCAGGGGTCTAGAGACAGCTTGAAGATGCTGGCCGAGATGCAGACCAGGCAAATCAGGGGTTAAAAGCAAAGTGAAACAACTACAGCACTAAGAATGAACCCGGATGCAAACTATGGATTTTGGATGATATAGTCCTGTAGACTCATCGTTTGTAGCCAGGGTACCATCAGGTGTGGGATGTAATGATGGGCTAAGCTGTACCCAGGTGTGTGGGGGCAGATGGACAATATGGGAACTCTCTGTAGTGTCCCCTCAACGTTTCTGTGCTCCTGAAATAAGACGATAATAATACTAGCACTAACACTATTAGTGATGATAGTAAAATCCAAAGGCAACTTCATAATCACTACACTTTAATCTGTTAATAGAAGGAGCGTGTTGTAATTTCACTGATGTTACTGGCATCAAATAGGAATTAATATGATTTAAAAGAAGGAAAAGAAATGAAGGTTAAATAGAAGACTATAATCCTCGGTAAGGCATTTTCTAATGCGAAAGGAACACTGCGGACATCTGAGACATGACCTTGGAGACGCTATTTCAAGTTGGGCTGGATAACTCACTGTGCATGTCAACTTGCCAACCTGGTCAGGTTGGCAGTAAATCTTTTATTACTTTCTAAATAGATAATGTTACACCAGATCATCTCTGACTCCGAACACACTGAAATAGGAAGCTTCTCTTTCTTCCTGGGAATTCTTTGCCTGGAGGTCAGCACTGCCTCAACTCTGGGGACATGAATGCAGTCATGATGCTCTGCGTTAACAATATCTTGCCACTAGAAGACAAGTAAGTTCTGCAGACGCAACGCACAGCCTAGTGATTACAGTCCACAGTATCCTAAAACACACTTCAGTGTTTCTGAGAGGCTAGATCTTAAATATTCTCACCACAAAAAAGAGACGATAATTACATGACTGTGATAGAAATAAGTGTGACCTAAAATTATGGCGGTGATCACACTGCAATACAGAAGCGCACCACACCAACACCTTGTACACCTTAAATGGATGCTGTGTGTAAATTACATCTCAATTTTTTTTTAAATAAAGATGCTTTACATTATTTCTTTTCTTCCCTCCTCTCCACCCAACACTGAAGAACATCTAGATTTCAAATTCTCCCCTGCACTGATCATTTGTGGGCTTTCAGTGTGCACCTTCCACGGGCGACCTGGGGCAATGGATGTTTGTTCTATGTCCTTACAGCCTTAGACCCGTTTTCCATGAATACGGGTGTCTTTCACTGTGAGTCCTGAGCTACATGCATTCCCCACCTTCTCTATCATCTTCTCACACTTCCCCAACTATTGCACCTGCAACATGGGCTTTCCTCACCCAGAATCAAGCATAATATTCTCAATATTTATGGAACATCCCACTCTACTACTAAAATACCCCTTACAATACCAAAAACAAAAAATAACATCTGCTTTCCAAGAAGTGTGTGTTTTTCAAAACCACCCAAAAATGCATTTTCCTTTTTACTTCTGTTGCCGGTGTTTACACTGTGAATGTCTTAACCCAGTTTATTGTGGGTATCTGGGGACACCATTCACTCAGAAGATTCTTCTGGAGACCTCGTTGCTTCCTGCCTCATGCCGAGCCCCACCGTGGCTGAGGGCTGACTGCCTTTGACATGCTCTGAATGGTGCCGGTTGTCTGGGGAACTGCGTGCTGTGGTCCAGCCTCTTCTGCAGACAAAAGACTGGCCGGATAGCAATGTTATCAAAGGTTCGCAGACAGGGACTGCGGGAGGGGTCCACCTCGGCTGACATGGAAAGACGGGGCTCTGGCCTGGGAGTTGGGCTTGTCAGCATGTGGACTCCTGATGCTGTTCACTTCTGCGCTCAGCGAGGGCGCTAGGTGGTGTTCCTTCTCATACGTGTTTCAGAACAGTACAGTAGCTACTGGGTGAGAAGAGGAAATTCTGGAATGGGAACGAAAAAGACGTTGGATGGAAAGTAAGACCTGAAGAAAAGGAAAAAAAAAAAAGAATCATTTAATTTTGGAAATCACCAAGAGCCTCAGGAGCAGGAATTTTCTCTTTAAAGTGAAGGCACGGAGCTATACTCGTGAACAGAGTTATTAAGAGTTACAGATGACGTTGTGATTATGCGAGTGCCCTTCCTGGGTCATCCTTCAAGGTCTAACTTCACATGATGTAACCTGCTACAGGTTACATCAAGCCTGCTACAGGTCAAAAAATAGCAACAACAACAAAACCAAAAGAAATCACTCTTCTACGCATCCAAGGGAAGTTTTTTTCCCTGGGGAGGCTCTTGTGTCATTCAGAGAACGTCTGTTTCCCCACCTGGTTTGGGTCACGTCTCTGTTTCTCTTGGAATCCATCCCGGAGCAGGTACCGTCATGCACACGAAGCAGACGCTCAGAAAGTGCTGAGTTGATTTTCACACGGATGCTTTGAATGCCAGTGATGGAAGAACTCTTGGAGATACCGTGTTCCAACTCCCCAACTTAGAGCAGAGACAATGAACTTTAGAGGACCAAAGACAGCGAGCAATGGAGGCAGAGAGCAGTTTATCAGAGAAAAATCCCCCAGAGGCAACTCAGAACCCCTCACAGCAAGAGCCACAGATGGAATGAGAGATGCAGATGAAGGGCGTGTTCATGTGTCAAATATTATTCTCATAACCAAGGCAAAATTAACAATCCGATGTAAAGAATTTGAGAAGAGAATACTAAAAATGAATCTTGCAATGAGACGCAGACATTCCTTTTTATATTTATAACTATCTCAAGCCCGTCCTAAAGATTTACTGCAGGGGATAAAAACAGATCCTTGAGGAATAGCTAGTACTTGTGTCTTTTACTAGATCGTGAGCTCCACACGTCACCAGTTTCGTCGTTCACCTTTGCATCGCTCCCCTCATGCCCGATTCTCCACTGACACACACTTGTGGGCACACACATGCCCTTGCCGGGCACAGTGCCTGCTACAACACAGGCCCTCAGGAAACTTTTAAACAGGGGGAATTATTCAGTCATTTAACAAATATTATTAAGAAGTTGCTTGGAGACGGCCGTTTGCTGGTGATTTCACCATAAGTGCAATGAAACGTTTGCCTTCTAGGGGTTCATAGTCTAGTGGGTGGGTATCAGAAGGTTGCTGCTTGTAAATTTCAGTCAGCTAAATAGATACCGAGCACAAGGGGGTCTCCAAGGAAGAGTTCGTTAAGTCTACTCAGAAAGGCTGGGCAATCTGCACAGATGAGAGACTCAAGGCATATTCTGCAGTAGGCATTTTCCAGGTAGACTGGGGGACGATGTCATCCAATGTGGAGGGAACAAAGGTGTCATAATGTAGACGAAAGTATAGAACTTGCCCCCATTGTATCATGATGGCCAATTGACTATTTTCGACACTGTCCTAAACTTCTGGAGATCAGGAACTATGGAACTCACATCTCTGTAGCCCCAGAACTTTCTAGAAAACTGCCTATCCACCTGCTGGTGCTTGATAAATGCTTGCTGGGTGAATATGCAATGACAGATGAATAGCCCCAAAAAGACTGTCAGACCATTTGCTCAATTCCTCTTACCTCATTTTAAATACCTGGCATTTAACCCAATCTCCCCACATATGGCTTATCCACAATTGGGGGTAAAAATCAAAAAATTGTGCTGAAGTTACTTAAATTTCCAAGAAGAGACCAGATGGTGATTTTAAATAGTTTTGGGAAGAAGTTAATGGGAAAGAAGACAATGGCAGGAAAAACCAACGCTTTCTCTGTGGCAGAAATCTGGGTGGGGTCACCAGAGGGACTTGCTCCGTTCTGGACCAGCTTTCTCCCTGCCATCAACCCACAAGCTGTAGTCAAGGACTCTGTGACACTCAGTGACATTCACTCCAACTGGCAAAGGGAATGTGACAAGCAGGCCTATTTTTAAGTGGCAGTTGAATTGAATTCATGTCAAGAGGAGAGAGGGTTGTGGGGGGCGGTGAGAGAACGGAAGAGAGAGAAATTTTTAAGGGGCCTGCAGAGAGGAGCCATTGCAACTTCCTGGAGAGCTCCTTCCTGTTTGGGAAACTGTCAGGGCAGGAGTGAAGTTCAAGCTGAGTCTAGGAGTTGCTGGAAGACACAACGATGTCTGTCCTGGTAGCTGTCTACAGCCTCCCCCTCGGCATGGGTGCTCTATGAAAGTGGGTGGGGCCAGACAGCCGGGACATCCTGGGAGTCCTGGACGTTGGGAGGCAACAGAGATGCTTTGAAAGATTCAGGGACCCTCAGCCCCAAGACCACCGCTACCCTGGATGAGGACAGTCATTGCTCCACAGCCCGTGTGCGTGTCTGTGGTTGCAGGGGAGGGGAGGGAGAGAGGGGAGGGGGCAGGTCTTGACATCAGGAGGTCCTGGCTTACAGCTCCAGCTTCTGGAGCTTTCTGAGACCGTCGGTCTTGGTTTGTGGATTTAGCATGGGTGGAAACGGGCACACTGGGTACCACGTTTAAGGACAATGTCTGAGCACAGCCCCCACCACTGACAGCTTATCGTGATCAAGCTCCAGGACGGATCCCGGCTTAGGGTAGAGTTCACAACTTTAACTTTTCTCTAGTCTGGAGAACCCCCAAGGTTCAGGGGAAGAAATGGGAAACAAAAGTGACAGATAAAATTTGAATTTATTTTCAATAGGTTTGAGGGATGTACCAGGACAAAAAAATGGTGTAGCCCTCCTGTAGACTCCACACCACATTGGGTGGCTTTATCATTTTTCAAAAACAGTCACATTAAGGAAATGGAGAAGAGCAAGCAGAATTCTGAAGTCAGGGTCTGTGACCAGTCTTCTTCGTGTTAAACCACTTTCTTCCGTGAGACACATTTTCTCCTGTGTATGGACTAGAGGAGGGTGGCTGGAAACGTCCTGAGAGAGCCTTGATTCATAGGACAGTGAAAAGGACGGTGGAAGTGGCCGGTGGTGGAGGGGGCCCCTCTTCTAGGCACCAAGAGGTCTTTGCTTAAAGCTCCAGCTTCTGGAGATTTTTGAGACCTTCAGTCTTGGTTTGTGGATTTAGCACTGGTGAAAACAGGCACACCGGGTACCACGTTTAATACTGTGCGTCAACATCACTGGGCTAAGGGATGCCCAGATTGCTGGTTGAATGGGATTTCCGGCTGTGTCTGTGAGAGTGTCATTAGATTAGCTGTGAGGAGTAGACTGAGTTAACAGGGTCACCCCCACCACACGGGTGGGCACCATCGCACCCACTGAGAGCCTGAAGAGAGCAAAAAGGAGGAAGCCTGGATCCCTCCTCTCTGATGGAGCTGGGACATCCTCCTCCTCCTGCCCGGGGACATTGCTGCTTCTGGCTCCTGGTTCTCCCACCTTTGGACTCAGACCAGGACTCACCCCATCTGCTCTCCTGGTTCTCAGGCCTTAGGACTTGGACTGAATGACACCACCGGCTTCCTTGGGTCTCCATCTTAGGACTTCTCAGCCTCTGTAGTCACGTGAGCCAATTTCTACAAGGACTCTTTCAAGACAGTTACAGCGACGTGTCAGCATGCCTGTGCACCTGCGCCACCTGCATCTACATCGTCTGGGTCTGGGTCTGGGTCTCTATATATCCTATTGCTTCTGCTCCACGTGGGCAAAGCCAAGGTGGCCATTGCTTCCCTGCCATGAGCGTCCTTCTTTGACACCCCAGGGCTGCTTGTGTTCCCTGAGTCAGATGACCAGAATTCTCCGGGTCTCCTTGTGAGTGACCCAGGCCAGGGCACATGGTGAGAGCCCAGAGTGACGCTCCAGGGGAGGCCAAGTGCACAGGCACCTTGGGGAGCTTGGAAGGAGACGCAGGGGAAACGCTTCTCCCTTCTGCCAAACCCTAAGAGGGCAGCAGGCCCTTCAGCCTCCCCGTGGCTGCTCTGAGGCTTCGCAAGTGTCCGCAGGCCGTCCTCATCCCATCCCTGCCCCCCTGGGATGGAGAAAGACAAGGGCCGGCCCTAACTCCCCATCTCAGGGGAGCTCAGAGCCCCGTATTTGTTAAAACTTGTTTTAGAATTACATATTCAGCATTTTGAACCTCAGTAATGTTACTGGTACTTCAACATCTTTAAAACTCACAGATATTAGCAGTCCTGACAACTGATTCTTTCTCTTTCTCTCCCAGTGGCTTGGTAGGTCAACTCGATGACCTTAGCCTCACACACTTTATAGGATGGTTATGTACGGGTTTTCTTGAACACAGCTGACGTTGTGGAAGGACTTGCTTTCAACTGCAGTGAAGCATGCGATTCTGAAGCATGCTCCAAATTTATTTCAAAAAATGATCCCCTCTGATTGAAATTTCAGGTCACCTGCCAGAAATTCTGCACCTTGCAAGGAGCCGGTGAAGTCACACAGCTGGGATGTGGACCTGGTCATAGGCTGACTCCTGAGAGAAAAACACTGGGGAAAGTTTGAGATAAGATGTTTTAAATACCCTGAGGGCAGAACTACCCTGTGAAACTCAGGGTGCCAATTTGAGCTTTAAAGAACCACAAACTTTAAAAAGCCCGGTTAGCCTGCTGTTTAATGAAAATAAAATAATCTGATGCAGCCTGTGGCAGGAGTGCACCAGTCTATTCTTTCTGCCTTGAGGTAAGATCTGCTTGTCTTTCTTGGAATGGCAGTCATAAACATAAGAAGAGGAAGTCTGTTTATCTTTAGATACTGGTGACAGGTTATCTTGCAGGAGAGCTAGGGAGTAAGGGGCAGGGGCAGGAGGCTTGTTTTTCATGCCCTTATACTGGTTGAATTTCTCATGTGCGTACTTTTCGTTTTGGAGGAAAATGGGGCACCCTTGCGTCTTCCTTCTGTACCTATGGAAACGGTGAGCCCTGCACCTACTCACCAGGCATCCTTGCAGAAACGTGCCATTCATCGATCTCATTGGCTCTCGTGTTTCGTCCAGAATCTACAGAGTGGCCGAGAGTGGGTTTTCCCCTGTGTTGTTAGGGACTGCTCATTTCTGGGGAGAACTGCGTGCTTGGACCATGGAGGAGACCGTGCTTTACATAATCACTCAGCTAGTTTGCAGAGGTAAGTTTTACAGAAGCTCCCCCTCAACAGAACAGAGGGATGCCTTTAAAAAGCATCCTCGACGCACTTTAATAAAACAAAAGCAGCTCTCACTGTTTATACATTTCGCAGCGTGACACGAACCTCACACAATATTGCCAGTTCTCAGCTCCTAAAATCATTCCTAAAATCTTCCATGTGATGCTTTATATGCTTAAAAGATCTTCCATCCTCCTTTCATTCATTTCCTTTGAAATGTTCCCTCCAGGGGTTCTCGCTCTCTATTCTGCTCCCCTTGAGAAGAACACGCACCGGAGACCAGGAGGGTGGGCCTGGTGTGGGCTCTCCCTGAGATTCGAGATGCTCAATGATCGCTGGATCTCAGTTTCTCATCTGCATGGGCGGGACTCGGACGAGGCATTCCCTCAGCCCGCTCCTGGCTCCCAGAGCTGACATCTGTGCGCTGGTTCAGAGGGGAACAGCTCAAGGGGAGTTTGACATTATTGCAGAAAGGAGCCCTTGTGCGTTTCACCCAGACTTACTGCCCCCCCCCCATTTGTTGCGTTTAGGAAGAACTCAGATGCACGTGGGAGCCCTGAGTGTTAAGATGCCTCACTATTGTTGCTGCTATTGATTTTCAAAGTGTGTTCATTACTCAGCTTCGAAATCCATTACAAAGAACAAATACATATTTAAATATTTATTATTATCCAAGATTGTGGTCATACACTTCCTTCTCCACCCACCTCCATCTGCTCCATGATTGACGGAACAGATGGGTGTTGCACCCAGTTCCAAAAGCCAGAATACAAGGGCTCTGTGTTTTATACTCAAAGAAACCGTGTAACAAAGGCAGAAGAAGTACACAGTTACACCGTTTCTTCTTTTAGGTCTTTCCTGATCAGTTGAGCAGGAATTCCGCAGTGTTTCTGAAATTCACTACAGTGTGGCAGAGAACACAGCAAAGGAAATCATGGCTACTGAATTATTTAGTTCTTCTCCTGTGGTTTTTTTTGTTTTGTTTTGTTTTGTTTTGCTCCATTTGGCAACATGATTCAATCAGTCTTCCAAGCTAGAAATCGTGTTCTACCTTTAAACTCCCTTGCTTATCTGCATCCACCTTGGTAACTTGATTATCACAATCTGAGCACTTTTAAATCTGCACTATTGCTGGAATCTAGTCCCCTCTCTCCAATTTCCATGGCTTCTGCCAGACAGCCTAGGCCTTCAGCTCTTTTCTTAAGTATTTCTTCTAAATCTCTAATTTTCTATGAAATAAATAGAAATGCCTTGGGAGGTCAGAGGGAGAACAGGTAAACACATGGATATGTTAACAAAAACAACATAGTCTTGGGGTACAGCCTGGGTACTGGGGTACAGGGCCAAGTGCGACCAGCGTCTTATACCTTGCGAGGCAGTTTGGACCAAATCCAATAGGCCTAAGGGAACCATTGGAGGTTTATTGAGACAACGGGAATCACACGATTGCTTCTCTGTTATAAAAGACGGTTCTACAGAGGAGGCAGAGGATGGAGGGAGGGGATGAGTTTATCACACAAGTTCAGATGAGTCAGTCTCAGAGGCTGGGCTGTGTGAGTGCTGGCGAGAAAAGGGGAGGGGGGGAGAATGGGAAGGTTGTCCTTGGGGAGAATCAATAGGAAATGGTTATCGGGGATGGAGTGAGAGCAAGAAGGGAGAGTCAGGTGGGCGTCTAGGCGTCTCGCTTGGATGGCTGGCCTGCTGCTGGTGCCAGAACAGAGACGAGGAATGTGCAAGAAGAGAGGCAGAATCAAAGGAGGAAGGATCAGCCATTTCAAGACGACTGGGTTTGAATTACCCGCAGGATTGTTCAACCAGAAATGTTGAATAAGCGAGAGATAATTAATACAGTGTAAGTTGTATTAATTAAGAAGTAGTCTTATGCTCAAAAGTTAAAAATACGCATAACCATTACCCGGGAAACCTACCGCCAGGCATCCTGTCTTTGAGAAGCGCTCTCACTTGTGTGAGCTGGGTTTATTGCAGCAGTGTTACAGTGTAGAAAATGAGACATGGCCTCATTTCTCAGGAATAAGGGGATAATTAAATAAAATGGAGCCCACCAACATGACAGAATGCAATACAGTGAAAAAGAATGGAGTGGTGGGCTGGTAAATGTTTTAAAATCTCTGGGGTGGGAAAGAAAGTCCTGGCTTGTACCTTCGCTGGTTTCAGTGGTGCAAAGATTCTCATAACGGACGGTTTCAACCTACCAAGCTGACATCACTGAATGAGGAGCTGGGAAAAGATGCACAAAGCAGGCTCACACTGACCGTGTGCGTCAGCGCCGGCGCACCACTGGGCAAGGACTGCGTCGTTTAAAATCCACACAGATAATTCCCAAAATATTAACATTGCGTGAAATATGCAAATTATAGAATAATGATTATGGTATGATACCCTTTCATTTAAAAGACACAGAAAAATCAATATGATACATTTTTAAAGGACATTATATACAAAAGTATTTCTAATTAAGATAAAAACAACTCTGGAATGAGAAACACCAGGTGTCAACAAACGTTTCCTCTGGGGCTGAGGGAGGAGGAGAGGGAAGGAGTGGAATTGGGGATCACGCTCCGTGAGACTGAAATTTTCTCTGGAATGTTCTGATACGGGATGAAATGCTTATTTATAAATTACTTCATTAAAATTATTTTAAAAGCAAAACAAGCACACGAACAACACCGAACCAAAAACATAGGCAGTATTTCTTTCAATGTCTTTTCAGAAATCTGAGGAGCAAACTACGCCATGGTCTCCAAAACAGAGCAGCAGTGATGAGTGGATGGGCTTCATGGATAAAGTTTAAGATTAGACAGAGGGACCCAATTTCAATTGTTGACACTTGATCCTTGTAAGCTAAAGGGCTGCCTTCTGAGCATCGAGTTCTGGCTACGCAATGTGCTTCAGTGTCTTCTGACTTTCTTTGTCTGCTGTCCAGGGCAAAAGAGTTTCCTGTTTGGCTGGAGAAAATAAAATAGAAGTGCCCTCAAAATTAAAGTGTTGTTTCAAAGCAATGGTATTGTGGACTGAGTGACTGTGGTCCCCCCCCCACCCCCGTTCCCCAGTAACTCAAACGTCGAAGCCCAAACCCCCTGATGTGACTGTACTTGTAAGTGGGGCCTTTTTGGTCTCAGTGAGGTCATCAAGTTGGGGACCCCATGCCGGGAGCCTTACAAAAAGAGGCCAGAGTTCCTTTCTCTTTTTCTCTCCACCCTGTGAGGACACAGCAGGGAGGCGGCAGCCGAGCCGAAGCCAGGAAAGCGCTCTCCGCAGAAACCACCCTGCCAGCACTTGATCTTAGGTTGCTCGGCATCTGGAACTGTGAGAAATAGACGTCTCTTGTGTAAGCCACCCAGCGTACGGCACTTTTCAACAGCAGCCTGGGCTGATTAAGACAAGTGTCCACAGCCAGCATCCGAAGCCCTTAAGATGGGTGCCATCCAGCGTGTGTCCTCGACAATATCTTCAGAAGGCCTAGCTGCGTGGAGGGGGGAGTGCCATGTTTTATTTACCCTCAGGGGAAAAAGTGTATTTTTCTCTGAAATGTCAATGAAAGCAGTTCAGTTCTCTGTGCTTCCTTAGAGGGGAGAAGGAAGAGATAATAGAGTGACACCACTGAGATCTTGAATACTGGGTCACACCAATTACAGCAAGTTACTCTGTGGGCTGACAAATCTGAATATTCCCTTAGAAGATGACTGGACCCACCCCTCCTGGGGAGCATCAAGGGTCCGAGAGGAAGGGCGGGTTACTTGCGGCACCGCCTAGGTGCGCCAGCCGAAACTAGCGCCCACTGCAACGGACAGTGACAGCAAAAGGGCTAGAGAGACGGGGACTGGACTTAGAAGGGAAAATGCATAAGGACGTATTTCAGGCATATCCTCATCCCCTGTTTACTGTGGCTGGAAGTTATTTCTGGTGAGCAGCCCACGCCCCAGTTACTCGCAGCTCCCCTGTGTACTTTTTCCCTTTTCTACCTCAAAATCACCGAAACACGAGAGGATCCTTGTCTTAGAACTCTGCGTCTGCCTCCCCATGGCCTTCAACAGCTTGCTCCCAAGTGGGAGCTCCAGATCTCAGACCTCAGGAAGCCGTCCGTCACAGCTGGTGAAGACCGATCCTCTTGGACTTTCTGCCCGTCCACATTCCTTGATTCTGAGCAGATGGAGGCCCACCCGAAGTTGCGCTGACCATGATATGTGAACCAAGCGGAGGAAAGGACAACGCGTTTGAGGACAGAGCCAAGGGCAGCCTCTTTCCCACAGACAAGCCAAATAATCATTTTGACGCATTATTATTCTTCAGTGTTGTGGATTCAGCATCATCAATAGTTCCTTGTCATCTTTTCTGTGATAAACGTGGCATGGTTTCCACTACTGAGGACAGACAGACATATGCAATTTTTATCACAGAGTTTGACTGGAATAAAGGTTACATCAGAGGTTTAACAAACAGACCGAGGAATTAAGTACCTTTAACGTGGAGGGTCGGGAAAGGAAAGGTCCCTTAGAAGCAGTGGCCATTGATCCAACAAGACACGCAGGATCTCATGCAGGAGTTCATCGGCGGGAGTGGAGGGAAGAGTGGTCCAGGGATCTGTGTAGCAGCTGCTTGGAAATGAAGCATTCTCCTTGGACTTGAACTTTGAAATGACGTTGAGAATGACTCCTGCATCCTGTCCATTCAGTGGGGAAAAAACCAAAACAAAGCAGTTGAACCAACAGTTTGGCAAGATGAAGACAAAAATAGCCAGTGGATTCACCAAATTCTGTTCTGTTTTTCAAGCTATTGATTTGTATTCTTCAGACGTTGTCTGCCTCAGAAGCTCTGTCGTTCTGAGGAGCAGGAGGTTTCCCTTTGTAGAAATAAAGCAAAGAGGCTTCTCTGTTTGTTTGCGTGGGCAGCTTGGGGCGTTATAAAGAAGCAATGCAATGGAGAGGAACTGCCATTCAGAGAAGCAACATGGCTCATCTTTAACAGTGTCCGGTGAAGTGGGTGGAAGGGTGTCACGACTGTCTTTGCCGACAGGGTGAGCGTTGGAGGGTCAGTGATGCCCCTGTTTACCTGCACAGATGCTGGCAGCACCGCATCGTTCAGGACTCTTAATCTGTTCCAACTGAGCAAAACGTTCAGCATGAACTTTTAAACAGAGTGACGCCTTGAGTGTCCAGTCTGCTGAAATTTGCAGCAGGAAACCAGTAATGGGAGAAGCTGTGAAGGCAGGTTTGCGGTGTTTAAATGCTGCCAAGCGTCCACGTTTTCTTCAGGAAAGTGAAGGTGGTTGACGTGGCAACTGACAATCAGATATGATAAAATGTACTTTTGTGATATGTAACTACATCTGGATTATTTGGATGGAGAAATTAAAGCTAAGTCTTGAAACTGTGATGTTTCCAGCGGCAAACTTGGTTTAACTTTTCTTCAGATTAATGATTCTAATCTGTGTAACTGTAATCACTACACTGTAACATATGGCCTATTTTAGACTTTTTCACAAATAGTTTGATAAATAGGAAGTCTAGCATCATTTGCTGATGTGATTGATAAGGCCTTTTCATTTCTATCCTGTTCAGACTCCTCACTAAACCAGGAATTGCACACACACACGCTTCTTTCTTACCGCAGTGGACAATGCTGTGTTAGTTTCGGGTGTACAGCAAAGTCATCCAGCTATGTGTGTATACAGATAGACATATAAATATATTATTTTTCAGACTCTTTTCCATGATAGGTTACTACAAGATATTGAATATAGTTTTCTGTGCTGTACAGTAGGTCCTTGTTGTTTATCTGTTTTATATACAGTAGTGTGTATCTGTTCATCCTAAACTCCCAATTTGTTTCTCCTCCTCTTCCCCTTTGGTAACCGTACATTTGTTTTCTATGTCTGAGTCTGTTTCTGTTTTGTAAATAAGCTCGTTTGTATCATTGTTTTTAGATCCCACACATAAATGGTGTCATATGATATTTGTCACACACAGACACTCTCCGTGTGGCATTTTCCTTGCTCTACCTGGGAGACCGAGGTCAACAAGCTGTTACGGCGTCCATTCACCGGTCAGACTTCTAGAAAGGAAAGCTCATCCCCATCATCCACGTTTGTTAAACAAACGTGAGAATAAGGATGAAGGAAGAACGTCCCTTCCTTCCACAGCCTCACGTTGCAGGGGCGGGAAGCGCCGCGGCCAGACCTGGTGGCAGAGCTGCGGTAGCTGCCACTCTCAGGGCGAGTCCTGAAGTTGGGGACCGTGTGGGAGGAGCGACTGAAGAGGCGGGGGTCAGGGAAGGCCCTCTCAGACGCAGTGGCCAGGCTGACTCCTGCTTCTAAGCCTGCTGTGGCCCCAGTCCCCAGGGCCTGGTAATGTTTTGGGGTTTTTTAAATAATTTTCTTGGTTTTTGTTTTGCTTCTTTTTGTTGTTGCTGTTCTTTTGGGGGCAGGTGATTAGGTTTACTTATTTATTTATTTAGATGGTGGTACTGGGGGTTGAATGCATGGCGTCACGTGTGCTAAGCACACACTGCACGGCTGAGCTCTACCCCCCGCCCCGGTAATGTTTTTAATTAAAAAACAATTGTTAAATGAATCACCATGTAAGGCACTGCTCTGTGATGGTTACTGCTCTGTAAAAATGTCAGCCTCTGAGACGAAGAGTCACCTTTGGTTCTGGGCTTGCGTCTCAAGCCTGTCTCCTCACCCTGCTTTCGTTCTTCAACTTGACCTCCGTTCCCCACAACCTGGTCCCCGCCTCTGCTTGCCCCCTCCCGACATCTGCATCTTCCCCTTCCTTTGCCTGGACGTGGTCACCACCGCTCCATGTCACCTGCTCCCGGCTCCACCCAGCCTCCACTTAAACTGCTGGAGGTCACCCACCGAGACCCACGTCTGGGGAAGAGTCACAGAAAAAGAAGACAGCCCCTGCGATCCAGCGCCCGAGCGGGAGCGGCACGCTTGTATCTGTTCTCGGTTAACTCAGTTTAATCAGGGGAAAGGCGGTTGCACGCTTTGCGGGGACTTTGATCCTTGCACAACACACTTGACTTCGCCTGTGACTTCCATTTTAATGCTCGAAAACCCCAGACTTACAAAGTCAATGGACTAGCAGCAAATAGAAGCTGGGCTTTCTAATTCCCAGTCTGTGGGTCTCCCCTTTTGGGTAACGGGGCTTGTTCAGCAGACAGAAGCCAGGAAAGGGGGCATGGTGCTTCACAGCAGGAAGGATCGGGGACTCAGACCCAGGCCACCTGCGATCAGACTGACTACCAATCATTTTCCCAAAGGAGAGCCAGTATCCGGTTGTACCTTTGGACATGTGATGAGAGATCAAGGCTTTATTTCAGAGAACCGAATAAAGACAGGCAGAGGGTGATCCTGACATTCGAGAATACGTGCTCAGAATGCTTTGACATCTGTGACCTCAATAATTGGAAGGTTTCGCTGTGCTGTGAAGGGGGCGGGGGACCAGCAGGCAGCCCCTGTCAGATACCACGTCAGATTGATAAATGCGTTATTTGGTGCTCTGTCAAAGCGCTCGTGTTAGCTGGGTGTGATGTCTCCCGCGCATGGAACATGGGTTGCACCATCTGCTCACTTTGGAAGCGAAATCTTGAGACCATACCCTGTGCCCAAGCCAGGCCTGTGACTTGCCCCGACACGAGAGGACGTGTGTGTTCGGAGAGATGCCAGGCTCCCATCTTGTGGGCACAAACCTTGGGCCGCGCGGGGACTTCAGAGGATCGCTCGCATCCATCGTGGTCCTGGGTTCTGATAAATTACCGTCGCTGTCCCGACCATCCATTCCGGGCTCGCTCGAGCCTTGCTTGAGTGTTACTGTTTTTATAATGCGCCGTCTTTGCGACAGATTGGGATCAGAAAGCAGGCTGTTCAATGCCCTTTGTTTCTCTTCAAACAAGGTTCTTTCAGAAATCATCGCTCTCATCAAACCAGGGCCGGTGTCTGCGTGGCAGGGCCAACTGTGGCTGTGGGCGAGCCACTCTTCCATCACCTCGCTCTGCTCGCTGCCAGCCACAGGGGTCCCCAGCACGGTGTCAGGGGGACGTGGGACGAGGCTCTTCATTAATGTTCAATGTACTCTGTCATCGTGTCTAAGACGCAGCAGGGCGTTGCGGGGAAGGCGGGGTGGAAGCCTTGACTGTGATGGGTTGAGAACTGGGTCTGAGCAGAGTGGAGGCTGTGGAGCCCAGAAACCCTCAACCCGCTCCGTGCCGTACCCTCTGGACACCGCCGGGGAGGCCCCCGAACCCCTGGGCCTCGGTTCTCCTCTCTAGGAAAAGGATTGCTTTCGATTTGTGGAATAAGGAGCTCACGATGACTTTGCCTTTCCTGACGCTTGGCTCCTGACTTGATCAGCGTCAGTTTCCTGCTTGCTCGTGGTCTTGGCAGCAGAGGGTTTGGTACAGCAGGCGGTATGAGCTAAGCCAGGAGGGACGTCCCCCTGTGTCCCACAGATTTGTCACATGCATATCACGGATGTGGTGACCATTCGTTTCCGAGCCTCAAATCTGAAACTTAGACAATTATTATTTTTAGGTCATTATGGGGAGTACAACAGTGCCTATGGGGACAATCAGGAAAAGCATATCGTTTTCAGGTCATTATGGGACAACCACCATGACACCGATGGGAACTGTCAGGAAAGGGGCTTTACCGACAACATGCGGGGAAGACGGAGCACCTGAAGCCTCTTCTCCAAGGCCACCTGCCTTCCGCGCCGATGCAGCGGTCCTGGTTTTAGTGCTCTTGGCTGATAGGCGCCTGGACTTGAATGCTTCCAGCGCCAGGAAACTCGCTCTCTCGTCATAGAGCTGAAAGCACCTGTGAATGCCTCCGAACGCCTTGATGGCTTCCTGTAGGTGTTGGGGAACTTTGCAAGGGGCCAGAGAGTCACCATTTTCAGCTTCCAGGGCCAGCTAGTCTCTGTCACAGTCACTAGCTTTGCTGTCGTAGCCTGAAAGCCGACATAGACGACACATAAACCAGTGGTGTGGCTGCGTTCCGATAGATCTTTAGTTACCAGCTCGGATGGCAGGCCCCCAGCCGTGGTCGGCCTCTGGCTAGAACTGTATGAAACATATTAGGTACGTAGTACTCTATGGTCCTGGAAGCAATTTTGAGGATGCAAGAAATGGAGGTGATCGCTGTCTGTTTTCTCAAGCTTCTGGACAATTTTGCCATCCTCCTCAAAAACACTGGAAATTTAAGATGCACTGTACTCTTTCAAATCCAAGACGTATTGTGTGTGCATTTTTTTAGGTGGTAAGATCCTGACTTTTTCAACCAAGAGTTATGACGATGATTTATTCTTAAAACCAAACACAGAAATTATTTCAAAATGATTTCAGAGATGGTGCAATGTGTCAGAAGCAGGCCTTGGTCTCTAGACTAGAAAGTTCTAAATGAATGGAGTTACTGGGTCTGCCCCCAGCGTCAGAGCAGTTAGAAGGCGTCTGTGACGGCCCCCTGATGTTCCAGTACTTGGGACACGAATTCATGAAGTATTTCCCTTGGACCAGAAACAGGCTTAGGAAATTCTGGTAGAGTCCACCCAAAAGATGCACCAGGGAAAGGTGACCCCCACCCCCCGTAGGCTCTGAGGAAGAGCAGGCAGGGACCAGATGGAGAATGCGTGGCCTGCGAGAAGGACAAGATGACGTGGAGGAGCCCTAAGACGTCCCCAGAATCCACAGATATTCCTTACAAAGAGCCTGCCTTTGAACGTGTGCCACATGGAGAAGCCCACGACAGAGCAGTGGCGGCAGTCAGGACTGCATGGCACTCCAGTTACGACTCTGTGCAATTACAGTACACACACAACACACATACTACAACTCTGTGTCATTCTCTCTTTATCAATATATGTAAATATATATTTGTATACATGCCTATGTCCACGGGGACATCGGGAGAGGGAAGGAAAGACGCTGACCTGGTCTCTCTCCCACGACTCATCTTCAGCATCACAGAGCTGGCTTGTGCTAGCGGGGGACAGGAAGAAAAGCTTTTTACTGGATGATGGACTGAAGTTGTAATGTTAGACTTGACTTTTTCAGACCTAGGAATGAGATTGCTAATATCTCAAAGTGATCCGATAAATTATGGGACTGTTTTATTGGTGAGGAAGAGAGAGAATATGGAGCAAATGTGAAAGGCAGTGGTGGGAAATAATTGAGTTATAAGTTGCTTTTCGCCTAATATGGTCTGCCTGGCACGTGCTATAAATAAGTTGCGGAGTGAATGCATCAAAGATCTGGCGTTTGGATGGTGTCCAGCAAGGGCACGGCCTGTATCAGACTTTCCCCTGAAAGAGACAACATTGAAATTCGCTTCGTATAGAACATGGCATGTGCTTCTCGGGGAGGGGGTGTGACTGGGTTTTCTTCCTCTCCCGCATTTCCTAACCCAGGGCTGGTTTACCCACGAGGCTCCCAATGAACAGTCATTGTTAGACATTGCTCTGCAGTGAACCAGGCGATGGAGATCTGCTGTAGGAATCAAGGCTGGTGGTGGGACTGTCCCTGAACCTCGCTCCTGGGACTTTGCTCACGTCAAGCTCTTTCCCAGGAAAGCCTTCCACCCTTCTTTTTGTCTCTATGAACCGTCCCCGTAGCTCATGTGCAGGTCGCAGGTTCTGTCATCTCAGAACCGTCTCCGGTGAGCCCAGCCCACAGGGAGCAGTCCTGTGGGATCTCGCAGCACCTGCTCTGACTCTCACCTGGGGCTTGCGGTCCAGCAGACAACTGTCGAGGTGTTGAGTTTCTTCAGCTAACTTTACACTTGGGTGGAAGACGCAGAGAAAGATGTCTTACCCTAGAGATTCAGATATTTACATCTTTCATAATAAAAAATAGTAAATATGTTTAATTAATTGCTTAATCTGGACCTCATTTATGAATTAGTAAAGGGAAATAAAATAAGATGTTTTTTATCCAGTGCCTGCTGTGTGCCTAGCACATGGCACCTTCTTATTTCTCCTTTGTGTTAATCTCCGAGCATGCAACACCATTCCTACTTCACCTATGGTTTTGCAAAGGGAACCAGAAAGATAAAGGGGTTTCCTATGATGTAAATATAAAGCTTGAAGCTATTAGTTTGGTTTAAGTACTTACTGCTTGTATGCAAATGTCAAATCACTATGCGGTACACCTGAAACCAACATAATGTGCATTAACTATATTTCAATTAAAAATACAAAACGAAAAAATAATAAAAAATTAAAAGAAAATAAAAGAAATCAAGAATTTCCAGAAAATAAATAATTGTTTGAACTTCTAAAAAAAAATGCAACACTCTGTACATGTCGCAAGTTTTAAGTCCGTAGGGACCACTGGCACCATCCTGCATGTGGTAGGCATTTAAAATATACTTATCAAATGAATGAATAAATACAAAAAGGAATGCTTGTTTGTAAATTGAATCACACTCTCCAATTCCTTATTGGAATAATTGTGCCATATGTTATAATCCACTATTTGGATATTATCAACGTCAGCAAAGAAAACCAAACAGTGGGCTTCAGGGCAGACTTGACAAAACACATGAGGAAGTAAATGGAAAAGTCCTGTTGAAACAGAAGTGATTCTTACCATTCCTTTTCTGATTGCTGCCCGTGCATCAGGGTAATTAACGTTCTCCAAACAGACCTCCAGGTGCCCCAGACACACCTGGGAACCTCCTACTGAGTCTTTTGTGAAAGGAAGAAATAAATCTCGCCCCTCCCCTCCTAGTTCCATTTGTCGTCTCTCTCTCTTTCCTTTCGGTACTCAGCCTGCTTTGTGGGCCTGAAGGAGTGTGCTGGGCTCTGGGTACTGAGATGAAGTCAAAAGCCTCCGGCCTTTGGAGGCTTCCGCAGCGGAGCTGAGGAACCCTAAGTGTGTCCCTCGGGCTTCCGCAGGTTGGCACCCTCAGGAGCACCGCTCCCTTTGTGCCTCACTCCTCCTTCGTGTTTGGCTCCAAGCAGCGCACGTCTGTGCGCGCGTGTGTGTTTGAAAGTGCAGGCAACTGCACAGTGAAGCTCTTCTCCTCCGCGGATTTCGTAGGTGTGACATCAGCCCACACAGCCCACCTGCTCCCATCTCTCTTTCATCTTTTAACAACTGGTGTTTTTCACAGTGGTGCTGAGTCGGGATTCGTTCCCGGGGCAGGAAGCAAGCAGATCTTCTGAGCCACCTGGCCTGTTGAGGGGATCATGGAGCCAACTGTCCTAGGATTGGTGGCCAGACCCCCTGCCCCGTCAGGAGAGACACAGGGCGTGCACCCTGGCCTGGCCGCTAGTGGGAGAGGAGTAAACACAGGAGAATGATGGAGCCGCGGGGTGTTTCACAAAACGGTGTGACCGAGTGAAGCCCTTCTCAGCACGCAGGTGTGTGGTGAGCACTTCAGTTTTTCTTTCACATGTTTTCATAGGAAATTTCAGATTTTTTCCGTGAGAAGTGAGCTTAAGCTTAATAACACATTCTCTGGCTTCCGTGGGGCCCCTCTGAGTGGACACTGGGTGGATCTGAGGCCCAAGAAGGGATGTGCTTCTGTATTCGGACTGGATGGCTCGTCCACGCCCAGTGAAACTGATGGGGGCAGCTTTGGGGAGCCAGGATTTTACCCAGTTAGCAATTTGAGAGAACCCCGGTTCATGGCCTTGCCTTAGACGTCAGACGTCCCCGCTGACGGCCTCCTGTTGTGGCCGCTGTCCTTCCCCGTCTCAGTCAGCCTGTGAAGGCCCCCGCATCTCCATCTCCATCTGCATCACTGGGCCCTCGACCTGTCTCCTCTGGACTCTCATCCCAGGCTCCCAGGGCAGCTGCCGAGTGTGCTGTGCTAACATGAGTGTTGTTTAGAAAGATTGTATCTCATTCTTTCTATGGACTCAGAATACATTTGTGTTCCTTGTGCCACCAAAACTTATATCCATGTGGCTTGCGGTGGCCAATGAGATGTGACGCAAAACAGTGTGTATCAATTCTGGGAAAAATCTTGAAGATCTGTCGTATACTTTGCTGTTCTCTTTCCCTTCTGCCATGGTAACCAGCAACATTCTAGACAGTCGTCTAGAATAGGGTCACCCAGGACCCTTGAGTGAAATCAATGCTGATGGAGAGGAAATCCTGCAGAAGCAGGATGAGCATGAAGAAGACATAAATGTTTGTTGCTTAAGCCCATCTCGATTCATGCAATTACCTAATCAGGTTGAGTCCCTCTCCCACGACAGCTTCTGAAATGTCAGTTGCTTGTTTTCTTGCCTCTCTTGCAGCTAGGCGTGGGCAAGCCTTCCAGTCCTAGCCAAATACAGTGATGTTTCTGGCAATGATAGTCCTACAGCATTCGGTGTCTCTAACTAACACGTAAATAATTCTGCAAAGCAAAATCTTATAGCCTGCCATCTAAACCCCTGGCTCTCCTTATTAGTCCCAATAGATTTTAGAGTATTTTGGATTTTTAGAGTATTTAGAACAGGTGTTGGCAAACCACAGTTGCAAGCCCGACCTGGCCCATCATCACCTATTTTACTGGAGCATGACATGCTTATTCATTCAAACATTGCCTGTGGCTGATTTCATGCTACAAAAGCAGAGTTGTGCAGTTGTGACAGAGAAGTCATGGCACACAAAGCCGAAAGCATTTACCACTTCCTCCTTTAGAGAAAATGTTTGCTGGGAGAAGAGCTTGATTCTCTCAAATATGTTGACTTTCTTGACCAAACTTTCAGAAAACATTTAGTTGAGAGGGTTCCAGGTTATGTTTCCAGAAACATGGTAAGTTCCATGTGCTTCAGGCTCTAGGAGAAGATACCATGACTACTTTGAATTTGGAAGGTCCTTTGTCTTGAGCCTTGGAGTTCAGTATGTCTGTGATTCCTGTCCCTCTGGAATCAGGATCACTTTGACCTCCTGTGTGAGATGCAGAACTCGAAAGCACTGGAAAATTCTCTTTTCCTGGGACCCTCTTTTCTCTTCCTTTTCCTGACTTTATCAGGTCTGAGCTTAAGGATCGCTCCTTATGGAGGCATCACTGACTCCCACATAAAGTGGGGTCCCCTGGCTTTATTCCCCATTGGCATCCTTCATTTCCCCATTGGTTACGCTGTCTCACTGGCACCATCTCCCTTCCTTACTGGTCTCTAGGCTTCATAAAACCAGAATCTGAGTTTGCTGTCTTGACCCTCTGCATCCTAAGGACTGGGCACAGGACCAAAAGCATAGAAGGTGCCACCAAGCACTTCAGCACTGATGAAAACCAGCTCCAACCTAGGCGTTGGCATTCTGAAATGCAACTGATTACAGAATCTCAGGAACATTATTTTAAAACTCAGGAGATAAAAATGTAACTTACTTTGTTTCTTGATACCCAGACTAAAAAGCTGACTTACGAGCAATGGAGTTTATAAGCTCCATTTCTACTGAGGATTTTTAACACATCGATCTTCAGTTTAGAACCCAGTTGATTCCTCTTTGGAAACCATTCAGTCAGCTTCAAGATGCTTGCCTTTTCCTTTTTTCATTTAAGAGGATCAGGTATTGTCTTGGCTCTGGATGAGAGTCTGCAGACCAAGCTCATGGTCAGCCTGGTCCCCACTTAGGTGTTCTCCTTGGCTTTTGTTTTCACTGAGATATGGCCAACTCTGCTCATTACACTGTCCTCCAACATCCCATTCCCTGATATTCCAAGACCCATGTGTTCTGAAATTTTTTTTCAGGGATCACTGGGACTGCTGGCGGCTTTCAGGCATTGCTCTGCACAAGGTGGCTGTGGGTGGCTGGAACTCATCAGTGTACCCCAGATGACATGATTTGCATGATTCTGAGAGATTATTCTCAGACCAAATTGACTAAATCTGTTGTTCATTTGTCATGATGGGTGAAGACAGGACTTTCTTAGAAGAACAGAAGTCTCTTGGGGAAAACCTTGGAAAGCTATCCGGTGCCCTTCTGCTGTGGGACCTCCAGTTACCCAGAGGCTCCATGTGTCCTGTTCCTCCCCCATAGACCTTGAACACTTGGGGAGGGTTAGGGCCAGGAGTCCTCGCCAAGACTCGTGGCTTTGCACTTGCATCTTCTTTGATCTTCATTCCTCCCACCAAGAGGCTGATAGTTGAGCTCCCTCTGCAGAGGTGAGAGAACTTCTTACCACGTTAGCCTGATCTTACAGGGAACGTTATGTGAGAGACATACGCTCTAAGTGCTCAGGTTGCTTGGCTCTTAGTATAACACATACTTTCATCTCTCAAATGAGAACCAGGAACCAATTTTGGAACACTGACATCCATTGTCATTCCTTTTCTAATAGCCCCCGTCCTCCCTGAGGCATAGTTTATATCTAATTTACAAAGAAGAGAGCCCAGACCTTGCCCACTCAATGCCCACAGACTAGCAGAGGTAACAGATCTAAGCAGAGGACCCCAACATCAGGAGGAAGACCTAACGAAGAGACACGCACACTATAGCCCGAGATTAAGGAAGAGCTGCCTCTTCCCCTGCCCTGCCTTGACCTCACTTATGGTTTTCTTCTGCCCCATTTGGACACCCACATCTCCTAAGCCTCTCCTATTTGCAGTGCTTTCCTCCAAATGGTTATTGCATTGGAAGAGAAAGATTTATGATGAGCTTCTGTTTTGCAAAGCATTATGGTTGGTGCTAAGTGAAATGGAAGGTGAATCAGACCTTGAATAGGGACCAGAAAGACCCAAAGGCGAAGATTCAGTACGAGGCGCTTCAGCTTTCAGGATTTACTTCCCAGTGATGGGACAATAAATTCTAGGAGCCCAGGGATGAAGTAGCCAACTGACAGAGGGAGTTTTCTGCATGTCTTTATGGAGGGAAACCTATTATTTCAAAATGCTGACCTTATTCTGCCAAGAAGGCACCAGAACACTCTTGACTGGGAGCCTGGGGTCCCTAAAATACATTCTTAGATTGAGCCAGTGTCCTCACCCGTGACTTCTCTGTTACTGTTTCCTTGACCCTTATATGACCTACTTCTTGCCAACTGGTATCCATCCCATCTTGGGCTGCAGGGCCTTGGTGAGTCACTCTGTTGTCCTATTTTTCCTTCCAGCCCCTGTGCAAGTGCTCCTTCCCTGACCTCAGTGCTGCTGACACAGACTCTCCTGCACTTGGTTCTTCCTGGCTCAGCTTTAGGAGCACACTGGTGAATTTTTCTCCAGACAGAATTGGTAGCTAAAATCTCACATCCCCAGGCCTGCCTCCCCCAGCTTCAACCCCAGGAAGGAAAGTGTTGAAGCCAGGATGACGAGTGGAGTTTGGCCTGGTAGAAAGAATACTGACCAGTGAATTAGTGGATGACTGGTGCTTCCTCTGCCCTTCTGCGGCTGTCAGGATGGAGGTCTTAGCCAGAGGCTGAGCTCTCTACCTTCTGAGGATGCTCAAGGGTTCTGTCCCTAAAACACGGAGTCGTAAACACAGGCTGTTTCTGCTGAGACGGGCGTTGGAGTCCCTTTGAGCAATCACCTTCATCTCCCCTCCTTCGATACAGAGTGAAAGAAGTTGGAACATCAAAAACATTCCATTTTGCAGATGGAAAGGCGTAGGTGAAGACAGATGAGACTTAGTTGCAAGAAAAAGTCAATGCTGGTCTCAAACTTGGCTACGTGTTGTAATCACTTGAGAAGCATTAAAAATGCTGCTTTGAGGGTGCTAACTCCTGCAGATTCGCATCTAATCAGTCTGGGATGCTAGGGGCCAGCGAGAGTTTTAAAAGCTCTAGGTAATTCTCACGTGCAGACCCTGAGCCAGTTAGCAGCTAACCAAGAAATCAAACACATGTGTTCCATTTCGAGGCCTGGCGTGAGTGACCATGCTTGAAGAGGAGCGACGGGGATTTTTGCAGGTCACAGCCTCATGGAAGCGTTGGAGGCGGAAGCACTCAACATTCTGCTTGTGGTTTCTACCATCATTCTCAAGCTGTTTCCACTGCTCAGCAGTAACCTTCTCACTGCCAGCTTTGGGGAGTAACCCTCAGTTTCAGTAGCCTCTGGAGAAATTACAGCACTTTTTCTTGTAGGGCAGGAACCTTAAGAATTTGTTAACTAAAGGAAAATAAAATGTATGCTTTCTGTTACCGAACAGAAAATTTTCACAGACTCCTTCCTCAGGTCATTTGGACAGAACTCTTACTTCAACACGGAACCCACCACAGTCGGTCTGGTGGAGCCACGATAAACGTGCGCGAGCCAGGCTAGTCAGCAGTCACCCTCTTCTTTGATTCCACAAGCTGTTAGCCTTTAACAGGACACAAAATAATTTAAGCTGCTGCCAAACTTTTCTACCAGAACAGCAATATGTCAGACAACAAGGTGGTGGCCAGGCCAAAAAAAAAAAAAAAGTCACTGGTGAAGATAAGTCATAGCTCAGAAAGTCTGGTAGAAAGTTCCTGAAGGATTTATCGTTCTCACAGGAACGATAACTGATGACAGGGACAGGATTCCTTTCAAATCGGATCTGCCTGGGGTCCATCAGACACATGTCGCAGCAACTTGGCAACTTTTTAAGAATTTTCTGCAGCATTTTCACCTTCTCTGTCGGTTAGAAATGCGAGTCTGTCTACTGAGTGACATTAAGATGTTTCTAAAACATCACAGGAAGCAATGGCTTCATTTGATCACAGCTGTTTTCCTTTGAAAGGAGCACGTATGCAGCGGACGCTGTATGGAATTTATATTAATACATTCATGCTGAATTATGCTACAATTGCTACCACACTCCCAGACCCAAGGATTCTGATCATTATAATGATATTCTGGTTAGTAGACTGCTTCCTCACCAAAATATTACTATGCTTTTTTCTCTTATGTCCCCCAACTTTCCTACACACATAAAGGCTAATTTCTCTTTTTTCCCCTGTATTCTGATAGCTATTTGTTCTCATGTTAATTAAAACATTTACTACTTTGAAATATTACGGTTTATCTTTCACAGTTTTGTTGTTCTGCTAGTTCATGAGTTCCTTAAACGTATCTCCTACGGTTTTTAAAACAATTAACCCAGATTAGCAGGATGCAGATAATCAGGAAAGGCTTGTTGAACTGAACTCGGTCATGAAAGTCACACCCACAGCACCTGGCTTCTGTGCTCTCGGCGACCACTCCCTGTTTGTCATAATGCCAAGTCACATGGTGACATCCCCGTGCCTCCTTGCCTTTCCTCATGTTGATTACACTACCTGGATGTCTGGCTCCTTTAAGGTGTAAACACAAGACTCCATTCTCTGTCTCCTCCAGTGTGAGGTCCTCCAGGTAGAGTGCATCACTGTTTCCCATATTGGTCGCTGTCCCTTACCCTCCAGGCTGCCAGATGCTGACATCTACTTAACGCATCAACTGTCAACCCCCCACGGGTGGGACCATGTCTTTCTCTTCTAACTCCAGTGCAAAGCACAGTTCTCAGCCAGTGGTGCTAGATAAACACATGACAGCGGGGTTGTGAACAGCTTTTGTCTCCCTTGTTAGTTCCAGCAGGGTGACGATAAAAGGGCTGTGCTGAGAAGGACTCAGAATTCCTGGGCCCCCCTGGAAGCAGTGCCTTGTTCATCAGCACCGTCTTCTGTGGGTGGAGGTGGAGTGTGCAGGGCCTCCCTTCCTGGGCTCGCTAACCCATTCCTGAGGGGGACAGGGAGTGTCACTGTAACCTGAAATATCAGAGAGAAGGAAAGAAATCCCTGGGTTTTCAATCAGAAAGCAAAGCCCTCCTGAAAAAGCCATCATGAGCTTGAGAGATGGCTCTGAAGAAACAACAGGAAGGCTTACAAAGTTTCCTAGTGAGGAGGACCCAGAACGAGGACCAGGCAGCCATCGCATGGGACAGAAATGGAAGAGCGGATGGTGTCTTTACATTTTGGAAAATAAATGCAGACATGGATCCATGAGGATGCAAGGAATTCCTGGCAACTTTATTCAATAATGTAGAAGCCAGCTCCAATTTATAATTGGTAGACTATCAACCAGTATATGTTTCCATTAACCAGTGAAAAGAAGCTCATATTACTATCCTCACATCCTTTATTATAGCTTTGCAGTGTACATGCGATGAGAAATAAGATGACAGGCAAAATAAGAAAATACAATTCAATTAAATACAGCCAGTAACTCAGTTTCCATATATAAGTATGTCTGATCGGTGCATCCATCTGTATGTGATGAATATTAATTTTAAAATGAAGAACTAAATTAGGACACATTACATCTGCTTCAGAACGGAGATATATGAGTTTTAGATGAGATTCTAAGAATCGGATGAACTTGTGTTAGTCCATATTTTAATGAAGTCGTGTTGCAAGAGCCTTTGCATATAAGTTGTCCAATATTTGCTTTATACCTGAAAAAACAGCCAGGGAAATCTAATGCCGATTCTTGCCAGGAATCACCTCGGACAAATTAAAGATCTGTGCATAATAGACATATAAAATTCCTGGTATAGAAGCCACTCAACTCTCTACATATTTTCTAATGTTTAATTTAAAATAATTAAAAATTTAAATTGGGTAACATAACTGATTTTCAAAGGACCTGCAGTTTTTAATGGGGGTACACAGAGTTGTCGGTGTGGTGGCCATCAAGGAATATTTTTGCGCTGAAGTTTTATAATAGAGTTTTCTTCTCTGCTCGCTCTTCAAGGCAAGCAGTCTGAAGTGGGAGGGTGTGTCATGGCAGCAGAGTGGCCAGCGATGGGCTACGTCCCTTAAGAGGATGTGGTCACAGGTGTCCCTATTGGACCAGGTGACCCCCTTCTCTTCATAGCTGATTATCAAGGTGTCTGCCCAGCACAGAATTTTCTCTGCCAAGCCAAATGGCAAAAAAGACTGAATTGGACACTGGAGCTTTAGGATCTGCAGCAGAGTCAGAGCCATGGCAACTCAGAGACAGATATTAGCAGTTATTGTGGAAAACAGGAACATACACCCCCAAGGAGAAGCTGGGGTCCAGAAGAGAAAACAATGATGACACAGGACATCCCGGAACGATCATGTCATCCTAGAGAAAGATGGGGCCACACAGAGAATTTCATTCCATGGGATTCTTCTGATGTTTCATGGTTGTTTCCTTTCCTTCACCCTTAATTTAAGCTAGTTTGAATTTGTACCTGTTTCTTTGGATAAATATCCCCAAGACAAATAAAAATAATATCCAATATAAAAATGAACAACCAAAAATATTCCTTGCTAGAATCTCTACAAAAAAGAGAAATGAGTGGAATTCGGAAAGGGGGAGCAGCTGTGGAGTTTGGAAAGCATTCCATTGTTTCAGATATGACACCAAGCACTTAAGCACATAGCATAAAAATACTGGAGGTGGGTCAGGGCTTTGTATGAGTTCACGAAGGGCTGCTTCTTCTGGACAAAGATAAAAATAGATACAAGTCAACAGAGACGAATGCAAATAATCTATTTTTTGATATAAAATCAAAACCTTCCTGCAGCATTCCTGATTTCATCCTGTGTTTCTAAAAGAAAAACTATTAAACGATGCGTGTGAACCCAGGAAAACACCGAATCTGGCAAAAAGAAAATCTACAAAACTAAACAATAAGTATTCATTTTGGAATGATTGAAAATTGGTCGTCCCGGGATGGAACAATTTTGTAGGGAAACTTATTAAAGGATCATTTTGCAACATAACCAGATTATAAAGAACTGGAGAAACTAAGACGTGGTTTTGCTTTCATTCTCTTAACTACCGCATATTTGGATAATATTGAACATGCCTAATTTAAACATGACTTCACTTTTATATGCTGGTTTACTGTTGTGTAAGACTCTCATAAAGCAGCACTAAGAAGTCTTATTTCATGTCATGTCGTATTACTCAGTATTTGAAGTTGTTCCAGGAATAGCAGTTGCTGCTTTACCTAATGTTCGTAATAGTTATTCATTCATTCATTCATTCATTCAAAAAATCGTATTAGCCCTTTACTGTGTGCTGGGTAATTGGCGAGGTGCTATAAGAAACCGTAGTAGGATAAAGTCCCTGCCCTGAGGAGGATGGTGGTAGAACACAGAATAAAAACAAGGATACAGGATCAGTGGCAGTAAGTCCAACATGCTGTAAGGACACTGGGGACAGCCGGGTCTCAGGAGTCTGGGCTTGTGGGACGAAGTGGCTCAAGCCGAATCCCCAAGGTGAGTAGGTTTTCCAGGGGTGAGAGTAGGGTGGGGGGACAATAAAATTAACAAATAGAGGTTTTAATCGATGATGTATGATGTCCTGGAGGCTCTGCCTCGTGCTTGACAAGCACTGCCTGTCTTAATCCTCATTGTGGTCCTAGGAGGTCCGTAGCCGACAAGGGATGGAGAATGAACGGAGGAAGGCAGAGCGAGGCTCCTGATTAGAATTATCCAACAACAACAAAAAGTGAGCTGCTTTAGCAATAGTTAGCTCCCAATTTCTGGGAAGTACTCAAGCAGTGGCTAATAGCTGAGAGCCAAAATAGACCACTGAAGCCTGGGGCCGAGGATCGTACTTTACCAGATGTTTCTAAGGGCTCACCCAACCCTAAAATGTTCTGACACTGGAAGTGCATCCTAGATGATTTATGCAGCAGTGTATCCGCCGTGGTAATGTACTTGGGTGATGACTAATATTGCTTTAATGTGCTAAGATCTGATTAATCTGAGTAATAATAATGTGTTTTGGCAACAGAATAAGAATGCAGAATTTCTGAACATTTTTTATATCACCAAGAAATGTCTACCTCCTGAGGACAGAGGATTGTAATGATTTTGACCCATGGAGCCCATATGGTTATAATGAGCTCATATTCATTATGCACATATTCAGAAAAACATGTTTATTGATTGATAGCACATGCATTTGGATTTTAATGGCAGCTGTAATATTGGCGACACTGCCCTACATTGTGGTCCGCCAAATTTGTCACAACAGTAAGATTTCATGTCTCTCTTTTTCTTATCATACAATAAGTAAACATCAAACAGAATTCAAAATTCAAGTCAAAACTTCCAATACTTAAAAGCCAAGAAATTCACACGTATGTAAAATGATCGAGGGTTTTACATTTATTTATCATAGAATGTTTAAATATAGGATACTTAACTGTAGGCTGCGTTTCAAAGCAAGGGAATTAGATTTGCTCTATAAAGCTGTTACGTTTCTTGCTTTAACCCAAAAGAGAGAATATGACTGGGGGAGTTTGAAATTCCTACATTCAAGGGTTAGAAAAGACACAGAGCTGTGGGAATGGAGGTGTATGCGCACAAAACAAACAAACAAAAACAAGCCTGTAATTTAGACCCAACTCGACAAACAAGCCAAATAAAAAAGCCACACCAGGAATGAAACCCTTTAAAGGAGACCATCATTAGGGCCACGATAAGATGAAGTTGAGCATCCTGGTCTCTTGGACTTCACGGCAGGACTCCATTATTTAGTCTAAAATTTCCTGCAACCACTAGCTGACTAGGTTGCCTATTTTGGGAGAAGGAAGGTAAAATCTTTTCAAGAGCTCTTCTACCAGACTTCATCTATTTCAAAGATTATTTTTTTCCACATTTTAATAGACCTGGAACTAATAAGCTTATTATAATTGATGTTATTAGAGAGCATTGTATCATTACCGAATTGGTAGCATTTTTCTTTCTTCTTGGTACACAGAATATGTACAGATTTCATATATTACATCTTAAATTTGTAAAATTGTTTTATCTTCTAAGTCTGTTTTCTAATTTACCTGTTTGGTTTCCCTTTCATTGTAAGTAGGCTAGTCCTCTCAGATCTTCTCCCTTTCCTCTCACGTCCATCTGTGTCCCCTTCCCGTGCGTTACCCCGAGAAGCTTTTGCTTTTCCTAAGTGTCTGCCTTAGCAGGGGTGCTTCACTGGACACTGAGCATTCACGAACCCCTTCCAGACCCTGGAGATCTTTCTGAGTAGCAGCTGCCCAGCCAAGGACTACTCTTTCCAAATTTCCTTGCCTTTAGGTGGTACCATGTGACTAGTTTGCACCAATGGAACGTGAGAGAAAGTAAAGCGGGTTACTTCCAGCCTAAAGGAATTACCAGGTGGGTGTGCCCCCGGAACTCTCTTTGCCTGATCTGAGAGCCTGGGTTGGCAGAACCGTAACACCAAAGGAGTTTCTGTTTCAAATTATTTACATTAAGATGTAACCTCTTTTGTACCCCCGGTATGTTGAAGTCATAAAAGGACTGCACTGTCATTGGCAAAGGGTTTCACATTCACAGTCACCACATGTCAAAAAACACAAGGACAGAATTCTGGATAAGATGGGGGTGCATGTATAGATCAATGTGTCTGCTGGAAACAGGAAGAAATATCAAGTAATGTGTAGATATCTTGTGCTTGAAGTCATGAGTGAGGCACTGATGCAGTGGGGAGAAAAGGGGCCATGATTTCAAGGAGGAGAGACTCTCAGGGCCAAGTCATACTCTGGAGCCATTTTTCCCTGAGGTGCACTTGCCAAATCTGTTTATAGATCAAGAGGCTGAGAATCTGGGATTGTCCAGACAGGTGCCTGGAGCTTAGGGACTGGAAACCCAGCAGAGCTTTCGGCAGAACTGTGGAGCGGGAGACACAAAATGTAGAGGAATGTGTGGCTGCTCTCTAATAAAGAAGCTTCACAGAGTAAGAGGCTGAAAAGCACTGAAAGTTTCTGAAAGTAGACTGGAATCAAGAGAAAAAGCGGATGATGCAAAGAGAGCTGCAAATTAGTCTCGTAGCAGGAATAGTAGACGATGACTTTAATCCAACAATGATAAATACAGACGAAAATAGAAAAAGAGAAAATAAATGAGAAGAGAGAATATCAACCAAGAACCAGAACTTCTCATTAAGATACAAGTAAAATATACATTATCTGAAACAAGGAATTCAACAGTGAGTTTAACTGCAGGATTAGTCTTCCAGAATCTAAGTAAATTGATATATATATCTCCAAAAAGGCAGCAAAGAGCATAAAAAGGAATAAAAATTTAGGGATAAACCAAAAGACAAATGCAAAACACATTGAGAAGATGTCACAGTGACGTAACTGGACTTTCTAAGGGAGAAAAAAAGACAGAGAATGAACAGAAGCTCTATTTGAAGAGAGCTCTAGCTTTTTATGTTCTTCTGAAGCCTGGACCCTTGACCTGCAGGCCATTTTATTTGTCCTCTGTATCTGGAACTATCTTCTTTTACTCTTAACATGCCAACATTCTACTGGTCACTCAGGACTCAGCTCAAACATCACTCTCTCTGACTTCTAGAGAAGGCTGGTCAGTCACAGTGGGTGTGCGGGTCACAGAGCTCAGCACTGCACCTCCTATGACAATGGCAGACTTTACTGCCATTGCTTCCTTCATTGTGCTTTCCCTGCTCAACTGTGTGTCACAGGAAGGCAGAGGTGAGTTCTCCCTTGTGAACCCTTTGCAGTCCTACTGCGGAGCAAGGTACCTGGTACAGAGACACCTTTGTGTTGTCTGAATGAACACATGATTGTGTGGGTTCGACTGCTTTTTCAGGATGTTATTAATTTTTATAGGAAGAATCTCTAATGCTTCATCTCTACCAGAAGTATATTCAGACAACTGTACAATGGGAAGTAATGACAGAAATCAACCAGACTGACTCACCAGCCCCGCTGTCCTGGGAGAGGCAAAGTCTTGAGAATCTGAGGCCCACTTCCGGATTCCATCTGAAATCACCAGAGAACATCAGACCCGCAGGGTGCTGTGGCTTCACAGATTCCGTTCTTATTCCTTGGCAAGAGCAAATTCTTTCTCAGAATATTCCTTTGTACCTTGCCTGCAATGCATAAGCAGATGAGTACAGAAACACTGCAAACCAAAGATGGTGAAGGCATCGCAGTTTTTTTTTCTCTCTGCAATGTAGAGATTCTCCCGTTTCTTGCACATTCTTCTGTAAACTTGCTTTGCACATTTCTTTGTGACCCAGTTAAACAGCACCGCCAGGTCAATTGTGTGGTACTCAGACTGCTCCGTTAGAGCGACTAGCTCTTCCTAATTTCTGCCTCCTGCCTAGGGTAGGAGTCGACATTCAGACCAAGTGCTATCCAGGCAAGATATTTTATTATATATTTCCATGGTTTCTCTTAATTTATAGCATTGCTCACATTTGAAATTAGTATAATTTATTTATGTATATATCCTGTGGTTTACCGCAGAATGTAATTTCCCTGAGAGTAACAAGTACAGTTTAATAAGTAAAGAATAAAAACTAAAATGCATGTAGATTAGAAAAGGCAAATCAAAAACACCTTCGTTTTCAGACAACACGATTAAACAACTTAGTTTTCAGGCAACACGATTATCTAGACTCTAAAAAAATGCCTCTAGAACTAAAAACAATGAGTTTAGCAGTGTCGTAAGATAGTAAAATATGGAGGGTCGTACTTCTATGTACTAGCAATGGACAACCAGAGGTAGCGATTTTAAAATACACACAACACTCAAATATGAATAATTTGGGATGAATTAGCCAAATAATGTACAAGAGCTATACACTGAACACTGCAAGAATATTACTAAGAAAAATTAAATAAATACATGGGTAATGTGTGGTTATGGACTACATTTTTCCCCCAGAATCCACATGTTGAAGCTGTAACACCCAATATGTCAGAATGTGACTGTATTTGGAAACAAAGACTTTAAAGGGGTGGCTAAGTTAAAATGAGGCCATCAGGGTGGGGTCCTCGTACAACAGGACTGGTTGGTGTCCTTTTAAGAAGAGAAAGACACACTGGAGGTAAGTGTCCACAGAGAAATGACCACACGAGGCCATAGGGAGAAGGTGGCCATTCACAAACCATGGGGAGAAGCCAAGCCAGCCAGCACCTGGGTGTTGGGCTCTTAGCCTCCAGAACCACGAGGAAATGAAGTCTCGCTGTGTAGGCGCTCAGCCCACGGCACTTTGTTACGGTGGCGTTTGCAAACTAAAGCATGTACTCGCGCATCAGAAGCCTCAGTGTTGTTACGATGCTAATTCTCTGCAAAATGACCTACTGATTCAACATGAACCCGGCAGAACTCTCAGAAGATTCTTGTAGACTTTGACAAATAGATGCGAAGATTTACATTGTGAATTCAGAGGTGCTTATTTTAGGCAGGGCAAATCAGAGAACTTCAACTACTTAAATTCAGCACATACTACAAAGCCCCTGCAATCAAAATAGTATGAATATATATATATATATATATATACACACACATTTGTATATACGTATACAGAAAGAAAGACCAGTGAAACACAAAGGAGAGTTCAGAAATAAAACCACTCGTGTGGCGAATTGATTTTCAACAAAAGGGTAAAAAGAATTTAATGGAGAACAGTCTTTTCAAGAAATGGGATTGGAAACACTGGGTAGTGATATGAAAATAGGTAACTCTCAACACTATATGCTATACACAAAAATTAATGCAAAATATATTGTTCAACTAAATCTAAAAGTTAAAACTATAATTTTTTTAGAGCAAATTTAAGAAACAAATCTTTGTGACTTTGGAGTTGACAAAGATTTGACACACTAGGCAATACCTATTAAAGAAAAACGCATAAAACGCTGTAAATTTCTGTTTTTTAAAAGGCATAGTTACAAAAAAAAAAGAAAATCACATATTGTGAGAAATATTGCATATATATTTTTCCCCAAAGGACTCATATATAGAATAAGTGAAAATACGCTTAGAATTCAGCAATTAAAAAGATGAATAAATCCATTAAAGTAAGTTGAACAGGTACCAATCCAAAAAAAAGTTTCGTGAATTGTCAATAAACACATGAATAACTATGAAATATCATTAATCATCGTGGAAATTTAAGTTAAAATCCTAATGACCTATAACTACACACCCACTTGGATGGCTGAAATGTAAATAAACATGACAGCACCCAGTGAGGGCCAAGGAACTCTCATACATTGCTGCTGAGAACATCAAATGATGACAACGGCTTTGGAAAATTACTTAGCAGTTTCTTACAAGTTTAATCAGAAACTTACTGCGTGACCCACCCAACAATTCTCTTCCTAGGTATTTACACAAGAGAAATAAAAATACATATCCTCAAAATATATACATCCACAAATACATAATCCACAAAAGACACGTCCATATGCACACAAATGTGCGTAACAGCTTTATTCATTATAGCGTTCGCCTGGAAACAACCCAAATGTCCATCATCATGAGAATGGGTAAACAAGATGCAAAATACGCGTACAATGGAATGATATTAACGATAACAAGGAATTAAGTAATGTCATGTGAATATGAATAAACTCAGAAATACTATGCTGAACAAAAAAAGCCAGGCAAAAGAGAACATAGACACACTTCCATTTGTGCAGAATCTAGGAAAGACGAATCTAACTCGTACAACGAGTAAGCGGATCATGGGCACCTTCCCGCACGGCTAAGAACCGACTGGGAAGGCTACTGGGAGGTTGCAGTGGGAGTGGTAGTTGAGAATTTTCCCAAAGCAGGCAAAGACTGTCTGCAGCCCAGGCTGAATCCAAGTGAACAAAAATGTCAAAGCCGGAGCCATTTGGCTGTCTTGGAGCAGCACAAAGGATTGCCTGCTGGGGTCTCCTTATACTACTGATGTTTCCTGGGCCAGCCCGCGGGTCCTTACCAGGGGCAATGCGCAAGAAGAGAGCTAGGCGTCAGTGACTGTCAGGGTTGCTGTAAATCTGTTCCACCTTCTTAACCTCTGCAGTGCAGAGAGCTGTTTACGACATCGATCCTGTATTTTGTTCCCTCCCAGGAGAGCCACGAGAAGATAATGACACACATACCAACGGGCACGTGGGAAACGGGCAATCAGAGGATTCAGCTTGGGAATGTCTTTGGGAAATTCTCAAAACACGACCGTGGGTTGTCTGAACTCTGCCAGTTCCACCTCCTAAATGCGTTATCTTCCATCTGTCCCTCCTCTTCCCAACCCCCACCGCCAGCGCCCCGGCGCGAGTCTCCCACCCTGGCTTTGGCTCCCGCAGGAACCTCACCACTGACCTTCTTGCTCTAATCACATATTTGCCCTCTCATGCATTTGCTCTTCATTTGGAGTAATTTATTCAAAACATAAAACTGACTGAGAGACAGCTTTGATTAATAATCTCAGATGGCCTTTCAGTGCCTGTGGGAAAAGAGCTAACTTCTTGGGTTATGGGAACATTTTCAACATGGCTCCAACCCCGCAAGCACCGTGTAACCTGACCTGTGGCTCCCTCCAATTTGGAATCTCTCTCTCTTTCTCAGAAGCTTCCAGGTCTTTCTCTGACCACTCAGTTCCCAAGTTCTGAGAGAGGAACTGATGATCCTCACATCTTTCATTAAAATTTATAGGTTTTTAGAAGACTGAGTGGATTTCTTTCACATCAGATGATCACCCATGAACTAGCCAATCTGAGGGTGGAAGTGAGGTGTTGGCAAAGAGGAGGAGGGGCTGGGTGGGCGTCCTGATGAGCAAGGGTGGGTCTCGGAGGGGGTCCTGGAGTGGACAGAGGCGCGATGGGCATTTCTTCCCCAATTTCTGAAAGCACCATGTGTTCTACTCTATCGGGACACTTTCAAATCATGTTTTCATTTTTTGTCTGGTGCCAAGTGCTTCATTCTGGCCTTAATCCTCAACCATTTCCATCAATATACCCTTCACAGAGTCTCCACTCTGCATCAGACACTGGATACTGACACGTACCTAGTCCAGTGGTTTATCAGTTTTCAGATTCTAAGAACTGGCCTGGCGGATAAGGAATTGTGGTCATTCATTCATTTAATAAATACTTATTAAACATCAACCATGTGACATGCTTTGTATGAAGCTCAAGTGTTTAACAAACTGGGTAGAGATCTTTACTCTACGGTGTTTCCCCAAGTATGAGAGGAGGCCTCCCTGCATTAGAATCACATGGGCCCTTCTGAACAAGCAGACTCCTGAGTTAACACATAAATTAAAAAAAAAACAAAAAAACCAAAAACAAAAAAACCCCAAAAACCTCATGCACCTAAAAATGTAATATATGCATTTTTAACAAAGATCCTAAGTGATACTTAAACATAGTAAGTTTGAGAAATTCTGGTCAAGTAGTGATATAATCATACGGTATTCAGTAAGCATGGGATCAATACATTAATTGAAAGAAAATAAATATGAATTACATTTGGCTGTATTTCTGACCTCTAAACATATCTAAAAAGCATTAGTGAACAGAGTGGTCCGTGTCCCACAGTTCGTTCATTCGGCCTTCCCCTCATTGTGGTTCTCTTAATGCCTTTGGTCTCTGTGGTCCATTCACTGTGAGGGCAGGGGATGTGTCCTGTGTCTAACCATCTTTCTGTCTTACGCTAGGAAGCACAGTGTCGGAATATGCATTCAAGTAACACTGAATAACCGTATGAACTAAGATGCAGCACTGCCTTGTGCACGCAGGGAGCACAAAGGGGGCCCTTTGAGCCTTTCCTGCTCCACAGTTTGGATAGATAGCTTGGTGGTGACCTTTTGCAGGGACATAGAAGTACCGCTCACGCTTCCTCATGTTGACGCCTTCTTGATTAATGTCACTATTCAGCTGGATCCCTAACCACTCAAGCCTTCGGATGCTCCTGGGACTCTTCTTTTCTTACCAAAATGGCCTGACCAGGCTCCTGGTTCCACTGCTGCTTCAAACCTGGAGTGAGAGCATTTCAGATGAGGACAGAGTCAGGCACCACCCGCTGCCCCGGGTTCCTTCATATGATGAGCTCTTCAGATGGTCCAAAGTCAAGAAGCGTGGCTGGGAGGTGAAGAACCAAGGCTGGGCTGACAGCTCCAGGTCTGTGCTGGGTTTTCTCTGATGCCGTTTTGCAAACTCACTCCAGCAAACTGTGATGCTTCAAGCCGAGGACCGGCATCTTCCTTCAGTGAAACAAGCATCCATACAAGAGGGCGTGACCTTGTCATGTACACGTGCTGGGACTTGATCATGCCCTAATCACATTTCCTGATCTTATGCCAACGTTTTACCCCCACCTCCCTTTTCTTTCTCTAGATCAATGAAAAAGAAGCTACTTGGTAAAGAGCTGTGTTTGCTTAAGTAGATATTTTTAGTTTTATCCATTTTGAAATAAAAAAGGATGCAGTAACGAATGCATTTTTTAATGAAGTAGAGTTATTTACAATGTTGTGTCCATCTCTGGTATACAGCATAGCGATTCAGTTATAAATACTGTCTTTCATATTCTTTTTCATTATGGGTTATTACAAATATTGAATAAGGTCCCCTGTGCTCTACAGTAGGACCTTGCTATTTATCTATTTTACATAAAGTAGTGTGTATTTGCAAATCCCAAACTCCTAATTTATTCCTTCCCCGCCTTTTCCCTTTGGTAACCATAAATTTGTTTTGTATCTCTGTAAGTCTGTTTCTGTTTTGTAACAGGTTCATTTGAGTAATTTTTTAAGAATTCCACACGTAAGTGATATCATATAATATTTGTCTTTCTCCGTCTGACTTACTTTACATAGTATGATCATCTCTAGTTCCATCCATGTTGCTGCAAATGGCATCATTTCACATGAATTACGTCCTAACGAAATGGTTCCTCTGTGTGTCGGTTCTTTAGAAATGCGTCTTGCTTCCTAAACAACCTTCTCTCCTCTAGAAAACTGATCAGAGCTGCGTAACATACCAAGCTGCAGAGCTTGAACGACGAATGCAGATACTTTGAACCATTTCTTTCTTTAAATAAAAGCAATATGTTATTTCCCCTCTCCCCCCCTCCCTCCCTTCCTTTCCTTTTCTTTTCCATCTTCTCCCTCTTTCCTTCTACAGCTATCTTCTTATTCAATATTATACTCGCTTTTGTATATCTCCCCACCAATATCTTTGAACAGAATCTTAAAAGCACTTTTGCTTCAAAAGTTCCTTTTTTTTTCAAAAAGTCTTGTAGGTACAGCAACCAAACACGTGCACAGAAAAATCTCACTGGGTTCATCTGGCTGCAGACACAACCTTTTATTCTTTTCCCTTTTTCCCTCCTGCTTCTCCCCTCCCTCCCCTCCTCCCTTCCTTCATCCCCTCGTTCCTTCCTTCCTTCTGCCTTCTCCATTTTGAAATACATCTATTATTCAGTATTGCTGTTGATTCATAGTCACTAAACGTGCCATTGTTCATGACCAAATGTGTTATTTTACTATAGACATTTTCAAAAACAAATTCCTGAAGTTTTAACAGTGATGAAGAAATAAGCCTCCACATCTGAGAGTGGTGCTCACCCATTTTGTTTCCATTTTCTCCTCTTTGTTTTCATTCGGATGCCAGAGCAATTTTCATCTCCTTCTGAGCACTCCCTGTTGAAAAGCTAAGTGTTTCAAATAGAATGGGCAAGATTCAACGCACTGCCGTACATCCCAGCAAGTGAAGGACACACCATCTGACCATTAGCACCCCACTGGGCCTCAGAAGGACCGTTCCGCCTCGGCTGAATGTCATTTCAGCCAGTAACAATTATTTACTTCTGGAAAAGAATTTGCTCAGGGACGTGGAGCCAACTGGTGCTTTTGATTTCAAGGCCTGCTTGGTTATTCCTAAATTTCAGCTTGGGAAAAAAAATTTGCAATTACCTCTCGAGAACATGCCATTTCACAGGCACTGTAATGGCATTTCACTGCGAGGAGAGAGCCAGTTTTATTGTAAGATGCGCCACCAGGTTCCTCATCGAGGAAACGGCTTTTCTCAGACTCAATTTACCTTTGATGGGGCAAAACTCATCAATTTTCCGAATCTAAGCCTTTTCATCATGTAAAATTTATGCTAAATTCATAATTCTCTTATATGCAAATAAGAAATTAAAAAAAAAAGCACACAAATGTCCAACCCTCCATAATGTCCACTGTTCCTTCTGGCAAAACAAAAATCACTTTTTCCCTGTAGACTTAGAGCGCTCCGTGTGTACTCCGTTACAGTGATTACCCCATCTTCAGTGCATCACACAGATCTGCCAGCCCTCCTCTGCTTTCCTGACGCCCAAATGGTCCCTTGGCAACTGGAGTGTAAACTCCTGCCTTGCTTTGTACACTGACTTACGTCTAATAGATACAATAATATGTTACATATTGTTATCTATTAATTGTATATAATTAATAGTATTGAATGCATTAGTAAAAATTCATGGACTATGAATTAAACACATGTGTGCGTATAGACCTGTATGTCCTGCTGACTCCTGCAGGTCCTTCTCAATTCACTGTGTGAACCCTGCGTAAAAATGGAAGCAATAGATGTATAGTCACTGGAATAAACCGACTCTCCCCTCCCCTCAATTTCATCTGCTGTTTACACTCCTGTCGTGTATCACCTGTGATGATTGTCATTTTATATAAAACCCAGTAGACGAAGGCTTTTTCTTTTTTTTTCCTTTCTTTGGTTTTGTTTTGGCTTAGTTAGGTTTTGGTAGAGGAAATTGGGGTATATTTGTAAGCCTCAAAGATGACTGTGGTATTTGCTGGCCTTGTAGAAATGCAGCCTACATCATTCTTTAGGGGAAGAGATTCAGCCTGACGTCTCCGCAAGTTCTGCAGTGGGGCCCTTAGACGACCGCCTTGACGTGGTCACTCTCTGTGCTCAGAGCTCTCAGAGGCAGCTTTTGCTGGGTTCCTACAACACTGGCCGGCACAAACACAGCGGTACGAGAAAGCCACGCCTTACTGAGCATCCAGCTCTATTTGTAAACTACGGGCTTCTTTTATTTTTCTTGCCATCTCCCTCCTTTCTTTGGAAAGGAGCAGCATCTTCAGGTGACACAAGAATCAGTTATCACTATAAGTTTGTGTAATCTAGGTGTGTAATGTTTTAGCACATGTGTGCATGTGTGTTTTCTGTTTTTTCTGTCCGATGAAGTATCATTTACGAACCATGAGGTAGTGGTTACTGTCACAATATTTTATACAAATTTAAGGCTAGTAAGTTAACATGAAGAGGTCAAACACTCGCAAGACTCAGCGGATTTCAAATATTTTGCACAGTTTTTCCTTGATGCTGGTCTTAGATGCAAGTCTCATTCTGTTACTATTAACTATGCGCCTGTGAGCAGCGCAGTTCAGGTCACTGGCTCTCACGATCTTCACCAGCAGAATGAGAACATCTCCGCACCAGGCGTGCTGTGACACTGTCGTATGAAACAGAACAGGAGGGTGCTTTGAAAACTAGGAAGCGGCCTGTGGTTCTAAGACTTCCCTATGATCGCCACACTGTGTTGGCTGGGGCACCCGGCTGCGGGTGCTCCTCGTCTGCTTCAGAATGGGGTTCCCATGAGGAAGAAAGGAGACACAAACAGGGTACGTCTGCAAACAGCCACAGAAGCAGGAGTAGCTGAGGCTCTGTAGCCAAATACGGTGACTCAACAACTGAGCGCAGAGATGACTCCAGAGGCAGGGTGGGTGCACGTGGAAAGGCACCCTGAGGGCTCACGGCTTACAATAAAGTGACTATCTGATCAGCTCAGAGTCTTGGGGACCATCTGGATGTGAATTCAAGTGGATTTTATTGTTTATTATATTTTTTTTCAAAGATGGTTAACGTTTCCTAGATTATCTCTGTCCCAGTCCACCTACCTCACAGTAAGTATCATGATAAAAGTTCTACATCCTAACACGTATGAAAAAATCTCTTCATTGCCAGAGAAGTAGAAGAGATTTTAATATGACAAACATTGCTGCATCAAAGCTGGACCGTTCTGATTCTCATAGATGCAGGTGATGGTGAGGTTGGATGCGTATTTCCCAGAAGCAGTCTTCCAGTTTCTCCGGTGTCCCATGCTTTCTATCAGTAGATCTCTGAGAATCAGACAAGTTTTGAGGCTTGTCGTGAATCAGGAGTGACGTAGATTTCTGAGGTGCAAGATGAGTAGAAAGACTGGTGACACCAGCTGTATTTAGGAAAGGGTCCGGCAGGAGCCTCTCTTCTACCCTGCCTGCCTCTGTGCTCTTATGGGACCACGGTCCCTCTCATTAACTCTGTCTTTCATACCACCCTGCTTTCTCTGGACCTCCCATAATCTCTGAATGATGCTCTCTTTGTTCCCACGCCCCCTTTACAGCAGCAGGAAGCGTCCCCAAGCTCACGCTCTGTCTCTGACGCTGGCATCTCCCTCATGGCCTCCGCTTTGCAAAATTCTCATCATGGTGGCCAGGGTCGCTGTAACCATCAGATGAGCCTGTGTCTCATTAGTCTTTCCTAACCAAACATGTTTTTTTTAAATTTAGTCGACTGGATAGAAAAGTATATTTTCAAATATCCCAGATGTGAATTGCTAAGCCCTGGTGAGTAGTAGCTCATAGTGAGATCTTTGCAGTTCTTATAAATTACAAGAGTAAAATAAACCCATAATAATTGGAGTGAATTGAAATTATTCATGATGGAGGCATCTCCACTATGGGACTCTAAATCACCGTCCTAACTCCAGAGCATTCATTGTGCTGCTCTTTTTCCATCCCATTTCCAGGAAAGAATAACTTTCCCAAACAGATTAGTCCATCAACGAATGATGGCAAACCAGACTACAATGCATATCGCTCCAATTGCTGGGTTTGGGGCATGGCACACTGCTCCACTGGTAGAAACTGAGAAGCTTCGTCTGTGTTATGATCGGTATATGAAAGCTTGTACTTGGGCAGATAAGTGGCCCAAACTCAAAATGGTCAGATTGTCTTCACCCAAGAGAGACTAAAGGGCCAGTCACAAACCAATACAAGTTTTAGCTCCGTTTAATGCAAGCTATTCATAATGTCAATTATCCCCACCTTCCTACAACTCTTTAAAATATAGCGATAATCGAGTTTTCTCATAGGACTGGTTCATAAACCTTGAACTAGAAGCACATAGAAGAAATAATGATGAAATGAAATAAAGAAAACTAGGGAAGCCAGTTTGGGGTTGTTAAGGCAGGTAGCAAGTTATTGGAGAAATAGTAACTCAGAAAGGACAAGAAATCAGCGACTTCGATTGGGCATAATTCAATACTAAAATCAGCATTTCTTGAAGAAAAAGATAAAGGACTGCTAGAATGGAAAGATGGTTTCCCAAAGCTAGTTTTGCCAAGTGCAGGTAAGAGGATGTGGAGACATCTTGATTAGGTAGAAATCAGGGGGCCCAGCCAACGCGGACGGCGGCAAGTCACACGCACCCCGTCTCGTGTTGCCGGTCTGCTCCGAGTACCTGGCACCGGGGTTCAGGGACAGTCCTCCAGGAGTGACCTGCCGTTCTCTTGCCGCCCAAGACTTAGGCACCACAGTCTTATTTTTCTTTAGAAGAAAGAGGCCCTACCTTGTGCAGGTTGCGATATGCAATATTTACTTTTTGAGAAAAGACCGCTGTGATTCTTTGATAGATCCATAAGGAAGAGAGTCAAGTCAAATGGACCTAAAAAACATTTCATGCGAAATACAGTGAATTTGACTATCTTACCCTGGGGTCAACATGGCAGTCAAAGTAAACAATTTTCGATCATTTTAAAAACTAGTTCACAATGCAATATTTGAACTAACTTATCTGCTCTTTACAGCATGACTAGACACCTGATCCCTGCCTCGTTCACTGAGAAGACAGTGGTGGTGAAGGGGGTCTTGGTTTTTCCTCTTTCAGAAACGAAGGCCTGCAGACCCAAGGCAGTGCTGTCATTCCTGCAGCTGCCACCGCTGCTAGGACAATTTTGGCAAGTTCTCATAATAATGCCTGGTCTGGTTCTCCTAGTTAAGTACATTCAACTCCAGTTTCTCGTTACTGAAATGAGGATGTTTCCAACCATGCGGGGTTGCTGTGGAAATTCAGTGAGATGCTCCAAATAAAATTATAGGTCACATTGCTTGAAAATACGAGGCCCATTTCTTCACGTACCATAACAAAGGAGGATTTGAATGCCATTGCCATCAATGACTCCCCTCATGATGTAAGCTGCATATGACTGCTCACACATTTTGAACCACCAAGTAATTGGAAATTCAGAAAAATCAGCAATTTCCTCTCTGTCCTAAAGCACATCAACTCTCTGCAGAATTTCAGTTTTCTCTGTTTTGAAGTTTTTACTTAGTGTGTGTTCTCCTCTAAGAGTAAAATTATTTAAGTGCACTCTCTTTTGATAGCTCCACATGTGACGGAAACCAATGTTGGATTTCATGTTGACAAGGGATGGGAGAAAAATAAATGTAACAGATAATTACTGCATATGTGAGGGTAATTTGGCCACCAGTCAAAACACACTTCAATAAAAACAGATGAAATTATATGGGCATTTATTTATTATCTCATATATTAATGGAATCCTGAGGTAAGGCAGGCACACAGATCCTTACTCATTGACTCAAAAATGCCATTAGGATCCCAGCACATTCCAAATTTCTTCTATCTTTTCCTTAGCATGTTGGCACGTCCCTATAAATTTGTCTAGTCACAGATCCCCAAAACTGCCAAACTCAACTAACCATATTATAAAGCAGGGTGTGGGGCAATTTCTCCTTAAATTTCTCCTTATACCAGGAAAGAAAAGTTTACCCAGAAGCCCCATGGAGATGTCCCCTGGACAGTGTTGAGTAACAAGCCCACGGATGGCTGCAGGGAGACTGGGCAAAGGAAAAATCTGGCATTGCTCAGCGAGTTAGAAGGAAGGTAGAAATGGCTACTGAATAGATTAACCCATTTTGATGAAAACATTATCTATCCATTTGTCTATTCATCCATCCATCTACCTGCCCATCCATCCATTCCTCTCTCTTATCTATCTACCTACCTACCATTCACCCATCCATCCATCTTCCATTTATCTTATCTATCTATCTATCTATCTTTCTTTCTACCTATCTTTCTATCTATCTGAGACAAATGTACTGACTCGTCTCCATTGGCCAATCTCAGCATGTTGACAAAGCAAAGAGAGGAAAAGGGCAAGAGAGAGGAGAGAGGAAAGAAATAGACCATAAATCTGACCCTAAAATTCATTGACGAAACCTTTTCTCATTTTCTCTCATTCAAGCATGTTAAAAAAAAAATTGGGGGGGGCACCTATTCCATTGAATTGTTCATGCTTATCACTTCTTGTTCTTGGTTAGCTTCTTGAGTTGTTCAATAAACTGATTTATTTTCAGTCTTCCTTATTTTAATAATATGCATGTAAGGCTATTCATTTGTATCAAAATTGTGTTTGTTATATGCCATGAGTTTGATTAGTAATAGCTCACATTGTCAGTTTTTTCTTTAACACTTGAGTTCTTCAAGGTCGTGTTTTAATTTTTAAAGTTATAAAGGTAAGACTGTTTTCTTCTCTGTTTATTGTTAGTTTAAAAGTCTTATGGTCAGAGGGCTTTCACTATATATATATATATTTTTTTTTAGACTTTCTTTGTAATCAGTGCAAATAAAAATATTTAATATGGGCTTAAGAAGAACATGTATTCTATAGTTTGAGGGCATTTACATACACTTATATACATATATTGGATCACATTTATAAATTATGTCATTGAAATATTTTTATTCTTGACATTTATTTTTCCACCTTGAGCTATCCTTGAGAAAAGATTATTGATTTTTCCCTATCATTATGATTTTTTTCTCATTTACCCTAGAAATTTGGTTATATAATTTTTTCTAGAATATCTCAAGGTAAACAATTATATCTGATATATAAATACATATTTACAGACATATTTTAATCTATATGCTAACAGTAGTTTGTTAGTACAAGAAGGATCTTACTTGTGAATATACAACTTCAAGGGTGTTTAATTCCTATTTGAAAGGTGTGTTTAATCCCTATTTTAAAGAGTCTAATCAAAAGCCAGCATCATGAGGATGTACAATGGTGCAGCCACTTTAAAAGACAGTTTGGCAGTTTCTTACAAAACTAAATATACTTTTACCATATGATCAGCAATTGTGTTTCTTGGTATTTACCCAAAGGAGTTAAAAACTTATGTCCACACAAAACCCAGCACACAGATGTTTATAGCAGCTTTATTCATAATTGCCAAAACTTGGAGCAAACCAGTTGCCTTTCAGTGGGTGAATGGATGATGCGAAGTCTTCAGTGTTGTCCCGCCTACTCCCCCTCCCTCGGACCCTCTCCCCTCTCTAGGTGGTAATTTTGAGTTTGAATCTGTCCAATCACAGGTCTTTCCGTCCAGAATGAGGCCATATAATAATTCCTCCACTCTTTGTCCCACTTAAGGTAAAAAACAACTTGCTCCTGAGAAGAAGGCAGACTATAAATATTTAAAATTTGTTTTTAAAATACCTGCCCCATATTCCTTTTCTACTCTGTTTGGAAATGGAGGTAACTCATTTCACCAAGAACCCAGGCAGTATGACAAGATAAATGGAATAACGATGAGTAAGAATGTGAATTGGGTTAAAGCAAAGGGAAGAGAGCAGAGGAAAGCAGGAGAGATCCCCAAGCGTCCACACAGACTCACATTTAAGTTTCAAACATTCAAGGTCAAGATGCAGACATGACCTGTGATGAGTCACAGGGTCCATAGGGATAAAAACAGTCTTTGCCCCTTAAAAGCACAGTTCTTTCTGGCAATGAAACGTAGGCAGACGTTTCTTCGTTGTTCTCACAGAGCACTCGGTATCACAAAACCAGCAATGTCCATGACTCTATCTTTACAATAAACACCTGGGATGAGTTTCAAGAGACTACTTTTAATAATATACCCCAATTGTTCCCACTGCATGAAAAGTAAAACAAGAAACAGACCCCCCAAAATAGCCCAATGAGTCAGAAAAGCAATCTGGGACAATGGGAAGGAGACAAAGCATGATGGCACCCAGGCAAGTGCGTCTGAGTGTCTGGCTCTGCACCTCCATAGATCCAGGGCACCTGGAGCTGAGGTCCCACACAAGCAACCTCAGCGCATCCTGGAACCCACTGATAAGGGGTTTTTATGCTACAGGGTTGGTTACATAGCATCTAATTTTAAAAATTAGATTCTAAAATAAAAATTGGACAAGTTCACTTAAAAATCCAGATTTTTAGCAACGGTTGTGACATGGGATACTGGCAACACTGTACTTTTATTCCCACGAAGGAACCCCTGGTTGAGAGAGCCCCATGTTGCATTCCTGTGGCTCGCTCTCCCCAGCTGGCCCAGTGGCCACCTCTTCATACCCCATACAGAACAGAACCACTCACCCACCCACATCAACTCTGCCCAGTTAGACCTTCACATTGATGACCTTTTATTAATATTGCTTTTCTCTGCCCAGTGATGTAAAGGTTTTGAAAGATGCTGAGTTTTAATCATCCCTGCAGTGCTCCCAATACGTATTACTAGCCAAATATGAAACTGTTCTCAGCTTCAGCTGAGCTGGTGGAATCTAGTCCTTGGCAAGGACCATGCTGACCAGAGTGTTAAACCACTGAGTTTGTTCCTGCTCCATGTCCAAACACACTTCAGAGAAATGACCTATTCTCACCAATAACAGTGATCCAACACGGCCCTGATTTCTAAGAAGAATGGGATGTAGGGTGGTTGGCCAATTCTGTCATTTAGGAGATGCGCACTAGGGTTTTCTTCCAGGGTTGGGTTGGCGGTGGGGGTGGGTAGGGCGCTGGGTGATGCTGTATGTCAAAAGGTCCCAAAAGGATGATACATTCCCATTCTGCCAGCTAAGAAATGGTGCTGCCCTTTAAGAATTACTGCTTAGTGCATAATGAATTAATCTTTTATGTAAAAAAGTCCATTTAAAAGGGATATGCAAGCACATGTTTTTAAAATCCATATTCTGTTCATTAAGACCATGGGTTAGCCAAATTGTTCCCGCAGAAAATACTTTCAGGTGTGTATTTATTTTGGATATCCTAAGATTTCTCTACCAAATTTTAACCTTGTTAAAAATGAATATGCTTGCAAAGGTGGCTACTTAATGTGCATAAAATTGCCTGGGCACTGGAGAACCAGAATGAAATAGTGAGAAAGACACAAAGTCAAAAAATTCTCTCCATCGACTCAATCCAGTTAAGTCTTTGTACAATTTAAGTTTCACATCTTACAGAAGTAAGTGTTGCCTAATTTTTTTTTCCAATTAGTAAATTACCATATGTCAATATTCTATACATTCTTTAGAACAGATTTTTGCCACATTTTATATCAGTTTAAAATAATCTACTTCAAATCACTCAAGAAGCGTGAATATTTATTGAGTATATTGGATCTGATCTCAGTTTTCTTAAAAAAAAATGCCTTTTTTTAAGCCTCTCCCTGATCCAGACATGACCAAAAACCTTTAAAAACTAATCGTTCAATCCTTCAGACTATACCTCCCATCTTTTTGCATTAAGCAGCACACGAAATGAGAGAAACATCTTGGAACTTTTGTAACTCAATGCTTTTAGATAATGTAGTTGTGCCATATTTTTTCCAAGTGTGTTTTTGTCCTTAAAATCCATCCATTCTATCTTTTCTTTCTCACCAGCTACTGAAAGCCGTTATCTTTCCATTAGTGAACTCTCAGCGCATCTCTTCCTTTGGTCTTTGATCCCTCACAAACCTTTATACGTTCTTCTCGGTGGTGTTTTGGATGCTACGGAACTCCTCCCCACCTCCCCACACACTCAAGATTTATATGGACACACTTTTGATGGCTGCTACACGCACAAGGGTCCCTTTATTGACAGAAGATGGTATAAAGGTTTATAACCATCTTGCCATTCTTTGTTACCTTAACAACAACTCTTGATTTTCTTCTTCTTCTTCTTTTTTTTTTTTTTTTGTAAATTGGGTCACAGATGTTTTATTGCTGCAAAATGCTTTGAAACTTTTTCATATGTTCAGTGGGGAAAGATGCCTCTCAAAATTCATGCTGAAATCATTAAGCTTTTTAATTTCACCGTCAATTTATCAGCACAAGTGATAAATCTCTCTTTATACTGCCTGCTGCTGCACACATGACTTTTCAGGCCATTTACTCTCTCAGAGTGTCTGCCACTGTCTTTCTGATGTTGCTTCACATGCCGTCTGGAGATGCTGCCACTTTCCCAAAATTGTAGACAGGCCGGGTCACCCCAGGACACATCAGTTCGTGCTCCCTGGAAGCGGAAGCAGCCAGGCTGTGGCTCCCCTGGCAGATCTTTGCCCTGTGGCCATGAGCTCTACTCAGCAAACCTGTTGCCTGACTCGGTTCCCTCTGTGCCCAAGATCACTCCAGAGACTTGCTGTCCTGGTGAACGCAGCTGATTCAAAACAGTTTTCCTACACGTGGGGCACGGCTGTGACAGACGGAAGGGTTCTTCAGGATCCAGGACCCAACCAGAGTCCCAGCTCTGTCCCTGTCTCCAGCAGATCAAGTCCCTTCACGTTCATAACCTTCAGTCTTCTCATGTCAGAGATAAAGAGCACCTCAAAGGGCTTTGGGAGGGTCACGCATTCGTATAGATTCTCTCTGCGTGCCTGACATGGGGTGGGTGTTCAGTCACTGTCAACTCCTTTCTCGTCCATGGATTTCAGAAATGGTGTTCAGCCAGTCGACTTGGAACTTGCTGGTCATTCACACGCCGCTAATATATTCACATCGCTCCGGAGCTGCTTATAAGGGTCAATGCTTACAAGTTCCCCCACTCGCCTCTTTTTAGTTGACTTGCAAATTTCCGAGATAGATGGTAGCTTCCTGGAGTTTAAATAGAAAAGGCCGAACTTAGGGCCCTCAGTGTTGCTTTAGAAATAAGCTTGTACTTCGGGTGTTTTTCCTGAAAAGGCTGGGCTGCAGCCTGATGCTTGTGTGTTGATCAGGTTTCGTTGAAAAACAAAGGAACAAAAACCTCATTTTCCCGAAAGCCTTTGCCTGACCAGCCTGTTCTCTGATTCTCTCTCCCTTCCCTTCTATTTTCATTCCTTTTTAAAATGCCGAGACCTTCTATGTGTTAGAGCAGAGAGAATTGTTTCCTAAAGGGCCAGGAGTAAATATTTAAGCTCTGTGGGGCCGACAGCCTTTATGTAACTTGTCAACTCTGTTGTTGTCACACAAAAACAGACAACAGCGAAATGAATGAACATTGATTGCGTTTTCATGAAAACACAGTTCTCAGGGGGCGATCGTGCCTTCCAGGAGACGGCCCGCGATACCTGGACAATTTGATTGTCAGGAGGGAGAGGATGTTGAGGTCATCTAGTGGGTGCTGAACGTCCCTCAGTGCACAGAGCAGCCCGCCACCCCGACCCCTGCACCAAAGACCTACCTGACCCAGAATGTCCGTCGTACCAAAGTACCAAAGTTGAAAATTAAAATTTTACTAATGGAGATTTGAATTTTATATAATTTTACATACAAGAAATATCAATCTTCTCTTGATTATTTTTCAACTATTTAAACATTTTTTTTTTAACCACCCTTCGCTTGAAGCCGGTCAAAATCTAATAGCAGACCGTAATCTGCTAAACCGCCTGCAAGAAGGTGGGGAAACCAAGGTAGGTAGGGGAGAGTAAGTGTCCTTAAGAGCCTCCTCCTCAGAGTTTATAAAACCAAGACTGACAAGTTTCATTTCACGTACTTTCCCTGGAGCAAAGTGCTTCAGTGGCAAATCCCCCAGAAGAATGACAGGTCATTTCCTCGGGAGAACAATCAACGACAAAGTCAGGGTCCTCGGGTCAAACCTCCCCTTACCTAGATTTTTCTCTCTTCAGGTTGACACAGCGGCCTGTGTCCTCAGGCAGCGAATTCCTTGGCTTCCTTCCAGGAGTCCTCTTTCTGGTTGAGGTAGAGGCAGGAAGGGGGCAGGGCACAGCCATGCAAGGAATGCTACAGCAATGAGCATCAAAACGGTGGCAGAGTCAACCCCCAGGAGGCCTGGAGGCGCAAGAGGATGGGACATTTGACTTCTAGCAGAACTTGAGCTTCATTATACGCTCCTTGTACTATATTAACATGGTGAATAACGCGCACAGGCACCGCGGCAGTCCCAAGGCTAGCCACAGAAGGGCAGAGTGGGAAATGGCCATCTTCCTGGAAATCCCAGCCTCTTCCCCAGGCTATTTGGACTGGGCCTTCCACTCATTAGCATATGAAGACACTGAGCCCAAAAAAACTGGCAACATGGTGCCTCATGGTCACCACCCCCTCTCTCTCCTTCTTTGGAGATGGCCCATATTCTGTCTATGGAGTGTGTACCTACTTTTAATCTGAGCACCCAACCTCTACACCTCGTGGCCTTTCTCTTGCCTTTCGATGGATCTTTCTGAATAAATCTACCTGTACTCAACTGTGGCTCGCTCTTGGATTCTTTCCTGCGAGAAGCCAAGGACCCACGCTTGGCGGGGCACGCCCCAGGGGCTCAACCGAGACCTGGGACACGGCCCTCCTCATGCCCACATCTGTTTTTCCTGCATCAGGGTCATGGCTGACCATCAGCTCTGTGTTCTGACGTTTGTCTCCAGCCCGTGGACAATCACCCCACGGGACAGGTGGACGGTAGCGGCCCTGGGAAGAAGCGGGATCTGTGGGGCTCACCTGTGACGCTGTGCGCGGCACCGCCCGGTGATCCCAGTAACGCACAGTGGGCTCTTCCCCACTCAGTGTAAAATCACAGAGCGCGCAACTCTCAATGCGCTTCCCCGTCCTGGAGGCTGTCACTTGTTTAATGCACTCTTGGAGAACCTAAATTCTCAAGGATAATTTGTTTTCACAGGGGCAGGTGACAACAAATTTGTTTCTTGAAACGGTTTGGGCAGCCAAGTACATACTTGTGACCTCTGGGGCGTCTCAGAAGTCTGCCTGTTCCGACGTGGCCCCCACCTTTCTGAAGAGCTCCCACCCAGCCCCCTCCCCCGGCACAGGGCCCCTGGGGAGTGAGGGGCCGCTGCGCCCTCTGCCTCCGGGGAGCACCGCACGAGAACTGAGTCCTCCATGACCCTCTCCTGGCTGCAGTGACCCGGGTCCTGCTTAGGGCTCCACCCAATGGCTTTGCTGAGATTCATCTGCAAAGACCTGAAGAAAGGAGGCCGTGTCATTCTACAAACACACACGCAAAGGCAGGGAGATGTCTCAGATGATACACACTCAGACAATCAGCGGGACATCAGCTGTTTGGCTGTGGAAGCTGTCTCCCAGCGGCGGTTTTACACGTGGCTGATACACTCCGGGAAGGTCTCCTGGTCACCCAGCTACCCCAGAGCGTGGCTGCCGTCTCCCGCAGGAGGTGTTTTTGTAAAGACACATCGATGCTCGGGCACAAGAATTCATTTCTGTTTGTGCTGCTGTGGGAACCCTTTCTCATGTCTGCTGCTCCCCGATTGGAGCAAGTCTGCTTCTCTGAGGAGCTGCACCGCCAGCCGGTGTCTCAGTCTCGGTCCCCACGTGGCCCTCCCCAGTCACGATCCCGCTGCCAGACACAAGCTGAACTCCGAAGGAGGTGGACTGTCTCGGTTGAAATCCCAGCCCTGGGATTTGGGTCTGATCTCTAATTTCTCAGCTCTTTTGTTTCCTCATTTGCAAAATGGGATGATAATAGTACCTTCTTCTTAGGATTACTGTAAAAATTACCAGAGTAAACATATATAATGCATTTAGAACACTGGCCCAAAATAAGGCCTCAGTAAATATTAGCTATTATTATTTTAAAATAAATGATTACTTGACTCTAGCAATGAGCACCGCTAGACATTCCTGCCTTGCCTGTGTGCTTACTTCACATCAGTTCACTATCCCAGTAGAAGACATCTTCTCCATTTGCCTGGAGAAGAATGTGAGGCACAGAGAGATTAAGTGATTTCTGCAAGGCCCCACAGACAGCAAGAGATGATGTTTCCATTTAAATCCACATCTGTCTTTCCCCCCCAAAGTAGAACATTTCCACAGTAAAATACCACATTTGGTCACGAACAATGGTGTGTTTAGTTACTGTAAATCAACAGTACTGAATAATAGATGTGTTTCAAAATGGAGAAGGCAGAAGGAAGGAAGGGAGAGAGGGAGGGAGGGAGGAGAAAAAGGAAATGAATCATAGATGCTCCTTCCTGTGTACTCCACCTGTTTCTGCTTCTTTCAGTTGGAATCTGAGACATGGATCATGTAAGAATTATGCACTAAGGTTTTGCTAGAAGACCAGCTACACCGTTGTATTAGCCTTCTGTCGCTGTAAAACACAAGCCAAGTGGCTTGAAACAACGCTTGGCTTAGCTGCATCCTTGGCTTAGGATTGCCGGAGGCCACAGTTGAGGAGGTGGCTGGGGCTGGGCTGCCCTCTGGAGACTCTTCCCGAGAAGACTCTTCCTGCTCCCACGGTTGTTGATGGCACTCGGTTCCTTGTGGCTGTAGGACTGGGAGCGTCAGCCTTTTTTGCCAGCTGTTGGTCAGAAGCTATTCTCAGCATCAAGAAGCTGCTCGAGTTACCTAGAGACCCCCTGAGGTTCCTTCCCATGTGGGCTTCTGAAACATGGCCTTTTACATCCTCAAGGTGGCCTAGGAGCTCTAGAGGGAGCCTTCAAGGAAGACAGAGTCTTACACAGCTTAACAATCTCAGGAGTGCCATGCACCACTTCTACTTGTAATCGCACAATTTTAAGTCTACACTTTGTAGGGCAGTGGAGGTGAGAGAAGGCACTCACACCTAGCTGGGACCCCCATCGTTTGCCCCCAAGGATGTGTTGTCGAAGTCAACTCCAGTCTATGTTTAGTTATCTCGCTCAAGCCTATGAGGTCCTTCTTCTGTCTCTCGTGTGAACTCTGAGTTTGCTACCATAGGGAACAAATCGTCTCTCCATGGATCCAGCTGGACACCTGGGAAGCGTTCATTCCTGAATTAATTTCTAGGACATAGAATTCTGGGAACCATTTCAAAGAAGTAGGGAAAGCCTACCCTGTCTATTTTGAGCAAAACCCTCAGGCATCCTGTCTTCAGCATCTCTTGCTGCACCTCTCTGTGTGTGTGGCCCTGTGTCTATGCCTGTCCTCACAAATCTGCTCTGTGTCCTGCGTCTTTCGGTACCAGCCCCCACCACCCTGGTCCATGGTGCTCAAATCCTCAAATCCAGAACGTACCCCAACCCCATCACCCTTACAGGGGGCCTTCGGGCACAGGGCAGCACGTGCTCCCTCCCCTCCAGGCCCTCGGGCTCTGCCTGACCCCCAGGGTGGCCACACCATCCCTGGCTCACTGGTTATCCCACCGGGGAAGAAAACCGCCTCCTGGAGACCTGTGTCCAAGCTCAGGCTGGAGCTCCTCAGGAGACTAGTAAAAAAGCACTTCCGGGTAACTGGGCTTCTCAGCATCTTAAGTCATCAGGCAAGGTTGAGAGGAGTCATCCACACGCTTCGAATGTCATTCTCTAAGGCATTTGAATAGAAATATTGCAGAGGCAGCGTCGGACCCCCATGGGCGTGGCACTATCAGCTCCCTCTGGTTATGGATCCTGGAGCAGATTTCCTGGATCTTGATGGGACGTTGTTACTAGACTGTGAATCAAGTTGGGCGTCATCCTGCTCTCCTGACACCTAACGCTTCCCAGCATCCCCTGAGTGTTCCGACAGCCTGTTCCACTGCAGCTTTTGCTCCCTGACTGATTCGTTTACTAAACAATCACTGTTGAGTACCCGAGATGTACAGGCCCTGGGTATAAAACGAAGAAGGAACTATCCTTCCTCTAATGAAGAACTGTGCTTTGTTTTTAGAATTTATTTTAGTGAGATATTAAAAAAAAAAACTGTGCGGCAGCTTAATAAAACCTGTTTTTTTTTCTAACAGAAATATAGGGGAATGGTTGTGGGGACGGGGGAAGGGAGCAGCCAGCTGTGCTTGCGCTGTGGAAGAAGGCATTGGAGCGGAGCCGGCTCTCAGATGGGACCTTCTCAGATGACGAGGGGCTCCTGGCTGTGTTAGAAACTTTCCTTTACCGTCTCAGAGGATGAGGGAGACTGTAAGAATAGCCATCGAATGGAAACATATCAATGGATATAACAGGAAAGGACAAGGATTCGCAGTCAGCCCTGCCACTCTCCGGCTGTGAGACGGTGAGCAGGAATTCCGGAGTCTTCACTGCTTCGCCTGGAACAGGATGACACCAGACCATTTCAATGGAATAGCACTGATTCTAACAAAGTCAATCAGAAGGGAAGCTATTAGGAAGATGTTCGGAAGGGAGCTCCCAGAACCAGCAGATTGCTGGAGGACCCTACTTAGAAGCAACCGAGGGAGATGTGAAGGACCAGGAAGAGAAACTGGGCCATGACACGTGGGTCTCTGCACTGTCGCTGCGTCAGCCCTGACCTCCAAGCTCCCTTTCCGTTTTTGTTACTGACACTGGGATTCCTGGTTGCTGGCGACTGGTTATGCTGTGGATTTCTGAACTTCCAAAGTAGGAGCAAAAGGATGACGCTATTTTCCTGCCAAGAGAGATCCGGACGCCAGGGAGCAGGGGACCCTAGAGAACCCTAATGACAGAGCTGGCTGCCCTACAGAGTACAATGCTGGCCAAGTGTGAGCGTGAAATCATTTTATAACTCGGTAATTTCACACAAGGAACTAAGCCTTGTATATCCAAGGTGCCTTGTTTTGAATGTTACTACCTGACAATAGATTTAACCCATCAGGTGGCTGGAGAAGGTCTCTACTGCAATCGACTGCATTCACTATTTGTGCAAACCCTACTTTCTTCAGGGAGCAACTTGGTGCCGCTGACACGCTGAGCTTGGACGCCGCGCGCACTTGCAAGCTTCCCGTCGCAAAACCAAACTTGCCTATTCATTTTCTCCGAGGAATTTTTGAATGACAAACAGCTGTTGAAAAAACAGCATTTTGACGAGAGGTATAAATGATGCAGAAACATATGGATACTTTTTTTTTTTAAATAAACACAAACATTAAATCAAAAGGGGAAATTTGATGGACAGTATGCATTCTGTTGGAAAAGACTGACGTGCCTATGTAGGAAAGTAGAACCATGCTCACCATGTTTCTGTTAGGTGAGGAGAGACCGCGGGGATTGGCTTTACCAAGTGACCACGCTGTGTGTGTGGAAGTGACGTGCACCATGTCTGCACCTGGCCCCACTGGGAGGGCCTTTTCCAGCCCACCTTCCTGCTTGTGCAAACTGAACCCAGATAGGGTGGTTACCCGGCTTCAACCATGAAGACATTGACAATGCAAGGATTAGCAAACTTTTGCTGCAAAGGGCTAGAGAGCAAATATTTTAGCCTTTGTGGGATGTAGTTTTCTGTAGCAACTGATCACTTCTGTTGTTGCCACAAGAGAGAAGTCATAGACAATATGCAACGAATGATTGTGTTCCAACAAAACTGTATTTCCAGAAACAGAGGGCAGACCTTGTGTGCTGACCCCTGCCTTAGGGGATAGAGGGGCAGAGAGTGGAGGAGCAAAGCTTTGGAAAGAATCTGTTCCTATGAAGGACCCTTAGGGACAAGGTGCCCTGACGTCTTGTTCTGCAAGGATCAGGGATGTCATGATGAGAGCGGTAGCCTCTTCTACTCTGTAAGCTATAGGTTTACAAGAATCTTTGTTATAGAGCTTATCCTCACCCTGACATCAAATAAATAAAAAAGCAAAATCAAAATAAAATAGCTCTTAGGAGAGCTTCATGACCAACCATCGGTTACTAAAATCTGTGCAATAAGATCTCTAGGCAGAACCACATCTGTACCCCTTACTATCTCTGTGAGACCTAGACTGGGTCGTGCATATAGTAAGTGGTTCAATCAAGTTTCAGCCTGGTTTATTGTCTTAGATTATCTTCAAAACTATTCCTTGAACAGCTGATGCTCCGAGCGGCATTGATCAAATTGTGCTTGGAGAAAAATCATGGAAGGGGCCACCTTTGAGCAACAGAGGGTAATAACTCAGTCCCCCATGTGATGGGAAATGTGCACACATCCTAGCGTCCCTAGGCTGGATGAGCACAACCATGACACGTGGAGTGTGGTGGGACTGAGACTGTTTCATCAGGAAAAGGAAAATACACCAGCTGCGTCTTCCATCGGCCAGAAAGAAACATACAGAAGAAAGATTTACTTTGAGTGGCCCTAACGGGGAGAACAAGACAGAAATGTCGACAGGAAAACAGATTTCACGCCCTGAAAAAGTGGCTGGGTGGAGTGGTGGTCCGCATTCTCAGGTAAGCAAGGATGCTGTCTTCCCTTGATCTCATAACAGAACTTAATTTTTATTTCAGCCTCCTTTCCCTACTGAGTGGTGGGAACTTCTCACTCAGCTCAGTGTCACTCCGTCCACACAGTGTGTCCAGGTCGGGTGTGGGCTTTCCATTTCCAAGTCTCTGGACGTGCAGAGATGGAGGTGGGGCCATCTGGTCACTCCATCCACACTGACTAGTCATAACGTCTTCCTCCTCATCGGCTATGTGGTCCCCAGCCCACTGTGGGCACTGCTCTGTGTCCCCTCCTGTTTCAATAGCGAGACTTCCCGGGTCTGCCAGCTCACTGCTTGTGCAGACGGGGCTCCAGTTCAGGGAAATATTCCTGAATTTGGGGTCATCTCAGCTTTCTTTTCCAGTCGCCCTCAGCCTAGGAGTGAGATGGAGCAGTGATGTCTAGGAAACCATGTTCCCCATAGCAAGCAGTCTTCCATAAGTATTTATTCTTCATATGTTATATCACAGATTTTTGACAAACAAGGTTGAGTATTAACTTTCCCATTGCCTGCCCCCCTGAATTCTGCTGAGTCATACTTCCTTTTGGGGAGCAAGCCTGGAAGCCCCTGGCAGCTTCCTAAGTGGGGTGGCTTACTGCACACAGGAAACCTGTTTAATAATCCAGAATCCTCTGCTTCAGGGAGCGGCAGTCTCCCACATCACAGCTGCAAATTTGGGTGGATTGCCTTGAGAGGTAGTGAGTCACTCATCATGAGAAATGATCAAGGTTCTGGATCATTTATTTGGTAGGTTGTGGAAGATTTCAATTACCACATCAGAGGCTGGTTCAGTGGGTGGTGGGGTCAGGTCGGTGGTTTCTCATCCTGGCCCTACACATTCACTGATTTTCTCACCCTCCTCTGAGATAGCCTGAAATCAAATCTTGAGGGGCAAGACAGCTGGTCAGTATTTTGAATAACTGATTTTATCCAGGTACCTTGTTTGCAAATGTTAGCCACTATATATAAAAATGGATAGGAAGTAAACAAATTTCTCCTGTATGGCAAAGGGAACCATGTTCAATATCTGGTAGTAATTAATGAAAAAGAATATGAAAATAAATGTATGTATGCATATGCATGACTGGGACATTGTGCTGTACACCAGACATTGACACATTGTAACTGACTACACTTCAATTAAAAAAAAAAAAAAAAGAAGCACACTGGCATTTCCACTTGATTGTGAGATATTCAGAATCGGGCCAGTGCTCTGATAGCTGAAAAGGCTCCAAATCGGCACATTCCATCTTCCTAAAAGCAGACAGACACAGCCGGTACAGGCTCCTTTTGTTTAGGCTGTTCATAGCAGATGCTGCAAAGCCACATCACACACGCCTGCTTAATATTATCAGAACGATCACTCACGTGCTCCTCTCTGCTCAGTGTGCCGGCGCGAGCTGGCGCTGCAGGTCCCGCAGACGCGGCCTTCCTAGCGCTTCGGCAGAAACTGCGTCCCGGGTAATAAATCATCCCCAGCCCCGTCCCTGCGCCTCTCATGCTGCCCGAGAGAGAAGGAAGCCTCACTTCTGACGCACAGTGGGAGGACGGAGATGCTCATCGCCCAGGAGCCCGCGGGGTTGAATCTGACCCTGTTCCTTTGGTTTCCCGGCGTGTCCAGGGCGGAGGCAGAGCCTTGCTTTCTCTGAAGGGTGATGGCCCACAACGTGAAGGGGTGACAAGCATGCAGGCCAGGGCTCCCTTGGGACTGTTTTCATCCAACCAAGCAGTGGAGCTGAAATGTACAAAAGCAGGACAGGATGTTCACATCTAATGGTGTCACTGTTCACTTTCTAAAGTTTAACAAAGAAATAAAAAATGTCCTAAGAAATGACCTTTGTTCTGTGTTTGATTTTTTAAAAAGCTTTTGTTGAAAAGTAAATAATTTTATTAAGAAACTCATTTATTGGGGTCAGAGACTGGATTCTGCAGTCAGCCTCTTAATGACCACTGATGTAAGTGGCCCTAAGCATGTCACTTAAGCTTTCGGTGCCTCAGTTTTCTCCCCTATAGAATGGGGTTGGCCCTTGTGCCCGACTCGTTGTGCTGCCGGAAGCGTCGGATAGTTCAAAGGTAACGTCTTGGGGCACTTAGTAAACCCTGTACTGTTACTTACCTTCCCATTCAACAAACACGAGTAATTATTGTGTGTTAGGTACTGTGCTGGGGAAAGAGAAAGTTTGTGATTGAAAAATAACCAACCCCTGCCTTCCCTTTAATAAAGGAATTATTCTGCAAGGTCGACTCACGTATGTACTGATTGAAGGTTCAAAGTGCTCAGGGAGACTTAGCCACGAATTCTGCCAGAGGTGACTGGGGATGCAGGTCATAGGATTCTACCTGCAAAGACCCAGTTTCCAAATAACGTGACTTTCACAGGTACGGCGGTCAGGACTTCAACATGCCTTTTTGGGACGCATGCCTTTTGGGACCTGTAAGAGAGGTTCAGATCAAGAGTGTCAGATGATCCTGAGAGGTCCTGAAAGGTGGCACCTGAGGTCCCAGTGACCCAGATATAGAAAAGGAGGTGAGAACACAGAGACAGGGAGTGTGAACAAGGCAGCTGGAGGGGGTGAGGAGTTTTCTTAAAGAAAGAGATTTAAATATGCATCGAAGCCAGTGGGAAGAAATCCAGGGGCGAGGGCAAGGTTTCATGTAAAAGACAAGGAATCGCTGTGGTATAAACAGCAGATTAGGCAGCCAGTCATACAAGCCAAACCGGTGGTGCAGTGATGGGTTTTAGGAGGAGGAAGGGGCAACCTTTTTGATGAAAAGAAGAATAATAATAAAACAGGAGTAGATACGACTATGTTTGTATTATAGTTAAAAAAAACTAGGGACATGAGCGCATTCCTGATAGCTTCCATTTTCTCTGCAAGTGGAGACCAGCTCGCCGGCCCCAGGCTGCTGTGTGGGGGTGGGGTGGGAGGAGGTGCTGGAGGGGGGAGAGGAGGGGTGAAAGTTCAGAGAGGAAGATTCCCACCCCAGACTCTGAGTGAGGGGCGACCAGGAAAACAGGGTCACCAGGGGGTGCTGGTGGCCAGTTCGAAGTGGTCGTTGGAATCAGAGCGTAAGCGTGGGCTTGACGGTGGCAAACCTAGAAGCTGAAGGCTTGAGAAGAAAAAAAAAATAATAATAAATAGATCTTTCAAAACTAAACAAACGAACAAACAGGCACTGCCTGGTGGGTGGGTCCCGGGGCGGGGCTCTCAGCAGGCGTGACGTGGGGAGGCTGGCGGTTCGCCTGGCGACTCACCTAGAGCAGGCGGGGGTGTGAGCCCAGCTCTCGGGCTTGACCGGCGGCCCATTCCTGTCCGCATGATGGGTTTCGTCGCCCAGGATACCAGAGGCCTTAAAAAGAAGAAATGTGACTTTTCCTTTCTTTGGCAGCACTTAGAACTCCGCCGTGGGCCATATATGTGTGTGTGTGTATGTGTGTGTATATATATACCCATACATATGGCTAGATGGGATTTAGGACTCTATTTATAAATGTGTAAATATATATGTAGATTATAGATGATATGCAAAATACTTTTTATTTTAAATGATCGAAGTGTGTGTTACCTAATCATCGTTCTGCGTTGCACCGAAGGTACACAATGGGCTCCAACCCAGGGATCTGTCAGTTTCCTTCGAGTATTTCTCCTTTGAGCTGTTCACATGCAGTGTTTTCTGATGGCTGTAATAAAAGAATCAGTACGAATTAACTGGGTAACTTTCTCTCGTTAGCGTCCAGCGTGGGCTGTGCGAATCTCTCACCCCTCTCATTTAAGGTGCAGACACCGAGGCCCAGGGTTCCTGGACCTGCCCGGTGTCCCCCAGCCGAGGGCAGGCCCAGGTGCGTGCCCGGCACTGGCTTTCACAGTCCTCCTGATGAACTGGGACCTTGGTGCAGAGCAGGTTGGGAGGAGCATGAGAAAGACGTTAAAGATTTTCATAGATGCTCTTGATTTGGCAACTATATTTTCTCATCAATCACACCTAAAGATCCAAAGGAAATTTAGTAACTAAAAAGGAAGGAACTTGAGCACATTTTTTCCCTTTTGAGAAAATTCGTGCAATGGAATTCGTGTGCCTACTTATTCAAGGAGAAGCAATCAGACTGACACCTATTGGCTGGAAAGCACATAAAAGACCCCAGCATTCACTCCACCTAATGTAACCTTAGAAATGAGTCAGATTCTTCACAGAGGTCCAGCCAGGGTGCTCGCCTAGGGGGAGACAGATCTGACCGAGGTGATAGGCTGGCTTCAGTACCTACCCGCTCTGTCAGTCTTGAGGATCATGCAGCTTCCTCTGCAAAGAGGGAGAGCCATAGCACTGCCCTCCCCACAGGCCTGTCATGAAGCTCAGATGAAATGAGGGCCGTGAAGGAGCAAACTTCAGAGTGTTCCGAGGCCCAGGGCCGCCCTGAGATTCTGGTCATGGAGGGAGGCCATCATGTCTTTATCATCAGCATCCTTGTTACGGTGGCTGCAGTTCCCTGAACAAGATGTGTCAGTGAGTTCCCACCTCAGAATTATCATCTCTTTTTACAGATGTTGGAACTGAGCTTGGGGAGGGGGTCCCCAGGCTGGTAGGTCTGGTCCCAGCCCTGCCCTTCACGTGCTCGCAGTCAACCACGCTGATCCTCTCTCCGGAAATCACTCTCCCCAGAAGCAGACACCGCCTGCTGGGCCAGCCCCTTCAGCCTCCACTGGCCCGTGTTGCCCAGATCCCAGCCTGTCTGTGCGACTGGGCCAGTCTGGCAGAGACGAGCATTCTGTTCTGGCTGAGCCTCTGTTCTTGGGGGCCGTCTGTCATTGAATCAGTGCCCTAAACGGAGCCTGCAATAATTCTTACCTAAAGAGCCTGAGGTCGAGCTGTGGGGACAAAGCTCCCCAGGCCCACGTTTCCTTCATGGTGTCTCCTGAGACTTTCAGAATTAGAGCTGGTCCAGGGGAGGGTGTTACCTGTGACTTGGATCCATTTACCTCTCACACCTACCCAGACTTCAGCTTCCTCCAGCATGGAGTTAAAATGCAGAAGGAAGAAGGGATCAAAAGCCCCCTCCAAAGTTTCCTCCGCTCTGGGTTAACCTCCAGGTCACCTGGAACGTGCCTCCTGCTGTGGTCTTACTCCTTCAGGGTTATCTTTGATTTTTATTTCAAACAAGTTACATGACAATGAGGTAGCTATGGCTGGAGTGTCCCTGCTGGTGCTGGAGCCAGTGACCCAAAGCAGAGAGAACAGGAGAATGCAGCTCTGAAGTAGGCACCTGCCACTAAATGGTCCCCGTCCGTGGGTTTGGTCACTTTCTTGGTAGAGTCTTTTGAAGACCAAAAGTTTATAATTTTATTTAAGTTCAATTAATTTTCTTTTTTTTTTTTTCATTACCAGTACTTTGGTGTCATATCTGAGAACCCATTGTCTAATCTAAGGTCATGAAAATTTATGTCTTTATTTTCTCCTATGAGTTTTTTAATTTGATTCTTATACTTATGTCTTTGACTCATTTTGAGTTTGTGTTTGTATGGTGTGAGATATGGGTCCAGCTTTATTCTTTTGCATGTGGCTATGCCATTATCCCAGCACCCATGCAGTAGTGCTCTTGTCTGTTTCCTCACCAGTCTCATTCAGACCCCGCCACCACCCTCCACCCCATGTCCACCACAGTCAGTACCCAGCTCCTGGTACTCAGGGAAGGCTCAGGGAATGTTCCTTGGATAAACCAGTGACCAAAGTGTGTTCGACGTTTGTTCTAACACATGCTGAAATTGTGTCCTCTTGCCTCACTGAGATGAAAATCTCTTCATAAAGAGCACAAATTGCTCGATGAGTTTTAGGGAATGTTTAAGGATTCTGAGCTGGAATAATGCAAATCAATGTACCAGGTCAGTCCAAATGTATAATTTAAATAGCCCTTTGAATTTCTCCTTTACTTACTGAATGATTAAGTTGTTGATGAGAATCTTACAAAATTTCCTTCCAGGTTTGCTCCCTCCTTGGTGTTGAAACAGTTTGATTTGACACCAGAGATTCCTGGAGCCCATGTCAAAGGGGAAAAATTTGAGTATTATATGGTTTCTTCAATGAGTTAAAACAATTGTTAGACTTTGATTTAAAAAGTGCCTTGGATTTTAATGGGAGGCATATAGATAAACCAAAAATATAATTAAAATTGTTTGTAGTCCCATTAAAGAAAGAAACAGATGAAATTCATTTAATAATGTAGTTTATTAACCAAATTATCCAAATGTTGTCATTTCAACATGTAGCCGATATAAAAAGCATTAGTGATCTCATATGTTCCTTTCTAATTAAGTCTTCAGTATCTGGTTTGTGTTGCACGTGTACAGCTCTTTGCAGGGCAGACTAGCCCACGTCAAGTGCACGATAGCCCCACGTGTCTAAGGGCTACCGTTTTGGACAACGTGGACTGGGAACTCCGTCATGGGGAATGAATGTGGGAAACAATGTTGCAAAACCAACAGAACTACGGGAACTTTAATGTCACTGTCCCCAGATAGTTAGAGCCAAGCAAATGATGGAGAGTTCCATCCAGCACAAGGGCACTCCCCTTGGATTGGTGTTAGGAGATCTCTTCACTGGCCTTGCGAAGGCCATCCGGGAGGGGAGTGACTCAGTTCTGTGAGGGAGCCCAAGTTAGAGGTAACTTTTAGGAAATTATACTAAAGTGCAAAGTGGTGCTAAAACAGGTTTCCTTTCCACATTTGCAGAATTTCCAGATAACTATTCTGCTCTCTTCTGAAGAGATTTTTTAGAGCTTCTGGCAGTTTTTATTTTTTTCTCCCAGCTCTTGTTGGGATTTTTTTTATAGACCCTAAGTTGTTCATAATAAGCCACCCACTTTCAGACAGGTTCTCTCGGATGCATCTGTTCCTAGCTGGTAGCAGTGAGCAAATTCGAGTTTAGAAACACTGTGAGAAATGTTAAACACTAGCATTTGGTGGAAGCAGGTGCCACGAGACCGACGTGAATGTCAGTAGTTGCAATTGATAGGGGATTCTGGGGAAACATTCATTTGGCCTCTGCTTAAAATTCTGGGAAGAGTGGCATAATATCCATGTGATTTCCCTTCAAGTTTCAGCTTTGGAAATATATCCCCAAAGCTGTGTGAATCTCTGATGAGGGCCAAGACCATATTGGCTGTTTTTTTTTTTTTTCTTTTCTTTTTAAATCTCCCCCACCCTCTTCTCTCTTTTCTCCATGTTGTCTAGCATTTATGCATTTACGAGTCCATTGTGCAAAATCTTGCTTAGTCTCTGAGGTTAATTCTACTTTACCCGACTCTCGCACTGATTGTGGGATTAAGAGTACACGGAGGGAAGCAGCCGGACCTTTGTACAGCCCGTCACTTGGAAAAGAGGTACAATCCAAACCTAGGGCTCTGTTAGAGCCAAATAATAAAGGCTTTGTTTCAGTGACGCCCAGTCAGCCCTGCAAGCTTCTTCGCATGACCCACGACCAGGGCCGCCAGGTGGACTATAGGGCACGAGTCAAATTTGAATTCCAGACAAAAAAAAAAAATGAAAAATGTTAACATAACTATGTCCCCCATATTGCATGAGGCACCTTATACTCAAAAAATATTAATGGCTATTCGTATGAAACTCAGATTTAACTGATATCCTGTAGTTTTATTTGCTGAGTCTGGCGATTCTGCGTAAGAGGCCAGGCTACTTTTCAAGCATTAGATCCCAGCTCTTGACTCCGAACTGTCCACATGCCTTCCATATAAAATGAGTGGCTGCCTCAAGGCGGTGTTCTTTGCAAGCCTGGTGTCTTTGTACACACATTCAGCCAACAAACACACTAAGCATCTCCTAAGGGCGCTGCTGACACAGCATGAATAAGCCGTGACTGCTATTATTACGAGGCTTACAATACAGTAAGGGAAGTCAGATCTACAAATAAATCAGGGGAACACAGTGTCATAAGGGCTACGCATAATTGTCTGTGCAAACTCTAGTGGAGACCAAAGAGAGAGCAGTTGATTCCATGCGGGGTTACATGTAAAGATGCCATATAGAAGGCAAATTCCCTTTGAAATTTCAAGGAATTGAGAAGCTATTCATTGGAGAGCTCGCGTGGGAGGACTTTACCTCGGGAAGAGGCATCTCAAGCAAAGACTAGTGCGTGGGGCATCCTAGGGTATCTGATAAGCTGTAAGCAATCCAGTGGGGCTGGAGGGTGGGACTCCAAGTGTGATGCTGAGTGGAAGATATGACTAGGGTAGAAGGCAGGGGCTAAACCGGAGAGTCTTTTGAGCCATCCTGAGGAATTTAGATTTTTGTTTGGGGAGTCGGCAGCAATTTCTATGGGGTCACAACCTCAAATTCCCTTAAGCTCTTACATCATTCATTCACAAGTCCTCCTCAGCTGTCAGTAAACAGCACAAAGTGACCACCTGGCGAATCTTCCCAGCAAACCCAGACCGAGCAGTCACCCTTCCTTCAGATGACCACACTGTGGGCGCATCCTTCACCGAGCCCACCTCTCTGATGTGTGACAGTCACCTAGCCACGTGCACTGCCCGGGACTCAGCGCCTCCTCAGGGGCTGGGAGGGTCTCTTTCCACCTCTGCAGCCCAGAGCCTCACAGGAGCCCAGAAAATGGGAGGCCCTCCTGGAACGAAGTAGTTCTTGTTTCTCGGTAATTCCGTAGTTCAGCGGACACATCAACCGAAGTGGTGTGCTAGGGAATGAAGGGGCTGCACAGCAGAAATTGCCTTTCTCACACTTCTCCAGGCTGCACATCTGAGCTCACGCGTCGGCTGGGTTGCTCCCTCCTGAGGCCTCTCTCCGTGGTGTGCAGATGGCCGTCTTCTCCCAGGGTCCTCACATTGTCACCCCTCTGTGTGTGCCCTAATCTGTTTTATAAGGACATGGGTCACAGTGGATTAAGGCCCACCCCAGTGACCTCACTGTACCTGAATTACCAACTGAAAGACCCTGTCTGCAAGCACAGTCACATTCTAAGGTACTGAGGGCTGGGGCTTCAGCATGTAAATCTGGGGGCATAATTCAGCCCCAAACAGCTAGATAATGTAGAAAAGGCAAAATAAGTAAGATACAGCCCTTGCACTCAGGTTGCTCACAATCTAGTTCAGCCACAAATTCACAACCTGCCTGTTCTTTAAAAAGTTCTCTGTCATCTAATAACCACTATGAAGAGGATGAATGGCTTAAGCATCCTGCTTCCTCGCTTATAGACAGGGTAACAGCGCTCACGCCATTAGAGTCCCTGAAAAATTAAATGAGAATAACCATTTTAGCGCTTTGTGATCTGCCATGTGTTGTAAGCACCAGGGCAGGGTGTCGCGTGGAAATGCCACTGGGGCTTTCCTTTTCTTATTCCATCCCCTCACATTTCCCGTCCACTCTTGTCTCTGGCAGCACTCAGACCTCAGTTAGTCTCGAGGAAGGAAGTTTCACCAGCGAGCAGAAGGGGAAAATGTTTTATTCCAGGTCTTTTCAAGTCCTAGGTCTCTAGAGGAACAGAAAGGATTCCTAGCAGAGACATTTGGGCAAGAACGTGCCAAGTATGAGGACCCCCTCCTCGTACTGCCTCCCCTTACTGGAGACTCTGAAGATGGATTCCTGAAACAGGATAATTAAATGAGGAGTAAAAGACAGTAGGATAACTTTCTAAGGGGAAAATAAAATCTCTGTTGTCTTCTTTAAGGATGGAGCCAAAAAAAAAAAAAAAAAAAACCAAAAAACCCAAACCAAACTAAAACAAAACAAAAAACAAAAAAAGCAGCAAGGCCGGGACTTGTGTGGATGGGGCGCAGGGGGCCTCATGCCCTCTGGTCTGAGCGGGAAGAGGTGGCAGACCACAAGGTAGGCGGGCAGACCTGCACCGGGTCCCCCCAGGTCTGTGCAGAGGAAAGACGGCCACGCTGCCCTGTGGCTGAATCAGCAGAGGGACTCTGGACCTGAGCAGAGCCTGCAGGTGGGGTGGAAAGGTCATGTCAGTGCCGACCTGGACCGAAGCCTGGGGAACCCGCAGTTCATTAACTAGTGGACAGTGTCACCATCCTGTCTCCCGTCCCCCCAGCCACCTTAATGCTAGGCACATCACAAGCTCCTAGGACTTGGACACAGCCTGGGAGCCATGGAGAGGGAGGTTCTGAATGACACAAGATTGTTTCTACCTCCCCTTCCTCCCCTGATCTGGAATTACACTGCTGAGTTCTAGGAGAACTAAACATAGTCCCTCCATGCTGGGTCTGCAGAAGGAGATTTAGAGACACTATAGCATGTTAATATCATGTCAATAACCTAATGAAGCTAATATAATTCACGGGAAACCCTCCTCTATTATAACCCTCAAATTAAACACTAAACTCTAATAGTTTCTATTGCTTTTGTTGGATTCCCTTTAATATTTCTGCATCCATTATGACTGTGTACTGATAGTTGAATGCAGTCCCCTAAGTGTGGACAAGGCCCCCATTTATTGGGAACATGTGTGTGTTTCCATTTATTGGAAGGGGTGCCATGGACAAGGGCATGGGGGAAAGAAGAATTGGAAGGTCCTAGACTGTCCTGGACAAAGGGCTTATCCACAAGTGATGGAAGGTGGTCCAAGAAGCCAAGATGGGAGCCTCTTAGAAAACCTCAAACACTGAGTGAAACAGCACGGTCTGCATTGCTCCCTTAACTTCTGTGATGACCAAAGTGTCTTGGGAGCCACCTGCCCTGTCTCCCTCCAAGGGACAGAGGTGGCCTCCCTGCCCCTGAGGCTTAGCAGCCGAGCCGTGGGACCCAGCCCCACATGCCCAGGGCTGCCCACCAAGGGAGCCGTTGTGCACAACGTGCAGGGACTCTGTCCACTGCGGGCAGGTGTCCTCTGCGTCTCCCATCTGCCTGAAGCCCTGGACCCAGCGGTGGAGTTGAGACCATAATTTGGTTTTTCTCACAAAGGGCGATGATTTGGGATATGCCATGTAATTACCTGGACGCCTTTTCCTCACCTGTAAAATTAAGCAGTAATGACATCCCGCCTGCACATTTTCCTTTGTCCTTCTACGATGAAGTAATGGCATTTGTGAGTGCAGTGAATTTCCTTTGACGATCTGATATTTGCTAAGTTACAACCCGTGTCTTTGCAGAATGGACTTGGGAAGGCTTATTTGAACGCACGCCACACACATCGAGGCTGACGTGAGCGATTTGGAAACCAGGAAAGGGGACCTGGTTCCTGTCTACGAGTCCTTATCTCTATGTCCTCCATGAGGGGTCCTCCTTCCCCGCCCCCTAACACCATCGCCCACTGGCAGTCACAGCCCTTCAGCTCCTCTCTGTTGACCATTTGTATCGCTGTTGACCAGGAGAGGGCACGAACTGAATGAGCGATGGTAACACGTTTTGTGTGAGTGTCTCAGTAACCCTTGGCACCCCAGTCCACAGGGGGCAGCTGACTGCAGGCGAGCAGTAGGGCTCTCACCCGCACGGAGGTTTGGTTGCCAGGCGAGATGGCAGGTTTACCACGGCTTTAGTCCGCCGTGCTGCGTGTGGCTACTGTGATTAACAGTCACCACCCGGCTGTTGTGAAAACATGAGACTCTATATCCTGTAAAAGTGCACTCAGGCCAAATCCCCTTCTAGCTCAACACCAAGAAAATTAAATTTAAGCCAATCTATTCAACTCAGTCCAGTCGGATAACTTTCTAGAACTTTTCTTTTGAAGTAGAAGTTGCACTTTCCACCTTGAAGGTGAGGAACCTGATAGTATTCACATCGCGTACTAGAATCCGATTTCTAAGTCCTCACCCGAGGGGCGGGGGGCGGGGTGTGGTCTCTGGGTGCCCAGTGCCTAGAGAGCCAGCTGGAGCCCGAGGCTAAAGGAACTGTTGTTAATGCTGATCCCGGCTTTATTTTAAATGTTTTTGTTATTATAATTTTTGCATTCATTTTAACTTTTAAAAGATATTACGTTAGAATATTAATACTAATACCAGTAACTGGTTTTTGGCATCCTTTTAAATTTTGCCCCTGAGGAAAATGAGGCACCTGGTCTATATGGTCTGCTCCCTAGATTAGCATGTGAAAAGAGCTCAATGTGTGTTTGTTAATTGGAAAATCAAATAAAGAATCAAAGAGAGAACTGTGCAATCTAGGGAGACACTGCATTCTCCACGCGGTCTGAATCTGGTGCTGAGGATCCAGAGATACAGGTGTGCAAGAGGTCCCATCCCATAGGGCACCTTAGAATGAATGGGACACAGGGACTTGCACCGATGGAGTAAGGGGCTGGGACCGGGAAACTTGAATAATTGGGAGCAGCTAGGAAACGGGGAACTCCAACAATCCTCCGCCCCATTCCTTTGGCCTAGTGGAGTGGACAGTCATGCCATCTCTGGGACCAGTCTGCATCCAAACAGTGGAGCAGCGAGGCAAGGGCCTTGGAACCAGAGATGCCTGGGTCCACATCTGACTCCACCACTGACAGGCCGTGTCACTGGACAAGTTGGACCCTGGGTCTTTACTTCTCTCACAAACAACGGCCATGATGATAACCACCGACTTCAGGGGACTGCGTTGAGGATTACATGACACAGGGAAGGGGCCTGGTAAGGCCCTTGTCAAATAGAGAAGTTTCATTAATGGGCATCTCCGGGCTGTGCAAAGTCCACTGCCACAAAATAACTTGTTTGCATGGAGACTGACTTCACCCCTCGCCTGGAGATAGATCTGCCCTGATCCTCTTGGGACCAGCAGCTGCTACGCTCTGACAGACAGTGAGTGAGAACGCAGCCTGCAACGTGTAACGTGTGCGGCTCAGCGCTCACATCCCCGGAGACGTCGCTAAGGTTTGCACCGAGGCTGCCAAACACTGCCATTTATTCCTGCTGGAACCAGAGCTGAGGCAGAATCCAAACTCCTCGCAAGTACTTTAGATTCCTTGGAAGAAAGGATTCCTGTAGAATATTAATATAAACTGTTATTACAGAAACCTGCCAAAGTCGCCTTTTTTATTTTGTATCTCATCAGAGGTTGTAAAACGAAGCCTTCCAGGAAATATGCAGTTGATTGGCTTTGATTCATTCCAACAGTGATTTGGGAGATGGGGATTTCAGTGTGTTTGGACCTGTGTATTTATGGGCCGGGTGTGACATAGCGGAGGGAGTCGGGCCAGGTAAATAAGCGTCCACTTAACCCAGGGCCACCAAGGCCTTTCAACCAGCAAGATGATGGGGGTGTCTGGGTGCTTGGAGGAGGGGGTGGGCAAAGGGGCAAGTTCTCCCTCCAAGCCCGTCAGGTCCACAGCAGGGGTTTGGACCTTGTTTGCAGGACCACCCTGCCCGGCTGTGTTCTGTTCTATTGTCCCCCAGCCTGGAGACTCTCTCGGCTGTCAGCAGCTCCTTCCCCGTGTTTGCTGTGTGTGTGTTTGTCTTTCTGGGATGAAGTTTGTTTTTCAAGCTCTGACAGACTGGCAAGGCAAACAAGTTTGCCATTTTTGTTTTGTTTTGTTTTTATGAGCACGGCAATTTTTAGTCCTTTGAAAACAATCCTGAGACTGGGGAGGTTATAATTCGGGACGCCATGTGCACAGGCATACATTCCGAGCTTATTGTGGCTGAGGCAACGATCTCAAGGGAGGAGGTGGAAGACAGATTAATGTGGGTGATTTATCAGTTGTGGAGGGACCGAGCTCCGGACAGAATTAAAAGATGAAAAGAGCAGAAAGGAACAGAATTTTATGGAACATTCTGAAAAATTAATTTTGCAGGATATATGTGTGCCTGGATATACATATGCATATAGAATATATAAATACACATTGCGTTGCACACATATACCTTCCTCCTGCTTATATATGTCGGGTTCTTGGCAATCTCCTTCTTTTGGAATCCACAGAAGTACAGACAAAGGGTCTCCGAATGTAGCAGCTCGCAATCTCCAAGTTGTGACACAGACATGGGAGACACCATGGTCTTCATTTTACTGATACAAGAGACAGAGGGTCAGGGAACTTCCACAACTTACTTCAAATGACAGTGCTTTGAAACAACAGAGCCTGGGGAAAACTCTAGTCTTCTGTTTCCCAAATCTCGGGTGAATCTAGAAGCTTCAGCCTGAGAATGCCCTGAGACCCTCTGAAAATTCTTCAGACGCAGGTGTAGACCCCGTCATCTATCTCTGGGTAGTAGCAGTTGAGTCTGTCCAAAGGAAGGTTATCAAGAAGATAACCCTGTGTCTTGACACAGACAATGATTTTTAAAAGGATGCTTGCAGAGTTAAGGGACCATTTAGAAAGAAAATTAACAATTTTTGTTAAGGCTCATTTTTTTTTTAATAAAGGTACTGTCAGTTAACAATGTATCTTTCCCCTTTAGACAGGATTGAGCATGACAGCTATTTAGGGATATGAGATGTGTACATTTACAGAGATTTTGATTTAGGTCCTTTTATAAGACTTATTTTTGCTGTCATGTTGATCTTTGGATCACTAGTCAAGTCACATCTTAAAGGTGAACATCCCTGGTTCTGAAAGTCATAGATTTTGGTTGAAAGCTGATCACAGGGCATGTCTTGAACTTTAAGAAAAAGCAGAAGAGAGTATCTGTGAGAGTATATTGGAGATTTAAGAGCTAAACAAGAGATTACTTTTATCAAGACTAGTTAAGTACTGGTCTCTGAAAAGCAGTGCAGGTAACAAATCCAAACCAAGTCTGCCCTCTGGTTGTACCTCATGGCTTCTAAATCCCCAAGTGACATGGAGACACACATGAGCTCGAAAACAGAGTCCTGGGCTACCTGCAAACCCAGGTTTGGTCTGAAATTCAGTTATTCCAAACGAGGTTGTGGCAGTCTCCAAGCCATCACACACACACAGCGTTCTTGTATCTGTTGTAAGAACATGTAGCACTTCTGGAAGGGATGGTGTTACAAAACCAAACCAACACGTTCTAAATCAAATGTGACTAAACAGGGTTGTGAGCCCTGACAACTCAGAGGCAATGTGCCCACACCTTTCACCCAGTATAATGGACTTCACATGGGAGCATCTAATCACATGGAGTCTTTTGGATAAGTACCTAACTAGCTACTGAAGATAGTTCTGGAGAAGAACCTCTTTCTTCCTTCCGCCCCTCCTTCTCTCCTTCCTTCCGCCCCTCCTTCTCTCCTTCCTTCCTTCCTCTTTCTTTCTTTCCTTCCTCTTTCTTTCTTTCCTTCTTTCTCTTTCCTTCTTTCTTTCCTTCTTTCTTCCTTCCTTCCTTCCTTCCTTCCTTCCTTCCTTCCTTTCTTTTCTTCCTTCCTTTCTTTCTTTCTTTCTTTCTTTCTTTCTTTCTTTCTTTCTTTCTTTCTTTCTTTCTTTCTTTCTTTCTTTCTTTCTTATTTCATTGTCTTTCTTTACTTCTTTCTCTTCCTTCTTTTCTTTCTTTCCTTCCTTCCTTCTTTTCTTTCTTACCTTATTCCTTCTTTTTTGGTATCAATGAACAAACAATAGTTAAGCAACATCAGTCAATTAATCAGGGGCAGCTCTTCAATTATTGAGTGTCATGTTGTAAATGCTGCTACAAGAATAATAAAAACAGCAGAGAGGATATGTGTTAAGCACCTTCTATACCCTAGCCAGTGAAGATAAAGCTAGACGCTACAGATAACTGGCATTCTATCGAACACACATATTTTCCAATATGAATGTCATATCCATGATAAGAAAGAAAAAAAAGTTGGACCGTAGAGTGTGTTTTGGAATGTGATCATGGAAGGAAAGCAGAGCATAATATGGAGGTGTTAAATGGCAGATCTGTGATAAATATAAATATCAAATGTGTTATTTTGATGTATATGAGCGATAATTGGATTTTAAATTAGCCATCTATAAAGAACAGAATCTATAGTGCAAGAAGTTATGAAAATAATTATAAGGGAAAGCTCTGTCGGCCTTACATATAATTTAAAAATACACACACGTATATATTGGGAACACTCAAAATTTCCATTTCCCACCCCCAGACTTCTCAATAAAGTTATCGCAACAAGTTTGCAAAGCATGAAACTAAATCCATCTTAACCTCTATCTGTTTGTGGAGAGTGAGGATTAGACCAGATTTTCTAACCAATGAGGCATTCTATAAATTCTGGTTACTGGTGCTTGGTCCAACAGTAGCTTAATGGGCCTATGAGGGCTCCTGGGAAAGCCATAAACTGACACAAGAGGAAAAGATCGTATATACAAGCATGCCGTTCATTCATCCCTTGTTTCCTTATTTCGTAAGAATTTGTTGACCACTGTGTGCCATGCACTCTGTTTAGCACTTCCAATGCTGTATTTATATTCATATTCCTTACAATAACTCTGGGGGAAGTGGCCCCAGCACTAGGTCGATTTCAGATTGGAGGAAATTGACTTACACAATTTGCAAAACTTGGCTTAAGTCATATGGCTTTGAATTGGTAACCCTGGGATTATCTCCTATGAGCAAAGCAGGCTCTTTGTTCTTTGCAGGCACTTTGAAGCGGGAAATTCTGCCACCAGATGGTCCGGTCATTTCTGGAGCTGATTTAACCTTCAGAGATTTGACCTTAATGTTTTGGGTAAGCTTCTGCTTGGTTATAATCTTGGAATAATAAACGGCTGTTCGTAAATTTGAATGTTATGATCAATAAAATTAAGACAAAGTGGAGCAATGAAGTTATTTATATCAAGATATTAGAAATGGACTTTAGGAAGCTTTGATTACAGATTCTTAACAAAGAGAGATTTCAGAGGCAGAATTTAAGATTTCCCTTTCTGGTCAAATATGTATTTAGCTCCTCTTAAACTTATTAGGTTTCATTCTATGAATTATGAGTAGCTTTAAACTGAATTTGAGTTAACACAACCTCTGAATTTGTATGAATCCAAAGTAAGGATATCTTAAATGCTAACAGTGTTCTTATTCCTATGTCTTGCTCAGTGTAGTGCATTAAGGTTTTACAATGAGTAATGTTTACTTCTGGTAACATTTAAGGAAAACACAATAAAATAGTCCCCAAAGCTCTTACGGAAAATCTACACTCAACTATCATTTTGAACAATGAATGACAGGAATTTTATACAGGGTCTTATCGAGTGTGTATGTGCAGATCCCAAATTGGAAATAGAGAAAAGAAATAATTCAAGTTCAATGCCAACAAAAGTTTATCCAATTTTACACTCATGACATGTAAGATGAGAAAAGTGAAAATAGAAAGATTTGACATGCAACTTTCTAAAAATATCCAAGAATGTGAGATTGGTATCTGTGTCTAACCTAAACCATAGGAGAAGATCTTCCTCTAAGACGTGAAAGAAAAATATTGGCACCTCCGTAGCGTATGTGGCAACATGACACCAACTGGGAATTGATTATGAGGAGAAAAGTGACATAGAGTGTGAAACCCCAATCTATCAATATTTCCAGCTTTTTTTCTATATGCCACCCTGATTCCAGCAAATTTTTTTTTAACTTGTCATTCCTGTATAGCTGAAGAAATTGAAAGAGTAAATTCATTCAATTGTTGAAAGAGATAATGGATTCGGTAATGTGACATAAAAAAAGAGGCGGAAGTCATAATGTCAAAGGAAGAGACCGTCTTAATCTTATGGTCAGTAGGCTGTGGTGTGAGAAACACTGTGGAGATAGAAATGTGTGTCATAGGAATTAGCATTAGGTAGAATGAGACGCAAGCCAATGCTTCGGCCTTACTATTTACAGTGGCAAGATATTATTGCAAAATCAAACTGAAATATTATTTGTTGTGTATAATAAAATAGTATAGCAAAAATCCGTCTTGAACTCTCCTCTAAGGGAAGATAATGAGCCATTAGGAATATCAGAACAATATTGTTATGGGGCCCCATCCAAATGGGGTCAAAGGTATGGAATAAGGAGTGAAGTAGCTGCTGAGGAAGAGTAGGAATTGAAATGAAAACATACGAGTGCAGGGCCTCGCTTTATCACTGACAGGCCACGCGTCATGCGTTGACCTAGAAATTACCTAATGTTTCAAAAGGTGGGACATGGCAGGAGTCTTTTATATACATAAGTGCTTTCAGCATCATCGATTTTGTGCCAGTAGTTGAGCTGAAACATTGCTTTTGTCCTACATATATTCCTTTTTCATTTGTTTGGGATATAAAATATGTATAACAATGAGACATGTTTTATTGTCTAGTTTTAAGTTTGGAGAACAAGGGTTGCCAAAGTTATCCAATATTATACCAGCTCACAGATTAAAGATGAAATCATAAATTATAAGAAAAATAAGAACTGACTGCATCATGACAAAAATAAAACATCTCAAATTAGAGATTTATCTTAGTGTTTTCAGAGAAAAAGATATAGAATTAAATAATTATATTTTAAAGATAACTTGGCATTAAAAAATAAGGAAATGGAAGGAAAAATATAATAAAGAAATGACCAGAAATGAATGTAAGAGAAAAAAAGATATATAGTTGCACCAATAATGTTACAATTTCTTGAATCTGACAATTAAATTGATGAATCTCTATATGAATTAATAGGAAAAAAGAGAGAAAGTGTGATCAAATATTAGGAATACTGAGGATTTAGAATACTGAAGAATTAGGGGGGAGGGTATAGGCTAGTGGTAGAGTGTGTGCTTAGTGTTCACAAGGTCCTGGGTTCAATCCCTAATACATTCATTAAAATAAATAAATAAATAAACCTAATTACCTCCCCCCAAATAAATAATTAAAAAAAAAAAAAAGAAAAGAAGAGCTGCAAAAAAAAAAAAACAAAACAAAACACAAAAAGACGATTATTGAGGAATTAGAGGATATTGATAAATAGATAACAGAGATTAAAAACATAAGAGAACATTGTGATCACCTTATACCAGTAAGGTTAGACAAAACAGACAAAATGGAAAACCTTTCAGAAAAGGTAACTTTCCAAATCAGACTTAATAAGAAATAGAGAAAACAAACAGTTTTATACCCATTAAAGGGAATAAACTATTAGACAAAAACATTTCCACAAATGAAACACCAGACATAGATTCTAAAGCAATTGCTAATATCCTAAGAATGAATAGTTCTAATTATAGATGAACTTTCCAGAGATTTGAAGATATGAAAATATTTTCCTACTCATTTTTTTTTCAAGACAGAATAGTTTTGACACCAAAATCAGATAAAGCCAGCACACAGAAAAAAATACTAAAAGCCAATAGGAAAAAAATAATCTAAAGTGAGATTTAACAAATCAATAGTAATATATAGAAAGATAAATATGATAAGTTGGGTTTATTCCAGGAATTCATGTTTTCACTCAACACTTAAAAACTATTAGTGCAGCTTACAATATTAATACTTTTATGAAGAAAAGTAATCTAAACATATGTAGAAAATTTTCTTAACATTTGCCACCCACTTATGATTAAACTAGTTAGCAAAATTAGAAGAGAAGGGAGCATTCTTAATATATTAAGAGTATTTTACTAAGTGGAAAAAGTTATTCACTCTGATCTCAGAAAAAGACAAGAGTGACCACCCACACTTCTATTCAACATTATATTGGATGTCCTGGCCAGAGGAATACGACAAGAAAAAAAAAATGAACTGGAAAGTCAGAAACAAAATTGTCATTTTTGCTCATGGTATGACTTTCTATAAACACACAGAACTGTTTATACATAAATCATTTCCATTATGAGAGCTCAGAAATATTGTTGGATTTAAAAACCATATAAAGGTCAGACACATTTCCCTACCACAGTAATAAACTATGAGAAAGGGCCAAGGTGAAATACCGAGGAATAAATATAATAAAAAATAATTTTGTTGTAAAATAAATTGTGAAATAGTACAAAATATGGAAGAAGAGTTAGGTCAGTGGAAAGAACATATTCTCAAATACAGAAAGACTACCTTGTAAAAATAGTTTGTGTGCAGGAATATGCAAATAGATGAGTGAAACAAACAAACAAAATAAACAGAAAAAAATCAATGAGCAAAAAATATTCAATAAATAAACCTGAAAATTGTCTGTAGGCTCTGAGAGGGGTACCAGTAGAGTCTGAGCTGTCTGGAGGGGTCCCTATTCTCAGGAGACGCTGCTCCCTTCCCCGACTCCAAATGGTGTCTGCTTGCCTCTGGAGTCTTCTAATCCACCATCTACACAGGTGCCTGATTGTATTTCCTGACTCACAAACCTGAATGCCTTCCTCCCCTGCATGAATCTTCTCAGTGCCATTCAAGGCCTTCAGAATAAAATTCAGGCTCCTGAATATGCCAAGCAAGGTTCCAGATGTGCCTTTCCTACCTGCATGCCCCTTCTTTACCCCACCACCCATGGCCTTTATTACCCAGAAAAACAGAGCTGCTTGATTTTCCCAGAACACACCATCCTTGCCCATAGGTCCAGCCCACTGCACCTGCCACCTTGCTTGCAGTGTGCATTTCCCCTTCAGACAGAAGAAGCTCATTTTTTCCCTTCAAGGCTCAGCTAAGCACTGCCCCCACCACCACACACACACCAGCCTGCCCCAGGGCAGGCTTCCCTAGTTCCTTCGATTGACTGAGCTCCCTTGCTCTCTGCTCCCACTGGGTCTTGGGCAAGCCTCCGCCCGCATAGTGCTTACAAGGCACTCTCACCACTGGAACCTGGTGCCTCACAAAGTTTGACAAAGACTCAATGCATACACATTGCCACAGAGTCACCCTGAAATGAGAAACAATCCTTTTTGCCTTGTGTCTCTCCTTCCATCCCCTAGGGAATCCAATTCTGGGCAGCAAGGGAGACAGCAGGAGTTCCTGGTAAAATCAGAGGGTCAGAAATCCTAACTAAGACGTGAACCATTTAGAAATTCAGTTTGGTTCCTCAGCTCTTAGATTTCTTGGTAGCAGGATGGTCAAGGACAGGGTCGTATGACACCCGGAAGCCTCCCCATGAGCCTCCCTTTGGGGCCCTTATAATCTTCAGACTCACCTTTGCGAGTCACTAACTTGTAAGAATGTCTTAACTCTTTGCTATGAACCCAATGGCTACAATCAGCGACTGCAGCCTCTATTTATTATGATGGAGTAAACATCCCAGTTGATTAACAAATGGTGCATGTATGCGAAGCAGCAAAGACAATTGGAGGTGAAAACAGTGTATGTCTTACGGGTTCCGAGGGGAAACAGAGCTCTGTGGTTTCATACAGACAGGGACTCAAGCTAAAGGAGGGGCGTGATGAATGCTTTCCAAGGCATTCCACGTGGCAGCAGCTTGTGGCCAAACTCAGAGAGAAGTCACTTAATGAAGCAGGAGGAAGTGGAAGGCGTACACAAAACACAGGAAGACAACACACACAAAGACAAACACAAACACAGAAGAGAGAGGCCCCGGAAGTCGGAGAGGAAATCGTGTAAACATGGCAGCCACAATCACAAAGCACCCCGGTGCCTTGGGAGTCCTTTCTGCTGGAAATGACCCAGGTGATAATGAGGTTTTCACCTTCCAGACAGTTTCTAAGATGAAGCAACTGTGTTCTCAGTTTTGCAAACACACCATTCGATGCTTTATTCATTCTCCCACTCTTCATTGGACATCTCTTCTGGTCTGGACGCTGCACTGAGCACTGAGCACATGATGACGAGTAAACCACCATCCCTTCCTTGACCAGCTGAGAGTGCACCGGAGAAGCCGAGAAGAACGCAGTCGGCATTCACGCCCTGCTACAAGAGTTGTCAGAGGGTGTCTGCTAAATGCGAACACGCTGAAGTCACGGCGCTGGGGCCCATCAAATGGATACAGTCCCTAAGGAACAAGCCTTGGGCAGGAGTCCAGATCCTGTCTCAGCTCTGCCACTGACCAGCTAATCAGCTCGGGCAAACCATTCCCCACGCTGGGAAGTCATGTGGAGACTGGACTCAGACGGAATGATTGCAGGTGCATTCTAGCCCTGTGATCCTAGGTGCAGGCCAGAGATGGTCACAATTTGTTATGCCTCCAAGCTGGAAAGAACCCAGAAGTGCTTCCCTGTCTGCCTTCCTGCAGAAACGCAGACCTCATGGAGCCGGTTAAGGAAGCTCTGAGGCTCACTGCGGATTTCTCAGCCCACACCCAGCCCACGGCACAGCCCCAGCACCAGGGACCTGCAGGGCAAGACCGGCCAGTGTGTTTGGCCATTTCCCCCCTGGCTGCAGTGTTCTTCCCCTGACTCTTCCTTCTTGTCCTGGGAAAGTCCCTGCTCCCGCTTCCAAGCTTATTTTGCTTGATAAATGGCATTGTAGTGATCTGTTTCATGCCGTTTCTCTGTACTGACTTAACATGATTTTTTGAAGGCAGGGGTCTTTGTCTTTTTCATCCTTGGATCATAATCATATGGCAGAGTGCCTGCCACCTAGAGCATGTGTGTGTGTGTGTGTGTGTGTGTGTGTGTGTCTGTGTGTGTGTGTGTTAGATACAAGAATACAAGAAATGATCATAATGTGCAACCCAAATAATTTTACATTTTCTTTCATTACAGTCATAAAGGAGGTGGAAAATGAATAGAAGGCAGTGACTTGAGAACCCTGGCCATCTCAGCATGAAGCAGTGATGTGGGGGTGGGTGTCTGCAGAGCCCTCAGCCCCCAGGAATCTCACTGGCTCAGCTGGTGTGTGGACTTCAGTCCTGCAGACGCAGGAACCCTGTCTCCCGAGTGCCCGGGGGTTGAGAAGGAACCTGGCGAGAAGCCGCCTGTCCGTTCCGATCCATTCCCTCTGCACTGTGGGCCAGGGTTCACTTCGGGCCAAACTGCTGCTAGTCTAGCACAAGCAAGAGCAAAACTGGGGTCACTGTGAGACAAGGGAGCACCAGAAGGACCTCTGACACAGCGAACGGTGCAGTGTGTCCAATCTGGATGGACGTCAAAAGCATTAGCGGCTCGGTGTCAACTCCTTTGACCTCATGTGGACCTTCAGTCAGTTGCAGTGCCTGGAGCCCTTCCTGAGAAGCGGCGATGCGCCAGTGAGCACCACGTGTACTCGGTATGATCTCAAGTCAAAGCCCTGACACTGGGAGCCGGTAAACTGAGTTCCAGACGCTGCCCTGCCTTCACCGTGATCCTGGAGCATCCTGTTCCTCAAAGGCCTCCGTTTCCTTTGTGAAGACATGGCTTCTAACCCTCATCAGTCCATTTGCCAATAGAAAAGCAACCCGTCACCCACAGTTGGCCTGGAGAACACGGCTGCCATTTCTGAGGAATTTAATCTGACGGGACTCCAGCTTATTTGACGTGATCTGGGGAGAGCAGACCCCTGCGCCTGCGCCCCTGCTGACCTGCGGGGAGGTCCGCGGCAGTGACCGGCCGGGTTACGTGGACTCCCCACCCAGCACTCCCAGCATGGCTTCTTTCATGGCACATTCCCCACGTTTTAACACACAAACTGAACTCCAGGTGAGGGAGCTGACGCTACCCTGGGAGGCTCTGTCTTTGCGGAAGGGTGTTTTGAAAGCATCCATGATTACTGTGCCCAGACTCCCTTCCTTCTGCACAGTGCACGCTCTGGCTCTCAGCCAACAGCGTGGACGGTCCTGCCAGGCTGCCCTCCCAAGGCGGTGACTGACCGAGGAACGAGACACACTCTCCCAGCCCAGCTGTCTGGTCACCGTCGCTCAAAGCACTCGTACCTGGAGGGAGAGAAACCCAGGCTGTGCGTCTGACAGCCTGTCACCTGAGCCCCTTGGAAAACACGACCAAGAGCTCCCGCCCCACTTGGAGCCCGAGCTGCGGGCCCAGGGTAATGCACTGCCAGCACTTGGTGTGGCCAGCCCCCCTCCTGAGTCTGCCCCTCAACTCCGTGCAGCTGGAGTCCCAGAAGGGAGTCATCATTAAAGAAAACTTTGTAAATGTTCAAACTGAATAAAACTGTTGTTGTCATTCATGGTTCCTTTTCTTCTCTTGCGCCATCTGGAGCCACAACCTGTCCAGTTTGCAAGCCCAGATCTGTGTCCTGTTTGCTCCTGTCACTTGTCTGTGGAGCCTTCTCACTGGTGGTTCTCCACAGAGAAGGGATTTGCTGGCTATTTCTGTCCCCTCCCCTGCACGCCAGAGCCCTGAGAAGCTCTTCGCTGCATCCTGGCTCCCCGGGCACCTCTGCATCTCCCCGCTTTCCATCTGCTGTGAAGATATTCCTGCCTCTCCGGCTCTGATGCAGGGCTGGGCGGGCGTGTGTGTGCGTGCAGCTGCCTGCTTCTCTTGGCATCGCCACTGACATCCTGCCCGTCTGAGGGGCCATGGGGGCCGTTTGAACTGGGTGCAGCCTACATTTAAACTCCTTTTTTAAAGCAACAGCTTTAAATAGATTAAAATACAACTTTAAAATATACTTTTGAAGAAACAAAAGAAAAAAAAGTGGATGAAAATAAAGCCATAAAATAAAATGTTCCCAGTCCTAAGGGATTAAGGCTTTAAGTCACACAGATCCTGTGAGTACAAATCACTGTGTTCTTGCAAGGGGAGTGATGGTTCATATGGGTCAAACTGTGTCCCTCAGAAATGTGTATTGAAGTCCTAACTGCCAGGACCTCAGAAAGTGACTATGCTGGAAATACAGCCATTGTTTAGGTTTAATTAGTTGAGCTAAAATGAGGTCATACTCCAGTATGTGAGTCCCCAACCAATATTAGTGTCCTTGTAAGAAGAGGGAAATTTGTTTTTTATATAGTTTTTTAAATTGAGGTATAGTTGATTTACAATGTTGTGTTTAGTTTCAGGTATACAGCAAAGTGATTCAGTTTTATATATATATAAATTATATCTATCTATCTATATATATATATATTTTAGATTATTTTCTATTGTACATATTACAAGATATTGAATATAGTTCCCTGTGCTCCATTGTCTTTGTTGCTGGTCTATTTTATATACAGTAGTATGAATGTGTTAATCCCAAAATCCCAATTTATCCTTCCCCCTGCTTTCCCCCTTGATAACCACAGGTTTGTTCTCTATGTCTGTGAGCCTGTTTCTGTTTTGTAAATAAGTTCATTTGCATCACTTTTTTTTAAGATTCCATATATAAGTGATACATGTGTTTGTCTTTCTCTGACTTATTTCAGTCAGTATGATAATCTCTAGGTCCACCCATGTTGCTGCAAATGGCATTAGTTCATCCCTTTTTATGGCTGAGTAATATTCCATTGTTTATATATAGACCATATAAAAGAGGGAAATTTGGACACAGACATGTGCAGAGAGACACAGTGGATTCATGCTGGTGGAGGCTGAGACTTGGGTGATACACTCATAAGCTGGAAAAAGCCTGGGGCTGCCAGAAGCTGGAAGAGACAGGATGCGTCCTTTGAAGTCCTCAGAGAGAACATGACCCTGCAAACTCTTTGATTTCAGACTTCTGGTCTCTAGCACTGAAATGAAAACTCTATTGTTTTAGGCCACTCAGTCGGTGGTACTTCCTTGAGGAAGCCATAGGAAACTCGTATTATGAGAGTACAGCTGAAATTAAAAATCCTCTATATAAGTAGCTAAAAATGTGTATTTTTTGACAAAATTGTATTACTCATCCAACAAATATTTATTTCATGTGTATTCTTCTCAAATTGCTCTATCTTTCAACCAATGATTGCTTTCTTATTGGGTGCCAGTCATTATGGACATATGATAGTAAAACAGACATATCTATTTATTCTTAAGAATCACAGGCTGGCAGTGGGGTTAAGGCCTCTATATAAACCAATCCACATGGGAGATAGTATTAAGTAATACAAGAGGCACAGATCAAATGTGATGGGAATGCCTGCTGGGAAAACTGGGGGCCTTCAGGGAAGAGGTGATGTTGGAGCTACCAGTGGTGGAGGTTGGCTCTGTGGCAGTTGGAGGAAATAGTCTGGGAACACCTAAGTAGGGACAGGTGCCCAAGACTACCTGGGGGGATGAAGAATCATTCATAAATGAGAGATGCTTGAACCATCACTTGAGAAGATGTGACACTTGTAAGGCAGAAGATGGCAGTGATATTGCTGGTTGCCATTTTATCTCAGATAATGAGAATGAGAAAGAAAGAAAGAAAAAAAGAAAGAAAGAGAGAGAGAGAGAAAGAGAGAAAGGAAGAAAGGAAGAAAGGAAGGAAGGAAGGAAGGAAGGAAGGAAGGAAGGAAGGAAGGAAGGAAGAAAGAAAGAAAGAAAGAAAGAAAGAAAGAAAGAAAGAAAGAAAGAAAGAAAGAAAGAAAGAAAGAAAGAAAGAAAGAAAGAAAGAGAAGGAAGGAAGAAAGAAAGAAAGAAAAGAAAGGAAGGAAGAAAGAAAGAAAAGGAAGGAAGGAAGAAAGAAAAGGAAGGAAGGAAGGAAGAAAGAAAAGGAAAGAAGGAAGGAAAGAAAATCACATGCAGAGACAAAGAGGGGAGAGAGCGTGCAGCCCTCAAGACGAGTGAGCAGAGGCCAGATCACCAATGTATTCAGGGGCAACATAAATTGTCTGGACCTTTGTGGAGCTGGTGGTGAACCTTCAGTCAGTGCTTCAGGGACTATTGTCATGTTCCCACGCTCAGACTCTGAGTTGCATAATGTCCTGACTTCCTTTCTAGACTTAAAATATTTTCACATCTATTTTCTACCATAAATCTAAAACACTTAGTTAAATAGTCTTATTTTGTACCTACTTCATGAGCACTTGGCCTCTGGGAAGTAATGGTGCTTCCTTCACCCAGCCTGTTGAATTTACCCTACTACTGGCGGAGATCCATGCCTGAAAATGATTATTCTTGACTCGGGGTGGGATGAGCCTTAAAAGGCGATTGAATCATACCTCCAACTCATCAAAACCACCCCCTCAGCCTCCCCACCCCGTCCCTCTCCCACACCCACCCTCCCTGCTACCTTCAGCATTTTTGGTAGCCGGTCATCCAAATCCTGTGATTCAGTGATAAAGCCACCACCAGTTGAAGTGATTCATTTCATTGTTGGTTTTCTAAATCGAGAGAACAGGCAGGGAAAACGGGAGTCTTCTAAAGTCTTCATCCGAGTGGCACAGTCACCTCACTTCAAGACTCATGTCAGTAAAAGCAGCAGGCAGGGCAGCATTCTGGAGGGGGCGTGGACTGACCCTGGGTGGACACCATGGGAGGACCATGGAGAGGAAGGCAATCTCCCTCGCTTCCTTCCTTTCTCCTCTGTAACCATGGAAGTTGCCATGGAAACCACACCCTGAGATAGTTTCTTTTGACTCACAGCTGTTGAAATCACTAACATAGCATTGGAGAGTGGATTTTTTTAAAGTGTGTGTGTTTAAAAAAAAAAATCTCTCCTGTTAGAACCAGTCTGCTGGAAGCAGAAGCAGCTGCTCCATGGAGGGCAGCCCCTTCGTGTTAGTGAGGAGTGGGGTACAGAGAAAGAAGGAGATGGGGGGTCATTTATTACCCACCTGCTTGGTGCCAGGGACTACGGTAAATGCTTAAAAGTCGGTTTCTCAGTAGATTTCCCAATTTGATACACAACCATTTTCTCCAGTCCGTTTGAGGAAACTGAAGCTCAGAGACACAAACTGACCAGGCTAGAATTTTGCAGTTGTGACCGGCGGACCTGCACCTCGAGTCTCGGTCCATCTGGCACTGAATGCAATGCTATTCCCATTACTTTGCATTCTCTAGGCTGGGTCAGGTTTTCCTTGAACCTATAACCATAGGCTCCTGCAACATCCTCTGTGGAGTAAAGGATTTGATTGTGCCCCAAGATAGGTCTGGCCTTTGCCTCTGGCTTCTGGGAGGTCATCTATGTAACGTTTGATAGGACTGTCATTGGTCAGGGCAGGGCCTGGCCTGATCGTGGGTCAGCTGCGCCAGATAGTCTTAAGATGGGAACTAGCCACACGAGAAGGATGCCCAGGCGATGTAGGATGGGGCTTTGGACCACAGAGGATCACCAGACCTGGACGCTGATATCAAACCTGTGGGCAATCCATCAGTCATGGTTACTTAATGAAGCACCAGTAACAGCTCTGAACCACGGGCTCAGGCGGCTGACCTGGTGGACAAGACTCCCTGTGCATTGTCACCCTCTGTGCCAAGAGGGTGACACTTCCTGAGTCTATGGGGAGAGGAGAATGGAAGATTTGCCCTTGAAACCTTCTCAGATTCTGCCCTATGCGTCTCTTCCCGTGGCTGATTTGACCCTGTGGCCTTCCCCTTTCATAAACTATCGCTGTGGGTGTAACAGCTGTCGGTGAGTCCTGAGACTTTCTAGGAAATTATTGAAACTGAGGGCAGTTTGGGGAACCCCTCAACCTTGCAGCTGGTGTCGGAAGTGAGAGAGGCCTTGGAGACTGTGCCCTCTAACTCTCTGTGGGCTGAAACTCTCACATATCCCTAAATCATTTTTTTAAAGGCTGGTGTTCTAGATTATTTTTCAATCCACGAAGCAAACTTAATAAGGAGCGTCTGCGGCTCAGGCCCTTCACAGCACAAGTGAGGGTACCTGGGAGTCAGCAGATCATTTCCAGGTCTTAGGATGAGGCAGGCACCCTGGTTTGCAGGTCCATTTCAGTGTCCTCAGGACTAACGCAGTGGCTAGCGGAGAGCAGGTGCTCAGAAGATTCTGTGAACTGAACCACAAACACAGCCTCTGTTCTGCTCAAAATGCATGCTGCAGGGGCTTTGACACAACAGTGCAGAGATTGTACACTGGTGATGTCTGGTTTCAAGAAGGTGACGACCATCTGAGTCAGCCTGGCTGGCATAACAAAGTGCCAGAGACAGGGCACCTTGAACGGCAGAAATGCGTTTCTTGCCATTCTGCAGGCTGGAAGTCCAGGACCAGGGCGCCAGCATGGCTGGGTTCTGGCGAGAGGGTCTCTGCTTAGGGAGTAGATGCTGACATCCCCCTCTGGCCTCATGTGGCCTTTCTTTGGTGTTTGCACAGAGAAGGAGAGCAAGCTCGCTGGTGCCTCTTCTTGTAAGGGCACTAATTCCATCATGAGGGCCCCACCCTCATGACCTTATTTAACCCTGATTATCTTCCAAAGCTCTCACCTCCTCATCCATCACAACTGAGGGGTACAGTTGCATTCACATCAATGACTTAGCTGAGACGACCTGAGAAGCTTCATGAAGAAGTAGAAGCAGTGGGGAAGAAAGGGATGGAGAGCAGGGGCCGAGGGCATCACCAGCAGGGCGACTCCCAATCTTTAACCTTTAATCTAAGTGCATTTGTAAGTGTGTAAAGACCACAGGAGACACAGGAAAGCACAGATCTCCATCAGCAGAGGGACGATCTCAGCAAATCCCCCATGTGTTCTTTGGTTTCCCTCTCTATTAGGACAAGAAATTAGGACAATGGGAGATAAAAGTCCACTCTCTGCAAGGTGTCTATGTCCTTCTGTCTCCCGCCTGATGAGACGCGCTGCCGGCAGTCCTCAGCCTTCTGTCCAGGACCCTTGCGACCACGGCAGGGCTGCTCCTGGGCCCGTCCAGTCAGTCCACACTCACCCTGTGAACTGGATGGTGTTGTTGTCTCCATTCTACAGAGGAGAAAACTGAGACTCAGGGAAGCCATGCAAATTGCCCGAGTTCACAGAGCTGTTAAGGGGACAGACTTTCAAATCCAGGCCTGCCTAGTGTGCAGGGGTCCGACTGCGTCCAGGGTAGGGAGGAAGCCCACAGGCGGCGAGGGTCCGCGTTCCAGCTGGGTGACTGCCAGCCCTTGAGGCTCAGAGATGCCAGGGATCTGGTGCTGGAGGGAAACTGCTGTTCCCAGCTCTCCCCCTGATGCCGGCCTTCCCCAGGGCTGAGAGTGCAGTTAGGAAGGCATCAGCCTGGCGATGCTTGGGGTGGAGAGAGAAGAGGGTTCTGATACAGCACGACTTCACCTTAACTCTCATGTAAACCAGTCAGGAAGCTGGCAAGCGCGAAACAGGTGTGCAAGCTGTTCGAGCCCCAGAGCGGCGAGGAGCCAATGAGGGCCGCGTGTGAATGCAGGGGCTGCGTGCTCTGTTGACAGCCACACAGTGAGTTCTGACCCCCTTTCTAAGCTGCTCTCCCGTGGGTGAGTCAACATTCACCCGCTGATATGGACAAGCGGTGCCGCCCCCCGGGTGTGGACGGGGCCCCCACCCATCACAGCGCTCCACACACCGTCTGTCTGCAGGGCTGGCGGCCTTGAGCCCAGGACCAAATCTGCCGAAGGCCGCACTGGTGTCAGGCTCCCGTCTCCCTCGGCACAGCCATTTAGCCAGATGTCTGTTCACGCAGCCTGTGACCTGGAATCGTGGACAAGGCCAGTGCCTCAGTCCTGAGGACCCAGCTCTGTGCTGGGCCAGGCGCTCTCACACTCAGATTCACTGCCTCAGAATGCTCTGGAGATTCAAACATGCGAGGCTGGGCCCAGCCCCACGGTGTCTGGCCCAGCAGGTCCGGAGAGGGGCCCTGAGCCTGCACTTCTGACAGGTTCGGGGTGATGCTGGTGTGGCTGGTCCGGGTCCACACCGTGAGGACCCCCATGCTGGGCGTGTATTCCCCCCCAAGCCTCAGGCAGCTCCGCACAGGTTGGGGGGTCTCCCTGGGAAGCGTCAATGCCTGACTGTCCTAAGAACACGACATCAGAGCTGAAGGTCACCCTTGTAACTCCACATCACTCCTGACTTCCCAAGCCCTGGGAAAGCAGGACGCGGTGTGCTCAGCAGTTTGAAGTCAGCAGAAGCCAAACGATGTAAATGCCTTTCGGTCACTGCAAATATGTGGTTAGTAGTTTGATGAAGGGCATCTCCCAAAATACAGACGTGCAGGTAGGAAGCCCTGTCTTTTCTACTATTGGGAGAAAAAAAAAAGAATATGGACATGGCCATTTCTTATTGACACGGACAGACAGGTAGATAGATAGACAGGTAGATACATAATATATATTGATAAACGAGATACATCAATATATAGTGATATATATTATGCTATACATCTGTAGCAATGTGTGTGTGTGTGAGAGAGAGAGAGAATGTGGGAATGCTCCACAGCAGCCAAGGATACAACAGAAAGCTCCAAACCAAGGCAGCCTCAGGACTCAGGACCACGGTAACAGTAAACGCACAGCGGGGGCGCGGGGCAGAGCAGGTGCGCGGCTACCGGAGCAAGTCGGAGCTCGGCAAGGCACCCCGGGCAGCAAGGAGACAGACTTAAGGATGAGACGCAGGACAGTGTGATTACATTACAGCCGAGAGCTTGGCTGGCTGAGGCGGGGGCAGCATTTAAAGACCGAGGCTGTCACCTTCACACGTTTTATTGGTGAAATATTCCATGAGGAAAGTGACTTGGAACCCAGCCTCACTCATTCCAGGTGCTCAGAAATGTTTGTAAAGACTTAGGAGCTATTTCCTTACAGTCCTTTGGTTTCAGTTTGCATGATTATTCAGAAAGCGGGGTAATTGTTCTCAAGGACTTCTCATGGGTTCATTTAAGAAATGTTTCCTGGGTGCATGCTGTGTTGTAGTCACTAAACATGCACTGGGGTTTAAAAAAAGCCGTGGTGTTTCCATCACGGTGACTATCACGTAACAGGTGAATAGATGTTAACCAAGTAACCGGCTATAACGTGAAGCGGCCATCCAGCTACGGAGGGTGGCGGTGTGAGACTGTGACGGTGTGTCACAGAGACGTCTCACCTGCCCCAGGCACTTGGAGAGAACGCCTGTGAAACGCGACCTCTGCACTGAGACCCTAACAGCCGATGGGACGGAGCTAACACAGAAGCCGTGTTTTGTTTCCACACTTTGAGGAATAGATCCCGTTTTGTCCTCTCAGTGACCCTGCAAGGTGGAGGGTGTCATTACCAACTCTGAGGAGAAAGCTGAGAGTAAGGGTCACAAAGCAGGGAAGAGCCAGTTGGACTCCTCGCCTGGCCTTTGAGGAGGCCAGGTCTCTGTCTTGAATATCTCATCATGATTTTGCGTGAGAAAAATTACTTGGAGGCCACAGGTATCCAAACGGGAAGGGGTCTTAAAGAAAAGATCATTTAAGTTCCTAATGTTATGCGTGGAAATGAAGGAGTTCAAAGAGGAATTGACTTGAGTCACTGGTGGAGTTTTGGGCAGAAGCAGGGCGATTGCCTGATGCCACAGCGGTGTCTGCGGTCCAGCACACCGCCTCGGGGCCCCTCCACTGGTCCCCGGCGGTACTTTTCCCACCTGCGGCCAGTCACTGCACAGCTTCAGGGCTCGCTCTCCAGCTTCCGCTGGCAAGGGCATCACATGGCGGACTAGTTGAAAGATTGGGCGCCTCACCCCCAGGGTTTCTGATTCGGTAGGTCTGGGGTGGGACTGAGGATCTGCCTTGCTAAAAAGTTCCCAGGCGATGCTGACACCACACTCCAAGGACCAGGTGCTGAGCCAGAGCACAGGAGATGCCCGTTATGAACGTGACTCAGGTTTTGAAATCTGGTATACATAATCTGAGCCTCGCTGGGTAACTAGCAGACTTGTCAAAGCCCCTTGCTCCTGCCCACCATCCTCTCTCATCCTGGACTGGCAAATCCATTCCTGCATCCAAATCCCATGTGTCCTTTGATCACCGATTCAAATGGCACCCTCTGCTGGAAACGTCCACCATCCCTCTTCCCCGCACTGGGATCTGAGCTACACTGAACCTGCAAGTCATCTTGTTAGTCTCAGCTTCAGGTTCCCCACGGTCTTCCTATTACAGTCGTCCGTTTGTAGAGGTCACGCCTGATCCGTTTTTGTGTTCTTACATAGCGACCTCCAAGCGCCCAGCACAAAGCCTTCCATAGACGTGTATTCAGTGAAACCGTTAAAACTTGAAAAGCTTTCAACCACATATTTTCACATTTTATATTCCTAAAAGGCTCATGAGCAATTTGAGCAGGAATATTTTCCTCTTATTTTTAGAAGAGGGAAAAGAGGACACACTTTACAGGGAATGCAAATGGCACACGCCAGAACCCTAACTGCGCCATCTTGGGTCCCAGCAAAAAACAATTGGATTCCAACTGGATATTGAGGAGGGCTTACAAAGGGGCTGTTTACAGTGATGTGGGCCGTGCTTAGGCAAAATCAGGGTGAGGCAGACCCTGGGATGAGAAGCTACACCACCCTGGAGTGACATTAAACTGTAGAGAAGGCACCAGAGGAAAGGAAGGCACCATGAGACAAGCTGTAAGCCTCGGTAGAGGGAGTTATCACCCTGCAGCGTCCTGCCGGGAAGGGAACCCAACCCGTGGCCTCCCGCACCTCACCATCAATCCCCCTACCCTCATCTCTTGCCCTCACCCCTGAATTGTCAAACTCAGCTGGAAGGCGGAAGGTGAAGGAGCATCGGGCGGAGTGGAGAGGACGCGGGCCAGGTCTGGAAGGGCTGAAGGACGACATCCCAGGCTTTGAATCCAGCCTCTGATTTTTGTGCCTTTTCTCCTCAACCTGATGCTTCAACAGACTCATAAATCTTCCTGTTAAAAATGTCTACTGCATGGAATGGAGATGGTGTATTGATAAAGCCAGGGCAGCTTAATTACATTTTTGATGAGATTGCTTCAGAAAAGGGCTCATTTTAGAATTCACACTTTTAAACAAACTTTCTGCTTTATGGGTGCTAGTTTCTTAAAAAAAAAAACAAAAGCCAACAAACCATAACACTGAAAACGTTGCTCCATGCCAGCTTATTACAGCCTGCGTCGCCGAGCAGATTGTTCGTTTATACCCTATGGCAGGACTTAACAGGCACTGAGATAACGATACAAAAATGAAATGAATTTCAACAAATAATCAAGGATGCAGTTTCAAAAGACTGGTGGAATTCTTAGTACAATAATCTTTTTTTTCCCTAAGTCATGTATATTTTATGAGTCTGAAACCACTGATTCCAGTAAGTCTTTGGGCTACGGAACAGAAAAGGAACATGATGTAACGTAGCAGAGCGTAATATATGAAGCAATCATTCAAACGTAGCTTGCAGTACGCACGTCAATAAACTTCCACTGTGCTGAAGTCAGTGAAGTACAGGAGATACTCAAGCAGAAGATGTTTATTCAATGCATTGCAAAAATCCATTTTTCTCCAGCTTGCCAAATGTGCTTGGGAGTTATTGCTAATCTATCATGAAAAAGCAACCACCAGTGTGCTATAAGCAAGGAAAACCGGGCGATTCCTCATCTTGTTCTTTTGGACCTTAAGAAGATGCCACGGGGATGTGATTATAATGATCGTGGTCCTCGGGTGGGATCTTGCCTTGACTCCCTGGATGTTCAGATAGAGCTGAGAACGCTGGTGTGGGTGTCAGAAGACCTGGGCTCCACTTCAGCTCTTCCAGGAGCTAGCTGGGCCACCCTGAGCCTCAGCGGTAAAAGGAGAGGACTAAGATGGGAACTTGGAAGCCCCTTCCAGAGACAGTGTGCACACTGTGTGATGCTCCACAGTCTCCCTCTGGGCCCACAGCCTGACCATCTCCTAGGGAACAACGCTCACTCCCCAAAGGATTTGACCAACAGCAACTTCCTTCTGCCCGCCTCTGAGCAGCTCGATGATGAAGGCGTTCTGTAGAGGATTCTGGCTTGTGAAGCCTGAAGCAGTAGCTCTGGGACAATTTCAGGCTGAGGAACCCTGAGCAATGGTGGCTGTATTAGTTTTCTGTGGCTGCAAAACAAACCACCACAAAGTTAGAAACTGACATGTATTATCTCACAGTTTCTGTGTGTCAACAATCCTGGTACAGCGTAGCTGGGCCCTCCGCTCCGATCTCACGAGGCTGTATCCAAAAATGTCAGCTGGGCAGCTTTCTCATCAGATGCTCAACTGGGAAAACATCTGCTTCCAAACACCCTCAGAATCACTTCCTGGTGGCTAGGAACCCACGGTTGCTTGCTTTTCAAGGGCCGCCAGAGAGTCTCTCTTCAGGAAGGGACTTTCCCCTGATTAGGCCAGGCCCACCCAGTATAATCTCAAAGTTGATTGAGGTCCTGATTTGTGGCTTTAATTACATCTGCAAAATCCCTTCACCTTTGCCACATCATAGACTCTAACCACAGGAGTGATGAACCTTTATAATCAAAGTCCCTTCATACTCAAGGACAGGGGAACTTACGTGGTGTAGAACCAGAGGACTGGGGTCTTGAGAACCATCTTAGAATTTCATACACTAGACCCCAAATAAATACTTTATATATTCCATTTACTTTTCAAGACCAGGAACTCTAATTCTATTTCCTTGAAAAAGCATTCATCACCGATGCTCCCACCCTCTGAATGCCGGTGAGGCCAGCTCCTGCCTCCCCACTGCACACTGTGTTTTGCTGATAGTTTATCATTTCTCTGATTGGGTTTCTCCAAAATACTGTGCAAATTACTTAACAGCAGATACCAGGACTTTTAAATCTTTGTGTTTATATTTAGCGTGTCAACTTCTACATAGTGGATACTCAGCAATTACTATTGACTATGATTTAAAAAGTATTTTAAAAAAGTACTTGGTGTGTATACAGTCTTTCAAAGTTTATAAATCACTTTCATATGCATTATTTCATTGAATAGCTCTGTGAGATAAATATAGCAGAAATTAATGTATTATTTTCAAGGTGATTTATTGAAAAATGGTTTCGTAGCAAAATACGACATAGAGCTGTGTTGTCAAACGTGCTACATGTAAGGAAAATGCAGAAAATAAGTTCCGTTTAAATCATACCTGTCCCGGCTTCTCTGTTCTACTATTACTAGGACTTTTGTCGTTACTTACAAAGTCCCCACAGTTGTATCGACTTTGCACAAAATGTTGGTACTTCTGCATTTAAGGAAACAGCCTCTGGGGAGGGATGCTTAAATGGACCCAGTGAGGAATCAGCACAGACTAGATGTCTCTCATTTGTGAATGTGCTTCCTCAACTTTATTACCTGCTAGACATATTTTAAAGTGAAAATATTGAAGACACCTTCCTGGAGTCAGCTTTCGATCACACTTGTGGTCTCTCTGTCAACGTCAAAATCCGAAGTGTAAGATGAGGCAGTGTGATGGCCCTGTCTGGGGTCACGCGGCTGACCCTTTTGGGAGAGAAGAGGGCATAGTTTCAGAGTCCCACCTGTTGACAGTTTATACAGTGAAGACAAGGAGTTCCCCTAAGGAAGTGAAGAAATGAAGTAATTTACTCAAGGGTGAAGGCAGCATCCTATGAGGGAAGTGATTCCTTGAAGGAAAAAGTTAAAAGCAGGACTGTTATGAAAAGGCATGGGATACACTCCACTGGGTTCACGTCTTAAGCATGAAGAAAAAAATCCACTTTGCAGAGCTGAGAGATGGACAAGAAAGGACGTTTATTATAGCTACGGAGACTGGGAGACTATCAGGTCTGCTCAGCGATCTTACACGGGCTTGCTGTTATGTTTGGAAGGCAGTCTGCAGTCCAGGGGAAAGGCACTGACTTACTTTTCCCTCAAAAGATGCTAGCCAAGACCCTTTGCTCACATTTTCAAATTTCTCATACTTTTCCTTCCAGTTTTGCTTACTGTCAGGATCAAACATGAAGAGTGGTGTGCAGTGACCTGGCCAGAGGCAAGAAACTGGTTCAGTGAGCCTGCAGCTTAAAGAGCAGGTGCCTCCTGGCTGTGGAAATCCATCACCTAGTTAATAACTAAACTTAATTTCAAAAGCCATGTCTGGGGCAAGGGAGGGGTAACCCCATATGGAATCTCTGCATTGCTGTCAGGGAGAGGGCTCTGGGCCAGGAGCCACTGATGTGCAGGGAGGATTTCCGATCTAGAAGCCCCAATTTGGCCATAAAATCATTGTATGACTTAGGCATGTCCTTTACTCTTCTTAACTCAAAAATATTTGGATTAGGTAAAAATCCAAAGGGCTCTTTTCTTTGACTTACATTGCACAGTAATATACATATTTACATCTTGGCCACTTTGTTGCGAATTCTTCGCTTCACACATTTTAGACCCCAAATGTGCCCCAAATCTTTTTTCACTCATCAAGTACAGATAATAGAATTGCCTGCCTCCAGAAAACTGGAGAGAGTCTAGCACAGCTTTCAAGCTGATTGAACTCCAATCCATTTTCTAAAGCAACCTTTAATGTCTATATAAAGTGTGCTGGACATTGAGTTGCCCTCTGGTAAAAGAACTTATCTTTACTCCCGTAAGGAAATGTCAAGGATAAATATACACAAAGTTCACTGGGAAAATCATTTTGACTACCTGATGTTAACTGGGACGGTGTTAGTGATGGATGGTCAAATAGAGAGAAAGGTATAGAAAAGTTCATTGATGTTGTAACCTTGAATGTACTATTTCCCTGAAAGATCTCTGCTTTGGAGTGGCATGCCCCCTCCAGCAAACACACTCCAGGTCCAGGGAGGTTCTTGTAACGATCTATGGATGCTGTAATTAACGGCTAGTCTGCACCTAGTACAGAAATGAATATTTGCTCCCAAATTGTTTGGCTCCGTTTCCCAGGGACGACGAATGTCGTCTTTGAATTATATCACAGTTTGTGCCAAATCGTTATTTAAGAAATTAAACGGGCTGCCAATGACACATAAATCATGTCACATGATTTAATTTACAGGGACAACTTGAGGAACTTAAAGAATCTTTCGCTGCTCTGACCTGCACAGATGTCCCCTCTAGAGTGGCTGAGCCAGGCTGTCATCTGAGAGTGGGCGAAGCTACAAGGTGGGAAGGACCATATGCTGCAGACGGTTACAGATGGAAGCGAGGAAGCCCCAGTCAGGTCACACCCGGAGGGGGCACAGGAGCAGGGCTGGAACCTCAGAGAAAATGTTTAAGGATGGGACAGATTGAACCGCACGATGCGTTCTGTGTCACGGTGTGTTGGATTACGTGTGACCACTGTCCTTGGAAGAGAAGTGCCCGTGGCTTGCTGCACTCGCAGTCGGCCGTATGGTGCGTTTGCTTCAAACTACAGTAGATCAAACTAATGTAGACAACGGTAAATCATCTCCCCTTTTTAAAAAACATTTTTGATTGAAGTACAAACATCTTCCTTTCTTCCTGTAAGCTTTCCTGGACTTGCTGCACGTGGGCTGCAAAATTGACTTTTGCTTCCTTGAAATTAACAGAGAGAGGAAAAAAGAGCAATCATACAATTTTCAGATCCATAGAAATAAATTAAGCAAAATGTGCTCTTTTTTCCTACCCAGGAGAAGCAAATCTGTATACGGAACGAAAATGGTGAAGAGGACATCGCGTGAGAGTGCGTAATAGTTTCACAACAGTCTTCAGGTAAATGCAATGGTGACTTTCAAAGGCCGGCCCTCCATAACATTCTTCCCCTCTCTGCTTGCTTCCTAAAGAATTTCTGATGCTGCGTAGGAGTGAGTCAGCATTTTTGTGTAAAACAGCACAGGAAACATGACCCTCCCTGGGTTGTGGGGTGACTCTGAGTTGCTGCAGTCAAGAAGAATCTCTCATTGTTTCATCATTTAACAGCCACGAAACGTAGCCAAGTTGTTAACCTAACTGATTCACAAAGAACATACATGGACATTTCTGGGGGATGACAACGCATGTGGATACACACACACGCACACGCACACGCACACACACACAGTTTTTTTGTGAATTACAGCACGTTATTATATGGGATACTGACACTGAAGACAGCAGACGCTCTCCCCAGGGCAGGCCTTGGCTCCCGGGGAGGCAGTCATGCTATAACCGGCCCTCCAGCAGCCTCTCCTCACACTTGCCTACACCAAGCGCATCTGCCACTTCCCGCCCACTCCGCCAGCCCGAGGAATCTTTTTGCTGCCGTCTCTGCCTGTCAGCTTGACGTCTTTCTGTTCAATAGCATTTTTAGCATTGTCTGCAAACTTGGAAATGACACGGCACACCCCCTCTTCCGGATTAATAAGTAAAAGAAGAAATAAGACTCATCCTGACAAGTATTTGGTAAAACATTCATTTACTCTTAAATATTCTTAAAGGAGCTGGTTTTTAATGTTCATGGTGGAGGTTCATTTTTTTTAGCAGTCTCTTGATCATTGAGATTTGAGTAATTTTAGAGTTAGATGCCTGTTAAGATACTTACAAAGGAAAAATAAAATCACAGAGTGACAAAATATTGGGTCTGAAAATGTTATAGGAGACTTTTAGACGAACATAGGCTTCTGAAGTCATCCTTAAATTCTTGACATAATGTCCCAAGATAGATTGAAAAGGGAGTGTCACAGAGAGAGACAGAGAGAGACAGAGAGAGACAGAGAGACAGAGAGACAGGGAGACAGAGACAGAGGGAGAGGTGATAACAGAAGACAGGGCAGCCTTCCCTGAGGGCACCAGTGGAGGGGGGCCAGCTCCACCCTCTGTCCTGGGGCTGGCGAAGAACAGAGCACAAGGGTGTGGATACCAAGGACTCTCCCCAAATCTCCTCCTTTCCTGTGCTGAACATGGGATACACGTTCCCAAAAGATCCCTGGGGATCAGCTGTCCACAGGCAGGCGTGACCCGGCCCTTCTTCCGCACTGCTGTGGTCAACCCTCCCAGAAGGAAGCCCTGCAGAAAATGCTTTTTCCCACATACTAAGCTTTTTCATTCCCCTCATTCAGGGAACTGGAATATTTAGGACGAAATCAGTATTTTAACCAGGGTGATGGCTTTCTGGAGAGTAACTGACCACCCCCACGATGTGCACGGCCCCCCCGTCGGCCCGGGGGATTTGGGGCACAGTGAGAGTCCAAGGCGGTGCTCAGGCTCGCCCGGCAGGATGGCTGCACCTGTCCCACCAAGGCAACGTGCGCGGGAGAGCACACACTGAGGGCTAGTTAGACGTGAAGGGCGACAGTTATTGCCATGATAGTAAATACTGTTTATTCGGCTATTTTTACAGAATGTCAGAAACTTTTAAGTCTCCAAAAGTATTGAAATTATGCAGAACAGCTGCTCCTAACCCGGCAAACCACACAGCCACTCGTTCACCCGTCCTTAAATTTATGGTTTGCTTCTGCTTTATTCTTTGGAGTTTTCTCCTATTTGGGGCTTTCTGGACAGAAATTCTTGCACATGTTCAGGTCCTCCAAGTCATGAATTAAATGCAGACTGCTTTTGTTTCCTCTTGAACCAGGAAATTCCATGTGACGTGTTCTTTCCCCAAAATACAACTTCGTGCAGTTACTCAGTTATCTGATTCCGTGACAAGTCCAATTCATATGACTCTAAATTCACTGAACTCAGTTTGTTCACCTGTAAAACAGGTTTAATAATGTCTGCCTCACGTGTTGCACGGTGTTTGGTGCCACTTCTCACTTTGCTTGAGTTACGGGTTGGCATAAAGTGTCCTTTCTGGAGCCGCCCTCAAAGTGAACTCCTTTGCAAACATGGGCCTCTGCATCATCAAGGACTTGCACGTGGTTCTCTGAAACGGTACCATCGCCATCAGGATTTGATCAGTAAGAATGCATGAACTGGCAAGGGATAGATGATGGATAAAGGGAAAGACGTGGGCTGACCCCCTGCCCTCAAGGTGCTCTCAGGACGGTGGAGGGTACCGCCTCTGGAGCAGGGCTGCCTGAGGTCGGGTCCTGGTTCTGCCACCGGCTTGCTGCGCAGTTGTGGCATGGGGGGTTCACTCTGTGTGCCTCAGTTTCCACACCTGGAATGGCCACAGCAACCCTCACTAAATCCCAGGGCTATGAGGAGGGCGAAAGGAGTGAATTCATGTAAACCACTTTGAAGAGTGCCTGGCACACCATCATGCGATATAAAGGTTTCTTAAATAAATTTTAAAAACAGGGGATCTAGTGAAGTTGAGGAGACAGCGTATTTCATGGCACTGCAGTGCGACCTAACAGGTGCCGGGAGAGGCGGGCGCAAAGCGCTGCAGAGTCTGAAGGCGGGGGCGACTGGCAGGCCCGAAGAACGGCGGGGGTCTGTCTCCAGTGGGAGCACCGCCCCGTGGGCAGTGCCGGGGCTGCGAGGCGGCGGGAGGCACGGGGCGCAGGGCGGCAGGCTCTTCTTGCCACGATGGGGGGTCAGACTCCTTCCTCCTCTTACCGGCAGACTCTCTTTTGGAATTCTGGCTCTAAAACTTAAAGTCCACAGAGAAGTGTTTGCTTTGCTGTGTGTTTCCCTGACAGAGAATCTGACTGAAGATGATGCTGGCAAAGCCAAAGGCTGTGTGTCTGCAAATATCTGCCAGTTCTATTCTTGAATATTGACATATGTCCACATTCTACAGAGGGGTGCTCTAGGGATCTGATTAGAAATCAAGAAATCTGAAGCGTGGCTCAGGAGGTGCTAATTCCCAGGGGCCAGCGGTGCTCAGTACTGAGGCACGGTGGCCTAGCAGGTCTCGGATGTCATTCCCTTCCTCCAGGTGTGCTTTTACCCAGCAAGGATTCCGACACTGGCAGAATTCACAGCTCCCTTTGCAAACAGCGCCCAGCTCAAAGGAAGGGGTGACTTCTGCCCTTGTTTAGCCAAACCTACAGGTAGCTTTGGGACAATGGCTCTTGCCTTGTGTCATTGTTCCTTAAACAAGTGCTCTCTTGATTGGAAAAGTGATGATTTTATTTCATTTTATTTTTAGAAAAAAAATCACTGTAGCGCTGGATGCCGAGGACAGCTGGAGTGCGTGGGACGTGGGGCGCTATTTTTTCCTGGCTGCTTTGGGAACCAAGCAGATGGGTGGCCACTTGATTATATCAGGGGCCGTGCATGGTGCCTTCCAGCTGTTGGCCACGTGACCACGTTTACTACGGGCAAAGGGGAGAATTTCCCTTCTGCTTCCCATTTTCCCCTGGTCCCCCGCTTCTTTAAATTGTGTTTCTGGGCTGCAGAAAGCACATCTGCTGACTTCTCCTTGAAATTCGCAGCCAAAGATTCTCTACGGGAAAAAACTTTCAAGCACCTTCCGTAAAATATGCAAAGGGACCTTGCAGCACTCAGGTACCCGGAGCAGAATCTGGGCCTTGAAATGAAGCAGTGCACTCTCTCACAAGACTGGCGGGTAAGACAAGGCCGAGGCCTCGGGAGGTCGTGCGTGGTCCAGGGCAGAGGACAGTTCGGATGCTCCTGCGTTCCTAGGGGAGATGCTGAGGCTAGACGTGCTTCTACCGCCCTGCTGGACAGCGGTGGTGACACTTTCTGTGCATGTGAGCACTTTATGGTTTGTAAGAGCTCCATGCTTTATGCGTCACAAACGTGACTTTATCAGCTCCCAGCCAAACACCAAGTATGGGAACCTAGTTTGTTCTCACGTCCTTCCATCCTCAGACACAAGCCCGGCAGTTCATGGCTAACAAGGTATAAAATCTCTCCCTACAGTAAGAGAATCTGTGAACGTGTGGGTGACGGTGGCACGGTGTCGTGACACTGATGGGTCTGGTCCTTCCTGTCCCACCTCCCTGCTCCGTGAGCCACAGTCTACCCGTGTGCTGAATGGGGATCATTCCCTTCCGTGTGGGCCGCACAGGGTTTGGCTGGGTCAGATGGAAGTGTGGGTGAGAAGCCCAGTGCCCTGGCCGTCAGACAGCCTCCTGTGCAGGTACTGATGGCAGGAGTCGAGTGGACCCCTGCTGGCATGCTCTCAGGCACATTACGATCCCCTGTCGAATCTCTATCAAACAATGAACTTGAGGCTCCCAAACGTCTTACCTCCTTGTGAAAATGAGGCCCCTGTGGATCCCACATCCTCTGGCGTGTCCCTTAGAAAAGGCTCGGAACACAACCAGTTTTAGCAGAACTCTGCCTCGGTGATGCTCTGCGGCTTTGCCTCTCTTGTCCTCCCTGTATCTCCTTGGCTACGCCTTATGGCATGCCTAGGATGTAGTTAAGGCCACTGCAATGTCACCTCTGAGGAACCAATGCTTAGGGGCCCCTAAACGGGAATCACCCAGGGGCTCATCTGGTCACGGAGGAACTGGGTTTGAACCCGTGTCTCTGACGCCGACATGGGAGGCGGTCGGGGGCTCAGCTGTGGGAGCCGCACGTCCTGCTTCAGCCTCCTCTGAGAGAGCACGTACTTCCAGAACCTGCCGATCTCCTCGGTCATGTAAGACTTCGTCTCTGGCTTCCCAAGTCCCCGTGGGAAGGTGACTGGATGCCAGCTCTGAGTTTCCACAGAAACTTCTCCAGTGCAAGGCAGGTACTCAGGGGCGGGCGCAGACTTGATTTTACAAGCACATCTGTTCCGTTTATTTTTGCTTCTTTGCAGTATTATCAACTTCTGCTCCATATGGGTGATCCATATTGTGCCTTGGTGCAATGATACCACATTATGCTTTTATGCCTTTATCATCAAACACTGCTCATGAAAAAATCACCAGGTTTGCCTAGGTTCATCTGTTCAATTTATTTTTCCCAAACTTTATTTTGAATAAAACACCTACGGTAAATGTGATTTATGTAAATGAATAAAACAAAACTGTTATATAAGCTTTTTTGACATCATTCAGTCCCGTTCTGTCGGGGTGCCACTATACAAAATCTCCTGGCAGCCTGTTTTCCACAGGATTATATTATTTCTGAAATCACAGCGCCAAAGAGATAAAACTATAATATACTTTTAAACGCTTTAATTTAATTTTTTTCTCTTCTCTCCCCAAGCTCCCCATATGGAGGAAATCCAATATTTTAAAAGAAGCTTTTACTTATGAGAATCTTTCAGCACTATTCCAAGTGCCTGAAGCTACTCCTCTCATGCTCGCTGCATTTCTCCATTTCTCTCACACCTCGCTCCCTGGTTTTATTTAAGGAATGGCAATCTATCTTTCCTTTTTTTTTTTTTTTCCTTCTTCTTCTTTATTGTTATATTTTCTTGCTTGCTACCCCCTGGGACCCCGAATGGAGGAATTTCCATTCTCTGAGCCTGCGCTGGGGGCCGGCGCCTGCGCCCCAGATTTACACACATTATCTCCCTTACCGCGCGTGCCGCGCGGCCCCGGGCTCTTATCTTCACCAGGCAGATGGGAGACGAAGGCTCAGGGAGAGGAGGGCCCGACCAGCTCCAGGACGCGCCGCTAGACTAACCACCGAGCGTGTGGACACCCTGCCGCCGGCGGCCGGGGTGCATAAAGGCCTTTGCACTCGCTCCCCCCAGGGCTCGGGCCACCACGCTCGGAGGATGCCCCCCGGCTTGCAGTGGCTTCTGCTAACGGAGCCACGCGCATGGCTGAGGCTGAGGCTCCCCACGTGGCAGACCCATCGGGTCATTCTCGGCCCCTTTGTTCTAACAGTGAGGAAACTGAGTCCCAGAGACATCGGGGTCATGACCCACCCAAATCATCACATCTAAAAACAGGAAGTGCATGATTATAGAATCCTTGAACTCTGTCCAGCATGCGCTGCCTATAATCTGCACTCAGTAGAAGACCCACAGTGCCCGTCAGTGAGAGGCCAACCTTTGATTATTTCACTAAATGTAAGACATTCTCAATGTAGGTATTTTTATATCAAATGAAGTGATAAGCATTTATATTTGATATAATGTATGTAAAAGATTTTCAAATTACATATGACTAAATATATATGTTATTATGATTACTGTAAATGTGAATTATTAAGAACAAAGATGAATCAAACTGTTTTTCCTCATAAACAAAGTTCAACTGGTTTGGGTACCTTCTGTTCGTCTTTTCCTGTTTGCTGGGCAATCTGGTACCAAAAGTCGGACCTGCATTACTGTCAAGAGAGTCCCTCCTGGATTTTTCATAGAGTTCTTCAGGTGTTTCTGTAAACTTCAGACACAATATTCAAATGCTGGACCCTTTAGCCCGGCATCCCTTGTGGATTACTCATCAGGAGACACATTCTCAGTACAGTCATCCCAGAGGCTGAATACCCCCGGAAAGCTCATTCTCCAAATCCCAGTTTCCCTGGTACCAGGATAGAAAGCTGTGAGTATTTTTGAAAGTCCTCCTCACTGCATACTAGCAGGAAGCTACAGAAGAAGGACGCTTGAGGACAATAGAGCTGAGAGACAGGCTGGTATTTTCCACCCCATAATGTGATGTGAAATTATCGTAGCCTACAAAGTAGTCATGAGTTCGCCGGGCCCAATCAACATGGCGTTTGTCAAATGGTAACTATGAACAGTCATTGCCCATCCAGCTCCTGCCAAGCAAATATCCGAGCATTTCTGTCTTAATGCTTTCTTCATTTGCTCATAACTCATGTTCAAGCAAAGACAAAATTCTCATCAGTGTTTGGGGATTGATCTGTTTTTAATTATAGAACTAGAGATTCCGTATTGCTTTTGTTTTCCCCACTTTTTGGCTGCATTTTTACTGCAGAGAAAGGAACCTGTTCTCCACTGCTCCTGAAAACATGGCTGAGGGCATCTCACCAGCTTGCTCTCTGCTTCTTATGGAAAGAAAATCAGCTTGAAGTTGTTCCTTTTTAAAGTGAGACTGACTTGTCATGGCCACTGCTACCCTAGGTGAGGTGATGTCTTTCCTCCTACACCACTGGCATTTGACAATTAACAATGCAATGCCTTGCCTGATGGTTCTCCACTGCTGGGCAGGAGGGCTTTAAATTGTTGGAGTCATGAAAGCCTTTCCAGCACTTTTTTACCTTAATTGAGAGCACTTAAGTATTGAAGAAAAGGTGAGGGAAAGGCAGAGGCAAAATTCTGGGTCTTGAGTTGGATTATAACAGCTGTGACCCCTGTCAGCATGGTGATGACGTTGGTGATGGTGGTGGTGATAGTGATGGTGATGATGCTGATGTGGTGGTGGTGGTGATGATGATGGTGATGTGGTAGTAGTGGTTGTAGTGGTGATGATGGTTGTAGTGGTGATGATGGTTATAGTGGTGATGGTGGTGATGGTGGTGATGGTGGTGATGGTGGTGATGGTTGTGGTGATGGTGATGGTGATGTATGGCCCCAGCATGTGTTACTGCTACAGTTTCCCACGTGGATCTCGAGCAGCATTTGACAGGTGATACAGCAGAAGCGCAGAGAGGTCTGGAATTTGCTCTGTTTGTGCTTTCAGCACACTGCTGACTCCCACATCACTGCTCTCTTTCTCCTTCTCCTTCTTTCTCTATCCTTTCCCTAATTTGCATCCATTTTGCTTCTAATCTGGTGTGATGCTCATGCTGAGAGATGATCACACTGATTGTCTGGACTCTGTATTCTTCCAGGAGGACTAGGAAGAGGTTTCGCAGTGCCACTGGTAGTACCACTTATTCAGGCAGACCCAGTGGTCAGTGAGCAGCTCTCCCTTACACGGCACCCCTGTCACACAAGGAATGAATCACACATTTGATTCCAGGGCACTGATCAACACTTTATTCCCTCTATGGGCGGAGTCAGTTTTCCCAGATTTTGGAACAGAAGAGAAAGACTTTCCCCCCAGTAAAAGATAAATCAACAGCTAAAAACAAGAACTTTCAAATGGTGACTTCCAGCCTATGGGCTGGTACCAAAGTGTGCCGAGAAAGCACAGGGCAGCTTTTTTGAAGTTATTTAACCTTTTACTAACCATGTTTCTTTTTCTAAAATATGTACATCGGCATGCTTAATGTGCCAAGTTCAACTGCAAATTAAATAAGTTAATGCACTTGAAAACATCAGCACACTCACCAGCACGATGACATGCTTGCAGAACTTTGATGTTATGCTGTCTTCCTCAAAAGGCCCAATCCTGCTCCCTGTACATATTGCCCCTCTGAGACGGTGCCGGTTAACACTTCTCAGGCTTCCAGGCAGGAGTTCCAGAGTCTCAGGAATCATCCTCGTTTCCACATCCCATGCTCCATAGTCCGTGTCTAAATCCTGTCTGTCTATTTCAGACGTACCTCCTAGCTCTGTCCTCTCCATCCCCATGACCAGCTTCACTGCTGAGTTTTAGGGCCTCTGTAATCTCGTGCCCATGCATTATCTCATGCCCATCCAATTACAGCTGACTTCAGTTTCCTTCTACTGGTCCATCCTTTTTTTTCCTTTTTTTTTTTCTTAATAGGCTTTATTATTATTCTTGGACAGGTTTATGTTCATAATTAAATTGAGCAGAACATACAGAAATTTCCCATCTATCTCCTGCCCCAGTATATACCCAACCTCCCCCACTGTCAACATTTCCCAACCAGAGTGGGACATTCATTACAGCTGATGAAACTACATTGGCACGTCATTATCACCCAAAGTCCACAGCTTATATTGAGATTCATGCTTAGTGTTGTATATTCTATGGGTTTGAACAAATGTATAATGACATAAAGCCACCATTACAGGATCACACAGAACAGTTTCACTCTCTGTGCTCTGACTATTTATCTTTCCCTCCCCCCAACTTTTGTAAACCACTGATCTTTTTATTGTCTCTCTAGTTTCACCTTTTCCAGGATGTCACATAGTTAGAACCATATAGCATATAGCCTTTCAGAGTGGCTTTTTCACTTAGAAATATGCAGGGGGGTGGAGGGTGGGAAGGGATAGACTGGGATTTCAAAATTGTAGATAGATAAACAAGATTACACTGTATAGCACAGGGAAATATACACAAATGTTATGATAACTCACAGAGAAAAAAATGTGACAATGAGTGTGTATATGTCTATGAATGACTGAAAAATTGTGCTGAAAGCTGGAATTTGACACAACATTGTAAAATGATTATAAATCAATAAAAAATGTTAAAAGAAAAGAAATATGCATTTAAGGCCCCTCTATGTCTTATCATGACTTGATAGCTCATTTCTGTTCAGTGCTGAAAAATAACCCCACTGTCTGGATGTACCACAGTCTATTTATCCATTCACCTACTGAGTGACATATTGGTTGCTTCCAAGGTTGGGCAATTATGAATAAAGTTGCTTTGAAGTCATGCGTAGGTTTCTGTGTGGACCTAAGTTGTCAGCTCAGTTGGATGAGGACCAAAGGTCCACACAGAATGTGCTGAATCATGTGGTAAGAGCACATTTAGTTTTGTAAGAAACAGCCAGTCTTCCAAAGTAGCTGTACCATTTTGCATCCCCCAGCAGTGAATGAGCATCCCTGTTGTTCACATCCTCACCAGCACTGGTGTTGTCAGTGTTCCAGATTTTGGCCATTCTATTAGGTATATAGTAGTATCTCATTTTTTGTTTTAATTTGCATGTCCCTGATGACCTATAATGTGGAACATTTTTTCAGAATCTTATCTGCCATGTGTAATTTTTCTTTGATGAAGTGTCTGTTTAGGTCTTTGGTATATTTTAAAATTAGGTTGTTTGTTTTCTTATTGCTGAGTTTCAGCAGTTCCTTGTATATTTTGTATGAGTTCTTTATCATATGTGTCTTTTGTAAACACATTTTTTTCTAATCTGTGGCTCATCTTTTCATTTGTTTTTTTCTCTTTGCTTTTCGGTTTTGAGAGATCCCCAAGCACAGAGAAACTTTTCTAAGCCATGTCCAGTCTACTAATAAGCTCATCAAAGTCATTTTTCACATCTGCTATAGTATCTTGATTTTTGACATTTCTGTTTGATCCCTTCTTAGAATTTTTCCCTTTCTGCCTGCGTTGTCCATCTGTTCTCACATGCTGTCCTCTTCATCCGTCGGAGGCACTAGCATATTGATCACAATTTGTGTCAAATGTCCTGTCTAATAATTTCAGTATCCCTGCTATGTCTGAGTCTGGTTCTCACACTTGCTCTCCGTTTCAAACTGTGTTTGATTTTTTTCTTTGCCTTTTAATACACCTTGTAAGTTTTCTTGACAGCCAGACATGATATACTGCATTAAAGAAGCTGCTGCAAATATGCTTTTAATGATCTGGTGGTGAGGAGAGGAAAAATACTCTGTAGTTCCCTGATTAGTGTTAGTCTTTTAGTAAAAATGTGCCTCTGATAGTAAACTTCACATTAACTTCTCAGGTTTTGTCCCTCCCCTACCCTTTAAGATGGGTCACGATGGCTAGAGCAGGCTGAAGTTGGATGTGTTCCTTTCCCAAGTGAAAGGCTAGAGGAGGCTGAAATTGGGACTTCCCCTTCCTTCAGGTGTAGACTTTGATAAAACTCCAGCAGGTTAGTCTCTGGTTAAACAATTTCTTCTGAGGGCAGATTTTGTGAAAAGAAACAGAATGCTCTGGCACATCGTATCCCAAAATAATTATTTTCCCCTCCGCGAGCCTACAAGCATGAGGGGATTTTCCTGCGGTACGCGCTGTGAGAACCTGGTGGAGCTCCTGGAGGCAGAACTCACAGGAGTGCAGGGACCCCTCGATGCCTGGTCCCGCTGGAGTCTTCGTCTCTTGGACTTGCCCACCCTGAGCCCCCGGCAACTTGTCAAGCACAGTTTAGGTTTTCCTAGCATGACACCGGCCCCTGCAGAGACATCTGCTCCTGAGTGTCTGCTCTGGTGGGCTGAGGTTCTCTGTATTTGCCTCTCAGTCTCTATCATAGTGAGGGGCAGCAGTTTACCCTGTGGCTCCAATTCCCTCACAAATTTACAAAGAATTGTTGACCCTTCAGTTTGTTCAGCCTCTGACTTGTTACAGCCAAGTGGTGGCCTCTAAGGTTCTTACAGGAGAACGGGAAACCGGAACTGGCCCATTCTTCATGCGTCAGGTTGAGTCACTCCTTCCCTGGTTCTCCGTTGTCTTCAGGATGAGTTTCGCCCTCCTGAGCAGAACATACAGTCGTGGCTTCCCTCTCCATCTCTCCCTGCCTCTTCAGCCTCTTGTTCCTCCGCTGCACTCACGCCACAGCACACTTCTAAACCTTCCCTAAACGTGGGGTCTCTCCCTGACTCTGTGCTGAACAAGTGCCATCTCCCGTGTATGACTGACCAGTTCCCCGACCTCTCCCTGTTGAGAATATACTCAACCTTCAAGATTTTACTCAAGAGACATCTCCTTTTTTTTTTTTTTTGCCTGTACAACCTAACTGGTTCTCCCCGGTTATCTTGTATCATTTGATGAGAGCACTTACAGACTTTAATTTTAAGCATCCGCATTTTTCCTCTCCCACCAGACTCTGCTCTCTACAATGAAGTGACTCTAACTAACTCACTTGAATAAATGAGTGAAAAAATCCACAGTTGAATGTAAGAAGGTTGAGTGTTTGTCTCCAAAACCCTTTCAGTGACTTTTAAATTGAGCTCTGTAACGGACCCTTAGAGATTATTCAAAGACAGGATTTTACTTCCTATAGTTTCTCTTATTTAAAGGATGCTATAATCACTGGTATCTATTTTAATAATTTTGTAGTCATGGTATCGCAGGATGACAACAGCAGTGTCCTGAAGGAATCCGTCAGCTCATTTAACGATAATGAGTATCACGTGAAAGTTACAACCTCCGTGGTCACTGCCTCACCCGCCGCGCTACGCCCACTGTGGCATCACAGGATGCAGGTTTTAATCACACTATTTGGCACAGTGAGCAAGGTGCTGTTCACATCTCACTTAATAACGTCGTGAGGTCGCCGTTCCGACTTCAGTGTTAAAGCTGAGACGTGGAGACCAGAAGACTGAAGTGGTCCCAGCGGGCCGCAGAGCTCGCGAGCGGCAGAGTCAGGAAGGGATCCGCCACCCCATCCTCACGGGCTGTCGTCATGTTGATGCATTTTATGGAACTTTTCTGCCTGGTCTTTTTTTGCCTTGACTCAACTTTCTATTCTTCTATTCACAGATTTTGACTTCATTCTAGGGATTTCCAACTTTTTACAGCCCACAGACAGTGGCTTTTTCCCTCTTTAATCTGTTCCTTTTTTCCATTTTTATTTTCCACTCATCAAAGTCCTCTGATCGTTTTTCTAGCTACTTTTCCTCATTTCCCTCGACTTTGTATTTTCAGGTCCAATTAGATAATGAATTATGAAACCTACATATTAGAAGTAGCATCTTTTCCATTCGCTCATTATTAAATTCGACCTCAGCCTACAAAGAAGAGTAAGTAAGACGCTTCCACCACTTAGTCAAGTAACGCAGGCAAAACACTCTGAAAACACCATGTGGCAAAACACTATGCTACACAAAATCATTCTGCACTCATTTTGGCTTCTTGCAGTTTCGCCTTATTCATGTCACGAAAGGACAGTGCCCAGTGGAGTGTGGCGTTTACCTTGACAAGAGAGTGAGGCTTTACACACACAGGGTAACCGGCACCCAGGGCTGCGAGGGAGGACTTTGCCTCTATTTAAAGGAGAATTTCAAATGGCTGCTAGTAAAGTATACAGGAGCTTTTATCCCTTAGAAATTTGAACTTCCCTTCTATTTTGGGAGATCATGAGATCCTCGCCTGCTCTGCTCCTGAGGTGTGTGTAAAATGAGTTCTCTTATCAGTTCTGCCTGCCCAGGAGAGATAATTTAGTGACAGAACAGAGAGCGTCCTTGTGTGATTTCTATCCGGTTTCCTTTGCAAATGCAGCATGTGATTTCATGAGCTTTTTTTTTTTTTTTTTTATTAGAAGTCGCTGAATTTGAATTAGCTACAATCCCTCTTTTTAATAGACTGTATCAAAAATGTTTAAATTCCATAGCATCAGTGGAACCGTCCATTGTGTCTGAGGACAAGGGCTAGGGGCATTCGTGGGGTGTTATCAGCAGCTCTAAATAGGTATTGAGTTTGAAGATAGAGAGCTTGATGGAAGAAAGTCAGACCCCAGCGGGTTACTTAGCTTTCAGTTCTGAGGAACCTGTCATTGGCTGCTTCTGTAAACCTACCTAATGTGATTTATCTGATCCATTTCAATGTAAGAGAATGAAATGGCTCCTGTTAGCAGCAACAGCAATTATAAGCTCCCAGAAACAGCCCTTAGAAACTCGCAAGGCTGGTGCTGCTTGAACATCTAGGCTAAGCACTTTTTAAATTAGCTCTTTAATCTTGTTAGTGGTCTGTATATGAGAACCCCTCTCAGCAATCAGATGTTCACAAATAGGGCCATTTCCCAGGGACCAGTGCCTTCTAGAAGACAGACGCTCTCTCGCTCAGAAGGATTGACTTTGCAGCAGGGTCTTAGGGGATATCCAGACATTCCACAGAGACTTCCTCAGGGGCATGGAGTTCGACAGTCTTGTAATGAATGACCCGTCACATTGCCCACTCGTGCCCGCTGTCCTCTTCTACTGTTGCCTCCTTCCACGCCTCTCTCCCGAGTCTAGGACCTCCTCCAGGGTGGTGAGCTGAGGCACTTGAGAGCAGAACCCAGAACCTTTGGGTGGATGGAAGCCAGGTAACATCACTGCAGGTGACCGAAGCCTCAACAGCCTCTCTGAGGGTGGGGTTCCGCTTAATGATCACTTTGTCTGTGAGTTGAGTGATTCATTTCATTAGCACCTGCCACCTGCTTGATCAAGGAGCCGAGGGAAACAGGGTGGAGGCGGAGCCACGTCAGACGCACTGAGAGGCACTGAGATGGGGATCTGGTGCTGATTTCTAGCCTCAGGTGGGTCAACAAGAGCTGATCACTTCTCCGCCCACCATGCATCGGCCTGGCTATAGATTAGCCATTGGCAGGGGCGGGAGTGCCATGACTGAGAGTGGGAAGAATTCCAGGGAATAAACCTGGGTCTCTTTCAGATAAAGTCCTGCTTTAGCTGATTTGAGACTTCCATGTTGGGGCAAAAATGCAGGGAGTCCATAAGATCTCCATCCAGAAGTAGCACAAACAAAGACGTTGACTCGTCACCAGAGGGAGGAAAAGAAAGTTCTCCATCCCCCAGGGCCTCATCCATCTTCCTAAATTCCAGACAAAGGGATCCCAGACAGCAAGTGTTTCATACCTACTGGAGGTTCTACAGTTTGTTTGAATGACAGCAGGACTGATCCCCATGTGCCCGGAGGTCAGCGCTCTCTTGCCAGGTTGTTCCTCTGGGGGCCTGGGAGCTGTCCCGTGGGTGCTCCCATCCCATTATTTTCCTTGTGGCTAGATGACCTCACGGGCCATGAACCGGCCCCTCATAAGTCTGAGAAATGCCTGCTTTAGTGCGTACAGCCTCGCCCCTCGCCTGTGGCCCAGGGCATCACCTGGTTCCTAAATTTGGGAGCAGGATCACTTGGAGAACCTCCCAAAAATAGACTTCATGACCCACTCCATCTTTGTTCTGCTGAATTTGAATGAAAAATTGAATATGGGAATATGTATTATTTTAAGAAAATAAACTTTACAAGTGAATTCTATTATCAGCCAGGCTGGGAAAATGTAACCAGATTACCTTCCTTAAAATCCCCTTGTCCAAGCCTAGCTTTAGGTGCAGATGAGATAAAAGACAGCTGAAGGGAGAGCCTGGAAAGAGACCCCTGGTCTGATCAACTGTCGGAAGGAAGACCTGAATATTCTGTCTGCCAGGTAAGCAGATGGTAAGTCGTTGTGCTATTTTGAAGGATTCAAACACTGACCTGGTTTCTAGTCTGGATTTAGGGAGAGGGGCATACAGTCTCCACCTTAAACAAAACAAAACAAAACAAAAAAAACCCTGGGACACTCCTCATCTGAGACCCCCATATCCCACACTCGTTTTTAATCTGTCTTTGATTGTGATCCTGGTAACATGTCAAACTGCGCTTGTTAGAAATGGGCAAATGTCCAAGCATAAGAGGGGTAAGTGGCTCCTCCCACTACCCCAATTCTTCTCTCTCTCCTGAGTTAACCAATTAACGTACGAAAACTTTCTCCCTCTGTAGACACCACTGCAAGCATATACGGAGAGACAGAGAGAGAGAGGGGTGTGGATGTGCAGCTTTGGCAAGTTACTCAACATCTCTGTGTCTTAGTTTCCTCATCTAGAGGTTAGTAGAAGCACTTTCCTTACAGGGCTATTAGGCTAATTAACTGAGTTGATAACGTGTGAATCTCCTAGACCAGTAAGCACTATTTAACTGTGGTTAACAAACAAACGTACACATACGCTTTCAACATACTATAGATCCAGGTTCACAACCTGTAGTTTTTCACTTAATATTTGTCTTAGAGCTCTGTATATGCTAGTACACATGAATTATAATCTTATGACAACTGCATTTTATCATGTGGATGGACTGGAATGTATTTAATAGCATCCTTTGATGGGCTATTGGGTTGGGTTAGTATTTTCTTTAAAATACATAAGTAGTGAGAAAAATGCATGTACTTTTACTCACACAAATTGGAAAAAACTTGTGGAATAAAAAGTTGAGGTGTTAGGTGGATGTGCAGGTTCCCAGACCTGAGATATAATGTACAGTGTCTACCCAAGGCTTCCCCATTTTTATCGTCAGCAGCAGTGTGCACTGTTCCCCCTCGTGGTAATAAATGCTGGAAGTTACAAACTTAAAAAAAAAAAAAAAAAAAACCACTTTCCCAGTGTGGGATGATGGCAGGAGAAGGACAACTTACTTTTGCTTTAACTTGACAGAAAATTCTGGAAGCAGGTATCAGCCTTCCCTCCAGATGGTGGGAAAGGCGACCACCTGACCTGACAGGTTGCTGCGAGGTGAAACATGGAACGAATGAGTCCCAGTGACGGTACTGGATACACATCATGCCTTCGTTTTATTTCATCTCATGAAACTTGATCCTTATTCCTGGCATTTAGTTTTGAGTATACAGTAACCTCCCAATAGCCTGCTAAAATGAATGGGCTACAAAATTTTACCCAAATGCATAAAAAACAAACAAACAAACAAACCCTCCCCTGTTCAGTAAAGTCCTTAGGACCAGCATTTTTGCTTTGGAGACTACAAAGCCCAGTGCTTTAGGCGTTGATATCACCAACATTAACGTCCTCTTCCTGAGGGTCACTGTAATATTGAGCCAGTTTCTTCTTGGGTCAGAGCAGACGTGTACAGGAAGAGAGGTAGATATAGGCAGATATATAGAACACGATTGACTTGCACTTCGTGTAAAAAGGCCGTAGGGTCTAGTTAAGGACATTTTGCTGCACCTTGTGTTTAACTGATGCTCAGGGTAACTGACGACTGGGGCGTGCAAACAACACGGCCCACTCAGCCGACTTGCACCCCCAGGTCTTCATGTGAGAACTGACCACCTTTGGAACATTCACTTTTGTCTCTCTGAGCTTTACTTTCCTAATTTCCTATGTATACTTCCATATGTATTTCCTTATATATTTGAGATATAATACATATCTCAAAGGACTTGTAAAGATTGACAACTAAAGCAAGTACCTTCCATTTACAGCTATTACAAAATATTGGCTCTCTTCTCTGTCTTGTACAAAACATCCTTGAGCCTGTCTACACCCAGGAGTTTGTAACTCCCGCTCCTCCACCCAATGTTGCCCCTCCACCATAATCACTAGTTTGTTTTCTATATCTCTGAGTCAGCTTCCTTTTTATTATAGTCACTATCCTGTTGTATTTTTTAGATTCCACATATAAGTGATAGCAAACAGCATTTGTCTTTCTCTGACTGACTTATTTCACTTAGCATATTGCCCTCCAAGTCCAACCATGTTGCTGCAAATGGCAAATCTTTTCCCTTTTTTATAGACGAATAGCATTCCACTGCATACTTCTTTGTCTGTTCATCTGTTGATGGACACTTAAGTTGCTTCCATATCTTGCCAACTGTAAGTAATGCTGCTGTGAACATTGGGGTGCGTGGATATTTTATAACAACTGTAAATGGAAAGTAACTTTTAAATGTTGTATATAAGAAAAATAATAATAGTACTACAGTTGGAATCAAAAGTTGGAAACAACTCAAGTGTTCATCAGTTAAGAAACAGAATAAAAACAGGTGTGTTAAAAGAAAAGTACCTCGTTGAGTCTCGTGATAAATGTGTGAGAAACATTACTGTTTGTGTCTTAGCGACGAGCCAGCTCACAGGCGCAGGCGACTTGCTCTAGGTCACACTTCAGATTAATGACAACATTGGACGAGGTCACAGGTCACCTGACTTCTAGCGAAGCACTCATGCCATCAAGCTACCCAGCCTCAGGCTGCTGCTGTGCATGTGACAATGCACTTAGACCAGCGAGAGCATTTCTTGTCTCTGTCCTTCTGAATCAAGCCATTCAGAATGTATCTGTAAATCATACTCGCTATTTCAGGACAAAATGATATTTTGGCATAATCATGTTTATATGAAAAATTTGAATGACTGTCATTAAACAAACTGATAATCTAAGTTCTAATAATTGTATGATAATTAAATAAAAATCTCAGAAAGACCTTCATCAGATGAGGAATACTCAGGACTCTAGTTTAAACACACAACCTCTGACCTCAAGGCACGCGTGTGCGTGTGTGTGTGAGTACAGGTACAGAGCGCTACCACCTGCTGGAAGGAAGACCAGAATAGGAGACTTTTTCCTTCCTGTAAAACTTTTCCTTTAAATCCCAGGTCAGAATTTTAAATGGAAATGCTCTTCAATGTTTCTCTGGGGAACTGTCTCTTGATGTTAGCCAAATTGGACACTAGATGTCACTGCGTTGCAACAAAATTTGGATTCCGAATGCATTTTTCTGTGGTTGTAAATAACATGTTCCTTGGGGAGGAAAAAAAAGGTGAGATGTCTTTAAAAAGGATCTGTCTTTCTCAGTGGTCTTTTAAATGTCCATTTGGGCAGAGCATTGTAAGGTTTATTTATTTATTTCACATAATCACATGCATAAAATAGGTGGATGTTTCATGTATCAGTGACTTCAGGGGTCATATTCTAACATCCAGTTTTTCGTGGCTTTGTGCCACAAAACTGAGAGTAATTCAGATCGAAAGCTGAAGGCATGACTCCTGGACTCTCCTTTCAGCCTCAAGCTCTCTTCTGACATTCTGACTTCTCACCACTCTGAGGCTAGACATCCCCCGGGTACCACAGACCCATCATCTCTGATCTCTTCTCATCACTTGCTCCCCATCTCCCTAATCCTTAGTCAAAGGTGGGGCCAGTAAACCAGTTTCATGATATAAATTATCTGGGTGATTTTTGCCTTTTCTGTCCCTCAGGTATCAAGCCCAGTGTCACCAAGACCTGAACTTAGTCTATAAAACCCTACCTAGATCCTTTCTAAACTCTGAGTATTTTTTAAAATGTCCATTGTAATGTCAACCTCCTAACCAGTTTCTCAAATTCAAGTTGCTCTGTCTTCATTTAAAGAAACAAAACCAAGTGAAACAGCACCACCACCCCTGAGCTAAACTTAGATGCCTCTCCACTGGCAGTGGAGGGAGAGCCAGGGTCCTAATGCCGGTCCAGGTCCGTGGCCTCTGGCAGCCTCACCACTGTCTCTAGTCTTGGCTGTCTTTGAGACCTTCTTCTATTTTATAAGCCCAGGTCTGTGTCGGCTTTGCAGCCCCCACCTAGAAAGTCTTCAGTTCTTTCTCTTGCTGGCCAACCTGCTGTTCAAAACCCAGCTCCAGTGTCCCTCTGTCTGTGCGTGCTTCATCACAGCCCATTCATTGTTACATCCTTCATTCTAATTATTCCTACGTACTTCTGTCTTCCCTTAACTTCGTGCACATGTCATGGGAAGGGCAGGCGTCTCTCCCTCTTGTTACCTTCATACAGCTTCCTCTCCGGCAGGGCAGGGAACGTACAAGGGACGCTTCTATACAGCCCACGATGCTTTCCTCTCATTTTGAATTTTGTTAAGAAACTTTAACAGTGTTAAAGTGGATATTTTGGTTGCAGCACTAGCAGACTGCCAGATGTCATATTCGAGGACAAGGTGCGAGAACTTGAGGCCAGATTTCGGAGAGAAGAAGAGAAAGCCAAGGGCAGGGACACGCCACCCGTCACCACCCCTCATCCACCTGATGGTCTGCAGGGTTTGGAAGAAGCTGGAGTTGGGGCAGGGTCTTTCCCGTGTGAGGGCTGAGTACCATGAGGCATGAGGGGCTTTCCCTCCTATCTCAAGTCGAAGAAAGGTGCTTTAAGAAACTCACCCGGAAGCCTGGGCGTCTGAGGTTTGTGTTTTGGCAGACATGGAGAGCTAGCAGCTGGCTCCCTCCTGGAAGACGCCAGGTGAGAAAAGGGGAGGCAGCCGCCACATGACTCCCTGAGGAGGAGCCTGACCGTTTGGGTCAAGGATGCGGGATTATTCCCCACGTGGGGGACCAGACACAGGTGGCAGCAGGGGTGCAGATGTGTGTTAGACTAACTGCTGTCAAAGAGGGCCCTTCAAGGGGCAAGAGACCTTGATCAGGAGTAGCTGATGCTTGGCTTTGGGGGAAGGAAATTAAGTGGCCACTGGGATGGGGTGTCTCAGCTGCTCACCCCCCTTTCTATACTCACCTCTGTGATGGCAGGACTGGGGGCCCGAACCACCTTTCTGCTTTGCCAGGGTTCCCTGATCCCTTCTGCCCAAGATGCTACCAGAGGGAGGCTGCAAGGCTGGAGGGGGGTGGGGGCACCATCTCTCCCTTTGCAAACCTTTCATGTCTGCAGCTGGCAAGCGGTGCTGCGTCCCCCCGCCTTGTCTGTCGAGTGGTATTTAGTTCAGTTTCTGATTTTATCCACATTTCGAGAACCAGCCTCATCATCCCATCTCCCTAAGCAGCCCTCTACCTTCCAAGGTCTGAGCCCCAACTTGGGACCTCCTTCAAGTGCCTGAACCGTGAGCACCAGTGGGCAGCCCCTCCTCACAGGGCTGGGCTCCAGCTCTGGAAGGGTCCTCCTCCAAGCTGGCACGTTCTTGGAGTCCTGACCTCTGTCCTTCGTTCGCAGACCCAGGGCAGGGAACCGCCTCCTAGGCTGACGGCCACTGGAGGACTCCAATTCCATTTTGTGCCTTTACGTTGCCAGAGGTCTGTCTGATCCATCCCCTAGATTAAATTTTCTCTGTTAAAATAACCATTGTGTTTCTGTTTTCCTGGCTGGATTCTGATTGATAAAAATAGAGCTACATTTCCCACATCAAGAAACCTGGAGCTATGAATCCTCCGATGTAAGGAGAGATTGTGAAGACCCCACAAAAGTCAGCCTCAAACACCTGCTGCGCCAGAGTGGGTGGATGCCGGCTTCAGGGTGCGTTCGAGTAAGAACTTTCATCACCTCCCCTCTCTCTTCCCAAACCCCCCAACCCTGAAGGAGCCAGGGGTTAGGGTGCAGCATGAGGGAGGGCAGGTGGCAGCCTGCACCCCGACTTCAATCACGTCCAGGGTTGGTTACTACAGGGGAATGGACACACCTGTGACGTCACCACTGCATTGTTTTTGTGATATCAAGGAACCTGATTTTTTTTCCCTTACAAGTGACCCTGAAATGTACTGAAGCCTGCCTTAAATTTCATCTAGGCACAAAAGGAATTGCATTTCTCACTCACCTGCCTGTCTACACTTCTGGACCCCAAACTCCCTAGAACAGAGGTGGTGTATGCTCACCATGCATTCCTAGCAGACGGCACAGGGTCTGACAAATGCCAGGTCGTAAATGCATCCTTGTGAAGGCGTAAGAGCCACAGCAGAGGTTTGCGGGAAGAGAGGCAGAGAAGGACCACCTAATTCTCTGCGGGGGACCTGGGGGCAGGAATCAGGAAAGCGTGACAGCGACAGGATACTGCACCTGCCTGGGGGGACGCCCCGGGAACAGGCGGAAGGCGAGGGAGCTGGAAGGACAGTCCCAGAAACGGGAGGGAGGGGGAAGCCTGGACCCCGGGGGCAGGTGGAGGGCTCCCGGTGCCATGGCCGGGACTTCACTGTTCTGCCGGAGGTGGGACAGAGGATGAAGAGCCTCGGGCGCCACGTGTGACTCGATCTCCCGGTTCATGCCCGCGGCTGCTGGGGCTGGACAGCGCGGCGGCGCCGCCCGCATCCCCGGCCGCCCGCGTCCCCCGCCGCCCGCATCCCCGGCCAGGCCTGCGGCGCGCCGGCGGGGGCAGGGCCCCGGCGGGGGCAGGGCCTCGCCCGGAGCGCGGCTGGCCCTCTGTCCCCGCCCGCCCTCCGGAACTGTTTTTTCTCCCCTGCTCTCTGAAAGCCTTATTGATTGCTCAGAGTGAACGCCTCGGCCCACGGTTTCCTCACCCCCGGAGCAGCTTGCATTTCCTCTGACGTGGCCTCTGTCTTCTCCCCTCCCCCAGGAGCCCGGGGTTTGCACATTTCAAATCCTTGACAGCTGGGTGAACTCCTGCTTCCGCCACAAGAAGGACGCTTTGGTCTTCACAATGGCCGGCTAGGGGGGCCGGGGCGACTCGCTCTCCAGCTGTGAGAGAGGCTTTTTCAAGTGACTCCTAGAAGCTGCTGTCCAGCTGCGGCGCCTCGCCCCCTCACAAGCTCCGCATTGTGATCAGCGGCCTCTCACTGCCTCGTTTGTGGGGCCCATGCAGATGCAGCCCCTCCCCCTGCCTGCAGAGCATCCCCAGGCCTTCCGCACCCGGGCAGGTGAGCCCCGGCCCCGCGTCACCGCAGGTGTGCGTGTCCCGGCCCACCCGGGTCCACCTTGGCGCCCTCGGGTGTCTCCGCCCATGGTTTCTCTCTGAATCCGCTCCAAGGAACACGGTCTTCGGCGTTATGCTTAGAGACAGAGTTCTGTATACACTGTGAGGACGTTAGGAGCGTGACAGACAAACCTGGACCAACCCGGAGGGATGGCCTGGTTCTGCCCACACCTGGATGCCTTCTGGAGTCACGCAGCGTTTACCCACACATCCCCTGGGTATTCCCTGCCCGGTGCTTTTGTTCAGCCTGGTCCCCGTTTTGGAAACCTTTCTTTGTCCTACAGCTGCCCCGGCCTGCTGAGTCTTCTCCATCTTTAACATCCTGGTTTACACGGCCCCATCTTCCAAACATCTTCTCTTTGGGTAGCCACAGGGCCTCCCTGTGGTATTTCGCTTCTCTTTACTAAGAATAGCGAGGATTCATGATCACTGACTTTTCACTATGTGTCAGGTGCTAGCGCCTTTCAGGTGCGTTTACCCCACAGTCTCCTCATCACTGGGGTTGGTACAAATCATTATTTTATGCACAGAACTAAGGCACAGAGATGCCAACGGTGGCCAGGTGCTGGCAAGGCCATGATTGGTGCCAGGTAGCCGTGGCCCCTCCACCGTCATACCCAGTGCCACGGTCCTCCCTCTGGCTCTTCTCTCTGCTAGTCTAGGATCTCACTGAGGACTGGACCCTGGCATCTTTCATCTTCGGATGCCCTTGTAGATGTCGAGTAATAAAAGGGACCAAAAAGGACCAAAAGGGAGCAGCCCCCACACCATACCTAGAACTGTCATCTGAGCTTCCATGTCAAGTATCTGATGAACGCCACAGAGCCATCTGGCAAGGAGAGTTTTAACATCTTCATTTTTTTTTTTAACATTTTTTATTGATTTATAATCATTTCACAATGTTGTGTCAAATTCCAGTGTTCAGCACAATTTTTCAGTTATTCATGGACATATACACACTCATTGTCACATTTTTTTCTCTGTGAGTTATCATAATATTTTGTGTATATTTCCCTGTGCTATACAGTGTAGTCTATTCTACAATTTTGAAATCCCAGTCTATCCCTTCCCACCCTCCACCCCCCTGGTAACCACAAGTCTGTATTCTCTGTCTTCATTTTTTAATAGTAAATAGTATTTGAGTTGGACTCTACAGTAGGAAGACAACGTGTTAAAGCTCCTGTTCCTTACACTTGCTCCTTGTGTTGATGTATTTCATGGGCTGCTCTCAGAGTCAGTTTCTTCAAGGGATGATGACCGTGGACTAGACTGTCTCCTCCATCTTCTCACCTACGGTGATGCACCCACAGGCTGGGAGTCATGGTGAACCTCCTTTTATTTCAACAATGCTTTCTTGCTTCTGAAACTTGTTTTCTCACCACACCTGGTGAGATGATTATTATTATCCATGGTTTAGAAACAAGGAATTGAGATAAAAGAGTTAAAATGTTTATTAAAAACAGAGGAGGGCACACACTCGTGCTAGCCACTGGAGGTCTCAAACTCATGGTCCTAACTTAGCCCAGAGACATGCTATGCTTGGACCACATGAGACCTTCTTTTATAAATTTGTATTAATTAAAAGTATTTAGAAGTTATTTTACCTTTTAAAAGCCCAGGTTCCCAGTCTCTCTGACCACATCTCAGGTGGTCCAGCAGCACTGAGCTTTCCTTTTCACACAGTCTGTGGAAACTGGTTAATCCCTGACCGGTATATTTTAAGGTGAGCTCTTCTATGTACCAACCTCCACCACCGGCCTGTTTTACTGATATCTTTTGGGCCCCTGAAAGCCTTCCTTGACTTTGCCTAATAAAGCTTTAAAAAACATCATACCTGTCCGTGGGACAGCCTGTTATATGAAAACAGCTGTCTCTAAGGGATGGTCACAGCACCTCTTTCAATCAGAATCTGTGTTTTTGTCTTTTGATCTCTGAATTCTGACATAGATTTCAAAGATCAAGCAGCTTATTATCGGGATCTAAGGATGGTTAAACATCAGAAACTCCACCCATTATTAGGAAACCACACAATCATTTCCATAGATGCAGAAAAATACTGATAAAATTCAGCTTTCTTTTTTTCATGGTAAAGATCCTCGAGAGTTGTAATCAAAGTCTTAGCCACTGCAATATGAAAAGAAAAAAAAATGAGCTTTTAAGATTGAAGTAAGAAATCAAATTGCTCTTAAATGCAAAAAAAAATGTGTTCTACATAGAAAATTCAATGTAATCTATAAGCTATTAGTACTAATGAAAGACTTTATATATTCAATTCATTTATTCAACAAATATCTATTCAGCGTGAGAGTGGCTATTCTAGGTATAGCAGATACGGCAGTGAGTAACACAGAAAGTCTTGCCCTTGTGGAGCTAATCTTTTATTTAAAAATATATATTTATAAGTTGTCTCATGATGATAAGTGATCTAGAGAACTACAAAGCATGATAAATCAATTCCTGTGTTTAAAAATAGATACACCTATGGTGGTGAGGGAAAACCTCACGTCTGAGTAGAGCCCCGAAGGGAATAAGAGAGCCAGGGGACAGCTGGGGGAGACCATTCCAGGTTGGGAGGACAGTGGGTGCGGGTGGGCTGAGCGGTCAGCATTCCTGGTGTGCTGATAACAGCAAGGAAGGTAGTGAAGCAGGAGGAGCCAGTGGGAGTGTAACACCTGAAGAGGCTGAAGAAGTAACCCGGGGCCTGATCACAAAATGCATTGCAGTTCCTGGAAAGATTTGGCTTTTACGCAGAGTGAGATGGGGGCAATGGAGGGTTTTGAGAAGAGTGGAATTTGTCTTACAGGATCACCCTGTCTTCTCGGCTAAAAACAGAGGGTGGTCAGTGCAGAAGCAGGGGATCCAAAGCACATAAAATATTAATCAAATCAGCTCTTTTAGATGTCTTATGTGAAATGGATTGTAAAATCATCGATAACTAAGACCTTTGATTCTCTTGGCCATTGCCAAAGCATCATATGGTTATAATATTTGATTTTTTTTTTTTTGGCTTACATGGTGACCGGAACTACTCGAAGGCTTTCATATGCATTATTTTACTTAATCCTTACACTGATCCTAGAATAGAGATGATTAGTACCCTATGTTGCAGATGAGGAAACTGATGCCTAGAAAGAATGAATAAACTCCATGTCACAGCTAGAACCAGGACGACTTGACCCATCTCAATTTGACTCTAAAGAGACGTTCGAATTGGTGATACTGCACCCTTCTTTCTGCCCAGTGTGAGACTCAGTTGTCCTCTGTTGAACGGCAATGACCCAGAACTGGCAGTCTTGGAGAGGCCGGTAGGAACAGCACTTGTCCTGTTTCTCTCCTGCCCAGAGGGCTGAGCCCTGGAGTGGCCAGATGAGCATGGTCAAGTCTTCTTCCCCAGATTCCCAGCGTGAAGAACCCAATCCCATTCTGCTCTATTCTGCATGGTTACTGATAACAGAAGGGGTCACAGTTCCCATGTTTCCTCTTCTGGGGAAGTTAATTCAATTCAGTTGAAACTAAAGTCACAGACAGGAATGACCTCAGAGAACTTCATTTCATCCCTCTCAATGTACAAATTGAAAGGAAAGGCCAAAGAAGTGAAGAGGCTTCCTTGGTACAAGCGCCGTCCTTCATTACCGGAGCTCAGGGTTCTCCATGCCATTTGCACAGCAGGATCACCTGGGGAAATGAGACAATTCTGCCGTCTTGGCCTCAGAGCCAGACCCTCTGATTCAGTCGGTCGGGGCGGGGCTTGGCATTGACAGCTGCTGATTCTCCCCAGATGTTTCTAATGAGAAGCCACGCTTGAGAACCTCTGCCTTTCTGGTCCCTTCTCCCGCACTCTCTGAGAGGTAGCTAATCTACAGATCCTTGGTGGAGCTGGCCCGGAATCCGCGGCTGGGGCCATGGGGCTCGTTTCGTGAACAGGAAAGGGACAAACACTGCTTGAGTAGTGTTTTCTCTTCAAAAACTTCCAGAGGTCCATAGGAGATTCTGTTTTATACTTTCGCCACATACAAGCCTTCTGTTATACTAGTTTTTATTGAGTACATTTTTAAAGAAAATGATGAAGCATTGTTTTTAGCAGCAGCAAATGGGATTGGTTGAGAGCAGTGGCAATTCAGAACGCTCAGGTTTGAGCTTAGCTATATTTCAGAAATCTGTGGAACCCTAAGGCCGCATTATCAAGCTTTTTCTGTAAAGGGCAGAGAGTAAACATTTCAGTTACGTCTGCAGATCATAGTCTACTGCATCTCCTCAGCTTAGCCTTTGCAACATGAAAACATCCACAGATAAAGACGTAAAAATGGGCATGGTGGTGCCCCAAAAGAATTTTATTTAGAAAAATCCCCGAGGGCCTGAATTTGGCCCGCCACCATAGTTTGTCAACCTTTCAAGTGTCATTCTGAAATAAATACTGTTTGATAATGATGCAACTCTTACAAAAGCCAAAATATAACTAAAATGTGTTTCTTAGATTATGGAGGGTTTCTGAAATTAAGAAAATTTCTCTAGTGTTGCTTGAATATTTTACTCATATATCCAAAAGACTCCAAGAAAGAGACGAGCAGTGTTTATTTCAGCATCATTTTTTGCCCCTTTGTATCTTTTTAGCACATTGTACCTTTGGTGCAATTTAGAAATGTTTCCATTTCTTGTCTTCATGTATATTTTTTTTAATTAGCAGAAGTAGGCTGTTAAACTCCAGAAGCAGTCAAATAACTACTTGGAAAATGGAAAGGCAGTGAATACTAGTCATTTCATGATTTCAGTTTTATGTTTGCTTCACTACAGAACACACACACATACAACTTTCAGTAGAGCTGCGTTATCTGAATCACAGTTTTCGGTTTCAGCCCAAACCACTGCCACTTATGAAAGCCTGGCCTTGCCTGATTTAGGTCTTCGAACAAACCTAGAAAAGTAGTTGCTAGACTGAAAAGAATTCTTGGTGTGTTCTGAGCATCGCTGTGAATGGTTGGAAGGAAGGAAAAGTCCTTGTCCTTGCTAGTCCTTCTGGACGCCTAACCGAATTCAAATAGCATCTCCTGGCTACGCAGGGCTCTTTTAGAAATAGGATAAGGTGCTCTTGAGATCCTACCATGACTTCCCCCGCAACCCAGCAATGGATCAAAAAACTACTCACTCTTATACTGATAAAGGGCTACCATCCAAAGGTAAGGGAGCAAAGGAAGCCAGAACTGTCCAGGTGGAGGAGTCCGGAGCCTTTCCACATGAAATACAGTGCCCAAGGCACGGAAGGGATTGCTCCAAAACACAGACCCTGGATGTGAGGGCTTTCAGGGAGCCAGTCACTCACGCACCCTGCCCACGTCGGCTAACAGCAGATCAAAGACCGAGGCTGCAACGTGATCAACTGGGATTTGTGCACAAAAAGAGGGGTAGGACCTTGCCTTTCTGGAGCCCGGCCCAGACTTCTGGGTGGTTCTCTCGAGGGAAAGGGCAGATCTTTGCAGGAAATTCTCATCTTGTCCTTGTCTTCTGTTGTCACTTCTGTTTATATTCTGACAACTTTCATTTATATTTTCTCTTCTGCTTCTTTTAACAAGTAGAGGCTGAGAGATATTTATTCTTAGACAAAAGTTGTTTTTATAACTCAATCTTTTCTTCCATCTCCAAGATTAATTGGTAGAAGTTAAATTAGATAAAGTGAAGGTATGATTTGGTCCACAGAGTAACAAGAAAGCCATAGGATCTAGAATTACACAAAACTGGGTTTTAATCTAGTTTTTTCACTTGCTAAATTCATGACCTTGGGAAATTAATCTCACTCTTTGAGCCTTGGTTTCCTCACCCAAAATATGGGCATACCAGCACATAGCTCATGAGATTTCTGCGCAGCAGTCAAGCAGTGTGGGTAATGTGCTTAGACCCGGGCACACAGTGGTTGCTCAGCAAGTGGAGACACGGTGATGATGGTGATGATGGCGTGGCTATGACAATGACCTCTCTAAAAGGTAGGGTCATCCTGTCTAGCATAAATGCACAGTGAGAAGAAAAGGATGGGTTGGCCAAGACAGACAGTGATGTCTGAGTCTCTTTTTTATTGAATGATCTCAAAATGTGCTTTAAGATGACTTTCCAGAATGACAGACACAAGCATGTTTAAAGTAGAGGACAGCAAAGCCCCACCCGACCACTAAATACAGGTGATTCTGCTTGGCACACTCTTTCCCCTTAAAAGTTAAAGGATCGTCAAGAATCAAATGTCACACCAATTTAGTGAGCTCTTTGGCAGTAGGAGTGAGAGATTTGATTATTTGCTGTTGCTTTAGTCCCAGGAACCCAATCAGCCAGCCATGAGCTCTTGGTTACAGCATTCCCATGACTTTGAAAGTCCTGTGATTGGTTCAGTCAGTAACTCCAGAAAGACTAACTGTGGTGTGAAAACTGCACTTCCTGTGAACTTTGTCACATCTGCACATCGGTTTTGCTGAGTGCTAGAAGAGCAGTGTGGTGCTGAGAGGAAATGCTCTCTGCTTCACGGCAGTAGAAAGGGTTATATGATTAGTGGCATTTCCCAGCAGAAAGTTTATTTATTTATTCTTTTCTTAAACATCGTTATTGAGATTCTGCTCTTTGCCTGCCACTGTGGAAGGCACGGGGAAAGGTCTGGGAAGTAGGTAGAAATACCATTTCATACACATGAACTTGAGGAGCAGGGATAATGTAAGAAATGATGCATTGTTTCAGTAGTTGGCTTTCGATACAGAGTAGGTCTTCTAACTTTAGAAAGATTCCTCACTCTAGGAGTCTCTGATTTTCTACATTCTGTCGTCTACCCATCTTGGCACAAAACTGTTGGGGAGAAAAAAGAGGAGGAATATTCTGAGGGTTAAAGGAAGAATGCTCAGGTAGGACCGCGATTGAGAAAACACGTTGTGGGACTCTCGATATTAGAAAGAGAACTGGCAGAGGGTGGGAAACACACAGCATAGCACTCCTTTTGTGTCTTCTCCCTGGAACAAAAGCCCTTCTGGACAAAGGGTTATTTGCACAGCCACGGGTGAGGAGAGGGGTGGAGAAAAGACTGGAGTGTGTGTTGTGTGACATTTCTCATCACCAAACTTGCAACCCAGATCATCAGGGTTCAACATTATGAGTGAAATTATTGATTCATGGAAGTGGGAGAAGTTTCCTCAATAGGCCAGGACAGAAAAAGGAGATTGTTACAGTAAGAGTAATTGTGGAGCCCACATCACATCGAATTCCACCAAAGAGAGTGAATGAGAGTATTGACAGTGTGTGTATGTGTGTGTGGGGGTGTGTGTATGTGTATGTGTGTGTGTGTAGGGGTGTATGTGTGTGGGGGGGAGTGTGGGGGTGTGTATGTGAGAGTGTGTGTATGTGAGTGTGTGCATGGGGTGTGTGTGTGTGTGTGTGGTGTCTGTCCTATTATGCTGTGGTCAAGCAACTACTTTTCCTTTTTTTTTTTTAATTATTAGCATTTTTAGCAACATTTCACACTATTGGTTTGTTTTTACATCCTCTAGCTATTTTTTTAACCGCTAGAATCTCTGCTTATGTGTTTCCCACAAACACATACTCACATATTTTCAAAGCCCCAAAATACTATTTTTCTCACCACCTTATAGTTCTAAATTAAAGAAACAGCATTGTCAGCTCTCCTTACTTCAAATAATACTCCATTAACTAGCACTGAAATGTTTCTTTCTCAGGCTTCCTGGTCATACCCTTGACATGTTTATATAAAAACTTATAATTAAGACATTCTATATGAAAGATACGATAGTGGTCATTAAGTTAAAGACCTTGAACAAAAGTGATGAAGCTGAGGCTCCAACAATTTAAATAACTATTAATCACATAATTGGAATATGTGCTGTTCAATTAAATGGATTTTTGTTGATTTTTCTTTCAGTGTTAAGTATCTAGCAGAATGTGATGAGCACAGGGAGGCAAGAATATAGCATCAACTTTTTGTTTTCTTTTCTTTTTTAACTTTCACTTTAAAGTTTTAAATTTTAATTAAAAGATTAAGTCACAAAGCACTAAGTATTAGAAAGGTAGAGCATGTCTTCCACCCCACCATCAATATCACTCCTTTGTGGTGCAGCTACAAACTTTGACTTCATTTATTTCCAGTAGAGTGACATAGCTATATAACAAGAAAACTTAATATGCGAAAAGGCTCAAAATAAGATCGAAGTTTATTTCTTGCTCAGGTAAAGTATAAACCAGGTCTTCCTGTGTGGTTGAGGATCTTTTACAATCGGGGTTGCAGGGGTCTGGGTTTCCACCTTGGGATTCCACCAGCTGCTATACATGGTTTCCAAGGTTGCACAGGAGGATTTTCTATTACGACAGCCAGTAAAGGAGAAGGGTATGGAAGACGGCAAATGTAGGTTTTTATCGGTCAAATCTGGAAATTATATCATAGTATACAGCAACTCTACCATGCTGGAACTCAGTAACACAGGCACAACTTAACTGCAAGGGCTCCTGGTAAATGTAGCCTGAATATGTATGTATGTGTATGTGTGTATGTATGTATGGAAATAAAATCATAGTCTACGCATACTTTCCTGCAAACTTCTTTTATAATATGAGCTCACATAGGTCATTTTTTGTGTTGGCTGCAGAATGTTCCAACAGAAAGATGTTCTGTGTTTTATTTAACTAAACTCTATGATCTTATCCATTTTTCAGAACACAGTAAAATCTTGCTTTGCTCTCTGTAATGGTATGTTTCAAATATTTGAAGTTTGTGGGTAATTATCATCCTAAGCATCACTTTTCATCAAAATTCAAAGCAACTTTTGCACGAAGCTCTTTCTAAAGGTATTACACAAGTAGATGCCTTCTTAGAACTCATTACTAGATAGAACTGATTGATTTTTCTTAGGACTGTGGCAGAGAGGGTGGGGCTTCCCAGACATTCAGTTGGTTTCCGTATTTCTGGATCTCCTTGACCAGCTAGTTCTTGTCTCTAGGCCGTGGGTGTGAGCAATGCATGCTAATTTTGAACCAAAAGATAAATCAAAAGACTGGCATCAAACTCTGGGCTGTCCTGCCCGACATGGAGGCATCACATTGAAGTGGTGGGACCACGACATCAAAGCAGCAAGAATTGTTGAATTACTGCATGGAGGATAATTACCCTGGAGAACTGTCAAACTTAGAGCAGAATCGTCATGACTGAGGAATGCAAACCTTCGTTGCATTAACCTCCAAAGGGACAGGGGTTTTGACTGTAGCGTAGTTTATCCTGACTAAATGTTCATGCAGTAGTCTTTAAGATGTTAATTATAGTACTTTACATTATTAACTCATGTTAGTTTACATTTCTGTGGGGTTCAGAGCTTACATAAGGCTTCCCTAATCATTAGTTTATATAACTCGTACAACAATAAAATTTATATATGTAAATATATATATAACAACATAAGCCACTCTTGTGATATGTTCTTCTCATTTACGGAACGTTTATGAGCTAATAGCATTTTACTTTTTGAGTTAGTAGGCCTTCTTTTTATGAGTTGTTTGTGCCTGCCTTACACCTCCTACCCTAATGCTACTTTTCACACTGTGTTTATGTGATGTCCATGGGCAATTTCTAACTCTAGTTTTATTTCTAAAAGGAAAGTAAATTGTCTCGGAATGAGAACCTCTCTTCTAAGTAAGCCGTTTTCTTTTAATGGAGGCAGGTACCGGGGATTGAACCCAGGACCTCATGCCTGCTAAGCACATGCTCTATCACTGAGCCATACTCTTCCCGCTCTAAGTAAGCTATTTAACTCAACACATAAAATGTGTGTTTTTTATTTTCCATCAGAAATAGCCTTTCAAGAGTACTTAAGGCTATTTTGTGTCTGCCTAGTTTTAAGAGTGGTTCTGTTGCGATCCTTGGCTTTTCTAGGTGTTACGTGACTTAATCTATGCTTCCTTTCCTTGCTTCCTACCTACACTTAACTCAGGCATGATGACCGTAGGGAAATTCAAGTTCCAGCAGGGAGGTAACTGAGCTGATACGGAGAGGCTCGTATCCCGGTCCCACCTGGTGACAACTGCGCAGCAGAAGGCAGGTTGTGGTCTGGAGTCCATGTTTTCCTTCAGTAAAATTATTTATTGATGTTAATGACCAACTAAGATTTTTCTGTATCCCAAATTATCTGGTTGTAATTAATATCAACAGTCTTTGGGGACTGAAAAGCTGCTCAAATCTTGTAATCAAGCAGCACAAAAATCCTAGGTAACATACCTTCAGTGAGTACAAGGAGCCGGTCCACATGCCGTGCATTTTAACACAGCTCCTCGTTTACGGGAGTCCCATTACTCCCGTGTTCAGGTCACGCGGGGTAAGTGATGAAACGGGTGGTTGAATCCAGCACTGTTTGATTCCAGAGCTTCCACCCTTAACTCTCAGACTCTATTCTAAGCAGTGGGAGTGGCAGCTTCACGGGCCCTCAGAGAATTAGTCAAATGAATGACAGGTGCTGTGATTCCCCTCGGAAGCCGGGCCATTCTCCCTGCCCTGACTTGCAGCCTCTTTTGTGCAGATGTTGACACTCTGTCCTTCCACGACTTCCCGAGTGCAACGGGGACCATGGCGGCTGCTGGGCTGACCTACCACCCTCCCGAACTTTCAGTCAGTGAGGCAAGTGTGACCACACTGGGACTGAGAGCTTTCATCCGCGACACAACATGAGCTTCACTTCCACTTAGGTTCTGCATGGACCCTGTGTGTTCGCCCAAGGCCGGTGGGGTCTTATGCAGGTGAGCCCAGGTGAATGCCCTGCACAAAGGGGTCTGAGCACAGCCTTGAACCATCGATGGTGGGAAGTCCCAGTGATATAAGAGGGCGTCCAGCAGACCTGCCCACCTGTACCCCTCAGGACACCTCAGCTTTAGTATCCTGGTGAGGAAGTCTGCCCTTTGCTCTGGAGGCAGACGCTGACTTCCAAGGCTGCTCTGTAAATGTGCCTGGAAGCAATCTGAGACACACAGGGACGCCATGGAGAGCTGGTGGTTGATGCTCCCTCAGGGTGAAAACTGCGCAGAAGCAAAATATGCCCATCTACGTGTCCCTTCCTTGGACTGTCGTAGCATCCGCATTACTCCAGGGTCTCCCCTCAGCCGGGAACGATGGTGCAATGCGGAACGCAGAGCGTGGATGGGAAGCCCCCGCACGTTCCCCAGAAGGCTCCTTTTCTGGAGCAGCTGGTCTGAGTGTAAACTGGTTTACAATCCACTTGGAAAATATTTTGGTTATACGAACAAAGAGACAGAAGTGTATTGATACACAGTGAACAGAAACTCCAGGTCTAGAAATCCGTCCCAAAGGAATCATCTGAAACCACTGGGAAAAATTCACATAAATAGTTTACTTGTAATAGCAAAATGGTGATTACAATCTAAAGAATGGGAGAACAGTTAGATAAATTACAGTGCATTATTTGACAAAATGTCTTTTTATGTTAAATGATGGTTACGGAATCCTTCTACTAAGAAGAAAAAATATCCATGATGCAATGTTATGTGAAGTTAGGGTTAAAACTGTGTACATAATATGATTACAAATGTGGAAATACCCAATCATAAGGGGAAAAAGCTCAAAGGACATTTGCTGAATACCGCTGTGGGCTTACTGAGTTAGACCAGTAAAATGAAGAATGAGAGTGTTTTTCTTTTTATTTTTCTCTTCACCATTCTCCAAACATTTTGGAGACATGGTTTGATTTTTAAAATGAAAAATATGTGTAAGGTTAAAAAGAAAAAACCTACTGTAATGATGTATTATTAATGCTGTCCATTAAACATTCATCTCTAGATATAATTTAGAAACAATAAAGCAGTTTTCTTCTTTTTAACGTTGTCTTTTCACTTATTAAGTTTATTAATTAAAATCTTTTCATTTAAGATCATTTGTGTCCCAAGCATGAAAGGCATGAGGACCTTTGAAGGGAGGTCCTGGAACAGAGGTCATTGTTGAAGCAAGATACTCTTCATGGGACAGGGTCAGCTTTCCTTGGATTCCAACCCACATGAGCCTCCAGGGGTAAAATGCAGATATGGCAGGTGACAAATATGATCATGTCCTTAAACCTAAGTATTGGCTGCTGCTCACTTCTCTGGACCCAGCCATCATTAAGCACTTCCTACCTCCCCTTAATCCAAACTGGACCCACTGACATTCTTTAAAGTCCTCGAATGTGCTAGGCGCTCTTCGACTGCAGCCCTTCCCTCTGCTTTCCCAGCTCTGCTTTCCCAGCTCACTGTCGCCAAGCTAACTCCTCCTTACGATTAAAATCACTTTCTCTCAGGAGAGCCTCTACCGGGTGCCCCCGCTGTGTCCAACCGAGCCCTGATCTCAGCACTGCTCACCCCCTGTGGGCTAACCAGTGCTCCTTCAGTGGGCTAGGAGACTGTAATTGGGACCAACCTCGAAAATGCCAAACATTTGATTCCAAGAGGTAACAATTAGCACCCACATCTCATCTCAAATTGATGAGAACAGGGAAGGCAGGTGAGGATCTGGCTCCCATTGTTTCATTTCTTCATAAAAGCAGAGTTTATTTCATAAGCACATTTTGTGCTAAGAAGAGACTGGATCTCGGATATTGTGATGTGAAGAACTACACACTGAGCTGGTTCTATGAAGTCCCCCAAAGTGTGAACACAGGGCCCCCACACTGCCGTTTTCACAGGTAAGGTAACGGTGTCTATCAAAGGAGCATTTGGTGGTTCTCATATGACTTGAGTTAGACTGCTACTTTCCTTATGTGAGATTTAAAATTACCAACGATGCACTTGCTTTCCTTTCTGTTTAAATCACTTTACTGTAAAGTGTTTCGATTTCTTGTCGATGATAGTGTCCCGCAGTACTCAGATAAACTTTCTGTCTCACGTTGAAAATTTACTTCTCACAATAGCAAGTGTTTAATTATCTCAACTTCGATCTGAGGTGATCAGACTTTTGGTAAATTTGTAAAGTATATATCCCAAACTAGTATAAAACCACCCTGAAGTTACAACTCCGAGTGAGAGCTCTGACTGAGAGAATAACAGCGTTCCAGGATTCTTCCTGCATTTGTGGCTCCCTGCCTAGGTGTGGGGAGGGAGGAGACGCTGGCCTCTTATGTAAGCATCATCGCATCACATTTTCCAGGTAAACTGGATTGAACGATGTGTAAAATAGATCTGCTGTTATAGAATTAGGTGAAATCATTGACACACAGAGCATTTAAAACATATTTTAGACAAATTCTATTATATGGACAAGGTGTTTTAGAGTTTTTCTGAAGTCTTTCTCCAGACTAAAATATCTGCAGAGACATCTTGATTAGAAAAAAAGGAAGATGCTTAAACAAATTTTTATGATGAGGATTGTTAAACAAAATCTCTTCTTATTTTCTTATTTTAAATAACCATTTAATAATAGTAATTAATCAATAATACCCATGACCACGGGCTTCTAATCCTTGGAATTTGCAAAGAAACCAGTTGGGAAAAGGTTTTCAGGTCTTATAATTTTATCCAACTGACAGGTTCACCTGCTGCATAAGGTCTCCAGATTCTACAACCCTAAACTAAAGATGCATAGTTTTGCTTTTGAAGACATTTTCTTGAATAGATTGACTGAAAACAAACAAACAAACAAACAAACAAACAAACAAAACACACAACATGAGAGCTGTGAATTCAGTTTTCTTTGGGGACTTATTGGGGACTGTAGCCTGGGAGACACCCTCTCAGGCGGTTCCCAGGAGCTGCCCTGAGGAGGTGGAGGGGAGGTCAGCACATGCATGGTTTTGGGGAAGAGGGTGTGTGCAGTCATGCGCACATCTCGGTAGAAGGTTGCTGCTAGTCACCAGGAGCGGTCTCCGGGGATGACATTAGTGCTTTCTGAGACATGAGAAGATGTGAGAATTTGGGTTCATCAAATTTTCTCATGAAAATATCTAACTATCTGAAGTTCTGCCCGTCTTCCCCAGGGCACAGAGTGTCTCATTCCTGATCTCCAGTCAGAACGCCTTTCAGGGTATGTTGGAGCTCAGTTGACTGCAGGGGTGTGTGACTCCATCCTTGTGGGGCCAGAAGGCGAGAGACAGTCTTCAGCTGGCAAATAAATGAGTGGGGCTGCCCTTCTGGTCAAAGTTAAGGGCTGCAAGCCTACTGATGGAAACAGAAGGTGATCCCTCGCCTGCTGTTGTGTGGATATGTGCTATGTTAATATACACAATTGGTGCATTTTTTAAAGAAACGTTACCAGGCTTTTAGGTGATTGATGCGCCAAACTATGTAGAGACCATAAAGGATAAAAACCACAAAATTGCTAATGTTTTTGACCAACGCAGTGACTATACTGCATTCCCCAAGGCTCTTTCTGCTAATGTCTCTGAGCTGAGCCCCATCACATAGGTTCTTTCATCAGGGGGAGCCCAGCTGCTGGCCCCAGAGTAGACAACACTTGACCCTCCGTCTTCCAACTGCCCCTGACTGACAGATGGCAGAAAGGGCCTTTGCCGGCCTGAGTGATTTGAGCTGAAGAAGCTCAACTTTTAGAAAAGAGTATTCTATTTAATTTCAATCATGTGTGTGTGTTTTCTTCTTGTTGCCTTTTTTCCCTTGTGAAGAAACTTGCCATGTGGTATTTAAGGTGACCTCACTCTGGCGACGAGAACATTCAGTGTGGTTTGTGTTCCCGCCCACGCACAGCGCGCCCTGCAGACTTGACAGGGATGGATCGGCCTGTAGAGGAGCAAACAAAAAACCAAAAATACCCTCCTCCAAAAAATACCCCACGGTGTGAGGCTCTTTCTGAGAAAGAGTGGCCTATTTCCTTAAAGTAGAAAAACAAATAACAAAAATAGATTTTTCTTAAGAGTCTTATTTACTCAGATGATATCAATTCTGATTCCAGCATAACACAACAGATCACAGTTGCTACCCAGAGATGCTGAGAGAGTCAGAGAGATGCGAATGCGACGGGGCTTTGCTGTGAGTGAGTTGTACACCTCACTTTGCTCATTAGAAGGTAAATGCATAATTATACGGCATGCTCGTATAAGAGCAGTAAGCTTTATGGGAGTATTTATAAAACAGTATGTTTACATCAATGGTGCTATACAAGCAACAAATAATAATAACATTGTGAAGAAAATTAGCTCCTTAGCTGCATAACATTTAATATGTAGCTCTATATAATTAATATCCTGACAATTTAATGTGTTACTCATTTTCTTTTTTTCTTCCCCCTCTCCTTTACTAGGAAGAGAGAAACAGAATTTGTTTAATTTAATATGGCATTTTCACGGTAGTCTAGAGCCAGAACATCTCATGCCGGATTCATCTAATTTCCTACCCCATAACTTTGAAACTGGCTACTGGTTTATTAATGTACAGTATGCCCACTTAGATTATTTGTAAATATTATTCTTTCCTCATTGTTACCTTTCACCTCTGTGCCTAAGGTCCTGCCAGACACCCACCATGCACAGGGCAGCCCCCATGACAAAGAATGATATGGCTCCAAATGTCAAGTGTGTTGAGGCTGAGAAACCCTGAATTAGTTCATTGATCTTTACAATCATCCTCAAAGGCAGGGATTTATTTATTCCCCTCATTTCATGCATTAAAAAAAAAACTTGGACATAGATGAGTCAAGAGATATATCCAAGATAAAATTGCACTGCACAAAATTGACGACTTGGGGCTTGAACTCAGGTCTTCAGAATCTAAATTCCCCAGCACCTTCCCCAGCCCTTTGCTTCCACGAGTCCTGCTGACATTGAGAATTTGGCATTGGTTGCTGCTCACACAGATATGCGATAAAAAAGTGTGTGTGTGTGTGTGTGTGTGTGTGTGTGTGTGTGTGTGTGTGTGTGTGTGTGTGCGCTCGCACATATATTTTCCTGATATCCAGAAATTGGTCCCTAGGAGCCAGACATGTCTGACTCTAGGCAAAGCCGAGGGAGCCACATCCACCTTTGGCCCTGCCCTCTTAGTGCCCTGGATGAAGGACCCCCTAGAGAGCCCACCCCGCTGGGCGTCATTTCCTGACCAGGATGCTCGGCCCCGCCCACCGGCGGGTGGGAAATCTACGCGCGTCCTCATCTCTCCGTCATCCAGGTCACAAGCGCCGGTGCTAGTGGGAAACGCTCCCGGTCTCTCCGTGTGTGTCGGTTCCCACCGAGGCCCGTCCTCTTTTCGGAAGCACCAAGGCCGCTCATATTGCTGCTTTTCAGCAGAAATGTGATGTCGGATTCAGGCGGAACTTTTCATTTTGCCAAGTGAGAGATTCTGTGCTCCTCCAAACAGATATTTATGTGAAGCAGCACAAAGCCCGGGCCACAGAGGACAGAGCCATGGACTGGGGTGGCTGCTAGCAAACCGGTTGCCCTCCAGACGGAAGAGGAGACGGGCTGGTCCTCTGGTCTGCGGTAGCGGCGGCCGCCTCCTCTGTCCTCAGCGGCCGCCTCCTCTGTCCGCGCCACCCCGGTTAATAACGCTCTTGCCTCTTCACTGGAGGACTGCGGTACCGGAACCCGGAGAAAGGGCCCTTCCTCTTCACTATTTAGCCGTCACTGTCACCACTTAATAAACAGTTAAAAGGCAGTGACTCAGATCGCAGGTGCCAGTTTGGCCTGTGTGATTGTCAAATGGACCCAGCCCAGCTAATTTAGGTCCTCGGCGGCCCCGCTTCAGGATGATGCCTCAAGGCAGGCCAGATGCCAGCGCATCCTGCAAGATCCAGGAGCGAGGAGCACAGGGTGAGAGTGTGAGGTGTGGGGCTGGCCTTAGTGACAGCCAGGGAGGGGAGTCTTGGGGGGAGGACTCAGGAAGGAGGGCCCTCGGGGTTCTGAGTCCGAGGGGGTTTATGCCTGATGCTCCCAGCACATAGAGACATCACTTCTCCAGCCTCTGGGACAGGACGCCTGGCTCTGCCGTGCTGGATGCCTGACTTGGCATGTCCACACCAGCTGGAAGACAAGGGAGCATGGGGCTCTCCCAGGGGTCTGCAGTTTGAGCCACACTGCACATCAGCTGGCTGGTCAGTGTGGTCACTGCTCAGCGTGAAGGGCTGTTTCTTTCATGCAGTCACTCAGTTTAATCAAGGAACCTTCATGGGTGGTTCTGGGCCACATTCTGCCATCCCTAGTGGTTCGATAAGGATGCCAGGATGTGGCGATGGGCATCTGCAAGTCATTTTATGACTTTTAACAACCTTGATACAAATCATTCTGCAGCATTCAAACCACAAAACCTACCAAGTGCCCTTTATGTACCAGGCATTGTGTTTCTGGAAACATTCAAGCATCATCTTGAGCTCAGGATGTTCAGAGGAAACAGCCAGTTTCACAAACCAGTTATACAGTCACTTGAGACATAATAATCAGACGACATAGGTGATGCTTTAAGAGAAGACAGGAGTGGATGGCTGTCACTTGGAATTTGGGGCGGGACACTTGGAGTTGTAGCAGGGAGCATGAACCACAAATCGTCCATGACTTAAAGATGCCAAGTTGCGTGACTAGCAAGCACGTGTCCTTGACATCCTTGGAGTGAAGCATTTGTAAGCATTGGGCTCATCACATTTGTTCCCAACCTTTGCCTTTATCTTCATCCCATGTTTATCATTCCAGTTATTCATCTTTTGACGTTATTGTTGGACACAACATTACCATGGCTCTTGAGTATCTTGCATGCCCTGATAGGATATTCTTTAGACCCAGTCCAAATGCCTACTCCTCCAGGAAGCTTTCAGGGCTCCCTCTGGGATCATGTAGTCTACACAGAAAGACCACGCAGATTTACTTGCACCCTTTTAATGCACACAGCACTTTGTATTGTTTATTATGTTACAAGAATTAGGTTTATTGTTGTGCAACCTGTTTCACCCAGTTCACATCATTATCAATCATCAGAAGAATATTTACATTCAGGAAAATGACAAACCAGCAGAAGTCAGTTTTTGGCTCCATCATCAGTGAGCTCTCACCAAAGTCTTCTATTATCTCCACGCGCCACCTGCCCTTCCCCCACTGCCACACACAGCAACACCTCCTCCGCTTGTGCTGCCGTAGCATCCTGACTGCGCACCTGCCAGAGCCCTCTCCACACAGCAGCTTATGTTTTTGTGATTCTCTCTCTCTCTGATGTGATGTGAGTCCTGAGGGACAGGGACTGAGTCTGGCTTGCTCAGCATCTTGCATGGGATGGGATGAATGGGGCGAACTGTTTGTGTTCAACTTAACTACAGGTGGGTAACTGCTAATCATTTGAGCAAGAGGTCTGAGGACCCGGCACAAAACTCTGTGCTTGTAGGCGGGGCCATTCCACTGTTGACGGCATCCAGGAGAGCGGGCAGAGACTCAGAAACAATCACATCCAAATGAATTCTCATTAGGTCCAAATTATACATTGCACTGGAACCTTCTTACCATGAGTACATTTGGCTTGTACTTAAAAAGTTTGCTTTTTAACTCAAATCTATGCTGTCAAAACTTTAACCTTGAACTCTCATCTTGGTCCTGAAAATCTAGCTGAATCATTAGCATTTGAAGAAGTCAGTGTGAGGAGGGAACTATGAATGATGCCTTCAGAGCCACGAAATCCGTCCTCCCATCAGGTTAGACCCCTGGACTGCTGTGCACGTGGCCCTCACCAGTGAGGACTGTCCTCCCTGACTTACCTCTGAAACTCACGATCTCTAGATTTTTAAGGGTGGTTTTGTAAATGATCAGTAAACAAAAGACATTTTGGTCTGGCTTATAAGATGTTCATGAAGGCACTGCCGTAATAGTCAAGGTAGGCGGTATAACATAATGGCTGGGACAACGGAGCACGGAAACTGCTCATGGTCACATACACACAGACCCGCCCTGTGTGAACTGGAGACCAGGCATGTGGCCTCTCTATGCTTCAGTGTCTTCCTGATCAATCACAAGATGGCAATAAGGGTGACCTCTGTGGTTGTGAGGACCCAATGAACATAAAGTATGAAACTCTGTGCATGGCCAGCATGAATTAAAAATAACTTTAAAAAATGTTTTTGCTCAGTGTCAATCTGCATTAGCCTTTTAGTAGCAGATAATAAAATGAGATATAAAATGCCTTTTTTTTTTCTTTTGGCTGCTTTGAGGCACAGAGCAAATATTTAATCCCTAATATTTAATCAGAGTAGTTCTGTGAATCTCAATGTCTGTGGCATGGATTTTCTTGCTCTCACCTTATTTTTGATTTTATTTTACATTTATATTTTTGAAGCCAGTATTTTATCCAGACAACACATTGTAGAAGTAGGTAAGGCATGCTCTGTAAGTAAATAAGCACACAATTTTTACTTATATAAACAGAAAATATAGGCCCCCTGTCATGGAGAACTTACAATATTATTAGGGGGAAAAATACATGTAAAATAAAAGTAAAATTATACATGTATGTGTGTATACAGACACACACACACACACACACACACACAGCAGTGAGCTGGCGAATGTAACAGCTGTCTCTCCAAAATCCTAAACCCCTCACTTATAAGTTTTGACAATTTCCATGATGTAAATACTTTCCTTCTATGATGGCTCATTTCAAGCTACCAATAGTTTAAGAACCAGCGTGCAGAATTCCTGAAGCATGAACTGCCTCCAGTGGGTAGATGCTAAACTGGCACAGATTCGAGGAGGAAAGTAAATTCGGAAAAGAAGAATTCCATGTCTGTGGATTAAAACAGCGTGGAAGGTACCAGGGAGCATGGACAACGTGAGTCAGGTCTGAAAAGATTCATAACCTTCGGGAAAAACCAATTATAGTGAAAAAACCTCTGCCCTCTGTGCGTTGCCAGCTCGTTCACCCACTGTGCATGAGTGTAAGGAGACAGGTAGTGTGAGGCCATGTCGGCGACATGGTGCTCGCACTACGTGCCAACAATCGCTGTGGGGAGCACTTGACTCAGCCTGGAGGGCAAAGTCCGGGAAGGCTTCCTGGAGGCAGTGACTGGGTCCTAAATGATGAAGAGGTTCTCACCAGACTGAAGCAGGCGGGAGAAGGGCATCTGAGCGGCAGAGTGTTGGAGTGGAATGAAAAGGAGAGGAGGCGTGGAATGTGGGAAGCTACAGGCAGAGCCAGGTCGGTGGTGGGGCACAGCCTGCGCGGGCACAGGCAGCGGGAAGGGTCGCCAGGCACTGGGGCGACGGATTCTGAAACAGCCTATGGTCTCGTTCAGGACCACGTGGTCTCTGCGGAAAGCTTTGGCGCACGTCTATTGTGATTTGAGCAGATTCGAGGACTGCGTTTTAGGCAGTCATGTGAGCAAATTTGGTCCATGTGTCGGTTTTGAATGGCCAAGAGCAGAGGCAATGAGGTCCCTTCAAAGGCCATCGTCACTGTCCAGGCAAGACTTGATGAAAGCACAAACAAAGGCAGCAGAACTCGGGACGGAAAAAAATCTATTGCAGATTTCCTGCAATTCCTAACTTGTCTTTCGTTTCACCTTTTTATTTAGCTTATATTATAAGCTAAACAGTATCATTGTCTTTAAGTTTAGGTTTAAATCTTCACGTTTTCATTAGTTAGGTGGTTTTGAACAATCTTATTTCAACAAATATCTGTTTACTTACATAATAGACTGTCTTGTAGACACCCTGACTCAGGAGAAGGCACTGAGTGTGCGTTAATTTTCAGGTAATTTGTGATAGAACACACTTATTTTCCAATTTTTCTTTCATGTTTATCACTAGATTCACTTTTGTGTCAGTTAGACAATAAAGGAAAAAATTAAAATTCCCCCAAATGGTTATTAATCTTTACTGGGGAGTATCTCTTCCAGTTTGGTCAGTAGAAGAAAAGGTGTGATTAATTATAAACTCACCTCAGCTCTAGAAAAACTTAATCTATCTGGAGCTTAGAAGGTTGAAATATAGCCCTTTGGATGCCCAGCAACTGGACAGACTTTTCTGTCTCAGCAAATAAAACAGAGTAACTGAGATCTAACACAGCAAACAAGCAAATAAGAAAAATCACCATTACTAGAGTTTAAAGAGGAAAGTCATAAAAGTTTTTTTTTTCTTTTAATTTCTTGGCAAAGCTGTATCTCTGGGTTAATTGTACTACTGGAAGTTCCTGAGGAAAATGCATTGTCTTTGCATAAACATAGTATCCAAAATTTAAATTAAAATATATTTAAAGGATATTGAAAACACTTGAGTGTTATTTGGGTTCATATTTAATATACGATAATTAGAATTTCCCATCCAAAGTATTTTCCCCTCTAATGCTTTGTGGAAATCACAATTGAGTTCCTTTCTTAAATATAATCAAATAATTTTGTTTTGAAGTGTGTTTTTCATTATAAAATTAATGTGACCACATTACAGGACATCTGTGAATCACAGAAACTTAGACTTGACAGTTCATTGCAGAATTTTGTCACAGGAAAACAGCTGAAGCAGCTGAACATCAGCAGTGGAAACATGGGTAAAAAATCTAGTATGGGAAACGGTCTTACAAGTAACATAATGAGGCAGACAGCAACATAAAGACATATTTTGACATAGAGTGATCTCTAAGTCAGTGTTGAGTACAGATGTCAAGTAACAAAAAAATCTATACAACATAATGTTATTTACGTAAACACATAATAATGTGTGTTATAAATGCACACAAAAGAGACTTCAAGAACAAGTACACTGAACTGATGACAGAAGTTACTTCTAGGACGTGTGTTTATGTGTGTTTGTGTATTTGGCAAGAGGTAGGAATAGATTTACGGATGGCAATCAAGAGATTTAATTTTATCTGTTATGTTTAAAAATTGCATCACTATATTGTGCATTAGTTGTATGCACAATGAATAATAATAGATAATTAAAAAAAAACAGAAAAGGACAGGGAATGTTGGAAGGATCATGATTTCATCACTGTAACACAAAAGTCAGTATATTTCTTCCAGTTTTTCCCCCATTTTTTTTAGTATATTGTTACACAGTCTCCATATTGAGAACACAATGTAATTGATGTAACAATTCTCTTTGTTATTTAGTTTGTGTCCTAAATTCTAATACCGATGATAAACATCTTGCATATAGTTTGATCTTCTATTTTGAAGAATTTCTTTAGGATTTTCTGAACTATTATTAGGTCAAAAGCTATGTGAATTTGTTGTGTTTCTTTTTTTTAATTTTCTATATCATGCTAAAGTTGCTTGTGCTAAAAGTTAATGATCTACACAAACATTTTATGTGTTGTAGCTTATTTCAGATCCTTAAGCAGATTCGGCTAATTCGTTTGTTTTTTGTGTAGTTTGGCAATGAATAGATTGATGCTTGGCCAAATGTCAACAAGATAGGAGGTCATCAGATCTGCAACGATGAAACCAAAGCCAGTATTCCTCACTAATCAGTGTATTCCTTCTGGAAGTGGCTGCAAGATTAGGTGCCTTACACAGTGCTTGGACCAGAGGAGTCAATGCTCAATGACTACGTATTGAATTAAATTGAAGACAAACAGAAAATCTGAGTCAAACCCCCGCTGAAACATAAAGGTAACGGATGCCATGGCAGCCCAGGTGGCATCAGACCAGGCAGTGTGGAGTTCTCTGTTGACAGCAGCCCCACTCCCACAGGCACCTTTTGGGTGGTCAGAAAAACTCAGCAGCTGAGCCGTGCATCTGGCCACGGTTCCGAAGCACCCGAGCGTGAAGGGCCACGTTCCACTCAGGTCAAGTCACCATGAGCTCACAGATCTGTGCGTCTGTGTCAGACTGTCTGTAAGGATACAGGGGAAACCTACGCCTTGCATTAGAATGTATCAGTGTATCGATTCTATTGTTCATAAGCCAGCTGCCTCCCTGCTTTCACAAGCATTATTTTTTAATCATAGATTCACAGGAATCTGCAAACTTAGTACAGAGAGATCCTGTGTATGCTTCACCCAGTAATTTCTCCCAATGGTTACATCTTGCATAATTTTAGTACAATATCCAACGTAGGATCTGACCTGGTACAGCATGTGTGCAAAGCTCAACGCCATTTCATCCACTTGTGTGGATTTGTGTAACCACCAGCCCCGTCAAGATTCAGAACTATTCCAGTCCCGCAGGATTCCCCGCATACCTATTTATAGCCTTTTCCCCTAAGTCCCCTTCCACCACAGACACAGCCTCTGAACCCTGGCAATGACGAATGTTTCCCATCTCTACAATCTTACCATTTTGAGAATATAAATGCAGTCACACAGTGATCTTTTGAGACTGACTTTTCTCACTGAGCATACTGGACTTGAGATCTATTCAACTTAAAGTGATTATTTAATGACTTCCTTTTTCTTGCCAAGTAGTATTCCACTATGTGGATGTAACACTTTGTTAATCATCCGTCTATTACTGAAGGACTTCGCACTGTTTCTCGGCTTGGCTATTACAAGTAAAGCTGCTATGAATGATCATGGTCAGGTTTTTTGTGCTGACGTGAGTTTTTACTTCCAAATAAATATCTGTGATTGAAACTACTGGTTCCAATGGCAATTACATGTTTAGTCTTATTTTAAAAATAAAAATGTAAATTGTCTTCTAGAGTGGCTGCATCATTTTATATTCCCAATAGCAATATGAGTGATTTGGTTTCTCTATATCCTTACCAGCATTTGGCATTGTTGCTATTTTTTTATTTTATGTATTCTAATAAGTGTGTAGTGATATCTCTTTGTGGCATTAGTTTTTATTTCCCTAATGGCTATTGTGGTGCAAAAGACGTTGAGCATCTTTTAATGTGAGTGTTTGCTCTCAGTGACAGGTATCCTCAAGGCTCTTGCCCATTTTCAAATTGTATTTTTTTCATCTGTTGAGTTTTGAGTTCTTCATATAGTCTAGATGCGATGCCTTTGTCAAATACACGGTTTGCACATGTTTTCTCCCAGTCTGTGATTTATGTTTTTATCCTCTTTACAGGGTCTTTCACAGAACAAATACTTCTATTTTTGATGAGATCATTTTTTTTCTATTATGAATTATGCATTTGATGTCATGTCCATGAATACTTCCCCAAGCCCTAGGTTCTGAAGACTTTCTCCTAGGTTGTCTGCTAAAAGATTTACAAGTTTACATTTAAAACTATGATCTACTTTGTTTCAATCAAGGGTTCCTTTGTTTATTTTCTTTGCTTATATAAATCTAATTGTTCCAGCACCATTTCCTGAAAGAATGCTCTTCCTTCATTGAATTGCTTTTGCAACTTTGTCAAAAAATTAGTGGGCTAGTTTTTAAAATTTTAAAACTAGGACCACATGTGTGGCCCTATTTCTATGTTCTCCTTTCCGTTCCAATGATCTTTATGTCTACTCTCCAGAAATGCCACGCAGTCTTGATTAGTGTAACTAATGTTATGAGTCACGAAATTGGAAGAGCGCATCTTCCCAGTTTCTTCATCTTTTTCAGAATTGTTTATTCTGGCTTATTTTCCATATAAACTTTAGAACATTTATGTCAGTATTTATGAGTAATCTTGATGAGATTACAGTAGGAATTGCACTAAGTCTATTTGTACCTATCTGTCAATTTTGGGAAAATTTACAGCTTTACTGTTGTCTTCCAATCCATTTACATGTTGAATTATTTGTATGTGTTCTAAGATAGCTAATTCTTTTTACATATTATGGGATATATTTTTAATATTATGTTAAGAATTTTTGCATCTGTATTCATGAGGGATATGGTTCTGTAATTTTCTTTTTTGTACTGTCTGAGCCTAGTTTTTGTATTGGGATAATACTGGTTTTTGTAGAATGAGTAGGAAGTATTCCATCCTCTTTCATTTTGTGTAGAACTGGTGTTCATTTTTTAAACTTCCAGTAGAATTCTCCAGTGAAAACATCTGGGCCTAGAAATTGCTTGTTTGGGAGGTTTTAAATTATGTATCAAATTTCCTTAATAGTTATAGGACCATTCAAATTACTAGTCTTATATTGAAAAAGTTGGGATAGTTTCCAGTTGTCAAAATTAGTATATTTTATCCAATTTATCAAACTTATGTGTGTACAGTGGATAGTAATATTCCCTTTTTTATCTTTTTGATGTACACAGGGCCTGTATTAATATCCCTTGTTTTATTCTTGATAGTTTTATTTGTTTTCTTTGTCAGCCTAATAGGAGATAAGTCAATTTATTGACCTTTTTAAAGAACCTGATTTTTCTTCTGTAAATGTTGTCTCTGTTTCTGTTTTGTGTATCTATTTTCTGTACAGTGTTTCTGTTTTCACTTTAATTGATTCTAATTTTACTTTTTTCCTTTCTTCTGCTTGCTTTTAGTTTATTTTGCCCTTCTTTTTCTAGTTTTTAGAAGTAGGAGCTTAGATTATTGGTTTATGACATTATCTTTTCCTGTATAAGCTTTGAGTGCTATAAAGCTTCCTCTTACTCCTGCTTAGCTGCATCCCACAAGTTTCCATGTACCATACTTTCATTTTCATTTAACTCATTGCATTATTTTTATCTCCCTTGGAGCTTCCCCTCTGCCATGTGAATTATGTATAAAAGTGTTATTTAATTTCTAAGCATATGAAGATTCTCCTGTTGTATTACTGTTATTGATTTCTAGTTCAGTTTGATGACAGAAAACATATTCTGCATGATTTTGATTCATTTCAATTTACTGAGATTTATTTTATAGTTGACACACATATTTTTAATCTTTTTATATACTCTGTGGGCACTTGAAGAGACTGTTCATTCTGCTGTCGTTGGGTGGAGTGTTCACAACACCTCAGTTAGATTCTGGTGGTTGACCACACTTTTGAGTTGTCTGCATCCTTGCTGACTCCATGTTTAGTTCATGCCGAGGAGCCCACTCTCACTGGAGTCATTTTTGCTGTGGGCTGTGTGTCATCGCTCCCCTGGTAGTTTCGAAGAATTTTCTCTTTGCTTTCAGATTCCAGAAGTTTAATTACTATGTGTTTTGATGTGAATTTAAGTTCATCTGATTTGTGGTTTGTCCAACTTATTCCAACTATAGGTTTATGTTTATTTCTGTATTTGGGGATTTTTCAGCCACTGTTTCTTTGAATCCTCTCTTAGTTCCATGAATATGTGATCTTCTGGTATAAGCCTACATATCTTTGAGAATGTGTTCCGTTTTTTTCAGTCTACTTTATTTTTTTATTGTTAGAGTTGACTAGTTTGTGTTGTCCATCTTTAAGTTTGTTGTTAAATCGGATACAGTCCTTTCCAAGCTTAGACTCATCACCATTCGTACGACAGAGTTCAATCTCTTAAGTATACTATCCAGGGATGATTTTAATCTCTGTCCAGCAAAGCTCCCCTTCTCCCTCCACTTCTCCCTCCTATGTACTCTGTGCTGCAACCAAATAAGGTGATTTGTGGAAACCCACCTGTGCCCAGCGTGTGCCCTCTCTTTGCTGACACTGTTTCCTTCTGCTTGGAAAACTGTCTTTTCTATTCAGTCACTCCCTTCACACCTACAGACCTTGTCTAAATACCCCTTTACTGACAATGTCTTGCTCAACCCCAGAAATCTTTCATTCCTTGCCGATCCTATGCTATTATTACACACCCTCCGCATGCACCATGGTGCATCACTCATTTATTTTTTCATTTGTAAGTGTCCTGGTACCCAAATTTTCTTGTAAAACCTTCACAGAAATGTTGTGACAGTGCCTTGCTCAGGAAAAGGATTTCTAATGACTCTACCTGTGTTCTTTTAGGTCAGTCATTTGAGTGATGGCTAAGAATTGAAGAAAACCCACTGAGGAGGTGATGGGCTGGGACATAATAAAATTCAGTGATTAGATAATTACTGAAAATTATTTCTAAAAATGCAGGTATCAGTGAAAAAGAATGCAAAAGAAAAACTGTAAGACGGCTTAGAAAATACGAAGATATCTCAAGGCTCATTTTCTTAGACAATTGCAAAAAGGCATTCACTGCCGGACAGGGTTTTAATTCATTTCATCATCATTTCCATTATTATTGCCAAATAGCATTGTCTGGTCAAAATATAATACATCAGAATAAATAATACCAAAGAACAGTGTTCCTTTTAAATTATAGTTTAAACACAAATTCATACCTCTTCGCTTTTCAGAAATGATTATTTACACTTTGACGTATTGAACATTTTGCTAAGGGCTCTTGGTGTTTTGCTGTCAGCTTATTCATTTGCTTGTTTGCTCGCATTCTGTGCTGGAGATGCCCCACAGAAAATGCATGCTCTTGTAATGTCTAAGAAGGCACTGGAGTCTGAAACCTAACCGAAGCCCATTTCAGCGCAGTTAGTGGTGTTGGCTTTAATCTTTCTGTCACAATAGAAAGTCTACAACGCCATGAATGTCCCAGGCCCCTTCACGCTTCCTGCATTGTCATCAGTGCTGTGCGGCTTTTATCTTCCCGATTGCCTCTTGACCAAAAGAGGAATGCTCTGTCTTCAGCCCAGGCCCTCATTCCAGGAAGGAAGATGACGGAAGCGACAAGAAATAAGTGGTGGGGCGTCTATTCCAGGAAAGCACAACTTTCCCAGAAAGTCCCAGCTGCCTTACACTTACATCTCTCTGCCATAAGTGTGTCCCCCAAGCCGTAAGAAAGGTAAAATGTATTTTTGAATGCTTTTATCCTGGCGCCTAGACACTCTGAAGAAAGTCAGTCTTGGGTCTGTGAGGGGGAACGAGAGATGGATTTGGGGGAGGAAAGGAGCAATGTTGGCCATGCTGCATCAGAATTCTCCTGGCATTAGTGCGTAAGAATTTATCTAGCCCTTAAAAAATGAGTTCCCAGTGTCCCCATGCATGATGCAGAAATATGTTTGAGCCTCTCAAGAAACACCCTGGGTGTCGGGTGGCCAGTGACACCAGCATCCTTGAGGACCCGCTGCTGTTGGTGCCACCTCCTCGGGACCGCATGACTCGACACCCATCTGTTCCTGGGCAGCGTCTGGACATGCGCGTCTTCTTTTTGTGTTAAGCACCGGGAAAAACGTCATAATGCTGTTGGGGCCACATTTTGAGTTTAGGAACCTTTTTTTTTTTTTTATTTTAGTAGTGAGTAAATATTTCCAGTATTGATAAAAATACCTAAGGAATTGCTTATAAGTGACAGGCATAAAAGGACCTCCATATTAGGGTTTTCATTTTTACCACCCATTCAGCATGTCACAGCCACCCTTCAGCACATATTATGTGCATGGATGGATAATTGTGCTGTTCATGCAAACACATTCCAGCACGGTGTGTGCATCAAGATGACCACAGATTGAACAGAGAAAGACAGAAACAGAAAACACAATCAACCTTTGCTCCATTCGAAACATTTAAACTTACGTGGGTATGACTGATAACCAGTCTGCATTAGAAATGTTTCCTTTTGTCAGCATTCTAGCTTTGGTTAAAAAAAAAAAAAATTAAAAGGAGAAAAGAAGTTTCTCAAGTTAGCCTAGCAAAGCCCTTTTCTAAAGGGCCTATAAATAATTTTAAATTCCTGGTGCTGCCTCAAACGTGGCTCTTCTGAGCTGCAATGTCGGCTATTTCTCTGAAACTGGAGTAGTCATTCAAAAATAGTTTCACTCAATTTAACTGCCTATTGAACCCTCTAAATTACAGATATTAAGCCTCTGGTTTCACAACAAACTTAATGAACAGTTCTGACAATCTATAAGCAAGGCCACTGGAAATCCATGGGCCAGATGGAATCACAGATTACACATTTTCCTACTGGCCTGCAATTTTCTGGCACCTGGATCGACATTCCAGGGACAGACATTATGTCTGGCGCAGTAGCCCCTGCCCTTAATAACTGAATTTGTGTTTTGGAAATGCCCACGAACCTTCATTCATGGTTCTTTGAAATATCAGGGCAAAACTCATTTAGAATATTTAGGTGCTAGTTAGAAGGCAAGGTGAGACAGGCAGATGCGGGGCGAGAGGGTGGCCCAGACTCAGCGGAGCCCCTGGGATGTGCCCTGCCAAGCGTGGGTCCTCGGCGTCACAAAGGAAAGAATTCAAGGGCGAGCTACAGTTGAGTAAAGGCAGACTTACTCAGAGATACATACTCTGTAGACAGAGTATGGGCTGTCTCAGAAGGCAGGAGAAAGTCTACAAGGTGTGGGGGTAGCTGCTTAGTTTAAAGTGAGAGCACATGTGCCTTCTACAGACAGAGAGCGGGCTGTGTGGGAAGGTGAGGGGGAGAGAGGCCACGAGGCATGGGGGTAGGCGTTTCAGTTTAAAGTAAAAGTAGGTCCACACTCCGTGGACAGAGCGGCCTGTCTCACTCAGAAGGAGGGCAGACACGAGGTGTGGGGAGGGTTAGTTTTTGTGGGCCCCACTGCTTCGTATGCTAACAAGTGGGAAGGTTATTCCAGCTTCTTCAGGGAAGGGCCAGGGACCCCCAGGAATCGGACCACCACCCCCTTCTTAACCTTTGATGATCAGACTCAGAACTGTCATGGTGCCTGTGGGAGTGCCTCTCACCGTGCTGATGCATTACAAATTGCGTACAATGAGGCTCAAGATCTCCTAGAAGTCAACTCTCTTGTCCTCTTGGGCCCCGAGGTTCGCTGAGAGTTGAATCTCCCGCCGTCCTGGTGTTAACTGCTGTGTCATTCCTTGAATGGCTGTGTGCTGCCCCCTTACTTCCTGTCTCAATCTAAGGAGAGTCTCTGAGAGGAAATGCATCTCAGGTGGAATAGGGGCTATGGGAGCAGGCAGGGCAAAGCAGAGTCATGGAACGAAGAAGGAAATCTGCCAAATCAGGAGGGGTGAGGTAAGGAAGAAACATACAAAATTTAGCAAAAGAAAAGAAGACAATTCGAACGTCAAGGTATTCCCCCACCCTCAAGGAACTCTGAATTATCTCTTGGGAAAACCAGCATTGGTGACTTTTTTTTTTTTTCCTAAATATCCCATATATCTGCTTAATAGTGACTTTAAGGGGAATGTGGTTAATCGCTGAGAGATTCCTTCCCACAGCCTGAAACGTGGCCAGGTGTCAATGGCACGCCTGGTCGCAGTGGATGGGCTGATGGTGAATTAACTGTCATCACACGTTCCCATGCTCCAATTGCTCACGGACCACAGCCGCTATGCCCCGGGGTATCATAAAGCTTCCTATTTGGAAAAAACACATATCACTCCTTTCTCCCCCCATCTTTATATTTCTCAGGCTATATAATAATTATTTTTCACCAGTTTCTTTTCCTTAGAGTAGACAGTGCACTCCTGAAGAAGACTGGTCTTATCTACATCCTTATTCCCTGTGTTAACAGGAGGCCTGGGACAGTGAAATCTTAGGAAGTGTTGGTTGTCTAAATGCAGGGTCCAAATTCCACAGGCAAATTGACTGATTTCCTCTTATGATAATCATAACACATATAAAACGTGGATTTTTATTGGAAGGACAGAAGAGTGTCCAAAGGAGAAGCCAAAATATGACTTCAAATATTCAAGTTTGTGAACGACAAAGAACAGCAGTGGGGATGGTCAGCAGTATTGAGTTCTGTCTTTGAAGGAATTCATGAGCACCATTTCCTCTAAGCAGTCTCTGCTTGACCCATCGCAGATATCAGAAGTGGGTCATCTGTCAGGAAGCAGGCAGTAGGTCTCCTGGGTCCCTGTGGAGTCAAGCACATTTGGTGGAAACCAGAGGAAATTCCATCAGCATTGTATATTTCAGACAGAAATTCTTATTTAAAAAAATCGCCACAGGAGGCTTTGATAGCATAGGTTAGAGCACACAGTGCAGACACCCTATGTCACAGATGGAGAGACGGAGACCGCGTCAGAGAAGCAAGTCCACCTTGTCAGCCAGCTCGGCTCACCGCGCGATTCACGTCGTGCCTCCCTACCAGGAGTCCCTGCCACCCTTGGAACACCAAAAACTGCCAGAGGAGGTACGAGGGCTATTTTCATGTTTTCAGAAAACCTAATGGAAACGGGATTTTTGTATCCACTGAGCTGCCAAAATAGCAAAAAATTAAGTTGTATTGTAGGTGAGGAGGTAGCTGATGTTTCTTTACTTTTGGCTGAAATTATGGTGATACGATTTAGCCAAATTCATTATTGATGAACTGGTAGGTTGTGATGCGCCAATAATGTCTAAATTATGAAGAATGACCTATATTATTTATTAAATGTACTTTTTTGTTGTTTAAGGTACCTTAAAGGAAAAAAAAAATTTTTTTGAAGAGAGTATGAAATTTCTTCATGAGAGAAAATCGTCTGTGGCCAAGGAAATGCTCACCAAATATTCCATCTCTCCTCCCCGACATGTCCTGACCTGCTGCTGTTAGACGGGTCAAAGAGTCATGTCTTACCCATAAAACGTGAGCAAAAGTGATTATGTCTCGTTTCTGCCCCGAGATAGTGAAGAGCTTGTATACAGCCTTCTCACGTGTCTTTGCTCTGCTGCAATGGGAGTAAAGGATGTTCCAGATGGGGGAGTGTCATCTTCACCTCCCTAAGCCCTGCCAACCATTTTAGCACGTGTAGCAGGAGTAAGAAGCAAACTCTTGTTGTGTTAAACCACAGAGAAGTGGAGTGGTTTGTAACTTCAGCATACTCTAGAACATCCTAAGTCAGGATCAAACAATTATCCAATACGGAACACATAACTGCCCTGTCAACAGCTTTGATGACTGTTCCATTTAATTTTTACAAAGTCTATGATGGAGATGTGTAGAATCTATAGATGAGGGAACCAAGAATGAGTGAGTGTCCATTCACTTCCAGGATCCTGCGGGTAACAGACAGCTGCATCAGGACTGGAACCCATTCTGCCAGACCCCGCCGCCCACACGCTTGCTCCAGGACATGGATGAGCAATTAACATCTGCTGAGACAGCAGCAGAGTCCTCCTGAGTTCTAATCCTCTACCGGTGACTTCTTTTCCTCCCGAAGCTCTGCATTTCTGCCCTCCAGGAGATTCCAGTCTCTTTCCTGGGGCTCCAATTTATTGGTCTCTCTATACACCGAAGCCAAGACCTGAATCAACTTTTTTTTTTTAAAGCAAGGACAAAGGGAACCCTCCACTGTCATCATCACTGTTGCCATTAAAGTGCATATAATACCTTTCCTTTTGTCAAATTAACAACTAGGAGATTCCTCTTCCTATCCGCAACCTTCAATTTTGTGCCAAATATATCAATCATTGTGTTGACCTTTACAAAGGAAAGCTAACAGAGTTTACTGTGGCGTTTTCTATGACATGCATCCCATCAGATACAAAGAGTCAGATTTGCATACGTTCCGCTGATTATTGAAAGAAGCTTTTTCTTCCCCTCCCCCATCTCCTATTCAATTATGAATCTATGTTCTTTTGCTTCAAGGAGGTCATGCATTGCCGGGGAGGTGAAATGTAACAGTCAGCAGTGTCTGGAAGAGATTTATGTGGAGATGGAGGTGGTCTGCACTGCTCTCAGATTGATTAAATAAAGGATGCTGTGGGAGTGGAATGAGGCTGTATGCATACTTTAGTAAATGAAAGTAATGCATTAGAATGCAGCTTTAGGGTCTAATTTAAAAATAGAATTCAAGCACCAGGAGAAGCCTTTAAAATATTGGCAGATGTCTGTATGCCACATTTCATATAGAGGGCAAAGTGGATTAAGAGACAAGTGCAATCCACAGAGCAGTTCACTAGCGCTTTAGTTTCTTTCAAATGCATCTTTATTTAAAGAGGATTTTATGTCTATTTTTTCCTATGCTATTGCAAAATTACTGGAAAGCAACCTTGGAGACCATCTCAAACTGTTAATTCACGTATAAATTGTCCATTCCTGCATCCTCTCATCCAACGTTGATTTAGAACCCACTATTTGTAGACTGTAAAATGGGGACTGTTACCTTCAGGGGAAACGTGGCAGTGACTTTCCCTTTGGAATCTTATGGACTTGTCCAAGGGGGTTCACCCCAGGGGGTGGCTCTTCCTAGAAACGCCTCCCTTTCGCTCTTGAAGTGATGATGGGGCATGACTGTTCTCTCTCCTTCCAGTTTTATTTCCCCCTGTGGTGTTTTATCAGATCCTGCATTTCTAAACCTGCTTCCCTTTACCCTGATCCTTCAATTTTTAAGTCAGTTCAAATGCCAAGCAAAGTGCTGACTCAAGAATTGTCCTGCTGTCTGGGGATGAACTGGGGAGAGATTTATCAGCTGGGGAGGTTTTTGTGATACTCCAGGGAGGAAACAGTTTCCAAAGCTACCTATTTTGTAATGCTGAGATGGAAGGGTTGCCAGCCTTTTCCCGTTGAGTGTAATTCCCGCTGACCAAGGGGAAGAGCCAGAGAGGAGAGCATTGCTGACCTGAGAGCTTAAGGGACTCACGGCTCCCCTTGGACACATTACTTTAACTTGTGATGGGGTTTTCTTTCTGAGATGTTTACAGGATGAAATATCTGAAGGGATTTTGCCCGTAGACAAATCTGACCGGGCGTGGGGTTCATTAGCGATCTAAAGCTGCCACTCACCTAGTTAGGAGAAAAATAAAACAGAAAAGTCACCTTGAAAATCGATTTCCTCATAAGCTCTAAGGTCGTAAGTGCAAGAAACACCCTTGATCTGTTTCCCTTAAAATGAATCAGAAAGCTGAACAGAGAACTGGTGAATCTAATTCTGAACAACATTTTGGTCCCGTCTATGAAAATTATTAGGAAATGGTTTTCTGTTAGAGCAAAGAACCTAAAAACAAGTTAAAAATTAGAGCCAGCCCCAACCCGCAACCAACTGTAAACTTGGAATGGCCTTAAACATGATGGTCTGTGTCTTTTTCTCTTTCTGAAGTGACAGCTCAGAGAAGAGAAGTGGGTGGATCTGGTGGTCACAGCTGGAAGCCACAGAGGTAAGATGGACACTTTGTCTCCTGGTCCCCTGACCCCCTTCCTCTACTTTCTTCAGACCTAATAATTGCTTGAGATCAACAGATTCTTTGAAGCATGACTTTGGTTACAGTAAGAGCAACTGTTTGGTTTATCCAATCCATGTCGGTGTGTAGGACCCAGCTTGGAAGTTACCCATTAAAGTCTGAACACACAGAAAATGTACACTTCTACAGGGCAGGGAACATTTCTCTCTTTTGTACAGAATTTCACCATCTGCAGAGGAACATTCAATACATATGACTTGTGTCTTCTCAGATGGGTACACAAGAAATGCTTTGATGATAAAATAGAATTGCCCTCTGAGATTTATTTTAAAGTGTATATTTAAGAACATAGCTCCTGTGGAAATGAACAGACTTTTAATATTTTTCCTGGAGCTCTTTGTTTAGCGGCCACAATATTTAATGTATTGAAAATGTTGTTTGAATTTTTAGTACTATGACTTTTGTGAAATACCAAGGAAGGCAATAAAGCTATCTGTGCCACAAATAAAATTTCTCACTATTTTTCATGTAAATTAGGGCCCTGCTGCTTGTTTGTTGGCCCTGAATACAGAGAAAAGAGACTATCCTTTCCCTTTTTTGAAAGATACACTTCAATGGATCTGTCTCTCAAAGATGCGAAGTGAATCTCCCTTTTAAAGTTTCTGCTACTGAGAGGAAAGGGAGCCCCCTTCTTCACACGTTCCCACAGTTGCACGTGGAAAATGGGGCTCCAGGAATAAGGACAATAAGAACAGGTTATTATTAAATATGGAAAGCAGTGGCCTTGTCCAGTAGCTCATTCAGGCTGGGGGTACCCTCAGGACTGAGTCGGGGTCTGCCGCTCCAATTCCCAAGCAAGCCTGGGTTGAGTGAGCCACGGAATGTCAAGAGAAAGATGAATTTATCTTCTGTTTCTTCAGACAGGCTATAAGCTATTTTTTTAATTGACCAGACTTTCTAATGTCTCTTTACTATCAGGACCAAAAATTGCGTTTACTTGTATTTTCTTATAATCTTCCATATTAAAGTTAAAAATAAGCCAAAACAAGGTGTGAGTATAGCTCAGGGATAGAGCGTATGCTTAGCATGCACGAGGTCCTGGGTTCGATCCCCGGTGCCTCCATTAAAAAATGATAATAATTTAAAGACTAAGCCAAAACAGCTGTTGTGAGTTGAACCGTGCTCCCCCCAAATGCATGTGTTAAAGTATGGCTGTGACTTTATTAATAAGGCCATTGTCAGTGTGATCAGTTAAGATGCGGTCAAAGGAAGCGTTGATGGCTTTTACTTTTTGTTTGTTTGTTTAATCCCACAGAATAAACTTTTAAAACCACTTACAGCAGCCTGGAAGGTCCTTGGAAATAGGTTCCAATAAAATAAAATACCGTTTGCTTTTTGGTGTTGAATCTCTCTATATCAGAGTCGCAGAATGTGTAAGTAAAATGTCCTTCTAATCCACCTGCTGGTGCATCAGCCCCAGACTGAAGACTTACATCAAGCCCTGCCCCTCCCACGCACAGTCAGAGACGAGCGCAGTTTCAAAAAGTGATTTTTACAGGAGGGCCTTGTAAGTTTTTCCCCAGATTTACGCCAAGCATTGGAACCCACACAATTACTATAGGTAACAAAAAGCCAATATGTTTTCTCTCATTAGCTTTATAAATCTTGAAGTTGCTTTGACTTAGTTTTTATTTCTTATTTATACATGGCCTGACCTGATTATACTTGATTTTTTGCAAAGGCAGCTTATAATAAAAAAAAACCCAGGTATGATTAAAACCCTGAAAGACAATGCACTAAGTGAGAAGGAGAGAGAGCAAGAACAAAACAGTAAGGGGCGAAGAAAGGATGATCGACACAGACACAGGGCGCTGAGGTTCCTGTGGAGGATAACCTTATGAATTACATAACATCCACTATTTAATTTTAAAAAATGCAGTCTGCTTCACAGGAGAGAAGCCATTTCCAGTCCCAAAGTCCTGGGAAATAAGTATGTCATGAAAATCTTTATGTAGGTGACGTTCAGACTATGATAGAATGAATCTTCACTAACCATTCTTCACCATGACTCTTCAAACTGTCTTCAACATGGAGACAAGCCCCACGGGTCTGTTTCTTAACTGGCCTCTGGTGACAGCCAGCGGACAGTGGGCAGGACCGGACAGTCCCGTGAAGAAGGTCTGGTGCTGATGCTGGAGGTGGTGCGTGATGGGATGAGGGGATAACGGGGTCTGCTTCTGGAGTGTAGATGCTTTCCTAATCTGACTTCAGTTACGAACAAAGCCTGGAGAATCTGGGAAAGTGAAGAGGCAACACGATTCTTAGAGCACGCCTTTGGGATACCAGTTGTCTCAGATGGGCTTGTGACAGGAATAGCACGCCAGACTCCTCGAGTGGCTGCCACTTGGGAGAACCAGAAGGGCAAGCGTTTGTGTCATTGACTGAAAGCAGATCAATATGCTCTACCAAGCCGAGAGAAAACAACTCGCTCTTTTTGCGGAAAATGTGGCAGATTCTGACATGGAGCCTTGCGTGACGGCATGTCCCCCAGGTCTCTGGGGGAGGGATGAGGGTACTGGCAGCAGGGCCGGACCATTTCCAGGAGCAGCTACCGCCCCCTGCCCACCGCAGCAGAGCACCTGCGTTACAGGGGGGTGTGTGCGTGCGAACACTGTCAACCTGTGACGCTCAAGGGGAAGGGGAAAATAAACCAGAAGGCCAGGGCGATAAAAATAAAACCAGACGTTGTTTCTCTTTGGTTTGTTTTTTTTTTAATGAAAAGTCTAATTTAAAAAGAGGAAACATGAACCTGTAGTAAGAGTATTTATCAAAAACCAACAGCAAATATGATACTAAATGGAGAATTGTTAAGAAAAGTCCCACTGAGATCAAGAAAAAATACGAGCATACCAATTATTCAAATGTATGCACTACCAAGTACGTAATATTAAATGCAAAAGCAAACATGTGTGTCCCATTTGAAATAAACCTTATTTTATTGGGAAATATAAAGAAGGTTTAAGAATGAGGAGTCTTACTCCTAATTAAAATGCCACTCTCCAAAACAAATAATTCAGCCTAATAAAATTTCAATCATAATCTTAACAAGGGTCTATTTGGGAACTAGACAAACTGAATATAAAATTTAGATGTAAGAATAAATGTGTGAGAGTTGCCAAGAACAATGTGAAATATATGCATAATTGAGGTGGGTTTGTCCTGTCAGATATTAACATAGTCTAAGAAGCTACTATTATAAGCTCCTTATTTTAAAATGTTAATAAAATTGCTAAATCTCTCATCAACTGATAAAGAAAAATAAAAGAGAAGACGCAATTTACTAGCACCAGGAACGAAAGGATGGAAAGGACCGCAGATCCCACAGAGGCTAAAGGATAAAGGAAAAACTTTACAATAGTTTAAATTTAACAGGCAAGTTCCTTGAAAGACACAAACTATCAAAGCTCATTCTCAAATAATTAAGAAACCTAAGAAACCTTACTTACATCTAGTAAGAATTTGAACTAATATTATAAAGCCTTCCTACAGGGAACTCTCCAGAACTGGATGGCTTCCCTGGGAAATTCTCCCTAATATTTAAGGAAGAGATCATATCAGTTCTTTCAGAATTCAGAATCTCTAACAGATGGGAACAGATTCTAAAACATGTTAGTGGCCATGATCGCTCTGATACCAAAAGCAGAAAAAGATTAAATTATGTAGGTTTTGCCTTTGACAGGAAGTCGTATCAATGAAGTAGGTAGCTTTGAGCTGCCAGAACCTTTCTCTTGGCTTTTGTATGTGTGTTTGTGTGATACATACATGTGGCTGCGTGTATATGGTTTTGTTCCATTTTATTGCTAAATAGTATTCCATTTTACAGATAATGTACAATTTGTTTATCCATTCATCAGTCGATGGGCTTTAGGTCCCAGGATTGACACAAATTACCATTCTAAATATATTTACATCCTCATTGAGATATAAAAGAAATGCTGATAGCTGCTGCAGCCTTCCTATAATCTGTAATCTGTATCCCATAGCCAACAAGGGGTAAAAATAACGAGCAAGATATGACAGTTCTTGTCATGAAGAGAAGAAACCAGTTAAAGAAACCTTTCAAACACTTCCAGTCAGATTGACATTACCTTAAGTAAAAAATTACTTGTAACCTTGAATCTTTTGGGTCCTGCTATGTAGTCGTTTTCAAAGCTCAGTCATTTAAGTGACTCCTCTGCTGTCTTTTTCCCCCAGATCACTCACAAGTCCTTAAAGAGTCTGCTGATCTTTCTCAGGATGTGCTCTATATTTTTAAATAATTATTCCTACTATTCCTTCACCAAATTAAAATCTTTGAAAATTCCCTTAGTCCTTAACTTAAAATTAACAATATCCTGCAACTAGGCTACAAATTCTCTTCCCAGACTCAATTTTCCTTTTTTTCAGTTATCTCCCAAGTGGTCTGTTTCAGGTAAATGATTTTGCTCATTTTAAGTATATACTTTAATATTTTTAAAGGTCAAAGCATTGTCTGTACAGTTTGTCTTCATCCTGAAAGAGCCAGACTCCTCCTCTTCTGTTTGCCTGGATGTTACCCTCAATCTCATCACAGACACAAATTTCCAAGTAAACTGTACCTGGCTTTTCCCACCTGGGAATGACTTCTCTTTATTCTTTTCTTGTATTCTTTATAATAACATATTTAAATAATACATCTAAACCCTAAAGTGTGATAGAAAGTGACAGATAACTTGTGAACATAGTCAAGTTTTTGTTTGTTGATTTGCTTCTTACGTGCTTTCTTAGTTACAAAATTCTCTACTGTATTGGTCTCTTGGGGAAGTGGGGTTTGCCTCTTTCTATAGAATATGAGAATGTTAGGTACTCGATTTCCCAGACTCCCTTGTTACAGCGGTAGGAGCATGTGATCAAGTTTAGCCAATCAGGGAGCATGTGATCAAGCTTAGCCAATCAGGGAGCATGTGATCAGGCTCAGCCAATCAGACACAGCCACCCAGGAATTTGAATCAGGGCAGAGCAGTGCAAAGAAGCACAGGGAAGGTTTCAACCTGGCAGCAGTGACACCAGCAGTGGCAACAGCCACATTAGGGGCACAAGGGTTGGAGGCAGCCACCTCAGCAATGGCGGTCACTGTCCACTGTTGGCAGCTCTGCCCAGGGAGGCCTCGTCATTCCCAACTGTGCAGTGATTTTCGCTGTGATGCTGGCTGCCTGTCCTCTCTACAATACCACAGTTTTTTTCTCATCACGTTTCTTTAGCCTTCTGGAAATTTTACTAAGTACTCATGCATTGTCTTGTTTAAATAAATCCCTTTTTCTGTTTAAGTCAGCTTGCTCACAGTGCAGAATCCCTATCAGAGCTGCAACTTCACTTACAGCAAGTAGTTGCAAAAGTGCTGTAAAGGGGGTATTAATATTCCCACCTGTATATGCAGAAACTGAAGCCCAGAGATGACATATAACCTGTCTAAATTATTCGCTTGGCGTTTATTATTTATTAACATTAGTATTAAGTATCAAGTATATCCTACAGGGGGAGGATCATATTCAGAGAAAGTCATAAAATAGCAAGTTGCCTGAGATTTGAAAAATAAGGCAAGTGATTAAATAACAATTAAAAAAAAATCAGAAACAATCCTTCCAATCAAGTTTAAGGTCAATATCTCTGGTGACATATCTGGCTTTATCCATGTTTCCTAACACCGATGCTATTTCAGGCTGACAAGTTTTCTAGCTTCTCTCTGGCAGAGGGTGACGAGGGAGGAAGGAGGAAGAGAGGAGACACGGGCACAGCTGCACTGAAATTGTGGTCATCAGAGGGAGTGGGCACAAAATATTGTGTCAGTGGCTAGTAAACACCGACTAAAGAGCCACGAGATTTCTTGAGACCCTACCTCTTTCAAACCTTGTAGCTTACGAAGACCACAAATCTTCCATACCACCTGTTAAACAAGATCTCACAAATTCTATGAACCAACATTTAGAAAACACTTTTTCTTTTGAATTAACAATTTTGAAAAGTAGTACTCCTCTCTTCTCAGAAGTAGGATGTGGCAGGCTCTGAGAGATGTTTGGGAAACACGTGCTTCGCCCATTTTTTTTTTTTTAACATTTTTTACTGAGTTATAGTCATTTTACAATGTTGTGTCAATTTCCAGCATAGAGCACACTTTTTCAGTTATACATGAACATACATATATTCATTGTCACATTTTTTTCGCTGTGAGCCACCTCAAGATCTTGCACACCATTTTATTAAAATTCCCATGCCCATGTCCGGTGTGGCATGTATTTCAGAATGCAAATGTTTTCTTGGCACTTTCTAAGAAATCTGGAAAGATCCAAATGAACATAAGAACTGGTGGGTGATAAGTGTGTCACAACCAGAATTACAGATTTTAGAGCTGGGAGGAAACAGAGTTGCCTATTTTTAAAATATAAATTCCAACTGTTCAGAACCCTGTAGTTTCCAGGATTTAATTAATGTTCTTTGAGGGCCCATTAATGAGGTGTAGAGACTTCTGGGTTGGCCTTTCCTGGCGCTCTAATAACGTATAATACATATTAAAGACTATTTTGGAAAGTGTTATTCCTCCCAACTTCTGCAAAAGTGCGGCTTCAAGCAAAGGAGATTGTCATCCAGCCTGGACGATTCTGTGGAGGGCTCCTCCTAACAACAGTCCCCAAACATAGGTGAGGTTGCGCCCCTTCATCCTTGTACCAGTTTACTAGGGCTGCTGTGACAAAGCACCTCCGGCTGGTTGGCGGCAGTAATGGAAGTCCGCCTTCTCACGGCTCTGGAGACCAGAAATCAGAGATGAAGGGGGTCCTTCCGAGGCTGTGAGGAAGAGTGTGTTCCAGTCCTGTCTCCTAGCTTTGATGCTTTGCTGACAGCCTCTGGCTTCCTTGGCATACAGACGCATCTCCCAGTCTCCGCCATCAGCTTCACCTGGCCTTCTCCATCTGTGCTTGTCCGGGTCCAAATCCCCCTGTTCGTAAGGACACCAGTTATCCTGGATTTACAGTCCACCCGACTCTGGTATGACCTCGTCTTAACTAATTACATCTGCACAGCCTTATTCCTAAATAAGGTCAAAGTCTGAGGTACCGGGAGTAGGATGTCAACATATGAATTTGGAAGAAACATAATTCAATCCATAACAATTCCAGTACAGACAAGCCAGCCTCCTCTGGCTCCCGGCCCCTTGCCAGCTCAGTCTCTCTACCCAGACCGCCCGTTCTAGTCTTCCCTCCCCGCTTTCTCCCTGTTCACTGTCATACATAAAACCCTGACTCTCCTGAAGGCCTCCCAGAACACTGTAGAACAGTCCATTCACCTCAATGACTTTTACTCTTCGTCACTCTCCATCTTTAATTCTTTCTCTCAAAAAATTGCTTAACTCTTAAGAGTGGCAAACAGTACGTCCTTAATCTGGTGTGTTCTGTACTGCCTTCCATAGGTGGATTTGTGTTTCTGGAGCTCAGGAGAACGTGGCTGTCCTACAGATAGAGAGTAGGCATTTGCTGTCTTGATTAAAGAGAAAAAAAAAAAAAGGAGAAATAAAAAGAGGGGAAAAGGAAAGAATAGAAAAAGGAAAACACAAACTGTTTCTGAAGCTGAAGCTAAAGAAGGTGCTGGACATATGTTCTTTTGGAACATTTTGCATTTCAGTTGAGAAGGTGGCTGCATTGCAAATTAACATGGATATATTTAGCACAAAGAATATACTCCGATACAAGGAGCCTTTCGTGACAACTGCAGCTACTAGACAGCGAGCTGCTTTAGAGGGCAGAGGTGTTGTTCTTTCAGCTTTGTTAAAGGCATTGTTTGCTGACTGACTCTGTGATTGTGGGCTTAGGTTCTCCAAAGGAACCTCTACTTAACAACTAAGGCAACTTGAATGATGAAATTCTAGGTGGCATTGTTGTCAGGAGAGTTTTGTCATGAGGAACAAATCCCGACACTCTCCAGAAACTGGAGAAGCAGTAAGTGATGGGGCGTGCTGGCTGGATTCTCCAGAGTGCAGAAGGGCACTTAACCATTTCCTGTCCTTCTCTCCATAAACTTTATTTTTTCTTCTTCTCAATTTGTAGGTGCAGTCTCTGGCAGATATCATGAATTTTCTTCTGATGCTTTTTGTCAACTAAAAGTCATTCTAAGATTTTTTAAAAATATATTTTTAGGTAAAAAGTGATTCTTTTTAAGATTATTCCTATCAGAGCTAATGTAATAGTTAATGGGAAAAAAGTGCAATTTTTAACGACTACCTTTAAAATTCTTCATCAGTGGTTTCTTGCTTCAGTTAGTGAGTACTTTTGATTTTTTTCATTCTCAGCCTTGGTGGGGTGGGGGGAGCGTGTCTTAATCAGAGTCTTACTTTAACATCCTTTTACTCATACTTACATGCATTCTTCATGTCTTCCCTTCAGACCACAGGCTCCTTGAAGGCAAAGGTAGATTTTTTTTCCCTTTGCCTCCTTATAAGTCAGCACATTCTTGGCATACGTAAGTGCTCAATAAATGTTTGTGAGCAAATGAAAGAATGAAAGTGTCTAAACAGAGTTAGGTAATATTTTTCGACTCGACGCCAATATACACTTAGCAATGTCACAGAGGACAGCAGTTTGCTAGGAAAGGTAATTTGAGAGTGTCTGTGTTCAAAGATTAAGAGCAAAATGATATTAAATAGTTTTCCACTGGCAAGTCTCTGGAGGCAGTAGGTGAGCCGTTGCTGGTTAAATTGTACTAGCACAAAACATTACAGCATTAGACTGCAGCCTGTAATCAGTCCCAGCTGGAAGCCCGTATCAACATTTCTGTATTTCTTGCCAGTTCCTTGTTAATCCTTTAAAAGGGTAGGTAAAAACGATGCCAAGGGCTTATATTATGTAGGCTGATTTATGGATCCCAGTTATTCAAAGATTTCACTCCACATACTGTGCGTGCCAAAAAAAAATCATTTCAGGAAAGCTTAATTGATTGATTATGCCACGCAACATATATGGCTGGACAGTATGAAGGACATCTTGTTACAGCCTTTATGTGGCACCTTTCATTTTTAAAATCATTTAGGTTTCTCATTCGTTGATCACAGTGACAAAGGCTTTTAGGGGTAGAAGGGTAGACCCCATAAGCTCATGCCTCACCCATGTCTTCCAGTTGTGACCCTCAAATGAATATGAGCTTTAGGCAGAACTGAAGCATCCACTACCAAGCGTAGATTTTGAGATGAGTTTTGAACGCTCCTTCCAAGATCACATGATAGTATTAATAGATTTTCCAATGTGGCAATGTCTTCTTCATATCGACTAAAAATACAATGGATTATTTTTGAAGCTCTAAGAACAATAATTTTAAAAATCTGCAAAACCTCTAGCACCAAATAAAACAATGTATTATCTCTTTATCATTGAAAATAAAACTCTAGACCTTTGAAATGGAACTTCTAAAATGGTTTGCATGAGCTAATGAGAGGATTGGGACACTAAAAGAATGATTTTTGTTTGTTTTTACAGTTAGTAAAATAATAATATTGCATTATTGTATTCATTTTTGGTTGGTAAAATAATTTGGGTGCAATGAGAATTCATTGTTTGGCTCTTATGTACAAGAATCCTAAGGAATGCTTTCTTCATGGAGCTGTAATCTTTTAAGGGAGAAAGAAAAAAAAAACACAGAGAAAAGATGCCAAATGCTATTTTAATATTTTTCCTTTTGAAACATAATGTTTAGTAAAGAAAATCTGTAACCATACATATAAAGAAAAGAAGAAAATTAAATATTCTTGTAGAAATAGTGTTATTAATGTGTTCATATTTTGGTTATATATGTGTGTGTCTGTGCATTGTGCAGAATAAAATACATTCTTACTTTTAAACTTAAATTTATTTTGTGGGCATATCACAAGTTATTAGATTTTCAGAAATATATATTCATCATTGCTTAATAATCTATTTTGCAGATATATTAAAGTTTATTTAACTGTAACTGAGCTCTTTATTTGAAACTTAAGTTAGAATTCAGATATGTTTTTTCAGTGTAGCACTCTGGTGGATTAGACCCACCATTTGGCAATTGGTTACATGCATTATATTTTTGGTAAAGAGAAATGCATTCTTTCTCATTAATCAGTGGCATCTGCCTGTGATTTTTCACAGCGATATTGTCAATGTCTGGCATAGGACATAAGGATTTAAATGTTCCTGGGACACCGAAGGCCTGGCGTGTCAATGGCGGTGCTTGATAGAAGACTGCCCATCTCACAGACAAGAGGTGAGCGGTGTCAGCTATGTAGAGAAACTGCACCATAACTCATGGCAGGATTTCCCAGGGGATCTGCAGTATTGCCCAACGGGATGGAAACACAATATGGTATATAGGCACCAAGCAAATGCAAAAGCTCATTTGCTTGGAGTTGATGAGATGGAAAGTGAATGTGTTGCTTATTGATTTATTGCTGCCCAGCTCCAAATCAAACTTTTTGTCTGCTTTGTGAAAATGAATCTGGGCCCTTTGATTTTGTTCCCTTTGCTGGCTGGCATGATGTTAAACTTTGTCAGTAGAGGGTGTTGAGGAGACATTGCAGGAGGCCTGGGTTTTGCTTTCTGGTTCTGGTATTTCCCTGGCAGGGTCCTTCCGGGTACCCAGCTCTCCTGGAACTTTGATCCTGCAGTGCACAGTGGCCCTGGCACCCACCTCCCACCCCCTTGGACGTGTTTTTGCAGTGTGCCTCTGTTGAGTAGCTCACAATAAACACCTTTCTCCTGCAACCCAATGGATGCATATACTGCAAGTCCTGGAGGGCAGATGCCCAGCAAGTTCTGCCAGGGCAGTACCACGATGGCTTCTCTGTCATAGCGGACCACAGCTGTGTCCTCTCCAATGAAGTCTGGATGTCAGGCTGGGGAAAGGAGGCACTCTTTCCCCTGGACACTCTCCCTGAATGGGCCTGACCCAAGCAAAGAAGCCCTTTATAAAAGAGATTTGAAGCAAGAGAGATTTTGCTCCTGGCCTTGAAGAAGTGAGCTTCCATGTTGTGATTGGGTCTTTGTGAAGGTTTGTGAGGAGGTGGTCACATGGCTGGAAAATTCTAGTAGCTTTATAGTCACCTGCTGACAGTCAGCAAGTGAAGGGGATTCCAGTCCCAAAGCTGCATGAAAATTAATTGGATTTTTCCCCAGTCAAGCCTCTGATGAGAACTCAGCCCCAGTCAACATCCAGATTGCACCCTGGTAAAAATCTTGAAGTAGAGAATCCTAAAAGCTGTGCTCAGACCCCTAACCCAGAGAAACTATGAGATAATAAGCCAGTGTTATCTTAAGCTCTTAAGTTTGTACTAATTTGCTTGATAGCAATAGAAAACTGTAGAAAGCTGTAATAAAATCATGGGACATATTTTTCATCAGCTCATTGGAGGGAAGGAAAGAAAAAAGAAAATATTTTCTGAAATCAGACCATGGTTTTCCAAATGAGAGTGTCAGGTCCACTGCCAGTGTGTGCTTGTCCAGGAAGTGGGAGAGCCCCGCAGAGCAGGGCCATGATGTTCTGATTATGTTGTATTGATTACAACCCCTATTGCTACTGCTGCTAATTAACTTTCACTGAATGCTTATTTGACATGCCAGGCATATTTTAAATGAGAATGTATTATTTTTATAGTAAAAGATAAATTATTATTGAAAAAGAAAAGACTAGAAATGGTTTATTTTTATTGATTACAACTAGGTATATTGGAAATGACAGTTCATGGGTTAATTTCACAGAATCTTTCAAAACAGGTGTGTGGAATTTGGCTCGAGAGCGGTATTTTGTAATAAGATAATTTGTTAAAAGCAGAGAAGGGGTAAGAGTGGCCTCTGGTGGGAGTTGAATTTTGTGATTAAAATACATAATGTCCTACCTGTGGCAGACGCAGCTCCGTGGTCATGAAAGGGAGAAATACTGGGAGAGGGAGGAGGAAGGAAATACTCAGCAGGCCGGCCAAGGCTGAGCTGCTAATGGGGTAGAAGGGTGCTGGATAGTCTCCTTTGCTGCTATAACAAGTTATCACACACTTAGTGGCTTGGCAAGTGTAGATTTATTATCTTGCAGTCTTGTTTGGGAGCCTGGATTGGCCCCTCACATTCCTATGATGCTGGTTTCTTCAGGCTGGAATTGAGGTGTCAGCTGCCTGCGCTGTTATAAGCGGCTCCTGGGAGGTGACTTTACTGTCCTACTATGCTTCTGTTACTGTCTACTATTCTACTACTAGCAGTAGGTCTCAAAAACAATGTACATACCTTAATTTAAAAAAATATTGCTAAAGTTCGCATCATTGGTTGGGTCTTTTTTCTTTTTAATCTTAGGTCTCTCAGGTCCCTGTTTCCTGGCTGGCTGTCATCTGGAGGACATCCTTAGCTCCTGGAGAGCCTCTCTCTGGTCCTCATACATGGGCCGCTCTATCTCAGAGCCAGAAATACTGTATCAAGACCTTGTCACACTTGGACTCTCTGCGACTTCTCCTTCCGCCATATCTGACTCCAGCCAGAGAAACCTCTCTGCTTTGAAAGGTTGATGTGATGACAGTGGGCCAATCTGGATCATTTGGGATCATCTTCCAGTCCTAAAGTAGGTAACCTAATTGCACCTGCAAATTCTTTTTTTCCCATGCAATGTAGCACATTCTTAGCTTGGGACACGGGCATCTTTGGGGCCGTTATTCTGCTCACCACAGATGCACTCTTGGGAAGCAGTGGTCAAGTCGAGCACACGGCTCCCAAACACCTTCAGCATGATTTAGCTGCTTCCTATATTGAGCCAGAGGCAGGGGTGGCAGTACGTGCCCTCTCACATGGGAAACGGAGGTTCAGCACATGCCGTGGGCTTTATTGTGTGGTTGAAGCCCAGGTTCGGTCTGGCTCTCCCACGGCTACATACCAGCCGTGTACGGATGTGCATGTGGGCCCAACCTTGCATATGAGGGTCTTGGGGAAAAGAATCTCCTACTCTTTTTGATAAAATGAGGATAAGAAAATTCAACGAGTGATAAATTGAAGAATAATGACACACTTTGCTGAAGTCTTATGGTGATTAAATATGATAATCCATGTAAAGGCCTTGCACACAGCGGTGCTAAACAGAACTTAGTTCCTTCTCATCCTCTCCTATGCTCACAGGAACCTTCCACGAAATGAAATTTTGAAGAAAACAGGAAAAATACTGTAGATGCCTACTATATTAGAGAGACGGCTAGTACTCAGTTTCTACCTGGTGATTCTCAAAAGTTGTGAACCTACTTGAAGACATTAAAAATATACACTATTGAAATATCCAATAGTTAGGCATCTGGACAAATAAACGTTATAATTTATACATGTGAAATACAACATTGAAATAAATCTATGAAGTGTCAGTAAATCAAGTGGAAAGATCTTTGATAATTTTTTTCTATGTATGGAATGGCTAAAAGTGGTTTATTCTGAGTTTACAGATGTGTAAAAGTTCATAAATAATTCACACAATAGGACAATTGAGAATAATTTGAAGCCTATTACATCAAGCACTATTGTTTGTTATAAATATCTACATGACATTGGAACTCCAATTTCTTCTGCGACCAAGCATTAGAATTACTACTTGGCAATTAAACCAGTGTCTCAACGATGTTTGCTCAGACAATACATGTAAGAAAGGGTTTCATGAAAACCGGTATTCTCGGTGGCAGCGGGAGAGTTCCCGGGCTCTAGGATGTCGTGCTTGAGGGAGGATCACGAGAAGGTAAACTTCGGCCGCTCTCTGATGCTGCTCTCCTCTGAGAAGTGGATCTTAGTTCTTGCTTCCCAAAGCCTCAGGCTCCTCTCATTACACAGTGAAATTTTCTGTTGGAACTTCCCTCACTATATTTTTGGGGTTTTTGGTTTGTGTGTTTCTGTTTCCCCCATTGGACTGTGAACTCCTCACATGTAAAGACCACATATATCACCTCTATTTGTAGTTCTAGCTTGGTTTTCTGGGTTAGAGCTGGCCCTCAGGAAAGCCTGGCAGTTAAAGGCACTGAAGGACTTGAGTTGCAAGCGGAGAGTAAGAAAAGGATTTAAGACCACGAGGGTGGACACGGGCTAACTCACAGTACGAGGGCGAAAGGAAGCCTGGGGACAGAATAGGAGAAGTGCATCTTTCTTCTCAAGTACCTCACCCTGGCCTCTAGGTTTATTCAAATTTAGTTCGTCTATTGAATCTGGAATACACACCACCATATTTTTTCAGAAGTATTTTCAGTTGTTTAACAGTTCAAAATCAGCAATAATCATACTCATTTGAAAAACAAGAAAAGAAATAATAAATGTAAAAAAAGAAAGAAGAAAAGACCCATGTCCACGATCTACTTATTTGAGGCTGTGCTCAGAATATTGAAATTGAGAGCTAGATGTACAATAAGGCACATACTTGGCTTGTTTTTTTTTTTTTTTAAGAAAATCTGCAGTTTTTTTCCCAGAGTAATTGTTTTGTAAGGCTGAGGACACACGTTACCTGCTGGCACCTGGCTCTGAAAGTGTGAAAACCTAAATCTCAGAACAAAAAGCATTCAAGTTCAGCATCCCGTTTGGACGACGTGTGTGGCTGCACTGACGATCTGGGCCACGCTGGCTGCTGGTTCTAACTCGGCGAGCTCATCACACAGGTTGTTCAGAGCAAGCGCCTGGATATTCACTCTTAATAAAGGCCTGTGAGATTATTCCTATGTCCTGAGACTTTCATAAACAACCAACAGATGACACCTGGTGATAATCAGAAACCATCATTTCAGTCAGTTAGAATATATTCCATGTCATGCCCAATCCGGCGAACTGGACCAGCAAATGCCTGACTATATATATAGTGTGTGTGTATATATATTTCTCCCTAATTTATCATCTTGCCACTATTCTGGACTTTTTCACTACATACGGTTTCAAGCATGATCCTTTACTTGTCTGCTCGCTTATTATCTTCTCAAAATTTAGGAGGTTGAACATACTAAACCACAGTAAAAAGAAAAGCATCTGAATCCTTGTTGTAATTCCCAGTTAAAAAAATATCTTCCACCAGCAAACATGTTCAAGATGTTATTTAGCACTCATAAAATATTAATACGTTCAAGCTTAGTCATTTTATGGGACCATTCAGAGGTTGGATGAACTTATTGTTTCACTTTCTATTAAATATTTGAAGAGTTCATGCTCTGTAATAGCTAAATTCTTAATAAAGGCATTTGCATAAGAGTGCAGTGTTCTTTCAAAACCAGGCGTGACTTTGGGCCTTAATGCCCTGTGACTTATGGCAAGAGTTTTGGATAGTCATACAAAGTTCACTTTTTAATATACAACGAGAATGGCCAGTTGATTTTCCAGAGTGAATTCTGGCCTCCAGCTTAACAAGATTCACATTTACTTATGCCCTAGAACAAATAGTCTTCTCCACCGCAATCTAAGTGTGATAGTGATTTCCGCAGGTGCACAGGAACGCAGCACTGCGCTGGAGCCCACGCACCGTACATGTCTCAGACAACTGAACAACGAGGTAGAATTACTCATGAAATGGCACTTCCTGTCGCTATGGGCCAGATACTGCTAAGTGACGAAACACCAAGCCAAAACAGAAGCATGGCTCCTGCTGCAAGCATTTCTCTGTTGACTAAAATGGAAATGAATAATCACTTTGCATAGGCTACATATCGTAGTAGGTGTACACAGAAAGTCTTCTGGGGACCCGGGGCAGGGAGGAACTAGTTCTGCCTGGAGAGAGCAAGGCATATTCAGAAATGACATTTCTTGGAAAGTTCATGAAGAGGTAGAAGAATTAGGGTGTGGGTTGTAGATTGCTTCTCCCTCTGATTCTCAGTGTGGCGTTGAGTCAGTAATGTGGACTCATGGATTGCCATGCCGTTTTGTGTGCATTTGCTTCCTCATTTGTAAAATGGGATAATAAATCCAAGGTCACTGATGTCAGCTCAACTCACAGGACTGATGTCATTATCAAAGGAAATGTTTGAGACAATGTTTTATAAACCCTATGACAACACACTTGCAGGAGATTATATCAGAAAGGTAAGTTGGGGACAGATCTCGGGGATGCTTCATACCACATAAGCAGTATGTACCTTGTCTTGTAGATGGTCTTTATTTTGTCGGTCATTTTTGAGATGGACAATGAATGTGGAAGAATGTGTAAAAGAAAGTATAGAAGGTGAGAATAAAAGTCCAGGAACCCGTTGGGGATTATTGTAAAAGTACTGATTGGAGATCATAATTGCCTAAGCTTGGGTAGTAACAAAAGAAATGGAAGGAAAAGGTGAGTCGGAGCTAAATTGATGAAGGAGCGGCAATAAGACTTGGTAACTGAATTAATGTGGGTGACAGATATGAAAGAGGAATCAAAGATGACCACATGTGTAGAACGATGCTGTGGCCATTAACCCAAGGAAGGCCCCTAAGGAGTGTGGGGAAGGTGAGTAACATGCTCAGATGTGTCTGGACTTCTGTGTGGCAGGCACAAGGATCGGGCTCGAGAGACAGACGGGGGATTCACCAGTGCAGATGTTAATGTTTTAAAAAATTAAACCAAATCAAAAAGATAGGACTCAAACCCCAACTTTGGTGATAATTAGGGAGCTCCACTACAGATCCCAGAAATGTCATGAATTTTAATGCCTTTGGGGAAAGTGGTTTCTATTTTAACTCTGCTTGGAATCACTAACTTGAAAACTTTACTCAGTAAAATGATAGATCTTTGAGGAGGTGAATTTCATAATTCCAGAATTTACCTTTTTAAAAGCCTGTATGTGCAGGAAGAGTCCAGAAGACACTGCAGTGAGCGATGCTTGAGGGTTCGAAAAGCGTTCAGGGTCAGAGCATCATGGCAGGTGGGCAGCGGGAAGACGAGGAATCCAGGAGCAAGGGTGGTTGGGAGATGCAGCAACCCAGCAGCCATCGAGCTCAGAGCAGATGCTGTCAGATGGTATCAAAGCCCCAAGCACTGAATTTTGAATTTGAGGGCAGTTTGTCTTGATTTTGAGACAAGTTTTGCATGATGGAAACAGGATATCAGCCTTGGAAAAGGACTGAACACTATTCATGAACATTCAATCTTCAGATACAAGGAACCAAACCTGGGCATGTGGAGGAGCCTGGATCTCAGCACCAAGCAGAAAAGGATCTATTTTTCACATCCAGCAGCCAGGACAGCTGGTGCCGAGGCACAGAGTGTTCATCCTTGTGACCTTGCTTGCCACTCAGAGTGTAGTTCATGGCTAGGCGCACTGACATCCATGAGGGCTGGCTAGAAACGGAGAAGGAACAAAGACCAGATGTTCCTGGGGCTTCCTTCCAGCTCTAGTCTTGCGATATGAGAACTGGGTTGGAGTTTGTACTGGGGCATGTTGGGAACTAAGGATAGGTAGGTAGGTAGATTGGATCCACCTTTTTTAAAGAAGGCAAATAGAGAATGAAGACTGAAGCTGTTAAAAGTCATGAAAGGATGCAGAGAGCGCATTTGATGATGGGCCCAGAGAGGCATGAGAGACGTCAGAGGGGAGGGAGAGGCAAGGGTCCTGAGCTCATGTCACTGGGGAACAGGTATACCAGCAGCCCGGGGAAGCACGTTTAGAGGGAGAAATTTGCGTAGGAGGAGGATTGTAAATTTCATAAACCATCATTTAAAAAATATCACAAAGGAATTTGAAATCAGTGCTCCATTGTAATCCATAGTGACATATTATAATACAGTAACCTAAATTTAGGGGTAATTTTTTCATAAAATGCTGACTTTTTTCCAAATTCCTCACCAGAGGCCGCAAAGAAAATACATTATAATATTTATGCAGATACACAAATAACATTTTATATCACATGGTGCTTAAAATGTTGGTCCCTTAGAAATGGCTAAGAAGAACATTGAACAACGTTATTTTTTTACTTAAAATAAATGAGGATAAAATATTATTCCTGGGAGACAGAGTATTTCTATTTTTTTTCTTTCTTATTCTTTGCCACTTCATTAGAGCAGAGAACAGACTTCAAATATAAGTGGTATTGCACTAAATATGGTGGGGCCAGAGGGAAGGCATTATTTAAAAAAATCATTCTGTGGAAAACAGTTGGGATGAATCAGCCGTCTCCCTCCGTTCCAAGCCTGGATGCTGCACTGCATCCCGGCACTTTTCAGCAACCCCCTCCTGAGATTTCAAATCAGATTTCCTGGGCTCTTGCAAAGTCTCGTCTTCCACACTCCAGATTCTTTAACACAGACACATGCTTCCCTTTGTATGACTGAGAGCCTGGGTCTTAATTCTGAGCTACCTGGAGAGCCTCGCATTACTTAATTTTGCAGCAAAGATCATTAAAGCAGAAATGTCAGTGCAAAAGGCAGCCTGAACTTTTCAAGTCCAGGGCTGGGCTCCACAAGGCTCCCGCTATTGTCAGACTAAAAAGAATAATTCGCTTTGTGCAAAGGCAGCAAGAAGACCACTGCGGCTGCCACTTACAGGGACGCTGGCTTGTCATTTACTGCAGGAAACCAGTGATTAGGTTACAATAGCAACCGTAGCTTAGTGATTTGCCTTAAAAAAAAACTTTTTTTAAAAAAAGCAGTGCACAGAAACCAGCACCTGGACAGTGCGTTTTCCACCTCATCCTCAGGAGAGGAAGGATGCTCAGCCTGACAGGTCACGGACACCTCTACGGAGAATTACGGGTTTTCATCCTAAGGATGCATAATGGTTGCTAATTTGCTGGAGCAAGAGATTCATCGCCGAGTTTCACATCGCAAAGCTGGGTCCGGAGCGCCCATCCGTCCCTTTGTCCCTCCATCCCTGGCACTGTTTGTCAGCAAAGACAGGTCCTGAGAGCAGGGAGAGCTGGTGGCCCACTGGTCCCTGTGGGGATGCCTGATCTGTGACCATCCACGGGGTTCCTCTGTCTTGTGACTGCTTTTATTCCCTCTGAAACGTTAATAAAGCAATACTGCTTAAACATGCTTATACCGGAGGGTTTAATTAAACAAACACAAACCAACAAATCAAGCCCGCTTGACAGTAAAAGTTAATTAAATTATTACCGAAGGATCACCTAGTAGTTACATGCATAGGGGAAAAAGAACTACAAAACGAAAAATCTGAAAACAAATTGAAAAGAAACTCCTCATCTTACCAGCAGGAAATTTGAGGCTTAGATAATTGGAAGGATTTTTTCCCCAGATAAAAACATCAGTCAGCGACAATGTGGCACCACAGACATCTGAATGCTTTGCATGCAGCGTGTTCTGGACAAGGCTCTGGGGGCACAAAGGAAGGCCCCCGCCACTTGTCACGAAGTTCACAGGGGAGGAAAGAGAACCGTGCGTGGACAATGGCGGTCCCTCCTCGAAATGAGACGGGAGCTGGGCCTCTTCCCACCGCACCATGTGGCCTCCATCATCCACTACTCTGCTCACAGAATCTCATCAAATCTGTTACCACATATTTATTTTCATTAATAAATATGTATTAACAGCCACTAAGAACAAGAAGAGAGACCGCCAGTCAGGAATCCACAGCCGGGGGATGACACTAGTCCAGACACAGTGCAGAAGAGAGGCCTCAGAAGGTTCCAGAAGGCGCACACCAAGCTCTCCAGGGCTTTAACAGAAGAGAAAAAAAAAATTCTTTGAGTTGGAGAAGCAGGAATTTCTTCATGGACGAATAATATTTGAAATGGATCTTGCAGGATGGATAAAATATCAAAGAGAGGGGCGGCTACAGCTTAGGCAGAAGGAGGAGGGTCTTGTAGGGGAGGTGACAACTGGAGCGTCTGTGAAGGCACAGGGGCCAGAGAACTCACGGATGCTCAGGGGCCCCCAGGGGCCTCGTTTGTCAGGAGGACACAGAAAAAGGAGAAGTGGAAAATAGAAGCTGAAAGCTGGATTGACGCTCGGCTGTGGTGGGAGGTAAAGGCAGCACTGTGAGCTCATTTTTGGAGACTGATATGATTTTTTGACATTTCTAAGCAGGAAAATGGATGTTCTTAGCTTTTTGATTTAGGAAATTTTAACGGACTCAACTAGACAGGCCAAACTGGACGGGGTTAAATATATAAATCTTCGTTGCAGCCTTTTGGTCACAGTGCCTCACCTTCTCACTGCATAAATAATACAATTCTGCTCTCATTGTTCCCTCAGATGATCACTTCCATACATTCCAAGGATTAGAGTCTTACAGCTGCTGACGCACAGGCACTCCAAACGTAGCTAAGCCAAACCGCTGCTATCAACGATGGGAAAACCGAGTCAGAGGTAAGTAGGGCGGCTTTAAGTGGTATTTCCTGTTATACCTGCAAAACAAACGTTTTTGCAGTATACAGCACACTCCACGTCGAGAGTGCTGTCTGTTCTCCGGCCAGCAGCTCTCCTGTCCTGTCCACGGTGTAGCCGGAGAAGGATGCTATCCCATCCCCTTTCTTGGGGAAACCGATTCACTGATGCCACTTTGGCACAAATGTGAATCGACTGCACATTCTAAGTAGAGTCTAGAAATACACTGCATTGCTCATTGCTGTTCATCCCTTTGGATGCTCTGACATAAGCAATATTTCATAGCTCACGTAAACTCATAGAAGGTCAAATATTTAAGCTGAACGCATATGGTCAATAGGCTGACTTCGAAATTCCATTTACGTTTCATTTTAGTACCGCCTATGGTGTGGTCCACTTCGGTACTTCCTCCTTGCGTTACAACACTGCGGGGGAAGCTGGGGCTGTTACGCATCTTTGGCTAAAGAGGGGCCCTCTAAAAACCAAGGAAGGGAGGCACAGTGTGGACATAAGCGTGTGTAAGACACGAAGCTCTCTGTATTAAAATGCTTACTATCTGCCTGCCCGTACCCCTCCCCCTTTGAATTAAAACAACCTCCGCAAACTGGCTGGAGCCGAAGGGAGGAAACAATGTTTGGGCCAGAAATAAACGTCAGAAGACAGCAAACATGATGGGACTGAAGAGTAATGTTTCAAATACGAAATGTGTGTCAGGTCTCAGCTGCGAATATTTAACCAGATAAATGTGAAAAGCAAAGAAATAGGAGGAGAAGCTTCTTTTAAAGAGATTGACCTCCAGCGTTTCAGATTGTGCTCTTAGCTCTGGACTCCCACTCTTTCTGAATCCCCCATTGTGTGTGTGTGTGTGTGTGTGTGTGTGTACTGAAGTATAGTCAGTTTGCAATGTTGTGTCAATTTCTGGTGTACAGCATAATGCTTCAGTCATAGGTGAACATACATATATTATTTTTTACCGTAAGTTACTGCAAGATACTGAATATAGGTCCCTGTGCTATACAGTATGAACTTGTTTATCTATTTTATATACATTAGTTAGTATCTGCAAATCTCAAACTCCCAGTTTGTCCCTTCCCATCTCTTTCCCCCACCCGGTAACCATAAAGTTTGTTTTCTATGTCTGTGAGTCTGTTTCTGTTGTGTAAATAAGTTCGTTTGTCTTTTTTTTTTTTTTTTAATTCCACATATAAGTGATATATGGTATTTTTCTTTTTCTTTCTGGAATCCCCCATTTTTTGTTTTTACATATCTTCTTCCAAGTCTTTGTTCCAGGAGGGTAAGTGAGAGGCGAGGCCAGCTCTCAGTAAGTGAAGGGATTCCATTTACGCGGAAGATCATTAGAAACAGAATACAAGGTGCTTCGATCGCGGAGCCTACGCTGCAAGCCTGCTCCCCTGGACCTTGGGCCGATGCGCTTGGTGCTGAGAAACATACACCTTGCAGCTGCGATCTGACAGTGATGCACATCACTATCGCTGTCATCTTTACTCCAGTGCGTCTACTATTAACACTTAAAGGTCGGCGCCGCCCCCGAAGTGAACATGGGAATTCAACCGCATTCAGGGTTGGGGACGTGAAGTGAAACATACAGGAGGCAATGTAATCCCAAATACCCGCCAGCCAGCCTCGTACGGCCTCAGCAATTTATTTGGAGTCCTGCAGTCAAACTTATCTTCACTCTCAGATACTGGGCAGGTGTAATATTAAGAATAAATTATTTTAAATCCCTTCACTCCATGGGAAGAAAAAAAAGGAAAGAAAAGAAGAACATTGTGCAAAAGCAACATCTTGTAGCCAGGACTTTTCTGAGACTGAAGAGTGGGCACCAGCCATAGATTTTTAGCTCCGTGCAGAAGGTACTAAAAAGCACTCAACTTGTTTGCAGCCTGGATTTGTCTGCAGAATTTGGGGAAGAAGTAACTGCAAATGTCAAGGAAAGACCTCAGTTCAGTTCAGTTCCTGGTGCTTTCCTGTGACATTCCCTGTCCTTGATGAGATGGGACTGGATAGAGGGGCTTAGACTGGCTGACCCACAGCCAAAATTAATGATGAATGAGGCACACAGGGAATGCTTCGTTGATATTTTAAGTTGAGCCATATTCCTTTGGATTCTGTCCATAGTGTTTTATTTTATTTCACCAATTTGTAATTTATTACAGTGACAACATGAGTTGTCATATTTTGGCTTGTAGTTATTACAAACAAAAAGCCTTACCCAGAGTCAGCTTTCTCCAGAATCAGGATTCAGTCATCTACACCCTCATTTTAGTCAGTTTCCATCTTCTTTACGCTTCCTTGACAATATAAAAGGTCAATGGTGATTTTTCATGAAGTTACATAGAAGTGTCAAAACTGCCTTCTCAAAGCCTACAGTGCATTAAGGGTCACGCACACTGTACTGCAGGGAGAGTGGGGGCCGGCCAGGCGTGTCTGAGCTGGGTCGAGTCTGCTGTCTCACACCCAGTAGAGCCAGTGACAATCTGCAGAGACGTCTTCACCTCTTCTCAGTCGTGTCTTGAGAAACCATGCCCCGTTATGCTCCATCCTAAATAAGCTTCCGTTCCTTCCACTCATCTGTCCCTCTCCGCATTCACTCCCACGGGCTGGACATCCTTGATCACGTAGCTGGCTCTTACGGAGTCTTCACCCCGGAGCTCCGTTCTCCACCCCGTCCTCCTCTCTGACTGCCAAGGTCGTCTTACACAGTAAAAGGTCAGTTATGGTGACCCCCTCCCCCTCTCCAGGGTCTGCAGGGTTGAGCTGTAACTCTTGGGCGTGGTCATGAGCCTCTTCTAAACCTGGGGCTTTATTCGCTGGTTTTCTCTGTAGACATCCTCCTCTGAATGCCTCGTCCCCTTTCCCACACGCACCACACGGTTCACTGCTTCACGCATGTGTTTTTACTGTGTTTTCTGCCTGTTGTTTTGTCTCTTCCTAAACGCAGGTACTTGTCCCTTATCCATGTGGTGAGGAATTATCTATCTTTCAGGACCCATTCGTCAAGATACAGTGTCCCCGCTGTGTCTCTGTGACGCCTGCGTCCAGCTAGCTCGGCCAGCGGTCCTGCGGCAGGGGCTGCGGGGACAGCGCCGCACCGCGGCCTGACACACCTGGGCTCGGGCCCCAGCCTGGCCTCTGTACTAGTCAGGTGGTCCTAGCAACTTACTTATCCTTTCCTGGTCTCAGTGTCCTCACTTACAAAGTAGAGATCGTAATACTAGTTGTTTCTAGGGTGCCGTGGGTCTTAAACTGCGTTAATACACGCAAAACACTTGTCTCCGTGCCTGGGACAAGGCCAGCTCCTAATAAGCCAAACTAATTGCTACTATTATGTCTGTCATTGTAGTTTTGTGCCGTAGTGTGGCTGTTTAACATGTCTCTTCCCTGCTGGGTTGTGCATTTTCTAAGGGAGGAAACGCACCTTCTACCTAGCATTTCTAGCACACAGCATGGGGCTAGTTTATAAAGCTGGTGCTAAGGTCACAAAATAAAGTGCAGATACCTAGTTCAATTTGAATTTCAGATAAATAAAGAATGAATTTTAGTATAAGTTTGTCCAAAACATTACACGAGACATACTTGAAATTTTAAAAATATATTCAAAATATCTAAAATTCAAATTTAATCAGGTGTCCTGTATTGACACGTGCTAAATCCACCAACTCTAATTGATGTGCTTCGTTTAAATGGCTTCCCATGTCAATTTTTCGAGATGAGGTATTATAAAAGGCTCTCATGATGATGTGAAGCGTTTACTGCTGACGACAATGCGGGACATCACTCTTATTTCCTTTGTGGCTCTCCAAGGTTTACCAGTGCTTCACTGGGGATCTCACCATTGTGAAAGCAATACAAAGCCAACTGGAAAAAAATCTATATATATGTCACTGATACACATACCCCCTCACCTGAGTAAGGAAACTAACAAAGTAAGGTAGAAGGACGAAGTATCATTTTCTTGAACCTTAGTTTCCTCATCTGTGAAATGGTCCTAATTATAACACCCGCTACATATTTTAACATTGGTTAAGAAGTCAATTAAATAGAAAGAATAATGGAAAGAAAGAAAAGAATAGGTATATACAAAGATATTCTTATTTTCAAACCTGGCACTTATTTTAGCCAAATCTTTCTTGCAGATTTGTCTGGGTTTTCATATTTATATTTTTCAGACACGGAAGAGCCTATTGTTATGGACCAGATATTCACCATGGTGCGATGGCGATAACACTGTGGAATTTGAGAAGACAAAGTGGAATATGAACAGATAGAAGACTGAGATCAGGGCAGACTGGTCTAAACTCCAGTCCGTCCCTTGCTGTAAGTGAGAGGCTGGGGAAGTCTCTTACATCTGAGTCTCCGTTCCCTCGTCTGTAGGATGGAGACGGTAATGCTGACACAGCCCTGCTCGGAATCCAGTGTAAAAATGGCATAATATGGAAGGTGTCCAGGCTGATGCCTGGCCCTCTGCAGATGCTCAACAAAGGCTAACCTAGCACTTTTTTAAGTTCAGAGACATAGGTCGATTGTGTTAGTTTTCTTTTCCTGCATAACAGATTGCCACAAAAGTGGTGGCTTAAAATCAAGCCCCCTACTTTGGCTCACAGTTCTGCAGCCCTGAAGTCCTGCACGCTGAGCTGCATGTTCTGCTCAGGCTACTACGAGGCTGAAAGCAAGGTGACAGCCGGAAGTTCTTGTCTGCAGACTCTGGGGGAAAATCCGCTTCCAAGTTCATTTTTGTTGGAAAAATACAGTTTCTTAGCGATATAGGATTAAGGCCCCTGCTATCTTGTTGCCTGTCTACTGGAGACGTTTCTTAATTCTTAGAAGTTACCAGAATCCCTTGCAACATGTCCCCTTCCATCTTCAGTTCAGCAAGGGGACAGCAAACCTTTATTGTGCTGTAAGTCTCTGAGTTCTTTTTCTGGAAGGAGCCAGAGAAAACGCTCTGCTTTTAAAGGACTTTGGTGATTAGGTCATACTCCTGCCCCAGATCATCTCTCTGTCTCAGATGGTAAACTGTGCCAGATAACATCACCTGATCATGAGGGACAGTCTAGCACATCACAGGACTGGGGATTATGCAGAGCTTGTGTACCAGGGAGGTGGGAAGACAGGGCGGTCACCTTAGGATTCTGCCAACCATGCTACCTTCTAGCTTTGTGAATCTGCCCAAAAGGACTCTTTGACTGTCAACGTCTCTGCCCTCTGCCACACTCTTACAAATGGGCTGAACTGAGCTACGGTGATCAGCCTATTTTGAAGGGTTATTGTTGAGGTCCAAAGAAGGGAGAAGGCTGAACACTTTGTGGGCTGTAAAGTACCTCCTCTTAGTCACATACTTCTCTTTGCATAACATTTAAAAATTCTTATATTACACTGCAAACAATTTGTTTACATACCTGTCATTTTCTCCTGTGTTCTGAGATGGTTGGCAGGTATGTTGTTGACTTTTACCTTGTTATTGCCACTTTTTTTTTTTTATCATTACTCATAGTATAGGAAGTGCTCAGTAGTTTTGAGGTGAATGGACACAGTATTTTATCCCTAACTTTTCAAAGTCACTAGGGACTCAAGATGGGTATGCGTCAGGGGACGTAAATCCTTACGAAACTTTTTCTTGACAGTACTGAAAAAAATGTATACTTAGCATAGAGCAATCTGATATTTTAATTAAGTACATTGGTAAGGATGTACCAGGTACCATTTACCTTCAAACTAACCAGTCCATACATACAATGCAAATACATATGCAAGTTCCAAGCTAGTAAATTTACATTAAAAATCCTCCTTTCCTGCTTCCTTTTTATTTCTTACAACATCTCACATATTGATGCTATCAAATGGGTCTCTTACAGTAAATGCTTGAAGTTCATAAATATGAATATCAGTGGATTCTAAAGGAATCATGGCAGAAGATCTTACTCTAATTCTTTCCTTCAATTTATTTTTTTTATCCTTCTAGAATTTAGGGTCAGGACAAAGACTCGGTAAAGACACACAGCAAAATGCAATAAAATAAGCATGGATTTGGGAGATAGACAGACCGGTTTTGAATTGTGTCTCTTTCACTTGAACGTGGCATTTCTCAGTCTTTCTTCATCTGAAAAAGTGGCAATGGTTGTCCATCCACAGATGTTACTGTGTGGAGTAGATAGAAATTTACAAGCTTACCTGTTTGCAAGCTAAATGGTAGGTTGCAAATAAGTTACAGCTGATGGTATTATAAACACTATCAGTAATGATGGTTTAATAGAGGTAAAGTCTAAGTGTGTTCTAATTAGTCATGTCAATGCTTTTTGGAACATGGCAACACTGGTTTTTTAATGCCAATTCATGAACTGTCCCAGAATTATCCACCAAAAGCCTAACCAGCCTTTGCAATTCCAAGTGACTTGCTCAAAGCCGCAGACCAGTGGCTCATCTGAATTCAGATCCGAAGAGGTGCTAACTCTTTGCTCTTCTCCTTCAGGCCCAGCCAGCCCAGGAATCCCACTGGCCCAGGGCTGACTTCCCTTCAGTCAGTGTAGAACCATCATCTGTGTAGTCACAAACTTTCTTACAAGTTTAAAAATGTACTTTGGAAAGCCAGAACATAGAATCTTTATAAAAGATCTTTATTTTCCCCTTCAAGCATCTTCCTGAAACAGCTAGCTAGAAGAGACACATCGCCCTACACAAAACCCACACAAGAATATCAAAATCTGTTTGATAATGAATTTAAATTAAAAAAAATCTGTACGCTAAAATCATTTTTATTTTTAATTTTTCCCTCTTTTTCCAAATTCATGGACATAATGTTTCTTATTGCAACTCAGAAACATCCCAAAATAGCTGCCAAAATCTTACAAATAAACATTAAACCAAGGCTTTTGCAGTACAAAAATAGTCTTCACTTCTGCTCTAAAGGTTGGTTGCCCTTCTCAATCTTAGCTAGGGCTGGGCCCCCACTGGCAGCTTAAGCATGCAGTCACGTTGAAATCAGACTAACTTTTCTATCTGGAAAAATTCGTACGTACAGGAGCTTGTGCCTCCAATCTCAAATATGTATGTGTATTTAAAAAATTCTAAGAAGAAAGTCAGATTACAAGGAGGAGATTGAAAACTACAGATGAAATGGATTTAATTATCATGTAATGCATCATTGATTATTGCCCCAGAAGTGTTCCATGATTATTATTATGTTTAAAAGCACCAACAGAAATTATTACTATTTTGTTTAAATTGCCCTATAATTAAGTAAGGAGTTTTCTTTATCACAACTAACATTTATGATCCTTGTTACAAGGTATAGACTCTCTCTCCTACTCTCTTTCTTCGAGGTATTGAAATTCTACATCTGATTTATCTGAAATGAAAAGACAGATCATTATATTAGTGTGTCATTGAACCAAGCCCTGAAATGTCCATCTTGATTGCAATTCTTTTCCTACCAATTTTTCTGCTGCATAATAGAAGAATATCCCCATTTTGGTTCGTGTAGAATAGGGAAAAATTAAATTTGACCACAGATAAACTAACACAATTTTGTATTAGGTCCCTCCACCTTACATACGAAGTGAAAGGCAGAAGGTTAAATTTCTGTTTTTCCTTATGACTCGCTACAAAGCCTTAGAAGTCAGTCTGTGATGCGGCCCCTGCTTCATTTCTTACCACTTGTCCTTTGGTTCTAGAGAGACTGGCTTCTTTGCATTCCTGCAGGATGCCAACGTCTCCCGTCTTTTAGCCTCCAGGTGTTTGTGTTGCTGTGCCTTTGACGTAAGGTTTCATGGGAGACAGATCTGCACGAGTCTCATGTGTTATGCATATTTTATGAGGGGAGCACTGACTGCCCTGTATGTTTGTGGAGCAAATGACCCTGGAATGTAGAGACATTGTCTCCCTCTGGAGGAAGGCGTAGGCATGCTCGCTGCCCGTTATAAAATACGTGGGCTCCCTAATCTCGGACTCACTCTTCTATAATTAAGGACACGCCATTTGTAAGTGTCCTCTACTCTTCTTTGAATCATCTTATGGGATTCGAGGCTTGGGCACCTGGCTGCCTCACATGTGAATCTGCAAATAAAATCTCAAATCCTTCACAGACCTTAACAGTGTCAGTTTTAAGATAGGATGTTGACGGATATATAACTGTCTGGAGGAGGAAGGATAGTAACTAAACAGCTTAGTTTGTCAAATGGGAAGGGTGTACGGAAGAGCACAGCTGACCAGCCCCAGCAGGAGACATTAAAGTGGCAGCTCTCCATGTGTGGGCAATTTCGTTCATCAGGTAGACCCTACGATAAGGGTCTGTTCTGTGCTGACACTGACTGGGACGGTTTAGCTACTGGAATAGGACAGGCAGATTCTGTGCGATGGAGTGAGAACAAACCCAGCACCTGAGATGGGAGGACCCCAGCCCCCAAAAGGAATAGGGGAAAGAAGGACATCAGTGATCTGTGTCTTTCACAGTTGTCCTTGGGACCTTTCCCACAAGGCAAACGACTTGAGACAGCGTCCCTACACTGTTGCCAGTGCCTCAGATTTAGGTGACGGCTAGGGCTGCAACCTTCGACTCGGCAACTCTGGTTACTGCTGGACTGCCATTCCCGTAACTTTAGTGAGAAATCTATCAGAGACAAAAAAGGGTGCCCCAGATCCTGCACTTCCTGTGCAAAGCGTCTGCCAACACCCCTGTTTGTGTATCTTCTCCACCCCCATTCCCCTCGCCACCACTCAGTCACCAGGAGCAAACATGCATCACCCCCTGGTGAGGTGGGCAAACGGGACAGGCTAGACAGCATATTTCCCTCATTCAGCTACTCCCCAGACAAGCACCAGACACAATTCTTTAAACTGAACTGGACAGTCTAATGCCTTTGAGCTGGGGCGGGCAGGGGGCGGTGTTCATTTTGGATTCATCCTAAGCCTTCTGACTTATGGAAGTGTTGGGGTTCCTCACAATTTTAAATAACACTTTCTTTCCAGGTACATGTACCAAGATACACTTGTGTAGGACCCAGGTGTTGACTCGCCCTCCCCACAGAAGCATGAAGACTTAGAGTTGTCAAAAGAGACCTTCAGGTGTTTAAGAAAACCAAAGTAGATTGGTATCGCTAAGATGATTGGAGGTGGGGAACTTCACGGAGAGAGAACTGACTACTTAGGTGTAACCTGCAGGCAGTCATTCTCAGGTGGGAGTCATTTAATGAGACAAAGTCACACAGAAAGTATTTTCCACTTTGGTTGAAGTGGTCAGTGACATTGCTTCAGCCCTGGAAGGCTTTCAAGTCAACCCGAGTCACTGACCAAGGTTGTCACCAATGAGTCACTGACCAAGGTTGTCACCAATGATACAATTTCCATTGCCTTCTTCCTTGCAGACAAAGACAGAGCTTGCGCAACTACTAAGATGTTCTGCTGTACCTATATTAATGCCTCAGCAGAGCAGAAACTTAAGGAGCATTTTCTAAGAACTTTCTGTATGAACCTAGTTTTCTAAGGTAGACTTGGATGGTTTGTAGAATTTGTTCTACTGGTTGTATTTGTGATACCATGAGTCATGTTTGAGCTCAGTGATGTAAATTGGCCTTATTCTGCTACCTGGAGTCCTATTGTTAGCAGTTTTAGTTAAGTGATACAGGAAACAAATTGAATGGATTTAATCCCAGGCTCTGTCAGTAAGATTAGTCAGGGTGGCTAATAGAATGACATACTCTTGGAAAACAGGCCAGAATTAAAGACTATATAGATGTGAGGGTTGGATATTATCAGGAGTCAATTTTACATGGATCTCTCACATTTTTACACAACTTGTGAGCAAGGAAGCATTTACACTTGGTTCTAGAATATCTTTTCAAGGATGTTTGCAGAGTGAATATTTGGAAGATAGAGATAGTAAGGCCAGGCATGTTTACTGCCTATTATAAAAATTTGGATGCCTAAACTCAGAGTTTCTGCAGCCCGCTGCTTATTCAGGCACCATCTGGTTTCCTTTGTCCTTCCCTGTGAAAATTGTGGCTGGAAGAAATAGCTTCAGAAATGTAGATTCTTTGATATAGAAAACTCTAAATAACAAACTGTCCTCGAACTTTGAACTTGGAGTCATGTGCCTTCTTCCAGCATCTGTGAAACTGTGGGAAGCTAACACATTAGTATATGATAAGGATATTTCCAGATTTTCTCCATCAGCCCCTTATTATTCAGATCCCTACTCAAGTGTTGTCTCCTGAGAGAGGTCTTAGCACCTCACCCTCAGTTTTCCTCTTTCCCATGAATGTCCTTTCTTCTCATTGTAGTCCTTATATATTTTTTAATATTAGTAGTTGTGTGTATGAACAGGTGACCCTTGAACGACAAGAGTTTGAACCATGTGGTTCCTCTTACACATGGATTTTTTTTCCTGATAACTATAAAAGCAGCCCTCGAGATCCATGGATTTGCAGCCAAGAATATGGAAAGCTAACTGTAAGGGAACTTGAGTATCCATGGATTTTGATATCCATGGGGGATCCTGGAGCCCATCCCCTGTGGATACTGAGGGACAATTGGATATTGTCCCTCAATTGAATGTATGCTGTGTGAGGGCAGTAACTATGAACCCACTGTCAGTTCAGTTTCTCGTGCTCAGAGTAGGGCCAGGCATTAAGTCGGCATTCAATAAATATTGGCTGAATTTACGTGGCTTTCTTTGGAGAATCATGGGGATTTGTAAGACAGAGATTTCATATGTTCTCCCTTCTCTGTCTGGGTGACTCACACAAGAAATGTACCAGATACATGAGTATCTTTTGCTGCAGATATTTGGCTTCAATAACATTTAGCTTATTATAGAAAGAGGTGCTTTTATTAAAGAAGTTTTAGCCAAAATTCGGAACATTTCTTGTACCATAAAACGTTTAAACAATTGTAAGCAATCAGTTCACAAAAGGAACTATTATTCCATAATTTTGTCCTCCAAATCCACATGGATACCCAAGAACAACATAACTTTTCCATTAGAATGACTTTTACTGGAAAAAACATATAAATTTTCATTGAAGTAAAAACCTCTTATTGACCAAATAACTTGCTGGGCTACAATGACATGCTGTAATCAGAAGCAGAGGCTTGGATCATTTCAATGGAAAGAGTGGATAGAACTAGAGATCAAGTCACCACATCAAAACCAAAACAAAACAACATAGTTGATCAAAATCAGTTTTATAGTAAGACATACGCTACATAAGAGTCAATGGTATGATTGAATTCAAGAGACAAAAATGTAGACAGAGTGGATGAAGACCATTCTTATTTGAGTGGCTCTGCATTTAATTGCTTTTATCTCATCTTGACATTCTTAGCAATTATTGTAGTGGTGTGTTTTGAAGAAACACAGGCACAGTGAAAAACACAGATAGCTCATAATTATGTCTAATGTCAAATATTTTAATACAGACAAAACTCAAATTACTATGCCTTCTTAACAGATAAAGAAGATGACATGGGCCCATCTGTCCAGTCCCCAGAATGCACTGCCAAAGGTCACTTCAGAAAACCTAAAATAAATAATTATCATGCTGATGGTACCTCAGCTCACTGGCTAGTTGTTCTTCTTCATTAATAGGCACTGTTTCTTAAAGAAGTTTTAGATTTGCAGAAAAACAGAACAAGAAGAGCAGAGAGTTTCCATGTACCTTCACCCCCACACACCCTCGCATGTATTTCCCCGATTACTAACGTTTTGTATTGACGCACTTTCCTTACACTTGATGGACGTATTCTGATACCTCAGTATTAGTTAAAGCCCATAGCTTACATTCGGGTTCCTCTTTGTGTTCTGCATTCTATGGGTTTGCCAAATTGCACATCATATATCCATCATTACAACATCATACAGAATAGTTTCACTGCACTAAAACTGTCCCATTCTACACCTACTCCTCCTTTACCCTCCTCACCATCAGCCCCCCAGATCCTGACAAATGTCTTCTTAGTGTCTCTGTTTTTGCCTTTTCCAGAATGTCCTATAGTTGGAATGACACAGTATGGAGCCCTTTCTGACTGGCTTCTTTCACTTAACAATATGCACTTAAGGTTTCTTTTGTGACTCTTTGTGCTTTGATAGCCATGGCATTTTTCCCTTGTTTCAAATAATGTCCTTTGATGCACAAAAGTTTTTCATTTCAGGGAAGTTCAGTTACCTAGTTTTTCTTTTGCTGCTTGCACTTTCGGTAGCAAATCTAAGACTCCATTGCCAAATCCAAGTTATGAAGATTTATTCCTAAGAGTTTCATGGGTTTTACTCTCATATTTAGGTCAGTGGTGCATTTTGAGTTATTTCTGTATGTGGCGTGAGGTGAGGAGTCCACTGTCATCTTTTTGCATGTGGAATTCCAGGCGTTCCAGCATCACTTGCTGAAAAGGCTATTTTTCCCCCATTGAATGGATTTGGTACCCTTGCTGAAAATCAGTTGGCCATATCTGTATGGGTTTGTTTATGGACCATCAATTCTATCCGATTGGTCGATGTGTCTATCTTTATGCCAGTAAATTTATTTTTTTATCTTTATGCTAGTAATTTATTACTGTTTCTCTGTGGGAAGTCTTGAAATGGGAGAGTGGAAATCCTCCAATTTTAGGGTTATTACAAATAAAATTGCAATATATATATATATATATATATATATCTCCATATATAAGTCTTTGTATTGACCTTCACTTGTCTCGGATAAATACCTAGGAGTAGAATGATTCTGTCATATGTTAAGTGTATGTTTGTCTGAAAAAAATCCCCCCAAAACAAACAAAAAATGTAACCCCCCCCAGCTACTGAACTGTTTTCCAGAGTTGTTACACCATTTTATGTTCCCAGGAATGTGTGAAAGTTTCAGTTGTTCCACATTCTCATCGACACTTGATGTGATCAGTTTTTTTTTTAATAGTCCCTGAATTATTACATGCGTAAGGTATAAAGCTGTGATTCTAATTTGCATTTCCCTAGCAAATAAGTAGCAAGTAGGTGTCCCTGAAAGAGAGTGGCTTTAACATATTAGTTTTTCTCTTTGGGTTTAATCACCGAGTAATCTTTTCCCCTCCCCTAGTTTCTTTGTTTCAGTAGTTCTCTGATGCCTTCAAATAACTTCTTTTAGAAACTCAGCGTTTTCTGGTATCTCTTAATGGACGTGCTGGTCTTCTTCTAGCTACTACTTTGAACTCAAAAGCAAAATTTTTGTACAGCCCCTCATCTTTGACTTTGTAGATTAATCTTAATATTTTCTCACCTTTTCTCCCTGTTGTCTCTCTTTGTATTCGTTGTTGTTTGACTTTCTAGGAGATCCTCTTGACGGTCTCTTCTACTAATATTTAAATGTGTGTGTATTTCTTACCCTTGCTTCGTCAAAGCTTAGACAGCACCTGCGTCTACATTTGTGGGTGCAGTGCCTTCTCTTCTCGTGGATGCAGCAGATCCTTCGTCTCCTCTCAGGATATTACAGCATCTCTGATACGTGACATGTTCTTCTGCCCCTGCATCATCCCAAAGTCCTCAGAGTCCCACTTTCCGGCTCTTATTTAAAATTGCAGTGTTTCAAGCAGAGGGGAAGCCTCAAGGAGTGAACTTATAATCTGAACTGAGTGAGATTTCCTTTACTTTATTTTAAATCAATCCAGCCTTACCAGCTTCTTTCATTTTCTGCTGGCAAGGAAACTTCCCACCATTGCAACAAAAGTCTCAGTAATGACATGTACAGACCTCTGTAGGAAGAGAAAGGGGAAAAAGGAGATATGTGCATAAGTGTCCATTAAATGCTTGTTTCTGACTGTTTATCTGCAGAATTCACTGTATGAGGTTATTGAAGGGCTTTAGGGGTCTTTGCGCGCCCTGCCCACCCCAGGAAGCTGCCTCACAGGTTAGTAGGAGATCAAGGGATGCTTGTCCCATCAGATCCCTGCTGGAATTGTAGGGCAGCTTGCAGCTAGTGGAGAAGCTGCCAAATGCGTTTTAAGGGCTTTGTGTCAACAGCTGAAGTGTCTGCAATGTGATATCAAAAGTTGAATATGAAACAACTATGCTCTAAGAAATCACGTTCGCCAGGAAGATAAGAAGTCTGTTATTTCACTGAGCCGTCTTAACTTTTCCATATAAATAAGAAATTTAAAAATTGACAAAAATGAAAGCGGGACAGAAATGGCTGTAATCGGCAAAACCTATTTTGCCGAGTACACACACCACATGCTGATGTATTAGTGACCCGAGGAGGGTCAGTTATCTTTCCTCTTCCTTCGGAGCTCTCTTTAAGTAGGTATGATGTATTCTTGGACCGCCTCTGTATTTTGTTTTGGTCTGGCCAAGCTGTGGTCCAGCTGATTTTGAATATAAAAAGTGTGTGGGACAAAGACAGGAACCTGTCGGTGCTCAATTTTGTGTCTTTCAGGTATTCTGGCTCCTTAATTGTACAACTTTATTTACTGAATGTTAGAGTGAAAAGGGATTCAGAATCACATTGCGTAGCCTTCAGCTGCATAGCCGGGAAGTGGTTTATGCCAGCACCGCTGCCAGGCTCTTCCTTTGGTTATGCCCTGTGCCTTGGCAATCATGCCCTCAATGGGGCTTCACCAGATGGCCAGTCTATGCACCAGACCCAGGGCTGCGGGGGTGACCCTGCAACTCACAGCCCTGCTCTATTCCCCTCGCTGAAATGGAAGCGTTTCCCTTGGTTACAATCATTCAGAGGGGACTACGATTCCGTCAGTACTAAGACTGCAAACCCACACCTATTTCAGAGCCCATGCTCACCTCACTTTTCATTTAAATAGGAGTTGCGTAACTCCAGGCAAGTTTGTTCCTACCTTGTGCCATCTTGGTTTTATTTGTCCGTTTCAAAAGGGAGTTACAGACAAGCAGTCGCTCCTCAGTGATTGTACTTGTCTTGATTGTCCAAAGAAAAGGGAGGGCATGAATAGCTTGAACCATTATTGTTATAATAAAACCATCGTCAACATCATCATTTTCTTCTCATTTACAATGGCTGTCATGTAAGTATATTTTTTCAATATACAAAATATATTCATTAAGTGTCTCCCTTAGGGCAGGCACGGTTCTAGGAACAGAGAATACAGTGGTTTACAGAATGAAAAGTGTTCCTACTCTCCTGAAGCTTTTATACTAGTAAAGAAGATAAACAACACAGAATCTTTCATTAAGTAAGTACTTCCTGATATTGATCATTTCTAGGTAGAAAATTGAGCATGGCAAGACTAGGGCCAGTATTTTACATAAAAGTGAAACATTTGAGCTGAACCCTGAGTAAATGGAAACTTTGGAGAAGAGCATCCAGACAGAAAACATAGCAAGTGTACAACTCCTGAGTGAGATGTGAGGGAGAAATGCTGAGGATTACAGACCAGGATGACTTGAGTGTGGTAAAAAAGGGAAGAGAGCAGATGCTTGGAACTGAGGATGGTTGTGTAAGCAAAGGGCAGATCATACAGGTCTTTGTGGAATATAGTAAATTAGATCAAATTAAATCAAAGTATTCCCCTGTTAAAAATTTGCTAAAAAATTCTCATACACCAGTAAGAGAATCCTCATGTATTAATATATGAGAAAAACTTAAGCAGTTGTTCAACAAGAGAGTGCTTTGGTCTAATCCTTTTAAAAGGTTATTTGTGTTGGTAAGGATGTGGGGAAATTGGAACTCTTGTGCACTGTTGGTGGGAATGTAACATGGTGCAGCCCCATGGGAAACAGTATAATGTTTACTCAAAAAATTAAAAATAGAATCATCATATGATCCAGAAACTCCACTTCCTGGTAAATACCCCAAAGAATTGAAAGCAAGGTGTCAAAGGGATATCTGTGTCTGTATGTTCATAACAGCATTATTTACAACAGCCAAAAGGTGGAAACAACCCGAGAGTCCATCAACAGGTAAATAAACAAAACGTGGTTTATGCATAAATGGAACATTATTCAACTTTAAAAAGATAGGAAATTCTGACACATATCGCAACAGATGAGCCTTGAGGACACAATGCTAAGTGAAATAAGCCAGTCACACTAAGACAGACACTATGTTTCCACTTAATATGAGGCACCTAGAGTAGTCAAATTTATAGAGACAGGAAGTGGACAGGGGCTCAGGGGAGGGGTAAATGAATTGTTTAATAGGCACAAAGGTTTAGTGCGGGCTAGTGGAGGAGTTCTGGAAGTAGACTGTGGCGACGGTTGTACGACGATATGAACGTAGCTAGCACTGTCCACTGAAGAACGGTCGAGGTGGTAAATTTGACGCTATGTGCACATTGCTACAATTCGAAATTTGTAAGAACTGGAAGAGTAAAATGTTGCTCTTTGTGTGTGTTTGCTTGTTTTAGCACAGGTTGCAAGAAGACAAACATGAAAGCATGGAGACCTGGTAGGAAGGTAAGCATATTTCATTTCCAGCCCAGATGTGATGGAAGCTTGGACCAGTACGTCACTAGTAGCCTTGACTAGATGGCAAATGCAGACAGAGGTTATAGACAGCCCATCCTAGGAGGTTCATGTAAAGGCTGCATTTTAACAAACGTGGATGTGGGGTAAAGAGTGTGTGTGTCTGTGTGTGAGAGAGAGAGAGGGAGAGAGAGGGAGAGAGCGAGAGAGATGGGGCTGTCACAGCCCTACACTATAAATGTTGATGGGAAAATGCATTAGGGCAAGAAATACTGATGATTCAGAAGAAAGGGAGATGGATAAAGACACAGAGCCTTTCACTAGGTGTTTGGCAATCAGATTGAGTGAACATTTGGAGGACCTGCCCTTAAATAGTGTGGATGAAAGTTCATTTATGGTAAAATCTGGGGTGAAAAACAGAGAAGGCAGGATGTGGGGCCCAATGCTGTAGGTCAGTAGTTTGGATTTCAGAAAGATTGTGTAGTTCTCATGAATGATTTCTGCTTCATCAACGAAATAAGAAGTGCGGTTGTTATTTGGGAGTGAAGAAGAGGATGGGTGAGGGAGCAAATTAATTAGGGAAATGCAGGAGGCTGATACAGCAAGCCTTAGAATCCATTTGTGATTTATGCGAATTGCACATAATCTCCTTTATTCATCATAGCATTTTTCCAAGATAGGCGTTATTTTGCTCAAATTCACAGGTGCATAGCCCAAGGCTAGGAGGGTGGGGTGAGCAGTAAATCTCATGTCTTTCCAAGTTCTTTCCATTTTGTCAAGGTTGCACCTCAAGGTGCTTTCCTTAGGTTCTACCATGTGCCCAGCATGTGACTTCTCTCATTTTGCTTTATCATAACAATACCTTTGCCTCAGATAAAAGAGAGCTTCAATGACAAGCGTAGGCAACTTCCCAAGGCCACAGGAAGCAGAAGCAAGTTTCAAATGATTTGGGCTCCAAAGCCCACTCTCTTCCATCCGTACTCATGCCCCCTGTGCAGAGCGACACCTTCAGGAGAGGCAGAGACCTAGACTCCCTAAAACGTAAGCTTTGGGAAGTTCATAGATTAAGATCCAAGGGATTAGGTTTTAACTCTTTGTTGAGAAATAAAATAATCTGAGGCCCAAAGTTAAGCAAAATAAAAACTACTGCCAAGTTTCCCAAGTTCTAGTTCTATACTATCTCTTCTTGGAGTTACTGGCAGAAAGCATTTTATCTAAATAAACTGAATTCTTTGGAAAGGTCCAGTCTAATATGCTCAATTCTAATGTTTTGTCTGGTATTTTCCAAGACAAAAGACAAGGCTCCAAGTATACTTCAGGGTTGGTGGAATTCTGTAGTAGAAGCCAGGTAGCTGGCTGGTCTGGTGTTTGAGCGTGACCTTGAACATGACTTGCTGCTCAGCATGGTTTCCATCATCAGCTCATGTCCTCTGAGTACCTGCCAGTCATCATGCCTTGTCCCAGTCTGACATGTGTAAATAGTTAAAGATTTCATCTTAAAAATAAGTAGCTCATAATTCTTCCCTGATGCAGCTTTTAATGTCATTGGATCTAAAATTAAGATGATTTACCATTTGTAAGTATAACACCAAAACAGAGTGATAGATCTGATTATATATTTAAAACCATCTATATGTCAGAACTACCATAAGCAAAGTTATACAGTGAGGTGTGAAAGAAATTGCAAAGTACACATCAAAAAATTCCATACCAACAGTGTAGGAAGGTTCCCTGTTCTCACACCCTCTCCAGCATTTATTGTTTGTGGACTTTTTAATGATGGCCATTCTGACTGGTGTGAGGTGATACCTCATTGTAATTTTGCATTTCTCTCCTAGTTAGTGATATTGAGCGTCATACTAAGTGAAGTAAGCCAGAAAGAGAAAGAAAAATGCCATATGATATCACTTACATGTGGTAGCTAAAAAAAAATGAGCAAATACATTTATTTACAAAATGGAAACATACTCACAGTCATAGAAAACAAACTTGTGGTTACTAGGAGGGGGAAGGAATAGGGAGAGATAAGTTGGGAGTTCAGGATTTATGGATACTAACTACTATACATAAAAAAGACAAACAACAAGGTCCTACTGTATAGCACAGGGAACTCTATTCAATACCTCATAATAGTCTATAATGAAAAAGAATATGAAAAGGAATATATATACATATGCATATAACTGAATCACTATGCTGTACATCAGAAATTAGCACAATACTGCAAACTGAGTATAGGTCAGTAAAACAAATAAACAAACAAAAAGACGTGTCAAAGATCAGAAACAATTAAAAAACCAAAAAAATCCACAATATATATAGGAAAACAGAAATATGATTATATGAATATAGACAAAGCGTATACAAATAATCTACAATGAAAAATACAAATGACCAACAGACATAAAAGGTGTCCATCCTACAAGAGTGAAAAATACAATGAGATATAATCGCTATCTATCTAACTAGAAAATAGTAATTTTAAATTAAATATAAACAAACCGTTATTAAAAATTAAAAAGGCTAAGGATTTGTGAGGGTGAAGAAATTCTCTGTGTACCCACTGTGGATAAAACTTTTATGGAAGCGAACTTCTTTATATGTAAAAGCATGAAAAATGTTCACGCCTTTTAGACAGCAGCTTCACTTCTAGAAATGTACCCTGAAGGAGAAAATAAGTAAGTGGGCCAAAACAGACATACAAGCAGCTGTCCTGGTGACATGCCGACACCACTGGGACCACTGGGAATCTTGAAATAGAGAATATGGGTGCTGTGAGTCCTAAAAAAGACTTACTCATTTCTGCAAATCGCTCAGAGACTCAATATAGTGTTCCTTACATTTATTTAGTCAATATTTATTTGATGGTTAGATGCCTAAATGTAAGAGACTTGTCTACAGGACCAGACAGAAATGATAAGACATAATGACCAATTACTCATTTCTCAATCTTTAAAGCTTCTCTGCTAGTTGAGCTAGGCACGGTCCTTAAGTTTTATGAAAGGTATACGAAGATGTAAATTCCAAACTCACAGATTTATTAAATTAAGGGAGCTGTGTGGAGAAAACTAGACGATGCATATAAAATCCCTAGCATGTTACCTGCCACACAGTAGGTACTCAGAACACAATAGTTAGTGCAATAAGCTTATCCCAGTGCTGCTGTTATTGCCAGATTCACACCAAGTTTCCTCAAATGCCCATTCCTTTCGTCTCGCCTTCCCTACATTTTTCTCTATTCCTGCCACCTGTCTTTCATACTTTTGCCTTTCTGCTTTTCTTTTCTTTCAATATTTTTGAGCATCGATTAGGAGCCATGTATTTCACTAGGCACTGGGGTAAATAGAAACCAAAACACTATGTTCTTCCTTGAAGGATTGGTAGCACAGTCGATGTAACTACCCTTGAAAGAAGCAAGATCACACATGGCAAGCAAAAATCTTTGGCAACTCAAGGAAGGGAGTGGCAAATTCCACAAGGAGGAGTTATTTTGACTTTTTGTTTGTAATGGACTTTGAAGACCAAATAGTGATATATCAGGCAGAGAAGGCAGAGTAGCTTTTTCATGCCTGTGACATAAGTTTGACCTTGAAACAACATAGCCATTTCGAGAACCACAGGAAAGATATGAGGGGCAGAAGTGTGTGGGAAGAGCTTCAGGTGATGAAAGTGAAAACATGTCAGCATGAGTTTTGGAAAGGCTTCAGAAAGGATAAGTAGTTTGAGTTTCATCCTATATAGGTGATTTCAAGAACAGTGGCCTGATCAAAACTGTTTGTAAGATTAGCTTGCTTACAACATAAGGATCAACTAACTCATACTTGATTCAACACATAATTTTAGGGGGAGCACTTTTCATGGGCAGAGAGTGGGCCTGTATTGTTTAGTGCTGGTACAATGCACTTTCTAAAGCACAAAGAGAAATGCTGCCAGTGCTCATGCCTCCTGTGATCCCTTCTTTCCTCGGGGACCCAAAAGTTCAGTGACAGCCTAGCTTAGTCAACAAGTATCGTATTATACTAAGCTGAGCCAGAAACGAGAGACACAAGGATGACAAAAGCTAGACTCCTTCTCTCAAAATATTATAAGCTAACAGGACAGAAACATTTAACCTCCTAGCAATGGGGTGTGATAAATAATATAATAGACGTTTGTACAGGAGAGAGAGCAAGGAAGAGGCAATCGACTATTCTTGGAAAGGAGTTTTCCCATGTTAAGAAAACATTTACCATGAGTTTTAATGGACAAAATTGGACTTTACAAGGAAGTTGAAGGGGAGAAATGCCTTCCAATCACATGTGTTTTGTTTTTTTTTTTTTCATGATGTTTTGCCTTCACCTGGCATGAAGGGAGAAATGATTTTCCTCTGGTTCCCATGGCAATACTACCATGGCTGCCATATGCAATTTCTCTTTGGTGAGTGACTCATGCCTTAATTTCACTTATGTAGCATTATTATATGGTTAGACCAGCTCTTTGAAGTAAGCAACTATTCTCAATTTTGTAAACAAGAAAAATAACTTCTAGGTAGTGTAAGTTTGTGGTTATCACAATGGAACTCTGTAAGGCAGAAAAGACTCCTGTCCATCCTATCAAAACATATGCTATGCTCATTGCTAATGTCCCATTTATGCCTCTGTGTTAACAATGTCTTGTTGGACTCTGACTGCATGCCTTCGTGTGACACAGGGGCTCTGCCTGTTTTACGCTGTGTCCCAAGTGCAGAGACCTAATAGGTCTCCTGAAATATTAGAGGAATGGACACATAAATTAATGCATAAACCCCTAAAAATATCCTTTGGGACTTACCCAGTTTTACCAGATATGAAGATCTATTGTTTTATATGCTTTGCCTTCTGAACTAAATAATTTGCCTCTCGAGGGCAGAGCTTGTCTTAATTCTCTGTACCCCCGACAACACTTGATACAGAGCCTTGTCCAATACAGGAGACCCTGATTGAGTTCTTCAAGTGAATTACCAATTTCTGGTAGATTTTGGAGTGGACTTCAGTCCTTAGGCTTAGTTTTGAAGAACAACGTCTCATTATCCCATTAGCTAGGTTGTCGCTCTCCTGCTGTTCTGATGACTTGAAATCATTGCTTCATTTCCCCCCCAGGATTGTTTCAGCTCTGGATTTTAAAATACCTTCTCGTGTCTCAAACTTTGTGGCTAATCTGACCCATCTGGGGGCTTTTTTTTCTCTAGGAACATCAATAGAAAACTCAGCTTCCACTTGAGCAATAAGTTTAGATCCCAACTGTTTTCATTATAATTGGGGGGTGGGGGGAGGAATTAGGAGACCAAAAAAGGGAAGATAGCTGTCTTGACAAACCCTGGCTACAATTCTAATCTATGCTACGGTATTACTATTTTTTAATCCATGTTTAACATCTGTTGGAAGTAAAATTAGAAGATCTGTTTTTGGAATATGAAAATGAATATTTGTATGTATGTGCGTGACAGGGACATTGTGCTTTGCACCAGACGTTGACACACTGTAGCTGACTGTACTTCCATTTAAAAAATTAAAAAAATTAAATCTGTTTTTGCTCCATTTAAAACTCCAAATTGCTGCCCGTTGGTTTGACTTTGAGATATCAGTATCTTTGCTGAGAATGAAAGATTCTCCTCTAAGAAGAGGTCGGCATCTTTACGAAGCTGCTGCTGCCCAGCGGTCCTGGGCTCGGTGGAGTTCACAGTCGGGTCTACCTGGATGACACTAAATGCAGGAACATCCCCACTTGCTTGTGGCTCTTAGCGATTATTCTCTCCTGAAGGAAGCCAATGAGCACCACTTTTATGAGAATGTGGGTTGCAAAATAACTGCTATGTGCACCTTTATTGAGATTTTCCATTCTTCTGGGAAAACCAGTAAATAGTGAGGAGGTCCAAAATCTAATCAATCAGCAAAGAATTATCGGTGACCCGGTTTCCCTAAAGTATAAGTCTTCCCTATCCAAACGTCTAGTAAACAAACCCCAAACCTTGAAGACATTCTCTAGTCCTCTCTTGGACTGCTACCAATGTCATCATTATGAATTATTATTGATCACTGCAGACCTTAAATATTTCTCCGATCCATTCTTTTCTCTTCTTTCCCTGTCATTGTTTTAATTCAGGCTCGCCACAACATTTTCCTGACAAATGTGCGTTGCCCCTTACCTGGGCATTAGGGAATGAGAAGGGGAGAGGAGCAGGGAAGCTCGTACTTTGGAGAACTTAACGGCATGAGGTTTTCACCAGCTGAAAGGAGACATCATTACTTCTAACTTCAGCCATAGGGTTTAATATCATTCCAAACACTTCACTCCCTTCCTCTGTCGAAGGAGAGTACGTAGCCTCTGCTCTGTGGCTCACGGTGACCGCCCCCTCCCTCCCACGAGAAGAGTGTTCTCACCATCCTGTGCACATGGGCTCGGCCATGTGATTTGCTTTGACTAATGAAATCTGTGCAGGAGCGGCGTGGGCCTTTTCCAAGCAGAAGCTTGAGAGCCACGGTGTGGTGTGGCTGTGGCCTTTCCCCTCTGCCAGGAGGGTGCCACGTCCCAGACTGGGACCGCTCTCCCAGAGGGGGTGCTGGAATAAAGGAATGGCAGATGAGCAGCAGCTGACCTCAGCCTGTATATAACATAAGCGAGAAAGCAACCTCCGTGGGTTCAACCCCTGAGATCTGAGGGTTCTTTCTTCCTCCCGCTTTATGTCACAGCACCTCATCGATGCAATCAGCATTTCATCTGGAAGGTTATTTAGTTCCTCATAAAAAAAAGTGATTTTGTAGCAGTCGCTATTACATCAGGGCAAACTGTCATTGGGTTTATGAAATAGGTCTCTTCTGTACAGCAGCTGATGAATATTGATTAAATGAGATAATATATGAGTAATACATGGACGGCAAAGTGCTGAACATGGAGCAGATGATTTACAAACGCTGGTGTCCCTGCCTAGGTCTGCTCTTTATTAATTTAAAATGACTCAGCTGTGTGTATTTAATGTCTTAGCTCATTCCAAACAGTGATGTTTTCCAAAAGTCTTTCCCCTTAAAAATAACTTTTTGCAAAAGCAGCAATGCTTATGCTGCTGGGGTTTTCTTCCCCGTTGACTTGAGAGCATCAACACACCACGCTCTCTGGTGGCTCAATTAACAATTAACCCTGACGGAAAGGGCAGCCAACCTTCGTCCTATAATTGTGCTGTAATTCTGGTCTGAAAAAGGCTGTTTCATCAGCAGCTAGCTTTTGTTAAACCTCTATTAAGTGCTGGGCTCAGGCACAGTAAAAATGCATAATTCAGAGACTGGGCTGGGGACGTGTCTGCAGCATCTCAGGAGGCGAAGTGGCATTCGGGACAGGAAAGGGGCTCCCCAGGGTGGGGAGCGAGCGGGAGATTGCTCACCACCGGGACATCGGACAGGCTCCAGGGCAAGGAGGAATATGACTCGTTTCACAAACGGGCTCAGTCTGCGTCTTACAGTGACGCAAAAAGGGAAGAAACAGCACCGAGAAAGAGGAGAAAGAAAGAAGAAGAAAAAAGGGCATTTACTGAGCACCTACTGCATGATGCAAGGATTTGCCTTTCTTTCCTAATTCAATCTTTAAGGCAGGTCTTATGAAGTAGGAACTCTCAGGGAATGGAGGCTTGTGACGTGCTCATTTCCCCACAGCTAGTAAGTGCCCCTTGCTCTGCACCAGCGGTCTTGGCAAACCAGGCAGTTTTTCTGACACTTTTCCTCCTAGCCCACACTGCAGCAACATCCCTTATCACCCCAGTCGGCTGTCCTAGGGCTAAAATGGGAAACACAGATCATTACAGCACTAACTACAGAGCCCCGCGCTCTGCACCCCTTCATGCCTCCGCACGAGCTGTGCCCTCTGCTTGGATGCTCTCCTACCCTCCTGCCGCCCGACCTGCCCCTGTGAGCCATGCCCACCCCCGCCCCCCACGCCTCTCCCAGCCTGGCCCCTCCACCTGGTCAGGACCAGCAGTGCCCCTTCCGCGACTGCCCCGCGGTGAGTCTCTGCGCCCCGTTATCCCTCTCCACTCACATATTAAAATCATTGTCTTCATGTCTGTCTCTTTTCTCCCCATCCTCACCCCCAAGACTGAGTTTCCTAGGCTAGGGAGCCTTCTTTTCCTGAATTTATCTGCACATTTAATAAGCACTGAGAGAGAGAGACTGCCCTGTGCCATGTGACATCCCTGCTGTGGGGGACACACTGACACATGAGAGTGAAATGGTCTCTGTCCTCACCAGGCTTACCCCACTGGACATTATAGATGAGAGTCTGAGCAACCATGACAGGGGTCATTGCAAAGGCAGGAGCCACAGAGGCTCCCTGAGGACCAGAGTGCAGCACCTCACCTAGATCTGAGAGGCTGGGAAACCCATCCGCCGGCAAGTGACAGCCAGACTGGGAGCTCAGAGGGGAGGGGAGGGCAGCAGAGTGAAGGGAGGGCGAGCGAAGTCCTGTCCCCGTCCCCGGCACACACTGCTCATAGCAACATTTAAACTGAAGGGAAGGACTCCTTGAAAGCTCTTTGCCACCTTGGGCAGCCCATTCCTGGGAGTTAGCATGGAATGGGTTAAATCATATCAGGTTTTGTGAGCCAGCAGCGCACGCTTCCATGTACGTTGAGTGAGAATTCAGCGTATCTTTTAAAAAGAATCCTGTACATGTTCTGATTTATTATCTGCCATGGCCTGTTTATCTTATCTTGCTTTCTGAACTCTCCCTTCAGTCTGGAAAGTACAGCTGATGGCAGAAGGTGTGTTTATACCTTGGTGACGGAGAAAAGAAAGTGAAGCAAGCTCCTTGAGTCAGATGGGGGTTTTAGTGTGTTCTCGGAGCCACTTTTAATAAACTTTCCTGATACGCAGTAAAAGGATGTGGTCTCCATCAAAAGCCCTTTTCGGTAACCAAGTCAACAAGAAGAGAAAAACACACCTACACACTCCCAGGTGCCCAGGAGCAGCTGAGCGCGGGCTCTGGGAGAGGCGCGGGCCGGCCGCTCCTCCGGGCTGACGCCGGCAGGGGCCCGAGGGCCGGGGGGGACCCAGCCTCCTCCCGCTGGCAGCCCAGGGCCACCACCAGGGCGCTCCCCTCTGCCCTCTCGCCTCAGAACTGCAGCTTTCTTCCCAACCTGGAACTTTCCGGCCCCCCCACCTCCACCCCTGAGGACGCTGGGTGGTTCCCGCTTTGTGCACCAAACGCACACCCCCTGGCTTGGCCCGCCAAGCAGCAGTGTAGACAGAAAGCCGATCGGGGGGGGTGGGGGGGTGAGGAGTCACCTTTATCAGCTCTGAGCACTGGTGCAAAAACACATGCCACCCTTGTCCCAGGGTGAGCAAGACGCCCATTGCCTGGCGCTGCTCCCAGCGTTTTCTAATTTAGGTTTACAGAATAGCACACATTGCCCAGCCTACAGAGTCCCACGTCCAGGAAATTTAAAAATTGGGTGGAATGGACAGTGAGTTCCTCATATCAGATTTGGGGAAACTCTTCACGGTTTCTCTTTACAAAACACCAACAGATTTTCTCAGGTGTCTCTGAGCTCCCCCCGCGCATGCTGGCAGCTGCTTCACTGTGTGCCTTTGGCGTTCAGGGCACCCTGACAGGCTCTGCAATGTGTTGCATTGTTGTCTGCGTCTCGTTTACTGCTTTTAGATTTCTGTCTCCTTACCGTATGAGAGGTAAGAGCATGTTTATGTTTAAATTTACTTTCAGGATTAAATGGAAGTAGGACAAATTAAAACATTCAGCCCTTAGTATATAGATCAGAAATCAGCAAGGCAAGGAGGGCATCCGTGCTGCTCGCCCCGGGCCGTCAGCCCCAAGCTCGCTGCTGTGAGCATCGTGACTACCTGTCCACTTGTCTACAGTACTCGTGACGGATAAAGGAGATTGTCTAATACTCATCTAATGGAAACTGGGTGTTTACATGTATATATATTTTTAAGCCTCACATCCACTCTGAGAAGTAGGTCTCCTGACAGCCATTCAACAATGAAAGAAACTGGGGCTAAGAGAGTTTAAGTGACGCTACAAAAGGCTCACCACGTGTGTTGGAGCTAGAATTTGAACCCAGACTCTGAGGTCTAAGCTCAGGACTGTTTCCACTGGGTCGTAGTTAGCTCACTGGGAGAAACACCAACTTGTCCACACCAGAGGTAACCGCTGCTGCAAGGTGCTCCCTCCACGTGGGGCGGGCGGAATCACAGTGAGCTGGCTACCTTATCCTCTGCTTATGAGCGATGTCAGCGCTGGGACCTTCAGCGGCACTGTCCCGATCGTCTTCAGAATAACCCTTGGAGGTAAGTATTAGCCTCACAGCCGGACCGGCTGAGGCTGCGTTAGGGGAGGATCCGTGTCTCCCAGCCTCGCCCAGCTTTGCCTCCAAAGCCTGCTCTTGGGATCACTGCTGTCCTCACGCGGCCACTGACAGGCAGGACATTCAGGGGCTGCACCAAAGGGCAGGGACATCTAAAGCTCCAGCCGGGCCGTCCCAAATCAGATTCCCAGCGCTGCCCGACCGGTAACACCGCACCTCCGCAGCGCCGCGCTCGCCACGTACCAGCTGCCCTTCTTAGCGCTTCAGCTCATTCAAGCGCGTGCGTTTTTTTAATTGAAACCTGTTGGTGATGTACAAAATAGCAAACCTCCAGGATTATCACCTTTTGAAGAGTCATCAGAGCAGGATCAACATCTCGTGCACACATCACTTTGCTCAGCATTTAATCATCACCCATTATTATATGGCCAGCCTGTGGTCAGATGGACAAAGAAGGGCCCAGCTGGTGAGACTCTCACAGCGCACAGAGCAGAAGGGCAGGTGCGTGAGTAAACAGACAACTAGAGTGCGTCAAGCCAAGGGCCCCACGTGTGTTTGTACAGCGAGGGGTGCGCTGAGATGGAAGAACCCACCTGCCCTTGTCTCTTCCGAAGGGCTAACGCACAGTGTGGCCCTGCCATTGAACGGGTGGCAACGGTGACAGAAATAGAAGAGATGGAGCTTCAGACTAAGGCGCGAAGGTGTCAGAGAATTTGTGATGCCAGTGACCAGTTCCACGAGACTCAGCAGGTCCTAGATGACAGTTGACAGGCTTGGGGTCCAAAGAGGAGATCTGCGCTGGATCGCAGTGAATCCTGACTGCTGTGCTAAAGACAGCTTTCAATCCAACAGATACATTTACCCAGTTTCCTTGGAGTGGATCATACGCTCTTGGGAGGCGAGGGGGCAGCCTCCAGGTCCATTTAGCAGGACATGTAATGAACAGATCAGTGTGTTATAATCAGAGCAGAAAAGAGCGTTTTTCATACTTCTTTTAGCAACTAAAGTAAAACCTCATTTTTCATTTCTTAAAAATGATACTTAGTTTATCCTGTTTTATGGAATATTATAAGCATTTTGACAAAGACAGAAAAATAAAATGAACCCCAATGTATCACTCCCAACTTTATTAAATGGCCAACCTCTGCCATATTTGCTACAGGTGATTTTGTGTGTGTGTGGATTTATAAACATTATACAGCTGGTGAGGCGCCAGTGGACTGCAGTTGAGTTCTGTTCCCCGATCCTCCCGTAGAGATAATCACTAGATGCGTTCGGTGTTTATACTCCAAGGCAAGTATTTAAAGAGTTACTATTTATTATGAAAAATTTAAAAATATTTTTGTAGGTTGGAAAACATTTTATAGATGCTATCAGATTGCATATGCATTTTCTTCCAGGATACGGTATTTTTTTGCTATAGCAACACACTTTCGAGATTTTTGCTACTGCTGCATATAGCACTTCTTTGTTAATTTTAACTGTTGACGAGTATTTGATCGTTTTTTTTATACCTCTGTTGAGTGACTTTCTTTTCTGAGGGGAGTTGGCAAGGAACAATGCAACTGCATGGAATTTGTTGTCAAAGTTATAGAATCAGAAGACAAAAACAATGTGCAATAGTGTTGATGAAGCCAAGGCGTTAGCTGGTTTAGCATCAACTTCCATGGGTCATCTGTCCCATTCTGTGATCTACTGCCTACGATTCTCTCTACGAAGCTCTGTAAGTGGTTTCCTAGAATACCCACAGAGACCAGGAAAACACACTTGATCAGCATTTTCACTGAAGAACTTTTAAATGTTTCTATTTGATGAGATTCTGGATTTTGTTAGGATATTACGCTTACATGCTGGGGATTCCACTTCTGTGGTGAGTGTGCGTGAATGTTTCTGTGGCTCTACAGCAGTTCGCCTCATAGCTATTTCTGTCTAAATTATTTTCTAGGATTTCCTCAAAGAGAGCGGTCATTTGCACATTGGATGGCTAATTGAGGAAGGAAAATGTGTATTGCATGGGCATTGAATCCACCCTTTCCAACTTTCCCACCACTTCTGCCCTGGTTTACGTTAGGCCATTTCAGAAGACTGGAACCTAAATTGTTAATTACTTTACTTTCAAGTGATAGGAACATATTTATTCAATGAGGTAGAACTTCCAAGCAATAGAGAAGGAAGCACCATTCTCTGGGAACTGCTGTGCGTCAGGAACGATGTAGGGCATTTTCACTTCTCTCCCCGCTCCATCTAAAGGCTTGAGGGAGACACATTTTTTCCCCATTGCAGGTGAAGGAAGTGAGGGGAAAGGATATTAAATAATTTGCTCGATGTCACACAGACAGAGCAACAGAAAATAAGTACGGTTTTATTTTGAGTCTAAAATTTTATTTTTTAGCTCAATAATAAAATTAATGTCTTTTGGCTAAATAAAAATAAACTTATTTGCATTGAATATTGTCCTAGTGTGTTCTGAGGTCTGCAGCCATCCTGGCAAACTGCAAGACAGGGAGGACATGTGAGGACTCTGTGTGCCTTTGAACCTGCTTATCCAAACACTCTCAGCTGTTCTGGAAGTGGACAGGCATATTCTATGCAACAAAACATTCCATTCCTTAGAATCATTATTTAAAAAAAAAATTACTAATGGATTGGCATAGCTTGCAGGTTGGATCATTATAACAATTACCCTGCAACAGCCAAAATATATTACAAATGCAAGAACCAGCAGAGTAACACTCTTCTTTGCACGTTTCCCTAACATTGTAGCCAGCCAGCTCCAGATCTGAGCAACTCTGCATTTGAGTGGAAGGTCCCAGGGAGAAGTGGTGATTGCAGTTAAGTCAATCTGAAAGGCAGTGTGATGGTTAGCAAACCAGATGTCTTGACACATACTAGGCTTCCGGGGCAGATACCCACCCACAGATTCTCAATTAGGGAAATCTACAATTACCATGACAGCGAGGAGAAGGGTCTGGTGTGCAATTAAAATATTTTGGCTAGGGCTTAGCTTGCTGAGATACCAGTTAATAGTCTTCAAAAACTCCCATGAAATCTAGTTATTTGCAAAAATGTGAAACCATTTATAAGGGAGCAATCAGTAATTTGAGAAACTCATGCTGGATTTATTTTTGTTTATTTATTTTTTATTAACCTGCTTCATGGCTAAAAAATCATAGATTCTATGATATGGCTTAGATAACAAAAAACATAATCCTTATGGGATTTGAGAGGACTTGAGAAGTGAACCGAAGGTGGAAAAGTCCAACAACAATGAGTAAAGATTCTTCTAACAGCTTCAGCAATTCTAATGCATCTTGAGCCCCAGAAGATTTTGGAGTTTGCAGCTGCAGATGACAATTCCTTTTCTTTCTTCCTTTTCTTTTTTTTTCTCAAACTGAATTTCAACAATGAGGCAAGTGATTGCAGCGTGGCACTAGACAAAAGCTGTTTTCAGAGGATTGCCTGCTTACAGAGGCCTGGGGAACCCATGCTTCCAAGTCACAAACAATAGGTCTTTTAACCTAACGCATTGCTCCAAACTGGGCGGTAAACACAGTTCCCAAAACTGTCATGGTCCAACGTGTTAGACAACCTACAAGAGGAAAAGCTTAGCACAGTTTTCTGTGCTCCAGTTACAAAGATGAGCCTTAGAGGAGAGCTTCTTGCACAAGCTGGACAGCAGCTTCCTCCAAGCTGGAACTGTGGTAGGATTCTCACTTCCGTTTGCATCCTCCAACCAAGGATATCATCCCCCACGACACACACAGGAGTAGAGTACTTGACGGTGTGGGGCCCACCGGAAGAGATGGTTGCGATCTCTAGGGACCAGACAATGTGTAGAGATTCACTCTGACCATTGCCTCTCTACTCATCCATCCCTCCAGTTCAGTTGTATTTTGAAAGAAATAAATGATTATTTTCCCTCTGCTCTGGAAATCCCCTATGTTTTAATGCTACTGTAAAGGTATTTGAAGAGATGGAAGGGGCCTTTGGTAGCTATGCAGTGAAATTTCATGGCCAGTCATTCACTCCTTCAACCAACTGATGGACGATGGAAAGTCGTGGCATCACTGTTGTAATTTCTGGAGGTACAGAAGTCAATTCAGTGGGACCCGTCCCTCACTGTTTCTCAGGAAGACACATATTTTAATGCAGTTATACTGTGGTGAGTTAGAGAATCGAGCACTGAATATCAAACACCTAGGGGTGATTGGGCGGTCAAGACTGAATGATCAATACCTTTCTCAGAGAAAGCAGGAGTTGGCTGAATGGAAACCAAGGGAAAAAAAAAAAAGAGAGAGAGAGAGAGGGAGAGACGGTTTCCTCACCAGAAGGAACTGCACAGGGACACAAAGGCGAGAAGTAATAATAATAACTAGTATTTATCCATCATGGGCTATGTACCAGGTCCCAGGTTAAGTGCTCTGTATGCACTATTTCTTATATTCATTGTGACAAACTTATGAGACAAATACTCTGATTATTCCTATTTTGGATGTGATGAAACTGAGGTTTGAGAATTAAAATAACTTGTTCAAGTCTAACAGCTAATGAATAATGGAGGTAGGATTCAAACTCAGGATTCTTTTCCATTCTAGAAACGAGCTCTTAATGCCACATTGCTAGGACACCGCATAACCTGGAGCTGTGGAGTCAGGACAAAAAGTCCAGCATCAGGCAGGGGCCATGCATCTATAATATGCATACAAGTGGGAGTGCTTGTAGCACGTTAAACAGGGGAGTGACTTCACCATATGAGTATTTTCAATGATACTTTTTCTAGCTATTGCATAGATAGGATTGGCAGGGAGAAGCTTGGAGGGACTGGAGGTGAGAGGAGGTAGAAATTTGTAATTCTGATGAGAGATAATGAGGACTGAACAGAGGCAACAGCATGAAGATGGCATGTAGAGGATGGATTTGCAAGATATTTGAGAATTAAAATCTACTTGACTGGGGCAAAGGGGAGAAGCTGCAGAGAATTGCCCAAGTGTCTGGGTGGAGAGCCTTGGTGGGTTGTATCAAGCATCACCAAGATTCTGTAAACATAATAGCTAACAACTCCCACTGATGATCTGCTGTCCATCACCATCAGTAAGCTGTTCCCAAGCACTGATGTTGAACAGGGAGTCAGGCAGACACAGAACAATGGGGCTAACTTCCTGTGTTGCAGGAGCCTCGAGAGACGAGAGAGTAAACTAACACAAATGACACCTAAGCCGATCTGACTCATGTTTACGGCGGGTTTGGAGAGCGGGCGCAGGCAATAATGTCACAGGAGCTAGGAGAAGTGATCACTCTCAGCTGGATTTGTGCAGCAGATGGTGCTGGAGAAGGACCTTGAGCTTAGAAGATGGAGGATACAGGAACATGTACACAGCCCTGTAGTTAGTGTGCTCATGCAATAATGCCTGAAGTCTAACTTCCACTTTGTGTAACTTACAGGTCAGATCATAGAAATCCTTGAAGGAGATCATTAAGTGTTTTGGGTTTTTGAAAAATATTTTCAATGTGTTTTTAAGTGTTTAAATGGCTTCTTTAGATGTTAGTGTGCATTGGAATCACATGGGGTGCAGGTTAAAATTTAAATTCCAAGGTTGCACCTCAGGGATTCTGAGTCAGGATGTCTGGGAAGGGGCACAAGGACCTAGACCTCTAACCATAGCAACCACGTGGTTCTGAAGTTAAATGTCTGGAGGCCATACTTTGAGAAACAGTGCTGTAGGTTCCATGAGCAAGTGAGAGTATTATTACGATAATGGCACCTAAGAAATTGTATATTAGAAAATACAAAGCGTCAGTGCCTTACTTTCTATTACAGTGGTGAATAGATGGCATAATAGGAAATAAAATTTTTATGAAGTGAAAACAAAAATCCCTATGGATGTGCAAATCAGAGTCCTTAGGTTCTTTTTTTCAGTCTTTAAGTTTCTTAGATGCCTCTTACACTCTGTTAGTATGATTTTCTCTCATTTCTCTCACTTTTCTCTCAAACTCTTACGTTTTTTTCCTCTGTTTTCTTTGCCCCTTGCACAACTCTGATTTCTCTTTCACCTTCTCTAAATCCCTTCCCTCGGCCCTGACCCTCTCGCCATTCCTGCTTGACCTACTTTTCCATCTGTTGTCTAATTTCTGCCCCTCCTTTTATCATTCCAGCATCCATCTCAGAGTTAACTTCACTGTTGATTTGTTTGTAACTTTCTATTGGTGTTGATTTGTGTCAAATGTTTTTTGCATCTATTGAGAAGATCACGTGCTTTGTTCTGCCAATACGATGCACTGTACTGATTTATTTTTGGATGTTAAACCAACCTTGAATTTCCTTGATAAATCCTACTTACCCAAGACATGGTGTATATATTCAATTTGGTAATACTTTGTGAAGTGTGTGGTATCTGTGCATAATGAATTTTTCAGTTCTTCTAATGCCTTAGTCTAGTTTTTATACAGAGCAATTCTGGCTTCATAAAATGAATTAGAAAGTGTGTCCTCCTCCTTTATTTTCTGAAAGAATTTTTGTAGCAATAATTAGCAATAACTTCTTCCTTAAATTTTGGATAGGATTCACCAGTGGTGCCATCTGGGCCAGTGTTTTTCTTTTTCAGAAGGCTTTTAATTATGAATACAACTTCTTTAATTAATAGAAGTCCACTAATTTTTAAAAGCTTCTGCTTAGGTTACTCATTTAAAATTAGTATCCTTTAAGAAATTTTCCCATTTTATCTAATTTGTTAAATTTACTGGCATAAATTACTCATAGTAATTCCTTATCACCCTTTTACTTTCTGCAGTATCTTTGATAATGTCACTTTTTAAATTTTCAGATACCAGTAATTTATGTCTTTTATTTGTTTTCCTGATCAGATAGCTGGGGGCCTATTTCAGATATCATGAATATGAGTTGTATAAATTCTGGGTTTTGCTAGGTTTTTTTTTCCCTAAATGTATCATTTGTTTTGTTTTGGTGGGTAATTATCTTGACTGAAATCAAGATGAAAATTTTTCTTTTCTTTAACTCTGATCCCAAATGACAAACTTTTTTTTTTTTTTTTGTACCTGACCTACTTTGAATCTGCTCCAGACAGAGATGTGTGCAGACAAAATCTGGGGGTTCTGTAGCTGGCTACTTTCCTTCTGGGTTTTCTTCTTCTCTTTCTCTTTCTCTATTTGCATCTGATCTCACCATGCTAAAAGCCATAATAGCAACTCTACTGTGCATCATTCTCTCCATTTGCTGTATACTCCCCTTCCAAATCTGAATACTTCTGTTAACTCTCCAATGCCTTCAGATAGCTGCATTTTGCATTACATTTAGAGTTTATTCTTGTCATTTGTAGGAAGATAGGTCATGCATAATTGTACTTAGATATTCCTTAAAATGGAGCTACATTTTTCTGTGCTCTCAATTTTTTAAGAAGCCTTAACTATAAAGAGGATTTTAGGGGTTTTTTTTCTTTTTTCTTTTTTCTTATGTGGCTTCTTAAAAATCTTGGCCCATTGTATACTATCTTGCATTGTTTCTGACAAGAAGTCTGTAGTCACTCTTATCTTTGTCCTTATAATATGTGTTTTTCTTTATTTGCTCTTTGAAACTTTTCCCTTTCTCAAATTGTACTGCAGTAATTTGATTATGTTGTGCTTTGGTATGGTTTTCTTTGTACTTATCCTGCTTGGGTTTTCTTAAGTGTCTTGGCTTTGTGGGTTGTAATAAATAGTCTGACTCCATTTTTTGATGTTGGAGTGTTGAAAGCTTTTAAGCCCCACTCCTCCATCTTCCCCTCTGTACAATTCTGGAAAAGCTGATAAGAAAGGCCAAGTGCTGCTCTTTTAGTGAACTCTCACCCCACCCTACTCCCTAACCACAATAAAAACCCCAAATCATTCTCTTTTCTTTTCCTGTTCTCTCAAGCCATTTCTCAGACTTGCTTAAGAACATTGGCTTATACTTGCCAGATGCCTTATTATGTGAGTAATAAACCTTTTATAACCTCTTGGTGTATGTGTATGTAGCATTATGTTTTAATGCTTGAACAAATTTTTTTAGTTGGGCTTTATCTGATATCTTTAGGTATGTACAGAACAGATTTAAATTTTTCATCAAAATTTGAAAATTTGTATTAATTTTTCGTTAAAGTATTTTTTTTTTCTGTCACCATTCTGGAACACAAAATTCCTTATGTGAGACCATTTTTTTATTGTCCTACAGGGTACTGAGCTTCTTTTAAAATTTTTCAGCATTTTCTTATGCCTGTGCTTCAATTTGTATAATTTCTATTGCTGATTTTTAAGTTCTTTGATTTTTTCTTCAAAAGTATTTAATTTGCAAGTAAGATCATTCACTGACTTTTTCATTTGTAATAATTTTCAGCTTCAGAAATTACATTTGATTTCTTTACAAATCTATAATTCCCTATGTCATTGTGTTCATGCTTTCCTTTAAATCTTTGAGCATATTTATACTAGCAGTTTTACAGTTTTGGTCAGCTATTCCCATAATTTCTGTTATTACTGGGTTCATTTTTACTGGCTTATTCTTTTGGTCTGGTTATGTGTCACAGTTTATTGCTTCCTTGTAGGCTAGTGATTTTTGATTAGAGGCTGGACATTGTGATATTATATTATTAAATATCAGATGTTACAATTTATTGTTTTCTTTAGACTATTTCACTTTGTTTTGGAAAGGACTTACATTATTTGGGGATCATAATGATTATTTTGAGCTTTATTTGAAGATTTGTTAGGGCACATCTGGACAAACCATTTCTCAAGGGCTAATATAACTCTATCTATGTGATGTGATTTTTCTGGAGTCTCTACTGTTGCTGCTCTAGGTGTTCAATAAGGTCTTTACTTTGGTTAATTGGCCCTCCAATTATGTTTGGAAATTGATTAGATTGCAGTTTCTTTGTTTTTCTTTATCCAGCTTGTGAAATTTCACTTTATGCATCCAGAAATTAGACTACAGCAACAGAGTCAAGGAAGTCACCCTATATATTTTGGAACTCTTTGTCTGAGTAGGTCCCTTCTGTCTGGTGCACTGCCTTCCAAATTTCATTCACCTAAGCTTCCACAAACTATCACCTCTGCCCCCTCAACTCAATAGTTTTACCAGCTTGGTTTCTCATTTGCTGCAACAAGATCCATAAAATGCCTCCAGAGAGAAACCTTGTTTTCCTGATCTCAGGGATCACAGTCATACTTTGTCCATTGGCCAATATCTGAAAGAATTATTCTGTAGATTTTGTTTATTTTTTCTACTTGTTTTTGGTTGAAGAATACAACCAATTCCAAGTACTCCTTCATTGTTGAAAATAAGAGTTCTCAGAATTTTGCTTCAATGCTTAAAAAAAAAAAAACTTTTCAGACAAATAGAGGTTCAAGCTAACTTAAACTTTAACTGTGTTGGCACTTCTAGTGAGAATAACTCAGCTGAGAAACCTTTACATATGGCTAAGTTCAGAGTGGTCCAGCCAGGACAAATCACATCCTGTTCTATGTGGACTTCAAAGAGATTGTATTTATTCTTTATAAAACAATTGTGAGGTGCATTCTTATTCCACAAATATTAAAACATAATTTTAAAAATTTTATAATCAAAGAAGTTGGGTTGTTATGAAAGAAAAAGAGAGAAAAGAGAAAATGAAAATAAGAAAGAGTTATATTCATAAATATAAAAGAAACCCAAGGTAAATGGTAAATATCAAGACTGATGGATTTCCAACCATCATTTTTTTCCTTTCGTTTCATGTTTTTCTCTATTAAATGCATGATTTGTACAATAAAAATGTTTTTTAGCAAGTGATGCTGGAACAACTAGGTATCAATATGGGAAAAAAGAAGAAATTCAGTACTACCTTGAATCATATACAAAATTAAGTATAATGGGGTAAAAGCAACTAAGAACCAAATAGAATATAATGTTTTGACCACTAGACTCAAGAGAAGTATGTAAGTTGGGAAGGTCTGTGCATATTGAAGACTGGCATTTGGGAAGTCAGGAATGACTGTCCAGAGGAGATTTTAAATAGATGTGACTATTAGTCAAATACATAATGGAAGAGAAGGATATTCTGAGCACAGCAAACAGCAAATGCATATGTACAAAGACAAACAATTGCCCAGTGATTTCTTTGTGCTGAAGTATATAGTGTATGGTTATTCAGCCAATTATTGAGAGTTTAGAATGGCTGAGCATTGTTATAGGTGATTCACATATATTACCTTGTTTTAATGTAGAAAATACACTTATTTCTAGGTTATTTCTTCATCATCTGCATACCTCAACCATCCCATAAGAAAGTCTGGGGACTGATGCCAGGTCCTAAAAGTTCTTATTACAGTTTCTTTAAAAGATGCTAGAAGCTTTCTTATGACCTTATATATTGATATACAGAACTCTCCTAGATTCTTATATTATGAAGAGGGAATTACATAAGTCATTGAGTTTGATCATATTTCTGACTTACTCTGCTAGTCATTTTTGTATCTCATGACATGATCCCTCTTTATATTATTAGCCATTAAGTTAAAAAAAAATTGTTTTAAAGCAAGTGAGGCCTCTCAGATCTTCTGTGATTAATAGGGGAAGAAATACTGAAGCAGAGAACAAGACTGGCAAGTGCCTGTGCCAAGGAAGCAGAAGCCACACTGCCCCCAGCCATGCCTACCAGACTCAGCCAACACGCAGCCCACCGGAATACTAGTGCTCCATCCAAGTCTGTCCCCAGGTCTCACCTCAAGGTTGTCATGCCAGACTCACGTCTGTCTTCCACCCACAGCCCTACGTACCTGCTATCAAATCTCCAGCAGAGAGAGACTCTTGAATTGCATCACGGGAAAGTGTGGATGAAGTCTGGCAAGGAGCATTTTCACCCAGGTAGAGGTTCTGGCCTCGACCTGGAGCCTTTACTGCAGGCCATCTGTCTGCAGTTGTCAATCCCTAGGATCTTCAGGGATCAGAGAAATGGGCTGCTTCATTCTGAGTCTTATGCTAATGTGCCTCCTGACATATTATTTGCAAGAGTAGAGAGGAAAAAAAAACAAAACAAAACAGTGAGATACTAACAAAGGCAAGTCCCTGGTGATGGGCTTTGGGAAATTGTATTTTCCAAATGGCTTTCTGTATCTTCTTAGGAAAAAAATTAAAATCTATTTTAAACTATGAATGTGGTATACTGTTTCTGTTCTCTGTATTTATTTTCTTATTTATTGTATGTACACTCATGTATTACCTTAAAAAATGAAAACATTTCATGATTTCATTTTAAAATATCATAAGAAAATTATGTGGCGAGACTCTGGGGAAATTCAATACCATCCATATTACTACTGAAATCTGTGATCTTGTTGGAGACATTTTCATATGTCTGTGTTCATTGCACTAAAAGATGTTCAAAGTAAATATGCCATAAAACAAAAGCTTGTTTGCCAACCAATGTTCTAGAATACTTTATATCCACGAACAAAGGTATGATATTAAGGGGGTAATTTTCCTTTCTGCTATGCACAGGAGTAGCACCAGGTTGCTGTATACCACTGGGTAGTGACTGAGACCAAGAAAACATGTTTTTAGACACTATAGATGTATATTTTGTATAACTTTCAACTTAAAAATAACATTGACAACAATTCTATAACCTGCCCTATACTTAAATGTTGAAAAAGAACATTTTCTATCTTGAGGAAATGCATCATTAACTTTCTAAGAGACAGGGTGGACAGCCCCCTAAGCACACATGCATACATTATGTGACCCAACTGGTTTGCGGGGTAAGTCTAATCATTTACGCATTTGTCCCTATTTTAGTAAATGTGTTACTTTAACCTTTACAGTCCTTATTTTTGTTTTTGTTTTACTTGAAAAATCAACTTGAAGCATTTTCTCTCAGTTGTTTTGACTTGTGAAACAAAGTCGGCTGTGTTCTATGGCAGCAACCCATGAGCAGGATTTTCACGAGCTCAGCGAAGCGAGGTATTCGAATTGACTTGTCCTCTGTTCTTGTGCCCTAAATCCCCTCAACAGATTTACAGGAAAGGCGAGAGCAAAAGAGACAGAGAGACAGAGAACCCACGACATGAAAACAGGAGAGATAAAGAAAGACAAGGAAAGGGAAGGGATGAAGGAGGGAAGGCAGGCAGGAAGGAAGTAAAAACAAAAAGAGAGAGAAAAGAAATTTCACACAATAACCAATGATAAAGACAGTCTATGTGCTTGTTTTTTGTTTTTTTAATTTTTTGTCTCCAGCTTGAAATATAAGGCAAGCAGTAAGTGATTAATCTGTAAATTATCCTAGGAATAAAGGCAGATTTTTTCCCCCAAACTCTCTAATCTATTCAGGCTTCTGTATCGTTTGCTTTTCCTAGAGCTGACGGACAGCAAGGGTACCGCCAACAGAATTAACCGGGAGTGCCAGGTAAGGCTTCCAGAAGATGAAGGAGCAGGAGAACCCGAGCCAGCAGCTGTGGCGGCTGAAACCGACTCTGGCATTAATGACTGATTCTGGCGACTCTGGCCACGGCGCAGAACTGGAATTTTATATGAACGTAATCTGTGTTTGCATGGATTACATTGTAAAGAGATTGGCAGGGGTTGGGGGGAGTGGGGGGTTCAACATATTTCACTACTTTAAGATGTCAGTTCTTTAGACCATTTACCCGCTTCTCCAGATGGGAAAGTCAACCAGCGCCCAGCGTGGAGCAAACGAGAGCTCTTCTCTTACCTCTTATCCCCTACGTGCAGAAACGAACACACAGAAACTGTCCCACAGAAGTAAGTCAAAGGGAAAATGAAAGTGCCTTTTCCCCTCATTTCCGTCTTTCACCTGCTTCTGGCAACTGTCGGATAGGCAGGAATGTCCTAGGGTAAATTGATCCATCCAACGCAGATTCATTGATCGACTTTCTGTATCCCAGTGTCTCACATAGCACCGTGCATCTGTCTTCACGGTCACTAAAAAAGTGCAGAGAAAACAATTCTGCTTCTGTGCCTGGCCCTGAACTCAACACCGAATAAAAATCGGTGTGAAATGGACAAGACCCAGTCCTCATGAGGCATAGAGCTTAGTTACGATTACAGGTAATTTAAGTGATTATCCCACAGTGTTATGGTAAGCCGCTAACTGGTTTGGGGGGGGAGGCAGTGATGAGAGATCCTGGCTAGAGTCAGGGAAGGCTTTTGTCCTGCCGCAAAAAGAGCATCTGCTAAGCTGGGAGGGAAGGAGAGCCTCCCAGAAAGAGGGGAAACGTGTGTGATAGCATGGCGGCAACAACAGCCGCAAAAAAGATCCTTCAAGAGATGAAAGACTGCTTTGTTCAGAGTAAGGAGTAAATGAGGGAAGTGAACCAGCAGAGGCCACCAGATGGGGGCTGTGGGAGCAACTTAGGTTTGGAATCCTAAGGGCAAAGGGGTTTAACCAGGGCAGCGAGATCATCCAATCTGATCTTTTTGAAAAGTCATCCCAGCTCTCAGGCGCACATTGATGGGAGGAGGAAAAGGGCAAGTCTTAGTTTTGATCCCAAGTTGGACCTGCATGAAATGAAGGCATAGATGCCCTTGCCTTGGTCCCTCACCAGGATGCGGGGGCCACCTACAGTCACTCCACGGTGTCCCCACTGCAGACGCTCCGGTGCAGCTTACAGGTGACACACGGGGGCGTCATGCTGTGTGTTGGCCCCCGCTCAGCCCAGCTCCCCCCTGTCCTCTGGGCACAGGAGATACGCAGCCTCACCTGAGGCCAGCCCTCAGTGGGTCTCATTTTCACTCCTTGCTTCCTGTAGTTTTGAATTTGCCTGGTTGACCTGACCTCACTCTTCACCTTCATATTTTCTAGGTCATTTTGTGGAAGTTTATCTTTTATAATTCAGGGATTTAGCTTTTTGACATAATGTAAAATCTATTTTCTTCCAATAGTTTAATTTTTTCCTATTTATGTTTATGGTTAAAAGATATTTGCTTTATCTTCTATCATTTCCTTTTATATGTTTTTTTCTTATTTTGCTATATTACTTGCTATTTCTTTTGTCTATTCTTTGTTATTTCTTTCTTTTGTTTATCTTTTGTTATATTCTCAGTTTTCAAGTTTTCACTATCCAGCAATTTCAAAGGCAGGCCTTATTCTAAAAATACTGTTTATAGGCTGAAGAGTTCCAAATGTATGTCATCAGTCCAGAATTGTCTTCTTAACTCCAGAACCACAGCGTCTCCATTGATGTATTCACTTGGACAGATCGCATATACATTTCAACATTAACATGTGCAGAACTCCATTCTTGATCCTGCTTCTCATCTCCTTCCCTCGGATCGCCTTCATCTGAAAAAAAAAAAAAAAAGCAGCAAAACAATACAGTGTTCCCACGCCTTCCAGTCCTCAGATCAAGGCATCGCTGACATCGCCTCCTCAGACCCATATCCAGCCCATCACTGAGTTCTCTCAGCACATCCTCCACATCCCCACAACAGCCACTACTGTACGCCCAGACCAAACCGTGGATGTCTTTTGCTACAGCAGCTTCCCACATGGCCTTGCTGAGCCTACTCTTGATCTCTTCCCATCAGCTTTTTACATACAAGCCAGATCAATTAAAACCTTTAACTTAGAATTTTAAAAATAATTTCTTTTTAATAATGACTGCATTAAGTTCCAGCATTACTAGGTTGAGAGAGAAGACACTCCTGGTGTGAGAGGAAGGAGAGCATGACGTGATGGGCAATCTTCGGCTGTTACGCTGTTCACCCACTTCTGGATAAACAGAATTTGCATTTTTGAAATATCTTCTATAGCGCACTGCCTGACCAATTAGACTGCATACTTTTTATGTTTGTTTTAAAGTTTCAGAGTATGAACAGTCTGAATGCATACCCTTACACCGCCATGTTTCCTGGACGATGGGTCACACACTTCAGCTAAACGTCACTGCCGTAGGTCACCTCTGTATGTCACTGATCTTCATCGTGACCTCTAAAGTAAAAGCCGGTTTCCTCCAAAGTAAAAGCTGCAGTTATCTCTTTTGATAACCCTTCGTTCACTGCTGACTGAGCATATACTGAGTAAAACAAACTATGCCTGCTGCGTCTCCAGGAAACACCAAAACAAGTAAAGTTCAGTCACTGTCTTTAGGGAATGCAGAATTCAGCGGAGGACATGGGACATGCCTAAGTGCCATTTGCATGTTATGCGCCAAGTTGAGTTGGTGCTCAGAGAAAGGAATGGCCACTCCTAAGGTAGAAATGCGTGGGATTTGGGAACTCTGTGACAATACTGATCACAGACTTTAATCTCACCCGTGGCAAATTTCTATATATTCTTTATGTTACTTTGCAAGCGTCTAGGAAATAGCTCAGCATCTGTCTCCCATCCAAAGGTTTAACTGAGATATTTAATCTCATGAAAGTTTTGTTTTTTATAAAAAAAAGACTATAACAATGACTGCTCACTACAAGTTGGAATTACTCCTTAGTGAATCCAGCTCCCTTACTGCATAAAGAAACTCAAGGTCAAAGAGTCTGAATTCAGCCCAGCATGCCCACATAATACTGGGGGGATGAAAATATTTAAAGAATATTTCTCATAAAATATTAATTTTTATCAATGGTTTTTACATCTTCCCACCTCCAAATTTATTTTTAAAATATTATATAAGTACAGTGATTTAATATATTGGAAGGTGTAGTGTAAACTGTGAAGAACCAAATCAACTGTGAAAAGTCCGTGATTCGTGGGACTATAATGCATAGAAAGAAAAAAAAATTAAAGCTAGGGGAGCCAAAATCAAACAGTATCATAAAACAGTCTCCCCAGAGTCGTAATAGCAAAGACATTGTTGATATTGTAGATTTGGGCTTTTTTTTTGTTGCTACTATTTTTCTCTCATAAAATAAGGCTTATTTAATATTATTTCAGCCCTCACAAAGTTTGCAAAGTGGGAAAATGTGGATATTTGTATGGGAGTGGAAAGTAGACACATAGGAGAAAGATTTCAACTACACCTCTTACCAGCTCCAGCATGTGCTGTTTGTGATCAATTGCCTGTAGAATCAAAACACGTTACTGAGAAATGTGCACCAGACGGACAGCAGTAGGGCATCACTGAGAGCAAGGACGAGGTTACGGCAAAGCTCTTGAGTGGTAGCAACCTCATTCCAACAAAATATGTTTTTGTTTGTTTGTTTGTTTTGGTGTAGTATCTCAAGATGAGGGGGTAAACGATTGGATTCGATCTCTCTGTACTTGAATTTCCTTTTTCTGTAAAATCAGAAAGTTGGATCAGGCACCCAAAAAGAGACAAATCCACCCCTAAAACTGTATTATCATGAAATGCCAGTTCTGGGAAGCAGCTGCAGCTAAGTCATTCTCGCCTCTGGTACATCGATAATCCTTAAACACAGCCTTGGTGGGTGGGAAATACCTATGGACTCTCCATGCGGTGCGTTTTAAAAATTACATTCTATTTTCATAGACCCCAATTACATATACAAGCTTTAGGCTCCACAAACTACTGACCTGCCTCCACACTAAAGCTAGACATTTTACTTCTTTACATTGGTTTCTTGATCTTAACTCTTTACAGAGCTTTGAGTCTTTTTTAAGAAGCTGAAGTCCCTGCCTGTCTGCTTTCCTCGAAAATCAGATTAACTTCACAGTACTTCCAGCAACATCTACTGAGAACACCCTCCCCTCTGCCGTAGCTCACAGCCTTGCCCCCATCACCTCCCCTTCCCCGCTCTTTCCTTTTCTCCTTCTATGGCCTTTGGTCTTGAGCAAGTCGTCTTCTAGGAATTTCTGAATTTCCTGCATAACAAGAGCTTGTTGTTTCCTTCGATCACCGTTAATTTCTGTGTATGGTTCACCAGCTCCGCAACCTAGAGTTCCGAAGTACAGTCACAGTGATGGTTTAAATCACCTTCAACACGGATCCCATGGAGTTACACGTGGATACCCATTTTCCCAAAATTTTATGTATGCCCATCACTTCATATACATTCTGCTGATATTCCTGGGTTTTTGTTAATATATTAGGTGCCACCCCAATACATCTTGATACAAAATCAGAGCTTGATCTCCAACGAAGAGAGTTAAAATGATATTCTCAGAAAGGCTTAGAAACAACCTTCTAAAGAAGAGTGTCCTCAGGAAGACCGAGATGATCTGTGTTATTGTCTGGCAAATTCTGTGGGACACCTTGCTAAGAACAATGGCATAGACCTGGGTTGATTTTAAAAATGCAATCATGCAATATTAATGTAAGACCTAAATTTCTTAAATAAAATAAACACATGTATGCCTTCAAGACAGCTCTGCATTGCCAGCCGGAGGTGGATGTCAGGCGAGCCTCAGCATTATGAACAGAGCTGGGTGGAAATGACTTCCTAGATCAAGTGCACCACGAGTTGTGTGCAGATCTTTGTTTAACGATTCATTCCCACTTGCTCCTAATTTCTGCATATGAGCACAAGGTAGATGGGGTCTGATGGGAAACTTTGTTTCTGATCAACTACAGAGAAGTTTTCCAGCATCTGTTGAGCTCAGCTAGTAAGCACGATTTATAAAACAGTGAATGACTAACCCCTGTAACCATTTTAATGACCCTAAAATAAAGTGCTTAGAGCAACATCTGTCCCAGCAGCTGGGTTCTCTGCATGAGTGGGCAGAGCGACACATTGGGACAAATTCTGTTCTCCCTTTTGACAGAAACAATTGCAGCAGATCATTTTTATCGTAATCAATTTAGGTACAGTTTCTTGGAAACCATCTGTGTAGTGTTCATAGATTGTGCTTAAGAATTTAAATGTGTATATTTTTGGTCGCTTGATGTAGCATCTGCTAATGGCCACATAAGTTCCACTTTTTATGCAGAAAGCTGTTTCCTTGTAAAGGGATTAGTAGAATGACTACTTGATTTTATCCTTTTTGCTCCCCAGTAAGCGTCTGCCATTTGAATGGCATCCGTCACAGAGTGTTAGTTGTAGAATTAATTGTTTAAAAAATTAAAACTGGAGTTGAAGTTAGAAGACAAAGAAACCTTCAGTGAGACACTTCACTGTATCTCTGTCTCTAGATCATCAATGCAATTAATATGGTTGTGCACGGGCAGCCGAAACCAAAGAAAAGTAGCTTTCAATAACAACTCTTACGCACTTTTTGTCTGTTAGCTCACGACTTTACAGCTATTAGTTAAATAATCACATACAGAAATCAAATAGCTAAATCAGCCAAAGTTAACTTTAGGTTTGAGAATAATTTTGGAATCATATTAAAAGATAATTGCTCTTAAAATACCAGATAATAAATATTGAATGGCTTTGGTGCAGAAATGAAGGATTTGCCTAAAAAATACTGTCAGCTATATTTTGGGCGTGGAACACATTCTGTAACATGATTGAGTCTTGATAATACATTTTGAGTAAAGGGATTCCTTATCTTGCTTGAGAACTCCTTTTGAATTTAGCAAATTATGATATTATCTGGATAATCTAAGATATCTAAGTGTGCTAAGATTTTTATGGTTTGAGAAATAGAATTTTTTCCTGCTAGAAACAGATCAATTTGGACTTTTCTCTTCCTGAATATTTTGAGAACCCACAAAACTAATTAGATAGCCAACTGGCTACATAGTTAAATAAATAAACAAAATGTCAGAATTCAAACTCTATGAGATTGTGCAACACCTTAAGACTACATCATTTTTATTTTCATAAATACGATGTATCGATTTCGGAGCAGTGTGGGTTTTGTATTCCTCCCTACAAACACGTATCAGGGGTCTATTAGCTGTGAAGGGCTGGGGTTACAAGGTGTATGAGAAGCAGTTCTAAGCAAGAGGGGCTCCCCAGCTAGCAGGAAGGAAAGCGCCCCCTTATAACTGGAGTAGTTTCCTTTGTGTTCTCAAGTTGCTGTTACGGACATACCTCAATTTGGCACAGACTTGGAGTAGTTTGTCCAGCAATCAACCTGACCAGTGTCCACACATTTCCCTTTCACTCCCCTGTGGTCGTCAGTCTTCATTCACAATACACAGTAAGCAGTGAATTGCCCCTGACGGGATGCAGGCGATCCTAACAAGCCATTATTGTTTATTAAATGAGTTGTCTGGCTTTGCATCAGTTAATCGAGGCACTAATAAAATATGATATTAGAACCGCTAATAAAAATGTTTCATCGTTAATTCCTGTCCCCCAAATTTGCAAATTGTTTACTCAAAAAGGCATGAAAAGAGAAAAAGAAAGACAGTGGTTGCGCAGGGTTGAGTTCATAATAAGCATACTAGACGGGATGGTTAAATTTTCCAATAAGATTTCTGCTGTAGATAATTCAATTACATTTCAGGAAATACATCAGCAGAATTAATTTGTGGTAACTTCTGAGAATGGCACGAGGTGAGATACTTAAAGCATGTGCCATTTTTGGCTCCCTAATCTAGAGAAGTTCTTTCTACCCCAACTATCAATCAGCTAAATTATCTTCAAACTTAATTAGATGAAAGAATTTGGTACTATGATTCTATGTGCTCCTGGAAGATGCCCAGACTATTAGAAACGTCATTTCAATAATACCCTTTCATGCCATCTGTAAGAATCACACCGAACAGGCTTAATGCAGATGAACATAATACAAAACAGGACTTACAGCCAGAGAGAGGAGCAGGGTACACACACACACACACACACAGTGCCTCAATCTTCATATAGATACAAAAACATATGTAGGAGCCACAGAGAGAATTGAGGTGCAGTAGCAGAGGAGAAAAAGTAAAATAAAAAGACTTCCTCCATTTTAAGATCCACCTTCCTGCAAAAATAGCTTTTTACTGTAAGCTTCCAACTACCTTTTGCTTTTTTCTCAGATTATATATTGGGATATGGTCCTTTGGGAAAGTATTTTATTTTTTTAATTTGGATGGGCATGGTTTTGTGTATGTGTGTGTGTGTGTGTATGTGCGTGTGTGTGTGTGTTCATCTACATGGTTTTGAGTGTGTGATGTCAATACCCAGTCAGTTTAATGAAGTGTTCCTTTTTTCAGGCACTTCGAGGTTGCTTGGCACTTTTGCAAAAGATGTGCGCTGGTTACCACCCCAAGACTAGATTACGCATCATCTCTTAGGGTGCAGAAGGTGGGAGATAAATGTGTTTAATGTATATGCACAGATTCCGAGAACCCAAGACAGAAAGAGATGGACACTGAGAGATGCAGGTGGATGCTAAGGGAGTTCAGGGAGGGAAAGACTCTCTCCAGTTGGAGGATTGGGAAACCTTCCAGGGGAAGAGGTAGCATTTTGGGAAACCTTCCCTTGGAGAAGCACCATTTTACCTGAGACGTGCATGATGGATAGGTTTGGACTTGCAGGTGAAGAGAACAATACAAGCAAAAGCGAACAACTGCTGACTCTTCCTGTGTGAATCTCAAGGTTCCCTGAGGTAGCCCTGCTCCGGACTTTCCCCTGCTCATGGCTGGAAGCACCAAGCAGACTGCGGAGATGCAGCCCAACTGGAGGTCCGCTGCGGGCTGACAGCCGCCAGGTTCCTTGCTGCGCAGGGTCTGCTTTGGCTTTTGGATTAAACACTGCGTACGTAAAGCAGTGGTTCTCAAAGTGTAGTTCCTGGCGAAGCGGCATCCCCATCACCTGGGAATTTTCTAGAAACGCACGTCTCTGGACGTCACTCATCCTAATGGTGCTGAGTCAGAAACTCAAGGCAGGGGGCCCAGACACCTGGGTTTTCACAAGCCCTCCAGGTGTTCCTGATGTTTCTGGTGCTGCGAATTGTAGCCCAAAGCGATGACAATGAAACCCTCGTTCAGACAGCAGCACGTCTCCGCTTGACCCTTCTTCCTGATGCAGCGCCAGGCTGGGTTATCCAGCCTTTCTTGTGCCTTCACAGAGAACTTTGGTAAGGGCCCAGCTCGGACTATATTTATTTTTAGGGCGCCTTTGGTAGTTAACCTTACTAATGATTTGCCTGCTCCTTTGATTTACAAAATCACACATGATTGCGGATCTGTGGGCTCACGCCAGGAAGCCGGCAATCCCATGGTTCCTCTGCTGAGCTCCCGAAAGCCCCAAACTCCAAGTACTACAGGAAGGGGGAGGGCATCAGAGGCTGTCGACGCCCAGGCAAGTGTGACACACGGGTTCATCTCAGAACATACAGGCCACCTAAACTCTGCAGTCTGAGCCCTTGAGGTCAACTACAGGGTCCTTAGAAGATGGGTGACTTTTTGTGCAGTGCAGTTGGGTGAGGTCAGGAGTGCTTCCGGCTCTGGTAGAGACTAAAGGAGAAGTCTGCATGGCTGGACATTGACCCAAAGCCTTTCCCTTTCACAGTGAAGAGCTGGAGTCAAAGGGCCCAATGCTCTCTGTGGTTCTCCCTTCGACCCCTGGTGCCCAGTCCCTTCAGGGCTGGCCCTGTTTGCCACATGAATGCAAGTCACTGGTGGTATTGACCCAACTCCAGTTGGAGTTGAAAGATCTCGGTGTTCCCACGGCCACTGTGAAGACTAGAAAGTGAGGAAACTTGGCCAAGTTCATTGGATGAGAAATTGCAGAGCACTGTGGGTCTACAGCTCAACACTCCTTTCCCTTTCTCATGCCACCTCTTCCAGCACAGGCCTTGCCAATCCCATCAGCGAGGGACACAGCTGCTCCCAGGAGCCCGCAGGTGACATACCAGGTCGGGGGTGGGTGGGCAGGGGAGAGGGGCGTGCCTGCCCCCCTAAGGTGAGCAGCCCCAGCCAGTCATCACCATGTGAAAACCCAGGCCCAGTGTTGGCAGGCTGTACTTTTTAATGTGAAAACTACCAATTTTTAAATGTTGCCTCAAATGAAAAATGATTGTGTGAGATAAACAAACATGTTTATAGGTCTGATGGGAGCCATGGGCCACCAGTTTGAAAACTCCACCATTTCGAGTGAAGTTGTGCCCCACACTGACTTTCCTCATTTTTTTTCTCAGTTCACTTAGTTTGAAGTCATCCCTTTTCCAGCCCTCCCGCCTAGAGCAACATCTGCTCTTATCTCTCTGACCTACTTTTGTTCGTGCCATTCTTCTTGCCTGTTATGTAGAATCGTCTCCCACATCCAGCCCAACTTAACTGTTTTTCAAGATCTAAGTCAAGTCACACCGCCACCGTGCAGCCTTCCTTGGCAGCCCCAGGCAGACAGGGAGCCCAGTGCCCTCCATGAGCGAGGCTTTGGTAAACAAGCACATTCGGTGCTCCGCTAGCCATCCATGGCAGGTGGCGGGCGTACTAAACCCTGGCTGATCCTCGAATGGCTCAGAGAACTTTAAGTGGCAGTGCCATCCCGGCCTCTCCTGCAGCAGTTCTGCTTTAATTGGCCTCAGGTGGGACCTGGGCTTTTGCTTATGCTCCAAAGTGATTCTAATTTGCAAGAATGGAAAGTGATTGAGATGGTTAATGATAACTTATTCATGGCATATTTTGATTAATCAGATTCTAATCAATATTTTTTTAAGAAAAGCAGGGAGAGGTTTTATATTTCCCTTTTCCACACAAAAGAATGATCAATATAGCACAGGGAACTATATTCAATACCTTGTAATGGCCTAATGAGAAAGAATATGAAAAGGGATACATATATATATGTATAAAAAACTGAATCACTATGCTGTACACCAGAAATTAACACAACATTGTAAATCAACTATAGTTCAGTAATAAAAAAAGAAACAGCAAAAAGAAAAATAAGTAAGAGTAGTAAACATAATAGAGGGTCCATGGATGCACATAACAGACAGCAATGTTCCAGTACACAAACTGTCAATGAATGTGTGTTTCCGCCTGAGTTTCTTATATTCTGTGACTTCCCATGTTAAGCGTTCTTGGGTTTCCACCAGTTGTAAAGCAGAGTCCAGGCTTGAAATGGTCCAGAGAAAGGAAATAGGGCCACTGTGGCTAAAGCTGTTGCTTACCTTCTGTTTCTAGCTTTTTGCTGAGGATGCCGGTGATAGCAGCCTTCCACGAACACTAATGGGACCAGAAAGAGCCCATGTTCTGCAGGAGCAGTGGGACAGGAGAAGCAAGATTCTGCATCAAAAGTCCTTCAGATATTTCCCTCCTTCCTGAGCCACTAATTTGGGTCCCAGGAATCAACTCTAATAACAGAATATGAAATATCAAAAAATATCCTGTTGCACAGAAATTTTATTGCAATGTTACCAAATAATAAATTGCATTTAAATAACAAAAACATCCAACTCTGCCTGGTAAAAGATTGCGTATGTAGCCATTCAAAATGTGTTAAAATCCCCACTGGACGAGCATGGGGGTTACGTTGAGTTTATAATAAAATCATTCATTTATTTCTTTATCCTTCCAATCAAGCACATATTTATTGAAATCTACCATATACAAGGCATCGAGATATCATAACAAAGTCAAAATTGTGTACATGTGAAACATTGTAAAATTTTGCTGCTCTTTGAAGGCATCTTTTAATTTTTTTCCAAGTATTTGCATTTTCCAAGTAGTTTTAAGGAAAGCCATTAGCTTTCTGTATGCATTTTTCATTTACTTTAATAATTTCACAATACTTAAAGTAGTTTGTTTTAAAATTTCTTTCCTTGGCTTGTTTTATGGGTAAGTTCCTCTGCAAGAAATAATTTTGCCTCTTGGATAGTAAAAAGTAGTATTTCTTATTTTTATTTAATGTGTGTTGTTTGACAAGAAATTGACGATGATGTAATATGACTTGGGGAATAGAGCGTATCTCACCCATCTTCTGATTATAATGGAATGTTTTACCAACATCACCAACTTCAGGGGGGTCAGAGGAGACAGAGAAGAGTGCGCTGACTTCAGACCTATTTGGGAGGTAGAGTCTACAGGACTTGTTGATGGCTCTGATGGCTTAGGGATCAGAAAAATACAGGAAATAAATATCACTCCTATGTTTCTATCTTGAGCAACTAGCTAAATGGTGAAGTCATTTACTAAGATAGGAAAGCCTTACACATGCAGGATTGGGATGGGGGTGTGGCACCATGAATTCTAATTTAGACGTTTTAAGTTTGAGATATCTTTAAGACACCCAAGCTAAAATATCAAGGAATCAGTTGGCTTTATGAGTATAAAAGCAGAAAATATTAATTGGGGCCACCAGTCTAGATCCAGTATTTAAAACCCAAGGAATATATGAGATCACATCTGTAAAAATGTGATAGAAGCTGTTAGAGAGAAGGGAAAGTATTTAGGAAAAAATGCCAGAGTTTTCCAAAATGTAGTATTTGGGAAGAATGGAGGGAGAGGTGAAATTTCTCATCTATCTATCTATCTATCTATCTATCTATCTATCTATCTATCTATCTATCTCTCTATCTATCTACCTACCTATCTAGCTACATACATACACACATAGATTATATATTTAAAGATTAGCCCTTTGTCACTCTTACAGTACATACCTCTCATTATTTTCTGTTTTTCTCTTTTCATATCTGTGCCTGTGCTAGAATGTAACTCAGTGGAGAGCGTCCTTCTCAGTACCACACTCACAGTGTTGGTTATTTAGTTGGGTGCTGAGTAATGGATGGATGAAGAAGTGAATCAATGAATAAAGGAAGGAGCTGTATATAAAGTCCTAGCAAGTATGATCCAGTAGTGCTATGGACTGAGTATTTGTGTTCCCCCCAGGTTCATACATATAATACTAATCACCAAAGTGATGGTGTTTAGAGGCAGAACCTTTGGGAAGCACTAGGTCATGAGGCTAGAGTCAATTTCTTTATTGAAAAATGAGGATATAAGGGATTCACTTCTTTCTCTCTCTCTGCTTTCTACCATGTGAAAATACAATAAGAAGCCATCTGCAAGCCAGAAAGTGGGTCCTTACTGACTCTGAATCTGTAGGTGCTTTGATCTCAGACTTTCCATCCTCCAGAACTGTGAGAAATAACTTTTTGTTGAATTGTTGTTGTTTAAATCAGCCAGTCTATTATGTTTTCTTTACAGCAGCCTGAACTGATTAAGACAAACATTTTATTTCTTAACCAAGAAATTTTTATCCTAGGAATATAATTATCATTCAACATAAGAAAAACTACTGTTGTGCTTTATAATGCTATAGATTAAATGAGAAAAGCAATATGATCATCTTGTAGATGGAGGGAAACCATTTGGGGAAAAATAATTTATTTAAAAAGTATTGATAGCAATCTAGGGTAGAAGAGAATCTCTTTAATCTGATAAAGTATTAACTATTTGAAATACATATCAAATCTTACACATATTGACAGAATTTTGAAGACATTCTTATCTAAATCAAGAGCTAAAAAAAAGATCCTGGTATCATTATTACTATTCAATAGTCATAGCCAATGCAATAAAACAAGAAAAAGAAATAGTAGCTATTAGAAGAGACACAATTATAACAATTTACAGATAAAATCATTTTCTACATACAAAATCCAATATAATCTACAAACTATAAGAACTAAAAATAGAGCTTATAAGAATATTGGATGATAATTGATATTTAAAAACTAGCAGTGCTTCCATTCATAATTCATAACTCATCATAAGTTATTACAGAGAAGTACTTTTATAATAGCAGAGTGGTACACCCAATATGATTCCACTTATGCAAAATCTACAAACAGGCAAAGCATTACTGTTGTTTTTGATGACACACAAGAAAAGATGTGAAGAAGTCTGAAATATGAAGTGAAGAGATATCAAATCTGTAGTAGTTGTTTCTGCAAGGAAGGGCAGCAAATGGGAGACATTTTTGCAGCAAAAATAATTTCAAATTATCTGCAAAATTTTATTTTTAAACAAAGTAATCTGAGCCAAAAGTTAGTGTTCATTATTTCTGTGTGGCATATATAGAGCTTTGTTATAGAATTTTATGTATTTTTTACTGAAGTAACATTGATTTATAGCATTATATAAGTTTCACATGTACACCATTATATCTTGTCTTCTGTGTACCCTGCAGCGTGCTCACCATGAAGCACCTTCTGTCACTATATAGTTGAACCCTTTTATCTATTTTGCCTTCTTCCATCCACTCCCCTTCCCCTCTGGTAACCACTAATCTGTTCTCTGTATCTATGTTTTGTTTTTATTTGGTTTATTTATTTTATCTTCAACATATGAATGAAATCATATGGTATTTGCCTTTATCTGACTTATTTTATTCAGCACAACACCCTCAAGCTTCTTTCACATCATCGCAAATGGCAATATTTCATTTTTTTGGCTGAGTAATATTCCATTGTATGAACATACACCACATCTTATTTATCCACTCATCCACCAGTGGACCCCTAGGTTTTTTTCATATCTTGACTATTGTAAACAATTCTTTGATGAATGTATGGGTGCATATATTTTTCAAATTAGTGTTTTTGTATTCGAATAAATACCCAGAAGTGTGATACCTAGATTATATGGTAGTTCTACTCTCATTTTGGGGGAAGAATCTACATACTGTTTTTCCATAGTGGCTGCACCAACTTATATTCCCACCAACATTCCCACAGTGTGAGGGTTCCCATTTCCCCACATCCTCTCCAATGCTTGTTATTGTTTGCCTTTTTGATAATAGCCATTCTAAAGGCCATGAGGTGATATTTCACTGTGGGTTTGATTTGCCTTTTCCTAATAATTAGTGATATTGAACATCTTTTCATGTGACTGTTGGCCATCTGTGTACCTTCTTTAAAAAATGTCTATTCGGATCCTCTGCCCATTTTTTAATCAGTTGTTTATTCTTTTTGTTGAGTTGCATGAGTTCTTTATACATTTTGGATATTAACTCCTTATTGGATATATGATTTGCAAATATCTTCTCCCATTTGGCAGGTTGTCTTTTCATTTTGCAAATGTTTTCTCCCATTTGGTAGGTTGTCTTTTTGTTCTGTAACTTTTTAAACACAGAGAAGAGGCAGCGGGGTGGGGGCTGCTGGCTGCAGAACGTCAGGGCTCAATGGAAATGCAGGAGAACTGGGAGCAAGGTTTGAGTCCCCACTGAGACCTGATGGCTCAGGCAGGACAGCAGCCACCCAGCTGAGGGCAGGCAGGAAGCTGAGCTATGCCTGGAGGGACAGGCTGGCTTGTTCCCCTTTATGCTGGGAACACTAATGCCTCGCTGGCTGGTTCAGGAACTGAGTATTGGAAATTCTGCACAGAGAGCACATTAATGATTCCACGTTATAACAAGATAAGCAACTTCTCCACTTTCAAAGACGACTATTAAAATCTCATTCCAAGTGCCCCTAAACACAGAAAGAGGTCTATATATGAAAATGCCTATTGGAAGTGTTTGAGAGGGACCATCTGGAGTGATCTAGATTACCCAGAGCTCAGAGCTGCCAGTCCAGTTCTCAGCATCTACTGACAGCTGGGGTGGTGCCACACCTCCCATGAGGTAAGTATTCTTGACTCTCGGCCAAAGTCGTTTAGAAATTTGGTTTTTCTGGAGCACTCCCTTGTAGGGAAGTGTGGTAGATTCCACTTATGCCTGACAGGCAGGCCGCAGTGTCGTGCACGTACAGTACCTTGTGGGAAACGGGGCCCTTCTCCCCCAAGAAGCCCCCTGCTTCGTCTGCCTTTCCAAAGACTTAGAATCACATGTTCCAAGTTAAGGAATGGGAAAGTGCCCTCATTTGTTTAAAATATTTAAGAAGTCTGTTTGTTCCTGGAGAGTCTGCGCTCTAGCCTTCACAGCTAACAATCGTTAACATGTCCAGCTGTGTCTAATGTCGCCCACAGAGTAAAAGCAGTCAGCACGAGTGTCTTCAGAGCTCAGCAAGAGACACTACGTGGGACCCGCAGGGCTGGGAGGATGTTGCCCAGGACGCATCGCTGCGCGATTTTGTTTGCTCCGCATAAGGAAGCAAGTTAGAATTTTCTTTTTCAAATTTCTCTGTCAGAGAATGTGGAGCAGTGAGTTTTCTTTTCCTTCTTCTCTTTAGAACGTTTTGCTCAGAAATGAGGGTTCATCTCTGGTGTTCGAGGTTACGAGTTGGGACAGCCCCAGTTCGCCCTCGAACAGTTCCCGCCCTCGCTCCGCCCCAGGCCCCTCCGGTGCCCAACAGCGTCGTTAAGAGCGCCTTCGCACGGGGCATTGCTAGGGACCAGGTGGGTTAGGACACGTGAGGTGCTCAGAACGGAGCCTCGCTTGGAGCCTGTGTTCAGTAAAGAGCCAACATCATCAGACAGAAAGTGATTAATGTGAGGGACATATTTCCTATTTTTGGCCTGGCTGAGAGGATGCTCAGAACTAAGCCTGCAGCTCAACAGAAATGATCGCCTGGGCCCCACAGTCTGAATATTTATGTGCGAGATCCCCTTCCAGTGTATATTTTCCAAGGCTTTGCTTATAGCCTTTTAGTTTTTTTTTTTTCCCTGCCATAAATTATCAAGTCGGCTCAATATTTTTGAACCAAAAAGACTGAAACAGAGATGGTGTATGTGTGTGTGTGTGTGTGTCTGTGTGTGTGTGTGTGCTGAAAGTGCCCTAAACACTTTGTGAGTGAACAAGGAAATCCCAGCCAGGGAACGCGAGAAATGCCTTCAAATGCGTGGGGACCTGATTGATGCTGAAAAGCAATGTCTTCTTTTCGGGCCATAACAACCTCGTTTGGATAAGAAAAGGGGTATAAGAGACAAAGGCTCATTTGGGCAAGACAGTGGTGGCACGATGGAGAAGGATGGAGAGATGAGGAGCCTCTCTCTGCAGATAAGCTTATAAACTTATGTAAAAATAGACTACCATGAAATTCTCATGGGAAAGTCACAGGGTTAAGCTGAGAAGGCCTCAGGGGAAAATGCATTTGGTAAAAATTTGACCCTTGGTGTTCATCTGAGTCTTTACAGAACTCAGACCTTCACCCCATCACTTAACTTTCCCAAGCCCCTGTTTTCTAGAAATAACACCAGTGCCAGCCATTCAGAGTGATTGAAGATGGAGTGAGTCCAGGGTACAGACACAATTTCCAAACTCAAAAGCATCTGCACACAGGAGCTACCATTACTGTTTCAATTGCTTCCTGGCAGTTATTTTTCAGGGGATGGTCCCTTCTCCTCTGGAGACAAGCTCAGCCTCAAACTTCTCCCCTGAGAGGCAGGTAGCCGTAGCCCTCTCCATGCTCCTGAGTCAGAGAAATAAAAGGAGAGGGAAGAAAGAACATTTTCTGTAGGAAATTGTGCAGTGGAAAGATTCACCATTGTCCCTGCCTCTGTTCGCTCACAGCCAGCCTGGCTAAGGGTCATTAGCTTAATGAGCTATTGTATTTTTTTTCTCTTTTTCTAAAAAGTCTGCTGAAACATCCTCCCAGGAGCCAAATGAGGAGGCGAAGAAATAAACAGCAGCTGAAGGCTGAGGGAGCTTAGCCAGAGAGCCCTTCCGCTCAGGACGCCTGAGTGTGTGTGTGTGCGTGGCGGGGGGGGGGGGCGGGATGGAGGGGAGGGTGGGCAGGCAGGACCAGCCCTCCATAAGGGGCTTGCCCCAGTCGTGGCTCTAGGTTTCGAGAAAGTAAGCCAGGTGAACAGGTAAAGGGAAGGTGGGGTGTTATTTCCAGCCCAGCGTGATCAAGGCAGGCATGGCACACTGTCCCCTGCTAGCAGGTCTTAACCTGAGACAGGAGCTGGATCAGACACGGTGACTTACTGGACGCAGAGTCGTTCTCCATATATGTCCATGGAAAGACTCAGTGATCCTGCTCACTGGCCGCCAGTTGGAGCCTTGGGGCTGGGGGACTGAAGAGCCAGGTGTGGGCCTCAGCCGGGGCACCCATCCTGTCTCAGATCTCCCCTCCCCTCCCCTCCCAAGACTAGCCCTGCCACCTTGGTGGAGTTTTATTCCAGCTTTCCCCATAATGCCTTTTTAGATGACTTGTTAATGGTATAAGCTAATGGTAAGCAATTTTGAAAAATGAGAAACCTACAAGAGAAGAATGGAAATGGCGTGAAGTCAGTCTTGATGATCCTCAAACCACCTTATTAACCTCGTGGTGTCTTTACCTGAAATACACAACAGCAAAGACTTCGCTATTTGCATGCGCCGCCCAGTGACATTTCAGCCAGTTCTCCAGTTTCCAGCAGTGATTTCAGATCCAGTTTAAATAATCTGCGCGCTGTGCGTGCGCCCCAGGCATGCTTAGTTCTCTATTGCTGGACCCGGGTCGCCTCCATTATTTCATCACACAGGCCACTTAGCGACTGTCTTTGCATCCCATTGAATGCGTATTTGTGAATACTGGTATTTCTTTGTTATTGGTCACTAGAAGGGCAATCACTTGGTTAAAGTATGTAAATCCTCAAAATGTGCCCATACACACACACACACACCCCTATTCCAACTGCTTTCAACAACAATCGTGTGATTTTTATTCCCTTCCAAAGTGGGTGACAGTTCTAATTTCATCTCACCTTTTCAGCCTTGAACAGGCTAATTTAAAAACGATTTTCTGTCTTGAAAGACCCCAAATGATATATAATTGCTTAACTGTGAGCCTTCATTTCCCGGGAGCAGGCCTTGGGCCTGGGTAAGGAGCCTGGGTGCAGAGGCAAGGAAGAGTCTCCAAGGAGGAAAACCGCCAAGTCGCGCCTCCCCCCAGCACAGCCGCCAGGGGCCTTCGGGTGCGGGCAGCCCCCCAGCTGCAGGCCTCTCCAGGAGGAGAGAGGGGCCCCCGGAGGTTTTCCAGAACCCGGGTGAGGGGATGCTACGTGGCTTTGGAGAGGAACTGACTGGCCTCTCCTGCTGGGACCTGGGAGGATCCCAAGAGCTCAGCGGCCAGGGAAGACCGGGGAGCACACGCTTGCTGGAGAGGAGGCCCCACCTGGGCTCTGACCCTGTCCCTGCTCCCCCCACCCGCAGCGCCCCCATCTCCGCAGGGTCCGGGCCCAGAGGAGACTGGAGAGAAGGCAAAGGAGGCCAGTGCGGAGCCGCCCGCGCCCCCCAATGCAGCCCCACGTGTGCACCGCGCTTCGCGGCTCCCCTGTCTGTGCAGACCCTCCCTCCGGTGCCCCCGCCGCACGGCCTCACGTCTCCTCTCTCAAGTGTCTCCTTGTGCCTTGAGGGGACGTCGTGCCTCCCTCACCCCAGTGCTGCACGCAGGGCGGGCGCACAGTGCGCGGGGCATCGGGGATGGTGATGGATCTAGAACTTCCAGAATCCCGCCCAGGGGTCCACCCCCCGGGGGACCCGGCCTGCTCGCCCTCTGGGGAGCCGCGCCCGGCCGGCAACCAGGCAGGGGCTTTCTGGGCGCAGGCTTTGGGGGGGCCTTGTTTCCCTAGGCAACCTGCTTTCTCCTTCAGAAGGCATCTCTCATCTGCAGTTCTGGGGCCTGCAACTTTTGCCATATGTCGGCTGTTTCTGCCTTCCTGATCCCAGTCATATTAATGTTATAATTAGAGCCAGTATTTATACAGACTCTTCTGAGCGGCTCCCCCTCGTGTTTCACGGGAGTGACTTACCCCGTCTTCCCTGCATCGCTGGTTCAGGGACGTTATTCCATTTCATATCTGGGGACAGATTGGGACAGAGAAGGGAAGGGGAGAGAAGTGGCAGAGACAGGAAAACAGAAGGAGCAGGCAGTATCCACCGGGAGGTCGGTCTCTGGCCCCAGGATCCCGGCACTGGACACCAGGGCCACGTTGTCTGTGACGTGCATGTGTGGCTGCACCAAACTCACTTGTAACAACTGGCCTGTCTTGCTGGGCCTCCACTTTTTCTTGATTGAGTTATTGGACAGTATGAATAAAAAGATCCGAAAGGTCTTCAGGTGTTACAGTTTCATGAGTTTCTGCTAAGTCATGTTTCAAAAACAGAGAACCCCCCACCCAAAAATCTGGGTCGGCTTACGCTCTGCAGCGCGAGTCCTGCTCCCACCCCTGCCTCCGGGCGGAAGGAAGAGCAAGGACTGATCTGCCCGCTGGGGAGTGGGGTCGTCACCCGCCTCAGGTTCCAGCCCAAGTCTACGGGGTCGGGGTGCACATCCTGCCCCTGGAGAGGCGCTGCAGGTGACACAGCCATGGGCAGGAACCACCACCCTTTTAGAGGACAGACACCGAGTGATGGGGGGCGATTACCACCCTCTAGCCCACGGCAGGCACCTCTGTCACTGCCTTTGAACTACATCCTTTGTACCACTTGTTTCCCTCTCGTTTTCAAGATGACTTCTGGTCTCTAGACCATCCCTGAGCCGTGTATACACACACACACACACACACACACACGCACAAACACACACACACACACACACACGCACAAACACACACACACACACACACACACACACACACACACACAGAGCATCCTCTTCCTTCTGAATCCAGCTCTTCAGTTTTCTCTTTGCATCCTTTGTAAATTCCTTACGTAACAGTTTTCTACGTTCTTCCTCAGGAATGTAAACTACTTCACTATTTTATCTTGCAAATCACCATTTAAAAAAAAAATCTCAATATCCATTTTCTAACTGCGTGAAATCAAAAGTAACAGAAATGCACTTTTCTTCAGCTGCATCCCGCAGTCAGCTCACCACGCCATCCCTCAGGTCCCCCATGCTGATGCCCGTGGGGAATGCACTGCAGGTGCCTGCCATTCCCAGCAGCTCCCTCACCCGACCGCGACCCCAGCCCCAGCCACCTGTAATCTCCGCCAACACTGCACTCACCTCATTCCCAGACCTGGAGTCTATAATCTCCATCAACAACCAAACAGTATTCCTGCTTCTATAGGCAGGTGGCCGCTCTAGAAAGAGGAAGAGGAAGTTCATTACTAAATTCCAAAAGGACATGGCAACCGGGATTGCCAATGAGAATACTGGGCTTAGAGTCAGAAAACCAGCCATCAGAACTTTAGAATTTGCTTGTTCAAGCCCCTCCCCCCAGATCCTTGGTTTCCTTAATTGTTAAATTATGTCACCTCAAGACTCCCTTGAACACTAAGGTTCTTTTCAAGGCTATAAAATATAGAAACATGGAAGAAACATTTGTTTAGCAGGTTGTAGAGTAAATCACATAAATGTGTGATCACTCCCGAGAAATGGTCTTAGATCCACAAGTAGAAAGATTCAAGTTACCAAAGATACCACAACACCATTCACCATGAATAATCAAACACAAAAGTGTAGGTTCCTATTTTCTTGCTTTGATTTCATTACTGTGTGCATTTTTGTCCTCATGTTCACAAGAAGGATGCTGTATCTCTGAGCATTAGAAGATATGACGGATTTTTTTTTTCAACCTTCTTCTTTCAATACTTTGCAAGATTTTATTTAGGACGAGGAGACTCTCCCAGAAGCTATCTGCTTTTATCTCACTGGATACAATTGACTTCCATGGCCACTACCTGCTCAAAACTAGACATAAAAAATAAACACTGGGTTTCCCTGCCTCTATTAAAAAAGGAAGGCGAGTGGGAAGAGGAATGAGGAAGGGTGTTGAGTGAGTCACCCTGCAGTGTCTGCTACCAGCGTTTATTGACAAAGTTTTCATCTGAACATTTTCTCATTAAAAACAAAAGAAAACAAAAAGCCATGTTGATAAAGAAACCTAACAAGGATGTTAAATGACAGCCAGGAGCATTAAGGCAGCACAATATAGCTATTAGCTTGGAAACATGCAAGGTTTTAGTGTCCCTGGGCTTCAAGTGTTCTTGTCTCTGAAAAGAGATCATAGTGTCAATCTTTGAAAATTAGTCGCTGTGAGTCACACTTTGTTCATAGGTGGGATGCACCAATATCACACGTGTAAGCGCGTGCATACACGCACATGTGTGTGCAGGGAAAACCTGGTGTGTGAGCAAAACTCAGTGCCCCGGGGATCAGATTCTACCTCTGAGGGTCATGTGCTGCGTCAGGAGATATTCTCACGTCTCCTCGATTCCCACCTGACGTGGGGACCTCCATGCTGATGTGCGTAAGAGGGCCTGCCTTCAAAGCAGACCTAGACCTTCGGGGCAACAGCCCTTTCCGAAGATACCCTACACCCTGGGCGTTCCTGCCGCCTGCAGCAGCTGCGTCCTGCTTCCAGTCCCGACCGGCTTGCCTGGGCTGTCGTCAGGAGCCCCTCGCGGACCTCTCTGCTTCAGCGGCCCTTGTCCTCCTTCTGCTTACAGCCCCCGACCAGCCAGAACGAGCCTTTTACAGAATAATTAGGTCATGTTGCTCTTCTACCTCGTCACTTAAAGCCCAGAGCGTCACCAGCACTGGGAGCCCCCTTCCTCGGCCAAGCCCTGAACCGGGGCCCCAGCCCTGAACCCGGGCCCCAGCCCTGAACCCGGGCCCCTGCCCTGAACCCGGGCCCCTGCCCCTTCAGCTCCCCTGCTTGTTGTGTGGGGCCTCTTGCTGACCCTCAGACAAACCCCAGACAGCCCTGCCCCAGGGATCAGGCCATGGCGGTCCGTTCTCCCTCCGGCTAGGTCTCTGCTCACACCTCCCCCCTCACCATCTGCTGACACCACGCACTTTCCCGCTGGCTGATGGGCCGTCTCCTCGGCTAAGACTGAAGCCCATGCGGGCAGCAGCGTGGCCTCTTTTATTCACTAGCACATCCCCAGCACCGAGAATGATGACAGGCACGTGCCATTACTGGAGAAGGTCGTCCATGAGTTAACCTCCAGTTGACCTGCAGGCTGGCCTCAGGCAATCAGAGATTCCCACAGTGGGACTCTTTTCAAGGACTCAGCCTTAAGAAAACACATGTGTTTCTGGAACCCAGCGAACGCCTCTTCATAAACTCAAGATCCTGGTGGAGGGTGGGAAGGTCTGCTTGCCTTACAACGTCCCCAGACAGTCTTGTGTGTCAGCGCCTTTGCTGATGAAACCTGCCACCTCCCCATCAGGCGTGGCTGACTCTTCCTTCAGTCTCTCCTTGTCCTCTGTGTACAGGAGCCAGTTTGCAAACTAACAAGTATACACTCAGGAAATACTTACTGTAGAAAAGGTAAGTGAATAAATAAGGAGATGACTGAATCAACCCAGCAGCGGTTCCCAATTTCCATGCCCTTTCATTCCTGCTAATTCTATTTGTTTGGCTTGATCCAGAAGAGGCAAAGTACTAAGGCCTTCTGTTTGTGGAGAATTACAGCTAACACTACGTCCTACATCTGCTCCCACAGTGGATTCTCTCAGCAGCCTTAGCAGCCTTGTCAGGTTGGCAAGGCAGGCAGGTCCAGGCGCTCAAGATCCGGACTGGGACCTAGGAGTGTCCCAAGTACCCCAAAGGCTGAGAACGTGCTTCTGCCCTTGGTTCACAGACCCATCAGCTCTGCGCTCCATCCTTCGCCTGGCCGTGGCCTCCCAGGTTTGGCTCTCCTGTATCCGTCCAACTTCGCCCGTGGATGCGACCTAGCGCCCTCTAACGGTCAGATTAGTATCCGTGTTGTTATTTTTCAGATGCCAGTAAGGTTCCAACTCCCAGTCCTTCCTGCCGTGATCGCTGATCCCTGCGCCCTCTGGGTGGGGAGGGGAGGAAGATTCTTTTTCCCGCCTTTGAAGCATTCAGGGTCAGTCTCGGCATCAGCTACGTCACGTGAGACCTGACACACGTTTACGGCGCTTCATGGTCTTCCTCCGCACGGGGCTCCGAGCCTCGGTGTCGCCTCCCATCAAGGACAGGCTGCTCCTACCCTTATTGGTTCTGTGTAGACTTCATGAGTCAAGGTTGCTCACCTCAAAACTACATCCTTTTTGATCAGCCCAAAATGGTGATACTGCAATGATTTATCTGATCTGTGGGGTTACCCAAAAGAAATGTAAATTTCTATAAAGATGATGGATCATATTTCTCTATTGGAACTCTTTGGGTTCAGAAGCCACATAACGCCCAGAGGGCTTCAGCTGCCCCCAGCCCCAAGGCGTCCCCCCCATGCCCACACCACAACTGCATAAAAACACAGTGTTTATATCTGTGCAAAGAGAAGACAACCCCCCTTCCAGTTGGTTGCTGCCCATAAGGACTCAGCACCTACTCGACGCACATTTTTTTGGGTCACTCCGGAGTGTGTGACATGTGCCGGGAACATGGTATCCATGTAGCCAAATTACCTCTGGCCGCGATCCTGTGATGGAGGTACTGTCATCTCCAGTTCACAGACAGCAATACGTGAACGTATTCACTCACCCAAGGTCCCCAACCGGACAGCTCAGGTTTGAGCTCGGCACACCCAGTGCTAACCCCAGTCCTCACCCTCCTCCAGAAAAGACACCATCTAGTCAAGAGAGTGTCTCCTGAGAGGATGAAGACAACACCTAGAGGCTTCACAGAGATTTTGCATGGGAAAAGCTGAAAAACTAGAAAGGCACTCGAATATAATAGCTGTTTCTTGTCACCATGTACTGTTGAATAATAGGATAAATGACTAGCCTAGCCTGGTCACTAGCAAATCACTTCGTGTTCATCCTGGCCAAGCTTGCTGCCCTTGAATTTCGCTCACCTTACGAAAAAAAAAAAAAGATCTTCAGAAATTCCTATCTTGTTTCAGCAGCTCAGGTCGGGTAATACTGGACTGATCTATGCTAGGAGATCTGCATTCATGTATGTAATTACATATTTTATGATTAAAAGGCAACATCATGGACACATTGGTGCATAGGATAACCACGGCTATGGGATACATCAAGTGGGGATTTTTTTTTCTAAAGATTTTGTATTCTTCATTAATTCAGCTAGCAAATACCACCCCATCTGAAGCCAGGTATATCTGGCAGATGGAATCAAAGTAGTAAACGCAATGTATCAATGGTGTCGGCAGGCTGGGGAGTGTTTGCCGCCTGAGTTATTTTGGGGTGGTTCAACAGATTTCTTCTTTCCATAATAAGTGAATTTCTCCACAGAATTTTAAATTTAACCGATTTTTCCTCAACAAAATAAAGTTATTCCAAAAAGGAATGTCTATTAACTCTTTACTATAAGTTACTTTCATGGTCAAACTTCACAAGGAGAACAAAGATCACATTTCAGCCTTGGATTTTGTCTATAATGCCATAGTCTAGGATGTTATTGTCATGATTTTAAAATTAAATATTTACTTAATCAGTGGAGGAAAAGGTTGCAAAGTAGCTAACTTATTTTTCCCCCAAATAAAGAAACACTAGCCCTGTCACCAAAGGGGAAACAGTTTGCCTCCCGTCCTCATAGGATATTATCATCATTGCCCGCTGGGCAGCCCTGCTTTTTACACAGCACTGTTAACATGTTCTCGGAGGTCTGTGATTTGGAAGTGGTACAGTCAGCTTGGCCTTAAGGGTGTGAAGCTGAGGGGAGGCTAGCAGCGGCCTGGGAGTGAGAAAACCTGCTTTTGTCCTCATCTGTCACTCTCTCGTTCTGTGCTCTTAGCTGGACACCTACCCCCACCCCCTCCTCAGGTTTTCATCTGTAAAATGGGAATTTAAAAACCCCTCCTTGTAGTTGTATGACTCATATAAAGAAAGCTGTCTCCCAAACACGAACCTGATCAGTCTTATGCCCTCATCAGTAGGTGCCAATGGCCTTTCTGTCGTCCTTCTCATCAACGATATAACTTGCTGTCCCTGGCAGGGCTCCAGCCGGGGCCTCCAGCTCCATCTCCGCTTGTCTCCCTTTCTGACAGTGAGGGTCGGCCGTGCTAACCCAAATCCTGCCCCTGACAGTGGCCGTGCTGCATGAACAATTCTGGGGGGCAGGCTCTCTTCCCAGGGGCTTCCTCCCCAGGCCCCCGTCCCCCTCCCCCATCACCTGCAGCAGGGCCGGTGGCCCTACTTCTGCCCCCAGAGTGTCGTTGGAATCGCATGCAGGGACCTGGAGGGTCTGAGGGAAGATGCTGAAGCAGCAAGCACTGTGTATAGTCAGAACACAGCTGGATAAATTCACTCCAGTGCAGTGCCCAATGTCAGGAGGAAGCATTGGCTAAACTTGTTAAATCAGATGTGGACACTTTGCTTGGTGGAAAACTCCCTGTAATATTAAAAATGAATCATCTGTCGAGACTGGGTCTAATCCTCGCTCCAAACAGGGTCGCTAGAGTGTCTTCCCTCGGGGCAGACAGGGCAGCTGGACCAGACCGACTGCCACCAGGCTAGGGTCCAGCCGTCAGGCCCGGTGGCCCAGGCTTCCGGGGGGCCGTCCCACGCCGGATGGCGCAGAGCTGCACAGGCAAGAGGAAGGGCCACGGGGGCAGAGCCTTGCTTGTGACTTGCAGGACAGCACTCTCAGCGCGTGATTTCAGCCCTGGGGGGGGGGCTTGCTCCTCGCACGGAGCCCCTCCTTCCTCCTTCTGCTGTTGGGGCTCAGCCCAGAGCCTGGGGGGGGGGCGTTGGGAGCAAGCCCCAGGGGGCCACTTCCTCCAGCTTTGCTTCTTTCTGCCCCTGGACGCAGAAGGACAGCAGGAGCGGGAGGCACATCAGAGCAGCTCCTTCGGGAAGCCTCTCGCTTCTCCCACTGCTCGCACTCACCTGACACCGAGGAGGCCATGCGGGAGGAGAGGCGAGGAGCCCCGTTCAGCTCCCTTTGCCAAGGTGGCCCTTCTCCTGGGACCTCACTCAGCCCCACTCTGCCCCCCGGACGTGTGACACATGCCTGCCACGCGTTCCCACGGCTCCGGTCCCTCCCCAAACACCACCCATCACACTGCGTGGTCACCGCTTGTTTGGCTTTTGCCTAAAACCAGACGCTTCCTGAGAGGAGGGCACACGTGTCTCTTCTACGACTGCAGGTGGACGCAGTATCGGCCTGCATGTCGTCAACAAATGGACAATGGAAGGAACTCCCTAGAGCAGTTGGGATCTCTAACGGAGATCAGACATCAGTGGCTATTTGTAATCATTCAGAAGTCTTATCCTGCTCTGAAGTTCTGCAATTCTCTGTCATACGTAAGCAAACAATATAATCAATGCTGTGTAAGGATTTTAGATAATTCAAACTTCTGATCTCGAGGACTGAAAATCTGTGATTTTTGACTTTTGCTGTTCGGTGGCTGTTTTAAAAGGATTTGGCTTGATGATGAGATGGTCATTTCTCTTTCTGACTAGAGGACGCAGGTTGTGTACACAAACCCCAGGGGCTCCAACATGCAGATTTGAAGCCAGAAATCATTGACTGCACAGCAGCTCCACGGTGTCTGTCCCATGTCACCCCCAGGATCAAAGTTCTGTTCTCCAGGTCGTGTACCTGATAGGATGTGAAGCACCCCAACTCTTTTTTTTTTTCTCAAAAAAAGGTATTATGTATTCTACTTTTTAACTTCTCTTTGGCAAAATAGACGAGAATTCTTTAACACAACAAAGCCAAGAATGGCTTTCCACCATATGAAAGGCGTGTTTGCTTTTGACATTTTGAGAGCAGAGTATCCAAATTGCCTTAGAAAAATAAGTAAAAGAGCCATCAAACCAGTCATTATGCTGAAACCCCCAACTCTGCGGCTCCTGGCATCTGTGTTGCCCATTCCCCTCTCCCTGGTGAGTGCCTGCGCAGCTCTGGACTGTTCCAGGAGGCACTGAAGCATGTCTTCTGCAGAGTTCCAGGCAGCTCCTCTAATGGCAAGTCATCTCCCAGCGCAGCCCTAACCCAGAGATTTTGCGCTGCTTGAGTGACTAAATTGGCCATAGATTTTCCACACGCCCCTAATATTATTGCAGAGTTCCATTATCACGTGGGCCGTAGCAGGTAGGGAAGCTACAGTTGCAGCGTGGCCAGGAGATGTTATATCCACGATGCTTTATGCCTTTCAAATAGGGGAAGGGGAAAAAGAAAAAAAAGAAAAACTCATCTCCGAGTCATTGGCACTTCAGTCAAAGCAAAACATAGCCCCACTGCCGCGTAATGCATTATGTATCATCGAACTGATGTTGCACCTTCGGCACTGCGTTGGCTGCACTGCACCCTTCCACGCACGCTTGCAAGCTGAATCCAGCACTGGGTTTGAATGTGCCTGTTCTGGAAGGGAGACAATGCTGAATGGGAGACGGGAATGCCAAGGGTGCTGTGAGGGGTGATTACACCTCTGCAGTTACAGGAGAGAGATGTGCGCGTTATGCCCTTCCAATTGCTGCGGGTCACACGAGGCTGAGGCGTTTTCTAGCACAGTACAGGAGAGAACACAGCAGGCCGTGGGCCTGAAGAAAGGGCTGGGGGTCACTGAGGTCATCGCGGCTCACCAGGGGAGCACTGGCAGAGGAGGAAATACGATTTGGGTTCGTTTTCTTTTGGAGGTGAGTGATTCACCAGCCCTCTTTCGTCACGTGCCTATGAAAGAATACAAGGTTTCTCTTGGAACTCAAACGGCACTAGCCCGAAAAGGGTTGATCAGGAATTATCTTCCCCTAAAAGGAGAGGAAGAAAATAGACCACCTGCTGGGTCGCAGAAGGACGGAGCATCTTTGAACTGGTGGCATCCGTCCAGCATCCTTGGTTCTCAAATAACATGACCGCAGAAAAATGATTGAAATCTCGCCATCCCCATGTGAACCAAGCCCCCAGGAAACTACAGTGGTGACGCTGGCCTTCAACAAACAGCTCCGTTCAGAGTCAGTGAGGGGCACCGTTGCCAAATTCTGGTAGCCACATCCACGGTTGACAATTGCTCTACGCAGCAGCATTCATTCAGCAACAGCACATATGACACCATGAAGCGACAAGGTGGCCGGCATGCAAAGTGCGAGCAGACGTGGTGCCGTCATTCTGCTTTTCTCGGTGCGCATTTATGTTGTGCTGTGCCTCGCCTGTAGCCTGCTTCGGAGCATCAACACTGCACTGAGCATTATGCGGAGAGAAGCGGCGCATTGACCCTGACACATGGTTAGGCGCTTCAGTGAAGAAAAGCAAAGCAAGTTAGCAAAACTCAGGGGTGGGATATCAGTGAATCATTTTTAATAAGTGAACAGACTGTTTGCGCTGTCCACTAAGGCCCCTACCATATCATTAATTCCCTTGTCTTATTACTGTCAGTTGGTGAGGGGTCCAAATTCTCAGAGAGAATATGAAAGAAATCTTAAAAGAACAAAGGCAGAAATGATGAAAATGGTGATTAATTAGCACCACAAACAGCAGACTAGTCTTATGGTGTAATTCTATGTGTTCTGGTTGCAGCACATAAGATTATAAGTAGCAAATTATGGGATTGGTTGTTACGTGTTTCATATACTAGGATCTAAGGTTAGTCAAAGCAGGGCTAATATTTACCTTGTTCACAGTGGTTTTGCTAGAGCTTGCCACATAATCAGTGTTACCCATGCATTATTCATCATTTCGTTATCTGTCGTCCGCTAGGATGCTCTGCTCAGTACCACTTGCTATTATCGTGAATAGACCTCCCTTTGGACCCTAAAATACCTGTGAATTCTACTGTATACAGATTTCAATTGTATGTGAATAGAAAAGTTCAGAGATGTATGTGACATATTTTGCTATCTTTATTTCCTCGTATCTGATTATCAATATAGGGGACAGATTGACTCACAAAATAAATGCATAGATAAATCTCTTTGCTCATCTGCATTTCCTGAATGCTTGCAGTTAGAGCCATGTATTAATTTCAGCTAGTAATATTTCATGGAAATAACATGTGTCACATCTGCAGTGAGGGATTGAAAAGCCACCTGATTCCCTGCCATCGTGACTAAGGAAGTCCGTGTTCTAGCTGTAGTCACAAGATCGTGACGTCTCCATCAGTCTGGGTTCCGGAGTGACTGTGTGGAGCAGAACCATCTGCCATTGCGCATGAAATTTCATGTAAACCGAAAGTAAAGTTGGTTGTTATTTGTTTAGCATAAAGCCCCTGAGATGTTGAGGTCAAGTATGGCCTCTTCTGACCAGTGTGGGCACTGGCTTTACTGGTTCAGCCACTTCCAGCTCAGGCTTTGACAGTGATCTTCATCTTCTCACCATCCGTTACTCCTGCTCCAAATCACACTGCTCATGCTGCTGGAAGAACCATTTTCAGCTAGATATTGGGTCGTGTCATTCTTCATTTCAAAACTGTCAGTGACTCCCATTTGACTTTTAGGCAACGAGAATGAACTCCTTATTTTAGCATATGAGTTGTTTCAATATCTGGATCAAATTATGGATTCAGCCTCCTCATCTCTTTTTCCTGCTCTCTGGAATCCATTTGCTCTGGGGAACTGGTCTGTTCATTCAATCAACAAACATCTATTCTCAATCTTGCTTTAGGGGACTGGAGACACAGCGGTACATGTGCCAGCAAGGTCCCCAGAGCTCACAGAACTTATATCCAAGAACAGTGGTGCCTACGGTGATAGAAATGTCTTATACCTACAATTTCCAATATCATAAGCACTAGATATATGTGGCTTTTGAGTACATGGCATGTGGCTATGGTGACTGAAGACCAGAAATTTTAAATTCTAATTCTGATTAATTTAAATTTAACTCTAATAGCCAAGTTTGGCTACCGTTTACTGTATCGGGCCATGTAGTTTATAGGGAGGAAACAGATATTCAATCAACCCATAAAAAAAGGGGAACTATCAGATGGTGACAAGCACTATGAATAGAATTAAATTAGCAGCAGAGGAGAGGCTGAAACGTGAGTGCCACTGAGAGGACCGCTGTTGCACACTGTTGGGTCAGAAAGGCCCCTCTGATGAGTGGTGTAGGCTTGACAAGGGAGAGATGCTCATGAAAGCAGCAGAGAGAGGAGTGGTCCAGAGAGAGGGAACAGCGCCAAAGCAGGGATGAACTGGAGGTGTCAGAGTGCGAGGGCGGCTGTGCTGCTGAGCAGCGCAGGCAAGCAAGGGAGGCACTGAATGAGGCCGGAAGCTCCAGGGCTCCGCATCCTTGCTGAGGAATGAGTGCTACCTGGTGTACTTGCTGTCTTCAGCTGTCTTTGACGGTTCTTTTCTTCCTGATCACAAAATATTTATCCTGCACAACCCTCTTCTTGTGTGAACACTTCTCATCCAAAATAAAGCAAACAAAGCTCTTTCTTATAAATCTGTAAGTTTTTATTTTCTGGGACACTATGCTGCAAATTTTAAACTTTGGTGACTTTTTTTTATGTCTATTGTCATTTTATTCAGGGTTTTTTCACTTGCTCTGTGTTTCAGTGTTATGAATTTACGGCTCCTCTCCACAAATAAATTTAAGCACCTTGAGACTGAGGCCCATGTTGTGAATGGATCCTGCAAAGTAAAACAGTCATATTACACACAAGCTCTGGGTAAGTTTTACTGATTAACTATCATCTGTTAAAGTTAAAATACGTATATTTTATACAACCATTATTTTGTCTTAAATTACATTGAGTGGAGCACACATTTATTTTAATTTGTGAGGAAGAGGTTGAGTTCCTCTGATAGATTTTGAGCAACAAACAGGAAGCAATTCATTTTTGAATCTTCAGCACCTGGAACAAAATAGATAATATTTGTTGAGTAATATAATGATTCATTATGTCTTCAAAGTATATAACGAAAAATAGGCAAATTTTGGCTTGCAAATCATCAAATTAAAAAGGAGATGTGGCTTCATTTAATACTCAATCATGGTACCACCTCGAACCCGGACTTGAACGTACTGTAGAAACTCTCAGTATTAGCCTTTTTCTCTTCACTCATACCAGATGAGGCCTCTTCTCTTCATTAAGAAAGGTTGAAGGAGCTGGAAAGCTATGACTGCCTGATGCACCCACTTGACATAATTCATTCTAGACTAGAGCATTTCGTAAAAAGCTTGGTGTACAAACCTAAACACATCTCTCCAAATATGTAACAGTGCCCTCTTTTCTGAAAATGTTCTTAGCTGTTTTATTACCTGAGATTTCTAACATTAATTTTTAATGCTAGAAAAAGCAAATATATGGCAGGGAGAGAGGATGGAAAAAATAGCGGATTACAAATGAGAAAGCAAATAAATGTCCAGAGAGGAGATAATATAGCCCATGACAAAGCTGGCAGACGCACTGCTGATCAGTCTCACAGATGAGTGGGAGCAGAGGCTGACCACATGGCTGTATTTCGGTTGATCATGTTGTAATTAGGTTCAATTAAAGGGCATAAAAAAGAATTAAAGATGTAGACAGTGGCAGCTGGTGACTTGGTAGCGTGACCTTCGTGCCCTCCCAGTCTTTATCTCCCCAATTTTCCTGTCCCCAGTTACAGCCACTGATTAACAGCACGACGTGGTCAGCCCATGTCCAACCCCTGATGCTCACCTTGTGGAAAGGCCTCCACTCGTTTCTTCCACCAGCATGTGCCATCCTGTCTAAAGGAAGCAAGACTGTGTAGAAAACATAAGAGCTGTGTTGCTGTTCAGGGTTCCACCACCATGATCTCTGTTGATCTTGATGCCACTCAACCTGTACATTTATTTTCTCAGGTCATATGATGGAGAAGATATACCTAACTCTTCCCACAGTGTTGTGACAAGGGCCGCAAGTAATATTCGGTTGGCATGTCGTAAACCACCCTACTCGTGTGAATTGCAGTAGTGTCTCCTAAGGCGTGTTCTATAATTGTTAGTTATACAAATGTTAACAGGCATTGCCAACAATAGAAGATTCTTTAGTAAAATGGGATGGGAAAGCCTTGGGGTGAGCAAAAATTCATCAAAGTTCCTCTAACGCAGAGCTCCTCACCACCTCCAATGCCAACAGACGCTGCCAGCATCAGCGCAGGAGACACAGTAAGAAGGACTTTCCAAAGTGGTTTCACAATAAAACCTGTATTTTTGCCATGTCTCTGGTATCTTGGGCCACTTTAAGTCATGTCTCTGATGAAGGGACTGCTTGGAATATATGCATAGGTCCCTGTGAAATCCCTTCCACCTACACAATGAAGTGAAGCTAAAGCCTCCATCACTGGTGAACAAGAGGTTCTCAGGGGGGGTTTGTGGGCAGGATGCTGGCCCTTCCCAGTTGGAGCAGTTTGCTTTCGTCTCCGGGGCTTCTGTGGTCGGCAAAGCAAGTCTCACTCGAGTTCTGCCCTCCCCAGTGAATAGGTCTATCTCCCCAGCCAGTCCCACTGGCTCCAGGTAGAACAGCCCAGCTTCCCTGTTTGATTTAATAGATAGTTAAAAATCAACTCTAAATATAGTGGAGTGTAACTGTGTAACGATATGTTTATGTTCAGTGAGGGGGAAAAAGGGAAGTGAAAAGAGTAACAGTTAACAGTGTCACCTCCTGTTGTGCCCAAACTGTGAGATGTAGGAATTTGATACAGAATGAATAAAATTAAATTGCCGGTCCTTTTCAGCAAGTTTATTTCTCCAGGCCTTGGCTGTTCTGCTGAAGAACTCAAGATATCACTTGCCATTGCTTCTGAGGAAAGAAGAGAAAGCTGGTTCCCTACAGAAGACTTGTGCCTGGACCCCCACCCAACAATACCACCATATGTAACAATTTCCCACTCAGCTGTAGTAATGCTAGGAGACTTGCAGGAACTCAAGTTCGAGCAAAGTAAATCTGTGGTTTATAGCCTTGTCCCATCAGTTATCCATTGATGATCAGAGGTCATTCTGGATCCTTGGAGTTGTCACGGTCAGATCCATGATGCCTTGTGAAGTTCCCCCCTGCCTCGTCTCAAACAGGTCTGCTCAGGAGACTTCTGCCAGAATGACTGAGGTTTTCAGACTGTGTTCTCAGCCCATGAGGACATGGAAGGACTCTCTGTTGTACTTGAAACACCATAGTAAGTTTTACCTCCAACCACGTCTGCCTCCTTAGTATTGAACAGGAGGCTCTTCCTAAGACGGCCTCAGTCTCCTCCAGCAACCCTGCCTTCTGCCCCTCCCCACTCTTTATTTTCCTGCCCCGTCGAGCATCTCTAGCTGCACCTCTATCTCCTCACTGTTTCTCAGTCTCCTTCACTCATTTCTTCTCAATCCTTGTAGGAGTGTCCCAGAACTCCACTCTCTGATCTCTTCTCATTTTTATTAACATTCCTTGTCTTGATGATCTCCTAAAGTCCCATGACATTAAATGTCATCTATAAGCAGTGCCTCCCAAATTAATATCAACCAATGAGGAACCTTTCCTAAGTCCATCTCCAGAGAGACTACGTCCCACTGAAAATGCAGTAAGGGTCTCAAACTTAACATTGTGCAGCTAAGTTCCTGATCGTCCTTTTCAAACTGGGCTTCTTGCCAGCTTCCCCCAGCTCAAGAGCTGGTGACTCTACTTTTCCAGTTGTGAAACCCTACAGTTTGAGTCATCATTGGGTCCTTTCTCCATCACACTCATTCTCACATTTGAGATTTAAATTATGTACAGAATTGAATAATTTTCATCACCTCCACTTATACCACTCTTCTGAAAACCACTCTCATCTCTCCCCTGGATACTGCAATAGCCTCCATCTTAGAATGGTCACAAAACTGGTCACAGTCTTCAACTCTCTTCACATTCATGGCATTTTGCAACATGTCTTTGCATTTTCTCTAAGAGGTCAACTCCTCACACGCACATGAATCAAGCCTGTGACTTGGTTGAAATGTGTCCAAGTGCCAACTCTTAGCCTGAGCTTCATTCCACATTTTCTTTTGAAATCCTACCATTGCCATTTGGATAAGCCCAGGCCAGCCAACTGGAGGAGGACTTAGTTGTCCCAGCCAAGGCCACCCTAGACCAGCCTGCAGCCGGAGAACAGGCAAATATGGGACCAAGCCTATCCAAGGTCAGCCGAGGAGCCCACCTGTTCCTGTGTGAATTCAACCAAACCCAAAGAACTACACCGCTAACTTGGAGAGTGATAATGAATGCTTATTGTTTAAGCTTCTGAGTGTCTGTTATGCAGCACTGTCTAACTGATACAACCCCTTAACTCATCTTCCTACTTCTGCTTTTGCTTATCTATGATCCATTCTCAACCCAAAACCATGAATTATTTTACTAGATTAGAAGTTACATCATCCTACTCTCCTCCTCAAAGCCCTGCAGGCAGTGCCTCCTCTTCTCAGTTGGAATAAAAGCCAGAATTCTTAAAACTGACCATGAGTCTAGCTTGACCTGCATTCTTACCACCTACGACCCCTCTAAAATTGTCTGTTCTTTTTCCTCTTGCTATCTGTGTTCCAGCTACATCAGCCTTCTCACTGTCCCTCAGATACCACGGGCACATATCTCCTTGGGGCCTTAATGCTGGCTCTGCCTAAGGCCTGCACCCCATAGATGATGGCTCAGCCCTACTTCTTCAGCATTTCAGTGAGGCCTTCCCCAGGCACCAGTTTACAATGGCAAGGACTCCGAATAACTCCAACATCTTCTGTCACTATTCCCCGCTTCATTTTTTTCTCTTCAGTCCTTTGACTTTCCTACCAAACAAACATTTTTATTACTGTCACTCTCCATATATTCCTATAAGCCTTTGCAGGGCAGGAATTTATGTCTGTTTCATGCACTATGGCATCCTAGAACAGTACCTGACGTGAAGTAGGAGCTCTACAATTTTTTTTAAATGAATGAATGGATAAATGATTGTGTGAAGGTGGATCAAGGGAATTCAGTTGCTGTTCCTCCTCCACCTGGCCCCTCCTCCCTCACCCCCCCACCCCCAGATACCATTTATGTGAAGCCTTTACTGTTAACTTTCGTTTGTTTTGTTACAGTAATACTGCCAACTCTGTAGCACTTGGCCCATGGTACATAATTCTCTTCTAATACATGACACATCGTATTGGAAAGGTTCAAATTCTACCCATCCGAAAAAAAAAAAAAATTCTCTAGTCTCTTGCAGCCTTCTCCTCTAAATATTTAAACTGTCTGATGCTTATTTAAATCAATATGTTACCTTATCATCTTTTGTCCCCCACGGGCTGCTTCCAGTTGTGCTAAACTTGTCTCGTCAATTAGACACTGAGCTATTTGCACGTTTCTGGGTTCCCCAAGAACAGTGGCCTGAACAGTGCTGACTGGTACAAACCTCCTACATATCCTTCATGAAAAGGTACCCTGATAAATAAGAATACTAAAAAGAGACAACAAATAACAAGAAGTTAATGTAGCCTGAAGTCTCGTTTTTGAATGTTATCCAGTCTTTTCATAAAGAACTTTGTTGAAAATACAGAAGACAGGTTACCTAGACAGCAATTATTCAGAAGTCAGAGAGTTCAGTAGATTGAATTCTAGGGCAAAACTAGAGAGGAACTCTAACAAGGACAAATATGAAATCTTATGTTTAAGTCCAAGCAACCAATAGTACAGGGGCCAGAATAGGGAAAAACTGAGGATGTTCATTGTATGTAAGGTGAAAAAAAGGTCCCTGGCTTTGGGGACTTTCAGGATCAGAAGTATCTCCAGCATGAAACAACGATTACAGAAAAAGCAGTAAACAACATTAGGAAACAACACAGTCCAGAACAAAAGAGGAAATGATTTGGTGCCAATCAAGCCACATCTGGAGCATTCTGTTTAATTATGGGTGTCGCATTTTAAGATGTTGAAAAACTGGAGCGCGTGGAGAGGAGGGGGAGAGACTGTGAGGTGGTTTGAGAACTGGGCCATGGGCAGATTGGCTGAATAATTTGGGGAAGCATTGTCTGGAGAAAAGAGGCAAAGCAAGTTTTCAAATACCTCGAATAGAAAGGCTTAATCTGGGCAGGTGGCTGGGAATGGTCGAGAGCCCTACTGAGGAAGGGAGAGAAGGCAGTCTACCTTTGTCGTGCAGAGGGCCATCATCCCCCGGACTGAAGCTTGCAGTCCCATGAGAGCACGAGCCCCCTGCACAGCCAGCGTAAAGGCAGGGGGGCGCTATCTCCCCAGGGGGGCTGTAGTGAGGATTCTGGAGTGTGGGGGAGCCTGGGCGAGGTGAACCCTTAGAAACCCCAACCCTCCGAAATTCCGTGATCCTGAGTATTTCATTGAGACTGTTTAGAACAAGCCAAGCTGATGATGGGGCTTTGTCTTGTGAAAGTCTGGGCCATGGCTGTAGGCGCTGGGTCTAATACCAGTCAAGGACACTGAAAGGGACATTAGCGATGCAGGGGACGGAGGCAGATTGCCTGCAAGTCAGATGATTCTGATTCCAGTCAAAACTGATCAACAGGACTCAACTTTCTCAAGCGTAAAAAGGTGTGTGTTGGGGAGGGGGTGTCTTCCTGGTCATTACGGGGCTGCTGTGAATTCTGGGTAAGATCACGTGTGTGCATGACCTTCAATACGGTAAACATAATAAAGACTATGTTTATGTATTTATGAAGTGATCACTGCATTTCTAATTTTGTAAGAATTTTAAACAGGATGGATCAGAACTTCAAAGCATTTACAAGTTCTCGAATGATATTTTGGCCTGAAATACAAAAGACTCATCTGGGTGATGGTAAACTTAGAAGAATTTATCACTGGATGAGAGGCTCTGTCCTATAAGATGCAGGAGAATGGGTCGGAGCCAACCTAGATACAGTGGTCTCATGACAGGGCTCTGTCCTCAAGTCCAGATCTGGGTCATAAAAGGATCAAAACAAATGGAAGTAAATCTAACAAAATTAAGCTTAACATGGTGGAAGATCATGTATTATATACCTGATTCTAAGAAAACACCTGAATCTCAGGCAGGTGAAGACTACATTTCAGAGTTGGATCTGTCATACATTTAGTCAGTTGAATGTAAGTCAAGACTGAAATGTAGTCCCCATGGATAATAAGATATTTTAGGCTACATTAATAGAGATATGATTTTTTTTAAAAATTTAAAGTCCATAGTTAAATTTTACTTTGTATTGGTTGAGCTGCTTGTTCACTTCTGGGCATCCCAATTTTAAAAGATTTTTGACCCTTAGGAACATACACTAAGAAGAGTACCATAATGTAAACCTGGAACTATTAGCATGAAGGATGAGGAGGATTTTTACCCCCAAAGAACTGAAGACTTAGATGTTCAGAGAACAACCTGGGAAGATTCGGGAGTGGCAGAGAACCGCTTACCTGGACCTGGGGACAGTGTCTCGTCAGGCAGTCACACCTGCTAAGCAATCACTGAGGGCCGCCCCTCTTAATTTTCCAAGGGCAAATATTTGAACATGAACAGGCATACACACGAAAAATTACACACACACACACCATGTCTTTTAAAATTAGCAGTAAGTTTCAACTGAAGGTCCTTTGTCATCATCTGGACTTGGAAAATAAATGTTCTTTTAAAAGAGATGGTAACCCACAGAAATGTAGCTCTGTCACCTATAAACAGAACCTTCCACACTGTTATTCACTGCAGTTTAAATCCATTCCAGAAGAGAACCTTTGCTCCACATTGGCATCTAGAAGTCCTTGGGGTGGTCTTCCCAAAAGAAAAGCACGGTCTGCAGCAGAGATAAAGGCCGGCCTCCACCGGGGAGGAAGCACTGTACTGCTTGCAAATTTTAAAGAGAGTTTCTGGCTTTTCATCCCAGGTTCAGAAATGCTGGGGTCCATTCTCAGCCTGGGTCACTTTTTCATCTGTTATCAGTGTGGAGAAAAGAGTGGGTGGTCACACCAGGGGCAAACTCAGTGCTTTGCAAGCAGACAATGCAGTGGCCACGCCTCTGTGCATTTGATCACCAGCTTACTCCTCTGCTCGCCATCTGTGGCTCAATCTGACTGTTACGCTGGTGGAAGACAAGACGGTAAACAGGTAAATTTAAACGTGGATGAACTGGAAGATCATTCCCCCACAGTGGGTCTGTGTTCTGGTAAAGACAGGGAGGCACCTGTTAAAGTAGAAAATGACTGGAACTGAAGATGTTGGACGGAGGTCTGGAGAGAATGGAATCCAGGAGACAGGAGCTCGGGGAATGTCGAGGCGAGAAGGGGCTGCAGTTCAGGTCACAGGGTCCGCCTTCCATCGGTTGGTCTGTTGTCCTTGATCCTTCCCACGTCCTGGTTCAAACTCCAGAATGAATGGTCTGGAAGCACTGCTGACTTCCTTAGCACTGGTCTCTTCCCAAATTAGGGCCGCCTCATAGGAGCCTATTTCCCTGATGGCATGCTTGGTAGCAACCACAGGAAGTCATCCTTTTGGGAGGTGGAGGGGAGCCTGGTGACTCTGGACCTCCTCTCTGAACCCCACATGGATATGCTCGCTGTAGTACAGAAGACAACTCCACACCTCCGGGCTGTTTTGAGCAAGGACTTCCAAAGCAGCAACTGGCAGCTAAGCCATTCGGACCTCTGCTAGTCGCATAAACCTCAGTCTTCCTATTTGGGCTACAGCTATGTGACATCACTTTGTTTTTTCTCTAATGCTGCTCAAACAGGGGATGGCTATTGGGTTCCTCCATCTGGGTTTGGAGAGCTTCTCCTTTTGTCTGGGATCATGCCGTGTTACAGGTCTTTGATAGGTATGAGATCCGCATCCTCTCCTTCCTTCTTTTCATCATCCCTTACTCTCCCCAGGACTCATTCAGCATCTGCCTGTTCTTTATAACTATACATGGGGTGATAGTGAGTACTGATGGAGAGAAAAATCCAGCATCATCAGCTAGGTGCTGGCAAAGAAAGTAGCCACCATTTAGTGTGTGTGTATGTGGGGAAACTGGCACCAACATTCCTATCAACTCCCTTCACCCCCTCATCCTCTCTTGACATAATATAAAGCACCTTGGCATCTAGCATCTCATTGTATCCTTGTAAGGATAAGTGAGGTGGACTATTCTATTGTCCCCATCATACTGATGGAGAAACTGAGACCCAGAGAGGCTGAGGAAATTAAGTAAAGCCAAACATCTAGGAAGGACTGGACTTGAGAGTTGCATGTTCTCTGGGGTCTCACTCCCCTGCCCTTTCCACCCCATGTTACAGCCTAGTGGACTCAGTGTCAGAGACAGTGTCGCTGGGAGATGAATATTTCCACATCACCAACTTTGTGCAAAACACTTTCCATATGCGGTCTCAGTCAGTCCTACAAAAATGTAGTATTTCTCCCTCCATTTTTCAGATGTAGAGAATCAAGACTTAAGAGGGAAAAGCAACTCATCTAAGGGCATATTGTTGGTCCAGAGTCAAGACGCAGTCCCAGCTCGGACTCACAAGCCACCCCACGCCACCTGCCCGTGGCGCAGTCAAGCTCAGTGCCCCAGGGAGCTGTTCTGAGTGGAAGGGCTGTGGGAGTCTGAGGAGCCCCCCCCCCCAGGGGCAGCCTGGGCAGATGTCCCGGAGAAAACGGGGTCGGCCGTGGCAGCCGTCCAGCTCTGACAAGCGTGCATCCTGGGGCGGGGGGCGGGGGTGGTCAGTGTTGGAGAGAAAAAGCACAATCACTCCTTATTTCCCCTTCCGGGTGACTGCAAGAACAAGGTCTCACAAACAGATTCCACCTAGAGCCTCAGGCTGGCAGGAGGAGAGGGCGGCTGGTGATGCCTGGAGGGGCGGGCCTGTGCCAGTCTGCGCTGCCCTGAGGGCCGGGGTGGATGGGTGGTGCCTGCCCTCCGCTGACCACCTGCAGAGGCAGCCCTGACTTTGTCCCAGATTCTGCTGAGAGCTCCCGAGAGCGCTCTCCTTTCCTCCCTCCCTCCCCCCATCACCATAACATGCCCTTTGCTTCATAGTGGCCCCTGAGTTGCCACCGCAGCGACTCTCTGATTCACAAGAGTCGTGTGTTTAGTACGGCGGGGATACCTATAATGGGAGGGGGTGGGGGTGGGGAGACCGCACATGTCACCATTTCCATCTCGATGAGGAACGAACAAAGAGATAATTATAAACTGTTTCTCTTATTGTTGCACTTGCATTAGACATGTGCATCTCCCTCTCCCTCGCTCTCCTCTTTTTTTTTTTTTTTTTTTTTTTTCTGCTCCACAGAAAAGTAATTCTGTTGTGGAGATGGTACCAGGTGCACGGGGTGACCTCACACACACCAAATCGGGAGCTGACATCCATCACACTTTGAAATTTTGGATTTCATCATTTCCTGATCTTTCTAAAGGGATCACAGCACCTGGCCCTCACAGCTGTAGTTCATTTAGAAAGCAATTTAAAAACCGAGAAAAAAGCAAATGACATCTTGCTGCCTCAGCCTTGTCATTAAGTATAGCAGAATGGCCTTCATTTATGAGGCACATGGCTAAGAATTAATATCTTTCAGGGCTTTCTCGAGTAGAAATTACAAAAGGTTTGAAAGACCACTAAATAATTAGTGGTATGACTGAGGCAAGCAAAAAAAAAGGGGGGAAAGAAATCCCTCTTTTTCGTCCTACAGAAGAAAATCGGAAATTACACTGACTTTAGCGTATCCTGGGGCAGGGAGTCATCGCCGCGCACCCTTTGCGATCCACGTTCTGTGCTCTCTTGTGCTTCTCTGGCCTCGCAGGCACGTCCCACACTCCCCAGGGAGAAGTGTCTGACTCCTCCAGACGCTGTACGTCCACCAGAAGCGAAAAGAATTAGTATTTTCTTTTTTTCAAATGCTTCGCTCTGAATGGCCGTGCACAGCCTGAGCGCAGATGCTCTAACCATCCTAGAGCTATCTGATGGACGTCTTCACTCCCCCTTCCTCGGCAGCCAGCCCCTTTAGACCAGGGCGCTGGGGACCATTAATCCCCTGGGGAGCCACGGCAACATGGAAGAGCACCAGAGAACCATGGTGGGGTTCCAGCTTCTCCAGAATTTTCACTCTTAAGCCACAGGAAATTTGGAAAACTGCTTCCCCTCTCTGGGTCTCAATTTTCTTCATCTGTAAAAATCAGTGGGTTAAAAGCCATGATTTCTGGAATCCCTTAAAAAGCAAAGATGCCAGTACCCTGAGCTGGGTTTCTGAGAAGAACCACCCAGAAATCAGCTCAAAAGTCTTGCCAGTCAGCTCTAGGGAGCAGTTCTTGGTCCCAGACCTCAGACACATTGAGAATAAAGCACTGAATTGTTTTCAGACCTGGGTCTTGTTGTTAACAATTCTCATTTGTTGAGTACCACAATACGGTGCATGGTGTGTTGGGTTGCCTCTAATTTTCCTTAGCACTTTTCAAGGTGGACACAGCTATTTCCTTTTTACAGTCAGTGGAAGTGAGGCTCAGCCAGCCTCAATGATGTGCCCAAGCGAGTAGGAGGGGGCGCTCCCGCAGATCCCTGCGGCTGCACTGTAGCAGTAGCAGTAGCCTGTTCGTAGCTTTGCAGGAATCACTCTGGTTGAATTCCCGGGATGGTGTCAACTCAGTCTGCCCCAACCCCTGGGGTTAGACAGCCCCCCTACTCTCACCTGCACCCCACATCCACTCACACCTCTTCTGTGTCATTGGCATTTAGCTCATCAAGGTTGAATTGTCCAGCCAACTAGGTGTTTCCCCGTGCTCATTAAAAACGCATGGGCCCCTCAAAGCACCAGGACATCTGCTGGAAGAGAAAAAGAATGCGTATTTCCAACACCATGCTGGAAACATGCATGCTTTTAGAGCCATCCACACATCGCACAGTTCAGTTCTCACAACCATCACATGAACTGGGTTTTATAATCCATCTTTTATTAGCAGAAGACCAGGCTGACGCTGGTTAAGAAGCCCTCTGGGATGGACTGTACTATCATGTCTGGCTGTTCACTTGCCCGTCCTAGGAGACTTTAGAACCCGGCTCACTCTCATGTGACTTGCAGTGCCTTAGTGTGTGGGGGACACACCCTTTCCCCACTAGAGTCGCATGTGGCCACATGACTTCTTTGCCCAATTGAAAGCGAGCCAACGTGTCAGATGCCTCGTTCAAGCAGCAGTTTAAATCTATTTTGTGTTTCCCCCAGTTCTTGCACTTTCTCTCTGCCGACAGATGGCATGTTCCCACATGACTGCTCCTCAAGCCTGGGCCCTCCAACAAGATGTGCAGAGTGGAACTCAAGCAAGACACAGAGGTCATTCGGCAATGTGAGCATGAAGTAGCTGTTTTTATTTGTAAGCCACACATATTGTTTTTAGTATTATTACCTCGACAGAACCCAGTGAAAGCTAGCCAGTGCCTTTGCCCAGTGTCTTAAGGCAGTGTCTGCTGCACTGATATCACTTAGAGTGTACTGATATCACTTAGAGTATACGTTAAGTTCTGATTGACCTGTGGTTCTATAGAGAAATACAGCAGACGTTGTCAATAAATTTCTTTGAAATGTACAAAATATAATATAAGAACTGCTAGATCACGTGGTAGATAACTTCTTGCTTTACATGTGAGGCATAAAATGATCGTCCACCCGGAAAGCGGATTTCTCTTAACCTGCTCATGCCCTTGTGCGAATAAGAGACACGGTCATGACTTTAGGAGACACACAAATAGCTTCTTGAATGGACAAGGGAGGGACTGGCACCAATTCACCTCCAGCTTAGAGACTGTAACCAACTCCGGCTTTAAATACCTCCTACACAGAGAGCTCTTGCCTTTTCCTTTATTATTTACTCATCTGTGTATTTATTTATGTTTAAGGAGTCAGTTGGTTAGTTTCCAGACAACCATCAGGAGGTGTCAACAGAAGAGCCACTTAGGAGGGTCTTTCTCATAGATTCTACGTGTGCATTAGTTCAGCCAAAAGTTATATCCACTTTTAAAAGGGCAAAATCTCATCTGTAGGATGACCAACCCTGTTAGGTCACCTAAGAAGGAGGGGTTTCCTGGGATGTGAGGCTTCCTGTGATGAAAACAGGGGCGTCCCAGGCAAGCGGGGATGGTTGGTCCCCATGTGTGGCGCACAGCTTTCTGCCGGCACATTCTCCTCAGGCTCACCACTCGCTCTGTGTCTCCTGTAAAGCTCAACTACTCCCTCGTCCGTGAAGACTTCCTTCCTCTGACCACATTCCACACTTACAATGAATTTGTTCTCAGAATGGAGACAAGCGCCCACAATCCCCTCATCCACTCAGAGGTCGGTACAGGCATTCTGTTTGATGCTTTTCTTTGTGCCATTTATCGTTTTTGCTGGCAATCCCCTCAGTGATGCTGGAATAAGAGGGTTCTGATCTGTTAGCTGAGCAGCTGGACATTGGAATCTCCTGGTAAACTGAGGAGGACTCATCCTCAGGCTCAGCTCCGACCAGGTAAGTCAGGCGCTCCAGGAGGGAGCTGAGGCCTTGACTCATCGTTCCGTTGTTCTCATGTTTGTCCTTTTGTCTGTTTTATTTTAAGTTTTTCAGGTGATTCTAATGTGTACCTAGAGTTGAGAAATACTAATATGGTTCAGCTCCCTAATTAAAACCCGCAGCCGCAAACAAACCAAACTTGTTTAACAGACGTTAACCACCTCATGCCAGATTTTTACAGATTGCCAGAAGCACTTTTAGATGAGAAGAAAATCAAGAAATTAAACCATATAATCCTTCCTTTTCAGCACCGTTTTTAAAATAGGTCCAGGCATGCATCCATCCATTTCAGTCCATGTTCCAGGCTGTATCTGAATGTCCCCTTTCTGCTTTCCCTTTGTGGACCCTCTCCCCAGACTGGGGCGTATCCTTGGGAACAGTATGGCCTGTGACGGGCGGCAGGGTGGTCGAAAGGTACTGCGTCAGGCAGGTTGTTTACGCTTCGGTACAGTCTTTTTTTGTCCTCCCAAACTGTCCCAGCCACGCCTGCTACAGCGGGATACGGCCACAGCCTCGGTGCGGTCAGCGCCTCAGGAGCAGCGCACAGGACGTTTCACTGCAGGTGACAGGCCTGACCACAGACAAGCCCAGGTGTGGACCCCCTTGGTTCTCCAGCAGCTGCTGCAGGGCAGGGACCCCCTGTCTCATTCTACCAGGAGGGGCTGCATCCTTCGTGCTGTAAAAAGGGGGTCCCTTCCTACATATACTACAACGTGGAAACTTTTTGCCCTACACTTAAAATACTCTTACTTTATTGTCTCTGTCAGTGTTTTTCTCTTTCCGCCAGTAATTTTAGCCCATGTACTATTGACACTTTCTGGAGAACCTCGCCTTCCAAACACTGACAGTGGTGCTTTCTCTTACATCATTTCATTTAATTTTCAAAGAAGCCCTGTTGGATTTATTTTATAGATAAGAAATGAGAAGATCAGAGAACTTGAGTTTTGGCCCAAATCATACAATTGGTAAGGCAGAAACGCCATTTAAAGCTGCATAACTTTTTGGTTGGTTTGCTTGCTTTTCAGCAATAACATCACTTATAAATCTGCCTTGTTATGACCTTCACGGTCTAAACAATGACTTTGATTTGAAAGAGATATGGTTTCTCTGGACCTAGGGTTGATTTTTCAGTCTATATTCCTCCCTTGAAAGCCAGAATTGGTATCTAGAGGGGAGAATTTAAAGAATCAGATATCTAGTGTGTGCAGTGAGGGGCAAGGTGGCAGACCTGGCTTTCCAAAACCCTGCACATTCCAAAGGGCTTCGGGACAGAAGCCCCTGACCGCTTCCTGGGAGCTAACTGCGGGCCTTTGGAACAGCCTGCCTGATGAATGTCTTTGTGTCCCTTAGGTTTGGGGCCATGCAAGATGGTTTATGCTAACAGCGGGATTTATGGTAGATGACAGTGTTTGTATGCCTGAGGTTTTGGGCCATACTGTGTCAATTTGATGTCTGAGAGGCTGGGGTCGGAGTAACTGAGGTCACTCATATGGCCTTGCATGCCTTCATGACCCCAATGAGAACCTTAGACAGCAAGGCCTGCATCAGCGTCCCTGGTAGGCCACACCTCACGTATTGTCGTGCACTGTTGTTGGAAGAAGTGATTGTCATCCGTGCAACTCCACTGGGAGAGGACAACCAGAACTTGTGCCTGGGGTCTCCCAGAGGACAACCAGAAACGTATCCTTTCCTTTGGCTAGTGTTACTCTGTATCCTTTCACTGTAATAGATCGTAACCATGAGAATAACGTCTTTTCTGAGTTCTGTGACTCTTTCGGGCAAATCATCCAATCACACAGTGCAATTTGGAGACATATGTGTTGAGAACCCTGAGGGTTTACGTGTGCTGCCCGCTGCCCACCATGCTAAGAGCAGGTCAGACATCAGCTTCAGGTCCAACTGAGGACTCTACAAATACGCTCTTTAAAAGGGACAGGGAACAAAGACTTTCTGTAAAAAATTAGAAGGAAATGCTACGTGAGTGCAAAATCAGGTGCTTAATTGTGAGGTGGTCCTTCTCATGGCTGCTGCATTCCAAGAAAATACTGAGGAATTCAGAGGTCAAGTCATTTTTCTCTTACCATGAATGCCCTTGAAATAACGCAGTCCCGTCAAGGGCATTTGCTCCGGCGTAGATTAATGTCCACGTGCTTGGAAGATAAATTGGGCTACTGACATAATCTTATTAGATTTTTTTTTCCCTTAGCAGCCACAGAAAGCTGCCAATTTGGTAGAACTAAGAGGTTTTTCTTTAAAAAAAATATATAGTTCTTAAAATCATTGGCAAATCAAACCATTCCTGCTAATCAGTCTTTTTCTTTTTTTTCTTTACTTTGTTTAAAGAAGGAAAATGTGTCATGAAAACACCCTTGTCTTTCTCTGCTCACAAAGCAGTGCACCTCTTGGGTTGGTGACTTCTTCATTCTAGCTTTTGAAAGCTTACGTTGCAGAATGAATTTTTACAACCTATCTTACACTGATCTTTAAAAATAAATGAGATGTGTCATCAGAAGGCAGTAAATGGCCGAACTAACAGTATTAATGATGACTTAAAATTTTTTTCAATTATAGTTTATGCCCTGAAAAAGAAGAACGTAAATCTAAGAACTACTATCGAATCTGAACACTGTCCTTTTATTTTTACCCCCAAGCTGCATTCATCATAAAAAATAAACATAATGCCAGGTTCACAAATACTTGAAATGGAAATACAGTGGACAGGAAATTGGGAGGTGGGCCTGCAGAGAAATTCAGGCTTTGCTCTCTTCTGATTTTGTTTGGTTTTCAGGGAGATCTTTCTTGAAAGGGCAAGAGAAAAATCTTTCCCATAACATATCCAAAGATACATCAGGAACAAGATAGTACCCTGAATAGGGTCTGGGGAGATCTAAAGAGAGTGACTCCATTCATGACCCTGATGGAAGCTGAAGAAATTGTCTCCAGAAACCAAGGTAAGAGCTAGGAGAGGGCTGTGCTGACACGGGGGTTAGAGACATGAAGCAGGTTGGGAACCAAAAGGCATCCAGACACACGGACCACGGGAGGGCAGCCTTACCAAAATCCCACAGGGAGAGGGTGACGTGTGACATTCACCGAGGCAACTTTCTGGAAACCATTCAGTCAATTGCTTCTTAGCATTTTAAAGAGTAGAAAAATGTCAGAATCGCGTTTACTTTAAATGGGACACATGCTGATGTCTCTCTCCTCCCTCAAGGTGCCGTGTTCTCCTGCACCCGCGATGGTCAATGGTGGGAGACCCACACCACCATGGTTACCTCCAGGGCTCCTTTCTTCGAAAAAAAATCAATACACTCCTGAAAACCTCGTGTTGAGTCTAACTAAAGAGGGGAAATGAGATACTTTTTTTTTTTTTTAACTATCTTGAGTTGTGAATTGGATACTTTTGAATACACTTTGGAAATAGTCTTCTGTGATGACTCCGAACTGACTTGAACTGTAACATTTGGGACGGGAAAATGTTAAATGTTAAAATAGACACTTTGTATTGTCTGCATGTCCTTATTTACATCTTTTCATTAATACTAACCTTTGATGGTATGACCGATTCAAAGTGGGATCTCAGAGCTCCTCAAACGCTTGTAGGGATGACGGTCTGTTGTGTTTCTGGCTGTCAGAGGTCCAGATCGTGGCAGTGACTTTACCACCTTCTCTCCGTATTCGGACACCAGTCTCTTCACGCTCTCCGAAGGTCTAACTTCCTTTTGGTGCCATTGCCATGTGTGACTACGTCTTCTCCTCTCTCCTCCATTTTATAATCTTTGATGAAAGAACTATTGTGTGAATTATATTTATGTCTCTCCCAGTGTGTCTAATTCAGTGCCTTTTTTATAATGGGCATTCACTAACTATTTATAGACTGAATTAGTAAATGAATAATATCAGTGACGTCATCAGTGAATAGAAAGGTCTATTCCATTGATTTTGATGAATTTCAGCAAGCGGTGCATGTTTACTGAGACAAATGGAAAAGCGGCCGATAGTCACATGTCTGGAAGGGATTAATTCTGGTGACTTTTTCAAATGGAAATTTTCTAAGTGCCAATAAATAGCATTTACATTATTTGTTGTTCTCGACAATTTCATCATGATAATAAAATATTGTTTTGATATAAAAAAGATTGGACTAAACTAGCCTGGGTAGTATCCAAACCATCTGTTTAGGTCCAAAAAAACACTTGTAGGGAATAAATATGTCTATAATGAGCTTGTGACTTTTAGATTTGAGACCTGAAGTGTAGAACTCAATACGAGTCCTCACATGGCAGCTCTCAGAGATATCAACCAAGGAGGAAAGCAGGCAAGTTACCATCGCTAGTCAGATACGTTTGCCAAGAAAACTAAAACATTGGAATGTAGGTCACAGAGGGAAGCCCATTCTTTCATGGCTACAACGTCCTCACCACAAATCTGAGATCTTCACCTAATGGAGCTCTTGATGAGACCCAAGTTTCTCTTCATGGGGTTGAACCCACCCTCAAGCATGGCCATCTTTCCTCTAAAGGGTGAGCAGGTAAGATTTTCTTGATCCTCACTTGATCAGACATGGTTAGCATCTTCCACTCTAAGCTAGGCACTGTGTAAGTGCTTGGTGATATAGCAGTGAGCCAGACAAACTTGGTTATCCCCTCAGTGGAGGTTTTTGTGGAATAAACATAGTCTTTGGAATCAAATCTAGAATCCATCTGATGACTTCTACTTAAGAGCTAAGCAAATGGGTAGGCTCTGGGAGAAATCAATAGAACACTTCTATCTGAGAGAATAATGCAATCAGAACAGCGGAATTTACATGATCCCTACTAAAAGGAAACACCACTAAGATACAGGCAAGATTAGGAACATGCATGGTCAAAGAGGAAAGTAGAAAGACAGAGGTCAGAGCCACATAGAATGTGAACTGACATAATTACTCAATGAAACTAAATTTGCTTAGGTCCCCTGAAGAATGAAAATGAACACTTACCTATTCACAGACGAGGGAAAAATATGATCTCTGTTAAAATAAATGCAAGAAAAACTTCAACAGTTTCTAAATGCTTTTTTCTGGGTAATGGAAATGAACCCCCAATTCAGAACCTGCCAGCCATACACAGATGGACTGTATTCTAAAGGTTGTTTTAAAAAAAAACTACACAAGTAAAAGCTTAAAAAAGCAATATTGCTGTGCAATCAAACAGAAACAAAACAAAACATCCTTGGTTTTTTCCTGTGAATTTCAATTTCTTAACTCTCATAAAAAGTTTCAAGAACAAAGGCAAGAGGGAAAGCCATGGTAATCCAGGTTTACTCTTTCCACTAACAGGAATCAGAGAAGAGTTACTCTGTGCGGGCTACAGGTGACCACAGTTACCAAATTGGTGTCAGACGGTTTCTTCAAGCCAGCTGACTTGCTCTTTGAGGTATTCTCTTGACAGTAATTGGACGCTTATTATGGAACGCCCTCAGCGTGCAAATGAGTGAGATCTGCCGGACTGGGAACACTAGACCAAACCAGCTGCACGTGGCTCTGCCCTCATGGGGCTTCGAGTCAAGAGGGGCAAAGAGGATAAGCAGTTAATAGGATTACATGTTAGAAATATTTCACCGGAACGAAACACATGATGTGAAAGCCAGAACACTGGGGAGGAAACAAGCCTTTTCCTGCAGGAGAAAATGCATAGGCAAATTCCCCAGGAGACCAATTCCCTTGAGGAGATGCAAAACATATTAAGTATAAGAAAAGAGGGAGCTAGCAGTAGCAGACAGGATGTATTTACCTGTTCTGTCTGGGCATTCGTAGAGCCCTGTGAGGCTTCAGAGCGATGCTTGGCAATAGGAGTCCTGATGGCACGTGTAAACTGAAACCGTCCTAATCTACTTTTTGCCATAGAACCATTAGAAATAGTAAAATAAACAAACAAACAAAAAACAAACAAACTATAATCTACTGACATGACATTAAAAGGAAAAGGTATGCAAATTTGTAAAAAGAGTATGACTAATATAGTGCAAAGAAAAACTTTCATGTAGGTAACATTTCTGGAAAGAAATAAAATAATATTTGTAGTTGTATTGTGGTATTGTTGCAGGAGTAAGCAATTTCCTTAAATGGTGTTTATCTTTTATTTATTTAACTATTTTCCTTGCTCTTAAAAGCACAGAATTGTGTTAATTTTCAGCAGTTTATGGCATCACCATTTGTCCATGCATGGCTCACCTTTGTTTGTTTGTTTAGTTTGTTTGAAAAATCTGAAATACATGTAATACTCCACTAACCAGAATAAAACATTAGAACTCGAACAAAAACCTACATTTAATCCAATGCCCTTCCCACCTCTTTGCCTTCATCACTCCAGGTAACTATCTTCCTCTGTCCCAGGTGACCATTTCTTTCCTTTCTTTCTTTCCTTTCTTTCCTTTCTTTCCTTTCTTTCCTTTCTTTCTTTTCTTTCTTTCTTTCTTTCTTTCTTTCTTTCTTTCTTTCTTTCTTTCTTTCTTTCTTTCTTTCTTTCTTTCTTTCTTTCTTTCTTTCTTTCTTTCTTTCTTTTCTTTCTTTTCTTTCTTTCTCTCTCTCTCTTTCTTTTTATATAATTCTATTGCCTCTCTAAATACTACTACAATGTATGAGTTTTAAAACCATAGTTGTTTTTAATTTTATGGGGAATGTAGTCTCCTGGAACCTCTTTTTGCATTTTATGTTATTTTGCTTAGAGTTATCCACAAGGGCTGACTCTATTCCGCCGCGTGAAGGTACCAGAGTTCACTCACACACTGCCCTCCTGGTTCAGGACTTCTCTCCAGACCTGTGCTGTTGTGCGTGGTACTTACAGCAGGTCCTTGCACGTGTCTCCCAGGGTTCACAGGGGAAAGCTTCTCTTGAGTATATGTCAAGAATTGCTGGAACGTGATGAGAAGTGGTTAACTTTACATGAACAATCCAAGCTGTCTTTCAAAATGGTTCTTCCAATCTCCATTCAGTATGAGATTTTGTTTTCCCCTAATATATTATAACAGATACAGTAGGGGATTCCATTTTGGTTTTAATTTGCATTTCTGGTAACTACTGATGTTGGCTACCTCTAATTTCTCTTTTGTGGAACATCTGCTCTTTTTTTTGGTCCACTTTCCTACTCTTAAAGTTTATCTGTACCTTCCTTACTGATTTTTAGGTGCTTCTTTTATATAGCTGATATTGATATTTTGTTGGCTTGTGTTTTATGGGTTTCTTCTTGCAGCTGACAATGTCTTTTTACTATTTTAAGACAACATATTGATAAAATTAATTTTAGTGTAATAAACTTAATTAATCTTTAATAGGCAACCCATTTTGCTTTGTTTTAGACCAGAATGTCTAAATAATACTAACTTACATATTTGACCAATAATTTGAAAAAATTTTCTCAGTTAGTGAAAGTAGTATTTAATTCCTTTGAAATCAAATTTTGTTTATTGTGTGAAGATAGAGATTCAATTTCACGTTTTTGCTTTTGTTTTTTGTTTAACAATTTAATGTACTGGACGCATTCTTCTTTCCCAGTGACCTCAGACACCACTTCCTTCATAGATACATTTTCATAAATGTATAACTCTTAATGGACTCTCTTATTGATACATTGATCAAATTGCCAACACTACATCAGCATATAATGTTCTATATACATTTTAGAATTTAATTTTTAATGTCTAAAAAGAAAAGTCTTCTGGGATTTTGACTAGAAATGTGAGGAGAACTGACATTAGTAGGCTTTAGGTACATGAGTATATCTATTTATTTAATATATATCTAATTTCTTTGATAGATTTTAAGTAAAACTTGCACTTATTTTTTAAATTTATCCCTAAGTGTTTCATAGTTTGTTTCTGTTGTAAGTGGTATTGTTTTTTTCAAAAATTCCATTTCCAACTGTTTCTTGCTAATGTAGATGATGACAATTTATTTTTGTATAGTGTATTTATCTTGTGTAATCTCACTAATTCGCTTACTAGTCTAGTCGGCTTTTTTTTTTTTTTTGGTAGATTTTGTATAATCTAACTAATTAACTCAGAGGGTTTTGGGTTTTTTTTTTTTTTTTTGGTTTGTTTTATGTAGATGTTTATGTCAACCACAAATAAAAATAGTTTTAATTTTTCCTTTCTAATATATATGCCTTGAGTTTATTTTTCTTATCTTATTACACTGGTCAGAATTTCCAGCACAATATCAAATAGACCGTACGGTGTGTGTATGTAGAATCATCCCCATATCCCTGCCGTAATAACAATATTTTTTAAGCTAACTCTACTTCTACAAGTAGAAATCCAGAACACTAGAGTGGCTTAGACTTCTATTCTAGTGAAGCTTATATTTTGAATGAGAGATGGAAAAAGAAAGAAAGAAAGAAATGAATAAGATTTTCAGATAGTGATAACTTCTCTTAACACAAAGCATGGTAATTCGCTAGCTAGTGAGGGACTGAAGTGGTGACATTTCAGCTGTGACCAGAGCGACACAAAGGAGTCAGCTACGTAAAGGTCTGAGGACAGAGAGAGGAAATTAAGGGAAGAGCGAGTGCAGAAACCCAACAATGGGGCCATCTGAGCTTGGCGTGTATGAGGGAAGCCAACGCACCAGACTGGCTGGAATCCAGGACAAACCACAGAGTGAACAGCACAGAGGGCAGAGAGACAGACAGTCTATGCAGACTGTTTCAGCCATGATCAGGAGCTCAAAGCTTATTATAATAGGAAGCTTTTCGAAGGTTTGAAATGGAAGGTGTGTGTGGAAATATAATTTGGGGTTTAAAGATACCAGTTTGTGTGCAGTATGGAGGATGGATGTTGGAAGGGCAAATATGGAAGCAGAAAGACCAGCTAGTGTTATATACCACGAATCTGAGTGAGATATGACGGAGCCTTGGATGGAGGTGGTGGAAGTGAAGACAGGGAGAAACGGATGGATTAGGGATATATATATATATATATATAAAGACACACACCTTACTGATAGACTGGATGTGGGAAAACAGGAGTTGATTTATCTTAGAGTTTCACTTAGCCAATTGGATGTTTGTGCCATTTACTGAGATGGAGAATTATCAAACATTGGGACTGGGAGCGATATGCATTGGGGTGGGTAGGATCATGTGTGTTGGGGGCATAGATTATTGACCACATGCAGTATGACGCATCTCTGAAACATCCTAGTAAAGATAGAAAGCATTTTAGTCAATCTCTACAGCAAGTCTTTGGGATAGAAAACAACATGTTTCTGCTTCACTGAATGTTTAGTGAGGCTAAGGGTATAACTTTCCAAGATCACAAAATGGGTAGACGTACAGCTGAGAGCCTAACCATGTGAGGGACCCTGGGTGTGTTGCGAGTCGCTCATCCTGGTGTGCCTCCCTCCTCTCCACATGTCCAGACGGTGATGCAGACACAGACTGCTGTGCAGGATGCAGTGCTGGAGCCCAGTGTGACTGCTGGACGTGGAATTATTCACTCACAAAGCACACAGTTGGGAGATGCATGGGCCCTCCTGGAGAGTAATCATTTCACAGATAGAATGCACAGGTGCATGGGGACTGGCTCATATCTGCACTGATTTCCCAGAGGAGCTTTAGCTCAAAATTTGAGTAGAAAAAGAGGATTTTAAGAGTGCTTCAAATTTAAAGTACCCCAAGAAGCACTTCCCAGGCACACAAGTTAAACACTCATCATTTAGGGATCTGTCCGCCCAAAACACCTTGGCCAGCAGCCGCTTCTTGGGATCTTCATACTGTCACCATAACTCCTCTGTAGGAGGAAGAAACTTTTGGAATATTAGGGTAGAAGGTGCTAGTGGAGAGAGCTAGCCGAACGTCTTCCTTTTTTTTTTTTTTTTTTTTTTTAATGGCCACACGGTAAGTCCGCTGACTGTTTAAGAACCGAGAATGATTAAGTGCAGTGCCAAGAACTCAGAAGTGTCTGAAGCCCCTGCCCAGTTCTCCCCGCCACCAGAATGCCCTCCTGTCACTTTAATGACATACTTACCATTCCTGAAATGAAATACCAGATCTCTGTGTTTTTCTCATACAAAACGCTCCCTGTTTCACAACTGCATCCCTCGTGCTTGCCGGCCTCCCCGTGCTGCTCCTCCTCGCCCCTCGATGGCGGGGCCCCTGGAAGCTGCGAACCTTGAGTGCGCCGCAGCCTGGCGAGCAGACTCACACACACTCCAAGTCAAGCTGCCTCCAGGGTACTTGGAGAGCTCTGGGAAGGCGACCGATGTGCACACAACGGGGGAAGCTCTCAGAGGATGTTGGCAGCCATTCAGTTGCCAACCAGCTGCAAACAGCTTTAAAGGACAGTGTTGCATAAAACAATTAAAAAAAAAAAAAAACAGTGATTGAGGACATACTGCCCTTGACTGAATGCTGAAGGAAGCCTACTGGCAGAAAAGTAGATCGGAGAGAAAGAGGGAGGAAGAGTCGGGGGCAGGGGAGCAGGTTTGCCCATTGCACCAGCTGTAGATGAAGCTCTCTGTGTTGGTCTGCAGCAAACATCGCCGGAAGTGACATTTTGTGCTGCCGACCAGAAATCCAGTCCTAGGAATCCGTGGAGATCTTGCCACGTTTTGCTTCAGGACTGTCCAGTGCTGAGACAGTTCTCAGCTCTTCTGAAAATGCCCCACTGTACCCTAACCTTGCTGACTTTGTCTAAAGCCCCAGAAAGGTTGGGCAGGAAGAGGGTGTGTATTGCCAGCATTGGGAGCCAGGCGTTGCGGCTTTATAATCCACTGACCTCCAAAGGTGTAATTTGGTTGTATTCTCAGAGACACGAGCAGCTATCTCATTACTTCTCCCTGTGGGGGGTTTGGCTGACCACCAGCAAACAGGGGAGCTTTTCTTACTCCCCACGAGCTGTGTGGCCGGTGGGGTAAACGTGCCTGTTCTGAGGGTTCCCCTTTCCAAAGTACAGTCACTCACGGGTTATCGCTGCCTAGGGAGGAGATATTTCTGAGGAATGTTCTGGATTTCGTGCTTGTGGGAGGCTATACTGTGATCTCGGCAAGAAGCAATTTTTATGTGGGATGACTCATCCCCACCATCCAGCACAATCGCACACTGCGCCAGAATTCCTGGCTACGTGCTTGACAGCTGACCTCACTTCCATAGATGCACAGAACCTAGTCGCAAGAGGGAGCTGGGGCACCAGCCACATCACAAATCAAAATGGTGTTCAGCTTCTGGCCCCAAGGAGGCACCACCACGTATCAGATCCTAAGAAACGATTCTTTCAGAAGGAGGTGCAGGGAGAATTTATCTGCTGTAGGGATGGACAGGGAAAACATCCATTTACAGACGCCCCATTGCTCGATCTGGAAGACTGGGTGTTTAAAAGCCACCCTACACGGTACTTTGTCCCCACATTGTTGATGAGGGGAAAGCGGGCCGGACACAACGACTCCCAGCTGGTAAACAAGTGGATTCGTTGACAGCCTCCACCACTGCAGTATTTCAGTCATGAAAACAATGGATGTGAAAAGTGCTCAACGTAATGCCTCACCTTCCTGACGTCTTGGGGAGCCGCTGTGTGTACATTCACTAGGAGTGTGTGGGGCAATGGGACAGTGCAGCACCGTGTAAGTAGATAAAACTGAGAAATTAAGCGAATAGCCCTTGATGATACATCCTCTCACTGTCCATCGTGGGAGCAGAGGAGCACATAGTTCCCCTAACAAGCGTCTGTTGGATCAACAGCTTCACGGACAACACAGCTTTTCCTGGGGGACATGACTAGGTCAAAATCTTTTGACCAATCAAATTTACTTTTAAGAATATTCATAAAAATGTGCGGCTGGCCTCCATCTGATTTGGCCAAAATTATGTTCAACACAACATTGATCATAACAAGAAAAATGTCTAAATAACCAAAATGCTTAGTAATAAAAGCCTAGTTGAATGAATTCTGATCAACTGTATAGTAGAACGCTATGCAGATGTAAACAGTGGTGCTGTAGAATATAGTTTTCCATATAAAGACACATTTAAGAATATTTGGTGAAGAAATTCAAAAAAATTTCTAAATTGTATGCAAAGTGTGATCTCGTCCAGGTAGTTGAAATACTACACACAGAAATATTCAGAAAATATGGCAAATAATTGACATATTAATAGCCGTTTTTTTTTTAATAAGACATGAGGTGGTTTTATGTTCTTATCTTCATTTAAGTTTTGAACTTATTCTAAAATGAACACATATTACTCATGTAATAAAAAAAGTAATGGAAGAAATTTTAATAAAGAAAAAATGCTGCACATGGTAAACATCATTCAGTAAAGAGGAACCACACTGGTGCCCAGCAGACACTGTACAGGAGGACAGGGGAGACCCAAAGGGGAAGACAGGAGTCCTGCTCTCCAAAGACTGGGGGGCAGAATAGGGACTAAAGACACAAAAGGTGAGACGCCAAGTTCCCCGAGCGCATCAGTTTTCTTAAAGTGGCTTTGCGGTGATGTCTCTGAGCCTTTGTGCCATTTCCCCTGTGTTTGATAGTTTCAGAATATATCCAGGCAGAAATTCACCAGCTGTCATCTCTATATTGAGAAACAATTTTAGATGTGGTTCTGTATCTTCACAATAATCCACTGAAGTCTATCCAGAGCATAAGCATTTTAAATCCTTCTACCTGGGTCACCCCTCCTCCTCCTAATTTTCCATAGCTGACTCCCAATCTCTCATCTAGGTCTCTGATCAAATGTCCCTAATTAGAGAGGCCGTCCCTGACCATTCTGTCTACAGTAGCTGCAGTCCATCTCAGCCACACCTTCACTCTTGATGTCTGCTTTGTTGTTCTTCACAACGTTTACCATCACCTAATGTGGAGTGTGTGTGTGCGTGTGTGTGTGAAGGCTTTGCTCTGTGTCTGCTAGAGCTCACGTGTCTACAACAGGTTGCCATGTGGTAGGACGTAGGTCAATTTTGGATGAATTAATAAATGACTCTGATGTCCCAGGGTAAAGTGACATGTATATCCTAACACCAAGGCTAGTTTTCCACCCACAGCTATGGTGTGAGAGAGACACGAAGAGAAGAAAACCATGAAGACTTCCATCTCCAACCCTGAGGAGAAGAAAACACTTTTGACGTCAGTAGTTCAGTTGACCAGGCAGCTCGGAGCATTGCGCTCGCTGAGTTAGCATTGTAAATACATTCCCGTTTGGCATGGTTACATTTAACGCTGGTCTGGGTCCATTCTGTGCACCGTAGACCCCGGGCCTCTGCAGATTGTGTGCGGAGCTCGGGGAGCTGCAATTTCCATCACCATCTCAAGTGAACGCTGCTCCCCACCTCCCAGATCAGCCCTGGGACGGTTGCCAGTAGGCTGAAGCGATAAGCGTGAAAACGTGGGAGAGTCTGAGCGGTCAACACAAGTCATCAGTACAGCCATCAAGACGGTTGAGATTTGTGTCTTATTGGATCAGAGTTGTCTTCATACACGGGGGTCGGGGGAGCCTATGGGGTAATTGGTTTCAGCTGTCCGACAGCCCTGGCTTTGATAAGGCTCTTTCTAACCTCGATTCTTCTGTCTCACCAAATATTCTGTATGATGATATAGTTCTTTCAAATTAAGTGGGTCTTCTCCGTGTTGAATTTGAGACACGCACTTTCTGACTGTAAGTTGCTCTCCCCAGAGAAGCAACGGTCTGATTGATTTATTATGTGCCTTTAAGCGGTAGAACTGCTTGGAGAATTTGCAGACCTCAAAGCCAGAACTATTTCCTTTATAAGAACTGTATTTAGGATGAGATCCTTGAGAGCAGAGACAGTTTCGTGAATCTCTGCATCCACTGTATGCAGCAAAATGCTTGCCACGCACGACTCCATTCAATGATGTTGGCTGCTCTGTTAAATGATTGAATAACTGAGGGTTCTAGTCTTGAGGTTTGTCTCTTAAATCTGCAGTGCTGTGAGACCATCTGGGTTCCTACATGGCCCAGCACTTTCCAATACTCCAGATTTCTTTTTAATGTCTCTACAAGTTATTTTGTTGAGCCATAAGGAATATTGAGTGAGCTCCTGGAATACAGACTAATATCCAGCTTCTGGAAGTGATGATTTTCAGTGCAACCCAAGGCCGATGGACTGGACAAGTGAGAGAAGTAAGAGCTACAATCTGAGGCTCTCGCCTGGCCAGAAGAAATACTGAATGCACGTCAGAGCTCTGCTCTGAACATGCTAACACAGCTTCAAATACTGCAGTTGAGATGAGGTCACAGGGGCCAGAATGCAGCAAAGTAACACAACACAAAACAGAAATGGAGAAACAAAGGAATGTGCTGCCCAGTGGCTGGTGAGCCCCACGTGCGGGGATAAGCAGGCAGCTACCTGGGGGCAAACTCTCAGACTGAAACTCAGTTCACATCTCCCACTCACTCAATGGTAGGGCCCTTGGCCTGCCACTCAGCCTCAATTCCTGCTCAGGTAGCGGGGCTGTGAAGGTCAAGTGAATTAATGAGTATGAATGGGCTTTCTACACTGCAATGTGGTGTACAGATGTAAGTTATTACGCTCTCAGTACGTGAAAAGAGCGACTGCATTGAATAAAGCGGTCCACTTCCACCAACTTAATCAAAACCGGTGTTCTCCATGCTTCACGCATCAGTCATGCAGGGGTACAAGCAGTGGTGTGTTGCAACTGGTCCCCACTGGCTTCTAAGAGCTGACTGTGCGTATCTGTTCTCAAGTCTTCATGCAGCTAGTTTGAAATCAGTCAAGGCGAGAGTATTTGCCCCACGCAATTTGGCAAAAACTACAAATCAGGACTTCTTTACTCTCACCTGAGAGGTAGCTGTAAAACTTTCACCGGCGCACAACTGGGTATAATGTGTTGTGTTTTTTTTTTTTCACAGTTAATGTAGCTTTTATTTTTCTCAACCCTTGTAAAAATGAGATTTTTCTATTTGTTTTGCACTAGACTTTTCAGACACCAGCATTCTCTTGGATGGGCAAAATAATCAGTATTCATAAGAGAGAGGCAGGAAAAAAATGCTCTAACGCTCAAGCCTGTGTCCACCTTTCTCAGATGAATTTAAATTCCAAGGTCTATATATTCTTCGATTCCATATGGTACCATGAGGTCTCAGTAAATATCATTCAATGGCTCTGATTTAGTAACAGTAACACATATGTGTATATATATATATTCAAGTCATCTGCCATCTGCTGGACTTCGTGAACGAGTCAGAAGTCTTAGTCAGTGTAACAGTGTTCATGGATACGAACCTCCAACCTGACTGAGATGGTTTGAGTCAACTGTTTCTCCCTAATTGTTGAAAAATTAGTAACATTTACATTCTTCAAAGTGGCACTAACCTCTAAGCTGATGGAAAGATCAAGCTTTCTGTCCGCTGGCTCCCACTCGAAGATGAGCCCCACTGCAGAAGAAGTTAAGAAGCATCATCTCCTAAGAACAAGGGGGAGGGAAGTGTTAGAAAGTCTCCCTGTTCATCCAGTCCTACGTACACACCAACTCTGTTATAAATTTGACTCCCGTTGGAAGGTTTGGTACCCAAAACGCTAATATTCTCTCCAACCAAGGTCCTGAGACTAGCAAAGTATGGCTGTGCCCCAAGTCTGGAAGTTTGGTTTTCCCATGAGGAAGATTTGCATTGGGAAACAGGCAAAGGACAGAAAAAGCAAAATAGAAACATGAAGACATTGCAAGAATTTTGGGGTGATTTCTGACCTGCTCACTTTCTGCCAGGGCATCCCAGGGACTTTTTGTCTTCTCAATTTTGAGTAGCATGGCATTTAAATGATCATTGTGTCCCCCCACCCTCCCTGCTCCCCAATCCAAACAACAAAAGGAGGAATTTAACCTCATATCCTCGCTCTGAAATTAGCTCTATTGTTAAAAGATGACAGCTGTATCCTGATTTCACGAATTTCGTGTTGGAATAAAACAGCATTTTTGAAACCATTGTGTTGCTTCAAACAGATCTGTAATGGTCCCTCGGCAAACCATTTTCAGAAGACTTGGGTAAGTAAGATAAAAAGACACCATTTCTGAAGAGTTGCTTTTATGGGCTAGGTCAGAGTGCTCTCTCCATGTTGTTCATTCCCAGTCGAATTCCCTAATAGTCTATCTCCTCAGCTAACAGATGCCCGGCCTCATGTCGGAACCAGATCGCGCCACCGCTGAGACGCTATCCAGCTCCTTTCTTATTGAGCCGTTTCCCTAGCAGATGGCGCAGTGCTGCAGGCATGCTCCTTCCTGTTAATTACCAGCCTTCGCTACAGATGGAAATGTCAGTCAGCCTCACAGGTCCTGGTTCCTGCCATTGCCTCAGTCCATAGCCCCTCTACCTAGGCAAGATGCTGCCAACACACACCATGTGTTTTGTGACTGCTGACTAGGCAGGCAACAAAAAACAACTTGCTTCATGAATATTCATGGCGGAATGTTGAAAGTTCTGTTCATCTGCGATGCTTATAGATCTGCTTAAAGGGGGTTGCACCTTCCTCGGAACACTCTGCCCCTTGTTTATGTACACCGAGGAGATGTGAGTTACCAAAGTGAGTTGCCATGGCAACGCGGAGAGGACCATTAGACGTCGGCCATTTGGAGCCTCGTGTAGACACATCAATTTCTGACTAACCTTCTTCCCGTACCTTTAGGTGTCACTTCATTATTCTTGTCTGGCCATAACAGACCAGTAGTCACTGGGCTGAACTGATTAGCTAATAACGGTGTTTTTTGTTTTTTTTTTTAATTAAAGTCTGATTATCTCATCTGCACATACGTAGCCAAAAATGAAATTCCTTGATCTTTCCTGGTGTTTAAGCATGCTGAATGCAGATAAGTGAATTTCAGCAGACATTCTTTATTCATTAAGTCAGATTATTTTATCCTCTGTGGAAAATCCTTTAGGAATCAAAAATGGGTGTCTTTTCAGGTTTATAGGAGAAAATTAAGGCTCAGGAATTAAGAGCAGGGAAAGGGAGGGGAGCCTGAACCAGGCATTTCACTGACAGGATTTCAGGTAAGATTTCCTCAACTGGTCACCACCTCAGGGTGCTGTGTTTCAGGGTGAGAGCGTGTAGGGTGACGAAGAATGTCACAGAAGCTCAGGACGGTGTCCTTCCAGCAGGCCTTCCTCTGTCCGTGATTTGACCCAGGGGAGCCAAGCTTAAATGCCCCCAACACAGGCAAAGAGCTTCAAGTGAAGAGAGCCATTTCCCTCAGGACAAAGGAAGCAGCGAACGGGCAGCTTGATGGGGGTATGAGAGTGAGAGGTAGCTATCATGAGTCCTGAAGGGTTTTGTCTGTTTACTTACAAAATGTGAATTGTTTTTCCTTAGGTATCTCTTGTTGTGGAATGAGGCTCCACCCTATAGGGTGGCCAGTGGGGAGGGGGTCTGCCGAGAGAGCACGGGGGGTACGAGACTCCCTGAGATGGAGAAATGTCTGCAGTGGGGCCGATCAGAAGATGCTGTCTGGGGGCTCCCTGTGAAAACCGTGAAGCTTAAGTCTTCTTTCCAGGCTCCTTTTTTAAGAAGAACAAGATCGGATTTGTAGGCTTTTCATGTTTAGTTTCTTTTTTTTAAAATTAACTTATTCATTTTTAATATTTTATTTATTTCCATTATTGTATTGTTTAACTATTTTATGTTGGCGTGATGGGGGAGGTAATTAGGTTTATTTATTTTTAGAGGACATACTGGGGATCGAACCCAGGACCTCGTGCATGCTAAGCATGTGCTCTACCATTTGAGCTATATCCTCCCCATGCTTTTCATGGTTAGAAGGAAAAGAAAGCATGTTGAGGTATTTTACAGGCAAAACAGAGATAAGCTCATTCTGAATGGAGCGCCCAAAAGAAAAAAAAGCTACATGTATTTCATGCGGCGCTAGGAAAAGATGTACCTCCAGAGGGGTTACGGAGATGATGCCAGGACTGTAGCCAGAGCTCCCCGTTCCCCGGTTCAAAATTCACCATGATTGCCTCTCGCGATGAATACATGCAACCACGTGCACAGAAATGCTAAGGGGGCTCACCGAAAAAATAATAATGTTGACACATGTATACACATTACGTATAATTTCATTATACTTTTTCTCACATAAAGGACATGTAGCACTTCATTTACAAATCGTAACAAAATATGCAATACTCTTTATTATAGACTCTACAGAAACAATTGATTCTTACAGAATGCTTTCATTGATTTTTGCCAGTTCTTCTCTCTGTGGCCAATCTGTGGTTTCAACTCAACCATGGCCTGAAAATTGAATTGCATCCCTTTTCTGATAGCTCTTTTCCCAGAAAATTCATTAGCGTTCAGTCTGATACCTGATCTACTGTTGAACTATTTCTCACTCTTACACAAACGGTGCTAGTGAAACTGAAACCTCTTTCAGCTTCTTCACTGTGGATGTCAGAATTTCAATCGTTCATTGGTGCGAGTGACTTCTTTGTCTAACCGGATAACTGTGTTGAAATACTGAAGAATATCTCTTCAGTTCTTTTGTGTTATTCACGAAGCAGTGACGACCTGCACAACACACTTCTAAATTTAATTGCATCACGCAATTTTCTCCATCACTTTCTTAAGCCCAGTTAGTCAACAAAGCCATAAATCAAACTTTGATTTATAGTGTTTGCCAAATTTTGTGGTATAAAATTCTCCAACCACAGCCAATGTCAAGGTCCCAACATGACAGCACTGAATGCAAATTTGGAAAAAGATAAATAGCAGAACATTTGATTTTTAATAATGGACACATTTAACAGCCAACTTACAAAACTCCTGAAAATTCAGCAATAGATTCCTGCAGGCAGCTGTGAGTCAGCTCAAACACACGACTTTGTAGTCTAAACTCTATGCTTTCTTCTCTTCTCACCTCTTTCATGGGAATAAAATCATATTCCAAATACGTGTATTTATGAATTTATGAATTTAAATAAATTTGCAAAGTCTTACATAGGAGGAGCTTAATAAATCACTGAATAAATTGAATTGAATGGATGCACACTTAATGAAGCAGTTGAAAAGATGAAATGCAAACACATGGAAAGTTTAATGACCTTTGGCTGGGTTTTGCTTTGTGCCAAGGGAGATTTAACAGGAAAATAAAACTTCAGAGGAGAGCAAGCCATTTCTGTAGAGCTTGGTCAGGGCAGGTAGGGAGCTTGGCCTGAGCTTAGAAGACGGTTAGGATCTGGATAGATGGGAAAGAGAAAGGAGTATTTTAGTCATTAATCCAAGGAATCCTTACTAACTGATCAAGAATCACCATACACGTTACGTTTTATACTGCTAAGAATCCCCAAAAGACACAGCATGATTCTAAAGAACGTTTCACCGTCCAACCAGTGGAGGCATGCAACTTAAATCTCAAAACTGCTTAAAGTATTTAAATTACTAAGTTTACCTAAAAATCTGTCTTATCCCCCCTGAAAATTAACCACCGCATCTAAAAGGGAAGAACAAAGGAGTCTCCTTTGTACACAGTACCTTTGAAGCTTCTGTAGGACATAACAGCAAGAAGAACTCATCAGTAAGCTAAAATTCACTCACAAGATTTTGTAGATAAGTGAAAACTCTCAATTTGGTCTTCAGAGAGAAAGGGAGAGGAAGCAGGCATGAAATGACAGGTCAAAATGATAAAAGCTTTGACTGCAATTAATTTTTATTTGCAGACTGGGACTTGGAGGACTTTCTTACTTTACCAACGTCTGCCCTGAATCACGGGGTTTAGCACTGGTTCCAGGGGGGACCATGAAGGGGAAAGTTAGTGCTTTCATCTCTGACCGTGGGATGGAAGAAATTATATGCAGATCTAAAGAAAAAAAAAAGAAGTATAGATTGTTTTGCCATAAAATGAGAAAAGAGATCTCTAATTCTGAATATAAAAGAATCTAAATCTCTAATGAATAGAAACTACAAATAATTCAAAGAAAAGCGAATATCGAAAAGAATGACCAAAATAATCAAAACTGAAAACTGAGCTTGTCAGCAATGTCAAACAGTGAGATGCATGCTGTCCTTAAAACATAAGCAAAGATCATAGAACTTACTATATAATTGCCTCTTTGGCCATAATGAGGCAGATGTGCTCACACACTGCTCTGAACTGCTATTAATTTGTTCCTAGAAATCAGTTTGACATCTGAATGTAGAACCATAAATTCTACATTCTTAGCTAACATTCCTAGGTCCTGAAGAAAGAATCACAAATGTGATCTAAGAATTGTGATTTGTGGAAGCAAATTACCCTCTAAATTTCTAAAAGAAGAATTGCTAAACATATTTTGGCGTGTGTATGTATGCACTGTATCTATCTATCTATCTATCTATCTATCTATCTATCTATCTATCTATCTATCTATCTATCTAATTAATGACTAATTATCAAGGAAAATCATCAGAGGAAGAAACTGTAACAGAATGTTAAAAGTGGCTGTCACTAAGTAATAGATTAAGGGTGATTTGGGGACTCTGATTACATTTTTCAAGTTTTCTACATTAAGCAAGTTTTGCTTATATAATCCATTCTGTTTCATCTAACAGAAACCAAAGTTAATTTAGAAAAGAAATATTCTGCTTTCCAGGAGAACAAGGGTTGAATCCAAACAGTCCTAGAATTATATCCTGGTTTGAATCTCTATTTTTTGCACAACATTAGTTAAAAATTATTTACTCTTGGGTCTCAGTTTCATGTTTCTTAAAAAGGACAATAGTAGGGCACTTACAAGATCACCGTGAGGGTTACATGAACACACCTTAGAGTGCTTGATGTGTGTGGGCAGGTGGTCAATAATGATGTTAGTTTCTTCCCCCAAATCAACACACTTCTGAGTGGTGCTAACTAATGAAATCGAAGATCAAAATAAGATCTTTTTCAGTCTCATTAATTGTATCAAAAAGCCTCCTCTTCATCTCCCCGGCCTAGAGCGGGTCAAGCCCGCGCAGTGCTGATAATCCTCTTGAACACAAGCCGTCCCGGGTGAGCGGTGGTGCCCTCCTGAGCATCTGCTTGGGATCTTGTTCCTAAGTTTGCCAAAAAGTCATATCATTCAGTTCATACTGTCTGCTCAAGATATTTGGGCTGACCTGAAAATAGATAATATTTCGGACAGCCGTTCCGCAGAACAGTAACCCCGGCAGATGCTGGTTTGCGGACCTGGAGCTGAGATGGGAACGTTAAGACCACATCCCTTAAAAGCACGACAGCACCTCTGCCCGAAAATGAGGTAGGAGCTGACGCTGTGTCTCTGAGCTAGAAAGCAAAGGCAGAAGGCAGCGAGGAGACAGCATGCATCTGCAAGAGGGAAAGAGTGAAATCCGCTTCTGGCCATCGGAGGAGGCTGGTGTGATCCGGGCCGACTCCGGGGACGGCGGCGGTGCCAGCTACGGAGGCCACATGGTTTCTAATGAGGCCAGACCCAGTTGCCGCTCGGAAGGCTGGGTGAGCAGCCAAATCTCACCCAAGAACAGAACCAGCCTCAACAGCTGGTGAGTGAATTAACTTCTGGCAAACCGAGGGGACCCAGGTGGAGGGACATTTGAATCCTTCCCTTACGGGGAGAAAAAGAAGAGAACAACTTAGGGAACAAAGCCACTCTAGCTTCTTTATTTTCTTTTAGTTTCTTCTGTCAGGCTCCTTGGGGATAGAAGGAGAAAAGAAGAGAGTTGAACAGAGACGCTTTGAGTCTTGAAGAATAGGGGTCAGTGACACACCAGAGCGTTGCGAGCCGGCCAGGAGTCTGCGAGTTTTTCAAGCAAAATTCCACTGTTGTAAAAGGAGAGCTTACGAGGGGGTGTGAGCTCTTAAGGCCAGAGCAAGCTTTGTATCACCAGCTCTTATGAAAATTCTGGACCCCTATTATTTGCACAGAAAATATTATCGACTTGTTACATAGAGCTTCCACGTCTGAGATTTACCTGGATGTAGAGTGGGCTGTCCGTATAATCTGTCTCTGGAGGCTCCCGAGCAGAGGCTGCAGGCTGACCCTGGAAGGATGGCAGAAATTGCTCCTGAATTGAGTGGAAGCCTGCTCCGCATCCATTGGGAATTCAGGGAAGGCCAGCACCTGGCAGTGTGAACACGGTCCTGCCACCTGGTGGCTGGATCACTAAATTGCAAGGGGAGTTCTCAGCCCTCAGCAAGTCTGTTAAGAAGTGAATTTACAAAACCGTCACGAGGTGAAGCCATTTTGACAAATGTCAAAGAGAGACGTGAGCATTTCAGAAGGATGGGTAGAAGGAAAAATAAGCATATGTTGCGAAAGAAAATAGCTCCTCTGATGAGAGAGAGACCAAATCACACGTGAGTGGGCAGGCAGGAAACAGAGGAAGCCAGCGCAGCCCCCGGGGGTGTGGGCGAGAGACCACAGCGCCACGATGAGTGGGTTATTCCCGGAAGGTCTGCCTCCTCGCCAGGCTGAGGTTAACCGTTCCTATGCAGGCCGAGGAGCGAGGGCTCGTGGCGTTCTGCTCCCCTCCCCTTCTGACATTATAAACCCCGTATTTTAAAACCTTCCCAAGATGGCACGAAGTCCTTTGCTTTCCTAACCGTCAGCATGTCTTCCCTTTTCCCCTCCCAATTACGTTTATTTCCTCCCTACTTCTTTCTTTATTCAGCAGGGACTGGACCCCTCCCACATGTCGCTGATGGCAATGGGTGTTTGGGAAATACAGACAACACTGGGAACACAGAGGAAAGAGAGGGAGGGAAAATAAGTCAGCAGTTAGAGCCTGGAGAGCCACACGCAGTGACGGGGCCAGCCCCCGGGCTTATGAGAGAGCAGAGCCCTCGCCCCAGAAGGAGTGGGGCTAGGAGAGGCTTCTGGGTGCAGACAATGTCCAGGCGACAGCCAAGGATGCGTAGGAGTTCACAAGACAGAGGAGTCAGTGCTACGGGAGACATTTCAGATAGAAAGAATGGCAGGTAAAGGGGGATTTTAAAAGAGAGACGTGCCTATGGAAATACGAGAGCGACTCTTCCACGGGGAGAGAGGGCCAGAGGCTTGCAAAAGGACAGAGTCATGAGGCTAAGCTGGTGGCTTTAATTTCACCCTGGCAATCTGGCACCCTGCTGGAGAATTTGAGCAGGATCAGAGAGGCCACCTGACAGATACGGATAAACATTCTAGAAGGCTCACTGGCCATTGCAGGAGGGAGGGACCAATTCTGGAGGCCGGGGCTGCCGGGGCCAAGGTGGCCTTTAGGAGTGAAGCCACCGAGGGTCAGCGCAGATGAAGGTGGCTGGAGAGCTGTCTGGAGGCCTCATCACGGCGCCTGGCCTGCTGGGCAGGAATCATCTGCTCCCCCGTCTCGCTCACCGGGCTGTGAACCCCTGGAGGGCAGAGACTTTACCTTGTCCGCTTCCATAACCTTATTGCCTATTGCAACGTCTAACACACAGCAGTGTGGTTGTTAAAATAAACAAATACGGGGTACTCCCCGCTAGGCTGGCACATGGTTTTACAAGTGTCCTCATTCATCTTCTGTGGCTGCTTTCTGCCCTGACACCACTGCCCTTCTCAGTCCCAACTGGGAGGTCAGGGGCTGCCTTTCTTTCACGTGATTATGCAGCAGCCTCCACATCTGAAGGGAAATACCTTTAAAAGAAGGGAAGTTTTACTGCAGGAGGAGATCCACGGTTTCATTAGGTCAGCAACAGAGAAGAATTTGGGGCTGCTTTCTTTTGGTGAGTGTGCTAACACAGTACTTCTTAAATCGAGTTATTTGAATCATTTGCAGAAGTCGCAGACTCCCGGGCCCCCTTCCAGACTGCCAGCACCACAAGCTCTGGAAGCGCAGGAAGCCGCACTTTCGGTAGCCTCCCTTCAGGATTCCTCTCTAATGGCCCGTGAAGTCACTCTGCAGGGAGTGCACGTGCCCAGACGGACAGATGCACTGAAAATGCAAATTACCTAGTTCTTCCGGGCTTGTCTCAAAATCAATACACTGCCTTTTGCAAGCAGAAGAGGGAATTACCCTAGAGTTTAATGTGTGCTGGTGAGAGTTCAAGGGTGCATAGTGGGAAGAGCATAGATTTTGGAGTTAGAGATACTTGCCTTTGATTCCTGGCTCTGGTCCCCACTGGTCATATGAGTCTGGGCAAAATACTCCATCTCTGGGAGCCTCGGTTTCTTTAATGACAAAATATCAATCTTAGAGCAACTATGAGAATTCAGTGAAATTATCCATCTCTCCATCCATCCATCTATCCATCTCCCCATCTATCCATCTCCCCATCTATCTATCTATCCACCCATCTATCTATCTACCCATCTATCCATCTACCCATCTACCTATCTCTCAATCAAGAGAAAAATGGTAGATAGATAAGCTTAGCCTAGCACCTGGCAAACAGTAGGCATTTCATAAATTCTATTTTCTTCTTCCCTGTATCCTTTCAATCTGAGGCAAAGAACTCAGACCATTACCCATCAACACAAGAGTCAAAAGAATCGATGCATCCAGTTAGACTGAGGGGTTCACTTCCCACCCCTTCTATGCAGGAAGATGGAGTAGAAACAAATACTGGTTTCCATCTTGAACACGGAGGCAATCCTGGTGAAGTCAAGTGACGACTGTCCATCATTTTCTGAGCGCCACCGTCAGGGCCGGGGTGGGGGACTCACTCAAGCCTGTGGGAGGTTGACTTTCTCAAAACCCAGATGGGAACAGGCTCTGAGACAGATGCCATTTCACTTTAAGGAGGTGAAATTTATAGTCCGTACACATGTGTGACATATATATTATTCCGCATGTATAGCATTGTTTCCTCATTTCATTAATGAAAAAGCCTACGGCTCACAGCCAAGGTGACTCGCCCAGAGCTTCTAAACGGCAGAGCCGGCTTGTGCAGGGGTTTCTCCCCCCACATCTCGTGTTACTCTCTCCGCAGCGGCGTGCTCCAACGTTCAGTCATGGTTGTGCCATATTTGTGTGCTGTTGTTTATTTCCTACTTACTTTTACACTAATTCTAAATTGACTCGTTTTCTTGACTTAGATCCATCCTAAGTAAGACTATCTTCAGACTCATAGGTTTTATGTGATGCATTGTTTTCTAATATATTAAATGATAATTATTAAAAATAATTACCTCCAGAATCATTGGTGGAATTCAAGATGAGTCGGAAGACGGAGGAATAGGAACAGAGGAAAATTATTTGGAAGCTCTGATGCGAGGACTAAAGCATTTAAGACCTGAAATGGGCTACTGGCCAGTGAAACAGAAATCAGTCAATGAAATATAAGGGCTTTTTTCAAGACTAGAGTCAAAATAATTATAAAGTTAATAAGCAATACAAATTGACTGACCAAAGAGTTCATTATGCCTTTGACTCTTCCAGGGGATTGGTGACGCCATCAGGAGGGAGGGGAGGGCAGGAGAAGTTATGTGACATGGCTACCATGTTGCCCGAACTTCCATGCATGTCGGTTACCTAGTGTGACAAGACGATCAACCCTGGCGTCCTGTCTTAGCTGCTTGCTTTATAAGACCAGGAGGCTGAATTAGCTGATCAGAGAAAGACTGGTTTCTATCTGTTTCTTCCTCCAGCATAGATACAAGTTAATTTTTTTTTCAATTGGCCACAAGAGTCGGGGTTTGTGGAGAATAAATATGACTTTAGAGTCATAAAAATTACACACAAAAATAGTGAATTTTTGCATCATACTGGGTAGTAGACATTTTTTAAGAGAAAAGATTACTAGTGAAATTCTTCTTTGCTCTTATATGAAATTGTGGTAGTTATTAACTGACTCACATGCAATGAGGGAACAACACTCATTAGGAACCAACTGTGACAGAAAGTGTTGAAAGCTTTACCATCTCTGGTGTTAAATGACACCTACCATTTCTCTGAATATTTAGCTATCGAGAAATTTTCTGAATTTTGTCTTTATTTCCAAAAGCACATTGGCTTTCTTATACTTATGCTTGTTAGAAAAGTCATGTTATTCTAAGTGACCCAAACACTCACCATGTAGATAAAGCTAAGAAGCACACAATCGCTATGTTTCTTTAGCTTTCTGAAAATTCCTAAGAGCTCAGTCCATTGTCTACCCTTCAGAATATACATTTCAAAGGAGTCATCCCATCCAGTCTCTTTCCTGCCAGTCCAGTGCTTCAGTTTTCCCAGAGAAAATGAAGATCCACTCTACTCAGGGTGACTTCACAGAGCACTGGCTTTCAGAAGACAAGAAATGACATTAAAACCACTTTCCAGAAGCAGAGAAGGGGCCAGAGGCAGAATCCAGGGCAATCACCTCCCTTTCCTGTGCTGAAGCCTGCAGTCTGTCCCAAGGCTGTCTTCCTCTGTCTTTTCCTCCTTCCCTAAATTCCCAAATTGTCACTTTTATGAAACACATGACACCCAGCATTGTGAGGAGGTGGCTTGAGAGAACATGCAGCGAAAGATAAAATTTACCAAAATTACTAACCATAAACAAATGTCCTACGCCGGAGACGCCATACCCTTGGCTGAAAGCTGTCTGCCTATGGAAACTCAGCAGGTGCTGCCTCCCCAGCAAAGAATGAGGATGATTTTGACTCGCTCACATGCAGACAGAGGGAAGCACTAAGAAAGAAAAAAAAAAAAAATGAGGGCAGATGCTAAGTGGGAAGTATACATGCTGTAGAATTAGACAGGTTTGGGCAAAAGTTTAGACATTTCTTAGATCTGTGACCATGGAAAAATTATTTAATGGCCTTGGGTGTCTACACCCTCACCTCAGGGCATGAGAAGCTCTGAAGCAGGGCAGTGGCATTTTCTCCCAGTCACACTATCGTCTTACTTAGTGATGCGTATGTCAGGGGAGACCGGGGTGGTTGGTCAACGGTTCACTTCTAGATCACAGCTACCAAAAAGGAAAGTTAGGCTGACCTGACTGACCTTGCTGTTAATGGCCTGATGCGTCACATCTTGGACGAGGGCCAGAGTGGCTGCATAGATGAGCCTGGCCAGAGGGCAGGAGGGCCCCTGAGATGCGGGGCTGGCTGTCGGCCTTGGGAGGAAGTCCGGCCCAGGCAGGATCTTATAGCAGCCGTGGGTTAGGGCTGGCGGCCACCTGGACGAGGCAGCAACATGTTTATCAAGCGGGTGATGGGGATGATATACATACAGAAATTTTAAGGAAGAAAAGTAATAATTGCACAGTTTGTCAGAAGGGGCCGAGCTGGGTTGAAATTTAACAACAGAAGTTTGTACCTAAAATGGGGGCTGGCAAGAGCATAAGGGCTCTGGTCTTCAAGAGAAATGGCCAGGATGTGATCCTGGGGCAAAGACTCAGGAACCAGGACCAAGAAACAGACGAGGGACTGGTTCAGGAAACAAGGCTGAAGTCCAGCTGCTCAAACTAGGGCACTGGGCCAGGGGAAGGGTAAGCCATTGACTGCAGTTTGGTGCTGCCGGAGAGGTTAGCAACGGAACGTGTAAGTGAAGTCTGTGCATTTCACTATACATATATATACACTACTTTGATTAAAAAAATAAGATGTAAATCTGAATCTACTTGTTACTCTGTGATAAACATAAGGTATCCAATCTCTCTGAGCCTTAGTTTCCTCATCTGAAAAACATAACAAACACTATTTATCAAAAACCTGCTTTGTGCTGACTCCCTGAGGACCTGAGCAAACATCAACTCTAAACTTCATAGTAATTCTAATAATAAAGGAAAGTTCAATGATCTGGCTTGACCAAGATCAGGTACTGACTCCGCGGTTCACACGGATGTTACGGGGGTCACCTCCCTCCATACGCGGTTGTTGGGAAGATCCTATTTAAGACGTGGTGCCGGTTGGTGTTCGATGGTTTTCTCAAAGGGACTCGGCTCATTCCTACCCATGAGAACATTATCCTGATGCTGAGACACTTGGAGCTCCAACAAAGGCAGCAAAAGCTCACTTGACGCTTTTGTTTCCCAAGCTTTATCTCCTCTCCTGTATTTGACTAGGTGCCAGCTCTGGGAACTCTCCACCTTTCTGCCTGGGTTTCAAGAGCCTGACACTCTGAAAACTCAAAAGAGTGAGGCGAGCATCTGCAGAGAAGTACGGACACATTTGCAAGATGCTGCGTGTGGCGCTTTTCTTCCCTCCCTTTCCCCTAAATGCAGAGAGAGTGCAGTGTGAGTAATTACATCAGAGTGGAAAGCAGAAGCTCTCAAGTTAAAGTATTTTGGTAATCATGTTTACCGCGGGTAAAGTACGTCTGCATTAAATAAGTCAAAACACAGTGCGCAAAATTTGGAATGATTCCTTGAGCACTGCAAGGACGGAGTTACATGTAGAAATGATATAATGTCCAAGTCGAAGCACTATAAGAGAAGATAAACCATCTGCTTCAACTAACTCCGATCCACTTGAAAATGCTAATCGTATGGCAGTAGGATGATTAAACTACATTAGGAGGAAAAAAAACACATTTTCGGTAAGAGATACAATGCATGTTTCAGTGAGATTGAGCTGCCCACAGATGGAAGGAATGTTATCACCTAAATTAGGTGACCATCAGTATCAAAATGTGAGTCGTAGGTTCTTAGAAGCCTTATTGATTGCTCAGACTCTGTTCTGCCTCTGTCGTCTGCAGATGGTCCAGAGAATTAACTTGCGCAAAGGTCCACGCGTATTTCATGGGAGAGCCAGAGCCCACTCTGGATTTGATGCCCTCACACTGACTCTTTTAGTGGAGACTTGAGTCCTATGTTGAGGGGAAAGTCCATCCCAGCCATTGCCCCGTCACAGCCACGTGGATGATGGGGCCGAAAGAGACCTCCACAAGTTTATAGGTGCAGAGTCCTAGCTCCCCATTTTATGGGCGAAGAAACCGTGAGTAAGAGAGGTGGAGAGCCACCGCTTCCCCCAGCACCACGCCGTGGAGGTGCGCCGCACGCACGCTCTCACGTGCCGCTCTTGGCTGGAGCCTGCGGACGCTCTTGGCACGGGTGCGAGCCTGGGGCACAACCGTCCGTTCCAGCATCAGTGATGGTGCCGCTGGTGACACGATAAATGCAGTAAATTGTGACGGTGCGATTTTCCGAGCCCCCTGTATAACTGTGGAGCATTTTGCCCACGTGATTGCATTTAATCCTACAAAAAAGTTCTGTATTTGGTGGCTAGAGCTGCGATACCAAAGTTCCACAGACTGAATGACTTAAATGGTAGAAACCTACCAGCTCACGCTCCTGGAGGCCGGAAGTCCAAGGTCAAGGACTGCTGTCATATAGGGTTACAGCATCCTGGCCACCCTGTTTTAACTTGTGAAGTCCCTCTCTTCGGATGCATCACCTTCTGAGGTATGGGGGGCTAGGACTTCAGTCTACGGATTTCGTGGGGACATAACTCAGCCCATAGCAGGCTGGTATTATGTTATGAGCCTCGTTCTGGAGACGAGGTAACGGAGGCTCAGCAGAGGTGGCTAGTGACCTCATGGTCACAAAGCTGGCAGGAAGCAGAACTTGCACGAAGCCACAGGACCGCATGGAAAGCTTTGTTCTTCTTTCTAAAAGTATTATGTGTTTTTTTTGTTTGTTTGTTTTTTTGTTTTTCTCTGCGTCAGTGAGGAATGGGTCAGGTTCATGGAAAAGACGTGGGTCTCCAGCCAGTTCCTGGAAGCAACCTCTCCTGGATGACCCCATTAGGAGTCTCTCTTCCCTGAAGGAAATAAGAGGTGGGTGTCTGAGTCTCCACCGTGGCAGCTGGAGCCTCACTGTGCGTGTCCCTGGAATCCCCCAAGCTGCACTCCGGATTCTCATGGTCCCCAGCGTGGACTGATGTTCTGAGTCTCAGCCGTTACCAGCTCATCAGTGTGAGAACAAAAAGCTGGGCACAGCCGGTTAGGAAGCCAAGAGGATATCCTGCCTTCAACTGGGGGGAGCTAATGACTGCAAACACACACCACTCACTCAGGCAAGGGATTTCTTCTGACAGGGCAAATTCTTCAGGGAGGGAAGGGAGGAGGCTACGCTTGGGAAGAGAGAAAGATTGGGGCGGGAGGACCAGCAGCTGGCCCAGAGAGACCTAGAACTGAAATACTGGAAAGTCATCAAAGGAGGAAAGATGAGAAGCAGGTTGCTGGTTAGAAAGAGAACAAGAAGCTGAAAGTCAGTTAGATCCATCAAAGCAAAATCAGTCTGGTTACAGCATCCTCTTCTCCAAGATTTCCGTGTAATTTGTCCAGGGTGAAATTCACTTCCTTACGAGTCATCTCTATACGAATTTCACAGGGAATTTAAGTCCAGGTGAAACAAGCAAGTAAACCAAGGTATGAATCACAGGTAGGATGTGACATTCTGAACATAAGACAGTGGGAATTAAGGCTGGGTTTGCGTCCTGCAACCCTCGGCTTACTTACTGTTTCCAATCAACTCTTGAGTGTCAGTCTCGACGTCATAACATGTGCATCATGATAGTGTCCTGAAAAGAAGTGATAATTCAAAGAGATAAAATGAATGGACGTGTCAGTGAGCTTTGCACATATGAGGTGATCAACACACGTTTTATAATAAGAAGACACGATTGCATGGTAAGGGAGGGACAGCTGGGAACAGGGCTGCTGTTTGTAACTCAGCCCTCCCTCTTCTGCACCGAAAGAGAAAATGCCTGAAGAAGAGGCTGCGTCATGAAATAGAGAAATAACCCCCCTCAAGTCACGACACTGCAAGAAAAACTCTTGAAGAGCAGGGTTCCAGCGAGGCCAGTTGGGCACGTGGACAATCAGCTATTGCGCAGCGTGGCCACTTGGCCGGTGGGACCGTGTGGACTCCTGTAGGAGAGACAGCGAGTCCCAGACACCAACAAGAGGGACAGCAGAATGGGCAGTGCTGGTGGCTGTGGCTTTCATTCACTCTTAAAATGGGGCGTTTGGGGTCTTCAACTGCTGGGATGATTGTGGCTGGGCACAGTGCTGCCCCGCCAATTCCTTGTTCTATAGCACGTTGTTCAAAAAGGCCTCTGGTAAGTGGAAAATTCCACCATCCCTGCCTGGTAGATGTTCAGTTCTCCCAGCATCCGCACGAGCTATTAGTCTCCCGTTTTCCAAATGAGAGGAGTCTCTCCAAGTGGCTTGCCTGTCGGGGTGTAGCCAAGTTAGGATGTAAACTTCGGTCTGTCTAAGGCCAACATCCATGATCTTTACTTTTATAACAAAAAACAACCACTTACATGGCATTGCCTGTATGCCAGGTGTGGTTTGGGCATCTTAACTCAGTCTTTCTACAGGCCTGTGCGGTGGGGAGAGGCAGGTACCGCTATCATTGTTTTATAGCTGAGGATCCAGGTGAATGGATGGTTTGAGTCAGGCACAGTTATTAAGGAAAAAACCTGAAATTTCATCCCAGGTGTCTGTCTCCCCAGAACCTCACCCTGGTATCAGTGTGCTGGGGCTGTCGTAACAAAGTCCCACAGGCGGGGAGCTTAAACAGTAGAAATTTATGTCCTCATAGTTTGGGGGACTAGACACCTAAGATCAAGGTGTCAGCAGGACTCCCTCCTTGAGTCACACGTGGCCACCCCCTCTCTATGCCCTCACTGCCTCTGCCATAGGGCCTTCCTTTTACAAGTGTCTCCATCTTAATCCCTTCTTATGAGGACGCTGGTCATACTGGATCGGGGTGCACTTCAGTGACCTCAGTCACATTCTGCAGTACTAGGGACTGAGACGTCCATGTGTAGGTTTTGCAGTGACGCGGTTCAGTCCACAACCACCGCCGGACTGGGCTGCATTTCTCTCCAGTGGCACCATTTCCAATGTCAGTCTTGACGCTTTGCTTTGACGCTCTTCTGCCAGAGCCTCGACCCTGCGGCTTCAACGGCCCGTCCTTGCAGCCTGGTACCTCTTACACTGACGTATGAGTGTTGAACGTAGCAGTGAGGCCTGCTGCTCCCCAGAAACTCTCACCCCGTACTTCAGAGAGTATGAAGTACCTACCGACTGGTCTGCCAAGCGTTCTTTTCCCCAACGTCACCGTTCTCTATTTATGAATTTTAAAAAAATTATGTGAACAGACCGAGACCGTTGGGGAAGGCCAAAGGTAGAGCTGGAAGTTAGCTATGTTGCCTCTGGGTAAAATAAAACAGCTTGCTGTGTGCTCTGAAGTTGGAGTCACAAAAATCTACATTTTGACATGAGCAGATATTTGTTTTAACATTAAGACAAAATAGTGAAATAAAAATTGTATGTAAACATGGCCATGCTTAAATATAAAACTATAAATAAGAAATAAAAGATGGGAAGGAAGTAAATCAAATTGTTCGCATTGGTTGCCTTCCAGCCACGGTGCAGGAGTGATTTTTCTCTTGAAATTTCTCCCTCGTAAAAAATTCATTTTTATAAGTAGATAATACTTTAGAGTAGAATAAGTAATAATATTTTAAAATAACCAACAGTGTCTTAAGAATGATTGCCTTATGATTAAACTTCTTTTTGGACTGAAGACCCTCACCGCAAGCACGCCAAGACTTCGAGCTTGTTCGTGATGCTAATTGCACATCATTAATGTGCAGATACATATAATGAATGTTCTCGGCAAAGCACTCTCACAAAACTCAATTATTTGATTCTCAAAGCCACCTCATCCAGGTAACGGAACGGTGACTACTATTAAAACAGGACAGAAGGAGATAAAGGACCAAGAGTGTCAGAGGGCTGGGGGTCAGGGAGACACCCGGCCACGAAGTGTGTGTTCTTCTAGCTTTCTGTGTGCTTTGATGCCAAGAATATGTGTCTAAATTTCTCTCTAAAGCTGTAGGGTTAATTTTAAGTAGAGTAGATTATATAAATGATCGGTTCCAGTTTTATTAATGGCAGTACAGACTTTCATTTTTAATATGCATCGTTAGCCATTTTACCATGGTGGAGTTCTTTACTAAATTGTAACACACTAGAGTTGACCAATGTATTCATCTGTACCTCCAGCTTAATCTCTTTTGGAACAGCTCTGAAAAATTTTGCATGCATGCCATGAATATATTTAAATTCATGTCAGATACAGGATTAAAGATGAAGACTGTCACTCTATCTGCACCAGCCCTCGGAAGATCCAGACCTTTGCACGGAGTTGTGCTTGTCTGAAGTGCGTATGCACACCATGCACCACCGCCGCCTGATGTGAGCCCAGGGGCCTCCTCGATGCCCGGCCAGGGGCCGCTGAGCGGCTCAGGCTCCCATCCCAGTTTTGTTACCAACTATGGAATTATATGAGAACCTACAGGATGTCCCTGTGTGATTACATTGTACACCGATAGCTCTGGGGCTTAGGTAATTTTCTGTTTGTTTGTTTTACGTGCTTTAGTTATGTTTAGTTTGTTTAGTTCTGCTATTTGCCTAGTTTTAAATCTCTGGTTTGACTCTAAGAACATTTAGAGATAACTGTGGTTTGTCTATAAGAGAAGTTAGAGATCACTGATGTTTGATTAAAGTTTTAAACAAAAATTTTTTTTCTCATTTATATTTTAAACTTTTGCAACAGATTCATAAATTAAGTCCTGAGGATACAAGGCAAACTTTTTTTAAAAAATCACTATTTGCGTGTTCCTATCTGTACAGATCGAGGTATTTTAATTTTGTTCAGCCGGAACAAAATACTGAAATAAATTAGATGCTAAAAATGAGGCTGAGCTATTATCAATAACCCTAATTTCAAATGCTTATGCTGCAAAACAGTCTCATTCTGTAACTGCTGGATGTAATCATAAAATATTACAGATGTAAATTTATAAAATACATTTGTAGTAAGAAAACACCGGTTTCATCTGCTTTACATTTTAGGGACCTACCCAATAGCTTATTTGAAAATACTATTTTCTTTCCTAAAAGCTTGAAAAACATTAAAGCAGACCAGTACCATACTAACCCTGCTTCTAAAAGCAGAAATTGCTTATGTTGTAACGCTGTTTTCAGTTTCCCAGAATTCACGTTCTTGTTAATCATTGGTTATTTGCAGCCTTTCCCATGTTGTCTGAGTTCTTTCAAGCTGAACCAGGATTTTGGATTTTCCCTGGGAAATAACCATTGACTCATCATTTCTGTTGTTATTCTTTAGCTTGGTGATCCTTTGTGACAGCTGTCCCCAAGACCTGTTCCACCGAGGTCAGTGTAAACAGAATCCTCTTCTCCTGTGAACCACTTCACAGAGGATGTTGCCATCTCCCTAACCTTCACTTTCAAGATGTCATATAAAGTCAGATTCCTAGACCCGGAAGTTATAAAAGACTTTTAATATAGACAAAAAGAACTTGGCCTTCCATCATAACAGTCCCACTAGAGACGAATGAGGGCAGTACTTCCCCTTAGGAGGAATCCTGAAAATTCTGGTGTCCTTATCCTGTCACAGTTTGGGGGTGGGGTTTATCGGCATCTGGTAGACGAGGGGAAGGGATGCTGGGTGCCCTCCAGTTCACAGAACACTAATTTTAGAGATTAAAAAAAAAAAGTCTCTATCCTGTGAAACTTTCAAATCCCTCACCAGAAATTCATGCTGGTGAAAATCTGTTTAAAATTATTTGAACCTAGAATCTAATTTCATTTTACAAATATAAACACACAGCTGTCTTTGCAAAGCTTTATTAATACAACCACTTCATAATTGAAGGGAAGATTATATTTTGTCTCGTGGGAATTTTACCAATAATTTGTCACAAGTCAGAAAACATCTTACCATTATGGCAACACGGCCGGTGGGATTTGGGTGGCCACTCAGCACCTGGATCCGTTCTCAGTTCTAACTGTCACAGTTACAGTCATTCTGTGCACAGAAGCAAACATCTCCCCACAACATTGTCCCCTGTTAGTATTTCTCCTAAATATTACAGGAAGGGGGGAGTACAGAGTTATATATAGTTATATATTGATTTTTAACTTCAAAGACAGAAACTCAGAGGGTGGAATTAAATACACTATATAATCACCATCAGTTCATGCAAGCCTCTCTTGTTTTATAATTATCTTTTGTTTTCATAACATATTTCCACACCCAATACGACTATATATATATATATATATATATATATATATATATATATATATATATAATGGTATCTTTCTGTGAGTATGTGAATTTTTGAGATGGAAATTATTGACATGATGGCCATGGTGTTGCACCCTTTTCCTTACGTCTCCATTGAGCATCACACCTTTAAGATGCATGCAAGGTGCCGCGTGTGCTTCGAAGCACTCAGCATCTGAGCCCTGCCCCTGACTGCTGCTTCCCCCGCTTTGCTGCCTTTTAAACACCCTACCCAGGAGGACGTAGGTGGTTTCCAGTTCCCACCACCAGGAAAGCAACAGGTGAGCACCCTTGCCCATGTCTACCTATAGATACATGAGCATTTCTTAGGGACAGCCCGAGGGAAAGGGTTGCTGGAGTCACAGGCTGCAGCCACACTTAAGCTGATTGGTTAGTACCAAGTGGTCTTCAGAAAGGCCGCTCAGTCCACGTTCCCCACCAGAGGACACGCCCTCTGTCCCCACCCTTGTCAACCTTCAACATCATGCTCTTCTATGGCCGTTTTTCAACGGAGGGAGAGAGGCTAACAGACTTGAAGTCATAATTTTTTGGTATTTCCTACTTCTCTGGTTGCTAATGACTGGAAACCTCTTCATAGGCTTGTTAGGAGCTCCATTCATAATTCAGATATTGATCTCTTGTAAATTTTAGACATGCAATTATCCCCCCACCCCGTTCCCTTCTGGAGAGAAAACTTTAATTTTGAGGTAATCAAATTAATCAATTCCTGTCTCATATTTAGATCTCTGGAAGTTGTTAAAAGTCCTCAGCATCCCTTAATCTCGAAGAAGATACTATCTTTCATTTTTAAATTAATGTTAGTGTTTTATCATTAGCGTTTAAGTTGTGCTTAAACATGTGTGGCGGTCCTGGTGCCCCTACCCCTTAAGCCCAGCTCTCTGTTCTGCAGGAACGTCATCCTGTGGGCATCACGGTGGCTTTGCACCGCGTCTGAACAGCGGCCTTTGTGACGAGGAGACCTGGGACAGCCGAGGCAGCCTCAAGTCCCTAAAAGAGTCAAGTCCACACGGATTGTAGGGAGACCTGGTGTGACCCTGCGCCCTCGGAACCTCACTGAGTTCCCCGGTTTTATAAAAACCTGTCCCGGGCTGGTGCAGTCCACATCCAGGTAAGCTGCAGGCCCAGGACCAAAGGCACGAGAGAGATCCTCGGGAGGCTGCGCACCTAATCTCTCCTGAGGATGTGGCAGCTCTGCTGTTGCGAAATGCAAAACACAGGTGGACTTGGGCGTTCTTGGCTCCCCGGGGTCACCTCCAAGAAGCGAAATCAGGGAGTCCCTGCAGCTTCTGTATCAGCTCTCTCCTGCGACCCTGCTCACCGCCTGCCCACGGTATTGCTTCAGCCCTGCCTCTGACTCCAGCTGCACGCAGGGGCACTTTTTGCTGCCCCTTGCTTTCTGTCCTGGGGCTTCTCTGTTGCTGCCACTGGGAGCCCTGAGGCGCCTGCTGAGCTCCACCCAGGCCTATCCAAACAGAAGACCCAGGAAACTCATACCCACGGAGCACTCCTCAAACGTTAGAGGCTGGGGGCAAAAAGCTCATAACTACACCCTTGTCCTCTGCCTCCACACTTGCAGACGCCTCTGAGGCCCCGGGGTCCCCAGCGTGATCAGCTGACCACATGCCCTGCAGCTAGCTCCCTCCCCCCTGGTCCTGCTCTTTCCTGATCCCGCTTCCCTGAATCCATGTCTCTGTCTTAAAGTCTGCTTTTCAGGGTCACCGGCTAAGGCAGAGTGATCGCCCAAAACTGTTCTTCACATTTTGTAATCGTCTTTGTAGTCTGGCCCCCGGCTTATGGCTGATGGATTCCACAAGTCACATATCAAATTCAGCTGAAAATCCTCCTATTGAGACCAAGTTACAATCTGCATGTGATGCTGAGGATCTAGCAGTGCAGACGAAGCATCAGCATCGAGCCCAGCAATCAGAATGGACAGGAGCCCTTCTTTTTATAATTCAGCAGAGATCATGTTCTTTCACTCTGAGCAGCAGTAAGTTCCAGCTTCCTCTATGTGCAGAGAAAGACTTACACAAGGCTGTTTGTAAACTAACCAGGTGGAAGAGAGAAACAGAGCATCAGACCAGGTCTTCCCTTGAGCAGCGCCCATCCAGGCAGATACGCAGGTAGTGTTTCCCTGGCAGCCATCACAGTTCTTTGTCCACCACAGTTCAAGGGCCACATTCCACATCCTTCTCCTCTGAGGAAAACAAGCAGCCACTATAGCTGGTCACATTTGACCTTCACAGGAATACCTATGTGTTTAGTAAGAACTCCGCTTTTCACAGGTGAGAAGACAGGTCCAGAAAGGAGGAAGGACTTTCCCAAAGTAACCTGGCAAATGAATAGCAGAGTTTGGACGAGAACTCATGGCTACTGATACAGTGTTCTTTCCTCCTGCGTTCATTCATTTACTCATCCGTCCATTCATGCAATGCCCTTTCCCCACTCATTTTCCATCCCCACCAATGCATGGGCCAAACCCCCCGATCATGGATGCAGTGCCTTTTCCTCACTGGCTAATTGCCTGACTGATTCATTCATTTAGTCATGTCTTTAGTAAACAAAAAAACCTTAGCAGACAGTGAGACCAGAGGTCACCCGTCACTAAAATTTAATAGTCACAGAAAACAAACACCTCAGCATTATTCCTACTGTACTGTGAGCTTCCTGCACGCAGGAACCTGTTCCATGGCCGCTGTGGTCCCACCACCACTCCCATCTTATCCTCTCCCCTCCTAAATCAACAGATGCCCTGAGGAGCTCTGAAACTTCCTGTGGTATTGAGGAGTGGCTTGAAAACTCCTAAAAATGACATTTATCAGTCAGGGTTCAAGTTGGGAGACAAAGTCACTTTGAGTATCTCAAGCAGAGGTGATTAGTGCAAGAACTAGATTATGTGGGTCATGGACAGTGGCACATCCCGATGGGGCTTGATGTGGTGAGCAAGTGATGGGGAACAGGAAGCCGCTACCTGGCAGAGGACAGAAGAGTCAAAAAAGATGTGATTTGCAGGAACATGAGAACCAAGGTCACCCAGTGAAAATTCAGATGGGGGAGCACCTCTATGGTGGACGACCCGACCGCCACGGGGTCCACCATCCTGGGAGATGAGAAGAGCCTGGCGCCTCCCTTTCTCCCAGCTTCCAGTTGCCCACTAGGGGTCCCCATGGACCAAACTGAGCTCAACTCCAGCTGCTCCAGGGGACTGGTCAGCCTCGAGGGATTCAAGCAGAGCAGAAGGGCAAGGAATGGATCTCCGGGAAAAGATCCCAAGACCCACATGAAGCTCGCAGCCCCTTCAAGTTCTGTCATCCGAGGTCTCTGCGCTCGGCGTGGTCGGACCCATACTCCAGAGCACAGTCCAGCGCTTCCTGGAAGTGCCTTGCTTCTTGAAAGAGGTGTCAAGAATGTAAGATTCCTCGCCCCAATTTTTTTTTATGTTTGCTAAACAAATGCAAATACACTATTCTAGATAGTGCCGTAAAACCCAAGGTGCATGCCTACACAATGGGGTAAAACAAATATTTGTGTAAAGAAAGAGATTTGGGTGTATAATCCTAAAAGGAAATTTTCTCATCAAGTTAAAATACAGGTGTACCTATGTGATTAGGAAACAATGCACTTTATTTAGTTCCATGTCCTCCAAACAGTGTAGTTTCTCATGTACACAACCCTAAATCCACCTTTCAAAGGGAGCGTGGCAAGGAGGAACCAGAGAGAAGAGACATTTCAGGCAGGCATCCAGGGTAACAGAGTAGATGGTGAAGGAAATGATGTCCCATAAATGGAAAGGAGTGTAGTTGGAAGGACATGGAAGGTTATGCCTCATTATAGAAGTCAAGCATTAGAAAGGTGGTCACACCTTATAGTCACGTAATTTCCATGAGACAAAGAGGAAAGAGACTGGCATTCGAGTGGTAGAAAGAAGAACTGAATAACACATGCACACGCGCCCCACCCACATGTATGTATGTAAATTAGCTCATGTATTTATATATATAAGACCTTCATTTAGTAAGTGCCCACCATGTAACAGATTCTAGATTAGATAAATGATGTAATTTAAATAATTTCTTCTTAACATGTGACATGCCTTCCTCATGTCAATATTCATGTAAGTGTCACTTAGCTAAGAGGGACAAACGGCTTGCTCAAGGACACACTGCCAATAACTCCAGAACCTTCTGTGTGACTCCAAATTCTGTTCTTACCACTCAGTATCACCGTTTTATAGGGATGTACTAGGAACCAATTTAAATAAGGCTTTGGTTTCACCCAACCTCTTGGCATTTAACTATAATTTAAGCTTACCTTAAACCACAAGGTAAAAAATGCTGGCGTCAGTGCTACTGTTAACTGCTATTGTGATCGTCCGTCAAGAAGTAAGGAAACCAAACAGCCTCTTAGTTGGGCATTGGGAACCATTCTATCTAATGCTTTCGTTTTTTCTTGAACATTTAACCAGACTGCACACCGAGCAGCCTGCGAAGTGGCCTCACACACATTACTTGATTTCTTTCCTTCAGCAGCCTCACAAGGTAAGTACTATGATTTCTCTTTTACAGACAGGAAAACAGAGAAGATGGTGATTTTAAGCTTTCCCAAAGACCCCCGGGCTGGGGCTGACAGAGCCAGAATGCGGAGCAACCCTCGGACCCCACGTCCCACCGTGGCCCCTCCTCCGTGCCGGCCGCCGGGATTGCAGTCGGGGGCCCCGTGCTGAGACCTCCGCTCGCGGCGGCTCCCAGAGGCCAGGCCAGGTGTTCGACGCCTGGCCTTGTCTGCTCTGAATTGCGCCTGCTGGAGGCTTTTTTTAAAGGAGAGCTTGCATCATAACCCTATTATTAGTATTATCAGCAGTATTATCATAATCTTGTCTCTGAAATAATTTCCGTAAAATATTTTTACGAAAGGAGGGGAGCACTTGAAAAAAAATGCTAATCCACCCGAACTGCACAAACCCCAGATGGCCTCGTATTAAGTAGGGGGAGGCACCACAATAATGCCCGCGACCACCATCCATTCCACGCGGCGGCAGATGTGAAAGAGATAAAGATGCCGGCGTGCCCCGTACACGTTCAGAAAATCTTTCTGTCCGCTAAGCAGCACAAAAGCACGGATCTGTGCCTAAAGAATATAGGTCCTGCACAGTCACATTTCCATCCTCCTTGCATATCTATGGCCCAGATGGCCCCATGTTTAATGGGAGGAGAATAATCGTCACTTGGCGAGCAATTCAGGGAAAATTACAGAAATATGGAAACTGCCCTGTGTGTCTTTATTCAATTCCCTCTCATTTCCCCAGCAGCACGAATGAAGAGAGCGGTGCGTGTTTCTAGCGGAGGGTGCCATGTTGACTTTTGAAAGTGGACATCCAAAGGGGTTAGGCTGAGACGCTCCTGCCCTACGTCGGCTCACAAACACAGGGGAATAGGGTGAGCCTGCTCCTTGGCTATTACACCTAAATGTGAATTCATTAAAATATGTAGAAATTGGAGATGAGACTTGCTCAGTTGCATTAAGCACATTTTAAGTGCTCAGTAGCCACGTCTGTCCGGTGCCTGTCATATTGGACTGCACAGACATCGAGCATTTCCAGTGCTGCTCCAAACGCTTAATGTACTCATTTTTTTTTTTTTAAAGGCAGTGTATCGGCACTTAGAATCATAATGTTTTCACACGTAAAAGACTTTGGACCACATGGAGCCCAACAGTTGATTTCATACAAGAGAAGAAAAACTGGCGACTTTGCTAATAAGCAAGGCTTCTCCGGAAGTGTGTTGTAGGAAACCCATCACGTCACGTGTGAGTAGACTTAGCGTGTGTATGTGCCTCATCTCTTAGCTGCACTTTGTAAGGCCCTCAAGGACAAAGCGGACTGTCACCCATTTGCCCATCCCTGATGTCCAACACCATACCTAGCGCTCAGGAGAGATCCAGGGGTCGTTTGTTGATTGATTTAGAAATGTGATCAGGTGGAGCATTGCAACCTAGTTTATAATCCATTTATCACAGGAATAGGGTTTCGAGAAAATGAGACACTAGCTAGGTAGGTACTGGCAGAGGGTCTAGAGCGCCACTTATTAAGTCCCTGCCAGGCCGGGCCGGGTTTGCCAGGGCAGACGTGGGCAGACTGTGGGCAGCGGCTGGACACGCGCACCCGGGCAGGTGCTGGCGGCGCCTCTCACAGCCGGTGGGGAGCGCATTCCGAAGGACAGGACACGTGTTCGGAGGACTCGGCAAGACCAGGCGGCGTTCAGGTGCGCAGTTGGTAACGGGACTCCGGGATGTCTAGGGAAAGCAGGCCTGATGCGGAAGGTCATGCTCAGAGGTTTAGCCCAGCAAAAACAGCTCTTATTTTTCTCAGAAAGGCAAGTTTTTAGGAGCTGCGTTCCGGTTTCTACAGTGTCTAGAGCAGGAACTTACCAGAGGGAGCCAGGACCCCGACTCAGGAAGACACCAGAGAACAAAGCAGCTTGCCCGAGGCGGGAACTCAGATCCAGCCAAAGAGGCGGGATGCACAGGGCTTCCAGAGTGATTTAGGTCAGGATTTGTCCTGTAGGACTAGCTTGGCTTAAACACGAATCTGCAGTTGCATCGCCCCTGTCTACCCACCTCCCACCTCCCACCTCCCACCTCAGCTCGGCGTCAGGCAGAGCCCGAGGACCAGGAGGTAGGGGGACCACGAGCAGGGGCAGTGGAGGCTGGGGGTAGGGGGCTGGCCTGTGAGTGCCCAGGCCAGCACAGGGGAGGGAGTTCTACACTTGTGGGTAGACCTGTAACCCAAGAAGCACCAGTCTGGTATGTTTACAGCAAAATCAAATAAGGCCACTAATAAATAATAAAAAAAAATTGTCAAAAAAGATTTACAGGTCAAAGCCATTAAGGTAGTGAGCAAGGGAAAAAGGAATTTCTGGGATTTCCTGCGAATGCTGCTAGCATTCTATCTTGAATTCCACGTTGAGAGTGGAGGCCCAGGCAGTCACCATAATGTTGTTGGTAGTGGCCCTCTGAGGGGTGTGATCTGGTTTGCGGTGGGCAGAGGTCACGCCAGAGCTGCCAGGAAATTGGTGGGCACAGAAATAAGCCAAGGACCTCGCAGTCACCAAGAAATCAGGACAGACGACAGGGCGCGAGGTCCACTGCAGCCAGCCCAGAAATCAGAGCCCCTTCCGCCTCCTGTCTCCTCTCTATTTAAAGCAAGCAGCACTTAAACGTTTAAATCGAGCTGTAAAGCCATTTCCTCAAAGAGTTAACATAATATAAACCATCATAAAAGGGGAAAAAAAAAAGGACCCATTTATACTCAAATTACACAGGAGTCGCTTGTCTCTATCAAGGCTCATGAGTATTTGCTCTTAAAAGCTATTTTTTCCTCCGAAACAATGGTGCAGGTGCATCGCCTTCAGTGTACAACGCATTCATCCCAGGAGGCAGGAAGGTGATTTCACACCTGTTTCTTCTTTTTATTTGCTCCTGACCTGGCTAATTTGCCCAGTGTCAGGATCAGTATGGCCAGACTCTGTCAACAAGAATCCCTGCTTCGAAGCGCGGCGTCCCTGCTCTGGGAGCTGCGATGGTGTGGCGGCCGCGCGCCCTGCTCTGGAGGGACCTCTGTGTTTCACACCACAAATAACATGGACCAGATTGGTAATAATAATTTAGAGGAGCTTGTGTTCAGTGAGATATCAGAGATACAGAGAGAAAGAGGGAGGGAGGGAAAGCTGTGTTAGGTGGTGTTTGGTATAGATTACTAGCAGGGGTTGGAAGAGAGAAATATTATTCTGTGCTCTGATTGGCCAATGGTGATTTCCCGGAAGAGACATCTGACCTTCACTTCTAGAGGAAAAGGAGAAGAAAACAAATCACAAAGCACTGAAAGCCTGCACTTTGCCGCTCATCCTGGGTCAGGAGGGAACTTTTCACGTCTCCGCACAGTAGGATTTGTGCGGCAAACACTGGGTGATTTGCATCAGGAGACGGCATACCAAGTTCATGCGAAAGAACACACTTGTGTTATGTGTGATGGGTTCCTCTCACAGTTTCCCAATTTGCTCTGGCCACATAAACCACAAAAAAAAGACTTGCTTGGCTTAACATAAAAGTTGAGAATAATGAATTATTAGATCCATATAAATTTTAAAAAATCATGCTCTCTACCTGTGACAAGTAGTTGACATTATTCTAATCTTCATATTTTTAGTCATGATTTTTGTAATTTTAATAATAAACCAGTATCCTATGAACTTGTCAGTTCCTTTCCATTTTTTCCCATTGAAATATTTCTTTTCTTTATTGCAGTTCTCTTAAGAGCAGCCCTCGCTGTAAACTTGTCAATTTCTAAGTGTTCTGAAGGCTCACAAATTCCCTAATCAAACAACAGGCTCTAAAGAAACACCTGATTTTTTGAATAATGTTCACCAAATTACTGAATATAAACTTATTTTCATATTTGATGCTGCTTATTTAAATATTTAGAATATGGTTTTAATTACCATGAAACTTTACGAAACATCCACCTGTCAGTAAAGAAACTGATTTTTTTTTTTTAGAGTCACATTCTCCTGAAAGGGAAACAGGTGGGACAACCTGCAGGTATTTATCCACCAACAAAAAATAGAAGATATCTGTGAAATGTGGAGGAGCAAGGAAACACGAGCGCGATCTTGAAAGCGCATGCCGTTGGCTTGCGAGTCCAAACCCAAAGTGCAGCAAGAGGCTCCAGGTGAGCGGAGAAGTGCACCTTTGCCTGGGGCCGTGGGACTCGTCCTCTTCGGGACTTCGGGGTCAGGTGCTGGCCCCTTCTTCCCAGACTGGGTGCCCTTAGGACGCTGCACCTGGAAGTTGCATCCGCAGGACATTGTAATAACAAGATGGTGACGAGGACAGTGAAATAAGATCACCAACTGCGTAGTAATAGGGAGAATTCCGTCGCGATAGACTTGAGAGGAATCTGCTTTCCTTTGTAGCCCCAAACACCTAGCACGATGGCAGGTTTAGAGAGCGCCCTCCGCAGGGGGAGGCAGGAAGGGGGTGGGGGGAGAAGCTGTGTGGCAGGGCCCTAGAGCAGAAAGGATGCCGCTGAAGGCTCCCAGGGCCGCTGGCGCCTTCGGCGTCACCACCGTGGATGTTAGCTCTTGTGACCAATAGGGAAGGAAGTTTGAATCTACCTGTGATGTTTCAACCTATGCTCCAGATGCCATCAGCAAGGGAAAGATAAACGAGTCAGGGTGCTGGACGTTCAGACGGAACCAGGCTACTCCCATCACAAATGTGAATGTGTAGACTTCACATCTGTAATTAGTGTGGCGTGGAAAATAGTTCCTTCACGGTAACTCACTAAAAAGCCAGCGCCCTAGGGGCATGGCTGGGTGTTAACTCGGCTGCAGCCAAAGATGGGTAATGTCACAGCTCGTTGCCTGTGAAGAAATTTGGTCCAGAGAACTCAGGGCTCTGTCCCAGGTAACCTGGCAACAAAAATGCCAAAACAGAGATGGCCTGTGACACCCTAATCTGGGTGTTTGCCATTTTGTGTTCAGGTTCTTCCCTTCTGCCTCTTACCTACACAGTCTTGTCTTTTAAGCCTCCTTTCAGGCCCCGACCTCTTCTATGAAGAATTCATGCATAAATCTTCCCCTTATCAGCCCAGTCCTCAGAGCTCCCTGGTCTCCTCTTTCTCCTATGCCTAGTCAGCAGCACACGCTTGGCAGTTGTCAATTGTGGAAATATGTGTAGAAAACCTCTCACAGATCAGGAACTTCCTAAAGGTTTGTCTGTCTGTCTGTCTGCCTGTCTATCTATCTATCTAATCCTTACAACAACCCTCATGTGATTATTCATGCTAATATTATTTCCGTTTTATAGATGTAAGAATCAAGATTTAGTGATTTTCCCCAGATGCCAATACTTGCTCATGGACTTTCCTTGTTTTCTGTTTAATGCCTGCAGAGTTTGTGCCCACGTCTCCTCTATCATTTCTGGTGTCAGTAAATTTATGTCTTTCCTTTTCTCTTGTTCATTCTTGCTAGAGGTTTGTCAATTTCCTTGGCCCTTTTCAAATAACAAGTTTTGGTATCACTGATTTTTCTCTATCTTTTGTTTGTTTTTAATTCCATTGACTTCTCCTCTTTATTATTCCCTTCCTTCTGCCTTCTTAGTGTTTATTTTGTTCTTTTCTTCCTAGTTTTTTGAGGTAGAAGCTTAGATCATTGACTTGAAGCCTTGCTTTCTTTTACTGCAAGAATTTAATGGTACGGTTTGCTTCTCTGCTGTGTTCAACGGGGGAGACAGGATGGAGTGAGTCTGCTCCATCGTACCTAGAACTAGAAACCAGGAGTTTAGGCTGAAGGGAAGAATTAGGTGTAGTGGAAAGATCCTGGCTTTGCAGATAGATTTTTTTTTTTTTTTTTTGGAATGTGTCCGCTGTGCCTAACAAAGTGTGTGTCCTTGGAAGAGTTCTTAAAAGCCTCAGTTTCTCAATTATAGTTGTGGTAAAATTAGATGGAAGTCTTATTTCTGGTGCTTCCCTGAGACTCTGTTTAAGATAATGCAGAGTGTCTATGTTATCTGTGTCGTGGTCCTTGCCATACTTCAGATCACTGAGTCGTGGCCATTCATCCACACCAACCTAGCTCACAAGCAACCCGGCAGCTTTGCCTCTGGCGGTTGGCCTCTGCTACTTGCCACTTCTTTAATATCCATGTCTAGTCAGCATCTATTAATCCCCTACTCCATGCCAGGCAGTGTGCTAAATATTTCCCCACATGTTGGTTAATGATTCTTGTGGAAGAAGCCACTATCACCCACCTTCCTAGAAATAAAGAAAGGCAAGTCCTTGTCAAAGCCACACAATTGTACAACGCAAAGCCAAGATTCAAACCCGTGCTACCTTGACTCTAATCCCCAGCTTCCCCCAAAATACTGCAGCTACTCCTGATTTCTTACACTTTGTCGGCCTGGATTTCTTCCCATCAGCTCCTCCATGTCCTTTAATAGCTTGAAGGTCTCCATACATGTGTTGCTGATTCTGTTTGAGAGTTCATCTGCCTTTCTTGCTTCAGCTTTGGTTCTGGGGTCCCAATGGCCCCCCCATTCCCAGCAGCAATGTGTCCTCCAACACCAGGATATTGGCAGGGCACAGGGAAGTCAAGGTAGTGCCCAATTAAACACATCACTCACTAGCTAGGGGAACATATTTTTTTAAATTCCCCAATGCAGACTACTTTCAACTTATTAAAGTAGGGATTTATATTCATAGCTGAATAGAGAATTATTTCTTACTGACTATTACCATTTCAATCTCCAGTCAAGGGCAAACCTGATTTTTTCCGAAACATAATGTCAGTTCCTATAATTCCTATATGAACTGTGGGTCCATCGTAGGTACAAATCCTTCATCATGATGGTTTTTGGAGTAATGAGTCTATAAGCCCCTTGACTCCCCTTCTCCTCAAAGTCTCTCTAAACCAAGGTGGACTTAGGAATTAATGCCTCAAGCCTCCCATTGCCATCTCATTTCCACCTTGGCCACCCAAACATGTTCTTTACCTCTTTGAAGTCAAGCTGTCGCAATGTAGAAGAGATTAGTAGAACCAGGGAAAGCTGAGAGCTATTTCCATTTGAACCAGAAACAAGCATAGAGAGGGGGGTTCCAGAGGTTGGGAATGGGATATGGGGATGAGGTTAGCACTAGAGACAGAAGGGTAGGACAATGTGATGGTTCATTTTAGTGTCAGCATTCAGACTACCCAGACATTTGGTCAAACATTATTTTGGGTGTGCCTGTGAGGGTGTTTCTCGATGAGATTAACATCTGAGTCATCAGACTGAGGAAAGCAGATAGCCCTCCCTTGTGTGGCTGGGCCTCATCCCGTTAACTGAAGACAATCCAATTAATTGAAGGCACAAATAGAATAAGAAGGTTGAGGAAGAAGGAAACTCTGAGTGCTTGTCACTGGTCTTCTCCTGCCTTCAGACTAGGGCTACACCATCGACTCTCCTGCTTCTCAGGCTTTCAGAGTCATTGAAATCGCACCATTGCCTCGCCTGGGGCCAGACCTCTGGATGGAACTTGCACCATCAGCCACCCTGGTTCTCTGACCCTCGGACTTGAACTGGCATTTGCACCACGGGGTCCCCTGGGTCTTCACGCTGTTAACTGCAGCTCTTGGAGCTTCTCAGCCTCCATAATATAAGCAAGTTCCTTATATTATTCTCTCTCTCTCTCTCGTTGATTCTCTTTTTCTGGAGCACCCTGGCTAATATAGACAGGAAGTGCTATAGATTAAAGGATGCCTCACAGATAAGAATCAAGGGAATTAAAGGGAATTAACTGAAATCTAGGTTCCCTATTCATCAACTAGCAGTATGCCTTATAGCAAGTCACTCACCCTCTCTGCTGAGGGTTGAGATTAGATGACCCTAGGGTTATTTATGGTCATTACATCCCAAGCTGTTCGAAAAATAGCATGGCTTCACGCTAGCAAAAGCAGTAAAGGGTCCATCTTCCCACACGGATTATGATGCACACGTTTAATTGAATATTGGTTATTGAGCATCTAGTTCATTGTTATAAATAATGCTTAGGTTCTCAGAACAGTCCACTAAGCTCCACTGACCTATGATGAGTTTGGACTGGTATACGATCTAGGTCCTGGGGAAGAAAGGGAGGGGAGCAAACAAATTTCCTCAAATGTTGCTGAGCAGGGGGTACCCTCCTGCCTACCACTATGAACCCTCTTCTTCATGGCCTCACTTCCTGTGACGCTCCGGGTTTTAAGATCACCATCCCAACTCATTCTCCCTCAAACACCCCCTCAGCCTCATTTTATTCTGCTAAGCAGGAGAAGAAAATAATGATAATACAAAAATTTACTAATGATTTATTACTAATAAAAAAATAAGTGACTAGTAGACCGTAATCTTACTCTTCTGCTGTGTTTGCCTTTTAAAGATGATAGCACTGGCTTAACATTTAATGAGATCCCAGCTTTGTATGAAAAATAAATAGAGTTTTTTTTCTTTGGGAGGAAGACTGGAGAAAAGATGCCAAAAGGAACATGATTTTGTTATGATGCTGAGGTTACGGTTTCTCCCCTTTAAAAAATATACTTGAATGTTTTATATTATCTTTTCCATAAAATTTAAATACTACTTCAATGCTTTTTAAGTAATGTTAAAATAAATTTAGTGTAAAAACATGTTTCCTTTCTAAGAGGAAACTGCTTTGAATAGTTTCTTGCTAAGAACTGTCTTAATAAGACAGAATATAAAGTTTTTCGTAAAAATCCTTCCAAAGGCTAACCCATTTCATCAACCTAGCTCCTCAAACATGTCTTCTTTGCCATGAATTTTTTTAAAAACCGAGAGAAAACGGTGTTGACATACTTCATAAATCATCATTTCAGCTTTCCAGCATTATCTCAGAAATTTAGGTTCAGCTCATGGAAATGAAGCCACAGGCTTATCTGAACAAGACTCAATTATTATAATAACTGTCGGAGGTGTCCCTCAGCTGTATAGTTTGGGGTGCCAGCCGTCAAAATGCATGTCAGCAGCTCGCCATCTTTTTAGTGATGAATGAGATGATTGTATATATTTTGTATTCAATCAGAGTCATTTTTTGCCTTTTATGTATTTCTAAAATACGTATCTCACTATTATTTTAGTAGTAAAAATCTATAATCAACAATATCATTGGATTTTCCTCTTACTTTTACTTTTGCATATTAAATCCATATTAGTAACATTTACAACTAACCATTCTACCACCCACTGTATGTATGTATGATCCAAATGAATGCTAGTAAAATATCTATTTGCTTTTCATAAAAAAGTGAGTGTTTGTTTCTGTCATGATGAGATCCAGGTTTTAACACACATGTGCTTCTGCTAGAATGAAAACACAGCTGAGATGAAGGAATCCAGCATCTTGTCTCATTTTCCTTACACGTACGTACTCCAGCAGCCCAGAGGTCTAAGAAAACAGTCAATAGATAGATGCATTGGGAAATAATAATAATAATAATAATAATAATAATAATAATAATAATAGTAACATTAACAACAATAATGGTAAAAGCATGGTGTTTGCTACATCTCATGTGCTGTTCTAAATGCGTTATGTATTTTAACTTTTTATCCTTATAATGGCCCTATAAAGTAGGTCGTGATTTAGCCCCATTTTATGGATGAGGAAAGTGAAGTTTAAGAAATTTGTCCTAGGTTGACAAGTAGTGAATAAGTAAGAGATCGGTCTCCCTGTTTTGAACCCCACACCGCCCTCAGCCCCGCGTGATGCCTCACACGCTCTGGTTTCGAAACTTGGCATATGTTTTGTGAATGAGCTTTTGTTCTCTTCGTGAAGGCACCTTGAGCATCCCTCTGACTTCTTTGATTTAGAAAGCAGAATAAAATGGGTTCTTTATAAAAGTCGTTTAGACACGGATTTACACGAGAATGTTTTATCTAAACTATCCATAAACATTTCCCTGTTTCAGTGGCACGGGGTGCCACCCCAGTATCCTAGTTGCCAATGTCAAGGTAAATCCAAAAGGTGGTTTGAGATTTCTGATTATTGTTGATAATATGTTATCTGATTATTTATATCCATTCCTCGACCCTTGGTGTGGGAGTCAATGTAAGATGCGGCATCACAATTACAAACTTTTTACAACAAATAAAATAATTTGGTCGAGGCAAATCATCCCCTGTGAAGCCGTTTATAAAAGGTATTCCACTGTGTGCCTTGTGAGACAGATATTTTATGGATGGATATAAAATTCACAGGCCTGCGATGCAAAATGGCTACAAGTGATTTGATAAATGCTGCCGTTTTACTTGGGGAAATGTTTGTGTCGCTGTACCCCACTGACAGCAGAACGCTGGTCCAGAAAGACACACGCTCTGGTCACAAAACAATTCACAGCAAAATTAATACAACTTCAGAAGGAACTTGAAAGAAAAGTGAGGACCACCACCTTCTCAGCGGGAGAGTTACTAATCCAAAACAGAGACAAAAACCCTAATTAAATGCCAAATCAAACCAGTTCTTTTTTTTTTTTTTAAGGAGAGATTTTTTTTCAGCCTTGCAGTAATTTGCTTATTCTTAGACACAAAAGAAAGGGACTGGCAGAGTGTGAGAACCCTGCAGACAAACAGCCCCAAACTTCCATCTTCCATTCAGCAACGTGAACCAAGGCTTTTTATTTAGCTAATAAATAGGTATGGTTTTCTTAAACTCCGGGTGGCTGCAAGGGAGACAAACAACACTGTGAATGCTTTCTTGTGGCGTCCTCGCCTGGAACCCTCTCCCGGCCCATCGGATTCTTGTCCAGACACCCCCCTGGCAGTTGTCACCCTCCAGATTTGCAGAGATGAGCTCAGGGTCTGTGCCACCAGCGCAAGCTGCAAGAACGCTCATTTCTGTGGAGGAAGACAGGAAGATGACCGGTTTCTTTTGTTAATGTTTTGTATTTTGTTTATCCAGGGCAAGACAACTCACTTGGTGGACATAACAGGCAATCTGGCCTCCGCGTGGACGATCCAGATGGCTGCTGGTCGCTGAGAGGGGTTGCCACTGGCAGATTCAATCCAGCTTTTATTACCGGTGACCTTCTCCCCATGGCCTGCAAGCCACATGGTCCTGTCTAAGAAACTCTGTGTTTTGAGCATAATGGGTGTTTTTTAAATTTCTAATCAACATCGATACCACTGTTCGTTTTTAAGTTATGTGCTATTTGGGGAGATGCTAAGTGGAAGACAGTGAAATAGTGTCCCTTTTCGACATCTTCTTAAAGCAAATTGCTCACCAACCTTGAAGCATGTATATTAAGAATATTGATATTAATGCATTAATTAACAGAGGTGTTAGTTAATACAGAGCTAATCCCAGCTCTGACCTGACACTCTGCCTGACTGATACCAGTTCCCTTCTCTGGATCTCACTTCTCTCTGGAGGTAAATCATCTCAGGTTCCTTCTACCTTTGACAGAAAATGATCAGTTTAATCAAATTAAGTCTAGTCCAGTTCAACTCACCACATTTTGAAAGTGTATATACACCATGTTAGAAACCGATGGGTCTGTGGCCCACGTTCTCGGGGAGTCAAAGCACTGCTTTATTTACTTAATTGTGTTATTTCATCCTGATGCTGTGGGGCTTCAGAACTCTCACCGCCCCACATGTGCTGCTCTGGCATGTGGATTATTTTGAACTAAAGGCAATCAAGACGCCGTGGGCTCAAGAGGAACTACTGCTTCTCTCTTAACTACCTAGAAAAATTTATATTGGGGATTTCTTCCCAGAAACAATAGTCATCACCATAATTCTTAGAATGAATTTTATCTAAGTGGCCACACCTGCCTGGCAGGGCAAACATCTAATTACAGAGCATCTTCTCTTTTTCTTACCGTCCTGTGAATGACCTTCCTGTCCTTGGAAGCCCCCGGCCCACCCTATTCCTTAGCTCAGGATGGCGTGTATGCCCCAGTTTATCTTTCTGTCTCTGGACCTCTCGTGTGTGTGGGGTGTGGGAGGGGTTCCTGTATGTATGAAATTCAATCTGATTTTCTCCTGTTAATCTGTTTCATGTCCATTCAATTACTAGACCAGCCAAAAGAGCCTTTGACAGGTACAGAAAAGCTTTCTTCTTCCCCAGAAGTAGTAAGCTCAGTTTTTAAAGAGAAGATACTGTCAAAGACGAGGCCTTGAAATAGCACAGATCATCTGAAGCAGTAATTAGACGACGCCGTCAACGCAGCCGTGGGCTGGCCCTCGAAGCAAGACCAGAGTCACATCTGGAGACAAAATGCTGGATCCTGGCAGGACACACTGGCGCAAACACAGGGTGGGACACAGGAGGGGAGCCAGAATGTTGGCCCTTACTGTCGGGAGTCCGTGCATATGTTATATTTGTCAATTATTCCTCAATAAAGTTGAAAAAAAAAGAAGTGAATGTGGTCGCTACAGATCACTTAAGGCAGGCTCCCCACCGTGGCCTGGGGCTGCCTATTTGAGCCCTGGGGTGATTTTCAGTACCTCTCTGCCATTACTCTCATCTGAAGCGTGAACACTATGTAACGGCCGCATTGCTCACTCTGAAATTTGTACAACACATAATAGATTCATTGCTTGAGTTGTTAGAGCTAGTCAAAGCTTTTTTTGCTTTCGGTGTAAGACGAAGGGAGAAAAATGTCTCGATCAAAACAAAAATAAAATAATAACGCTACAAAATAAATCATGCAGGTGGTGCGGCATTTTGTTGAGTCTCAATTCTGACAGTAATACAAACTCTTATTTTTGGGTGAGAAATTTCACCATCTTTCCTACCAAACTCTTTAAACCAGGAGTGGCTTTAAGCTAACTCTATAGGTAAATGTCTCTGATTCCTTTCCTTCAGTTAGAAAAGATGACTTGAAAGCTGTAAACCTAATTAAAATGATGGCACAGTTGCAGGTTTGATGTGTGGACAGATTTTAACACATCCTTCCGCATTTTTTTCCTGACGCAATTGGTTCCCAGGATGGCCATGAACAAAGACTAGTCTGATGTTAGATCATCTCTTTATAGTATTATGCAGTTTTTATCAGAAAGAAAGGTTTCAAAAGGGGGAGCTAGTTAGCTAATTGATTACAGATCGTGGCTGAAATCTTGCAGGAAGGAGACACTTTCGTGGCTTAAGGGAAGCCCTAAGAAAGCAGTGCCCCTACGTCCCGTCTCTCCCCCTGCCTTCCCTGTTGAGCAGGCTGGTAGCTGAAGGCCTCACGCAAGCCCAGCCTGGTAGGTAACACGCAAAAAGTAGATAGGATTTTTAACCACGCGTCTCACAGAAGTGAAACTACGAAAACCAAAAGAGTCTGCCTTGCACCCTAAGTGATGCGACGCGGAGCCACTGAGGTCGCAAGTGCACGAGCGAGGTCTGTGTTGACAGCCTTTGGCCCTGCTTTGAGCAAAGCCATCAGTAATTTGACAAAATCAACTGCAAAACCAAACCTCTAACACCCCGCTGAAGAGCATCTCACGGCTGCTACCGGGCGGGAGTCGGAAAAATGGATTTACACACACACAACCGCTAGATTCATTTGTGCTAAGAGGGGCGTGTGGCCAAGTTAGGTTCTTCCTTTTTCCTCTCCTCGTCTCCATTCCTTTCCCTGCCCCAACCCATTCCTTAAACCACCTTATTGTCTCACTTCCTCCCTCTTCTGTCTGCATTTTTTTTTATTTTGCACCATGGTTGCTTCTGTGATTTTTCTGTTCATTTTGTCATTTTTCTCACTTGTTTAGAAAATAGCTTCCCACCCACGCTCACACCTGTGCAAGGGGCCGGCCCTGAGGCTCTGCGGGGGCAGGACGGGCTCCGAGCAAACATTCCAGAGAGGGTGCTCGCAGACGGCAGGGGAGCGTGTGAGTGCGTGTGCCAGGGCGCAGGCCAGTGCGCCAGGTGAGGAGGGCCACTAGCAACTTGCTTATAGCGTGTCGATCAAGATAGATACCCACCCCTCCCAGGACATCCAACAGGAACAAGCATTTCACACGAGCCACACTGTGCACGGGGTGGGGGGAGACACGCTTGTATTTCTGTGTATAAACGCGCGAACTCTTTACGGAGCACCACACAGCTCACATTTCCTCGCCTGACCTAGAGGAGAGAATAAAACAGAACATTCACCGCACTTCACATAGACCCCCTTCTGCCAGGCTGCTTTCCCAACAAAGCAGGTGGGATGGGGTGTGACAGTTTGTCTCGGCGTGGCAGAGCCAAGAGCTAAGACACAGAGTCTGAATGAGCCCCATTTGAAGCCAGGCAGCACCACTCCCTCACCGTGGTGCCCTTGGGCACGCTCCTTAATCTTTCCATGACTCAGTTGCCTCATCTCTGAACCAAGGGTGAAATCCTTTGCGTTATGTTGTGGGTTGAGATACTATGTAAATGGTAGTCATCACTGTACACGTGTTAAGTGTGCACCGTGTCATATAAACATACTATTTGTTAAGAGCTTTCAAAGGCACGCTGTCTTGGATCCCTAAGCCACCAGGGCCGTCCCTTGCAATCCTCCAAGGGTCCTTTTCTAACACTGCTACACCAGGGAGGTTGGTTAATGCGGTGGGGTTGTGCTGGGCCGGGGAGGACACGTGGTGCTGACCGCGGCACACCCCTGGCTCTCGGGCTCCCACTGGAGATTCATTGCGAAATACTTACTGAGCACCGTTTATAAGTCAGAAGCTAGAGAATGATGTGCTCGTGGGCAAGAAATGAGAAGAAAGGTAGAAAACGTAAGTTGGGGTCCACCTCGGGAGCAAGCACGGCAGCTTAGAGGGCAGAGAGGGGCGTAAGGGCGTGGGCCCTGTTAGCTGATGCCGGGGGCACCTGCTGGATCTCTGTCTTCGTGTGTTCATACTTGGACCAGAGTCACCACAGCTCCAGACGCAGAATTTAAAGCAAAAAAGACTTAAGATGAAGCGCTCACTGAGCTTGCTGCTTACTTACTGAGCCCGATTCTTTATCTGTAAAATGGCAATTAAATGCATCACATTTTCTAAGGGAGGCGGCAAAAGTTAAGGGCATAAACCACCTGCCACCATGCCCAACACAACATGGTGCTCAGTAAACGTCAGTTCCCTTCTTACTCTCCATCCTTCTCCTTTCCCTTTTCCTTCTCTCTTTCCCTCCCTCCATCTTCTCGTAGCCCTGGACCATCCTAAGCCAGAGACCTGGGGGAATTATCCTAACTGAGTTTCCTGTGCTGGGTCTGAGCATGATGGCTGCCATGGGGAAGTGGCTGCGTCATTTAAGCTCATGCAGAATGTGTGTGTATAGGGGGTGGGGCAGTTCACAGACTTCATGATGTACCCAACGGTCCGTCAATGAAGAACTGGCTGCTCCCGGGGCTGGAGATGTTAGCGCACAGACCTTCAGAGGTCGCCTTGGCTACAGAGAGCTGGTTCAAGATCATGCCTCCTCGGGGGGGATCTACATGCATGGCTGGTCCACGGGGTTGGGGATGAAGGCAAGTAATAAAACTCTAACCATCCCAACCCAACTCAGAGACTCTTCTGAAGGGACAGTTTAGTTTGTAAGCTTCCCATTGAGAAGCTGAGGCTCTCTGGGCGTTCACTGAAGCTGGGTTCTCCTTCTGCCTTCTGCTTCCTTCCTCTCCTTTCCATAGGTGTTGAGCCCAAGACGTTCCCCTATAAACCTCCTTCATGCTAAAGTGTCATCTCAGAGTTAATTTCCCCAGAACCCAACCTGCAACAGGGCATCCCGGGGACTCAGCCCCTCTGCACCTCTTGATTCTTAAGCTTGCATAGTCGTAACAGAGAAATATATGCAGAGGGTGCTAGCTCAGTTTGAGAATTCTGGACGCACTATGTGGAGATGGACCGTCACACAAGGAATTTCTTCCAGCAGAAGTCCTCGTGCACTAGGAGGCTAAGAGAGGGCACTGAAGTTGTCCTGCGGGGTGGCTGTCACATGCAGGCGTCTAGTATAATGATAGACTTTAGTGCAAGACTGATTCCTGCCAGTGACGGGGATTGGCTCAGGTGATGGAGATGAGGACTTTGGGGTCCGCATGCCCCTTTCAGCTTTATCTGGAGGACAAGGACCAGGGGCTTCAGCCTACCTGCTTTTAGGATTATTAATCCTTGGTTTTGACAGGTTCTCAAGGACAGAACAAAGAAAAGATGATGAAGGTGAGGCTGAGAGTCCAAAGTGGATCTCTATAAATAGAAGAGGGTCAAAGCCCATTTTGAAGATGGACTAAAAATTAGTTGAGAAATCACCAGGGAGGTGCCTCTGAGGACGCTGGAGAAGAAACCTACCCACTACCTCCTTACCATTAAAACAAGGTCCTGGGAGCAGTGGGCTCTGTGCTTAAAACTGAAAAGTTACATGGCTGTATTCTTTGTCTGGGAGAGACATAAAGGGTACAGGGGACAGTGATTGTCACCTTTCTGCACTCAGCCCAGTTTGCACAGTGAAGGTAGCGGTCATGTCTATCGAGCTGTCTCCACATGCCAGGCAACGTGTTAGGTGAGGCAGCCCTGATCACAGTCTAAGAAGGAGACAGCAGGATCCCCATTTTACAGATGAGAGGACAGAGGCTTAGCGAGATTGGATGACTTGTCCAAAGGCCCACAGTGAGGAAGCGGCATCGTTGTGACATCCTACCAGTCTATCTGGGTCTTACCCTCTTAACGTCCATGATGCAGTGGCTCTCAGTACTGACAGCGCCCACTACACAGGGCGCCGGCAAGGACTGCAGGTAACACGTAAGGCAACCCGCGGTGCTTGGCACAGAGAAGGGGCCCAGAAAGGGGCTGCTGTTGAGCGTTCCTTTTGTCTCTGGGGAAGCTTCATTAGAGAACGCTGTTCAGCCAATTTGATTGGCCTGGTTTGGGGGATGACTTTGAGAAACGGGTGGTGCCCTTATAGGCGTAAATCCAGTAAACTGCAAATCAGGGGGACAGAAAGAAACGCTTGGGTCCCCAAAGGGAACTGTGTAAAGGCTGACTCTCCACAGAGCCACAGAGCTCCCACGAACACTAACAAGAGCGGCTCACGTGTGGGTGTGCCACATCACCCTCCAGAGGAAAGAGGAGACCGGCCGCTCCAGACCACTAAGTCCTCACAGCTGAGTCCTCCCTGGGAACGAGCCAGGGGGGTGAGAAGACGCTGCCATCTTGGTGAAATGAACATTACATCACTCCACAGCCCTGCCAGGGATACAGACCCAAGATGTGTGAATGCATCCAGATAGCCTCTGCTAATATCTACCCAATGAACTAAAATGAAATTAAGAAAGGAATGGTCGTTACAAGTTACTTTTACTCCAAAATACACACTTTAAAAGCTTACTGCCTTGGCCAGCGTTGCTTCCACCGAGCCCCTATTTAGGTATATTGTTTACGATGTAAGCACTGATTAATTTACAATTTTCTTTTTGTCTTTGACTCGTAATTGCTCTATGGGAAGCACACTTTTAGAAAAGGCAACGTTAACTAAATAGGATAGGTGTAAACATAATAAACTCAATGAAAATGGGTTTTCCTATTTGCTCAATGAATGGCCTTCAGTATCTCTAAATTAGATGGAATAATGTCTATGATTTGGGGGAGTGTTTAAGGAAATCAAAGCCAGAAATGAGTGTGCTCTTTTTACTTCCATCCAAACATTTGTCACTGCTTTCCTGTCTTCCCTTTTTATCACTAAACTCAATCTGATTTTTAGGAACAGTCTCCCCTAAAAGACAAGGAAGAAAGATGATTTCCACGTGTCTTGCTTGTACTGAATGTGTACCGTGCAGCATTTCACTGCGGAAACAGAAGAAGCAACACCCGAGCCCTTCCCCTCAGTAACTCTCAGGGCAGGAGGCTTACAGTGGGAAGAGAAGCAATGAAGTTGCCCTCTAGGTGGTACCTGTGTGAGCATGTGCAGCCTGGCTGTTGTTTAATTCCCATTTTATGGATGAGAAAGTTGAGGTTTGCACAAGATAAGGAACAGCCCTGGGTCCCACAGTTAGCAACCGCCAGGGAGACAACCTCAGACCAAGGCAGTCTGCTTGCAAATTTCACAGTTGTCCTACCTCGTCTGCGAGCTTTTGTTATCTGGGGATGAACAGCAGAGACACCTGGCTCTTTGCATGTGGGAGCAGCACCATTCCTGGGTCCGGCATGAGTGCAGTTTGAGTAAGACATTTTGATTTTCTGTCGTTGCTTGTTTTTAAACCATTAGTGTTACTGTACCATCAGCCTTTCTGAAGATAAGAAAGCATTTCCATCCTGGACTTTCAATTCCTAACATTTAAATTTTCTACCAAGACATCATTCCTGGGATTGAGATTTCTCAATTATTCTCCACACAGGGGAGACGTTTTTTAGTGGAAAGCAGTGAAGTTCATGGCTCCTCCTGAAGTCTCCAAGCAATAAAAACCATGCTGACCGCTACCCAGACGTGTTTTGAGACATTCTTAATGCACTTGGAAAATGCACAGGTGACTGTCATCTGCCAGCCCAGTCTGGCCGCGGATGTCTTTCCTGTGAGCAGGTCTGGACCAAAGGGAAACAAGAGAAGCGGGGGTTACACTACCGAGGGCCAGAGCTGAGCGACGGAGCCTCCGAGGCCCTGCCTGGTGGACACACAGCTCTGCCTTGGACTAGCCCTTCCACTAGCGTCCCTGACTTAATGTCTTTACTCCAGGCCCCTCATCTGTAGTATCGGTAACAGTCCAGGCCTTACAAGTTTGTGGTGAGGGTTAAATGAGATGCAGTGGTGAGTGCTGGCACCCTGCTAGGACGTTAGCAGCCACTGTTACGGCTGGGAAACCGGTTCCTCTCATCACTCGGCATCGTGCAAATCAAGGCCAAGCAGGATCATCTAAAAAGAACAGGGTATTTCAACCTGATTCTTCTTGCCACGTGAATAATTGGACCATGATTTCACTTTTAAGGAAAGGAAGAGTGTTGTTTCAGAAAAGAATTAAATGCTATTGATCTGCTTTACCAAAGTTTCCCACCTGGAAAGAGTGTGGTGTGGGGTCACGGCGTGGCCTGTGAAGGGGGTGGGGTCTGGCTTGATTGACAGCTCTGTCGCCCAGTAGCTGTGGAAAGTCTGTGGTGTGGGGGCGTGGTGTGGCCCGTGAAGGGGGTGGGGTCTGGCTTGACTGACAGCTCTGTCGCCCAGTAGCTGTGCCGCCCCATGCAAGTCACTCGGTCTGCCTGCAGTTCAGCGCGCTATGTATGGGATCTGTACTAACAGCCACCTTGCAAGATTATTGTTGTGACTCAGCAGGATAAAAGGTGCGGAGTTATTTGTAAAGTGAAATGTCCTAAAATTGGACTGAACAGAATTCACAACACATAGATTTTAGTCATCTACCGGGAATTCAACTGATTAAAACATGCACAGCTAACAGTCGCATCGAATTTTATATTTTACTCAGTACTTCGAAGTATGGTATCGTATTTAACCTTCCTAACGTGTCTGAAAATAAGCAGGTGACATATTGCTTTGTAATTATTGTTGTTGTTAATATTATTGGTCTCAATTACACAATGAATAGCAAGACCTCTCAGGTAACAAGTGCAAGAACATACTATTCAGTCTTCCGATTGTTTTCAATGTAATAACAATTCAGCGATGTAAATAAAATACATGTAATGCTAATGAGGCAACGGTGAGTCTAAAAGCTTAACCCAGGAGACTTCTGTGTGATCTAAATCCACCGAAGAAAAGGGAGAAAAAAATGAGAAAATATGCGCTAGCAAGGAAACCATAATCAGTGTCTAGCCTTCACTATGATAAATAAAAAGCAAATTTTATGAAATTTCAGAATTTCAGTTTTATGGTGATCAAAAATTGGATGAAACCAAGAATCAGTGCTCTAAATATATTATAACAAAGGGGATCTCACAAAGAGTAAGTTTTGTTCAGGAGGCCTCTCCCAGATTTTGGACGTTCAGATAGTGGAGAAGCAGTGTCTACTCATTGGATGGCAATACTCTGAACCGTGGTAAGACAATATTCACTAACATAACTTGGTGGAATTAATCTTTCAGAAGATTTAACTTCTTTATTCAAAGGCTCTCTTAAACACTTTTTATAAGCACGCAGCAAATAAACTAATAATATTTCTCTAATTGAAGCATCCATTCAATCTATAATTGGATTTCTTAGACTTAAAAACTGTGGGGCTTGTCTTCCAACTAGTATTCCACTGTCAGTTAACTACCATTTCCCATTCTGCTTAATGAATTTGTCAGAGCTTCCCCACCACCCCACACCACTCTTCATCCAGTATTTGTTTTGTATCTAAAATGTCCCAGACACTGTTCTAGGCACTAGGAATAAAATGTCTTAGAAGGTAAAGTCAAGTTCGGGTAAGTAGCAGAAACCACTCAACTGGTGGGCAAGTCAGAAATCGGAATGCATCCTTGATGAGTACCTCTCATTTTCCCTCTCATCGCATCCAATCAGTCAGCAAGCGTCACCAGTAACATTTTCTAAATATCTCTTGAAAACCTCTGCCCCCCCCCCCGACTTCTGCTGCCTTTCGTCTGGACACCTGTGAAATTTGAGGAGACGTTCCCATGACCGTCTTTACTCCTGACACCGGTTGCATATTTAGGGGTTCCCAAGACCGCCCTGAGTTTCACTGATGAACTCACTCAAGTGGCTGTGCTGGTGGTTACAGTTTAGTACAGTGAGAGGCTGCAGCTCCCACATCAGCCAGTGGGAGCAGTGGGAAGAAGCGGACAGGGCAGAAGCCAGGGGAGCTCCAAACACGGAGTGGCCAGCTGTCCCTCCCGGCAGGGCTGCGGGCAGCCGTGCGTGTCAGCAATGGGACGTGGTAACATGCACAGAGCATGGCCCTCCGGGGAGGCTCAGCCAGGCCTTGCTGGCCAGGGTGTTTGTTGGCCCCAATCATGTAAACCTGGTTGTCTGCCCATGTGACTGACCTTGGTCTCCAGCCACTTCACAGGCTGAGCTGACACAGTGCGACCCAAAGCCTCCACCCTAAGCCTCTCTGGTTATAAGCCGAGGACCCCCCCCCCGCCACCGCCAAGGCAACAGAAACACTCCTACCAGTTGAGACCTTCCAGGGCTCAGAACTCACCCCCCAGGAGCCAAGGGCAAATGGCAGACTTCACTTTGGGAAGGTCAGCCCTTTGCTATAGCATTGTAGTGCATCCAGATGGGCGGGAACAGCCTTTTGTCAGATGGGAACGCCACTTGCGTCCTAAATATCCCTCATGACTTGAATGTAACCAGAGCCTCCTCTGTGCCCTTGTACTTGGCACCTGAGTCACAGCCAAGGTACTGCAGAGTTTTAACCCTCCCGCTCCTGTTGGTCTTGGCCCTCAGAATCCAGCTATGTCTCATTCCAGAGAATGTCTATCTCATGCTTTCCCTTTATTTGCTGATTTTGTTGTCTCTATTTTGTGATGTAAGGAAAAGAGGATGGCTTTTTGAAATGATGCTTCTTTAAGAGATCTGCGTGGTGTTTTATAACAAGAAAAAGATCTGATGATAAACAAGTTAAGTCAGCCGTAGATGTCTATTTCTTGGCCCTTTCATTATTTTCTTCCTTTATTTAATTTTTTGTACACAAAGCTCCAACTTTGTTAATGATTAAAAATGGTTTACTTAAGGGGAAATTTCTATTTTAATTCAACAAGTGAGTGTTTGTAAGTGCCTTCTATGCGCCAGGCATGGGATTAGTCATCCCATGCATCATCAGTTGGATCAATTCTCTCTCCTCAAATAAATTACAAGGTATGAAGGAGGTCCATGTGCCACAGTGTAGAGTGCTGTGATAGAGGTGTGCGCTCGGTGCGGTTTTAGCCCATAAGAGGGAGGAACTGGTCTTATGTGTGCAAGTCAGGAAAGGTGCACAGAGCAGGGGAATCCTGACTTAAGTTTTAAATGATGAGAAATTGCCTCTTTGCAAATGAGGACCCATGGATCTGTGGACAAACAGCCTGACCCATGCAAGCGAGTAGTTCAGCGTGACCTGTGTGTAGAAGACGAGAGAAGGCACCAGGAAACGAGGCCGAGAAGGTGCCAGATGGCAGCGCATTGGGGATCACGAATGTCCACTGAAATGATGCGGGTACATGTTGTGGGTACAGGAGAGCCAGCTATAGGTTTGTGTGGGGCAGGACTGTGATCACATTGCTACCTCATGTTTGAAACAAAAGGCAACCATGTCATATGAGCACCAGAGTTATCTTCTTAAAATCAAACTTATTTTTTTTTAACTAACATCCACTTATCATTTCAGTATCTCTGAGTTAGGCTACAAGGTATAGAAAAAAAGCAATAAAAATGGAACCCATTGTCTTAGGGGCCTTCCTTCCCACATCTTGAAGTATCTGATAAGGGAAGAGGACAGGTTGCCCAGTAACTTGATTTGTTGGCATAAAGCCCGTCGCTGACCTCTGCCAACAGCCATGAGGAAAATCACCTTGTTTTCTAACGAGAACCCACCACTTCCTGCTCGTAGCACAGGTACCGTGAGTAATGGCCTTCCACCTGCATCTGGGGCGCAGCCAACGCTCCCAGGCTGCAGCCAGTTCTCTAGCTGCTGGTGGCATTTCCCACAACCCAGGTGGTGTCACCGTAACTTGGACGTGGTTCCCAGATCCCAGAGACAGAAGAAGCCATGCAGCCTGTGGTTGGTGACATCAGCCCCACAACCAGACCTCCTCCAGGAACAGGTCATCGACCTGGGACTCCAAGTGCCTAGCATTTCCGCAGTATCACACTGCAAACATCCTCAGGACAGTAAGCCTCTCAGGGATTAATGACTGTTTGGGAAAATCGCAGTTACAGAGTCTGTGTCTGCACCTCTCCCTGTTCCACCCTCGTCCGGGCTGGCGGTGACCTGCACAGGCTAGCTGTTATGTCTGGGACGGCATTAAACTTTTATCTAATTAACTTTCGGTTTTGTCTAATTTTTAACCCAAATGTCATAAAGGTACATTTTTAAGCCAGTTGTGAACTATGAAAAACTTTACAGAATGATAATGCCATCCCATTTAGTTCCTTTCTCCATGTCACCTCCCCAGTTCCAAAACGGAGATAAAAAAATAAAGTTTAATATGAGAGGACATTGTCCTTCGTCTTGATCTGTCTAGAGCCCGAGTTCAAAACTCCCTCTGATTTCTGTACATTTCACTTACTTCTTCATCTGTCGGTCTGCTTGGAAAAACCATGATTTGCTTATCAGATGATGTCAGAAAAAGGGTAACGTCCGTCCTTTCACCAGGCACTAACCAAAACGGCAGTAGCAAAAAGTGAAGAATGGTCTCCCAGCGGCAGTGAAGGCAGCACAGCTTCACGCCGGAAGGTGTGAACACCAGGACTCGCTCTGCCGATGAGTGGAATGGACTTGGGGCGGGATTTCCTCAATTCCGGCCGCGGCCCTGGCCCCTGTCGGGGAGTCAAAACAGAGTGAGCATCCACCATGCGTCAAACGGGGCTTTAAACACCTTGTTTGAGGTAGTCGTCCTAAAAAATTGCAGCGTGAGCAATGCCATCCGTCTTCTAAAGACAGGAAAACAGAGGCTCGGAGAGTTAAGGAACTTGCCCCAGATGGTATTTTGGTGAGCAAGGATTTGAACTTACATCCACCTGGCCCCAAAGGTCATAATTTTCCCCTGACTGTTTTTTTCCTGCACCTCAGTGATAGCGCTCCACATTTCCAGGCAAAGACATTTGGTTCTGGCGACTCGGGGAACTAAGTCAGACTAATGGAGTTAATTAAAACAACAACAGTGACAACTAAAGCAAATAAAAAACCAAGAAAAAACAATTTAGTTTGATATCAAAACTCCCCAAACACTGTCACTTTCCTTATTTCCCAGGGAGGTTGAGACACAAGCAAAATGGCGTTGGCTTTCTGAAGCTCCCAACAGGGTGGCGAAGACAGATACACACATAAGTGACTCAAGTCAATTCAGTCATTCATTCATTCATTCATTCATTCATGCATACATTCATCACTTATCTTTATACTGGGGGTTGCAGTAGGCAGTACAATAAAGGGACAGACCAAATCTACTCTGCACGGGAGCTTGCAGAGTTATGGAGAAGATATGGTCCCTATACTCAGAAGAGGAGACATATACTAAATAAAAGTAAGACAGACGTCACCTCGGGTCACTGGTGTCTTGAACATCCAGAGATTCTGCCCAGCTTCCCATTTCACGTACTATAGAAATTCCTTGGTTCGTCTCAAGGTCTCTGTAAACCCTTGGGGGTTCATGGTTCTCCTAACCACCTTTGGCTTCCATGTTTCATTTGGGAGCTTATTCTTTTACGTACCCTGAAAAACAAACGCAAATACATTGTACAGGCTCGACTGTCTGCAGAGGAAGGATGCCTCCCGCAGAACTCCCCTGGGGCTGCCGGACGCAGCGGGTGCGCACCCTTCCCACAGCAACGGAGAAGCTTGTGCAGAGCAGCAGCCTTCCCTGAGGGTGGACTCCCCCTCTCTGTTTCCCGCCAGCTCCAGCTTGGTCCTATAAATTACTCAGGACCCTTGCTCGTCTCTCTTCTTACTTTCTTCTTTCTCTGCTCTCCCAACTAGCACCACATTCCAGTTCATGATTTGTAAAAGCCCGATACGTCTGTCTCTTTCTGGTCCCTTCAGTTCGTGTGCTTAGGGCCTTACCTGCTATTCCTAGGTGTCTGATCAGAGTTTCTAAACAGAAAACATTCTTCATCAAACAGATCTAGCTAAAGAGCTAATACTATTTCTCACCCTAACGTGAAAAAACAATGATACAGCTGACGGTAAATGGTACAGCTGATGCCATGAGAGTTTTCCCAGGAGGAATCAGAAAAGGCACGGGTCTGCAGAGGAAGCACACGAACACGCCGGCTAAACTGGCTTCAAACAGCGACGGTGACTTCTCGTTTGCCTCACAAGCCCGTTGTTGGTCCACAGGGGCCACTCTCAGTGGTCACCCAGACGTCCAGGCTGATGGAGGCTCTGACTCCACCTACAATCAGAAGAGCCGGGGTAAACAAGAGCATGGCTTACGGGTTCTTGGAGCCACTACAGATCACTACCGTTGACCAGCACAAAGCTCACCTTCACTCGGCCAGCCCCTTTTCCAGTGGGGAGAGAAGCGTCCTCCACGCCAGAGGGACAGCAGATTGTGACAAGTGACAATATGATCTCTCACAATCTGCCATTTGGTCACAAACACTAATTTCACTCCCCTTTTTGCTTGCAAATACACCCATCTTTCCCCAAAACAAAGACTTCCTCTTTCTCTGGAAATCTGTATACTGAAAAAAGAAAAACAAAACAAAACAAAACGTTCGCTCCCTACAACCAACACAGCAGCGATGCAAGAGGGCAGCATGGCTTCAGCAAACCCTCTGAAAGTTCTGTTAAGTCCCTGTTCTGCTCATTGGTCCATTGATCAACTTGTTCCATGGTCCCTCCCTCCTTTCAGTTATCCTATTTGGCCACATTTGAAGAGATCAGCGTCTCTCTTTGGGACTCAGCAAATATCTTAGTCCACTTCTTCCCTGCAAAATGTCGTAGGCCTTCACCCCCATTTAAGTCTTAAGGATCACTCTGCTTTAGTTCAGACTAGTGGTGCTTTTGCCAATAAGACTCTCTGAAAAATGATGTCAATCTTATGTCTACTTTATTTCAGTTGCCACACCCCAAATTACTTCTCAGACATGTATTTTTCCCTCTAGCCTTAACTGCTTGTAGCTTGACTCTAGCAGATTTCCATGGAAGAAACAGGTCAATTCTTCCTACCTGAACTATTTTACCCAACTGCAAGTAATTTAGTAAATTTTTATGTGGGTTAACAAAGAGTGCCATGATCCCCAGGGTTTGGTCCTAGTCACAAGACTGAGTTTTAATCAACCTATGAGGCTCAAAGCTAGAAGACTAAAAATCTGTTCCACAGGTCCATCCTTCAAGTTGCTGATTTATGGACTTCCCTTTTTTTTTTTCATTCCTGCATGTAAACTTGACAGTTCTTTCCTGATAGCTCTCTTTCTCATAGACCTTCATCGAATACAACAATTATGAACAAACTCATGCCACCAAAGTCTGAGCACCCATTTTCTTGGCTAAAGCTATATATGATCTTACTAGGCATATATTGGCCTTTCAAGTTACCGTGCGTGGTAGTTTTACTGTTTCACTGTGACCTAACGTGGATAGCCAGCCTTACAAACCCCATTAAGAGCTTCCTTACTGCTCACTGCTCAGCTCTGAAGCCAGAGCCACATGTTCTGCTCATCATAGCAATGAGAATCCCAGACTGATTGCATCTTTGGCACATGCTTTCAAGATCTCAGGGTGGAAAAGAAAGAGAATTTGGTGAATAAAGCACTAATTGTTAAAGCTTCCAACTGGAAATGACAAGTGTCTGTTCTATTCTCACTTCATTGGTCAAAGAGAGCCACACGACTAAGCCATGAGCTAGTTTTATGGGGTTATGAAGGGTAGCGCTCTCTTGGGGAGAAGGGGTAGATGTTTTTGAACACAGAGGGAAAAATACTAGCAAGAAGAGTTAGGAAAAACCCTTTTACGGATATGGTATTTAACCAGAAGAACAATTCAGTTTTAGCATTTTAAATAAAGGGCTCAACATGAGCCACATACCCAAGACAAGAAACATGGCCCAGGCTCAAAGAGAAAGCCAATGTCGAACGAAATCGCGGGGAGATTATCGGCAGGGGCCAGACGATGATGAAATGTCATAAACGCTTTAATAGTAACATACAAAACTATGATTGGGAGGGGGAGAAAATAATCAAATCTCAGGATTTTAGAAGGTTTCTTGGATAAATAGGACAATAGATACTGATTACGATTTTTCAGATGAAAATTTATTTGGGAACTTTTGGAGTAAGGACTGGAATCCTCTCAAAAGCAGCATGCTGAGAAGCCAAACCCAGCGTCCCAGGGCATGAAAGGAGTGCCAGCCAAGTAATAACTAACTTAGAGGCTTGGCAGTGGGCGGGGTGAATGAGCTGAGCCTCACGTCAACACATGGTAAGGATCACTAATGACTAGGGTTGCTCTCCTCATCACAATGGTTTGCATGATTTCTAAATCCGTACCAGTAAATTTCAAACGACAGGAGTAGATTCACTTTCAATTCATAATCTTGAAACCCAGTTGATACTAAATCCTGGTAGTACAATTTTTTTTCAGTATTATATTTTCACATCATTGTGTTATTGAATTATCTACCACCCCTCCATGTGTACCCTCAAAGTCATTAAAAGTAAGAACCATCAGACTTATAAACCCTTATATTTGTACCACTAAATCAATAACCTGTCTATATGGCACCAACTTCTTCTTTCTTCCCCAAAACTAAACAGGAAGTCATAGTTGTTCTCTTATCATAGGATGATCCTACCCATCCTTGATTTCCGTCCTCACCCACTTCCCCAATAACCTCAGTTTTCAGTGGTTTCTTTCTCTGTCCTACTTCATTTATCTCTCTTTCTAATGAATCATTCTAATCAACAGACAGACATTTTCCTAGAATTTCCCATCTTCAAAAAAACAACCATCCTTTGACCTCAGCACTCTTTAGCTAACAGAGTATTCTTCTATTCCTATTATAGGTTTCTTGAGAGTTGCCTACGATGAAGTCTCCATTTCATCTACTCTCATCCATTTTTAATGTAATATTGAGGCTTCTTGCCCCGATTACTCCTTTACATCTGCTCTTGTCAGTCCCCAGTGAACTCCATGTCTTCCTGGTCACTCTTTTGCATCCCTTTTGCCAGATACGTTCATTTTACCAAACCCATGGTTCTGGGAGCGTCTTCATTCTCAAAACCACTTTCTTTTCTTTCCTTATACTTCTTCTTAGATGACTACATAAACTCTTATATTTCATTAATTGATATAAATACATGTTCATCAATTTCATGTCCAAAATACATTCTGCATCAGTTCTCTGTTCTCCATCCAATCTTACCATCTTCATTTAGGTCACCATTAGCTCTCACTTGGTTTATTGCAACAGCTTCCAGGGTAGTATTCTCCTAGCTGAACTTTCCATTGTGCGTAGGTACTGAGAACTAAGTTCTTGGAATCCCAGGATTCCTGCTGACTGTAAAATGAGCCAAGACACAACCAAGACAATACAAATAAATGAATAATAATAAACACAGACTCAAATCCTCTTACTCAGTGGATGCACTGGCTGAGTAACCTGGGTCACATGCTCACTCAGTGTGTACACAGCCTGGAACACAGTAAATATTTGAAGTTTTCCATCCCCCCTCACTTTCATTCCAGGTGGTAGACATCCCATTTACAAAATGGTTTTTAAAAAACTGCACATATTGGAGTAGCCTTCTATCTTGGGATATTGGCCCTCTAAGAAAAAAAAAGTTAATTAAAAAAACTAGGCAGTAGCAGGAAGAGCTGATGTGTTGGTGTTGATGTCCCCAAAAAATCTGGCCCAAAACGGAATTTCAGGCTGCTTCTGACTCATGGCTAGGGGAGCTGACCAACTGGAAGATGCAAGCTTAAGCTTGGGTTCCAACCCCTCTGTACAAGGGGGAGAAGTGGACAGCGAGGATGCTGATGAGCTCAGTGCAGCACAAGGATGCAGCGGCCCCCTCAACGCTGTAACTCAGGGGTCTGGAGACCCGTCACTCAGGAGATGCTGAGAGATACAGCCATTGGCCCCGAGCCGAGCTCACCTTGCCCCTGAGACTGAGCAGGATGCAGCTGAGTAAACACTGCCTTACCAGCTCTACCTCTTCCTGGTTAGTCATCCAACAAGGATGGAAAAAAAGTGAAAATCTGGCAATAAGAATTTTTTTAGTGGCACTGAAGACCTTACACATTTATTTATAGAGCTTTGAACCAATAACTAAGACTGTCTTCATTTCCTATGAATTATGGATTTTCTTTTTTGTTGTTGTTGTTTTTTTCCCTCTTTCTGGCCATCAAAAACATTTTTTAAAAATACCGTTAATCTCCAAAAAACCTTAACTATTTTTAAATTGTCTCATATGTGATCAAATAGAGATAACTAAAATGCCCCTAAAATCTGTATTAAATCATTTCAATGTGATTTTATCAATGTAAAAACTGCAGGAACTATTAATTAGTTTAAATAAAAATTTTAAAAATGGGTCAGAATGTTTCAGTGAATGAAAAGAGACAAGAACAAATATAATCAGAACCATTGGAACAGAAAAAAAATATTTCACATATTATTGAAAGATTCAGCTATACCAATATATTTAAATATATATAACAAATTGTGATAAAATGTAATTCAAAGATTATGGTTAGATTATACCTTAGATATCCCAAGAGAATTAACTGGAAAAAAAAAACTATTAAACTCAATAAATTGGTTGAGCAAAATAACCAGATAAAAAATAGATACAAAAAGTTCAAAAATTTTCTTGGAAATTATCAATAAGATTTTAGAAACCAAAGTTTTAAAAAATGCCCACATCAAGAATAGGAGTAGAAATATGAAGTACTTAGCTAGACATTTTTCAATGTTTATTTATAAATAATATAAAAACCAATAAACAAACACAAATATTTCAATGATTTGTGAAATAAACATGAATACATTGAGCATAATTATGTTCAGGAAAACTGAATACTATAAACATTTTTTAAATAAAACTTTAAAATTGTCCTATAATTATTGATGTGATTAAAGTAAGTCAAACCAAATCTTTCATGGGAGAACTAGCTATGAGGATGTGATGAATCACAAGCTGGGAACTTTGACACTAAATGGTGAGTGAGCAGAACCTGAGGAAAAGATGTAAGATCAGAGGTGACAGGTGTGTGCGGGACGGAGAGAGGGCAGGAGTAACATTGTTTAGAATCACACACAAAAACAGTCTTGAATTTACTTCTATTTTCCAAAACGTCTTGAGTTATGTGTCTATGTCATTTGTAACTGAAAATGGATAACAACAAATTAATATATGAAAATAAAGCCTAGTGTCTGTAGCAGCAGGAATGTTTGCACTGTCCGATGGGATGTGGCTACAGGGAACTTGAAATGTGGTAGTGCAGCTGAGAAGCTGGATTGTTCATTTTATTGAACTTTCATTAATTTAAATTTAGTGTCTGCAGCTAGTGGCTAGCATCTAATATGACAAAAATCTATGTGAATTAAAGCAATGAAAGACTGTTGTGCATAGCAAATTAGAAATATGTTTGGAAATTTGCTAATGGTGGGGAGAATGTACTATAAAAAGAATTCTCTCAACTTACTTGTTAGAGTATAAGCTTTCCTTACAGTAATTTATCAATTTGTATCAAGTTCATAACTTTGGCCCAGTAACTGCAGAAACTTCTAGGAATTTATTTAGCAAACTAGCCAGAGCTATTGATAATACTTTGTGCATGAAAATTATTAATACTATGTCATCTATAATATTTTAAAATTTGAAATACAGGTAAATGAGCTACCAATGGAAATATGGGTACTTGGAGAAGGTTAACTCTTATACATGCATTTGAAATCAAGTTTGGGGGAATTATTCATTAAATTGTAAAATATTTACAATATAGTATAATTTATAAAAAGATCCAATTTCCCCCCTTTGGAATAAGAATGTAATATTAGTACTTACCAGGTTTTCAAAATAACTTACTTGGTATTTATGGACTAAAAAACTTGCTTTCCATTTGTTCTAGATTTTTTTCATTATCCATTTAAAAAGTCTTCAATATGAAGAAATAAATTACAATAGCATCACGAATGAAAATTAGCTCTCAAATATTAACAGCAATTTCTAGTTCACAAAGTATCTTCATATTTTTTATTTCTTTTTATCCTTCAGCAGCCTATAAAGATACAGCTCAGTGGAACTAATTTATTTACCAAATTATACATCTTTCAGGCAGAATAGCCCCAAAGAGATGTTAGCTGTTACATTTGCTGTTGTTTAAACTCGCTAGGTTTAGTAAGTTCTGAGAGGCGATATGAGTCTTTCTGTTCCTGAGTTTGAATCTTCTGATAAACTGCAGTCATTTGGTAAATAATTAATCTCCTCAGAAAGAAATAACATTGTCAATTTGGAGAGTCGAATTCATTTTGCAGCAGAAAGGATTCTCTCTACTTTCATATCTGTGGAGAGATGTTCAATTACTCCCTGCAGACCATGGTTTTTGTATCTTCGTTTATTTATTTTGTTTTTTTATTAGTATGCAAGGATAATTATTTTTAACGTAATACACTTTTTTTACATACATATATTCTTTTTCAGATTCCTACCCATGATAGGCTATTACAAGATATTGAATATATTTCCCTGTGCTCTAGCGTAGGACCTTGTTATTTATCTATTTTATATAAAATAGTGTGTATCTATTAATCAATCCCAAGCGCCTAATTTATCCCTCCCAGCAGACCATGTTTTGTGAATGTTTTCTAGCCTGTCAGCACACAACTTCTCTAAGAATAAAATAAAATGATTGAATAGCTATAGATCGAGGCATGTTTGTCGCGTGCAAACGGCACGCATGCTGTCAGGTGGACGGTTTCTTCAGCACTCATCCAGAAAGCGTAACTCTCTCTTTCATGCGATTAAATAGAAGCTAGATTCATCACCTGAATCACACTCATCTCTGAGGGGCGATCGATATATTTTTAGGAAGAGATTTACCCCTGTTAGTTTACCATAGGACCAACATTATTAGTAAATGAAAATGTAGGACTGTTAGGGTACCTTACTAAAATTACACAATGTATTTTACGAAAACTGTCTCAAGAGTTTTCCCAAATAGTAACCCTGTCTTCTTTGGATGCTAAGTCCAGTTTCCAGATGGAGATTTGTTTAAAGGCTCAACTTAAAATGTCTTTGACTGTTAAGCTTAAGGGAGGAGATGAAGGCAGGTGGCCTAAACTCACCAACTTCGTCTTTTCTAAATGAGAATACAGGCAGAGCAGTGAGGTGGCTTGCCCCAAGTCCCACACTGGGTGTCAGACATGACACTGGGAACCAGCTCTTCTAAATCCCTGCTGGGTATTTGTTACTGAAATCCACTGACAGGAGCAAAGGCAGACCAACTCATCTATCCTAAGTTCCCCGAAAACGCACTTTCAATCAGCTCTCTGATTAAATACCCATCTCAAAACAAAACGCCGTCTTCTCAGTTCTGCGGTAGCATGCCTTCTGCGGGGATACAAGTCTGATGAGAAGACTTTTGGGTATCACACTTCAAAAGATTAGTGAACAACGTTAACAGTTCGGTATTTACTTCCTTTCTACCATGCACACAGAACGTAGCAGCTTTTACATCCTTGGATAGAACGTCTTCTTAAACAATAATGAAAACATTATTCTTCAGACTTGTATAGTGCTTTGCATAATTATATATTATCCCATTTGAGGATGCTTTGTTTTGCCGCTATAGATAACTAAAACAGAAAAGTGGTTTGGAAGCAGGGCACCACTGTGAAAAAGACCTAAAACATGAAGTGTTGGCTTTCTCACCATGGGGCAGTGGGGGAGGCTGGAAGCATGGTGAGGAGATTGTTAATGAGCGCTGGAAGTGCAGTGATAAAACTGAAACTAGAGGCTTAAAAGACGGTGCTCCATGTTTTGTAGTAATGAAAACAAATGGCAAAACTGCTGTTTGCATTTACCTGAAAAAGAAAAACCCAATGTACCAAATTAACCTATGCATGCAGATAAAATTTCTAGGCAGAATATTGAAAGTGCCAATTGGCTTCTGTTAGTTGCATATAAGATATGGAAAGATGAAACTGAGCTAAAGAGAGAGCTATTCAGTATGCGAGCAGAATTTCCAATCCAGACTTACTAGGTTGAAAAATAAAACTGTTTCACATTTCCAGGCTCTCCAGCTGGCACAAGACTCTCAAAATTAAAAATGGCCTCAGATTAAAGGGTAAATCAAGGATGTGGTCATAAGACCTTTTGTTCCAAGACCCCAGAAAGACCCCAGCCTAGGAGATGCTCTCAACTAAGAAAAAGCACTCCTTAAAATCTTAAAAGTGTTATTTCACTGCAATGGTACACTTGGACCAAAGTGGACAGAGTTCACTCAAAAAGAATTACGGGCATGGCTTTTGGGACATGGGGTGAATCACAATCAGATTTGTAAAAAGCCTAGAAAAAATTTAAAGCCATTGGACAAATTTGGACTAAAAGGGGCATACATCATTCAAAAAGAACAGGTATCTCTGGGGTTCTCAATTTTCTACAGTTAAGAAGGAGCCTGAGAAAACTGCCTTGGTGAGAACATGGGCTACTTCTTAAGGGAAGGAAAAGATGTTTCAGAGGGAAGAATCCCAGAGGGTGGATACCTAAACCGTGGACAAGGATGAATTAGAGAACCATTTCTGAGGAGCAGACTTGGCCTTAACCAGGGAAGAGTCCATGCTGCCAGACACAGGCCCCAGCACGCGATCAGCTGGATTTCAGAATTGCTATGGACCAGTGACCTCCGTCTCCCATCTCTACCCTTTCTATTCACAGTGTCCATTGCAGTTATCCTGTCCCCGTCTCACCATTGTGTGTGGGTGTGTGGAAGGCAAATTGCATGTCTTTTTAACTCACAAATCTCTTGGATCAAAACAAGAAGCATCCACAGAGTCTGCTCCATGTCTGGGCCTGATATGGATCATGAGATTATGAACTTCAAACTCACTGTGGAAACTTGATGAGTTTGGGGTGGGGGTCTTGTTAGGGTGAGCGTGCTTTGCATATGGAGGGATGGGAATCGCTGGGGCTGGAGGATAAACTGTTGTAGGTTGTTACAAGAATGATACCCGGTGAATTAAACCTTCCAGCTCCCTTGTGTAATCAACTCTCACACTTTCTGGGTTTGGCCATGAACTGGTTCTGGCCATTAGGCATCAGCAAGTGTTTCAAGCATACACTGGACAAGAAGCTATTGTTTTGGGGTCTTTCTGGACTACTACTGCCATCATGTGAGCAATTTCAGCCCAGACCAGCCCTCTTAGGAATGGAGCACTGAGGAGAGAAAGTCCTAGCTGAGCGCAGTGCCAGGCTATGCCCCAGCTGAGTGCCATTGCATGAGAAGCCCTTCTGGATCCAGCAACAGAACCACCAGTCAACCCAGAGAATCAGGACAAATGATATACCTTTCTGTTAGCACTGAGATCTGGGACAGTTTCCTACTCAGCAAGAGGTGACTGAAACAGAGCTTTTCAACAGCAACAGAAGAAGACAGAAGGAAATGAGCAACATCTTCAAAATCATTGTGGGAAAAATTGTGTTTCACCTGGAGTCCTGTTTGTATGCAAACCATCAATTAAGCAAAAGCATAGACCAGTACCTTCAGATAAACAAGTTCCCCAAAATTTACCTCCATGTATTCTTTGCTGGAAGATGAACCCCAATAAATGAAGAATTCACCATGAAAGAGGAAGAGACGGAGTCCAAGCAAAAAAAAAAAAAAAAAAAAAATTAATCCAAAAGAAATTAGCAAACAGGCAAATTCCCAGGATGAGGCTAAAGGGAATTCCCACAGGAATAGCTTTGTATGGGCCTAGCTCTTTAGAAGCAGAAAACAGAAGATTCCTAATGGATGTCTTCCAGATAGAACAAAAAAAAGCGCAATATGTTGAGAGGGGATTTACCCTTCATTTAGGAAGGTGTGGGATGCATTAATAATGACTACTTAGACATCAAAATGGATAAAAGGGATAAAGTAGTAAAACAAAGCAAAATTCTACAAAAAGGAAATTGATCATTATAATGCACAGGGGAAAGGGGGTCGTGAGGGTGTCTGTGTGAGCACGCCTGCGTGTCTGCATTCAGGGTGGAGGTTGTCAGACAGCTGATTCCTCACCTCATACATTAGGAAGTCAGTAGACAATACCTAAAAAGGAAAAATTAAAACATAGACGCCTATGGATGCCTTACAGAAATATACGGATCATTACCACAGGGAAGCTCAGTGAGACAGGTCGCAGTGGCTGCTTCTTTGAGGTGGGACTCGGAGTGAGAGAGGTGGGACACAGTCTGCTGCTTTTGTTATAAACATTATAAAGCTAATTGACTCTAAAAAAAATGTGCTTAAACATCTCTGACTGCATTCAAAAACAATTTTATTATCTGCGCATCTGTGTTTGCGATTAAAATTCACAATCACCACGGAAGTTAACAATTCTTATTTTGCTGGATTACTGGTAGTCCAAGGACGCTGTGGGATAAGAAATAAGGAAAGGGTAGCACGTGGCCCAGAAAGTTGGAAATTCTGGAAAGGGTGGAGAACATTATCTTTAACTTGACCAATTCATTTGCTGCACATCCAGGTTGAGGAGAACCTGGCATGGACCCTTCAGTGCAAGTTTCATGACCTTCTGGAGCTATAGGATGTAGGTGAGGAAAGGCAGGGGGGTTCTGAGGCATGGGCCTAGGCTGCCCTTCTATGTTATTCTGCAGGATGGCTGAAATCAGAGCCCTGAACAAAATTTACGTTAAGTTGAACACATGGAGGACCATGAGGTCATGAAGCAAGTGATAATTACATTTTAACCGCTGGGGGAGGAAAACAAGTAGTCTTGAAGGCACAGGGGAAAAAATGAAGAAGAGAAAAGCCAAAGAAACCGAAGAGAGGTGAGCAGAGAATGGTTCCTGATGCCCGGAGCCCAGGGGCCAAGCCCTCGGAGAGGAGCCGCGGCTACCGCTCAGGGCTCGTCCCCAGGGTGCGGTCCCTGTGACAAAGGAGATGACCTCCATTAAATAAGTGCATGTGGCATCATCACGGGCTGCCACCCCCTCATTTTCTAGATCGCTGTCCCCAGGACAGAGGTCAGAGAACAGAAAGAGCATCTGCAGCAAAATAAATCAGGGAAGCTCTGGTCCACCGCTCCCACCTCCGTCCAAGTGCGCACTGGTTTCTGAGCCTCCTCCCAGCCGAGCAGCCTGCCTGGCTCCCCAGACAGGTCGGCTGACTGTTCGGGTACCTCCAGGTCATGCTCTGATTTACTCCCATGTTCATCAAGTGTTACTGACCACCTACAAAGCTAATGCAGTTCCTGCGCTCATGAGCACATCATTCAAGGGGGCGGACACAGACAATAAGCAAGTAAACAAACAAGGAACACAGCTGGTAGTGAGAAAGGTTTTGCAGGGAATGAAGATGGCAGAGGGCTGTCACAGAGATGACAGTGAGCTTTGGCGGGCAGCTTTCCAGTCCTGCCCCCAGTGAGCCCCGTCTCACGGTAGTCACACCCTCGTGCAGTCCTCAGTCCTTGGGTTTAGGCTAGTAATTTATTGCTAGAAATAAAATACAGCAAAAGTGATAGGCTGTCACTTCTATTATTAGGTTATAAAAGACTATGACTTCTGCCTTGTTCAGACGCTCTCTCTGCCTCTTCTGTCACGTGGGCTCTCGTGGAAGCAAGCTGCCAGGTTGTGAGTTTCCCTCGGAGGGGCACGAAAGCAAAGGTGGCCATCAAGGGACAGAGGCCATCGGGTCACCATCCCTGAAAGACCGGCACACCACCCATAACCACACACACGAGCTTCCAATCAGCTCCCACCTCAGCCGAGCCTTCGGAAGAGACAGTCTGCAGCCCCGTCAAAATTTTGTCTGCAGGCGTGTAGAGACCTTGAAGCAGAGGGCCCAGCTAAGTTGTGGATCCTATAGAAACAATTTAATAATGAACGTGTGTTGTTGTAAGTCGCTCAGTTTGGGGGTAATTTTTTTACAGAGCAGTAAATAACGAATGCACTTACATAAAACACATGTCCCTTCCCTTTTAGTAATCCATTTAAACAATCTTTGTCTTTTTATTGGAGCATTTAGTATCTTCTGCTTTAATGTAACAACGTTTATATTTTAGGTTAAATTAACCATTTTATTTTGTTCTTTCTATGGGACCTAACAGTTCTCTGCTTCATTTATCTCCTTTCTTGCCATGTTTGGTTTGATGGAAAATTTTTTACGATTCCATTTTTTGCCTCTTTAACCATTTGGACCTTCTGGAAAAAGCCAGAGATGCCCACCAATTTATCAAAGGGTAATGTTACCATTTCCTTTCCGCTTAGACAATGACCTTTATGGAAACTACGCATAACTGCTTTAGGCTTTGTGTATGCTTCCCAAACACATACACAATATGTGTGCTTGTATTTCTGTTGTGTCATTTTCTCTCATTCTCATTCATTATACCTTGTTTTACTGTGTGGCTATATACTTTATTGTGCTGATTATAATATTTAAGATTATTTCTAGGAATAATTTGAGGACTAGTAAAATTAAATATTTCTTAACAGATTTTTTTTTCCCTTTCTACAGCTAGGGGAGAAATATTCTAGGATGACTTTAATGCCAAATTCAAGATTTAAGGGTCTTCGGAAGACCCAGGAGGTGTTAAGCCCAGGCCGGAACCCAGATGAAGACAGATCACCTTCAGATTTAAATTAAACTTGTAGTTGTAGCCACTTTGAATATCAGCTTAAAGTGAGAGTGAGCTTTGGACAGACACTTTATTTAGTTTCTCCATCCCATAGCCAATACCTTCAAGGAAAAGCATGTTTGAGGGTAAGCTTTACCTCTTCAATGTACCATCCTCTCTTACATTTATGTTACTAGTTCTTGGATGATTTCCTCAAGCTTCCCACATTTAAGCCAGCATTTTTGCTATGGTATTCTAGGAGAGGTTTTATTTTAATTACCTGGCCTGCCATTTCTAGACCTGAAAGTCTCTAAATCAATAATTTTATAAAAATATTTTTCCATAAGAAAATCAATTAGACTGACTCCCACGTATCTTATGCTTTTGTCACTATTGTGATTAGTACATTTATTAATCTTATTATTTGTTTTTGCTGGGAAAAAAAATCCTTTTTATATGATACTAACATATCTAGTAATTTTGCTAAACTATCACTAATTATTATAGTTTTTTATAGATTTTCATGGATTTTGTAGGTGGACCACTGTACCTGCCAATACGGGTTTGGTTGTTCCATTTCCAATTCTTTTCTATTTTATTTCTTTTTGTTGTTGCTATTGCAGTGCATTTTCTAGAATCTGAAGAAAATATTGAAGAATAAGAGTTGGTGATCATGAGAATGTTTATCTTCTCCTAAATGTACTGTAAACGATTCCATTATTTACCAGTAAGTATGATGTTTACTGTAGATTTTGACAGATGCCTTTCTGTGGTAAAGAAACTTTCATTTTACTTCCAGTTTCTTAAGAATTTAAAAAGTCAGGAAGGCAGATTGAATTTCCTGAATCATTTCTCTATCTATTGAAGTGACACATTTCCCTCTGAACCGTTAATATGTCACATCATGTAATTGATATTTTGATATTGAACCATCAATACACTAGTCCAATACCCCCTACTAGATCATTTAATGCACTGCCAGACTGAGTTTAGGGAAGTTGTATTTAGAAATGCTATACCACTCTTCATAGATAAAATTACTTTATTTTCTCATGAAAACAATTATTTAAAAAAAAAAAAAGAATTGAATCTAACCACAGACAGAGCTCAGAACATCTCTGTCCTATTATTCTTGCCTAGTTGAGCGTCCTGACCAAGGGTAAGTCTGCGCCTTTTTTAGGAAACCCTTATCTCACCAGAAGGCTCTCAAGGGAGCAGTAAAGCAGGAGCCCCTTTTCAATAGAATCACCTCCCTTCAAAAAAACACAATACAGGGATTTATATTACATGTACAATTTATCCTTAAGAATTTTAATTTCTTTATAAAGATGAGCATCTTACTGAAAAATACAGACAGTGCTTCCACTTGGCATACTTGCACTTTTCTGTCCCTCAAGAGTAACTTTTAACATTTTCTTCTTGGAGGTCACATGCAGCCTAAGTTTATTACTAAGTATGCTGTTTTGCTGTTTTTGTTCATGTGTTTTCTTTGTATCTGTATATATGCAGATAGATGTTTACCTATGCAAGCTATAGATTTCATTATTATAAGTCATCTCTTTATTATAAAATATATATCCCCCCTCATTAGCAGAATGTTCTTACTATTTAGAGTATTTTTCATACAGGGATATAAGCGCATCATCCAGATGTGGTCTGTTTTATTGTCTGGTTGCAAAGCTGTCTGCCTTTGGTTTCCTTCTGTTGCCCAACTGCATTGGCCGGAACATCAGGAAATGGTCGTGAGAAAATACCATGCAAGGTGCGGGGGATGTAAAAACAAATTAGATGCTCTAGGTCCCTGTCCTCACAGGGCTGAAGGCAAGATCAGAGCTTGAAGACAAAAAGCCTGAACAAATGTGAACACTCTCCCCTCCCCAGCTGCCGTTTCTTGCAGCATGGGCACCAGCTGCCACCTAGGGCACGATTATTTAGGAATTGTGGTCTCTCTCCTCCATAAAACAGAAACTCTACTGGGGCAAAATTCTGTCTCTGAAATCATCCATGTTTCTTCAGGGCTTAGAACATGTAGGCAGTCACTCAGTGTCTGGTGATGAATTAAAGCAGGGCTGGGCAAATCCAGGCACAAGCCACATCCAGCCGAGCGGCTTTTGTAAATGAAGCCTGGGGAACCACAGCCTCTCCCAGAGGTTTGCAGGTTCTCCGTGGTTCACACCACACTGCTCAGCAAAGCTGAATGATGGCAGCAGAAACCCAATGGCTCCCCAAACCTAAAATAGCTATTATCCCGCCATTTATTTAAAAAAAAAAAAAAAAAAAAAAGTCTGGTGATCTCTGAGTTGAAGGATGAATACCCGAAGCCCAGATCTTCTTTTGTAACAGTTTTCATCTGGTAGATGATGTGTTTAGCTCCCGGTGGAGCCAAAGAGGATGGAACCTGATTTCTTCCCACCAAAGGATTCTGCACTTTCCCTGTGCAACTGAGGGCAGGTTTGCTTTTCTCAGGGAAACGGTTGCCTCTCACACGCCACGACATCTCAGTGTGCATGCTGAGTGGGGACCAGGGATGCTGGAGTGGCAGGACTGGGGCATCCATCTGTATGGAGCAGCCGTGGCAGGGAAACCCCAGGAAACCCCGAGACGGAGCAGCTCCAGGGCCAGGGCGTGACCCCTGCTCCTCCCCCAGGAACCAGCAGGAGTCCCGGCAGGGCTCCCGGTCTCTCTCTGTGAACTAGACCCTGCGCCCCTCCCCAGGCCCCCACGGTGTGTGCTCTGTGTTAGCTCCGCATAAGATCCAGTAAATGTCACCCTGCGAGGCTCCCCATTACCAAATTAGTCCTGCCTCTGCTGGCTGCTGTCTGGCAGCCGTCACGGCCGACAGCATCTCCTCGGCCCAGAACTTGTTTACGGGGAAGCAGCGCAGGCCTCTGCGCTCTGAGGAACCACAGACCCCGAGGCAGAATTCAGGAGGGGACCTGGGAGCCAGAGCATCATCGAGGTTCAGCTTTGCTACCAAATAAGGCGACCCCGGCCCCTGCAGCTGGTCCTCAAGGACTCGGGAACCGGGCCCTGTGCTCCCAGCAAGAGTGCGTCCCCCTCCCACCCCGGGGCCCCTCCTGCCCTCCGGCCGGCCTGATGGAGGAGCACTGGTGACCCAGTCTCCCCGCAGGACGAGAACCCACGGGCCCTGTGCTCTGACCCCCCAGGGCCCGGACCCGCGCAGGGGCCGCACGGGTGCGCGGTCAGTAAGGGTGCCTTCTTCTCTGCAGGTCCTCACCCACACCCACTGCAAAATTTGCCCGAAGAAATAGAACCTAATAAGTGAGCACCTAGCCCCCTCACCACATGACGAATGCATGTCACACGCCTCCCACATCACACACACACACACACACACACACATCACACACCACACACAGCCCCGACATTATGCACACATCACAGCCCACATACACAGTGCACACACACCCTCCACACACCACACACACACACACACAGAGGCGTGGATGGGCACCTCTTTGCCTGTCATTCACCTCACATAGGCCGGGAGGACCAGGGCCCCAGGACTGGGAGGAGTGCTGGGTCCAAAGGCAGGAGAAGGTCCGTATTCCATTTCGGTCAGCGGATCTCACCCTGGCGGGTTCGAGGGGCACAGGTGGTCACAGTTGGTACTAAGACACGGCGCCTGCATTTCCAGGCACCTCGCACGTCCCCCAGGGTAACCTGCACCGCAACCTCTGCGTCAGCAGCGGGCCCTGGATACAGCAGGGTTGGTGTTTCTGAGAAATGGAAGGATGGGCTGATGACCAGGTGAGCCAACGACGAGACAGACACTCCACAGGGAGGAGGGTGAAGGCGAAGACAGATCTTTGATCAGCTTGCCCGTCACTGTTGTAACTGGCTCCGGGAAGGGCTGCATAGCCCACAACACACCCCACGCAAGCAGCACTAGGATCTCAAACTCATTCCCCCAAGAGCAAAACATCAATGACGTGTCAACATTCAAGGCCAAAGCTCAGACACCTGTGCAGAAACGGATGCAGCGCTAACTGGGTGATGGCCAGGGGAGGTGTCGGCTCGCATCTGCCCAGTGTTTCTGTTTGCTCAAAGGTGGAGAACGAGACAGAGGGCCCATTGTGAAGTCATGAAAAAAATTAACTAGATGACAAAAAGCTAAAACCTCAGATTAGGTAATCCTTTCCCTCAACTATGGGTGGTGCTGCCACAGCCAATGAACAGGACTGCCTGTAAACATTTTGCGTTTAGATGCTGCTGGCAGGGGAAAATTAAATAACGTCAGTGACATTTTGAAAGTCACTTTGAAAGTCATTTTTAATAAATGAAGGGCTGTGTAAAAGGCTGGGGGGAACTGTGGCTGCTGCCCTAAGGACATGTGCTTTTTCTCCCAAATGCTATGGAAAACAATAGAAAGAGGTAGAGACTTGAAACGTAGGGGAAAACCTGCAATTCACGTGGGAAGATCCTGGCGGTGGGCATGCATGTTCTTCCAGGGCATTCCCAGTAGCCTCTCCATTTGCCATCCAGGGAGAGGTGACTGTGCCCCCATGGGAGCCCACCTTCCTGAGACACATCCCCGATGTCAGGGAGACTACATGAGGCCCAAGTGCAGGAGCCAGGATTCCAGCCCACCACTTCCACGTCCAAGTCCCGGGCTCTTCCCGTTCCTACCATCCTCCCTGGAAAGGCGGGGAGGCAGCCAGCATCCTCAATCCTCTGTCAGAGGCAGATAAGGAGTGGTCCTCACCATGCAGCCCCTCCACTGCCTCCTGGCAATAATCACTCCTTTTGAGTTCTTCCAAAGTTCGCTTTGGCTTGTAATTCATACTGACATTTACCTAAGTAAATGCACAGACTAAATTTCAAAAAGCTAAAACATCAGGTTCTGTAATCCTTTCCCTTAAATATGGGTGATGCTGCCACAGCAATGAACGGGACTGCCTGTAAACATTTTGCATTTAGATACTGCCTGAATTTAGCTTGCAAGGGGAAATTAAATGATGCCGGTATATAATAGAAAATATCTTTCTTTTACAGATAGAAAAATAATAAAATCGTTAATTCTGTCTGACACCAGGCATTGTGCTGGAAACTACAAGTTAATGCCCTCACAGTGCCCACGTAGACTGCTAGATCATTCTTATTTGTCCCTATGTCATTGATGACCAAGGTGAGGTGCAAGGAATCGTTGTCAATTCCAAATAAGGCTTAGAACAGGACAGCCACTGGAGCTTGTTTAGCAGTGTCCCCAGAAAGAGTGAACTGCAAGGGCTAATTTCCCCCTAGACTGGCCCAAGATCACTTACCTCGCAGAGCTCTTTCTAATCGGCAGAGCATTTCTATTTATGTCTTCTGCTATCTCCTGTCACTTCCTATGGCTTTAATATATTAGCGTATACTCTTCACGACCTTGTTTTATGAGTAATTGTCTGGCCGTGTCTCCGCAAGTTTCCCGTACACTCTAACGCAGTAAAATGCCTGAGCTGTGTGACACCAAGATGTGTCCCACAGGACTGTTGTTTTGGGTGGCTTCAGTGGCATATCGCAGCTGGATGTGGCTGTCTGAGAGCATGGCATCACTGACGGTTCTGCTATCAAGGTCCCCTGATTCCGAGCCTTGGAAGAGAGAAATGGCAGCTTCCCAGGGAGGGAGACTCCAGGGACATTCTCTGATGGAGGAAGTCACCACATACACAGACACGCCACTGTGCAGCCCTGTAGGACACAGTCGTCTCGTTATTGTGGGGTGCCCCTCCCTGCCAAGCCCCAGACGCGCCAGCAGCTGAGACTTTCTCATGTGGAGGAGTCCCGCAGAAGCCGGGGGCAGGACCAGAGCTTGGTGCAAGCTTTGACACTTCAAGTTGGGCAAAGGTTTTGGTTTCAGCAATGCTGCTAAAAACCACATGTTCCACGGTCTGCCTGAACTTTGACTCAGCCTAAACAGCTGGCAGAGGCGTGGCTGGCTCTGAAGTTTCACTTGGCAGCAGCTCTGGGTCCGCAGCCCGCCATCCTTTTGGGTGTGGGGTTTTGGGTCTGAGGTGAAGAATCACCCAGGACCCCCTCTCCTTCCCTCTGGGTCACAGTACAGAGGCAGTTCCCAAGGTGGGGCCCCATCGTAACAGCAGGGAGCTGTTAGACATGTGACTCCCAGGCCCCGCCCAGACCCACTGGTCCAGAAACTCTGTGGGCGGGCCGGGCAAGCTACATTTTTACAAGCGCTGTGAGGGCTCCTGAGGCGCCCCTGGGTTTGAGAACCACTGCAACACGGACACGCCCCTTTTGCTGTGCTTCACTTTATTGTGCTTTGCAGATCCTGCGTTTTCACAAATTGAAGGTCCTCACGGAGCCCCGCGTTGAGCACGTCTGTCGGTGCACTTGCTCACTTAGCATCTCTGCATCACATTTTGATAATTCTCACAATTTTTCACACTGTGTCATTACTATTATGTTTGTCATGGTGATCTGTGATCAGTGATCTTTGATGCCACTGCCGTAACTGTTCTGGGGGGCCGCCAACCGCATGGAAGATGTGTAACTTGTAAGATGTTACACGTAACATGTAAGATGGCGAACTTAGTAAGTGACGTGTGTGTTCTGACTGCGCCACCGACCAGCTGACCCCCTGACTCTCACCCTCTCCTCCAGCCTCCTGATTCCCTGAGACACGACAATATTGAAATCAGGACAATTAATAGCCTACGGTGGCCTGCACGTATGCAAGTGAAGGGACGAGTCACACTTCCCTCACTTTAAATCCAAAGCTAGAAACGAGTAAGCTTGCTGAGGAAGGCGTGACAAAACCAGCGAGGCCAAAGGCTGGGCCTCTTTCCCCAAGTACCGAGCCAACCTGTGAAGCAAAGGACAGTTCTTGAATGAAACTACAAGTGCTGCTCCAGTGAACACACGAATAATAAGGAAGCAAAACGACCTTATTGCTGACGTGGGGCAAGTCTGAGTGGTCGGGACAGAAGGTCAAACCAGCCACCACCTTCCCTCCAGCCAAAGCCCCATCCAGAGCCAGGCCCCAGCTCTCCTCAATTCTGTGAAGGCTGAGTGAGGTGAGGAAGCTGCAGAAGAAAAAGCGTGAAGCCGGCAGAGGTCGGTTCCCGAGGTTGAAGGAAGGAAGCCGTCTCCATGACATGGAAGTGCAGGTGACGCGGCACGTGCTGACGCAGAAGCGGGGGCAGTTTCTCCAGAAGATGCAGCTCAGAGCATCCGTGAAGGTGGCAAAATAAACAGTAAATCTTCAGTGTAAACATAACCGCCTTCGATTGGAAGAAGATGCCACCTTGGGTTTTCATAGTTAGAAAGGAGAGGTCAATGTCTGGCTTCAAATCTTGAAAGGACAGGCTGACTCTCTTGTTAGGGGCTAATGCAGCTGATGACTTGAAGTCGAAGCCCACGTTCATTCACCAGCTGAAGATCCAGGGCCCTTAAGAATGATGCTAAATTGACTCTGCCTGGGCTCTCTATATACAAAGACAAAGCCTCCATGACAGCACATCCATTTACAACATGGTTTACTTAATATTTTAAACTCAACTGTTAATAGCTGTTGCTCAGGGAAAAAAAAAATACTTTCAAAATATTATTGCTTGTTGGCAAGGCACCTGGTCACCCGAGAGCTCTGCTGGAGACGGACGAGGAGCTCCATGCCGCCCTCGTGCCTGCTGACGCAGCAGCCGCTCTGCAGCCTGTGGGCCGGGGAGTCATTCTGACTTTCAAGCCTTATTACTTAAGAAATACATTTCACAAGGCTATACCTGCCACAGACAGTGATTCCTCTGATGGATGTGGGCAAAGTCAACTGAAAACCTTGTGGAAAGACCTCACCATTCTCGATGCCATTAAGAACATTATTGAGAATGAGAAGTGGCCAAGATATCTACATTCATAGAGGTTTGGAAGAAGTTGATTCCAACCCTCATGGATGAACCCAAGGGGTTCAAAACGTCCGTGCAGGTGGTAGCTGCAGATGTGCTAAACATAGCAAGAAAACCAGAATTAGAAGTGGAGTCTGAAGATGGGACTGAATTGCTGCAATCTTGTGATAAAACTTTAATGGGTGGAGGAGTTGCTTCTGATGGATAAGCCAAGAAAGTGGTTTTTTTTTTTTTTTTTTTTTTGAGGTGGAAGATGCTGTGAAGATCCTTGAAATGACAACAAAGGATTTAGAGCATGACATGAACTTAGCTGATAAAGCAACAGCAGCATATGAGAGGACTGACTCCCATTTTGAAAGACGCTATCACAGCTTGTCTGTTACAGAGACGTTGTTCACGGAAGGAAGGGTCAATCAAGGTGGTAAATTTTCCTGTTGCCTTATTTTAAGAAATTGCCACCACCCCAGCCTTCAGCAACCACCACCCTGATCAGTCAGCAGCCATCGACTTCCAGGCCCAGATCCTCTACCAGCAAAAAGATTACAACTCACTGAAAGCTCAATGGGGAGTTAGCATTTTTTAGCAATGAAGTATTTTTAATTAAGTTATGTATATTGCTTTTTATACATAATGCTATTGTGCACTTAATAGACTGCAGCGTAGTGTAAACACAACTTTGAGATGCACTGGGAAAACTGAAAACTTCCCTTGTCTCGCTTTACTGCGATGGTCTGGAAGTGAACCAGCAGTATCTCCAAGGTAGCTCTGTAGAAAACAGGACATCAGAGGAAGGAGTCAAACAGAATGAATTTAGGAATAAAGGGAAGATAAACATCCCAGTGGGGGAGCCCTGTCATCAGGGTGCGGCAGGGGACACCAGGATCGCTTCACGGTGCACATCAACCTGCTCGATGGCTCCTGGTGCCCCACACCAGGTCCGTGGTAGAGGCTGTCCAGACACCATATTGAGAAGAACGTTGGGCCGCGCCTCAGAGGAAACGCTGTGTGAGCAAGGTGGGGTGGGCCAACCTGCCGTCTCCCGCCTGAGACACATCAAGTTCCATTAAAGTGTTTTTAGAAAGCGATGCATTAAAGGTAGAAGGACCTTCAGAGGTCAGATCATCGGGTGCAGCCCTGTTTACCAACAAACAGACTGAAACCCAAATCAGAAAGTGGCCTTGGCTCAAGCCGCCTAGTGGTTACCACACAACAGGTGTTCTCGGGATGGAAACACCTGCTCAGAGATTCTACAGCCTCTGCATTAGAAGAGGAGGTGAGACTTCACGGCATCCAGTCCCCTGTCCAATCCTCACCGCACATCCATCAGAAGTGCTGGGAAACTCACCCTCTCTCAACACTGTGCAGTGTGTCTTTAGAGATCAATGGACCCGAAATATTTCCCCCGAGATGCTGACTCTCAAAATTTTACCCTATTGGGGACACGGTGCGGGGTGACCTAGGATTGGGAAATCTCATGCACAGAGTAGTTTTAAACACCATATCTTTCCTTTTGAGCTTCCCTTCCTCCAAAGTGACTGGAAAGTCTTTGTTTATTCCAGAGGCATTGCGCCTGCCAGGCTGTGCACATTTAAAAAGACAGCCAAGTGAGCAAAACCCGCTTCCAGGAAGTGCATTCTGGTGGGAGAGTCTGATATTAAACAACAAAAATGTAAGTATTAAATTTTCAGTGTAACAGGTGGTATGAGACAGAAGTCCAGAAGAAATCCAGTCTTGGTCCCTCCATGAGGTATCAGAGAATTGCTGTCATTTCTCTGTAGTTTACACTTTTGACCTATTATTAATTTATCCGACTTCACTTCCCCAGCCCGTATGTCCACACTGTGTCCCTCCTTCACAGGAAAGCCCACGGCCAGGCCCTACAAAGGGCATAAGAAAGTGAGCCCTTGATCCTTCCTTCACAGAATTTACAGAATCTAGTTTAGGAGACAAAATTGAAATAATTGTGAAGAAAACTCTGAGTGATTTCCACAATAGACATTTTAAGAGTAGGACAAAGTTGAGACAAAAGAATTGACAGTAAGATGAGGAGAAGCTTCAGGGGGGAGGCGGGATCTGAGCTGCTGGGCAAAATTTGATTGGTAAACAAGACAGGGCAGTCTGTGCTGTGTGCGTGTGCATGTGTGCACATGTGCACATGTGTGAATTTTGTTTTAATGAGGGAGATGTTAGAGGAAAAATACACGAGAAAGAACTGCACTAAAACGATGATCGTGGTTGTCTTCAGGCCCTCCACCTGTGGGACTATTTTTCCCTTGCATTTTCATGATTGGAAATTTCCCTACTTTCATAATTAGGAAAAGTAGATGTGATGTAAAGGTTAAAATAGAAATTCATCCAAAGGGGCTTGTCTCGTGCCAGGCAGGTGATGCCAGGAGCCCCTGTGTCTAACAACACAAGGTGCACATCACTCTTGGCTGAATGTCCTCTTTGTAGGAGCGAAGGTTCACATTCGGAGGTAACTACATACTTGTAAGGCCAGAAGTCTTTCCTGCATCCCAGACAGTTTTCTGAAAATGCTACAACCATTGTAGCCCATTGGAGCAAACATGGATGTTCTAGAGAAATGTCAGAGTGTGGGGGTGGGAGGCCCAGGCCAGCCCCAGCACACAGACTCTTCTGGGCTTCTCTAGGGTCTGTAACTGGACAAGACAGAGTTTAGAATTTCCTCACACGTTTGGCCCCTTCTGAGACGTTGAGTCCTATGCTGGTGTTTTATAAGCTGTTCTCATTTAATTGTCGACACAAACTAAAGACACAACTATCATAATCATCTTCCACCCAAGAAGAAACCAGAGGCTCAGAAGGATGGAGTCACCTGGGGGACGTTGCTGTCACAGCCGGCCTGAGTCCATGTCTGTCCTGACCCAGGGGCCCTCCCTCCTCTGCACCGACTTTTCCAGGCAGGATGCTTATTCCAGCGGCCTTTTGCATATCATCTTCATGGCCCGTCAGAGCAGCTTTTCAATAGTGGGTGCATTTGTTTTCAAGCAAGGCAAGAATCCTTCCCTAAGTACTGTCCTTGAGTGCGAGGGCCGAGACATTCAACAGCAGGCCAGTTCTGTCTGCGTGGTGCGGAGTCCTGTCAGTGCCTGGCCCAAAAACAGGCTGATACGTTGCAGGTTTTATCTTCAGTAAAGCCAAAATGCTTGGCTCTTGTTTGAATTTTCATCCATGGCCAAATTTCCATAAGGAGTTTTAAACTCATAATAATTGATCACTCTGCACACTTGCTGTCCTGCATTTTTGAAGACCCTGCCTTCACCCTGGGCGTGAAATGCCTCTCTCCTCCTTCCTCTGGCTTCACGGCGCTCACTGCTCCTCCCTGATGTCTGAGCATCTCGGTGAAGCAGACTGTCCAACCTGAGCCTGAGCTGTGTCCGCTGCTCAGTTCTGACCAGATCAGGCGGGACACTTGAGGATATTTCCATGGGGGGCTGGAGATGGCTTAGAAAGGGCCAAGCTACAGAGAAGAAGGAGCCAGGCCTGGAAGCGTCCCACCTAGGGTTTCCTGTGGAGGAGAAGTGACAGAAGTGTCTGCTGTCTTATTTTGCCCCGGATCCACCCCCCCCCCCGGGCATCGCGGCAGCCCTGGGCAGACGGAGCGGGGCGCGCGCTGTGGGGTCCGGAGCTCAGGCAGCGCCCCCCTTGGTGGGAGGGGCGGAAGCAGCCTCCGCCTTCCCTTCCTTGCATCCTCACCGGCTGACGAAACACAGGAGGTAGAAATAGAGCCTTGTGTGGAACACGCTGCTGGACCACAAGGAAAACCAGCACAGACAGTGACTGTCACTCCTCAGAGGCCCTCTCTGCCGCCTCTTCATTTGCCCTTGGATCAGTGTGTGAAAAAATGCTTCTCGCTGATACTCAGGGCAAATAATCAGGCCAGCTCAGCCAGGCTAAGGAGTGAGTGACTGAATGGCCCCTGGAGGATGTGCCGCGGTCCTGGGAGGGAGGAAGAGGTCAAGGTCCACTTAGTTCAAGCCAAAGAAATCTACCCTGGTCTACACAGGCTGCTGTGACAAAACGGCGCAGACCGGGAGGCTGAAGCAGCGCTAGTTTGCGGCTGACTGTTTGGGGGCCTGGCATCCAACATGAGGCCATGGGCAGGGCTGGTTTCTCCTGAGGCCTCCCCTGGCTTGCAGGTGGCCGTCCTCCCCCGGGCCCTCCCCTGGCTTTCCCTCTGTGTGTGCTCCCCCTGTGCCATTCCTATTGGATTGACGTCATTTAACCTTAATTACTTCCTTAAAGGCTCTATTTCCAAATACAGTCATGTTGGGGGTTAGAGATTCAGTATATGAGTTTGTGAGGGACGCAAGTTAGCTCCTATCAGAAGGAGATGCCACTGAGAACATGTCAGGCATCCAGACATCGGACTAGAAGGCTAAGTTTTAGGCTCCATGAGCCGAGGGGTGGGAGGGAGTGGGGGAGACTTCTCAGCCGCAGTACGAAATTCCTCCTCCCAGGGCGAGCCTGTGCTGTGCGCCGGGGTGAACTCCTAAATGCCCTTGGGCACAGCAGAGGCTTTCAACATTCTCATTTAAATACACTGTGCCACACTGTTCTAAACGTAATTTCAGCAGATAACAGATGAATATATAATATATATATATATATATCAATCAAAACAAATATTAACTATCCTAGTAAAATGAAAATAAAGAAAAATAATAAAGTAAGGTTATGAGAAAATGATCAAACTACAGAAAAATAAGGCAGAGAGATTTTATATAATTACTGACAGTTTCCACCAATGTTCTAAGTCCCTGATAATCAAGGCAATGGGAAAACAGGTCCATCACAAGGTTTGGATTGTTCACAGGGTTTACTGTAGACTCCGTGAGGATTTATCGTGTGTGCCATTGACCTTCCCAGCACTCTTCCCAGTGCTTGATATGTAGCTGGTGCTCAGCAATATACACTGAAGAAATTAAACATTTGATAAGTGCATGATTTTATGTGTCAATTTGACCAGAACATGTGATGCACATTTAGTCAAGCATCATTTGTTACTCTGGGTGCGTCTGTGAGGATGTTTCTGAGTGAGACTAACATTTGAATTAGTAGACTGAGTAAAGCAGATTGAGCGCCATAATGTGGGTGGGCCTCATCTAATCAGTTGAAGGCCTGAATAGCAAAAAAGGCTGTTATCCTCCAGTTCAGAGAGAATTCCTCCCCGCTGAAAGCCTTTGGACTAAGACGGCTGCTATTTTCATGCTTTCTGACTCAAGCTGAAACATCAGCTCTTCCTAGGTCTCAAGCCTGCCATTCTTCAGACTGAAATCACACCGTTGGCTCTCCTGGTTCTCAGGCCTTTGAATCTGGACTGGAACTTACACCATGAGCAGCCCTGGGTCTCCCTGCACATACCCGGCACATTTGGTGACTTGCCAGCCATCACACATGCATGAGTCAACTCCTTATGATAAATCTTTATCCAGATAGATAGGTAGACAGACAGACAGACATATCCCTGGAGAATTCTGACTAGTACAGTGAGTTAACTCATTTTTCAGTAGCAAGGTTGGAGGGAAATTTCTCCTGCAAGTCTAAAAGAACACATAGTAATGTAGCAAAACTCATGTCAAAACCACGGCCATCATAGATTAAAAAGAAGTAGTAAATGAGTTTCTCAATATTTAGCGTGCCTGTGAATCATCTGACACGTATGCGTCTTATGAAGATTCTCATTCAGTAGATCCAGGGTGGAGCCCGAGAGTGCATTTCCAACAAGCCCTGAGGTGCTACAGCTGCACAGTTTGAGTCGTGAGCTCTTGGAGCATCTCTCAATGCCAATTACAGAGATGAGGATGGAGAATTTATAGGGGTCCTCTCCTGCTGGAGCTGCCTTCCCTCCCACCCTCTCCGTACCTGGTGTGAAGGACCAGAATACCCAGAGCTTCAAGTAGCCCCACTGTTCTGAATATAGCTCTCCCTTCATTCATTTATCTCCCGCAAGGAGTTCCCATGGACCGCTCAGCTCTCTCATACCGTGGCTACAAATCTGAGGCTCCTCTGGAGCCCTCTTGAATTGCATTCCCACATTATGTCTATGGTGTGGGTGCAATCTCGACTCCTCTCCTCTTTCCATCAATCCTATCCAATCTGTGTTCTATTTCCCAAGATACCTCAAAATATCTGGCCCACTGCTGGCTCCCTTCCTTACTTTTAAGCAAAGTTTCACGTTCTCTGCCAATTCAATGGGTATTTGGGGAAGGAGAAGTAGTTACAATGTTCAGTCCACTTTCTTGATCCAGCAACCTGGACGATTTTCAAAGGCTCTTCATGTGGTTCTTAAATATTATGCTGAATCAACAAGGAAAATGTTGCCAAACTGAAAATCTTGTGCAGTTGGCTGCCTCTCCACCATCGCTCAGAACTAGGGTACACAATAAAATGATAAGACATGCAGGGTATTTTTAAATCTTTTTTTTATTGATGTATAATATGCATTTAGAAAAGTTGTACAAAGCCAGCAGGACTCAGCTCAATGAATTTCATAAACTGAACACACCCATGTAAGTAGCACCCAGCTCAAGAAATTAAATATGAAATAAGAGCTGGGAAGGCTGCTCTGTCCTGTGCCCCCTCCCACTCCTTCCTTTCTCCCAAAGGTTAAACTCTATCTCTGTTACGCAGATCAGCGTATTTATGTAAATTAAATCAAATAACATGTGCTCTTTTGTGCCTGGCTTCTTTTGCTCAACATTATCTTTGTAAGACCCACCCATATTTCATATGCAAACTTGCTCATTTTCATTCTCGTGTGGTATTGAATGTGTAAGTCAATCACAGTTTATTGGTTCTAGTCTTTTTTGAACAGCTTTATTGAGATGTAATCCACATACCATATGATTCACCCATTTAAAATGTACAATTCAATATTTTTAGTGTAGTCACAGGGTTGTGCAACCATCAGTAGAATCTAGCTTTAGAATATTTTTGTTTTCATTAAAAGAAACCATTAGAAGTCAGTCTTCATTTTCCCCCATGCACTCTAACCCCATCCATCCCTCAGCAATTCCTAATTTGCTTTCTATCTCTATAGATTTGCCTCTCCTGGATTACTTACAAATGGAATCATACAATAGATGATGTTTTGCCATTGGCTTTTTGCACTTAACATAATGATGTCAAGGTTCATTATTGAATATATCAGTTCTTCTTCCTTTTCATCACTGAATAATATTCCATCATATAGATATACCACTTTTTATTTATTCATTCACTGGTTGATGAACATTTGGCTTGTTTATAATGCTGCAGTGAAGTTTGCATGCAAGGCTTTTTTCTTTTGTTTTTTTTTGCATGCAAGTTTTTGAATGGACATATGTTTTCATTTTTCTTAGTATATACACAGAAGTGGAATTAGTGGGACATAGGTAACCCTGGGATAAGCCCTTTTGGGAATTATCAAACTGTTTTACAAAGTGGCTGAACCATTTTACATCCCCACCAGCAATGTATGAGAAATTTTGACTTTTCCACATCCTCTCCAACACTTGCTACTGTCTGCCTTTTTGATTACCAACATTCTAATGGGGGTGCAGTAGTTTCTCACTGTGCATGTGGTCTGCATTTCCCTATCGACTAATAATGTTGATCATATTTTCATGTGCCTATTGGCCATTTTATATCTTCTTTGGAGGGATGTCTATTCAAATACTCTGCCCAATTTTTAATTGGTTATTTGCCTTTTTAATGTTGCACTGTAAGAGTTCTGTGCATATCTGCATACAAGCCCCTGAGCAGTTATATGATTTTCAAATATTTTCTCCCATTCTGTGGGCTGTTTCCTCACTTTCCTCATGGTATTATTTGTATCATCAAAGTTTTAAATTTTTATGTAGTACAACTTATCAATTTTCTCTTTTTTCACTCATGTTTTTGGTGTTATGTTTAAGAAACCATCATGTGATACAAGCTCACTAAAATTTAGGTCTATTTCCTTCGAAGGGCTTTATAGTATTAGTTCTTACATTTAGGATTCAGTTTGAGTTAATATCTTATTTTGTATGTTGTGAGGTAAGTGTCCAAATTAATTCTTTTGCGTGTAGATAGCCAATTTTCCCAATACTGTTTGTTGAAAAGACTATTTTTCTCAAATGAATGGTCTTGGCACCCTTGCCTAAAATCAATTGACTGTAAGTATATGGCTTCATTTCTTGATTCTTAATTCTATTCCACTGATTATACGTCAATCCTTATGGCAGTATCATATTGTCTTAATAATTATATCTTTGTTGTAAGTTTTGAAATCAGTTAATTGTGAGGCTTTCAAGTTTATTCTTTTTCAAGATTGTTTTGGCTGTTCTGGGTCCTGTGCATTTCCATATGAATTTTAGGAAAAGTTTGTCCATTTTTGTAAAAATGGCAGGTGGGATTTTAAAATGTTGAGTTGAATCTGTAGATCAATTTGGAGAGTCTTGAGATATTAACAATATTAAGCTTTCTGAGGAATAACTTACTATACATCATCTGTTATATTTTTAATTTATTTTGTGAATGTTTATTAATGCTAGTATACAAGAACTTTCCTTCTTTTGTTAAGTTTGTACCTAGATATTTTATTCTTCTTGATATTACCGTAAGTGGTATTGTTTTTTTAATTTCGTTGTCAGAATGTTTGTTGCTACTGCATAAAAATGCAATTGAGTTTTGCATATTGATCTTATATCCTGCTGAAATGCTGAATTTATTAGCTTACTAATAGATTTTTAGTGGAATCCTTAGGAATCTGTAGGATTTTCTATTTACAAAATCATATCAACTGAGAAAAAATACAGTTTGACTTTTTTTCCAATCTGGATCTTTTTTTTTTTTTTTTTAAGCACTGAATTGCTTTGTCTAGAACTTCCAGTACAACATGAAATAGAAATTGCAAGAGTGGGCATCCTTGTCTTATTCTTAACCTTTAATCTAGGTTATTATAATTTCCAATCCTTGGTCTTTTTAGTTCTATGTCTTTATTGATATTCTTTTTATGGGACAGTGTCACCCTATTTTCCTTTAATTTTTAAAGCATAGATTCCTTTGGCTGTTACTTGTAGATATTTATAATAACTGCTTTGAAGTCTTTCTCTGCTTACTTCACCTTCGTGGGCAGTTTCCATCGTCTGCTTTCCACCCCATCTATGGCTCATACATTCCTGTTTATTTTCATGCCACACTTTTTTGTTGGAAACTGGTGGTTTCAGATGACATAATGCAGCAACTCTGGATCCTGACCCCCTTCTCAGACGTGGCTGTTGTTGGCTTGGTCATTAGTTTTTTTTCTTTACTGATATGACTGAAACTAAATCTATTATATCTCTTTTCTTTGCAATATGCTGTTTCTCTTATTTGTGCTCAGATTCTTCCCCATGATTTGTATCTTTTAGCCTTGTTATCAGAGAGTACCCCTAGGTCAACATAAGCCACCTGTTGGTCGGAGGCTGTGCTTAAGTCCTCTCGGCCAGGCCCGTGCTTCTCCCTCATCACTGGGTGAGCGTGCGCTTTGACACTGTGATCACAGATCGGGGAGCTCGCCTGGTTTTTGTTGTTGTTTGCCCCATGTTCCGCCAGGGACTAGGAGCTGGGAGCTTTCCTCTGAGATGACCCCTAAGAACGTGCCGTCCCGGGCAGACACGCAGTCTTCCAGGCTTCCAGGGCTGAGTGTGACTTCTCTTAAGCCTGGCTTAGCAGGAGCAGCCCCGGGTCGCGTCTCCGGTGCCCTGGGGTGTGGGCAGAGCTGCCGTGCCGGAGACTCTCCTGCCCCGTGCTGACAGCTCTGGCTGCTGTTTGGGGAATGCTTGTAGGTCTGCCCCACGTCCTGGCCTCTCTTCTCCTGGTTCTTTCTATTAAGCTTCTGGTCGCAGTCATTTACACGCATCTGGGAGCCACCAGCCTACTCTGCATTAGTCTCCACCAAGACCTCCATTCTTTCTGACAACACCCTTAGGGATGGACTTTTCCCATCCTGATCCAAATGCCCAGTCTCCTCAGGCAGAGCTGGCTCTTCGTCCTCACAGACTGCCCTTTCCCTTTAGGCAAAGCCCCGGCGTCACTGCACCAGCGCTGTGGGTGTGGGTCTACTTTCCCCGGAGCGACATCTCTCTCTGCCATGGGCATGAGGGAAGGGGCAACCGCTGGTTCCCTTGGCTTGCCCTTCCAGATGGGAAACCTCTGCCTTAAAAGTAGCCAGGGCGGCAGCCCTAGGAGGCCCAGGCGTCTGGCCCAGCAGCAGGGCCGGGCTGGGGAAGAGAGGCTGGTCATCCCCTCCCACCTGCTCCAACAGCTTCTTCTGCACATGGTGGGGGTGGTGATGGATCCTGCTGTCTGTGCCCCCTGCAGTCCAGCTGTGGCTCCAAACTGTGAGCTGGGGGAGAAGAGGCTCCTTTTGCTGCTCCCACCCAAGGGAGAGCTTCTGGGGCCTGGAGCTGGGCCAGAGTAGCCAGGGGAGCAGGTTGTGGCCCCAATACCACAGATCCTTGCTGATGATATGAAGATTTAGTAGATTTTCTTGAATGAGTGTTTTCCCATTTGCTGTGTGTGCTTAGCATAATTTCCAGAGGCTTTAAATGATTGGTTCTTTACAGGATTTTTTACCAGTTAGTTGTTCCTTTGCTGGGAAGACGTTCTCCCGAGCTCCTCGCCTGGCCCACTCTGGAAGCTCCACCCCTTATCTGCTCTATCCTTGCTGGCTGTTTGGTTCCTGCCCTTCTGGTCCTATTACACAGTAATGAGCCTATGACCAGCCTCACGTACACTATCTGACGGGCAGACGGACAGCTTTGTGCTGAGTATACACCTAGGGGTGCCTTATGTGGTGACAGGGGTGCGAATGCTCAGTTTTAATTGTTAATATTATAGAAACACTTTCCAAAGTAACAGCACACATCACACTCCCAGTGTAGCTCCTTGGCAGTCTTCTCATAGATAGTGTTTCAGTAGATTAAAAAGTTTGAAAATTTTAAATACTCAGTTATGAGCCAAAATCCAAAAAGTGAATGGAAGAACATAATATTTTTTTCAGCATATTGTTTTTAAAATGAAAAAATAAATGGTACTTACAGTTTCTACGTCCAAATACCTATTGCCATATATCCAACACAGAGTGAGTCTAGCAAAAAAAGAAAAATAAAATCGCCTTTTCCCTTCAAAACTCAGTTGATGATATAAACTAGCTATTTATTGAACAATTACCTCCAGGGGTCTGCCTGGCCTCACCAGTTTCACACCACTCAGTGTTTATTTAAAAAGAAGAGCTGCAGCGTCTCTGCCCCATGTGCTCACACAGTAGTCATGGGCTCTCAAGCTTCTTCCAGGTCCTCCCTCTTCACTTCCTTCAACATTATTTCCTTTTTGCAGATTCTGAGAAGCTGGCTTTTTGTGTCTGGGCTATTTTTTCTTCAGCTGTGACAGGATCCACTTCCTCCGTTCTGACTCCTGGAGCTCCTGAGACGTACATTAACATGCTGGTTCATCCCACTCCTTGCTGTCATCGATACAGGATATGGTGGCTGACTCTCTGGCGTCTATTCTCGAATTTCCCTGACGCAGTGCATGTTGGAGGACTGGGCTCAGATCAAGTTGTGGGGGTAACTGGTCTGCGAGTCATTTCTTCCCCTTTGCCAATGAGCTCGTTCATATTGGGCATATGACAGAATCTGGGCTAACGAACTATGAGAAGAAGTTGCTAGAGGCTTCTTAAGAAAAGCTACAGCATCTTTCACGCACTCTGCATTAAGCACTTTAGGTACCATGGCCCCTTTAAGTCTACAAGGGTCCCCACAAGGCAGGTATTACCATCTCCATCTGACAAATGAGAAAGCTAGGGTCCAGAGGGCAGGACCTGGTGAGCATCACACCAGCCATGCCTCACTCAGAACAGGCTGGTGACACTGCACCTGCCTCTTCCTGGTACGGTGGATGGAATCCTTCATTTGCGGTCAAAAGACAACGCCCTTCGGCAGCCATCAGACTGCAGAATGAGTATGTATCCTCACCTCCCTTTCTTCATCCATAAAGTGTAGACCAGGATAACACCCTCAGACTATTTCCCAAGGTTTCCTTGAGGACCACATGAGAGAGGATGCACATCAGAGGCTTTGAAAATAACCGGACACAACACGCGATGCTCTGGGTCCAGCTGGCCCGCGGACACTCCCTGACCCTCACCATGTGGTCTGGCGCTGACTTTAGTAAGTGGGTATCTTCAAGAAGTAGCTCTTCCTTGTGAGATATGAGTGGGGAAGTGCACACCCGAAGGCACACAGTTAAGGCCAGAAGTGTTCACCAGCCCAGAAATAACAAAAGGAGGTTTCGCTGATCCCATTCAACACTGTTTTTCCTTTTTAATCCACGTGCAGGCAAGGCTTTGGCAACGTTAGGTTTATCTTCAGTGTTGCTGGTGACACTTAAGTGTCTAACCTAGAATGTAAATAATTGCCACAAACCACTCAGCTTCAGTCACGCCGGCAGGGCCCCACACTTCATACATCCTGTAATTCAGTCCTTCTCACACTTGCTTCGGGACCTTTTCACGGGGTCTAGCGGAACATTTTAACATACAATCGTAACAGAAAAAAAAAAAAATTCGCCTAAGATTGTTAGAAGAAAGCCTTGAGATCTCCAGTTCTTCCTGAAGTTGGTAAATACAAAGAAAGAAGCTTTCAGTGAGCTGCCCTGGGGCCCGCAAGGAGGACCAGCAGCAGGAACAGCCCAGCGGTTCGGCCCAAACCCCGGGGACCCCGCAGGTCGGGCCTACGGGGAGCGAGCGCGCGCGTGCGCGCGCCGCCAGGCGGGTCCTGGTCCTGAAGCTGCGGCCCCGCGGCGTCGCCATCCCGGGCTCCAGCCTGGGTGCCGGGGCTCACTTCCGCTGTCGTTCTGGGACACTGGCCAGCCTTTCCTGCCTCTGCGCCCTTGTGCTGGCTCCTTGGGGAAGTCACTTCCCAGAGACTCAAATAGCGCATCCCTGATACAACGTCTCAGCGGTTCCCCGAGCCTGCAGGCGGGAGGCAGGGAAGTGATGTCTGCGCGCCTTCCAAGCCCTGCCGGAGCCTCTCATCGTCCTCACCGAACTCGTCCCGTCCCCACCCAGCCAGCTGCCAGTCACCCCTGCAGGCTGGCACCGGGGTGCCCTGCCCCGGGCAGCTTCCTTTAAGACTCACCAGCTGGCTTAGACCGGCTTAGACAGCTCCTGATACGTTATGCTAATTTTCGCCCTAACAATTTTTCATTAGAGCCACATGCCTGCCTCTGCAACAAAAATTTGAGTTCCTCTTAAAAAGGGGACATTTTTTGGGTTCTTTAACCCTTTCTCTTAGCAGACTGCGGCACCTCTGTGGAATGTCGGTGCTTGTTAAATTACTGATGAATTCACAAATGAGAAACTGGAAAGATGGAGTATTATTTTTCTAATGATCATATCACTGTATTTGATGTGGCCATTTGTATCCGTTTAGTGTCAAGACATAGTAGGAAGCGAAGGTATGGTGTCAACTGTATGACATGCTATTGATAGATGTGATAGACGTGGATGCTGTGGGTAGATATTTATCCTGAAATAGGTATCACTGTACACTGCACTAATAAAAGGAATTAAAATGCACCATGCACTGCTCCAAGGCCTTCACGAACAGCAACCCATGAACTCCTCACACAGCCCTATGTGGGATGCGGTATTATTTGCCTCAATTTTCAGATGAGGAAACAGATAGCGAGGTTAACCAACAAGTTCAAAGAGCTAATGTGTCAGGATTGGAGTCCAGGCAGTCTGTGCTCAGGCCCCCCACTCTTCACAGCCAGGCCAGAGATCCACAGAGGGTCCTTCTCAGCATCTTGAACCTTTTTCACACCCTCTTTGGGACAACTGTCTGACTTTATCAAAACTGTTAATCATATTAGATTTTGCCTAATAGATTGTGAGTTCTTCAAGAGTAAAGACTGTATTTCCCAGCACCTTTCAGAGTGCCTGGTGCATAATAGGTGCTGGGTTTTTGTTTGTTTGTTTGTTCTTGTTTAATGAGTAGAAGATTGAAGATTCTCTGGATTGTGGCATCACCACGCACAGCTGGAAGAAGCTCAAGGTGAGTGCTGAGGGCTGGAAATGCCCAGATGTTCAAACCCCAGTTCCCCAGCCCTGCCACCAGGATCCCTGGGTCCAATGAGATAATAAAAGCTGTTTAATCAAAAATGTCTTGTTGAATGTCTAAGACACAGAAAATGTGACAGTTATGGCCCCTTTCACATTGAGTAAATAAATTATGTTATGGTCCACCCACCAGTGGACATTTATATCTTGGTTCTACGACTACAAATTAATTCTTAGCAACCTTCTCACTCAAACCTTCATATGAGGTAAACTTATGGAATATAAAGATGGTTTGAGTTTGCCCATAAGACTGTAATTTAAAAGTCATTCTAAGAGTAAGAGAAAGAGGAGAGAGAATGGAAGGAGGGAGGGAATGGCCAAGTAGCTATATGAGTAAAGGAAAGTTTCCTGGGATTGGAGAGGGTACAACCAAGGAATGGTCTTGCAAGGGATGAATACCACATGCACAGACCACGATCATCTGCAGATTCGGCCCCCAGATGAAGAGGGTGAGAACAGGGAGCCTGTGCTGGTGATTCAGGACAAGGTTTCTAAAGCCCACAGCGAAGAGACTGAATTCCCAAACCTACTGTAGGTTAGTCTTCTAAGCCTTGCTTTGGCCAAACCTTGGATTCCCTCATAAGTTCTGAATTTAGTGAATTTAAGTGCACGTGGACTTTAGGAGGCTTTGAGCTGGGCCAAACATCGGTTGTCATATTTGAAGCTTTTTGAAGATACATTCATTTATCTTAAAGTGTAGGTGTATAAACTTTCAAGAGACCTAAATGGCTGTATCTCACCCATTTAGGGTCCAGCGGCTCCGAGGAATCTGTGTAACTCAGTCTCTCATCTCCATGTAGGTTGACTTCCAAACCACCCAGGGTTGAATATCTTTCAAAGTCAGTTGGCATCAGCAGATAGAACAAAGCCCCGTGTCCTGGAACCTTTTCCATTTTCTCTCAGAACATCAGGGCTGTGCAGCGGTCACCTAACTTACCCCGGGGAGGTGAGTGAATTTCCTCACTAATATATCTTTCCAGCATCCTTTTTCCATCTCTCCACGTCTGCGGTCTACTCTTCTCCAACCCTTCCCCAAATTTACTCTTTACCTGCTACAAAGGGGAAAACGTACAAGAATATTTACCAAATCTTTGGAATTAAAAAAAAAAGATGGTATTAAGTTTAGTTCAGTAAATATTTGTAAAGTCTCTGCTAAGTGCCTGACACTAGAAGAACAGAAAAATTGACAAGGCATAGCCCCGGCATGATGTATAAAGAGGTAAGAACAAATATACAGAAACCACTAAAACGAGAGTAAGAATTGTAACGTTCTCACTGGGAGAGAAACCATAAATGTAGGCTTGTGTTCTTCAAAGCTTGGCCCTTGGATCTGTTGCATCCGAATCAGCTAAATGTTTATTCAAACAGATAATTGGGGGTCCACTCTAGACTTAGCAAATGAGAATTCCCAGCGTCAGGACTCAAGAATCGGCTTTCTTACCAAGAGAGGAATCTAGCAAAATGGAATGTGTTGTTCTCTCAATGACCTACAAGAGTCTGAGGTCTGTCTTGAAGGCAGAGGAAAGGACGGATGGTTAAGATGTCCAGAATCTGAGCTCTGAAAGGCATTCTTTGCAGAAGGAACACCGAGGCAGAGGTAACGTGAAAAGCCCTGCGAAGCATGTTGGGAAATATTTCATGTTGGCAAGGGCGCAAAACAGGCAACAATCTGAAGCCTGAATTTTTGTCTTCTGCCCTGGTCCAGGTGGGTACCATTTGTTTCCAGGCTTCTAAAGGAGAAATCCACACTTCTGTTAAGTTTTGTTAAGCCTCTTATCTCATGAGGATATTCAATTTCTTTTTCACTTACCTTTGCTTCCTCGCATGACTATAGTGAAAACAACTCAAGTTTTTTTCAATTAAATCAATCTTATTTAAATTCTGGCTCCATCACAGATTAGCTCCATGGCCTTGTGCTCAGTCAGCCATCACCTGTGAGCCTCAGTCTGTGCACCAACAAAGAGGCATAACATGGACTCATTTTTGTGGGGGCTCAGCAGGAGGGCACAGCCAGAGCATGGCCCCACCCCCCAGCCCCTCTGCAAAAGGAAGTCTTTCCACGTGTCACTGGGCTCCCGGGATGCTGGGCAACTGGTCTGCGTATTCTTGGCTTCTCTTTGAATTGAGTACTTCACCCTGTGATTCTAATCTTCCAATTCAACTGTCTACCTGGCAAATTTATGATACCCTTGAATTTCAACCTGTGAAGCTCTTTGAAGGTGCTGGGACAGCGCTGGGGCCTGTGCGCGGGTGGCCTGGTGCCAAGGCAAATGTTTAGTCTTGGCTGAGGGCTTGGCGTTCGGTTAGTGCTCGATGCTTGAAAGAAAATGCAAAGCTGGGGGCCTCTGTGGGAACGGAGCGGCCGGCTTCTGGGCCGGTGTGTTGCAGCCGCACAGGTGCACTGCCTCCCGGTGACAGGGGGCGGACGTTTGACCCTAGAGCCCGATGCCGCGTCCCGGGAGCGCCTGGAGTAGGAGCAGCTCTGACCGCGGGTGGCCCTGTTTGACTTGGCCGCGGGCCCCTGCGAACCTGGCGGCGGGCTCAGCCCAAAGGAAAACAGCTTTGACATTGACTCTCATCACCGCTGTGCTCTGGGCCACCTGTGGGTTTCACAGCCTCCCTCCCCTTTCCCACAGCATCCTGGCCGGTTGGTTTTCATTCCCAGAAAAAAAGAGAGCCCGGGGTGCTCTTTGCTCCATCGGTGTCTGCTCGGGGGCGGTGCCTTAAGGCACTCACCTGCGCGCACCCCTGGGCGTGGGCGCGGGGCCAGCTGCTCCATCAGGAGCCTTTGTTAATTCTGGGTCTCTCTCCTGTTTCCAGGCATCTATAAATACACACGTTCTACCGCAACGGGGAAGAGACACGTTCATTAAGCACCTGCTTCAAGCCAGGTGCTTTCACACACAGAACCCTGTTTAATCCTCAAAGCGGCTCCGTGAGAAAGGAGTTCATCTCTTCATGTATTTGCTAAAGACGGTCAGGTGACATGGCAGAGGAGCCGAGATTTGGGTCCGGCCTTCTGACTCCAAGTTCATGATCCTTCCATTTCCTTTTAACACGTTCTGGAATGAGCAGCCGGCAGGGGCGAGATACAAGGGTTCCCTCCCAGGTCCTGACGTCGGCTGGCCAGAGACAAAGCCTTCAACCTCCTCAGTGTCTCTGACTCTCTCTTTATGAAATGAGGGGCCTGCACGCGCTGCCTTCGAGGGTCATTCTGGTTTTAACATTCATCCCGGGCTTGCGGACTGTGTACACCAGAGACCAGACGCGGGGCCGGGGCGTCCTTTGCCGCCAGCAGTCAGTCCCTGCAGGAGAGAGCTGCCTGTGTCCAGGGGCAGTAGTCTTGCTGGGATGGATGGAATTCCATCCAAAAGCAGTCACACGGCTCAGTGAAGACGAAGGTGTAGATGGGTCCCTTTCTATCCCAGGACAGACACACAGTCTTTAATAAAGGTGATTTGTACAGGGGGAGAGGCAGCACACTGATGTTTCCAATAACAGGAACATTGGCGCCTGGCTCATGCCAGACTCTGGGGTCTGTTTGTTATGAACATCTACTGACCCACATCACCTTCACGACACTAGGAGAGAAATGTCCCTGTGTTCCCCGTTTCGCACACACGAGGACACAGACGTTCAGAAAGCGCACACACAGCTCGTCTGGGAGGAGCTGGGATTTGAAGCCCGTCAGTCACTCTTAACTGTTACATTCAGTGGCGCTTTGCAAAGGTGGATGGATGGGACCTCCTCGTTAGGGAACTTGCCCTGCCTTTTGAAACAGGAATCAAATGAATGGTGATTGACTGGCCACGCCCCCTGTGGCATTTCACTTAATTCCCACAGCAGCACTTCCGATAGGTGACACCTCGGGGGAACCCTGGGTAAGAAGTTAGCAAGGGTCTGTTAAGAGCAGTGCAGAGATTTCTGACCTCCTGTCACCTTTCCGACCAGGCACCCTGTGCTCTCCTCACCAGCAGGCTGCTGGAAGCACGGCAGGGTCTCTGGTCGACCCTCCCTCCGCCCCGTGCTTGCCCGCCTGCTCCTCCTCGGAATTAGAACGGAGAATAGACTGATCACTCGTGCAGCCTTTGCTGCTCATTCTTATTCGGGGACGGTACTTCAGTTACATAGTGCAAATAAAGAACGTTAAAAATTATTTTTTCTAAGAACAGATTAGATCTTTAGCTTTTTAAAACTTACATGGTTATCAAAGGAATAAAGCCAACTACAAAATATAATGATTATATGATATCATAACATATATGACAATAATTAGTACATAAATGAAAACTAAAAACTGTGCAGTATACTGTTTATATGTATTTACATGCAGTATAATGTATATGCGCAATCGAACTGTAATAATTCTACATAATAAAACTGGGGGGAAAAGAATTAAAAAAAAGAATGTTAAAAATAATCCTACACAGAGTAGCACTTATAATTATGTGTTTTAATTATTGCTTTATATGTCACTTTCTCCACTAAGCTATGAGGCGCTTGAGTGCAGAAGACACGGCTTTCGCGCCTGCGTTCCAGACCCTAGCACGCCGGTCCCTGCATCACTGCAGGGGTTGCGTGGCCACAGTGCCCCTCTCCTGCGTTGTGAGCAGGTGCTTGTGACGCCCCAGGTTAAACAGGAGGCAGCGAAACAGAAACTATGTTCCCGTTGCCAGGTGGGAGCCGCAGGATCTGATTCTTCTCCTTGAGACCGTTTGGAATAGAACTGACTGTTTGCCCAACGGCATCGGGAAAAATCTAGAGCTGGAGGACCAGTGTAGTCGTCCGTTTCACACCGTATTAAGGGGGCAGGAAAGCGGGTGAGACACACGTTCAGACAGCGTTGTGGCGTGGGTTCTATTTACAGAATCATCCTGCTAATGAAGCAAAACTACCTTAGGTAACACAATGGTGGCTTTGGTGTTTAAGGCAACCAGAAAGGCAGAGGGAGGGAGAGGCTGCTGCGAAATAAGGCCACGTTCCCCGGCGTCCCCAGCTTCCCTCCCGAGGTGTGCCGAAACGGCGCCCGTCTGCTGGTTCAAACTCATTTTCTACTCGCTTCTCAACTCGTCGCTGCATTTCATGTAATCACATGTGGCTCTAACCTCTACTTACTTACTAAAATGCATGACAATCTGTTCAAAGAAACCCAAGTTAATCCCATTTGAAAATGAGGCACTTGCCAAATTGTTTCAACCTGGTAGGGAGGGGACGAATTCATCTTCAGGGCTGTTTGAGCCCCTGGAAATAGTCGACCAGATTTCACCAGAAACTAGTCACCTTCTTAAATCATCAAGAAATCAACCATGACCACGACAAAAACTGGAAAATGCCAAGCACTGGCATTAACACTGAGGCCGTGCGTTTCTCCTTGATTTCAGAAAGAAAAACATGCTTTTGGAAATGGTTAGAACACAGGTGCACAGGAAACCCAGTGGCTCTCACTCACCTTTTGGCTCCTTCCCAGGTCCTGTGTCAGCAGGGACTGTGGCCGCCCTGCAGATGAGGAGGCTTCTGATTTTAGTGAAACGTATAGGCAGAGATGAGTTTGGGATGGGTGTCTCCTGGCATACCCAGGACCCTCAGGAAAGGTCAGTTTAATTAAAAGTGCATCGTCTTTTCCCGTAAATATGGAAACCCAGAACATAAGGAAAGGGGTGTGTGTGTGTGTGTGTGTGTGTGTGTGTGTATGTGTACTTCCCCAGGACTAAGCATCTGAAGGCTGGATGAGATTACTGATCTGGAAGGACCATTAGCCTCTAACTCAGAGGTGCCTGTGCTGACTCTCCGGGCCTGACCTGCTTCCTAGAGTCGTGTTCCTGGGTCCCATCTCTGACTTGGCGGGATCAAAACCTCCAAGGAGATATTTGAGGATCAGTGTTTCTAAAAAACTACCAAGGTTGTTTTCATGCTTGTTTTGGTGTTGGCAACTCTTTATTTAAATCCTTTATTTTATAAGTGAGGAGGGGAAGACACAGTGACATTGGCAACATTCGCCCAGGGCCACCCACCTTGAGAGCGGTGGGTTCCGCGTTCCTGCCGCAGCTGCCTCCCCGGTGTCCCCAGGACCTCGGACAACACACACACACACACACTGTTTGCCTGACCCAGGTTTCACTTTGAAACCCTTTTGTTTACAAAAGAGGGCTCTCTTCTCCCTTGGCAGGCTGCCTTCTCTTCCACTACAAATAATGATTCCTTTCAAACAAAGCTAAGCTTGTCTAAAGCTTGGAAAATCCGTCCTAATCACAGTGTAGTTTCCTTCTTCTAAGTTCTCTGAAGAGCTTAAGCCGTCCTCTTGCCGGACTGCGGGGGTGGGGGGTGTTGCCACACATCGCAGTGTCGTCGTAAAGTAGCTGATGGAGTAATTTTATGGGCATTAATCCGCTTAATTTATTTCATTTGTCTAAAAATGTAAAAAATGTTTATTATGACCTAGGGCAGGGCCTGGCAAGTTTTTTCTGTCAATGTCAGGGAGTTCGTGTTTTGTCGGTCACATGGTCCCTGTGGAGACTGCACTGCTGCCTTTGGCGGACAACCAACAGCTGGGGATGGCACGAATGGGTGAGACTGAGTGCCAATAAAACTTTATTTACAAACTCAGGTGACGGACACACAAATGAGTGAGACTGAGTGCCAATAAAACTTTATTTACAAAAATCAGGTGATGGACCGGATTTGGCCTGCAGGCCACAGTTTGCTGACCTTTGGTCTAGGAAATCCAAAGGTGAAAAAAACAAACAAAAACAGAATGATTTTTCTCTAAGCAGTTCACAGTCTAGTTCAGATGGAAGTCCCGGATCTGAAGGAAGTGATTCAGAGGTTCAAGACAGCTACCCAGTTTCTGTATTAAAAGGGCCATGGAAAGGTCACTGCCAGACCAGGGCCCAGGGTTGCAGGGGGGAAGGTGGGCAGGGCTGGGGGCCGGGCCAGGGAGTTCCAGCCTCTCCTGGGGGTCCCCACTCCCCCATGGCCGAGCCCCCCCCCCACTCTGGGAATTATGGGAAGCCTCTTCTCCCTGCTATGTCCCTCCAGCTCCCTCTCCTGAGAAAGCTTACCATGGTGCTCCTTTTAAGAGAGAAACACTTAGGGGCACTAATTCTGTTGTTTCTCACAGAGCATGTATTGAAAGGTGCATTTGGATGTGAGAAGCACTGAACTGACGAGGGACATGGCTCTATCTGGGAAAGTCTGTTCATTTTCTCCTTGTTTCTTGTCTATAATTATTGTTTTATTAATGCAATTTTCAATGAACAAGTTATATTAATATAATTATTAATACCTTGCATAAGTTATTTTAGAACTAAGTTAATTTTTTGCACACACTGCCTTCTCGAAAACTACCTTTCTGCCAGGAGCTGCCAGCTTACCATTCTCCGTTCACTGATGCTTCAGCCACATTGGCCCAACGATCTCCAGCCTCAGGGCATTTGCATCGCTGTCTGCTCTGCCTGGAACCCACTCCATGCCTGTATCTGCATAGCTCTCCACTCAATTTCCTGCAAGTATCTTCTCAAAGTCCACCTAATCAGAGAGAACGTCACCCACACTACTTTCCCTCCCTTTATCCTGCTTTATACTCATTCTCAGCACTGATTAAGCTCTGACATTACATATGTCCTTTCTTTTTCATTTGTTTATCTCAGTGAACTCACGTTACTAGGATGTATGCTAGAAAAAGTAGTTCCTGTTTACCGCTGCATCCTCAGTGCCTGGAGCAGTGACTCGCTGGCAGTAGACTGGCCATCCCTTTCTGTGGTTGAGGAAACTACCATTCTTGGACCTGTTGGGAGAAAAGGGAGTAGAAACCACTTAGCAATATTCATTGCAGTCCATCGCCTGGAGAAATCCATGAAAAAACACAGGCATAATGTTTTCCATAAGAAATGGTCCTAATTGTGCTGGTAATTGGTGAAGAGCTCCCTCTTATAAGTTAGTAAAGCCTTTCCCTGCTGTGGTGCATTTTCTTCACCCTCTTACAAAGTTCTTTCTGTGTCTGGTCACATGCAAACTAACGTGGGAACCCCTGGCCAACCTCCCAGCCCCTGCATTCCAGTTCCCCACCGTCCTTCCTCCGCCACTGGTCCCTAAGCCCTTGGGACAGGACACCCTCTCACCTGCGTGGGGTCTTCCCTGCATGCATTACTCCCTTTTGACCTCCTGCAGTGACAACCTAGCTTTTCTCTAAATACACGTGGGGCAAAAGGGAAAAAGCTGAATACTCTGTTCTCGAGGGTCCTTCGTGGGGGGAAGCTTCAGGGTCTGCGCTGGTGTGGTCCTTCTTCTGCTGGTTCTCTCCCTGTGCCTGCCAGCCCGCGACGCTGGGTGAGAACTAGAGCTCCGAGACCTCTCGGCGGGCGGGATGGGGAACGTATCAGATGGACTGTGAGTGATGTAACGACAACAGCCTCAGAGAGCAGCGCTCGCTGGAACGCTTCTCCTGGCCTTCACTCCCCAACCACCCAAGGCTTCAACTAATGTGATTTTGGAAGACGCTCGTGTTTCACAGCCCAAAACACTTGAAAAAAAAAAAAGTCAGAAAATTGACGTGGTGGCTTGGTTCTCCCCACCTCCCCAGGAGATCCCTCTTTAACAACTTACATATGTTCCCTTGTATTGTTTTACTTGCAAAGAAGGGAATTTGAACCTATGGAATTATTACAATTGTACATCAAGAAAACCCAAGTCTGAGAACGATTTCTGTCCACATCTTAAACTGATTTATTCAGTGGAAGGACCTGACCAGTGGGCTTCCCAGGTGACCCAGGGAAATACCGATTGTTCCCACTTCCATTTCCCTCTCACTAGAGCATTTCTGTTTTCTTCTGGGGAGAATAATTCTGCTAGAAATACTTCCCAGACCTTGGTAATCAAGTCACACCTAGTTTTGCTATATTTGTTCCATCTTTTTAGAAACATTATACACCTAGGAAGTTTGTCCGCATCACAAAATTGTCCAGAGACTAAAATATGATCTATAACAAGCAGTCACAGGAGTACCCCTGAATAAACTCTACTCATGGTGTTGTAATCTTACAGAACTTTCCAAGATGAATGCTAGATAGGGCTTGAGATTAAAAGGAGATTGATGTAAATACTTCATTTTCATTTAAATAAGATCAAGTAACTCTTCTGGAGAAATAAAATCATACATCCCTTACATTTGTATCCCAGTGGGCATGAGTTTGTTCTCCAGATCTGGAGTGGGTCCCGGGAGCCTGAGTTGGGTGTAGGTGTGGGGAGCAGGGAGGGGGTGCAAGGGAGGCAGGGGTGGTCGGTTTGCGTGGCTGGGAGCTGAGGGTCACCCAGGAGGAAATTCAGCAGCCAGCTGGATGGATCCTGGTCCATACCCCTCAAGGAACGCCAAGCGGAGCTCCACCTGGTGTACGCTCAGTGGAGTTGGACTGGCATTATTTAGCACGGGGCTGCCAGAGTATCAGCTTACTCGGACCTCCACGCTAGCCCACATGGAAAGCACGCATGTCAGCTCCTGTAATCCTGCTGGCTCCTCTCCACTACTCCCCGCCCTGCTCTGCAGAGGATTCTTTCTGGCCTTCTGGAAGTTACTGCAAAGGAAGGGTGGTGAGTAGGGACTGTGGACATTTGTCAACCCAGATGTCAGTGGACAAAGACATACTTTGGTGGCTTTGGCCAGAGGGAGGGCTACTGTGGTCAACAGATTCAGAGAGAGGAGGCAGGAGGCAGGTCGGGGTAGCGATGAGCTGCAGAGAGGGGAGAGGAGGAGAGAGCAGCAGTGGGGACCAGGGTCATCAGGTCCATCCTCCCAGCCTAACAGCCAAAGGGGGGCCTCCGGTCAGGTGGGCAGAGGCTGCTGGTCCTCCCTTCCCCCCAAGATGGCAGCAGCAAGGCCTGGGGTCGAAGACTCTCCACCATGTTCTCAGCTCCCCAACCCCTCCTCAGCCAGGCCTTCTCCCGAGGGAAATGCCAGAGGTCAAGGTCACTGCCCTTGAGACAACCAGAGTCTGCTCTGGAAAGAAGGCCACCAAGTTCAAGTCAAAGGACCCTCTGGTGTGCAGAGCACTTTCCAAAAGCAGACTTGGGACAGCAGGGCTGCTGGGGCGGCCCGATGCTCAGGGAGTGAAGCCGCTACCCAGGGACCCACAGCTGATGAGCAGAGGCCCAGATCTCACAGAGGTGAAAGGTCACAGAGATGACAGGCGATGGGCAGCGTCTGGGGAGGCCCCGCCCTAAATACGCAGGGCCCCGGGCAAGAGTAGAGAGAGAGGGCCATTAGTCAAAATATTCGACAGTTATAAAGCAAACCAACAAATTTTCTTTTTAATTTTTGTTTTGGGGCAGGGTAATTAAGTTTATTTATTTATTTTAATGGAGGTACTAGGGATTGAACCCAGGACCTCGTGCGTGCTAAGCACATTGCTCTACCACTGAGCTATATCCTCCCCACCTCGAGAAACTGTTAAATACAATAGATTTTATCTGACTACTTCAATAAATAAAACTTCATAATACAGATGAAAAATTATGTTTTTATGAAACTAAAATTCAGCAAAATATAAGAGATGATTACGTTTGTTTGATTATTATTACACACGTCTGGGTGATTGGCTGATGGCCTGATGATGTTTGAATATATAATAAGGTAAAAGATGGACAATTCATATATTATTGTTAAATAATCTCCCTTCATAAAGATTGCCTCAGTTTCCCTCCCAGGAACAGATGATGGTAATACTCATTTACCCACACCCCGAGCAATGCTGAATGTGTGGAGGGAGGTTGAACATTGCTCAATCTGGCTGTTGTAGGTTTTTTAAAATATTTGATCAAAATGCTGATTTTCTTGATACTTTTAGATGTGGGAAAATTATTTTTAATTTTGAAAAGGGTGATGGATGCTAACTATCAAAATATAACACAAAAATTTAGAACCTAAGTGAGTCCTGACGCGTAGAGAACTTGACAAATATATAAATGGAAGAAAATGGAGGCATAAACTAGACGTTGGGTATAAGAGGACATTTTAAGCGGTAAGCAAATGGGAGGTGTATCTGATAAATCATGTTGGGACAAAAGGCCACCAAGTTGGGAAAAATGTCATAGTCTTGTCTCATGTTGTATTCAGTTTAAGGCACAGAGAGAGATGAAAGTGTTGCTATGGCAAAAAAATTATTTTACTCATTCCTTTGAACTTTTTTTATATCTTTTTACTACTTCTCCAGCTAAAGCAGCTAGCGACTCTGTGGTGGGACTTCACTTGGGTGGTTTTAGCTGATTTTAACTAAAATGCTTCCAGTGTTTCTCCCATTAAGAAAAATGCTGGACTCTAGCTTGAGGTCCCTGTTATCATTTATAGTGGAGCTTTCAGTACGCAAATTCTTTTTTTTTTTTTTTCACTTCAGGAAAGTAATTGTTTTTCCTTCATAACATTAAATATCTGTATATACTAGTCTGTCCTGCTGCTTCTTGGGGACCTCCAATTGTACGTGTGTTAACTCTGCTTTTCTGGCCCTTCATGGCTATCACTTTCTTTTTATCCTTTTCTATTCTTTGCCTTTCTTTCTTTCTTTTTTTAACTTCACAGCTTTATTTCCAGCCTGTCTCTTGGTAGGTTTTGTGAAGTTCCACCTTTTATTTTTTTGATGCCTTTTTTCCCACCTTTGTTTTTGAGTTTTGCCAGCAAATGTTTTATTTTCTCCCATCAGCTTGGAGTTTCTTCCCTCAAGTCCTGCATTTCTGAATTGTGATCTTCACTCTCAGAATTAACTATTCCAACATCAACATTTTTTTGTTGTTGTTGTTGGTGGTGGTGTTGGTGTTTTTAATGGGGAAACATTTGGAAAATTTTTTCATTGCTACATGGCAAGTGATCATGTGCTGTCAATTTTTTTCTGCATTTATTTAAGTATTCTGTATCATTATGGCATCTCTTTTTTTTTTTTTTTTTTTTTTTTTACTAGCTAGCATTGAATAGGCTGGATTTTCTTAGATTCTATTTATAGGAATTTCTGAGTAGTGGGGGTCAGGGAGGAACTAGTACAGCAGAGTCATAATCCAAGGCTCACAGCTCAAAGGCTCTCTGGTTTCTGCTCCCACAAAAAACATTTTCCTTCTAATCCTATAAGGGAGCCAGGCTATACCTTTCCTTACCTTTTTGCCTGATTCAAACTAGGTTCAGAAACAATTCCATCACCATCTCTGCTCTTTCCACCGTCCAAACCCATCATTGCTACACCAGCGGCAAAACGTTCCCCTTTGCGGTTTCCTTCTTGTCTTCAGGAAGTGTATTTGGCTGGTCATTTCCAAGGTCAGCTGCTGCACTAGCTCTGAACTTCTCCTTTTCCCTTCCTCACACCAGAATTTCTGCATGATCTTGGGTCTTTTTGACAGGCTTTACATGTGTTTTAGAAATCTGTGGATCATATGTGTGACCAAGTTCCACTAAAGAAGGAGATTGTACTTTTTTTTATATTCTTCCTTTTGCTTTTGTATAGTTTCCAAGAGGAGAAAAGGAAGAATTGCTGACTTGATAGCTACATTCACTCACTTTCTTAAGTCCTTTTGACCCAGAATATTCTTCACGCATATCTTCTGTTGTGTAACACTCCATAGATTAAAAATCTGAATTCCTCTTGTCTGGAGAAAGTTTCATAAACTTCTTAGCCTTGTCTCCAAATAGGTGGTATAAATGCATCATACCCTCTGGTTCACACAAATGCAAATACATCTGTGACAAATAATAAGGACAACTCAATAATTCTCAACTTTACCAACTGTTTTGCACTAATATTTTCTTCTTCCATTCTCTTCTACTTATTTTTTTAATACTTGCCATAGTTCACTAAATTCAGTATGGTCCACTAGTAGCTTATTATCTTCTCTTCGAATACCTCTTATCTGGAAGATTTATTCACTCTGTACCTAATATTTATTGAGTGTCTCCCATGACCCACACACTGCACTGGGTGTTTTAATATGACTGTGCACAAGCATGCATTCAAATTATGATTTCTGTCCTCATGAAAGTTTACAGAAATGCCACCAAATGGTCAACAGAATTAATGACAATCATAAAGAGATGTATAATTACACCATAACTGCTTCACGTTTATATTATTTAACAGTTAACAAATAATTTGAAATTTTTATCTAATTTATTTTTAAAACATCTGCACCACTGGGGCTGAGATTACACTGTTTTTCAAGTAAGACTTTTTTAAGGGTCAGTGATTTTGTGACTCCCTCAAAATTACACAGTCAGGAAGTCACAAAACTAGACCAGAATCTTTGTGTTTTCATTCTTCATCATTGTCCTTTATGTCACAGTAACTAGAGAATCAATTAAAATTAGTAGCTGTCAAAGAGGTAAAATAAAGCTTTATTTGAAAAGAAGAAGTATCAGCAGTGCATAAAAATAACTTTCATTAATAGTCAATCATGAGCTCTGGGGAACATAGCTAAACATGTTTGAGTAGTTAAAAAAACAACCACAGCAACAGCAACACACGCACACACAGCTCACAGCTCGGTGCTGTTTAGGGTGGAGATCTTGTTAGTGACAGTTCTCGCGAGCATTGCTGTCAGCCGACAGTGGATGTGCTCCAGGTCAGTTTGGAAAGTTGACTGAATGATGCATCATGTGAACATGTCTGTACGGAAGGCAGTCTGGGGGCTACGGGGAGTCATGCACCATTTCTAACATTTGGAATTTGACATCCTCGAGAGGCACGGCTTTAAGCCCCACTTCTAGAGTCCTCGTCTCTTGGGAGTGTGAATCCCTGGATGAGCATCATTCTGGTGGAGACCAGCTCAAGACTCAGAGAAAGCTGACCACAAGCCCTCCAAGGACTGACCTGTTCAGAAGACAACAGGGACCCATGTTTCCAGGCAGAAGGTCGCTGTGGAGGAGGGCACTCGGCAGAGCCAAGGTCCCTCCATGAAAAATAAAGGAGGAGGAAGCAATGGAACAATTTTTATCAGAGCCTCTCTCGGAAGCACGACACCCTAATGTGGCTATTGGCCCCTTAGGCCCTCCTAGAACCAAATGTTTGCTAACCTCGTGAGGTCAGATCAGCCGTGTGTGCTGACTGCCCATGACTTGGCCTCTATCCTGTTTTTGCCTAAGACCAGTGTCAACCTCTACCAAACAGACACCCTTGAAAATTTGTAGCCCGTGACCTTGGTAGCTACAGCCAATCAGTGACCGTCTGAGACAAGCAGATTCCAGCCACATCTGCAAACTGAGCGGAAGGGTTGAACATAAGGAGGCTGTGAACGAAAACAATGAAGCAAAGATTGAAATGCTCTGCGGAGAGGGAAAACAAAGGCTAGACACAGGTTGTGTTTGCCTTTGGGGCGCCCGCATAATCAGCGCAGACTTCCGTGGGAACTTCCAGACGTAGCCCTGTGAATACAGCCGAATGCCGCTCATTTTTCAACTCCACCACCTGCGACCTGGAGGCTTGTCTTAAACTCCGGCACCGTGACTTTCAAGGGACACTTTAACATAGAGCTACTGGTCAACAGCTTTTTACCAGTGATCCAGCAGCACCATGGGGTGGTCCTGTCAGAGTGGAGTTCTTGTACTTAATTAATATAGTCAAAGACTCCATTCAGAATTCATTCATCCACTTATTCATTCATAGATCAGTTTGTTCTTCTAAGATATAATTTCACTGCTACATCTCCAGAGACAGAATCAGGGTCTGACACATCATACATATGCAATACATATCTTATTAAATAAATGATCGAATTGAGCAGATTAGTATAAAAACGTGTAGCTGAGATACAGGCAAGTCAAAAGGAATCCATTGCTGGTGGCCAGGACGCTGTGTGTGGGAGGCAGTCACAAAAACTCCATGACACAGAAATGGATGCACAAGTGCCCTCTCCTAGTGATGCTGTCCTGTGATCTTTCTTTTCCCCTTTGTGCTTTCAACGAATGTGAGTTTGCTGTTGCCTCTAAAATCCGTATCGGAGCACAGACCACTTTTGAACTCTCAACTGTGGTTCAAATTCCTCCTCTGAGGGGTCCCACAGGCTCCTCAATCTCAAGCGGGTAAAATCAAACGTGTCTTCTCCCCTCCTTCTCCCCCAGCAGCCCTCCCGCCCCATCGAACTGGTCACCACGCTTGGTGAATTCTGTTTTGTGGAGTTCCCTCACATCTTTACCCTTCTCTCCACCCCACAGCTGCTACCATAGTTCAGCCTCTATCATATCAATGTCACACCACACCAACTGCGGATCAGAAGCTCCAGTGGTTTTCTCAGTGATTTAGCTACAGATTGACCAAAATCCGTGTTCTTCCCGTGGGACTGACTGACCACCTGTGAGGGGCAAGTGAAGGTGCCAACCTCAGAATTTCTCAGGGGCTCTGGTTCTGAGGACTGGGCTCCCCTGGAGGACAGGACCTGCTTCGGGAAGACAAACACGAGAGGGTTTTCATGCCTGTCGAGTGCGGGGGAGGCAATGTCACGTCCACCTGAGTGAGGCTGGCCTCTTGCGCCTGCCCCTGCCCTGGAGGCTGCCCTCTGGCTGCATTTTCTGTTCCTGTCTCTCTTTGAACCCCTGTTTCAGCTTCCCGCTCTCCAGAGGGCTCAGCACGGGTCAAGGGGAACAGAGACACTGATGGGGACAGTTTTTCTGCCGGCCCAACGTGGGCCGGCAGAACCCATGTGTCTCTGGTTTTCAGTCTCCCCCACCACCATCTGCTTCAGAGCCAAGAGAGAGCAGAGGGGACCTAGGCCCTGGAGGTGGACACAGAGCACATTCTGCTCTGGGGCCTCCCTGCCTTCAGGAGGCAAGTTAGCATCGCTCAGCACTATGTCCCTAAGCAGACTGGCTGGCTGGGTGGGGACCAGCCACCTGTGTGGATGACACATCACCAACGGTCCTGCCCTGCAAGTGTGGCCTCACCGTGCTGCCAGGGACCTCAGCCGGTCTCCCCAAAGACATGGGCAAAACTTAGGGTACACCCAAGAATGCACTGTGTATCAGATTTGGCTAAAAAGCAGTAAACTTTCAGCTTGAGAACCTGTATCCCTTCCTAGATGAGCAAGAAGACACCAGCATCTCTTGCTAAAGTCACACCCAGCCCACATCCTCCCTGTCCTCCCACACGAAATCCTCTTGTCCCATCTGCACCGCGTGTGTGCACCTGCCTCCACCCACACCTCCCCCAGTCTCTACTTCCCCATGGCCATTTGTCTTTCACATATAAGTGAAGGATGCATACATATAGATGTAATAAATAAATATATATCTTAGATATATAATGCATAAATATGCATAATGAATAAATATATATCATATATAATGCACATACTTTAAAGGAAATGGGTGAAAAAGGGAGCCCACTTTGAGATGCAAGACGACAGATGAACCAGTGTTCAGTTTTACACACACAGACACTCATATGTATGTGTAAGTATACATGTGTATGTATTTTATTTTACTATTTATGAAATATTTTCATGATCTCTTGATAATGAGAACACCTTTTGAAGGAGATGATGAGAGTATTATCCCCATTTTGCAGATAAATGAGTCTGTATTTTCACAGAGCTCACAACTTGCCCAAGGTCACATGGCTAGTTCATGACAAAATCCAAGTGAGAGGGTAAAGCCTCTGGCCTGTGCCCTCCTCACCTCTCCAACATCATGCTGCCTTTCTGCATACTTTTAAACTCTTTAAATCCTTAAGCTGCTTTCAAAAGTTAACCATGAACTATTTGGTGGCGTGTTTTTCAAATCTATTTCTATGGAAGAAACAGCACAGTGAGATTAACCAGGAGCCAAGGCCGGTTCAACCTCCGTCCAGACAGTAAACATCAGCCCTCGTCTACAAGCCCGGTCGTGGTGACTCATTTCTCATTCTTCCACGCGCCAAAAACTCATTTGCTGGACAGTAAAACTCCAGAAATGCCACTGTTAACTATTACTTTTTAACTATTATTTTATCGTTAACTAGCATTTTTGTCAGCAAAAGGTAACCGCTGTTGTCACCCTAAGCTGACTCATTTGTAGTCAAAAGGAAATCTATTTGAGTGTCACTGTTCACAGATCCTGCATTTGTGAATTCGTCTCCTCGCTGAAATCCGTCTGTAACCCTGAAGGGCAACACCCGAGGTGCTTCGTGGCGGTTCAAGGCGTGAACAGCACTGAAGTGTTTGAGCCACTCCGCACCCCGGTGCCCCGCTGAGACTGAGCACAGCATGCCTCTGCCCTCGCGTCTTAACTCTCACACTGTAAAGAAGTGTCCTTTTCACATTTTTGTGCCTTTTGTTGGTGATGCTGCTGCCTAAACTGGCCCCACAACAAAAATGACGAAGTGCTGTCTAGCGCTCCTGAGCGCGGAAAGGCTGTGATGTGCGCTGCGGGGAAAATGCATGTGTCAGGTCAGCTTCGTTCCTGCGGGAGCTATGGTGCTGTCCCGTTAAATGTTAATGAATCAACAATATGTATCACATAAGGTTTCCTTTAACTGAACCACACATGCAACAAAGTTATATACTGATCGGTTGACAAAAATGCTGTGACCAGAGGCTTTTAGGAACCTAACCCTGCATTTCCCCCAGGAGCGATGGCTCCGTATTTGCTAATTTGGTGTTGGTGGGGACTTTGTAGACCACAAGTGCTGCAAATAATGAGAATCAACTCTGAGTAATTTTGTGTGTTTTTTTTTTTCAATCTACGTTGCTTCATCATGAATTGTTTCTGAGAGGTGGAATAGCAAGTGTTTAATAAAATCCTGGTCTTATTGTTTCTAGCTGATGTTTTTAAATACCAAAAAAATAACTCCTGGACTCCCAGTAACAACCTCCATTTCCTCATAAGCAAAATTACTATGCAGGTTCCCAGCACGACCCTAAGTGCTGGAGATTCAAGGGTGGAAATGCTGGACTTCGTCACTGTCCCCTGTGGTGGACCTGCCTGTGAGGGCGGCAAATGCTAACAGGGAATCATATAAATAAATAAAAGAAATTATCGTGCCATGAGCCAAAAAGAAAGAACAGTAGCAGAGATAGAAATCCATTAAGAAAGAGCTCCTTTGAACACGAGTAGTCAGAGAAGGCTTCTGAAGCTAAGATATCTTTTGATCTGGCAAGAATAACAAGGGATTAGCCATGTCACAGGTGAAGCTGGGAGACCATTGTAGGCAGGGGAAACTGGCAGGTGCAAATGTCCTGAGGCTAGAAGGAAATGTAGCAACCCAGGTAATCCAGGATGGTTTCATCTCAAGGTTCTTAACTTCATTCCATCCAATGAGGTCACATTCCCAGGTTCCAGGGATGTGAACATGAGCCTCATTTGGGGTCCACCATTCAACCCCCTAGATTTCTAAACACTTTTTAACCCCTTTAAAAGTCCTTTGGTATTTATTGGTTTATTCAAATTATTTATCTTCTCAAATCAATTTTAATCTCTATGTTCCGAGGAAAACAATTTCTACTTTTTCAGAAACAGGGAACAAGATATTCTCACACATACATGTATTTATTAAAACTAGTTTATTGCCCTCTGAATAATTGTTATTTTCTTATAACTGATTGATTTATTTCTTCTCTTGCTGGGTGTTTCTGGCCAAATACTTGGATCTCATATTAGAGGATTTTCTTGGATTTTCTGTTTGGATTTTTCTCTTGTTGAGATTTCTTCAACTACCTCTTGTTATAATACTGTATTTTAATGTTATTCTCTCATTTAGAGTCAGTAACTAAGCAAAGAAGGCCATACCTCTATCATTTTACCTTATTTCTCTCGGTTATATTTACTGCAAAAAAAACCAAAAAAACAAAAAACAAAAAAACTGATGGCCTTTAAATTGGAATTTGCAACCAATGAAATCTCTGTTCTTTTCCTCTGAACTTGGAGCCCCAGCCCAGCCTCTGCAGGGTCACAGAAACATTTATCTCTGCCTTTTACCTTCTCGCTCCTTCAATCCACCAGAGGCACCGCTAACATCTCCATTTAATAATCTCCACTAACAACCCAGAACTCCATCAGCATAATAAGCATCTCCCATCTGCGCTGAGGGGTCCTCTCATCATGGGCTGAAAACTAGCTGCTGCACAGAAAGTCACTGGGAGTAACTGGAGTGGAAGTGCGGAGCCCCTCGGCTGGCTGCTCCTCCTGCCACTGAGTGTAATTAGCAGGCATGCAAACGTGGCTGTTGTCACCTCTGCGCAAGCGAGAACCTAAGTCTGGAAGAAAACCTCTGGATTTTGGATAACAGGTCCTATGATGAAGACTTGCGTGGGATGGTTAAGAAGGGGATGGTCCTCCCAGTGGAGGGCCAGGCTTGGCGCTGACCGGCTGAGCCATCTGCCCCGTCCTGTTCCTGTTCTCATCTGGAAAAGGGAGGTGGGACCACAGAGGAGTGAAGGCTCCCCCACCTGGCTGGCTCTCAGTGCCCCACGTGTAAACCACTGTGATCAGAGGGACACTGGACAGGGCCAGTCCCCAAATGCAGCAGTGACTTCCTAGACCACAGTTACCGCCTTGGACTCTGCCCCAGCAGCTCCCAGCTCCTCCCCTTCCTTCTGAGAAGCAGCTTCTCTGTCTCCACAGCCCTTTCAGGGACCTCGTCCATCTGGTGGGTTTCCTCTGAGGAAGCTGCTGCTCCCACAGTCTTCTCTCGACCTCCATCCTCCCTGGCGCTGCGTCTCAGAGCCACACCCTTGGCTCCTCCTCTTTCTTAATACGCTCATTTGGATGTCGCAAAGGAATCCCAAATCCAGCTTCAAAGCCAAAATCATTATTTACACCCACATCTGATACATTGAGGATTTCCTGTCTCTGAATGTTGCACAGGGCAGACACCTAGAGGTCACCTTTGACTTTTCCTTCTCCCCAACGTGGTCCCTCAGAGAGTACTGTCAGCTTTACCTCCAAAACATTCCTCAGCGTCATCTGTTTCTTCCTGTGCCCTCTTCAGCTCCCTGGTCCAAGCTCCATCATCTTCTGTTGTCTAGCTGGTCTCCCTGAGTCTTCGCTGGCTTCGCCCGTTCAGCCCTAGAGAGATTGTTCTACGTGCGTACTGGCTCACGCCTGATAGGTCAGCATCCTCCACCGGCTCCGAGAATAGTCCGCCGACATGTGACCCCGGGACGCCCCCACCCCATTGTCTGGCTTCTGCCTGCTGCTCCTCTGTGTTTTCTCTTGTTATTCCTGTGCAGCCGCCCCAGACTTCTTTCAGTTCCTTGAAAATCTGTCTTTCTTTCTGCCCCGGTCATTGGTCAGGCTACATGGAACGGTATTCACAAGGTCTCATTGTGGTTCACTCGGTTATCAATCTCAGCTCAAGCACGACTTCTTCTGGTCATCACCCCCCGATACGTCCGTCTTTTCATACGCCCACCCAGAATCACACTCATTTACTTGTCTGCATTACACATCTGTTAATGTGAACATTTAATTAATATCTTTCACTCCCCAAGAGTTCCATAAAGATAGGGATCATATCTGATTTGGGTCCCTATTAAACTCGAACCTGGCCCATTATAAGAATTTAATAAATATGTATTAAATTAATAAATTATACTTTGATGATGTCATCTTATTTTTAAAAGAAATGTCAGGAATTTTTTGTCACTTGGTGTCACCAAGTCATATCAAACAGTTCTGCACATATACGTTATAAAATACTGAAAAAAAGCATCCTGGGGGTGGGGGAAATTGAGGGGAAGTTGGGAGGCATTTTGGTGTGGTTTCTGAAACAGAAACTGGAAAAATACATGGTAGAGTGAAATTCACAGACGAGACTCATCCAATGTCAGTCACTGCATGACAGCATCTCCTTCTAAGCTTTAGTTACTGCTCCTATAAAATGGAGATAATCCTGCAGGAACTGAGTGACAGCCAACACTGCCTGGTACGTAATAGGTATTAAGTTAGCTGCAGACATTCTGATTATTAAAATGATTAGTGCACCAAGTAGCCAGTTCTGGGGAGGCCAAATCAGACCCGTGCTCCTTTATCGTCAGTACCACGGGCCTTCCTGGGCTCAGCTGCCTCTGAATCAAAGACTCGGTTCTCTCCACCCTTGCATCCAGAGCACGGCTCTCTTCTCCCAGCTGTAGTAAGTGGGAAGCCTTGTCTTTTAGATGTAAGCCATGTAGATCTCTTAGCACTTTTATTTAAAACTGAAACTCTGGCTTTGGATGGCTCCTTTCTCAGTAAGCGGCTGCTTTAAAAATGTCTACCCTTTCCTTGGAGACCAACTCTTAGCTTTTTTCATCAGTCCAAAAAAGGGCTGTGACTTTTGTCCTCTCTGAAGAGGGCACTCAGTATAAAGCCTGTCTTATTCGGGAAAAGCGAGTGAAACGGTGCATTCGCTGTAAATTCTTGCTTTGGCAGCTTCAGAACAACTTCTCTAAACATTTATGTAAAAGCTTTGCATCGTTTGCCTGTAGGTTTGATTTAGAAAAACCTGCCTAGGTGGTATTGCTACCTGAAACTCACCATGCCCTTCTCACATTTTTTTTTACCTTTTTTTTTTTTTTTTGATATAGAAAGTAGTGAACTACAATTTAAAGTAAAAGGACATCTTCAGAAGTGTATACTGTCATTTTGAAAGTCAGCTGGCCTGCTGTTAGCGCCGCTGCATGAGCTGGTCTAAATTATTTAAGCCAAATGCAGAATAATCCATCATTTTCAATAATCATATGCTTCTCTAGGAGAAGAATGCAACAATCCTTTAAGCATTCACATCTCAAATTTTCCAAATACTTCAAAGAAAGAGATCCATAAAATCGTGTGGCCTATAATTATTCTGCACAGTTAAGAGTCGTCCAACTAGGAGGGAATGGGTGGGAGACACGGACTACTCAAAATAATAAAATTATACAAGGGCAGCTAGTTCCATACTCTGCATATGAAAGAAGAACAGCTCTGGCCGTGTCAGTAGAGCATCACCTGGGGTCAGCTGGGCCGCATTGTGTGACCCGTGACACTAACGTGTGCTCAGCCGTGGTGGCTGGCAGCCCGGGTTTGTCACCTTGACTTCTCTGGGTAGCCACCGCACAGAGTGGCTGTCAAAGTTTGGGTAGATTTGAGAGGAAATGTCCCAGAAGATTGGCTTGCATGATTCCGGCCTTTGGCTAGTCAGGGATCTGTGTGTTCTGGGAAGGACACAGGACAGTCAGGAAGGTCCCTGACTCGGGAGCCAGAACGAGGGCTGGGTTAGGTGTCCTGTGATGTGCTCGGTAAACCTGCCCTACAGACACCAAGCGCAGGAGGCAGCGTGGGCGGGCTTGTCCCAACACAGAGTGCTTCAACCGACTCACATCCCACCAATGTAATCACAGTGGCCACTGAGGTCTCCAGTGACAAAAACAAAGGAAGGCATCTCACGTAAGGGATGCAGTGTGTGTGGCTAACAGCCCAGAGGCTGGACAGTGAACGTGTCTGAGCCTCACACATCGGAAAGGAAAGGGTGACATCAAAGCCCTGAGGAGGGCACTCTGCCCAAACAAACACAGGGCAAAAGGAGAGCATCTCACGTCAGGCAGGTGCCCAGACCCAAGTCCTGCCTGAGCGGGCACAGCCAGGCCATCAGTGCCCGGCAGAACCTCGCCCACTGCCGGAGAGGGGACCGACGCAAAGGGTCAGGAGACGACACGGGGTCCGACGTCTCTGTGATGGCGGGGACAATGAAGTAGGTCCATTCAGTCTCTCCCTTCTCAGTAGGAAAGATCAGAGGACATTCCCTTTTTGAGATGCAGTACTGGGAAAAGGCACACTTTGTCTCATCACGTAGCTTGGCATCAGATTTCAGGGCTGACATATCTGAGCGTCTCTGTCACCCAGATCTGGCCCTACCGTGGGTACTTCTCCCCGTGAACTTGGATGGACAATGCAGCTGAGCAGACGCTGAGAAAGCAAACAGCAGCAGCTAACCCAGCTTAATTCCGAGTGCGTGGTGGGCACACTCCAGGGATGTTTGATCCTGACCTGCCTCACAAAGATGTGGCCCCCGTATCAAAGGGCCCTTAATTCCCAAAGTCCTGGTCTACACAGTCCATGTTTTTGATGGACACAAAACTAATAACTAAATAAAATCAGCGTGTGGTTGGAGAAAGTTCCCACAGAAGTGACTGTAGGATTTTCTGACGCTGCAGAGCCCTTCTGGCCTGAATGAGAAGAAGGGAGGGCATCCTGGCTGACATGGCCTCTGTCGGGCGAAACGAGCAGGACAGCAAAGGAAAGATCAAAGTGCCGGAGCGTGTTTGCTGGAGCCCTGCTTCCCCACGTTTCCGGGTCATTAAGTAGATAGAAAACAGTAATCCTTGTCGAATGTACTGGTTAAAGCAAGAGTCAGGCCCAGGAATTCCTGCACTGAATGCAGAGAGGGATCAGCATCTCAGCAAGCCTGCGCCCGCCCCAGAACCAGGCTGGGAGGCTGTGATCCAGAAGAGCGAGAACTCTTCTCTGGGGCTGTTCCCTGAGCCCACCGCTGGGAAGGAGGAGAGAAGATAGAAATTTATCAAGTTCGAGAACTTTCACTGAGCCTTATTTTTTTGGTGAAGAACAGCAGTGTGAGAGCTTTAAAAATGCCGTTTTTGGAGGAAAGCCTCTTCGACTTCCCGTTGGCTGTCTTGCTCTCCCTTAAATTGGCCTTCCTCCCTCACAGAGCGGTGAGAAGTCAAGTCCAGCATTGGGAGTGGAACTGGGGGAAGAACAGAGTCTGCCTCAAGCTCACATCCCCTGAAGCAGAAAGAAACCGTGTGCCACCGTAGTTCATTAGATGTTTGGGGTCGAACCCTCGTTTGGCCATCAAATTGGCCCTACTTTGGTGCCAGATCAAATGTACCAGTGGACAGTCCAGCAGAACTGAGGCTGGAAGCCTGTGCCCTCGTCTCCTCCCCATGCTGTGGCTTTTATGACCACACTCATCACGGTTGGGGTCGGGGAACGCAGGAGGATGCCTGACACCTACGTAACCTCAGCTGGACGCAGGGAGGGGACCCGATGTGACTGCCAATATCAGGCGCCTTCAAACCGGGAGCCAGTAGGGTGCCACCAGCACTGACAATCGCCACCCGGTTTTCAAAGCTTGGAGAAGATCATTGCTGTTCGTTGTGTCCATTGAGCAGACAAGTTCGCTGGCAGACGAGGAATGGCATAGAGACCCTGGGCTTGATTGTACATATAATTCCTTTTTCTTTTTAATTACAGTGGTATTCTTTGAGCCCCAAGTGGCACTTGTGTTATTATTCTGCAGGAGGGCCTCTGAATGACCCTCTAGGACAACTGCTTGCACTGTTCTCGGGGAAAGGCTTCGTGACACCCCTAAAGCCATGTGCCTTGCAGGTGACGGTCCTAGGACTCAAATTCGTTGCTTTCCCATTTCACAGCAGTTGCCTGTCACACCAAAGCCCCGTACCCTCTATTCTGAAGTCTCCCCTCCCGTGACACCCTGCAAAAGCCACGCCAGTGCACGGCTCCCTGTGGGCCAGTGTCTCATTACAGCAGTCCTGCCCGGCGCAGACATCTCTGGGAACGCACAGCCCTCCTTAGCAAGACTGATGGGTCTGCATCCTGAGCATCTGCACCTTCCCTGCGAGGGTCCAACTTCACCCACACAGCCTCAGACGCTTCTGAACCTAAAAGTGAGGCCCTATTTCCTCCCCTGGAGAAGTCGCAAGCTGAGTGGACACCAGCCTGCTTACTGACCTCGTGTCCCGGCGGCCACGTTATTTATTATCCATAACGGGGCCCTGGGGAACAGACAGGCTCTATAAATCCCATTGCTAGGACAACAGACAAAAACAGGAATGTTCCTGATCGGGTGAGAGAACGTGGTCCTCTTACTCATAAACTTGAAGTCTTCTGTTCAACCCCATTTTTGCCCACGCCATGGCTCCGGGGACTTTGAGGAGACGATCAGCTCGTTGTGGTAATTGTCCCTCATGTTTTGCCTTCTTCTGCCAAAAAAGTAATGGACTAAGTAAGCTTCAAGTGTTATAGCCGATCTCAGGATATAAGACATTTTTACTGAACCAGTAGAAATTCATATATGCACACACACACAGACACATACACACTTGGCTTTTCAGATTACTTAGAATTCAAGAAAAGTGCTACACCTAAGGCAGTTGGCTTGGTTTATTAGAAAATCATCAACAAAACATAAATGGTTTTCAAGTTTTGTGCGTTGAGGAAATCACGTGACTCCAAGACCTCCCGTGGGTTAATGCCCTGTTCATGCTCCCAGGGCACCTTTAAAAACTCCAGGAACCCTGTGTCTGAAACACGTTGGGAAAGATTTCCTTGCACCCCATTTGTTATCCCGCCTTTGAATATGAGAATAAACAGGCTGAGCCCCAGCATCAATAACTTCTTTGAAAGATTCCATTTTCAAAAAATGGACTGACTTATTAGAAAGAGTTCTGGCACTGAAGTAATGAGTCAACTTTATTTTATACGTGGCATGGAGAACACGAAAATGAATATAATTATTTTTGTCAGTTCCAAAACATGTTTCAACAAAATCAAGTTGAGATATTTTTTTCTGTAATATTTAAAGGAGTGTGATAAAGCCACAGAAATGGAAAATAGGTCAGTTTCCCAAGATGGAGTCCAGATATGCTCCGTAAGCTTTAGTGTGCCATCATCTGTGGGGAAAGTAGAAGCCATTCTGTAAGTGATGCTTAAAAAGGATAATTGTCAAGTTGGAGGAAAGGTAAGTTACAGCGCTCTCCTCCATCCTCTCTGCCTCCTCTGGTCCGCTGGTTCTCTGCCTGCACCACTTAGTAAACAGTGACACGAGCCTGTGCACGGTCTGCAGACGTTCTCAGGACAGACCAACGGGTGAGGTGGTCCTCCCACTGACCCCTCCAGAGGGCGACGACCAGGACACGAAGCCATCCCTCTGCCTGGAGTGAGGAGCACGCGGCTGCCCACAGAAAGGCAGCAGGGGATCCAATATTTCTACGTACAAGAGGATTGGGGGCTTTTTTCTTGAAAATTAGTCACCCTTGGTTTCTTTCTTTCTATGACACCCATAATCTAACCGTCAACAGTCCTCATGGCTCTACGAAACTTATCCAGAAAATGACCCATCTGCCACTGCCACTGCTTCTGCTCTCACCTGAGTCCCCGTTATCTGGGTCCTGGCAGTGGCCTCCTGATCACATTTTTTATTGTTTTTTTTTTTTTTTCTGTTTTTTGGTATTAAGCTGTATGAGCTGTCTCTGTGTATTTTGGAAATTAATTGTTGGTAGCATCATTTGCACATATTTTTTTCCCAGCCTGTAGGTTGTCTTTTTGCTTTGTTGATGGTTTCCTTTGCTGTGCAAAAGCTTTTAAATTTAATTAAGTCCCATTTGTTTATTTTGGTTTTTATTTCTATTACCCTAGGAGACAGATCCAAAAAATTATTTCTGCCATTGATGTCAAAGAGTGTTCTGCCTATGTTTTCCTCTAGGAACTTAAACTATATGGTCTTACATTTAGGTCTTTAATCCATTTTTAGTTTATTTTTTGTATTTGATGTTAGAGAGTGCTCTAATTTCATTCTTTTACATATGGTCCAGTTTTCCCAGCATCACTTATTGAAGAGACTGTCTTTTCTCCATTGCATATTCTTGCCTCCTTTGCTGTAGACTAATTGACCACAAGTGTGTGGGTTTATTTCTGGGCTCTCTATCCTGTTCCATTGATTGATGTGTCTGTTTTTTTAACTCCTGTCAGTACCATGCTGTTTTGATTACTGTAGCTTTGCAGTATAGTCTGAAGTCAGGGAGCATGATTCCTCCAGTTCCATTCATCTTTCTCAAGATTGCTGTGGATGTTCTGGGTCTTTTATGTTTCCATACAAAATTAAAAAAAAAAATTTGTTCTAGTTCTGTGAAAAATGCCTTTGGTAATTTGATTGCATTGACTCTGTAGCTCTCCTGGCTATTTCTTGAACTTCTCAGGAGCATTTCTGACTCATGGCTTTTGTACCTGCTGTTTGCCCCAGTCTCTTAGCAAGTGCAGCTCTCAGGCACCCTTCTCAGACCTCTTCTCCAACACTGTAGGTGGAGATGCTCTGTGTATTTATTTGTGTTGTTAGTTGGAGCCGTGGACCTCTCTCTCCCCCACAAAAAATGCACAGAAGTCTTGCATAGTTTCATAGACTTCAGGGACCCCTAGAAGCTGACTCATGTATCCTAAAACTTCAAACTGCTGCAGTAAAGCTTTATAAATCATAACGGCATCCATGTGCACAGGAACACACACGGGTTTTCTGTGAGGTGGCCTGAAACCACGTCCAGAAGCGTACGGCTCTCTTTTTTCATAACGAAAGTCATCAGGAAAAGTCTGATTCATTCTCCAGAAATGCTTCAGAGGCAACTTTTCTGAAATATCTGAATCAATAGCAAACTCAATGATTTGGGAATGTTTCTCAGTATAAATCTGCCTTGTTTCCAAAGAAAAACTTTTTTGCGGTATCTCTCTGCAGCTGAGCAAATGCTAAGACCGCTGGGGAAACCTATTACCTGGCACTAATGGGGCTTGAGAAGGAAGCAAGCACTGTTACTAATACCCTCATTCTGGACTCGGAGATAAGAGCCCTTTCTCTGCTGAGCTTTGTTGTAAGTGAAATTTCTCATGCTGGCTGCAGATAAGATGTCCCCGGTTGTTGAAAGCATACTGGGGCTTCCATTGAACCTGCTGTGAATGGAGCAGTCTGTGCTGCAAACTGAGAACCTGTTGCTCACTTTCTTCCCCGACTGCCTCACCTCTGCTTTTTCCCCGACCCAGGCCCCAACCCCACAGTGGTGATGACTCTCCTTCAGCCTCAACCCCAGCAGGTGGGTTGGGACCCTCGTGGTAAAGCTGTCCGCGTGGGGCCGGGAAGACGGAACTCGGTCCCCGCAGCCATGCAGGAGGGTCTGGTGCCAGTCTCTGCGGGGCACCACGAGCTGGGCCTCACTGTGGAACAGGCAGGGCACCCAGACCGGAAGAAGTGACCATGAGCGAAAGCATTAGTGACGACAGGCCATTACGCGGCAGATGTAATTAAACAAATTAAACTGCCTGTGCCCCCCGGGGCCGCTCCAGTCCGTGCTGGCTTTGTGGGCTAGTCAGCTGTGCAGAAGAGCTACCCTCCCAATGAGCAGTTCCATCCAAATGAATTCTCAACTTTCGGTTCCTCCACCATCCTGCCCCACATCCACCGGCCTCCTAGCCCATCTCCTGGCCCTCTCTCCAGCCCTTCAAAAGCACCCACTACTCAGCTCCAAAGCGTCAATTTAGCTTGGTGACTCATGCCACGGATGGTTGGCAGACAACCCTGGGATGGCTGAGCCAGGCGTGGGTGCATGACTGAGATTCCTTGCAGAGTCCCCCTCACCTTCCTCAGGAGTAACTGTCAGTGTGCCTGTAGCCTGTGTGTCGATGACATCTCTTCTCCCGTTGTCCTGTGTTCGCTTTTCACGCCCTCGCCTACTCACCGTCAGACTGAGAACCTCAAGGTGAGAGTCCATCTCAACTATTGTACCCACAGGACCTGCCTTCTTCATAATAGTTTCTCAATACTGTTTATTGTATCCAGTTTATTAAACTCAGGAAGAGGACGAATATAGAAACTTTGACTTCTTTCTTCCGTCACTGCCGTCAAGCCCCCTCTGCTAGGTCTCAACGCTATGTCACTGTTTTAGGTGATTGAGAGTCCGAGTCAGCTACTTTAAAAGACGAGGCTATCCAAACCACACCTTCTAGCAGACTTCCTTCTGCTTCTCTCTTGCCGTCCCGGGTGGCCCCGGGCCCTCTGCTCAAGGCTGTCTTAGTGCTGCTCCTTCGTGGGTGTGCTTTGGGTTCTTCAGAGGCCACCCAGGTCCCCCGAGAGTTCTGCCAGCCTGGGCTGATCCCAGGACATCCTCTGATCTGCTGTCTTCCACCCTGAAGCCCTCGGGAGGCTGGGAGCTGCCCTCCAGTGGAGGGCTGGGTCCAGGAATCAAGCCGGCTCCAGCCGGCCAACAGCAGGCAGCCTCTGCTTCCGGGGGCGACGGGCACCCCCTGCCGCACCCGGGCTGTGAGGCCAGGCGGCCCACTGCTCCCAGCAGGTCTGCGGTGTGTGGAGCTCCGCCCGGCTCATGCCTGCAGATTCTCCAGGCTTGACACAGAGGCCAGGCAGGCCTCATTCTCGCCACTGGGCGTCTGCACAGACGACACAATTTCTGTCTTTAAAGTGCTTAACTCCACGGGAGCAGCAGCCCCTGTACGGGCCTTATTATCTCCAGGCGCGAGATTTCATCCTATCGAGTACACAATTAGAAATCTCCGTTCCTCTCCTACGTTTTGGGAGATGTTTATTAGCAGAGCAGGAGCAAAGAGGCTTCTGCTTCCATCTCAGTCCACCCAGAAATCTCAGGTACCCTGGTCAGTGAGGTTTGGCTGTCCTGATCACACCAAGAGGCGGTGCTGACAGTGGTTAATCCTGCTACATTGTCAGACACTTGAGATTATTCACGTTTACTGGAGGCCCAGAAAGGTGGGAGGTTTGCCTCGATTTACACAGGAAGAGAAAGAGTGAATTTCAGTCCCAAGCGGCCCTTTGTCACCTGGGTGGACAGTAAATGACACGTATAATTTTCTGCTGATTTCTTTTTGGCATCTATCCTTCTGCTCATATGCCTAATTGAATTTATTTATGTTTTCTATTTGTTTTGCTTAATTAGATCTGCCAGTGTTTTATACACTTTATAATTTTCTTTAAAGAAACAGTTCTTGATATTTATATATTTCAAGTTTTTTCTAATTTGTTACTGCCTGCTTTTGTCTTAAATGAACTATTTCGCTTTCTTTCTTAAAGTTGATCTTGTTCTCTTACTAATCATGGGAGTTAAATGTTTTATTTATTATCACTATGGCTTAGTACAGATACTTAGGATTATAAATCTAACTTGGCATAAACTATGTGCACTTCATCAACCACTCATACATAATTCCCTCAATGCTATAATTTTAAATTAGTCTGTAATTATTTTTTTAATTCCCTCTTTGAATCAGGAGTTGTTTCAAGGGCTATTTCCATATTTTAAAATTTCCAAATAATTAAGACTTTTGCTTCCCCTTTTGTTATTAATGTTTTAATTTCCCCATTTTGAATTGTTTATTCTTTTTCATGTTTTAGTTGACTAGGGTGTGCCTTTAGACCACATTTTCCAAAAATAATTTCTGAGGAATTTACTTTCTAGACGTTTCTAACTCCTGCTATTCCTTTTGTACGGCCTTAAGTTGGTTTTTCTGTCACTGGGTAAGACATTATCACAAAGATGGCGGCTTAACAACAAGAACCACTTGCCATCTCACAAGTCCTGCGGCTCAGGAGCCTGGGGCCTCACCGAGGGCCTCAGGAGGCTGCAGTCAGGGGTCAGCCAGGCTGGGGGCTCATCTGAGGCCGAGGTCCTCTCCGCTCACAAGGCTGTTGTCACAGTGCGTTTCCTTACACCGGTGGAACATAGAGTGGCTTTCTTCTTTAAGGCCAGTGGGAAGAACTCCCAGAAGGGCTTCGCCCTCTTCTAATGGTCTTCACCTGGGTCCGACTGCTCAGATACTCCCTTTTGATTGACTCAGGTTCCACTGACCTGGAAACTTAGTTACATCTGCAAAATCCCTTCACCTTTGACATGCAGTCTAATCATTGGATGACGTCCAATCATATGCACATCCTCCCCACACTCAAAGGGAGGGATTACCCTGAGTGTGTACACCAGGGAGAAGGAATCTCGGGTCATCTTAGAATTCTGCCTTCTATTTCCATTTTAATGTGTCATTTTAATATGGCAAAGACTTTGAATTAGTCTGAATTAATCTTTTCCTTTGGTATTTCGATTCATTTTTATGGATTTCATAACATCTCCCTGAGTGTTGATGAGGATTCTGGGCCCTGACAAAGAGGCTATCTCTCTTTTGACCCTGGCTGCTTCCACTGTCTCTCAGGTCCTCCTGATTCTAGCCTGTACTTCCTCCATGGCCCTTACTCAAATATAGTTTATGGTTTCATGTTTTAGAGTTTATCTTTCTATTTTCAGATAACCCTTGGTTATTGCTTATGAACTAGTCCCAGTTGCCTTTAGCAGCTGCTGTGGGCTTACCTATGTGGTCGCACACAAATAGGAGGCCCTTAGTAGTCATACAGGCAGACAGGCTGGCGTTCTCTATGCTTCTATAAGCTCTGTAAGTGTATCAGCGCCAAATTCTGCCCCATGTGTGGACTTGTATTACGCAAGCACAGAACAGCATCACTGCCTGTGCTCCAAGCTCGATAGTCCCGGCTCTCGATTTTGTGCTCCACTGGTGCCTTGGTTAGAAGTTTATATGCAACAATGATAATTCAGACAGGCCTGAATGGGCACAAAAATTATAAATACATAGATAAATCTTTCCACAAGGAAACAGATGACACAAAAGCTAAAATAACTCCTCTAATGAACAGAAAAATTAGGAGCACTCTTCAACTTGTGTTACGAGGCCAGCATAACCTTAGTTCCTGACCTGGACAAGGATAGCAAAGAAAATTATAGACCAATTGCACCATTGAATAAGGATGCAAAAATCAGAAATAAATCATATGAAAGGAATAAAGTGATGCATAATAATGATACTACATGACTACCAAGCTAGCTTTATTCAGAATACAGGATCGGTTTTATACATGAAAATCAGTTACTATAATCCATCATATTATCTAGGAGAAAAATCACAATCATCTCCAGAGATACAGAAAAAAATTGATAAAATTTAGCAACCTCACAAGAGAAATAAAGAGAGAAAAGGAAAAAAGACAGGAAAGGAAAGAGAAAAGAAAGAAAGAAAGTGGGGGAAGAAGGAGGAAGAAAGAAAGAAAAGAAAAACAAATAAAACACAAGTACACTTGAGCAGCCAAGGAGAGGCCTCGCTAGTGGGTTATGAGGGAAACACTAACAGTGAGTGAATAGTGTGCTTATTGGTTACTGTTTGAGAGCCTGAAGGAAGATAAGGATGACTTTCTATTGCATTTTTTACTGGAGATCCTATTCTAGGTAGAAAGAAGAAAAAAAGAAATCAAAATTACACTCTTTAGGAAAAAAATGCATTCAACCCCATTTTGCAGATGCAAAACAACTCCTTACACAGGGAAGATGGACGAGTCTGCAGATCAAGTGTTAAAAGGGAGGAAGCCTAATGAGGTATTAGATGTAAAGGGGAAACATCAAATCAATTTTATTTCTCTGTATCAGCAATCAGAAAGTAAAAAATAAAACTTGTAAAGAAAAGATACCATTCATAATAAAATAAAAAATAAGACTTAAAAAGTAACAGAATGTATGAAGCATCAAAAAATCATAAAGGCTGAAATAAGCCAGAAAGAGAAGGAAAAATGCCATATGATATCACTTATATGTGGAATCTAAAAAAATAAAAATAAAAATAAAAGACACAAATGAACGTATTTACGAAAGAGAAACAGACTCACAGAACAAATTTATGGATACCAGAGGGGAAAGGGGGTAGGAAGGGATACATTGGCAGTTTTAGATTTGCACATACTAACTACTATATATAAAATAGATAAACAACAAGTTTATACTGTATGGCACAGGGAACTATATTCAATATCTTGTAGTAACTTATGGTGAAAAAGAATGTGAAAATGAATATGTGTATGTTCATGTATGACTGAAACATTATGCTGTTTGCCAGAAATTGACACAACATTGGAAACTGACTATACTTCAATTTAAAAAAGTAAAGAAAAAATCATAGAAGCATTTAAAAATTAACATACGGTAAAGAAAATAATAATTAAATAATATTAAATAAAAATATACAGTAAAAAAAAGTTCTAATAGGGAGATACACCACCTTTATAGACTGGAACACCCCACATCACATGGAAGATCATAATTTTCCTCCAAAGATCTGGAAATTCAGTGCAATCCCAACCGAAATTCAAACGGTATTTTATGGAACTTGAAAAGCTGATCCTAATCTATGCATGACCACGCAACAGGCCAAGAACGGGCGAGGCATTTTTGAAGAAGAGCGAAGTGAAAAGATTTACTCTAACGGCTGTCACAATTTAGTATACGTTGACAATAATTAAACCAGGGTGGTATTTGGCACAAAGGATAGACCAAGGGCCGATGGGATAGGAAAGCACACCCTGAAGTAACAGACGCCCACAGGGACGCTCGGTTTACGTTAGAAGTGAAACTACAGAGCAGAGGAAAGAGAAATGTTATTTCAACAAATAGCACTGAGGCCATTTATAACAATAAATGGAACATGACTTTATCTCACACCATACATAAAATAAGTAGAGTCAACAGTAAAAACCAAAAAAAAGCTTCTAGAAGGTGATCTGGGGTGATACCTTCCTGCCCTTGGGTAGGGAGTGCTCTCTTAACTGGAGCACAGTAGGTACCAGCCTTAAAAGAGAAAGATGAATTGACCTACATTAAAATTAAGATTTGATATTAACCAAAAGAAACCATAAAAGAGTTAAAAAGGATCCACAAATCCAGAGAAGACTTTGTTAAGTGTATCTAATCATGAAAAGACTTGTATTCATCGTGCAGATTTGTAGACTCCTACAAACCTGTGAGAAGAGGGAAGACAGTGGAGTGAAAAGATGGTCAAGGGGCTGGTGGGTATGGCCGGTCCTACCTGCTCCTTGTAGTCTTGTGCGGGTACCCACTGATGGTGATTTTACACCTTCCGTTGTTTCCGGTTACCAGTCTGCTGTGCTCTGGAACCTTCTATCGTAGACCCTTCTAGTCATCCTACCTCAGCACCCTGGGGCCCATTGGAAGCCCCGCTAACTCCTGGCAGATTTCTCCTCCTTCCCTTCTCACCTCCATCCCTGCAGGTTACTCTGTGAGATGTTGTCCAGCTTTTGACCCGTGAGCAAAATTCCAGTTTTAAGAGTTCCTAGCAAAAGTTTTTCTGTCTTGAAATGCTGTTGTCTTGCTGTAGAATTTAAAAGTCTGGTATGAAATTCAACGCTGAGCAAAGCTCCAGGTTCTAGTTGGTCTTTGTTGTCTGGGGAAGAATGCCAAGACCTTTGCTTTTGCTCTTGTGACAGAATGGCTGAGGGAAAATACAGGAAGTGATATTTCAAATCACTGCAGTGCTACGTTTGTTTCATGGATTATGTTCTATAAAATGCCATCAGCTGACTGTCCTTCCAAGCTGAACGATGGCAGAGTTTGCCCTGACTCTTGTCACCTGTGAGGTCCATAGGAGAAATTCAGCTGCAGAAGTTAGCAGACATGGTTTCAATCTTGGCTTGGCCCTTGCTGTGTGTATGGTGACTTACTAGACCCCTCTGATCTCAGCTGCTTCATCTCCAAAATGAAATTCTCCCCAAAGCCCCTTGTGAGGACTGATGATCTAATGTACTGGGTGAAACTCCTGGTCCCTCCTGCGCAGGGGACAGTGAGCATGGGAGCATGGACACCTCCCACAGGCAGCCCCCCAGCTGTTCCTGACGTGCCCATCTTGAGGACTGACTTGACTGCATCCCAGCCAACTCTACAAAACATCAACAAGTCATGGAGCGGTGCTAAAGATTTCAGACAGACTTTTTTTCTTTTTTAAATGAAGCTTAATATCACGTGCCATATAACTTCTATACCTCAACAGATCATTCTCCCCCTAAACTGCTTCCTAGTGGACAGAAGCTTCACGCACAAACCACGCCCTCCCATCCCTGCCTCCATACAGTGTTGGCCACACACCCCATGGATAGTCAGAAGAATGATCCAAAGTCTGAAAATGAGGCAAAGAGGTGGGCACCGTGACCTCTCAATGTCATATGGGGGCAGAGGCCACCCAAAACTTATGTAGAAAAATGTCCTGAGTGTCACTGTCTCTCATCAATGAAAGGCTTCAGACTTGTGACGCCACATTATACATGTCTGCCTGCTAGGTACGTTAGTAATGTCTCTCTGCAGGAACGTGTAACCCCAGCGGCTATGGCCCTGAGGGACACTCCCCACTTCTGTGCTCTGGCCTTTCCTGTGTCCAGCTTTACCTTCTCAAATACTCTCTGAGTTGGTGTAACGTCTTGTTGGTTCACTCAGTAACTAAAGGGTTAATGAAATCTTTGCCCTGTGCTAATTTGCTATTTACTTGAGAATAGTGACTTTAACTTTTTGCAAATTGTATTTTAATGTCCTTTACTTACTGTAAGTTTTTTAAAAAAAACTTGAAATTAGCCTTTCCACCTCCATTCCTAAAAAAGCAGTTCCTCAACCCATTATTGGTTTTTAAAAAATAGCCCTTATTGACTTCAGCTCTCTTTTGGGGGGTCTTCAAGTTTTCCAGAGTTAAGGGGGACCATGACCATGATCTGAGCATGATCTGCCATTTCTCTGTCGTGTTTACATGTCCTGAAGCACTAGAAGGTTTTCTGTTTCTCAATTTCCTGTTCCCTGTTACCAGGTGGCCTTGGTAACTCAGAGGGTCACTACATTTCATGTTGGAGGTGGATAAGCCCCACACTTGTCTATAAAGAGCTTCTCAAGGCAACTCAAGTCCTTGACCTCCATCTTATACGGATCCGACTCCTAGAAACAATGGGGATGTATCAGGGCCATGAAACTGCCAGACCACAGTCAATGGCCATGGTCAGAAGACCTAAAGCCAAGGAACACCTGGGTGTCCATGGGACTTGGTCCACCACACAGTGTGTGTGTGTGTGTGTGTGTGAACTTTGTAACCTGGGATTGGGGTAGAGGTAAAATGAGTTTTGTGTGTGTGGTTCAGTCTATTTCTTCAAACATTCTGAATGATAATTAGCTTTGATTTTTACATCTATTCATAATGATAGCAGAGGGCAATGCACAACAGAAAGGGGGTTGCAAGCTTCCCACTTAGCAATTAATTCTATTATTAAATGCTAAGAAAAAAATAAGTGCCTGCCAGCTGTAGCTTTATTATGTTTTCCCAGAAATAATAATGAGAAGGCTGCGGAAGTACATTATTTATTTCTCCTTTTCTCCCCACCCTTAAGAGAAGGAAAAAAAAAAACCCACGGGTGGTTGCTTCTTCCGTGTGAAAACAGAATTATTCTGCTATGAGAAGGCGGCTTGGACAGAACATAAAGAACGGGGTCCGTCTCCAGTGAAAAGTGTCTTTATTTTTATTTATTTATTTAGAAAATGGAGCATCTCCTTGAGGCCAGAACCCAGGCTAAGCAAGACGGAGACTGAAAAACAGGGAATCCTTGGAGCTTCCTCTACAAGAGGTTACAGCCACGTACTCCCCTGACTTAAACCAAAACAAGGCGAACGCCACAGCAGTGGAATAAACAGAGCCCTGGGAGCACAAAGAGCGGTGGTTAGTTGGCAATGATGTCTGAATTCTGGTGGAGACGCTAATTGTCAGTCAAAACGCAGCGACTGAGTAACTCCTGCCAGCATCATGCCCGGCAGGTGGTAGGTTCTCAGTAAACCTGCACCCACGCTGAGGCTGAGGCAGCCTCCTGCTGCGGCCCTCGGCGCACGGCGGGCCTGAGAACCGGGCTGTGTCCCCGTTCACCTGTCGGGTTCACCGCACAGGGCGGAAATGGAGAGGTGCCATTAGTTCTGCAAAAGAGGAGCAAGGTCCAGCTCAGGATTGTGAATAATTTAGGCCAGACTCCAGGGGATTTGGATTAATGCTGTTTTGTTGTCTGGGACATGAGTGGAAACTGGGACGTACGGGGAACAGCGTTGGACTTGGCGCTAACTGAAATCTGACGTCAGGCTTACCAGCTGTGTGACCGCAGGAGCATTGCCCAACTTTCTGAGCCTCAGCTTTGTTATCTATAAAATGGGTGTAATAATAACACCTCTTTTACAGGAATATTATGAAAATTAAATAATATATGGAAGAGCAGCTGGCATATTCTAAGTCTTCAACAACGATTTTTTTTTTGAAGCCTCGTGTTGCTATTGTGCTTTAAAACTCGGATTTGTGGCAAATGAAACTCCAGTTTTCCATCCACCATCCTTCTTGTCTGTGAGATGAGTTGTGTGGGTGCTGCCAAAAAAAAAAAAAAAAAAAAGTTGTCTTCAGTGAAGAAACCCAGGCTTCACGACTCAACTCCCCTGATTGAGAGCATTTCCTCCTCCAGTCCACCCGATCCAATGCCAGTCATGAGAGCTCGTAACTGAGTTAAAAACGTCTAATTCTCTCTGGTTCCAGGTCAGCCCCTTGGGGATGGAGACCTCCATGTCCCTGCATGACGCATGAGTGTCACTGTCACTGTTCAAGCAGGTTTCTCTAAACCGGGGCTTACAAGCCGGTCACTCCTGGGCAAAAACTTGTCCTGAAGATTTTGTCTGGCAGGTGCAGCATTTTTGTTTTGTTCTCAGTTAAACGTGACTTTCCTTGTGTGTCGAGCGGTGTGCACTCTTCATTTTGCCCCAGGCTTCTCACCCGCTGTGGGTCAGCTAGGGTTGATTCGCATAAGATGTCACAGGCTGGCTCCTGTAGACCATCTGAGGTCGTGACCAGTTTACTCTATGTCACATCTAGCCTGAGTAATACAGCAGCCTGCCCCTGTGGGTTTGGGAGCAAAGACAATAGTTTCCAAACTAATCTCCTTGCCCCAAGTCTCCCTCCCTTGGATGCCTCCTTCCCGCTGGAAGTGACTGATCCTTTAGAAACGCACGTGCTGATGATGTGGCTTCTCTGCTTAAAGTCCTTTGTGAGTTTTGCATCATCCACAGCTTCAGGCTCTCCATCCCCCTTCATGTCCTTCTATTCTATGCTTCAGCCACACTGCACTATTTTCCGTTTCCAAGTATGCCCTCAACATTCGTAACCGCATTCTTTCACAAATACTCTTTCCTCTGCTTGGAACGCCCTGCTCAGACTTTTCCAATTAACAATGACTTCACCAAGTTATGAGCCCCCAAATTATCAAACCCCATTTTCAAATGAAGAAGTCTTGGAAGAAGAATCTTCGGACTTAAATCTTGTAAGGGATTTCTAAAACAGACAAATGTTCTGTGTTTCCTGACGTCTCAACTTCATCTCTTCCAACAGAGGGTATGAAGATATAGGTGTGAAGCAGAAGAAGGGTGACTGGAATGGAACTGTAGACAAAATGAAACTCAAAAAGAAAAGACAAATGTGTTGAGACTTACTTCGGTGCTAGGTGATGTTCTTTTGTTTTTGTTCTCAGTGGAATATTGTACAATTAGATGCAGTGCCAATATATTTCCCAAACAGAGCTCTGGAAAAAAAATACTATAGAGTACAATTGACCAAATTAGCATTTTATGATCACTTCCCAGAGTGATGAAAGTTATGCTGTATGGTTTCCTGGAATAAATTAAAAAGTGTTTATTGAGTTTTAAGATTTATGTTTCAAAATAACTTTGAATTTATGGACAAGTTGGGAAATATAAAGTTTTGTACAGGCAGGAAAAATTCCTTTCAATTAATCAACAGTAAGAGTAACTGGAAGGGGATTTCTCAAACTTTTAATGAATTAAAAAAAATCTAGATAAACTCAACACAATGCACTCAAAACTGTTGGTTAGCTACAGTGGTAACCTAGTCATATTTACCCAAATACAGATTCCAATTCTACTGCTTACTGAGTAATTTCTCTTAACTCTTTGAGCTTCAGGTTGCTGATTTGCAAAATGAAATAAATATTAACCTAATAGCTTTTTATGAAGATTTAAAGAGTTGACCTCTGCAAAGCACCTGGCAGACAGTAATATATCGTAGGGAACCCAAAACTGCTACTTTGTCTCTTATTTATCTTTCTTTTCTTTATCTGTTTTTCTTTACTTCTGTAATCCCACTGCCAGAAGAAGTAAATAATGATTTCATCAGTCTCCTCTGAAAGTCAATTTAGTCTTCATGTACTTACACATACACACACACACACACACTAGAGCACTCATGGCATTTGCTTCCTTTTCAAATAATTATTTTGACACCAGGAAAAACTCTTTTTTTTTTTTTTCTGTTTTGACTGTGTGACTGACTTCCTGCTACATTTTACCCTGGATGGTGACTTGCTGGTGTTTTATTGTGTTGCACTGAAATTATGAAAACTCACTCTGCAGTGACTTGAAGTATATAATAAAGAGTCTGTTTTTGGTGACTGCTGCCAGGTCTTCAGGCTCACCCTTCTCTTTCCCCTTTGCCCCACATCTGGGCAACTTGATAAGAACCTGTGTTCGCATCCTTCATCACTCCTCGCTCCACCGATGAACCTGTCGAACCGTAAATCACCTGCCGTGGAGGGCACCCGACCCCAGCTCCAACCCCCATCAGCAATAAAAACCCAAAACTTGTCTCCCTCCGTCTCACTCTTGTTTCACTCTTGAATTTCTCCTTGGGGAAACCTTTTTTCTGTTCACTATGTGAGCAATCTTTATGTCACACCCATTGGTGCCTTTGTGTCATTGAGCCCATCTGCCAGAAAATCCCAGGAGGGATTGCCCAGTGAACTGCGGGTGATGGCAAGTGCCCCCTGTGTCCTGCCAATAAACGTCCTGGTATCCAGGTGTTAGATTAATTAATTACTAAACATCCATTCATTCCTCCTGACACAGGGCTTCTGTGCATGCTGCTTCCTCTGTCTTCAATATTCTACTCCCCGAGACCCCTACCTCTCCTGACTCCTCTTTCAGATGAACTTGACCCCCTTTCCCTAAGGAAAAGCTGCTCAACTTCCCCAGTCCAAGTCAAATTCCTTTGAAACCGGATGCTCGTAGATCTCTGTTGCACGGGGGTTACAGTAGGTTGTAATTGCGTGTGTATTTATTACCAGGGGCATTTGACCATTTCCTCTCCCCTCAGTTGACGACCAGCTCCTTATAGTAGAGGACACCTCTCATCATGTTCTCCATCACTGCACCAGCACCTGACACAGTGCCTGGCATCTGGGCAAATAAGCCAATTCTTTTTGCATTAAGCTTTAGAAAATATCTATGTCTCAGCTAGACACTGTCTCCGTCCTCTGAGTGTGTGTTTGTGTACATCTGAGTACGTGCACACACTCGCACACACACATATCCACAAAACAAATCAGAGTGAATTAACACTCTCTTGCACAGAGCTCACACACTATTATCAGATGAGCCTCAGGTTGGCCTCAGGAACTTGAGAAAGGGAAGAATCAGGGTTAGCTTTTTTTTTTTTTTTTTAATTTGTGTTTCAGAGGCAGATAATTGATGTGATTCCCCATTTCACCATTTATAGATTGGGTGGTTTGGAGCAAGTCACTTAACCTTGGTGAGAACCAGTTTTATCACCTATAAAACAGTGAGTATAAAGCAGCATTGCTGTGTTCTGGTCGGGACTTGAAATTATACGTGTGAAGCACTCACTAATAAAACCTATGAAACATGTATTTCATAAATTACAGCCATTTTAATTAAAGTGTCTTTGCTGATTAATCCGTGTTGCAGCCCTGAGCCATAAGTCAAAAGCCGACTTGAACAGGTAGGTGCTAAGGGATTGAACTGAATCAAAACATTCACCATCTTTGAATTCAGGCTTCCCTTCATTAAGATTTTTAACTTGTATATAAAAACTTCTTAAAACCCTGTCCCCTTTAATAAACATACAAACTTTCTTTCTTTATTAATGGCATTTGAAATTTAAATCAAGTCAAACGTTCAAGCCATGTAAACGTCAGACATCCAGGTAAGTTAGCCCCTGTGATCTGCACATTCCTCCCCTCTGTCTCTCCGAATCTCGGCTCTAAATGACAGTGCTTTTCAACAAAGAGCGGATGCTCCAGATGCACATCAGTGGGGAAAGAAGCAGAGGAGGCACTGAAGAGATTTCTAAACAGGATGCATCGGTGCCGATGTGCAGATCTCCCGAATGCAATCACCCCGCACTCAGCTTCCCATCTTTCAGTTCCTACAATTCCTGAACTAAACCTCTGCGGGCCTTCCCGGGTGGACAAAGGGCAAGGGCGTGCATGTGTCAGCTATCGTGCTACCTTCATATGGCATGACTTCTGGAAAGATCTTTCCTCGTATTTATTCTCCTCCCACTCTTTGAGCCCTGGTCAGTTTCCACCTCCCCCAAGACTCCCTCCCTGGTGGACACAGGTACAGAGGGTTGAGGCTCTCCTGAAAGTGTCAAAGCACCTGATTAACGTCTATCATATTTTCCTTCCTAGCATTTTGTAGCAAATGATACCTGTCAGTTACTCAATGCACTAATTGTTATGGAGAAATGATCGCACCCCAGGAACCGCAAGACTAGTGAAGGAAGAAAGTGACTCATAACGTTCACTAAGCATTGTGCCGAATGTTATAAAGGATGTGCCCAGAGAAGTACCAGGTGAAGGCGCAGATGGTTCATCCAGCCTTAGAGTGAGAGAGGATCACAGATGAATGTGCTTTATCAGGCTTACTGAAATTAATTGAGTAAGTGTCTCAATGTCAAAATAATAATAAAAAAAGACATGCCATTTTTTTCCACCTTTAAGTTTACGTCATGAGTACGCGTCAATTCCTTTTAGGTAAAACATAGTCGCTGATTACTCTTTGCTCCTCCAGTACCTGATGTAGTGCCTGACAAATAATATTTCATAAGGATCTGTGGAATGAAAAATTGACATCAGAAAATTCCACTATTAAGGTATTATATGTCTATTTCTTTTTCCTACAAACAAGGAATACAGTAAAATGTAAATGAAATGACTGTTCTTGTTATCATCAGAGACACAACTGGATGGAGGAAAAACTGGTGACGTTTGTCCTGAACTTTCTTTAAGTAAACCCTCTTGTCGTTCAGTAATGTACCTGTTCTCAGTCTGTCCTCATCCTCTGTACATGAACCATTGTTTAAGTGTTTTTTGCTGCTGCTTTGCCACCCCCACCATGTCTAAACTGCTCTCAGAAATACCCTGGGATGTGTCATGTTTCAGATGGGTGGAGATGTTTTATGTGTTCCTTTGCCCCTAGGAAAATGTGTGAGAGAAATCCAAGAGACAGTTGGAGAAGTATTTGAAGGGATCAACAGACATTTGGTTTCCTTAAAGACATACCCCAAGAGTGTAATTCCTATGTATAATCAATCCTGCAAGAACATTCTTGGGGGTTGAATTGTGTCCTCTGAAGAGATATGTTCAAGTTCTAACCCCTGGCATCCGTGACTGTGACCTTATTTGGAAATAGAGTCTTTGCAGATGGAACTAGGTAAGCCAGGTCATGTTGGATTAGGGGGTGCCCTAAATCCAGTATGGCTGGTGTCCCTACAAGAAGAGAATAAGATGCACGGACACAGACGCAGCAAGAAGGCCGTGTGAGGCTGGAAGCAGAGATGGGAGCGGCTTGTCTGCAAGCCAAGGAGCACCAACACTTGCCAACAACCAGCAGAAGCTGGAGGAAGGCAGGAAGGTTGCTCTCCTAGAGTCTTCAGAGAAAGAATGGCCTTGCCAACAACTTGATTCGAAATGTTTGGCTTCTAAAACTCAGAGACAATAAATTTCTATTGTTTTAAGCCATCCAGTCTCTGGTATTTGTTATAGCAGCTCGAGGAAACTAATACAAATATCAAATGTCAAATATACAGCATCACCTTGGTGTGCTCCAATCCCAGTTAACGGAAAAGAACCCGCACCATTACATCACTGTGCACTTTGGCAGTTGGTTTCAAAAAGGGAAGATCATCTGGTCACAGTGAAAATTATATTTTCATGCCCTCAGCACTCGAACCTCCTGGAGGATCCTTTTTTAAAGAGAAATTCATTCACTCGTGAACTTACTCAGTTGACAAATACTGAGTGCATACTTCATGCCAGCACTGTTCTAATCAGTGAACAAATAAGAAGGAAGCGCCCTTCCTTCATGAAGTTCACATTCTAGTGGTAGTTGGTAGAAAACTTTGATTTTTAGGAACATCAAATTGACAGCTCAAGTGCTTTGCCCGATTGACTTTATGTTCAATTATGATGTGGAACTCCAATCAGATAATTTAACAAATTTTATGATGCTTTACAGAAAGGTTTGATCTAGCCATGGAGAATAGGTGTCCACTGGTTCCGGAAAAAAATGAGGGGATGCTCTAAAAAGTTTTGAAAGCCTTACATCACAAAAGAAAAGCAATGAGGAAGTATCACCTGAAGGCTTTCTGTGGGTTTTCCCTGTTCTTTCCCTAAAGACTGAAAATTGTTTAATATGCTCTTTCTGGCCAAACACCTGTCAAATTCCTATTTTTAACAGGATTTTAATTAGGGGCAAAAACTAATACCCCTTTAATTAATTGCACATCCTCTCTCTTTAATTCCTCTGCTGCTTCTCTCTCCACTAGATGACCCCCAGACAGAGTTGCTGTTGAGTTGAGGAACCTATTAGTCTGAGACCATAAGGATAATAAATATAAATGCTCACAAACACTTAGGTTTTCAGATTTATTCACATGATCTTAATCAGTAATAATTCTAATTTAGTTTGAGTTGGCTATCTTGAAAAATATGAATTTGTTCATCAAATGCTCACCAATCTTCTCCAATAGTTTTGCTTGTTTGTTTTTTTCTGTTTGTTTTTTTGTTTGTTTGTTTGTTGTCTTTTTTTGTTTGTTTTGGGGATTTTTTTTTTTATTTTGGTCACATGGATTATTGACACAAAAGAAGAAGCAAAGTTTCCCTATCTTGAATTATCATATTCTTCATTCTTACGTGCTTGGGTAGTGAACGCATCCCATGCATAAGGGGCCTCTTTTCCTGCCTGCCCTCTACGTGAACCCACGTCCAGACACTGCAAGGCACTGCGTGTGGTGCCCTAGTCCTTTCCTGTGGACACCAAAGTTCTTTTTACTTACCGTTTTCCAGAACTCTGTTCTTCCTCACTGATCACAGAAATCAGCCACTCACTTTTTGCTCTTTTCCCTCCTAAATCACACTCAAATTCATGCCTCATTTCTATCATTTTTCTCAAGATTTTCAAAACTTTCCTGACTTCCAAAGCATCTTCATGCTGTCACACCCAAGGAGACTCCTGATCATGGATTTTGTTTGTTCCTTTGTTTTGTTTTCTTTAAACCTTTGAGTGGCCTCCAACATTCTCAGGTGACCAGTGTCCTTCTTGATCTGACTCCTGACCCATCCCCCACCTCACTTCCTGTCACCTATGCACAGGCAGCTGCCTTCTCACCATTCCCACTTCCCGGGCTGACTCAGATGGATGCTGCCGTGTGGCCCAGACCCCCGGAAAGACGGAAGCACTCATTCCCCGGATGCTGGGAACATCGGCTCAGTAGCTCAGCTCTCAGCTAAGTCTCTGTGTGAATTATCACCAGCCAAAGACAGCTACCTTGCTTAAAGTAACGCCCTTCAGGGTGGGGAAGTGAGCCCTAGGATGGCTCAAGGTGGGGGCATAAGAGCCTGGCCCCTGGCCCTAAGCAGGACGACTCTGAAGGGCTGCCTCAGCCTCAGAGCTTTCATGGAGATCGGCTGATACTGCAACCACATCACGGTTCACAGGCCCCTTCTGACCAGTCCTACTTCCTAACCCCCCAGAGACGATCCTGGGGGACGTCATCAAGAAATGCACTGCAGGCCCGTCTCCATCTCAAAGAGCTGTCTCCTGGGAAGCCAGGTCCAAGTTGCTTGTCATTGCTGTATTAGGCTGTGCACTTCCTCGCTTCCAGGTTTTAGATATTGCTTACCCACAATGCCCTCTTCCCACGGATCCACGCTGCTTCTTTAAGAGTCTTCTCGATTTTTATCTTAGCCTCCTACAAAGAAGCGATCACACGCTTCAAGACAACTCCTTCACGACAGACGTGACTTATTTCCTTCTCGCATCCCTCCTGCTTAGGCCACCTCCCATCACAGAATAACTGATCGACACACATTTCTCACATGACAGAAAGAATGGGCCGCCCTCCAGCTGGGAGAGCTCAAGCCCTGTGGGGGGTGAGCACCACTCAGTCCCGGGACAACACAGCAGAAATCTGCTGTTTCTCCAAGCGGATCAATCCACTGACTCACCAACTGGCCTTGAAGGGAACCTAAATACTCAAATAATGAGAAAGTCACTTAAACCGAGCTTTAGCTTCGGTCGAGTGAGAATATGAATTATTAGTCTGTCTTCTTAGAGGCCAGAGAGGCTGAAAGTCCAGTTGCTTTTTATTTGAATTAATTTACTGACCCAGTTACTGATTTTAGTGTCGATGCCAGGTGCCATGCTAAGCAAGGTGCAAACTAAACCTGATAAAGGCCCCAGAAACGTGAACAAAATGAATCATAATGTAATAGGAAGAACAAATCTAACTCATATTAGATCTGTTTCTTTAGCGCTAACCCTGGGCTCTGCATCCTGCGCTGAGTCACTATGGTTCTGCACCTTTTGTAAAAAAATGTTGCCTGCAGCCTGAAGTACACAGGACAGCCTGTTCTCCAGGCTCTGACCTTTAAGGGTGTGACAACAGTCCATTCATATGGAGATTAGAAGTTGCAGAACAAGGAATAGCATTTGTCTTGCTGGAGGTTTACAGGAAGAGTGTGACCTGACCCACATGGACGGCTGCAAGCACAAAGGATTCTGACGCCAAGAAGTTTGCAACAACCAGCCACACCCCCTCCCCTTTTTAGTATAAAAGGAGCCTGAATTCTGACTTGGGGAAGATGGTTCTCCAGGACATTAGTCTTCTATCTTCTCAGTCTGATGGCTTTCTGAATAAAGTCATTATTCTTTGCCCCAACACCTCGTCTCCTAATTTATCAGCCTGTCGTGTGGCGAGCAGAACCAGTTTGCACTGGTTACTGATACTGATAACAGTAATGCACAGGAGACAGGTGCTGCAGAAGAAGGACAGAAAAGTCTGCAGAACTGAGAGGTCTCGCTAGGCAGGTCACAAATCCTGTCCAGGCCTCAAAACAGGAACCCGGTCAGCTGTGTGCTGACCCTGCGGGCTTCTGACTGTTCCTGTGGACACATTTACTGAGCAGCAGAAGGGACCTGGGGAGCCCTGCTGTCCACTGGCAGACCTGGGCACACTGTGCCCTGACCTGGGGACCTTGATGTCCCCTGAATGCATTCCTATGCAGTCTTTCATTTTTTGCTTCAAACGATGAGAAAGCTAACGCTGAATGTCTCGGAGCAGATGACTGTCCCACCTAAAGCCACACAGCTGGTGTGGAGGAGACATGGTTCCAATCCAGACTTGCTGCCCCCACGGTCTGCGCTCCAGCCTCCAAAACACAAAAATACGTGGACCAAGCTCTGGAACCACAACAGGTGGTGTCCTCCCCCACAGTCAGATTTTAGAGACAGACCCCCCTAAAATGTAGAGAATGGGGTCTGAGCAAATTGAGGAGAAGAGGGGTTCACAGATAAGAAGGTATACAGCCGGCGGCCGGCAGAGTTCGCGAGAGGTCACCGGGCGTTTGCAGTTAGAAGGTTTATGATTCCTTTTGTGCCCACAGCTTTGATGGCTGCGACCACAGGGAGAAGACAGCGTTGCCTGCTGCAGCTCTGCAATTGTCTTAATTGTAAGTCGACTTACAATGTTGTATTAGTTTCAGGTGCACAACATACTGACTTAATATTTTTTATAGGTTATGCTCCATCAAATGATTATAAAGGTATTAAAAATTATTGGCTATGTATCCTGTGCTGTACACATTACATCCTTTTAACTTTTATTTTATACCTAGTAGTTGGTACCTCATAATTCCCTTCATTGATTTTTGCCTTTTCTCTCCTCACTCTCCCCTCTGGTAACTGCTAGTCTGTTCTTTGTGTCTGTGAGTCAGTTTCTGTTTCGTTATATTCGTTAATATTTGTTTTTTGTTTTTTTAGATCCCACATATGAGTGAAAACGTACATTTGTCTCCGTCTGACTGATTTCACTAAGCATGATACCGTCTAGGTCCATCCATGTTGTCACAAATGGTAAGCTATCCATTTTTTTATAGTCTCCTAAAGCTTGTACTCTCTGCAAGTCTCTGTTATTCGCTTGGAAAGGCAAGCCAGTATTTAATAAAGGACAGGTTAAACCGTCACACTCACTTTTGGGTATCTGGGCACTACTGAAAACAATGAAGAGAATTTCTAATGGTAAAATCCTTCAGAACTGCGTCCATATTTATTCTGGGCTGAGTCACATCGCAGGAGGGCAGCGCTGTGAGACCAGAAAACTGTTCTTGTGGAAGCAGTGAGTTTTCAAGAGTGAATTTACATTAAATCTGAGCAATTAAGGGCAGACTGCATTACTTGGTTTTGTGTCTTCAACGCCTTTTACAGCCCGTGGCACCTAGAGGGGGATCAGTGAACATGCATGAAGCGAACCAGTATCTCCTAATTCCATCTGGTTCTTTATCCATCAAAACTTGGTCATTGGAGTTACAAATATCCAAAAGGGTGAGATTTGATGGCCAAGTCTTTAGCACTATTATGTTCTTAAGTGTGTAATACTTCCTCTGCTGTTATTCATAACAATTATTAGTAGCACATATGAGTCAAACTGTTGAGTGCCTGATACTTATTAATGCCTTGTTAGAGATCACAATATATCCGCTCACTGTTTCTCCTTCAGCCTCTTCAGGTCCCTCACAGGCCTGCCCAGACACCAGCCTGCTGGCTAATACAGTGCTGGCACAGACATGTGAGAAAAAGCTCTCGTGACTACGCCACTCAGATACTCGTTAGAGACTGAGCTGCCAGAACCGGGGAGGAGCAGTGGGTAACCACGGACTGAGTGGGCTCAGTGCTTCTTTGTAAAAACATTGACTCTGAAAGACAAGACAATGGCAATTTTGTTGGTCACTTTTATTCAGCCTTGTTTGCATGAGATAAAGCCTGGAATAGTTCAGCTCTGCTAGTTTCTGGCGGGCAGTGGGAAACATGGCTTTGCAATAGCTGTTCGGTTAATTACAGCTATATCTTCTCTTCTCTAAACAGCTTCAAGGTGTCACTAAGGGAAAGGGATGGGCCACTCTGGTTCCATTTCGCAGAGGATTGTTCTGACTTCCATTAGACCATGTGGATACTATAAGCTGGCCATTTCTAGGGATGTTCAAAATCGAGGGGGAAAAATACACAGAGAAAGTATGGTTTTAAATCCACACACTATTTAAATTATAAAAGACAAAACACACATATGAAATTAACTAAAGTTAACTCATTTCAGGCAGGATGGCAGGAATGTCATAGACTTCCTTTGGTTTCACAGTATAATCAGACATTAGGGCTGCTGGAACCTTAGAAGATTGTCAGGGACAGAACATCTCAGAATTATTAGAAGGAAGACGTGTGATTAAAACTCCATATGTGTGGAAGCTGTATTAATTACAATGAATGCTAGTGGTGAAGAACCATTTGTTAAATCAAAAACAGGAATTTTAAGATTAATGAAAGTAAATTTATTTTATTTGTTCAAGTGAGATTTTACGTATCTTTTTAGTTGCTTGTTGTTTAGTTGCTTAGCATTTTTTGAACAAATCAACAAGTCATAGTTACCACTCAAAAATTTTAGGCTGCATTGGATGAGAATATATTAAAATAATGATGCATGGAGTCATTCATCAGTTCCTCTAGACACATTTACTGAGCACCCTCCACGTGCCAAGTGCTCTGCTCGGAGAAAAGGAGGGCACAAAATACAAAAGTGAACATCACAAAATCCCACCAACAAGGAGTTCACAGACCAGTCAGGGGCCCCTTGGTATTACCTAGTGTGTTGTGTTTTTTTCTCTTTGTGGAAAGTAGAAGAAACAGACTGACAATCGCCATTGTTCTTCAGCAAGATAAAGGACAGCATGTCTTGGTGTCCGGTTAAAGGTAAGGTAACTAATGCCTGGTAGCTGCTGTAACGAACAGCTAAATCTGTGTGGCTCAGCACGACAAAGGCGTGTGTATTCTCACACAAAGGATCTCGCAGGTCACACAGCTCTCCCTCATCTTGGAGCTCTGCCATCTGGAGCACCTGCAACCCAGGGGCTCAGTGTGGGAAAAAGGGACAAGAGGCAGCACAGGATGCGAGTCAAGGTGAGACCTGGAACTGGGAGCCCTCACATCCTCCTCCGTTCCGCCGGCCCGAGCTGAGCCACACAGCCTCTCTTAGCCGCAGTGCAGGGGAGGCTAGAAGTGTCTTCCTCCTGGGATCCCAGGAAAAGGCACAGTGTATGGAACACAATTTTGCCCCTGCCACAGTTCCAAAAAGTAGACCAAAGACCTGCAGAAATAAAGACAATGTGATGCTTGCAAATATCCTTATTTAATAAATTATTTGTTTGTAAGCCATGCTTCTTTATTTTGCTTCATTTTTTTATTAAAAAAAAAAAATCTGAGCCTGAGCTTCCCATACCTAAAATACAGAGTAGCTTCGGTATTCCCGACCAGATCCTGACCAATGAAACCATGGGACCTAAGGGACTTTGACGTTTAAGAGATGAGGACTTCTGTACCACTTCTCCTTCAGGCTCAGTCTCCTTATCATAACGTAGGGATAATAATTGAACTTACAGCATAGGATTGTTGAGAGAATTAAATGACTTAAGAAGTGAAGGTATGCTGTAGACCCTATAAAATTAAGGGAAAATAAATATTCTACCTAATGGGAAGTTGCCGCTTCTAAGGGTTAATTTTTCCCATGGCTTTGATAACTCGCCTTTTTTAGACCTCTTTCACGGGGAGTCAGTACCTCTGAGAGCTTTACCTCTCCTTATAGGTCTTTGAAACTTTTATTTCAGATACTTTTTCTTGTTCTGTTGCAACCTCTTGAGTAGCGGGCAAGGGTCCCGAGGCAGCATGAGCTCCTTGGGCCAGCCCTCCACCCAACTTTGTAGACAAAAGAAGGCCATAGGATCTGGTTACACTAGGAACCAACTAAACCCTTTTCCTTATTTGTTTAGTGTAAAATGAGATTTCCAGAATTTGGCATTTAAAATCTTCAACTTTGGTTGACACAGCTGAGACTGGTTAATGTCTGAGATGGGTTTGGGCCCTGGATACAAGCTACGTACGTTAAAAAAGGATCCATTTTATTCTGGGAGGGACTCATTATGTATCCCAAAATATCACCCTTCTCAGATTTATCCAAAGAAGCATGGGCGGCCCTTAACATAATTTGGGAACTAAACATCGACTGTGGAAAGAAAGGGGTTATAGAAAATTCCTAACTTCTAACCTGAGCGCCAAGTCCCAGATTTCCTACACTATTATTAAATATTTCCTGTCCCTTTCCCCACCCGTTTGGCCCCCCGAGAGATACTTTTTGTACATTCTTTGTCTTTGAATCCAAAGTTCATAAAACCAATACATTTCTTGACAAATATATTCTGAGGTTGTTGCATTTTAATTCAATTAATGGTATTATACAATAAGTGCAATGCCATTTAACATATTTTCCAAGCCAGGACACTCTGAGAATTAAAAGGGGAACTAGTAATGATTAATCTGAAATAATAAGCAAAAACTGGGCCTACCCTTGCCAAACTGAGACTTACGACCACATTAAATATAAATTCAATTTTTTTTAAAATTCAGTATTAAGTTTTTCAGATCTTTCTATATTCAGATTACTAAGTAATGTCCCTTATTATGTGTATATCAACACACGCCACCATACACAAAACTATAATGAATGTCTCCATTTGCTTTATAACCGCAACATTCCTCTAATGATTTAGAGTTTCTTTTATCTATCTATTAATCACTTATACTTCCAGACCTGTAAATTGACTATTCATATCCTTTGGCTATTTTTGTTTTTTTTCTTTGTTTTTTTGTTTTTTAATGGAGGTACTAGGGATTGAAGCCAGGACCTTGTGCATGCTAAGTATGCACTCTTCCACTGAGCTACACAAACCCCCACTTCCTTTGGCCATTTTTTTGGATGGGTTTTCCTTTCATTGCTGATTTTCAAGAGACCCTATATGGTCTAGATGTGAATCTTTTGCAAATTTAAGACTTTATAAATATTTTTCCGTTAGTATCCCTCCTTACAAATTTGTCTCCAATGTCCTTGGTTAAATACAAGTTTATATATTGATGTGGTCCTAGCTATTTATTTTCCCTTTATTTTTGAAATTCTATGGAGAATCTTCCTAGTCTCAAGGTCACATTGATACTCCTTCTCAATTTTTATTTGCTTTCTATCTTTGCCTTTCACACTTTGGCCTTTGTCACATTTGGAGTTTATTTTTGAAGTGCTGTGATTTAATGATCCGACTCTGATCTTCAGATGTAGTGACCCGGATTTCCCAATTCCGAACGTCTATCCTTTGACCACCGAGTTGGGTGACCACCTCTAGCATGTAGCACATTTGCAGGTTACTGGGCCTATTCCTTACCTCTTCCTGTCAGCTTGTGTTCCAAAATACTGTTTTAATTATGATTGTTTTGAAATATCTTGTTATCTGGTAGGGCTTATCCCCCATCTCCTGTCTTCTTCTCTAACAATTTTTAACTATTGAAAATGTTTGAATCCATTTGCCAACTTCCAAAAAACCTGCTACTGAGAGTTTCCTTAGAATTGCATTGCATTGACAGAAACTGATATAGTTTTAAAATTAATTCATTCAAGGATGATGGCAACAAAAATGGCAGAGTGAGAACCTTTGGAAATTCTCTCCTTCGTGAAAGCAATAGAAACCCTGGCCAAAAAAAAAAAAAAAAAAAAAATTGGTCAGAATTAATCTTTTTAAAACCCTAAGAATTAGCCAGAGGCTTGAAGCAATACAGGGAGCATTTATTCAAGATAAATGACTGTATCTCAGTAAGAAAAGCAAGTTGTATTACAGCTTGCCCTATTGCCTTCCCCCTTTCTCTAGCTCCATGGGAGCCTTGAAAACCAATACTCTGCAATCACAATGAAAATCAGTAGCTTGGCAACCAGCAGAGGAGGCAGAACGGGGGTGGAATGCCTTCAAAGACCCATATTTAGAGAATTCATCACATACAAACAGTCCTCCGTAAGATGAATAGATGATTTCTCCTCAGAAGCCATGGAGGCCAGAAGGCAGTGGGATGACAAATCCAGAGCGCCGAACATTGACTCATCCAGCCGGGGAGCTCGTGTGGCTCGCTCTCTCCCCCACCGCCTCTCTCTCTCTGGCTTCCCCTCTCTCTCCTCTTTTAAGTTAGTTTTTCTTGATAATGATTTCGTACATGTTGTTTTTCAATCATCCTCGAATATTGTGTTTCTTGTGATTGGACACGGTATCTCTATGGCTGTTCTGTATAACGTTTCCTGCGTGCCAAGGTTCTAGTCGGTGTGGAGGGGCACTGATGGGTTTGGCTTATTAATTATCTCTCTGACCATGTGGCTGAACTTCATGACGGTGGTAATGGCTCATCGACTGACGAATCATTGGATTACCCCCCACACCTCTCTTGGGATTTCTGGTAAAATGATCATACGACCCACGAGTAATGGCGAGTCCATCTATTCCTCTCTAATCTATATGTGTGTTTCTTTTTCTTTTCTTTTCACCCATTCAGCTGACTTTCACAGCTCAAATGTTAAGCATCCTCACACACAGTGAGTGCTTTCATTCCCACGTGCCTGGAGTGGATGTGACTGAAATCTCCCACTGAATGTAATATTGCGGGTTGGTAAATAATTTCTAACAAATTAGAAAGCTCATTGTTTATTTCTAATTTTCTAATTGTATTTTTTTTCAAGAATCATAAATTGGTACTAAACTTTGCCTTACGCTTTTTTAGGCATCCTTTTCTATTAAAGTGATTATGTGGGTGATTTTTCCCATTCACTGCCATGTGATGAATTTTATAACTCGATTTCCTGTTACTGACCCTCATGTTCATTCTTGCTGTGAATCCAGCTTGATTATGATCCACTGTTTTTTTTTTAATCTTCCAATAGGATTAGTAAGTTGGTATTTTATTTAGGATTTTAAAATCTACATTCACAAGTCAAATTGGTCCGTGTATTTTCTTTTTCTTGTAATGCCTTCATCTAGTTTCAGCATCAAGCTTTTAGAAACCCCACAAAATGTGTTGAGAAGCTTTATTCATTTCTTACTGTAAGTGGCAAGTTCTATTAGATACAGAATGTCTCTTTGAGAATTCAGGAGAACATAGCAACTGACAAAAAATCATCTTACTAATATTTCATTTTATCTCATGGTCGTTTATATGTAAGTACAATGTATATATGTAATATTCATATTTAAATATGAGTGTATGTTGTTATTGACCACAGACATATACATACATATATCATATATCCTAATTTTGGCTTTTCTTCAGAAAAATTTTTATTATCAATAAGATTTCAAATTTATTGGCTGAGAGTTTCTTTTACAGTATTATTATACATCAATTTTGGTCATTTGTACAGAATAACATCATTTTCCATTTTTCTTAGTGTGTTTTATTTATTTGCCTCTTCTCTCTAATTGAGAGGGTCGGTCCTGTCAGAGGTGTATTTTGTTTATTAGTGTTTCCAGTGAGCCCCCTGAGGGGTACGTTCATTACCTTGTGTGTGCCTATGTGTGCCTTTTTCCTTCTCTCCTATGTTTTTTTGGAAAGAGTGAATGTTATATCATAGATTTGAAAAAAATTCATTTCATTTCTATTCTTTTGATAGTTATCTCTAATTTATTGACTATATATTTTTCATATGTATATTCCTATCTATTATTTTTATATTAATGTTAAAATAAAAACACTTAGAATTTTGGACAAAATAGAACAAAGTGGGGAGATAGAGGAGATGAACGGAGCTAAGACTTTTGACTTGTACAAAGGTAGGATACAGATGATGCAATGCTAAAAAATGCAAATTCATAATTACTATGAAAAATGGAAATAGGGTGAATATTCTAATATATAATGATAGTATTTCCTTCCATCAAATGACTCATTTTTTGTCTTGGGAATTTTTATTAAATCAATGTTGTCACTTCCAGCTTCCGTAACTTTTTTCTCAGTCCTCATGTTACACTGTTGCCTTCAGATGCATTCTGGGAGAATTGTTTGAAAGCAGCAGTCACCCTACTAGTTTGTTCTTCCACTGTATCTGTTCTTCTGTAAAAGTCTGTTCACTGAGTTCGTTATTTCAACAACTTCATTTTCCATTGCCAAAGTCGTCTTCTTGTACACTTGTTCCTGCTTCCAGTATAGCCTTATATATTTTAAATTCTTATTCTCTACTGTCCTGTTCATTTTGATTCTTCAGCTGTTGGCTGTTCTATTTGTTAGCTCTTTCTCATGTTGTTTTGACCAGGTAGTGTTCCCATGAGCTTATCTTTTATTCTCGTGGGACTATGAGCTGCACTGTTAACGATGTTTTCTGGGTGATGGGGCGAAGGCATACCTTTAGTTAATTCCCCTAAGGTGAGTTTAGGGATGTCTTAGGGAATAGTGTCCCCAGCATTACACTCCAGGCTCTGATTCTCTCCTTACAGCTCCCTCCCCTCCACAGAACTTCTGGGATGTCCTCCCCAGGCACTGCTCTTCTTCTGAAGTTAACAGCCTCTCTGTAATTGCATGTTCTGTGGGGTAGAATGGGGCCCAGGAGCTAAGCCAAGGCTGGCCAGCTATGTGGCACTGCCTGCTGTGGCCTGTCTATCCATGCTCTGGTCTAGCACGGAATTAATGTCACCCTTCCACCTCTAAAAGGGGGCTGACCAGTGTTGTCCTACTGTGATAATATTAAGGCAGATAAACATCCATCCAGGGAAGCATGAGATAGAGTTAAAAAAAAAATCAAAGCCCAGTCAGTCCATCCCTCCCCTTGCCTGTGGGCAATGATTCTCTTCAGTTCCAGGCTGTTATACCTTCCCTCCTCTACCTTCTGCTGCTGCCACGGGAACTCAATAATCTTTTCTCTCTCCAAGGGATTCTCACAATTTTGTAGGCTTCTGAGATGTCAGCCTTCACATATCATTCATGGCTTTCAAGGGTAAACACCCATGTGCTTCATATCTTTTCTAGAACTTCTTAATACTCTACTGAATAACTCTCGGGATGGAAGAGCCCAGGACAAAAGTTGCAGGTGGTGATGGCTGAAACAATGGGCCTGAACTGGAGATTCCTGGAAAAATATAGCGTGAGAGAAGTTTGGAGTAAACCGGCAGCCATTCTGTCAATCCAGGGTCCACTCTCGCCACGGCGCAGTGGGGCTTCGTGTCTGAAGAATGGGAACTTCAGCCTTCCACTGGGAATTATCCACTGGTCTGTTTAAGATGAAAGCTTGTTTTCAAGATGAAAACTGGGCAGAGTAATCACTTACAGACAGCGGTGAGATTTTGTCTGGTGGAGTCACGGTAGCTTGGGAATAGACATCTGTGTATGGAATATGGTTGATGTGCAGTCCCAGGCTGTCACCTGCCCAGCCAGTCCCACATTCCCCCGGTGCCTCTCCCTTGTCTCTCCAACCAGAGGGATGAGGGGGAAACATTGTGCCTGTCATTAGCTGGCAAGACTGGAGCAGGGGTTAGCAGGCCAATTGGAGCTGAATAGAAACTGTTCTATTATGGTATCACTGCTGCCTGTTGGTTTGCCTATCTTGCTCCCGAGTTCCTGATAATATGGTGAAACCAATGGGATTTAGTCTATACGGAGTGGTCAGAATGAATGCCCCTTTGGGAACCTGCCGGAAGAAGCTGCCACATTTCTCAACACGGGTGCTTCGATTAATTATCCATGGGGTTGATGAACAATGAAAATGAGAAAGGAATTTTATGCCAAATAGAAAAACGGCTCCATATTCCTCTCATTTTATCTCAAGTGAGTAGGCAAGACCAACTTCCAATTCTCATCCTTTTATTTTTTTATTTTAATTTTTTTTGAAAAAGGCAGAAGACAGAGATTAACCATTGGTCATCATGTTATTTGTCCCTGTGCTGTGACTTTGTGTAGCAGACAAGCTCCTGATGGCTCTCTGACACATAACTGTCTCTTCACTGAGAAGCCACAGATGTCGCAGAAGACAATTCTAGAGTATTCCAAAGGCTATATAGTGATGTGATAAACCAAATTGTCCATTGGAGATGTCAGAAGATCTATCCCAAGACAAACACTCAGAAACACAGAAATATTTGTCATCCTTTCTAAGAACAGCATAGAATTTGGCATGTCATCCAAGTTGGACCCAGATCTAAATACAAATCAAACCATATGGTTTTGTTAATTAGGAATCTCAATTACAAGCAGTATTTCCAAAGGGGTCTGGGCAGCAGACACACTGAGAGAAGGAAGGAAGGAGGAAGGGAAGAAAAGAAGTAAGGAAGGAAGGGAGGGAGGGATGGAGGGAGGAAAGGAGGAAGGAAGGGGAGAGAAGGGAGGGAGGGCAAGCCCAGTCAACAGTTTATGATCCTTCTTGGATATATAACCAAAATCTTAGGGGATCAGGGATCAAAAATGTTTGAAATTTTGAAACTATACTTTAGTGTACTTAACAAAAGTAATTGTTAAAAGATTATGAAAGCTAATTTAGTAGAAACAGTGAGAATAATCAAGGGTAGCATTTAAAAACTGGTAGTTAGGTAATTTCTAAGCCTATAGCAGACAGGATTGTTTTAGAAATTAACCATTTCGTTCCCAAATATCTAGGAATTGGTAAGGATTTCGTGTATAAGTGTGCTATTCAGTCGTTCAACAAGCATTTTTTGGCACCATTTTTGTGCCAGGTATAATTATAAGCATTAGTAGAAAAAAATTTGAAAAATATGTATATATCCCTGCCCTCATGAAGATTATTGTCTATTGAAAATTTTAAATGAAATGTTAAGATTCCAGTAGTGGATAAAATGAGAACAAAGGAAAGGTCCTTTGGCATATAAAAGAAAACTCAAGAATTAAAAAAAAAAACTTCTTGGCCAATAATCAGTGATACTCAGATTAAAACTACCTAATATACATGCACCCCAATGTTCATAGCAGCACTATATATGATAGCCAAGACATGGAGGCAACCTAAATATCCATCAACAGATGACTGGATAAAGAAGTTGTGGTATATTTATACAATGGAATACTACTCAGCCATAAAAAAGAATAAAAGAATGCCATTTGCAGCAACATGGATGGACCTAGGGATTGTCATTCTAAGTGAAGTAAGCCAGAAAGAGAAAGAAAAATACCATATGATATCACTTATACGTGGAATCTAAAAAAAAAAAAAAAAGGGACACTATGAACTCATCTACAAAATGGAAACAGACTTGCAGACACAGTAAACAATCTTATGGTTACCAGGGAAAGGGTGTGGGAAGGGATAAATTTGGGAGTTTGAGATGTTAGCCACTATATATAAAAATAGATTTTTAAAAAGTTTCTTCTGTATAGCACAGGGAACTGTGTTCAATATCTTGTAATAACCTTTAATGAAAGAAAATGACAATGAATATATGTATGTATATGCATGAATGGGACATTGTGCTGTACACCAGAAATTGACAGGTTGTAATTGACTGTACTGCAATTTAAAAAAACACCTTATGATACTAGCTTATAGACAGAAAAATGTAATATACACACACAGTCACTCCAATATTGGTGAGTCTGTGGTGAACATGCATCCACCGAGGACACTTTCCAGTCCAACAGAGTAGCCAGAATCTGAGCCCCACTGATGGTTTCCCCTTCCCTGTAACCAGGTGATTCCATCATTTGGAATCTTCTCTAAAGGAAAATTTAACAGAAGCAGAAATCTACTCAAATGCATCCACTACAGTGTAGCCTAAAATAATAGAAAATTCCCTTTCAATAATTGGTTAATTGTTATACATGAAAAAAATTGAAATTTTCCATGAGGAAACAGAAAAATTTCCATGTATTTTAAAATTTTAAATAAAGGCAAAAATCCAAAATATTGTTCCTATTATTGTAACTGTACAAAAGGAGTCTGTATAGACAAGGGCCAGGATAAAATCATGAAAAATGAAATTATTGGTTGCATGTGTGTATTGAGATAAGAGAATATTTAATTCTGCAGAATATTATTTAATATCATCACATCATCTTTCCAATATATAAAGTAAATAGATGCAAGAATAGATAAAGGAAATGGAATTTACCATAGGCTGAGCAAGGGATTAAAAAAATTGATCAGTGATGGGTGAAGAAAAAATGGAATCAGTCATTGAGCTTTAAAATATAATACAGATGGTTTCCTGGTTGAAAATAGGAGACCTCTAAAATTAACCATGAGCCCACCTGGCAGATTTAGAAGAATTCAGCCAGCATCCTGCAACTCAGCATGGAAATAGAAAGATACCCAATCATATTTTATTTCTATTGGACACTTAAAACTCCTATAAATTCGCCCAACCACTGTCAAATATATAGGGTTTTAAATACAAGTAATGTAGAAAAGGGTCATTATATCACACATGTCTGAAGGTTATTTTACAGACTTGAAAGAGGGCGATTTGCATCTGATACCCCAAGGAAAACAACACGAAGCAATCTCTACCTCATACTCTTTCCTTCCTTCTGCTCGTGCCCTTCCATTCACCACCCTCTGCCCCCTCCCCAGAAAATCTAAGCCATGTGACTTTTTTCAACATCTGCTTCCTTTCTTTACTTTCACAGAAAGCGTGCATGAATAATCAGACCATACTGCTGCTGTTAATTGTAAAAATCATTAGTAAACTTCCAGGTGCTGTTTACTATATAAGCATTGTAATTTTCTATCCTAAAATCAGCAACTCCCCCGCATCATTGTCTGCCCTGGGGCCTGAGCACTGTGCAGCTTTGAGGCTGTCAAAGGCAGCCGCAGTCCCATTTACTGGGACTGAAAGAGATCGATCCACACCTGCAGCGTTTGAAGCAATAATTCCTAATATTAACCAGACCTCATGAGGAGCAGGCCCTTTTCCAGCCTCCTCGTGATTCAACACTTTGCAACCCATGTGAGATCACTGAAAGGCGCCATGATTGACTGACACCCACCCTGAGCTCATTCTTCCCTTTCTGCCCCACTGCACCCCACTCCCCAAGGATCCTGGAGAGACACTTATAAAGAAGATAAGGCCAATGTGGATGCCACTAAAATCCACCTAGTAATCTGTTGGGGGTGGTTGTCATCGCAAAGGAGCACAGAGGATGGAGAACACTGGAGATTTTATGGAGAGAAAAGATTGCAGCACAAAGAAGGAGTAACTTGCCCAGAGCCACACAAACACTGCCTAATGCGTCTGTTACACAAAACAGATTACAACTTCCATCTGTTTCCTTGAAGGCACCTGTGGTTTTCCTCAAAGAATTCAAGATAAAAGGAAACAAAGCTTGAGTTTACATCTTTCGCAGGTAATATCATGGCATCCCTGAATGCACCTGCTGCTCTTTCCTCAAGGCTCCCAATTCCTGCCCTGCTCCTCCAGGCAGGATCCCACCCAGCCTTCCAGGGTCACAGCAGGAGCCACCCACAGGATGACCGAGCTGCTCCTTGGCCTGTGCTCTGCCCTGCTTTGTATATTTACCACCACAGCCACTATTTCACCCTGCTGGATCACGTTTGCTTACCCTTATTTCAGTGGCGTTGGAAGTGCCACTAATGATGGGAGACTCCCTTCTTTGATTACTTATATTTTTAGCCTGGTACCTACCTGAATGAATGAACAAAATATACTGAGGGTGCTTTTCTAATATCCAGTGCTTTTAATAAATGTTAGAGCTCAGAAGTCCTTAGACACCTGTAATCTGACTTCAAATTTAACTTTCTCATCTGAAGCACAAAAACGTTAAGTGATGATGCTGAACTGCATTCCAACTTGGTATCATCACCAGCCTCCTCTACAGTCTTCTCTACATCCCAAGGAAGAATCCTAGCATGACATTTCCCTTTCCCCATCAGCTTCCAGGCGAGTATAACAGTGAGAGAGGAGGAGTCAGGATTCTCTAGTAGCAGTGGAAGCCTAGCCTGACTCCTAAGTAAAAGTATAGGTGAAAAGTGGATGTGACTTTCTCAGCAGCTCTCAGGCAATCTCCTGCACATCTCTTGTGTTAGTGCTGCCTCTGGCAATGGTTTCACTGTCATTTGTTCCCTCTGCCCTTCCAAATGTTTTGTTAGGTTTAATTTCTTGTGTTAAAACCTTCCTAGAAAAGGAGAGTCATCTTCTCAATAAATGGTGCTGGGTCAATTGGATATCCACGGGGGAGATAGTAGAAATAAATCTTGACCCCCTACCTCACACCATACCTAAAAATCAAATCCAGACAATTGTAGATCTAAATGTGAAAATTAAAATAATAATAACAAATGTTTAAAAGAAAACACAGAAGAACTTCTTCATCAGATTGGGGAAGCAAACCTTAGACAAGATGTACAAAAATTTACTAACCATGAAAGACAAAATTAAAATGAAGATTCTCTGAATATCAAATGATACCATTAAGAGAAGAGAAAAGCAAGCCACCAAATAGGAAAAGATATTTGTGTGTCCTATATCTGACAAAAGGCAATCTAGAACATAAAAAGAACTTTTCCAAATCAATCAGAAAAAGGTAGACATGCCAGAATAGGAGAAAGACTTGAATAGGCATTTAAAAAAGAATATCTAAATAGCAAGAAAACATGTTGTAAGGCGCTCAACTTCATTAGTCGTCAGATAAATGCAAATTAAAACCACTGTACACATGCTATAAAGTCTATAACTTAAAAGACAGGTAAGCCAGGTGTTGTTGGTTTTTTTTTTTTTTATTTCACATTTAAATGACATCATATGGTATTCTTCTTTCCCCTCTGGCTTACTTTACTTAGAATGACGACCTCCAGGTCCATCAAATGGCATTATTTTATTCTTTTTTATCACTGAATAGTATCCCATTATGTAAATATGTCACAACTTCTTTATCCAGTCATCTGTGGATGGATATTTAGTCTTAAACTCCGACGTCAGAGAGTTTGAGACCACCTGACCATCCCTAACCCCCTGCTCATGTGTCTGCTTACTGCTTATCTTCCTTATGCCTTTCTCTTCTGCCTCAGAGGTGGGAGGTGGCCTTATGCTCTTGGAGAACAGGCCACCACTCTGTGCCTTGCTGCCTCCCCATCTTCCTTCAATGGCTTTTTCTAGCCATTTTTGTCAAGTGTGTCTCTTCAACTCTACAACACCTGTCACTCCTTCACGTAGTCCCCTTGAACTGAAGTACCCTCTAAACTGACCCCTCTTAAATCTGCTTCTCCACCCCAAACCTCTCCCCCACTTCTTATAAATAACATTGTGGATTACTCCATCCTCCTTGAGTCTTCCTGTTTGTTAGTTTCTATGACACCTCAGTCTCCAGGAACAATTCTGACCTGCTGGTTGGTCCTCCTTTCTGGCTGGGATCTTCTTTTTCCTCTGTTGGAGTGTTCATGATCTTCGGATACCTCCCCTCAGTCCTCAGCTCATACCGCTCAAATAACTTTCATTTTGATTCCAGAATTCTCCCAGATCTTCAAATTTCCATATCCAGCTCTTGGCTGGATACTTGCATCTGAATATCGAGACCCCATAGGTGAGTGAGGGCCACCACCCAAGAGAGGGAGAGAGACAAGATGACACCATCCGGAGTGCATTCTTGTCCTCCGTGGCTGGCACAGAGCAGGTGGTCAGTAAATGTTTGTTGAACGAATGAGTGATTGAAGGAATGAATAGCGAAGGAGGCTCAGAAACACTCAGGTGGTATCTGGTCTGAACCACCCATCACTGTGACTTCTAGCCACACGTAGGGGCAAGTGCCGTGACTCTGTTCCCCAGTTTCAAAGAAGAGGATCAAACTAGTTGGGAAATGTGAAACTGTCATTCAGGAAATGTATACTTTTTCAGATTTCCATTAGTTGGATGCCTTTGTCTTTTGAATGTAGACTCTGGCTTCCCAAAAAGCTGTATTTCAGAGAATGATCCTGAAGAGACCAGGACTGCTCGTAAAAGACCATCTCAGCTGAGTCCCGGTGGCGGAGAGGGCCAGGCTTAGCCAGTGTTTCCTCCTTTAATTTCTCCACTGAACGGTTGCTGTGAACCATTAGGCGGCTGCTCTGGCTGAAAACGAAGGATTTGCTGTATAATGTATTTTTTTACAAAGATTATTTAAGGCATGATTTCTGTTTATGGTCCCAGGATAAATTATAATCACCTTTGTTTACCTCCTATTCCTTTCTTAATTAACTGACAACCTATTAGCATACATTTTTTTTATCCCCAGAGTATTAATTATACATAATTTATATCATAAGCATTTATTTCGTATCTGTGGGATGAATAAAACATTTACCTGCTTACAGCTACTTGAGGTTAACATTTTTATACAAAAAACTCACCTGAGACTTCCAATCAAATTATCAGATTTTTAATTTCTGTTACATAATGATACTGTACTAGTCATTGCAGTGTTTTATTCCACTCTAGGCTAAACAGTCGTTTAGCAGAATGCTGTGCTGGCAGCATTAATTATCAATCATGCATGCTTTGTTGCACAATGAGATGCAAATAATAAAAATGTGAAATTCACTAATATGAGCGCTGGGTCCACCATGGGATTGGAACACCAGTACTAGTCCTGGTGAGGTCACAGGGACCTCCAGGCCTTTGCTTTCATGGCTCATCAGAACTGGAAGGGACCCTACAGCTCAAAGGGCACATCCCTTGTCATTTGAAGGGTGAGGACTCTTAGGCCCAGAGAAGGCAAATGCTTGGCACAGCCCACCCCACCAGCGAGTGAGTGTCACAGCCTGGGACGCAGCACAAGATCCAGGACCTTTTTCACCCACACAGAGATGCTCTTCTTTCTCAAAATATTGTAAAATTTGAATGTTTGAATCAGGTGTGGTCTCATGTTCAAACGTCAGTGAAACAAGATGTACATGAATCTGAATCAGATTTTGGAGGAGAAATGTCATAAGCTTTCCTCCATGGGGTGGCTTAGGTGACATTGAGAGGAGTGGTGTAAACCTCTCTCAAGGTGAGCAGACTGACAGGAGTGACCTAAGAGGCCCTGGTCCCAGTCTCCAGGCTCACAGTGCAGACTATGCCCCTCCCAAGTCGCCAGGCGCCATTCCAGCCACACTTGTCACGGTTGTCTCCTCACCCTGGATGCATGGCCGGCCAAGACCATGGATTCCGGTCCCTTTCCTTGCTCTGGATATTCTACCTGCCACCTGCAGTTACGCAGAAACCAGCAGCAAAGTTAATCAGAATTTAAGTGTGCCATTTCACCTGGGAAATCTGTTTCTTCAATGGAAATACAGGGGATTTGGGTGGCTTCTTGAGAGAAGAAAGAAGAAATGCATGTGCAGGAGACTGGGGAAGAATACCACAGATCCAGGGTGCAGGTGATGGAGAGGAAAGGGGAGCCCTGGAGGCAGTTAAGCACCGACCCCATAGTAAGTCCCTGCTCGGTTTGCGTGCATGTTCCCTCCTTGGCTTCTTACATTCGCCCTGGGAAATAAGCGTCCCCATCTCATAGAATTTAAAATTGAGACTTAAAAGATTAAAATCATTTGCGTGAGAGAGTGCTGGGGGTTCAGCCAAGATCTAGGGATGCTTAACATCCAGACTTGCCGAAACACCATACCAAATAGCAAGAAAAATGGTAACAGGCATTTAGGTAGCAATGCAGAAAAACTCCTTATTCCGTGTTTCTCACCCCCACTTGGAAGTAAAAAGGTTGTGTCTTTAATGTATTCCACCACCTTGCCTGAAAAGGACAAAGCATAGTTTTTCTTGAAGAGGTGTCTTGGAATTGCTCACAGGTCAAGGTGGAAAGAAAACACTTGATGTCAATCCTGGGGAAGAGCGAGAAGGCTCTGTCTTTTTGAGTCTCCTCTGATAATGTGGAAATGGTAACAAAGGCAGAAAGAAAAATGTACAGAATAAAACATGGGATGTCCCAGAGTTTCCTAGTAGACGAAGCTGCCCGGCCCAGTGGGTCCTCCAATGTGGCTCCCTCAGGCTCTTGCCTGGGGCCCCACCCCACTGGATGGGGCCGGCAGCTCGAGACTCATCCGCCTCTTACTGTCCAGTTAGCACGTAGTATGGCGGGCTCGCTAGCACCCAGAACTTTCAGTCCAGTCATCCGCTTGCACCCAGCCATGAAATGCTGGAGTTCTTCAAGGCTCCCTGAGGCTCGATCTCTTTTACTCTGCGTCACCTTCATGAGCTGTCTCATCCATGCGCATGACTTCAAACACATTGATTATTTTGTGACTTCTCAGTTTTCGACTCCAACCAAAATCCATCTTCTGGGGACCTGTCTGAGATATGCACTCAATAACCGCCTCAGGAAGCCCCCAGACCACGTAAAGTGATGTGCATGAAACCACATTCACGAAGTCCGCCTGGCCCCCTGCACCAAAGGGGAAAACAAAGAAAAGAAGAAAAAAACCGAAACTGGTCCTTTCCCAGGTCCCTTAGCTCAATGAATGACACTCTCTATTTGTTCTAAACAAAAGCTTGTCTCCTCTCCTACGTCCAATTCATCAGCTGCCTATTTTGCCTCCTATATAGATCTTGCATCCAGCCATGTTTTCCACTTCCACTGCCACCGTCATAAGCGTGGCTAATAATATCTCTCACATGGACGTCTGCAATTGCCTTCTAATTGTTATCCTCAAGTTCAGTGCTGCCCGTCTCCTCCCCGACTCTGTTTTCTGAACTGTAGCCAGAGTTATCTTTTCAAGATTCAAATCTGATGATATCAATCTCCATTCAAAATAATGGAGAAGGCCTTTTTAAATTTGGAACAAAGCAGAAACCAAAAAAAGAAAAGATTGGCAAAATAGACTACATAAAAATAAAATATTTCTCATGACAAAAATCACCCTAAACAAAGTTAAAGATAAAAGACACACTTGGAAATTTAAACAAAATACCAATTTTCTTAAACTATAAAGACATCCGAAAATGAACTTAAAAAAATGACAAACAACCTAATAGAAAAATGAGCACAGAACAAGATATACAAATGCCCCCCGCACACATACACACACACTCACACACGTACACCCACAGAAATGACTCTTGAGTATTTTAAAAAATATTTAACCTCATTTATAATAAGATAAAGGCAAATTAATTTTTGCTTATTACATTAGCAAGTAAAAAGTTTAAGAATACATTTTGCTAGTTATGGTATAGAGAAAAATCCCTTTTTTATTGCAATGATGATAGAAACTTGTAATTTAATAGTGTCTATCAACTTTAAATGCACATAATCTTTGATCCAAAAATTTACTTTTGGAAATTTATTATTGAGATATAATTGCACTGTTTGAAATTTTATCTCTCTATATATCTTAATATATAAATTTCATCATGATTGTAATAACTGAAGACTAGGCTAAATGAGATGTCCACCAATACTTAACTGGTGAAGTATATTGCGGTTCATTCCCACAGTGGAATATTATGCAGTTATGAAAAGGAATGGGGAAGGTCTACACATTCACGGTCTTAGCTATATCCTTGAATGCAAACAGTAATGTATAATGCCATGTATACAGGTGAAGTGTGTGTGTGTGGTGTGCATGTATTTGTATATACGTGTCACAGCTCTGGAAGGATACATTAAACATTTCATCTAGGAGGGGACCTGCATGGCTAGAACCCTCTGTTGAGAAAGACGCTGACTTTTCACTGGATTGATTTGTACTATTGTCACTTTTTTACTCATGTTTACACGAGTGTGTCTGTGTGTGTCTGTGTGGAGAGAGAGCGGAGTGTAGGCAGCCTTTCTCGAGTTTTGCATGTGAAGAGGAAATGAGTACAGGGCAGTAACTAGAGTGGGCGAGGAGCTGAGCGAGGGTTTTGTGAGATGTGAGACTACCGCCCATGTTTAGAGCTGCTGAGAACGAGGCAGGAGAGCGTGGTCGGAGGCAGGCGAGGAGAGCGCATCGGTCCAGCAGCCCTGAGCGGGGTGAGGGATGAGGACCACAGACTGAGAGCAGGGATGGAGACGGGAGAGGGGCATCCTTCCGTGCGGCAGGGGAAGGAAAGGGACCCGTGGACCTGCAAGTTCACACCATCCGTTTCCCTGTAGTTTCACTCTTCTAAGCAAGACACTCCTGCCGTGTCAGCGAGTGAGACCCAATGTGAACAGAATCCCGGGAAGAAGGAGAAGGTCCCCAGGTGACAGGCAACAAGAATCCTTTCAGCAAACTCTGGAAACACGCCGCACAGGGGAGGGTCGGGCTGGGAAAGTGAGCAAGTCATATCCTCATCCGTGGGAGGGGCCGATGCTTGGGCACCAGGGATGCCCAAGGAGGAACAGGCTGAAGACTTGTTTCTGGAATATGTTTAGGGAGCATCATGCAGCAAGCTGCTGGGATTTGAGGAAGCACGCTGCGGTCCCCTTCTTCCCTGCATCAGAGACCAGCATCGGGGGTCCCTCCAAGATGAGAAGTTCAAGGAAAAGTGGGAGACCTTCCTCTTATTTAGCCTTGTCACAGGTCCCCAGCACCCAATCATTCAGAGATGAGGAAATCTGAGGCTGTCAGGAGAGCGAGGGTAAACTACGAAGAAGGAGGCTCATGGGACAAGCTACCGCCGGTGTCCACACGGTGCTCATCCTTCCCCAAGGAACAACCTAACCCCTCCGCCCTCAGCTCTCTCTGCAGAGGGTCTCGGTGACTTACCTGGTAGTGGGACCAAATCTTCCCCTCTGAGATCCCGAATCTTCCACCAGCACCCCAAGTTGGTGTGGACTTGCTGCAGTGCCCCTCACAGCTTCAAGGGGTCCAGGGTCCCTCCCGCCCCCGTTGTACAGACAGTCCCAGCCCGTCCCTGCCAGCTGATGACCCTCGTTCTGCATTTCAGTCTCCGGGTGCTCCCTGGTGGGACTGTCCAGGGTCCTGAGCGTCCAGGAACGGACTCGCCAGTGCGTCCCTGCTGTCACACCAGCCGGGAGCAGCCCGTGGAGAGTAAATGCTGCAGTGGATTCCGAGCACGGCTGGGGCCCCTGGGCCACCACGCTGTCTGTGGTCAGAGGTCTGAGAGGCGCAGTCTCCTGGGGAACACAGAGGAAAAAAGAAAGAAATCTGTGGGTGCAGATCAGAGCAGTGGTCTTCAGCTCCGATTCTGTGACAGCAGATCCCCCCCCCCCCCGGGCAGGACAGTCGGTGACAGAATCACAAACACGCCTTTGCCTGACTTTGCTTCCCTAACATCTGCCTTTGATAGAAATGATACGTGTAGGTCGATCCTCTGTTTCTTCCGAGGTGCCAGTTACTCTGCTGAACCTGAGAAGATGCTAAAACCCATGAGTTAGGATGAAGGTGGTAAGAGTGGATTTAGAAGCCATGTAAGTACATACTTTGACCCGGATTTTTTTAAAGATAAACGATATACACGTGCCAACAAAAAGGCTGTCTAAGTACAAACAGTGACCTCTCCGGGTAGATGGAACTGCAGATACTTTTTCTTTCTTTCCCTTTTTGCTTTATTTAGTTTTCACTTTCATTCACCTTCATAATGTTTTACAATAAGCCAAGTCTTTGTATAACTTACAGATCATGTACTTAAATAGTAAATCGTGATAAAAATCAAATAGTGATGGGACCGTGTTTATCAGGGATCCAGTCTCGACCAAGACTAGCACAAGCCTGGCATGCCCTCGGTGCTCAGCGGGGACGTTGAAAATGTCACACAAGCTCCCAGTTGGCTCAGACAGACAGCAATTAATTCAACGCTGAGGAGAAAACTGCACCCAGGCTGTGGAGCTGGTCGGAGTAAGAAGGGGGTAAACTGTCATCCTTAAAAAACACGCCGCCCGCCGCCCACCTCATTAACATGTGTTGATCCAGTTCTAGCCAAAGAGTTTTCAAAATAAAAATGTGGCTTCTTATTTTTGTCATTAAACTTCTGTCTCTCTCCTCTGAATCTCTCCTGGTGTTTTCTCTTCCTTTACCCACCGCTGAGGGCTGAGCAGGGCTCTCCTCCGTGTCCTGGGCAGACTTCACAAGGTCACACTGTCAACTGTGCCCCCTTTGGCGCCACCAGGGTGGGGGGAGTGTCCATCCCAGTGTCCCTGGCTCCAGCCTGTCCCCCGCTTTCTTGACAGAACCCGTCAGTGGCCTCCTCAGCCACTGTCTCACTCAGGATAAGTGAGCCTCAGTCACTCATCTTGTCGTGTCTCCCACGCTCAGGGCTCCTGAGAGAGATGTGACCGCTGTGGGCTCTCTCCAGCCTCCCATGCTGAGCAGCCCTCCACTGCCCCCGCTCTCCTCACCTCTGCGTCCATCGGCATTCACACATCAGGGCGGAACACGTCATATTTCCAAGAACAGAACTTCTAGACAATTGCTCCTGGACCAGCACATTTTAGAGGCTGTTATACTTCGAAGTGGGTTAAAATCTACTCTGTTTTTAGTGAAAATAACTGTATCCAACTGTCTCTAGCTAATACTTATTATTCTGATTGTTATTTCAAGTTGCTGTATGTTAACCGAGCAGCAGGGCACTATAGAGAGGTGATGTGTAAGGACTGAACTCTGACCTCAAGGAAGTTAGGATCTGGCTTAATAAGTAAGTAGAAGATATAGTGTAATATTTTTATTACCATTAACACAGATGTAGGCACAAGAATGTTAACATTTAAGAATGCCAAAGTATAAAAGCCTCCAAGAAAAGATCACTAAGGGTGTAAGCAGAAGTTTTCGATTACACAAATAAACAGGAAATTTTAAAGAGATATTTCAGAGACAATATCTTACATTGACAACAATGGAACAGAGTCAGTATTAAAAACAAATGGGGGGGGTGTCCCTGTCTCCCTGACTGATCCTTCCCCCAGATCCTGCCAACCAGTGAGTCCTGCTGAATCTGTTGCGACTCCTCCTCCAGTTTCCCAGATGAAGACCACCGTCCTTCCTGGCTCCCGCTTCACTGGACAGTCGACACCACCATGTTCGAGTGCACCTCTGTTGACTCGCGTTCTCCACGTGTCAACCACACAGGGCAGAACGCACCTCCACACGTGTGGAGGTGGGCTTCACGCGGCTTGTCTTCTCACCACCTAGACCATCAGGTTCTCGTTGGGTTTAACTTGGTCTCATTGCTTTGTCAGCTGCCAGAGTGCAGGCGCCACACGTTATCTGCATGTTTAATGCAGGTGGGATCCTTGCCTGTGAGAAGTGACCCCCGTGTGACTGAGGGCCAGGCGGTGTCTGCGTGTCAGCCCAGGAGCTCTCAGTGTACAGGGACCCTGTCACTCTCGTGGCTGCTTCCTGGCGCCTCGCACAGAGCCCTGCCCCGGGGGGATTCTCAGTAACCATCACTTCAGCAAGGAGCACTCCAGCCCTGCTTCTTTCAAAGGCAAATCCAGAGCATCAGGACCTTGAGTCCCTGGGAGCCCAGCTCGTCCAGCCGGCATCACAGACAGACAACAGCCCCCCGGAAGGGATCCGTGATGCTTCTGCTGCGTTTAGAAATAAAGTGGAGTCGCCCCACTTCCCAGCAACGCCTGCTCTTCAGGCAAATCTGAAATCATCCTGATTCTCCTCAGACCACACGCTAGACAGTTCTTCAGCCAATATTAAAAGGTAATCTCCAAGCTCATTACTAAATGAGAAATGAGATGCTGAAGGTAAAAACAAAATGATGGCTCTGGACAGATGGCTGGGGAATTTGTAGCCGCACCTCAGGGTCCCCTGGACCTGGATGCAAAGCAAAAGCAAGTTTACTTCTGTCATTTCTGCCTCTTTTAGGGCTATTAGCACCATATTATAATTAGCGCCAGCTCTCCAAAATGCATTTTGAGGGGCCAGCACCAAGTTCTGAGTGGAGATGAAGGTGTATTAATGAAATTGCATCTAAAATTTGGCTTACGATTCAGCCCTGAGAGGTGATTTATAATTGATTTTGATCTAACTTCCTAAGCGTCTCTCCACACTCCAAGACACACTCATCAGGAGACAGACGCTATCGCCACCTGTGTCAAAAGAAGTTAAAAATTATTCTCGCAGGACATTTTAATAGCATCTCTACACCATTTACTATATCCCCCTGCAATAAAGAAGTGTATAAACGTTCATTCTAACCGGAAAAATGAAGTTTGAGACAAAATTTGGCAATTGCCAATTTCAAAAAATACAGTAGTGCTAATGGTGGAAAGAGATTGAATTCAGACTCACGGAACTTTATTGCTGCTGGACATTTTAGAATCAAGCTTGTAATACACTGCTGCATGTGAATGCGAAGGAGGAAGAGTGAAGGTTTCTGATAGTAAAGTGATAATAATATAAATACAGAAGGAATAGCCTTGGGAATCAGAATGCCTGCATTCAAATCTCAGACTCACCAATTACCAAGAGGGCAAACTCTGCCAGGCCATTTAACCTTCACGGAGACACTTAACTGTGTCTCTTTTTCTCATTTGCAAACTGGGAATAATAAGACCTAACAGGGTTACTATGACATGTGAGTGAGCTCCTGAATCGGATATACTTGGGAAGGTTCTGACACGTAGTGAGATCCTTGTAAGTGTTAGATCATATCATTAATGATAATGACTCCCACCTTCTAGGTCAGGACTCGGGCAGGGGGGTCAAAGTGTGCAATTGCAGCATCTGAATTCTCATCCCTGTTCCTGCCTAGTTGCTGAGTGAGTGCTGGTCCTTCACTCCCTGACTCTGACATCAGCAGCTCCCTTTGGAAAAAATGAGCAAACCGTTTTGAATAATTTCCAATTTCCTTTCCAATTGGCATATTCCATGCTTTCTTTTGGAAGTAAAGAGCTAATTTTCAGAAATAACCCCAAATTTTGAAGAAATAAAAATGCATAAGGACTTTATAAGTAAAGAGAATTCATTTACCATTCTCTCTTTCAACACGATACAAAGGCAACTGAGGCATTGAGCCCTGTGGGGGAAACGTGGTCAGTGACCTGTTCTAACACACTGTGTGGTATCCTTTAGCTGAAAATAAGTGAAATGCTTACCTTTTTCAGATGTAACCGGATGGCTGCAGAGAGAGACAGTGTTATAGCGGAGCAGTGGTGCAGGTGGAAATGTGGCAAGTTGGGTGGAAAGACAGGATGAGAAAGTGAGAGAAACCAAGTCAGAGTCAGAGACAACTCCTGGAGCCCGGCACCCTGTCTCGCTGGAGCAGTTACATGTTGCTGCATAACACACTGTCCCGAAACAGTGGCTTAAGACAGCAGACACGTACCATCTCACAGTTTCTAAGGGTCAGAAACCTGGCTGGGGGGCGGTTCTGGCTCAGGATCTCTCAGGAGATGGCATTCAAGCTGATGCCCAAACCTGTGTCATCAAAAGCCTTGAAAGGGCTGGAGGAGCCACCCTCAAGAGGGCTCACTGACACAAGAGGGCCATGGGCTGGAGTCCTCAGTTGCTCACTGGCTGTTGGCTGAAAGTCTCGGTTTTCTTCTTATGAGTCTCTCTACATGGCAGCCACCTGAGTGCCCTCCAGACAAGGTGGATGTCTTTCCCAGAGCAGAATGAGATCCAAGGTTAGTTGATAAGACTGGTTATCCAAGAGAGAGATAGCTCTAGATAGTGGCTGGGGTCTTTCTAACTTGATCTCAGGAGTGACATACCATCAGTTCTCCTTTTTCTGTTTGGTTACACGGACAACCCTGGTGCAGTGTGGGAAGGGATGGCACAAGTGTGTGAACACTGGAGGGGGATCACTGGGAGCCAGGTTGAAGGCTGGCTGCTGCGTCTGCCTGTTTATGCCGCAGCTAAGAGGAAGACGAAATAAAGTCTGCAATGGTCCTTAAATCTGACCATTTCTGTAAATCTCTCGTAGAGACAATTATTCTTAGATTGGTTGTTTGAGCCACAAGGTGGATAGAGATACCATTTACTAAGATGAACTCATTGTATAGCAACGTATTTGTTAAGAGTTTTATCATGAATCATGAATTCTATTTGGACATATTTAGTTTGAGATGTCTATTTGACTTTCATGCTAGATGTGATTATAATGTCTTAGTCATGCATTTATTCCTTCAACGTGGTCACTAAGCACAAGCCAGTGACCTCACCAAAAAATAGATAAAAACATTTAAGTGCTCCAATACAGGAGGAAAATCTGGCTATGCTGGACTTAATAAGAGGTGGTATGTCAGTCTAAGTAAGGCATCTTCCACAGAGAATTTCAAGAACAATTTTGATTATACTTAAGGAGTGCACTGCAAGTCTAGTACTTAATATCATCTCCTTGATAACTCAAAATTACAACCCAGCTCTGACTTGTCCCCTGTATTCCAGACTTGTGAACATAATTGCCTACTTGACATACACTACACACTTGAGTGTCTAATAGGTCTTGAAACTTAACATTTTCAAAATAGAGCCCCCAGTCTTTCATGCAACCATCAAATCTGTTCCTCCCTGAGTCTTCCACATTGCAATATATGGTACCGTCATCAATGCAGTTGCTCAAACAACGTAGGAGTCATTTAAAATTCTTCATTATTTCCCATACCTCAGGTATAATCATCATCTGATTCTACTGGTTCTGGTTCCAAATATATATCCCACCACAAGTGTGTCTGCCTCCATATTTACTGAAGTCACTCTAGATCAAGCCATGATTCTCTCCATCACCTGGAATGCTATTATTGCCACTAACTAGTTTCTCTGACTCCATTTCTAGAATCCCCTTCATTCATTCAGCACAGCAGTCAGAATGATCCTTTACAGTGTCTAAGGAGGACCTCAGCTTATGTTCTTGCTTAATTTCCTTCAACGGTTTCCAATACTTAGACATAACCCCGAAGTCTTCACCGTGACTGCAAAGCCCTGCCTATGCTGTGTCCTCAACCTCACACTCTCCCCACTTTGCCCCATGCACCGCCACCCTTGCCTCATTCCTGTCCCTGTAACTCACCACACTTGTTCCCATGGCAAGCCTTTTCTGCTTGCTCCTTGGGGAATCTCTTCTCCCAGGTGTCTGAATAAACTTCCTCTTCTGATTCTTCAAGTCTCAGATACAACGTCAGCTCTGGAGGTCTTCCATGATCATCTGTGGATGTTGGTCCTGGTTCCTAGGCTTCTTCATCACAATTGGTCAGTATTATTGTCTCATGCCACCTGGCATTATTACAAACGGTATGTTTCTTGATCATTATCTTGTCTCAATGGACTATAAGCTCTAGGAAAGCATGGATATTTCCCCTCTTATCTATAATCAGTTTCCAAGGATTTACTACAATATATACTAGTATTAGATCTAGCATATAGTTGACAGTACAGATTTGTTGGATGAATTAATAAATCATTATGAACTATCCAGCTGTCAGAGTTGGGAGCATTCTTTCCTAACTTATCTAAGTGCTTGGATTGGCTCTCTCTAGGTCAACCCTTGGGTTCCCCTTTAGCACTGAGACCTTGGGTGAGAGGAATATGGAAGCAGAGAGAAGAGCAGGGCAAACACACACAGCGGTGGGTGGACAAGAGGTAGTCCTTTTTTCAAAGCTAGTGGCTCAAATGGAAGTGGGGATGTGGGATGGCACAGATGATACGAATGAGGATCACACACGTTCAACAGAACACAAAATCCCTGAGCTAGGGAACCACCAAGTATGCTGGCAAAGAGCCGTTTAAAATATCATTGAGATATAAACTTCTTGAGTGATGATTTGGTTTGATTTTCATTTTGAATTTTCCCTGCTGTTTCTGACAAGTGCCAAGAACAGGGCCTGGTGCATAGTAGGAGCTCAGTGAGCGTTTTTGGATGCATGTGAAATGATGGAGCAGAACACTAAAGCCAGAGTTCATTGGAAGCCTGAATCTGGGTAGGCATCCAGAGAAAAAAAATATGTTCAGTCCCCAGGCATTTTAGAATCTGGGCTAAAAAAAATGCCAAATTAAAGAGACAAGTAAGTGTGATATCAAAATCTGTCAGTGACAATACAAGAAAATGAAATGGCAGACAAATACCCCTCATAAACACTGACTCAAAGAGCTTTAACAGAATAATAGCAAATTAAACCTAGCAATTGATAGATATAGAGGAGAATTCATCATGACCAAGTGGGGTCTATTTCTGCAGTGAAAAGTTGATATGACATTCAAAAATTAATCAGTATCTCAAAGAGACACCAAACCTACACTGTTTCGTAAGGTAAATTTACCAAACATTCAAGGAACAAGTCATTTTCATATTATGCAAAATATTCCATGGCATAGAGAATGGTGTGTGAAATCTCAATTCATTCTATGAAGCTAGCATCATTTTGAAACCAAGAGAAAGAAAGGAGAGAAAGATAAAAGAAGGGAGGAAGGAAAGAGAAACAATGAAAACAAAGCAGTAAGTCGTTGCCACTTATGTACTTGTAGCCTTAAAATACATATTAATAAATCAGATTAATCAATGTATTTAAAGACTAAAACATCATATAAACAAGCAAGGTTTAAACTAGAATTTTAAAGAAATTTCAATATTTGATAATCTGAATAAACAGGAAAAAAGAAACATGATAATCACAACAGTTATGGGAAAAAACACTTGATAAATTCAACACCTCTTCCTGGTAAGCAGCTTTCACTGGAAACAGAAGGGAGTTTTCTATACCAGCTGAAAGGAATCTCCCAGTTAACCACAACCAACACCGTAGGAGGGATGAACCATCAGATACAACCAAGGATAGAACCAAGAAAACTAAGCTCATGGTCACAGGAACTAGACGTTGCAAACCATAAACGAGGTAAGAAAAAAAAAAAAGGATGGAAAAACACAGAAGCATCTATCTCAAAGTGTGACCAGTGTACCAGACGTGTCAGTTTGTCAGACGGCAAACTGTCACGCCCCATCCCAACCTGAATCAAAGGAAACTCTCAGATTGGGAAACAATTCGTGTTTTTACAAGCACTTGTTGGGGAGAGGGAGGGCTGTTCTGACAGGTGCTAAGATTTGAGAACCTTGTGTAAGCAATGCTGTTGGTGCCCCAAGTCTCCTGTCCAACCAGGCACTCCGACCCCCAACAACTTACTACGAGCATTGGTTTCCCAGGGTTTGCAGCTGCCCCGGGTGTCCTGAGAACTGTCCTCGGTGGAAGGAAAGCCACGCGCTCAGAAATGCCTTGAGGATTCTGCCTTGTATCTGGGTCAGGATGCAGCCACTGACTGACTGACAGGGTGTCAAAGGCTCTCTGCTTCCAGGTCACACAACAACACTGTGGTGCTGTTCACCACCCACAGGTCCTGAGGGATCAGACTGAGGCTGGGCCACGGCCGAGTCCCATCTTCGCCCAGCTCCTTTCCCTGCCCTGGTGTCACCTGAGAACACGCCTTCTCTAGAAATCCTGTGTCAGGATCTACTGCTGGAAAACCTAGTCTGAGGCACCAATTTTGAACAACATGGTTTCCCATCTAGAATTTTTTAAATGATCAACCATGAAACTATTATAATAATTATATATATTTTCTACATATATTCTATACTTATGTAACACTATGTGTCAAGTTCCTTATGTATATTAACTCATCTAATGTGCACAATGCTATTCTGATACAGATACATTATTAGTATCCCCATTTTACAGATGCGAGGACCAAGATACAAAGAAGTTTAATAGTTCTCACGATGCCATGTAAAAAATCTTTAACAGTGGGACAACACATAAAGAATCAAATGCAATTTGAGCAAATAAGATAACAGTGAACTATTAGAAATTTTAAATGCAACAATTAAAAATTTTAAATGAAAATAAGAGTTTATCAAAGTGTGGGCACAGCTAATGACTGTATTTACAAGGAGCTTTATTTGGTTTTAATTGCATACATTTACTTCTTTTTGTACGTAACTGTGGCAAGCCTCATCAAACATAGGTATCCCTGCTCTCCCACCTGGATTCTAAATTCAAAAAACTGAATAAATTCAGACCAGTTTTTGGATGGCCCCATGCTATCTGAATCCTCTCTAACTGTTTTTAAAACTCAAGAACCAAAGAGGCTTGGAGAAGGCAGCCTCCCTCACTGTCAGAACGTGACACTCTCCAGCACTAGGAAGAGAACAGATTGGATCTGGAGGAAAAAGTGAGCCCCACCTTTTCCTTCTTATCTCCTCAACCTTAGGCAATGCCCTCAGGCTAATTCTGGCCAATATATGAGTGGAAAGAACCCCCAAGGCCACCCCCAGGCTGAGCCAAGAAGAGCACCCAGATCCCCACTCTCACTCACGTGGTGGTGCTGTGGCCTGTGACCATGGAGGCCACGTGTCCCCTTTGTGCGGCTGCAAGAAGGCAGAGGCTACATCAGCCTGGCTCCCCAGCAACGACGTTGAGTTGGGTCCACGCTGCCTTCCAAGGACATTGGTACAAGTGAGAGGAGAACAAGAACATCGCCATGTGCAGCAGCTGAGATCTTGGTGTTGTGGTACTGCCACAGTGCGGCCAGACCCGTCTTTACTAGCACAGCAATTACGTCTTAAATCTCAATCAGTGGGAAAGGATAAACTAGGTAAGGAAAAGAGGGTGTTGAAAAATTTAGAGTAAAATGGAGTTCACCTTCCTCCATATAATACAAAAATAAAGGCCTGATGAAATTGTAAGAAAAATTATTAAAGGAAAATATAGGAGCCTATTTTTTAGTAATATTTTGATAAGACAAGGATTTTTATACAAGGTGCCCAGTTCAGATATCAAAGAAAAAGAATGGCAGACATAACTACATAAAATGTGAAATTTTCTGATGGAAAAAGATATATTAAAGATCAAAAAAATTTTCCAACGGCAGCAACGTCTTTGCTACATACCTGCGTGCACGTGCACATGCGCACACACACACACACACGTGCGCGCACGCGCATGCACGCATGACGCATACCCAGAAAACCTGGAAAGAAATTCGGTATATCACGTAAGAATAAGCACTTAATAAATGTAAAATAATAATGGGGAAAGGATAAGAATGGACACATTACAGATGAAGAAACCCAAATAGATAATAAGGAAATTTACAGAGGTCCATCTTCCTTATAATCAAGAAAATAAAAGGCTAAGAATATATTATTTTCATTCTTTAAACTGATAAAATATTCGGGGAAGAGTTATAAAGACAAAGGTGAAAAACCAGACCATGTCATGTAGTGTTACATGCTGTAAACAGAAAAAAAAATCTCTTGAAGACAATTTAAATGTATTGATCAATTAAACAAAAAACTTTAACTCAGCAATTCCACTTCTAAGAACCCCTCACAAAGAATATTTAACCATACGCACAAATTTTATAATAATATTCAATGTACCATTATCTGCAGTATTTCCAAATTGGAAATGTAATGCACATCAAAAAGGAGTTAACAAGATAAATTATATTGTATCTATATTAAAGAATATGATGTAGGTATTTAAAGATTAAGCAAGATGTTTACTAACATGGAAGAGTGTCTCAGATTTAGTATAAATGAAAAATGCAAATTACAAGCAATGAGTATAGTTCCATCATTCTTATATAAAAAGAGTCTGACTGGAAGCACATGTATGCATTATTTGTTAATTTGTGGAGAATAGACAATCCTGTTAAACTCTGTGTATTAAAATGGGGATGTATTAGCTAAAAAATCAATTGAATAAAAAATAATATGCAGAGCTTTCTGTAGAATCATTAGTGTATGTTATATCTTTGATTACTGCTCCCAAACCTTAGCAATTAATATAATCTACTTCTCAGTTTTGCAGAATTTGTGCATACTTATATTTACAGACTATTTTTCTTTAAATCAACTCACCTTCATTCTCATATAAATGTATTTTAAAAGCTTCAGCCATTGCAAAAAATGAGAAAGGACTACAAAGGCCAATGCAAAAGATTATTCAGCTTCAAAGGAGATTGTGCAACTAAATAATAGATGATATAAAGCAAATGTAATAAAAACTAAACTTTTTAAAAATGATTGCCTGAAAGTAAGTTACTTAATGAGAAAGAGAGGGATATTTTTGAACAGCTAGGTAAAGGATGTATGCAGTTGGACACATTGGGGGTCTATGTCAACAAGACAGTTCGCTGAGTTTTGGCTCATCAGCACAAGTTAGGTTACCCAGTGTGGCTGGGAAGGGTAGAATATTCCTCTGACGCTGTTAAACTTTGAGAGTTCATTGTTATTCCAAACAAAGTGAGTTGTCCAATCAACTTTTACTCAGGAAGACTTTTGCACACCCCACAAGATTACATCTTTTCCTGAGTTTGTTCATTTCTATGTTTACGTGGTCGTGTCCAAAAAGGGTGAAAAAAGAAGTGACTGGTCCAGCATTCGCTGTCCTCATCTGACTTGAGAAAAGACCCATGAACATCATACCTTAAGCCTGTCAACCATCTTTTCATGATGTTCAAAATAGTTCTCAGCTTCTTTATAGGCGTTTATAAACGTGAAGCACGTTGATCAACAATCTGATTGAATGCGTGAATGTCCCAGAGAACTCACTCTCACGGTCTGGGTGTGCTTGTCTGATGGACAATTACAGTTAGACTAGCTGCCGTTTCCTGAGCCTGAGATGCCATTCCAGACAATCTGCCCACACTGTACCGTTTCATTCCCATTCTATCCAACAAACTGGGATCCCCACTACTCAGCTAAGAATCTGAGTTTCAAGAAGCTACTCTGACGAGCCTGGGGTCATACAGCCAGGAAGCTGCAGTCTAGGTACCAGCATCAAACTGAGCCTCGGGGAGGAAAAGCAGGGGTCAGGGGGAGGGGTGAATTGGGAGTTCGTGATTTCCAGATACGAACGACTGCATATAAAATAGATAAACAACAAGGTCCTACTGTAGAGCACAGGGAAATGTATTCAGTGCCATGTAATGGCCTATAATGAAAAAAATATAAAAAGGAATATATATATATATTCAGTTATATATATATATATATATATATAACTGAATCACTATGCTAACACAACATTGTAAACTGACTACACTTCAATAAAAATTGAAATTAAAATTAAAAAAAATTGAGCCTTGGAATGTTGAATTCCAGAACTATCTCCTTATCTTCTAAATTGGAAGTAGAACCTGCAGCTACCCCCCATCATCCTAAGAACAACTAGTGTCATGTCCCCTCCACTGGGACTTAAATTGGCCGGGGGACCCTATTCAGGCGCCAGGGCCTCTAGAATGTGCAGATGAGGGGTTTCCTGGCGCTGCTGGTTCAAGGTGCCACAGTCACACCTTGACTGAGCCGCTGGTGCGCAGAGGTGCCTACGAGCCCAGTGTGTGTGTGTGTGTGTGTGTGTGTGTGTATGTATGTGTACAGCCGGCCTCTCCCACCTTCCTGGCTCCCTCTTCAGCCCTTTTCTTCCTTCCTCCCAACTCCAACCTGTACAGCCAACAGCCCAAACCAGCCCTACCTGTGTGTCCCGTTCCATCACAGTATTATCTAAAATCATCCTGCAAAAACTGGGACATACGCATGACACCTTTTGGAAACACTAAGCTGGACTGAGAACAAATACTCTCCCGTCCAGGCTTCCTCGCAAATGCATTTAGGTGTGTTTCGCGGGCGCGTGACTGGCTTTCCCACCCTGATACTGCAGTCGTCTGTTCAGCCTTCGCTGAAATAACCACAGTCAACAACGACTGTGTTCAAAGTTCTCTACATGTGTCTAAATTCAAACTAGTATTTCCCTGCGCTCAGGACCCGGCCTTCTGTCGTTAGTCTCAGGTACTGACAGGTGTCAGTTCGGGTCTGGGACGTAAGCTGAGCTGACAGATGTGGTCTCAGCTCTCCTCCTGCTGCGAATCGACCACCAACGCGTTTCAGCCCAAACCCAGACTCTAAGCTGAGAAGCAGCTTGATGTTCCGCTCTGCTGTTTAATTGTGCCATGTGGTCTTTAAATGGCTTTTTTTTTTCCTTTCTTTCTTTCTTTTTTTTTCCTGAACAGTCAAGATGAAATTGGCTTCTGGTCAGCAACTTTTTTTCTTTTTCCCTCCTCTGAGGTAGAGTAGCCAAAAAGGATTTTGTTTTGTTCCATTTTGCCTGCAAAGCGATGGGTAGCCAAATATGACTACAAATTATCTACATTGTTTTTATGAAGAAAAATATATTTATTTTTCCTAGCACTTGGAAGCATCCCTTGTGAGGGCCAGGGAACTGACGCCGTCCCCTGATTCCTGTCCCATTTGTACCCTAATTGGAGAGATCTGAACACACCATAGGATGTATGTGGCTAAATTGGGGTATTATGAAAATAGTTCACAAAGCAACTAGAAAGCTATATATAAAAATGATATTTATTTCTCATTTTAAATGAAGCCTAAGACAAAAGGCATATAGGTAAACACAGCTGCAGCACTTTTAGGCATATAATCAAATGCAAAAATAATATTGGAAAACTATGTTAATTATTGTAATTAAATTGTGAACAGTATTGATAGAAAAATATCTTTAAAACATATAAAATCAAAGTGGAGCTCATCACATCATGGGAGTTTGCTCTCGGAGACGTGATGTGCCCAGGTGGATGTCCCGTTTTGCCAGCTCCCTCCTGCTCCCCAGCACTTGACGGGAGACGAATGGACTGAAAGGAGCCAGAAAAGGGCTCCACACCAGTCCGCTCCTCAGCCTTGATTTCAAGTTTTGGAGAAGTATGTTTGTCGGACCCAACTCCAGAAAGTTGGCAGAGAATTCTGGCAAGCACACTGACTTGGAGTCGAGTTGATCTGTAATTGAAGCACGACCCAGTCCTCCTTCATCAGCCTGATTCTAGTCTCCACGTCCTCGTCTGTACCATGAGTCAAGGGTCCCGAGCCCTTAGACATCCGCGTTCCACGTTGACAAAACGGTTGTCCTGTGCAAGAGGAAGTGCGCCCTGTTCCCCACATAGTTTGCTGAGCCTTGTTATGACATGGACAGGAAGTTCTCGTCCTTGATTCTAAGTGCCTTGGGGTCTGAAGAGTGGTAGAGCGAAGTTGGCTCAGTCATCAAGACACCACACCCCCGAAGTCTCAAAGCCTGTCTTTGGCTGCCTTTAGCCTTAGTGTTTGCTTTCCTCATGGCTTTCTTTGTTCATGATGACACTTTAACTCCAATCGAGGTTTTTAAACCAATGTTGGAGTCCTGTTCTGTTCTACCATGCTTCCCATGTGCGGTGTTTTTGGTTGGAGAAGAACACTGGTCATCCACCAGGAAGCATGCGGGTGCCATGTCTCCCATTGACTTTGTATCATCCAAGAAACAAACGCATCTTCAAGCTTCCCAGTCAACTTCACTCACAGCAGAGGCTGGTTGAGGAGACACACTGGAGTCTTCCCCATCTGTTGCTTCGTGGAAATGTTTGTACAGGATCTGGGCTTCCTGCCGAGTCTCATTTCCATCATAAGTCTTGTGTTTCCTGTGCATATTCTCGCTCTACACATTAACCCCCTTTTCAGTTTTCACTTAAGTCTTATCTCTCACTTGATGAGCAATTTTTTCACTGGCTGGATCGCTTACAACAGTTTCACAAATGTCTCTTTCTCATTTCTGTAGGGAGCTTGTTCATTCCTCAGATATGAGCCACCGCTGAATTCATTTCTCTCTTTAATTTACTCATTTTTATATTCTGGCGAAGACGCCTAAGTGGCTTAGCTTGTCTCACTTTTTCTTAATTTTCCTCATGTGCACAAGCAGTTGGCTTTTTTAGGGGGGAATATGGACAATTCTTTCACACAAAAAAACTAAATTTTTAATAAGCGAACACAAATTACTGCATATAATGGCAAATAGAGATGACTCAATCCATGAAGTGGGCTTGCTGGCACAGATACCGAGCTGGCTCAAGCCTGGACCCCAACCGCAGGGCACAGATAGGTACTTACCACACCAAAATGTCGTAATATTTGTCTAAGGTCAGAGTGGCAGAACCAAGTGGATGTGTTCAACTTCTAACCCTCACTTCTGTCACAGCACATTGTAAGTCACATACGCCAACCAGCCCCAACTTACCTGTAAGATAAAAATCAGCATAATGATGTCTGTTTCACAGTGTTGTGAAGATCAAATAAAATACTATTTGTGAAAAACATTTGAAAATTGCTAAGCACTTTGCCATTAGAGTATTTTCTTTCCTACTACAGGAATTCTATTCCAGAATAGTCCCCCACACTCTGCCACCAGCCAAGAAGAATCGTGCTTTAAGGGCTAGAACAGAATCTACGTGGGGAAAATGGAATGGGGGAGGGATGTGTGCAAAATTTTCCAAACCCTTAAAAAAATAAATGTTTTTACAACCGGTAAACAAAACATGGGACATTGCTGGTAGGAGTGTAAAATGGTTCAGCCACTGTGGAAAGCAGTGTGGCAGGTTCTCAAAAATGTAAATAGAATTACCATGTGATCCAACAATTCCTCTCCTGGGTACACACTGAAGAGAACTGAAAGCGGGGACTTGAACAGATACTTGTACGCCCGTGTTTGCAGCCGCATTCTTCACACTAATCTAAAGATGAAAATAACCCAAATATCCATCGACAGATGAACAAATACACAAAATGTGGTATGTATCCATGATGGAATGTTAGTCAGCCTCAAAAAAGCATGAAATCTGACACAGGCTGCAATATGGAAGAACCTTGAAGACATTCTGCTAAGCGAAAGAAGCCAGTCACAAAAGGACAAACGCTGTGTCATTCCATTCATGTGAAGTATTTAGAGCAGTCAGATTCATGGAGACAGAAAGTAGGATTGACCAGGGGCTGAGGGGAGGGGACAGTGGGATATTAGTGTTTAATGGGGACAGAGTTTCAGTTTGGGAAGATGAAAAGTTCTGGAGGTGGATGGGGGTGATGGCTGCACACCAGTGTGACTGTACCTAACGCCGACAAACCATGCTCTTAAAATGGTAAATTTTGTGTCACGTATATTTTTTACAGTGAAAAAGGAAGTATAAGCTTAAAGGCACTTACCCCCAACAAACCAATATTAATGTCATGTCATCAACTTACATGAGAGATCATGTGTTTTGTAAATTAATTTCTCTTCATCATTCTTTTTCCCTCAGTTTTATCGGTCTTCTCTTTTAGTGTCGATGAGATGAGGGTTATTCATCTGCCTTAGCTGTGGATTATAAACAGATTAGGAGTCATCTATTTTGCTTTTATCTGGTCCTCCATCAAAATGCTTAATAAATTTCTGATCTTATATCTAAGAATGTCTTCCCTTTGCCTCCTGAGTTATGCCATGATTTCCAACAAGCTACTTTTTGTGGATTTATGAGACCAGAAATAGTTTGCAAATATTCTTCAGCCTCTTCCCAGTTTCTTCTAACATTCTCCATGTGGATTCATCTTAAATCCTTGCCATCAGATCCCGTGGGTCAGTCCCAGCTCCTCCTTTCCTGCCTGATACCCCAGCCATGCAGTGTTGAGATCGGATTCCTCTGCCTTCTTCCTTTTTTCTCTCTTTTAAGACTTCATTGCAAAAATTATCTTCTTTCTGTCATCTACTCTATTTCTCTTTCTATCGATGATGCCACTTCCCTCTTTTTTTGTTTTTGCAGTTCCCCTAAAAGAGATAACATGCAACTCCAGTACCTAGCAGCCAAAATTCTCTGTTGACTAAGAGACTTTCAGATTGTCTACCTTATTATGAAAATAGAATGTAAAGGATGGTGAATTGTTACAATGATAAGCAACTAATAAATACTTGTAATTGAAGCCAAGTGTCTTAAAAAATAATGACAAGGTGTCATTTCTAATGTTTAGTTGAAGAGATCTTGCCTCAAGTTCCACCCAAACGTGAATGGTGGCATAACTGAGTGGTTAAGAGAATATACTTTGGAATCAGCTACAGTTGAAATAGCACCTAGCCTTTGGTATCAACCAGTTACATGATCTTGGGAAAATTATCCAAAGAAACTAAATTTTCATCTCATTCTAAGGATAATACCTACTATGAGGATTAAGTGAACTCAGCAGGCAAGTTCAAGATATACATTTATTCAATTTGTACATACTAACTACTATGCTAATAGTAACAGAATAGGAAATTATTGTTCTCTCTCTTTTATTATCAAATATATTTAACCCTCCTTATTAATCCTTTATGAAGTACATTAGTGAATCATTTAAAAAATATATATGACCATTCGTCAAAATATTTTGCTTCTAGTGCCTAAAGCTGTAAGTGTGCAGTTGGTGTTCCCCGAGCCTCTCCCTCAAAAGAATTCTGAATTAAATGAAGGCACAGGCAGTAGTTTCTAGAAATAGTGGTTTTGCCAGTTTTTCTGCCAGGCTTCTACCACCTCTGGAATCAATCCTTCTCTCTGACATATTTTTTCTGGCAAGTCAATCAGTACAATGCATGTATGTGTAGAGTCACTGTGTTGGAGGGAACGGGTATCTTGAGTTACAAATATCATCAGGTAGCCCCATGAGCACCTTCTGTGGGATCCAAGGCTCTGTGAGCAATGGAGAGATGCAGCTGGGCTTATCTTCATTCTTTGAGTAATGAGTGTCTTTGAATATGTAGTCCTGGCTACTCAAGTCACAAGATCGATTTGGGGCTGATGTGAAGGATAAGGGAAATAATACAAAGTCTGATCATCTTTGCAAAAAGCTACATGAGGGTGAGAGATTTTAAGTGATTGGGCCATGATGGTGGGATGTGAACTGAGTTTGGAGCATGAGTTTCCTCCCTTGAGTCTGACCCATTGTCTCAGCACCAGTAACATCTGAAGACTGGGCCCCTCGTGGTCAAGATTCAGTTCAGTGAAGGCCTCAGTGCTGTACTGAGGGGTTTGAACTTGGGTGGGTGCCGTTAGCAAAGAGTTTGACTCTTCTCCAACTACTGCCTTCCAGCATGCTTTGAAGCATTAGCCTTTTTTCACCCTAACATTAATTCCTGGCTAATTTCTATTATGAGCATTTCATTGGGGAAATAAAACCCACTTGAAAATATGTAAAAGTTCCTTTCATTGAATTCAAGCCTCCTCCCCATTCGCAGCTCAGGTCTGACTGTCTGCTTAAGAGCCTTCAGTGCAGAAGATGCGAGCTGTTCCTGCCTCGTCCTGTTAGTTATCTCCTCCTACTGCTGAGGCTAGTGAGGGTGACAGGAGACCTGAAAAAACATTCCAAACTCTAACTTGATTGGTGTTGTTATAATGTGATTATGGGACCCTGTGAGTAAAACATGTCCAAACGCTGGGCTTATCCTTAGACACAGATATAAGGGGGCCTCAGAAGCCTTGTAGGATGTGAACAATGCATGCTTCCCAGACACACGTGGAGAGTTCTTCATCTCATTTCTAGTGCCCTCCCTCCCTCTGCCGCTCCTGCCCCCACAAGTCTACCCCATGGCCTCGTGACCCCGGGCACTCTCTTGGTGTTCATCTCTTTAAAGCAGGTCAAGCTTGGCTACCATCTTCAGCACCCCCTTTGGCCAGGGAACCCCACATCACTGCCACGCCACTGGGAACGCAGGTCACCTCATACTGGCTTCATCATCCTCTGGCTTCTCAACCCTCAGGTTGCTGGGAGTGGAAGAAATCTAATAACTTCTCCTTTGAGTATGGGGATCCATTATCTCTTCTCTCTTTGAGCACCAGTCAAGGTATCTAGACTAGTCAAATCCAATTCAATACCCTGTTACACATACTTGTGAAATACATCACCATAGTCTTGCTGTAAATGTGTCAAACAGATAAATGAAGAAATGAAGAAATCCTTGTGGGTGGGAAGCTTCCTGTGTATACGGCTATAAACTCGATCAAAAGCTTGTGAAGAGCAGAAAAAGCCCTGCATCACGTATTTCCTTCAGTCATATAAACACACATTGGTAATGATTCATACCTTACTGGACTGCTCAAATACCTCAGTGATGTATTTCTTGCTTTCCCATTTTGATTCAGTCATTATTGATATTTTGAATGGACTTATCCATTTAGGAGCATAATGAAATAGATGTGCTGACAGGGCAAATAAGTAATATGAAGAGGATAATGTCAGGTACAAAGGTATGCTTGGAGTTCTTGGAGAAGAGGGAAGGAGAAACGATCACTAAGATTGGTTAATCACCTACCATGATAATCACCTATACAGTGTCTTTCTTATCTCCTACCATAGTACAGCAAGGTGGCCAAATTATAGTCACAAACCTGGGCCCTAAGATATTAAATATGTGGCTTAAAGTACGTAGCTAATAAGTGACAGACCGGGTCCAAGTTCAGCTCTGTTTCAATAGCCTCTTTTGCTCAGTCTTGAGGAACTCAGGGTAGAGAAGTTCAAAGTGAACTCTTGGGTGTTCTTGGATTAAACTGCTCCTTCGGATTTCTTTTTCATTGAATAAGTTTTCTTAGAGAAGTAAGCTAACTATTTCTCCCCTTGACCATAAGCTCCATGGCAAGAAAGAACATATCATTTTTAGATCTCTGCCCCCAGTGTTTGGCACAGTGCTTCTTGTCTTGCATATAGTAAGTGCCCTCTACATTTAAATAAAATAGTAAACAGTATGTGATGAGGCAAAATGATACCTCAGGAAGAGGAGAAATATATAAATATAAATATACAACTTGAGTTTGATCATCTAAAGACAGGTTTTAGGAAATGCTTGTACTTTTTAGGTTAAAAGAATACTGAAATTTGACACTTTAATTTTTTTGTGAAATGTATTGGTGCAAAAAGAGAGAGAAAAAGACAGAGATGGAGAAAGATAGCTGGTTTTATTTGAGACTAGCCCCCTCCATTATAAAACAGGGAGCAGATTGCGGCAGCTGAATGGAACATTCTGGCAGACTGCATTAGGAGAATGATAACGTGAGAATCGATGTTTAAAATGTTCCCCTAAAAACCAACTCTTAAAATTAAAAATGCATCCTCTGAGAAATGCCTGAGATACTTAAAAGGTATAAAAAGGAATGAACAATTCACCTTATTTAGATTTTTCATCCCCTAATTGTTTCTGGCCTGGTTTATAAAGATCTCTAGACAAAGTTAATTGCTTTTAAATATCAGTATAGCAGCCTCTGTCTTCCACTACTGTCTTTTATATGTCTTATTTTCCTGAAGAGCTCACAATTCTACATAGTGATCTCAAAACCAGGATATTACAAGAAAGAAAACTGCAGACAAATATTTCTCATGTACATAGAGGCAAATAGCCTCAACAAAATATTAACAAATTGAACCCAATAATGTGGAAAAAAAATTTACACTACAACCAAGAAGGATTTCTTCTATTTATGCAAGGCTGGTTCAACATTCAAAAATCAATGTAATCCATATTACATCATAGACTAAAAAATAAAAACTGCGTGATCAGATCAACAGATACAGAAAAAGCATTTTATGATTGTTTAAAATTCAATAGTGATTCATGATTTTAAAAGCTCTCAATAAACTAGAAATATAGGGGAATTTCTTGAACATGATAAATAATATTTACAAAAAACCTATACTTAGTGGTAAGAAATGTGAAGCTTTCCTGCTAATATCAGGTGCAAGTCAAGGTTGTCCCCTCTCATCACTCCTTTCCAACATTGTACTAGAAATTCTTGCTAATGCAATACGACAAGAAAATGAAATTAAAAGTTTACAGATTAGGAAGGAAGAAATAAAACTCCTTGTTCACAGATGACATGATCATCTATAGAGGAAATCTGAAAAAAAAATTTTAGAAAGCATCACAGGGCCAAATGTAAAAATGCAAAATGATAAAACTCCTGTAAGATAACATAGGCATAAACTTAGATGGCCTTGGATATGGTGATGTCTTTTTATATATGACAACAAAGATATGATCCACAAAAGAAATAATTGGTAAGTTGGACTTCATTAGAATTAAAACCTTTTGCTCTATGAATGACAATATCAAGAGAATGAGAAGAAAAGCCACTGACTGGGAGGAAATATTTGCAAAAGACACAGCTGATAAAGGATTGATATTAAAAATATACAAAGAACTCTTAAAACTCAGCATTAAAAAAACAAGCAGCCTAATTTAAAAATGTACCAAAGACCTGAACAGACATCTCACCAAAGAAGATACACAGATGGCGAACAAGCACGAAAAGATGCTTTGTATCATAAGTCATTAAGGAAGTGCAAATTAAACAATGAATGCCACTACATACCTATTAGAATGGCCAAAATCAGGAGCACTGACAACACCAAATGCTGGTGAGGATGTGGATCAACAAGAACTCTTTTTCATTATTGGTGGAAGTGCAAAGTATAGCCACTGTGGAAGAAAATCTAATGGTTTCTTACGAAACGAAACACTCTTATCATACAATCCAGCAGTCATATTCTTTGGTATTTACCCAAAGGAGTTGAAAACGTATGTTCAAACAAAAATCTGCACACTGATGTTTATAGCAGCTTTATTCATAATTGCCAAACTTGGAAGCAACCAAGATGTCCTTCAGTGGGTGAATGGATAAATCAACTGCGGGTACATCTAGGCAGTGGAATATTATTCAGAACTAAAAAGAAATGAGCTATCAAGCCATGAAAAGACATGGAGAAACCTTAAGTGAATATTACTAAGTGAAAGATGTGGATCTGAAAAGGCTATATATTGAATGATTCCAACTATATGACATTCTGGAGAAAGCAAAACTATGGAGACAGTAAAAAAAAAAAAAAATCATTGTTTGCCAGGGGTTGGGGGCATGGGGTAGGAATGAATAGTCGGGACGCAGAGGAATTGCATAGCAGTGAAAATACTTTATGTAATACATGTCATCACACATTTGTCCAAACCCATAGCACGTGCAACACCAAGAATGAGCTCTAATGTAAATGATGGGCTTCGGGTGGTTATGATGTGTCAGCGAAGGTTCCTTAATTGTAGCAAATGTCCCCTCTGGTAAGGGAAGTTGACAACTGGGGGAGGCTGTGCACGGGTGGAGTCCGAGGTATATGGGAGATCTCTGTACCTGCTTCTCAATTTTGCTATGAACCGAAAACTGCTCTCAAAAACAAAATCTCATCTTAAAAAAAAGGAAAATAGTAACCTCTGAAGGACTTGGAAAGATTGAATTTGAGCTCATCAAGGCCACATCAGTGTGTCTGTCACTCATGAGTCCAAACTCATAACTGACAGTAAACGGGCTGAATGAATTGTTACAAGGGTTGCAAATTTGCAGACTAACAATAAATTAAACTCTATATGTGTTATGAAAGCAGTGAACTTCCCAGGTTGCACACAGTGTCCCAAAGTCAGTGACAGTCCTACAGGAGGTTTGGGGAAGGCCAGCCAGCAAGGGCTGGACTTTGAGAAGTGGACGTTGTTTGGACATTGAAAACTTTCAGTTGTATCACACTGGTCACTGGAGGGAGGCTGGCTTTCACAGCAAGGTCCCCAGAGGGAAGCAGTCCCTGATGGACCATTGTCTACAGTTGTAGGGCTGACTTTGGTTGAGCTGTTACTGATTTTTCTAGTTTTCAGAAGCATGACCCCCACCGTGGGAGTCAGGCGGTGACACATGAGCTCAAGATTGGCTGGTACACAGAGCATGTGTAGTGATGCAAGTTTCTTTAGTTAATAGTGGCTACTTATTCGAAACTTGGGACTTAGGACAAAGATCAATCCTTTCCTTTCTTGAAAATTAAAAAAAAATATATACTTTCAATTGTTCTCATTCCCGTCTTTTGGTTTTCCCTCAGCCAAACCTGTGGGAAAGGCAATAAAGATTTTCCAGAAGGTTATGTGTAGAGGCGTGATTGTCAGCTAGTGTGGCCACTGACATGATCGAAGCCCCAGTTACTGATGTGGGGAAAGATCTCTGCTGATTTTTGTGCTTTACTGATAAATGCTGGATACAGGGCATTTAGGACTTCCTGACAAAGCCAATGTAAGACACAAGACAAAATCATTCCACGCAGGACACGCCCTGTATTGGTGGGAGCACATCAACCCCACAAGAAGGCATGACTAGAGGATGTTTTATCAATATGTTACTAATTTCAGCATGAACAGTCACAAGCGTAATTAGCTAAAGTGTTAAGATGAAGTCTGGTGATTTAATCAAGGCAGTGGCTGCACCTCTTCGTCCATCTCTAATCCATCATTTCAGTCTCTTACTTGGAACTGAATGCTTTCACACTCCGTGTTTCTCCTGAGGCACATGTGCGTGAGGGGAAGAATTCCAACGTGAAAATCTCCAACATGACAGACATGAAACAATCTCACATCTGAAGCGCAGAAATAAAGACATTGGAATATTTGCAAGTTCTCTTTGCATGGTCTAGACATTTAAGGCTTGAGGGATGGCCAAAGATTTCATTTCATCCAAAAACATCCAAACACTGAAGAAGAGACAGACCATTTGGTTCGCCACATCTCACTGTTTTGCAGTCTATTTGCAATCTAATTGTTTATTTAATGACCTTCCTCTTTTTGCCTTAACTATCTTGCCTGGTAAGCTATTCCACACATTTATGATTCTCTGCATGGAAAAAAAAAAGAAAAACACTTCCTGACATCTGCTCTGAATTTGTTTTTCTTTAATTTTCATTTATACCCTCTTGTTCTATCATCTGTGTTGGACTCAAAATAGGAAACCATGTTGACATTTTCCAAACCATTTAAATTTTATGTTCTTTAATTAAAATCCCCCTCTTAACTAGATAGACATCTAACCTGGTGGGTAGACACTGTGACACCACATCTGAAGAAAGACTTTTTTTTCTAATCTCCCCCACTCTTACAGGAAAGGAAAATCTTGAAATTACAGTATTTCTGCAGTATTATCCAAAAACCAAAGAAGAGATTCATACACTCTTGTTTTTCTCCACAAGTCAAGAACTAACTAAACGTGACTGCAACTAAGTCTGAAATAGTCATACACAGCTTCAAGACCCAGCAAGCTGGCACCACCGGGGGTTTTTTTATAAACACCTTTTTTTTTCTGGGCAGTAATATTCATGTTGGTCTGAAACCCTGGCTACACAGATCAATTCCAAATTTCGCAGCTCGTATATCCTCTTCCCAAACTTGGAAGCTAATATAAGCCCTATATTCTGGATCATTGTAGAAACTACACAAGTAAATGGATTATATTTTTCTTGAGACATCGAGGTCACATCAAACTTAAGTAGGAAAGAGTAAAAGGCTTTCTTGGAGCACGTTTTCCAGTTACGTCATAACCAATGTATTCAAGACTAAATTGTTTAAAAGCCAGACATGAACCATGTTCTATTTAGTATCTGCATGCCCCCTTCCACAGTGTCTGGAAGACTATTTTGCAAATAAGTGATGTTTAGTAGTTCTTCTTTTCCTCTTTTATTTTTCAGATGAGTACATATACCTTGTAAATGATAAAGAGTCATTTACAAAGGCCTCAGAACACCGCAGAAAAAAGCTAACATTGGGAAATGTAATCAGCCTACATTTGTTTATAAGTACTGTGCTAGGAATAAGACACAGAGCTACAAACACAGCAGATTTGGTACTTGCCCTCATGGAAACTTTGATTCTGTTGTGGAGATAGACGGTAAACAGTAAAACCGCCGATCACATCTCACAGATTTCAATAAGCACCATGAGAAAAAAATTAAGGTTTAATGAGAGATTAATTAGGAAGGACCGGCTTTAGATTGAGTTGTCCAGGAAGGCTGCACTAACTTAGGTGGGACCTGAAGGGTAGGAGCGAGAGGAACAGTGTTCCAGGAGGTTGAAACAGCGACCGTGCAATGGATGATCTGTTGCAAGGCATTGCCCACCTAAGTCCCCTCTGCAATGGGCGGAGAGTTTGGGAACAATGGAGTCTCCCAGGATGTCTTTCCTTGTGTTGTCCAAGATGGAGTTTGTCAATGAGAGAAAACCACATGGATCTTAACTCCATGATTCTCCAAAGGCGGTTCCATCAAACCTGAGAGCAGAGGCTGCTCCACAGACCTCTGGGTCACACCTGCCTGGCTGCTACAGACCGAGGCAGTTAACAGACACTTTCTCAGGCACTTTTGAGAATCATGGCATTTTCCAGTATGCCGCTGGGAACGTCCACCTTCCCTGTCCCAGGCTGAGGCCTCCAGGTCTGCCTTCATCTCCCAGCTGAAGCTCGCCTTCCTGAGTTCTCCCAGTAGTCATGTGAGTCCCGAGGTCCACGGTAAGCCCGTTTATTCCCAGAATATTTACAGCGGCTCTATTTTCCTACCCAAACCCACACTGATAAGATGTGAGAAGGTCTTAAGGAAGGAAAGCCCTCAGCATGGCCATAGAAGTGAATGCCAACAAGAAGCAAATCCATGTAGCCTTCGATAGTTACCCTGAGAGCCGTCTGTGTTGTCCCCTAGCCTGGAGCATTTGGAAGATGCACGCACACATTTGCTTTTTCAGTCAGGTTTCACTCTTAGTGAGCAATAAAGATCCAGCATGTCTGAAAAGTTCAGATATTGTTGGTCTTTCTCTCTTTCTCTGATCTTTCTAGAAGGAGTGAGAATTTCCATAGCAACGTACAATGGCACTTCTCTCCTCTGTTGGTACAGTGGGGTGAGCCGTGTACACGCTGTGAAGTGCATACAGTCAAGGAGAGCCTCTCCACTCTTCCCCAAGCTCTTCCCCAGCAGGGCATTGATTGTTTAGAAACTACAAATTCGCTTTCTATTAAAATACATATAATTATGTGATTAAATATGGGGAAGTGATGTCCTGCAAAACATTCCCAGTCTACTAATCCGAAGTAACTCAAATAGTTTGTTTAAATTAAAAAAAAAAAAAAAAGTTCTTCATGTCCGAACTAGGACTACACAGGAGAGGATTTATGTTTGCTTTTAACCAACTATAAATCTTATCCTTTTGCAATAAGCCTGAGTTTGCAAAGGTGTCCAAGCTCAGGGGTGAGTCTGAACAAGTGATGGTTCCATCCTTTATGGGAATTCGACTTAGACTTTGCTCAATAGCAAAGCCACTGATGGCCAGCTCTGGTTTTGTACCTGAAAAAAAAAAAGTAATCATGAGATGTTTATTTCTAGTTTTATAATTAAAGTATAACTTACATAGAATAAAATTCACTCTGTTAAGGTAAACTCTACTTGGCAAGTCTGGACAAACACAGCAAAATCAAGATAGAAAGTCGTCCTGCTGCCCTGCCCACCTCTCCCCACCCCTCACCCACCCACCCCCGCAGAAGCACAAGAGTTTCATCTCTTCATCATCTGAAACACGCTGATCTGAAACCTTCTTTGGGAGAATGAACTGGGGCACTTTCCCCAAGCCATCCAGCAGCCCATCACTGTCTCTGGCGATCTTTGATGAAAGCAGAGGGTGGCATTCAGGACTCAAGTACTGCGCCTTCCCAGCCCTGGAGGCAGACCCCCTGGGCTGACACCCTGATGCTGTCAGCTTGATCAGTGAATTTTTGGGAAAATCCATTACTGTTTCTAACTCTCAATTTTCACTTTGGAGAAAAAGGTGGTCACAACAACGGCTAACACTGAGTGTAACGGAGAGGAGTACACAGTCGTGCACGCAGGGCACACAGTTGACACGCACAGAAGGTGCTCAGAGATGACCCAGCGCCTCCGGGGTGGGTCCTGTGCCACAGCTCTCAAGTGAGGCTGCTTCTGCTTCACCTGGTCCTAGAGAAAGGAGGCTGGAAGGAAAGAATCCCACCGCACAGATGCGGAGACACGAAGTAAGAGGGGGAGGGACGGGGTCAAGCACACGTGGCCCTTCACTCTCGCCCATCCATCTGGTTCTTTAAGACGCTGTAAGGTGACTTCACTGCGTCTAATCGTTTTCTCTCCTTTCAATCCTGGGGGCTTTATTTCCCTCTTGCATTTGGTTTCCTTGGTATAATTACCTACTCTCTCCGAACTGCTTGTCCTTTCAAAGTGCTTACTTTGTGCTGTCGCAGAAGTACACATTTTTGGCCAAAGTGATGGAATTTGCAGCCAAATGAAAAAGAATATGTGCAATTAATGAAAACACAGCAATGGACTATAATTTACAGATTATTTGGCAGAAGTGAAACGAGTGAGACATGGCCCACTTTGTTCCCAGCCTTGGTTCCTGTAAAGTCTTCTTTAAATTTGTTGCAAATAATGTATCCAAGAAAGGAACACTAGGGACGGTAAGTGTGGGAGGATTTCACAGCGCCCTTTCACTCCGAGGGACAAATATTTGATGGTCTGCGACAAGCTCTCTGCCATGCCTATTTCCTACCCCCAAATGGGGCCATATTGAAACAATTCCTCCATAATCTCTCTGTCACAAACATAATTTTCCATGTAATTAAAAAGATTTACACAGCATCTTTAAAAATGTTACACAAACTAAACAAGTCATTTGATATTAGGGTAAACTTTCAAGGAATTTGGACTCTGGGGCCATTTGACAGCCATTGAGTTTGATAGAAGAAAGATAATATAAATTCTTCCAGAGCTCCGAAAACAAGACCTGCCATGTGTAAAACTGAGTGTAGCCTGCAGTGTTCTCATCCTCAGGAACATGTTAATGAGAAAAAGAGACCAAATATCTTATGAAATGAAGAAAAGAGGAAAGATTTTGGCCATGGTTAATTGAACATGTCAGCTTGATGGGGCTAACGGATGCCCAGGTGACTGATAAACGTTATTTCTGGGCATGTTTGTGAGGGCATTTCCAGAAGACACTTAGTGTTTGAAGCAGGAGAATGAGTAAAAAACAAGCTCCAGCACCAGTGCAACTGGGTACCGTCCCACCCAGTGACGGTCTGAGCAGAACAAAAGCTGGAGGAAAAGCGAATTTGCTCTGTGCTGAAGCTGGGACATCCACCTTCTCCCGCCCCCAGACATCCGTGCCCCTGGGTCTCAGGCTTTTGGACTCAGACTGAGTCACACCACCAGCTTTCCCGGAACTCAGACTTGCAGAGGGCGGGTCATAGGGCTTCCTGGCCTTCGGAACTGCAGGCATTCAGACACACATACAGATCTATTCTATTGGTTCTTTCCCCCTGGAGAACCCCAGCTGATACAATTGTGAAGTCAGAAACATTTCAGTCTCTGCTCTGTCGCTTAGTGTTGTTAGTTGTGTAATTTGGTAGAAGCCGTTGATGCCATCTGATCATCACATCTTCCGCGGAGGGCACAGGCAGGGCCAGAGCACCCAGCACCATGGGAATACTTGCACTCTCTTGTACATGGGGAAGCCATTCAGTTATTGAACAGGGAAGCAATGTTTCCTCTCTGTATTCTCAAAGACCCCTGGATCAGTTAGCGCTTTTTGTTACAAACAAAAGAAATCAGTTCTGAGTAAGTAAAATAAAGAAATCTGAAATGAGAAAAATCTCTGAACAAGGAGCGCTTACAAAGGCTGAGGACCAGGGTACTCTGGGCAGCAGGAGGGATGGAGCCTCAGCTTTCCGCTTCTCCCTTCACTCTCGCAGCCCTGGCCCCAGATTCCAGCTCCAGACTAAGCATCTCATGGTCTAGCTTTGGCCACGTGCCCCCAGCCTCAGCAACGGGAGGAGAGGGAGGGCTTCTCAATCAACAGCCCCACTAAGGCTGACGCAGTGGAGGGGGACAGTTCCCAAGGGGCAGTTCCGGGGTCAGTGCCAAAATCAGGAGTTCTGACCCTCGAGAGCACAAACAGGCAGCACTCACTGCCACCAGGATTACTGACTTGGGGGCAACGGGGCGGAGGGAATCAGGAGTGGAAGAGAAGTGACGGGTTGGAAGGCGGCTTCGGAGGTTCAGGCAGGAGCTCAAAGTGACCCGGGCTGAGTGATGGCAGTGGAGGAGGACCTGGGGGCAGATCCGACACAGTTTCGAAGTAGAACCAGCAGGCCTTGCTGGCGGGCTACACGTGGGAGTCAAGACGGGGGGAGAACTCAGTGTGATGCCAGCGTTCCTGGCTGAAGACGGTCATCAGTGGATTTAGTTTCGTGTGATTCATCTTAATCTTATCGTGAGTACCGCCTTAATAAAGGAAGATATGTGCATATGGCGGATAACATTTTGAGCTTAATATATTCATATAGGGAACAGAGATACGCCGTGTGCATATGGGCCACAGCATCTGCATATCTATTTAAATAAGCACTTTTATTAAGCTTAAAAACAAGCGCTCCTTTTTTCTTTTTTTTTAATTTGATGAGCATATTTGAAATTATTTCTTGATTCAACAGAGCATTGCTTTAACTTGAAATATTTTGAGGTCTTCTCTTCTTTTTTTTTAAATATTTTAATTAATTTATTTATTTTTAGTGGAAGCACTGGGGATGGAACCCAGGACCTTGTGCATGCTAGGCACGTGCTCTACCACTGAGCTCTACCCTCCCCGCTCCTTCCTTTTCTTTTAAGTGGAGCTCTAATCCACACTTCACTCAGCACTGGTCCCGCAGGAGACCCTCCCCTCTCTAGAAAACATAGCTTAACAGAGCAGGAGAGGATAGTGAAGAAGGGAGGGAGGAAAGTGCACACATTATCTCAAGACTAAAAATACCATCTCAAATTCTAGGATATCGGTTCACGCCTCCTGGAGACTATTAGAATGGGAGTTTCAAAAGTTCAGAGGCTATTTTGGTTAGAAGTCTGAAGTTCTTCTAAATAACAGCCAGCAGCTGCCTCTCCCCGCACCCCTCTCTCTGGCTATAAATACAGGGCACTTGTGGAAGTTTTTGAGTCAGCTGTGGAGTGGGTGAACACTTATTGTCTTTTTCCTTTTTTTCTCTATTGTGTCATATTTCTCTATCACAGAGGTGGAGAATTAATAGTGAAAATTGAGTTTCGTTTCTCCAGAGAAGAGGGAGCGCTGACCAGCATTACTGCTCTGGTTTTGGGGGCTCAGATTCCCATTAAAATAGAAAGGTGAACCCTCCCTACTTTGCCACTATTGACTCTGGGGTTCTCTCTGGGTTACTACGAGGGGTGACTTAGAGATCGGCGTGGGAAGTGGGGAGCAGCAAGCGCTTGGGGTCCATGGGCCCTGAGAAGCTCAGCCCGGCTCTGACGGGTACCAGCTGGGCCACTCAGATGTGACGTGCGGGGCTCTGAGATGCATTGCTTATCCGAGACAAGGAAGCGTGATGCCTGCTTCGAGGGCTGTGACGTGAGGAAGCACAGCCACCGCTGTGAGAGCGCCCACCTGGCCGTGTGACGCCTGGTTTGCACAGGACGGAACACCATTGTCCTTACTCTGTTTTCCGTGATTATCATGACGCACTTTCTCCAGGAGCGTGAGAAGTACAGAATGGAAAAGGACGCCGCGGTGTCCACGTGTGTCCACGCATGTCACAAATGCTGCTCATTTTCCAATCAGACTTTTTACGATAATAGGTTTGCAGCTGGGATGGAATGGTACCACTCAGGGAGCCGTGACCAGGCTGTGCAGAGTGAACCCCAGCCACGTCGTGGGGAACCCAGCTGCCCCCTCCTCCGAGGGCCCTGCTTCCGCTGCTGGGTTTGTGCTGTGTGCACTCATCCCCACTTTGACGCTGACCCTCCTTGGTCCAACCTGGAGGGACTGGCCTTCATCCTGCTCCAGAGGGAGCATCCTTCCAGCTGACAGGTAGGGTCTGGTGCCAAAAAGACCTGGAAGGCCTTCTCTTGAGCAGTGTTTAGATACCCAGGGTCATCTGTAGGAAATTTCTCTGTGGCTCGTGTCTGTTCGTTCATTTGTTTATTCATTTGTTCTCAGGTCACCCCATGTCAGGTGTGGGCAATGCAAGTCAGAAACATGTGTGTGGCCCCTGTATTCCAGCAGTTAACAGAGACATGACACAGACAGTGACAACAAGGCAGGAGATGGGGCATCCTGAGGACATAGTCACACAGGGATGTAGCCCATCCCTAGCCTCCTCTGGTCCCGGAAAGGAAACCCAGACAAGGTTACTGCCGTGTGATCTGGAGGGTGAGAAGCTGTTAGCCTGGGACAAGGGAAAAAAACAGCCATGAAGTCTTAGCGGCAGAAGAGAACAGAGCAACTCTGAGAAAAATCAGTGCAGCTAAAGCCCAAATTAGGGGAGAAGGAGAGCGGAAGACGGGGCTGGTGCTGGAGAGATGGGGAGGGGCTGAGAAATTAAGGGAGGTAGACATGTGTGCACGCGCACATGTGTGTGTGTTGTATATAAGTATGAATACATATATGTATATATGTTAGTTTTAAAATATTTTCTAAGAGTCAGATTCTCCTGTGGTCACCAGTCCAGGAAACAAACCAGAAAAGCCCCGAAGCAGTACAGAGCCAAGATCCAGATAAGGCTTCATGAATCCCCCTCCTTTCCTCTTCCCCCCCGATTCCCAAGAGAACAAGTGGCCCGGGTGCCATCGCAGGGAGAAGGGCTAGAAAGTGTATCTGGAGAAATCCGGGCATTTACAAGGCACCACAGTATCTGAACGTAGCCACTGAAAGATACATGAGTTGAATTTTTGTTAAAAGCTAATATTTCCTCCACGAGGAGTCTGTGTTCAGACTAGAAGAGCCTGCAAACTCATCAACTGGCAAATCCTTAGGTTCTCCTGCCGCCCAGCAGGGCGAGGGCTCATAAGGAAGAAAATCAAAAAGCTACACTTCATTTCCAAGTGGGACGCGAGAGTGTGTGGCATGTTCAGTCCTGTAACTGAAGCCACGGAGACTAGTTGAGCTCCATCCTGATACCCACCACCTGGGAAGCCACGAGTGGATGACATGATCAGAGAGACATTTTAGCAGAATAACTACGGTTCTCATCACATCATAAAATGCCATTAACGAGATACCGAGAAAGTACGTCACATCTTCAGCTCAGAATCAATATAAGTGAAGCCAAAATTTCCCTTTAGTGCCATCTCTTTAGGAGACTATATTGCAAGCATCTCTCCTGCCCTGTAGGAGCCGTGAGCCAGGAGCAGTAGGAGGCGGTATTCAGCAGCTGCCAAACATGACACTTCTGGACAGGCTGTCTCATCCTCAGCGGGGGACATCTGGAGAACAGCCCTTCATCTCTTTGCCTCTGCACGCCCGGCTACCTGCAAGGGGCCGGAGCCCAGGGCATGCGTGTGGCTGGAGCCCGGCTCATGTGCCCAACTGTGCCCCAGCAGCGCCAGGCAGAGAGAAAGGTTTCCTTGCTTCCAGCAGCAACATCTGGTCTGGGAAGCCTTTGTCCGTTCCTCTACGACATGCACTTACGGCTCCAGCCAGCCTGGATGGATGGTCCCATCGATGGCAACCACTCGCATCTGACAGGTGCAGGCCCCCCTAGTGGATCACCTCCCGTGGCTGGAGACCAAAGCATTCCAGGAAAAAAGGCTGCCTGTCGTGAGCTTGCCACCTGGCTCAAGGATATGTGGCATCAAATGGAAGCAAAGGGGTTATTTTTATTAATTCCACTAGAGCAGACCTCTGCACGGCAGGTGTCCTTTGCTCCCTGGAGATGTGTTCTTGGGGCTATTGAACACACAGCGTAGGGGCCACGAGGTGCTTTTGCCCTCACAAACAGCTCAACCTGGCCAAGCCCTCGGGTTATAATGCTGTCCTGCTCTTTTGCTTGAGGATACCATTGCCAAAGAAAGTGAAAAAGAGAAATAATTTTTGGTCCCATGGAAATGTTAAGTTGGTAAAAGAAATGTGGAGAGATACCACCTTGTCCATCAAGTCATAAACTCTCCAAGTCAGTTATGTGATTAACAGTGATTTGTGTATATATGGGCATGCTCATGCATTTTGTAAATACCTAAAAAAGACCTGGAAGACTGGATTGTGTACTGTCAGCAGCGGCCAACCCTAGGAAGACCAGAGGAAGGACGGTTGGTGATGGTGGGTCTCTGAATTCAATATTCAATGTTGTCTATTGAAAAATTATTGAAGAGACGGCTCATTATGAATGAGATTATGAAACAAAAAGAATATGAGTCTCTAATTTGGAGCAAGTTTGTGATGAGTGTCCACCTCTCCTCACCAACCTGGAGGCATCATGAGGAAGTGCACCTTGGGCATGGAGCCCAGGTCTGGGTGTGACGCAGCTCCACCACGCATAGGTGGTGTGGAGAATTACAGCCTCCTCTTCCTCCTCTGTAGAATGGTGCCAATGAAATGCCCTTCATGGATTTGTTCTAATGAGTGTAATAAAATAATACAGCTCTGGCTTCTGGTGCCAAAGAGTCCAGATCAATGCTTCCACAAGGCACTGTGGCCCCTCCGTGTCCCCATGGCGGCCAGCGTGCCTCTACGTCAGCTCCTAACATAGCTCAGTGAGGACATGTATTTATCGACGAATAAGGAGAGAAGACTAAGTGAATATACCAATGGTTGATTAACAGTGAGCAAATAAATAAACAAGTGAAGCCATAAAACCTCCAGGCCTGTGTGTTTAGCAGATGACTTCACATTGTTGGAGAGCACCAGTTTCAAAATAACAAACAAGTTGATGACCGTAATGGGATAATGATGATGATAACCGTTCACGTTCCATAAGCCTGGAAACGTTCTAAGAACATGGCTTAAGTCATTCAGTCCTACCCAGCTTTCCACAAAGAAAGTGCTCTTAGTTGTCTTCATTTTAGCGACGAGGAAACCAAGGTGCAGCGAGGTTAAGTATGTTGTTCAAGGTTTCTCAAGTGGCAGAGCCAGGTGGTCTGACTTCAGTACGGAAGCCCTCATGATATCTCTACAACATAGTGCCTCTCAGTTCATGTGAGCCTTCTCCGTGTCACCCCTCTGGGTAAGAATGGATGAGCTGGAATCTGGCCTGAGCAGGTGGGTCAATCCCTCAGCCTTGACAGTAATGAAGTGGGAGTTGACCAGGACTGTCGAAGGTGACCATCAAGCATCAGTTCTTGAGATGTAAGTTTAACCCAGATCCAAAGCTGGTGGGTTGTCCAGTCCCCTTCCCTCTGAGGTAGAGGACAAAGGTTGTCCCTGACCAGCAGGCACAGGCAACACTGTCCCTCACTGCCACTGGGCTCTGTGGTTTCTTGGGGAACAACAGAGAGTTCAGCTGAACAAAGCAATTCTGTCATAAATGTTGCTCGTTCAGACTGGGTAGGGCATTAGTCATTAAGCCCTGGTAAATGACCGGTTTTCTGTCACAGCTGCTTTGCGGCTCCATCTGGATGCAGATTACGGGCTTTCCAGCCCACGTGGCAATAAAATTTGCAGTTTCTGATGGTAACATTCACTTTTCATGGGACCCCCTTAGTGACCAATTTGGACAGAGATCATTGGCAACGTCTGGTTCCTCCCTGGACAACTGAGGAGAAGCCACTGCCGTTTAATTTCAGGGAATGACTTTTTTGGTTTCAGGGAAAGACTTTCAACTCATGTAAACTTCCATCCTTCTCCACGCTGACTTGAAAGCAAGAGGAGGCATTTCTCAAGCTGCCTTTCCCCCCTTGGTGCCAGCTATGGAATGATGGGGAGACATCGATGCAGTTGTAAAAGGGAAAGGCAGCAATCTGGAGCATGAAGACGAACGAATGAAATCACCAGACGTTCAGGCCGATCGAAAGATTCCTATCGTGACCAGCGTGTTACTTGACGGGAGGGGGAAGAAAGTGCTTTCTCTGAGGGCGGGAACGAAATTATCCTCCCTGAGAAGGAAAACCTGCTTTACAGGTGGAGGCCAAGGAGGCCAGTAGACGTGATCACACCTTCTGCTGCTCTCTCCTCTCCCCGGACATATCACGAGAGAGGTCACTCATCAATTTGAGACCCACATTGGGAGAAATGAGTTTTCTACCAGACTGAACTTCTTAGGTGAAGTTTGTTTTCTCATGAGCTGAAACACTGCACAGTGGTCAAAGCTGGACTATGGAACTGAATCAGTGGTTCCCAACTTGAGCAACGTTTGTCCCCCGCCAGGACACCTGGCAATGCCTGGAGACACTTTTGGTTGTCACACTGGGGAGGGTGGTGAGGTGCCACTGACATCTCGTGAATGGAGATGGAAGATCCTCTTATCATCCCAAATGCATGGACCGCCCCATCCAAACCACCCCCTCCAGCAAAGAAGGACCCTGTCTGAAATTGCCACGTTGAGAAACAGACAACCTTGAACTGCACAGACCTGGCCCATACACCAGCTTCACCACGTATGAGCTGCCTGACTTGAGGACACAGTCTTAAACCTTGCTAAGCGTCAGCTTTCTTACCCCTAAATCGAGGGGTGCCAGTGAACATCCCTCATTAGGATCGTTGTGAAGGACAGAGGACATAATGAGAGTCAAGGGCTTAGGGCACTCCTGACAACCTGTAATGCCCTGCATTTCATACATATGGGAGACATTTTTAAAATATTTGTTAAATGAGATCATGGAATTTCTCTCACTAAGTCACGTAATCCCAGCACACAGCAAAGACACTTGAAGTATCAGAAGGCTCTGAATTAGGGACAAGAGCTTTCAGGTAATATTAGTCCCCAGAAGGATCAGAAACCACCCCCTTTATGTAACTGGAATCTAAGACCAGAGGAACACATTTTCTAAAAATAATCTTTACCCATTCAGAATAAAAAATATATACTATATATAGATGTATAAATATGTGTATTAAATATGTTATATAAATGTACACAAACTCTTGATCAAGTAATAAATTTAAAAATATTCTAGCACAGGGGAAGGGTAGAGCTCAGTGGTAGAGTGCGTGCTAAGCTGGTTCAATCCCCAGTGCCTCTATTTAAAAAAAAGCAAACAGACAAACAAACGACCTAATTGCCTCCCCCAACAAAAATATTAAAATAAAATTTTAAAAAGTATATTCTAGCACAAAGTTCTCATGGAGATGCTGTGCTGATTACGTGTTTTATACAGAAAGTTTTTTTTTTAAAAAATCAGTTCACTGGCCTCCCAGCAGAGACCCCAGCTCCTCCCTTTCGGGGCTGGGCAGTGGGGCTGTGCCCAGGACACCTTAGAAACTCACTCGCACTGCGAGTATAAACCACGGGTCCTGCTTGCTGGAAACGAGGGCGTAAATAGGTCACAGCCACTTTCGGTTTTTCTATTAAGTGCTGTAAGGCTAGGTCACAAGGCACTCTGTTCTTGGGAAATCCTCCTGACTCTCCTGGGTGCTTTTAGTGCTGGAGGCTGGACCTCTGTACGGCAGCCTTTGAGTACTAATCTCATCGCATGGACCGCGGCATTGTGGGTTTTCTTGTCATTTGCTTTTTGTTTTGCTTTTGTGTTTTTAATTTTTATATATATATATTTTTTTTAATCTCAAGTGTCATTTGATTTGTTTTCAGAATTCACCTCATATCATGGTATCCATGGACCATTATGATTTCTATTTTTTAAAATATTTTAATCATCTTCAATGTTTTATTTTATGGCTTCTTTCATGTGGTTCTGTTTTAGTTCCTAGGGTGGAAATTTTGTGTTTGGCGGTGCATCACAGTGGTTCATTTCCCCAAGGGGCGTGTGATTTTCTCACGTAAGCCATCTTCAGCAGGGTTTGGTTTTGTTGGGGTGTCCCACAGGCCCTATGTAAAGTGCTCTACAGAGCAGTCTTACATTCCTGTTTGCTGTGGGCCCACCTTGGAATTGTCCTGCACAAGGTGTTATGGAAACTTCCCTGCATCTTTGTCCACCGTGGGCGTTGGATGAGACACAGGTCTGATGCCTTAGCAGAGACATCTCACTCCTGTCCAGAGCCCTGGTCGGATGCTGAGCTTCCTTTTAGATTCTTCAGGCCACACATGTAGTTTTTCCAGTACGTCCCACTGAAACACTGATCCTTTCCAGATCCTGTCTTTTTACATGGATTCCAGCTTCTTCTCTCCACTTGACCCAAATCAAGACCTATGACGTCTGTGTGAGTCACCCACTTGCAGGACCCATGTCCCACCAGCATCTCCCTGGGCTCCATGGAGCCAACAGAACTCCACAGCATGGGCTTTGCACTCTCTTGGGTGTTGCTGTTCAACTATGTTCTTCTCTTCCTTCTGAGCACCCCTCAATATTAGAAAACAAAACAAAACAAAAAAAAACCTGTCTTGTTGTGTGTCACTCAGCACTTCTACGCATTTTGAGGAGGGGTCTTCATCACTGGAGTCTCAGTGCCACCTGGCTGCATTTGCTTTTCCATCCACCCCCCAGCTCACTTTCCAATGAATGTTCTATCCAAGCTGACAGCCCTTACCCTCACCGCAAGGATGCTTTATCCACATCTTCCATTACTTTTGCAATGTTCCCACCATGCCCCTCTCTTCAAACATTGCCCACTGCCAACTCACATCCTTCTCCTCCAAAAAGCATTTCTAACGTGGAGGAAGCTCCAAGTTTTTTCTTCCCCATAGTCCCTCCAGCAAAAATTATCTCCAACAATTCTTCTGGCATTGTTGTGTGTGTGTGTGTGTGTGTGTGTGGCTATGTGGCTGTGGATTTAAATCATGGACTCAAGTAATCAGAAATATGACTTTATTTATTTGTTTGTTTCTTTGTTTATTTTACAATGTATCTTACTGCCCATCTTGGGCTCACATTTCAACCTATCACAGAAAAGTAAGCTTTACCAATTTAAGGAAAATTTGGTCACTTCTAATTTCCCTTCTCTGTCGATCTGTAAATTCAGATCTTTTCCCCCTTCCTTCTTGCCTTCAACCTGGGCTAACAGCACTCCCGGTAGGCTCACGGTTCACAGGACAGGTGGAGGAGGGCCATCCTGTTGAGGGCAGACTGTGCCCTCCTCTGAAGTCCCTCTGAATGGGGGTCTTAGACCCCTGCACCCCCTTCTATGACCTTTGAACTGTCATGATCTCTGCTTTGGGACATGGGTACCCAAAATGCCTTTCCATTGGCTCTTGTCTCCACTGGTAAAGAATAAAGGCTTAAGACATGTTGGAAAATCTGTGATCCTCCCCCCGATGCCGTGCTGGGTGAACCTGGGAGGCTTTCCTGCTCAGTTCCAGTCTGGCTGGGGGAGCCCATGAAGAGTCCCTAGGCTAGATTCTGTAATGGTAAGATATAGGTTCCCTTGTTTTGGATCCCCCACACTGTGGGACGTTCAATGACTAACACCCCAATTGGCCCCTTTCTAAGATGGAATCTGAAGTGAGCAGACAGTGCAAAAACCCACACCCAGTCTAACTCTTGCCTGAATCCAGCTCTTTGGAACAAATCTGACTAGCACAGCTGGTGTGTGCAGCATTTAGATTCCCTTTCTCTGGGATACAGGTGGGATACAGAAGAGAAAAGGGACCATTTATGTCCACAGTCTATGAAATCCTATTCTTTGGAGATATATTGGATGCTAATTCCTTCAGCTTTTGACTCCTGATAATCAAAACTAAATTCTGAAAATCCAAGCTAAGGTATGACTAGTCTTTCTGACTTTTTCTAATAAAGAGCCAGCTGGTAGGGGCAGTGGGGAAACACGGAGAGGAACAATTTCAAGGCACATAATTTAATTTCAGACACGACCCCCAATGCTTTTGCATATAGTGTACTTTTTTTTTTTTTTGTATGTGGCACCACGGGCTCCCCAGAGAGGAGGCAGGGAGCATCCTTCTTCCTTGGAACAGTGAGCCCCAAAGGAAAGAGCTGGAGTCAGTCTAACCAAACACAAGCTTTAGTTCAATCTCAACACGTGTGAGTCTGTCACTGTGGGCACTGGGACAAGCATACCTATTTCAAATCTAAAACAAGCCATTCAGTTTTTGTTTCTAAATTAATTTCTCAGTCATGTGTACTATAAATACAGTACCAGGTGTCCTATGAATATAGTAAAATGTATACTCATTAACAGTATGTAAATTTGATTGTATATTTTTTTCAGTTGCATACCATCCAGTCTCTAAACACCATGTAATTCTCAGCACTTCCTCAAGTCTAACTGTCACCCCAGTATTAGCTAGGGGCTGAAGGTCAAGGAGGAGGTGAGGATTTCTGTTGTCTGCATTACTTCATAACACCTTTTTCTTAATGATAATTCCAGGGGATTTTTATCTTAAATAACCAAATACAGGTACTAAAATGCCCATGGGGTCAAAGCAGCCTTACCTTCATAAACGCATCCGTGAAGATCGCTTTTACTTACATTGCGTATAAATGATTAAATGATAGTGACTAATTTTTCTTATTCTCAAACTTCTTTCACTGATGTTTAATTTTTTGGTATTTCATGTGACATTAGTGTATTAAACTGTTTCTCTAGTTACTATTGAACAAGCACCAATATTAATAATATAGAATGAGCATATTATAATACAGATTTAAACTTGTGATTAACTTTATAATCAACCAGTGGTTAATTGAGCTAATGAAGCATATTTAATTAACAGTAATGACAACTAGCTTGTATAGGATGAACAAGATTCATGTGAATACCATCACGTTGAACTCTGAGCACGACCTTGAAGGGGGTGTATGGTTATTCCTGCCGTATTCAGCAAGAATTGGAGACTCAGTCCATTTGAGGTACGTGTCCCAAATCCCACAGTTAATATGTTGTGGAAACAAGATTTGAATCCAAATCTGTCATTTGCCTGCGTTTTCCACAACTGATCGGCCTCCTAATTAAATCTATACATTCTGAGTTGGGCAGAACAGTCCTTTTCTTCTTAGTAAGTCCAGTCCATTCCCTGCGTGTTTCCTGAGCGCGTCCCTCACCTTGTTAAGGAAAACACGAAGGCTTTGCCCTCCTCATGCAGCTCTCTGATGCAAAGTGAGGACTCTGCCATCTTTTCCACTTCGGTTACACTGCTAAGAGGCCAGCCCAGCTCCCTAACAGTGTGAAAACCTATTACACATAAGGCTTCTTCAGAGCTGCATGCTCCATCCATTACCAGCCAGAGAAAGAGAGAGAGAGAGAGAGAGCCACTAACCGCTCCTTGCTGTATAGACCACGGTCGTTAGAGGCTAAATGGATGCGATAAATTCCAGACCTTGCAAAGAAGTCGGTTTTCCCTGGAAAACCTGTTTGCGAATGGTACCCTGCCTCGGCACTTTCCCACTTTGTGAGTTTTCCACATCTGCTATTTAAATATAACAGCACATATGGTAGCATCGTTATGCAAAGTGATATAGAGAAGACGAAAAAGCCATTACCTTCCCTGCTGCCTTCCCCTGCCCCTCCTCACTGTCGTGCTGAGGATCTGCAGGGACCTGAGCGCGGGCCGCCCTACACCCACCTTCCCTCTCCTACGTCACCTGCCCCCATGTTTCAAGTCCTCTTCCACCCAACCATCCAAATCCCATTCACTGGAGATCAGTGGGTCCTAAGCGGCACATTTCTTACGTGCTATTAGCGCAGGCATTTTATAACGGATGGAATCTTCATAATTGCTTTATGTTGCTCTGTTTAAGACGTGAAAAGGCTGTTCAAGTTGCATTTGGTGACAGAAGTCAGAGCAATAAAAAACCTCTTAGGTCACCTCATCTGTCCCTCTGCCAGCAACCCCTGTACATCATCTCAGCCGACTTTTTAAATGACACAAGTGACCAGCCGCTACTGACAGGGAAATCATTCATTGGTCTAATAAAACTCCACGGTAAAAACCCTCCCTTCTTTCTGACTGAAATGTTCCTCTTCTAATTTGATTCTGTTCACACTCAGCTGAAGGGATTTCCCCACTAAATGGCTTTGCCCCACCATGCATGTGTCTGTCACCCTCCCCAGCTGCAGGGCTGAGCTTAGAGCTGGACCAGGTGGGACCTGTAGGAGGAAGTGCTCCCAACTGCCTTCAACTCTATGAGCAGCTCTGATGCTCAGGACCAGGAGAATGGGCGGGGGACACAGCGTAGCTGAGGGTGGAATCAGGCTCGCCCAGAACCCTTCAAGGAAACCAGGTCAGTTTCTCCAAAGGTGTATTCTGGAACAAAAGACCTGGAATCACTCTGAGGTCTGGCTACCCAGCGTGAGGTCTGGGGCGAGACGCATTGGCATTGCCTGGGAGCCTGTTAGAAATTCAGATTTGCAGGCCCCATTCGAGACTTGCTGAATCTGAACCAGCATTTAACAAGGTCTCCAGGTCTTTCCTGGGCACATCAGCGTTGGAAAATCCTGCCAAGTCCTGGTTCTCAAAATAGGTTCAGTGGAATCACTTGAGAAACTTAAAAAATTTCAGTTGCCTGGAGCCGGCCTCCAGAAATTCACATTTAATTGGTGCAGGATGTGGCTGTGCATGTGGATTTTCAAATCTCTAATGCTCAACGAGGTGTGGGAACTGCTGCTGTAAGGCACACGTCCAGCCAGCTTCGGGGTCCCCTGGAAGCCCGTCGCCCTCAGCACCTCCTTGCAGCCCAGCCTGGCACAGCTGTTGCATTACCCCTGGGTGCACCTGGCCTCAGCCCCCCATTCCTGTCCACCTGGCATGGGGAAGCACAGTGAGGAGACCGCGGGCTCTAACCCCGCTCTGTGTTTTTAGCTCTGCACCTTGGTGTCAGCTTGCTTTAAGATGAGGTTAACAAGGCACCTGTCTCTTCATGAGAGATGCTCAGATGGCAGGCTGAACAAGCCCTTTCATCCTTCTCCCTCTAAAGAACCATTGAACTAACACTGAAGAAATTTCCATGAAACCAAAATCATCTCCAAAATGGGAAAGGGGCAGGGGTTGGCTGTCAGCTAGTACAGAATTTCAAGCAACTTCTGAAAGATGGAAAATGGCTGGAAGCCTGTTGGCAACTGAACCAGCAGGGAAATGTAGGTCCAGAGAACTCCGGAGGGAGAGTGGGCAAGCTCATCTTCCCAAGAGCTCCCCTGGGAGGGTCCGCGCTGAGAGCTCACAGTACCAGGAGGTGGGGTGGAGGTGGAGCCGGACCAGCTGGCATGAACCACCAGCCACGGTCCCATTCAGCACCCACCCACCCGAGCCTGGCCATGGGAAGGCTGTCAGCTGGCTTTTCCTGGCCTCTCATTCTCTCTTCCCAGAGATGATCCATCAATCTGGTTTCCATGTCTCATGGATGCATCTCCTTTTGACCTTGTCATGCAGCTCTGGGGTGTTTGTCTGTCTCTAGACTGAGAACCCCTGGAGGGCAAGGCCAGGCCTTTGTCATCTTGCCAAACCCGTGATCTCCAGGATCTGCTCAAATAGTGTTTATTGAAAGAAAGTGATTTTTCTAATTGCTTTCATTGCAATCCATAGCCTGGAAGCTTCTCTCTTTGCCCAGCATAGGATACAAAAACATACCTGGGGCTGCTGTCCCTCAGACAGCCAGCCCCCACGTTCTTCTTCTGACCCCACAATACACATACACCACCTCCTTCCAGAAGCACTACTTTCTAGCCATGCAAAATACAAAAGCTCAAAATAAAGGCGTATTTTGCAAATGGCCAAATGCTGCACTATGGGCTTCCTAGCCGGCCATCTCTCACGAGACGACATTTCCTTAGGGAGTTACCCTCTATCCTTAGTCTGCTCCTGAGCCTCACCTGTTCAGAAATCTTAATTTATCATCATCAAAATAGAGATTTATTTTTTTCGTGACAGTCTCCTATTAATCAAGCTAGCAAGACTGATTTATAAACCAGATGCTAATTTGTGGCTGATCCACCCACCTTTTATGTCCCAATTCTGCCTTTAGATGTGTTAATGTAGTCAGTTAAGGCTCTCACTTCTTTAAAGCTAAGATTTGCAAACTTGGGAGCTGTGCTGATGCGTGAAAGTACTCTTTCCTCTCGCTTCTCCTGAGCCAGGCTTATTTCCCTGGGAGCACTAAGTTCTATCTACTGCTCCTTCCATGGGAGAGGAGACACCCTGATGTGGTCCTCAGGCACCAAACTGATTGCCCTGTTCTGAATGTCCCATTCTTGTCTTTACACTCAATTTTCTCTCCACCCGAATGCCTTTTCTAGACTCACCTATTTACTCTGACATATATCTACTGACATACATTTACTCTTATTTTAGGATCCAACCCACATGACACTCTTGTTATAAGCTTTTCTTGAATCCCCTAGGCGTCTCCTTTGAAAGCAATTCACACTTTGCTCATATTTCTATGAAAAAAAAACTCATTTTGTGCAAGGCAACATTAAGCATTAAGTTCTAGGGCTGTAGAGACAGGTCAGACACATCTCTGCTCTTGAAGAATCAAAGATTAGTGAAAGAGGCAGAAATTTAAACACAGTGATTTTATGATTTTATCTGGTTTTGGCCTCTGGAGAGGGCTGTCATAAGGAAATCCCATTTCCCATTTTCTGTCCCATTAAAACTATGTTAGTCAGAGTACTTGGTTATAAGCCAAAGAAACTGAGTCTGGCTGAAATAAGTGTAAAAGGACTGTATTAAAATGTTGCAAATGAACTTCCAAAAATCACCGGGAGGACTTGAACACTAAATGTATTGGCAGATCACTAGGAGCAACGCCCCCAGATCACACGGAACTGGTCTGCTGGGAACAGCCCTATTGCCGCTGCCCGGCCACAGCCCCAGCACCTTGCACTCCCTGTGACACCCAGCCGGGCCCCAGGTGTTGCTCCCAGCACCCCTTCTCAGTATGCAACCACCACTGCCACACCATGGATTCTCTGGTGTCTCTGCATCACTGTGTCACTGAGTGTTTACACTGTGGCAAGTCTGTCTGGCAACGGATCCTAAGTCTGTACCCAGGCTACAAGGGAGTCCACTGGGGCAAGAACCTGGTGTATGAAGCTTCTGCACTGGGAAGTAGGTTCTAGAATCCATCAAGGCTCACAGCAACCTATGAAAGTAACAAAGTTCTCCAAAGAGAGGAAAGATGCTCAGATGCTGGGCAGCCCAAAATCAAGAAGTATCCTTTATAATAAATGTCTTGTTAAGGAAGCAGGAATATTGGAGGGAGGGAGCGCATCACAATGGTGCAGGCCAAGGTCCACCTGAGAACAAGGCCCTGACGATGCTTAGATTGGGGCTGGGGAGGAGAGCAGGGAGAAGCATGGGGACCTATCCTTTTCCTTCTCCTAAAGGGAAGTAGATAGAAACACATATAGAATTAAGTGTAGGATGAAAACACACTATGGTTATCAAAGGGGAAAGGACAAGGAGGAATAAATTAGGGGTTGGGGATTAACAGACACACATTACTGTATATAAAATAGATAAACAACAAGGACCTGCTGTAGAGCACAGGGAACTATATTCAATTTCTTGTAATAACATATAATGGAAAAGAATCTGAAAAGGAAATATATATATGTATGCATATGTATAGCTGAATCACTTTGCTGCACACCCTAAAACTAACATTGTAGATCAACTATACTTCAATAAAAAAAAAAAAAAAGAATTAAGTGTAGGATGGAGAGGAGCCCTGGAGAGTGTTTAGTTTAACTGCCTCATCTTATATATTACACACTCAAAAGCTCAGATCTTACCCAAGGCACAAGGCTGAGTAGGAAGGAGTCAAGCTCAAACTAATACTGAAATCTCCGGCTCTCTTTCTTTATCTTTCCACTAATTAGTTTTTTGAAAACGTTTACTCTCTAAATTACTTCCGAAGGATTCTTGGCACAATATAGATTTCTATGCATGTTGGTCTGTGATGGGTCAAAATGGTGTCGGTAAGTCTGGCCATAATAACTACATCTAACTATCAGACTCTAAACTACATAATTAAATATTGCCCAGGAAATGTCCCAGATCCTCCAGGCAATCGTTTTTACAAGACCTGACACAATAGCTTAGGGAAATTTCACTGCCCATAATGCAGGTTTAGAACTTACACTATTTTGATTTGCTCTGGCCCAACAGTATAAATCCTCACACTCTGATTGGTTGATGAGTACATTTGAGTGGTTCATTCTGGTTGAGGGTGAGATATAAAAAGCATGTTTGGGAGAGTTTTCTAGCAACGAGTGCTCCACGCAGACTGTTTGGGTGATAGATGATGCATCCGATGGCCACATTAGTCATTCAGGTTTCAATCTCTCCTTCTGGGCTCTTTAAAATCCAAGCTGTGAAACAGCAGCTGAAACTTTATGTCTGGCCACAGCAGCCAAGACCACACAATGGGGCAGGCATGCTTGCAAAACTTGGGGCAGCCTGCTGTGGGCACAGGCGGGGGGTCTGTTAGCAGATCATGCTCAGGAGTTCATAACTCCTGTTATTTTATAAGACCCTCAGCCTGGAAAAGAGCTACTTTTTGTAATTCAGAGCCAAATGGGAGGGCTTTAAGAAGAAAGAAGCAAATGGGTTCCTATGACTTGAAGCCAAAATGAGACTCAAGGTTTTCCCCATCATTGAGGAAGGGCAGAAAGTTTCAACATCGAAGCAAAGGTCTCCAGGTCTTGAAAACCATCACATGATACTGTGATGTTCCATAGGAAACTCACTTGGAACTGTTCCAAAGCTGAACTCACCATCTTCCAACCAAATCTGGTCCTTCTCTGGGATCTTTCCTCAGCTGCTGGTATCATCTCCCACCTAATCACCTCTGCTAGTGTTGGGTGAAGGTTTAGAATGTTGCTATTCAGACTGACAGAAACACTGATTACAGCCATTTCTGACTCCTAGAGAAGAGACTAACTTTCTTCCTAGTTCCATAACTCTTTTACTTAGCAAAATATCTTAAGTTGCCTATTTTGCATGGAAATTGGAAACCCCTGAGACTTGATCTGGAAAAGAAGAGGTGAATTACTCAACAATACAAAATAATAGGAGTTGGAATATGCTTGGGTGCCATAAGAGGGTAAGATGACCCAGAAGGAAAAAATGGAGAAGAAACAAGAAGTGTATAATGAGTCATGAAGGATGTTTAGCAGATAAAGTTGAAGTTAGAGAAGCAAGTTATCATGAACAACCATTGGAAAAAGTTGTGCTAGTAGCCTGTGTGATTCTGAGACCAGCAAAGTCTTAATATGAACGGACAGAAGGCAGGCGCAAAGATGGTCCCTGGGCAGTGATGCCAACCCTCCCAGGGGGAAAGCTGTCCCAGTGGGGCAGGCAGGTAAAAGCTACATTACATGAATGTGGCAAACACAAGTCATTCTAGGCAGATGGCTAATCTAAGGGGTGGCCCTGGGAGGACCATAGGGTGGGGTAGCAGACTTCTGAGTGACAGCTTGTAAGGGTCATGAGCATCACCTGATTCTGATCAGGGCTCCCATATCCTGCCATCAGAGTCTCTACGTGAGGGAATAGCCACCAAATTTTGTTTTGCTTCTTTTTCTCTTCTTTGAAGCCTGAGTTCCATCCAGATGGCCCTGGCATGTGCAGATACAGTTGAACATTTTCTGGGGAAGAGTGGAAGCTATTGAATCCTTCTCAGAAAAGCTCCATGGGCAGAGAAGGGGGATACAAGTGGAATGCTATTCAGAGAATCCTACAAAAAATTTGTAAAGAAATTCCCCAGCCTTGGGGCTGTGTTATTTCCTAGTGTTATGGTCTAATTTTCAAAAAGTAAAAGAAAACACAACTCTCCTACAAATATAAACACATGCCAAAGATTTTTTTTCTTCTCATTAGTTAATGAGGAAGCCACTAAGACGTTAATACTGATTCACAATGAAAATTTGAGGAGCTGGATATTTATAAGATTTATAAAGGACTGTTAGACAAATATTGCTAGATTAGCTGTCTAATTGATTAATATTCTATAAGGGCATATGCCATAATCTTTGGGGCTAATTTTTTCCACTGGTCAGAAATTATTTGCATCTCTATCAGATAAAAATCTCCACATTAAAGTCTGCCCCTGCAGAGTTGTAAAACATCCCAGTTTATAGGAAGTCAATCAAAGGGCACAGCACTGCATTGAGAAAACACCTGGTAGTCTTTTTTGCTTATAACCAAATTTCAGATAATTTTTATCACACTAAAACGCTTTAAGGCATCTCCTCTTAGGACTTTCAGACAAAATTATATTAATATGAACTAGAAAAGACAGTTCAAAGATCCTATTAATTTTGAATTATCTTTAAGGTAAGAATAAGATGTGAAAACAAATGTCCCAGCCAATGAGGCTCCAAGAAGGACCTAGATAGTATTTGGACAAGTTAAAAGAACAGATTGCTCAGTGCCACGTGTGTGAAGGGATATTTTTTCCCCTCCTGACACAGATGGAAGTATTTCTTGGAGCGCAGACTCTCAGAGGAACACATTCTTTAGCTTGTCTTCCAGTGCATGAAGGGTTAAGTTGATCTTTTTTTTTTTTTTTTTTTTTTTTTTTCATATAGGACGCTTACACTAAACTACCCATCTAGGGGAAATTGCCCTATTCCTATTTGCTTTTTCTGAGCTTGCCCAAAGGAATTAGGTCATCTATCATTGAAAAGAAAGAAAATATTGGGTTTGAAAATGTTGGCCTCCCTTTTAAAGTGCCTTTAATACCTTACCCTTCAAAGAGAGATATTTTCTCAGACACAGGTCTCAGAATAATCTTTTATTTCAGAAGACTCTCCTAGCAGTTACCTTTTTTGTTAGTCCTGCACTGAAAGCTTGAGTAGACCCATTGATGTTTGTATGACGTGGGGATGCAGGAAGAATTATTTTGTAAAAAGTAAGCGCTCCCAGAGTGCTGAAAGGGAGCCTGCCTAGTCTAGAGGGAAGTTTGGGGGTCCCCAGCAAGGATGACCTGCTACAAAATACTCTGCAACACTATGAGCCCCGCCTCCTAGAAACTAAAGTGTCCCTGGGGCCATTTCCACTGGCCGCAATTTCTTACACCTCTGCTTCTTTGCTGAATCTGCAGTGAACAGACACGAAAGCAACCTTCCCTGAGACCTCAGCCCAGCTTCGTGGTCTAAGCAGACTCACCAAACAATCTGCACTGTTTCATCCTCTAGGACTTTTCCTGCTCTAGGAAAGGGAAGAACTGAATGCATCCGCCAAATATCTTTATAGCCAGAATTTTCACTCTAACAAAAAGATTTCCAAGTCCTAGTCACATTTAGATCAAGGCGCATTAACATAACAGATTTCGAAGTCTAACTCAAGAATTTTGATGATCTATTACAGTTTGTCATAATGGGATTTGGCCTTTACCATAATTGAGGGCGAGAAACACAGAATTGGAGCCCTAAGTCCAAAATTGCTGGGCAGAGGAAGCTCTCTTCAATCACGTTATAGGATGCATTGATTGCTGGAAATATCATCTTACTCATTCCATGTGTTTCTAGCTTTCAGTTTTCTCAGTGCCATAAGCCTACCTAATTTTACCGTGGGGCATCTGTAGACATATTTCTAACATGGAACAAAAACTTCAATAAATCTATCCAGTTAGCTGTGTATGCCATTATAGCTTCAGGGTTCTTTTTTTTTTTTAATTTTATTTTCTTCCTTTCTTTCTTTTTCTAAGCAAGTTAATAATATTTAAACTATTGAAACGACCCTTTTCCTGTTTCCAAGCAGAAATTCAGAACTTATTTGTGCATAATGTTCAAATGCTAACAAATAATGCCTTGGCCTGGCATGCTCTAAATCCACCACTTAAGTGGAAACTGATACCTTAAAGTCATAAACCCTTTGCCAGGGACAACCAACCCATCAGCAAACCCAGAAGCCTAACGATGCCCTTGCTCAGAAGGCAGCACCTGGGTCAGGGCGGGAGGACGTCAGTACACAAGTCAGTACGGTCCCTGGAGAGAAACAGAAGGTGTGCTGATGGAAAGCGCAGGCCTGGGGTCCCCCACCGAGGGTGACAAGAGCGCTTTGGGGACCGTTTTGAACATTTCTCACATACTTTTAGCTTTGGGAAAACACGTGCCTTCTCTTTTATATTCACATCTGTTTCCCATGTTAGACTATAAACATCGTCAGGGAACATACAGCAGTCCTTCCTGCACTTCCATATATCTGAGCTGTGCGTTCAGATGGGCTTCCCAGGAAGAACGTGCAAGAAACACACAACCCGAGTCCTTCTCTTGCCGTGTGGGCTCTGAGTAATAGTAAACATTCTGTCACTTTTATCCCCCAAAGCAGAAACACATGAGGGGAGGAGGATGGCTTTAGAATGTGTTCTTCATCTCAGGGTCCTGTCCTCTGGCCATCCGCTAAACACACACATGCATGTACACACACTCATGCACACACACACGTGAACTGTGTGTGCAAACTTGCAAAGATGTGGTGCAGGGCTGGGTGGAGAGCTCATGGTGAGTCTCGGGAGTGCAGGGAAGGGGCTGAGGGGGTGCAGGAGTCTATGAGAGCCATGTGGGCCCTCCCAGCCCTGGGTGAGGAATCTGATCTTGGTTGAGATGGCCAGAGGTGGGAACCCCACTGGGACCCTGACTTTGATGCATGTAGTCAAGAAGGGAGGTGGCAGGAAGATCCCATAGGATCCGGGAGATGCTGTGAGTACAAACAAGAAAGAAGACCATAGCTTGGAGAGGAAGAAAGGGTTTTCCCTATGCTGTGGGCAAATCTGAGTGGTCCAGCCATGGCTGGAGGTGAACAGAGACGTGGGAAAAGCCAACAGCACACTTTGGAACTGGGGTGGGCAGCAGGATACCCACACTGAGGCTGTGGCCGGGGAATCTAGGCGGGGAGCTCATGGATGCTGAGTGACCTCACATCCTACCAAAAAAGACATCATCTGCTGGGTACCTAGGATGGGACATTATTCTGCTGGGAAAAGGAAGAAAAGTCTGCTGTTTCCAATAACATAGAAGGAACTCAGGGGCATTAGACAAAGTGAAATAAGAAAGAGAAAGACGAATATTGCATAGTATCACTTATAGATAAAACCTTAAAAAAAATGTCAAACGCATAGAAACAGAGAGTAGAAAAGTGGTTTGCCAGGGGTTGGAGGGTGAGGAACCTAGGGAGAGGTTGGTAAATGGGGACAAACTTCCAGCTCTGAGATGAATAAGGTCTAGGATGTGAAACATGATGATGGCTGCAGTTAATAATATTGTATTGGACCATTGACATTTGCTAAGAGAGTAGAACTTAAATGTTCTCAACAACAAAAAAGAAGAAGAAAAAGAGGAGGAGAAGGAGGAAGGGGAGGGGGAGGAGAAGAAAGAAAGCAAAGGAAAGGAAGAAAGATACGTGCGTGAGGGGACGGCTGTGCTGACTGGCTAGATGGAGGCGCTCCTTTCACAGCCCGCACGCGCGTCATCAGGACGTGTACTTTAAATACCTTGTGATTCTGTTTGTCCGTTATGCTTCCCTGAAGCTGAAGAAAAAGTAATGATGATAATATTTTTAAAAAAGAAAGAAAGATTGCAGCAAGACTTCAGTGACTGCTGGGGGAGGCGGCTTGTTCCGACACAAGGGCAGAGCCAGGCTTAAGAAAACTGGGGGCTGCGGTGCCCCGGCCCCTTCTCTGACTCCTCCCTCGCACACTCCTGATCTCCCTGCTTCCCTCTGCTTCCCCCACCCCCAGCCAAGCCTCGTGTTTCTATCTAGAGCGACCCTATGGCATCTTGGTATATGATTTGTTGTCCACGTGATGCGTGACCGGCCGCATCGGGACACGTGGGGAGCGTAAGACGGAAACGACTGGCAGTCGCGCAGGGACACAGGTGTGGACGGGTCCCCCCGCGTGCAGGTATGTGGGCATCCTGGTTTACCTCAGTAGGAGTTAGTATTTTAATCTTCCACTGGGGCATTTCTTTGGTAGCTTTCCTCTCCTATTACTGTGGTCTTAGGAATTAGAGAACAGAGGTGGAGATGTTTTAGGTGACAGAGAAAAGTCCCTCTGTTCCTCAGAAGACAAGGAAGCCGTTTCCCTGGCCCCACCGGTCGTGTGTTGTCTGCCTTGTGCAGCTTCCCAGCAGCCCGCTGCCACTTCACGCCGCCGCCTGCGGAGCGGGGCCATAACAGTAGATAATGCAAACAAGAAGCGTCTGAAGGTGTCACGAGAAACGTCATCGTGAAGGGCTTGGCGAACGCTTGCCTGTTGCTGGACTTGTCACGACGGTCAGCATCATCGTCATCACTCTCTATTCTGAGGAGGATTAAGGACACTGAAATTAGAGATGAGTTCCTGATCGCTGCTCCTATTTATTCTGTAAATGGCTTCACACTACTATGAAACCCCTCTGGACTTCAGGTGGGCAAAGAGTCACAGGGAAACGGAAGCTAGGAAGGGTGTGACCTCCAGGGCACCCTGACTCATGGGGTGGCGCCTGCAACCTAGTACTGACGAGGCAGGAGTGACTTGCCAGGTCCGTCTTCCTGATTTCATAGGTTCAGTGCTCCCAAACCAAACCCTGGGCAGCAGATGGGGGGGGGGGGGGATGCAGAGATGGGACTGAAAGTTCAAGTAACTTACATGAAAATATACTTAAAATCTCACATCTCAGAACACAACGTGATGAAGTTGAAAGCGAGCAGTTTTTTTTCTCAAACAGAGAAAAAGTGGAAGAGGCTTTCAGGAGGGGTCCTGGGAACACACAGCCCAGGAGCACCTAAGTCATCCGAGGTTTTGATGACGGAGAAGCCCCTGCAACACGTCCAGGTGTGATGGCCCAGCAGGCTGAGCCAGGTCTTCGCTAACGTTCCTTCTAACACTCCAGCGTCCTGTGAGCATTCAAGAAGGGAAACACCGTTAAAAGTCGAGCAGAACACCGCGCATCCCTCCGTTTACCGACTGCTCCCAGAGTGACTGAGGAAGGAGTGCCTCTCTTCTGTGAGCTCCTCTCTCATCTCTTGATGATGTTAATGCGACGATGATTATGTTGATAAAACATGCTGAGAAAACCTTTGTGTGTATAGAATAAAATATTTTCCAAGGCATTTCTCTTTCCCAGTGGGAATCGATTTGAAGCAGAATGTGTTACACGCAATTTCTTTATCTGTAAAATAGCCCTGAGAGGTTTGGAGTCAGACAGAAGTGGGTTCTATCTCTTGGACGGAACTCTGTCGAATCCTCAAAAGCAGCCTTATTTTCTCCATCTGTGAAATGAAATTCAGACCTTCCTGTGGAGCGTTCCACACATTATAATGTGGACAGCATTTAGCACTGTGCCTGGAACACAGAAAGTCCCAAGGAAAGGAACAAGTTCGTTCACTCAGAAACTGGCACTTCCTGCTACACACCAGCCCTCTCCTGAGCACCTGGGATACACCGACAGAGAGAACAGGCATTATTTTTGCTTTCAGGGATCTCAGAACTAGTATGAGGATATCAAATAAATAATAGCACCAGTACAGCTTTGAGAAACACCCTCATCAAAGAAAAGAAGAAAAAAAATGAAGGTCAATGGAAGCACAAAGGCAGAGACTTAATTTAGTCTGAAGAGTTGTCGAGTTTTCTCAGATGAAGTTACATTTGATATAAAATCTGTAAGAAAAGAATAGATCAAATTTGTGTGGAGAAAGAAGATCTGGGTAGGGAAACCGAACAAGTTGTGCAAAGGCCCTGGGGCAGGAGGCAACCTCTGGCAGGATGGCCAGTGGTCAGTAAGTGGAGGGGGAGCAACAGGGATGAGGCTAAATTGTACGCATGAGAGTTTTCACTCTGCACTTAGTTGTTGTTTACGTTTCATTTTCTTGCCATAGGCACCTCTTTGGAGCAGGTGCCTTCTTCTATCCCTGGCATCCAGCACGACTCTTGGAACACGAAGTGTTCAATGAATTTGCATAAAGCTTGAATATCCCCTCAATTTAGCCAACTTGCTAGCACTACTCTAGGCAAGGTTCCTTTAAGATGTGGTCCTTAAATCTTCTGGATTCATAGACCTAGGCGGCCGCTCTCACCCACACTCAGGCCCTCCTGGCCCAGGTTTGGCCCTTTGCATGCCTGGAGCTCCTCTCCTCATCCACACCCCCTGACGTGGGGCTCACGTCTCTCTTCGCCAGCAGGGGAAGGTCTCCTTACAATGGATGGAGCGGTAGAGATTAGGTCCTGCAGTGAGGAGCGGCGATCTCTGGCACAGTTATTTCAGTTCTAACACTCAGACTGCTTTCCGTATTTGTGAGGAGTGAGTAGGGAAGATGGCTTAATTTGAGCTTAAGGACTACGTCACACTCTCAGATCTCTGCTGATTGCTTTTCCCCCACCAAGGGTCTACGACTGATTATAACCTACGATACCAGTGCAACTTCTGACACCCCACACCACCTTCACCCTAACTTGTGTGCCTGTACACACACCCACACACACAAACACATACACACAAAACACACACACACAATACACATACACACAACACACACACACAACACACACACAACACACACACAACACACACACACAACACACACACACATTACCAGAATGGTCTGTATATATCTGGATTACACCCAGGGGTGTGATTCAACTCCTTTCCCATTGTGTTAAGAAATCAGGGAACGAGCTAGCTCAGGGGTCTGCGACCTTTTCCTGTGAAAAGCCAGATGATAAATATCTTAGGTTTTGTGGACCGTAATCTCTGTCACAACTCCTCAACTCGGCCACTGCAGCGTGAAAGTGCCCCCAAGGGATATGTGGGCAGGACAGAGTTTCAAGAAAAGTGAAAACTGAATTTCATATAATGTTCACATCAAGAAATCTTTTGATTTTTTTCCAAAAATTTGAAAATATAAAAACTATTCTTGGTTCTCAGGCTGTCGTTTGCCAACCTGAGCAAGCGAGTTGTTGGGTTTCCTTCCAGGCATTCGTGTTATGCCCAGGGCACTCCAAGGTCAAAGGTGAGGGCAGTGCTGGGGACATACACCAAGGTCAGCCTCTGCGGTGCCCACAGCTAAGTTATGATCTAGCCAGGAGGTCCTGCCCCAAGGCCAAGGGTTCAGTTGGTTGATTGAGTGAAAAAATGAGTTAATCCGAAATGAATGAATGAATGAATGTGTGAATGAGTGAGCAAATGAATGGAAATACGTAATTAAAGGAGAGAGGGTTTGTCTGGGAACCGGGAGCGGATGATCCGGACCCACCTCCCGACTGTTTTCGCACCTCCACACGTTTCCCTGACAGTTTTCAAAAGCAAAGCCTCCCGTTTGCATCTCTAATTAGAAATGCTTCCTGACTTGAGCGAGAGGGAGAGACTGGTCCTGTGTCATTACGTGGCCTGGGGACGTTAAAGAGAAGCAGGAACGGAGGCTGCAAGTCCCTGCTGGGGGAGGAATCTTCAAGTCCCCCCCAAAGTGGGTTCCAACAAGCCAGCACATGCAAAAGAGTCACAATGTTATACCTCAGATGAGAAACATGCTCCCAGGAAACAAGAAGCTTCACGGTTAAGCAGAAAACAGAGAGGAAGCACCCAGTGGCTCTGAGTCTGTCATTTCCCCCACAGAGCAGTGAATAAGGGCTTTGATACATCAAGCAGTTATCAAACAGTAACAAATTAGCTCTTCGCCATCTGTGATCCAGGAGAGGGGGTGACAGTTTTAGCGCAAGATTTTAAAATATGAAATCAGCTGTCTATGAACTGGGCTCAGAGTCTCCGTGTCTACCCAGTCTCTTAAAGCAGAGCCACAAGTAAGCTTTGAGGTTTTCAACTAACAAAAGCCAGCAGTTGGGGCCCCGCTCTTTAAAATATGCTAATTGCCGCCTGACATTTGTAAACAAGATGTTTCGCTCACCAGGCTCTCAGGCGCTCACATCACTGCAGAGAAGCAGCTTTACGCATGAGTCTGGAGATGACAGTCCCTCCCGGCACAGGAAGTCTACCCTCTCTTGCGACCTCAGCCTGGAGCCGAGCCAGAGGTTGACCTGCTGGATTCTTTGCTGCCCCAAAGTCCTGCCCTCGGGCTCCCCTGGGACACAGCCGGGCCCTCCAATCTTTAGTTTCAACCATGCAAGGCGCCCATCAGCTTTCCATGGTGTGTTGTGTTGCTGTGTTGTTAGGCTGTGTCTGACTCCAGGCAGCCCCAGGAGCTCCAGACCCAGGCAGAGGATCCCCAGGGCCTCCTTCCCCGCGGGCAAGGAGCCACTCTGTCCCCCACTCCCCCCACCACCTCTGATACGTTGGCAAGAGAAATCAAAGGACTCCAGATGCTGGTCCTCATCCAGGGTTGGACCCCTAGCGCTGCCTCTGGTCCCTAACGTGACCCTTTTTCCTATATTACGAGCCATTTCCCAGTAGATAAAGGGTCCATCACAAGAGGAAGGCTTACAGTTCTCAAAGGAGCTAGTGATTCCTATTTTAGGAAACAGGTAAAGGGCTCATAAATAACAGCAAGCGGTTTACCAGGAGCAGAGGAGAAAACCCCGCCCCCGGGATGCTGGCTTTGGCATCCCTTCTTGGCCATACCACGGTCTCCTCCTCAGGGAGTTGCTGCAGATTTTCAGTATTGCCCTTGCTGTTGCGTTTTCTCCTCCTCCTCTGCTCTTTTATTTTTTGAAGTGGGAGGCTGCATGGAAGTAAGTAAATGACAACATACTCTATTTGCAATTTACTAGAATGTTATAGTGGGAACCCGGCAAAATTCGCAATCAGAAAGAGAGGTGTGTTCCAGTCTCAACTTGGTGTCACACCTCAGCGTACGAGGCAGACGAATCACTCCAACGTTCTGCACCTACATGTTCTTGCCTGGAAATTGGGAACAATTGCCAACGGATCAAATGAGGAGGGGTGTGTGAGAGTGCTTCTTACACGCCTCGTGAAACAAGAGACTGCATCGCGTGGGCGGATGGCTCCTCCTCCCTGAAGGTCAAGGGAGATCGTGTCCACGGGCATCCTTCGCCAACGACAAAGCGCTATGTGAGCAAACCACAGCCCCACAGGCTCTCCCAATAACTCACTGCGAAATCTTAACCATATCAATGACCAGTCCACGCCTGGCCCCTTCCAGCTTCACAGGCCAATGGACCGAACTACACAGTGGTGGTGATTTTTAAGATTTCTGAAGGGCTGCCGTCCCTCTGTGACTTGAGGACTTGCGTGCCTCAGTCTCTGAGCACTGACCAGCCAGGCGCTGGTCCTGGGGCTGTTTCTGGTTTTCTCACTGGGGTGAGTGGAGGGGTCCTGGTCTTCCTAACTCTATCTGGAAACTGGCTGGTTGTTTACAAATTCAGCACAGAGTGTACTTAGATTCCTCAGCTCCGAAATTAAAGAGTATCTCTGTTATTTATTTACACGACTTTGTACTGCCAGAATTCAAACCAAATCAAACTCCAACCCCAGCAACAACAGCCTGATGAACTTTTAAAGAAACTTTCCAAAATCAATCTATTTGTTTGGCTCGGGTTAAATTGGGAAAGATTCCACCACTAAGAAAGAGCTTTGCTTTGTCTTCTTTGGGAAAGTTAGGAGACACACCGCAAGTCACCACACAGCGGTCGCACGGTCTTAAACGGGAGATGCTACTGCAGGTAAAGAATGTAGGGAAACACTCGTATTAAGAGTTAGTTTTTTTATGATAAATGCTCGAGAGGCTGTGGAGAAAGGGAAGCCTCCTACACTGCTGGTAGGAATGTAGTTTTGTGCAGCCACTATAGAAAACAGTATGGAGATTCCTCAACAAACTAAAAAACAGACTTACCACATGATCCAGCAATCCCACTCCTGGGCATATATCTGGAGGGAACTCTATTTCAAAAAGTTGCATGCACCCCAATGTTCACAGCAGCACTATTTATAGCAGCCAAGACATGGAAGCAACCTAAATGTCCATCAACAGATGACTGGATGAAGAAGTTGTTGTATATTTATACAATGGAATATACTTAGCCATAAGAAAAGAATAAACTAATGCCATTCGCAGCCACATGGATGAACCTGGAGGTTATCATTCTAAGTGAAGTAGGCCAGAAAAGAAAAATGCCATATGATATCACTCATATGTGGAATTTAAAATAAGAAAAAAGAGAAAAAGAGGACACTAATGAACTCATCTACAAAACAGAAACAGACTCTCAGACATAGTAAACAATCTTATGGTTACCGAGGAAAGGGGTTGGGAAGGGATAAATTTGCGAGTTTGAGATTTGCAAATGATAACCGCTATATACAAGAATGGGTTAAAAAACCATATTTCTTCTATATAGCACAGGGACTTATATTCAATATCTTGTAGTAACTTTTAATGAAAAAGAATATGAAAACAAGGGGACATTGCACCAGAAATTGACACTTTGTAACCCTATACTTCAATTTTCTAAAAAAGTTAGTATTTTTAGGCATTGAGTGCTTTTTTATGTGCCAGATACCAGGTTACACAGAACTTAAAATTGTGTTTGTTTGATTTTTGTTTGTTTGTTTTTGAGGGGGGGTGATTAGGTCTATTTGTTTATTTTTTGACTGGAGGCACTGGGGATTGAACCCAGGACCTCGTGCATGCTAAGCATGTGCTCTCCCACGGAACTAGACCCTCCCCGTAGAACTTAGATTTTCTAATACTAATGTTATCATCTCTGTGTTACAGCTGTAGGTGCTGAGATTCGGAGAAATTTAATGGCTCTTATAAGATGAGACTCTGACAGAGAAAAGGCAGACAAATAGTTTCGCCTTCCATCTCCGCGTCTTTTTCACTTGACCCAACCTCAGGGCTCCCCTTGCACACAAGGGCTAAGATTTTTTTTTTTTTTTAATCTAGTGTGTTTTCTAACGAATACTATCAGGAAGTCCCAGAAGACATTTCACAGTAGTCAAATCCGTCCTCGGGAAGACTGACGTTTTCCAGGAAGTTCTCGTCCACAATCCTGCTCGTCTTAAACGCGTTTCTCAGTTCACGTGGCGCCCAGCTCAGCCGTCGGCAGGCCAGCGGCACCTGGGACATCTTAATGAGGAACACAGACAATGATGATGTGTAAGGGGACTGTTTTCATGATAATTCCAAAGCAAATTCTACCCCCCCCCCAAATCTCCACAGAACTATTAGAAATTTAGCTGTGTGAGTAAGACAAGGGAAGAGGTGAAGATGCGAACTGTAAGGCAAAGGCAAGCTCACGACTTCACAGAAAACCCAAGGGAACCTCATTCTCACGTCCACACTGATGCCTCTGCGCCTTGCGCCTGTGGTTACTGAAACGTGGTCTGTGAAAATTGTGTCTGCGAGCTGCTTCCTCAGCCAGAAGGAGACTCATCCCCGCCGCTTCCTCGTCTCTCCTCCCGGCCTTCCCGAAACACCGGGCCTGGCCCTTCTGCGTCCGTCGTAGGGTCCGCTTCACTCCGGCATCCCTCCCTGGGCTGGGTCCCCGGAGCCCTTCACCTGGATTCACAGCAGCCCACGCACTTGTCTCTGCCTCGGAGCCAGTGCAACCCAGACTCCACCCAGGGCCGAGAGCGAGCCTTCTCAGGTACACTGACCAAGCTGCCCCCTGCAGAGAAGCCTCCAGGACGCTGATAAATCCATACAGAGGGCCTCCGGGCTGTTTCTGGCTTTGGCCCTGCTTCCTTACAAGCTTCATCTGTCCCTACAACCCCACCCCACCCTCTAAATTCTAGCCTCAATGGTCTTCCTCCCCTCCCTCCATCCCCACTTCCTTCCCTCCTTTGTTTCCTTCCTTCCTCCCTTCCCTTTTTCCATCCTCCCTTACTTCTTTCAGAGCAAAATGCCCCTCTTAATTCCTCTCCTATAGCCGGTTGCTCTCTATCTTGCAGACCCGGACCTCCCTGTGGCCTCTGCTGGGAAGCCTTCCCAATACCCGCCCAGCTCAGTCTGATGTCGGTGCTGTGAGTTCCCACAGTCAGCACACCCGCGCCTCTCATGGCCTAGTGCCTGCCTGTCCGAGCGCTCGTCTCCCACTCAGATTCACAAGCTCCGGGAGAGAAGGCCCTGTGTCCTTCTCACCGTCAAAGTGCCAGTGCCTAACCCAGCCGTCAGCGTGGAGCATGTGCCCAGTCAATGTTCCCTGAAGGATGGATTCCAAATACGCTGCAACATTAATAAAAACGGGACGTGCTAACCAGACGTTGGAGGACTAGCAGCCCAGACCACTTCTGGCGGGGCCAGAACCGGAGCTCTGCCCATCAGACGACTCCTTTAGTACTCCTTTAACGCAGGCTGGAGGAAGGAGCTCCGTGTCTAGGGCTGAGTCTGGGTGGCGTCATAATGAGCCAAGTGACCTCGATCAAAGAACTCCTTGAGCCTCAGTCTCCTCACCTGTAAAATGGGAGTGACAACACCTGCCCTGTCTTCCTCTCCAGGATATTATGAGGCTCTAATGAGATCATGTGAAAGGGCGTTGTAAACTGTAGAGTGCTCCATGTCCTACCCGCACGTTCCTTCCAGCGGTCCAGGTTCCGGGCACAATGCGTCGTCAATGCCCGCAGCAGAGCCGAAGATCATGAGAGCTTATGTTCTCATTCAGCAGCACCCCTTGGTGCGGCTGTGACATCACAGAACCTGCCCAGCAGACGCCCCACTTGGCCGCCATGTTGAGCCACCGTGGGCCACTGTGGCTGGCAGTGTAGCCAGTGTGTCAGTTCCCTGGGGCGGCCGTAACAAATCACCACAAACAGGGTGGCTTCAAACAGCAGAAATGTATTCTCTGGGCGTTCTGGAAGCCACGAGTCTAACATCAGGTGTGGGCAGGGTTGGGTCCCCCTTGGGAATTCAGAGGGAAACTCTGACCCTGACCTCTTCTGGTGGCTGCCAGCATCCCCAGTGTCCCAGGGCTGGTAGGGGTGTCACCTTAGCCTCTGACTCTGTCTCCTTCTGGTGTTCCCTTCACTCTCTCTTGTCTTTGTTTTCATTTCTTAGAAGGACCCCAGTCATTGGATTAGGGCCCCCTCCAATCCAGGATGACCTCATCTTAACAAATTACGTCTGCAAAGACACTGCTTCGAAATAAGGTCACTGCTATATACTGAAATGTGTCCTGCCAAAGAGTTGAGGCCAAAACCACCAGCGTGACTACATTTGGAGTGAGGGCTCTGGGGAGGTAATTGAAGTTAAAAGGTCATAAGAAGGGGACCTTAATCTGATAGAGCTCGTGTCCTTATAAGAAGACAGAGAGACACCAGCACGCTCTCCCTCTCCACCACGTGAGGACACAGTAAAGGGGAGGCCGTCAACAAGCCAAGAACAGAGCCTCACAGAACTTGACCTTGGTCTTGGCCTTCAGCCTCCAGAACCATGAGGAAATAAACCATTGCTTACGCCCCCCAGTCTGTGGTGTTTTGTTATGGGGGCCTGAGCTGGCTCAGACCGTCAGACTTGCAGGTTCTGAGTGAATGTGAAATTTAGGGGGATTCTACCCCCCCATAAGAGTCAGTGAACCCCCATTCACTTCTTGTCTTCAGACACTGGGCAGGCGGAGAAGGCAGTAAGTCTCTTAGAAAGATCCTCATTGACATTTAGAAAAGAAGACCTCACTTATCCAATGTTGTACTTCACAAAGACTCCCTTGTTTCTCGTGATGCAAGGCAAGTGAGGAGTCGTGCAATAATGAGAAATAACGGCTACTCTTACTGGAGTTTAACTGACTGGGGCGGGGGGCTAAAATCTGGTTGAGAAACGTTTGCCTTCCGTGCGTTGGCAGTTTTGCTGCTTTGGAAACGTTATTTTTGTTGAAGTCGAGGGCTGCTGCCTCTGCACATGCACTCATTATCCCATTCTTGTGTGGACATATGGCACAGAAAGTTTAGAAAATACTGCCCAATTTGTCTAAATACCAACTCATGGCCTGATTCACCAGGGCGCCCATTGTGCTGGGAGAACACAGCTGTATAACCTTAGCAGCGCTGGCCAAAGCAGTGCCCACCAGTTCAAACGCTAATCCAAAGCGCGTATTTGCCTTGGCACACGTTGGCTGCACATTTGGAATGAGCAGGTTGGTGAGGGAATTTGAGGGGCTGGAGGAGGGAAGGCGGGAAGAGAGAGTTCCTATATGTCTAACCTCTACACAAATTCAAAGCAAGTAGCCAACTTTTCTGTGCCAAAAAATTTAAAAAGAGTACTTTTCCCCCCACTCTGGAATCTTTCCTTCTTATTCCAAGATGGTTCCCATAGTTCTTATTTTGAAGGCACAGAATTCAGAAAAATCATTGAAGTTCTGTTTTCCTCCATGGTGGAAAGGATGTTTCTTTCTTAAATCCCATCTCCTGTTCATCTGGGGAACAAGAGAACCCACGCAGAGGCTGTGAGTTGGTGACTGTCTGATTTCCTTTCTGGATCAGCCAAACAAGGGGGCAAGGGAACATTCAGATAATTTAATTAATAAATAATTTGTAACAATCGGTACCTAACAAAGCACTAGAATATTGGAGAAAGACCACTTCTTATTAGAAACGCATTAATTCATACACTGATTGTTAATTGAGCACTAGCTATAAGGCAGGCACTGGGCTCTGAGAGAAAAAAAGATTGAAGTCATGATTCCAGCTCTGAAGGAACTCATAACCGGGACGGGGCGAGGGGTGGATGGGGCGCACGCAGCTTCACTTCTCACCACCTGGGCCAGTTGACCCTACAGCCGGGGCTTCAGCCTTCTTGGCCGTACAGTGGAGCTCTTTACAATACTACTTTCAGTGTAAAATTGCTACGAGAATTAAACGAGTTAAAATTAGAATAATCAAACAGTATTGGCCAGGAGTTGGGGGAGGGACCTTAGGGAAACGCATCACATAATGACATTTCACTAAGCATACAACCTGCATTCAGACAAAAATGCTTACTAATGAGAGCTAGAGAAGTTTCAGTAAGGGGGGGGATGCAGTTGGGCACAGGATCATTGGAAGAATCCACCTGGGTGTGCAGGTCTGGAAAAGGGCCTCAGGCTGACCTCAACAGCTCACAGCCTCAGAAGACCCGTGCTCACTCGTCTTTATAGAGTGAGCCAATCTGTGCCCACACCTACTGTCTGGAAAGCATTTGGGACCCTGGGTTTGAATCCCTTCTGCTGTTTGAAGATTTCACCTTGTTTTGCTTTGATATTACTATTTAATAGCGAGGACGCTCTAGCTAACGTCTAAAGGTCCTTTTCCAGCTGAAATGTGCTCTGTAGCCTTTGTCAATAATGCTTAGTTCCTGTTTCCACTTACACAGAACATAGGTGGTGTGTGCTGGGGAGGGGAGGGGAACGGAGAAGCTGTAACTTGGGAATCTGCAAACAAGCTCCCTTCTCTCTGGGCTCCAGCTCTGTGATGCGAGCTGTCTCGGGCTGGGGTGTGCGAGGTCTGTTTCTCCAGGGGCTACCTCAGCCAAGAAAAAGAGACACTGGTATTGTGGACAGCGGTGTGTGGTCCAGGTCTCCTCAGAACACGCACTGTAGACCAGGTATCTCTCATCTCTCAGAATCTCCGTAGACTGTGAGCATGTTAAGGGCAGGTGCTGTGTTAACCAGATGTCAACGCCCCCAAGGCTAGCAGGACACCTGACGTGAGGTAGGAGTTGAGTAAACACTGAAGGACTGAGTGGTGCTGGGCCAGCAGGGTGTTCTGAGACTCGGGGAAGCCTGCCAACCCTGGCAGAGCAGAGATGGTTTCCATCCTAGGGTCTCAAGTCCCTGCTTCTGAGAATGAAGCTACTCTTGGGAAGACCTTGACCTCATGCACTGCAGGGTCTACCCCATGCCAGGGGCTGCGGGGGTGGGGGCGCCCTGGGTGTGAGCCTGTGTGTGCCATTTCCTCCTCAAGAAGACAGACTTCCTCCAAGTGCCTGGAAGGCCCCAGCATGTGGTTGGAGAAGCCACAGAGAAAGGGCCTGCTACCCGCACCCATCCACTTTTCTAAGGGGAAATCCAAATTTGTCATTTCTACCTCTTCACCTTGTCAGGGGGGAAGAAATTTTCCCTTCTAAGTTCTTCTGTCTGGTCTAAGAATTAAATTAGCATGAGACAGAGTAACAGGAGAAAATCAAACGAAAGTTTAATAACATGTATACATGGGAGCAGCCCAGGAAAACTGAGAAACTCACCAGAGTGGCTGCAGCCCTCACCTTAAATACCATCTTCAGCGAGAGACAGAAGAGGATGTTGGGGCTCGTGGTTTGGGACCTCAAAGGGGAGGAAGGCAACTGACATGGAGACAGAAGAGCAAATGTTCAGTAAACAAAAGCTCGCTGGACCAGGCAGAGGCAAGGAGACACACAGAGGAATTTTAGGCTCCTCCCTGTTTGCACACTTAGTTCATACTGTTACTGATTTCAAGTTCAGCTGCTTGCTGCTCAAAAGCCAATAATTCCAGAGGCAAGTGTCAGTAGAGAGAGAAGCAGCTTTATTCAGAAAAGCTGGCCATCTGGAGAGAAGGTGAACTTGTGTCCAGAGACCAATTCTGAAGATTCTGCTCAGCCGTGACAGTTTCTAAAGGGAAAAGTGAGGGGTGGGGAAGAATCTGAGTGAACCATCGAGGCAGGAGGTGGGGCTCTGCATCCTTCTCCATTGGGTACAGACAGGCTGACTCTTCAGATGTTATCTTGCCCATATGGACTACAGTTGTCTACCCTGACAGCTCCCTTCCTGGAACAGGTCTTCTAGCTACATCCTTTTAGGTGGTTAGGAGGAAGGTCAAAGTTCCTTCCTTGACAGTTTCCAGCTTGAAATAATCTGCATGCCCAAGAGACATTTTGGGGTGGCAAATTTTGTTCCCTACAACCTCGTATGAAACTCTTGAGAGAGAAAAAGGCAAAGCTTCCAGGCGTGTAAGTCTGTGTTACAGAGCTGATGATTAGAGGGTTCGCATTGACTGTGGAGGAAATAAGAGGACCTGGAGAAAGGGGAGTTCTCAGACCTTGAGTACATCCAGCCAATGAAATATTCTTCAGTGCCAAAAAGAAATGAGCTATCAAGCCACGAAAAGACATGCTGGAAACTTAAATGCCTATTATTAAGGGAAAGAAGCCAATCTGAGAAGGCTAGATAGTCTATGATTCCGAATGTATGACATTCTAGAAAAGGCTAAACTATGGAGACGGTAAAAAGATCAGTGGTTGCTGGGGGTTAGGGGGAGGGAAGGATGAATAGGCGAAGACAGAGCATCTTTATGGCCATGAAGATCGTCTGCACGATACTGCAGTGATGGATACCTGTCAGCATGCATTTGTCCAGCCCATAGAATAGACAGCACCAGGGATGAACCCTAGATCTCTTTGCGTAATCATGACATGTCAGTATAGGGTTATCAACTATGACAAATGTACTGTCTGGTGGGGATGTTGGTAATGGGGGAGGCTGTGTGTATGTCGTGTGGGGAGTATATGGAAAAATCTCTGTATTTTCCTCTCAATTTTTCTGTGAATTTAAAGCTGCTCTAAAAAACAAACAAAAACAGTCTTTTTTAAAAAAGTCATTTTGATGATGCCTAAGGCAGCTTCAGGGATAATTTATGCTCCAAACGGGTCCACTGTTTCCAAAGAAACCCGTGGGGTGGTTGGTGCCAACCTCTTCTGCATTTCTCTGCAGTTCTCTTCTGCAAAACTGGGCTTTGACCACGAGACTCTACTATGTAAATGCTCCCTTTTCTTGTCATCCAACAGACATCCTTATCTGATTCAACACTAATTGCACTAAGAGGAGCCTGCAGCAAGTTAATTACACCCAGTTTCTGCCTCAAAAGCACCTGATAGGATTTCAAATGCAAAATTTCAAAAACAGTTCAGGCTCGGACATGACCGAACCATATGCCCTGCATTACCAGCTTGTGTTCTGCAGATCTACTCTGTGATCGGGTTTTTAAAAATTGATTGCAGCATTTGTGGACTGCAGTAAATTCTGCAGATTACATAAAACCGGGATGTTTTGTATTTAGTTGTTAAGGAAAGTCATTTCTACCTGAACACAAGTAATGGCAAACAGATAGTGTCTGCTCCTTCTCTTTCAAAGATTATACATCTAACTCTTGATAACTTCATTCAGTGTTAAGCCTTGAGCAGGAAGAACTTGGTACCGATAATAATATTTTCTTGCAAAATGAACTTTCTGCCATGTCACCAAGACTTTGAAGGTAAAAATCATTTGACATGCAGTTGTTCTAAAACTGAAACTGGGAAAGCTTGCAGCCAGCACAGCAAAATGCCTGAGATGCGGAAGTGTCATCCATCTGTGTTAATTAGCATACAACCTCCCAGTTCGTGTTTGGATTAATTCTTTTATAATTCTAATGACAAAGTTGGAGGAGGCCCATCCTATTTCTTCAAACCCCTGTGCATTCAACTTATATTTCTTATTCCAACTTACATTTATAATAGGTTACATATATAATATTATTTATAATATACTCCACTTGTATTTCTTATAACTTTTAGGACATGTAACAAAATCATTAGGAGTAGGAAGCTGGTAAATCAAAATAATAATTCCTCTCCACCATAATGAATTCCTCAGTAGCTGAGGGAGTCGTTTGGCTTTGACTGCAATTCTTTGTATTTCTTCAACCTCTGAAGTGGTCATATTGTCACCTTTCGGGGTGCGGACCTTCTGTCTCCTCCAGGCCAGGGGCGTCCTTCATCTATCTGAGGGTTCTGAAGCATTTCCTAATTCAGAATCCAGCGGAGGCCTTTTTCCCTTCTAAACTCACCAGACTCCTGCCGGGCCTGCCCGGTTTCCACCCCACAAAGGCCACGTTACTCCAAGACGCTTTGCCTCGGTTTGATTTCGGGCACCGCCTCCTGCACCGTTTTACAAGTGACATTGTTTCCTCTGTGTCCTGAGGTCTCCACACATGATCAGATAGTCTGGGATAAAAGTCAGTTTTTTTTGGTAGAATTTACTGGAAGAGCTAGAGGTCACAAACACTGAAATGTCCCTTGACCATTTGTTTTCTTTCTTTCTCTTTTTATGGAAGTATAGTTGGTTTACAATGATGCGGTAAGGTCTGTTGTACGGCGTAGTGATTCGGTTATAATATATATATATTCCCTTTCAGATTCTTTTTCATTATAGATCATTGCAAGGTATTGAATATAGTTCCCTGTGCTCTAGAGTAGAAACTTGTTGTTTATCTGTTTTATATGTAGTAGTTAGTATCTGCAAATTCTGAATTCCCAGTTTATCCCTTCAACCCCTTCTCCCCCGGTAACCATAAGTTTGTTCTCTATGTCTGTGAGTCTGTCTCTGTTTTGCAAATAAGTTCATTTGTGTCATTTTCTTAGATGCCACATATAAGTGATCGCATATGGTATTTTTCTTTCTCTTTCTGGCTTCCTTCACTTAGTATGATGAGCTCCAGGTCCATCCATGTTGCTGCACGTGGCATTATGTCATCCTCCTTGACCACGGCTAATCTGACCTTGGAGGGGATGAAGACTGTGGCCCCATCAGGAACAAACGCTGGTCTGAACTAGAAGTTGGGATTATTATTTTAAAAGAAAGTATTAAGTGTAACCATGCCAGGTAGGCCCTGCCCGGGCAGCTGGCCATCCAGAGTCAACACGGATTTCTGTCAGTGCTGTTCTCAGGACGGTGTGTGAGCCCCAGGATGTACGACCCACATTGGCCACCAGCCCGCGGTTCCCCCAGCACCTCCCACGGCCCCATCGTCCTGGAGGTGCTGCCAGAGACCAGTGTCCACACACACTGTCAGCAGTGAGGGCACAGGGTTCAGGGCCATGATCACTTAATCTGGGTCCCCTTATTAGAACACCGTCTTGTCTACACTCGCAGATATGAATCATACACATTCTTGTCTACATCTGTGGACATGAACCCATATAACTCTGCTTAGAATGTTTTTATGGCACCAAATCACTTTTTCCTCTGATCCTGAAAGGATGTGAAGCAACTTCATAGAAAGGACACAGTCAAGTGAGGACAAAGGTGGTTAAATGTAGGTAGAAAATCAGAACCGAGAAAGGGAGAGGCAGACACACAGAGAGCAGCAATAGTTTTACTTTGATATCACGTCCTGGCTTTGTTTTGGCTTTGGTCTAAGTCAAAGGGTGCTTATAAGAAGCAGCCATTAAAAAAAAAAAAAAAAAAAAAAAAACCCTTACTTTGGTTAAAATTATCAAAAAAGAGCCCATTATGCTATATTCAGGTCCCTTCTATGGTACTGAATGTGAGAAACAGCTTCTCAAATTTATTGCCAAAGCAAGTTTATCTACACAGATTGGTTGTCTCCTTCTTTCTGATGTTACGTGTCGTGTAAAATTAGGTGTGTTTTCCCTTCTTTGCCCCCTGGTTGCAGGAAGCACGGAGCTCACTCCACTGCTTGTTCTCAGCAACTGCACTGGTATCACCCAGCATCCAGGACCTCGTCTCCTTGCTGTGTCTGAACTGGTTAAAGGATGAGTTTACTGCATGTAGAGACGACATTAAGAAATGCTTTGGGAAGCACATCACAAAATAACTGACCAACTGCGACTTGCAAAGTCATCTGATTATCTCATAGGAAATAAAACTGGATACAGCTGGTACCAGAGTTGATTCTGAAGCTCAACGGACTTACCAAGGACCCCGGTCTTCTCTCTTTCCTCTTCTTCCATCCCACTGGGGCTGGAACGTCTCCTCTCCAGGTCACAGCTGCCTTAGCGTTTGACACTGCATCCTCGCGGAACAGCCTCGGAGAGAGGAGGGGCAGGGGCTGTAAGGCCCTTCCCCCACATCACCTCGCTCTGCTATCAGGGAGCAGAAATTTCCCCAGAGCCACAGAGCAGAGCTCTTCCACCACACGGGCCAAAATGAGGCCACAGCAGGAGCATGGCTAAAGAAGAGAGATGGCCAGGACCACCTCAGTCCAATCACCACTGATCCCCTGTGCCCAGGGATCTACCACTTAGAGGGTGAAAAAAATAATAGTGATAACAGAAATTCTTAAAATGTGGATAGAACTTATCATGAGCTAGAAATCACTGCAAACATTTGCCCTCATCCATCCACTCAAGTCTTTTAACAACTCGCAAAAGTTGTTAATCTCCAACTTAGGGATTTGGAAATAGGCACCAGAAAGGTTAGGCCACCTGTCCAAGGTCACACAGCTAAGGAGTGGTTGAGCAGAAACCCAGGCGTCTATGCGGCAACCACTGTGCATCTGGCCTGTCTGTGCTCCTTGGACTTTCCTGTAAGTGTCCATTCTTACAGCTTGACTTTTCAGAGAAGTACAAGATGTAATTTTAGGTTACAAGGATGCTGGAAGATGCAGAGTCTACTGCAGCAACTGCAAAGATGAGCTTTCTAAGCTGACTTACCTGAGTGATTCTTCCGTCTCCTCAATGTACAGATGAGGAAACTCCTCTAGAAGTAAGAGCCATTTGTGCACAACCAATAAACTGACAGAGGTAGGATTAGAACCCGGGTTTCCGTCCACTCACTAACTCACTTGAATATATGTGACTAATATGTTTCCCTTTATCTTTCCCCTCGGAGCTGCCAGTTTCTTTATCTCCTCACCGCGCTACAATCTGAGAGGACAACGCGCGACGTGACTAATGGCAGGCAGTTGTGTGCATCACACAGGGGGAGCCCAGGAGAGCAGACGCTGGGACGACTGGTCCTGTCAGCTCAGACCCAGTCTCCAAATGGCCCCACACCAGGAGGAGCCACGCTCACCATGACTACACAGTAGCCTGGAAAACAAAACCCAGCAAACTCACTGAAAGCATTGGCCCTCCTCTGTGCCCGTCACAACCTCTCTGAGTCTCGGTTTTAAATTTGTAAAATGGGAGGAATCCATCCCGCAAAAATTATGAATAAATGAGATGATTGGCATGAAAGTATTTTTAAACTATGGAGTAAGTCAAAAATTCATTTTTTTTTTCTTGTTTGTACTTTCTTTTACACAAGGACAGGATTTGGAAAACTGTATGTTCTAAAGCAGCTTATAGGTTTTTGGATTTCACTGCTCAGAATACATTGAAAATTGGTCACAACCTCTGGACTGGGGGCGGCTGACCAATGGCAGTGGTGATGGAGGAAGTCGTGCTGATAACGTAGGGTCTGCAGTGGGCACTGGGCTTGTTGGTAGCGGATGCCATCATGCCCCACACAGGTGGTGACATAGTGGAATGCAAAGGGGCAGCTCTCAGGCTATGTGCAGGGCACCGCCCCTTCGATGAAAGCTTCCCTCGGGAGCAAATCTAAGGCCTGGTGTCAACTGCATCATTTTACCAACCTCGTTTAGAATCTTCTTGTTCTAACACCAGCAGCAGCGCCGGCTGGAGGCAGACAGCACTGCAACAGAATCGCGCGTGCCCAGTCTCGACAGTAACGATAATGTGAGCTCGAATTAACTGAGTACATGCCAGGCACGAGACCTACAGTGTTTCTTCTCGTAGAGGGATAACACGGGCATTTCTCTGCCTCTTGATAGGTTTTTCTAGACCATTGGAACTTAATTCTATTCATTCGAATGATTATTTTTGAAAGTATATCATATGGCGGATACCTTGTACAATTCTGCCCGAAGTGTAAAAGGCAGCCAAAAAATGTGACCTTCTTCCAGGCTCTTTAGAAGATCAGGAAGCAGGTTGTGGTGGAAAGAGCTCTGGACAGAGGTCGGGAGGTGCTGTTTCTATTTCTGGCTCTACCAATGGCATGCCGGTCTTTTGCAGGGCAGAGCCCTTCTCTGAGCCTCAGTTCCTTTACATAAAATAATGGTGCTCCCTGAGCTTTTCTCTCTCTGGGACTGAGGACCTCCCTGAGAAGAGAGGTTTGGTTTGGGCTCCATAAAAGAAGTCTCAGTGCAGGGCTGGGCATGCCACAGGAAAACAGATTCTGCTGCTGCTGCTGCTGCTGGTGACAATGAAGATATTCCCACTTCGTGTGCCAAACTGGCTTGTCACAGATAAGGGTGGTGTGAGCCAGGTCTCCGTGGACATCTGGCTCCTGTCCATCCGGCCCAGAAGGAACTCAGCGTCTGGGGAGAGCAACTCATGACTCAAAATCAGATCCTGCTGCTAACCCGGCAAGACTGTAATCAGGGGACGCTGGGGCTTGTCACAATCAACAGGGACAAGATTTCCACTTTCTCTCCAGCTCTTGAGTCAGCAAACCTTCAGTGGAATCAGTGCTTCCTATTATTCAAGTATTTCATCTGCCAGCGTCAGCGTAGATCACGCTTAGACCCGCTGGCATGTACACACGCGCACACACACACATGTACTCGCATGCACGCACACGCATGCACACACATGTGCACACAACCACTGAACAATGCCAGCTCTTGCTTCTGCATTGGTTGACAACACACCCAGTTTCTCATGATACAAGCTTTGCCTGACATTGGCAAATTCTGGTGACTATGAAAAGAAAATTTAACCTGTACATTTTTCTTTACCTGGGCTCAATTTTTCACTTACACGAAAAAGAAACAATAACAACAGCAAAAAATCAAAAAAAAAATCAAATGAAAATTAAATCAAATCAAAAAACCAAAAAAATCAAAAAAATCAAATCACTATAACTGTTAAAATATCCCAGACTTAAAATATACTGTATCTATTGGTCTAAAGAAGAGACCGAAGCATTGATGGACCTCTATCGAAAGCATTTGATTTCTAAAAGCTATTTATACACGTAATTGCACAGGCCGGTGACACTGAAGCCTGCTAAGGGGGGAGTCAGGGCTTTGAGCGGTTGCACTTTCGTTGTGTTTTCACGTTGCTAAGACTTAAATGCTAGGTCTGGTTCAACTGCTGGATTCCTGCTACTAGTTACCAAACTGGAAAATGATAGGTAAAAAACCCAAACCCAAACCAAACATAAATCTTTGATTGTTGGTCTCCGTTCAAGGCTCGAAATGTCTCTTGAAGGCCAGAGTGTACATTTGTACTGAAATGGCAGGCTGACAACTTGCTGGTTGTAATTTTAGATGTTTTAGGTTGTATGATTTTTTTTTTAAGAGAAACCACACTACACAGTGTTGTCATGGAGATTCTGAGCAGCAAGAAGACCTTCCTGAGCCGAGTCCTTCCCAACAGGCAGAACGTGCAGAGGGCGCCGTGTTGGCGTGGGGGGTGGGGAGGAGCAGGAGGGGATGACACGGTGCACCACGAGGTCATGTCGAGGGCAGCTGTAGTGACGGTCACGAGCACTCACTGCACTGGGTCACCTCTCTTCTGTTGCTTCTTCCCAGCACCCTCCCAAGGCAGGTGGTGTCAGTAGTCCCATTTCACAGATGAGCATGTTGAAGCTCACATACTTAAGTCCTTTCCCCAAAACAGGTGTGGAGTGAGCAGTAGAATAAACCCATGACTCCAGACTGGCCTCACACACCCAGGTTCCTGCCCCAGTGATGCCCTGGTTTACCTCCAACACAGACACCACAACGGTCCATGCCTACACTGCTCCAACACCCATGGCTCCTCCAATATCGTATTGAGCCCAAGTCAAAAATACTCCATGCATATGGCTCTGGTGACCTCAGGCAAAATTAGCTGCTCCTTCATTTCTGTCCCCATGGAATCTTATAAGAACTTGATCATCTGTCTGGAACATAAGGCAGAGAGACTGAGTGCCATGGAATAAAGGCAGCATGATCCGTTAATGCCACGGAGGAAAGGACTTTCTCCACCATGATAAGGAACTTCTTGTGCAGTTGCTATGGGCTGAATGTGTCCCCCCAAAATTCATAAGCCCTAACCCCCCAGTGAGATGGCATCCAAAGTCAGGGTAACTAGGTTTAGGATGAGGCCATGCGGGTGGGGCCCCATGATGGGGTTAGTGCCCTTATAAAATCAGAAGATGTCAGAGCTTCTCTCTCTCTGTCATGTGAGGACACAGTGAAAAGACAGCTGTCTGCAAGCCAGGGAGAGGGCGCTCAACAGGAACTGAACCTGCCAGCACCTTGATCGTGGACTTCCAGGCCTCAGAACTTGAGAAATCAATGTCTGCTCTTTAAGCCACCCAGTCCATGGTATTTCGTTCTGACAGCCCCACTGACTAAGACAGTAGTCAGAGTGTTGGATGGATTTTATGCCAGGTAATATCATGATAAAAATATACAGAGAGATATATATTCCTTATTTTAAAAGAGAAAACCACACTTTAAAAGTTCTTTTTATTTATATAATTACAGGCATGGACAAAATGTTTTCTACAAAGAGCCAGCGAGTAAATATTTTTGGTTTGGCAGAAGATATACAGTTTCTGTCTTGTGGGCTTCAGGCCGTGGTTTGCTGTCCTCAATATAATAAAAGAAATTTTCTGAAAAAGAATATAATTTCTCAAAGACTTTTGTTTGCTAGGTAGACACCCAAATTATTTTTTTTTAAAGGAAAATTATTTTGGTGTCACTTTATTGCAAATGTAATTAATTATGTACCTATAAGGATAACTTCTTTTTTACAGTTTGTCATAGCATTTTTGTGCAGGGAATACACTAAAAAAATGACCCATGGCTTTTAAAAAAATAAATAAATAAAGCAATGCACATGCGTTAAGCATCTCTCAAATACCAAGCATGCCCAGTCAGGGGAGGCTCAACTCCTGAAGGGTTCCAGTCGAATTCTATAGAAGTCACCAACCCATTCTCTGAGCTTCACAGTAGTTTCATTTTATAAAAAGAAGCAAGAGAAAAAAAGATCCCACATGGGAAGTGTTGCAGCCACAAAAACGCGGTTGCCTTTTCCTCTGTCACCTTATATCTAAAAGTAGCCACTGCTGTTGAACCAGCTTCCAAACTTCTCACCTCACATAAAGATTTCAGCCCCCTCTACTCCACCAGAACCCACCCCAGACAAACAACCGACCTATATTTTCAGCCACTATCAAGGTTATTTTTCTTGCCTTGGGTCAAAGAATCACTTTCTTATCTATATATGTGATATACACGTTGGAAAGAGGGGAACTAGATCTTATTTCCCACTTCAACAAATTCTACCCTCACTGACCTGCGGAATCCTCCCAGCAGCTTCATGAGGTGGTCCTTCCTCCCTCAAATTTACCAATAATAAATTTGAACCTCAGAGACCTTTGAGATCACACATCTGATGTGATGGCTAAGGACAAGAATTGAACCCAAATCATATATTCCAACATCTGCATCCTCTCCACCAGATCGGATTCTTTCTCTCTCATACCTAATACATCTATCAAAGCTCTTCTCTCCAGCTCAGCGCAAACCAGCAACTCTGACAGGCAGACTCCCCAGTCCTCAGGTTTCTCACTGGTGCCCCTTCCTCAGTTAGAAGTTGCCTCCTTCCCACCCCTATCCGGCAAAGCATCTTGAGCATGGAGGTGGTGGGTCACTGAAGGGAGCAGGGAAGGGTTCTCCAGCGGCTGTCCTCCAAAGCACACAGTCAGAGCTAAGACACAGAGGGACAGAGGAGGCGAGGGGCGTCCAGGGAGTAAAGGCAGCCCATTGCCTGTGTCAACAGAGCGGGGCGCCCGGCGTCGGAGCCCTGGGGTCCATGGAGCGCTGGGGTGGGAGCCTGCTCACAGAGCCGCCAAGTCTAGACTCCAGATGTGCACTCACTGTCACCAGGCACGTCTGATCCAGCGGGTAAATATTCCCACCAGATGACACCGGGCTACAGCAGTGATGACAAAGGACCAAAATAGGAACAGAGTAAACACGGCGCACGGCTGCTCCTTGGGGGAGGTAAACACACACACACGCACACTCACACGCACACGCACACGCACTCTCTGCGTACTTCTCAAGATGCTGTTATGCCGGCAGATTATATACAGCCTTATACTTTCTCGCTAGGTTGAAATCGTTCCAAGAATTGAGGGCTATTGAAATCAACTAGACACAGAAAATGAGCTGAACTGGGTGCATAGAGAGGACACATGCGATTCACCTTCTGATTTTTAACCGGTAGAGAGATTGATTGTTGAGGAAAAGAGAGAAAGCAAACTTTTAAAAAGTCCTTCACTGCAGGGCAATGAACTGTCAATGTACTTTGAGAGATGAGAGTTTTCCAATTTTGTTAGAGCATCCGAATAGCCCTGCATAACGAAATTCTAAAGATAGACCTGCCCTGCAGATTTGCTCAGCCCGAATGCTTTCCACGGTCTCCCACAACTACAATGTCACCTCCCTTAGAGCCAGCCCCAATGACGTCAAATGCTGGTTTCAGAAAGGTGACTTTTTACGTCTGCCTCAAGCAATTGGAGAGAAAGAACATAGGTTTTCAATAATTCCAGAGTTGTGATATCGCTTTGCTTAAAATATATTGGCACCTGGTAGGAGGTAAGGCTTCACTTCCTTGTGAAATTGCAATCTTCCATATGTCAGAGATAGCAGCTGAAAATGAATGAAATGCTAGAGTTTTTTTTATGAGCTCCCCCACTAAATCCACAGTATCCCACGAGGTATTTAGGTAATATTATGAAAATTTCACTTTCTTGTTACTTTACTTCTTGAGAGAATAAGATTCTGTTTGGGGCAAACTGACCTAAAACTGGGGTTTAAATCATTCCCTTAAGATTAAGAGACACAAGGGAAGGAAATTTCCACTTATCAGTTACCCTTTTCTAGACATTGCTTCTTTTATGACCTGTAAGCTTCACAGCAGCCCTAAGAGGTATTTTATATAATAGACAATTTCTCTGGAGTCATAGAACTGGTCTGTGACAGCCGGGATTTCAACCCATCCTGCCTGACTCCAGTTGGAACATATCCCAGGGAAAAAGATTAGAGTGGAATGGGGGAGTCAGTGACACTGATCACGCCATCCTCGGGCTGAAAATAGCATTCAATCTAATTTCTAAAACTTCAACTCTCTCATATAACTCAGTGAGTCCATAACTAATTAATATTTTTTCCAGATTTGTTTGAATGAAAAATTCACACACATAAAATTCCAGCTGAAAACAAAACCAAACAAACATATCTAGCGGATTCAGGATGGCTGTAGATCCTCCGATCACGGCTGGCTAAATCGGGAACTGAACTTAAGTAGGTAGAAATGTATCTGGTATTTATGTGGTCTCTGGGCTATTACAGTAGAGACTCAACCATTATATCATCTGAGAGCCTCTGAAAGTCAATTATTTATGTGTTACAATATGACATATTATTTGTCATTATTTAAATTTTCCATTATTTGGATAGTTAAAGGAATGGGGTGCATGTTTCCCACTTTTTCTTAATTTTTGAAAGAGAATGTGTGAGTCACCCGAACAGGTGGGAAGGAAATAGATGCTCTGCAGATGTCTCGGTTCCCGGGGCCTCTTTCCCTCTGTCTTCTCATCGTCAGTCCGCGCTCGCTCTCATGCATTGTGCCACCTCTTAGCTGAGGACTGAAAGGCTCCAAGGCGGGAGTGAGCTCCTCCTGGACAGGCCTCAGGAGCAGCCAGCCGACCTTGACCCAGACCTTCCTCCGCAGCGCCGCCTCCCCGCGGCCAGGAGGCTCCCCTCAGCCTCCGGGACTGGAAACATGGGAGCCCCGGGGGGCTCGCCGTCCCCTCCAGCCCGCCCCCCACGTCGGGCCCCCTCCCGCCGCCTGCCCGTGCCCCTCCCTCCACCCCACCCCCCCACCCCCCCGCCATGGCTCTGGTCAGACCCCCGGCTTCCTCCTGCAGGCTGTCCTCAGTGCTTTCCCCCGTTCTGCCCTCCTCGCTTCCACAGTCCCTCCACTTCCTGCTGTTCTGACAAAGGAGACCCCCCCCCCCAGCACATCGGGCTTCGAGGCTCCACCCCGCGAGCCCCCGCCTCCGGCTCCATCTGCACGCGCAGCCTCGGACCCTCGCTCCGCCCCACATGCACGGTTCCCCCTGCGCAGGGGGGCTTGTCCTGCCGTTCCCTCCACCTGCCGTGCCCTTCCCTACACACTTCAGCTCCTGTCTAACTGCTGCTGCCGCGGGAGCTTTCCCCGTGCTCCCCGGCGGGGTGGACGACTGCGGTCAATGTCACGGTGCCTCAGGGGCGGTTATCTCAGTATCGTGTTGTTATTTGATTAACATCTGTCTCCTTCGCCGTATCATAAGCTTTACGGGGACAGGGGCCTCATCTGATTTTGCTGACCTCTGTAGCTACAATTCTTGACACACATTCTGCTATTTAACAAATGCCCCGTAAATCTGGGTGGGAGGAAAGACAAGAGATGATGTAGGAAGAGTATGTGTACTTGCTTTCTGTTGTGCAGAACAGACTTCCACAGACGTGTGCCTTAAAGCAGCACAAGATTCACCCTCTCACAGCCTCCTCGGGAGTCTGGCACGCTTTAGCTGGACCCCTGCTCAGGGGGTCCCAGCACTGATACCAAGGGGTCACTGGATTTATCCTTATGTGAAGGCTAAGGAGGGAACACTTTTCTTGCTCGCCAGCTGTCAGCCTGGGGAACAAATCTCCCAGAAGCTGAGTCACGTCCCAGCCAGGTGACCCCATCTGTAGGTCCTCCCAGACTTTTCATCTCTCTGACTTCAGGAAGGGCCATTTTAAGGCCTGCAAAGGGATGACCTGATCAAGACAGGCCCACCTCCGTTTTGATGAACTCAAATTTCCCTGATTAGGAATCTAATCCCAGGAGGGAGACCCCACCATCCTCCCGGGTTCTGCCAGCAGTCAAGGGGAGGGCACTGGATGGACGTGAAAGGGTCCTTGGGTCATCCTGGAACTCCACTGACAACAGGAACACACAAGATTGGACAACAAAGGCAAAGAGCATCACCACTCTCTTATTTTGGTTAAAACATCAGCCTTTGGACCCAAAGAACTCTGCCATGTCCAGCTGGGAGATATCGAGCAAGCTACTTAACCTTTCGAAATCTTAGTTTCCAAATAGGTAAGAATGTAATCACGGTGATGCCAACTTCAAGAATCGCCATGCAAATTAAATGATTCACTGCACACAAGTCCCTGGGATGTAGAAAGTATTTGCTCAGAGATAGGTATCACCCCTGGGATTCTCAAGCAAGTTGTGCTTCTGAGAACAATGGACACAGTGTTTGAAACCCAGATCCTTCCCAGAATACCTAGAACATATGGTCTCCAAAATTAGCGATGCGCCATCCAGTAAGCGCGGTATTTCTGGGGGAAAAAAATCCCCTTGGAAACAAGAAGCTAAGGGACAACTTCTTCTTTTATTTTTTTTTAACATACAAATCAAATTCAGGCCCAGTAGCTGCCTATTTTATTAAGGAAAGTTCCTAGTTTCCTTAATAAAACAGTTATAAAAGAGTTTCCAAGCCTTATTTGAGAGAACTCTATAATTTTGTAAGTTCTAATATACACTGCAAGTGTAGCTAAAATAAAAGAGACTTTGATCTGACTGCCTATTTCTATTTTGTTTTATGCAAGTTACCTCCTCCTAAATCAAAGTTAATAACGTTGTTCCCCCATTTAAAATACTCCCAGCATCCCACCACAGTTACTTCTGATGTTTCAAACTTCCATTCTTGCTGATGAGCACTCTTTTTTTTTTTTTCAATCCCATTTATTTGGATTCTGTTTTCTCCATTACAATGTGGGAACTTCCCACAGAGTTGATGAGATCACTTCCTGCTGACTCAGCGCATTGCTGGAGCTGAGTCAGGACACGCCAGGAATGGGAAAGGCTGTCATTAAGACGGATAGTTACAAATAATACAAAGCCTCGGGAAATGTCACAGGGACCCGGGGCATTTGGAGGAAGATCACCTTGCAGCACCATTCTCTTAGACCCTCTGATCCCACGAAAACGTTTGCCCCCACTGGTTGCTCTCCCCTCCTTTTCCATCACCTTCCTTGCTGGTTACCGAGCTGCAATGGTATCTGCCTCCCACAGGAGCAGCCTCGCAGTCTTTGCTTAGACTACGGTGGTAGTTCGGGTTTTTTAAGGAAGAAAGGATGTGGAGGCTGGAGCGTTAGTTTTAACCACTAGTATCACCACTGTGGGTGGCGATTTGTCCCTTTACAAACTTGGGCTTCTGTTCCCCACCTTCCCATGGGATAGTCCAGTATGTACCTTACTTTCCTCTCATCACTGTGTTCATGTGACCAGATGTTGGACGGGACCTTCTCTGCATTTGAAATCTGATTCAAATCAGCCCAGACATTGAATCTGGAGTAAGAGCTCAAAGCTCTGATTTCCATGGGTCCCAGCTGCTCCATTCCTCTGCACGCAGCACCCTGTGTCAGACATTCTAATATATAGCCTTATCATCTAATCCAGTCACCTCTGGACTTTCAGCTTAGCAGCACCACTAAAGATTGGGGGCTATGGATGATCACTTCCTAGATGGCAGAGCCTCCAGCGGTTGGTTAACTGCACCCTGTCCTCTGAGCCTTCCTGCAGCAGAATCTCCTGTGGAGTGACGTCTGGTTCTCCAGGCTGGGGCTCCTCCCAGGACTGCGGCACCCCAGGTGAGACAGTCTCCTTATGATGGTTGGATCTAGCAAGTTATTAAGGCCTCTGGAATCACTTTGATAATTATGGAGCAATTAATAAATGTCAGGTGTAATTAGTATTATTTTAGGCATGATGGGGCATGAGAACTTTTTCAAGGTCAACTTAATAGCGTCAGCAGAAATTCTCCTTAATGGGTAGACTTGCGGCAGCAATAAAATCTTACATTAAATGTAGATCTTTTGAGTAAGATATCACACTTTGTAGGTATGTTCTTAAATAAGCTAGCCCTGCAGCCATAACCCCAGGCACTTCACAAAAGCCATAGTCGGACTATAAGGAGGTCCAGGCTAGAGAGAACGGTTGGGTTAATGGTAACATCACCACTTTGAAAAATAAAACCGACATCAAACTGAAATGCCTCTCCACAGCTAAAGAAATAATCAGCAAACTTAAAAGGTGACCTTCAGAATAGGAGAAAATATTTGCAAACCGTCTATCTGAAAAGAGCATATTATCCAAAATGTATAAGGAACTCACACAACTCAGTAGCAAGAAAACAATCTGATTTCAAAACGGGCAAAGGATTTGAATAGATATTTTTCCAAAGAAGACATACCCGTGGACCACAGGTACATGAAAAGGTGCATGGCATCACAAATCATCAGGAAATGCGCGTCAAACCTCAGGGAGAGATCTCCTCACACCTGTTAGAACGGATGGCATTAAAAAGACATGAGACAAGAAGTCTTGGCAAGAATGTGGAGAGAAGGGAACCATTGTGCCCTGTGGGTGGGCATGTAAATTGGTGCAGCCACTATGGAAAACAGGATGGAGCTGCCTCAAAAAATTAAAAATAGGACCATCACACAATCCAGCAATCTCACTTCTGGATACCTGTCCAAAGGGTGTGAAATCACTATACCCGAGAGATACTGCACCCCAGTGTTCGCTGCAGCGTTATTCACAATAGCCGAGACGTGGAAACCTAAGCTTCCATCAACAGATGAACAGATAAAGAGAATGTGGTATGCTATACGATGAAATATTATCCAGCCATAAAAAAGATGGAAATCCTGCCTTTTGCAACAACATGGATGGACCTTGAGGACATTATGCTGGGTGAAGTAAGTTAGACAGAGAAAGATAAATACTGTATGTTCTCACTTATGTGTAGAATTTTAAAAAGACAAGCTCATAAAAATGGAGAGTAGAATGGTGGTTATCAGGGACTGGTGGGAGTGGGGCTGGTGGTGGGAGATGTTGGTTCAAGAGAACAAACTCCTGGCAGTAAGATGAGTAAGTCTGAGTGGCTGTAGTTAACGACACTGCATTGTACCCTGGAAAGTTATTAAGAGAGTGGATCTCAAATGTTACCAGTACACACAACAAAAATGACAATTATGGGAAGGGATGGGTGTTTTAACTGTCTATTTGATAATCATTTTGCAATATTCACATATATGTGTGTTTGTATCAAAGCATCACATTGTATACCTTAAATTTGCATATGTTATGTCAGTAATATATCAATAAAGCTGGAAAAAAAGAAAAGAAGGCGAAAACCAAGCATAGTGTTTTTGATTTCGTCTTCCCCTCTATCCCACCAGTATTATAAAAGTGGGATGCAATAAAAATCTTTTTAATTAGTCAGCGAGTATTCAAAATATTTTACTGTTCTTCTTCTAATATTTTTCTGAAATATTTCAGGTGTACAAAATGATCTAAGGACATGAAAGGAAATATAAACAACCATGAACCTACCAACCAGCTGATGAAAGTAAATGTTACAAATATAGTTGAAACCCACCTTGTACCAACTCTTCCCCCCCCAAACCGCCTCAGAGGTGATCATCTGGAGATAATCACTATATTGAATTTTATCATTTCAATGATTTTGTTTGCTTTGCTTTTCTTTCTGACGCATATATTTCTAAGCAAGGTTTCCAGACAGGCCAGCTTTCTAGTCACTGTCCCGAGGCACTCCGGTGTAGCTGAGAGAGGTTTAAATCACCAAGTGTCTTAACCTTCTCAGGCCACTGTAGCAAAATACCACACACCAAGTGTCTGAAACAACAGAAGAGTCTTTTCTTACAGTTCTAGGGACCCGAAGTTCAAGATCAAGGCACCAGCAGGGCTGGGTTCTGGAGAGGTCTCTCTCCTAGGCTTGCCGACGGCCACCTTCTCCCTGTCCTCACATGGTCTTTTCTCTTAGCAAGCATCTCTGCTGTCTCTTCCTCTTCTTATAAAGACACCAGTCCTATGAGATCAGGGCCCACCCTTATGACCTCATTAAACCACCATTACCTCTTTAGAGGACCTATTTCCACATACAGTCATTCTGCAGATTAGGACTTCAACATATAATCGTGGGCAGGGCACAGCTCAGTCCATATCACCAAGCTATTGATCCTTCTGGCCTTTACAGTCTTACTGACACACAACTAAAGAATCATGAATAAATGACAGAAGTCACTGCCCTGGGAGCTGCTTAGAGCCCTCACTTATTCCCTGGTACCCGTTCTTCGAGTTTTCTCTCAAAACCCAAGACTCAGATTTCTTTGGGGAGATTTTCCAATTTTTCACATCCAGCCCACATCCCTAAGGCTTTATATTTGGACAATATTCTTGGGCATGAGTTTGATTTTTCCCCACGAAAATATCATGCTCTTTCCTTTCCCTGCAATCAGTCACAGGAATAGCAACTGAGTACAGGAGGGCAAAAAGATAGACACTTTCTTACTTAAAATTTCACTCTATTTGGTGTGCATCTCTCTAGCTGAATCTGTGCAGCATGAAACTTCCCAATCCATGCAGATCCAACACTCTTACTGGTTGGGAAAGTCAGCCACAGTGACCTTTCTCCCAGATTAGTCTGTATTAACTATTATAAACCTGGCATCAAATGGTCCAGGTTCCTCAAAATATGAAGGCCAAACACAAGAACCACCGGCAATTTTCCCAGAATCCTCCCACAGAAACTCCACCAGCTGCTGACGTCACATCACTAAGTCATTCTCATGGGATTGCCCTAACTGTCTGCAATTTAAGACAGCCAGGATACACAAGGTCACTTCATCTTCCCTGGGGACAACCTGCTTCTGGTGGAGGTCAATTCAGGGCACGTGAAGGCCCAGCCTCCTTGCCTCCAAGCAGGACAACAGAGTCCAGAGCTCCCTGTGGAATTATATGAAGCAGGAGAGAACGTCAGGGATAAATGGAGTTAGTGGTCCATGGTACTGTCTTGTCCAAAAGGAGAACAAAAGCGTTTATCGCCATAGATAAGTTAGATAAGTTGAGTATTGTTATAATTACTAGGATGGCCACTAAGAGAATGCAGGAGAGAGAGGGAAGAGAAACATAGATAAACAAAGCATAAAACAGCATGAATGACTGAAAACCAAATAGATCCATAACCATGTTTAATGTAAATGGACTAGATGGTCCACTAAGGGACAAAAATTGCCTGAGTAAGAAAACAAAATCCAAATATACTCAGTTTATATAAAACATATCTAAAACCAACATATATAGAACTGTCAAAAGTAAAAGCAAAGAACATAGACCATGTAAGCAGAAACCTAATGTAACTATATTATATGTACATTTTAAGCCAAAATTCATTAATAAAGGTCAATACATAATAATATAATGATCAAATAAGCCAGAAGATTAAAAAATTCTAAATTTGTATTCAATTAATAGCACACTTTCAAAATGGAGAAGACAAAATTACTAGAGCTAGAAGTGAAATAGAAAAATTCACCATTATTTCAGGAACTCCGGCATAGTTCATTCATTAGTGGTCCAAGCAAACAAAACAAAACAAAACAAAACAAAACAAAAAAACAGTGAAGTTATAGAGATTTCAACAACTTGATTAAGACATTTGACTTACAAAGACATAGAGTGGGACCCTCCCAAGCTGCAGAACACAGAATCCTTTAAGCCATATCAGAGGTACCTACAAAAATTAACTATATGGTGGGCTGTGATACAATGATTCGTTTTTAAAGGAATTAATTTACATAAAATATGTCTTCTGATGGCAACCCAATCATGCTAGAAGTCAAAAATAAACGAAGAAAAGACAATTAGAAATATATACATGTTTGAAAATTAAGACGTACATTGCTAAATAATCCATGAGCCTAAGGGGAAATTATAAGTCATCATGGAAATTAGGGGATCTTTTGAAATGCATATATTAGAAAAGAAAAGAAGACTCATGAGCTAAATTTCCATGTCAACAAACTGGAATAATATCCCATACACAACTGAAAGGAGAGAATTATTTAAACGCAGGAATCAATGCATTTTTTTTAAAAGGCTGACAGTAGAGACGGTCAAAAAAATCAAAAGTTGATTCTTGGAAAAAGCTAAAAGATTGATAATCTTATGGCATCATTGGTCAAGAAATAGGGGAAAAAAAGGAAGAAAAAGAAAAGGCAAGATTCAAAATGAAAAAGTGGGGGATTTATCACTTTTTGTCAATACCAAAAATTTAAGTTTACTGAGCACATTCCTAGAAAAAACACGACTTACCAGAATTGACTCCGTTAATTTAAATAAATCAACAACAAAACGTTTTCCTTTACAAGAATATTCCAGGCCCAGAGGGCTTTAACAGCAATTTTAACCACTTTCCCAAAGTCTTCCAGAGAATAAAGGGAAAAAAAATAGATAAAAAGGTACTCTCCACAAATAAGAGGTTAGAAGAAACTTGAACTCAATTAGGTCTGGAAAACAAAGGAAAATTACAGAATAATCTGATATGTAAACATAAATGCAATCATCCTAAAAAAAAAAAAAAACTTAGTATTTCCAGTCCAGCAATATTTAAAGGAACTGATACATCATGACCAAGGTTTTATATCTGGAATTCAAGATTGCTTTATCATAGTGTAATTCACCACTTTAACAGATTAATGGAGAAACCCCAAATCATCCAAATGAATAGATCAAACCAATTTGATGAAATTTAATAATCAGCCATGTTAAAAAATTACTGTCAACAAAAGAGAATTTGAAAGAGAATTCTTAATTAAAATAAACATCAGTCCAAACACTACAGAAATCCTAAAACCTGTAGTGGGAAATGTTGAAAGCTTGTCCTTCGAGGTCGTCAGCCAGATGGAATTCCTACTCGCACTGTCTGCATCTGGACGGTGCTGGTGCCCGGACGGGAGGCCATCTACACTGGGAAGAGAAATGCGGGGGGCCTCTGCTTCAACCTTCCACAAGAATGAAGTCCACATATATTTTAAACCTCAGTGGGGAAGGCAAAATTATATAGGTTTTCAAAGATAATAAAAAGTGGTATCTTCATTCCATGAAAATCTTTATCATTTTATAGTCGGAAAAGATCTCTTACCAAAGACCAAAAAACAAAAACAAAACACTAATCATAGGGAGAGAAGAATGATTATATGAAATTTAGAGACTAAGCATGCATGTCTTGCCTTTGTCCTAGCCCTAACACAGCTCCTTCTAGAAGTTTCTCTGGTTCCTAAAAGCATCATGATGCTCCTTTGGTCCAAGGTCCTAGAGAAACCCTCACAACGTTGTGTTGTATTATAGTTTCCACACCCGTCAGTTATGCCAGACTTGACTGCCCTCTCCCTCGTGGCAGGAAACCTGTCTTATTGATTCTATGCTCAGACTCATAGTAAACTATCTGCACAGAAGACATACAGGCAGTGGGTGGTGCCTTCACAGAAAAGGATTCCGCTGCCTTTATCTGCTCCCCATGCAGGACACCAAGAAGAATGTAAGACAGTCTTAAGGCACTTGTAATAAAAGGGTCCTTTCAAACTCTCTTTCTGGGGACACTGAAGGCACAGTGCCTGTAAAAACCAGTGCAGAGGAGAGGGGGTGCAGCTCAGAGGTAAAGCACATGCTTAGCATGCACGAGAGGCCCTGGGTTCAATCCCCAGTACCTCTGTTAAAATAAATAAATAAACAAACAAGCAGGCAAACAAACCTAATTACCCCCCCACCTCCCCTCAAAAAAAGAACAGTGGGAAACCAATGGAGCCTATAGCTTGTTCACGAAGTCTTGGAGTTGGAATGCTTCTAACAAAAGCCCAAATGTAGCTTGTGAGAAAAATGTGTTTTCATGTTCAAGACCTCCGGGGCTGCACAGACGCAATTCAGCTGGGGATGCAGTGTGCCCTCCTCTTTGGACCGCCAGGGCTCCGCGAGATTGCTGCCCTGACCTGGCCAACAGCTGGAGGTCATTTTCTGTATGGAGTAAGGGGCTGAGCGATGGATTCACTCTTTGCATTGTGTTTCATCATCTTTGTCTTTTGCCCTTTCAGCTTTCATCACGGGTTGTAAAGGAGTCGGGAGCAGAGGAACTGAGGACTCAATGTGAGGCAGAATCTTGAGGTTTGCAGGCTGGGGGAAGTGTGAGATTTCTTCAGGAAAGGTCTTTGTTGGGAAGTACATAGGCCCCACATGCTTAGCCTTAGAGGTACCCAGAGATCATCTAATTCATCTCATCCTTTTACAGCTCAGGAGACAGAGGCACAGAGAGGTGAAGTGACCTCCCCGAGATCACCCAGCATCCTAGGAGCTGAGCAGGGATAAAAGTCTCTCCCTCCACCACCAGCTTTCTTTCTCAAATACCATCCCTCCTACCTTGTCCTTGATCAAGCTATGAAAAATCTAAAAAAAAAAAAAAAAAAAAAAAAAAAAAAAAAAAAAAACCAGCAGAGCTGCTAAGGTTATGTTCAAACTGTGAAGTCCTCTGACTCTGTCCAGGCATCAGTGACCATAGAAGAGGTCTGAAAGCAAAACAGAACACACAAATCTCTGCACTCAGAAGTAATCCTTTCCCTCCAAGATCAGTCAGTGTTGTAAAGTGTCACACAAAGAGGGGCGCTCATAGTCCAGAGACCGCTGGTCCGTCCACAAGACACGCAAGAGGAAAAGAAGTTCCAAGCTGCAGTTGTTAGAGGAGGAACAGTAGCAGCCGCGTTGTTAGAGGGTTGCAGCTCTCAGCTCACCCAGAGCCTCCACTCGCCCCGCCAGCAGGACCTGCATGCAGGCCCGTCAGCTCAGCCCCTGAGAGATTCCCTTTATCTGCTTGTCTTAGCTGAAATTTTATGTCACTTCACAAAATTTAAGGAAATAGGCAAGAAATGCATAAATATGATAAATAGGCAAACAAAGGTGATAAAAATAGATGGTATATCAAAACTTTAGAGAAACAATTTGGCTGGTTTCCTCTGGGGACAGGCTATGTCCTGCCTCGTGGTTCCTGAGCTGCCATTTCCACCTCGGCCCTGGAACATTCCTGGGCTGCAGGTGACAGACTGGGGGCCAGGCTTCCCAGCAGACGGCAGATGCTGGCAGAAAGGAAGATGTGATGGGAGACCCTGACTCCCTTCTGCATCATCCTTTACAGCTGCCAGTGAACAGGAGAAGGACAACAATGGGGACTCCTCATCTGTGTGTCCAGCTGCTCTGTCCAGACTCCGGGCAAATATCGATGAACCACGGCAAACATCTCAAGCAGCAGCCGCCCTGAGGAAGGAAGACAGCCCCGGGCAGAAGCCAGGAGAGGTCTGGCTACCAAAGAGGGATTGCAAGCCATCGCTCGAAGGAGACTGGCCTTTGGTTGGAAGGAAGCCAGGGAAATGGTACAGCAACCTAGAGGGAATGGGTGGCAGGGGGAAAAAAAAAACTTACATTTCATTTAATGAGGGACATGACATTTATGCCCTCAGACAAAAGAAACAAATTAAGAATGGATGGTAAAGTATGGCCAGGAAAAGTTCACTTGTGAGCAATTGGTATTTTCTCTTGTGAACAGTGCGAAGCTTCAACTTTCCCTTTTTACTTTGGTTAACGGGAAGCCCATGTTTTAACTTGCAATGCAACTTCACTAAGTGAATAGGACTTTACGGCATAAATCCCATGACTAACTTTCAATCTGGTTTCATCATACCATTTTGCCTACTTTTTACATCACATTGATCTTTAAGAATCTTTTTATTGTATTAGAATCTTGCAAGCCACACAGATTTTTTTTTTTTTTTTTTGGAATAAAGCAGGGCAGAAATGCATACCTGGAGGGCAGCAAAACTTGAAAATAAAAAAGCAACAGCCAGTGATATAAATGATATAAGTGAGACTGGAACCCAAACATGGGGCACGGGAAGGGCCACAGCGTGGGGTACTAGGCACCTCCGTTCTGACTGGGTGACCACATATGTGGTGGTAACGTTGCATGGAAGATCTCATCTCCCTTGAATTCAACTTCACCAAGTGTGAAGACGGAAGGGTTTATGTAGAACGTTGATAAGATCTCTACCAAATAGAAAAATGAACAATTTGAAGTTTGTACAGCCCGTGTGCACCAACCCGGGAAGGGGGCTGGAGTCAGGACAAGCGTTGATGGCCAGAGAGAGCCACCCTCCAGTGGAGATGCTGCTTGAGAAATGAGGCACCAGAGACCCACTGAAGAATAAGTAGGGGTTTCAAGGACTTTATCATTCAAATGAGGTAAGAGTTGGCTTGGAAACTGGCAACTGACAAGCAGAGAGAGACAAAATTTGAGCTTCCATTTCACTGTGCTCAAAAGATCTGTCGGAGAAGAAGCAGGACTAACTCAGGCAGGACAAAAAGCCGGCTAACGGCCTGCTGTTGAAACCCCGGGGTTTGGGAGACGCAGAGCTGGGAGAGGAGCCACCGCCCTGATGGCTCTTACACAGAACGGCAACCCTCTGAGAAGTCCTAGGAAGCCCAGGGCAGCCAGCACGCGTCCTGAAACCCACAACGTGATTACAGCGTTGGGAGCGCAGCTCAGAATGATGTCCAGCGGTGGGCAAGCCTGCGCCGGAGGGAGCGGGATGCGCAATCATGTCCCTTTTGGGCAATCCCAAAGTGAGCCGTACAAACAGCGCCCCCCCCCCCCCTTGGTGACGGGGAGCAATCCTGTGTTCAGTACTTTCTAAAAACACAGTCAGGTCAATGGAGTGCTGGGAAGAGCCGGAACACAGACAGAGAGGCCAGCGTCACATCAGGGCTCTCCCTGGACACGCCAGTGAGCCTCTCCCACTCTTAATACATTGGACAAAGTAAAATGAATTAAACCTGACCTCACCTCCTCTTTAGCGCAGGATGTCTGAGATTTCTGCAGATAAGCTTAAGGGCAAATAGTGATCAGTACTTCTAACCTCAGAATCAACAGCTACTTTGTCCAGAAACTGTGTGTGTGTGTCTGTGTGTGTGTGTGAGAGAGAGAGAGAGAGTCCGTGCCCTGGATTGTTGTGTGCTGACCCTCAGAACCACGTACCTCTTGTCCAACCTAAGATCATCTTATTCTATAAGTGGGCCACCCACCCCAGTTTCCCCTGTGGCCTGAGACAGGGCCTGTGTGTTGGGACACATAGAATTTCAGAAGGACAGTGTCCCTTGATGATGTTTGAAGACATGAGAACAGGGACATGGGATGGGAAACAGCAGAGCTGAAGTCCCAGCAGTTCAGAGCAGCACGGCCCCAGGAGGTGTGTGGCTGCCTCTGGGCCTTCGCCCCGTGGTTAGGAAGAGGCGGTGTGGACGCCGTCCCACAGGAGTGGTGCAGCCTGAGTGATGGGCCCGTGGGGCACCTGATGCTCACGGGGTGTCCAGGGCATGCTCGTTCCTGGGCTGCCCCTTCCCTGCCCAGAGGCCCTCGTGCTGCCTCCAGGAAGGGTGGGGCCCCCAGGCCCTCGGGTGCCCAGACATCCTCTGACACGTCTCTTCCTCCACTGTGTCTTCCTCTGGAGACTTCAACCCTGCCAGGCCCGCTCAGGCTCCTCAGGTGGTCAGTCTGTGCGGGACACATGGCGGAGCGAGGCCGAGGGCCAGGAGGTTGAGGAGGGGCAGTGCTGGGGCCGGGAGGTGGGGTGCGAGTTTGTCGCTGCTCAGCAATCAGCACCCTTCCAGGCATGGAAATGCTCCTTAGCGGTAAAGAGTGCTTGGGAAACAGCGAATCAGAGGTTAGTAATGGCACTCCCCCCACCGAAGTGCTCACGGCTGTGAGAAAGTCTTAAGTCAGCGGGACACCGAGCCCAGGGCAGTCCTGCCTAGCGGCGGGTCATGGAGGCAGAAAGGCTTGATGTTTTGGATGCTCCTTTAGGGCCAGGCCTGGCTTATTGTCCCTCAAGGGGTGGTGTCAGGGAAACTGTCGGGGAGACAAGAGGGTCAGGCCCTCCTGAACTGCCAGGGAGTAGGGCGCACAGCTAAGGTGCAGAGTGGAAGGATGTGATGGCTCAGTGGGGTCCTGTGGCCCAAGTCTACCCCTCCGTGTGGGGGGCCTGGGGAGACGGCATCACTGGAGGCTCTCAGCCCCGAGCCTGGCCCACTTCCCCTTGTCCCCTCAGCTCCCTCGCCACCCCAGGGGCTCTCGTGAGCATGTGTGTGGACCGCCCAGCCTCACGCCGAGGGGTGGGCCCCCAGCAGCTGTGGAGCGGTCTGTCCTCAGACAAGTCTGTGCATACCCTCGAAGGGGACGCACAGGCTGCTTGGTTAGGGAACGCCGAGTACTCAGAGCATTGTCTAGAAGGAGCAGCCAGAGGGGTTCCAAGTGGGCCCAGGCTCCTGGTGCCACATGGGTTGCCTTGCCCTGTGGGGAGGGGCACAGCCAGGGAGCGGGGTTCCCTAACACTCAGGGCCCAGAGGTGGGGGGGCCTCTTCCTTGGGTCAGTGCTGTTCAACAGGGCAGCAGCGGGGACCAAGAGAGAAAGCAAAGAAGTGAAATAGAAGATGAAGGGACGGGGAGGCGCGTGGAGGGACCAGCAGAGGCTGTCTGGAGCGATTCTGAGGGGGGATGGAGGCCGTGGTGATGCCGGTGAATTTGCGTCCCTTCCTGTAATCAGACAAGATGCTGAGACTCGGCAGCCGTCTGGTGCTCTGCTGAGCGAGGACCGGGACACAAGCCGGCCTTCGCAGCTCTGCGCTCCCGGGCTCCTGGTTCAGGGGGAGATTTGGGACGGAATTCCTGGACGCGACGACAGGGCTGCCTGGGGCGAGCCTGTCAGACTCCATGAGCTCCACACAAGCATGCGGTCCGCAGTGAGGAAAGCTATTTTTTTTTCCCCTTACAAATGGAACGTTTCTGTATTTCTTCTAAATGCCTGCGATTTTAAAGTCTGGGAACCAGTTTACAATCAAGCATAGAACTGAATATTAGAAACATCTGTGGCCCAGGGCACCTCGGCTGCTCACCCCACAGCCCAGCTGAAGGACCTCCAGCACGGCTCCTGAGGAAGCCAGCGCGCCAGGGAGGTGAGGCTGGTTCCGTCTTGGTTTTGCAAGTATGTGCTTCACAAGGGCTTTCTCGCCCCCCAGACAGCTCTAGAAGGGCAGAGTAAGTGAAATACATGTTTTGCAGCAAAGATTCTACTTTCTACAACATTTGGGAGGCTTGACTGTTTCCTGCTAAGTCAGAGGTAGGTTGCATCCACCAGAGCGTGCTGTGCAGGGTGTGAGTGGCCTGGGAAAGGAATTTAGCAAGTTCCCGGTGCCCAGCAAAGATAAAGCATTCGCAGATTGTGGTCTGAGAGCTCTTGGAATCAGTGTCGCTGACAGTCACAAGCTATTTATCAAAACTGGTTGGAAATCTTTTCTTTGGCCGTATTTTCTTTCCCATCCCCTGCAGCCGTAAGCAGATAGTGGTTAAGATAGAATGGTCCACGCACATAATCCTGGATTTGTAAAGCTTTTGGCAAAAGTCAAAGCAAAGAAATAACATGAACAAGTCTATAAGAAATGTGTCCCCACTGACAATTTTTCATAGCCTTTGATTATTTTTTTAAAGGTTATTCTCCTTGAGTTACCCTAGTTTTGAATTTACATAGTTTTGAATCCAGTGAAGAAAGGTTTTTAAATAGAAATATGTAAACATACATACCCCAATGCGTGAAGGACCCCGTGTTCCTTAATTAAACTGTCCATTCAGCAAGCAAATACTGGCAGCTTCCATGGGACGGGCGCCGTGTGGGGTGTGAAGGCAGCTGTCCTCACCAGACCTGAGAGGGCACGGTTTCGAGGAAAGATAATGGACTTGGAATTGAACAGTCTTTGTGGCTGGGATACATGACTCAGGCTTGCTAAGCCTCGGTTTTCTGGATGCAGTAACCCAACAGCTAACATGGAGCGTGGCTGATACAGTTCCAGATCCTTCCATGAAGGCGGGAGTTAGCATGGCCACCATTGTTTTCTTGGTTCTTTTGCAGATTCCTGTGTAGCTCCCCTTCTGCTGTTAAGGCTGTAAAACGGGATCAGCAGCTTCGGGGGGTCATCACGTAGCTTATTACGAGCTAAGCTTTAGCTGTAGGATTTTAGAAACAAAAACATCACATTAGCCCTTTCCTCAAGAGATCTAAAAGTACATATTTCTGGTTTTTGTATGTCTTTTTGTTTCAACCTCAAACAAAACAAAACAAAATTAAAGTTTTTTGATGAGCAGAGAAGGAGCAGAGCGACCAGCCAAAACGAAATGGAAATCACCTCTGGGTGAGAGTCCGAAGTCCTGAACCAGGGCAGCGGTGGCTCTGGGAGTAGAAAATACATGGGCAGATCTGGAGATAACAGAGGATGAAGGACCATTTGTGTTTGCCACACGTTATGAGCAGAAAAGAGGAAGCGTGTAGAAGGGCCTCAAAGGTGAGAACGTGGGTCTGCAGCAGGGGAACCTTAGAGGGGAAGGGAGGACTCTCTCAGGCAAGAAAATATTTTTGGCTTTTGAAACTAACTTTCAAGATGGAGTGTCCTGTTCCTCATTCTTCTGAAACACCTCCCCCCCAGAGTACTTCCCATGGCTCAGGATATGCAAGATTCAGACATTAGACCAGGGTCCTGGTCCACAGGGACAAAGTAACGGCACCCAGTTTGCCCAGAGCCCCAAGTCTAACCGCTGGTTAACACTTTCCAGGCTGTCAGTTTAGTTCTCACACCACTGGAAGGACCCCACTGGTGGCCCCGGGCATCTGACTGTGCTTAACTGGGGCCACGGAGCAGGCTACAGAGTTGTGCCTCCGGGACCAGGCGCATCTCCTGAGACTCGTGTCAGGGTGTCAGGGGGTCTGCAGAGGTGTCCTCTCCCCTGTCGATTTGTGTGTCTCCAAATCAGCAGGAATCGACGCAAGAAACAGACTGACCCACACGGTAGGTTCAGACCGGGGCCCGCTGACTACGGAGTCGACAGCACGGCTGGTAACACTGATGTTGGAAGACACGCCTTTTGCCCGCTTTGTCTTTTACACCCTCACTCAGGTTTTTGCTTTACCTTCTGTTCATTCATTCACTCACTCAATCATTCAACAGACGTGTGTCATTCTGACCTAGTAGCGGTGATGGTGTTTAGGTTCACAGAGATGATTAAGACTGGTGACAGTCCAGTGGAGGGACCACCATGGAGACTACAAGTGGATTCAAGGGGATTCGAGGGGATTCGAGGGCAAGCCAATGAAGAAGCAGTAATTCCATGACAGGGGTCAGAAAACACTTTGTAGAGATTATGACCATCAGACCAAATCTCAAAACACAAGGTTGTTCTCGCCAGAGCATCTAAAGGAAAGAGAACATGGGGCCAGAAGGACAGGAGTTCTAAGCATACGAATTAGGATTAACAGAAGCGTGACCTGGGAGCCCACACTGACAGCGTGGTGCGTTGACCGAATCAGGCGCCATTCTGCACGCCCGTCCATCAGAGCGACAGGGGTGCCCACCCACCACTTCTAGACCCAGGAGTGCTACTCACACTGGCAAAGTAGCCACAGTTTCCACGAATTAATGGAAAGGAATGCTTCTGTCCTGTTGCTGGGTAATTGACCTCTTCATATTTTTGATCATACTCGTCTGATAATTTCAGTGCAACAAACTACACAAAATAACTACAGATGACCCCACCCCTCCCCAACTCTTATCTGGAGCTCATCTTTTTCTGTATGTGTGGTCTTCTTTTTTAAAATGGTTTCCCTTTAGAAGGGGAATGCATTTCATCTTGCTCAAAACACTACGTCTTTATTATTTCAGTATCTTCTGTTTGTCTATGGTGATATTAATGGAGCATTTTAAAATGCCAGTATGTTTTAATAACATAGTATATCTTTGGCTCTTGCAAAAACATCACATTATTCAATGTATGCAAGAGCAAAAAGATATGACTCATATAATTTGTGTGTCCTTGTGGTGTGTTATTAATGTGTGCACTTTATAAGGGTATAATTCTGGAAGCAATTTTCCATAAAATTGTTATAAGTGTTATCCTATAAATTTGAGATAATTTGGCACAATATTCATTTAACCAAATTACCGCAGTAATAACATCTCTTCACTTGTAAATACCAGTCCAAACTGACATTACCCAATTTTGGTAAGACATCGAGCCTTACAGATTTACCCCGATATTGCTGCAGAATTTAGGATGATAAAGTCTGTTGAATTCCTATAGGTAGGCCATCTTTACTCCCCTAGATTGAAATGCACAAACCGACAGTACCCACCCCAAACTGACACTTTCTTGTAACATTTGATTCCGAGAAGCCATCAAGGCGGGGGGGCACATTAAAGTGAATCCTGGATTGGCATCAAGGTAACTTAGAATCGTGTGCCGGCTTGGCCTTTGGGAGGCAGTTTTGTGGCTTTGGACAAGGTCTGCAATGTCAATAATCTTCAGTCTCTTCATTGATTATATGAAGATGAGGGGATTGGATCGGATGGCAGAGGTTCCTTGGAGCTAAAATCAATTTTCCCTGATCTACGTTAGTACTTAATCATGTTATCTTGTCTTGCCTGCTTTTAAGGTCTGTCTGTCTCATCTTTACAAATATATTGTAAAGTCATCCAAGCCATAGCAGGATCACGGAGGCATTCAGTTTGTGAAGGGTTTAGACAGCCTTCTGTGGTAATGGCTAGGAAGGAGGGTCCCGAGGCCTGTGCTCAGGTCCGGTCTCCATCACCTACCGGTGCCAAGTCCTTGAGGCCTTCACTTCTCTTCTGTGCAGGGTGCTTGGGGTATGTCATCCGATGTCTCCAAGCAGGAACTCCAGTTTCTCCATCTGGAAAGAGGGAATAATGACACCGTCCTCCTAAGCGGGTAGGGAAGAGGACCCAGGAGGAAGTGCCAGTAAGGGCTTCGGCACAGTGCCTGCTCATAGAACATTTCAAGAAATGTAACTCATAACCAAACACAGAACGTCCTGGGGAAGGACAGACCTTAAGGAAAACTCCACTCTCTCCTCCCAAAGCCAGCCCAGAGGAGCGGGCAGGAGAAGCATTCCCTGTGCAGCTAGATACTGTGAATGAAGCCTCTCTCCTCATCGCCATCACCACTCAGTAGACACACTGGACAAATAGTTCTTGAATTCAATTGAAACCAAATTCTGATTTTATTGAAAGAATATATAGCGAAAATAGAAGAGGGAGATGAAGCCATCATTATAGCCAGTGATGCCCTGTGCTCAGGGAAGGCAGAATCGTGCCATGGAGTTATGAACAATCACAAAGCCACCTAGAAGCAGCGAATGCGAGCCCCTGTGGAGGAGGAGGGTTAGAACAAAGTGGCGGGCAGGTGGGGAGGCTGGCAGAGCGTCCAAAGACCTTGCTGCCAGGCTGGGGACATGAATGGCCCCGGTGTTTAGGAACAAAGGCACTAATGTGCTCATTCTCTTTGTGATTCTGAGTGTAAACGCCCCGGTCCCTGGAGGCCACTGGCATGACAGATGATGATGAACGGGCCAACTGGTCTCCCTGGCCCAGGCCGCGCTGACACCTGGCCAGCATCTTTATACAATGAGTGAGGTCTGGGGATAAAGCACACCTTGCTAGGCTGTGCCCATTACCAAGTAAATCGTGGCCTGTCGTGGTGGGGCAGGACACCAGAGTTCCATCCTCTGTGGCTAAATTTTTCTGTGCGTTGAATCTTGCATTGACAGGAAGCCCTCTCCCCTCTCCTTCAACCCAGCCGTTTCATCATGTGCTCAGTAACTGCTGTCTGAGTGCCAGCCACGCCGGGGGACAGAGTGGCAAGAAGTCGCAGTCCTGCCTTCTGGGGGCTCCCGTCTGCCAGGCCAGCAGGCTTTACCTCTCCTCCCTCGGCACCCCCTCCTGAATCCACACTTCCTTTCCTATTCCCAGTGACTCATGAAGCAGGAGGGGGCCACTTACCCAGCCTCTCCTGAAAAGAACAAAATAAAAACCAAGGGTGTCCTCCATAAAAAAACCAGGTCCTCCAGAGAGGCCGGCCATCAAGCAGTCACTGAAAATATCTGACTTTTGCCACCACCAGGCGACTGAGAAAAAGGTAAAATGGGACCAATTATTAGGCCAGTGACACAGCCTAGACGCTTATGTGTCAACACAAACCTGCTCTTATTGGCAGGTCAACAGTTTTTTTCTCTGGGGATCTGAACCCCATCTGTCCTCACTCAACCTCGGGACCACCCGGGCAGCTTTTCTTTTTTTTTAACAAAGAACTTGAATTTGGTTCCCAAAAATAGGGCTGTGGAATCATTGAATCTCAGCTCCCTGGATGTTTCTTACTCTTGCATTAACTTCAGGTGGAATGCTTTCAACCTCGTGAGGTTAGCAAATGCTTAGTAAGACCCCACTTTTTACCCTGCTCTGCAATTGGCCTTTCAGGACCAAGAGGGAATGTTAAGACAGGATGCCTGCTCTGAGGAAATTATTATCTGTGAGAACAAAACAAAAATAAAATAAAAGAGAGCAAAGAGCTCAGTTCAGGATGCATTTGTGGCTCACACGTGTGTCCCAGATGTGAGCACAGACTGAGGGCAGCTGGGGGGCAATGGGGTGAGCTTGGCGTGGCCAGAGGCAGGCAGAGGGGAGAAGATGGACTTCTTAATGTGGGGCACATGTATTCTTACCCCGAAAGCTCTTTGGGGAACCCCCGAGGGGTCTCCGCACTCAGAAGCAGAAGAAAAGTTAGAGCTGACCCAAACCTGGGCTCCACCACGAAACCACAGAGACTCCACGGGTGTTTCAGAGAGGAACCTGTCCGTTCCACCTCAGCAGAAGGGAGAGGGGTGCTTGGTTCATGTGGCTAGGGAAATCGCAGAGCTTCTCTAAACGTTTGCAAACCCCCACTCAATTCTTGCCATTCGTGGTGATAATGTCGCAGGAATGCTGAGAAGTCACACACAAATGCAACACTTACGACCGCTTAGAGACCAGTCATGCCGAGTCGGGAAACGTGGCCATGCATCTGTGCGTAGCTGACGGTGGCCCAACAGCCAGATTCCCCACGCGCCTTGGGAAGGATTTTCCCCGCCCGTGATGCCAGTCAACTAGCCAGCGCTGTCTTGGGTGCCAAGGGCTTCAGGCCATGTTTATGGTAGTCAGGGCTCAGAACCTAAGACCCTCGGAGGCTGGTCAAATTCTTAAAGACTTAGCTATGCTTTCAGCTAAGGGCATGTGCTGTGTCTTCAGACTGGTGCAGAGAGCTTCAGCGCTGGATTTTAAAAATACGATTCAAACCCGTATCGAGCATATAGTGTGCACCAGACGCCCTGCAAGACTCGGGAATACAAAGTGTATCTCCTGCTCTTAATGAGGACCTAGCTGGATAAGAAAGACATAAACAAATGAGTCCAAGGGGTGTGACAAGTACTGTAAAAGAATTACACTAAGCAGGCTAAATGTGTTACAGCCACCGCTTTTATTACTCTGAGTGCAAGTCTGGGGCAGAATGAGACTACAGACCTATGAAGCTTTCATGGACCTGTCTGACCCCAATTTTCTCCTTGATTGTAAAGTCATAATATGCTTGTATAGAACACAGGTTTTTGTTAATTGAAGTATACTTAATTTATAATGCTTCAGGTGTATAGCAAAGTGATTCATTTCTACATACACATATGTATATCTTCTCTTTCAGATTCTTTTCCATGATAGGTTATTACAAGATATTCAATATAGTTCCCTGTGCTAGACAGGAGGTCCTTGTTGTTTATTTTATATACAGTAGTTTGTATCTGTTAATTCCAAATTCCTAATTTATCCCTCCTCTCCTTTCCCCTTTGGTAACCATAAGTATGTTTTCTATGTCTGTGAGTCTATTTCTCTTTTGTAAATAAATTCATTTGTATCATTTCTTTAAGATTCCACATATAAGTGATATCATACAATATTTATCTTTCTCTGTCTGACTTGCTTCACTTAGTATGATCATCTCTAGGTCCATCCATGTTGCTGCAAATGGCATTATTTCATTCTTTTCTTTTTCATGTCTGAGTAATACTCCATTATATATATACACATATATATGTATATCTTTTTAAATACAATGTCAACCACATCTTTTTGAATACAATGTCAACATTGAGTTTTATAATCCCCAAAGTAATCCCTTGTGTCTGTGGTCAGCCTCCTTTTAAGTAGATTCAGAAAATGAAGTGACTACCCACACTAAGAAGTGTCCAAATAAAATAAAATAGAACCTTGGACCACAAGCCTAGTGCTTCTCTTACTATAACCCATGGCTCTATCATAACTATAACTCCTCAATTTGTAGTTCAACCTTATTGGTGATTACATTAAATGTAAGTGGACTAAACCTGCTAATTAAAGACGAAAATGGTCAGATTGGATTTTAATTTTAAAAAGATCCAACTATCTGCTTTTATTTAAGATCAAAATAGTGAGGGTACTATGCCTACCACTTAGGACGTAAACAAGATCACTGCTCCCATCCATAATACAAAAAAAAGAAAGAAAGAAAGAAAGAAAGAAAGAAAGAAAGAAAGAAAGAAAGAAAGAAAGAAAGAAAGAAAGAAAGAAAGAAAGAAAGAAAGAGAGAGAAAGAAAGAGAAAGAAAGGGAGAGGAAGAAAGAGAGAGAGGAAGGAAGAAAGAGAGAGAGGAAGGAAGAAAGAGAGAGAGGAAGGAAGGAAGGAAGGAAGGAAGGAAGGAAGGAAGGAAGGAAGAAAGAAAGAGGAAGGAAGGAAGGAGGAAGAAAGAAAGAAAGAAAGAAAGAAGAAGAAAGAAAGAAAGAAAGAAAGAAAGAAAGAAAGAAAGAAAGAAAGAAAGAAAGAAAGAAAAAGAAAGAAAGAAAGGAAGAAAGAAAGAAAATCTTCAAGATCATAACATTGAACGAAGGTTTCAGTGCAACCAGCTAATTCAAAACATAAGGAAAGATGGGAACTAGAGGAGAGACAGATGGAAACACCTGCTTCCTGGAGCAGATGTTCCGTCGGATGTGCCAGTAAGAGAAACTCAGCCACCGCCCACTTTTTGACCTTTTCTGGTCAGCCTCGGAACTGTCATGGTGCCTGTGGGTGTGCCACTCAGCATGGTATTGTATTACAGTCAACCTATAGTGAGGTTTAAGGTCTAAGGGAAGCCAAATCTCCCTCCATCTTGAGCCTCAAGTTCTAGTGGGAGTTGAATTCTCCACCGTCTTGGTGCTAATTGCTGCATCATTCCTTTAATGTTTGTGCCCTGCCCTCTTCCTTCCTGTCTCACTCTCACTCGACTAGCAAAAAAAAAAAGGGGGGGGGCGTTTTGAACCAAAAATTCTATTAACATTTCCAACTGCCAAATGTTAGGAGTTCAATAATTAATCTATATTTTTAGGATAATTTCTTCGCCGTGTTCCCTATTTCTTTTTAGGCTTTTATTCCAAGCAAATCTTAATTTTTGGAAGCAGAATCTTTGTAATTATTTAATCATACGAATCAAGCATGTAAACTAGAGATGCCAGTCTCTTCTTTGGCTTCTGTGGGGCTGACTTGCTGATTCTCCGGTGTCATCTCACATGGAGCTTTGCTCAGCGTCCTGCAATTCCTCAAAAGTGCTGATATCTTCCCAGCCCAGAGCCATCACGTGAGTTCTTCTCTCAGGAACATTCCTGTCTTAAATCTTCATCTAACTGGCTCCTCTTCCATCATCTCTCAGGCCATCATTAAATGCTGCCTTCACGCCATCCAATTAAAGCTGTTCTGTCTCCCAGCATTTGTATCTGTCCATTCAGTCACTATGACAGAATGCAGCCTTTTTCAGAAGGGCAGCTGAAACAACACGCATTTATTCCTCACAGTTCTGGAGGCTAGAAGTCCAAGATCAAGGTGCTGGCAGATTTCGTGTCTGGCGAGCCCTGCTTCCAGATTCATTGAGGACCATCTTCTAGCTGTGTCCTCAGGTGATGGCATGGACAAGGGAGCCCTCTGGGCTCTCGTTCACACAGCAATAATCTTAGTCACAAAGGCTCCATCCTCAACCCCCACATGTTCCAAAGTCCCCGCCTCCAAATTCTATCACAGTGGGGATTGGGGTTCAACATGTGAATTTGGGAGGAACACAAACATTCAGTTGAGAGCAGCACACGATTCTTTTTGTTCATAGACTACATTTCAACTCAAAATGATACATTTGCTTTGTGTTTACTTGATGAATGTCTTTCCCAGTAGACTGAAAACCGTGAAGTCAAGTATCTTTTTTTTTTCTTTTTTCTTTTTTTTGGTACATTGGTTTTTCTTTTTGTTGTTTTGTTTTTAAATCACCCAGTGCTTAATACATTGCCTACCATGTAGGTGACAGGCAATCAAATCTTTTTGATACATTTATGAAATGAGTAGTTAAAAGGGAAAAGTCTCCAAATCATGAAACTCATTAAAAACAAAACAAAATAAAGGAAGAAGGAAGAGAAAGAGGGAATGAAGGAAAGGAGGATGGAGGTGGAGGGAGAGAAAAGGAAACCGTGGACGGTGATGTATTCTGTATGAGCCTTCGTTCTCCTTCCATGGGTGGTTCTAAGCTTGGCTGCTGCCAGAGTGTCTGGAGAGCCTTACAATTTACTGATGTCTGGGGGCAGTTCTCTGTTGTCCTCGTTTGGATGACCTTTGGTGTGGCCCAGACCCTGGGGACTCGTAGAAGCAGCTCAGGTGATTCTCAGCCAAGTCAGACCCACAAGCTGAAACCCCAGGAATGGCTCCTGGTTGTGACATGGAAAGAAACCAAGGTGCTGGTCACCGGTAGCTGTGCTGGTCTAGAGCTGGTCCCTCCCCTGGGGACGCTGGTTCAGGGCACAGACAGCGGAGCCATTGGACCATCGCTTCAGTTCCATCCGAGCACAGATTAGGCCAGCCCCTCGGGCCTGGGAGCCCCGGCTGGTGCCGCACAGCCTGCAGAGGGCAGCGTTGCTGTCAGGATGACGGCGCTGGCCGCGCTCTGCAGGGGGCGTCCGCCTGGAGGACTCTGGAGGTCGGGAGAGGCAGGTGGGGAGGGTGGGGAGCAGGGCGCTGCTCCATGGCCTCTTACAAAGTTCTGGGAAAAGTTCAGACCATCTCCCCAGAGCAGGGCTACCCGACTCCGTGGGGAGGAGGGTGGAAGGCCGACAGCAGCTGACAGGATGGAGGAGCCATGGGCTGGGGAGGCAACGGGGGAGGGGGTGGGGGGAGCTCCCGGGAGGCCAAGGCCCTGGGCTGAGGCTTTCCAAGTTAGCCCCTGAGATGGGTCCTCTCACCAGGAAACAGCTCCTGGATTCATGACAAGTGGGAGTGACAAGAGGGAATGTCATTGACTCGAATTGAGTGACATCAAGTTTGCATGTTTTAGGATTCCCTGATCTGCCTCAGATGACTTAAAGCAGGGGATCCTCCGTGCAGGAAGACTGCACAGGGCATTTCTAAGATGTTTTGTAAGGCGCTGGGATGTCACCTTTCCAGTCATCATATTCTCAACAACCTGACTTCGAATGTTGCAGGGGCTTAAATTCCCCTGCATCCGTGAACTCATTAAATGCCGTATGAGGAAGTTCAACAACATAAACCACTCCTGTCGGTCTCCTGGTAGGTTTCTGACTGGCCTCCTTAATTTCACATAGATCCTCATATTTCAAAAACCTGACATCCAAGTGAACCCAAGGCGAGCAGGTGTTTATTAACTGTATGACTACAGGTCAGTTTCTTTAGTTACTGAGGATCAGTTTGATCTGCAATGAACTGAAAATAAAAACGTACTGTATACATAAGCCAGTGCTGTCTAATAGAACTTTCTGTGATGCAGGTAATGTTTTATCTCTATGCTATCCAAAATGGCAGCCATAAGTCCCCTGTGGCCACAGAGTGGTTGAAATGTGGCTGGTGTGACTCAGGAACTGGTTTCTAACTGTACTTATTTTTAATTGAAATAGTTCCATGAGGCTAGTGGCTACCCTATTGGACAGAGCAGAAGCTAAGTGATGGGTACGTGCAGAAGTGTCATGCATGTAACAGACCCACAGGAAATTGCTTTCCCCCAACAGCAATCCACCCTCATGGACATGACCAGGACCCTCTGTTGAACTTAATGCATTGAGGGAATTCAGTCATAAAAAATAAGGCCCAGTGATACTATAGAAGAGAATCTTTACTTTCAACGTCTGTGAGTCTCATGGACAGCACACATTTATTCCCTCAATTATACACCCATCCCATTAAATGCTTGAGGAGAGTCTATCCCGTGGGGAATGAGGAGACTGTGAGGGGCACCTGCATTTCTGAAGGAGACAATGAATCCTAAACTCTAACTGCTCTGCTCCTCAGTGGTATTTCTTTAAAGAGCACCAAATCCCCCTGAGATGGGCTCCCAAGTTAGTTCCAACGTTAGAACTATTCTTTTTCTTTGCTGATGCAAGTTAGGAGTGAAAAAGTAATAATGATAGATCCCTTTTACAGGCTATAAAGGAAAGCTGTGAAGCCCATTTTTGATACTTTAAATTTAATTGTTTTAAGCAAAACACAGATAGATACACACACACACACACACACACACACACACACACACTCACACACGAACACTGGCCAGCAATTCAGCACCCTAAGTGATCACCAACTGGAAATGGAAACACAAGTTAGGAGTGAGATTTACCATGCCCAGCTCTCCATGCTGATTGGAAACTCTGGATAACATCAAAAGATGGAGGAAATTTAGTCTTGATGAAGCATGAATGATTAAGATCAGGCATGCACCAGAGAGGAAGGGGATTCCAAAGAATAAAATTAATTTGCAAACATAAGGGGCCAGAACTATTGTGGCCCACGTTTATTTCCAGCTATGGCATGGGGAATGTTTGTCTGGCATCTGTCAGCAAATGGTGAAGTTCATTTTTCTGACTGTCTCTGTACGAATTTCCAACTAACCTTGGTAACCTAGAATTCCAAGGCATAAAGACACAAGAATTATAAAACTTGTGGACAACTGAGGCCAAGACAGAAACTGTGCTTTGCAATATAGACTAAAAAGTCCATTTTCCTAAACATAAGACCCATCTAATGCCATTAGTCATTAAAAAGCAGACAGCTCACACTCCGAACGCAATTTCTTGCAGGCCTCTTTACTTTTATCTCTGCTTGCCCCCAAACACACACACATGCACACACACACACATACACACTCACAGTGGCACAGCTATGTATGTAGGTGATTTTAAGTTCAAGTGATTATTAAGGGGAGGTCTGAAGGAAGAACAGTGTCATGACCTGCTCCAAGGCAGGATGGTCTCAGGCCTTGAACCTGACTGCAGGGAGAGAGAAATAGATGCGTGCAGACCAATGAGGACTAGCTCAGGTTGACTGAGAGCTAAGTGATGAGATCTGCCTCCTGTTCTGCATCCCCACCTCTGGTCGCAGTCTGAGGACGCACCCTGGGGAGATCTGCACCCTGCAGTCAGCGCCCAGGGGGAGCCAAAAAGGACCCGCAGAGTGGGGGCTCCTGGACACATGAGGCTGGCGGTGGGGCCACCGTGCCCATGCTTTGAACACGTCTGTGATGGAGGAAGGAGAGGACCACAGCCTGGTGCTCCCCTGAGAACACCCCTGTGCTCCTGCAGTAAGTCTGCCCATTCACGGGGGAGAAGGATTTCAAGACAAAGACTATTGGGTTGTCTGTGCCCTAGAATTACCTTGGGGCCAAGGTCCCTGCGCGAGGCCCCCCTCCCCAAGTATGAGAAGTGAGAGAGATGGCTTGTGGCTTTTGAATGTGAAATTTCCAACCTGAGTCTGTGCTGTGCTGTGCTCCAATTCTGGGTGGGGTGCCTGGATGACAAATTTCCTAGGAGGAGTTGGGGCAGCAAAGACCCCTCAAAACCCCAGCACAATGTCAAAGGGGAGAGAGTCATACACCACAGTCTGTTCCTCTGATTTCTTACTTTCCTGACTGCCAGGGTCAGCCACACATTCTCAGACATTCAGATCATGTCAGAGTTGATTCTGCATCTCTCACTTAGGTTTATGTCTGGTTTTCAGATCACAGCTTCTAAGATCTTATTAACAATCCTCTTTAAAGAAAGGGAAGGGGCAGAGATATGAGAAAGGCCAAAATCCTCACAACATCCTAAAGGCTACACATTTTCCAACCCACAATCTATGTTGCAAAAACATTCAGCTCAGTCAAGTTGTACTGCAATTTAAAAGCAATTATTTCCCTTTGCCAAAGCACCCAGAGGCTAAAGGGTGAAAATTAAAAATTTACCAATTTTAGAGATAATGATGTGTGCATAATAAATGAATAGGCTACATTTCCATGTGTAAAGGCATTTAGACACATTAACTGGTTTTGTTAATGACATATTTGGGACAGATAAGTGAACAACTTACCTACAGTTCATTTCAAACTTGACTGATAGTATTTTTACCTTCCGAATTGAAGGCATGCAGTTAACATATCACCGTCAGATGCTCTCCATCCTCTGCAAGATGTCTGTCAAAGTATCTGCAAGGGCACCTTCCAGTGCAATGGATGTGCCCCCGTGCGTCCGCGGGAGCCAGGGGCCAGTTCTTCCAACGATTAGCATCTTTGTTGGCCTCTGATTGTCAGGAGGAGCCTAGGGCCTGTCCCATGTGTTTGTCACACTGTGTGGTGGGGTTCGTCTGGATTTACAGTTGTGCCTTTTCTTCAACAAATGCAGAGGTCAAGGCCTCCTGAGCCTCTCAGATGGCTTGGTGGCTGGGTCTGCAGGCACCCGAAGGAGACGGAGGGTCAGAGCCCAGAGACCCCAAGGGGTGAACATTTTTGGAGCATCAGAACAGCCACACTGGTGAAGACCGAACAACCTGACAGGCTGCAGCCAAACCAGTTACAAAGAAAATTAAAAAGGAAGGAGGAGAATCATATGGGAAGAAAACATGGATTTTAAGCATGTCATTCTGCCTTATTTTCAAATCTAGAGCTGATCCTGGTCCCCTCCCCCACCCCAGAAGAGCGTAATTGAGTGTCTGGACCAGACCGCTGCATTTTTAGTCAAGATCCATGTATCCAGCTACCTCAGCGCCTTCAAATAATTTTGGAAATAAATTTTAAAAAACCAAGGCTCCACATATGATGCCAATGGCTCTTGGAAAATTCATGCATGAAGCTTGAGGGGCAAGTAGGTGGGAGGGTGCATTTCCTTTTCCTTCCTGGAGCACAACCAGTTTGTTATCAATTAATACAAAATATATCCCATCTCCCAAAACTGCCTTCAGCCCTCTTATAGATTAGTTCATCTTAGTGAACTTTTACTGAAAATGTCAATAAATGTCAGTAAAATAATTTTTCTAATTAATTACTAAATAACTTCTAATCCAAATTCCAATTGACATATTTCGTGCATTAACAAAATGATTCTGAAATTCATTTTGAAGAATATCTAAAGATAACTTTAAATATTTTTAAATAGAAAAGATTAATGGAGAAATGTTATCTAACTAAATTGTAAAACTTGTTTTAAACCCGATTTGAAAAAAAAAAATTGTAGTGTCAGGGTCAGAAGAATTGACAGATGAATACACACAAGGGAGAAGACAGTGAGAGAAGACAGAAACATCACAAACCAGAAAGGAAAGACGGGTTATCAGTGTGACTAGTGTTTATTTGATTAACAACTAAAATTAAATAAGAACTTTACTTTCCATCATCCACCAAAGATGCACTCTGCATTTATCAGAGAGAGAACTACTTTTAAAAGAAATCACTAAAAAGAAAATTATACATGAATCTTCAATTGATCTTTATAGGAGATAACTTCCTAAGCATTTAAATAATAAAAAAAGAAAATCATTGCTAAGTTTGAATGATGCAACAGATAATGTAATGACCACATTATAAGGCAAATAACAAGGTAAAGGAGCTGGAAATATATTCACAATTAGTATGATAAAAGATCAATATTCTTAATATGTAAAGGGCACTTACTTATTCATCAAGAATAAAACCTGAAAGCATTCAAATTGTTTTTACATATGAAAATGACTATACACAAAGTTCACAGAATCAGTACAAATGGTTAACACTTTTGAAAATAGGTCCCACCAACTGACAAACTAAGATGCCATGTTTTACCCACCAGGGAGCTAAGGATTTGTGGATAACACTTCACAGTGCTGCAAGCATATGGCGGAAAGGGTGCACATATATTATCCTTAAAGAGAAAAGTGTGGAAATATATATCAAGAATGTTTAAAAGAACCTAGAATTAAAAGAAACAATCCTAACCAAACAGGGATTCTAAGCTGTATGTACAGGCATGCTCCCCACGGCCATGACTTGTCATTGCAAACCCAGGCAGTGGTTAATGCCTTAATAGTCCTGAAAACCAGGGCCAATGACCCGCTTTGGGTCTCACTTATGTATGTCCTTGTAACAAAGCCTGGCTTAGTGGGTGTTCAACCCATCACTGTTTCTTGCCATCTTTTGTTTTCCCAGCAAGATGCTGGCAGCAAATTCTCGCTCCCCGTTCATGCGGCTCTTCCTGCCAAGAAACCCTGATCCGAGGGGCCCTCTCAGCTCCTCAGGCCCTGGGAGCAGCTGGCCGCCAAATATTGACAACTCTGAAAGTTTGCACACTGGAATGAGCATGTGAGCCAAAAATTCACTTATTGCAATGGTGCCCTCGAGATGGTAGATACTGAGGAACATTATTTGTTACAAAGAATATTTACACTCACAGTGACTTATATGCAATTGCCAGTACACGTGGGAAAACAGCTTGGGTGGATGACATGTGTTTGCGTTCAAGAAACTTGAAGATTCAGGAGACAGATAAATAAACGATAGACAGACAGACAGAAAGACAGATAGACAGACATAATAGATATATAAACACGTACGTAATAGAGAAATTAGAAAATGAGGGCAATTGTTCACATTATGAGAGAATTCATGAAAGAAGCAGGTCGACCTTAAGACTCCCAGCCCATTGATAGAAGTTAAAAATGTAATTAATTGGGCTTTTAGAAGTACAAGTTAGAGTCAGTATTTCAGGGGCACATATATTTCATCACCTGAGGCACACGTGGAAAATAATTCTTGTTTATTTACACTGAAAATCATAGTTATCAATGCCTTCTGACCTTCCAACACGAATTCCGAAGCACCCGCACACAGCGGGAAATGGCTCGGGAGCGTGAGCACAGAGAGCGTGCGCACAGACGGGTCCCTCAGGGAGGTGAACCTGTTTCTTAATTCCTTTGCTTATTGAATAGCTTAAAAATTAGCACACGCATTTCCAAAGTGCTTAAGGGACCTCAACACAACAATGGCTCAAAAAACTTGGCCAAGTCCAATGTAGTAATTTGAAGGCCATGTCCGTTTAAAAAGAATTCACATATTTTAGTATCTGCAATAGTTAGTGCTTGAGTTGGGAATTTGCAGATGCACACTGCTGTATATAAAATAGATAAACAGCAAGGTCCTACTGTACAGCACAGGGAACTATATTCAATATCTTGTAATAGCTTATAATGGAAAAGAATATGAAAAGGAAATATATATACGTATAACTGAATCACTATGCTGTCCACCAGAAATTAACACAACATGGTAAACTGACTCGACTTCAATAAAAAAAATTAATTAAAAAAGACAAATAAATTAATAAAAAGAATTCAGACAGAATTTAGTTTGAATCAAAATTTTAATGAAACAGCTGATTATTGGCCTGGAAATAATTATTTGGTTGGACGAATACTTCTTAATCTTAAAACCTATAGGAACTCCCGTGTCTGCCCAAACCCCTAGGTGTCAGTGACCGGAACTGTCCATCAGTATATTCACTTTTCAGAATGGAGACTGGTTAAAAGCTTGTTACATCAGCACTTTTTAAAACTTCTCATCTCAGCACGTTAGCACTTTCTTGTGCGTCTTTGAGAAAATTTGTATTAACGAACGAAAATGTTTAATCCCTGAAATAATGTCATCTTAACCACACTGACATCTTTGATCCCGAATCTCTAGCCACTAAAGCCAAGTCATGTCCACGAGGGAACCACAGCCACAAGCACTGTTTCTTCCCCTTAAACTCAACTTAGTGTTTTTATTCCTTTTGGCTTTGTCTCAGACTGTCCTACAAATCAACATTCCCTGCTTCTCAGCAACAAGATGAGGTAAGCCACTCCTTTTCCAAATTACAGAGATCCAGGGACACAAAGGTTGAGAGTAAATAAGACAAGGCTATAATAAGTCCAGAGGCGAACACTCCTTGCTCCAGCTCTAGCCCAGCAGTAAACACACGCTCACAACGTTTCTCCTTTGTAGATTCTGAACAAGTTTCATGAGCCAGTATCTCAAACATCTGCCTTCATTATAATTATATTTCTATTTCAGCTGCACCAAGCTATTTACAGACGAGCCTGTTCATAAAGAGCTTTATAATTAAGCAAACAGAAATATCTTTTTATAGGATGCAGATCTAGGGGTGATAATCACACACAAAATACACAGCAACAGTTGCAAATAGAGTGTTTAACGCTAGTTATATAGTTAGTGATGTGCTCAATAAAGCTTGACATGCCTTTGTTCCTAAATACGAGAAAATATGGTCTTTGCTACACAGCAGTGTAAACTGTCTTCTTCTCTTATTTTTTTTTTTAAAGCAAAGGCCGTATTTTTCAGGGTGGGTTCTTAAAATGTGTCTGTGTGTGTGTGTGTGTGCATGTGCGTGTGTGTTTTATTTAACAAAAGAGTTAGAAAAGACACACACATATTCTCCGGCTTAGAAGGGTTTGAGAACTTGGAGAAAGAGAACTGATTCTGAATATAAGTAATAATGTACGGACACAGAGTGTGACAGATTAAATTAGTGGATAGTAGGTATTATGGGATGGTCCTATAGAAGTAGCTACCAGACAAAAAAATAAAATAAAATAAAACACAACAAAATAAAATAAAATACTAACCACAGGATAAAAGAAATTTCTCGCGTTTCAGTTAAAGCCTACCCAAGTGCTCGAGAGTTCCCCAGGAGGGCCGTAATCTGCTCATACACATCTCAGCAACTCTCAACCCACCCCTACCCTGTGTGCTTTGAAGCTGTTATTTGCTGAAAATATTTGCTTTCTCATTCTGTAGACTTTCTTGGGCCTCCAGAAGTCACGCGATCTCAAAGACTTTGGACAGAAAATACAACCATCGTTTGCTAAGAGTCAGCCTTGGCATATGTGTTCAACACTATGTTCTGAAAGATGTCCGTCCAGCTCTCGCACAGCTCCTGAGAGTGTACAATAGCAAAATTAATGCTTTAGAAAATGATTTGATGCACGCACATGCACACGCACACAGTCTTAAAATAGTAATGTGATTTGACTTGGTAATTCCACTTGTATGAATATATATGAAAAATGAAGCCCAAAAAACATGGATAAAATAGCTTTTATGGAGCAATGTATTTATCATATTGTTTGCTATTGTTATGAAATAAAAACAGAATGTTCACTCATGTCCAATGGTAGGTGAATGGAGAAATTCAGACAGAAATTAGTTTGAATCTGTTTGAACATTTGACTAATTTGAAACTTAATTTATGGTAATACACCCAATGGAATGCCTTGCAGTCTAATAAGCTATTTTTCCAAACTCTTATCATGATTTGGAGGGATGTTTACTATATAGTGTTAAAGGACGAAAATAGGATAAATTACACAACATAGTCTCAACTATGTACAAATGAAAGTACCAAAAAATGAGAGGAAATTTATCAAGATGGTAACAGTGGTTAGACAAGGGAAATAGGTTATAGATCGATTTTATTCCACTCTTTTCAATGAGGTATATTTTCCAAATTTCATATAGTAAGTAGCTACTAATTTCAGGTTTAATAAAGACTCTTTTGAAAAGATGACCAATCTCGACCTGCATAATAATAATGAAATTTAAAGTTGATTAGCTGTGTTTTAGAAGGCTTACATCAGCTTTTCACACAATTGACTAGAGTAACCAAACATTTTCCATTTATGAAATGCAGCTGTGTCTCTGGTCCACTCTGTACCCAGTCTTTCAGAAAAGGGTTGAGAGCATGTGTCACAGAGACAGCAAGATTTGTTCTTTAAGAAAAGAAAAAGAGACCATTGCTAGAAAAGCCACGGGCTCTGGGTATGTAAGATGTGACATGTGAACATACTTTATCTGTTCATTTGCTTCACGTCTCCTGTTCTGTGTATACGTGTGCATGTGTCTTTCCCCTGCCCTCCCCCCGATTTTCCTCCAAGCCTCTACATCTCCTTAGTCACCCTACAACTCTTGCCTTCCTCTCTTCACAGTCCATAAGGAAGGAGGAAGAGCTGACATGTATTGAGTTTGAGCAACAGGCCAGGTGGTTTACAATTTTGTGAAATCGTTTCATCTTCCCACTGTCCATGAGAAGGGATTCTTTTGACCTCATTTTAAAGGTGAACAAAGGCTCAGGGACTTTTCCCCAAGCCTTCTGGTCAGTGGAAGTAAAGTGGGAGTTCAAATTTCTCGTCTGTCTGGCTCTAAATCTCTGCTGAATCCATTCCTCGCCCACGGTGTTGGATGTTCTCTCTTTGATATTAGACTCCAAAGACCCATTACAGGAGGACTTTGATGGGACTCTCAGAAATTAGAGTGTGAGTCCCAGGTCCGTGTACAACCCAAAGTTACCTGTTACCCATAAATTTACTCAATTCACAAGATAACTTACAAGATTAAACATAATATTAAGTAGGAGAAGAAAGAAAGAAAATGATATCAAAACAGTTCAAAGGAGCCAATTAATTGAAGTTACATGACATCAGACTGACCTGGACATTGGGTGAGTCTTCCCTAAGCTCTCCAGTCACTATGTGAGGAGCTGCTTTCTTTAAATTCTATTCAACTTGCTTACTTTTTCTCTGAAGATGTGTTTTCTGGTTATTTGGTGTCCTGAATTTGATAGCGTCATTGATGTTCAAGTTGACTGTCTCTTGTAATGCTGTGGACCTAGAGCGCGTGCCCTGGACTTCCAGATGGAAGACCTGTCCCTAGGGATTAGGCCTCGTCAGTCTATCTGACCTCCGGGTCCTCTCCCATGTTCATGCATGCATACACTCTGTCCCGGATTCGAATAGAGATGGCTCTTTCTCCAGCATTTTCAAGATATTCTTGCTGCCTGTATTCTTCTCCACAAAAACAGATTCCAAATAGCCCTATCTCAAGAAACGAAAAAAGGGAAAAAGGATTTTTGCTCACTCAGACTCTCCTCCCATCTGCCATCCTGGTCCCTTCCATTGCTAGATGGTTTAACATCTTTTACCAAAGCCCTGCTCTGCCCTCTCCTTCTCACTTCTCCTAAAGCTGTATCCATCACCTCGATGTGACTGGCTGAAAAAGGAAATTGTGTTTTCCCTGACCTTCCTGTCCACCACTTCAACCTTGAATTTCTAGACTCTGATTTGTTTTAATCACTAACTCTCCCTAGCAACTCAAATTCAAGCAGTATGAAATCCTACTCATCCTTGTCTTCCTTAAACTGGCTCTGTCTACAGATTCTTTTCTGGTCAATGGAATGTCCAGCCATGGGGACTCACACTTGAGGATGATTTCTGAATCCTTTCACGCTGGGATTTCTCCCGTTCAACCAGCCATTTCATCTTCGCCCACAACGCTCATAGCAAACCAACTCTGCAACCCCTTCAAAGCCAAGTTGCTCACATTCCCAGTTATGAGACACTTTTTGGCACATATCTGAAACTGCCAATAGTTGGAGGGCTCTGGGTACTGTCCCCCTCAGAATCTCAGGTACTATGTCATCACTAAAAGAAATCTCAGCTGAATTCTGACACACATCCACTACTTACTAGTCAACAGGCAAAAACTGCATCCAATAACCTCCTGCTGGATGGAAGTCCAGCTCCCCGTGCTTTCCAGTACTCTTGAGTGTTTTGCATGAAATATCCACTCAGTGCTGATGTGACAGTATTCTAGCAGCATCGTTCAGCTGACCTAGTTTAAGTCAAGTGACAAAAAATCAACTAAACACAGACGGGCTTGGAATCCTTAGCCTAAGAGTCTATTACAATGCATGTTGGAAATTAGACTTTCTGGATTTTTATACCTTGGTCACACAAGGGCAGAACTGACTGTATAATATATCTAGCCAGACCATATGTGTTTCTCCATCAGTTTTATTTAGTTAGTATTTTAGTTGCATTTTAGTTTAAGCATCAGTAATCCTACCACCTTAAAAAAAAGGTGAGGGTAGGGGCTGCTGAGATCTTGACAGCAAGCCTCATGAATGGTCTTTCTAGTCCTTCCATTCTAAATCTTCACCAGGGTGGCGGAATTCTGTGCTCAATATTCTTTTTTTCCCTGCTTAGATTCTTCTGTTGTATCTACGTGTGTTCCTTAAAAAAGTGTATATGCATATTTTTATTGTGATTATTTTTAACTTAATATTACATTGTATATATTCTTTACCACTCTTTTCACCTATAATATATTAATATACACTCACATTGTTGCATGTAGCTGTGGTTGCTTTGACCATTTTATGTCTATTTATTCAGCCACTTTCCAGTTGATGGATGTGGAGATTATTTCCAGATTTGGGGTTTTTTTTGTTGTTGTTGTTCTTTTGAACAATTCTGCTGTAAACGATTTTGTACAGGTCTCTTTTGGGGGAGGCAGTAATTAGAGTGATTTATTTACTTATTTATTTCAGTGGAAGTACTGGGGATTGAACCCAGGACCTGGTATGTGCTAAGCATGCATTCTACCACTGAGCTGTACCTTCACCCCAACAAGCCTCTTGTCATTCATATACAAAAGCTTATCCTGAGCGTAAATTGAGTTGGGGAATTACAGGGTCAATAGGGTAAATGAACGTTGAGAATATGCCAAACTCTCCTCCACCATGGTTTCAGCAATGGACCTCCCACCAGCAGTGTAAAAGGGACCCTCTGTGATACGTGTCTCTCCAGCAATTATTTTTAATTGGTATTTAAGATAATAAAAATTTTAATTATCATCAACTGAATGGTATAGAAGTGTTATCTCGGTGTGGTCTTGATTCACATTACCACGATCACATAATAATTAAGTATTTATTGGCTAGAAAACGTGTTTATCTTTTGACCATGTTTCAATCAAGAGAGGTTCTTAATAAGTTTAGAGTTTTTTAATGTGTTCTTGACATGAGTCGACATATCTTAACCACCATTCATTTCAGCAATGAAAAACTAGCCAACTTTTAATAAAATATGTCATTTAACAAATCATTCGATTATAATGGAAGTTGGCAGAAGGGTGTAACAGTAACCTTCACTATAATACTTGTCCTCAATTAGTACATATAAATGTTAATGAATTTCCCCTTGGAGTATAATTTAAAGTTTGCATATTTGTGTGTTTACCTACATACATAGACATACACCCATGCACACACACACAACACACTGCCTAAAATGAATAACAGTGTAATGTTCATCTTTTCCAACCCATGGCCACCATCTTGTTTCCCCTCAGCAAGACCTTGTAGCCCCTTCCAAGGTCCCTGTGTCCAGTCTCTCCTCTTCATGTGGCCTGTATACTGACCTCAGACTCCTCTCCCAGGACATCAGTTTTGCTCACTCTCATAATTAGAGCAACGCTTACACCCTTCATTGCCTAGCACACAAAGCAAAAAATCCTAACCCGGCACCTCAGTTGCACATGACCTAAGCTGTCTTCCCAGGCAAACCTGCCCCTGTTTTCCCAAACCACTGGGGCGAAAGGGCCTCCATCCCAGTTCTAGCATTTGGCAGCTGCGTGACACACAGAGGAAGTCACTGAACCCAAAGAACCCCCAATCACAGTGCCTAACTCATGGGTTCACAGGGTCAACGTGGGGGTGAGGTGAAGTAATACTTTGTCAACATTTAGTAAAATGTCTGCAAAGTAAGCAATCGCTGAGCGTTTGTAGTCATTTACGTGCCTAGTTTTGTTGTAATTCTTATCTTATTATAGCCAAACTGTCCATCTTGTTAACCCCTCCGCATCAGTGGAGTGATTCATCTGCCCACACACCCTGCATCCTTACCAAGGTGTCTTCCTCAGCTGCACGTATGATGACGTGGAACGCTGTCATCTTCAGAACTTCTAAGCATGTGGTAACACTTCTTCTACAATGTGTCTGCCTGGCAGTTCCTTGTACAAATACATTTCCATCATTCGTGTGCTGCTTGAGGGGAGGACTATTCTGTTCCTCGCCTTTTTTCCAGCATCTAGTGCCCAGCCCAGAACGAAACAGATGGTCCAAAAATGTATGTCATTTGAATGCTTTATTCCTCTTCTTTCCTCTTTCCCTCTTTTTTGCATTCCTTAAAAAAAAAAAAAACCACATGTAAAGCCCTTATTAAAAAAGTTATTTTGTGGGGGGAAGGATATAGCTCAGTGGTAGAGCGCATGCTTAGCATGCACGAGGTCCTAGGTTCAATCCCCAGCACCTCTGTTTAAAAAAATAATAATAATAAAATAAATAAATAAATCTAATTACCCTCCCCCCCAAAAAAAACTTTAAAAAGGTTATTTTTACTTGTAACCCTTTTAAAACCATCACTCACGACACCCAGTCTACTTGGCTACTTGTCCCATTTCACCGTCCCAGTAACCCTGTGCACCTCTCTCCTTCCCTGCGTCTCTCTGTTTTCCCGAACCAATCAAGGTGCAGAGCCCTTGAGAGCTTAGTTCTTATTCTGCCTGGCTGCATTTCTGGAGAGGATGTTCCCAGCCATCGTGTTCTCTTCCTCTAAAACTGCAGGGAGGAGAAACGATTGGAGCAGATAACCCCTCGGTACTCTGGTCCCCAGGGTCAGAGCTGCGGTGGGGAGGGGAGGAGTGAAGCGTGGGATCCCAGCACATCAACATACATGCCTTTGTTGTTGTTTGTAACATCATCATGCGTTCAGATTATGCCTGGGGAGAGATCACATTCATAAAACAAACTGTTCTGCACGTCTAACTTTAACGTCTTGAAGCATTACTTCTCCCATCACTCTCCCCCTGGCCTGAGTCAAGTCCCGTAATGCAAAGTGTCACGTTCTGTCTCATGTCACTCACAATCACAATCACTAGATTATTTGATTAATTTCATAAGATAGCTCAGTCAATTCAATGAGCAGTGCTCGTGTTCAAGGTCCAGTGTACAACCCAGAGCTGACAGCTTTCTGCAATGTATGCTCAGACATCATGGAGCGAGATGCTCCATCCAGGGTGGGAAGGGGATCCCTCAGGATCTCAGCGGCACGCTCTATTTACTCTTAGATGTCAAATGACACGTTTCAGAGGGGAAAAAAATCAGTCATTGCCTATTATTTATTTATGAAAACCTATTATGCTAAGGGTAAAAAGAGGAAGCAGGATGATGTAAAAGAGGGTACCTGTATGTAAATGATGCTATGATCACGCGCACAATCATATTCTTGGAGCTCATTACTCAGAAGATCCAGCCGACCTCTGCTCCGTGACTGCGGGTCAGGATCCAGTGCAGAAAACAGAAACTACTCCAGGTTGTTGGAAGACAAAAATACTTACTACAATGAATTGGGTGCTCACAAAAATCACAGAGCAGACTAGAGGACTGGAGGTGGGAGAGCTGCCTTCCAAATTCCACCCAGCTCCTTCTGATGGTGGGGGAGACATTCTCATTCAAAACCGTAGTGGCTGAGAAGCACAAGCTTTAGCTTTCCCACCTCTCCAGGCAGAAAGGCGAATGCGGGTTGCGGGAGCCCCTCCAGTGTGGGGTACAAATGAGTTGCTGGAATATCGTCTAGAGCCAGTTTTAGGCTCGGAACACTTGTCCTTGAGCAAGTCGGTCACTGTCTCTGAGCCTAGGCTTTAACCCCAGCAGGATGAAGACAGTCCTGTCCTTGTCACACTGTTGTGAGGACGGAGTACGATGCACAGGAAGGCAGAGCCGGTGCAAGGAACGCAGGGGGAGCTTGACGGACCGAAGCTGCCGCTGCCCTCACTCAGGATTGAAACTGCAGAGATGTCAGCAGGCAAACGATTGTTTTCCCAGCTCAAACGTGACTGTGAAGACAAACCTTACGTACCAACTATATGCTTGGATTTTTTCATGACCCACCCTGGTAAATGGTCACAACAACCCCAAGGGGTCCACGTCTGCATTCTGCGACTGAAGACCAGAGGACCAGAGAGAATGTGTAACTGACAGAACCTGGAACAAGACCCTCACCTCCCTCCCTCTTCTCCCCGCCACACACACAGCAGCTGAGTAAAGTCCCATGTCCTTTCTCGGATGCCACCCTGGAAGGACTAACACTGATGTCAGAATCTCTCATTCAGGTCACTGTTCATTACTTGCACGGATGGGGAAAGTGTGGACCTTATCCATCAGTCTTTCTGCAGCCTGACAGACGTCCACCTAACTCTCCACTCATCACCTCTTCGTGACTATGTAAAATTTCCTATCCCGTCATCTGCATTGACAGACAAATCCTAGCAACGTCATTTCTGCCCCCTCCCCGAGCCTTCCAGTTAGGGGGAGCTCATTCATTCATTGGCACATCACCTTATCTTTGTGGCTAATGGGCTAGGCTTCCTGATGGAGATTCAGAGATGAGTCAGGCCCAGACCCTCCCCTCAGAAGTACACAGTCCTGTGAGGGAGACTATGTGCACCCAAGCTTGACATCTGAAAAGCTGGCAGGAACTCTGGAGGGCAGGATTAAGTCTACACTCATAAATAAGCAATGAAAAATTACAACCACATAGTAATTTCTGTTTTGATGTTTGTATAATGACATGAAACAGGGAACTTACAAGCTACGTGAAGAAAAAGGATACTAAATTGTAGATAAAGAAGGATGTAGATAAATGTGCACTGAGGAAGATTTAATTAAACTAAATCAAAATGTAGTCATGCTTGGATGGTATAATCCATTTTTTCTACACTTCTATGTTTAATAAATTTTCAACTATGACCATGCTTTGTTTTTATAATCAAGAGAAAAGAATCTTTATTTTTTAAGAGATTTTTCTTCTTGGTGTGATAGTCAAAAAAGAATGGTAGAAATTAACAGATGCTAGTTTTATAGATAAGAAACAAGGAAACGTTTTGGGGGTGCATTTCAAAATTGACATAAGAAAGCTTCATAGCAAGTGGACATGGAGAAGTGGTCAGAGTGTGGAAAGTTCTAGAAGGACCTCCAGACACTCTTGAAGTGGCCAGGAGAGGAAAGAATCTAGGCAGGGAGACTTCCCTACAGAAATCCTAAAATACAATGAGCATTGACTCTTAAAATAAAGGGAGAGCCTGTAGAGTCGAACAGAGTTGCAGAGAACAGAGGGATGTCTATTAAACAGGGAATTAGAATCTTCCAAGCAGAAGGAAGGTGTGATGTTCACAACTAGCTTTAAAACCAGTGATCTTTAAAGCCCCAGGGTTGTCCGAGTCACATGCGAATAGGTGGAACCTTGGCAGGTGTGTGAGACACGTTGATGTGGAGCAGGCGTCTAAAGGTTGCGATTCAGTAAATATGTGTTTCCGGAGACTCTCCCCCAGCACGTCTCGTCTTCCCCGGGGTGAAGGCAGAGCTGCAGGGGGTGTGGAAACAACTGCGCGCCGGTCCCTCCCGGAGGCTCACGGCTCTGGAGTCTGGTGGGGCTGGAGAGGCTGCCACTCAAGAGTGAGATCAGCCACTTCATGCAGCCAGTGCAGAACAGTCATGCTCCCAAGATAGCAGTGACTAAGGCGGCAATAATGCTAAAATCATGCTGGTGCCCAGGTCGAAGGCAAAGATGCTCCCTGGCCCTAGCTGAAGGCTAGATCAGAGGGGAGGATAGCATAGATTCTGGGTTTTTTACAAGTGCACTAAAAACTTCTCTGGCATCACTTCACCGGCACGTCATTTTAAACGTATTTGCCCATAAATAATGTCACAGCTCGTTACACTAAACCAGGTGCAAACTGCCTGTCCTAGGCCACTGCCCATCATCCACACAAGGACAGCTCAGCTGCTTTATTTCAGTCCAGCCCCAGTGTTCAAGTGAGTCACTGGTTCAAATGCATATTCTCTGGCACCTGGTGCGGTAGATCTGGAGTGAGCGCCAGGAATTCACATGTTAATAGCACCTCAGTTCATCGCGATAGGAGGAATCCCCAGATTTAACTCAGAAATGCTGCTCTGGTTCTTTACTAATCAGTGAACAGCACTTTCTAAACTACCATCAGCTTCACAAATACAGTAAATATAGTCACGTAAACCCCTGAAGCCCTAACACCAATTCTTAATAAGACCAAATTGTTGATTCCATAGTCAATCTGATGGCTAGCAATATTTCAACATATTGTTGGATGGAGACAAACTGAACTATTTCATGACTCTGAAATCTTCAGATGACACTAGGTGACGAGAGATCACCAAGACATTATTCGACAGTTGGATCAGAATTTCAGAATGTGCTGGCATTCCTGGGAAACCTGAGTCCAAGTTAACCAGATGAGAATAAATACATATAAATAACCAGTCCTGCTTTTGAGTCAAAAAGCCATAAGCTCAAGGATGAGATAACCTGGTTTAGTAGGTCAACAAGGCTCAGAGGTGAGAAATGAGCTCCCCTGGATAGATATGATTGGATGCCAATGCTCAGTGCTCACGGCAGAGGAAAGAATATCCCCAGGACAGCACTGCACAAACCACGTCAGGAGTGCTGGATTCTGCACTGGGAACCACGTTTTAGGAAGAAAACTTTGCAAATTGAAGCACATCCAACAGAGAAAATCATGATGGTGGAGGTCTTGGAAACCATTCCATCTGAGGGGAAAATGAAGGAATGAGAAACGTTCTTGTGTGGAAGACACAAGACTTGAGAGGGATATTAGCCCTGCTATCAAATCTGTGGAAAGCTCTCATGAAAGAATAATTCAGTTCACCCTTCGTTGTCCCAGAGGGTAAAATCGAGGTCAATGGGAAGAAAAATAATAAACAATAATGCCTCTGAGAAGGGCGTCTGTCGGTTGTTCCCCCCAGCACACCTCCATCATGGAGCCCACCTACCTCTGCCCAGTTCCAGGCTCGTGGACCAATCACTCCATCACTCCTCTGGGTCTGCATCCTTCGGGCCCTTCCCCTAAAATGGTCTCTCTTATTTGCCTACCTGATTACACCTACTCGTTACTGTGGACTCCATTATCTCCTCTTCTGTGAAATCTTGGTCCCAACATCTCCTGCACTGCAAAGACTTGGCCTTCGGGGCACCACAGAATTCTCAGCCCCCTGTGTCCTTCTCAGGCCCCTGTGGACTTCTCCATCACAGCAGCCTCACTGTTAGATTAACACCTTGTAAACGTCCCTGCTCATTCACTGAGCTTTGACTGAGTGTTACTGATTTTTTCATCCCCAGAAACAAACAGTCTTAAGAGATACAGAGAGAGACAGAGAAAAAAGTTAGTCTAGAATCCGTGGCTAATTTGCTTACACTTCCCAGGTGTGAACTAAATCAGGAGTGAGACCCAAACTAGAAACTTCACTCTTGGAGAAGGCTTTTAAGGCATGACTAATGGCACGCTTTTAGAAGAAATCAGTGTGGAGAGATGAGGACTCAGTCTGATGCACCGCCATGAACTCCCTCTGTATGAAAACCACATGGTAACTTGGCAGTGAACTCCTGGTAGGAGATCCAAAGAGAAAAAATAGAAATGCTGCTCCTTAGAATTCAGCAGTGGCCCCTGGAGCAGAAGAAACAAAATCTTGAGCATTTGTTTCACTTCAACTCACTTATTTGATTGCTCGTATTTCTAAGATAAACTAGGAATGTTATACTTAAAGTTGATTTGTCCTGCACCAATAGTATTTCATCATATTTAAAGCCAATATTATGAAAACCAAAATTATCCTAATCAAGTATATAAAATGAAGACATAAAAGTTGAGAGCTGAATTGTATCATGTTTCACTGAGAATGTATAATGACAAATAACGCTCCCTCATAAAAGTAGTTATATATTACTTACTTTTTAAATGCAGACATGGAATAATACCAATGAAGTGTCATTAAACAGACCATGTTGTGATTCCCAAAATCTCCAGATTTGAAATCAGTTGTCAACTGCCCTATCCTGGAAGGCCACCAGACAACAGACAAATGGAACTATGATGTATATCCCAACAGAACAAGCTTAAAAGATAGTCAGATTTCTCCAAAGAAGATATACAAAGAGCCAATGATCACATGAAAATATACTCAACATCATTAGTCATCTGGATAATACAAATCAAAACCTCAATTATATTCCACTTTTCACCCTACTAGGTTGGCTAAAATCAAAAAGACAGACTATAACAAATGTTGGCAAGGATGTGGAGAGATCAGAACCCTCACACACTGCTGGTGGGAATGTAATGTGTTGTATTCTACTTTTGAAAACAACCTGATAGCTCCTTAAATGATTAAACATAGAGTTACCATGTAAGCCAGCAATTCCACTCCTAAGTACATAGCCAAGAGAAATAAAAATACATTCACAAAAAGTCTTGTACACAAATATTCATAGAAATATTATTTATAACAGCCAAAAGGTAGAAAGAACCCAACTGACCATCAACTGATGAATGGATAAACAAAATGTGGCATGCCCAAAAATGGAATATTATTCAGCCGTAAAAATTAATGAAGTATTGATCTATCTACAACATGATAACATGATACTAAGTGAAAGAAGCCAGTCACATATCACATGATTCCATTTATATGAAACTTCCAGAATAGGCAAATCAAAAGAGGCAAAAAGTAGATTAGTGGTTGCCTAGAGTTGAAGACAGGAATAGAATGACTTGATGAATAACAGCTAAAGGGAAAGTGTTTCTTTTTGGACTAATGAACATGTTGTAATTTTGTCTTTGGTGACAGTCCCATAACTGTGACTACACTACAAACCATTGAACCATATACTTGAAGTGGCATGTGAATTATATCTCAATAAAACAATAACAAAAAAGATAATCAGAAAACTACAGGCAAGAAGAAACTCAAGAAGATATTTTTCAATTATTGCAACTTTTGGATTTTTAGAAGAGAAACTATAGGAGAGAGACCATTCTAAAAAGAAGGCTCTAAACAACTTTTCTGAGAGTATAATCTTAATGTCTAAGGAACTGGGTAAGCGTTTCCATTGGAAAATACCCAGTGTGCCAGATAAATTTTCAAACTACATTTAAAAGTTAAAAATAAATCTAAAATTCAAATATTTAGAAGAAAATGTAAATTACCTCATAAACAATTAATAATAATGTCCCTGGAGATCACAAAAATTATATAACTACCAGCCATTACATTCTCAAAGTAGAAATTCTGTTAAAAAAAAAAAAAAAGAAATACATCTCTGCACACTCAGCTGTTGAAGTCTCCTGGATTAAGAAATATTTGCAAAACTAATAAGAATCATCTGAAGAGAGAGAAATGATCTTTTTATTCTTCCCAGAATCACGGGACTTTAGAATGCAGAAGCATCTCCATCAACCTACACATTTTCTAGACAAAGATGCCAAGGCCAGCATGAAGATCTCTCTCCACTTCAGGTACCAGCCTGTGGGTAGCAAAGTCTGAACTTGGTCCAGATCTCTCCCTTTTCACCTCCACCTCCTCTCAGCCTGAGCCAGGACTTTGAACTGAGTGTTTGCCGAGTCTGTCCGCAAAGAGTTAACATGCACTTCTGGTCTCGGCGACACTGGTGCTCTGACTCCTTGTGTTCCAGGGGGGGCTGGGGTGGGGGGGGAACCTGGTCCACACTCGTCATTTCCCAGAGTTCTCTCTAGAGGTTTCCCTTAAGCAGGACCCTTCTGCATGAATCTCATTCCTTCGGCTCTGGCTCCAAATTCTCCAGCCAACGTGGACTTTGTGTCTAAGTAGGAACAGACCAAAGCTCAGAATACGCCGTGCCCTTCACTGGCTCCCCACAGGCACACTTACTTAGCATCTCCTATTTAGCGTGTTTTCAACAGACAAGCACGCGTAAGGAATGAGCAATTTCGCCATCTGTCTACCACGTGACGCAGGACGACAGGCCAGAACCAGAATCTACTTGCTGACTCTCATCTGTTTTCTCTTTGACCTCAGTTAATATCCTGAACTTCTCCCATATTCTTGATTACAAGGAATAATAAAAAAAAAATGGATTCACAGCAGTAGAAATTGTGCAACACTTTCACTTTCATTAACACCATCTCATGTGCTCTTTCCAGCCACTGTGTAAAGCTGCTCCTTAGTCATCGTTTCACAGTTGAGCCACACGGCCCTGGTCACACGGTGATCGGGGAGTGGGCTGGTTCCATCTTCTACCTCCCAGTCTGCTGCTCACGTGTGCATTTTCTGTACCACGATACCTCCCAGTAACTCAGACCACGACTGAGACTACCACATGCCCACGTTCAATTCCCTGGCTCCATTGTTTCCTGGATCGCCCATGACTCTCCATCCCCAGGGCCATAAACAGTGTCCCCCTGCTGTGCCTGGAGCACCCCAATACTTCCCTCAAGGCGGAGACTCTGGCCCTGATGTCCGGCCAGCACCCCTGTGCCGCGTTGCACTAAGGGTAGTTACAGGCTCCATCAGCAAGCAGGTTTGACTTCAGGATTTCCGAGTCCCTTTTACTTCTGGACCTGATACAATGACAGTGACGTTACAACCACAATTTATGGATTGCTCATGTGACATTTTTAAACAATAGGTTAAACGTACATCCATCACACTATGGCCATTTATAACCAAGGCAGCAAAGTTAAAAGAAAATACGCTTTTTCTGTGAATTTGATTAAACAACTAAGCACCTGCTTTTTCCCAGAATTTTTGCTCAGCAAAAGGTACAAACTTGAATGAAGACATGGTACATGCACTTAAAGGGCTCACAGTCTAGCAGAAGAAACACACACACACACGGTCTACATTTGATGATTAAAACCTGATGACCAAATGAATATAATCAGTACAGAGCCCAGGAACGGGAGCCCCACATTTTGGAGAAGCGTCACAAGAGAGGTGGTAGTTGAGCACGTAAGAAATAAGAAGCTAAGTTTTGGTCTTTACCCTAAGCTCCCAGGATAATACATCAACAGCTCCACGTAGGCCTGGCTTCCAAGACAAGCTTTCAGAAGTGCCAGAAAGCAGCACAAACCTCGTCCGTATGTCCCAGTCTCAGTCCATCACGTCCCAGCTTCTGTGGAGACGAAATACGGGCACTTTTCTGACAAGGGGAGAACAGGGGGGTTTCAAACCTCCACACAGCCTGTCAAAGCCCGCGTGCACATGGCAAAGTCCGTGTCCTCCACCCCAGCTCACCCGTTCACATCCACCCGCATCATCATTGTCCCCGTTTCCCCAAACCTGCACGTTGAAATGGTAAGAGAAATGCTTTCTTTGTTGAAAGAGCGATGATCGGTCATTAACAGTGTTTTGGTGGCACGTCCTCTGGTAGAAAGAGGACGCGTGGCCTTTAGCTCCAAAGCCCTGAGCAGATGGGAGCTTCCCCCGATGACACGCCTGAATGTTGCCAACTTTGTTACTCTTCTTCGAAGTAGCAATGTTGTGATAAAAAGACTTTGTGCAAATCTCTATTGTCAAAGCAGACAAGTAATTCGCATCAAGTAGCAGTTATCACTGGTGTCCAGGATTCTTGTGGTCCTCGGCACTTGTGTCCTCTCGGTTTTCCGTCCTAACCCCGTGAGCTGGGAGTGTAAGACCACTGGGGTCGGCTCCTCCAGCCCCCCCCCCCCAAGTACTTTTTATCTTTGGTGGTTCTCCATGGTGTAGCTCTCAGCACGCTTCATGCATTCACTCATTTAATCCCCCAATGAGCCATCCATCCACTGCCTGGAAGAAACACACACACGTTCATGCTTTACAGAGCACCCCTCTCTCCGTACCTTCTCAGGGCAGCTGCACACACAAATCCTAGCATATAAGACAACCTCTTATTACCTCTTGCCCTAAGGAAAGTATTTTAGGCATACACCAAGTTGTAAAACGGATGACAAAGTTTTAAACCTAACTCCCAACTCATTGTCAACAAGAAGTCTTACCTAAGGTCCACAAAAAATGAAGAGGCCTGAGAGCTTCAGGAGGGAGTGAAATTTGCAGAAAGTGAATGACTTCGAAGACCCAGATGGTGGCTTCCACGTAGTCCCTGGTGACTGACCGTACAATCTGTATGTAAACAGAGAAAACTGTGGAAGCAAAGATGGGCTCATAGACCATGATTATGCTTGTTCTTTTGATGTAAAGGTTAATCATATGTGAATTTAAGAAGGATACTTATTTTGATCATAATACCATAATAACAGAATATTAGTTTCTTCCAGATCCCTGGCCTAATTAAGAGCACATGTAAATATCTAACACATTTACTAAAATGCAGACGGACTCACTGATGTGTATCCACCAGGAGTTTAAGTCAGAGAAAACCCTACTTAAGCAAATGGTTAATCTGGACACTTAACCTGATACACAGGTCACTAAAGAGTCCCTCATCCTCCCCTGTTGAGAACATTAGCGAACGCCCCGTTGTTACCCTGGCATGGGTGGGTTAAAACAACACACCACAGTCTGTTTAGCACTGCGTCCCTTCTAACCTTTAAATTTGGAAGAGTTCAGCCATAACTTAGGACTTTCTGACACATACGAGCGTACACAGTATAGATCTAAATCATCTGCAGCGTTTTTTGGCTGGAATTCATTAGGGATGGACAGTATTTGGCCAATCATGCAAAATTCCTAAGCTTTGCCTATTTCTATATCAGATTTCAACTTTACTGGGTACAACTGTTCGTGTGCTAATTTTTTTTTTTTATTAATGACACTAAAAGGATTTTGGTGTTTCCAATTTCGTACATAAACCTAGCAGGCAAAAAAAAAAAAAAATCTTCTGTAAATGTATTCTTAAGCTCTTGGCAAACTTTCCCCAGGAGTAAATATTAACTCCAGATAGCGTTTATTAGCTCTTACAAAATAATCACTGTACTAGTGGCATGTAATGACCAGAGGTAAATGCTTATCTAGGCCACAAATTAATCAAGTTTGAGGTCCTTAATAGAACCTGGTCAGAAATAATTTATTTCTTGCACAGTTTATGTTTCAAAAGAACCACACGATTTTCCTCTGATTTTGCTTTCCACTCCAACAGTGACTTTCACGAACAAGCATTTCATGCTGCCTGCGCTGTCAACGTGGAAACACAGAGACATGAATTCTGTGCTGTGTAACACAGATAAAGCTATGGGAGATGCCTGAATTCAGCTCTGTACCCTCCATCCCCAGGACGGGTCTCAAACTTACAGAGTCTCCCAACTTAAACAGTCACTACGCTTCTGTATTTTTGAAACATTATTGCTACTTTCGCAAATACTAAGAAATACATCCTGATATGGAACAACAGCTCTCTACAAGGCAGCCCGGCTATAAACAGCAGGTCAAGGTTTGCATGTGGACACGTTTTCAGCTCCTTCAGGTAGAGACCAAGGAGCAGGGTAGCTGGATCACACAGTAAGAGAATGTTTTGCTTTGTAAAAAAAAAAAAAAAAAAAGCCACCCAACTGTCTTTCAAAGTGGCTGCACCATTTTGGATTCCCACCAGTGACGAATGAGAGTTCCTGTGGCGCGACATCCTTGTCTGTGTCTGGTGTCCTCAGGGTTCCAGGGTTTGGCCATTTGAATAGTTGCGCGGTGGAATCCTGTTGTTGTTTTAATTTGCATTTATTGATACATATAATGTGAAACGTCTTTCCACGTGCTTATTTGCCATCTGTATGTCTTCCTTGGTGAAGTGTTTGTTAACATCCTTGGCCCATTTTTAAATCACATTGTATGGTTCCTTACTGTTGAGTTTCAATGAGCCAGGGTGGGACAGCTTGCGGAAGTGTTCTTGCTGCCCATTATGCCAACTCCAATGACTCTGTGACATGGGAGTCCGGGGCCAGAGATCATATGGCAAGAGAAATGCATCTTATGACATCTAGCGCTGGCAGCACGGGGGTCATGGAGCAGAAGAAAGGTTTGAAATGGATAGAACCAGAAGCTGATCTGTGGGAAATTCTTCTCAACATTAATCATGTAACGTTGCAAACAGAGAGTGCGGTTCTCATCAATGCCTGAGCAAATAGAAGTTGTCTCCTGTAAGCGTACAGTCAGTAGTGCAACACATGCCATTGCAAATGCACCATGCATTTGTGTACGGAAACCCAACAAAATACACTCTATCTGAATACGTCCCTGTGTTTGTGAGGTGCAAGTCTGTAGCTTTAGAATAAACAGTGAGTGCATCTATGTGTGGAGTTGCGTATTTTATGCATCCCAACTGTCAACAATTAAAACAGACTTTAACCAGCTGTGCTAAAGGAAGACTCGGTTACTCTTCCCCTCTCTCTATAGAAAATATTGCAAACTGTGGTCCAATGAAGAAGCACTTCACAGAGTAGGCGGCCAAAATGTAGGAATTAAAATATTTTGAAGGTGTGTCAGGCAGTTAATGAGTGAAAACATTACGCTTTTTAAGATTTTTGTGATACTTCCAGATTCCTAAATTTTGCTTTCTCATTCTAAATACTCATTTTCATTTTGCATCTATAAGTTTTATTCTCTTTTTTAGAAAGAACCTGAAAAATTGGACATGCTTCAGGCCACAGAACCTGGACCTTCCCCTGGCCCCTTTTATTCCCCGGAACAAGACTTGACTACAATGCAGATTGGAAAGAAACTAATGAACCTAGAGGTACAGCTGTGCAAGGAATTACCACCTATTGTCCAGATTTTGCAGCAGCTCATTTTCTAGATGGTGCTGCGCTCCTTTTGAACATCTGCGTCGATTAAGAGAAGATAAAGTAATAATGTCCCAGTGAATACATCCCTCTGTGGTGCACACAGCAGGGCCCTGGGCCATACTGCTGCCTGCCGGCAGCCCCATTCAGGTGTTGGTGAGTCTGGGGGAGGGACAGGGCAGTGGCCGGACCTCAGGGTCCACCAGGTCCTGTTGACACACATACTCGACCACATTTCACCATCTGAGCAGGAATAGAGACTCTCCTTGCATGGTGACACAGGGGAACCATGTTCTACTCCCCTCCTACAACTGCTTGATCTCCTTCTCCTGGGACTGGCGATGTTGGTCAAATCCCCTTCCCCCGGGGCGCTCTCATCAGCTGGGCCAAACAGGAGTTGGAGAAGGCACAAAGGGCTGTTCCCGGGACTGCAGTCCACTGCCCTGCCTCTGCTCTCTTACAGACACTGTATTCATCGGGGTTCTCCTGAGAAACAGAGCCAACAGAATGTGTGTGTTTGTGCGTGTGTGTGTACATATATACACACATACACATACAGAGAGAAAGAGAAAGAAGAGGAGGTGCGTCATGATGAGGAATTGGGTCATCCAATCATGAAAGCTGAGAAATCCCTAGATCTGCAGTCCGCAAGCTGGAGAGCTGGGAAGGTAGGGGTGTAACCCCATTCCAAGTCTAAAGGTCTAAGAACCAGGATTGCCAGTGGTGTAGCTCCAATCAGGGAGCACCAGCAGGCTGAAGCCCCAAGGAGAACTGATGCTTCCGTTCAAGTCCAAAGGCTAGAGGAGACCAAGAAAACCAAGGGCCCAGCTTGGTACACCAGGCAGGAGGAGTTCCCTCTGACTCAGCCTTTTTGTTCTCCTCATAGTCTTCAGTTCATCAGTGAGCCCCACCTAGATTGGGAGGACAATCTTCTCAGTCCACTGATTCAGATCTTACTCTTGTCCAGAAATGCCCTCACAGGCACCCCCAGAACAGTGTTTGACCAAGTGTCTGGGCACCTCACGGCTCAGTCAAGTTGACATGAAATTAACCAATCTAAACGCTAAAGCAGCACGAAATCCAACACCCCTTGTGTGATTCTCAGAATTAGTTCTCCCTTCTCCACCACCACATCCATCTTTTGATCAACTTCTAGATCAATGGCACTGCTCAGTTTATTCGCATAATCAGAAACCACCCACAGAGCACTGGCCAGCTGCCCAAATCCTGTGCAATCCTCATGTCGCTTTGAGGAGTTTGCATTTTCCCCCTTGGACAGAAGGGAGCCTGTCTCCTGCGGCTGCCATAATGGGATGTCACAGACTGAGTGTTTAAGAGGGCCTTAAACAACAGACATTCAATCCTCACAGTTCTAGAGACTGGAAGTCCAAGTGGCTTGAAGAAAGCCACCTTCTTGCTAACCTCACATGTGGAGAGAGAAAGGGCAAGTTCTCTGGTCTCTACTAAGGGCATGAATCCCAACATGGGGGACCCACCCTCATGACCCCCTTTAAACAAAATTACCTGCCAAAGACCCCACCTCCAAATTCCATCACATTAGAGCTTCAACATGTCAATTTGGGGGAGAACAATTCAGTCCCGTGGAGGATTTAAGTTGAGAAAGGGGATGGACAGTCTGGGTTTCCACTGTGATGTCCAAAGAGAGAAATCTTGGAAAGGAAGACTTGTCAGGGGGCTCAGGATGGGGAGCTGAGGAGTTGGAGGGGGGATCACAGAGATATTTAGAAAAAGAATACCCAAAGTCTTTAGTGGCCAATTAAAAGTTTGACATGATGTATGTGTACGTATGCGTGTCGGTGGGGTAGTAAAGAAAGATAATCAAGGCCAAACTTTCACAGAATTTCACAGGATACAAGTTAGGAGTTTGTTTCACTGTTTTTGTTGTAACCATACCTAGTTGTGCTGTGTGTCTTGGAACAAAATACTAACCCTCTCTGGGACTTGGTTTCTTCATTTGCATATTTAAAGATAGGAAGGGCCTCCCTGGTTGCCTGCAAGTCTAGGATTGCACAACCCCGAATCTAATAGCACTGGTTCCAGGAAGAATGCAAAGGAAAGTAAATCGTAGTCAGCGCAGAACATCGGGCCCCAGGAACATGTTATATGTTACCAGGCTTACAAAAGAACGTCTTCTTAAAGGGGTATTGGCATTAAAAACAGCTTTAAAAATAGGCCAGTGATATATTAGTTTATTACAACTACATCAATTTCAAAATCAAATTTTGCTTTGAAATCCTCCCTCTTCGTACCTCTGTGGTGCAGGCAGAAGGCCCAGGCAAGCCGCTCGCTGGGGGCTGTGCGAAGTCTGTGCCTCTTTGGGGAACTGACCAGTGGGCTGGCGTAGGGCTGTGTCTGGCATTCCCACTGCGGGCTGAGATTTTGTATTGTACATGCCAGGTGAGTTTCTGAGTCCGGAAGGACCTCTCGGAATTAGAAAACCCTTTGGTTCACAAAAGCTACTTTGAGTGATTTGGCTTTAGGATCCACGTCATGGGGTCTTCATCACCCCCTAAATTCGTTGTCGTTCTGATCAATTCTCTTGAAGTTAACCCAGGATCCGCAGACGAGGTGGCATAAATGTAGGCCAAGTTCACTGTGTATAATTTATTTGGTGTCAAGAAAATAAATCATCCCATAGCAGAATTTATACAAAGTGCATGAGTCATACTCGCAAACTTGTGCTTTTAATTGCAAATGTGCTGTTGGCAACGCAAGATATGGGTGACTGGACGGCTAGTGCTACCTTCCAACCTGGGCTGGAGGGGGGGTAACCCCATGTGACACAAAGCGCACACTGAGATGGCATCCCTGGGCCACGGGGCACAGGTGTTAGGTGGAGCTCAAATCCCAAGGCTGGGCGAGGTAAACATGCCGTGCAGGGTAGCTTGTGGGTTTGCATGAGTCCCGCCCCTCGCAGACAACCCCTTTCCATCCCAGTCTTTTCTGATGTGGCTTCTCGCTCAGAGCCAGGTTACCAGTTATCTCATGAGCAGCTTAGCTACAGCATGCAGCTAAGAATTCTCAGAGTAAGCTGGACCAGGGGAGCCTTTCAGAAGGCCCTGGAAGACCCTGAGAACGGAATCTTGAACTTGACCTCACAGATGGTGCTTGCAAGTCCGCAGGGAATCCCCTCCCAAGACGCAGGGAGCAGCAGGAGGGAGCGAAACAGCAGGAGCCCCCCTCCTCGGACAGACTCTGGCCGCTCCCGTTCACCTGACTTCATCCCAGGTGAAAACGGCCACAGTTCTGGATGCCATGTGAGAGCTGCTGTGTCCTGCTGTCATGGAGGTTTTGCAGATGCTACGTCACCAGACCTAATCCTCACCGCTCTCCTACGAGGTGGCCTGTGCTGTGCTCACTGTCAGTGATGTCCCCACGATCAAAGGATGAAACGGCTCATTCAAGGACTAGAAAGGGGTGGAAAGGGAGTCCAGCCAGGTCAGCTGGACCCCAAGCCCTGTGCTGTTCCCTCCAGGCTGCACCGGCCCGTCCTTCATGACTGGCTCAAGCTCTCCCCTGAGGGGCTTCATCCCGAGCTGAGCGGCATGTGGTGACCTCCTTGCTTAAGGCATTTCCATGCCTTGGCCCAGCTCTGAGGGGCCGCTGTCCGGTTTCCCAACTGGGCAAGGAGTCAGATCACTCAGTCAAGGCAGATTTCTCCTCACTTCTGGTTCAACTTGGCCTAAAGGAGTAAGAAATAGTAACAAAAAGGGAATTTATGAAAGCGTTCTCAAGAAAAAGCCATGAACTTAGCCGCCCAGCGTGGCAGGTGTCTTGGGTGTTTTATGGGAGTCATGTGACATGTCACCCAGTCATCCCCCAGACACGTCCACTTCAGAACAATCCCTGCTTGAAAAAGGAACCACTGCGAACCACAGTCTGCACCCCAAATGCTGCATGGCCAAGAGAACTGAAAAGAGCTGAGAAAATTGTATTGTGTTTTGAAAAAACAGCCAAGAACATAGGCTCTCTCTGATGTTACAGGCAGCAGCCACAGATTTCATCAGAGGATAAATCACTCTGCAGCAGCTGTGGGCTGCTAGCGGGGTCCAGGGCACAGGGGCTGACTCATGAAAAGACCAAAATAGGAGTTAAAAACCCCCCAGGTCCCGTGGTGCCCTCACTACTCGCTGATGGCGGGGTCTGCGGCCTACATTCCATGACTTCAGTTCTCCTTTTTATTTTCAAGTTATTGGATGGAGACAGGGGAGGACACCTCTCGCTCCCTCTGCCACCCAGGAAAAAAAGCTGCTTTCCTGGCTTCCTCGCTTCCTTTCCAGCCTGGAACAGAACACAGCAAGGAACAGAGCTGAGAGGCAGAACCAGCAAGTCTTTCCCTCCAGGGGCCTTTGCTCCAGATTTAATTTATGAGATGGGGGCAAAGCAGGGAACATTTTTAGGCCACGTTTGCGATTTGCCTCCTTCTCTAGATGAGACGCGGCAGGCCTGCAGGGTTTCTCAGAGGCTGAGGCGTTCTTGCCCTGCTGCTGCAGGATGGCGGTTCTCCTGCCCAGGACCTGGAGACGCCCAGCCTCCTGCCTCCCCAACAAGGTGTCTGTCCTCTGTCCGACCTTCCATATGCCTGCTGGGCGTGGGGATGATGTCAAACCACCTCCGACTTCCTCCCGCACGCGGGTTCAGGTGGAGCAAAAGGCAGCCCCCAGGCAGGAGGGTCAAGGATGGAGAAGGAGCAAAGACGGGGCCGGGAAAAATGACTCTGCTCGGGGCCGCCGGCGGGGGAGGGTGCTTCACACACAGATCGAGATCCCGACTGCGCCCAGAAACGGCCCAGCAGAGGGGCTGGGGCCCAACAAATGGGATGAAAACAAAGAAAACCAACCAGCCGACAAAACCCCAGCCCTGTCCCTGGTGTCTGAGGGTATGTGACCAGCCGTGGGCGAGAGGCCGGGAGCCCACGGTGAGGTGGGGTGGGAGCCGACATCCACCCCAGCCCATCACCTTCCTCCGCAGTGTCTCATGCACCAAACTCGGTGCTGCGTTCGTGTCACCTCATTTAACCCCTAGGATCTCCCGGATTTAACAAACCTGAGAAATGGGCATTGCACCCAATTCACAGATAAGGAAACCGAAACTCAGGAGCCTGAATGGATGAGCCAAGGTCACAGAGCCACCACGTGGTCCATGGGGCGGAAGGGCCGCCTGGTGACCCCGGGCCAGCTGTCCTGGGTCTCGTGCCTTTGTCCACGTGGCTTCGTTGGGTGGAGTGTCTTTCCTTCCCATGTAAACCCCGTCAATCTTGCAAGACGCCTCAGTATTTGCTGCCCCTTTCATCAACCCAGGGAGCACTGTGCACGCCCTCTGCACCCCTAGCAAGCATCTGTCACTGCTCCTTGGGCCTTTCCGAGCCCTGGCTTGTCTGCAAGGCTGTCTCCCGACTCGCCCGTGGGCTGTTGGAGCACAGGGGTCTGAGTCATGTCCGGACCTCAGCAGAAGCAGAGCTTCTGGAAGCATTTCTGAGTATCCTTCCCCCACGCTGTCCCCTGCATCACACTGGACAGCAAGAGAGCGACACCACGCAAAACCAGGGCCACACGAAAGGCTCCTTACACGCGGCAGCCCAGACAGGTGTCCAGTCCTGCCGGGGGGGCGTTTCCAACACCACTTTCAAGGGCCAAGGGCTTGCTTCCTTACCCTCGAGTTCCTGCTATGTGACTTCACTTGTGTGAGCTGAATGGGCTGAAAGAAAACTGAGTCCTTCCCGGATTCAGAGAGATGTGGAAATTTCTTTATCGATAGTGAGAATGCCATTGCGTGGCTGCGTTTTTTCCTGGTTGAACACGTCCTGCTCAGATTAGCTGTAAGGATTTTAGCACTGACTGCATCGTCCATCAGAGATGGGAAGGTGACCCCAGCAAACCAGCCCGCGCTGGAGAGCTGGAGAGAACTTGGATTAAACGAAGGGAATGTCATGCTGTTTCCTGAGCCCCTTTCCAGCCTGAAGCGCCATTGCCTGGGTGGAAACCGTGTTCAGCACAGACCCGTCTTCGCCTTCGGATGTGGCTTTCCCGCGAAGCTGTACTGACCATGAACTTCAAGAGAGATCCACGACTGTGGCTGATCACTTTCAGTGCTCATCGGTTGTCAAGACTCCTGACAAAATGCTCAGAAATAGAAACCGCATCGGCTGCCTGTGCAGACGTGCTCAGCCCTTGGCGTGTGTGAGTTTGCTCCCCGTACCCGCGCCCTTCCCGTCTGCTCGGGGGACTCAGAGAGCAGGCATGGCCGTTCCAGGCCACCGGAGGAAGAGCAGCAACCATTTCCTCCAGGATTAAAGATTTCCTCTGCTTCAGGCGAGGCCAGAGGTGAACATGTGCCCGTGTGAGTGCGTACCCGGGGATCCCCGAGGCAACCAGGTGAAGCTGGCTTTCCAATGGCTGTAATTCACCAGTCCAGCTGCAGAATGAATCACACAACGTGACTGCACCGCAGCAGCTGAGACCATTAACGTTCAAATTGGCAGCCTTCGACTTCTTACTGGGGGAGGAAAGGGAGCCAAGTTCGAAACAATTGCAGTTCATCACTTTTAAAAGGCATGCAGGTTGCGGGGAACGTACCTGGGCGCGCTCTGGTAGCAGCAGCTCCCCCCCACCATGCCTTCCGAAGCTCTCCGCGCTCTGCAAGGTGGATCACGGGAAGGTGGGAGTGGGGACCAAGCGGAAATCAGTTTGCCCTTTCAGGACTCAAATTCTCCATTGATCAAGGGGAAACCCCACTCTATTCCAGAAGTTAATGTAAGAAGTTTGAACCCAAGACTTTCCGAGAGCAACTGATCGAGGCATTAGGAATCCCAAACCTTGTATAACCTTCTGAATTTGCAACAAAGGCCTGGTTTCAGTTCTGTTTGTTTGTTTTCTGAGGGGGAGGTAATTAGGTTTCCTCATTGATCTCCTCTTGGAGGAGGTATCGGGGATTGAACCCAGGATCTCTTGGGTGCTGAGCATGCGCCCTACCATGTGAGCTATGCCCTTCCCCCCTGGTTTCAGTTCTGAAAGCAGGTGGGACCGCAGATTGTTAACTATTGGTGGCCAGTAGCAAAAACGGAAAAATGTGTACATATACTCATATGTATTTATATATATATATATATGTGCGTACATATATGAACACACGTACACATAATCCACACAGTCACGCAGATTTACAAATAATCTATGTTAATAGCAGTGCGTGCCTTTTACCGTGAACATATTCATGCAGGAGGGAAATACTGGGAGCCTGCTCCTGCTGTGTCCCTGTGCCAGAGGAGAAGAGGGACATAAATGAATAGATGAGAAGCAGACTTTAATTCTCACTGACTGTCACTGACTGGAATTCAACTAGGACATTTCATAATTCTTTGGGAATTTCCTTGTAAGGACCAGGGACTGGATTTATCAAAAAAAAAAAAGAAATGCTGAGAACATATACTTGGAATTCCATGACGACGCTTGTGGATGACACGTCTCACTGAAACACTTGGTCCTACAAATCATTTCTCCAGGATGTTTATTCTCATGTGACCAGCCATGGGTGGAAGGGTCTGTTTGGGCAGTGAGATGTTCCTGGATGACACCACTCAGGGGGACCATAGCTGCCTCGAGGGAGCCCCGACGCTCCACAGAGCTCCAGGTCCTCCCAGGGACACTGGGTCAAGCACAGAGGGTGCGGGGTGGGTGCCTAGCAAGTTGACTGGAGAGAGGAGCGTGGGTGGGAATCCACTGCCCTCTACAATCCCTGGAGCAGCTACACTTTTATTTATTTTATATAACTGGCTTTCCAATGGTTGGTCTTTTGAAAAAAGGAATTTCACATTTTAACTAACTGGGAGGAATTTCGGAATCCACTGGGCTAGGTGGTTTTGTAAGCCTGCAAGCTTAAAACACTCTTACTGTTTCCGTCTAAGTATTTCCCCTAGATATTCTGGCTTCCTTAAAGCATCACAATGAAAAGAACTGGGATTTTAAAAGCATCTTAATGTGCTTTGAGAGGGAAGGTCCTAACTGGCATTGAATGCTGTCATTTGGGAGAGCTGCAGGTGTAGGGATGAAATATTTTGAAACCTAATGACCTACGTCAACACTCAGAGTGAGGATGCATCTGTCACTTTTTCAGGGTCTCCTTTCCCATCTGCACTTGCCAGAAATTTCTAGTATCATTTTGTTCTGACCACCAAGTTTCATCACTTTCTCCCTAGACTTCCCTATCTTTTTAATGGTCATATTGACAAACGGTGCATTTCCACAGTCACTTCATCGTCTGTGAGGTATATCTAAAGGTGCCCTCTTATTTAACCTTCCAACCCATCAAAGGAAGTATCAACCACGTCTGCCACTCCTCCTCCAAAATTATCTCCTTAAGGATGAAAAAATTAAATCGAGAGAAAAGAGAATTTGCTGGAACAGATATTAGACTTTTTTCCATTGCAAATTATCTTTACTAACCGGCTGTCTGGGAACTGCTCCAACCTGACGTGAGGTTTTCTTTGATAACGCCCTGTTCCTAAGCAACGTGACTGGGCGAGCCCACGTGCAGGAGTGGTCAGCTAACATCTGTGACTCCAACCAGCCCATCTCTTTTGTTGGGTGTGCATCTATTTGTTTTGTTTAATATCCACTTTTCGGGCAGACTTTTTAGAGAGTGCAACTGAAAGTGATGCTCCCAGCATCTCACTATCGAAGCCTGAAGTGTCCACGGTCCATGGATTTTGTTCACTATCAATGCTGCCCATCAACAGTAATGGAGATTTTATTTTAATGGCATTTACTGAATACATACTGTAGGTCAGGCTTTGGGAGGCTTATGTCATTCAATGTTCACAGAGGTTGTGAGCCTTGAGACAGCTTCGAGACAGACCTCGTCATTCCTACTTTAAAGATGAGATCAATGAAGCTTAAAGGAACTAATTTGACCAAATTCCCATAGCAAGTAGACCGAACCCAGATGCAAACTCAGACCTATATGATTCCAAACCATTGTTGTATTCACTTCCCTAGACCTTTGGAAGCTCACAATGGGGCTCAGTTTACACGGAGATCCACTCCGTGAAAGCAGTCACGAAGGTCCTATTAATTAACTGTCAATACTGAGCGCATGTGCATTTGGACTTTGAGTTCTAAGAAAATTGTGTACAGTTCTCCCCTCCCTTTAAGTAAAGAGAAAACCCCTATAGTTTTTTCTGGTTGTATTTATTCATTTTGTTTTGTTATATAGCCATTTGTCTTCTTTATGGGTTGAGTTTGCAAATAAATCCTTCACTGCAAAAAATCCTTTTATCATTTTACATTCTCAGATCCTGAAGGCACCCGTGTTTTGACTCCGTAGGGAGGCTGGGAGAGAACTTCCCAGCTGTATTACTCTCTCACCAGACGTTCAGGAAAAGAATTCCTCTCTGAACAATTTGCAAGGTCTCCCAAATAGTCCAGCATCTTCCTTTTAAAAAATGTTTAAATTATTTTTTTATAGAATCCTCATATTTTAAAAGGCTCAATTCCTCCTTAAAAAGAACCTTCCAGGTACTCTATTTTTATTTCCAAATTATTTCCAACAATTTCCAATTGTTGATTTCCTCATTTATTATGAAATTCCTGCTACAAATTGTCTCTGAAAATCACTATCTTCTATTTCCCCCTTCTTTACAAAATACCCCCTAATCCTACAATCCTATAATAACGTTTTTGAGCTGGCAAAGCAAGACCTGTTAGTTAGTCAGGAAATCAGTTTAGCAGATTGCAACCCACTTTTTCTCTTTTTTATAAGTAGCCTGTAATACAGAATGGAACAGAAACTAGGAGTGTGTCATCCACGGCATTAGTTCTCAACCAGGGGTGTTTTTCCCCAATGGAACACTGGCGATGTCTGGAGACACCTGTGGTTGTCAAGCTGTGAAGGGTTGGCGCTAATGGCATCTTGTTGGTGGAGGCCAGGGATGCTGCAAAACATCCCCCAGTGCACAGGACGCCCACATCAGGAGAATGGTCCAGCCCAAATGGCAACAGCGCTGGGACTGACTCTGATCTATTGTGAGAGTGAGTACTGTTGCATGAAACTTGTGTTCTGTGATTGCGTGTCTGCGCGTGAATGTGCACATACGGGCTGCAGTGGAAAATTATAAATGGGTTCTAACTTGTGATAAACTCTAAAAAGTTTGACAAATGCTGTTTTAAGACATGGATGGATACCCATCTCTCTTGCTCGAACAAAGGCTCCAGAGCAGGGCTCACCTGGGGACGGCCGGGGGTGGGAGTAAAAGCGAAGCCTCCTCATTGAACCGTCCAGGTTTGCATCCCCAGGTGAGGCCGGGCGCAGGCCACCTGCCTCCTCAGGCCTGCCGCTCTTCGTCACTGGGGTACAACCACACCTCATCACTGGCTGTCGGTAAGGATGGAAGGAGGCAACGCTGGCACCTGCCTGGGGCTCACAGACAGAAACTGCTCGTAAAACGCTGGCTACTCTGCTCTCAAATGCTGCCCATTGGCCACTTCCTTCTCTGTAAGTTCAGCCAGGTGACTTCAACTGTCTGTGGCTTATCAGTTTATTCATTAATAAGTTAGCAAGGAGAATGCCTAACCTCAGGCGGATTTAGGGCGAGTTATGTGAAACAAGTCATGTGACAAAGCAACGCGTGCAGACACGCCCCGCTCAGTAGATGCCAGTCCTCACCCTTCTCTGAGTAATAAGCATCTGACAAAGCGCGGACGCCTGGTAGGTGTTCTGGAAGCAAATAACCTTGTCTGAAACTTCTAAATTGCTGACCTATGATTCCTACCGCAACGTGTAGGCCGCCATTACCAGTGGGGGGTGAAAAGGCACCGGAAGGAGAGAAGGACGTGTGACCCAGGGCCCTCCTCTCCCGTGTGGCCGACAGCCTGGTGCGCGCCCGGGACGCTGAATTCCGGGCCCTAAGGTGCCTCTCCGTGTTCATCCTGTTTGCCTTCACCGTAAAGCACTATGGAAGGCAGAGCGGGAGTGACCGCTCTCTTTTTACAGAGGCGGGAACTCCGACAGGTCAAGCAGGAAAGAATAAAGGAAAGGACCGCATGGGCTCTGGCCCAGGCGTGGCGCTGCTCTCCCTTCTCACGGGCGGTGGTCATCCCCAGTCCCTCCATGATGGGCCCCAAGGTCCCTTTGACTTTTTAAATGATTCTGACTAAAGACGCTCTGAGACTTTCCCCAAGTGAAACGGCTACCGAGCAGGGAGCCAGACCTGGGACGTTGGTGGCTGAAGCCAGGCTCTTCCTGGACACCCACGTGTGCCCCACTCAACTACAGGGCTCTTGCAAAATGCTTCAGTAGAACTCACTCACATTTTCCCTCTTAAGAAAGATGAAATTTTTCGTGCAAGATGGTGCTTTGGGAAGAGGGAGGCAACCGCGTCAACAAGCACTCACCAAGTGGTTCCTGACTGAAAGACGGAGGCTTTTGGCCACGGCCGGCCCTTGACCAGCGTGCTTCTTACGGATCACATCAGAATTGGATCCACAAGCTCTTAGCTGTGTCATTTGACAAAAGCACATTCTTAACTTTTGAGACAGCAGCTTGATTTCATGATGACAAAACCGATAAGATTTAAAACAGCTGAATTTTGACACTTCTCCTTCTGTCATCCAGGTGGCCTTGGCAGCTCGGGGCCTGTGCTTTCAACAAAGCCTTGGTCCTCTTCTCGAAGAGCATGTTATGACGTTGCACGACTCCTGACGCTTCCATAGGAGTGACTGACCCAGGCCCATTCCGGAGACACTCTCGCACCTCAAAGTAGCTGCTCTGGAGGTCCCAGCCTCTCCGTGAAGCAGCAGGAAGCACATATAATTAACTTGTCTTCAACAGTGCTGGTCATCCTTCAATCGGTTTAAATCTTCGAAACGCTCCCATCGTGCACAGCGTAAGGACGAGCCCCTGGCTGGGGCTCGGTCCCCTGCCCTTCTCACAGGCCTTCCGCCACCGCGGTCCTGGCCGTCCTGCCCTCTGTGTCCAACGGCCCTGCTCTTTCATACCCTGCTCGGGACACGAGAGTCCCCCGGTCGGGAGCGCCCTTCCCGCTTCTCCATCTCGGGAACACCTTGGCGCCCCTTCAACAGGCTACGTATTTCCTCCTCCAGTGAGCAAAGTGAACCCCGTGGCTCTGGTGAGCTGAAAGCGACCCTTGTTATCCCTTTTATAAATGCCACCCTGCACTGTGGCTTTCATGCCTGTGCCTGTCTTCTTCACCGAGCTGTGACCTCCCAGAGCACGTGGACCGCGTTTGTTGTGTTCAACACTCTGGTCCCAGCACTTGGCGATAGTTACTCAGCTCAATGTTATCTCCTCCGTTAGATCGTGCGCTCCGTCAAGACCAGGGTCAGACCTGCCGTGTTTTCTTGCATGGCCGGTAAGCAGTGCCTAATTAGTATTATCAGCTCTGTGACTAGCACGAGTTTCTAGAGGATGAAAGACTTTCTCAGTGATAAGCGTGTCCACCAGCACTGAGCACGGTGCCTAACACAGAATGGGTGTCTGTAAACGCCTGGAGCGGCGGAGTGAAGGAAGAGTGAGCCCTGTTACAATCCCAGCTCAGTCCTGGCCAGACTCTACCTTGGCCAGATCTGTCAAGCACTCCTCACTAAACAATGAACCCAGGCTTGCCGGCCGCCCTGGAGCCCACAAATGGTTCAACTTGGCTTGACTTATGCTCTGGGGTGCTAAGAATTTCTTCCACACGAACATCATGTCCCAGGGTGAACTTCAGGGACTGATTGAACGGGCAGCAGACGGGCGGCCTGGCCTTCTAGAACGTGTTCAAGGCACTTTCTGGGGACAATGCAATCTTCCCATCTTAATTTCGCCACCATCGTGCAAAGCTAAAGCATGGTTCCACGGGGATGAAAATCGGTGGGGCGCATTTCACTCTGTCAGCTGTGCACCCTTGCATCAAACCTGCCAGAACTGGCATCTTCAAAAGCTGAGTCTCTATATGCTATGATGTTGGCCTGTTCTTTTCTCTTTTAGATTTTAACTGGTGGAGATGCCTTTGTATTACAATTCTTACATCAGCATTTCTCAAAACATGGTCCTGGGACATGTGCCCTCAAGGTGACCTGGAGAGAGTGAACTCTTAGGTCAAATAAATTTGGGAATTTAAAGTCTCTGCAGAGCCTTGCAGCCAGTTATCTGTCTAACTTTGCTTCACCCAGCATTTTCCCAACTCACTGTTTTAATACCTGTATCTGGAGAAGGCACTTGGGGAAGCAATGCTTCAGATAGAGGTCAGCAAACTCTTTCCATGGAGGGTCAGCTAGCAATATTCCAGGCTTCATGGTCCACGGAGGGCCTCTGTCTCATAGTCTTCCTTTGTTTTGTTTTAGTTTTTTACAACCCTTTAAAAATGTGAAAACCATTCTTAGCTCATGGTTTGTACAAAAATAGGCAAGGGCTGGATTTGGCTACAGGCGGCATTTTGCCGATTCCCGCTCTAGAATGTTTTTCTCCCTGACAACCAGTTTCCAGGGTGAACTTGGGCTCCAGCAAGCTTCTAGGAGCACCAAGTTTGAAATACCCTTGGTGGTCTTTCCCGCTCCCCCTTTTGGAAATCTATGGAAATTGCTGGTTCTCATAATGGCGTTTCCTTGGCACTCTGAGGGCAAAAACTAAGTAACAGTAAGTATTATTATAAGACTTCAAATAGCATTTTGATCCCTCCCTGAGTGTCCAGCATCTGCAAAGGGGCTCTACCTGTGTTAGCACAACCACCTCGTGGGCAGAGGCTGACACAGGTGGTGTGCAGACCCAGATGTCCAGTCACACACTCTGCCTGGCTGCACAGTCCAGCGCAAGGCTAACTAGCCATGCATGGACTGTGACCCGTTCTACCCAGTTTTGCAGAAACCCTGGCACACAGGGTAGTGAGCCGCACACCGAGGCCACCTGCTCAAAGTGCCACCCTGGCTGCTGAGCAGCTGTTCCCACCAGCCCTGGCTGTGGGGTTTCCCCAGAGAGCCCTGTTTGATGAAGGGCTCTGGAATCAAAAAAATCTTATTTCCATCAAAACACTATAAGTGTGATCTGGGATATGTAAATACATCTCTTTAAATACATCTCTTTAAACCTCAATCTTTTGACCCAAAATGTGGTGTCATCATTGCTGAGAGGGGCCAAGAGGTCAGGCAGGAAAAGGTGTGTGTCCCCTGGACACAGAGGGGCATGAGAGGGCCCTCTCCCTCCCCATCAACAGCCCCCTCGGGATCACCTCTTTGCTGCCAAAGACCCGGAGCTGAAAGAGACACGGCCCTTGGTCTGCCCCATCTTCCAAGACAGCTGCACTTAAAAAGGACATTTTAAAAAAAATGTATGTGCAAGGCTGGGGGAGCACAGGGGTGGGAGTGATTAATTCTAGCCAAGGTGCTGGGCAAGACTTCACAGAGAGCTTTGAGCTAGAACCCTGGGGGAGTAAAGGAACACCTGACCGGCTGCAGAACAGAGGAAAACCAGTCCTGGGCAGAGACAGCAGCAGGAGCAGTGGTGTCGATGGCTGAGAGAGACAGGTGACAGTGGACACAGAAGCCTGGAACTCAAGAGTGTGTAATGAAGGGGCAGGAACGGGGGCCATGCGTGTGCTCGGGAGGTACATTCCTGGTCGGGCTCCGGTGCAATTTTTGTCAAAAAAAATAATAGAGGTTTTTTTCCCATGTTTCTTCCTAAGAAGACACGATTGACGCCTGACCTGTGAAGCCACTGAGACCAGGCGCCTTCTCCACACTCTCTTCTCTGTATCCACAAGCTCATTCCTCAGTCTGCCCCTGGAACCAACGAAGCCATGAACAATGCTGTCCACCAAAAGAGGTGTCGCCAATGGTGTCCAAGTTCCGCCTCCCCTTTAGAGCGTAACCCCCTGCGACAGGTCCTGACTTTCTCATCTCTGTGTCCCACGATGTGTAGAACCCTTGCCTTGCACACCTGCCATGCATGCTCAGCCTCCAAACTTGTTTGTTGAAAATAAATCTAATTACAGGTGAAACTCTAATAATAGCATTCTGGATTTTCTCATCAAAGACACCTTGGATAGAGCCTACTACTGAATTCTGCGTTTCTGAGCTGTAGTAAGGATATTTGCCTCGTCCTCCGCTCGACTCTTCCATTAAAAACTTATTTTATTTAAAGTTCAAGGCAACCCTGTTTTCCTCCTTGCACAGGTGAAAAAAAAAGTCATCTTTAGATTGATGAATATGCCTAAAGCCACACCGCTGGTTCAGGGAAGAATGAATGAGACCACAGCACCTTTCAGGGGACCGACGCTTACACGCAGAACACAATAAACACGTGTAACCAAGACTGAAATTCAAACAACAAAGCAAATACGAATTCGGACCTTTTCGCCCTGTGATCCCACCCATAGGCTGACATATATCCATCTCCCCTTCAGATGCACACACACACAGGGTTCAGAATACACCCTTTTGTTGTGATGATGCAGAAGGCGAAGAAAGATGATCTCGCAGTGCTCATTTTCCGGCAGAAGCACAGAGGGATGGACCCCTTCGTGCTCATTCCTGCTCCTCCAGCACCGGGGAGAGAACGGGCTCCCTCTGGACCCAATCCTCCAGTCTCCGTCCCTGACCTGCACTGAGTCTGCCATTCCTAATGAGGTCCCTGGCATTGTTGCATCATTTTCCAATTACAAAGAACCCTACAGACCCGGGACATCCCAAGGGTCACTTGGTCCTGACCACTCCTTCATGTCTTAAACTGCTCTGGGTGGTGGGGTGGGGGTTAGTGATCCTTGGTTTTGCCCAATAATCTGAGAGTCTTTGTGCAAACCCTTCAGAAGCCCTCCCCGGGCGAGACCAGTCTGAACTGAGGGAAGAAAGGCCGCAGGCTCTCCCTCCAAGACGAGGGTACAGCTCGGATGAGGGGACACAGGGCCCAGGTTATTAATAGCACTGCTCCAAGGTCCCATACATCGTAATAAATGCCCCTGTCGTGTGTTTACCCGCACCAGACAACAACCAACGGTCAGATAAATGAGGTTGGCGCCGGCAAGATTTATGATACCCTTCTGTGCTTAGCACTGTTTAATCAGGAAGTTAACATATTACGGTGTAAAATCCTTTACAAGCATGTACAAACAGAGAACACCATTAATGCCTCACCAGGCCGGGGGTCAGAAAGCCCAGGTTTTCAGGAGACACAGCCCTGAACGGACACAGGGAGCCTCTCATGGGCCGGCCGGCCGGCCCGCCAACAGCATTCACAAACACAATCGGGGTTCATTTTGTTTTTTCCTTTGTATTTCTTTTTCCTTACTGACTGTTTTGCCCTTTTCATTTATTTATTTTTTCCTTTCTAAGATTCTTGTTTTTAAAAAAGCAAAGTGACACATGACATTGATTCTTGGAGCCCCTCACCACTCCCACCCCGGGAGAGCCAGGCATCAGGGAAGGTAAATTAGGGTCGGGGTGGGGGTGATGGAGGCCGGTCCCGGCTCCAGAGTGTTTGGACAAGGCCAGGAGCCTGTGGGGGGATCAGCATGAGGCATCGCACCTGGAGGAGGAGACCCGCGGCTCCAGCCCCGGTGCCAGAAGCCTGGCTCCACGAAGTCTAGCCAACATCTGGAATGGATATCGAGACGCAGGCGGCCCTCGCTGGCACGCAGCTCTACCTTTGTACTTTTCGTTGCAAATTGAAAAGCAAAACAGACATCAAGGATATATTTATATAACTGTCTTCAAGTTGCATTTTCTACTCCCATCTGCTGCGCATGATAAGTTTCAAGTGTTTTCTAATAAAAAAAATAAATAAAAGGGAAGGGGGCGGAATGGAAGGGAGGCCTGGGTGTGCATGTGTGTGCGTTCGAAGGCTCCTTATTTGGTGCAGAGACGATCCTTTTCAGGCTTCATTTAAAAAGGAGACATTGAAACACGCTATCTCTGAAGGTATCGCTGTTTTAAGATGTTCTGATACTTTGCACGTCGCACGTACTGGAAAATTTGCATTGAATCCGTTTAAAGGAAACGAGGGTCTATTTCTCAAACCCTTCCTCTCATTGCTTGGGTGGAGGATGTTCTGGGGGGAAAGAAGCACATATTTTTGTTGTTAAGTCTTTGGAGAAAAGAGAAATGTGGAGGCGTGAGATGGTGGGGTGAGATATTCAGGGAAAAAAAATACAGCATCAGATAGAAAGACATCATGCAGATCCAAGATAATTTGGGTTTGTCTACATTTAGGTAAGTATGTGGATCCAGATGTGAATGTTGATTATTCATGAACAAAGCTGGAACCACCATCGGCCAAGTTTAGTGCAGATTTGGACAGTTCAGTTACCAGCCAGGACCAAAACCAGCCTTTTTCTTTTTTTTTTTTTTCCCACTGTAGGAGGGTGGAGGGAAGACCCAGGACAGTGGGATTCTCTCGTCTTCCCTTTACCCCCGGACCACTTAGTAGACAAGGGAAACAGAGTCATGAATGACAAGGCAACTGCCCTGGTAACTCACCATTCATTGAAACAAACACCCCAAAACGGGCCCCTGGAGGTAATGGGCAACACTAAGGGGTTTCCACGTCGCGATGAGCTGAACATTTTTCTCAGTTTATCACCTTGAAGAGGACCGTCCGTGCCAAATAATGTCTGAGAAAAGAAGGCTGTCCAGTTCATCTGCCAATTATTCCCCGATTCGTATTTCTCCTGGGGATGTTCCCTGTGTCCAAACTCAAATGGTGGGGGAGGGGACAGCTCAGAGGTAGAGCACATGCTTAACATGCGTGAGATCCTGGGTTCCATCCCCAGTGCCTCCATGATAAATGAATAAATAAAATAAAGATAAATAAACCTAATTACCCCTCCCCCCAAAAAAGACAAACTCAGATGAGCATCAGGAAATTCCCCAGATCAGCCCCCGGACCAAAAGGCACCAGGAATGTGTGTGACTTCTTGGCAGAAATGACAGCTGACTTCTGATGGCAGCCAGCAGGGAGAGGTGGAGAGAGACAGACATGAGGTCAAAGCCGGGCTCTCCCACTGAACCGCCCCGTAACCTTGGACCAGTTACTGAGGCTTTTTAGTTCCCAGTGACCTCATCTGGCACATGAACCTAATAACAAGTATTTCATAGGGTGGTTAGAGGAGTTCTGGGTGAACATTTGTGACATGCCCGGCGTGCACTTTCAGTAGGATGTAATAAATGATAAATATTTGTACCGACCGCCATCACTTGGTCACATATACAACGCGTGTGCTGCCTCCCAGGCCCTGCGACCCACCACCCACATCCTAAGCCGTCCCTGAGAGCTTCCCCCTGGCGTCTCAGCCTTCAAATCCTTTTCATCGAGGTTTTCCATGCACCCACCGTCAACTGATGAGACACATCACGTCAGGTTAAATCTGTTTATTACCTTGGCCTCACCTGGGTCAGACCCTCACGTTAGGATGGAGACGGAAGTTAGCGATACTGAATGCCTACCTCGTACATCACACTCTGACAAGCGTTTTCTACTTGACTGGGCTGCGTTTCTCCCCCACCGGCCACCTGCGAGGAGCTGGGTTCCTGAGCTTCTTCTTTCACCGTCCTTTCTCTGCATTCCTTCTGTTTTATTTCTTCGTGCCAGAGCCTGACACATGCCGAAAACCTGCTTGCGGACTGAAGATGACAGACAGAGGTGAGGACGGGAATTTGTGCTGTCCGTGTTGGTCGTCAGCACTGAAGACACGAAGCCATGCCTTTACACAAAGTCCTTACACTGAGGAACTCTTATGGTCAGACCCCAGATAATGTTTTACTAAAATAATGTGCGCTCCTTCTGAAGGTACCCAGCTACATTTCTGAGACAGTGTAGAATTCTCCTTCCACTCTTCTCATTACAAAGTGAAAAGAAAAACCCAACGTCACAAAACAGGCCCAAACACGTCCACGTCTCGGTAAGAAGCAAGCCAAGAGCATCGAGAAGCCCTTGGTTGTACAGGGTCATCTAAAGCCCTGCGTCTCTCGGAGGCGCAGCCCCTAGACGGTCCTCCATAGGCTCAGAGGCGACCGCGGGCAGGACAGACACCTGGGGCAGAGGAAAGCCCGCAGGACCCTCTCAGTCCTGTCCACAGAGATTGAATAGAAAATCCAGCAGCAGAGTCTGTGTTCCTGTCCTTGGGTTTTGTTTATGTGAACAGAAGGCGACTGAATGGTAAGAAAGGAAAATTTCTATGCCCCGGTGCCATCAATGAAACCAGACCATGTGTGTACCTCCTGCCTGCACGCCAGGCCTCAGTTTCCTCCTCCGTAAGATGGGATGTTACCAGCATGAAATCTCAAGGGTTTGCAGTGAGGACTGAAGAAGAAGGTAAGGCGTGCGAGGCAGTTAGGGATCATTCAGACCCTGTGAGCTCCGTTACCATCCCAGGGGCCTCGCGTGGGAACGTGGATCCACAAGCTTGTGGTCCCCGGAGGACCCCACGCACCCACGATGGGACATGACCCAAATGCTCACTCACTGCTCCCTCGGAAGCAAACACGGGTCAAAATCCAAGCCCTGCTCACAACTGTGATGATTCTCAGTGATTCGCTACATTGATTTCAAAGCTACCTTTGTTTTTTTGGAAACAAAACTTACTAACATTGGAGAAATAAATAAAAATAATAACACTTGGACTCTGACATTTGAAAAGAACTAGGTCTCTGTATTTACAAGAAGCGTGTACCTGTCTGTATAGTAAAATAAAAGTATCTCAAACGTGTGTCTATTTATATGCACACACACAGAAGGTTTTCACGTGTTCAGTCGGGTCCTACCATGTTTTATGTTGCCTTTTGAGTTGGGGTAAGGGTTACAATCACATCAAACTTTACAACCGAAAAAAATCTTTTCCCCTCAAGGTTAAGCAAACACATTACTATTTGGCCATGAACTTTGGTTGTTTCTCACTGACAAAATTTCCAGCTTTGCTCAACTTCCAAAAGAATGTTGTGAAGCATTTGGACTCTTACCTAAGCCATGTTTGTCCAAAGAGGTCAGTCTGAAGCCTAAAAGACTTCTGGATCCAGAAAATCACAGTCGTGTCTTCAGTCACTCCGAGAGGGTCATGGAAAATTACAGCGCAGATGTTAATACTGGATCTTTCTTCCCAAAGCCCACGAGGCTGCAGAACAAAACCAGAAGGAGCAGGCGAAGCACTGAAAAGCTCATATGATCAGTGAGAAAGGAAGGCAGTCCTGCGGCAGCAGGGAGAGCCAGGGCATCCGGGGGCCGGGCTGAAGCTGCATCGGGACAGAACACACAGGGTCACTAGTGAAGCGTGTAAGAATGGCCGAGAGCATGAGCCCTGGCTCTGCCGCTTATGCTGTGTGACAGTGAGCAAGTCACTTGACTACTCTCTGCCTCTTCCTCACTCCCCTCAAGAAAGGTGCACAGGGTCCTCGCCCCACCGACCGAGACTGTCATCAGCCTGCGGTCCCCCTCTCCTGGTCTTAGGGCAGAATCCATGGAGACTGCTTCCAGAAGGCATCTGGCTCCTGGGTTAGAAATTAATTCCCTGGTCCTAACACTCACCCCCAGCATCCTGCGTTCTCCTTATCAGAGGAGGAGCCTGGGTCAGGGCTGGGCACTGGGTTTAAACATCACTTCTAGTTAACCAACACCCATTTTGACTTTGTTTTTGTCTGTTTTTTCCATGTGTATTTCCTAATTTATTTACCTCAGTTTCCTCTTTTCTTTTTCTTTTTTTTATTAAACAGCAAAGCTTTTTATTTCTTTGTCATTTTAAAAACTGAAAAAAAAATACTGAAGAACTTTGAAGGGAATTTTGTACTTTTTTCTTGTGTAAATATTGGATTTTTTTAGCTTTCTTGTGGTTGTTAAAATGAAGTAAAAAGTAGGAAAGGATAAAGTGGGGAAAAAAGTGGAGTACAAAGAAAGACAGTTTATTTTATTTAACTTTATTTTATAGTGTGATTTCCAGGATTGAATGGGTTCATGTATATCAAATGTTCAGTGCAGAGCCTGACACAAGTGTATTTAATACAACTTTCCAAGTAAAATAAAATAAAAGGACTGAAAAGAATTGTTGCCAACACTCACCAGGCTGAGATGGAGCATCTACCAGTGGTGTAACAGTGGTTGCCACGGGGCGGGGGCCTGGGGAGCCACTGCTTACCGGGTACAGGTTTCCTTCTGGGGAGATGAGAACGCTTTGGACCTCAGTAGAGAAGGTGGAAGTTATACAGCATTGTGGATGGACTAAATGCCACTGAACTGTACACTCTGAAATGGTTAACGGCTAATTTTACGTTATGTCAATTTCACCTTAATTTTAAAAAGAAAGAAAAAAGCTAACGGTAGCTGTGGGCTTAAATGGACCAGGAAAAGCACGACTGGTCAGAGGAACCCCAGGACTCAAGGATGACCTTAAACTGACTTCAGGGTCAAAGCCAGCAGCCTGGCCACTACTGGGTTCCCTGGCCCTTTCTCAGGCTATCGCGGGCACAGAGTCCGGCCGCCCAATTCAGTGCTGCCTCGGTGCAGCTTGCTTGAGTCCCCCAGGGTCATAACATATTTGGCCTTGAGAGAAGTTGCTCACAGGCTGGTCTGTGCCTCGGGGCAAGACTTAGGGCCCAGGACAGATGGTGATTTGGGGACCACCTTCAGAGGCAAAAGGACAGAATTCCTGCAGGCCTTCCCTGTAGGGAAGATCTTCATATTCAAATGAAATAACTTAGGAGGGGATGGAAACTTAATCCTTCTTGTTCTGTTATTAGAAGACAGGGCAGTGGTTGCCAACTCAGTCTCCGAGAAGCAGTGCAGCCCTTGCCCCAGAGCCTCCCACCTGACACTTTTTCTCAAAAGGAGACGGGGCAGCGGCAGATCCTGGTGCCCCTGGGGGGAAGGGGGAGGGAGGCCCGCATCCAACAGGCAGACAGCGGAAAGCTCGCAAGTGCGCTTTTCAGCCAGGAGCCTACAGCTGAGCGCGGAGCGGGGCTCTCCAACAGCTACGCTGGGCTGGGGCGAGGCTGGGGCGAGGCTGCTCCGGGGAGCTGGTCCAAGCCGCGCGGGAGCAGGCGGACGTCTCCAGATCCCAGACACAGTCACTAGAGCATCCTCCTCGCCTCCTGCACAAACTGCGTTCAGAGGCTCTCCCTTTTTGTTGGTGCTGTTTAGCCAAGGCATTCTTGTGGTTAGAGCATTCATGCATTCAACAGATATCTTCTGGGGACCATCTATGCACCAGTCACTCGCCTGCTGGGACTCAGAATGTGAAAATAAATTAAAAGTGATCACTAAGCAGTTTGGAGGGGAGGAAGTAGGTAAAATCACATATTTATAATACAGTGTGAGACCTGTCATAACAGAGCTGCCACGGGCTGTGGAGGAGGGTCCTCCCACCTCTGTCTGGGCGCCTGGGGTGACTGAGTCTTGAGATTTGGTAGAAAGGCAATCAACGTGATTTCTAAATAAAGGTGGTCGCCAGAATGCTGTGAATTGAAAAGGATGCATTTTAGAATATTTCAATTATTTTCTCAGTGCTGAGTTGTATTCTTCTTTTAAATGGGCTTAAATCACTCACGGAGAAAGAAACCAGGGAGAGAGGGAAAGAAAGGGGAAGGGAGGGGGGAGGAGGAGGGAAAAGAGAGTGAGTAATGACTCGGTTCTAATATCATTATATACAGAGGGGTCAGAGAGCAAAGAAATGTAGGGATGACCTTGTGATGATGAGTGTAAGTGAGATAACCAGGGATAGAAAAACTTTAAGAATTTAATCAAGTGGTTCCAGGCCAATTAACAGCCAGGACATTGAGACTCTGTGTGTGTGTGTGTGTGTGTGTGTGTGTGTCATGTACATGGAACTGATTTTAACTCACGTGATGATCCTCTTCCAGAATGTGTCTTTTCATCCTATTTTGCAGCTACATAAGGCTCTAGAAATTATTTTTCCAAAGCAGCAAAGCCACCAGACTGTTAAGGAGTCTAAAAACTAAAACAAGGCAATAAAAGCTATGACAAGATAGCTGGGGAATGGAGAAGAAAACACCCAAGGGAGGCACGAAGGCTGACCGCTGACCTCTACCAAAACAGTGCCTTGTAGTTACTGAACCACGACAGTTAGAAGAGGTGTCGGAAGTGAATGTCTCCGGGAGGGCTAAGCTTTATGTCCATCCAAAGATGATCAAAAAGAGGTCGGGATCATCTGCCTCAGGGCGTGGTACACGACGCCAAGTGGAACCCCAGTTCTGAGACCACTTTTAATTCTTAATGCTATAATTCTTTGATTCTATCTATATTCATATCTTTGGGTCATCTAAGCAGAAATTCTATAGCCTCAAATTTCACCCAAAATAAAAGTCTACAACTAAACATTATTTTCATGGGCGGCTTATTTCTGAAGGTGACTGTCTCTGAAGATACAGATGGAGCCATCACTGTTGTTAAAAGTTTCCATGACAAGGGGGAGCACCTTATACTTTATGAAAATTCCGTTAAGATTTGGAAGTACTTAAAATATGCTGGTTGGGTGGAGAGCCTGCCTTCCCTTACCTCCGAATTTCAACGGATCCAGTGTTCGAACAGAAATGTCCCCCCAGCCGCCCGGGTAGCTCTCCGGTACAACTTCCAGCCTCAGTCGAGATGCCACACTCTGTAGCAATGGAAAAAGCTCCCCCTTCAGAAGAACCATTGTCTGCAGCAGAACGAAAGTAATGCCATTCCTATGAAATCTATAAACTCAAAACAGGGACACAGAACTAGTGGTTGCCAATAACTTTAACTTCATTTATCTATATTTGGCAAAAATTGTGCTGCAGCTGGAGTTGAAATGCTGAGCTCAATAACTGCAGAGACGTGAGCTCCAGAACAGCAATTACTAAGCTGCGCTGCCTTGTGTGAGATTTCACTTTTATTTATTATATTTAAAGCCGCTCTCTAACTCTGTACAGTACAGACAGCATTGTCTATTCCAGGCACCGCTGCTCACAAGGGCATCTCCAGCTTGCTCTCGTCCACGAAGGTGCTTTCCGGGAGGCAGAAGACCTCTCTCATGGCCACGTGAGCACAGCCTGGACGGCCGGGCTGCCCCCAGAGGCACCTCTCCTTTGTCCATCATTGGAAGAAACCGTTCTCATTTTCAACTCCAGCTTGGCTTATCACACACAGCTCGCAACTCAGATGATGCTTCCTTTTTTTTTTTTTTTTTATCAGTGGAGATATCGGTAATTATAATTGGCAGGCTGAGGAAGAAAGTTATAAATATCTCATCAGCTGCCACAGAGCAGAGAAGTAGGGGGACGAGGTGGCAGCCTACACCTCTGAAAGGGGCCGATGGGGGACGACGGATCCTCGCGGCCACTGTCACCAGCCAACATCTGTTTCTTATAGTGAGGGATGATTTTCATAGAATCACAGAAATTAGAGATAGAAAGGGCCCATTAGGTCATGCAATGCAGCTCTCTGCCAGTGCAGAATTCTCCTCCACAGGAAAGACTACCTCTTTGTTCTCATGGAAAGTCCTGGTCTTCACAGATGGTTTCCTGTTGGAAGGTAACTTTAAAAGGACTCCCGAGGTAAAGGAGTTGAAAAATTATAAAAAACCAAACTGTGCAACAATAGCCTTTTATATGTTTGTAAGACATGGCAAGACCAAATGTTACAGAGCCTCGGACAAATTCCACCAGGAATGTTCAAACTCGATTTAGGGGAAATTTGCACTCCCCCCACCACCACCATCCTCAGAAAAAAGAAGGAAAAAAGGACTGGCCGGGCAGTAATTGAAGTTATTTTTAATCCAGTTATAAAATGATTTCCAAAACTTGAGCTCCCTGGGGTTTGACATATTTTTGAGTGATCATCATTCAATTTTTTCATGTAATGCTAGCCTTCTGACTTACTGAACAAATTAATTTCTATTTTTGAAGCAAATTTTCCATCCAATATGTCCAATATCACTTTCGCCCTCTCAAACTCCACTTCCAAATGTTTGTTTATCTTCCCTTTATCTGACTTGGTTTATCAGCAACACCAGGAAACACGTTTGTCAGGGTGTTGACTTGGCTTCCAGCTCTGATCCACGTATTTTTTTCTTTGGTGGAAACTTTACCTTGAGAAAAGCTCCAATGTTTAGCCTACTGCCCATACTTTCTAATCAATAGGAACCAGAGCTTAGCTCTACTATCACGGTCCCCTTTCTCTAATGCTGGCGGTAACTAACGCCACCAACTTCAGACACGTTCGTGATATTCTGCTCACCAGATACGACTCAGGAAACGCCAACTCAAAAAGTGGGATTTCGCCTTTCTGAGGTATGTGGTCCAAAACAACGAGCAAGAGAGAATGTTCTCTGAATCCAGTTAGGAACACCAGCCAACTGGGATGCGAACCATTCATTTCCCTTCTTCCATCCACAGACTGTCATCAGCCCATGCCCTGTCCACTAGGGTCCGAAAAATTTCATGACACAAGTGCAGTGCTTCTGGTAGTTTCCTGAGGAACGGCTTCTTTCCTGCCATTATGTCATCTTTTGTTTGAAAGCGTGGTGGTAACATGCCTTGGCATTATTATTTGTTGTTATTACCATCAACAAAAGGTATTTAATTGGGAACCTATTTTCTATGTGACAGATAAAGGCAGTTCCACAGTCAGAGCCCTTCTGCAGTAGGCAATTTTGAGCGCCTAGCATCCACAAAGCGCCGTGCGGGGAGAGGGCATAGAAAGCTGGTTACAATGCAGCCTCAGTCTTTGAAATAATCATAGTATGATGCGAGTCACAGAGACAAACGTCTGCTTGTGATCCAGTGACAAGAGAGAAAAGTGCAAAGCCAGAAGGGAGGACAGAGGGAGGACAGGGTGACTTACGTGCAGTCTGGGGCACAGGGTGTGCCCTTGGGGACCAATAGCCTCACAGTGAGGACGGACCTGGGTGCATACGTTGTATGGCAGCCTCCTATGACCAATTCGTCACCAAAACCCAGAGAGGCAGGGTACTCATCAGAAACACGCTCCTGTTTAGCCTTAAACCAGAGTGACTTTAAATCGGGGCACTAAATCAGAATCAGGAGAAGCAAGTTTTGTCCGTCCTATCCCATGCCAGCCAAGTCACCTTGGGTGGGTCGCTCATTCATTCGCTCCACATATTTTTTAGTAAAGACTTTCTTTTTTCATAGCGGTTTTAGTTTCACAGAAAAATTGAGAAGAAGGTGCAGAGATTTCTCGTAAACCTCCTACCCCTGTTCATGCAGGGCCTCCCCATTACCAACATCGCCCCCTAGAGTGGCACCTTTGCTATAATTGATGAACGCATACTTTTTTTTTTTTTGAGTTAAGTATTTAACTAATACAAAAGAAGGCAAGGGACATATGGGACAAGTAGAAAACAAATCACAAGATGGTAGATTTAGACCTAGATATATAAGCAATTACATTAAAAGTAAATGAACTAAATATTCCAATTAAATAAAACAAGTATTGTTGGATTCAATTTGTTAAAACTATGCGTTATTTACAAGAGACAAACTTTAAAGGTAAAAACATAAAAGTGAAGGAACAAAAGGATATGCCAAGAAAATTCTGACAACAAAATGTTCAAGTAGTTACATTCACGGAAGCACCAGCGTTCTCTATAGTGATCATCCACAGCCGTCACTTAACATGAGCCCCATTTCCCTTAAGGTGGGGAAGGAAATATCTACTTTGTTGTGAGGGCCAAATCAGATGGCACAACCAACCTGCAAAGTTTAATTACAGCACATGGTGGAGAAACAGTCTCCTGAGTGGTTATTTCCTAAATCTGGCAATTTAATCAGTGTCTTGATTTTTTATGCATGTTCATACATGAAGACGTTAGTGTGATGTGTTTCCAAGTCTCTTTTATTTTTAACCACTGTCATGGATTTTTTCCATTCATTCCTCAGATATTCAATGTCCGCTTACTACGTGCGAGAGCCCCAGCAAGTACCGAGGGCGACACGCAGACTCCTTTAAGCAGGCGTTGTCTTAAAAGCGCTTAACTTCAGAGGAGGTGCTATGGTTACCTTTTTGATGATTTGGATTGGCTCTGTGTCTAATTCTGCTAAGTTTCTTATGAAACTTAGAAACTTAGTCATAACAAACTACGTGGTCCTTCGAGGGTCACTCCAGGGCGGGATGGGCGTGAATGTCTTTTCTCACCTGTGCAGAAACTGCCATCTCTCCCACTATGAATGGGCTGGCTCTTTTTGGGTAGTCTTGGCAATATACACCCAATCCGATTACCAAGAAGCTATGTTTGCTGCTTCTCAGAAATTTAAGTGAAAGGTGCCGCCATATTCAGCTGTCAACTTCCAAGGGATTTCCATCCAAAATCAGTTTGGTCCTAATGTGTTGTCCACCTGGGAGACCATGCACAGCCCACAGACTCTCTTGTCTGAGGGACAGTATGACAAACTAGTGTTCTGATCTCCTATCTCCTGCAGAAAATGCAGCCCACTCCAGACAACTCTGGCGCATGCCCTCACATCGTTCTTTTGTTCATTTCCAACTTCATTGACTTGCAGATAGTGTTTCCTGGTTCTTGCCTGTTGTTTCACCATCTTTGCTTTTCATGATGGAAACCTCAACTCCTTGCCTTTTAATGGCAAATGACTGCAAGGGGACCAGGTGATTCTGATCCAAGGGGACAGCAGGCAAACCTGAACCCTGGCTGCAGTTACAGAGACACTGCTCCATCATCCTATAGGCAAGAGCCTGGAAATTGACGTCTGCCTTCTATGATCATGTCACTTTTTTTCCTTGTACAGTTTCTTGGTTTTGTGCTATTTTTGGAATTAATTTTGAGTTTTACAAAGGCAAGAACCATTCCTATTCCTCTTTTAACACCCTTTAAACCCAGCAACCCCCTCAATTCTGGACAGTGTCCGCTGAATACTTGAGAGGTGCTTTTGCACTGATCCCGCTGTGTTCCCACCATTTCTCTTTTGGGTTATGAGCTGGTGAGCTGTGTCACCAAGGAACAGATGGAAGCCAACTCACCCGTGATGGAACTGGACCAACAATCTTTATTTTATTAGCACCGCTCTCTAAATAACAGAAGTGACCAGCCAGAAATAAATTAATACAGCATGGCTGAAGAGATATGCAATCCCAGAGGATTTGTGTTGTCACTCTGTTTCTTAGACTAAAGAATCAGATGACCTCCACCTGACTAGCCGTGCTACTTGGTAATTTGCAGTAAATTACTTAACATCTCGAGGCCTCAGTATCTTCATCTCTATAAGAAGATGGTTGAAGAGCCCACAGCCCAAGTTCCTCTTAGGTCTGAAATTCTTCGATTATATTTCTGTCAACAAGCCCCACACATTGATTGAACGGATGGAATAAGCTAAAAAGCAAGTTTACCATTTAATTCATTTCTGTAAAAACGTATTTAAAATGTATTTTCTGGAAGGCACCATGCCGGGTGCTGGAGGAGCCCTCAGACAGGGTCTGGCAATGCTTTTGTCTCCAAGGAACAGGTGATTCTTCCCTCAATAGTGTCATAAAATTATCTTAAAATTGAGTAAAAGAAGTAGGCTTGAACAAAAGCGTTTCTTCTGCAGTTGTGCTCCTGCCTTCTTGTAATCAAAACGACTGACGTGCAATTGCACGAGGCTTTGTCCCTGAGCGTGGTCAGGTCTCCCTTCCCTCATCTAATGCCGCTCCCCCTCCCACTCGCAGGACACAGACACCTTCCGCAGCACAGCAAACCTCCCACTGCTCCGGCCTCTGCTCACGCTGCATCTCTCTCGCGGGGCACTTTCTCCCTCTGCTTCTCCCATGACACTATTTACCCCAGAAGCTCCACCACTTCCCTTGGCTCCCACTGGACCCAGAGCCTCCCTCCTCTGTGCTCCATTGCCCTGGGCCTGACCTCCACTCCAGCAAGATCACGGCATTGGAATTGGTGTTCAGGTGAGGATTTCCCTCCAGGCGCTGGGTTTTCCAGGACAGGAGCTGCCTTTCCAATTAACGGGTACCTGTGTCCACCTTACTACAGACGTGCATACAGACCTCTCAGAAAACATTTGCTCTTTACCTGCCCGTGGCCAAGGGCTGCAGATTCCTTCATAGCTTTGTCTTTTGTAAACTTCTTACTGAAGAAAAATCAACCCAGGCCTTGCAGAGTGTGTGCATAAATTGAATTAATTAGCACTGGATTCAGCACGATTATTCACAGGTTGACCTCTTACTCTGTGCCAGGCTCTGCTCTATGAACTTCAAGTGTCATAACTCATTTAATCCTCCAAATAATCCAATGAGGAAATGTTATAGTGTAGTAGGCTTCTCCAGGCAAACAGAACCAATAGGATATTGTACATCCTATTGAGAGAGAAAAAGAGATTTTAAGAAATTGGCTTGTGCAATTGTGGGGACTGGCAAGTCTGATTTCTGGAAGGTAGGTCGACAGGCTAGAGACCCAGGGAATATCTGATGCTGCAGATTGAGTCTCAAGGCCATCTGCTGGCAGAATTCCCTCTCCCTGAAGGAGATCAGTCTTTTCTGTCAAGGCCTTCTGCTTAGACGAGGCCCACCCACATTATGAAGAAGAATCCGTTTTACTCAAAGTCTGCTGATTTAAATGTTAATCTCATCTAGAAAATATCTTTAGAGCAACATCTAGACTGATGTTTGACCAAATGTCTGTGTGCCATGATCTAGCCAAGTTAACACAAGCAATTAACAGTCACAGAAAAGTACCATCCTTACCCTCATTTTACAGAAGAAGAAAGGAAGGTACAGGTTGTTGAAGTAACTGGCCCAAGCCCAGTGGTGGCGTGGAGCACAAATGGGATTTGAACTGGACAGTTGTCCCCAGAGCCTATGTTCTAAAGCCCTGAGCCCGGCCGCCTTTCTACGAATCACAGCCCGGTATCTGATGCTTTGCCATGAGGTTGTACAAGGTGAAGAGCAGAAAATGAACCACCTCTCTCTGCTGTTGTCTGAGGGGTGACGCCATGGTCACAGTCACGGGCAGCATCAGGACGACCGCATATGGTCACATGATTCCAAGCCCAGCATCAGCCTCGACCATCACTGGGCCCTGCGAGACTGACGGGAAGGGGCTGCCTCTGGAGGCTTCTGGTTCGTCTGTTTGTTTTTGCTTTTGTTTTTGGAGAGAGAGTGTGTGCGCATGTGCATGTGTGTGTGTTCCTGTGCGTGATTCCAGAGAAGTCTGCTAGGGGCTCCCTGGGGACACCAGTGACGGATTTCTCTATTTCACCATCTATAACTGCTTCCTGATGCCCAGGGCAGGATCCTAAGTGGGCCCTGCACTTGTCCCAAAACTCCAAAATAGCGTCAGTTTGCTGTAAAAGTTAAAAGGGCTGGCTCTGAATTCAAAGAAAATGGGGTTGGAATCCCACCTGTCTTTATTGGCTAAATACTCTTGGACAAGTTATGTAACCCCGAAGTTCCAGTGTCTTCCACACAATGGATGTCCACTTGGGAGGTCATTGTGGGGACTTGGAAGCGATGAAGCAAGCAAGGACTGCAGCCCAGTGCCCGGCGGCGTGGAGGCCTATTTAATAGGTGTTAGCCCTGATTTTGAAGGATAATTAATGCTTTACTGTTAATATTTCCTCATTAAAAATCTCTGTAACAGGAAAAAATGCCGAACCAAAGCAATGTGTTCATTAAGACTTTCCATACGCTTCGTGGGCTGCAAAATAGAATGATCTGAAGGTTCGCTCTGGCCAAGAACCTGTCCAGCTGGACCTCCCTTGCTTTTCCCACTGCCAGCCTTTGGTGGCCGACGTCACCCCAGGCCACCAGCCCAGATGCAGCCCTTCACATCCTTTCCCCATGCAGTGATCACCCACCTGCAGTGACTCATTCTTGTGATAGGAGAGTGGGCCCTGTGGAGACCATGCAGAGCGTGGTGGCTGTCACCATTGTCCTGGTAGAGGCTACTTGTCCCCCAGTTTTCCCATATTTGTTCCAGGAGGAAAACAATGTAAGTGATCTTCCATGGGGCACTGACTTGACCCAGGCCCTGCAAATAAAGTGACTGTATCTTCAAGGGCCCTGAGGTCATTTCAAGTGGATGAACGGTGGCCCAAAGCTTAATGCATCTCAGCCATCATGTAGGCTCCACGTTTGCTGGGACTGCACTTCCTCTGTTTGACAGACAACAGTTACAAACCCGGTGACAGTAACCCCCCCTCATGTCCCCTTTATTTTATTTTCCGGTCTCCGGGTGAAGACCGCGCCTCTCACCTCGCAGCTATGGTGGAGCTCGGGGAACCTTGCCATCGACGTGGACCTCCCAGGAAATGATGCACTTTCCCTGAATTCTTCCCGTGGCAGCGCAAACACTGAAGTGTGGAGCGGGGGGCGGGGGGCAGAGGCAGCTCCGTGTGTCGGAGTCGCTGGGGGTCAGACACCCTTGATGTTTGACAGATTAAGAGTTGAGCACCTACTTTGTGGCAGGAAATGTGCTCTGCGCTGGATTTACAGCCGTGTGCGAGACACCCTGCCCCGTCCCGCAGGGCTCTCCCACTTTCTCAGGAAGAGACAGTTCACCACTGTAATGGCCACTGTCACACACGCCACACAGGAGAAGGGCAGGATGTGAGAGGACACAAAACCTGGGCTGATTTGGGGGCACTGAACTCAGTCTGGCAGGTTGTTAGAAGCTGCCCTTCTAAGGTGAGATTTTGGTTGAACTCTGAAGCATGATTAAGTGTGATTGGTAAAGGAGAATCCAAAAGAGCTTCGCAGGCTGAGCTGGGAGGTGGGAGAAGCTCGTTGAATTCCAGGAACTAAAAGACATGCCTAGTGGCTGGCTAACCAAGGAGAGCAACACGGCTGAGGCCGAGGGCAAAAACCAGGGCACACTGGGCCTGGAGACCGCCATCATGATTTTTCATTTCATCCCACAAGGCAGGGAAGCCACTGAAGGTTTAAGAAAGGGGTGAGAAGGTCAGATTTATCTTCCAAAAGTTGATTCTGGCCAAATGGAGAAGGAAATAGCAGGAGGCAAGAGTAGACGAGATTCAAACAGAAACTTTCATGGCGATACTCCTGGTGGCACCACTCACAATAGCCAAGAGGTGGAAAGAACCCAAGTGTCCACCAACCGGTGAACAGGCACAGACCATGCGGCGGAATATTACTCAGACATAAACAAGAGGGGAGCGCTGACATGCGCTACAGTGTGAATGAACTTCAGAATCATCATCCTTGGTGGAAGAAGCCAGACATGGCAGGTCACATATTGTGATGATCCACTGATGTGAAACAGACAGAGCAGACAAGCCTAAAAACACAGTTATCAGGGGCTGGGAGCGGGAGGGGAGGCACGCCTTAATAGGCGGGGGTTTTCCACACTTAGCAAGTATGGTGATGGGAAATTCTGGACCCGGACAATGGTGATGGTTGCAGCAGGCTGTGAACATACTTAGTACCACTGAATTTTCTGCTTCTCCGGCGCCAGGTCCCCCTTCCCCTGAGGCGGTATCATCTTTTCTTCAACCGCACTTTCTCTCCCCAACTCGGTTCAGGCCTGGCCGCTCGCTGGGGGCGGCGACGGGGATGCCAGGCACAGCTACTCCTTCACATCAGCCGTGTGGGGAACATCGCTGGACTAACAGCCTCTTAATGAACACGGAGCGTCAGTGTTTGCAGAATATGCTCCCATCTATTACAGTAGATCTCCATTCAGCAATCCTCGAAGTAGATATTATTAACGCCGTCTTACAGATGAGCAAATTGGGTTCAGAGAGGTTAATTAACTTGTTTAAAATCCCACTGCGAACAAAAATCAGACCAAAAATTGGAATGCAAGTCTTTGGCCCGCAAGCCCTGTATTCTTCTTACAATATCACCGCTGCCATCCTGGGAAAACAGATTTCCTCGTCTTGATCCCTTCTGCACCCCAATAATGTGAAAATTCTGTCTCCCTTTACACAGAAAGGCAAAGTGGTCCAAATTATTCACAAAACGCAGTGCTTTTGCCTGACTACAAAGCATCCAACATTTGACCACATGTTCTATTGGGTTCTTAATTGGAAAACATTACAAATATTTTCCAGTTATTTCCTTTGTAAGGTCTCCAAGCTAGAAGCAAATCTCCTTGAGTTCATTGTAAGAGATTGTGTGTGTGCATGTGTGTGTGTGTTCTGATGCCCTTAATCCCAAAAAGGCCTGTCCTGTCCCTAAGCACATCACAGGGCTATGATAAATGCTTGTTGACATGAAAATTAAATTAATATGAATTCACTTAAATTTTACAAATAACGCTTGTACAGACTATGTGACATTTTGGAGAGAGCCAATCATCCAAACTTCAAGATGAATGCAGATCTGTAGGCTCCTCACCGACCTCAGAAAAGGGAAATACCGGCCCCCACCCTAGACAATGCTCAGTTCATCTCAGAGCACCGTGTGGAACGTGGCTGCACACGGCACTGAAATCAACCCGGACTCAGTTTTCCGATTGTAAATCAATGGCTTCTGCCCTCGTTTCACAGAAGATGAAGGGGAAAGTTAGTGCTACCAGGAGCAAGGAGAGAGGAGAGGGGACCACCAGCAACCAGTAAGCCACTTGCCCCTCTGATCCCAACATCTTGTCTCTGGGGACTTGGCTCCCAGGGACCAGCTAAAGGGATGAGGCCGCGAAGCCAAGGAGAGATTGGTGGCCAGAGCTGGACACGACTACTCGGTCCATGTTACCATGACAACCAAGAGTTATCACGAAAGGGGCGACAGTCAGAGAGCAGAAAAAACCCAAAGCAACATGAAGACAGAATTAAAAGAAAGGGATTTAAGGAAACCACAGACAAACTCCGAGGTAAGAGAGTAAGAAGGAGGTGGACTGCAGAGAAACTCCACAAAGTTCACACACTCGAGTGATCTTGTCCTGCCTTCGGTGGATCACTCATTGTGAAGGTTACACTGACCATTTCAGAAAGAGGAACCAGTGGACATGGTTGGGGGTTTCAACTCTATTCCACCAATAATGAATCACGTGGCACTCAGCAAGCCCCACCGGGTCTGTGACTCCGTTTTCTCATCCATGCAAAATGTTTATAGGATGAAATAAGATGATAGCTGTGAAAGTGCTTAGAATACTGATTGAATAAGAATGTGTGGATTGGACTGAAAGAGGTGTGTTTATTGAATAAAAACAATGATAATTAACATTTTTGACACCTTTCTACGTACCCATCTCACACAAAGAGCTTTAATCCAGTTCATCCTTCACAAAGAACTTTGTGAGGAAGGAGTTATTATTATCATGCCCTTTTCAGAAGAGGAAGCTGACGTACGGAGATTTTCAATAACACTCCAAGTGACACGGCTAAGGAGCCTTAGAAAAGCAGCCCCAACACAGTCAGCAGGGTTTAAGTCCACGTTATTAACCGCATAATGATAGCGATAAGAAAAAATGAGGAAGGGAAGTAGAATAAACTTCACAGATTGTCTTGTTCAATACCCATAACAGCCTTGTGAGGCAGGTATTGTCAGAGCCCCATTTTTCAGATGAGAACACTAAGGCGAGGAGTGGTTGATTAACTTGCATTGGTCATGGAGGAGAGAGAGAAGACGGATTATTTGGAAACCACAAATAGTTTGCATGCCTGTTGGAAAAGCCACACAGTGTAGTGGACAAGAAAATGGACCTTAGAGCCAGACCCACAGGTGGGTCAGGACCTAAAATTAAGCAAATGAGCCAATTCATGTTAAAGTGTGTTATAAACTGGGAAATACTATGCAAAAGTGAAGATTCCTTATTGGAAAAGCAATTACCTTCTAAGCGGGAAAATCACCAGACACATCCCAGGAAACCCTGGACCCTAAGATTTAGAACTTACTACAAGAAATAGCTGTGAGATTTTAATTCAGTAAATTGGGGGGGGGTGCAGGGGGAGGGGGAGTAAGGTAACTGCTGAAAAGTGATTACGAGAGTCTGTTTTTTAAGAAAACATGCCTGGATTGTTCCCATGGGAACTAATGATTTGCAGGGGTACTTTTCAGACTTGAGGGTGCATCAAAATCTCCTAGCAACTGGGCCCCACCCCCAAAGTTCCCAATTCAGTAGATGTGGGCAGTTCTAGTTCGCTAGGGCTGTCATAACAAGCACCACAAATGACATGGTTTACACAACAGAAGTGAACCACCCACAGTTCTGGAGGCCAGGAGTCCAACACGGAGGTTTTGCAGGGTTGGTGGCTCCTGCAGCTGTGAGGGCGAGTCTGTCCCATCCCTCTCTCTCAGCTGCCGGTGCTTCTCCGGCAATCTCGGGGGCTCCTTGTCTTGAAGATACATCAGCCCAGTCTCTGTCTTCACATTCACATGGCATTCACCCTATGTGCATTTCTGTGTCTAAATTTCCCCTCTTTATAAGGACACCAGCCGTCTTGGATTCCTCCTCCAGGATGACCTCATCTTGACTAATTACATCTGCCATGACCCTATTTCCAGAGCAGGTCACATCCAGAGGTCCTGGGATTTAGGACCCCAACCCACGAGTTTGAGAGGGACACAGTTCAATCCGTACCACCTACCTTCACTTGTATGTAACTCAGTCCCCAAGTCCTAAAGGAGCCAGATCGTTGTGGGAATACATGACCACAGCACACAGCTTGCTTTCTTCTCTCCCTATTCAGCTCCCTCTAAATACATATTTCTTTGCCATTGTACCTTCCCTCCTGGACTCCCACAAGCTCTCTGGGAATGAAGCCCCGGGCCTCCTCAGCAGGACTTCTTGGAGCAGTAGCCCCTGACTGCCCATCTTTGTGAAGGCGGCATTCACCCGCTCAGTGGTGCTTTGTCACTCCAAGCCCTTCTCCCTCCCAGGACCCCAGTGATTCCCAAAGAGCAACTGCCTCCCCACGCATCTATAGAGCTGGAACTCTGCAGTTACCATGGTTAATGTTTCTGACTTGATTGGCACACCAGTAATTGAACTGTGGTCTCTCGAGTGCAACACTCTCTATTCATTAGCTCCTATTGTGTAGGGCCACTGCATCAAACCACATTATTTTTCTGCTTACTAAAAAAAAAAAAAGGAAAGAAAAGAAAAGAAAAAAAGAAAAGAAAGGAATAAAGAAAAGGCAGTCATGAATACAACACTGCGTTGCCATATGAGATGTTGCAGTTTTGCTTCGAGGGTGAAATCGTTTGAGACGAAATCTAATGTTGTATCAGCTCTGGCCCCATCAAGAATGGTGAGATGTAAAGTGAGAAATCTTAATTTTGGTGGCACAGTCACACAGAATCAGAGCTGGAAATCAAAACTAGCCGCGTCCCAGTGTTTGTGTCAAGAAGGCAACTGCTCGTGTGTTTACCATGCTGTCAGCACGCTTCGAACCATCTTTGAAGCCATGTCTCCCTCGCATCTATTTCTGCCCTGCCCCCACCCCCGGGACTTCAGAAGCCTTTGGTGAGTTTGTGGGAGCTTTTCTTTGAGGAATGGATGAAAAGTGCATGGATTTGTAAAATCCTTGGGTGTTTATCTCAGGTTTCTGTTTTCCATCCTCGTGGCAGTGTTTTTGTTTATTTCTAAGCTGGAGATGCTTCCTTTTTTCTCACGCAGATTCCGCTTTTTCTTTCTCTTTTTTTTCTCGTCGGCTTCACCACAATCTCTGGAGTTATACTGACGTCAGAGTGTAAGGATCTGTGTAATATTATTAACAATAACAAAGAAAATGCAAACAAATAAGAAAAGGCCGGTTGGGGAGGTTGTTTCGATCTTCTTTTACATTCTGGTACTTACTTATAAAACTATTCTGGCTTGATCATTTCTGGCTCAGGAGATGGAAAATGATAAAACTTCAGAACTTGGGTGCGAACATCCCTGACTGTCACCTGCTCCCTGAGGGCCGAGGAAGCGGCTCCACTGGATGGATCACCTCCTCCCAACCTCCTTCTCCAAACTGGTCCCTCTAAGGGCAGGTGAATGGCATCGGCTCACCTGGACCCTCTCTTCATCACCTGCCCCCGTTGAACCCTGACGTCTCTTTCTTCCCAGCTGCCCGTTTCTCAGCCTTCCTTGGACCCCTCACCCACACCCAGGCCCTGTGACTCACGCCGAGAGCTCAGTCCCTGAGCGCTAATCGCCTGGTCTCTAACCAACAGACTCTGCCCTCCCTCTGGACTTCGAGTCAGGCTAACTGCCTAACCCTACCTTCCCTTCATTTCCTGAGAGCTGACAACATTACAATGATCTCCCCTCCCGAAAAAAATAACAAATGGGCAGACTTCAAGTCTGTCACAACCACAACCAAGTTCTGTTTTTTCCAGCACTATGTGAAAAACTCCGGGTCTGCCAAGACTTCCCTGAGCTCCCTGGGTCACCGCAGACTTCACCGCCCCCTATCGCCTTGCACTTGACTGCGTCTCAGGCTGTGACCACTGCCCCGCCTTCAAGGAATGGACACACACGTGTTTCTTACCCCGGCCCAGTGCAGCACACTTTAACCTACGCATCCATCTAGACGTGATCACACGGCCATCCCGGCCAAGTCCCTGCTCCCGTCAGGAAGCCCTCTCTGCCTTCCTGTCCATACCAACTTGCCCCGGGTCAGCACCGTACAGTCCCCTCACCCAGCCGCCCGGGGTGGGCTGAATCACTCCAACTCAGCTGGAAGCATCTCATCGCCAGGCTCCGTCCACTCCCCTGGGACACGTTACCCAGCCGTGAAGACGTGGTCGTCATGTGCTCAGCCAGCGCTTCAAAACGATCCATCTGTGTAATGAAGACAATAGATACAAAATAATCTGCTCTAAGAAGTGCCTCCCAACATGAAATGAAGCTGCTCTTCTCCTTAACTTCCTGGGACTCGGAGCTCTGACTGTGCAATTGCAGAGTCCGGGGAAGCTTGCGGATCCTTCCCCAGGGCGCGGTCTAGGCACGTGTTGAGAAACGGGTGAGTGATTCTCCAGGCCCTTGCAGCCAGCCGCGTCTCACATCAGAGTGAAGTTACAGGGGAACACGGGACTCTTCCAAGCTTGGCCCACACCCAAGCCCCGGCTCTCACCCCAGCGGGCTCCATCCAGCTCCCCAAACCCAGCGTGCCCTGACCCTGCCTTCACCCTGTCCCCCCTGCTCCCTTCCTCCTGGGTTCTCTGTGCTGGAAGGCCCTTGGTTCTTGTTACAAGACCCTCCCCAGTTGCCACTTTTCTGGGATGCCTCCCCTCAAGTTCCCTGACCATCGCCTCCTCCGTGTCCCCCCAGGCCGTGTTGTCCTCGGCCGGGGCCCCCTCTATACACTCGGGCTAAGGTTAACTACTCTGCTCTCCTCCTGAGAGTCCCTTACACATCACAGCCACCTACCCTTTTCCCCTAAATTTCACAAATATCCAACCTGAGTCTTTGGCGGGAATCTGGGAGCGGATGTGAGAACACACTAGGTCTCTAAAACCGCCCACATCCCTCTGACAGAAACAGTCACATATTTAAAGTCGCTGAGCACAAGATCCAAAGAACAGTGGGTGTCTGTCTCTTCCTAACTGCAGGGAACACGGACTCTGACATCGTGGCTTCCCGAGTATTCTCAGTAATAATTAAACATCCCATGCCAAGTAGATATTTAAATGTGTTAGGCCCTCAGATGTGTTTCCACAGGAGTTTAGAATTGGGAAAGGCCTGCAGTGCTCACAGGGAAACCTCTCGGGGCTGTTTCCACACACACTCGGTTAGCTGGGCTGGCAGCTGAGCTCCCGAATGAGGCTAAGACTGTGGCTTCAGCAGCTTCGTGACTTCCTCTCTCTCCAGCCAAATGACAGCCCCAGGCAGGTGTCTGCCCCGCGTGCGTGCCCAGAGTCATGGTCCTGGCCTCCATCCAGGGCTGGAGACACCACCTCAGGCGTCGGGTGGACACCGTCCACAGCGTCTTACAGCTGGAGGGTCGGCAAGCGGGGGGAGGGAGGGGAAACAGTTCATCCAATTCCTCCTTAGCCTTCCCAGAGGGACCCCAGGATGGTGGGCAGACCCGTCTGCTGGGCATGCTACCCTACCCCTCATTTCCACGCTCAGCAGTTCAACAGGCCTCGGGCTGCCCTGTCTGGCTGGGGTCACACCTCCTGCCTGGGCTCTCTTGCAGTGTGTCCACAGCATGTGTGAATCTGAATCTGCCTTTCTCTCTGACACATCACCACATAGAGTTACTACACACACACACACACACACACACCCCGTCCTAAGCACAGATGCTTTTTTTAGGTTCATCTTTTGGGATCTGAAAGCAGGAGGGTCCAATACAACCCTCAAGATGGTTATCATTTCAAGAAAAATAAAAGCGGAGCTATTATGATTTAAATAACTTCAGCAAATAATTTTGACTCATCAGATTTTATCAAAAACCAGTTAACTCTAATCTTAAAAAAAAGTATAAATGCCACCTCCAAAAACTATGTGCACAATTCAGTGTTAGTCCAACGCCAGCTCACTGACACCACCATGTTGCTTTGAAACCAAAGGGCTCCTGCAGGTGACTGAATCACCACCACGAACAACAGCCAGTTCTCCATTAACCGCTGTGTGTTCTTCATTGCCGATACCCTAATTTCCAGATCGTCACACTGGGAATCTTCCGTATCGACTCCGTGTAGACTGAGAAACTTAATTTCAATTTTATTCAACTTTAAAACTTAATGTAATACTCAGTTTACAATTAAGACTGTGTATAAACCATGATTTATAATGCATTCTGTAGTGATTTATTACCTGGGGGTTATTTAATAAGCTAATTTCTTGTTCAAACTTACACTCGGGGAAGGGAGTGAGGTTTGATGGACGAGGGTGGGGGCGGGGGGCGGCTAGGAGGACCAGATGCTGGGCGAGATGTTGGTTCCTAGCCTTCCTCACTCGTCCTTAACAATCGGGCTGAGGAGTGGGTGTCATTACCAAGTAATCCAGGACCTCGTGATCTTGATGCTGTCCTCACTCCCAAATCTCTTCCAGACATTTTTGTGGGTCAGGGTTTCCCGTGTGTTCAGCGAGAGGCATGGATGCAACAGACATGCTGAGAAAACTCAAGTGGCTGGTCGTTTCTATTTAAGGGAGTCTCAAAGCACATGCCATAAGTTCTCCTCTCTTCAGTTTCTTGACTCACACAGAGAGTCCTGAGCCAGCCCCAGGCTTGGCCTGCAGCAACTCCGGCCAACAGGCAGGTGGCTGGGTGCCCCCCCCCATCCTGCCTCCCCAGGGCTCCCCCTCCCCTGCACCCTTCTCCACCTGCGGAGTGGGTAGTGCGAGGATCCTAAGTGCCTTTTTAAAAATAAAAGCATATTTAGAGTTTCCAGGATAATACATTCTGCATCACCCTCCAATCTCCTCAGGTCCAGGTTCTATGAGAAGAACTATTTACCTATATTCTGTTTTTTAATTGAAGTATAGTTGATTTACAATGTTGTGTTTGTTTCAGGTGTGCAGCATAGTGATTCAGTTAGACAGACACTGACTGAATCACTTTTTCATGTTCTTTTCCTTTATAGGTTATTACAAGCTATTGAACATAGCTCCCCGTGCTGTATTCTTCATGATTCTTTCTCAACAAGTGCTCCCGTAAAGTCCTGTTGAGAATTTATTATTTTTCGAGGAAAACAAATAATGTCAACAATTTTGAAGCCAACAGAGCCCTTCTGGCTTGGACAGTTCCCATCGACACCCCAGAATGTGGGGGTGAATAGCTCACGAAGCCCCAAAGCAGCCACTGCCCCACCCCGGGGTGTGCTTACCCGTCAGATCTGTCCCTCCCCAGGAGAGACTCTTCCAGAACCCCATGGGGCTTGGGATCCCAAGGAGCTGTTTTCCTGATGACCTGCTTTCTTTTCTGTTGGTGCAAACTCCCAATACACAAATAGTTGCCTCTTAAGAATAGAACAAAATGCTTGCCCTTGGGCTGACACACTAAACTACTGCAGAGATGTATTCTTGGGACAGCATTTTAAAGTCTGTCTGCAAACAGCACCAAGATGAAATGCGTCTCCGGAGCCTGGGCGGGGATGGTTCTTCTGGGCAGGAACAGTCCCGCCGGCCAGGAGAGTCACAGCCCGGGCTGCACACATGTCAGGAGGTCTAGACGGAGGCCCTTCTAATTCTGGAAGTGCAGCCATCAGCAAAGCCAGCAAACAGGACAACGGCAGATGAATGGGCCATGGACAGGATGGAGTGAGATACATTTATGAATTCAAGACGGCTTAGTCATTCCGTAACATCAGAGTTAAAAATCCAAACCAGAACTAGTCATGTAATCTCTCCCTTTAAGCTATAGGGTTTTATATCATGTATACCAATGAACTTTATTTTACAAAGTGAGGAGGGATTGCCCACATTTAATTAGCAAAGGACAACACTCTTGTTGTTGGATGTCGACACATGTAGGCTTGGTCTACTTTCGGTCTTCTGTGCTCCGAGGTCTCCCGTTTGTGATTCTGTTGCTGTGTTCATGAGAATTTAGGAATGTTTCTGTCTTGACCTGCCATCACTTCCAGCTGCATCATGGGTGTGATTTAAAAATGGATGAGGAGGAGAGCGGCTTTCCTTCCCACACTGTGCTCGTGGTGACAGCACATATGTTAACTCTTTCTAGTTTTAGATGAGAGTAGGTGAACATGACACTTATGGCAGGCCAGATTCTCTGAATCCTTTTTTTCTTTTTTTTTTTTAGCAATTGATCTAAGAAATATCTTCCTTACAGTTACACGATGCTTCTGCAGGTAGAAAGTAACAGCCTATGATTGCATACCCAAAGAGAATTGCTACATGAAAAAAAAAAATCACTGTTGTGAATATAGAACGGAATATTAGGCAGCCAATAAAATGAGGTTTATAAAAGGAGGTATGTAAATTGATATTTTAAATGATAAGAATAAATTTGACGTATAACAGTAGGGAAAGTGCAAAGTATTCTATAAATACACACAATTAAGATTGTATTATATATAAAGAATTGTATAATCTTTACATGAAATTATATATCTGCATGCATTTCTAACTATCTAATATCTATATAAACAATGACTATGTCTAGTGGGAGGATCAGGGTGACTTTCACTTTTAAATGTTTAAAAGTAAATTTGTATGTATAAAAATAGGTTCTTATAGTTGCTGAATTTTTATAAGGACATCTTATTTTTAAGCAAACAATTATATTTCAAATAAAATATATTTATCCCTACAGTACCGTCATCAGTAAAGAAACAAAGCCATTCCTCACTATATGCTAATTAAAGCCATTCAACGAGGAGTCAGGTCAGTTTCTGACATTAAATACTCAACCGACTCCTCTTTTTTAGCTGTATTTTTCAGGTACTCTGTGGTGAATGCCCTACTTTGGTAGCTTGTGTATGTGATTTAGTAAACCAGTTTTTGTTTTTGTTTTTAATAAGTGGCTTTTTAAAAATAAAATTAAAAAAAAAAAAACAAGAAACAAGAAACAAAGCAAAATAGCCTGGTTCTCTAATCCTGTGGATATTTTGACCCTTCAGTTTTTCCAAATAACAATCCACAGGGAAAAGAAGGGACGGATGTTTCTCAAGAGGCTTACAGAACGCTTTCTTCCCCATAACTTGTAAGTTTTGAAGTGACATTCCAAAACACAGTGCAGGGGAGGAGGGGGGGACAATGGAAGCGTCCATGGCTGTGAAAATTTTCCTTTTCCACACCTGACTGTATTTTAATATATTAAAAGCAGCCACTATAAATGAATTGACGTTGAAAAGTGAAAGGTTCAGCCAATTCAACACACAATGGATACTGATGGGCACCACTCAGGGGCCTGGCACCTGGTACCGTGAAGGAGCAAGGATGCAGAGGTGGGAAGCCGCCAGGCACCTAAGGGCCAGTTTGCTGCACAGCATCACTTCCACCTACAAGCTTTTAAAAATCATTATTACCTACTTCCGAAGGTAGATGTTGTTCCCTAAGGAGTTAAGCGAATTAATGAGTTGCACAAACATACACATCTTGGCTTAACAAGCCAAGCTCCTCTCCCTGGCTTTCTCTGGTTCCCTGATAACATCCGGAATCCAACTAACTTCAAATCCTTGACCTGTGCGTGTTCTTTTGTTTTGCTTTTCACTCTTGGAAAAGCATCCTCGAGGTAAAGCGTGTGATAGAATGTTTCTCAAACAGGTCCCAGGAGCACACGACCTGCCGCTCCCTGGGTCCCTGGCTGTGATGGCCAAGGTTGCCATCCTGCCCTCCTCTCTCTGCATCTGTTTTACTGCACCATCAGCTGGAAGGAAATTGGTACAGGGGGAGGAAGCAATGAACACACTGTAATTTTTACAGTGCACCAACAGTAATATTGTGGCAAATAGCGCAACAGTGTAATTCAGCTCTTCCAGATACTCAAGGATTGTGGAGAATATGATCCTTATTTCAAGAGGAAACAAGTGACTTAGGGCATCCAGAGCCTTGAGCACCCTAGGTTCCCAGTAATGATGTGCTGAGTGAACAAGTGAATGAATGAATGAAAGTATGAATGAATGAAAGCACCTAGTACTTAAGAAAATCTAGGGGATTTTTTTCTGATATATTTTTCAAGAAAGTTCTTTAAATGCCTGTTATGAAGATTTTCATTTTATTTTTATCAAGTATCTTTTATTTCAAACTATGAGCCATAAAGAAATGTTGAATGAACCACTGGGAACCACATAGCAATAGGATCTTACAGTGGGAGAAATCCTTTAAAAATCAAAGTACATCTCCCCAAATGCATTCTATTAAATAAAGCATTTATAAGGTCCTGAGAAGTTTCCAAATTTAAAAGCAAGCAAGTTTCTGAGAAACCAAAGTATGCTGCTAACTCACCCATCTTTCACATATATATTTTTCAGTGCAACATAGCCCAGTTGAACACAACATTTAGAATGAAAGTTATAACAGTGTATTAAAAATATCGAGCAAGTGAGAAATTTATTCTACTTCAAATTCTTCCTTTTTGAAGTAGTAAAAATTCAACAGCAAAAGCTAAAGTAAACCGTGTAACAAGTAAGCTATAAAGCAGATGATCTTCAAGCAAGTTCTGAGCACGTTTTTAAGTATCATTTAAAGTATTAAAATATTAACTCCCTCTATCAAGTTATTTACGTTTAGGGAAAAAAAAACTATATGTAGCACTGGAATCAAATAGGTCAACAACAAGACTAATGAAAAAGTTCTTTCCTATAAACTGAAAAGTACTTTTTAAATACATTTGAAATTCACATGCTTGTTAATTTCATTAAAACAAGATTGATATTTACATGTACTTCCCTGGAAAACAAGCATATTCAAGGATGCCTCAAGTCAGGAAAATTCTGGCTTTCTTTAGATAGAAAACGTACTTCCGTGCCAAGTCTTCCCCAACAATTGCTATGTTGAATCAGCCTGGTAGTTATATTTTATGATGTAGTTTTCCAGAAAATAGTTTGAACTACATTAAAATATGAACTCATAAATCAGAGGCAGAGTAACTCCTGCAGCAGCACCAAACAGACTTCAAGATCTTCTACATCATCGTACACAGCATAAACTCAACTGAGGGATTAAAGTTTGCACAGATCTCATCCACACAGAGGAAAAAAGAGTCTTCCCTAGTCTTAAAGTCATTATATAAAGTTGTCTTTCTTTTAAAAAGCATTTTACCTTCATTATAAAATAATACCCACTGATGTAAAAAAAAATATTGAAAATGTGAAAAGAGAACAAAAGAAAATCACCTTTGATATTTTGGTTCTTTCTTTTTAAACCACACTGGAATCAAACTGTACACAATCCTGTAATTAGTTTATTTTTTAATTTAATATTATATCTGTAGTGAAGCCCATGAGGTTCCATGTTCTTTAACAACATAAATTACAGTGTATTTAACTATTCTCCTACCCTCAGACAACTAGATGTTGGCCAATCTTTTGAGAAAATAAATAACATTGTAGTAAATGATAATGGAAATTTATGTTATACTATTAAATTAAAAGCACAACTGGACACAATTTAATTTTAATTTAATCTAGTTGATTTTAGACATTGAGCAAGAGTATTATAAATCCTGGGTCATATCCATTCATTTTTTATGGCAGGTGCAGAGCACAGAACATCCCCAATGACACTTCACCAGGGGTTTAGCTCAGATTTATTTCTATGCATTAATCAGTGTGTTAAAAGTCCACCTCAGTCGTAGCACCGAGCTCATACATTTCCTTCTTGTGCAAGAGACTTTAATAAATATCTTCTCAAAAAGTGTAATGAAAGCTAGGTAGTGACATGACATCATCACCCCAGTCTGCTAACCTAACAGCACAATAAAAATGAACAGCCTGAATTGATCACGTGCAGGAGGTGGATGCGAATTCCTAGCGATCAGTTTTTACTCAGACCTGTGCCTTTACAAACCACATAATATCAGTCAGAACAGACTACTTTACTCTTCCTTTTAAAAGAGAGATAAATACAAAAGAAAAGAACAAAACCAAAATAACAGCAGTTCACCAAAGAGGAGTTTAGTTCCTCTCCAAGACCGCTACCGCCTTGGGTGAGCTCAGAACGCCAGAACGTTAGCCACTATATATAAAAATAGATTTTTAAAAATTTTTCTTCTGTACAGCACAGGGAACTATATTCAATATCTTGTAATAACCTTTGATGGAAAAAAATATGAAAAGGAATATATGTATGTATGTAAATGCAGGACTGGGATATTGTGCTGTACACCAGAGATTGACACATTGTAACTGACTGCACTTCAATTAAAAAAAAAAAAAAAGAAAGAAAGCCAGAATGTTTTACTCTCTTGGCACTTCTGTGCCAACAAACACTTCTGCTGTGGGTAGCCAGGGCTGGGAGCGGGTGCAGAGCTGTGTCCCAAGAAGTGATAACTCACCTGCATCTCCTCTCTCTGCACGTCCACATGCAGCTTCCAGGAAGCAGAGCTCAATGCTCTGACCAGTGGTTGGAAGAACCAGATATCAGTGAAATCTTTTCACATCCAGCACACGGGCCTCCTGGAACCTTGCAGGCATCACATCATCTCTCTGTAGCTGTCGATTCTGGGATTTCCTTTTTCCCTCTCAATACATGGCTTCTCTGCCCTGGGCGCCTTCAGCAGCACGGCTGTTCAAATACTCCCAGCGGTGGCCCCAGCTATGCTTTATAGTATCCTGGTATTAACCTTGATTAATGAATGAATCAAGTCCTAGAGATAAGGAGCCAGTTAGACAGTCAGGTTTCATCCTGGTTGCGTAGCAATGGATGTTTAAGAGGAGGCACTATGGAATGGAATGGGATGGAATTCCAACCCCAGCTCTGCGTCACAGTTGGATGGACGGTGTTGGGAAGTGTGGCCTCTCTCAGGTGGGAAAGGAATCAAGGTCGTTTGACACCGTAAAGTGGAGACAGCTGTTGATCCCTCTCCAGCTTCCTGCCCTTGCCCGTGATCCCCTTACACAACATTCCATCAAGACCATATAGTTCCTCAAGGAGTGATAATAAAAATGTGCCTCGTCACTATAACAACAAGCACTCGAGCAGTAGCGTTCTTAGGTGCCAGGCACTGCTGCGAGTATATTACATGCGTTATTCATTTACTCTTTTTTTCATTTACTCTTCACTTCGACACTTTGAGGTGAGTCATGTTGCTAGCCCCATTCCAGGTGAGGAAACTGAGGCCTAGGCCAGTGGAAGGGCTTGCCCCAAACCACACCACCAGTCAGCAGAGGAGACAAAACCCAGACCACGGATGGCACGTTGGCTCCAGCGACCCCGGCGTCTTTCACTGTCCAGTCGCGTTGTGTCCGGATGCTGCAGGTGGGTTTTGGAGGGCTCTCAAAACACGTACGAAAGGGTCCTTATTTCCACTTGCAGATGAAGATCTAGTCCAGGGTCAGCCCGTTGTGAGCACCAAGGCAGGGACTTGACCCTGGCCTTAAACAAAACTCCGCAGCCAAGGGGGCTTCCACGTTGTCAAACTGCTGCTCGCTTTCCCGCCCTAGGACCTACCAACCAAGGTCTTTCCCCGCTGTATTTCTGCCAGTAAGAACAGCTCGTTTCTTCCCACACAGCCTCTCTTTTCATTTTACTGTGTTCTCCGCCCTCTTATAAAGAGCTTGCAGCCCCCAGCCCATCACTTCCTTGGGTCATGCCAACGTCCCGTACTGTCTTTGACCTTGCTTTGAAGACTTCTTGGTCTGCCTTGGAGTTTCAGCGCCCCTCAGAGGAGCAATTGAATTCAGATCCTCTCCCCTAAAGAAACTTGAATCCTTCAAAGCTGACCCTCGGGTTTCCTGGAGTCTTTGTTCTCTGGGGGCTGATTTGCCCTGGAGGTTTCCTGGCAGACATACACCTGAGCCCAGTGCACTGAAGCCTCCCTTTTCCCAGGCAGGACCCACCTTGGACAGCATGTTTCACCTGAGAGTTGAGGGGACCCACCCGCTGCTCTCCTCTCTGGGCAGCTGGAGAGCGGGCCTGGACAGACGGAGCAGCACAGAAGGCAGCCTCCCCAGGTCAGAAGGTCTTGGGCAGCCCCACGTTGGCGGAGGAGGACACAATGGCTAACGTGGGACTTTGGTGAGCCTCCTACTCAGTGGTTGACTTTCAACCCAAGTTTCCCCTAATATGCCCTTCTCCTTGTAGAGACTATGAAACTCTTGCCATCACTGGCAAACCAGCTTTTGATGAAATATGCAGAGATAGCTAAAAGTGAAGTAGCATAATTGAATTCACAGCTACTTGCCACAGGACTGTAATTTAATGGGAGCATTATAATTTACTAAATACCGTCACAGTGGCATCGGATCCCATTAATCAAAAAGTGGGAAAGCTGTATGCAGCAATTTTTCTTTACGATTCATAGGGGCCTATTATTGGATGCTCACCTCCAGGGTAGAATGGATGTTACCTTTTGAGCTTCCGTATTCAAGTACTGTAGAAAGAAGCCAAATTTGAGCCCCACCTCCAAGTACCTCTGAAAGATACTTAGCATCTCCAATTGGAAGTCCAATTTCTAAATGTCTCCTTTAGCACCTCACGTCACCACATAGATGGCAGCTCTGGAAGAGTTTCTATTCTTATAAAACAATAAAGAATAAGAATTACATACTGAGGTCCAACCATGTACCAGCTGCACACAGTGCTGGATGCATTATGTACACGCGGAGGGGACGAGGGAGTGGAGCGTTGGGTGTGCTGTTCTAAACGAAGCAACAGTCCTACAGTGAAAGTATTATTACCTCTGCTTTGGAGCAGAGGAAACTGGGGGTCAGAGATGAACAAGGTTATCCAGTTAGGCTGCGGCGGGGAGGCGGGCCTGGGGACCAGCTCCCCCGGACACTGGAGCTTCCTGCTCTGCCTTCGTCTACCTGGGCTGGCAAGTAGCCAAATACCATCCACTGGGGGACTTGAGCGAGCGACAACTGTCTCACAGCTCTGGAGGCTGAGTCCGTGGTCCCAGCGCCGGCAGACTCCGTGTCCAGTGAGGACCCTCTTCCCGGCTTGCAGGTGGTGGCTTTTCGCTTTGTCCTCCCGGGGCAGAGAGAGGACGCTCCAGTGCCTTCTTTCTTTCTTATCCAAACGTAATCACCTCCCAAAGGCCCCACCTCCCAATACCGTCACATTATGGGGCAGGGCTTCAAGGCATGAGTCTGGGGGTAAAGCAAGCATTCAGCCCCTAACAACCTGCTTCTGTGAGGCTTCTCCAATCCCAGTATAGACAAAACAGCACGTGCTTTCCAAAATTGTGCCCGAACCCACCCTCCTGAGTGACTTCCTGCCAACATCGCTGATTAATGACCGAAATGGTGGAGGTCCACGAAGAAAACTGATAAACTAGCCCAGAGCAGCCAGGCATCTTGGCCCTCTCACCACCAGGAGTGGGGGCGCTCTGCCTCCTCCAAGCCAGGTGGAGGGCTCGAAGGCTGCTACAGGGGAGGGACTTACCAAGGGAAGTAACTATTTTTACTCAATATCCCCAGCTGTTAATATTTACATAGTAATGTAATCTTAGAATAGAACTGCTGAGATTTTGTATTTTATAATTCATTGTAGAATTATGAGCATTTTACATACCTGCTCGTTGTTTTTATGACAAACTTAGAGTGATTGATTTCCACGGGAACCGGCTTCGAAGGCGTGTTCAGAAGGGACACTCCCTTCGTTGCCAAGGATCACCGCGCTTTCCCACAGCTCGCTTCTGCTTCCTGTCCTGACAGGCCTCAGCCCTGAAAACCTGCAGGCTGTGTACCTGGGAGCAAAGGCAGCATATTTTGAATAGGGCTGATCTCCAGAGTGTCGCAGCTCCACTAACTGTGTGTCGAGGCGACGTGGGAACACGCACGTAACCCAAGGATTCTCAGGCCGCCTCCACTCGGTATTAAAAGTGAGGTCAAAAAGAAGATAACTAGGGTGACATGATTGGTAAAACGCATATTGCTCAGGCTTTAAAATTTGCATGGCTCCTCTTCACAAAGTAGGAATTATATCCCCCTGAAAAATGTCCCCTATTATTTCTGGAAGACCTCAGAAGGTCCTCTATGAGCTTTTAAACAAGTGTCTGTGGCCACAGGTATCAGCCATCGTCTTCCTCTCCAGTACCAAGCAGCCTCGAGGCTACGGTGCCTGAGGGCTGCCCAGGAAACTGGGGGAAGCAGCACATCGTGGCCTCTGGGGTCACCAGGTTCCAGTCTCTCCCAGCCAAGGCCCAGGCGTCAGGTACCCGGGAAATACTCAGAAGGGGGCAGTTCCAGAAATCGCGCACCTCCAGCATCTTCCCTAGTAAAAGCAGTCACCATTCCCCCGACAGCCAGGAGAGGGTCCACGTTTTCCACCCAGTATTTTCCTCTCCAAATGCTGTTCTCTCAGCATCCACGCGTTTCCCCCTTCTCGCTACACCATTCACATCTCTTATCTCTGCAGCACATCACAAAACAGACACACTGGCCCTACGCTTAGGCCCTTGTTCTTCCTGCCTGTGGACCCGCATAGCAGGCAATGTGCCTGTTCCTTCAGGGACCGGCCCTTTGAGTCTGTTGATCTCTGATCCACTTCCAGCACCCTCATCCCTGGGCACCGGGACCTGGTGCTGCCCCCGTGGGCCCTGTCTATGGGCTCTGGGTCAGCGGGCATCCTGGGGTCCTGCACCAGGAGTGGAGAACAGCCACCTCCACCTCAAGCCACACTGGGTCAGAGGGCCTCCAGAGCCAGGTGGCCCTGACCTCATGGTGCTCTGACTCCCCGAGTAGCTCAGGTAAAGCCCAGGGGCTGTAACAGGACAGAATTTTCCACACAGGCAACACGCCGTCCTCTCTTCTCTCTTGCCTATCTTCTGCTTTACCAGTAGCGTGTTAGAAGCTCTGCGTAGCTTTACTGGGACAGCGAGAAGGGGGCTGGCACAACGAGCAGAAAGGTAAACGGCCAGATATGCGTGGTAGAAATAAAGATGAAAGGGACAAGCAAAAGCATTCTGAGGAGGCATAAACTTGACTTCAATCCTGGCCCTGCTAAGAACCCCCCAACACTGTCAACTCCACTGCCCTGCTGCCCCCCACCCCTCCCCTCCACACCTCCCCTCCCTCCCTACTCCCCAACCCCTGGCTTGAGCATCCTATACCCGCTGGTCCTCACACCCCAGCCTTGTCTGCAGCAGGGCCTCGACCTCAGGCCAAGCGTAACCCGCAGCTGCAGTGCGTGCAGGCCCCGCCTCCCAGCCACAGGCCCCGCCTCCTGGCTGCAGGCCACGCCTCCCAGCCACAGGCCAATCCTAGCCCAGCAGCCCAGGCCCCGCTTGCCAGTTGCTAAGTTCTTACATCCTCAGTTTCCCTGTTCATAGCATGAGGAAGATAAGTCCAGAAGACCCTCAGATCCCACATCACTCTGGCAGTCTAGGACCTTGAACCCCAAGATAATGCCTTTAGAATAACGGAGATAAAATGAAGTCACGATTGGGAGTGGAGGGTATAGATAATCTCACTTTTCAACAAGCAGACGTTATGAAAGATATTAATGTTAAAGAGTTAATAAACGATGCAGCTGGCAACATATAAAAGACAGGACAGGGAGAGAAAGAATTCAGATAAGAATTTAATATTAAACTTAAATCCAGATAAAGACTCAAGTATAAACAGCAATTTAGTACGTGAAGGTAAAAAAAATGGCATTCCAACTCAACAGAGAATAATTCTTTAACTAGTAAATGATGTCAGACAATTTTCTTGGCAAGTGGGAGAGGAATGCAGAGTCCTCTTACAGCAAAATGTTTCCACCAGGATCACAGATTTAAAAAAAAAAATAGAGATAACACAATAAAAGAAATGCACTCATAGCAAATCTAAGTGATATTTTATAAACTTTAGGCGAGGAAGAATTTCCTAAATAAGCCTGAATAATAAACACACATAAAGGAAAAATTGTATATTCAATTCCAATTATAGGTTTTATGTATATAAATATGTTTTCACAGCAGGATAAAACAACAAACATTTTAAGACAAATGGCAAATGAGAAAGCGTGAGTTGAAGGCATACGTTAACAGTCAAAGAGCTGACGTTTGCACTGCACCGAGACCTACGCTTCCACGGCAGCCAGATCCAAGACCTGCTCATAGCATTTTTCTGTGAAAGGTGCCCCCTGCAGTTTTCCAATGTACCATCCTTAAGACTGAAAAAAAAATTTTTTTTCTTTCTTTCCGGGAAACAATGTCTTTGAAAAATGTTTGGTGAGAAAGATGAGGTGCTCTCTTGACAAGGTCTGAACAGGCTGCAGTGAGGGGGTGGAGCCAGTGCGCCATGCATGGGATGTGATGAGGAATTTCAGAGATGGGGTTGAAGGAAGGAGGGCTGAGCAACATGGCAGAATGCCTGTGCCCAGATGGAAGAGTCCATCGGGGCAAAGCCCCCATATTGAGGCTAGCAAGAGACCCCTGAGTAGAGGGAACTGTAACACAAGATCTTCAGCTGCCTCCTGGGCTAGGTGGTGAGTAGCTGTTGCTCCAGTATAACCACCTCACTCTTCCCACGTTTGGAAGAGTTTGCTGCATCCTCCCATTGGGTCAGTGGTGCTCTGAGAGCCCAAAATTTCAGAGTGTTCCCCCCCTGTATGAAAAGTGCGTGAAAAAAACCCAGGACACTCAGAAGGTGAAGGCAATAGGTGGGAATGGAATAGGAGAAGCAGGAACACAGAGCAAGAGGTGACCAGAGAAAACATAAACCTCCCCAGCTCCCAGCCGCAAGATCCCGACAGACACTGTAAGGAATCGATGAAAAGGACGGAAAAGCCAAACCTTGTATCAACTTCCAAGGACAAGATGACTCTTAGCAAACTGGAAAAGTTATGGGCATGGGCAGGTATCGAATTTACATACGAGAGAAAATCTTCAATCACGCTAATAATGACAAATTGAAACAAAAACAAAGAGAAAATAGTGGCCAAGATGGCAAAGGAGGAAGTCCCTGAGCCCACCACCTCTCACAGACACACTGCTATCCACAGAGCAACTCATGAGAATGAACAGATGGGCAGAAAAGTCTTCTACAACCAGAGATGTGAAGAAGGGATCACACAGGACAGGTAGGAGAGGGCAGAGATGCAGTACAGTCAAGATCCATACCCCCGGTAGGCGACCCAGAAATGGGAGGATAATTACAACTGTAGAGGTTCTCCCTAAGGAACAAGGCGTCTGAGCCCCACATGGGGATCCCCAGCCCAAGGGTCCTGCACCAAGATGATGAGCACCCAGAGCGTTTGGCTTTGAAGGACAGTGGGGCTTACTTTTGGGAGAGCCAGAGGGCTGTGGGAAATAGGTGGACACAAAATCTCTCATGCTCTGCGTCCAGGGCAGAGGCAGTCATTTGAAAGGAACCTGGGTCAGACCCACTTGCTGACCTTGGAGAGCCTCCCGGGGCAGGTGGATGGTGACGCAGGAGGCAACCGGGACTCTCCCTGGGGACACAGAGTCTGTAGCGGACGTTTTGGGAAGCCCATCCCACGCGAGGACACTGGTGCTGACAAGCACCACTTCGGGATCCTCCCTCTAACTTATTAGTGCTGGGGCTCGGGAAACTTAAAATGAATGAAAGACGTAATGTAAGACCTGTAACCATTAAACTTCTAGAAGAAAACACAGGCAGTACACTCTTTGGCATCAATCTTAGCAACATTTTTTGGATCTGTCTCCTCAGGCAAGGGAAACAAAAGCAAAAACAAACAAATGGGACTATGCAAACTACAAAGCTTTTACAGAGCAAAGGAAATGATCAACAACACTGCAGGGCTGCCTACTGAATGCTGAAGATATTTGCAAATTATATATCCAATAGGGGTTAATATTCAAAATACACAAAGAACTCACACAACTCAACATCAAAACAGCAAATAACCCAATTAAAAAATGGGCACAGGACCTGAATAGACATTTTTCCAAAGAAGACGTACAGATGGTTAACAGGCACGTTAAAAGACGGTCAATGTCACTAATCATCAAGGAAATGCAAATAAAACCCACAATGAAATGTCACTGCACACCTGTCACAATGGCCATCATCAAAAAGACAACAAAAAACAAGAGTTGGCAAGAATGTGAAGAAAAGGCAACCCTTGTGCACTGTTGGTGGAATTGTAAATTGTTGCAGCCATTATGAAAAGCAGTATGGAGATTTCTCAAGAAATTAAAGCTAGGACTACTGTGTGATCCAGCAATTCCACTCCTGGGTAATTATCTGAAGAAAATGATAACACTAATTCCAAGAGATACACGCACCCCTATGTCCACGGCAGCGTTATTCACGGTAGCTAAGATATGGGAGCAACCTAAGTGCCTAAGTGTCCATCAGCAGATGAATAAAGAAGTGATACACGTGTGTGTGTGTGTGTGTGTGTGTGTGTGTGTGTGTGTGTATGCGACAGAATATTACTCAGTTATAATAAAGAATGAAATTTTGACCATTGCGACAACATGGATGGACCCAGAGGGTATTAAGCTAAGTGAAACTAGTCAGATAGAGAAAGAGAGATCCTGTGCGATTTCACTGATATATGGAATCGAAAAAAACATAACAAATGAACAAACATAACAAGACAGAAACAGACGCATAGACACAGAGAAAGAAGAGGTAGTTGCCAGAGGGGAGGGCGGTGAGTGGGAGAGAGAAGACATAGGTGAGGGAGATAAAGAGGTACAAACTTCCAGTTACAAAATAAGTGAGTCACAGGTATGAGAAATGCAATGCGGGGACTATACTCAATAATTATGTAGCATCTTTGTATGGTGACGGAGGGTAACTAGACATCATGGTACTCGTTGTGAAATGCGTAGAGTTATGTTGTGCCTGAGGAATTAACATAGTGTAGGTCAATTATACTTCAAAAACAAACAGACAAACTCACAGAAAAGAGCTCAGATTTGTGGTTACCAGAGGAGGAGGCAGTGGGTGGCGGGGAAGTTGGATGTAGGGGTCAAAAAGCACAAACTCCTGTTATAAGATAAATAAGTGATATAATGTACAACATGATAAATACAATTAACATTGCTGTACGTTATATATAATAGTCGTGAAAAGTGTAAATCCTAAGTTCTCATCACAAAGAGAAAAATATTTTGTTTTCTATTTCTTTAATTTCATATTTATATGAGGTGATAGATGTTCACCAAACTTTCTGCGGTAACCATTTTTAAGAAATTAAAGTAAATATGTTCTTAACTAATATAAATGTCAGAGGGCAGGTATGTTTTGTGAAAAGCTTACGTCTCCACCAGCCAAACTGGAAAGACTTGTAATACACGGGACGTGAAGTGGGAACTTCAGGAGGATGAGACGTTAGCAGTGGGACTAAACTAACCCCAGACTAAAGTCTGCTTCTCTTCGCTTTTTAAAAGTCTTAAAAACAAGCCTCAAGGGACTTTTGCATTCAGGAAAATAAAGTAGACACACTTCCGTATTTCTTCACTAAGTACAACTAAAACTCCGACCATTATGTATAAAGCAAACATAAGATAACTCTTTAAAGTGAAGGAAAGAAGGCAGAGCATCTGGGGACACTGGGACACAAAGCCTGACCTCTCCAGGATCTCCCTGGGTTTCCACGTTGCCTCTGTGTCCCAGACTCAGAGCTGAAGTCAGCAACACAGACAGGCCAATAGGTGCAGACAGAAAGAGGCCCCCAAATTATGCTCTCTCTAGTCGGAGGTCCAGGGAAGATGCAATCTAGGAAACAAAGCTTTAGATCCTGCTTGCTCTAGTCCAGCCAAACACCCGGGAAATCACTGTGGTCCCTTTCCCACCCGTGCCAGCAAAATCCACCAAAAGACCTCCACCCAGAGGTAGTGTTTAAGGAGAAGAGGGAGACAAGGCTCTCATCCCATCAGGTGGCAATGACCCTCCCCCTTCCCCACTCCCTGCCAGGCCCCCTCGGTGTCCGTGGAGACCAGGTGGGGAGCCTAGACTCCCCCCAACCCCAACAGTGATAAGGTGCCCCCAACCCCACTGCCACATGAAATAAGGACAAGAATAGAGTCAGGAACTTCACCGATGTCCAGTGGTAAGGAAGCCATTCGCCCACAGTGTCAGATGAGGCCACAGGAGGAGCAGGGGTGAGGCACTCCTAGCCCTCCGGTCCTGGATGCTAGCAGTGGAGGCCCTGTGAGAGCCAGAAACCATCCCCCAACTCAGCAGGAATGAGAAGCCCCTCCTCCACTCATGTGTCCTTAGAGGCTGAGTGGGGGTCCTGGACCCCCACTGACAGGAGTGAGGTGGCATCACTCCCTTAACTCTGGAGGAATAAAGTTAGACAAGCCAGTGAGACTGAAGGTTTCAGGGTCTCAAAACATAATATTTAAAATGTCCAGGTTTTTATCAAAGATGATTTGTCACAGAGGAAGATCTCAAACTGAGTGAGGAAACAAAAGTGATGGACTCTGACACAAAAATGACAGAGAAATGAGAACTATCTCACAAAGATTCTGTTGCTTCACAGCCCTCATGAAAATGCTTCAGAAAGCAATTATAAACACACTTGAAATAAATTTAAAAACGGAAAGCCTCAGCAAAAAAAGAAAAATTAAAACAAACCAACAGAAATAGTCTCACTAAAAAGTGAAATAACCAAAATCAAAAATTCAGTCAGTGGGCTCAATCACAGAACAGAAGGGAAAAAGGAAAATAAATCAGTGAACTTGAATGTAGACCAATAGGAACTACCTGATCTAAACACGAGAGAAGTTTGACTGATAAAAAAAAAAAAGAAAAAAAAGAACAGAGTTGTAGAGACCTAAGGACCATAAAATAACATTCAGTATTCATGTCATCATTAAAAAAATGCCCAAAGACCTACAGACACTGCACCAAACAAGGTACACAGATGGCACAGAAGCCTGTGAAAAGATGCTCTGTGCCATATGTAACTAAGAAAATACAAATCATACAAGAAGGAGATATCACCACACTCCTAACAGAGTGGCCAAAATCCAGAACACTGACAACGCCAAAAGCTGGCAAGAATGTGAAGCGGCAAGAACTTTCATTCATCGCTGGCGTGAATGCAAAACGGTGCAGCTAGTTTAGAAGACAGTTTGGTGGTTCCTTATGAAACTAAACAACTCTTACCATAAAATCCAGTAACTGTGCTCCCTAATATTTACTCAAAGGAGTCAAAAACTAATGAAAATGTATGTTCCCACAAACACCTGCACGCAGATGTCATAGCACCTTTATTCAGAATTGCCAAAACTTGGAGCAACCAAGATGTCTTGGTGAATAAATAAACCATAGTACATGCCAATGGAATGTCATTCAGCACTAAAATGAAATGAGCTATCAAGTCATAAAAAGATACAGAGGAAACTTAATGCATGTTACTAAGTGAAAAAAGCCGACCTGTTAAGGTGACCTACTATATGATTCCAACTACAGTTGGCCGTTGAACAGCATGGATGTCAGGGGTACTGATCCTGGGTGCAGTCAGAATTCCACATGTAACTTTACAGGTGGCCCTTTATATCCATGGCTCTGCGTCCATAACCTTGGATCACGTAGTATTGTAGTAAGTATTTATTGAAAAGAATTCAGCCCATAAGTGGACGTATGCAGTTCAAATCCATGCTGTTCAAGAGTCAACTGTACATGACATTCTGGAAAGGGCAAAACTTTGCAGACAAGAAGATTGGTTGTTGGTGTTGGGAGTGTAGGAAAATGAATAGACGCAGCTGAGGGGATTTTTAGGGCAGTGAAAATACTCTGTATGATATCAAAATGACATATGGATGTCATGCATTTATTTGTCTAACCACAGACTGTACCACACCAAGAATGAACACTAAAGAAACCTATGAACTTTGGGTGTTTATGAGGTATCAATGCAGGTTCATCCTTGGAAAAAAAAAATGTGCCAGATGGTGAGTGTTGTTGATACTGGGGGAGACCATACATGAGCGGAAATAGTGGATATATGGGAAATTTCTACACCTTCATCTAAATTTGTGGTGAATCTAAAACTGCTCTAGAAACTAAAGTCTTTTAAAAGAACGAAATAAGAAATATCTATCTACTTAACTTCAAAACTTCTTGTAGCTACATAATCAAGATTGTGTGGAGAGAGGGCCCCATAGATGAATGGAACATAATATAGAACCCAGAAATAGCTCACAACTGATTTTTGACAAAGATGCAAAAGCTACTCAATGAAGAAAGGATAGTCTTTTCAGCAAATGGTGTGGAACAATTTGACAACCACATGTCAAAAAAAAAAAAAAAACTTAGAACTCAACTTCACATCTTATACAAAAATAACTCAAAACAGAACATAGAATTAAATGTAAAATGTAAAACAATAAAAACTTTAGGAAAAAATAGCAGAAAATCTTCAGAATCTCATGGTAGGCAAAGAGTCCTTAGACATGTCTCCAAAGGTATAATCCATAAAAGAAGAAATTGATCATTTTGAATTCATCATAATTAAAAATCTTTGCTTTGCAAAAGACTCTGTTAAAAAATGAAAAGACAAGCTACAGACAGGGATGAAATATTTGAAAATCACATAGTCAACAAAGGATGCTCTCTAGAATGTATTAACAATTCTCAAAACTGAATAGTAAAGAAACAAACAATCTAATTATAAGATATATAAAAGACATAAAAAGATATCTCACTGTAGAAGTTATACAGATGGCAAATAAAGACATGCAAAGCTATTCAATATTATTATCTGCTTGTAAAATGCAAAATAAAACCACTCATCAGAATGGCTAGAACTTTTCAAAAAATGACAACATCAATGTTGGCATGGATGTGGAGAAACCACATCATTCATATGTTGCTGGTGGCAATGGAAAATGGTACAGCCATGCTGGGAAAGCTTGGCAGTTTCTTTAAAAAAAAAACTAAACATGCAACTACCATAAACCTGGCGACTGCATTCCTGGGCATTAATGCCAGAAAAAAAAAGAAGTGAAAACTTAAGTTCACTTAAAACCTGTACACAAATGTTTGTAACAGCTTTATTCAGAATAGCCCAAATCTGGAAATAACCCAGATATCCTTATATGGGTTAAATAAACTGTGGCACCTCCACACCATGAAATACTACTCAATAGTGAAAAAGAACAAACTTTTGATGGATGTCCTAACTTAGATAAATCTCCAGAAAATTATACTGAATGAAAAATTTCAAAATGTAATATACTGTATGATTCCACTTACATAACATTTTGAAATGACAAAATTACATAAATGAAGGGCAGATTAATAGTTGTCTGGAGTCTGGGGTGGGGTGGGCAGGTTTGGGTGTGAAATGGTTGTTCTGTTAAGGGCCACACAACAGATGGTGATGGAATGGTCTATCTATTAACATTGATGTTAATATTATGTTTGTGGTACCATATTGTGGTTTTACAAGATGTTACCTTTGGAGAAACTGGGTATAGAACACATAAAATCCCTTTGTACTATTTCTCGTTGCATGTGAAGATATGATTATCTCAAAATAAAAAAGTTTAAAGAATAAAATGGAAATAAAATTTAAGGAACATTTGGAATAAACAAATGAAAAATTAAAGAAAAAGTACAAATCTAACTTGCATTACATAAAGCTCTACTAAATATTATACCTGAAGTATACAAAGAAATCTGCATGAATTTATGTCAGTAAACAAAATATAGCATATGGTTCCAGTCAAAAAAAGAAATAGCAAGTCTCAAAATGATAGCAACTAACACCTACTAACTTAATGACATATAGAAACAAAAATCTATCACTATTAACACATGCTCAAACACCAAAATACAGTAAACAACAACATGACATTTACAGTATACAGTATCTATTAAAAATTTACTGGGCTCATAAAAACATAATTTTTTCCATAACCAGGAGGAAAAGAAACAGAAACAGATCAACACACACGTGACACATATGTAGGAACTAGCAGATTAACACGTTAAAAAGCTAATATAATTTTATTCCAAGTGTTCACAAAGGTAGAGGAAAGCATGACCAGAAGAAGGGAAAATGATCTAAGATGAAAAAACAAACAAAGAAACAAAACAAATAAGACTTTTAGAAATAAAGATAGTATAAATTAAAAATAAAAGCACAGGATTGAGTAGACTAGATGCTGCATAAAAAGATAAGTGAATTTAAAGAAAAAGCAGTAGAAATGAACCACTGTGAAGGATAACATAAGTGGAGCGATAGAAGGAGAAAAAACAAAATATTTTTGCAGAAATATAGACAAAGATCTTTTTTTAATCAAACTGAATGAAAAGTATAAATCTAGAGATCCTAAAAGCTTAACAAATCCAAGCAAAATAAGTGAAAAGGATAATATGCAAAGTCCCTGGGTATATATTTAAAAAAAAATACTAACTGAAAATGATACACACACCCTAATGTTCATAGTGGCATTATTTACAATTGCTAAGAGAAGGCAGTAACCTAAGTGTCCATCAGCAGATGAATGGATACAGACGTGGTGTGTGTATACAATGGAGCACTACTCAGCCATTTAAAACAATGGAATGTTGCCATTTGCAGCAACAAAGATGGACTTCAAGGGTATTATGCTAAATGAGATAAGTCAGAGAAAGACAAATACTGTATGATATCACTTATATGTGAAATTTTAAAAATACAACAAACTAGTGACTATAATAAAAAAGGAACAGACTCACAGATACAGAAAACAAACCAGTGAGATTGCCAGTGGGGAGAGAGAAGGGGAAAGGGCCAATATAACAGACGGAGATTAAGGGTTACAAACTATTTGGTATAAAATAAGCTACAAGGATATACTGTACACAGGGAATATAGCAAATATTTTATAATAACTATAAATGTAATATAACCTTTAAAAGTTATGAATCACTATATTGTACACCTATAATTTATATATTATACATCAACTATACTTCAATCTTCAATAAAAAGGTAAATAAGGTACACAATTAAATTTTTTTTTAAAAATCTGAAAATATGAGAAAATGTTTAAGAAATAAGATTAAAAAGACGCAATAAATAAAAAGGCAGAAAGATACTAAATACGACAGACATCTCACCAGACACTATGCAAGTCAGAAGGCCTTGGAGAGACATTTAGAATGCTGAAAAGTTGTCCCCCTAAAATTCTTTATCCAGCATTTGAAAAGTGAAATAAAATAAAGATTTGAGACAGAATATGAAATAGTTCACCACCATCAGACTTGCTCTGCAAAAAACTTAAAAGATGTTTCTTCAAAAAGAAGGAAAATAATACGAAATGAAAATTTAGACATAAAAAATGGAGTAAAGAGTGCTGAGAATGGTAAGCATGTGGATCGGTATAAAAACACATATTAATCATTTCTAATACCTAAAAACATAATTATTTAAAGCAGTAATAATAATGATGATGATGATGATGATCTATCATGAGGTGATGGTGTAGGCAGAAGTAAAAGTGACCAAAATGTCACAAGGATAAAGAAGACATCGTGGGAAGTACACTGTAATAAGATTCTTACACTAAAAATGACCCTAAAACTGCAGTGGTAAAATGTTATTTGAACATGGAGTATAGTAAACTAAAATTGTATGATGTTAACTCTAGAGCAAGTAATAAAAATCAGAGAAACAAGTATTACTCCAATAATATAGATTAAATGGAATCATAAGAAAATTCAGTGAATCCACAAAAGGCAGCAAACAAGGAAAAGGCAGTAAATACATAGAAAATAGGTAACAAGTTGCAAGAGAGTAGATTTAATCTCATATACTTCCATTAACACAGTAAACGCAGATGGACAAAGCTACGTAATTAAAGGCAGAGACGCCAGATGGGATTAAAAGAGAAAAAAAAAAGACAACTGTATTCTATCTGTAATCTAAGTTAACTATAAAAACAATGATAGATAAAAAGTAAAAGAGAAAAAAGCACTATTCATGCTAACACTAAATGAAAGAATTGTGGAGTTGCTATGTTAGCATCAAAGTAGTAGTATTTCAAGATAAAGATTACTACCGGAGATCGATTGGGACATACTATAATGATAAATAACCTACAAAAATTCTAAGTAAAATACATAATAAAAAATGCTTCAATGTGCATGGTTTAAAAACTTAGAGAATTGGAAGGAGAAATAGAAAAACTTGTAAATATAGTTCGAGATTTCAGGAACTCCTTATCAATTGCTAGAACAATTTAAAGCAAATCAATATGGATGTAGAAGACCGGATAAAAACTGTCGATCAAACGGACCTAGTTGACATTCACAGAACATTCCATCCATATGCTCCTGAGATTCTCAATATGCATATGGAATACGTAAAAGTTCAGTCATATGATGAGCTGTTAATTAAGTCTCAATGACTTTAAGAGAACTGAAATCATACAAAGTAACTTCTCTGACCACCATGGAATTAAACTAGAAATCAATAACAGAAAGTTACCTGGAAGATCCTCAAATACTTGGAAATCATACTATACACTTATGAATAATCCAGGATTCAAAGAAGAAATTAAAGAGAAATTAGGAAATGCTTTTTGAAATCAATGAAAATTAAAAACCAACAAATTAAAATATCTAGATTGCAGCTGACCGCTAAAGCAGTAGGATTCTTTTTTAATTTATTAATTTTTTTATTTTTTTGAAGTTCTAACTTACTGTAGATTTTCATTTTAATTGAATTTACAGTTGACAATGTTCTGTCAACTTCTTGTGTACAGCATAATGTTTCAGTGATACATGTACGTACATATATTTGTTTTCATATTCTTTTTCATTATAGGTTACTACAAGATATTGAATATAGTTCCCTGTGCTCTACAGAAGGAATTTGTTATTTATCTGGTTTATGTATAGCGGTCAGTATCTGCAAATCTCAAACTCTCGATTTAACTTTACACCGTTAAACGTTTATAGCAGAAAAGAAGAACGGTCTTAAATAAAATAGAGGATCTAATTTTCTACCTCAAGAAACCAGGAAATGAAGACTGAATTTAACTCAAATAGTAAGACCTGTTTTTTTAAAGCAGAAATCAATAAAATTGAAAAAAAAAAGAGGTCCAATAAAGAAATTCTATGAAACTAAAAACTGGTTTATGAATATATCAATAAAATTGATAAACTTCTAGCCAGACTGATCAGAAAATAGGGAGAATGCATCAAATATCCAAACTGTGAATAAAAGGGATCTCACTACAGATCCTCTAATTATGGAAAAGATAATGAGAAAATGCCGTGAACTTCAAACATTGTAACTTCATTACAATAAATTCAATGACTTGGATAAAATGGAAAACTTTCATGAAAATGCCAAGTGTCAGTACTGAAATGAGAAGAAACAGAGTGTTTGAAACTAATATTTTATAAGGTCCTCTATTTGAAGTCCTATATTCAATCTTTTTTATTCTTTTTTTAAAATGAATTATAGTTGATTTACAATACTGTATTAGTTTCAGATGTATAACAAAGTAATTCAGTTATATGTATATATAAGTATTCTTTTTTCAGTTCTTTTCCATGTAGGTTATTGCAGGATATTGGATATATTTTCCTGTGCAATGCAATCAGTCCTTGTTGTTTATCTATTTTGTACACGTACAATGTATCTGTTAATCCCATAGTCTTAATTTATCCCTCCCCTCCTTCCCCTCTGGTAACCATAAGTTTGTTTTCTGTGTCCCTGAGTCTGTTTCTGTCTTGTAAATAAGTTCATTTGTATATTTTTTTATATTCCACATATAAGTGATATTACGTAATATTTGTCTTTGTTTCTTTCATATTTCTTGTTTTTATGAATTTTTTTCACTCTTGGTGGATTGACAATTGGGATAGAGCCTCACTGTGGATTGCAATCTTTATCATTGTATAGTGTTTATTGCTCATAGTTTTTGGTTTTGTGAAAACTTCCAGGCATGGGTTGAACAACTCTGCTTCATTTTTATTTTATTCCTTGGTATCTCACCACCTCTTCTATCAAAGTTATCCTTTCTGTGTCCTTCATTTGAATATATTCCTTAAATATCTCCTCTCCTCTCCCCACTCAAGCTCAAATGTTTGGTTAGTTTATTATTGAAATATTTTATAAAATTTGCGTTCTGTTTTCTAGTCATAAACCCCACAGTTACTCAACTTTATGTTCCTTTTCAGTCAGTTCAGTGCTACCAACAGTCTTCCTTTTCTTTCTCGCACCTGCCTCCCTCCCCCTCCTCCTCCTCCTCCTCCTCCCTGTCCTCCTCCTTCATCTTAAGAAATCTAGTCATCCCTTGTTTGTCTACAGCTTATTCTCTCACAGTTTGTTTTTGTTCGGTATTTGCTTTCTCTTTAAGGACTACTGGGGATTATTTTAGTTCTTGAATACTTGAGAAGCTCTGTCCGACTTTATACTTGAGTAGCAGCTAGGTTGCACCGAAACATCTTGAGTCCCGCATTCATCTCTAAGAACTTTGTAAATATTGAAATGCTGTGAAAAGGTCCAGGGCCACCTTGTCTTTTTCCCCTTCGAGAGAACTTGATTTTTCACGATGTGCCACAGAATTAACTCTGTTCACTTTAGTGAATCATTTCAGAGTGACTTTATTCTGAATTTGTTTTTGCTGGGACATGATGCACTCTTTCAAATTGTGAATTCCAATCTTTTTTTCTTTAATTTTCAGAAATTTTAAAAATCACTTAAAATGTTTGTCTTCCATTTTCTCTTCCCCTATTCCAGGCAACATAATGGTTATATGGTCTTCAGCACCAATGACTTCTTCTAGAATCCTCTGTAATTTGTATCTTCTCTGTGCCATCCTCTCAAACTTACTTTTTACATCCCAGAGTGTATCTTGAGCCATGGATAGCTGTTTTTTATAATTAGAGTCTTATTTCCATAATGATTTTAATTTTCTCATTTTTCTGATCTCTACTTTGAGGCCCTATATATCTCCTTTGAGTTTTTCTCTCAGAGTGGTCACATTTTCATCAGCATCTTTGATTCCCTGGAGAACTAGCTGTTAACTAGTTGTATTTTTAGTCGAGGGGCATCATCTTTGTCTAGTATGTATTCTCCATTCCCTTTTCACCTTCTAACTCTCCATTTCTGCTTGGAGTCAATCTGCAAAGGTCGTACCTTATTTGACGACAATTTTGCAATGAGTCACTTATTTGCAGAGTAGCACTGGAGGGGGCAGAGGATAGAGCTTGGGTACCTGGAGGGCTGCACTGAGTCCATTACCTCTGAGCATTTGTCCCGAACATTCTCCACAGAGGTACGACGGCTCTTCTGTATCCGCATGTCATGTTTCACGTGCAGTGACCCCAGCTTTAGTTTCCTGAGCCCTATGAGTCCGGGGGGCAGCATTTCCAGTCCACCCTTCTAACCCGTCACCTGCTTTTTTCAGAGGTACAGTCACTGCAAAGTTCCTCATTCACTTCTATCCCCCTCCCATTTCATCAGCCAAACAGGGTGGTGGAAATCTCTCAAAGGCTCGTCAGTTTCCGCCACTGGCACTTTCTGCCTGCTTTGGAGAATGCATCCCTCTGTCCATGGTGCTCCAAGCAGAGGAAGAGAGACTAGCTCCCCCAGGGTCACTCCTTGTCCTGAATTTGACTCAGTCATTGGTCCTTACTCCCTTAGAGAGTTTTTAATGCCATGGGGAAATGTTTTTTAGCCAACAGCAAATGATAAAAAAGGATGCAAAAATCATATACTTAGAAATGGACAGAGACAATCAAAATAGTAATGATTATTATTTTTGAATAGCAGAGTTATGAATGGTTGTCACTTTTTATGTTTTTAAATATCCCACAAAAGCTACATAATTACTTGCATAATCAGAAAAATAGAATACGCTAAGAAAGGAGAGCAAGTCCTATGCATTTCTACCAAATACGTTTTTACCAAACCCACGCCTAGGTCACCCCCACCCCAGGTCCTGAGTGGACTGCTCCGCTTCCTCGGTCCCTGATCCACCAAACGGACATGAGGCTGGAACCAGATTAGCACAGGGCTCTCCCACAAAGTCGTGAGAAAGGGAAGATAAAATGACTTGAGCTTGCCGAGGGGGAGAGATCACGTCGTCATGATGAGAACCATTTCTGATCTTCTTCAATCAACTGTTCATCCCTAGCTTAGCCTCTGCCTTTTGCCCAGTTAAACCTCTGAAATGAGTTTTCCTTGTGAAACGGAAGCACTGCAAACGGACGCAGACGTCCAGCTCTGGGGCTCGGGCCTCCCAGCTGGTGGAGACAGAACGGCCTCCTCTCAAGGCTTTCAGCCTCGACCCCCCCTTTTGCTCCATCTCACCTTTGCCCGGAGAGGCAAACGCGACTCAGAAACATGAGCAAACTGCTGACAGAGAAGGGGCCAGGCCGAGGCTGAGGAACGAAACTGACGCTTGTGACTAGTGTCCCTTCAGAAGTAAGGCTGCATGCAGTTTCTGCATCATAAGAAAACAGACATGGCAGCTGACAGACACTGGGCAATCTGTGACCCGAACTGAACGTGGAAGTATTTCAACGTGCCTAATATGCCGTCGTCGTGATACACAACACACACACCCGAACACTTGCACACAGTTTACAGAAATGTAGGGTTTTGCCCAATATAAGCTCAGTATAAGGAAGAATTTAACAAGTAGAAATTCTGTGAATGATGTGGACCGGCTGATGCTGAAGACAGTCCAATGCGATGACTTGAATATGCCTTTGCTTCTAAGAGAGTTGAGTCTGCAGTATGTAAAATTCTGCCTTTGCTCACCTGCATGGTAAGGTATCTTTACACATTCTATTCGGTCATTTTAACGCTAATAAACCCAACCTAACCACCCGTCGCCCGCCCTTCCACACAGCCACCAAATCCCAGAGCATGGCCAAAGGCAAAGATTCTCTCTGTATGATCTCTAAAGAGTTTTCAGAAGTCCTCACTGGAAACAAAGTCTGAAAATATTCAGAGGACAGTTGACAGCCAAGATTCCAACTGTTGGATCACTTCCTGGACATTCTGTGCAAAACATCAAGTTTTAAAATGAGAACTACTGTTTATGGATGGGGGAGGGGGACTTTCAACAGGCACCTCCTGTCATTAGATGAATTTGCTGTGCACCTCGGGCAATTATATTGGTGGCAAAGTGATTCCTCCAGACCTTGTCCCACAGGCGCTGTAATTAAGGAAGCCTGCATCCCCGCAGACAGAAGCTCTGCAGACAGGAAGGCAGAGCCCATCACATTTGCCCCGGGCACCTCTGATTCCCTGTCTCCGGGCCGTGAACAAGGCAAGTGTGTGCTCTGAACATTAACACAGCCAGAAAGAAAACATCCCACAGGGCGAATCAATACCCAGGAAGGATAATGGATTCCTGCTCAGGCAGCCGTGTCCTGCCCCTCCCATTAGCACCTGTCAGCCAGAGGCAGGGCCGGTCATCGGGCAACCTGCCTTACAGCTCAACCCCCGGGGTGATCATTAGCCCCCGCCGAGGCCGAGGCACCCCACGCGGCCAAATAGTGTCCTTTTTCTCCTGAAGTGCAGACAAACAATGACTTCTCCTCGAACAGCTGGCACAGACCTTGTTAAGCTGTCTTGTTTCACTTCTGTTTTGCCCCTTGCACAGTGTGTGAGAAGAGCTCACGGGAAGGTAGAAATCAGGTTATTCAAGTTAATTTCAGGACGTGCCCTACTCAGAGGCTTAGAACCCATCGAAGCTGGCGTGAGTCACTGAGAGGCAGTCACAGGATGGAAACGACGCTCCACTGATTGTGTCAGCTGCTAGATGATCAATACCTACCCTTGGGGGCCACTCCATAACCACCCCATGTGACTGACATCTCTGTCCCTCTCCCCCCCTTTTTCTTTCCTTCGTTCCTCCCTCCCTCCCTTCCTCCTTTCCTTTTTCTCCTCCTCTCTTCTTTTCCCATCCTCTTTGTATTCCAAAGAAGAAATGGATAGCCACTGAAAGGAAGGCTTCTGATCACTGACAGAGTTAAATGCACTTTCTCTGTGACCTAGAACTTGAGGCTAGGGCCAGGCGGGGCACTGTTCCTTTGTTGTTACAGGGAAAGCTGCTTTAGAAATGTCTGTGGGGTAAAGGCCCAGGGATTCTCACATATTCCAGAAACTCATCACAAACTGAGGTTTTCACCCAGACGTTTTCTATTCTAACCAGAATTGAGAAGATAGTTCTAGACTAAATTGGCAGAGTCCATTCAAGGTTTTCGGTTTTGTCTTTTCAACAGACTGGGTCGCCCTTGTGAGCGCTGCGTGTCGATGGATTTACAGCACAGCTGTACGCAGTTCATGTGTCTTTGTAGGCGTGTGTTTTCTCCTATACCCTGAAGCTTCTGAAATGGCTGATAGCAAACCATCTGACATACGAAATGGCAAAGGGGGGATGGGTGTAGCTCAGCATGCACAACGTCCTGGGTTCAATCCCCACTGAATAAACAAACAAACAAACAAATAAAGTACTTCATTAAAAAGAAAAAAAAAAGTGAAATCCACTCTGCCTTTTATGTTAACCTTTAAAAAAAAATGGCAATGTGATATGCCTCAACCTAATATCGTAGATAGATTTAAGGAAATGGGATCATGGCATTTATAGTAATTACATGTTGATTTTTTAAATTTAACTGTGTAGCATAATCTCCTGGCATTAAACACTTAAATAGTTTAAAAGTAAACAAACTAAACAAAATAATTTCCAATGGTTCATCATTTTCCATTGTGTGGATATAAGATAAATGGTTAATCATAGCAGACTATGAACAATTTGGGTTTTTTTCTGTGTTTTAATATTGTTATGTGAAAAGGAACATGAAAATGAATATATGGTATATATCTGCATGCCTGGGACATTATGGTGCACACCAGAAATTGACATATAGTAGCTAACTATACTTCAATTTAAAAAAAAATAAAAATAAGAGCTCTATGAGGCTGAAAAATAAAATAATAAAGACTTCCATCAGCTAGCAAAAAAAATATTGTTACAAAAAGCATCCATATCTCAAGTTTCTTCCATCATGTCATCAGTGTTTTGAACTTAACTGTGAAAGATGTACTCTCCAACAGAATAGCAAAAGTGAGCACTTCGCATTTGGTAAATTAAGCTCAATTTTTGAATAATGGCAATAAATCAAAGACTGTTAGTATGTACACTTGACCTTGATCTCCCACAAAATTAGTTTTTGCGTTCTACAGCTTTTCCTGCCTAAGTATTTATCTTCTACCATCACTAAGATACATGCTGCCATCTAATTGCTGAAATAATCTTCCTGATTTGATCATATTCTCTACGTGGGGACACCAACACTGCTACAGACTCATGGGGCTGAGCTGTCTGACCCCAGCCAGCACCACTGACCAGGTAAGTCAAAATACCTTCCCCCCAGCCACCTGGAACGAGTGGGACCCTTATGAATAAGACTGCAAGGAGATGGGGCCACACAAAGACAAAGGGGAAAAAAAAAAGAGGAAAACATTCACTTAGAAACCATTTCTGGGATCATTAATTTGAAAATCTGAAACAGAGCAAATGCTTTTGTTTCATTCAGGCAGAAGCTTAAGCGGGAGACTGCGGGGGAACGTGCACACTGACTGCACCTCAGCCTTCCCCAGGACGTCTTCCATGGGGATGAGTCGCCAGCTTCCATCTGCTTTGCCGTATTTCACCAAGCAGGTGATGGAAAGCGACTTAGCAAACCCCCACCAGTGTCACACCAGCTCTCAACCAGCCACATCCATTTTGCAAATGGCGGAGATGGGAATTCCAATGGTAGATTTCACATCCTTGCAGGATATGTTCTTAAACGGTTCAAAATAAAACATGAAATTCTTTTAAGCAATTTCAATTCCAAGGAACTATAGAGAATGAAGATTCTGAAAAATAGTTTTGCCTCCGATAGCTCTCCAGGTTCAAATTAAAATTGAAGAGTGTCTATTTGCTGAGTTCTAGTCACCCTATACATCCCGAGACAGGGAGGAATTTCAGCCAAATAGCCTGAAACTTCTGTAGCACGTGTAGCTCGTGTTTTCTTTTTCACTCCCGACTTTCCCTGTCCAGACAACATACATTTACTTCCTCTAGAACCTTTGAGGCTGGTTTTGGTGTCCTTTCCAGAAATAGGAGGAAGAGGCTCAGCCATTTGTAAGTAAAAAGCAGTAGTTGAGGAACAATTACAATAATTTGCACATTGATAATATTTGCACTTGAAATTGCAAAGAGTTTTGCAAACTTACAAGTGTTATTTCTTTATCTTTATTATTCTCTTATAATAAAGATTATTTCCTAATCTTTATTAGAAAACTAAGATGCCACTCCCCAAGGCAGTAAGTTAGCTGCAAAGTCCAATAGCAGAAGCAGTAAGTCCTGAGTTTTCTTTTTGAGCTCCCTTACATCCAGGAATGCAGAGAAGGCATTGCTGGAAGCGGCCCGTTGGCAGGATAGCACATACATAAACCCCTGAGAGCACGTGGAAATCATTGCTGGTCCCAGAAAAAGTCTTTTGTTGTCCATGAGATGATTGATCACATGTTCATAGCTGGAGATTAAATAGACCCCAAGATGCAACTATCACCACCTTTTGGAATAACCAGAAGTGTAATAAACCTGAGTGGAGGGACTGGGTACCAGAAACCACTCCTCCTCCACAAGCCCAGCTGCTTCTCCTGCCCACCCTCTACTGAATGCTCAACACTAATTGTATTTTTAAATGTCAAACGCTATTTATTTTGACATTTAAAAAACTGTCTTTGGAAAGTCAAAACAGTATCTTTAAAGATGAACAATCCTGATAGTAAATTTATAGCTTTAAAGTCAACATATATTTCTCCCTCTGCTCTGCTGCTGGGTTTTGAAGTCTTCTGCAGAAACAAGAAGTAACGTTGGTCTTTAGAGGTAATGTTTCAACGCGCTAACCAAAACGTAAACTAGCAGTCCCATGGAAACCGTGTTTACTTTTAGGAGCTCACACAAATAAATACACGTGGTCACACGCACATCACAGAAAATTGGTATATGCTGAATGCATTTTCTGTTTTTCAACCAATGTTTCAAATTAAACACAAAGTCAGTTTGTTTTGTAGGACTGTTTAATCTGTGCAGATAAATTGGGATTGCTGTCTGTTTTTGCAAATAAAGTTTTATTGGCACCCAGCCACACTTATTCATGTAGAGGCTGTCTATGGACTGCCTTCATGCTACAACAGCAGAGTTGAGCAGTCAAGACAGAGATCCTACAAAGCCAAAAATTTACTATCTGGCCCTTTACATTTTGACAATCTCTGGCTTGCTCTATGAAACAGGTTAGCCATAGAACACTCTAGAAAATTACAAGAACAGAGTTAATAGTCACCTATTCAGAGTAGATTCAGGAGAAGTAGACTGATTAAAAATGCCTTTTCTGATTAAGGCCGTCATCCGTGGTAACCGCTCCCCTCCATCTGTGACCACCGAACTGTTTATGATGTGGACGCCCATCACTAGGGCTTCTTCACTAAAGCACGTACAATCAGGGAGATGAGGGTAGAAGGCAGCAGTCAGAGGTCATCTGATCTCATCTTGTGTGCTGTGAAGAGTCACACCCACAGCAGCCAGGCCATGTAGTCACAGGAACTCTGCTAGAGCAACACCTGCCACATCGCAACACATCCCATCCATCCCTGGACAATTCTACTCGTCAGTTGGCTGGAACCTGCTTCCTTGTCACTTCCACCCTCATAGTAGTTTGGCAGAAATTGGAAAACGGACCTCCTGACTTCTTGGAAAAGCCCCCGCCATCCCCACAACCTCTCTCCTCCAGGCTGAGTAACCCAGCTCTTCCATCTGCAGCTCGTTGGTCACCATCTCGACACAGCACACTCCTAGTCACCTCTTCCAGCCACAGTCCCAGCTGCCCTTCTTGTATTGCCAGAGCATCTCTCTTTCTCCTGTTTGTTTTCCATTATCATATAAGTACAGTCAAGCCTTCCCCCAGTTTGGACACACTGAGGGCAGAGGAATTCAAGACGCTAAAGCAAGTTGCTTTGTGTTGTGACCTTAAGTCATCACACTTCCTCATAGCCACATCTCATTTTGACCCAATCTCACTAACAAAAGCTGGGGTCTATGGCTCCGTGTAATCAGCACTGGACTAGAACTCCAAGGACTGAAGGTCTGGTCCAGTGTCTGCAACTCCCTAGAATTTATAAGCTCAGGGAACTTGTCTCATCTATGTGGGTCACTGTTTCCTCGTCTATAATATTTCTTCATTGAAAAAGGATAGCAGTTATTCCCCTTTCTGAGGTTAAAGGCTACTTTAAGAATCCAACAAATTCTCCAGTCCCTGTCCCTGAAAAAAAAAAAAAAAAAAAAAAATATATATATATATATATATATATATATATATATATATATATATATATATATTAGCCTATGAATTGAGAGATAGAGGAGATAAGAGGCAGGTGGCTTTCAGATCACTAAAATCATCCTGCGTATTCTGCCAAGGAGCTTGTACTTCGTCCTGAAGACAACAAGATCCTAATTAAAGGTTTTAAACAGAACAGTGGCACTATCATATTTTTGCTTTAAGAGATTAGACGGTTGTCAACATCGCGGAGAATGACCTGTGAGTGTAGCGCAGAGGTGTTCCGTGATGTAGAGGGCAGGGGCGGGGAACAGAGGGTGGAGGACACGAGAGAAGGGTGTTGCTTGTTAGGACCATCGCGGCTCAGCGTGTGGCCCCGAACCAGCAGCAGCACCTGGGAGCTCATTAGAAGTGCAGGGTCTCAGACCCCATCACAGATTTTCAAAATCAGGACCCACACTTGAACCAGATTGTGTGTTGAGGGAAAAAGAGTCTTGGGCTGCATCTTAGGTAATAGGCCTAGGAGACGCCAAGGGCAGAACCGAAGTTCTGACAGTACAAATGAAAAAAAGACAGCAAATTTGAGAGTCATATACAAGGCAAGAGTGACCAAATCTGATCACACTGGATGTGAGAAATGCAACAGAGGAAAAACAAGCTGATCACGACTCTAGCTAAGAGTAGGGGCCGGGGATCCTGCCATTTGCTGAAACAGGGAGTACAAGGAGAGGAGGAATTCTGGAGACATTACGCATTGCCCCTGGTGGCATCTTAACTCGAGTGCCTATACAGTTTTGCTGGTCACATTTACTGAGCCCTCGGAAACAGAGGGTTAGAGCTCAGCACACAGGTCTTTGGTGAAAGTCAAGATTTAGGAGTGAAGGTACAGAGATGTGACTTGAAGCTGGGGAAGATGATGATGTTGCCTGGAAAGAAGGTAGAAGTAACTAGAGAGGATACGATGAAAGAAGAAGAAGAAGAGAAAAAAAAGATGAGTGCAAATTCTAAGACAACCACCAATCAAGCAAAGAGGTGGGGCAGCCGTCAGTGGCAGAGCAAGAACTTAGCTGAGGTGGGAGGCACAGGATGAAGAGAGCATGTGGGGAACTGCCTTGAACAAGGACTGTATGGTGGCTACATGGGTTCCAGGCACCAAGGCTCATTATGAACTACAAAGCCAATAATGAGCAGGCGAGGCAGTCCTCGGGCAAGCCGAGGCACTCACGTCTCTTTGGCCAACAGTGAACTGATACCCAAATGGCAGTTGGTGCCCAGGTATCTGAACAGCATTCCACACAATCCCTGCCTTCCTTTCGGTGTTCATCTCAAGCCATCGGGGGCCCCAGAGAAACCTGAGTGGCCTTTCAAGACACTCAGTACGTACTTGCAAAAAATCCCATTTGCCTTCTAATTAGCATTTAGCTTTTCAGCTTATAAACCTGTCCCATGTTTTCCTACCTGTATTTAGACAAGCCTTAGAGAAAGCATCATATTTCATAAAAGGTGAAAAACCTGGAAACCAAGAGAACAATTAAACTGTCAGAGGAGGAAGTACTTTTGGGGGTTTGACACTAACTCCTTGTTGACAATGGAGCATATTCAGGAAAACTTCAATGACTCATACAGAAAACAAAATCAAGAAATTATTTTGTCAGAATGTGCAGATTTAATCTCTAGGGATTTGGGGAAGGGGCGACAGGAGCAGTTCTGCAATTACAAGTCTCACGGAGGTATCTCATTCTTGGCAGTGAGGAGACTGTGCAAATTGAGAAGTATGTAGTGACAGTTGGTGGCAGAAATCCTAGAGAAAACGAAGTCTGCCAGGTACCCATCCGTGCATGACAAGATCATCACAAATGCCTGGATGACTCACATTTCCCCTACACTGTAATGCTGGCCCTACAATATGTGATTCTTAAGATTTTATGTTTATGGCTGGTGTCACACACGATCTCAGGAGACACCAGCCACTCTTGTCCCATTCCCTCCTCTCAGGTTGAAGATTCAGGGCGTGAAGGATAATCAAAACATTTGGGAGGTTAAAATGATACTGGGAGTTTTTGAGAGTAATAAACAATGAGAAATAAAAACCAAAACAAACAAACAAAAAAATGTGGCCGACATTAAGGATCATCTTAGCAACAAACATTGACTGAGCCCTTATTTCAGGTAAGGGGAAGGGCCGTGTAAATCCATGCACGGTTGCTTCTTCCTTGTATTTCGTAGCACATATTGATCAGGCACTGCGTTAGCTGACTGCTACTCTAACAGATTTCTGCCTTCATTTTTACATAGTGTGTGTATCTGTATCCAAGCTCCCCTTTTTATAAGGACAGTGACAGAGTACCACACACTGGGTGACTTGAACAAAAAAAGTGTATTCTTTTGGAGGCTGGAAGCCTGAGATCAAGGTATCTGTCAGCAGGGCTGATACCTTCTGATGCTCTGAGTGGGTCTTTTTAGTTCTCTCCTGTAGCTTCTGTTGGTTTGCATACAATTTGGGGGATCCCTTGGCTTACAGACCTCTGCCTTCATCTTCACATCGTGTCCTCCCTGTGCCCTGTGTGTATATCTGTATCCAAATTTACCCTTCTTATGAGGTCATATTGGATTAGAGTTCACTCTAATGACCTCGTCTCAACTTGATTCCATCTATAAAGACCCCATCTCCAAATAGGGTCACATTCTAAACCCAAATAGGGGTTTAGGACTCCAGCATATCTTTTTGGGGGCAGAGGAACACAACTCAACCCCTAGCAGGCTCTTACTATGACCTTGGCACTGTACTGGTTACCAGGTGGGTAATGAACAAATGAGAGACTGTCCTTGTCTGTGGAGCTTAGAATTAGGGCAAAAAGATGGATTCCATTTCTGCCTCAAGTGAGAGATGCCTTCAGTGAAAAGACTAAAGCCTGTTCTAACTTTAAGAATCTGTTCTTTAAAGATTTATATTATTTACAGTATATCAACTTACAGATTTATAGCTTGAAAAATAATCTGACCCACAAATGGGTAAGCCACAGTTACTGAAAAAACTTTGTGCCTATTTTATTTAAAATGTTTTAAGACAATAATTGTAGGTTCATATTTAAAAAAAAAAATAGCATGACCATAAAAAGTCAAGGGACATTCTGAAAACTCCCTTGTGAGAAGGTACCTGGATCAGTCAGATGCGCTCTAGTTTCATTCAGCCAGGCTTGTTAAGTACTAGTATATTCCATACAATGTGTTAGGGGTGTGGACGGTAAAGGTCTCCAGAAGGTAACAGTGATGCATCACACACTGAGTATCAGACTCTGCACAATCTCATTTAATCCTTGTATGGTCACGGGAGCTCTACTTTGTCATCATGCCATAGTGGGGAGAAAGATGCAGAAACTGGTTCAAAGCCAGATTTCTCTTCACAGAACTTACTTCAGATTGCCATTCTGGTTTTACCCTGGAAATGTACTTTTAAATGTCTATTTCAAATTTGGCATATAACAGGTTTATTTTGATACCATGCAACAAAATGCCACCTTTGCTATGCCTCAAGCCTGGGGCAGATACTGAGGAGGTGGAAAATGTAAACTAAGCTTGGTACTTGGTGGCCTCCAGTGGCTCAGGGATGTTGTACCAGGAGTAATAGTAAAGAAAGTTGGAACTCAACCTCTGGGAAGTAGGAGAGTCACTCACACTGAAGAGTGGGGAGTTTGGGCAAGCACAAGGGTCCCCCAGATGGGTCTGTACTAGCTACACCCTGTGTCGTCCATGGTGGTCCTCGATATATCAAAGTCATCTTCCCAGATGCCACTGAATCCAACTCATTACATCTGCAAGATGTTCCCCATTCAAGAATCAGCAAAGGTAGGTGACTAGGCCTCAAGAGAGAAGTTTTGAGGACCCTGATTTATTGTAGGGAGTAACTAAAATCAACGACATTAAAAACAATAGAAAGAAAAACCAATAAAATTAAAAACTCATTCTTTGGAAACATCAATAAAATTGACAAACCTCCAACAAGTCAGAAGGCACAAATTACCAATATCAGGAATGAAGCACAATATTATTACAGACCCTGCAGATACTGAAAGCATAATAAACAATGAACAATTCTACAAACATAAGTTTATCAGCTTAGATGAAATAGACTAATTACTCAAGAAACACAAACTGCTACGATTCACCAGATATTGCACACATTATTTTAATACCACTGTAACTATCAAGGAAATTAAATGCATGATTTTAAAACTCCCAAAGTGGACATCTCTAAGTCTAGAGTTTCTCCAAAAAATTCTATCAAATATTTCAAGAATAAGCAACATCAATTCTATAAAAATCTTTTTTTCAGAAAATGAAAGAAGAAGGAATACTTCCCAATTCATTTTATGAAGGAATTTTCATTATCTGGTTGATAGGAAAACCAGACAAAGATAGTAGGAGGGAAAAAAGAGGAAACTACAGACAAATACTCCTCATGAATAAGATGTAAAAAATTTTAACAAAATATTACCAAATAGGATTCATCTAAATATAAAGAGAATTATATGCCATAACCAAGTATGGTTTATTCCAGGTATGCAAGGCTGGTTCAACATTTGAAAATCATTCAGTGTAATCTGCCATATTAAAAATCTAAAAAAGAAAAAAATTCAAGGCCATATCACTCGATGGAGACAAATCATTTGACAAAATTTAACACCCATTTATGGTAAAATCTCTTAGAAAAATAGGAATAAAGGGGAACTTCCTCAGCTTGATAAAGAACAAGTACAAAAACCTATAGCTAACATTTTACTTAATGTTAAAATACTGAGTGTATTTTCCCTATAATTGGGGAAAAGGCAAGAATGTCCACTCTTATCACTCTTATTCAACATAGTACTGGAAGATCAAGCTAGGGCAATAAGGCAAGAAAAAATAAAATAAAATAAAAGTCATAGAGATCAGAGAGGGAGAACTAAAACTATCCCTATTTGTGGATATCATAATTATCTATGGAGACACTTCCAAGGAATCTCACAAGAATTGCTCACATAAGTTAGTTCAGCAATATCACAGGATACATAAGGCAAGTATTCAATAATAATTGTATTTCTATAAACTCTCAATGAACATGTGGACACTGAAGTTAAAGATACATTATTTATAATTGCTCAATAAAAGAGCTATTCATGTATAAATGTAATAAAACATAGAGAGGACTTACAGTCTAAAGACTACAAAACTCTTACAAAGGGAATCAAAGAAGATATAAATAAGTGGAGAGACATACCATGTTCATGGATTAGAAGATTCAGCATAGTAAAGATGCCAATTCTCCCCAAATTTACTTTCAGGTTTGATACAATTGTTATCAAAATCCCAGCAAGCATTTTTACAGATAGAGATAAGGTCACTCTGAAGTGTGTATGAAAAGGCAAAAGAAACATAGTAGCTAAAATAATTTTGAAAATAAATTACACGGTGGGAGGATCCAGTCTGCACAATTTGGAGACATTATATAGCTACAGTGATCAAGACTGTGTGGTGCTGTTGGAGGATATAAGTCAATGGAACACAGCAGAGAACCTAGAAATAGACACACACAAATAAGTCCAACTGACCTTTGATAAAGGAGCAAGAGTAATTCAATGGAGGAAGGGTAGCCTTTTTGACAAATGGTAATGGAGCAATTGGATGTCCATAGGCCAAAAAGAAAAATTAAAAATTAAAAATGGGGAGCAAGGTATCTCCAGAAATCTTCAAGCACTAATAATAGAGTTCAGCAAGATCACAGGATACAAGACAAACGTGCAAAAATAAATTGTATCCCTACAATCTTTTCTACCTAAACCTCATAATTTATATAAATGACTCAAAATGGACCACAGACTTAAACATAAAACTATAAAATGTGTAGAAGTAAAACAAGAGAAAAATCTTTGGGATATTGGACCAAGAAAAGATTTCTTTGACTTGACACCAAAAGGAAAATCTATAAAAGGAAAAATTGATAAAAGCGGATGTCATCAAATTGAAAAACTTTAGTTCTGTGAATGACCCTATTAAGAAGATAAAAAGCCAACATACAGACTGAAAGGAAATATTTGCAAACCACATAGCTAACAAAGTAGTTCCAAATGTATAAACAGCTCTGAAAACTCAACGGTAAAAAAAAAATTCAATTACAAAATATACAAAAGACATGAACAGACATTTCCCTGGAGAGGATATACAGCACATGAAAAGACGTTTAGCATTAGTATCCATTAGGGGAATGCAAAAGAAAGCCACCATGAAATAGCACTGCACACTCATCAGAACAGTTAAAAGAAATAGTGACAACACCAAATGCTGGCGAGGATGTGGAGAAGCATCATACATTGTTCATGGCAATATAAAAGGCTACAACCATTTTTTTTTTTTTTTGGAAAACAGTTCGGCAGTTTCTTTAAAAACTTAACATATAACTACCATACACCCAGCATTTGCACTCCTGGGCATTCATCCCAGAGAAACAAAAACTTATGTTCATTCAAAACCTGTACACCAGTGTTCATAGTAGCTTTACTCATAATAGCAAAAACCTGGAAATAGCCCAGATGTCCTTCAACTGGTAAATGTTTAGACACAGTGTGGCACATCCTCACCGTGGAACGACATTGCCAGCAATACAAAGCGTGCACCACTGTTGTGTACCGCAACCTGGACAACGCTCCAGAGAATCACGCTGAGTGCAAAAAACGCCAGTCCCAAAAGGTTATGTACTCTGTGATTCTATTTACATAATATTCTTGACAGGACAAAATAGTAATAGAAGTAGAGAACAGATTAGTGGTTTTCAGGGACCACAGAGGAGATGAGGGTGCAGAGGAAGTAAGCGTGGCCATAGAAGAGCCACATGAGCGATGCTCGAGGTGAGGGAGATGTCCTGTATCTTGACTGAGTCAGTGTCAGCGTCCCGACTGTATGATTGTACTGTAGTTTTGCAAGAGTCTAGCAATCAGGAAAACTGGGTCAAGGCGTCTTTCTGTATTATTTCTTACATGTGAATCTACAATGATCTGAAAAGAAAAAGTTTGATTAAAAAATAGCCTAATTTGTAAAAGTGCAAAAGGCTTACAGACCGCATATTTATCTGTTTACTTTTCTGTCTCCCCACCCCGTGGGCAGAATGCAAGTGACAAGAGCTAAGACACAGGACGTTTTGGTCATTTCTGTGTCTCCTTCACAAAAGCAGTCTGGCGGACAGCGGACACAAATCTTTGTTGAATATCAAATCAAGGCAGGGATGTTGACTACAGAGTAGCACTGATGGAGCAGGGGATGCCAGACTGGAACTTAGGGAAGAATTCAGGTGGGGCAGGGTCCTGCCCAGGCCTTAAACCATGCTGCCTGGTTCACAGGCGCCTTGCCTGGCTCTGATCCGGAAATCTTCAAGAAACCTGGAGATGACACACACCAAATACTCACCACCACAACCCTATCTTAGGAAACATGCCATTGGGTTTGCCTTTAGAAAATATCATTAAAGTTGTACCCTATAATAAAAACAATGGCAGCTGACACTTACTGAACCTTTACAACGTGGTGGGCATGGGCAAAATGCTAAGCACTTATCTTTTTTCCCACAGAAGCCATACAACTCAGTAATACAAGTCAGTAATACTGTTATTCTCATTTTAGGAAACTAAGGTGGACAGACGTTAAGAAATTCACTGAAAGTTGCAAGCCACCAAGTGCTGGAAGGGGTATGTGTCCAAGCCCCAGGTCCCGCCCCCAGCCCTTTAAACCAATACGCAGCGTGGTCTCAGCATGAGAGAGGTATGAGCGTCCATCAGATTGGCTACCACACAGCACATGTGACATTTCCACGGAAGTTATTCTGAGTGTTTTAAGCCTAATCTTCCTCCCCTCCTCTCCCCTTTTTCCCTTATTTCTCCAGTCTTCTTTTGAAAGGAGCTGTTAGTTAATAGACAATTGTTAATTCAGAGCATACAGAAATATAAACACCAATTCTGTAAACCAATGAAGAAACTAGAAAAAGAAGACCCAGGCCATGAAAGCAAAGAGTCATAAATTCCTCCCCATTTTATTTTTGTAAATAAAATGTTTTTAAAATTGCAATGCAAATTCAAATTTCCTTATGTATAGAAATTTATATTTTATGATATTTGGTACAACTGCCTCATCAGTCCTGGTGGCCATAAATGTCACTGAGTCATTTTACTGTCATAGAAATTTTCAAAAATTCTTAATCATTTCAAATACCCACACTGAGTCAAAAGACAGTGGGTCCTGAGGAAGGGCCTTTGATTTCCGAGGAGGAGGGAAAAAGGACAGGGTTGGGAGGAAATAAACTGGAGAAGAAAAGAAAGGAGTTAATTGTTACCTATGAAAAGTGGAGTGGATAGACACCGGGGAAAGCCCTAGGAGGAGGGGGCTGAAACTAGGGAGACACAGAGGCTGCCTGAGCGCAGGGCAGGAAGGGACTTGGGGACAGAGAATAGGGATCTGCAGCTGTTTAGGGGGAGCAGCGGGAGGAGGAATGGGCTCATTCAGGGAGGATTTTCAAGGTGCTGCCACATGGTGCACAAGGGAGAACATTTCCTGGGTCTCCCACAAAACCCTTGAGACAGGAGGGAAGGAGACAAGGCACAGCCATTGAAGGAAGGACACAGCAATTAGCACAAAGATGGAGGAGGTTCAACTCCCAGTAGACCTTGAGCCTCATTATCCACTCATTGTCAGACAGTAGCTGCTAAATGGCACACCCATGTGCACCATGAAGGCTCCGAAGCTGACCATGAAAGGTCAAAAAGTGAGCAGGGGCCCGATGCCTGGGAGTCCCAGCCCCTTGCCCAGTGGGGGAATGGCATTCACCCCCAGTGGAGGGTCACCGAAACCCAAGAGCAAGGCGGGCTGGCATCTCCTCCATCACTGATGCCATTGTCTGCTCCCAGACCACTCAGAGTCACAGGAGAACTCAGGACCCAAGGGATGCGGAGGTAACTGGACCCTGCCCTGCAAATGTCACATATCACACTATAGCCGTGAAGGTAATTAGTTCTTCCTCATCCCCTTCTGTATGTTCTCCCAAAATCCTCTGTCATCCCTCCAGTGTCCCTGTAGATCTGAGCTATTGAAAATGTGTTGAATTTGTTTTGTCATTTCAGCCTCATATTCCAAAAACCGTGTGCAAAACCAGTGTCTTGACTCATCCTTTTCCATGTCATAAACATTGGAGACCAACGTCTAATGTCCAGACTGCTACACGTTTATGAATGGAAGGCAATACTATGAATAAATTCACAAAGTTTTGAGGCAAGAACAGAGACTGTCCTGAGCAGACCAGGCCATGTGGTCACGCTGACTGAAGCCTCCCATTGCTGAAGCTCTCTTTCAGTGCACACGTTATTTTATGGTAAAGAGATAAAAGCTGATTACTTTTGTGACTGATTTCATTTTTTCCCCCAGTCCTTGGCGTTCATCGTGCAGGTGTTTCTAGAGAAGAGAAAATCCTCCTCTGGTCACTTCCTCTGTTTTTGTCTCGCAGGTCAGTTTTCCTCTGTGTGGGCTAGCTACTGCCTAAGTCAGATGCCTTTCTGTTTATCTTTGCTGAAACTTCTTTAATTGAATCTTGGTTGGTTTTTTTTTTTGACTAGTGGAAAAATGTTATACTGTAGGTGGTTTTGGAATCATGTCATTTCCATCAGGTATGGTTCCTTTTATTTTAAAAAATCTAGAGTTGCTATTTCGAGATCTAATTGTATGTCACTGAATATGTTCACTGCTCACTTGTTTTTACGAACGCATCCTTACGCCCAGGCTTCTAGGTTAGGACACATCTGCTCGGAAACATTCTGTTCGTGCCAAAGTGTGTAAAGAAGAGGGAAAGGGACTGTCAGGCATCACAAGAGATGTAAAGAAGCAGGTGGACCCTCCCACTGGGACTGTGCATGGAGCCTCACCTGGGCTTCAGGCTTTTTATGTGATAAAGGGAATTTATGGTCCACGAACATCATTTTAAAAAACAGTTTGGTGAATAAAAACAAACAAAGTGATGAAAATTCCGTGGACAAATCCAAATTGAGATTAGATTTGGGGAAAAGTAATGCCTTTGTTGAAAAGAACACAGACAACCTGACTTCACCCACAAGCACCATCGGATGGAATAATGTTGTGTCCCAATCTTGCCCCTACTCCCCACAAAAGTCACAGAGGGATGAAACTCTCTGTAACTTGTAAACAGAAACCAATAGAATGTCTCTCCCTGGGGTTAAAAAAAAATGCTTTAAAACAACTGGACTTGTCTGTATTCAAATGAAAGCCCCAGAGGTATAGGTTTGTTTTTTAATCTCTCTCAAAAAAATGGGTTGTAAAGACAGCAGTCATTTTAACCCAGAAAAAATTACGGTGGCAAAAAAAAATGTTAATAACATAGGGAGGGCTTATTCTGTAATACTGACTTCAAACGACAGAAGTCAAATTAAATAGATAATACAATTTTAGTAAAAATGATTTACACACACACACACACACACACACACACATCCCATTTGGTAACCTCCCTCTGTGAAAGAAGAAAGAAGGGAAAACCAAAACATTCATCGTGGTTGCCCCTTGATGGTACAATCACAGATTATTTTTTCTTAGATTTTTACACTTTATAGAAATTGCCACACTTTCTGCCACGAGCTTATACTACTTTGAAAATACTTTTATGACAACGAAGAAACAAGTAAGAGACAAGGAACAACAGCCAAAAGACAAGCAGCTCCCTGACTGCATTTTAAACAAGAAGTTTGAGTAACAGCATCTGTCCATTTGCCCCGACACCTCTGTCTGTCCAACCGAAAAATCTTTGCTATTTAAAAATTATAGGAACGCCATGCACGATAGCATAAGAAAATTTCCATATTAACTTGGCAAATGCTATCAGACCTACGAAGATGGGATGGGTGGCTTTGGCCAGACGCCCTTTAACAGCGCTAGGCCGCCGGAGGTGCCACGGCCCAACTTCCCAGCACAAGAAAACCACCGGCTCCTTGCTGGAGGGGCTCAGCTGGCTTTCCATGCTGTATGCTCTTTGGGTAACACGTTCGAGGTGCTGAGTTCTGGTGCGAAGCCTGCAGGTGCGCTGTCCCATCACATGCCGCCATCCATCACCTTCATCCTGGTGGAGGAGAGCACAGGGATTTTCAGGAACATCCCTGATGGAGTGTTATGTCAGAGCCACCTCCTCCCACCAGCTACAGAAAACACGCACTGTGATTTTCAAAGACCAGCATGAAGCCTTTATACCAAAGAGGAACATGCCATCAAAACAACCACCACCATCCTCATCTAGAAGGATTCAGACTCTGCCTGGATCGGCTTTCTCCCAGCAGTGAAGAATGTTCCTCCAGCTCCATGCCATGTGCCGAATTCACTTTTGTCCGTAGGACAGTTGAGCCTCTTCGAGGGCCAGGAAGCAGCCCGTGCAAGGGTTCCTCTCTCCAGCCCCTGCCCCCACTCTGTTTTAGTGACAGACAAGGACAGAAGGAAGGCATAGTGACAATGGAGGCTCCTTTGTCAAAGGAGAGAATAGCCACAATAATGTCCCTTTGCAAATCTCACTGGTCTCCTGGCGATAATGGATCTCATTAGTGTGTGCAGGTGTGTGACCCCCGACTCCCAAGCGTTTGGTGTGCAGAGGTCCTGGAGGGGGGTATTTCACTGACTAAAAAAGGGGTGCCCTAGTCATTCATGTTCTTCCGCCTTTCTATTACGGACAAGCTACAAATCGAATGGGATGCTGTCTTTTCATCATCCTGGAGCAGCTAGGCCTGAACACACCTACAGCATCAGTACCCCTCCACCCCAAGGCAGGACCGCACTGATGAACTTTCTCAGGAACAACTGGTTCTATGAGCGAAAATTACAATAATCAGGCCGAGAACTGGGGTGGGCAAGTTATTATGCTCAGATTTCAGAGATAAATATCTACACGATCATGAGGTCAAAGTGGCCAGCAAGACCGAGGGAGCTAAAATCAGCTTCTAAAAAATGTTTCTGGCCCCCATTTGTAAAGCTGTGCCACCAGCTTTATAAAGAATCACAGATGAAAAAAAAAAAACAAAAAAAAGAATCACAGATGTTCAACAGAATGATCGCAGACAGCACGCACCTTCTCTGTGCCTCTTCTTGGCACTTAATCGTATCCCGTGAGGGCATATCCTTCCAGTGAGAACGAGATCTATCTGATTTATCTGGTGCTAGTTTATGTCCTCTGTCACGCAGGCACCAGAAACCTCTGTCCATTGACCCTTTACCTTAAGTCTTACGTGGAGATGAAGACCACGTAAAGGGACGTGGCTTAACAAGGAGATTACAGCTCTGGCCTCAATGAAAACTATCCCTGCTTTGTAAATTACACCGCAGCTTACACGTGTTACTCTGAGCAGGACTCGGCTGCCTCATCGTTAAAATGGGACAATAATATTGTTGCGGAAAAATGTGTTACAGCTCAGTGTTATAGGCTTGGTGTTACAGCTCAGTTGTGACAGCAACCTGGATTGAGGCAAGAGACCAAGCAGCACTCGAAGACTCAGAGAACTCAGGTTTATTACGCCAGCCGCTAGCTGGCCCAGAAGATTTAACACTCCAACCTCTGAACCCCATTTGTAAGTTTACACCGGCTTTTATGGGCTGTCAGTTTACACTTTGCAACACCATATGCAAATGAGGTATAATGAAAGTTGACAATTAGGAAGAAGCTTTGTAGAAATGGACCAATCAAGAGGAAGAGAAATAACCAATCAGGAGTGAGGGAAATGGACCAATCAGGAATGAGCTCCATGCAAATAAAGTACTACAAATGGACCAATCAGAAGTTAAGGAATTGAACCAATCAGGAGCAAAGGAAATAACCAATCAGGAGTGAAGGAAATAACCCATCAGGAGTGAGCTCAGGGAACCAATAGAATTTTAGGTGTAAGTAAGCCGTTTCAGAGGCGAAAAGTGAGGTAGAGCCTCGGGGCCAGGGAACCGGGTGGTGCTGGCAGGAGAGTAGTGGCCCTGCGCAGGGGTCCTGCCGGTCTTTCTATGGGGCTTCCCACCTCGGTATGTACCCTGAAGGACATCTGAGCTCATCAGAGGTAACGGCCGTGTGCCACGTGCAGTGGTGGCTGCGGCTACCACGTTATTTACCCGCTGGAAAGAGCGCTCGCTGTCCTCGGGTAAGACTTCTCATCACGTCCACGTCACTACTGGTTGTTGCTGTTTTCAGTCAGTCATGGTTGTGTTGTTACTGTTACTGGTTTTAAGACACGAATATATGTTTTTAATAAACCCCTGATGGCTGGGTGCTTTGGGGGATGGACACAAAGAGAAGTTTCTGCCCTCTGGGGACTTAGACTCACTGGAGACCCGAGTCTAGGGCATCATGAAAGGAGCCGGTCGCACGAGCCATGGGTGCCTTGCCCGTGGGACGCATTCCTGTAAATGCTTGTCTACTGAGCTGAATGAGGTCAGGTAATGATGCGGAAGGACAGTGAGGATGTGGGGAGTGGCCGTGAGCAGGAGAAAGCGTGTGGGGTTCATTTTGCCAGCCTCATCATCTGGCCCCAGACCCTGGACGCCCTGGCTCTGCGGGGCGTGTTGTGTCAGCTAATGAGAGAACAGTGTGGGGTGTCCAGGGGTCCCGAGTGGTGAGTGGGCGGCTCCATGAAATGGAATAAGCAGAAGCATCGTTTTTCAGAAGAAAACAAGGATTTGGGATTCAGAAAAAAAAGCACATTTCACTTGTTTTCCACCTGGCGATAGGGGTTATTTTGTGGATTTTGGCGCTTAGCACCAGACAGGGGCCTCTTCCTGGTGAGCTGAGCTTGTTCAAAACTGTGTCCCAGCAGAGAAAGCTGCCCCTCGACCTGTCCTGTCCCCATCCATGCACAGAAGGCCTGGCAGCTGCCAGGAATCCAGACCTGGAGTCGGGGCCCTGGGTGCACGGCTCAGCCCCGAGACATACTGAGACAGCCCAGCAAGCAGGGCGCCACTGCGGTGGCCCTAAGGAATGCCAGCCAGGAGGCTGGGGCCCTGGCCTGGTTCCCCCTCCATCACCTACCGGGACTGGTCGTGGACCCAAAATCTCTAACCCTCACCACCAGTCGCTCCACGCAGCTGCCTGGAGCCAGCACGTGCCAGCGCATCCGCGAGGAGACGGCCCTCAGGCCTGAGATCCGGAAGATGCGGCCGGCGCCGTTGGGATCACTGTCCTCCAGCTAGAGTGCGAGGGAATGCCGACATTATGGGGCACAAGGGCCCTCGGCGGCCGCCACCAGCCCCCTGGCTTCACAGACGGGGACGCCTGGCCACACTGCAGGGGCGGGGAGGTGAGGCGCCGGGGGCTGTGATGCTGGCAGGCTCTGCCTCCTCCCGGGCTCTACAACCTCCTCACGTGTTCCATTTAACCTCGTCACACTCAGCAACCAGCTGGCATGCCCGTCGCGGAGGCGCCGAGGCGTTCCCACCGAGCTCCAAGCCCAGTTCAGACGCCAGCTTAGGTCACAGTCTGGAAGCACCCAGAAATAAGACGTCCTGACGCTGCAGAGGTGGTCAAACAACAGCCGTCCGTGTGGGAGGACACCTATTCATGGAGCTGGGAGCGGGCACTTTGCACCCAAGAATTCCACGTGGCAGAAAATTCAGCTGAATTATTCAGCTCCTCGCAGTCTCCACTTTACTAAGCAAAAGAACCAGAATTTGCGCTGGGTTCTCGCTGATGCCAGTGTCGGGGGTGCTATGTTTTGTTCACTCACCCTAACTGCCTTTTGCACTCCTGCTACTTTTAAGTCCATTTAGGGACCCAGCACCACTAAGACGCCAAAGTAACAATTTATGCTGGAATGTCCGGCTGTCTCCAGCTACTTACAATGCCTCCATCCAAACGAGGTTGCTCAGCCTAACTCATCTGACCCCACCGTACCCAGCTATCTAGCAGACAAGAGGGTAAGTGCGCAGGTGGAAGAAAGAGCAGCATAGATGCCAACCTGGAGGCTGAGGGGGCTGGATGTGGGGAGCGCCTGCTACTAAGACGAAAAGAGGACGAGCAGGTGAGGAGGGTCTGGGAAGCAGAGATGTTGGAACAGGCAGACAGCTGGACAGGAGAGAGAAAGGGGGGCACAGGCCAAAGGACAGAATCTATACATCTTACAAACGACAGGGTCTCCTTGAGCAGCCGAAAAAGCAGGAGCCTCTGGACTGATAAGAAGCCACACATTTCGGGGTGATGAGGGTCCTGGAGGCAAAGAAAGGTGGGAAAAGGCAGGCATCTCTGGAATCCAAATGTAACCTTTTGCTCATTATGCCCTCATTACAATAAAATCAGCCTTGCAGATTAGAGGTACCCATCATGCACCAGCACCATGACACCTCCAATCCACACTAAATAAATGAGTCCAAAAATCCCCCCTCCCCTCGGGAAGGTGGAGCTGGGGTGAAAATCAAGAAATACGACCCGAGACCCTTCTCCCCACGATGAATATCCCGCCAATTCATTTTTACATCCCAGCTAACAAGCTTGCCCAAGAAACTCAGTGTGGGTCCTCACCTGAGTCTGCCCACTCTCCCCTCGAGAGCATCTTATCACATAATAAATCCTCACCTTACTTTCCTGACCTCCATGTCTTATTTCTGAAGTCTTTCTGTGATGAGACAAGAACCCACTCTCCGGTAACAGAAGGAAGAGCATGAGAAGAAAAAAAGTCTCTGAATAACCTGGTGATTCAAGGAATCTCTCAGCTCCTTGAACCTCTCGCTCATGCTTTCTGCAGTTCTGATTCAATGACAGAGCACAAGCCCCGGGCATTCCCCCCACGAATCAGCAGGAAAGGAGTGGGCAGGTCAAGAGCAACCTTGTACAACCTTGTACACAGTGCACTCACTGTTCCATCCCCTGGACTCGGCTCTCACTCCATCTCTCCTTTATCTCTGTTCAAACCCTGCCTATTCCTCAAGGACAGATCCATGTGCTGCTTCTTCCCAGAAGTGTTCTTTGTCTGTCCCCTGGAATCGATTTCCCAGTTCACCATAAGGACCATTTACTCCTTGAAGGAGAAGACCCCCCCAGTCTCCTCTGTGGCTCCCACTCCCCCTCGCACTTGGTCCTTGATTCATAACAGACAGAGATGTCTGCACAATTTCAGTGAACTGGACTCCCAGTCCAGGGGTTGCAGCTGGTAACCGATGCCCAGAAAGGATGGGCTGGATGGTCATCTCACTGAGAAATGGGAATCTGACCGCCTGGAGGAGGAGAGTGGGTTTTAACAAAGCCGGGTGCTATGTGAGAGGTGTGCGTGGGGACGGAGGGAGACCCAGGTGACAGTCCAACTTCCACCCCTACCTACAAAGTGGAAATAATAACGTGATTGTTTTCAGAAGATTTTGTGAGCATTAAATAAGAAAAGCTCTCAGTACATTCTCACGAAACGCTTCTTAACGCTCATGTAAAACCCATGCGATGTACGTTGCTCCTGAGAGTCTGGTGTTATCATTCTGCCTCTCCGCCTGGCTTCAGGTCATTGAAGGCTGAATCTGCACTCGGAGTTGGCTCATTTAATGCCAAATGATGCCCCTGGGCTGGGCCCTCTTCAGGGCAGTGGAAGGAGCCTGAGGCTGGGAGCGGGGTGGGGGGTGGGGGAGGATTCCCAGGCTGGCCTCATCAGGAATAAGCCAGCCCATTCTCTGTGCTTCTGTCCCTTTTCTCCAAGGTTTTGATGGTATCCGGGCCCACTGTCAGATGACGAATTCACTGACCCAAGTTCAACATTTCTAGGATGAGGGCGCTGGGGACTCAGGGCAGCCCAGCTTCACGTGGTCGGGGGACATCGTGGCTCCTTTCCTCCCTGTTTCTCCTTCTGTCACTCTACAAGTGCCACCCAACTGGCCTGAGACTGACGGTCACTGACTGTCCCCTGCATGTCATTTTCTCGTGTGCTCTGCCATTGACTTGCACCATTCAATCCTTCCTCCCCACCCTACTTCCCAAGTTATGTAGCAATGACTTTAGTTTTGCCTTTTTTTTTTTTTTTACAGTTGCTGCAAAAGAAATTAGGGGCCTCTTTAAGCAACCTGGACACAGAGAGAAGAGCTTTGAGCTCAGGCTGCCTCCACAGGGTTGAATTAAAAAGTGCCCAAAATAAGGTAGGTGTTATAAAACAAACTCTGAGTTCTCCCCAGGAAATGCTCCCTGGTGGGAAACAGAATTGAGGAAATTACTTGTGTTCAAGCTGAACCTCTGAATCACAGGGTCATTATTACACCCACTAAAATTCCTATTGTGCTTTGGACAAGAATTCCAGGACGTCACAGCAGGGGACTGGCGGGATTCCCACGGGGGGTTCCGACCCTGCCCCTCTTTGAAGCACTGTAAGCTGATTGGATCATTTCCAAATTAGACTGACCTGTGTTTTCAATTATATTAAATCACACCAAATCCACAAACATACTCTGTGCCTTCTGTGTGCCCGGCTCTGGGCTCCACCAAGGCGCAGAGGCTGCTTGGAGGGAGGAGAGACTCAGACACCTGAGGTTTTGTAGGTATCAGAGCATATGAAGACTGTGCCAAAAGTTAATTATGCAATAGGGCGGACGGCCAAGAAAACCTGATGCAGAAGGAAAGGACAGAGGGAGGGGCTGACAGGGGAGGTTCTAGAAGGATGGATTCAAGCTGAACCCACCAACCAAGGGAAGCCGTGCAGATGGAGAGAAGAAAAGTGGATTCTCCAAAAGGGAGACCTGGCAGACACAGCCTCAGAAGACACGAGGAGACTGGATGACTTTTAAAAGTGTGTCCACTCCATTGGCTGCAACTTTCCCTCCTCCACGTGGTATCAGGGCCTGGGAGTCTGGGTTGCTAAGATTGCCCATTTCTCAATCTCCGTGTATACAGCAAGCCTTGGAGGGAAAAGCAGGGGACAGTGAAAAATGCACCAGCCTGGCCAGAAGACGAGGGAGGTACAGTGACAAGTAGCCCCAAAACCTGGCACTGGCCACACTGAGCCTCAGTTTCTTCAGTCGTGAGCTGGGGAATGAGCCAGCAGGCTTTCCTACTTCGTGAGATCTTTGCAGTAATCAAACGAGGAAATGGATGTGACGGGGACAGGACCTGATGTGCTGCGTGGCTGCAGGGTTAGCAGGAGCAGAGGCAAGAAGGGGAGCAGGGACAGCGGGGACATGGGGCATCATTCCAGGCACCAGCTCTGCAGTTGGAGAGGCAGCCTGCATACCACCCTTGGTTCATTTACTGGTTGGAGAGGTTACGTTACTCCTCTGTACCTCAGTTTCCTCACCATTAAAAGGCAATGAGGACAATTCCTACACTTCCTTCGATTAAATCAGCCAACTCTTGTAAAGCTCCCAGAGCATGCTTAACAGAGAATAAGTCTTCAATTAACATTCATTATTAATTACGACTGCTATTTTTGTTACTATTGAGGAGGACCAGTTATTTATAACACTCAGAAGCCCAGGCTGACCGACACATCCTGGCTGGAGACCCAGGGGAGTGTTGATGTTCCAGCCTGGAGATGACATTGCAGTCTGGAAGCAGAATCCCCTTTTCTTCATGGGAGATCACGCTTTGTCCCCTTAAGGCCGTCAACTGATTAGATGAGGCTCACCCACATTATGGCAGGTTATCTGCTATACTCAGCATTTACTGATTTAAATGTTGACCTCATCTGAACAAATCTTCTCAGCAACATCTGGGTAAGCTGGCCCAGCCACATGCATGCATAAATTACCCACCACTGCAGGGCTGCACCTCCCCTGTGAACCTCTATTGTCATCCCCTAACAGAGGCACTGGTACTCAGCATGTGCTCAATAAATGCTCATCAAGAGAATGAGTGGATGGAGAGGTTACTGAGAGAGAAATTATTTTATCTGAGAGATCATCTTTAAAAATAAAAAAAGCCATGTCTAACTGTTTTGGCACAAAACAAATGGACTTTTGGAAAAAAGCACTTGTTGTTCTATTTTGAATCTTCCCCTGTGGACCCCAGAGGCTGACGGCTTCCACAGTCCAGCCGACTGCCCCTCCCTGCCCTGGCTCACACCCTGTTACAAAGAACAGCACTGTCTGGGGGGGGGGGGCAGAATCGGAAAGGGCGGGAGGCATTAACTCCTGCCAAGAAACAAGCCTTTGCTCTTCTGCCTCAGGAAACAGCCAAGGCTGAGAGGAAGCCACTGCAGGTGTCTGTTCCAGGGACCTCCATGTTTACAGGGTCCCCATCATCCAGAAAAACAAGGTGCAAACTGACGGGCTAGCCAGTGTTTACAAGTTGTTCAGCAAACACACTTGTAAATGTCTGATCTGTCATCTGCATGAATGTGCCTCAGATTCAAAGCGATCCCAAGTCAGCCTGGTCCAGTGTCGCTGTAGTCTGTCTCTTTATCCCTCTTGTAACATCTTAAGCATCTTATGGGAGAGGCTTGGGATTGCCCAAGTTTATTGGCCAGAGCATCGTATGTTTGCTCCAGGATATAATTCAGACCAGAGAATGACAAGTTTTCTGGACTGGGATGAACCTGAGACATCCAGACACCAGAAATCAGCCCCAGGGAGGCAAGGTGAAACGCGCGGGGGTAACGAAGCTGAGCAGTTCTGGGGCCAAAACCAGATCAGCTCCTCCCCATCCTGGTCCAGAGACTGGCCATTGCTTTGTGGTTCACCATCATGGAGAGGTTACAGCTGGGGAGAACTCATAAAAGTAACCAGTTAAGCCATACCTTGCAACTGTATAAATGTTCGCCAGTTTAAATTTCATTCGAAGTTTAGCTCAGAGATAAATTCCATGATTTTACCCCTGGCCAAAACCAGTATTTATGGCGTTTGAGTGAGCAGTAAATTACCAGTTTCAAGCAAAAAAAAAAGTCCTTTCCGCATGTTCACAAACATATCATCACCTCCAAACACTACATCACTGTAATAAAATATATGGCAAATTTGCTTATTATATTTGGGGGTAATTTAATCAACTGCTCATGTATATTCTACCAACTCACACATGTGATGCATAATTACAGTGTATTGACAAAAATGACTTCATATTAATGAGCAAACAAGATGTTTTAAAGTGAATACTGGCCTTATCTCCTCTATATGTGTTAATTTTATCAATTTATGAAAGTAGGGTGCTCTCGAATTGTATAAAATTACATCTGTTTATCCATCATAAACGTCCCGTAACATTCAGCTCCAGAATGATGATAAAAAAAGGCATCAGGACCCAATTTATATAAAAATATATCTGTTTCAGAGATCTATTCATCGACTCACTGAGCCAAAATTTTTCTCCATTAAAAGATCCTCAGTTTCCTGAAAAGCAAAAATCATACAGACGCATGTTGGCGATCAGAACATCACCCGGTGTCTGCCCAGCAGGTGGGCCTTTGACAGTGATGTTCACGCATGACTCTAGTAGGAGAAGTCCTGGGGAGGGACTGGAACGTTGACTCTGCTCTCTCCTCTCCTGGTGCCACCAAGACTCTCCGTGGCGCTGTCAGTTTGCTGGACCCCCACCCCCTTCCCAGCCCCAACTCTCCTGTTTGTGTTGTTAATGAGTCTGGTGGACCACAAAGAACAGGAATTTCACACTCAGCCACTTTGGCACTCACTGTGATTGCCACAACCCAGTGAGGCTCAAAGAGGCACAAAGACCACTCCCCTTGTTTAGAAATAACCCCATGTTCGCAATAACTCCTTCCCTGACTGCAGATCACAAGTGGAAAAATGCTTGTCTTCCTTTAGTGGAATTTCCAACCAATTCCAATATTCAACCAGAGATAACAACCAGTGTTTTTATGTAAGAATTTCTTCCCTGCTTTGCCCAGGAAATTTATGTTCTTCTAAATCCCAAATCCTAAAAAAAAAAAAAAAAAAAAAAATCAATTGTGAAAATTGGAAAACAGGAATAATTATAATTTTCCTACAAGAAAGAGAGTTAGCAGGCAAGACATCATTAGTTCAATGGGAGCCACTGGTTCAAGTCAAAAGCAAGAGCAGGAAATGCTGTGTGTGGAGTCCAAGGTTAAGATCAAAGCTTCTAGAAGCCAGGACAAGAGCAAGGAGCAGGTGAGTGTCATGATGTAATCGACTGGTGTTGCTTGTGGCTGTTGTCATGTTATAGGAGTGTGTTCTGGTCTTCTGTGCTGCCATTGGCTTGTCATTATTGCAAATAAAATAGAAAGCAATATATTTATAGACCAGAGTAGACGTTACACAAATCCTATAAGTATTCCAAGAAATGGCAAGTTTGGGAAGAAAAAATAACTAACTGGCAACACTGACATGTGATTTTATGTGGTCCTGTGAACCACGCCAGGAGATCTGAATGTTACATTATTCAAATATACCCAATAGTATCTCTGGCGTTTTCTAGTATTTGAGTATTTGCTCTAGGCTGTAATTCTCTGCAAATAGTTTAACAGAAGAAATGCAAAGGGAAAGTGTCGGTGCTGCGGAGGACTCCGTGAAATCAGAAACTGATGTAAAGTCTGAACTAGCGTAAGTAATAGTGATTTCAACAGCAACAGCAAAATCAGGGCAAACGGACAAAACGTTTCCACTGTGAAACAAGAAGACTAGTGACGCACTGATGCAGGAGAAACGGCTGTGGGGCGCGAGGAGGGCAGTGTCCCAGGCCTGGGTTGAGCCCCCGGGACGTGCCCCGCCAAGTGTGGGTCCTTGGCTTCGCGCGGGAAAGAATCCAAGAGCGAGCCACAGTTGAGATTTATTCAGAGAGATACATTGAAAGGCAAGAGAAAGGCCACGAGGTGTGGGGTTGGATGCTCAGATTAAAAGTAGGAACACACTCCATAGACAGAGTTCTGGCCTTCTCCGAAGGGCAGGGGGAGCAGCAGCGAGGGGCAGTGTTGTCCATTTTTCTGGGCTTTGGTAGCTTCATATGCAAATAAGGGGAAGGCCCAGTCTGACTAGCCTGGGGAAGGGGCTGGGATTCCCAGGAAGTTGGCCGTTTCCCACTTCTTTGACCTGTTGTGGCTAGCCTGGGGACTGCGTGGTGCCTGTGGGCGTGTTATTCACCATGCTAACATATTACAATAAGCATACAATGAAGCTCCAGGTCTACTAGAAGTTAAATCTCCCGTCATCTTGAGCCTCAAGGCCTACTGGGGTTGAATCTTTCACCATTTTGATGCTAACTGCTGTAGCACTCTTTGCATGGCTGTGCCCTGCCCCCTTCCTGTCTCAGTAAGTCATAATGCCCAAATTGAGGGTGCTTTTGGACACAGAATAATTAGCCCAACTCAACACAAAATGGAAGAAAACTGCCTACATCTGGAATATTTGTTACAAAGCAAAACTCAAGACGGTCACACAGGGCACTGGGTGCCTTAGGTGTGACTTCTAAAACGGAAACTTTTAAATATTAGAGAGTTGAGATAGTATCTTTCCATTTTTTTATTTTATTTTTTATTTTATTTTACAAATTTTTGTTCAGTCTGACTTTCAATTTTTTTAATTTTATTGAAGTGTAGTTGATTTACAATGTTATTTTCGGGTGTACAACAAAGTGAATCAATTATACATATATATATATTTAGATTATTTCCATTATAGCTTATTACAAGAAATCGAATATAGTTCCCTGTGCTGTTTAGTAGATCCTTGTGATTTATGCATTTTACATATAGTAATGTGTACTTTTCCATCTTGAAATGATTTTTATCTGGTATATATTTTGTATTAAAGTTCTCTTCTTTTACTGTTTCCTATTATCAAATATTTCTATCAAGAAAAGATCACTTTTACATGTTATTAAAAGATGCAATCTTATCATAATATACAAGTTGATAAAAATAGTAAGCCATATATTTATTATGATAAATTTTGTTTGCAGAAAGCTTCTGAAAGTTTTAGTACAATCCTATTATAGTAAAAATCATTCATTGTTTAGTATGGTCACTTATTATTAATTTAAAAATACATAAATAAAACATGAAAAATACAGCCTAACTTATGATTTCAGGAATTCCCAAGAATTCCAATTTCTCATGTTCAGATCCCAAATATTAATCTTAATTAAAGATTAACTGGGAGTTTGGAAACACTAAGGAAGAAATAGGGCACAATTTATAATGCAGATTCTGTAAACCAGGAAGTACAATTTTTGTCAAATAATGCTATTTTATCAAATAATGCTAATAAAGGGTTAATACAAAAAGGCATCCCAAAAAAGTTATTGAAAGATGAATAAATTGTATATAATGAAAGCCACATTGCTTTGGTTATGTAATAATGTGCATCTCTCCCAAATTTTTAGCACTCACTTAGAGCCAATGTCTATTTCACTTAGAAATATCTGGAAGAATTGTTCTCTATAAATAGTAATATTATTAATAATCAATCAACATTTGTAACTATTATGTAAATAAAAAATAAATTTTATGAAATGTAGGTTCTAAATTTACAGAAAGACATTCTGTTCTTTTGCTCTAAATTATTTGATATACCTTATCCCCGGATATTAGTGGAGAGAAAAAAGAAAGAAAACAAAGAAGTAGAAAAGAAGCCATTCTTACACAACTGCACAGAAAAATAGAGTTCCTTGAAAACTGTTTTTGGAGCTAAGCCTTGGATCCAATAAAATAAACATCCCCTGAGCTATTCCTAATTCATCTTTACCCGATGGTGGTTACAAACGAGATTCTCAGGAAGCAGATGCCGGGATGAAGTTGAAAGAACAAAAGGTTTATTGGGGAGTAACATCTACTAAGAAAGAAGAGGGAGGAAACAGGAATGGGCAGAGGAGCCGGCAGACCGCAAGGACAAAAGACACAGCCAGGTCTCCCCCAAGGAGCTTCAGGGCCAAGATCGCCTTTGGGAGACCCCCGTGTGGACCAGCAATGGATAGACCCTTCCTCCACTTCACCTGGGCATCCACACGCCCACGGCTGGTCTTATATACCTCTCCAAAAGCAACAGAACTACAACAACCACACATTCAGAGGGCTTTCTGCAAAGCACAACACGAATATGGAAATGTTTTAGGAATGAGAACCACTTTGGAAACATGTGTTATAATAAAATAGCAAAACTAGATGTTGAGGTGGTAAGTTACATCATGGGGTACTGACTGACTCCAGTAGACTTAAATGTCTCACTAGAATGAAAAGTGTAGGAATGTTGACTACATGACTGGCATTAATTGGTGTGCAGCAAATAAAACTATATATTTTCTCCATCTGTTTCTGGGGTCATCTTATATTTGCAAAGTCTCACAATGAGATAATAAACCTGACCTGTAAAGGGTACTCTCCATTTTAGCCCAGGCAATTAAACGGAAACAGAAAAACTGCCCCCACAATTGCCTAACTGCAGGTGCAATTAGCCAGGACCCCTCATTCTGAGGCTCTGAGTGACAGATCAGTCAATTATTCAATAGCAGGCACAGTGATTTTCACATGAATTTTGTATTCAAAGCTATTCGTAGACCCCAAAATTGATAAATAATGGGAAAGCCTTCTGAAAAACGTCTTTCCCAAATGAACTGTCTGTCATCACAAAAGAAGAGACTGATTTGATTCTAGGCCCCACCTGTGAGCTTGGGTCAATAAAAGAGACCAGTTCCATCCTTGGCTTCACCCAAATTTCCTTAGAACCTTTTGGAAAAGGGGACATGCAGGACCATCTTGGATCCTGTATGGCCACTTCCGGCCACTGCAGACCTGTGATAGTCCTCTCATCTAAAGTCACGCCATTGGGGCTAATCTTCAACTTACCATGCGTGCATCATCTATTCAACAAAAGTTAAGAGCTGTTTGTGTGTCAGAGGCTGAGATATGAGTTCACAGGACATGATCCCTACTGAGAAGCCCACAGTCTCCCCAAGACATGTAAATGAGCAGACGCAATAATCGGAGAGATATGAATGTGGCAGCAGAAGATGAGGTGCCTCCCCCCGTCTGGAGGGGACTGGGAGGAGCCCAAGGGGTGCTGGGGGCATGGAGCAGGCTTCGAAGCAAAGAGAAGTACGCTCACTGGAGACTGTACTCGCCCATCAACCCTCAGGAACAAAATGCCACCTAATAATGGTGTATCTCGCTTCACACGTTGCCCCAAAAGAGTAACTACTGCTTCTTTTTTTTCTTTTTAAGATTATTCTCCTACATTAGTTAGGTTACACTAAATGCTTTAGTACATAAACCCAAGTATGGGTATTAGCTCAAATGCCACAGAGATTCATGTAACAAGATAAAAGATTGAAAGCCATATCATTAATAATTTTATTAAATATTAATAGACTATAGAAGACAAAGATTGTCAGACAGGATTTACAAAACTATAAATGTGTGTGTAAGTAAAATATATATAAGTATACATGTGCATATGTATATATACTACCTGCCAGAGACATCCTTTAAATACAAGGATACACAAGTTTAAAAGTAAACAGATGGAAAAAATAAACAGGCTGCAAACACTAATAAAAAGGAAGCTGCTCTGGTGGGATACTAAAACGGCAGAGATAAGGGGTGTATTTCCCTGGGATAACAGGATCAATTCAAAAAGAAGCTACAACAACCCTGAATTTGAACACGCCTAGCAGTATAACCTCAAAATATATCAATTATAAAAATTCACAGAACTAAAAGCAAATCCAGTCAAGTCACACAGCTCTTCAGTATAACGGAAAGAACAGTCATGAATATCAGTAGAGACCCTGAAAATTTGAACAATGCAAACAACAAATTATCTAATTAGCATATGTAGACCCCTACACTCAACAACTGAAACACACATTCAGGGGCACTTGCTCCAGGGCCAGTTAAGTCTGGCTACCAGGGCACGACACATTCGGGGTCTCTGCTGAACACCCCAGACATTGAGGGAGGACAGTCTGCTCCGGCTGGTTGGAACTTGAACTTCTCCTAGTCCCATGTAGGCACTAGGAGTTATTCATCTTACATCTCCCCGGTCCTTCTTGCCTGGAATCATGGAATTTCACGTTCTGGGTATTTGGTTTGGTAACCAGCGAGAGAACAGAGGGAGGGCAATGTGATTCCCTGGCTGGCTCTCCCTGTGCAGCTGCTGCCCCTCGGGTACTGTGTACCCCCAACTCCAGCGCCTCCACCTCCCTGAGCCTGGACCTCTGCTTGGAAGCCCCCCTCACACCATCTAGAAAGCGCCACTAGGCAGAAATCCAGGGATACTGGTTCACCTCACTTGTTTCCATTTTCTGTAGTTCGTTCTCTAACGTCTGCAGAGCTGTTTCACATATTTGATCCAGTTTTCTATTTGTTTACTCAGTTACCCCATCATGACTGTCAGGTTTTTTTTTTTAATTTCTTAAAAAAGTATTTTACTGGTCATTGACATGTCTGGACTCACTGAACTAGCTTGGTGGAAGTGTTCTCCATCAAATTTCCGCCAAATTTCACCGTTCGGGTACTGGCCATCTTTCGTATCATTATGAATGTATTTCATCTTTGGGGTGACACACGTGGATCAACTTACACACAAGGACACGGTTCATGAAGGGCAGGGATCTTAGTGCTGCAGTGGTTGAATTTAGATCCAAAAGGCAACTTAAGAGGTCAGCCTCTCTAAAGGTGGAGTGAGAACTAACTAGTCCATCAAATCTGTTTTGTCTTCTACTTGGCACAAAACGAGAACTCAGTAACAAGCCTCACGTGCAATTAGGTATGACCGTGTAACTGAGTGCCGGCCCAGGAAATAGAAACAGATACGATATACGCCTGTCAGAAAGCAGTTCCCACATAATCTTCAGCTCTTGTCTCATCCACCAACTCAAAGACAAGGGACAGGGTTATAGTGCGGAAAGATCCTTGATCTTTGAAAGAGCATGTGGGAGTCCAGTGAGCAACAATCCGCCCCCCCTCCAGTCTGCCTCGACGCACGCAGGACCCCTTTGCTGTGCTGAGCCCCTGGGACTTAGGGCGTTTGCCTTAACAGATGCAGAAGCTGAAACTGGCGCCCAGGAAGAGGAAATGGCAGAGCTCGCCAGTCCAGTGTTTTCTTCATACCAGAGTCACTTCCATGCTGGTTCTGCAGCCAGAGCCAAGTGCCTCCTTTGCTACCGAGTCACTCCAGTACCTACGATAGTGCCTTTGTAATGTGGCTTTTGGGTTTTTGTCCAATGTTAGCCACTAGAACATGATGAAGGGGAAAGGTCCCACCCCGTTTTCCCGGTGCCCTAAAACAGCACCGGCGAACAGTAAATGTCCGCGTGGCACCTGCCCTGGGCGGGTCCAGCCCGGCTCACGAAAGGAAAAGAGACCTTCAACAGAAAAACTGACGAGGGAGTAGATTTGTGGCTTCCTTACTCTTAGCTACTTGCCAAACAATTTTGTAAAGAAGGGTAAATTAGGAGGCTAAGAGAAAAATCAAGCACTCCTTCATTTTAAAGATTTAAATAACCATAGAAGATACTTGAAAACAGGCCGTCGGAATTAGCTCCTTAAAACTAAAACACCAAGATAAAAATTGCTCAAAGGCTCTGGCTTTTATCAACTGTTTCTACTCTTGTCTTTTCTAGGCAAAAAAAAAATATATATATATATATCTACATCTCATATAAAAAACGGTTTCTTCTTCTTAGACCCCCTCCCACTTCCAGTGTCAGCTGAAGACCTCGGCCACACAATCTAGCTTCTGGGCCAATTATTAATGTATTGCCTTTCAGCTCCAAATCTACCTTTCACTGACTGGCTTTGTGACCCTCTAAGACTCAACGTTCTCACCCGAATGTTAAGAGCTGCTATCGATACTTGCTTCCTCTCTGTCTAAGGATCACTTCCGATCACACACGGTGGGCACTAGAATTCCTTCCACAGAGTTAACAGACCTCCCCTGCGTCAATCAGTGCCATCATCCTGAGGATGTGGGACAACTTCATACCAGTCCCTCTATCACGAGGAGGGTTTTGCCCTGAAAACATGTCAGTCCCTGATGACACACAATCATATGGAAATAGGAAGTGGGCAAGAATTTCTCATCTCTCCAGCCAAGTCAGCTGTTTTCGATGCTCTTCTGTTTCTGCACCTGCTCCCAACGCTGTAAGTCATGTGGAAAGTCCACCCGCCGCCCGGTTCCAATGGGAAGAATGAGAGGAAGGAAGGAAACCCTTCTTCAGGCCCATCTGACAGGTGTGGGGTCCAGTGAGCGTGGGATGCCTCTCCCTGTCTCCTCTTTTACTGAAATGACCCCTCCGGTCCTCTGATGAAGAGGTGCAGCTGGCGTGGCGGGATCATTTCAGGGTTATTTACACGCCCGCAGCGCTCAAGGCTGGGGTGTGGCCATGGGCATGAAGTTAATCGACTGAACTCTGACAAGGCTGGCGGAACACTTTCCCCAGATTAGATGTTTTCACTGAGGAGAAGTGCAGGTGCATGGCTTCCTGTGCTGAGATGCCTGGCCCCCTGCGGATGACGCAGGGGCACGTGTCGGGGTGACCTGACACAGTGGATGTGCGCTGGAGCTCTGCGGGAGGTCTCTGAGCACATGCAGATCAGGCCGGGCTGCGCGTCCCTGGGGCTCCGGCCAGTCCCAGGCTCCCCTCCCGGACCGGAGCCTCGCAGACCCCACAGAGACAGCAGGTGTGGAGGAGGAGGGGTGGTGAAATGGTCTCTATTGTTTTCGTAACAATCCCTTCCCGTTCTCTGTGCTGCAGTCTTCAGTCCATTAAATGTAATTTCCTGGCATCACCCAAGCTTGAAAGGCCAGATCAAAAGTCCTGAGTGTCCCAGCTGTGCGGGCCTTGCTCAGACTGAACAGTAACCACAGTCCTTGCAAATGATTGATTGGACTTGAGACCTGGGGCGGGAGGTGGGGGGCTGTATGCTTCCTCTCCGTGGGATCGGCTTCATTGTTCCCCCTGCACTGTGGTTGTGAGAACATTGCCTTAATGCACTCATCTCCCTACAAGGCATGTCTGCCCTTGGGTGTCACCCCGCAGGGTGCTCGCATGGGGAGAGGCCTTGCAGAGCTGGAAGGGGAACCCTTGTTCTCTGACTGAGATGTGCAGCAAGTCCTTTTGACTTGTCATGGATGGAGACCCCGTGGAAAGGGTTTGAAATCACGTTTTAGGGAAACACAATGGCCCAGCGAGCTGAATTCTGTGCTAATGATCACATCTCAAGATTGCTGTAAAGCACCTGCAAAGACCCAGGGTGCTGGAAGTGCAGGATTTGATGAGTGAAAAACAGCAGTGGCTGTGAGCAGAGGCGAAGACGGCAGAAGTGATGGGGGTAAGGTGAGCCCTGAGCCGGGGACCAGCTTTGAGCGATGACACTGAGCGGAGGTGAACCACAGTGGCCTCCAGCTTCTTCACTGTTCTTGCTGCCGCTGACGACATTCATCATCAGATGTTCCTAAACCCGTAAAGTCAAAGACGTGGCGGAGGGAACACGCGCTGAACTGCGAGCCAGAAGCCTGGAGCCCTGCTCCTGCTCTTTCCTCAACTGCTCAGGGCATCTCACCCTTCTTGGCGTCTGCTTCCTCATCTGTGAACACTGGGAATCATAATTCTGACCTCCCACCTCCAGGGGGTGTAGGGAGAACCTAAAGAGATCAGGCAAAACACAAAAAGGGAAAAAAAAAACTTCCAGAAAGGTAACACACTAGGCAGATGCAAGGGTTGGTTTTTAACAATTAAACAAAATGACCAAAAAGTGAAATGGATCATCTTGGCAAAACCTGAATTAGCTCAAGAGTCAGAGCTCTTCGCCCACTGGGTCCTGGGTCATCATTTTCCCTGGTGTTTCACGCAGACGACAGCCGTCCCAGGAAGACCACCCCATAAACAGCACGAGCATCTGTCTTCCCATTTCAGTCTCCCTCCTGGCGATTTTTGCCTCCAAGATCAGGTAAACCGTACACTCTTCCTCTATCCTGACTCTTCTGTAGCAATTAAGTTTGGTCAAAACAAGCCTGCCAAGAAATACCCACATTTCTTTTCTTAAAAATATCAACTGTTTCTTTACTAGTAATGAACAATTAGAGAGTGAAGTGAAAAATACCATTTACACCAGCATCAAAAAATTTTAAAGGTTCAGGGGTAAGCCTGACAAAAGATATATGAGACCTGTATATTTTGAACTAAAAAAAAAAAAAATTGCTGAGAGAAATTAAAGGAGATCCAGAAAAATGAAGAGATACATACCATTCTCAGGTCAGAGGCTCTAATACTGAGAAGTGTCGCTTGTTTAAGTCAGTTCGATGCTACTGAAAGTCCAATGGGCAACGATGTTTAGAAATGTACAGGTTGGTCTTAAAATTCACATGGAAATGAAAAAAGGCCTAGAATAGTCAAAACGACAGGAAAAGAACATATTTGGAGGATTAACACTACCTAGTTTCAAGACTGGTGAGGCTAAAGTAACCGAAACAGTGTCACATTAACCTATTATTCAAAGAGATCAATGGAAAAAGACAGAGGAAGCAGAAAGAGAACCGCAGATACATGGGCAGCTCAGTTTTGACAAAGGGAAACACCTGCATTCCGATGCGGGTTTCTAGAAGCCGCTACTGTCTGCAGAACCCAAAGGAATGGGGTTATGATATTAGAATGATGTCCAGCAGGGTTGATATTTTGGATGAATCAACTGCTCCGTGTCTATTCAAATCATCAGCCCCCGACTCCACCCATAAGACAGTGCTGACTATAACCTCATGTCACAAGAAACCTACAGTTTTGCTGCTGAAACCAAAACTACCATCATTGAAACTCTTTCCTAAAAAGATTCTTCTGGAAGCAAGGAGTCTGGAATAAACGGCAAAACCGTCGACAGCAAAAGAAGAGAAGATGCCAAGTTTTCTTTTGAAACCCAGGACACCAAAGCTTTGGAACGTCCAGATCAAAATTCAGTGTGTGATTACGGGCAGACCGTATGACGTCGTCTTTAACTTTCCTCATTCATGTGGCCCTTAGTGTCTCAGTAATTTTTCACAGTGTCCATGTGCCAGAAGAAATACAGAATAGTTCCGCTTACTAAGTAATTAGGTGATAAGCATTTATGTCCTAGGAAGTTAGTAGCCATTTAAAAAAATAATACACGAATTGAAAGAAAAAAATAACATTTGTTTTTCATTCTAAAACAGCGGCTTACTAGTGGGTGTGTGCACCCATTGGGTTCCGCACAGCATCTCAGTCCTGGGACTCAGAGTGGTTATGACCACCCTCACACCCTGCTTCCTACTGATTTTCAGGCAATAGTTGCTTTTATTCTTAGCAACCTTCAAAAACCCAGCTCTGCAAGGATGTGTCACTAAAAGGAACGTGGCATGACCCCAAGTGGAAACTGAACTCTCTCAGGCTACTAGTTCACACGCTGTCTGACAGACACAGAGCATCATTGTCTTTCTTTAGAAAACTGAACATTTTAAATATCCTACAGAGCCTGTGTGGGTTCACTGTGGCACCTTGAGGGGTTTCAGAGCTCAGAGAGGGACTCACAGGACTAGTGAAATGTCCCTGGGCTGCACAGACTGGAAGGTCCAGAGTTCATGTCCTGACTCAGCCCCCAACATGCTGTGCAACCTTAGGGCAAGTGGTCAACTTCTCTGAGCTTCAGTTCTCAATTTCTAAAAGGCAGGTGAGAATCTCTAAAATCACAACTTACTTAGAACTCACTCCTATAAGGAGCAAGCCCAAAGTGATTCAGCACATTTGCAAAAGGGTACAGAGAAAGGGGGACATCAAACTATGCCCTCGTTCTTAGCAATCAGTCCACAGATCTCAGTGGAAACAGAGGACGTGTGCTGTGGCTGCGGGAACTCCGATCCAGATCTGAAACGGGGTCCTGTATGTGTATATTATTTTTTTATTTAAGTTCCTCCAGATGATTCTGTTGCCTGGATTAATTTAAGAATGATCTCCTACTGACAACCCAGCAAAGTGGAGAGCCTCATGCTCCAAAGCACAAAGTCAGCACAAAATATTTGAGCCTGTTAGCATCTATCTCATTATTCGCTTTTAATGATACGCCATCACATTCTCTCCTCCCTTTTAATGTGGTCACATCCTTCAAGTGGGTACAAGTCCCAGTTTCTCGTCGGGCCATGAGGCCTCGCCCTGTCATCACAGAGCTCATGAAGTCGCCCAGTCGTGGTCGGCACCAGCCTCCAGCTGTCCCTTGGCAAAAGATAAACATACGCTTTCATTTTCATAACTGTTTTTTTTTTCTCAAGGCTTCTCCAGATACCAGCATCTTCTTTGACACTTTGACCTCTGTGACACACAGGTTCAGGGTCAAGATTCCAGAAGATAACGAGGAAAGGGCAACCAGCTGCTCTGTGCTGGCCTTGCTCTTCCTGCTGATTAGTGCAAAAAGGAACACAAAATTCTGATGCAGAGAAACTGTTCCTTTCTCACTGAACTCAGCTAGACGTCTGGGACGTCTGGGACATCCACAGAGTCAAAGTTTGGCTTCATCACAATGTGTTTCCTCCCCAGTGAGGGCCAGGAGCTGGTTACTAAGTTCAACGTTTAGGTTTAAGAGAATTTTTTGTTGGCTTGCTGGTTATACAAGAGCCATGATCCATAAAATGGAGCAGATTTCTCATGGGCCCAGTTCTCCATGCTTGCAAACATTTAAGATTGAACTTGGGTTGCATAAAAGATTTATAAATGGTCTCACCCACAAAGATAAATTTTATCCCACACAGGATAGAAAGACCTAGAAACAGGAGCAGGGAACAGCTGAATGTGAGCACCGAGTCATAAATTCATAGCACTCACAGCTTTTTAACAACCCCATCATAAATGGGACTGATTTCAATTTAATTTATGGGATTTTGCAGCCGGGTCCGGGAATGTTCTTTGAAAACTAAAAATTTAGGAATGACGTATAGTTCAGATTTCCATGGAAATGTCGAGTGACCGACAAGAGGAAGGATGAGCAGTCCGCGGCTGAAGGTGAAATCCTTAAAACCATCGCAGGGAAACACAGGGTCCAAAAGGCTCACAATGCCAATGTCAGCGGCACACACAGCAGTGGGTTTCTAGGGAGACCATCCAATGGGGCCGGAAAAGTCTTATTTCTTGTAAAACAGACAAATCTAGATTCAGGGTCGTCCCCAGCTCACTGATTAGCTAGTAAGTCACTCTTTCCTAGCTAAATCCCTCAGCCAGGGATTTAAATCCTTCAAACCTCGTTTCTCTGTGTCCTTTATTTATTTACTTTTGGTATTCCTTTTTTATTATTTTTTAATTGAAGTATAGTTGATTTACAATGATTCAGGTGCATAGCAAAGTGATCAGTTATACAGATACGTGTGCATTTTCTTTTTCAGACTCTTTTTCATGACAGGTTATTACAAGATATTGAACATAGCTCCCTGTGCTCCACAGCAGGTCTTTGTTACCTATTTTATATACATAGTAGCATGTATCTGCTAATCCCAAATTCCAAATGTACCCCTCTCCCTCTTTCCCCTTTGGTAACCATAAGTTTGTTTTCTATGTCTGTGAGTCTGTTTCTCTTTTGTAAATAAGTTCATTTGTGTCATTTTTTTATTCCACATGCAAGTGATATAATATGATATTTGGTATTTATCTTTGTCTAATGTATTTCATTTATTATGATAATTCCTAGGTCCATCCATGTTGCTGCAAAAAGCATCATTTCATTCTTTTATGGCTGAGTAGTATTCCGTGGTGTGTATACACACACACACACATACATATATGTACCATAACTTCCATTTATCTGTCAGTAGGTGTTTAGATTGTCTCGTTTCTCTGTTTTAAATAAGGTATTAATGGAACCTTCACTGTGCACTTAGCACTGTGCTAAATGTTCACATATATTATCTCATCTTACCTTCACTACAACTTCATGATGCTTTTTTAAATCCCATTTGACATATGAGAAAACTGAGAGGCACAGAAATTAACCCTTTTCCTAGAATTTACAGCTAATAAATGGGATGAGATTGGTATGTAGGGTCTATGACTCCGAAGTTCTGTAGATCATTATCCTAAAGTCCTTCATGATACACTGCGAGTAACTGAATCCCCTTCAGAAAGTGATGCACTAACATGTAAGGTGTCCAGGACACTGCTTCCTAGGTCCCTTTTCTGAGATAAAGTGATATCTCGCCCATGATCACTTTCAGTAATTCACCACATCGGCCTGAGTTTAGATGACAGAATCTGTCAAACTGCTGCCCACTGGTCCACCTAAGATTTCTCCTTCTGCTCAACAAGGCTCAACCCCATTCCAACGTGGGAATCAGAGTTGTGATGAACTTTGTCCCAGGCAACGTCAGCACAGCCCTGTCAGTCCAGGACTCTTAGGGTCACATTATTTTTTAGCTTTTCAATGAAGGTACATCTCATCTTCAAAGAAGAGTCTGTGTCTCTTCTGGGGACCGCCAACTATATTCAGTTATCACTTGGACGAGGAGCACACACACGTCGTCGAGCAGCCAGTCGGTGTCAGGTACAGGGCAGAGGAGTAGGGTGAACATCACCCAGCTGCTGCCCTTAGACTTTCCAATTCAGGTGACAGGCAAGGAGCAGGTGACAGGATCTTGTGCAAAGTGCTCTTCAGGGGAGCCTAGGCTCAGGGAAAGCTTCCTGAAAGATGCAACCTCAGAGCTGCACAAAACCTGGGAAGATGCCCAGAAGAAAGTTCAAGAGAGCCACCCAGGAAGGCCTGGCATTGGTGCCAGACTGGCCATCAAGGCAGCAGGACACAGGCTGAGCTCTGAGCTGAGCTCGGCGGGGTGGGGGGTGGGGGGCAGGGGGGAGCTCTGAAAAAGGGAGGGCAGTTAGCGGTCAATGCCACAGTCCCAGCACAGGCAGGGATGCATCGGACACTGAGAGCAGGAATGGGAAGGGAAACAGACAGGCATGACCGATAGCAAACGTCTTACCAAGATAAGGGTTCATTCATTCACGCGGTAAACAAACTCTACCAAGTGCCATTCGGTGTGTGTTAACACATCCGGCGTCTTTACCATCAGCCCTGGAAATAGAAAAGACTCAGCACAGAATGATTGCACGGCACCCTGTTCTGGATACGGCCCAAGTAGAGCTGAACAAAAAGACTTGAGAATGAATCAGAAAAATGATGTTCTTATAAAACTTATGGTATTAAATTTGATTTGCCGGAAAAGTTAAAAACTTCCAATGGTATTTGCTTCCCATTCCCCAAAACGCAGCCCATAAGGAGTAAACCTTCTGTATCCTAAAAACAATTTTGCAGATAGTATATTGCGTAAGTGATTAATATGCGTGATGTATATTTCCATAGGCACAAAGCAAATTTCCGTCAAGTAAGAAGTATTCAGTATCTCAGGGAAGAAAGGGAAAGAATAATAACTTTTCTTTCCTCTGAGTCCAGTAGTTAATTTCCACGCTGGCCAATTTTTTTTTTTTTTTTTTTGATAGCGTTTGGATGCACCACGGGATTTTAGGAAGTTCTCATTTAGTTTTGAACCCTCTTAAGTTATAATTTTCTTCCTAGCTCAGATGAATCTTTTATCTGTTGTACCCTTAATACCCCTGCTAATCTTAGTACAGAAAAGCTTCATAATTGGGAAAGGAGAAGTTTAACAAGACATGAAGGATTGTTTGCACAATCAGAACATCTAATTGAGCTATGGAATTCTAAACCATGCTTGCGTGTGGGGAGATAATTTTTCCTTCATTTCTTGTTTTATCAGAAAATTAACCTTCATTTAAAGCACTGTGGTCTGAAACACGTTTATAGCTACATTCTCTCCACTGTTCACAAGAATTTGAATTTTAAATTTGCCATCTCGGTCTCTGAAAAATGAAAAACTGCATATGCTTCCAGGACCGGGTGTTTGTGATCAAAAGCAGACATCAGAAAGTGACCCGTGTCCAAAGCACTGCACTCCCAGCAAGGGGACGATGTAAGCAAGTCTCTTCTTATTTTTTAACCTTTGGTGAAACTTTGCATGGCAATCTTTTTGTCTGAAAATCTAAGAGCCCCACAGATATTTCATTTAATTGTCTGAACATTGAAAGCTTTTATTAAGCATCTCTCTGCCTGGAGAGCTCAGCTTGGCCCGACGCAAGCCAGACTCGAATCCTGGGATGGTGACGCAGAGTTGGCCGTGGTACAAGCGAAGTCGGGTCATACATTTGACAAACAGGGGTGAGCACTAACCACTCATGACACGTGTGTAACCAGAGTGAGCCCAAGTTCATGCGGGGTCACCTTGTCTTGTAATAGCCCGATAAAATAATGCAAACGTCAGGCTCCCAAACTGCTGCTATTTCTTCCAGTAATTCCAAAATATTGCTGAAGATTCTGAGAGAGGGCGAGAGATGGAAGGGGACCCGCTGTGATGTCTGACCATCAATTACAGGCTGCACTGTGTTCCCCAAAAGAGATCCAGCAAGTCCTAACCCCCGGCACTTGCGAATGCGACCTTACTTGGAAAGAGGGTTTTTGCAGATGATTCAAGTTGAAATGAGGTCATCAGTGTGGACCTTAATCCCACATGACAGGTGCCCTTAAAAGAAGAGGGAAATTCGGACCCAGACACACCGGGGAAGTGCCATGTGATGACAGAGGCAGAGGCTGGAATGATGCTAATGCAGCATTAATGGTCACACCAGAGGCTGGAAGAGGCAAGGCGGGGTCTTCCTACAGGTTTCAGCGGGAGAGTGACGCCACCAACACCTTGATTTCAAGTCTCATCTCCAGAATCACAAGGGAATAAATTTCTGTTGCTTTAAGCCACCTATGTTGGGGTGCTTGTAAAGGCAGCCCCAGGAAACAACGTACCATCTCAGCCACATCTTTATACTCTGCTCTAGAGGCAGACGCGGATCAGGGTTTTAACGCGCCAGAACACTCCGAACCCAGCGCTGTCGTGTGGAACAGACTTTACTCAAGGTTTGGGCATAAAAGAGGGAAGTGACTTCTCAGAACCAGAAATAACATCCACCGTGTCCGCTGACAAAGCTTACAATCCGCATAACCAGGGGAAAGCCTGGCGCCAGTCCCAGGCTGTGACCCTGCTGCAGGGCCAGCTCCTTCTCCAGAGGGCTTCTCCCACCATCGTTCCCAGCGGAAACTCCCGCTTCCAGGATGTGCCTGCAAGATCCTAAGCATTTTATAGCAGAAAGACGTCCCGACTGCAAGGAGGCACCCTGTGTTCTTTCTTTGCAAAATACTTAAACCCCCGGGGTCCCAACCTCCCAGCACTAGCCTCTCCCCACAACCACAATCCGATCAAGTGACCGGAAGTTCCTTCCCATCTTTTCCTAAACCAGCAGAGACTCGGAAAGGTGTACAAATCAGATGGGAAGAATCACCTGTGACACCTGCTAGAACTAGAGATTCCTCAGCTCTGCCCGGGCCTGCTGCATTACAGCTTCTGCAGGGGACGTTTAGGGACCTGCATTTAAAAAAGGATCCTGGTGAACCTACAGCCACCGTTTCAAAGCCACCGCCACAAACTGCAGCCAGCCTTGAAGACATGAAAACAGCATGAATAAGTGGAGAAACGGGTAAGAACTTCTGCACCGTCCCCTCGAGCAAAGTCAGATTCCACTGCCTTTCCACGTGCAGTGACTTTCACATGCCCTCCCCGCTTTCGTTCCCCAGCTCACGTGACCTGCTCCGTGCACCCTCCCAGCTCCTCGCCCCGTGGGGCCTTCCGCCCCTTTCCTGCTGAACTTGACCTTTGATGCCACTTCTCAGAGGAGACTGCAGGGGCTCCCATTAGAACCAGCCCCTGCTCCTCTCCACTCCAGAGGCCCTGCCTGACCCTCGTGGACATCGACCTACACTGATACGTGCAGATGGTGGACCCCCTGTGTCCAGAGGTCCCCCTTTCTCTGGCCTCCCTGTGCCCCGGTATCTACTGACACTTGGTAAGATCACCAACATGTATTTCCTAAGTTCGCTTAATGAAATGATTCATTTCATTTCATTAAGGAATGAACTAAGGAATTCAGTGGGTGTCATTCCACAGACACCCACTGAATTCCTACTTTGTTTCCGGTGACGGACACCCATCACTCAGGGCCCCACTGCTGACGAGGTCATAGACTTTCAGAGAAGCACCAGAAGTAAACCAACCAGTGATGTGGGATAAGGATGAAGCCATTCGGTCAGAGTCCAGAGGAGGGAACGGTGCACTCAGCACAGCCCAGCCACGAAGGACATCACAGGGGTGGTATGAACTTAACCTTGACGCCACAAGCTGTAGAAACTGACAGCCATGTGATTGAAATTACTCCAGGGGCTACGTGGTGATTAAAACACCAACTGTATTTGCTTAAGGGGGTTTTGCAGACTTTCTGAGACTGTTTCCTCATCTGTGATACGGATGTAATAGGAGGTTTTGAAACAAAATGGTGTACGTTGAAGTCCTCAGCAAAGCACGTGATAAGCTCTAAATAACTTCACACAATTATTAAGAAAAGGGAGCCACAGAGATATGTCCCAGAGCAGAAGGAAAACTGAAGATCAGGTCCCAGGAGGGCCGGAGCCGGGGCAGCTGTTCATACGGCCCGGCCCCTGGCCGGCTCTGCTCCAGGCGCCGGCAAGCTAGGCTCTGTCCACTTTTGCAGTTCCCAGGAGGGATTCTGACTGGCCGGCTTGGGGCCTGTCACAGAGATAAGGCCCTGGGGGACTGGGGCCATCGCACTTTGCGAGAACATTCCAGACACGGACACTGACGCCACAGTGTTGGAGGCAACCCAGGAGGTCTGGTAGACCTGGGGCTTGGGGTTTGCAGAGAGGGCAGAGGGGACAGAGCTGGGACTTCCTCCTCTGGGCAGTGATGGGGACACAGACACACAGAGCCCTGTGTCTGAGACACGGACCTGTGATGGCTCCTTGAAGGCCCCGTGAGGCACTCAAGCCAGAAAGAAGCCCCCAGGAGGGGTCTGCAGGTGACCTTCTGGGGCCCAGAGACAGCCAGATGCGCTGACAGAGATGTGTCCAGGGTCGGACCACCTCCCCGCACAACAGAGGTCGGAGCTACGCGGCTCTCTGTTCTCACGCGCACGACTACCCTGAATGAGATCCTGGGATTCAACACACAATTTCCAATCTACTTGGCCCCCAAATCCAGCAGAATTTGGATCTTTTCAAGTGTTTTAAAAACAATCTGTGCTAATGGCACAATGTTCCTGCTAATGCCCTTTAAGGGCCAAATTTTCAAAAAATGGCAAATAACTCTGTTTGTGGCTTCCACGTGCGGTTTTATGGGTGGGTATAAATACTGTAGCTGAAGTGACTCGTTGATTTTTCCTTGTAAACACTGCCACTCGGGAGCAGCGAAGGCAACCTTGGAAAGTCATCATCCACGTCGCAGGGAAGGGGGTGGCACCGCTCTCAGTTGGGGGCACATCGTCCAGACAGAGTCAGAAAGAATGTTCTCTTTGTATTAGTCCATAAGGGGAACCGGGCTGGCTTGTCTATGCAGCAGGCCGCAGGAACACCAGATGTGGCTTGTCGCCTGACTCAGGTGTCCCCCCTGCCCTCCTCTCCCACCCTGCCTCAGGGACACCCCAGACCACCCGCCCAGACCCTGCATCCCCCGGGCTCTCTAATCCCGTATTATCAACTCCAGCTGCCTGAACGTGTCCCAGGACAGCCTTATTTGGGATCGGACTTCCAATCTCAGTGCACTTCTCCCCACATCACCCTGGAACTCAGGTTTGTTCCCTCCCTTAATCTCTGAGGTGCCCAGGAGTCCAGGTGGGACACTTGCTACCCACCTGAGCCATCAGACCCCACCCACCCTTGGCAAATGTACAGTCTCGTGACTCAGGTGAGCATGTGACTTCGGGGCCACCGCATCCTGACTCTTCCTACCCAGGAGCATTAACAGGAAAGCAAATAGCAAGACTGAAGGCTGAAGGTCTCTGCGTCCTTCTGTCCCCGAGAACATGAGAGGAGGCAGCAGTCAGGGCCCCCCACCCTGGGATGCTCCAGGACACTGGGGCCTGCAGCTCAGAGCTGCCTGCTGCCTCTTCTGATGGGCGGGCCTCGTCCGTGCTACCCCAGCTTCTCCGTAGGTCCAACATCGCCCCCTTGGCTATAGCCAGTTCAAGGGAGAAGCAAGACTGAGGCCAGCAAGTCAGCATCACACAGTGTGGGGAGGACGGAGGCTCTTCAAATAGAAAGAAGTTGTAGAAATGGCTGGCATGTGCTGCCTCTTCCCTGGGGAGAGAAGGAGCAAGGAGGGGCTGGAGGGGAAGGCTCGCCCTGTCTGCTGCTGTCAGGCCAGGAGAGCCGGGAGGGGGTCAGGAGGAAGGAGGCACCGAGGGTGCTGACGCAGGGGGAGGAAGTGACCCACAGGGGTGTCCCCCGAGGAAACCACGGGGCTCTGGAAGACAGGGGCCTCAGGTCTTCCCTGCCCTGTGAGCTTCCCTCCCTCCCTCCTGCATCCCCGGTCCTCAGCTCTCCGCACTCATCCACGAGGGAGCTGGGTCTCCATCCTGGTGTAAATGTTGCCTGCACGCACCTGCCCCACCTTTGTCCACACAGAGACCTTTTACCACTTCCCCGCACCCCGCCTGTCTTCCCTCCCTCCCTCCAGAACACAGCACAGATGGTAGACACTCATAGAATAAAAGGCATATTTCATCTTTGAATCCAGTCGACGTCCTCGGCATAGGATGGAGGCACTGAGGCAGAGGCTGTCTGTTACTTCACTCTCATTCAGCATTTACTGGAATAGTTCATTGGGACAGCTTTCCTAGGACTGGGGGAAAAAAAAACAAAAACAAAAACTTCCACGCTGCTATTACCTGATGCTCAGATAAATTTCATTTTATTGTTGCCCATAAAAGCTCTCGCTTACTTACATGACAGAGACTAGGTTTTATTGGATGTCTACACTCCAATCAGCCCAAGAAGAATTACCCAGCAGAGGACTGGATTAGTACGTATGTTTAGTTTGGAAGTTCCTGGCGTCACTGAGGTTTGTTTCGGTTACTCGGAATTTTCCAGTACATTTTCTCGAGCTGTAAAAACAGATCTGTCCCAATCATTATTTCTCTCTCTCCAGAGTTTCTGCACTTAGCTTCCGCATTTATCAATCACATTTTCTCTAAGCAAAAGAGACTCATTGGCCAAGAGTGTGTCTGTTTTAGAAACGGAAAGCTGAAACATTTTCCTTCTTCGAAGCTTTCGGTGAGCGTCTGAGAGCTTGTCGCCTCACCGCCGGCTTCTCTGGAGTGGTTTTGGGGGAAACAGCAAATGTGGAGCCTCACTTGCCTGTCAGGTCCTGGTACAGGCGCCGCAGCTCTGAGTGGACTGTTGCCAAAGGCCATTAATCAAACCCAATCTCGGCGTCCTAATTAACGTGCCCTGGAGTGCATCCGTGTGTAGAGTTTGGACTGGCTTTTGTGGGATGCGCTGCCCTCGTGAAGTTCAGGTCCTGGCTTCCAGCGGGCTGGGTCCTGGCGTACCCAGCGGTGTGACTCGCCCACAGGTCGCGGGCGATGTGCCGGAGGGCACGTTGCTGCTGGCCACCCGTCCTTCTGGCCAGAATGGTGCTGGGTCGCTGGCCAAACCAAGCTGAGAGGTGATGTCAAATGTTCCTGTCGTGAGCTGCCTTCTGACAAAACAGAACACTCTGGGAAGGATGGAGTGGCTTCCCTGCTAAGCTCAGCTCTGCATCCTGTTAAAGGCTCACATCCTTCAGAAAACTCTCCGCTGGGTTTTGCCAGAGACATCAAAGCCTTTGCCCACTAATTGCTGCTTAAATAAAACGAATAAACACTCCCAGATCCATCCCAAAGCGAGTCCCCGCTTTTCACCCACCATGAAGTTGTTGTGATCACGGAAAATGCTTATTTTACAAACAGTTTTCTTTTATAAACAAATGTCCTGAGAACGGCTCTGTGATGAACTTCTGCGAGTTGGAGTTGTAAAGAAAAGAAGGGTTACTCCTAGTGTTTAGAAAACTAAACTGTGCAGTGGAAGTTCCTCTGCTGCTGAAATAGTCGACCCGGCATCCAAAAGTTAATTCATCCGAAGGTGGAATTTTGGACTCCCTACATGAAAAGGATTTCCACGCCCAGGAAAGCTATGAACTGGGCAGGACCAAGAACATTTACTCAGCACTGCAAGCGTGTTTCCTCGGCCCACTGGTCCCCTGCCAGAGACTCAGCCCTGTTCCCTTCCCAACACGGGGCTCCCCAAGGCTGGCAGCCCATATGGGTGGTTCCTAGGGGTCTCATGAGGCTGAGAGTTCAACGGGGAAGACGGATAAATGCACCAGGAAAGCAAATGAATAAGCAACGCAGAGGTATCCGATGCTTTGACATCGTTGAATAAGACCGTGAAAGTCATTGTTGCAAGATTCTTGCGATGCTGCTCCGGAGTGTTGCAGAAGAATCTACCCCTTGAACCCTACACCCTCCAGTTGGCGTCCCCGTCTCCTCAAGAGAACCGCTAAGGCGCTTGCTCTTGGCCTCACGCGCGCTCCGGGTGACGAGAGGTTACGCTGCGCTCAGAAAAGGCTGTGGGTTGTTTTCGCTCAGAACATTTTTTATTTGGAAAAAATCCTAAAAGCTATTGAAAGCCACAGGGACCGACTTTTGCCCATCGACTGGGGGACCACCACTGCCCGTGTGACAACGGGGCCCCACAACTCTATTGCAAAGAGTCCTCCTCCTGGGAAAACCCAAGGACCTCGATTCTTCTTGATCAAGTGTCACAGAAAGTCAGCTGGCACCTCTGCTGGAGAAACTCGCCTCTGTCTCTGAGATAAGCTTCTTCACGGCTTCCTCGGAGCCAAGCCTGTTTCCCTCGGTTTCTCTGCCACATACTTGGTCCCTCTGACCAGTGACTGAGGGGTGGGGTGGCCGTCCCTTCTCTAGCCACTCGTCTGTTGATGGACACCAAGGTGGCGTCCACACCTTGGCTGCCGTGACTAACGCTGCAGTGAACCTGGGGTACAGCTGTCTCTTTGAGATCCCGTTTTCATTCCTTTTGGATGTTTACCCAGAAGTGGGATTGCTGGATCACATGGGAGTTCTACTGTTAATTATCTGAGGGGCCTCCACACTGTCTTCCGCAGCGGCTGCACCAATTTACTTTCCCGCCAACGCTGCACAGGGCTCCCACGTCTTGCCCTCCTGGGTCTCGGGCTGCGGGCTTCTGTGCCTCCCCAGGGGCGGGGCTGTTTGTGTTTTCCCTTCCTCACTTCCTCCCCTGGCTGTAGTGGTCCCAATGGATTTCCTTAAAGCACATCCTTTGTTTATGACGTTCGTTTATGGCTTTCCTCAGAGACGAAACAGGAAGGCTGAAAAGGGCGACCGTCTGCCATTGGCTGTTGTTCACCCGGCCCCAGGCGACGCCTAGAACAGGGCTTCGTGCCTGTCTCTCCTGCCAGTCGGCATCCCTCAGTGACTCCCCCAAGTCAAGTGATCCTCAGCCCTGCACACTGGATCCCCCAGGAGGGCTGGAAAGGAAAAGAGCGGGGTTCAGCCCCCAGCCTACTTCATGGTGTTGGTCTTTGCTGGACTCAAGCACCTCATGGGCCTTCGGGGGACGCCTGTGTCTCACTGATCTTTGGTGGAGTTTTGCCTCAGGACTTCTTAAAAGCTCACCATGAGACTCCAATGTGACACTTGGTTTTCGAGCCACAGGTCTGTGACCTTGTTCCTCAAAGTGTGGTATCAGACCAGCAGCCAGGCATCACCTGGACCCTGCACCAGACCTACTGAATCCAGACTTAATTCTAATCAGATGCCGCCCAGGTGGTCTAGACACAGATTAATGCGTGAGGAGCCCAAACTCTTTGATCCCACTGCATTTGTGTCCGGGGAGTGCCCTAACAAAGCACTATAAACCGGGTGGTTGACACCGCAGAAATGTGTGCTCTCCCAGTTCTGGAGAGTTCGTTATTCATCTCACACAACGTTTTAGAAAAACGGTTGAGTTGTGCTCGGTGAGGTTGCTCACACTCCATTCCTGAAAAGCACAAGGACATCGAAGTTATTTTCCCTTGACCCTGGGTTTTTTTAGGACAGGCCTCTCCTTCCAAGTCCATCTTTCTGTGTCTTTCCTCTCTCCCCTCCCTCTTTGCCCAGCTGAGCGGATGTGATGTTCTCTGCTTTCTAGATCTGAAAATAAGGGGAAAGCTGGAGCTAAGAGAGGGCGATGGCGTTTCTGAATCAGTGCAGAAGTCCGTTCGCTAACGCCATCAGATAGAACATGTAATTTGGAGGAGGAAAGAGAAACAGGCTGCAGAACACAGAACTCATCTGCAGTTAAAAAAACAATTAGATTTACTCATCGCTCTATTATAAACTTAGAAAATTTTCTCCCAATTCATCCTTGTCATAAAGAGAGTTATTTTAGGGGTCATTGTAAGGAAGAATATTGCTTTTTTTTTCTATATCCAATGATGGCACAAATATATCTTCTCCTGGTAGGGAGGGGTGGAGGCAATAACGCTCCCTTTTTTCCATGGGGAAAAGGCAGCTTTTTATTTTTATGTTAAAGAGTTGTCAAGACACTTACATTTTTCATAGCGTTAAGTTATTTTTTTTATTCTGCCTCATTGTTCCTTGAGATTTGAAAACCAAATCTGCCTCCTCGCCAAGTATCTTTGTAATGTGTACACTTCACACTGGCTTATTATAATAGGGTTCTCATGGGCTCTGGTGTCCTGGCATCTGCTTTGTTATGATATTATAACAATAATTAACATTTAGCACTTACTGTATAGCCAGCCTTTGATCCATATTTTTAACGAAACGTAATAACAATGCTCTTTCCCGCAGCGTCTTTCATCCCAGGGCCCCAAAGAGGTTGGCAGCATCATATTATAACCCGAGATGGTTGTATTCACTCCTAAAACCCTCCCAACGCCCCCGCAGGGTCTGCACACAGCAGGCGCCTTCCTTAAGGGAAGGGAAGGGAAGAAAGGTCAAGGGAACAGCCGAGCTGCAGTTGGAGGGCAGCAGAGCCGGGAATAGAATCCGGTCCATTTGCCATCCTGGGCAGAGATTCCAAAGCTTCAACACACCTGTTTTTTAAGAAAGGAGACGGACAAGGAGAGAGAAGCAAGAGATGCCACACTTATTATGACAGGGAATTGCATTTCTCCGGGAAGTCATGCTACGTCTTCTGAAATGAATCCCTAAAGCTAAACGCTGATTGGATTACGAGATGAGCAAACAGCCAGGAACACCCACTGTGTGCCCCTGCCAGGTCTCTGCTAAGGCCCCCTCCTTTAGAGAAGGGTTGGAAGGAGGCGTGTGAATGACTCCAAGAGTTGTAATGTTCAGTCTCTCTAATCAGGGCTGCCAACAGACCCCAAGGGGCATGGCTCACACACCACTCTGTCGAGTAGGTGGCCAGTACGGTTCCACTGCGCCCAAGGCTACCCTTGCCACGGTGATTCTGTCACTTCTGCTTTTCTTCTGTAAGTCCCAACTCTGAACTCCAAGGCGTCTTTACAGGAAAAAAAAAAAAGCACATCACTGTGTTAAACTTGGAGGGATAATCAGTCATGATGACAAACCAGAAGATGGCAGCTGTCACTCTTAAACTCAGAAAGATGAGCTTGGCCATTAGTGGAAGATCAATCATCCTTATAGTTAATATCTAATGGCTATGGAAAATTTTTCATCCAATCTTAGCTTCACTCTGATTCATGAAATCTCAGATAAATATCAATGTGTAGATTTAGGTCAGAAACTGGCATGAATTGAGGCAGGTGAAGTATTTGCCACAAACAAGTGACCTCCAGAGGGAATCTCCATAAGAGCTACAGAACGAGAGGGAATGACAAGTGGTCCCCATGTGACCAGAGTCACGTCCAGAGCGAGCAGAGCCAGGCCACGCTGACACATTGCTTCCTCTGTCAGGTAAAGACCCAACAACCCCATCTCCATTTATGGGTGAAGAACCTGAGGTGGACAGAGTTTGAGTGGCCCCACATCACGGAGCCAGGAAGGCAGGAGCGAAAGCCATCTGAGTCGAGATGCACTTGGAGTCATGGATTCCTGCAGCTCCCATTGAGAGTACCTCTAGCCGCCAGAAAGTGGTCTAGGTCTGATTAATAACCATGACGATCAGCAGTCATCGCAGCATGGAGTTAGCCCATCCTCATGCTAACCGTGTGCTGGCGCTGTTCCAAACTCTTGACATCTATCAGCCAGCCTTACCACAACCCAGTGAGGTCCGATTATTACATTATCCCTGTTTGATGGTTGAAGAAATGAAGTCCAGGCTAACAAAGCTGGTGAGTGTTTCCTTTATTGGCTCCATTTTCATAAAACCATCGGCTGTGCCCCTCTCCCCTTCATCAACAAGGGAGGGGAGGAGAAGGCAGTATCAGTTTGTCTGACCCAAGTCTGCAAGGGTGGCAGCGCCAAAGAAGAAAGGCCCGTGACCACTCTTGCTAATTTTGGGGGTGTCCCTTCCACGTGCACAAAACGCCACAAAATGCACTCCTCTCCCATCCGGAGTGGTGCCCCTGCTTCCAAACCCACTACAGTAAGAGCCAACACTTAGAAAACGAGGGGTGCAATCAAGTGTGTTCCAGGCCGGTTCATAAGGAAAACATCCAACTGAATTTTAAAACGCACTTAGTCCAGAGCTGCATTTTTACCAACACCATCTGCATCTCGCCGGACCTTCATTTCAGTTGATGCTCGTTCCACATGTAAATAAAAATAAGAGCGCCCATCAGAGCAGGGCTCTGCAAGGCAGTCTTCTCCGTAACAAAACCCACAGCAGAGAGATGGGTCTGGCTGCGCTCCAGTGCCCCAGCGCTGATGTGGGCAGAGTCAACTCCTCAGCAAAGTTATTATCCCCACGCAGCCCGACAGCCATTCTAAACTGAAAATGAGAGACCACAGCGCTGAGAAACCCAAGTGGAATTTCATTTCTTGTAACTCGGGGCAGTAAGCTAAGAGAAGTTATAAATACTTCCATTTACAGAAACTATCAAATGGAGACTTAGCCTGTCGGCGCCAACTTGGGTTGCTGAGTTGAATCTTGTTTCATCTTAAAAAGAATTTTTTTGCCATTTGGATAAATTTGAAAATGATTCAGAGTAGGCTGATGTAAGTCATTACAACGTGTCCCTATGGGATGGCATGCTCACGGTCCCCAACAGCACGTCATTCCCTGGAATAGCTTTCACAGAAAGGGTTTTCCTTCTCATTGCCTTTCTAGAAAAAGGAATTCATCTAATGAACAGTGTTTGGTACAAAAAGGTTTCCTATAAAACAATGGAGGAAATCATGAATCGTCTCAGTAAGGAACATGGGTTCTAAAACGGAGGCAACGCTGAGACGGAGGTCTGGGAGCACACTGATGATTCAGTCCCGTAAATCATATGCTGAAATGTAGGTGGTGTCCCAGAACGAGGAGTCCTGATCAAATGAAGCATCTGAGCATCGTGTGTTCACAGCTAAGAAAACTCTGTGCTGGCTTCAGAAAGGTGTGAAGATTCTGTCCCCAAGACACACCAGCAAGGGTTCCTACATGTTGAGCCAGTGGTTCCTTCTCTGGAACCTTCCAGGGCTGCCCCTTACTGGGTGGTAGGAGTGAAATGACCATATTGTTTCTCGGGCTGTTGAAAAATTCTAGGGAAAAAAAAAAAACAAAAAACCTCCATCTGAAGCATGCGGTTGCTTATGATCTGACTGTCCTTCCACATTCATGTTTCTTGAAACTTCTTACAGGCATCAGGTACAAACAGAGGTGGCAAATGCCAGCAAGAAGAAAGAAAACCAAAAAAATAATAGAGGGGTTGCTGCTCAGGGATTCTGAGCAGAATCCACTTTGAAGTCAAGAAGTCTGTCTCCTAGTTCATAATTCTAGAGGGAAAAAATTTCAGGCTTTGACCTCAAGTTTGCAGCATTATTTGTTCAGCTAAAACGTTGGTTAATCGAAACTATTAAGAGCTAAATGTTAATAAGAGTGAAGCTGGTCACATAATGTGGGAAGCTTAGTTGAAAATGTACTAATCTGTAAAAAAAAAAAAAAAAAAAAAAAAAAAAAACACTGGAATTTACCACCTTACAGCTTTGTAATCTCCCTCTCTCCACAGATGCTCCAAACCCGCGTGCACAGGGGGCTGGGTCAGCATTGTTTGGACCTGCACCTGCTCCCCAGAGCAGCTCCCTCAGCAGAACACACAGTTGCAAGATTTCCTCCCCTTTTGAGAAGTCACAATCTGAACATTTAGGAAATAGTTCAGTATTTTGACTAACGATGAAGCTGAGTGAGATCTGGGGACGGGCAAGAAATCCGGGATTCTGCTTGCCTCCCGGTGCAAGGGGCGGAGTCAGAGAGGGGCGCTGGGCGGACGCGGAAGGAGGGCGCCTCCCAGGCTTGTCAGCGCAGGACCTGTTTGTGTGAAGACTGATGTGACACGATTGGCTGTTTCTCTTAGCACAGTGGAGGGAGAACCAGGAGAGATTATTTTGCAGAATGATAAACTTCCCTATCTAGTTCGTAACCTTGGGGAGATCTGGAAAAGTGCGACTTTTGATTTGAACAGTAATGAACTGGTGACTGATACAGCTTTTGGCTCTATCATGACTGTATTAATTTGCCGGCTCTGGTGTTAAACCCAAACAGAGGCCCTAAAGAGACTGGACTGTTATCTAAGCAACAATTATCCTGCTTGACTACGCTGCTGAGAAGGAGCCTCGTGGTTCCGCTCTGTTATCACGAGCATAACTTTTATTCCTCGGGCAACTTTATAAGTTCTCATAAGAAAAATTTAATAAATGCCGTGTAATCGGAAGGGGAACAGGGTTGTCATTTACAAACAAGTGCCAGTTTCCATTTTAGTTTTAGATTTCAAACTTGAAAAGACATCGAGAGGGAGAAACGGTTCCTGTATTCTGACCTACATTTACTTCCCTGGTTTAAGAAAAAATGACTTTTCTGTGATAAAGAGATTGAATGTTTACCTTTGCTCGGCACTGAGTCAGCTGAGTAAACCCTTATCTGTTAATTTGCCAGTGAGATGATTTTTTTTTTTCCTCCCCGCAGTGAGAAAAACCCCTTTCAAGTTTAATTTGATTGTGGGAAGGCAGCAAAGGACAAAATTGAACTTTATGTATACTCAGTATTTTATCACTCCATTTGCCGGGCTTAAAGCAGTCCGCATAGGCAGTGCTCTTAGGATTGTCCACATTTTTTATAAGCACTAGAGGAAAAGACTACCTGACCACCACAGAGGACAGCCTCATCAGCAGCTGAAATGCAGCCGCAATAGTACAATTATTCTCTGCTGGATTGGGGCAACTTCCAGGACGTTCTGGAGTGCAGTTGTATTATGTTCAGGACTTGCTTCTCTAAAGGGATTTTAGGGCATCGGATGCAGAGGAATGCCACTCAGGGAGTGTCTGAAGGTTGAGCATTCTCTGCGCTGTCAGCTCCGGGCTGCCCGCACTGCTGCTCACGTCCAGGGATGCAGGCGCCTCCCTGGGTCCGATCCTCGCCTGCCTGTGTGCCCAGAAAAGAGCCCAGTGCTGAGCGCTGCTCCAAGGAGCCCCGTGAAAGGAAGGCGAAGGCCAAGCTGCTCTCAGGTTGCCAGGCGGTGCTGGCAGGGGAGGCAGCAGCTTCTAGACTTTTCAGTCCTGCTGCAGCCTCTTCCTCCAGAATCTAATTAGGCAGCAGGAACAGCGAGGAGCTGCGTGTCCCTCCCCTGCGGCTCCCTGTTGGACCTGCCGTGGAGAAGGCCCCGGGGCAGGGGCGGGGAGGGTGCCGCCCCGCAGATCCTTCCCTGGAAGGCAAATCCAAGCCAGCTGCCCTTTGCTAATTGTGTGACCTGTGGCTGCAGCCTGTCATTTCTTAATCTCACTTTTCAAATCTGAAAATAAGGGTTTGTTATCATGTCTGCTGCCCGGGTTTGTTTTAAGGTGTAAATTATTTAATCCAGGAAACACCCTCCGAAGGACTGTTGAAGGGATCAAAATGTGATGACAATAAAAATAATTTCAGACATTTGAGAGCACTTCCCAAGTGCCTTTACTGTAACTATCAGGCATACAAACATATTTGTTAAATTTTTGAAACTGTGATAGCCAGCTCTGTGGGCTCTCCTGGATCAACGAGAGGATGCCAGAGACTCAGCCAGCCCAGACACGTTTCTCTCCTCTTCCTCCTCCGCTGCACCCTGCTCATCTCTGCAACATCTTTTTCTCACAAGGTCCCTTTATACTTCAACTGCCTTCAAACCTTCAGCCACACACAGGGACCTGAGGGAATCCCCTCTCAAAGGTTCATCCCAAGCCACTTGGAGTTGCCCCTGGAAGGGCTCCTTCAGAGTCATTTCAAAGAGCACTTAAAAAGATAAACCAGGAAAAAATCTTCAAAGGACAGGATCCTTTGGTTGCCTGCGAAGTTGTTCTTCCTGACAAGGCTGTCAGCATTTTTACCTCGATGATCACGCTGACCCCATGCCAATCCTGGGAGGCAGGTATGATCCTCTTTGTTTTGTTGATGGTGAAAAACTGAAGACAAAGAAGTTAAATGACCTGCCAGCACTCAACAAAGGCCTTTTGTAAACTGAGAGCAAGCTCATCAGGCAGAGTCATCCGGGCACAGACACAGCCCTCCAGGGAGGGGCACAGTGGACCCTGGGGACCTTGGCTGGTGGCTCTGGCCCCAGAGGTGAAAACAACAAAGCGCATCTGTTTGAAAAACCACAGCAGAGAGCAGGGGGAGCCCTCGGGAGCTCTAACACCAAGTGGGCTGCAGAATCTGTAAGAAAAAACCAAGAGCAACACCTGGGCAATGCTGGACTGTCCTCCAGCTCTGTATTCTGGGAACTCCACGTGTGGCAAAAAACAACGGAGGCTGGGAACCTACATCAGGTTCCTCTGACCTTTCTTGGCTCCAGTCTAGTAAGCGCACTTTTAACAGAACAATCTCCTGTGAGCATACACTCCTTCCTTACCTTCACAGAGACCTGCCCAGCTCGCTGCGGCCTGGGAAATGCTCCAGGGGCATGAAATGCACGTGGGACCCACCTTTCGTCCATCTCCCCAGACCTCGCTAGTCCGCAGCGCTAACCAGCAATGCCATGCCTTCTTACGCCCGCACCCAGACTCTCTCCAGCTCTGGGCACCAGTGCAGCTCAGGCTCCTCCAAGAAGCCTCTGCTGATCACACCTGCCCGCACTCCACTCCCTCAGTCCTAAACCCACTCATTCAACGCTTATGTATTTATTGAGGTCCCTCCATCTGGAAGGCAGGGTGATGGGAGGTATAGGCAGGGACCCTCTTATTAATGTCCTTCCTAAAGCTTTCTTGCCTGGTATATGACATTCATTCCTGCTTTTCAATTGTGTGCCAAATGCCTGCGTATGAATAATAGAACATCCTTCTTCTGAGAGCCTAGCATGCTTCACTGCCAGACGGAGAAGCTGTGGTCGCAAGGACCTAGGGGGACATGGGGTCAGGATCAGCGTCGCCCCCATGGTGGACCGCCCCACGGGGACCACACAGCATCCTCTCCACGAGGGCCTGCACCTGGCCAGCGACGCTTCCACTGCTGCCTGTTTCCTGACAGACTGTCAGAGGCACCTGCACATCACCAGGGGTTGATCAACTCGTCAGCTAAGCACGGTAATAGAATTCAGCCATTCACTGGACTGACTTGGTGGCCCATAGGCACCCTCCTTTCTCTTTCTCCTAGAAGGATGTGATGGAGGCAACTGATATCCTCCAGTAACGAAGTAATTGGAAGTCCTTATTACTGGCTTTTGTTTTCCAAATGTAAACTTGCAATTCTACAGTCCCTTATGTGCATATTAACACACATTTTCTCCATGACTTTGCACAGCAAGGATCTGCTGGGGATTACTATCCTTAATGTTACAGCCCAGGAAACTGGCCCCGCAAGGGTGAGGGACCAATTCAAGATCACACAGCCGGGGGCTGAGGTCTCCGGGCCCGTGTGACTATCATTCCTTGAAGAGACCGAGAATGTTGACTTCTCCTGAGTATGCGAAGCTGCCATTTTATCTCAGGTTCCTTTCCCAAGAACTGTAGGATTTGGCAGAGGCTGCTTAAAATAATGTTTATCATTTCACTAGAGGAGGCTGGGGTTAAGAAGAGCCTCCAGGACGAGCAGCAGGACAAATACTTCATGTCCCATCCTACTTTTCCCATGACTTTGAGAAAGGTACTGAAGACCACTGACTGAGTGGAATCAGAAGGTGTTCGCTGAGCAGACCCCCTCATGCTGGTGCGGTGTCAGTAAGACAGTGTTTGAGGACAATTCAGTTGGGAAGTAGGGGCAGAAGAAAGAGACGAGCTGGACTGGCCTTACCACTGTCCCCTCTTAACTTTCTTATCTATTATTTTGCCAAACTAGGCTACCGGCCATCCCTTCCCCCCAGCAGGCAAGCACACCACACCTCTCTCAAGCATGTTCCATATTCTCCAACAGCTGTGCCTTTTGCAGGCACCGTTCCTTCTATTTGGAATGTCCTTGACCGCCCCTTTCCCGTCTACATCCTGCCCACCCTCAGTAGCCAGCTCCAGGTGCCCAAGACCACGTTTGAGGAATCCTTCCTGATTACCCACAGCTCAGTGTGATCTTTCCTTCTTTTATGAAAACCCCATAGGGTTATTTATATCTCCTCCTGGCATTTATGTTCAGTCTAGTCTTTTTGTGAAAGATTCCTCCATCTTTCCTGACACACACACACACACACATGCACACACACACAGAGGTCTGTGAATTCCAAGATGTCAGTGACCATATTTCCTACTTAATAGAAAAATGCCCTCAGCACTTGACGTAGTTCTCACACATAGTAAATGTCCACCTAATGTTAGTTGCACTTCCCTTGTTGGTAAGGGACATAGCAGGCAATTCTTCCCCCAGAGCAGGGTACTCAGACTGAGCACCACACTTAGTGTGTGTGGTGATGGCCAAGCACACCGCATCCACGTTCACGCCTCCTTCCCAGGTCAACCTGTATCCGACATCTGATCAACGCCAGGCCCTGCCAGTGGCTGAAACTCAAGACGTCTCTGAAGGGCCAGCCCAGCTCCACCGCCCTCCAGGGGCTCAGTCGAACCTTCTCTGGACCCGCATCCAAGTCCTCTTCTCCCTCTGCCCCATCTTGCTTTTGTCCCCTTCTTTCCACACGTGTTACTCTCATAAGGTCTTGTGAATCAGTTTCCTGCAAAAACAACGTGGGACCAAGAGCAAGACATTCGAACAAGAAGACGGAGCAGGTATTGCTTTGCCAAGCACGGGTGGCCATGCTAACCCCTCCCGCCCCACGTGGACCACCCCGTACCCCTGGGTTTCCCTCCCTCCCTCTGGGCGCAGCACTGCTCCGGGAGGGAGTTCTGAGTCTATTCACGGTGCAGTGGGTGGTTATCTAGATGGTAGGAGGCAGAGTCGGCCAAAGTCTTCCCGCCCACGAATGCCTCCTGTGGACCTGAACCCAGGGCAGATGCCGCCATTATAATCAGCTCTTGCAGAGCACGGAGGGGTGGGCAGGATACACCCACACAGCACCATGAGACACACGCAGGAGAGGGGCCTTCGCCGAGATGACATGTGGAAAGGGCACTTCGGGGAGCACCCGGCTGGAGGAAAGCCCAGAACTTCAACTTCCGTCCCTGCTACTATTCCGAGTTTGGGCAGTACTGTTAATTACAGCAGCGCAGCAAGCAGTGGCCGCCCAGGGGTGATCATTACTGGTTCCATTTTTAACACACTGAGAGGTGGGCATGGACTGGCTCAGGGGGCGCCACCAAGTGGGATCCAAGCCTCCTCAGTCTTCGGATTTCCAGCCCATCACCCATCGCTTTGGCCGGTCTCGTTGCTTCGAGCCACAACTGAGGCCCTCCCAGGCTGGCCCTGGTTAGCACCGTGCCCACTCCTAGGCTGGCAGGTGTTCACAAAGCATGAGCTTCAGGGTCCCGAGCAGCGACTCCTGCTTCCCTAGAAAGGACGGGGTTACCATAGCAAGGTGTTCCAACTGTCTCTCCAGGTCTAAGGTTTTATAGCCGGACAGACCCGGGTCTGATCCCACCCACCCTCTACCCCCACCAACTCTTCTTCATTAGAAAAATAAATCACAGAGATTGAGGAGATGGATGGATATTTAAGAAGCCCAGGCTGGTCTAGGGTCCAGCCACCTCCCTGACCTCTGACGCAGCATCTTAAGTTGTACTGCCACTTGTCCGAAAATGTGAAGCCCAGAGTTCTGTCAAAATCCTGGATCAGGCTTTATTTTCCAAGTAACTGTTCAGATACACGATTTGTTCAAAGTCAGAGTTTAAGCATTCATCTCATGCAGTCTAGGAAGTCAGGAGGATGATTTATTTTGCCCCAGGTCATCCAGTTTGCTACAACGATCATTCTCCCCCACAAATTTTGCCCTTTTCTTTTACTTAATTGACTTTGGCAATTGGCACACAACCTTTGAAAAATTTACTGAAATGTCAACCTTGAAAAAAATTGTCTGATGAATTTAATCTAAGGGCCAACCATGCTCCCTATGGACCTGTTACAACAATGGAGGTTCACAATGGATGCCTGAGAATGAGTACAGCACAGTGTTTACCAGCTAAGCAAGTTTCATATATAGAGAATGTTTGTCCAGAGACGCACCTGTGTCTTGTGACCACCAAAGCTTGAAACTCGTTATAACTAATGAGTAAATATAAGGAAAAACCGTTGAATTTGTAAGCTACCAACCGTCACAAGCCAAGAACACGATTCCATCCTTCAGAAACACAGAACAAAGCAAGATGCTAAGACCACTCTGCCTTTGCTCTCTACAGGAAAGAAAACTATAACCGGAATATGATGCCGTCAGCGGTTGACTTCAGGTGCCATCTGCAAGATTTCTGGCACTATTAATTTGCAATTAACAAGGGCCGTATGTTTCATCCACTGCAACTCGCTGTCTTGAAGTCTGAGGGAGGGGGTTTAGAGGAAGGGATCACGCAGGTGGGTGGTGAGCCTTCTCAGAAACCAATAATTCTGCTTTTCAATCCTGAATCACTGATATATGTAAGCTGCTTTCTCAAACTAATAAAAGGTCATTGCTGAAGAGAAATGGAAAATTTCCATTATGTGAGCATGTGAAGCAACTCCTCCATCGTGTGGCGGTACCTTACAGAGGTGAGCATGGTGCCACGCAGCAGGCTGGCAACCTTTATTTACACAAGACATGGTCCATTTTGAAAGTCCAATGTGGTGAGCAAACTCCTAGACTCTTAAAATAAGCGGAGGGGAGCAAAATCTTCTGCAAGTACCAGGGCTTTAGAATAGAGCAAAGAGAGAGTTCTAGATTTGGTCGGTCCTGGCTTCTGATCCGGGGTAGGTCAGTCACAGCTGTGTGACCAAAGGCAAGCTACTTAACCTCTCTGAGCCTTAATTTTCTTATTTATGAAATATGTTTTAAAAGTTCACTGTGAGGATGAAATGAGATAATTGTGACGTGTCTGGCACAAAAGGTGTACTGTAAACATGGGTGCTTTGCCAGATCCTTATTTGTTTGACTGAAAGTATATTTATAGATTTAAAAAGTATTTCAGCCAGTTATCCACTTCAAAGTGGATAAGCTATCCACTTTATCTTTTTACCAAGCAGCCACTTTTTGGGAAGAAAAATAATGCTATTTATGCCCAATTTACTGAAAAAGAAGTAAAAGTCCAAGCAGTTTTCTCACCCTGCAACACGCTGCCCGTGGAAAATCTTGGTTGGTCAGAAATGGAGAGTGACTTTCCTTGGCCAGCTCTCTGGGACACATTATTTTATTTTATTTTTGATATTTTATTTATTTAGATTTTTTCTGTTTGTTTGTTTAGGGGAGGTGATTAGTTTTATTTATTTTCTTATTTATTTAATGGAGGTTCTGGGGATTGAACCCAGGACCTTGTGCCTGCTAAGCTTGTGCTCTGCCACTGAGCTATACCCTCCCCAACAAATTATTTTGGAATCAAAAAGGCAGAGGTAATTCCCATGCCCCAAGGACATTGATCGGAAAGGCTCATTGGCCGATGTCCTCAAAGGGAAAAATGCAATGTTGGGGCGAAAAAAAATGAGGTGGTGAATGCAGATGATGGGTGATATAAAAGCAGCAAATAGGTTGAAAGAAACCGATCTTTACTCGTTTGAAATTTGGTAACACAGGGAGCAACAGACACCTGCTAGAGGTGACCGAATGCTGACGTCAAGCCAAACATTCTGCAACAGTGAGCTGGAAAATCACAGCCTCTTCCAGGGCAGCAACCAGAGTTATTTAATAAAGTCAAAATAAATAAGAATAGTGACAAAAAGCACAGATACTAGTCACACATCCCTTCCCTGCCTTGCAGCCAAGTCAGCAGGTAAGCAGGAGCTCTGAAGCTTTCAATGAAAAGTCTCTGACATTCGGGAAAACATAACTTCCCCCAGAGCTGGTAAAGAAATGCAGGTGCTTCTGCATCATCCAGATACTTACAGAAAGAGCATTTCTTGGTCCCTGGAGGCCAAGACGTAACTGCCTTGAACACCCACTCCCGGGCCAAGACTTAGGGACATGATTCATCGGGAGCGAACAAGGCAATTTTCTGTGGGGAAGACGTGTCTCCACCCCAGATGTTAGCCAAGTTCTGCTTAATTAAGTAAAGTTCTGTGAGACTGAACACGTACTAGCAAATGCTTTCATTTCTCCTTTTGAAACTGTGGGAAAAAAATAATGACGGACAAGGGGGAGAGACCGTGCACTTGCACAATTGCTTGGCTGGAAGGCAGTTGGTGAATTTCAATGATTTGCACAAAGATAATTGACGAGGAAGTTACTGTTAACTTTATGCCAGGATTCCACACTTCACAAAAAGGTCAATTTAATTCAAGGCGGGTTCATTGATCATCTACTATGTATAAGAAGATTCTAAAAAGAAAAAGAAAAGGTGTTTGGGGCTGGCAGGTGGGAGGGTAGGAAGCTGTCATAAAAGGAAATGGACAAAAATGTCAATGAAAACATTTCTTCCCTGACAAACTTTCAATTTTACGTGAGAATCTGCCTTAGCAACCATTACACAAAGTGGAATAAATGTGAGCTGAGGGAAGATTTAAGACACTTCCTATAGACAGGTAGGGGAAGAAATGATGACTTCTCACTGGGAAAAAATCGGAGTGGCTTTGCAGAGACCGGTTTGTAAACAATGGCCCTGAGAACAGTTCCATGAATTGTAGGCTTACTAGCTCGTGATTGAAAATATACAATTTGCATACGGCTTTTACAGACACAACTTAACTGCCTAAAACAATGTGTAGGTTTACCAAAAGTTATAGATTTTGAATTATGTTCCTCAAAAAGATAATGTGGGAATCCTAACTCCCAGTGCCTCCAAATGTGACCCCTTATTTAGAAATAGGAACTTTACAAATGTTTTCAAATTAAAATGAGGTTCTTAAGGTGAGCCCCGAATCAATATGACTCTGTCTTTATAAAAAGGGGAAATCTGGACAGGGACAGAAGTGCACAGAGGGAACATGAGGTGCAAAGGTACAGGGAGAAGGCCATGTGAAGAGGAAGGCAGAGCTGGGGATGATGCTTCTGTGAGCCAAGGAAACCAGAGACTGCAGGCAAACCACAGACGGCAGGGCAGAGGCCTGGACCGGATTCTCCCGCACATCCTTCAGAAGGAACCAACGCCGTCAGCACGCTGATCTGACTTCCAGCCTCCAGAACTGAGAGGGAGTCTATTTTTGTCATTTAGGCCACCCAGTCTACGGTACTTTATTATGGAAACTCTAATTCACCAACACACCAGTTTTGCCACTTTGAAAGACGGTTCTCTTAGGGCCTAGGGTCTAGACCAATAGTCTCCGAAGATGGACACGAAGATTCACTGAGATTCAGGAAGAAACTTCTAGGACGTCTATTCATCTCATTAGTTTAAGACTTCTATTTTGGCATCTATTTTATTTTACTTACCTTTTTATTGATGCATAGTCAGTTTACAATGTTATGTCAATTTCCGGTGTACAGCATCATATTTCACTCATAATGCACATACATATATTCGTTTTCATATTCTTTCTCATTATAGGTTACTACAAGATATTGAATATAGTTTTCAGTGCTGTACAGTGTGAACTTATTGTGGCACCAATTTTAAAAGCATGATGTAGTAACACAATGATATAGTTTATAAATAAACAATTATACACATAGGGGATCCTTTGTTCAAAAATAACCCTCTAATAGTGAAACACAATTTTAAAAATATACAGCTGTTAAAAGTGATACAAATGTGGATAACCATAGAAAGAAAATGAAATCTCTGATTGCCCTAACTTTCTCCTGAGTGAAATACAATCACAAATGGCAGAGTGACGTGGCTGTATTTCCCATGAACGGGTAGTGGTGATGGTGCATTGACAGCAGTCATCAGAAGACTCACCTTCATGGCAGGTTATGGTTTCTGGGTCTTTCCCTCTGACTAAAGGAAGATGAGGAATATCTCTTGCCCAGGATTTTCTTTTCTCATCTAAAGATAAGGAGGTCGGTGCTGTAGACACACACGGCATGGTTTTAGGAGCCACATTTTCCCATTTCTGCCCCCATGCCTCCCAAACAGCCAGCATCCAGCAGACACTGAACAAACTGAGGGCCTTTGGTTGCCTAAAAGGCTGATTTTTACCTACCCTTTCCTTTCTTTGGACTGGTCTTACTGCCTGTTTAGAAGGACCACTTTCCACCACCCACCTGCCCGGATCCAGACCCTAATTACATCAAGTGGAGGCCACGTCTCCTGACAGGTTTTCCTTGAACCTCTCTGAACCAAAATTGTGGCATTTAATGATGACCTGGGTGAACTATTACTGACTGTGTCATGTGACTCTAGCCCACTTCAGCTAGGTCACAGCTGTGTTCCTTGAGGTCACGGCCAATGCTTTATACTTTGTGGAGCCCCAAAGTGCTCGGCCCTGTGCCGAGCCAAGTTGATCACCTCATTAATCAAGGTAAGAACCCATGGGAACACCAGACCATTTCTCTTCTGGTGTGGAAGGAACTCAGAGTTTGATGTCAGATTGAGCTAGAGTCCAATTCTGAGTCTGACACTTACTAATTTCTGAGCCTCAGTTTCCTTACCTGAGTGATGGGTGTAACAGCATCACATCCTTCCGCCCATGAGTCCCCTCAGTTAATGAGTTGATGCACTCCAGCCTGCCTGGTCCACAGCAGCTGCTCAACCAGTGTCCAATACATATTTTTGACTCTATCTCCAATTCTGTTACTTGTTCTCATCCAGTCAAGCCAGTGTTCCCTTCCTGCTAGTCAATGTTCATTTTCTAAGCACGTCAGTATTTAGAACACTCTGGGATGATATTATAGAAGAACATCCTTTTTTAAAAAAAGGAATCAGTGCTTGAATGTTCCCGTGTTCCCTCTCGTGGCTCCTTTCCAATTTAATGATGACATTGATGACAGAAACAAAAGACGTATGCAACACCCATCATGATGAGAACATCCTTCTCCATTATGCCTGCAGATTATTGAGGGAGAGTTAGCTTGGATCTTATTGGATCTTCAGAGATGACTGGATTTAATGTCTCCTTAGAGCCTTTCAATATAGGACAGTACATAAGTCAGTAATCCAAGGAAGATCAAATGCACACAATTTATCCAAGTCAATGCCAGGGCCAGGCAATGATAGTGGGCAGAGCAGGAGACAGAAGGGAAGAGGTGGGCGCTCGGGCCCTTGCCACCGAGAGGTCAAGACAAAAAATTAACATCTGAGTCTTCACTATCCTGGAGCCATCAGTCTCCTCATTGTAAGTAGTGGGGCTACAATTTCTGAGAAAACTAGTGAAAGGTCTAAGGTCTTGTGTGCTTTTCCTGGTTCATACATGATTCTCTGGATGTGGATGTTAGGCCCATGGTTCAGTTACAGGCAGGCTGAGCTGTGCTTCCAGAAACTGCCCTGTACAACAGTGGCCACGTTCCTAGTTTCCCCACTCAGTTGGTTTCCACCCTTATCACACACGTCCTGGGGAGCGTGACTGAGTGTGGAGAGGGTGGAGGGCCTGTCTTCATTTTCAGATCATTATGGCAATATAATCGCTTCCTGCAAACTCGTTGTGATCTGGAGTGTCTTAAAGGTCCCCTTAAAGAGGCTGCCTTCACAAATGTCCTGTGAGATGAACATAAATGGAATCAAATTGTGTGTCTTCTTGACACTATTTAGGGCCAAATTGTTATTTCAGAATATAAGCAAACTTTGAATTAACTCTGAAAGACATAAATGAAAAGTCTTAGATCAGACGACAACTGAACAGATAGTGAGACTCTACTATAAGCTAGATGCTAGGGAATCAAAAATATGAAGTCGATAAAATTGCAAGATTGTTGTAAAGAGTAAGTGAAATGACAGACTTCAAGGTGCTCAGCACGGCGTTGACGTTAAGCAGTCCTCACCCCTGTTCCCGTCCTCCTCCCGGGAAGCAGATGGTGATACAACTCATCAATTCTTCCTCCACTGACATGTGTTCTTTTGTGGTGTGAACCTGGTGCCATGAGGAGACAGGAAGATATGGGGGCCGGGGTGGGGGGGCGGCAAGAGACCTCAAATAGCTAGTGGAACATGATGGGGTTCAAGTAAGAAAAATTTAGAGCTGAGGACACGAATTAAGCCACCTGGAACTCCACTTTGCTCCCACTGTCACTTGTCCTTTGGGGCAGGGCTGTCTCTGCCCCTGTCTGAGCAGCACGCACATCTCCTACTGACTACAAAGCCCGTGGAAGGCTGGGGGCTGGCTGGGGAGAAAGAATCCCCCATATCTCAGGGCTGTCGAGTCTCACAACATCCCAAGCATAGAGAGCAGCCTGCCTTCCAGCCCAGAAGCTGCATCCAGTTCAGGAGCAATCTGAACAACCGAGGAAACCCAGCCATAGTTCACATACCCTGGGGCAGCCCTGGGAAAGGGCTCCTGCTGGCGCCAGGGTCACTCTGGTTGTCACAACACCCTCCCACCTCCCCTTCTCCACCCCCAGCCTTCACCCCCTTTACACTGTGAACGTCAATGGAAGAGAAAACATTTTTCCAGGGAAGATTGAAAACACCCCTCCTGCCTCTTGCCAGAGCATTTGCATTTTTGGAAGAGGTTCTTATTTCTTTTTAAGGCTCAGAGTGAGAAGCTTTTAGAAAAGCTAAAAATATCTGTTAAAGAAGAGAAGGCAAAAAAAAAAAAAAAAACAATTCAAGCTTTCCCTTCTTTCTGGGTAAAAGGCTCAGCGACACACGGAGGCGCAGACGCAGCTCCCTCACGCTGGTCTCCCAAGGCACAGAGCAGGGGAGGGGTCCTCAGCGTCTGGGTCTTTCAGAAACAAAGGTACACAGAGAAAGAGATAAAAGAAACCTAAGAGCCCAGTGTGTAACCATAGCGGCTGAAAGCTGAAAATGGTCTGAGGAGGGAACCTTTTACAACTAAGGAGACTAAAATGCAGGCAGATGGAACGGCCCACTGGGAAGCAGGGCACCGAGTCCCCGCAGCTGAGACGAGAACCGGCCGGAGCCCCTTGGCTGCTGGGGAGTCCCCGGACCTCGCCCCACCAGCACACCGCTCGGACCAACACCCCAAAAATGGCCCTTGGGACCTGGTGCATCCACTGCCCCACGGGGACGCCTGACTCCCAGATGGGCTGTCTCCTCCCGCTGCCCCGGCGGGTGGCCGTGACCCCGCAGTCTGGGGCCCGGCTTCCAGCACTCACTGCAACGCCAGCACGCTCCAAGGACGTTTCCACCGAGCACACGAGTTATCCGGAGGGGGGTCGCTGACTCACTCAGGAACAGAAGAATTTCATTCCCAACAGACCTTAGAGCTAGGTGGCCATGCCCTCCATTCAAGGGAAAGGAAACAGACCTCCGAGGGGCCGCGATTCCGCCAGCAGCAGCGAGGTCAGCGCAGGGCGGGAGAACCCAGCCTTCTGGGCCAGGCCCCACGCCCCCGGCCTCTGCTGCACATTCCCTTTGTTTCTTCCCATTTACAGTCAGCACCACTGACGGAGGTCCGACTGGGCATCAAGCCCACTTCCCGGCACTGAAAATGCAACACGGAGCAAGAAGGACCAGATTCCTACCCGGGTGTGTTACGTCCCACTGGCCCCACGCGGCCCAGACCTTCCATTCGCCCCATTTCACAGATGAAGAGTGAGGGGCTCTAAGAAATTACCTAACGGGCAGATGCTACTTCGGTATTTCTTATTTTATGTTAAAAAATTAGAAACAAAAAAGTGCTAAAAAGGAGTTTTTTCAGGAATGGGATTTCACACCTGCGTGTCTGCTGGAGTCCTGCATCTCCAGTATAAGGTGGTCAGGCTTCCTAAAAAACAGCGCAGGACGCCAGTTACATTTGAATTTCAGATAAGAACAAATAATTTTTAACAAAAGTGTGTCTCAACTATTGCATGGGACACATTTCTGCTGAAACATTACTCACTGTTTGTCTGAAATTCAGACTGATCTGACCTCCTGCATTTTATCTGGCCACCCTGCTCCATAAATCATCAGATCCCAGACTGAAGACTACAGCCGTCTTGTGTTATTCAGAGCAAATTCCTTCAAATTATTACGTAAGATCTGACACTGGTGCTCAGCTTATCTGCAAGAGGCACTTACTCACCAGAACTCACAAACAGAAGGTCCACGACGCAAAGGATGAAATAACGGCAGCTGAGCGCTCCAGGCCTCCAGAAGCGACTCCTCCTGCATGCTGGACAGTAAGTCTGTCCGCCCAGCCTGGCACGGCAGCGGAGATTTTTCTGAGCGTGTTAGCTGATGTTATGTCTTGGTCCTCATAACCACGGTGTAAGAGAGAAGGGCCGGTGTGACACAGTTTGCAGGCAGACAAGACAAGCGCTGACCCTGATAATCACCCAAGGTCACCCGGACGCGGTCAGGGTCGGAAGCCACGTAACTCAGTTCGTATGTTGATTTCGTTTAATAAACCCTCAGTTCTAAAGTTCCCAACTTTAAAAACGCCAATGAATGAGTGGTGAGCTAATTAAAATAACCCTGTTCTGTAAAACCACCCCTTTTGGAAAGGCGGGTCTTCAGAAGCTGGGATCCTGGCCCTGCATCCAGCTGGTCCCACTCAGACAAGGGGTCCCATAGGTGAGCTCTGTATCCCCCCAAATCCACACTGAAGCCCAGCCCCCAAATGATGGTCTTAGGAGGCGGAGCCTTTGGGGATGTTTGGGGTCATGAGTGCACAGCCCTCACCAGTGGGATTAGCACCCCTAGAGGGAGGCCCCGCAGAGCTCTCTCCTTCTTGCCACCAGGAGAAGACACAGCATGAAGATGGCCACCTGTGACGCATGGAGCAACCCAGACACCGAATCTGTGGGACCCTTAATCTTGGACTTCCCGCCTCAGAACTGTGAGAAATGAGCGTTGTTTAAGCCATGGGGCATTTTGCGATGGCGGCCCCGAGCCCTGAGGCAGGAGGCCCCCATCTTTGGCTGCCGTCCCTGGAGCCTCTTTCTTTCTCGGAAACACGTGCAGCGGCCCGCCTTCTTCTGAGCACAACACCTCTGCACACTTGCATCCAACAGTCACTTAAAGTCCCTCCACCCCCTGATCGTCTGAACATCGTGTGAGGTATTAGCTGACTGCCGCGTGGCCAACACCAAGAGGAGCACACCAGGAGGAGAGAAAGGTGACCCAGGCCCCTTCCTGCCTCCATCCCCCCACGGCCACTCAGAGCCATCAACGCCAAAGAAAACCTCTTCTGTCCTGTTGAAAGGACTTTCTCAAGACTTAACAGTGGTTCCCCGCTTGTTAGCCAGCCCTTCCCCGTCTTGTCCCAGGAGGAAAGGTCAGGACCGAGCCTCCGGCGGCTGCTCTGAATGGAGCAGCATCTCTCAGAGGCCACAGCACAGCACAGCCCGTGACACCCACCGGCCACCGGGTGGGCCACGCGGGAGCAGCTGGTGGTCACTCCCCATCCACCCTCCGAGCCCAGCTCGTTACAGATGCCAAGTTCACAGAGCCTCCTCCCCTGCCCCTCGAAATGCAGCCCTCAGTCCCAGGCGTATTTCGAACTGGAACCACAAACTTAGAAAGAAAGAAAAAAGGAAAGGGAACGTCATCACTGGTGTCAGTCATGTCACACACAGGTTCGAGGGCTGATCATGCACAGGTTCTCTTCAGCAGGCCCGGTGCCTGTCCTCTGCACGCACACACGCACACACACACACACGCACAGAAAACCCAGCCAGGTTAATCCTTGTATCACTGGCTACCACTGGCTTCCTAAGAAGCTTACCAGGGCGAGTCCTGACTTCAACAATGACCTGCTAATGGGCTTACATTTCTCCCGAGCATCAGAGGCCAGCCTCGGCCCTCTTATCTCCTAATGAAATCAGGAAATTCAGGAGCCAGCCAGAGAGAGCGCAAAGGCACTGCCAGGGCCAAGGGCGCCGTGGGAGCGTCTGCTGAGCTGTAAATAATCGTCTTGAAACGATGCTCAAACCTTGACTTTTGCTTAGAGAAATGAAGTTGCGGCTCTGCTGGTGAAAGAAACTTCTTCCCATTTTGTCTAAAAAAAAGGACAATGCACCCCAAACGGTTGTGATTATGCCAACGTTGAAAACCCTCTCCCCCTGCAAACTCTATGCGTGTGCATTTTAGGGGCCTGGACTCAAGTTTGGAGAACTTTCTCTCTGGCCCCTTCCGAAGGGTGTTCATGGCAGTAAACGCCGCAGGGGAATGCTGGTTTTAGTCACCACACGGTTTTGCCTTGATCTTTAAAAGGCCTGCTTGCTATTTGGTTTCTACATTAATCTTTTCCTCCAAGTTGCAAAATGACCCTGTATATTTGCTTATTTATATCTTCCTAACCCTCCCTCGCTCAGGACAAATCGGACTGGTCGCCCCAGCCACCACCTGCTGCGTTTAAAAGTCCTTAATGTGGCCCCCACCTCTTCTGCCATCTCACTGCCTTCCCCCAACTGCCCTGGGCTGTCTGGGCCTCAGTCCCCACCAGTCCACTTTCAGTCCCGCCACACACTGTCCTGGGTTCTGAGACAGAGCCCTGTCCCCACCGCTGTCCTGCCGGGGCGCCTTTCCCGCCTGCACGTCTGGCGCACTCCCACTCAGCCCGCAGACTCCAGCCAGCTGCCACCCCTCCCGGGGAGCCTTCCTTGGTCCCTTTCTATACCCTTCATAGCTCTGCACACCCTTCCTTTCAAACCACTAGTCACACCTACACTTATTTCAGGGGTTTGTTTCATTTATATCCATCTTCCTCACTGGACAGTATGTTGCATGGTCATGAACGTGGGTTTCGGGGACAGTGGTGCTCCAGCACAGGAGTACTGGGCAGGGCGGAGGTCAGGTGTGCCGAGGTGCGAGCCATCACTCTGTCATGAGTGGAAGATGCAGGGCCGAGTCTAGCAGGGACACAAGGAGTCTGCTGTTTATTTCCCACCGTCGCCCTGCTCCAGTCGGGGCACAGACGGAAGTCCTGTCGTGCGATCAGCGCCCTTCAGCCCAGTCGCCCCAAAGGGCCTCTTTGCTCCATGGCTCACCTCCCTCAGGAGAAGTGTCTGCCCCAGATAAGGTCAGGCTGAAGCAGACTTGGTCAGAGGAAGAGGACAGGCCTGCTCTCAGTGCATCATGAAGCCTCCCCCCAAATAAGGAGGGGTGAGCTGAGCCAGCACCCCGAAAGTTGTTCAAATGCTTCCCAGCATTGAGCTACAAGAGACACAGAACATAACACACCCCACACCCCCCCCACAACCTTCTCCCACACGTTCAGTGGTCCCTCCACCTAACAGGATCCACTGATAGAAACACTCCCCTTCACGATGGAGAGGTCAAGTCCACCCCATGGCAACGCCACGCCTGCACGATTCCAGCATCAGAGTCCCGTATCCCCAGGTAACACTCCTCCCCCTTGATTTCCAGCACGAGGCGCTCCGCGAGCTAAACAGCAAATGTGACCACATGGACACACTGTGAACGCAAAGGAGCAGAAGAGGAAGAAGAAAGAGAACGAATGCCTCCCCCACAGTTGGGCAGCTGGAGAGGGGCGCGGGGACAGAGGGAATCCAGAAGCGGACCAGACTGGAGTGGGGGCATCAGTCTAGAGACAGGGACTCAGGGTGAGGGAAAGGTGCGCTGCTCGGCCCACCTGCAGCCTGAAGGTCTAGGCTTGGCTGGGCGCAGGGAGTGCGCCTTCCACCCGCAGCTCTGATGCCTCGTTACAGGAGGGGCTACCTGGCAAACATCTGAAATACCAGTCAACCCTCCCTGTCCGCCATGACCCTCACTCCGACCTTCCAATCACCCCTCTCCACACCAGACCCCGACCCCGGTGTGTTCCGGGCCAGACCTCCATGTGCAGATGAATCATCCAGGGATGTTCTGGGTGTTCGTCTGCATGAAGGTTTGGGTTCGGTGGGTCTGAGATTCTGCATTTGCTGTTTTCTTCCAAACCATGCTATTATCCCATAGAAGAATTTTTCTTAAAAAGAAAGCAGTGCACACTTAAGAGAGAATTTACACTGTCTCTTAAGGATAAAGCACGTTGCAGTTCGGGTCTGCATTAAAATTTTTTTCTCTTCTGTTCAACACATGGGTTGGACTGAGAAACAGAGAACCACTTATTCTACTAATTTCTAGTAAATGACCTTGAACCGTTTTTCAGCTCTATCTGTTTTCTCATCTATAAATTACGGTTAGGAGTTATCTTCCTCGCACGTATCTGGGACATTTCAAAAAGCTACCAAGGTACCGTACCTAATACATGCCTGGCAGGCCACTGCCTTTCCTCCCTGCGCTGGAGCACCATTTCCCCAAAATCCACTCCCACGATCATTCAACATCAGCCCCTTGAAGCAAAAGTGGAACAGCAATCCCACTGCATTTGGCAGGGAAAGTACAACATATTCTAGGCTATTCATCAGTTTGGATGGTCTAGGCCACCCCATCTCTCAGCCTCAAGGATAATTGAAAGTTGACTGTACCACTAAATTAACGTCAACTTTAAGTCTCCACTTTAATTAAACCTGCACTACATCACTCTTCAGTGCCAAGGAGGGAATTCCTTAAAGACCAGTGAGTCAGTACGTCTGAGCCAGGATTCGCCTTTTGTGCCAATGAAACCAGACCACGGGGGAGTCACGGTAACAGCCCTTTGCAAAAAGGAGGCATCCGATTTTTACTCTCAAAGTCCTGGACCAAAACTCAGAAAGCATCTGAAGAGAAATGCACCACTTGATTGGCCTCCAAACACATTTGTAGAGACTCAGGCCCTTCTGTTTCTGTATTTTTCCCCTTCAGATTTGTCACGTAAAGAAACGAGGAGAAGATAACCGTCCCACTGACACACACTGGCGCGGTGACAGCGTTACCCGTCATGACAACGACGAGGAGAAGGCTCACAAGGTAGCCGATACTCTCTTCAGTCCTGAGGCGCCCTCCATCACCGCGGGCTTCTGGGAACAGCATTCCCACCACTGGAGGGTGACAAGCAAGGTGGTGGGTGGAGAAAAGTCTGGTCCGTGTACATCTAAATGGAGAAGGAAATGTCTACTGCGCTAAGCGCTTCTGGACTCCACCCTGGCGCGATTTTCCGCTGGAAGGTGAGTTTCTTTTCATTTTTTTCCCCTTTGGAACAAACAAAACCAGAACATGAGAATTTATGCAGTTGAGCCCCTTTATAAGAATCCCAGCACCCCAAAAATGCACCTTTGGAGGAGAAAGTCAAGTGAGTGGGGAAAAGGGAGAGTAATCACAGGGTATGAAACTGATCCTCTCTACCCCCAGGATCTGAATCCAACCAGAAGAGCAAGGGCAGTCGTATCAGGATTTCAATCTTAGGACCCATATTGCAAACTGAATGAAATCATGTGTCTCAGTAGCCAGGCTTCCCAGGAGTGGAGATTCCCAGGAGTCGAGCTGCAGAGAGAGGTCAGCGGGAACATGGATGGAAGGGCTCCTGTCTGTCCACTTGCTCCCTGACTATCAGGCTGCTGGCTTTTCCTCCTGTTGACTGTGTCCACGGCGAAGGTGGCATCTCACCTTTGGAGACTGAGTTTCAAAAGGACTTTTACGTACATGCAGGTCTCATTTAACACTAGCCATACAGCACGTGTTGGGCTGGGTGGTGATCGCTGTGGTACTTAACTTACAGCCAAGGATGCTGGGTGTTTGAGGTTACGAGAGGTTACACAGTGTTCATTGTTAAGTCAGAGAAGCCTCCAATCCAGGTCTTCTAAACCCCAAACTGCAGGTCTCCTGGTCCCATGCTACAAGGACCTCTCTAACAAGTGACACACAGCAAGGTCCCTTCACATCTCACTATATGGTCAGGACCTACAAAGCCAGAGTGCTTGTACAGTTTCCATAAAGGAAAGCAAATGACAAGAGCATCATTACAGTTCCTGCATCATGGACGACAGACTCAGAACCAATCAAGCAAATCTTTAAACATTCGAAGAAAGTTCTTTGCCCCTTTACTCAACTTGATGGGGATAAAATACAAAATCGACATAGCTTAATCTAAATATTATGTTAACATTAAATTATAAATTATACCTTTCTAAGCAACAGAAAATGATAATTTAGTGCTTTGCAGTCACAAAAATACTTATCAATAGCTTCTCAGGGACCCTATAAAGGAAAATGAAACAAAATAAAACAAAGCTTGGAACCTTGTCTCAAAAATCAAAGCTAGATTAAGATATTTAAGATTTATAATAAACGTATTTCTACTGTGACCCACTAGGGTTTATCCTAAGTATACAAGGATGGTTCGATATCAGAAAATCTATCAGTGTCATTCACCACATTAACAGATTTAAGGGGGAAAAAAGTCATAAATTAGCCCAATGGATGTAGAAACATTATCAAATAAAATTCAAAATTCCTTTCAGATTACGAAAAACACTTCACAGCAATATACAAGAATTTCCTTAACTGCATAAATGGTATTTAGCCTAACTTTCAGCAAATATCAATATCATACTAAACGGTGCAAACTGAGCCTCAGTCCCACTAATGTCAGTAGGAAGGTGAGAGTCCCCACACCCACCTCTACTATCCGTCACATTAGAGGGGTGGAGAGCAGTGACCCTAGAGCCAATTTCCAGGGCTTCACATGTGGCTCTGCTCCGTACTAGCTGAGCCATCTCGGGCAAGTTTAACTGCTCTCTACCTCAGGTGCCTACCGACAAAGACCCCCTCCTTGATCAAACATTAATCAGGCTCCTACAAGCCCTCTTCTCAACTTAGCCTTGTCCTTGGGTATGGCCTTGGGCCAGCCTAACCCAGCTGTAGCAAGAATTTTGCTCAGTCAGTTTAGGGAGACTCTCCCCACCCTTGATACCTAACCACTCCCTATATCCGACCAAGTTCTTTCTCCCCCACCGTTGTCTACATTCTCGACCTGCCTTCAGCAAGAATCCTGTTAAGTCAATTTCACAAGAATCCTCTGCCCCTTGGTGTATCTTCTTAGTAATTTTCCATCCATAAATGCTTCCTCATTCTGCTCCCCACTTGTTCTTGCTAGATTTGGAGTTGAGTCCAATTTCACACCTGTTGTCATAGTCCCAAATTAAGTCTCCGTTACCATTTTAACAAGTGTCAGAATAATTTTTTCTCTAGCTCTACCAATAAAATAGGAATAATAATATTATTTACCTCAAGAATTGCCGTGAGGATGAAAAGGCTTAATACACACAAGGTGCTGGAAGAGTATCTAACCCATCAAAAACCCAATGTAAATTTGAATGGTTATTACTACTACACAGGTATTTTTGAAAAGAAAGGTAATGAGTGGAAAGCAATACACAGGTTGTTAGAAAAAGATCCTAGAAAATCTAAAATAAATTATTAGCTATGAAGCCTTTGGAATATAAAAAATCAATTTAAAAATCAATACCAGCAATAAGCAATACAATTTAAGTTTCAAAAGAACATAGTATCTAATTTTTTTAAGTAACAATAAAATGTAAGGTGCCTAAAAATAACAAAATGTAACAATGTTTATAAGACATTTACTAGGAATATTATAGAGCACTATTCAAAGACATGATGACCAAAGTAAGGAAAGGGAGGGGTCTGGAGGTTGGAGGAGAACAGAGACACTGTTGACATTGTCACCCGGCTGAGCAGACACAGGATCTACCACTGCCAGTGGTCAGAGCAAGGACTTACCGAGTCCTAGTTTCCTCCACTGCCCTCAAGTCCCATCTTCAACTGAGTGTGTCCTTAGTGCAGAATCCACTTCAAAGTGGAAGCATCGCTAATCCAAGGCAGAAGGAGAGTGAAAGAAGAGATGGGTTTTCTCATGTTCTCCAGAAGAAATTGTCCTAAATGTCTTATCTTGTATTTTGGCGAAAAAGAAGAGAATCCCAAAGATAAAGCCTGTGTCTAGGACGTCGACAGCAGGCAGGACCATCCCAAGGAATTAATGAGCACCATAGTGGGGAGGGTGGTGCTCAGTGGTGGAGCACATGCTCAGCATGCACAAGGTCCTGGGTTCAATCTCCAGTGCCTCTATTAAAAAATATTAATAATAATAAAATAAATGAATCTAATTACCTCTTCCCTGAAAAAAATTTAAAAAAGAAAAAAACAGACAAGCACTGTAAATTCAAGGTTCTTTTGGGACAATTTTGAAACATTAAAATAGTTTCAGTTATTAGTTTTTTGAAAACTCAACATGAAGCTTTCTCATCAGCTATATAAAATCTGTTATTATTTCTTGGCCTTTGGAGATTTTATTTAATTTAAATATTGAACTATGACCCGATTTTCCTAAGTGCATTCCTAACCATATGTTTCTGGAGGAGAAGGCTGTTTTCACTGCCTCCCCCATTTGATGAACTGTTTTGTAACCATGAAAATGTGATTCGCTTATTTCTATTGAATCAAAACACACGATAAAAACTTGATAACTTCTGAGAGCTTTGCTTCATTGATGACAGATTAGACAAAGGCGCTCAGCATCCTAATCTGGTTTACCATCATAAATATTCAAATCTTACATATTTATCCCACAAAACAGTTGTTTAAGTGGCTTTAATTTATTTTCAATTTTATTGTCTCAATTGTATGATGCAAATCAATTGCTGAAATTGTTTGGTAACCTGCTTCCATCCTTTCAACAGTGAAGAGCCTCTCTCTCTCTCTCTTTCTCTCGTGAAATTAATTAAAATGAACATGACGGAGCTTCAGAATCCTATAGCCCATCCTGCCAAGTTCAGGGTGAATGCGCACTTCACAACAGCGAAGCACGTTCTGTGCGCATGCAGGGCGAGCGGATGGTGAAGTTCCACCGCTATCAATCATTTCTTTCTTTAAAAATGCACCTCTCGGAGTTCTGTTTCCAGTAGCATGACAAGCGAAGTGCTTAGACTAAGTACTCAAAACAGCTAAAAATCATGAATAATTTTTTTTTAAATTCTTAAACACATCTTCATGACATAATAAGAAATTCTCAGGCCAAAAGCTAAGGGAAATTTGGAAACAAAGAGGAGCATGAGTGGCAGTGAAATCGTTTTTGCCTTGAGAGCAGATACGATGGACTTTCATTTTCATGGCCTTTATGAGAAAGTCCAGGTCCCCTTCTGCAGACCTGGGATCTGGAGGACGCCAGCCCGTCTGTGAAGGGGTAAGGGAAGAAACACCCACGCGTACGCCCACAGGAGACCACCTGGGCGCTGGGCAGACAGGGCTGGGAGCTGGCGATGCCTTTGGGAATCTGTAATGAAAAATAAGCTTTCTACCTGATTAACATTAACAAAAATAAAATTCACTCATTAAAGGTTTTTGGACTTTTCAGATGCTACCAATAAAACCAAATAGTTATATTAACATCAGGGAAAAAAGTAGATTTAATAGCAAAAACATCATTTGGGATAAAGAGGGTTAACAACATAATACTAAAAGAAAATTCACAGGGGAACTTTTTTGCCCTAATTTTATTTTTTGTTTTGTTCTGTTTTTGTCTGAAAGGGAGCTATTGTTACTCTTACTCATGACTTTTCTCCCCAGATCTTGGATATTCCATGATGTCGTCCAGCATCCCAAAGGCCTAGGCTTTGGAACTCGAAAGCCAGTCTGTATTCCATGGGAACAGAGTCTGAGGTGCAAAACTGCTCCCAGAAGGTTCACTGGGAAGTGTTCTCAGAAGACACGTGTCTAAGGAGGAGAGGGAGGGAGGGTGGGGTGGGGGCGGAGGACCTCAGCAAGGCGGCACCTGGATCCCAGCCTCCTGCAGGGAGCTCTGGGGCGGGAGATGGTCCCTCAGGTCCTTTCCATGCTGGGGCATGGCGGCTGGGCCTTTGTGCCCCGACGTCAGCCAATAACTTGAACATGGGCTGTCCTCAGTGTTTCCAGTCTCTGCTGCTGGTTGAATTGACATCCAGCAGCACTTAGATCGAGCGCCTTGGTGAGTGGAAGTCCTCCAGACGGACCCACGTGTAGCCTTCATCTCTGCGGCCATGGCATCTGTGGTACCTGCACTGGGAGGTGTGATGACAGGCTGACTGCTGTCCACCAGCCCAGTCACCCTGTCTGGTTCTTTACCGCCTCTTCCGTGGTCCACTGTGAACACACTTCGCTGGGCATTGCTGTGTGACACACAGACCTGTGCACACTCCGTGCTCACTCCCAGAAGCCCATCCACAGGCCCCTTCCCCACACCTCCTTGTCTCCCGTGTGCCAGTCTTCCTCCTTGCAGAATAGTCACCTGTCCACAAGCTTGGCCGTGAGGGTCACATGGCATGTATTCTTATCTCAGGCCGTTTCCCTTCCCTCACAAAGCGGATGACCAGGTGATCTGCCAGGATATGTGCCCCTGGACAACCCCTCCTCGTGGCTGTCTTCCAAGGCCATCCCTGAGGGGTGTCGCTGTGGCCCCACCGAGGGCCATCCATGTGAGTGGAGAAACACCAGAACAGTGGTGGGTGATGTGGGGCCCAGCCAACTGTCCGTGCATCTTCCTTGTTCTGTCTGACTCTGCTCATGCCAGAGGCGTCCCAGTCCTGGATCGCTCACTTCCCCTTACGATGAGCCCATCCTGTCTTATAAGTTAGTGGGTCTGACAGAGCCCAGCCTGGCCATGTGGTAGGTCACAGGACGTTCTAAAGAGAAGCGCCCCGTCTCCCCCAGGGCCCAGGAGCTGGCTGGGAGCCCCTTTTCCGTGACGTGTACTTCTCCACCACTGATGACACAGCCTCTCTCCAGAAGTCCAGGAGCTACCAGATGATTCCCCCAGGGCTTGCCATAAGCACCACATGGCGTCTTTCCCCATCATCCGTCTCTCTAGAGACCAGCCACACACCATCAGGCTGACCAGGCTGTACGGCACAGGAGACAGGGTCACTCGCACTGTCACCTGCCCTGCTACGGAGCGCTGTCCTCTCCGGGTCCTGCTCTAAGATGGCAGCCATCCCTATCACCCAGAAATGGGTTGGAGCTCTATTCCCAGGGGCAGAACACGCTGCTTCTAAAGTCCGAAGACGCCTGCTAAGCATGGGGTATCTTTTCAATGATGGGAGATACGAAATGCGGTCCTTCCTTACTTTGGAGGGACTACCCCAGCAAGCCCAGTCTCTGGATCCCTCAAAACGGCACTGCTGTTGCGGACCTCAGAGTCCTAGCAGGGCTTCCCTCCCGGCTTTTGATGGTCACGCGTCTTACCGAGGCCCCCAACCTCCGCACCGGTTCTCGTTCATCTGGTCCAGCGCACATGACGCATCGCTGTCGTGGATGCACGTGATACCCTGTGGGGTGTCCAGAAGGTCCAGGTGACTTCAGACTAAATGGCAAAGGGTATGAAAGTTAGCACGGACCTGTAGCAGGACCATACAAATGTCTTTAGTTTGTTTCAGGTAAATTTGAACTGCTTCTGATCGTCCTTTTCTCAGAGATGGGAAAGACGCATTCCCTAGATCAATGGCTTCCTCCCACAGGCCAGAGTCTGTGGTGATGATTTTCTTTAGCAAAAAAAAAAAAAAAAGGTCATATCCGGCAGAGCAGCTGCAAAGGAGCTTCTTCTGGACTCCCTTTGTGGAAGTTCTCTGTCGTCTCTTGTGGTTTATCTGCTTTGTGCAGGGCCCGAGGGTGAATTCAGTGGGGCTCTGACAAGGACCACCAGCCCACATTCTCCGTCTCTCAGGGTGGCACTCACCTCTGCACTCCGGCCCCAACACGAGATGTGATCGTGTTTATGACTTACTGTCTTGTGAGGGAAAGGGTCTGCCCCACTACAGCACTGCTTTACTGTGGGCAAAGGAACCAACGGGCAGATCACGCCAAAGACCAAGCACATCTGTTCCCAGTGGTACTTGAGGACCAAGGACCTCCGCAGACCCAGGGGTCTCACTGTGAGGTGGACCTGAGCAAGGAGTCCACTTATTGCCTGACTCCCTGCTCTCCACTCTAACAGGAGGGCCATGGTGGTCCTTGGGGTCCCTCAAATCTCAAAATAACTTCCACAGTCCTTGAAAAGCTCAGGCACTCCTCTTTCCCCAGCGCACTTTTGCCTGAACAAACGGGCTGCATCCCTTTGGGGAAGAGCTGGGGAAGCACTGCTGAATCTATACTTGCTGTCATGTTGCAGGGCCCCCGCTAGGAGGAACGCCTCTTCTTCATCCACGGGCTCTGGGTCTTAGAACCAGCGCAATTCAAGAAACTAGGCGAGAGATCCTGACTGTCCTTTGGGGTGGCTTTGTTCATCCTCGTGATTATTCATAATTATCTAAATCAAATATGACCCTCATTGACTGCCCAACTGTTTCTATTCTAGGAGCAACGTGTCCACCTGCCACCCCATAGGCTGTCCTCAGGGCAGGGTACCACTTGGGCGCCACTGATCCGGTCTCTCACTGTGATCACTGCCTTCACCTCACTTCTGGCCTCTGTCATCTCAGGATCCTCTCCTCCCTGTTGCTCCCAAGAACCAGTTCTGTGATTTCATCATCTGTCAGCTTGACCCACAGAGCCACGCCAGCCCTGAGCTTCTGGATAGTGCTGGGGCCACTCTTTCCAGGGCATTGCTTTGCAAACAGGAAGCCCTCCAGCCCATCTTGGGAATACATCCACTCCAGCATGTCCACTTCTCCGGGCCACTTGGTCCCTTCCTCCACCATCCGCCTGGATGGGTCATTGCTTCCTCCAGGCTTTCAAGCAGAGGGTTAGCATTGTCTCAGGGATCCTGGCCAAGATGTGAAATCCTGTACCAAGGAGAGTGCCCCCCATCACTGAACTCTCTCTCATTCAAATCTATATTCTATACTCTGACCTGGTCCCATGAATAGCCTCCTGGGTTCTTCGGGAACAAATTAGCTAGATCCTACAGCTCCTTTGCCATGTAGCCCGTATTTGCCTGGGCCAGCCCAGCTCAGCCCCCGTCAGGCTGTGCTGAGATTTGGCCCTCATCATTCGTCTTGAATGAAGACAGGGCTGGATCCCAAGGGAGCAAGTTTTGTTTTGTAGGATGCCTGCCTTATTTATTGTGTGTGTGTATATATATATATATTTTATTTCAGAACTTTATGTACAGACATCATTAAAAAAAAAAAAAAGCACAAACGTTGGAGGATATCCAAGGACATGGAGCTGAAAATAAAAGTTAAGGGCAATTAGGAGAACCGAGATTGTCCCCGAGAAATTCCAAGGCTCACGCTTCCTTAAGTGTCCTTGATAACCTCTTCCAGTTCTGCCTTTGTGAACATGTGGACTTTCTGGCCAGGCTGCTCTGTGGCTAGCTCTACGTTGGTTGCATTCAGCATCCCCTCCATCACTTGTTTGAGGACTATGAGTGAAGACTTGATGCCTTCTGTAAGACCACTGAGAAAAGAACATCAACGTCTTCTCCTGAGCTGGAGTGGACCGCTTCTGCGGGTTCAGAGGCTCCAGGGGACAAGGATCTCACTGCCCAGGGCACCCAACCCCACGTGTCAGGGTCCCGCCACTTTCTTATAGGACCTTGACCTGGGAGAACTTCCCGCTTGGAACAGCTTGTGCTGCATCCCATGCATCTTGTCTGGCTGTATTTTCATTGTTGTTTGTCTCGAGGTAATTTTTTTTATTTCCTCTTTGATTTCATCGTTGACCCATTGGGGTTTTTTAATAGCATGTTGTTTAGTCTCCATGTAATTTTTTTTTTCTCATTTCTCTTTCTGTGGTTGATTTTTAGTTTCATTGACCTTGAAGAACTTAACCCTTCTCTAAAACTCTGCTATTCTTGGGGTTAAGACCGGCCCTCCAGCTGGCCTGTCTTCCAGCTGCAGAACAGAGATTTGCTTAAATGCTGCCACGGAGGTGCTTTGCCTTAAACAGGTGATGAGTCACTGAAAGCCTGTCATTCTCTCTTCAGCAAATCAGCAGCCCTCAGCCACGGCCACCCCATCATCCCAGGAGCCTTCTAATCACCGTTTCCCTCGTGCCTCTCCAGCGCCAACCATGCTCCACTTAGCACCAGTGACAGGGTCCTCGGGGTCAGCGGCGTGTGCTCCAGCTCCACTTTTCCACTGAGAAGCCACTTCTCACACCACTGCCAATGTCAGCTGCCTTGAGGTCTCCCAGAGTCTGGGATGGAAACCTGCGTGCAGGAGCTTTACCGGGAAGTGTTCTTGGGAGATTCACCTGTAAAGAAGTAAGAAAGAAAGGATTCTGCAGAAGGAGAAACTGACTTGAAGTGAGGTGACAACAGAGGCCACCTCCAGCCAAGCCTCAGGGATCCCTGAGGCTGAAATGGCCCAGCAGAGTCGGCTCAGGTTGAGGGCAGGGGGCCGAGCCTTCGTCTTCCTGCCAATCACAGAGCACGGCCGGCCCTGCTGGACAGTTCCCGCTGCACAGCCTGCTGCCCAGTGAGCGGCTCAGCCGTGAGCCATCAGCAGCACCATTCCCAGCAAGGGAGGCGGCTGCATCCGCCCCGGAGAGGGATCTGGCCAGAGCACCCCTGCTCCACTTCAGCCAAAACAGGGCTGCTTCCTGTTCTCACCCCCTTACCTGAGATAAAGAGGAGAGGCAGGTCCTGTTTGAATGAGAGGAACAGCAAAGGGAACAAAGAACTCCGGGGTGAAAGAGGAGACCTCAGTTCACATTTCAGAACATTAGCTCACCGCACCCACGGCGCAGCGCGCTAGGGACCCTCCACCCGCTTCTCTGCGCTCCTAAGGAAGCTCTTTCGTACCTCGCCTTCTTCGCGCCACACCTAGATGTCCCCAGGGCTGCGTGGTCGTACACATCTCAGGACCCTCAGGGCCTCGCACGGCAGCACCAAGTGTCGAATGAATCAGTGAAATCATCAAGAAAGTCATTCGTATCCCTCACGGTTGGTTACGTGGTCGGTTTTTCTGGGCAGTTTAACGGTTCTATACCCCAGGGAAGGGACCCCATAACAGGCAGCACAACTGTCTGAGGTGAAGATCTGGAGAGGTCCTACTATTTATGGTAAACGTGATGGAAAGGCATGAAACGGAAAATGCAGACACAGTCAAACGTGCTCAGTGCAGTGAGTCGGGAGGGCCCCACAACCCTGGGCGGTGTGGGCAGGTGGGCAGAGCCCTGTCTGAACCAGCAGGCTTTGCTGTGGACACGCAGAGTGAAAAACCAGGAACTGGCCTCCTTGGAGACGGTTACTCCACCCTCCTCGGTTCCGTGTCTGCAAAGAAGGATCATGAAAGTAACAAGCTCGGTCTCGCGGGGTCCTCGTGCAGGTCAAATGAGAGATGTGTGGAAACGGGACGGCGAAGGCGCAGCTGCCACCCACGTGAGGACAGCTGTTGCCACCCGCTCTCCCGCCCCGGCAGAGAGCTCCCCTGTGCTGCTGCCGTTCAGAAGGGCTCCCAGAGGCAGAAAAGCTGGGAGCAGGGACCTGAGGACCCAGCACACACCAGCGAGAGCAGCAGTGTGCTTCGGTCCCAGACCTGCTGATTCCTGGCTGGGGAACCTCTTACCTGAACTTACACCTGCTTTCCCAGTGGTGAGCGGGGCTAGGAAAGCTGAAGTTGAATTTTGTTAAAAGGACTAAAATTGATCATGTGTATAGAGCATTGAGAAATCATCTATTATTAGAGAGGAACAGAAATTATGAAGTTGTTTTAATGTTCTGGGATCTTTCCAAAGAACACTAGTTGTTAATCAAGAGATCATTTTTTTTTAATTATATTTTTTTCACCAATGTTTAAGTGTGTTATTTTCCGTGACATACTTAAACTGAAAGGTCATATTCTCTGTCATTACCTATCAAGAAGTCTTGACTTTGCTAGTATTTTGATTTTGCTTTAAGGGAAGAAATTCTAAATACTGTAGATGACAGTAACTTTTGGCCGAAATCACCTGCCCAGCCCCCCCTGATCATCCAGGTCCCGGGCTAAGAGGTGAAGCTTCTCCAGGGCAACCTTAGGGCTTGTGTGCCCAACCCAGAGGCCAGGGCTGGAGGCTGAGAATGGTGACACCTGCACCCTTACAAAGCAGCCCACATGGTGAGATGCATCCTTCCCAGAGACCCAGCCCCACTGCGAGACGGGGGCACCACCCACCACCGCTCACCCCTCCTCCCACTGTCATCACCAGCGTGGGCAAGGTCTACCAGCTAGCCCTGACTCCCCCGAGCACTGAGCAGCCCCTTGGGTTTGTGCAAGAATAGCTCAAACACGGGGCACAGTCCCTGCTGGGCCAACATAGGTGGGACCCACCCAAAAGGCCAAAAGGCAAGAAATCAGTACGAACTTGACTCCTGATGGTGAGTGACAGGAAACAAGAAGACGCCCCAGCAGTTCCGAGGTTAACAGGGAGGGTCCTGCTGAGCCCCACTCTCTGGTTTCTGTTCCTCCCGGTGTTTGGTCTGTAAAAAATTAATAAACAGAAACCCCGATTAGAGTTGGGAGACCAGAAGGGGGAGCCCCGTGCCCTGCCAGGGTAGCCGAGCCCAGCAGGAAGGAGAAAGACTCCTCTTCCTTCCTGGCAAGAGCTCAGCCAATGGAAAGCCGGGGACTCTTTCTTTTTCACAGCCCTCCCCACTTCCTCTTCCCCTCTGTAAAGGCGGTCTCCTTCCCTTGCTGGGTACACTCTTGCAAGTGGCTTGCCATGGTTGCAGACCCCAAACTGCGATTCTCTGCTGATCCTAAATAAACTCATTTTTGCTGGAGAAGTAACGGGCAGTCTATGTAATTCAGGCCAACAGGTCCCCTCCCACCCATCAGTCAGTAATCAAAGCAATGCGAGACGGAGCTGAGTGACAGAGGCGCCAAGGGTTCAGGGCTGTGTCATGCTCAGCTCTGCCTCTTCAGAGCTTGGCACACAAATCAAAGTGACTGTGAATCAAAACAGGAAAGCAAGAAACAGGGACGGACCCCAAGTTCTCATTTTGTTTGGAAAGAAAATGCAAATTATTGTAAAGAATATGGTCCGATTGCTATAAATCAATGTATCGGTTGCTATAAAAGGTCTCTAGTCCAAGAGATCAACACCCTGCTGAAAGAGGATACCAGAAAAGCAGGTGGTCAGTGGAGGAAATAAAGAACCTGTAGGTCAAACCCTGTCCTGCCTTCAATGGACCCACCCTCCTGGGCCCATGACATCTCAGGAATCCAGGCTTCGTGTAGATTGACTTGAGTTTCTGCCCAGTGGGAGTGAGAGCCCTTGACATCCTTCTCTGTGAGACGAGTAACTCGGAGAAGTTTGAGTGTGCTCGAGGGGGGAAGAAAACAAAAAGCAGACATGCAGAGGGGCAAGGGAGTCTCACAGAGCATGGTCTTTACAAACTTTCCACTGGGCGTCCCAGCCTGGCCACTCACACATCATGCCATTTGAACAAGCTTCTTAACTACCCAGAACCTCAGTTTCCTCATCTGCAAAATGACAACGATGATGGTGCCACCTTTCTCCCAGCATTGCTGCAGAGTAAACAGGACAGTTGTCATACAGTGCTCAGCACACTGTCCCTCCTTGCTGCCTGTTACCTTTATTATAATGTCAGTTTTGCAGGTTTTCTTCAGTATTGCAGGACCAAGCAGGTGAGAGACGTGTACGCCCTCCCCTCCCCCCCCCCCCCGGTGCTCACTCTACAGTGTCACCTAACATGGCCCAACGGTACCAGATGGCACCACCCAAGGCAAGACCCCCGGCTGGGGCTTCCTCTCCGACCTGCCGCTGAGCCGGTCACTTCTTTGGGGGCCTGAGTTTACTGACCTGGTAAAATGCAAGTTTCGTGCTCCGTGTTCTCTGAACTGTCTTCCAATCTAACAATTCCTGAGGCTGCGCTTTCTTAAAACTCAGTCTATGCTGAAGCAGACTTGGCCATGACCATGGTTAGTCTCCCTGAGATCCACTCCAGCCCCCCCGCCCCAGCCAATGGTTGCATCCTCCCCATGTGGAAGCCACCCTTGTAGAGTGTTTATATCCCTTGCTGTGATTACAGCTGATTAGTAAATTTCCAATGTGTTTGAAGTTCCCCAGGCTTACATCTTGCAACAAAAAGCTAGATCGAGTCCACACTTTCATCTGTAAGGGCACCCATCCAGGCTTAAGAAGATATCCCGAAATATATACCTTCTTAAAAAACCTTTTGGAAGCCAAGTGTTAAACAAAAGTGGAATGTGAGACTTTTTCTCTCGATTCCCTATTATGGGCATTTGCTGCTTGTTTTGCAATTGCATTAGCACATGCACACACACACACACGTGTGCAGGGGGATACACAAATGCACAGGGGAGAACTGCCCAAGGTGTGACAATTCTTAATGGCCACAAAGAACAGCCCTGGGCATTTGCATGGTGGGCGGTTTAACAGTATGAACGGGACTTTCTGGACAGACCTGTGGGGTGAGATGCCTGGATGCCTACCAGCTGCCAGGGCACACTACCAAAACAGGCAAAAGGGGAGAGTGGTCCATTCTGCACGCATCTACCACCCCAACTCCCTGGGCACAGAGGTTAGCAGATCTCCCGGAACTAAGTCCTGGATGAGATGAAGAACCATGGAAAGTTGCTCAGACTTACGGACTCAGAGAAAATCGAAGTCCTGCTGCTGGGGGTTCGTGTGATTTTGTCACCATCTTGCATTGGCCTGAGAAAAATGATTACATCTCTCAGAACCTCAGTTGCCCCATCTGCAAAATCAGAATTTCTTTTAAATGGCGTCTCAGATCCTTTCTACTTTCAAAATCCTGGGAAATTGCTTTAAAACAGGTTTTTAACCCCTGGTGGCCATGGGTCACTCTAAATGTCTGATGAAAACAGGGGTCTCCTCTTTAGAAATAAACACGAAACTTCATAAGCATACAGAGTTTGTGCACAGAGTGTGAGGGAGGTTCAGAGACGCCCTGGGGCCTGCTGTGTAGAAAGAACGGGCTTTAAACTTCTGGCTCCAGGACGAGACGTCTCAAGACAATCTCTCCAAACAAGAAGCAAAGGCGACAGCAACTGGGGAAGTTTGGAAATCTGAAATTTTAGATTAGAAACCAATACAGCTGTCTCATTCTGAGTTTTTAAAAACTGACGCCCATTTTTGTACAACAGCTCAAAAAATTGAAAGATGGAAGATAGTAAAACAAGATTCGTTATCGTGATAAACTATAAAAGCTGTATCTGAGGCCAAAACTGCAAACGTGGAGCCCGATTCGGATAAATCAGGTATTATGCAGATGTCCAAGGCTGCATTTAATGAGTTGAGAGTTTTCCCCAGATGTTCAGCTCATGTTCCAAAGCAGGAGGGAAGCTGGCTATGGACCAAATCAAATTTTTATATTCCTGTGAGATAATACCAGGCACTCAGATTTCATCAGTCCTATATTGGAGGCATCAGGGCACCACATCATGGTTGGGTAAGCCTATATTCGATCCATTTTCCCCAAGACAGAACAAATAGACTAAGAATCAGAGCACTCAGTGGCTCGTTTCAGAGGCGTAAACTGAACGTCAACACTTGTTCCGCATGGAATCTAACTGAAGAGTTTGTCGTGCAGAATCCTCTGTGTTGAGTGTTGCCGCTCCTTTCTGAAAGGATGGCTCCGTGTGCGTATGTGTGTGTGTGTGTGTGAGTGTGTGCATGCTCACAGCTTCAAACAGCACTCCAGAAAATGGAAAAGAAGAAGAAAAAGAAGCCCAAAACTTCTATTTCACTTAGAAAGACATGCAAACATCACTGTCAATACTGTAATTGAAATCGTGACTTTGAGTTGCTTATTTCCAAGTATAGTTCGGGAGACACTGTTTACCAGAAACCTCCTGCCACTTCTTCAACCATCTCTCAGTTTGGTGTGTTAATTCTGTCCAAATACTATTCTTCAAAGGAAAATTTTGGAGTCTGGAGCCCTTCAGATCTCTGCTGGAACACGACTTCCTCAGGGAGACGTTCCCTGACCCGCCAGACCTGAGAGGGTCCCCCGCATGGTGCTCCCAGAGTCATGGGCTTGAGGCGTGGAAGCGCCTCTCCACCGGGCGGTCAGGACCTACTTCACAGCGGGATGGAGGGCGGGGCTGCTGCAGACCGCCTGGCTGTCATTCCCGTCTCTGCCACTTACCTGCTGCCGTCCTTGGAGCAACCACTTCCTCAGAGCCTCTTTCTTGCCTGTAAAATGGGGCCATACTGGCCTCTACCCTTGAGGTTATTATGAGCCTCAAATGATTTTCCATGCTTACAACAGCCCCTGACCCCCAGCAGGTGCTCCCTACGCCCTGTTGCCTGTGTTCAGCCCTTTGACGGGTCACCGTGAGAACTGGGGCGCTGTCTTTCTTCTGGCTCTTGTAGCGCCGTGTTGGGTCTCAGTAGGTCCTCAGTGACTCTGCTGAGATGAATTATCCAAAGGACGACTCAAGAGGGGAAGAAAGAGCCGGGCACTCCCTGCAGAGAGCACATCTGGGGAAGGGGCCCAGGGCATGGGCGGGGACAGGGGCGTTGGTGCGGAACATGCGCCCACGCGGCAGCTGCAGGAAGACTCTGGGGAGGGCTGAGCGAGGGTCTGGCTCTGGCTTTGATGTTCACTCTGAGGCACCACCTCCACTCCACCACCTCGCTGACTCTGCCCGAGCTGCTACCAGACCACAGACGGGTCATTAGCGTAAAACAGCAGGCACTTTTCTCCTCCCAGTTCTGGAGGTTGGAAGTCCGAGACCATGATCTGGCCAGGTCAGTTTCCAGCGTGGACTCTCTGGAATCTCTCTTTTCACGGTGTCCTCACATGACTTTCCTAGGTGCCCATGGACAGAGATCTCTGGTATCTCTTCCTCTTCTTATAAGGGCACCAATCCTATTGGACCAGGGCTCCATCCTTATGACCTCATTTAACCTTAATTACTTCCTAATAACCTAGACTCCATTTCCAAATTTAGCTACACTGGGGGTTAGGGCTTCACGTATGAATCTGAGGGGGACACAAATGTTCAGCCCGTCGCATTGCCTTCCCCACCATCCCAGACACCCTACTCCCTCACTCTGCCCCTCCTAGCTGCCGTTCTCCGGTGTGGGGAGGGGAAGGGGCAGAAACATTTCATCCTCACTCCCAGTAGGACAGCTGCTCCCAGCACCTCTGCTAATGACTGCGAAGTCTGTCCACTGCGTCCGGAGCCTGAGAATTTGCTTTTTAAACGAGGGTCCCTATTAGCTGTTAACTGCTGAGAGATGAGAAGTTGTGATTTGACCATTCAGGTGTTTGGCCTTTCAGCTAAAATCCCCTCTCAGGGGGCCTGCCTCTGCCTCTGCATAGTCAGAAGTTTCCAGCCATGTTCCCTTCTGCCAAGTAATTATTTACAAATTAGGTTCCCAGGGAATACACGGCCAGAGAATGTGAGTGTGACACATATAAATAATAACAAATTAATTTTTCAATAATAGACAAACCATCTCCAAATAACCAACATCATTAGGACACTCAGGGACTTGTCACCCCATCTACCCACAGCTCAGAGCATCTCTGCTCACTCCCCTCCCTGGTTGGAGCTGAGAATGTCTACAGCGCAAGTTGCAGCCAGCCGTGATCGATGCCCTCTCCCCTCCTCTTAGACTCTCATTAAACAATAGTCCTTTCAAATTATTTTCTCAATTCAAAACGCTCGGGCACTTGGGGAAAATAGGAAGCATTTATTTCTGGTTTCATCAGAGCTCGGATAACTGTCCTGAAGCGTCCACTGTCTGCAGGAATAGGTTAGGTCTCATGAGACAGCTGTAGGCTCTCAACTATCCAGTTCCCCTCCCTCCCTGTGCCAGAACGGCAGTGTAATGTGTGCCCGTCTGAAAGGATGGCATTTGTCAGCCCTTCTGCAGCTAAGCATGGCCTCTGAGCTCTGGCCAAGGATGTGCAAATGAAGTGTGTGTAGGTGGGGCGAGGGTGGGCGTCTAGAAAGTCTGCTTAATCAAAGCAGAAGGGAAGGCAGTGGTTGACTTTTCATCCTCTTCCTCTTCTCTGCTCTCTGGAATATGCATGGCATATCTCCGACACCCACAAGTTGCTTGACCATGAGGTAACCATCAGATGTGAGCAAACCACAAGCTGAGATGGGGGAGCAGAAAGAAAGAAGGAGGCTGGGTCCCTGGTGACCATGGAGCAGTCGCCAGAAACCCAGTTCATTTCAAGATTGCACCCTTGTTACTCCATCGCCGATTCACGCAGGAACCCTTTGCTGCGGTTCTGTTTGCTCTGCCCCCTGAAAGTCAATTCTGACCCCCAAGGTTCCCAATGCACTTTAGGATGTAAAATCAGACCTGACTTCCCTGCAGTATAATAAGGCAACAGGTCCCAAGCGGAATGACTCTCACCTGCCAGAAGTTTGTCAGTGTCGTTGTATCAGAACTGGACTCTATTTGGCCTTTCCCTCCCTTTGAAGGGCTGAGGATAGAAAGTTGGAAGAGAGAGGAGGGTGTGTGTGTGTGTGTAAATGAGGCTCCTCATGGGAGGATGGTTGGGGAAGGAAGAGAGAGAGAAACAGAAGAAAAGTGTGAAACTCTGCAGAGAAATGCAACTGAATTAACATCTATCAAAAGCACCATGATTCTTATTAACATTTACATTTAAGCACTAACTCATTTGCACTTAAGGGTTGGTAAAACCCTAACTTCCACAGCGAAGAATGTAGTTTAACAACAGCTCAACTCCATATAATTTTACTATTTTCAATAAAAACGAAATGCTAAGTATAAAACGAAAAGTGATTGAGTTTTTATGTTTGTGGAAGCCTTTTCGCATAATTAGACTCACCAATCTATAAACTTCATTTTCGACCCAGCCTCAAGTATCGGTGTGAAAAGAGTGATCGCCATAATCTCAAGACACATCTATCTGATACTGGGAAACACCCGAATAACTAGGAATTACTCAGAAAAATATAAAGGAGTCACTTTTATATTCCTTTGATGACGCTGATTCATAAGCACACATATTTCAGTAAGAATCATACAAAAATAAAATTGCAGAGCAAGAATAAGACCCTGTAACACATGAGTGCAGCTCAGAGTTAGTTATCGACCAGATCCCTGAAATTCCCTGAAGTTGCAAGGTATTTTTCAAGAGCGTGTTGATGGCCTCTACCTGTGAGAGTGCGGGGCACGTGCTCTTCTTTCCAAAAACCGAAATGACAATCATTAAACCAGGCAGCTGCTGCCCCTGGTGATATGACCACCTTTCCCTGCTCCCTGGAATTTGCTGGAGTCACCCTGCCTGAGCTCATCTCATTCAAATTAGCTGTTCCCTCCCCCGCGCCCCAGCGATCTGGGTTGGTTCCCCATCTATTAGCTGAATTATTCAGATGTTTTCCCACAACGGCACAAGCAGGGCTCATGTAACTAGTTTTGAAATCAACAGTGAATTACATTATTGACAATCTGAGCAGATTAATTAGGAAATCTGTCAGGAATGACGCTATGAGAGCTGGCTCCTTTTCAAGTCGGATCCTCAGCCTTGGAGAGACTCATACCTGATATGATTTAAGAGGTGGAAGAGGGAGTTCTGAGACCTGATCTGGGGATGGAGACAGGCCCCCCAGGCTGAAAGGTGGAGCCGGGGTCGACTGGAGGCAGAAAGCCACATACATACACACACACACACACGCATGCACACACACGCATGCCCCACAGCGTTGCTGGCTGGCTTACATCAGCTAACAAGCAGGGCTGCAAAAATACCCTAGACAGAGGAAGGCACTTCTCAACATGTCTGCATTGTGGTTGCTTCCATGCACAGATTCTGGTGTCAGGGAACATCAGAAGCACAGAATTATCAAGTCACAGCCTTGCCCACATCTTGACCATTACATTTGGGGTAAATCCTATATAACCTCTCCAGACCTCATTTCACCACTGACAAAATGGAGTAGCAATGTTTTCTCAATAATTTCATTGGATTTCTAAAAGGACCAAACCGATTACGTATACAAAGTGCTCTTTATAATGTAAAGGCGTCCGTGTTCCCGTTACTCCTGTCAATCCTGTAGTATCAGCGTTTGTATTCATACTCGTATTATTGATGAAGAGGTAGCCTGGACACTCCGGAACAAAATAGATTTATATTTTTTCTCTATATGAAAGTCTTAATGTTGATGATATCCATTTGTTGAGGGCTGTTATACTGGAAAAGGAAACAAAGCAGGTCCCATCTATGCGTTTGAGTTTTATTGACATTCATGAGCCTGTTGATATAGATTCAACTGCTTAAAACCAATCAGTAAAACTGAAAGTTTACCCAGGGACCTGGAGAGAAAAAAAAAAAAAAAAAAAGACCCTCTCCTCATACCATTCTTCCCGATTTTAAGGTGAAAAACTACATTTCCAGCCCAGACGGGAGGGTCCTTCTGCAGGAATACAACCTGCCGTTAAAGATTCTTTTCCCCACGGCAGTTGTCCTTGGTCCTGATGCTTCCTTTGATCTGTCCAAGTGAAAAATACTCACCCTTAGCAATGGTAACCCTTCTCAGAAAAATCCCAAAATGGCCATTTCAATTAATAATGATCTTATTATATTCTATCTTATTTATACATAGACCTACAGTATAAAATATTTTATAACGCTACATTCAAATTAACACAGAACATATTGTGCAGACTCTTTTTTTTAAACTAGAACCAAAAAATATGGTTATAATGATGAAGTCTTTCCTTTTCCAGAAGTTTTCATAAATGAAAACAAGAAATTTGTCATTAAATAGTATTGATGATAGTAGGGTTTACATGTTTGTCAATTTTATTAACCTTTCAAATCAGGTACCCACAATGTGTTAATAACAGCATAACCCATCATTCCATTATTCAAGGTAATTTCATGGATGTTATGTGTAGTTGATCATGTTAGAATCTCTTGTCCTTACAGCTATTAGAAAACGTTACACTTTCCAAGTGTATGAATTAGGAATGTATGAATACCAAACAGCTAAACCTGCAGCTCAAATAATGGTCCCTGCTTGGCCTTGAATTCTAATCAGGGTGCACTAGACAGTTTCCACTTGTGAAGGACCAAGCTCCCTTGCATATTTTATACAAGAACGAGAAATCCACAAAGCAGATGGAGAGCTTGGGAATTTTTCTTATTGAAGTATAGTTGATTTACAATGTTGTGTTAGTTTTAGGTGTACGGCAAAGTGATTCAGTTTTAAATTCTTTGTATTCTTTTATATTATATTCTTATATATATTATATTCTCATATATATTATTTTTCAAATTCTGTTCCATTATAGGTTATTACAAGATATTGACTATAGCTCCTTGTGCTATACAGTAGGTCCTGATTGTTTATCTATTTTATACATAGTAATGTGTATATTAATCCCAAACTCTTAATTTATCCCTCCCCCTCCTTTCTTGTTTGGTAACTGTAAGTTGTTTTCTGTGTCTATGAGTCTGTTTCTGCTTTGTAAGTAAGTTTATTTGCATCATGTTTTTTAGATTCCATATGTAAGTGATATCTTATGATATTTGTCTCTCTTTCTCTGACTTACTTCGCTTAGTATGATAAACTCTAGGTCCATCCATGTTACTGCAAATGACAACATTTCATCCTTTTTTCTGATGAGTAATATTTCATTGTGTATATAGACACCACATCTTCTTTATATACTCATCTGTTGACGGACACTTAGATTGCTTCCATGTCTTGGCTATTATAAATAGTGCTGCTATGAACATTGGCCTGCATGTATCTTTTTGAATTAGAGTTTTTATCTTTTCCAGGTATGTGCCCAGGAGTGGGATTGCTGGATCATATGGTAACTCTATTTTTAGCTTATCAAGCAACCCCCGTACTGTTTTCCATAGTGGCTGCACCAATTTACATTCCCACCAACAGAGTAGGAGGGTTCCCTTTTCTCCACATCCTCTCTACCTCTCCAGCATTTATTTGTAGCCTTTTAAAAATTAAATTCCTTGCCTTCAGATTGGCAGTGATAAGTTGAATTATGGTTTAGCAAATAGTCACTCCCCCTTCAATTTGGACTACAGCATACTTTCCTGCCCTACTGACTATGGGGATCGGCTAGCTGCTTGTTCTGCTGATGGGTTGTGAGCAAAAACGAAAGAAACGAAGTTTTTAAATGTGCATGACTGAAATAAACAAACAAATAAATCTAATTGGTGGGGAAGGGTATAGCTCAGTAGCAGAGTGCACGTTTAGCAGATATGAGGTCTTGTGTTCAATCCCTGGTACCTCCATGAAAATAAATACAGGAATAAATAAATGAGCATGCTTGGCTGGTTTGTTCTTTTGTGTTGCAGTGCTGCAGAAGGAGGGGAACATGACCCAGACAGCCGCTTCCACTTTAGCACAGACTTCAGAATAAGACCCATGGAGCAAGCCCAGCCAAGCTAGTAAGATCAGCAGAACCTCAGCCAACCCGGAGACCCCTGTCTGCAGCACATCAGTGTTTGCTACAAGCCACCGAGATTTAACACTGTTTGTTAAGCATTATTAGGGCAACAAAGGGTTCACACAAGGGCAGACTATTCTGTTTAACCATTCATTGTTTGCAGTAGGATCACAGAACATTCTGAGGTTTGATTTCTTAAGAGCACACAATGTGTGTCTCTTTCATGAAAACCTTGGCACTGATACCAAATCATCTTGGCTACATGACTTAGTTTTGTGTGCACATCAGTTTCTCATTTATTTAGTCAGTCAGTCATTCACACACTCACTTAACATATATTTTCAAAGTTCTTTCCACGTTCTGGATGCTGTGACAACCACCGAAGACAAAATGAGGAGTGAAATAGACAAGATCATTTTTTTAACTGGAGGGAATCACACTCTATAAAATGGGTCGATCACCCCTAGTCCACCAGAGGAATGAAATAAGATCGTGTCTGTGAACTTGTTATAAAGGAATCAAAGCCAAGGGCAAACATTAGGGAGTCTTACTGCAAATTTCAGGATTTTCATGAGTGAAACACCTCAACCACATTTTTAAAGGTCCACGGTCTTTCTTACTATGAGAGTCTTACCTCCAGCTCTGAAGATGATATTCTTATCTTCCACCTACAGGAAAACAGAAATTTTTATATCCATCAACTGCTATATGTGTTTGGTATTAAGCAGCTTCTGAACCTTGCCCACAGAAACCAGTCATCCCTTATCCTTAGTAAAAAGATCAATGAATTTTCCCTCCCGATTTATTTGTATTTTTCAAATTTGTGTGTATTGATGTTAATTTCCCTCCCTTTGGCAATTACTTAGTGATGAAGAACAGAGTGGGTGCATTTTGACAGCAGGACTTTGAAACTGGGCGTCAGTGAAGGGATTAAATCCTGGGATCAAGGACAGTAGACCCTCAGAGCAGGAAGGAACTGAGGCAGCACCCCTTCCAAACCCTCCCCATGCGATGTGAGAAAACATAACCTAAGGGCTGAAGGGATGCATTTGGGAAGAGCCCAGACCATCCATCGCTCTCTCCTCCCAGCCCCACACTCTCACTCCAGGAGAAGTTTCAGAAAGCTACACGATCAGCTTAGTAGAAGCTTTCATCTGTGATGCCCAGCTCTGAGTTGGAAGATGCAGGAAGAAAAGACACAGGTACCCCCCAGAGTCCCTGAGAGGTCACTTCTACTCAGCACGCAGCTTGCCACTGAGTCGGTCTCCTCCAGACTTCATCAGGCGCCTCTTCTCTTTGCACCAAGACCCAGCCCTCAGGGCAGGGACCTGCAGGGATGTTATCTTGCTTATTGCCATCAGGGTGATTTGATCCATCACTGACAGATGCCGCCCAAATTCGCCCCTTCACTCTTCCTTCTAAGGTAAAGTCACAGAGGCAGCTAGCTTTCGTAGAGCAGCCTCCTGCTTTCACGATCTTGTGACTTCGTCTTCACTCTCCACTGACCAGTTGTTCTGCCTCGGTGAAAATAAACTAATTGAAAATACTCACTCTGTCCTTTTCCCTGTGTATTACCTCTGATCTGTACAGCACTTTGAGGCCTCTTTTAGTAACCACCTCCTACAGATGAGGAAATCAAAGCTCAGAAATTCACTCACCCAGGGTCCCACTGTCACTGAAATCTGAACCAAAATTCAAATCCAGGTCTGTTAGCAAAACATTTCTCCTTTGCACCAAAGTACACTTTTTTTAATTCAAAAAAAAAAAAGAAAAAGCACACTTCTTGCAACAGAAGATCATCAATGATAAGGAGGCATTGTCTGCTGATGAACTCAGCTGACCCCACTTGGAAAATCCACAAATGCCAAAAGGAAGCTGGGAAATGACAACTGGGAATTTCATCTGCATTTCCCTTGCATCTGTAGTGTCATCTACGCCGATAAAGACCTTCCACATGTCCCCTAAGAAGCAAATCTAAAGGCCCTTTGTAATACCTGAAAATCACCCCAGATTCTGTCATCCCAGCCCACAGTCCTTAAAGCCCCATCCGCAGCTGCCCAGAGAGTGTCTTTTGGTTCTCTTGGTTCAGTAAGAAGCATAAATCTCGGTAAGCTACTGAAACGGTGATTTAAACAAGCAACTCCGATGAAGTTTTTAAAAAAATTAGAAAAATAGGTAAAACATGAGATTAGTTATTCTACCTGCAGGGGAAGCACATTCCGAGAGGCTGAGAGACGAGCTGGGGCGGATCCGCGCTACACCGAAGACCACGGCCAGGCTCAGCCTGGACAGTAACTGTGACAGGGCATCGCAGCACTGACAGCTGTCAGGGCGTCCAGACGTCCCCCTGGATGGCTGCCACTTCTGAGCCCCGGACGGACCCAAGCAGCACTCCCCCCAAAGGAGCCAACGATGAAGGCCACAACCTCACTCAAGATGACCACACAGCCGAGGTGGTGAAAGAAGTCATTTTCCACATCAGCTCAAAAAGAAAAAAATAACAATGTTGTGCTTCCACTGTTTAAGGACAGGGCCCTCGGTGGAGTGTGGCCGGTGGGTCTCAACCACACCAGCCAGCGGACGTCCATCGGACCCTCTCAAGGTCCTCTTCCCTCAGCTGCTCACACTTGCCAGGGACCATCCAACACATCCAGACGTGTGATCTCAGAGGGGAGACGCGCCTCCATCCTCCTGCCTCGGGAAAGCCCCCCGCCACCCCCAGGCTTCCGTGTCTTGTGCTCAGTGGAAATGTCTCCAAGCAGAGCCATCCTCTTCACACCTTCCAACGAAGCCAAATTCTGTTTGTCAGTTTTCCCTTCTTGCTTAGCCCACGAGGGAAGGCCTGCTGTACGTGATAACACCTGCCATGAGCTTGCTTCTCTGCTGTTTCCTACCCCTGGCCCTGCCTCCCCTGCTGGTGGCAACTACCCTCTGTGGTTGACATCTGTCCTTCCCTCTTTGCACTTCAAAGGTCAGCTCTAGGAGCTTCGTAGTCAAAAGCAGGGGCAGGTGTCCTTGGGAGAAAGGGAAGAATGAAAACATTCTTCAAACCCACGTGGTGGAAAGAAAACGGGCTTTGACCTCAGACAGGCCCAGGCACTACTTTTGGCTCAAGGCATCTGCCCTCTGGTTGCCCAGGTCCTCCTGCAAAAAGCCAAAGAGTTAAAGGAAAAGTGTGGGCAACATCTGGGTGGATGGAAGACACTCAGGAAATAGTAACAATTATTCAATATTTTAACAGCTGGCTGGTCACAGAGGGTAGGCTTGTTCTGAGCAGCTCAAGATGACGATTAACATTCACTGTGCACTTATCATGGGCCTGATGTTGACCTGATTTCATTTAATCTGCTCACCAATCCTCTGGTGTAAGTGTCGTCATTATCTGCATTGTCCAGAAGACGATGCCACGGTCCTCGGGGAAACTCACTGTGGCACGCCCACCCCTGAGTCCAGGGAAGCCCAGGTCTCCCGTGTGAGTGGTGACAGAGGAGCTGGGATGCGTGGATTGGAGCCTCCACACTGACTCCAGCGGACCCTCCCTGCATTGCCTCATTCATCAGTGGGGACAGGAACGACACATGGTTGGGCAGGAGGCAGAGGGTGGGCAGGTACAAAATTCTCCTAGACCTGGCCAGTTCTTTTTCCTCCACTGCGCATCTGTCCTGAAGCATTGGCCTGGCTTGACCGATGGAAAGAATGCCCTTCAGGAAGGCTGTCTTCCCAAAGAGCATTCATTCACCTACTCACGCATTCATTCATTGATCCAGCAATATGCATTGAGTGTCTGCTCTGTGTCGGCACCACACAGCCGTGAACACAGCATTCTAGGGGCAGAGGACACACAAGAAGCCAGTCAGCTGAGTGTCAGGAAGAGCTCCCCCAACCAGCGGCAACTGAGCATCCTCATGCCCTGGGGTCCCTGCGGCTTCCTTACAGTGAAGCCCAGGGGGCTCGGGGAGGCCGGCCAGACCCTCTGCCTGTGGCCACTCACCCCCTAAGTGACCACGCTGGGTGGATGCCAGGACCACGTGCCTTGTATTCCCAGGCCCTCCTGTGTCAGGGGTTAGTATCAGTCCTAATAATAATATCCATCCACTAATCTTGGCTTAAAGCTATGATGGCTACTTTCTTTGGTACAACATTAGAAGCACACAGCAGATGAAACAGAAAATGAATCAAACACCACCCACAGAGATAAACTGGCACCGTGATCCACAACAGTGGAATTTTTTTTCCTACACTGATAAACAGGAAAGGAGTTTGGGTTTCAAAAATCAACTGATTTCCTTGCTGTAGCCATATCTAGGTTGTGTATCGAAGAAAACAAAAATAATTCTGGGCACAGAAGGGAGATGGAATATTTCTGCACTCAACACTGGGCCAGGTTGGCTCCGTCCCAGACATAAAGATCCTGGTGTCCCTTTTTAAATAAAAATAAATAAAATAAAGTGGTTCAACCCCGATGGCGAGCGCCAACACGTGTTACAGAGCAGGGGGAGTGGGTGGCTGGGTGCGTGGTGTGAAAATATTTCACAATGGCCAACAGCAGCCCTGTTGTGAAGCCAACAGCTGGGAGGAAAACACAGGTGTGTTAACACAGCCTGGCTGCTCTCACTGCCCTTCCCGCTGGCCCGGGTGCTGGCCGGACCTCGGGGCCGCTGCTGACCACAGAGAGACTACGTGCGAGGAGGCAGGCAAAGGGGACAGCCAAGCCAACATCCCAGCAAAGGTCACGGCCCTGCTCCCACCTGCAAGCACCCCAGGCCGGGGCAGCCCCTGTGCCATCCACGCACCAGCGCCCAGATCAGGGCCGGGGTCGGGGGCTCTGCTGGGGGACTGCTGCTTGATGCTGAAAAGCTAATGACCTAGGTAGGCAAAGGACGGACCCTACCTTGTGGGGTGGCTCTGGGAAGTCCCGTATCCAAACCCTGGACGGGCTCTGTGGCTTGGGTAAGTCAGCCCATCTGAGCCCCAGTCTTTTGCCCAGCAGGGAAGAGTCTAGGTACCACACTAACACATCTCTGAGCAGCGGTAGGGGCAGTAACGGCAGGGCTCTGGGATCTTTTCTGCAGGGATCCCAGGCAGGTGTCTGCAAGAACTTGAAGAAATTCGATAAAGATGTGCAGCTTTTCCGTGACCCCGAAAGGGAAGTGGAGTGGACTTGTCCTGCCTCACGTGGTCCCACAAAGGGAAATTTGGGTGACTTTTCATGGGTTTTATGTTTCGGGGGGAAGAACTTTTTTCCAAGTAAACTTTAGTTCAGTCAAAGGGATAAAAAGAATTGATAGAAAGTACTGACACTCTTGGGATCACTTTTTCATGCTGAAAACCATCATTTCATTAACTGATACAAATTGTAAAAAGACAGCAATATCCTGACGACCTTGGGGTCTTGCTGCTGTTCATTTCATCTGGTCCCTGGGGAAGGCCGCTTGTCTTCTCTCTGATGAGAAGTTCCTAAAGCCAGATGGGTCCAGACGGGTCCAGGGGATCCGCCGGGCTCCTGAAACTTACTCTATTACTAAAGAGAGAGAGCACTTCCACTGTGGTCACTAGCATCTCAAACAAGCCAAAATTTGCTGTGATGAGTCTCCTCTCCAGCACCCAAGGAAAACAAACACCTGTTTGCTGAAGGCAGCCCAGACATCCCCTGTCCTCCTCTTTCAGGGACTGACCCATGAGGACTGAACGTGTTCCCGCATCCTCACTCCCAGTTCTCTCTCAGCCTTTCCTCTGCGTCATTTGCTCAAGGGCTCTTCTGTCTGAAAATGGATGCTTGGACTGAACACAGGGCACAGAGGTTGGTGAGTGAGGTGACAGGGAACCAGAAGCAACAATGTGCACCTGGTGGCCAGAGGCAGCATCCTCCCGGGCTCCCCTCCTCTGCCCCTCCAGGGCTCTCCGCCCCCGGCCACCCCTGCATCGCCCAGGACTTTTCACCAGGCCTGGGAGAGAAGCCAGCAGCAGCCAGTCTTGCTTTTCATTAACTTGTTTGTTGAAGAAATATTTCTGAGCACCTGCTACAGGCCTGGGATGAGTTGCTGGAGGGCCTGCTTCTCCCGCACCGGCCAGCCAAGGATTCAGATGCAGAGTTACCAGAAGACCCAAGAGCTGCGGGTCAGATAGGTGAACTTCTGCCCACATTCCAGCTTGACTTCAGTCCTGATAATCTGCCAGCAAATTCCCAGTTCTCATTCATGCACCAGCACCCCAGGGTGCTGAGAGCCGTCCAGAGTGTGCTGGTCCTCGCTCTGGCCTCCGAGCATCGGGGCAGGACCCAGATGGTGCCCTGTGCCACCACCAAGGCTGGGCTTCTGTGAATCCTCACTCTGTCACTTAAACACTAGCTTGACATGGCTCGACCTCGATTCCCTCATGTGTAGAAATGAGGAGAGTTCTGTACCCTTCAGAGGGCTGTGGTGCAGATTAAATGAAATCATTAGGAAAAGCACGTGACATGGTACCTGACTTATAACGGAGCGTCCACACCCAGTACGATTTCCATGGCACCCTGGTCCTTGTAGCTCAGTATTGGGATTCAGAACAGCTCGGGGTCGCCCTTCTGCACCGGAACCAGGGTCCCCGATCCAAAAGAAGTGAGCGCAATGCACTGAGATAAACCCAGCGGTGAGCGAGAAGAGGCAAACCTCTGGGCAACAGTGCAAAGCCCGCTTGGCCGTGGCAACACAGTTGTCATAAACGCCCCAGACAGCTGAGGCTCTCGGCTAGCGGACCGGCGGGCCGTCACGAGCCCTGGCATCGGGAGGCCCATAAATGATGCATCAAGAGCAGATCGAGCTACAAACTGCGAGCTTCAGACCCGGAACATCTGTGCAGACAGGAGGACTTCACCGGAAGAGGCGGCCCCAGCTACGCAGCCCCCCCAAGCCCCGGGGCCTTCGGATGGCACCCCCCCATCCAGGCCGTGGCTCTGGTTTACACAGCGAAAGACATTCATTGTGACCTTAAAATGTGTAATGTTTTACAGAATAAAAATGTCACGTGTTCCGCAGTGGCAGTGCTCTCTTTTTTCTACTGTTAGGGGATCTGAGGAGGGAAGGGAAGGGATGGGAAGGGAAGGGAAGGGAAGGGAAGGGAAGGGAAGGGAAGGGAAGGGAAGGGAAAATCCCACCTCCAGCCCCTAAAACGAAGGCCAGTGGTCAGAGCTGGTCCCCCGCCGCCAGCTCAGGGCCTGGCACCAGGAGTCCCCACTGGGCTCTCTGGGCCAGCGTTCTTCCAGAAGCAGTGATCGGCAGGGCCTGCGTGCACTCTGTTCAGAGGACACCGTGCGGGGAGGTGGGAGCCCTGCATCCCAGCGTTCTTCCCCTGGAGACCTTTCCTCCTCTTGTCTACATCCAGCGCATCATGGGGGAACCCTCAATGTTCCAGGAAATCTAGGAGCGGAGGGGCCCAGTACATGTGATGGGGAAAGAGCTTGGAAATAAGTAACTATCCTGGCCTGGAGGCTGGAGGCGCCCAGTGTGCCTCCAGGCCCTGTTCGCTGGTGAGCCCTGATCTACTAGGTGACCCGCCATCCTCTGGGTGACCCACCATCCTCACGATACAGCAGCTGCTCAGCGATCTACTAGGTGATACATAATCCACAAACTGATCCTTTGAAGAGCTTTATGGTTATGATCGTGGGCCCTGGGTGTAGACAGCTGAATGAAACCCTGCCCCACCCCGGCACCAGCTGCATGACCTTGGCAAGTCATCCAACCTCTCATGCCTCAGTTTTTGCGTCTGTCAAATGGAGGCGAATAAACTCTACTTCACAGGGTTTTGATGAGGATTGAATGAATTAATACCAGTCAAGTGCTTTAAGCAAGGGTAGCCTGGAGGAGGCACTAAAAAGTCTACTATATTTTTGGTACTGGTTTCAAATTAAAATGAAACTAAAAGTTTCTAAGACAGATGTAAGTGCAAACTGCCAAACCCTTAATGCAAATTATTATTATTATTTTTTACTGAGAATGGGAAGGGATGTGTAAATTACTCTAATGATACAGTCAATATAATAATACATGTATCAGACAAGAATTCTCCCTAAAAAAGATCCTGTAGTGGGAAGGAAGGTAAAAACTGGTTCCAAGAACATACCTGTTTCTGTGTCCAGTCCTTTCATACAACTATTTTGGGTTAAAAAAAACGATGTCACTTACTGAATAGAGAAGCAAATATTAAAACCCTGCAAGTTATTTGGAAAATCCAGCACAAACCAACAGAAGACGAAATTTCCCATGGGCTAAACCAACAGGAAGTTTCCATCAGACCTGAATTTCTTCATAAAATGATTGAAAATGCTCTTTTGTTCCTATTCCCCTTTGCTACCAAGTTAAAGGAAAGAAAACTGGGTCATGCATTCAACATGAGAACGAAAGAGGTTACCACACCAGCCAGGGGTAAAAAGAGAAGTTTTCTGACAGCACATACCACCTCTCGAACCTGCCAAGAGGAGAACTCAGTCTCGGAAAGCAATTATTTTGAAAGTCCACCACGGGAAGACTTGGTTTCAGAGAGGAGCAGAGTGTAGAAAGGCAGTTACCAGCCTAAGACCGCAGAACCTAAAGGTGTTCAGAGCTCACAGTTTTAGTTCCAGGCAGAGGGGGCGGGAGATGGTTATCTGTTGAGAGTGTGGTCAGTGGTCAGCCTCGCAGGCCGGAACCCCTTGGGTGTTCTGTGCAAGGGCCTGCTAACCTAGGGCCACCACGAAGGAGCCTCACAAGTAGAAAAGCAGAAACAGCAGTTACTCTCATGTGTGTCACCCATGTCACCGCCTCAACTGCCACGCACCCTCCCCGGAAAGACGGAGGGGTCGTCGACCTGCTTTGTGAGCTGAACGCCACCCTGCAAAGTGAAGTGGCATCGTTAGCCATCAGTCTCCTAAGGGACAGAGGACCGTCCACACCAACTCACAGGCGGCTCCTGAAGGCTTTGCCTTGTCCCCTAAATACAGGAAAATGATTGCACAAAGTGGATTTCCAGTTAGCTTTGTTAAATAGCTCAAGAAATGAAGGAGAAGGAAGAATTCCTACTCCACGTAGCCAGCTGGGCTTAAACTCGATCTAACAGATCAACAGTTAAAACTTTCTGGTCTCAGGACCTCTTTGCACTCTTAAAAATTGGAATTCCCAAGGGTTTTTTTTTTATGAGGGTTGTCATACTTACCAAGTAGAAATTTAAACTGTGCAGACATTGTCACTAGGAATTGAGACCAAAAGGTTCAGCACTAACCCAAGCTTCCAAGAGGTAAGATGGTCACCGAGCTGCAGGTGAAGGGTGTTCGCGGGGGTGAGGGAGGAAGGCTGGGACCGGGCACAGTGCCGACGCGCCTCCAAAGGCTGGCGGTGTACGTGCATGCTTGGAAACAAACTGGACCCCGTGGAAAGTAACTGGTCGTTTGTGATGGTTCCACAGCCTGAGCAAAGGTCAGGGCGCCCTGCTGCCTTTTACCTGAGTGCCCTTCCGTCATTCCCCTACGAGTACAAGGATGGTGCTGCCTCCAGTTGGCAGGAGCCATCGTGAGAGCTGGTGGGACTAACCTAACGAGGGGGGAAGAGCTAGCAGAGGTTGGGGAGGGACTCCAACATGGCCCTTCCTAATTCCAAAGGCCAGGCTCTCTCACCTGGCTGATGCTCGTTTCCTACAATGGACCATGTCCTTCCCCGGGCCCACTGACAGGCTGGGGACTCCCCGCTCTGGCTTCTTAGACAGTCAACGTTCTACTCTGACCTATTGGCTGGGTGATTTTTCCTCTTGACAAAAATTTTCTTCTAAATTGCGAACACCTAGCAGTTGCTCAACGTTCTGAAATCAGAAACTATATTTTTTAACAGTCAGAACCATAATGAAGTGGTGAGTATTTCCTGACAAATGTGTGTTCTTGCCCAGAGGGGATGGCCTCTGGGCTGGGGACACTGCTGGCTCATCCACGTGATCTGGGACCCGGAGACGTTCCCCGAGTGTCTGTTGAATTGCCTGCTTAGTACGTGTGTTGCGTCTATGGTCTATACATACATGGATATAGATGGTCTCTGATTTAAAATTGATTGTTCTAGATTGCATTAGAGCCATATTAATCTTGTAGACCGAGGAGAAAGTGATCATTGCTGTGCTAAGTTTTCTTTCTCCGTTAGCTATTTGATTTATACTAACCGTTACCAGGCACCAGCTAGAGGGACCTTCAGCATGTCAGGCCCATTTCTAACATGGCGACAGCCAAATCTGAGGCTTCCTGATTCAGACCTTCCTGATAAATTAGCAACAAATGCAGGGCTTCAGGGCGTGTGAGGGAGTGTAGTTCAGAAAGAGCAGGAAAAAAGGCACTCACACAATCCTAAATTATGGGGAAAAAAATGATCATTCCACCAGAACTTCTAAGACAGAAGGTTTCCTGAAGAACGTCCCTGCAGAACACCAGCCAGTTTCCACGGAACTGGAAGGTCCATTAACACGTGGTCAGAGACATCTCTGGGGACCAGCTGCCGCCAGGTCAGAAAGGGAGATGGAGCAGAGGTGATGGGGAAGGGGAGAGTGACTTTTCACACAGAAGAAGAGAGACGCGGGGCAAAGTAGGGCGATCTTGTCATGTTATAAACAAGCCTTTGATCCACAGTTGTGGATCAGTGTGAATTAACACCAGCTACGAAGATAAGAAGAGAAAGAAAATCGGGCCTCCCAGATAAACATTTGACGAGCATCCCGTGAACACTTCCAAACCTAGAAAGGAAAAAAAAAATAATCAGGGCTTTAAAAAAAGAGAGAGGTTCAGATCAAAAAAAACATCAAAAAACAACAGCCTCCATTTCTTAACATTGAGATCCAGGCCCCTCACTGCTATCAGCCTTTTTATTTCAATGTCACTGTTCTTTTTTCTTTCTCTTTGATTCAGAGATTAGCCGAGTGTATTAATACATGTTTCCCACTTCCTGCCCACACGCTTTTATCTACGTTTCTTCAAGGTCTCACCATGAGACACGGGCAAGTTCTTTAAAACCGATGCGACTTCCCCAGCCAGCTGTTAGCTAGTCATTTCCTGCTGTAATTTATGGATGGCACAAAAGGCTTCCTTCACTCCAAGCTCTGTTACAGGTGCCCAGGAGCCAGATCTGAACAAGGCAGAAGAGGACCTGGCTTTCCTGGAGCTTGGGCTCTAGTTGAAAGAGACAGATGCTAAAGAAGGAACAGACATTAAGTCACTGTCGTGCATGAAAAGTTCCCCAAAGTGGGTAACACAGGGTGACAGGCTAGACTAGAATCATCTCGGCAAGATGTTCAAACCAGGACGGTGAGAAAGGAGGGGCTGTGAGATGTTTGGGGAAAGAAGATTCTAGAAGGAATTGAAGATATAAAATCTTTGGGGCAAGCACAAGGTTGGCATGTTCCCAAAAAAAGTCAAAGAAGGTTGAGACGGCTGAAATCCAACAATAACAACAGAAAATGAGATGAGGCAGAAAACACAGGTAGAGGCCAGATCACGCAGAGCTTTCTAGGTCAAAGCAAGGAAGCCGAACTTCACACAAGGGGCAATGGAAGCTCACAGAAATGTCTTCAGCAAAGTAGATTCACCTTTTAGAAAATGCTGACTAATGCTTTTAGGAAATATACAACCCAGTGCCAAACTCTGCCTTAAGTGGCATTATTGCCACCCAGGAGGTAGGGGATGCTGTTAGGACATCTATCAGAAATTCCATTTTTAATAGATTTCTGATTCCATTGCAAAAAAAAAATAGCTCTGGGCTCATACTTGGCTTGGCATATATGAAAAATCTGTTTGGAAGCAAACTGTTTTTTAAAGTACCTTTGGTTTTAATTAGTTTAGCATTTTAATTTTGAGAAAGGATGAGAACCCTTAATAAGAAGCATTTTCCATTTGGGTGTTTAAATCTGTACCATAATGTTACATTAAAATCGTTGCTGGTGTGTTAATTAATAATTATCTTAGGAATATTGCAAATGTGAAAGGCCACCGTGACTCACCAGCTTCATCTGAGCTCACTCCCTTTAAAAATTCTATTACTTCTTGTTACAAGTGACAAGATCGTTTAATTTCATCAATGTGACATTCTTATTACACATAGGGCTTTTCATCTAAGTGAATTTATTGGCTGTGACAGGCCCTGAAACTCGCTTTTATTTTTTCAAAATGCATTTTGTCAAATAGTTTGCCTGTTAATTCGATCCATGTTTAGATGACAAATAACTCTGTCCTATCCACGTCTTCACTCGGGGATGCGAACACTGAGCTCCAGAGAAGGGCAGGGCGAGGACAGTCATGTCCGGGGTGGCTACGTGAGCTCCGAGGTGGGGACCAAAGCTGCCACGTGGAGATGCACTTTTGTGCCCAGAAATGGCCTTTAATATTTCCACTTAGATGGCAGCAGTGGGAGGGACAGGGTAAAATCACCTGAAATGTTAAAATGATAAATTTTTCAATATTTATAGCAATTTAGGAGACTTTAAGCAGGTTGGGGAGAGGGTATAGCTCAGTGGTAGCATGCACGCTTAGCGTGCATGAGGTCCTGGGTTCAGTCCCCAGTACCTCTGTTGACATAAATAAACAAATAAACCTAATTACCTCCCCTTCCAAAAGAAGCAGAAGCAGAAGAAGGAGAAGCAGCAGCTTGGGTGGGGCCGAAGAAAACCCATGTCCTCTGAGTCTGATTTTAAAATATTAAAATATTTACGTTTTGCCTGATGGGATGCTTTGATGAAAAGTGGTAAGAGCTGTATTCGTGTTTGTGCTCAACCCACTCAAAGACTAGATATTTTCTGCATTAAAAGGAACCAGTACTTCATGGAAGTGACCTCCTGAGGCCAAAGCCAAGTACGTCAGGAAGCAGTTGGCTCAACTCACAAAGGTCACGGCCACTAGGCCGGGTCCTCTTATTCCATGTCCCCTCTATGTGCACAGTAAGGATAAGGGCAGGAGCGGCTCCTAGTGATGGAGGTGGTGCTTTACTTACGTCCCTTTACCCCCACTTACGTCCATTACCTCGTTTAGTCCTTCCTGCAGCCCATGGGACATGGTGACCTCCAGCCATGTCACACGTGGGGGAAATCAAGGCTCAGACAGATGAAGACCCTTGCCTCAGGCACACGGGTTTCCCCCGCGGTCTGTCTGACTCTTCCACTGTGTGTCATGCTGCCTTCTGGACCACGGCTGTTGGGATTTCAGGCAAATGGCGTCACCAAGCACCTCAGTCCATGTCAGAAAGGTGTGGAGAGCATCACACTGGCAGTCCCAGAGGGTGAGCAAAGCCCAGGAGGACTGCAGTGGTGATGAAAGGAGGGACACACACCCATTGCCACTTGTCTCATGGAGAGATGGGTCCTTTCTGTCCCTCTCCCGGGTCTCGGCTGGTCTGTGACTCCTTTGACAAACAGGGCATAGCAGAAGTGATTCCAGGCTATGGTTGTCAGGAAAAATGCAGAACCCCCAGTTCAACTCAGATTTCCAACAAATAACAGTTGTTTTTGGATGAGTGTGCCCCATGCAGTATTTGAGTCATACCTATACAAATAATTATGATCATTCATATGAAATTTAAGTTGAACTGGGCATCCTGTCATTTCATTTGCTAAATCTGACAACCCCACTCCATCTTCTTTTTTTTTTTTAAATGAAGTGTAGTTGATTTACAATGCGTTAGTTTCTGGTGTACAGCATAGTGATTCAGTTATATATATATACATATATGTATGTATATATGTTCCTTTTCATATTCTTTTTCATTCTAGTCTATTACAAGATATCAAATATAGTTGGATAAAGAAGTTGTGATACACATACACACACCCCCATACACACAAAGGAATACTACTCAGCCATAAAAAGGATAAAATAATGTCATATGCAGCAATATGGATGGAATCGGAGACTGCCATACTAAATGAAGAAAGAGCAATTAAAGTACCATATGGCAACCCCACTCCAGTTTCAAGACCAGCCTTTGAGAGAACCAGGAGCATCTGCCAATCCCGTTTCTCCTGAAGCAGCCATGGAACAAGGCTGAACTACTCTGCAGGAGAGACCACGTGGAGGACATGGAGGGGGGATCCGGTTGAGCCCAAGCATGCAGCCACCCTTCCAAGGCTCCACCTATGTGCGTGAAGCCATCCGGAATGGTCCAGACCAGACCAGCCACCAGATGAACACCACGGAGCCACCCCAGTCTACACCAAGGGAAGCAGAGAGGCAGCCTTGGCTCTGCCTGAAATCCTGAACCACACAGCCCCAAACCAGAACAGAATGGATACTGCCTTTAGCCACTGCATGGTGGGGTAGCTCAACACACAGCACTCGAGAAGCAGATCAGAAGTGGAAAAGACTGAAGGGAAAAAATGGAAGTCAAAGCTGAGGCCCACAGTCGTGGAAAAGCAATGACAACCTCAGACGTCTGTGAGACATCGGAAGATACGCAACTGTTTAGTCCACATCAATTTTTAAATTAAAGCGTTTAATTTATTGTAGCTTAACCTTTGCTTTCGCTTTTTGAGTGAACGTTGATGGCTCACAAATTCCGTTTTTAAAATATAGCCTGAAACGTGAAAATAATTGTAAGGAATATTTCTCGGTCTTCACCTCTCTAGGTCCTCCCTTTCACGGCATGGTTCTTTTTAAAAAATAAATTAGAATAGCTTGTTTATGAGCTACCAGCAGCTGTTGATTCATTTGCTAATTAATGATTCAGACAAAATCAGTGTGTAATATCCAGCGATAACCAGTTTATAATTATGAGTTCTTTCCTTGTCATAAACCTTACAAATTACAGACAATTTTGGAATTTTTACTCATCATTGGTTACTGAATAGACTCTTGGAATGATTCTGGTCATTATTTCATCAATTACAGCCAAGAAAGAAACCTGGGCCTCTCTTTGGTTCCTTCTTTATTATCTCCCAGGACCAGCCACCACCTGTGGCTTCTGCCCCCAAACAGCCTGCAAAGCCACGCAGCCCATCACAACTATCTTAGTTCGGGACCAAGACATCCGTCTTTCTACTGGTTGTCTTGACATCATCCCTACACCAGGCGGTTGCTTGAACAATGGCCCCCAATGAGGTCCGCGTCCTAATCCCTGGAACCTGTGAGTCTGTTACCTGGCACAATGAAAGGGGCTCTGCAGCTGTGCTGAAGTGAAGGGTTTTGAGATGGAGAGGGCATCCGGGATAACCTGGGGAGCCAGCGTGGTCACAGGGGTTCGTGTAAGAGGGAGGCAGCAGAGTTACAGTCAGAGAGAGATGATGTGATGCGGGAACGCGAGGCTGCAGGGCTGCCCTTTGCAGATGGAGGAAGGGGCCCTGCGCCAAGGAAAGCAGGCGGCCTCCGAGGCTAGAAAGCCTGGAAACCGCCTCTTCCTGAAGCCCCTCCAGGAGGAGCACAGCCACCGGACCTCCAGCCTGTCTGTGGGACTGTCGTGTGGGAGCCACTGACTTGGGGGCAATTTGCAGCAGCAGCAAGAGGAATTGAATACACTCCCCCAATTCCTTCTCCATGTCAACAAGGTCTCTTGCAGTTATAAACGTGCTCAAGTCACCCCCACCCCAGCAGAAAACTCTCTATAAAGGCTTCCATTTGAGATTAAAATAAAATCCAAACTCCTAAAAATAGCCATCAGGCCCTGTTTCAACAAAACCCTTTGCCCTCGGGTCTTTCCATCCCCACTCCCATGCCCACCCCCACTAAACTCTAGCAGACAATGCCTTCCTGTTCCTCAGGCAGTCCGAGCTCTTCTTGGCCCTCAGGCCAGGGAAAGAGATCAGAATGTGTCACCACGTGTCCTGCCTTTTTCCTCTCTAATCCCACAGAGAGGCTGCATTTCAAAGCCCCCTCGCATTTATCCCATGTGATCCGTGGAGTGGGTGCAGCCTGGTATTTGCCCCTTCCCGCCCCCCCCCCCACAGTCCTCCGGGCCCTCACTGGTTCCCATCTGACGGCTGATACACAAGGTACCGAGCCCCCTGGAGGCTGTGGGGTGACATCTTCCGTGTGGCCGGGGAAGCACCGCCCCACACCCACATCGGGTTCTGAAGTGAAAAAGAATTGCGCTGTCTGTGTTCAGCCACTGAGACCTGGGGATTGTTTGTTACAACCGCTGGCTCACTGTAAAACCTGTGCAGAAACTGTCACCCTTGCCTGGAACATCCTCACTCTAGAAATTTCCATAGCAGCCTCCCCAAGTCTCAGCTCCAATGCCTTTACCCACCAGGGCTGTCTGACCACCCGACTTAAAGGAACTCCCCACCCCCGTGAGCTTGTTGCATTTCTTCAGAATAGTTGTCATTAGCCCCAATATTTTTTTAGCTTTTTCTTTACCTGTTCATCATTATACCCTCTATATATCCACAGCACCTAACACAGTAAGCCTCAATACGTATTTGCCCTGTGGGTGGACGGGTGGATGGGCGGGTGGATGGACGGGTGGATGGGCGGGTGGAGGGAAGAAAGAGTGCGAACACACAGGTTGGCAAATGCAGGACTTTTAAGAAGCTGGGAAGAGGCCCGCACAGCTAGAGAGAGGCCAGGTGACGGATGCTTGTGTGTGCCTCTAGAAGTCCTCATCTTTACCTCAGAGGGATGAGGAGGCTGCTAAGGTCTCTGCAATCAGAGTAGGTTTTCCAGGATTTTACCGCGGCAGCCATGTAAACAGTATTTGAGATAGAAAGATTGGAGGTAAATTGCCCAATTAGGAAACCATTTGTGACAATAATAAATACGCATTATTAGCATTTATGGGACCCTAAGTACATGGCAAGCACCGCATTAACGATGTAAATGCGCTAGAGTTCATTTAATCTTCACAACCATGGGTTAAAGTGATATGATTACGTCTATTAAATAGACATGAAGACTGAAGCACAGAGCGGGCAAGTAACTCACTAAGATCACACAGCCAGTGATCAGTGGAGTTCTGATTTGAACCTCAGCAATCTGAGGCTATGCCCAATGCTTCTAAACCAGTCAAGGCCACAAAAGAGAACACAGAGAAACAGGCAGAGGCCACCAGCAGTAGAGAGGATGAACTAGTTTCTGAGAAGTCTGAGTGAGTACCGGGGGTACCCAGAACATCTCAGGTAGTTTTAATCATGCTGGGGATGACTCACCTCAGCCTTTCCGGTTCTGCTCTTAGGGGTGGGTGTTCATAGGTACTGACCAGAGCTAGTGCTCCCCAGTGGGCGTGTATCTCTAGTCCTGGGCTCACGGAGATCTGTCTGCTTTAGGTCCCCCATTGATTTAATCACGAGGCCCTTTTATTATTTCAAACAGCACGTCTAAGGATGTGTTCAGCCTTGCTTCAATTCCAGGCCCTCACTGCGGTAATTGTAATTCTTTCCTTTGGTATGCATGAGTGTTCCTATGGGAACGTAATTTAGCTGGACATATTAAATCATGTCATCGGCAGTCACAAGCCAAATGAATTATTGATCAATGGCTGTGAAATCAAAGTGCATCTGCAGAATTACATTTGGAAGCAGGGATTCATTTACAGTCAACTTTATTCTGGAAGGTCTCCATCTGACTGAGCATTGCCCAGAACGCTCTTTTCAGGGCTTTGCTTCCTAGGCTCTTGAGTGTCTGTATTATGTCTTTGAAAGGGCCTTGCAAGCTCTCAGATAAATACAAGTGCTGGAGTGATTACCATTGCAGGTGATTGTCTTGTGTTCAGGAGCTGAAATGCACAAAAGCTTTTTCCAGCCTGTGTATCACCTACACGTGCCGCCTCCGCTCCTACCCACAATGACACCACCACCCCCCTCCACCCGCATTCCTTAGCGTCCTTAGCGTCCTTAGCGCCCACTAAGTGATGCTGGCGGCGGCACCAACCCCAGGCTCTGGCTCCCCGATTATCCTCCTGGTCTGGGTTGTTCCTCCCACACATACCCACAGACTTTGTTCCTCCACTTCTTATACATCGTGTGACTTAATCATCTCAACCCCATTAGGCGGCATCATTACCACCCCCACTGGACAAGCAAGGAAACAGAGAGGGTTAGGAACTCTCCCAGAGTTGCACAGCTAACGAGGAGGAGAAGCAAGATTGAAAACTGGGCAGCCTGAATCCAGAGCAAGTGGACATCCTTCACTGTCCGCCCAGGAGAGGCTGAGGGAAGTGGGGAGGAGGTGACGTTTGAGGAACCTGCTTTGCTAGTTTACAAAAGTGCCATGGGGTGTCGGGACGGGGCGAGGTCCCCTGTTCACACAACGCCTCCTCCCTCATCTACACGGACTGGCGTGCAGATCATGCAGATCTTCTCAAAGCACAGATTCTGACTCCGTGGGGATGGGGAGGCCAGATTCTGCATTTCTAACAAACTTGCGGGTACTGCTGCTGCTGCCAGCCCATGGCAGCCAGGGTCCCGTGACTCATTCAGGGTGAAGGAGGGTGAGTGAGGAGGCTGCCACATCGGTCATGTCTCTGCAAAAAAGAGACGGTGCTTCACGGGGCCATGGATGAGCTTCATGAAGAGAATGCTCAGAGGGCGGTGCGCGGGGTGAAGCCATCAGCGGGTGAGGGAAGACCAGGAAGTAGCTGTGGCAGGAAGCCTTGCCAAGGTCTGAGGGGACGAGGACGGAGCCCCAGCCATGGGAGAGGGCATATCGGGCAGGCACCGGTGGCCCCAGCCACTGCCACACACAGTCCAGCAGGGATGGGGCCGGGGGAACAATGACCCTGACCCTCTCTCCTCCAAGTGTCCTGCAGGTGCCTCTCCCGGTCAAACCCAGCCCTGCCCACTAAGCCCGAGGCACGGGCCAGGTCCAGGAAGGACAGATGATGGTCTGAGGGGCAAAGCTGAACAACTCGTGCAGAAGTCAGCCCACCATGCCTGACCACCTGACCATGGTGGGAGGATCAGTCCGGCTCATTCATTCATTCATCCGTCTAAGGGCTGTTTCCTAAGCACCTGATACATGCCGTCTCTTCTAGGCCACGGAGAGAGAGAGTCAGCTGGAACAAAGCCCCTCTCCTCCTGGACCTTACATGCCCCGTGTCCAGAGTAGGCGCGGTACCCAGTTAAAGGATGAACTGTGGAATGAGGCCGGGCAGTGGTGTAGACAGATAAAACGGGAAGAGGGATGTGGGGGACACGAGGTGCTCTTATAGATGAAGTGGCCGAGGAAGGGGTCTTCAAGGAGTGACGTGAATGAAGTTACGGGGCCGGAGGTGGATGCAGTTGGAGGAGCTGTCCAGGCATAAAACAGCACAGGGGCCCGGGCACTCGGGCGGGTGCAGCAGGAGGAGGTCCCTAGGGTGCTGCCTGCACCCCTGCTAACGGGGCGCTCTCCCGGTGGTTGGCCTGTGTGCTTTTCTCGGGGGGCTGTTCAGCTCCACCCTGGGCTCCAGAGGAAGGATGGCTTCCTCTCGGTGCCCTGAACCACCAATCCCAGGGTCCTTGCCTCCAATCACTGCCCTTGCCCTCTGTCTGGACCACGAGAACCCAGGCAGCCTCTCTTCTGTGCCCCCTGATGGCCTAGGAAAGCTGGAACGGGTGGAGGCCACCCCGTCTCTCTCCAGGCCACATCATACTAGCGTGTCAGCTTGCCTCCTGCCTTCAGGAATCTCTGCATCCAGAATGCAAGTCTCTATGATCAGGTACATCTTCAAATGTCACAGAACCTGTGTTAAGCTCCCTCCAGTTCTGCTTTGACGGCAGCGCGAGGACGGGCCCAGGGGCTTGCACAGCTCAGCCAGCGTCTCCTGGGCAGGAGCTGCAGGCGCCTCGTTCACAGACACTAGTCCTCTGACCCTGAGGAGTCCTTTGGAGACTTGCCTTTGACTTGTCCACCCTCCACCGAGGGAGGGAGCAAAGGCTCCCACCCAGCCCCAGACCCTGCGCTCCCCAGAGGCCAGCCACCACCCCTGCCCTTCCAGGGCCCGGCCTCTTCTCCCGCAGCCTGCGGGTAAGGGTGCCAGGAAGCGTTGGTAAAGCCTTCGGAGGTGTCCGACCCCAGCTCCTAGCTCCTTCTTAGGATGTGGGGCTTTCTCCCGTGGACCCTCACTGCACAGCAAAGGCCCCAGGCATCAGCTGCCGCGAGTGAAACTAACACGTGTCCACAGGTGGCCTTGTTAACTACTTCGGTGAAAATGTGGTTTGGGAAAAGCAGCTGCACGTTCTCACAGAAACGAGCTCTGGCCCCGGGTTTTGTCGTGATTCTCACCTCGACAGCCACCACGTAACCACAGCCGGGTCTCATCACACATCCTGTGTATGCGCCCTTCCCAAGGGCCTTGGGCTGAGGGATACCCAGTTTTTCGATGATGTAATGCACTCCCATATTCGGTGGACAGGCCGTGGGCTCGTGATCAGAAGTTGTAGCTGAGACTGGAGGTCCTTCTGCCTCCATCCGAAGCAGCATTAACTCGGAGAGTCCATGGAGTTTGGGAAAATGTACGTGAAGTCACAGGATGAACAGGATCTCACATAACTACGCCAACCAAATAAACAGCGGTCGTGGTACAGGTGACAGGTGTTGCTGTCAAAACACGTCACCGTGGTCACTATAACACTGAGCTGACGGCATATATATCAATGAGACTGATGTATGAGGTTCAAATCATAAAATCTGGGAGGTTTTGTATAAAATGATCAAAATATAAGGAATCTCTACCAGGACCCCATCTGCCCATAAATGGGTGAAAAGCATCTGATTGGAGTTAATCCTGACAACTCTAAGTGGGTTTTGCCTAAAGCAGATTTGATGGCCGACGAACTCCAAGAAGCATGAAGGTCCAGTTTGTAAATCATCCCACAGTTTGTTGTGCGCATTCCCAGGCACCGCATCCTCCTGTTCTGGAGGCCGATGCTGGTTACGGAAGGACCAGTTTGCCATAAACATGGTTCTGCCAAGCATCACCTGGGAGGTGCAGGACCCAGTTTGAGTCTGGGCTGCTGACGGAGTTACAGTAATGATCATCGTCTGCTTCCTGCATGCCAGGCACTCTTCTAAACACCCCGTGTGTCATTTCACTTACCCTCTCAACCGTCACACAATGCAGACGCGATGAGGAGACTGAGGCACAGAGCTGCGTAGGACACAGAAGCAGGGTAAAGAGTGGAGGAAATAGAGACAGTGGTTCGCTGGGTCTGTTTTACCTTCTATTTCAAATTTCTATGGATGATCCCTTATCTTTTCTGCTGACGAGGAGGAAACAAAGGACGTTATACTTGCAACACGAGTTTCTCAGGTGTTCCCACGCGGTTGAATTTCACTCCGTGCAGCTAACAATAAGGCTTCTTTGGGGAACTCCACTCAATGGCATAGACCACATAGTGATACAAAACAAGCAACCACATTTGCAATAGCCAAAAATTGCTTTGCGTAGTAAAGCGTGACTTTAATGAGTCTTTAATAAGTGTTGCAGTTGCATGATTTACAGTGGACGTGTTCTAGCAGCGCCATTCCGATAGCTAATGCCCTGGCAAAAATTTTAAAGCCTGATTTTTGTCGGAGAAATGATTTTCCTTCTTGCAAATGGCCTCTAAATGAGAAGAGGCATTTGTATCCGTTCTTTGACACTGCAGACGTAGTATTGATCTACAAAATGAATGTTAGAAGGGGGAGAGGCAGGAAGAGAGAGAGAGAGAGAAAAAAAAAAGAAAAGATTGTAAGTAAATGGCAGGGAGTGACTGCCAGAAGTGTCGTGGCCACGGCGAGAAGAGAGTTTCTTGTTCTTCCTCCAGGGTAATAGCATCTCATGCTTGTTCTTACTGCCCATTTAGTCAATTTTGCCGAACACCAGGTCCCCTTGTATCTTATTTACCTACTGAGGTAAAGCCCAGAAGGGTGGAAATGAACACGGAGGTGTTGCTTAGAAAAAGTGGCCTCATTTGAAGAGCTGCAGGCCGTGTGTTATTTATCAGGACACTGGAAGAAGCCAAAGGAAGAGGCAGAGCTGCCTGGCAGAGAGTCAGAGGCCTGTCCTGGCCGGGCCGTGACAAAAGCAGAGTGACAAAGAGAGATGCAGAAGAGAATGGAAACTTCGCCCAGACCAGGTTCTCCCGGGCAGGAAGAGAGGGCCGCTCCGCCCCGCAGAAGCATCCCTGTGTGATTTTCAGGCTGTGCTCTGACCCAGCGCAATCCCTGAAATATGATTCCAGTTTGACCAGAGAAGACAAACCCACAGTTTCGAGGACCCGGACCTGGTGATTTGCAGGCTGGTTTTGGCCTTTCCACTGACTTGACTTCACCTGCTCCGCACCACCTCAGGCATAGTACATATCCTACCTGAAAGAATGTATTGATTCTGTGGTCACCCATCAATAAATGAATTTCTGCTAGACAAGACACAGACAAATGAATGGTAAAGAATGCCTGCAAGGGCTCACCCTGGCCCTCCCTTCCCCCACCAGCCATGTGACCTTCAACCTCCCACTGAAGCCCCCTGGGCCTTCTTCCATATTAAAAAACAGTGATTTTCTTTAAATGTCTGCTCCATCTGTATCAGGCCTGGTTCGTCTACCGCAAGTTGTAATTATCAAATGAATTCATGGTGCAAAATCATTCTCTGTGTTGCACAGCCACCTGAAGAAGCCTGTCTCCCAGACCGGCTGCCTTTCAGGGCCCCTCTATGGTTAGCAAGGGTTATTTGACTATTTGGGCCAATAGAATGGGTAGAAATGTGTTTTGCACTTGAGAAGGATATTACCTGTGCCGATGTGTTGGGTGGCACCACGCTTTATTACGGGTTGTGCCTACGTGTAGCGTGCACAGCGGTCCTCATCTAAAGACGACACAGCCACCTGGCTTCTCATCTTGTCATCATCACTGCCTGTGTTTCCACAAGACTATTAATTCTGCTTAAACTCAATCAAAGATTGATGTTGTATCAAAGGCTTTTGTATAGCACTTTTTTGTAAGTTACCAGATTTTATTTTGCTGGCCCATTGATGTGAATTGAGAGGAACAATTCAAATGGAGCATTAACAAACAGCAAGAAAAGATTTTAATATGGAAGGAGGAATCAGAAGGGAATTGTGAACTCTCTGAATAAATACACATGCATTTTTCTCAAGGTATTATTTTTATGATTCTTGAGGTCTGTGCAAGAAGGTCTCCACCAAACCCCCCAAAGGGCCCAGGATCCACAAACAACTCTTCTAACGATTGTCACACAGGGTTTCCTGCCCCCGGGCCTGTCATTGGTTCTGACAGGTCCCCACTAACTGGGGGAGTTTTTCCAGATCGTTGCATACAGGTGTATCCAGCATCAGGTCTGAGTTGATTTGTCGAGGGCCATGCGGTCTAATGGGATAGAAGCTCCCTGGATTCACATCTGAGAACAGGCACAGGCCTGAGCAGGGAGGAGACCCAGCAGCAGAGCCAGGCACGGCGATGAGGGGAGGACCCCCTGCAGGAACCGAGAGGCCATCCGGCCTGGTGGGCACAGCACAGTCCTGGGCATCTGCAGAGTAGGCAGTGGGGTAACCGTCTCAGTGGCCGACGGGTTCCAAGAAGGAAGGTCTGCAGAGCAACCACGGAGGGCGAGGCCATGTGCTACTGCCAGGGGAGGCCAACAAGGACCAGATGGCACTTGGAAAAGCCAGGATGCTACAGATGATACTTCAATGACTCAAAGACAAGGAATCAGCAGAAAGCCAGAGACCAGTTCTGGGCTCAGGAATAAAGCAGAATCCAGACAGGCAGGCTCCTAGAGGCTGAGTTCCAGGACATGCAACTCCCAATCCCGAAGTTCAGGTGCCTCTGGCCAGTGAGGCTGCCCTGGGGACGGGTGCACACAGCCCTGGGCTGGCAGGGGAAAGAGGTTCCCAATCGTGGGAGCTGAGGGATCGCAGAGCCTTGGAAATATGCCCAGTCCTGACAGATAAAACCGATAGATTTCGAGTTGATTTTTTTCTTAATAATAAATTAATGAATTCATGTTGTTAAAAAAAAAGCAGATAACAGGGATAAATTGGGAGTTGGAGATTTGCAGATACTAACTACTATATATAAAATAGATAAACAAGTTTATACTATATTCAATATCTTGTAGTAACTTATGATGAAAAATAATATGAAAAGAACATATGCATGTACACGTATGACTGAAACATGACGCTGTACACCAGAAATTGACACAACACTGTAAACCGACTATACTTCAATTTTTAAAAAAGCAGATAACAGAAAATACAAAGAAGACAACCTGTATTTCTTTCTCTGAAAGAAGTTGATCATTAACACGCTTGATACATAAACATCAATGCATATTTATGCACATTTATTTCTGGGTTTACATATATACGTATATAAATTTCACCCTCCAAACGGAGGGTAACTGGCCCCATGGGTTAGTAAAAATGGGTGTACGAACAGGCTCTCTCATGAGTAGCTTTTTTTAACTTAACAATATATAGTGCATATTCCCTGTGTCCGTAAATGCAAATCAATATCACCATTTTAAATGACTGGTAGAGTATTTATTTCATACACCTGCCATAATGTGCTCTACAAATCCTCCACTGGTGGACACTGAAGCTTTCCCACTTTTTTGAATTTATGAATAGTGCTGCAGTAAATATCGTTGTATATTTATTGCTCATAATATACAAAGCTCATAAGAGTGAAACCATCAGATCGAAGCCCATTTTTAGTTATTTGTTGTCAAACTGAACTCTCTGCAGCATGTCATGAATATTTATGTGAAAGGTCCAGACTCTGAATAGCTCTGTCAAGGGCATCTATCTCTTGGAAGTTCATTTGTTTAGATCACTCATAAGGGGTCTCGGGTCCCCCACCCCCTCAGTAAGAACTCAATAAGACAGACTCGCACATAATCAGAGCACAGACCTCGGGAGCCATAGAAATAATATCTTGAGAAAAATGTATGTGTATGTGTATGTGTTTATTCAGAGAGTTCTCAATTCCCTTCTGATTCTTCTTCCACATTAAAATCTTTTCTTGCTATTTGTTAATACTCCATTTGAATTGTTCTTCTCAATTCATATCAATGGGCCATCAAAATAAAAGTGAATAACATACAAAAAAAGTGCTGTACATAAAACTTTGACCTGACTGTCAATCTTTTATTTAAAGCAGAATTAACAGCCCTGGCCTCGTGCAAATACAGGCAGTGATGATGACAAGATGAGAAGCCAGGTGGCCGTGTCATCCTTAGATGAGGACCGCTGCGCACGCCACACGTAGGCACAACCTGTAATCAAAGGTGGTGTCGCCCAACACATGAGCACAATTGTTTGGGGGGTGCTTCCTTCTCACAGCAATATCTAGCTAATTAGGATTTTAGAGACGAGAAGGCAGCACATGAGGAGAAAGAAACACAATTTATTTAGACTTTAAGAAAAGAAATTTCATCAAGTCCCAAAGGTTGGGTGTTCCCGACAAGGACGTATTTGTCAGGAATGAGGCGCTGAGTAAGAACTGGTCAAGGCAGGGACGAAGATGCAGGCTGAATAAGGAAACGCTGAGAAGTCTCTGAGCTCCCTTAGTTCACGTGGAGCCCCGCCAACAGGAAGCTTTCACGAACCCACCGAGGTAAGTCTACCGGAATACTTCCCGGAGAAAAAGAAATCTAAACCAGGCTGTCAGGGGCAGTGCCATCATAGCAGGCTGGTGTTCTAGGGGGAGAAGGCTCTTCGGTTAAATAATTAGGGAGGCATCTCATTCAGTTTCTCCCTCTATCTCTTGAATATTCACAATGCATATTACCATTTTTAAAGACCATAAGAAGCCTTTGATTTAAAAAAAAATCTTTAATCCTGTTTAGCCCATAATTATTCAAAACCCTTTTCTGGATGAGCACCTATTATATTCTCATAGAACATCAATGTTTCATGAACCATAAGCTGGTCTGAATTGTACATATGAGCCCATGGGTACCAAATCTATCTGTCATAACTAGTGACACAAAGGTAGACTGAGTCTTCATTTAAAAAAAAAAAAAAGCCCAGTTTGTAGTGTCTGCCAATTTCCATGGTGTAAATGCTCCCACTGTGGCTGATCTGAAGGAAGGCCACATTCTTCAAGGAGTTGGTATAGGCTATTTCTTGAAAGTTCAAGGTTGCTTCTGCCCTGCTTTGGAGCAAACCAAACTCTGAAATCTGATCGTAAACAAAAAACATCTATCAACTTTGACACAGCTGATACAGTCCTCAGAAAAAAACAAGATTAGATTAAATCAGAGTGAAATGGTAAAAGAATTCACCCCTCCAAAAAAAATACCCAGCGCTGTTCTCGTGAATATCTCTAAAGAAAGAGATTAAAGACCAGGAGAAAGGCAACAAAAATTATGCAAAGGATTAGAAGAGCTTTAATGTGAGTGTCGAGTCTGGAAGTATGAAAACTGAGGGATGAATTGATTGAGGCCTGCAAAGGCATTAAATTGTAAATAGGAAGGGAGAAATTTCCTTTTTGTTAATTGAAGTCTAGTCGGTTGACAACGTTATGTTAGTTTCTGGTGTACAGCATAGTGATTCAGTGATATACATATATATATATATTCCTTTCATATTCTTTTTCATTATAGGCTATTACACGGTATTGAATATAGTTCCCTGTGCTATACAAAAAAAAAAAAACTACCATTTTTAATCTTTTCTATGTACTAGCAGGAGATATGCACATATACACACAGCCTGCCGGACGGTGACTCAAATCCAGCTGGAAGAATTTTTTAGAAACAAGTAGGAGTCACTCCAAAAAGGGGGCCCCTGGGGAGAGAAGATTAATTGACCATTGGCTACACCCACAAACAAGGAGGCATCAAACAGTTTCGCAGGAAGAGAGATGCTACCAAACTGAAACCCTTCCCCCATTCAGCTCTGAGAAGGGGACTCAGCATCATGGGGCAGGATGTCACTGCCAGGCCCCCTCCTTCCTCCCCCTTCACCTGCATCACCAGGTAGAGTGACACTGAGCAAGAGAAAGCCAGTCTTCCCTTTGAGGAGCTGCACGTTCGAAAGCAAGTGCGCATTGGACTGTCCCCAGAAGACCTATCGGTGAGGAGCCTCAAAGTCTTGCCAACTCGCCAGACCTGAGAAACTTCTGCTCCTGGTCGTGGGGGATTTAAACATCAACATTCCTTCTTTCAGCCTTCACTTGCCAGGTTCAAACTCTGGAAAGCTGTTTCTAAAAACATATTATGTAGGGAATTTTTTTGTCCTAACAGATGTGTAAGCAATTTGAGAGCAATCAAACAGTATAGCCTTCCGATCAAAAGGACAAAAAATTCCGGACCTGCGCTCTGTTGAATCGGGAGTGGGGCACCCACGTCACCAGGACCCGCCCAATAAGGTCTCATGTTGACACGGTGTCGCGGGTCGCAGGGCGCTCAGCTTCAAGGAGCCTCCAAGGACACGGTCACTTACTGCACAAGATGTTCAGGCACCACAATTAGAGTTAAATGAGCAGATGGCAGGAAAAATCTGCTCGCAGGGAGAAAAAAATGAAAACTAATATCACAGGGAAATTGTGCAAATTAGGCAGAGTCATCTGAGAGTCTGTGAACACAGCGATGCCGACCTGAGCCAGCCCATGGGCCGCCGCAGGGAGGAGGCTGCGTGCCGGGAGTTCAGACCAAGCTTGGCTTCTGCCTGTGACTTAAAATCCAGCTGTCCTGTCCCTGCCAATGTCCATGTCTCTTGCAAGGATTTAGCAAACAAGGCTCCTTGCTTTGAAGAATTAATCCTTCTAACTAGGATTGAAAGTTACTTCACAGGAGAGGAATTAGCAGCCAGTTTATTTTTCACCTTGACTTATATTTTAGCCACTTTGTCTTCAAAGAGGATTTCCTTGCATGTCCCACCATCAGGACTCACGGGTCATCAAATCATATAGCTCGCAGGTACCTCCTACGAGGAGGCAGAACCGTCACACTCACGGGTCCTCGTTCATTAAACAAAGGCTTCATGGCTTTATAAAAGATGCCCTTTTGATTTAACCTAAATATAATAAAGATGTATCTTTTTTTTAAGTCGCCCTGGAGCTATCAAACCAGCCAAAGAAGTGTCTCTGGTCTCTGTTACTTGCCAACTTTGGCTCCAGCTGGGCTGCCCCGTGGGGCTCTGGACTGTGACACCTGTCCGCGGCCACCCTGGCTCTGGAGAAGGAGACCTAGTTATGACATTTGACACTCCTTTGGTCCAGGTTTCTCAAGCAGATAAAATCTAATTCAAGTTCCTGACAATGATCTCCCCGAGCCGCCTCACTAACCACGAGGAAGGTGGAGCTCAGCACTAACCAGTCAGAGGACCTGGGCAGTGCTGGGGGTAACTGCTCTCCAGTGAACCGCACCGCCAGTGCCCACGCCCTCCCGCAGCCCCTCCCGCTTGGAACAATGACTGGCCTGGAGTAGCCAATAAAATGGGACAGGAGCATTGCTGTGTGACTTCTGAGGCTGGCGTGCAAGTTTCTGCCTTTGTCCCTCGAAAGGCTAGTTCTGGGGAAAGCCAGGCCCTGGGCAAGACGTCTGAACATTCTGGGCCGGCCCTGCTGGGAGGAAGCCCATGCCAGCATGTAGAGAAGCCACAGGGAAAGATCCAGGCAGGTGTTCCAGCCATCCATCCAAGCTGGGCCCCGGACAAGAGTGGAAAAGCCACATGGGACTCCATGCCAGTCAAGCTTTCAGATGAATTCCAGCTCCAGTCACCATCTGGCAGCACAGGAGAGACCCTGAGGGAACTGCCCAGCTGGACTCAGCCAAGCCACAGAGCTGTGTGTCACAACAACATGGCATTGCCTTAAACCACTAAGTTCCCAGCAAGAGAGAGAAGGACCTGTGCTCCGCTCATATTTCAGATCCAAGGTTTGAAACATTACCTTGGATTCCAAAGAATGTCCATCAGAATGAAGCAGGGGGCAGAGGCGGGAGGTGGTGTCATGTCATGAAGGAAGGCGGGTGCAGGGGACAAGTGCCACGTGGACCACCACCGCTACCCGAGCGACCAGACAACTCACCTGTGGCCACAGCTCTCCTGGACTCTCGTAAGTGGCACAAGTTTTCCCGTTTGCCCAGAATGCTTTCCTTTAAACATCTGCCTGAAAAAGCCTTACTCATAATTTAAACACTCATGCCCCCTCCTGCAAGAAGCCTTCCTGGCTATTTCGGATGGCCTTTCCTCGAATCTCTCTCTGTCTTTCCACTGCGCTTCATTAGAGCACCTGTCACCATCTTGTGGTGCCTTTTGCATCTTTATTTCTCTTCCAGTGGGACCCTGGAGGGCAGGGCCGGTCTCTGCATTCATTTAGTAGAGCTGCTATAACAGAGCGTCATGGGCTGGAGGCAAAACAACAGAACTGTACTGTCTCTCAGTTAGGGAGGCTGGAAGTCCAAGATCACGCTGTTGGCAGAAGCGGTTCCCTCTGGGGACTGCGGGGAAGGCTCTGCTGTCCCGGCCTCTCTCGTGGCCTTGTGGATGGCCTTCTTCTCCCCGAGTCTTCACGGGGTCCTCTTCCCTCCAGGTGAGTCTCCTCTTATAAGGACACGAGTCAGACAGAATCAAGGTCACCCCAGTGACCTAACTTGATTACCTCACTAAAGACCCTCTCTCCTAGATGGTCACACCTGGAGGTACTGAGGTTTAGGGCTTCAACACATGGGTTGGGGGACACGATTCTATCCCTAACAGCATCTCATCCTTCTTGGGGTTTCCAGCTGTCACCTGGTAGGTCCTCCAGGAAGGCCAGAGAGGGAGAGAGAAGAGAGGGAGAAAGGGGGAAGAAAAGGACGAATCAGTGTTTAGAGAGAGAGAAGAAGGAAGTTTAACAGGAAAGGTGTGGGGATAACTCTGGTTAAAGAGTGGGAAACCACCCGGGCAGAGCCTCCCACTGCTCTGGAAAGGTGACCCCTGTGAGTCCCATCCTCTGGAGGAAGAGGAAAGAAATAAGACGGTAAACTATAGAGAAGACCAATGGACATGATGGGGGAGAAAAGATGTCGGCAGGACATGAAAAGAGGTTTAAAGGCTGGAGTGCAAGGAGAAGGAAAGAGAGGGGGCAGAGGAGAGATGCTGGAAATGTGACTGAGAGGTGGAGGTTCCAGTCACACATACTACGAGTCTCATTTGAGATGCTGGCAGAGAAATACAGGGACGCTAATCCTACCACTTTAATTACCAGACTAGACAGCAGTTAGAAGAAGAAACAGACAACAGGAAATAGAGAGGAACTGAGTAGACAGACGAGCACCTAATTCAAAAGAACAGAATTCTCTCCGAGCACAAAATGGGAACGTATCTGCACAAACAGGCGTAATTATAGGCACATGGACATATGTAATCGTAGCACAAATGTCTTGGGATATAGGCTTGCTGCATTTAATTGAAAATAACATCAAGAAATAGTCTTAAATCACTTTGCCTAAGACGTTATGAAGAATTCAACTATTTTAAAATGTGATGAACGAGACGGCAAAACCCAGCTTCACCTCTGATTTTAATTCTATCAGAGAAAAAAAAATCATTTCTCATCTAACAATTGCTACATAAATAGAAAGATATTTTATAAACACAGCACCAAATAAACATCTTGATGTCTAAATTTTCTTTCTAGAAATACTTAAGTTGTGAAGAAATGGTGACAAAAATACCCCTGCACAAAGACACAACTAGTTGCCACCTCGTACAGGGCGTCAGGGCACCACAGATGCCTCACAGCACGAACGCAGCTGTTTCTAAGTCCGTCTGGAACACGTGTCATGGCTTCTTTGTAAACAATATATTTTTTAATGCAGCCCCACAGTCCACTAGAGCTGACAATTCTATACCCAGCAGTAGCATATGTAGGGAGCGTTCAAAAGTTTTTAACACCAAAGTGAGAATTGATTCCTCCCGTTATCCCAGTGCTGGTATCAGTCACGTGAGAGGAGGCAGCGTGTGTACAGAATATTCTTCCAGCTAAACATGGGCCAGAAGTCAAGGGAGGTGGGGCAGGGGAGAAGGCAGGCGATGTGCTTAGAGATTCTGGCTTCTCATTATTAAAGTGCTGTCTGTTCACCTGCTGCGCCAACACCAAAGCGTAGGGCTCGGCCATTGCTCCCGTGAACCGGGACCGTCTGAGCATCTTCTCTTGTCGGGGATGAATCCATCATCCCGAAAGATGTCAGCATCTGCCCAAACCATTTCGTATTAGAATAAGTGGCAGATGGTGGTGTTTTTATATTTAATCAGTTCCACCAAATGCAGTTTCATCTCTTCTAAAACGAAACCATCTGCAGCGTGTAGGTGTACAGCTCTCGCTGAATGCCCGCTGCTGAAACTCTCCTCGAGAGGTAAAGCCTCTCGGCAAAGCTGATGCTGGTTGGCATGAAGCACAGTCAGCCTGGAACTCCTTTAAAATAAGCCCCGTGTTTTTAATAAATACTAGCATTTAGTGACGCTAAATATTTACGGTTGACGTGCCCTTCATCTGAGGTTTGCAAGGAAGGTTCATGTTTCCTGCCCAGCGTAGCTTTCCACCCCGTCTGGAAGCCTCTGGTTCTAAACTGAAAAGACTCTCACGATGAAACTGGTCCTTTTCTCTGCCTGTGAATTGGCTTCACAGCATTTCATCAAAATAATTTGACGTGAGTTCTTCTGGGAGAGGTCAGCCCTGGCTGCCGAAGTGGCCAACTTGCTACACACATCCACACACAAAAACCCAGACACATACACACACACACACACACACGTGCCCACGACACCAGTATGAAACATCCTTGACACATTTGTGTACCCCCACCTGTGTGGGGTCTGACCAGATGTGAAAAATGGAACGCTTATTTTGAAATGCTGGCAGGTGGAACCCCCACCCTTTGGCCACAGAAAGCATGGAGCAATCTTACCACCAACGGTAGCTTTTCCTTTTATTCCTTCTAGAATTGGAAGCTTAATAAGGGTCCAGAGAGCAAGCTCTGTTCCCAGGGTGGGGGAGTGAGGGCTGGGGCACCATGTCCCCAGGATGGAGGAGTCTGCATGTGATTCTGGAGCCTTCAGTCCCACCAGAACACAGGAGGAGAACAGTGAATTTCTCCCCAGACACAGAGTTACTGTGGCATCAGCAGATAAGACATCGTCCAACCTGATGGTGTCATCAGTCCATTATCTTAAACTTTGACCAGCTTCAGCCTCTCGAAGTCCAAGTCCCTTAGCCCGGCACCACTGTTCTTGCAGCCTGGCCCTAGCTGCTCCCCTGTCCCCCCTGCTTCCTGGATTTCCATTCTTCCAAGGGCACCTCAGAGACACTTCCACTGTCCAGCTTTCCCAGCATCTCCTGGAAGGACCCCTTTGTGGGTTCCAGTTGCCCTTTATGTCTGTTTGCAACAGAAGGTCCCGATTACGTGTTGACCCATCTGTCTCCTCACAGCACTCTGCATTCTGCTTTATTCCCCTCCGTATTTATCCCTTTCAACTTCCTACACTAGCCTCACGCAGAGCCAGGAGGTCAGTCAAGGGCTGTGGAATGAATGTGTTGCAGGTTTTTGCTATACTGAAATACCGTATCTGAGGAGAACAGGACAGGGTTTATTATTTTTCCTCCAAATCAACAGAAAAGAAACAAAGTAGATAAAGAATGGTGGAGGAGGCATGAGGTGGCGTGTGAAACAGCATTCCATTCCGTTGATGAAAAGTCAAAATAAACTTAAGACCCCTGTGAAAGGAGCAGACTACATCGTATTCCAAGATCTTGGAAAAAATACGCTTGTAATTAAGCAGCTTCTTATTAGTTATAACTGAGCTGGACATTGAGTAGATATCTCAAACGTAATGTGGTCCAGAAAAATCTATTAGGTAGTAGCCGACCTGCCCGCCCCCTTCCCTGCACAGAGCCCATCACCCAATCCAGCTCCTCCTCTTGCTTTTTCTCGCTCAGGAATCGGCCCCACTGCCAACCAGCTGTTCAGGCAGAAACTTAGGAGCAGCGGGTCCTGGGAGTGGGAGCCCCAGCCCCGCTCGGCCATCCAGCCTCTGCGCACCCCGCCGACTGCACCAGCCCGCGGTCGGCACTCAGTAAGCACCACCAGCTGACCGGTGGATCCTTCCAGCACAGCGGCATTTCGGCTCTCTCTAGAAGAGTGACTTAAATAGGAATATATTGAGACTTTTGGAATGTCCCTCCCTCTGATTCCCTTGGCAGAGACCTTTAACCCATCTCGCCCCACACATGTTGACAACAGTATCCAGTTCAAGATCGTATGGCGGGAGGCTCACCTGAAATTTACCTGAGTAGATGGGATCTCTTTTTCTATTTTCTAAAGACCCTGAGCCTTTAGCCCTGTCCATTCAGCAGACAGACACCTGCTGAGTTGCTGCACTTTGTCCACGATCCCACGCGAGGTGCGCGCGGACAGCAGGGCTCTCGGACAGCTGAGTGGTGAGGAGACAGGCATGGGGACAGAGCAGCCTCCAGCCTGCGGACAGCTCAGAAACGCTCCCGGAAGTGGCACTCAAGTACCAAGGGCACCCGGGCATCTCGGGAAGGAGGCTCGCGCATGGACCACGCGGGAGACGTGAAACCGCTCAGGCCGTATGTCCACGGGCCTGGAAACTGACCATCACGCACGTGGGGAACCGTAGCCTGGGTTCTAAGGCAGGTGCCCCGCAAACCTCCACCACGTGAGCTCTGCGTCTGAGCCCAGGTGGGCCGGCCTGAAGCCCTCAGTGTCCTGACCGTGTTTCCTGTCGATAGGAGTGGCTAGAATCCGTCGCATGCACTGTTTCTGCAGTTGAGGAAACAGGCCTTGGTGGCTTTCACAGACATTTAAGCAGAAATTCAGACGTGAAATGGCTTTGCGACTACAGGGCTGGAAAAGAGGGGGAATGACGTCTGTCTCCAGGGGGAGCGCTTCCTTGACCCCGACAGACTGGGTGTTCTGCAAGGTCACAGAATGTCTCTCTCTTTGTCCTGGATGCCAAGAACTTGGGATGGATGTGATGTGGAAGCGCAGGTCCTCTTGTCACCTTTATGTTCAATGTGTCACCCACCTGCTCTCTTCTCTGTCCCCTTGGAAGTCTGTTTCTACCTGAACCTTGTTAAACTGACTGAGTCACTCCTCTTGTTTGGTTGTTGGCTGGGTGGTGACTTGCCACTTGTGTGTATGTGTGTGTGTGAGTGTGTTGTGTGTATGTGTGTGAGTGTGTTGTGTGTATGTGTGTATGAGTGTGCTTGTGTGTATGTTGTATGTGTGTTGTGCGTGAGTGTTGTGTGTGTTGTGTGTATGTGTGCATTGTGTGTATGTGTGTATGAGTGTGTGTTGTGTGTGTTGTGTATGAGTGTTTTGTGTGTGTTGTGTATGTGTGTGTTGTGTGTGTTGTGTATGTGTGTGTTGTGTGTGAGTGTTGTGTGTGTCTGTTGTGTGTATGTGTGTTGTGTGTGTGTGTGTTGTGTGTATGTGTGTGTGTGTTGTGTGTGTGAGTGTGTTGTGTGTATTAGTGTGTTGTGTGTATGTGTCTCTGTGAGTGTGTTGTGTGTTGTGTGTATGTGTGTGTGAGTGTGTTGTGTGTATGTGTGTGTGTGTTGTGTGTATGTGTGTGTGTGAGTGTGTTGTGTGTGTGAGTGTGTTGTGTGTCTGTGTGTGTGTGAGTGTGTTGTGTGTATGTGTGTCTGAGTGTGTTGTGTGTATGTGTGTGTGTGAGTGTGGTGTGTGTGTGTGTGTGAGTGAGTGTTTGGGGGTAGGTCACCTCAGACGCTTTTGCAGAGGGAGTGATGTAATAAAGCGTAAAGGTTTAAAGCTGATCTCCTTTCACCGGGATATGTTTAACAAGGCAGAGGGAGGAATAAATCCACTGTCCTGATGGTGGCAGTGACTGGGGCTCCTTCGCGCACTGGGAGTCCGTCTTTCCTGACTCCAGATGCCCGTGACTTCCGGGGGGAGGCGGGGGTCTTCTGCACCCACTGAAGGGAAGAGAAGCCAGTCAGTGAGCAAACAAATTCTTTGCTGAAGAAATCCTGAACAGGGGGCTAGAGCTCCCACCTACTCTGAAAACAATTTCGGTCACCCTAAAGAGGGAACAAAATAGGACAGGAGAAATTAGTAAATGCTTAACTGGTAAAATGGGCAAACACTTCTGGGCATAGTTGGAAATTCACAAGGATTATTCTTTCTCTTTGGCAGATGCCAGTCAGTGCTGTCTGCCCAGCATCCCTGCTCCCTGCCTCCTCTGGTAGAAATGAGTTGTACAGTTCCATCCTCTTGGCCACAGGCATGGGAGTGAGGTTGAGAGCCTGCACAGACCGTCCAGATCCTTCCTTGGCATCTGCGACCTGGACACTTGGAGAGAGCAGCTGTGTCATCTCTAAGGCCCCGCTCTGGGACGGTAAGCCCACAGCTGCTGACTAGGGCGTTTCTCACTGCTGAAAGGGAGCTCGTCCGCAGGCCAAGAAAAAGAGAGAAGCTTAGCAATTATTTCCTGAGTTTCTGTCGCCTGCAGCTGAAAGAACCCTGACTAGCATGGTCTGATTTTACAAGGTGAGGCGAGAAGCCCTGACAGGCAAAGTAACTTCCCACAGTCACAGAGAGGAGACCCCGGGCCCCCCTAGAGCTGACCCCAGGGAAATGAGTGACCGAAACCTCTCATGCGTCCCCTCCCAGCCCTCCATCTCTTCTCCTGCCCAGTCTTCCTCCAGAGTCGCAGTGACAGAAAAGACTACATCGCTCCTGGAAACCTCCTAGAAATTCCCCAAACTGAGAAGCCAGCATCCTCGGAGCCCTGCTTCTGGTTGTACATATTAACACACTTCTCGTCCTTTAATAAAGGACTTCAGTGGTGAGATCCTGCATTTATTCAAACAGTGCTTTGTACTTGCCTGGGCCCCTCTCTTGCTGAAACCTCCCCGATGGCTTTGCAAAAATCGCAGCCGACTCCAGTCAGTCCCCTCACGAGGAAAGTGACAATGGGGTGACCTTTCCCCAGGTCCTCTTAGCTGGACGGAGACGAGGCGTCTTGGTTCACACCGCTCTGGGGGAGCCTCGGACTCAACCCCTGGATTACGCATCAGTTAACCCCTGTGACGTGGAGTCGGTCACTCCCTGCCCCAAACCTCTGTTTTCTTCTCTCTTAAAATGGAGAGGACAGTTGTGGGTGTTTCAGGACACAACTGTGAGGAGTCTGTGAAATCGAGTATTCTCAGCACCTCACACAGGTCTCGGTGCATCGCAGGTCCTCGTTGATGTTAATTGCCTCCTCCTTCCGGTCCCGGCTGATTAGGAAAAGACTGTTTCGCACGATGCAGGATCCTACCTGCTTCCCGAGTAAGCTACACAGGATGATCATGCCCTCGCATACATAAATATACATGAGACGGAGGGTGCAGCATTATTAGCATAATGAATATTCTAATTATGGCGCGAACATTAAAGCTGGCACCAAACATTAATCCCCGGGGAATGCCAATTGCCAAGGATGTCATTACCAACCTGTGACCAAGTGTACTGAGAGGACCGAACTTGTGAAATCAAGGAGCCATCACACTTTTCAAAACACAGGAGGAGATCAGTTACAACAGCGCACTAACACACACACACACACACACACACACACATCACAGAGTCCCTTTCCTATGAGCCACTGTGCCATCAGTGCTCTTCTCTTACAATGTTACTGCAGGGACAGGTGAGGTGAGGGCCGTGAATTTAACCAGCACCGCCGATGGAGGCTTTACGCGGACCAGATGCTGGCTGGGACATTTCCCCACATCACCTGTGGCTTGTTTCTCGAACAGCTGGACGAGGTTCTCTTCGTAGCACAGTCCCGTTCTGTGCATGGGACAAAGACAAGTGAAGTGACAAGAACTGTAACCGAAACAAGAGCTAACACTGCCGCTGGGTTTCGGGCGGCGCTTCTGGAACCGTCTGCGTGGGTCATCACTTCCCTTCTGCCCTGTTGCCCACAAAGGCACTGACACTCAGCGAGTCATACGGCGAACGAGCGGTGGAGCCAGGACCCACACCCGGGTCATTGCTCCCAGACGGCAGGTGGAAATGCCGACAAGCGCTTCCCACCTGCGCCGGCTCACACGGGTCCACGTCAGGAAGCTCTGATCAAACCCGGCCCCGTCAGACCCCAGCCTATACCTCGCACACGGTATTTCCAGAGTTCAGGAGTTAATTTGACATAATTTCTTATGGTTCCCTTCAAGAGAATATAGGAAGAGCTGGCTGCAAAACTGAACCCGTGAGCACCGATTTAAGGATTTCTGCTAAGCCAGAGCGCAGTCTTCTCTGGGGCATAAGAGGTCTGTCCCCAGCACAACTGGCATTCAGATTTTGGTCAGTAACTCAGATGGATGTAAAGGCGGTCACGGATTATGTTTAAGGAAGACACAAAGATGGACCGGAGAATGTGCAACAGATCGGGAAGTCAGTCTGCAGGGAAGCTGGCTTTGACGTTGACTCCACCCCTGCCAGGTACCGAGCCAGCTGCGTTACCCTGTTACAGCCCCTGAGATAAAACTGCGGGTGAAGAGAGACAAAGGCAGACTCTGCAGTGGGTTAAAGAAATCAGGGTGAGGAGGGAGTCACACGGCCTCATCGTGGCTCCTGGGGAAAGTCTGGGAGATCAGTTCACTGCAAACGAAGGCTGTTAGGAGCACATTTCTCCTTCCAGTCCGTCTGGGAAGTCATAGGTGTCAGACAGCCACTGATGCTCAGGTGGCCCTGAAGCTAGGGGCCATGGAAGGAGGAAAGCCAAAAGATCCAAACATCAGGGTCTTCCTGGCGACCTTCTGCCAGAAAACCACCCCCTTTCTTCTCAAAGGATCCAGGGCTGGGAGCAGGTGAGCTCTGGGACTGCGGAGGGAGGCAGAGACCCACCCTGGGGAAGCAGGTGTCCCCTCACCTAAGGGGAAGCCAGAGAAGGTGATGGATGGATGGGGTCTCAGTGGGATCTCGCTGGCCCAAGCGTAGAAAATCAATGTCAGGCGAGCAGAATTGAAGGCAGAGAGACAAGCAGGTGATTTGAATAGGAAATCCAAACTAGCAGATAAAAATAAACTTATTTATAGGCAGAAAGAGACTCGCAGACATAGAGAGTACACCATGGTTACCCGGGGGGAAGGCAGGAGGGATAAATTAGGAGTTTGGGATCAGCAGATACACACATTCACTCATGTGTCATTATTCAGCCAATGCACTTGATTGACAGGTGACAGGTGACCTGCCTCCAGCTCCAGGACAGAGCACGTGGTCCAGGCTTAGACACAGCACCTTGCTTGGTACAGAGACAGACAGAGAGGATTGAAATTAAGCCTGGATGTTTGCTGGAGCCTTCTGGAAAGAGGGCCCGACCTTAAGCCAGACCCATGTGGATGTAAGTGCAGAGATATGTGGTGATGGCCTGAAGCAAAACTCAGACAAAACCGGAGACACATGCAGAGCTGAGGCCTCAGGTCACCTCACCAGCCTGGAGGTGACCCGAACTCCCAGGTCATTTCCGTTAAGCCCTTCCCCCATCCTCTCACGCCTGCTTTGAGGAGGCGTTCTGTCCTAGCCCTGGAAGAATCCTGACTAACAGATCACCCCCGAGGCTCCGGTCACCGTCACCGTCCCCGCCTCCACAGATCCTCTCGCCCCTGGGAAGGGCGGCGAGCACCCAGCAGCCTCACTTCTGCGGGGTAGAAGATGTGCTACTTCGCATTTGTCTCTGATGCCTTCTTGGCTGCATCCAGGGCACCTGGGTCAGACAAGTGTCTCATTCTACCTTCTCCTGGGATTCCCGCAGCCTGACTCGGTGAGGGTAATAAACGCTCAATAAATAGGACTTTCCGGGTGCTTACAGCCTAGCATAACTTTAGATGCTCTGCCTTCTTTTTCAATAGAATCTTTTCCCCAAAACAACTCCTGTTCATTCCCCGGCCTTGGAAAGGCAGCATTCCTCAAAGTAGCCCTAATCATTCTCTTGAGCACTTACTACGTGCTGGGCATCGGTGCCGTGTACAGGCGAGGTGACACAGGATCGGTGTGACAAGGAGCCCACCTAGTTGAGGGGAACAGGTTACAGACACACACCCCGTGGAGTGAGAAAGGTCAGGGCAGAGGACCCGGGTGCTGCAGGGCCCCAAGGAGGAAGCACCAGCTCCACCATTTTGAACCATCTCACCTCTCGGCCCCCTGTGCTGTGCTGGAGGGTAAAGACGTGTGAACAGACAGTGAAATCCAAGGACCGTTTTATCAGAGAACAAATACTGAAATCCATCAGTCATGGCCTCCAAGGAAACACTGAGACGTGAAGTAAATCTAAAGATACAAGAAAAAGTACACACTCCTATTGCACCATAAATAAATAGGTTTGACAAACGTTCCCAGAGTTGGCAGCTTGTTACCAGAGGCCACGAACTTGTGGCTCCACACATTTTCTTATTCTTTTTCTTTATTGAAGTGTGGCCGGTTTACAATGCTGTGTCAGTCTCTGGTGTACTGCATCATGTCTCAGTCACACAGATGCATGCATACGTTCGTTTTCATATTTTTTTCATTGTAGGTTACTGCAAGGTAGTGAATAGAGCTCTGCAGTAGAAACCTGTTGTTTATCAATCTTCTAGACGGTAGTTAGTATCTGCAAATCTCAAACTCCCGATTTATGCCTTCCCACCCCCTACCCCCACCCCAGGAACCCTTCTCTATGTCTGTGAGTCTCACGTTTTCATTTGAAAACTGATATATGCAAGAGAAGATGGTAGCACTGTATGTTCAGAAGACTATAGCTGTGACCCCAAAAGTGTGTCATCTCAGCCCCCTAGTTCCCCAGGTTCAAGCAATCAGTCCCAGTATGCTCGCTCCCCTCCCTGAAATCCCATAGCAAATTCATTCAGCGCATCCTAAAGAAACACCCACATCCCCTGCACATGCCAAGCAACCTGCTTGGCGCTAACAGTTCAGCATGTTTGTTCTCAGGACTTAGATCTGGTGGCAGGTCAAACCGAGAGGCGTGTATGGATCACTTGCTAAGCAGCGTGACCACACTTACCATGGGTCTAGAAGGCTGTCACAGCGTTGTCAGATCCGGCACTGTTTTGTTGTGTATTTACAATATCTGCCTGGTAACACCACGGCCCCTACTTTGGGGAAGGAGTCAGCTGTACTTTTCAGGGTCCCCCAGCCACTCTCAGGCTGGGTGGTGAGGGTCAGACTGGTAAGCAGCTGGAGTCCCCAAGGGGACGGACCTGATACAGGCCAGTTAGAACCAGAGCAGCTTCTCCAGAAAGCCAGAGGAAAACAGGACACTGAAGTTTTCTTCTGGTTTCTCTGATCTGGGGGACGAAAGGCTGAAGTCACCGGGACCCACCGTGTGGAGGACCTGCAGCAGAGCACAAGGCCACCTGCTGGCAGAGGCCAGGTCCCGATGACTGCTGGCACCCATTTTCCCAGCTCTAGTCACGTGAGCCGGGTGACCCAACCCTTAACTTTTCAATTGTGTGAATCAGTAAATTCCCTTCTTGGCTTAAACTGCAGAAGCGAACGTGTGTTGCCATCAAAGCATCTACATTAACAATGCGCTGAATGCACTTGACTCTGAGGTAATTAATCGACTAGAGCAAGAGCCATGTATCTTTCCCTGTGTCCTCCACACCTCGCACCGTGCTCCCCAGCAGACCACTCAGTCCACACTCACCCTCACTGAGGGCAGACTCCACAGGTCGTGACCTCGAAGGGTCATTCACACGCTGTTCCCAGGCAGGATCCACACCTCTGCTCAAAGCGTTCCGGCAAAGGGGCCAACGACTGGGCCGGGAGAGCCCCGGATGGAGCTGTTCCTCAGCCTGATGAGTTCTCCCAAGTGCCAGCAGGCTCTGGGGAGCTAAGTTCTGATAAAACTTGCAGAAGGATGAAAGCAGATGGTAATTTACTAATAACCATGATAGCTGCCAGTCATCAAACAGCTACCATGAGACAGAATCTCAGCTACACACTGACACATCTCATCTCTGTTTCCTCTCATGAGCTCAGGAATGAAAAAAATCCCACATCCACCTTCACTTTCATGGAGGGTCATGACAGCCAAGGACGGCTTTCCAAGCAGATGCCAGCTGTGCATGCAGCCTAAGCTCCGGGGCCCATCACTGCAAGCGTCTAGGAGGAGAGCGTGCAGAGGGACCAGCACCTCCAGCCCCTCTCTGGAACCATGCAGCTCAGCCCCAGCCGGAAGGTCTCCCTCTCCGCCCTGGAGATGGTCATGGGGATGGACAGAGAGAGACCTCAGGCTGCAGCCTTGTGGCCACACTGGCCAGCCCACGGCAGCAAGCTGGCCCCGACTGGGTGTCCCGGCCCTGGGTCTGACCGCCAGGGACGATGTGGACAGCAGCTGTCTGCCCTACTGGCCCTGTTCCATGCTTGGTGACCAGAGGTGCAAGGACCTGGCTGAGCGGGACCAACTGCCAAGGTGGGAGTGCACTAGCTCAAGCCTCGAGGGAGATGAAGGCTGCCGGTCTCCTAGCTCTGCCGAAGCCACTCCTCCCTCCTCCCCGCCCCCAAGGTATCATCACCGGCTCGGAGTCTCACCGTGGACAGAGTCCTCCCAAAATGGCCAATAAGGTGAAACAAGCATCCACTGGCCACAGCATAAGACTGAATCCTCTTTCTACTCACTCAACAGAAAATCATTTTATAAAACTTTTGTCATATGAAGAAGCAATCAAGAAACACACAGCCAAAACACCTAGGGAAGAAAGGGACCACGGAGGTGTATTGGGCAGGTAACTAATACCATCACGCTATTCTGAACCTTTGTCGTGACTGTGGTCATCGTGACCATCAAGGTGGCCAGGTGGCCCACTGGGAGGCTATGAAAGCCGAGACGGTCTCCTCACCATCCTTTCTGTGTAGGAGCCGCCTGTGCATGAGAGACAAGACCGACCTCCCACCTTTATGCCTACGCTCGCCCCAAACCGGCTTCTACCTGGCTCAGGTAACCACGTCACTGCACCTGGACCTCACGCATCCTGCTCTCTGCTGCCAAGCACAATGACGGCTAAACAGTGAAGCTGTGAAAGCTTTTTAATGATTTAAAAGACACTAAGAAAGAGATCATGGAGATTCACCAAATATTGGCACCCACGGTCATCCTGTAGTTTTGAAACACAAGAAACAAATATTTATTTTTAAGCAGAAAGTCTGTTTTAAAAAAAATACAGCATTGACTAACTGCAAGCACTCCCCAGGGACTTGGAAATCAGTAACATATGACCTCTCTCTTTTTTTTTCCCCCTTCACTAAAGAAATTCAGTAATCATGTCACTGCTAATGCGAACTACTGAGGATAGTATCCAGCCTCGAAATTCAATCAAGAGCCACTGAAAGTCACCTGCTCCCCTCTGGAAGGTCTATTACGTTTCTTCCTCCATCACGAGCAGAAGCGTAAACATGAGAGAAAAAATGTGTCGAGGGCACAATTATGGGGGGTGCTCTTCCAGGTTCTTCTGTTAAGCAAATTACAGAAATGATTTTTCATCCAAGGGTTGAGATTAATGTAATAAACCATAATCAAATACGATGTGGAGAAATCAGATACACTGATGTTAAATAAACACACTAAGCAAACTTTCACTTACCGAAGAACAAAGGAGTGAAAGGACAATGAGGGAAGGTTACATAACTTCTCTGTTAAACATGGGTGAAGACACGCCCACGCCGTGCCTTACAAAAGGCCACGGACTCACTTACGTATATGTGACTGTTCATGTTGAAACATTAAAAATACTGTGGATACTCAGCATTGCTCTATAGTTTATGGAATCATATTAAACTGTTGTACTTTCTGATCGTGCTAACTTTAATTTTGAATAATCACATCAATCTACCCAAAGAGCCTAACTTCATAAACTACCCGTGGAGAAGATTCCTGAAATTTTTATCACTAAGAATATGACATATTTAGCACCACCTGATGGTACAAAAGAGAGAGGAGAATGGGCCTTAATATTTGAATCATGCAAAGAAAAATTATAATTTTTATATAAATGTATATGTTTTACAACACAGAGCCCTTTAAGGGTTTCAGCATGTGGCATAAATTTTCCTAGAAATTGAAAATTTTTAAGAGATTTTCACGTAAAATCTACCAAAATTATATTTATATAGAATATAAACTATAACTACCTGAGTATAAAAATTCACAAATCCCCTCATTATTTCTCCAAATAAAACAATTTCATTTGATCATCTAAGTTAAATGTATAAATGATATAAAATTATGTATTTAACAAAAATTCTTGAATTGCTAAGAAATATATGCCAAGAGAGAATACTAAATATTACACATGTTGCAGTAACAAAAGCTTTCCAAAATTTGAATTTCTCTATACTTAAACACAAATATTTTTAAAACAGGATGGAAAGCTCCAGTTTTAATACAGAGAAATAAAGAAGATATTTCAACCCTCTTGCAAAATCCACCTGTAGGTTTTCACAAAACTCAGATTCATAGGCAACGCCAAACCATGCTGGATAAGGAATGAAAGTGAAATGTAGTGATGGTCAAACAAGAGAGGGGACTCCATGGCTGCGGACTTTAGACAAGGCTGAGAGGATAAAGTGGCAGATGTCAAGGGTCAAACTGACCCCCTTTCTTGGGGAGAGCAGGCAGAGGTGGGAAGTGGGAAGTTCCCATGGACTGATTTTGGAACAAAAGGAGAGCAGGATGTGGTGGGCTGGACAGGAAATCAGTCAGACCCACCATGTATGCAGGAAGCCATCTGTCAATGAGGCAGGAAGCAGAAGAGAAACTCAGCATGATGGGCAGAGTGGCTCCGGAACATTTCAGACAATTTTGAAAGTAAAGGCTGGAAAGAATGCTCTCGGAGGCCCTGTGTCCTCTAAAGAGCTCCTGCTGAGTCTCCTACCCTCCACTCTGTCACTTTGGAATGAGCTAGACCAGAAGGAATTTGCCCCCTTCAGATATAACAAATGACCAAATAGGATCCAGCACCTCGATCTATTAAAAAAAAAAAAAAAATACTGCATGACAAGGAAGTAAAGATCAAGTAAAACAAATAAAAGACAAACACTGACCAGAGAAATGTGGCAAAGAGGAAGCTGAAAATTGTGATCAATGGCATTGTCAACGTGTATTTTAAAAAACTAGAAAGCAATCTCCTTGCCAAAACATGACCTCAAAGCAGATACAGGTGCTCAGGGAATCCATGGTTTTACAACAACAGGAGATAAAACAGGTTGATAGAGCTCAGAAAAGATGTGGGAGAGAAAAATGAAGCCATCACAGAAATGAAGGCCACATTGACAGCAGTTCTGAAAAGTAAAGAAACTGCTGGAAATCCAGCCAAAGACACAGCCACCAAAAGGCTGAGAAGCACAATCAAAATAAAATTTAAATAATCGAAGGATCAGGAAGGACTAGGGAGAAAATGAAAGATAAGGAAGATAAACCAAGAGACCCAACATATGTCTAACTGGTACCCCCCCCCCCCGGATGGAGTCAGGCAAAATGCATAGATTTAAATAGATATTTTATTTCCAGAAATAAAAAGTTTTATTACACAGAACCAAAAGACATGTCCAAGGAAAAACTGATGGGGTCAACGGACACATTGAAGAAATAGAAGCATAGGTACATTCTACAAAGCAGTATAAAAACCAAGAGCACAAAAATGCAAAACTCAGACATTACTGAAAGATGTATACACAGACCAAACTAATCAGACCACACAAAAACCAAGTAATTCCCAAAAGCAGAGATAATGAAACTAAATCCCTTGATCACAATGAACAAACTAGAAATTAACAGTGAAACTTAAACACACCAAAAAAAAATTCCTCACCACTAGGAGACAAACAGTTTCAATTCATGGTCAAAGAAGAAACCAAAACTGGAATTTTACTATAACTGGAAAGCTGCAATAATTTAAAAAGCTGTGTAGCAGGGCTCATGGTTACATGTACAGCAGGGCTGAGAGAAAAAGGCGTGGCATGGTTTGCAGACATTAGTAAACAGAAAAAGACAAAAATACAGAATGGCTCATCCAGTGAAAGATGATTGAAAACAGATAAGAAAATAAAGCCGAGAATAAAAGGAGGAAGGAATTAATAAGCATAAAACGTGAAATTAATTAATTAGGAAACTGAAAAACAATAGTAGTGATAAATCCAAGAGCTTACATAAATAAATAAGCTATGAATGAGCCTAATTTTAACAAATTAGAAAGCACAAGTAGGCACTGTAAGAAATGATCAGGGGAGAAATTCTAGGAATCATACAAGACCACTTATCTTTGTGGCTTTAACTAAGAATTGAAGTTGAAATATTATTTTCTGGAAAATATAAATTACCAAAATGCACATCAAAAAAAATTAAGAATCCAAAGTGACTCCATTACTCCAGAGGAAACAGAACTGTTAAAGAGCTGGGACCCCCCAGGAGCAGTGAGCCCAGACGGTTTGACACGAGAAGTCTGGCAAACCCTTAAGAAACAGGTCAGCTCCAGTGTTCGTTCAGACTATTCTAGATCACGGGAAAGTAAGGGAGGCTGGCAATCCTTTTGTTTTTCCTTCAAGCTAGCATAACGCTGATTGAAAACAGCAACACTAACAACAAAGAAGACATGAAAGCTCTCATTTATGAATACCAGTTCAAAATTCTTGACAAAATATTAAAAGAAAAATGTACAACAACCAAGTAACATTAAACTCAAATGCAAGAATGGTTAAAATTTATTGTCAATCATTGTAAACCATCATATGACTATATCAAAAGGAAAAAAACTCAAATGATCGTCTCCATATGTGATAAAGAAGCATTTTATATGCATTACTAGCCATTTTTAATAAATATTCTTAAGTATACGGAAAAGTGGGTGATTCCTCAATATGACATAAAAATATAATATCTATCAAAAGAACGTCAACCAAGTCTGTCTGTGTGCATATTCAGTTTACATGTGTGTCAACCCAAAAGTGAGCAACGTGTTTAGGAGAGAAAATCCAGTAACTTCCAATTCAGCCAAGGAAAAGGAAGGAACGTCCACCAGCACAGCTAGGGACATCGTTCTAGCAAGAGAAGCCCATCTGGTTTGATAAAAGGAATAGAAATGAAGTGTGCAAATGAGAAAGAGGAGTTCAGATTTTATGACCTCTAACTTAGAAAATAAAAGGGAATCGTTCAAAAACTGTCACAAACAATAAGAAAAAAATTATAAGATGCAAATTTTATGTAGAGAAATCATTGCTTTTAAAAATAACGACTAGTTTGATGAGATTCAATGTACCCCCGTGCACCAAGTTCATGCTGAACTCCAGCTTTCAAGCTTGAGTAAAATTAGCAGAGTTCTGAACTATTTATACATAGTAAGTTACCATTTGTGCCTCACTCCCTCCCAGAAATAAACTGTGTAGACACGATGGCCTCTAGACGCAGAGACTGTCTCCAGCAGGTCACACAAGACCTCACTGTGTTTGCCTCTGAGGAAGGGGCTTTGGGGAGTAGGAATCCGCAATGGGAGGGAGGCTCACTTCCATGGCATTCTAGAGGTAGCTTTGAATGTTGTATCATATGCATGTAAGAACCATCCAAAATATAAATAACATCTATTTTTATCGATAGGAGAGTGACGGATTCTTTTTGGCAGTGTTTTTCATTTCACGGTCAGTGCTTAAGGCTTCTTATCTCTGGAGCCTTAAAAGTCTCATAAAATTCTGGATCTCAAAACTTATACCTCAGTAACTGTAGGAAAAAAGCAGTAACTGTCCTGTCCTTCTCTTACAACAACACTTAAGGTTGTTTTAAATTGAAAAACAGAGCGCCATCTATTTCTATATTATTTTTGACCATAAAACATATTAGCATCATTATAGCGTGATGGTCTCATCCATTTCAGAGTATTTTGCCTTGTTCAGAGCAGAGGCGGGTAGTCTGCATGTTACCCGGTGGCCAGGTGGCTGGGACTCAAAGCCCACCCTGGTGTGCACCAGCTGAGGACCCGGGGCAAGTCTGCAACCTCACATCTCAGATGCCCCGTCTGTACAATGGTGATCACAGTTTCCTGTGGTGAGAATTGCATGAGTTAATTCTTATAAAACATTAAGAGTGACTAGCCCACAGTGAGTGGGAGAGAAGTGCCCTATGATTATTTCTCAGATTTGGGGTCTCAGTTCGGTTCTTGTGAGAAGCGAGTGCCTTCAGGGGCTGCCCGCGGAGGAAGGGTTAGCCGGGGGGTTGGGGGGCGCGTGGACCGCCTGAGTCTTTCGGTCCTAATTCCCTGTTTGTGGTTTCTTCGTGTGGGAAAGTAAGAAGACTGAAAAGCCAGAAACCTGTGTTCTCCTTCTGAGTTTGGCCTAAAGGGAACCCACAGCTTACAAGCTTCTCTTATTTTAAATGCTCACTCTCAAAAATCGACACCACTGCTTTCTTCCATTGGGTCAAGGGGGGCAGAAAATCACAGCAAAACCGTCTGTCCCCTTAGGAGAACCATCCTGATTTATACAGAGAAAAAGTGGCTGTTATCAGCAGAGTAAACTTTCTTAGGAAAAATCTCACCCTTATCTCCACGAAGGCCCGCGAAGGCCAGCTACGGTGACATTTTATTCTACTGCTATTAACTGCTCAGCGATAAAAGAAGATGAAGGAAATAAACACCGAAGAGGTCGACTGACTCTTCCACAAACATGTACGGAGGCCCTCTTCTGCGCCGGGAGGTGGTGCTCACGGTTGTGCGCACAGAAAAGATGCCAGAAGTTATGCTTCTGAGCAATTCACACTTCACTGCCTCCCCAAATGTGCCAAGAACCGACGCTTTAAGTTTAAAGAGGGTTTGATTTTGTATCATATCTGTGTTTTAGAAAATACACCTTACCCAGATCTTTTCTGTACAAATCCTAGCATCCATCTGTACAACCAAAACACCTTCCCTCACTTTTTGCCTAGAGGCCACATCTCTCAAAAGTGGGTCAAGTCCCCTAGCCCGGCGCTGTCCCCTCCCCGCAGGACCTGGTCTCCTTGTGGTGGCCCCGGACGCGTCCATTACAACACCATTACAACAGCCCTTCTCCCCCAGGGGCCGGAGCCCTCATCACTGTGTTCTCAGCAAGTACAGTGCACTTTGTAAATGGTAGCTGGAGGAACGAGCAGTTCCAGAATCTTTCTGGCTTCCTCTTTACTCAGCTCAACCTCAGTTCCCCTCTGGGATTTGTACCGCACGGTCTCTGTCTTAGCTGGAATCCACTGGTGACATGGCCTGGTTCCCCCTGCCAGCAATTACCACGATCGAGAAATCAGCAGGTCACTGTGAGGCCACATTGCCCTCTAATAGACACCCGTGATTTTCCAAAATTGTATTAAAAACAGAGCATTTGTAGTCAATAAAAAGATTTTCTTTAAGAGCAAAAAGAATAAAAATCTCCAAGAACATCAGACTCTGGCGCCCTGGTTTACAGATGAAGTTCTTTGTCAGAAACCTTCCTGTCAGTGAACGGGTAGGAATTCCCTTCTGTCCTGGAAAGAACAATCTCCCAAGTCAACCTGAAACCCTGGTGTGAAAACACATGCAGGTGCGGCAGAACGAGTTTGCAGACTGCCCTTCCCCCGCCCCCCCCCCCCCAATGCCATCACCACACTGAAAAGCCTCTGCTAAGACACAGGCGGTGCTCAGGAGGTGCCAGTCGGGTGGTGCGAGCCTCCCCTTTACGGTTCTCTAAGTCGTTTGCATCTCTTTCCTTCTGCCTGTTTTTGGCCACTTTTCTGTTCTCTTGATCATTTCAGTACTGGCAGGAGGCAGCGAGAAGCACAAAGAGGTGATATTATTATGTCCCCCTTTTTTTTTCTAGTGGTATTTATGATAAAAGGCTTCAGGGGAAAGGGAGCTACATTTCTGAGCTGAAATGAGGGCTCTGAATATCCCCAGGGTTTTGATGATCCATGAAAGGGCTCGCCCCTATCTCCAGAGACATTTGATTCTAGCCAACAAGGACAGCCCAGAATCCTTTATTTCCCAAAGTGCTAGGCGTTTTGTGAAATACAAGAGGACCAAAGTTAGAGCCTCATCTCTCGAAGGAAACAAGGTGTGAGATAATTATGAACCATTAAGACAGGAGACAGGACCAAACGTCCCGATCGCTAGAACAAGTGTATCACAGAAACGCCGAGAGCAGGCTGCAGGTTCCTGAGCCAGATCTTTTTTTCTCATCCCCAGAAACATCGGGGCTGATGAGAATCAGCCTGGAGTCTTGACTTTCCCCCTTCCCGATGCAGGGAACACCTGGGACAGCAACAAAGCAAGGTGCAAAAACGGTGGTGACAATAAAGACAGCCCAAGGTTTGCTCCTAACGATTCTCTGAGACCCCTGGGTGTCAGGTCAGCACCAGAATGAATGAATCCCTCAGGTCCCAGATCTGAAGCCCCTGACCTGGGACCCATCAAGCCATCCCCCGGAGACCTGGAGGCCCCCAACAGTCACCCTCTGGTCTCTGCCCTCCAAAGAACTCCACGTAGGGCACTTGGCCAGAGTGGAAACTTGGTTCAAGTTTGAAATTGAATTCTATGATGTTCGTAGATCGTAATACAGCGCAATTTTTCCTTGTTCTCTTTGCACGTAAGCTGACCTGCTGCACTGAAGCTATTACTTAAAACAAAGGCGGATGATTTATAGCCAGACTCTCCCTCATAAATCACACCCGCAGCGTGGCGCTGGGGCCCCCAGGCGAGGCGGCACTTGCCTTTTATAAATGCCTGGGGTGAGCGCCGACGGGGAGACTGCCGCCCGCGGCCCCGGCCCCCGCCCCCCCGTCCGCCCCACGTTCACCCTGTCCTGGCTCGTGACATCTGCAGGGACTTCAGACCCGGTTTTGCAGGCCTGCCACTTGGGTTCTGTTCTGTTTTTTTATTTTTCAAATGAAGAAATGTCAAAATTAAAATCTATGGCTCCGCTGCCTGGACTTTGCCAGCCACAGAAATACAGCCGTGCCACTTGTCCCCCGCCTGCAGTCACAGCTCCTTCCTGTCGCCCTCCTGGGACAGGGATGGAGGCAGAAGTCTGGACTTCACAGGAGCTGGAGCACCGGGGGCAGGAGGCGCTCTCGTTTGGCAGAGGAAGCTGGTGGAAACCCACAAAAGCCCCCTCTCCCCGAAATGCCCTGTGAGGGGCTGGGTGAGAGACACTCTCAGTCGTTGTCATGACTCCTGCTTCCGCCCAGCGCCGGCGGGGTCTCCGGGAAGCCAGGCGGAAGACTGTCCGGGAAGTAAGGATGCGGCTGCAATGCCTGGGAGAGCGGCTCAGATGCAGGGCAGCCCCTGCCAGAACCGCCTGGCGGAGGATGTGGCGTCGGGGGAGAAAAGGGTGACACTGTGTTCTCATAGCCCAGGGTAGTGACAGCAGGTCCCTGCATCCAGATCTGAAAATATACTTATCTTTCGGGAAGGCCTGAGGACACACAGCAAGCTGGAGCTCTGAGATCCCGCAAGAACCCACCTGCACTGCCTTCTTGCAGATGCTACGGTGGGAGGGGTGGGCTACCTGTGGGCTTCTCCCTCCTGATGAGGGGGTGGGGACCCCCCACCTCGGCCACCACTGAGCCCTGTCCCTTAGGCAAGAGGTCTAACCTCCTTAGGCCTTGTTTTATCAGGCGTATGGGTTCTGTTTTAACTGCCTCCTAACTCTAAAGTTGAAATATTCTGATGTTTATGTGGTCAAGGAAGATGGATGTTATTAGACCAGTGTTGCCCAGAGAACGTTCCAGAAAACCAGCTAAGGGTGGTGTAGACCAAAATCCTTGGGAAGTGCTAGGTTTCCTTACAAAAGGCCTTCTCAGAAGCTTTTTCAGGTCTCCCCCTTTGATTATTTTATAGGGATTTTTCTTTTAACTTACAAAGAATGACATCATCATTACATAAACAAACAACATGAGGGTTTAGAAAATAAATATTAATAATCTCATCTTCTCTACTCCAACCCCGCCCCCAAAAGGTTTGGTAGGTCTCCACATCCTCTAGAACTTTCATAGATCATGACTCTTGGAGGGGGCAGAGCAAGAAAAGCGTCCCTAGATTGTTGGACCCCAGCACCCTTTTCCACGGAGCACCGCACAGGGCAGCATCCTGTGGGAATACAGCTCTGTTCCACATATGAAGGGAGATTTTGAACGAGGGTGCAGATCCGCTTGTGATGGAATAGAATTCTTTCCCCTAATTTACAAGTTGGCCAACAGATATAATGCTGTTCGGCTTCCAGACCACAGGATTCTTTCATTCTTAGTAAGATTTGGGGGAATCTTTTAAATCACCTACCTGCCTTCTCTGGAGGAGGCTCTCAGAACTGGCTTGAAGGGGTCCTGTCCACTTGGGCTGTCACCTCACCTGTGTCCTCGGGGTCTTCCTGCATTAGGGTGAAGATGGTGTGATGCCAAACTATCTCTGCCCCTGAACCAAGAGGCTTGAAAAAGATGACACTTTTATCTTTATACCCCCTGTTCCTAGAGCAGCCCTGATTCATAGCACATCCTTGGTCATCCTTGGCTGGACTTGTGGATGAAAAGAATATGACTGGGAACACTGGAGCCCTGGAGGGCTGGGCGACCCACCCCAGGTCAGGTCATGGTGGGACTCCCTGGGCTCCAGCTTACACACGCCAGCCGTGCTTTCATGGAGTGAACAAGTCCTAACAGAAGGATGACATGCAGGTGGAGACGCCAAAACCAAAACCAAAACTAAAATCCAAACAATCATAATGACAAAAATCTTTGCAATAAAATCCAGGAAAAAAAATTTTAAGTGATCCCCAGAACTGTACTCTGAGCCAAACTACAGAGCACCTGCCTTGACTCACCCTCCTCAGACACGCATGTTTATGTCATCTACACACAGATCTGCAGAGAGAAGGCACGTAGCTCATAAGGTTCAAGTGCATTTCAAGATGCACTCAGTACTTGGCAGTAACACAAAGGCTGTTCTTGTGAAGTGTCTATGGAGAAAATTGCCAAAATTCAAGACTAAATTCACAGACAAAAATTCTTGGTGTCAGGGCCTCATTCCAGATATAACACAAACTCTGCACAGTTGAGTGTCCAGTCAGTGCAAACCAGGCTAATGTATACAGCAAGATCATTTGTAAACTTCAGCTGAATTAAAGCCATGTTCACACTTTACAGGATGCTGTGGGGTGGGCCCTCTGGGAAGGATTTACACGTCACTCCACTGCACGGGGAGCAGCCCATGGAGACGGCAGGCAAGAGTGTATCTTATCAGCTTTACTGGGTTCATCCAATAGCAACGGGTTCATCCTTCTTGACTGTCCATTTTTATGTTTGGTTGTTTGTTTGATTCAGGCAATATTTTTAGGCTAAAAAAAAGAAAGATGTTTAATTACAAAGGTCTTCTATAGTCAAAATATTCTACAAATTTTTAAATTTATCTCACCTCTTTTTTCTAATTATTTTAAGGAGTCTGTAATTAATATGCATCATAGGAAGACTTTGCATCTTCCTGAGGGAGAAAAGTAATAATAATTGTGTAAAAGACAGGCTGCCAATGCAACGATTAGCAAAGGAAAACAGGCAAAATTCAAGGACACATGAACCTAAGTTGCAGCCTGTTTTCATAGAATACTTTTCATTGCATTTTCCCACCCATCATAGAAATTTACTGTTAGAGAATTTCCTCCTTGAAGGATAGGAGCTAAGCCCTGCGTTTAGAAGAGGACTGAAGAGCTTTGCTATCATTCTTGGGGTTTTTTGTTGTTGTTCATTAAGAGCCACTGACTTACAGAAATACGTATTAAAAGCTATAAACATGTTTGAATCAATTCCTTTGGGTTGGATTTGCAGAGCTTTTTAGAGATAAAAATTATAATAATTGGACTTATTGCCTTTATTTTTTGTTTGCTTTGGGGGGTGAGGGAAAGTAATTAGGCTTAATTATTTATTTCTTTTTAGAGGAGGGGCCGTGGATTGAACCCAGGACCCTGTGCACGCTGAGCACGCGCTCTACCACTGAGATATACCCTCCCCTCCGGACTCATTGCCTTTAAAATGAAGAATGGGGCACATGAAATGATTTCAGTAGAAGGTGCAAACTGTAGGCAAGCCTGTGTGCTATGCCTGGTCCACTGTAGATGAGGAGGGAAGAAAGGGGGAAATAGACGAAAAAGCAATGAGAAAAAGAGAGGAGGAGGGGATGGGCGCAGGAAAGAGGGGGAGGAAATATAAACTCAGGGGCCAGACGAAACCAGCAAGTCCAACAGCAGTGGAGAAGGAAGGCCTCCTTGAGACGGTGACGTTTGCCCCAAGACCAGAGTCTTGAGAAGGAACGTTCTCAGCAGATGACACAGCAAACAAGGGCCTCACAGCAGAAATGAGCCTGGCCTAGTCGAGTGGCTGGAACACACAGATAAAAAGTCAGAGGCTCAGACGGCAGGCAGATCACGTAGACCTTCTGAGACCTGGGGAGGTGGGGGAGGGTGAGTTTAGATTTTTATTAAAAATGCAATAAAAGTCCATTGAAATATTTCAAGCAGAGGGGTGATATGCTCTGCTATATAGTTTTTAAAAGGTCATCTGGCTGTTTGGGGGGAGAGGAATTCAGATGGGAAAGAATGGATGCAGAAAGTTCAGCTCAGGATGAAGAGGCAATAACCGTTACGCGAAAAAGAGCTGATGCTGGTCTGGCCCAGGGCACTAACTCTGAAAATGATGGGGAGGGTGGGATTGGAAAGACACTTTGGAAGTGAAGCTTTAGACTTGTTGTTAGATTTGATGTGAGGGGGGAAGGAAACAGACAACCCAAGAAGAACCCGGGGTTTTGGGACTAAGTAACTGGGTGGGTGGTGGTGTCGTTCATGCGAACGAGCAAGACTAGAAGACAGGTCTGAGGAGTGGAAAAGCTGATCACGCGCTGGGTTTTGGCGAGTTAATTCTGAAATGACCATGAGACAGCCAAGGGGAGCTGCGGTGCCGATCATCAGGTACGTGAACCTGAAACCCCTTGGCAGGATCTGAAAGAGGTGGACTTGTTCCCCGCCACCACGCACCGGCTCGTTCAGTCTGATAAGGTGAGGTACACAGAGAAAATATCCCCACTTTCCAGGGGGAACACGGAGCCTCAGAGAGATCGAGTTGGTGCTAATAAAGGTAAATCACTGAGGGCAGAATCGCCTCCTCCACATCCAGTGCCCTTTCCCCCACGCTGCACGGACACTGAGGAACACACTGGCCATAAGGAGAGAGTGGCTAAGCGTCGTCTGAGATTAGCCTATCAGAAATTTACTATTTTGATTATACAGCTGTTGATTTAAAGTTTAGGTGCCAAAGCCGATAACCACCTTTGTTAAGCTATACTAGCAGATGTCCATCACCCCTTTTCTGAACTTAAAACCAGTCAAGTGCCTATAAAATTGTCTAAGACTTGGAAATGGACCCAAAAAAGATTTCTGGTGTCTTGTCTAGTTCAACATTTAGATTTTCTCCAGTTTTTATTGTTTTTGAGGCATTTTACGATAGTTGTAGAACTAGAAATAGTTGTAAGAAACTAATAGGATATCAAATGATTCTTTTCCGTAGAAATTCAAATTGTGTTTAGTGGTGATGGCAATTGATTACTGCTCTGTGGATTTTGGTCAATTTTGCATCTATTTGTAAAATCACCAGTGTTCCTGATTGCCTCTGTGTGTGTTTTGAATTCTCTTTGAAGCGGTTGTAACATTTAACTGGTTCCTCCACTAACTGATGAGTTAAATAAAATCTCTGACAGGCATTCATTTGTGTGTGTCTAAGAATCAAGATTTTAACCCTTTAAAAAATTGTTCCTTTAACATAGGACTACTTTTAATCCCAACAGTTATTTTTAAAGGAATATCCTCCTCAGTTTTCACAAGAATTTGTTCTTGTGAAAAGAAATTATTTAAATTTTAGAAACCAATTTTGACACTTTAAAAATATGGGTCTATCTACCAGAAGATAACTAGTGAGACTTTCTGATACTGAACAGAGTTTGTAGACAGATTAAGGCTTCTGTAGCCCACAGGTCATGGATGCTATATCCAAACCATTATCTATGTGATTTTGACCCTTTTGTAACTGAATGTCAAAAGCTATTTGCTACGCACCCCACGCACCACCCTTCTCCATGGACACACATCCTTCTTTGTCAGGGTGAGAATATCAGTCCTCTGCAAAGCACCTCCTCTTTGTTCAGCCAAGAGTCTCTGGAGGGTCTCCTTTAGGACCTAATGAATATTTTGCTTTCAAACAAAAGCAAATGTCTCCTCCCACTTGGTATGAGGAATTGGCCACTGAAAATGGGGTTGAGATATCTGTAAAAAAGAAAAAAAAAAAAAAGCCCAAAGCTTATTGAGAAAATAAAATACAGAGCCAGACGTGCAAAATTAAGGATCTGTCAGAAAGAACAGTGGTGGTCCTGAGACCTGTAAGAAAAGATTTCAAGGGTCCTGAAGAACAATTCAGCAGGGAGTCATTGGGAGTCATTCTTTTTGGTGGCCTGGGCTCAACACATGACCTGGAGGCTTTTTCTGGTGCGGGGGGAGGGTGCGGGGGGCTGGGGCTGGGCTGGCACAGCTTGTGCTGGTAACTCCTCGGAGCGTGGCACCCAGGCCCTGAGTCCTGCTCCAGGGAAAGCCCAGTGAAGCCAGTCTCTGTGAACTAAGAGAGCTGTACCTTGGGAGGCCACCCACGGACCATCACCCCAGCCTGCGCAGGGGGGGAGAACACTGAGCATCAGCGCGTCATGGACAGGCATATGCAGGGCTGCACAGGTGGGTTGCACCAGCGACACCATGTTGTAGTCAGGGACAGCTGCAGGAGCAACTTCCCCGTTCCCTCCAGGGCTGACAGTTGGAAGCAGGACTGACTGAACCTCTTGGGACGAAGTAACCCCTGCTCCCCAAGTTTATGCAACTTTGGAGGCTACCTTCAAGAGGCATACGCACATGTAACAAATTGATTGGAAATGTAAAAGTGATGTTTCCAAAATTGTATCTGAAGGGGTCGAAGGTTATACAGGTCACACTGGTTCTTCTCTGATCAAACTCCCCTCTTATGCTTTGCCTCGAAATGGATAATCAAAAAGTCAGAATGGAGGAAAAAAATAGAAGTCAAATACTCTTAACAGCTTTTTCACTGCTTCAAGTGCAACTTCTGCCCCTTCTCGGGGATGAGGGAGTGAGAAGGTCAGGAAAGATCATCTGTGCTTCAATGCACCACTTTGGTGACGCAGGAAAGATGTGAGCCCGGGGCCCCAGCCCACCAGATCAGACAGCCCTGGTGCCAGGGCCTCAGACCCAGGCTACATCCCGGCATTAAGACCAGCACTCAGGGCAGTTCCACCAGCTCGGAACTTGGGACAAAATCTCTGGAAAACTGTAGTTGAAGGAATCTTTGCTTCTGATGACAAGAGGTCTTATGAGGACCAATGAGATGAGGCTGCAGACAAAGACTTTGGGTTCTAGAGGGAAAGGTCCTGAGGGAGTCCACAATGAGCCAGCCTTTCAGACAGGTGAGCATCCCAAGTGAGAAGCCCCAAAATAGAACCCTGGGGCTGGGGGCTCCCACTACAGTTTCACTTCCACGTTGCACTTCCCTGTAGACCTGGTGGCTCCTGAAAGGGCCCCAGAGTGGGACGGCTGGTGGCCAGGGCCCTCAGCTTCTCTGCCCACCTGCAAACACACGTTGCGGAGGAAGTTCAAGCACAGACTTCACCAGGAGGAAACTGGCTTAAAGCAAGAAATTCTTATCAACACTACCGCCCGTTTCACACAGACTCAGCCTCCAGGTCGGGATCAAAGTCCCCTTTGTTTCCTTGGGGTTTTCCCAGTGTCCTCCTATCCTCAATCTCTATACAACAAAAAGAAACTGAGTAGTTCACTAATACCAAATACTAAGTGGTTCCTTAATATCAGCAAGATCTATTTCAACAATCCTTTCCCTAAAAAATACAAAAGCAGGAAAATAAAATAAAACAAAATAAAATAAATGTGTAGATAAATAAGGAAGTGAAGATCAGATGAACTGATTTGAGCACCAATGCTCATTGCTACAACTCCCTTCACTGCTATAAAACTGTCAGGGGGTAAGAGTAAATATAAACATGAAAACCTAATTTCTACTTTCAAAGGACTTCAGTTTATTAGGCACTAAATTATATTTTTTATTTTTAAATTTATCTTCTGAAAATTAAATAATGCCTGTTCGGTTTTGAATCGTGGATAAAATGTTCATCCAATAACTCATTAAAAATGTTCTATGAACACCTAAAAAAATATCTAGACTTTTAGGGGAATATAGAACTTAAAGCTGGGTAACTTTGTAATAATTAAAACAAGTCAAATGCCGTTAGCTAACCATCTTCCTTGGATATCTGTCTGGAGGAAAGGGAAACGAGGCTATTTTTAGCATTTGTATCTGTCCTAAATCTATCCAAACAGATAGGACAGGGAGCAGTAGATATAAGCACTTAATTGTGAGAAACGTCCTTGGCAAAGAAAGATCGTGTTAGGAACCGAACAGGAGAAGAGAGACCAAGAGAACAAGACAGGATGGCAGACAGGAATGAATTCCTTCCTCCTCGGTCAGTCATTTAAACTCCCCCCTGTTGGCAGTGAGGGAAAGTCACTGCAGTGCTATAAATAGAAACTGAGCCGTCAGAAAATACAGAATCTGAACCTTTTACATTCTCCAGCACTAACCGGGGTCCACATCCACACCGTCCTCCCAACATGGATAGAAAAAAAAGCGACATGAAACATATTCCTCTATGTATTTCTGTGCCCACTTTTGTTGTGAGATTATTTAAATGAAAAGAAAGGAATTGTGGCACCATAGAGAACTAGCAGGCTTAACTGGAGAAGGAGGGGCCAGCCAGGCATATTAATCACTTTGAAAATCTTGGGTCACAGAGCACAAGCACAGAATTTTTCATTTATTCCCTCCTTCCTTCCTCTGTTCCACTGTGGGCAGCTGACATGCAGAGGAGAGAGAGACACACAGAACAAACAGCCACGTGAAAATGCAGCCGGTGACAGCCGCCGCAGAGCCAGCTGATAAGCATCCACACCCCGGCTCCTTCAGAAGGGACAGAAACAGTTGAAGCCACAGAGAAGCTGTGAGTAGTATTTAACCCCTATTTTTTCTAATTCTTTTTTTTTTTTTTTTCAATTCTCTCTCCTGAGGCCTAGGTAGAACACAAAACTGATTCTGGGTGAGCAGTGAGAACAGATTCAGGGACATGGTCCGGACCTTGGTCACTGGGCTGGATTCACACCTGGTGGAGAGGCCAGGGTCCGCCTCGCTCATGGACACGACAACAAGCAACAGAACAGTGGCTGTAACTGACTAGGTGCCGGGCACTTCCTCGCCTGCCGAAGGTGGCCATGTAAATTTCCCTTGTACAGTTGAGAAATCCGACGCTGTGAGGGGTTAACTAGCCGCTCAGGACACACAGCTACTCAGTGGTGGGCATAGACGGTGCAGCCAGGCCTGCACAGAAGACGTTTACTAAATGAGGAGGGGTGAGAGAGGTGAGCTGGGCTCAGCCAGAGGGAATTCCAGGGGAAGGGCATGGGGCAAGCTAGGAGTGCCCAGCTGGCCCTGGAAGCAGGAGTGGCAGGGATGTCTGGACACCAGGTCGTGATGATGAGCTGAGGGGCCCTGGATACTCAGTAGCTTGCGTGGACCTTTCATTACTTCCTTCCTCTCGGTACCTAGAAGAGGCTACTTGCAGGAAAAGGCTGGATTTTCTTTCTAGAGAATGCAGCACATGATTGGTTTTGTCTTCAAAGCTTGCCAACAGCAGGACAAGGTTCCAGCTCCCTTACAGAGCCCAAGCTGGAAGTGGCTCAGAGGCCCTGCTCAGAGGTCTCTGACACCACCCATCAGCAAAGCCCCTGAGGCCAGGGAGTTGGGCAGAGCCAGGAGGGGCAGCTGGGACTGGAATAGAGAAGCTGCTCTTGGCTGAGAGGTCAGCCCCTCAACAAGGACCCGAGGCCCCTCCCAAAGGGCAAAGAAATGGGAACCTGCTGTGGGCCCTCAAAAACTGTCACATCTGGCCAAAACAATCAAGAAAGCCCTTCTAGAATGTAGCCTGGTGCAACCATTATGTAAAACAGTGTGGAGATTCCTTTAAAAACTAAAAACAGACTTACCATATGATCCAGCAATCCCACTCCTGGGCCTATATCCAGAAAAGACAAAAACTCTAGTTCAAAAAGATACATGAACCCCAATGTTCATAGCAGCACTATTTACAATAGCCAAGACATAGAAGTAACCCAAATGTCCACTGACAGATGAATGGATAAAGAAGCTGTAGTATATTTATACAATGGAATACTACTCAGCCATAAAAAAGAATACAATAATGCCATTTGCAGCAACATAGATGGACCTGGAGATTGTCATTCTAAGTGATGTAAGCCAGAAAGAGAAAGAAAAATACCATATGATAGCACTTATAGGTGGAACTAAAGAAAATGACACAAAAGAACTTATTTACAAAACAGAAACAGACTCACAGACATAGAAAACAAACTATGGTTACCAGTGGGGAAAGAGGGTGCAGTGGAGGGATAAACTGGGAGTTCAGGACTTCCAGATACTAACTACTATATATAAAATAGATGAACAACAGGGTCCTACTGTATAGCACAGGGAGCTATATTCAATACTTTGCAATAAACTATAATAAAAAAGAAAATGAAAAGGAATATGTATGTGTATAACTGAATGCCGTCCGACAGAAATTAACACAACATAGTAAACTGACTACACTTCAATTAAAAAAAAAAAAGAAGAAGAGGAAGAAAGCCCTTCTATGCAACAGACAGAATGTCCAGGGAGAGGGTCCTCCTGGGCAACCCTCCTAAAAGTGGCCAAGGAGGGTCTATGTGCGCCCCACCCCAAGCAAATTCTCAGATACCGGAAGCCCCTCGGGGGGTGTTCCACCGGGAGCATGTGGCCGGAGCAGACCGGAACTTCCGAGTCTTGTCTCTGCTAGTGGGAAGGCAGGGTCCCCAGGACTCAATTAGATGCAACCTAATTCTTTCAGGCCCAAACAGGGCTCAAGCTCCAGGACCAGGTCTGGCGGGGGGACAACACCTGTCCAGGAGGCCCCGCGATCCCAGTGTGCAGGTCACACCAGGCCCCACCGGCCAGGAGGCCATGGTCTGAGACAAGGCGGGGGCTTCAAGCCAAGCCCATCCTGCCTGCCTCTCCTCAGGGTCCTGGGCCCCTCGGATCCCACTCCACACCCTCTACTGGCCTTTTCTGTATTCTGGGGACCCTCTGTCAGCCCCACCTTCATCCACTTTATTCTTGCTTCCGGGAGGGTCCAGGCCTGGAAGGGCACAGTGGGACCCTTCTGAGCACCTTGTCCATCCCCTCCCCCAGGCAGCCCACTGAAGGGCCAGAGAAGGCCCCCTGGGGCGATGATTCTGGGGGGAGAAAGCACGACAGGGAGGATGGAGGGGCGAGGATTCAGCACTGCTTGACAGGAACAGAGTGCAGGGAGAAGGAGGTGCCCCTGAGAGCGCCCTCATCTCTGGGGAGACTGGGGTGCCCTCAAGAAGGATGGCCGAGGCCCAGGTGACATTTATGCAAAGAAATAAAATGCTGGCACAATCACTCCAGACACGAGTTAGATCCAGACCCCTGCTGCCCACTTTTGAGGGGGCCAGTTCCTTCCCGAGTGACCACCTGCCCTTGGCATCTCCCTCGTGCTCTGGGTGTAATCACTTCAGAACGCCCTGGAGCAAGGACATCAAAGCCAATTACAAGTTATACTGGGGGAAGGGAAAAAAAAAAGGTTAATTTTTTTTTAAGTATTTCCAGGAAAGAGCTCTACCTCGATCTGAAGGGGAAGAAAGTAAGAGAAGAAAGTCGCGCTCTCGATAAAACTGAGCACGGCCTTCCCCTACATCTGATCTCTTCACACCGACTTTGCAGTCCGTCCTGAAACAGGGCATTTCATAGCCTGAAAATTAAAGTGATCATTTCATCAGCGCTTGCTGACACGTCCTCCAAGACAGAGGGGATGGAGGGCGGTGCTGAGACAGGGCTGGGCTCGGGCCGGGGTCGGCCACAGGATGCTCCCAACATCAGGAACCGGCCGTCCTGGGCCTCGTCTTCCCCGTGTGTGACACAGAGGTAGACGTCCCTGTCCTGCAGGGTCCTCGTGAGGCTGGCGAAGCCCATGATAAGCCTAACAGCCAGCTCCGCTCGGCCTCGCCCCGCGGCCGGGGCTCATCCAGCGGCTCCCCGCGCTGTTAACCCGCGAACCACACACAGCCGCCTCGGCCGGACGATGGGCAGTCCCCACTTGGCAGAGCCTAGCTTCCTGGAGCCTCCCGAGGAAGAAGGCAATGCATCTCTTCCTAGAAACTCCTGCACAAGACCGTTTCGAGGGTAAAACGGTTTGAAATTCTAAGACAGAAGCCAATATTGAGCAAATAATAATCATAAGGGAACACAGGTCCCCTCCACCGGAGGCACAACCACAGAAGACCTGCTCCTGCACGTATCTGCCTCGCCAGCCAATTCAAAGACCTGGAGTCCCGGACAGACTCCGCTCACCTCCAAAAGCACAGCGCTTCAAACCTGGGGCTCTTTGACCGCCCTGGGAAATCAGGATTTTATTTAAATTGTGGCTAATCCCAAACTCCCAATTTACCCTTGGGATCAGCAGGTACAAACTGCTACATACAGAGCAGGTAAACGACAAGGTCCTCCTGTAGAGCACAGGGAGCTATACTCGGGATCTCGTGAGAGCCTATAATGAAAAGAACGTGAAAAAGGATATATTTGTACATGTATAACTGAGTCCCCGTGCTGTACACCAGAAACTGGCACAATGTCGTGAATCAACTACACTGCAATAAAAAAAAAATTACATAAACAAATAAATAAATAAGTTGTGGCTGCTTCCTTGGCCGTCAACCCATCCTGGCTTCAGCTTGTCTTTCCTTCTGGGGGAGCAGCCCCTCGCAGGCAGGGCTGTGTCACACTCCCTCCCAGTCTCCACAACAGGGAGTCTGTATTCCACACTCAACAAATATTTGCTGGTTTTTGAAACTTTACTGGAAAGTACTGAAGAGCCCCAGAATGAAGGGAACCAACACATTGGAAACTTCTTTGGGAGAAACTCATGTTTGCAAAGAAAAGAGGATCTTCCTTTAAATATGTTAAATAAGTTCTTCACGTGGAGATGCAAAAAAAAAAATGGTGCTGATAGACTTGCTCAATTCAGGGTTGCCATAAACCTTCTATTTGTTAGGAAAAAAAAAAAGAAAAAAAAGAAAAAGAAACCCACGCATTATCTGTGAAGAGCCGTGAAAGGAGGTGTGCTTGCAGACATGCCAGCACCTTCTGTGCGTTTGCTCCAGCTGCTAAGCTGAGGGTATCATCTTCCAGAACCGGGGACAGGAAGGCTCCCCCACCTCGGTGGCCCGGAGCTCCAACCGCAGGCTTCCCTGGGTTTCCGGCTGGAGGGTCAGGTCTGGGGGAGTCTGCGAGGTCTGCAGGGTCACTCTGCAGAGGATCTGGGCACCGAGAACCTCCCCCAGGGCTTTGCAGGAGCCTCGGGAGGCCTCTTCTCAAATCAGTGTGGGAATCAAATGAGAAAAAAGGTTTCGCGGGCAGATGTCCCTGCGAGAGGTGACCAACCTAGTTCCTAGGATGTGGATGGTGGGTAACCCCAGACGGATGGACAAGGGAGAGGAATGGGGATAGTTCAGCAGGGAACGAAGAAGGCAGCATTATCACCTCACAGCTGGGTCACGGGCCACAGGGGACTGTCCACCGTTGGCCACCACTGGAACCAGCCAACCCACCTGGGCCTGGCCCTCTAGGCACGCCCAGCTGGCCCAGAGCTCCTCCACCATCTCGCATTTTGCCTTTTAGGGGGAGCCACTCCCAGCCACCAACCCAGGTGTTAGCATAATGACTAACCTAGGGTCCCGAAGACTGAGGTCCTGGCCCCCCTCTGCCTCTACTTAGTGTGAGACTCAGGGCCTCAGTTTCCCCTTTCGTCCCATGAGCTAGTTGCGTTTGAAGCCCCCAAGTTTCCCATCAGCAATCATCCCCCTAAATCCAAGGTAGACACCCTGGCGTTCTTAGCACGAAAACAGCTTCCCCAAAACACCCATCGTGAGGGTTAATTGTATGTGTCAACTTGACTGGATCACGGGGTGCCCAGACTTGGGGGCTGGAAGATTACTTCTGGATGTGTCTGTCGGGGTCTTTCCAGATGAAATCAGCATTTGAATTGGTGGACTCGGTAAAGCAGTGGTGGGGGGGGTGCTTCATTTATTTCACTGAGGGTCTGGGGGCGGGGAGACGTGGGCCCTTTCGGCCTGACTGCTGCCCTGGGACGTCGCTCTCCCCTGCCCTTGGTGGTCCTGGACCTCTGGCCTTCAGACTCGGATTGAACCACGCCACCAGCTCCCCTGCGTCTCCAGCCTGCAGGGATCATGGGACCCTGTAACTGCACAAGCCAATTCCTTATAGCAAATAAATGAATAAATTCTTTAAACTAATTCAGAGAAGAAGAAAGACAAGGCAAAGGCTGTGACTCCCCCAGCCCGGGCTCAGGAGTCCGGCTCTGGGAGCTGCCCCAGCTCCACAGCCAGAAACGCCCACTCCAGGGGGACTGGCTTCTCCAGGCCAATGGTGTCAACCGCCCTCCTGGGAGGGTTCTCCCTTCCTCACAGCATCATCAGGGCCTGTGAGTACAATTCTCATTACGGTTCATTTAGAGGGGAATAAAAACATTAAACATGTGTCCTGCAACGCTGCGCTCTAGCAGGAAATTGAAATGCCCTTTTTTCTGGCACCGAGGAGCACCCGGCGGACGGAGCCTGAGACCCCAGAAGCCAGCTGTCCCGGGCGGCCTCTCCAGTCGGCGTTCTGCGTTCACGTTCTGCGGCGACACTTAGGATCTGAGCAACACAGGACTTTTATTGTCTGCCTCTCTAAATCTGCCCTGCCGTAACTTAAAAAAAGATGCTACAGCATCTCTATAAAACTATTTGGTTTTAACTAGGTTGTTAAATCTGTTTGCTGAAGTCAGCTCTCAGGCATTAAGAACTCCAATGGCACGGGGTGTCAAGGATAAATACTGCAGACCGTGTGTGGCACTGGATGAGATTTATTTTGCAAACATTGCCAACCCCAAAAAGGAGATTATATGTTTCGGAAGATAGGGCACCATCCTATGAGCGATGTTCATTTAGATTTCTTTTTTTTACACCAAAGGGCATTAAGTCTCTTCATAAATATTAACTAAAGTTTGTTGCAGAGCATAAGCTCCCAAGTAGGGGGGCCAAGGGGCAGACTGGGCCCCCAGGTACGGACTGTGCCTTCCCCACGGAGAGCTGGCCTCTCCCTCCCATGTGACATAAACCGTCTGCTTTCATGATTCCTGAAGAGTTAGGAAACATTTAGAGTCAGCCCATCCGTATTTTTAATTGTGTCTCTCACGGTAGCTGCTTCTTTGGTGGCAACTAAAATATTCAAATACCTAATCAGTGATGCTTTTTTCCCTTCCTGTGACTTATATTTGTGACACCGTAGCCGTTTCGAGGATGCCAAACCCTTACAGCTGTTTGTTTATAAAAGTAAGAAGAAACACGAGCCTATCACGTGCATTTCTAAAATTTACTTTATTTAAACCAAGGGCAGCTTTGCCGTCTGCCCCCAGGAGACATTTGATGATGTTACTTTCTGTTGTCGCTCCTGGGGTTGAGGGGTGTGGCAGCACCTGGCAGAGGCCGGGGAGGCTTCTAGACATCCTGCAGGGCAGAGGACAGCTCCGCAAGCAGGATTCATCCCTCCAGGAGTGTCCGCAGTTCCAGGGGCAATGAAATCTGATACATCAACAAGAACGCTCCTTCCCACAGAAAATGGGAGAGAGGGCTCCCGTACTCGAGAGCTTTGAAGGCACCGGTGCTTTGCTGAGATTATCTCATTCAATCCTGCTTCTATTTGAAACAATCTTTTCTAATACGACCTGAAATTTTGTGTTCTACAAAATCCATGTGTGATCAAAAATTGTCAATGACCTAAATCCAACCAAAAATGTTCCGCCTACATCTCATTTGACCTCTGGGCAGCATTCAGCCCTGCCCACCTCACTTGCATCTTGGAAACCTTTGCTGACTGGCTGATGCTGCCTCTCCAACCTCCAGCCTCCCCTTCTCTGCCACTTTCCCAGACCTTCCCCAAGCCAGTTGATGCCAGAGCCCTTCGAGGCTCAAATCCAGACCCTCTCCTCCTCTCCTGGTGGGCTCTGTGCCTGGAAAAGCTTGGCCACACCTCCCACCACGGACAGCTCAGAGCACAGGATTCCAGCCCCAAACTCTCTGTACTCCACATTCATCCCACTGCCCGCCTGACTGTCCTCTCCTCAGGGCATCTCAAAGGCAACTCGGTGAAACGTAACTGAAGTCTCCCCCTCCCCATCCCTGCCCTCTTCCAGGCTCCCTGGCTGGCTGGGGCATGGCCCCCATGTACCCAATTGTGGGGCTGGAGCCCACGGTCAATCTCTCCGCTTCCCTCTTCCCAAGGCCCGTAACCAAAGCATCACCCAACCTTGTGGTTACTTCCAAAATACTTTCAAACCCATCCACTTCCCTCCAATCTCTGTACCACACCCTTGCACAAATTGCCACTGGCTCTAACCTGGACCCCCGCGGGAGACCCCCTCCTAGACCACCAGCATCCCTCTGCTTCCTCTCACCTGGAGCCACCATGGCCTTTTTAGATGCATGTCACACCCTGATCACCCCAAAGCACCTGCACACTCGCACACATGCAGAAACGTACTCCTGGCTCTCCAGTGCTCTCAGGGTAAAGCACAACTTCTGACCTTGGCCTGTGAGACCCTTTATGTTCTGGTCCCCACCTTCCCTGCCAACACTTTGGCCTTTCAGTGCCCCCGCTCCCCGTGACTGCAGGGCCTTTGCACATGCTCTTCCTCTACCCGGAGCACCCTCTCCTCCCCCCATCAGCTCTTACCCATACTTCAGATCGGCTCACCCTCACTTCCTCCAGGACGACTCTGCCCTCTCCCTGGCCTGTAATGTCCTCTTCGAGCATCGTGATCCAGGCTCCGAAGCACCCACCCACTTGTGATTTTATGTGTTTTACATGTGTCATTGTTCAGCTGTCCTCTGTGTCTCCATCAAGTACAAACAGCTTGAGGGCAGGGAAACTGGGGTCTTAGAGACGTTAAGTAACTCAGCCAGCACCGATGAGTAAGTTCAGATGCTGTCTGACTCCTTAGGCCACTGTTCTCTTAAGGACGTGGAATTGCAGTTAAAGACGTGTAAATATCTAAACTCTGGTTTGATCTAAATAGCACCTCGATCACAGACAAATCTTCTAAATGGAACAAATGAATGAATGAATGACTTACGCTCTCCATTTGCCTGCCTGTCAGATCCTGATCTACGTTTACAGTTTTCAAAATTTAAGAACTGGCTGCCTAGAGAGAAACATCCCCACTTCCACAATGTCCCTTCTGATCCAGCGCGCCCTGTTTGACGAGCGTGCCCCTCCCTCCGTCAAGAGCCAGAAAGGCCGGTGCTACATCCTTGCCTCTTCTCAGCGCTCAGCCCTGGTTTGGGAAGGAGGGAACCGCTTAGCCTTCAGAGCAGGCACGTCTCTTGTTCAGGCCTGACAATCACGGGGCCCTTTTTGTGGTGTCAGTTTTATGAGGATACATGCTTTTAAAGTAAGGCTTAGCGTAAGCATTAATAAAAAGAGTCACTGGCAGGCAGTAATTACTCTGGACCTGAGAACGCAGAAAGAACCACGGTGAAATCAAGTAGTTTTCATAAAGGGAAAGGGCAAAAACCTGGAAATACATATTTAGTAAAGAAATGGGATGAGAAGGAAAAAGAGCTCAAAAATGGAAGATACAGGAAAGCGAACAAAGACAAGACACTGCAGAAAAAGGAAGTTTTATGGTTTCGATTGGGACAGTGATACATGTCGACTGTCCAGAGACCGACCCAAAATGTGGCACCAGGTCACTGTAAAGGGGGGGTTGATAAATAGGTAGTTTTGCTCCAGTTTTCCATCCCTAAATTTAGCTTCGTTGCAGAACACAGCTCAAAGTCTTAAAATGCATTTCAGAGTAGCTTTATAAGGTTCTGAGCTGACTTCATTCACTTTGTCCTGCACTTTCAAATGTGAGAGAGATTTTGCAGAGCCCACGAATCATGTTACCTGTTAGGTGGGTAATTGATCTTAAATTCTTTGTTTCTGGGACGCCCAGTTGGATCACATTTAACTGTTCTGAAAAGAGTGCAGGAAGCCGTGGAGGGCCGTGCGTGGGGCGCCGGGGAACCAGACGCCCCACCCCGGCAGGCGCGGGGCTGGCGGGGCCGCACCAGGGCCGGCGTGAAGTCCCAGGCTCTGCACGGCGGGGATCAGCAGGCGCCCTGAAGACAGACGAGCAGGGAAGCCCTTAGCCACACCGACTGCTCGCAGCTCTCTTCTCTCTCCTCCCTCCTCCCATCCTCCACCCGCTCCCCGTGCTTGGCACACAGGAGGAAGCTGGCCACAGAGTCCTTTCAAACCGTCTCAACCAGACCCAGGAGGAAGCTCAGCTCTTCCCGGTAGCAGCTGAGTGGTGAGCTCACCCTCCCTGAGCGCCATTTCTTCACCAGCGAGATGGGATCGTAATGCCAGCAGGAGAGGCTGCTGTGAGGATCTACAGAGGTGACCCAGATCCCTCTCCCCGGACAGTGCCTGTCACGTTCCACCAGCCACTGCTCCTGGTCACCTCCCTTCACTCCAAGTTCACCCCGAGACTGTCCTGATGACATTTGCTGAGCCATCGCCTCCCTAGCGGAAAGCTCTCCTCCCTCCCCGTGGTCTCCAACAACCTCAGACCTGGGACTCCTCTTGCCTCCTGTGTACTTTGGGGCCTGACTTAGCTTTTAATGCCACAGGACCAGAATCACAGCTCGGTCGGGGTCCACCGCTCCTAGATCGTAAAGAGGCAGGAGTCACCAGAACCACCTCCTCACGTGTCAGGAAGCAGCTCTCCTCCCCAAGAAAATAAGGCTTATTGCAAAACAATCCAAAGCGATGCTTCCCCAGTGCCACTCGGGTGTATAATCTCATGCAAGTCTCTGCACCCAAATTATAATTTTTGAGAAGACAATGTTTCTGCTACTAAAGAATGCAATATCTCAGGCAATCAGAGAAAAGATCTAGGCAAACGTGTGGAATGAAAGCTTCATCCCAAGTTCTGAGGATGGAGCCAGGGAGTTGGGAGGAGCCACAGCACCCACAAAGCCACTTGTCTAAAGACCCCTCTTATTATACAGCCTGGACCCCCAGGTGCACACATGAAGGTGAAAAGGTGGAATGGGAAGAAGGGGAGGGAGAATCAGAGGTTCAAGTCTGCTGTGCAGGAGGGGACAGGGGATGGGCCAGAACTCACCAAACGTCCTCCCAGATCCCAAGCTCCTCATATGGCCGTACTTTCCAGCAGGTGATGGTTAACATCATCAGTGTGCGGACATGCCAAGACTCTTTGATTTCTCCACTCCCTGTGACTTGACACCTAACTTTCCTTCCCTTTCTAGAACGTTGAAGGGCGCTACTGCTGAAGCTTCCAGTGCTGGGCACTTGCTGGCTCTCACACAGATTGTGTCCAGTGGCCCAGTCACTCAGGATCGAGCTGTTCACTCACTGTCAAAGGTGGTCACAGGATCTCCAGCAACACAGAGTATCTCAATACACTGGATTCAATTAGCAGCAAGGTCGCAAAGATGGAAAATGCTGCTGCCTGGGGGGAAAACGAGCTGAGAAGTAGAAGGCTGGGTGTCTTGGGATGGTGGGCATGCACATCGCTCCTTTTCCAACTTCTCGAATCCAGTTTATTACTTTTACAGTCCCAAATCAATTTTTTAAATTGTAAGTGGCTAAAAAAATATTGTGTCCAAAAAGTACGTTTGTTAGTCAGTATTCTTTATATCAGACTGTAATGTCCCGTGGAAAAAGTACTTCCAGGCTAGCTCACCAATGTAATTTTGCTCTGATTTCAGTGACTTAACACCCCTGGGGACCACAGAGGGGGTTCACCCTGTTTCTTGGGAAAGTCATTCTCCAGTTGTAAGCCTCTCACTCCTCCTCCCCCAGCTCAGACAGAGCAGAGCTCCAGGGAAGCCCAGAGGGCAGTTTCCTGGAGCCCTGGCTGAAAAGGGGGTGTCTCTAACCTGCAGGTTGCAGAGCCAGAAGGTAGAGTGACACCAGAGTCCTGTGCACCGGAGAGAACTTATTTAGGTCAGGAAAGTGCTCTGACACCAGAGCATCCAGCCCCGGACCTCACACAGACTTGGGTAGAAAGGGGCCGGTTGGAGGGGAGGAGAGGGAATTTGGGGGAACAAGAGGACGGAGCTGGTAAGGGACCAGCGCCCTGGCCTCATCCTGAAAGAGAGGGCCCCTTGCCCGGCCTTCTAGCACAAACCCCAGCAGGTGCATCTGCGCCCGTGGGCCCTGAGGCTTCTGGAGCACCCCGACCCTGTCTCTAGACCCCACTCCTGTCCATGGGGAAGGGGCAGGGCAGCCCCATTCCTGACCTGGGCCCCCAGCACAGCAGTCCGGGCAAGAACACAGGACCACATGACAAGGGGGGCCCTTAGTGTGCCTCGGGCATGGCTGCCCACAGAGGGGAGTCTGGGACTCGGAAAGGGGCGTCCGGGACTTGGGGCCTTGTCCCACCCCCCCGCCCACAGAGTTCAATCCTCCCTGCAGAGAAGAGCTCGCTGGCCGGCCGGGTGTGCACAGGAGGAGGAGGAATTGCCTTTCACATCCACGGGGTCACCACTGTCAGGGCCAGGACCCCCGCGGCCAGCGGGCCAGGCGAGGCGGCGGCTCCAGGCATGCGGCAGCCCTGGAACTCAGGGCTCGGGAAGGGAGAGGTGACTTCGCCCCACCTCGAGGCCTGGTCTCCCTCTAACGACTGTGGACTCACTCCAACCGCAAGCTTCTCCTTCATCCATGACTCTCACAGGCCTGTTGCAGTGTTTTTCAGGCACCACTTAGAGAAAGCTCAGACGCATTAAAGCAAATCTCCTCTCACCTGTTCACCCCCCGCCCAGGTGCCCAATTGTGTGCCACCTGGCAGCTACCAATCCTAACTTCACCCAGTGCCTCTCATCCTGCCAGGTCCCCGCGCCTTTCATCTCTCGCCCTGGAGGTAAGCGGCACGGTTGCCTGTCAGTCCCATGATGATCGGCATCTTCTGAAGTGGGCAGCCTCTCTTTTTGACTGAACTTGTAACAAACTCCCAGAATGAGGGACAGACATCCAGCATCTCTCCTCTGCATCTGCTGGATGGAACCTGAACTCCCCCTCCCTTTCTCACATGTCCTCTGCTCTGCCTTCTAGTTCAGAAGTCACCTCCTTGGAGTAGATGGAGAGAAATAAAGTGACCGATGACCGTTGACTTGAGGTATCTGTTGCCCAATATCTGAGACCATCCCTGGCTCGGTCACTTTGGAAGAAACTCAAACTCAGTTACTCACCTTAACCCCAATACCTGGCACCTGTGATGGAACTCAGGAGGGAGAAAGAAAAGCCTGGAGAGTGATCGAGAGAGAAACTAACCACCGCCCTAACGGCTCAGAAAGAAATGACCCGGGGGCTCTTCTCGGTGGAACAGCGCAGACACTCTGGGACGTCCTTGTGCAGGAGAGCACCTTCACCCCGCAGTGAGCCTGTGTTCTCTTACAGTAAAATCCCAGTTTGCACGATGATGTCTGAAGCTGGGCCTGGGAGAAGTAAAAGGAGAACCCCCCGCCCCTGGCCCCGCTTACAGCAAATTCCCAGAACAGAAATCATTTAGGGCCACCGTCCCCTCATGGCGTCTTGTTCCAGGGCCGCATCTGTTGTCTCGTCTGACCATGCTTGTTTGGTCCCTTCCTCTGACTTCTCCACTTCCTTTTCTCTTTTTAGCATCCCCACCTCCTGCTTTCAACCCTAAGCCTCCTCTCGGTGATGGGTAGTGTCAGCAGGACAGGCAGGAGAGACCAGTACTGCCACATGCACTTGGGGCTCCCCAAAATAGTCTTTGGGGTGGATTTGAGCCCGACACTTGTGTTTGAGTCAAAGTCTTCGCTGTAAATGGCCTCAGTTTCTGATGCTGTCCTGAGAGGCTGGCCGTCCAGTCCCCACCCCAGGCTCATGAACCACAGCCTGCTGTCTCAAGACAAGCTCTGGGCTGTCCTGGAGAACCTCCAGGGTCCTGTCCCATGCTCGCCGCCTCCCGCTGGCCCTGACATGCCAGCCAGCTCCCTTTCCTGGTCCCTAGCCCAAGCAAACACGTCCAGTGGGGTCAGAAGCTCTAAGGTGCCTGTCTGGCCACATTCTTGGACTTCCTGCGACCAGCTCCATGTGGCCACGCCTGCCTGCCGTCCTCTTCACCGTTATTTGTGTTTTGTCCTTCCTTCTGACACCCGCCGTCTTTCCCACAGCCATTAGCCGGCTGAAACAGACTAGGGAGAACAAACATGGCGCCCAGCCGCCCCTGCACTCACCACTCCTTGTCTGGCAGCTAAAGTACGCTGGGCAAATCACTGGCATGTGGTGACAGTGTTGGAGGCGTGCCAAAGGCCTGTCCTGGCCTCGCCAGGCCACACGGGGTCAATGGGAATGAAGTGGCCACTGTCTCCATTTTATAAATGAGGGAACCCCACCTCCAAGGCCTCGGAGCAACTGGGCCACACAGCGAATAACTGGCAGCCCCTGAGCTCAAACCTGGAATCTCGGCTGCCAAATCCTTTAGTTCCTCAGCATTGCGCTGCTCCCTCGGCTGCTGGGAAGTGAGGAGACAAAGAAGGAAGATGGCCTTCGCCCTCAGAGAACTCAGGCCCATGGTGGGGTGGAATGTTGAAGCAGCAGGAACACAGACTACGATCAGGGGCCCAAGGGGTGGTGCCCAGGAAGGGACGGGGTCGGGGATGAGGGCCTGAAAGAGTGGGGCTGGACCTCCCAGGACACACACCCCCCCCCCCGTTGGTCTCTCCCACCATGTTCTTGGCACTTAGAATTAGTCCTGATTGTTTCTGGCTATATTTAAATTCCGATTATGAGCTATCATCGTCATGTACGATTGCAGACTCCAACCCGAAGGTGTTCGTGTGTACTGCAGGCTCCCCAGCAGACTCTGGGCTCCAGGACCATGTCTGGCACTTAGTAAGTGCTCAGTGGGCATGGATGGTGGGATCAAAGCCGCGTGCTTTCCTGCCCCACACGCTTCGTTGTCACCGTAGAGTGATGCTCCCCCGAAGAGGCTCAGGAAGGCAACAAACAGATCACTTGGGCTCTGGTTCAGAAAGACTGACGGCCCTTGCAACTGTGAGAGGCAGGACAGGGCAATTTCCATCTCCAGAAGCGATTAAAATAGATGGGGTTAAGATGTAGGAAGAAAGGCTAAAGGAACGGTGATTATTTTCACATTTAAAGGGAAAAGTCAACTGGGTAATTTAATAAAGAGCTCTAAGAATAATTCATTAGACTTACTGCTCCTTCACTAGAGGAAGAAGAGAAACTGGTTTTCAGTTTCACCAAGGTAGCGCATGCAAGAATTCACTACAGTAAGAAAGCAGAAAAGAGAAACTATTTCCTGGGAAGGTGCTTTCTAGAAGCACGCATGCGTCCCGTGCACGGGAGACAGCTCGGAGGCCGGCAGAGGAGGTGCCCCCACGTGGTCTTGCCTGGATGTCGTTGGGGAATTTCTCTAAGACAAGCATTTCAGGGCCCATGGAAAGATCCCTTGGTTATTCGTTCATGTCAGAAAGAAAGATCTTCTAATAAAAATATTCTTGTTCCAAGTTCGCAAATGTTTTCTTTTAAAATTATTCTTAAAGAAATTCCAATTACCATGGTGTCCTGACCTGTTTCAGTGTTTTTCAGACACCACTTAGAGAAAGTGACCACTCTCCACTGCTCCTGGGAATCCAGAGCACAAACCACATCAGTGTAGACACACCCCGGGGAACGAGGGAGACATCACACACACACACACCAATTTAAAAATAGAGCTGTGTCTTCATTCTAGAACAAATAAAGGAAGGGCTCGTCAATGGCGTCCAGTTGGTAAGAGCTTTGTGGTGGACACTGAGTCCCAGCCCGGTGCCCCGCCGCCCCGGGCGCCGAGGACCCGCCTCTCAGGTAACAGAGCAACGTGGAAAGGTCAGCCGGCCTTCCCATTCATCACGGATTTCCAAGCTTATTCAATACACCGGACAAAGCCATCAAGGCAGCAACCAGTTGCCAGTGATGTCTGTTTGAATGTTCCGCAGGAGACTGCAGAGCAGGGCGCTTCCCAGCACACCCAGCCTGGATGAAGTTAGATCCAGAATCGTCGCCCCGCTCTCCAGGTCTCCCCGTACCCAGCGAAAGTACTTCCTGAGCCTCGAGAATCAAACACTTCTACAGATTCTGCCACTTCTCCAGCTTAACCACAGTGATCTTCCCAACCCGACTTGAATCGTCAAAAGAAAGCTGAATCTGACTTGTGCCACTTTGCTAAGTAGGGATCGCAGTAGCAATGCCAGTTCGGGAGATCAGAAAAAAAGGGGACATCGAGGCAAAGTTCTACAGGTGCAACACTGAAAATCAAGACAGAAAAGTCCTTTTATAATAAAAAGTTGCTCTCGCTCTGCTTCTCCATCCAACTACCTACCTGCCTGGGGTGGCGCACAGACATCGCCCATGTCTTGCTTCTGTCCTTACAAGGATGCCCAAGACCCCTCCAGTAAGCAGTGCTAATCAGTCAGTGGGAATATTTGGGGAGCCTTTTATATACGTCTTTCATGTGTGTGAACTGAATTGCCAGTTCATCTCAGAGCAGACTCCAAGCATCCAGCAGATCTTTCCCGGCTGGAGGTCATCGTAGCAGAAAGTCACCTAAAAAGCTTCCTCAGCATGTAAACTAATTTCAAAAGGAGCAGCACAGTTTTACACTTGGAAGAAAATAAGATTAACCAGAAGGAACTGAGAGAGAAAAAACCAAGATCAAGGCAGAGTGGGGGGAAAAGCTTGAAAAATAAAACCAAGAGAAAGCTGAGTCATTTCTGACAGAATTTCAAGGCCCCGTGGAAGTCCCCAGCATGAGCGTAAGAAGGGGTCACATCATTCTCTTCTTCTAGGGGTCAACCAGTCCCATCCAGCGTCATTGCGGGGACAGGTGTCACCAGGCTGAGTTGATAACACTGTGACGCGGAGTAGAAGACATGGCCTTCCTTTGATTTCGGTGGCGTGCTGCAACGCACCTGCCTTAAACTGACCAGAAATCACATCAGATCTGGGGAGAGACACTTCGGGCGGCTTTTGACACGGGCTGCAAAGACCAGCAGTGAGACTTCATTAAAAATGTTACAAAGATACACGAGGTTCCTATTCAAGATCATCTTTCTGTTCTGAAAACCCAAACATCGATGTCAGGCTCAGAAAGTAAAACTGACAACGAATAGGATGTGAAACTGGCCAGACAGACGGCTCTCACTTCGCCATGATGCTAAATGAAAGTGCTGAAAATTCCAGCGGTGAAACGAATGTTTAAGGTTCCTCAGACGAGATCTCTGAGGTCTCCCTCATCCTCATGCTCAAATGTTGTTCACAACAATAGAAAGCACAGTTTAAATATGTGATTCGGTGATTTTTTTTAAAATGCATTTGGGGTTCTTTTGAGAGTTCTGAAATTTCCATGGCAGCTGCATACTTCAGTCCTGGTGGCATCTGGGGAAACACTTGTCAAATCCATCTTTGGAGCCAAAACCGCCTATGTGAAAACAATTTTTCCCCCTATTGTTGAGTGAAAATTCCATGAGCAAAAAATTCTTGCACTGTGTCCAGTGGAACTACGCATTTCCACTGAAACTATTACCCCAGTGAGCTTACTCGTAATGTTGACATTGGAGATAAAGGAACAGAATCGCGCAAGATCGCTCCTTTGCTGTTTCTCTTCTGCTTCTCTCTCACCTCGTCCTCCAGTCCTCAGCGAGGGAGTGGGAGGAACGTGGCAGAAAATCAACATGACAAATGCAACTGCTTGCCTCTCAGGCACCGGGAGCCCTGAGCCACCCTCCTACCCCCGCCACGCACCTGTTTGCCACCCCCCATGGTGTGTCCCTCTTTGAGGAAGAGCTCCGAGGTTCTGGCTTGGAGCTGTGGCCAAGGCTCTTGGCACCGCATGTTTACAGACTGGCGGAAGTAAATCTTTGCTCCTTTATCAGCCAATTTAGGTCTCAGCTGCAGTTTCCGGCTTTGATCAAAGCTGGAGCCCATATCATCATCCCATCATGTGTGAGCCTGGGTCTGGGAAGACCCAGATGAAGCACAGAGGGGACACGGAGCAAGGCTGGGCCACCTACTCCCCACATTAGGATAGGAGGAAAGGGTGCAGCTGATTGGCCCGGGGAGCACGGCGTGGGCCGGGGAGATGGGCAAGAGAAGATTGAAGCTGTCTCTGACTTGGCACTTCGCAGAGAGTGTAAGAACCCAGCCCTCAGGGACTCAGAGTCTAGAGGGGCCCCCGACACACAGACGCAGCTAATTCTGATATATGTCAGGCCGACGAAGGCATGAATGAGGAAACAAAAGAACACTAGGGACAGAGAGAGAGAAGAAAAACAGCAGAAGGACAGTCTGCAGGGAGAGCCTGGTCGCAGAATCAGCTAGAAAAGGGAAAGTTGAGGAAGAAAGTCACTAGGACCTTGCTCCTTTCATTCAATCTGTTAATTGAGCACCTACTAATACAATCATTTACTAAGCACCTACTACATGCAAGGCACACGAATAAATACAGTATAGTTTCTGAACTTGCAGACTTTAAGACAGGGACGCAAACAATGGCGGAAAAGAATTTGTGATAAGTTATTTGCTCGCACAAAGCACCGGGGGAGTGTGGAGGCTAGAGGAGCCCCTTTTGACTGGGAGAGCCTGGAGGACTTCCCGGAGGAGCTGCCATCTGCAATGAGCCTCCCAGGGTGAGTGGGATTTCACTTGCCAGGCTGGCAAATTTGGGCTGGGCTTTTGGGAGCCTCAGAAGCTCCCAAAGCCAGGTAGAGAGCTTTCCTCCCTTTCCTGGAGGTTAGAAGGAGGGAGTCTCACAGCCTGCCAGCAGCACACATCCTGTGCTTTCTTAACAGAAGGGATATTTTGAGCTATGGCCTCTGTGTCTGCAAGGAGGGTGTCAACACTGAGCAGCTAGTGGGGGCGGCCCTCAGATCAGGAACCCGGGAAACAGCCAGGCTGTGAGAGAGTGGCCCTGCCCCTCCGGTTTGCACAACACGCTGCTCTGGTCCCCGCACTTCCTTCTCAGCCTCCTGGACGACCTACTTCCCTCCTACTCTCCTCCAAACGCCCCAAACTCCAACCCTGCCCCCAGCCTCCCACTGTGCTGTGCAGCCTTGGGCAAGCTACTTAACTGCCCTCTGCCTCAAGTTCCTCCTCCGTAAACAGCGATGGTTAAAAATAGCATGTTTCAGGATTCTACTGAAGATGGCATGGGCTGGGGCTTCCCCGGGCACTGGGCACAGAGGGAGCGCCCACAAAGCTTGGTTGTTATTACTTACTGTTTTCTTACAAAGTGAGCTCACCCACACCGATGGCCTCATCATAGTCTGTAAGCTGGTAACCCCCTAGTCTGTATCCCAGGCTCGTCTCGTCCTAGAGGTCCACCCTGCAAATCCAGAGCTCTGGTGGACATCACCCCGTATCTCTCGTTGTTCTGACGGGCACCTCAAACTCTTCAGACCCATCTAAAACTGAATTCATCGTCCTTCTCTGACCTTCTCTCTCTCCCCGTCAGAACTTCCCTTTGGCCACTCGGAACTCTTTCTGATTCCCGAGACTTGTCATCCAGGGAAGGAGACTTCTGTCTCTCCTCATCGGATCCAGCTGGTTCCCTGCTGAACCGTCAGCTTCCGGACCCCCCCGCCCAGGTCTATCTCCCTAAGAGTCCTTTTACTGCTGGTCATTCCACTAATCTCAGAATTCCCTAAAGTCCAGAATTATTCATGCTTAACAGGAAGTTTCTGCAATAAAGTCAACACACTGCCTGGTCTAAAGTCAGGCATTCCATTAACGATTTATTAACCCAGGAGAGAAGGGATTCAATGCCAACGGTGTTACATAACAACACCAGCAAAGGGAGAAGTCAGCGTGGCATCTCTTTTTTTCTCCTTTTGGCTCTGTTTCCGTAGGACCTTGCAGCGAGCGCCACATTCTGCCTTCGGAGCTGAGAATGGCCCTTCGTTCCCTCCCCTCTATTTCTGCCAGACTCAGTTCCTGCTGCTGCCTTGACAGACTTTTGGAAGGTTCACCTTTCCCTCCAATTTCTCATGGTGATTAAGACCCATAATTGCCACTGAACAGTCCAGTTGAGCGCCGAGAAAGCCAACCAACCTTCACCGGCGGACTCTCAAGGCTGGCAGCGGAAACAGCCAAGAGAAGTTCATTAACCGCCGAGCAATAAAAAGCGCAGGGGAAAAATAGAGACAGAACAGCTCCCCCGGGCACTGCAAGAGGGGGCCTTGGTGATGAAACATTCCTCAAGGAATCTGGGGAAATTACATTATAAAACTGCAACAGATGGCAGGGTAGAGCAACAAGCTCTGTCGAGCATCAGGGCGACGCAGGAACGTTCCTGGGGAGGGAAGCGCCCCAGGCAGCCCCCGGCAGGCAGGCTGTCCAAGCGCCCCCAACGCCCGGCCGTTCCCAGCGCCCTCTGAGTATCGCCATGAAGACCGGCATTATCCCCATGGCACAGGCACCCGGGGGGTGAGAAATTGGGAAAGCGCACTTCCCTACTCTGCATGTGCGGTTGAAAGCTGAGCATCGGGTACATTTTGACATTTTTTGTTTGTTTGTTTGTTTTCTAAAGGGGCCAGGGGTCCACAGAAAAATTGGTCAGTCTACCATGAATGACTCTGACATTAAAGGGGTTGTTTTCCCGCACAGGACCAGCTGGAAAGATGCATCTTTGGAAATGCAGAGCAAAAGCATTACGCAGAAACCAGGAAACTTGGAGTGTTGCAGGATATGCCAGAGCTGCCGCAGAGCGTACACTCTTAGTGTGGTACTTATATGGTATATATTGTCCACAGCAGGACATTTTTGAGAGCAGGCAGGTAAGGTGTTAACCAGTCCTGCAAATGAGCAGGCATGGTCCCCTGGCTCTGAGTGGTGTCTCTGTGAATTAGACCTTCAGGTGAAGTGGACAAAGTGTACCTAGATTACAAAGGCCAAAAAATACATTTTTAAAAAAGAAGGACCCTCTGGACTTAGTTCTTTGACTGTTCCCTGATGTAGCTGCAACCCAAATTGCACAGGCATTTCTTATCAGTAAAAACAGACAGTAAAATATGGGAAGAACTATAAGAGAAATGGGCCAGGGCTCTTGTGAAATTCTTTCGCCACCCTCGCGTGCTTCTGCAAACAGGAAGACATTTAGCAAGAGGTGCGCAAGCTAGAGATGCGACCAGATGACCCCAAGGTGACTATCAGTGGGTGCATATCAGCGTTTCTCCCCTTTAAAACTCAGCCATAAAAGTGAAGCCTTGCCTCACATGTCCAAGTGTTTCTGCGTCACAGAAATAATCTGTATCCCAATCAAGTGATGTTGAAAGAGGTGACAATGGGATACAGAACATGTGCGCGGACGACTTCAATGCCTCCTTCGGAAAAAATATTGGCACAAAACAGCTGATTCCATCGTATTGCCCTTGTCTGTTACTTCAAGGTCAGGTCATCTGAGACAAGTTTTATTCCAGCCTAGGCCCCCCCAAAATAAAATCACCCTAAAAATCTGAAGTCAAGGTGACCATGATTTTCTTAAAAAGGAGAGGAGGTTGTTTTGCAACATTTTCTTCTATTCACTAGTACCTGTTTTACTCCTGGATCTTTAATCCCTTCACCCCACCCCTCCACCCCCAAAAATGGATCTGAGACCTCTTGACCCACAGTCAGAGCAAATCTAAAGAAGAGAACTGTTGCCAGCAACTACATCTCTGCCTGGATGATGCTCAGCTCGTGATGATGCTTCTAGTGGTGACGCTTAATACGGTTAGTGAGGGAAGCATCATTGAGATGCTCACGGCAGGGAAGAGAGCCATTTCTCTTCTCCCCAGCACAGCCATTGCCACACTGTGAGCCAGGACCTCTGGCTTCTGGGCAGCCTGCACAGCGCACCCCGCATAGCGGGCAGTTAGCCCTTCTGGGCTCAGCACATCTGCTGAAGGGTCTGGAGAAAGTCCTGCGTTCCGCCTGAGGCCAGGCTCTGACTCTGCTGCTCCTTAGATGGAGGCACCAAGCAAGAAGCAGGCAGCTGGGAGCTCAGGTGCTCCAGGCTTCCCAGGTTTACACATGTGCTCTATGCTGCACCCTGTGAGGGAAGTAAAACGGCCCTAAGATCTGTTTCCCGTGGACTGTCCCCATCAATCCTCCAAAATGTTGCCTCCACCACTTCCCCTTCCCCAAGCATGTTTCACATTTTTGACAAAGCAAAACCTATCACTGTGAACTAAGGTAAAATTAACCCAGAATTCACTGATTTGAAATCATTCATGCTGGGCTGAGGTTTAACTTTGCCCAGCAACCCCATTCTTCTCTCACACGGCAATTTAAATTTATAAATAGTATTTTGGGGGAAGCGTCAAACGCATCAGAGAAGACATTGTTTCAACACATCCAAGCACTCACTTACAAATAATTGTTACAGGAAGTAAGTAATGGTTAAATATTCAGTATCTCAGCTCCCTAGAGACTCGAAAGGCAACATTTCCATCTCAGCTGTGTTACAGTAACCCTTTCAAACAGTCTCAAGTTCTGACTGCTTGCTCCCTGAATTACTGCAGATGAATGCCATCTTGTCTAGCAACCTTTAACAACTGAATTTTACAGCGTTTGATAGCTAGTCCCCGTCACAGTGTGGTATTAATGGAGCTGCTTTTCATATTTAAAAGCAAAGATCCGCGCATTTCCAATTGCTCCGCCACTGAGCGCTCTCTGTGCCCAATCTCACTCCCTGCACCCTATGGAGGAGTGAAAGCAATTGAGGAGGCAAGACTAGAATTTATGAGAATAATTGGATCCCAGATTCTGTGGTATGGAGCCCAAGCGAAATAGAAAATCTCAGAAAGGCAAGAGACTGAGCAGAATTTGCCCGAGTCAGGGACACTGCATGTGCCGGGGGGAGGCCCTCTGCTCCACCTCCAGTCACCTGTCCGGTCTGCACACCTCAGCTCAACAGCTTCTGCAGGGTGCCCTCTGGTTCTAACGGCAGCCTCGGTGTGCCTGCCGTTTGCACTGCCCTGTGCACATCATAGTGTGTCTAGTTATCGTTCCCCACAACCAGCAGAGGACCAAGCCTGTGCCTCCGGGAGGCATCAACATCTTGCCAGGAACCAGGCACAAATTAAATTCTCCAGTGAAAACGAATGTACGTACGTATATGCGTGACTGGGACATTGTGCTGTGCACCAGAGATTGACACACTGTAGCTGACTGTACTTCAATTAAAAAAAAAGAATTTTGCAAGACAAAAATTTAATGTATGTATGTATGTATTTATTTATTTATTTATTTATTTATTTATTTATTTATTTATTTATTTTAATTAATTCTCAACAGTGCTTTGCTGAATGAATTAATAAATGCACTTTTTCCTGTACATTCCTCTTTGTGGAAACTTCCCAGCTTTCAGAAATTAAGTAGTAAGTGGGGGCTGCCCCATTTTTGCCCAGCAGCCCTCCTGCATCAGTTTCTGCGGCCTGGCTGGAGTGTACACATTGTCTTTAAAGGTCAGCTTTACCAGGCAGTTGCAAAGGTGCTACTATTCCCCCAGAGCGGAAAGTCCCTCAGCTGAGTGGACAAGTGAGCTTCCGGTTTCCGTGACCCACATCTGCAATTGCTCAGGCATCTGTTCATCACACTGGGCTGTGCCCCACATTCAGCTGGCCTCTTTTAACTGTCATCTTGTCTCCAAGCATCTGTAATCACCTCCATGGCAACAACTTTTCTTATGTGGTATGACCTGTGTATAACAATGACTCTGTCTTCTGGATGGAGGAAATCCATTATCATCAATACACCAAGCGACAGAGCAAAGTCCTAACATTCTCAAGGGGGGCTCACGTCAAGACCCTCAAAATCACAGCATGAATTATTTAGCCCATGAATGCAAGCAATGCGTGACTACAGAAGGAAAGGATTTCTAGCTGCCTTCTTTTCATATATATTTTAGTGTTTTCACTTATCTGAAACAAGCCATCAGCTGGACTTAATTCCTTTCTGATCTTAGTTTTTTATTGTTACCCTCTCTGACACATCTGTTGCCAGAGAACCTATATCCTGACTCCAAAATGTTATTCTAATTGAAAACTAATCAATCTGTAACCTTTCATTACGTCACATGCTTGTTTCCAAAGCCTGAACCGCTCCTTACCTCTGGCCAGGTTTTAACCTTCAGTACTCTGATCAAACTTGGTTTTAACCTGTGCTTCAGCTTTTTCCTAACATCCTCTAAAATCCCTTGCCCTGCCAAGACATGGTCACGTTCAGTAACTAGACTGGGCACTCGGGCAGCCTGTGCCTGGTTCTGCCTCCAAGTGCCGGGACCTCCTCCCAGGGCTGCCCCAGGGAGGAGGGGCCTGTCTGCCCTCACTCGCTTCCCAGGCACCCCCCCACTCCTTGGCCCTGCACAAGCAGCACACCCAGAAAGTCAGCTTCCTCATTCCCCAGCAAGACAGAGGCTCCAAATGGCCCCCAAATTCCCCCGATGACCGACACCTCTCCAACTCCGTCAAATGGCTGAGTGCATCCTCCTAGACTGACCGCACGGATGAGCAAGCCCACAGTGGAAATGCAGAGGATGCAGTGCCCACCTGGCACCTGGGAGAACCACTGACTCCATGGTCCTCCAGTCTGCCTTGGATTCTGGCTCTCCTGCTCACGGGCTGTGTGTGCCTTAACACCTGTTGTCATCTTTCTGTGCCTCGGTTACTCAGACGTGAAAAAGCGGCAATAATATTACCTGCCGCACAGGGGAGTCATGAAGACTCACTGTGATGCTGTGATGAAGGCAGCAGAGCCTGGCGCACAGTAGACACTCAGTTAAATGTACACTGTGTCTGTCTTCCTCTCTGTTTGCCTGTCTCTATACATCTGTGTCTATCTGTATTTTTTCCTTTAACCAATTATCAGCTTTCTGAGCGCAGACACCATTGCTGGTTCATCTTTTCACCCGTCAGAGAAGGTAGTCCCTAAGTGCTAATTGATTTAATGTTGTTAAATTCACACTCTAACTCAACTTTCTATCATGTTAAAAATATTTTAATTACTCCAAGACTTTGCTAAATAAAAATATGAGCTTCTCTTTTCTCTTTCCATAGCAGGCTTCCAGGATTTTATAAACCTCTGTACATAATCCTACTTCTTCTGGAAACATCTGCAACCCAGCGTGGCAAGAAGCGTGGGAACTAGCCTGGCTGAGAGTTGCCACGTCATGTCTTGCCACGTGCGTGCCGGCTCTCAGTCTGCACACAACACACACACGCATGCGCACACATGCAGACACGTGGAGAGGGGGCAGCCAAGGTGACCGATATTATGTGCACGTCTTATTTTGTGAAGGCTTCACCCAGTATCGCCCACAGGCTACACTGTACCTGGAAAGACCAATGACCTGTTTACTTGGCCAACAGAGAAGCATAGGGTGGTTATCTACATGCTTCAAAACAATTTTTTTTTTTTTTTTGCCCTAAACACAGAGACAGTTGAAGTCAAGGTCAATTTCTTGGTTGGCAATAGCTGGGTAACTGAGGCGTCTGCCTCACACCAACTATGAAAGATACACTTTAAAGGACTCTTCAGCATGGGAGTCGCTTCCAACAAAATGCCTCTGAGAATTGGCAGTATGCCAGGTGCTGCGAAAGCTGCGGGTGGCAAGAAGGTGCCCCCATCTTATCAGCGGGGAGGAGCCACGTAAAAAGGACAGAAGAGGGAATCCAGGGTTTTGCTGCTGCGACGGAAGCTTGTTCAGAGGCGGGCCACGGGCAGGGAAAGATCCATCTGAGTTTACAAATGAACTCGACAAATGGGGCTCATTTTAAAATGTAGATCAAGTAAAAATTGCAGTTTATTCAAAACCACACTTGGAATGGTGTCCAAATGTTCCCAACCAAGACACTTCATGGAAAACCCTGAGAAAATGAGCTCCAACCATCCCTCTTCTGTTGCTATAATCACTGGTTAGGGGCAGTGGCCCCAGAGGCTCAGGTCTGACCCAGGGAGTGAAATGCTTTGTCGCTCACCAGTTTGACACAAGAGGGTTGACTCTACTGGGGGCAGAAAGACTCCAACAGCACAACATTTCCCAACAAGAAACCGGTGCCTCCAGCACTGTTGAAGGGGGAGCAGGGGCTGTCTTCCCTTGGACCCCAACCTTGCCTCACTCCAGTCCACCAGGGTGGATTTTTCCACTGTCAGCAAATACTCCTGGGCGGTCACCATGTGCAAAGCATCAGGCTTCATCTGGAGACAAGCAGAGCGAAAAGCCCCCACCCCTGATGGTGCGGTCCCTTGAGCCTCATTGGGAACTTTAAGTAGCAAATTTCTCAAAGGCAGGCAAAGACAGGCAAACTGCAAGGATAATGACAAAATCGAAAAATCCATAGACTGGGTTCTTCTTGACCTGCCCCTTCTCCTAGACCAGTATGGTGTCAGTTGGATTGAGGGGATTTTTATGGGTGTTTTGGAGCACTCTGGAGGTCACGGCATCGTGGTTCTTTGTGCCTGAGCTGTACCAGTGCTGCTGCGTCCACTCAGGCAGCATCTCCTTCCCAGCATCCTTCCAACCAGTCTCTCCCCTCGAGAGTGCAGCCAGCTCAGCTTCCTGGGGCTCTGTGCTTCCAAGGCCCCTGGAACCCTTGCTGAAGCCATGTGACCTCTGGTTGGAATCCCTTCCCAAATTTGTTTTCATGGTATCTGTTTCGAGTCCCCAGCACCCACATCATATCTTGTTCGTTGCCAGTTTCAGTCTCTGAGCCAGTGGCCTGCTACCCCATGGTTGTTTTTCCTCCTGTCAGTCAGTGTATGGCTCTCTGCAAAATTAGCATCCCCACAGTTGCCACAACCTACAGAAGACTGTTTTTGTCTGGAGCTTTTTAAAAAGCAGATTCATCAGGAGCTATTCTAGATAAACATATGTCACCCTTATATATAACCAGAACTTTGGAGAGGGCTATGGCATTTTACCATCTGATAAAAAGTGCCATTCTTCTACCCCTCACCAGTGCTCAACAGCCCCAAAGCCCCACAGCCCCACAGCCCCTTAGCCAAGTCTATCCCGGTACCTGGAAATTCTACGCATGCCTTGGAGGTAAAACTTACAGTGATCTCTGGGGAAGAGAGTCCTGGTCAGCTCTCCGTTCCCCTGTGGCCACTTCAGTGATCAGCTCAGTTGCCAACAGCTGGCTATGGGCAGGGCCCAGCTGGAAGGAGGGGCGAGGGAGGCCAGAGGGGCCCCAGGGCTAGGTGGTGCCACAGAATCAAAGAGGGAGGGGCACGGAATGGGCAGCCTGGGGGCCCCAACCTCACCATCTGCATCACTGCACCTCCGCAGGGCTGGAAAGTAGACAGGATGTGACATCCCTCCCTGCGACATGCTCAGGCCCGTTGAAGGCACCGTCCTTAAAAAATCACAGCTCGTGACTCCTTCCATCTCTGCAACGCCTTCTCCCTCCAGTTTCACAAAGGTTACCATTTGCCATCCCATCAACCAGTTGTAAGTGGACAGGGGTGGGTTTTTAAGAATTTCTTAGAACAAGGCCGTATTTTGGCACTTGATGGTGGCGTCCGTGAAGCCTACCAGGTATTGACTCTGCGGAAACCATGTGTTTTCCTAATTGAGAGTTCACGATGCATTTCCAGAAGCGGAGGGCCCAGCTGGAGCCCAAGCAAAGTCTGCGGTTGTGACTGAGAAGTCGGGTCAGGTCTGGCGGAAATGTGGGGAGGACCCTCCAGGGCTCCATCTGCATCAAAAACCAAAGGGCCTCCAGGTGACTCATCTCAGGTCTGCAGAAGACCGGGAAGCTGCGGCATCAGATCACGGGGCGACCATCGCAGTGCTAGACAGGCCTGGTCTCAGGTTTCTCCTCCCGGGGCTCTTGGGGCGCCCTGGATCCCAGGAGGCGGTGGTGTACCAGAGGGGAAAGCTTTTGGCTGAAAGTGACAGAAAACCTAACCACAGTGGCTTAAGCAAATCAGGGGCTCATTTTTCTGGTTCAGCAGCCCCGTTCTGAGACAGCTGTGGCCTCTCCCTCCTGGTCTCCGCTTGGTGAGAACTGCCCCACCTATCACATCTGTGTTTGTTCCATCAGAAAGAAAAGGGAAGTCAACCCGCAACAGAAGCATTCAGGAACTCTAAGCAAACCCCGCTTCCTTTCGTCCCTTCGGGCGGCACTGGACCAGGTGGCGACTGCCCGCTGCAAGGAAGCAAACCTAAAGGGGACTGGACATGGGGTTGGGGCCACTAGATTGTGGTATCTGCCACCAAGGGAAGCCCCACAAGACAGGACTGAGCTGTAAAGTCCCCACAGTCCGAAACCTGGAAAGCAGCCTCCCCGCCCCCTCCCCATGCCTGCAGAGAACACAGGGTGGCTTGGACACAGCAGGACCGCCTCCCGTGGTGCCAGGCCTCCCTCGCCGGGGTGCCCCTCCCCCACAGCGGCGGGGTGCCTCCCAGAGCCATCGGGAAGCCCAGATGGGGCTCTGCGACGTGCAAAGGTCTCCCAAAAACAGCTTGAGCAGGACAGGAGGATGAAGGGAGACCCTCTGGGGACAAAAGTGGGGGCCGCCTCTGCACCCCTAAGGAGCCCCGAATTCACCCAGGAATAACAGAGGGGGGCCTGCGTGGGGATCCTGCCGGAGCGTGAGACCACACAGGAGTCTCGGGGCTCAGGGCCCGGGAAACACAGTGACCTCCAACAGCTAGAATCCACTGACTGTGTGATGGAATCAATAAAAGACCAAACGTCCGTTTGCTGGAGCGTGAATTAAGAATTCAGTTCTGAACACAGGTCTGGTTTTCAGATGAACAGGGAAACCAGAAACTTGCAGAGTCTAGAGGATGCCAGACTCTTTGCCCAAATTGTTGTACTGGCTCCTGTAATAACCCTATAAATAGGCACTATTTTCATTTACTGATGAGAAAACAAGCTCAATGATCTTGAATAACTAAGCTAAAAGCTGGAAGCGCCAAGTTCAAGCCCAGACGCTACCCAAACTCAAAGTGCATTTCCGACATCACGTGTTCTCAGGTGACTCCAGTTTTATCTGGAGAATTATTTTTACTATTTATAAAACCTCACCTCTGTCTAAGGAGATTTAAAATAGCCCCCTCTATAAACACGCAGGCGGATGACCTGCCCCTCACATTCCGAGGTAACAGAGACGCTGAGACTTTCCCCAAATGTATAAAAAGGTGAGAAGCCCAGGAAAGACCCGGAGTCCCAAACTCCCCATGCGATACCCCGTCTAAACCAGGGTTGTCATCCCTGCCAGCAGCTCAGCACCACGGCCCGTTCAGCTCCGAGCAGGAGGAGGGGCGGAAAGGGAGGCGCTGTGCAGGGAAGAACCCGCCTCTTCATCATCAAGACAGACGTTCTTAATGCAATCATTTCAAACATAAAAATGAAAGTCAAAATCCATCCTGAACAAAACATCACACACTTTATAAATGAAGACAGGCAGTCTTTGTTTGAGTCTGTGGTTTCCGAGACAGCAGTTTCTGGCCTGGCGTGGCTCCCGTGGCCCCACCACCATGACGGTGGGCTGAGTCCCCTCGTCCCCAACACCTCCCTGAGGGCTGACGGTGGGTGCACGCAGATCGGACAGCGTGGGGCTGTATGGAGTCACGGTTTGTTTTTGGTTTTTTTTTTTTGTTTTTTTGTAGAATTTCTATTTAATTTCTGCTGGGTTCAAAACATGGGAGGACTTTCTGCTAAGTGTGAAAGGGCACCTAGTCTTAGTTTCGCCTCTGGTGCCAGAGTGGCCCAGTCCCTCCAACCGCTCAGTATGTCACACAGCAGAAATTGACACAGCGTCGTGAAGTGACTGTACTTCAACAAAAATATATGCATGCAAAGAAAAGAGAAAGAGAGAAGGAGAGAAAGAGAGAGAGAAAGGAAGGAAGGAAGGAAGGGAGAGAGAGAGGAAGGAAGGAAAGAAGGAGGAAAGGAAGGAAGGAAGAGAGGAAGAGAGGAAGAGAGGAAGAGAGGAAGAGAGGAAGAGAGAAAGAAAGAAAGAAAGAAAGAAAGAAAGAAAGAAAGAAAGAAAGAAAGAAAGAAAGAAAGAAAGAAAGAAAGAAAGAAAGAAAGAAAGAAAGAAAGAAAGAAAGAAAGAAAGAAAGAAAGAAAGAAAGAAAGAAAGACAGGCAAGCAGAGAGGAGACAGACAAGGAAGCGGACCTCCGCGGGCTTCGCGAGCTCAGCCTCCCGGGACCCCCGGTGCTGCTTGCTCAGGGCCGGCTGGCTGATCCCATCCACACAAATCCTACCCAAGGATGTAACGGCAGTACCTTTCAAACACCCCTTTCCTTAGGAGAGACTGTGACTTTAAAATGACCCTAACAATGGTGGAACAATCTTTCCGCCCCCTCCCTGGGGTCAATTTAACTTTTTCTTCCTTTTTGTTTTTAAATTGAAGCCTAGTTGATTTACAATGTTGTGTTGATTTCCAGTGCACAGCATAGTGAGTCACGTACCCATATATACATATATTCCTTTTCATATTCTTTTTCATTACAGGCCATTACAAGGTATTGAATATACTTCCCTGTGCCAGTAGGACTTTGTTGTCCATCTATTTTATATATAGTAGTTATTATCCACAAATCCCAAACTCCCATTTTAGCCCTCCCCATCCCCCTCCAAAGCACTCAGTGTGCAGTGGTGAGCTGACACGTTCCTTGTTAACGGGCTCGCCGATCATCACTTGGACAACAATGGAAAGGCTAGAAGCTGTTACACTGGGTACCTGACGATGCAAACAGGACTAGATTAATTTGCATTCAAAAGATTGCAAGAGCAATTAGCACCTCATTAATATGATGTAAATGCTAATTTATACAGATCCCAAGCCACCCCCAGATTCCTTTCATCCAACCAATGTTAAGTGTTGTTTCAGAAACCAGACCTTGAGAATTCCCAGGCAGGCAGGAGCAGCTCCACCTGGGCTGCCCTTTGAAGGGGGCACGGGTCACCCACATCGCAGCTGCTCAGATGAAGGGCCACCTGCGGGAATTCCATGCAGCCCACGGTGCTGTGTTCCAAGGGGCGCCCAGTGACCGACTTGAGAACTGCTGGCCACAGCAGGACGCGTGATGATAAGGTGTCCCCGCTGAAGGGCAGGGCTGTGCCGCACGCTGGGCGGGGAGGGAGCTCCCCGAGAACAGCTAAGCTTCTCCACCACACACTGGCAGCTGGTAATGATCAAAGCAATTGCCTTAAATAATTGATTGATTTATACCAGTTAAAAAAAAACAAAAACAAAACCCTGGAGGGTTATGAATAGTCTGAGATATAATCACACCATTTGGGACTAAGAGATGCTCAGAAACGCCCTGTGTCTGGCAACACCCTGAGGGTGTGATTAGGGTATCACACATCAAAAGATGGTGGCAGAGCAGTCCACCCAGTAAATCACTGCATACAATTCATTTTAAACACTGCCAGTAAGAAAAGTTCCTCAAGAGCTTCGCACTGCCCCTTGTTGTTCAGCACTAATCCCGCAGGGGGAAGGAGGAGACAAAATGGGGAAGGAATGTGGAGGAGAACTGGCGAGGGGGCACTTCCCTGGGTAGAATGAATGTCTCCCTGTTGTCCTCACCTCTGCCTGCAGGTACGCTCACCTCAGGGATGCAGTGAAATGTGCACACCCTCAGACACACACACACTCACACACACACTCACACACAGTTCATGACAGTTGTGCCCCTTTTCAAGAATCCTCCTGGGTCGTCCTCACCACGTCAGTGTTGCAAAGTTGTATGAAACTCAGCTTAGGAGTCTCTGTTCGCCCAGCAGCGTTTCACTCATCCCGTGGATGATCCAAGATGCTGAAGAGAGACCCGCAAATCCAGCTAAATTCCAAAGGCGCCATGAGCACCTGGCAGATGCTGACACTGCCGGGTCCCATGGAGGGAAGACCGGAGTCAGAGCAGGAGATGCACCGATCCCACGTGGTTGTTCAAGGTCAGTGCCACGACGGAAAAGAACCGAGTCGACAGCAGAGAGGGCTTCCTGGAGGAAGTCCAATCTGAGCTGGTCTCCCTGAAGAAGGAGAGCATTTCAACAGGGATAAAGGGACAGAAGGATTCCAGGGGGACGGGAGGGGGAGGCAAAGGCACAAAGCAAGTGACTCAAGATTGGTGCTCAGAACCTAAGTCTGGGGCCATGGTTCTTCACACCCAAAGAAGAATGGAGAGAACCAATAACAAGGAGGCAGCAGGCCTGAAATGGGAACAGCCTGGAGCACGTGCCGTCGAGTCACTGGGCTGACACTGGGCAGGCTCAGATCCCGGGACATAGTCTCAGCGGTCTATAGCTCTTCTTAGAAAAAGGTAAAATTCCCTGTTGTCATTGTGATCATCGTCTTAAAAGAAGATGCTGTCTTTGCCTTTTCTGCGTCACCTGGCGGGTCTCGCAGTAACCAGGCCGTCTCAGCACCCGTGCCGCCGCCTCTGCGTCTATGGCGGGGCCGGCACGCCGAGCTCTGGGGAGAAGAGCTGAGGCCGACCTGATACACAAGTGATGCAGGAGAGCAGAGTGAAAGGTCGAGTGACATCACCGAGTCCTGTGTGAGTGAAGCTTCACAGCAGTTCAAATAGAGGCCTCCAGTGGGAGGGCTGAGTCACCCCAAGCCAGGCAGGGATCAAGGCCAAACTCACCAGGGCCTGGCTCGGCCGCCAGCCCCGGGACCCATGTGCGTCAGCAAAGCATCATCACATGAACTTGAACTTTGGTGGATTTCAGTTTGGTTCACACCTAACTCGAAAAATTGTTTTATTTTATAGAAATGTGGGAACTGCAAGCATCAGAAGGCCGACTCCTAGTTGTGTTTGTACAAACAGAACTTGTTCAAAACACCACCAGGTGTTGGAGGCTTTTTTGTCCTTTTTTAAAAAGAGTCACTCTGTTTCTCGAGTTTGAGAAACATGGCCCCAGACCAGGAGCTCCTGGGGGGCAGGGACACCAGTGGTACCAAAACAAGACTCCTCTCCATTTCTCCAGGGATGTTTTCTGTTACAGTTCTGGCTTGATGCTGCCATGCAGGGTGGTGGTTCCAAGGAAAGTAGGAAAGTTCTTCTTGTACAGAAGCAAAGAAGCTAGAGCTGGTTTGGGAGGGTGTGGGGGAAGCAAGTAGATAGAAAATGGGCCTTGGAGGCAGAGGTAACAGCAGATCACATTCAAGACGCTGTCGTGTGTTTGGCCCGATTGGCCCGAGCGGAGTGGGTGGGATGTTCTGACGCCTGGGGGGGCCCAGGCCACATGGGCTCACAAGCCAAGCTCAGGAACACAGCGGAGAAGTTAACCACTACATATAAAAATAGATTTTTATCTACTTCTTTCTATACAAATTTCTATCTATACAGATTTCTTCTGTACAGCACAGGGATCTATATTCAATATCTTATAATAATCTTTAACGAAAAAGAATATGAAACCGAATATATGTATATATATGCATGACTGGGACATTGTGCTGTGCACCAGACATTGACACATTGTAACTGACTGTATACTTCAGTTTAAAAAAATGATACTAACTCTTTACAGGGGCAACCCCATGAGTATGGAATGCTAGACTTGTGAAGATTTTTCTCTCCTATTAAAAACCATAATAAGAATGAGATTTTTAATTTACTCTTCAAAAAGCAATGAAAGATTTCATTTATGTTAAAATAATGTTGATGTTAATCGTTGAAATTATTCATTGGAATCCAGGCTTTGCTTTTGTGCAGGTAATTTTAACAAATTTGGAAGAAAAAAATTCTTTGAAGGCATATATAAAAATAACTTTCATATCTTGGATTTTAAGTTTTTTAAATGTATACATTAACGACGATGTATTCAAATTTTGTAGACTTTGAAAACACCGCATTTGTATTTTCATTACTTAGATCGTCACTGTTAATAGAACACAAATCTTCTGGAAATCTTAAGTAGAACAATTTACTTATTCTGCTGAACTTATGGTGAGAAAATTAAATTTCGTGTGGAATAAACTAGTAATTTATAAGTTGTGCAGATCACCCGAACACCACTGGCCCCTCCACACAGCAGGAGGCCCAGCACACAGAAGAGGACCTTACCTGAGAGCAGGTGCTTGACAATCATTGCTGAGTGAGTGACTGGGGGAGTGAATGAAGGGCTGCTTGTAAAGCCAGACAGCAGTGGGCCTTGGCCATTGGTCAGAGAGTTTAGCCAGGATGTGAGCAGGGGAATGATGCTCTCCGCTGCAATGCTGGAGGAATGAATTGGGCATTAGGGTACATATCAGGCTGGAATTAGGCAACACCAAAAAGAATACGGTTAGCTGAGTACTTTAGTTTCCACTCTTTGACTTTTATTTTGTTTTGAAGCTATGTCTATTTTATGTAAAACCGTGGGCGTGAATACCATGGCCCCTTGGTTGCCTGCAGTCAGCATCCCATCAGGGAGGCCACTCAGGGTGCTGGAGGCAGCGTGGTGCCAGGGAAGGACCACGGACGGGGCGCCTCTCAGCTCTGGTTGGAATCCCAGCACCACCCATTAAAGTAAGCCTCCAGGCTTAACTTCTTTGAACCCCAGTTTTTTCATCTGTAAAACAGAGATAATACCACCTCCCACATAAGACGGCTGTGAGATTAGAAGTAGTGACCGGCAGGCAGCGGGTCTCAGTGAAGGGCAGCGACAGTCACCACCCAGGCTCCAGAACCCACGGGCAGAGAACAGCGTGTTCCTTCCACTCAGAGCCCAGGCTCCAGAACCTGCTACCGGGCGGGTAGAACCAGCAGCGTCCTCAACACCTGAGAGCTTGTTAGAGACCCAGGGCCTCGGTCCCTCCCCCAGGCCAGCTGACTCAGGGCCCGCAGGTGCCAGGCTCCCAGGGGATCACTACGCACAACGGGGTCTGTAAGCACCTAGCACCTGAGCCATCGGTTCAGCCCTGACCACAAATATCCTGAGGGGCTTTAAACATCCAGTGCCTGACAGCCACCCCAGACATATTAATTCAGAATCCCTAAGAATGAGGTGGGGCTAAGCTTTCTAAAAATAAATCCCCAGGGAACTGTGACGTCCAGCCAGGCTTGTCAACCACAGGCTGCATCAAAAGATGTGAAGCCTCGGGTCAGGGCCTCGTGATGACCTCATGGGCTCCTGGCATGTTTCCCCCCCTCCATTGGCTCTTTTCTCCATAAAATGATATTAAAAATTATGTTTTACTATGTGTTCATAAAAATATAAATATGTCATTACTGTATATTAAAACATGTTCTTCAATCTAAAGATTGCTGTTTCTATTCTAACTCAAAAATATATATATGTTAAAACATTTCATAGACCCTTAAAAGTATTGTGGGCCTCAGGCACTGTCCCTAACATAAATTGGTCCTGTTTGGGGACGTTATGTAAAAGTTAGGGTGTCAACATAGTGGGTGAGAGGAAGGAAGTCTCAACGGAGCTGTGAAGCTAAGGGTTCAACATGTGTGAGCTAATGGCTCACTGATACTGAGATCCTGACCCAAAGGAGAGGGAGAAGGAAGAAGGGAAGGAAGGGAGGGAGGGAGGGAGGGAAAAAGGAAGGGAGAGCCGGAGGGAGATTTAAATAAGAATGAAATTCTAACCAAATGGAGAAGTGCTGGTACAAAGAGAGAGCCTGCACTTGCGGTCCAGTCACCACAGCAGAGTTTACACAAACAGCGCTTAATGCCCCCCTGCTGTTCACCCATCCCTTCTTTTACTCACTCATTCTTTCATTTCTCCAGTTCTCAGCTGAGCCCTGAGTAAGTGCCAAACCCAGACAACTCAAAGATGACGATGCTATCGTCCCTTCCTTCCGCCCAGGAACCAAATGCTCAGAGCAGGCAACCCTATCCCCTGTTGATTTCATTACTTTCCAAAGGCCGTGAATGCAAGAATGGCTATTTCCTAGAGTGACCAAATGTAATTAACGCAGCACAACTAAAAAGAAATCAGCTGGAAACACGTGAAAAGGAAGGGAAGTAAACACTTCAGGTATCCTCCACACAAGTTGTGTGGCCTAACAGCCACTCCCCGGGAGCCTTCTTATAAATAATTTTTATTATTATTTTAAAAAAAAAATCTGGCTTGAAAGGAGTGGTTACAAAAAGCCGATCCTCCCCCGTAGGAATCTTGAGGAAACTGTATCTACACTACAATCGCCCAGGACCAAACAGAGCATCCTGCACAATGGGGAGTTCAAATCAATGAAAATAAGAATTCTGCTTTCATGAGCACTTCCTGAAAGAAAAGGAGAAGGTGAGAAGAAAGGTGGGTTCAAAAGTTGCAAGGAGACTGAGTAATTAGAAATCCAGAACCACTATTCAGTGCACAAAAGAGTAGGGAGTTTGGGTGTGAAAAGTAAACATCTGAATATGAAAGTCTCATGTAAACAAAAGATTAATTGCTCTATGCATTGGCTTTTGCATATAAAAAAGAGACAGTGACCATGCCAGCCAGCCTCTCTGTGATTTTCCTGTGCAAAGGATAACTCTAAGGTTTGTGGTTTCCTTAAAGAGATTTTTTTTTTTAATATGAGGAAATTAATGCAGTCAGTACCTGTTCAACTTGTGATTTCTTGCCAGGCCCACACATGAGGGGTGTACTAGACAGTTTCCACTTGGGAAGGACTGAGTTCCCTTGAATGTTTCATACATGAACTGGAGATCCACAAAGCTGAGGGAGAGCCTGAAATTTTTTCTATTGAACTATAGTTGATTTAGAATGTTGTGTTAGTTTCTGGTGCACAGCAAAGTGATTCAGTTTTATATGTATATTTCTTTCTTCGATTCTTTTCCATTATATGTTATTACAAGATACTGAATATAGTTCCCTGTGCTATACAGTAAATCCTTGTTGTTTATCTACTTACTGTATAGTGGTATGTATCTGTTAATCTCAAACTCCTTCCTTAGTCATCCTTCCCCCATTTCACCTTTGGTTACCATAAGTTTATTTTCTATGTCTGTGGGTCTGTTTTGATTTGGTAAATAAGTTCATTTGTATTATTTTTTAGATTCCACATATAAGTAGTATCATATAGTATTGTCTTTCTCTGACTTACTTCACTTAGTATGATCATCTCTAGGTCCATCCATGTTGCTGCAAATGGCATGATTTCACTCTTTTTTATGGCTGAGTAATATTCCATTGTATATATATATACCACATCTTCTTTATCCAGTCATCTGTTGATGGACATTTAGGTTGCTTCCATGTCTTAGCTATTGTAAATGCCACTTCTGTCTTTTAAAACGAGCCCACCTGCCCTCCCACACACAGATCACAGCAGCAGCCAGTGAGGAATGTGCTAGACCTGAACTGGGAGGCAAGACTCTGTAGGACCTGGTGAGGCATTGACAAGAACCATGGTGCATATGGGGCTGATAGGGCTGGGCAGAGCCTAAGTGTGCAAAAGTGTTCATCCGTGTGGGTGTACTCTCCCATAATAGCATGTTAAATTCCAGCCAGGCCTCCAGCAGTGCTAACCTGCTGTTGGAACAGCTCCTAGTAACTTGGAGAAAGCAGTGGTCCCCACTAAGAAAGCAGAAACACCAGGCTGCTGCCCAGACAATGGAGTCAGGGAGGAAGAGGTTCAGGAAAGTAGAATTCCAGAGTAGAAATATCATGTGAGGTTGGAAACCAACCAGTCATGTTCATCAAGAGAGCCTGGGAAACACTCCATTTGTCAATTTGTCAAAAAAAAAAAAAAAAAAAAAGCATTGCTGAGAGGCGCACCCTTGAAGAGCTCTGAATAATCCTATTATTACAGAACTGGACTCCCTAAGGGAATCTTGAAATAATAGAAGCTAGTGTGACATTTAATTAGCAGCAACGGGGACACAATTATAATGGGGCACATGGCTGAAGGGGCAGCCAGAGGGCCCTGAGCCAGAGAGAATAACGGACACAGCATGACGGGGAGGTCACTCAAGTTAGACACTCAAAAAAAAAAAAAAAAGAGATAGAGAGAAAATGCAAGGAAAGATGATCAAGAGGTTGAATGAACTGCCCAAATAAAAATAAAAATCCAGTCTCAGCACTGGACCTGGTATCTGGACCCGAACCAGTTTTCAGACCCAGACCCCATGGACTGAAGGACAGGTGAGTCCCTGAGAGGAAGAATCTACAGCATCACAGCAGGTGTCTCTGTAAATAACTCCCCAGCTCCCCAGAGAGCCCCTGCCGCATGCTCAGGGAGCCACACACTGGACGGCGAGGACTGCCCAGACGCGCTGAGGACTGCAGGTTACAAGATCTGAGATGACACTGATAACTGGGGTTCTGAGACGTGATCCTCCTGAACCCCCTTGTTAAAGCAAAGCCATGGGTCCAGTTATAAACGAAGACCTGCCCAGGTCTGGGTCCACAGACCCAACCATGGTTATTCCCCCAACCCCCAAATATATAATTCAAACTACCTCTGGAAATTGGCGGAGTGACTACATGGCTTCTTGGAATAGGAGGTAAGAGTTATCAAAATGGGGGAAATTAAGTGCAAGTCTCTGAAATGCACCCCACACACATGCACACACACACACATCAAGATAGAAAATTAAAAATTACATCACATCCTGGGGGAGATGCCAGAGATTACAAAACGGTGCTATGGACTAAATGTTTGTCGCAAATCTTACATTGAGACCTAATCCCTAGTGTGATGGTGTTAGAAGGTGAGGACTTTGGAGGGTGATTAGGCCATGAGAGTGGAGCCCCCATGATGGAATTAGTGCCCTTAAAAGAAGAGACAGGAAAGAGATGATCTCTCTGTCTGCCATGTGAGGACAGAGCAAGGAGGTCCATCTGCAAACAAGGAAGAGGGCCTTCACCTGACTATGGTGGTACCCTGATTTTGGACTTCCAGCCTCCAAAACTGTGAGAAATAAATCTCTGTTGTTTAAGCCACCCAGTCTGTTATAGCAACCCAAACTGGCTAAGAAAGACAGGACTATTTATAATTGCTAAGATGCAGGAGATCAAGAAAGAAAGACGCTTCCTGCTTTCAGGATTGGGCACCTAGACATATAGGGGACCACAAAACAAAAGGAACTTGGGAAGAAGAGAGCAGGAAACACGCCCACCTCTGCTTTCGATTCCTGGGTGTGAGAAGCCTGTGGGAACCCCCAAGTGGAACTTCAGAGAGAGATCTGGGCTAGAGATGGAGATTCATCAGCACTGAGGGGATGGCTGGCACAGGGGGAGATTCTAGGAGTATAAGAACACTAAGGAGACCCCAAGGATGGAGACCCCCTAGGAAAAGACCACCTCACTGAGTCAGCTAAGAGGATCTGACCAGTGACGCTACTGGGGATGAGTGGAGGGGCACACGTGAAGGGCCATCATGCTGTCAGCTTCAACAACAGCAAAAAGATGAGCAAACCATAGGCAGCCATGAATGGAGACATGCCACACGGCTTCATCTCTATAAACCTTTACGCTGATCTGCATAGTTCCCATCTAATCCTTTATTACAAGTCAGTCCCTCGTAATGTGCTTCACTGCCTTCTCCCTTCCACAGTGAGAGAAGATAAAATTCAGTCAACATACAGGTTCATATCATGAGACAACTAAATAATTGCCCTTATGTTACTGACACATTTTTTAACTCCAAGGAACTGGGATCATTCGGAGAAAGTGCTAGTCATGGAAGGTCCCAAGCCCGCCTGCTCTCTGCTCTAGTACATCAAAGGAGGCACATCTGTCACTAGAACCACTGTGTGGGCAGAGCCTGCAGGCAGCCTTCCAGGTCAAGAGGGAGGTGGTTCTGCTTTACAGACCAACACATTTGCAAAGGAAACCACATCAACTACTTTTGCTCACCAGCACAGTCCTTCATTCATTGAAGATACAACCAGAAATCAGCAGGTATTTGAGAAGGAAAAAAATAAAATAAAACAGTCAAGAGAAAGAAATGAACAACTGATTCCAGTGGAAAGGGAAGTATTAGAAGAGAAAAAAATTATTTCTAATGGCATACATAGAGAGATCTCCAGAAATGGACAACCATGACAATAGAGAGGAGATGACAGAGAAACAAAACAGAAAAAATATTATCTAAAGAGAAATCTGATTTTTCAAGTAGGTACACCAAAGGCCAAGCAGGATGAGTGACAGGAAATTTAAAAAAAAAAAAAAAACCCTACTATTCTTTGTTAACAATTCAGAACCCTGGAGATAAAACAAAAACCCTAGACACCACCAGAAAAATTTTAAAAAACAAGATTACTTACAAAGGACCAGAACTAAACTGACCCTAAACCTGTCAACAGAATGTAAAGTTGGAGGGCAAAGGAGCAAGACATTCAAAATTTTAAAGGAAAGTTATTTTGAAAGTAAAATTATATTCCAAACTCTTAACCAAGTGGAGTGATGGAAAATAAAGGTATTTTAAAAGGTATTTAAAAACTGAAAAGGTTTTACTTCCCTTTATGAGAAAATTGCAGAGTAGTAATATTTGCAAGGCACTCTTCTTAGTACTTTGCATGTACTTAACTCCTTGCATCTTCAGATCAACCCTATGACATTATTTTTACCCTAAATTTTTAAATTAAGAAACTGGGGCACAGAGAGGCTACACTCTGTCAAATGAAAAAGGGAACTCAAGAAAAAAGATGCTATAAAACTTAACTCACAGCAACCTAAAGAGGAGACCAATGGAAAAGAAATTCAAGGCTGACAGCTATGCAGTGTGTCTAGAAAGCAATGGACCAATTAAAAGAGAAAGTAAGATGGCTTGTGAAGAAGGCTTCAAGACAGAAACAAATCCAATTGCATACACTGTATGATAACTAGAAAGGTCTTGAAAGGTCTAAAAAGCATGATGGATACATATGTCCCTGCAGTCAACATTTATTTTAAAAAAAAGAAAAAGAAAAAGGGAAAAGAAACACCAGGTGAGTGAGAAGGAGAGGAAGATAGCAATACAAAACATACATGCTCCAAATATGAAGCAAACTTACAGGTGCCCTAATTTTGAGGAATAGATAGAGTTTAGGAAAAGAAAAGTAGACTTAATCTTAACTCTTGGAAGATCACCCTTCAAATAGCACCAGTTCAGTAATATAGAAATAACTTTTCCTTGATTTGTGTTGTAGTTTAAAAAATTGAATAATCATAAGAATATAAATGCTGTTCTTTAAATTTTCATTTCTAGAATTGCTCCTTAGAAGCATAGAAAACTTAATTATAGTTACAGTAGTAAAACAGGTAAATATTTTCAATTCTGACAGTGTAAAAACATAATGGCACAGATGCACAAAGAGTAAAGAAGGCGGGAGTAATAAAGATGCTAATCTCTCACCTTTCTTAATGGAGAATCAAGAGATAATACCTGATGCTGATGGAGCTCCAAAACCAAAAGTATCACTCATGAAAGACATAGTAAGCTGGACTTCGCTAAAATTAAAAACTTCTGCTCTGTGAAAGACACTGCCAAGAAAATGAGAAGACAAGCCACAGACTGGGAGAAAATACTTGCAAACGATATACAAGAGGAAGAACTGTTGCCCCAAAATATACTAAGAACACTTAAAACTCAACAATAAAAAATAAACAACTCAATTGAAGAAAATGGGTGAAGGACCTGAACAGAAATTTGATGAAATAAGATACAGAGATGGCAAGTAAGCATATGAAGGGATGCTCACCTCATCTGTCGTCAGAGAAACGCAAACTAAAGCGATGAGATACTCTTCACGCCTATTTAGATGGTGAAAATCTACAGATACTGGATCAAGAAATAGATACGCATATTAAATTTTCGAAACTGCAGAAAAAACTTTAGAAAACCAGAATCGGCAAAAGCCAACATGTGAAAGAGAGATGGAAGCTTGTGTACTGGCATTAAATTCTATTTAATTTTAAATTAAACTTAAATTCCATTACATTGAATTCCAAATTAATTATTCCCTAGTTAAGAATGAATGCACACTGCCCAAAGTTAATTGATCAGGATATAAGGGTAAAAATAATTCTAGATGAAGTTATGGTGGTAATTTCTAGAAGAATTAAAAGCAGAAGTGCTTATCTTTGGGAGCATGAGGGTTTGAGGATGAGGAGATATTTAGAAAGAGTTGTTCTTATTTTGTATCCTCTGTGCTGCTTAGATAGATTTTTTTCTATAATGTACGTGTGGTGCTTTTGTAATATAAAAGCAATTTTTAATCAGTAATTTTTCTGTTAGGGAAGAAAACAGCTGGAGGATGAAGTCTATGGAAATGTTTCTGGAAGCTTAATAATAAATGTCACTAACAAAGCAGTGTTGAAAATAATGAATTTTTGAATTTTGAAATGCCTTGAATTTTTTCTCAAATTGTAAATCTCCCAAAGCGTGTTCATCCAAGCCCTACGTATCAGACGCACTACTAAGTTCAAATTATAAAAATCTTACCTGTAATTGAAGCCAGCTGCAACCTTTTTGACAAGGACTAATTGCCGATAATGATTTAAGTGCTGTAAATTCACATGCCACAATTGTTTTAAGTAGAGGAACCTCTCACAGCTTTCTCTGAAAAGAACTGTTCATCTTTGCTGCTGACTTACCAAATCCTTCAGTCACCTGTTTGCCATCATTTTCATGAGCTGATAACGTGTTTATTAGAGTCATAATGTGCAGGTGGAGGAATAAAGGTCTCATTTGATGGCTCTGGAATTTCATTTGACATTTCAATGTGGGAAAAGTTGGCTGAAGCACCAGCCTTGGCTACAGCAGAAAAAGACAGTGAAGGCAGCATAAACCTTTTAATTCAAGGCAAATGAAAAGTCAGCATCTGTTGACGGTCAGTAGCTTTAGATGGTAGAACAGGGGAAAACCCATAACCTGTAAGATGGTCCTTTTACCTGCTGTAAACCAGGGGTCCTTTGTGCCAGTAAAACTGGGAGCCTGCTGGCTTGGGGTAGGCTGTCTTCCTTCATGCTCAGTATGCCTGTGTCTCTTTGGATGCATCTGATCACTTCAACTTTTCGTCAGCATTTCATCAGTTTCCATTGTCTGCTCATTGCTAAGGTTTGGAGCGCTTCGTACACCCCTGGAGGGTGTGAATTGTTGCACCTCTAGTTGTGGAGACAGGAGCAACTTGGCAGCATATATTCAAGAGTTAACCTGGCCTTTGACTTTGCAATTCTACAGCTAAGGATTTCGCTAAAGAAAAGAAGGAGTCCTGTGCAAATTTCTGGCCACAAGGATTTCTCCAGGGTATTGTTTATAACAGTGGGAAACTGGAAACCATCTAAAGGGCTGACAATGGGGGATTGATCTGATACCTTAGTGCTCAGACCTGGGAAAGATGTGCAGGGACAGGTCACTATGGAACCAGAGACATCTAGGCTCCACAGCCAGGACACCCGCTTGCCAGTGTAAATCTTTAACTTGTTGGCTACACAAGCACTGTCAGCCTCAACTTCCTCATTTTAAAATGACAGTAGGGGTGTGGGTTTATTTCTGGGCTCTCTATTCTGTTCCATTAAGCCACACATCTGTTTCTGTGCCAATACCATGCTGTTTTGATGACCGTAGCTCTGTAGTATTGTCTGAAGTATGGGAGGGTTATTCCTCCAGCCTCTTTCTTTTTCTTCAGTATTGCTGTGGCAATTCTGGGTCTTAAACGTATCCCTGTTTTAGATTTCGACTGTTCACAGACTCTCAGAATGCAGAGAAAACTGAAGTGTTATCTACTGTAACCCTCTCACTCAACTGAGGAAGCAATAAGAGGGTTCAGCAAGGAGAGCTGGCTCCCTGCCTCCCCCCAACCCCATCCTCTGCACAGAGAACCAGCCCCAGAGCGGGGGCTTCCCTGCAGCCTCAGAAAGCGTACTGGAATTGGATGTCCGGATCTGAGTCTCTCCTGGCTCCATATCTATCTGGACTCTCTCTTATTCTATCTTGGGTATAGTGCCTGGCCCAGAGTAGGAACTCAACAAATACTTTTTGAATAATCTCTAATGGAAAAAAAATATGTAAATGAATATATGTATGTATATGAATGACTGGGACATTGTGCTGTACACCAGAAATTGACACATTGTAACTGACTGTACTTCAATTAAAATAATAAAAAAGACTAGGAATAGACTTACCATATGACCCAGGAATCCCGCTCCTGGGCATATATCCAGAAGGAACCCTACTTCAAAAAGACACCTGCACCCCAATGTTCATAGCAGCACTATTTACAACAGCCAAGACATGGAAATAGCCTAAATGTCCATTGACAGATGACTGGATAAAGAAGAGGTGGTATATTATACAATGGAATAATATTCAGCCATAAAAATGACAACATAACGCCATTTGCAACAACATGGATGTCCCTGGAGAACGTCATTCTAAGTGAAGTAAGCCAGAAAGAAAGAAAAATACCATATGAGATATATGTGGAATCTAAAAAAAAAAAAAAGTACATAAATACAAAACAGAAACACTCTCACAGACAAAGGATACAAACTTGTGGTTGCCAAGAGGGCAGAGGGTAGGAAGGGACAGACTGGGATTTCAAAATTTGTGGATGTGCTCTACACTGGAATTTGACACAACATTGTAAAATGACTATAACTCAATTTAAAAAATGCTAAAAAAAAATAAATAAATAAAAGAGAAAGAATAAATAAATAAGTAAGTAAGTAAATAAATAAGTAAATAAATAAATAAATATAAAAACAAATACTTGCTGGATAAATGCCTGAACCAATGACTCGCCTGTGCACTCAGATGATGCCCTGCTCCCGTAAGTGTCAGAGGACCTACACAGGGCTAGGAAAGCAGCCGCTAAGCCTTTGGGGTGGGGAGTGGGGAACTCAGAAAGACTTCCTAGGGCACTGAGCCAAGTCCTGGAGGAGGCAGCCAAGAGATCTCCAGACCCAAGAAAGAGCCCTAGGAACCGGAAACACATTGTAAGTCAGGGAAGAGAATATTGTCTTAGGCCAAAGGTCTGTACAAGATCATGTGTTAGGAAATCAGGAAAAGAGAAGTGACATAACCAGTCCATCCTTCCATTCCTTTCTCGGCCAACTAAAGAGGGCAGGGGGCTATTTGGGGAAAATGATTTAAGATTGGTTCCTAGCTGGTAAGGGTTTAATGGGTCTTTCTGTGCAGATAACCTTTGCATTTTCACCGAGGCATTCTGACTTCACCCCCAGGAACGTGAGAATTGCAGGTAATTAGGGCGGGGTGGGCAGGAAGGGGTTCTCTCCGGCGAGGAGTGCCTGGAGGTCTGCGGTAAATCAGCGCGCACTGACAGCGGGCTTCTCCACCCGAGGAATCCTGCCAGAGAGACTCTGTAAAAGACAACCCCACACACCTTCCCACCGGCAGCGCGACCCCCGGCCCGCTAGCATGCCCTCTGACAAACGTGCTCCCCGGGCCATTTTTATGATAGATTTTCTTTTTTCATTTAAAGCTAATCACATTATCCTTCTCATCTGCTCTCTGTTCCTCTTACCGTTTAAGAGAGGTTGAAAGGAGTTCAAGCACACACACACACACACACACACACGCACGCACACACACACAGTCACTGATTTTTCACCACTTGTCCCCTGCTCATACACACATAAGATGTTCCACTTGGTCCTGTTGGAACCCATTATTTCCCTGGCAGACTTGATGTCTGTTTTGATAGGAGCAATTTATCACCCTGGTGAAATCACACTGCTGTTTGGAAGGCAGGGTCGGGATTTCTGAATCCCTTTCCACGGGGAGTGAATTTAATTCCCAGGGGTGGGAGCGGTATTAAGAGATTCAGCCTGCCGCCCCTGTGGCATCGGAGACGGTGTCTCCCAAAGTGAATGGCAGCTGAGTCTCCTGCCCACCCCGCTTCCCCCATCCACGCTGTGCTAGAAAAGTCTTCACCCTTCTGAGCACGGAGGAAGCTCGATTTAGGGCGTGGAATCCAACAAAGTAGGGTATAAAACAATGGTTTAAGTGAATAACGAATTTAAACCAATAAAATTGATTTGTAGAGCATTTCCACTCTATTTTTCGTGTGTATGAGTTTTTAAAATTATTTTTCATTGAAGATATTTTTTGCAAAGGGTCCATTTTTAAGTTTCAATCCAGGTTCTTGCTCTATTTGAGCCAACTTCTTGCAATTTATAGTCTCGTGTCCCCATTTGCTTTGTAGTTCAGGTTAGGAGGTCACAAAGCCTTTTGGAATTCCCTGGGGAGCTTTAAAAGCTCTGAATGCCTAATTCCCATCCCCAGGGAGTCGGCGACAATGCCTGAGAATCAGAATTTGTATAAGTTCCCCAGGTGATTCTAATGTACAGCTAAGTTTGAGAACCACTGCTATATTTTATATAATACATAGTTTATATGTATAGTATTTATGTAATCTATAATATAATGAGCTTGAATTTTTGAAAGAAGCATAACAGAATTTCAAGTTAGACATCCATCTTACAACTGTTCATCTATTTCATTTTTTTAATTCTATCTTTTTAACTAATTTTTTAAAGGTTTTAAATGTTTATTTATTTATTTATTTATTTATTTATTTATTTATTTATTTATTTATGGGGGTGGGGTAATTAGATTTATTTACTTATTGCATGGAGGTACCAGGGATTGAACCCAGGGCCTCAGGCAGGCTAAGCATGAACTCTAACCACTGAGCTCTACCCTCCCCACCCTTAACCTACTTTATATCTCTTTTACATGAACCAGTCCCGACTTATTAATCATTTCATTGATCAAGTCGGTATCTGGACAAATACGCCTTAACCAGCAGGGACAAGTGAGTTGTTCATGTGATGAACTGTCTTCACCTTCTTTAAAATTTGCCTGAAAGCAGGGATTCTGGCAGAGAGCAGTACTTGTGCTCTGTGGATTGTTCCCAGTTGGTCAAACAGCTCGCTTGCATCAGTTCAACTCCACGCGCTACTTGGTATCCATTCACTGTGCCAAGTCATGGTCACGTGTCTCTGCTCCCCAACTCTGCTCCTCACCCATCACCCATCCACCCATCCTTCCAGCCACTCAACAGTTGTCAGGCACTGGTGGAAAATAATAAATGACACAACTTCCCTTTTAAAGGAGTCCACAGCCTGGTGTGGAAAGAAGACAAGTTAACAGAAATCAGAGGAAAAGGAGAGATGAGCTGAGATGCCCAAGGAGCACACAGATGGGCACCTAACACTGCATCGGGGCAGGGCAGACGGCTGTCACAATCACAAGAAAAAAGGACTGCTATTTTGGCAAAGTGGCTTTTTGTATCATTGAACTATTGATCATTATCTGCATCGTCTGCAGAGAAAGATGATCCCCACATACAGGTATAACTGTATCTCTTTCCATCTTCATTCAGTCATTCATTGGCACTTAATAAATATATTATTCCACAATTAGATCATTAGTGAAAATATGAAATAGTAGAATTCATTTTCTGATTGAGATATTCTTCGTTTGAGAAATAACATAAGTACCAAAAACTCTTGGTTTTGGTCTCGCTGGTTCCACGGCTCTTTTTCAAAGTGCAAAACTTACATCCAAGGACGGATGTCCCCATGAGGAAGGCTGTCAGCGGGGTCAAGAACACTGCAGTCTTGCTGGGGCTCCCTGTTTAATCATTGACATTGGGGATTTCTTCACATTAGTAGGTCAGCACATGATAAAGCATGTGACTATTTTAAGACCAAACAAATGAAACTGGAGAACCAGGGACCAAGGCGAATACCCAGAATTCCTAGGCAGTCACCTAGAAGAAATGTCACCAGTGAGTCAGGGGACAGACCGGGACCAAGTCACCTTGTCCACGTACTTTAAGTGACTGCTTACAGGGCTACATAAAAAGCAAGCATGAAACGGGATAGAAATGAAAAGCTTGCAGGCTGGTGATAAAAGAAGTAAGAGGGGAGGGGGAGCTCAGGTGATACTTTCCTTTCTCCATTTGAAACGAATTTAGGAGTTGATTTAAATTTTCTGGTCTTCCAAAACTGGAACTCTCAGGGACATTAGAAATAATTTAACCCAATGTTAATTTATAAATGAAAAAACCTGAGATCCAGAGAGACTGAGGCCATGCTGTAAGTAAAGGGTAAAACGCCAGGCTTCCTGCTTCCTGTGACTCCTCGTCCCCTGACCTCGCAGCCGGGTCACTAAGGTGTGCCCAACATCCCGACCACAATCGAGAGCTCTTCCGGCTGGAGCCTTCTGAGAGCAGGGCCATCGCTCGTTCACTCGGGCAGCAGCTGCAAATCTTGGCCTCCAGCTCTGTGCCTCCTGCCAAGACAATGAGGTGGATGGGGGCGTGAGTCCTCTGACCCGGGTCACTGCCACGCACCAGTGGAGACATTGTGGCATCCACAAAGGTGCCCTCCTTCCATCCGGCCTCCTGGTGTCAGCTCATGCAACTGACCCCTCCACCCTCCTTGTCCTAGTTGTGGACCTTCTTCGGGGGCAGTGGCCCCCTAGGCTTCTCTGGCCCTGAAGTCAACATCCTATGCTGTTACTTGTCCTACAGGCACAAGGTGGGCCTTGCGAGGAGGCTGCTTCAGGCCTGCCCATCCAAACACACGCTAGAACTATCCACCTGATGGATAGGGTTAGAGACTCAGGGTTACGGCTAGTTTCCCGGGCCCTCCCGGGAGAATTTCAGGAGTGATTAGGTGCTAGCTCCCCACTCTGGGAGTTCTCAAACATACCTGGGGTTTCTGCATGGACCCCCATCCGACGACTCGGCACTGGAGAGGGGTATGTGGGTGAAGACAGAGACTTGAGCAACTTCTCAGTTCTTTTCTCCCTTTCTCCAATCTAGAACCTTCATCTAATCTCAGGGCAACACAGAACAAAAACCAGGTCCGAACTAGTATTCCTCCAAATTTGTTGTCTGCACCCTGAGTTCTTTTGAAAGTTGGAAGCCAAGAATTGTGTTCCTTGCCCCACCGTGCCACGCATCCCCTGAGGTTTTCAAAGTAGGAGACATTCAGGGAACAGCAGTGAAAACTAATCACTCAACTATTACTCTCCATCACCAGGATCGAGGTGCTGACGCAGCCTGGGTGCTCTGCCATTGGACCACACTGCTTGTTCCTTGCCCGTCCTTGCTCCCAGACCCAGGCAGGTTCAAAATGGCAGCCACAAAGAGAAGCTCGGGACAAGACACACTGGAGAATCAGCACACGCCATCGTCCCTCCCAGAAATCCACCACAAGATTAACACGTCCTCTCTAAGCTCCACTGTCCTTATTTGTTTGAGGCAGGTGGATTCTCTACTTATAAAGACTACAGATAGGGGAGGTCAGCCCTTAGCAAGTGCATGTGTGTAGTAATTGCACAGTAAACAGCGGCCATTAGCAGATACACACTACTGTATACAAAACAGGTAAACAACAAGGACCTACTTACTGTACAGCACAGCAAACTACATTCAATATCTTGTTATCATGTATACTGGGAAAGAACCTGAAAAAAGAATATAGATGGATAACTGAGTCACCGTGCTGTACACCTGAAACTAGCACAGCATTGTAAATCAACTATACTTCAACAAAAATAAAAGTAAATAAATAGCAGCCATTATTTAAACCTTTCTCTTCTCTGTCATCACTAATATCCTTCTTAAGATGGTGACACTTCTAGCTGGCATCCTTCTGAGTTTCCCAGCTGGCATGGTGCTAGTGAGGAGACACCAGGTCATAATTTTGGTCACTGCACAGGCCACATGACGGAAGTCATGTTTGAAAGAAGCCCACACGTAGAAGATGATCTAGGAAATGTGAATGATTGCTAACGAAAGCGATTTGGCAAGGGTATGAATGACTCAGGGCAAGCCTGTTACCATTTCTAGGAAAACAACTCAAACCGCTCTGTCTTAAGCAGGACTGAGCCCGAAGCACAACTGCTCTGAGTTACGGTGCATCGCGTACATGGTGCAAACCAGGGGTTTCCATCACCAACCTTGAGTCAGCACTGGCTCCAGCGATTCTCTCCCGGGATTAAAAATGCAGGCTCCCCGAGCCCACTCCCTAGACCCCTCCACTCAGAATTAGTGCCAGAAAGGGCTTCCTGGGGGAGAAAGAATCTCGGAGCACATCAGCAGGAACCACACGGGAGAATGTATCCAGCCACGGAAGGGCATTGCGAGTGAGAACTGGCGCAGCCACCTGGGGCCCCCGTGCGCATCCTGCTGGATGTGCCCCAGCCCGATGTGCTGCCCAGCACCCACACTGGTCGGAAACAGATAGCAACCCTCTGCCCAGCCCTTGGCGCCCTCTGGGTATTCCAAGGTGTGCTTTGACAAGGTGCACTATTTTCAGATGCTGGTACTGAGTCATCAAACTGACAAAACACCAAACTTCCTCATTTTTCATATTCATAAGACCCAGGGATAGTTCTGACCAGTAATCTCCTGAAACTGCATTTTACATAAACTTGGTGCTAACACCGATTATGCCCAGACCAGCACCCCCCGGAGGAGGTCCCCCTCCACAGAGCCCCAGCCATGGTACCAACGTTCAGATCCAGTTCTCCAGACCTCTACTCAAGCCCCACCATTCCAAACTGTCTAAAGACCTAAAAACTCACAAGAAGTTAACTCAGTTATTCCAGTAGGAATCCCTTAAGTAACTGAGAATCCAGGAACGTACATTAGCTAATGGTTTCCATTTGGTCTGATAGGGAAATAGGTCAATTATATTTTTCCTTCTCTCTCTCTCTCTTCAAACAAGAAAATTCCAAGTCACACACCAGGAGCTGGATTAAGATCAACAGCTTAGCCAAACAACACAAGAGTGAAATAATAACTAAGCCCTCACTTACATACTACTTAGTCGACCAGGCTCCATTCCAAACCATTCACTTATATTAACTCATTTAATCCGCACAACCCTGTGTAGAAGTTCATACTATTATTATCCCCGATGGACCAATGAGAAAACTAAGGCACAAAGACACTTAAGTCACACAACTCATAACTGGCAAGGCCTGAACTCCAACCCAGACCGCCCAGCTCCCCAGTGAACACCCTTAAACACAGATGTTCGAGAAGTGGAACTAGATAGCTCTGGATGCTGAACAGAAGACAAAAGAGTTTTAAAGTAAGGGAAGAGGATTTCTGGAAGCACAACCATCATTATATACATTTTAAGCAAACTCTCAAAAGCCACAACCCTTTCTGAGGCAGTAGCATCCAACCACCTCCACCCAGCAGCTCAGTCACACACCAGACTTGTTCCATCTTTCATCCATTCAACATGGCGCCCAATCTCGAAACGCCCAGTGCGGTAATGCTTCATCGTACTGAGCAACTGGGACTACAGCAGGGGGAAGAAGGCCGCTTCCCTCCCAGAGACCATAGGAGTCAACGGCTCTTATGTCACTCTCTGGGTCGTGTGCAGGTGAGGCCCCCAGGATCCCAGCACCACTTTGCAGGAGTTCCTCTGGACGCGTCCTGCTGAGGCATCTCATCAGCAGAGGCCACCCACAGTCAGGCCAAAGCATAGGAAAAAGGAGCCACTGGCTGGGTTCTGGGCACCCAGATTGCCTCCGCCACATTGCAGGGAGCAGCGCATGGGGCGAGCTCACCTCAGTGAAACCACATTCACGCAGACCCAGGGAAGACACCAGGAGGGGAGGAGGCCCAGCTCTGCCACCACCGCCAGGCTGGAAACACACAAAGACAGTAACCAGGAAAGACGTGGAGCTGATGCAACCGCGATCAGAGCAGACGTGTGCATGGAAAGTTGTGGAGCCAGGAGCATCCTCTGCGGGGCGGGAATTTCCCCAGCTTCCATCATCAGCAGGAGTTTATTATTTCATTGAACACTGAAAAGTGTGCCTTCACAAATGACTTGGAAGAAACCTTTCAACAGAAAAACAGTTTTTTTCCATCTTGACCCAGATACTAAACAGCAGAACTGACAAGCTCCGTGGCAGGCTCTCACGGCACTGGCCACGGCGGTGAGACACTTAGTCACAACGGCGGGCTTGGCGCTGAAAGTCAGAGGGCGGCTGACTAATGCCGACAACAGCGCCTGTCTGGGGGACCCAGGGCATTCTTCCTGACTTCTTTAAAACTAGGTCAGGTCCTTCCCGCCCGGTAAGATGGCACCAGGGTGGAATCGTGACGTCTGAAAGGTCTCTCTAGGCCCAAGACACCAGTCCCCGAATCGCTGACCCTCTGGCCTCCACAGAGCAGGGTGAGGCCGCCTCCACCCCGTCCACCTGTCCATGGTTTGGCACAGCGCTGGGCAACCCAAGGGACTTTTAAAAACCTGCTTTTCCAGCGTGCAGCACACAATCGGCAAAAATGAATATGGTTCAAAGGTTTCTGGGCAGGAAGTGTCAAAGCATGTGGTATCTTGATGAAGGCAACCAAGAAAATGAAAGCAGTCTGGTCTCTGAAACTCAGCCGCCCTGCTCCCCCCCCCCCCTCCAAAGCCCTTCAAAGGGTCCCAGGATAGGCAAGTTGGCAGCATTCAGGCAAAACCCCGTCTCCCCCCGCCCCCTTCCACAGGCACGCACACTGCTCCTACCCGCCCACCACCGGGCTCTGCATCCTCGCTCACAGCAGAAGCTTCAGGAGGGGCCCGTGGAGAGAGCTGGCTTTGTCGGTGAAGTAGCAGATCTTAGAGATGCTATGATCTCCCCAAACCAGCCGAGCAGACTCTGGCGGGAGGCGCATCGACTCCCTTGAGGAAGCCTCAACCGCTCGGTTCACAAACCCAGCTGAGCACGGTTTGATCAGGGCTATTTCGTTGCTCATTTTGAGGTGGGCAAGGTGACCCCGCGGGCCAAGCGGCGATGAGGGCCCTTAAAAACTCGTATCACAGGAGATGTTTTGCGGACTTGGTTAGAGCCGCTGGGAATAAGGCAGAGGGTGGGCCGGAATTCAGCCGCTGATGCCCGCGCCAAGCACCTGGGCACCTGGGCACCCGAAGGGGCGGCAGGACGCAGGGCCGGGCCCAGCCGCAGCCTCACTGACCACGAGCGTAGGGGCGCTGGCATCCCCGGTCCCTCCAGAAGGGAAACTGAGTCCCCACGGCCGGCGAGGTTTCGAGCTCAGCCCCACCGGGCCCTTGAGGGCGGGCTTGGGACGGATGGGTCGCTTAGCCCGGGCCACCGGTGTCACTCGCCGGGATGGCAGGGATGCTCCGCCCTGCTCCCGCTGGGTCGGAGGTGGCAGGGGTCGGGGCGTGGGGGCGGGGGGCGGGGGGGAGGCGGGGGGCGCGCGCGCCCAGGCTCGGGATGGCGGCGCGGAGTCGGGGAGGGGGCGGGACGGCAGCGGCGCCAGTCCGCAGCCTGCACCCAAGCCCCGCGCCTGCAGCACCTGCGAGGCAGCTGGGCGCCCGCCCGTCTCTCCACCCCGTTCTCCCCAAAGCGCCGCGGCCCCGCCGGCTGCACCCGGCTCTGCCTCCCCGCCTGCCCCCGCCCTCCGGAGCCCGGCGGCTGCGGCTGCTGCCGGATCCCCAGCCCGGATGCAGGGAGCGGGGACGCTGAGCCCGCCTGGTAGCTCTCCGCGCAGCCACACCTTCTCAAGTCTTTCTTTACTGACTTTACTGAACATGTGTGTCTGTGTGTGTGCGTGTGTGTACACAGTCCATGCAGAAAGGAGTGCTGAGAAATGACTAGGGTGTCATGCATGTATGTAAGTGTCTTAAATAAATCACGGAAAATAAGCTCAATCACACATCCCAAGCCAGGTTTCAAGGGCCTTCCTCCCCACGGCGGGTAAGCCCACCCTGCGAAAGAAAAGGGAAAGCCCCAGCCTGGTGTTAGGGGCGGCACCGAAGCGGCTGCAAACAGAATCTTCCCAGAGGAACGACCTCCTTCCGCAGCTGGAGGTGTGGGGAACCCAGAAACTCGTGACAGCGTTCTTTAAAGGGGCAGATAAGAAAACAGGTGCAGCCTACCTGGGTTTATGGGCTTGGTTTTTACCTGCTGGAAATATCCGTCCTTTATGACCCACTGTGCTATATTTAGGATCTCATTGGTTTCCCCAGGCCTTTTCTGCTGGTCCATTTCTTTTTTTTCTTATGACCTTCCTTGTTGATCTAAGCAGGCAGTTTTAATCCCATTTAAGACCTGTGAGTGATTCTCACCCCCAACCCCACCCCACAGTCTACGCTCTGTTAACAAGCAAAGTCAAGTCAATTTTCCAGGTGTTAAAGAACATTCAACAATAACTATATAATCAGGGTGAAAATTAAGTGCTGGGTGACACAGGGAAACACCTTGCACTTCCTGCCTGGTTTCTATATTATTTCTTGAACTCCCAGGGAACCTAGCCTCACGGCTGCAATATTTATTTCCTTATTGATTTTTAGTGTCTTACTTGAAAATCCTAATTTCCAGTGGAGAGAATGAATGCATTTTCAACATGACAGGCAAGCACGTGGATGGAAGAGAAGGGCTGGAGGAATTATTTCCTTTCTATGGTTTGGTTACTCCAGGTGGAAACTGGGTGCCCGGTCCTAGTAAAGGCTGACCCACCGTTTATCTGCCTGCGCACTCCTCCGGTGTCCTCAGTTTTGTGTTTAGGACATACTTCATTCTGCAGTGAGGATTATTACCTGCTCATACCATTACTAACTTACCCAGTGGATGGAGGAAGGACGGGAATCTTGGTTCACGTTCAGACCACCGCCCAGCCGGAAGCAGACAGCTGCGCAGCCAGGCTCCACATCCTGCAAGCCCGTCCGCCTCTGCCCCAGGGCCGTTCTGTGACCAGACCTGCTTCCAGAAGTTGGCATCACGGAGTTCTGCCTCTGAAATGTTGGTCAGGAGTCCAACCCAGGCCTCCAAGTGTTGACCTTAAGTCCCACCCACCTCACCCCTGAGCCACAGCTGCCAGACACACTGACTTAACCAGGAACGATCTCGCAATGGGGTATGTCTCGCTGGGATCAGCGGCACAGACAGTATCAGCCTCGCAAGTGGAATTTTCAAAAGCCAGTGAAGGAGCTGGAGAAAGGGGGTCAAAAGGTACAAACTTCCAGTTATAAGATAAATAAGTCCTAGGATGTCATGTACAACACAAGGACCACAGCTAACACTACTGTACAATCCTTAGGAAAGTTAAGAGAGCAAATCCTGAAAGTTCTCATCACAAGGAGAATTTTTTTTCTTTTTTCTTTTCTTCTTTCTTTTCTTTTCATTGTCTCTGTATGAGAAGATGGATGTCAGCTGAGCCTTTTGCGGTGATCATTTCACAATATGTGTAAATCAAACCATCGTGCTGTATGCCTTAAACTTAACACAGAGATGGGTGTCAATTATTTATCAGTAAAAGCAGGGGGGAAGTCAGTGGGTCCCCAAACTTCTATTTGGCTCTTGCAATTGCATTGGTTCATTCCACCCTAGAAATGTCACATCGCCTCCATCCTGGTCATGCAAGTGTCTTCCCACTACTTGCCACCCATGCACACATCTGTATACATCTGACACTGCAAATCTACCCAAGGGTCCTTGTCAACTACCGATTGCCTAAAACAACCAGAAAGAAGAATGACTTTGGACCACTTCGTGATTTCATGTGGTCTTTAAAACACACCTCATGTTGGTGGAATAGGCACTGTTATTCAGTAGGCTGGGATATATAACCAGCACAGCGTCTGGTCCGTGTGCAGTGCCCTGTGAACACTTCCTCTTGGACCCACAGGTACTTGGAGAGCCTCGGGTGTGACTCTTCCTTACCCTTCTTCCGTTGAAATGTCCCTACGGGCTAATGGATTTGTTTTGATTCCTGATTCTCTGCAGCCTCCTTACTCCTTCTTCATCCCTGAGGGACCCTCCCCTGAGAGACAGCCCATCCCAAGCAACATAATGGGGTCTGCAGGTGGATTCCACAAGACAGCGAGTGTCCCGGCTTCCTCCAAGCCAGCACCCACCCAGCCTCCATGGTCACCCCCAGAGAACAATTTTCCCCCAAATCTCCTCAAAAGCCTGCAGTGGCTGAAGTTAAAAACTGTGGGCTCATAAACTGGGAGTTCAAGATTTGCAGATACTAACTAATATAAAAAAAGCCCCGTGGGCTCTGTGATACTTCCTCAGGGGCATGAACAAATGAATCAAAGCATAAACAAAGCTACCTCTCACTGTCCCATTTCCTCACTGTCCTTTCGCCCCTGCATTCCAAGGTCTGTGGTTCCCAGGCTTTTAGATTTCATTGAAGTAAAACATTAAATTAATTTTCAGTTTTCAACTTCATTTTGATTCACTGAATTAGCCTATTTTTTTTAAGCTGCAGAAGAACTTGACCCTTCAAAGCGAGTCACTGTCCAAATGAGATTCCTTACACCTGATGTCATAGGCCAATTTCTTTTAAAGCCTAAACAAATATCAAGTCCCTTTTGGCAGCAATGGAAGTTACCTACCGTGACGTCAGAGCACCCAATACAAACACCGCGACAGAGATGTTCTGTCTCTTAGCCCCAAAGAAGGGAGAGTTCTGAGCGATTTGTTTCCCTGGCCTAAGATGCCCTCTGCTTCCCTCCAAATCCAGCCTGTCTTTCAGAACTTAACCGAGGTCCCCACCTTCTGCACAAAGGCTTCCTGGCCGACTCTGGCTCTTCCCAATCTCTGATTCCAGCATCACTTCTAGTCTTTCAAATAGGCATTTAATTACAAGGCCGTCTTGTCTCGTTCACCCTGACTTCAAGCAGGTTATTCTGGCCTCCTGATGGAGATGGTGGTGCGCAGGGCCCACAGCTTTATGTCTTTTACTTTTTCTGGGTCTTTTCCAGGAGAAGCAGGTGTGGACTGAACATGAGGAGGGGCTCAAAAGTCCTTGCTGATTGGTTAACTGGATCTTTCCACTAAGGGTCAGTCTCCATGGCAGTCCCTTTGTGACCAGACAGTACTCCACCATCAGTGTTGGGGAAGGAATTCTACCCTGACCTCATTAAAGCCACATTCCAGCCCATTGACTACCTTCCTAAGATTCTAGGTGAGAAGTTCAAGGGGGAAACAGTGAACAATGGTAACTTGCATTGTACCACCTACCCAAACAACTAGCATAAGAGATGGAACACCAGGACCATGACAGCAGTAGAAAATGCCGATGGGGCTCAGTGGAGAAGAGGATTCTCACCCACCGGGGGTGATCAGGCCGTGTAGACAGAGAGGGAGGCAGTGGCAGAAGGCACCCAACTGTGGAATCAGTCCAGCGAGGACTCAAGTGTGGCTCTGTCATCTGCTAACTCTGTGACCTTAGCCACAGCAATGCCCTTCACCTCCCGGTGTGGTTGGGGTTGTGGGCAACACCTACAAGCTGGGTACAGACTCTGAACCTCGGGCTCCACCCAAGGCCTCTGGATGAGAATCTGCATTCTAAGGAGTCCCCTAAATGAGAATCAGCATTTTTTTTAAATTAAAGTACAGTCAATTACAATGCATCAATTTCTGGTGTGCAGCACAGTGTCCCAGTCATGCATATACATACATATATTCATTTTCATATTCTTTTTCATTGAAGGTTATTAAAAGATATTGAACATAGTTCTCTGTACTATACAGCAGAAACTTTTTAAAGTCTATTTTTATATATAGTGGCTAAACATTTGTAAATTTCAAACTCCCAAATATATCGCTTCCCGCTCCCTGTCCCTGGTAACCATAAGATTGTAAACATAAGATTGTTTATTATGTCTGCGAGTCTGTTTCTGTTTGTAGATGAGTTCACAGTGTCCTGTTATTTTTTTTGAGACTTGGTATTTTAATGATGGTTCATGTGTATGGGGGCGTGAGGAGCCTGAAGTCCGGGAGGGTGGGTTATTACCTCCCCCAGGACCCACTTCTTACAGCACGAGGGCCTCGGTCCACTTTGGAGGAACAACCTCTCTCCTGCGAGTCACTGACCAAGGGTTCGGGGTCTGGGGCTAAGCTAATCAGTACTTCCATCTCCCAAGCGGGGCTGGGGATGGGCGTGTGGCCAGGTCAGGCCAATCAGGGTCAATCTGATAAAGCCAGGGCTGGTGTTTGATCACGCAGAAAGCTGACTTGCTCACCCTCTCAAGATGAGGACACAGGGCATGGGGTTGTCACGCCTGTGAACCACCTTGTGACTCCTGGGGACCTGAAAATGGACCACTAAGGAGAGCAATGCAGAGACACCCCCTGCGGTGAGCTTTAAGCCTGGAGAGAGGAGCTAGGTCCGAGAAACTACTTAATTACGTGGCCCAGTACATTCCCTGTTTAAGTCAGTTTGGGTTAGATTTTCTGACACTGGGGAATAAATGAGGCAGCGTGTGGAAAGCGTCACACAGAGTTGTTATGCAGACGCTGTGGCTGTGGTGGTGGCCCCTGCAGGGATTGCTGTGGCAGTTGAACTTGTCCTTGAAGTCTCTGAAGACTTTCTGTGACTCCAATTTAACATACCTGAAGAAGGAACACTTGAGGTCAAGTTTATTGAATGCTGACCAATCTAGACAGAACAGAGTTTTATAGAATAAAACTGGAGATGGAAAAATGGAGGGCTTGAAGGTACCTGAGCAGGAGACCAAGGGAATCAGCGCTTACACAGTCTGTTCTCCTAAGGCGCCTCCCGCAGGAACCTCTCTCTGCCTGGGCACAAGAGACCTGTCTGGTTGGTGTTTCAGATGCACAACTGGATGACTTCGGTTCAGCTCCACCCTACTTTTTCGTCTCTGTTTGAGAACATGCTTCTCCGCTGCTGCTTTGGGCCATTAGTCGGACCTGGGGTTGCCAGGCCCAAGCTAGTGCTACAAGGGCTGGATGGCTACACTGGCCTAAACTGAGGTCATTCCAGAAACGCCGCTTAGGCCACACATGCAAAGCCGTATCCTCCAACACAGCCTCTGTCTTATTTTACTGTCTTCATCTTTAACACGTTCAGAAGTCAGGCAGGGAAGAGGGCTGCTCTTTCGGGGAGGCCCCATGAAAGTTGCAGCAGATGGGACAGAGCAGAGGGCTGAAATAGAAGTAGGGGGACCAGGGTTGAAGCCCCTGCAAAGGGCTAAGGCTGTGCTAGTGAGACAGCAAGTAGAGACAAGGAGGGGGAGAGAGACAGAGGCGAGAGAAGGTGACAGGGAGCAGCCATCAGCATTGGCATTTTATGACACGAGGCCGGATGAGGAGCTTGTGATACAGGGAAGGATGGAGGGCCGACAGGGTGTCTAGAGGGGAAAGTCCAGTGGGGAATAGAAAGTGAGGCAGAGGAGGGAAGGTACAGCTCAGTGGTAGAGCGCATGCTCAGCATGCACGATGAGGTCCTGGGTTCATCCCCGGTACCTCTATTAAAAAGAGAGAGAGAGAGAAAGAGAAAAGAAAGGTGAGGTCGAGGGCCAGAATCGAGAGGGAGAAGAGTATTGATTGCATAGAAATAAGAACGGAAACAGGCTCAGGGAGGAAATCCTGGGGGAGGAAATGTGGAGCAAGGAAGCAAATAGACAGCCGTGCCCAAGAGGGCTCAGGAGAACGAGGAGCTGGCGGGGAAGAGCGACCCACCGCGAGCGACATCAGTGATGAGAAACGTGGTCTCCACGGAGGGCAGAGTTTCCTGAAGGAAGAGGCCCTGAAAGTGTTCAAAGTCAATGAATAAACTACAGGAAGGGGCCAAGGAGAAGGCCCGGGTGGACCCTGAAGGCCGTTCAGAAGCCAGGCGGCAGGGCACAGACTTCGGGGCTCCGGGTACCTCGAGGAGGGCGCTCCGGAGGTGGAGCCGGCGGAAGCCGGGTCAGGGTACCTCGCTGCCGGTTTGGATGCTGAGCAAAGATGCTGAGCAAAGACAGACAAGACCCTCCAGGTCAGAATGGTGGTGAAATATCACAGATCTTTCCTGGTGCCGTCAGGCCAGACTCTCAGACCAGGAAACCGCGGATCTTCCCTGATTCCAGGCAGACTACCCCCTCTAGCTTGCTACTGAATTCCTGCTACCTTGCTGGACGCCTTTTCTGATGACTTTGGCTGCGATGAATCCCAGAGAGAGGACTATTTTCTCAAAGTCGTGCCTCTTTAAGCATTTAGTGGGAGAAAAAAAAAAAAAAAGAAAAGCTTCATAAAAGGAACCACAGAGACTAAAAAACAAAAAAAAGTTCTCTGGTGAGCTGCATTCAAATTACCTACTTTGGAAAGAAATTAATGTTAACTGCTAAGGTCAGAGAATGAACTAAAGGCATGGCTCTGAATGTTTAACTCCAATTTTCCATTCTGGTCACACATTATGACTTCTTGGTGGATTTGACATTGATTCTACCATTTAAAGCAGCCATGCATATGTGTGCTAGCCCCAGGGCCTGGGGGATGGCTGGCTGCCTGCCTGTCCCAGCCCAGAGGCACTGGGCACCTTGTAAATTTGGTCAGTGGACTCTCCAGCTGAAGGCATCCAGCCCCGCCTCTTACTCTCAGTCTCCACCTACGACTTGCCAGCCCTGTGACCTGTGACATCCAGAGAGAAAAATCCCTTCCCCCCTGGGGGGTTTATCAAGAGTCAAAATCCTCCTAAGCCATTTCTCCCAGGAATGGGTGATTTTTCAAATGGGAGGCCAGTCAACATGAAAGAAATACTGTTGCAGCAAAGTGTGTTGCAGCTCAGTGTGACAGCAACCTGATCCTGGCGAGAGACCAAGAAGCACTCGGAGGCTTGGAGAACTCGGGTTTATTACACCCAGGGGCCCAGAGGAGTTAACACTCCAAGCTCTGGACCCCGTCTGTATGCTTCCACAGGCTTTTATAGGCTGTCACACTAGACTTTGCAACATCTTATGCAAATAAGGTGTAACAAAGTGGACCAATCAGGAATGAGCGTTTTAGAAATGGACCAATCAGGAGTGAGCTTAGGGAACCAATGGAATCTTAGGGGTAAGTTCAGATTTCCTAGAAGCAAGCCATTTTACAGAAGCACAAAAGTGAGATAGTGGCCTTGCCTGGGGGTCCTGCCAGTCTTTTCATGGGGCTTCCCACCTCAATATTTTACCCAAAGTATTTTAAAATTAAACACTAAAGTCTACTCTCATATTCTGCCATATATCACTCCCTCCACTGATGAAAATGAAAGCCAAGAGAAGATGTGTGACCTTCTCAAAATAAAGCTTTTGCCCAACTGAGGATATTTTCAAAGACTCCGCAAGGCCAATTTAAAGAAACCATTTTCCCAGAAGCATTTCAACAGGAAGTAAGTGTTCTACCAAGGTAATTTTTCTAATACACTTGGGCTGAGCACTTAGACATTCTAATTTCAATTTAGAACAAATGTAATTGTTCAGCCCAACAGACATGATGAAAAAAAGACTCAGCTTTCAGCGAACTGAAAGGAAAAGGCGGTCTATATCTGTGTTGCCTTAGAACTCACACACTGCGTGTACTGTGTGCTCAATAAATACACATTAAAACTTTCACTCGTCCTTATTACTAGATGAGAGTAAATTTTTGCATAAAGTCCATATTATTAAAATAATATCACTCTCTTCCCCACCGAACTGATTGGGCACTGTTTTCAGATTTTCTGCATTAAAATGAACATATTCTCAGTCATCGTTTGAAGCCGTCAACATTGGGAAATCTTCTGCCTGGATCTCAGCGGCTAAGGCAATGACTGCTCCACTCCTTCCTCTGCACAGAGGTGGGGGGCTTTCAGTAAAGGGCGCTGCAGGCTTTCCCAGGGCTCCTGCACTCAGTTGAGACCAGGGCTGGAAGATTCTGGTGAACCAGCAATGAGACGGCCCTGGGCTCACTGACGGCATGTGTAGCAGGCTTCAAGTGATGCTCATGCGGGAAAAATCAAATAATTTAGTTTGAAGAGGAAAACTATTGTTCTCTCTTCACTTATTGTCGCACACACGGACTCTGCCTACAAAACTAGCTCCCATCTCTCATTTCTGTAAGCATCAGCTGCCCTCTGCCCACAGCAGGAAGAGAATCCACATCAGCAAAATAGAAGCAGTCATTCTTCTTTTCTGCCAGTTTCAATTAAAGCCCAGCACCTCAGCTCAGCCTAGCAGGGGCCCTCACTCCTGCCTACTTGATAAACTTGCCTGAAAGGAATAAGAGTTTTTTTTTTTTTTTTTCATTTTTAAGAAAGGGATGCAGATGGCATCTTGATGAGAATTACTTTATTGCAGTTATTGACAGTCACACATCAGAGAGGTTACGGTTGCACCCATGGATAAGAAGTATCTTTCAAGAATGAAATGTACATATAAATATATATACACGTTATTCAGCGTTTAAAAAAAGGAGATCCTGCCGTTTGCAACAACATGGATGAACCTGGAGGACATCATGCTAAGTGAAATAAGCCAAACACAGAAAGAATAAAACTACATGCATCTATATGTGGAATCTAACAAAATTAAATGCAGGGAATCAGAGAGCAGAGCAGTGTTTACAGGGTAAGCAAGTAGGAGAAACGGGGAGGCGTTAGTCCAAAGGGACAGGGTTGCAGTTGTGTAGGGTAAACGTCTAGAGCGGGAACACACGGCACAACGAACACAGCTGGTAACACTATGCTGAGCACTGGACGTTTGCTAAGAGAAGAGAGGTCAGGTGCTCTCATCACAAAGAAATATGGTGCCCCTGGGAAAAGGATGTGTTAATTAGCTTGAGTGTAGTAATCATGTCACTATATATATGTGTGTCAAACCATCATATTCTACACCTCAAATACATATAATTTTTATTTAAAAAAAATAAGAGAAGTTTCTTCCACAAGAGTAAGTGACCCTACTAAGGTGGTCCCGGGACGTGTAGTAACGACCCTTTAGTCTGGAACAATGGTCCTAGGCTGGATATCTTATCAGCTTAGCTTTGTGACCTAGAGGCAGAGCCCGCTGACTTTTACAACGTCTTCATTTCTCTAAACCCCAATCGGTGCTTCCGGGTAGAGTCAGCATTTCCTATTTGAGTGTCTTTTGGTGACAGCTCACCCATCAGCAGCCGTTTGTGCCACACCCTGTGCCAGGCGTGAGGCATCAGGTGAGCGGGGCCCAGGACACGCCCTTGTGCTGCTCACACGGGGGACGATGGATCACTGTTCGCCACTGACTAGTTGTATCGGGTGACTCTCGACTCTTCCTCTGTCCCCACGCGGACTTCCTAGCTAGCTGGGTCACCGTGAATGAAATGTACACAGCGTGTACTTTCCAAACTACGTGAATATGTACGTGACTTCTATCCTACGGCAATTTATGTGTCTCTATAATGTTTTTTGAATTGTGGAATATTCAAGCATACAGAAAATTACATAAATAATGCAACAAATACCCATAGAAATATCTGAGGCTTGATAATTCTTAATATGGTGACATATTTCCTTCAGGCCTGTCATTTTAGGAAAAAACACAGATATATGTGAAGCCTTTTGTCTCAATGATGCGAATATTGTTTTGCCTGTTTATATAAGTGGCACATGCTACTTATCTTTCGAAAACTAGCTTTCTTGACTCAATATTTTATTTGAAAAGCTTATCCATATTAAGACAGTCCCCCATAGTACATTTAACTGCTGAATAGTATCCCACTGTTTGAATTTATGGCAATTTGCTTATTCCTTAGCCTGTGGTTGACATTTAGGATGTTTCCAAGTTTTGCTGTTAAAAAAACTCGCTGCGTTGGTGTCTCGGCACATAACTCCTCAGGCACGGGAGTGAGAAGGTCCGTAGTGTGTGTCCCCGGATGTAGAATTGCGGAGCCGAAGTGCGTATCTCTCCACATTGGCCAGATATCACCACGTTGTTCTGCGCTTGTTGCCTTTGTGGTAACATCCCTATTGAGATGCAAGTCACATGCTGTACAATTCACTCACTTATTGTGTACAATTCATTGCGTTTTAGTAGATCAATTCTAGAATCAATTTCTAGAATTTGAGAAATTTTAAATTTCTTGGTTGGGGGGGTACTAAATTTCATTACCCTCCCCCAGAAAAACTCTGTACACTTTAGCCATCACCCCTGTCTCCTGATTTCCCCCAGCCCAAGGCAGCCACTAATCCTTTCTCTGCCCCTCTAGGTTTGCCTGGTTCTTATAAATGCAATCACACAACATATGCTCTTTTGTAACTGGTTTCTTTCACTTAGCAAAGTTCGAGGTTCGTCCATGTTGTGACATATATCAGTATTTATTTTTTGTGTGGTGGTGGTGAAATACACACAACATAAAACTTACCATTTTAACCACTTTTAAGTGTACAATTCAGTGCCATTAAGTATATGGTGATGCCACCATCACCACCATCCATCTCCAGAACTTCTTTATCTTCCTAAACCAAAGTTCTCTATCCCCCTCCCCGCAGCCCCTGGCAACTACCATCCTACTTTCTGTCTCTATGAATTCAGCAACTCTGGGGACCTCGTGTCAGTGAAGTCATACAATATTTGTCCCTTTGTGACTGACTTGCTTCATTTAGCATACTGTCTTCAGGGTTCATCTGCAATGTAGCATGTGTCAGAGTTTCCTTTCTTTCTAAGGCTAAATAATATTCCATTGTATCTAAATACCATATTTTGCTTATCCATTCATCCATTGACGGATGTTTGGATTGCTTCCACCTTTTGGATATTATGCTCCGGTGAACACCAGTATACAAATATACATTTGAGTCCTTGCTTTCAAGTATTTTGGATATATACCCAGAAATGGAGTTGCTGGATCATATGATAATTCTATGCTTAGTTTTTTTAGGCACTGCCATACTGTTTCCCTATTTCTATATTTCTAACACTTATCTTTACTGGTAATATTTGTCACAAATACCTTCCCCCAGTACATGGTTTTCTTTGTCTTTATTGTACACAATTTTAATATAATACCAAATTTATGAATCTTTCCTTTATGGCTTTTACTTCCTGTATCTAATTTAATGTGCTTTCCCATCCCAGCGTTAGAAGATACTCTCCTGTATTTCCACATTTCCCATATCAGTCTTTAATCTACCTGGATTGACCTCCTCATACTCTGTGAGGTAAAGATCTAATTTAACATTTTTTCCCCATATGGATAACCAAATGTTCCAAACAGCAAACATCCCTCACTCCATACATTCCCCACTAATTTGTAATTCTGTCTGCATCCTAGACCAACTTTCCATATGGATCAGTTTCTGGGTTTTCTGGTTTGTTCCATCGATTCACTTTCTGTCCTTGCCTCACTACTTTTAATTCAAGCTTTTCGGTAAGTGTTAATAGTTAGAGGGCAAGTCCCACATCATACTCTTTTCCATTAAAATCATCTTGTCTCTTGTTGGTCCGTTACACTTGCAAGTGAATTTTAGGATTCTCTACCGAAGTTCCATGAACTACATTTATAGATTAATATTAACTAAAGACGTGGGATATTGTACCTTCCCATCTATAACACAAAGGTCCCGACTCCGACGGCTTCATTTTACAAATAATGATGTTCCCACGCGCACACAGAATGTCAGAGGAAGAGCCAAGTCTAAAACCCACATACCCCCCCCCAATGCTCCTTCCACTGACTTCAGATACGGACCCTCCCACCCCTGCAAATGAGAGAGCATTGTTCTCTATTATCTTTCTACATAAATGCAGGCATTAAGTCATTCATTCACTCCATTAGCATTTCAAGTGCCAGTAGGCCTTGGGCTCCAGTTGTGGGCACAGTCCCTTCTCTTGAACTCCAGTGGGGTGCAGCTGTTGGGGCCGGGCCAAGGCCCAGACCATCCCATGGGAACTCGGATTGGTTCTGAGCCCTCGTGTGGCCAGCGAAGAGGGTCAGAGGCAGCAGCTGGGAGGAAAGAGGGCGGCCTGGGGTTGGTGGAAGGACGGGGGCGCGCAGCACTGGGGGTCAGAGCTGCGTGTGAGAACAATGCTGACTCATGCTCACCAACCCACAGGAAACCAAAGCACAGAAACCAGAGCGCCAATGTATTCATTTATTGTTAGAACAAAATGCGACTGCCAGGGCACCAGCACTCACTTCCTATGGCCAAACATTCACCCTTTGTAGGCAAATTACCCGGGAAGGCAAATTATAACTAGGAGTTTGCTTGGGGAGCTTGGAGCCAGAGCAGGGAGAGCTGAGTCTGTCCTGATTTGAATGTATCCTGACGTCGGGTGTACTTGTTTCCATATCAAGGCACTGTCAACGCTGGACATGACAGGCTCAGGTGGGACTCTCACCCTGCAGGCGGTGACATCAGTGTCTGTCCCCAAGTCCCCCCGCCCCCCCCCCCGTCTGCTTCCAGAACAGCCAGTTCTCCTCCGGAAACACGCACGCTTTCTTTGGACAGGATCACGCTGGGATCGGACTGGAGCCAGGTTCTTTTGCTTCTCGAATTTGAATTCTAGCTTAACTTTTAAAGTGGGTGATTTCTAATTTCTCAGAGACAGGAAGAAGATCCATTTGGCCAGCAAGGAAACTGAAGCTCAAAAAAGTTAAGGAACTCACTTATCCAAGGTTGCCCAGGTAGCAATTCCATGAACTGAATTTCAAGCCTGGTTTTAATCCAGTTGAAAGGGGAAAATGTCTGAAAATACAAAGCGCTGAAGGTTAAGCGGCTCAGTTTGGTGCCTGAGCACATCAGCCTCTGAGGTTAGAAACTTGAAAGTGGAGCCCCTGACTTCTGCTCCTGCATCACTTCCCACAGTGCCTGGTCCAAAGTGTGCTCACGGAGGCACTTCACATGTGACAGCTAAGCTCTCTGCTCCATCCCAGATGGACCCAAATACCCACAGAGGCATCACACACCAAGCCACATTGCTTCCTTCCTCCCATCACTCACCTTTTAATCAACAGGGTCTCCTTCAAGGAGCACCTGGGAGTCCTTTCCTCTGGGGTCCACAGGCCTCCTCTCCCTGCCCCACATGCCTCTGGACCTTTCTGGCCCCCAGGGACACCACCCCATCCTGGAGCTGCTCCCCAGAGCCCTTGGGGTGCTGCTGCCCATTATTTCTGCCTCATCCCTAGAGGCAGAGGTAGTCCTACCCTTACGTCCTGGCCCAGTGCACCTTTCTCTGACCATGGCCATGGCCTTCATCATGAGTACAGGGTCTCTTTGCTAGCAAAGCCTCTGTGCCTTCCCCCATGCAAGCAAAGATTCCCTCCCTGCCAGGACTTTAGAACAGAAGGGAAGAAAAAGTCAGGTCAGAGGAAAATTCCATCCAGCCACACATTTAACAGATATGCGCTGATGTCTGTAGGTCTGACAGACGGGTTGCAATGAACCGAGCCTTGAAAGAAGTCGGAACAGGAGGGTTCTAGTCCCAGCTCTGCCACCAACTCAACAGGTAGCCTTGAAACTGTCAGAGACCATCCAGCCCCAACCCTCTTACTTTGCTGTTTCCCCATCTGATATAGTTCCCATCTCTGATAGCGCATGGCCTTCTGCACCTGAGCATTTTTAAGTGTTATTCAAAAGTGGTCTAAAATAAATAACAAATTTAGTAAAATATATACAAGGAACTAGATTCCAATGAGATGCAAGTCCTCTTTGGATCACTGTAACGATCTTGCAAAATGGAGCTGGATGATTGCCCGGAAGTCATCCCTAAACGGCTCAGAAGAAGGGACGACAGCCTTGTGTGTGAGATACCCGAGTAAGACAGGAAAAGGAAGTGGTGCTACAGATAAGCTTTCTTATGGATTATTACGTTATGTTATACTTCGGCTTTTATGGTAGGAAACAAACATATCCCTGTAGAATGTTCAAATGAATTGTCCATTTTCCCAGGTGCTTATGAACAAGAAGAATGTGCATCATGTGAGGGGCACAACTGTGTCTGTTTAACCTTGTTTCGTTCAAGGCAACAAGTTCAGAACGTGTCTGCTGGACTGACAGCTCGACTTTTAAGTCTATTTCCATTAAGGGGTCTTTCTTTTCTGGCTTTTTCTGGCTCCTTATCTCAGGAGTTCCTGAACTGGGTCTGTGGACATGAAGAGCTTTACGGACGCACTTCAGAGGGCTCTCAACCCCGAAAAGCGAAGGGCATATGTACTCGCTTTCATCTGATTTTCAAAGGGCCCCTTGGTCCCCAGATGATCCCTGGTTCTGCTCCTTGTTCATATGCAGGGGAGAGCATTTTCTAAGCCAGACCTGGATGTGACTAATTTTCAGCTTGGTCAAAAGGATCCTGATTCTGGCAGCAGAGAGACCTGGCTGAAATCAACTTGCCAGAGAAACTCGACTTTTGGACAAACTACCTAGACTGTGATTCTGAACATCGGTAACAGCGTTTGCCCCCTTCTCGGAGTTATTGTTGTGAGGATGAAATTCGCCTCCGTCTGTAAACTCCAGGGCATCACTGGTGCTCCATGGGCCGTAGACCTTCTGAGCCATCTCAGGCTCCGGAGCAACCGGGGCTCCTCCCTGGAGCGGCTCCTCCCTGGAGCGGCTCCCAGGGAAGCAGCCCCTCTCCTAGGACCTCCCGGGGCCAGAGAACTAAAACACAGACTCCAGTCAGCCAGCTCAGCCTCTTTGAACTCACTGCTTCATTGCCTTCAGGAGTGTAGTTTCTCCTCCAGAGTCGGTCCTGAAAGAATCTCCATACAGCAGACGTTGACCCCCCCACCCCCGCCGTTCCCAAGTCCCGCCTCCTGCAGAGCAGACAAGGGGAGGAGCAGCTCCCGCCCCAGCTCAGCCCTCAGCCTGCTGCTGCGCTCTGCTTCCACCTTTGGCGACAAAGCCACTTCCTTGTCCTCGAGGCACCTACAGATCCCACTTCACTTCCTCCTCCACTTTCATTTCTCATACCTTGTCATGAGCCACATCCTCTGTGCTAGAAACTGCTCCCACTTCCTGCTCACGCAGCGCCCTCTGAGCACTTCCTCCATGGCTGTCCCCTTGATCGGGACACCCATGTCTCCAGGGGATGCTCCGAACTGTGCAGGCCCCCCCAATCGGGAAGACGACAAGCCGGGGGATTCTTATCAAAGATGCCATGTGCTGGAGACAAGGAGGCACATCCTGCTCCCGTGACCGGCTGGTCCCCACCTTCAAGCAAAAGCAAGAGGTTGCGCCTCCTGGGAGTTCCTAAAGCTTGGTGGATAATGCTGTTTTTCCCATTTCCCTGGGATAAGGAATATGGGTCCACGTTCAAATCCCAGCTCCACATCTACTGACCTGTGGTCCTGAGCCCTTAATCTCTGTGAGCTCCAATCTAGCAGAAGATCAGACCTGGTCTCTAAGGAGCACAATCACATGGTGGCTATTAGATGGATTCTGTGGCCAAACTAGCCAAGAGCTGCCGGAGAAACAGACAGACCCTTCCCAGCTGAGGTGAGGAGGAAAAGGCCCCTGGAGCTGACCCCTTCCAATGCTTCTGAGCTCAGAAAGGACTTAGGAAGTTGAGGTTTAGACATTAAGATTGTTCCAATGATAACAACAACCACCACCATTTGTGGAAACTCTGCTTGGTGGCACGTGCTCCGCACGCCCTGTGCCCTAGTGTTGCACCACAGATGTTCAGATGCGCCTTTGCCAGATGTGTTAGAGCTGGATTTGCCTGGTGCCCCCACAGCAGCCACAGCCCCTCCCCCAGTGTTGTCACTTGTGCTTCGAGAAGAAAAGAGGCCCTCGATGGCCACACATGTCATTAGGTGTTGTAAGGAGCTGAGGAAGCAGGAGGCCTCTGGCTTTGCCTCTCTCCTTCTTATAAGACAGCCTTTCCTTAGGGACACGGGACAGGGCTGGATCTAAACCCTTGGAAAGAGGCGCAAGGAGACATATGGTTGGTGGAAAGGAGTCTGTCCATGGAGTCTGGAGTCTTCCCTATAAGAAAAAAAAAGCCCTTGTCAAGAGACCCAGCCCTCACGAGGTAGTGACAGCTCCAGGACGGTCTGGGTCACTTCCCCAAGGCAGCTGGACACACCCCCAGTCACGGCAGAACGCTCAGACTCAGTCAAACAGCAGCGCCTGACTTCCTAGACTTAACATCTGTTGAGCCTTCAGGAAAACAACCAGAGTGTGGTGTGCTTCTCTTCGTGGAGGTTCTGCTGTAAAACCTTCAGCAAAGTCAGAGCCCTGTCTGTGCCTCAGACATTAAGCTGTCCCCAGACTCCAGGGTCAGCTGGTTAGACTGACACATCTGGCCCGTGGCAGAGCCCGAGGTGGCCTATGCCTGAGGTCCAGAACCTCTTTCCCCCCTCCAGGTGCTCCCAGGTGAGACGGAGCTGGGAACTGAGACCAGGGTGGACGAGGGTGCCCCCAGGGGCCTTAGGAGCTGCTGATGAGGCACCCCCCCCCATGACTGCCTGTTGGCCACAGCGCAGAGGGCGTTCCCGCATCAGCTCCCCCAGAGGCGCACTGAGAGGAAAGACAGGAGACTCAGCTGGTGTGAAGTCCCTGCTCCAACAGTTGTTAGCTCTGTGGCCTCAAAGAGGTGCTTTTTTTTTTTTTCAATTCTTTAGATCTTTGTTCCTCATCTGTAAAACAGAGTTAACAACAGCCCCTTACAAATGTGTCAGAAGAGCCAATGGAGACGAGGTGGGTAAAGCCTTTGGCACAAGGCAGGTCCTCAGCACGGGAGGGCTGACCGCATCGTCCCTTTGTTGAGTACCCGGACCTGGGGCGACCTACTCCTCGGCTGCTAAGCAGAGGATTCCTCACAGTGGCCGCCGGGAAATCCTACAGCCCCCAAGTGCTGCATCCGCGCCCCACGCGCAAGTTTGATAAAGAGCAGCCCCACCCCCACACGCACACACGCAAAATTAGGGTCAGGCTCCAAGGGCCCCTGAAGGATTTTGATTCACAAATCGGATGCATTTCTCTGTTTCCAGAATCAAGTGCCCCCAGATAGCAACCTCCAAAGACTGGAGCCTGCTAACTGCATTGGGTGCTAACGAATTGTTAACAGGCAGATGATTTTCTTGCGGTTTCTCACCCCCGCCCCGCCCCACCCCAGCAGGTTTCCTTAAAGGATTGACAGTCTCCTTGGCAACTGCTAAAGCCCTGCTCACCCCGAATCCCTGCCCCCCCCCCCCCCCCCGCCTGCCCCAGTCCGGCTAGCGGGATAGTCCCGGCTGCCGAGTTACTCAGCTTTTTCAGATCCCTGAACAAAGGTTATTTTGAAATAGCTCACTCGGCTGGGAGGAGAGAACTTTGTTCCTGAAACCAGGTGCTGAGATGACGAATGCTTCCTCTTAACCATTGGACGGTTATCAAACAGGGAATCGTGGGTCCGACGGGCAGGAGAACCAGCAGGTGGCCGGGAACAGGGAGGAACCTTCACCGGACCGGCGGCCTGTGCGCACTTTCCGGAGACATGTGGGCCGAAGAGCTCATGCTGGTCTCCGCAAGTCGCTGTCGTTTGTGACATTTCTACAGCAGCCTCACCTGAGAACTTGCTGTCACGGCTTTAAAACTACTTTCCTAAAGTCAGCACGGCAGGAGGGTGTAGCTCGGCGGTAGAGCGTGCGCTTAGCAGGTATGAGGGCCTGGGTTCGATCCCCAGTACCTCCATTAGAATAAATAAACCTGATTACCTCCCCCTGCCCCCCCCAAAATAAATGAAAAAACATTAAAAAATAAATTTCAAAAAATAGTGAAATCTGAAATCAGCACGGAGCCAGTACCCCGGCTAGCTTGTGGGTCTGCTAAAGCCCCCTTCCGTTGCCAGATTATTTCGAGAAATCGAAGCAGGAAAAACCCCATCTGGCTACAAAGTGGGGGGTGGGGATCAAGCTTTCCCAGTCTACCTAGTTCCCTGCCAGACTAAGGACGGTGACAGGGAGTGAAATTAAAAGAGAAGGGACACAATGCCCTTTTCTTGTGACTTCAAGGGCACGTTCTTTTGGTTCGCGACAACGTTTGCCAACCCCTCAGCTAGGAGTCTCCCCAGGGATATAGGAAGCATTTCAAGCCTCTCAAAAGAACTCACAAAAGGGCTTTAGAAATGGGACTAACCTTTTGCAAGGTGAGAAGTCTGACTTCATTTTTTTTTTTTTTTTTGGTTTTTGTTTTTTTTTTTTAATCTCAGGGAGAAAAGGGAGCGACAGGAAGCAAGACGAGAAACACACCGCAAAGAACAGCAAGAACAAACTGTTTGAACGCCAAGGGATCCATCTGCCCTTCACTCATTCAACCAGCGTCTGTTAAACCATTGCCTCCCAGACACTGTGGGAGGCACTGGGTCTGTGTCCTTGAGGAGATCACAGGGGAAAGACGGACACTAAACCAAGAATTACATTACCAGGGACCAGCACCCCACCAGGAATAGGAGCCAGGAGACGGAACCAGCTTGTCCACTCTGGGGTTCAAGAACAGAGGGGTTTTGCTGGAGGGAGGCGGGTGGAGCCAGGATAAGAAAGGATGATGTTGAAAGTTCAGAAGTGTGAGTTTCAGCCGTACCTGAAAGCACACCTCTGCCTGCCTTAGTGCCTTGTTAGAACACCTGCCCCCAACACTGTAGAACTTGAGCAAAGGTTAATGAGAAAATGTGGGAAACCCATCCTGAGAATTTTTAGGAAAGATCCTAAAATCATGACATTTGAGAGCTCTTTCCTATCAGTCAAGCTTTTGGTCCTAATCAACGTGCTTCCATCTGGCACCATTTTTGTTACTGATTCAAGCCAACTGCTAAATTTTTTAAAGTATACCTGTTTCCTTCGAGATCTTCAAATATATTGCTGTGTTTTAATCAATTAAAGAGTATTTACTGAACACCTCCCATGCGCCATATCCTGTTTGACTTCTATAAATAAGTCTTTAAAACTGCAACCAAGCAAGACTGTATCAATGGCACCAATCTTCTGGTTTCCCCTTTCGTTTCTGTTGGTCTGGTACCCAACAAATGCGATTTTTTTTTCCCTTCAAGAAAGGATTTAGCCCTTCATGCTTCTTTGTGTTCTTATTTTCTCTGCAAAGAGCCTAACTTGTGGTAGAAATAAAGACAATGGCGTTTGGCAAGAGGAGTAAATGTTACATGTGAGGATGGGGTTTCACCATCCCCAGTAGATAGACTTCTGAACCAAGGTCTGAAATGGACATTTATGGTGTTTTCAATGGTGACAGGTTTGAGAGACTCAGTTGGCCGGTGGTACCAACAAAAAGTCAGTGGGTTACCCCAGGCTCAGCCATTGACAGTACCTGCACCTTCCTTTACGCACACAGCCATCCTTGGTCCTCCCGGGAAGACAGGAAGCATCACTGAAGGGGCGACCAGCCTTCCAAGGGGCTCTGTGACAGCTCACTGACTCACTTCGCCCTCTCTTGTCTGAGTTATATCTGGGCACTGTATTTTTTTTTCCCCCTGAAGGAACAGACAGAAGAAAAAGAATGCTGAGATTACTGGTGCATTAAATGATTGAGAAATGTTTGCCATTTAAAGCCGTTCTACTTCCTGCCTGATACCACAAAGAAGCTTTTTAATAAAGTTAGCCTTTGCTTTTCTTAATGTCACTATGCATCTGGCTTGTTTTGCCCACTTTTCACTTTCAAAACAGGGCATAATAATGAAACACTTGTTTCCATTGCATAAAACAACCGTATTTCAAAGCAGTCAGTTTAGAGGAAAAGAAGTCAGTGGAAGACCAGAGGAGGATAAGGATGGCCCAGTGGGAGCAAAAGACAGCAGGGAACGGGCACCCAGGTCCTCACCCTGCTCTGACCCCAGGTTTCCAGAGGAAGCGGAACCCTGAGGCTGTGGAGGGGGGATGGACAGTTAGCAACGGCTGGAGCAAGGGCCACCCTCATCTAGCATTTGCCCTTGCTTACCAAGCCTTACAGTGGGCACGTGACTTACCCCAGCTTCCGCCAAAAAGAGAAGCACCATAAAGGGCTGTGAGATGCCCCCAGGCTAGTTCCCAAAGCAGGACGAACCCATCCCCTATGGGAGGACCAGCGCCGCTCCGGCCAAACCGTACTGTCGCTACTGAAACCCAAGTCCTCCATGTGAGTCACAGAATACCTAGTACTGCCTCTTAAGTGCCTGCTGCATGCCGAGCACTCTACGTTTTGTGTGCACCTTCCCATGTAATCTTGACACCTTGTAAGGTAGATGCTATCTCTCTTTACAGATGGGGAAACAGGGGCTTTATAAAGAGGCTCCATGATTCGATCTGGGTCAGCTGCTAACGAAGCCACGCCCAAGGGGCGTGGCCACATGGGCAAACTCTGAATTACCGGCCACACTGCTTCAGGGCTTTCTGGTCTACCTCCCAAGTGCCTGTGTCTGAGGAGACCTGTTCCCAACGGGGTGGTCCTATCTGTTCTTCAGTATTTACTGAGGGCCTATTCTTCCGCAGGCACTAGAGACAAGGAGATGAATAGAATGGGGTCCATCCTTGAGAACTGTGCTTTCTAATACGGTAGCTACTGGCCCATGTGGCCATCGATCACCAGAAATGTGTCCAGTCTGAACTGAGATGTGTGAAGTGTACCATACCAACCGGATTTCAAAGATTTAGTAGGAAAAAGAGTGAACGCTATCTTGCTAATAGTTTTTCTATTGATGAAATGTTGAAATGATGTTTTTAATATGCTGGGTTAACTGAAACACAATTTCAAATGTATTTTCCCGTGTTTCCACTTTTTAAAATGTGGCAGCGAGGCAGGTTAACGTTGCACGTGTGCCGCACATCGCACTTCTGTTGGGCCACCCTGCTCTTGAGCCGCGTGCCTGGTGGGGGTGACAAGTGAGCTGAGCTGTCCCTGTGACACAGGACAGTGGAGAGGACAAAGGAAGTACAAGGGAAGGCCACGGGGAAGCATGTGAGGTGCTACACTTGGGCATAAAGGGCACAAATGGAAGATCCAGTCCTTCTCATTGACTGTCTAGTTGACCGGACGATAACTTACCACCCTCACTGGCCTCTACTACGGAGACTCTGTGACAACCCAGTTAAGTTACAGGGACTGGATAAGAGCAGGGCAAACGCTGACAGCAAGAAGGATGCTGGATTCAGTTCCGACACCCGCATCAGCTCAGATGCAGGCTCTGCTCTGGTTTCCACTTTGATTGGGCTTTCTTTGTATCAAGTATTCCAGACCCAGAACCACTTCGTCCTGGCTGGGAGAAGTTCAGATCTCACTCGCCATGTTTTTATAAACCGCTCCCCTCACTTCATACTTTCTGACAGTCTGTGACATACACTGTGTATTATCTAGTCCGTATCCATTTCTCTCTCGTTTCTTGCTAGACGAATCCCACTTGGGTTCAGAGCAGCCACCGGCCAGCCCCAGTGATGGCAATGATGGGTCTAAGCGGTCTTGACAATTCAGCTCCTCACTCCCCAGCCTCCCTGGTTGCAAGAGGAGAGTCACCCAGTTCTGGGCTTGAGAACGAAGCCAGAGACTGCTTCACAGCCAGAGTCTTTACAACTTTGCTTTCTTGATAAAATGGGATTTTATGAGTAGGGCTCAAAATGTCTCTTCTTGCCCCACTGTCATCATCCTGCTCCAGACGTGACAGCTGGGGCTGCAGCAGCCATATTGCAACTATTAGGGGAACTCCAAGAAAATTGCAGAAGCTTGTCACTAGTAACACTGAGCCTCTAAACCAGTGCCAGCAGCCACTTACCTCCAGTCTTCTTGTCTGTGAGGAAAAATAAACCCTTTATTCTTTATACCACTGCAGTCAGATAGTCAGATGTGCTGTTACTTGCAGCCTTTGACAATCTCTACTGAAAAGGGAAAGTAGTCTGTCCAAAAACTTGGACTCCAGCGGAGCTCAGTCACTGCTTGAACCTCTCTTTGCCTAACAGCTCACTTTACTTGTTTATTTTTATTTTCATTGAGGTATAGTTGATTTACAGTGTTCTGTTAGTGTCTGGTGTACAGCACAGTGATTCAGTTACACATACACATAATCTTTTTCACATTCTTTTTCATGCTAGGTTATTATGAGATATTGAATGTAATTTCCTGTGCTATACAGTAGGTCCTGTTTATCTGTTTTGTATCTACTAATCCCAAACTCCTAATTTGGCCCTTTCCCCCTTCCCTCTTTGGTACCCATAAGTTTGTTTTCTATGTCTTTCTGTTTTATAGTTGAGTTCATTTGTAACAGGCCATTTTACTCACAATTCCCAGAGGTGTCTGTGTATTCTTTTTCTTTGTATGTCACTGTGTCTACCTGAGGTGGGAAAACTGAGGGTTTAAACTAGTAGTTACTGTAGAAGATCTACATGGATCATTTGAATTTCCATAAAAACTTCACAGTTATAGTGAAGGTTTCTCTTTACCAATGGATTAATGTATCATTTTTTCATCTCCCAATGCATAAGAACTTACAGAGGATAATTCATTGCTCCAAAAGAAACAGATATGGTCACTCTCTGTCTTCAGAAGCTTAAAACCAAATATTTGTTGTTTAAACAGCAACAAAACATGTATTATATAGTTCAAAGTTGTTAAGAGAGTAAATTTTAATGTTCTCATTACAAATATATATATATATATATATGTATAATTATATGAGGAGATGGATGTGTTAACTAACTCTCTTGTGGTAATCACTTCCCAATATGCACGTATGTGGACCAAATCATTACATTGTAGACCTTAAACTCACACAACGTCATGTGTCAAGTATGTCTCAGTAAAGCTGGGGAACAAAACCAACAGCCTTTCTTCCCCTCCCCCATGGCAAACAGTTTGCCGCCTACCGAGCGGCAAGTCCCTCTCGTTCCCCTCTGTTCCCAGCCCAGGCATGTTTAGTTTCAGGAGCCACGGGCTTGCAGAGCCAAATGCCTGCCTGGCCCTTAGGAGCAAAGCGTCATTATCCAAGCCAGTCACTGCAACTCCCCTCCGCTCGCTGGGGTTGGTGGAGGGATGCGCGTGAGGCTTAATTCTAGCCAATCAGCTGAGGGAGGGAGTCTGCTGGGAGACTCGGAGAAAGGCTTCCTTCTTCTGAAAAAGAGGCAGGGCAGCAGACAGAGCTGCAGAAACCACAGACCTGAGTCTGGAGCCTCTGGACACGAGAGATGTTTATTTCTTGCTGCTGTGGGTGTCTGGGGCAGCTCCAAGTGGCTGAGACCAGGAGGCGGAGCACAAAGGGTTCTGCTCCATGCAGTGACTCAGGGAGCCTGGCCCAGGCCGACAGCAGCTACGCCATCTTCAACACGGTTTCCAGCGCCACTGGGAGGCCACACCCCAGTTACCAAAGGGGAAGAGCCTGGCTTGCCTTCCTTGAGAGCATCTCCTGGAAGCTGCCTGTGGACTCCATGAGCGGCTGCACTGTTGCTGGATCCCAGCAGTAACAGGGCACTGGGACCTCCACCCAGGCTCAGAATTCTTGAGCATCACCAGGTGCACATGTGTGTTTAAAAAGATCATGCGTGGAGGCTCCAATGGGCCAGGAGTGAAATGGCATTCACGTCCCTCTGGTTAAACTTAGTCATATGGCCATTCCTGATGGCAGGGAGGGTGAGGGAGGGAGTCGAGCTGTGTGTCCAGAAAGAAAAGGAAACAGCTTTGGTGCAAAACAAAAATACAAAGTGCCAGGCTCCCAATTACTCAGAATTTCAAAACAGTGACACAGAGCATTAAACCAAGAGCAGGACCCTTCCATGCTCAGGGCCCCGTGCTGCTGCACAAGTTGCACGCCATGAACTTGGCCCTGGACCGGAATAGACGCTTGTTACATGGCAGGCAACATCATCTGTTTCCTGATCGCTGACGGTACCCATGGCACGGGCCACACGTGTTCCCATTGGCATCCTGTTTTTTGCTGCCTTTCCTAGTAGCTCCTTGAAATAAGGAATCACAGCATATACCCTAGAGGCCTCTGGCACTTTGAGGGGCTTAAGATAAACATCACTTTTTCAAACTGATGTTAAACATTCAGAGTAACAGTTTCACAAAGAAAAACAAAATACACAGATTTGAAGGTTTGATGTGGCTTTGGAAAAAGCAGCTAAAATTAGTTTGGCAAATCAGGTGAAACTTGTGGCCTGCTCCCCTCAACTGCATCTCCTAAAACTACACTTTTATGATGCTATGAACAGTTGCATTTTTATTGGATGATAGTAAGTAAAAGTGCACAAAAGAACTCTGCTGAAATCGAGAATTCTCTGGTGCCCCCCAACCAAGCCCGGTTGTGTGTTTTAAAACAATTTGCATTTGGCCTCCTGTATTGTTATTCTTTCCGGCATCACCCCAAGACGTGGGGAGTGCGCCTGGAGCCGGGATGGCCTGAGAGCCCCATCACAGCCTCAGTCGCTGGGAATTACAGCCGGGCCCACGAGACTCTCCCTTCCAGCCAGCTCACCTCGCAGCCACGGCAGCGGTTTCCAGAAAGGGGTGAGGCCAGATGTACAAATAACAGCCTCTGAGCACCAAGGGTCCAAGAGGGAACCAGAAGCAAAGGGAGAGTGTGGGCCACACCAGGCTCTGAGCTCCCCGGTAACACCTGGACTTCATCTCCATCCGCGCCTTACATCGCCATGACGAGGAGGAGGAGGAGGCAGAGGAGGAGGAGGTGGTGCCATCAGCCTCCCCTCATTCAGCCCCTTGTTGAGGAGATGAGACTGTATCTGCAACTGTTTACTGACTTTTCCCCTCAGCTGTTTGCCTAGCACGGGAGGCCGTGGTCCAGCCATGCGGCTGCGAGGAGCATGGACACAGAGGATGCTAAGGGTTGACCCCTTACGTCGGCTGTGAGGAAAGGACGGTAACAACATTCTGTCCACCTGGAGAGGCCGATGTCCCTTCTGTGACCTTTCTTTTTCTCAGCACAGAGAGACCCCTCTTCCCCACCTGGCAGAGGTCCAGCAAGCTACAGAACACTGTTCTTATAGAAATTAATTCAAAGCTTTAAGAAGTGAATGATGAAAAGTATTTTGGATCCATTTATCAGATGAAAAGATATACGCGCGCACGCACACACACACACACAGGCACACCAATTACTCCACATCAGGGACAACACTCAGCTCTTGTCACACGTCGTTTACATTGCTGCAGGTGGTCCTGGTGTCCCCATTTTACAGATGAGGAACTAAGGCTCTAAGGCGTAGGAATCCCTGCCCGAGGTCCATGCGTGTAAGTCGTGCAGCTGGGAGCCCGTGCAGACCTGGCGGAACTCAGAGCCCGCGCTCTCACCGGCTGCCGTCCAGCGCTCCCAGGACACCGCAGGGACGACAGCCCTCCTGGGCTCGGAGCTCAGGCTCACACAGGTCCATTGCTGCCTCTCTGTCTCCCTGGGAAAGTCTGAGGCCTCAGAGATGGAGGAGGGGCACAAGTAGGGGACCTGGCCTGGGAGAGCGCCCCCAAAGGAGACCTGGGGTAGGATTATCTCAGTGAGCTTCTGTGACCTCCTGTTGCTTGAATCATTTAAAAGTATTTTTAGGTCATACGTGCTCATTATAGAAAATAAGGGGGAAATAGATTACTATGAAGAAGAAACAGAAAATGATCTGTATTGTCTCAGTGCCCAGGTAGAGCCTCTGTTCCTATCCTGATGCATTCCTTCTGGTTTTATGATACACACACAGCTAAATATACATACATGTGTACATACGATTTTACGTGATTGGGCTTACACTGTGCTACAATTTTACACGCAACAGTTTCAACCTAACATTACAGGGTAAACATCTTTCTGTACCCTTAACTACTCTTCAGTGTGCCTTTAATGGGTTTAATATTTTACTATATATAAGTAAACACCAGGATTTATTTAGTTATTCCTCTATTTTGGACAATATGGTTGTTCATTTCCAATTTCACCCTTACATTAGGGAGACACCTTTTAAGATGAAATCCTGGAGCATAGGTCTTTATAAACATATCCAAATAGTTCCTGAGAATAAATTCCTAGGAGTTAAAATGCTGAGGAAAAGGCTGTGAACATTTTGAAGACTCTATCATTATTGCCAAACGGCTCTCTAGAAAAACGTGACGAGTCATGCTATCCTTGCCGGTTGCTGGACGAGCTGGGTTTGGATTTTACTCGTGTAACAGGGAATTTTCTGCTTGTGGAGCTAAGACCCAGCCTGCTTCACGCTCCCCTACAGTCACACATCAGCGCCCGTTCGCATCCATGGGCCCCCGGGAGGTGGTGGTTTGTAATGAGGTGTTTCATGTGGGAGGGCTGGGAGGAGAATAGAGGGGACCCCATGGTATCTTTCCGAGGTGGGGTTTCCCCCAGGGGAGGGGAGCCTGCAGAACCACCCACTAGATCCATGTGGAGATGCTGGCCAGCTGGCCAGCCTCAGAGCCGGGGACCCATGGGAAGAGGCCGTTCACTCATCGGTCTCTGCAGGAAACCCAGCACCTGCTGGCCCCCTGCAGGTCGGGAGCTGGGGCAGCCCCGGAGGTAGCTCCCTGCCCTGGCCAGTGGCCTTCTCCAGGCCGAGAGTGACAGGAGTAATACACTCGCTCATCCATTCGTGGGCTGTAGCCCCGGATGGAAGCTGCCAGTGACCCTCAGTGACCCGGTCTGGGAGGGGACTTTAGGGAGTGCCAGAAATAATGGGGTGCCCTCAGGGAGAAGCCTTGTGTTATCACTCATAACTTTCTCCCATGGTTTTTAAGCATTTAACTGGTTTTTCAATGGACCCATGGAATCCATGGGTCCATTCATCTCATACTGGAAAGCTAAATGCGCACACTTGGATGGCGGTTTCTTCACCTCCGTTAACCTTGGTGGGGAAACCAGGACGGGGCCCGCAAGGGGTTCAACCAGCAGGTCGCCAGCTCCGACTCCTGGCTCGCAGTCGGTCCCAAGCAGAGTCTCTCCCGCAGTCACCGACGTCTAGCAGCTGAAACTCAGGGCTGGTAATTTAGCCTCACAATTTAGCAGCCTTAAGAGCAGTGTGATCATCAGAGCGCATGGCAGGGGAGGGAGGACAAGCTTAGCACAACGAAGGACAGTGCTTTAATGTGCACGGCCCTGAAAATGTAAGTGTTTAAGAAGCCTTTTTGCCTTGTAGACAGAAATTAGCAAGTGAGAATATATTTCCTCTCCAGAGATGTATTACCTAGTGGACAAAGTCTAATCAATACTTTGATCTGTGAAGGTCAGAAACTGAAGCACGTGCTTTTTCCTTAAAGAGATGCACTTTGAGAGAGAAGTCCAAAGAGCTGCAGTTCGCATTTGTCATTATCTCACTTTTTCCTTCTGAAAGCATCACCAGCGTTCACCTTATGAATAACGGTGACTAATAGCTACTGATATCATGTTGTACCACCTGAGTGGTGAGCTCATTTAATCCTCACACCCCTGCGATGTGAGTAATACTTGGAAACCCACTTCACAGGGGAGACAGCTGAGACGCAGACAAGTCAAGCAGCCCACCCAGATTCAAATATTTGGTCACTTGCCCGAACCAGGCCCTACCTAACTCCAAACCCTGTGGGCTTAGCCCGCTGTGCACCACGCATCTGCAGCCCCAAGACGAAAAGTCACTGAATTCATATCCTCTCGTAGGTGCTCCGCATGCCACGTCTAGAACCCGGCAATCTAAGCCGACAGCCCCCACCCCTTTCAAGTGAGGAAACCAAAGCCCAGGAGGGAAGCCCAGATCCAGGCCCATTTCCAGTGGCCTCCCTCTCTGGCTGCAAAGAAAAACTGCCTGGGGGGCTATTTAAAGGCTGATGCCTGGGGACCCTGATTCCATGGGTCCTGGGCAGCTCAGGGCTCCTGCGTTACTTTTTAAAACTCTGCAGAGGATTCGAATAGTCCACCAGGCAGAGGACTGATCACCACGGCATGTTTCTTTCCTTCCTTACAAGTCTGCACTGAGCGGTCACTGGCTGGCACCGCTCAGCTCACCCCACAGCCTGCCCTCCAGGGCCGCCGGGCAACGGGGGCTGAGCCATGAGCTGAAAACCTGAGGCGCTCCCCCCGCGGGGGCATCAGGGTGCCAGGGAGGCGGCAGGGGGCAGCCCACGGGAATGGTCAGGAGAGGATACGCAGAGGAGGGGACTTTAAGCTGAGTAAGAGTCAGCTGAGGCCAGAGCGGAGGAGAAAAGCCATCTGCCCTCTGTGGTGTCTCCACTTCTCTTTCCTGCTAAGGGGGCAGCGAAAGCACAGCGCACCAGAGACCCGGTGCCTCCCGCCTGCCCCCTCGGCCCCGCGGCCGTGGGAGGAGGGGACGTGGGCCCATCGGCCCAGAGCAGCTGCAGCCGCCAACCCGAATGCCTCGGCGACGAACTCAGTCAGGCAAGACGCAGGGGTCAGTTTTCACTTCAGCTCTAAAACAGCCAAATGAGGATCTGGGTGGAAACAGGACTGTGAGAGATTTTGCATTCTAATTGGGAAGCTCAGCCAGAGAGGCTACGAGCGCCCAGACGATCAGTCTCCTGCACTGTGTGTCGGGGCGGCCTTCCCAGCTCATTCCGCCCGGCGAGAGCAGACCTTTCGGGGGGCCCAGGAGGGGGCACGGGAAGCCCCCTTTGCACAGACTGTTTCCCACTGTCAGAAAGAACAGAATGACATCCCATCAGCTCCTCCAGGTCCACATCAACCTCTGACACCTCAATTCCCTTTTCTCATCAAATACCAGCCGTGAAATGGCCCGAACTCATCAGAATTCTGAAGCGAGGGAGGCTGAGACTACAAGAATTGAGAAATAGGTCACCCCGTGGGGTGGGAAGGTGGCTGTGTGGTTTCATCTAACTAGGTTGCTGGAAAGCCCCCATGCCCACAATTATCCCCTGAGTCACCAGATCTCTGTGAAGCAGTAGATTTTCAGTATCCGAAATTCTTTCTAGTGGATAAAGGGCACCGGCTGGGGAAGGAACACAGAATCTGTTGTTGAGACCAGATCCATTCATTTAGTAAAGATTTCCTGGGGGCCGACGTGACCCTCAGCCCCTGCCCTGGAGAAACTCGCTTTCCAGTGGCTCTGACTGAAAAGCCCCAGTCCCTGCCGGGTACAGAAGCCAGGTGGCCCCGAGCCACGGGAGGCTGGTGTGGAGGAGAGGGGGCGTGCAGGCAGGGGGCGACTCGGGCCGCGATGCCGGAGCCCAGCTGAGGCTGACGGAGGAGGAATGGTTTCTCGGGATGAAAGATTTGACCTCGCTGGTATCCCACACCCCCATTTGGTTAAAAAAAAAAAAAAAAAAAAAAAAAAACAAACCTGAGACTCCAGAAGTGTACAGTCCAACCCCAGGGTCACAGGGCGTTGGACTCTATCTGGAGCCTGTGTGCTTAGCGCCACACCCCAGACCACATCGGGGCAGAGGGATAACATAGGCCAAAGGTATAGGTGAAGTTATGAGGGTGCATGAGGTCACCCAGAAAGACTGAAGAATGAAAAGAAAAGGTGCTCAGGCTGGAGTCCTGGTGTCCCACCACTACCTGGGGGAGACGCAGAAGAGACGAGCTCTCTAAGAGAGCTCGGAAGAAATAAATAGAAGGAAAATCATCCACTCATTCATTTTTAGCAAACGGAAGAGAAATAGCCTGGTCCCCCAAGAGTTTGCTTTCCCAAAGGGCTGCAGAAGTGAAAACCACTGCCTGGGACAGAGGCTGAAATAGGACTAGAGCAGGGGCAGAAAGCGAGATGGCCTCTACCAGATCTGATCCGGGAAGGCTTCCTGGAGGAGGAGCACAGTACTTCTTAGAAGCTAACGTCCATACCTAGGAGAACTCATGGAGCAGAGTGGGATGGTTCCCTTGACATAGCATTAAGTGGATTCCAAACGTGGCAAAAATCAATGTACATGTCAGCTTTGGGAGGGAACGTCAGGAAGTGTGAATGCCTCACAGAGAAATGATGCGGATAAGTGCCCTTAAGTGGTTTTTCATGAGGTCAGTATTTGTACTGAATCCTGAAATACTGAGCACTTGTTTCTATTTTAAAAAAGAAAATCCAGGAGATGACACAGAAACACGTCAAGGGAAGTTTGTTTGTTAGTTCCATTAAAACGTTACCTGCCAAGAAGGCGAAGTAGGTGCTGTGATTATCATCTGTGCTCAGTGCATACCAAGTATCACCTACACGTGGCCAGTGCTTTATTTTCTCTTCAACTTCTTTGCTGCTATTTTAACCATTTCAGAGAAATAAGCTTTAGCAAGTCAAATTAGAGTTTAAAGAAATCAGACTTGGGCTCAGAGATAAATAGGATCATTGCCACCGATTTCATTGTTTCAAACACCAGATTTTATTTTGAGAAGAAAGTTTAATTAACCAGAGGTGGAGCACTCAAATCTTTGACTTCAAAAAATCCTACTTTCTGCAAGATTTCACCTGTGAAATTCACAGCCTTTAATTACTGCCTCCCGTCTTAAAAGGGAGAACCTTTCCTCTGAATGGCTAATAACGTTATTATGGGAGGTAATTACAGATCAGGGGTCTGTGGTCAGTAACACTGTCATTCATGGACCACGTCATTCAGATTTTTGAACTTTGAAAGTAAGTTGTTAGGGAAACACTTTCACCCCCAAAACAGTGTTGATGTTTTGGATCCGTTGTTTATTTTTGTTCTTTTTTTCTTTTTTTTTTTTTTAAAAAAAAAGGCAGCGGGGGGAGGCAGGGGGAGAAACATGTAGAAATCGGTCCTTTACTGGATGAATTTCTTCACTTCCCAGAAAGCAAGAAAACAATTGTTTCCTGTAATTGGACAGTTTGATTGGAGGCAGGTGGTGCTGAGCTGAGGAAACGGGAGCCACAAAGCCAATTTTGGCTTCGAGCACATTTCCTTTAGTTTTCAGCTCCGGCAGTACAACATGTAAATTGGCTCCACAAAACCGACTATAAATTTAGTTCCCATTTCTCTAACAAGCACCTTATCAGCCATGAAGAGTGTTAGCCATCAGGGACGGTCTGCAGATCTGCCACGATTAGAAAGCTGCCCTGAGATGCCCCGGCCTTCATCCCTCAAGTACGTTCTTGCTGCCACAAAACGGGAATTTATGAGCGGTTCTGGAAGCATCCATGTGCCATTGTTTTAAAATACAGTGATATTTTCTTTCTCCAGGCTAGTGGGCCTCAGTGTTGCTCGAATTGCATTATTTTGAGTTAATATTTGCTTTTGGTATTTTTGAGTAACAGGCCAAATCCACATGGTGCCACGGATGACAAACATCGGTCCGGAGAAGGGGCCAACATCAGAAGCGTGGGGACTAAGCGAGGATTGTTTGTGACTCCCCTGTGGCTTTCCATCCAAATGTCTCCAAGTCCTTTTATTTCTCTTACCCCTGTATGGCAGCTGGCAAGCCACAGTCCTCTTCCACAGACAGAGCTGCTGAGGCCCACAGAGGTTCATTGCTTTGGCCAAGGTCACACAGTAAGTCAGGAGCAGAGAAGCAATAGGCTTAGACTCCAACTTCCTGGCCCACTGCTTCGGCTACGTATTTCTCTATTCACTTCCTCCTTGCTGTAAATCCAGAATTCAAAACAGTCATTTTTAAGCAACTTGGGGGCAGGGTGGGGTGGCAGTGGCAGCAAGGGAAGACAGAAGGAAAGGTATCTGATAAAGCTATCAAATCACTGTCCTCCGTATACTCTGCATATTAAATCAGTTACTTCCAAGATGCAGCCTATTTTATTAATCATTTCTGGCCGTGCTTAAATTTTTTTAAATGTTAATCTAAGGTTTACATAAATTTGGCACTCATTTATTTTTAGAACTTGAAAATAATCTTTGCTAATCCCAAGTAAATGAATGGCCTAAATAACCTCGTCCCTGGTTAAATTTCACCTGTCAGTGTACATAGCTGTATAGAATTATTTTACCAAAAAAAACCAGATTGCAGGGTTTGCTTAGAACCTCAGAATCGCAACATTGGTTTCCCAAGTGATCACATCAAAGGAAATGCCATTAGGTTTTCCGGCCCGAGCCAGTGGATACCCGGGCTTCAAAATCTTGACTTCATTCATGAGAGTCACAGAATGTAAACATCAAAGGTTCAAGTGTAAACAGTGGGTCTCCTCCAGTGACTGAAACACTTTTCCTTTTAATCCTTGGTTAGCGATATTCTCTCAAGACACTCCAGTATGAAACAGAGGTGTCACCTCCCAGGCTGTCGGAGAATTCCCCTCCCTTTCTTGTGTCATAACTACCCACCTCTGCCCCAGGACTGTGGTCCCTACCCCGGGGGCTGCGGGTGGCCGGCGGGGCACAGAGGAGACGTGCCCACAGCACTGTGACCATTTTCTACGAGGGATCACACACTGACTGAACCTGTCAGAAGGCAGACTGGGTTTGCACAAGGAGTTCTGGTTGACGGCTAACTCAGACATCTTGGCATTACTACAGAACCAATATTTTCAGAGGTGCACCGTCTTGAACAATGTCCTCAGTGTGCAGGACACAGACAGCCCTTCGATCAGAATTCAGCAAGGGCAACTTTTTCCCCCACCTTTTCTGGGGAAACAGGCTGACGAAGGATCTGAAAAGAAGGGACTGGGAGTGAGAAGTGGGGCCAGGATATGGTGGGGGATGGGAAAGCCATTTCAACACTTTCAATAGATGCAGCTACGACCTCATCTCACACAAAGTTGGCCAAGCCGGGTCATGACAGGTTGCAGTGATCAGCTGAAACCTGCCCCGCAGCTGTCTGCTCTCCCTGACACGTGTAGAAACAGCTAGACGGACCTCAGTTTAACCACGTAAAGCCGAAAGCACATGGCGTTTCCCCTCGACCGGATACAGAGAGGCAGAATCATCCTCAGTGCCCCCACCTTGGGTGGACCTCCTTCCCCTCCTCTCTGGCCTTGGTCCCACTGGGAGGGACCCCCACGCGTTCCCCTACTGGGATTTTAACACTGTGTACCTAAAAAATATCTCCTGCTGTGTATAATATTGTTTCTTCCCAAAGTCTGTATCTTTTCCCAGAAAACAACACCAGCAAAAAAAACCCCAAGATTTTGACAAGCCAACCCCCCATGCTATCGGAACAGGATGGCCCAGCTCGGGTAAGGAGGACGTGGTCTGCTGCCCCATCAGAGCAACCTCGGAGGTGGGCAGTGAGCAGCGAAGTGCCCGATACCAACCCTGCAGGGCCCTGGGCCAAGGCACAAGCCCGGGAACGGGCCTTAGCAGCACCAGTGGACACCACTGCTGTCGTTTGCTGGGGGTTCTGCACAGAGCACCACCAGCTGGATGGCTTAAAACCACGCAGATTGATTCACTCACAGTTCTGGAGGCCAGACATCCAAAATGAAGGCGTCAGCAGGGCCACGCCCCCCCGAAACCTGCGCTAGAGCATCCTTCCTGGCCTCTTCCAGCTGCTGGTGGTTCCCAGAAATTCTTAGTATTGTGGACTGAATGTTTGTGTCCCCTCAAAATGCAGATGTTGAAACCCTAATCCCCAGGTGACGTATTTGGAGGTGGGGACTTTGAGGGGTAATAAGGTCATGAGGGTGGAGCCCCACGAGTGGGGTTAGTGCCCTTACAAGAGCGGGCCTGACAGCTAGCGAGGTCTCTCTCCACCCTGTGAGGGTCTACGAGGCACACGGCGGTCTGCCACCTGGAAGAGGGCTCTCAGCAAAACCAGACCACGGTGGCACCCTTATCTCACACGTCCAGCCTCCAGAACTGTGACAAACACGACTCTGCTGGTGGTGACCCACCCGGTCTGCAGTACACTGTTGGAGCAGCCAAGCTGAGCCCCCCGGCCCTTCTGGGCTAGAAGCTGCAGCCCTTCACTCTCTGCCCCATCACCATGTGGTCCCCCCAACCCCCGTGTCCCTGTGTCTGTCTCCTCTTCTAGGGACACTAGTCACACAGGATTGAGGGCCCACCCCACTCCACTATGACCTCAGCTTAACTACATCTACCAAGACCCTATTTCCAAGTCAGTTCACACTCTGAAGTACTAAGGCTGAGGATTTCAAAATACCTTCTGCGGGGGGCACAATGCCACACGTAACAGCCACCAGAACCTTTCAGTGGCTCCTCCTTGTTCAGAGAATGAAGTGCACGTCCCCCTGTCTTGCTTCCAGACCTTCCAGGAGTCAGCACCTTTCCGGATTCACCTGCTGACACAGTTCTCATGCACCTTAAGGGTCCCCCTCCCTCCCTCACAAGTCCGCCTCTGCGCACTGCTTATGCTGTTCCTGCCTCCAGGAAAGCCCTTCCCCATGGTCACAGCACTTTCAAAACCCGCCCACTCATAGTGTCCAGCTTAAATGCCTTCTAGAGTTTCCTCATCCGGCATCAACTACAAAGAAACCAAAGTCCATGCCTCTTACCTTTACTCCTTTTCAGGGCTCACTCAGCCTGGCACACATGCTGACGTTAATGTTTCCCGTCCCTCGGATGGAAGGAGAATGGTCTAGAGTGAGGAGAAGCAGGAGGCCAAGAGGACCTGAAGAATCTGGGACAGTCTTATCTTGTTTACTTTTTGGGAACTTTGGCTAAAATGACCAGGGATGCTAAACGTAGGAGACCCGTCGTAACTGAGTCTAGGAAGACAACCCTGAACTCATGTGACCAGCAGCCGCCCCGTGAATCCTCCTCTTCTGATGCCTGGAGGATTTCTGCAGGGGGCCGTCGCTCAGCATCCACCTCCACCCTTCACAAGGCCCCCCCTGGGCACCGAGAGCTACCTGCACCTCCTCCCCAGGGACCAGCTTCTGGCCGGAGTCCCCTGCCAGCGGGAGGGGTGGAGCCGCAGAGGGAATGGCTCTCACTCCACCTGGAGATTGCTCTCCAGACCTGCCATGCATCAACTGGGGACGGGCTGGGGAACAGGATGGCTCGGGTGCTGTCCCCGAACTCCTCGCTGACCCCCAACCGTCCACGTTCTCGCTCCATCAGTTTCCTCAGGGTGGGGGGTCCTGACCTGCCTCCCTGTGTGCTGGTTTAAGCACAGATCGTGTGCACAAAGCCCTGCACACTGCTTGCTTCATGGCTGGCACCCAGCAAACAGTCACTGTGAGGACTGTCTCGTGGCTTCCAATGGTCGCCGTCTGTTCAAAGTTGTCTATTCCCAGCCAGCCCAGTGTGCCCCCAGGGGCTCCTGAGTGTCAGCAGAAGCAGGGAATACACACCGTCTGTGTCGGCAGACCCCTCCCTATGATCATCAGCCTCTCTCCAGGAACCCACCACACCCAGCCTGAAGAGAGTCAGCCTCGTCTTGGACTCCCTCCTTCCTGTCTTCACAGGCAAGCATCCTCCTCCGCCGTGTCCTCTATCCTTCCATCCCTCCCTTCCAAAGCCCAGACCCTTCCTCGCCTTTCATGCCTCCTCCAGCACGCTGGAGAATTCAAGCTGCAACTTGTACTGAGCCCCGCCTTGTCCAGACGCCACGGGAAGTAGAGGAGGAAGAGCTGGCAGCCCCACCGTCGAGAAATCACTGTCCAGGGACAAGGGCTGGGCAGGGAAGGCCTCACGACGTGGACCGGACGTCTGTCTCCTGCCTCTTCTCAAACCGACTCCTCGCTGCAGCGAAGAGCCACTGGAGTCCCCGTCAACCCATCGGGCTCCCTGCCTGGATTTCTGGCCCCCATTTCTAGGTGCCTAGGGCCGTCCAACAACCCTAGTGCAAGGTCATTCCACTTCAATCTTCTTAATGCAGCTCAGTCACTTGAAAAGTCAATTGACCTTTCCACGTACATAGGTCTTCCTCTCCGACCAGGATGCCGGGGTGCTGGTGTCAGAGTGGGACCTGGCTCTCGGGGTTTGGCGTCAGCTGTGATGGAAGGTCATGGCCAGGGTTCCTCAGGGCCTGTCTCCTCCCCCAGCAGGATCCTAACCAAGGACCATCCTCCACAGGAAATGGCCCTGCTCCGACCGCTGTGCCCACACGCCCTCAGTTTAACTTGGATGGATTTCTAGCTGAGTCCTCAACACGGTGAGGATGCAGATGGGCGAGGGGGCTGCTGCTCCTCCGTGTGGAAATCTTCCCGCTTGCTGGGAAAGGCCTGGCCCATCCGCCGGACTCCAGGCACCATCAGATTTGGAAATTCCCCACGTGCCAGTCTTCCCTCTCCACTCTCCCAACGAGGGGCCATCTAACTTCTCCTTCAACTTCTTCAGTGATGCCGCGTTCCACCCCGGGAGGCAGGCCACTCCGTTCTTAGGCACTTCCCATCACTGGGGAGGAAATACTATGTACTGAGCTCCTAGTACACGCCAGCGAGTCTATGTGCCTCAAAGTGTATGTTCTCTTCAATCCTTACGACCGCCTCTTGAATTATATATACGTCATGGTAACGTCCCCATTAAGGTAATGTCAGTGAAGACAAAGAAGTTGTGGTATATTTATACAATGGAACACTACTCGTCCATAAAAAAGAATAAAATAATGCCATTTGCAGCAACATGGATGGACCCAGAGATTGTCATTCTAAGTGAAGTAAGTCAGAAAGAGAAAGAAAAATACCATATGAGATCACTCATATGTGGAGTCTAAAAAAGAAGAAGAAGAAAAAGGACGTTAATGAACTCATCTACACACAGAAACAGACTCGCAGACATAGCCAACAATCTTACGGGTACTGGGGGAAAGGAGGTGGGAAGGGATAAATTTGGGCATTTGAGATTTGCAAATGTTAGCCACTATATGTAAAAATAGATTTTAAAAAAAGTTCCTTCTGTGTAGCACAGGGAGCTATATTCAATATCGTGTAATAACCTCTAATGAAAAAGAATATGAAAATGAGTGTATGTATGTGTACACATGACTGGGACACTGTGCTGTACACCAGAGACTGACACATTGTAACTGACTGTACTTCAGTTAAAAAACATAAAAAGATAAGATCAGTGAGGCTCAGAAGAACGAAGGCGTCCCACGTCTCAAGCTAACATGTGACACAGTCAGGACTGGAACTGGCCCAAGCATCACTCTTTTCTTTACTCCACATTTATTAGTGATCTGATTGTAAATAAGACCTCTCACTTTTATTGTGCTAAATTTCACCATGGTGAACCTTCCACCCTCTGACCTCTGCTCAACTTCTTAGCCCATCAGTAACTATTTTAATCTCTCTTGATTTGATCTTCCTTCAGACATTTAAAAGTAGTCAGCCTGTCCCTCTGACCCAAGTCTGTTTCCAGAGCCCGGCCTGGACTAAGTAAATCATGACCTCCGGGAATGTTGATGGATGACTTGGCCCCAAAACCCCAGCTCCTCAAAGCGGAGCTTCCTGCAAGCGGCACAGCCCTGTACGTACATCAGCGCCTTCTCGGCAACGAGTGGACGTTGGATAAACGAGCAAAAGAACGAAAGGATGGGGGATAAGGAGGGAAGGAAGCGGGGTGAAATGAAACAGGTTCCCAGAAGAAGTGTATTCCCTCCTTCCCTTGACCCTCTGCTGGCTGCACCCCCTACAGTCAAAGTCCTCCCCAGCCGGCTAACACAGCTCTTCCTGTGCCTCTGCCACCTTGGGAATTGATTTGTTAGGGTAGTTTTGACCTTAGTATATCTCACCAGAAAAAGAAATTACACAGCTCATTTCCAAGTGCTTCTTTACGTGAGCCTTTAGCAAACAGCGCATTGGAAGTCACGGGTAAACTCGGTGTTCAGGAGGGTGAGCGAACTGAGACGGAGCCACGAGCACTGCCGCAGCTCAGATTTCAGCCAGGCTGAGGAGGTGGGCAGGGACACACAATACGGCGGTCTTGGGACTGATCTCCTGAGCCCCAGGTACTGCACCCCTGAGCCCCAGAGTGCTGTGTTCTGAGTCCTAGGGTGCTGTGCTCTGAGTCCCGGGGTGGTGTGTCCCTAAGCTCTGGGAATCTGTTACCCTCTGTCCCAGGATGCTGCAGGCTTGATGCCCACCTGACAGCAAGTCCCTTTACCAGAGAACTCACATGCGTCCTACAGGCTGCAATGCACTTCCACAAACTTTTCTCACTTTTCTAACTTACAGTTCTGGAGCTCAGAAGTCCCACATAGGTCTCCCAGGGCTAAAATCAAGGTATCTCCAAGGCCCCATTTCTTTCTGGAGACTGAAGGGGAAATTAAATTCCTTGAATCTTCCGGCTTTTAGAGGACACTCCATTCCTGGCCTCTCGGATCCCTTTCCCATCTTCTAAGTCAGCAACGTTGCGTCTTTCTGATCATCCTTCTGTGGTCACGAGGCCCTCTGACCTGCAGACTCTTCTCATTTGATCCTCACCCATCACCACCACCTCCACTTTACAATCGAGGAAAGTCAGGTCACCCGCAAGTAGGTGACACCACCAGGACTCCAGCCCCCATGGTTGGATCCCAGGTCTCATGTTCTGTCTGCCAAAGCCACTCGTCCTGCTGGTGGGAGAATCCAGTGGCACAAAGCTGTGAAAAGTGTTGGTAGCCATCTGTACACAAAGGGTTTGAAATAAATATGTTCATATGCTTTGACATGTTAAGCCCCTTCTGGGACTCCATCTAAGTGAACTATGGGGAAAAAACTTTTATGTACAAAGATGTTCATTGCTTTATTATTTAAGGATAAACTGTATTCTGGAAAACTGGAAAACTGGAAAACACCTAAGTGCCCAGCAGTAGGGAAGTGGTGAAGTACGTTCAGCTACGGTTTATATGCATTTATTAAAAGATGCTAGTTAGAAAAAGACAGTAAAAATGTGGGAAAAACACATTACAATTTTACATGAGGAGACTACAAAACTGAATATGTATTATTATTCTACAAGTTTATTTAAAACCATATATTGAACACCAACTGCATGGCTGTGAAGGGATAAAACACACTTAGATCCTGTCTGCTGAGGCCTTGGACCAAGGGATAATCACAACCAGGTAAGAAAGAAAATTATTGTGTAGGAAAAAAACAGATGAAAACAAAATACACCAAAGAGTGACAGCAGTGAACTTCTTCTTTTTTAATTTTTTGGGTGGGGAGGTAATTAGGTTTATTTACTTTTATTTATTTAATTTGGTTTGTTTATTTTTATTTTGTATGTTTTAGCAGAGGTACTGAGGATGGAAGCCAGGACCGCGTGCGTGCTAAGCACGCGCCCTACCACTGAGCTCTACCCTCCCCCAGCGGTGAACTTCTGATTGTGAAAATACACAGTTTCTTTTTCTTCTCTTCGTTTTACTCTTTTTGCATTTTTAAATTTGGAGCAATGAGTAAGCATTGCTTTCTTTAGACGTACACTTTATTGTTTGAAAGATGTGTGTACCTGATGTTACCTCCCACCAGCCCCACACCCCTGGCTCTCGGGAGAGACTCCTGGTACGGGGCTGTGAGTGGCCCCGGATCTGGGGTCAGATCGGCTTCCTCTCCAAGTCCCAGTGACGTAGTGCCTACAGGTCACAGGCACCAGGAAACACCCGCAGAGGGGGCAAGGTGGTCAAATGAAGAGGGCTTAGCCTGGCCACAGGGCAGGTCTGAGTGTGAATCCCAGCTCAGCCCATCCCCCAGCTGGATGACCCCGGGCTTGTGGGTCCCCAGCCCCTCTGTCCCTCCATCTCCTCTCCCATGAGGTGAGCAGCCCTGCAGACCCACAGCTGTAACCCGCACAGTGAGCTCCCAATCAGCAAGGTGGTGACTGGTTGAACTTAGTTGCATCCCGGCAGCCGCCCTCCTCCAATCTCTCAGTTTTTGCTTCCATCTGACAAGGGTCACCACTCCCATTTATCAGACAATCTCTTAAGGGTAAGTCCAGGGTGTTTGAGGGGTGATGCGGGTCTGTTAAGTGCCATACACTTGGCCTGTGAGCAGCTGTATTTCCCTCCAAACCACAGAATAAGCCCCTTGCTGACGTCCCCTCCACAGACAGGACTGCAGGAGCAAAGGCCCAGGCTGAGGGCCCCTGGTCGAGGAGGGGCTCAGCAAAACCAGAGGGTTCCAGCACCTTCCATGGCAGGCAGTGGTGCACATCCATCCCTGCTCCCCCCACCACCTTGATGCACCTGAAGAAAGTACCCGTGTGATTGGAGCCTCGGCTCCCAGAGAATATAAACAATGTTGGTAGTGAAGAGAATTTCAGATGAGTCAAGATAAGCATGTTGAGTTCTTTTTCTTTTTTTTTTTTTTCCTGACCTTCATGGTTATCCTCACACAACGGATGATAACATTTAACCATTTCTAATAATTTCTACATGCAGTGCAGAATGAACTTAAACAGACAAGCTATTTCGTTTGGAGATTTTTTGGGTTTAAATGTCTTGTTTTCTCTGCATTAGGCATTTCTGAATCTGAAGAGAATCTCTTTTTCTCCTTTCCTTTTCTCCAGATGAGTACCATCGAGTGAAAGCCTCACGAGTGATGCTCAGGAGGTGGGTGGTCTTGAGTCAGCCCTGTCCCGGGTAAGTCGCTTTCCCTCTGGGGATGCAATTTCCACCTGTGAAATGCAGCCTGGACCAGATGACACCTCGCGTTCCTTCCCGCCCCACCGACAGGAATCAGGGAGCAGCCTCATTGCACCCCCGTCACCGAAGTGAGACCCTCTCCAACATTCCTCGCTGTTCTTTCAACACCACTTAAGCAGTCGCAGTGCTTCTGCTTCTGTCGCGTTGCCCCGTTCATTGGACAAAACCTGCTGGGAACATGGATGCCCAGGGCAGAGAAAGCCACCCCTCGCAAGCTCCTCCCCAGGGGCAGCCTGGAGGCCGTGGGGCCCTTGAACCAGTAAGTGCCAATTCCCAGACCTCATGCTCCAGACACCTCTCAAGACCCAACTTCATTGGCTCAAATCCAAGCCAACCTAACCCCTGGACAGTTCAAGAGTTCAGCAGCAGCAAGAAGTGACGTTTCTCTGCACCGGTGTTTTCCGTCTGGTTGGCGTCTCAGGCTCGCCACGACAAAGCACCACAGGCAGGGGGCTTAAATAGCAGAGATTTACCTCCTCACCGTCTGGAAGCTGGAAGTCTGAGATCACAGTGTCGGCAGGGCTGGTTTCTCCTGAGAGCTCTCTTCTTGGCTCGTAGGAGGCCGCCTTCCCCCGTGTCCTCGCGTGGTCACCCCTCTGTGTGTGTCCGTGTTCTAATCTCCTCTTGTAAGGGCACCGGTCAGATTGGATTAGGCCCACTGACCTCATTCTAGCTCAGTCAGTTCTTCAAAAATTCTTCCTCCAAATACAGCCACATCCTGAGGTCCTGGGGGTTAGGACTTCAACCTGTGAATTTGGGAGACACAATGCAGACAGCAATATCCTCCATAGCATCACTTTCCAGATGAGAAAGCTGAGGCTTTTCCTCACCCTCAGAGCAAATTCGTGTCAGAGGCCCAAGCGGAGTGCTTATCCTCTGGGCCCGCAGCCTCTGCCCTGCCCACCATCCCGCAGACCGAGCTCCCCACCACCCCGAAACCACAGTCCATCCCGGATAAAGCCCCACTTGCTCGTTTATGGAAGAGCCTTGGATTGGAAGACAGAAGTCTTGTGGATCAGTTGCAGTTATCAGCTCTGGCCTCTGGCAAGTCACTGAATACTCACCAGGCCCGAATACCCTCGTCTGTAAAATGGGGAAGTGAATACTCAGTCCCGAAGGCGTGGCGTCTGCCTTGGTATGCCCGTTGGGGCCACAAGGAGGGCTGCTGGGCCTGGTCACAGGAAGGTTTCAAGAGGGTTCCCGGCCAACAGGGAAGCCACCAGAGGACACACTTTGTATGTGCTTTGGAGGCTTCATTTTGGGTCAATAATGTAAATTAAATCTCAGGTTACTCTGAGACACTGAAGTAAGCCCTCCGTCTAAGGCCACCTCCAGACCAAACGCAATTGGCTTCTCTCTGTTTCTGAGTTTGTGAAAGAGAACAGGTAGTTCTTCCAGAGCACTGGAGGCTGCAGAAGCACCGCGGCTGCAGATGGACCGCCGCTCAGAGACATCCAGCTGACTCCCTCTGTCCTCGGTCCAGAAGCAAGGGACAGGGACAAGGGCACATGAGGCACCCAGTGTTCTAGAAGAAGGAAAAGCCCCGAAGTTCTAGATCCTGGGGCCATGGTGGTTCACGATGCGGAAACCCCACCTCTAGGCTCCGGGTTGTTCGTGGATTAAATCAGAGAAGAGAAGACAAACACGTGCAGCTCTCCGGTGCCGCGGGTGAGGGAGAAGGGTCGTGGCCTTGCGGACAGGCCCCTCTCTCTTGAGCCCTTCTGCATCTCAACAAGGGACTGGGGCCAGGTGCCATAGCTTCTCCCAGCGCTAGTTTCTCCGCTTGACAAAGGACACTCCCCATGTCCTTGTGTGTGACAGCAAGATTGTTTATAGCAAGCCCTTATGCAAATGAGTGTGATGTAGGGCTGGTGCGAGGTTCCACTGGGGTCTGGCACAGGGTAAGCAGTAAACACACAGATATGTTTAAATCTATATGTATTAGTTTCCTCCATATGTCCTGACAAGCAGGCTGCATGAGCAAGGCCTTCTCCCTTCAGCCTTGGAAGATACTCTAATCCCGTCTTAAACATGCAAAGCACTTTGCCATTTAGAAGGTGCCTCCCAGTGCCGTCACTTAATAGGTGATCAACACACGGCCTTAGAGGGTACACTATCTCCGCTAATACCCAGGCCCGGGAGAGCAAGTGAGCGGCCTCAGCTACCCTTCACCTGGCTCTGCCGACTCCAGAGCCGGGATGCTTTCCCTGGCAAACAGATAAACCGTCTCTTCCTCCCTGGCAGGAAGTCCAGCGACCTGTGCTGCAGGACAGCTGTGCCGAAATGTGCTGGCCAGGGCGTCGAACTCTGCAGGTCATGGTTGCTTTCAGACTACCTGGCTAACTAGCCCTTCCAAAACTGTCTTTAAAGTCTGTTTTACCTGATACCTAGCATTCTCCCAGCTTGGTTCCCATTTCCTTTTAGGATAAGTGCTTCCAACCATTAAAATTAACAGAAGAAAGGAAGGAAGGAGAGAAGAAGGAAGGAAGGGAGGAAGGGAGGGAGGAAGGAAGAAGGAAGGGTTGTTATATTTTTTAAATCCTCCATTTTCACTTTGATGTTCTGTTTTCCTATTTCTTTAATGAGATGTGAGGATAAACTGAGTTTCCCCCTGCAGCCAGTCGAAGAGCTCCACCCGCCCCCAGGTTCCCACTCGCCTTGTAAGTACCAGGAGGCAGCGCAGGCGGGCCTGCCCCACAGAGAGGCCCAGGCGCTGCCTGCCACCCTTCCCGGTCTGCATTCCACCTCGTGAGTCAGGCCGAGCCTGCCTTGCAGCTCCACTGTGGCCGGAATGTGCAGGCTGTGCAGTGTTTATAGCTCCTTTTCCTCCTCTCAGTGAGGCGCCTGATAAGGCGATGCCACCTCTGGCAGGTGCGACCATCCATGCCGGCTCACTGACGGCTGCGGGCGTCGGGCCCCAGGACCTTGCACGGTCCCCGCCCCCGCTGCCCCTCCCCGGCTGCAAGGACAGCCACGTCCAGCTCCTCCGGGCCAGGAACTCAGCAACTGGGCACTGCTGGCATTTGCTCCAAGGTTCAGTATTTGAGACTCAGGGCTAAATTCAGTAATAACACCACAACTTCACCAAAAAGCATTATAGTGATTACTGAGTTATATTAGCAGCTTATTTAAGATAACAGCTTATTTGCACAATGTGGTTCAAATAGATGGTTAGTGGAGTCAGTGCAGTTGTTAAACCTCTTACGTACATTAGCATAATCACTCTGGAAGTGTGCGCCACTTCTAAACGTATGAACAGCTAAAACCGAAAGCATAAATATATGTCTTTTAAGGTGGTGGCACAGTTAGAAGAGGGTTTAGGTTTATATGTAAACAGGAATTTAGTTGTCTCTTTGGCACAGTACAGTAGGTTGTAAAAATCTCTCCAAGGCAGCTCTCTTAAAGAAGCCAAGGCTCTTTTCCCAAACTGTTATGTTTCATTAATAGTATTTTCTGTTTTTCAAATCCCTCTTGTGTGCCAGGCACTTTAGTTTACCCTTCCCTGCTCTCATGATAAATATGATTGTCCCCGTTGGATAGAAGGTAACATTGAGGCTCTAAGAGGTGCAATGACTTGTCTGGGGCCACAGAGCTAGAAGGAGAAGGCAGATCTAACGCCAGCCTCTGGGCACTCCCCATGTTTCCCTGCTCCTCTGTTACCCAGCACCAAATGTGGAGTGTCCAGCAGGGTTCCAGACATCCCCTGAAACCTCAGGACGAGCCTCAGGGTCTCTGTCAGTCCCCCAGGGTGCCTGAGTGATCCAGGGTTCCAGAACCCTCGCTCAGCTACAGAGCGTGGAAGGAAACGAAAGCCAGCGCCTGAACCCAGAGGGGAAGCCTTTGGCCCCAACCCTCTGCCTCCTCTCCTGAGACCAAGGCTGCCGGGGTGGTCCTCTGATGACGCAAAGTCAGCAGGCCTCAGGCACGTCGGTACTTCCACAAAGTCTGCACATCCCTCACCTGGCTCCCACCTGCGACTGTCTCGCTCTGACCTGTGCACAGTGGCTCTCACCTGGCTGAGACCATGACTGCTCCGTGTCCCTCTTCAGCATCCTAGCAGATGGCTGCATTTTTTTTTTTCCTTAACAGGGAAACATGACTTTCCTTACTTCCCACATGGGACACCCGCCGAGCTACACTGAGACACGCAGGTCAGCGCTCTGGGCCCTTCTCACCAGCCCACCAGCCTCCCAGCCTGAGATGCCTTCAGACTTTTGCATCTGGACTTGCCAAGTCATTCAAAAATACAGCCATTCTCTCGTGTCCTCGGGGGAGGGTTCCAAAATTCTCCCGTGCTCAAGTCCCTGAGGTAAAACGGTACAGTCCTTGCACGCGACCTACGCACATCCTCCTGTCTCCTTCCAATCATCTCTAGATTGCTTATCACCCTAGCACGATGCGAAGGCTGTGTCAGTGGTTGCCGGCATAGCAAATTCAACTTTTGCTGGTTGAAACTTTCTGGAATTTGTTTCTTCGAATATTCTCCATCCGAGATTGATTGAACCCACCGATCCAGAACCCAAGAACACGGAGGCTGGCTGTAGTCCCAGTGCTAAAAGTTGCTGTCAGCGCGCACCTATGATTCTTTCCAACAGTAGCCTCCACGTGCCTCCACCCCAGCCTTATGAGAAACGCTAACCCGTAGCTCCGCTGACTCATTTGAGTTCAACTCTGAACCTCTGATAAGAAAGCTGTAAGGCTGGAAATTAACCAAGACATCAGTTGTACAATCTTTAATGTAGCTAATTGTGTATCTCACACATAATATAAATTCATGCAATGTGACACGTTGAGTTATAATGGAGAGGGCAATAAATATGCTAAAGGTTCTTCAAAGTGTTTTCTCTAAGCACACAGAACATTCCAGGGCAACATACCCCCACCCCCAGCCGAACACGCTGCCCAGGCAGGCCTTCAGTTGGCTGTTGGAGTTCTCCGCCCCTCACACCGAGGGTGGTGCGTCTCCCGGCCTTGGCCTGGGTGCCCGTGACTCCGAGGGGGACAGGGGACCTCGTGGACTCTGAGGCCTCCGCACCAGAAGCAGCCGCTGCAGAACCAGCAGGCCCTGCCATCTTGCCCCAGCACTCGGAGATGTCGGAGGCAGACAGCAAAGCAGATGGGAGAGCTCTGTCCCCCGGGGGTCCCGGGAGAATCCCACCCAGGAGACACTACGGTCAGCATGTGGGCAACGTTCTCGGGGTGAGAAGCGACCACAGCAAAATCACATCTCTCCAGGGCCGCAGATCAGGAAGGATTCAAGCGGGGGTGGACCTTGGTATCTCAAAGGGACATGTCACTGAGATCTCTGTTCAAATCCCAGCTCCACTCTCGGCTGTAAGAACTAGGACAACAAGGGTCTGGCCCCACCTGTAAGCTGGAGAAGGTGACAGCAGAGACCTCACAGAGCTGTTGGGAAAAGGGCCACGCAAAGCCCAGAGCGGAGTGCCCAGCACTCAAGGAACAGGAAATTGAGAGGAGCTTGTGTTTACATTAGACACGTAGAAGGGTTTCTCTTGGGATGTAATGCGTCCCACACTGCTTGCTCTGAGTGGCTGCTTCTGCGTGGAGCACACCTATAAACACTCCCCGATCCGCGGTCCAGCCCCGCATCCCGCGTATCCTCAGACAGCAGTGAGACAATGATGTCTGCACAGAAGCCTCCTCATACCCCAGGCTGAGTTACGTGCCCCCTGGTCATCATCTGTGTCCATCTCCACCCCTGGACAAGGTCCTGGCCACCTTCTCGCTCTCTCTCCAGATGCCCTCCTGGGGCACAGTGGAGCCTGGCAAATGTTTGTTTATTGGACGGAAGTTGACAAGTTTCCCCTGGCCGATGAGTTTCAGTTCGGTTCCCCCGATAGCCGACCCAAGGTGTATTTTAAATTGGTAGACACACCTGTGTTTAGCACATGGGTGAATTCACCCAGTCCCCACGCTGGTCTTGGAACCGTCTGTCTTATAAAAATAACAAGAGGAACTTTGAGCACATTAAATGCCCGTGGGCACCGCACCCTGGGGGCCAGGGGCGGGGAGAAAATACACAGGGTCTTTTGGTCTGTCCTTCCCCCCCCCCGAGGTAGGGAGTGGTAGCCCCACTTCACAGATGAGTAAACTGATGCTCTCAGCAAGTCTCATTTGCCAAAAGTCATGCAGCTGTTCAGTGTTTATCTGCACTTGAGAAGAGAAAGCCACTGGTGTCTGTTCCAGGAATTAGGAACACTGATGCTGAGAACACTTAAAAATAGCCCCATGCACTTTCCCATTCTTGAAACAGGTTTGCTAATTAGGGACACGGCTCAAAAAATCCAGAAAAGTGACTCAGTTCCTAACAAAATGTCATTTCTCCCCATCACTTTGGGACAACCCCAGCAAAGCCTGCTGGGAGGGAGAGACAGAGAAAGACAGAGAGAGGAGGGAGAGGACGCGTCAGCAGGAGACCAGAGCCATGTCCTCTCCCATCGCCTTGGGTTGGGAGGGCTCACAAGGCAAAAAAGCATGCCTGCTGCGAAGTCAAGGGCAGGCTGGAGGGCTCATTTCCTGTCTTCTAAATATATTCTTGTTCTGATGGTATCTTGCCCCCTGCGTCATGGAAGATGGCCACCCTTTACATTGCAAATGCCTCAAGAACTCTTCAGCCTGGAGGAAGCTACACTTACTAAACACCTTCAAGAACAGTGTGCTCAGGCCCTGCTCAGGCACTGGGCAGTGCCCAGGCCTGCCTTTTCCACTCCTTCTCATTCCTGCCCCTCCTTCTCTCCACATTCCACCTCCCACCTCCTCCTCTTCATCCTCCCTCCTCCTCCTCCTCCCCATCCTCCAGCTCCCCCTTATCCTCCTCCTCCCCATCCTCCCTCTTCCCCATCCTCCTCCTCCCCATCCTCCAGCTCCTCCCCCTCCTCCTCCCCATCCTCCCCCTCCCCCATCCTCTTCCTCCCCATCTGGGCACTTCCGACCTCGGGGTGGGCTGGGACGTCCAGCGGCGCTGCTCCCTGTGAATGTTATCAGAGGAAACACTTGAGAACCAAGAAGCAAACAGAAACCATTCCACACCTGCTGTCACTCTGCCACCTCCGGATGCCCCAACCTCCATCCAGGTGTCCTTGGGGAAGAAAGGGCCCATTCAGGACTGTGGTTGGTGGTTCTTGGGCCGAGTTCCTCAGATTTGGCAGAAAGAAAGAAAGACACAATGGGAGGCAACAGAGCCTCCTCGTAGCCGCAGCGCTCAGAGCCCAGCCCAGCCGACACCCACTCAGCTGAGGCCTGGCGCTGCGGCCCTCAGGCAGGTGGCCAGGCCCTCAGCCTCAGTCAGGTCATCTGTACCCTGGGTGCTGCAACCCGTGACTCCTTGTCGGGTGTCATGAGACTGAGGTCACATAATGCCCCAAACCACGTCACACAGCGCTCGGCACTAGGATGTGAGAGGCTGTGTTTCCACTCCGGGCCTGGTACGTTTCCATGATGTCATTTAATATTTACAAATGTGCCTCCTTCCTTCTCACAACTGACATCAACATCAGTGACTACAGTTTATTTCATTGCTACAGACAGGAAGCCAAGGCTCAGAGAGGTGCGGCAACCTGCCTGATGTCACAGAGCTTGGAAGCGGCAGATCTGGAATCCCAAATGCAGTGGAACTGAGGCCCAGCTGGGTTCTTCAGCTTCTCAGCACCTTCCCTTAAATAGTCGATGCGCCCAAGTGACAGTCTTAGAGGCCACACTCCCAGGGGCGCCGTGGTGCAAGACGCTTAGCAATTGCGGCCAGGTTGCTGAGGGTCAAAGGACACGCTAGACTGCATTAAGCGTGGATTTCCGTGCCTCGTTGCCTGCACAGGGCTAACAGGAAGGGGCCTGGCCAGCAGGCAGGACGAAAAGCACAAAGTCTCCTTCCAAACAAGCCAAACTCCCCAAAAACTTAAAGGAACCCCAATGTGCTGAGGCCACTGACTTTAACACAGACGACACCAAATAGCTAACACTTACTGATTCGCTGCTATGTGGGGGGACTTACACAGGCCAGCACTGTGATCGAAGTGTCCACAGTCACTTAATCCTCACGACAACCTTAGAAGGTCAGCATTTTGTAAATGAAGAACCGAGTTGGAGAGCAGAGGAGAAACTGACTTAATCTCACACTACTTGGAGCTGGCGTGACCTGGGGTCAAATCCAACCCATGGGCTCTGGCATCTCTACTTTCAGTCAATTTGCCATTTGCATTTTGTATGACTGTGTTTTAACTTTTTACAGGGTGAGGTGGAGGTCAGGGGTCCCACTGTGGTGGAGAGTCACTTCCTGTTGGTGTCCTTCATCACAGGTCACCCAGGCAAGGCCAGGGGCACCCTGCCCCCTCCTCCAGGCCAACCCTGCTCCCCAGTGCTGGCCTGGCTCAGCCACACTGGTGGGAGTGGTTTCTGTGGTGCTTCTCTGATGCCCCAGGGGCCACCTCTGAAGGTCCCCTGTACTCCCTGGGACCCCTGGGGCAGGGAGAAGGGGAGGGGGTGGGGACCAGGCTGCACATGAGGTAAGCTTCCGGGTGGGGTAGGGGCGGGGGGCAGGGGGCGAGATGACTCCAAGCCATCTGGGAGTCTGGGGCTCCTCTCTGGGCCTCGGGCCAGCACCCTCCCAGCGCTCTGGCCTTCAGGGGAGGAGCGTCCCTGAGCATGATGCCCTCTGAAGCTCCAGCAAGAGCCTGGAAAGGGCAGTCACTAGCTGTGTGACTTTGGGTGAGCCCTCAGGGTCGCTGGTGCTGGGTAGGAAGTGGTGAGGGTGGTGCCCTAAAACCATCCCTCCTGGAGAACAGTCAATGCACGTGGCTTCAGACCGTCTTCCATCAGGTTGACATCACTGCCTCCTCAGGGCGGGACCCCCCGAATCCCGCAGCCTGTGCTCCCCTCAGTCTCCATGAGCTTCAGGCTGGTCATCACTCTTCCCACCTCTCTCATGAGCGATGGGGTGATTTTCGCGCGCGAGTGTGGTGGAGGGCCACCCAGGTCGGCGTGTGCAGAGCCCCGTAGCCACGCGTGGCATCCCCATGGCCAAGTGTGAGCGTCGCTTTCTAAATGTGCACCCCGGGGTGTCTCTTGGGTAGCTAGGAATCAGCGTGGTGAGAGTATTTACACCACAGAAATGGGCAAACATGGGCTTTTTCTTTGGTCCTTCCTTTGGTCAGTTGTTAAACATTTACCAGCATGTCACTGGAGCCCGTGGGTAGACAGGCAGAAGGGGACCCCACCCTAAACCCTCAATTCCCTTCCCTGTACTACTTTTTGGATACCAGGGCACCCAGCAGGGCACTGGTGGGCTTCAGAGGGGACAATGCCCCTACCGTTGCTGGTCAGGGGCGTGCAACCCAGGACCAAAGTGCCGGACGCCTGTCCTCCTCGCAGCCCTACTGCTGTCATGCGGTCAACAAAGCATCACCTCTAATGTCACCGAGCTGGCCAAGCCATGGTTTCCCATCTGCAAAAGGAGGCCACTGCTGAGAATGGCATATGAGACAGGCCTTCCCAGACATCGTTGCTTGGGCAATGATCCACTTTTGCTTGGGTTTTACCCAGCTTTCCACAAGTTTTCTTCCTCTTAATTTGCTTTGATTTTCATGAGCTCTCAGAAACCACTCCCCCTCCGCCACCAGGGAAGTGCACTTGAAGTCTGGAAAACCCGGGAACAAAGGATTGCTGTTCACGGAAGGCTCACGAGGCTTGCCCAACTCAAGACCCGAAGCCTGCACTGAACAATGCTATGAGAAATCGCCCCAAAGCTGGACACCACCTTCAAACTTGTCATGCGACCTCATTTGACAACTGGAGCAACTGAGGCTTGTTCAAGGCAATATTTCAAAATAGGGTAGAGCTAAGACCAGATGCGTATAAGACCACATGTGGAAACTGGGAGAAATGGTTGATTTCCATAACTTACCCACCCAAAACATAACCTGTTTGTGACTCAAACTTTTCCTGAAGAATCAACATTGCACAAGTCTCCCTTAGCCATCCAGCACCTACTGGCCGTGCCCATGAGCTGGACTCTCTGGAGTAGACCCTTTGGCCTCTCCTTCCATCCAATGCAAGAGCTGGGAGCATCTCCCACGCCTCCTTGCAGCTAAGGTTCTGGGTGCAAATTAGCTTGCACTCAGTGACAACTTTAGATGGTAGAAGTGAGGCAGATGCCCTCTGCCTGCAGAGCTGGACTGTTGCTGCTGCAAATTGGGCTGCAGACACGTGGGGGTTTCCAACAGCAACATGAGAGTGTCCCTCCTCCAGCTCCTGGGGTCTTGATCTGACTTCCTAACACCTCGATTGCAACCTCAGGCGGCCATTCTCTAGTAGAAGCAGAGGCTGGGGCAGCGTCTGACTCCAGTCCCACTGGGGGGAGAAACATCGGAGGCAGCAGCTCTCCCGGTGGCCAGCTCCATATTCCTCCAGGAATCATTCCAGTGACCCAGCTTAGAACCTGCTCCTTCAGCCCTTCCATCTGTTTTGTAAAGAGCAAATTCCCTGTATTAAGACACTTTCTGCTTAACAGACCTAGAGCAGTTTCTGTTTCCTGCAGTGAGCTCTGACTGATACATTTGCTGTAGGTCTTCAGAACCAGGTAATTTGTGTGCTCTGTGAGTGTAAGGACTGGCTACCTGAAAAATCTATGAGTCTTTATAAATCCTTTCTGGCATCTACCATCAATGCCCACAAGCTGTCGGGGTGGCACTGGAGTGCCACCCTCTGCTGGCTTTTGTATTCACGAACCTGATGCCAGGCTCTCTCTAGAGTGATGCTCTACTAAAGAGAATTTTAGGGGCTCATACTTAGAGTACATCCCATCTTAGATTTAAAACCTCCCCTAGACTGATTGATGGAGAGCCAGGGAACCATTTTCCTTCAGCAAAATCCTGCAGGTCAATTTTAAAACCAGGGCAAGGTCAGACTCTTCCATTCTCTGGTCCACAGAGGAAATCCTATCCTGAATCTAGCCATGACATGTCCCCGTGAGGAGTCATTTCAGACGACTCGCCGAGCAGGGAAAGGTTCAGGCGGTGCTGACCTGTTGGCCTCCGCGCCTCTCTGGACCTCCCTCCGCACAGCCATGTGTGGGGGCGCAGATGCCCTCCTGCCCGCCCTAAGTGAGACCACCTTCAGGAAAAGCAAAAGCGCACGTTCCTTCATGCTCTTCCAGTGCCGCCCTAGGTGTCTGATCCAAGGACTGATTCAGATCCTCTTCCCATGTCTGCTTCATGCTGTGCCGTCAAAGTTGGTCAGCAGAATTAGAAACATATGTCAGTGTCTCCAGCAGGGCAGGGAGGGGTTTTCCTGAAAAGTTCGGTTCGACACTGCTTTCTGGAAGAAGAGGCAGCAAGATAGTCACGAACACTCACCAAGTAAATGTTGGAAAGATGGGGGGATCCAACTCTCCCAGCTCCCTGCACCTGCCCCCCTTCTATCCCGCCTGCTGGTGAACTGGGGGACCCCCGCCCCATCCTCCACCCCCCAGATGCCAGGCACCAGGGTCTTCCCACACACCCAGTCTTCAGCACACTCACCCTTAGACTTGGCCACAGGCACCCCAAAAACAGCCATGCCCCCCACAAACAGAAGCCCCCAGGCCGTCTCCAGACTGTCTCCTGAATCAGTGGTCTCGCCTGCCATAGGGCATCCCTTGCATCTCCCCAGGCTCTAACTTGATTTCAATTATGTTTTCAATGGAAAAGTCACGTATACACCTGGTAACCAAAAGGTCAGAGCAGGAAAGGACATAGAATAAAAAATCGAGCCGCTCTCCCCTCAGATCTCACATCCTGCTCCCCAGAGGCAACCACTATCAGGACCCCCCGGAGACCCTTCCCGCTGAGCCCTCCCATGCGCAGCGCAAGCGCTGCTTGCCAGCTAGCTTGACAGCTGTTTCAGACACCCTTTCCTTGCTATGGTGGCTGGAAAGCCACTCACTTCTCCAGCCTTCTCTGCTGCTGGGACAGACAGCTGAGACCCTGTTCTGGGCAATGAGATTGGGGGTTGAGATGGCCCATGCCAGGGGAAGGAGAGACCAGGTAGCATCTGGGAAGCCCTCAATGTCCAGATTAAAGAAAAAGATATTTGTGTCTGGCACTGACCTGCCCTCCCTCCTTAGTCCTTATATTTGGGTGTGATCTGGAGCTGCAGCAGCCATTTTGGGACCATGAGAAAATAAACGTAAGGATCTAAGAGCCAACACGCTTCATGAAGGTGGCATGAGAAAGGAAGGCACTGGGATCCTGAAGACCTTGGTAAGCTGCAACTGCTTCCCTCCAGATGTGGGATTACATGAGAAAAATAAAGCTTTCTCTTTTTTTTCACCAGTGTTAATCCACTGATTCCTACAAGCCCACCTTATTCTTTTCAATATCCGCAGAGTATCCCACTGAATAGATACACATTATAGATCCCAAATCCCATGTCAATGCACATTATTGTTGTTTCGATTTTGCCCTATTGCAAACAATACTTCCACAAACGTCTCATTGGATGCATCTTTATGCGCACGTGGTGATACATCAGTACTGATTTATGCAATATGTACAAATGCAAGGCCAGTAGACCTGTCCCCTTGGGTCCTGTCCTTGCTGCCACCGCCTCCCTTGACTGGACATCCTGAGCCCCCATCTCTCCGAGCCCTTCATCACCAAGGACTCACAGCCATATTCCCCTCTTCCTTCTCTCACTCCCTTGCCCAGCCCTGAATCCTGCGACATCCACTACCTTGGCCAGAGCCCTGGGCTCCCACTAACCTGTGACCCAGTTTGGGTAAGTACCTTTGAACTTCTTCCTCTGGGACTAAAGCCCAAACTTGCTCTAAGCAGGCCCCCCTCCACCGCCACCCCGTGCTAGACTAGACAAGCTGTGGGAACCTGGGTCTGTTCCCCTGGGCCCTGCCCGTGCCATTTCCAGAGACCACTCGCCCCCCCCCCACCCCAACCTGCCCCTTTCCTACTCTGGTGAACTGGCCCCCATCCGTGACCGAGGCTCGGCTCCCACAGGAAGCCCAGGGGGTGGCCACACCCCACCTACAGCCAGGCCCTGGTCCTGGTTTCAGCACCTGTAACCAACCTCAGAAATTCACACCAGAAACCCAACCTCACACCCCAGCCCAAATCCCACTTGTTGACAGAAGCTGACAAGTATCCCCGCTGGGTAGAAATGGCCACACAGAGATGGGAGACCAGATACCTGAGAACACACGACCCATGCGTGCATATATGGGTGCTGGTGAGGGCAGACACATTTCCCTCCCAGCAGATCAGACTGGCTTGGGATATCCAGCCTGTGCCCAAGCCAGCCAGGACATGCTAAGAGCTGAAACACACTTGGGAGTGGCCAGGAAGAAAGGGCTGCAGCCCAGATGTGGGCTTACATTTCCAGCGTAAAGTTTTGTCTTGTTTGACTGGCAGATTTGCCAAGCTGACTCCGGTATGAGACTCAGGCTGGCCGCAGGCTGGGTTGCTGAGTTCCCAGTGCTATGACTGCTGGCCCCTCTCTTGCTCTCTCCCCTCATCGCCCACTCCCACCAGCCAGCTGCATCTGGGCCCACATGGAACATCGGGAAGAGGGGGGTGGTCTTCTGAGACCACCTGGTCCAGTCCCCTGATTTTACAGACAAAGAAACTGAGGATCAAAGAGATCAAAAAGGTCATGGTCACTTAGCAGCAGAGCCCGAGGCAGGAATAAAATGGCAAAGCTACTTATACGGGCACCTCCCGTGAGGCTGGCCCTGTCTACGCTGGTCCCCAAGGCTCACAGTCCTCCTTTGATATACTCAGTGCTGGCTCCTCTCCCGGATCAGAGACTGGAGGCTGGTGGAGGTGAAGGAGTTTGTTCTAGGTCACACATCTGGGGAGGAGCAGAACTGGGGGACAAACTCCACCTGGCTCTCCACCCGTGGTCCTTCCACCACCCCGTGAAGCCTCTCCTGGGACAAGAGTGAAAACTGTGAGTCAGAGAGGAAGCGAGAGTGTGTTAAGGAAAGGAAGGAGTGGTTATTATTAAACAATGAAAATGCAAATGACATGCCCAAGCAGAAGGCAGCAGGTGCTCTGCAAAGCCCGGGCCTCTCTTCTTCAGTGAGGAAGTACCTGGAAACCAAAAGGATGGGGCACCTCAGAGGGACAAAGCTGCCGCCTGGAAAGAGCTCTCGGCACCCAACTCTGGATCACTGTGAGCAACAAAGTAACGGAGTATTGGGTTATAATCCAAAGTTTAATTATCTGTGAGTCCACACCAATATAAATAAATAAGTGGAAAAATAAATCATGGGGAAAAAAGATAATGCACCCTGACAAAGGAATTCTACAGACTTGGCATAGATACCACTCCCTCCAAGAGATGGAGTGGACACCGCCCTCCGCAATGGTGTGGGCGTGCCCGGTGACTCGCCTCCGAAGAGGACCATGTAGGAAGGGGGCTGAGCTGACCGTGGAGAACCTGGAGGATGGACACTGCCTCCATCAGCCAGGTGACCGAGTCCCACATCTGCAGTGATGAGTCCTGTGCTGAGACCTGCCTTCCTGTGACAGGATGGAAATGTCACTTGGCCTCTGGGGTATTCCTTCCAAAACCCATCACCCAGTCTCCGCACGAGAAAAACATCAGCTAAGCCCAAACCTCAGGGACTCTACAAAATATGTGCCCCCAAAACCATCAGGGTCACAGACAACAAGGCCAGTCTGAGAAACTGTCACAGGCCAGGGGAGGCCATGGAGACGTGACAGTTCAATGTGAGGAAGGATCCCCAAGGGCAGAAGGACGACTCAGGAAAAGCTGGCATTACCCCAATAACCCACGGAGTCTAGTTAGCAGTGGTGGATGGACACCGGAGCCTGAGTTGAGATCAGTGACTTCAGCTATGTCCCCATTAGCGAGACGGGGACAGGCTAGAGGCGGGGGAATTCTCGGTGCCATCTTTGCAAGTTTTCTGTAAAAGCACAGCTATTCTAAGTCAAAGGGTTATTGTAAATAAATATGTCTAGCCATCCTACCGGGGAGGCTGTGCTTAACTCACCATACCTTAGACTAATCGGGGACTCTAATGGGTTGGAGCCCGCGCCCCACTTTGGGTCAAGTGAACGAGCATCTTTGGGCCTGGGGCCTGAACGTCGGACGTTCAGAAGGTCCCAGTGAGTCTCCCGTGCAGGTAGGGGTGAAACCACTCACCAAGGTGAGACATGAAGGAAGTCAGAAGTCAGGTGGAATTCTGAACAAATTCTAGAGTCCTTATGGAATGAAAAAGGGCCGCATTGAACGCATTTCCTCCTCTGTCCACAGGACCTCTAAAGGTCTCATTGTTGGCTCTCTGGCGGCTCCCCCCTCCCCAGGCAGTCCTGCATGGCTGTTGTAATCAGGTGGTTGAGGGGCTCAAATTTCCTGTGGGTGTGAAAATGCAAAGTGACCTGGGCCAGCTTAGAAAAGGGCAGGTGTCCTCTTTCGTCCAGCTGGGGTCACTGTCCCCCAAGAGGCCCCCAAGAGGCCCTCCTTGCCACACTGAGGTCTCAGACCTGACTGGGCTGAGCTCCCAGAGGTCACCCTGGGAGCACGAAGGCCACAGGAGGTCCCAGGAAGACCTGGGCTCCGAGCCGAGCAGCGGGGGGAAGGGAGAGCCGTTTCCGACGGGCAGTCTGGCCCCGGGCCAGCGGGTCCGCAGATGCCAGGCAACGCACCGGAGCGGGGTGAGAGGATAGGTGTGTGTAAACAGTGTTTGAAAATAGCTGTACAAATACAGCACTTGTGAACACAGGTGTTTATAGGTGGAACTGTTTTTCCAGGCTGCTATCTCCCAACCTTCTTTGTAAGTCTCAGCTCACACCTGCAGGGACTTTCCTATTAAGTGAAGCCACAAAGGGGAAATGGATAGTCTAGGTCGACTTTACCAAGCAGGAGGTCAGCGATCGGCTTCAGGCCTGGGTAGTTTTCACCCAGTTTCCCTCGCTGGGGTTACTTTCATTTGTTTTTAACCTGCTCCGACAGGCTTCGGCCCGCTCAGCACGTCCTGCTTGGCTAAGAGGCTGCTGCAGGCCACCCGAGGGCAGTCATAGCGAGACGCAGCCTTCCCAGGCCAGTGGGTGCTGGCTGCTCTCTGAGTACTATCATCTTATTCTACGCTCCCCAGGGGAAGTCTCACTATTTATATTTTACAGACAAGAAAACCAAGACATTGTTCTGAAGTCACAGAGCTAAGAAGTAGAGGTTGCCGGGGTCTCCACCAAACCTGGGTCAGATTCGGAGCTGCAGCCGGAAAGGGCTGAGCGATGACGTCTGGTGACAACGGCCCCCAGGGGACGGTGCTGTCTGTAGAAGCACAGATTCATTCATTCAACTTAAAAAGTAGAATTTATGTTTTTGTTCTACCTCATAGAAGAAGGTCGTATGGTCAGGTGCTAACATGTTATGAAATATTAAAAATTATGGAAGGGAAACTTGATACCGCTGAACGGCATGCTTAAAAATGGCTAAGACGGCCATTTTAATGTTGTGTGTATTTTGCCACAGTTTAAACTTTATGGAAGAGAAACTTAAAACTGAGAACCTCCTATTCAGTACGAAAACCTAACCCAAAGTAGGTGAGCTGGGCTTCCAGTTAGTCTGTTTTTGGAAACAGCTGGTGTTCGCATTCTGAGAGATCTCTGACGTCTGGAAAGACCTCCTCTGATATTAGCCTTTCATTCATGCAGATGTGAGGGGAGAACTTCCCCGTTATTGGGGGGAAGCCCTCAAAGGTGAAACACCCCAAATGCAGATTCTCAGCCCGAGGTGTTAAAGGCTGCATTTCCCAGTCTCAACAGCAGGGACGGGGTGAGGTGGGAGGCGGAGGGACACCTGGTTTGGAGGAAGGAGCAGCTTCCTGGCCAAGCGAGGATGCAGTCGGCCTGCCCCTCACCCTGTCATCAGCCTCTATGAAGCCCACGGAACGTGGGGGACACAAGGAGGGCTCTGTCACTCTCGGAGAGGGACAGGACCCAAAGAGCGGGCCAGTAGACACTGTGACCAGCTGGCCAGGGGCCACTGGCGGGAAAGCCAACGTGGCAGCCTTGCCGGAGGTCACCAGGGTGAGAGGGATGGGATGGGGAGGCCCTCACTGCCCAGAGTCCCGACAGGCCTGGGAGAAGCTGTGCCTCCAGCTAGCACACAGGTGCTCTGACGGTGTCCCTGGGACACCCAGGATGAGTGACCCCTGTGGTAAGTGGAAAACGGGGGTCCTCTGCCACCAGTAGCTTTTGATGTCACTGTCTCTACAAACCAAGGAGAACCTTTATTACTTGATTTTAGTAGCAAAATCCTTTAGTCCAGCTTAAGGAACAGAGTTTTCTGGAAACTTTGTTTAAGAACCGTTGCTCTGTTCCAACCACCCTCTTCGACCTCCACTCACAGACCAGCTCTGTTTCACAGATGAAGAAAGATAGGGTCAGAGAGACAGGGAAGTTCACGGGCGGACCGGGTCCTGCAAGGCTATTCTGGTTCCCAATGTTGTTCTTTCATCCCGTGTAACACTTCCTCCTGGGAAAAGGAGGGCGCCTGAGAGCAAAGGAAGGAGCCCGGCCCTCCCCACAAGCCCCTCCTGACCCCTACCTGGACCACCCCCACCCCTGCCTCTCCTTCTGCGTGCAGGTGGTGCCAAGGAGGGCCAGCACACGGGCCCGAGCACTCACTGGAGGCCAGCAGCTGGTCGGCCCTGCCCCTCGCCAAGGGGGCAGAGAGACAAAGAACACCAATGGAGAACTTCAAAGTTCACCACCGAGATGCTGGAAGATTTTGCCTTTGAATCTGACAAGTCTTTAAAAACGGGATAATGCCTAATTAGACATTACTTTATGTCATTCTAATTAAGATGACCTCATGTCGTAATTACAGACCTGCTCCTCCATTACTGAGGACTAATCAGGACGCTGGGATGTACTCTCCGCCTGCCACACTGGATGCCCCAGGCCTCACGCTGGCACCTTCACCTCAGTCGCCTCTTGAAGGAAACCAGAGCCAAGGGCGTCCAGCGGGCGTCTCAGTCGATGAGCTGTTGCCGCGTGGACCCCGTGTGCCAAGAAGGGGGGTCATTTAAAACCAGATCTTTCATCGTTGCCGTGTGCTAATCCCCTCACTCTCTGTCAGTGTAGGGACTGCCCCCAGTGTGCAAAATGCACACACACACACACACTTATAAGGGCAGTTTTCTGACATGAACCCCCGGGTCCAGTCTAGACCCGCACACACAGCAGGCTGTGTCTCTCACCCCTGCTCCCCTCCAGGGCCAGCCGGACGCCCGGCGCATCCTGGGTTCCCTGTGGATGTCTGTTCAGCCGTGACCACCTGAAGGGCGCCGACCTCTGCTCAGGTGTGTCGTGTCTGAACCACCTGTGACTCAGCTTCAAAGGGAGCTTCTCTCCTGAGCTTCCTGGCCGGGCAGACTGCGTCCCTTCCCTTCCAGCCGGAAACTCCCCGTGGGTCAGCAGCCCGCAGGCGCAGCTTGGAGGCGCACCTGGTAACAAAGGGGCCCCTTCCCCCGGCGACGACAATCCCTCCCACAGTTTGGGGCCGGCGGGCAGCACACTACAGTTTACACACTGTTTCGTGTCTCCTGGCACTGACTGCTCGCTTTGGGATGCGGTGCCGTCATTGACCCTGAATAATCACGGAGTAAAGAGAGGTCATTAGTATTTAGCCCTGCCAGAGGGAAGCCCTTGGGGGGCCCCGATCTTCTCTGCAGCGGGGCTGGTACTTGTCAGCTGGAGAGCAGGACTTAATTAGACGCATCAGCTCGTCGGCTCCAAGGTGACGTCCGCGGGACGGCCACGTGCCGAGTGGCTCAGGCAGGGGCAGCCGCCCCGGGGCGGGCAGGAGGGTGGGCTTCCATTTCCCCATACCTGTCCTGGGGCCTGCGGTACCACGATCAAGTTCAGTGCCAGGCAGTGCCCAGGCCGTCCCCGCTCGTTCTTTCCCCTCCCTCGGAGTCAGCCACAAGGTCACCCTGAGCAGACGGTAATGAGCCGGCGGGAAGGGACCGCGGGGGCCAGTCCTCCGCGGTGCTGAAGCCCTACCCACGGAGGGAGCAGCCACCACCAGCCCTGGGAGACGACACGCAGGTCAACGCTGGGACAAACGGTGACTGTTCTTCGGATAATTTGGAGTGAATATTTACGGCAAGCACATCTGAAACAAAAACCATAAAAAATTTTAGATGAATTTATTCAACACAAGAACAACATCCAAGTTGCCTCAAAGTGAAAAGGAAAGAGAAAGTATTTTCCCCGCTCAAGATGCAGGCAGAGCATCGCAGGTCGTGAGGAAGGGTCCCCTTGGGGCTCCGGCCTCTCCTCGACACCGGGCTGAATCTGGGCTGATGGGCCTCTGAGTGAAAGGACTTCTCCATCGGGCTCCTCACTGTCCCTCGTTTGCAGGAAAGAGAGGTCTGCTCCCACAGGGACCCCTCCCCCAGGGCAGACCGGCAGGCACACCCTCGGGGTCTCACACAGACCCCGGCAGCTGGGGAGGGCAGGTGAGTGTGCGAGCAGGGAACACAGGAATCCCACTGAGAGAGGTGGAGAGACACAGAGAGACAGAGGGAGAGGAAAGGGCTGACAGACAGAAAGAATGGGCTGAAAAGAAGAGAGGCACAGACAGACAGAGGGAGGAAAGGGAGGATGGAGAGAAGGAGGGAGAGGGAGAGACGGAGGGAGGGAGGGAGTGGAGGGGGCCTATTTCCTCCCGTCCTGGCTGCGCTGACCCTGCTCCTCTGGGGAAACTGCCCTCCGTGGTGCCTTCTGCATCTCCAGGGGACACGGCCAGCAGGTCAGGCCCAGCAGCTGACAGAAGAGAGCTCTATTTCTGGTGAAGAGGGACTGGAAAGGGGTGTAAGCTCTTAGCCACCGAGCAGGGCAGGTGGAAGTCTGTCGCCGGGGAGAGGGTCACCATGACCATGGCCTCAGACCATCTCCTCTGGGAACTGGCTGCGTGGGCCATTGCATAATCACTTCACCCTGAAAGAGGTCTCCAAGGAGTGCCCCGGATGTCTTGCAGGAGGAATCCCCCCCTGGACATCCACCCACTGTCCCTCCCAGCCGCTAATCACAGCTCAGGGTGGCTGTAGGAAGGGCAGCTGGAGGCAGAGACAGTTTCCAAGAGGTGCTCGGGCTGGGGCCTCACATTCCCTTTTTTCAATTTGAAAGAGAAAGGGGGAAAGTTGGCTCTCCATCCCCACCCCGACCCACCCCTACACCAGCCATGCCATGAGGGGTCCCCCTGGCCGAGGGCACCCTGGCAGCCCCTGAGCTCCCTGAATGGACGGGCTGCACCCCAGAGTTGTATCAGCCCAGCCCAGCTACCTCAGACCCCAGCCACCTCAGACCCCAGCCTTGTCCAAAGCCCAGCCCCACTTGGTGGGGTGGTGGGGGGAGGATTAAACTATCAACAGGCTGAAAATAATAGCGATAAAAATAAGAAAATAAAGTAAAATAAAACATTTCCATCACCCCCCCAAAAAAAACAATCAATAGGCTGGAGTCACAGAGGCAGGGCCCAGCTGGGGTCGGGACAGGGAGGGGTCCCTAGAGCTAGGCAGGAGCAGCGGGCGCCTTGCTAGATGCTGAGAGTCAGCACCTGGCTTTGGTGCCAGAGGCCAGTCCGCACCAGGGAAGGGCCGACAGCCAACACAGGGAGGCAGGTCCGGGCGCCGGGGCGTGAGCAGCCACCGAGGCTCCATGTAAAGCCGATGGAACAGAGCCTGGCACAAGTGCTCAGCAAACCGCCAGAAGCTGGGGAGACAGCCCGGACCAGGTTCTCCCTCACGGGCCTCAGTGGGAACCAACCCTGCAGACACCTTGATCTGGGACCGCAGCCTCCCAAGCGGGGAGACCGTGCGTCTGTGCGGTGTCAGCCCAGTCGGGGATGTTCTGTTACGGCAGCCTGAGCAGACCAATGCAGCCGCCCCGGAGCTCTGACGGTGCCTGTGTCTCAGGTGAGGAAACTGGGGTCTGGAGATGAAGAACCTGGCCGAGATCCAGGCCCCGGGCAGAGCAGAGCCGGGCGCCGTCCTGCCCCTGGGGTGCGTCTCAGTGTGCCGCTGACCCTGTGAACTTTGGCATGTCACTTGTCTCTTGACCTCCCTGAGGAGGAGACGTCCAGTCCAGACCGGCTTGGAAACGCAGTTGACCCCTGACCACGGTCACCCCTGTGGAAGGAGCTGAGTCAGGGGCACTGTGTGCTCCTGGGGGGAGGGGGAGGCAGAGGCCACGGCCTCCGGCTCCATCTCAGCAGGAGAATCAGGAACCAGAGCCCCAGCTGGCAGCGCCCTGTGAGATTTCTTAAACTTCTGCCACTTCCCCACTGTTTTCCCTTTTGTAACCAACCTCCTCCCTGCATGGTGTGAATTAACCCCCCAGAGCGGCAAAGGCTGGTCTCCAGAGTCAGCAGAGGCCGGAGCTGGAGGATCGCTCCATCCCCCACGAGGCCAGGCCAGCCCAGGTGGAGGCTGCAAGCAAGACGTCCTCTGCTGAGGGACTTGGGGCGCGAGGGGCGCCCAGGCTTGAAGCCACTGCCGCCAGAAATTCCCTGCACCACAGCACCCTCTGAGCAGGGGCTGGATCAACTGAGGGGGTCCATGAAACCTCTCCCCAGGGCCTGGGGCAGCTGGACATCCAGTCCCATGTGTTCAGCAAGGGTCCGCCCGTGTGAGCTGCCGTCAGAGGAGGAGATCTCAGACAGCGGGTGCTGCTTCACTGGTCACTCTCGCCCCAGGATCTCCCACTGTTTCCTTTTCTCATCCTGTTCCCTGAGAATCTTCTCATCCTGGTCACAGGGCGAGTGAGATCAGGAGACAGGGTAAGCCGTCCCCTGTGCCCTGGGCTCCAGTTCAACCCAGGCCAGGTGGGCTGGGAAGGTGCAGGAGGAGGTGGGAAGGCACAGGGAGAGAGGAGCAGAGCACCTCCCCGTGTCTGGGCAGAGGACCTGCTGTGCACACGTGTGTGTAATGGGGCGGGAACACTCACACAGTATTTCTGAACTAAAAGCACATATTTTTAGATACATTAATCCCTGTAAGTCCACAAGGTAGACACTGCTATTTTAATATACAGATGGGGAGACTGGGGTTTAGACTGGCCCGGTGGCTGGGCTGGAACTCAAACCTGTGGGACTCCGGGGTGATGCCCTCAGATGTCATGGAATCCATCCTTCAGGACAGATCACGGCTACAAAGCATCCCCCACCCAGCTCTCAGAGCTTGCGCCCAACCCCTGCTGGCAAAATCCTCTCCCATACCTCTAATCCAGCCCTTCAAGCTGCAGTCGGGGCCTGTTTCCTGAGTTCTGTCCAGAGCAGAAGAGAGAGAAGCACTCAGGTTCCTGCAGACGTAACACTCATCCCACCGGCTCACCATCCCCCAAACTTCCCCCTCCACCTGCTTTAATTTCTCAGTCTTTCCTACTTTCTGGGGGCAGGAGGCTGGGGGTGGGAGGTATGTGGGGGCACAGAGCTCTGTGTAGAAGTTGGTGGCATCTTTGGGGTGTTTGGACCCAGACCCAGCACCGCCAGCCCTCACCTGCTCACCAAGCCTCCCTTTCTCACCACTTCTGCAGTTCCCCATTGCCAACATGGACTTGGAGCCTTGGCCAGCAGCCCTCTTCACCCACCCTGGGGTCTTCTGCAAAACCCGATGAGGTTCCTGTCCTCTCAGTCCTGGGTGCTGTGACACTGTCGGGTGGGCCTGAGCCCTGAGAGGTCCCTCTGAACCCTCTGTGTGTGGCCACCACTTGGAGGCCCTGATCCACCCAATTTGGGATTCAGGGATCCAGACAAACACCCTCTGTTTTCTGGGGCAGAGGGTGTGAGGGCACGCAGAGCCGAGCAGTGGTCTAAGGGAGCTGGAGGTGGGTGACATCCATCGCTTCCCCGCAACCTGCACGCTTGTCACTCCCCGGGAAGATTAGATTAGGAGAAATCCAACTCCAGATACCTGATGTCTCGCCCTCTTCTGTCTGTGCCCGCCGTGACGGTGAGAGCAACTTGGCTGGCTTTTCTGCAAGTGTAGAAACAAGCAGGCCAGCCTCTTCTGTTGCCGGCGCCCTCCCGTCTCCACACCATGAACTCTTCCTCCGGCCCCTTCGGCTTTCCAACAAGGCGGCCCAGGCCCGACTCCAGCTCAGCCTCCTGGGCCCTGCCGTGGGCTGGTCATTGTCGCTGCCCCTGGGTTTTCTGGGCAGGCGCACAGTCCCATGCGTCTCTCCCACTTCTTTGCCTCCGGATGGAAAGGCTCCCCACGGCAACACGAGCCCCCAGCCCCGGTCCTGACCTCTGCTTCCCAGAACTAGTAACTTGACAGGATTGGAATGATGGATGCTTCATGTCCTGTTTGCATTTCACACAGTTGGAAGAAATTAATAAAGAAAGGGTCTTTTAACAGACGAGAGCAAAGCGGCGTCTTTGGCTGGGGTCTGAAGGCCAAGCCTGGGCCTCTGGGAAAAATGTGACGTCTGGGTTCCCCAGGGGCCTCCTGCCTGTCAGCACCTCAGGAGCAGAGTCTGGACTGAAGCCTGAGAGAAGCCTCAGCCATTCTCCCCGATGGCTCCAAGGCCGAACGTCCCCAACGAAGTTTCCATTTCAATCTGAGTTCCAGGTGCGCCAGGTTGGGATTCGCTTCATGAGCTGAGGGTCCCCAGTGGGGGTTCAGGCTGCGGAGGATCAGGAACTCAAAGGTCTGGCTGTGCTGGCCCCTGCCCATGTGGGTGCCAGCCTGCCCACACCCCCCACCTGTCCCTCTCTCTGACATAAGGCCACCTGTCCTTCCACTCCAATCCCAGCCTGGGGTGACAAGACCCAACTCAGGCAGAGGCTGACCTCTTCCAAGGGGGTCTCATCTTTTCCCTGGTTCCCGGGGGTAAAAGGGTAAGAGATAGAAGAGGCGTTGAATTGTCGGGGGGTGGGTATTAATTGAGGGTTCCTCCAGCCAGGATTCTGTGACCCTCCAGGAAAACACAGGAAGAGAAAACGGCAGTCACCACCGTGCCATCTCCTGCTGGCCGGCCACTTCCCACAGCCCGGCGCTCCCTGGCTGCCTCTAATGAGAAGAAGAATCCAAAATCTTGGAGCCAAGAGAAGACTGCATCAATGTGGGCTAGAAAAGCCCACCCTGACAAGTACTCCACTCTTTTCATCCTGTGCTTTTGTTTGTCGGGTCTTCTGCCCCAAAATCTATTGCAATGGAATACCTGGAAAAATGGAAAATTCTCGAAAGACATTATAGCCGTGTTCCCTCTAAACACATGTTCTCGCCTCTCTCTCTCATTCTGTCCATCTGTCTGTCTGTCTTGCTCTGCCATTCCTTCCCACCTCCCTACCCTGCTCTCCCCTGATTCTTCCTCCTAGTATATCCTTTCCTCTCTGTCTGTCTCTCCTCTTTTTTGTGTCTCTCCTTCTCTGCCTGGAGGGGCCTCGCTTTTGTGGCCTCTCTCCCCAGATGAATGTCTCAACATCTTCAAATATTAACTTCATTAATTTGGGAAGGATTTATCAGTGTAGAGGTTAATTGTCTTTCCCTGACATGTTTTTACCAAATACATCTGGGTGACAAAATTAATTTCCTCATTAGCTATTTTTAAAAGTGGAACAAGCTGGGGGGAAATCAGTGCACAGAGACTTTGCAGCGTGAGCTGTTCTGGCCTCCAGGCTCTGCCCCAGCCCCTCTCCCAGTGGTGCTCACCCACCACCAGGAGCCAGAGAGCACCGAGGTCAGGGGGTCAGAGATCCAAGAGCCCCTGGAGGGAGGGAGGGAGGGCCTGGGGGGAGACCTGAGGTCTGAGTTCTGGGGTTCAGTTCCAGGGAGCCCACACCAGGGAGAGGCCTGGGCCCAGCAGCCGGGACTCAGGACCCAAGCAGCCACTCAGGGCCCTTTCCCTCCCCGTGGGGGAGAGCTGCCTCCAAGCCAGACGCTCAAGTCACTGCTCTTTTGAGCAGAATAAGAGCAGCAGATAGAGACAGAGATGTATCAAAGGAGCCCCAGCTCCAAGACCGGCCCCCAAGCCCAGGAAGTCAGACCATGTTGCCTGGAGGCACCGCGGGGTCTGTGCCCTGCGTCAGGGCCCGAGCAGCCGGCCCCCGTGTGCTTGCAGCCCTGATGCCCCAGCCCAAAGCGGCCCCAGGCCCTGCACTGAGGGGCGGCCCGGGGGATGGGCGGGGCGCCAGCCCACTCAAGTGCCCGGCCTGGCATTCGGAGACTCAGAGTCGGGATGTCTGGACCATCTAATGGAAGGTCGCTGCGAGGGGAGGCTGGTGACATCAAGCAGCTGAGTACCACAGGACGCTGGACCAGTCACTCAGCATCCGGGGCCTCAGCTTCCAGGCTGTGAAGGAAACAGCTCCCCCAACTCACCCCCCAGCTCTCACTGCCTTAACTCTGGAACCTGAGGCTCCAGCTCAGGGGCCCAGGACCCTCCACAGCTGCCCTGGCCCCTCTCACCCTCCGTAACCTCCCTCTGCTCCAGAGTTACCCTTCCTGTCACTCTCGCTGATTGCCCAGGACGGAGGCAACCAGGACTGGAGACCTGACAAGACTCAAGAGTCCAGAACTTTCTCGAGCCAAGCCTGTTCCCCACCCGACTTCGTCCAGGCTTTTTCCAGCAGGTCCTTTTCTAGCAGAGAAGAAAGCAGGCACCCAGGAGCCAGCTGCTGCCGCAGGCCAAGGCCAGGCCAACCCCGAAGCCCCTTCCTTCGGCCCAGCCCCAGCCTCAGTGGGGGCCCAGGCTCCGTGTTATCTGCCCTTCCTTTCTAGGAAACAAGGAGCCTGGGATGTGGTGCTGATACAAATCCTGAATTTCCTGTTTCTTTAAACTGAGACATAACTCGCGCGCACATACACACACACACACACACACACACACACACACACACACACACACACACACCCCGGCGACGCTCACCAATGGCCACTCCTGCCCGAGCCGTGTGTCCTGCTGCAGCAACTTCAGGAACAGGAAAAACCAGACCTAGGGAGCTATCTGAATGTCACAAGCTGTCAGCCTGGGACAGGAATAGGATGGGCTGCCGGCCCCTCCCCTCCCTGGCTTTATCTCCTGTTCAGCTGGGCCTCCCCTTTCTCACGGCCTCCTTGCCTTCCTGAAGGCACAGCTCAGCCCAGACAGAAGGATCCTTGGCATCAGATCACCTTCGGGCCCTTCCTTATGCTTGCTGCTGGGGCAGACTTGTGCTGAAATGTCAGGGAGCGCCGGCCCCTCCCCAGCACCCTCCCCACCTTCCCGAGAACAACCCTGGGCATCAGCACCAGGTGATCACACACAGCCCGGGGCCCTTGGACCACATTCAGACTGGTTTTTGCTGACCACTTCCCAGCGGTCCTTCTCACCCAGCTCCAATCTGACTGAAACCAGAATAGGCATCTCCACCTGTCTTCTGCCTCCTGACAGCTGTCCCTCCCTGCTTCCCACCTTCCTGACCCAGGGATTTCCTGGAACAGGAATTCCAGACTTTCTTTTGAGGGGTAGGAGTCTGCCAGCAAAGCGGGACAAGGCAGGTTCAATTCGCTCCTGCTCTCCTAAAGCCGGAAGCACTCCAGCCAGCCTGTCTGGGAGGGGTGGACAGGAGTGAGCCTCGGAGCGCCCCACCCCCTGATTCTGAGCCTCAGGATGACAGAATACAGGGTCAGGGAAGGCTTCCCGGTGGGGACGATCACGAAGCTGGGTTCTGACGGATGAAGAGGAGTTTGCTGAGCTGATCCAAGGGAAAGGGCGCGCAGAGAGGAAACAGCATTGGCAGAGTCACTGGGACTTGAAAAGGACCTGGCTTGACTGAGGAACTGGGAGCTGTCGTGTGCAGCTGGCAGGTCTACATCAGAAAATCAGGGAGGGCGGGCAGGAGGGTAACAGGAGCCTTGAATGTTTCTGCACAGAGGTCTTAGTGGGAGTTAAACAGGACAGTGGCAGAAACCAACTGTGGGTCAGAAAGGGCACTTGGGAGGTGGTGCAGAGGCCGGCTGGAGCTGTGAGAGCCACAGGGATGATTTACCTGGAAACCAGGAGCGCTCCTTCTAATGGGATCACCTCCTCTTAGAACCTGAGTGGAGGCAGCGCCAGATAGATTCTCAGGGAGGAATCGGGAAGGTCTGGTTCCCAGGGCCCAGCAGGGAGGCCAGGTTCCTGACCAGCCAAGTGGTTTGCCTGTGAGCTTTTGTGGAACCAGAAAAGTTAGATCTTGCCCCACTTTAGAGATGGGGAAACCGAGATAGAGGGAGGCTTCGTATCACAGTAAGGCAGCGCCCGCGCCGGGAATAGCACCCTACGCCCCCTGGACTCCCACACGGGGCCGCACGCCTCTGATGTGGGTGCAGCTGCCGCACGCGTTTTCCTGCAATGCACCTGGCCTGCCCGCGTCGCCTCCAAATGTGGGCGTCGGGGTGCTTCGAGGTGCCCCACCCGAAACGCTGTCCCCCTCCTTCCGAGGCCAGCAGGTAGAGATTGCTCAGGAAGAAGAGCCTAAGGCCAGAGAGGAAGCTTCCCGGGGAGCTGAGGCTGGCTTTGCCTGGCTCAGCAGAGCCACGGTGAGGACCTTGGTTTACTCCAGCCCGCCCTCATCTCCTGTCTCATCATGCGACATCTGTCAAACGCCTGCTCTCCCGCCAGAGAGGCACTCTGAAGACAGACGTGTGTGGAGTGCCTGGCGGTCATGGGTAGGACGGATGAATCACATCTGTGTAGCGGCTGCCTTGAGATGGGAGGGATTCTGGAGAGCTCCTCCAGAACACCCCAGGGACAGTGGTGGCTCCGGGGCTTACATCCCCATGACCCACTCCTCCCCTCTCTCCCCAGGTTTTCCCGTCTTTGAGAAGAACCAACCCTGGTCAGCTGTCTCCTGGGCATGGCCCGGAGCCACCCCTGCCAGGGTGTGAAGAAAGCAGGCCACTGGCTGGGAACCTCCAGAACTCATCCTGTCCGAGGGCAGCGGGTTGGTCAGCTGCCGCGAGAAGCACGAGCTTCGGAAGTCAAGGTCTCCTTGTATTCTGGGCCTTGGGACTGTTTGAGAGGGAAAAAAATCAACTGTTGTTCTGCAATTTTGTTCTCAGTCCAAAGGCACGTTGCTTTGGAAAGTGGACAGATTCTGCATTTGGCTGATTTTAGGATCCAAAAATATGATGATGGAGGAAGGGGAGAGCTTTTGAGGATTTAACATATTTTCTCAGACACATTTTAAACTTGATTACAGCCTGAAATATTATCGGTCCTTGTGTCTTATGCTCAACAAAGAGCCTCTACTGGCCTAAATGGACAAGGCATTTCTAGGAGTGATTACAGTGTTCTGTTCGTGTCACCTACGGCCAAAAAACCTCAGTGGCTCCCCACTGCCCTCAGATGCCATCATCTTCATGAAGATGAGTGAGGCCTGTGCTAAGCACTTGGCAAGCATTAACTCACTTGAGTTTCAACACAATCAGAAAGGAAATATCATTCAGCCCATTACACAGATGAGAAAGCTGAGGTTGAGAGGACTTGTCTGAGCCTGCTACACTACACAGCCTCAGAGCTGGGATAAACCCCAAACCATCTGAGGCTATCACCCAACTTTCTCTCTCCCATACGTCTAATTCCCACCCTGATGAAATAGTACAGGTGTCCCCGACCGTTCCCGCCAGCACCCCCGCGGGCACCCCACCCATATCTGTCTAGGGAGCTCCTCCAGATTAGACGGCATCCTTGTTGCTGACTTCCTCTGCTTCCTCCAGACTGGGACCCCTGAAGACAAGGATTTGGGCTCTGGGTGCCAGGTGGTCCCTTGCTGTGTCCAGCACAGAGCCTGGTACCACGGGGTGGGCAGTAAATACACGTGGAGTAAATCATTCCATCCTGCGCTGGAGCACCGTGTGCCTTCGTCTCAACCCGGATCTGTCAAGAACATCCATGAAATCTCCCAGCAAGGTCTGTGACTTCTTACCCTTGGTGGTGAGACAAGACCTCCTGGAGAGCCAGCTAAAACCCAGACTGACAGCTGGGACCCCCGTCCAGAAAGTTGGCTCAGCAGGCCGGGAGGGGCCAGAAGTTCTGCACATCTCGCAGGCTCCTGGGTGCTGCCCGTCCCGGCCTCACTCTGCAGAGAGGCTGCTCTCTAAACTCGAGTCTGTGCTTCAGAAGTGACACTCGAGCTGATGAAAGACACTTAGCCAAATGCTCACCAACATCGTGGACAAATTCAAAACTCTGGCCCACAGCATAAAGGAAAAAAAAAATGAAGGGACACATTCTCAGTTTTCTATTTGAAAGAGTCCTTTGCTACAGTGGGGGATTTTCCTCTGCATCTTCCGAAACGCCAGGAAATAAAATTTTCAATGTGACTACCATGTCCTCATCCGGACCACGGCAAGCTCACTGTGGTTACACCTCAGAGAGAGCCCGGGGCTCCCCGTGAGAGGGGCAACGCTCAGCTTAGAGTTACGTTCTGACTTCTCAAAACAGGGGCCCATCTCCCTCGGCGCTGGTGCATTCAGAAAAAAGCCCCTGCCAGCACACACGCCCAGGCCGCGCACGCATCCACGCACACAGACACCATCAGCCTTCGGGCGGCGATGAGCGTGCGGGCGCTTTCTGTGTCTCAGTCACAGGGGCTCACGGGGGAGGCCCGGGGGACAGGGGAGGTGCCGTCCCTCCGCGCGCCGGGGGAGAGCCGGTGAATCACGCAGCCCGGTCCTTTCCCAGTTACCAGAGCTATCGGCGCTGACTAAAAACCCAGTAGCAGCTGGCAGGAAACGGGTAGGAGCACTGACCACAGATCAACTGTAGGCCTCCGAGGAGTGGCAGCAGGCAGGCGCAGGGGCAGGAAGTCGAGCTGTCAGGCCTCAGCCCCACGCCTGCTCGCGGGGCACTCCCAGGCCGCCCAGGGCTGCGCGCACCAGATAGGTCTGGGGGTACGGCTGTGGGGTCTCGGCCCACAGCCCCGGAGGGAGAGGAGAGGCCGGGAGGCAGCCAGCAGCTGCACAGAAGGCCCTGGCTGGGAGCTCCAGGTCCTTCCACGAGCAGCAGCAGAGGCAACGTTTCTCACCATCCGGCCTGTGATGAAGTAACAGCCGGCTGGGGCCACCCCGTGGGGATCAAGTCAGCTGCTGCCCATGCATTTCTTAACCAGGGTTCCGGCAGCCAAAGGGCCAGCTCCCAGGAGGAGAGGGCGCCCAGGCCCACTGAGAACGCGCAGCAGGGAAGCACTGCTTTTCAGACACACCCACCCAAAGCTCTCAGATAAATCCTCTTGCTGCTTCTCAGCCAATTCGAAGGACATACCCTCTGAAGTGCATAAGGAGAGAGAAAGCAATAGTCCAGCAGTGTCTTTCCCCTACATCACCCCATTCAATGCTTTCAGACATCCCAGGAGGCAGGTCAGATTACCCCCATTTTACAGATGAGCAAATAGGGGGGATTTGTACACCTCACCCTGGGTCACAAGATTATAAGGGATAGAGCCCAGATTCAAGGTCTGACTGCAGTCTCTGTGCTGTACATCGAGGTAAATGGCACAGGGAGCCCTTAGGTGCGGGAAGGGACAGAAAGGGAGGGGAGGTGGGCAGAGGTGAGCGCTGAGGGGCCGCGTTCAGTGTTTCGTAATATCCTCCCATGGCCCGGGGTGGACACCGGCCCACGCAGCCCAGTGAGAGGAGACCCAGCCTCTTTGCACCCCAAAATCGATGCAGGGTTTTTCTGGGGACAGCCAGAGAAGGTGACTGCTGGCCGCCCACTTCTCTGTGACAAGCTTCAGCGTCTGCTCTTGAACCCATGAACTGCATCTCAGCCTCTGAGGGAAAAGGGGCTCCTCTGAGAAGTGCCGAGTCGGGCTTTCCCAGGCCTTCTTCTGGCTCTCTCTGCAGGCGCACCCCTGCGAGGGGTGGGGGTCCCCTTCCTGTCTCTGAGAAGCAGCGCGGTGCACCTGCCCCTGGGGCGTGAGCGGCCCCCTCTGCTGGCACCGGACCAGGGCCACCTCTTGGGGTAGCAAGACGGGAGTTCAGCTGGGCGACTGACTCACCCTTGTTCCTGGAACTGTCTGAAGGCGGGAGAGGATGCTGTGGGTAGGTTCTAACTGTATCATCTGGGCTGGGGCCGGTAGCAGATGGTCCTTATAAAAAAAAAATACTTCCATGTGGGCTTAAAATAGCACGCACTCACCATCAGCTGAATGGGGAAATGTAGGAGCCCGGCGGTCACGTGGGGGTGGGCGCTGCAGGCTGCAGGTTGGGACCCGGGGGCCTGGAAGGCAGAAAGGGGAAGCCTTGGCCCCCCCATCCACCCAGCCCGTAGGACGCGGGTGGCAGTAGCGTCTGCGGCCCCATGATGGTCCTGAGCCCGTGTGACCCACGAGCCCCCCTCCATACACGCAGCGGGGCTGCAGGAGCCAGGCCGGGGACCTCGGAGTCCGCCCAGAGTAAATCTCAGATCTGCCACTCACTTCCCCTTCCTGCAGCTCAGCCCCCTTATCTCTAAAACGGAGTGAACACGGCAGGTTCTCTGGGAGGACGGAGGGTCTGCGGGAGCTCCGTGTGGGGAGGTGCTCTGTGATCGGCCTCACAGCTCAGGGTCTCGCCCTGAGGCAGGAGGCAGCCCTCTGCCTTTGCCCTCTTTTCTTTTCTGAAAACCGTGCTACGTTTTGGCAAGTAGAAGCAAGGGCCCTGAGGGTCTGGGTCACGCCCTCTGGGCCGATGCTCTGGGCTCCAGGAGGGAAAGGCAAGGACAGGAAAGGCCCCCGGGTGGGCGGTGACAGGTGGAGGGAGGCAGCTCGCCCAGACCTGCTGCATGAGTGCAGCCTGGCTCCAGACAGCAGCACTGGGCCATGAGGGCTCCCCAGGGGGAGCTGCCTCCCTCCTGACGCCCTAGAGCTCAGCAAACGGGGTCTCGCGGACTCAGAGGTAGAAGATCTCCCGGCTGCAGGGTGGGTGTGGGCAGGCCCCTCTGAGGGAGCCAGGAGGCCCTGGGCCACTCTATCTGGGATGGAGGGCTTCTCCCGGGTTCACCTCTGTGTCCTCTGGGATGAGCAGTGTGTGTGCTGGTAAATGTGTAACGACTGGCTCTGCAAGGGACTGAAAATAGCTCCAATTTGTGCGAGCTTTCAGGGTATAAATACTCCCACCCTGCGGTGTGATCACGGAGCGTGGGGTCGGGAAGATGCTGCAGGGTCCCCTCCATGAACTCTAGCACATGACTGGTGAGGGACAGACCAGGGCGAGAATGCTGAAGACAACTCTTCAGTTAGACTCTGTGGCTAACTGTTCACCTGATTAGCTTGGTTAAATCCTGACTCTGCTTACTCGCTGTGTGGCCTTGGGCAAGTTGCATACCCACTCTGGGCCTCAGCTGGGAAGTAAGGACCGTCACAGCACCACCCTCCTCATCAGGGTGACTGTCACGTGGCAAGAATCCCTGTGTGAGGGCGACTGTGTTAGGTGTGGAGCAGAGGGCACACACGCGACTCTCCCAGCGCTCTGTGAGGGGCATGGAGAACCTCGCCCCCCCCCAAAATTAGGCAAAGGCTCGCCTCCTCACAACCCCACGTCCTCCTGCTTCCCCTCTTCCCCTCACACACTTCTTCAAAGTGCCGGCGCCTGCTCCGTTTCCTTTCCCCCCGCCCACCGGCCCACCCCCAGCCGCCGCCTCAGCTGTGGCCGACGTCACCAGTGACCTCATTTTCTAAATCCAAGACACGGTTCTCAGTCACCCTCTTACTCAACTTCCCAGCCCAGGAGGCCCTGCTGACCATTGAACTTGGCTTCTGTGGCAGTTCCCTCTCCTGCTGTCCCTCCCTCCTGCTCCTCTTTCTCCCTTGGCCTGAGTCGTCTCCCTCTACCTGGCCGTGACCTTCAGGGCGCTTCAAGTCTTCGATGGAGACGTGTCTCCCCTCCTAAACCCTTGCCGGGGAGCCTGCCCCCGCCAGTGGCCTCTGTCTCCCGTACCAACTTCTCCCAAACCCTCCCTCCACCACAAGGGCACCTCTGCCCCCAGCGGGGTGCAGCCAAAGTCTTCGCAAGCGCCTCTCGGCCATTTCAGAGGCATCTCAGGTTTACCTGGTTCAAAACGGAGCTAACAGTCCCTCCCAGAACTGTTCTGCTTCCAGCGTCTGTGACTTACCAAGTGGCCGCTGTCACCTGGCTGTCATTGCCACCGTCCTGACTCTTGCCCCGGATCTAATCTACCCCCAGACCTGTTTCCCTCCTGGCATCTGGCGAGGCTGTCCCCTTGGTCTTCTCTCTTCACCCCCACCCCCCGTGCAAGCCAGCACCACCCTGCAGCGCAGCACCATCTAACCGGGCTCTCCCCAGCCTTGCCTCCAGTCCATCCCCCATGTCCCTCCAGGGTGACCTTTCCAAGCCTCAGGTGCCGTCAGGTCCCCTTCGTGCAGGAAACTCACACCAGAATCTCACCTGTCTTCTTAGGACCGGAGTGACTAGCCTCAGCCAACTTCTCCCTCTCTCTCCCCTTTCTCTGACTCCACGCCTCACCCTGCACTCACCCCTTCAACCCAGTGCCCCATTCATGCCCTTGATTTCAGCCCAGTCACTGCTTTCTCAGGAAGCCTTCCTCACGCCCCCTCCGCCCCACCCCGGAGAGGGCCTGTGTTGTTCCCCCTCCGAGCTTCCTGTACTGTTCTCTTCATAGCAGTTAGTATGGTTTGTAATTATTCACTTACTTGTGTGGTTAATTGATTAACATTTAGCTCTCCCACTGAGCTAGTTATTCCCAAAGGGGGAGTTGACCAGGGTAATGCTTTACCCTGGGGTATTGTCTGTGAACCGCAGGAGGGCCGAGCCCCTCCTGCTAAAGGTCCATGCCACTCCCAGCCATTGTGACACCATCAAAGGTACTGTGCCTTTCCACTCACCCTGGGAGGCTGGACCGCCCCAGCTCCTGCCCTGGACGGTAGGACCGGCAGGGCCAGGAATCCTGGGTTAGGTTTGTCCCACCCCGGGTGCCTTGCAGGGCCCTGCGGGACCCAGCGGATGCTCCGAAAGCACATGTGGATGAGGGAGTGGCAGCTCCTGCCTGGAGGTTTCTGAACGAGCTGTTCTGATCACCTTGGCAGGAGCTGACAAGGGTTTGCAGTTGGGTCCAGGAAGTCGTCTTGCCTGTGGCGGACAGAGAGCCTCAGCACCTGAGGTCACTGCTCAGGGTGCAGCCACCCCCTCCTCCCTCCTTCCACAGCTGCTCAGGGCACCAAGTGGCAAGGTGGGCCCTCAGCTGACCGTGTGCTAGGGGGAGCCATGGTTCCCTCTCTGCTTGCCAGGGTCTCTGCTTTCTCCCCGCCTGCTGCCAGCCTTCTTCTCAGGCCTGCCCGTGAGCCGAATGCAGGGAAGACACCAGCTGGAAAGCAGAAGCCTCCACCTGCCATCATCCAAACTCCAAACACTTGGCCCAGATTCGGTGACCTTTCCCCAGGTCAGCCAGAATTAACAAGGGGCCTCATTTATTGAAAAACATTCATCAAGCACTCCCTTCGCACCTCGGGCCCACCCAGCATGGAGCTGCCTGGACCGCTGCGTCCCTGCTCCCTTGGCCTCGTGCATGCAGCGGTGGCCGAGCACCTGTCCTGTGTCTGCTCGCCCCATCCGGTTTAACTGGATGGTTTCAAACCTGTTCTGCGCTGGGACAGGGCTAGGCCACGGTCACACAGCACGCGGCAACTCCACACGTGCCTGACCTCACGAGCTCACAGCTGATCCCATTCCCCTCTGCCCACTTCGCTTAATCCTTGCTCTGTGTCATGCACTCTGCTGAGTCTTCCTGGGGACCCTTCAGAGCTGGGAAGAGTTCATAGATCTGAGACCATCCAGGATCAAGCCAGAGGGTTTTAAATGGAGAACGAGGGTGTGGAGTGCAGACAAGATGCTATAAAAACCCCAAGAGGAGAGGTCAGCGTGGGTGGGGCAGCACAACAGAAACTGTAGACGGATTAGCGTCAGGTTGGGCCTTAAAGGATAGACTCATAATAATAATGGTGATGCCTAGTACTCACTCAGCACTGACACTGTCCGAATCCACTTTTAGGGACTCTCTCACTTAATCTCACACTTACCCTCTGACATAGGTGTTATTCTTACTCCCATTTTGCAGATGAAGGAACTGAGGCACGTAGAATTGAATAACTTGCTTCAGTTTGTACAGCTTATAAAGCAGAGCCAGGATGTGAACACACGCAGTCTGGCTTTGGGGACAACCTCTTAGACCCCATTAAGGGGGTTCAGGTGTAATCGTCATCTCTCCCTGTGGAACACAGGTCCCCAGATATGGCAACCTAACCCCACATATGTTTTATTGCCCCAGTGCCATCAGTCAGGAATCTGGGAGCGGCTTAGCCGGTTCCTCTGGCTCCTGGCCTCTCAATCGAGGTGACAGCTTGTGGTCACCTCAGGCTCAACAAGGGGAGGGTTTGGCTCCAAGCTCACTCACGTGGCTCTTGCCGGCCTCAGGTCTTCACCGGCTGTTGGCTGGAGGCCTCACCTCCTTGCCTCTGCACAAGGCAGCTCCCAGAGTGGCAGCCAGCTTCCCTAAGAGCAGGAGAGGGCAGGGCAGAGGCCCCGCGAGAGTGCAGCCTCATCACAGGAGAGAGATCTCGTGCCTGTGGCCGATGTCTGTTCCTGAGACGCGAGTCACCAGGCTCAGCCCACATCCCAGGGACGCGTATCATTACGAGAGGCCATGGACACCAGAAGTGGGGGCCTCTGGGCCTCGCGGAGGAGACAGGCGTCCCCAGACAACATGGGGTGTAAGCTCATTATCTTTTCGTTTGATTCCCACCCCAGGAATCCTAATTGTGTTTTCTTAAGTCATAATAGCTTCAAAGTGAGCTAAAACTTGACTCCCAGACTGAGAGAATTCTTCCTCCTGGTCTTCCCAGAAGCTAAGTGCCAAACGAGATGAGCACTTCTGGGCCGTCGTCTGCACACGCAGCTATGTAAAGAAACACAAGTGTATTTGTATTTCACTGGCGTCAGGCTGAAAACTTGGCACCGCCGTCCACTCTTCCCACCCCCTCGCCATACGACTTCAGTCCGTCCCTGACGCCTCGCAAGGGCTTATTTTTTCATCTTTTCCCGTCCCTCCCTGCTGCCCACAGTGAAGAGATGCTGCTATGGTTCCAGGGTCAGAGTGTCCCCCTTCTGTCATTTCCAGGCGTCTCTATCAATGTCACCTCCCAAGGATCCCTATGCACACAGGACAGGCCACCTCTCTAAGACCATCCACGGCTCCCTGCATTCAAAGAGCAAGGCTCTAACTCGAGTCTGGTCCCCGAGACCCCCTGTCTCACAGCTCGAACCTGCTCCCCACACAGCCCCCTCCCTCCAGCTACACTAACCTGTGCACCTTGTGCACCTGTTATGGCGCCCCCGCTCATATGTCCTAAGCCTCCAGTACTTTCCCTGTTCCTCTTCACTTCCTCAAAACCTACTCACCCTTCAAGGTCAAGTTCACGCCCCACTCTCTCCATGAACCTCTCCAAGGCGACTCCGAACTTGGCAGGAGGCAGCATGCGCTTGACAGGGTCAACCGGATATCAGTACTCACCACGGCAGGCCAAATGCTCCACCGGAGCCGTCTGTGCTCCCTCCCTACACCTCCTGTCCACCCTCTTCCTCACTACCTGTTCACTCCGTCTGGTCATCCCGGACGCAAACTCCCAGCTCACCTGGGCGATGGTTCCCAGTGTCCTCCCATCCGAGCACCTGCTCCCAGACAGCCCCACACCTAGAGGGCAGCTTTCTCCCCCACACACCGCCCACTCCTGGGCTGCTCCTGACCGAGGCCGTGCTCTCTCCTGGCAGGGCCGTGCCCAGTTCATCTCTGAGTCCAGAGCGGAGCTGAGACAGGGGTAAACACCGTAACGAAAGATGAGGAAGGTGGAAACTGCTCACGGAGAGGACTCCCCTCTGAAAAAGACACTAAAGGTGTTGTACTCTATCTCTTTAGTGCTCAGAAGCACAAAGCTATCTTTCCACTTAAAATCTAAGACTATAAACTCAGTATTGTATTGACTGGGGCAGGGAATGGGAAGAAGGTATGGGGGTTTGGGGGAGCTGGAGACAATCACCCACAGCAACTGCTTTAGATGACACAGTCCCAGAGCCCACGGAGACACATATCCAACGCCCCACTTTTCAGCACCGCGAGGTCAGACGGCGACGCTGCAAACGCAGGTGGGGCAGAGGCAGACGTGAGCCGGACCCGGGGTGATCACAGGAGCATCAAACCCAACCTCCTAGGGTCAGCCTGGCCCCTAAGTCCTCCTGTGATGCCTCCCGTCCCCGGGCCCTGCTAGATGACCCCCGCATTACTCACTGCACACTTACTCTCCAACCGTATATTCTGCTGTTCTCGTCCCGCACATTGCTGAGAAGTAAATACGGGTGCCCACATCGTACGCATGCCAAAGAGGAGACATGCTCAGCGATCTCTGAGCCACCCCAGACGGGGAAGAGGGGGCGGGCTAGGTCATTTACACAAAAGGTGGAAGAGAGATGGGGTGAAACCTGCCTTCCTCCCGGCACAGCCGCCGGCAGCCAGGGGCCCTGCGGGAGGCCTGGGCCCTGGTCCCCACTAAGGCCGGCTTTTCTGAAAGACACCTCATCTCAGACTTTTTGGTCTGAGGACCACTTTATACCCTTAAAAATTAATGAGTATCTGTCCCTGTGGGTGGTCTTTGAAGACATTCACTGTAAGAAATTACAACTGAGAAAATTTTTTTGAATGTTTATTGCTTTGTATCAAAAATAACAACTATAAATTCCTTCCATATTGGCACCAGTTTTAAGAAAAGTAACATATTTTCCAAAACAAAACTAACGGTGAGGAGGGTGGCAGCAGTTTCTCGTTTTCCCGGGCTCCTGAACGTCTGAATGTACAGAAGACAGCTGGCTCCTCGCGTCTGCTTCTGCGCGCAGCCTGCGCCCTGCGGCTTTGGCAGAGGTGCGCGGGGGAGCTCAGCCTCCGGTAAACACGGAGCTGGCGGGGAGAGGACAGCTCTGCGAGAGGCTTTTCAGATAACGGTGGGTAGGTACTCTTTGATATTGAACCAAAAACCCAAGTAGTGGTTTCTTAAAGGTGAGCTGCTGTGTGGAATCTGAAACCATAGCAATTCATTTTTTCAAACTCTGTTACCTAGAAGTCCACTAGTGATCAGGCACTTGGAATCGTTTTGTTTTGTCTGAGGCACCGCAGAAGGGCGAGGTGGGGCAGGCCATCAGTTTGAACCAGGTTGCCGGCGTTGGGACCCCGGCTCTCCTACTTGCTCGCTGTGTGAGTACGGCGAGGTGTTAGTCCCTCTGTGCCTCAGTTTCCTCGGCTGTGGAATGGGTCAATAATAGTAACATCTTCCTGGCAGTACTACTGTGAGGACCAAGTGAGCCCCAACAGTGAGGCTCCCATTAGGGGCAGTTCTTGTTACTCTGGGCTCTGCTCGTCCAAACATGAGCACCCCAGCCTCGCACTTTGTGGGAAAGCCTCTGGGACCGGCTGGCTCTCCCGGGGCCAGGCAGCACGTGGCCCCCATCTCAGGTGACGGCACGGCCAGGATCTGGAAAAGGTAAGTAGCAGGCAGCCACTCCTGGCTCTCCCCGTCCTCTCAGTGAAGGCCGACAAGTGTGGACAGAGAGGAGCCCCTTTGGTCTGGAAAACTGAGGGGTCTGGGAGATGTGGGGCCGAGGGGGCGCCCAGGACCATGTGTCTCCTCTACAGTTGTCCCAGGTGATCTATAGTCATCATCTTCCAAAGTAGGCACATGTGACAGGGGGGTGACACCCACAGGTCCCCTCCAGCCCCCAGGGCATGGAGCAGGGGAGACACCTGCACTGGGTGGTGGGGGGAGCTGTGTGAAGGCCCCCAGCGCAGCCTGCACACCCGCCAGCCCTGGGGGGAGACCCACTGCGGAGTGGCACCTCTGCCCCATGAGGCACAGTCCCACAGACAGGTGTCACAGGAAAAGGGCAGCAGGGCAGAGGCTAGGCTGTGACCACTCTAACATCACACTCTGAGAGGCATGGAGCCAGCCCAGGAGCTTCAAACAGAAAGTACCTGCAAGACAGATGATAACACCAAAGCCAAAACGCACACCGTGTGGGGAAGGGGACCTGAGCTGGTGGGCCCCACCCGGGAGCGGTGGGGGCGGGGGCGGAGGGTGCTGGCCCTCGGTCCACAAGGCCTGTCGGGTGAGCTCTTCCCTGGGCCCTGTCCCCCGCGAGGTTTCTCTCGTGAGGAATTTTGCTGACCCTCAGCTTGCAATGACCCTGGACCCAGTCTGAATTCCTTCCACAAGAGATCTTTGTCAACACCACCACCACTGTTTTCAAAGTCAGGGACTAAGGAAATGAATGTAGCTGAATCAGGAATAGATGCACACAGTTATGTGGCTAAATGCTCAAAGTAAGAAGGAAAAAGCAGAGGAGGTGGTGGTGCAGAGGTGAGGAGGGGGAGAAGCGGGGGGAAGAGGAGAGAATGTCCACTGGTGGCGAGCTTACAGTGTGTCCCGTCCCGTGTCATCACAAGAAAACTAAAGTCGAAATTATCACCTCCCTGTACAGACAACTGAATGAAGGGGGCGTCTGCCACAAGTCACAGCACGGTGGGCGCACTTCAGACCCCAGAGCCCCACCATCCTTTGACCTTCTCACGGGCTGCTGCTAAGATTAAGGGGTGTGGCAGCGGGAAGATTCTGGAGAAAGTCGTTAAGCAAATTCACATTTGCTCAATATGCATTGTCAGCATTTTACACACAGGTAACCAAAGTACTTGTTGACTGCCATAGTGACCTCTCTTAGTGATCACAAGGCAGCAAGTGTAGGCTGTGACAATCAGGTCCAGGTGGATATGACGGGCAGGGCATAGTGCTGAGGTCGGGAGACCTGGGTTCCAGGGTCTGCCTTGCCTCCCACGTGCTGGGGACCGTGCCCAAACCACTGAAGAGCTGGGTTTCCTGGCCCTGCAAAATATGAGTGGTGGGGTAGATGAACTCAGTAGCTACTGAAATTCTGTTCTAAGAAGTGCAGATATGTGCAGAAATTTGTAGATACTGACAGGCATATGTAGAATAGATAAACAAGATTACACTGTATAGCACATGGAAATATATACAAGATCTTGTGGTAGCTCATAGTGAAAAAAAATGCGACAGTGAATATATGTACGTTCATGTATAACTGAAAAATTGTGCTCTACGCTGGAAATTGACACAACCTTGTAAACTGACTATAACTCAATAAAAAAAAAAGTTAAAAAGAAAAAGAAATGTAGACAGAATTTATGAGACATCAGCCAATGATATCATCATGTGTATCCATCCTACAAACTCCATGAACTTCCAGTGAACAGGAAAAAGCAATCATTGTTTATAGATAATATGACTTTCTAACCACAAATGTTTAAAGAAGTGATCTAACAATATTATAACTAAGAGCTCTGTAAGATGGTAGGAGGAATGTGAAAAACTCAGGTTTCCATAGGGCAATGATCATAAGAAAACTTTTAAAGCTCCCATTCCCATTCATAGCTTATAAAAGTAAGATACAGGAATAACCCTAACAGAAGCAGAAGAAGACCTATCTCAAGAAAATTATCAAATCTTTCTTATTGAAGACCCTACTCCTGGACGGGAAGACTCCATTTTTAAACATGTCAATTCTCTAAATTCATCTGTAAATGCAAAATAAAAAGTTGTCATGGAACTTAACAAAATGATTGTAAACATCTTATAGAAGAAATTATATATGTGTGTATATATGTGTATATATCTCTAAAAAATTAGGAGGAAAAAACTATCAGGGAAGACTTGCCCCCACCCCAGGTATCAGAACACGTAATAACCTCTAGCAACTAAAGCACTGGGCATATTTGTGCAGTAAGGCAAGTAGACGCTAGTGGGATATATCAGAGTCCAGAAACAGATCCCTTGTAAGTGGAAATTTAACATTTGGTAAAGGAAGGTGGAGTCGTTTTAAAACACAACCATAAATCCTTTGACAAGCTTTCCACTGTGTTCCCTCTCCTTGAATCTGCTGGGACAGGTGACTTCCTACCACTTGAGTGATGCCATGTGACTTCCAAGGTGAGGCCATGAGACGCCGTGCAGCTCCCTCCTTGCATGGCTGTAGCCCTCCCTCTCGGTGCCCTGCGCTCCCATCGAGAAGTCAAACTGCCTGAAGTCTCCATACTGCAAAGAGGCCCAATCCACCCAGAGGCCGCACGCAGGGGCTCCCGTCACAGTCCCGGCTGAGCCCCACTTTTGAGGCATCCCAGCCCAGGCGCCCAAACATGTCAGCGGGAGAGCCCCAAGCTAATCCCAGCCCCTGCAGGTCACCCCGGGCCCAGCCGTTGACGTGTCCCGGGCTGAGGCCTCAGACAAGCACCCCACGTCCTGCCCTGGCTCCCCGTCTACACAACTCATGAACATGCTGACGGGTGACTGATCAGTGCCACTAAGTCTGCAGCCAGTGTGTGCAGCAGCAGAAGACCAGAGCAGAGACTTCCCCAGTGAATGAGGAAATGATGACCCCTTCGTAAATGGCGTAAAAATCTAGAAGTCAGTTTGATTCCTAGCTCATGCCATAAACAAAAAATTTAGATGGATTCAAAATCTAATTATTTTTTAATTATAAAAGTATTAAAGATAGAAAAAGCGTTTTTAAATCTAGTGGGGAGAAGGTGCTTCATAAGCATGCTCCCCACCCAAAAAAGACCCAGATAACATAAAAGAAAAGATTGACAAACTTGGCCACATAAATATAAAAATCCTCTTATGACCAAAGTTTCCATAAACAGAGGCAAAAGCTAACTCACATTCTGGTAGAAGGCATTTGCAGCGCGTGTAACAACCAGAGGATGAATATATTTAAAAACTGAGGAACATCTATGCATTCAAAAGGCCAGTAACCCAGTCAAAATTTAGGGAATGTGTGTGAGCAGCTAACTCAGAGAAGAAATACAGATAGAAAGTAAACATGTAAAAAGATACAGCTCACTCACTAACAGCCATGTGTATTCATATCAAAATAGCAATATTCCTCCGAAACCAATAAATCATGTTTCACCCAGTATTTTAGTAAAAACTGATACTGATAAGTGGAGAGAGAGAGAGAGGTGCTATTCTATTACTGATAGGGGTGGGAACAGGGGTAGTGTTTTTGAAGGACAATCTGTTGGATCTCACAAAATCTTACATTCCACACCCAGCAAATCCTTTCCAGCTGTTTATCCCACAGAAATATTCCCATATGTGCAAAAAAAAAAAAAAAAAAGGTTGCTAAGACGATGAACATTGCCCACTGGTTCTAAAAGCAGCCAACTGAAATAATCCCAAATACGTGGTGATAAGTGATGGGCCGAGTAAACTACGAGCAGACACACAGTGGATCACTAGGCCTCCTCCTAAAACAAGGAGATGTGCACACGTGGACGCAGATGTTAAGGAAAAGGCCAGGGAGGGGCACCCTGAGTTGCTCAGAGGAATTACTTCTAGGAAAATCAGATTGGGCTACAGTATTAGCACTTCAAGGAGAACTTTACCCTTTTCACTCTTACGTTCTTCCGAGTTCTTTATTTTCTTAAAAGTACGAGAGCATATCCGTGCATTATTTGTAAAAACGTTATCAACTTGGGGCCTTTAAGGTGAGGCACAGTGACACTAAAGGCCACTTCCTGAGAACCTGCGGTCTGTGATCGCCCATCCTCTGGACCCAAACCCTCCCACCTGTGTCACGCCCTCTCCCAAGAGACCATTTTTAGGGTAAATTTGAGGCCCATCACTTGTCTAGCCCGTTGAAAATAAATATTCATTTTGTATACCTAATATTCTATTTTGAATTTTGTATTTTCATCTTAAAAAGAAGCGAGAAAGCATACGCTCTGGGCCCCACGGCTGCACCTGGTCCTACCGCAGTGCTCGCTGGAGTCACCGCCCACGTTAGTCACACCTTCCTACGGGCTGGCAGTGGCCGGGGGCAAAGGCAGAGAAGGGGAACCCAAAACCAACCCTCCCAAACAAAGAGCTCCCAATAGGCAGGCAAAACCTCAGGGAAACCCCGAGGAGTCACTTCTCACAGGGTGCTGAGAAGCTCGGCCAGTTTCACGGGAAACACCATTAACCTGGAGATCAGACCAGCCACAGATCCGTGTGAAACGGGGAGAAAACTGAGACAGGCTCTTTGAAATGAGTCACATAACCAAGGAAAATGGTGTCCCTTAGAGCGGGGATCGGCCAGCCGTGGGAACCCAGAAAGAAGAGGGTGCAGAAGAGAAGCAGGTGTGTCTGAAGAATGGGTTTGAATTCTGCAGTCCCAGCGGGAGCCCGCGTCACCGGAGGGACAGGCAGAAATGCGTCAGAGTGTGAGGTTCCTCAGCGTTCAACTCCTAACCTGCTCCCCAGCTCTGACTCACACTCACCAGGCCACCATCGGATTGTGAAAAGGTTCAGCAGGCAGATTTCCCCACACGGGACAGGGTAAATGAAGGGTTCAGCCCTCTAGACCTTTCCACAGTTGGAGGTTTCATTATAAAATAATAAGCCAACATCCGGCGCGGACATCAGTGCGGTGAGCACGGTTAGTGGGGGTCTGCCCCGGAGGGAGGGTTTGGGACACAGTGCCGGAGCCTGCTCGGCCAGCCCAGCCCGGGACCAGGAGGGTTTGTACACTGCCCACAGCAGCCTGCTCGGTGACCTCCCACATGCTGTCATCCACATCGGCTCTGTCCAAGCTGAGCTGTGTGCTCCGTGACACGCTGTGGCCGTGTGGTGCTTCTGGGTCCGCATCTGTAGGGTTGTCCACAGCTGACTGGCCATCACACAGGCCAGGTGGCCAGTCTGCCCTGCAGTGACAGGCAGCCAGAGCTGAGGTCAAAGCCAATCGTCAGCTGGCATGCAGGCACCTAGGCCAGGGCCCATGTCCTGTTGGGTCCCAGTGGATGGTGATCTCCTTTCCTTTCCCTTCCCTGATGTCCCAGGAAAGACACAGGGCACGAGGCAGCCGCTGCAGGCATCATGTGTTTCTTATACTTCCGGCAGTAGGAGTCATGAACGTCGGGCAGGCCATCACACCACCAGGGCGGGGCTGCCTTCAGAAAGCAGCTCCGTCCTCCATCAGTGGGTCTTTACATCTGTGACCAGAAAAGCCAGTGGCTGGGAGAATAAGGTAGGGTCTGCTCTGAGCTCTGTAGAGAGTGCCCACCGTGCTGGGCTGTGCCACAGAAACAGAACAGAAATGGGTGGAGAATGACCCTAGGAGATGAGCTCAGAGCGGGCACCTGAGAAGAAAGCTCCTGGGACAATGACGGTCATGGCTCGCTGGTCAGCAATGAGATGGCCACTCTCTGGAGCAGCAAGAAAAGAGTGGCCTGTCTTCCTGCCACTAATTCTTTCCATTCTCATAGGCAGGGGCATTTTTTTTTTCTCATTCGAAAGAGATGAGATACAGAAAAATCAACGAACAGACACAGAGCCCAGAAAATGGCAGGACAAGGACTCACCTCTGCTCAAGAAGAAGCACTGGTGGGCCAGGCCTGAGCAGACGGTGAGACTTGGAGATACGTTTCTCTAGAATAAAAACACTGTCTACACTAATGTATCTCCTGTCAAAACTGTCTAGTTCAAAAGGCAGAGGCTCACAGCACCATCGGACAATCAGTGCAGCACTGCTCATAACAGAGAGAATTTGGAAGCAACCTAACGCAGCACGGAAGAGGAGACCCACCGAATAACATGTGACCTATCCACACAGGATGAAGTTCTAGGCAGCCATATACTTGATGTTGTATGGGACAGTGTATTGACAAGGAAGTATGTTTAGAAGATGTTGCCAAATGAAAAAGAAATGTTTTCAAAGACATACGTGGAATATGATTCAATTTTGGCCAAAGGATATAAAAGTAGAAATTTACATACAGGCATAGAAAAAAGAATGGCAGTTAATATTACAAAATATGAACAGCGTGCACATCTGGGCAGCGGTATAATGGGTAGTTTTGTTTTCTCTCTTTTATTTCTTATTTTCCCAATTGTACGCTGTGAACATGTATCAATTTTTATGTTCCGGAACAAAATAAATGTTTCTGTTTAGTTTTTTAAATCCCATGGAATTGAATCATATTTGTGGTTTACAAACCCTTTGGCATTGAACAATCCCAGGGTGCACTGAGATCGCCCGAGCGAGTATTATTGTCCCTACTTTATGGCTGGGGAAGTGGGGTTGAGGCTGTCCGGTTCCTGCCCAGAACAGACCCTGGGCTGGCTTTCCAGGGCACTCTCTTCCACGGGGGACCCAAGGTGGGGCTAATACAAGAAGGCCAAGCCCCCCGTGTACCCCCAAGTCTGTGCCCACCCCCAGCAGGGCTGAAGTCCCCAGACCGAGATGCCTTTTCTGCACCTCTTCAGGCTCCAGTGTCTGCCGTCTTTGTGTTGTGTTCTGTGTGTCCAGTCACTTCACGTCACGTCAGAGGTTGCTGCTTGAGCTCCAGGCCACAGCTGAGCTCCCAGGGGGCCATTCTCTCACTGTGAATGGCCTGGGCTCCCGTGGACACTGAGCTCTCCTTCCAGCCTATTCACGGCACATTCCTGACCGCCCTGCCCAGGAAGAGTGACCTCCGTGGGGTCGGCTCCGGGAAGCACCCAGGGTTGGGCTCCAGGCCAGGTGACACCAGCCTGGGCTAGAGGATTAGCATCTAGGCAATTTGCTCCTTGGCGGGGCTGACTGGGGCCCTAGGGGAAGGAGAGAGGTGTCCCGTCAGAACCACGGGAATCTCTGGCCCAGAAGCGAGCAGCAGCACAGAGGACCTTCCCCGTTGATGGAGAACAAAGCCTCTGAGCCTCAGAAGCAATTCACTCTGTCCCAGGCCTCAGACCAGGCAGCGGACGCCTGGGGTCTGGGGACAAGCTGAGCCTGAGCTGCCAGCCAGGGAGCCCGCAGGCCTTGCCGGGCAGCGATGTGGGCTGACGTCATCACCATTTGTCCCAACTGTTGAGTGGTTCTCCCACCCCTGCCTCAGTATCTCCATTTCATGCCACCTTTACCCACAGACAGCAGTGGGCCTGGCCAGCTGCATGCCCGTCCTGATGAAAAGTCTTCAGTGGTACCCAGCCCAAACTCCCCCTCCCAGCGCTGAAGATGCCCCCAGCCGCAGGCACATTTCCAGATTCATCTACTACACCCCACAAGGTGTAGGTGGTGTTCCGGTCACCAGGCCACTTGCATCTCTGCCTCGGCACCGCTGCATCTCTGCCTCGGCCAGGACCTTTACCTCCCAAAAGCCCTTCTGCTGCATCGCATTCTGCTAATGCCCTGCTCAGCCTTCAGGACCCTGCTGAAATTCCTCTCCACTTCCACACAGCCCCCAGACCAGACCCCCACCACTGGAATTAAACCCGGCCCTCCCCGCACACGCTCACTCTCGAGCCCACGTGCTTCCACTGCGCTGCAGTCCTCCTGTATCCATCTGGTCCCCACCAGACTTCTGAAGGGATGGACCACATCCCTGGTATCTTCACATCGCACCATCCCACCCGCATCTCGTCCTAGCACAAGACCCTCAATGTACACAGTAGGCACTCAACGAAAGCCTGTAAAATTGAAATAACTTCATGGCCAGCTACAGATTCCACTCCTAATCTAGCAAAATGGCATTGCTGTTTGCTACAAGGAAATCCACAGGCTAGAGAATCGTTCTCAGAGGCTCCAGCACATCTCTCTGTGATACCCTAAGTAACTCATGGAATCTTTTTTTTAAATCTCCTTCAACTCTTGAAAAGACTTCAAACTTTCCACCATGTGCTGTGCATAGATTCTGTCCTTTTGAACACATGCACCGCTTTCCCCATTTTGCGCAGTCATCCAAGGCACAAAAGAAAACCAGCTTTGGAGATCAGAACCCGGAAGGAGAAGACCTTTCACTAAAATTTCCTGGGAGGGGACTTGCTTACCTTCCACGCCCACAGAAGCTGTCCTCTATGATCAAGAGGGAAGCCGTCTGAACCATGATGCTGCGTGCTTCTAAACAACCTGTCACCAGAGCAACACTCACATCTGTCATTACCTCGGAGGGAGAACACCTCTTAAAAGAAATCTACTTAGCAACATGTCAGGTTAACTTCTGTGCTTCTTACAGATTGTCTCAGGAATCCAGGCCTCGGTACCCCAGGGTAAATGGTGCTTTTGCAAACAATCTAGAAGTCACTGCCACAGCCAGAGGGGCCTCTTCCTTGACCTGCCCCCATCTGTCCTTGGATGAGTCAGGTACTGGGGCCTCCTTGAAGCCACAGCCTGTTGGCTCTGCATTCCAGGCAGTTACACAAGCCAACAGTTTTACAAACAATAGTTTCTGCTCTGGTGCTTTGCATATATAGTCTCACTTAATCCTCAGGTCAGCCTCTGCAGGGGGCCTTCCCCACCCCACCCCCTTAGTGATAAGGGGCCAGGCTGGTTCCATCTCCAGCCCCAGGAGCTCCAGCCCTCCCCAGTGCTGTGTCATACCGGTGAGGACACGCCAGCCACGTGCTGTGGGTCTTTGCACTTCCCCCAAAAACCCCATTTCACAGACGAGAAATTGCCTTGGAAAAGTCGAGGATCTTGCTCAAGATCCCTTCAGAAGTCAGCAGAGGTGCAGATTCACAGGCTGGCTGCTTCTGGGGGAGCCTCAGGGAACACACCACATCTCCCCAGCAGCATTTTAGACCAAGTGAAGGGTACAGCCTCTCTCCCTCTGAGCCCAAAAGCGGAATGCCCGGGTGCCTCCCCTGCCCCGCTTAGGAATGGATTGCAACCTCCTGCAGTCGCTAAATACCTCTGTCATCTGGGCCGATCCTTCCAGCTCTTACATGGAATTTTCTGTGTGCTTGAGGGGAATGAGGACTAGGGAAGTATGTGTGAGGCTTTCACACACAAAAATCACCCCAGGATCTTGTTAAAATGCAGGTACTGATGAGGTGGGTCGGGGTGGAGACTGAGAGTCTGCATTTCCAACCAACTGCAGGGTGAAGCTGTTGATTCCCCACCCCACCTCCAGGGAAAGGGGCCAAGGCCACTCTGTTTAGAAGAAAAGATGTGTTGTAAAGAGATATGCTTTGCCCCCAGGACAACCCAGGACTATTGCAGGCGGCCTGTTAGGACCTCATGTTGCCAAGGATGCCCTAGAAAGGGAAGAGAGCCCGGCTCACAGGGCCGACATCTCCCCTCCCCCTTCCTCCCCAGGGGCCCTCACGGGTTCTAAGCTCACTGCTGATAGCTGGATGGTTTCTCGGTTTCTGATTCCTCAATGTCTGTTCTAGTACCTGGAAGGTGTTGGATGCCCAATAAATATTGACTAAATAAAGGAAGAAGGAAGGGAGGGAGGGAGGGAAGGGGGGAGAGTTAGGAAAAAAATTAGGACCTACATCAGAGAAGACTGAGACGTGATCTATGTTTGTGTAACACTCACAGTTGTCTAAGATGGCTCCAGGATGGCTACTTACTCCATGCTAGCTAATAGAAAGAACCCCAGCTTGTTTATGAAATTGTCTGCATTTCTGTAGCCTCACAGGGCCTAGGACCCTACCTTGCATACACTACAACAGCACCAAAGAAACTTCTGTACATCTGAAAGGTTACTTTTGTGTGTTAACATGGCTGGGTCATGGTGTCCAGATATTTGGTCAAACATTCTGGATGTTTCTGTGAGGGTGTTTTTTGTGGATGGGATTCACATTTAAATTGGTGGAATCTGAGTTGCAAATTGCCCTCCAGATGGTGGGTGGGCCTCGTCCAATCAGTTGAAGGCCTGAATAGAATGAAGACTGACCTCCCCTAAGCAAGAGGGAATTCTGCCAGCAGATGGCCTTCAGACTCGAACTGCAGTGTGGGTTCTCCTGGGTCTCCAGCCTGCTGTCCTTCCCTGCAGATTCCCTGCAGATTTTGGATTTGTAAGTCTCCTTAATCATAGGGGAATATCATAGATTGGAGAACCCACACTAATACAGAGGCAAAAAAGGGTACTGTGCTTTCTAGCAGATGATAAACACTGCTCATCTCAAAGGACACTCAGTGTAACAGGTGGACTTGAACAGAGGCTGAATAAACTCATGGCCGATGAATTAGCAAGTCACAGGACACTTCTGACCCAGGGAAATATGGACCAGGCCTTCCAACAGTGGTTGTCACACTCAGGTATGGATAAAGGTCAACAGGGGCACAATTAAAAGTGCACCTGCTGGGCACCCACCCCCAGAGGCCCTGGTTCCCTGGTTACGCTGCATCCCCAGCCTGCCCACGTCCCCAGAAGGGCCCTCAGATCGCACCTCAGTGTTGAGCAGCTTTCCTGGGAAGGGTTGCTTGTCTCAGTCAGAAAGAGGCAACCAACATATTCCCAAACACTAACAGGAGTTCCATATGATAGTACTTCTTTTCATACACCCTTAAACCATTGCACAGACCACCTGAAACCCTCTTTGACCATCTTTGACCTATAAAAATGGCAATTTTGTATATAGTTAACCTAACACATAAAACACCTGTAATTGTGCCTCATTTTTAAGATCCTATTGAATAAAGGCCACGAAGTCCTCTCTCTTACAGATCCTCTAGAATGTTCCCCTTCTTGACATCCCGTCTATGTTGGCAGTATATGGTCCTGAGAGAGGCCGGGGCACAGGGCCTTGAGCAAATCACTGCACCTCCAAGACAGCATGCTCACCCCCGAGTGCTGGCAACACAGTGCCGCCTTCCTGGGGCCTAGATGGGACTCAGATGGTCGATGTCTGTAAGCTTCCCTCACACACAGCCATAAGGAAGGGGTACTGTTTCCACGAGGCCCCATTCTTTGCTGGAAGATGATGCAAGAAATACCCCCAGCCCTTGTCTCCTGAGCTGCACGGGCTGCTGGGAGCTCTAGGCCCCGGGCCAGTCCAGAGCTGCGGCCCGTGGCCCCACCAGTGTTTACAGACCCTCCGGCCCCAAGAACTCAGAGTCCAGAGAGGCCCCTGTGGGCAGGGCTGTTCCAAACCCACCAGCTTCCCAGTGCTGACAGGAAGCCCAGCACACAGCAGGTGATGAGTAAATGGAGACAGAAAGGAAGGAGGTGAGGGGGAGCAGGGAGAGAAGGGAAAAAGGGAGGCCCTGGCCCCGTTTCCCACTCACTGCTCCCTCCAGGGCACCCGCCGTCTGGCCCCTGCTTCTGCCCACGGCCTTCCGTCTGCAGCCACCACGGGGAGGCCAGCTCTTTCCCCACGAAGGAGCTAGCTCCCACCCCCTGCTCCCTGCGGCTGCCAGCAGCCCTCCCATGACGCATGGCTACTCCACCAGGTGAGCGCCGCCAGCCCCACTTCTCCCGGCCCACACAACCTGAGGACCCCCGGCCTGCAGCCTGGCTCTTTGGCTGCTGCACCTGCCTCTGCTCATCCTGAACGGGACAGAGGGGTGGACAGAGGGGCCCACAGCAGACCGAGGGCACAGCACTGCCAAATAGCCCCTGCACCCTTCCCAAGGCTGCTGGCAGCCCGACCCAAGCCTTCCAAGCTGGCCCCCCGAAGCCTCACAGGCCCCCCTGCGAGGGCACCCCCAGGACAGTGAGCTCCGGGCTGCACACCCAAAACACGCGCTCCTCCCTCACAATCTGTGACTTCTCCAGCCAGCACCGACTGAGAGCCAGGGGGTCTCGGAAACTGCGGCCGGAGCCAAGGTGAAGAGCCCTGCAAAAGCCACGTGGGAGCGAGAGGGAAAGGGCGGGGGTGGGGACACAGAGATGACACAGGAGGAGAGAAGCCGCCTGCAGACACATCAGCCAGGAGACTCACCCCAGCCCTCGAAGCAGTCGCGGAAGGAGTCATTTAAGGACTAAGAACCTGACCCTTTGCAACCTCAATTAATGGGTGTTAAAGTGGCAAATATTTGTAAACAGCATCCTTGCAGAAGACTGCCCTTTGGTTTTGCTTAATAATTACTGTTTAGAGAAAGGCACACCTCACACAGACACAGCAGGCAGATCTGCATGTGAATCGGGTTCCTGAGGAAATTCACGTCGTGGAGGAAAGGAAGATCACCAGAGAAAAGAACTGACTTTTTGATTCCCCCAAATTGCCTTAAATTAGCTCCCGTCTCAGGCCGAACGTCCTAAGAGTGGCAGATCCACCTGAGAACCCGTCCTCCTTGTTGGGGTGGGGAGGATGCTGTGGTCCTGCTTGGTCTAGTTCAGTTTGCTTTCCTTTCCTGAGATAGAAGCTCAGCCAGGATGCTCATCCACTCATAAGCTGACTCATCCCAAGGGGAACAAGACAGCCAGTAGTAGGTGAGACAGCTCTGCTGCGTGGAGGCCACGGAAGAGCCACCTGCCACCCACCCACTGAGGCCACTGTTTATCAGGCTTCTGCCGCACGGGGTTCTCTCTCTGCTAAGGACCACAAACAATGTGATCACAGTTGCTTCCCCTCCACTCAACACCCTAAATGATGGGGGGCCTGCTGTCCCCTTTGGCTCCGGGAAGTCCCCCAAGTCCGGGGTGGCCGCTGCAGAGCTGGCCGAAGGCCCACGGACCTCGGGGGCCTGAGAACCTCGGGTCGGGTCCCAGCTGAGGCCTGCAGCCAGCTGTCTGCATTCAGGGCTGGCTTAGAGAGCCGCGGGACCCCGCATTCACAGGCACAGAAAGTCATTGGCAGCCGCGCTCAGCAATGCGGCCGGGCGGCCAGACTTTCTCAGCAGCAGACAATGCTCCCTCGACACCGCGCGCCTACTAAGAGGCACAGCATCTCATTAAACAAACCGGGTACGGATTGGGTGGCTCTGGCTTCTTTAGAGATGTAAGGCTTTTTGCAACGGAAGGAGCGCTGGCAGCTTAAACCCTAATCCTTCACGCGGCCCACAAGTAGCCGTAAACCTGGAGAGAAATTAGAACACGTTTCAGTGGAATGACAGCCAAGAGAGCTGGGCCTTATTCTTATTCCCTCCACTTTGTCCCCGCTTTTGTTTTTCTTTTTAACCCACTTTTAATGTCTCCTGTGCTCATGTGTTTTTATCCCCTTATAAGCCACCTGAAATCCAGAACAGAGAAGGAAAGAACAAAACACCTGCAATGAAATGAGTTGAGATGAGATGAGATGGGATGAGACGAATGATCAGCTGTCAGACTGTCCCCTGAGGAGGGAAATCAGGGCCCCAGTGTGACGACCCTGCACGTGTCCCTCCGGGGCACGTCCCGGCAGGGCCAGGTGAGAACAGGCTCCCGCAGAAGCAGCAACACCAGGGATTTTTTTTTAATTGAAGTAAAGTTGATTTACAAGGTTGTGTTAGCTTCTGGTGCACAGCAAAGTGATTCAGTTATACATACACACATTATTTTCCATATTACAATCTACTGAATATAATTCCCTGTGCTATACAGTAGGACTTTGTTGTTTATCTATTATATATATAAAAGTTTGTATCCACGAATCCCAGACTCCTAATTTATCCTTCCCCCTTAATTCCCCCCACCATAACCATAAGTTTCTTTTCTATGTCTGTGAGTCTCTCTCTGTTTTGCTAGTAAATTCATTTGTATCATATTTTAGATTCCACCCATAAGTGGTATCATTGGATGGACCTAGAGGTTATCATACTAAGAGAAGTAAGTCAGAAGGAGAAAGCCACGTTAGGGATTTTAAAGGGTTTCCAGTTTCTGGCCCCAAGAGAAGGGTTTCTGTTATGTCAAAGGACCAGCAGCATCAAAATTTCCTGGGTTGCTGAAAACACACGCGCAAAACTAAAATTCCCATTTCTGGGCTCCAGCGGGTCAACGTCTGTGGGTGGCCAGAGCCAAGGATCTGTGCTCTTACCAGGTGACTCCTCGCTCAGGACGTGAGCACCGCTGCCCTGAAAATGTCCAGCCCCCAACCAGCGCCCACGTGGCAAGTCCGGGCCCTCCCGTCGTCCAGCAGCGGCTCCCTCGTGCACCCCTGCCAGGCCTGCCCTCCCTCTCCGACACCCAGTCCCCCTCAAAGCCACAGCCACGCGGTGCCCTCCTTGCTGACCCCAGCCTGAAGCCCCCCTCCCCACCCTCCCCCTCCCTGTATGACTCCCATCCTGGCCACAGGGACACCGCGGGGGCCTGACTGGCTCCCCCAAGCCTGCTGGTGCCTCCCGCAGCTTCATGCTGCCCTTCACTGAGCCTCAGACAGGGTACATGGCAAGCAAATGTTTACCGAGCAAACAGATGGAGCTGTATTACTTCCCTCCAGGAACTCACTCGCCTCAAACACAGAGCTCATGACAAAACACTAGATTATAGTTTGGGAACCGTGTGCCTTTCCATGTCTCTAAGCCTGGCCCCCGTGCCAGTTCCCCTTCCTTTCTCCTTGATCAAACATGACTCAAGTTTCAGCCTCAGTTTCAATGCTGCCTCCTCTAGGAAGCCTTCTTTGATATTCTATTATTCATTCAACAAACACTTCCTAAGTGTCAATCTGGCTCAGGCACTTTACTGGGCTGAGAACAAGGAAAAGAGGTAATTCTTGCCAGGACCCTGCAGAGGCAAGTAAGAACCACAGTGATTCGAGGTCCCAGCCGCTCTCGGTGCCTCTGCCAGAGCCCTTTTCTCAGTCCCCCAGTTTCACTCCTACATCTTTATAACTACATTTCAGACGCACACGCCCTCTAACAGACAATGAGTGAGAATGAGTCTTAGTCATTGGCTTGGAAACTTATAAGCAAAAGTTGATCCAGAAAGTTTTGTTGAAAGAAACCAGGCCCACAGCAGGGGACTGTAGGTAAGGCTAAAAAATGAACACTAACACCATTAAAACCATAATAAGATACCACTACCCTCCGTTAGAATGGCCAAAATCCAGACCACGGACGAGAGCAAATGCTCTGAGGATGTGGAGCTACAGGAACTCCCACACGTCATTGGTGGAGATGCAAATGGAACGGCCACTTTGGAAGGCAGTTTGGTGGCTTCTTATAAATCTAAACACACCATGTGGGGATCCAGCAATCATGCTCTTTAGTGCTGACTCGGGGGAGCTGGAGACTTAAATCCACACAAAAACCTGCACATGGGTATTTATAGCAGTTTTACTCATAACTGCTAAATCCATCTTGCTTGGATTTGGCAGCTATGAACCAAGAAACCAAGCAATCAAGATGTCCTTCAGCAGGTGAGTGGGTAAATCAACTATGGTGCATCCAGACAATGGAATAGCATTCAGCACTAAAAAGCACTCAAAAGAAATGAGCTATCAAGCCAAAAAAAAAAAAAAAAAAAAACCAGAAGAATCTTATATACATATTCCTAAGGGAACGAAGCAATCTGACAAGGCTGCATATTGAGTGATTCGAAACATACGACATTCTGGAAAAGGCAAAACTACGAATACTGTAAAAGGATCAGTGGTTGCCAGAGGTTAAGGAGAGAGAGGAGAGGGTGAAAGGCGGAACACAGGATGTTTGGGGCAGTGGAGATACTCTGCGTGATACTGGAATGATGGACACTCCATTCTACCCTCATCCAAGCCCACAGAATGCACAACTCCGAGAATGACCCCCAGTGTGAACTATGGGCTTCGGGTGACTGTGAGGCGCAGTGCAACCCACGCCCCACTCTGGTGGGGGTGCTGACAGTGAGGGAGGCTGTGCACGAGTGGGGGCAGGGGGCACACGGGAAATCTCTGTCTTCCTCTCAGTGTGGCTGTGAACCTAAAACCGCTCTTAAAAAATTATCTTCAAAAATGTTTTTAATAAAAGAACACTCATCATGAGGAGTCACTTTTTTTCTTACTGGTGACAAAATTAAAGTCCCTGGTAGTAAATGGGGCTGGTAGCACACACCCTTCCCGGCGCCAGCTGCCTACAGCTAGGGCAGCAGGGCTAAAGCTGGCCTCCCTGGGCCAGACCCTTCACTAACCATAGCACGGGGTCCGTGGCAGGACACGCCAGCTGTCTGAGAGCCGCTGGGGACATCAGGAGACAGGAGCTGCCGAGGGCTGGGGCATGCCGGGAGGGAGGACTGGCCAGCAGCCTCCAAAGATGGTGATGTCCTGGGCAGCATGAGGAACAGGGATTGCCCTGGGATGGACAGGCCCGCAGCCCCACTGCCTGGGGGCAAACACCCCCTTCGGCCTTGTACCAGCTCTGTGACCTCAGGCACATGACTTTGCTTCTCTGTGCCTCGGTTTCGCCATCAGTAAAATGGGCAGGACAATAACCATGCTCTCCATGTTACAAGATTGCCATGCCATCTAAGTGAGGTGACACCACAAGCCGTCCCGGAGCCAGGACACATGGTACTATTACTGCCACTGTCCAGCCTGCACCGAACCCCTTCTGTTTCTTGGTTTGTTTAGTCCTCACCACCCCTTCCAAGGAAGTCTGACTATCCTCAAGCTCAGATGGCTTCCCGAGGCCACCGAGACCAAGGATGCCCACCTCTGAAGCCATCCTGCTGAGCTGCCTTTTGGGTCGGAAGTCACCGTGGAGGGTGTACACCGCCTGCAGTGAGCACCAAGCCTCCTGATCAGCACATCCCTCAGGTGGACGTGACCTGGGGACTGAAGTCCCAGCTGCAGGGCGGGGTGGGGGGGAGTGGGGGAGGGAAAGCTGGCCAGAAAAGCCCCAGGTAATGTAAACGGAAACTCTAATGGACAGCCCTGCACCTGGCGTTTCTGCATTTCCCAAGGCAGCTGAAGGGAGCCTGTGTGGAACTGTGAGCCACAGAGGAAACAGCTTCAGACCTGCGTCCGTAGTCATCTGGACAGCTGGGCTAGACCTGAAGCCTCTGCACATCCCAGCTTGGAAATTCCATGACGGAGTTGATTTAAGGCCACCCCTCAGGTGACCTGGAAAACACCTGGGAGTCGCCCCTGACCTGGGTTCTAAGCCAGACCCCTTCTGACAGGCCCTGAGAGCCACAGCCTACATGCCCGCCGGGGGATGCTGTCTGGCTCCAGGTAGGAGGGAACAGTGCTCTGTCCCCCATGGGCTCCTGGGGGATTCAAGGGAGATCCCCAGGCCACTTGTCCAGGTTGCAGGCAAACTCTCCCCTGCACCCCAAGATCATGTTTTCAGGAACCCTAAGCGTCTGGCCCTCTCTGATGCCAAAAATGTAGGCAGCATACCCCAAAGACACAGGCATAGCAAAGGAAGTGGTGCTCAAAGCACTATGTAACCAGCTCAAGGTCACAGGTAACTGGAAGAAGCAGGACTCAGAGGCAGGCCTGCATCCAAGGCTCCTGCACTTTCCCTGAGCCAGCCAGGGCAGGAACCGCAGCCACTACGGGTTAGGGAAACCGGCGCCCTGGGGAGGGGAAGCCCCGGGCACCAGAAGACAAGGCCCCTGGCTTTGAATGACCATAAGTTGTGGGGCAGCAGGGCAACTGTGTGCAAACGACCAGAGCCAAATCCCCGCATCAGCAGGGCTGGCCCAGCTGCGCCAGACAGACAGACAGGCACGTGCCGAGTGGTCAGGGGCGTGTGGAAGCTGAAGGAGCCCCAGCAGCTGTGCGGTGGGAGGGGGCACGCAGCCAGCCAGCTGGCACCCGCCTGTAAGTGCTGATACCCACCCGAGGTGGCTGCAGAGGACACGGAAGTTCAGGCAGCAGGCCTCGCCCACGGCCCAGACCAGGGCCCAGAACGCAGCTGCGGGGAGAAGGTGGCCGGGAGGCCTTCCAGCCCCATCAGAGATTTTCATCTGAAGTGAGAGTTGGGCGGAGAGCACCCTTCAGAGACCCTGAAACTGCCAGCCGAGCGGGGTCTGCACCTCAAGGGTCCTGTGCGTGTCCCTGCAGGGGAGCAAGTACGGGGCAGGGGCAGTTTGGGGGAAGCTCCGGCCCCCAGTTCTGGTGGACTAGGCAGCCGTGCCCAGGTCTGTGTCCAGCTCCCCACAGCCTGAGCTCCGCTGACCCCCAGTCCCCCAGAAAGGTAGAGCCACCTTTGTTTGACTTGTCTATTTACCACTTGCCCAAAATGCATTCCTGCCCATCAGGTGGTCCCATTCAAGAGGCCCCTCAGACTTGAACTGCAAACCCTCCTGTCCACCGGAACCCTTCCTGAGAGGAGGCGCTTCTGTGAATGATCGTGACATTGACAGCTATTCCCCAGGAACCAAATGTTTGAGCGCAAAACGGCAAATCAGGCCAGATGTTGGCTGAGGGGCTTCACAGTTGCTAAGAAGCAAACTCCGAGTCAACGCACAGCTGAGCTGGGGCAGCCGGGCCGCCGGCCGCCTCTTCCAGCCTCTCTCCCTGAACTGCGGGCCCTTCGGCCTCCCACCCCACGGTGAGTGCCTGTCTTCTCACCCAGAACACTGTCCCTGCACTCTGGGTCCCTCGTCACCCTGTGGATTCAGGGGGCACAGCTCCCGAATGAGGTGACACCAGCTGGGCGGGCAGCCTCGAACTTTTGCTGTGATGCCGCCGCCTACGTCGTCAGGCAGACTCCGGGGAGCTGCACCCACAGCGGAGATGGGCCAGGCGACGGGAGAGCAAGAACTGAACCAGAACTGGGTGGGTCATTTTCATCGTCCCGCAGATCTGTAGCAAGGACCCGGACAGCTAAAGGGGCATCCCAGGCCCCGAGCCGGCTCCCCTCCCCCTCGGCCCCCGCCCTCCTTCAGCCCCCTCCCACCTCTTCCGGAAACTGAGACAGTGAGTCAGGTCAGAGCAGTCCCCGTTCTGCCATCTCCAGAGGAAAAAAGAGTTAGTTGCCAAATATTCAGAATGGGTAATTGCTACCTGAATTAATGAGGGCAAACAGCCAGCAAGAAAACAGCGGTTTACTATTCCTAGGAGCTCGCCTCTCCAACTCGGAGTTCCAGGCTCTGCGGGGACAGACTGGCTCGGAGGAGACACGGCTCCCGCTGGCCACCCCTGCACCTGGGTCAGTTCAAATGCTTCTGTGGCTGAGTCACACCTGTCTCCCTCACACACGCCATACACCCACATTGCACACCAGCAACAACCAAGGGTTTTGAGGAGACTGATCACATCACAACTCTCACCCAAGGCTTTCAACAAGTTGCCCAAGGTGCATCAGCTCTGACCAGGGGGCAGAGAGACCAAACTGAGGGTCCTGCGGGCACAGGAAGGGAGGAGACAGCAAGTTAAGACGGCCACCCAGAGAACACAGGCTCCTTGGAAGGCTGGAGGAGCCACAGCCCCAGTGCCCACCCCCAGGCACAGACTCCAGAGTCACACCCAGCAACCCTGGGGAGCCGGCTGAGCCCCATCTCCAATTGCTGTGTGACATCGGACAGGTGACTCCCCCTCTCTGGGCCTAAGCGTCTGCCTGTGTAGAAACAGAGTGAACAGTTCTGAGGTGCTGCCCTCCAGGAAGGCTTCAGTTCCAGTTTGGGGTCCTCAGTTGCCCCTGCCTTTCAGCCCCTCCCCCAACCCCTGCCCAAGCACTTACCATATGACTTCCCCTGAGCACAGTGGCAAGTGACTTCCTCTGGGGCGGCCACGGCTCTCTGGAAGCATCCTGATGTCACAGGCAGCTTGGGCCAGAGCCATCCAGCCACTGACACTGATGTCAAATCCTCACAGGGATCCCGGGCTGCATCTGGATGGACTGCCCACCCAAGTGAAGCCACTATGGAAATTAAGCCTTGTCTACCCGACACAGACAATTCCTCCTTCACTTCTTTATCTAATGGCACATGGTAAACAGCTCTCGCAGCTGTACATGGAGAGCTGTCTTTCTAACAGCCAAACAATATTTCTACCGAATGGCCATATCACAAAAGATCTACCTGACCTCCTACTGAGGTTATCTCATTTCAAGTATTTCCAATCTTGAGCTTTTACAAACATGGCTTATATGTGCTCATTTCAAATAAATAAGAGGTTCTGTGTGTGTGGGTATCTATATCTATCTTTAAAGGTTCATATGTGCCTAAGTCTGGAACCCACTCACCAAGTTTACTTTGGTGACCTCTAAGGGATAGGATTAGGGAAGAAAACTCAAATTTCTGTAAGCAAGTGTCACTTTTTAATTTTTCAAAAAAGAAATCAGTAAAGAGGGAAAGAAACAAAACACAGTCACTCTTCAACCTCTTTAGTAGGCACAGATCTGGCAAGAGCAGAGGCTGGTGAACCCAGAGCAAGGGGAGGAAGGTGGTGTGTCCAGGTGGGAGGGCCAGCACCCACTGCCTTGCTCCTTGAGGTCGGCTTTCCCCAGGACGGAGAGGAGAGGACCAGGTTCAAATTCTGGGGACAGGACTTCAGTCTCCTCGGGTGTCAAATGGGAAGCACTGGGGTACCCGGTAGCCAGGCTGCCGAGAGGTCACATGAAGTACACTGAGAACAGAGAGGCGCCACCAGGTCCTGCCCTGCTGACTTCCTTCCTCTATGACTTTCAGAGAAAAAGAAAGACTGAATTGACGGCCACCCCTCAAATCCTCACTCCTCCCCAGCCTCCTCCATGACTGGACCCAGTTGCTGTTGGGGGACCAGCAAGGGGGTGGCTGGCAGTTCACCCCTTGTCTTTCCTCCCAGAGAGGGAGCTTTGACAGCAGTGAGGCTTCGGGCACACATGTGAAGCCAACTTGAGCACATGTAGAAATTCCCAGACGATTCATGATTGCAACAACCCTCTCTGTCATCAGTAATACGAGAAGGAACCTACTGGCCAATGGTTTTAAAGCTTTTTTTTTTTTTCAGGAAAATTCAGTAAGCCCAAGAACACAGAGACACAGCAGCTCCAGGGTGGAACAGAGATGTTTCAGATAGTTGCAAAGGTGTTTATAAAGTTAAACGATTCGCCCCTTCACAGGGACACACCCTGGGTTAGGGGTCAGGTCTCCTGCAAATTCAAGCTCAAAGGGAGACACAGACAGGAGAGCGCAGGGTGCAGCGAGCGGGCCTCACGCAGGGCTGCAGCTGTGGTCACCAAATGCCCGCCCTAAGGATCCATAGTCATCTGTACCCAATCAGGCGGCCAACATCCATGCCAGCTCACCCACGGCTGTGTGACCTTGGGCATCAACAACCTGAGCTAAAAGACTCAGGTTCCTCACCTATAAGAGGCATCTTCTTCCTCATGGGCTGTCGGGAGGCCCTGATGAGATAAATCCCAGGGGCTGAGAACTGGACTGATGCCCGTAGTGGCTGACATCACCGCATGCCCCCAGGTCTCAGACGGAGGACTGTGAGCGCAGGTCTGCGAAATCCAGTGAAGACCACGACAACCAGGGCTTGTGTGTCTTAAGGCCTTTAGCCACCTCCCAGGAGCCAGCCCTGGGTCCCCCACCAGACAGAACCCCCAAGGCTGGGAAGGAAGCTGTCTGGAATCGGCCACCAAAGGATCTGCGTCGACATTTGTGCACCCTTGACCTGCCCCCCTCGCACCCTCCCCGCGGCCCTCACCTGCCCTCCCCCGCCCTCCCCCTGCCCCTCAAGTGCCCCTCGAGGGCGTCCCCCCGGGTTCCCAGCCACCCGGGGAAACAGCTTTGGCTCTCTCCCAGGAGGCACTTAGAACATCTCGAGTGGTCTCTCCAGGGAACATCAAAGACCAGGGCGCTTCCCGTTCATCTTAAACCCGCTGACCTGTGCGCGTCCGGCCGCACCGTGCCTGTCGGGCCTGACCTGGGAGCTCGGCTTTGATCAGCAAGCGAGTCGCTGGCCCCCCAGGCCCCTGGGCCCCAACTGCATCCCACGGGCAGGTGGAGGGAGCTGAGATGAATTCCGCCTGGATTTTGCACCTTCATCCCTGCCCCCCCAGTAAAGAGCTGCAGCGCCACACGCCTCTCCCCATTTCATTACGGGTTAAACATTTTTAATTTTAGAAATGATTGCAAACAGTTGACTAGCACACACTGGCTCCATGTCTCCTAGTTCACGATCCCCCGGTGCACGGGGACAGCAATATTTTTAGGCCCTATTCAAGTTACCCACCCTGGCTGCAGATGAAATATTAATTAAAGGTTATGCTCGCAGCCTTCGGAGAATGATTACTCAAGATAGCAATTATATTTCCCCCCTTTTTGTGTGATAAAACTGCACCTCGCTGTGCAGCAGGAATTAATAATTCTGAGTCCTGTTGTTACAGAGGCAGCTTCAAAGCGGAAGAGAGGGCATGCCCCAGAGGGGAAAACTCAAACGCCTTTAGAGCCACAAAGAAAGTGGGTGACTTCAAAAGAGCAGGATGCCCTGAATATGGGCTGGGATCACTTCTCAAGGTCATTAACAACTCTAGCTGACGGAGAGAGAGCGGCCCTATTACAAAGCACACAGAGAAACAAATTGGAGCAGGACGTGGCGACAGCTCCCACTCTGGGTTGCTCAGCACCGCCCACAGCCTGGCGTGTACCTGGAGCCCATCGGCCAACTCCCCAGGATCCTTCCAAGGGACTCAAAAACGCAGCATGGCCGGTGACCCAAGGGTCAGCAGTTCGGTAGCGTGCCACGCAATCTCCACGTGAGAAGAAAGAGGACAAGTCGACAGCCTGGGAAATGGCAGGAAGTCTGGCTGCCACGTAGTGTGTCTAACTCCCAGGTGCCAGGCAGACTTCAGGGAGACAAGGATCCCCGTCTTCATTTGACAGATAAGAGCCCTGAAGAGCGGAATGATGAGTCAACACAGTAAATGGCAGAATTGGGGTGCAAACCAATGGACACACAATTCTATGAGGGCGGGCTGTATCCGTCTGATTCCTGGCTGTGTCCCCACAGTTGACCTAGCGTGGTGCCTGGCACAGTATAGATATTCAGGAAATTTTACTTATTTGATGAACAAACGATTAAACTCCTGAGTCAGTCATCCATGCTGCGCAGGCAAAACTCAGCAACTTCTCAACAAAGTCAACTTAAAAAAATAATAATAATTGTGACTTTAAATGAGTCTCAGCATTCAGGGAACTGGGAAGGTGAGGGTACTAATGTCTTGATAAGAGGCACTAATCACCACCACCCCCACCCCAACGCATGGCCCAATTCTTCCCCCCGGAGGCACAATCAAATATTTTTCATAAGACAGAATATGAGTGCAGGAAATTAGTGGTCTATGGTATGAAACAATTATGGTTTGCTTTGTTCTGCAACAATGGGAAAATCAGAGATTTCTTCATGAAACTCCCTTGGAGAAACCTTCAATGATGGAGTCAGACCACACCCTCACCCTGAGGGGTGGTTCCCACCACCCTACACCCTTGAAGTAACTCTGGGGCAAAGGAGAAAAGCCTCAAGGCCTCATCTCAGAGGACAAGGCTGCAGATTGCAAGATAATAGATGTTGGTGGCCTTGACTGTGTTGTCTCCAGATCGTAGCCTGGAGCCAGGGGCCCAACAGGCAAAGGAGAATTTGCTCCTCCTGCGGGAAGAGCCACTGGTGGGGGCAACAAAGCTGCCCCAGGGCCACTGGGGTGGGTGAGGCCTTGCCCCTTGAGCAGAGGAAGGGTTCCCAAGAGCTGTGTGAGTGGAGAGAAGTCGGGGGGTGGGGGGACTCCCAGCGGGGTGGTGGGGCAGACTGTGGTGGGTGCATTCTTCAGGTCCAAGGATTCTTCTGGAAACTGTAGCACCTCTGTGTACACGAGGAGCTGGGGCAGCCCTGTGTGATCTGAAAGCCATTGGGGTCGGGAGCGGGAGTGGGCAGGAGAGGGGACAGGAAGAGGCTGTGGGGAGGCACTCAGGGAACTCGCTGGTTCTCAGAGCAGAGGGAGAGTGCTGGGTGCACTGTGTTCCCAAAAGCAGGCAGGCAGAGCAACAGAAGCCCAGCCACCGGCCAGTGGCCAGAGGGAGGGACACTTGTTTCCTGGGTGCCCGGTATGTGTGGCCCTGCACTCGGTGCTGGATACAATGTCTAATAATGCAGACACATGAACAGACAAGGTCACACAGCCGGATGCAAGAATCAGGGCCCAGAGCCAAGCTGGCGAATCCGGACGGAGCCCGGTGCTGCACTGTTCTCCTCGGACTCTCAGCGCTAGGCGGAGGGCCTGTGGTCCTGAGATACCTCCCAGCCCCCAGGGCCTGCGAACCTTCTTACCAGACAGCCCTCTGGGATGAGGGCACCCTGGCAGGAAGCACAGGTCACAGCAAGGCCAGGGGCGCTGGGGGAGGGAGGGGCCGAGGGAAGGTCTCACCACCTCTGGAAAAGAGACCCAAGCCGCCTGCTCCTTCTGCTACCAAATGGGTCACAGATACTCCCCCTCCTTGGGCAGAGAGAGAGGTCCCGGAGCTCAGAGGCTTCCAAGCTGCCAGCCTTCTCCTGCCCTGCCCCTCTAAATCCTTCCCTGCTCAGCAGGGCTTGGAGAAAAGGCACAGCGGCAGGAGACAGGACGGAAGAGGGGTGGCCGGCGGTCAGAGTCCCACAGGAAGCTGGGCCCTGGGCAGAGCAGCCTGGGAACTCGTTCCCGAGGAACTCTGTTCAGGAACTCCTCGGGAAGCCCCAGGACCCCCACCAGCCTCCTGACCGGGCTACCTCTGGGGCTGGGGGCAGCAAGGGAGCTCAGGACAGACAGGAGAGAGACTGGAAGGCCGCACCGTCAGACCCGGGGGGCTGAACCAGGCGGGCTTCCCAGCCAGGGACTGACTCCACCACTGGAGGGACCGGAGGAGCCACATTCATGCGAAGGAAGAGGAAGCGGGAATGTTCCAAGATCCTCCTTTCCTCTTACAGAAAATTCAGGCATTTTCCAGGAATGCTGAAGAAGTTGATGAAGTTGCTTTGCACATCACCGCTGAGATCAGAGACACTGCCCCCATCACAGATTCCACCGGTGATGGCAGCCCTGTTCCGAGGGCAGGGAGCAGATGCCCCAGGCAGGAGCCCAGAGAAACTGGGGCCAGGGCCACCCCTGGACTCAGGAGCCAGTGCTCACCTGGGCTTTTTGTAGGAAAAAGCCTTTCATTAGTCTGTTCCAGCTTCTCCTTCCACCTGAGGCCTCACCCAGCATGGGGATGGGACTGCCCAGGACAGCAGGACCCAGGAAGCATACCTGATATGTGAGCACCTGGCCGCTCAGGGCCTAAGGGCCAGAAGCTCGCGCCCCTCCAGCTGGGAGGAGGAACGTGGTCCTGCCAGGATGGGCTCCCTGAGTGTGTGCAGCCCAGCCTGGTCATGGCTAGGTGGGGATGCAGTAGCTGGAGGGAGGGGGTTCTGCCAAAGGCAGGGCTCAGAGGAGAAGACCAGCATCACATTCGTGTTCACTCCCTAGCACGCACTTACCAGATGCCTCCCTATAAGCAATCATAAAATGGAAGCGGTCTCTACCCACGGGAGCTCCTGGCGGAGGAGAGAGACGTGAATATATGACCCGAGCAGAGGGATGCAGGTAGGTGAAGGCCAGCCCAGGGTCGCGCAGGGACACAGCCCGGGGGAAGGGGACACGCAGGGGGACAGAGAGGGAGTGCGGGCCGGGGTGCAGAGGAGAGAAAGGGAGAGCAGGTGCACGTCCCGCAGGCCCCGGGGCTCGGCTACACAGATGCCTGTCTAGAGCCTGGATTGAGGAAGTTGGGGTCAGAGCTCCAGACTGGAGTCCTTGCTGAATTCCCCTTCCAGACATGAGAGGCCAAGAGGAACACACACACTGGACACCACCTGCAGCTCTTCCTGCTCAGTGGGAGAAGCCGGTCGTCCTGCATCTGGCTGCGCGCGGCAGGTTCCCCTTGGGGGAGAGCACGCGCAGATTCAGAGAGGAGGGCTGGGGACCTCCGGGAGGAGCTTGGGTAGGCCCCGCCTACAGCCCACGGCCACGCCCACCGCCCTCGCCGCCTCCGGCCGCAGGGCTCCTCCTCCCTGCCTAACTTGCCCACCTCCTGCGGGACAGCTTGCGTTTCTGCCGGTCCCGCTCCAGCTCCCACTTGCTATTCCTGTCTCCCAGCATCACCTGATCTGTCAAAATCACCTCTTTCTGGTGAAGTCCGTTTCATTGCTTTTTCTGATGAATCCTTTCATTATTCCTGAGCCCTGATAATCTTTCCCTCCTTTACACCCCCCCCCAGGCCCCACCCCACTCTCGCAATGTCTGCAAACATCTAATCCAGCAGGTCAGACTCTATGAGCTTCAAGCTTCAGGCAGACCCTGTGCCCGGCCCACTGCGGGCACTGGGGGTTCTTGGAAACCATTTATGGTGGGATGAGAGGCGACTTGCTTCCCTTCTGTTTCACATCACACCTTCCCCCTTAAGATTCTCATGAACCAGGACGGGAAACACCGCTCCCCTACCCCACCCCACCCGCCCCATCCTGCCTGTGGGAATAAAGTTTCCTCCCACCCTGACCTGAGTTCTCCATCTATAGGACCCACTGGGTGCTCCTCTGAACAGCCAGGCTTCCTTCCCAACTGCAATCCTGAAGGGCAATTCAGCTCTCCCGTCGTGAACCTATTGTGTGCTGAGCATTAGGCGAGGAACCAGGAAAGCCGTAACACCCTGCTGGTCCTGGGCAGGGGTGCTCAGCAAGGTGGGAAGAGTGCGGACCGTGGGGACAGGGAGACCCAGCTTCAAACTCCAGCCCTGCCTCAGGCTGTGATGGTAATCTTGGGAAAGGTGTCCAACTTCCTGGAGCCTCTGTTTCCTCAGCTGTAAACTAGGGACAATGATAGCTATCTTGCAGGCTTGTCATAAAGATTGAAGGAAAGTGTGGCACATGGTGGGTTCACAACAAACATGAATTATTATTGGACACCCAGGTCACTGGGGAATAAGAGCACAAGCTCTGGACCCAAATTACCTGTTCAAACCTTGGCTGTGTGACCTGGGACAAGTTTCCTCACCTTTCCGTGCCTTAGTTTTCTCATCTATAGAATGGGGATAATATGCTTAACAGTTTCAGAGTTTCTGTTTGGGGAGGGATGATGAAAAATTTGGAGAAATAGATAGCAGTAATAGATGCACAACATTGCAAATATAATTTGTGTCACTGAATTGCATACTTAAAATGGAAATTTTTATGTTATGTATGTTTTATCACAATTTTACAAAGTTAATGCAATATACCAAGAAGCAATGAATTGTATGCTTTTAATGAGTGCATTGTATGATACGTGAATTATATCTCAATAAAACTGTTTTTTTTAATAAATGGAGAAAGATAATAATACCTACCTAAGAGGGTTATTGGAGGGGACTAAATGAGCCCATACAGTGCTTGGAAAAGCTTAAAACTGTGTCCAGCACCGTGTCCAGTGTTGTATGTAAATATACCTTATCCATCATTTCATTTAAAATTCATAAGACCCCTACAAGGTTAAGAAGTACTTTTACTCATTGTATGGGTAGAAAAATTGACAATCAAAGAACTTATATCAGTTTTGCATGTAAGTTGCAAAGCCAAGATTCAAACCCCAGGTGTGTCTGACATCAAAACCCATCACCATAGACTTGAGAACTGTGCTGAGAAGACTTCTGACTGAGTCTGAGCGAGCAGCAAGCTGAATGGTACCCAGGTTGCAAGCACTGTGCCCCACAGTGGCAGTAGGCAGACAGCAGTTTACGCCATGCGGATGGAGGACAAGTAAGCCTGCAGGTAAACAGGTGAGTGCCCTGGGTCCTTGGGGGCCATGTGATAGCAACTTGGCTATCCTGACAGGACTCGGAGATTTGGTCAAACATTATTCTAGATGTTTCAGTGAAAGTGGGGTGGGTTTTTTTGGATGAAATTAATATTTAAATCAGCAGATCAGAGGAAAGCAATTAGTCTCCATAATGTGGGAATGTGGGTGGGCCTCGTCCAATCAGTTGAGGGCCTTGACAGAAAAAATCTGATCTTCCCTGAAAAAGAGAGAATTCTGCCTGCAAATGGCCTTTGGACTTGAGCTGTGACATCAATTATTTCTGGATCTCCAGCCTGCCAGGCTACCCTGTAGATTTTGGACTTGCCAGCCTCCACAATCTCATAAGCCAATTCCTCAAAATAAACACGTCTCTCCATAGATAGATAGTCCATAGGTAGGTAGATATGATATAGATACAGATACAGACACATATATATAGTTACAGAAACCTACTAATGATTTGTCTCCAGAGAACCCTGACTAACACAGGCTACAACTTCCCTGGTCCATTTGTGACCAGAATGACCCAATCACTATTGCCATGTGCCCCATCATGGCCAATGTACCTGAGATATGCCCTTGACCATATCTCAGTAAAAAGAGCTGGAAACCCTGTCACCTTCCCAAGGAAAGAGAAGCACAACTGGGTTTGGGGATCTGGGAAAGTCTGGGTTTTCTGGGGCTTTTTTCATTTTCTTTTAGGATCCTTTTTTATTATTACTCAAACCACTCAGAAATGTCTGAACTTTCCACTTCTAAGTTGGCTGTAAGTCACCTGACATGGGCGTTGCTAGGTGAGAATTAAAGATCTCAAGTTTGAGACACCATCCTGCTGGGATACAAGAGGAAAGGTTCCCATGGGAATGCTGCCCCATAAGTGATTAGACTCCCAGCTACTGAGTGTGGAGCTTGGTCCCCTAGAGATAGCACCCACATGGCACCAGACACCTCTAGAGGCTTCTCCTCTGATACCTGTGGCTGCAACCATTCTTCACAGCTCTGGGCTCAGGAGCGGAAACCTGGCCCTAGGCTGCTTGGTAGAGCAGGAGATGCTGGGCTCCAAGAAAGAGACTGACAGCTCTCAGAGGCTCAGGTAGGGGGTGGGTGAGAGGGGACCATCTTCCACATGGATCTTGAGCTCTGCTTCACCTGCCTGAAGCTGAGTTCACATCTAACCCCTAAGGACCTGGTCAAGCCACAGAGGTCACACTGCCAGGTCTAAGAGGCAGGACTCAGCCAGCAGCCAGAAGACAGAGCAGTGGGTCCAAAGCCAGAGGGTCTCCTGGTTAATTCACTTAGTTCTCAGAACAACTGCAGGACGTGAGTGCAGCAGACTCCAGGTGCAGAGGGGCTGAAGCAACTGGGAGGCCAGTGGGACCAAACCAGAGGGCAGCATGGTGGGGGAGATGGGCATGCGCAGATGGAAGTGGGGTGCGAAGGTGCCCAGCCAGGGGCCGACCCCACAAGGCAGCAAGGGTTGTCCTGGGTCAGGGCACCTCTCAGGAGCCAGAACAGCTCATTTCAAACCAAGACAAGGCAGACTAGCTCAAGACAGCACGTCTACAAATTTTAAACCAACCCCAAATCTGGGAAGGGTTTGCAACTAAATCCGAAGATGACACATTTGCTTTGCAGTGAGAAAAATGAGGTTTGAAAGCAAATCTTGAACTGAGGGTATGATTCTAAAGGAGGACTGACAGGAGTTGGAGGGCCCCTCCACCTGCCTGGCCTCCCCAGGTCACCCACAGCACGGTCGCCTCCCCAGGATTCCAGCCAGCCCAGGTGGAGGGCACATCTGACCTTCGGAGGCTGTTGGCTCTCCTGCGGGCTGACCGCGGGAGTGCGGGGCCCAGAGGACCGCAGCGTGCTCCCGAGGAGAGGAAGTGAGCTCGCCCACTTCTGCTCCCTGCTCTCTGCCCGTGGCAGAACTTCCCAGGGGAGCAGGCTTTTCACCCACATGGGGGCTGGGGAACCTCACTTTCCCCAATAAAGCTCTGCATATTGGAAAGATGCCAGGCACGATGTAACCAGGGGCCGCCTCAACAGCACAGCACCCAACACCACCATCCGTCCTGTTCCCTGTGTCCCCAACTCATTATCTCCCTCCAGGCGTCCTCCAGCAGCCTCCTACCTGGACTGCAGTGACAAAGGGCACCAAAGCTGCCAGCTCTCCCTGGGAGGGCCCTACTGTGAGTGCCCAGGGCAATGGTGTAAAACCCCCAAAGGCAGTGTGATGCCTTTGGGGGCTCTAAGAAGCACCTCCTTTTCTAGGCATAGTCTTCAGGGGACCAGGATGGAGGCTTACTGATCTACTGACTCAAGCTGCTCTGGGAGACGATGCTGGAAAACACACCAGCCACCACCACGCAGGCCACTGGGCCACACACTGTAATCCATTTCCAGAACCCACACAGAAGCTAGAAGAAGGCTGTCAGGCCAGTTGGGGACGGTAGAAATCTTAACTAAAAGAGACTCACCTAATAACATCAGTGCCCTGGGAGTGCAGAGGGGGAATGGCCCCGAGGACTGCAGTCAGAAGGTGGTGAGTGCCCGGAGCAGGCGTTGTTTAATGAATATTTGAATATTTATGACCTATTTAAACATCTACAAGCCAAGAAGGCTCAGTAAGGATGAGCCAAAGAAGCACAGTGGTATCACGGTGCCCTAGAGAAAGATGCCTGCCTTGTGCTGTTTAAAAGTGACCCAGCGGCAGCGTTCTTCTCCCAGCTCCTCCCTACCCCCCCCCCCCCCCCCCCCGTCACAGGTCTTGTGATATATAACAGCCTTTCCCGAGTCCTAAATATCTTCTCAGGGCTTTCTGGCTTCCTGGTAGGATTTGGAGAGAGTTGTCACATTGTGCTTCTCAAGGTTGCAACTTTGTAATCTTGTACTGTTAAAATCTAGCACTTGATAAACGAGCAATGACTGCACATTTGCAATGAATCTCCATGTTTTGGAGAGTTCCAGCTTGTACATGGAAGCTGGTTCTTATAAATATTGGTTAATTAGCTGTACTATAGTTTGATTTATTGAAGTAAATAGTTGCTCTCCGTCTATGTGGTGGTTAACAGTTTGTGAAACGGTTTTTACATACATTAGCCAGTGGCTGGAACGTAATCAGTGCTGACTAAAAGCTTATGGAACTGAATTGAGGTATCTAATTTGATTTTCAAAAGGGCCTATGAGGGGTCAGATATTTGTTGGAGGGAGAGGCTGCCTTTTTCAAATGTGATCACTACAAATGTTGTACAATGTCAAGTTAGCCTCCTGCCCATTTCAGAGCCCCACCCACACACACACTCTCTCTAGAGGTAACATCATCCTGGTTCCTATGGATCTGTCCAGAAATTTCCCATCTACACAAATACATACAAATACCTTTCTGCAAAGAATGGATGTGTATCTTTGCCATGAGTGTTTATCTTTTTGTTTAACTGTAATAACATCTTGGCATGCTTTCATATAAAATGTATCTTATGCATTTCAACAGCCGTGTAGTATTCCCTCTTATGGACATGACATCAATTACTGACCAAGCTCCTCATTTATCACCTTTACAAATCTTGCCGTAATGAGCAAGCCTGTTCCCATGCCTTCACTTGCATCACCAGAGTCTATCTGAAGAATAAATTTTTCTAGAATTAGAATTAGAGGCCTCAAAATATGTGGTGTTGATAGCTGATGTGAAATTCCCACCAAGCAAAGTGAAATTGGGACCAGTTTACACTGCCACCAACTGGGTGTGGGAACCCTCTTTCTTCACGCAGCTCAACACTGCAGTGACCAAACTGCCACTCCACTTGGTGAAAAATGGCGTCTCCGCCGATTGGCAGTTATGAATCAGGGAAGCTGAGCACCTTTTCATGTATTCCCAAGTTGTTGGGTTTTCGTTTTGTGAAAGTGGGACGAAGGCTCAGAGAAGATGTACAGCAAAATTTTCAAATGATTTCTCTCGGGAACTGGGGAGCAGCCACCCCTGCCTGATGTCAGCTCCAAGGTAATAACTCATAAGAATCCAAACGGACCAGCCAACAAACACCCCCAATTTTATGCTCAGGCCAAAACTATTTCTGCCAAATTTATCTGCAAACTCAGCTGCCAAATGGAGGAGAAATTGAGTTGACTTGTTTGGTGACCGGATGTAACGCTTTACGGCTCCGAGTTTCCAGGGCCCGATCACCCAAGTGTCTGTTAGCCTTTATTAAAACTCTCCCGCTGTCATGTGCAGAAGGAGCCAGCGGGGTGCCCTGACGTGCCTTTGGAACCACTGTGTCTGTTCATCCCAACTGAGCAAAGTTTGTCTCCTTTTTATTTTTCCCGTTTCCCATATTAACATCGTCTTTAATTTCCTCTCTGTGTAGGTGAGATATGCATGTGGTTCACAACTAGAGACAACAGACCCAGGTGAACACTGAGAGATCATCTACCTCTCCCCCTTCCCTCTTTAGCTTCTCATCCCTTTAGTGTTAATAGTTTTTGTCATTAAAATAACAGGAGCTTTTCTTCACTTCATTTGAAATTTCCCAAATTTCAAAATGTATAATAGTGCATCGGCTTTTTCAAATGCTTTTGGAGGCCTCTGACCCCCTTGCCCTCACCCAGAAGTCGCCCTCGTCCTCCCTTCTGAGAGTCCCTGGACCGTAGCTCTCCAAGGCCCTGCCCAGAACTAAGACCACAGGGTAAACGTGAGAGGGAGCCAGAGTTCAGCTGCTATTAAAAAAAAAAAAAAAAAAAAATCTTTTAAGTATCAAAGTTTCCCAGCAAGGAAATTGCCGTTTGGTGAGTGAGTGTCTCCTCCCTGGAGCTTCAGGGAGATGCATTCAGGGACACTGCAGAGATTTCTGCACTTGTCCAGAGGAAGGAGCGTTTCTTCTACTTTCAAAATTCCATGTTGAAATTCATTCATCTGTTTAATCAGTAAACATATATGAAGCCTCCTGTGTCCTTAGCAAAGTGATGGGAGTCACTTACGCAAAGCTGAAGCGTAAATCATACCTGCGTTCAGGGAGCTGATGGTCCGACAGACATACATCCAAGTCCAGGACTGTCAGACACAGTGGTGCCGGTTTTGCAACGCACAGATTTCCCAACTTCATGGATGCCCTGAGTCAGACAGATAACTAGTTAGCAGACAGACAGACAGACACATAGGAAAGACTATCATTAGATGCCGAGTGTCAGTGGGAGGGGGTGGGTGGGAAGCAGAAGGTAACAGGAATAGATTTGGAGAAGAGGGTTCCTGGCTGAATCCTGAGCCTCTCCTCACCCACAGGCCCCCGCTTATCAGGCGCCACAAAGGTGAGATGGACGTGCTCTCAGAAGGAAGGGGCGCCACCGGGATCTGGGGAGGAATCAGGGGACCTGGGCTCTGTTCGGGGCTCTGCCTCTGCCTGACTCAGCCTTGGGCAGCCAGGCGGCCTTCCTTCCAGAGTCTTCTCCATCTGAACAACAAGCTACCTGATTCCCACTCCCGCTTTGTGGAGCCATCAGCCATGTGCACAGGGCTCTAAAGCCCCATAAAAATCCATCCTCAGCTGGTGACCCAAGACCCAGACTCTGCTGAAAGAGGAAAAAGGCAGTAATTCCACGAGTCTCTCCAAAGAGAAGTGGCATCTCTAGGAGGAACCCAGAGGCAGAAGGGGAGGAACCCCAAACCTCTGCAGGGCCCACTGTCCTCCAGGCTGGTCCCTCGCTGAGAGTTTATCCCAAGCTGCAGAGGAAGGGTGAGGGCGGAAAACAAAGGGAACCACACGGGGTGGCATCTAATCTGGGCCAGGCCCGTGCTGGCCACTCAATATCCATCGTTCTACTGTGTAAATTTAAAATCATTACTATGGTCCCAACTGTGTGCCCCAAAACTCATTTGTTGAAGTCCTAACTCCTGGTACCTCAGAGTGAGACTGTATTTGGAGACAGAGCCTTTAAAGAGGTGAAGTAGTTAAAATGAGGTCACCCGGGTGGGCCCTAATCCCACATGACTGGTGTCCTTATAAGAAGAGGAGATGAGGCCACAGACACGCATGGCCCATGTGAGGATCCAGGGAGAAGACAGCTGTCTGTCTAGAGGACAAGGAGAAAGGTCGCAGTGAGGCAGAAAGCCCTGTAAAAAAAGACCGGCAGGACCCCCAAGCAGGGCCACTACTCTCGTGCCAGCACCATCCGGTTCCCCGGCCCAGAGGCTCTATCTCACTTTTTGCCTCTGAAATGGCTTACTTACCCCTAAAATTCTATTGGTTCCCTGAGCTCATGTCTGGTCATTTCCTTCACTCCTGATTGGTCTATTTCTACAAGGCTTGTTCCTGGTTGGTCAACTTCTGTTATACTTTATTTGCATATGATGTTGCAAAGTGTAAAACCGGCAGCCTATAAAGGCCTGTGTAAACCTACAGACGGGGTCCAGAGCTTGGAGAGTTAACTCCTCTGGGCCTGCTGGTGTAATGAACCTGAGTTCTCCAACTCTCCAAGTGCTGCTTGGTCTCTCGCCCAGACCCAGGTTGCTGTCACAACTGAGCTGTAACACCGACCTGTGACACATTTTTCCGCAACAGCAGGAGAAACCAACCCGGCCCACACGTTGATCTTGGACTTCCAGCCTCCAGAAGTGTGAGAAAATGAATGTCTGTAGTTTCAGCCCCCAGCCAGAGGCATCTTGGTAACGCTGTCCCAGCAAACTAATACAAGTATTATTTATCACCCCGATACTTTTCATCTTTCTTCTTTTTTGAGCCATGTGTGGTTGCCCTCCTTCTATGAGTTGGTAAAAAGTCCTTATAAGAGGAAGCCACAGGCTGTGTCCCCTGTGTACACACACACACACACACACACACACAGTCCGTAATGCCCTCCATCCATCAAGCCTTCTGAAAAGACGTGCTCACGTCTACCAATTCAAGCACTGATTATCATCCAGGTGAATCCTGATTCATGAGTGACCTTAAAAAATGAGAGAGCCCCTTTGCAGTGTGACAAGAGGAGCTCGAGGGACCACCGACCCGTGTGTGTAAACAGCCTCGACTGATTTCTCCTTTTCCTCCTCACTGCCCACGCCCCACCCCGGGGAAGCCTTTTCCCAGGTCATCAGCCACTTGACCAAACGTTTCCATGGCGTGTATTTGGAGGAGATGATACACTTCCCTTTCCTTTTTAATAAATAAGGATACAGATATGATTTTAAGATTGGGTTCAAGCAGGAACCAGGAGGTCCGTGGGGAGCACTGAAACGTTCCCTTCCCTCCAGGCTCCAAGTGCACACGTCCGGTGGCCGCGGTGCTGGACAGCGCCTGAGCTGACCGGGTCCCTGACCAGGAGGATGGAGACATCCGTCCAGAGCCCTGCAGATGTCCCTGAAGGTCCCTTAACTTCATTTTCCTCACAAGGGGTCACCCCAACCACCAGGAGCTCAGAAGCATCCCAGGATTTGTAACCCACTTTCGTTCCCGGCAAAAGGCTGGTCTTTTCTGAAGGAAGCCGCTGCTCTGGAAACAAGCGTCATAGACGAGCTGAAAGGGCATCTACCCACCAGAAATAGTAAGCCACTTTGAGGTGGCTGTTTTCCCTGATAAACTCTTGAAAGATACCATTTAGTCCACACTGGAATGTGGGCTTCGTCTTCTCTGAACGGCTCTACCCAGTGAAAACGTACTCCATCCAGTAAAACCGTTGACATAAAACACTTTAAATAAATTTTTGTTTTTCACGATGTTATTTTACTGAAACAGAAACAAAACAAAACAAAACAAGAGACTAAAACAAGAATCCAAATTACCCTCGAGCTCATCCCCTAATAAAAATGAATCTTTCTCTTTATCCAGACTCTTCTCATTCATAGGTAACATTCAGTTCTCACCCATAAAAAAATGTTAAATGAAGTAAATAAGATGTAGTTCATTTTTCCCTTTCTGAGAAACGTGCTGTCTTCGGGAAGTCACAAGGGTAATAATGTGAAAATGAACAGAAATCACCAAGGATGTGAGTCATGGGGTTATCGGCTGTCCTCAGATGGCCCAGGGCCTGAGGTGAGGGCCCCCGTCCCAAGCGTAAGGGGGTTCTGGCTGTGCCTGCTTCTCTCGAGGGAGGAAGCACCGCCACCAGCCCCAGAAGCGGGTCACCAGAGTCTCTTACAATTTGAGCAGCACTTTGCCTTCAAAAGATACGTTTACACACATCCTCCCCGTCAGTTACACCTTAGGCTGGTAAGACTGGTACCTATCTGAGAAAACCCACCTGTCCATGTCAGAATGTCCCCTCGCCTATGTCCCTGCCCTCCTTACCTGCACTGACTTCAGAGGAGTGGTCCGGCCAGCAAGCCAACTCGCGAGGACCGGAGGCTGACTCTCATCCTTTCCCAGACAAGTTGTATCAAGACACCTTTCCTCCAGGAAACCTCTCTGGGCAGCGGGAAGCATTTCCAGGTTTGGAGGGCCCAGCCCTCACCTGCTGCAGCTTTTCCCTCTGCGCCTGCTTCTGGGGCCTGAATTTCCCGGGAGAGCAGTGTAGACAGCGATCTTGCTGTGAGGATGCTGCAGGGCCCCCTTCCTCCCTGCCCCACCCTCAGGCTGGCCGGAGCCCACCAGAGGCTTCTGCACAGGGGCTGCAGCCCAGACGCCTGGCTCCGGCCCTGCTTCCACACCCCTCCCGCCCCATGCAGCGAGACGGCCCTGTGGCCTCCCTTCTCGGCCAAGTCTGCAGCCTGCCTCCCTCCTCGGCCCTGACGAGGAAGTTCCACTACAGCCCCCGGAACCCTTCAAGGGGAGGGGAGAGGACCGAGGGCCCCCTAACCATGTACTGTGCCACATGGTCAATTTCAGAGCATCAGAGACCAACTCAGAACTGTGGGGGACAAAGCAGGAGAAAGTGCCAACCGCTCACACCACGACAGCCGGCGCCCTGCTGTGCCCCAGCCTACGCTCCAGATTCATCTCTCTCTTTCTTTCTCCAGAATAATGCTGGCACCTGGCCAAATACAGACACACACACACACACACACACACACACACTCACACATATACACACACACAAATACACACACATATACAAACACACACATACAAACACACATACACACACAAATATACACACACACACGACACACAGACTGCCACCCTCATTAAACTATCTGTGTCCAGAAATTGCAATATTCAATAGGACAAAAGGAAATTAAATGCTTCTGGTAGAACCAGAGGAGGAAAGAGAGGGTCGGGGGCACCTTTGCTCAGATTTCAGCTCCTAAGCGTTACCAACACCGTCTCATCCAGTGGAAGCACCCACAGCATCACTGCCAACATTTCCCAAGCACGGCCCTGCATCCTGCTTCCTGTATCCAGTTCTTCCCCCTTTCTGTCCTTCTCTCCATCACCCAAAAGACACAGACATCCTGCACATGCAGCCGCCCTGCTAGGAGGAAGGCCTGATTATCGTGAGATATGGCAGCACTTGGTACCTGTGGTCCATGGAGGGGAGAACAGCAGGGGTTTTCTGGAAGAGGCCCCAGAGACCACTCCCTGGGCTCCAGTTTGGGAGACAGCCAGGGCCATGGTGCCGTCTCCAAGAGACAGAGGGCGTGACCTCTAAGAACGACTCAACCCTCCCAGGAATTCCGTGTCTGCCTCCTCCTGGCAGCCTGCCCAGGGGCCTCTCTGTCTTCCAGCCACAGCTCCCTCCACTGGGATAAGGAGGACTCAAGGAGGCACCACCTGCAGGCAGGCGAGCTGCTCTGTAGGAAAAGCTCCTGCTCCTTTCCTCTCTAGAGAAAGAACCAGAAGGACACAGTCCCTGCCCCCACGGGCCAGGTCGGGGAGGGTTGGGTTCAGGGAGCCCTGAACTGGGCCAGAAGTGCTCCCCGAGGCAGACCCGTGCGGGAAGCCTGAGTCCAAGCTCCCCCGGGGCCTGGGTCCACAGGACGGAGGCAAGGTAAGCTGGAGGAGGCGCTTTGCTGCCTCCGGGGTAGATGCCACAGTCATGGGACCCACTCCAGGGGGCCGGGCTAACTTCTGTTTCCTCAATCAGGTCTGCAGAATCCCAGCTGAGCCAAAATTCAGAGTCAAAAACCCTCGAGCCGGGTCTGCCCTCTCCACCAGGCTCACAGCAGAGGCCTGGGATCTGGGCCTCACAGCCAAACGAAGCAACATCGGTCACCAGACAAATGCTGGGTGTTCTCCAGGGCTTCCACAGCAGACAGGAGAGGCTGCTCTGAGTTTTTAGTAACTTGCCAAAAAAGCCCCTTGCTTTCTCCCAAGCTTCCCCCCGCGTGGGTTCTTCCTTTACGCCTGGTTCTCCTCCAAGCCCATCAAACCTGGGCCCTCTCATGGTCAAGGGCTCGAGGGTCCCACAGGTTTCGAGGGAGAACGGGCTTCCTGCTTTGAGGGGCAAGGTGTGAACACCTTCCAAAGTCCAGCTTAATTGGAAATAACTCACAGAACAATCCAGGCCACCAAGAGCTCTCTTGACAGCAATGAATTCTCAGCAAAGGTCTCGGGCGTTGAGGCCCCCAGAGCGGAGGGCACCTCCTCTGAGGTGGCCCCCGGTTCATCATAGGCTGGGTGAACCACTTCCCTCAGATGATGTGAACCCAGGCAGCCGAAGTCCCAACCACAGCAACTGAGGAACCAGATGCAGAGTGTGACCCTCAGAAACCCCCACGACGCGGCCTCAGGCACCTACAGCCGTCAGGGGCACGGAGGGGCTGCAGCTGTGGTCTGGTTGCAACTTCACAGTCACAAAAAAATTAATGGAAAGACTCAAGCTCTGGATGAACATTGCATGAAAGAAATAAAACGATCTCTCTTTTTTTTTTTTTTAACTTGGGAACTGTGTCATACCTCTCCGTGCACATTACACATTTCACAGTTCAGAGACCATGAGCATCAGTCCTTCTGATGTAGCATGGCCTCATTCACATATTGTTTCCTGGAAGACAGGTCTTGAAACTTTAAGTAAAAGAATGGGAAGGATGCGAACCATGCTGTCCATGTGAAGAACAAAGAATCATCGTTCAATTTAAATTAGAAAGTTAAAAGTAGTAATAAGATAGAAGCGAACCTTACCTTCCCCTAACTCAAGAACCATTCACCTGCAATCACTGCGGAAACCCTCGAAAACATTTGTGAGGATGGAGGCGGGCTTGCCTGGATCCTGGACCCTCATCCACCACTGAGCAGCGGCTGGAGCCCTTTCCAGAAGCAATGAAACAATACGTGCATTCTTAAAATGTTTTAATCATTTGACCCAGAACCCCGCCTGCTGGGAGCTTGCACTAAGAAAATAATTTAAAAGAACAAAAATGCTACACGGACAGATACGTTCACTGTGGCGTTATTTACATGTTAAAAGTTGACCGCAACTTAAGTATTCAGCACTGGACACAATCAGTAAATTATGTCCTATCACTTGAATATAGTCTTACAGGGGGTTTAAAATTAGCCTTGCAGCAGCAAGGGAAAGGTTGTTAGTACTGCTCCATGAAAACCTACAGAAAACGTGTGACTGCTGGGTAAGGTCACGAAGGCACTTCCCCAAAATGAAAGCAGTTGTTGACTTCCTTTTTTTCCCAACCGTCTATCTAAATGCCCTTCATTTTGTTCTAGAACATTCTCAGGGAATAATTGTATATTTGTTTTATTAGGATGCTGCAAAATAGGGGCTCACTATTTCAAAATCACTTTTGAGAATTTATTCTAAGGAAATTATCTCACATTCATTGCTATACTATTTCCAATTTTTTTTAATGAGAATAACATAAATGACCAGTAATAAGGGATTACACATGTAATACATGTCCAAACAGTGGACTATCGTGGTGCCAATCAGAATTACAACATGGGAGAAGACTCTCAGGGAAATGTTTCAGATAACGTTGAGTGAGTAAAGCAAACTATAAAATCGATCGGAAGTCTGATTCCTCTTTTGTAAAGTATGCACTTTCTTTCATTTTAATTTCGTATTTTTTTCTCTCATACAATAAAGTTATTTGAAAATGGAAGAAAGGTTCACCGCGCTGAGACTGGTAATTTAAGCAGAAAAAATATCCAAGAGTTAGGAGCTAAATCTGTAAAACGCGTAGAAGAAAACATAGCTGTAAATCTTGACGACCTTGCATTAGACAGTGGTTTCTTTCATGTGACACCAAAAGGACAAGCAAGCAAAGGAAAAATAGATAAACTGGACTTCACCAAAATTAGAAACTTGTGTGACAGAGGACAAGAAAATGAAAAGAGAAACTACAGAGTGGTAGAAAATATTTGCAAATTGTGTATCTGGTAGGGATATAGCATCTAGAACATACAAAGAACTCTTACAATTCAACAATTAAAAGAAAAGTAACTCAATTCAAAAATGGGCAAAGGATTTGAGTAGACATTTCTCCAGAGAAGATGTACCAGTAGTCAATAAGGGCACGAAAAGATGCTTACTTGCCATCATTAGCCATCAGGGAAATGCAAGTCAAGATCACCGTCAGGTACCTCTTTACAGCCAACGAGGATGGCTAGAATCAAAAAGATGGACGAGAAAAAGCACCGATGGGGATGTGGAGAAATTGGAGGAACGAAACATGGTGCAGCCACTGTGGAAAATAGTCCGGCAGTTCCTCAAAAAGGTAAACACAGTTAACACATGCTCAGCAATTCCACTTCTAGGTCTGTACCCGAGAGAGCTGAAAACATATGTCTGCACAATATCTAGCACAGAAACATTCAAAGCAGCAGATTCCTAATCGTCAAGCGTGGAAGCAACCCAAATGTCCACCAGCTGATGGACAGACATAGGAAACATGGTCTGTCCATACAATGTAATATTATTTGCCAATAAGAGGAATGAATAATCGATACAATGAAAGCGACAGCATAGATGAACCAGGAAGACATCACGTTCAGTGAAAGAAGCCGGACTACATGGTTTACCTACAGGAAGTGTGGCAACTCCATAGAGACAGACAGTAAAGTCGGGGTTGCCAGGCCTGGGGGAGGAGGGAAGGAACTGCTTCCAGGTAGGAGTTCTTTTGAGGATGTTGTAAATGTTCTGGAATTGGATAGTAACCGGCTGTTGCACGCTCTGCGAATACGCTAAACACTACTGTATTGTACACTTTAAAGGAGTGAACTTCATGGTGAGTGAATTACAGTTGACCTGTGAACAACACGGGGTTAGCGGCGCGGACAGTCCATGCAGTCGGAAATCCCTGTATAACTTTACAGACTCTGTATCCGCAGTTCAGCATCCTTGGATGCAGCCAGCTTCAGCTTGCGCAGGGTCATAGTGCATGTTTGTTGGGGAAAAAGTCCACGTATAGGTGGATCCTCACAGTTCAAACCCGTGTTGTTGAAGAGTCAACTCTGTATCTCAATTTTTTTTAAACATAATATACATATATGTGAGAATAAACTATGATGAATTATTATTATTTACAGGTCATTCTAAACCCAGATACAAGGAGTCTCTCACCCAGAACTTTTGAATTTCCCACTGACAGCCACAGGGAAAACATGATGACCTCAGCAGACAATAAGCAGAATGCTTTCTCCTTGAGTTACTAGCACAAGGCAATGCTCACACGGAGATTTCAGATCTGTTGGTGATTTGGGGGGAGAAATCACATTAGCTTAAGGAAAATGATGATCAAGTCTATAAGCATTAGGTTTAAATACTCTGCAGATGAATCAGACATGGGAATGTTGCAGTCACGCAGGAATCCCCAGACCTGGAATTTTTTGTTATGAACCTGTACTCTTGACTTAATTCTTGGGAGCAAAGTACAGCAGCTACAATTCCTGTAAGTCCTGTGGATCACACTCCCACCCCAGCCCCGGCGTTTTGTCCACATGCTCTCCTCTGTCTCTGGCTTTGAACCAAAGATCACTTCCTATCATCCGAGGAAAGGAAGAAAAAGTACCAGCCAGCTTTTCTCAGGAGGCTTAGCTGAGCTGTCCGCAGACAAACAACTTTCTGATGCCGAAGCATCACCTTCACATTTGAATCGGTTTGTGCTTTGCAACCTGCGCTGAGAAGCCTCACCTGGCCCCGGCCTCTGATCCAGGCGACAGCACTAAGTTAGAAGGCGGCCCCAGATCAGAGGTAACAGACCCACAGGTGAACAAGACGTGCTTTTCTCTTAAGTGCGAGGTCCTAACTTTCCTTTTGACGTAACCCAGACCTGCCTTCAGGAATGAAACCTCTGCTTTAGGAACCCAACCACAGAGGTGACCTCAGGAAAGTCAGGGGCCCAGACACTCCCAGAGAAGGAGGCTTGTGAGTCACCGAGTCCAGCGTTCTCACCCCTCCAGGAGCCCCATCCAACACGGTCTTGCAGACCCAGCATGCTGGGGGCGCCGAGTACCGCAGCCGCAGCCGCTCTCCAGCCCCAGGAGGCCCTGCTGGTTTGATTCTCTTGGGCTGAGCTGCAGTTTGCCTTGTGTGATTTCCCACAGAGGCTCAAGCTTATTGCTCTGAAGCAGCTTGTAGAGGGAGTGTACTCCTAGCCCACGTGAAAGTCCCTCAGGTGGATAAACAAACCAGCCGGATCTAGGCCGTTAGTTCAGCAACACTGAGAGCAGATGAAACCAGGAATCAGCGACCGAGAGATGTGGAATTCTAACCTACGTCTCCAGCTCCAAGCCTGTGTGACTGGTGGCCAGACACTTTCATTTCTCTGGGGCCCACAGACAAAACACAGACACCACCTCCTCACCAGCATTGTAATGAGAAGTGCATTAAGAGATAGTTCATAGGCACAAAGCAAATCTTTCTTGGTTTTTGTTTGTTGGTTTGTTGTTTGTTTTTGAGAAAGAAATTGGCCAGTACAGACACCCAGGCTTGCAAGCCTGGTGGTGACAAAAGTCAGTGACAATTGCTTTCTCCATGCTTCTCTTCCATCCTTGCAGATGCTAAGGGCGGGGTCCTCTTCCCAGGGAGCCCCTCCCCGTGTTTCCTGAAGAGGACCTGCTCAGCTCCACCAGCAAATGCATCTTGGGGAAGAATCATTCCCAAAGGATGTTGGTGAAGAGGTGGGGGGGATGCTGTCAGGAACAGCACATGCTGAGTCCACTGGCCAGAGTTCTAGCCCCGCCCCAGCCACCAACCACAGGGACCTTGGGGAAGTCATTTCACCTGGGGGGGAAATCCCCGGTGCCCTCATCTATAAGCGGGAAGGACTGGAATCCGAGACTCCCAAGGTCTGTCCTAATCTCTTCCCCAAGCCCGGACTGTTGTTTGCAAGCTTTTAAAGCAGGTCCCAGATGCACTGAACACCAAGCGACTGATCGTCCCGACTGCAGTGAGAAATGGGTTTGGCAGAGCGGAAGCCTCTTACGGGTTAGCGAGGACGTGCCTGGCCAAACGAACGGCCACAGAAGCAGCTTTGTTGTTTTGCAAGACAGTCTTTTCCTTCATTTCTGGTAAAGAAAAAAAAATGCCATCGTTCTTAACCTCATCTGACTACTGGTCAAGAACCACTCACTCTGTGACAGTTCTGCTACGACATCCTGTAAGTTTCTGGAGGGAAACTGAGGCCCAGTGGACTGCAGAGAAGGCCCCACTTTGTGTGGATATGGTCAGAGGACGATGCCTCCTGGTTGAGGGGCCGGGGGAGCCGGTGGAGGAATCAGGGAGGGCTGCCCTCTCCTCCCTTACCCCCTGACATTATAGACCCCCAAACAATTCCAGGGGGCATTCTTGGTCCCCAGCCTGGGGCTGGGGACCACCAGCTCTTTGGATGGTGCCTACAATTACAAATCCCAAATATGAAAACAAACATATGTATGTGTATGCAGGACTGGGACACTGTGCTGCACGCCAGAGACTGACACATTGTGACTGACTGCACTTCAGTTAAAAAAAAATCCCAGAGCTCCTCTTTCTCACACACTGATAAGGCTGACAACCCACAAACTCTGCCACGTCCACCCCAGTCGTCACCATTCCAGCGGGAGCCCTAACCTGGACACTGCAAGGTCACGTGCATTTTGGAGCTTCTGTTTACCTGCCCTTTGTCCTGGGAAGGGATCCACTTCGGTGGAGAGGATCCAAGGGCAGGACTCCACCCCCCCACCCCCCCCACCCCACCCCACCCCCCGCCAACTGCCTCTCCAGGGCAATCAGGTTTTGTATGACAAAACCGCACGCGGAATTCCCTACTGATAGGACAACTGCAGTGAGCGGTGCAGAGAGAGACGTCTGCAGATAAAGGAGGAACCTCTCCTCCCTCTTTACGGCCCATCCCGAGGCCGGAATGACCTACGTGCTCTCTCTAGCGGGAGGAGAGTTCCAGGCAGACCAATAGTTGATCTTTATGGCCTGTGTCTGGGTCAACTGCACATAAACCAGACTTTGCATCCTGTGGTCAGTTTATTATTTCCCAGGGTAGGAGAAGGAGGCTGGCCCTCTGCAGACTTTGAAAATATGTCAAACAGAGCGAGTCATTTTGCCTGATCAGGCAAGAATCAGTCTCAGTTTTCTTCTGCATGTTTCTCTTAAGTAGATTCTGCAAAAAAGGTCTCACTCATGTGATACAGGACAACTCAATAAAGGCCAGTTGTCGGTCCAGCTTGAAAGCCCTGTGCTGCGCCTCCGCACGGATTAGAGGCTCAGATAAACTGCAGCCAGGCGGCTTCCTCGGTGCGTGTGCAGAGGCCGGGGCTCGACACGAGCTCGGGCAGGGCCATCTGCAGGGTTTCCCCAGACTGTCGTTGAGTGCTGAGGGTATGAGAGAAGCCTGGTGCCCGGGCTACCGCAGCTCAGAGCAGCCACAGGGGACCCCAGCCAGTCTTCCATGTCCTCTGCTGAGCTGCCTGGCCCTGGACAAGTAGCTCACATGAGCCTCGTTTCTCCAGGGAATCCCTCACGTAAAAGGAAGCAGCAGCACCGACCTCACAGAGTGATGGAGAGGGTTCGAGGGTCCGCAGAGAAGTGCATCCGACGGGTGTGCCTCTGAAGTCCTGTCCCTGTGTCAGTTATGAAGACAACCACGCTGAGCTCAAGTAGCTGAACAGGTGTCCCCGACAGGAAGTTCACCCCAGTGTCCAGACCCACCCCGTCTCCCCCAAGTCAACAGAGGCTCGCACAAAATAAAAAACCCGAGAGCTGCCATCACTGGCCACCGGCTCTGCCCACACAGTTCATCCCTCACAGCTACTCTCCTGGTCATCAGTGTTGCCACATCATGGAGAAGGACATAGAGTCTGGGAAGCTCGGGGACCGGCATAACCACCAGGAGCTGGGTTTGAAGCCCAGCCCTGAGAAGTAAAGACATACAGATGAATGGATATGCAAAACACAGAGACTGCCAGACAGACAAAGCAAACTAGTGGTCACCAATGGGGACGCTGGCGGGGGAGGGGCAAGTTAGGGGTATGGAAAAAAAAAGAAGTGAAGAGAAGGAGCAAGCAGCCCACCCAAGGTGGAAGGAGAACCTGGCGCTGCTCGGAGACCCTCAGCCCCTGCCTCCCTTCCCTCCGCCCCCGCCGAAGGGAGCCAGCTGGGACCGCACAGCTCCTGCCCCCAGGATGCCACACGGGGCACTGGCGTCCACTCCAGAGCCTGGGACCTCACCGCTCCATAAAGGATGGGCTGCAAGCAACTGTTTGCTTTGAAGCTCTGCCTCCCAGGGCAGCTCTAGGGATCCTGAAGTGATTGTGGGCTCAGGGGAGCCATGCGGCGCTGGGACTCGGTGGGTCCTCCCCAGCTTCCCCGGGGAGAAGGGCTTTGCTGTCCCTGTTGACCCTTTCTGGTGCCCTAGTTGGTTGACGTTGGCTTTGAGCTTTAACAGTGAGCGTCTACAGCACTTCCCCAGAAACAGAGTGGCCTCATTCCGCTTGGAAGGCTCCAGACCCCTTCCTTCCTCCCATGCGTGATCGGGAACTTCGGGGCTCAGCAGACTGGAGGAGACCAAACACTGTTTCACTGAGGATGTCTCCAGCTGAGACGATGCTGTGGTTCCTTTCAGAGCCCAGGAGGAATGCTTAGCCTGCCCACACAAAGGGGTAATAAATTTTGTCGTCAAATATTGAGAAACTTCAGATCGCTCAGGGATCGGTGGCCTTGAATGCTGCAAGCCCTCGGGAGGCCTGGGTCCCAGAGGCAGTATTTCATTCTAATGTGATGCTTTTATAGGTTATCACAGAGGTGGAAGCTGTAACGACCGAGGGTGAGCTAGTCTGACCCCCTATGTTGGGGAGAAGGACACTGAAACCCAAGCAGACAGGGATTCATCCAAGGTCCTGGAGACACCGGACGCAGAGCTGAGAGCGGCCAGACCCTCAGGTGGTGCCTGTTGCGGCTGAACTCTGTCCCCCCGAAACTTATATGTTGAAACCCCAACCCCTAGGACCTCAGAATGTGACTGTATGTGGAAACAGTGTCTTTAAAGAGGTAATTCAGTTAAAATGAGTTCTTATGGGTGGTCCTAACCCAGCATGACTGGGGGCCTTATAGGAGGGGGAGGTTAGGACACAGACACACACCGAGGGGTGACCACGTGAACCACAGTGAGAACAGGGCCACCTACGCCCCCAGGAAAGAGGTCTCAGGAGAAGCCACGCCCGCCAACACCTTGATGTCAATCTTCTGGCCTCCAGAGCTGTGAGAAATATATTTCTGTTGGCTAAACCGCCCAGTCTGCGGTGCTTCATTATGGGAGCCCCAGGGCACTGATGTCTCCCCCAGCCACTTCCCCGCGGCATGGCGGCCTTCTAGGGGAGGGGAATTTTCAAGTACCCTGTTTTTGCACCATTACTGACATTGACATGTCAGGCAAAGCACTTCTAGTTTATTACACATATTTGGGAGAATCCCTGGGATATTGTTTGTATTGTGCGGACAGTGATGGAAAGTGGTGGAAATGGCTTTCCAGTTATCTCTGCAATCAGCTCCCAAAGAAGTCATTCAAGAAGCAGAGCCACAGACATAGAAAACAGATTTATGGTTACCAAAGCAGGGAGAGAGAAGGGAGGGATAAATTGGGAGTTTGAGGTTAGCAGATACAAGCTACTATATATTAAATAGATAAACTTCAAGGTCCTACTGTATAGCACAGGGAAGCATATTCAAAAGCTTATAATAACCTATAATGAAAAGAATCTGAAAAAGAATATATATACATATAACTGAATCACTATGCTATATGCCAGAAATTAACACAACATTGTAAATCAACTATACTTCAATTTAAAAAAAAGCCCCTGGCAGAGATGACATCCCTGGAGTGATTGTTCAGGGGGAGCGCTGCGCACTTTTATGGACAAGATCAAGTTCGTCTGTTTGAACAAAGGATAACAAGCATCTCATGAATGTTTTTTCTCACTTCTTAAGTTATGGAAATGGACGGAGAAGGAAAAAGCACGGAGGTTTCTAAGAGAAACATGAATGGAGGTAGGTAGAGGAGGGAGTTAAAGGAAACTAGAAAATGTCTCTCACTCACCGGTGCATCATGGGAGTGACCAGCATTCTATGGGCAGAGATGGACGTGAGGATGGACATGAAGATCTGCACCACTGGTGACAGACCTGCAACACGGCAGCCACACTTGTGGACTTGGAGCCAACCTGCCTCCCTCGCTTGCTGGCTGTGTGAGCTCAGGCAGGTGCCTTAACCTCTCTGTGCCTCAGTTTCCCTGCTATGTTTTAAATAGAAATCACAGTAACACCCCTCTTACAGGCAGTTGTGTGAATCCAGTGAGTTCACACGTGCAAAGCTGTCAGCACAGTGAGTGGCACAGAGAAGCCCTTGCTCCAGTCTCGTGAAGTCAGATTCTGGGAAAAGCAACCACAAGAAAATGCAACCAGTGTCCTAATCAAGGGCTTGGCAGGGAGTACGCTGCCACTGGAGAGAAAGCTGTGCTGGGGAGGGTGATGGGACATGGGGATGGAGGGGTTGAGAGGCGCCAGCCGTGAACAACCTCTTGGTAGTCCTAAAGCAGAGACTGGGCTGAATCTTAAGATGCTGCGGGGCATCAGAGCCTCTTCTCTCCCTGTGCACACGGGGCATTAGGTCCCCGGCCTCCCTGACAGTTGACTGCAGGACCACGGGACTAAGTTCTGGTCAGTGGGATGGAGCAGAATGTCGTAACACGTTTCCAGGCTTCAGGCAGGACCCCCTGGTCCCCTGCCCTTCTGTAGCACCTAGAAGTCGTGGGCTCCAGGTAGCATGGCTACAGCTGGACCAGGACGCAATCCCTGGAGGAGAGCTGCTGGGAGACGCCCTCCACCCCCATCAGCTTCGTGTGGGCAAGACACAGATGCTTTTTATGCCAGGCCACTGACATTCGGGGGTACTTGTTACCAGAGCACAGCTCACCTGTGCACCCAGGGGAATCAGAGGACTGGTCATTGGACAGGGCTGGGGAGAGAGGGGAGTCCAGGCAACTCGCTTGGGCGACCAGGTGACGGTGGTGCCATCGATGATGGCAGGAGACACGGGTGGTGTCTCCACTTTCATCCTAGACATGTGGGTCTGAGGTGCTTGTGGCAAAAAACACATGGCGGCTAGAAATGTGCACAGGAAATGACGTCAGAGAAAAGGCTGGGGCTGTAGCTGTGGATTCGGGGGCATTGGCTTCCGAGCAGTGACTAAAGTCTTCTAGAAGGAAAGTGGGTGGTTGGTGTCGGTGAGGATGTGGAGGGCAAAGGACACTAACAGTTAAAGAAAAAGAAGAAAAGGAGGCAGGGGATGGGGCAGGGGAGACGCCACTACTCAAGAAGCAGAGCAAGGAGAGTCTGATGAGGATGCCAAGGGAGCAGAGGCTTCAGGAAGAGTTACCAGCAGGGTAGAATGCTGCAGGCAGGGCCAGCCAGATTAAGACCCAAAAGCACACACAGATCCAGCAAACAGCAGGCCACCAGAAGCTCGTGTCCAACCCAGAGCCATCCCAGGGACTGTGGGAAGGGGCAGCAGATCCCTGTGGCCGAGGAAAGGGGTAGAGTGAGCATCTCATGGGAGAAGCCTGGTGGGAGGGGAAGAAGGAGGCTGAGGGAGATGCAGGGTCCAGAGAGGTGAGCATCTACGGGGGAGATGGAAGAATGACCATCCACAGGGAAGCAGCCTAGCAGGAGGGAAGTGAGAGAAGACAGCGCAGAGAGAGGGGATATCTGATGGAAAGACACTGACTGCAAAGGAGGAAAGAGCATGGCAGGAGATGGCGAAGAGGGCAACCACCCCCTCCCCGGGCAACTTCCTCCAGGAGCCTCTGAATTCCCCGGACGGCCGGCTGCTGCCCTGGGATGCTCTGCCCCAGCGCCTACCCTGAGATGCCAGAACTGCGTAACTGCTCAGCCCCTGAGTCCGGGGATGGCGTCTGACACCACACAGGACTGGGTTTGGCTAAATGATAACCTAGTGCGAGACCCCTGGCTGGGCATGAGGAAGATAACAGGGGGTTACGACAGTCCCAAACCTGAGGCCCTAGTGGTCCAGGAAGCGAGATAACGTGGGTTCAGAAATAACTCACCAGAGGCGGACGGTAAGAGGTGCCCCAGGAGAGGAGCAGATACTACACCGAGGGAGCCCCAGAGGGAGATGACTCCCAGCTGGGAGAGACCAGGAAAGAAACAGCTGAAGCAGGGCCCTGGGGTCCAGGCCTAGTTTGTGGACGCCAGTGTCACTTCCAGGTTCTGGAATAAACGGTTTCTCTCCCTCAGCTGGCCTGGGCTTCCTTCTGGTTTAATTGGTGGTGGCAGTGGCTGTCACAATGGAAAGTGTTTTAATTCCCTTTGTTCCTTGGACGACCAACAGCAAAATGAATCCAAGGTGGTAACACGAGCTGACGCCTGGGTCTCTGTGGGCACCCCTGGGATTGTGGGAACAGAGGTGCTAGAGCTGGACCCCAGGAATGGGGAACATTACCTCCCATGCAGTTCTGTCCGGCAAAAATCACAGATTCTGCTTTAACAGTTGCAGGCCATGCTCCCTTGACAATTGCAGGCCAGTCCAGGCTTCTATAACAGAATCCCACAGGCGAGGTGGTTTAAACGGCAAACATTCATTTCTTGCAGTTCTGGGGGCTGGAACAGATCAGAGCACCAGCTGGTTGGGTTCCAGTGAGAGCTCCCTTCCTGGCTTGTAGATGGCCACCTTCGTGCTGTGTTCTCACTCTCTCATGTCTTTTATAAGGGCACTAATCCCCTTCGTGGAGGCTCCACCCTCACAATCTAACCACCTCCCAAAGGCCCCACCTCCAAATGCCATCACACTGCAGAGGGGTTAGGACTTCAACATATGAATTTGGGTAGGGACACAAACATTCAGCCTGTAGCCCTCCTTTATAAATTACCTCCTGTTGGATAATGAAAACTCCAAGAGGTCAGCGTCCCGTCTCAGATCTCTCAAATGATTACTGAATTTGGACCACAAAGGGTGTCAATAATTTTAAAGGGAGGGGAGTGAGCACCCTGAGCACAACACATAGTGAACTAACTACTTATATGACCCGTATTTTTTGAATAATGAAATGAGAACAAAGGTCAGTAACTTTTTCAAATGTGTTTTTGCATCTCTTAACTTGATTTCTTCTCCCACGACCCTTTGCAGTCACTGGGGAGAGAACCAAGATGTGAATTGTTTTAGATCAAGCTAAAGTCACAAGGTCACTTGTGGAGAGACAGGTTTGTTCCAGAAAGACACTGGTTATTCTGGAAGAGTTCTGGTCAACTCCGGGGAAAGTGTACAAAGAGAAGGAAATCTCCCCCTGGGGCTGTCATTTTTCTGCTCTGTGCACTACTTTCCGTGGCACAGTGACCACATCCAGGGTTGAATCTTTAAGCCACACACTCAGAAAATTCCCAAGAGCCAGGGATGGGGGGAGCAGGGAAAGCTGACGTCACCGACAGCTCACCCTCCAGCTTCCGTTATCAGAGTCTGACGGACTTTCAGAAAGGTGTGCACTGAGCTCTGGGACTTAGCACACCGCGCTGGCTAGCATCGGCATCCCGCGGTGTCCAGGAGGGGCTGAGGGCTCCCAGGAAGTCAAACCCCAACACGAGTCCCACTTTCTACAGACGGAACCTTCCTCGCTCAATCTGAGCCTGATTCACACTCCTCGCCCCCAGACACTGAACTTCTAAACTTAAAAATCCCATTGGCAGCTTTCCCCCTGAAGCACACACATCACAAGCCTCTGGGGGCAGCTTCCGGTCCCCACCCCCTCCGTCTCCGAGAGCAGTTTGCATCGGGTTTATGGTTTGGAGTCAGAAGCCTGTGGCTTGGTTTCCTTTCATTCTAGAGCCAATCAGCTGGGAAAAGGTGTTTTTACAGGGCACAATGGCAGTAGACCGTCTTCCCCGCTAGCCACTTCGCAGACATATGGCCTGCCATCCCATCAGTTAGGAAGTGATTATTGGAGCGGCACAAACAGATTTTTTTTGTGAAAGTAGAAGTGTGATTTTCTCAGGTTCTGTGAGAACACACACACACATATTTTTACCAATCCAATCTGTTTCCCAGCAGCCGAGTGACCGCGGGGGCTGGGAGGCCAGTTTGGATGTCTGGGAGTCATGAAGTTGCTGTCTCTGGAAGCTTCCAGCATACCTGACCCGACGGGAGGCTGAACCACTGAGGATCAGGCAAGTTGGCCAACAACCCTTGAATAAGGAGGAAAGGTGGGCTGCGGGGAGAAGAGCAGGCCTGGGGGCAGGGGTCCCATGACTCAGCCTATGACTCCAGGCAACACCACCCCTTCCCACCTGCCCAAGCTCTCACCTGTGACAATAGGGACCGCTGCAAATTCCGCCTCCTTACACAGAGCCATGTAACAGTTCTCATCTACCACAGGGACAGAACTTTCTTTTCTAACTCATTATTGCTCATTTATCTCTAAGATCTCTTTGAAATAAAATTCAAAATTCACAAGAGATACCAGGGCAAAGATGGCAGAACACATTTTTTAAAATTTTATTACCTCCCTAATTACCTTGAAAACAAAAACTTTTTTGTTTTGTTTTATTTTACAGTAGAGATCTGAACTATCCAAAACGGTATCCACTAGTCACATGTGCTGAATTTACATTTTTCTTAAATGAATTCTAAAATTCAGTTTCTAGGTCACACTAGCCACATCTCAAGTGTTCAAGAGTCACATACGGCCGGTGACTATCGTATCGAACAGAGCAGATTAAGAACGTTTCCATCACGGTGGAAAATTGTTGGGTGGTGCTGGTGTAGCCCCTCTAGGAGCAAAAGCCGCGGGCAGAGCACAGTGGGAAGGTGCTGGAAAGGGCAGGATGGGTGGTGACTGGCTGGGTGAGTAGGATAAAGCTGGATCCTAAACCAGAATTGGGGGATGCAAGAAGAAGCCAGACCACCCCTGCCGTTTGCGGGTCCTGAGCAGGAGTGCCAAAGGCAGCCCCACGCCCTAACTCTGAAAAATGGCAAAACCATGATAACAAGCTTCATTGAAAGGATTTTAAAAGTCCCATCTCTCCTCTACCTTGACTATGACAACTTCTAGATGATGGGAAAGACAACATATAATGAAGTGGCACACACTGAGCGGCTTGAAACAGCAGAAATCTATCAGCGTGCAGTTCTGGAGGCTGCAAGTCTGAAATCAAGGTGTGGGCAGGGTGGTTTCTTGTGAGGGCTCCTGGGGAGAAGCTGCCCCATGCCTCTCTTCTGGCTTCTGGTGAAGTCTCGTGATCTTCTCTTTCCTCGGTTTGTAGACTCATCACTGGCACAAAGATCCTGATACTGGTGGTTCCCCAGCAAAACAGCCCAGCCATATCCCTTTATGATGAAGCCCATGTCAACGAGCTCAACCACCCACTCAGCGCTGCCAGTCAGCTTCTTAAGTCCCACTCGTTCGGTATGGATGCACCAGTGACCAATCTGAAGAAAGCCTCTGACTTGAGAGATAGAAACCAAAACAGAGAGAAAGAGGGCAACTTGGAGGAAACAGAGATAAGGCACAAAGAAGAAAACATTGAAAACAGAAAAATGTGAGCCTCCTCAGAGAGATAAGATATGGCATCCATTTTTTAAAAAACAATGCTTTTTTTCTTAAAAGGGAAGATTTAGAGAAAAAAATAGCCACGGAAAATTTCAAATGTAGGCTCAGAAATAGAAATCTCATTTATCAGATTGGAAGATAAGAGAGAGAAATAAAAGAAACAGAGCAAAAATTGAGGTTTAGTTCAACAAGTTGAACATACAAAAATAGAGTTCAGAGAGAGAAACCAAGAAAAACAGAGGAAAGGAAATTATCAAGATACAATTTAAGAAAATATCTCAGAACTAAGAGAGTTTCTAGCTTAAAGAACTCACTGAATGGCCACTGAAAGAGATGAAAATAGAGTCACCCTAGGTTAAACATCATGAAACTTAAGAACATGCATGACAAACAGAAGGTTCTACAAGTTGTCCATGTCAGACATTCAAGGTGTCAAGATATTTACCACATACCTCGAAAAGACACTGGATGATTTTCTCACCCCAAATAAGAGAAAACCATGAAAAAGTCCACGGGATGCAACCCAAGGGAAGATCAAAGAGTGAACTTCAGACTTCTGGTTTCAGCTCCAACATGTAAAGAATTTGTGAGTCATCATCCACTATCCTTACAACAACAACAACAACAACAACAACAACAACGCTGGACAAATAGGAAAACCATGCCTTTCCTTGGACTCCTTAGGGAATTGATGTGTCAGGGCAAAATGCCACCCCTAAATCTGGAGAGACAGGTACAACCAGAGTCATAGCCAAGATCTCACCTGGAGCAAAATCTGCTGAAGTCATAAACTGGTAGGGACACTGAAATGGCAATTTTAATGAATTGCTGGAGTCTTTCAGTGGGGACTAACTTAAGAGAGAAAACTCGTGGAGCTGTGGGATTGGGGGGGCTCTCACCCTTTTTCGGGCTTTAGTTACAGGAACCCCACCAAGTTCTCACGCTGAAGATCTGAGAGAGACCCCCCTATGGCTCTGGCAGGGGGAGGGAGAGGTACCAGGTGAAATGCGCCCAGAGTGTCGTCCACAACAAATGCCAGCCCTGCAAGGGAGAAGACTTGGCCAGAGCCTGTCCCAGCTGGGGGCAGGGCATTCCTCCCAACCCAGCTCCCTCTGGCCTTCCTGGATTACCTATCCAGGAAATGGCTGAGGAACATGGTTTAACAGGGATCATGGTTTCAAGGAAATAGATTGGGAGCACTGTATCCAGGGAAGCAAGTAAAGGACAAGAAGACAAAAGCTACCTTGTTTGTGAAAGTCACAGCCTCAAAACACAGGTCCATTAAAGACTGAAATTTAATTAAAAGATAATAGAACACTCTCCCCTTCCCAACACAGTATCATTGCACCAACAGGGCTCAGGATAATAGCTGGATTACAGTAGGAAGAGCTGCGAGACACAGACCCTCTCTGAGGAGAAGTGATTAGGGGATCCCAAAGTCAAGAGGGGAGGGAAACAAGGATATTCAGGGGATCTGAAGCCTCTGGCACCTACAGCAAACATTTAGCACAGCCCAAATTCTAGCCAGATTTACACAAATCCTCACACTCAAGCCTGTTTACCTCAGTTCCTTCTACCCAACACGACATGTCTGGCTTTCAACAAGAAAGTATAAGGCATGCCAAAAAAAAAAAAAAAAGCAAACAAAACCAAAGTCTGAAGAGACAAAGCAATCATCAGAACCAGACTCAGATATAACGCAGATGTTGGAATTATCAGACAGGGAATTTTAAATAACTATGATTAATATGTTAAGGACTCTATTAGCAAAAACAGACAAAATGCAAGAACATATGGGGAATGTAAGCAGAGAGATGGAAACTTTAAGAAAGAATCAAAGTAAATGCTAGAAATTAGAAACACTATTTTGTCAAAAACACTGAAATGAAGAATGCCTCTGATGGACTCTTTAGTAGCCTGGACACAGTGAAGGAAAGAATTAGTGAGCTTGAGGATAAGTCCAAATGAATTTTTCAAACTGAAATGCAAAGAGAAAAACAGAACGAAAAAATGGAGCAAATATCCAAGAACCGTGGAACAAGTTCAAAAGGTATAACATATGGATAATTGGAACACCAGAAGGAGAAGATAGAGCAGAAGAAATATTTGAAGCAAAATGGCCAAGAACTTTCCATAACAGATACCAAATCACAGACCCAGGAAATTCAGAGAATACCAATCAGGATTAACACCAAAAAATCTACACCTAAGCACATCATATTCAAAACTGCAGAAAATGAAAGATGAAGAGAAAATCTTGGGTTGCAGCCGTTTCGGCAGAGGAACAAAGATAATCACTCCATCAGACTTCTTGCCAGAAGCCATGCAAGCAAGAAGGGACAGGAGTAAAATACTTAAAGAAAAATAAAACAGCAACTCAGAATTCTATATCCAGAGATATTATCCTTCCAAAGTAAAGGAGAAAACTCTTCAAGTTTTATACACTAATTGTGTACAGCTTTCTGTATGTCAAAAGAAAGAGGGGAGGATACAAGGAAACTGTTGGAGGTGACGGATATGTCATTGCCTGATTGTGGTGATGTTCACAGATGTATCCATGTGCCCCAACTCACCATATTATACACTTAAAATATGTGCATTCTTTCCTGTGTCAGTTATATCTCAATAAAGCTTTTTCCAATAAATAAATAAGAAAGAGAAATTAAAACTTTCTCAATCAGATAAAAACAGAGAATTCATCCCCAGCCTGCCTGTCCTGCAAGAAAAGCTCAAAGAAATTCTTCAGAGAGAAAGAAAATGATACAGGTAAGAAACTCAGATCTACATAAAAAAGGAAGAGTGTTGGGGAAGGAATAATAAAATCTTAATGAATAATAGGTAAAATAATAAAAGGTAAAATAAAATCTTCTGTTTTCCTTACTTTTAATAGATCTAAAAGATAACCTATTAAAGCAATAATAGTAACAACGTATTGGGTAATTATAGCATGTGGATAAGGGAAATAAAAGCCAGCAGTGTTACCAGGGGTAACAGGGAGGAATTCAAGATTGTGGTTAAAAGCTACCTGAGTGACATGTGAAGTGATACAGTATAAACTGAAGGTGGACGTAGAGTAGTTTAAAATGTATACTTTAAACTTTAAGGCAATCACTATTTAAAAACATTTTAAAGTATAACTGAAACTCTAAGGAGATAAAATGAAATCATATAAAATATGCAATTAAAACCAGAGAAAACAGAAATGATGGGGGGAAAAGAAACAAAGAAGAAATGTAACAATAGTAAGTAGCCAGAAACATGGTTGATATGAATCCAACTATATCAATAATCACTTAAAACATGAAGGGTCTAAATACACCAATTGAAAGACAGAGTTTATCAGAGTGGATAAAAAAAAAAAGACCCAACTATATGTTGAATACAAGAAACCCACTCTAAGTGTACAGACACCAATGAAAAGTAAAGGGATGGAGAGAGCATGTGCTAACACTCATCAAAAGAAAGCTGACGTGGTCACATAGATTTCAGACAATACAGACATCAAAACAAGGGAGATTATCAGGGGTAAGGGGCGACTTACATAATGACAAAGGGGTCAATTCTCCAAAAAGACATAGGGACCCTAACACCTATGTACCTAATAACAGAGCATTAAGATGCAAGAGGCAAGAACTGACAGAAGGTCAGGGAGAAGTAAACACACCAACTGTTGTAGCTGCGGCGCCGACACCCCTCTGTCAGTTACTGAAAGTCCGTGAAGACAGAGGTGAACTGGACAGCCTCTGTGGCCTACTTGACGTTTACAGAGCAGTCCATTCTACAGCAGAACACATATTCTTCTCGAAGAGCGTAAGTCAGCTCATATAAAGGTGAGAAACAGCAAAGCCGATCTGCTATCAGCAGGCAGGATAGTGGTTCCCTGGGGGGAGCAGGAGAAGCGTGGTAACTGGGAGGCACATAAGGGACAGTCCCGGAGTATTAGCGAAGTTCTACTTGGCAGCTGCACGTGCACTTGAAGATAATTCATCGAGACACGCCCTTATTCTTTCTGTGCTTTTTTGTATGCACGTTGTGCTTCAAGTAAGTTAATTTTTTAAAACCCAGAAAAACAAAGGAATGCCCCAAGATGATGGAGTTGCCTGTAGCACAGTCAGTACAGATGCCCAAGGGCTGCAGTCCAGTCTAGAGCAGCTCAGAAGATTCCAGAGTGAGTTATTGCAGGAGGATGAAACTGACCTGCCCCCAAAACATTCAGAATCAGAAGAGGGAAGTATCGCAAGGGCAGGAGAGGTGGATGGAGATGGGGTCGTATGTCCACAGACTCCCCCAAAGTGCGGATGCTGCCAAGGAACTTCCTTCTCTCCCAGAGGGATGGGGGGAGGGCAGGTGGATGATTTGATGACTTAGATCAAGACCCACGGGATTAGGCAGAAGGCAGCAGAGCCCCCTGTGCTCCTAGACGTTCCATCAGCTCATACAGTGGAGTCTGAAGAAGCAGGAATAGGATTTTCCTCCCTAACAGGCTTTCTTTCACGTAGATGCATTACATATTGTCATGTGGCCTGGTGGCACTTGCTGTCTGAGTGAAGACAATGACCCTATTCGAATTTCTTAAACTCTTGGAGACAGGTGTTCATTTCAAGTTTAGTCTCGGTGCAGAGCTAAATGCACACCTAGCTCGCTTGCTTTATCTTCACATTTTTTCCCCTCGTGGATTTAATAAAGGGCTGATTTTCCATTTCCATAATTTTCCATGATAACAGGCAGAGGCCAAGAGAGCAGAGATAAACGAGTTATGGAATGCTCTCTCCAGACTCTCCACACTCTTTCTCAATCCCAGCATTTACTCCCTCACTCCTCTTTCTAACTAAAGGTGTATTTACTCGGTTAAGGACACACGAGGGAAGAAATAGATGGTTTCAGCGGAGCCACCAACACCTAATAAGGCTGAAAGCCTTCACCTTCTCCCCGTGCTTTTCCACTGCCAGCTGCTGATGCCAAGGAGACGCAGAACGGTCGAGATGCAGACATCAAAGGGGCAGAAGGGAATTCAGCAACTAGATCAATCCACCGTGAAAAATCAGGAGGCTTTTTTTTTTTTCTGGTCACGTTTTTATAATTAACCTACAAACCTAAATTCTGTGCAAAAGAATCCAGTGCAAAATCCCAAAGTAGTCATCAGATCTCTGCTTCCGGGTTTCACATTTCAGGTGGGCCTCAGCAGTCACCGCTCGCTTCCTCCCGGACGATTCAGCTAATAACGAGTGAACAAAGTCCTCCATCTTCAACCTGTAGCTTTAAATTTAATCCCAGGTCCCGAGGGGGCCTTATTGCTTTTCTAGTCTGGCCTCCTCATTACACAGATAAGAAAACCCAGGCCCAGGGAGACAGCATTCTGCCCAAGGTCACACAAGGTCAGAGGCGCTGCTGGAAACAGAACTCAACCCTGCCCTCACCTTTACCTGCGTGTCCCCACCCTGGGAAGGGAAACCCCAGTCCCAAAGTGGCCCATGCCCTGCCACAGCCTGGAGACCCTGCACTCTGACCCCCAGCCCTCATGCCAGCCCGAAACTTCTCCCCTCCTCGAAGCTCAGAGCTGCCTCCTCCCTCCCTGTCAGCACGTCCCTTCTCCTCCAGAGGACAGAGGCCACCAGCAGAGATAGCCAGGCCTGCCTCCAACCTGTCTTGTCCCTCCATCCCCGGAAGGCCATCTCTGTCTGGGCTTTTGACCGCCCCCTTCCTGCTTCTCGTGGCTCCTGTCACATGGACGAGCTGTCCCTCTCTTTCTCTTTCTCTACCAGCTTCTTGAAATTGACTTTCAACGCTGGTGTCTCCCTCTCAGAGAACAGCACACGGGCGCCCTGCTCTGGGGCTCTCTGCCTTGGGTGGCCTCCTGTGAATGTGGTCCCCTGTGCCCTCACCTCCCCGCACTGACCTTCATGGGATCGGGGAAAGAGGAGCAGCTGGTCCAGGTGACCAGGTTCAGGTCGGTCAGTTCACATGAGTCCCCAAGCCCGAGGGAGATGAGCTCAAACTGGTCACCTCAGTTCCACTGAGCAGGAGCCTGGCATCCTGGCTGCCACGGTCCTCCAAATGACATGGTAAGGATGTGCGCCCGCCACCAGACCTCTCTGTGCTGTCTGCTCCAGGTCACTGGGGAGTGCCCCCAGCCTTCCGGGACCCGAGGAGTAGGGGCCCGACCTTTCACATGACTGAACCTTAGATCACCCAGCCCACCCTGGCACCAGAACCGCACCGGGGCCTCGAATCCGCAGCCACATGCGCGATGCCACAGACAGACTGCCTGTGAAGAGCCAGGTGTGACCTGCCGATCAGGGCTGGTCACAGAGAGCTGCTCCAGCAGGGACCTGTGTTCAGCAGGCTGCCCTGCACTCAATCATCCTTTGAGAACACAGTCAGCAGCCCCTTGTGTAGGACCAACAGGATCGGAGCCCAGAGAAACCAATGAACACTGGCCTGGGACTAAGCCTTCCATCTCAACATGAAGCTGCGACTCTGAGTGTCTGCCAGGCTGAGGCCAGATGTGTGCACCTGCCCAGGGACTGTGTGTTGGATGTCGTGCACACAGGCCTCAGACAGCTCCCAGCTCAGCTGCTCTTGGTCCCTCCCTCCCTCCTCCTCCCCTTCACTGTCCCTCACAAACATCGGTAAATAGTGGGGAATCAGGGCCACCATGCACCCCAATGAAACATGTCACTTTCCGGGGATGCAGCTCCCCGAAAACTCTGGATGCGGAGGTGACATTGATCTGGGGAGGAAAGCAGGCAGGAGCAATCAGAGCCTTCCCGAGTCCCGGGAGCCGGAGCAGCAATGTCAGCTGAGAAGCCACAAGTCCTCGGGTGAGTCATGTAACCGCCCAGATGTCCCATGTCCTCATCTCTAAAATGGGGGCAAGAGCGTACATTGTATATGCCTCACGGGTACATTGAAAGGTGAACATCACTTGGCCAGGCAGTTATGCTTTTTCCTCTTCTCTTGGCAAGTTGGCCAGTTTTTAATTATTCCAGACAAACAGAATAGACTGATTTCATGCCCTCTTGACAGCTCTATTATATTTCCAACAGTCACACTTTATTTCCTTACTTATGGGAGATGTTGGAGAGAAAGTGCCCCAACCCCCACAGATACCCGATGGCCCCAAATTCCCTCCTTATTTACTGGGCAGATACTAATGAAGGTGCTTCATTCTGCAAGGGGGAGGGAGATAGTAAATGATAAGCTTAATACACAAATAAGTTACATAGTAGGTTAAAGATTACATGTATTGATGGCGGGGGAAGGAGTCGGGAAGGGGGCCCTGGGAGGCCGGGGAAATGGGGCAGGCCGTACCTGAATTAGATGGGTCTATGTGGACCTCACTGAGAGATGAGATTAGCAAAGGGAGTCAATCACGGGGAAATCTGGGGAGGACCCCTCCAGACCGAAGGACTCGGAGTTGACAGCGTGCCCAGCATGTTCACAGCTGCCCCTGAATCCAGCCACCTGTCTACACCTTGCCCCCTGGTTGGGATCCTGGGCCTCTGTGGGCCACCAGGATAGGGGCCCGGCCTTGCCCCTGTGGTCCAAGCTGAGACCCTATCTCCTGGATCTGCCCAGGTTTCCCTGCTCCCGCTGGAGCTCTCTGTCCCTACAGGAAGACCCCTCAGAGCAAATGCACTCAGGACACCCATCTTTGCTATTTCCCTTACACCCCGATCAGCCTGCCAGACTGGATTTTCTCGACCAGCCTGCTACAGCATCTCACCCCACTCACCTCTGTGGGTCCAGCAGTGGGTCTTAAGGCATGGGTCCAGGTCCCCAGCCCAGATCTCCTCGGATGCGCCAAGTCATGCAGCTAACCACACACTGCCGACCCAGTCACCACTCACGGCCACCAGGAACGGTGGTGGGACTGGAGGTGGCCCTAGGAAGGGGTGGCTGCCTGGATGATGAGTTGGAACAATGGCTGGATGATGGGTGGGTAAGTGTGGGAAGATGGATGAAGGAGAGATAGGTGGGTCACAGACGAGCAGGCTCGAGGAGAGGAAACAGTCTTATGCTTCCTCAAAAAGGGTTCTGAAGAGAGATGTCCTCTCACCCTGAAAACACTGTTTCTAGCACCCCCATCCCCACAAATGCAGCACCCTCAGTTCCCAGCCTTCAGTCCCAGACTCACACCCAAAGTGACTTCACCCACCGCCCTGCATCAGTGGTCGTGGACACGAAGATGCTTCGTGTATACCATCCAAGCGTCTTAGTGCTGCACGCGGGGCACCAGTCATTCCCAAACGCTATTCAGCAGCAGAATGATTCCTTCAAATGAGAACTCATGAAGAACTCTGGGAGACAAAACAGAAAAGGGAAGCTGGTCTGATTGAGGTGAAAAAAGGGAACGTGGCTGGAGCGCCCACACTCACCCCCCGCAGACACCCCTTTCCCTCCGCTGGGCATTCCTGGGCTCCACAAACCACCCGGCAGCCCCAGGGCCTCTCGAGGAGGAAGGAGAGCCCCAGTTCTCCTCGGCCTGTGGTCGGAGCAGAGATACAGGCCCAGCTGAGTCGGTGAGGGGTGTGTGTGTGTGTGTGAGAGAGAGAGAGAGAGAGAGAGAGAAATGTGGAGAGAGATCTCGAGTCATGCATAATTTAACTCTACAGCTAAACACACAGGCCGTAGTTACGGCCATTTCACCAAATGACCATAAAACTACAAGATAAACGGGACATCCCTGGATGACAGGGGTTGCTGTGAGTAGGGAGCGGTGCGATAAAGTGCTATCTGAACCAGGTCAAGCTGGCAGTGACCCGGGTGGAGCAGACAAACAGAGGAGGACCTGTTTCTCCCCGTCAGCGGCCCCATAAAACCTTCTCCAAGGCTGAGAGCTGGGCTCCGAGCCCCAGGTCGAGGACAGGTCCCCAAGACTGAGGAAGTCGGAGCTTTCTGGGAACCGGGCCTCACGGAGAGCAGCCAAGGGGCACACCCAGCACACGTGCACACAGACACACACACAGAGTCACTCGCACACCTGCACTTTTGATGCCTGCCTTCTAAGTGACCTGCTCAGGGACTTCTTACCCCCAGGACAGACTGACCAAGTCCCTCCATCTTCCCACCCCCCCCCCCCCAGTCCCCGACTCCGGGCCTTCCCTCCCCAGCTCCCCGGAGGAACTGGTGCCTACAACGGAACAGCCACGTAAAACCTTTTTTTTTTTTATTTTAATCCATTAAAGAAAGGCTGTAGGCTTGGGAGCCTGGGGCTGGCAGAGTGTGCCGCCTGCAGATCCAGCCCGGGGGCTTCTCCCACCGTCAGCCTGGAGGAGGGTCACATTAGCGAAATCACTGCTGCTCCTTTCTCCTGGCCTCGGGGCTGCCCAAGCGGCCAGGACCAGCCAGGGCTGTCAGGCAGTGGGGGAGCCCAGGAAGGCACAGCAGAGGGAAGGCTCACAGAGAGCAGAGGGCTGCCTGAGGCAGGACAGGGATAGAAGCAGGAGGCAGGAAAGTGACAGTTTTAAAGTCAGCAGGGGCGTGGTGGGAGGCAACACTCGTCTAAGCACTGACAATGCCAGGCCCTGTGTCTGATGACACCTTCCCCACAGTCTTCTGAAGCCTGGATCATCTTGTCCAGTTGATGGGGGAAGGAACTGAGACTCAGAGAGGTTAAGACACTTGCCCACAGTCACCCAGCTAATGCATGTCAAGGCTGGGAATGAAACCATCCATGAGAGAGAAGCAGAGGGCCAGCAGCAGGGGGCCAGCGGGGCCTGCACTTTGTGGCCCTGGTGTCCTGCTGAGTATGTGGGGACTGTGTCCCCTTGGGGCTGCTTCACTCAGCAGAGCAGGACGGAGAAGCCCAGACACCCCTCCAAGTGTGCCCGAGGGCACACAGCAGGCCAGGCCCCCGGTCCAAGAGGCACGGGGCTGTGGCTCAGCCGGGGCACAGTGGCTCTCCACTTGGATGGCACAGTGTATCCAGCCAAGTACTGAAGCGGCCCACAGTTTTCCTGCTTTCCCTCTGTGACAAGGAGCTCACTGAGCACCTCATTCAGCCATGCTGGCAGAGCTGGACTTCTCACAGCCCCACTACTCACCCACGTGCACAGGGTGGGGGAACCCCGGGGCCCATCAGCAGCGGGGTGAGGGGCAGGAGAGCCGGTGGGCCCGGGCGGGACCCTGGGGGCACAGGGTCTGGTCGCCCCAGCTGCCACTCGGCCATCAGGAACAGGGTCGCCAACAGCCCACCCAAGTCTACAGTCAGGACCATCGACTCAGAATCGCCCCGAGACCCCCTCACCCTGGTTCTCAGAGCGGGGACTCTTGTGGAGGTGGGGGGTGGTCAGAGGACTTTAAATCTGGGTCCTCGTTTCTCTGGGAACGGCAGCCTGGGGTGACTGGGGGTGTCTTTCCCTAGGAGCAGCCCCGCAGGACTGACCTGTGCTGCACACGCCTCCGATCATGTCCCCAGCCATGGACGGCTGTGGTCACCTACCTGATGGGAATTCGGGGACCAGACTAACTCAGGCACTTGGTACTGACAAGAGTGTGTGTTTCAAGAAGCAGAGTGAGGCCAAGGTGACTCAGGCACATGCTCTTCTCGGAGAGACCAGAGACAGGTGGCTGGTTCTGGTCCCGGGGACAGTGAGTTGGCGAGATGGATTAACCTTCCACAGAACGGTTACTTCCCCAGAGGTGACATTTGGGGTACAACAGTCATGCCCTTCTTTCTAAAAGTCTTAAGGCTGATGTCTTTTCATTTGATTTGAAGGAAAGAAATTTTCTTGATTCAATTTTGAAAAAAAATTTTAAATAAAAGCCAGATAAACACCCCACTGCCTCAGTAACGCGCTCCGTGCCTTTAAGACACGTCCAATTAATGAAAACGCACCTTAAGAGGTTAAGAAGCGCTGCCTGTCACCTCCAGATTTTTTTAGGTGTGTGAACATCCAGAAATCAGCATGGTTCTAATTTCAACCTGACGAGTCAGTGTAGCAATATTTAAAATGAGAGGTGTGTCAACTTCAGACTTCCCGTAGCCTCCCTCCACCTCTACCGGGACTGCCAGTGGCCTCCGTGCCGCCTGCGTCCAGTTCTGTCTCTGGCGAAAACTGGGAGATGGCAGGACAGCACGTCCATCAGACGTGTGCCCCTTCCGGCCAGCCTCAAAGCTGGTGTCGAGCAGGAGCGATGGGTAAATGTTTCTAGAGAAAACTCTGCTCTGGCCCGGGGTGAGCCACTCTGGAGGCGCCCTGAGGAGAGGGGAGAACCTGGCCCCACACCCTGGGCCTGGATGTCGCGCCCCTTCCCCCACTTGCAACGTGACTCTGCCGAACGCCCGGTCCTTCTGTGCCTCAGATCTCGGGGGATCATTCTAGAAGCTTTCAAGTCAAGTCCTTGTGAGAATTAAGTGAAATAACAGTGTTCCCAGCCAAGCACAGTCAGCAGCCCACACACCTGAGCTATGATTACAACAAAAAGGCACGATGCTCAGTCAGTTACTGTGGAGGCGTCACATTAATTAATAGAAAATTTAATGGGAAAGAATAACACTGCCTTTCATAACGTTCTGGTTTAATGTATTTTACCTTAATGATCGTTTTATGGAAATATAAAAGCCGTGGATAAGATCATTCACTGAGCAAAATATTACAGTAAGCGTCTCTGCACATTATACTTTGATTCAAAATTTATTTTAAAGGGCACTGAACTACCCTTATCAAGTATTATTGGTCTTACGGGCAGGATGTACTCATTTTTAAGGATTCAGGGAATGAGATTTTTACTCATAAAATCATAGAATATGTGCCAGTGAACGGGCTACTGCAATGGGTTTTATTGATTTCGCAACTAAAAAGTCTCAAAAGTTTATTTTTCCAAAAACATTTAACTTTAAAAGTTCCTATTCTGGCGCTTCTTAAGTATGACCACCTTCCTCCAAAACGACCCCCTCATTGTTCAAGCCCCTGCAGGTGCCCGGAGCCCGCTGTCCAGGGAACGGGATTAGGTCTCTAAGGAAACAGTCAAAAACACTCACACAGTGGGAACGGAGAGGACTTGACGGTGGTTTTCACAATTAGATCCGTGAGCTTGGAAGGGAGAGTCAAAGCTTTCTTCCAAGGTGCCCTTTGTCCCCCTGTGGCCACGGCTCTGCCGTGACCGTCTCCCCCACCCGAGCCCCCTCGCTCCCTGCGATTGTTTCCCGGGTCTCCCCGCCTCCATCCTATCAGCTCATTGTACTCATGTTTTCCCACCGCACACAACACGCCCTTCACAAGACCGCGGGGCTCTTACTAAACCCAGCTAATCCTCCAAGATAGGCAGACTGTGCCGGGGTAAGAAGTTAACCCAGGAATCTCCGAGGCTTCGGGAACCAAGGTCACGCCTCGCTCACCCCCCAGGTACACGGGGCCCATGGACTCCACATCTTGGGACCCAGCCTCGTGAACGTGTGGCTTCCAAGCCTGCTGAGTCAATGAGAAAGGTGTGGAGAGCGCACATCAGAGCTGCTCACAGCCCCAGGCAGACGTGGCCTGGATCCCTGGGGGCCGGGAGGACTTGAGGGCCCGGGAAGGAGAGGCATCTGGGTCACCTCTCGAGTCATGCCTCTGGATCCACGGCTTCTGAGCTCCCACCATCTGCCCAAGTCCCCGGCCCTGCCCTCCGGCCACCACCATCGCACCCTCTGCAGATCCAGCTCCGACCCCCTGCCCACTCCCTTGTCCAAGTGATCGTGGTGCAGACTCTCTTCGCAGAACCAGGAGACTGGGCAGCCAGGCGTCGTGGGGCAAGAGGCAGGACTGTCCAGTCAGGGAAGCCAGAGGCCTGGACCGTGGCAGGGTCCTGGGCAGGAATCGTGGGGAAAGAGTGGGGCTGGAGGGCAGCGCCTGGCAGCCGAGAGCAAAGGAAGTTGCAGGCACAGGGGTCCTGTTCCCCTAGAGAGTGACTTTCTGCCCCAGAGCCCAGCTCCTCTGAACACAAAGACATTCTTTATCACTTCAAATCTCCAGAAATCACGAACCTTGCAATCCCAGGACTGGACAGCATCCTAAAATGTCATCTGGTCCACCCCACCTGCCAGAGGAAGGTGCCGTCAAGCCTTCACAGAAGCCACGGGGTCGTGCAGGGTCACTGGGCAGGAATGGGGTGGAGGGCGGTGGCCCAGCTCCTGCTCCTTCTCCCATAACCACCTGAGACAGGGGCAGAGTCAGAGGCAGGACCTGGGCCCCTACTTCCCGTTGCAGCCGGACAGCCCCCGTTGTGCAGCTTCAGGGGCCTGGGGAGCCAGCGAAGCTGTGGGGGCTCGGGCTGGGGGCCTGGGAGCCCACAGGCCTGCACCCTCACTTCTGGCTCGACCACTCTTTCCAGCTGCAGAGCCTTCTGCTGACTATTTAACTCCCCTGAGCCTCGGTTTCCCCAGTGGAAAAGAGGGGCGTCCAGGATGCCCCTCAGCCCTCATCAGAGGTGAGCTCCCCTTCCCTTCCTCCTCCTCACACCAAATTCAAGTCAAGCCAAATTGATTTTTCTAATCAGCCTCACTAATTTCCTGTCCTGGCATTTCCCGAAACTCAAACGCCTTGTTGTTCGGGGCCCGCGGTCTGAGCTTCCTCTGGTCTTCCCGTGGGGGCCACATACCAGTGGGGCGGGTGAGGACCGGGGTCAGCCCCGAGGACCCCGGGCCAGCCCGGCTCATTGTCCCGGAGCCAACGGTTTACTGATTAACTCTTTCCCCCATGCGGCCCACCTCCCACGCGCATTCACAAGATACTAAACTCATCTCGTGCGACACAGCCTGGCCGCCCACATGACAAGAGGACCAGCGTGCTTGGGCTCTGAGTCACTGGCCAACACCATATTTAATGCCTTTCCAGGGTGATTTGTCATCGAAGATCATTTCGGCTTTACCTGCCAGCATCTCCCGTTCCAGCCTCACATCCCTCGGCCTCCTGGGGCTGCTCAGCCGCCTCTCTGTTCCTTCTCTTCCAGCTCTGACCGCCCTCACCCAGAGTCAGTCTGTTCATCACAGATGCCCTCACCCTTCTCCAGACGGCAGCCTCCTGTCACACCCCCGGGCCATCTTCACCTTTCCTTCCTTCCCCGTCTCTCCTCCACTCTCAAGCACTCTTATGTCTTAAGGAAATTCCCCATTTCTGCCGTCAGTCTGCGATGCCCCCTCCTCCCATCTCCCCTCGGGGAGGTCCCACTCCTCTTTCCTTCAAGCCGTCTTAGTTCCATCCTTGGTCTCCTTCGCCAAGCTGGCCGCAGGCAGCATGCCCCTAACCCAGAATCCTTCAAGTGCACAAGGGAAGCAGGTGAGGGCTCGGTGTGTTCCTTCCTGTGGCTGCCTGGACAATGACTACAAATCAGGTAGCTTTAAACAACACAGAGTTATTCTCTCTCAGCTCCAGAAGCTAGAAGTCCAAAATTAAGGTGTCGGCCGGGCCACGCTCCCTCTGAAGTCTCCAGGGCAGGACGCTTCCTCGCCTCACCTTAGCTTCCGGTGTTGCCAGCAATCCTTGATGGTTCTTGGCTTGCAGGGGCCTCCCTCCAATTCTGCCTCATCATCACATGGGGTTCTCCGTGTGTCCTCTCCCTAAAGGGGTCCAAATGTCCCTCTTCTTATAAGGACCTCAGTCATTGGATGAAGCCCACCCATATGACCTCATCTGAATTTGATTACATCTGCAAAACCCCTATGTCTAAATAAAGCCCACTCACAGGTACCGGGGGTCAGGGTTTGAACACACCTTTTTGGAGGTCACAGCTCTGCCCCCACACTGGTCGTGCATCTGCCTGAGCCTAGGTTTTCTTATCTTTAGGATAACACCCACTCCCTCGGGGAGGTTGTGAAGACGTGATGAGATGGAGTGGTGGAAACTGGCCACTTCCTGGCACAGATTTCTTAACCCTCTTCTGTCAGGACCCACAAGACATTCTTGCAGGTGTAACTTCAGGCCCTCCCGGCTGCTGCCTCTCCTTCCGTCTTTCTTTCTGTCCTGAAAAAATACAGAATGAGAGTGACAATCGTAAAGGCCAGGCCTGGAAACTCTGCAAATATTTTATTCTTTTTAATTACAGAATCACTAGCAAACCTTGCCACTTCATAACGAAGACAAGTTTTGGAAACATCATTTTGTTTTAAACAATTAAGAACCCTCAGTTCAGACACAGCATGAGTTCCTTAGCAAGCACCTGCCCCTCACCCCTTCCCTACAGCCCAGGGCAGCCTCGGCTCCCCTGGCAGCTGAGGCCTGGGGCCCGGATGTCCAGCTGAACCCCAACTCGCTGTTAACTAGCCAGACAAACCTGGGCAAGTCCTCTCAGTGATCCAGGGCTCTGGTTCTCATCCATGAAATACTGGCCCCCAGCTCACTGGGCTATTGTGAAGATGGGACGGCATATCCTGCTGACACACATGCACCTGGTGGACCCTGAGAGCCCCGTACCTGTGAGCTGCTAGACTTGCCGTGCAAACGCTGCCCCTGGGGCAGGAGAGACTCCAACCTGAATCCAGAGGCCAAGGCCGGAGGGATTCCCTTCCTGCCTGAAGGCCTTGCTCAGTTCAGCACAAAGCTGTTTGCTGAGTGTTGTCAGAGGCCTCCCAGGCCCCGTCAGCCACTTCAGTTCAACTCTCCACACTCCGAGCTGGAGATCAGGGGCCCAGGGAGGACGAAGGCCCTGAGGGGTGTGCAGAGCTGACACCCCATTACAGAGAGACTGGTTCCCCACCAGCCCCCACCTCTCCTGGACCTCTCTCCATCTGGGGGGGTGGGGTGTTGAGAACTATCGCAGCAGTGACCCCAGCCAAGGATTTCTAGTCAGGCCACTGACAGCAAACATATTTCTAACTCTAGAGAATTAAAACTAATTCTGTTCTGAAAACGTCCCTGGAGGCTTCGAGAATGTGCAGACTCCTGGGTGGCTGAGATCCTGCGCTCAGGCTGCAGACTGCCTTCCGCACTCCCTGTGCCTCACAGACTGTCCTGTCTCACCCTCCAGGGTCCCTCTGGGCCCGGAAGTTAGCCTCACTCTGTCTCCCTGCACCCCAGGGTTCCTCTGGCCAGAATCTCTGTTTCTAAAGCAAGAAAGAGACAAGGCTGTTCAAATCTCTTCTTTCCTCTTCCCTGCATTTCCCTCCCTCGCTTTCCTAAACCTTTCTCCTCCATCTCTGCGGCCAACCCCTTTTCTGTTCAAGGTGCAGACAATTGGAGACTTTTAGAAGGATTGATAAGAATGAAACACTGGGAGGAAAGAGGAGCTAACATCTTAATTAGATGTTAAGGTTTGGCCAATGGGAAATCATCCTGACGTGCTAGACGTACTTTCCCAGAATTGCTGCTGCATAATTATTTACCATTTTTCTTTCATTATCATTCATTCACGTTGTCCACATGATAATTCCTCCTGCTCCTTCCTAGTCCACGTTAATAGTAATGCGTCATTTTCCCCAAGTGGGCATGGCTGGGTTTGTTTTGTTTTGTTGATGAGGGAGTCGGTTCCTTTTTTTAAGGAAAAAACTGTTGTTTATCTCCTTCTGTAGATGGGGAATGAAAGGACAAAATTAAAAGAGGTTTCTTACCATGCGTGAGTCTGGAGCAGATTTAGAGGAAGAGTTTCCCAGCGGTGGCACCTGCCGGGTAGAGGCAAAAATGAAGTGAGTTCCCCAGAAGGGGAATGTTTGGAATGTCTCAGGGCTCCCTAAGTGGGGTGTGGGTCCCTGTCGGCCCGGATCCCTGCCGGCCCGGATCCCTGGCAGTAATGGGACATTTTCTAGAGGCCAGGGCATTTTCTGGGAAGGGACCACCTGCTTAGCTGATTTTTCACCCGGAATTCCTGTTTCAAGGATCAAAGTCCTGACAAGATACTGTTTCAAGCTCCATCGGAAAAGTCATCCCAGCTCTTGGTTTCTCTACTGATTTCTCTTTTCCAAAGCGGCAACCTCTCTGGTCCCCCAGACCAGGAAGGCTCCCCGGCAATACTGACTCCCCAGGACTCAAGAGACCGCGGGGTAACTGCCCAAACCGCCTCCCTCCCCCCTTCCCCTCCCCCCACCCAACCCCCAAGCCCCGCCCACCCATCGGCCCCCTTTGCAGCGTGTTCAGCCCACGCAGCCTGTGCGCTGGGAGCTGTCCCTGGAAGGGGGCCCCCTAGAATACGTCCCTGGAAACCGACATCTCTGCACCCTCTAGGGCTCCAAGGGCTGCCTGTTAAACTCTCCAGAACCCAGAGGCGGGTAACCTAACACTCCTTTCTGATAAGCACTCGGACTGTCTTTTGCCCAAATACAATGGTCCTCATTAGCTTTCACTGGGGCTTTGAACTCCGCACAAAACCCTCCCCTCCCCTAACTGCCCGCTGGAGCTGGAGCCGGCCCTGGGGGCCCGCCGCTCAGCGATTCCTCTGTGGTCTGTTTTTAAGGTGTTTATAATGGACCCTTTTCCTGCTCCAGACTCACCCCCGGAGGTGAAATCTCCTCGGTCTAGGAGGCTCTTCTGCTGCTTTCCAGTCACCGACAGCTTTTCGAGCCTGAGAGTAAGCTAAGCTGCTTCGGAGCGGGGCCAGTTTTTAGCCCCTGTGGGGAGTGGGGTGCAGGTCATTCCGATGCCCTTCGGAAGGGCCGGTGGGAACAAGGCTGAAAAAGCGAGCTTGCTGGAGCCCGTTTCTCCCTCTGGCCCCAACCCACCTCCCCAGCTGTGCTCCAAAAAATCTCTGGGAAGTGAAACAGCTCAAAGGCAGACTGCTTTTGTCCTCAGAAGCGGTGTTTTAGCCGTCCCGCAGGCCCCTGCTGGCCCACAGAATTTGAGTCCATCCTTGGGTTGCTGGCCTCTCACCCCAGTGGTGACCCACGCATGCTGAGGCCCGGAATGGGTTTGAGGGGCAGCTCCAGGGGAAGGGGATCCGGATAGGGAAACCCCCCTGCCCTCCAGGCAAGGTGCGCGGGACCAGGTGCGGAGGGGTAGTGCTCATCCCAGTGAGCGCTCACCCCTCCATCTCTCTGCCCTTTCTCCCTGGGTGCCAGTCCAGAACTCCGACCCCAGAGCGCACGCTACAGCACTGTATCCTCAGAGGAGGAAGTCAGACAAGCCTCCCCATCCCCAGGCCCCCACTCTCCCTCCAGGCTAATCCTTGCTCCCAGTGCCCAGGCCCAGGGTCTGGCTTGACCCCTGCAATCAAGACTGGGGAGAAGGGCAGTTAGCCGCGGGGCCGGCCCTGCACAGCAGCTGCGGGACAGACAGCAGTCACGTCACTCGGCCTCCATGGGCAGTTCCTCCCCTATCAGCTGAAGATTTTGGGCCCTAGACTGTCTCGTGAGGTCTCCTGCATAGACACATGCATTTTTAAAAAGAAAAGTTTTGTGAACCCATGTGAATAGCTACCTGATCGCCTTTGATTCAGCATCACAGGTGTGATGCAAACACCGACAGTTTTGAAGAAGCTACCTGGAAGCCAGTGGCCCCCAGTCCTCACTCCTCAGCTGCCCCTGGTTTCCAGTATCTTTCCTTTTCCCACGCACACATCCCCAAAGCCCCCAGCTGTCCCTGAAGGCTCTTATGTCAAGGACACCAGAGCTCCTTCAGCAGAGGAGGCAGCAGAATGGTCATTTATAAATCCACGTGCCGGTGAAGCCGGGACCTCCTGCGTTCTGGGGACCCGCAAGTCTCTGAGCCCCATGTCTGCACACAGCTGCGGAGACACACCTCCCCAGGCCCACCTGTGACACCGCCTCCTTCTGTGAGTAATACCCACCAGCAGGTTAGGAACTCTAAGTGCAGCAGAGATTGTCCACTATCTGTGAACGCCCTTGAACTCTCCATTTATTATGTTACCTCAACTCTCTCATGGAGCTTTGGCGAGTAAACCAGGTGTCACGTGACCGCAGTACTTCCATGGTACCTCCAAGAGGCCACGGGAACGCCCGGTGTTTTCTCTAGAGCTGTGTGGCCCAGAGCTTCAGTAAACCCAAGATAGGGAAGAAGATGATGACATAATTAATGATGGTACACTTAAATTCTTCGTAACAGATTTTCTCTAGGTTTGCCTTTAGTAGAAAAATGCACGCCATGTGTGGGCAATACGTATTTCAGAGGTGAGTGCTCATCGTCTTATACCAGGCAACTTTTCAATAACTCGTATTCCAAAAAGCAAGGTGTCCCTACAAGGATAACAGAGCATCATTTAAAGAGTAACAAGGCCTCACTTAAAAATCTTGCCAGAGATTAAACGGAGCACCCAGTGACAGCTCCGTTTCTACTCCATGAGGACACCTTCTGCCCGCGGGGCCATGTAGACCTGAGAATAAAGCTCTCAACGCTGCGTTGAGCCTCCAGGGTGCGGATTGTCTGGGCTTCTCGCTCCCTTCTCCAGCGCTCCTGCCTCCAGCTGACTTGCTGGGAGACAAGGGGAAAGGCAAAACCACTGGTCTCTCGGGGAAGGAAACGGAAAGGGTGCACCCGTCTGCCGTTTGGAATTGGCTTGTCGGCCCTTGACCGAGCTCTCAGTAACATCTCTGCACAGGCATGTGTTCACCCCGAGGCTCTGTGCCCCATGCCAGGCCGGACGCTGGGCAGGGAGAATGCTCCAAGTGTGGTTTCCATCCCCCTAAGGCAGGCGATTGATCTAGTTCAGTGGTTCCCAACCAGGGGCGATTTCAGTGATGCCTCGAGAGATTGTTGGTGGTCACGGTGGGAGAAGGGTGCGATTAGGATCTAGCGGGTGGAGGCCAGGGAGGTCGCTGAATACCCTGCAAGGCAGCAGCCAGCCCCTTGCAACAAAGAATGACCTATTCTCATTGAGGAGTTGAGGCCAGATGAGCACACCTACCCCCAAAGGGAACATCACACACAGGGGGTGGGGGCAGAGGAAGGGAGGTCGGTCACCAGGGCCACTGCAGCCTCAGTTTCCACTTCTGTAAAATGAGGCTTAAAGTGTGTGCCTATTAACTGCCATCGGGGGAGCTGTTTCCAGCCCTTCCCCTCTTAGACATAAAATTTTGCTCTGCGCTCACAGCCTTAAATTAGGACTATTTGGTGGTATGATCATGTATGTTTAAAACCAAACAGAAATTTCCTGTTCCCCAGCACAAAATAAAATTTCAAGTTTATAAAAGGGCCTGTAAAATCTCATAATCAAGCCCATTAGCCCAGCAAAATGCTCCACTTTGATTTGGTGGTGTTTCGTTTCTTTTCTTAGCACCACTTCATTAGCGTGCTTGTAACGGATGCTCTTCCAGCCTGCTTCTTGAAATTGCTGAAAAAGAAAACACACGACTTTAAAGCACAAATTCCAAGAGCAATATCCCTCCCCCTTCAAATGTGGAGGCTCCGGGAGAACAGAGAATTTGGGGGAAGGCGGACGCCTGGAAATGCAGCATGGCCCCAAATACCACTTCTTACTGGGGCGCTGGAATCTTCTGCGTATTTGCTCCCTGGACTCATTGCCAGTGGCCTCGCTAATTTCCAGCTCTTTGCTGCTTCAGAGGACCAGATTTTCTTGATTAATAACAAAAGGTTTTGTTGGGATCAGAGCTGTTTCCCACCGTCTCTATGCAAACCCCAGCAACACAGGCTGTGTACATTAGCATTTCAAGGCACTTCCTATCACAGAGGGCAAGAAAAGCCCCTCTTGGTGGGTAAAATCCATTTTGTCCTCTCTTGTGACATCTGTTCTAGCTTTTAAAGCCAGAAAGGAAACTAGATAATGCCAGTCCTTTGATTTACAGCACCAGTCCCTAGGATGCTGTGAGCTCGCTGACGGCTCAAGAATCTGCAAATTCCCTTCACACGGGAGAACCCAGAGGTGATTCTGAACTTGTCGTTCCAAAGCTTCTTTGTCTTTTTCATGATTTCTTAATTATACGCCCAAGGACTTCTAAACCTCACAAAATGAAGTTCAGTTTGGGGGGTGGGGAATATAAATGTTCATTGCTGCAGACGCTCCTCTGTTTCACCTTTAAGTCCCCCAAAGCTAAGTTGGCTTCAGTGGGGAGAGGAGATCGAAGCCGATTCAGTGAGGCAGCTGAAATACACGCACAGATATGGGGCGGGGGGGCCGGCAAGTGACAGGATGAAAGGGGAAAGAGAGAAATCCGTCAGATCGCTGCCTCCTGCTACCATCTGGGCTGCAAGCCCCAGGTCCCTTACCCTGGTCATCCCCGAACAAAGCTGAAGGCAGATTCCAGCCGGTTCTCCATTCACTATTCATTCAGGGGTCCATCCGCCCCACATGCATTCAGCCAACTGCTGTGCTAAATCAGGGCCTCCTCCCGGGATTGACATGGTAATGAAGTGTCCGTGCAGCTCCTGAAAAGGCCGCCCTAGGTATGTGCCCCTCCAACAAATCCACCCTTTCACCCCACAGAGGCCCCCAAATTATCTCATAACATTACAACATCTGTGCAGAGGGCTCTTGTCTTTGGCGCTGGGCGTGTTTATCACTCAGCCGGGCTCCCTCTTGCCAGGTGGGGCCGCTGGCCAGCCACTTGGGGCAGGAGCCGCACATCCCCCTACCTCCCCACCCCGCCCCGGTCCACAGCCTTGGTGCTCCAGAGCGCCTGCGCCTGCCCCAAAGTGCCGCGGCCAGGATGCTAAGCACCTGGAATTTCTGTTTGATCATTTTCAGATGTTAAAGGTGGACCGAAGAGTTAAACTATGTCACGGGAACTTGCTGTCTGAGAACCTTATAATTAGTCCAGCAAGGAGGCCAGACAAAAACTGGAGGGTTGCGGGTAGGGGGTGGCGGCCCTGGAGGGGAGGGAAAAGTTAGCTAATGAATTTTGACTCTACCAAATGACATTCGCTCAACTAATAAGTGTGTCTGAGCTTTATTTAAACTGGCCCCAGGTCAGTAAAACCTAAGGGGAAGCAGGGGGGTTGGGGGAATTTATAGAAAGACTGTACCATCTGCAACTTATATGTGCTCTGCCCTGATACAATGGTTTCATTTAATTTGACTTGACATTTAAGAGCCCTTTTTGGAAGGAAAAAATGAATATTTCTACATTCTGTTTGCAATAACCTCACCTGACTCTGCACATAGCCAAGAAGAATAAATGTCACATCCATTGCACACAGCTGTGGGCCGTCCTGGAGAGGGGACCCGGGACGGGGCAGGGCGGGGGGCGGGCAAGCAAGGCTCCCAGTCACTGCTCCCAGGCTGTACCTGAGGGCCTGTTTGGGCTCTGAGTGCTCGAGCTTGGTTGGTTTTGTTTCCCTGTGTCCAAATTCAAGGGCTGATTTGGATATAATGTTCTTGACCGCATAGGAGATGGATTTGGGGATGCCAGCCAGAACACACAGAGCAGCCCAGGCAGCCAGGCAGCCAGGCAGCCAGGCAGGGCAGCAGGGAGACGAGGCCAGCATGACCCCAGCCACCTTCCCGTGCCCCATCCCCTCTTCCATAGCCTTCAAAAGCTTTTAGGTCAAGACTGAACTGTCCTGCCATCACGGGACTTGGAAATGCGTCCCTGGCAGATACTTCAGTCATCCTGGGAAAAGAAGCCCTCTGCCTGCTTACCTCCGGAGGCTGCAGGCTCAGGGGGCAAGAAGACGCAGGAGGCAGAGGACTTTGGTGGTGATGGCCTCTGCCCCGAACCTGGGGAATGAGCCCACAGGACGGACTTCAGAAATGTCTTCTAACTGGGTCTGTCTTCAAGTCCCCCGGCCACCCCCTGGGCTCAGATCCCCAGCCTGGCTCATCCAGAAAAGTCAGCAAGCAGCCTTCTCTCTGGATTCCCTGAACCCACCAGCCCCACAGTTCAGTTCAGCCTCCACCCAGTAGCCTGGTCCCAGGCTTCCAAACCAGTGTGCCCCAGATGCCAGTCACACGTTGACTGCCGACGGGGTCCCATCCAAGGTCTGAGGTCACTGTTCAGGGTGCAGTCAGAGCTGAGAACAGGGTTCTGAAGCATGTGTCTCCCAGTGGCTCTTCAGAGACAGCCTCCGCCTTACATACCTCCTAAGCAGGCCCCACTGCGTGTCCGAGCTCCTGGCCCCCTTCCTACCAAGGTCCTTAGAACCCAGACCCTGACCTTTCTAAGACCCCACTCTGATCCCTACTCGGCTGGACTCTTCTCCACAGGGCTGTGGGCCTATTACGGGTTGAATGGCTCCCTCCTGTAAAATAGTTTTGCTGGAATCCTAACCCCCAGGGCCTCAGAGTGGGACCTTGTTTGGGGGTAGGGAGTCAAGGTAAAGTGCGGCCATTAGAGTGGGCCCTAATCCAGTCTGACCAGTGTCCTTGTAAAAAGCAGAAACTGGGAGACACACGCCCAAGGGGAGCACGTGTGAACTCCAAGGGGTCATCTCCAGGCCAGGAAGACACCTGGAACGGAGTCTCCCTCTAGAAGGCACTAACTCGGCCGGCACCTTGATCTTGGACTTCCAGCCTCCAGAACTCAGGAGAACCGAGAGCCCCAGGGAGGGCGTCCGGGAGCCCCAGCCCCCAGGCCCAGGCCCACAGCACCCTCCTCAGTACAGAGGCTGTCGTTCCGGGCCATCACGTGGGGTCCTTTGTTGTACAGTCCTAGAGAACTAACCCGCCTTTATTAAGGCCTGCGTCATCACTTGGATTCTAATTTACCAGTGTTTTTGTGTTTTGTTTTCTCTGTTTTATGATCTTCCTAAATCATTGCACCCTGCTTCTCCAAAAGTCCAGCTTATAGCAGCCAAATAGTCTGCACACTGTAGTCTCATTACAAAACCTATTTATCTTCCTTAAATATCTCAGAGCAGTAAAACTAAAGATATGATCAACTCATTTTGCCTGGAGTTACCAATAGCCTTTCCACAGCATTTAACTTCCTCATTTCTCTGACCTGAGTTTAAAGGAAAAAAAAAATATATGTACAGATCACTCTGAAGATCTACATTTTGGAAGGATGTCACCTAATCACTTTTCATCTTTCTGTCAACATCTTCCCTCACCTGGGCCATTCGGTGCCCCAAGATGCCTCCTCATTCCCAGAGTCGCCTGATTGGAGGGCCCCCCTGCCTTTCCTGACACCCTCCCCACCCTCTATCCAATTACACCTCTGGTTTGGAAACACAATTCTTAGTCAATCAAATCCTATAACTGGTCAGCAAATATTTACTGAATGAGCTTCAGGCAGTGGGCGTCCCTCCCGGCCCCCCCACCCCCCCAATACCTCCTCTAACCCTGTCCTCCTCCCTCCCCATCCAGCCACAACCCTCCTGAGCTTCCAAATTCCTGCACTCCCAGATGTAACCACTTCCCCCCTCCCCGGCCCCACCCAACAAGCCACCAATCAGAGATGGCTGATCACTAGACTAGCAGAAGGGTCCCATGGTTGCAGGAACAGAGCAAAGGACTCACACGTGGCTAGTTCTCTTTTTTTCAAACTAAAGGCTTATTAATACTCAGAAAAATCATCTTAGCATCCTGTGATTCCACTTTATTCAGTGGATGTTCATCAACTCTATACTAAGAAGACCCAGCAAGGCATCAACGGATAAAGCGTGGTACCTGCCCCTACTGTCTGGTGAGGAGCGCAGATGCGGATACAGGGGAAGTTCACTTGCACAGAGATCCAGGCTAGCGCACAGGTGGGCACAGGTGGGCACAGGTGCGGTGGGTGCTCTGGGGAGGGGGATTCTTCAAGGGTGGGGGGACCTAAAAAGGCTTAATAATGAAGGGCGCACTTGAGCAGGCCCTTGAAGGATGAGGAGATTTTGCCAGACAGGGAAGGGAGAAGGGAGGGTCCAGGCAGACGGGCAGGGGGGCCTTTCTTTACCTCCATCAGTGAACCTGGGCTAAGGTGACTGACAGCTGATGGGGTGGGTCAGCCCAAGGCCAGGACTGGGATGAAGGGATTCAGAGCAGTGGGGCTTTGAGTGAAAAATTGAAGGGGATGTCAAAAAAAAAAAAAAAAACTCAGTGATCAAGATAAATCCGATTTTAATGCAATATTTAAGAAGTCAAAATTAATGCAAGAATCCATTGCTAACAATATACCAAACTTAAAAACAAAGCCAGCGTTACTGATTTTTCCTTTTGGGTCTGGCTCATTTTCACTGTTAAAATGCAACTTTTAAAACGAATATATGTATGTGTGTGCATGACTGGGACATTGTGCTGTACACCAGAAACTGACACATAGTAACTGACAGTATGCCAATAATAAATAAATAAATAAATAAATAAATAATTTTTAAAATGCAACTTTTTAAGTATTCACAGCTACCGGCATGTGTGCACTTGTTTTTACCAATAATCCCCTTTAATTTCTTCCTGGGGAAGATGAGAGAAAGAAAAAAACATATGAAGATGTGCCAAAAGCTCATTCCTTCCTGTCCTGGTCTTCAGCAAAATTCCCTCCTCCTTTTGGAAACTCAAAACATTTTCAACCAAATACTTCAGTTCGGGAGCTGGGGAGCTTTCCCTCACATTGAATACGGTTCAACACCCGTTTCCTCTGCTACCTGACGACCAAGCCAAAGGCACGGGCCAGAGGCTGCGAGCTGGCCGGAGACCCTGCGGATGTGTGTGCATCCTGCCGGAAGCAACGGAGCTGGGCAGGAAGTGGCAATTAAGAGGAGGGCAGGCTTCAGCAGAAGCTGAGCAGTGCTGGCCCCAACAACCTGGGGCTTATCAAAGGAGGTGGCTGGGGCTGACTCTGGTAATTAACAGGATTGCAGGTTTCAAAGGAAAAGGGAGGAGGCCTCGCCAGCTTTGCTGGCGCCCAGCACTTTCCCTAAAGGCACAGACAGAAACAGGATGAGCAGCCACGGGCAGGCGGTCCACAAGGCCCCTCCCTCGGGGAGGGAGCGTGTCCTGCTGTGGGGCAGTCACTCCTTCTCCATGTCCTTTAACAGTCACCTGTTTGCTCCAGACCCTTTCTCTTCTATCATTACTGACTCCTTCTTAACTTTTCAAGATAATCTTCCTTGGGAATGAAGTTTCTTACTCTTGGACCTTCCCTCGGTGACCTTATTTTTGGCGTTTAAGGAAGATTTTCCAATTTCTCTTTTAGGTTCTGATTTCAGCTAATTTTAAGCCAAACTTACCAGGAGTAACTAAATATTTGAAACATGTGTTTGAGCAAAAGTGAATCAATTTAGTCCCACGGGCCAGACAGCACAAGACAAGGGGACTAGGGTTTGCCGAATGCAGCACCCACCAGGATCTGCCCAAAGTGAGGAGGGGGACGGCCCGTCTGCTGCGGACCGTGTGTTCTCTGGGGACCCTGCACAGTCAGCATGGCTGGTCACACGTGTGAGCCACTTCGCTTTCAGAACCACCAGCTTCCCCATGCGAGCCCGGAACCTGGGCTCTCCATTCAGAGCCTACAGGCACCTGCTGAAACGGAACATCCAGGGAAAGGCTCAGAGGAAAGGGTTCTCCCTCCCATGACCCTGACAGAGACCTGATTGTAGCCTGCAGGGCTGGATGGAAAGACTTAGACGAAAAAAAAAAAATCTCAGAACCAGGCAGACAAAAGGTCACCCTCGTTTGGAAAGCCTGCTCACCCCGGAGTCAGGAAAGCTGCCCTGGAATCCTTCGACCTGCCTGCTGGGTTTCCGAGGTCCACCCTGAGCCGCAGTGTCCTTGTGGGGACAAGGGCTGGGGCTGATGGTGTGCGTGACACTCCCTCCCTCGCATCTCCTGCCCACTCCAACCCTGCTCCCTGATCTGTTCCCCCTCTTACACTCCCTCCCTCCGGAAGCTCTCCACGCAGCCTCCAGGGATCTCTCCAATGAGACAATCAGACCTTGTTCCCCATCTGCTTCAAAATCACCGCTGACCACGCAGGTCAAACATTTATCTGCAAGGGCACACTGCCCACAACGTTAGCTACGCAGTCCTGGTCCTCCGGGATGTGGCCTGGCCTGAGGTCCTGCCTTAGCACCCGGTGGACACACAGCAGGGCTCTTCGCTGCCCCTCCACTGGTGCCCGCTCCCCGCTTCCCTCTGCTTGAATTCCCTACCCTGTGCTCAGACTCCCAAAGGGAAAGCAGGGCCCACCTCTGGGAGAAGAGACACGGAAGGCAGACCCTTCAAGGCATTTCCTTACCTGTCACCTCATCAGCGTTATCATTATAATTGCCCACCATGCCTACCGTCTTCTGAGCCCCCCCTCCCCAGGAAGTCTTGTCTCCCACGCCCCACGCTCCCCAGGTTGGTTTAAGCCCCCTGCTCTGGGCTTCCCGGCACCCCAGGCTCGCCTCTCTCCTGGAACGCACCACACAGCCTCGCAACATGCACCTTTGTCCCTCTGCCTCACCTCTCATCCTTGCTTCTGAGGCTTCCATTCTGGTAGTTGCCGCAGCACTGATGATCAAGCTGAATGAATGAATGAATGAATGAATGCGAGAAGGAACACATCTATCCCACAGTGGGTGCACAGAGGTTCCTTTATTGTTGAGTCTCTTCTTAAGGACATCTGATGATGGAAGCAGAACTCTCCCTGCTTCCCTAGCCTCCGAGGCTCTGAGGATGAAGATTCCTGTCTGCCCAGCCACACCCTCCCTGCCGCCGCTGTGGTCCACACACAGTCAACCAGCAGCAGAGCGGAGGGCGGAACCTGTGTCACCCCAGTTTTAGACCTCTGTCCACCTGGAACACGGACTTCTCACCGCATGTTTGTCCTGACAGTTCCCACCAGCTCGTTCACAAGACAGGAGGGCTGTTTTCTCTGCAGTGAATGTCTCGGGCGTCCTCTTCGGGAAGGAGGCTTGACTCCGAAGTTCCCAGGCACAGTTTCCCTTAACATCTTCACTTGGGAGCCTCGTCTGTCTCCTCTCCGTCTCTCGGAAATAGGAACCCGGCTGACATGTCTCAGGATGCAGCCCTCCCAGGCCCCCTTCCTGGAGCTGAAACTAAGCAGCTTCGTGCAGAAAAGGAGACAAGCAGGTCATCCGAAGCCTTGCAACCACCTGAACGCAGCCCTCAGTCACTCCTGACCTCTCCCCCAATTAAATAACCTCAGTTCCTCAAACTCCCTTCGAAAGCATCACCTACGCAGCAAGAAGAGTGAAACGCTCTGAGCCTTGAGCTGGCGAGGAAGGAACCAGGCTCTCTCCCAACTGAAGCAGCATCTGGGGGGGTGGGAGGCAGAGTGGCTTTATAGGCGACAGGAGGAACTAAACACTAAGATTTTCATTTTAGTGCAAGTGTCAGTGGCACACCCCTTCTGGGGCAAATTCCCAACATCCTGATCAATCGCAGACTAGCTCTGAAAATGCTGGTTTTCTTCAGGTGATAAATCAGAAATTTCCAGGCATCGTAAGGAGTGCTTCCCAGAAAGAAACTTTTAGAGGCTTATTATGTGACTTCAGTGCTTTAGAGGAGTGAGGTGCAAACTAATGAAAAGGGGAATGTGTTTTCCCCCCTCCCTTTTGAAATGGCAGTAATATTCCAAGTGAAGGCAATTTCCAGAAGCACAGTACCTCTGAGCAATGCGACGGGAAAGGATATCCTACCGAAGCTGGTCATCTAATAGTTCACACTGTACCTGCTTCCCCGCCAGGCTGTGGTCTTGCCTCGTCTTGGGAAACAAGTAAGTCAGAGCCGTGATGACAAGCTAACATCTACATCCTTCAGTCTTAGAAAGTCAGTTGAAAGCAACAAGGGACTAGCTGACGTTCGCACTTCTCTCCCCCTGCTTTCTGTGCACCCCACGTCCGAGTGGCTCTGTGGGTCCCCCATGCAGACCCTCCTATTGTCCCAATGCACCATTTGGCCGGCAAACCTGGTGGCTGAGCGCTCATCTTCTCAAACCATGTAGTGTCTCCTAGAGGAAGAATGTGTGTCGATTAAGGTAAACGAACTTGTCAGTGAAATAAGCCAATCAAAATTTGCCATCAGTATATATGTCCAGGTCCTTTTCTTTCTCCCAATGTCGTGGATACCTGTGACCTGGTTATGTGTCTCTTATTCATTGTCATCTTACTTCTGCTGAGAATAAAATTGATTCAGTCAATGAGCGTTAACTGAGGACGTCTGGGTGTTTGGCAGGTGCAAAGTGCCGGGGAAGCCTGTAACAAGACGCACTGAGCTGATCCCCTGGAAGCTCACTGCGTCCTGGGGAGGCAGAAATAGCAACAACCTGGTACGAAATGCTCCCTGGGCTCTTTATGCCTGGGGGGCCGGGGAGGGCTCTACAAGGGGCAGGAACGGGCCTCTTCTAACTGGACGGTGGGCCACGAAAGTGCCTGCAGATCTTAAATGAGAGACCTTCCAGGCTATACCGGGGGAGAGTTCAGGTCTCCAGGTTGGTGGCAAATTTTCCCTTTGCCCAAGATTTTGGCAAAACCCAAAGAACACAAGGAGCTATGTACCCCCTAAATTCTTGGAAAGCCTCCAACAACGGGGCAGGTACTTATTGGAAGTGGCACAATCAGTCTGATGACTCCCCAACACCCCTACACCCCTCGCCCCCACCCCCTAGCAGCCCAAGAGAAGAGGAAGGGGCGGGCTTGCCCTGGGGGCCACCGTGCTCCTGGTGAGAGGACCCCTCCCGGCTCTGAGGGCATCTCTGCTGAAGACCGGGGCACCTGGCAGAGCCGGAACCCTGCTCCTGGTGCGGACGTCTGCCAAGGATGCAGGGTGCAGAGTGGCTGAGAGACCTCTGTTTCTCAACTGTAATTTTCAAAACAGCACAAAGTGACCTTCGGGGCTCGTTTTTGGCAGTAACATTTTTATGAGTCGATGAACAACATAAATTAGATATCCGGGCCTGATCAAGCCACAGGCACCTTCACCGGGACTCCAAGCAGTGTCCACCGCTCGAGTCCTGGACTTCCGCCTCCTTTTCTTCCCCGACCAGAGGCTCCTTAGTGCTGCCTCCCGACGCCGTCGGGTGGGCTGGGCTAGAAGCCCGGGGGCCACGGCAGCAGCTGAGCCTTCAGCTGGAAACACCGACGCGCGCTCAGCTCCCTTTCGTCCTGTCCAGTTCGGCCTGGTCCCCAGTGGACGTGTTGACACTTGGTTGTAAGCTATGGGTGCTAAGCTGTCCCCTTTGAGTGTGCCTTCAGGACACAGGGGTCACCGCCCGGAGGCTCTGGGTGTTTATGTTGAAACCTGAGGGCACACGGACGTGGGGTGGGGGTGGGGGCAGAGAAGCAGCCGCGGCTCCTCCCACGTTCCCTCCCCAGCCCAGGGCGGTCAGAGCCGCCTGGGGGGCTGGTGGGAAGAGACCTCTGGGCCCCCTCCCCGGGGCTTCTGATTCAGCCAGTCTGGGGTGAGGTCTGAAAATTGGCATCCCTGACAGTTCCCAGTGGCACTGATGTCATGGGCCACACTCTGTGGGCCACTGCCCCTGTGCCCTGGTGGAGACCGAGGTAGTTCTGCCCCCTGGACACGGCTCCACCTGGAGTGATGAAAGCTCTCCCCCCTCCCAGGGCCACGCACCACCGCCGTCCCCCTGCGGAAGAGCTCACAGGGCGCCCCCGGGAAGTGGCCCGGCCCGGCCTGGCCCAGCGATGCTGGCTCTGAGGGTGACGCTCTGGGGGAGGCGGCCCCGGTGGGCCAGGGAAGATTTTAGAGGAAGTGACTTTTGAGACTGAAGGACAAAGAAGGGCCAGGCCAGGAAAGAGGGGTGAAGAGAGTCCCCGAGAGTGGGACAGGCAGGCGCACACCCCACCAGGCTCAGGAGAGCTCAGGGCCCCAGGGAGCCGCGAGCAGGCCTGGCAGCAGCACCTGCGAGAGCAGCAGGGGGTGACAGCTGGGGCTGGAAGGGGGCCGGGGCGCACTCTGGGGTCCTCGGGACAGTCAGAGCCTGGACGTCATCCAGAGGGCTGGGGAGCTGGGAGGGACCAGAGGGGAAAGTGTCTGCCAGGGTCCCGGGCCGCTGCGACTTCCCAAAGGGAACGGCCCTCAGAGGGGCCAGCTTCAGGGACCCAGGGACCCAGGACTGAGGTGGGGAGTATATGGGTGGGGGGACGCTTAGCTCAGGCTGCTGTCACAACTTACCACCGTCTGGGTGGCTTTAATGACGATCACTTATTTCTCACAGTTCTGGAGACTGCAAGTCCAAGAGCACGAGGCAGGCAGATTCGGTGTCTGGTGGGAGCCGTCTCTTCCCGTGGGGTCGGGGGTGTGGCTCTCTGGTGACTCTTCTTATCAGGACCTGACTCCATCATGGTGGTCCCCACCTCAGGACCTCATCAACCCTGATCACCTCCCAAAGGCTCACCTCCAAAACCATCACACTGGGGTCAGGGCTTCCACATAGGAATCTGAGGAGGACACAAACATTCAGTCCATATGGGGGGAGGGGAGAGATCTGAGCTGGAATTTACTTAAGTTTCCAAAGGACTTTACATAGGGGGAAAACCAGTACCATCCAAGGGAAACTGTGACATCTCTGCGAAGCCCTGCGCTGCCTTCCCTCTGCCCACCGGCATGCTGGCTCTGATAAACAGCAGGTCACCTGTAAACACAATTTTCTTTCCAGAAGCAAGCTCAAAGGGGGTACTGTCGGTTAAAAATTAAACAAAATGAAACTCCAATCATGTGAGCATCACATTTTTTTAAAAAGCAACTACTGGTTTTCTCTTGATCCCGACAGGATCAGAAAGCACTTGGAATCATTCCCTGACGGTCAAAATCCATTGGTAAATGGTTACACGGTCTGTGCTCAGCCTGGACTTCCGTGTCAGTGTCAAATTCCTCAGCTTTTCCTTCTCCCTGGAATTCCTTGCTCAGCACACATTTTCCAGGACAGACACGGGCCTTCTCATTGCCTTGTTCTCGGGCGACTTGGGGGGGAACAGGAGACACTGAGTTCTTGGTTTAAAATGAGAATCAGTAAATGGACTTTGATGTAGAGAATTTTTCATTACAGCCAACGTTTCCAATGCATCTCCATTCATTCCTTCACACGCTCCATGCCGCACACAGTTGTAGGTACTGGGGTACAGGGTGAGGATGCCCTAGGCCCTGCTCTCCCAGGATTTATTGTATGAGAACATTCCGAGGGTATTAGGTACTGTTCAAAGAGTCAAAACAGGTTGACAGGAGAGAGGGTTATGGAAAGCCACCGAACCTGTCTGCGTCTGGGATTAACTCTGAGTCCAAGACTGACTCTTCGGTGCCACTCCCTGAGGACCAACTGACATCCTGCAAAGCCTCCCCACACCAGTCTCGCCAGTCTCGAGTCCTCTGTCCCAGGCCCTTCAAACATCCAGTGCAGAGTCTAGACATTAAAACGAAACACACAAAATAAAACCCTCTTCCAGTCTTCAAGCTCCACTTTATGACTTAAAAAGCAAAATCTTTCTAAAGCATAACAAGCTTCTTCAGCTGAAGAAAACACTGAACTCTAAAAGGCGAGGAATCCAGTGTCTGCTCTCTGTCACATGATCACCAAATACCGAGAAACCATCCTGGGACCAGGAGGCCGGCCCAAAGCAGCCGCTTCAAAGACACTGCTCTTTAACGGAAGGCTTAACACATGACCCCAGAAACGCAGAGGGAAAACAGTCCCAGAGCTCAGGAGCTCACACTGGCTTTCCAAGGAGGTCACCAGCGTGGCCCTCCCAATGGGATTCGCAGCGTCAAAATCCCGTCTGCAGAGTCTGCCAAGTGTCAGCGGCTGTGATGGCCTTTCAAAAGAGCCAGACTTCGTGCCACCTCGAGAGAAAAAGAAAAGAAGCTAAAGATTCACTAAGCTTAAAAATTTTAAATAAAGGGTAGCTTTCCCCCAAATAAATCAAGCTGATACAGCCATGGGGACAACTGCAGTAGACGGTGGGAGCTGTCTCTCAGGTCTCCCGGCCACTCTCCTTGTCACGCGAGGAAGAGACGCCGCAGTTACTGCCTCTTCCTCCTCCTCTCCGCCCAGCCTCTGAGCCACTGCTCTGCCCTGGGGAAGATGCCTTTCCCAACTTGTCCTCTGCATCCTTGAGCTGATCTCTCCAGTTTGGGTGTGAGGAAATCTGGGCCTTTTTTTTCCCCTGTTGTGTTCATTCACAAGGGTTTTGCTAAACAGTGTGAATGTTGACCGTATGTTGATTGTGTGGCAAAATACCCTGGGTCCCCTAAAAAGAGTCAGATTGCTGAGTCATGCTGAGTCACTCACCCAGAGGAATCCTGGGGGAGGGCATCAGAAACAGCTGGGGCAGCCCAGTGCCTGGCCAGCCTTCCTCGGAGGGACAGGCGTGTGGGGGGGGGGTGTGGACGGCGGGGCTGGAACAGCCTGGCTGAGAGCCCGCAAACTGCCGAAGCACCGCAGCTCTTACAAAAGAGCAAAGTCCTGTTAACATTGACTTTCTAGAACTTTGCCTCCAGAGCAGACTCGCCGAGCTGGAGCCAGAGCAGCAAGCAGGACTAAAGACACTTGTAAACAGAAATAGCAGTAAATGGGGGAAAAAAAAAAAAAAGCAGGATTTGATCACTATCAAAACACAAGGATTGCTTCAATTTGTATTTTTTTTAACTTGTCCTTTGCTGTCTCTCATATTGTACAATTGTCATTCACAAGTCAACGAACTAATTTATTTTGATTATAAGGAACTGTGTTTTTAAATGCAACACAGGTAAGCGTGAGTGGTTATTTTCTGTCGTTCCTTCAATGTCCCTCAAAATCAGAACTTTTATTAGATGACAAAATGGTCACTTCTCATCACCTTATGGCCATAAGGATCACCTGGGGGACTTTCTCTAAAATGCAGGTTCGCAGTGATAATTCCACATCTGCCAAGAAGCTGGGGCGGGGTCTCAGGAATGTTTCTTAAACATGACCCCAAGATTACCTAGGAAGCTTGTGAAACAATTTAAAGTGCTTGGCCCTACTTCTCACTCTACCCTTTGATTCTTATGGGATAGGTAGAGGTGGGGGGGTCTACAAACTCATGTTTTCTAGAAGCTTCCAGATCATTCAGGTTGGGTTTTCCCTGGCTGTGCTCTCAAGAACAAAACAGCAAAGTCCTGTCACTGCCTAGATGACCCTCAGTTTCTGAGCAGACATGGAAATGTTGCCTATGGGTCTTCATTACTCTCTTCCCTTCAAGAATAACTTTCTATTTTCCCCACATTTGACTGAAAGATGCAGGGAAAGCGTATCCATTATCCCTGCTTTGCTGCCTAATCCTGACACTTAGAGGCTCTGTGACCTTAGACGTGTTACTTAACCTCTCTGAGTCTCAGTTTCAGACTCATACTAAAAGAGAGCACCTGAAGCTGTAGCTGCTTCCATTGGGTTGTTGTTGGGATCAGGTACACACCCTCCTGCAGGCCTGGCGAGTGCCTGTCCCTCTCCTGCTTTGCTGCAGTCAAGTTCCAGCCATGTGAGCAGGGAGACTTGCTTTCTTCAAGTCTCTGCTCAAATGTCACCTTCTCCATGCAGCCTACCAGGACCACCCTATTCAAAACCGTTACTCTACCCTTGCTGCCGGCACTGTTCATTCACATCCCTGCATTACTGTTGCAGCCTTCATCATTTTCTGATAACCTCTGTGATTTACTCACCAATTTTGTTTCTTTGTCTCTCCCTGATAGAATGTAACATCCTGGTAGTCAGGAATTTTTGTCAGTTTTGTTCACTGATGATTCCTAAGTTCCCAGAAGAGTGCCTGGCTCATAGTAGGTGCTCAGTGAATACTAGATGGATGGATGGATGGATAGATGTATGGATAGATGGAGAGGTGGATGGCTGGCTGGCTTGCTGGCTGGATGGATGGATGGGTAGGTGAATGGGGGAATGGATGGTTGGGTGGGTAGATGGGTGGATGGATGCCTGCCTTTGAGCTGTATCTCATCTGAGCCACCATTCACACTGGCTGCACGTCTGAGCTTGGACAACCTGTCTTCTTTTCCAGCTGAGGTAAGATTTGATTACTCACAAGCCAGTGACTTCCCGCTTTAAAACCAACTTTGCTGTTTTATTCCTGACATGTTTTCACCAGATCTGTTTGCATGCTCATTAACTCATGTAAACATTAATAAAAAAACAACAGCTATGAAAACAGCTTCCTACATGTTTCCCCTTTCAGGTGTAATTATGTGAGCACACAGCACATACGTGGTGGGGTAATCCCCTTTACTGGGCTTCCAAATGACAGCTCCTCCCTGGGAAAACACCAAATCCCAGATTTTTACCTCTCCTCTTCCAACCCCCTTCTGTTCTGCTTTCTGCATAATTCAAGGTCCTCAAGCAAGACGAAGATATCAGAGCCCCTTCCCCAGGACACAGCAGCCAACCAGACCCATGCCCACCGCAAGGCAGCCTGGAAACGCAGCCATGCCTTTAAAAGTACTTGTCAACCAGGAGGATATTCCAAAATGTTTATTTCTGCCTTTGCTGCATCCTTTCCACAATTGCTCATCTGTTCACAGATAAACACTTAGTGCTGCCGAACATGATGGCAAGTGGCTTCTATCTTCCCTGTCCCACCCAGTTCCGGCGTCCCATCCCGCATGTTCCTGCTACACTCCCTCAGCCATAGAAGCAGCTCTGCCACGGGCTTAGGGGTCCCGCAGCAACAGAGGACCGGACTCGCGGTCACTGAGGAGGAGACCGGCCTCCAGGCACTACATCAGTTTACTCTCTCCCTGATCGTGCGACTGGGCTCCACTTCCAGCCTCCCTGCAGTCAGGTGTGGCCATGAGGCAGCAACCCAGTGGTTCTCAGCCAGGGCAATTCTGCCCCCAGGGGACACTTAGCTTTGCCTGGGGACAGGTTTGGTTGTCACCATTGGGGGGGTGCTATTAGAATCTAGTGGGAGAGGCCAGCACATGTCCTGCTCAGGACAGCCCCCTACAACCAAGACTTACCAGCCCAAGTGTGAGCAGTGCCGACACCGAGAGATCCGGTTCCCACCAGCTGGATGTGAGCTCAAGTGCTGTGAGCCAGACCCAGCTCCCTCCCATTCTGCAGTTTCCATGGACACAGCAGAGCCTGGGTCCCTGAGTCACCACCTGGAGGAGAGACACCTGCCCATCACTGAACCCACTGTGGACTCGGAGGGACAGACAGACACTGCGCTTGAGCCGAGTCTGAGTCAGCAGACGTGACCTGGGGGATTTCTGGAGATGTCCTATCTCAAGTGGGAGAGAGGTTTCCGGGGTATTTCCCTGGACATCGATTTATAACAGAAACAATGAGCTGGCCTATGCAAAGGGACGGGGGGCAGGGGTGGCCCGTGGACCTATACATCTGTGAGGGACTTTGGGAATTGCAGCTTTTCAAGTAAGTCGTCTGATGTTCACTTCTGTCCATTCTGGCCCCACAGGACTCCAAATCAGAACCTTTTTTCTTAATTGAAGTGTAATCAGTTTACAATGCTGTGTCAATTTCTGGTGTACAGCATCTTGTTTCAGTCATACGTATACATACATTTGTTTTCATATTCTTATTTCATTATAGGTTACTACAAGATAATGACTAGAGTTCCCCATGCTCTGTAGTAGAAACTTGCTGTTTATCTGTTTTATACGTAGTCGTGTGTATCTGCAAGTCTCCGACTCCAGTTCATCCCTTCCCGCCCCCATCCCCCCTGGTCACCATGGTTTGTTTTCTGTCTCACTTACACGTGGAACTTTAAAAAAAAAAAAAAACCCACAAATGAACTTATTTACAAAACAGAAACAGACTCAAATCAGAACTTTTACACTCTGCAGTCTGTAAGTTTAAAGACATCTTCTCCCCCAGGCATCTTAACTAGTCAGAGCTCAGTGACAAGTAAAAGCCAGTTCCTGCGTCTTTACAGATGTCTCAGTTCTGTCACAAGCTTGCTGCTGTCACAGTGACCCTTTACAAGAAGGTTTAGATCTAGCAGATAAAATACAGGGACCCACTCATATTAAAAAAAAAAAAAGTATTGATCGTCCATCTAAAGTTTCAATCGGAGGAGCTGTGCTGCATTTTATCTGGTCGCCCTCCTTCCTGAGCACTTGAATTCCTCCAGGTGTCACACTTGGTGCACGACGGATGTTCAAAATACCATCCGGAGCAAGGGGCTCTCGGCATCCACGTCCTCAGACCGGATCAGAAGGGCCAGCGCACTCCCTGCACCACACGCCACCTGCGTGGCCGCCGCGCCGGGACCCAAGCAGGCTCACTCCAGGTGCTCCGGTGCTCCCAGAGGGGTACGCTGTTCCCGGGACGGCCTGGGCTCAGGGATGCTCCATCTTCAGCATCATTCCTTCCAGCCCCACTGATGGCGTGGCCTTTATCTTCTAACAACCACCATCAGCCCATAAGGGGACCTTAAGACACAATGAGGATGGTTAAGAATATTTTATTTCAAAATTATGTTTCGAACTGTCATAAAATATCCACTGTAAACGTCTCCTTTTTCAAAACAAGCATTTCTCCCGGAGATGATTAAATGATCTGATACACCTTCAGAAAGCTTTAGGAAGTAGCTCAGGGCAAACATTAGACTCTGAAGTCAGACAGGCGAGGGTCCCGATTCTGGCTCTGTCTCCTGGCTGTACTGACAGGACAGGTTATGGGGCAGCGTCCTGGCAGGGGAGCCGGGAGACCGCACCCCGAGGGTCTTGTGGGGCTTAGGGATATCGGGCCACAAAAGGGCTTGAGCCAGACTTGCACCCGAGTGAGGCAGCGCTCCAGGTTGCCCACCACCAAGAGGGGGCAAAGGCCTGGGGGGGGCCCTCGGCCTCCCAACCCAGCAATTCTCAGGCTCTGTGGTCTCAGCTGAGCCAGCAGACCCCACCTCTGCCCAGCGTCTGTGACCCAGGACCACAGCGGCGCCACAGGGCCCAGCACATCCCAGTCCTCCTCCTCACACAGGCACTCATTTGTTCCCCATCCAAAGGCTCTCCCACTTTGCACACCTCCCTGGTGGGACAGTGACGGGAGAGCAGCCTGGGCTTCAGCCCCGACCCCATCGGACACCCGGCCCTGCAGCCCGGCTCCCTGCATTCGGCCGCTTCCTCTGCAAAATGGAAAGACCCTGTTGGTCAGCGTGAGAGTCGGAGAGAACGGCGCTGTTAAGTCTGCCCCGTGAGTCAGTGCTGGGAGGTGCTCTGAAAAGACGCGGTTTTGAGGTCAAGAGCAGATGGATCGCTCACCTGTGCCTCGCTGGCTCCGTCCACAGCCCGGGGTGGGGGGCGGACCCTCAGCGGCGCAGGTCACAGACTGCGCTGGGCGGGAGTCACAGGTAGCTCTGGTGACCACGCGGGTTCTGACTCAGTGTGTCTGGGCTGGAGCCTGAGTCTGCCCGAGTCCACCGGCCTCCGGGCACCCAGGATGCAGGTTCTTACGCCGTGCTTTGAGGAGTAAGGCTCAGAGTTTAAGGCTCCCGTCCAGTCCCTCATCTGATTTGATGCAAGTAGAGGAGCCGGGAACCCAAGGTTCCCAGTGACTCACTGAGGGCACGCTGAGACCAGGGAAAGATGCTCACCAAGCAAAATTTTGGAAATAAAGTGTGAGATTAAAACCACCCCCTCAAAGATAAGGGCTCCGGCTCGGGGACTGGGGGGTGGTGAGAGCCTTCAGCTCCAACCTCCTCCCTCATCCCCTCTCCCACCCCAACACAGCAGCAGCAGCAACCGTGAGAACCAGGACACTTCACTGCAAGAGTTTCGCTCTTCTGCATTCCTACAGCGGCTCCTCTCTGGGAAAGCGGGGCTCAGGACTTCAAAGCCAGCCCTAAAGAATTGTAATTGCATCAGCCCGCTCCCGACTCCTCTCTCGGGACTGGAAATGGCCACACTGGGATGGCATCACAGGAGGACAGACGGAGGCTTTCTGGCAGCTGCCGAGAGCCATTGCCTGCAGGGCTCCCACCCGCCTTTCTAGGTACTCAAACTTTACATCTTCCAGCCAACAGTGCCTTCCGCGGGGTAAACAGTGTCCCAAGGGTCCCTGGAAATCAAGTCAGAGAGATGATGGGACAAACAGCCCCACCCTAACCAGGAAGCACAGTATCTCCACACTCAAAGCCTTCATGATGTGTGAAGAAAACCTGCCAAAATCATTTAAAACCTTGACTCTGAGAAGTGATGAGATGTTTCTATGACATGGTTTCTGGAATGTCTGGGGGCATCAGATGCTCTCACTACCCCACCAGGGAAGCTGGGTGGGAGCACAGGTGGCCACTTTCCCCCTCAACCCCCTCAGCTTTCCCACGCTCTCCAGAGCCCTGGAGTCAAGCCATGTATCCTCCTTTGTTTGAGCCCAAAATACATAGTCATCACACATGGTTATAAACTCTACAGTTTAGGGGCACTTTAGCAGGGATTCTTATTGGTGAAAAATAGACCCACACTATAAACCTGAGTTTATACCGGATATCACAACAGGATGGTGCTGCAGAGGATGAGGTGGAGAGCAGAGGCGTTCACCTCTGCTAGCCAGCAATGAGCCCCTCAGCAGTGTCAGCAGAGACCACCCGGGAGCCTGGATTTCCACCAGTGCAGGTGGAGACCACTGTGGGAGGTACCTCTCCCCTTCCCAGCCAGGGTGGTGTCAGCAGAGACCTGCTCTAATAGGAGGTTTAATTAAGATCGAGAGTCTCATTGAGACCCAGGTTTCAATGAAGATCACTCGTCATACCAACAACCAGGAAACACTCAACTTGAATGAGAAAAGACAACAGTAGCCAATACTGAGTTGACATGATGTTGGAATTAGCGAATAAGGATTTTATAACAGCCATCAAAAAAGTCTTTCAATGAGCAATTATGAACATGCTCAAAAAAAGGAAAAGCCAAAAAATTTCAGCAGAGAAATAGAAGATATAAAGAAGAACCAGCTTTAGAACTGAAAAATACAATAGCCAAAGCAAAAACTTCACTGGATGAGCTCAGAAGCAAAACGAGGACAGAGGAAAGAATCAGTGGACTTGAAGATAGAAAAATAGAAATCCTCAAATTACCCAATTGGAACAACAGAAGAAAGTAGACTTAAAAAAGAAAAAAAAAGACACAGCCTCACAGACCTGTAGGAATATAACAAAAGATCTAGTATTCCTGTCATCAGGGCCCTGGAAGGAGAGGAGAAAGAGGGAGGGGCTGAAAAGGATGTGAAGAAATAATGGCTGAAAACCTTCCCATTTGGCAAAAGACTTAAACCTACAGAGTCAAGAAGCTGAGGAAACCTCAAACTGGAAAAACACAGAGAAATCCATGCCAAGGTATATCATGGGCAAATTTCTGAAAACTAAAGATAAAGAGCAGGGAGAAACACGCCTTATCTGTAGAGGAAAAAGCAATTCGAGTAATAGATGTCTCATCAGAAACCACGGAGGCCAGAAGGAAGTGGCCCAACGTGTCAAATGCTGAAAGAAAAGAACTCCAGCCCAGAACTCTAGATTCAGCAAAAACATCCTTCAGGAAGCAAGGGGACAACAAGACCTCAGATGCAGGAAAACTAAGAGAACTTGTCACCAGCAGACCTACCCTTAGAAAATGTCTAACGGACACTCTTGAAACAGAAAGGAAATTATCAAAGAAAGAATACTGGAGTATCAGGAAGAAAGAAAAAACAAGGGAGAAAGTTAAAATGGGAGTAAATACAATCAACTTCCCTTGTCCTCCTGAGTTTTCCAAAGACAAATGTACAGGACTTCAAGAGGTCCCGGTGGCTCTTTCCCACCCAGAGGCAAACCACGTCACCGGTGGGGTTGATTTAAGAGGCCAGTTACTTACCCGAAGCTTCTCAGCCTGCAATGCCTGCGCCAGCTGCACCAGAGTCTCCCTCAGACTGTTTCCTGGGCTTCTCACCAAACCCAATCAGAATTTCTAGATGTGGGCCCCAGGACTCTGTTACATGCACCAAGGTATGAAGTCCTCAGATTCGAGTAGAGCTTTTGTTCAAAAATAGGCTCAGTCGCTCATTGTTAACTTCTGAGGACCATGAGAAGAAAGTGTTTTATAAATTCCCTGCAGGACTGGAACAAATTCCAAGGTAAAACAGTAATCGATCCCCAGCCTGGGGTCAAGGTCACACATCTCTCTGCATCATCACAGACTGATGTTCCAGGGAGGGTGGGTCCATAGAGGGATCGGTCATACTTCTGTGCCTCAGTCTCTTCCCCTATAAACTGGGGACAGCATCTGCCTTTCCCAACTCATGGGGTCAGGTGAAGAGCAAAACAGGAGAGCTGTGACAGGTTTATAAATGGTGATTCTTACCCAATGTGAATGTCTAATCTCTTAACCAGGGCCATCGTGTTGCTCTTTTTTCTTTGAAATGGGATGTCTCTGAATTTTTCACAGACTCCAGGAATAAAATATACCACTTAACCGACCTTTCCTCCAGGGTCCCACTGATAGTCAGCCCCAGCATTGCTACAGATGAGGACCCTGGCATCAGCAGAGTGGGGAAGACAGCAAGGCTCCCCCAAAGCTGACAGTGGGTGCTCAGGGGCTGTTCCTCCAGGAGCCCCCACAGGTCCCTCTGCTGGCTGGGTCCCCAGCACTCACCTGCCTGAGAAGGCAGCCCCAAGTCCTAACACCTCCTGAGGACAGGAGTAGCAGTGACACGTGACAGACATCAGGGGACTTACAGAACGCTCACGTTATTTCCAACTGGGGAGAAGGAATATTGTAAATTGTCATCCTGGGGGGAGTGGGATGCTAGAATCTGGGAGTGAACGCCTCAAAGACGTGGGGATCGAGGATTGGAAAGAGGGGTCTCAAATATGTTAAAAGCAGTCTCTCCACCAGCCAACTTGAGAGGCCAGTGATGAGAATTATCAGCGCTGGCGCCTCCTGGGTGTCACCAGTGCCCCATCGCCAGCCCCCGGGTTGGGAAAGGGCAGTGGCCAAAGCACCGAGGGCCAGGAAGCGTGTCTGTCAAGCGCGCCCCGGCCCGGCCTGAGCCCCTGACCTGTCAGCGGGAGGGGGCGGCGGGGGGCGGCGGGGCGCGGCGGGGTGGCCGCCCCGGGCTGGCGCGCGCGCGCGGTGCGGGGCGGGCGGGTTCCTCCCGACTGAAGTCATGCACTTGGCGCGCGGCGTTGTGGCCAGCGCGCAACCGTGGCTTCGGCCAAAAAAGCGGGGGCGGGGGAAGCGCACAATGTGTTTCTTGTTAAGAACTCGCAAGCCGGCCTCAGGTTTTGCTTTTGGTGCCGCATTATAATATTAAGATGCAGCTCGATTCCGGACAAGCCCGCCCTCGTCGCTGGCTGGAGAGGTCTGCTGCAGATTCCCACGGATGAGGTGGGGGGCAGACCCCCTCCCCGGCCTGGGCGCTGCGTCAGGCACAGGAGGCGCACGGGTGGCAACTGGGGGTCCCCATGGTGACCCAGGCTCCCTGCGGGGACCGGACCCCGCGACGCGCGCCTCCGGGAAGCGCAGACTCGGCGACGCCAGCCCCGCGCCCCGCCAGCTCGCAGGCAGCCGAGGGTTGTTTTCCAAGACCTTATCTCTCACTCAAGTTAATTTTCTTTTTTAATTTGGTGACCGGAACAAAAGTCACAGGAAAATCCTTTGTGAAAGACAAACGTGGCCACAAATCGGGGCATTTCACAGCATTTGTAACTAAATATTTGCCGTGCTGGTAGTTAAATGGGCCCCTCCGCCCAACTTTCCAAACTTTGCTTTCTTTGAAGGGGGCTGAAAGGTGATCTCCCTACAAGATCAGACGGTTGAAAGCAATTGGATTTAGCACGGCGTTTTTCCTGGTGCTCCTGAGATCTCTGGGCAAACAGGACCACAGAAGAATCCTAGAAGGAATTAGGGCCACGATGGGGGAGGGAGGACTGTTAAACCATTGTAGGAGCTGAAGCGCTTTGTTAATGCAATTTATTAGCTGTGTGCGACAAGAAGTAGGAGAGGTTAGGCAGGTCTTCCAGAATACCCAAAGGGAGAAAAATAAACATCCCCTTGTTTGCTTTTTGTGGTTTTGCTCATTTTCTCCCCCTCTCGTGTCCCCTCATCGAAGTCTGTTTTAAACTCAAATTCGGTTATCTGGTTTCAGGGTAAGGGCTCTCTCTTGCCAAGGTATTAAATAAACAAGTAAAGCAAAAACTTGAATCCTTATGTAATCCAGACGCAGTTTCCTCGAAAACCACAACAAACTCTGCTAAACCAGATAACAGGACCGGGAACAGTCCTGACCCCACCCCCCGCGGTTTTAGGGCCAGCAGAGGACATCCAGATTCAGGAACTCCTCTCCAGAACGGGTGATAAATAATTGATGCTAACGCTCTACACTGCAGATGCGCACCCCTGAGGGATCCGGATGCCATAAACTGTCCAGGAATGTTGGCATCTGGTTCTTAAAATGGAACTTTCCCTGGAGATAAAGCGGCCACCGAAGAGGCGTCTGCGTCCGCGGGCTGCTTGGAACTTTCTGGCCTCTTGATGTTCTCAGTTGAAAACGCAGCATTGGAATTGGGCTAAGTCTGCCCGGCTTTGTAGTGGTTATGAGGACGCAGACGCGGATCTGCTGGCGCGCAGAAGCTGGGAGCAGCGAGACGCGGCTGCACATCCTCCCGCCTGGGAGGTGAGGGGGGTGCTGTTCTGGAAAAATCTGACGGTATTTAGTGCAACCCCCAAGGGCTCCGAGGAGGAAGGCAAGGGACAGTGGGCGGTGGGAGTAAGAGGGGGTCCTTCAAAGGTATTTTTAGGAGTCTAGCATCAAAGTCATCCCCAGGAGGATCCAAAGGAATAAATCAATCTCGCCATCCCCTAAGACAGTCACCTTCTCCCCATCCGCCCTTCCCTCGCGCCAGCCCCACCCTGAACGCCTCGGTTGCAAAAACAAATAAAATAAAGCAAAACCTTTTGCTTTAGCAACCTCTTAAGCCACATTACGCCTCCTTCTGCACAAGGAAGATTTCTTTCTTCTCCCTCTCCCGGCTTTTTTTCTTCTCTCCCCAACCCCCCTTTTCCTTTCTTCTCGGTCCTCCTTTCCCCAGATCGCTCGAAACTTAAGACGTGCAGCGGCTGCAGGTGCGCGCGGGCCGGGCGGCCGGGCGGCCGGGCCCGGGCGAGCCTGGGACGGCCGGGCCTCGCAGGCATTGATCAGCTGGGCGCGCGCGCTGAGTGACGGCGCGGTTGCCATGGCAGCCGCCTGAGCGGCGCCGCGAGGACAAGGCTGCAGGGCGGCGTGAATGGGCGGCGTCACGCGCCTGGCGCCAGAGAGTCTGCTCCGGGGCTCCGGCTCCGGCCCCGCAGCGGCCTGGCCCGCGCGCCGCCGCCGCCGCCGCCAATTCATCACCTGTCAGGGATCACTCGGGGGGTCACGGACGGAATGGACACAGCTGTGAGAACAAAACCGGGGGGAAGAAAGGCGAGCGCTCCCAATTGCGCCAGATGTGCAGGGAGGACCTTGAGACCCCCCTCCCCCGCCCACCCACCCACCCACACCCCGCAGGCTCCTCCCGCCCCCAGTTGCATCACGCGGGGATTGCAAAGGCCGCCCGGCCGGCCTGGCGCGCCTGGCCCGGAGCTGCTTCTGATTACAGCGAGCGGCTGGACGCGCTGGGAACGGACGCCCGGGCCTGGGGTGGAGACCTGGGCCTGGGGTGGAGACCGAGTGAGTGAGCGAGCGAGCCCTGGAACCAGGTTAGGGGAACTTCCAGGGCAGCGTGTGGCTTTAAATGGGGGGGGAGAACTACATCGCCACCCCGCCCCCCAGCCCCACCGGAAGCCATTCACACCTTCCCACCACCTACGGATCTCGAATCCAGGGCCCTTTCTGCAGCTGGGAGCATTTGAACTTTAGTGGCCTCAAATGCAAACCCACTGAGACACCAATTGACAGATTTTTCAGTACCTTGTAACCCACCCCGAAAATGCTCCAACACCAGTTTGCGAATGAAAACATATTTGTAAAGGTAATTTAGTATTGGGCTTGCTGAGACAGACATACTAGTAACTCAGGCCCTTTTTAAATCATTAATTTATAGGGCTTCATCGTCCCCTTAAAAATTATCTTTAAATGAATGTGGAACTGGGTAGCGTGCCAGTGGAATCGAATTCAACACAGGCTGACTGGACTCTGACATGGCAGCTAAAGAAAGAAACACCAGAAAACTTTCACCATATTTAGCAGTTTTACTACATCAGGGTACAAAAATGATCATGGGAGAAGGCACTGCCTTAATCAACTTTGCGAGTGTGTGAAGTAATACTGCACAAGGCTCATTAGGAACCAGCCCAGAGCCTGGCTGTAGGGATAATGAGGCTGGCACGGACGTTCACATACGGTGTCCTTGGAAAAAGCTCGGAATGCGTCAGTATCGCAGGGCTGCAATGTCCAAGAATCACAAGTAATAATTTGAGAAACCCAAAGATGTTTGTTTACATTGGCTATTATTGTAAAATAGTCAAAGTATAACATCATGAACCAAAATAGTGTCAAAACAAAATCTGTTCCACTGTGGCACGTATGTGACAGAAACACATGCACACAAAGTACATCAAAAGGCTCGAACTGTGGGGGACTCGGGGATGAAATCATTTCCAGACTTAATATCAGAGGAGAGGCTGTTAATCGAATACTGTCAGGAGCAGAGTTGCAGGCAACATGAGTGGGGCCAGGCCCTGAGCAGATTTCTCTGCTGGTCGGGATACCGTCCACTTCCATCCTCCAACCCAAAGCGGTGGGATTTTCTGAAAGTGACATCCACCCCAGCGCCACCAACTCTTCCTCCCTTAAAGGGAGGCCCTGGGGCAGGCACATGGCCGCAGCCGGTGTCAGAGACCAGCCAGCCCACCAGCTGAGGAATGAATCATTAACTGAAGGAAAAAAACACTCTTTCCCCATTATTAAGCTTTGCTTTTTCTTCAGTTCTGCCCCCTTCCTCTTTCCGAAATGCAAAGAAGGTAGAGATTGAGACTAAAAGTAAACAAGATATTTACAAATGTTTTATCAGATTTTCTAGTTTATTGCATTCTAGAGAAATAAGATTTTCAAAACATACCACTAATTTACTGTGATCTTCAGTTAAGCTAGAATTCTGTGTGAATTAACTGAAAGGGATTTCAGTAAATAACTGCAAACTTTTTCTTTATTGAGACCATAGGAATGAGTTCTTAAAGATTTATAGAAAAAGAAAACAAAACAGAACAAAACACAACCTGAAGCTCCGTCCAGGACTAGCGCTGAAAAGATTCCAAACCTAGTACATGACAGAATTTTCTTTTAATAGTGTGAAGCTGTCGACCAATGGCTGGGGCCACCTACCTGTCACAAAGCTTTAAAAATACAGTAGGTGCTGGAATGTGACACCAGAAATCACGATTTGTGCATAATTAATCACATTACTTTGCCACCTACACTGCAAAGCACAGAGGGGCAGCCTCTCAAGGGCAGTGTATGCAAATACACTTTCAACATGCAAATTCCCCTAATGATTTCCGATTAACAGCATCATTATAATAGCCCTTCCCTGTTCTAGAAAAGGAACCCGGAGAGCGTCCTGCCTCAGAGCTCCTTAGCGATCAGCACGGTTTCCAATATGGACTCGTTTTACCGAGTTTACAATAATGCCTCCTGCATTGCTCCGGGTTAGCAAGATCCCACACTAAACCTGCCACCGAATGCGCACACGGGTATTTGTTTTTGTTTTTGTTTTTATTTTTGTTTTACAAAGCTTTTCCTTATTTTAAGAAACCGAACTCACTCTACAAACGTCACTTGTCCGTGGCAAACTTATTTGCGTTTTCACTTTCTTCAGAAATGCTATCTTGATAACATTCGGTGGGTAGTAGGGAACGATGGTGGCTCTCCCTCTGCTGTGCAGACCTTGCCCGTTTGGCTGTGACTTTAGGGATGCTGAAAGCTCCAAGGTGTAGAAAGCTTCGTCCTCGGTGGACACCTTAGGGCGAAGGTCCTGCCCCGCCATTGGGATTAAAATTGAGATGCACATTTAGATTCCCCGAGGTCTCCCGCCTCCCCTCCCCTGCCCCCTCCTCCCCTCCCCTGCTTCTCTGCCCACCCCACCGCCCCCTCCCCGCCGCTCCCCGCCGCTCCCCGCCGCTCCCCTCCGGACCCTGGCTTACTGTATTCTATTTACCACCACAGCTGGGCTCGCGCCCGCCCCGCCCACTCCGCGGGGATTGGCTGCGAACGCGGAAGGACCGAGCGCTCGCCCCGCGTCCGCGCCCACCAATAGGGGCGCCCTCCCGGCCTGATGGACGCGCCGCCTTCCACCAATAAGGACGCAGGGAAGCCGGATCGTGTGGCCTGGGCGAGCACAGATAAAAGCAGCCCGGCCCGGCTCTCAGCTTCATTCTGAGCCGAGCCTGGTTACCAGCGCAGGAGGCTTCGTAGGCTCCGTAGGCTCCGTAGGCGGCGGCGGTGGCGGCAGCGGCGGCGGCCTGAGCTCTAGGGCAGCCCGCTCCCTCCTCCCGGTCTCTCCTTCCCCGCGCTCAGCATGAAAGCCTTCAGTCCAGTGAGGTCCGTTAGGAAAAACAGCCTTTCGGACCACAGCCTGGGCATCTCCCGGAGCAAAACCCCGGTGGACGACCCGATGAGCCTGCTCTACAACATGAACGACTGCTACTCCAAGCTCAAGGAGCTGGTGCCCAGCATCCCCCAGAACAAGAAGGTGAGCAAGATGGAAATCCTGCAGCACGTCATCGACTACATCTTGGACCTGCAGATCGCCCTGGACTCGCACCCCACTATTGTCAGCCTGCACCACCAGAGACCCGGGCAGAGCCAGGCGTCCAGGACGCCGCTGACCACCCTAAACACGGACATCAGCATCCTGTCCTTGCAGGTAAGACCTACTGCCGGTGCCCCGCTCGCTCCCGTGCATCCCCGCGATCGCCTGGGCGGCAGACCCATTGTCAAGGCGGCCGTAGACGGTGACTTACAGATGAGATAATTAACTTTATCTTTTAAAAAAAATTAATAAATCTGTTGTAGATTGAGTCGTGAGTGAAATGACTGATAAGTTCTGACATGTTAATGAGTCTTTGAGTCCGAATTTAGCATAAACTTGCTGTTCTGTGGACTACTTAAAAAACAGAAATAGAGGCTCTTTCTCCTTAAGGTTGTCTAACATCATGCCTTTTATCACCTTTCTCTCGCAGGCTTCTGAATTCCCTTCTGAGTTAATGTCAAATGACAGCAAAGCGCTCTGTGGCTGAATAAATGGTGAGTGTTTGTGCCGCCGGTTGAACTGCCGCTTGGAGTGTGTGTGCGTGCGCGTGTGTGTACTTGAGGATCTGTAAGATTTGGGGCTTCATAACTGAATGTGTATTTTGTTGTATTACACGTAGTGCATTGTTTACGTGTACTGGACATGAAGGGGCATCTAGCTTCTGTTACTCAAGATCACAGAACATTTTCCTTTAAAAAAAAATGATGTTAGTAACTTAGTATGAAGGTGGCCGAGGGAAATGAGTACTGGCTTCTGTGCGCACGTAACATGCCCCGGCTGTTTCCTGCGATCGCTCTGGTACTACGAGGTACTAACCTCCGTGTAATTAATCTTATCGCCGCAAATTCCATAGGGATCCTCCTTCCCTGAAACTCCAGCCCTCTGGGATTCGGCTAGCCAAGCATTGCTGCCCTGTGCCCCAGACCCTGTGATGTGGGATTCCGACTTCCCTATCTGTTAACTAAAGGGCTGTTTTCAATCAAATAATTGTTACAAGAAGCAGACTGGCGCCTGCGAGCACTCCGTTGGAGATCCAAATAGGAGATTGCGCTGGGAAGTTTTTCCCCTGAGTCTCTGCTATTTTCATGTTTAATTTGCGCTGTGGAGGCCGAGTGTGTGTGTTGCATCTGGACGCCAGGGTTTGCCCAACGTTTGAGTGTTTGGTTAAATGTTCAAACTGCGGCTTCCTCCTGGCGCCAGTCTGCCCGCCTCTGCCCTTAGGTTACAATCTCCTAAACAATCCTTTCTCTCCCGATCTTTTGCAGGTGTTCATGACTTTTTTTTCTTCTCTTTGCACAACAACAACAACAAATCCACGGGCTCTTTTAAGGCGCTGAACTTATTTTTCAACCATTTCACAAGGAGGACAAGGCTAAGTCGAATGGACCTTTTTTAAAAATGGAAGGAAAACTAAGTGATCAAGTTCCCCAGGGTGTTCTCTGACCTGGACTGTGATATTAGTTATTTATGAAAAAGACTTTTAAATGCCCTTTCTGCAGTTGGAAGGTTTTCTTTATATACTATTCCCACCATGGGGAGCGAAAATGTTAAAATCACAAGGAATTGCCCAATTGAAGCAGACTTTGCCTTTTTTCAAAGGTGGAGCGTGAATACCAGAAGGACCCAGTATTCAGTTACTTAAATGAAGTCTTTCGGTCAGAAATTACCTTTTTGACGCAAGCCTACTGAATGCTGTGTATATATTTATATATAAATATATATATATTGAGTGAAACCTTGTGAACTCTTTGACTAGAGTTTCCTTGTACAGTGGCAGAGATGAATATTTCTGCTTACAAAGCGTAATGATGTATTCATGCTAAACTTTTCATAAAAGTTTAGTTGTAAACTTAACCCTTTTATACAAAATAAATCAAGTGTGTTTATTGAATGGTGATTGCCTGCTTTATTTCAGAGGACCAGTGCTTTGATTTTTATTATGCTATGTTATAACTGAACCCAAATAAATACAAGTTCAAATTTATGTAGACTGTATAAGGCTATAATAAAACATGTCTGAAGTCAATACCTGAATTCTGAATGGTTTTTAAGACTTGTCTTGTGCACTCGCTTTCTCTCTCTGTCTCACCATTTTACTTAGCCCTTTCTCGCCCATTCCTTCCACCACCCTCTTAAGTCTTGGAACCTGTGTGCGGAGAAACACTTCATCAGATGATTTGCGGGCAGGGCCAGCACTTGGGGGCACAGGGCTGCGGCTGCTTCCGAGGAGAGCCGACTTAGGGCTGGGGAGTCCGTAAACCAAGTTTCTCTTAGTCCAGTAAGGAAAGAGTTTCTCTGCCCTGGGGCTGAGTTTCAAACCAGAAAGTTGCTGTGGTGGCGACGCCTAGGAGTTAGATCATTCAAATAAACTGGACTCTGGAAGGACTACCTGTCTGAGCAGACATCAAGACACTCCTGGAGTAAATACAACTGCTGTCAATCCAACGAGAAACGGCCCCACAGAATTCTGGAACTGATTAAAGATTTAGAGGAAGGGCAAAAAATCCCTCGGTGTTACTGTTTGCCCCAAGTGACTATTTGTCCTGGAAATTAAGCTGTAATATGGCTCTGAGCTCGGGGCCTCTGCACACCCTCCCTGTACCTTCTCCACCTGTAGCTCACCCAGCCTCCCGGAGAAGGTCTTCAACCTGCTGGCCTTCTGAGACGGGTGGCTATGAAATCCCCCTTCACCGTTGACTGCGCTGACTGGGCCATGGCCTGCCCAGGGAAGGATAAGGGGGAGGGAGTCAGAAAAAGGATCAGTTTCCATTGCAGCCGTTCTGTGGCGATATTTGGACCGCTTTAAAATATGTAGTTTATAATACAGATATGTGCTTAAAACTCAGATATGTGCATATATTTGTATCCTCAAATTGGAAGACACCTCCCCAGGGGTGTGAGTGGGAGGGTGTGGGAGGTTCTGGAAGGCTGGTCTGAGGTGGATGGGCACTGGCGAAGGAAGGGGGGGAGGACGGGACAGGCAGGCAAAGAGGTCTCACCTGGGGCCACTTTCTGAGGCTTAGTCGAGCAGGTGTTTGGGTGGCGCCACCGAGTCTGCCCCGGTGGCTGCGGCGTTTCCGGCCTTGACACGGAATCCATCACCACCCAGCCACCCAGCATGGGGTGGTGGGGTGGAGATTTGTCGGGGAGAGGTAGCCTGGGAATCTCAGCTCAGACCTGGCCAGGTTTCTGCTTCCTCTGCGGGGGTCCCGACCCCAGACCCTCCTTCCAGGGCGGGGGTCTTGTAGCCTGCCAGGGCAGCTCTGCCCATCACCCGTCCCCGGACATCATCCTAGTCTGCAGGTGAGCCCATGCTTTGATCCAGGCGCACTGCCGAGGGCTGTCGTTGTTCTTCATCATACCCCCAGGGAAGCGGGCTCTGGCTGCGTTGGCGGAGCCAGTCATCCCGACCCAGGCTGCTCTTCTAGGCTGTCACTTGACGTCCGTCCACCTGTCGTCAGCCCCTCCAGAGCCCTGCACGACGGGCCACCCTGCGCGGGGCTGGACACCGGTGGGGTGAGGACGAGAAGTGTGTGGCCAGGTTGCTGCCCAACCCCCGCCCCGTCCTTTTCTCCGGGGACAGCGGGGCAGAGGGGCGCAGACGCCAGCCTCTGGTCGCCCCCAGCCTCGGTGACCCGCGAGGTGGGCTCAGATGGGCGAAAGGATCTGGCCCGGGAGGAGGGTCTTGCGCAAAGTCTCCTTGGCTTTGCCGGGGAAGCTGTGCGGGCGGGGCGGAGCCCTTTCGAGCACCTGCACTGTCACTGGGAGCCAGGGACCGTTTGCAAGTTTGGGGCGACGACCTAGAGTAGCAGCAGAGTCAAGGGGAAGAGGCGCCTTTCGGAATAGACTTCGCGGCGGAGCCCGAGCGGCCCTTCGGGTCCGGCTGGTGGAGGCCGGGCGCCACCTGCTGGCCGGAGCGAGGAAGGCGGCGCAAGAGCGGGGTCCTCGTGGGCCGGGGACTTGGGAGCTTGGAACCGGAGTTATTCAGCTGGAGAGAGTTAGGGAGAAAACGAATGGCGATGTCATGAAAGATTACTCCTCCAGCGTGTGGACAGTTGTCTCCACATACCTTATTTCATCTTTGCTGCTTCATAGCTTGGATAGTATTCCCCTTTGCAAACTACTGTCTACCACCAACGCGACACTAGGTGCTGTCCTGGATTTTAATAAAAGTCTTAGACACCAACCCCGGCCTCAAAAGATTGTAACCGGATTGAGGAGAAATGAATTGTGAGGTCAAGTGAAAGCCATAACGTTTTCTTATCTCTTTCCTTAAGTTTTTAATTTTATTTTTTCCAAAACGGCTTATAAACCTTAACCAGCCCCTCCGACGTTGTGTTACAGGAATAGGGAGGGGTGAGTGAGGGTGGACATCCTTGTCTTAGTCCAGACCTTGATGCGAAAGGTCAGACTTTCTCCGTTATACATGACCTGGCTTTAGGATTCTGTTGTAATATATAGTCTTTAACAATTTTAGAAAAGAATTCTTCAATTGTTGGAGGGGTGGTGAGAATTCAAAATCATAATTTGGGGGTGAATTTGGTAAAATTGTTTTACTATATTCATTGACATGATTTTTCTCTGGTGTATTACCCCGATTTTTCTGATGTGAACTACGCTTGCATTTCTACAATAAATCCTGCCTGAACATGATGTATTATTACTTTGTATAGATTCTGCTGGGTTCTGTTAGTCAATATGTTGCTTGGAATTTTTGAGAATGAAATGGAGATGTGGTTTCTTTTCTTGTGCTGTTCTTATCTAAGTTTGGAATCAAGGTCACGCTAACCTCTAACAGTAAATATGTAGGTCAGTTTACATTTAATTTTAGTTCTCAAAGCCATGGATAAATCCTCAGAGTGGGGCAGACATGTGGTCCCTCCATCCTACAGAAGCTGGACTCAGAGATGTGGCGCGAGAGACCAAGAGCACACGGCAGGCAGAGGACAATCCATCACCTCCCCAAAACGGAAAAGGGGCTTCTGAGTAGAGGACTAAGATACGGAATTTTAATACAAGATAGCATTCTTGTCCATAAAAAGCTGTCTCTTGAGCTTTTTTCAATTCAAGGATAATCGTTTATGAGGCTCTCTCTTCACAGGGTGAGCACACAGCCCCAAGACGGCCCAAATGGTCTGATAGCCTCATCCCCGCTCACCTCCCCCCCCTTCCTCATGCGCTCTGATACTGGAAAGGTGCCTCCCAGCTCTGAGTGTCTTTCTGGAAGATGGTTCTGCGGAGGCTTTGAATGTCTTTCTATTTCATCATAAAGATAATCTGAGACAGAGGCGGCAAGATCTGTTGAGCAGCTTAGCAGCAGGCATTGTGTTTAGTGCCAGCTACTGAAGTAGGCACGCTGAGGAGTGCTGACCTGAGGTCGCAAGAATGTCAGGGGACCCTGCAAAGGACACATGGAGAGAGGATGGAGTCAGAGTGAGGGTAGGGTGCACATTCGGGTGGGGGGGTCCTGGCTGAGGGCGCCAGTCCCAGCAAGTTAAGGACATTGGCCCAACAGGAATGGAAAACAAGGTTTTGCAACCACGTGAGGCAGAAAGTTGCAACCGAGATGGCCATGCAGAACCCTTGAAGGTCTGCAATCCCAGCTCAAGTAAAGACTGAAAAATTACTCACTAGCCCAGGAAGATTCTAAGTAGGTCTATTTGTCAGCCTGAGCTCAGGCTGGGAAAGAAACATCTCCCTTGAAATTTCATAGCTGTAGATCTGCCTTCATGGGGAATGGAGGTTCAAATATACATGACCTAGTTAGTTGGAGAAATTCTAATGCTGAGAAATTAACACAAAAATGGGGCCCTGGCTGGTGATGCCCCTTGGGGAAGGGGTTGGCAGTAGCAAATGCAAAACTTTTCTGGAGACAAAAGCCCTCCATACAGACCACACTCACATTGAATGTCTTGCAGAAAGTTAGTTTACAATTTTAAAAAAGTGTCAAACCACTGAAAAAAATTGGCCATGAGAGAATCAGTAGATACAATTAAGAGAAAGATTAGAAACCAAAGAACTATAAAGGATGAAGATGACTAAAATGATTAAAGAAATCAAAGAATGAATTTAAAAATATAAGAAAATCACAGGATATGTTATATACAGTTATTAACTGAAAACTTAATGCAAAAGTTAAAACCCAGATTAAAAACTACTGGAGCATCTCTATACACTAACAATGAACAATTTGGAAAGGAAATTAAGAAAACAATTCCATCTACAATAACATCAAAAATAAAATAAAATAGTTAGGAATTAACTTAACCAAGGAGGCAAAAGACTTGTACGATTAAAAGTAAAAAACACTGCTAAAGTAATTAAAGAAGACATTTTTTTTAAATGGAAAGATATCCCATGCTCATGAATTGGAAAACATAATATTATTGAAATGAAAGTACCACCCAAAGCAATCTACAGATTCAATGCAATCCCTGTTAAATCACATTTTTTTTTTTTGCAGAAATAGAAAAATTCATTGTAAAATTTATATGGAATCTTAAGGGACTCTTAAGTTAAAATAATCTTGAAAAAGAAGGACAAAATTGGAGACCTTATAGTTCCTGATTTCAAAATTTACTATAAAGTTACAGTAATCAAAACATTGTGGTATTGGCATGAGTTCATGCATACTGATCAATGGAATAGACTAGAGAACCCAGTCATAAACCCTCACATGTGGGGTCAAATGATTTTCAACAAGGATGCCAAGACCATTCAACAGGGAGAGGACAGGCTTTACAACAAATGGTGCTGAGGCAACTGGATATTCATATGTGAAAGAATGAAGTGGACCCTTACTTAACGCTATGTACACAAATTAACTCAAAATGCATTAAAGACATAAAAACGCAAGAGGTAAAACTCTTAGAAGAAAACATGGCATAAGCTTCACAACACTGGAGGCAGCAGTGATTTCGTGGACATGACACCAAAGACACGGGCAAAAATAAATAAAAATAGACAAATTGGACTTCATGAAAATTTAAAACTTTGTGCACCAATGGACAATATCAACAGAGTGAAAAAGCAACCTACAGAATGGGAGAAAATATTTGCAAATCATACATCTGATAAACGATCAATATCCAACACATACAAAGGACTCCTAAAACTTAATGACAAAGAAAAAAATAAAAAAATAAAACCCAAGCAACCCAATTCAAAAACAGGCAGAAGACTTCAATAGAGTTTTGTCCAAAGAAAATACATGAATGGCCAATAAAACTTGAAAAGATGGTCAATATCACTAATCATTAAGGACATGCAAATCAAAATCATGATGAGATATCATTTCATATCCATTAGAATGACTCCTGTCAAAAAAATCCCACAAAAACCAGAAAACAGCAAATGCTGGGGAAGATGTAGCAAAGTTGGAAATCTTGTGCACTGTTAGTGAGAATGTAAAATGATACAGCTGCTGTGAAAGACAGTGCAGCAAAAATTTACAAATAGAGTTACCATATATTCCAGCAATTCCACTTTTGGGTATACACCCAAAAGAATTGAAACAGTCTCAAAGAGAGATTTGCATGCCTGTGTGCACAGCAGTATTATTCACAATAGCTAAAACATGGAAACAATACACGTGTCCAATGACAGATGAATAGAAAGCAAAATGTGGTCTATACACACAATGCAACGTTACTCAGCCTGAAGAAGGAAGGAAATTCTGGCATGTGCTACAACATGGGTGACTCCTGAGGACGTTATGCTAAGTGAAATAAGCCAGACACAGACAAATCCTCTATGATTCCATTTATATGCAGGCCTTACGATATAGTCAAAATCGCAGAGACAGAAAGTAGGAGGTGGGTGCCAGGGGGTGGGGGAGGGGGAAAGAAAGAGTTATTGTTTAATAGGTAAAAGGTTTCAGTTCTGCAAGATGAAAGTTCTGAAGATGAGTGGTGTTGATGGTTGCACAACATGAATGAACTTTGTTACCACTGAACTGGACACTTAATTGTAGTTAAGATGGTAAATTTTATATTGTGTGTATTTTACCACAATAAAAAAAATTTTTTTTAAGCTACTAGAGAGAGAACCAGGAGATAGACCTGAGGAAATAAGGCAGAACACAGCATAAGAGATAAAGATGTCACAAATAGGGAATCGAGGCAGGAGACACAGAGGCTGGAAAGAGAAGACCCCACACAGAGGACAGACTTTCCAGAAGGTTGTGGCAATGGAGGGGAGGGCATCGCAGGGAGCAGGCGACTTGAACTTTGGACAGGTCTAAATAGTAGAAAAGCCTTTATTAGTCAAGCTGACAGGCCACACGCACATATGTCCTAAGACTTAAGGGAAACTTCAGCAACACAAGGCAGAGTTCCCAGGTGAAGTAATGCAATGGCCTTGGACATGGACAAGAAGGTAGTCAGTTTCACTCAGACTAAGTGCAGATGGAAACCACCTGAGATGCCAGTTCTCCCCGAGCAGATGGACGGAAGAAGTGGCCGAACGCTGGGTTGACAAGACTGTGTAGGAAACCATCTTGAATACTGTTGATAATAAAACGGTACAGTCCCGAGGTGGAGGAATTGGACAATATCCAGCAACATCATATACATATTTCCTCTTTCACTCAGCTGTCCCTTTCCTAGGACTGTATCCCAAGTTCACGCTAGCAAAAGTATGACATCGTGTATGCTCCAAGCTCATAGACGTGGCATTACTTTTCGAGTCAGTGTTTGGAAACAACCCAAATGCTGTGGGTCCAGGTGCCGCAGACACCAGGATCCCTGCCCTGGGAGCGTGAGTTGCAGCACTGAGAGACAGACAGAAACAAGTAAACTGCATTATAGGGGAAGGCGAGAGAGGCTGCAAGGAGAGCCAGGTGTTGACTTACTGTGTCTCTGCTCCATCCTCTGCGGTGGCAGCTCTGCAGGGTCAGATGGCCAGCTGACAGAGGGCCACCACGTGCAGGAGCTGCCCTTCCAGAGGCTCCCTGGGGCTCCCTGAGGCCCCACCCCAGCGCATGTTCACCCTGGCCTTCCTGCGGGGCATCTGGTTCCAGTTTGCAGATTTCCAACTGTGGAAGAGCCTGCCCACCTCTCCCCTCCCTGAGACTCCAGCATCAGCCCAGAGGGACCCAGGAGAGCGTCTTCCACACCAGTGAGCAGCGTCCCCTCCTCCCAGCGTCTGAGTGTTAATTCCAGCAGAGTCCAGCCTTCCTCCCGCGTGCCCTCAGCCCTGCCATCACGACCTCTGTGACATCTTAGAGTTCTTCCAATTTTCCAATTGCCTGCTTAACACGTCACACCTTGTTAACAATTGTAATGTCCCTGTTAAAGGTCCTGACCAGACTCTGGCTGGTAGATTTGGTCCAGCCCCTTCACGTCCCTGGATGACATGAGCCCAGATGGGTCGGAGGAGACACCCCCAAGGCTCGCCGAGTCCTGCATTTAAAGCAGACTCTTAGTTATGTGTTGTTTCTCTATTTCTGTGTAACTGAGCACCCCAAAACTTAGTAGCTTAAGACAGAAAGCATTGATCACCTTGCTCAGTTTCTGAGGGTCAGGAATCGGGAGCGGCTTTGCTGGGCGGCTCTGGATCGAGGTCCCTCAACCCAAGGCTGATTATGCTGGAGAATGGGCTTCCAGACTCCCTCACATGGTGGCTGGTGGGCCTCTGCCCCTCACCAGCTGGTGGCCGGAGACCAGGAGGGCCTCTCCCTAGGGCTGCTCACAGCCGGGCAGCTGGCTTCCCCTGGAGCAAGGCGGAGAGGCGCTGTCCAAGACAAAAGCTACAGTCTCATTACCCAAGTCCCGGAATTGACATCCCACCACTGTCGCTCACAGACCAACCCTGGCACATGGCGTGGGGACCACAAGGGTGTGGGGTGTGAACACCAGGGGGTGGGGGCCACTAGGGCAATCTTGGAGGCTGGCTACACAAGGTCTTTTGATGAAGAATGTTGGCTTATGGGGTGGGATGGGATCGGGGCCAGCCAGGGTGTCCCAATTCTTGGTGAAAATAAAGGGACCCCCAGTGAGCAGACGCTGATCCAGAGGTCCCACGGGGAGGAAACAGCCAACTTCCTACCGCGGGCACCATTTTAGAAGCTCTTTGGAAACATTTGGTGGAAATGGCAGCGATAATTTTGGCTGTGTAACTCCTCCAGGCATATCTTGCTGTGTCACTAAAACTCTCAATTTAGGAACTATGCTGGCATTTCCTCTGGCTGATAAGATGTCTAGGTGTCAGTGGCTTACACATGTCTGTTTTAGTGACAGCCAATATATTCTAAACTTATTAACAAGACCACAATTGACATGGTTTTTTTTAACTGAAGAAAAAATAGCATATTAAGTAACCACACATCACAGAACATCATAACTCCTTAGACCATTTTACCTTTCCCAAACGTTACTCCCAGCTGATTTAATACTTGGTTATAAGAAGAACCTTGAACTGAGATAAATAATATTTCCACTTTTACAATGGGAAGGATAATTTGGCATATCTGAAAGACTAGATAGATAGATAGGTAGATAGAACACCATACTATTAAAAGTTTTGGGCTTGAAATGATTATTCTATCAATAAATGGAATGGCCAAGGATAAAATTCAGTTCTTCCCTCCCCCTGCCCAGCTATAATATGTATACAGCTTGTTTGGGGGAAATGTTTAATTATTGGAAACAGATACACAATTGACAGCGTTCTTCAGTCTCACCATTGAAAATGACACCCTTCAAGTCCAAGTGACTGGTTGACGTGGATAAAAGGACTAACATTGTGGAAATGCTGAACGTGGCCCGTGGGCCAATCCCACACATTTATACATAGAAAGAGGGTAGCTTTGTGTAGCATCTGATAAAGACAAAGGGCCTGAATCCTAAGCCTTGTGTTGATACGCAATCTGAAAATAGTACATATTGAAGATTTTTATACACTTCAACATTTTCTATGTAAGGCCTTTACATCCTTAGTTATAGGCAAGAGCCCAAGTTTTCTGAGATGCCATAGCCAAACCATCAGTGAACTAGAAGAGGGAAAAAAAAAAACCCAACTCTTACTGGAGGCCATATGCAAGAGAGAGATAGTGACAGTGTCTGAAAAGAAAGCCACTTCTATTTTTTACATCTTTTTCACTATAGTAAGGGTGTAAATTTTAACTGACATTTCCCAATGAAGAAAAGCATTCTGGAGAGAGAAGAAAAAATGGAGGCGGTTACAGACGAAAAGTGTGTTGAAAGCTTCAGCGCTGAGAGAAAGTATCTACTTGATTTCAAATATTTTTCAACCGAGAGTTTCCTGCCCCACACGAACCTCAGGGGCGCTGCGTGGAGAACAGAGCTTCTGAGAAGCCTGTGGAAGAGGAGGGAGGCTGCGAGGCTTTGACCCTGGGCGTGGGCAGGAACGAGCTCTCAGCCTCACTGGAAGCAAAGCGAGAGATGCTTGCGGCTCCTTCATGCTTCTGCAATTCTCCCCCTGCCCTGGAAGGTGACCAGCGCTCCCAAGTCAGGCTGGGATGAGCCAGCATGGAGCAGAGCTGTTTCCCACCCGTCTTCTGCCACGATGGAATCATAGGAGGCTGTGTATTTGTCTCCTGTCTCCCTGTAGTGGAGACTGTGACTGCTGGTATTTTCCAAAACTGACTGCACAAATATTTCCGGTCCCCGTGCTCTCCTGGAACCTTGCTACTCCGGCAGTATGAGGTGGGGTCTGTCTCCTGCCCTTGCACCTGAGCGGTGAAGCCAGCAGAAGGGATGCTCTGTGAACTCCACGGCTAGGTTATAAAAGACGGTACAACTTCTGCCCCGTCCTCTCTCTCAGTCTCAGGACAGTCAGCCTTGGTGTGTGTGGCTGCCTTTTTGTGACGAAGCCCAAGCCGCAGAGACGGACGGTGATTAGGGGTGGCCACCGTCAGCTTCCTTCCCAGCTCGTAGCACACCACCCATCAGACAAGTGAGAGAGCCCTGCCACCATCTGACCAGAGCTGCACACAAGACCCTAAGCAGGAACACTGAGCTGAGCCTAGTCAGCCCCGGAACAGTAAGAGAAATATTTATGAAATGCACATATATCATTGTTGCTGTTTTTGCCAGTCAGTTTGGGGTGATTTCTTACATAGCAATTGATAACCTGAGCATGGTCTGCAAAGGTCAGACATCATGCAGGCTAGAAATTACGATCTCCAAATACTCTTTTGATATAACATCCTTAAAGGATTTTGAAAAACCAAATACCTGCTCACACGTCTTTGAGTTGCCATCGAACATTTTTGTTACAAGTTTAAAAGGCTGCAAAATAAAGTTTCACCCAAAACCATTATATTATTCTCTTAAGGGCATCTCCTGGAGTATCAGCACAATTTGATAGCCTTGATCACCCACATTTAAAATAAAAGAACAGAGGGAGGGGAGGGTATAGCTCGAGTGGTAGAGCGCATGCTTAGTGTGCAGGAGGTCCTGGGTTCAGTCCCCAGTACCTCTTCTAAGAATAAATAAACAAATAAATCTAATTACCTCCCCCCACCAAATAAATAAAGGACATGCACAAAAGAGTTTTTAAATAATAAAATACCAGAATCATTTCTTCTTGGTGAAGAAATTTCACGTTGTTTCTTTTTCTCCCTCAACTAATGTTCCTATTCCACTTCGGCCACAAAATTTTATCCTAATGTAATGTGTTTGCATTTGAAAATCATTCATTCATTACCCTAGTATGCCTTTCTGCAAAAAGAACATATATATATGCACATATATATTAAAGTTATAAATATTTTGTTTCCAGTTATCACAAACCATTCTTCAACACTGAAACACTTTTATAAACATTAAGATAATGTTTAACAGGAAATAAATTTCTTAAGGAGACAGGGAAGACTGTTTTTCAATTATTTTGAGTATCCGTGGATGAATATTACTTTCTGTAGAGCGAGCCAGAGATCAGCATGCGTTTTAATCCCGGTATTTTTATTTGTATAGATTTAAGTGCCAAGAAACCTCGCTCACATAAATAAGTAGATGGAATTGGAAGCTGTTTTGAAAGAGCAATGTCATGCATTCTTTCAACTTCTTCCAAGTTATATGCTAGAAATTACATAGCAATTCATTATCAAACTTTATTTTTAGTACTCTATCCCATGACAACTCGATTCCATCTCGCTTCCATTTTTTGGTAGCAAAGGACTGGAAATCACTGGGCTTGAACAGTTCCCCAGAAAAGGTTTTAGGGAACAAAAGAAGAAGGGGGCTCTCGATGGCCTTGCGAAGACCTGTAGCCAAACTTCCATTTTTCATCCCGCTTTCACCTCTGCCTCTAGGGGGCACCCCTGGGGCTCCCAGAGCCCTTTGAGGGCATTTGAGGACCCTGCACAGCAACTCTCCTCTCTGTAGGAGCCCCTTGGCAAGCGCCCAGGGGAGAGCTTGTTTCTCTGCTAAGTCACCGCACGCCTCCCTTGGCTTTCTAGTGACAGTATTTGTTGAGTCCCGTCCCTTGCTGTCATCTCGCTTCCTGCGGGCTTCATTCCTGCAGGCTGATGCATCACGATGGAGAAGAAAGAGATGCAAGTGTCCGTTCTCCTGTTCTTAACTGGCAGCAAAGTAACTAGTCAACAGAACGTGCAAGTACAGAGACTGAACCCAATGAGTGTCTTACACGCTAAACACAAGCCTGGGGTGGCTCCCCTCCTCTGGAATCACTTAAGCAGGAACCTCATTGTTTTTCCAACCTGCTCAATGGTGGATTTGCTTTATTGATATTTTCAAAAGTCACTTGGAGGAAAGGCTTTAATTAAACGAGTTGCTTTACAGGAAGTTCTATGGAATACTGTCCTACACGTCGCTCTGGGGAAAAAGGATTCAGGGTGGGATGTAATTGGAAGAGACTGCACACCACTTTCTCTTCTTGGAGTTTCAAAATATACCTTGGAAGTTCTGATAAATTATGGAAGAAAAAAACCTATTTGATTGGACTTTCTAAACTTGTAGGACCACAAATCCAGTTTTTCGTGTAACACCTGTTAGCACCCTCACCTGAACAGCCCGCAGAGCATCCCAAGGGAAAGGCTGAACTGAGGGATAAATCTGGTGGCAGGTTTTGGTCCGAAACTGTTTCTCAGAAAGCCCCTTTCAGCCGGGCCCTGGCTGAGGTGAGGCCTTGCAAACCCTGTCCAGCCCTCCACCTTGTGAATTATCTGATGGTCCATCAACATGTGTGGATGACACGAATGAGGTGGAGGGACTCGCGACCTCTGGCTTTGAACCGTTCCGCAGACCGTAGAGGGACAATGCAACGCACCTCTCGTGTGTGGTTTTGACGTGTGCACTTTTGGGGATACTGGGAATGTAATTTTCCAGTGCAAACTTTGACACTTTGTTCCTGGGTCACAGAGAAAACACCACCTTTCATCAGCAATTACTGTTTCCCTCAAATCCACGCTATTTTTGTCCAGATTCCTCTGAAAGACCAGAACAAATGCTAAGCCTTTGATTTCTCCACTTGCCACTCGAATTCCTGGTACAGATTTTAAATCTTACCTCGTGTCAAGCTGTCCTTGAGAACATGTGATTTGCTCTCAAAAGTTAACTGTTTCGGCAGCCCTTGTCCCACCGCTGAGGTCACAGCTCTTACCTTTTTCATCATCGTGTGAGTGGCCAGTCGTCAGCATCTTCTATTCAGGGTGCAATTTTCCCGGCCACCCTCTCACCTGTGAGGTCATTTCCTTCCAATTAAATCCCTCTTTATATATTTACATTTTACGTGACAATTTGACTTCACATAATCTTTGACATTCTTTGCTCCAAATAATGGTAATTCCTTTTAAGCCAATGCATGATACATTCTTCTATTTTTTAAGGCTGCCAGACCAAGATTAATTTAGACAATGTTGAGATTAATGCTGCCAAAGCCAAAACAAGTTGCAACGTGCTGGAAAACATTCTGAGTCCAATTTTTAATTTTCAAATTAAGGGTGTTACATTTGAATCTTTTAAGCTTTTATTCTTCTGTATGTTGCTAAGCTCAGGACTCTTGTGTTTCCATAAATTATGCCATAGGGGCATATGGCATAATGTGTAGCTCAGTGGTAGAGCGCGTGCCTAGCATGCACAAGGTCCTGGGCTCAATCCCCAGTCCCTCCATTGAAAGAAAAAAAAAAAAAAAACCTAATTACCTCCCACCCCAAAGAGAAAAGACAAGTAAACAAATAATAAATAAATAAAAATTTTAAAAAGCATGACTGTGAATAACATTTTCATTGCTTATCATTCATTAAATATTTCTAAAATTTTTGAGATTCCATTATTTTTCAACTTATTACAGTTTTTTCAGTAATAAATTCTGTTAAGTTGCTACACACCATGTTCAGATTTGACCCTTGGCCCGGTACCTTGGTCATGGCCGTGGCTGCAGGCACGAAGGTACACGTGGACACTCCCTTGGGTTGTGGTAAGTTTCTTAGCTTTAAGGGATAACCCAGACAAGTGTATTTCAGCAGAAGATATTGTGCCAAGAAGGCACAGCGTGAGGAAGAAAAGACCATGCTCCCCGGCATGGGCGGAAGTGAAGACAGGCTCACAAAAATGACAACCACCTGTGAATTTAGTTTCCTGAAGATCTTGGTAACATTCAGGGGAAACTAGGCAAGTGGACAGCCTTAACTTAGAAATCAATCTGTGCAGGAATAAATGGGGACCTATTTTGAAGGGCCCCGAACGTCCATCAGAGATGACTAGAACTGGATCCTTGGAGTGACGGGAGGGTCGTCACCTCTATTAAGCAGGAATTGAACTCTGCATTTTCAGAGGCCCCACTGGCGTGATGTGCAGGTAAGGAGGAGGAGGTGAGGAGGTGGCAGGCAGGTGACGGGGGCCAGATTCAAGGGGGAGGGACCCAAGGGGACGGTCTGGAGAGACACTACAGAGAAGAGCTCAGAGCGTGGTGACTGATGGGTGAGGGAATGGGAGAGAGGAAGCAAAGACAACCCCGTTTCTGAGCCTGAGTGACGGAGATACTTATGGCGCCAGCGACAAGGAGGAAAACACAGCCGGGAGAGCCGGCTCGGGGGCTGGTTTTGAGCTGTGCCCGTGGGGCGACCCCGACATCTGGGAGGAATGCTCAGCTGGTGCTGGAGGACGGGCAGGTCGGAGTTCTGGGGCGTGTGGCACGTGCTCCCTGTCACACCCAGCACGCCGGGGCCGGGGATCACAGCTGGTTTCTCCTCGCATCACTCCAGAATAAAAGGTCCCGATTTTAGTTTGTTTCAAATGACAATCTCTTGTGCTCACAGTGGTCACTCACTCCCACTCATGAGACCTTGGGTAAGGTGTCAGGATTGTCACAGCCATCCAGACATAGACTTACCCCGGGAAGGTTTACAGATGCAATAAATCAAAAGAGATTTTTCTTTCTGCGATTTTCTTCTAATCACAAAAACCACGTTTCTAAAAATAACTCAAATCTAGAAATTTGTAATCAACAGTCCAACCTCTTGCACACGTCCAACAGGAGACAGGTAACACACAGTCATACAAACCTTGCAACCAAAGTTGGAAACTACCCAACACCCAGTAAGATAAATAGATTATGTGAGACATATTCATGTAACAGAATACTCTTCTGTAGTGAAAAGTAACGAATTACAACTACATACATCACCAGGGGTAAACCTCGGACGGTGTTTAACGAAAGAGGTAAGGTAAGTCAAGGGTAAACACTATGGTTTTATCCATAGGAGATCAGAATGCCAGGTAAACCTGTTCAAGGACACGGACATAAGTGTAAGAACATAAAGGTAAACAAGGAAATGATTATCACAGTAGGGGGAGCACTTCCAGGAGAGACACACGAGGGACTTCTAAGATATTGGCACTTCCTGTTTCTTAAACTTGCTGTGGTTCACAGCTGTTTGCTTTCTGACTGTGGCATAGTGAGAAATATATATATATGATCATTGGCCCACGTTCCTAACACAGAGATCCTAAATTTCTCGGAATTTCCTGGGTGATACAAGTCTTTGTTTCTCGTGGTGACTCTGGGTGGCTCCTGGATGGCTTCAGGATGGGGCTAGTGACCAGAAAGACCAAGCCATGCTGAGAAGCCTGGAACCTTCAGCCCCACCCTCCCTCCTCTGGGAAGGAGAGAAGGACTGAAGACCGAGTGTCTGGAAGACACACTGGCTGCTTTGAAGTCTGAGTAGTGCCTACAGGTCCTGGAGGAAAGAGCACCAGGTTTCTAGTGCTGAGGGTTCACGGACAAGAGGGATCTGGACTTGCGAGCAGGGTCAGGAAGAACCACCTTCTTGGCCCAGTGCTAAAGCCGGGTGTGGCCGGAGCCCCTGCCCTGTGACCACACGGTCCTCCCTGGACCCTGCCACGCCCCCAGTGGTGGCGGGTGGACAGAGAGGCTGAACCTGTGTCCCGAGTGCAGAGGCGTGGAGCTGGGGGCTCCTGGCAGCAGAGCGCGGGCACCAGCACCCCCAGCAGAGGAGACGTCGGTGGGACCTGAGGAGCAGCGGGCTGGGAGGCAGTTTCTATTCAAGGTGGACGTTAGCACTTAAGAGGTCTAATGATGAAACACTGGGTTCTGCTGGCCAGAAGGTGGCCCAGAGGAAGAGGACTGTTAGGGACGGAACGTTTGTGTCCCCCCAGATCATATATCAAAACCCTCCCGGACAGAGAGCTGGTACAAGGAGGTGCAGCACGCAGGAGGTAATCAGGGTTAGATGAGGGCGTGGCGGTGGAGCCCTCCCGGCGGGATTAGTGCCCTTACAGAAGCCACGGGAGAGCCCCCGTCCTCCCCCACTCTCCGCCACACGAGGACGCGAGGGGCAGCCGGCTGTCTGTAACTTGGAAGAGCGAGCTCACCAGAACCCGGCTACGCCCGCACCCTGATCGTGGACGTCCAGGCTTCAGAACCGTGAGGCATACATTCTACTGTCTATAAGCCACCCAGTCTACGGCCCTTTGTCACAGCAGCCTGAGCTAAGACGAAGGTAAAATGAAGCTAAAAGTGGGCTGAAGGCAAACCATTCTATGTAGCACAAACGTTATTTGTAATAATATGACCACTTGATAATTTCCTCATCTGTAAACATGAGGGAGCTGTACCAAATGACCACAAAGTTTTCCTCTCACGCTACACACTCATGATCGTCCCTCAGAACCACCCGAATGTCTGCAAACTGAGTTCTCACACATCACCGGAGAGGCAGAAGGCATAGGTGGGAAGGCTACAGTAACTGGCTTTGTTATTAGACCGGAGTTCAAATTTCTGCTCTAACACCCAGGCAAGGTTTTTAACCTCTCCCAGCTTTAGGTCCCCAGTTACAAGACAGGAAAAATATCTGCCTCCCAGTATCACTGCAAAATGTCACCCACCACCATCTCGACCCACCGTCTGTCCACTATGCCTGACATGTCTATTGGTCCCTTGCCTTTAATCGGTAGTTGTCATTATGAATGATAAAGAGTCCCATTTTGCCCAGTTTCTTTTCTGGAGACAGTGACCAGAATCTTCAAAAAAAAAAAAAAAAACTCTACTGCAGTAATGATTTTTTAGACATGTATCACTTATCTATTAACATTTATTAAGCCTTCATGCTGTTCAATAATAGAATATAAAGGAAAACACATCCAGTGGTATTTAAGATTGTAATCTAGCACAGAACACTGACAACAGACGCACAGAAGGGCAAGTATGTGAACGTCACACAACAGTAAGACAGCAGATAAAATGAATATATCCAACATTATGTACAAACTTCAAAGTAATGGTCTAATCCATGAGTAATAATGGGATAAAGGACGTTTAAAAAAAAATCAGTAGATTTTTAACCAAAAATTGAACATTGTTGCAGAATAACTAGTAGGAACAAAACTGTCTGATGTTTTTAAAAAATGATTTTTCCCTATAAATATGATTTACACAGCTGTAAATTTTTTTTTAAGATTTTAATCTTTCTTAAACCCCAAACCCTATTTAAAACAAGTAGACGATGATGATACAACAAATAAAGCTATAATTAAAATGTATCTTGGAAAAAATGGAAGAACTGACTCATCCTTAACTAGCTGAAAAACAGTAAGTATAATGTGATGTAAAGAGTGGGCACTGGAGCCCGCGGCCTGGACTTGGGTCCGGGCGCCACGTGAGCTTGGGAAGCCACTTGGTCTCTCTAGCAGTTTCTCACTTGTAAATTGAGGGTAACAGTAATTACTTCATGAGGTTGTTGTGAAAATCAAATTAGTTAATAAATGTGGAGGCCAGGCACATAATGTGTTCAATAAATGTAAGCTATTTTTATTATAATAAAGGTATAGCAATACTTTAAATATCCAAAATGAATACAGAATGAGTAATAACTGATAAAACAGTCAACATAAAATGTTGGATTTGGAGGGTCAGTAAAGCATCACTAGTCTATTACTAGTGCTAAAGATACAACTCAACGTGACCATGGCATGGATTAAAGTAGCAGCATGCTCCGTCAATCCAGGCAGGACTCCATCAACCGTAGGATGTGTCGCTACTTAAGGAAACATTAAGGGAAAAATGCTGCCATAGATGCTGTCAATTGTAAGACATCTCAGAAAAGTCAAAGTGTGAAGAAAAAAAAAGTGCACTTTAGAACTGACGAAGTGCTAACGGAAAAAAAACTGGAAAGGGGCAGTAGAGACAGATTGCAGACGAGTTTGCTTAAAAACAAAATGATGGACATCAAGTCTAATTTCCCCACTGCCAGCTAAGGCTGGGGGCTGTATTTCCCGGATCGGAGTGGCCACTAACAGAAGTTTGGCTTCTCTTTCACTACCAACCCCTGCACAGGCGCAGGAGCCTCCCAGGACCACGTCCTTCCACATCTGCCAGGCACAAGGAGGAGCATCCTGGTTGTCGCTGTTCCAGGAGGAAGAAAATTTAAAGAATCGATAGCAACAGAAAGTTTGTCATCAAATCTTAAAAATCAGGCAGATCTGCATGGTCTGAGAGTAAAAAAAAGGATTCTAGAGGATTTGTGAAACTTTACTCTTCTCCCCATTCTTAACCTTGCTGACTTCTCCTTGCAACCTGATCCACGTCAGAATTCGCGAAGTTTCTCAGATGTACGGAAAGAACTGGCTAACTGAGAACTACCTTCCCCTAAAACCCTAAAACCTTCTAAGTTAGGTGTTATGATTTTAACAGATTTCCCCACCAGAAGGAAAACTGCATATAAAGTAACATTTTAAAGTGATGTCTTCCAAAAACAGATATATATTGGTACTAAAGTTGAAAACAAGATTAGTCACAGCATTGAATCTGGCACAGATCATCCAGGTCAAGTTCCCCATGCTACCAAAACCTTAGCTTCCAAGACATAAAGTTCATCTTGTCGTCCCCCCACCCCCACCCCCTTGCAGCTCAGCACAAGCAGGTGACTTAGGAAGGCCAATGGAACGGGCGTACTGCGCTTCCGTGCCTGGACAGCACAAACTTCCCCCGTGTGGTCCTCCACCCTCTCTCCTCCCTGTACATCAACAGAAGGCAGAGGATGGCGCCGAGGACTCTGAAGCCTCGGAGGCTGCTGGAGCTACAAGACGAAGAAGCCTGGGCCCCTGGATCTTTACGTCAACTTAGCCAACACTGAACTGTTAAGGGAATAAGAAATAAACTTCACGTGTATTAAGTCAATGAGACTTTGGGGTGGTTGTTATGGTGGTTAGCCGACCTTAATAAAGGATTTTTCAATCAACATATAATGGCCCAATCATGTAGAAAAAAATACCCAATATAGGATCCCAACACGCTTATTCAAGTTCAGGTTTTTCAGAGCGGTCAGCCTAAGGAGTGAGACGGCAATGATGGGTGGCCAATGACAATAACAAATAACACGAGGAAATGAAAGTTCGGAAAGCTGAGCTAGAGAAAGGGTGAACCCACTTGCCAGGTTTCCTGGGATGGCCCTGCAGTTAAGCATCCTCATCACAATGAGACCTCAACTGGGGCTGAGAGAAAACGTGCTCACCACAGCTAACTTATACCTAAAAATATTTTCAGTATACTGAAGTAGAATGTAAATTGAACCATCGTAATTTGATTCTAGAATTATATTAATTTATAAGATGGGCATCTCCACAAAGGACTAAACAGAGGGCTTAAGGCACACAGAGGATTTTAAAATGCACCCACGAAGAGCACACAGCCTGGCACTCTATGACGACAGCACTCATCAATACGGGCTGTGGGTATCCGTCCTTGGGAGCTTTAAATAGGGCATAGGATTATGTACTGATTCCCAGAGTCACAAACAGAAGCGTTTATAGGGCCAGACAGGTAGGGGGTGGGTATAAAGTGATGGGGAAGGGGGGGGGGCCTGCAAGAACGAAGCACAAACTCCCAGTGTGAAGGCATTCAGCTTCTGTATTTTTAGGATCTGTGGGCAGACTCTTCTAGTTTACGTATACCTTATTCTCTCACTTAACAAGTGCTGACTGAATGTCCACTGGCTCGCTGAAATCCAGGGTTTGGCCTAAAAGCTTGCTTGGGTTCCTTTCCCGTTCTAATGCTCTAAGGAATATTTTATGGTAAAACAGGATGAGTACATGACAACCCCACCACCACCCAAAAAAAAAAGAAAGAAAAAAAAACTTAAGACACAGAAAGAGTGAAATCAAACTCAGGTAAAAAAAATAGAGAGAGGGAAAAAAACACATGAAGAATTCAAAAAGAAAATAAATCCTTTAAAAATAAAGAGTTTAATTTGCACTAAGCACAATATGCAGCCTGTAAGTTCTCAGAAGCACGGCTAAAAAGTGCAAGTGTCATAAACTATGATCATTTTGAAAACTATAACCTAACGTTTTATTAGGCGTTTGACCAAGGAGCATATCTTATGCTATAAGATATGTCAGGTTATGTAGTTTATTTACATGCTTTTTGCTATACATTTGGGCTTTCATCTAAAATTTTATAAAAATTTTATAAGATTAAAAGTAATTCAAGTTTTACAACTACTAAGAACAAAGAAAACTGGCAGAGGTGAGCACATATCTCTTCCTCACTCGACTCCACAGCAGGACTACCGAGCGGCAGGCAGTCGTCTTCACCCCCTTGTGTTTGCTGAGGAAGCCAAGCGTGAGAAGGTAACCGAACTGCCAGGAGGAATGCTCTATGGGCGGGGAACTAAGATCTAGAGCCCTGTGGCCTTGAAAGAAAATGAGGTAAATAAGTATAAAATACATGTTAAAATTAGACAACGGTACTGGGTAATCCAGACGATCTTAATTATTTCAAACAACTCCTTAATTTGAAATAATGTGGAGCAGGCAGTTCTATATTCTTTTTTAAAGTTAAGTTCCATTTATTCAAGTTCTAATAATGGCTCGATATATTGTTCTGTGTTTTGTTAAGTCCTGGCAAAACTTTCAAGAAAGGGCTCATAATATATACATCCCTGGTATAAATAACACCACGCGAGGCATATTAACCTCAGGAAATTAAGGGTATTCTTTGTAAACAAGTGACCGCTGGCCACCCTGTACAGACGTTGTCAGAATACTCTGTGTATTTTAAAACAGCCAGACTGCCGTTATTGTGCAATTTTACTGTAATTCACATTTTTGGCCCATTTTGGTTGGTCCTCACTCCAGTTAGGTCAAATCATGGGCATTTTCATTGACTTTTAAAAGAGTCATCCTCCTAACAGCCTGGAAATAATTGCTTTTCTGTCTTGACTGATCCTTTTATTCTTATAAATTCTTTATTTTCTTAATGCCTCACTGTAACTAGAAATTCAGGGCAGAGTTCATCACACAGCGAGCCAGATCCCATTCAAAGGCTCTTGTGCTCTGAGCGCTGGGAGGCCCTCGTCAGGAAACCTCTCACCCGCCGCACAGACTGGGCACCGCGGGCCTGGTGTCACCGCGGCTGTGCTCTGCTGGTAATTCCACTTCAGAAGCCTTGACCGTGTCGGTGACAATGGCTGAATCCTAGCAATTATGTTCTATGTTTCTTTCTTAACTCTATTTCTTAACGTAGTGAGTGTATAAATTCTCTAATTGGTGAGAACTGCTTCAACAGCGGCTTAAAACTAATTGACTTTGAAAACTAAAGTTTTACATACCTTAGTTTAAACTGGATCCTTTGAAGATCTATCTATCTCAAGGGCAGCATTTTCTTCCTAGGCATGAAAGGGTTTAAAATATGTAAGATTTTTAATTCTCTTTCCAGTTAATCATTCTCAACCAAGGATTCTCAACCTTTCTGAAGTGATGACCCATTCAAAGGCCATCCAAGTGCAGGCTAACATTTATGTATCAATTTCTATTTTTCAATCCATTTGCATAATTATGGTCTATGCTTAAAATTCAGAGGGAGCAAAGGGCAAGGGGCACCATCACTTGGAGATTTAAAATGCAATCATTTCAGATAGCCCACCCAGGCCAGCCAATCCCCCCTTACCCCCAAGCAAAAACATCTCCCGGGCTGTTTCTTCCCTTCTGCCAAGTGTCAGTGTAATTCTAGAAGTGCAGGTGGGGAAGGAGCCTGGAGAGTCCATCTCAAGTGTTTGTCAAAGAAGTTAATTTCATTGCACCGTCCTTTTTACCGGCTTGTCCCCTCAAAGACACTCATCTAGAAACCAAAGGGGACAATGCCCTCTAGCTTTCTTTTCCTGGAGTTATGTTGATTTACTCAAGAGCTAGCCAGGAATTCAGGGATTTTTAAACTCTAGGATACTTCTAAATAGGCTGAGAATTCCTGGTATAACCAAAAATTATGTAGACTTAAGACCTTCTAAATTTAGTATTTTAGCCAGAAGAATAGAGGATTTAATTTCACTCAAAAATATTTTCTAATGGTTAGTATTTGTAAGAGGCAAAAATCATGATTACAAATATATTTTACTCAGAACTATATAACATGCAAATGATCTAAAGAGTTCTCAATCTAAGATAAGAATTTTAGCAAATAAGTTTCTAAAATTACTTGGTTAGGCAATTAAAATTATTCTCCTATATGAAACTCACACAAATAAAATATAACACGAAGACAAAATTTCCTGTTAATACTGGTTCAGTTATGAATGCTTAAATTTCCCAGAATTTGAGAGCTGACCCTTAAATAGTCAGCATCATGCAAGTTTTATCAACTGAGAGTGAGCAGTAGCTTCTTTCTGTTTCTAGTGTCTCCTGCAGACGGCTGTATGCATAAGTACCATGCCACACATCCAGGGTGAATGGATCTGACTTAATATTATGCCACATGAACAGAACTATCTGTGGCTTAAAGTAAGATAGTGCGTAAAACGTGGAAAGACTCTGAGGCAGAATCTAAGGGACTAGCAAATTTAGAGCACTGATTTTCTTTTCTATCACTTTTCACCCAGCTTAAAGCGGCGTTTTGCATATGCGAGGGGCAGACTGAGCTATACATTATAACTAGATAGATATACACGCACATAGACACGTAGATTCAAAGGGATGATGGCGTGACTCAATAACCCATCTGGTTTGTCAGTTTCTAGAACAATACAAAAAAGCAAACTTTTCCATGATGTTCATACAATAACTGACATCCTCCCAGGATCTGGATAACCTACTTCTTGTGGCTACACAAATGCACGGTACAGAGCTGTGCTGTGGGGCACTAATGCCTCACAAAAGCACCATTCAGGCACCGGACCTAAGAGCCAAGCTCTTTCAAAAAGACTAGTGAAAGCAGCTCAGAGCACCTCTGCCAGCTGCGTGACTGCTACATGAACCTGAACTTTAAGAACCTGAGGCATGTAACAAAACAAACACAAATTACTTTGTTAACTTTTTATCAAAATCTGAATCATCACTATAGTGAATAAAAATTCATGAGTCCAAATAGCATGCAATTTTTTTATTGTTTTCTAGATCTATTCGTACACGTATTTGTATTGGCACTAACTTCACAAACAGAATAAAGAATATACTACAATGACACTAGGCCGCATCTACTCACCTGAAAAGGAACAAAACATTGGCCCTGAAATAATTACTAATTACACAATATTGCAAACTAATAAATATTATAAATGCTAAAATGTTAAATTTCAATATATACTGTCAATAACATCTTGCCTTTTTTAGTTGGTTAAAACATTTGCTAAACTCATGCAAAATGAACACTTCATGAAAATGTTAGATTACACAAACATCAGTGCAATGAAACTCAAAAGAGCGACTTTTTAATGCAACGATCGGTCACATAATAAGCTGTTCAGCTTATTTTAAAAATCCACTAAGTTTAGAAAAACATCGGAAGTGTAACACTAAATCTACATAATCACTCATCTACGACCTCACCATCTACAATCGTATCTGTGACTGAAGATACACTGCCAAAATTATTCTACACAAGTAAGCTATGTTAGAACGGCAAAAAAAATGTCAACACATGATGACGGCGCATTTCTCGTCCACACGATACTTAAATGTGATCATTCTCTTAATGCTGCTAACGATACATAAAAAGTCATACCAGATTTATCTTCGTTTTATCCTTGCTTTGTTACATGTTTTAAATTTTTTTTCTGAAAGTATTTCTTATACTCCTCCCCCAGAATTAACATGCTGATTTAAGAATAGATGAAGCAGATAAATTCTGCCTTGGTAGAGAAGCCAATGATTTCATTTTACCTAATTAAATATTTCCTGTCACTTGCTGATTCACTCTTTGATGTTATTATTTCCTCATTCCCCCATTCCATACATATTTTTAGTGCCTATCATTTTCCATGTCTCCCTGATTCTCCAGAGAAAGAATTCATTTTTTTCTTCTCATTGTTAGGCTCACTAAGGAAAGCTGGGCACACAGTTTAAGAGTTACAGAGTAGACCAGGGTGGACCCTCGGGCAAGTGGATGGTGTCTGAAGCCAGGCCTGGGATTTGGGGAGAAGAGCGTCCCGGTCATGGGGTGGGGGTGGTTACTGGCCCTCCCTCCCCTCAGGACACTCTCCTCGTCGCTCACACTGGTCCAGTTACCAGGGCTCTACTTTGGGCACTGCTGACTCACTTTCTTATCAATTTTTAAAGCCCTCTTTAGTATTTTCTACTTAAACATTTAAAACTCTTTGATAAGCAGTTTGTCTATTATGTAGAACTCACAGAGCATTAACCTTCAGGCTCTAGGCTACTCCATGACCTATAAATCCTGACCTTTCACTCCTTAAGAGCAAAATGTGCTTCTGGTTCATTTAACATCATGCTTTCCATCAAATGTTAATGCATGAGTGTTCTATAAAAGGAATCACTGGCTTTTTATTCTGTTGGCAAATTAAGCCCTTTTATACTTAATACAGTATTTCCGACCTATCTTTATACTCCCATCTTGTCTGGGATTATCTGCCAGTGAAAGGTATAATGACAACGGTGGGGTTTAAGGCCCTCACTACAAAGACAACAGAGGCTGACGCAGGAACCCTCTCTCGGACAGCACACGTCCCTTTCAGCGAAGGCCTTCTCGCGCACTAACCACGTGTTAGTGAAATGTACAGAGATGACGTGTGTGGACGGGTTCACGCCAGGACTCAGGTCAGCTGCGCCACGGGGGTATAATAATCCTACGCTACTTCTGCTTGTTTTTCTTAAAGAATGCTTTCTCTTTCTTCTCCAAAGCCTGTACTATCAGGAGAGGCCACTGCATGGAGCTCTGAAGAATCTTTTGAGAGCCTTGTGTAACTGGAACGCTGGCTTCGCTTATGCGTCATACTTTTCAGATTCTCATTCTGAATAGCAGTTGAGTGGGAACTGGAACCAGACCTCAGGATGACTTGGGAAGTCTCCCTAATTCCCTCCATTTCATCAAAATGCTGGTTGGCTCTACCGGCGGGAGCGCTGTTGTTGTTGAGGGTCACGGTGCTGGGTGTGCGGTTGAGGTTGTAGGCCTTCTGGCAGGCGGGCCAGCCGTCCTCCGGGCTGCTAGCTATCAAGCTGCACTCAGAAGGGCTCTTCTTGTCTTCAGAACAAATGGACATGCGAGCCACAGCGGGGTCCTGCAGGCCGCTCAGGCTGCGTGGCAGCCCCCGCTTCCCGCCGTGGCTGTCTTCTTCCAGCTCGATGAGGTTGGCCTTCTCAAGCCGGGAGTCGTCGGCCGCCTCGTTGTGGAGAGAGTGGTTGGGGGAGCTCTCGCTGGACCGCACTCCAGAGTCAGACGAGTCCTTTTTGTCCAGGAGGGCGTCCGACAGGTACTCTTTGGCCTTGATGAAGGTTCTGATGGGCTCTGCACCGTGTTCTGGAGACTTCGACGCTCTCTCTACTTTCCCCTCGGCCTTTCTGTCCTTGTCGTCCTTGAGCAGCGGAGTGTTGTCGGATTCTTCTGTCCCGGATTCATCCTCATCACTTGGGAGTTTCTGATAGCGCAGCCCACTGCCCTTCAGCTTCAGATCTGTCTGGAAGAGACTCGACCTTTCTGAGGGCTTCTTGCCTGGGAGCAGCTTAGTGCCTGACTGATCTGATTTTTCATCTTCTTCAGTGATGGGGTCCAGGGGCGAGGCATCGTTAGTGGAAACACCTGATGAAGAATAGTCTATAACGTCTCCCCTCTTCATTAAAAAGGACTTCCTTCCATCATCTTGCTTTGGCTCACTATCCTTCCCTCTCTCTGGTTCTAGGTTCGAGTGAATGGAGCCCCCTGACGAACTCTGACCCATATAGTACGTGCTGTGCGGAGAAGACCTGCCGCTCACTGTGGAGCCTGGGCCCCCTTCTAACTGGGACATCTGAGCAATGTACTCTCTATAGGCATCTCTATACTCGGCCTGCACCTTATCAGTAAGCTTTGAAATTTCAATACTGGAATCCTGGGAATTGAGACTCGAAAGACTTGGGGTTCTGCGGGTTTGTGACTGTAAAGACAAGAAAATAATAATCATTTAAGAATTCAAATAAACCAAAAAAGGCATAATAAACATTAGCTTAGGAAATATATATATGTACTGTAAGAATTTTTAGACCTTAAAATATCAAAATCTTTTAAAAGAATTTTGCATATCAGTTTAATAAAAGCTCTGAATTTATGAGTAATTTTACTGTTATTAGAAAGCATCATACAAATTTTAATACAATTAGTTTATTGTTAATATTTTAAAGTATAATTAAGTTTATATTAACAAATAACCTTAGGACTTGTTTTTGTAACTTCAAACTTTTATTTATTTAAGGCAACTTATTTAAGGCAAATGTCACCTCATTGATAAAATATAAAAATTCCTCTTAGAAAAGAGAAAGATGAGAGTTAAGATATATTTCAAAAATAAAATACTCGGAGGGAGGGTAGAGCTCAGTGGTAGAGTGCATGCTTAGCATGCGTGAGGTCCTGGGTTCAATCCCCAGTGCCTCCACTGGGGGGGAAAAAACTCAAGTCGTCAGTGTATGTTAAAAAGAATCTCTCTCAACTTGTACAACATGATGTTTCTGTCAAATTTCAATTCAGAGAAAATATACTCAAAATACAAAAAAAAAAAAAAAAGAATTTAAAAGGAAAAGTATAGAGTGCAATGGAAAAGATAAAAAGATAAATACAGGATCCAAGTGAACAGAAATGGAAGCCAGGAGGCCAACAGCCAGGTCCAAGTAAACAGAGAAAGAAAATATTTTTAAATATTTGATTTCCAGTGTGACGATTTAGGATTAGAATTGCTTCAGATCTCAGAAAAGCTAATAAATGAGGATTGAAAAGTAAAGACTAGGAAAAAGAGGAAGGAAATTGAACAAAAAGAACCAAGGAAGTTTAAGAAGGGATAAAAGCAAAGTTTGAAACAAAGCAGAAATAAGGCAGAGTCTTCCTTCCACAGGGAGAAAATGACCCACCTCCATGAGAAGGTTCCCTGAGACCTAATTCAGCCTGCAAAGACAGTGACACCCTTGCGCTCAAATGCAGTACGTGTGCCCCTTCTCGGGGGATCCACGAGGTCTAACCTATTTTCGTAAGAATATGAAGATGTCCTTTGCCTCGTCACACTCATTCTCACAGTGGAGTTCCCAGGGCCTCCACCGCGTGGGATATTCCCAGAGATTTCATGCAGAAGCAGACATGGGTATCTAGCTGTCTTCTGTTAAGCCAGGCATTAAAGAGAGTTGCAAAGCAGTATCATTTTCAGGAAATATGTTTTGTTTTGGAAAATACTATCATTTTTCATAAAGATGTTATTTATGTTAACATGGAACTGGTTTGCTTTAAAGTAAATCAGTAGGTATTTTTTAAAGTTTCTCACTTCTATTTCTAATACAGTAACTACTGACAGAGAAAACATATAAACAGAAGCTCTTTGGGGTCTTCAATAATTTTTAAGAGCGTAAAAGGATTCTAAGGTTTAAAAAAAAATTTGAGAACCGCTGCACTGACAGGAAGGCTGTGAGGGTTTCCAGGTCACGGTGGTAAATACCAAGCATGGAAAAGCAGGGGATGAGAATTTCTTTAAAAATGTTAAAAGGAATTCCGGGGAAAAGAAAGGAATTACAGTGCTGAAATAGGCAGATACAAGGGTGGAGTGTGGACTTACTGTAAAATGAAGACATTGTTATCTTAGTTATTAACACACAATAATAAAATGGCTTCCCAACTTACAGAAATAAGGTAGACAGTATGTAGAAGAAAAAGACAGTATCAACCAAAAAATACTTTTACCACCAAACCAAACCAAACCAAACCAAACCAGACGCCTTTAAAACTGGTAGACCTCACAGGTACTGCTTTTGCTGAGCGCGGCTCCTTTTAGTAGAGCGTTCTCTCTTTACTATGTTTCCTCCCTGGCTTGTCTTCTCTTTTTCCTACCCTGCCCTGGTTTTTCCCTAGTTTACTCTCCCTCTCACCCTCCCCTTACTCCTCCTCGTGTTCTCTGACTTTCGTGTTTATTCCTGACCCTCGCCTGTCCTGTCTCCTCTCAGAACGTACAAAGAAAGAACCCACCCATCTCTAACAGCAGGTAATAAAAAGAACGTGAATACCTGTGAACAGTGTGGATACGAACTGGAAACACAAGCGAGGGTGCTCACAGGGGTAACACGTGGCAAGTTTTGCAACAAAGATGCATTTTAGCCCCTGATGAATGGACTTAACAGGGAAACCGCAAGGCGAAGGCTGAGCTTAGCTGACCGCCGAGGCAGCCCACTTCCTACCTCCTCTCGAGACCACTATCCTACTTCACTGCTTTCCCAGTTCGCGGCAGTTTCGGGGAGCGTTTCCCCGTTGTTTTGCCGCCGCCTGTCCTCCACAGAGGGGCCCGGCCCGGGGGGCCGCCCCGCCCGCCCGCTCAGTGCTCATCGCCGATCGGCCGGAGGAGGACGTGGATGCGCCGACGTAACCTCGGGGAGTTAAACCCTGCCCGTCAGTGACACGCAGAGTGACGCTCCGTAAGTACCTGCCAGCTCAGGTTGCTGTGGCGGGCGGCCCCCTCATCCAGGCCGAGCGTGTTCAGCTCTTCAAAGCTGAAGTTCAGCGTGTAGGGCGGCTGGCTGGAGAGCTCGGTGTGGGGCAGCTCGTGCGAGGGGCGGCAGGCGGGTTCGCCGTGCGGGGCCGGGCCCCCGCCGTTCTCGCCCAGCAGACGCGGGTCTTCAGGGGCCGCCTGGCTTTCTGCATTCCTCATTTCCAGGACCTTCACAGAAAAAAAAAAAGTCACAAGTCATAAATATCTACACTGGCAAATTGCATTTTAGAAGCTTTAGAAATTATTTTTAAAATAAAACATAAGGTTATTATAATGGAAATGAGAACGCTTGCTTCCTGTAAGTGAGTTTTGAATAAACCTGTACTATGTCTGCTTGTCTTTTATCTGAATTAACACAGCTGACCCTTGAACAGCGCAGGTCTGGGCCGTGCAGGTGCACCCACGCGCAGGTACTTCTCTAGCAAAGACCGCACCACTTACTACCCGGTCTGGGGCTGCCTGAAGCCGCACACGCGGAGGAACCGCGGGTCCGGAAGGATAAGGCATCAGTGGACTGAGCTCTGAGCTGTTCAAGGATCATCTGTACTTAGGAAGTACAGTCAGCCCCCCGGTACCCAGTGGTTCTGCACCTGCAGATTCAACCAATCACAGAGTGAAAATCTTTGGGAAAAGAATTCCAGAAAGTTCCAAAAAGCAACACTTGAATTTCACACACTGGCAACTATTAACACAGCACTTACACTGTATTAGGTATTATAAGTAATCTAGAGAGGATTTAACCTATACGAGAGGATGTGTGTAGCTTACATACAAATACTATGCCATTTTATGTAAGGAACTTGAGAATCCGAAGATTCTGGTACCCACAGGGGTCCTGGAACGAACCCCCCGCAGATCCTGAAGGATGACTGGAACAATCATCATATATATATATTATATGCTAAATTGACTATTATGTTATTACTACTTTAGTCTAAAATTTAACTTAAGGACAAAACAAAATGCAACTGGAATGTATAAAAGAAAAGCAGAGCTGGACAGTAGCTAAAGCAGTAAAAGTGGATTTTAATCAGGATCTGTTGCAACGGGGGAAAACAGACCTCAGGACAGAACTGGGCTCAATTCCAAAAGCAGCACGAGCACATGGTCATTTACAGCCAAGGCGGGGGTCAGGGGATGGGAAGTTGCTAGGAGGAAACAGCGGGGGTTGGGGGGATTCTGGCTGGAGGCAGGCCAGGAGGTAAGATGTCGCTGGGGGCTGGGGGCGGGGGAGCGAGGAGTCTGATCAGATATTGAGGGTGAGGTTCCTTCTAAACTGACTTAACAGGATTCTTCCCACAACTGGGCAATACAGGCCCCACCAGGACAGACACCAAGTGCGAGGCCTAGGGGCTCAGAGGAGCCCGGGTGAGTGAGGTCGAGGAGAGTCTTTGTCAATGACAGCACGGAGGATTGGCAGGTGGCCTCTTTCCCAAATTTCCAAGTGAAATGCCCAAAAGGCAAATGTTGATAAGTACTGCTGTGTTCATTCTGCATAACAGAATACACAAGAGCTGTACACATACATGTAAAATTTAAGGTTTTTTTCAATATGGGAAAGTATCTGTTTAGACCAGTACTTACTGGCACTTGTTTTATATCATGTTGTAAATAATTCTACAAATATGAAATATCTTACTGTGCTTCTAAAAAGATGCCAGTCTCCAAAATTCATATTCATTTCCTTCTTCAATTCATCAATGTTACACTGAGCCAACACACGGCCATTGATGTTCGCCTGAACAAAAACAAATCCAGGTACAAAGACAAACAAAATGTGAGAAACTCTGAATTATTAGTGGTTAAAATGTGTATTTATATGTAGTATTAAGAAAGTCACTACAGACTAGAAAATACTGACCTAAAGAAGGTTATCACCCCACGTACTAATGAATAAACAAGCAGAATCTGAAAACAGAAGCCACTCTGTACTTCTCCAAGTGTCATGGGCCCTCGAGGAAAATAAATCATTCTTCAGGGACCAGCCCAAGAGCTAATGCTCCCAACTATTTCCAAAACTACCTACTCTGCCATGAGCAGTAACAAACTTGTTAGCTCTTCTCCAGTCTCGTAAAATGCACACATGAAGGCAAGCTGCTGGGAGGGGACAGAGATGTCTGTCGGGGTGTCGGTCTCTGACGAAGTTCTAAATGAAGTAAGCACTGACCAACTTGTGGATCAGACACATTAGATAACTTCAGGCATAAAGAATGTCCACCCACACATTTCCCGGTCTCTTAAATGCACAAGAAATGATCTTATCACTATGGGGCCTCTGTGATTCTAGTCTCTTCCAAGTAAGAAATGATGCAATTTTCTTTATTAATGACAGGTAGCTTCCTTATTATAGAAAATACACAACCTGACCTTATGAACTGTGGTAAAATTACGGAATACCTGGGTTTAAGTTACTTCTGAAGGAAAAAAATGTGCAGAGCAAGTCAGTGGCAGAGGTCCTGCTGTGGAAGGGCAGGAAGTTCGCGGCACCTGAGAAACCAGTTGCTACTGGGCTTCACACAGCCGGGGCCTGGGAGTGAAGAGCTCAGTGGGGAGAAAACCACTGCCTGACGGAGACAAAGTCCCCACAAAGGATTCGCGTGGCAGACCTCACTCCCAACTGACGCTAGTCAGGCTGCCTGGAGGGGAAAGCCAGGTGTGTGCCTTGGGAAGGCGGAGCCTGACACTTTTGCAAACAGGGATTGACTAACCAGATCTGAGAGAAAACTACCATTAACCTTTCTGACTAAACAGAGATTAAGATTAGTAAAATGGTCCATAAGCTCATAATTCTTTCAAAAACTTTTTAGATGCCGTTCTTTCAAGTATGTACACACTGGGGGCTTGTTGTTAACGTTGTATTTCACTGTATCTCTGACAGGAAAAGTGTAACTGACTTAGTGGAAATTTTAATTCTATCTATTAAAACTGGGACTCAGTTAGCCCTGTACATGGAAAGGCTTCCTCGAAATCCCAGGTTTGTGGTGGCTACTGGAATTGCAAGAATCAGATCTAGGCAGAAATAAACCTCCCCAGATGTGTTAGCCTTGCAAACCCAAACTCGGAGGGACCATCAGAGGGGACATGATCAGAAGTCTTATAAGACACGAAAGGGAGAATCTGGGGAAAATAAAGCCAAGTGTGGTTTACCTGGATAACTATTAAGTCACAAACAAATCCTGCAATTAAAGAAAATGTGACATAAAATAAAGGGCCTTTAAATGTTCTATGCTGCATACTGGGAATATGAATTACCGTTCATCTAAATGTGAAGTCCTCATCAAAGCATTTTTTACTTATATGAGGTCATTTGAAAGTAACTTGTAATACAATCATTTTATTTTCTTTTATCCATTTATAAACAAAGGGGTAAAGGGGCAATTGTAGGGTACAAATGGTAAGAAACCTATTTCCGTTTGGAGCTTTCCCATTTCAACAGAGAACTCATCTTCAAGAAGCTAGGTGCAAAGTGTGCACCGTCACGGCCCGTCTCCCGCACCCTCAGCCCTGCCTCGAGTCAGCAGGTACACATGCTGGTCACCTTTTTGATGGTCGCACAGTACTGAGGCAGCATGCTCTGGTCCAGCCCCTCTATTTGTTTCAGTTTCTCACAAACTGCATCCACATTCATTGAATTCAGTGATGAAACTGTTCCTGAGGCTGGGCCTGACCCCTAGATCAGTCATGGAAAAATACAAGTATGAACAGCATTCAATACCAGATATATGCAGTCATGTGACAGAGAAACATTCACGAAGTGACACTGCGAAGTACTGTGATTAACAGTGCATTTTTCAAACAAAAGTACAAACAGCGAATGTGCGTGGTATGGGGAAGTGTCATCAGGGAACAGATTCTGCTACTATTATACCTTAAGGAGTATCTACAGCATATACAGCCTGGTCAACTCTGCGTTTCTAAGAAGACAGAACATTCCATGAACCAAGCCTAGATCAACTTCAAGAGAGCCTAACCTCAAGCCCAACCTCAAGAGAGAAGGGCGCAGCCCTTGTAACAGAAGGACGGGGGTTAAAAAAAGGAACAGGGGGAATTACTGATGCCTACATTACAAAAACACAAAAGGTAAATCTATGAAATAATTTTAAAAGTGTCTATACTAAACAGCTTTAAATTTCTTTCCAGAATACCTTAACAGTCTACGACAGCTGAAGCTTTCCAAAGTTGAACATATTTTGTATCTTCCCCCTAAGAATCTGTACAGTATCTTGTAAATACAAAACCGCAGTATTACTTCTTAACACAAGTGGAAGTTCGTACAATCCATTAAAATTTAAAAGAAAAGTCAAAATAATAAATCTAAATTTACTTAGAAGAAAAACATTTTCTCAATGTGCTGACACACTAAAGAAGTATCTGCCTTGTGGCCAATTATATCTGAATCTCCTCAACTACAGATGTGGACACTGAGGGCCAGAGCTTAAGTTTTGACTTCAAAGTCACAAAATAAATAGCTAGTTAGTGACAGATTTGGATCTGAGCCCTAACTCGTCAGGTCTCACAAGTTCCTACTGTCTTTGCTCCAACTGCCTATTTCTAAAGAGCTACAGAAACTGTAACCTCACTAAAGAGAAGACAAACCAACCCGGATAGAGGAGAATGTGCCAAATGGTCTGTCTCATTTACCATTCAATCCAGTCTTAAAATGATAAAGACAATTTATCTTGTCCTCAAGGATGTATAAATTTATATTTTCTACTGCTTCTTTTATAATTATCAGGACAAAAGCAGACTGTAATAGCCAAAACTGCCTGTTAGCTCCTTGTTATATACATCATCTGTAACACAAAAGTATAACCTAATACTCTATTGTGAGCTGACAAGTAAATATACACACAGTATTCACACAGAATACGTCTATACTATATAGAAACATAAATACAGCTAGAGGGTGGGACCATATTGAACAGATAGTTGGGGTAGGAATTTTATGGGGAGTCTCAGTAAGTTTCCAAGTATAAGACAGTCTCAAAACAATCTGTAAATTAATGACTTGGAACATACTGCACCAAACACATTTACTTACAGTTTGTTTTTAATTAAGTGTAAATTTAAAATATGCCATATTTTACATGGTCTGAAGTTCAATTACTTTAAAAATACTAACAGCCAAACACCAGTATTTCCATAATTTAGTTTTCGTGCTTCTATACATAGTTCTGTTTCCTGCCTGGGCGAGTACAGGCAATATTCAAAGCATTAATTACCACCGTCTACTATGGAAATTTAAAATGCTTTCTATGAATTTTTAATACCCATATTTGTATTATTTTTCCCTCCCTTCCTCCCTCGTTTCCTTCCTTTTTCAGAAGTATTCAGTCATAAGAGACAAGGAAAGACTGAAGAACTGTCACAGATTAGGGAACTCTAAGGAGAAATAACAAAACACAACTGGATTGGATCCTGGACCATAAAATTGACATTAGTGGAAAAACTGGTCAGATTCAAATAAAGCATTATGCCAGTCATAATTTCTGCTCTTGAGAAATACACTACAATTAGGAAAATGTTAAACATTAAGGGAATACTATTTTTGTGCCTTTTAAGTCTAAAATTATTTTAAAGTTAAAAAACAGGGGTTTTTTTTTACACAAAAATTCTATTTCTGATTGTGCTAAAAAGGACAAGTAAAATGGACACGGAACAGATTAACTGTCTGCGTGGAGGGGGGGCAGGTGTAAAATGTTAGAGTATCTTAAAGGCAATCTGGGAACTCACATCAGAGACGTGTTAATAAAGTTACTACTCTTTTCCTTTAAAAGAAAAAACTCCACATTATTTTACTTTCACGATCCTTTAAAACTTTCACAATTTATCATTAAAAAAATATTTTGTCCCTCATTGGGGATTATGTAGAAAACATAGATTATCTCTGAATGACTTTTAGAAGCTTTATAAGACAGACGCACATATGGACCTAAGATCCCTGTAATTCCATCAAAACTATAGTCTGACTCGATTATTTAGAGTTAGGCTCTATCAAGATCAGTGGTAAATTATCAATAAATTAAAATACGTTACAATATGCCTCTTTGAATAAAGGGGAAATGGTAATTACCTGCTAGGTCTTTTCTAAAATAATCACATACAATAAAATTATTCTGAAACCAGATGAAGCATAGTAACCAAAATCATAATCTTTGGATGGACATCTCATAAAAAGGAGGAGAAAGAGTACAAAAGTGATAAGGAAAAAGCATATTCAGTAATTAAATATGTAAATTCTTAATAGAAAACTAATTGCATTACTTAGACAACATACAGAATGGTAATACTTTAAAGTTTGCCATGCATTCGTACTTGCAATTCACCTTTTACAAGTCAAGAACAGATCATTTCAGGATACATCACAATTTATTAAAATGTTTTTTCTAACACAGAAAACTGAATGTACATGTTAGTTTGTTTAAACTGTTAAATATAAACTTCAAAATACACACAAATCAGAATTCCTCCAGGTAAAGTAAAGCTACCAAAACAGATTTAAATTACTTTGATGTAACTATATGATTTTACATTGTAAGTAGATTAAAACTACACTCTGAAACATTATCATCTTTGGTAAATTTATTAAATAAGCTTAGAACTGATTAGCCAGAAATGAGAGCCATGCAAAGGCTGAAAGCAGCTATTAAAATAAACCCGAGGCACTGAAATGAGCACAGATTATGAACAGCCCAGCATGAAGCTGCCAATGATTGCTTCTAATAGTCTAAAATAAGAAAAGTGAGTAAGATTTCACTGAAAGTTTCTGTACCTGTCTCTGTTTGTTAAACCCAGAGTCACACGGCTTAAGGAAGGAATAAAACAGAATGAAGGACACGAGCTTAAAGTACACATCAAATACACGTATATAATAAGCACTTCTGTTATTCCTCTTATTTCCTGTAACTCTGAACACACCACCCCCGGAGCAACACAAAGCAAGGAGCACTCACACACTCACACTCTCACGCACACACACACAGTAGTTTAATTTCATTAACACGTGTCTGGCAATTTTAAAATTGTACTCTCAAACTTTATATTCTATCAAAAGAATAAATCATGGGCCATACATTCAACAAGAAAACCACATAAGTCAAATTTGCTACGGAAAGTCAACATTCATACTACATACAAGTTTAAAATTAATTTTTAAATATTCTGCTAAAAAACTGCAACTATTAATTGCAGACCAACTTACTACTCGAACTTCACATGATCCCTTCATAAAATAAAATATTATCTAGCCACACTAATGTTCAGAAATACACTTTTCAAATTTGGGTTTTGTGTCACTGAGCACGGACCACATAACAGATGCGCTAAAATACCATCTGAGAAGAAAGGCCGTAAGAGCTTTGCAGCTCAAGAAATCATGAATGTAACAGTGGGAAATATGTGCACACTATGAGTTAACTGTTTTACTGATGTAGGTCTTTAAACTCTAATTCAAAGCAGACACACTGCTATTAATTATTCTTCTATACCAATTAGGTCAGTTGGTAAATATTCTTAAAATAGTTAAAATAATCTAGAGATAACTGACAATACTGAGTCAAAGTTAATTCACAATATTTTTCTTTTAAAATATTCATTATCTGGAGAACTTCATGGGAACCCTGTTTTCTAGTTTACATATCAACCTCAACGTAAGTAGTTTTTTTAGAAAGTTACTATGTATATCTACGGAGACTTGAAAAAATACCAAAAAGGAATGCTAATGAAATTAGTTTACTACAAGATATCCAAAACATAAAAGAAAGCTATTGTTACCTGGTTGGAAAATGTAACCTACTCTTTAAACTAAGGGAGGAATAATAATCAGGTCAAAGTTGACACGAGGTTTAACACCACATTTAAAGGGCAATCTTTTAAAAGCCCCAAGTACAAAGTATAATTTTGTTATTTTTTAACTTTTAAGTATACTCTAGGATTTCAATGATATCATTAGTGCAGTATCACATTTCTTCCACAATATCTCAATTTAGCTGCAGTTTCTTGTTTAGGAAAAAAGTTTTCTTGGGGAGAGGGTATACAGCTTAGCGGTAGAGCACAAGCTTAGCAGTGTGCACGAGGTCCTGGGTTCAATCCCCAGCACCTCCATTAACATAAACAAATAAACAAATAAATAAATAAGCCCAATCCACCCCCCCCCGCCAAAAAGGGCCTGAAAAAATTAAAACAGAATTTTTAAAAAGTTTTCTTAAGCTGAAGCCTGACACAAAGACTTCGAAGCTGGACGTGAATATAATTTTTCACCGTATTATTAATAAAGAAAAACATGTGACTACGTTTCCAAATTGAAACAGAATAATAAAAATGCACTCCTAAAGTGCTTTAGAAACCGTGAAGGAACCTCCTGAGAGAGGTGCTGACTGCTGATGAGGAGGCCTGGTCCTATGCCTGCAGTCTGAACGGCCCTGACCCCCCCTCCCCCGGGATCTTTAACTTTCTTGTCCAGGCCTGCTCCTGAGTGACAGACAGCTGGATGTGGACAAATATTTGTCTGAAAACAGGTTACAAGTTCTAAACCTTGGGTGGAAATAAAAATGATCTACAGTTGAGTCTCATCTTTTTTTTTTTTTTTTGACTTTTCACTTGATCACGCCAGCAAACAGAGCCAGTTTAATGAAAACCAAGATCTTCCTTTTTAATACTTTAATTCGGCAATTACCATCAATTTCTAAAAGTCAAAGTGACAGTACACTGGACAGCAGGATACTTACTGATACCAGCACTGCCTCTGCAATTCCCAAGCTCCTTACAATTAAACTGTGTGCTAATTCTGTTCCTGCCTTTTCAACGCGGTAGAAGGTGATCTAAACAAAGCTATCTACGGAGGAAGCCCTGTGGCAGAGAAGGTGGAGAAAGAAGGACTCGGCAGCTCTGCAAACTCCCATGTGGCAGCCTTCAAATCCACAGGCTCCCCGAGGGCAGGATGCTCACCATTCTGTTCACCGCCACATCCGACATAATAGCGCCTCAATAAACTCTGTGAACCAGTGAAAGGCACACAGGCATCTGATGCTAAATCATTCAAGGAAGAAGAAAAGGGTAAAGAAATGCTCTATCACTCCTTCCTCTGAAAAAATGCTTTGCAATGAAACACAGGTCCCACCGTGAGCAGCATACCTCAAGTAAAAATAGACTGAATACAGTACTCGTAAGAGCAACTCTTTGAAATAACCGTTACAAAACGCCACTGAGGAGACCTGGCTTGAGACAGGCCAGGCCCTCCTCAGCGGGCCCCTCCCTGCACGGTCACAGAAGGAGCTGATGCCGCCACTTCCTAGTGGGACCTGGACTGGAGGAAGGTAAAGGCGTCAAGTAAAATTCCCCTGGAATGCTTTCAAAATTGTAAAGTATTGGGAGTATTCACATAACCTAGAAATCCTTCTAAAGCCTAGAAAACAAACTGACTGACACCTCTCGGGCCTTAGAGAAGCATCAACAGATAAAAGGAGTATCTGGACACTGAGCCGTCTCTGCTGAGAAGAGGTCATTTAACACAGAACAGTTTCAGTTTCTGAGTCTTTAAAGCTCCATGGAATCTGGCCTCTGGGGCAGTAATAACAGTAACTTAAAGTAAGAAAGCTAAGGCTGAGTGATCTTTAAATCAGACCTCGGAAGCAGGTCTGCTTTTCCCAGATGAGGAAGCTGAGCATCAGCGAGGTTACGTGGCTTCTCCAAGGCAAAGAGCCAGGGCCCATTCAACACGAAAGACCAGACGCACGACGGAGCCACGCGCAGCGGAGAAGGCAGCAGGGCACCGAGGAGCGTGCAGCGCTCCCGCTCTGCACCTGCGGCTCCCCTCCCGGGGCCTCGGGCAAGTCTCGAGCGTCCATCGGCACTGTGGCACTGGGCTAGACCATGGGTGCCAGCGCTCCCGAGGATCCTCCAGAAGGAAGGCAAGTCCAACGTGGGAGCCAGAGCTTTTACTTTTACTGGTTTTATAAACCGGAGTTCTGATTAAGACTTCATTTCTCAAACAGGCTTCTCTGCTTTGAAAGTCTGAAAACACTAGCCCTTTCTAGCTCGAATATTCTGGGGATTATATCTTGGGTCCAATGTTAATGTTTCTTTCAGTTTTACAAGATTTGGCAGATATTTTCTCTATTATAAAATTATAGGGGGAAGAGCTAGCAAAGAGGCTTACATTTTGCATCTTCACCTTTGTGAAACACTTGGACGTATAATTTATCTGATTGGTCCCTGGCTGGCCTTGGCAAGTCATGATCATCACAACATTCCTTAATGTGAGAACCCCAATTATTTTCGTCAGGATCTGCTTGACAAAGGGTTATGAGAAATTCCTCGGGACCACCTATACTGAAAAGACCATAGAGAGTCCACCAACTCTCTATGGTCTTTTTTGGAGTTGTTTTTTTTTAAACCCATTGTTCTGTGTCCATAATGACAAGACAATTTGTCCAAAAAGCTTTGTGCAGCTCTTTACTTTTCTATAAGCAGCTCTTGCCACCAAGCATTACATACAGGGGACAGCTGAGTGAGCACAGGTGACTGTGACTCAGTCCGCAGTCCTGTTATCTCAGAAATTATACAGAATTTTCTGCCACAGGACTGGAAAGCCACATGAGCTGTGAAGGGTTAAATAATTTTTATATTAGCTACTTCTGTGTTGGTTCAACTACAAAGAGCCCATGCAATGATCCCATATAGAGATCCTTCACCACATTTCCATCACTGCTTTTAATATGGCTTTGAGCTAAGTGTCTACTTGAGCTTGTCACTATGAAGTAAATTTTACACGCTACTGTCATTGTTAATTTCTTAAAAGCAAAGAAAGCTTGGGAAGCAGCTATTATTCACTAAGCAGATTACAAAACTATCTTTTAATATTAAAAGAACAGCAAGTAGTATGGTTATTTTACCAAAGGCATTAATACAATAGGAATTGCATCTTAAGAACAGCATTATTTCCCCTTCTCCAAAAACTCATTTTAAAATTTGCCTGATGCGCCTTCACTGGTCCCTGAAGTTACAGATACCTTCTCATCACAAGTGTTTGCCCACATTCTTGAGCATGGGAATAACTGCTATTTCATCACATTTCTGTCTTTAAGACCATCCAGTTTTTCACAGTGTCTGATTTTCTTCAAAAGTTTGCTGAGGAACTTTAGCTCTGATAATTGCATTGCATGCATGAATCTATGTATTAAAGGCTTTCTGCCTAAACTAAAAGTAATTCTTGCATATAGTGGCAATGTCCATGGACTGAAGATTCCCCCAACACCCAAACAGAATTATTATGGTGCATTGTGTCTGTCACTCGTGGATAAATGAAGTCACTCAAACACTTCAGCTAAAATGTTAGTGACTTAAAAAGACCCAAAAGCCCCTCAGTGAAAACACCAAAATGGTTCTCTTTCTATCTCACTAACATTACCTCAAAGAAAATTAAACTATTGCTTATTCAAATGCATGCTTTAAGTTAAAAATTATGGGTAACTAAGGATGCAGTATTTCACCAAATTAATTCTAACTGCTATGCCTCATTTCTTTAGATTAAATTGATCATGTTTACATGGGCATAACATTCTGCAAATAAATCGACAGAACTTAAAATACAAACTGGGTTCTTAAATTCCACATTGAGTGAATAACGATTTGAAGGTTCATCACATTTTAATGCATTTCTCATTAAGTACAAAGCCTTGAATAATAAATATACAAAGTGACTTCCCATAAAGGTTTGTTTTTTAAAGAAACCCACCCTAAGTTGTTGGGCGGGAAATAGTTTTAAATAATCCCCTTTACAAGTTGAACTAGCTCTGTTTATCTGGAAATTTTATTTTAATAAATACAGTTTACCCTTGAACAACACGGGTCTGAACTGTATGCGTCCACTTACACACAGATTTTTTTCGACAGTAAACACGACAGGACCGCATGACCTGCAGGTGGCTGAATGCGAAGATGTGGAACCACAGACAAGGAGGACCCACTTACCTGGAGGGCTGACTCCAAGTCACAGTCTCTATCTTAGACTGCTAGGATTTAAGGCTACTAGGAGTGTCAGCGCCCCTAACCCCTGCCCTGTTCAAGGGTCAACTGTATACAGATACAGAAAAGCAGCACTGTGGCAGCACCGTATTTACAGTGTGGGCACCGAGATTCAGCATGAGTCCCTAAGGATGCATTCCTGGTCTACACTATCTAGTTCATAGCGTCTTTTTATAGTCTCAAGGTTGATTTGGGAAATTTTCAAAAATATGCTACATGTGTGGTACCAACTAACTGCAGGCTTAAGAAAAGCAGGCAAATGTGAAAATAAAGCCCAACGTTGAAGGAACGAATACCAACTGAATGTTCCTGATGGCTGCTGGAAAAACTCCTTCCTCATTGGATGACAAAAAAAAAATCCCACCCCAAGTCACTGAAAAAGGGGAAAAGCAGGAGGAAATGGAGGGTAAAGTTAAACATTAGATCTTCAATTAATCCATGAACTATGATTATTAGTGCCCAGCTACTCCACCCCAGCCGCCCATCACACCACAGAGGCAGGGTTAGTGAACGGCTGTCACCGCAGTTAAGACAGTCGCTATGCTGCAGAAGCGGGAGGCGCTCGCGGTCCACACCACAAGACTACTCCGTTACCCTCGAGGAGCCTGTGGGTGAAGAAAGCCCCTCGGCAGCGTCCTCCTTGATAACCTCCTAGCAACACAAAACGAGAGCGTGGGTGAAAGGAGAAGGGTGAGCCAAACGAGGGTGACGAATGAGCATGGTGTTAAAATAATAATACACAACACACTGAAACCTGCGCGTGATCAGAGCTTCCCTTCAATGATTACATTTTAAAATGTAAATGACAGTTTAAGTTCTACAGCTTTTGCCTCCTAATTTAAAAAAATACATTAACTGGGAATTTCTTGTTTTAAATTGTTAAAGTAAGTGTATCATCAGGAACACCTAAAATTTTAGGCACAAATGGATTCCCTTTTGGATTAGAGTCAATAGTACATCTGAATAATTTCCTTACCCTATTTAATTAATATCTGCTACTAGATCAAAATGTTCTTCCAATATATCCTCTAATTTTTATACCATAGGGCTGGCATATATATATATATATATATATATACACACACACATATATGAATACCACATATGTATGTCCTTTAAAAAGAAATTAGAAATTAGCAGATGTAAAGGTTCAGTTTTAAAGTCTGGTAACAAACAATACATTATAGGCCAGAAACTCTGGCTGTAAATAACCCATCATTTATTCCCTGAGGCTACTAATCATTTTCCTTCCATAGATATTTACCAGAAATGAAAACAAAATACATTTTGTGTTAGTAATGGCTTATGTTTCTTAAAATTATTTATAAAATAAGTTGTGCTTTTATTACAGAAAGGAAATAAGCAAGCGTCTAATGCTGTCTATGTTTCTTATTAGATTAGTACTTTCGTTACCCTTTTTTATACTTACTAGGCCATTGCTCTGATCTCTGGGCAAATTCGTTTTTACTGATGGACGTGAGATGAGATGTTGGGAACCGCCAGGGTAACACCTTGGCGTGTAAAGGTATGGGGCAAAGAATGGCTATGGAGAAAACACGTAACAAAAGAAGGGGGTAAACAATTACAGAAATCAAAGTGTCATGAGATTTAGCAAATGAAACTAACCAATAAAAAACTACTCCAAGTTTTTAATGCAAGTGACAAAACAAAAGCAAAAAAGTCTCACTCATATTCTGTAAGATATCAACCCAAGCTTAAGACATACCATTTAAAATTTTATATTAGTGATTTAATATAAGCTTTAAAAAAAAAAAAAACAACTAAAGTTTTGTACCTTACAACTTGACACAAGAGTTTTTCTTTACATTCAACATTTTTATAGGTTTACCATGTGCCGTGTTCTAAGTGATTTACAAATAGTAACTCACCATCTCATGAAAAAAAGCTGAACAGAATCTCAACAGAATAGTATTCTTTACCAAAAAAGAATTAGCCTTAAGTAAAACCAAAAACAGTCTCAATTATATGCGAACAAAGCCCCTAGCGTGGATTCCAGGAGTCCTGGTTACTCTAAGTCCTGAAGTTTTCTTTGTATTCTATACCCTAAGTTCACTCTATCTCCTAAAGAAGCAAGCATATTTTTTAAAGGGGAGTCATTGTTTAGAGGAGACCTAGAACTGTACCGTTTATTTGTAACCAGCTTCATGTAAACAGGAGCTATCAGATTATATGGGCTAAACATAAAAGATTAAAACACATTAAATGTTATTACACCGACGTAACATCTTCCCTCACCTTTTTTACTATTGCCATTTTAAGAAACTGTTCTGCTTTTAACTTTCAGACTAAAAACTTCAAATAACCTGAGCAAAAGATAATGACTTAGATACATGAGAAAATTTTTTAGTGTTTTAAAAATAGTAAAATGCTATTAAAGCATCACATCATTGTTATTCATGTAAAAGTAGTCAACACAAGGTCTCCACCTAGATGGTATGGTAATTAAAAAAAAACAACACTTCTTGGTCTCAACACTTCAACTGCCATCTAATGATCAATGAGCCAGTTTATGTAAAACTACAGCAGATTTTAAGACCGATAAATAAAACGCTGCAATTTCACACCGCCTACCACTCAGGTAAAGCTCACAAGGATGACATGCGCTATAGTGCTATTGCTCCAACTTTTTCTCCTTCTCTGAGTAAAAGAAGGGAATAACACTCATAGGCTCTCTATAAATGATACACTAATTACATATATGGCCAGCATTTCTCAAAACCTGAAAATTTAACTTCTAGAATTCCTTCTTTGCCATGTTTATTCTAAATTTCTCTAGCTTCCTAGCTCATATGAAATTTATTTAGGCATGTAGTTGGCTTCTGTGAATACTAGCCCCTGTGTTTTCTCTAAAGAGGGAAAATAACAAAAATAAAGAAGTTGCAATGGATCTTAGAGTACAGTTCCAGAAAGTATAACACTAGGGGCGATGCTCCATTTTCCTACAGGGAATATAGGAAATATTAGTATTTGAGACCATTAAAATGAGGATAACTTTATAGGGTCTGAATACCACTGATAATTGCACTCTCACCTTTTGCAGTAGAAAATTATCACATTTATACTAAGTAAGTAATCATACACGACTGAAGATAACTCGAAATAAAACTCTACAGTGCCATGATTTGGAAATAACATCTGAGTCCTACAAGCAGTATTTTCCATCATTATCTCACATTTAAAAGCTGTAACACATTTTATACACAGGCTGAACTACTGCAGAAAATCATCATTGTTTTAAATGCCAATATAAATTAACAGATGGAGCGTTTGTTTATAAACAAATAGAAAAACAGATCCCTTTGAAGACAGGATAGTCACTGCTGACCCTGAAGAGCTCTCTTCCTTATCAGACAATAAATAAAAGCAAAAAAAACTCTAATATTCAGACTCAACTAAGATCTAGAACCTGTTAAAATTTAAACATTTCCTGATTTTGAAAATATCCTATTACATTCAAACTTAACACGTTTTACCTTTTAAAACTAAGGCACAGTTTCAAAATAGTAACAGGCTCCCTAAGCACAACACTTCGGTATCTCCCCGCACAAAGGTGTTCAGAGTGAGCCCCCAGCACCTCCTTACCCTGTTGTAGAACGGGTGCTGGGGCCCCGTCATGCCGCTGTAGTAGCTGCTGGGAGGCTGTGGAGACACAACCCCACCTCCAAACGGCCCATTGAAGGAAGCGGAGGAGGAACAGACGGACGGAGGCTGGCTGTAGCCCGACGGTGGCCGAGGCGGGGCTTCGTGTAAAGGCAGCGCGGGGTAGGCAAGTCCTCCGATGCTGATCTGGTCTCTCGCAGCGCGAACATCTGAAAGATTAAACGATACCGCAGAAGGCAAAAGAAAACAGAACATTAGTAGTTAGTCCCACTGCCACCTCCTCCTTTAGTTATCAGATAGAAACATGACTTTATCGCTCTTGCCAGGGATTCCAACTGGCTTAAAGCAGCAGACAGGAAATCCTGATGCTCCACTGACATTCTGGGAAGAGAAGCTCAACTATTTTACATACAAGCTTTTGCACCATTTAAGTCACCAACATCTGGATTCTTCTCTTCAGTTACCAGAACTATAATTTTTTCTGACTTTTGAAGGTAGCTGTTCGTTTGTACTATTCTAACAATTCTTATGATTTGTAAGGCCTTGCTAATTACGAATAATTCACACTTGTGCAGTAAATGTCATGTCAGCTAGGACTAGGGGTTTGTAAACTACAGGAACAACAAACAACTCCACAGCCACAAAATACACCTCTGACAACAGCTTTGTAACAGGTACCTGAAAAATGTATGTAGGAGTATAAAGCTCTCTCTTCCTAATTCCTGGAAAACTCAAAGGTGGGTGAGCAGCACCTGAATCATACGAAAGCTAGTATGTTTCAATAAAGGATTTGTGCGTGTTCATGGGCATACAGCAGTGACTCAAGAACAACTTAAATTATCCCAAAAACTTCATGTCACTAACCTCAAGTTCCAGTCCACAGATTTAAGCTAAAATTTTTAAAGTAATAGTAATTTTCTTACTCCTCTGGACAGAGATCCCTATTAAAGACAGAAGACTGGTGACAGAAAAATTACAAGGGACTGACATCTTCAAGTGGGGACTGGATGTTAAAAGGAGTCTGATTCCAAAGACGGTTCCGGGGTAGGCTGGGAAATACACTAAAGTCAATTTAACAAATAATGTTTTCCTACTGTTCCCAAAAGGAAGTCAAGACTGCCTAGCCCCAGTTTCATTAATTCTCCTATGCAGTGCCTGATTCAGTATTTCTTAGTTTTTCAAGGAACAGGAGAAACTTATATAATAGCTAGGTTAGAAACAGGAAAATTCTTTAGTACTTTAGAGAAGAAAAATCCAATTTATTACCAACACCCACCTGCAATAATTTCCCGTAGTTTGGGGTCCAGATTTACAGTGCATGGCAAAAAGGTTTTTACATCTCGAGCCACAAGAACTGGAGTCCTTGAAGACAAAAACACTTCAAAATTTCTTATATCTCCATCTATTTCAAGCAGTGGCTCGACATCTTTAGTTGTTGGAATATTCTTTGATATTCTTCAAATAAGAAACAAATGAAAATGGTCATTAATGTCACTATTAAAAAGGCAAGTTCTGCATGTAACTTAAAAATCGTTATTTATAAAGATAAGTAACACATGATAACGCCTTGCTCTCATAATGTTTTTTAACGAAAAGAAAAAAGAATAAAGTCAGTGGTATAGTTACAAAATTACTAAGGGGTTAAGTCTGAGGTAGAATTACACTGCCTTTAACCAAAGGTAGGACGTGGGCTCGGGAACCAGCGGAAGGGAAGTAACGCATGTCATACGCTAATGGTTACCTCTCAGTGGAGATTAAATGAGTCGTCATTTTACACATGTGAACAGTCCCCTCAGACACATGCAACAGCCTGCCTAAGTCACATGACTGACTGAATCCAAACTCCATGTTTATTCTAAAATACTATGGTTCTTGAATCTGAATCCAAACTCCATGTTTATTCTAAAATACTATGGTTCTTGCCGTTACAAAGAAAAGAATAAAGAATAATTTTTAAATAAATCACTTAAACTATAAAAAAAGCACAGATTTTTCCTTTCTTATAAAAGGTTTTATTTCCTACTGTAAAAGTAATCTATAGTTACTATTTAAGCATATATACATATGACAGAGACATACAGAAAAAGTGGGAAAAAGCACTTAATTCCACCACCCAGACACAACAGTAACTAATATAGTGTCACTTAGTCTATTTTTTATTATGCAGAATTTTTTACACAGTTGAATTTATATATGGAAATGATTTTGTATCAGGCAGAGGTCTTAAATGCAAAAACAAGTGATATTCACTGAAAACTTACTTAGTAAACACTTCTATATTGAACTGCCTGAAACTGCCATTTTTATAGGTCAAAATGGTCAAATATTGACAACTCCATAGGGTTCAACCTACTACATGCCAGGCCATGGGCCGATCTGAGGCAGTAAATAAAAATACATCACAGAGAGATAAAGGAATGGAAAATGCCGAAGAGAACTTAAAAGACAAGGAGATGGATAAGAACACTGGAATTACCCAAATATCCACTAACAACCCACATATCCACTAACAATGAAGAGAAAAGTGACTTGTGGTACCCTTCTTCAATAAAAAGGAATGAACTTACTGATACACACAACATGGATAAACCTCATAATAAATTATGTTGAGTGAAAGAATATAGCAAATGAAGAGTACACAGTTGTATTTTTCCATTTACATAAAACTAGAAAATGTAAACCGATCTATAGTGACAAAAAGAGGATAAGGGGTGCCTGTGCAGTTAGGGATGTGGGGGTGAAAAGCGACGGGGAGAGATTTCAAAGGAATAGATGGAAACTTCTGGAAGTGACAGATAAGCCTGCTCTCCTGCAGGTGGTGATGATTTGGTGGATGTGTGTATATGTTTGTATGTATGTATGTATGTGTGTGTATATATATATATATATATATATATATATATATACTTCAGGAATTGTACAATTTAAAGCTCATAAAGCTGTCTAAAAATCACTATGAATTTGGAGGCATCTTGAAAACACTCTATTCCCAATTAGTCAAGGAAATTAATTGTGAGATTTTACTGAGTCTAGTTTTAGAGAAGCAGTTAAGATTTTCATGCCCTTCAAAAAAGTGAAGTGGGATCTTACTCTAATGTTAGTTATTACAGTTACATTGTTTCTCTGGGACTAGCACTTCACTACTCAGGCCCAGTACTTGGCTAGAAGCCATTTATTAAAAGCCATCTAAGGGCAAATCCAGAGAACAAAATCAGCAGACGAGAAAAGAACAGGGTGCTGGTGAGACAACAGAGACAGAAATTTTGTCTGAAATGAGTTTCAGGAAGTCCCTCTTACGGACATATGCACACAGAAAGTCCTCTGAAATGGAATTACTTCTTAATGCATTAAACTGGCATTCAAACTGATTATTAAATATATTTAAAATGAAGTGGAAAACTTGGAGAACGGTTTCACAGAATCATCTGCAAAACTGGCCAAAATATCAGAGCTTAAATAGTTAAAAAGGTAGTTCATCTATTTCAGGAGTTTAAATAAAACACTAAGAAGAGAAGCTAAAAAGATTTAGATAAAAACACACAGCTGACAAGTCACATGAAACAAATTAACTGAATTTTAATGCCAGCTCTGCTTAAGCTTGAATGTGAACAGTGTTCTCAATATGACGAACAATAGTGCTGTTCACAAGCCAACAGTCTACTGCTGGTTTCCAGATTGAAGTCTCTATTCTAACCTTCTGAGCTCAATACACTAAACTCTTCTACTGAAAGAGATATTTATGTAAATGATAATCTTTTGGCAGTGGGCCACCAGAATCATATGTGCCTTTATTTTTCAGATAGTTTTCCAAAGGTTAGTATTTAAAGAATTTAAGTAACTTCACTTTTCAATTAAGAGTGAATTTAAATTTCCAGTATTATGAGTCATGTGAATTAAAGTTGCCAGCAGTTAAATGGCCCAAAGAAAGCATTATAAAACCTCAGGCACCAGTGACCTCCCAGCAAGCTGAATGCAATTTCTTTCTATGCTACCAATCTAGCACCACTTGTCAATGCCAACATCAATGTAAGTTAAAAGCATTTTGATTATAAATGACAGTGGTTTATAGAAAGTCCATATTAATTCCTTGGCAGAAATTACATAAGTCGTTCATATCACTTCCATTCAAAATAGGGTTTTAAATTACAAGGAAAAAAAAATCTATTTTAAATCAAAATATAAACAGGTTCTAGGAGCGTAATTTATGAAGAAGGCATTATTTACCACACTTTGTCTAAAAGTAGCTGTCTAATAATGTCATTTAATCTAACAGGTTAAAAATTAAAATAAATTTTCTTTAAAAAGGGAAAACTTAACTGCCTCAGAAGTTTATTACTTTGAAACACATTTCACTTCTAGTAGACTCTCAAACACTTTCTAATAGTAAGTGCCCATTTGTTAAATACTCTCTCTGCACAGAGCACTTCTGAGATCTTGGAAGACAGATGGAACACACAGACAGAAACAGCCACTCAGCATTGTTAGCCAAAGAGTCAGAAACAAAAGATAAAATGAAATCCATCGGTAAGTCCACTACTATCTGTGGACAAACAAAAACCCTGGGCACCTTAGGAGCTAACCACTCTCTCCCTGTCTGTCTTAGCCCGGTTAATTCCTACTCATCCTTTGTCTCTCAACTCAGCGCCCCCTCTTCAGAGAAGGCTTCTGTGAAACCACACTGCATTCCTCTATTACAAGGCCTCCGAGCTCAGATGCTTTCCTGGATACTCATTTCACGATTAGAATGTAACATTATTCATTAGTGGAATTACTTTATTAATGTCTATCTCCCCCTCTCGATGGTAAATGCCATTAAAGCTGAAAACAAGTTTGGTTTTGTTCACCATTGTATCTCCAGTGCCTAGTGCAGAATGCTGTCACATCACTTTTGCTTAATAAATATTTGTAGAACGAATAAGCTACACAAAAAGTATTTTTCCCAAAGAATCCTATTTTTTAAAAATAATTTTCACTTTAATTATCCTTTCTGATACTGGAAAAAACCTTGGTACACTTATCAAAGCTCACCTGGCCGTAGATGCATGGGTTTACTTCTGGACTCTCAACTCTGCTCCATTGGTCTATATGTCTACCCTTATGCCAAGGCCACAGTGTTTTGATTACTGTAGCTTTGTAATAAGTTTTAAAATTGAGAAGTGAGAGTCCTCCAACTTTATTCTTCTTTTTAAAGATCGTTTTGGCTATTTGGAGTCCCTTGCAATTGTGTATAAATTTCAGAATTAGGTTCCTGTTTCCAAAAAATAGACTATTGGAAAGTTCATAGGGATTGCACACAATCTGCAGATCACTTTGAGTAATACTGACATCTTAATATTTAGTCTTCCTATCCATGAACATGGGCTATCTTTCTATTTATTTAGAACTTCTGTAATTTAGGAAGGTTTTGTAGTTTTCAGGGTATAAGTCTTTACCTCATTGGTTAAATTTATTCCTGGATATTTTATTCTTTTAGATACTACAGTGAGTAGAATTGCTTTCTTAATTTACTTTCAGATTGTTCACTGCGGATGTATAGAAACTCAACTGATTTTTGTGTGTTGATCTGCACCCTGAAGCTTTGCTGAATTTATCAGTTCTAGTAGCTTTCTTGCAAAATATCTGGGGATTTTCTACATACACGATCATGTCATTTGTGATTAGAGACAGTTTCACTTCCTCATTCCAACTGGATCCACTTATTTCTGTTTCTTGTCTAATTGCACTGGCTGGAACTTCCAGGATAATGTTGAGTAACAGTAGCAAAAGCAGGTGTCTTAGTCAACTCAGACTGCTATAACAGAATACCACAGACTGGGACTTAAACAACATTTATTTCTCACAGTTCTTTGAGTCTGGAAGTCTGAGACTAGGGTGTCAGCATGATCAGGTTCTGATGAGAACCCTCTCTCTGGTAGCAGCTAGCACTCCGGTCCTTTTTATAAAGACACTAAGCCCACCATAAGGACTCAACCCTCATGATCTCATCTAAATCAACTTACCCCCTAAAGGGTAAGTAGAATACTATTACTATAAATGCTATTACTTTGGGGGATAGGGTTTCAACATGTGAATTTAGTGGGGAACACATTCAGTCCATAGCAGCAGGCATCCTCGTCTTGCTCCTGTCTTTAGAGAGGAAGCTTGCTGTCTTTCACCATCGAGAATGTTAGCTGTGGGTTCTTCCGTAAATGCCCTTTTACCATGTTGAGTAAGTTCCCATCTCCTCCCAGTTTTCTGCCTGTTTTTAACTATAAAAGGATGCTGCATTTTGTCAGATGCCTTTTGTGCATCCTTTAGAGTACTCTCCTGCAATCGTTTTTATTTCTGTAAGATTGGTGGTAATATCCACATTTACTGATTTTAGTTATTTGTGTCTTTTTTTTTCCTCTGTCAGTCTGCGAAAGGTTTGTCAATTTTGTTGATCTTTGCAAAGAAACAACTTTTGGTGTCATCGATTCTCACTTATTTTTCTATTTTACTTATTTCCACTCTAATTTCCACTTCATTTCTTTCCACTAGCTTTGACATTTTTTTAATTTGTTCCTCTTTTTCTGGTTCCTCAAGGTATAAAGTCACATTATTAATTTAAGATTTTTTTCCTTTTTTAATATAAGTATTTACAGCTATAAATTTTCCTGAGTGCTGACTTTGCTGCGTCCCATAAGTTTTAATCACCCCTAAGATTCTTATAAAAAGCACCTTGAAAATGATTCCATGAGTCACCTTTCATATTACGTTGGAGAGAACATTAGCCTAGGGGTCAGCAAGTGTCTTTCCTTGCTACAGCTAAAGTAACAAAAGTAATAAAGGAATTAAAAGCTAAAACTGTCCATATGCAGAAGCTGTGCTGAGTGCAAAACAACACTCAATGGAGCAAAGAACTTGTTAAAAAGAAAACAGACTGAAATAAAGCGTTTCCTCCATCTTCATGTATATATTTAAATTCCTTCCTTTTAAAAAAATCCAGATCAGCACTTCTCTGTTCACAAAATTATGCAAGCAAGTGCACTGCTCCACCCTACGTGCTGCGCACAGAGACCAGCAGCCAGTCAGAACATCGCCATAGCAACTCAGGACTGGAGCTGGGTGCCAGGACTGAGTTCAAGGAGCAGCACCCAACACTTCAACTGCTATAAAAAAAAAAAATGTGAGCAACTGTGAGATTATATTGGTGATTCACCTAAAAAGCAAAGTTCTCAATTAAACTTTGAAGTTTCTGGATCAGATTCACTGAAAATATCCTGCCATTGCAAGGCGAGTTTAAAAAATGGTTAACATTTGCATCTGCTTACGATTTAGAATTTCCTTGATTCTACATTACTATAACCAAGTGCAGAAAAAACAGAGGTTTAAACTAATGTAAGACTTCAACAATCATCCACGTACCGCAATTTTAATATTCTTCAGAACAGCTTATTTTCCTAACTGAATTTATCAGGAAATGTTATAATTTGAGTCAATTAATTGCACTCATTCTGCTTTATTTATGGGGATTCTGCATAAGATTGAATTTGCAAAAAGGTTTCAACTGGGGGGAGCCTGAAAAACAGTGTTTTACAGCATGATGCCTACCCCCCTTATTCCTATGAAAGTGAGCAGACAACAGCAATTCAGATGACGAATTTCAAGCCACAGTAACAGAGAAAAGTTAAGAGGCTAATGAGACAGGCAAAATATTTACAAGAGACTTGATATGAAAATAGTATCTCTCATCAAAAAGCAAAGCCCAGTGTTCTACATCAAGAGTTTATACTGTGATATTTTAAAATATTCCAGCAAAAGTATAAAAAATCCAAATTTCGTAGCTGTTTGAGGAACACAAGCAACGCAGTGAAGTTTTAGCAAGTGGTGAGATGTTCACATTGGCTTTAAGAAATCTCAAGAAGTGTTGCACTAATCATACAAAGGAAGAAAATGTTTTGCAATAAAACTGAGTAACAAGCAGAGAATGGAGGCTCTGAACTCAAAGTCTGACTATAAATATGCCTAAGATTAAAGCAAAACTTTTACTATACAAATTAACTTACAGGTTTAATGTTGAATCAGCACAGAACCCAAGATCTACGATGTGTAGGACTTAAGTATTTTAAAATAAAAACATAGATATAAACATAAATTTTGTAAGGAGATCAATTTAAAAAAAAATCCTCTCCCTTCATATCTATGTTTTTCTTAACAGTTAATTTAAAAGAACTTTAGGAGAAAAAAGTACTACACTAAATCTAATAAAAACTATACATACAATCAGATAACCATTCATTCGTTTATGATCATGATTTTCTGTGCTTATAAATGTCTTGTGAAGCCACTCTTTAAAAAATAGGGATGAAAGCTGAACGTTAGAGTTTAAAACAATCCTAAACTCAGTGTTTTCCTTGTTTTTCTGCCACGGAAAAGGGAAAGCAAAATGCATTTGCTCTTATTTCTTGGCGGACCGCGCTAACAATGCTTCTGGTGAAATACTCCCCCCTTGTGGACTTCTCGGGCACTGCAAGCAGAAGCCACTTAGCGGTTTTACATCCTCTCACCATCTCTTGGCATTTCAATTAGCTGGCGTTTGTATTACACATTACTTTTGTTTATTCTCATATTTTGAAGTCTTAAAACATTTAATTTGAAATTCTGAAATCACAAACCTCTGTCAAAAAAATAATTTCAGGGGAAAAACTGATCTCTACCTGATCTTTAATGTAGCATGTTTAATTTTTTGGCAAATTTGAATGATTCATTTATCATATTTGGTTTTTTAATGTAAATATTCATAATACTCTTACTGTATTATAAAATAAACTGTAAACCTACATAGGTAATAATAATTTTTGTTTTAGATACTAAAATACATTTTAGAAAAACTGATTTTGCTAATACTGTTTTCAAATTGCCTTGGTTAATATATCTGAGTCTTTCATGCTGAAGTTAGAAACACACAACTTTGGAACATTTAAAATTCTTTCTTTGTTTATTAGTATAAAATACTGAATATGGCATTTTAAGTTGAAATGAGAAAATATTTTAAAAATCAATTTTATCCTATTGAAAGCAAAAGAAAAGCTATTGAAAAAGCTATCAAGAAAAAAATTACAGCCACTTAGTATAATAAAAATGGTATAAAAGCTTAAACACACAGATGCACCAGCTGTTAAAGTGCTAAATATCACAAATGATTTTTTCAAGTTTTCCCTACAAAACCTACTGCAGTTAGTAGACACAATTAGAACTAAAAAAAGCATTGATCTGGGGTTTCACATAAGCTGGTAATAAGTCTGCATTTTTTTTTAATGAAAAGATAAATTCCATCCTCTGGAAAAATTGCTATCTGCTATAAAACTCCCATTGATACATAATAAATGATTCAAAATATTCATTTGAAAATGAATAAAATATATCTGAAAATAAAAGTCAAATCACTTTAGCTCTGCATTTCTAACATCTCAGACCCACAGTCTAGCTCTGTAGTTGCAGACTGCCTCCTGGCTTCCAGAAGCAGGCCTGGGGCGGCTCCAACAGCCACAGCTGTGTGATCTTAGGTAACTCCCACTCTCTGCCTCCCGAGTGGTGAGTGTTAAGTGAAATAACCTAGGTAAGTCCAATGTGTGGCACAGATCAAGGGCTGGAGTAATACTAGCTAATGCTTGTATTAGCATGTGCTCAGCGCATAATAGACTCTACATTTGCTTAATGAATGAATATAATCAAAATGTTTAGCATAATAAAAATGGAGTTCAGTTAAGCCCCAGAGCCTTTTGAAACAACACTGCTAATGACTAGAAACTAAAGTGGGAGGGACCTGTCTAAAAGTGGGCCGATTAGACGCAACTCCAAACCACGGCATTCATAAAATGACTGTATAAGTGAGAAACCTTAGAAACGCAGCTGAACTCAAAGTTATAGGGAAACGCCTACAAAAACATCGCTTTGATTTTACTATCACCTGACAAAAGGCAGAAACTACTAGGTGTTACTTGAAATATGTAATCACCATTCAATCTTTGTGTCTTACTATGTGCCTTACCCAGGGACCTACGGGCATAATAACAACGAATGTTTAACTACGTTTAGAACCAAAGAAGGAAGCGTCTGTGTGGATAGTATTCTTCTCAAGATAAAGTGGGCACAGCTCAGTGGTAGAGCACGTGCTTAGCATGCACAAGGTCCTGGGTTCAATCCCCAGTACCTCCTCTATAAGTAAAGAAAGAAACCAAATTACCCCCCCCCAAATTCCAAAATAAATAAATAGGAAAACAAATATATGTATGTATATGCATGACTGGGACATTGTACTTTATACCAGAAATTGACACGTTGTAACTGACTATACTTCAATTAAAAAAAAGAAAAGATTAAATGCAGCTCTCCACTTACCACTTCCCCCCCAAACCATGCTTTCCTCAATGCAAACGTCATCATCATATTTCTTTATTCTTTCAGAAATACCCACTACTGCCTACTCCATGCCAAGAATGTCTAGAGGCAAGGCATTCAGCAAGGTTTAAGGAAGTTACATTTCGTAGAGTTAACGGTCTAGTTCAGGAAACAAATACTAAAGAAATTGCAATGCACATCTTTATAAAAGGGAAGTGTAACTTTGGGAAGTGTCATGAAGTAACATACCAGTCCACAATGAACGCATCTAATAACACCCTGGAGGCTGGGGTGGGGCTGGTTAGAAGAAGCTTCCTGACGCAGTGACAATTAAGGTGAGATCAGGAGACTAAGGTGGGAGAGGGGAGGATGGGGCAGAGACATAGGGTGGAAAGGGAAAAGGCAAGAGGGAGGAGGCAAGAGAAGGGGCTGGAAAGCCACACTAAGGCTGTTGGGATCTGCAGGTAAACCTGATTCCTGTAGAGAGAATTCTGACCAAGTATTTTTCATCATCCTGGAGCCCAACCTGGAATGCATGACCATCGTTCTCATCTTGCACGTCCCGTAAATCAAATTCAGTATTTCTCTACAAGCAAGCCTCTGGTTGCTCTCTCTGTACCTGTCAGTTCTTCATTCCGTGGAACCCACTTTTTACTCCCTCTCAAGCAGGGGTTGAAATTGGGGGCGGGGGGGGAACAGGCCATGCAGCTGGGAAGTCCAAAGGAAAAAAATGCAATTGGAAAAATGATCCAAAATGTAAGCTTATAAATCCATCATTTTATTAGAAAATAAGGAATCAAATGATGGTAAGAAACATGAAACTATCCCAACAGGAGAGACATGCAGGGAGAGGAGTCACATAAACCCTGGCGGATGTTGAGAATAACTACTTGGTTTCTGTCAGACGCTGCAGCAAGGCTGCAGGCGACCCTCCCACCCCGCTTTCCCACGTCCAGGCAGGGTCACTATGTGCCACGCTCCACCACTCCAGTTCATCTTGACCGAGGGGTCACCATCTACTTTCACCACAACTTCTCATTTACCCTGATTTTTCTACCCAGTTTCATTCCTACCCTCTTCCCAGCACAGGACTCTCAAAATACACGCCCTTAGGTCAGCGGGGATCCCGAACTCGGGCCAAGCTGCACAGACATGACCAAGAGGCACCTGAGAGCAGACGCAGCGGATCACCACCTTACTCAGGGCAGAAGCCGAAGTCCTCTCAATGGTCCTCCTAAAGCTGTCCGGGGCCCACCCCCCGGCCTCCCTGACCTCACCTCCCACCCCTCCCCGCCGCGGAACCCCTTCTGGCCACCCCGGACCCCTCCTTGCTGCTGTTCCCCAAACACTCCAGGCACCCGCTGGCCCCAGGGCCTGTGTCCAAACGGGTCCTGCTGCCTAGAAATGCTTCCCCAGAATCCTCCTTGGCTAATTCTCTCTCCTCCCTCAAGCCTTTGCTCGGCACTTCCCCCCTCAAGGAGGCCTCTCCTGAGCCTCCTGCGTGATGTGGGTCCTGCACACTCCTCGTCCCCAGACTCTGTTCTGTTTTATTTTCCCATAGCTCGTGTCACCTTTGAACAAGCTGCGGACGTGTGCATCACAGACACTGTTCATCACCCACACCTCCCTGCTGGAGTCAGCCCCCCGGCGTAGGATCTATGTCTGCTTTGTTCACGTACCCAAGCTCCTCCAGTGGCGCCTGGTCCATCGTGAGCGCTCAGTAACTGTTTTCTGAATAAATGAAAAAACTCTAAGCTTTCTCCCATGAATTTCTCTCACACCTTTGGGTGTTGCTATGACTCTGGCAGCAACAATAAAACAAACAAGTAGCAAAATATCTAAATAGATAAACTCAAAATCAAATATATCTAGGTTATCCCATTTCATTTTTTTTGTCTCCAAACAACAAAAGTAGGTGTGATTTGCAGGTATACCGAAATAGACTAAACAGTTCTGCCCTTCACCTTTATTTATCTTCAGGAACCTGAATTTTCCAATTATTTTCCACAAAGACAATGGATCAAAATACACAATGCACAATAAGAAATGCATATTCGTCAACATTACATCTGTTTACAGGCGTCTTTGAAAGCTTAATCTTCACATAACCTGGCAAATATATCATTTATTTTATCCAGTCAAAATGTGATTTCTATTTTAGATTATATTTTCTTTTTGTCCAACACATACCTGCTTAGTTTCCTCTCCTATATGGGGAAATATTTCACGATCTTACAAAGAATTCAATCAGAGTATTTTCAAAAAAGATAAAGATATTAATAAAGTACTGAACCCCTTAATAAAGTATTTATATTATATGCATACATTAAGGGCAGGTGTGTTTGGGGAGTAGTGATGGAAACGATAATTACACACAAGACAGTAATGTGATCATTGTGGATCAGTGACAACGCCCACACCCACAGAGAAGTCACATCAATACCAAGAAGACATGGGGGGGGGTGGGAAGGGACAGACTGGGATTTCAAAATGTAGAGCAGATAAACAAGATTATACTGTATAGCACAGGGAAATATATACAAGATCTTGTGGTAGCTCATAGCGAAAAAAAATGTGACAATGAATATATGTACATTCATGTAAAACTGAAAAATTGTGCTCTCCACTGGAATTTGACACAACATTGTGAAATGACTATAACCCAGTAAAAAAAAAAGTTTAAAAAAAAATACCAAGAAGGCATGGAATGTCGTTAAGATTCTAAACTATCTATAAAAAGTCCTAAAACAGCAGGCACGAACCAGCATTTGGAATAAATATGTATACTATCTTAAAACCTAAATTAAGAAAAAAATCATCAGTACAAAGGATGTACTTTGAACTACAGAGGAGTTAAGACAACTTCTTTGCAAATCTAAACTAACTAGCATCCAATTTTTATGCTATTCCAATTCATAACTTAAGTCCAGTGCACAAGAAACACACCTACACATGATCTGGGCCACAAGATGGGGTGGGAAGGGGGACGGATAATCACCCAAAACCTGAAGGAAAGCAGATGGCGGTCAGTGAAAGCTAAGAGGCAGGAGATAACCAGAAGTCATCAAATAAGGCTTACGAAAACTTGGGCTGAATATCAGGAAGAAATAGATGACGTTTTATTATGAAAAATGTCTTAATTAAGAAGTACTACTACTTGAATAATTTACAGATATTAAATTTAGGATGTTATAAATTAGATGTCTATAGTGTATATTCTGCAATTGGCTATTTCAGTGAAATGGAAAATGACTACCATTCTGAGACTCTCTCAAGACTTATTCAATTGTTTTAAAAAATCAAAACAAAGTATGACATTATCCTTATCACAAAACTATTCTGACTGTATCATCCTGAGTAAAAGATTGCTTGAGCAGTGTCAAAACAGAAATTTGAAATATTATCTTCATTAAAACTTTTAACTTGATCTTTTAAAAACCTCTATTATTGCCTAAAATGCTTACTGAAAAATAGAGAAATAAAGTTCTGTACTAAAATATCTCAGTGGTGTCTAAAACTCTGTAATACAAGTAGACAGAAAATCTTTATCTACAGTTTTTATTTTACTCTCTTTCTTCTTACTAAATGTATGTTAACAAAAAAACCCTCAAATGATCAAGACAAAAGCTTTTAGCTCAACACATAATTGCAAGAAAATTACAATAATTGTACCAATTAAAATAATCTTGAATGAACAGTATGTCATCTTAATGTTCCAATGGTTTATAGAGGGATCTACTTAATTAGCCAAAATTGCTTTCCAGTGTTAGTATCAAATGTCATTTGTTAAAAGTTGAACAATTTAGAAAATAATTTAACAAAGCAATTTTACCAAACACCAAGAACCAACATTTTCTTTTTCAGCTGAATAAAGCAAGCAGATGTGTCATCAAATTGCTATAAAAATAAATGAGGCTTTTTATAGATTAAAAAAATTTTACTACTAGCGTTAAAAATACTATTTTCTGATTGTTTTTACCAAATCAGATTTCTTTAATAAAATAAATGAGTATCAATTATATACTGCTGCTTTTTGTCTGCTGTAAATAAAACTTTTTATTATTCAAATGACAAGCAATAGCACCAAAGAACTCAACTATAGTTAGCTGGACACAGTCATTTAAATTATCCTAACATATTCAAATATATGATTTTTCACTATGTTGGTCAAATTGTCTTCCTCTAGTTTTTCATTCGAAATCATCTTAAATTATTTTAAGTCAATTCCTTAATGAATTCTCAAAGATTCTTACTACATTGTCTTTTTTCTCTTCCTTCAACTGGCTATAAGATAGTCTTTGTTAAGTATTTGCAGGCATATAGGTTATATTTATTTGGGGGGGAAAAAAGGCATCTCAAGATCACCCTGAATCATACTTGGCAGGCCCACCAAGGGCTTAAGTCTAAAACAATAGATCAAGGGCAAAACAAAGTTCTCATTACCTCAGTGTAACTCTAGTACATAACATTCTATATTTATTTGAACAGAATTAAGCACTTCCTCTATAAAAATTCACTCAAGCTATTTTTATTATATGATTTAAAATACCCCCCTCAAAAACATTTCTCCAGCAAATGTTCTATCTCATAAACAGGGTGAAAAATTATCTTTAAACTCTAAGTGACATAATCTCTTTTGTCTGTAAGATACATTCTAATTAACCAAAAATGTAAACTTCTGAAAAGCTCCTTGAACAACTAGTCATATAAGTTTGAGATTCAAATGCTGGAAGTTCGGGTGCAAGTTTTAAGAGGCCAAGTAACTGTCTCAGAATAGTAGAAGAGTAGTTCTAGCCTGAAAAGTTTTCTATCATCTAGAAATCAATGTTTTAGTCTGATACTGATAAAACTTGTTAATCGGCTAAATTGTTTAAGCCATCCCATTTTAATTTTCTTCCAGTTGTTTCAAATATGTATGTTTTACCTCCAAACAGAATATAAGTTCCCCAACACTCAAGTATTTAGGGACAAAAGATAAGCTGTTAGAAAACAACGTGTGTGTGTGCGTGCGTGTGTGTGTTTGTGTGTGTGTGTGTGCACGTGTGTGTGGAGAGAGAGAGAAAGAAGGAGAGAGGAGGACACAGGAGGCAGTGAGAGTGCAAATAATAAAGCACTCAAAAGTAAAACCTTCATAATAAGCGGAACTGAATCAAGGTTATAAGGTGTTCTTTGGACTATTTTTGTTCTTGCAATCTTTTCGTAGGTTTGAAAGTATTTTCAAGTAGAAAAAAAATCTTAATTAAAAAATACATAAGTTCCTTCGGGGCATAAGATGCTTTTTATACTTGTCCCTCTGTGTTCCTCGGCCAGGCCCTGGAACACATAAAAGCACGAAGGACAACAATATAAGCTCTGACCCACTGCAAAAACTCACACTGAATACACCTTAAATGGAGAAAGTTAACTCGAATGGAGAAACAAAAATCAAGGGAAACCATCAGGTCTCTACACCTACTCATCTTGGTTTCTTTCAGAAAAGAAGAGGCAAGATTTCAGGAAGACAGGTTATATTCAAATGATATCTAAAACGATACTGAATTACTCTCATCCTTCTTGAATCCTCTGTCTTTCTGCCACTATCCCAGCAAAAAACTTAAACGGAAAACTCCAAAGCCATTACTTTCTAACTTAAAGTACTGCCAGTGAGTTAAAAGCTTAGTCTCATACAAACACGCTCAAAATTCTCTATATAGCTTAACAACATACAGAAGAAATAAATTATCTGCAAAGAAATCAGACACTGTGGATTTTTTTTAAAGTTTTTTAAAATACGTATGATTTCACTGAGTAACTCACTAACCCAAGAGGTGCAGACTCCAATCACACTTTTCATTGATGGACTGTGCCTCTTCCTTCCTATAGGACCTGAACTGGCCACCTGGACTTCGTGGTGTTCGTATATTGCGGCTCTCAAAACACGAGTGAACACGGCACCCTCTGCATCCACTTGTTCCATACCTTTTAGAGGTACTGGCTGTTCTGCCATTAGAATCAATCAATCAATCAGTCAAGTGTGGTCTGGGATTCATCCTGCTACCACGAAACAAAATGGTAGCTGGGAAGGGTATAGCTCAGCACTAGAGTGCATGCCTAGAATGCAGAAGGTTCTGGGTTCAATCCCCAGTATCTCCATTAAAAAATTAATAAAAATCTAATTTCCTCTCCCCCCAAAAAATAAAATAACAAAATAAAATTTTAAAAATAACACAATAGTAGGGTATTTTTTAAAGCTTTCAACAAAGCTATGTATGTATATATATATGTATATATATATATATATATACATATATATATACACGTAATGATTCCCAATTACATGTGGCACGTGTATAAAGGTTACTGAAAACTCACGAGTGCCCTAAGGAGCACAGCTCTCAGATTCATTTAATTTAAACTCTGTCCTCAAATAAAAATGTTAACAAAGCAACAAATATTTACTGAACCATCATTATGGAGAACGAAAGGAATGGGAAGAGGAAGATTTTACTAAGACCCAGGTACTTCATATTTGTATCCCTGCCTCTTTTCACTTGCTGAAATCACAGCATTTATATTTTAATTATTTACTGTGTCTCTTCCGCTGCTTAAAAATTTTTAACTCACAGAAAAGTTGAAAGAACAGGACAATTAACACCCAAATGCACCTCACCTCGTCTCACAAACTGTTAACACACATACATCTCGATACACCTATCTACCCCTCCCCCATACACGTATATGTACATGTAAACACACTCACATAACACATACGCTATACACAGATATACACATACGCATATCTATACACACACATATACTTTCTTTTGCCAAACCATCTAAAAGTGTATTTCACATCTAAATACTTCAACATGAATCTCCCCAAAACACCACTACCATACCTGAGGAAATTAACATTAATTCAAAAGCTCAAACTCCCCAAATGCCTGCCAAATGCCTGCCAAATGCCCTTCAACGCTCTATTTCTCTACTGACACAGATTCCAATCACACACTGCATTTTGGCTGTCGGGTTTCTTTAGTCTCCCCCAGTGGCCAATATGGAATCCAAGCCAGTTGTCTCATAGAATGTCCTCCATTCTGGACTCATCTGGCTGTTTCCTAATTAGAATCACAGTAAAACACGGCTGGCAACACCACCACATAGGTGACGTGGTACCTTCTACTGCATTTCATCCAGAGGCATCTGATGCCGTGCATCCCAGTAACAGTGTCAGGCTTGACTGCTTGATTAAAACTGTAGTGATGGCCAGATCTCTCCACTGCAAGGGCATTTCTTCTCTGCAATCATACCTAACCTGGGGAGTGATCTTTTGAAGCCATGTGCACCTCCTGTTCCCCTACAACTTTCTCCCAGTGATTCTGGCAACCACCGATGATCCTTGCTTGAATCAATTATTATACTGGGGATTAAAAATGATAATTTTTCTATGTCATTCATCCTTTCTACACATGAGCTGGCATTTCCTATGATTTAAAAACAACCAATTATTCCTTTTTTTTTCCTCTTCTAAGTAATACTATGGACTTGTCGATTTTTTTCCTGGTATGTTACAAACCGTTACTATCATTCCTCTTTGTGATTCTCAAATGGGCCCCCAAATTTGAAAGGCGCTCTGTCAAGCTAAGTCCTGTGCCCTCTGTAAGTCCTGCAGACCCCACTGTAAGTGAACACATCCTTCCTTGATTTCTGACGCAGCAATCCCCTGCTGATAAATTAGTTTAGCAGGCTCCCCTTGAGCTTTCCCTGCCTTACACCTGGAATCAGCCGTTGCTCCAAGGAGTCCCGGGACTCAGAAACCAAGATCCAGGCTCTGCGTGTGCTCCCCAGGGGCTGATATGAGCCCTATTCTGTACCAAACCCCAAAACTGTGCTCATCGAGCAGACTCATTATTATACAGCACCTGTGTTCTGATGCAAATGCTTACTCATGATATAAAAGAGTATTTTATTACCCAACCAAGGGAAAAACCAATCATGTATCTCATAATAAAAAGAAGATTTCTAAAACATCAAAGAGCAGAGCCAGCTCGGTGACACTGCGCTGCAGGCCATGGCAGTTGTGAGTCACTGCCATCTACCGGAACACCTACTTGGTGCAGCCCACATAGCTTAAACTCATTTAACTTATCATAAATCAAACAGCAAAACCCACAAGAGCTCAAGTCTGCAGACAAATCCTACAACCATCCTGTATATTCTAAAATCAGTTATTTACCTAGAAAATATTAGATAAAATATGTACGTGAAAAATGGGGACTGGAAAATAATGAAAACCACATGCTGACGATACTGTAAGAGAAATTATTTGGAATCTTTAAAGTTTTAATACATGAAGTCTACATTGAACGGTTTGCTAGATTTAATATTTTTATTTAGAGTTGTAACTGAAAACTTCAAAGGTATTAAGTTTCTGGTAAACAAAAAGGATAATTTTGTTTTGTGAATTTGACAAGAAAAAGTGGTAACTCTTAAAACGTGACATACTTGACACTTCACTGAGCCTTAATCTGTTTCCAGACAAAAAACCCTTTATCAGAAGTTGACTTTAAAATACTTCAAACGTCTGACTATAAAGTTCCTTTATTGTTTAATGCAAAGAATTTTCTCCAGCCAGTATTCACAGTTCCCTAAATCCCCCAGACACAAAGCTGTAAGACTCTCTGCACTAATGATTTGGAAAATGTAACCTCCTTAATGTTCTATGAAGACACTTAGGACAAAAAATAAAATGAGAATGAATAATGTTTTTAAGGTTTGCATTTTGTGTATATAAATACATAAAGCTAACATTAAACTTTTTTTAATCATATAGGTTACACTGAGAAAGGAAGACTATATCCAAACAAAGTTGTAAATTTTACATGATGGGATATGTACCTGTGCCAGTACAACTCTGAAATTGTAAAAGAATTAATGAGAATAATTAGTTGAATCCAGAACTATAGATTTTACACATATTATTTTGTATTCATTTTCATTTATATGCATTAATTTTCTTCTGAAAAGTCAACTTAATCCAAGATAAAGATATAGAGGTCAGAAAGAGTACCTTTCATAGATGGTTTTTAATGTCATTTGATCTGGAACACCCTCAGTCTCTTCCAAATATAATATGAGCCACGAGGTTCGGTACGGCCACTGCTCAGTAAGGTTGATCCAGCTAGCAAGCCTGTCCCAATTGAAACTTATCTGATTGGCTCTCAGTAATCGCCCTTTAAGGAATACAAAAACATTTTAAAACTAGTAAGCATGTAATGTTATATTAAGCAAAACATTTTGTATATTCACAAATAATTCAACTTTAAATCTTTTAAAGTTTGCCATTTAATTTACACTACAAATTCAAACCTAACATTTATATGGCTTCTATAATCCAAAGAGCTGTACTGGAAAGCTTCTGGGCTTAAACACAATTCTGTTTCATTCTAAAGTAATTTTCTGTGATTTGCCATTCGTGCTACACATGGCTCTGATGACATTATGCAGGCAAAAATCTTTCAGAACTATGTGCCAGACAGTCTCGACACTGCCCACAATCACACAGCAGAACACCAACGTACCCGTGATGGGCCCCATCCTCTGAAGCAGCATCTAAGAACCTCCTGACGGACCTTAAACAAATCCAAATATGCTAGCCCATTCCTGTTTTAGTTATGGGTAAACGTGCAACCCCAGGGACTTTCATTTTTATGGACTAAGAGCTGCCTATGTAAGTAGCCTACCAAGTGAATAATAATGTGTCTCTAAAATGAGTTCACATATATTTTTAAAATTCTGTCTATCGCTGAGGTTTTCTTAGGACTCTAATTCCGTGTTCTACCCCTGGGCGTGCCTACATTAGGACAGCTGCAATCCTTGAACTTTCACACCAGATGATCCGTTTCATTACGTCACCAATTGTTCTTTGATTTCAGTGGGATTCGGAGCTGCTGACATTGTTGCTTTTTACTTTTAAACACTGTCAGTTTTATTTCATCATTATCAGTTCAGTTTATATCTAGATTACAATATCTGTTTGGGTTCAGATATGAATAATCCCTTCCCTACCTCTAATAGATGCAGATATATATATAATTCCCCCATTCAGTTCTTCCCAAAACATCAGACCCTCATTCCCCCAGCAAATCTGTTTTATATGCAAACTACATTACCATCACTGGATTATTTTTCCCTGGAACGTGGGATCTGGTCTTCTGAATGAGTGACAGAGTTTTTACCTTCAATCCAAGTGAGCTACGGTCACATGTATTTGAGGGCTACAAAAACTCACTGGAGCATCACAATATTGAATACCTGATACACTGATGCTGGGGACAAAATGTTAACAAAATGGTACGGTCTCAGCCTTCATGGAGCTTACCTTCCAGAGGGGTAGACAGACAAATCAAACAAAAGGCATGAAATGAATTAATCACACATTGTGACAAGAGGAGGAGATCTACTCTTAGTAGAGTGTAAATAGGTTAACATAGAACTAAAAGGTTAAAAAAAAGAAACAGGTAGCTAGAGGCAAGACATTAAAATATACTTGTAACATTCACAATGTATTTCTTACATTTTTAAAGGTGAAAAGACTGGTGAAAAGACTTTTAGAACTGAACTGGAGACAGAAGTTACAACAATACATGTACTGACTTTTATCCCATAGTGACTGGGCTTGACCCCCAAATATTAATTTAATAATAACTTGCGGGAAGGCAGTGAAGACTTCAAATCGAACTACAGTTGCTTTACTGAGTTTTTAAAACTCACTCACTCAGGATGTTAGGGTTACTGATGACAGAGACAAAAGACTTACTCCACACCCAAGAACTCAAGAACGCACTGGGGGAGACGCACAGGTAAGAACGCAGTCACACTCCTGGACGGCTCTCCCGGAGACACACACATATCGCTACAGGGAAACACACTGCCCGCCAAGCCCAGACGCAGCACTTAAGGGAAGTGTCCTGATGCAGGAAACCACTAGAACAAAGCTGTGCAGGGTGAGGGTGAGTCAGCTGGTGAGGGACGGCTGAGGCAAGGGAAGAAAGTCAGGACATTCAAACGAGGGAACAGCAAACGCAGTCATGAACTCATGAAAGTGGCAGAAACAGAGCTGAAAAACTATTTTAAAAGTGTGAGTGAATAAAAATGATGGAAGTGTTCTAAGTGTTCCAGCATATAATAGTTATGAAATAGAGCCAAAATGAGGAAAAATTTTGCCCAATAAACATGCCTAAGGTTATTTTTTAATATTATCCTTCAAAATAATACAAGCAAACAAATATTAAATAAAGCACATTTGATAAAATAAAGCATAATGTTTAAGTAGAAACCCACTTAATTAAATACTCATGGATATTTTATATACTAAAGGCTCAAAATATTAATTCCATCCATTGCATAACTTTCCTAATAGCAGCACCCAGTTGCACAGTGTTCAACAGGTAATATCACACATTTTTACATATACAGGAGTGGGAGCTCCCAGAGGATAACCAACCTGCCCGGGGCTCGATCCCAAGTCTTGCCTTCAAATTCTATACAAATAAATTACTTATTTATCTATCCAAATAAATAAAATGTATTTCCCTATATACATCTAACTAGTGTTACCCAATTAAATGAAAAATTTACCATGAAAGCTATCAAAAATCCATTAAAATACAAAGGTTTAAATCTGTAGGTTATTTTTCAACATAACGCATTTATATTGAAACTAATGGCATTAAGATGCTTTCATGAAATGAAAAACTTACCTAGAAACTTTCATTTTCAGGCAGAGCTGTATTTGATAAAACTTAAAATACAGCAATATAGAAAGACTGGTATTAGAGAAATTCTTACATTTGAAACAAGGTTTTAGGAAAGTACTTTGGTTCTACTCTGAAATGTGTAAACATCATTATTTTTTAAATATATACCTAAATATCTGCTATTAAATGGCACTACCTTGGTCATTTTTAGAGTGCTCGAAAATCTGCAAACATAATCTAGAGTCCTTACCGCCACAGGGCTTGTTAGGCCCCACACGAACAGCCATTAGCTATTGCTCTGACATCACTCCCCACTACTCTCCCTTTGGTTCCCCAGACTCCAACCAGACTGGCCTCTGGATGTTCCTGGGATCCCACATCAGAGCATTTACACTTGCTGCTTCCTCTCCTCAGAATGCTTTTCTCCAGATATTTGTAAAGTTCAAAAGACCTCTTTATTCAGGTCTCTAATTCATTCAACGACAGAGCCCCATTGTGCTGGGTACTGAGAAAGAGAAGGAGAAAATAAACAACACAGGCAAAAATCCTGGCCATGTGGGTCTTATACTCTACTGAGGGGAGACAGACAAGAAACAAAACAAGTAAGTAAATGACATCATGCATTAGAAGGTGACCAAGTCTATGGAGTGAAATAAAGCAGGGAAGCAAGGAGTACCAAACAGGGAGGTGTTATTTTATATAAGATAACGAGGGATGGTCTCACTGAAAAGATGGTATTTAAGCAAAGACTTAAAACAAGATGAGAAAACCCATCATGCATCTCTCCAAAGAAAGATCCTTACAGGCAAGAGAACGAGCAAGTGCAAAGGCCCTGAGGCAGGAGCAGGCCTGACATTTTGAGGAGTCAGCAAAGAGGCTGGCAAGGGCTGGAAGAGGAAAGTAAATGAGGTACGTCAGGGAAAGGGCTGGAGACACGCAGATCAAAAAGGGCCTTGGAAGAAACTGTAAGGACTTAGATTTTTATTTTTAGTAAAACAGGTACAGATAATAATAGAGCTTTCAGCAGAGAAATAACATGATCGGCTTCTATTTTAGAAGGACTGCTGTGGCTGCCACATGGAGAGCAGATTGTAGGGGGGAAAGGACAGGAGCAGGGGGACCAGTTAGAAGGTTCTGCTGTAATTCATACAGCTGAGACCTAATGATGCAATGGACACAGGCAGGATGCTAGAAATAGGGAGAAGGGGTCAGGTTGTGGATACAGTCTGAAGATAGAGCAAAAGAATTTACTGCAGATTGGAGGTAGCATATGAAACAAAGGTATCAAGACTTTTTTGTCCAAGGAACTGGAAAAAGAGTTGCATTAACTATAGGTGGCTTAAGTTTGGGGTAGAGGACCTAAAGTTCAATTTTGGACATGTTAAGTATAAGACATATATTAGACACCATCAGGTATCAATGAGGCAGCTGGAGAGCAACAGGGCTGAAGATATGTATTTGAGTCTTCAGCATAAAGATGGTATATCTGGCCTAGACAGAAAGAGAAGAACCAAGGACTGAGCCAAGGGCATTCCAATGCTAAATGGTAAAGGGGAGGGGGAACTTTTATGGCATTCATCATTACATGATCTTTCTGCCTTTCCCAATAGGGCAAGAATTTATCTTGTTGGCTGCTTATCTCCACAATGCCTAGACCAATACCTGGCATATCTAGAGCCTCACTAAACATTTGTTAAGTGAGTACATAAATATCATTGATAAAATACTAAAATATTTCCATAGCAGAACATAATCAAGCATAATGAGGTCTGAAACCTCACTTAAAGGAATTTAGCTACAAAAGACTAAATATATTAGATACAACCTCAGTTGCAATATAGTTAGTTCCAGAGCATGCACTCCAACACCAATATAAAAACAAATTCCAGTGTAACTATCCTAACAGAGTTAACACTGATCAATATTACAAAGTGCCATTCAATACCATGCAAGGAAAGAAATAAATATTTTACAAACTAAATTACAAGTACTTACATTTATAAGCAAGCATTAACATGGTGGAGAGCAGAATTCCACGTGAGGAATTCAGTCACAAGACAATAATCTTTAATTTTATTATCAATATTTGTATTCCAAATATCACTTGAAAACTAAAAGAGCAATGTACAAAATCTGAATTTCAGTATTTTAAAATATAAGTTAATTAAGACATCCTATGTTCATGGATTGGGAGATTTAATACTGTTAAAATGTCAGTATCAGCCAATCTACAGATTCAATGAAACTCTGTCAAAATCCCAATGAAGTTTTTTGCAGAAATAGAAAAACCCATCATAAAATTCATATGGAATCTCAAGTGACCCAGAATAGCCAAAATAATCCTGAAAAAGAACAACAAAACTGGAGGACTCACATTTCCTGATTTCAAACTTACTTCAAAGCTAGAATAATCAAAACAGTGTGGTACTGACAAAATGCAGACCAAAAGAACAGAATAGTGAGCCCAGAAATAGAGCTTCACTATATGGTCAAATGATTTTTGACAAGGGTGACAAGACTATTCAATGGGGAAAGGACAGTCTTTTCAATACATGGTGCTCGGAAAACTGGATATCCACATGCAAAAGAATGAAGTCAAACTTACCTGATGCCACATACAAAAATGAACTTAAAATGGATCAAGGACCTAAATAAAAGGCTTAAAACAATAGAAAACATAGAACTAAAACTCATATTATTGGATTTAGCAATGATTTCTTGATATGACACCAAAGGCACAGGTAACAAAGGAAAAAACAGGGAAACTGAACTTAATAAAAATTTTTTAATTTTGTATATCAAAAGACACTATCCATAGAGCAAAAAGGCAACCCATGGAATAGAAGAAAATATATGAAAATTATATATATGAAAAGGGGTTAATATACAGAATATACAGAGAACTCCTAAAACTCAACAATAAAAAAAAAATCTGACTCAAAAATAGGCAAAGAACTTGAACAGACATTTCTATTAAGATGCATGAATGACCAATAAACATATGAAAAGATGCTCAACATTATTAATCATTAGAGAAATGCAAATCAAAACTACAACGAGATACCACCCCAAACCCACTAGGACAGCTACTATCAAAAGACCTGAAAACAACTAGGGTTGGTGAGGACGTGGAGAAACTGCAATGCTTGTTTACTGCTGATGTGAGAATGCAAAATGGTACAGCCATTATGGAAAAAAGTATGGAAGTGCCACCAAAAATTTAAAACAGAAACACCATATGATCCAGCAATTCTAATTCTGGGTACATACCAAAAAAGAATTGAAAGCAGGGTCTTGAAAACATATCTGTACACCCATGTACATGGTAGCTTTATTCACAACAGCTAAAAACGTGGAAGCAACCAACATGTCCACTGACAGATGAATGGATAAGGAAAACGTAGTATATACACACAATGAAACAATACTCAGCCTTAAAAAGGAAGAAAATTCTGACACAGGCTACAACATGGATGGACCTTGATAATATTATGCTAAATGAAATAAGCCAGTCACAAAAAGACAAATATTATATGATTCCACCTATATGAGATATTTAGAGTAGCTAAAATCACGCAGGCAGAAAGTCTAATGGTGGCTGCCAGGGGCTAGGAGAAGAGGAGAAGGGGCAGGAATACAGAGCTTTAGTTTCACAAGATGAGAAGAGTCAGGAGATGGATGCTGGTGACGGCTACATAACAATGTGAAAGTACTTAACACCAATCAACCGAACCTTTCAAAATGGTTAAGATGGTAAATTTTATGTTGTGTGTCCTTCATTTAACAATAAAGAAAAAATACGTATCATTTGAAAATGAAAACAGAAAAACAGCATTTTAACATTTAAGTTATAAAGTAATTATACTCAGTTATACAAGTTAGCATAAATTATTTTTATACAAAGAGAAAAACTGAACCTGAGATGAAATTAAAATTTTTTTAAATCAACAAGTTTTAAAATAATTGACTTTCATCGTCAAAACTAACATTGGTTTTTTAGACATACTTAACGCAAATAAAACCGGTATTCGGCAGTGTAAACATAAACACAGCAGATCACTCTGTTTCTGAAACTGAACTGCTTTGTTAATGTTAAAGCTTACCGTCTACCATACAAAATAGTAAGAAAACAAAAGTCACCTGTCACGGAGACGATATTCAGTAATCTCCTCATGGTCTGAGGGCTTATGTCACTGAACCAGTCCTCCGTAACCAGCAGTTTGGTAAGATCAAAGGACATCTGCCGTGTGATGGTCCGCTGCATCTGCCTTCTTCGGTAAGTATCCTGGAACAGAGAGTCGTCGATGAGAGTGACCCATACTTCAAGCCTGAGAACTGAAGGCTTTTTGAGAAGTACACGTTTATGACAACAACAAAAACAATCCAAAATTTTGTCAAAGAGGAAGATTATCTAGTAATAAAAAAAGTATTATTACTCCCTGAGGCGGAATATTTACAGAACAGTTATAAAGCCGTATTAGCAGCAACTACATCGAATGCTATGGTTTGGCTTCAGGTGCATTCTGATTTATAGCTGTACAGCCAGAGGAGGCTCAAGGCCTTGAAGATTATGAATGAGCAGAACTGTGTAAAGAAGTTTCAAAATTCAACTCAAACTCTTACGGGAGCTCAGTATTTATAGGAACCCTGAAATAATAAAGCAAGCAAACCCTTGTCTAGATTTAAGGATGCAGCATTTTGATTTTTAGGTTATTTTAAAATGTGTGACAACTATCTAAAGGGCACAGCAGCTCTAAGTGCCCTCGCATCTGCGTAAGAACGGAAGGCACTCCACCGACGGGGTGGGGTTGGGTAGGGAACCCCACCTAATTGGAGGAGGAACAGGCACAACAAAGGCGTGTTCTCATCCAAGGTCATGAAACAGGGGAATGTGGATGCGATCACAGGGAATCCAAGAGTTCAGACTCCCAGGAGAGAAATTCAAAACGGTAACTCATACCCTCCTTTTAATTTAGAGCCATCAATTGTCATTCATAATATCAGTTTTGCATCCATACTGGTATATGGTAGAGGCATAAAATCAAAGTATCACTAAAGCACATTTTTTCAAATGTAAAATGTTCCAATTTCACGTTAGCAATGAGGGGGGAGAAAACAATGCCAACGCCAGCCCAGCCCAGCCGTCCTTAAGTGGGGCTGTTACATCACTTCCCTGCAAGCGGACCTCCTCCTGTCTGTAACGCTCCCTTGTTCTTTGCACAGGAGGGTTCCCAGGACAGGGGAGGACAGGGAAACTACAAGGGGCTGGGAAGGGCTCAAAATCACTACGGGGACAGAAGAAAGAGCACACAGCTCACGAACATTCGGGAAGGAGGAAGGCCAACGGGAAGACGGCAAGGAATTTCCTCACACTAGAAGCCCCCTCTCCCTTACAGCCACGGTGGCAAGCGACACCCCGAGTGAACACAACCTGACTGGGAATGACCCCAGGGGCTCTCACCCTCGAGGATCATCTGGGGGCTTTAAAGTTTCTAACTCAGCATGTCTGGGGTCTGGAGTGGCACCTGGGCTGAGAACAGTCTGGGAGAGGACAGGGCCTCCTACATAATTTACAGTTATTAATGCTCTAGTTCAGACATTCCCTAAAAAGCCACCTGAAGCAGAAAGGACATCCAGTGATAACATTTACTGATGAGCTTCATGCAATGTTTACAAAAGATGAAGTTTTATATGAGGACTAACAATATGAACACAGGGCCCAAAACAAACGGCAGCTCACCCGTCTATTGAGGGCTGTCTTGCTACCGAGTTTTGTCATCTCTCCAAGGCTGTTCTGTGACACTCTTCTGTCAGCGTCCTCCTGTACCCCTGAGAAAATTCAGCAAGAGAGCACCATTTGTACTCAAAGTCTGCTGTAGGTGATATGTGAAGGGCAGTGAAACATGAACAGTATTTTTCACGGCAAAAGGAGATCCACCATAAAAGTCTATGGAACTACTCCAAACCCAAAGTACCCGAGGGACCTGATCCCTACCTGTACTGTCCGAGCACGGAATATCTCCATTAGTCGTCGAAGTTACGAGAAACTTTCTCGCACTGCTTAGTCCACGACTGTTGAGGAAAACGGGCAAATGGACGATGTTGCGCATGTAGTCATGCCCATTTATATTTGAGTCCCGGAGCACGCTGTTGAGGTTCTGGTTAATGGCCTTTATAATGATATGTGGATCACTTGCAAAAATGGCAATGAATGGGCCTTTTGAAAAGAGAACCCGGACCTGTGGTAGAAGAAATGTGTGTTTATGATGTAAATTTTAAATTATCACAGTAATAAAACATCTCTTCAAAATCTGTATTATCCTGTGGTGATGATATTTTTAAAATCACATTTCCTCTTCATCAAAATCTTATTCTATATGAAAACAAATTTCACTGATGTCTCAGTCTGGGATTTTTTTTCCCGTTGAACAATTTTTCGGTATGTGACAGTGAAAAAACTTTCAAAGAAAAGAATCCTGTTCTACTTTGAGAAACTTGCGGTCTGCCTAAGAGGCAAGATCAACACACGTGAGAAACGTCTGTGGATATACGTGCAGTGCTGAGCACACTGCTCTCTGCCTACAGCTACACACAGCTGCTTATCACGGACCTTACAGAGAGCCACTGATGCGCCCTACTTTGAAAAAAACTCCACAAATTCTGCAGGCTCCCTGCTCTCGCCTCTGTTCTAACCGGAACTACCTGCAGAGAAAAGCTGGGGTCACACTGTGGCCCTTAGGGACACTCTACTTATTCGTTCCTCACCCTGCCATTACGCCCAAATTGCTTAAATCTGTTTAAATTTACTTTCGCTATGTTCCTGCATAAAAGATGGTTGTTTTTACAAATGAAAAAGTAGTATTCAAATTCCACTTGAGATACTCATGAAGTTACTTCTCTCAGCTGCCACGTGGGTGACACCTGCAAGCTTTTAGATGGTTAAGACGTACGGTGTCCAGCATCTGGAGCACTTTGTCCTGCTCGCAGGCGTCCAGCCCGTCAATGATAACCACCAGCCTTGTCTGATTCTGAGTGAAGCTGTCAATGGTTTTTGCCATCCTGGCCATCAATTCCACTTCACACTTAAGGACCTGTGCAAAAGAAAGGGCAGGCAGGGCTGAAGACAGGGGAGAGCTAGGCACAGTTCCTAAAAGCCTGAGAGAAAGCGACCTAACAGGAGGGAAAGAAATCCAAGGGCCTCGCTGTCAGCTGCGGTGGGTCCACCGTACAAAGTGACTTCACTAAATTAGAGCTTTCCACCCTTACCATGAGGTAGGCACTGTCACATCCATTTTAAAAGGACAAACTTGGTTGAGTGACTTACGTGGCAAGATCACATGCTCTGAATGTCAGAAGACAGATCTGAACGCAAATCCACAGGATCTAAACACCACACTACAGCCGGCTCCCTGGTGGCACGTGACCTTGATCAAAGGATGGGGCTGCAGATATTGTATCAAGTCCCTTTTCATTATAAAAGTATGATCCTATCTTAGTATGTGTTGGTGGTTCAGTCTGCTACTGGGCGCTGGAGGATCCTGTACTATTAGGTCGTAATGACCACCTCTGGAGTAATCTGACAGCTCCTTTGAGTATCGTATAAAAGTCTGTTTTATAAAAACATGTTATTGTTACAACTTTTCCACTTCATATATGCATTTTTCACAGGGAAAAAAAAAACCTGGAATGAAACTAAGAACAAACACAACACTCTAACACTTAGAGAGTGCATTCCCTAAGCCCAGGGAGCACGGCCGCGGCGGCATATTCACATTAGCATCACCTCTAACAACCAGGGAGCGCTTACTTTCATGAATCCTTCACTTTTCAACTTGTGCAGTTTGGAGGCAGCATTATGGAGGCGTTTCCTTTGAGAATTCAGGAGAGAGTCCAGCACCTGCCACCACGTACGACAATTCAGCACAAAGGCCAACCCCACTACAGACGCAATTGATATGAGGACAGCGTTCACTGTCAGGTGTTTCGGGTCAACTCTGAAGATAGCCAGAAGAGTAATTCCGGCAATAATGCAGCCAAAGATAAAGAGGAAGATGACAAAAGACGGGAGGCAGCACGTTTTTTTCCATTTCTTTTTACCTGTAGTACAAAAAATGGTTTGAACAATTATCTACATATCAAGCATCTAGAAAATCCCAGTCATCACAGTGACAGCACATGACAAACCTGATGCTCAGTTCGTGTTTTCATGCCTCTCACTCATCCCATCCTCAGCCCTACACACACACACAGAGAAGGAAGCCCTACCCTGCGTATCTTCAGTCTTGAAAACGCGAAAAAGCCTTGTTGCCAAAAAGCCAAACTCTCTTTCACAAGCATCCGAGAGGGTTGCGATCATTTCGGCCAGTGATGTTTCTCCACCCACACTGGACAGCCTGTTATAATCTGTAAACAAAAACCTTGGAGAAAGGGGAAATAAAACGTTACTCAGAGAGCCAAAGAAAAGATTCCAACATATGGTCTCTCTGTATCATTTATCCTGTATTTTCTTCAAGGCACTCTCAAGATGTTGGTTTTACAATTCTAAGAGGAGGGAAAACAACCTGTAATTAGGTGTCTTTCATCTCTAACATCTCACACACTTTTCCTAGGAAAAGACAGCAACAAAATGTAGCAGAGCAATATGAAGCAATTCTGACTAAAAGCAGAAAGGGAAAACGGTTATGACAGAGCTTAGACAAGGAATCAGACATCTCGTGGAGCGATGATCAAAAGGTGGCACCCGTAACAGCCAAAAAGAGCTGCACAAAGAGAGTTTTCTAAGCGCCAACTGAAGAGATTAGAACCTTGAGAAAATAGAGTAATTAAGAACTGAACGCCATTTACAAACTCAAGCTTTAGAATGTCTTACTTACAGTTTAAACATCTTCCAGAGATTTAGAAATAATTTGTCAAATATTCTTTTTCACAGTTCTGTGAAATAACTGAACAATCTGTATTCTGAGTCTCTGAATGGATATTATCTCTGCATTAGTTCTTTCCTTCCCTTTTATCCTTAAACTCTCATCTCAATCCAGCAGACAGGCATCACTTTCAAAATACAACATAGGATCACGTTGTACTATATGTACGTGTGGTCTTGATTAATGCCGTTTTAACTGTTCTGACTTTTTTAAAAATACCAACTCATTAATTTAAAATGTTTTATTTCCTGTGTAACTATTCCTCCCAATTTTGTTAGTCTACTCTGTGTTTTCTTTTTACCTTTTTCATTTTAACTGCTCATTTTAAATCCTTTTCTTAATCCTATATGCCAATCACTTGTATGCTTTTATCTTTCTCTCTTATAATTTTGATGTTTTATCTGGTTTGGCCCATTTATTTTCAGCTTAACTTACACATATTTTATCTTAGAATAATTTTTAAATTATGAATCTTTTAGTGCATATTTAATTCTTTTACTAATTTCTATTGAATTCCTTTTGCTTTCTGTTCTCTAACCTTTTTTTTTTTTTCATTTTACTTTCCTCTGGAGCCCTCTACCTCCTTTGTTCCTTGACTTACATGTTTCTCATATTTTCTGAACTGTTTTCTGATGTTTTCTTTTTTTTAAATTGAAGTAGTCAGTTACACTGTGCCAGTTTCTAGTGTACAGGACAGTGTCCCAGTCATCTCATACATTTTCTATCTGATATTAACAACAACTTTAGACGAACGAGTAAATACATTTCCACAGATAAGGAAAGAGCAGCTCAGAGCACAAGCTGAACTGCCAAGGTTGCACCTGATGTAAAGAGGTGCCAGGACTCCATCCTGGACCCAGGGCTTTTTTCAAATTTGTCCGAAGGATGGTAACAGGAGTCCTAGTCGGGGAACAGGGGTCTACGCGCAAATAAAATTTGGTAAATCAAAGTTGAATAGATTTCGTTACAGAAGGGTGTCTCTGATCCTTTGCTGTACAAGAGGGAGATATAATATGAAGTGTTTCCCAAACGTATTTGACCAGAGCATGTTTGTTTTATTTCTCACGTTGAAAAGGTCAAGGGACCAATGTTTTTTGGAACATACATTGAGAAATGATGCATTATAAACTTTAATTTGTTTCATCTTATTAAAAGTTACTTCTGTAAAGGAACCAGCTCACCTCACAGGTAAAGCTTTAGTGGTCTGCTCTGGCAGTTCGGGTGGGTTCACGAACATCAGCTTGAGGAGGAGCTCCAAATAGCCAATATGTCTTGCCAACCTAGTACTGAGGACCCAGGCCCAATTCCAACTCTCTCCTTCTCTTCGTCCACCGAAGTAAATGACAACTAAAATTCACGGTTTCAAAAAAAAAAAAAATTATCCAGAACAATCATTAGTCAAGGAGCCTTTTTTCTCCAAAGAGTCAAGTATCAAGTAGTGACAGGTAGGTTTGCACAATTTTTCACGGTCCGAAGCTGGTCCCTAACCACTCCTCAAAGAATTCCTCAATTACTTAACCTCCCACAACATACATGACGTATGTGAAAAATGGAAAGTAAACTGATTAAAATACGACATAAGGAACACAATCAGAAGGATAATGCCTTAAACAGAAACATAGCAAGTTCAGATTCAAATGTAAATGACTTTGGGTTTATAACTCTTTGTCACTGTTGAAGTTACCAGTTCCTCCAACATTAAACCTATTTCCTTTCCTGCAACTGAAGACACTCCCAGGAATGGGAATTATATATATTTTCTACTTTGCTTTTAAATAAAATAAAAATTACAGTCATGATCAAGATGCTCAAGAGCGTGCCGTGATGGTCATGAAGACTTATTTTCAAAGAAGAATTATATATAAATCATTAATTAACATATAAAAAGGAAAATAAAATAGAGTTCTGCTTCAATATTAACAAGTAGTGCACTGGTTTTTAAAGCCATTCCAGCCACAATGGGGACAATGTGTCTCTAGGTCAACTTAAAAATAGCAAAAAGATCTATTTTCTCACCTAATTATGAAAATCACTTACAGACTTCAGGAGATATAGACAAAACTTTATGTAAAACAATGAGTTTTGACATTCTCTGTATCTTTGAAAATGATAAGAGGCAAAGACTTACTAAAAAATATATATAAGACAGCCAAGAAGCTCAATGACACCGCTATCCCAAGATTTGGGTCCACCATAAAAGCAAACGATAAACCAAGCCCTCCACAAAGCAGCAGGGTCAGAAACACTATAAGCCATGAAAACTGGAAAAGAGGTTCAATCTGTTGTCCTGCAAAAGTTTTCATTTCATCTGAAAGAGAAATTAATATGAAAACATTATTTCTGTTTCAAGAAATACAAATTCAAACAATTTGAAAATTTTACCTTTTCAACATAGATGTTTACTAAGCACTTACTAAATCCCGAGACAGAATGCTGCTACTTAACCATTTTAACCAGAGTTCTCTTCTGATAAGACTCGCTCCCTAGGGGCGCACCTACCCGCACCCTTGTCTCGCCCACCCTCTTGCTTCATGCTGATGGTGCAGAGTCCTTTTTCATGTGTTCCCATCGGTCAAGATTTTGTTGATGTTTTTGTGCTTTGCATTTTACACTCAACAAGGTACTGTTTCCATATATAAAACTAAAAATTATTACTTTGCTACATGTCTTCAAACTACTGCTCCTCCTCACCCCTTGTCCCAACAATTACATTTGAGGATCACTGCTCTTAAAGATACGTGTTGAGCCCAAACGAGCCCTAAACAAGTCATTCTTACTACAAACCTTAGCAAAACTTTTACAAGCAATACTGAAACATGTCCTTGAAGAATGGGTATGATTTTGCCAAGCAAAAGGTGAGATTATTAGGTGGGAGGATGGGGGTGGGGTGCTGTCTAGGAACCTCCTCGCAGATGGAGCCACTCGGGATCTTTGTGTGAGAAAGAGAACTCAAATGACTATGTGGGGGATCAACTACATTCCCGAATATAAAACAATTTTTCTTTACTTAAAAAAAAAGATTCACAAGAGAGAACCCTGTTATATACACAGACATTTTACAAACACGCCCTTTACCTTCCAGTTTCTTGAGTAAGAAGGACTTCCCGCTCCCCCACTGCGCGTACAGCCCCACGCAGATGGGAGGCTGCATGGTGGGCTCGCTGAGGATGTCCGCCAGGGCGCTGCTGTACAGATCGTAGCCCAGCACGTCCCCGCCGGTCTCGGTGGGGGACAGGTGTCCTGTGAGTGCAAGCACACCATCCCTTACGGTGAGAAGACATCACTACCAGAAAGGAACATCAATCCTCATTTATTAATTGCTTATTTAATGAGAGAAAAAACACATTTTAAATGGCCAGACCTGTGTAAAAATAGGTTCAGGGATTCTCAATACCGTATTTCACAGAACTTAAGATATCTACTAACTGCAAGATGCATCATTATTACGTACAGCTAAGAAAGAAAAAAAAACCACCAAATTGTGACACAGTGCTTTCTTATCCATCAATCATAAGACACATTCCAATTTCAGAGATGTTGAAATGGGGAATAAGGTACATTTTAGAATCTGTAAAATGATTAAAACAGAAACTAGTCCATAGGAATCAATTTAATATGCATAATACCTACATAAAGAAGGCTGTGCAATGTTAGTGAAGAATACAGCAGGTAAGCAGAGGAAACAGACCATTCTATGGTTCTAGGCAGAAAGGTTCAATGACTTAGTGACAGCAATTCTCCCCAAATTAATCTAGCACTTTAAGGCAATTCCAATAAAAATCCATGAGAATATTTTTAAAAATTGAAAAGCAAGAAGAACATGTAAGAACAGCTATGAACAAAAAAATTTAAAGACTACCAAAAAGTCTTTGGAGAAGAATCAAAATACATCCTAAAGGTACAATAACTAGAACATCACAGGTCTCACACAGGACAGCAACACAAGTGGCTTCTCAAGTCAGCGGGGAAAGGATGATTTATTAAGTGGTTCGGGAGAAGTCAGCCATCCAGTTTTTTTTTTTAATAAATAAAACTCTACATCTCATACTTTAACAAAAGTGATTTCTGAAACATTAAAAAAATTAAATGTAAAAAGTTTAAAACTATAAATGTACTAGAAGAAAACATAGGAGAAAAAACCTTTATTAAAATAATTGTGTGGAAAAGGCCTTTCTTTCTCAACATAATACTAAAGCTGGAACTGCAGGAGAAGATCAACAAATAAACTACAAATTTATGTAACTTTTGGACGGGGAATTAAAAAAAACCCATCACCTTAAACAAAGAATAAGCTGGGAAGAGAGATACAATACACAGGCTGGATCCAGGATCAATATCCTTAATATATAAAGACACAAAATCAGGTTTTAAAAAATTTTTAAAACCCAAGGGAAAAAAAGTAGGCAAAGGATACAAAGAGGAAAATGGCAAAAACACAATTAGCCTATGAACATATTAAAAGATCTCCATCTCACTAATAATTTTACAATGCAAATCAAAATGAATTTTTTTTTCTTATTGATCCAATTAGCAAAGATTAAGGAAGCTGGGAAAATCCAGTGTTTGGGTCCCTTGCCTGTAAGAAACATGTATTTTAGATAGGAAGGTTTTAGTTTGTTTGTTTATTCTTATGTTCTTACATAAACACAAAGAGTGATGCTGCTTTTGATGTAAGGTAGTGTATGACTGACTGCCTCAAGGCACAGCCTTGAGGTGGGGAAAGCGGGCACTAAGGATAACTTAAGCTAAGTCCCTAAGCCACACTCAGAAAACAGAGTGCATTTTGGTAAAAGCACAAAGTATACCTGAGAGAATAATGGGGGACAAGATTTTAGAAAAGTAGGCTAGGTTTTTAGAGGTTCTAGCTGACTGTTGACTCTGCATGTGCTCAATTTAGAATGCTGCAATACAACGCGAAAGAGCTTTAGATAAGGAGAAACTATTTGTCTGCAGTAAAATAACAACATTCTCAGCTTTAAAAATCTCCAGGTAAGTGATAAATGCAAAAGTGCTGTTGGTCTCTTAGTTTCTTCATAGACATTCATTTCTCAACAGCTAGTCAGGGACAAAACCCAATACTTACTGGCTCCAAATATTTGAGTTAAAATACTTTTCTGATGGCTACAGTCAATGTTGTAGGGGGTCTCGCCTGCTTTGTTGGGCCTGTAAAGTAACCGTCCATCTTTGGGGTTTCTTAAAAGAAGTTCTGCCAGTTTCCGACTCCTCCCGCGAATAGCAATATGCAAAGGGGTGTCTCCTTTCTGTAAAACAGTGCCAGGAAACTTGAACTTCCACATTTTTCACATATGGTATATACAGAGTAACAACTTTCATGTTTCTATAAAATGACAGAAAATCTGAACTTTTCATATTTTTCATAAAAAAATGCACAAATAATATGAGTTTTCACCTCTACCTCCCCTGCAATGTCTCTCTCTAGCTCCCTCCCTAGCTTTTCTCAGGCACTCTTTGCCACACAGCCCTCTAGACTGAAAGAGGACAAGCCACAGGCTTTTTCCTTGTGGCTCCTTCCAGGCCCTGGATCCACTTCCATCCCGTCCATCATCCAAATACTTCTGTCCACAGATGTCAACCACCTTCCTCAACTGATTTATATTCTACTTCACAATGTTTTTCTCCATTTGTCTAGAAAGCTTCTCAACCCACGCTGACGTGCCACTAGCACGAGCCCTCTCGCCTCTCCCCACGCCCTCTGTCACCACGATGCTCCATCTGCAGACTCCCTCCCTTGGAGGCCTTTACCTTGTATCCATCCTTCACTGGCTACTACAACCTCTTCCCTGGTCAGCTCTCACCTCTCCTTAACATTAGCCTCCAATCACATTGGTATTCACATCCATGAATGATAATTAACGTTAAAAAAAAATTCAGCCTGCAAAGTGCTCTCCCACTCTACTTCATAAACACCGCTCTTAAAGACAATGGCCCAAAAGTTAACAAATTAAATGCTGGGTTCTCGCCCGCCCTGCTCTCTCCAGAACACTAAACGGGAATGATGTGCACAGCTCTTCCTGCAGATTCCACAGCACGACCTTATCTTGCCTCTGACTTTCCTTTTCTGCCTCAGGTCTACTTCTTCCTTTTCTAGATTCTCTCCCTACATCCTAAATATGGCACAATAACTCTGTACTGAGCTCACTATAGGAAGGCATTGTGCTGGATAGTTCAGGGGACATAAAGAAGACAAAACAGTCCATGACTAACCAGGTGACAACAGAATTTGGAGAGACTGGATAAATATGCACAATTATAAAACAAACCAGAATGTGACAGACGTCATACAGTTTGATCTCAGCTTTCATCTTTCTTTCAAACTGATTACCTTAGTCACATCCACGTGGCTCTTATCTCTTGCTCTTGGTAACCAACTGCAAAATTCCTATCAGCAGCCTTGATTTCCTGCCCAGATTCTATTCCCAAGGCCTGCTGGCCACAGCCTTCTGAATGTCTGGTTACAAACTAAACACATCTAAGCTGAATTTCATCATCTTATTTCTCCATCTGAATCCCATTCCTTATCCCCAAACCTGTGAGAAGGCAGAAATACCATCAGTGGTATGTTAGCCAGACACAAAATTTCTGAAAATGCAGAAAAGACATTAACATACCCTGCCATCACTTTGAAGATACACAGAGCTCAGTGATTGGCTTGGGCTAGGTAAAAATAACATTAATCTTTGTTCTAAAATTTTTTTTAATGAAATCCTCTATGAAGAGGTAGGTTCAAGACTTTTACAAGTTGGTATTCCAAATTCTAGCAAGCAGCACCGTATCCATCCTTAGCAATTATGTATGAATGAATGAACATTCATTCCAAGAACATTCTGAGTAACACGAGTGCTTATCAGCAAGTATGTGCTGACTCAGGGCAAAGCAATACACAACACGATTCCAAGAGAGTCCTTCAGGGAACTTAATGATTATGAAACAGTTATCTATAAATGGCATGCTACAGAATTAACAAGGCCATTAGAACCTTAAAGGGCACCCAGTCCAGTGGTTCCTTGCTGCAAATTAGGGGACCAGTGCCAAAAATCAGTCAACAGCAGAATGAGAAAAACAAAGTTTTCTTGAAAGTTAAATACATTCCATTTCAAAAACTTCTCTCTGACTTTATGGCCTTTCTAGTTTTTTAATATTAAAATTTTTCTTCATATTTTCTTTCTTTTATATGAATATAATCATTGCCTTATTAATAAATAGTATTTATTATACTGTATTATTAATTAATAAATATTAATAACTTAATGATAGATGGGAGGTATTTATGATATTTTTAAAATAATGTTTCTTGATAAAATAAAAAGCAAATATATACTAATTCTGCGGTTTTTGTTTGACTGTCTCATGAATAATAGAAAGATAAACTTCAACCTATTATAGATTATTCAAATCATATTATATATCTAGCTATATATTTGGAGGGAAAAATCTATATTTCTTAGTTCATAGATATATCAATTCACCTTTTTTCTGAGAGGAAATCAATTTGAAGTAGAGAAAGAACCTGCTTAAAATGAAAACAAACTAAAACCAGGAATCAATTCTGTATGAAGTAAGCAATTTAGAGTCAAATTTATTATGGAAAATATGAGTATTTCTCTAAAATGATCACGGCAAGGACGTCCGGCAGGACACCTCCGCTCCTGTTAGTGAGCGTTAGTGCCAACCTGCTTTGAGAGCCTCCCTCCTCCAGCCCCTCTGGACTCCTCCCTCCTGTTTGTCTGCAACAAGGTCTGCAGCTGACAACACCCTCCCTGTACGGCAGGCCGAGCGGCTCCGCGTCACGGGTATGAGCTGGAGAAGGAGCACATGCCGCAGCTTCTTTAATAGCAAACTGAGCCCGCCCACCCCTCAGATGCTATCAGGACAGCCAAGAGGATAACACAGCATCAAAATCCCACCCAGAAATCCCCGGCAAGTAATCTGTCCCTCCACAAAAGACAATCAGACCCCCGTTAAGCCCACCAAACGTACAGGTCAGCCCACCACAGCCCTCCGCCAAACCGTCCTGCTCGCCGCACGGGGGTCTTACCTTGTCCACAGCAGACACTTTGGCCCCTTTATCGAGCAGCAGCTCAACTACTTCAATATTTCTCATCTTGGTAGCCTTTATAAGAGGTGTTTCACCATCCTGTGCACACAGATAAGAATGTTTGCCAGATTAATACCTTTACTCCTAAATGTCTAAAGTCACATAAACACACATGTCAAGAATTCAAGCATCTGACCAGTCTATACTGAAAATATTCTCAAGAAAGCAGAGTTGTAAAAACTAACAAGAAAGTGCTTTTCCTTTCACAACCAATATTTGTATCAAAATACCCTTATATCACTCAGGCCGGCAAGGGACGTGCCCCGCTGCTCATCAGCTGTTTCCGCCCTGAGCTCGCTGCTCCTGCCGTTCCCCAAGTCCCCCCGCTGACACCTGGGGCAGCTCCTCCAGAGCTCCAACCCCTTCTCACCATCTCCCCACCACCAACCACCACCCAGCCTGTCGGTGTCCAGGGACCCAGCGTCTAGATTTTCCGATGTTTATACCAGCACCTCCGTGTACCTGAAGACCTGAGTATAAGAGGGTAAACAATTTGATACAAGCAGTATGCCTTCGGAAACCTCAAAGGAGTTCATAACTGCTTTCAAAATCAAATTAAGAGAAATAAGAAGAGATCATAGTTCTGCTTTAAAGAGCAAAATTTGGTCAGAAGCCACATGCAGCCACAGTAGCTGACACATAGGTCCAAAAGAAAAAGAAACAAGATTACCAAGGAGCCACCACGTGCAAACCAGAAGGCATCCCAGGAAACGCTCTGCCCTAGGGCACTCTAGGCACCACTACTGGTTTAGAAGATGCTGCTCCAATCCCCAGCATATAAAATAGGACTGTCTTATAGATGATTCTGTAAGTATGCTTTATTCATTAAGAAATCCTGCCATTTCAAGCCAGAATTTCAAATGTATTTTTCCCATGGAAAACTATTACACATAAGGCCAAATGCAATCACTGAAGTCGTAAACAGTTTTATACTTTTCACATGATTTGAGTAAAACAGACTAAAGTGGTCAGTTTGGGGAACCAGTAACCACTCACAAAGATCTTTTAGAAGGAAATGTGCTCTGCATTCCAAACAACAGGAGCACAAAATAATTCTGAGGAAATGACCTGCCCACAATTTCTGAATAGCTGATACCGTACTTTCTGAAAGAATTTAATTAAAGTAACAAACTGTACACCATATTCTGCTGCTGTGAATGCTTAACTCCTAAGAGGATACAAAATTACTCCTCAATTTAACACAGAATGTTACCAGTAAAATCAAGATAATTTTAATATCAAACAATTGTAAAAACTGAAAAAAATAAGCAGTACCAATACTCAGCACTAGGCATCGCTGAGGACAGAACGTCATTTGTACCTTTGTGCATATCTCAGTGTCTGGATTGCACTGTAAGATGTCTCTCACCATTGTTGCATTTCCTTTCTCAACAGCCCAGTACAAAGCAGTTTTATTGTCCTAGGAAATCAAAAAAATCAACAATTACTTCAGACAAGACATAATATTAAAAACTATTGTTGGTAAATGTCATCATTATTAACAATTCTGTCAGAATGCATTAATAGATCTTACCAACAAGCAGCATGGTGGAAAAGAGTTTTAATCCTTATCGTATCTTGCATTTACTTGTGAGAAATTCTTTACAAAAGAGGCCTAGGAAAACTTTCAGTTACTTGACTTGGAAAGCAGCAACTCCAATAGTTGGTAAGGTAAAGTATGCTTTGGAATTCAATCAGATTTCAGGACCTTGCCCTGTGTTGGAAGCCGTCAATACCTGAGCTCTATATCCTTTGATAAGTCATGTACATATTCTGACCCTTGGCTTTTGGCTTCTTCTCTGTCCAGTCTTTTCAAAAACTAATGCATGAGAATGTACTACACCAACAAAAGGTGAATCGCTTTGATAATTTTTAGCTTTTTAAATCTCCATTTTGCACCCATATACTGATCTTCATCAGATCCTTTAAAATCCTATCTAGTTCAAAAACCAAAAATAGATCCATATGGACTTTGAAAGCAGAGCTCGAGAACAATAAACTGACTAAAATGTAGGAAAAGAGAACTGACAGACAGCAAGGAGTTAGGTTAAAGTCTAAACAGGTGATCCAGTCACTGACTTTTAGGAAAATATATTATCTTAAAAGATCATGAACGACGTTGTGCTGCAGCCACATGAAGTTTCCTATACCAAGATTTCCCCAGTGGCGTTCCCTTCTCAAAACTGTACACTAGCTTCCGAACTTTCTAAGCTTGGCACTCAAACCTCACTGGCCCTACATCTCTTTCTATTTCCATCCCCCCATCCCCACCATCCCACTGACAACCTGATTTATTCACCAGCTAAGGAGTACAGTCTTTCACTTTCCCATTTTCCTGAATTTTCTCATCCCATCACTCCACTATCCTTGCCGGAAATACCCAGGCTTCTTTTCTTCTCCTATCTAAATCCAACCCATCTTTCAAACTTGGCTCAAATTCTACCTTCCCTCAAAAGCTGTCCTCAGTGCCCACTCTCCCTCCTCAAGACTCTGCCATTGGGTGGTCAATTATACACTAACTTACATCAAAAGCAGCATCACTCTTTATGTAAGAACATAAGAATAAATATAAACAAAACAAACTAAACCTTCCTAACTAAAATACGTGTTTCTTACAGGCAAGGGACCCATGTTAGGACTCTCATAGCATTTGGCATAGTATTTATTAGTTTGATTCAAAAGTTGATTTGGATATAAGCTAAATAAAAGGAAAAAACTGAGCAGAAATGTAGACTGTCCAACAACAAAACGGGCTGTTAAGTATAGATTCTTTTAAATCTAAAGCTCTTGACATACTGGATAAATTCGTAACTTTAGGGAAGATTTTATCTAAAATTAATTCCCTTTACAGCTCTGTGAGCTATGACTGTCTTAAGCAAAGTCCACAGGCATCACCAAGTGGTCCCGGGAAAGGCAAGCAGAATGGGGAAAAGGGAGAAGAAAGACAAAACAACAGGAATAGAAGAACAAAATACAGATGAAGAAAACAAAACAGAGAGAGAATATGAAAGAAAATAAGTCACATTTACTCCAAGTGCCACCAACTATCTCAGGATCATAAACTAGTTATTTTAGGATTAAATGTATTTAGACACTAGTAAGGGAGATGTATCTAAAAATCATGAGCTTCTTTTTGGTTTACTTCTATTTAAACTTAATTTGACATTAGTACAGAAATTCCATCATAATGGCGGTGAAACTTAACAATACAGGCATCCACTAACTACATGAGGGTTGTAAGTACATCTCCACAGGAGAGCTGGAAAAATGACATTATAATCAGCCAACATACACAACCAACTGTACTCAAAGATAACAGCAGCACTGTAGGCCCACACACCTGTCCTCTGATGTCTATATCAGCATATTTTTGGAGAAGTGCTCGAACAATTTCCACGTGACCACCTCTGACAGCCCCAATTAACACAGTATCTCCACTCTAAAAAGACAAAAAGACAAATTGAGGATGAGAACAAAAAACACTGTTCTGACGTTAAGATTAATCATGTGTTAAAATAAGACTTTCTTCTGAAACATGTCTTGGAAAAAAGTTATCTCTAAATAACAGAAAATGTTTACTTAACTAATATTAATACTAATATTAATTTAGTTAACTAATATTAATATTAATATTAATAGCCTTCAGAATAAAAGACAGAAGACTTTATACCTCAGAATGAGGACATTTATACGTGAAATCCCAGGACAAAAGTTTAGAAAGATAAGTCACCCAGAACAATAAGCCATTCGCTTCAAAGGTAACCTCCCATTACAAAAGTAAATTAAATAAAGTGACACGGTGGCTGTCAATCAACCAGATGAACACTGGCAATTACATAATACAGATCCCTTGGAATAATGCTACATGATCAAAACCATGGGTTCTAAAAAAGGGAGTCATAAAGCTAGAGCCATCTGTGGATTTATAACCACATGTAATTAGGGGAGAAGGTCAGTTCCCAGAACAGCATCTAAAGTCTATCCATTTGGCATTACAGGCCCACAGTGCACAAGACTGGCTCACACCCCAGTACTAGGCTTAGATGAAGTTCATTACCTCATAAGCACATCTCTGCCCTGAAATTATAGTTGCCAAGCAATCGTCATTATTAATTATATACTCCTCTACTTCAAATACTGGAAATGGCCTTTTTTTAATGCTAAATTACAATTCAGTTGTACAGGTTTGCGCTGGGCAATTCCATGAGCTGCGGTTCATCTCAATCCTAAGTGGGCCCCAGTGTGCTCTAAATCAAGATGCAGGTCCCTGAGGATTATTCAGTCTATGATATAGCATCTTAAAACTACTACATTAAAAGTATAAATAAACCCATGGCAGACACATTTTAGTTGAGAATGTTAGCATTAATGTGGGTCCAGACTATTAAATTAATAAAAGGTTATAAATATTTCACTGCTTACTATGTGCCACGCACACAGTTCAAGGCCCTAGGAAGTAAGACAGACAAGGTCCCAGTTCCAGGAGAATTTATAGTCTAGAGGAGACTAACAGACAACATACAATAAACACAAATAAAAACTCAGATACATGTAATGCAAATAAAATACAGTGACATGATAGAAGGTGACTGGGTGGCTACTTTGGGTTGGCTAGTTGGAGAAGACCTTTCTGAGGAGGTGCTACTTAATCTGAGATCAGAAGGACAAGGAGGAACAAGCCACATGCAGGTCAGGAGGCCCAGCAACCCAGACAGAGCACAGGTACAGAGGCCCCAAGCCAGCAACACGATCAGTGTGGTCAAGAAAGGGAAAGTAAGTTAAAATGGCTGCAACCTGTTGAAACAGGAGGGAGAGAGGTACAAAAGGAAGACAAAGAGCCAGGCAAGACAACGACGTTGTCTTGCTGACAAACTAAGGAAGTCACATCCATCCTATGAGCAGGAGGAAGCCTTAGATGACTTTAAAACAAAGGAGTACACATACGATGTATTGCTTCAAAGATCACTCTGAGAACAGTGTGGAGAATAAATCAGAGATGACGAGAAAAGCCAGGTAAGGTGCTGCTGCTGTAACAAGGGAAGCGGTGGCTTGGAGCGGGAGATGTAGCAGAAGTGAAGGGAAGCAGACAGATAAAGGACATGGTCCGGAGGGGGGTCAGTGGAGCCCGCTGAAGAACTGGATGTGGCAGGTGAGGAAAAGAAGAAGACAAGACTAATGTGCAGGACTGGGGGCTTTAATAGCAGGGTGGAGAGCAACGCCATTTACTAAGATGGAGGAGACTGAGGGAAAAGCAGGACTGGGACAAAACAAAGACGACACCTGCTCTGCCATAAGTTAAGAAGCCCAGCAGACATTCAAGTGGAGAGTTCAAGCAGAGCTAGACACACGAGTGCAGACTTCTGAGAAGAGGTCAGCGGAAGAGACACAAATTTGAAAATTCTAAGTGTAAGGGTGGTACTTGCAGGCCTTGGAACAATGAATAACACCAACCATGAAACAACACAGTCTCAATATCACATTTTCAATTAACAATATTATTTGAAAAAAATTAAAAAGAACCCCCTTCACAAAGACTGAATAGTTTTTAACTTGTTAGTTCTAAAGGTAGAAATAAAACATCTTAAAACAAATGTTTGTCACGCACGAAGAATCTTGAAAGGTGGTGAGAAATTAAGGTAACCGTCATCAATGCCACCACTGGAAGACAAATTCTACGTAAGTAACCTACCCTGTCAGGTATGTTCACATATGTCCCAGCATCAAGTAGATCCTGCACAATTTCTGTATGTCCCTCCTTTGATGCAATCATCAAAGCTGTGTTCCCATCCTTATCTGTCAAATTCACATTTGGATTCCTCTTCAAAATTTCTTTTACAGACTGTGTGTAGCCTCCCTTTACTGCCACAATAAGTGCAGTCATTGAATTCTAAAAAACAAACCAAAAAAAAAATTAGTAATTTTAGGAAATATATAACTTACGCCATAATCAAAAAACTGGTATTTTCAAATAGGTGGCCTATTATTAACAGTTATTTCTGATAATAAAATGCCAATATAAATCAGCAAACATACACGAAAAATGGCCAGGAAGCATATTTTTCCATTTTTGAAGATACACAAATCCTCTTCAGCCAGTAGGACTGTTTTAACATTCAATTCTTTAAACAATAATCTGAAATTGGACTCTCGTTAAAGTACTGACGTATAAAACTGGTGATAGGATGATTCAAAATTAAACACATTCTAAAGAATCCAAAGTAAGGTCAATCAGACTTCAAACAGAATTCTCTATAATAAAATCTATAGGAAAAACTGAAGTAAAGCCATGAACTCATAAGCTATAGAATATTTCAATAAAAATAATTGCATTTTCTTCTGCCTTTCACAGTGATCTAGAAACCACACTTTCAAACTATCTTATTTTTAGTGGTTCTCTTAAAAAAAAGAACTGCACATTTAATTTATAACAATAAATCACCTAACAGAAGAATCTGACTCACTGCAAAAGAAGTATTAAAATTTATTCTTGAGATTTGGATCTACTGAGATGTCATACAATTTTATTATAGAAATATTTCAGTTATTGTATCAGCCCCCCAAACTAAGCCATAATTCTCTCAATATTAAGATAACACAGCCTTTTCAGATTCTTTAGCAGTCAGTAATCATAGAGACAAGACACTCAGCTACTCGATAAACTGTCCAGAAAGGAGGCACGTGAAAGGTATGACTTCCACGGCTGGGTAAGAATCACGCTGCACCTCCACACAGCACTAAAATATTATACATCCCCTGAAGGTCAGCAATTAGTAGCTTCTGTCAACATGGAAAACAGGAGGAGCTAGCTGGTATTATGCCAAGAAGTCAAGCATGATTTTGAGTTCACTTTTGTTACACAGCAGCCAGAGATTTGGTAGCAACTCTTCTCAGCATCCTTTATGATCCGTCTCATATAATACTTAATTATGTAAATAGAAGTCTGTATTGTTTCCTGTGCACAAATGTCATCTCCTTTAACCATATTCTTACAAGCTCAAGAGAAAAGCAGCCTGACAGGCTTCTCCAGTATACCCAGCACGTCTGGCACAAGGCTGGGTGCACAGCAGGTACTCAATAAGGAATCAATAACTGCTAGTCAGTAACATACACGGAACCAACTTTTAAGCTTTTCTAGATGTTGATCACTGATTTTTGACTTTTTCAATTCTGTCTATTAGAGAAGGAAAACAAGTCACAGATAAAAATATCAAAAAATTATATTATTTTTACATTGTAAAGAAAAGATATTTTAACAGAACAAAAATTCTTTCCACGGCAGTATTTCAAACTATTTGATTTGGGGAGTATTATAATTACCCTAAGATTATTAAAAGATGTTCTGTATAGTTTTAGCCTCCCAAAATTTATGTGCATTAGCAATAAATCCTTAAAAGCACATGTTTATGATACATAATATCTATAATATATCTATCAGGTTAAATGAAAGTATTTGCTTTTTAAGCACCATTTAAGAACTGCAGGGAAATTTTTCTTGGCATATAATAAGGAAAAAATATCCTCTCTCTTAAAACTAATTATCTCCACCACCAGTGGTTAAAGTAGAAAAGATACTTACAGCTCCTTCTTGATCAACATCAGCTCCCATGGCCAATAAATGTTTGACACATTCCAAATGGCCCTTTCGTGCAGCCCAAACCAAAGGGGTGGTTCCATACTGTTAAAAAATAATAAATTCATAATTATTATCAAAGGTATATGAAAAGAAACTAGCTCTCAACATACTTTGAGTATTCACAGATTAATGTTTACATCAATCATATAATCCCAGACATATTTCTCCCATTTTATTTTTGAATAGATGGTTAACTACTTCATGAAATGTATTTTAACCAACTTTAACTGTTACAATCAGTGACAATTTTTCCACCACAAAGTCACATAGGCTCTAATTTCTAATAAGCTTTCTTTACTTTCCTTATCTTGTGAAATACAATCTGAAGTCCAACAGTCTGACTATAGTCAAAAATAGTAACACCCACGTGCCAAACATGGTTCTAACTACTTTATGTGGGTTAACTCATGTAATCCTTATCACAGGAGTAAGTACAAATCACAGTATCACATTTTCACAGATGAGCAAATGAGGCCCTGAGAAGTTAATCACAGGCTCAAAGTCACAAAGCTACTAGGAGGCGGAGCAAGATCCATGAACCCAACAAGCCTGGCTTCAGTCTGAGCTCCTCACCACCAACCACCCCAGATCAGCTCTATACTTGACAAAGTAAACTTCAGCCCAGAAACTGCACTCACAAGCACCTTCCGCTGGAACATGATTCAAAAGACATCAGAGAATACAAATCATGCATAAAAGCAATGCTTTATCTTTGGGGAGTCTGGCAAATGAGAGATAATATGAATACTCACTGTGACTTTTACCTACATAGGAGACTGCAGATTGAAACGAACATTTAATAAATGCCTACTTTTTATACCAGCCTCGACCAACAGAACTTTTGTGCACTACTGGAGGTGTGGACAGAGAACACGGACAGGATGGAACAAGGAGCATCCAAGCTGACTAGGTAAGTAAAGGAGACTGAACAAAGAAGACAACATCTCAACTGAGCCTTGAAAAAATACACAGGAGTTCATCAAGCAGAGGAGGTAATAACACTCCTAGCAGAGGGAACAGAATAAACACACACATACACACACACACACTTCATAGAAACTCGTGAAAGTTCACAGAATGGTAGACAATCTTTTGTCTAAAAGCATAGTGCATACGGAGAGAAGCAGCAAGAAGTACACCTGGGAGGACAGACGGGGAAACTGAGAAGTCTGGGCTTTGTCCTGGAACTGCAGGAGCCATCAAAGCTCCCCAAAAGCAAGAAAGAATGACACAATTAAATACATACTTATTAACTATTTGTGGGATTAACGATTGTAAAAAACGAATAGAATCAAATCCTGGGAGCCTTCTGGAGCTGCTAGCACACAGGCTGAGGGTGACCGGTGAACGCAGGCTAAGCAGACGAGGAGGAGAGGGCACTCCACACTATGAAAGAGCACGGGCAAGGCGTGCAGGCCTGAGAACAGACGCGTTCAGGAACCTGCATCATTTGATAGTTCAGCATGCAAGGTAGCTTAAGGGTATAGATAGCAGGAAAAAGGGCAGCAAGGATTATCTTTATACATCAGGCATCAACAGATTTGATGTCTTTAGGATTCCAAGTATGAGAGAGAGAGAGAACAAAATGAATTTTAAAAGGTCATCTGGCAACAATACAGAGAAAGCAGACAGGACCAAAGGTAGAAAGAAGAGTTATAATAGAAAACTTCAAATAATGAAGCTAGAGAAGCACCCCCATCTATTTTCCCAAGAATGATGAACGTGATATAAAAAACAATGGAAGGACACTTAGTACGTATTTAACACCTAGAAGGAACCCACCTATGAGATGTCAGTCTACACAAAATACATTAAGTCTATATAAAATACATTAATATATATAAACATAAGGTATGTCAGAGCAGCCTCATGAGATCATATGAAAATACTTGTAAGTTAGACACACTGAGTGGACATAATATGAACTGGAACCTGGAAAGACCCTGCTGACCTACCTTATCAGAGCAGTTGACTTTAGCACCGTTTTGCAGCAAAAGATGCACTATATCTGCATGGCCTCTCCCTGCTGCCCAAATGATGGGATAAACACTGTACTGCTGGGAGACAGGTGAGTGGGCAGTAGGGAGACAGGAGGGAGAGAAAAGGTCTTTTAGGTGGATATTTACAACACATCTCCTAAGAAGAGGAAATAACAAAGGGAGTAATACAAAGTCGTATCTTTAAAATTCAAGTTGCAGACCATTCTCCACTTTAAAAATACACATAATGCTCATAATACATAACCAGGAACAAAGATGTACTCGACCTTAAATAACTATACATTATGAACACATGTATTCTTATAGAGTCAACACATTCAATGTGATTATCTAACAGGTAAGACTAATAAGAATGTGAAACCTTTCTTTATAATCCTTCCATTAACTGAAATAAAACCATTTCTTTTTCTCAGTCTTACTGAGGTATAACTGACAAATAAAGTTATAAGAAATTTAGAGTGCACCATGTGATGATTGACATACATATACATTGTGAAGGGAAGCCCCTCATCAATAAAACAACTAACCTGCAGTCTGAGATCAAGTCTCAAGCAAAGTAATAAGGCAGGTACTACTACCTACAAGAATGTACAGAAAAGTGGTATGGACACGGTATGGTCTCCCTTCTTTAAGAAAAGTTTAGATTGAGAATGCATACTCACTGAAAACAGGCAAGACTTAAGGATTTCAAAATCTCCTTTTGAAATGTTATATAGTTATAATTAATATTTAAGCTCCAAGAGTTGCCTTTTTGTTGACAAAAAAAGAGAAATTAGTTTGAGAAAAAACTTCATTGTGTTTTTTCTCTCATTATGTTTTGAAATCACATTCTGCATTATTATCTTTAGTAAGATCTAGATCATTTTTATTCATTATGAAGTCCAGCCTTAAGTATTCTCTAAAACAACTGACCACTTATATCACAGATGAGTTTTTTCTCAACGCTTACCAGACCAGTGACGCTTGGGTTGGCACCATGAGAAAGAAGCAACTCCACCACCTCAGTGCGGCCTTTATAACACGCCCACATGAGAGCCGTCCATCCTCCCTGAAGGGAAAAAACACGGTGGCGGGAGGGAAATAGAACACTGGATTGTCTCCAAGCACACAGATGTCATTAATAAAGGTCCTTTTGTGAATATGCTTTACAAAATCACTGTTCTAAGAAATCACTACTCTGTTGTTTTAAATACCCAAGCTCCCAGAGGAATAGACAACAGTATATTCAAATCTCTTAAGTCCGGAAATGATTGTCCAAAGCTTGCATTATATCATGGAAACTGAAATAGGAAACATTCATGCTGGACTCCTCCAAATTTCCAAGACTTATTTTGGCTGTCTGAATATTTTCCTTCAGAAAATATTCTATGTTCCTAGATAGTCACCTCCAGAGAACTAAAACAGTTTAAGAAACCACTTTTTACAAATCTTGCTAAGTTTTTACACATTTTCGTAATGTGTACTTCACAGTCCCTAACTCCCTGGCTAATATACATGGAAGAGTCATAGAGGAGACAGCCTCCGGAGAAAGCAGACCTGGGCTCAAACCTCAGTCTGGCTGCTTAAGAGCTGAGTGACTTTGGGCAAAGAGTACTTCTTCGAGCTTCAATTTCCTGAACTGTATACACTGAGAACAAAATGAACCCTTAGCCCATAGGATTCTTCTGAGAAGTGAATTAGAGAGGTTATAAAGCATGGAAAGGGACCAGGCATAGAATGGGCACCTAATATTAATTCATCTGGTAAACTGGTATGGTGCCTTAATAAAATGCTGAGAACTAGGTAATTCCAAGAATTTCCCAACTACTTTATATACCAATAAGGTAAGAACATCACATTTTACTCTCACCTGACATCTCCATCCCTCACCTAGATTACTGGCATCAGTAACTTCTCTCCCTAGACTTTTATATCCATGCACTTCAAATTTTTTAGAAATAGGGAGGATACAAATGGTTCTGCATCTTTCTATAAAAATCAGTACACCAGGCACTTCACTAAATTTTGAGAATAAATATAAGGCTGCAGAGGTAAGAACACTGTGTAAGTCACACTGTACAACACAGTATTAAGTGCAGGATGGTGGAGTGCTGCAGCTTCTTAAAAATTCAGACCACCTGTCCTTCATAAAGCATCATCAGCAAAGTAATACATTACATCAAGGCAGTTCAATTCCTTCCTCTTATCTCCTGTTAAAATTAACTTTTGAAAAGGCTGAACATTTTGCAGAAAAAATAAGCCATAAATGATCACTTTCTTCACCTTTGTGCTTTAAGCAGATGTCAAGATCAAGTAAGAGCTGAGATAATTAAGGATCATATCTCATTAAACTTGTAATGTGCACAGACAGTATATCTGAACACAATTACATTTACAAATAAATTTAAAAGTATTACTCTGAAAATTGTAATTTAAACAACTGAAAATATTTTAAAAACTATACTACTATACTATGTCCCTCTTAAAATTCTTCTTAACGGGAACACCTCTCTCGTAAGTTCTAAAACACTGATACATTATAAAGGGTAATGAGTTGTTTTAACAATATTTCAGAATTTTAAACTCTGAAATAAACAGAAAATGATGACTAAGAATATTCTAAAAGAGGTACATTGTATCACCTGGGTTTTAAAACATTCCTGAGGGTCATTTCAATGCCCAATCCCAAATCCTAAAAACATTATTGTAACATCACCCCATACCTAAAAATGAAAGATTTCACACATATTTATTACTGTTAACAAGATTTCAGCTAATTAATAACATATAAAGAACATACATACCATGTCACGGTGCTCCAAGTTGACCCCGCATTTAAGCAGTTCTTCCACAATGTGCAGGTGCCCCTCTTTCGATGCTGATATAAGTGCTGTCCAGTTATCCTTGAATACACAGACACAAATGTTATCATTTCAAAACCAAAAATAGCATTCCAAAGTGAGGAGAAATACATTTGAATTTACATACCAGATGATCGTACCAAATGGACATGATGTGACCCTCTCTAAACTGCTCTAAAACAACACTGAGGCGTAAGCTCTGATAAGAAGTTAGACCTGTCTCCCCGTACAACTACAGTGTGTAGGAATGGTTTCCCGGGTGCTTGTTCAGTCTTTTCACTGGACTTCTAATCACATATCGTGTTTTTTAAAAAGGAGAAAAGATGACTATCAAAACCTCAAAGCTAATCCTCGCGGCTAGCAGCCGTCACTATAACCTGAAATGAAAGAGCCTGTCGTCAGATCTCAGAGCACATTTACAAACTACTAAACTGAAGTGACCCCATGTGATGAGTTCAGAAACTGTGATAAAGAACTATTCTCCTTTATTCTTTAAATAAAGGTTACAAGTATCCTATCCTAACTTTTATTCATGAGTGGACTGTAAAAGCTAATTCAGATGATCATTCAGTTAAAGTCATCAATTTAATATCACCAATATGAATCATAAAAACAAATATTAAAAAAACCCAGATGTGTGACCCTGAAAAACAATTCCTGGGAAGAAAGGAAGTAAGAGGAGATGTAAGCCTCCTGGAACAGTGATTTATCCCCCAGAAGTGGCATCAGGAGGGACCACGTCTTTCTGGCTTATCATCTGTAATGATGCTTATAATAATAAGATACCATTACGGGGAGACACTTCACAGTGTAATACATACACGGGTATCTTCTCGGTCAGCATTTAATTTATGTTTACGTGCTCCTTGTTTAGCCAGTGCAACCTACACATGAAAGACATGACGAGCTGAGCCCTTTAGTTGAAAGTAACCATTTCTCCTGTATTACTTCTTTCAAAAAATTAACAGTGTATTACTAGGCAAAGATGGGATACAGCTAAAGTACAAGCTGTAATCTATTACTTTTGGATCACTTCCTAAAAACAAATAGCTAAGGTAAGGAAAAGAAAAAGACAAATGAGTATTTCAATATATTGATATATTTCAATATAGCAAATATTTCAATATATACCAAATCTTCCAAATTGCAATTAGCTCCATTCTTAATTAATTCTTTCACTATTTCCAGATTGCCTTGTTCAGCAGCTATCATCAAAGGAGTCTGGCCGCACTGCAGACAGAAAAGACACAGAGAACTCGTCAATGTGCTATGCTTAGCTGAAATACCAGTTATATATATAGACTGTACTTGAATTTTCATGATGTTATTATAAGTGCCGTTTACAGTACTGCATTAATTTAGAATCACCTTTGAACTCTTATCCATTTACTAATAATTATTTACTAATAATGTAAAAGTCAAACAGAAGATGAAATGTTTTTACGACAGTATTAGTGATCTGGTTTTGGCACTGCAATTTTATTCAAAATAAGTAAACACAAATAATATCAGCACTGAAAAGAATTACCACAATATCTGTAAAAATCTTAGGATAGCTATGGTAACCAAATTCTCTAACAATACAGTTAAAATATGATACAGAATGTGGTTTTATTGTATATATGTTTTATCAGGACTACAGGGAGAAAAGTAAAACAGTAAATCTCAAAATACATGTTTTGTATATATTACACAGTTTTTTTAAGCCTTTCTTTATAACCTTAATTCATTAATCCCCTACTAGTTCCATCAGAGAGGCCCAGCCTGTGTGCCCGGAATGAGTCACAGCAGGAAGAGACAGTGCCCGCTCAGCCGGGGGCAGCGGGGCAGGCCTGGGCAGCTGGCTGCTGGGGCAGGTTACCCCAGCTGGCCTCTCTGCCGCGAGCGCAGCACACATACTGTCACCTTCTGTAAGTGGTGCGATGTGAAACAGGTTAGAAGCACTTCAGTGGGACTAAAGGTGCTAAAACATACTAAGGTATATGAGAAAAAATTTACACGAATAATTCGGTTCCCTTAGACACCTACTTACTGAATGTCTATCAGTGTGCGGCAAAATACCTGTGATTTTTCAAAATGCCAATTTGACAACATTCCACTGCTTAAAACCCTCAAAGTTTTCCTACTGCTCCTTTGGATAACCACCAAAATCCTTACATGCCTGTGGCCTAGGAAAACCCTGACTGGTGGAGAGACCACAGCAGGGCTACCTTGAAACCTCATCTGTGCCTTGCCACTCCCTCCTCACCAATGTGCCCCCCAGCTCCTTCCCACCTCTGGGCCCTCAAAGTCGTCCCTCTATCACACCCAACCAACTACCACCTACACAGCAGCTCCTGGGTCAAACATTAACCTGTCAGGGAAGCCTTGCTACCCTCCTCTAATTTCATTTAGTATACTAATCCTTGTTTGTAATTACACTTTTATTTGTGTGATTAACATCTGATTATTGTGTTTCCCCAAAACGCCCTAAACTCCCTGAGCGTGGGAAGCATGTCTGTCTGTCTGTTTAAAATTGCATCCCCCGTGGGGGACAGTGGCTGCCACACAGGTACTCAGATATTTGTTGAGTAAATGAGTGAGCAAACTCTGAAAGAATTTAAAAATCTGTTAGTGGCAACATACACACAAGCAAATAATTACAGTAACTGGCAAAATACAACAGATGCTACTATAAGAATACAAGTAAACAGAAACACAAATACTGAGTGACTAAATACAAAAGTATATCAAAATTAAATACAGACACTCATGTCACGATGGATACTAAATTATATGTGGTAGTCACATGTCATTCACCCAGGGTCATTAGGGAATGAGATATTATGCATAGATTTTTCTAGGTGAAGAAGTTTAACCTTTAAACATTAAATTTGATTATAACTTTTATGACAACCATTATTTTAAAAAGCAGTGCACACACGCTACTTATTAAGCAATTACCTTAAACATTATGTTTATGATTCTGAGTCATAACTACAGACATCAATTATTAGCCTAGGCTTGCCTCTGTCAGCTCTAATGTCGGTGAGTTACTTTCTACAGCATCCTTCTCCCTTCTAATCAGCTGGTATAAAAAGTGAGACATCAAAGTCACTGGTATAATATATAAATTAAAGCCAATTAATTGAATCTATGACCCTTAAGGATATATAAACTGTACATCAGTTTTCAAAATTGTAATTCCAAAGACTCAGGAGTTTTCTGTTAACTTGAAATACTGAAAATACAGAAATTATCCTTAGATGAAATTATTCTGAAGGCTGAAAGAAAGGCAAAAGAGCATAAACAGATCATAGTTTGAAGTCAGCAAAACAGGGTTCCATTTAGATTTCACCAGATAGTATCTTGAATAGGAAATTGAGGGATTAAGTCATTTATCTGTAAGTCAAGATAAATAACAGTATAGTTCTTTATAGTGCTATTCAACTTAAATGAGCTAAATGTACAGAACTATTATCATATTTGCATAAATATTCAATAAAAACATTAGGTATCATAATTGTATTGCAGTAATAAAATTTTTATATCACAATTTCTTTAATGACAGTTAACATTTAATTAAATTAGGTACCCCCATGTCAAAAAAATAATAATAAAGTAATAATTATTGATTTAGCAGCTTTAAAAACATTTACAGTATTTGCATGCCCACGTTCACAGCAGCACTACTCGCGATAGCCAAGAGGAGGAAACACCCCAAATGCCTGTCAGTGGATGAATGGATAAACACACGCAGTGCAGTGTTATTCAGCTTTAATAAGGAAGGGAATCTTGTCTAATATGGATGAACCTCAAGGATATTATACTAAATGAACTAAGTCAGTCACTAGAAGACAAACACTGTACGGTTCCACTTACGTGAGGTACCTAGAGCAGTCAAATTCACAGAAACAAAGTGTAATGGTGGTTACCAGGGGCAGGGGGAGGTGAAAACAGGGAGTTGTTTCATGGTTATGGGGTTTCAGGTTTGAAAAAGTTCTGGAGATACATCACAATAATGATTACTTAACACTGCTGAACATCACTGAACAGTACAATGAAAAATGGTTAAGATGGAAATTTTACGTTATGTGCTTTACCCACTTAAAAAAATCATAAATAAAACTCTGCATGTCTGCACACACAGACACATCCATGTGCACACATATACATACATTAGTGTAAAACTGAAATCATTTCTTATTCACTTTACTCACTGGCAAAATAAATTACAGTGTTGAAAATACAATTCTAAGAAAAAGAATTATTTTTCTTAAGTTTGATAAAACATACATACTTTGCCACATAAAAAATTTATACATAAAATTTACTAGTCCCCAAAATGCTGCAGCTTGGTTGTTCATGAGGAAATAATCAACATTTTGCTTGTTTATATTATTGAATAGAAATATCTAATGCAAGTTAATGAAAATGGTAAGTACATACTTACATGTCTTATTAAGCAGAACACATGACTTATATAACTGTCTCTAAAGATGCAGGGCCTTTAACATCCCAAGGTGTGTGGAATGAACAATTCAGGAAAAGAGCTGAGTCCCCAAGAAAGAAAATATTTCAAAAAGTCCTAATTTTGTCTGGTTAATCTATTTATAGAAAGATTGGGTCTAGAAGCTCTTCTAAAGCTTCCTAGAAACACTTTTGATTTTAATAATTAAGCTTCTTGAATATTGATTATTCTATTTGGGAAGAAAAAGCCAGTCGTAAGTCTCAATCATAAACCTAAATCATAAATCAAAAATTCAACATTCAATCATTTGTGTAAATTCAAATGTATTCCAAAAATACACAATTTGAAGTACTTTTAACAATTTAAAAATTATATCAATATTACGGAGGGTAAGAACTACACATTTCTTACTTACAGTAGGTAGTCAACAAATATTTGTGAAAAGAATGTAAATTTTAGAAGCTTGGTCTCACCTCATTTCTCTCATCTACATCTTTGCATTTTTCAAGAAGAGCTTTCAAAGCAGGGATATTTTCTTCTTCCACATAATTTATTACGCTCTGTGATATCAGAACCGACATCTTCACAGAAAGCTACAGTCTTCTTTATTCCAATACCTGTTAAAGCAGATTAGATAAAATACACATAATTTGTGATTAGAAGAAAAAAGTTACTATTAACTATATTACCATTCTTAAACTTAAACTTATACAATACAGCCCTACTGGCAGAAGTGAAAACAGAGCCCCAGAACTCAGCTTCTAAATGCCCCCTCCTCTCTTCCCAAGAGTCAAACTCATCTCACTTTTAACTCATCCAAACCCCAAACTCCAGACCCATCCCCCAAGCCCTCCTCCTCCTCACCACCCACAAATAAGAGAAACTGCTCCCCTGATCCTCCTGCTAAGTTCTCCATCTCAGTAGCTGACATGGCCACTACAGCTCCATTCTTCCAAGGTCAAAACCTTGGAATTATCCAATACTTATCTCGTCTTCCTATACCACATGCCATCTATTAGCAAATCCTTTGGTTCCACCTATAAAATGGATTTCGCATCTGACTACTACTCACCAGCTCCATCACAACCACCCTGGTCCAGCCACTGTGACCTCTCACCTAGATCCCAACTGCCTCCATTTTGCCTTTCCCACCATCTATCCTCCACAAGGCAACCACAGTGATCTTTTGAAAACATAAGCTGAACCAGAGCTTCTTAAAGCATAACATACATCAGAATCACCTAGAAAGCCTGTAAAACACAGATGCCTGGGCCCTTCCCTCAGAGACGCTGACAAGTAGGTCCAGGTGCGGCCCCTGACTCGGTACCTTTAACAAGTCCCCAGGTGATGCAGCAGCTGCTGACTGAAGAACCACATCTTGAACCATTCCAAGTCAGATTACATCCTCCCCTTCTCAAAGCCCTCAAGATAAAATCAAATGTTCTAGTTTGGCCTTGGTGACTGACCAGGTAACCGCACACACACCCCACCACAGCACTCCCAGCACTCCCACCCCCTTGCCTTGGCGCTTACCAACATCAAAAATACAAAGTGTCATGTTTACAGTCCCCCTACCACAACAAGAACGTAAGTTCCAAAAAAGTAATCAGTAGTAATCAGATCTGTTCTATTCAACTGAACATCCAAACCAAATAAACAAATAAACATACAAAGCTCAACTCATACTTTGCACCAAATACATATATAACCCAAAACTGACCTGAATGTAATATCTAAAAGTACAAAACTCCTAGAAAAAAAACATAAGATGATTTTGGATTAAGCAGATTTCTTCGCTGTAACACTACAAGTACAGTTCTCGAAAAGACTGATAAATCTGAGATCATTAAAATTTAAAACTTTTTTCTGTTAAGAGAATAAAATTTGAGGCTGGTGACTCCTTTTTTCCTTCCCTTCTTCCCCACTCTTGAACAGGAATGTCTGTCATTGGAATCCCACGCCTGTCCCCTCACTGTACCTTTGTCAAAATTCAAAACCGAACACTATAAAGGGTCAATTTTACCTGTAAACTGTACCTCAATAATACCGTGTTTTTTTAAATCCTCGAAAAAGTTACACTTGATCCAGTGACTTCACTTAATAGCTAAAAACACAAGAAACATGGACAAAGATTTTACATTTAACACAATTTTATTCAGAAGAACAAAAAACTTAGAGGAAAGATTACATAAATTATGATATAGTCACACCGTGGAATAGCAAACAGGCATCAAAATGTTTCCCAAAAATGGACAGAAAAATGCTTGTGATATATTAAGTATCACAAAAAATAAATTAAAAGAAAAAAGTGTCTCAATTATTTAAAATACACACATTTTTAAATGCTGAAATGAAACAGATCAAATGGTAATGGTATTAATGTAATTTTTATTTTCTTTAGAAACTTTATTTCCTAATTTTCTAGAATGTGATGCTTCCATCATCAGAAACCAGTAAGAGATTTTTATTAATGGTCACCACCAACATCCAGCACCTGCATCTGTCCTCACCTTTTGCAGGATCAAGTCTAACATCTCAGTGAGGCATCAGCTTCTGGCTCTATCTACCACCCTTCTCTCTTCTACAAGCCCCTCCCCATCCACAGCCAGGCCAAGCTGAACCGCTCAAAGTTGCCCCTACCTGCCATGCTTCTCCAAAACCTGCCTTCCCTCAACTTGCCCCCACCATGGAACACCACCCTCACATCCACGCTACCAAGGCATCTACTGCTCTCTCAACAGTCACCATTTTCTGTCCAATTTACCTCCCAATGTCTGAGATCAGCCAACCCCACTCACAGTGCCTTAGTTTCAGGCCTTCACCGTCTACACTAAAGGTGCAAGAAACAAATTTAAACTAGCTTATGAAAAACTAAAAAAAAATTAAGGATACTAGTTTATTTCCAAAAACCACGCCATGGGAAAGGTGAGAGCCACTGAACCTCAAATGCCAGCAGAATTCTCACTCCCTACTGGCTTAGTCCACTTCGAGTACAGACCAACGTCTTCTACACAAATGGGAATGAGGCTGCCAACAACTCTCTAAACCCAAATCAGATAGTCTGTAAAGTTAAAGAAAGCACACTATTCCTTGTTCCCAAATCCAAAAATCCCAGTAAAGGACTCTGCACAGATTATGTCCCGTGCCAATCTGGAACACAGTCAAAGGGCTGGAAGGGCTACAAGGTCACATAACACTGGCCCTGTTTCCAGAAAAAAGGAAACTGTTGTGACCTAGGTACCGGTCCTAAAAATGCGTCTCACACCACAGATCAATGTGACAGTGTCCCAACTTGTATCTCCTCCCTCCCGTCTTTTTTCCATCCAATACAGTGGCCACACTAAAGCAAGAGTGATCTAAATACACTCCTCTTAGAATCCTTCTGTTAGTTTCCAAAAAATTCTTGCTGGGAGAAGAGAAGGTGATGGCTTTATTATGCACCAGTTATTCAAGGAACTGAAGTCCCTAAGTCTTTCAACGCCGTTGTAAAGATTCGTCTATAGCTCCTCTGAAACGCTTTGCTCTGCGAAGAGCAAGGAGGAGTCACGAACTCGGTTCTTGACTGTGACGGTGCAGGCACGCAGCTCCTTCACAGCATGGACCCATCTTACCGCTGCAGTCTCATCTCTTTCTCCACTTCCCAACCCTCCTACCCTCTACCCCTACCCACTTGCCCACTCACACCCACACTTCAGCTCTGGCCAGACTCACCTACTTGCAGCTCCTTGGCTGCCCCAGGCTTTCTTCTTCCCAGGCCTTTGCATTTTCTTCCCCCTCAGCTTAGAAGGCCCATCCTCCACACATATGCCTCAACACCTTGTATGCCTCCTTGAGGACGTGGTTCTAACATTAGCTTCTCCCAGAAGCCTTCAGTAACTGGCTGCTGACTCTAAGCTGGGCCAGTGCCCCTGCTCCGGGACACCTCCACACCCTGTGCATACACTGAAACTGCCCATACCACACTCAGCTGTCCGTCTTCCTTATCCTTGTCCACATCGCCCTGAAACCGTAAGTTACTGAGGCAGGACCCACCTTAAATCTAACACAACGCCCACCCAGTAAGAGCTGAGAAAGAGAAAAGCTGCCCCTGAGTGCCAGGAGCTGGCCTGGCACACACAGCAAGACCTTGGAGCTCTCACATGAACATGAACAATCTCAAAAAACACCAACAGATAAGGTCACTGTGCGACCATGATGTCAAGACCAAAACAAGACCACCTGAGAATCATACCTGAACAAAGACAAAAACATGAACACTGTTCAGCCTTCAGTTTCAACGTTCTCTCTTCAAAAAGGCCTTCTTCAAGTGTAGCTTAGTGTAGCGGTTAAAAGGATGGACCCCAGAACCAGACGGCCTAGGTCTCTCTCCTGATTTTACTACTTAATGTTTAATCACTGGGCTAGTTACTTCAACTTAGTGTCTAAATTTCACCATCTTTAAGTAACTGCATAGTTCTGTGCAAAGGGATTAACACGGTACCTAATACACACAAACTCCGTAACTATTAGCTGTTTTACATACTAATAGAATATGAACACTTCTTAAGTACCCTTTCTTAGTGGATTCCCCTAACTTGGATTTTTCTCTATCATAGGATCTTTTTCATTTTTTCATAGGATCCTTCATTATTTTCTCCACAGCACTTTTCTAAACTTATAATTTACATATCTACCTATTTAATAACTGTCCCTCCCACTAGGATATAAGCTTTATAAGAGAAAGGACTACTGTCTTTTATTTTATACCAAATACCCAAATCCCTGCATAGTTCCTGGCCCCTAGAAGACACTATTTCTTGAATGAATGTGTATCATTTCAGTCTAGGGTCCAAAGCAGTTTCTGTCTAATGGGAATATAAGGTTGTACATTCTTCTGCACAATTAGTTAGAAAATTAATGTCTTAATGTCATTTTTGGAAAAGGCAGATACAGCCAATATCAAGGCTAGGGAAAAAAAATCTCTATGTTGCAGTAAGCTAATTTTCAGGACTTGCAAACAAATTTAACAGAATAATAAAAAAAATTTGGTATATTCAAAATGCTTTCACAAAAAGGCTAAATGGTTAGTAGACAGATACACTATATAACTTCTCTCCATTACAAACTATACCAAAGCAACAATAGTGACCCGTGTTTGCCCAACACTAATTTTTGTACCCTCCAGATATGACACATAAATTCCTGAATGTGGTCCTCCTAACTCCAGCCTCCTCTTCCCGTCTTTCCATTTAAGCACTGACCCAACATGTAGTTCCTAGAACCTTCCCTGTGTGTGTGTGCCCACTCCTGGGCCTGGATGGCAGTCCCTGCCACCTCCACAATCTTCTCTCTATACAAAAGCCAGAGTGATCCTCCTGAATCATCAGTCTTATTATGACATCCTGTGCCCGAAACTCCCCAACAAGTTGTCCTCTCTCTCAAAATAAAATCCCAGATCCTTACCATGGTCTAGAAGACCCTGCTTGATCTCTTCCACCCCCTCTGCCACCTCCTTTTCTCCTTCATTTTGCTCAGGCCACACAGGGTTTCTGCTCACCTGTCATGTGATCAGAGCTTCCTATCGCTGCGTATAAAGCAGCCATCATCCCCACTATCACTCCCCGCTCAATAACCCTGCTTTATTCCTCCATATAACGTGGAGCATCACTCAAGAAATCTTTTATTTCTTAGTTTTCTGTCTGCCTCCTCGTTCTCCACCCCACCTCAAAACTGCAGCCCGATGAGAGTACAGGCTATTTCTGTTTTGTTCGCTGCGGAAGCCCCAGCACGGGGAACAGAGCCCGGCGCACAGCAGGGCCCCTGTATCTCATAGCGCACACAAGGCCTCGGCTGACCCACACACCCAGAACGCCTGGACCAGCTTCCACATTCTCACAAACAGAAACACTACTTCAAAATCCAGCTCGGGGGTCACTTCCTCTGGGACCTCCTCCTCCTTTCTTCCACTCTTTCTGTCCTGCCCTGCCCTGGCCAGTTTCACCCAGTACACCTGTGTGTCACGCAAACTTGCAGTATTACGCTGACAATCAGGTATCACAATTATTAATTTACTTTGAAATCCTAGAATCAAGATCACATCTTACTCATCTTTTCACCCTCAGCAACTAAGTAAGGGCTTGGTACCTCATCAATAAATGGTTACGGGATTAACAGGAATATAATTACATAGACTATGTGCATCCTAAATTTTAATTTTACACTTGGTGAATCTGGTTAAGGCGTAAAAGAGAGTTCTTTGTACTATTCTTATAAGTCTTCTGTAAGTCTGCAATTACTTTAAAATAAGAAGTTTAAACACAAAGGTCTGACAAAGCCCTTATTTGGATCAAGTATTTTCCTTCACTACAATACCGCACAAGACCTGAATGAACACAGTAAGAAAAAGCAGCTACAGACATTGACCTCAATTGTCAAAAACACACACACACACACACACACACACACACACACACACACACATTGAGCAAGGGTAGGGTATAGCTCAGTGGTAAAGTACACACTTAGCATGCATGAGGTCCTCGGTTCAATCCCCAGTACCTCCATTGAAAAACTAATTACCTCCCTGCTAAATAAATGAAATTTTTTAAAGAACAAAGATTGAAATTCTTCAATTTTTCAAATCTTGTTACCTCTCTACCCCAATTCATTATATGAACTGCACGTGTATCACCTCAGAGTAGATAAAGCTGTGAACAGTTATCACTTAGAGATAGTGACTAAGATTAAGACTTTAATTCCTTTAGACTAAGATTAAGCAGAAAATGGTAATAAAATAGTGGAAAAAAAATCTAAAATGAACCTGCTTTGCCTTAAGCTACTGGAAGGATACCCTTTAAACAACTCTACTAAAGAAAGGTGATCTATTTTTGTCATATAATTTGGAGAAAATGCATGCAATTCTACACAGCTGTAATTCACCAACAGTGCAATCTAATGACAGTTTCAGGTCTGTAATTTGCAACGCACTGTGCTTCGGGCTATCTCTGACAAGCTAAGACTATTTCTGCCCTACGGGGCTTACAGTTCTGTAAAGTACTGGAGGAGGAAAGGGGTGACTGGAAAAGAGGGAAATGGCTGAAACAAATTTGGTAAAATACTGGTCATTGTTGGTTGGAGTTGGGGGATGGGTACATGAGGGTTCACTATACGATTCTCTACTTTGTGTACGTGGGGGAAATACTACAGCAGGTTTGCTGATCGTTCAACATTAACACCTTGAATTCTGGTCATCTCTGCCCATCCACCCACCCATCTCTTCTCTATTGTTAAGTTTCCTAATGGGAGGAACTTCACAAGTCTTTCCTTCACAAATTCAGAAGCACCTAAAACAGCTTCTTGTGCATATTGAAGAACTGATTAATGTCTCCTGAACTGAATTTGATCAAGTCACATCTCTCAATTTAACAGATGAAAACAGTCTGCCCCAGCTGACAGTTACAAAATGACTCCCATTAGCCAGGCTTCTAACAAGGCCAGTCAAGCGTCTGAACTCGAGCGTGCCCAGTAAATCAGACTGCATCCCTTAAGGCCAGGTCTCCCCACCCCTCCCTCAGAGGCTCACGTTTGAATAGCCCTGCTTTCCCTCTGAAATAAATCCTTTAAAACAGGTTCCATTCTCAGCCATCTTAAAACAAATACCCTCGCCCCCACCTCCCACCCCTCTTTCCCATCATCTCAGACATTCCCTGTCAACTTCAAGCCGTTCCGCCTTCACCCCAACACAGTCCAGGATCTTCTCCCCTCAATCCCGAAAGACACTTCTGCCCAACCTACCGACAGCCCAGAGGTCTCAATTCCAATGTCACTTCCCCAGTGAGCTTTCCCAGACCATCCACTACCCTCCCAGGCCGGCTAAGGGCACCCGCCCTCCCTCCTCCTCACCTTCCTTCTCCATTCTCCCCCTCCCCCTCCCCGTTCCCCGTCCAGAGCAGTCTCACTTAAAGACACACTGTACTTCGTTGCAGTGACTGTGATCCCAGACAGGAAGCATGTCTGTTTTAGCCACCACTGTTTCCCTGATGCCTGACACATTTCCAGGAACACAGGAGGGGCTCAGCAGACACCAGGTGAATGAAGCCCAGAGGACAAGCTCTTATCTGTCCTGCAAATATCTTCTGGGCATCATTATGTGCAAGGCCCATGATAGCCTTCAGTGAATTCCTATCAAGCCTTCAATAAGCTAACTGTTCACCAGAAGACCTAAGAGATCGTCATCACGAGAACAGCATTTATATATCACTGTATACTTTTTGAGATGCTTTTATACCTACGTTCTTACTTGATTTTCCAATACTCTTCAGCATTATTTCTCATTTTAGAGATGAGAAAACAGGTTTCATACACAAGTAACGAGCCCCACATAATTCAAAAAGCAAATGTTGTAGCACCCAGATAAATCCAGGTCATAATTTAGGTGCTGGAGAAACCAAAGTGCTATGAATAGAAGTCCCTACTCCCACTGGAATATCATGGAAGTATCACTCTGGAGTGATCCTCGAAGAATGGGTCCAATAGGTGGGAAATGAATGAAGGACATACCATACCAAAAACACCATGAAAAGAGATGGAGAGACTGCTGACTGAGTGACCATGTAGTGTATGTCCAGGAAACAATGAACAGCCTGTATGGGATGTGTAAGTAAAAAGTGAGGGTGGTTAGATCTGTGATCTCTTCAAGGATAAGCACTGTCTCTCTTTTGTTCACATGTCCCCAGAACCTATTACAGACCCAGAGCAAGCAGAAAAATCATAGATAACCGAGAAATTGAGTAACTGAATAGGGATACTAAAGATGCCTCTGCTGTAGGATGTCGCCTGCCCACAGCTCCTGCTACGCTCAACAGCCATGTTTTCCCTACCATCAGCCATGCCCAGGGATGAGCATATGAGGACACGTGACTGCTCAAAAAGATAAGCCGGGCCAATCAGATTTCTCTCTCTAGAACTGAAATTAGAAACCAGAGGCCCAGGCATTATGGGCCAGGGGCAAAATGATACACTTTTGAGACAGCCAGTCAGTAGAGAGAGAACCCAACAGAATGAATAGAGAAGTCTTCTCCTAAGTGAGAAAACAAATGTGGCCCCTGAGAGAGACACAGAAAGTGGAGTTGCCTTGGATCCTGATTTCTTGCTGATTCTGCCCTATAAATCTCCTTTTCCTTGAGATAAAAGAGTAAATCTCTGTTCCTCGCCTTCTAACAGCCCTGACTGATACAGCGCAAAGAAAATGACAGTTCTTGAGCACAAGCAGGAAGAGGGGAATGGCACACTCACATGACCTAGGAAAAGATTTCCCCCAGCAGCGTACGCGGTCCAGAATCAGAGCCCTGGATACCAGTCAGAGAACCACCAAAACAGCCCACAGGACAGGGGACAGGAGGCAGGGATGGAGAAGAAATGAGAGATATGAACTTAAACAGTATAAAATCCCCCATATTGGACCCTCTGACATACCAAAATATCCAGAGAGAATCAGGATGTAGAAATTTTTTAAAATTATGTGACTGGAAATGAAATAACAGGTCAAAGATGACCAGTTACCAAGCATAGGTGATGGAGGATGGTGCTGTCATTGATTAAAAACCGTGAAGTCAGGAGGAAGTCGGGACCTTTCTCTGCTTAGTTACTGGCCCCTTTCTCCCCACCACTCCTGCTGGGTGAACAAGGCCAGGCGGAATTTGAGGTGCTCCAAAATACCTGAGTTGGATAATTCACTCAGTATTTGGAAAGATAGATCCGGAAATCACTCAAACAGACTCTCAAACTTGCGTGCATCAAAGTTATTTGGGAAGCTTGTCAACACACATATTCCTTGGGCTTCTCCCCTAGAGAATCCCATTTAGTAGATCTGGGGCCCAGAAACTGACATTTTAACAAGCACCCAAAATGATTCTGATGAAGGTTTCCATGCTGGTAAAGCTAGAGAACAAAGAACACTTTACAGCTGCATTTCTCCATCGCGGGTGGCTCTGCATAAGGTCGCCTACGGTGCTTTAAAAAGTAGATGTCTGATCCTTCGTGTCGTCAAATGCGGGCAATGACAAAATGTATCAAAATCAGCCATCAGAAGGGATGATTCCTGAGCCACACCCCAGGCTCCGCTGAATGGGAATTCTGAGGGTAAGGCTAAGAAAGCTCCATTTTTTAACCAGTGCCCCTAGCGGCTAGCAGAAATGGCTCCACAAATAGTTAATAATAAGAAAATATTCATTGCTTTAAACCTTTCCATTTGGCAAAACAATTTGAAAAAAAAATAATCCAACATTGCTGGCTGACAAAGAAATCGCTTCCCTAAAAAAAGTCATGGAAGCATCATAATCAATGGCTTGCTGATATTTTGCTGATATAATGGCCTGCACAGGACAATGGAGGCCCTTATGAAAGCAAAGGGAGAAAAACCAAACAGCTCGTCCTTGGAAGCCCAGGGAAAGAAACCTCGAACGCCTGCCTTAGCGGTACCAGCTGAGGGAGTTCTCGAGGCGGCGGGTGCGCCGGCTGCGGCTCCGCACAGAACACCTGCCCCCCACCACCCCCTCTCGGCCCCTGGGGAGGCTGACGGTCTGAGACAGCAAGGCCGAGAGCCTCCCGACGCTCCAGCAAGCGCAGACTCGCCCGGAAAGCCGGGTCCCGGGGCCCGGCCGCGGCCCCCACACCCACCCCGGGTCGCCCCTTCCCTACCTGCCCGCGGCCCCTCACGCGCAGTCGGCCTCGCCCCCTACTCACCTGGCCACGGCCCCTTCCCCACGCGCTGCCTCACCGTTCCTCACCTGGCCTTCGCTCCCTCCCTCCCGGCCTCGCCCCGCTGTACTCCCGGCCACGGCCCCTCCCCGCTGGGCCTGGCCCCCGCCTCCTCTCTCTGCGGTCCCCACGCAAACCCGACCACCACACTGACCGTCTCACAACCCGGCCCGAGGACGGCGCCAACAACTCGGGCGGAAAGGGCCCGCTTTGCCGCAGGCGCTGTCAGAACACGAGAAAGGGAGAGACCGCGGCTTTCAGCGAGTCGCCCTCTACCTGGCGGCCATTTTCCTCCATCTCCCCGAACTGACAGATCACGTGGACGCGGGGCGAAGGGCGGGGCTGCGGTGGTCACGCCCACCTGTGGGCGTGGTCCAAGGGAGGCGGGACTGGAGGGGGAGGCGGGACTGGAGGGGGCTGCGGGCGCGGGCTTAGCTGGTCGGGCCGGGCCGGGCCGGCAGGCAGGTGCCCGGAAGAGAGTTCTCTCTGGCCACCAAATAGGTGTATTTGACAAGGGCCCCAGGCAACACTCTTTCTTGTCAATGTCACCCTTCTTACTAGGATTAGTTTACAGTCCCTGTTCACCATATGCAGAGAAATAAACCACAATCATATCTTCAAGAGACCCTGCAACACATTGCAAATGGAGGCCAATTCAAATCCCTTCCTCCAGAATCCAGGACACCTGAGAGGTTTATACTCCGGGTCCAGGGTCCAGAGATCCCACCGCCTCCCCAGCTTTCTCACTCCCTTCTCTGCAGCCTGGCAGTCTGGCCTCACCCTGATCTCTACAGAAGGGACCTCTGACCTGCCTGCTTCCAAATGTGATTGACAGCTTTTCCACTCACGGCAGTTTTGTTCATGATACCCTCCTGGAAATGTTCCCCTCCCTGGGCTTCAGTGACTCTGATTCTCCTAGTTTTCGGCCTATTTCTCTGGCTGCTCCTCCCAGATTCCACCTCCCTTAAACTGGCTGATGTTTTCAGAATTCAACCCAAAGCTGGACTTGTCACCCCTCTGACCCAGTGTGATCCTCCTGTACTGACACTGTCAGGGGACCTGTCACCTGCCCCATCTACCAAGACAGGAATTGGGAAATCATACACCTCCTCCTCCTCCACCACTCCCTAAAGTCATCCAGCCCCCCACTGCCTGACAGTAGCTACTTTCGTCACCCCTGATCTGTTTAAAGCCTTCAGAAGCTCCCCACTAAGACTATACCAAAAGCCCCCAGCTACTGTCCCTGCCTCTGCTGGTGCCCCACTAACCATTTCCCCAGGAGATCAGGGAACATGTCACTTCTTTGATTAAACTCCCCAGCAGCCTTCCATTTCCACAGAAGAAATTCCCAAATAGTACTTAACCTGCAAGTCTCCTCAGGAGCTGGTCCCTGCCAGACGTCTTGCCATTGTCCTGTGCACTACTCTCCTCCCATCCTGCCCCCGCCCCCAGGCTGGAAAATACAGTTCCTGGACCATTGGGCCATGTTCTTTCTCATCTCCGCTTTGTTTCCAGAGTTTTGTTCCCTTTCCACTGGGTAGTCTCCCCTGCCTCTTGTCCAGCTGAGTTGAATAGATACATCCTATTTATTTTTCAGGATGCAGCCTAAGTGGTCCTCTCTGAGATAGCTTTCTGCATGACCTCAGGAAGGGTTTATCATTCCATCTGTCCTACGCCTCCGTCGCTGCTTTGGGGTGCCCTCTCATCTCATGCACGCATTCTCCTTGTTGGCTTTTTCCTTGAGTTCCCAGATTAATCCACTGGGAGCTGCTTTTCAGTGGTGCCAAATCAGGATCATCTGTAGAAATTTTTAAAAATCAAAACTTGACACTTGGGGAATTTAACATATCTCCTTAGCTGATTCCACTGAAACACCATTCTCAGACTTGGTTTTTGTCCCATTGTGTCCAAATCAGTGATTTCAAATATGAATATCCTTTTTCAATGTCAAACCACTTGGCTGAGGGGAGGACCTACACCGGCTAGCCAGTAGCCTTTAAGTAACCACTGACTGTGAAAGCAACATGGGAATTAGAATCTGAGGTTTCGTGGGGACCTGCAGCCCCAGCAAGGGAGCCGGTGCTCTAATTGTAATGAACCATCTGAAGCAGCAGCGAGGCACGTGACAGGCTTTCTGGATGAGTTTGTGAACACAAAGGGAAAATGTGTGTTACATATCAGAGGTTGGGCACCAGAAGATCCCAAGTGTGTTGGTCAGTGCGATGATGACTCAGGGTGACTGGGCTCTTGAGTCCCTGCGAGCTTCCCCTATGGGACACCACTGTGGGGAGAGCTGCCCCCATGAGAATCCTCCCCTTTCAACCCCACCTCACCACCGCCACCACCACCCCAGGCCCATCACCCTGGAATTTCTGGAACTCCAGCTGCATGTACTGGTGGATGAAACTGCCCCTCCACAACAAGCCCAGGAGGTGGCTTTGTGCCGAGGCTGGGCTCTGCCCACAAGGTGTGAGCCGGACTGAGAGGCAGTGAGCCACACACACCTCTCTTGGGGACAGTTGGACTACAACTGTAAGGAAGGGCCGGGTGGGACAGGAAGCCGTGGTTCTCTAGCTTAGCTGGTCCCTAGCATAGCTGTACTGCAGTGGGAATTGGGAGGGGAGGTCGGTGGGGTGGGGGGGTGGTTCTCAGTCAAGAGCTTTGCAAATCCTGATCTAGAAATGGGACATCCAGTCCCAGACACTGACAAGACAGTCGGCCACACTACTGGCACCCCCTCCCCACCTCTTCCCCCAGATACAGCTCCCTGAAGATACTCAGTATACAAGTTGTTCTTTTAGGAATATTTTTAAAGCCGTCCAGATAACAGCCCGGGAGGAAGCTACTAGAAACAGGCTTTCCTTTAGTGAACATTTGAATGGAAGATGGGAGGAGGAGCAGTTTCCAAGGACGGCAGGAAGGCGGAGAAACACTGGCGTGGAAATAGGTTTATCAGCTAGGGTCCCCCCACGCACTGCTCGTCTTCGCTAGGAAAGGGAAAAACCTTACGTTTAGGAGTTTTACTGAATTACTAAAGCTAATTACTAGTTACTAAAGTTTTACCGAGTTACTGAGCATTTTTAATGACCAAACGTGACTAGACGATATTCAATGATCCAACAATGATGAGAAAAATTATGAGAATTCTAAGGCCCACTGGAAATTTTGTCTGGGAACCAAGAAGTCAACTTGGAGCACTTCCAGGAGCGGTCCTGAGGAAAAATAAAGTTGCTTCTTAATCCCTCTGTAGCCCCTTCTTCTCCATCCACATGATGGTTACATTTAGTAAATTAGAGGCATTGTGATGACAAATATTTTCTAACTCACACCAAATGCTGTTTATTCCTTTCATATTTATGGACGCGAACACTCATCTTGTGATGACGTGACTATCGTAAAATAGAACTGAGATGCTTTCTCCTCGGTGTTGACATCCTCTCCACGTTCATCGGTCTTTTTGTGGCTTGTGCAGCTTGCCTCGATCTTTCTGGCAAATGCCTCCTAAGTTTTCTTGCTTCAGCAGAATCACTTGAATCACTTCAAGAGTCTGGCATTTCTACTTGTCCTGCGGTATTATGTGGAAGGAAAAATAAGAGTTATCTTTCCATTCCTCACCATACTCCCCATCCAAGCTGTAATTTTAATCACCCTTTCATCTTTTTCAACAGTATCAGCAGACTGAGATGATGATTTCAGCAGTCCAACCTTTCTACGTGGCTTCGATTTCACGGTATATCAGATTTTCCATGGAAATCTTAAGTTGTTCTGCACACTGTCTTGCTTAAAAATTGTTTCCCCCAGACTATAAAAGGAATATGTGTTCATTATAAAGTATTTGGAAAATACAAAAAAAATTTGAAGGAGAGATACCTCTCTTTATTCACCACCCAGCGTTCCCTGACATCTTAAACAGAGATTTGAAACAAAAACTTTATTGACCGAAGTCATTATTTTAAACCTTTATTACTGAAAAGGGGAGGGGTAATGAGGATGTTCCTGAGATGTCATTTTTGGCCTTGATTAGTGATGGTTGTCACTGTCATTTCTCAGGATATCTTCGCCAATCTCCTCCCTGACCCATTTAATCAGCAGTTTCCTTTTAAAAAAAAAGAGGTAGAAAGACATTTCCTCAACTGTGGGATGGCCCCAGAAAGAACTACAGGGCAGAATTAAGAACAGCTCTGAGGCAACAGAAGAGCGGAAGATGTAAAACTTTGTCTTCAAGTGGGGAAGAGGGGGTGGGGGAAAAGAGACAGAGAAAGAGAGAGTTGAAGGAAAGAGAAAGAGCTGTAACTGAGTTAATATCAGTCCTTATGAAAAAGAGTCTGGATTTTTGTGGATGGCAAACTCAACGTAAGTCTAACAAGGCTACCAGCGGGGCAGACACACATCCATGCCGCCCACCCACTGCCTTGCCGCAGCTGTTTCAGGCTCTCTAAAGCTCTTTTCAATCATCAAACTCATACTCACGAGTAGAGACTGAAGACATGAAGCCCCTGCTTTACGGAAGTACACTCTAACTAAGGAGATGGGGAATATGCTAACAGAAAGTGTGATCAGCTCAGGACATCATAGGCTAAGTTCCAAGGACGCGGTAGCTCAGAAGAGTGAGTGGTCTCTGGGGACTGGTGGGGGGAGAGCAACGCCCTCAAAGTCACGAAGAGGGTCAGCAGGGGTCAGGGAAGCAGTACCTCAGAGGTGGGAACTGGCATCATGTGGTCAGGAAGTTCTCAAGATTGACGTCCAACCACACTCAGAGTTTTATATCGGAAGCATTTTTTATGGCAACTTAAGTTAGTAAGAGATTCACTGCTTTGTTCCCTTATTGAAGACTTGGAGCTCTCTATTTCCAGGATCTCATCCTAGCTGAGTTGGCACCTTGAATCCCTATTGGCCCTCCAAAGCCAAAGTTCACTCATCAGCACAGATCCCCATGAGAGCGAGCAAAAGCTGGAGCAGAAAGAAATAGTTAATACTGCATTAGGTCCACTGGTTAATTTTTTTAAACCCCTTCAATTGTATATGAGACTATGAATTAATGTTTAATTTTATCGTGCCATAAAAACTGCATCATTCAGATCTATTAGTTGGTGTATGTTTTGAAATTACAAACTGTCTCCTGTCTTAATCATGAAATTTAATGTCATTGTTTTCATATTTTAAATCATCAAGCTGTTTTTGCTTGCTAAAGATATGTTAGAAATGTTGGTGAGCACATCAGTTAACACTGGATTCAACTATTCTATTATTAATGATTCTACCTTCTAATTTTTCCTATATCTTTCTTTAAAACCAATGTTTCACCTAAAGATAGCTGCTTTTCCATGTTTCTTATTAAGTATTAAATCTTTTCTCCTCTGCTTCCAAATTACCTACCAAGTGGTTCTTTACTGAGTTAAATTGACTTCAACTTAATTTATTTATGCATCTGTGTATCCTTGAGCCAATACAACACTGTTTAAATTACTATCACTTAAAAAAAAAAAACTTGAAATACTTTCTAGGATGAGCCTTCCTGGCCTTTTGAAGTTCCACTGTTTATCCTTCTTAGAGTTCACAGTAATTGACACCTTTCATCAATATCGAGAATTTCTCTGACATCTTAATCAAGATAAGATTTGCGCTGGTTCTCCTAGCAGGCAGGAGCATTTTAAGCAGGCATGTGAGTGAGGGATAGTCCAGAAATGACTAATCTGGTTATATAACCAGGCTATAACTGGGAGGGGTGTAATGGAAAAATAGATAATGCTAGTCAGATAGCAGTGTATCAAGATATCTGAAAACCAAGCCTGATGCAGCGTGCAGTCAGTATAAAACCATGGTAACCCAAGCTAGCAGAGTCCTCTGGAGGGCTCCTAGGAGACTGCTCGCCAGAAATAATGGGAAAGCGAGAGGATATCTGCTTAGGGATACACCAGGAATGTCAGCAGAGGCTTTCAGCTGTGGGACCAGACTCCATGCACTCATTCGTTTATTTTACTCATCCAGATTCATGAGCCCCTGTTATGTGCCAAATGCCCTTGAAGAAGTGAATGAGCCACTCTAAGCTTCACTCATTCAACTGACATTTATTGAAGGCTTTCTATGTGCTCGGCACTCTTCTAGACACCAGGGATACAGCAGTGAGGATAAAATCCCTGCCATCTCCCCTCATGGAGCTTCTATTCCAATGGGGTGGGCAGACGAGAAGCCAGCAAGTCATCTATAGTCAGCAGACAGCGAGAAGGGCTGTGGAACAAGAGAACGTGCAGAAGAAGTTTAAGGAGCAGAGGCCAGGTTGGGGTGAGTGAAGAGGCCAGGCACTGTTCAGAGGAAGAGATGTTCAGGTGAAGGGGACAGTAGGTACACAGTCCCAGAGGTGGGGACTTGCATGGCCTGTACAGAGGACAGCATGGCTGAAGCAGCGTGAGCCAGGCAGGAAAGGAGGTGAGACCAGAGAGACCGGGGCGGGTAGGGCCTCGTCCACCACGATGAAGATCCTGACTTTAACTCCAGGTGAGATAGGGTTTTGACAGAGGAGGGCTACAACTGACCCATTTTAGAAAACTCATTCTACCTTCTATGTGAAAAATGGACCTTCGGGGACAACAAGGTGGGTTAGGAAACTATGTAGAAGGCTTTTGTAATAATACAGCAGAAAGGTGATAGCTTGGGGGAACAGTAGTGGATGGAAAGAGAGTCAGGTTCTGGGTGTATTTGGAACAAGATGCCCTGGAGTACCCAGTACAAAGCATCTGGAAGATGGAAGACACACAAGGTCTATAACGGATGGAGCCAGAAGCTAGTTTACGAAACATTCTTTCAATCATTAGGCAGGTAAAACTGTAAGCAGGAGAGCCACACCATCAAAAAGGAAGTTCTCTCCTATCCAAGTATACTCAAGAGAAAACCTCAGGCAAATCCCAGTGGAGAGACTTTCTGAGAAATACCTGACCAACAGCCCTCCAAGCTGTCAAGGTAATCGAAAGGCAGAAGTGTCTGAGACGTCGTCACAGTCAAGAGGAGCCTAAAGAGACAGAATGACTAAATGTAACGTGTCCTACGTGGGATCCTGGGGCAGAAATGGGCGTTAGGAATAAAGCTAAGGCTAAGGAAATCTGAATAAACTGTGGACTTTAGTTAATAGTAATGCATCAGTATTGGTTTATTAGTTGTGGCTAAGGTACTAAATTAATGTAAAAGGTTAAAAATTGGGAAACACTGTGTGGGGTACGTGGGGACTCTGTACTTCCTTCACCACATTTTCTGTAAATCTAAAACCATTTTAAAACCAAAGTTTATTATATGTACGTACACACTATTTTATAGGCATATATATAAAATAAAATTTTTATTTTAGAATATATATGTATATTTTTACAGTGATTCAGCATTTACAATTACCAATGCAACCCATGGCATTTTTCTTTTTTGCTGGGTCACACAATGTAGAATTCATCAGAATTCCTGTGCTTTTAGGACAGAAACATGGTGTTGTAGCTGTAGTGTTATTATGAGCAAATGCAGATCAGAGAGTCCAAGCAGGGGAAGGGAGAAGTAAGGACATGAGCTGAGATCACTGGAAAATAAGTATGTATCGTGGTGTCAGACAGTTGATGGAGTCTGTATCCTAGAGGGAGGGAGATGGAAAGTTGAGAGGTGGTGAGGTGAGTGCTTGAAATGGAGACTGTTGGTGATAGCAAGGTCTAACACATGTCTACAGGTGGCCTGAGTAGAATAGGGGACAGGATTATTGGAGGAAGGCAGGTTAGGGACTTGGGAGGCCAGAGTGTTGGCAGGTCCTTCTGTAAGGACGCTGAAGTTGTCAAGGGTCATGTGTTGGAGAGGGACAATAACCAGGCTTTAACATTTCCTGGTGAGGGGTGGCCCAGGGAAGCCGGTAGATGGCCGCAGCAAGGAGGGACATCGTGAGGTTCTAAACTCCGGTACTTTAGGAAGAAAGCAGGGACAACTGTCTGCATGTGCCAGTGAGGAGGAAGGGCACCTACCTCACCTCCAGGCCCAGTGATGAGAGAGAGAAACCGGCTCCCACTTATGAGGTCTGCAAGGGAAGTGATGTCCTCGGGAGAGACTGCGTGTTCATTAGAGCAAAATGTGGAAGAAGTTTAAGAAAATGGTGGTATTTTACTAATAATGCCCCACGAATTCCCAGGATGGTGGCAGGTTTGGGGAAGTTGGGAAGAGAGTGAAAGATGGGCTGTCCAGAGCTGCGTGGGGGTAGCAAGATTTCCGTTTTCAATAGTGATGAAAACAGAGGTGACCTGGTAAATGTAAATATACTGAAATGCTGTGACTCTAGACATAAAACACACTTCCATGCAGTCAGCGTGGCAGCCTGAGTTTGAATTGTTTAGCCATTCACACGGGAAGTTCCACCAACGAGCACCACCATCATGTACTAAACATACCTATGCACATTGTGGTTCATGGGACCAAATCCCTAATGGAATAAAATGTCAGGAGCACATGGCTACTGGCCTCAGAGTCCTTAGTTCTTCATTATTAGTCAGTCTCTCCCTGAGCAAACTGATTCAGAAAATCAGATGATAGTCATCTGGGCCGATTCCTCATATTGAATTCATCTTGAATCAGTCCACTGTCCGTTTTTCTGTTGTTCTGGATGAAAGCTGATAAAAAATTTTAATTAATTTTATCTATATATGGCCTAATATGTCCCTGAAAGAAAATTACTTCCAGGAAAATACTATGCGCCAGTATAAAGGCAGAGCAGCCCCTGTGCCTTCCTCTCTTCCTGCTTCAAATACGTTTATAAGTGGAGACTGACAACTGATTTTCTGCTTTTACAGGTTGGAGGAGGGGTCAGCAAACTTGTGGCTTATTTAATCTGCATGTTACCTACATCCTTCATTAGAGTGGCCTCCAGGACCCAAGCACTTTGATTCAGTTTGTGTCTCTAACGTGACAGGTGGAAATTTTGGGCATCTATCCCTCCGTCAACCACAAGTTGCGGCCAGTCACGAGGGCCCCTGGAAATGGAGGTCCTATAGCTAAAGGAATCTGTTTCTTTGTCTGGAGTAAATATCAGATAATTCATGAATTTGTATGTCGTTCTACATTCATCACTCTACCTCCTTCTTTGGTTGTGCAACTTTGAACAAATGGGATGGGGAGGTTCAGGGCCCAGAGAAAAGTATCTCCTGTTTGATGCTTAGCATTCATCGTGGTGCCCGGTGCAGGGCACAAGCTCACTGAGCATTCCCTGACCAGCGATGGTGAGACCGTGTCCTGATGATGAAGCAGGAGTGGGCTGGGAGAGAGAGGTGGGGAGGATGCGGTGTAGATGGGAATTCTAGGTAAAAGGAGCAGCAGGTAGGAAGCAAGGCAGAGAGACTAGAGGAAGTATAATTACTCAGCGCAACTCGAGCAGAAGGGTGCCTCAGTCTGTTCAGACCACTACAGCAAATTACCATAGACTGGGTGACTTGCAAACATCAGAAACTTTTTCCTCACAATTCTGGAGGCTGGAACTTTGACATCAGGGCACCAGTGTGGTCAGATTCTGGCGAGAGACCTCCTCCGGGGTGCAGACTGCCATTTTTGCTGCACCCTCAGGTAGTAGATGGGGCAGGGGAGTCCTCTGGGTCTTTTATAAGGGCACTGCTCCCACTCATAAGGACCCACCCTCATGACCTAAGCACCTCCCCCAAGCCCCACCTCCGAGTACCATCACCTTGGGGGTAGGATTTCAACATGAATTTTCGGGGGTCAGATTCAATCTACAGCAGCACGCATATGCTGACAGGGGTGTGAATCAGGACAGAGAAGCATGCTGAGGGCTGAGCAGGGGTTAGACCATGGACAGTTTTTTCTGCCATACTTAAGACTTTGACTTTATCATAAAGGCTTTGGCTAACAGCTTTATTTTTGAAGCAGGAAAAAAATCCAATTTCTTGACTTTAGAAAGATGACTCAAGGCAGCATTTTAGAGAATGAATCAGAGGAAGACCTGCCTGGAGGATGCAAGACCCTTTGGGAGGTAGTTACCATGAACTCGGTGAGAAACGGGGAGGCAGGGGCAGTGGAGGTGGGGTCAGTTGTCCGGAAGACGGGACACCCAGGGGCTGGCAACACGTGATGGTGGGTAAGGAAGGACAAGGGTGGCGCACAGGCTTCTGACTTGGGTAACTAGGGAAATATTCATGCCATTTACTGACACTACAAGAGGAATCACATGTTTTGGGGGGTGATGGAACAAGATGACAGGTTTGGATGTTCTGAGCTTAAGGTGCTAGTGATTCTTTAGTGGGGAGATGTTTAGCTGGAGTTGTATATATACTGGTTTCATATGGGGTGGGGGCGGGATGGGGGTGGTTAGGAGACAGAGATCTGTGTTGGATGCAGGACCAACGCAGAGGAGCTATGAGAACTGGGACCAGGACGAGGGGTCTTGGCGACTCAGAGGGTTACCCAGAGGCAGGAGAATAAGGAAGGAGGGCAGTTTCACAGAAGCTGAGAAAAGAGCCTCAAGAAGAGAGTGGTCAACAAAGTCAAGCGCTGCAGAGACTGAACGATGCAGAAGTGGAAAACCAACCATCACATGCAGCAAAGGAGGCAAAAAAAAAACCACCCAAAACCAAAACAATGACCCTTGCAGAAATGGTTCAGCAGAGCATTGGGAACAACTAAGGAGGCAGCGGTGCTGGGCTGACCCTTTTCAGAAGCTGTATTATAAAGGTTCAGGATTGCAGGATGTATTTCCAGTACTTGTTAATTTCTCTCTCTCTCCTTTTTTTTTTTAGCCTCTTCTTGAGTCTTATGACTCATGCATTGAAGAGGTGTGGAGAGAGAAACAGGAGCTCTGCTTTCGGGGGGGACTGGCAGCCCTTTTGGCCATCTGAGGGCCTCATCTCCTCCCTGGCCCTCGGTCTCTGGGTGCTGGGCAGCTGACCTCCCACCGGGCTGTAAACAGCTGGCAGCTAAGCTCAGATCTTAGGCCTGTTTTTATCAGGCTGGTCTCACACTCGCCCTGCCAAAAGGGATGCCACCGAGCGAAGGGCATCCTGTAAGTGCGTCCAGCTCTGGCCTTCCACTGGCGAGAGTCTCAGCCTGTGCTCATGGACACTGCCAGTGTTGCCTGGGAGGAGGAGACAAAAAAGAGGACGCAACACAAAACAAAGTACATGTGAAAAATAAAAGATACATCATAATAGAAAGGATTTTCCCAGTAAAGAGAAGTGCCACATTTCATGACACCAGAAACCTGAGCTGATGTCTGGCTCCAACCACACGACCCATCCATTACAAGCACTAAGAAAACAGGAGGCTTTTATTTTTTAAATCACGTAGCTAAGCTTATAAGAAAGCAGGTGACCAAATGAAAAGCTTACCCAAAGAGGCTCCCATTGACATGGTTGTGACTTCTCAGGAGGAAGGGGAAGGGAAGGCTGGGGCAGGTAAGCTGGCCTGATGTGCAACGTTCTTCTTATGAGAAAAAAGACAAACTAAACCTAATGCGGCAAAGGGAAAATGTCTGTTCAGTCTGAGCGGCGGACGCGGGGATCTGTTATGTTGTTCTGGATGGAACTATATGCTGGAAATATTTCATGAAGTCTTATTTTCCAAACATTAGCTAAACTCATTTTTTCCCTTGTTATTCCTTTCTCTAATGGGGGGGAGTACGATATTGTTAAATAGGAAGTCAGCACAGGGCAGCGCTGAACTTGCAGGACTCCTGCTGTTTTTATTCTATTTGTGTGTAACACTGTAAAATTCTGGACATGCTTTTCTTACTTAACTCCCCTGTCAGCCCAGTAAAGCACTTCCTCACAAACCCAAGTGCCACCTCCTCCGTGCAGCCCTCCGTAATCCAAATGCCCTTCTGCAAGCCTCTAATAAACACACACTATGTCATCCAGGTACCATTTACCGGTGCCTCAAAGGCAAGAGCCGTGATTAATTCTTTAGTCACCCAGCACATTGGGCCAGAACTCATTAAATTACCGTGGAATGAAGAATTGAAAGAAAAATACAGAACATACAATGTTCACCCATATACAGCAGGAGTCCGTCATCACCTGGCCCTCGGCCTTGATGACTGAGCGAATCAAGTTACCCTCACTGGCTTGCCTGTCGGGACACACTCGTGAGGGCTGGACCGGCTGCAGCTCTGAGTGCCGCATCCCCACTGCTGTCGGTCACGGCTCAATTTCAGCACAGGGTCTCAAAACAGGGTCATTTAAATCTGCTATCAAGTCGAAGGCCTTCCAGCCAGAAAGCACCAACACTGGGCTTTTTGTATGTATTCAGCCTAGCATCTCTGTCCAACGGCACAAGTTATGTAAGATCTCTTCCCTGCAGCCGTTCACAACAGCATCTGTAAGGGCCAGGAAGGACACTGCAAAGTTCCCTTAAGTTTGTACTCATGGTGCAGAAATGGAATAGCGGTCTCAGAGCTCTGCTTCTCAAAAGCCAAGACCAGATCCAGATAAGCCCAGTGCAAGTGCTAACAGCAGGACTGGGAAAGCCAATGCTTCTTCTTTGTAACTGAGAACAGTCAGCGTCGCCTTCACTGTCTAAGTCTGTTTTGAGAATACAAGATACTATACACTAACTTAAGGCTGTTTTCATTGCCTTCCAAAGTGTTTATCATGTGACAATAGTTTCTTTTAAATGATCTTTAAAGAGTCAATGACTCCTGTGAGTATTACCATCCAATTAAAGACTCCTTCAATAAGACCATTGCTTTTCATGACAGACCTGACATTCAGTTCTAGAGATGTAATTTAAAGTCTCCAAAATTAGCAAACACACACATGTATTTTTAAACTACTGTTTAATCATTTTTTAAAGACACACAAATTAGAAAAAAACATTTATATGTTCAGTTAAAAACATCTTTAAAACCCAGCAACAAGCCACCAGTGCAGCTCTGAGGACACAGACTCGAAATGAGCAGTTATGAAATTATCACGTCACAGTGTAACTGACACAGTGGTTAAGTTTTAACTTGCCATACAACACGGAACTAATTTATGGATCTGTCAAAAAATAACACTTCTTTAAAAAAATATTTTGGAATAACAAAAACAAAATGCACAGAACACCACGTTCTATTCTCACCCAGGGAAGGCAAGTGACGATTGTAAATACTGGCTGCTGGCGATGGAACCCTTCTCGCGTTTGGCTAACAATGTTCAACTACTCCTACGCAGAGATCAAGACACAACCTTTAAAGGAAGGCAGGATGAAATCACACATTTTCACTCTGTATGGAGAAGGGCTTCTCTGGTTTCACCTGAATTATTTTTACTTTTATTCCTATTGCTTTCCATCGGGCCCCTCCTGGTTCAGGGAGGCAGTGCGTACAGGTGACAGTAGATGGAGAAGACTGGCTTGGAACATGTGTGTGTCGAATGTTTGATTCCTTTTCTCCTGTGATAAAAAGTCAGGAGCGAATGGACTTTGTTGACAAACCCATAGATACAGAACCAAAAATACTTAAAGTCAGAAAAGAGGCATATTTTAAAAGGCTGTCAAACTCCTCACACGTGTTTGCCCTTTGACAGGAAAAAGCAAAGAGGAGTGGTAACAAACCAATTTCTTAAAATTACCCCAAAACAGAGACTGGGCAGAATATAGTCATTTACAACACCAGTAAAGGCAGCCAGTCACTTTTTCCATTTCAAACATGTTATTAAGAAAATGGTTACTCATTTTACTGATGTTGCTCTGTAACTTTTGGTTTTTCATTATATTTCCATTTCTTTTTATTGTAGCAAAATCTGATAAAACGGGACTGGAAAGATGGCTTTGCATCACTGAGTAAGCTTTAGACAGTGATTTTGCGTGAATCTTTATATTCTTATTTATAGAACAGTCTTGGGTTTTTTGTTTTGTTCTTTTGCTTTATAAAAGATCTACTGAAAGAAGACAGGTATAATCAGTCTTAAAGGCAAGACAAATTAGTTGGCATAAAAATGCATCTTTAGGCTCCATTTCAGAAAGTCTTCCCAATCAATGACCTATATAGAGCTTACCAGTTCTTTACTGGGGTTTGCATAATGTTAAAAAAACGATTCAAATAAATACTATTTTAAACATATAAAAACATTATTAAGCAGCAAACCAAGTAAAATGTAATTGGCTGCATCCTTGGTACAAGAGACACAAAAAGCAGCTTAGTCACTGATTTTAAGAGCAGTCCTACAAAATGCCAACGTGGAAGATTTCATTTTAAGTTTTCTTCAGTAATGAGTTACTCTAGATAGTTCTGACTGAGTGGTGCTGCAGAAAACCACTGTAGAGATCCTCTGCTTCCTCATCTTGCAAATCCACATTTCAGAGTGGAATTTCTTTTTTTAATGCAAATATTTTCCTTCAGCATAAGGAGCGTGCATGGACACAAATGCACTTTTATAAGAAAGGACTGTAGAAAGCAGAACTTTCAGCATCTAACTGAAGTGTATAAACGATCAGCCATTCATTAAATGTACCCTGGGTTAAGTGTAGTTTTATAAGGTACTTGAGGGCAGTCAAGATTGCATTTCACAGTGTTATTTAGAATTCTGCACCTACGTTAAATCTGCTGTATTCAATTTCAGCCAGGATGGACTATTAGTGGCTGAATAAAACTCCACAAAATACTGGTTTATATCTAAAACTCTGGACAAGTCCTTCACTGACAAAGTATTAACAGGCACTATTCTGAAACAATTATTCTCTCAAGTAATTTTTTCTTTCAACTGTAATGCAGAACCCTTCAAATCAATAAACTAATAATTTTGAACAATTCAAAATAAGGAAACAGAAAAGTATAAATGTCCAGAGCTGTCCATGAATATAGAAATTAAAATTCAAAATGTTTGAATTTTAAATAGGAGAGATTTTTGTCCTAAATGTAATGCAGACCTTGAATAAAAGTATAAATTTTGTAATTATTTTAATGGCAACATTTTAAAGTAATTTTTTCTGTAGTTTAAAATAAGGTGTAAATTAAATATTCCTTAAATATCTTTGAATGAAATACTATTTGAGAAGTTACACGGTGGTAAACTTTGTCCAGTAAAGTTGGTAATTCATATAAAATATTTTTTAGCATATATCTTCTTCAGTTTTACATTGCACAAACAGAAAACAAAAAAGCAGAAAAAGTAAAAGGAGAAAATATTTTTTCAGTGGAGACTATTTCATTATTTAATTTAAAGATTCCATTTAACACTATGTTCACTAGAAAGGGTTTGTTGCCACACTTCTGATTTAATGGATTGAGAGGTTTTCTTGTTGCCTCAAAACACTTTTGAAAAGTCAGGGCTTTGAGCTCAAGTAGTAAAAGTAAATGACCACGAAGACGATCCTGCCTGTGAATCCACCCTTGCGTGTGGCTCTGACAGAGCTTGCTAATGGCTTCCACTCCTTACAAACACACTGGTCATGAGCTTCTGGAACTAACCCCTGGGCTTCACAGCAAGGTTCATCTGGAGGACAGGGGACTTGTCCAGGTCACCAGGCTCACCGATGACAGAGCCAGGTGAACACCCAGAGCTCCTCCCAGGACAATTGGTGCTTCAATGTGTGTGACCTTCACTTTTAAAACCCATTCTTTTTACTGCATTTTTCCCTCAAAACTAGTATCTGTGGAAATCCTCTATGTGAATGTTATCCATGGTGGGAATCAATTTAAAAAATACTTTTTAACCAAGAGTATGGTGGCAGTATATGCGGTGGCTGGACGTTTCTGAAGCCAAATACACCTCCTCTGTTATGCTGGGCACTTTAGAAGCCAAATCAATTTCCTCAGTCATCCCGAGTTCCAATTAAAAAAATGCTTCTTTTAAAAACCAAGAATAAGCCAGTTGGAAAATGGTGACAGCTAAGATATGTCAAAATAAATTAACTTACTGTTTCAAGAAAGTAAAATTGAGGGAAAGATAATTATTTTTGTTCATTTTCTCCCTGAGTAGTATAATAATTAAGTAAAAATATAAAAATGATATTGATCGATCATTTCTGGAGTTTTTCCATGACAACTGAAGAGTGGAGAAACAGTAACTTTAAATACACACTGAATCCTATTCTGTTGATTAAAAAAGAAGCAAGAAGCGCATATTACAACGAATCCCTTTAAACTTAGCATCGCAGAGCTGTACCAGTTTTCAACTCTCCTACTGTAATTAGAAGTAAAGTATTAACCCTTACAACGCTCCAAGTGGGTATATTCATTTTCTAAAGCACAAGGTCTCTTCTCGAGGAGAAAAGTCAAGGTGAGGATTAGAATTAGTTCTTCAGTTTTCCTCCAAGATTGCATACTTGTGATTACAATTTCTCCAAAATTAAAGAAAAGGTATTCAAAACCTATTTCATACCAAAAACAAAACAAAAAACCCCACAAACCCTAGACAATCCAGATAATGGAAAGCCATCAACTGTATCTATTAACGGATTGTCTTCAACATAATTGGAAAATTCATCAATCATCTTGCTTTGATTACATTCATTGAGCAAAAAACATAGCTAAGTTATTTTAGGTGTACAGACTGAGAAATCAAATGTAGTCAGGTAATAGAAATAAATCATGATTATTCGGTAAGGGCTAGGTAGGCTGAACAAAAAAAAAAAGGTTTTATTACACTTTCTTGTTTGCACTTACGACATGCCTAGACTTGTCTTTTAACCTCTAAACTTGTTGACTTTTTCTTAACAGTAGCCAGATTCTCTGCAGCATTAACTAAATTGAGGAGATACTGTGGGGGCCACTCTCCACATCCCATAGCTTAATTTCAGTGCCTGGGAAAATAGAGGAAAGGAATTTAGCAATCTGTCCTTTCCTGGGAGGTAACAGCACGGCTAACACTGTCAGGTGGAAAAAATTTACCTTTAGAAAAATAAAAACATTTCATATAAACAAAGGCTAAGATATTACTAAAGTTCTAGGAAGATGCACTGCTATTTTTGCTGGTTAGACCTCAAAAGTTCCATGTATTTTGCCTTTACTTTTGTCTTGAAATGAAGTACTATACAGCTTAAACCAGAGCGGTTCTGTCCGTAACTTCATTTGCAAATTTATTAATGATAAAAAAAAAAGAGACTCACCATAGACAGACAATTTGCATTTCATGAAAAATTTAAGGCAAAACGAAAAGAACTTCCACAGAAAATGGGTGGCATAACAGTGAATTCAGAAGGCCCCACCCATCCTTCCCTCTCTTGGCCCAGGATGTCCCCTCTGTGGCCGTGGCCCCACCCCAGGCTGGCATGACCCCCTCCACCCCGCCTTCAGCTCCTGCAGCATCACAAGACTGTGGGGAAAAAGGAGTAAAACGAGACGCCTAGCAATTCAAGATGAAATTAATTACAGTGAAAATGGCCCATGAGATCAAAGTGCATTTTCCTACTTTCAGAATCTAAAACTCATTAATAAGAGTGAATGGTAGAATTTTTATGCGAGAAGAGTTTGGAAACTGTATCATTCTCTAAAAATGTGGTTCAGACCTAATGATCTTAAGTTTCCATTTTCCTAAAACTTTTCTCAAATACCAATTAAATGTCAAGGATAAAGCAGTGATTAGCTCGAGAGTAAGCTAATTCCGAGATTTCTCTTTCAAAACCTTCAAGCAATCTCCCACTATTATTTTCATAATGCTTTTTATAATACTATATAACTTACGCTTGATAAATTTCTTTCAAAAGTCCAACATAGTAAAAAGTTATTAAACTTCCATGTCTTACATAATTGCAAATAACTCATATAAACCGGGGGGACGCGCTTGTGTGACCTGGCACCTGCGGGGGCCCATCCCCGCCGCGCCCACGGAGCGCCTGCTTCATTCATGCCTGCCCACCTTCCTCTGCCATCTTCTTTCTATATTTTAAGAAAATAAGCTTAAAATATCACATTATCAACCTTTGATTATATTGAAGAAATCTTCCCCTGAAGGGCTCTCTGCCTGACACAGGGTAATTAAGCTCTCCAGGAAAATAAGGTACCTATAATTTGGCATCCATTACTGTTTACGGTTTCCCTACAGACTGCAGTCATTTGAGATACTTTAAGAAAACCCTTCAAATAGTGAGCTCTTTATTGCATTTTAAAGTATCCACCATCTTAAATATCCTGTTTAAATTCCTCTGGAAATCCTGTGCGGCACACAACATCAAATATTGAAACAGTGTTCTCACAATATCACACTTGAAAATACCATTTAGGGACAATATTTTAGGAAATAGAAGGTTTAAGGCAAGACATTCATTTGGAAAAGTTAATTTTTCTCAACCATCCAGATTGACACAATTATTTTTCCACCTCTTCAGTGCCTTGGGATACGCAACATACATTCAGCAACAGGGCACACATATGACCGTATGGACATATGCTGAGGTCCTGAGTGCCCATTGAAATAATGGAAATGTTTTCATATAAGGCGTGGCCCACAGGGACATGGCATGGGAGGGGTTATTTCATTCCATTTCCAATCTGGGATACAGGGAATTCCCTACCTGTAACTGCCTGATTTCCCCCCGACGTAATCTCTTTTCAAACAGACACAAATCCCTTGAAAGGTGCTAAGACTGGTTTCTGTTAACATACAAAAAATAGCCATCAGAGTGTTTTCTCCATTATTGCTTTAATGATGAATGTCCAGAGGCTACTTCTTGATTCTGACAGCAAACATTGTTTGCTGTGGAAAAACTGTTCTGCCCCAAAGAATTTTCTCCTTCATCAAACTTTTTGGATCGTGACAGCTGAACATCTTCATGTGTCTTCTTTCCTCTTTGAGTTTTTTTCAGCGGCAACAACAATAATACTAAGATACTAGCGATGTGAAGGCAGTAATACCAATGGCTAAAAAAAAAAGAAAAAGAAAAGCTTACTTTATTAAATTCTGATAATTAACGGTCCTTAATAACTGCCCGCTGGTCAAAATGTCACAAGCCCCTCTTAGGGTGAGTATATTTCCGGCATTATTCTCTTATCCACACCCCTCAGATGAAACTCTAGCAACATAGGCCACTGGCTATTTATAAAGCACTTCATAAACCCAGGCCACTTAGAAGCACAATACTAGACATCATATTACATTCCTTTGTCAGGGTCATAAGGCCACGACTAAAGAGAACAAAAACAAAAAGGTACTTCTTAATACTGATCTGAAAAAGATCTCTCAAATCCACAGAATCAAATACTGAGCAAAGCAAGAGAATGCAGGCGGTAAAGGGACAGGAACAGCCTGACCTGCTACTTACTGCCCCTAATTAAGTCACAAAGACTCCACTGATGTGAGTGACAGATAAGCGGTACTGCTTCTTGATGGTGACTGTCATGAAATAAAGGTCACGCTATTGAAAATATTACTAGAAGCATCATGCCCCAAATTAAACACAAAGCAAATGTGACCTAAACGGCTTCTATAACTGTAAGCGTGAGTGCCTGTGAACAAAGTATCCAGGATGGATAATCCAACTGCATTTAAACATACATAATAAATCCTACTAAGATGGAAATTCTAGCAGAAGTTACTTATGTCTTCCTGTACAATTACTGTCAGATTTAGTTCAACAATTTTTTGACCACATACTCTGTGCTGCCATTCTAAATGCTGGGGTAATGAAGAATTTATGAGAGAAAAAAAGTTTCTGATCTCAAAGATACCAGTATCTAAGTGGGGGGGGGTGGAATTTGGTGGGGGAGAGTGAGGAGATAAACATAAACAAAATATGGAATTCAAGACAATAATTTCTGTCATGCAGAGATGACAAAGTACCAGTGAGACACAGAAGAGTGAAAAGGGAACCACTAAATGAAATATAAGTAATTTATTATCTTTGATCAAAGAAATTAAGAGAATAATTCCTTGTAAAGAACAAGCTATATTTTTTCTTTCTTAAAACTGCTTTCTCATAGTCTTCATTGTTCATCCTTTTTACATTTTTTTTTCAGAGTTAGCAGTCTGACAGCCTGAACTCTTGGTCCACGGACTGTACCACCAGTTACTCGTGACTATCAGAAGATACATCTTACTTCAGCCCCCAAAATATCCCCAGTGACTCTGAAGCCTCTGCTTTAACAGATAAACTCCTAATCCTTGGCTCTAGAGGAAGGGCGAGCAAACCACGGCCTACGGGCCAAAGCTAGCCTGATGGCTCTTTTTAATTGAGATATAATTGACACGTAACACTGTATTAGCTACAGGTGTACAATTTAATGATTCAACATATGTATATACTGCCAGATGGTCACAATAATCCACTTAACATCCAAGCTCTGGGAAGAACAGCTCCACGTTGCCGTGAAACCTTTGAGGGACTCTAAGCAGAGGTTACCCGGCTGCTACTCCTTCCTCTAGGTCACGCTCTCGTCTGAGGTCTGAGGGCTGTGACTCCTTCCAGAAAAACCCTGACACTGCTTGGTTTAAGATTTAAAAGTAACTGATAACGCATTTAACTGCAGGAAATACGTTAGGGTATTATTTTCCTATTCTACCCAATAGCAAGAAGCTTTCTTTTAAAAATAATTTCCACTGGCATCTTTTTAAGAGTAACACTTACCTGTAAAACATGAACGATGGTTTTATAGAAAGAAGCACAAAGGGCAAGACCATGTAACTTACTGCCACTTGAGTTACTACCCATGTTATGATATCGTACAGCAACTTCAGTTGGGGCGTTTTGATGAAATGATGTCGAAAGTTATTTCTCATCTGAAATAAACAAAAATATTTCTCTTTAACGCTGCTTATAAAATTACACTGACTGTATCAACTGTTTCAAGGATGTGGAGTAAGGGAAACTCTCATCATTGCTGGCGGGTATCTAAAGTGGTCCTATATTATGGAAAAAGCTGGTTCAGGAAAAAAACTAATACATGACTATATAAAAAACGAGGAGGGCGCGAGAAAAAGCACGTGGGCAAAATGTGTGAATCTGGGTCAAGGGAGTGCAGGATCTTTGCAAGTCTTCTGTAGATTCAAAGCTGTATTAAAAGTTTCCTCGAACAGTTAAAAATAACACTGCCTAGGGCTCCTTAAATCACACCTGTAAACGACAGCACAGGCACACCGCGCTTTACTGTGCTTCCTGGATACTGCGTTTTTCACAAATGGAAGGTTTGTGGCAACCCTGCGTTAAGTCAGTCTATCGGTGCCATTTTTCCAACAGCACTTGCTCATTCTGTGTCTCCATGTCACATTTTGGTGATGCTTACAATACTTAAAACTTTTTCATCATTACTATATTTGTAACGATGATGTGTGATCACTGAGCTTCCCTGTTACCACTACAACTTGAAGGCTCAGATGACGGTTAACGTTTTTTAGCAATAACATATTTTTAAATTAAGGTCTGTACATTTAGACATAATGTTACAGCACACTTAACAGGCTACAGAATAATGTAAACATAGCTTTTATATCAACTGGGAAACCAAAAACTTTGTGTGACTTGCTTTATTGCAATATTCATTTTATTGCTGAGGTCTGAAACCGAATGTACCATGTCTCCGAAGTGTGCCTGTATGTGAACAAAGTTCAGCATGTTATTAATCTTTCTACTACTACGCAGTGAGACATCTTTCGTCTTCTTAACCTCGGCATTTGTGCAAGACAGATGCTGTACACTGAGCTCAGGTCAAACAGCATTTATTTACATAAACAGCAATTACACACATTATTCAGTTGTTAATGGAAACTGGGAAGGGCTTCTCAGAAAAAAGTGCATTCTACTAACCACCTTTTCAATATATTTTAGCTTCTGAAACAGTCAAACCATCTCAGTTTTGAAATGTGTACACTTAACTGAACACTATGTTTTTTCTCGTCTAATATGTTCACGGGTGAAGTGTGGTCCTGCTCCGAGACGCCACGTGGCTTTCCCAGAGGCGACCAGGTGAGGTTAACGGCTCTTCCACGCAGAGACCAGCGCTCCCAGGGCCAAGTCCCCGTCCGGGCTCCGACCGCGTCCTGCCCCGCTCACCCCACACTGGTACCCACTCTCCATCCTTCTGTCCCTGGGGCGAGTCAATTCTAGCTTCCAGGCGTGGCTGCCGCGTCCTCCCACGCTCCCTCCTCACCTAACTCCCGATGTGCGGACAGAATGAGGTGCAGACTCTTACTCTGGGGAGTTTGTTCACAATCTTCTGTGGGTGGCCTCTTCCCCGCCACACCCCTCGCCCCTGCCCTTTGTCTTTCCAGAATCATCTACCATTTAGGCACACGTGAAGTCTCCGCTTCGACCAGATCTGCGTGTCAGTCCCAAATGCACGCACTTTCAAATCTGGTGTTCCTAATGTCACTGTCTCCCCTCGTCACACACTACACTCACTTCTGAAATAACTTCCACCTTTCAAACCCCAAACCCAGCCACCCTTTCCTCCTGAGGCCACCTCTAGCAACCCAACCAAAAGGGGCTTCTTTCCCTCTAAACACCCCTGGTACTTGCCGTCTATAAAACCGCTGGAACTCCTCACGTCTGCCCTGCGGTGTGTGCGCCCCCGCCCACACCCGTACAGAGATACTGACAATAAACACACCCCTTACGCCCCTAATTAGACCACGAACTACAGAAGGTGGAGCCTCGAGTTATTCCTTCTTGAGATTTCCCTCATACATCCCCAAGGCACCTTAAAGCCGAATACAGCAGGTACTTGCTAGTTTGTTAACTCAAGCCTCCTCACCTCTTGGTGACTTAATAAGCATGTCCAGATACTACTTCTGTTATGTTACTTTCCCCTGATCGATTTTCAGGTACTTACACTAATTGCCCTTCTTCTTTGCCCAGCCAGGTCCCCACCTAATTCCTCAGCTGTTTCCCAAAATAACACACCAGGTGTCAACCAGGCCGAGCCCTACGGAACCTGCCCTGCTGCTCCGTGCCATCGGCCCCGGGAGCGGCCCGTCCGCGTCAGCCAGGTCTGCCCACGTCCCGCTGTGCGTCGAGTCGAAAAGAGGACTCAAAACCTGTAGCTTTCAAGACACATTTCTAAAATAAACCTGCCTGCCTGATCATTGTTATTGAGCTCAGTTTTTAGCAATCCTTCAGAAGATTCTGTAAGACAAGGACATACTGTGGGGCCTCCGTGTGCCAGGTCGCCCTCTCACCACGCCAGGAACCAAGCGTGGTGCCCGCGAGATGCACTCAACAAACACGCTAGGAGCATGGCATGCTCGTGGCCGGAGGGCAGCACTGACCAGGTCAAAGAAATAAGGCTGCCTGGTGAGAGGTTCCCCGCCTTGTACACCAGCCTTAGTGGACTGCCACTGACGTATGACATGGGACTTGCCATACTCACCACCCGTGCGGCCAGCGTCACCACCACTCCCAGGAAAAACGTCAGGTAATATCCCGGGTAGACCCCGTGCCAGATGGCAGAGAGAATGAACGTCTGGATAGTCGGACTCAAGGAGACGCGTTCATAACACACCCTAGAAACCGTGGAAACCATGAGCGATTAGAGTTTATAAAAACCCCACAATGATCACTCTTTTATTACCAGTTGGGATTTAGGAAAACAACCACAGCTCATCTTAGGCATCAGCTTGATCTGTGACCTCAGGGAGGTTACGGCTTTTAAGTATCAGATTTATGAAAAGATACTTAATTCCTATCTCTTCACTGATACATGTAACAGCTAAAATGATCATTTCCAGTGTTTGGGAGTCCAAACTATTTGCAGAAAGACATTAACAAACATAAAAGTTATTTTTATTTTATATTATTTTATTATTTTCTTTAGTGATACTTAGAACTTTCACCTGATCTAAGGATACTCTTCTGGGAAGCAAGTTGTGCTTAGTCTAAAGTTTTCCTGTAACAGGCAGAGAAATCAGATGAAAATAAGATTTTCCTAAGGTATCAAATTTAAAATACGACAACAAGAAGTAACACCACAGATCAGCTCAGAAAATCCGCAGCCACCGGGCAGAGCGCAAGGCATCGTGAAGTGACAACAGTCTATTTTGGATATTTCAAGGGGTAAAGAAACTAAACTTGCCATGAATAAAGGACATCACAAAAGAAGGCTGCTTTACACACAACAGTACTTACAGCCCTACCATCACAGGAACAGTATTTTATGAAATACACTCAAGATCGGACAGCGTGTCCCACTGGGAGCAACGAGAACCCCTGGGAGTGTCTTCAGTGCCCTAACATCCTGTTTTGTAAACGGTCCCCTGAGGGGCTGCCCTCCCCTTCCCCTTGTCCGTGACAACCTCCTAACCCCAAATCTCAGTGCAAGCTCCTCCTTCCTCTTTGTGCCCCACTGTTTCTGCTCCCTCCCTCCCTCTCACTACAGGGAACGGCAAGTGTGTGTGCGTGTGTGTGTGTGTGCACGCACATGCGTGGTTGACACTGTCCCGTCTCTAACAAGACTGGGACTCTGACTACAGGGGCTGTTCTGTCCATCTTACTCATCTCTGCATCTTGTGCCCAACATAGGAAGGTCTGTTGTACTGAAATATTTAAAACCTGGAACTTGTGGAAAATCTAGGACACACGTACATCTGTGTTTGAGCGACTCTCCGGAGAATGAGAGCGGGAGGGCGCTAGTGATCTCAGACCTTGGTGGGTGCCTCCGAAGGCGGGCGGAGAGGTCAGTGCGAGCTGCATTCATGCATGACTCAAGCCTAAATGGCTCTCAGATTTGGTGGTTCCCTGCTTTGGAGGACGTTAACTGTGTTTTCTGGTCAACACAAGTCACAGCATTAACCTAACTGAGAATGTGAACTCAGTGGAAACTCAACACAAGAGCCAGAGACCTGAGCACAGTGAACGGTGGCTCCTGAAGGCGCTTACCTCTTCAGCCAGAGAGCTGTCTGAATATTCCAGTTATCCACAAACATCTTGAAACTTGTTGACATCTGCAAAACAAAGGAAGTTTTTCCTTTGGCCAACAAAATGGTGAAGCTTTAACTATAAGCGATACCGTTTTCCTGTGCGGAAAGGACACTGCTTGCCAGCGGAGGCAGGGTACTGAGCTCGCTCCTCAGTACTGCTGTCCTCACACTGCGGCATCAGTCTGTGACAGCAGTCTGCCTACTGCAGGGAGCATCCCCGAGGTAAGTGAATTCTCACCATTTTCTCTGGTGTGTTAACATCCACAGGGTTGTCACGGAATTATCCCAAAGACATTCCTCACAGAGCAGGCAAATGAACTTCCGGTCACTGGGGACTGGACTGGATGTCCCATCAGGCACCGTCTCTTTGCTCCCTCACTGCCTTGCTCCTCAGCCGCCCCCTCCTGGGCTACTGGGGGTCTCGGCACCCTGGACCTGCCGCCCCTGGAGGAGTGGCTCTTTGCTGCCCCACTGTGATGTCAGAGGGAACCTCTGGTCACTTGGCCTCTCCTTCCCCAGTGTAACGACCCCTCCTCCAGTCTGCACTTGTCACCATCTTAGATTCTGTGCTCTGTTATTCACTATTCTTATCAAAGTCTGAGGATGAAAACAGGTTCTTAGGAGGCAAAAGAAAATGTTACTCTTTTTATGTATAAAGCACATATACACATACAGGATATACACAGAAACACAGTATATCTGTTGTATTAAAATTTCACGGGGAGGTGATTGGGGGAAAAAGTCTCAAAGGCTCCTTACGTGGCAATAAAGAACAAAAGGTTAGAACATGGCCATCTGTTTATCAGCCAGTTTCCACAATTATCAATTTCCCCTCTCCTTCCCCATTTTATTACTGACAATGTTAAGAGTATTTCAAAGCAAATATACACATCTTATGTCCCCCGTAAATAGTTTAGAATTTATGTCCAATAAATAAGGACCTTTGGAAAACAAAATGAATAATAATTCCTTAACATCATCTAATATCCATTTTGCATTCAAATACCCCTGATGGTTTAAAAATATGGTTTCCCAGTTGGCCTGCTCAATCAGAATACAAATAAGGTTCCACGGTACATGTGGCTGGAGTCTCTTTCAATCTGTAATAGCCCCTCTCCGCCCCATTTTTTCCCATGCCCTGTGTTTGCTGAGGAAAACTGGGTCATGTGTCCGGCAGAATCCCCTACTTCTGGATCTGGTGTTTCGCTTCCTTCTCTATATTCCAGGCTCCTGCTACCTGCAGAGAGAGCTAGGGAGCCGAGCGGGCCTGTACGTCCTGCGGCACCGTGCCCGCAGGTGTCTAATGCCCGACTGTGACTAAGGTTCAGCGGTGGGGTCAGCCTGATCGATTCACCATCCATTCCCTGTCAACCTGTCACCCCAAGTTCTGGTACCTTCTCCCACTTGGAATAGTCCTTGCACAGGCTTGCAGAGCAAGGCCCAGGCTTTCTGACCGGCTGCCCCTCCCACACGCCTTCCTTCGCCCAGCAGGTAAGATGGGGACTCTTGTCTCTCCCCCACCCGCAGTGTCCCTCACAGCTACTCTTGTGGCTTCTCCCAAAATCTGAAATACTGCGTGCCAACAGTTCCCAAATTACCATCCCAAGTGCCGAAGTTTCAGCTAATGCCCCAGCCTTCACCGGCCTGCTGGACCACTGCACTAAGTCTGAGATTTGAACACTTTCTCTCTCCCTTCAAACCTGTGCCTTTCCTTTGTTCCTCACCTCAGTGGAAGGTGCCACCATAAACCCAGCTGATTAAACCAGACACCTGGGCATGATTCCTACCTCATCCTCTCTTGCTGATTCCAACGTATCACCAAGTCCTGCTGACGCAGCAGGAGAATGACCTTCCGGTGGCCAGCTCTCCAATGTGGTCACATCTTTCCAGCCCACTGTCACTTCCCTGGTTTAGGTCACTGTCATGCTGGCTTAACACGACACCCTCCCAACAGGCCACTGCCTCCGAGGGTAACACCTTCGACCTGATGTAGCCGATCCTCCTGACACACACGCGCGATCAGCTCACGGGCCTGCATGTCACCCACCCGCAACGCTCCGCCGCTCTTGTAAGAAAGTTCAAAACCCTTCACACGGCCTCTAAGACTGTGCCTGCCTCGGCCTCTACTTCTCCAGCCTCATCAGTCACACTCCCTACACTGTAAACCAGCAGGAGTTTTACCACACCCCTCCCCTGCTGCCTCAGGCCGCCCTCTTGGCCTGGAGTGCCTGGCTGCCTCCTCATAACCGTTTAGGACTCAGCTTGTGACCCTGTGTCCTTCAGGGCCCCTCCCCGAGCCCCCTAGTCTAAGGTGGATTCCTAACCTGCAGTCCCCTATGCCCCTCTCATCACAACCAGCCTTTCTGTGTCCCTGTAACGCCGGCTAGATCAAAGCTCCCGGGGTGCCCAACTGTTCGGATCTCATCCCTGGACCCCCAGTGCCTTGGGCACGTGGCTGAAGAACGATAAATACTGGGTGAAGGGAAGAATGAGGATTCTTATGATAAAGCTTCCAGTGCCGTCAGTGCCGCTCTTGGGACATCACACCCTACCCTATGAAAGCAAACTACAGTACTTTAAGTGTCATATGGTAATCAACTTCCTAATGACTACTAACCTCTATCTGCTGAATTCTCAGATTGGAAATTAAGTCCCAACGAGCTGCTCCGTTTTTGTCATAGCCTCTGAAACCAAAGCCGGCAGCATTATTGATGGCGTCCGCTGTGGCACACAGAGGGAGACAAGGATTAAGACACAGATAACTAAAATCAGAAGTTCAAGTGGGATTTTTATTACGGAGCTTACAGTAATAAAAATAACTATAAGCCAAAAAAAAAAAGACCTATGTAATAAACTAACCAGAAGATGTATGTTATCATATCCTATTAGCTTTTATTCTTTTTTTTTAATTAAAAAAATCCTTTTTGTTTGTTTTTTGGAGGGGGGAGGTAATTAGGTTTATTTATTTACTTACTTAACGGACGTGCTGGGAATTGAACCCAGGACCTCATACATGCTAAGCTTGTACTCTACCAATTGAGCTATACTCTCCCCACAGCTTTTATTCTTAAATAAAGTAACTTTATTCTCACTTTTATCTGATATTATAATAAAATGGGCCTTGATCCAGTGTTTAGGACATCCTAACAGTTTTGAGGCTACCTCCTTGTATGTGGGATATGAGCACTGAGGTTTATTTCTTCTGCATAGGCGGCCCTAGCTTCTCTCATTGGCCTCTAACTGCGTGTCCTCAGGAGGGCACTCTCAGGGCCACCTACTGGGGAGGACACCTCCACATGCTAACGGAGAAGTTTGTTCATGTGTTACTCACCCAACGTCCATGCAAAGTAGTATTTGGGTCTTGCAGCCAAAATAGAGACATACAGATAGACAACCTTTGTCGGCCACGAAGCTGTAGCTTGGAAACGCTCATCAATGTTATATTCCACTGGCAACGTTCTTGAGACGGTCAGGTGAAAAAACAAGGAGAGCCCACAGACCAAGAGCTTCTGAATAACTGCCATCTGCAAGCGTGAGACAGGACTTCATGCACTTAATCCATGCTCCCTATACTTCGTTTAACATAGAATTGCCAGAATATTCCTCCTGAATGCAGTATTCACCCTGTAACTCTGTCAAAAATCACGAACTGCGTGGAGCTCAGCATTTAAAGCCTGCATGATCTCACAGTATGAAACCTCCAGCCTTATTGCTAACGACTACTGCCAGTTTATGGCTCAGATCACATTGGAAATTTTCAGGACTGTCAGTAAATTTTAAAAATTCTAAAACAAACACAGATGTATAGGTATGACTACACAAAAATGTTAACATTAAAAACTTTAGGTAGTGGATTTTACATGATTACACACACACACGACTTACTTTTTCCATTGTGCTTTTTCCCTATTTTCCAAATTCTAGGAATTTCATGGACACTATTTTTTTTTTTTTACAATAAACAGCGTTTACATTTCTTTAAATCTGAAAGTTCTTTTATACAATTTTGTTCAAGATGATACAACCCAAACAGCTATACACCTGAGAAAACGAAAAGATTTGCATAAAAGATCCTGATGGAAAGAAAAGGCCGATCTTCACTATATTCTGGAGAGGTTAAATTACCTTGACAGAACCCAACTCATGGCATTTTTGTATATTTAGCAGGCTAGACCATTTCAATCTGACTCCATATAAAGGGGGTTATACAGGCTATGAAGGGATGAAAGAAAAGGCTGGATCCAGATGAAAGAATGTAACAAAACACTTGCATTTAGCATCGCATGCAGTAAGCAAACAATATCCAAATTAGCTAAAGTGATTTGCAGATGAACACCCATATTTAACACATCTTGGACCGGTGCCCAAAGAAGGGCCAGAAGCCAGAGTCAGGGCACATGCCAGATTCCCGTGCTCTCAGAGAAGCTCGGCTTTATTCTCAGGCCGCCCTTGTCAGGAGGTGCCGGATGTTCAAGGACTCTGTGCTACGGCTGTTTTCCTCCTCACTTTCCTGGCTGTCTTTCAAAGCTTTCTCCTGTAAACTAAGGCTACCTTTTCTTCCCCCCACCATCCCCCAAATATCTAACCTATACATTTGAATAGAAAGAGATTTAAAATAGGTAATTAGAGAAAAATTATAATTATAAATGAAGTGAGATGAACTGAATGGCCTCATAGATTAAGCTAAAAATTGGGTGTATCATTTTAGTAACAGCAAGAAATACTGTGGCCATGAGACTATATACACTAGCTTCCAGCCTCATTTTGAAAAAAAAAAAAATTAAAGCAACATACACCAGATGTCAACTACCAGCTGGCGCACAAACCAATGAGAAGTTCCCAAAAGGCTCGGCCAATTCCAGATCAGGTACTTTGAAAGGCGGGGGCGAGGGGACCCACAGCTGGGAAGTCAGGTGTAACCCCTGGTTCCTAGAGCCTCCCTACATAGAAGATGTACACCCCTCCACATTCTAGCAGGAAGCCAGAACTTAATTCTCGGGGAAGAATTATGCCTAACCAGAGAAGAGCCAGGCTCAGGGATGCATGTCCAGAGCAGGGGGCTGGGTAAGTGCTGGAATGATCGTGGAGACCACGGAGAAGGCATCCTGAGAGGTGATATCGTTAGCCCCTTCCTTGCCCAGCTCCAGGGACCAGCAGTTTTTGCCCTAAGGATGGCAAAACAGGGGAGAGCCTGGAGCCCCCACCCACGGAGCTGCCATGACATCCTCGGACAACGTACACCTGAGCTGTCACGTGAGCGAAGAATCAGCTTCCACCTTGTTTCACCGCCTGCTGTTTATTCAGGTCCCTGGTTCAGCAGCCAAGCCTGTATCTTCACTAACACAGGCAAAGACAATTAGGAGGTCCCCAACAAACGGGCCACCAGCTACCTGACTGACCTGCTTCGGATCTGAAGGGTCTACACCCACCACTGATGCACAAAGAGCTTCCAAGTGCCTCTGAGTGATCTGTAAATAACTGCACTGTTTGACTGTGTGAGCTATGTACACACGGAACTTAAATGTAAAATATAGTAAAGTAGTGAGATAATGTATTAATAAGAGTATTTGCTATTGTCAACAACCTCTCATTTATGATGTCCACAATCTGAGGGAGGAAAGCGGTATTTTATAAGCATGAATCCCATAAAAAGTCAGTGAGGTGGCAGAAGTAATACACACACTTACACTGTTCTCTGCTGGGTTTGATTTACTACTACTTATATTTTCTGCACTTGATATTTTCCAATTATTTTACAAAATTATGTCCAGGATCTTGATTCCTAGGTTTTAATTCTCTTTCCAGTATTCCAGAATTAACTTCCGGAATATCACAGCTATCTATGATGACCCTGGCTTCCTCCCATGGCAGTGAGGCCTCTAAAGGGTTAAGTGGGCAGCCTGGGCAGACAAGACAGCCAACAAGGAGATCTGAATACACTCAATCCCACGACCCAGTCGGATACGGCATTTACCGATTAACACCGGACCGGGGATGGGAAGCACCGAGACAAGAGTACCTTTTTGGTGTAAAACACAATGAGTCACACGGCAGAAAAGAGAAAATACAAGAGATTTTGCACCTCTTCACCCACTCTTCATTTCACAATAACTTAGGAAGGAGGTGGTCGTCTGCTCTGAACCCCACATTCGGTGGAAACAGGCTAGCTCTCCCTCTTCTGCCTCACAGACTTCCTGACTGGCCTGCTTCCCATGGGACTTTCAGGCTCTCCCAGATCGAATCCAGCAGAACTCGGCCTGCACGGAGCTTCACGGCCCGTCTCCCTGCGGTGCCAGGCACCCCGGCAGCTCCAAGGAAGTCGAGATCATGCTCAGTTGTGGGGCACAGACTGCCTGGCTTTGAACTCCTGTCCTCCTAACACCAACCCGGGAAACCTTGGTCCAATTACTTAGCCTCCGAGTCTCAGCTTCCTCGTCTGCGAAGTGCTGAGAACAGAGCACTGGCCTCGTAAGGCTGCCGTCGGGGCTGAATGTGCTGTCAGAGTGCCCGCTCTTGCTTCTTTTTTGCTGTGAAAATTGGACAAGGTTTTATGGAAAAGGTGATATTTGAAGTAGGCCTTTAAAGAGAAGGAAGATTTCAGCTGGCAATGATCATGACGAAGAAGGGAAAGCAGGAGAGGAAAAGAGAACACTGACTGTGCTGGAATGTAAGGTACAGGGCAGGAAAAAGCCTGGAAAACCAGGCTTGGTCAGCTCCACGAGACGGGCGTTCTTGTAAAGCACCCCGGAACCACAAAGCACTATTCTCACTGAGGAGCTCCTCCCAGTTTCTTAAGGAGCCTGACCTCTGCTCTTTAGTCGTGGCTGTGCCCCTGCCAGGCATCACCACCGGGGGCTGTGTGAAGAGGCATTTCTCTGGAAAAATATTTTTTGAATAGAGGGGTACATTCAGAACTTGAAAACATTAGTATCTTTAAGTAAACAAGGCTAATCAAGCCATGCCGTGGAGGCTGCAGGTGGCCCTTGCGCACTTACGTTGGGGGACGGCTCTGCCCTTTCACACTGCATTTCTTCTTTTCCGTTTTCGCCTGATTGCGCCACATGGTACGACCTGCCTTCGATGAACGTGATGTAGTCTTTGTACGAGCAGAGGGGGCCTGCCAGGATGCCCATGAAGTTACAGTTGTAACTTAAATACTCCAGAAGGCTCGGCATGCGCCTGCAATGAAAAGACATGCAGCCCGTGAGAGGGAACATCCGCTTCCAGAAAACGTGACGGGAGCGACGTCCCCAACCTCACTTGTCTTTCCATTTCTGAGATAAAATGAGCTTTAATTTTCATTTGCATCCACATGAGAAGAACTGAGAGGTTCAGGATGAAGGAATGCTCAACAGTATTTTTGGATAAAAGAGTTTCCATACAGACCTCTACGAGCAACTACAAAGGGTTTGTACCTAACTCCTCCTGATGAGACAAACCCGAGGTGCACAAGGTACGGCAGCAAGAATCATCGCTCACTAGTCACTCGTTCTCTCAAGTCTTCGTGTGAGCCAGCTACCGCACACGCGCTCCAAGGTCTAGAGACACTGCGGGACTCGAGACAGAGATCCCGCATTCACAGGGCTTACAGAACAGTTGCAGGTAACAAATTAAAAAACACATGAAATATTTTCAGAGATGCTAAGTGCTTCAAGGAGAAGGGGTGTTTTATGACATCAGTAAATCAGAGAAGGCCTCTCTGATCAGGAGACATCTGAGCAGTGAGCGAGGGACTCGTGTGAGCCCAGGACAGGGACTCCAGGTGGAGGGAACAGCGAGTGTAAAATCCCCGAGACGGGGGCCCACCCAGGAGCAGGGAGGCCAGCATGGCTGGAGCAGCCTGAACCAGGGAAGGAGGGAGGGAGTCAGAGGTGAGGTAACCGAGGGCCTGCCTTACAAGCCACCGAGGGAACTCTGGATTTAATTCTGAATGTGATGAAAAACTACAGCAGGGTTTTAAAACACCTATGTTTCAAAAGAACCGCTCCAGCTCCTGTGTGTGGACAGAGGAGGGTGGAAGTGGGAAGACCAGTCAGGAGGCCACTGGCCTCCAGGGGGCGGTGAGTGGCGCAGCCGCATCTGCATGTGTTCCGGCAGGACAGCCGGGGGTCTGCGGATGGACGGGATGTGGGGGGGTGAGAGGGAAAGGTTCAAGGATGCCTTGTGACGTTTTTTAATTCAGTTGCTCTGAGGTCAGTGCAACAACATACGGCGTCTAAAGCTTACCAAGCATTCTAGCTCTCAATGCAGGTAACTGGGTAAAAAACAGTCAGTAACACAGAAGACTGGGTAAACCATGTATCTTCATCATATCAATGCATTAGGAGTATCTTTGTAATTTTTAAAAACCGACTCCATTTGTCAAGTCTGCCATCCACTGACAGATACAAATGATCATAAATAAAAGAACAACTACACCTGGGGACAGGAAACAGGCTCTCGAATGTGTTACAACCCTCTTCCTCTCTAATATGAGAAGTGATCGCCCAAAAAAGCACAAATACACTCTGCAGCCAAGAGAAGCTGCAGAACCCCCTCACATGTATTTTTATAAAAAAACAATCAGAGCAAGCAGTGCTTGTGGTCCACCCATCACACAGCTGGGTTACCACTTAGCCATAACTCTTTTTAAATTCTTTCCTGAATTCTTTTCCGACATTTAGAAGTGTTTTGAATTTGACACAACATTGTAAAATGACTATAACTCAATAAAAAAAATGTTAAAAAAAAAAGAAATGTTTTGAACCTTACGTATTCGGTCTTGAGGGCTCAAAACTGATGAGAGCAGAGTGTGTCTGGCAGATCTGCTCCTGCAGGTCTCCCCCTGGAGAGCTGGCTTGGGGAGGGGTCCTCCCACCCCAAACACTGGACACGTGCCCCGGAATCGCAAGGCTGCCAAAGGGCTCCTTGTGCTCTGGCAACACCGCTCACTTCAAGACCAAAACACCACCAGGTCATCAATCTGACCAAGTCAAACTATGTATCACAATTTGCAAGGAGAAGAGATAATTCCGAACCATGAAATTCACTGAAGTAATTTCGGCTCAAATGCCATGTCAAATGACAAGCCTTGTTCTTTTCCACCAGGAAAGAAGAAGGTAACTATAGCACACGCTATTAAAATTGGAACTGAGTACAAGAGTAATCCTCTATTCATGACACTGATGAAAGATTTACTCTTTCATACCGTATTTGTTTGCTATCAACTATGTGTTGTCTCAGGTTTGTCTTCTCAGTCTCGGCGTTACTGGCATTTTTGGACACTACTGCTTTGCTGTAGGGACTGTCCTGTGCACTGTGGGATGCTTGGCAACATCCCTGGCCCTTACCCGTCAGAAGTCAGTAGCACACCCCTCTCCTTTGTGACAACTGAAAATGTGTGTCCTGGGTGGCAAGTGAAAAAGGCATTTCAAGGACTGAGTGATCAAATGGGTCCAAGGGTGCTGAGAGGTTGAGGAACATGTGAAAGGAGGCTGACAGTCACATCTGCCAAAGTTAAGGGCAAACTTGAAAGAATGGCAGCAGAGCAGCAGTGGGTTAATTGATCCTTGTTACAAACTCTGCTACCATCCTACCTGAGCGTGGGGGAGGGAGTGCTGGGAGTCTAGGAGACAGGAGAACCCCACCGCCCCTGACAGAGAGTGGGAAAGGAAGTGGACGGAGGAAATGTGGCAGAGCTGTGGGCAAGCCTAAGGTCCAGAATGCTGAATTTGGGGTGACCAATTCAGAATGCGTCCAATTGGCAAGAGAGCATTTTGTCCACTCTGCCCTCTTCTACTGTTGAGGCAGGCGGAGAGTTGGATTTAACCAGGTCTGGGGTTTTGTCAGGTGGCCACATGGGAGGGACGGGAAGACAGAGGCTGACTGTTAACAAGCAGTTACTGGAATGGACCGAGGACTCCCAAAGATCACAGAATCCAAATCAAATTAACCTCTCACAAACTAAATATATTCAAGTGTACATTCAAGACTGACTATAGTAAGTATCAAAACAGAATAATTTTTAAAATGGGGAAAATACAAGAATATTCTCAAGACCTACTTCCTGGATCAAAGGTGAACGCTTAGGGTAGGGTCTACCTACGGCACAAATCATCTCATTCTTCTGACAGCCATGCAGGTATCAGGTCTAGATTTGCAGGAAACAACGTGCTTTGCAGGAAGTTTTTCTTTAAGTAAAACAAGTATTTTATTTCTAATTATATTAGATTAAGACAGGCCCTGCCAAGAAATTAAGCTATCCCTTAGACGGGTCAACAGAGGACCTACAGTACGTGAAGCAGGGGCCTAGCCCAGAGCAAATTCCTCAAATAACCATGAGAATATCTTGCTGGTTCTTCCTTATTTCAAAACACAGCATCTAATTCCAGTACCTGCCATCAAGCTACCGGTCTTTAAGTGGTAGCTGCGATTATTACCCGTAATTACTACCCAAAGACCATAAGCCTTGCCTGTCTGCAGGGAACTCAGAGACTCGCAGCAGAGACAGAAAATTTCGCAGACAGCCTCACGGCACACAGGAGGTGCACACTGTACGATGGTATGTTCAAGGCACTGCGGGAGCCTCAGAAGGGATGCTCGGCTGGGGGAGGGTATAGCTCAGGTGACAGAGCACATGCCTAGCATGCACAAGGTCCTGGGTTCAACCCCCAGCACCTCCTCCAAGAACAAATAAATAAATAAACCTAATTACCTCCCCCACAAAAAATAAATAAATAAATAAAATTTAAAAAAAGAAGAAGAAGAAGGGAGCCCAGCCCAGCTAGATGTGGTGGCAGGAGGTGTGCAGAGGGAGGAAGGTTTGGTGTTCGTGAACTGAGCGCCTGCAGGAAGACAAGTCAGCCTTGGCCACGTGAGTAAGTGTGCGTCCCCAGCAGAGCGAGCATGGACCACGGAGGAGACGATGCGGAGGCACGTACCTGACTGCCAAGCCTCTCTGCGAGGGAGTCAGTTCCTCATCCTTCCGAAACATCCCTGAGAAATAAAAATAGATAATTTATCAATTATGATTTCTCCCAAGAAAAAAAAGGTATTTCCTCCCATTCGCTCTCATCACTTCCCTCATTTGAAATTCATGCTGTAATCACTATTTTGGCGTAACTAGCCCCCTTCGTTCTCCTTGCAACACAGGCCCAATCGTGCGAGAGGACCATCTGCACGCAAGCCAGCGCGTCTGTCCCTGTGTAAGATAAATAACACACATCAGGGAACTAACTGGACTCCTTTCTAAAGGAAATTATTACTATGTCAAAAAATTCCCCAGTGCTAGCGTATTTAATAGTAAACATGATGACTTTTCAGAAGGAGACACCGAAGTGTTTCTATAATTGGATGGTTCCAATGACTAACCTCAGCGGTACGGACTAGCAGCCCGGAATAAAGCAGGGAAGGATCTCCTCACTCCTACGCGACTCTAGTGAATGGAACTGGACTTAATATACCATCTTCGTCCACTTCATCACCTCCCCCAAACAGGAGAGTATTACTTACGATTACACACCAACTTGCTAGAGCTTAAATCCGATTTAAGGACCCAGGAGAGGTCTAAGGTAAGAGGCAACAGACTTCAAAAATACATGTAGGTCCCCCCAGGCAGATGGCACAGGATGGGCGACGGACATAGGGAGGCTGGAAAACCATCCGGGCTACAGATAAATGACTGTCCTGAAGGGGACGCTCCTGTAACTCTGGAGACCCAGAGTCCTGACTGCTGGCATTTGCTGTGGCACGGTGTCCGTTCAGAGGGTACAGAATACGAATATATAAATATTTACACTAAAAATATATGTAAGTGTGTGTGTGCATGTGTGTGTATAAGGGAGGTGGGGCAGGGGAAACCATTCACATCTGAGTAAGTGTGTAACACAGAGGAGAAGCAGGATCAATAAAACCTGGTTTAGACCAAATGTCTGTTTCCTTTATATTTTAAATTGTCACTAATGTGGGTCATATGTCTGAACTGCACTATTTTACTTTGTTTTTGTCACTGGACCGAATGCAAAATTAAGAATAAACGGTGAAGGAGGATGAGTACACTTTAATAACCTTAAGCAGAGTTAAATATTTTCCCATATCTTACCTCCACCTCTCTCTTTCCTCTAGTAGAGAGCAAAAATTATGGTTATACCTCAAATACAATCAGATAAGATTGTTTGAATACAACTTTTCCAGTGATGAAAAATTAATTTCCAAATTCTTACCATCATGAATTTCACAAGCCAAACTAGTGATCTTCTGGGTAATTATCATCATTGGGCTGTGACAAAATAAAAAAATAAGTATTTCAAAAGAAGACATTTAAAATGATACAACATATGAAAGTTTATTCTGTGTATATGTACAAAATCCTGAAATTTTTTAACATTAAAAAAAAGACCCCCAGGTATTTCAAAGAGGTCACTCAGGAGCTGCCGTGTTTGGGAGAGGTTTAGGAGCTGGGAAACGGCGCCCCGCCCCTTACTTTAAAAAGCAGAAAGGCAGGAAGGAAGGAGGGGAGGAGGAAGGAAGGGAAGACAAGGCTCATCCTCCAGAAGAAGCCCCGCGTGAGCAGGGATGCAGCCCCGCCTCCTCCCTTCACGTTCTGGGACCTGAGGCCAGGGCTGAGGACCACACCGGCACCGGATGCCCGGCTACCGACTCTGACTCCGGATTTTTCAATAAACTGTGCTGGCTTTTGCCTCAAGGCTGAATTTAAAGATGGAAAGTAAGTTGCCAGGGAAAATAGGAATAGGTAGAAAATGAAGAGTCCGGTGGGGAAACGTGGAGCAAAACAGAAAGAGGGAAATGAGGAAAAAGGGGGAGGAGGAAGTCAGGATCCCCACTCCAGGCAGCAGGCCGGGGGCAGGGGGTGGGGGGTGCTGTTAAAACGCCCTAGAGCAGCACCTACCGCCACAAACCACGCACACGCCACAGGAAGAGGACTTAGATCTATGTCACAAGCAAGAACATGGCCATTGTTCTTCCGTATTTCATAATCTCTAACTGAATGGATAACTTGGAAAGGAAAAAAAATCCACACAAGAAAACTACCAGGCTACATTTTCATCCTTTTTGCTAGTTTGCAGACATCAGCATTAGAGTACTAACCCTAAGCTACTTGTTGTATTTGGGGCTCTCAATAAGACAAGGAGTTAGTCGTGCTTTGGCTCAGGCAGGCGGTGAGCTCTCCCTCCTGGGAGCACGCCGGACCCCCCCACCCCCCAGGGAAAGGCTGCAGCAGGAGTGCGGCAGGGGGCTCAGACCCACAGGAAGACCCCACCCCCACTGCTCAGAGCAGGAGACAGCATCCCCATCACCAGCATCTTTCAATGCATAAAGAAAGGAGGTGATTTCTCACCACGCCAGCAATGCCAGTGAGGGTTTATTTGAAGCGTTCAGACCACTGGCTAGGAGATGCCCAGACCCCAGAGCTCACAGCTCCTCCCCCACGTCACAGGCAAGGTCTTGCACAAAGCCCGCCAGGGGGTGGTCTGGTGGTGGTCTTCAACTCAAAGTGCGAAAGGAAGGAGGCTTCCTCCCGGGTTCCCTCAAAGCCAGGCCTTACATTTACACCACTCACTCTCCAGAAATGACTCCTCGGCCAGCCTGACCCCTAGGCTGCTTTCAACACCCAGTTGCCAGTTTAACTCTGCAAGATATTTTTACATGCCTTTGAGGATTGTAAATATGTCTTATAATTTCCATTTCCCTGGGGGAAAAGAATCATTTTTCTCACCCTCCCTAATTCCCTTCATAGTTTAGCTCAAAATGAATTATAATATACCCTTTAGCTCTAAATTTTAGTTCTCACAGCTCCTTAAAACATCACAAAAACAAATGATAAAATAATTATTAAATTTGTTTTATCAACTCAGTGACAAATTAAACCGTTAGGTCTACACACATAAGATGTTACAAAAAGGCAAGATTGTGCTTTTGGAGTTCACGCCCTCACTGTACACACTGGCTACCCGGGACCCCCATGCAAGTTCTCCTCCATCAGGTGTGCGGGACATAGGCTCTCCTGTGAAAGCGAGCTGGGCTGGGGACTGGGTGATGTGAGGCTGTACTGCTGGTACCAAGAATTATGCTCCCTAAAGGAGATGGAAAGATGGCAGGGAGCTCCGGGCTCTCCACACGTGGCTCTCTCCACTTCAACTGCTCTTCCTGAAGCTGTTGTGCAAGATTCAAGTCTCAGCTGAGAAGTCCCTTTGTACGAGGGGTTGGGGACAGCTCCCCCTCAGACAGCCACCTCTGCCCAAATGCAACACACACCCTTCATTTCATCTCGGCTGCTTGTCTTGTTTCCTGCAATGAATTTTTCACATTCATGGGTGTTTCATTTATCAAATTATGGTGATGTTTTAAAATCTGTCTTTCCTTTTTGGAAGGTCCATGAGATAAAGACCTGACAGTCTTTTTCACCACGAATCTCTAGCACCTAGAACAGTGCCTGGCACAAGGTATGTGCTGAATAAGCATTTCTAAAATACCAAATAAACTGAATCTTCTGAGCGTCCAGTCAAGATCTAGTACTGTAGGTTGACTATACTCCCCCTGACCTGTCCGTTCTCATCTGTGCTTGAAAACATCTACCACACTGCTCTGCAGTTACTTATTTTTCTGTCACCACAAAAACCATGAACTCACTGCCTGATTTATCTCTGCACCTTCACTACCTGACGTACAGTCAGGCTCAAAGTATTAACTGGTTTGCAAAAGAGTCTCACATCACTTTACTGACGATCCTTGATGCTGAACATTTCGTTTTAAAGGGGTGGCTGTCTCCTAGCCTTTGGTCCAGCCTGTCTCAGGTGCGGTCAGGGGTGGCTAACATGAGAGTAAAATGACAGAAGACGAAATTAGTGCTGAGGGACCGTGAAGGAGGATCTTGTAAAGAAAAGTAAAGAAGCACTACGGGGAAAGTTCAGTAAGGGATGAAGGGAGGAATGAGAGCTCAGAGAGTACAGCCGAGGGAAAACGGACAGGTGAGTCCATCACAGGCACATGTGCGCATGGGCGGGAGACAGACCAGAGTGACGCGGGGGGAGGACCAGCCTCACCCACTGCACAGAACCCAGCGCGCGGGGAAAACTCTTCTAAATGAGGACAATCCCGCGGTTTACAAAGAGATAAACCGGAGTGAGTTTTCTTAACAGTGCAATTTTGTTCATAAATACCTGTCTGGTGACAATTAGAGTGACTTGCACAATTTTCACTTACACCTCTGCTGACACTTTAACGACCTGTTTGCTTTGCATCTAGCGGAGCCTCCAACATCTAATCGCTTCCCGGGTCCTAGGAAGTCTGCGATAACTTGACTTGAATCAGAAAGACTCCTGTTTCCCTGAGGGAGGCTATGCCATGCAGGAGGGGGAGAAGCCTTCGGCCTCAGCCCCTCCAGCAAGTGAGGTCAGGGCCTGGGTGGAGCCACTGGACCGTCCACGTGATGACATTGTTAGATTAAGGTGGAAGCACAGGAATTTTCTCCCGCTGACACTCTGCTAGGAACGTGGAAAGATACAGAGTCTAACTGTTCAAAATAAGTACTTTAACTGATGAAACAGTTTCAAGTAATATCAAAAAAATTATTCATCTGATGTAAAGTACCAAAACACTCTAGACTTCTTATGATTTTTTAAAAAAAGGATACAAATTAACTTTGGTTTTTTTTTTTTAACTGAAACATTGACATGCATTTTTTTTCTCTACAAAGAACGAGAATCACAGGATTTAGTTCTATCACACAGTAAAACCCAACCTGTAGTAAAACATTAACTGACAGTGAATGCTAAAAAAGAACAATCACTTTCTGGGTTGTTCCATTATCTCCAGGAGACTGCTAAACTCTAAAGATACCTGTAAAGTAATGCTAAACTACATCTAAGAACCTACTAGGTACAAGGTCAATTTGTCACCTAGGGACAAGTGAACAGACGACAGAGGCAAACTGCTAATTGTCCACTCTCAGCCATCTCTAAGTACACAGGTGCTCACTCCTGCACACACAGCAGAACCCGCTGACGCAGATGACCACCACGCACCTGACGCCAAAGGAATATGCAGTGAGAGACAAGGGAAAAGGCCGCTGGCTTCCGGGCCATTCATTCACTCATTCCCTTTACTCCCTCGCTCGGAAGACAAGTATTTAATGAGCACCTACAATGCCCCCGGTGCTGGGGATACGCCCTGAACACGAGAGCGTTCCCGCTGTCATGGAATTGAGGCTGTTCTGGAGAGAGAGGATAATGAACGAACTAACAGGTAAGTGTATCACCGCCAGACATTGCCAGGTGCTGAGCAGAACAAAGCAGGGCGGGGAGAGGGAGGGACGGGATGGGCGAGTGTGAGTCAGGGAGCAGCCCTGTGGAGGTCTGAGGTAAGAACGTTCCAGGAGAAAGAAAAGCAAGTTCATCAGCCTGGAGCGGGAAGACTGGGGAGGAGGCTGGTGTGACTGAAGCAGCTGAGTGAGGATGGGAACGTGCTGCAGACACACAGCAGCAGGGGTGGACCTGGGAGGCCTCGGCAGGGCACCGTGAGCACGCTGGCTTCCACCTGAGAGAGACTGGGAACGACCGGAGGGTGACAGGCAGAGAGCTAACTTGGTTTTGAATGGATGTATTTGGGCTCTGGGTAGAAAAGACTGGGGGGTCCCAGGGTGAGGCTAAGAGGTGGAAGGGGATGGGGGCTCAGTTGGGGGTGACAGCACAGGAGGTCTGAGGTGGACGCCAGGCATCTTCTGGTGGTAAAGACGGCAGGATGCGATGATGATCCGATGATGAATTGGATACAGGGCTTGAGGCCTGAGCCCACCAAGGTTTCTGACCAGAGCAACTAATAGAAGGACGGAGCTGGCTGAGAAGGAAGGCAGGAGGAGCAGGGATTCAGTGTCAGGCAAGTCCAGTGCGAAACGCCTATGAGACAACAGGGCAGAAACGTGGGGAACAGACAGCTGGACATGTGAGTCAGGAAACAACTCAAATCCAGACTCACCACGTATCAGTGTAGAAGACTGGGGAGCTGTTTAACGTACCCCCAAGTTATTATTTACAGTAAGGGGAAAATAAAATCACTGTGTGGATTAAATAAAACAGCAATATGACAGATACTGTAAGCAGTAGCTGAGACACAGCAGATGTTTGATAAAACCTTCATTGAATAAAAACTAGAGAAGGGGGAGGGTGTAGCTCAGTGGTAGAGCACGTGTTTAGCATGCACAAAGTCCTGGGTTCGATCCCCAGTACCTCCGTTAAAATAAATAAGTAAATACATAAATAAAACTAATTGCCCCCCCAAAATAAAATAAAATAAAATAAATGTAAAAATAAATAAGTAAATACTAGAACTAAGAGAGAGAATGCATACTGGTGGTTACCAGGGGCTGGGAGGAGGTGCCAACAGAGGGAAAGCGTTTAATGTGTAAGAGGTTTGATTTTGGGAGATGGAAATGTTTTGGAACTAGATAGAAGTGGTGTTTGCACAACATCGGGAAGGTACTGAATGCCACTGAATTTTTCATTTTAAAATGGTTAATTTCTAGATTGTGAATTTCACCTCAGTAAGTTATTTAAAGAAAGAATGAAATGCCAAAAAATAAAAATAAAATAAATAAATGCTGGAACTGCTACCGAGCACAAGGCACTGGAGGGGCACAACAATTCACTGTAAAGTGCTGTCTCTGAAGGAGCTTTCTCACTAAGACGGGGGCTAGACAGGCATGCAAATAACTATATAAAAATGTTACTAGGAGCCAGATGAGATGTTTGAAGAAACGTGTAGAGAAATGAGAGAGAACTTCACACTAAGAAAACTGAGGGGAAAAACACCTCCAGCAGGAGTCTTTGCACCTGGGCCTTCAGGAGCGGGGAGGTGTGGACACGCAGGTCAGGTTGGGAGAGGGGCTCTGGGCAGGCAGCACCGGACGGGCCAAAGCATGAAGACAAGGAAGCAGTTACGTGCAGCTGCAGCATCAGACGAGACGGGCTGAGCGCCCAGGCGGGTTATCAGCTTTTTAGAGTCTTAGGACAACCTGCAGATTTCTGATACATATCACTATACCACGTTGCCTTGTGGACAAATCAAATCGGGGGAAAGGCTCAGGTAAGGAGGGGGACAGACGAATCAGACCACGTAACAGACCCACACCAGTCTCCTCTGGGTAACCTGAACTACGTTAGCAGCAGCTAGGTGGAATGTTTCCCCAACCAAATGTAGGTCAAGGTGTCGGGAGCCGCTCCTGCAGGATGAAACACGATAGACGGAACACTGCCCTTTACGGGCTGAATAATTTACATCAGCCCCGCTGACAGCACAGCCAGCCAGAGGGTGATAAGGAGCAGCAGGGGGCCTTCCAGGACTGGGCTCAGGGGCACACGGAGAAGGGGTGAGGCTTTCCACACGGCGGGGGAGGGGGAACCAGACAGTCGCACCCGAAGCTTTCAGACCAAATGGTCTCTCCCTTCTTCTGCTGGACAGGACCATCACCTACCAAAGTTCTTAGCACCGAGCAAAACACACAGCACTCGCTCAATACACCTTAGCTCAGTGAACACACAGGGGTAACCAGTAATAAAATACTTACTGAGCACCTGATCACTATCTGGTTAGCTCTACATATGTCCTTTTTTTTTCCTTCTAATAAAATTTTATTTTTTTATTTTTAAAATTTTATTTTTTATCTTTTTTGGGGGGGATAATTAGGTTTACTTACTTGTTTCTAGAGGTGGTGCTGGGACCCTGAGCCCAGGACCCCATGCACGCTAAGCATGCACTCTGCCGCCTGAGCGGTACCCTCCCCTACAATATATTCTTGATTGGAATGGAAAACATGGTCACATTTATCTTTTGGGGGGGATGTATTAACCAACCTTCAGCTCCACAAAAATCAACATATTCCAGTCAGAACTCATGGACTTCCTGCCCCCCAAAATCTGCTTCTGCTTCCATCTACAAGGAGGCAAGCACGTGCCCTTCTTCTTCTGTCTCAATACCATTTATGGGATAATTGAGAGAGGCTCTCCCCACTGACCTGCAGTCCCAGCATTTTCATTCTGTACATGGACCTCCCATCTCCTGTCTGCCCCGCGGGCCTGCTTCTCTCCCTCGTCTTCTCCCGTGTCCGCCCTACGCATTTGGCCGACGGCTGCTGCACAGACGGCGGCAGGTTTTTACACCGCACGTGCTACTTGGACGCATTCTTCTAGAGGAGCTTTTCAATCAATTCGTCTAATTTCTCTCAAAACCCCAATGTGAACTGCATTACACCTACTTAATCCGAGAAAAGCACCATCTTTCCAACACTGAATGTCACCTTCAGAATAAACAAGGTGTTTCTCCAGTAAGTCTTCTTTAACTGCCGATAGTAAAGTTTAATGGTTTTTTGCACAGAGGCCCCTGCATTTCTTTTCACAGGTGTTCCTAGATATTTCATAGTTTTTATTGTTTTTGAAACTAGGGTCCTTTTTCTATTATATTTCCTAACTGGTTATGGCTGATATAAAAGGAAGGTACTGAACTGTTTTATACTCTCTTGAACCTGTCTTCTGAGCCCCACACGAAAGTTAACAATCTAGCTTTTCAACCTTTCTGCAAACTGGAGCTTCTATTAAGAGGCAGGTCCGTTTTTATCTAATCAATATTTTAAATGCACCCTGAATCAACCAACCAACCAATCTACCTACCTACCTCTCTACCTACCTACCTCCCTACAGACACACACAGGCACACACACAGCATCAGTGTTCCACACCTCGTGCAGGTAACATTGCCCTACACAAAAGAGCGCCCCTGTGATCCCTCAGCAAGAGCCTGGCTTCCCTTCCTGTGCTTCTAACTTCAGGGCAACGGGACAGCCGAGCATAAAGGACGGGTCACTCTGTTCACTTCCATTCTCCTCAGACAGCCAGCACTTTGGACAGCTATTACATTCACTCTAATTAGGATCAAGTCAGGGTATTTTCTGTTCATGTGTTGTAAGACACTCAAGGCTTCTAAATGCTCTTGTCTCCTGCATCCATTGAAAAAAAAGAAAAGAAAAAGAGTCTTTTAATTTTAACCTCACTCTGCCAGGACGGTCTCCTGGACCTCATCTGTCTCTGTCTAATCTTTATCTGTTCAAATGTTTTCTCTATAATAGATAAAAATTACACATTGAAATTGAGAGTTTTATATTAGGTTGTCCACCTTTAAAATGCTATGTTGGTTTTTTTCAACATACTTAAATATTTTAAATTGTATTTAAATAAAAATTTTAATTTCAGCAGAATACTTAAAGCCATGTCACATAAAACTTTTTAACATGCATTTTGCTTTTACTGTAAACTAGCCTCTAAATTGTGGGGTCATGCAACAAGTCTTTTCCAACAGAACGGGAGAAAAAGTGCAGGCATGCTCTCTCCTTGCTCACACGCGACACCAGACACACCCCTCCATCAACTTAAGAGGATTCCAGAGACCCTAAAGGAGGGGGGACCACAAGAAAGAAGACGGCTGGTTCCCTACATGATTGTGGGGAGCAGAGGCCCCCTCCTCAGTGGTCTGTGCTGTGAGTGAGAAATAAACTTTGATTAAAAATTTCAGTGGAAATTATGTTGCTGTTTTGATAGGAGTCAGCCTATCCAGAGAGTGACAAGAGTTTAGAACAGCAGATCAGGGAAATAAAAAAGGACTAAGATTAAAATGGAGGGGTTAGGAGGACCCAGCAAACACGGGGTCTCACAAATTTGTACTTGGACCAGTCCATATTAATGAATTCAACTCAGCTATGTTAAATTACTTACTAAACCTGGAGGCTTAAAAATATAAGCTGTCAGTCTCTACTTTCATTATCCTAGGATGCCAACATGTGACCTGGGTTACCTCTTCAAGTTCACCAAGATTCTCATGGTGGCCCAATATAATTACTGATTCTGCTCATTAGCTCTTTTCTTCAAGAGTTCCAGTTATTTATAAGCTAGATCACCAGCATCTACTCTCCTTTTCTGAATTCTAAGTGTATTTCTCAATTCTATTCAATATGTTAATTTGACTAACTAGTTATTTTAGTACATTTAATCAATTTTGCTTTGCCTTGGTTTTGTTTGTTCTTTTGGATGCAGTCTCCTTTCATCCAAACCTATTTTTAAAAATCTGTTTAATAGAAGTAAAAATCCACTTTAGCCTCATTAAGTAGAAGAAGATATTTTATCTTCTTAAATTCTCTTGTTTCATAACAGTGATTTTTCTCTAAGCTCATACAGCTTTGGTCCTTTTCTACTGTTGAACACTTTTTATTTTCACAGATGTCATGATTTGTTTTGTTTCATTTTTCCCACTTACTTATCCTTAAACTGCATTTACTGGTAATTATTTATACATCCAGATGACCCAAGACTGACTCTAAAGCAGGTCTTCTGCATCTTGTTCAATAGAGAAAGCTGTCGGCTTGACATAAAGACTACAGAGGTTTATCTTCAACTTCCTCACCTGGTACCCAGGTGTCAGCAGGTGTCTCTTTATAAAGATGGTGAGCAAGTTCATTCATAAGGATATGGACTGAATTTATCTCATAACAGACAATCAGGAAAAAGAGCCACCCAGTACCACGGAGGGACTAAAGCTCCTTTGAAGGAATAAGTGCCGGAAGCTATTTCCACCAGTCAGCAGAACACTGAATATAAGAATGTAAAACATTCCATGGAAGGGAAATGTACAGAAATAAATTACATGCTCAAGTGCCCTCTCCAGGAAATCCAGACGGAAAAGCTAGTCCAAGGATCTTTGGTCCAAAGAAAGTCCCACAGCGGGTGAAAAAGCAAGAACAAGCAATCAGATGTCACATAGAAGCTGGTGAAATGACCGTACGAAAGGGACTCCAAGGAAGAGAGGAGAGAAGGAAGGAGGGAAGAGGGAAGGAGGGAGGGAAGGAGGGAAGGAAGGAAGGAAGGAAGGGAGGGAGGGAGGGAGGAAGGAAGGAAGGAAGGAAGGGTAACAAGGATGCAGGCTCAAAGGGGCTGACTTTCAAAAGTTACAAGTGACTGCGGAAATTTCTATCAGAATTGGAAAATGGTTTCAGTATCATAATGTCATATTAACAAATTTAATTGCCATATATTTAGACATTTTATATACAACAATTTTAAAAACCAGGTTATTTCTGTGAATTACATAAAAGACCACTTTTTTCAAGGAAAAAATGCTAAATTCATAAAAGAATTTTCAACTAAGAGAGTTTTTCTCTTGAACTACTAAATGCAACTAATTTTTGTCCTTTAACCAACATATTAGGAGAGATAAACAGGCTACTGAATCAAAGTTTTCATCTTACCCTGAAAAATCAGCAGAATATTGTCCATAATCAAAGATATAGACTCTAGAAATTTGGCATACTGTGAGGTATCCCAAAGCAAAGACAAAACAATATCTGGAAAACAAAAACAAGCTAGATTAGTGAAATAAAAAGATTCATTTTATTAAAGAATACATTTTAAACTAATTTATTAACTAGACGGTATGGTTCAAAAATTAAACATTACTAGATCTACTCCACAAATAGCTTTCTTCAATAAATTATAAAAACTTCACTAGTGTCTGCTACAGTTAACTTGAATTTTATACCATCTCAATGGTAAATGCATTTAATTCCTACCTTTATTCATTTTTTCTTTCCATAAGGCCTCCATACACCTCATAATATATCTGAAGTCACGCTCACAGCATAAAACTGAATACAGTGAGTATTTGTGTCTGTTCTATTTATTCCTCCTTCTCTCTAAAAAACAAAATCTAGCCAGAAAATATTTGGCTAAAATATACATTAAGCAAGTTCTTAATAGGGATTTTTAAAACTTGTCCTCAATCACCTTAAATCATAAACACTTAGTGCGGATCAAGTGGTATTTATTCACATTTTATAATCATAAACACTTAGTAATTTTCAATCTTAAGATGCATGGGAGAGAGTTGTAATAATTAAAAATATAGTATGGGGAAGAAGAGAATTTACGTATCAATAGAAGAGAATAGAAATACAGAAACAGAAGCTAGAATATACAACACTGCATAAGATGGAGGCTGCAATGCAAATTAGCAGGATTGGATGAATTCTCAACAAATTTGGGTGGGGAAAGGGAGCCATCCCTTCATGTAAACAATTCTATATGGATTAAAGAATTATATATACAATATGAAACGAAAACGAGTGGGCTGTGGATAAATATTCGAGTGTTCTCAAATTGGGGGAGGACTTTCTAAACATATATAATATAGAAGAAATCAACAGAAAAAAAGCCAATGTAATTTGGCTAAGTTAAAATCTTAAACTTCTCATGTAGATAATTCAGGTGGCTCTATAAAAAGGTTCTTTCAAACTTTGGATAATCTAAATAGGTAATTCAGATCTAATGGAATTATTCCTGAGCAAAGAAAAAGGGAGGAAAGCTTCCTAATTCAAACGATTTACAGAGCTAGCTCGTTCCTGACAGCTACAGCTGATAGAATCACACACATGCATGTGCACACACAGCGCCGACAAAGCAAACGTCACGTAATTTCTAAAAGTCACATCGCAGATTGCATTTTCCAAAGACAACTGCAACAACGTCCTTCCATTCACATGTTCCTCTACAACCTTACCTTCTGTTCCCTCATCAAGAGGAAAAGTGTTTCTCTATCCACTTTGAATCTGGGTTGGCCCTCTAACTTAGCACTGACCAGTAGATGATGGCAGAAGGAACACTTCGCTAGTCCTGGCGGAGTCCACAATTAGCCTGGGGGTTTCCACTTCTACCTTTTGAAGCTGGTGGTCAGGAAAGCAGTGTGACTGTCCCAAGACCATCACGCGTAGAGTTTCTGGAGGATGAACGTGTCAGAGAGAGGGGCACCAGGGAGAGCTAAGTCTTCAGATGTGTTATGGGAAGAAGCTGACGTCAGATGAAAAAGAGGTATCAATCCATCTGAACCCTTCCTGAATTCCTGACCCACAGAATCATAAGCAAGATAATATACCAGTTTCTTTTAAACCACTGTGTTTTGATGGAGGGACATAATCAGAACAGAAACTAGTAAGTGAAAACAGGATGCTACCTTGGGAAAAAGCTAAAACACACTCACTGGCTTTAGGATGAGTAGCAGGTGGCAGCAGGAAAGGTGTCGAGGAGATTGCCAGCAAAGACCTGGAGGGCAGTGAGGAAACAATACAGGAAACGGAGAAAGGGCAACTCAGACTGTACAGCAGCAGAACCTGAGAACTGCTGCCTGTTGAAATAGGGAACGTAAGAAACATACCCCATAAAAGCGCCAACAGGTTTCTCTGAGATGCATACAACAAGGTATGGGTAAAGAGAGATAAACTAAAAAGGAGAAGTGTTCAGGGTTTGAGCAGAATTCAGAAAAAAATAGAAAGGACCCAGGATAGTCTTTCTGGTCAACAAAACATCCCTATAGCAATTAGGGTAAAGATGAAGTCAAGGGTACTCTTTGATGACACTTCAGAAAGATTTAAGGCCACATCTTCATAGGTCCTCAGATTTTAAAAAAAAGAGCTTCTAAGAATCTTAAGGGTATAGACCTCTTAGACTCTCTGCTAGACAAGAACATTGTTAAGAACCTTAACGATGCTGTCCCACAGCTCTTTCTGACCAAAATAAAAAAGAGACTGTCTAAAAAAGATCTGTGAGTGCAGCTTCTGTCTAATGCAGGAGATTGCAATTAGAAAGATAGGAAGCCCATATCATTTTTAAGGGAGTTATATGAGATCGAACTCAAAATGAAAATAGATCTTGAGGTCCTCCATTACCTACTGTTAGGTAGCAAGCTAAGAAAACCATTTCACTGCAAAATCTGGTTATTGCTTATGAAAAAGGAAGGAAAGCTCAGGGTATGAAGTCAAGAGCCCAATGGGTGAAGCCAAGAGCCACAGAGAACCATTTGTAGGGATTAGATCTGGGCCCTAATCACGGAGGTGATAACAGGAGTCTGTCCGGATTTCACAATTGCTATGGACCAGGGACTGCTAAGTGACCTGCATTCCTCTTTTATTTGAAAAGAAAGGTCTATCACAGTTATCCTATCACTGTTCACCACTGTATACTGGGTACACCAGGGGCCCTGAACTTGACTCTAGTTTACTGGTCCTCCCATGGAGAACTGCACTTTAAGAACCACACCCAAGAAGCCTCACCCACACTAGATGTGACTTAGATGACAGGATAGAGATCTTGAGCTTGATGCCATGAGATGAGACGCTGGGGATCTGGGGAGGGGAGTGTATTTTTTCTGTGGGATGAATGAGTGTGAATTGTGAGGCCAGAGGACAGACTGTCTTCTGAGACTGCTGCCCCCAGGTGCAACCCTCCCTGTTGCACATGTAGCTTGTACATCAAGAGCTGGAATATAATTCTTCTCACCTTGAATCTGGGTGAGATTTAATAATTTGGTTTATCAACAGAATACAATGGAAATGACTTCCTGAAACTTTAAGGCTGGGTCATAGGAAGTCTTGCTGCTTCCTCCTGGGTTTCTTGGAACGTGTGTACTTAGCAAACTCTCTCTGAGCCCAGCCACCACATGTGAGCAGCCTGAGCCCACGTGGAGAGGCAACGTGTCGGTGCTCCAGTCAATAATCCCCACTGATCTCCCAGACAACAGCCAGTATCAACGGCCAGCCTTAGAAGGAGCCCTCTTGGATGTCAAGCAGTCATGCTTTCAAATAACTGCAGTTCCAGCCAATATTTAGTAACAACTGCATGAGACCCCAAGCAAACACTGTCCAGCTGACTCTACTCAACACATAGAACCATGAAAAACAATAATAAAGTGTTGTTAAACCACTAAATTTGGGGTGGTTTGTCATGCTGCAATAAATAACTGAAATAATTCCTTAGTAAGACTTTAGTACACTAAAACTAATTGTAATTTAAAATGAGACACCTCAACCAAACAGGGGTTATCTGATAAATGCAAAAATTATTCAGTATAGGAAGACTAGTTAACATGTGTCATCAAAGTGATGACTCAAAGGGAGAAAATAGTTAGATACATTAAAAAGCATCTAATAAAATTCAATAATGTTTTCACCAAACAAATAGAACTCTTAGTAAACTAAAGGCAAAGGATGTTTTATGAACGTTAAAAAGAGCTATCAAAACAGCCAGTACTTTGTCAGCCTGCAACACTAGTACTTCGTGGGAGCAAGCATATGAAAGCGTTTGAGGCAGGAAAGGGAGGTGTGCGTGTTAGCACGGACTGCCTTACTTTTAGACTTCTTTTGAAAATTCAAGTAACATTAAAGTCCACTCTCCCTACATTAATCTCTAAATTTAACACCATAATCCCAATCAAAATCCCAACGATACTTTTGGTGGAACCTGGTTTGTTGATTTTCAAGGTCTTCTGTAAAACTTCACAAACCTATGCTGAGGAACCTGCCTAACCCGACCTGGTCAAAGCCTATGTCGCCATAATTGATAAGGCAGCGCTGACTCAGAAACAGACCAAAAGATTAATCAAAAAGAGAAGAAAGTCCAAAAAAAGACTCCCTGTACAACTGAAAGTTTTGTTTATTATAAAGCTTACATATAAAGGTAGTGGGAAAAGGGTGAATGAGGTGAATGAAGTTTAAAAAGTTAGCTCTCCTTTCAGAAATAAAAATCATTTTCCAGTTCACACTACACACACGCACACAAATCCGGTCAGGTTATGAAAAGACCTAAATGTAAAAAATGAGGCAATAAAAAGTCTAGAATAAAATACAAAAGAACATCGTCAAAATCCTGCAACTGGAGAAACCTTCGTAAGTGTGACAAAAATGATAATTGCCATGAAGTGTGACAGTATTTATCATATGGAAATTATTGGAAATTTCCATATGGCAAATAACATAAAATTAAATAAGTAACAGAAATTATTTACTCCATATAGGTTAATATAGATAACAAAGAAATTCTACAAATCAGCAAGAAAAGAATGAAAAATTCAAGTGAAAAAATGGATGAGAATGTGAATGAGCAAATTACAGAATACAAAAATTCTAACGGCCAGACCATTTAGAAAAATAAATTAGATTCAAGATAAAGGACTGATCAGGAAATAGTAATAATAATCCAGAAATGCATATTAGAATGATAATATTTGATTTATCAAATACAATTAGCAAAAGTTTAAAAGTAGACAATATCCAGTTTGGGTGGGGGAAACTGGCATTCTCAAACACAGTTGGTAGGAACGAAATTTTAAACCTCTTTTTTGGTGGGTGATTCTGCAGTAGACATCAGAATTTGTACATACTCTCCAAACTGCCGATTTCACTTTAAGAAGTCTATCCTAAAAAACAGAAACACTTATTATATGCACAAGGATACAAAGATATTCACTATAGCACTATACTTAATGACAGAAATGGAAAACCAGCTAAAGGTTTCCAATGATATTAATTAAAATAAATGGAAATCATAAAATAAATAGAATGCCACACCACAGAATTCAGCACCGGTGAATAAAGAGACATGCATATGTATATATAATGAAAATCAGAGTTAAGTGGAAAAAGTAAGCTAAAGAACAGTGTGCTTAAAATGCAATTCCACTTCACAGACAAATCGCTATGCCTGTACCCAAACGTGTGTGTATATGTAAACATATACAGATGCGTCATGGAAAAGTTCTGGAACAAAACTGCAGTAGACACTCTTGGCTGACTCACTCCATAGGCATTTCCATCTCCGGTCACCCTTGCTCTCCTTTCCACAGAGGCCAAAGGCTAACTATCCCATTTCCCAGCCTCCCTTGCAGTTCGAGGTGCTAAGACACAGAGGTGCCCGTGAGAGGTACCAGCAGTCTGCTGAGGCTGCTGGGAGGGACAGACTGTGTCGTCCACTGCGGTGACCATCTGCAAGAGTGTTCCAGATCTGATGCATACCAGCTCATGAGAGTTGTTACATTTTTCAGCAATTTCTGTAAACTGGTTGTTAAACTCAGCCATTACTAAAAACTAAATGATATAAATGCAAAATTAAATAAATTATATTACATAGGTAGTAAATGTTCAAAACTCATCGCTTCCCAATTACTTCTTTTTTAAAATTTTTTTCAGGGGGAGGTAATTAGGTTTATTTATTTATTTTTTAATAATTTTTTTAAATGGAGGTACTGAGGATTGATCCCAGGACCTCATGCATGCTAGACATGCACTCCACCACTGAGCTATATCCCCAGACCCCCAACTACTTTTTGACTTTTGCTATTGGCTGTGCTCTCGAGGTGGCTGACAGCTCCTGGGCCTGTGTGGTAGCAGTGGTACATGACAGAGAGTGAATGAGCATCTCTTCCCGATTCCACACTCAGAGGTGCCAAGTTAGTAGCTTAAAATCCACCATGGTGAAAGTATTTACAACTTGAAAATTGGCAAACATCATAGATTGTTTAGACCAGGGATCATCAAATCTCGCCCTGCCTGTTTTTATAAATGCAATGTTATCTGACCACACCCGTGCCTGTCTACCTACAGACTGACTGTGGCTGCTCCGGCCTTAGAGCAGCGGGCTGGGGCTGAACAGCTGCGCAGCGCCCGCGGGGCCATCAAAGACTCAAATGTTTACTATCTGGCCCTTTACGGGAAAAGTTTGCTGACTCAAATTAGAAGTAATGAAGGGAATGCAAATAATGCACATTAAACTTTAAAAAGTATGTCATGACTGATGACCCGTAGCGATCACACTGTGAATAGCTAAAAAAAAGAGATCGTATTCTTCCTGTATCCAAAAACCATGATTCAACTCAGCAAAGAAACGGCTCACATTATGGATAAATGAGTGAAGTTCCAACATGTGTCTTTATCGTTTCATTTTCAACTTATTCATTATGTAAATAAAAATAGCAACCGACATTCCTAATGGAACCACATTTGTTTGTCCATGATGTAAGCAACTTCTTTACTGAATTGGACAAACCTTGTAATCTGATTCTGTCAAATCATTGTTGAATTGCAACCATACATTAGATAGAAGAGTCTATCAAAAAAAAAAAAATCAATGAAAGCGCCGTGTGAGAAAGCAGAAGAGGTCAGATGCAGCTGGTGTGGCATAAATTCCTTCTGCCTGGAACATGGACGGCTGCGGCACCAACCATCGTGCATAACGAAGAAGCAAGCTAACAGGCGAAGCGCAGCAGAGCAGAACGAGAGAGAAACCTGCTTCTCTTCTAATGACACTGTTGAGCGGCTACCCTGGCTCTGAAGCACCTAAATCCAGAAAGAATCCCAGGCGGTGGGTTTTTCCCTATTACTTTGTGCAACTGAAGTGCATTCCTAACTGATACCAGAGCGCATCAGATTTTCATTGTTATCTTTCCTTTTGTGTTAGGCTGCAGAAGGGTGATGGGGAAAGCCTCTGGTTTTCCCAGTTTGTACATCAGCAGAGGAAAGCATATATGTAAGCCACTATGTATGTGCACAACGTTACTGTAAGTGTCAGGACAAGGGCATGAATTTCACTGAATGTCTTCAACAGAAAAATACACACACACATAAAATCCAAGCAGACCTGACCTAGATTTAAATAACAGCCCCATCATTTTTTACTATTCCTATCTGTATGATCTTAAGAAAGTTACTTTACGTCCGAACCCTATAAAAAGCAGACACACGGGGATCCTGACCGTTCTAACTCAATCACTGTGGTCTTGTCCTCTCTGCAACTGAGCAATATACGGGTCGACATAAAATGTAGGTCTGGTCAATGAAATATGACACAGGGCTTCTTCCTTCTCAAAGTCTGACACTTGCTACTGTCGTGTGGGTAAGTCCAGCAGCCACCTTCACAGCTTGTAAAAGGAGCTAGCCTACAGACAATGTGCTGAGATGGCGAAGCAGAAAAGCTAAATAAAGCAAAAAATAGAACTTTTCGATGCCCTCATTAAAACTGAGTTGCTGAGTTAACCAAAATGAGCTACCCTGCCTCATGACTTCTTTGAGAGAGAAATCTTTCTGTACTGTTATACCATTATACCACGAGTCAGGATTTCTGCTCTCTGCAGCTTTTAAAAGCATCCTGTTACTAGTATTACTTATAATGAAATTAAATCAGCAACACTCGAAGAGTTCCAGAGAGAACCTTTTCTTATTCACTAAAATATAGATGTTGAAATGTTGAATTGCTCCCTCATTTTAAAAAGAGAAGCCAGATCTAAAATACCCATTCTCTAGATATTAGACATGAAGTGAAAATTGCTCAGGGAAAGACAAGGGCTCGGGGACTATGGGAATTATGAGCTAGAAAAGCTGACAACTGAGAAAGAATTCTTCCTAAATGAGGAAAACAGGCAACATCACCAAAAGGTTCAAAATCCTGATGGGAATAAAGACAAAAACTAATCCATGAGTATCTGTTTTAACGTGCTGAAATCAAATTACACTGTTTATTTTCCAGGCGCTTTAGCTCAGATGGCTTTGGGTACCACCCAAATTCAGGAAAAGGCCTGCGCACCTGAATACTAACTGAACTTTCTCCTTATTTTGCCTTCCCCACTGTGTATACCTTCCAAGACTCTCTTTGCTTATATCTAGTCCTGAAATCAAGTGGCCTGAATCCTCGAACTTTGCTCTTCCCTTTCAAAACATTGTTGACTAATCTGTAGTCTTTGCATTTCTATGTAATTTTCGAAGCAACTTTAAAATTACATAGAACACTGGAAAGCAAAAAATATGTCATCAAATGGAGAAAAAAATTAAGGAGAAAGTAAAGTTAGCATCAGATGTGCAAACCTTGTGCATGGTTAGACACACAGATCGATGAACAGAATAAAGAGTTTAGAAATAAAGCCACAAGTGGATATGGTGAATTGCAATTCAAAACAGAAAAGCTAGTATGTGAACAAACAGTACTGGGACAAACGGATACACATACAGAAAAAACTAATTTCAACTCTAACCTCACAGCACACACAAAAATGAACTCAGAATGGACCAATGACCGAAGCAAAAAAACTAAAACCATAAAACTTCTAGAAAAAAAATTTGTAACCTTAGAGCAGACAAAAACATCTTAGATAAGACACAAAAAGCTCTAAAGTACAAAATTAAAAATCATTAAACTGACTTCATCAAAACTTAAAAGTTCTGTTTGTCAACAGTCACCACAAAGAGGACGAAAAGGCAGGTCTCAGATTGGGAGAAAATGTCCACAATTCATACATCTGACAAAGGACTTAGATCCAGAAAACAGAAAACACGAATTATAGGATAGTAATAAAATTCAGGTCAGAAGATTTGAACAAATGTGTTCCAAAAGAAGACACAGTACTGGTCAAACGCGGAAGAAAAGATGCTTGACATCATAGTCATGAGAAATCCCAACTAAAATCACAGCGAGATACCACTGTTCACGTATTAGAATGACCAACATTGAAAAGGCAGATAAAGCCACGGGTTGATGAGAATGTAGAGCACCTGGCATTCTCACACGTTGCTGTAGGGGTGCAGAACGGTACAACCACTTTGGGAAAGTCTCGTGGTTTCTTATGTGATTAAACATGCTTTCACCTTATGTCCCAGCAATTCCTCTCTAGGTATTTACGTAAGAGAAATGAAGACACACATCCATAAAAAGACTTGTACAAGAATGTTTTAGAAGTTTTACTCATAATAACCCCAATTTTGAAATAATCCAAATGCCCATTAACAGGTGAAAGAACACATCAATTGTGTATTTATGGAGGACTACTTGGCAATAAAAGGAACAAACTGTTGATAAACACAAAGATGGGAATGAATTTTAACATTAAGCCAAGTTTAAAAGCCAGACACAAAAGATTCCACACTGTACAGTTCAATTTATATGAAATTCTAAAATAGGCAAGCTAATCAATGGTGACAGAAACCAGGCAACCGGCTGCAGGGGGCTGGGCTGACACGGGAACGGAGGAGCCTGGGGTTGAGTGAAAGGTCTTATATCCAGATTTGGGTGCTAGTTATCCAGGTCTACGCATTTGCCCCAACTCACTGCACTGGTGGTTCTATTTTAAGTAAATTATACCTAAATAAAGTTGATTTAATAGTTCTTTGGAAACAAACTTTACAATCTCCTTTGCAGACTCCTTCTCAATCTGGGGCCCCAGGGTTCAGTTCACTTCTCCACTTACACCCATTTCCGAAAGGATTTCATCCAGTCCCATGACTGTAAATGCCTATAGCATACGGACAGCCCCCAGATTTTTTATCTCTCGATTAGACGTGTCTCCTAACCTCCAAACTCAAACAACCAACAAGCTACTTAACACCTCTACTTGGCTGCCGAATGAGCATCTCGAATTTACCACGTTTAAAACAGAAATTCTGATTCCCACCAAAACAACTCCTTTCCCTAGTCTTCTCTGATCTTTGCAAATGGCATCATCTTTCATCCAAGCGCTTTGCCCAAAACACTAAAGTCACTTTTGATGTCTCTCTACGACTCACACTCCATCTTCATATTTCACATCATGTGTGATCCACATTCATACGCAAATCTATCACCAAAACATACCCTGGACCGAGGAATTCCCAGGTTCAGGCCTGGATCACGGTAACAGCATCCTGACCCTCCCCCTGCTCCCATTCCTGTCCCTAGTCTGTTAGACACACAGCATCCGGAGTGCTCAAGACTCGCCAAGAGCTACCCACCGCACTCAGAACAAACTCCAAATTTCTTCAAGAACTTCTGCTGTCCCAGAATCTAATTTAAAAAAAAAAAAAAAAAAAAAAAACTAAGCCCTTTCGTTGGTTCTGCTGGATGAATGACACACATTACATAGGTTTCCATTTTGATAACTGAGAAATAAAGAATTGTTGAAGATGGATAAAATCAGAACACTGCTAGAGCTGAGAGAAGGCTGGCAACGTTCAGATCGGTCAGCACACATATACACAGGTCACCACCGGAGCTCCAGCCATTTGGGGAGGACCCCTTAGCTACCATCAGTGTTGTCTCAAGTTGGTCATGATTTGCTGAAACAGGGGTCCACTTCCCTGGAAAGATAACTGTGTTCTTTTATAATCGTTTCTTGCTAAGCCATCCCGAGTCTTGTTTGGTTCCCCTCCCTCTGTCTCTTTCGGCACTGCTAAGTGGAAACTGCGAAGCTGGCAGACAGAAGGTAAGCTCAGGTCAAAACCGCTAGTGGGTCACAACAGCCTTAAGCCAGGGGTTAAGTTTTCTTCAAATCGGAATTCCCAAACCTCACCTCTACTTCTTGGCATATCGCCCTGTGTATCATAGGTTATTATGAAATTTTGAAGACAGACTCCACTCAATTTAAAAAACAAACACCTCAAAGTAAATACTTCTCCAAACCTACATTTCATTCCTTTTAAAATCTATTCCAAAACTGCTATCCACAATTGCACATTTCCATTTCTAGAATATACCATTTCAAGTTAAATAATCAAAACTTCAGTTCACTTAACCTAGCTATTTCTACACTTTCATCTATTTCAATAGCAATAAATACAAGCCAAAAACTACAAGAAAGCAGTAAATATTGGTGGGGAGTGGACATTAGACTTAACTCCAAAGATGGCACTAATGAGAAATACAGTTTGAAAAGTACTTCCTAAATAATTTACAGGAGCTTAGAAATAGACTTTGGTAACAAGTAACCAGAGAACTTTACAGTACGCACATGAACTAACCAGAGACAATTGTTTGAAACACTAAATACGCACTTATATAAAATTTCTGCACTAAAACTACAACAGTCATGTGAATATGAACACAATTATCAGGCATAATGTCAGCCTGATGCTCTACAAGCGAATGAAGTGAAACAAACTGTGAATGTTCTATTTCCGGGAATAGGTCAAAACAGGATCTTAAGTCTGATAAAATCAGGAGAGACCTGGAAAGATGACTGCTTAAAAATTACTCATTTCCTATTTAAAAATTTATGATTAATCAAGTCTGTCTGTTTTCATTAAATGGCCAGTATGTGCGAGGCAACGGAGAGAGTGATTTTCCAGGTGGCGGCCTCGGGAGGTACGCGAAGAATGAGGGTTGTTCTAAAATCAACATCCCAAGTGAGCACAGCTCTTCCTTCACCTCTACTTTTATGACAGTAACACATGCACAGAGTTTCAGAGTCAAAGGGTCCAGCAGGGTCACCACGACAGAACTGTCAGCAGCCCTAGACCCACCACGCAGCTTTCCAGAGGCCATCAGGCCAGTTCCCAGACTCAGTCCTGGACCCGGCAGGCCAGACCGGCTCGTCCTCAACAGCACCATCCTTGCAACCACTTACATTCCAGCTCCTTCTGACACTCCAGTCCCCGGTCCTTGAGTTTATGCCTCTTTGACACCTCACTGCCATTTTAGAGGGGTTTCAGATAAGCGTGTGTGTTTAATCTGCTACAATTAACTGTACATCTCAAAACTCGGTCCTACAACCATCATCAAGATACCAGTTTTCTAAGATCGTTTTGATAGTATCTGAATTTTATTTTTAGAATCCAGTTATACATTTAATGACATTTTAATAAATGTGATACTTAACATTTCTTGTTCTTTTTACTTTGTATACAATAAAACACTCTAAGATAAATCATTTCTGCTAAAGAATTATAACCAAAGGTTTAGTTTATCCTCAGGTAACCAACAAGTGACAATCAACTATTCAACCACGTGGTGTCTTTAAGAACCAAGGTTAAAGGCTCCTTCCACGATTACTCTATTCATAAACACACCCTCCTAAAGAGGTGCAGTGGCCATTCTTCACACTTTAAGGTCACGTCTCACCTTTTCCTAGAGTTGGTTTGTTAAAGATGTCACTTTGACTCAACACACTTGCCTTTTATAGAGGGAGAAGACAGGACTGTAAGATACGACTTCTCCACTTCAAGAACCTAACATCAAGCCACGGTTATTAGTCACAACGTCTGGCCGCCAATCGTGGGCGACAGTGCTGGGTTTTACAGGATTAGCTATCCAAATGCCAGCCCCCCCACCCCATCTCACTATGTCCGCAGTGTTCTATTCAGGGCATCTTTATCACATGTTGTGAAAAGTGTTCTCTCAGTTGTCTGTATCCTTCACTAGACCGAGCTCCTTGAAGATCTCAGACATCTGAGTCCCTGAGCCTGGCCCTGCCCTGACGAGAAGGCCTTATGTGGGGTGCCAGAACAGGAGCAGTGTGAGAGATCATCACCACAGGCAGCGACGTAGCTGCAGGCTCCTCCCAGGGACCGCAGCATCCATGTAGCTGCAAGCATGGAACAGGAGTGACACAAAGAGGGGACGTCTCCCAGCTGGGTGGAATGCCCAGCATGCCACCTCTCTAGTGAAAACTGGGAGGAACAGGGAAATCAGCTTAGCCGCTAAAATCAGGTTCAAAGTGTTCTGAAGGGCTATGAGTGTCTTGAATGAGTATTTTGGCTATTTTTCTTGTAGGCATTCAAAGATATTTAAGCAAAGAGTAATATGATGAGACAGTTTTTAGGCAAATAATAAAGACTAATCCATATCTATGATGGATTGTAAGAGAGAAGCTGAGACAGCGGATATGACAGAAGGGCTAAGGGTTTCCAAGGAGAAATAAAATTTTTAGAATCTCATAACCTATTGGTTACAGACACTGAGAAGAAAAAGTCAGGTTTTTCCATTAGGATGTATTCTATTTCTTTATGATGTTCCCTATTCATTGATTCATGGTTATCATATCTTCTTTTAATTCTTTGAGCATATTTACAACAGCTGCTTTGAAGTCTTTGGTTAATTCAACACCTGTGTCCATTCAGAGACAGTTTTCAATTGATTACTTTTTTCCTTGTTTCTCTTAAGTTTTTTGTTTGTTTAAAAAGAGACATGTTAAAATAATATAGTAACTCAACTTTGATTGTCTTTTTTCTTGAGCACTGTGCTGTTTTTTTGTTTGTTAGCGAGGACTCAGTCTGCTGAATATCTCTCACCCTTGGTATGCAGTGGCTGACACCTTTGCTCAGTTTTTTAAATTCCTGGTTTTACATTTCAGCCTCACTCTGGGAGTTACCCCTGTGTTTGTACATCTTAGCAGTCAGAGCTGTGCTCAAACACCTCCAGCCAGTAAGGCTTCTGCCCTCTGCCGAGGGATCTCACGTGGAGAGCTCCTGCCAGCAGTTCTCAAGTCCGCCCAGCCTTCACTCTCCCTCAGACCCTCCCAGGCCTCCCCCGACAGCGACGCAGTCTCCAGTCAGCCAGGGCTGGGCAGAGATCTTCTCTAGTCCCTTTGTGGTTCTCCCGCTTCCAGGATCTCTCTGCTAAATGTATGGACCACATCCTTGGAGCAGGAGAGCTGGGGGGCGTTCTCTGTTAGCCGCCGCAAGGGTTCTCTGCCTTCCCCTCCAAACCAAGCCAATCGCCTCTGGTATCAAAGCTGCTGTTTTTGTGGCTGGCCCTGACCCTAGGACAACTCTGCCAAGGAATGAGGAATGGAGGTGACCCCAGGCAAGAACACCACAGATTCCCACTGTTCCTGCTCAAAGGTCAGCAGTTTTCTTTTGCATAAATGCTTTTCAAATTGTCCTTTGCTTTTGGGCAATTTCCAGAGCCCTCAAATGGCTTTGACAAGTTCGTCCAGTTATACAGCTGTTTTGAGGGGAAAAAATTTGTGGACCTTTTCACTCCTCAATAGCTGAAAGTTCTGTCAATTAAAATAGGATTTTGTAGGCTAGTCTGGAAATACTGTTTCTGTGGGAGGTAAATTAAAGTGCTAAAATAGATCCAGAAAATCAGGAACTTATCCAGACCCAGACAAGTCCTGTTGACAAGAAGAGCTTGCAGACTGCATGAGGGAAAGTGCACTGAGCTCTGTCACGGGGAAGCCAGCTCTGTGTCTTTTAAACACTTTTAAAATCCACCTGCTTCACCAGCGAAAGCCAGCCATGCCACCTGCTTACAAGATTCAGAGCGCCCCTCCCTCCCCCCTGCCTTTGGTTCCCAGTCACTAATTTGCCACTATCCTCCACGGGGTCAAGTAACCAGCTCCCCAGGGTCCCCACTTAGGCTCTTCTCTGGAAAGAGAGACACCAGATTCTGGTTCCTGGCGATCAGCACTCAGTCTTAATTTCTTCCTAGAGACCTGCAGGGAGTCTCTGCTCCTCAATAAAACTGCTGTTGCTCGGAAGGCAGGGACTGTGGGGTCCTCCGCCCTGGCACCCCAGCCAGGTGCTCTCTCAGCTGGAACAAAGAGGTCTCAACGAGTCACAAATGGAATCGATGTTGTGAGGGATTGTGTCTGTCCTCTTACAAAGCCTTATCGCTGGATAAAAAGGAAAGGAGCTCAGCTGTACTCACTGGACCAGACACAAATAGTGGCATTGATACATGAAGTCACTCGATTCTCTCCTGTCCTCCCTTTGTTTACAGACCACAGAGATAAACCAAGCCAGCTACTGTTGGGGCTTCAACAAAATCTTAACTCTGCTCCCATACCTGGCTCTGTAACATAATGAAGTCACTTAATTGTGTTTTACAAAGATAATTTCCAAAGTTGACTCAAATACACGAATAAAACTGGGTACCTGTTGGTATGAAGCAAGACAATTTTACAATTTTATCTTTCAAAATACAAAGGCTTCTATAGTTTACATCAAGATTTAAAAACTTTGGATTCCAATTCAAAATATCATCTGATTAATAGTCCCTAAGTCACCAAATACACAGAAACAAAAAATTAAAGCTTTTAAAAACATCAAAAACCACACCTGGCAGACAATGTAATGACAGACTCTCAGCATAGCTGAGAAATACGATTACCCACAGAAATGCATCCGGATTCCAGTCTGTTCTAGTTGCTACTAAAACCAGGACCAGGAAAAAAAAAGTTTGGGAAAGGCTTCAGGTCACCCCTCCCATCCTCAAGTCAAAGACCCGGGGCCTCTCCCAGCCGGGACCTGGAACTTGTCACTCTCTGTTCCTCAGGGGCTGCATTTTAACAAAGGGTCTGAGCTCCCTCCCGTCTCGCACAAAAGGTCACTCATCTTTCTTCTATTATACTTCGGGGTGAAAAAATATTTAGTTGGAAAGTAGAATAGGAAAAACAAAAAAGCGATTCCGTTAATTTCATAAAGTTCTTAAAAACCAGGGTGGCAAGGAAGACTGAGTGAACAAGTTTTCCACACTCTGGCTCGTAATACAAAAGATCCGAGAAGTGGGAACAGGAAGGAGACACCACCCCGCTGAGCACAGCCGGGTCGGCCAGGGCCCTTCGGGAACCGGGCCCAGAAGGACCGGTCCACACTGCAGTCGGCCCTCTGGCTGTAGGCTTAAAACAGGCGGCTGGTGAGCGGCCTCCATGCAGCTCTGCTCACATCACATCCTGACCACTTAATACATCTGGCGAGGTGCTGAGGATGCAAAGTTGAGTGGGCTCAGTCCATGTCCTCTCAGGTTCCAAGCCCAGTGGGAGAGGCCAGCACCTGCCCAGCACCCATCCAGCACCACCCCAGGGGCTCTGACACTCACGTGTCTGCACACTCAACATCCCTGAAATCAAGAATCCTCTCACAGCTGATAAAATAATGGTACACAGGACAATGGATGGCATCCTGGTTCTAATGAAATACAATGTATGTCTCACTGCATCTTCACAACAATCCTGTGAGGCAGGTGTTCTTATTACTTCTAATTTACAAATGAGGAAACTGCGGACAGGGAGGCTAAATGACTCAGACAATATGATGAAACTACCGAGCAGGGGAGCCGGACCCGGGCCTGGCGGCAAGGCTCCAGAGTCCGGCTCTTAACTCCCAGGGCTGCCGCCTGGGGCCAGGTGCGCACAGCCGGGACACGTAAGGCTGACTCGTCCCATCAGGAAGGGGAACGGGACAGGGCTTCAGCACAGAGACCACATACAAACAGGGCTCTGAAGACAGGCAGGAGCACGTGGTGGGGGCAGGGGGCTCCCTGCAAACACAGAGGAACCGAATGATAAACAGTGCAGTGTGTGCACGGAGCTACAGACGGCTCACTATGGCTGGACCAGCTCAGGGGAGAGGCAGGCAGGGCCCCAGCACAGAGCCACCCTGTTGAGGGAGCCGACGCAGAGGGGAGCCCCGGCCGGGCTGAGACTGCAAAGGACCAGAGGGCAGGGCGCCGCGAAGCAGGGCCGGGGCTGCAGAGCAACAGTGCACTGACCGCAGGGGTCAGGAGGGAAGTGATCACAGCTGATGATCACCACCACCGACTGCGAGCTTCTCATGCCAGGTGCGGTTGTAAATGCCTTACAGATGTCTCAGCCTCAAAACAACCCAAGACGAAACTGAAGCAAGGCAGTTCTCCGTGACGGTTAACACGGGTGAGAAGCAGCATGAAGAAGGGAGGATTTATCCCAATGACCTGCCTTCACTGCTTAGGTGCACGTTGCCCCAAGAGGGCACAAGTGAGGAAGAAGAACTCTGACGCCCAAGATGCTCTTAGTGTTAGACGCTGGGGCCGGGGTGGAAACGAGGAGGACAGAGAAGGGGCAGCAACAGTCTCTGCTGAGGAAGCAGTGCCCGCAGACCACTGGCTCACGGCTCCTCCAGCCAGGGTTACCTCCTCTCCTCTTTTGTCTCCCTCTCGGTTACTTCTATGTGACTATAAAAAAGTATCTTTATCTTCAGCTTACACTTTTAATTATGCATTTATGTTATCTGCTAAGTGTGAGTGGATAAAGTGTATACATTTAAAGATGGCTAAGATTTACACACATCTTTGTAAAGAATGGGAAAGGGAACTGAAATTACCAATTAAAATAACTTGCAGGAGGAACAAAGGCTTCAGTGAAGGATGAAATCATGAACTCTGCAGTAGCCCAGACCCATCATGCGGGTCTCTCTCCAGCACCCTGCTGCCCCAGCATGACAGGGACCAGAGGACAGGGCAGTCCACCCCGGACTGGACAGGCGCCCAGTGGTAGGTGGGACTACACGGGAGCTGACAGTGAGCAGAACACGGAGACGATGTACAACAAGAATGTGAGGTCAGGAGACACTGAGCAGGAGGACTGGGTGGGAACAGCATCCCCTCCAGCACAGTTTTCGTCTCTCATTCCACCGCCCCTGAAGGTGGACGTCTAGTCGCAGACTGCAAGGGAGTAAGAAGCCCGGGCGCAGAAGGCTGTGGTCCCAGCTGGCAGATTTCAGAGGCAGGGCAGCAGCAGACGAGGGAGTGGACAGCGAGGACGAGAACATAAGGACACGGCAAGCGCTCAGACAGCGCTGATGACAGGGCTGGGTGGCTGGTCCACCAGGCCGGCTACAAAAGGCAAGAGAACTCCAGCCCCGCTGTTCTCAACTTCTTGGTCTCAGGGTCCTCTACACGCTTCAAAACTACTGAAGCATAACCCACTTAAACAACAGCCACTCATCTTTACCGTATTAGAATCAAACAGAGAATTTTAAAAATATTTGTTAATTCAAGAATAGCAACAATAAGCCTACTACGGTAGGATTTTGTGAAACAACGTTTTCATGAAAAACAAGTATGTTTTCCAAAACCAAAAAAAGTACTGAGAAGAGTAGCACTATTTTTACGGTTTGCACATCTTTGTAACGTCTGACTTAACAGAAGAGAGCTGAATTCTCAAATGCTTCTACTGCAATAGCACATGTCAAGCAGCCTCGGTGGAGTCCCACCGTACTCCCATGAGAAAAGAAAGTGGAAAAGGCAAATCACACCTAAGTGTTCTTATGAAGATAGCTTTGACCTTTCCGCCTCCTAAAAGGATCTCAGGCACTCCCAGGGTCTCTGGACCATACTTTGCAAACTGCTGATGTCAACAGGCACAAACATTAAATCAGGTATCAAATTTGGCTGGCACTTTTTCTATTCTGTTTTTTGTCTGTCTGGTGGGGATGGAGGGGTTCGTATATCAGAATCACTATCCCATTCCCCCAAATTCTAATATAACTCTTTACCCCAAAGAGGGGAGAATTATTGCTGTAGAAAATACTATTAGGAATAAAAGAACGCTCTGTTGGGTGTATTGGGGGGTAAGGAAAATGGTTAAGAATCACTGATTGACTAAGGGGTCTTACACGTAACAGAAGGCATCAAACGAAGCCTAGATAAATTAAGATGCCAACCCAAGAATTAGAATTAAGAATTGAAGCCTCCCAATTCAGTGTTCAAACTAAGATGAATTTATATTAGTTGCATACATACTAATGCCATTTGCAGCAACATGGATGCTCCTGGAGAATGTCATTCTAAGTGAAGCCAGAAAGAGAAAGAAAAATACCATATGAGATCGCTCATATGTGGAATCTAAAAAACAAAAACAAAAACAAACAAACAAAAACAAAGCGTAAATACAGGACAGAAATAGACTCACAGACAGAGAATACAGACTTGTGGTTACCAGGGGGGTGGAGGGTGGGAAGGGATAGACTGGGATTTCAAAATTGTAGAATAGATAAACAAGATTACACTGTATAGCACAGGGAAATATACACAAAATGTTATGATAACTCACAGAGAAAAAAATGTGAAAATGAGTGTGTATATGTCCATGAATGACTGAAAAATTGTGCTGAACACTGGAATTTGACACAACATTGTAAAATGATTACAAATCAATAAAAAATGTTAAAAAAAAACATACTAATTATCAATGAAGGAAAACCACCCCAAAATAAAATGAGTGGGACACTGAACATCTGCCGTGGAAAATCCACACAGTGATAAGGTCAGGAGGACTGAGTTTAGGGCTGGCACTGAACGATTTGGTCTCAAACACTGAGCCTGCTGAGGTCCATTTGTATAAACCTGGGAAAGGCACCCAGTTCTCCGAGGCTCTGATTTTTCCAACTGTAAAGCTGAAATACGGTATTACAGCACCGGCCGTTGTAAGTGGGGATGCACTTCAGCATTTAAGGTGCATCTGACATAGGAACTGTGTTTAATAAATGTTAGCTATTACTGGCAGTTTAGCTATTAAGAGTAATCTATTTGTAATTAAACTCAACTATTGTCCTTGAGGGCTTTCAGCCTATTCATTTCTTAGCTTTTATCATTTCCTTTTGTTGGATTTTTCTTTCAAGTCTTTAAGTCTGTTCTCCAAACATTTTAAAGCTCTTGTGTCCAAGGAAAAAAGTTTTGCATACTACTCTAAATAAAAGTCCTCTAACCACTCATATTTTGAAAGGAAACTATGCTCCAACAATACGAGTTATTTACAGGACTTTTTAAGACTCTGAAATTAAATAGCGCCTAGCCCATCCTGATACTGCCTGTGACCTTCTACCTGAGGCCAGTCAATGCTCAGGCACATACTCCGTAACACCCCAAGGTTAATTTCCAGGCCAAGAAGAGACGGGCAATCCTATCTCTTTTCTGGGCTTCATTAAGTTCAAGCAAAGCTCAGTTTTCACCGTGAGAAATAGATGCCCAGGCTCCTCTGTTGTAATAATTTCTCGCCAAAATGCCCAGCCATTTTTCAGGTCATCAGATACTTCCTCTATTGCCCTTTGTCCATAACTGCTCTAAATAAGTAGTGTTTACTACGCCAGCAACAGCAAGCAGGATGAGTCAGTATTTCTCCCTGATACAAATTAATGTATCAAAAAGTATTTTAAAAATCTATATTTATTATGTATTTTGATAAACAGCAACCTCAAGTATGGCACTTGTAAAAGTCTGAGTAATTTTAAATAAAGGAACATTATTTCGAGAATAAAATCACCATTATTCAGATATTTCTTTAAAGGGCAAAACCTTTTTAAAAAGATCCCAGCACCGCATTCTAATGAAGACTAAGAAAAAGCCAGTCACAACACAATGTCTCAACTGTGCTCGCTAGTCTTTCAAAAAATAAACCAGGCTGTTTATGCTCTCTGGTAAGCAGGTGAGAATCTCTTTTTGTTTCTCAAAAAAAAAAAAAACAAAAAAAACAAAAAAAACAAAAAACCCAATTTTAAAAGAATCTCAGTAAATCAGCAACCTAATCACATAAATGAGTTTCACAGACTTCCAGGGCTGACAGTTACTGGTTTTATGACCCTGTTCAACTGACTTCACCTTTTGGAACTTCCTTTTCCTCCTCTGCACGGTGGCTAAGGACACCCCTGCACAGGACTGCTGGGACAGTCAGATGGGATATTTATAAAGAGGACTCAGCAAAGTGACCAGCACATGGAAGTCAGTCCGCCACTCAAGTTTCAAAGTAAAAGTCCAGACACTCTATTCAATGGTACTATTTCTAACACAGTGAGGACAAACCCTGTCCATGTCAAGTGTATATATTTACTGTAACAAGACACCACAGGCAGACTAAGCATTCAGCAAGCCCTAATTTTCCCAGTTTCTTCATTTCTTACCTAAAAGTCATTAAAAAAAAAAGTCCATTCACACAAGCTTTTTCTCTCACAAAACCTCAGCGTGGACCATGCATTTTATGCAAACAGCATGGGGTTCTGACAGGTGACTGGACAATTTGTTCATCATTCCAACAGACAGTTGTGTGTGTTCTTAGTTTTTCTTTCAACAGACTATCAAGGATTAGAGTTTTGCCGTAAAGGACTAGTTTCCAGAGGTGCCCCAGACGGACAGAGGAGTCCTTGTACTCTGCCAAGGAGGAGTATGGATTCTTATTTTTAATTATTACAACTATCTGGTTATTCTTATTAATATATGAATTGCTATTTTCAAAACAGGAAAGACATGTTAGCTCTTACTGGGAAGACATGGAAGCTATCACTATGTAATTGGATACTATCTTCAGAACTCCCCTTTGTTTTTTAATTGATTAACATGGAGAACTCGCTGTCAAATTGGCATTTCAGACAGACCTGACCTGGAGGAACCCCGTGACACGAGTCACCTGGGCAAATTTCCTCTGACTCTAACACACTCAGATACAACAGCAACACCCAGAGTAACAGCTTTACTTCCCAAGGGACGCACGTTCAAGTTGCCAGCATCCCCACACGGGCGCTACCCTTCCACCTCGTACAGAAAGCCTGCGTCCGAGGGAAGCACTCTGCCCTCACTTGCTCAAGGATGACTGGATGCTTAACAGAGGATCCAGTTCTACAACTTGGAGCAGAGCTTAGAATTCAAATACCTCCAAAAGAGGCACTGCAGGGACCTGACAGGGTAAGGGAATGTGAATCAGACCCGTTCCCGAGTGCAGAAGCCGCCGGTGCTCTGCTGTGGCCTGAAGATTTCTCAGCACTCCACCAGGCTGGGCAGCCTGCCACTTTCGCCAAGTAACAGGTTTTCCCTCCTTCGGAGCTAAGCATGTTCAAAACCCTCAGAGCTTAAGCACAATATGTCAAAAGGCCACTGCATCCTTTTGGATAAAAACACCTTCATCTTTGCTCTAAGGAAGAGTAACCAACACGTACAAACCCCTGCCTTAGTTCAGGACCCCGCTGGCTCCCATTACCTCTCCTCAGTCAACTTCGGGTATTTCTTTTTTAATTACATATTCTCATAATCATAAAGCTGAATGCTTAGAATAACAAAGTACAGGAGCAAACAGCTTGGGCGCTGGGTGCAGTCAGACACACCTCGTTCTAATCCCAGATCTACCACTTACTAACCTGCTTCTGGGGGAAGAGCTCCACCACGCCCACCTCCAGGGCGGCTGCTGGGATTACCTGACAACCCACGCACTTCGCACAACGATGGAGATGCAATAATTACTGAAACATGAACTGTTACAAGGATAAGATAACGTAAAAAATCAATTTTAGAATTACTTGTGGTTTTCTGACTGAAATGCAACTTTTAGCTCAGGATCGCCCAGCGGTACCCAAAGGGCCTGGGCCTTCATTCCAATCCACCAAAAGGCTTTCACATACGGTCCACAGAGAGCAGAAAAGGAAAAAAAACAACAAAAACCAACAAAACCCCTAAGAGTCCAGTTCCCTTCCTGCCACACTTTATTCCGTCTCATGGGATCATGGGATTGTCCTCGGTGAAGTTAATATTTCCCCCACAGAGTTCCTACTGAGCCACTAGCCAACTAATTAACTTCATGAGGACAAATTTTCAAGTGACTTGAGGCTTCTGCCTGCCAGATGGCATTTCCAAGATCACCCCTCCTTCCCAGCAGAGTGCACGTGGCTTCTAACAACCCTCCTGTCCGGAGTCCGTGCGGTGGGCGCATGGCTGGTGCCTGCGGGATCACAGGGGCAAAGGGACCCCTGCTCTCTCTGCTCCTCAGAGTCACGGAAGATTGAAATAAAGGCACGTCAGCTACAAGTGCCTCGGCCCTCCCTACCCTCACCCCGACCCCCAGGGCCGCTGCCCCAGCGCAAAGCTAAGGGGAAGAAGGGCGAGGAGGGAGAGGGGACATCTCAACACAGCCGTCAGGGCCCGCTGCACGGAACACCCAAACAGACAGACGCCGAGGAAGAGCCCACAAACACGCAACAGAATGGACAGACAGGGACCCTCTCTCACTCAGCCTCCACGTGCTCGACTACAGGTTTACAAAATGAGTAACGCAGCCCTGCCAGGAGCTCCCATCCCCGAGGAGAAACGCATGGCAGCACTAACCCTGCGGCTCGACGAGACCTCAGCGGGAGCAGCAAGCCCAGCGAGCCGTGTGGTGACAGGGGCGACCCCTGAAAGGGCAGCACCTGGGCCGGGAGGAGCCCTGGTCGGGAACCGAACACTTCACGCAGCCCGGGCAACCTGGGCGCCTGCGTGGCCCTCGGCTGAGTCACAGCCTGCGGCTCAGACTCAGACAGGCAAGGTGACTTGGCGAAGGTCCCAAAGCTAATGGAAATCCGGCAGAACCTGAATTCAAACCCACACGTACCTGCCCCCAAACCAGTGCTCATTCAGTCATTCACTAAGATCACCGGGTGGCGGGGGGGCAGGGGGTTTGAATCTGATCTTTCCTCATGTCCTAGGCCTGCTGTTCAATTTTATCATCAATAAAAGAGGATCCTGGGGAAATTTCTTTTTAATATTTCTCAACATTTAAAAATACATTTTAGCATAATTCTACTCAACACCAAACACCTGTACTGTTTCCGACTGTTTCATTCTGCTGAGCACACAGAAAATGGCTCATGGAGACACGGTCTGCATCTGACGACTTTCCAAGCTGGTCGCTCTTCTTTTATGCTTCTCGGCCCTGAGTGCATCCCCTTTTATAACAGTAATCTCGGTGTGACTGGTAGTTTGACAGTAAGTGTCTCGCAGAGACAAAGCACGTCTTTTTATCCAACACTGGAACGCAGCATCAGCGAAACACATATGTGTTGCATGACTGACTGCCTGAATGTCTCCAACTCAACGGTGCACTATCTCCAAGTTTCTGGGAACACTGTGCACTTGAGAAACGTCTGTTCAAACGGGTGGGTAGCTGAGTCATGCGAGGTGGAACAGAATCTCCTTCCTACAGCTTTTACAATATAATCCCATACAAAGAATGGCAACCTCTCAGACAGACACAGCTTCACTGCACACACTCTTACATGCTGTCTCCTGGTGTCCATCCTTGCTGTCATGCAGAAGTCATGTCATTATTCGTTCATTCATTCACTGGAGACTTACGGGGAACACACAACAGCCCAGGTAGCATATAACATTCAGAAAACAAGACAGGCGTGCCGTGACTGCTGTCCCGGATGTGCGGTCTGTCAGAGGAGGACACTGCGCAGGGAACTCCCCAGTACATTTATGATTAAATGCTGAGATAAATTCTCAAAGGAAAGGAAAACAATTCCATGAGAGTGGTTAACAAGTAATCTGTCCTAGATTAAGGCATCTCTGAGGACAGAATGTTACAGTGAGATCTGAAAGGTGAGGATGGGGTGGGGTGGGAGAAGGAACAGTCAGAGGTGACAGAGCAGACAAAGCCTCTGGGAGAAGAGACACGCGATTCTCCAGGAGAGGAGAACATTCACAGAGAACATGGCAAGAGGGCTGGTGGAGGATGAGGGAAACAGCTGGATCCTAAATTCATCCCTTCAACAAACACTCACTGAGAACAGCCACGTGCCCGGCACCTGCTGGGTGCCCCGTACATAAGACAGACAGGGTCTGTGTTCCAATGACACCTCCACTCCAGGGCAGAGACAGACCAAGAAGTAAACAAGGTAACTCCAAACAGCGGCGGTGCCTCATGGCTGGAGCCACCCAGCTGAGCATCTCTGGGAGGAACCCCACATACGCAGACCCTCCTGTAGTCTTAACTAAAGCGATACTTGGTCCCCAACGTGGACCAAGACACACATCAGGACTGTGCCCATACAAATTTCCTTAATAAGGCATGCATGTGTCTGCTTTCAAATAGTACATGCTAGAGAAATTCCTAGATTTTAAAAAAGCAAGCATTCAGCCCTACCTAGATCCCTCAGGACATGAAACACAGGGATTCGTCTGCCCCTCCTGTGACCGGACAGGGGACACACTGCAGCCACAGGAGACAGAAGGCCCCACAAAGTGTTCCTGCAGATGTAACAACATCCCTCCCCTGCAGGCGCCCATGCACACACATGCACAGGCATACACACGCGTGTGCACACAAACACACCCCACCACCAGGCTACAGATTAAGTCAGGAGTCCGTCCACACCACACTCTCTCAGCTAGTTAGGGTCCCCCTGTCAAGTTCATGCAGCCTGTCCTCCAGGAAGGCCTGCCCTGAGTTTCCTGCTTGTGGATTTTTCACACTTGGACACAGTCCCCCCTGCCCCTCCCAGCCACGCCTTCTGCACGAGGAACGGCTCCACGGCTGAGCCTGTTGGAGACAAAGTTCTGCTAAGTGGTCTCTGAATAAATCCTGCTACTAGCTGCTCCCTGCCCTGGAGTCAGATGTCCTGTGAGCTAACAGCCCAGCACCTGGGCCTAAAGGAACTGATGGAGGTGGGAGAGGTGGGAAGTCGGTGCCCCAGGGAGGGCCCCGGGGAAGGAGGGTCCCCGGACAGGGAGACGAGCTGGGGCAAACTTCAAGGCTTTGCTGAAGCAAGCAGCCCTGGGTCTTTGGGCTGCAGCTACGAAGAACAGTGCCCAGATTTGTAAAACAGGCCCCGGTAGCTGCTTTCCAGAGCTCATGATCCCTGCAGGAACAGGGAGGCTGTCTAAGGTCAGAAAAGAGAAATCACCAGCCGCTTTCCCCTGAGTAACCTTCACACACACACACTCAGAATAAACCCTGGAGACGGCTCTGAAACAGAGCACGATGCCCACACCGGGAGGAAGCAGCTCACCTACACCTCCTCGCACCCCTCCCAGCAGTCTCCTCTGTCGGCCAGAATCTGTGATTCCTCCAACGGGAACCATCTTCCTTCCCACAAACAGAGAGAAAGGGCAAGCTGCCTGTGACAGATAGAGTGAAGAGTCTCAGATGAAGTTAAATTCCTTAAAGCAGCAGGCGTGGGACAGAAGAACAGACAACAGGCCTCGGAGCAGAACAGACGTGGCATCAAATCCACCATTTTCTCAGCTGTGGGACCTCGAACCACTACCTCGCATCTCAGATTCCCCTTCTCACCCCCAGAACGAGGGTGCGCACGCAGCTCAAGTTCGTCCCTCTCCCCACCCTCGTGTTTTTGGTGGGAGACAAAACAACAACAACAACAACAACAACAACAACAACAACAACAACAACAAGGTATTAGTTATCTAACGAGAAAGAAGGGGTAAACTGAGGCATAAAAGAGAGAAGCGTGAGTCAGTGGTGACACTGTAAAACTTCTCAGTTTTACTTAAGGCCCTCTGGGGATTTAAGAAAAAGGTTCTGAAACATCTCACTTCCTGGGGCTCCAGCAGTTCCACCAGCATCTTGTCGGGAGTTTCCATCCGAGGAGAACTCAGCCGGTATCTGGTGCTACCTATCTCCCCCCACGTCCAGACCAGAGCGTCCCCTACACATCTAGTTAAATATCTCTAATCGCAAATGCGGCATCTCACAGATCACACTGCTAAATATTCTCACCATAACTGAGGTCGTCCTTCTTTGGGCCAAAAACAAAACAAAACAAAACAAAACACGTACATCTTCACATTTCACCTAGCGGGTACCAGTGCCATGTCAGCACTCCCAAGGACAGCACACAAACTCCCTTTCGATATTTAAAGACAGCTCAGGTCTCTCCTTCCACATCTAGTTTCTTCCTTCAAGGATATTGTAGGTTTTCAATGTTCCTTCTGACCCTTCCTTCTTATAACTAAACTCAGAAAAATGTGGATGCCTCTGAACACCTAGAAATTTCCCTAAATGAGAAAACATCCAAAACCCTTAAACCAAGTCTCAAAAAGTATGCTGCTGTAATATTGAGCTTTCTTCTTGTACTTTGCTTTACAATTGTTTTATCTTTTTAATAGTTTCACTGAAGTAAAATTTACATGCCATAAAACTCACCTAATTTAAGTGTACAACTCAATGAATTTTAGTGAATTTATACAGTCAGTTTTGCAACCAAAAGCCTGCCAGAATTTTGAAAAGAATTGCACGGACTTTACTGATCAGCTGCAGAACTGCCACCTTAACGACACTGAAGCTTCCCATCCACGAGCGTGGTATCTCTCTGCAGGCTTTAGGTCTTCCTCCATTTCTGTCAGCACAGATTTTTATTTTCAGTTTACTGGTCTTGCATTTCTTTGATAAATTTATTCCTGAGCATATCATTTCTTCAGATGCTACTGTGGATTTTTTTTTTTAATTTAAACTTTGTTCGCTTCTAACATACAGAAATAAAACTAGCTTTTGTATATTGCTCTTATACCCTCTGATTTTACCATTTCCTTTATAATTTTTTTGAATAAGGTATTTTTCAGTATCACATTAAGTCTTACACATCAGGTCCTGCATTACTTCACTTCGCTTTATACAAAAGCTATGCCCAGAAGGCAAACATTTCAACCAGCTTCTTAGAAACCATCTGCTTCACGACAGTAAATCATTCATAAAGTTCATATATTCCATTATTTGTGCTACATCAAGTTTAAAATTACCACTTAGCAAACTCGAACTCATTTTATATTTTTGAGACCAGTAGGAAGAGTGTCTGCCTCTCTCTGTCTTTTAAATCCCTGTGGCAGGACTGTGCTTAGCAGCACTGGCCAAATACAGCCCACCAGCTCCTTTGGTAAATAAGCCTGACAGAAGCACAGTCAAGTTCACTGTTCACAGATTGTCTGTGTGCACAACACACATTGCTGAACAGCTGTGACAGAGGCTGTGTGTCCGGCAAAGTCCAAAATATTTGCTATCTGGTCCTTTATACATAGTTTGCCAATCTCTGCTCTCAGAAATGCTGGGCAAACCTGTGAGAGAGAAATTCTCCCCAATTTAATTAAGTCGGATCAATATCCTAATATATAGAACATTGTATCCTTAAATACTCTTTTTCTTATCACCTAAGGTTTTCAATTTTTTTTCTTCAAAAATTTCAATGCTTATATGGGAACCCTCCTACATTGCTGGTGGGAATGTAGTTTGGTGTGACTATTATAGAAAACAGTATGGAGATTCCTCAAAAAACTAAAAATGGACTGACCATATGATCCAGCAATCCCACTTCTGGGTATATATCCAGAGGGAACTCTAATTCGAAAAGATACGTGCACCCTAATGTTCACAGAAGCCCTATATACAGTAGCCAAGACATGGAAGCAACCTAAATGTCCACTGACAGATGACTGGATAAAGAAGGTGTGGTACATTTATACAGTGGAATACTACCTAGCCATAAAAAAGAATAAAACAAGGCTATTTACAGCAACATGGATGGACCTAGAGATGGTCATTCTAAGTGAAGTAAGCCAGAAAGGGAAAGAAAAATACCATATGATATCACTCACATGTGGAATCTGGAAAAAAAAAAAAAAGAAAGAAAGAAAAAAGAGGACACTGATGAACTCATCTACAGAACAGAAACAGGCTCGAAGACATAGTTAACAATCTTATGGTTACCAGGGAAAGGGGGTGGGAAGGGATAAATTCAGGAGTTTGAGATTTACAAATGTCAGTCACTATATATAAAAACAGATTTTTAAAAATGTTTCTTCTGTATAGCCCAGGGAACTATGTCCAGTATCTTGTAATAACCTTTAATGAAAAAGAATATGAAAACAAATATATGTTATGTGTATGCACGACGGGGACATTGTGCTGTGCACCAGAAACTGGCACATTACAACTGACTGTGCTTCAATTTAAGAAATAAATAAATAAATATGTACCCCCCCCCCAAAAAAAATCAGTAGCACACACGCAAGCAGCACCTTCCTCCTGAACATTTGCTGTAAAAGAGTAACACAGCTAACTTCATCCAGCTGCTCGTCTCTAAAGCTGCCTCACCCAACACAACCGGCTGCAAGGGCACAGATGCTCTCTCTCTGCACCCTCCTATACGGTAGCCACTAGCCACCTGTGGCTACTGAGCACTTGAAATGTGGCCAGTGTGACTGAGTCTCACATTTTAATTAATTTAAATTTTACACGGCCGCATGTGGCTAGTGGCCCCATACTGGACAGCGTCTGAAGGATTAAGAGTTAACTTCACAGACTGCCATCACCCTTCAGCAAAAGCAACAGTTTCCTCTGACAGAATACGAATTTACTAGCCTTCTAACTTAAAAGCACGATGTTACTGCTGCTTATGCAGTGACATACAAGTCCTCTGCTTTCAGTAATCTCATCAGGGTTTCCTTTTATCCAGATTCAAAACAAACAACTCTTGTTCTTTTTCAGATATTAAATACAGTATCACTTTGAACCTGTCATCTGTACAAGATTTTTTAAACGGTCATAATGGTGTAAAAACTGCTTCAAATGAAGCACCATCAAAGTATTTTATTCCTCTTATAAAAATTAAAGTTGAAACACCAAGAACCTAGAGTGCTGGTGCACAGAAGGAAGGGGAAAACCAGGGCACGGGGCGTCAACGGAAACTGAGGGAAGACAGTAAGTCAGAACAGAGGACGGGTGGGACCAAGTCAAACACCGAAGACGCAAAATAGAATGAGAGTTGAGGAAAAAGGTGACCTGTTAGCTACAGGTCCACAACTCCTTGGACAAAACCAGTGGAGCCACATGTACTTCCCACTTCAGACATACCACACAGACCATCGCGGATATCACGGAACCCACCCAGCAGGTTCGGCCGGCAAGTCTGCGGGAGCACTGCTCCTGGGTGTTCAGCCAAGGAAGCTTTGCACAACTCTACTTCCCGCTTTACCTCTCTGGCCAGATCGCTACACCCAGCTTCTGTTACATGCCTCACAGATACCGCAAAGTCAACATGCACTTAGTCAGCAAATATTCAGTGCTTACTACACAACCATTCACTGTTCTTGGTGCTGAAGATATACCTGTTGGAAATGTTTAAGCCCTGAATATGTGCCCTGCCTCCAGAGCTCCCTACACCCAGAAAAAGGTGCTTCCAGCTACCTTACTGTTCAAGCCAGGAACCTGGAGTCATGCTTGACACCTGCTTCCTACCTGCACTCGCCATCCATCACTAAGTCCTTCCAATTTCCCTTCTAAATATAACCAATCTACCTGCCCCACTACATCGCTCTGCTGCTCTCACCCCTAGATAAAGCCCGTGGTTCTTACCTGGAGGCGGTTTTGCCCCCCAAGGGATATGTGAAAATACCTGGAAACATCCATGGTTGTCACAGCTCGGGGCGGAGGTGCTACTAGCATCTAATGGGTAGAGGTCAGGGATGCTGTCAGACACCCTGCAGTGCGCAGGATGGCCCTGCACATCAAGAATTATCCGGCCTAAAATGTTAGCGGTGCTGATGCTGAGAAACGCTGCTCTGAGTAAATGGTAGAGTAATGCACTTCGATGTTGTATTTTTGTAGTTGACAGTTCTTGAAAAAATGATCACAATTTAGAATAACTTGTCTATTCTAGATTTAGAATAAATTTTCTACTTGTAAAAACTCTGTTTGAATCCAGTCTATTATGCTGGAGCACATCGTTGTCTGTGAATGAAGCCAACACTTACTTGTGCATGTTCTCCACGCCTATGATGACCATGATACAGTAGGAAATTCCACTTTGTACGAGGAAGTGTAAGGCATACCTACAAAACGGAAAGCACTGTTAGAAGAGGCCACTCACAGACACCAAGGTGAAACAGTTCAGGCTAAAAAGTGCTTGTTTGTAACAGAACATCCCCAGGGAAAAGCAAGGACCCAAACCTCCAAATCCTAAACCTCTGCAGACACCCTGGAGGGGGAGTCCCATACCACAAGCCCTACAAGAGCTGGAAGATTAAGACAAAACCCCATAAAGCCACCCTGGGAGCCCCAGCACCCACTGTTCCTAACTACAGGAGAGCACCCTGGGGTCACGTGGCTCAGAGATTATGGCTTTTTCCATAACTCAGGCACAAGGATGAAAAGGAGTAATAAATCTGGGTCTCAGAACAGTCCTAACAGACCATCAGTTTTTTGTTTACCCAAACGAGTTTTGTATCTATTTACCTTTTCAAGCGCTCCTTATAAAACAATAAAAATACTGAATATTAAAATGAAAATATTTAATCTTAAAATATTAAAAAGCAGGTATGACCAAATATATTTATTCTGAAAACATGATGGCTCAAGTCAAATAAGCTTACTTATACAAATCTAGTTGATCCTCAATTTACAGAAATCTATATATAAAATATTCTTCCTGAGATAACACAGTATTTTCTACTGTTCTAAGGAGAAATTCACCATTAAATGAGAAAACTAATTTATCCATTCACCTCACAAAGTTCAGGCAAAACATAAATCAGATCCCTGGTTTTAAAACCAATCCAAACTATCCCGAAGATTACACACACATGTGCGCGTGCACACACACTTCCAATTTTCTTTCCCCTTTGATGTCATGAATAATTTATGAAACAATTTTCAAGTCATTGTATACAATTTAAAGTATGAATAAGGATCTTTTGCTATGGTTAAAATTACTTTTTAACCTAATCATTATAGAATACCAGGCACCTCCAGTGTGAAAAAGTTACTTAAATTAAAAAAATTTTTCCACAGGAATATTACAAATAAGAAGTAGGCTCCAAGGCAGGCCCATAGAAGAAACTTATTTTACACGTTGTACAGAGTATGTCCGTCGGTTTCTCCCTCTGCCTAACACACACACACATAGTGTTAGTCTGGAATGCTACTATATAACTAGAGGGCATTAGGAAACAGAAAAACATACGAGTCTGAATTGACACAGAAAGAAGCTACGAAAACACGACTGAAATACTTTCCAAAGTAATTACCCACCTCCTATTAATTGCCAGCACTATCAGACTTCTTGGGAACACGCTGAAGCAGCTGGCTAGATACCTGTAAGGGCTTCATTAGACTCTTGGGGAAATATCTTTCCTTTTCTACTGAATAAATTTGGAACAGGAGGGATAAAGGACAACTTTAGAAGACACGAGTTCTACTTTACAAATAGTTACATGGTTCCTTCCATCACCTTAAGATGCCCCCTCCCCAGGCATCGCCGTTCAGCTTAGCGTTCCTCTGGAATACAAGATGACATTGCCAGCCTCCTGTTGGACAAGCCTTTGTTCTTGGGATGATATACACTTATACGTACAGAGCGTCCTGTATTCCCCTCTTCTCACTGAGGCCACGACAAGCGTCAAGCTGCCGGCACTCTCATCCACCCGCTGATGATCTTCCTCACCACGCAGCTTCGCTACTTGCCCAGATTAATAAAATGAGCACAATAAACACACAGTAGCCACCTCGTATTTTTCAGGCTTAAAAGGTAATTAATGAAAAGTGCTGACTGGGCTACCTGTACGCAGTAAGCACTCAAATATTAAGTATTATTAGTGAAGTAAAAATGTAAGCCAGAAGGTAGCTTAAAAGTCTATTATAACCCAACTCTCCTCGTTTGAGAGCTGAGGAGACGAAGTCCTGAAGTCACACACGTAGTCAGTACCTACGCGACACTGACACCCAAGTTACATCCTTGTGGGCAGACTCTTCACGGGGGGGGGGGGGGGGGGCGGAACCCCAGGGACCATGTGCTATCACCTTTCGCGTTACCTAAGGACGCTGAAAACAAAACAATCCTGCATCTCCAAACTTCAGTTTTTTTAGATATCACACCTTACATATTTAGAATTTCAAATCACACTGAAGGCAGGTATAAAATGCATTTTTAGCAAGAAAGAGTTTTTAAAAGGTTGAGAAACACTTCTTTGATTGTTCAACCGATCTTTACTGAAAGGCACTGACTATACTGGACACTGGGAACAAAGAGTCAGTGGACAGGGATTTTGTCCTCAGAGAGCTTCCAGTCTGCAGAGAACAACATATGAATGAACAGACTACTTTAACACTGTATGACAAACACTGGAAAGGGGACTGAGTGGTCATCTGGACCACCAACTGGATGATGGGGACGACAAACCGTAATAATGGTAATGGTCTTGACCCTGAGTAACCTTCCAAGCTCACAAGGAGCTGGCTACTGGGCTGAGCTCCTCTCTGCCGTATTACATCGTTCAGTCATGACAACGATCACTGGTTCCATTTTACAGATGAGAAGAGTGAAGCTAAAGAGGTTGAAAGACAAAGACGTGCCCAGTCACACAGCGACCAGGCGAGGGATCGAGAGCAGAATCCAGGTCTGTCTGACTTCAGCGTCCAAGTTCCAGTCCATTACCCTACCCTGCTGTCAAAGAGCTACAGAAGTAATTCAAAGTATAAACTCTCGGTTCAGAGAAACCTGCAGATAATAATTAAAAAAAAAAAAGTGAGACCAAAGTAGATAAAACAATGAATTGCATTTAGACGACTCACTAGCATACATCTTCCAAAAGAGAAGTTGTCACCATCAGCAGGGGACATGACTGCCTTGGAGCCTAAAAACAAGTGGCTCACGTGCAGACCAGGACAGTCTGCCTTCAGCTCATTCCTGTTAGCAAAGAGTCACCTTTCATTTCACCTGCTACAGAGGCATGATCTCTCTTCCCAAAGACAGGAATATAAAAAGTTTCCCCTTCAACAAAAGAACAGAGAACTCTATTTTTTTTTTTTAAATCCTGGTTACCACATACAATTTGAAGGACGTAGGACTACCTGACACTGAGGCCGGGTTCCTCGTGACACTGTTACAAAGCATCTGAAGAGGCTTCACAGCCAGAAAGTACCCCTTCGGGAAAGGCCTCTCGGCTGGCGGTGCTCCGGGTCACACAACCCCAGGGAACACCGCTTCCGCTTCAATCCTCTGCTCTGTGTCCACAGACCACAGTGCGACTGGCATTCCTGGAAGTGGCCACTCTGAACGACAAGCCTTCCCCAGCCCATTCCTAACATAACGCTACTGAAACACACACTGATACTGAAGTATTTATGGGTGAAATATGGGAACTGGGATAGGCCTGAAAATACTCCAGAAAAATAAGTTGGGGAAAGAACAAAATGAGAATGGTGGAATTTTAATAATTGTTGAAGCTGGACAATGGATATATGAGGATTCATTATATTATTTTCTGTACTTTTGTATTTGAAAAGTTCCACAGTATAAACACACACACACACCCCTCCATGGCATGATTTACATACGAGTTTAAACAATCACCTGAAGCGGGGAGGGGGTGCTTTTAGCGTGTATGAGGTCCTAGGTTCAATCCCCAGTACCTTCATTAAAACATAAATAAATAAAACACAGATAAATTTAAAACCTAAAAATAAATAAACCTAATTACCTCCCCTCCAAAGAAAGAATCACCAGAGAAACCTAAGAAAACTGATGCTATAAATTGATGTTATCAAGAAAGTGGAAAAACCGTGCCTGGATCTGATTGAAGAGACCACGCTGAGACCTCAGGACCTCGCGCCCCAAGCCCTGGCAGGGCCTATCAGCGGGCTGGTCCCAGGGCAGTATGCAGAGACTGAATAAATTAGCCCTAATTGATTTTTCATGAGTTTGGAGGAAACATGTGCAACTGCCAGAAGCAAAAATCAGATTAAGAAATACCAGTCTATTTCAACCCTCACAAGAATCAACAGCAACCTCGTAGAACAGAGACAGAATCAAAGTCCAAAGGTCTGCACCCCGCAACAGAAACTACTAAACCACAGATCACGCGAGTGCGTTTCCAGCCCCTCGGGGGCTCGTGCCTCACCCACCCGTCCGCAGAGGAGCAGGCCTGCAGAGCCTCGTCTGGGCGCGCGCGGGCTGCAGCGGCCCCAGGCAGGCCGCTCCAGCCCTCCCCTGGGGGGTAAGTGCAGGAGACACCACCGAGCAGCCCTTCCACGGAGGGTCTCTGCTGCTTCGCCAAGACAGCGTGCCCTGCCCCCGATCCCCTCTGCCACATACGTGCCACCTGGGACGAGCAGGACGTACGTGTTTCTGTATTCACGAACGGCCCTGACAGGAAGGGAGCCAAGTGAAGGGGACATGGACGGACGGACGGACACACACACACACACACAAGGAGCAACCCTAAATGACTCTTCCCCACCAAAACCAAACAAACAAAAACCTCTTCTGGCTAAGGGCAACCCCTAAGAAGTGGTAACAGAGTTCTATCAGTGGACTGTACCAGACTCTCAATAGCCACTTGCACAGAAAGACAAAAACTATTTTGGTTTATTTGTCTTGCCATAAACGATCTGTGAAGCAGGTGGAAGAGCTACTCATGACAGAATAAAATGTCTTTGTGTCTTTTTTTCTTCATAGGTCCTTTCTCATTAAGTCATAAAGTGCCCTCCCTCTGAGCCCACACTGAAGAGACAGGGCCCACTCTCCACTCTTTATTTCTTCTATTAGAAATAAAAATGTAACACTTTACAGGTAAATACAAGAACAAAAAACCCTACATAATGTATCCTTCTGCACACTCAATTCACACAGACGTCCAGAGTCTTCATTAAACATGATCAAAATAATTACTTACCATCCAAAGCAGAAAAGTGCAAGATAAAGGCCCAAAAGGGTGGCAACAACATGTCTTATAAAAGAGCTAGTTTTGCTCGAATGCAGGTAAGTCCGAAACCAAATGGCTGCTAGCAAGGCAAAGAGTTGGCACACTACAAAGTTGACCTGTAAAGAGAAATTAAAATTTCGTATTAGCAACACAGACTTGAACTTTTCACTTGACGTTACATTTAAATTCTCAGGACGGAAAGACACCAAAGTTACATAAAATGGAGATCTTTCAGTTTGCTAAAGAAACAAAAACAAAAATCAGGGTGTCTTCCCAGGGAGGACAGTCTCAAGTTCAACGTGACGAGCGGAGGCACGTGGCAGGTGGGTGCCCAGCGCGGGGAGAGGCCTGGGGGCCCCAGAAAACCCGGAAGACACGGGGTGCAGATGGAGAAATGGAAAGCATGGTGCCCTATGGTTTGAGGGAAAGAGAAACTTATTTTAATGACTTCGGTGACCCTGTAACAGGTAGAAAAGAAGAGCTTCGAGTTTCTCCAGAAGTCCTCGGGGTCAAGATCTGGTCAGGATTCCCGGGAGTCTGGGGGCCGCACGATCCCCGGGTGGAGGTCGCAGCCCTCCCTGCACCCGGAGTCGCGGTGCTGCCGCCACTTCTGGGCACGGGGACCGAACGTCTCAGCCCCGGGGGCCTCTAGGACTGGCTCAGGAGGCCAAGGATGAATCAGAGAAAGGAGCCCCCAGGAAGCCCCGAGGGAGAGCTCCCGCAGCACCCCGAAACCAGGCATGACTCATTCTTCATCCACAGGAGAGGAGCACGCGGGGGAACGTGCCGCCGCGCCTTCCCCCAGGACAGTTTTTTGCCCTCGAAAAATGACAAAATAAAAGGCCACATGTAAGACTCTCTGCGGTATTTAAAGACTCGAGAAAATTCTCCATGTCTCTCTTATGAAGAGGGTTCTGAGAGAACGTTAAGGAAAATGGGTATTAAAATCTACAAACGAAAAATCCATTTGACATCAGATGCTTGTAACAAACACACAACAAACTCACTGGTCTCGGGTACCTAAATTAGGAACAAATCACACCATCGACATGTAGGAGCTGCCACAGATCCACAGAGATGTCTCTGCCTAAGGACAGGGACAGCTGTGTGCCTCCCCCGCAGCAGCAGGAGGACAGTTGGGTATTGTTGTCGCCGTGTGAGGGACCATTGTTCTTCCAAACACTTAGACTCCATACCAGCAAAACGTCATTCCAACAGGTTCTAAGCACTTTTCTCTCCTAAAGGGTTGTAACAATATTTTCTTAATTAAGGAAAAAGCATATATATCAGAAAAATGAATAATGTTATTAATAATGATGCATAGCTACAAAGTTTCTTACAGTTTAAAAACTTTCTTTCAACTATCTCTTAATTGAACAAAAATTTATAGAGCATCCACTTTGGGCAAAGCATGGAAATCAAAAAATGCCTAAGTCCCAATGAGAGCCCTGGGTGACTTTGGAATCTAGTGAAAAACTCATACGCAAAGAACTCAACTCACTTACAAGGCTAGACAGAAAGTGCCTTACGGACCCCTCAAAGGAGAGAGTGTGAAGGGGTGCCTGTCACAAAGCAGGCGACACGAGAGCTCCTGATGACAGCTGATCTCCACGGCCCTCCAGGGAGTCTCCCCTCCCTCTCCCTCCTCTCTCTCTCTCTCTCTCTCATATTTGTTTAATATAAAGCAAAGTGTGAATGACTACAGACACCTTCTAGAATCACCGACATGTAGAATTTTCTATCTTTGTAAACATCCATTTCAACGCCGTCATCTCACGGATAAAGAAAAGGGGATCAGATCTCACTCTAGACACTGAATCAAAATCTTTGGGGGCAGGCACAAAAGTTGATATTTCAAAAACAAAAGCCTGGGTCCCCACTGTCCTCAAGGTGTGAGAACCACAGTGCTGGGAAATTAGAAAAAGGGCATTTTAAGTAAAACCAAAAGCCAAGCAAACAACAAACCCAACATGAAGGGAGCACTGAGGCTTGAGAGTGTCGCAGAAGGTCGGAGGCTGCTGCTGTCCCAGCCTCCTTGAGAAAGGAGAGCCTGAAGCCACAGGGAGACAGACAGGAGAGAACCAACTCACAGGACACTCAGGCCACAGAACCGGCAGCACTGGTCCCCAGACAGGGGCGTGAGGCGGCGGGAAAGGCCACAAGTCATCATGGATGGTGATACAGATCAAGACAGGGCAATGTGGGGGGCGAGCGGGTTCTGGGGGGAAGGACGCTCCCCTGTGTACGCCCAGTTCGAGAGAGCCTGGGGAACGAGTGTGCAAGCTTAGGAGATGGCTGGGAGACAGGTGTGCAGCCAGCAGGGCACACGTGACTCTGAGAGTAGTGGACACAGAGTAAGGTGATCTGTGGGAAGACAGGAGGGCCTCGGGCAGAGTCCCGTCGGGGCCGACTGACAGCAGCAAGAATGAGCACACTGTGTTTGGGGGGTGGGGAGGGTTTCAGAGGAGACTAAAGAAGCCAGGGTCACTGTCAGGTGATAGGGCACAAAGCCCAAAACAAGCCTCCTAACTTGGCAATGGCACCTTTTTCAGTGACCTTGTTGAGAACAGCTAGAGGGGCATTTGCAGAGCAGAAAGCCACACCTGCCGGAAGTGGAAGCTAAGTCTCAGTGTTTAGGTGACCCGTCCAAATGAATACAGCCTGAGAATAATGGTGGCTGGATAAATGTGCAGGAGACACACAGATGCACAAAGCAGGGCCCTGCGCTGAAGGCACAGAGAGCTAGGGTACAACTGAGGCGCCAAGGAGAGGACCCAGGGAGCAGCGTGCAGTTAATCCCCCTGACCCAGGGGAGCATCCAAAGGCACATCTGGTACCTGTGCTGCCAAGGTGAAGATGGATTTAGACGGTCAGAAGATGGCGGGAACTCCAGAAGGGTGGAGCAGCACAATTCACATTAAGAAGAAAATCTGTCAGACATCCTGATGGGGACATCCAGACTCTGTTACTTTCCATAGAAAACACCAGGACACGCACACACCCAATGTTCAATTAACTGTTCTGAAAGGTCTTAAAGGTAAAACTTTCCCAAACTGGGACCACATTTTAGTCATCCTTTCACGGGTGGGGTAGGGTTGAGGGGGCAACCGAATACTGGAGAGGGAGAGACGGCGAGAAAGAACCAGCAGAGCTACAGCGCGGGGACGCGCAGCATGTGCTGCGCACCTGACACTGCTTATCCCGTCTGATCCCAAGAACAGGTGCCACTTCCCCCATTTTACTCAACCAACTCAGGCCACTTACAGTAACAGTCAGTACCCCAGACTCACAACCACGTCTGGTCTAGGCTGTTCAATGGCCGCCTCTCTACCTCCAGAGGATGCCTGAAGGTCGAACTTGGCTGCTACAGACAAGACTGTCTAGAGCATTTGGGATCTGCAAAACTGAAAAAAAATGGGAAAAAAGAATCTAATAGATATTTCACAGAAACTAAAAATTAGACAAATCAGATTTTAAAATGAGGTTAAAAGAATTGTGCAGATCTGGATGTTCTGATGTGGAAGATCACCAAGGTATACTATTATGTGAAAAGCGTAAGTTGCAAAATAGAAGAACACACCGAACTCTTTGCACATACATGCGTTCATTCATTAAACATATGTTTATCCTGCACTTATGACTCTTCTGTGTACCTACAATGTGCTAGACATCAGAATGGTCTCGATTAATCCGGCTCACGCATGCCACCCCTCACTGGCGGTAGTGGGTCAGTGTGCTCCCAGCACAAGCAAGTGCTTCACAGGACAGCTCCCTGTAACCTCTCAACTGCCCTGTGGAACCAGGCACCTCTGCTCCAGGGCCCTGCTACTCTGCATGCTCTGTCCTGCTTCCAAATGCACACACACAGGGAAACCAGATGTCCACCTCTCAGACGGGGTCACCTCTAAGAAGGAGGTGATGGAGAAAAACAGTCCAGGATTCCCAACGCCACACATACGATGAAACTCTGTTGGGTGAGGCTTGTGTGCAAAGCAAAGTCCTCCTTTCCTCTCCAAGTCCCTCCATTCTGTCCACTAAGAGTAATCAACGATCCTCAAAGTGGACACTGCAAAAGTTTTATACTTTTACCGCCTGAGCAACTTACATACTGTATTGCATTGAAAGTTTCGCACTTTATAAAATGGTAAAAGACTGAGAGCACGCACCTGCATCTTTTTTTTCCACTTAACATTATGCTACAACCACCTACCTACGCTGGTGCATTTGCTTGCCTGCCATATAGCATCCCACCTGGAGCAGGATTCTTCCCCAGAATCTTCCCTTGACTAGATACGGCCAAACTGAGCAGTTTTACCACTGACACCCCTGCCAGCAGTGTGACTTGCACTGCTCCATATTCCTGACAATAGTTGGCACTGTCAGACTTATGATGCTGCCAAGTCAATGGATGTAAAACATTAACTTGTTACCTTTTCATTTGTATCTCACCTGATTACTAGTGGGGTTGGGTGTTTTTCACATGTCTTTGGGACATTCAGTTTCCTTTTTATATTCTTTACCCATTTTTCTATTGGTTCTTTTTTCTCATTGTTTTTTTTATCTTTATATACTTGAAACTATTCTTTTGCAAATAGCTTCTCTGTGTGTGACTCCCCTTTTATCTTGGTTTATGGTGTCTTTTCCAATAGGATTTTTCTTTACACACAGCTATATTTTATTAAATGAATATGTGGACACATATCCATGTATTTCTTGGATTAGTTTTTTTTTTAAATTGTTCAAGTGTGATTATATCATTGAATGAGAGAAACCAGAAATTCTGAAATTTTCCACTTAACGGCATTAAAACATTTATCTATTTCCAACTTAAGCCAAATACTGTCATGCTCCCAGCACTAACAGTTTCCCACTCTGTATAACAAATTACATTATATTTCACACAACCTAAATTATCTTCACAATATTCATGTGACATCAATGTTATCTCTGCCTTAAAGGAAACAGCAAGCATGAAAGATTTGGGACCCGGACCTCCTGGCCCTATCTTATGCTCTTTCCTTTTAGTTCCAAAGTTGAACCTGATCCTATCGTGTTCTCATTTTCACTAAGAATGCCAAGAACTGATGTGGGGCCAAGAAAATGAAAAAATGCTATTCACAACTTCACATCCTATCTCTTCAACAGACTATGTATTTTCTCTTTTTATACATTACATTTCCTCCCTTTTACTGGAACATGAGGAAGGGGTGTCTGGGCTGTTCAAAATACTTACCAAGTTATATACTTATTTACTATTGAGCAGTTTTCTGAACAGATCTGTGACTGTCCAATCTGACACCAGCCACACGTGGCCATGAACATTTATATGCGGGTCCAAACTGAGATGTCAAATACATACCAGATTTCAAAGTCACAGAGTAAAATACCTCATTAATGTTTCTGTTGACTACATATTGAAATAGTATTTTGAATACTAATCAAATAAAATACATTATGGCATTAATTTCACCTCTTTTACTCCTTTTTAAATGTATCTATTGGAAAATTTTAAATTCCATATGCAGTTAGCATTGGCTCACATTTTATTTCTATTGGACAGCACTGGTAAATCTGATATACTCTATTTTAAAAGTTTTGAAAAAATGTTCTCCCTCTTATGAAAAAGTGTATATATACTTAAACTGCCACACGAGCCATACAACAGTTAATAGCTGTTAATTACTTCTCCATCAGAATTAAGCATTCTCTGATAAGCCAACAGTGGTCTCATAACAAGTTTAGGGTAAAAAAAACCTTATATTTCAAGGCAGCTCAAGATGAAGTGTAATACTCAACAAATTAACAGAAGGACCCCAAAATCAATTGCTACCTCCGTATCTCTACCAATGGAATACAAATTACATCTAATGTTACCTTTCTAACAGTATAAGTGGCTTTGGAGAGCATATTTACATTCTTAGCCAGTGGCTCCTAAAATAAACAGGCAGCTTCTGAGACCCTGCCCGGGTGGGGCTGGGGGAGTGAGGCACACAGTCCGTGGCTGAGGGTCACAGGAGTTCTCAAGGCCCCACAGATGTAACAACCTCGAGCATCCTCAGTGTCATGCTTGAATCAACCTGCATAAGTCCAGCTGCATAATAACCACCTGCATAGCTAGTCAGAAATGGATTCCTGGGTACAAGCCCCAGGAGTTTTATTCCCTGCTCTGATACAGGACCTTAAATTCTTTTTTTTTTTTTTTTTAATTCCCCAGGCAAAACTCGTGTATTCCATGTTTGGGAAACGTGTCTTCATCAATCAACCTCAAAGTCAAGGAGATATGAAGGGGCCCAAAGGCAAGGCAAAGAGCCACTCTTTAAATCTTTAGGAAGTAATACAAATTAAGTCCACGTAAGATACCATTATATATCCTCGAGATTGTCAAAATTTTTGAAATCTGACAATACCAAGGCAGACTATGATGTGAAGCAATGGGATCTCTCATACACGGCTTCCACAGACACTCTGGAAAACAGCTTGGCACTTCCTTACAGGACGACAGATGCTCACACCCAATGACTCAGCCACTCCACTACTTAGTAGGGTAACCTGGGGACCAGGAGACATGTACAAGAATGATCAAAACTGCCTTGTTCCTCATAGCCAAACGTTAGAAAAAAAATCCTACGCCCATTAATAGTAAAATGGCTAAATATATTATGGTATATCCATACAACAGTAAACTACACAGAACAATGAAAATGAAAGAACTATAGCTTCTTACAACATGTGGATTAAACGTAACACACGACGCTGTAGGAAAGAAGCCATACATCGCTTGAATTCATTCGTAGAACACCTACAACATATAAGCAGATATTTGTAAAAAAGGCCCCAAAACAAGCAATAAACCATATTGTTTGCGGGTGCCTGCACATGTGGTAAAACCACGAAGGGGAGCGTGGGACGATTATCACTCAAGTCAGTGAGCGGGCTGTCTACGCAGGAAGAGAACAGGCCACACTGAGAGGCACACACGTTGGCATTTTGTGGGCCGGCGATAATCTACTTCTTGTCCAGAGCAGTTACAGAGGTACTGGCTTTTTAATTTTTTGTTAAACTTTGTAAGTACATAATAGTTATGATAACACTAGGTGCTGTGACAAACAGACACACAAAAAGCTTATGTACTGGCGCCAACAAAACTGAGGTTCAGGTGCAGCCCAGAGCAGATATTCCTGGTCAGGGTGGAGCCTTCCCAGGCGGGTGGTTCAGGGGTCCCGGCTCCCCCTATTTTGTGGTTATGATAACCCAGAACCTCGTCATTGCTGCACTCAGCCACAGGAAGGGAAATGGGAGAGCACACAAAAGGCACGGTTGTTTCTAAAGGTCCCCCGCCTGAAAATGGGACACAGACCGCAGTCCCCCCCACCACCACGGGCAGAGCCAGTACCAGCACCCGCCACACCGTGGGTGGACGGGGAAAGGCGCTGGCTGGGCGCCAGGACAGGGGAAAACTGACTTGTGGGGAACAGCCAGCAGCCTCCACCACGTTGTTCTCCGGAAGGACACCCCAGTGACTGGCACAGTGACTGCCCATCAGGGTACAGGGCAGGGTCAAAGGATCCATCACTGTACACCCCCGACCAGCTTTTTATTTTGCACCATGCACATTTATTATCTACCCCCAAATACAGTTTTTAAAAGTAATTTATGCTTCTTTTCGAATTTCCAAAGCAAAAATTGAACACTGGGATTTAATACTGTAATTATCTCATCTCCCTATAATGAATCTGCATTGCTAGTTCCATCCCGCTAAATTTCATACACAGCAGGCACGTCTTAAAGGATATAAGCATCTTCAAATGTGCCACAGAAAAGCAACTCTTGCAAGCATGAAGTTAAACTGCACCAGTGTAGAAGCAACTTTGGTCAAGCAGCACAAAGCACACTTAATTTAAGAATCCTGCCCTCCAGATAAATGGTAAAGACCAATCCTCTCCTCCAAGGCCCCCATCTTGGTCAATGGGATCACTCAACTTCTTGACCAGAAACTATGGAAACTTCACGCATACTCTGGGGCTTCCAGACACTTTTTAAATCAGTTCTATACAGCACTTGTCACTTAGTGGCCTATCAGTCTGACTTTTCCTGTAGACTGTGAGCTCCGCTTGGGAGCTTGGGGACATATTTTATTCATCTGTGAATCCCTACCCATCCCAGAGTACAGTGCCTGGCTCCCTCCGTGCTTTTAATTCGCTGAAAGAAAAAGGGGGGGGGAGCATGCTTCAAGGGCTCGCTTAAAATTCAGGAGTATACACTATTAAGAATATAACAGTTCGTGTTTTATCTTCTTTCTTAGAAGCTTAAGGCACTTAGTATTAATTGTTACAATTAGAAACTTCATAACCAGAAATAAAAAAATAAATACAGAAGCCTAAAGATGCACTGTACCCAGCACTGAGCTAGCAGGCACTGTTCAGGCACAGGGAATAACACAGACACGGCAGACCCAGCACCCTTGAAACTTCCAGGTGGGCAAGATGACACACGAACGCCCCATAACAACCGCGGCTGCTGGATGGGAGGCAGCGGACTGGTGTCCAGAGGAAACAAAGCAGGAACACTTATTTGGGATGCCTCGGGGCTCCATCCTCTCTCCTGAATTACAGGACAACTGCCTACCCTAATCCCATAAAAACAAAACACTCTGGGTGTAGCCAGCAAAGCCCCCGTCCACCAGGAAGACCACCCGCACCTTGGGCACCCCTCCTCCTCTCCCTTCCCAGACAAAGGCACAGAGGCCAGAGCCCGGACAGCCCATAACCGCTACCCCATGCTAAACTCGCTGTCGTTGAAACAGCCAGACTCCTGGGGGCTTATTAACTGACAGATCCTGAAGTGTATTCTCAGATCATCCACAGAAACCAAAACGCAGTAAGCTTTCCCAAATGCACCAAAACAGAAGCGGAAAGCGAGTGATTCAATCAAGACACCAGCGATTCTACCTACCAGGTTAATGAGAGCGTATTTCATTTCAGTCTTGCCATCCACATAAGATTCCTAAGAACTAAGAAGGAATTTCCTTATATTGACCTGTGAAATTAAAAGGTACTAAATTAATTGCATCCACACTGCTAAATTATGAACCTCAAGCAAAGGCAATCTACGGAAATGAGTTTTCCTGATAAAATAAACGCATCATACACACATCCCAAAATACCACACAGAACACAGACGCAAAGAAAGGGTTGATCTGCTTCCTATCCACGCTGCTTGTCAAACGTGCTCTGACAGATGACTAACAAGGAGCTCATCCCTAAACAGGACAGAGGGGAATAAACATAAGAACAAGGAACCGTTGCCCCTTTTCTTAAGTGTTTGGGGGTGCGGTGTGCGTGCGTATGCACGCCTCTGTATCTATCTCTTAGGTGGTTACAAATAATACTAGCAGATCAAAAGACTCGCTGAAGGGAAAAAGTAAGGAGTCTAAATTCACAATGACTGGATAAATAAATCCTAGTACATCCATACAACAGGATATTCTTAGCAATAAAACAGAATCAATTATCGTGACACACACAACAGATGAATCTCAAAATAACTGAGTAAAGTAATTCAGAAAAAAGGTTGTAATTCTATTTATATAAACTTCTAGAAAATACAAACTAATCTATACTGACAAAAAGCAGATCAGCGGTTGCCCGGGGACGCAGGGCAGGGAGACGCAAGAGGGCAGTATTACCAGGGGCTCGAGGAAACTCGTGGTGAGGGGGACACGCATCATCTTTATTGCAGTGGTAGTTTCATGGGTGGAGGCATAGGTCAAAACATCCAGTTTTACATTTTAAAATGTACAGTTTACTGTGCATCAATTACACATCAATAAAGCTGTTTAAATTTTTTTAATAAAAATAAATTCATATTGACCATCATTTGGGTTTAACTGAAAACCTCACAATGTGATTGACATTACCTTTACTCTTGGAAAGATCTTTATTTCGGTTCTATTATCATGCTTTGTGGACAAGCAACTGACATGCAATTTTGGAATGAATATAGACAGAGAACATTTAACGGCCTGAATTTCTTCCCCATTCATCACTCTCATGGTTTAAAAATCTAAAAGAATTTTAGTGAAAAGTCCCATCACTTCAAGTTTTTCACAGTCTCTGTAACTCAATAAATGTCTGATTTTCAGAAAAAAAGAAGCCTAAAGACCATCCAGTCCAACTTCCTCAACTTAAAGGAATAAACTGAAGATTCCATCCTCTCCCAGGAGTTCATCTCTACGTTGTTGACACCCAACTTTGTCATTTCAGTCTTGACCGCTCTACAGAGCTTCAGGCTAGTTTATCCAGCTGCCCACTCAACCTCCTTCCTGAATGATCTGCAGCCAAAAGGGTACTCCTACACCCCCCCACCGCCAACTTCTCCCCCAGATTTTTCCATCAGTAAATGCACCATCACAAAGTCAGTTGCTCAGGCAAACACCTAGGAATCACTCACTTCTTACCTTCCACACAGACTCCATCCCGAAGTTCTTTTAGCTCCGTCTCCAAATTATATGTGTGCCCATGCATGCCCCAGTCCCCAACTCCACTATGGCCATCTCTTCTCACCTGGACAACCAAGCATGCTAGGTTGTACTATTTCGTCTCTTGCCTCTCCAAGTCAGGCTCTCCAGTCAGTCATTTGATCACATCAATCCTCAGCTTTAAAATGCTCTGGCTACAGGGGGGTGCAGGTATAGCTCAGTGGTAGAGCACATGCTTAGCATGCATGAGGTCCTGTGTTCAATCCCCAGTGATTCCACTAAATAAATAAACAAATTATCTAATTACCCCACTTGCCCTCCCCAAAAATGCTCTAGCTAGCGGAATCCCTGTCTAAAATAAAATCTTAACTCCTTACTCTGCCCTCAAAGAGCCAGGCCCCCATCCCTAGCCTCACTCCCACTCTCTCTCACTGACTACCTTTCAACCCCCTGAGCTTCCCTAACACACCAAATTCATCACCACCTCAAGGCCAAGGCCTTCCACTCCGGTACCCAGAACGCACAAAATGCACATAGTTCACCCTTCACATCAGAACTCAAACATCACATCTTCAAAAGCTTCACAGACCTCACAAGCTGAAGTAGCATTCCTGATCATTTTAAAACACACACACTACATCTCATTTCACTGACTTCACAGTACACGCCACTATGTAAAATTATTTTGTGAATCTGTGCACTTATTATATTTTCTAACAAAATGTATTCATTAATTTCATTCATTCATTCAATTCTGCTATGACTATCAGAAGCTTTAGTCCAAATAAGAACAGTGATTTAAACTTGAAAAGCATTTTTTCCAGGGGCCGAGGTGCTCCTGCGTAAAAAGCACCCACCTTGTAAAAAAAAAAAAGTCAACTTCAGCTGACCTATTAATTACATAAGGCTTCAAATGATGCAAAAAAACTCACTTTTCTTCTGGGCTGCCTCATTATCATCAGATTTCAGTTCAATACAATATCACAAATTGCAAACATATTGGTTTTGAAATTATACTGCCTCCCACCAAAAATAGTACACTTTTCAATAAAGATTATGTCAATATAAAAAATACTGACTTTTAATGATTAGCTTGGAATCTGAACACCTTGCCTTTGAAAAACTTAGCCATCAAGCACTCAAGCAACACATTATCTGAATGAGCCGATTTAAGCACTTTTAATTTCTTTTTTTTTGTCAGAACTTTTACAAGGTTTCAGACACTGCCAACCCAAAAAAATCACAATTGATCATTATGCCTCTTGATGGCACACACTGTGAATTATCCTCTAGTAAATCATTCGATGATCACTAAAATGCACACTTCACAAGCACAGGGATTTGGGTCTATTTTGTTTACCATATTCCTAAGCACCTATTTCTGGCATATGACCAGCACTTAACAGACACGTGTTACTAAATACCTGCAAACTCATATTCGGTTCTGTCTTATCCAGATCACCATATTATCCCAAACTGATGTATAATCTCTCCTCCCTATTGCTTGATGCCATCTTAATATTAAGCATGAGCTAAAAAGTGATTCTTTGATATAAATCACAGTGAGTATTTGGCCTCCAAACTATACGGTGACATGTAGGAAATCAATCACAGACCAACAAGGATCCTATCACGTGGGGTGTAAGGGGAGGCAAGGCTCCACTCAGTCCTGATAGGCTGACTCCACCGGCAAACTCCTAACAGGTCTCTCCTCCGGGGCTAGGAAGGAAGCCACAGCTGCACGACCATCTGCACATCACAGATCATCAAATATTTACACCAGCTCCGAGGTGAACGTTAAGCAGCGCCACACAGCTGATGAAGTAAGTCACCATAATTAAATAGTCAAAGGCAGCAATTATGAATAACAGGAAAGTAGCTCCGTTCTGAGGAGTGTCGGAAATAACGTATTACTAATGAAAGTTAAAATAGTCAAGTTTGTGAACAATTTACTTTAAGAAAGATTCCCCTCAAAGAAAAAAGCAATCGAGATGCAACTAGTTTGCTGGGATCTACATACACAAAACAGAGCACACAGGAACGGGAACGTCTCACGTGAGCGGCACCAGCACATCACAGCAGGCTGGCAGCCGCGGACCTAAAGACAGCCGCTCATTCCGACCTAATAAACCACAAACACAAAGCCTTGCTCTGGCCCTGACCAAGGAATCTCTGGCACTTGCAACCTCTGTACGCCACAGTTTCTTAATATAAAAATAAGAATAATTTCTATCTACACTTCTAGAGTATGAAATGTACCAAAAAAAACCCCAGAAAACAGAAAGCAAAAACCCCAAACATCATTCGTACTTCTGATCCTTTATCTGACCTGGTCTGCCCACTTGGCCAGCTGGACTCAGGTGGAGCGGGACTGGACCCCACAAGGGGAGCTCCACTGACACGAAGTAGCTAGAAAAGTCAAATTCAGAGAAACAGAAAGTAGAACGGCGGTTACCAGGAGTTGGGGGGAGGGGCAGGTAGAGAGTTGTCTAATGGGTATGCTGTTCCCATTCTGCAAGATGAAAAAGTTCTGGAGATCAGTCGCACAGCAATGCGAATATACTCAACATTACCAAACTTTACAGTCAAAAATGTTGTTGTTAAAAGTTTTCTTAATTAGAGAATTTAATTTAATGGTTAAGATGGTAAATTTCATATATTTATATATGTTACCACAATTTTTTAATTTTTAAAATTACTTTTTAAAATAAGTAAATAAATAATCAAGAACTTCATCAAAAGGCACCGCAAGGAAGATAGGAAATCAAGCTACAAACTGGGAGAAGATTATTTTACAACACATACAAAATGGAGAAAGAATTCAAATCCAAAACAGAAAGAATCTCTAAAAATCAGTATGAAAAGGACAAACCGCCTAATTTAAAAATAAGCAAAAGACAGGAATAAGCATTTCACAGAAGAGGAAACACAAATAGCTAGGAACTAACTATATGAAAACACGCTAACCTGTGTTCAGGAAAAATGAAAATTAAAATCACAAAATACCTTTTTATACCCATGAGACTGGCCAAAACGTATCAACCCGGTAACAGTAGGATCTAAGTGCCAGGGAGGATGAGGAACAAAAGAATTTCAGTACACTGTGGTGGGAAGGCATGCTGCTATAACCACTTTGGAAAACAGTTTGGTATTATTTACTGATGTTAAAGACCATTTTCCATGACCACAATTCTACCCCTCCCCTAGGGAGGTAAACTTAAGAGAAACTCCTGCATATGCGCAAGGACACGTGAGCAGGAACGTTCACCGCAGCACTGCTTATACAATAAAAAACTGGAACCACATGGATGGCCTTGGACAGGAGAACTCAAGTAAGTTGTGGGATATTCACACGAGAGAAGAGTGAAAATGAAAGGACTGCAGCTACAGCTACCAACATAAATAAATACACCTGGCAGAAGTAACAGTGAGGAAGCCAGACTCAGAATCATTTAAACAAAGGTCAAAAGGCAAAGCTGAGCAAAACTAAACGTGATGTTGTTACAGATACACACACTATGAAGAAAAGCAAGGAAATGATAAAGCCAAAATTCCGGAAATCACTCCTCTCCTAGATGAGCCCCAAGAGGGAGCCTGGAAAGGTTTTCCTGAAGCTGGAAGTAAGGGCAAGGGTTTCACGACCCTCTGGCAGCACGCAGTGTTGGTATATAATCCCCTGCAAATCTGATTTTTAAAATCAACTCCCCAGAAAAAAGAAGATGTACTGAAATAAAAGGCTCTAAAAACAAGTGAAGAATGTTGGGGGAGAGAAGGGAAAAAGAAAGCGCTATAGATCCCCGATATTATTCACTTACTCCGCTTCCTTAGGAACTCGGGACCAACTTCTGTGCGTGTAGCAACTTACACGTAAGTCACCAGTGCCACTGGTCAAATGTTATGTGATTTTATGTGTAACTGTCAAATATCTTCAGAAAGTCCTATAATGGCACCAAGTAATATAAATCCCTCACTCCCTCCATCTTCACCATCATGAGGAGAGGGCCCAAGACACAAAAGCCAGTCACCCTGCACTGGTCACAGACAGGGGAGCGTGAACAGGAGGAGGCGGAAGGAGTCCCGGGGCCACGTCCTGCCAGAGAGAAGACGCAGCCACCTCAAAACCCAGCGTGTGTGGGGCTCCCATGCCTGACCGGCTTCCTCCTGAGGAGGAGAAAACCTAACACACTGACACGCTGGTTGTCTCGGAGGCCCTTCCCCCAAAAATGTATGCACACCGCTCCTCAGGGAAGAAACTAAAACATACCATGTCTCTTACTGACAGCTACAAGACATCCAGATCAACTTCTGAATTCTCCACCACTCAGCTGGCTGTGACAGCCAGGACACAGGGCCACCGACGCTGGCCAAAATCACCTGTTTTCCTCTTTTTCTTCACAATGCTCTCAAAAAGGACGTTTGTCTGATTTCAGTTTTTTTGCATCATTCTGATCAAACTACCACAGGTTCTTTATTTTATCAAAACAAATTCTCACAGAACTAGAACAAATCATAATAAAATTTATATGGAACCACAAAAGACCTAGAATTGCCAAAGCATTACTGAAGAGAAAGAAAGAAGCTGGAGGAATAACTCTCCCAGACTTCAGACAATACTACAGAGCTACAGTCATCAAGGCAGCATGGTATTGGTACCAAAACAGACATATGGACCAATGGAACAGAATAAAGAGCCCAGAAATGAACCCACAAACTTTTGGTCAACTAATCTTGGACAAAGGAGGCAAGAATATACAATAGAATAAAGACAGTCTCTTCAGCAAATGGTGTTGGGAAAACTGGACAGCAGCATGTAAAACAATGAAGCTAGAACACTCCCTTACACCATACACAAAAATAAACTCAAAATGGATCAAAGGCTTAAACATAAGACAAGATATAATAAACCTCCTAGAAGAAAATATAGACAAAACATTACCTCACATACATCTCAAAAATGCTCTCCTAGGGCAGTCTACACAAGAAATAGAAATAAAAGCAAGAATAAACAAATGGGACCTAATTAAACTTACAAGCTTCTGCACAGCAAATAAAACCATAAGTAAAACAAAGCAACAACCTACAGAATGGGAGAAAATTTTTGCAGATGAAACCGACAAAGGCTTGATCTCCAGAATATGTAAGCAGCTCATATGACTTAATAAGAAAAAAGCAAACAACCCAATCCAAAAATGGGCAGAAGACCTAAATAAGCAATTCTCCAAGGAAGAAATACAAACGATCAATAGGCACATGAAAAAATGTTCAATATCACTAACTGTCAGAGAAATGTAAATCAAAACTACAATGAAGTATCACCTCACACCAGTCAGAATGGCCATCATTCAAAAGTTCACAAATGACAAATGCTGGAGAGGCTGTGGAGAAAGGGGAACCCTCCTACAGCTGGTGGGAATGCAGTTTGGTGCAGCCACTGTGGAAAACAGTATGAAGATTCCTCAAAAGACTAGGAATAGACTTACCATATGACCCAGGAATCCCACTCCTGGGCTTATATCCAGAAGGAACCCTACTTCAAAATGACACCTGCACCCCAATGTTCACAGCAGCATTATTTACAACAGCCAAGACATGGAAACAGCCTAGACGTCCATCAGCAGATGACTGGATAAAGAAGTTTTGTTATATTTATACAATGGAATACTATTCAGCCATAAAAACCGACAACATAACGCCATTTGCAGCAACATGGATGTCCCTGGAGAATGTCATTCTAAGTGAAGTAAGCCAGAAAGAGAAAGAAAAATACCATATGAGATCGCTCATATGTGGAATCTAGGGGAAAAAAAAACATAAATACAAAACAGAAAGAGACTCATAGACATAGAATATAAACTTGTGGTTGCCAGGGGGATGGAGGTGGGAAGGGACAGACTGGAATTTCAAAAAGTAGAATAGATAAACAAGATTGTACTGTGTAGCACAGGGAAATATATACAGGATCTTGTGGTGGCTCACAGTGAAAGAGAATGTGACAACGAATGTACGAATGTACGTATGTTCATGTATAACTGAAAAATTGTGCTCTACACTGGAATTTGACACATTGTAAAATGACTATAACTCAGTTAAAAACAATGTTAAAAAAAAAAATTCTGAGTGTGAAAGCACAATGGAATTCTCTCACTGAATGCTGAGCCCTGCCCCGTATCCTGAGCTCCAGACTCACAGTCACTGGGCTACTCGGCATGTCTACTTCAAAGTCTAACAAGCTCCCCACACCTAACGCGGCCACAGGAAGCTCTCGATCCTCCCCTTCCCACGCTCCAAAGGCCACCTCTTTTGGAGCTCCCCAAAGGCTCACTCTCGCCTTCCTCACACTAACGGTAAATCGGACGAGCTCACTCCTCTGTGCAGCACTGTCAGATGGCTCCCCCCACGTGTGGGCTGCTTGGTGGCCTTCTTCCAGAGCACAATGTGAGAAGTGGGGGTGAAAAGAGAAGCTTCAGCAGAGACCCTGCCAAGCACCACCTCAGCCAGGTGACCAGTTAACACCAGCAGTGCTAAGTCAGGTGAAAAGCACATGCCCTGGATATCACACAACAGAGATGACACTGCACCTCTGTGCTGGTCCCCCTCAAACACCCACAAGCCAGACTGGTCATGAGGAAAACATCAGACAAATCCTACTTGAGGGGCATTCAACCAACTCCCTGACGACCCTCGAAGATGTCAGGTCATTAAAAATAAGGAAAGTCTGAGAAACTGACACAGTCTGGGAGGAACCCAAAGAAACACGGCAACTACGTGCAAGTGGAAACATCCTGCACAGAAAGGACCTTGTTGTAGACTGAATATTTCCACCCCCTCCAAGTTCATACACTGAAGCCCTAACCTCCGATGTGTGGGATTTGGAGACGAAGCCTTTGGGATGTAATTAGGTCACAACGGTGGGGCCCTCATGATGGGATTAGTGCCCTTATAAGAACAGCTATCAGAGAGGGAGCTCCTGGCCTCTCCCTCCTCATCTTCCTCCTCCTGCCCCAGTTACACACAGACACACATACCAAGGAAAGGCCATATGAACATACAGTGAAAAGGCAGCCATCTTCAAGACAGGGAGAGTAGTCTCACCAGAACCTGACCACGATGGCACCCTCATCTCACACTTCAGCCTCCAGAACCATAAGAAATAAATGTTGAAGTCACCCAGTCTCTGGTATTTTGTTATGACAGCCTGAGTTAATATAGATCTTCAGTAAAAACTAAGGAAATCCAAATAAAGCATGCAGTTTAGTTAATAATAATGTACCAATCCTGGTTCACTCATCGTGATAAAGGACCAGACGAACGTAACACATTAACGCCAGGAAAAAGTGGATGTGGGTTATAGGGGAGCTTTCCACGATATCTTCACTACTCTCTGGAAATCTAAAACTGTTCTAAAATCAAAAGTTCATTTTGAAAAATCCAATAGCTTCCTATCCTATTTATATTATAACCAAATTCCTACCAATTTCTTTCAACTCAACACCTGGTCTACCAAGAGCACCTCCAGGAGGGTTAGCTACACAGGAAAGTATATACGCATTTGCCAAAACTGATCAAACTGCACATTTCAGATCTGCGTGAGTTATGCTTCAATAAACATTTCAAAGAACAGGACTGCCAAAATGAGAAATCTGATGACATAAAAATTCCACTTGAACTTGGTGGCTTAAAACAGTAATACATCTTTTGCTCTTGAATCTGCGATTTGAGCACGACTGGGCAGGAAGAGCTCATCCCTGCTCTGCTGAGCATCAGCCGGGGGCTGGAATTACCTGAAGGCTCACTCTGCTCCCAGATCAGCTGGGACTGTAGGTTCAAACTCCTTCACGTGGCCTCTCTGGGTGCCCTGGGCTCCCTCACAACATGATGGCTGGGTTCCAAGCACAAGCTTGCTGAGAGAGAGAGAGAGAGAGAGAGACAGAGAGACAGAGAGACAGAGAGACAGAGAGACAGAGAGACAGAGACAGATGGACAGAAGGAGAGCCACATGCACACTCACAGCGAAGAAGCTGTGGCCTTTTGGTGACCTGACCCCTGAAGCCACACAGCATCCCTTCCACTACACTCTGCTAGCTGGAGCAGCCACAAACCCGTCCAGGTTCCAGGCGAGGGGAAATAGATTCCACCTCTTGACAGGGAGTGACAAGTACCAGAAATACTACCGCGACCACTTTTGGAAAATAAAATCTATCACAGGTTGGAATATAAAGTCAAGGGAAGTTTCCAAAAGACCTGGGTAGCAAGCGAGACAGAATTCATCCATCAATATCTAACAAATAAGAGTTCCAGAAACAAAACGGCAACATCAACAGAGAAAAGAGGAAAGAAGTTACTAGGAAGTAATTCCAGAGGACTTCCCAGAGCTAAAGGGCAGGAACCTTCGACGTGAATGAACTGACCAAGGATCCACACAGACGGAACGTGAAATTTAAGAGCATCAAGGAAAGCGGACAATCCTAGGAATCCTCAAGAAAGAAATCGGGTCAACCACGTGGTTAAGAGAACCAGACTCACATCAGACTTCTCATCAACAGTACTGTGCCCTGAGAATCAATGCCAGGATGCCTTAAATGTTGTAAGGGAAAGTTATTTTCAACCTAAAGTCACACGAAAATAATTTCAAATACAGAAAGACTAAGAAAACTTACTTTCTGCGCTCTCTTTCTTTGGAAGTTGCTTTAGGATGTGCTTCAGCAAAAAAGAAAGAAGCCAAGGATTCAAGGACAATGAATTTGGCTTATAGATGCAGTGAAAGGACCCTGCAGGATGCAAGCTGGGGGAGAGGCCAGCGGAGCAATGAGCCCGCGTGGGAGACGGGAAGTGGAAGGTTCCAGAAAGACGATTATCCAAGGAGAGAAAAATAAATAAATTCTCAAAGTGCTGATGTTATCCCTAAGGATGTGGAGTTCAAAATTTAAGTTAGCAGTATACTTCCCAAATTTCTACAACGGGCAAGTGTTGTTAATTTTAATAATAAAAAGTGTTGTAAAAAGAAAAATTTTAAATAGCAAATTGAAAGGACAGAAACTATTTTTAAAACAGTTTTAAAATGTGACAGTTCTCTGCCTAAAACAAAGTCTTTGGACGTTTTTCTCCCCAAAGAGAAACAATGACCATTAAATCTTACGCCCCCAGCTCACAAAACAAAGGAAATTTCTTTCCTATTTAACTGCCAACAAAAATTCTCAGTTTTTAAGGGTTCTATTCTATGTCCTAGTAGAAGTAATTTACCAAAATTATAATTCTGAAAAAGTTAACCTCTAAGTGTTAAGTTCACACCAAAAAACCACCTTTCCATGATACATTTTTGCTCATTTCAGAAGTGACCACCTCAAAAGCACTCATTGGCACATGTGCACTTTGCAGTGAGGGCCACACAGCAGCAGTGTCACCAGCCCAGAGTTCTGGTCCCAGTCCCACCCGGCACCAGCTGGGAGGCCCTGGAGGCTGCGGCCAGATGCGCCCCCGCCGTGTGTCCGGCGGCCAGGGGAGCAATGGAGCAGACTGAGCTCTGCGAAGGAAGCGGCCTGTGCCCAGCACCGCGCAGGCACTCCCTACGTGGAAACAAAGTCCCACGATCTGCCTGCATTCCGAAACGCCACTTGCTGAGCAGTTAGGATGTGCGAGGCGTCTTACATCCTCCATTAACCGAATAATCCTCTCAATCACCTGGAAAATAGTCACTATTACCCCATTTTTAAAATGAGGACATGGGAGCTCAGAAAATTACTATCTGCAATACACAAGTGCTCATTCTGAGCCACGTGATGGAAAGTGGCTTCTGTGTCCTGGAACCGGGCGGGTGCTGTGCTGCTGACACCCTCCCTCTCCAGGGGAGGCAACCCCCCTCACCCCACCCCGCTGTGGCCAGCGGAAGCCGCACTCACCCAGATTTTGAGACCAAACCTGATCTTGAGAATTTGCCAGATGACATTTCAATCTGCAAGGGAAATCATGACTGGGAAAGACCAGGGAAGCCCGAGGGTAAAGAAGGAGAAAGGCTGTCTCTGTCAGAGTTAGACAGGAAAGGTTCGCCAGTGAGAAGGGAACTCCCACGTCGTCACAACCTCCACCCTGTCACGACATGCAGCAGCAGAAGACGTGACACTGCTGTCAGGGCACAGAAACCGCCAAAACCAACGCAACGCTGGGGACGACAAGCAGCTTGGATTCAAGGACACCTAACAGAGGAGGCAGTCGGGAAGCAGCCAACGACCGTCTACAAGTGACGTCTGATGTCGGCCGCTCTTCTTAAATCCTGTGAACATACATTCACTTTCCATAAAATATTCAATTACCCTTCATACTGAGATATATCAAAAAAAGACTTCACTATATTTTTTCAATGACAATTTCTCCTACTTCGCTTTTACCTTTTAATTGGAAAACACGTTGTAATATTAACATTTGTAAATTACCCATCACTTGGCAGGAGCCTAACTTCTTTACCACTACCTATGAATGTGAAGGAAAGAAAGCCAATGCAATCTAGGTAAAATGAAATGTTTAGAGTGTGTGTTATTTTGTTTAGCTAGTTTCTCTGATGAAGCAGAAACTGTTTTAACTACTATTGTTAAAAATCTTAAATATATGTATGTATGTATGTATTAGCTCTCTTTCCTTTCTCAGTGTTTACTTTTTCATATCTCCTCCTTGGTCTAAAAAGGAATTTAAAGCAGATGTCTTTTTTCTGACTCCAAAACTCACGTTCTTTCCACTATGCCATTCTGCCTCTCAAACAAATACCTACTCACTGACTGTGACGGGCCAACACTAGCTAGTCTAGCACTAGAGATTTAAGAGATAATGAATAGTTTTTTCCCCCAAGAGCTTACCATCTATCTTAGTGAGTGAATGGGGAGAAAAAACCTAATATAGTCCAGTATGGTAACTGCTATAAATAATGACATGCACAATTACCATAGTAATAACTCAGCACTATGTTCCAAACTCTTTACACAGAAGATACCTTCCAGAAGTCCTCACCACAATAGGTCCCGCCTGCTAGGAGTGCCCCGCCCAGCTCCCTGGGCCTCAGGTCTCTTCTGGTGCAATGCCCCGCCTGCCCATCAGAGGAGGAATGGCGGCACTAAACCTTCGGGGCTTTCTTTAGACCTGCCCACCTCAGCCTGCTTCACTATGTGGGAAGTTTACTGCGAAAGCTGTGTTCCTCCTGGGGGAACAGCTCTGCCTGCGTTGGGTGAGTTAAATTAACTCAGGACTAAAGTACTGGAAACTCCACCTGGCAGTACACCAAGGTCACATCCTCCAACCCAGCTCTCACCAGTGAGGCTGACAATCTGAGCCACATCAATCTGACTCTTGTTTCTTTCTCTCTCTGCCAGGTCTAAATTGGGCAAGAGAGGGTTATTGATTACAAGAACCCTAAAACTCCAACATGACCCTATTTACATACGAGGTAACTGGGGCTTCTACAGCTCAGAGAGGTGAAGTGACTAGTTTCAGGCCTCCTACCTAAAAAGCAGCACTCCCACCATGTGACACCACTGCCTCCCAACAGGAGAAAAATAAGTTCCCAAACTGACATTGCACTAAGCTTAAGTCGAACTTCCCAAAAGGAAACAGAAGTGAGTGCTCAAACAGGTCACGTGTTCTATCACTTGCTGCTGTCAATTACATTCAGTTAGCTTCAAGAAATGAAATCTAAAAAATACACATAATCGTCAGGCTGACAGCTCATGCATACGACAGACAGATCCGTGCTGAGCACCTGCTACATGCCAGGCACCGCCCCAGGCACCAGGCACCAGGCACCATCAGTGGGGAAAATGAAGTCACTGCTCTCGTGGAGATTACATTTTAGTGAGAGGAGCAGACAATAAACAAGCATATAATGTCAAAATGTGCACAAGAACGTAAGGTCAGTATTTTAAAAAATAAGACAGACGAAAAGCAAAGTGATGGGAGCTTCTATTTCTGGAGGAGGGAGACCAGAGAAGGGCCTCTTTCGAAGGTGGTGAGCAGAAAGCTACAGCAGGTGAGGGGAGAGCCACACTCAGGTCTGGGGAGCAGGAGCAGTGAGGGCAAAGGCCCCGGTGGGACGTGCTCCCAAAACACAAGCAACTGTGAAAAGGCCAGTGCAGGTAGAGGAGCGGAGAAAAAACTGTAGGAAATGAGGTTAGAGAGGTAGGCAGGGCCAAATCATGGCAGGACCTGGGAGTCTATCCTAAGAGAGGAGAGACGTCCCCAGAGGGCTCTGCGCAGGGCTATGACATAGGATTTGCACCAAACGCCTACCATCTCTTCCTTTGCAATGTATTTCCTAAAATTATATGACAATTTTTTGTTTCTTCTTCACCTGCAAATAGAGAAATCAAGGAAGAGGGGATTTTTCCCTGTTATTCTCAAGAACATGAAGCAGGGCTTCTAAAAGGAGGGAGGGAAGGAAAACAAGAATGTCTACTCAATTAGCCATGATCCTCGCTGGCAGCCTGGCTTCCTGAGCACGAGGCAGGCAGACAGCACCAGCCTCCAGCATCCATCACAGTACCAGCCACCCCACCAGTGGTGTGGTCCCTTTTCACGGCAAGTCTAACTCTCTCAACACTAAACCAACCGGGGAGACCAGAGAAGCAAGCACTATGAATAGGTCGAGCATAACAGTGAAATTCTAGAAGTGCCTTTAAGTAACTGATTTTTTAAAAACAAAACTGCTGGTAGACTTCCAAATGGTTTAGAGACTTAAAATTGATTCAGTATCATTTCTCTAAAAGTTAGAAATATAATCATCATAAACTTGTTTGCAAACATCAACAAATGCCTGAAGAGGGAGGCACCGGAACACCTAGTCCCTGCGTCAAAGAGCTCAGTCTAGCTGGGGAAATAACCTAGTAAACCCACACTTACAGAAACAGAGTGAAGGAGACCCCTCACCCAGCCACAAGCCAGAGGCAAGGGATAAAGGGAAGCTCCGCCTGGTGAGGCATAATCTCCACCCTTGAAGCACATGGTAAAGGTAAGGGCAGTGGCGGAGCATCCCCTGGTCCTGAGCTGACACTCACCCAAGCTGGGGAGTACTGGTAACTTTCTGACACATAAACCATTCAAGCACTGAAGAACAAGACAATATAACTTCTAAAGGGTGTAAGTCTGATGAAATAAAAAGTAAAAACAATTTAAAATATTGAAGGACAAAATAAACTGTAATAATTTAAGAGCAAAAGCAAAAGTTCTAATAATTGTTTAAAAACTAGTGATTCGGACTATTGTTTCAGACTCAAGAAACTTCTTTTCCTAGGCAAATAAACACGTATACACAACAAATACATACATATATATGTATACATAAAAAATGAAGTTTTTTGCAAAATCATGATAGCAAAAACATTGTATACAACAGAGGAATAATTAACTACGATATACCTAAATGATGGAACATTATATAGGCTTTGGAAATCAATTTAACAAAATAAAATTGAAAGTGACCCTCAAAGTGTTAAGTAAAAACAAAAGGTTACAAAAACCTTACATTCAGTAGGCCCCCAATTTTGTTTAAATTTACACACACTGCAAAAGAAGTTAGTGAAAGTTGTCTTTGAGTTGAAGAATGGGTGATTTTTAAATTTTCATTTTATACCTTTCTGTATTTTATAAGTTTTATACAATGAAAATGCGTTACTTTTTAAATCAGACAGAAAACACAGAAACTAAGTTCAGTTCCCTATTAGGGTACATAATACATCAGTGAAAATCCACGTGAAATCAGAAATGCACAAATGAAGAACACATGTACATGTTACAAAAGGAGAATCAGCTCCCCAAGAGCAAAAAAAAAAAGAGAAAAGAAAGAAATACCTAATTTCAGCCACATTTCAAGTTATAGATTCACTGAAGTTCGGTTTCACCTGTTATTTCAGCCCAAATCCACTATTCTGCCCTGCTTTGGATCTTGGCCTGTGAAAGGACAAAAGGTCCGATGTCTTTTTCCTGGTCATTTCTAGCATCCTTCAATCTGTCACTTATCTCAATTTTATCACCTGAGAGAGACTAAACTATCATTTTTTTTAACTGATGTACAGTTGACTTATAATATTATGTTACTCTCAGGTATGCAACACAGTGATTCAATATTTTTATAGATTATACTCCATTTAAAATTATTATAAAATATTGGCCATATTCCCTGTGCTGTACAATATATCCTCGTAGTTTGTTCATTCTGTACATAGTCACCTGCACCTCTTAACCCCCAACCCTATCTCGCCCCTCCCCCACCCCCTCTCCGCACTGGTAACCACTACTTTGTTCTCTAGACCTGCAAGTTTGTTTGTTTTGTTTTATTCACTGATTTGTTTCATTTTTCAGATTCCACATAAAAATGGTAACATACAGTATTTGTCTTTGTCTGACTTATTCTACCAAGCATTAACACTCTCCAGATCCATCCATGTTGTTACAAATGGAAATATTTCATTCTTTTTTTATGACTAATATTCCACTGTGTATATGCAAGCATGTGGGTATATATGTATATGTGTGTGTGCATATACATATGCATGTATATCCTCCTCTTTATCCATTCACCTGTTGATGAACACTTAGGTTGCTTCCATACCTTTGCTACTGTAAATAATGCTGCTATGAACACTGGGGTGCATGTATCTTTTCAAAATAGTGGTTTTGTTTTCTTTGGATATATACCCAGGAGTGGAATTGCTGGGTCTTATTGGAGTTCTATTTTTAGTTTTTTGAGGAACCATCATACTGTTTTCCACAGTGGCTGCACCAATTTATATTTCCACCAACAGCGTACAAGGGTTCCCTTTCTCCACATCCTTGCCAACATTTATTATTCATGGTCTTTTTGATGATGGCCATTCTGACAGGTACGATGTGATAACACAGTGGTTTTTACCTGCATTTCTCTGATGATTAGCAATGGTGAGCATCTTTTCATGTGCCTCTTGGCCATCTGTATGCCGTCTTTTGAAAAATGTCTATTCAGATCTTCTGCCCATTTTTAATTGGGTTGTTTTTTCTTTACATTGAATTATATGAGCTGTTTGTATATTTTGGATATTAACCCCTTATTTGTCATAGCACTTGCAAATATTTTCTCCCATTCAGGAGGCTTTTTTATTTGTTGATAGTTTCTTTTGCTCTGCAAAAGCATTTAAGTTTAATGAGGTCCCATTTGGTTATTTGACTTTTATTTCCTTTGCCTTAGGAGACAGATCCAAAAAAAGACTGCTACAATTTATGTCAAAGAGTGTTCTGCCTGTTTTCTTCTAGGAGTTTTATGGTTTCTGGTCTTCCATTTAGGCGTTTAATCTAATCAGCAAAATAACACCAATATATAAACAATACATGTCACATTCATATTTATTGTTCATGAATGAATATTAACTTTCAATATATATATAAATAGGCATTCTACATTTAACCTGGTATGAAATTACCTTATGTGACTTATATATTAATATTCTATCATTTAAAATATAAATACATGTTTGTTATTATGAGAGTAAAATGCTGTTATAATTGATGAGTATGAAAACCATTAACAGGAAAGCAAATGAGTGAATGTGAGTGTTGAGGAACGGTTTATTTTTACAACTTCAGGAAGAACATTATATCCTTTGAGGAAAATCTTTATAAAATTTTTAAAAAGTCAATAAGAGGTTTGATTATTTTACAATTGTATTACTTGTAAAATTGTTTAGTGTACTAACATAAAACAACCTTTAAGAACTGTATTCGATTTTTAGTTATTTAGTTAAAGTCATTAAAAAATGACTGTTTTTAAATGAAAAAGCTCTGTTTGGGAATTCTACACATCTTGACAAATGAATTAAAAGTAGAATAATTAGCTCTGCCATCTCAATTTCCCAAGGAGAAAGAAGCCTAAACTCACACAATTATATCCAGAGTGAATCATACATACGTAATAAAAATACATAAGGAATATGGAAAAAGAAGAAAGTGTTACAGAGAACTGGGGTTCCCAAAACATGTTTTATTCTCACTAATTAAACCTGAAATTAACAGTCTTTATAAGAATGTTTTAAGAAGATAATTCCTATTGTTTTGAATCTACAGAGGGAAACAAATGTTTACAGAAGTGATTACAGGACGCCATCGACCACTTTCAGGAGTTGAAGCCAAAGAAATTGTTGAGATTTGCCTTGATAATATTCAGCTTTAAGTCATTGGTGATTTTAGCACTCAACCATTAGACACTAGACCGAAGCTGTGATGTGCTGGAGCCCCTTTTAAACACAACCTTGGAGAACAACGTCCAGCATTTCATCCACGTCCCTCAGCGCTGCTCTTTCTCTCTCACCTGGACGCAATCAGCCATGAGTACAATCAGCCCACTGAGTCTAAAGAAGTGGTATTTGGGGCGTGCCTGGTGGTTTCCACTAGTGTCTCAACGATCATTGTCTCAAAGAACATACTTCTTGCTAAACCAGCAATTGTATTTTTATTTTTAGTACATGCTAGCAAACAATAGAGGCAAAAAGGAATAAATCTTCAAAAAAGTATGCCAACACTGTAATACTCTAAAAAGGGCGACCCTTGGAAACTGGACTCTCAGGGGTAGAGCTATCCATCCCAGGAGAGCGGGAAGTGCTCACTCATGAGCCCACGGACTCCACAGTAGATCATTTAGGGGTCCTGATACCTAATTTATTAAAGTGCAATTGTTCACCAGCCAACCATGTGAAGACGGAATGGAATGTCTCCACCCACCTAAGAAGTGCCCATGAAGAAGTGGGCTTATTCAGACAACTTCTGGATTATTCCAGAAAGTGTGTGAGCTCCAAGATGACAAACTCTCTAACCATGACAGCTATCCAGAAATGGAACTGGCTGCCCTAGTAAAGGGAGCAAGCTCTCCATCAGAGAAGTGTTCACACAGAAGCCAGAGGACCTTTCACCAGAGAGCTCCTGGAGAAGATTTCATTTCACAGCAACAGGCAATGACCACGATCGCCCGCATTTACAGCGTGCTTCCTACGCATGCGGCTCTGCAACGCAGGTAAAGCAAGGTTCAAGCCACGCTCGCAGAACCCGGGCTTGAACTAAGCTGACTCCTGAACCTGTGGTCTTAACTGCTAGACTCAACACATGAAACCCATTTGCTCCCAAATCAGGATCATCATGAGGCCCCGCCCATCAGCCTACTCTAATCTCTGCAACTCGAGGCCCCACACAAAGCCTGGCCAACAATCAGCACTGACTCAAGGAAGCAGCCTGCCCTGCTCTCCTCTGCAAACACTGTCTCCCTAACTACAAGTCGCACTTCTGCTCTCAGGTGCCAGGAAAATTTATCCTTCGAGATTTGGGCTCAGATGTTACCTCCCCCTACCAATCCAACCCCAAGTTACAGTTGTTTTTCTCTAGATGATTCCAGCGTGGTGGGGCCTGCCCTGCCCTCCCACAGATGTGTGACATTTACCAGCCCCCACGCCCACCCATCTCCTTGCTGTGACCTGCGGCTACGTGACAAAGGTCTGGCAAAAGGAACGAGGGTCAAAGTGACCCCCTGGCCAACAACTGAGACCACAGGGCTCTTCCCCTCCTTATCGGCTGGATGACTGGAACCCTCCAAGTTCTCCAGGCACTCTCCCCAGACCAGCAGCAGTAACATCACCTTCAAATTGCTTTGCTCGTAGGGCCCACCAATCTGCGTTTTAACCAGTGCTACGGGGGATTCCCACGGGACCTCACGCCTCGGAAGCGCTGCCCGCACAGCCTCAACCACAACCAGGCTGGTAAGGTCCCAGGCAGCAGCACAAGTGTGGGAAGGAACAGAGGTCTCCGGATGACCAGGTGGCCGGGAACTATCCACCAATCTGGACCACTTACATCAAAATTGTTATGTGAGAAACCAAGCCTCCTCTTATCTTTAAAGCCTCTGACTTATCACTGGGACTCTGCTCAGCAGCCTTAGCCAAACTGACCCCAGCCCCTCTCTTCTAGCACTTCTTCACGAGCTGTGCCTGGGGTCTGCCCTTCTCTCCCACTAGACCAGACGCTCAGGAGCCAGACCAGCCCTCACTCCCCTCTGCATCTCTCCAGGGCCAAGATAACCCCTGGCCTGTATCACGTGCTCGATGGACAATGGTACCTACTTATCTGTTCCCATCTTTACTACCAAAGTGGTAATTCCTAACACCTAAAATTACAGCCACAATCCAGCAACTTCCTGTTATAAAAATGGTCTAAAAGTAACAACCCTCACTACAGACTAACATTTCCCAGTTCTACGATTCTCAGAATGATGCCAATTTGTCAAAGGTCTGTCTTCTACACTGCTGTGACCTAGTTTCCTTGGGTCCCGGTTTCAGAGAAGGGTCTTAATTTTGACCCAGTCCGTCCTCCCCGGAACGTAACTGACAGTCACACGCCACACACGTGGCTTTCCCTTACTGTGCCTCGCCCTGCTGTACGTTGTTTACTGTCCGACGTAAAGATGGCTGACCTACCTGCTAACCCATGTTACCAGCCCAGCCAGGGCACTGGCCTGTACAGCCACTCCTCTTCATTTTACAAGAGCTAAAATTTCAATATCCTGCATTTACCAACTCTGGAGTTAGAGACAAAAGCAGGGAAAAAGGCTTAATATTCTCATTACTTTCCAGAGGTTCCTGATCGCAATAAAATCAATACAAAAAGGAAAACAATGCAAGACCAGCCTTCTGGCCTATTCCAATCTATTCTGTCTTTGCTGAAATGGTCCCAACATCCTCTTGTCTTTAATATTCCAAGTAGGGTTTTTTTTTTAAATCAACTCACATGTTTCCTACCAAATGCCATATCCCTAACACAGTTCCTTTATAAATTATTTCATAGTCCTGTGTGCTAAAATGGAGTCTATGCCAAAAACCTTCTTGGAACAGCATATTTATTTCTCCATTAATTTATATTTTCATACCTTAAAAAAGAAACCTAACTCTTTAGAAATGAAACATTCCAGTCCATATGGAAAAGTGTAACAAATACACAATTCAACAACACCCAGAATTCTAGCCTTCGACTTTGATTAGTTTATCAGAATTTCCATTCGATTCCAACAGAAGGCTGAAGCTTGATGTTGTAATGCCAAATGTACCAAGATTTTCCTTTACTATGTGGCTTTAAAAATATTTTCCAAGAACAAAAGGATAATCTCAGATGAAGGACCCTTAACCATTTAGTAACCAAAGGCACCAAAGACCAGCTAAGGGTACCCCCGCCCTGCCCTCGACCCCATCCCCTCAGCTCTAAGCAGATACTGAAAATCTTCGTCACTTCTATTCTTGGTAAGTAGCTAACGTGAACAGCTGTGCCAGTCCCAGTATTAGAAAAGGCCCCGCTAACACTCACAGTGAAACTCAAACTCCAAAGCCTGAACAGTTATCACAAGATAAAATATTCTGGCCAAAATTCAATGTATACTCTTCAAAAAACTGAAACATCGGTAGAGACTTATTAGGCAATCGAGACCTTTCCAAGTATGACTTGATCCTCCACTAGCTAGACATTTCTTTTCAAATGTCACACCTCGTAAAGTAGCCTGGACAAGGCAGGCGGGTGAATAACTATAACACTGGATCTGCAGAAAGAAGAAGGTGACAGCCGTGTGAAACTCCAACCTTCCCACCTTAATGGGGATTAACTCTCAAGATTATTTCTGAGATTTGACCCTTTCCTAAAGATGAGAACTAGTCAGACAAAATTTAACCTGAAATTCTGTTGGCCAATTTAAGGATGAAATTACTAAGTGATGAAATACAAGAATTACATCTTCATCTGTCCCACGACACGCATTCCAAGCCCTCTGCGGCCCTGACTGCCCTGCTATGGCTATAACCTAGTCTTTCAAGGTTCCTCTGATGTCTCAGAACACAACAGTGTCCTTCAGATTAGACTGACCACCGTCAACCACGACAGAAACTGCTACCTATTTCCTGACGGCCGCTAAACCAAATCTGGCCGAGCTGTGTTGTCTGGGCTCAAAAAGACTTTCACAAAAAAAAAAAATCCAGAATTCCAGCTTCCCTTGAAAAATCAGCTTTGGCGACCATCTGCAAAAGTGACCTCAGAAAACGGCTGCATCTACACTTGTGTTCATTTATCTTCCTGGCCTGGTACCCTCCAGACATTGGGATTTGGAATTTATGTTGGCAATACTTCGCCTAACCCATGACCTCCTCAGGTAACAATACCTTAAAATAAACAAGAACTCCCAGGGTTTATTCATAAAATTCAACGCTGGTCTCAGGCAATTCCCCTTCTATACAATTAATTTCTAGAACTTCACTGAAAATCTTTACATTTACCTTTGAATTTAATATTGTTAAATTAGATACATTCAGTTCAGTCACTATCTATCGAGTACCCAGAATGAGTGGTTCCGAAATTAGTGGCCTTACAAAGGCACAGCCTCTTTCTCCGTCTTTAACAAGGTAAGTACCACCTGAATGTCTCTCACACATTGTAGTCTTACCTACGATTTACCTTTGAAAAGGAAATGAAGGGATTCAGAATTTTGTGTGTGTTTGTAACAGCTGGGAGCTGTTTATTTTAATATCCATGTAACTGAGTAACTTAAATATATCTAAAAGTATGTATTATTTACAACTCTGACCCTCCACAGATACCTAGTTTGGCACAGAAAAACCTCTAAAAACTGAAGTTTCTATGGGATCATGGTTTAAAACAAAAAGTATGTTACATCTTTGTCTGATGCCAAGACAGGAGCAAGGCAAGCTGGTCAGAGGCCTGGACTTGCACGAAGAATGAGGTCCATCTGGTTGGCACCTGGGCTGATCCCCTGGCCTCCTCAGTCCATGAGGACATTGGCCACCGGGGACAATCCACTGATGACCCGTCCTGCTGGCCGAGAAAGTCAGGCTTCCCCAGACTGGCTGGTTGGGGGACACGGGAGGGGGGAGGGGGGGAGGTGTAGTAAGTATCTCGGGGACCCCACTGTCAGGGGAGAGAGTGGACACCAAAAGCAGACCTTTGTTCTTTCTGCACTCTGAAGGCTTCTTTTCTCTGAATAGCTTGATAACAGCACTGATAAAGCTTCTCTTTCCCATCACCCCTCACCACCCAATGGTGTAATGACAACATAACTGACCAGCTGAGGATACTGGTACCTCTCACAGTCATCTTCATCTCCCTTTGAATACTCAGTCGCATTCCTCCAAAACTCTTCCATGCTTTGTGCATCTCCTTTCAAGTAACCCTCCTGAAGAAAATAAAAATCTGCCAGAAAGACTGATGCATCTTCCTCCTAATCCACGGAGACGCACTGTGCAGCCATCTCCATAAACCTCACAGCACAGGCCCCCTAACGCTTATGGCTACAAGGCCAGTAAGAAGCACAGTGGTGACCAGATGGAGGAGACCGGGTCATGGTGACTGAACCTGACTTGGGGAGCTCAGCAGGCTGGGGGGCCCGAGGAGGAGCTGCAAAGACAGAGGAGCCCCTCATCCAGTGAAAGGTCACCACTGCTCTCCCGACCCCACACCCAATCTTGTAGCCAGAGAGGGTGCTGGTGCCAACGAAAGACGCTGACAAAGTGAAAAGCCCCTCCCCGCAGGGCTGCTCAGAAGCTGGGCAAAGGTCCCTCCCGGGCCAGGGGCCTCCGCCTGGCCGCCCGGCCAACTCCTCTGGTAGCTGCTGTCTTGGAAAATGCGAGAATCACTGCATTAAACTGCAGCCCCTTTCTTCTTTTCCCGTATGTCTAGCACGCTGTCTGACACACACCGGACACTCCGATACCCACAAAAGGGATCGCTGCAAATGCAACCGACCCTGAAGAACCAAGGGATACGCAGACCGTGCCCACCACGAGCCTGGAAAAGCATCTTGGCAGCTGCAGCACCCACCACGGGCTGAGCCCCCGCTGTGCTTGGCCCTCCGCCCGGCCCCCGGCCCCATTTTACAGACCAGGAAACTGACGCTCACTAAAGCTCAGTCCACGCTGAGGCTTCACTGCTAATGAGTGACGATCAGCTGGGAATTTAGCCGGTCTGTGCTCCTTTCCACCCTCGCCCCACTTACTTGAAACACCCTCTAAGCCAGCACTGGTCCTGAGCATGAGGGATGCAGACCTGAGTAAGAGGAGGCCTTATGCTTAAGGAATTTACAGCCTGGCAGGGAGGCATGCGAAGTAACCAAAAAGAATGATGTGCTGCAGGTGCGATGAGGGGGGAAAGCAGGGGAGGGGCAGGAGGCAATGCCTGCTGGGAGGCCCTGATTGACAAGGCAGCCAAATCCCGAGAAACCCAAGGGGATTCTCCCACCACGCCTTTGCAGAGTGAGGATGATACACATTTCCCACAAGTAGCCAGTGGAAAGGGACAAAGACACCCAAAACGTGCCCTGGAACTCCTTCTTGAGAAAGCAAGACCTAGGTGATGGTGGGCTTCTGCTTTGCAGACGCAGGAGAGGCTGGGGGAGCCCAGCACGCAGGACAGAGGTTGAGCAGGACCGCTGGCTGGCTGGCTGTCTTCTCTCAGAGCTTCCTCTGAAGCCCCAGCCTCACTGCAGAAACACTGCAGAGGCTGGAGAGACAGCTCCTCGAAGGGCCCCAGCCAGGACATCCACGGCCTCAGGCAGAAGTGTGTACTCACCCAGGGCACATGTGACACATACAACAGAGGCCTGAAAAGGAGTGGCAATGACTAGAACGGATGGGATAGACCTTTAAAAGCTGCATCAAGGAGGTACAGGATTTAGCTGAATATTGCAAAATACCAGCTTGCCAGGCCAAACAAGTGTGGAGGGGATTTCAGGCAGAGGAAATCGTCTGATTAAAGGCAAGCAGTTAAAAGACAGGAAAATGTATTGGGGGAACCTGAAGTAAACTGGTTGTGCTGGAACTTCAGACAGCAGACCAGGACTGAACTGCCAGCCTGACCACTTCCACAGACACGGGGGCTTCTGGCAATTTCCTGCTCCTGCGGGGAGAGAGAATGGGCGGGGGTTCCCAGAGGGAAGCAGGCAGTAGGAATCAGTGAGCAGGCCTCACAGTCAGGAAGGACCCCAAAGTTAGACTTCTGACATTTCCTACACAGAGGTTATACGCATGGTCACTAGAGATACAGTGACAGGACTGGAGGCATGTGCGTCATTCAACTAAAAACTTAGGGCCAACTGCCTAGTTGCACCATAAAGTTTATTTTTTCCCAAATATTGTGACTATGTTGTCAATAGCACCATTACACTGCATTATATTTTGGAGATTACATGGTAATTGGTTACATGCAAACATTTAAAAAATGCATTACACTTTTATAGACTTTTCATAATATGGAGAACACTAAAAAATGTGGCCAGGTAGCTCTCTACCTCTGATGGTGGGGGAAGGGGGTTAAGAATGAGCCTGGTCAAAAATGCATGTTCCCTGGCCCTCACTCAGTGGGTCTATATATATTATTTTAATAACAATCCCACATGAATTTTGATTCTAGTGGTCTCAGAGCCACACTTTAGAACGCACTGCAACAGGAGGCTGTGAAGTTTTAGACAAGTGGCCAGTCAGCATCTCCTGTCTCAGTTTCCCACTGGATTTGGCTATCACTATTGCAAAAGTCTGATTATAATGGCTGTAAGAGTGAATAGAAATTAAGAAAATGGAAAAAGCAAGACTGAAGTATTCTTTCAAAATGGGTGACTGAGAAGAAAAGAGACAGAATGAGGATGTGCATAAAGAGCCTGACAAAAAGGTTTTTATCTGTATTCATCACATAGAGAAGTGAGTAACTCTGTAAAGTACGTGTTAGCAACCATAATGTCCTGGGTAGGATTTAAATGCCCTCCAGATCCACTCCCCCCTTTACTCTGTGTCCCCAAAGCGCCACACAACCCTGTGAAGGAGACACCAGCGGGACACAGAGGGCGGGAGGCGGGGGCATTCATCCCCCCTCCCCCACCCCCAAGTCCACCACAGGCTGGCCTGGTCCCTCACTGGGGGCCACGGCTGCCCCCTGGCAGGCAGCCCCCAAGCTCCCCCATGGGGTTCTGGTCCCTCTTCAGGCTCTTCCCTCCTCTCGCCCGTCCAGGCCTAGAGGAGCTGTACTGGGAGACCACACTATTCCTTGCGGATTTCCCTACACCTGCCCATATTTTAGTAAATGGTTCTTAAAGTCTCCCTGGTTACCTAGTTCAGTCTGTCTCCTACCAAAACCCTGATGGACACATGCAACATTAAGCAGAATATAAATGCCAGAACAGTGCCAAATCCAAAAAGCTTTTGTGGTTCAAATAAGACAGCAGTCATATCAGATGGGATTCAGGGAAAGATTCACATGCAAGGTGCATTGGATGCGGGCTTGGAAGAACAGTTACAATTCTGACAAGAAAGGAGGGGGCACATCACTACCGCCTGCTCAGCTCTCCTGAATGTCTCTTCACACGTCAGCCATCTCCCCTTTTCCACACCCTACACACTAACCAAAGCAGGACTTCAGGCTTCACCCATGGTGTTCGTAAAATCATTACATGGTGACTCTTCTGAGAGCCCTGTTTATGGCTTGTTCTACTTTTAAAAAATCTTACCAAGTTCTATCATCGTAGGATCCTGTTGTGGGCACAACAAGGGGGCTGGCTGGTGACATGGTGACGCACGGGTTGGTAAAGAATTTACCAGAGATTAAGCATGGGAGTAGAAAGGGGTTTATTAGGGTACACTGCCACAGAAAACAGAGGGCCACACAGACGAGGGGTGCCTGTGCGAGCACCAAGGGCTGGTTATTGGGGTGTTATATAAATTTGGGTCACAAGGTGCCTGATTGGCTTGTGCACAAGTCTGATTGGTTGTAGGTGAGGTAAGAGGTTTAGGGTCCTGAAAGGCGGGTGGGGTTTAACTCTGATAAGGCAGACATTACCTGGGGCTATTAGTCTGTTAGTGGAAATACGCCCAGTAAAGAATGTACTTTACCACAGAGCTCAGACATGGGGGTTGTTGGACTTTGAAGGACGCCAGTTGGCCCAACAAATCCCACCTGTTAAATTGACTGCAGGTAGAAGCTGTGTGTGAGCCATTTTGATTATTGCCCTGGAAAGCCAGCCCTGAAGGGCCCCAATAAACACAGACTAGGTTTATTTGTACTCACCCAGGCATAAGGAAGCATTTTTAAAGCAGGAGACAAAGAACTCTTGAGCAGTAGGAAGCAGAAAAACCACTTTTGACTCCAAATTCAAAACAAGATTTTAATCCTACTTTAATCGCTGTGAGAGGGGTATGACAGACCCTGAGCCTGATGGCTCCTTTCCTAAAAAGGAAGTCCTGGAGATTTAAAATGGAATACATATGAACAGATGTTAACTTTCCAAAAGAAAAATATAAGACAAACTCCACATATTTCGGAATGTGTGAAGGGGAAAGGAATGTGCAGCAAGTACTAGCTGGAGCCAGGCACTTTACATAGATGACGTATTTTGATCTTCACAACGGTCTATAACAGAGATACCACTCATTATCTTTATTTTACAGATGAGGAAACTGGGGCTTAAATATATACACATCGTAATTTGCCAACGAGCACAAGGCTGGCAGAATCTGGTTCCAAACCAACCACGCCGTTTCCCCCCCACCGGCGCCCTACAACTTCCTGTGGGTGAAAGGAAGTGGCCCAGGGAAACCGTCAGGGGCTGCAATTCAGGGCCCGTGGTCCTCTGCCTCGCTGCTGCCTCAGGGCAACCAGAGAGGCAGTTTCAACTTCCTGCTGAAAAGTTCCAAGTTTATTAGTCCACTTGCCTCCCCTGAGTTCTTATTTCTATTCCCTCCAACTCAGTCCAAAAAGAATTTGGGACAGCTTGATGAAACAAACACAGAATCAGGGAATTTTACAACTTAAGTGCAACACACATTTTACACAGGAGGAAACTCATTTATGTAAAGTGACAGATCTAAAATTAGTTAACTGACAGGGCCTAAAATACAGATGCAAGATTCTCAGGCCCATATGCCTTCCTTGTTGAGAGGAATCTTCCACAGCAGATTGCCTCGGTACGGCAGGGCTCTCGTGAAGAAGACTGAGGCTCATTATGGGTGTAAAAGTAGACAGGAGAGACAAATGAGTTAAATATTTATGTCCTAAACCTAAAGCATTCAAATGGCAACTTTAAAATAAAATAAATCTTTGATTTGCTTGTTTTGTTGCCATTCACCTTCTTCTCCTAAAAGTCATAATCTTAAAAGGCTCAAAATTGAGAACGTCATTTATTTCTTCATCTATAAAATGGGGTTTATCCCAGTAGAGCTGTAGGAGGATTGAAAGCCATAAACGTTTTAAACCACTCTTTTCCCATTATTTCAGCGGGGGATGGGGAAGTGTTACAAGTAGCAATCAGCAAAATGACCAAAAAGAAGGAAAGCAGAGTTTCATAAGCCTCCGTGCTTCTTCCTCTCTCGCGTCCACACGGGGGTCTCCCTGTCCCACCCACCCCCACCAGCACTCCAGTGTTGGGAAGCTCCCCTTCTCCACCCTGTCCTCCAAAAATACACTGGCACCCCAGATCTAAAACCACCACCCTCCAAAATTATTTGCCACAAGTTAAGATTATAAATTAAAACTGACCTTTAACTCAAATGCTTAACACCGCACTTGTGTATCTGCCTAAAGCTAAAATACTTCAGGCCTTGAATTTTTTCTGACTTCATAAGGCGTTGCGAGGAGTCAGGGAAATAATATAACGCACGTGAAAGAGATCCGTAAACTGCCTGGTATTACCCATTTATAATGATGACCTGGGGGTTGGTAACATACAAACAGCTGGTCCTTCTATCTCCCTCCTCCAAACCCTTCCAAATATCTTGAGTCTCCCCCTTGCCCCTCCCCTCACCCCAAAAGTTCAGCACATCAGCTCTAAAACAAGGACCCTGTCCCCAAACAGGACTGTGTGATGAGGCCAGTCTCATCCCTAACTGGCTGTCTGCCAAGTACGCCATCCTGGACATCACATCACCAGAGAAATTTACTCCCATTTTACAGTAATTACAGCATCATGGGAAATAAGGAAAGAAAAATGGTTAAAAAGGAAAGGAAGGAAGGAAAAATAAAGGGAAGAAGGAAGAGGAGGGCTAGTTATCAGACCCCTCAGTCTAATAGCTCAGAGGGTTAGGTAAGTCAAATGCAGCACAACATATAATGTTGAGGTTAAAAAAACAAACAAAAAACCTCTATATAAATTTAAAAAGTTGATTGATCTGGGACATATAATTATTCTCTCTTGTCTGGTACTCACATTGGGGTCTTTTAAAAATTCACCACATCAGCAACTAACAAAGAATACAATTATGTTCAGTGGCATCTGACGTCTTCCCAGTGGCACGTTTGGCCCCTGCCTTTGGCACAGCTCTCCCTCAACCCAAATCCTCCCTTTAATGACAACCACCCAGAAATAAAGTCGTCCGGAAGGCAAGGCCTAGAGAGGGGAAACATCATATGCTAAATTTGTCCCATCTTAAAGCATCATTTAACCTCACTCAATAGGAGATTCTGTATTTTTATTTAAATGTAAGGCCTACTTAACAAATACTGTGGTTATCTCAAGGTCACTCTGGAATTCTCAGGAAGGATGAAAGAATCCTGGAGTCTAAGGCAAGCAAGATCCTTTGCTACTTTTCCTTGCCTGGCCTTACTGCAAAATATTTCCCCCTTTCTCTCCTACTAGACCCTGCAATGTACATTCTTATACTCCATACATACCAATCATGTCTATCATTTCATAAATTCTACACTCGCTCTTATAGAAAAGTTAAACTACTTTCTGGCCCTAAGGTCCCTTTTCTTCCTCTGACATCATACAACTGCTTTTATAATTTCCTAAATTTTCTAAACATTGTTAATCAGCACATACCAAATTAACAAACTAACAAGTTATATTTTTACACTTTTCATTTCCCGATTTGTCTTTTTCCTGTTGAATCACACTATTTGATTACAACTAACCCTTAGGTTTTCTCTCGACTTGGGCTCAATCAATTTACATGTTACCAAAATTATTTTCTGTTTTGCTCAACTTCAAAATAATGGCTCAATAACCATTTATTCAACCAATTTTACTAAATGAGTTTTTAGTTATTCTAAGAGCTTTATCAGCAGAGAAGTCAATTCTTAGGTGCTTCAAAGAAACAGTTTATTAAAAAGTTAAGGCTTGAGTGGTATTTTTTATATATATATTCTTTTTATTGAAGTATAGTCAGTTTACAATGTTGTGTCAATTTCTGGTGTACAGCACAATGCTTCAGTCATACATGAACATACACATTCATTTCCATATTGTTTTTCATTATAAGTTCATTATAAGGCTTGTGTGGTATTAATCCATCATTATTAACACTTGCTTAGAGAAAACAACCCAAAGTACAAATGGCTGTGCAAACTCAGAGTGCTCCCAAGGGAACGAAGGTGTCCAAGGCACCAAATCAAATCCTGTAGATAATAAAGGAGGAAAGTCAAAAGCTTAAGCCCTGTCCCCTCCCGTGATTCCCCTCTTATGTCAGCACTGAAAAGAACTTGCTCTGGATTGCTGAGATTTTTTTTAGTGAGTTCATTAACATTACTTTTAAAGTATAAGTATAATATATCAATTAAAAGGTATTAGTACAGTAAGGAAAATATTTCGTCATGATTGGGAGAGAGACAAAAAGGGAGAGAGAACATATTCCTGCTCCCTAAGATAAGTGAAAAGTTACAGGCCTACCTCCCTTGCTCTCAGCAGCAAAGCACTTTTTAAACAGACATCTACCCTGCATTAGCCGACACCCTGGCAGCAGCCTACTTAAGTCAAGAGGGTTGAAATACACTAAATGGTCACACACTGTGCTTCACTTCGGAAAAGTGAGAATCCTCCACAGGGCTGAGAAGATGAAAAAACCCGAAGTTCTGATCAGTTTATTAATAAACAGAGAAGACTACTTTCTTACCGTGTAAGATTAATTTCACTACTGGCACTTGAATCTATTCACATGATACACATTGTAACTGTTGTTCAAGATGTGTCAGGTTTAGGTATTTTACTAAGAACCAACAGTTAAGACAGAAATATAAGTAAAGAATGCAGATTTGAACAGGAGGCAGGATATTTTTTATACTCATTGGACATAATTCAGTCTTCTTTTTTTTAAACGGTGAAGCACAAAACAGTCAGTGTCACAACGTTAGTCACTGGAGTCCTTTCCCATCTTGCTGCTATGAAACAGAGTCTGGACACAGAGGAATCCTGTATTATAAATGAAATACCCGATGACAGCAATGTCAGCAACACATTCAAGACAAGGACAGTGAACCAGGATCCCCTGTAAAGTCAAACACTTCTAGAGCAAGTCCACTTGAAATAATTTGGAGCAAAATTTTCAGTGAACTACCTCTAGCCTAGGGCTACAGCAATTACCTAGCCCCACCAGCAACTACCCTAAATGTCACTCTGACACAATACTCCCAAACTTTCTTTTCTGAATAAAAATGGCGCTGCTCTTCCCATCACAATGCTGTTTATTTCTCAATAATCCTTAGGCCTTTTCATACAAATTCTAAGTGAGGACTTAAATGACACTCTTCCTAACACAGTGTCAAATGCTTCTTTGGGCGCGGTGAGCGGGGTGGGGTGGTTTCTCCTATCTACAAGGTTGCCACTTTCTCCGCTAGAAACCCTGGGATCATTAACTCACTTTGACTTTTCTCCGTAACCTCTGCCTTCCTCCAAACTGTTGCCTCTCTCTAAAATAAGCCACACTTCAACGCAAACTGTCCCAAAGAGCCGATCGACCGCTGACCCCTGAGCTGGCATCCTCCACGCGACACACGCCGTGTCTAGCGCACTCTCCACTTAGACACATCCATCCTTTCCCGGAGGAGCAACGGGTGTCAGGCGTGCAGGGCACAGACACTCGGCTCCGCCAAAGCACAGCCTTTCCACGCACTGGAAGAGGCTTGGGGACTCGGATCGCCCACTGTCCGGCGCACGCACGCCCCGAGTCCCGCGCTGCTGTGGCGGGGAGCAGGGCCAAGCATGCACGCGCGCACGTCGGTGCCCGGAGCCCCCCCGGGTTGCACGGGCAGGGCAGGGTGGGGGCTGGGTAGGCAGCTGGGGAGGGGCACCCGACGCGAGGCGGCGGGCGGACAATAACAGGCGGGTCGCCGCGTCCCTTCTGGGGACCTCCGCCCCAATGCGCGCCCCGGGTCCCCGCTCCCGCGAGGATGGCACACGGCCGCGGAGGGGGCGGCGAGGGCGCGATGCCAGCGGGGCCGTCTCGGGTACCTGGTCGATGGGCAGCTGCACGGCGTTGCTGAGGGGCTGCAGCAGGGTGGAGCCCGTGGTGCTAGTGGTGGCCATGGCCGGCCTGGCGCTCTACCCGCCGCGCTCCGGCCGCCCGCGCCGCTCGCCCGCGCCTGAGCCGGGCAACGCCGAGGATGGGGATGCAACCGGCGCGCCTGCCCCCTGGCCGCCCGCGGTCGGAGCGCGCGGGGCGGGGCCGGGGAGGGGCCGGGGGCGGTGACCCGTTCGGCCCTCCCTCCGCGCCCGCGCCCCCGCGCCCCCGGCCGCGCCCGCGTCCGCGCCCCCGACCGCCCGTGCCCGCCCCGCCCCCTGACTTCCAGCAGCTTCCAGCCGCCCCCTCCCCACCTTGCGCGCCCTCGCGCCAGACAGTCCCGCGGCCCAATCGCGGCGCGGCGCCCCGACGCCGGCAGCCAATCAGAGGACGCCGGCCGCGCCGCGCCCCGCCCCCATCCCAGGCCCGGGCGGAGAGCCGAGGGGTTGTTTGGCTGCGGTGGGTGGACGGCTCGAAAGCATCGCTGTCGGTTCAGGGTGCCCGGGTGTTCTCGTCCTCATCCCTTTATTCCTCCTCATATGCCCGAGGTCTGGGGCCAGCCCACCCCTCTCTAGGAGGAACGGTGGACAACAAAGGGGAACGGGGTGGCTGCCAGACAAAGGGGCTACTTGAGGGGCGCCGTCGAGCCAGCGCTGGGGGAAGTTGGGAACACAGCCGGGGGCTGGGAGGAGGGCAACAAACCAAAAAAGTGACCTAGATAAGAGCCCCTTTGTCTTAAGTATTGCCGGTTATGTGTGATTTTCGTTCACCCTCAAGCCGAGCTGGGCCTTCGCGGGTGAGGCTGGTCCGGTTCGACGCCGCGATTAAGCCCGGCCCCAGGGTGGGAGCCATTCTAACCTGTACCTGCGGCATCCGCGTCGAGGGCCCGCCTTCCTTCCTCCCCCATCCCCCTTCGAATGCTGTTTCTCAGCATCGCTTCACCCCTGAATCGTCTGCTCCCCCAGACTTTATAGTTGTGCTGTTCCCAAAAATATTCAATGTGTGGTGGTTTGTGTGTTATGTTGTATATCTAATCTATTTGCCCAAACTTAAAAATAAATCATTTGAGTTCCTCGAAAAACAAGCGTCGACTTTGTTTAGAAGCTTTCAAACAGGAATGCGGTCGTATCAGGAGAACTCAAAATTCAAAGATTTAGGAGTGAAATTTTTGGTAGAAATAACCATTAGTTAATGAGCATTCAGCCACATGCTTTAATGCTTTAAATGCTGCTTTGAAAGTGTAAACTCAATCCCCACAACAACCACTTGAGGTAGGTACTATTACCTTTAACCAAAGAAAATGAGTTGCAGAGAAGTAACTTGCCTGAGAGCACAGCTAAAAAAGCGGAGACAGGACTGAGACCCAAGATGTGTGCCTTCAGAGGTCACCTCTTAAACACTAGGCCCTCTTCTTTCTCATACTTAAACCCAGTCCAGAAATTTTCATCAGCTGTCTGGTGTCCCATTTACTTAATTACTATTTGGATGATGAGAGGGACAGATATGAATACATGAGCTTCAGTAAATCATTCTCCTGGACCTTAGTTGTCTCTGTGTAAAGGAAGGAGTTGAAGTAATTGATCCAGTCCCTCCCTGCCTAACATTCTTTGTTGGGTTAACTTAATCCTAACAACCAAACTGACTAAGGGATAGAAGGAAGAATCAGAAAGCCAGGACCTTCACTCTCCATCGGATAGTGATCCAGGGGGAGTTGTAATCAATTCAAGAGCAGCCTGTTCAATGACTCCTCAGGAAAACATATTATCTCGATAATCTGGAGCCTTCTATTAATGTAATCTCAGAAAATCGGTTTTTCCCCCCCTTTCCTCCACTTTGGGGAATTGTAGAGAAAGCATACAAACTGAAGGAGAAAAATGTAAACACCGTTTTGAAAACTTGGAAGTTGTGTGTTGGGAACATACTGTAACCTAAAGTAGCATAAAGCTACAATGTCAGATCTACAACAAGTAACATCTACAAAAAGGAGTTTCCTTAGGCTGAATTTTTATTTTAGTAGGACTTGACAGAGTTCTCTACTTGGGGTAACTACAAAAAATTAGTATCTGCAATGAGGAGGCTTTTAGTCACCTGGAAAGTTAGCTGTGTCAGAGTTGTGAAGCAATAGGTAAAATAGAGTGTAGTATTAATGCTAACTTAGATTTTGGAGTCACACAGACCTGGGTTTTCAGCTACTACCTTTCATTAGCTGCAAGATCTTGGGCAAATTGCTAAACCCTTCTAAGCCTCGGGTTCCTCATGTGTAAAATGAGCATCAGAATGGGACCAAGTCTGTAAGCTAGGAGGTCATGGAAGCTTCCCTAAGTGAAGAGCTCAGAACTGTGTGTGGTGCATGGTAAGACTTAAGAAATATTAATTACCATCAAAGAAATGTAATGTGGTTCTGAAAATGGAGACTTTTTCTCATATTAAAAATACTATGTCTTCATGTTTTTCATGAAGAAACTGAGGCCCATATCTTAAGTTAATAACTCAGGGATGATAGCATACATTTGATGCAGATGCTCTGACCAGTATCTGCTAATTAGACCAGAAGCTCTTAAACTGTGATGAAAGAGGAAAGAGTTGAATTAATTATAAATAATCCCTCACTGTCCTACCTCAGATAACATCCATCCTATAAAGGTGATTCTTATGTCTTTGATTCTTAAAAACATTTGTTGAGTACTTCCTATATTCACAAACTGGGGCAGGGGGCAGTTGCTATGAAGAGTAAATGATGCTCATAATCAAAAGAAGAAACAATCATGTATACACGAAACAGAGAGGAAAGTGTTGTAAGAAAAGTGCTTCATCCTGCCTCACAAAAGTACTGTGACCCTGAGAGTGAAATTAACAATAGGCTAAATTATTTTAAAGATATTAGCAATACTAGTCTTAGAAATAATCACTAGCGTGAAAGAGATTCAATATAGCAACCACATTTTAACAAGAGTTACTAATTTAGACCAAGTTGTAAGGAGAGTTCATGTGTAATAAAATGACTGTCCACCAGTGTTCTCGTCCTGGCTTCAGAGCTCTCCCTCTCTAAACTGGCTATGGTAATTAAAGATTGCTAAAATGAAAATTTCCCTTCCCAGCTTATTTTTAACTCTGAATAAACCACTCAGGAGAAATGAATAATCTGCCAAGCTGCTTTTGTTTCATGAAAATGGTATGTGTCATGAAATTAGAGTTCTCAAGGCAATGATTTTGCCTATTCTATGCCCTTTATGTCTTGGGTTAACTTGGATGAGGAAGGTCATTGGACCATACACATAATAAAAGCCCCAGTAACTGGCTGGCCTCGTTAAGCTCTTACAAGCTACCCCTAACCTAAGACCAAAAAATGAAATTCAGAAAGTCACCCTTTAAGACGTAACATGCTTCGATTAGGACATCATAAAGTAAGCTGAAAAGAGGTAACAAACACAGGAAGTACAGAGGTAGGAGCACAGTCCGGAGCCACAGGAGTCCTGGCTCTGCTGTTCTCTGGCTCTGCGATGAACTGATAAGCCCTGTGACAATAAACCACTTACCTTCAGTTTCATTGTCTATACATTTGGAGACTAAAAAACCAACTAATTTCAATGATTCCCAGGGATTTCTGGAACTTCTCCTGCATCTCTCTGAGCCTACATTCCACCTGTGTTTATTTGAGTACGAGGTGGAAACAATTTCCAAATTGCACTGCTCTTCAGTTACTCCACTGGTTTCCGAACCACCTGTAGTTTATCTCTAATCAACCTTTCTTCTTGAAATGTCTCTTGTTCTCAATGACCTGTGATGCTTTCTGCATTACATCCGTGTGCCTTGGGGAAATATTTCATTTTCCTCATAGATGAATTGGGCTTTTCCACACTTACACGAATGAATCAAGTCTCAATGAAAAGAACACCCCCTTAGTGCGCATTTATTGTAAGTACACCGTCTGAAACTCTGATCCTTAGGTACAGAAAAACAAACTCTCAGCCTTCCCCATGTTTGCATAATGGCATTTGTGTCCACATTATGAAACATCTTAAAATACTCACCGCAGGTTTCATCATAATCCCCATCCGCATGAGAAGCGCTGTTGCACCTACTCGGAGTAACTCACAGGGTAAGAAGGCCTTATTGTTGCAGTTCTGCCTAATCAGGTAATTTTAGTTTATAATTTTAAGAAGAGTTATCTTCCTTACACATGTTGACATCTCACTGCTCTTCTAAAACAAAGAGAAAGTCTCCGGCCCACCAAAGAATTCTGTGTAGTCCCTCAGAAGCCTAGCCCTTTCAGCAAATTTTCCTCCTTGTAGGTAAATGTGTCCAAAAAAACATATTTTATTGTAGATGTTTTCACCTTAATGCCTTCCCATATTGCTGTCATTTTTCAGATGTGAGGTTTTGCTCCACAGATTACAATTTCAATGCTAGAGCCCTAAGCAGTGAAGACTTGACAATGAGAATCATCTCTACATGTAAATTCTAAGGTTACCACATCTAGCCCAGGCCCCTTGCCAAAGGACTTGCTCTCCTGGACCGTGACTCTTCTAGTTAGTCATGAGGGACCTGCTAAGGATTGTCTTTATAATCAGATAATGGCTTGGTTTCAATTTCATCAAATTATCTTTTAATTTAGTTTCCACTTGAAAGCTAGTAGTTACTCTCTCTTATTTGGGTTTTGTATGTAAATTCCAACCTAGGCTTAAAATACAGTATATCACAAGACAGTCCTTATGAAAATCACAGCACATGAAAATTAAGGGGAAAATGAAAATGAAAGAGATACCAAGTGTTCCCAAGTTAGTTTAAATCAACTGTATTACTAAATTTATACATAGTGGGTTGCCCCTTCCAAAATGAGGATACAGATCAGGTGGAAGTAACCACCAATGGAAGCCCCTCTCTTACATTCCTCAGCTGAAATATTACCCCTAACTTTATTGAAGCATCAAGAAAGTAGTATTATACAAAGTTTCAGGTAAAGAATTTGGGCCCTGGAACCAGATTGCCTAAGTTTGAGGCCTACTTATTACTTAATTGATTTGGGGCAAGTAATTTAACCTCCTTGGGCCTCAATCTCCTCATCTATAAAATGGGAATAATAATAATTTGTGCCATTCAAATAACTTAATGCACATATAGCACTTAATGCTTGTCATATTGTAAACTCAGTAAATATTAGCCATCATCACCTCCATCATCAACATCCTCCTCACCATTATTATTACAGGGATTGCTGGCCTCACAGTATACAGTCACATTTACCGTGGGTCAAAGTATAGATTAGCAACGAAGGTTGGTTTAGCTTCTCTCTCCAAATTGAGAGGGGGAAAAAAAGCAAGGGCTAAGATTTGGAGTATAAAGAGGACATTAACTTTAATGATGTATTACAGTCCTGGCCTATCTCACCTGAAAGCATTAACAGAGCTTTATATTTACAAAAATAAATGACGACCAGGTTTAAACTTTTCCTTCTTTCTAGATGCTGAAATATATTATGGTAAGTTATATTATTTTGTTTTTTAACTGTCAGTATCTATTCTGAGACTTTACAACCTACACAGTAGGAAAAGGACGAAAAAAAGGCAAACAGTAATTTATGTAAGAATTTCACGGGTAAGAATATAGCAAATGAATGTATGATTTATATATTGGTGTATTACTTTGTGACACATTTAAAAATTATTCCTCTGATGATTTTGAAAATTCCAGGTAGCATTAGACTTCATCTTTCCATACAATACTTCTTTAAATACCATCTCTGAATCCACAGATATTTATCTTTTTTTTTGGTTAGCATCCAGCTGGTAGCCAATGAAATAATCTTACATTATTCTAGGACAGGAGCCAGGAACTTGATCTTATTGCATAAAGCTACTCCATTCCTCTTTGTATAAAATATATTCAGCTACTGGTCCCTAGATACTCAGTTGAGAGAACACATAAAATTGTTCCCTTTGGAGTTGCTTGAGTGTCACTAACAAATAAATTAAAAGAAAAATAAAATCAACTCCAGTATATTGGACACAATCCAACAAGTCAGTGTATCTCAGTGGCTTCCACAGAACCACCTTAGAATCACCCAGGATATTTGCTTCAGATACAGATTCTTGGACAACACCAAACATATAAAGAATCAGAATTTTTAAAAAGAAGAATTATAAATAAAAATGCTCAATACCGCTAATTATCAGAAAAATGCAAATCAAAACTACAGTGAGGTATTACCTCACACCACTGAAAATAGTCATCATTTAAAAAGTCTACAAATAATAAATGCTGAAGAGGGTGTGGAGAAAAAGGAACCCTCCTACACTGTTGGTGGGAATGTAGTTTCGTGCAGCCACTATGGAGAACAGTATGGAGGTTCCTTAAAAAGCTAAAAGTAGAGTTACCATATGATCTAGTAGTCCCACTCCTGGGCAGATACCCAGAGAAAACGGTAATTCAAAAAGATATATGCACCCCAGTGTTCACAGCAGCACTATTTACAATAGCCAAGACACAGAAGCAACCTAAATGTCCGTCAATAGAAGAATGGATAAAGAAGATATGGTGTGTGCGTGCGTGTGTGTGTGTGTGTGTGTAATATTACTCAGCCATAAAGAAGAATGAAATTAATGCCATTTGCAGCAACAGGGATGGATCTAGAGATGATCATATTAAGTGAAGTAAGTCAAAGACAAATATTATATGATATCACTTATATGTGGCATCTAAAAAAATGATACAAATGAACTTATTTACAAACTAGAAATAGACTCATAAACATAGAAAACAAACTATGGTTACCAAAGGGGAAAGGTTGGGGGGGGATAGATTAGGAGTTTGGGATTAGCAGATACAAACTACTATACATAAAATAGATAAATGACAAGGACTTATTGTGTAGCACAGGGAACTGTATTCAGTATCTTGTAATAACTTATAATGGAAAAGAATCTGAAGAAGTATATATATATAAACTTTGCTATACACCTAAAACTAACACAACATTGTAAATCAACCATACCTCAATAAAAATTTTGTTTAATTTAAGAAAAAAGGGGAAGAAGAATTATAATTTGTAGGGCAGGGCCCTGGAATCTGCATTTTACCAAAGTGTAATTCTTAAGCATACACTGAAGTTTAAGAACCATTGCTCTAGGCTCTTATTTTCTTAAGAACTTCATTTTAATTCAGCAAATACAGAAATAATTCACAGGTGCTGACTTATACCAGAACAAGTAATTTAATAGGTTTTAAGTGTCTTTACAATTTACAAATAATGACTCCATAACCCTTTTCCTATGTCAAAACGTTGACTAAATCCACTAATACTAAATTAGTACTAGTAACTATGATAGCTAATATTTCTAGACTTATTTTGTTATTGAGTGTAATCAAAATGAAATGCTCAGAGTAAATTCTAGTTGATTGTATATGTGTAATAAAGAGAAAGATATAAATATTCCTCCATATTTTTGATAAAAGTGTTTTCTTACAAACATCAAAAATCTGCCAACTATGAGAGCCTGAGTTTCACAGCCGGCATTGGCCAATATAACATTCAAATGATAAAGCATTTGGACCAGGAAGAGAGTCTGGAAATCAGAGGGAATTCATTTACCACAGTATTTGGTTTTTAAGAGGCTCACTTAGATCAAAAGCTATCAACAACGTGCATATGTAAAGTCTTTGCCAAGAAATGGTATATCTAAGATCTTCCATAAAAGAAAAGTAACTATAGATAAACATGAACAAGACCACCTAGGGAGAAAATGAAAAAAGAAGCACTAAAGAGGTCTTAGAACAATGCAGACTTTTTTCTCTTGCTTTTATTTTTCGAATTTCATTTCATTTTTATTTTTCATAAAGTAATACATGTACAGGTTAAAAAATCAAACAGCACTGTATTTAAGGAAAAAAGAAAGTCCCCTGTCCTCCTTCTCCCCCTCCTGCTTTGCTTCCCATCGTCAACATTATCAGCTGTTAACTGTCTCTGTTGGTGTTGCCCTCTATGTTTCTTTTAAGAAAATGTTTATACTGTTATTTCAAGACTTTCTCATTTCAAACAGTATGTATTGACCACCTTACTATAGAAGATAAGAATACACCTCTTTTCCCATACTCCCTCCAACCCTATCCTCCCAGTATAATTGTATCACTACTCTGGGTTAAATAAATATCCAGTTTCCATTATTATGACCTCATAAATATTGTTCAAAGATAAGTCACATAGTATACTATGATTATGTTTCCATTTCTCTACTACTTTGTATTTTTCCTGGAGTTAACATTTGCCTTTTCATCTTCCTCATTCAGTTTTCTATGTAACTATCATTAATTCATCTCCAAATCCTACCACACAAATTTAAACCTTCTATCACCATGATCATGTGCATTGTGTTATCTATCTGTTCCATATCTTTCTAGATGTCCTAGAACCCGTTTCTCCTGTTCCATTCTGGATTGACTGCTCTCTAAATTCTAAAGCAAGCCTTTCAGCCTAGCATTGCGTGTGTGTGCGTGTGAAATGGAAGGACTCCTTTCACTTCTGCATTGGAACACGTGGATGTTGCACAGCCAAGAACAACACTCAGCCACACCACTGGACTGTTCAAATAGTAACCACCACCCCCCCACACCTGCCCACACCACTACCACCTGCTGTTTGGTACTTACGATTCCAGGGGTCAGAAGGTATATGCATTCTCAACAGAGGCAATATTGCCTCAATAGGGGCAAGTTTTGTTTTGGAGGAATGGGGAGGCTACAAAAACTTGCCTTTTAAAATACAAAACACATACATATGATACATAAACCGATGTATAGTGTATCTGTGGTATTTAAATTCATGAATGGGACTAATTAGGGGAGAAAAGTCTGAAAAAGCTCCTCAGGGGAGCAATAAAAAAAAGGAAAAAGGTTGAGAAACGCTGAGACAGTACAGCCTTTGCCACAGATGCCCCAGAATAGCGGATACCCCACGTACATGTCACCTCACACATCTCCACCCTCCAAGTCTCTCCGGGATGTTTGCTTGATGGGACCTTGGTAACACGCAAGGGAGCCTGGGAAATACGGTTTTAGCTTTCTAGTGTTTAAAGCAAAGGCTACTAGGAAGGGGGAGGGTGGGAGTTGAGTGCACCAATCTGTAACATCTGCCAACGCCGGATCTAGAATTTTACATTGAGACCATTTTGCACTTAGAATTTTGAAGCCATTGCTCCGTTTTCTTGTAAGTTCCAATGATGCTGTTATGAAATGCCACTTTAATTCCTGATTCTTTGTACGTGAACTGTTTTGTTTTTTTTTTCCTTCCTCCTTTGGAAGCTTTTTGGATATTCTTTTTATATCATTGATGTCCTCAGGTTTTAGTGATGTGTCTTGAGGTGAGTCTTTTCTATTCACTGTGCTGAGTATTTTGTGGACCCTTTCATTCTAGAAACATGATCTTCAATTCAGGCAAAACTTCTGGTATCTTTAGTATTTTTCTCCCCTTCATTATCTCTTCTCTCTCTTTATGGAATTCTTAGTTGTAAGATACTGGACTTCCTGGATTGATTCTCTAATTTCCCCCCCTATTTTCCAGCTCTTTGTCTTTTCTTATGTAAGACTTTCTCAATTTTATCTTCCAACTTTCTCTTAATTTACTGATTTTTTTCTTCAAATATTTTTCATTAAACCACTTACGAAAATATACACATTTCCCTCACTGAAAATTCTTGTAATAAAAATGTAACAAAATGAGATAACAGTGAAATATGCTTCACACATTAAAAAATTTCCTGTTTGAAGAAAGGGAATTTTGCACAACAAAAGAAAACAAGCACTCAGAATACACCCAGACGTGTGTGCAAAGAAGCGCCCATCAACTAGCTGGCGGAATGTTGTTGTTTGCATGATACTAAACCAACCACTTATGAAACAGAAGGGAGAATATTAGGAAATGTGAGACCTACCTCACATTCCTGATTTTCACAATACCAGCGCTCACCTCACAACAGCATCTTCATTGAATCTAAAGGTTAAATGTTCCCAAAGTAAAAAGCAGATGATTCTTAGAGCCTGCTGAGCAAGTTTTGCTGAAATAGTGGATTTCACTATAATTACAAAGAGAATCTGACTCAACTTGCAGTAAAATAGCATGAGTTATAAACACCAAACAAGTATCACAAGAATAATAACCTATGCATAATCAAGTATTGATCTAAACCATGTTCTAATTGAACTGAATGCTCATTAAATCAGCCAGCTTTACATATCAAAGAATATGAATTCATAATAGTTTCCAAATATCTAACCCCAAGTTAATATTTGTATACTTGTTAAGAATCACAGTTTACTTAGAAAAGAAAAACAGAAACACACGTGCATCTCTGTAATTTAAAATATTTTATATTACACACGAACAATGGTCAGAATTACATTTTGAACCAAGTTTAATTTTTTCTAAGTTATATTTATGTCATCAAGTCTTTCTTATAAAGATCATTATTAAGTGTATGAATTAAGCAAACTTATAGTAGTATATTCAATGCCAAATTTCCACCTATTAGATATGAAAGTAAAAACCTCTCCTGAATAAAGATATTTGTCAAAATTTTGTCAAACAGTTTAGTGAAAAAATTTGATCTTCATCTTAAAATGTAACAGTCTCATGATAAGCTCGTGGGCTTCCAAGTTGAAATACATCTTGGATTTCTAGAGAAGAGCCATTCTTTATTTAAAAGGAGAATGGTGGGTTATAAACTCACCAATGTATTGAAAATCCACTGGTGTCAGAAAAACCAACACTGCTTCCGAAGATGTGGGCAGTGGTTTCTATCATGGATATAAAGTTCACAAAATATTACTTCTCCATAATGTTATTGCTATAGAAGGTAAAATGCATCTTTGACCTTGGGCAGTGGTCTCATCTGATGGTCCGTGTAGTATATTTGATTCTATATGTACAAACCAAACATTTACTCCGCAAGATATCATATTCACAAAGTCAAAAATTATATTTTTATTTAGAGAAGTAACAGTGATAGAGACAAATAAACCATCATTCTTTGCTGTGACAAAGGTAGAAATTCGGAACAATATTTTCACGCATGGCCATTTTGATGTCTGTAAGAACTTACGGCACAATATGAAATTCTCATCAACCTTAAAAATGTAGCAATGGAAACAACAAGGTCAACTGTGGAAAGTTTCCTCTATCCCCACTATATTCCATTAACCAATATAAGGCACAAAAGCAGTGATGCAGTGGAGGAAAACTAGAGCTCAAAGGAGACACAGAATTATGCAAAAGAAGACTACTCCTTCTGAGGTCATAACTGTTTTAGTTGACTACACACATATTCCCATGTGGAGAACTAAATAAATCTGATTCAGCCTGGATGGATAAGCAAAATCAGAATTAATGATCCCAGTATTAGAAATTTTACAAACTCCACTTTTGCCTTTAAAACTTCCACAGATGAAGGGATCACGATGAAAGCATCTCACTGAGTTTTTTGAGACTATATTAAAAATTCATATGAAGTGCATGAAATTAATGTTTCCCTAAGTGTTAGCTATTGTGCATTTATTCATTTACTGACAAAATATTTGTGTTTACTGAAGAGATAATAGGACTGTGCCTAACGGCGTTTCTGTGAACGGGAACCCTCCTTCCCTTTGTGTCTAACCTCAGTGCACCTGCCACTCAGTTCTCACCCACATTATAGGAGCTTTGCTTTTCGGAAAGCATGCTGCTCAATTAAACATAACATTTTATTGGCTGAAATTTTGTTTGTAGATATAAATAAAACTTAGAGTATATTTTGCTATTATACCCATGGATCAAATTTATTCACAAACAGCTGACACCTTTTAAAATTCTAATCTAATTAGATAGATATGAAATAGGCAAAAATCAAATTGAAAGAGAGGACTTACTTCAATCAATAAAATAAAGGGACTCATTTTATGTCCGTTAATCTTTCTGTAACAAAATATGTACTTGAATGAGACATCTGGTAGCTTCAACCTGAAAACTGAACGATTTTTAACCTTGAGAGGGAGGGAAAAAGACTGGAACTCTCCTTTGGGGCTTTTGCTCAAAATCATCAGGGTCAATAATAACGAAATGAAAAGCTACTGACTGAACATCAAACTGCCAAGGACTTCCCAGGCACGCTTAATCACCTCAACCAAGCATCCTACAAGGATGTTTCATAGGCCACAGGGAAGCTGGGTGGAATGTGGCTAAATTGATATAAAACCAACTTAACTGCTGGAAAAAAAATAACTTCAAGTGTGTGGGGTCTAGATTATCAACTTCTTAGTGCCTCAGTCCACAATTAGCACGGGATTCATGGTGAAGAAAGAATGTCACCAAAATGAAACAAGTACAAGGATCTGTGTGTGATTCAACAGATTTGCTCAAAATGTCACTCCTGGGGGAGGGTACAGCTCAGTGGTAGAGCACGTGCTTAGCATGTACAAGGTCCTGGGTTCAATCCCCAGTACCTCCATTAAACAGTAAATAAACCTAATTACCTCCCCACAAAAGAAAAAAAGAAAAGAAAATATTCCCACTAAAAAGTCATTCCTAAGATTTTTGGACTCCCAAAATTGTTGAATTGTTTTTAATCGCTGCAGCCTGCTATGCTATGAAGCATTTTTTTAATATATAGAAACTGATATTCTAATTCCTAATTTGTTTACAAGATATTTCTAGAATATAAAATTGCTTCAATGTAGCCAAATATTTAACCGCTGGTTTTAGAACAGGAAAAGCCTCCTGTAGCCCTCCAATTTAACAAATGGAGAAACAGGCACAGAGATGTATATTAACGCGCCCAAGTTCCCAGAGCAGTTGAGCAGCAGAGCAGAGACCTCAAGCCCCATCTTCCCTTCCAGAGCTCTCCCCAGGCTGTGCAGAGCCTCCTCTGTGCCAGCGTTCTACAGCGGACACGAGAGAGTTCAGAGAGCGAGATACAGCCTTCCACATCCAAAGCAACCTGAAACAACTTGTATTTAACAATACAAGACTGTACTTAAATAAAAAAACCAAAAGCAAAACAGTAAAGTGCTCTAGGTGTTCAGAGAAAGGAGATAACGTAGGTTTGAGGATTGAAAAATAGCTTCATGGACTATATCTTAGCACAGTAGAACTTCTAACCTGTTATCTGGAAATCATTTTAGCCTTAAAGTAATCACAAATATTTAAAAAGTGCAAGGAATGCTTATGTACCCTTCATTCAGATTCAGACCTACATATTGTTAACATTTTTCCCCATTTGCTTTATCCTTTGCATAATTTATGTATTCATTCACCCATTCACTTATTTTTCACACATTTTTTCTGAATCACTTACAGTAAGTTACATCCATTATGACTTTTTCTCCCTACATACTTCAGTATATATTTCTTAAGATTAGGAATTTTCTCTTAAATAACCACAATACCGTTATCAACTTCATAAACTGTTACTAGAGAATGCGTTTCTCTAATCTACCAATCTACAATCCATCTTTCAATTTTGTCAGTTGATCGCATAGCATTTTTAAATCTTAGGACGTCTTCCCAGTCCAGGATCCCAGTTTAAGATCAGGTATTACCGTGAGTTACCAGGTCTCTTTAGCCTCGATCAGTCTGGAGCTTATCCACAGCCTTCCCCTGTCTTTCAGGACATGAAGACTTTTGAAGATGACAGTTCCAGCTCCCACTACCTTTTCCACGTTTAACGTAACAGTCCTCATTTTGTGCTTATCTCCTGTCTCTTCGTGGTTGCATCTGGAGAATGTTGTTTAGACTTGGTTGCAGTCTTTGCACATGATAGCCATCTCTCCTTCACAAGCAATGTTCATTTTAATCACCTGGTCAAGATGTTGTCCAATTCCCCTCTCTAAAATTATGCTGATTTCTCTCCCTTGCAACCAATAAAGTTATATTAGGATGTGATATGTTAAGATCTTGCAAACATTTTGCTTCACATCAATATTTATCTTAAACTTAGGGGCCATTGATTTCTGGAGCCAACCTTTACCGTGATGGTTGCCAAATGGGGATTTTCCAAATCCAGCACTCCCACCTCATTTAACGATTGGCTTCACCATTCTGATTAAAGAGGAGCCCTCACTCCTCACCCATCTATTTGTTAATTGATTGACTTATCTTTTTCTTTCCTTCCTCCTTCCTTTCTTTCTTGTCTATTTATTGTAATCTGATAACAATGATTTCCTATTTTTAAATGGTTTATAATTCATTATTATATTTAATTATTTGGGGGCAACCTGTCCCAGATTTGGCCATTGGGGGACTTCATGCTGGCAGCTATGACCTTAGGATACGCCCTTATAATTTTTTGGAGTACTTCCTTACTTCCTGGCATATGGAAGAATTTCTGGAACAACAAGTTCCCGGCCCACCTCAAGCCTGCTCTGCCCCAGCCCTGGGGGAGGAAATAAACTGGGAAGAGTCAGGCTCTTCTATGTGAAACTTTGGGCAGCTCCTGAGGATGGGTAGGACTTTGATGGGCAGAGAGAATGGAAACTAGCAGTCTCAGTTTGGCCAATGGCATACCGGGGGTGATGTTTACCATTTCTCCATCCTCGGGATTTCAACATGGTGTTAGATCTAGAACCTTCATCAGGTTCAGGTTGGATTTGCGGGGCAAGAATCTTCCACAGGTGGGAGCATGTGATTCCACCTGCATCGCGCCAGGAGACAGAGTAGGTGGATGTTTCTTTTTTGGCAACGTTAAAGCGGGTTCAGGTGTTAACAGCCTAGTACTTCCTTTATAGTGTCCCCTCGTCAGCCTCTGAATGAATGATTTTATAGCTGTGAGTTATTTTCAGTCTTTTTGCCTTGATAATTTGGTGTCATCAGATCTTTCATATTCCCTAACTAAAAGCTAAATTTTGCCCAGAAACAAATCTTCATCTCGAGTAGAGAATCTTGAGTAGAGAATCGTTATCTCCATTTATTCAGGATCTAGCTGACTCACCTCCAATAAGACACCCTTGGGTCTCACTTTCCTCCTCCGTAAAATGAGGAAGTTGCTAGACAGTCTCTAAATTATTTTCTAACTCCAAAATTGTGCGGTCGTAATTTCCCCAGGTTGTCATAGGAGTGATACAGCTTCCAGAAACAATATTGCCTTTGCCCAGATCAACAAGGTTCCACCCTCTTCCCTGTCTACACAGCTTTCAAGGGTAAGAAACCTGGAGGGAAAATTTGTGTTGTTTCTGTTGACCCATGAACTGAATTTTGATACTTCAACTGCTGATGCTGCGATAACAGTCTTGCCAGTTCCAAATAGCAAAACCAGCATTACTATTCTACAGGCAGCAGATAAAACAAGCTCTATGAATTTTTTTTGGAATGATATTTGACATTTGAGTCAATTAGGTATCTCTGAGATTTTAAAAGAAAACAGTCCTGAGGGCCCTGGGTCAGGGAGAACTTTATTCGCTACTTCTGATTTTTGCATGACAGTATCTATGGTTTTCTTATCATCTTTAGATGCCTGAACTCTCCACTAGTGACGGTGACCTCACCCTAAAGCCTACAGCTATATATATGGTCCATATATTTCTTGAAATATAAACAGAATAAAGCATTTTATTTACCTTATATGCATACGATTTGCAATATCCGTATATTTACAATACGTGTCAGGTGACTAGCTGTACCCTCAGATGAGTGATTTAACATTCACGCAGAGAAGAGACGATGTAAAGCGTGGCTTTCAGTTAAAAGACAAAGCAAGTGCATGTTGAAAGAGCCATAGGAAAGGGAGACAGGTTTCTCCTGAGGAATGCCTGCCTTTGTAAAGTGAGCACAGAAATACTCAACTCTGTCCTGTAAGGTTGGACTGCGATGAACCCGATGAACCTTCTACCCAACTTTCACGAACCAGATTGTCCTTCAATATGGAGAAACGTGGTCTGCTGAGAGCCAGCAACATAACCCTTCGTTTCATTTGGTAAATCTAAACTCCCTGAAAAGACTTTTTTTTTAATTTTAAAAATTTATTTGTTTGTTTGTTTTGGGGGTGTGTAATTAGGTTTTATTTATTTGTATGGAGGTACCGGGGATTGAACCCAGGACCTCACGCATGCTAAGCATGTGCTCTACCACTGAGCTTTCCCCTTCCCTGAAAAGATTTTAATTTGAAAACACTTAGGTTGAGAACTTTCTTTTTATTATCTAGAAGGTAGGTTACATTTCTTGTTTACTTCTGATCATCATAAGTACAAGGAGAATATGAAAGGAGAGTTATGAGGGCAAAAAAATCTGGATCCATTTGTGAACTGTGTTGGAACTAAACATTTTTTGGAGGGTGCTTTATTGCTGTATTATGTAAGTTATTCTTTTGAAATGTTTATAATTGATGTTTACAAAGTGTAGCAGCATGAAGTTGAAATTTATCTTCCACTTAATCTAGCAAAATATGCCAACATGGAAGTGTTTCCTTCTGAAGTTTGCTCAGGAGGAAGAATACTTACTGAAAACAACACTCTTGACGAAGGCTTTTAGTGTGGAAGTGATTTTAGCAGATGCTGGGGAGGGACACGAAAGAAATCGAACTTTTAAAACTGGGCTCCTGAGAGCCCTTGTTTCCATTTTGAATGACAGGGGCTTCGGGGCTATTTCCCAACATGAGAGATGATGGAATGACTCAACAGACTGTTCTGTCCGTGAGCGATAACCCACAGTGACTTGTGATGTGGGACAGATGTGCCAGCTGTCTGAGAGAGCACCTTGGAAGAGAAAATTCAAGACCAGCTCTTAGATAAGAACTGAACTCTTGGTACTGAACCCAAAGTTTCAGAATAATAACTCTAAGAAGGTGCACCAGTATTTTTAGGGGACAAAGGAAGGAAAGTGAATCTGTATACACGAATTTGTATTTAAATTCTGTCCTCTGTTAGAGAAAAACCAGAGTTGGATAGTAGTTAAACTAATAATAACAGATTTTATTCAAGACTACTGCAGTAGGAGAAAGAGACCTCAGTCTAGAACTCGGTTCTGGATACTGCATAGGCAAGTGGGGATTTACAGTGAAGGAGCAGGGCGGGGGTCAGCGGATGGACAATGACCAGGAGGAAATGTCAGGACCAAGGGGGGATTCTGGCAAAACTGGCCTAGCAGGACTGTTCCTGGAGGCAGGCCTGGGGGACCAGGCATTCCCTGGGGCGGGGGTGGTGGAGGGTGAGAAACCTGATCATATACCTGTGGTGATTAAATATCGAGGATGGGGCTTCTTTCTAAACTGACTGAGTAAGATTCTTGCTAACATGGGATAATAGAGAAACGAACATAGAAGCTGAAAAGTCAGGTCTATTTGAAAAGTTCAGGGGAGCCTGAGTAGGTTTGGTCAAGGAGGGAATTCTTGTCACCTTTTCCAAAATGGATTTGATGCAGAGTATCATAAAAATTATGACTCTAATAAAATCATTAACATAACAACAAAAATAAAATAGCCAAGTATTAGTGAGGGAAGATAAGAAAAAAATCATAATAGAAATCCTGGGCTGAGAAAATCTACTGCAAATGAGCACAAAACCAGCTCGAGTCTTGGGGGGGAGACAGGGAGGGAAACACAACGTATTTTTTATCGCCTCACAAAATGAAACATTCCAGCTCATCATGAAACAAGCACTTGCTGGCTCTGGTGTCTGAGCCAAACTTCTCCAGTTGGCAGATATCATGAGTAGCCTACTAGACCATGTCCTCCCAAAGAAGGCACAGAAGTTCTAGTCATGGCTGTTTCTTATGTGGCCCTTTGATAAAAGCTGAGGCATAATGTGAAGTTTTCTTCTATGATGACGGTGCCACGGGATCCAAGCTGAGTCCACGCTTTCCAGAGATCTGATCTGATGCAGGGTTAAAACGTGGAGAACGTTGAGGAACAAGGCCCTTCCAAATGCCATTTGTCTCAGCTGGACTCTTGATGTGAACTTGGAACAGTTCATTACGTCAGTCTAATGAGTAGCTGAAGGACATACCAATACTGTAGATGGAAGGGAGGCCAAGTGCCCTAGTTAGCAGCCGTGAGGCGCCCTTTTGGGAACAGCAAGGAGCCTGTGTTGGATTCTCACCAGATGGAAGGCCACCCCCTCCACCCTGGAAGACGGGTCATAGGACATAGAGGTACTTTAGTTATAAAGATGTGTTTAATTTTTCAAAATGCCTTTTTCCCCTGGAAGATTTGAAAGTCGATTTACATCAGAGTTGATTCAAATTAAATATCCCCCGAGATTATTTCCAATTTTTCCAACGTTACTTAAGGTGTTTCTTTCCGACACTTCCTTTCGTGTCTGACGTTAGCCTTTCCACTAAGTGGTTTCATCTCCTTTACTTTAATAGTACGTTTCCTCCATAAGACACCTAAAACTATTTTCTTGTTAAAAATGGCACAGATAACACATCAGAAAAAATATTCAACATGTATTTTAGAGATATTTAGTGATTGACGACGCTTTCTGCACAGTGGGAATCGTGGCTTTACTGTGTCAACACGACTTCTACCCTGTTCCTCGCTCAGATACAGAAAGATAGTGCCTGCAAAGACTGCATTGTCCCAGATGGTAGCCTTTATCCACATGTGGCCACTGAAATCCAAAGTAATTAAAATTAAAACTAAAACTTCAACCCTATTAAAAATTTGGTTGCATTGGCCACCTTTAAAGTCCTCAGTAGCCACATGGGGCTGGTGGCTAGAGCACAGGACAGAGCAGAGACAGAGACAGCATTTTCATCATCACAGAAGATTCTATTGGACAGCACTGCTCTAAGAAAGAAAACATACGGGCTATTAATACAAGAAGTGACCTCTGTAAAATCGTAGCTAAGAGGATTAGTGGAATTGGTGGCTATCAAAATGTACTAGAGCCCCAAAGAGAAAGGATTTTAGTCTAACCAAAAAAAAAGATTTAAACAGTAGTTAATTGGTTTGACACGACACTGTAAACTAACTATACTTCAATAAAAATATATTTAAAATTTTTATTGGGGGCTCAAGGTGGAAGTAATGCTCATTAATTACAAGGACTGTCATCATAACAATCAAGGTCCAGGAGGAGGACAACCGTCTGACCAAAATGAAGTGTGACTAGGAACGAATGCCAGAGCGGGTGTGTGATGGGAACGGACGCCCAGAGCGGGAGTGTGATGGTAGAGCTTTCTACTTACTGCACAAAACAAGGGTTCCATGGGCCAATCATTCCACAAAGTGTAGATTAAAATGTCTGAAGGATGTCTTTATTTTCAGGACTCCTCTGAGTCTCTCGCATCCTCATCATCTCTGAGATTTGGGTGGAGTCTTATTTGAACACAGAGTCTTTTGCTAACGTGTGTTGTGTTCTAGGGCAACCCTCTGGTGAGCCCCTTGCTGGGGACAGGCTCCTGCTTGTTCTCCCTGACATCACACAGACTCACCACGGCCCCGCGCATCCCCAAATGTCTTTGTAGCTGAAAACACTCAGCACAAGCTCCAGGGCCCTCGGTCAGTCCATGAAGTCTCCTCGGCTTGAAGGGTGCTCACTCATCTGTTTCTCACTCTGCTGTGACCTCGCTGCACATCCCTGTTCCACCTTCTAATGAACAGATGTGCCCACAAGTGGCGCCCCATACAAGCGACAGTGCTGCCAAGAGTCACAGAAGCATTTCAAGCTGGACGTCAAAAAGCAAGTTTCACTCCAAGGAGAAAAAAATGGTGGCAAAAACTGTTGATGCTCAGCAAGTAACTGATGATGAGTGCAAGTCCTGTGAGTGCAAGGGTATCGCAAAGTGGCAGCAGCCTGGGAGCGTTGAGCAGCAGCCGGAAGTACCCACAGCGTGAACATGCCGTGATTTCTAAGAGTTTGAAGAGAACAAAAGAGCAGTTGCCAGTGCCCAGAGGCAGAGCCCATCCTCACAGGGCATGCGCACTACACACACTCCGTGTGGCGCTGATTTGCTTACAGTGCCCACTGCCAGGAGGCATCCCCTGGGCTAAAGGTGGGTAGAGTAGAAGAACTCTGATGAAGTAATTGCTTCATCTACTAAATACTTACCCTGCGCTGGGAACTAGGTTAAGTACTCTTCAAGAACTATCTTGTTTAATCCTCATGACAACGCTATGGGAAATTTTTATCTGATCCATTTTACAGAGAAGAAATTTGAGATTTAGCAAAAATCATTAATTTGACCATGGTCATGCCTGTAGTAAATCGGAGAGCTAGGAATCGGAGTTTGCCTTCAGAGTCTGAGCTCTTAGCAGCTTATATAGGTCAACATTTTAGCGTTGTACCTCCTAACTTCCTTCATGTTATGGAGGTCCCATGGCTATTGAAAATAGCATTTTAACACGCTGTTTAAACTGGGTCATGGTGGGCATAGTGAGAAAGGTGTGTCTGAGGAGACGGAGTTGGGAAAAGCAAAGTCACTGAGTCTGCTGTATTTTATCTGCCTTCTAAATCTGTGTGGTGGCTGGGAGCAGAAAGACCCTGGGGAGACAGTGATGGGGGGTGCCCCATGTCTATTTTATCATATCCCGTCTTCCCTCCACGATGTCTCCGTTTGAATGTCTCTCTGACACCTGAAACGTAACACTTTGAATATCAGCCTCTTCATCTTCCTCTTCAGATAGTTATACAAAACTCCCAATCCTCCACCATCACACTCTTCAAGAAATTTTGTTACTATCTCAACTTTTTGACAACCCCTTGCAAATTCTCCGACCATCTATCACTTTCTCATCAATTCTTTTATCCTTAATATGTCTAAAAAATATTTCTTCTTTACCATTTCCTCTTCATCAGGCCTGATTAGAGGGGTATCAGTCTCGTCTTGAACATAAAATAAGAAGGCAAGCACATTTTATATGTTGACAGCAGGGACTTAGTATATCTCAGGACTGGCTTCTAGAAGCTGCTTACAGTTTTAATTACTCCCTAGAAGAACATCTTATTATCAAGTATTTCAAAGTCAAAGTCATCTATTTAGCATTTAGATAGATAAAGCCAAATGATTGCCCTTAATAGACCAACTTGTTCACATCATCTGGAGATTGTTTTTTGAATAACTTATCTGGATCTTATCCAATGCAGTCTTACTCAAAGTTATTATTTTTATTATTTTTTTTTACAGAAGTGCTGCATTATATTAGAAGTTGGCATTATTTTTTTTTTTTACAATTGCAGTACCATCCGTTAAGAAGTTGGTATCTGATAATCAATTTCTTTCCTAACAATCTGTTAGGCTTTTCATGCTTTAGAGAGATAAACTTCGACTTCAATTTTGTGATAGTTTGAACATTTGAAGAGATTCAAAATAGAAGTGATTTTTAAGCATGTGATAAGGGAAATACTATTAAAGTACAGTTGCTTATTTCCCACATTTATTGGAATATTTACTGTTTTAGATGTTTGGGATTCAGCCATAAATAAAACAAAATTATTGCTCTTATAAAGCTTACACTTCAAGGAGAGGCTAATATTAACAATTTGCAAAGGTACATTTTAAATAATAAAGCCAAACACTTTTTTAAAATCCAGGAATTTTGCACCCAGTGGTGGGCGTCTGTTTAACAATTGGTGGAAAAATCAGAGACCTCACTTACAGTGATTGCTGATTTCCGTGGTGTAAATACTCCCACTGTGGCCAGTTTCAGCTATCGAGATGTCACTGAACGCAGAGTTAGGAACACACGCGCAGACACGTCTCAGGCATTGGTGTGAGCCAACTCCAGCACGCCATTGAATCTGAATCAACTCCGTTATAATTTAGATTTTCAGATCGCTCAAGAGAAAGTTAGCCGAAAGAAAATTAAAACTGCAGGGGAAAAAAGCAAAAACACTCTAAAATATACAAAAATTCTACACATCAAATACTGTGTAAAACAGAAAAACCTCTTTATTCTTTTAACATATGATATAAGGACTAATAACAAGTTCTATAAAGGCTCTGCCAGTTTACAGTTTAAACCTTTAAAACTGAGAAAAATGTTTTCAGACACCTTGTCTTCATTCTGAAAGCCTTCAAACTCATTCCTATCTAAATTCTGTAGTTAATCGCAACATTTTAGAAATACGTTTTCATCAGTGAAGAACAAGGAACATTTATTGAGTTCCTAATATGGTCTGGGTATTTTAATGCATTTTCTGTACAGGAAGTCTGCAAAGTAGCTATTATCCCATATTAAAGGTGAAGAAACTGAGGCTCAGAGAGATCAATTTGGCTAACATCTCCCATTAGTAAACTCAATCTGGGATGTAAATCTATGTCTATCCAATTCTAACACCTGTGTTTTCTCGTAATGAATGCCCTTGGTTTATGAAGAGTTTCAAAATAAAATCTGATTTTCAGAAATGCTTGATGTACTCATTGATTTCCTGGACATTTAGGGTTTAGGTCTCTCCTCTAAGGTAGGACTTAATTTTAAAGCAATAGAGTCAGGTCCCCTGGTATAGGATTATACATGAGCTGCCCCAGGAGCATCAAAGCCTACCTCGCTAGGCTTGCAGGCAAGACCGCTGGTGTGTATTCATCTCACAATGGCTCCCAGGTTGTTAAATAGTCTACTTGGTGGACACGCAGGTGTGCGGGGTCAATCCTGGGCAGTAAAACGCAAATACCTCTTCTTAATCCTGCACCGAAGTAGCTCAGGGCTTCCTGTGCGGCTGTCACACGTGACATGGGGACTCTGACTCACTCTAGTGAACCCTCAAAAGCAACTGATACTTTAAACAGAGACAAAACAATAGAATTTTACAACTGGACAGGACTTTAGAGGTTATTTAGTTCAACCTCTCATGTCAAGACAAAGATACCGGGGCTCAGCAACTTTCCAAAAGCCGGACAAATAGCTTGCCACCCAACCCAGGCGCCACTGAGGTCTGATCCCGAGTCAGGCCCCCTTCCCCCTCACCACGTGGCGCTCGCTCCCAGAGGAGGAGACCAGCACGAGTGCTAGTCCCCGAGGAGGACACTTTTACCGAGCTGACACCGGGAGTGGAGCTGTAGAATGGCATGAAAAGCTCTCTGAAACCCGAAGCCTTCACAGCATAACTCGTAAAAACGCACAATCATGGTATTTGTACATTTTTACACAATCGAAATTTGCTTTACAGACATTATGCTTGCTACTACTACTAATGCCTTTAAGGGTTTATGGAATGTTGTAATTTGTGGAATACTTTTCCATATATTATCGCATGATTATGAAATGATTAAGTAGCCAGGGCCTAGTTTCCCCACTTTATTGATGAGGAAACTGAAGTTCAGAGAAATTCAGACGTCTTGCCGCATAGCAGGTGACCAAGACGGGACCAGAGCCTGTGTCTGCCTTGTGATCCAGTGCTCTTTTCTCATAACATTTAGGAAGGGACATCAGAGTAGCAAATTTTGTTACACTCACGTTAAAGAAAAGTGAGGCACAGAGCTCTCATTTAGAGACGTTATCCAAGATGATATGTACCATCTGCAGCAGAGGTCTAAGAACTAAGCTTTTCCCAAGACAGTCTTCTTACTACAACAAAGGACTTGCCACATCTTTGTTACTCTTACGAACAGGACGCTGTTTATATATACCAAAAACATGCAAGCCTCTCCAAATTTGGCAAATCTCATTCTGTGAGGCAATGCGACTGGAAAAATCAAATATCTCGAAAGCATCTGTGCTTCTGCCAAATTCAAATCACGTGCATCTGTGGCTTTTTCCACCCCTTGTGTAGTGAGTTTGCATCTTTTATGGACGGTGTATCCTCACAAGTAAGAGGTATGAGAGATTCTTTCTCTCATGAGCCTTCGATGAAATAATTATTTGGTAGTTAATAAGCAAAGCCTTTCCTGCCAACTTGGCATTGCACCAAGAAAAGAGCTGGGGAAAATGTCAAGATACAGTTCAGAGTTTGACCCTTGAAATATGAATTATAAGAGATTGTGATTAAAAGAGAAACGTCTGTTTCCATGAGGGTGGGGCAGAATTCCCGTGTCTCTCTCGTGTCCGGAGAGATGAGATTCCAATTTTTACCTTCAGGACATCAGGGCGTAATGAGGTTCTGTCAGTGAGGCACGCAGACATTAGACATGAAATGTATATACAGGGCTGAGCAATGGAGATTCTTTCTCTCGCGAGCCTTCTGATGACGTAATTACTTAAGTAAGTAATTGGAGACATTTAATTCATGGTTCAAATTGATGATCTACAAAGACACATTATGCTACTTCCTGGAATACTTGGAGAAAAACTATTATGTCAAGCAAAATAATTTAAAAACCTGTATAGGAAGCTGGCGTTTGAATTGATTCTGCACTCCAGAACGCAAGAAAACACATCTGCTCATTTACAAGCTTTCTGTTGAATTATGTAGCCTCTTCCTCTTGCCAACCTGCTTGTTTGCCAAGTTTTATCGATTACTTGGGACAGTGATTTTGAACTCCAGTTTTTGAGGTTTTCCTGTCCTTACAACCTACCTGACTTTCCAAGAACTTCTTTATGTTTCAGGTGTCATCAGATTTCAGGAGTCTGTGTGAGAATGAAAAGACCCAGAAAGATACATCTCTGGCTGCTGCAATATGGAACTCTTTCCAGGATCACTGCAAATCCAGTGGCATTCCACCTGCAGAACAGAGCGATTTCTCTTCAAGAAAGGTTTGTGAAATGTGCTAGTCGGCTCTCCAGGGAGGATGAAATCCTGTATTTACTCATCATCCTGGTTGTGTGACTGTCACTTACGATAACACAGCCTGAGAAGAAACAGCAGAAAGAGTTACAGCTCTTTGTGCACTGACTTCCTTCTCCTGGGCCCGTGTTCTCTTCTGCTGGTCTTCTTACTTTGGGAAACACTAGAAGCTAATTCAATAAGGAATCTCTTGTCTTAAGGTGACAAAGATATTCCCACCTCCTTCTTAACTGCATTTAAAGTCGGGAGTATAACCATGCTGAAGGGGAGGGGAACGAACTCATGTCTATTTTTTAACAAACGTCTTTATTGAGATATAACTCACTTATCATAAAACTCAACCCCCTCCACCCAGAATTGTTTGAACACAGTGTTTTCACTGTAAAAATAGAACCAGTTGCCAACAAATTTCTATTTCTAGTAAGGTTTGTTTCAGCAGTGATGTAAGAAATTCTGAAACAACTTTCTACATATCATAGGTGAACAAATGAGAACGCGTATGGATAATGTTGATTCAGACAAACATGGAATGGCAGTGGCTCCAAAGACCGCCTCCAGCTGGACTAGAATGGGAGGCATCAGCATGACCCCACGGTCTTCCAAGATGGAGATGCAGCCATGTTTGTGCGTATGTGTGTGAATTCTCTAGTTTTGTCTGCTGAAAGGGCCTGGGAACAATGACGCCCCCAAAAGCAGTGAACACACCTAGTGCCCAGATGTTGGGTCCTAAATACTGTTTTCTACCCAAAAGAACCAGAGCTTCTTGAAAAAAAACAAAAGGCTGATAACAAGGCTGAGACAAGGGAAGTCCAAGATGTACTTGAAATTCAGCTTTGTTAGGCTATAGAATGAAGACATGCTCAGATGTGAGGGGGCCATGCTGAAGGGACATGGGAGCCAGCATGCGGGGGCTCCCACCGACCAAGAGCTGGGGAAGGTAAGGATGAAGACCAACAATAATAACAACAAAGCCCTCTGAGGAAAGGCAGAGCCCATTAGTTCATACGGATTAAATAACAATCAAATAAGCACATAAGAGAAAAGGGAAAGGTCTTCTAATGAAACTAGTAAATTTAGAGAGACTTGAAAAAATACCATTTTGCTAATGCCATGTGCAGCAACATGGATGGACCTGGAGATTGTCATTCTAAGTGAAGTAAGCCAGAAAAAGAAAGAAAAATACCATATGAGATCACCTATATGTGGAATCAAAAAAAAAAAAAAAAGACACAAATGAACTTACTTAAAAAACAGAGACAGGTTCACAGACATAGAAAACAAACTTATGGTTACCAAAAAGGAAAGGGGATGGGGAGGAATAAATTGGGAGTTTGAGATTTGCAGATACACACTACTATATATAAAATCAATAAACAACAAGTTTCTACTGTAGAGCACAGGGAACTCTATTCAGTATCTTGTAGGAACCTATAATGAAAAAGAACATGAAAAGAAATATATGCATGACTGAAGCATTATGCTGTACAACAGAAATTGACACAACATTGTTAGCTGACTATACTTTAAAAAAGACAAGAAAAAGGGAAAAAAAGAAAATTACCATTTTGCAACTATCATGTGAATAACTGACTTGGGCAAGAATCATCAACGAACTTGGAAACCAGCTGTGGTATCTCACCCCAAATTACCACCTTTGAGAGAACACTTATCACCAGCTAGGCAATTTAAGTTTAATTACCTCATTTCAGTGAGGTGGCTACAACTGAGGTGATCCTCATTTTACAGATTAGGAAATTGACATTTAGATGTTAAGTAACCAAGGCCACGTGTTGTGAAGACAAGCCTCAAATCCAGCCAGAGCTGTCCCTCTTCCCAAGCCCCACGACCTCCTGCTTAGGCTGGGTAAGGACCCTGGGGTGGCTCCAGCCTCAGGGCGACCTGGTCTGTGGTGTCCTGGACTCTAGTGGGTGAGGGAGGACCAGCGGGGAGGGTGAGTGTGGCTTTGGGGGCCCCATGGCAATAGCCACTGGCTGGGCCATAAGGCGTGATGTGGGCAGGGCGACAGCTGTTGGACCTGTCATCCGGCCAATATTCAGTTGTCTTCATTCCTCCTCTCGTCCCCCTAGCTCAAGCTCAAGCCTCTCACTTTGCCTTTAAAGGCAGAGTTAGAGATGATGGCACCTGAATTAGCCAGATACTCATCTCCTCTCATTTATTTCAGCTCATGTAAACATAGACTCATACTACTCCAGTCAGCAGAAAGCTTGTGTCTCTTTCTTGCAGAGGCAGCTGCTAAGACCAGGGCGGTCTCCTGTATTATCTGTGCACATCAGGACCTATTTGCGCACAGCCTCGGATTCAGCTGTTCTGTGTTATCTCTGAATAAGCTCTATAAATAGGCACAGAGATACCCACAGGATTAAGAGAAGGTTTCCATCAGCCACTTCAATGGTTAAATGTAAACATTAAACGTATACCACAACTTTTAGAATCCTGCTTTGACAATGCTTATTATTGTCTGTTTTTTATTTTAAGTACATCATAAAAATGGAAGGGATACACACAGTGCCTCTCTAGAGAGTCCCAGTTCGTTTGTGTTTCCTGCTTGAGAGAGTAATGTCTTTGTGGTTATATGAGATCACATTATAGTCAATGGAGTTCGTTGAATAAAATAAGGATCTTATTCTGTCAATTTTTCAACCGACCGATCACCAGTTTTAGAAGCTCTGGAATAAACAGCACCACCAGTAAGGAGAAAAACTCTTACAGAACTAGAGCAAATGGAAATCCTAGCTGTAAACAGTCACAATGACCAGCTGGCTTTTGGCCAATTTGATGATTATTTTTGATAAAATGTCACTCTTTTCCTGGTTTTCAAATCACCTTTTATTTATTGCTTTTCATGCTGCTTTATTGACCTGGATTTAAGGTGGCATTTTGATTTAGAGGTTGTTTATTGAAAAATTGTAAGTATCTAATTAAATGTCAGAAAGCAAATGTTAAGTTCTGTTTACGAAAAGCTCCTTGCTCTTAAATGGGTAGATTCATGCTTTTCTATTGGAATAAATTAAGGGAGTATCACCTCTTAGAGCAAAACAATTTGTCACAGTAATTAACAGGAGAGGGTGGGGCACACATAGAATGATTGTACACTTGGAGTTGAATGGCACTGAGAAGGACTGTGCATCCTTTGACGCCACAGAATCAAAATATCCGAAATACACACTCAGGGTTACAGGATAAAGTTTGAACAAATCCGTAAGGCTTGGGTTTCTATAATTTAAATTGTATTTTATCAACTATCAACATTCCCCTTCCTAGCTCCTCCCAAATTTTGGTATTTTGTCAGGTGCGAAGAAGAAATTAAATCAGACTGGATGTGTTTCCACTCTCTCCCCTAACCTGGAACACGTAGGCTTCGTGTTAATCAACTGCTTTTATCTCCTTATTACTACAGAAGAAATTGTTTAATCAGAAGGTAAGTTAGAGACCCAAAGGAATCTTTAAAAATGAACACTTTAGAAACATTTTTTGAGGTCTGTTGAATCTAATTCAATCCCATTTTTGAGGATTTCAGTATCAACAATACTGAATAATAATGCACCATATAAAAACCGTGTAAGACTCCCATTTTACAGATGAGGAAAACGACACTGTTATTCACAGAATTAAAGGGAATAAATGACAGAACTGGTATTTAAACTAAAATCATTCAGTGTTTCACAGGACAGCGCCCTTCATAACTTTCTCCCACTCCCCTCCTCTCCAGATGCCTTCGCAGATGGTAACATGTTGCCACACATCACCTCCGTGGCTCCCCGGAGGCCCAGAGAAGAGCTCAGAGATGACATTACGCATCGGTGGTTTTTAGAGCTAGAGCATGGGACTATAATTTACTTTTTCTGTTTCTCGCAAAATTCTCCCCTGGCTAGAGGCTAACTTGCTTCAGATCCCCAGCTGCTTTCTGGTATGCAGTGAACTTAGCAGGGCAGATTCCATCTGCTGGCGAGGCCAGCTATGAGCAGAGTAAATTCAGTCCAGGAGACCGGGAGCATCCCACTTGCCACAAATCGAGACCACGTCCTTATCCTCATCAGTCTGGGTCCTGTGTCTCTCAGTTGAACACAGATTCTGGAGTGGAAGGGAGCAATGGTCTGTACGTATCCCCTCTAACACCCCAGCATGTGTAGTCTTGCTGGCTCCCCAAAATGCCTGCAAAATGCAAAATGCTCCAGAACATCCCTTCCCTCAGTCAGCTCAGTACGCATGTGCTCTTCCCCTCGTGACAGTACATGTTGCATGTGACCTGGGCTCTGGGTTCAGCTTCCCAGGACCTGTTTGTGTCACCTCTATCAGCAGTGAGGTCTGTGGGGATGGGTTCCCACGTGTATCTCCTCACTGGTACCTGGCACCTAGACTGCACTCGATAAACACAATTTAGTGAATGAATGTAAGGGTTATATTTTATTCCCTTGGGTAAAAGCATAATTTTCTATTTGCATACAAGTTTTGGAAGTGGCCCAGCATCAGTCGTGAATCAGAAAATGTTTGTTTCTGCTTCTCCTCCAGAGGACAAACAGGCAAAAGATGTGTTTTCTGACCCCAGGGATCCTACAGTTTAATTCACACACATAAAAAGAAATTTTGAAATGAATACTGATTCATGAGAATATTTGACAAATACCAAATCAATTTCACATAGAGGAAGTGGTATAACTCGTCAGAAGAAGGGTTATCTCTGTTGTAAAAGGGAGCTTTGAAATAAGTGGGCTTTGAAAGATGGCTGGGATTTAAAGAGAGAAAGAGATGTGAAGATGACATTTAAATGAGGGAGATGTGGTAGGAGATTGAACAGGGCATGTTTCAGAATACAGAGTATGCCAGGCTGTCTGGAGGAAAAAATTTCAAGTAAGAAACAATAAGAAATAAGATTGAAAAGGTACAAGAAATGTAGATTATAAAGAGCTTTGAGTGCAGTTCTTAGAAATTTGGGCTTTGTTTTATAATAAGCATAACCTTTAAAAATTGTCAATTACTATACTGTACACTTGCTTATATAATACTGTACAGCAACTATACTTCAAAAATAAATAAATTTTAAAAATAAAAAAGGAATAAGCATTTTTTCCCCACAAAACACACAAATATTTATTGGCAAAGTCAGATTTGTAGAAAGTGGCTTGATACCAGGATGGGAGTTGGTGGGGTGCACAGCAGGACCTCCATCCTTCAAAGTACCTGACACCCTCTCTGCTTAGGCGCACAAAATACTTCAATCGTGTCTCATTCTGCACAAAGCAGGAAAAAGTAGGATGACTTTGCATATAACATAATAAATTCAAGCCAGTTTAAAAGGCAAAAGGAACTTTTTATAGAATTTGGGACATCTCACACGTGATAATTACTCTGAAACCATTATATTGAATTGAGGTTTTAGAATAATCATCTTTAAGATGGCTGGGAAACAAAGAGAAGAATAATAGATATGATGAAAAAAAGAGGATGGTTGTGAACAGCTATTAGATGACCTTGGGCTCAGTAAAAGAGAAGTTGAGATTATTCTAATTCAAGAATCTTCTGCTCCACGCCTCATTCCTTGGGCTACCTTCATCACCAAGAGGCATGTTTATGACGGAGAGAACAGAATCTCGCCGGCTGTTTTCTCTCTCCCTCTTCTGCAATCAGAGACTGAAAGTTTCCTATCAAAGGCAAACATCTTCCTAAGAGGAGCTTTCTCCTTTCCTCTCCACTTTGTACTACCATCAGGCACACAAAATACTTCAGTCGTGTCTCATTACGCACAAAGCAGGTTAAAGACAGGTGATGCTATTTCTTTTTCAAAACAGGGGGAAGAACAATTCACAGTATGATGGATAGTCATAATTTTTACAGTTCATTTTCCTCCACTGTATATCTCAATCTTATTTTATTTTGAGAATTCATTCAGAGGGCAAACTCCACCCAGCCTGTTAATATTAGAATAAGCAGCTGTGAAAGCATGATTTGTTTTAAAAGCTGTGAGTACAGGTCATACAAAACCAACATTACTTCATTTGTTCAAATAAGATTTTAAAAAAGGAACATTAAGATCAGAGAGGAAAGCAGTCTGGGAAATGTGAACAAGCAAACATTCTCATATCTTTTTTTTTTTTTTCTCTTTTAAGAAACAATTATGAACTTGGGTGACTTTATAGGGAGAAAAATTTCATGTAAGACTAAACTGCAATGACAATTATTCCAATTTTATCTAAATTATTCCAATTTTATTTTGAATGCTTTCATGCATAATTATAAACTTTACTTTGTTATAAATAAAGTATACCTAATATGCTGTGTTCTTGTTTTTTTTATTTTATATAAAATGTCCATGTATTGACATGTGTTAGCACACTTGTCATTTTAATATCCTTAGCGCAGTGCATCATGTTGACATAACCCCTTTGTACTTAGGAGTTGGAGAGTGAGTTAGAGCATTTTAATACCATTACAAGGCTTTTCTCCAACTACAAATTGATTTCGTATGTGTAGACAAACAGCCAAGTGGAGCAGTACAAAGAAGGAGTAAGGAAAGTCTTTGTGTGAAGGATTTTATCGTGGTTGCTATTTTTAGGAGTAAGGAGTAACTTCTGTTTGTGAGTTTTTCTTTACCAAAAAAAACCCCACTGGGGCAAGGCAACAATTCATTTCAGCGGGCTGGAAGGACAGGCTGAAGAGAGCCAAGTACTAGTTACTGAGCTACTGTCCATGAGCACCACAATCACCCTTTCATACTCTGCGATATTGGTGCCGGGGCTCTGAAAACCACATTTCCACTTTGCCAGCAGCTCCCTGTCTGGCCCTGGCAATAGAGGTGCTGGGGGAAGTCTTCAGGCTGGAGGGGAGGAAGGAACTTGTTTCTTCCTACTTGCTTCCTGGTGACTTCCTGTCTACTTCCTGTGTGACTTCTGTCTGTGGTGTGTGACTTCCTGTCTGTGTGCTGTTCCTGTTCCCCACCGTGGCAGCTGCAGTTCCTTCCTGAAGTATCTGAATTCAGTTCAGAGCTGGGACTCAGAATCTTAAGGAAAGGCACAGGCTGACTGTGATTGTACACTAAGGGGGTGTGATGAGGAAAAAAGTTGGACGCCGGCACCCACTGCTGCTGCTGAGGTGAAAAGCCATCACTGGGGAAAACCGATGGGAAGAGCAAGCAAAACAGGAAGGATCAACTCTCCCCTCTCCATTTCTACCTTCAAGTCTCCTGTTGTGCCTCCTCTGTTGAGACAAGCTAACACAGAGCCTTCTGACAAAGGAGGGATGTTTTTCTCAGAGTTTCAGCCCCTTCTCACAGAGCAGCACAGAGAACGCTAGAGTTAGAGCTGAGAAACAACCGTGTACTAGCTGGCGCAAGCACAGTGCTAAATAGGAGTGGAGACAGGCCGTGTCTTAGCTTTGTTTCTATATTTAAAAGAGGAGAGACGCCAGTATTTTCCATTAAATACTCAATGCTGAATTCATTTCAAATATGTCCTGTACTTTTTATCATGTAAACCAATGAATATTCCATTCCTATTACTTTTATTTTATTTTATTTTATTGAGTGAAGGTAGATTTATTCAGAGAGACATATTGAAAGGCAGAGAAAGGCCACAAGGTGTGGGGGTTGGGTGCTCAGATTAAAAGTAGGTACACACTCCATAGACAGAGTGCGGGCCATCTCCGAAGAGGGAGATAGAGGGGCCCCTGTTGCTTTTAGATATTTATGCTTAGTCAAGTAGATGTTGCTTCTTGACATCTATCAAAATGGTTGTATGTTTTTATTATTTTGTGTTAATATTCCGGGTTTTATAGTTGACTTTATGAGTGTTATTTTAGTCATAAATAAGTAAACTGTTGTGGTCATCCTGCAGGAACAGGATGGAACCCCCACCCCACATGAAAGTTGGTTTGGATGCTGAGAAAGATGACACCATATATACACTAAGAAGTATTTAAAGATGTTTGACTCACATAATGGACTTTTGGGGAAGAGCAGAGCAGGTTCCCAAGTCAGTACAAAAATGGCTTGAGAGAGGAAAAGGAATAGATAAACAGCAAGGTCCTACTGTAGAGCACAGGGAACTCTATCCAGTACCTTATTATAATAGCTTATAATGAAAGAGTATGAAAAAGAATATGGGTATGTATGTGTGTGTGTGTGTGTGTGTGTGTGTATCTCTGAATCACTATGCTCTACACCAGAAATTTACAAACATTATAATCAAAATATACTTAAATTCAAAAGGTGGGGAGGGTATAGCTCAGTGGTAGAGTGCTTGCCTAGCATGCATGAATGAGGTCCTGGGTTCAATCCTCAGTACTGCCATTAAAATAAATAAACAAATAAACCTGATTACCTCCCCTTCCCCCAAAAAAATTACTTTAAAAAAAAAGAGAGGGGTTGTGGGGAAAGGGAGACTGGCTTGGCTTTATTGTGATTAAGGGCTGGGCCTGGGGTGAGGGTATCCATGCATGGGCTAGAACTTGTGTGGTTTGAACTTCCTACTGATGCCAAAGGAAGGAGCACCCAGGCCTTCTTATTAGCTTGTCCAGATGTGGGGCAGAATGGGAAGAGGGAGGGATGGGATTTGAAATCTACCAGTGGTCAAACATCAAAAATGGAGTCATATCAACTGAAGGAATAGAAATAGCCCAGAGACAAATTCACACATTTATAGCAAACTGCTCTTTGACAGGGGGCAAGACTACACAATGGGGAAAGTTTCATCTCTTCAATAAATGGTGCTCAGAAAATTGGATAGCCACATGCGAGAGAATGAAGTTGGACCTTTATCTTACACCATACACATACACAAAAAAACTCAAAATAGACTAAAGACTTTAACATAATGCCTGAAACTAAAACTCCCAGAAAAAAAACACAGGGGACAAATTTCTTGACATTGACGTTGGCAATGATTTTTTGGACATGACCCCAAAAGCACAGGCAAAAAAAGCAAAAATAAACAAACGGGACTAGATCAAACTAAAAAGCTTCTTCACAGCAAAGGAAACAATGAGCAAAGTGAAAAGGCAAACAACAGAGCAGGAGAAAATAATTGCAAGCCATATACCTGATAAAGGGTTAATATCCAAAATATATACGGAACTTCTGCTATTCAATACCAAAAAAAACAAAAAACAAACAGAAAAACAAAACCCCAAATCAACCGATCAACCAACCAACAAAGAAAACCAACCAAACAACCTGAATAAAAAATGGGCAAAACCCTGAACAGACAGTTCCCCAAAGAAGACATGCACATGGCCAATGGGTATACGAAATGGTTCTCAACATCATTCATCATCAGGGAAATACAAATCAAAACCACAATGAGATATCATCTCATATCTGTTAGGGTGGCTATTGCCGAAAGACAAAATGTAACAAATGTTGACCAGGATGTGGTAAAAAGGAAATCCTTGTATATTGCTAGTGGGAAGGTAAATTGGTACAGCCACTATGGAAAACAGTAGAGAGTTTCCTCAAAAAAATTAAAAATAGATCTTCCATATGATCAGGCAATCCCATTTTGGGGTACACATCTGAAAGAAAATTAAAATCAAGATGTCAAGTAGCTGTACTCCCATGTTTATCGCAGCATTACTTACAATACCAAAGAGATGTCCATTGACAGATGAATGGATAAAGCAAGTGTGATATATACACACAACAGAATATTAAAGTGATATATACATACAACGGAATATTAATCAGCTTTTTGAAAAAAGAAAGAAATCCTGCCAATTGCTACAAAATGGATGAACTTGGAAGACATTACAGGAGAGCAAATACTACACAATACGGCTCCTACCAGGAATCTGATATAGTCAAACTCAGAGAAACACAGAGTAGAATGGTGGTCAGCGGAGGCTGGCAGGAGTGAGGTGTTGGTCAAAGAATGCATAGTTTCACTTTAAAAACAACTGAGTCAGGCTGTTCCATCAACTTTACTTTTTTTATGGGCTGAATTGTGTCCCTCCAAAATTCACATATTGAAGCCCTAACTCCTAGGACCTCAGAATATGACCCTATTTCGAACTATGGTCTTTAAAGAGGTAATTCATTTAAATGAGGTCGTTAGGGTGGGCCCTAATCCAATACTACTAGTGTCCTTACAAGAGGAGGAAATTAGGACACAGACATGACAGAGGGAAGGCCAAGTGAAGACACAGGGAGAAGAAAACCGTCTACAAACCAGAAGAAAGGCCTCTTAGAGGAGGCCTGAAAACACCTTGACCTTGGACATCTGGCCTCCAGAGCTATGAGGGAATACACTTCTGCTGTTTAAGCCACCCAGTCTGTGGCTTAAAAAAAGCCACTTTTTTATGGCAGCCCTAGCAAACTAAAACACTTGGTTGTAACAGATATATTTTGATACATCATTAAATTTGATTAAGACCCATTAAATTGGATGCACTTGATCATCTTAAAATTATGTTCTGAATATGAGCATATTCGATTTCTGACTTCTCTCGAGGTACAGCATGGAAGAAGAAACACAAGGTAATGCAATAAATACTTCCATCTAGAAAAGAGGGGGCGACCGCAGAGGAAAGGCTCTTCAGTTGCGCTGTACACTGGCCTGTCATTTGGGCCAGAAGATCCCCAAGCATCAGTTTGTTGAGCTTCCCTTCCCTGGCAGTGGAGTAGATTTCTTGATCTGGTTTTGACCACTGAGAATATTTGCTTTTTCTGGTTTGCTTATGTACCGCCTCTGAGAGGAGCACTATAGATAAAGGACTACGTTTGGCTGGGCAAGTGTGAGTGACTCTGTGTGTGCACCATATCCCTAGCAGATCTCTTCCACTTACCGTCCCATTCTTTGTGGCCGGGTCTAGGAATAGATAAAGGGGCTGAGATTCTCTGCTAAGATAAGCATAGATCTTTTATCACCGGGATTGGATTGTCTTTTCTGGAGAGAACTCCTGGAGCAGTGGAGTGAGGCATCTATCAGTTCCACCTGGGGGAGACTCAGCGCGAAGCAATGTCAGTGATTTAATCTCACTGATCTCAGAGCCTCCCTGCCCACGAGTCTGCGGGCCGTACGGTGCGGTGGGTGAGAGTGTAGATTCTCAAGTCAGATTGACCTGTTTTGGAATCTTGGCCCTTCCTACTCATGTGCTCTCGCACACATTCTTGCTCTGAATCTGTTTCCACATCTGTAAATGGTTAAGAAGAGTGCTCACAAAAAGTCATTTGTCATTACAGCACATCAAACACTTAGCCATGGAAAACATTAAAGACTGAACAAGCACTATTTATGATGGTGGTTGTGGTGCTGATCAGGCATCTTAGAAACTGAAGAAATAACATTAAGCCGCGTTCTCGTGACACCTCCTACTTAGCAACCCTGGCCTGACATCGGTGAGCAACATTCCCCACCCCTTAACAGTGTTGGTCGAAGAACATGGATGGGGAATCGCAGGTTCCACTAGCTTAGGACTTTGTGTTCAGCCTCACGCTGCCTCCCAAGTCCAGCTGGAAAAATCTGTGGAGGGTTCAGGAGATCAGAGTGCCACACTTTACCAAGTGGACCCAGAAAGCTCCAGTCCACCTGCCAGACCGCCCAGTCTTTCCTAATCGGGGCATGAACTTGATCTATCTATTGATTTATTTTGATCTTTGACTTCTTTATTGAAGTATAGTCGATTTACAATGTCGTGTTAATTTCTGGTGTACAGCATAGTGATTCATTTATACATATATATATTCCTTTTCATATTCTTTTTCATTATAGACTATTACAAGATTTTGAATATAGTTCCTTGTGCTATACAGTAGGTACTTGTTATTTCTCTATTTTATATACATAGTAGTGTGTATCTGTTAATCTCAAACTCCTAATTTATTCCTCTTACCCCCTTTCCACTTTGCTAACCATAAGTTTGTTTTCTATGTCTGTGAGTCTGGCTCTGCTTTGTAAATAAGTTCATTTGTGTCCTTTTTTTAGATTTCATGTATAAGTGGTATATGGTGTTTGTCTTTCACTGACTTACTTCACTTAGAATGATGATCTCTAGGTCCATCCATGTTGCTGCAAATGGCATCATTCATTCTTTTTTATGTCTGAGTAATATTCCCATGTATATATACCACAACTTCTTTATCCAGTCATCTGTCAATGGACATTTAAGTTGTTTCCATGTCTTGGCTATTGTTAATAGTGCTGCTGTGAACACTGGGGTGCATGTGTCTTTTCAAATTAGTTTCCTCTGGATGTATGCCCAGGAGTGGGATTGCTGGATCATATTCTAAGTCTGTTTTTAGTTTTTTAAGGAATTGCCTTACTGTTTTCCATAATGGCTAGGCATTAACTTTAGACACAGGAAATTAGCTGACATGCTTCTGAAAGGTAGATTAATTTCTCTGTCTGGCCTTCCACCCTCTCAGAACAATGGCTCTGCTTTTCTCCATCTCTTGTAGAAAGAGCCACAAATAAACTGGCTTTCACATCCCAGAGTATCTTCTGTAATAATGTCTTAATTGCAGTGACTGGTTTCTTTGGTATCAATATTACTGCTATGGTGGCTCTTATTTAATTATCCAGGGTGGTTCATTTTACTGGCATCTTTACTGTCTGTTCATAGAATTCAGCTGTACTTTGGGTTTTCTCTGCTGGAGCATCGTCAGCCCCACTGTGTCTCAGCTGCGACGGTTCCCCTCTTGACAACTCCCACTGATGTCTCATAGGTTTCTCTGAGAACATTCATAGCACAGCAGGGGTACAGAGCATTCCTTTTCAACAGTCTTTCTTTTCTCTTTCTTCTCTTTTGTAAAAGTAACTTGGTATCAATTCATTCAAGGCGCCTTTGAAACAGCTCTGCTGCTTCTGCAACTGTAGGTGTGCCGTCAGCATTATTTTTCATTGTTTTGAATATTTTAATTGAGGTTTCCTTTGACATAGCTTGGTGTGGTGGTCCTTTTATCTTTCTGGCAAATGTTCTATCATTTATTATAGTTAAAGGTGTGTATTTCTGTAACATAGCTATCTCGTGATATCCTACGGCTGGTCGTGATTTTCTCTAGTTAGGTCTGTTTAAACAAGACGTATCTGGTTTCCTTATCCAGGCAGCAAAGCACTAATTTTATTATAACTATATTTTGTCTAATTTAATCTTTACCTTGGCAACATCTCCTAAATACTGCACTTGCTCAAGTGGTATTAGAAAAAGAATTTTAAGAAGAATATTACAATATTGAAAACATCAGCTCCAGACAGTAACTGTTACCATCCTTTGGAATTCTTTGCCACAAAGAACTCTGGAAGCAGAGTCGGTGGCGAAAGGATGGACTGTTGCAAAGGGAGTTCATGTTTTAGGTGGATGCCATGACCGGATGGTTCTTAAGGTGCCCCCCCATCTAGAAGATTCTGTGCTTACTCCCTAAGGTACACAGAACCATTCAGCCCCTCTGCAATGCTATAACTACGATTCCTTTTTGCTCTATTGCTTCTCCATCACCACTGTGGTGGTATTTCTGAGCAAATACCTGCAAGGCAGCATTATGAAATAAGGAAACATCGTCGTTAATTTATGGTGTCTTAGAAGCAAAGCAAAACCTACTCTAATACTTTTACTACTTTAAAAACAAACATCTTTCTTGCTCCACTTCAAACCACCCACTCCAGCCAGTGCTGCTAGACTGGTCTGCTCCGGCTTTGACCAGTTTCACATGGGTGCTCCTGACAGACCTTGCCTGAGGCCCGCCCATCTCACCCCTCCCTTCCAGCCCAGCACTCCCAGTGGGGAAACTGTGAGTCTCTCTGCACTCGGGCACGCAGGGCCCACACCTGTGGGAGATCACACTCCCCTGGACCAGACAGATGTGGGAGCCAGTGACTAAAAGCCTCTCCCTCTGAACCCAGCACAGAGTTCTAAGACACATCCCAAGGCTACCGTGATCCCATGTGCCACGATCCCATGTGACTGAGCTGGTCCCCTCCAGTGGTAGCTGTTGGGGAAATAACAATTAGAATCAAAATCTCCCAGCTCAGAAATCCTCTCCACAATGGTGGTAGAAAAAGAAAAGATTTTTATGATTGAATGAGCATTAAACCTGAATATGACATGCATTACAGGCCATCTGCCAAGAAAATGCAGAGACGGAAGAATCTCACTGCCCTACACGGCCAGGCAGACACAGCCCACCCTGGTCCAGGTAAACAGTAACTAGTCTTCCAGGGCCATGACTTGACAGTACCCTTTGTCTCTGCACATAGTTCATCCCGGCTCTACCTGGTGGTTGGGGTTATGCAGCAGAAAAACAAACGTCTGTCTTTATGACAGGAGTTAGTTCTGCAAACTGGAGCACAGCATCCACCAAAGTGATGCGCCTCCCTTCCCACAGGGATTGCGAAGTAGAGGCACTACCTTTCCTCCAGAAGCCATCATTTACTTATTTATTTGTTTGTTTGATTGATTTTTTTTAACTTTGCAAGTGATTTTTACTTATCTCTTTTTTTTTTAATGTTACTTTCAATAGGGAACTACTTATTTAATATTCTTCTTGTTTTGTTTATAGGGGTTTTTTGTTTTGGGTTTTTTTTGTGTGGGGGAGGTAATTAGGTTTACTTATTTATTTAAATGAGGGTGCTGGGGATTGAACCCAGCACCTCATGCATGCTAAGCATGTGCTCTAACCATGGAGCTACAGCCTCCCCTGGACCTACTTCTTTTGATGCTTATAGTCCAAAAAGATGATTCTCAAAATGTTTGCCTTTTAAGAGATGTCTCCCAGGTTCTTGAGAAAGACATTCCTGGGTCATAAAGCTCGGGGGGGAAAAAAAACAAACAAACAGCTGACAAAAGACCTACGTATTCAAAGAAATACATTTTAAAGAGATGAGAAAGTACTTAAGCATCTTCTAAAGTAAATGCTCTGAGAAAAGGGAGAGAGAAATCTCTTTCCCCCTTTCAGCGGGGAAGATTAAGACTTTTATTTTTAGTTTGCATTTGTCCTTACAGAGCAGATGCAGTAATGCATCTTGTGTTAGGATTCCCTCCTTCCCGCTGCCTGGGGTCCCTTAAAAATCCACCCCCTCAAAAAAGCCTGCTTAGTGGGGAGCCCCAGGTGGGGTACTCATAACAAAGGCACTCTGTAACAAAAAAATGCCTTCTAACAGAACATCATAATTAAAATTAAAAGGCCAAGAAATCGGGGGAAACATTTGTTACAAATGAGGGACAAGTAATATTCTAATATACTAAAAAAAATGTGTGCAAATTAATAAAAATACCAAACCTTCCCCCAAATTGCAAATTTAAATTGGAAACCTTTCCCTCCCCCCAGCTATTATACACTTTTAAAAGATAATATTGTATCTAATCAAATCTAAGATGCATTAGTGATGTGATGTACCATTATGTTATGAGCCATTAAGAAAGGAAAAATGCCACCTGTTCAACCATAACCCCTTTTTTTCACTTGATGTATAATTTTATTTCACGTAAAATAAAATGAAGGCATCAAGCCTTAAATGTAGGCTTCTGAAATGTAAATTGCTGATGTTTGTGAGATAGATTTAGTCTCTTCACTAGAATTTTAATTATTGCACGGCTCGCCTTAGCCTGAATGATAACTTACATTGTCATTATCACCTAGACAAGCACTGAATCAAGAAAATGGAAAACCAAATATAAATTAAACACCAACTACTGCAGCCCTTTAATGGGTGGAGTGCCAGCAACATACAAGTTTCGTTTTTGTTTTTGTTACCTAATAAACTTATTTTAGAAGAGTTTTATATTTACAGAAAAATTGTGAAGACAGTACAGAGTTCCCATATACCCAATACCCAGTTTCTCCCATTATTAACACGGTATATTAGTGACATACACTTCTCACAGCTAATGAGCCAGTATTAATATATTATTATGAAGCAAGTCCCAGACTGTACTCGGATGTTCTTTTTTTTCACTCAGTGTTCTGTCTCTGTGCCAGGACCTCAACCAGGACACCGCGTTATATTTAGTTGTCATGTCTCCTCAGGCTCCTTTCTTTTTCTGTGAAAGTTTCTCAGACTTTCCTCGTGTTTGAAGACGTTGACAGCTTTAAGGAGTACTGGCCAGGCATTTTTATAATGTCTCTAGAGTGGGATTTGGCTGACATTTTTCTCATTATAAGACTGGGCTTTTAGGTTTGGGGAGGAGGAACATGAGAGTGCCGTTTTCGTCACTTCACATCAAGGGTTCAGACCACAAATAGGGCGTATCGTGGCTGGTGCTGGCTTGATCACCTGGCTGAAGTCGTCTTTGTCATCTTTGTCAGGTGTCTGCACTGTGGAGTTACTCTTCTCCCTCTTTGGAAGGAAGCCACTGTACGCAGCTCACACTTAAGCAGTGGGAGGTTACACTCTATTTCCTTAAGGGCAGAGTATCTACGTCAAATATTTAGAATTCTTATGTACAAAAGATTTGTCTTTCTCCCTCACTTATTTACTTATCCAATCATTTTTATAACAGTATGGACTCATGGATATTTATTTTATACTCTGGGTTATAATCTAATACTATTTTTTTGTTGTTCTTGTTCATATTGTTTCAGCTTTGGACTTTGGGTGCTCCTTTGTCTTTTTGACATACTTTGATTAATGTAGGTTTTATGTTTTAATTTGGGGTGTTTTTATTAGCACTTCCTTATTTTCTACCACCATAAGATGCTGCAGAATCACCTTGTGTATTTCCTGTCCAGTCCTAGAATCAGCCATTTCTCTATGGAGTTCTGGTTACTTTTTTGAGGAACGGTATTAGAAAACAAGAGCTGAGCACTAGGTGTGCTCATGACCACTGGGGTATCATTGCTTCTAGTCCTTCTCAGCTGACAGAGCAAGGAGAGGCATGTGTGTAGACTGAACCATGTCTATATATGTGTCTATAAATAATCCTAGGTGTAGCCATCTGTACTGATAGTAAGCTAAGCATGAGTTCATACTGAAATCTCCAGCTGTAATCCCTCACCACAAGGATCATTCTGGCCTCCTTCCCTTCCTTATCTGTAAATAGTGAGAAAACTGGCTCCATCCATGACACCTACTTACTTAATTGTTCAATTCCCTTATGCACGTTGTAGCAGTATCAGAGTTTTTTGTTACCAGAACCCTGGTGAGAAAAATCTTTATTAGCTAGAGGACAGTATTTATGTGCCACTGATTTTGCCTTTATTCTTACAGACTCCACTCACTTCCAGAGTTACTCAGCACCTTTTCCTCCACCCTCTTCAGTGAGGTCGTTTCATATTTTGGTAATATGATGAGATTCATTTTGTCACATTCTGCATTGTATCCTGGGGTCCCATGACTTCCAAGATGATTTTGTTTTTTGCAGCCATGAAACTTCACTCTCTGTGTTGAACAGCTCTATGGGTTTTGACAAATGCGTAATATGATGTATTCATTATTACACTATCTTACACAACAGGGTAAGTGCCCTATAAAAAAATCCACTGTACTTCAACTATTTAACCTTCCTCCCCTCCAAATTCCTGGTGACCATTGATTACTTATCTTTTCTATAGTTTTGTGTTTTCCAGAGCATAAAACAAATGGACTCATACAGTATGTTACCTTTTCAGACTGGCTGCTTTCACTTAGTAATATGCCTTTAAGATTCATCCATGTCTTTGTATGGCTTGACAGCTCCTTTTTTTTTTTTAACTGTGAATAGTATTCCATTGTCTGGATGTACCACGGTATGTATATCCATTTACCTGTTGAAGGACATTGGCTGCTTCCAGTTTTGAATAAAGCTATTATAAACATTCATGTGCACATTTTTATGTGGGTATAAGTTTTCAAATCAGTTAGGTAAATACTTAAGAGTGCAATTGCTGGATCCTAAGGTAAGGCTATGTTTAGCTTTGTAAGAAGCTACCAAATTGTATTCCAAAGTAGCTGTGCCATTTTGCATCCCCAGTAGTAACACTTGAGGGTTTTTGTTGGCCATATCCTCTCCAGCAATATTCACTCTGGCTGTTTAAGCCAAACACAGTTTTGTTATAGGACAGTAGAAAACTCAGAGAACTCACCTCTGGGATGGCCAGACTCTGGACTCTGTGGCTCACTGCCCAGAACAATGTCTACTTGTGCCACCAAATCTGGTCATGCAAAACTTGACAGCCACTGCTGCTCAGTACAAGGGTTGCACATAGGCACTCCTCCACTGCAGCCCCTGAGATTCAGATGCTGCCGCTACCCTTGCCAGACAATCCACACCCCTGTGCATGGCAGTCTATAACATCACCCACCTCCAAGGTTTAGTGTTACTAGGTATATCTGAGTCTATGCCCCAGTCTGCAACTGTATCCCAAAGTAGTCTGTGAATGGGAGTCTTCTGGGCTCTGCCTTGTCAAGGCAAGAAGTGGAAAGTGGGAAATTACTAAATTACTCAAGTGTAGGGATGGTGTCAAGGATGCTCCACAGGTAAACATGACACCTGTCTACTACAGACTGTTCTGCAATGTGTAATAGGAAAGACAGTGAGAAGCAACATAAGAGTCCAATAAAAGGGCAGTGATCAAATAAAATACCAACTACCCGTGAGATGAAATATCATACAGCCATTAAAGGTTCTATTGTTTTTTAAGAATTTCTGATCTGAGAATTCTGTATACTCATGCTATGATATTAGAGGGGGGAAATCTGGATGCAATTCTGTATATATAGGTGACCAAAATTTCAAAAGTAAAATTCTGTGTATGCATGGAATAAAGCCTGGAGGAACACAACACATAATTTTGACAGTGGGTTCTTCTAAGTTGACTTTACTTTTCTTCTTGATAATTTTTTTAAGTTTTCCATAAATTTTTCTTTTAAAAAATGTACAATGTATACTCAGTAGTGAGAAGCTGAAAGTATTTCCTCTTAGATAAGGAACAAGACAAGGATGCCCACTCTCACTACTTTTATTCAACATAGTATTTGAAATCCTAGCCACAGCAATCAGACAAGAAAGAGAAGTAAAAGGAATGCAAACTGGAAAGGAAGAAGTAAAGCTGTAACTGTTTGCAGATGACATGATATTATATATAGAAAATCCTAAAGACACTACCAAAAAACTACTAGAACTCATCAATGAGTTTGGTAAAGTTGAAGGCTACGAAATTAATATACAGAAATCTGTCACATTTCTACACACTAACAACAAATTATCAAAAAGAGAAATTAAAAAACAATGCCATTTACAATCTCATTAAAAAGGTTGCAATACCTAGAAATAAATCTTTCTAAGGAGATAAAAGATCTGTACTCGGAAAACTATAAGACACTGATGAAAGAAATTGAAGATGATACAATGGAAAGATATACCATGCTCATGGAGTGAAAGAATTAATTTTGTTATAATGATCATACTGCCCAAGGCAATCTATAGAGTCAATGCAATCCCTATAAAAATACCAAAGGATTTTTCACAGAACTAGAACAAATAATTATAAAATTTGTACAGAAACACAAAATATCCTGAATAGTTAAAACAATCTTGAGAAAGAAATACATAGTGGTGGTATCACACTGCCTGGCTTCAGACTGTAATGCAAAGCTACAGTAATCAAAACTGCATGGTAATGGCACAAAATCAGACACATAAATCAATGAAACAGAACAGAGAGGCCAGAAATGAACTTACACTTGCTTAGTCAATTAATCTATGACAAAGGAGGCAAGAATATACAATGAGGAAAAGACAGCATCTTCGAAAAATGTGTTGGGAACATGGGAAAGCTACATGCAGAAGAATCGAACTGGACTCCTTTCTCTCACCACACACAAAAATAAATTCAAAATGGATTTTGAATTTATTCAGTGTAAGTCCTGAAACCATAAAAGAAGAAAACATAGGCACTTTGACATCAGTCTTAGCAATATTTTTTTGGATATGTCTCCTCAGGCAAGGTAAATAAAAACAAAGATAAACAAATGGGACTACATCAAACTCAAAAGCTTTTGCATGGCACAGGAATCGCCTATCAACAAGATAAAAGGGCTGCCTACGGAATGGGAGAAGATATTTGCAAATGACATATCCAACAAGGGGTTCACATCTGTACATGTCCTTCCAAATATAGAAGTCTGGAATGAATGATCTCCAGGGTATCCTGCTGAGGCCTGGAATCTTCTATCCCTTCAAACATCAAAAACAAACAAACAGAGGCTCTTCCTCTGAGGGAAAGGAGCGCTCAGGCTTCCAGAGGATGGGAGAAATATTTTACTTTAATTCCCTCCAGGTGGGCCTACAGCAATGAAAACAAACTGTAGGGCAAATATCAGTGGATCTCCATTCTACATTAAATTATAAATAAATCTCTGTGCTACACATGTATTTTAGGGCTGAATTGTGTCCCCCTAAAATTCTTATGTTGAAGCCTAACTTCCAGGATCTCATAATGGGACCTTACTTGGACACAGGATCTTTAAAGAAATAATTAAGTTAAAATGAGGTCATTAGGGTGTGCCCTAATCCAGTGTGTCTGGTGTCTTTATAAGAAGAGTTGATTAGGACACAGACACGCACAGAAGGAAGACCACGTGGAGACACAGGGAGAAGACAAAACTCTGCAGACCCAAGGAGAGAGGCCTCAGAAGGAATGAATCCTTCTGACACGTGGATCTCAGACTTCCAGACTCCAGAACGCTGAGAAAATACATTTCTGTTGTTTCAGCTCCTCATTCTGTGGTATGTTGTTATGGCAGCCGTAGCAAGCTAGCAAACTAATAAACATGATTTTGGAGCATAAGGCAGGTGCTGTAGCAGATTCATAAACACTTGTGGATTTGTGATTATAGATTAATAACAGTAGGATTTACTAAGGAGTAGGGACTTAAGGCTGTGCTTTTGAATTTTAATTCTTTTAATTCCTTCATTGTCTGCCTGGCCTGGTATCTGCCTGGTAACTTCTCTAGTCCTTGGATTCCTTGTTTACGCAATGAAAGGGTCTGACTAGATCATCTTTAAGCAATCAATTTCCAAATCCATGCTTGATACAATTGTTAGAAACCTCTAACTGAGTCACTCCATCCCATCTTTTATACAATATGCTTTGTGCAACACTGGAACTTAAAGATAATGGGCACCTCTCCAAAAAGAGGGCAAAGAAATTTGGGAAATTCTGTTTTTTATATCCCACTTTTGGAAAGACCCATTAGCATCTTAAAGGATCTTAAAAAAAAAAAAAAAAAAAAAGCCCTTACAGGAAAGAAAATTGTTGGTTTAACAAAGCATTTCCTAAGTTTATGGGAGCCCAGGGCACTTTTTCCAAGCCTGCGACATTTATAAACATCCCAATGATACAGGAAAAATTAGGGGCAAGGGGATGGCCATGTCCCAGGTCTCAGCTGAATCCCTCAGACATGCCCCGCCAAGGGTGGGTCCTTGGCTCCATGCAGGAAAGAATTCAGGAGCGAGCCACAGTTGAGCAGAGGTAGATTTATTTAGAGAGATACATAGTGCATAGAGGGCAGGCTGTTTCAGAAGGCAAGAGAAAGGCCTCGAGGTGTGGGGGTTGGGTGCTCAGGTTAAAGTAAAAGTAGGTCCACACTCCATAGACAGAGTGCAGGCCATCTCACTCAGAAGGCAGAGTGGCCACGAGGTATGGGAGCTGTTAGCTTTTATGGGCTTGGTAGCTTCAAACGTTAACAAGTGGGAGGATTATTCCAACCACTATGGGGGAAGAGGCTGGGACTTCCAGGAATGGGGCCACCATCCACTTTTTGACCTTTTATGGTTAGCCTCAGAACTGTCATGGTGCCTGTGGGAGTGCCATTCACCATGCTAATATATTACAATGAGCATATAATGAGGCTCAAGGCCTACTGGGAGTCAAATCTCCTGCCATCTTGGTGTTAATTGCTGTGTCATTCCTTGAATGGCTGTGCCCTGCCCGCTTCCCTCCTGTCTCACCAAGGTGATAATATTCCACAGATCTTGCTTGGACAATACTAAGCTGTCACTTCACAACGTTAAAAGAGAATAATCCTGACACACTTGATTCAGGAGAACTGCAATATGGGTTGATTTTATTCCAACAGGGGAAAAGGATTGGGCTCATCCCCGAATACAGCAAGGATAAGTTCTGTCATAGCAAAGGAGCAGAACGGGAGGGTCAGTGGATGCAAAATTACCAACAGGGGACATTAAAAGTTGGGGCATCTTGCTAAGCCTGAAACGGAGCAGGACCCTGCGGGGTCCTCCCTGGTACAAACCCTTTCCCGGTTCCCTGTTTCTCTTTTGTAGGAAATAAGCTTCATTCAGCCTCCTGAGTTCCAAAGGGCAGGTTCGGACAATTGCTAATCAGGGAAGGGAGGGAGTGCAGAGATAAGGGAGGAACGTCAAGAAACGTGAGTGCAGAGGCAGGGTCCTGGCTCCTCCTCAGGGGATGTAACTGTACCTTTGGTTCTTCTGCAGGACCCAAGGCCCCACCCAGGTGGAGGATGACAACTTCCAACTGAGCACAGGACTCCTAGAGCACCGCCCCATTACCTCCCCACCAACCAATCAGAGGAGAGTCACACACCTTGCAGCCCTCACCCCAAATTCTGCCTTTAAAATCTTCTGCACAAAAACCGTCAGGGAGTTCAGGTATTTCGAGCACAAGCCACCCGTTCTCCTTGCCCAGCCCGACAAAGTTTGCTGTGCTCCCAACTCTGACGTTTCGGTTCGTTTGGCCTCGCTGCGCTGACGGGGCTCTTGCTGAGGGCAGGCTGGGGTGACAGACATCAAGAGTTGGCGGTGAGGGGTTTGGTCAGATATCAAGGATCGGGGGGATACTCGCTAACCGAGCAGGACTCTGGCAAAAACGGGACTTGCTAGGCTACCGCCTAGGGAAGCCCTGTCAAAAGGGGCCTCGGAGGGGCTGGCCGGAGTTTGGGTGTCACCGGTTCATCTGTGATCACTAATCATAAGCAAGAAGATGCTGTGAAATCTCTATCACTCAGTCTTCTTTCACTTTCTCAGTAAATAATCTCAAGATAGTCTCATTTTCCAAGAGGGAAAACAGATGGGAACCGTAACAGGACTTGAATTGTGTTGGTTTTGGTCTAATGACCGTACAGCATCTGCTGTGGACACGGGAGAAGGTTCCCGAAGTCAGCTGGGGCAGAGGCGAATCTGGACGGTAGTGAAGGAGGACTGATAACATGGCCACACTTAGGCTAACAGCCTGCTTGTTCTTATGCTCGCCCTTAGAAAGGTCAACAGACCTGGCCAACAGGTTGCTCCCCACAGCTCCAGGCCCACTGTTAAAACTAACGCTATTGGCCTTACTGTTTGCACTTTATTCCCGTCACTGAAAGTAATCATCATGCTTGGTCTCTGAGTCCTTCTCCAAGGAGAAGGTCACAGGACTATAACCTTACAAAATAGCCTGAATTACCAAGAAGACCACGCCTTGGGTGCTTATAAAATAAAGAGAAGGAAAGAGCGACAACCACTAGCGTCCACAGAATCAGTCGCCTGGAGGCATCACGATGCCATTCTAAGTCTTCTGAAGAGAAAATGATTCTGTTGACTGTTATTGAAGCTTTATTGTTTGAGCCATAGCTATGTAACCCCATCCCCAAGGGGGGTTCACAGTTTTGAAGGCACTAGCCTGCTGGGAGTCCCGTTTGCCTGGCACAGTGATAAAGCTGCCTCTTTTCTTCTAAGCTCCAAGACCTTGTCTCTGGGTTTATTCGGCTCGTCAGGGATGGGGGCCGATCTTTCGGCAACAGTACTGACCCACCAGTGCTCGTTTTGGACCCGACGGTGCCGGGCACTTGCCCCTGTTCAAAAACCCATCAGGCATTTCCAGCGACCCAGAGAAGTTCAACTACACGAGAGCCCCAGGGCTACGTGTGGCCAAGTCCGAAGACTATTTCAAGCCACAGTGTTAGCACACCTGCTCCCTGTTCTGTCTGTCACCTCATGTTATTCACGGCAGCTGTAGGACATTTCTACGTTAAGGTGGCAGCATCCTGTTTCACTGGGACATGGATTTGTGTGAGGTGAGAAGGCTGTGTTCACGAAAAATGTGGCAAAAAACAGTGGTGGTGTTTTCCCCTCAAACTGCACTGTTTATCCGAAAGCTATTTATGACAAAGGCTTAAAACCCAATCGGAATGGGATGGGGTTATATAAACACTTCCTTTGCACCTATACAAATCCCTGGGGCTGAAACTAAACTCTAAGAAAATTCTATTTTAGTACATGTGCTGCCGAAGCGAGCGCTAAGAAAATTCAAGAATGATAAAAGTGGAATGAATGTTAAGAACTGCCTGGTTTGGTGATTCCACATCCTAGCTGCATCAGGGTCACCTGGGGAGCTTGCCTGGGTCTTGCCCCCTGAGATTCTGATTCAGTTGATCTTAGGAGAGAGAGGGAAGGCTACTCTGAGCTTTTAAAAGAAAACACTTATTCATAATCTCCCCAGGTGACTTCAATGTCTAACCAGGGTTGAGACCATTGATCTATTCCAGACTCTTTACTGTATGGGTGAGAAAACTGAGGTCCAGAGAGAGGGAGTAACTCGTGTAAGGTCACATAGCTAGTTAGTGACAAAGCCAAAAAATAAAACAGGCATTATGCATTACTGCAGGTTTTAAGAGGCTTATTTAACTCCACCTGGTAACCCCAGGTGGCACCCATGTTCACTTCCGGTCTTAGAAACCAAGGAACAAAAATCTACACACTTCTGACTAGTGTTCATCTGAATTCACTCATGATCTGGATGTGCTGATTATAAGAATACGAAGTTGACCAAGAGTAAATGGAAAAAAGTTATACTTCAACCCTTGGGTTTAAAAGTTTCTAATTATTTATCTCTAGGCTGCATGCATCATATGCACCACGTCAGACAGATATTGTTGCAATATCATTATCTGAAGATAACCAATATTGGGAAGAATCACTAAAGAATAAAACAGGGACTAAATTTTTGTAGTAAATAGTGAAAAAGGTTGACTGGGACTTTATCTTGAAAAATGAAAGTATACCTTTTATTTATAATTGCCGTGACAAACTACCTCTTAGAATGAACAAAGAAGGAAGTAAATGTTGGCGGCTTTCCTTGGCATTATTTTCCCACAACAACCAACCACATCCTTCACTTCCCATCTGGCTTTCAAAAAATGATCTTAAAGAGAAGCACGTTGGCAAAAACATTTCAGAGCTTCACGAATTTTCCCACGGGTTTCTCTTAATCCTTTGTTATTCAGACACTTCTCTTCAAGCAGCGTTTCTGTATTCTTAGTTGTTCCCTATTCTTCGCTGGGTACCACCTGTTCTCCACCCTCACTTCACGCACTTCATCAAAATCCTCCATCCTTTGAAAACTTAACAATATCACTTTACAAGCAATTTGCATGTGCTTGCCTCACATGTGCGCATTTCCATATAGAATTACAGTATGAGAGAGACTGATGAAGACATAGCTAGAATCATCAGGGATGGCTCTGCCAACGGCAAGTAGGAGGGACGTTTGAATGGGGACTGATTTTATAAGTGGTCAGTTCTTTAATGATTACTTCCTGACAGCACAAGGCTTCTCCGCACGTTCATCTAGAACTCTGGAGACTTGCGTAATGATTGCGCAGCGAGGGAGCACACCCTACCCTGGAAGGCAATCCCCGGGGATCAACGCAGCGTCTACGGAAATGAGCCTGTCATCTCTGCAGACAGGAAAGGCAGGCTTTGCAACTCACCCACCATGGTAGCTACTCTGCCTAGAACACCTCTCTTCCCTTTTTATGGTGATAGATCTCACCCCGCTGATTACAGTGGGCAGACACATGACCACGCTGGGTCAATCGCTGTGCCCTGTGCTTTGAGGTTGGTAACAGGGTCTCCCTTCCCCCATAAGTGAAATTCCCGTTTCTAGACCAGTTGTTTCTCAGCTCGTGTCCAGCAGCGTGGTCCACCCAGACCAGGTGCAGCCCTAGCTCCTCGGAAGCCGAGACTGGGGATCCTAGCTCTGAAGGCAGGAAGGTGACGTTGGCAGCATCTCCTCCGCCTTAAAGGCTGCATGCCTGGGATGACGTCTCACTCAGATCTGCTGACTGGTTGGCCCAGCAGCTGCCGCTGTCTGACCCTCGGTGGTCTCCTCGTCCTGTGCTGTTATCACCAGAGGTCGAGCCGCAGTCTTCCCAAGGAAAAGGAGGTGGGAGGGTGTCTTCTTGAGGACAGAAAAGAAAGGCTCAAATACTCAAGCTTCCTGGCTGTACGTTAAAGGGACAAAGCAAAGACATCGTGGCCCCCCCATCCCCTGTTCAGAATGAACTAAGGCTTCAATAGCTCTGCTGTTCACAAGGGGTTTTATAGGAAAACAATTTATACTGAAGTGCAGAAGTGGACCTGAGGCAGGGTCTGCTTGGTGACATGATGGGTCGGAAATTGACTTTTGATTAATCCAGAGCCTGAGTGAACATTGTGTGTGATGGGGGAGGGAGGGGTAGGCATGGCATGTGGACAGTCTCCAAAGTCAGGCACGGTGGTGCAGGGGGTGAGAATTTAAGCCCCGCCCTCCCCATGAGAACAGCAGAGGCAAGCTACTTCTCCCTGATGGGTCCTTGTGCCGGGCAGTGGTACCATCATCTGGTTAGCCCTTGGGGATCCGGAAACCCGTACTTCTGTATGTGTGGTCTTTTGCCTTATATCACAGTCTCCATTCAAGTTTTTATCCTGTGCCATTAAATTAACTTTATAACTTCTTCTAACTATGTATCTTTCCATCCATCACATTGCCGGCCCTCTTTGACACCCAGGCAGAGAGGTTTAGACCATAGTTAGGAGACGACTCACCTGTTTCAGAGTGTCAGATCTGAGTTCAGGGATCCTAGCAGGAGAACCCCTTCATTCAGGCTCTGTTGGCCACAGTGCTGTACATGACTACCTGCAGGTAGCTCATTAGAGATTTGAGGTTATGACAATGTGAAATCCAATGTTGTAATACAGTTACTTAATACCGGCACTGCTTTCAAAAGTTCTTTCTCAGCCTGGAGATTTTCCAAAGGTTCTGAGTCTAATTTTCCATTTTGACATGTTAAAAATTATCATGGGTAAATTGTTCCACAGCTAGTTTTGGGTCTGATGCCAATGCAATTTCCTGTGAATTAAACAAAATTGCTCCTTATAGCATTGAAGACATTGATATTTTATCTGGGGGGGAAAAAAGACCTAGAAATTATTCCTTCCAACCTGGGTTGTATGGAAGGTGTACCATCGGCAAGGTGACCCCAGTTATCTTGATCCATAAAAACAGTATCCAATCTGTTTCTACCAGCATATTTCAATTCCATGGAGCAGTTTTCCCCATGCATGGAGCCTTCAGAGCCCTGGGAGAAATTCAAAAGCTATTCCTTTCTCTTGAGGCTGCATCAGCCAACTGCCTACCAGACAGACTCCGAGGACTCGTATTGAAGGTACCTGTTAGCAGCATAAATGGCCACCTTGGGAGGGTATGTGCCCTAATAGGCTAGGGATGGTGTGTAAGTGTCGCAGATAATTCAGTCGTTATCAACTAGGACACAAAAAAAGGCTGAAGATGAACCAGCCCGCCTCCTAGAGACTCACGCCCTGAGAGACTTCCTCTGGTGCTCTGACTGACTGCTGGGGTTTGAGAAGCACGTGGAGGTGGGCGGGCTCACCCACCACTGAGTTGCTGGTAGAATGTTGTTGGGGCTTCACCTCTTTCTCCCATCTCCTTAAAAAAAACAAAAGATTTACCTTGCTGAGCATTAGGCAGGATATGCTAATACACATGGAAATGGAATTCCGAAGTGAGCTAGAGGAAAGGAAAGGGTGAAACCCCCTCAAGTTCAGAGACGGGAGTGAGTGGAGTCAGAAACGTTACTCAGCACTGGGTGGCCGGTGGGCCCCCCAAAGCAGGCATCTGCCATTGAAAACGAACCCTTGGAGGAGCCAAATAACAACTGAACAAAAAAGTCCTCCTGGAGATTCGGTTAGATCACAAGACAGACTTTTGGGAACTACAATGAAATACTTTTCAAATTTAGAAATTAAAATCTGAGGAAAACAAAAACACTACTTTGAAAAGATAGATGCACCCTATGTTCACAGTAGCGTTATTTACAACAGCCAAGGTGTGGAAGCAACCTAAGTGCCCACTGAGAGATGAATGGATAAAAAGATGTGGTGTATGTGTAACAGAATATTAGCCATAAAGAAGAACGAAATCATGCAACTTGCCCATTTGCAACAACATGGATGGGCCTAGGGTATTAAGCTAAGTGAAATAAATCAGACAGAGAAAGACAAATACTGTATGTCTTCACTTATATGTGGAATCTAAAAAACAAAACAAATGAACAAATAACAACGAAACAGAAATAAGGTCATAGATACAGAAAACAAATAGGTAATTGCCAGAGGGGAGAAGATTTGGGGCAGGAGAGGAATAGGAGGGGGTTAAGAGGTACAAACTTCCAGTTACAAAATAAATGAGTCACAGATATGAAATGTGCAATGTGGGGAATACAGTCAGTAATTATGTAATATCTTTGTAAGGCGACATGTGGTAATTAGACTTACCATCGTGATAATTTTGAAACATATACAAATATTGAATCACTAGTCTGTGTACCAAGAATTAACATAGGGTTGTAGGTCAATTATACTTCAAAAAAACAAACAAACAAACACAAAGAAAAAGAGATCAGATTTGTGGCTACCAGAGGTAGCGGGTATGTGTGGTGGTCGTGGTCGGGGGAACTAGATGAAGACAGTCAAAAGATACAAACTCCCAGTTATAACTAAGTACCAGAAAAGTAACGTACAATGTGATCAAGATAATTAACACTGCGGTGTGTTATAAATGAAAGTTGTTAAGAGAGTAAATCCTAACAGCTCTCATCCAAGAAAAAATTTTTTTTTCTATTTACTTAATGTTGTATCTGTGTGAGATAATAAATGTTCACTAAGCCTAGTGTGGTCATCATTTAATGATGTATGGAAGTCAAATCATTACATTGTACACTGTAAACTTATATAGGTCTGTATGTCAACTATATTTCAATAAAACTAGGGGGGGGATTCAATAGTCAAAGTGAGAAAAGGAGTGTTCACTGTAGCCTGGATCATGGTCTGGTTGATAAGGTGGAAGACAGGCTTCTCTAACTACTGAGGAAAAATAGAGTTGAAAATTATGATAGAAAACATAAGGTGCTTGGAGGAGGGATTTAGGAGACTTTAACAGAGAAAAATATGAACCCTAGGATATGAAAAATATGAAAGATGAAGAAAAATGGTAATAAAAGAATAGAAAAAATGTTCAATGAAGAGAGAGAAATCTACAGATTGAGAGTCCCTCAAATCAAGCAAGACTGAAGAGAAGAGATCCACATCTGAGCATATTCTCATAAAATCTCTATATTCCAAAACAACAAGAATTCTTCCAAGAGACAGTTTAAACTAAGGGGTGCCTGGACATCTGGCTTTTCATTCAAATAGTCACAGACTGAACACTCAGGAATGCACTGCTCTTGTTTGTAGCTGTCATTTGCCCTTGCAGCAACAGGCAGATTTCCAGAAGAGTCCAAATGAGTCAGAAAGGTATTTTGAAAACCTAAGAAAGGCCAAAGTGGGCTTCTCATACCTGGTGGGCTGTCATTCTGTGAGGGGACTGAAGATTCAGGGGGTCCAGGATGCTAGGTGCCCCCCCGGGATGATGCTGCTCCCTGTGAGCCATCATCTCCTCCCTGTGGAATCATCTCTGCAGAAGAGTTTTCACATCCTTTGCAATTAAAGAAACCTCATCTCCCTTAATGGGGGCCATGGGAATTTTCCAAACATCGATCATCATCCTAACATGATGTACCCATTGATAAAGCCTTGCAGGCTTCAACTGGAAGGAACAGGTTCCTCACAAAGGAAGTAGAATCAGACTGGCATCAGATTCTTCTCCAGAAGCTAGACAATATGGTAGAATCTATACATCACTGAGGAATAACATGACTCCAAGAATCCTACACGCATCCAGGATTAGCAAGAAAGATACTGTGGATAGGTGAGAATTAGAATTAGCGCCACATTGGTGAGCAGCAGAAAGCAGAGTCCACTCCAGCTTGTTTAAGCAGAAAGGGAAATAGATCATTGAAAAAAAATCACTGGGAGGGCTGAAGAAACAGATTATAGGGTTAGCTTCTAGAATATTCTCAGATCCTCACTGCAAAATAGGCCTGCTAAGGATGTGGGCATTTTGAGGGGGGTGGCTTATTCAGCCTACCTCAACAAGTGTATTTTATAGTCCGTGTCCAATGACTTCAAGACCTAAAAGCATTTGAAAGTCTGTTTCCGTGTCCATTTTTTCAGATGGTCCTCTCACATGTTGTTGGCTTCATGACATGCTTGGTATGTTTGACTGTGTGCAGCACCTTAGACCCGAAATTAATTTTTAAGAAAAGTTTAACAACTGTAATGAAGGTGCTTTGCCTAGAGAGGATTTGTGTTGGCTTTTTCTGGACATCTGTAGGCATGACCAATGTGGGACCATTTTAAACCCAGGCTGTGGCTTAGGGATTTCCTGATGAAGCTGGCCATGCAAATCTGGCCACCCAACCCTGTTATGGCTGGTTGACTTTTGGCTCAGTCTTACCATGAAGGTGAAGCTCACCGGGGCCCCAGCTCATGTTGGGAAGATCTCTTGAAATCGCCACCTTGTGCAGACCTGGGTTTGATTTCTCTCTATTATTCCATGAAGCCAAGAAAAACAGATAAATAAAAACATTCAAGGTTTTCAATCAGTTTCTGGATTTCCATTTTTCTCTCCAATTTTGGCCTGATTACTATCTTTTCAGATCTCTGATGCCTTTAGAAGGATTTTCAATAATCATGTATCTAGCCTTGTTGGTTGTTTTTAAATTGGGAGTCTGGGGGCCTGAAAAATAGCCCACCATAACTGAAAAATGGAAGTCAAGTCTCCCCACCACAGTAGTAAGTGTATTGCACGCTTACAGCACGCCAATCACTGTCCTAATTGTGTTATAGCCATTATCCATTTGGTAAAACAATGGAAGGTCTGGACCCTTAGGTATGCAAGTTCTCAATCCCAGGACATTTCAAGCAGAGATTATGAGAGCTGAGAAGTATGTCGTACTTGCAGTAGAAGCCCATCAAAATAGATGCTTTAAAATGACAATGAGTCAATGAAAATATCCTTGTAAATATTTCTAAAGAAAGAGTCTCACGTCCTTCACATATTTTTTTTAAATCATTTATTATTCTGTTGACATTTTCTTGAGCACAAATTGTCTACCAGTTACTCTGCAGGGGACTCAAAATACAAAGATGAATGGAAACAGCCGCTGACCTTAAGGAAATCACAACAGACTCCAAAACAGGACCATATTATTATACCATGTGGCGAGTGCAGTGATAAAAACAAGCACACAGGAGGGGCTGCCTTCCCTGGGCTAAGGGATCCGTGAAGGCTTCTTGAAGAAAGTAATGCCTGAACTGAATCTTAAATCATGGTAAGACTTATCCAGGCAGTATTGAGATGAAGGGACGGGTTATCAGGCAGAGGGAACATCATAAGCAAAGGCCAAGGGTTGAGTAACAACATGGTAAGTGCACCTGCAGGTCAGGAGCTCAGTTAGGTGGCTGCTGCAGCCCGTCCTGCCTCTAGTTCTGGCCAAGCAGGGCCCCTAACTCAGTTCCTGAGTGTCTGGGGGCCCCATGTTTTAGGGGCCTTCCTCCAAGTTTTCTACATCCCCCTCCAGTGCTGGGGACTGACTGGGATCTGCAGAGCTATCTGACAGGGGTGCCCTAAGTCTGGACCAGGAATTGTGTAGGCCCCAGTCCCCATTTCTTCCCTTTGTGGTGCTTGCCAACCCTCTAGCAAGCATGTGGGGTTGACCAGATGTCCTCTGGAGCCCTGAGACTCACGTCAATGGTGTCATCTTCCAGGGCCCAGGCACTAGGACAATGGCCCAGCAAACAGATTGTCCCAGCTAGCCAGGCAAGTATTGCTTTCATGGAAGCCTGAGATTGGGCCACCAGAATGGTACTGACATGCTGATTTGCATTGGTTCTCACTCACATTGCACACAAGACAAGTTCAGGGCTCTGGGCTACCGAGAGCCCATGGTTGATTCTTGGACTTGATCCACACCTGGGTCCTCATGGATTGGCTCCTGCTCTTCTAGGTCCCAACCATGGTGCTGCTTCTGGTCTACAGCACCAAGGATGGCAGGGAGGTGGCAGCATCCTTCATCTGTGCACCCGCTGCTGCTGGCCACTCAGGGTGGCTGCCCCACCTTCCACAGCATCTATGCCACGTGCAGGCAGTCCTCTGGGGGTCACAGCACCTCTTTCCTCCAAGGGCTTTGAGCCCTCTGCTCCACCACGTCAGCAGCAACACGTCTATGTCCAGTCTCAGAATGATGTCCTTTCTTGCCTCCGACCATGTGGTGGCGTTTTGTGTCTACAGGTTGGTCTTGAGCCACACCAGATGAGGGATGGACATCCTTCAGGTCGATGTCCCTTGCCTATCCTCCCCACTAGTGGCAGTTTGTGGAAGGCAGGAGTGAGGTCAGCACTGAAAGATACCACATCCTAGGAAAGCAGCACTTGCGGACTAAGGAGATCAAGAGAAGACATGGCTGAAGGCACGACTGCAGAGCCGATGCATCGCTCGACATTTACACCCTAACATCTCAACTGGTAGCTTTAAGATGACCGGAAAACATTTTCCTGCACACTCTGTGTGAGGCTTGCATTTGCGGTCATCACAAATGACACACAGTAACGGCTTTTAAGGGGGTCACTGGAAGCCAATATTAACCGGGGCCGTAAGGGAGGAGGAAGCATCATGAACAGTCATGTAACCAGCACTAAACAAATGATATCAGGGAACTCCAGGGGCAAGTTTAAACACCAGTAGGATCGGAAAGCCATGGCCCTGCCAGCAAGAGCAGTGTTGCTGCTTTTTCTTTATGGCAGGAAGTGTGAAACTAGCAGAAAAGGTACATTTCACAGAAAAGAACATGAAGAGAGACATGGCCCCTGGGCCTGTGCAGGAAGAGGTGGTACGCGGACTCCCCTCGGACACTCGCCAGGTCATTAACAAAACACAAGAACCACTTTCCTACCGACAATGCTGAGCCTTGTTGGCAGGCCACTAAACATTGTTTGGTCCAGGAGTTCTGTAATACACCTCTAATCAAACTGTGTATGAACAGGGCCCTGACAAAACATATTTGCCCACATCCCTGTAAACCCGGGAGCAGCCCTGGCCACAGCAGTGCAGGTGGAAGACGGGGAAAGCCTGGCCTGAGGAGCAGGCAGAGGGGACGGGGAGGAGAGAGATGGGCTGGACTACGCAGGGTGTCAAACCAGATGGACGTGGTGGTCAGCCTGCTGTGTGTCAGAGGGAGGCGATGCTGGAGAGCAGGAGGGGAAGGTGGTGGGTGGCGGCAGTTACCAAGTGACAAGATGAACACAGAAAAAGAGCAAATCTGAGATCTAGATGGTTCGGTGTCGTGCCAATGAAGCGTAAGGTGTCCATGGGACTTCCAGGGGAGGCCCAGCAAAAAACTGGCTGTGTGATGTGAAGCCTCAGTATAGAGACTGAGACAGAGGTGGGCCATCAGTGTTCAGGTGGTGGTGGAAACCTGGAGGGAATATGAGATTCTTCCAGGAAAGAGTGCACAGTAAAGACACCAGCAGCTCAGATAAAAATACACTGAATTTACGAACAGCCAAGACATGGAAGCAACCTAAATGTCCATCAACAGATGACTGGATAAAGGAGTGGTGGTATATTTACACAAGGGAATAATACTCAGCCATAAAAAATAATAAAATAATGCCACATGGATGGACCTGGAGGTTGTCATTCTAAATGAAGTAAGCCAGAAAGAGAAAGAAAAATACCATATGATATCACTTATATGTAGAATTTTTAAAAAAGACAAATTTATTTATAAAACAGAAATAGACTCACAGACATAGAACACAAACTTATGGTTACCAGTGGGGAAGGGGATTGGAAGGGATAAATTGGAGTTTGAGATTTGCAGATATTAACTATTATATATAAAATACGTAGACGACAAGTTCATATGTATAGCACAGGGAATTATATTCAATATCTTGTAGTAACTTCTAATGAAAAAGAATATGAAAAAGAGTATATGTATGTACACCCATGACTGAACTATTATGCTGCACACCAGAAACTGACCCAACATTGTAAACTGACTATACTTCAATTAAAAAAAAAGACTCAAAACAAAAACACACTAAGATTTACTGACCACAGCTATAAGTCTGTTCTAGTCCTCCTCCCGACCAGCATGAGATCCCAGACTAAAAGTGGGCAATGATTATGAAACTATAGCCACTGCATTATGTAACCTCAGTCCTGGGATTTGTTTGCTAAGGGACTGACTGTACTTCTCAGAAGTAAGAGCTAATCATGGTAACATGACTTCACAGATTTCATTAAATATGTTGAGGGTAAAAACTCAGAACTAAATCGAACCAAGATATGAAAAGACAAACAAAATTAATTTCAATATTGTGTTCAAGTGTTTTGTCCCCTAGATGTCAGGTGCTGTTAAAAAGTGCTTTCTTCCAGATAATGATGCTTTTGGAAGGAGGTGCACATGTCTGCGCCACCCCCCCCCCCAACCGCTTCTTATTTTTCTTAACAATTGGGTTGTCTAGCGAGGGAATCTAATTTTAGTTCTATTTTTAGCTATGTTACCGTATATCCATGTTAAAAAGCTCCAGATGCTTTAGGTAAAAATAACAAACCAAGGTTAAATAAAACTGAGTTCACAGCTGTCGACAGACTTACATCAGGAGCACACAGTTACTGTTGGTTATTGCTGAGAGTTAACCATCCATGTTAGTAAATCCCACATCCTAACATAAAAATTATTTCGATTTTTACACATCTTCCATTCTTGGGCCAAATATGAATACATCCATGTTGTTGCAGTCACATCAGACATAAACTTTTGCTTTAAAATTTTTATACCATAAAATATTGTGATGTTTATACTTACTCTTGAAAATGATCATTTTTTCCTCAAAGTCTTCATGATAACTAACCATAATTTTTCATTCATTCTCTTGTGGTTGGATATCTTAGTTACATATAGCTTTTGCTTTACTAGAAAACATGACAGTGAGCAAACATCAATATTTTTCTTTCTACTTAGGCTGCAGAACAGTACTAGCTGAAAGTTCCAGTTTCATAACATTTTTACCAACATAGAGCATTATTACTTTTCAGATAATTTGATAATTTAGCGTAAAAGTTCCCTGGTGTTTACTTTAATTGAATTCCTTTGGTTATTAGGGAGAAAACATTTTTGTATGGATTTATTTACCATTATTAGAGTGTTAAAAATAAAACAAAAAGGAATGAAATAAATAATTGAGTAATTCAGGGAAACTAACCAGAGTCTGCCTACTGACTGGAGGAGCTTTGATTTTGTCCCCGTATGTCAATTTCATTACTAATTGAACAATTAGAAATCTCTATGTTATGATGGGTTTTCTCCCCTTCTCTACCCTTATTCTGCTGAAACAGAGGTATTATGTTTTGTTTGTGTGCTCAGTGAAGTCCGTAAGGTAGAATACAGTGACCTCCAGGAAGTCCACTCTTTATGCTTTTTGTAGTACTGCCCTACAGAAAAGGTAACTGAGGCAAATTACTCACTCAGGATCCTACAGGTCGTGATTTGGCTGAGCGAGGGTTTGAAGCCAGATACATCCCTCCAAAGTTTATGCTTTCTCCAAAATGATGCCTACCCCAGCTGATCACAGAATTAACCTACCCCACATAATTCTAATGAACAGCTTATTAATCAACCCTCTTTGCAAACAGAAAGCTGCATACATATTCTTGGTTGCATTCATGTATTTTCTGATAACGAGTTTAGTAGGACACAAGGCCTTCCCCACGTCCATCTCAGATAGCGTGATTCCATAAAAAACGAGGTTATGTAAGAGGGCCCTGTCTTCACTGCCGCCCAGGAACCACATGTAATTATCTCTTGCTGACTGATTTAATTAAGATTCAAGAACCACTGATTCATATCCAAAAATGCATTCACTGTGATAAAATCTACTGGACAGAAGTCCATTGATGTGCTAATTAATAAGACAGACGACTCTCAGTTGCTTCATCTTTGAATACTTTTCTAAAAATTCTGTTTAAGAGTTAATGTATTAAAATTTTTTTTCTTTATGCCACTTAATGAGATCATGGTTACTACACGATTCAAAGGAGTCATGCTAAACAATGCTGTTCTCTTTAATACCCATCCAGTCATTTGATAGATATTAATGGCTGCGTATCTCTGGCCAAAGGCAGGATGTCGGCCTGTTTTGGGTGTTGGATGGAACCAACAACTCTGCACAATTTTATAACCTGGCGACTGGAATATTTGTGACTTACTTTCATTTTTAGTGAGGGGTAGTTACACCCAGATACGTGAGATCCCAAAGTGCACTCACAGGAATTGTGACGGGGTGGGCGGCGAAGTGGAATTAAGATGCTTGATCTCTTGCAGAAAATACAGAGTGAAGACCATCTATGCTTTCCTGAAATCAATCCAGTTTGCCTGTGATAGATTCTCTTTTTGACATTAAAAAAAAATTGTATTTGGGTTGCTAATATTTTGTTTAGGATTTTTGCATTTATCTCCTTGAATGAAATGGGCCTATAATTTTCCTTTTTGTAATATTCTTACCAAATTTTGGAATAAAGACTTCTCTGGCCTCGTAAAACTCTTAAGAAATCTTTCCTCTTTTTCGGTTTTTGGAAGAGATGTGCAAAATTGTTATGTCTTCCTTAAATGTTTGATGCATTTCACCTGAGAAGCCATTTGGGTCTGGAGTATCCTTTGTTGAAAGTTTTTAAATGAAGTGTCCAATTATTCAGATTTTTCTCTTTATTCTTGTGTCAGTTTTGGTAAATTGTGTGTTTCCAAGAATTCATATATTTCATTGAAACTTCCAAACTTATTGACATAAAGTTGTTAATAATGTTCTCAATTTTTCAGTCTATTTGCCTGGTATTAGTATAGCTAAGTTAGCTTTGCTTATTTTATTTTTGTTTGTTTTGTTTGCATCAAATTATTTTTTCCAAACTTACTTTTCGGCTTTAATATAGCCTTAATTTAAAATTTATCTCCTGTAAGCAGTGTATAGTTGGGTTTTTAAAAACCCATTTTATCAATTTTTAAATTTTGTATGGTTCCTTTACATTTAATGTAATTATTGTTATATTTTCATTTAAATCTATCATCTCATCATCACTTCTTTCTATTTGTCCTACATCTTTTATATTCACTTTTGCCTCTCTTGCCTCCTTTTGAATTAGTTAAACATTTATTATTACATTTTTCACACTCTTTCAGCTTGTTGGTTAGAGGTATATGTAGGTTTTGTGGGGACCTAAAGCTTATACAATTTTACTTACTAAGAAAAATAATAAAACAGATATAAAATTAGGAAAAAGAAGGACATATATTATATATATATACATATATATATAATCACAAAAATTTCACATTATAAAAAGCTGACCAACATCACAAACATCACCAAACCCAGAAAAAAAAATTTTTGACTGCCTAATATACCTCTATAATATTTTCTGTACTTTTCTGTGCTGCTTTTCTACATGACAATAATCTTATAATATCATTTACTATAAAATAGAAAAAAATAATTCAGCCTTTCCTCTAACATGGCTGACTGAAATTTTAAATTATCATTCTTTATTCCTGATCATTGGAATGCATAAAACATACGACTTTACACACAAATGTATTCACAGGAATTCTGATAAATTCATCAAAAAGAAAAAAAAGATTTTGATGTGTTTGTAATTGAATATGCTCATAATCAAGTATGTTCTTTTAATAAAAGGAGAGAACTCTTATTCTGATTAGGCATCAACAGAAAACAAATTGTCTGCGTATGAATCCACATCTGATAATTGGAAACATATTCCAAGGACAAGCTGGCTTTGTATATTTCAAACCTTATTCATCAATGCTACGCACATACTTCCAGTGCTGTGCACAGGGAGGGGACACATTCTTATAACAAAACCATCTGAGTTCCGTACTTTTGGGTCATGATGCCACGTAGGTGGATGGCAGGATTATTCCGGGAAGTCATTCTTACACTAAAACAGCTAGAACTGTCTCAGCTATACACAAATGTGACTGCAAATCCCCAAGCACATTTCAACAAAAAGAACCAAATTCAACGTCAGCTCGCATGCCCCTTGCCCACGTCCCACACGCACACAGCCGGTGCTTCATTTGCAGCACGCGGATCCTACAGACGCTTCTTTAAATGGTATTACTTGTTTTCAGTTCCAAATTGCTCATCACTAAAATACAGAAATATGATGAGTTGGCTTTTTATATTGATATTGTATTCTGTGACCTTGAAAAACTCTCTTATTCCAGTAATTTGGGTTAGAGTCTATGGGAATCTCTTCAGTCTTGTCATCAGTGAGTAGGAACAGATTTGTCTCCTCCTTTCCAATCTGTTCATGTCTTATCTGTGCCTTCCTGCTCTGGCTAGGACCTCCAGGGTGATACTGAATAGAAGTGACAGCAGACATCTTTCCTTTTCCTTTTCTTTTTTAGTTTTTTTTTAAACACTTTTTTTTTAATTGAAGTATAGTCCGTTTACAACATTGTGTTAATCTCTGGTGTACAGCATAGTGATTCAGTGATACACATATACATACTCCTTTTCATATTCTTTTTCATTGTAGACTATCACAAGGTACTGAGTATAGTTCCCTGTGCTCTACAGTAGGACCTTGTTGTTTATCTCTTTCATTTATAGCAGTTTGTATCTGCAAATCCCAAACTCCCAATTTATCCCTCCACTGTGCCACACCATCCTTCCTTTTTCTTGATCCTAGGAGCAAAGAATTTGACCATTAAGTATGTTGTTAGCTGCGGATTTTTGCAATCTTCTCTATCAGGTTGAGGAATTTCCCTTCAATTTCTAGCTTGCTGAGATTTTTTGTCATAAATGGATGCTGAATTTTGTCATGTGCTTTTCCTGATTTCATTGGGATAATCATGGGGTTTCTCTTCTTTTGCCTGAGGATATGGTGAATTACTGATCAATTCTCAAGGTATAAAATGGTACTCACTGATTCATTTGAAAAGCATTTGTGGGCAGCTTTATTTCCCAGGCATTGTGTTGGGTGCTAGAGACACGATTCTGATGGGGCAGTCCCTTCCCTCAGGAAGCTCCAGCATCCATGGTCCCCCGGAGCTCACCAGCTTGGAGCCTGCGCCCCATACTACCTCTGCTTTGAGGATTGCGCTGCCAGCGTCCCCCTCAACCAGAATTGTATGGTTCTCCTGAGTTTCTGGGGGACGATGTGTAGGGCACAGCAAATCCCAAGAGCGAAGGGAATCAGGGGATCTTGGCTGGGGGAATGGAGGGCTGGCCCTGAAGCTACAGCTGGTAAGTGTTAATTCCAAACGTGGATCCTGACCCCGAGAGACGCAGCCTGATTTTCTCTCCACCTGAGCAGGAGGGTGACTATCAGGCCCTGAAGGATTTTGAAAATTCAAAATAACAATCCCTCCATGAGAAAAGGGTCTTATTGGGTTACAGAAAGAATACTGAGCGATATCAAAGAGATACCCCTATGTGGCCACACGGCGCAATGCACCAGCGCCGGGGCTGCTGCCCACGACCCTCATCCTGAGGCCTTTTTTCTCAGAAAAGACAAAAGCTCAGGCTGCTCTGGAGACCCAGTCTCTCAGCTGCGTTGCCTCAACAGCTTTGGAGCTGGGCTCCCCGCCTCCCGTCTTCCTTCCCTCTAACCCACTCTCTCCAGGCCGAGCCAGGGCATCTTCCTGAACTAGAAAGCGGAGAATGAAATTTCTCCACTGAAAATATTCTATTGGCCTCTCAGAACCTTCAGGATGAGACTCAGACTCCAACACGACCAACACGTCCTTCGCCGGGTCCTGCCCAATGTCCCGGCTCCTCGTCACCACTCCCGCCTGGCCTCCTGCCGGGGCCACCCGAGCCCGTGCGCCAGTGCCTCGTGACTCTGGGTCCTCAAACAGCATCCCCACCTCTGTCTCTTCAGCAACCACAACCAGGGTGGTAGTTCAAAGAAAACCAGCCCTCCCCACGCCTCGCTGCCTAGGAGGCCCACTTGGCTCCTGGCTTCGGATTCAGGTTTACCCAACATTCATCAAGCACCGAGACCCACACCACAACTCTCCGCACACACCACGTCCGCTGGTGCTGGGCTGAACCCCGCAGGCCCGTAAGGCCGGCACTCACCCAGCTTCAAGACCAAAGAGAGCCCAGGGTCGGAGACAGAGACATCAATGGTTTAATGGAAATGTTGGGGCTTACATGTCTGACGCAAGGACCTGCAGCGACCCCTCACATCGTGCGGCAGATGGCAGGCAGGACATGGCGGCAGGCTTTGCTCCTGGGGGTAGAGAGAGGTTACCAATTATAGTGGGAATCAGTGTCAGGTTGGCTCATCAGTTACCAGGGAAACTAGCAGAAGGCCACATCCCTCACCGCCCCTTTGATAAGCTATCATGGTGGAGATGCTCTGATCTAAGTTTAGAACAATCATTAGCTGGGGTGGGGGCAAGTATGTAGGGAGGTCAGTCATGTGAGTCGGGTGTAGGTGAAGCAGGCACTGGCTGGGCACGGGGTGCACAGAAAGCCAGAGTACAGCCATCTTGGTTGGCCTGATCATTGGCCAGAGCAGATGTCAGCCGAGGGAGGCTGATGTGGGGTTCTAGGTGGTGAGCGGCCCAAACGAAAAAATGCACGAGGAGTTGCCATACCGCCGGACAGACTTCAGCCGGAGACACCGTGGGGTTAACAGCACTTTATTGCCACAGGGAGGTGCGCACCTATGATGCACCTGTCCTGCGTTTATGTTTTTTGTCAACACATGCGCAGTCTGAGTTTCTTTGTTCATTAGGCTTACGGAATCTCTCTAGCACATGCGTACTTCTATTTTCTTTGTTCTAAATCTTATATAATTGATGCATGTGTGGAGCAGTTATTTACTGCACACTATAAACATGCTCCAATCGTGGCCTTGGGTCCCACGGCTGTAACTCATCTCAATGTTCTGATCGTGGCCTTGGGTCCCACGGCCTTAACTCATCTCAAGACCAGCTCACAGCAGAGTTCTCAGAAGCAGAACAGCTCAACGGCTCAAACTTTGCTGAGCTCTGGTATGTGCAAAGCTCTGGTCTTCTGGTGTGGGGCCACAGAACCAGCATGTGGTCACCCAGCTGACCAGGGCTCCTGTCCCCCACTCCTCACCCTTTTGTTAATTATTCTGTCATCCTAAAGTGGAGGACCCTTTAAGGGGCACCTGGGTAAGACCCTTAAAGCATCTCCTTAAAATCTCTCATTCCCCCTCTGGTGCATCTAGAGTGAATATCTGCTGAAAGCAGGACCCCTTGGGGGAGAATTTACCTGCGTTCTGGTTCTTAAGCTTTAAATGTGAATACGAAGGGCAAGTGTCGGCAGCAGGATGTGGGGAGGGAGAGGGGAGCCCGAGTCTTGGTCTGTGCACAACACCTACGGTGAGTGGGCGGGGGGAGAAGCCGGAGAACAAGTGATCACTACGCCTTGCAGGGGAAGTCATTTGTTCTTTCCTTGCTTCTCAAACTGGGGTACTTGTGGGGCCGGGCAGGTGGATGTGGTGCATCCTCTTGACGTGTCAGTTTACTCAAAGACTTGGGGAGAAATCAGTAAATGAAGCGGTCGGCCAGTGATTGAAAATATTATTTCTACATAAAAGCAAATGTAACTATTTTAAGGAGTCGGACTTCATGGAAACGTGATCAGTTTGGGAGCTTGGATGCTCTTCCGTAATTAACACGTGCTCGTATCTGAAGTTAGAGCCACTCAGGAGACAGGGACCCAGTGACATTGTTCACAGCGACGTGATCTGTCCGGGGAGCGTCCTTCCTGGGAGACGGATAGGCATGCAGGTGTGTCTGCCCACGTTCCTCGGATGAATATTCTGTCTCTGTCATTCATGCCATTTTGAGCTCTAGAGGCTGAACCCACGCAAATGGACAAAACCCAGATCCACTCCAGTGGCCTGAATGCTACCCGAAGATGGTTTGGATTTGGGAAGAGCTGATGCGCCCGGCCCCCAGCAGAGGTGGCAGCTGTGGGGATAGGAAGCTTTGGCCACGGCTGCCCAAACCTACTTGATATTCTGGGGACAAAGGCAGCAGTGGTCAGAATCCTTAGCTGAACCTGCCAGGCCGCTCTGGAGGCTGGAGAATGCTTGGCAGCAAGGCCAGGAAGTGAAATACAAACAGTCTCCAAAAAGCCCACGTTGCAAGGAGCCGGGGGAAATGCAGTGGCCCTTTGCTGCCCCTACCCTGTGGAGATGTCCCTGGGCTCGGGACTCCGCCTGCAAGTCGCCCAGATGGAGGCTCTGAAGGATTCAGCAAGCCCCGCTCCTTCCCTACAAGGGCCTCCAACACCGTGGTTGTGTCTCACGCTTTGGGTTAAGCATCGCCCCTCCCTGGGTGCAAACTCTGTGCCGTGATGGCCTTCGTGGTGGCTCAGTCCTACATCAGACCCCTAGAGGGCCATCTGGGGTGCTGTGAGATGAGGGGAGGGCACGGGAAGGAGGTTTGCAGAGAGGGTTTGGCTGATGGGCCAACACACCGCTGCCTTCACAGGTGTCCTGGGAGTCTAAATTATAGGAACAACCTAAATTGTATGAAAAAGCAAAAATGTATCTGAGAGATGCAGAGTCCATCACCTCCAACACAGATGAAGGACCTGGGGTCCAATGAGACGGAAGGGCTTCCTGAGTGGCAAAGGCAGACACACATGCAGCCCCAGTGGTCTCCTCCACTACCAGGGCATCATCCTCACTGTCCTTCCCTCCTGGGCTTATTCCTCACAGAGTTCCACTGAGTGGCCAGCCCGAAAGGGGCCTGGCACACCCAGCAGGGCCCTGACTCTGCAGAGAGGGGCGCAGCCCCAGCAGAACCGGCGGGCGCAGTCCCCGGCCCCCAGGGGGTCTCTCTCTCTCTGCCCGGCCCACCGGAGCACAAGCAGATGTTATCAGATGTACAGGAAACACCTGCGGCCCCTCGGCTGAGCCGGAGCCTCGCAAAAGCCCCATGACTTAATCCCGGGAGCTGAGGTGGCTCTGGGCTGCACAGAAAGTGCCAGAATGTGTAAACAGCAGGGGCAGGAGCAGCGAGGGGCCGCTTGCTCCCTCCTGGAGGGTGAGCCCTCCCCTCTGAGCTGGGGCAGGAAGGAGGGTGTGGGCAGAACCCAAGGGGCCAGGCATCCAGAAGAGAAGGCACCAGGCAGGAGGGCCAGAGCAGGCGAGGAGCCGCAGGTCTGAGGAGCAGTCGGGTGGCTGCTGAAGCCTGGCCAGGAGGTGGGTGTGGGAGCTCAGCAGAGTCTAGCTGCCAGGGTGAACCCGCGCGCACGCTCTCCATTTAGGGCAGGAGGGACAGAGAGAGGGACTCGAGGAGCATCTAATTCTCATGACCCCAGAGAAGAGTGGGTCCTTTCTGAAATTTTACCTTCGCAGCTGTTTGAGATGCAGACACGGAAAATGGCCATTCAGTGGTCAGGCCCTGCCAGGGGAACAGGAGGGAAAAGCTGGCCAGAGTGGTGGGTGCTAGGGGGCGTGGGGGCATGGGGGGATCCCAGAAGCCCCCAGGAAGGCTCTGGGAGCTGTGAGGACCCCCCTCCAACCCTCAGGCACTTCCTGCAACCAGACTTCAGCTGGCCAGCCTCCTCAGGGACTGTTCCGGGACTGTGGTCACCATGGTTGGTGGACACTGAAATGTCAGGAATGTCAAAGTCAAAGCTTCCTGCTCCACAGGCATCTCCCCAGGGCCAGGGGCGGTTTGGGGGTGGGGGGTGTCTGTAAAGAAAGTGGCATGACTGTTACCATCTATAGCACACTGTCCTGCACTCGGGCTTGGGACCCTTCCATCCCCCAGTTATTATGTGTGCGCATGCATGTGTGTCCACCCCCAAGGTTTCTGAATAAGGGTGAGAGTGACCAGTGCCCAGATCTGGGTTCCAGCCAGTTCTGCCCAGACACACCGCGTGGCCTCCCGCCAGTGGACCTATCCCATTAACACTCTCTGGGCCTTTCCCCTCTCAAGTTCAAAAAGGAGTCTAGCCCTTCAGAAGTTATTCAAGAATCAAGGAAAATGACAGATGTGAAAGGAAGCCAACCAAAGTTATTGTGTAGGATGAAGTGATGTGCTTACATTCATCTATTTGCTTTTAATCATTCATTCATTCATTCATTCAACAGACACGCCTTGGGTGACGTGCTGAGAAGTCAGCAGAGGGGAAAAGAAACTGGCATGGCCCTTGTTCTCAGAAAGTTGACAATTTAGTTGGAAAGACAAACAGGAGTAATAAACACACAAAGGCGCAGATGGTGTTTGATGACACCAGGGGCAAGAACAGCCAGCTCTGAGCAGGAGTAAATCTCACACACTGAGAGGGGGATGGGCCGGAACCTTGGGTCCAGGATGGCCCCAGAGGTGGGTCCAGGAGGTGCTGAAGCCCAGAACTCTGTCCACAGGGGACGGGACACAAGGCTTATCAGCCAGGACAAGACCAAGAGCCTGAGAATTTGCCCAGACGGATGGAAGTTGACAGGTGGGGTCCCAGGCGTGCAGACCAGCATCAGGAAAGGCTCAGGGACAGGAGGTTTAGAGGCAGGATATACAGCCCTTTGGGGGAGCAGGACCACCAGAAACCAGTTCCTGGAGAAGTCGGGTGCCAAGGTCACAGTGGGACCCCCCTACACTGGGAGTAGGGACCCCGAATCTCAGCTTCTGAGCCAGCCTGGAGTCTGAAAGGGAGCTCCGTCATGGGCCTCCACTCACCGAGGTCACACTCCTCTCCTCGTCACGCCCAGATCTGCATCCTTTGGCTTTGTGCATTATCTGTGGCCCCAAGTGTGACCCAAGGATTCTAAAACTGCCTTCTCTACTTTTCTCCTCCATGCTGTTCAAGGCTGGAACTGACATGCAATCACCTCGTAACTGCCTGGGGCAGTGGTGGCCTCCTGGACCAGTGCACCGGCCAGACCTTCCCTGACCCTCCTCAAAGGGTGTGGGTGTCAAGCCACTGCCAGCCTGGGGCCTCCTGATGTACCTCATGTCGGGAACTGGGTGGGTTTCAGGGTCTGAAACAGGACCACCTTCTTGATGAAGGCTCAGTGGTCCCAGACCAGTCGCCAAATGTGCACTGAGTGAATGAATGAATGAGTGCACGAGAAAAAGCCCGAGGGTTGAAGCTGTTTCGAACAAAGATTCTTTTCTATATAAATGAAACATTCGAAGAAGGGCAGATGGAAATGGCTACCCTCCAAAATAGCTTTTCCTAGAGGGATTTCTAAAAATTTCACACACACACACACACGCACACATGCACACGCGCACACACACACACACACACACACACCCCTAAATCACTTTTGAGCCCTACGATCACAGCAAACAAATACGATCTAGTGTTTGATGTACGTATTATATCATTAAATAGTTTCAGACGCAAACTTCCTGCCTCCCTTAATCCTGATCGTAACAAGGTGAATGCAATCTGTGTCTGTTGTACAGGAGAGGACACTGAGGCTCCAAGAAGGTGGCCACACAGCCAGTGATCGGCAGAACACCGAGGACCGCACCTGGAGCTGCTTCAGACAGCAAGTGGTGCTCTTGACCTTGGAGTTTGGCTGGTATAGTTTGGTGTTGGTTAATTTCACTTGAGCAACTAAGGTTATTAAATGATTTGGCTCCTTTTTTGTGTTTGTTTTGAAACTTCGCAGGATTCACTAAAGGTCGATCCAGGGCTTGACCGCCCCCACATTCTTCCCGGCCACGTACCCAGTCCGCCTGACAGTGACATCAGCAGTATCACATGCTGAAGAAAGGGGGCGGGGGGTCTGCAGCTGGAAGCCTTCCCAGGCGTTGTGGTGGGCAACCCGCAGGCATCCGTGGTCAGCAGGCCTCCATCAGGGAGACAAGCTCAGCACAGATTCCTCGGAGAGCCTTGGGACAGGAAAAGAAAGGATGTTTCTGAAAAGGAAACCAGCGTTCTCAGATGCCTCCGTTAGGAATGAAAACAGGGTCCAGATCCCCACAGTGCTGGGCTTCAGCACAAATAGATACACAAATAATGTCATTTCCACCATACTGAGATGACTGGTATACTTAATGGAAACACGCCTTTCTTAACTCTGAAAACCCTTGTGTGACAGTCCAAGTGTCCACTTCTAAAGAATCAAGCCATGCAGCACGAGACCACCCTGGGGACCCTGCAGAGACCCTCTTTATACATCACGTGATTTGAAGCTACAGCTAAGAAACTCTAGAGAAGTGGTATGACCCTCAGAAATCAAATATGCAGAAACTATAACGTTATTTGTCTATGTTACTAGCCCACCCTCTTCGGGGGTAGTAAGAACTAATCTCAGCCATGTCGGAGTTCCCCTACCCTCTTTTCTCTGGGGTTCCTGGAAGTTCCAGGGTTGGGAAGATGGTGGTGAGAGTCCCATAGCACTGAGGCTCTGGGAAAGAGGATGTCCCATCTTCAGTGTCATCATCTCACGCCGGCATCAACTTCTGGAATCAACCGAAACCGTCCCACCTGCCCCTTGGTGCGGTGTCCGCACTTTGGGTCCACAGGCTGTCTCCTGGCCTGTGGCCCCTCAGGTCTTCCCAGTGTCACACGCAGACTCACGGACCCTACTCAGCGGCGCCGGGTGATGCTAGGAACGGAAAGCTCCAGGAGGAGGACAAAGGCCCTGTTCACCAGGGCAGGTGCCATTTCTTCTCCTAGGTGCCATCACTTCTAGGTTGGGGCGCTTACACGCTCATGGGGGGTTTCAGTGCCAACCTGGGGCTCACAGGCTGGGGAATGGGTCACGTGGCCTCGTCGTCGCTGTCTGACTCTCTCTGCAACCTGGGGCCCAGGGGGTGGGGGGGAGGTCTTGCTTTCACCATGTCTTCCTTTCCCATATTTTCTGTCAGAAACATTGTATATGCCCAAGTCCTTTCTGTTCCTCTAAGGACCCAGGTTCTTTCCGCTTTCATTTGTGCTTTTCACTGTGGTTTACATACAATAAAAGGCACAGATCTTAAGTATTCAGTTTGAACAAAATAGAGAACATTTTCATCAGCCCAGAAGTTTCCTTCATGAAAGGGCCTAAACTTTTAAAAATCAAGCCCAAACGATTTCCCCTTCTTTTCCTCTCTTCTATTTTGCCGCTTTTCTTCGCTGAGGTAATGAGCCTCACTGCCTACCTGCTGCTTCCTAAAAGAACCAAGGTATATAAAGAAATACTGGGGGGTGGGGGACCCCTGAGATGATATTTTACAATATTAACCTCGATATGAATTACCCAAAAACAAAGAATTCTCCTCATTACATTTCTGCAGTATGTTAGAGTTTACCATGTGCTTCCACGCTACGCATCTCATTTACCCTTACAATGACCCACTGTATACAAGTACAGGTTATCGTGCCCATTTTGCAGATGGGAAAACTGAGGGCTAGAGTGGAGGGATGATTTTCTAATGCCCCAGAGCTTCTGGGTGTCAGAGATAAGAAAGGACTCAGGTTCACAGCACCACATTCTGTGTCCAGGGAATGGAATTGTTACAAGCCCTCAGAACGGAGAATAGACAAGGTAGTCACTGCTCTGGAAGAATCTGAAGGGCTCCCTAGGCCCTGCCCTTGTTTAGACACCCCTCAAATTCCCAAGGACACGTTTCCTCGTTTTATTCTCCATCAGTTCCTCCTGAGGGTTAAGGCATTAATAGGATTGCCCCTGCAGAGCATTCCGCAAAGACCGAGCTGGGCACATTTACCCCAAGGAGGAAGGGCGGAGCAGACATGATGCCGTGTGAGACAGTGGTCCAGTGTGGCTGGAGCTGCGTTCCCTGGGCCAGGTCTGGTCCTTCTCACTTACAGGTTGTGTGATTCCGGACAATTTACAAAACAAAAAACCAAAACAAAACAACAAAAAATCTTTATGCCTCTGTTTCCCCATACGTAAAGAGAAGGGAATAATAAGAGTCCCACGCAAAAGGGTGACCATGAGAACTAAATGAGCTGAAGGAGGTGAGACGTGTAGCTCACGCCTGATGCAGAGTCAGCCCAAATAGACGGCCGCTAGTTCATGGACAGGAGTCTGTAAAAGCACGCAGGTGCTTTTTCACCATGTCATTAACGCTGCGGAAAGACGGGCTGACTGGTGAGTCCCCTTCGATGCGGTGCTTATCTGGGGGAGCTCCTGGGACTAACCTGACACAGCTGGTTGCAAATGGATGCAGAATCCAGTGGGTGCAGGTAGAGGCCACCCTCCACTTTCCAGGGAGAGCAGACCAAAGACAAACACTCAAGAAGGAAAGGCAGGCCATCCCTGAGAAGTAGGCCAGAGTTTAACAGGAAACAAAAGAGCAGGTAGGTTTGGGCATGCTCGTTCTGGGACTACGTGCCAGGCAGGGAGACGCCAGGCAACATGTGACCGGAATAAGGGCTCGGTTGTGTGGGGTGTTCACCCAGGGCAGCTCCGAGTGAACTCAGGGCCAGACAGAGACAGGGATTGTGACACAGGAGGGCTTACAGATAAAAGCCAGCGCAGTGCTTGGGCTGGGGCTGGGAGTTGCCTCTTGGAACAGGGCAGGCGGGAGCCCTGTGGGGAGGTCAGGGAACTGCATTCACGTGGGTGCAAGGCTCTACAACTGCACGGACCCCGGGTGTGTGAAAGGAGAGGGCCCCCGCAGAAGCCCACTAGGGGAGAGAGGAGAACGGGTTTGAGCTTTGAGGAATTGTTTCATTTGGGCCTTTTTCTCCCTAAGAAATTGGAATCTGGAAGAGCCTATTAGCTTGTTGTTGAAAACCATCAGGACTAGAAAGATGAGAAGCCAAGAAGAGACAGACTTCAGCAAATTTAAACTCACTGGAGCGAGGCGGAAGGAATTACTGTAGGCAGATCAGCTACTTTAGAAAACAGGCAGTGAAGGCCAGCCCCGCTGGAGAGACCCCGAGCCTGGCCTTCCCGGTGGCCACACTCACCTGGGGTCCCCCGGCCTCTTCACTCCCTGAATGGCCAGGATGGCGAGGCCTGTGCCCCTCGGAACGCTGAACAAACTCTTGTTAAAGGCACAAACCCACAACCAGTCATGGAACCTTAAATACATACACGTCACAAGAACCTCTCCGGGGATCCTGGGCCTTTAGCAGCACACAGATAGCAGTTCTCTGAAATATTTCCATTTTAACATCGTAGTTCTATTTTTTTCCCTTCCTTCTTTCACTTTAGTTTACTGCCGCAAGGTGTCTGAAGGCAGCAACTCCGTGGACTGCGGCACAAGGGACCAGGAAGCAATCCCGCCGATGAACAGGAGAGTGTTGCTGAGAACTAAGACTCGTGTGAGGCTGTACAGTTTACAGCGCGCTTCGGTTGCCATTCCAGGGTTTGCAGCTTTGGAGGAGACGGAGCTGAGGGACATGATGTGGAAAAGAAGGCCGTTGTCTCGGAGACAAGGAAATGACCGTGAGAAATGTACTTAGAAGTGAAACCCCAGGGCTATGTGTGACACTGTGTCTTTGACAAACCTTCAGTCTGAGGTTTCCCAGACGGTGCGTGACTTATACTGTCCACCGCTGACTGCAGGAGGAAAAAGATCAAAGGAAAAGAGTAGGGAGAAGTTCAAGGCCACACACTGGTCTCCATCGGCTCTTGGAAAGAGGTGAGCTGGGGCTAGGACCCCTCCGGAGTGCAGAAGCCTCGGACCAGGGCGGCTGCAGACAGCCACTCGAAGGCTTGACGACCTGGTCCGGACTCCGGTCTGCTCCGGCGGGCGACTCTGCCTGTGGGGGGGCGGGGTGGCGAGTGAGGCCATCACCTGATCACCTGGCTTTCAGTTGATGCGTTTGGAAAACGGTCTCCATCTCTTCACAGGGTGGGGAGGATTCATCAATGTTTGCAAAGTCCTTTCCAATCCATGTTGAAAGGCAGCTCTAATTATCCAGGGTGTCACCTGGCACTCTTCTCACAACGACTCTGCCCTGGAAGGTGTCAACGGAGACTGACACTTTGCTACTGTCAGGCTCAGCTGTCACCATAGTGCTTCCAGCTGGTGTGGCCGTTTATCTCCATCTCCAATTTACTGCCCAGATTCCAAACCTCCACAGGGAGATGGTATCTCATATGAGGACATGGTGACACTAGACCTGTACCCCACCCGGTTCCCTCCCACCCCAGAAGGGGGCGGCGGCCCGTGGGGAATAATTTGACAAGCTCACACAGCCAAAAACAAACCCTGTGATGCCTCACAGGGGCTGGAAATCCCTCCAGAAAAATTCTCTCCTTTGGGTCTCAGATGTTCTTTGTGTGTCCGGGATGTTGTAGTAAAAAGGGGGCAAAGCCAGGAGTCAGAACACCTGCCCCTTGGTTTGGTGCTGGCTTCCCTCTCTCTAGCCTGGTGACCTGGGATAAACCCACTCCCTTCCTTCCTTTTGTCGTCTTCTTCCTTTTTTTTTTTTTTTTTTTCCATCTAAAATGGCACAGCTAACGCAGGTCTCACAGGGCTGCTGTGAGGATCAGGCGAGATAATGGATGGGAAGCCAAGTGCTGCAGAAAGGTAAGAAGGACCATTATCACTAAAACGCTAGTCAGCCGGGCTGGCTAATCCCCAGCAGGGATTACTGGATGGCTCCCCAGGTCCCAGGAAGCTCAGTGTGGGCAGAACAGAGAGACGGGGGACCACAGTGGGCAGCAAGACTCCGGAAGAGGAAAAGGGAGGGACCCTCTCCTGCTGGCATGACTCTGAAAGTTTTGGGGGTGAGGAGGGGCCTGAGGTTTTTCCTGCTTCCCCAGAGGACTGGGAGCACCGTGGGGGTTCGGGTGCTGCCCGCCCAGCTCAGCCTCTGCACCTTGCTCTCTGGTTGGCCAAGGATGTGAAGACTGGGGGAGGCTCACTCGCTTAAAGAAGCATTAGGAAAAATGACCAAATGTGTCTGCGTCTATGCAGACACATCATTCAGGTAATTCAGGCAAAGGGCCCAGTTTTGCCATGAGTAGCCCGCGTGCGTCAGACCAGAGTAATTGCTTTCTTTGTCAGAATTTCCTGGATAATCTCCTCCCCTTTGTTTGGCTGAAAGAACCAGCCTCGCATCTGGGAGCCTGCTTGCCAAACATGATTGGGTCCTTAGAGATAAAAGGCGCAGTGGAAGCGATTTTCCATAAACACGTTGGCACACATATTAATTATTACAAGGGGAAAATGTGCCCATATGTTCCATCCGGGAGGACGATGCCGCAGATGAGATGTGCAGAGAGGAGACGGCTGGTGGTGGAACCACAAGAGCTCCTTCTTATCAGGAAGCTGCTGGCATCCAGGCTCTGTCCTGGGTGCTTTGCATTAAAAATCTCATTTAATCCTCCCAACAGCCCTGGGAGGCAGCAGCATCCAAGAACAGAAAGAACTTGAGTTTGGAAGCCAGACGTTCACAGATTGGATTCCTGACTCTAGCCATGTGCTGTGTGAACAAAGTGAGAGCTTCAGTTTTCTCCTCTGTTCATGGAAGTGACAACGGCGGCCTGAGAGGGCATTGGGAGAACTCCGTGTGGTTGTGAGTGTGAAGCACCTGCCAGGCCTGCAGCTGGCAGGTGACCAATGTCACCCTTTCCAGACGAGGATGCTGACGAGCAGGGAGGCTAGGAACCCCCAGATCCTGTCGCTGGTCACAGCAGACCCAGGGCTGTCTCCCCCACAGGCAGGCGTTGGGCTCGGAGAGGGTTTAACTCCAGCCTTCCCGGCACCTGCTGCAGCCCCGTGACTTACCGCCAGGGTCTGCAAGCAGGTGGAGGGCATGATCACGCATTTCTTTCTGCATCCTCAGCATTTCTCACGCTGCAGAATTCCTCCGCAATGTATGATGAATGAATGGAAGAGTTAAGAAGGGCCTGGACTGGATTGACTGAACAGATCAAGGGAACCCCGTGAGCCTGAAAACCCGGGGTTGGGACATGAACTTCCCTCTCGCTGCAGGGAAGGTAATGTGAATGCATTCTGATGCCCGCCTTCGTGACAGGCAGAGGGACCCCCCACAAGGAGGATGTCAGAGGTGACAGAAATGACCTCAAAGAGAAATGGCACCAACTGGGGACCCCTGAGGAAACTTGTGATGAACAAGCATTGGGACGATCACATGGGATAATGGCTAGAAGATGCTTTGAAGATGCTACAATCTATGCACACGAAAGGGATCGCTGTTTCTGTGAATCATGGCGTCCTGGAAGCAAGAGTTAGTGATGGTCTGGTTTGGGCTTTCCTGGGTTGCAGTGAGAAGATGAGAAAAACAAAGTCCTGGACAGAATCCCAGTGAGTGATACACATGTAAGACGATGGGTTTAGAAGGAGAAAAGTGGGAACAATGCCCTCCCCAGCCCAGCTGTGGTCTGTGCTCAGCCCCAGTGTTGAGGCCACAGGGCAGCGGCTCCCTTGGCCCCGAAGAACGTGGACCCACTTGACAGAAGACCCTCCAGTGAACCCCACAGGGGCAGGTTTGATGGGGGTTCTGCCCTCCTGGCTGAGTCCACACTCGCTGCGAGCCACCGTCTTTCTTCTGAACGACAAAGCCCTCCCCAGCAGGCTTTCATCAGCTGAGTGCCTTCCCAGCCCTGCCCCAGCCTCCTCGCCCTGTAGTCCACCTCCGCCCAGCCCAGCCCGTGGGGCCTGGCATGGGGGCGGGCACAGGCCCTGCACCTGTAACTATAGACGGGAAAGCAGAAGCTCCTCCCACGCCCCTGGCTGAGAGCTGCCCAGGGGCGGGGGCTGAAGACAGGGCCCAGCAGAGCAGGCCTAATGACAAGCCATCCATCTGACTCCCTCCAGAGAGAAGGTGAAGTCAGCCCCTCTGGGCAGAACGTCAGCTCCTGCCCGTGACATGCTCTGCCCTCAGGGGCCTCAGCCCAGCCTGCGGGGAGAAGTCACACTGCTCCCCACAAGTGCTGCAGCCCTCAGAGAGGGGCTCAGCAGGGCCTCGCCGCCTGACTGCATCCTGCGATCAGGAGCTCGGGCAGCTTCCGATTCCCTGTCCCCCAGGACGCTGCCACCTCCCTCATAAACGGCATTAGACTCCCTTGATTCACACAAACTGCAGTTCTGCTCTAGTCAAACAGCAGTCACTAACCGAAGGATGTCCCCTCTGCAGTGCACGGGGCTCACACCTGATGGTGGAGTTAGGAAACACGGGCATGTCCCCTGATGTCAAGGAGTCGAGAACCTCAAGGGACGCTGGCAGCCAGAACGGGGATCCGCACACACGTGCTGGTCAAGGAGGGCTTCCTGGGGGAAGTGGTTCGTGAACTGGGCCTGGAGGGGCAGGTGGGCAGGAAGCGGAACAGGACACAGTAAGGTGCATCTCCCCTGCTGTGAGGGTTAATTATAGGTGTCAACTTGACCGGGCTAAGGGATGCCCAGGTAACTGGTAGGACATAATTTCTGGGTGCATCTGCAAGGATGTTTCTGGAAGAGATTAGCATGTGAACCAATTGTCTGAGTAAAGAAGATGGCCCTCACCAGGGTGGGCGGGCAGCGTCCAGTCTGTTGAAGGCCTGAATAGAACAAAGAGGCAGAGGAAGGGCGAATTCGCTCTCTCTGGCCCTAGGACATCAGTGCTCCTGGGCCTTCGGACTTCAGCTGTGACTTCCACCACCAGAAGGCCCAGGTTCTAGGGCTGGAGACTCAGCTGGACTCAGACGTGCATCTTCTGCTCTCCGGTCCTCAGGCCTTCAGCCTTGGACTGAGCTGCACCACTGGTGTCCCTGATTCCCCAGCCTCATAGAGCAGATGTCAGGATTTCTCAGCCTCCGTAACTGTGTGAGCCACTTCCTGTAAAAAAATATCCTATTATCTATCTGTCTGTCTGTCTGCCTATTCATCCTGTTGGTTCTCTGGAGAACCCTAGTACACTCCTACCCAGAGGCACAAATTAGGAACTACGATGCTACAAGGGCTGGAGAAGATGTGGACCCAGGGATTCTTTGGAAGACAGATGAACAGTCCCCAGTGGGACGTTCACATATTCTGCGACCCAGCAACTCCACTTCCAGGTACATTTCCAAGAAAACGCATGAACAAAAACGTTCGCAGCAGAACTGTTCGAATGCTCATCCAGGAAGACTGGATAAACAGGCTAAGACATACTCACACAGCCGAGGATTGTGCAGCGTCTACACAAATGAACTGCAGTGACACATAACAATTGAGGTGATGTTCAGCCACTTCAGCATGAGTGAGAAAAGTAAGCCCTCAAAGATTATATGCAGCATGACAGCCTCGTCAGGTGAAGACAAGTCAAATTTAATAGATTTATTTTAGGAGCACATATGGAGCAGACAAATGCGTACAGATGACATGAGATCATATTAAAAGGGAAAATAAGAAAAGACGGCACCCAGGATACAGGACAGTGGTTACTGTGGAGACAGGAAAGGAGGGGAACAAGATAGGGTGAGTCACACAGCGGGGTGTGAGGGCCCTGGGTTTCAGGTTGGACAGTGGTTACACAGGTGTTTATTTCATTACCTTTATTTTTTTAACGTATTTTTATTTTTTTTTTAAATTTTGTTGTGGGGGAGGTAATTAAGTTTATTTATTTATGTATTTTTTTAATGGAGGGACTGGGGATTGAACCCAGGACCTCATGCATGCTAGGCATGCACTGAACCACTGAGCTATACCCCCCCCATTTCATTACGTTTAAATGTGATATATAACATAGGTGGGGAGATAGGCAGGTAGGCAGTAGGGCCATGTATGAACCAGTAATAAAAATATATCGTGAGCCAAGAATTATGATTTTGTCAATTCTGCGCACCCAAGGTCCACTAGAATTTTCTTTAAGTGGTAGAGAAGCCAAGGAAGGGGAAACAGCAGAAGCAAAAGGAACGAGTCTGGCGTGCCCTGGGGACAACAGGGAGCTGACTTGCTGATGCAAAGGGTGCCCTCGGAGTCAGCTGCACACGGGTTCCCACGCTTCCTCTGGCCCTCAGGAGAGCAGGTCAGGTGTAGGTGCTCAGAACCAGTGGAGCCACCCTCAGAGCTCTGAGGGCCCAGACCTTGCCCTTGGCTTCCAGAACCAGCGTGTTCAACAGTTACAGCCCCCAGAGGAGAAAGAAGATTGAGTGTGAGCAGGAGAGGCGGGTGGCCGCGGTCCCACCCACCACACGGGGCGTGAAAACCGGGATTTGCCTTTTGTCACAGGAATTTGCCCATCCTGACTGGCACCTCTGGGTTGACATGCCTCTCACCAGGACAGCGCAAGTATTCAGGACGGGAGCAGACCAGCCAGGTCTTAGGCTCCAGCAAGGTTCTACAACGTGAGCCCAGTGGAGGAAGGTGGGGCCTAGGGCTCAGTCACTGGGCGTTGTTCCATCAGAGCCCAGTCCTCCTGGTCCACACCGCTGTCCTCCAGGGTCAGCCCTGCTCTCCCAGCCCAGGCCATGCTCCCTGGGCCTTGAGGTCTTGCTGTTAACTACCCCCAGGGTCTGGCCCAGACCTCCAGGCTCCCCCACCCAGGCCTCTGGCAAGTTCTGCAGCCTGAGGGGCCCTCCTCAGACTACCCTGCCTCCCGGCAAAAGCCCTAGGAGGCCACACCCCACTCCAGCCCCACCTCCTCCCCCCACTGCCCTCGGGGTGGGTCCCAGCTCAGCTGGCGGCCCTTGACCACTGGAGTCCCAGGCTCCACCGGCCTTTCCCTCCACCTTCAGTCTCTCTGGATGGACGCCTCCCCGTCTCTCAGCCTCCACGTGCTCAGGTCTTGACAAGCTGAGAATGAAACCTTCCCTTCACCCTCCTCAGTCATCAACTTCAGGAAACAGGTCTTCATTCTTCTGACGTCTATTTCTCACATATAAAGTGAAATTTCTATTTTGGATTTATTTATCAAGGAGGCATTTCTCATACTCGTATTTCATGCCACATACGCGAGACACTTCCAACACGTCAGAAAGCAGAACACAAAAAGCAGAAAAAAGAAGAAAACAGAACTGCCTGTTCATTCCAGCAGGGGAGCAAAGATAAATTTCCAGCTCTTGAAAAATCGAGTCTGTCATTGGACGTGATAGGTTTGAATAAGTCTTTGTACAACAAGATTCTACAAAATATATGTTAAAAGGGAAACAGCAGAATGGAAGAATTATGTCACCAATGTAACTGCGGAGAGTTTATTAACAAAATTATTAAAATTGATAGAATTGTATGATGCAAGCATCTAGAAGTTCCTCCAAGAAGTGAGCAAAGATGTGTCCAGCTGGCTACTCGGGGCCCCCAGGAGCCGTGGTGTGGCCTGGAGAGAGCCTCAGATTGAAATGAGAGTCCACACATCCAAACTGCCTAATGAGCCCGCATCTGGCCCTTCATATGCAAAATGGATATAATTATACCTACTTTGCAGGATTCACACGAGGACAAATTAGAGGGTCTGTCACTAGGGTGAGCATTCAAGAAATGGGATTATTATCATCAGAGGGTAAAAACGCACACCATTACTGGCAATTAAAGGTACGGAAATTCCGACAATTTAAAGGCAACATGGCATAGCTATTGAAGTAGTTAAAGATACCCAAATTCACAAAACGGCTTGAACAAGAATATTCACAGCAGCTTTGTTCATCATTTCTAAATCCTGGAAAGAGCCCAGGTGTCCGTCAGCAGATGAACAAGTTGTGGTGTACTTGTGCGAAGGAATATTTCCCGGCAATAAAAAGATGACTCACGGAGACACGCAAGAAGGGCGCTGAATCACAAAGCCGTCACGCTGAGTGGAAGAGCTTCACACGGAAGATTTCCTACTGGATGATTTCATTTACGTGACATTCTGAAACGCTAGGAAAAAACCGATCTGTGGTAGAGAAAAATCAAAATAGTGATTGCTTTTGGAGGATGGGGTCAGAGATTGACTAGGGGAGGGCACGAGGGAATTTTCTGGAGTATAGGAACATTCTATATCGTGAGATCAATTTTCCTGTACTTTTGCCAAAACTCAGCAAAGGTACACTCAAGATGTGTGCATTTCATTACATACAAAATGTATCTATTTCAAAAGGGAAAACTATAAACAAATATTGAACTCTAATTAGTGCTGGTGTACGTGACAGGAAGTGAACTGGTGTCTGCAACTGCCTTTGAAATATTCAAAAAGTGAGATGGATTATTGGGAGGCTAGACTGGTGGACACGTGCTGAAGCAAATAAAGTGAAATATTAAGGGTAGAATATAGATGGGGAGTGCTCATTAGAAAATTATTTCAACTTTTTCTGCATGTTCGAAATTTTTCATAATAAAATATTAGGACAAAAAAGAAGAATTATAATTTGTAGGACATTGCCAGAAGCTGAACTCAGGCTGCATGGTAACCATGAAAATATTGTATTGATCTTTTCTGTGGACTGTAGCTCCACATCAGGTAATATATCCCAAAGAAATAACCGTGAAGTGGGGGAAAATATATATATATATAAAAAAGAAGGAAAGGGAGGTGGGAAAGGGAGGGGGGAGGGGAAAGAGAAAGTTGATTTTAGAACTATGCACAATAGTGAGATACTGGGAACACCACAAATGCCTGATAGTAGGGGAACATCAAGAGATATGAATGTCAATTTTTCTGGAGCATAATAAATTATTAAAATGACAGTTATCGGTCAAATGTACTATTTCCACATCTGAACCCTATTTGTGAAAAGTCAGTAAGCAAAGCAGTAGGATCCAAGTGAATATGTTTGCACTGATTAGTTCTGTACAAGGGGATTCATTCCTTTCCAACAAAAGTTTATTAAGCTCTTTCCTGCATCAGGCCCTGGGAACCAGCAGTGAAAAAGCTTCAGTGCCAGCCCCATGAATCCCACTGTCTCGTGAGGCGGACACAGACTTGGAAGTATAACGACAAAGCAGTGAGAACGTTACTGTCATAGAGACGTGACGAGGGCGTTACCAGTATTTGTCAATGACATTTTTGGAAAACACTTGAATGATATGAATTGAATTCAGTTTTCTTTTTCCTTTCTGTGCTGCTCAAGGTCATAGCTTTGCTCCGGTTTTAAGAGGGGAGCCTCTTACTTTCCTTCTGGAGAGAGTTCTGAGCATTCGTGAACGAGAACTTGCTTCTGAATCCCCGCTGCGTGACCAGAGCACTTCCCATGGGTGTCACATGGCAGCTGTGGCCATATTACTTCTGCCTGGAAAAGGGTAGAAAATTCCCAGCGTGTTTCCATCCTCCTTAGAGACACCTGGTTAGCATTCTGACCAGGTAATTGTGCCTTGGTGTTTATCGAGGACACGCAGCTTATCACATCATGTATCTGACTGCTTTCAAACCACCTACCTGATGTGAATTCCTCATATTTTTCATATATTTGCCCTGATCAAACCACATTCACTGCATTTTCCCATTCCATCCCTGCAGTGACAGGTAAAGCAGATTTACTAACTTCATCTCATGTTTGAAAAGACAAAGTTCACGTTAAGTAACAGCAAGAGCCTAAAATCTAGGAATTCTGATTCCAGATTCAGACTGCATCTATTACACAAATATCCGAGTACACAAATGTATCTACAGACGCTCTCCGTTCCTCCCTCTTTTTTTCTTAATTGAAGTGGAAAAATGTTAATAACTGCCGAAGTGGGGTGATAAGATGTCCATTATACAGTTCTCCCTACCTGTGTGTGTATTTGACATTTCCTTAATAAAAACTACAAGCACATGAAGTGATGAAGTTGTCTGCCCTCTGCTCAGGTCCTCTGACGCTGAAAGCATCTCACCTTTCTGGTTCTGACAGACAGCCACCCATGTGAGGAAAGTGTAGATGTGGTGATTGAGACTGAAGCCAGGAAGGCCAGCCCACGCAAGCTGTCCCATTTCCCAGGCTGTGCCCCCGCCCACTGAGGAATGAGAGCAGATGGGTTCATGGGCAGGGGAGAATTCTTCTAGAATGTCAGGGCTGGCGGGGGGTCCTAAAAACCACTGAATTCAACTTACTTGGGAAAGGAATCCACAAATCAAAGGTTGAGTGACTTTCCTAAGTTCACACAGTCAAGCAGCAGTGACACCAGCACTAAAACCCACGTCTGGGGTCCCCTGAGCCAGCTTTCCCCACCTGCACCCCCACCTCCGAGTCGCTGATCTATTTGTGAAATATCCAGGTCTTAAACATCTTTCAGATACTTTATCTATACCCATCAGAGAGGTAGGCCCAGAAAATGGACTGGTGTGCACTGGTTAGGTGGATAAGTATTTGTAAAAGAATTGAATGTAGCTCAGACATGCAATAAAACTTGCAAAAATTCATCAGGGTAAAATTCAGGGCCCCTGGGGAGTCCATGTCTACGGAGAAGCAGAGAAGGGGCATCCATGGGAAAAACACCTCCACCTGAGAAGCAGATTAAGGCTCCTCGTCCTCTGCCTCCTGCCCACAGGTCGGACGAGACTGGGGCAGCGGACAGGTGTGTTTTCACAGCTCACTCGGCACTGTTCTGCCTGCCACACAGTTACCGCTTATTGGCTGCCTGCTCTCCCTGGGTACTGAGTGTTCATCATCTGATGCTCCCAGCAGTCCTACAAAGTCAGGCTCCTCCTCTTCGACAAAGAGAATGAGGCTCGGAGGCTGTGCACCTAGCAAGTGACCATTCCTGGGATGGACCCAAGTCTGTCTGTCATTTCGCAGTCAATCCTCTTTCCACTCTGCCAAGCTGTGTTTGAAGAATCTGAACGATCTGGGCCAAATTAGGATCACTCCTAGAGGAGCCAGAGACGTCTGTCATCCTGAAATAAGAGGTGGGCAGGGAAAGACAGAACGGTGCCTCTTCTCAGCTCCCGGGCAAAGGCTCTGGCAGAAACTCTGCACTTTGCAGACTCAGCGGCGCTTCCAGGATCCTGCACGAACGGGGCCGTGGGCAGTAGGAAGGCGATCCCTGCTGCTCACTCATTAATGCCACGTTCAGTCTCCAAGTCAGACTCTTGTCCGTCTGACGTCGGAGCTCAAATTGCCTCAAACCCATCTCACCTGCATCTTTTTCCAGCCCAGCAAAGAGGAGCCAGGAGAGGAGGGAGGAAGGGGTCGATGAGCTATCTCCCCTCTCCTCCAACAATATCCTTCTGTGTTGAGTGCCTCTCCAGCCCTCCTCTAGCCTGTTTTCTGATTAGCACCCCCTCCCCACCCTTGCCCCAGTCCCCCACACACCATACACACACACACACACACACACACTGTGCTCTTCCCAGATCTGTTTTACAGACAAGAAACCTGAGCCCAAGCAGATGCACAGTTCACTCAGTGTCATCCATGAGAAACCACATTTGGCTCCCAGAAAAGAATCACACAAAAATAGAGGATAAATGAAAACACATGTCCACACAAAAATCTATGCGTGATGTTCAGATAACATTATCCACATTAGCCCCAAAGCAGAAACAATCCAAGTGTCCAATGAATGGATAAACAAAATGCAGTCTCTCCATAACATGGAGAGGAAAATGGGATATTTTTCAGCCTTAAAAAGAAATGAAGGACTGACACGTGCCACAAACATGGATGAACCTGAAAAACGTAATGCCCAGTGACAGAAGCCAGATGCAGAGGCCACATATGGAATGATCCCATTTACATGAAATGTCCAGAACAGGCAAATCCATAGAGACAGAAAGTAGATTAGTGGTTGCCCAGTGAGGGGCTGGGCTGTTACTACAAAAGAGTGTGGGCTTTTTTAGGGGGTGAGGAAAATGTACTGAAATTAACTGTGTAGTGGTTATGCAATTATCTGAATGTAGTAAAAAAAAAAAAACTAGTTAATTATATGCTTTAAATGGTTCAATTGAACAGTATGTGAATTATATCACAATAAAGCCAATTAAAAACAAATGTTAAAGTTTCCCAGACTTCTAAGGAGACTGCACCCCTACCTGTGGCTTGCTTTCAGAAACCTCGAGAAACATGGGAGGTAAAATACACGAAACTGGCTATCTTTAGATGCTCTTGTGGAAGGACCCATAATAAACGCCCCCAGAGGGCCCAGCTCACGGAAGACACTGAACACGGGTGAGCAGAAGTGCCCAGCACAGGTGACAGGGCCTGAGACAGGGGTACCAGAGAGACCTGGGCCCCAGGCTGAGTCTGTCCCCTCCCAGATGCAAAATACCAGCAGGTCCCTTAAGTCAGAGCATCATCTGTAAAATGGAGAAAAAAGGAATAGGGTGGGTATGAATTAAATTAACTCCTGCACGTAGTGTGTGTTCAAAGACGTGGCTGCTGCCATGAGCAAGTATTGTACCATCCAGGCGGTCCAAACCTGGCTGACAAGGTGAAAGCACCCTGTATTCATTTCAGCATCCTAGTTTCTATGGGGAAGATTTTTGAGGGTCCACCCCCAGAGTGAGCAGGGTCTGTCATCCTCTCCTGTGAAACTCAGAGCAGCAGAGTCCCATGGGCAGATCTGCACAAGACCCCAGACGGCACGTTACGATGACACATCACGCCCAACCCATTGTCTGCGTGTCTTTGCCTGAGACCTTTCCCCACATCCTCTCCTGTCTTCATTATCCCGAGTGCACTCGCGCTGTACTAAATGCAAGGTGCTAGGCTGGATTCCACACAGGGTATAAAAGGGAGAAGCTGAGTCTCTGCACTCAAGGAGCTCACAGCAATTCCGCGGGGGTAAGGCAGGGCTGTTATTTCATGTCCATTTTACAGATGAAGAAACCAAGGCCAAGAGAGGCTAGAGGACCTGCCCGAGGTCTCAGAGTGATATCAGGTGCTGGCAAGGCTGAGCATAAAGTGCTGAATGCCAGGCTCAGGTTTCTGCCACCGGTTCTGGGCTCTGTCAGATTCCTGCACAGAGGTTTACACCTGGCACCATTTGCCTCACAAATGACCAAGCACTCAGGACCCTCACTGGAACCCACTACATAATTTGCAGGGAGCAATACAAGGTGAAAATGTAGGACCCTTTGTTCAAAATTCATTAAGGGTTTTAAGATGGCGACAGCAGAGTGTACACGGCGCTCAGGGCTCTTCTAAGCACAGGTCACACCCCCCGAAGCCAGCCAGCCCTGCCCCGTCTCTGTCACACAAATGCCTGGGTACACTCAGCAGACGGATCTCAGAGACTCTGCTCTCTGGCTCCAACAAGAAGGGAAATCTGCTGCGCTGTGAGCTCTCTCTGACCCCAGCCACCTGCCCTGTGGGTGTGTATCTCTTGAACGAGCTGACCCAGCATCCTTCAGCATTTCCAACTTTGCAGATCTGTCATCTTTTGGCTGACACCGCAGCCACTTTCTTTGCCTGAGAAATCCAGTCTCCCTTGCCAAGGTTCAAGGGCAGTAACACACGGATCCATTAACACTCCCCTAACCCCAGGCACAGAGAAGAGGAAATATCTCCTCAAAGCTGAAGTGCTGTTTGGCAGGGGTGTCAGAGCTTTGTTTGTCTAATGGAACTGTTTTCTCTCTCCATTTGCAATGCCTGCAGCTGTCTTGCAGAAAATAAGTTAGTGCACCCCAAACTAGCTCATCTGTCCTTCCAGCCACCATTCAAGTCTTATTTTTTTGAATAACAGGTACATAGGAATGCAAACAAGCCAGAAGCTATTTGAATGTCAAGAATCAGAAAGATAATTTGGTATTAATTGGGCATCAGAGACAGACCAAAGTGAATTAGCTATGAGACTTCATCAGGTCGTAGTCCTCTGTTGCGGGTTGAACTGTGTCCCCTAAAAACGGTATGTTGAAGTCCTAACGCCCGCTACCTCAGACTGTCATTCGGAAATAGAGTTGTCACAGATGCATAAGATGAGGTCGTACTGAAACAGAGTAAACCTTAATCTGATATGACTATATGGGTTTTTATTATGTTTTTTGTAACTTTATTTTTTTATATGTCCCTATAAAAAGAGGAGATGAGACAGACATGCACAGAGGGAAGGCAGAGTTTGGAGAGATGTGTCCGCAAACCACGGAACGGTAAGGGTTGCCAGAAACCGCCGAAGCCAGGAGAACGCCTGGGGCAGATGTTCCCTCACAGCATCAGGAGGAACCAGCCCTGCCAACACATTGCTCTCAGCCTTCCAGCCCCCAGAGCTGGGAGACAAGACACTTCCGATGTTTGCAGCCACCCAGCTTGTGATACTTTGTTTCGGAAGCTGAGCAAAGCGATACTCCCCTTTATCTGAAACATAACTTGGGTCTCTGCCTGGGTGGTCCTGAGGTCCCTTCCACCCCAACTCCCCTGTTATGCCAACCTTGATCTCATCCTCACCATCACCCCAGAAACAGAACCTCTCCCTCACGTCAAACCCCCCTGTTTCTTCATTCAGGGAGATTTCTAGACCCTGGAAATCTGGGACAACTTTCTCTGAAAGTTCTCTTTTTTGACAGTAGCCCTCTTAAATATCTCTTTAGCCATTCCGCAAAATTCCATCCAATGCTGACTCTGTGTCAGGTCCTCTACCAGGAAGTGAACAAGCACACACTGGGCTCTTGGCCTCTGAGAAAGGTTGAACGCAGGTGGGAGGTTGACTCTGAACAGGCAATCTCACCACAGCAGCCACCCACCAGGATGGCCATGATGGTGCTCACATGCTGATAGTCACACCTTGGTGTAACTCCCTCCCTCGTGGAAATAACGCTGGCCCATCGACAGATGATGGATAAACAAAATGTGGTCTATCCACACCATGGACTGTTAGCCATGAAAAGGATGAGATTCTGACACAGGCTCCAGTATGGATGGCCCTTTGACATAGTATGGGAAGTGAAATAAGCCAGACACAAAAGGACAAGCACTGTATGATTCCACTTATATGAAGTACCTGAATAGGCAAAATTCACAGGGACAGAACGTATTAGAGGTCACCAGGGGCTGGCGTAGGGGACTTGGGAGTTATTGCTTAATGGTACAGAGTTTCTGCGTGGAGTTTTGGAAAAGCTATGGAAATAAATGGTGGTGATGGTTGCAAAACACTGTGCATATAATTAATGCCACTGGATTGCACATCTGTAGAGGGTTAAAATGGTGTGGTTTATGTCATATAAATTTTACCCCATTAAAAAAAAATAGGACCAATAGAAAGAGGCAGAAGTGCCACTGTGTGACCTCCAAGCCAAGATCATAAAGCTCAGTGGCTCTGGACCCACTTGCTCTAGGGGACCCCGCTGCCAGCATCCAGGAGAGCCCTGCAGTGAGGACCAGCTCAAGGAAAACTGAGGCGTCCTACCAACTGCCAGAACCAACTCGCCCCCTAAGAAAGGATCCTCCAGGCTCAGTGATGCCTTCAAATTGACAACGTCCCTGAAGGACATCTGACCGTGGCCTTCTGAGAGGCTAGAACCACCCAGCTCAGCCTCTCCTGCTACCTGACCTGCAGGCACCATGAGACCAAACTTGAGGCTGTCCTTCTTTCAAGCCAGGTTTGAGGTCATTTGTTACATAACATTAGATAACTAATACACTCATCACTTCATGCACAAGGACAATGAAAGGAGAGTACGAGGTTACAAAGGGGAGTGCAGAGGAGGAATAATCATTACCTCCAATATTGCTGTGGCTTTCTTTGAAGCCACCCATTGGAGTTTGCAGACTGTCACCGTGTCTATGGCTGGATGCCTCTTGTCCGTTTTGGTGAACTCAGTTATTAACCCTTCAGATACTGCTTCTGCCCCATTTTCCTCCTCTCCTTTTGTGAATCCAATTACAAATATGTTGGACCTTTGCACTATATTCCATCATTCTCTTAATCTCTTTTCTGCATTTTCCATCCTTTCATTCCTCTGTGCTTCCATCTGGGTTATTTTCTTCTTATCTGCCTCCCAAGGATATAAAGTTGTCAGAAGGATAGACTATGAGATTCTAGATTTTTAAAAAATTGAATGCGTGGCACACTGAGCAGAAGGAAGAGTTTAGGAGTTTTGTTGGAGGGTTGGGGGTGAATTCTCATTAGGTACGTAGAAAACAGAGGAAACAAACAATCAAACAAAACTTACTGCCATTACTTCAGGAAAACACTTAACCTTGTACAAGAAGGGAAGTTCAGCTATGTAGAATATTTACCTGATCATAATAACACAGTGATTTACCCAAAAATTAAATATATTGGGAAGATGGGGAGGAGGGAATGCAAGCAGGTGCATAGAGAAACTAAATTCTGATCTTTGTTAGTAGGAAGGCAAATAATTTCTAAAATGAAAAAAAAAAAAAGTCGATAGAAAATACCAAAAAAAAAAAAAAAATCCAAAAACGTTATTTGGAAATAAGGGGGGGAAAGTCCAGTACAGTTAGAAGAGTTTTAAGTGCTTGCCTCTGAGGTGTGGAACTCAGGCAGGACGGGTGAGGTGAGGGGTGGCTATTTTTGTTAGAATTGCTACAGCTTTTAACTTTTAAAACTATGTGCATGAAATCCTCCAATAAAACAAAGTGGGGAAGGGCTTCATTTCACAACTGTTAAATTAGCAAATATTTAAATATAATTACCATGAAATTGTGGTGGAACTAGAAGACTTAAAAAGTCTTGCTCACTATGTAAATTTGTACAAAACTTGTGGTTTCAGTTACCAAACATTTCAAGAATCACTAAAATGTTCATACCTTTTTGACCCAATTTTCTCACTACAGAACAGGGATCAGCAAACTCTGACCATGCGCCAAATCCAGCCTTTCGCCTGTTTTTGTATGGCCCACGAGTAAGAATGGTTTTTACATTCTATAATTGCTGAAAAAAATCAAAAGAAGAACATTTCATGATGCATGAAAACGATCAATTCAGCTTCCATTAAATGAAATTTCATCCTAATGCAAATTGCCCCTTTATTTTGCATGCTGTTGGGGGCTGCTTTCATGGTCCAAGGGCAGAGCTGAGAAGTCGCAAGAGAAACTGAACTGTTTCCGCTCCCAAATTCATGTGTTGAAGTCCTAACCCCCAGTACTTCAGAATGCAGCTGTATTTGCAGAGAGGTTCTTCAAAGATGTGATGAAGAGTCCTGTGGGTGGGTTCTAAACCAAGCTGACTGCTGTTTTTATCAGAGATCAGGGCACAGACACGCGCAAAGGGGTGACCACGTGAGGACACAGGAGGAAGGCGACATCTACAAGCCAAGGAGAGAGGCCTCCAGAGAACCACCCTGCCCACACTTTGATCTCATTCTTCTAGCTTCCAGAACTGTGAGAGAACACACTGCTGCTATTTAAGGCCTCAAGTCTGTGGAATTTTGCTTTGGCAGCACTAGCAAACCAACACAGAGACTGTGCCGCCAGCAAAGCTGAAAATACTATGTGGTGCTTTACAGGAAAAGCCCACCAACTTGGCTCCAGAGCCAGGCGGGGTCACTCGGTGGGGCCCCCCACCTCCCGCTCCTCTGATGACTAGCTGTGCAGCCTTCGAAAATCCCTAGCTTGTCTGTGACCCAGTTTTCTCACCTATAAAATAAAGACGCCGTTAGCACCGACTTCGAGAGGCTGTTGGAGAGATTAGGGAATTCATGAAGGAGCGTTCATCAGAGCGGCCCTGGGTGTGCAGCTGGCACTGTCTCCGTGGAACCCCACGTACAAGGACCAGGGACATTCACGCAGGATCTGACGCAGTGACCCGACACCAGGGCATCCCTACCCACAGCTCGGGCCACAACAGCCATCAGGGGCTGGTCCGCGGATTCCCCACGGCCGATTCTGTTCTGCCATGACCCCATATTCCTAAAAATCGCCGCGTCCTGCACGTAGGGTGATAAAAACCACAGGGCTTATGGGGGAAATGTTGGGGGCTTCATCAGTGATACATTAAAAAAAAGAAGACAGGGACCCCCCAAAAAACGGTAGCACAGTTTTCACCCATGTAAAACGGTTAATACATCAGTGCTACAATAAATATGGCACTTTGCCTAAAAAGTGGGCCTGAGGTTTGCCTGAGGACGTGGGTGTGAGCATGAAAGGCAGGAAAGAGGGAGATGGGGACGGAAGGGGACCGGAGGAAGGTGACGCCAGCTGCGGTGGGCATGGCTCGGAACACACGGCTCGAATTGAGGTGCCGGGAGGTGTCAGAGGTGTGCGTGCATGCGTGTGCGTGAGTGTGCATGAGTGCGTACCCGTGCGTGCATGCATTGCGTGTGTACGCGTGCGTGTGTGTTTGTGCGTGCACGCGCACGTATGCATTCGGCGGCTCGGACCAGCAGGGCGCAGTGTTCTGCCGCCGCCCAGTGCCCCTCAAGACAAAATCATGCGGAAGCACACGTGACATCTGAAATTCGTGTCAGCCTCCCTTCGGTCCCGGCCTGATCTGTCAGTCATGTAGGGACAAATTCACATTTCAAAACGAGCTGTATAGCAGAACGGAATTTTATACATCCCTTGAGGACCCCCAGACACGCTTGGGGAAGGGGAACTTTCCAGGAGGTGGTGTCAGCAGACAGGACTTGGGGCTCCCTCCCTGAAGTGGACGTTAGTGGCCGGTGGCTGACCTCACCTCGGAACCGGGTGGGGCCTCGGCGGGGCCCACGGCGGCAGCCCCAGCCAGCCCCAGCACCAGGTGGCAGCGCTCTCCCCGGCTGTGTACTCAGCTCTCGAGCATCGTGACTCAGAGAGGGCGCTCAGTCTGCTGTTTGCTAAGCCCTTCCACCCACATCACACCTCCGACAGCCTCCCGGGAGCAAAGGGCAGGCGTTCCTAATCCCCTTTTGACCGAGATGGGGGATGCGGCTCAGGGAAATTGACACAGAGCCCACGAATGGAGGGGAGCACTTCCTTATTGCCAGGCACTGGGGAAACGCCCGGATGCCCGGCACAGGCCCAGTGTCCGGGGCAAAGGCTGCTGTGGGCACCCGGCTAGGAGAGGGAAAGGGCGGACGCCCAGGAGATGGGAAAAGCACCTGCCTCAGGTGAGCCCACCTCCACTTCTGACACCAGAAAGGACAAGCCTCCCTCAGCCCTGCACTTTTACACGTTGCACCCAACAAGGTTGAGGAATGTTCAAGCACAGCCAGGACCTGTTGGCTTCTTGGCAGGATTTCAGCATTTAGTTTCAATCACGAGTCAGAAGCACCATAAAGAAGACAGCGAGCAGTTTGTAAGAGGTTTTAGGAACTTGACATTGGTTCTGTGGCTGGCAGTCGCTTATATTATTGAAATATGCTGACTCCCCAACTCCCACCTCAGTCCCCCACCCCTGCCCTCAACTCTCAGGCGGTAAACTGGTTCCGCCGCTGGGAAGGGCAGGGCCTCCGTCTGAACAGAGAGGCTTGTAGTCACGTAAACACTGAACAGACTTGCCAGCTGCTCCCCTTTACTCAGCAGACGCCCTGTCCTGATAACAGGGCCAGCCTAAAGGAAACCAGCCCAAAATTAGTTCCTCCATGTCCGTTTCTCCTTCTGTGCCATGAAGGCTACATGGGATCAGTCGGTCAGCGGACTACCCCCCAGCCTTCGGGGAGTAAGCCCACTCTTATGGAATATGCTTTAGAGACCTGAGCGTTTAACACTCACCTGAGCCAGTGGACATTTACACTTTGCAGTTTGTACCTGCCCCCAAGTGTCACACACGCATGCATACACACACACTCTCTCTCTCTAGCAAAGAACTTGGAAGAAATGCCTGCTCTGTCCCCAAAATGCTTGGATACCTTTATAACCACATTCCAACATCACCTGCTTGGGGTACAAAATGTGGTCACGTGACTTGCTTTTCAGATAAGCTCCTCTCTCTCAAAGACATCACAGGGTCCTCCTCCACGAATAACCCCCACCCCATGGACGCTTTTTCGGAGGTCATCCGGGCTGTTGCTGTGACCACTGCCACAAGGTGTCGCTGTTGAGAAAAGTGGTCCTGCCAGCCTGGCCCGGTCTCCCTAGTTCTCGACAGCGTGAGCTACCAAATGGTGCTTCTGCGGGGTGCTGACCCCTCCTGTTTCTCCCTGGGCTTTCCTGCTCCTCTTGGCCTGGGACCTGGACCCCTAACCCAAAACCCCTTGGTCACGGGGTGCTGATCACTGACCATTGTCCCTTGGGGTTGCCCAGTCTCAGTAGGTGCTATGTCAGAACTGCCCCCCACCTCCCAGTGGGGCCAGGGACTGCAGCAAGACTTCTGTCACCTGCACCCCCAGTTTCCTGTGCAGGGATAAATGATGTTTCAGGAAATCCACTGGTATTCTATATGAAGCTGTGAGGACGTATAAATGACAGCTTGTGTGGCCGAAGGCATGTTTGTGGTCAATCTTTGTAATTGCCGTGAGAATCCTGACCCAGTGGACCTCGTCCAATACCTGTTAGAGATGTGCTGAGAGCTTGTCCACATGCGATCAAAAAACAATATGGGAGGAGAAGGTGGCTCTGGACTCAGCCTGCTTGACCTGCAGAGAAGCTGCCACCTCTCCAGGGCCTCAGCAGTCAGAAGTCAGAGCCACAAACTAGCAGCACCTTTGCACTGGTGCACACGGATATAGGAGCACACATGCGTACCAGTGTGTTCATGTACATACACATCCGTGTACACATGTATGCATGTATGTGTATGTATATATAATACTGGTGTATCTATCAATAAGCATTTATGTGTCTATGTATATATATTTACCAGTATGTATTATGTGTGTGTGTGTATTTGCTGGTGTGTATTTATGTATGTGTTTATTGATACACACACAAAGGGCTCACAGGTGGACCATACATTCTCTAGTTCCCATGCCCTACCCCTCCCTTCTGCCCTACAATCCAGCCCTTCTCAGAACTTTGCAGGTAAAGGTGCCGGACTCTGACTCAGCAGCGCCACCTTCTGTTTGCCTTGGTATTTCTGGCAAAACCTGACTGGCTACTGGCCCTCCAAGGGAGGGAAACCTGAGGGGAGACCCCAGGGGGACAGGATGCTCTGAGGAGAGACCCCAGGATCACAGGGTTCTCAGATGACCCCAGAAGCCCGTTTAACTGTAGAGTCACTCTCCTGCCCTAGGTCTCAGGTTCCCCACCTGTAAAATAAAGACATTAGACTGAATCAGTTCGAAAAGCATGAACATTCCATTGTTCTCTGAAAGCTCAAAAGCCATCTAGCTAAGAGACTGGTCACACAAAAGGAGGCTGATATGTAATTAAACATGTGATCTAAATATATAAATGTATAACTAGATATAGACTATAGATGTAAATGTGTATGTACACACACACATATTTCATTGAAAAGGTCTGGAAGTTATGAGCACACCTGGCACCCAGATATTGACTTTAAATTCTGTTCTCTGCTAGGTAGACTGGGGCTCCCTGGAGAACTGGCTGGTTCCAGGGCGGGGGTGGAGGAGTACAGAACGAGCTCGGGATACCCTATTGCACCAGAAAACAGCACACGCTCAGAGAATGAGGGGACACATCAAAAGGACACAGAAGCCAGCTTCGGGGGCTCCTCATTAGCCAAATCTGAGATACCCTGTGCATCCGGTAAATTACCACAGCAATGGCTTCTAACCCACTGAGTAAATAGCAGAGGGATGAATAAACTGAAAATCCGGTGAGGCGTGGGATAGTCCCATAGTTTCAACCTATCACCCCACGAATCATTTATTAACTGCAAAGGTAACTTCACAGGGCAGAAGCCTGGCAGTCACCACTGCAACCAAATGATACCGTGAATGTCAGCATGATTGGGACTAATTGAAATCATGTGCCACGTAAGGTGCGCTGCTGGGGTATTCCTGCCAAAGATGTTTAGCCTGAATCTAACCACAAGGGAACAGTAGTCACACCCAGTCAGAGGGACAGTCTACAGAACCACTGGCCCTTCGTCGCCCAAGTGTCAAAGTCATGAAAGTCAGGGGAAGACTGAGGAACTGCTCCAGACTGTCGGAGACCAAGGAGACCCACACAGCCAAAGCCAGTGCAGATCGGAACCGGGCCCGTTTACTACAGCGGAATCACAGGGACAGTTGGTGAAACTTGAATGACATTGACTCATCCTGTTCACTTCCCTGTTGGGAGTGACGGCCGTGTTATGACCAAGTAGGAGGAAGTTCTTATTTGCAGGAAATACACTGAAGTATTTGGGGACGATGGAGCATCATGTCAGCTTACCTTCAAACGGTTCCAGAAAAAAATACGTAATTTGTGCTGAAGCTTTTCTGGTTTGAGATTGTTTTGCATTAAAAAAAAATCCCACGTGCACCCACAGAACTACCTCTGAAATTCTCTGAAAATTCCTAAGAAGGGAAAGCAGGGCTTTCTTCTTTCCAATAAGGAAATCTAACCAGGAAATCCCCTCTGACTGCGTGTACCCAGCATAGGAGTCTGGCCCGCAGAATGGGCTTCCCTGGCACCTTTCCCTCAAATCCTGACAGCACAGATGTCAGGGAAACAGGGCGCCCACACAGGCAGCCCGGGCCCGAAAAGCATCGGCACTGGGTAATACCTGCTTTTACCAAGCACTCGCTGTGTGTATGGTACTTGGAGTCAAACTGACAGGGATTGAATCTTGGCTCACATTAACTGTGTGATTGTGGACAAGTCCCTTAACTTCTCTGAGCCTCAGCTTTCTGATGTGTATAACGTTTACCTCACCAGGCTGTGGTGCAGATTAGAGAGAATTATGCAGAATGCTTGGCACAGCGATGGCTTTAGGACATTGGACCTTTGGCAGGCTTCCTGAGAATCCCCTGGGAATCTTTTTATGAAACACAGATTTTCACAGCCCATCCCTCAGATTCTGCTGGAGCTCACCTGCCCAGCTCATTCCACCTGCGTGACCCCTCCCACCTGTGCTTAGGCCAGACCCAACTACATGCAATCTCCCGAATGCACCCCAGTACTTCTTACTACCAGGTCTTTGCACACACCGTTTACCCACACAAAATGCCGCTCCCCTTTGTCTGTTTTTGAAAACGCCTGCTCATCTTTCAAAACCCAGCTGAAATGAATCCTCACTGGTGAAGCCTTTCCTGACCCCCACTTCCCAGTACTCCCGTCTTTGTCTGACCAGCTGTTATTACATCAATAAGAAGTAAAATTACCTTCCTTTTAGTGAATCTCAATTATGTACTTTACCTTTCACATTAGGTGTGTCTGTTCCAAACAACCACACCAGGGACTAATTATTAGCCTTGTTTTCCTGTTTACATGTGAAAAAGCTGAGCCTCAAAGAGCTTAAGCAGCTTGCTCCAGGTCCCACACTGGCCAGAGGCAGAGCCAGAACTGCACCCCCCGGCGACTCCAGCTCTGTCACCGCTGTCTTGGCTCCTGTCTTCCACCGGGTGTGAGCTCTGGGATGTCAGGGGCTGTGTCCCCGGTCCTCATCAACCAGCTTAACTCCTGCTACACAAACAGTAGGGATCCATAAACGTTGGTCCCTATCTCCCAAGTCCACACTCCATCACACCAGGCTTTCTCCAGGACAGGTGAGGCAGAGCCATTAGAGTCAGGCTGGGTGAACCGACCTGTGGAAGGCGATGATGGAGGAACAAGCCGTGAGCCTTCCTCAGGGTGCAGCACTCGTGTCCACCAGCAGATGGCGCCGCTGCACCACTCAGGCGGCAGGTAGGCGCCCTTGGGGGTTTCCATTGGGCGTGTCTGAAGCTGGGATCCGCAGAATTCGCAAAATTCAGGCTTCATGGAAGACAGAGTTAATGCGCAGATGACGGAATAAAAATAGAGCATGAAATTAACACGAAGGCACTTTTCTCTTCCTTGGGGAAAAAATGTCCTCCCTACTTAAGTAGGAGTGGACTTGCTAAAAGCTTTCAAGAGACTCCTCATGGCTGTGCTCTTGTTAGAAAACGGTGCCAAACGCGGAGCCTTTAACAACAAACAGCTGGGCTGCACACCAGTGTGCCCCGTGCAGCAGGCCCTGTGCAGGGCTGAATGAGACCCCAGTGTCTAGCCTGGCGGCAGTGACACCAGGACCCCCTCAGCCTTGGTGACAGTATTGTGTTGTTGACATTATTCAAATACATTTACATTTTCCGAGCCCAGATTTGGTACACACGGCCCAACAAAGCATTCCAGGTGCAAACTGCTTTCTGCGGAGTGTAGCAGAGGGACCACTATGCTGGCATTTGGGGCTAAGGACTTGGGGACCTCTGAGCAGGTCCGGAAAGCCCAGGGCCAAGGGCTGAGACAGGGGTGGGGTGGGCTGCAGGCAACATGGTGCCCTTGAGGGGAGCCCGGGGTCTCTCTCTCACAAAACCTTCTCTTTCAGGAAGGCTCTCCCAGGGCCAGAGCAAAGCCCTCTGCCTCCATCTGGCATTATGCTCCTGAGCCTCCTCCTTCCCTCCCTCTCCTTCCTCGGACTCTCATCTGAGTCCATGGCCTTAAGTACCTATCAAAGATGCCACCAAGACACCATTACTGAACCCAGAGGCATTAAATAAGTAAACAAACACACAACGATGTCGTGGTGGTTCCCCACAGCTACACGCATCATTAAATTGCATAGCACTGGACACACACGCCCTATTAAACTGGTGAAATCTGAGTAGGCTCCGTGGTGTGTACCAGTGTCTGCTTCCTGCCTTTCATACTGTTCTTATGCAAGATATTCCCATTGAGTGAAGCTGGGAATCTCATTGTGCCTTTTTTTTTTTTACAACTTCCTGTGAATCTGTAATTATTTGAAATTTTAAGAGTTAAAAAAAGTGTCCAGCCCACACTTCTGTCCTGTGCATCCAATCACCTTTCCCCAATGCAGATTCCTCCAGCGTCCCCAAACCAGCATGGCCAAGGGACCCCAGCCCCCTCCCCCACCTCACGCCCCCCACCCACCTGCTCCCCTTGGTTCCTAGTCTCTCTGGGAACTCCAGGCCGAAGTCCAGTCTCCCTGCCCCGGGCCTGTCTTCGGCCTGCAGCCCCGGGGAGCCTCTTGAAACACAAAAGCCATCCTATTATTTCGGCTTCCTGGTACAGTACCTGCTAAGGTACTGCGTTAAGGTCTGGTAATACGGCAGACGCGGAGAGTTCATTTCGGTAGTGACGAAACTCTCCCTGACCTCACTCAGCCAGGCTCCCCGAACCCTTCTAAGCCTCGTCCTTGGTGTCTGTCCTTGTGGGGCCTGTATGGCCCAGTTGTAGCAAGAATCCTGTTAAGTCAGCTCAGACAGAGCCCCCACCCTCTATTCACCCTCAGGATCTGATCAAATTCTCCCCCAGGGGAAGTCTGACACCCCCCCTCCTGCCTCCAGCAAGAATCCTACCAGGCCAGTTTAGCCAGAACCCCCTCCACTCCCGATGCTTCCCTTAGGAATTTTCCACCCACTGACCCCCACCCACCTCGCCCCTCAGCTATAAACGCCCACGTGCCCTTGCCGCACTCAGAACTGAGCCCAGTTCTGTCCTGAGGTCTCTCTCCCCCATTGCAGTTGTTCCTGATTAAAATCTGCTTTTGCATGCTTAGCATGCACGAGGTCCTGGGTTCAATCCCCAGTACCTCCATTGACATACATACATACATACATACATACATACATACATACATACATACAAACAAACCTAACCCCCCGCCCCTCCAAAAATTTTAAATCTGCTTTTACTGTGTTAGCTCCTGTCCAGCTCTGGTTCTCTTTGACAGTAGCTGGAGTAAAATCCACTTCTTTCATTGAAACTTTTATATCAGTAAGACTTCAGGAGCAAAGGGCAGGTGGCAAAGGGCTAGTGACAGCCGAGATGTTTGATTTAAGGTGACAGACATGCTGTGCTAGGCCGGATCTAATCAGTCAACCCCAGTGGCAGAACCTGAACCTCCAGTTTCCAGAGCCGGATGGAGCTTCAGAAAGGACTTCAACCCCCTGGCTGCGCCGTCTGCTGGATGTGAGGTCTTGAGCAAGTTGCTGCCTCCCTTGGAGCTTGTTTTCTGTGAAATGGGGACAATAGTGCCTGGAAATCACGAGACACTGTCTGCTTCGTTTAACGCTCAGTGCGTTTTCTGTCCTGTGCTGGTCCCGGTCCTGAACCGCCCCTCCAGGAGGGGCGCTTCCTGCCTCCTCCTTGGCTGGCTGTCCCCAGCAACAGTTTGCCCCCACTTGGCTCTGTTTTCTGCAACCTGGAACTTAACTTGTCCCTTACGTTCCTCAGCGGCCAGGTGATGGGACGGGGGTGTTTGGACTTTGGAGATAGGTAGTTTGAATCCCAGCTGCACCACCCCGGGACCCATATGGCCTCTGAGAAGTCATTTAAGCTCCCCAAGCTTCTATGTCTTCCTCTGTAAAATGGGTCTAACCATACTTGCCCATGAAATTTTGGGTGAGAAAGTGAGGGGAGCCACCTGGATGGGGCAGAGGAAATGTTTTAGTTTAGGGTGTGTATTCCAAAATTCCGGGGTGGGAAACCCGGCTCTGCCACCATGTGACCTTGGGCAGGTTATAAAGCCTCTTGTGCCTTGGCTTTCCCACCTGTAAAATGGGGGAAATTGTAGCACTTACTCTGTTACGTACCAATTATGAACAGAATTCATCTTTGCAAGGCATTTAGCACAGTGCCAAGCATGCAGTGGGTACTTCATGTAAACATTTTGATAATAACACAAGCAATTGTCATGGTCATTTCAGGAAGGGTCTGGTAGGTTTCATTCTCATCCCACACCATGACCACGCCGCTCACGTCTGTGCGACGACCACTCAAACCAGCCTGCACAGGAAGGAAGCTTGGCCTCACAGCCGGGGGCAGGATGGACCCCAGGATGCACCTGGCCCAGGGGCTCAGGCTCCCTTCTCACGGGTCCCCTCCCCTCCCCTCTTTCATGAGTGGTCTTCGCATGTGGGCTGGTAGCAAAAGGGTGACAAGGTGGCAGTTTCAGGCTTCACGTCCACAGACAACTGTAATCAAAGAAAGAAAGAAAGAATCTTTTACCTCTGACCTAGGATTTCAAGCAAGAGACCGGAGGTTCACCTTGACTGGACCTCTGGGGTCTATGCCCAATCCCAAACCAGTGACCATGGCCTGGGGAATGGACCGCTGGAAGGCTTCGGCAACCAGGGCCCACCCTGGAGCTGGGGGCAGGTCAGGCTCTCCTAGGCTCACAGACACCTGAGTTGGGACTGGGAGGGAGCGGGGATCGAACACTGAGTGGACTCCATTCCTCTTCCCAGTCTGTGTCTGCAACCTGACCTTCCTACTGGTCTCCAGAAGCTGGCGTCTCCTTCAGACACACACAAATATTCACGTTCAGCAAGTCTAGAAATGGACCCTTGCCCTCAAAACCCACTCCTCCTCCTGAATTTCCTGTCCCGGTTGATGGCAACAACCATCTAGTTCCCAAACCTTGGAGTCATCCCCCCGCCCCATCTCCCAAGTCTGATCAAGTCTGCCCCCACAACAGCATTCATATCTGGCCCCGTCTCTCTTCCAGTTGCCACCGGCCTGACCCAAATCACTGGCCTGCCTCTGCACTTAGACCCGAAAACTAGTCTATGGACTAAATAGTTGCTACCTGGTTCTCTACGGACAAGGTTTGCCAACCCTGCAATCGTAGCAGTGGTGTGCCAGCTGGTCTCCCCGGGTCTGGTCCGTCCTCCACATCTCTGCAGCACATTCATCTAATCACATCTTTCAGCTACTTAAGATAGTCCAGTGGCTCCTCAAGACCTACATTCCTTAGCTTATCACCCACATCCTTCATGATCTGACCCCAGCCTGCTACACCCTTACACCTCTCGCACGCACACACACACTACCAGTGGTTCCCCAAACACACCCTGCTTTTAAATTTCCTCTTTGCACTTCAGCCACAAGAGGTTGAGTTAATCACGTTCTTCAGTGTCATCGTTGTTGCATGCAAGATGCTTCTTTGTAATTCTCTGTTTATTCTCTTTCATGGCCGTAGACCACTCCCATTTCCCTTCTCCCTAGAGGCAATCATTTAAATAAATATGTGTAATGTGTATCACTGTGTCTTACAAAATATATATGGCTGCTGTTGGGGTGGGTTTTAATGCCTGTAAGTAGACTTATTATGTTCTGTTTCCTTCCATTTTCTTTGCCTTATATTCTTCTCGTCTAATTTAATTGCTGCGTAGTTCCCCATGGTCTGGATAAAAACCGTATTACAGGTCCATTCTCCTAGGTTGCTTTCACATTGCCACCAGCACAAATCAAGCTGCAGGGAACGTCTTTTGTATTTGTCCCTTACTGATCTAGGTAGGAATTTCTTTCTTTTTCTTTTATGCTTTTTTTTTTTGGCAGGGAGTAATTAGGTTTGTTTCTTTTTAGTGGAGGTACTGGGGATTGAAACCAGGACCTTGTGCTTACTAAGCACGTGCTCTACCACCGAGCTAGACCCTCCTCACTAGGTGGGAATTTCTTTGAGGTCTATGCCCAGGAGTAGAGCAACTGGGAATTTCTTTGAGGTCTATGCCCAGGAGTAGAGCAACTGGTTACAGGATAAGCAGAGATCTGATTGGACAGCTGCCCTCCAGGAGGGCGGGCAACATGCAGGGTTCATCCCTTACCTTCCCCAACACTTGGCTGTATGAAGATTTCTACTTCCTTTCAATCAAATCACTTCTCAATGATCTCTCGTTATTGTTTTAATGTGTATTTCCCTGATGACTAATGAATTTGGTCATCTCTTTATCTTCTTGTGGGATTTGGGGCGAATCACTTGTAAATTGCCTGTCCGTGCCCTCTGCTGGTTTCTCTGTCGTGGCTGCAGAGTTGCAGGAGTTCCTCTGTATCTCCTCCTTGGCGCTGCCTCTTTGCACGTGCTGGTCCGCCCCACATCCATGCTGGAGGGCACTTGCTCCCACAGGGGAGGGAGCAACCAGCTGCTTGGGAAGGTCAGAAGGCCCTCAGAGAAGATGGCAGTGGAGCTGAGTCTGGGGGATGAGTATGAAATTGCCCGCCAGGCAGACCAGGTTGGGAGGGACCAGGAGATTGGAACTCCCGCCTGGAGGAAGAGCTTTGCCTCCAGGCTTAGCCCCGGCTTCCGCGAGGGGAGGGGAGGGGATGGTGCAGGGGAGGTGACTAGAACCAGACGGTTCCCCCAGGCTGGAGGCTGGAAAATGAAGGCTTCTGATAGAAAACAGTGGAGGATACAAAATCAAGGAGGATGTTTGCCAGGAGGTCATAGAAGCCAAGAACAGGAGTGCCAGGCATGGAAGAGCAGAAAATGGGGCAGGAACACAGCAGCGGCCCCACGTCGCGTTGCCACCTGAGGCAAGTGCTCCCAGCATGGATGATTTTTAATCAATTTTCTTTTAATTGAAGTGTAGTCGATGTACAATGTTGTGTTAATTTCTGTTGAACAGCAATGCGATTCATTTATACACATGTATACACATACTCCTTTTCATATTCTTTTTCATTATAGACCATTACAAGGTATTGAATATAGCTCTCTGTGCTGTACAGTAGGACCTGGTTGTTTATCTATTCTATATAGTAGTTTGTATCTACAAATCCTGAACTCCCAACCCCGTGGTCTCTTCCTTTGCTAAAATGAGTGGGCTCCACGTCAGTCTCCGATCACTTGGGAAACACATGGAAGGCAGGGGTCCTCTCATTTCTGTTTCCCCGGCACACAGTGGGCCTGGTACACAGAGGTAGTCAGTATTCAGTAATAATACAACTTTCTGAAGCACTGAAACTATGCGCCAGGCATCGTGCTGAGCGCTATACGAGCAGGATTGCGATCTCACAGCCCTGCATGGTCGGTACTTTAATATCTTCCTTTTGTGGGTGAAGAAATTTGAGACTTCAAGAAATCAGGTGAGGGGTCCAAGACCACACAGCTAGTGAGCAGCGCTCAATGAGTAACCCAAAGCATGGACGAATGCTTCCGACGGTGAAGTTTGTGCCAAGCAGAGCTACTGCCCCGAGTAGCCTTCCCTGGCGCAAAGTGAGGCTGGAGGTTGAGTTGGTATTGACGGCATCCATGCACTTGTGCCGCGTGACCCCTAGATCAGACTGGCTCTTACGGCTCTCAATGTGCAAAGACGCTGCCCTCGCTGGGAATGGTTGCTCTTACAGCTGAGGAGCAGCCAGGGCTCAGGGCTGACCAGGGCCCAGCACCAGCTGGGAGAAGAGTCCGGGGGACCCCTTGTCCAGCTTGTTTGCCGCTCCTGCGGCTCTGCTGGCGGCTTGCTGGGAAGTTAGAGGGGTTCCCCGGTCCCTTGTGCTGTGCTGCCTGAGAGACATCAGGCTGAGTCTCTCCTGGGGAAGAGCAGCCTGGACAGGCTCTGCCTGTAAAGAGCAGGCAATGCCACTGAGGCACAGCCTTGGGGACACTTGCCCTTCTCTGGGGCAGCTCCCCAGACACCAGGGCAGGGGGGACCCTGGGGACAGCTCAGCAGCTCTGGGCTCTGCGAGGGTCTGGATGGGGCCAGCCACCTCCCTGGCAGTACAACCCCACTGGTGGGCAACACAAGTCGGGAGAAGGAAGAAGACAAGGAGGAGGATTCAGCTTGGGTTGACTAGTGATCTGGAAGCCTCTCTCTAGGTCCCAAACAAAGCAGATGAAAGTCCCAAGGACCAGTGATCATTTGTTGTTGTTTTGTTCTGTTTTTCAGTGGAGGTACTGGGGATTGCTAAGCATGTGCTCTGTCACTGAGCTGTACCCACCCACCCCAGCGATCATTCTAATTCTGGTTTCCAACTTACAGATTGCGTGATCTAGAGCAACTTAAACTCCCTGTGCCTCGCTTTTCTCATCTGTGTAATGGGAACAACATTGTCTACTTCACGGTGATGGCTGTGGGATTAAACAGGTAACAGGCATTAAGAGTCTGAAACGACGACCGGCAGGTGGGAAGTACACAGTGAACGCAAACTGTGATTATTTGAACACCAGTTTGGGTGGGAAAGGGGCCAAGCCAGTCAAAGGAAGGGAACTGCTTGTCTCTTCAGCAGATAATTATCAGTGCCCAGAGGTCAGGCCAGGTTCAAGGTTGTGCCAATCTTGGCCCGCACTCCTGGAGCTCATACTCCAGCACGGAAATTAGATACAGGGGCTGCGTGGGGCAGGGGCGATGCGAGCTCTAAAGGAGAGGCCCATGGCCCAGAGTGAGGACCTGACTCAGGCTCTGTGAGGAGTGGGTTGAGCTGGGCTCACCTGTCAACTCCCAGACGCCACACCAGACACGTCCATGTTCATCATCTCCCAGAATCATCCCAGCAACCCTCTGGGGGGGGGGGGGCTCTTTGAAACCTACAGCTAAAGAAACAGTGGCTCAGAAAAGTTGAGCTACTTGCCTAAGATCACACAGCCAGCTAGGGACAGAGTTGGGAGGGTCAGTCCTGAGACCGTCTGAATGGAACTCAATCCACACCTTCCCCCTGCTCCTTTCTGTGCTGAGCTTGAGAATGTGGGCCCTGGGAAAGCCACTATCAGCCTCTTTCCCCAGAGGGGCAGACTCCAGTGGGTGCTGAAGCAAACTGCTTTTCTAGGCCCCAGCAGCTGACACTGGGGGTGGCTCTGGCAGCCCAGGGAGGGGCCATGAGGAGGACCAAGTGGTCCAGGTCCAGAGAAGAGCCAGCGATGGGCTCTGTCACCCAGCCTAGCGATGGTGTTCCTCGGGCTGAGAGGAGGGTTGCTGGAGGACCTGGAGAAGGAAGAAAAGTCAGGGCTCATGGTGGACCACCTCTGCCCCAGTGCTGTCTGGAAAAGGATGTTGAAACCCAGAGGGTCAACCGTAGATAAAATCACACTTCATAGCAGGTTTGAGGGCATGATATTTAGAACTGATTATTCCTTTTGTTTGTCCCAAATCAGGAGAGAAAAGTCAACCATAAATGGGTCTTTGGGGTGTGTTTCATTGAATCTCAGGGTGCAGTGACCAGGTGCAGGCACAGTACGAGGCCCCAGAGGACATGTCTGCGGTCCTCTGGCTCCCCAGGGCTGGGGAGGAGACAGAAGGGAAGTCTCTTCTAGAACCACTTCATTGTCCTAAAGGCCTGATTAGAACAGGGAGGGCTCTAACGGCTAATAGCTTAACTGCTTTAACTCACCTCGGTAAACAAGAACACCTTTTGGCCAGGTTTTGCTGACCAGGGTACGCTGTTTTTTCCCAGCATGGTCTGAACCCCAGATTAGTCAGTATGACTCTGCTTCTCCTTTACAGGGGAGGGAAAGGTAGGGACAGTCTCTGTGTGGGACCTCTCACACATGGCCCGGCCCCTACTTCCCCCTTTTCAGCTCAAGCCCCAAGATGCAGTGATTAAAGCAGATCTTTCATGACTCCTGCAGCTGCATTTGTAGACAGTATGTAATTGAATCCTAGAGGGTGGAGTCATATGTCTGCTTATGGAAGGAGCCTCAGAGATGTTGGACACACTCATCCAGGTGCACCTGGGAGGCAGAGCGAGGACTGGTCTGGCCCTCCAAGCCCAGGCTCCCTTCCCCGCCCAAGGTCTTCAGCAAGGCAGCAGGCCCGGTTCTGCAGGGCACGGTAATGCCTCCAGGGACAGCGGCTCCAGCCCCTCCTGTTGGACCTTTTGCAATTTTACGACTCTATCGGCAGTGAAAGTGTGTTCTAATGAATGGGCTTTCGACAGCAATTCATCAATTAGTTAAAAATTGCATCTGATCGATTTTCCCATGAGGTTTGGCTCCAACCACTTCTCGGAAGAAGTGGCCAGAGCCCCAGCTGTGTTCTCTGCACCGCATCAGCCTCCATCTCACTGGCTCTTGTCATGTCTACAGCCAGAGTGAAATCAATCTATTTAAGGCTAAGGAGAAGAGGTGACTTTTACTTCCTTAAATCATGCTTCTTTTGTAGGCCTTTTTTTTTAATCAACAATTCAAATGCTTTAAAATTTAAAAATAAAAGAAGTTTATTTAAATAGCCTCCAATTGTGCAATTCCTCGTTATAAAGTGTAGGGGTGCAGATACACGGAGCTCCGCACATGACAGGTCGGATGCAGAGCAAGAGCAGCAGGACAGAAATTGCCCAGCATGTGGAGGGTCAGCTGGAAGCCAGGGGCTCGTGAAGAGACAGGAGCTTCTCCCAGATGCTCGACCCAGTAAAGTGGTCCCGGGGCACACGGGCACCTGCCGGGAAGTTAACCACATCTGGGCACTGAGTCCTTTCCTCTTCCTGGGCTACCGCTGACCACTGTCTTCTCTTCTGGGCCAGTATCTTGTGACAGGGATTGAGGAAGGCCAACCCAAGAACCATTCTTCCTTTCTTCCTTATTAATTATACCCAGATTCAATTCAAGGAAGCAGTATGTCTTGCTAAAAACTGAATTTCCCAGTCACCCTGCAATGATGTGTGGTCCTGTGACACGGTTCTGTCAAAGGAGATTCAGTGGAAGATGTTGGATGGGGCTTGTAGGCCCCTCCTGCCTTTTAACCTTCCCCTCTGTCTTCCTGGAATAGAGACATGATGGCTGGAGCTCCAGCAGGCATCCTGGGACCACAGGGCAACAAACGCCTGCCAAGGATGGCTGTAAGGAGGGATAGAGGGGGCCTGGGTCTCTGAGGAGCTGCCATATCCATTTTGGGCTGCTCTCCGCTGGACTTCTTTTGCATAAGAGAAACATACATCCCTATCTTCTTTTAGCCACTGTTATTTGTATTATCTGTTCATTGCAGCCAAATTCAGTCTCAAGAAGCTGAGAAGGGAGTAGCCATAGTACATTACGGATGCGTCAGGATAATCATAGCACGTTAAATAGTTGTCAGTGGGACTAAAAAGTAACCCATGCAGTACCCAGTGTGGAACAAAATCTATGTACCTGTCACTTCCTTGAGGGCCACTGAGGCTGGGCTCCTATGCCACCCTCATCGCAGTGAGGATGGAGCAGTGAGGGGGTGACAGCTCCTCCGTCTTGGGGAGAGTTCTCCGTAGCAAGAATGACGAGTTTGCAGAATTGTCACAAAGAAGACCATCTTGAGCCTCAGTGTTGTACCTCCATCCTGGAACATCCTCCATGATGAGCTGTCAACCCACCAGCTGCTGCAGGTGTTTCCACAGTGTCTCCCTCCCTCTCACCTCACTGGTGGGACTGGGACCATCTTTAGGTTGACGGTCCTGCGGGGGCCCTTCCACGGTGTGCTGGAGCTGTCTGCCATGTCTCATAGGAGCCATGTGTACCCATTTCTTCCCCACTTCACATTCAGTGAGGTGGCAGCTGTGTTGGGAGCACTTACACCACAAAAAAACAGAAAACACCTCCTACAAGGGCTTTTACCTGGGAGAGCTGGTTCTGAAACTCTTACCACCACCACCCCCCACCGATACTCCTCTCCCAAGAGGGCCGACATGGCCGTAAGCGGTCTTTGGAAACATGCTTACGTAGTGGTTTGCTACTGGATGTGCCCCAGAATCACTGAGGAGCTAGTTGATGGCATCCTCGGTCCTACCCTGAGTGGGCTCATCACCCTCTGTCCACGTGCAACAGGCAGTGACAAAACCAGGATCAGTCTCTCCATGTTCCAGTCCCACTAATGAAAGCTTTGTGCACACATTAAATGAAGTCAGTCACCTCCTTTCAGGGTACACAGCAAAAAATACTCCTCCTGGACTTCATCCCAGTGGACAGAAGTGTCATGTTTTTGTTTTGAGTGATCTTGGAAAATGTGAACTAGAGTTCACACTTGTTTTGCATACTGGCCCGATCCCAAAACTTGTCACAGCCAGAGTTTGGCGATAGCAAGGATAAATCAGGGTGGATGAGTGGATAGATGGATGGATGGAAGCCCCTGTGTTTTGCAGGAGTGATACAGCATCACTATACCATCCACCTATTAGGATAATGGTACCTTCCTGAGATCTGGAAATAGACAGGCCTCCTTCCAAATAGCAAAGAGGAGAGGTGCCTAGGGAAATTCTAAGCTCAAGCTGTCAAAGCTAGACAAGCTGAACTAGGTACTCCTGAAATGGCAGAGCAGAACGAAGTGCACTTCTGCTTTCTTGTGTTGCCAAGGGCTAGCTGGAAACCAAGGAGCAGAGGAGTGGCTGGGTCAATCCAGGATGGGACATCATCAAATATCCCTCTAGTGCACGCAGAGAAGGAAACGAACCTTCCAGAGATCTGAAAGCAGGGGCAAGAGAGGAAACCGGAGTGGGTGCCCAGAAGTCAAGAGGGAAGGAAGGCAAGCTTTGAAGAGCAGGTGGAGAACGACAGGGATGTCCTGGGGCCCCGCTGTATGGTCCTCTGGGGTGGTCACTGAAAACACCTGTCCTGGCTGGGTGGCCTGGGCCAGAGTTATTTCTAAGTGCTTCCTGTTCTATTTTCTCCTAGTTCCTAGTGGATCCAGGTTTCCTGCTTCCTGTACCAATGCCACAAGTCCTATCCATTCATTTATTCCCACATCCCTTCTGCCGAATCTCCCCAGGATGCTAGGGAAGTGAGAGAGGAGGGGACTGATGCTACATTTTCTGACAACCTTGCCTGATTGTGGTGTCACTTTAGGCCTTATTCCTACCATACCTTCCCTTGCAGCCAATCTCCAAGGCAGGTGGACAGCTGCTCCTCGGTATAACCATGTGGGGACCCACGGTTCCCTGCCTGGTTGTCACCTGTGACCGTGGCCCAGATGGAAAATGGAGCTTTCATTCCAGTGGGCGAAGCTCCCAGGATGTTCCAAGTCCCCCTGCTCTGGGGACCCCTGCGCTTCTCTGTGTAACAGCACCCCCCCCATCTCAGCAGGTAAGACATTTTGCAGCCGGGAGATGTGCCTGGGTTCTGGTTCTAATCTGACGCTAACTGGAGCTGATGTGAAGAGTCTCCTCTCAGGTAGCCGATCATGAATACCATTAGCTCTGCGTGACCCACGCTCACGAGCAACACAGGGCTCAGAGGGTGATCAAAACCGTAAATTCTTAGGAATTGTAGGTATTACTCAAAAATAACTATGAAATCAGCATGTGAGTAAGGTATGCCAGCTTGGAGCCGTTTTAGGATGCTGTTAGCAAATCAGTTTTAATCGGGGAGTTAATACATTCTTATAATACATGTGATTTATTCAGGGCTAGATTATAGAGATTATCTTTAAAATCTGGTATGTCGAGAATTGTTTTTTATGTGCCCAAGTGCTTGTAACCCCACATAAAATTGTGTTGCTACGGTCCATTCATCCAGGAAATAATTAGCCAACAATACGAGATAGTCTGTGACTGAAGGTCGAATGAATGGCGTGGCTCCCAATACGGTATAGGCTGGACGGGGCCAGGAGACTGTACATACAGGGACCCCAACTGAGCACTTACTGTCTGCCACACCCTGCTAAGGGACTGACCCACAATGTCCCATTAACCCTCAAACAACCCCACTGGAGAGGTAGCATAACTCTACCTATTTCACAGTGGGAGAAACTGAGGCCTGGGGAGGTTGAGTGACTTGCCCATAGTGAGATAACTAGTGAACGGGAGTTGGGATATTATTTAAACCCAAGTTTGTGTGACTACAGAACCCAACCTGTTAACTGGGGTACACTGTCTCATGCAGGAGAGGTGGACCGTTAATCCCAGAGGGTCCTCATTTGCTGAAATCTCTGCCTTGTCATTTTTTTTTAATAAACTGAGTAACAGAAAACTTAGTAACTTTGCTGCAAGAAGAAAATAATTTACTTACTTTTAAGTAAAACCTTGTTTTTAATTATAAAAACAAGTCATGCTTGTAAAAATTAAAGTGAACTGTGTTGAATTAAGAATTCCCTTTCAGTTGGGGATTAACAGACACCTGTTACTATTTATAAACTAGATAAACGGCAAGGACCTACTGGATAGCACCGGGAACTATATTCACTTTCTTGTTAATACAATAAAAGAATCTGAAGAGAAAATATATATGTGTGTAGATGTATAACTGAATCACCGTGCTGTACACCTGAAACTAACAGTGTAAATCAACTACATTTCAATTAAAAAATTTTACAAAAAGAATTCCCCTTCAATCCTATACCTCAGAAGAAATCACTGACTCTGATTTTCAGCACTTCAAACATTTAGCTATACAGATACAGACATATCAACATATGCTACAGTTAATAGAGTTTCTAATTAAAATTTGTATTGAGCTATGTGGAGTGGCTGTCCAGGCGACAGAGGATGCACAAGGGCAGCAGCCCTCCCACGGGGAGCTCCAGGCGTCAAGAACATCCCAGCACAGACCACAGGAGGTGTCAACACATAAAGGACCAGAGCCCGACGGCCGAGTACTGTCTAAAGTAGTATTTTATTTCATCGATCACTTGTTCCTTTTCTGCCTTCCCCAAGTACAATGTTCTTTCTGCAAGGGCAGGAACTTACCTGTATCCTTAGCACTGAATTGCCTGACACATGATAAGCACTAAATAAACTGCTGCTGAATGAATGAATTAATTTCTCTTTCTCTTATAATAATATAATTTTCTCTTATAAAATAAATTTCTCTTTATAGGTCCATCTGTCCTACTTATCTGTCACCTGTTGGGATAAGGCCACATCATTTTAACTCCTGTGGCATTTTTTTCCATCTAGGAATCTGGAAAAGCAAGTTTCCCTTCATTCTCCTTTTAAAAACTATTTCTGGGCTATTCTTACGTATTTGCTCCCTCACCTATTAAACTTGGAATCAACTTATAAAGTTTTCTGCAAAATCTCACTGAGACTTTGATTGCAATTAGAATGAATGTATAAATTAATTTGGAGAGAATCAACCTCTTTAGGACATTGAGTCTTTTCATAGAGGAAAATGTATGTCTCTCCATTTATTCAAATCTGTTGTTAAGAGCATATTTGTAATTGCTATGACTTCCTGATGGATTGGCCCTTTCATCCTCATAAAACATCCTTCTCTGTCTCTAGTAACAATTTTTCCCTCAAAGCCTACTTTGTCTGATACTAAGGTAGCCACTCCAGCTTTCCTTGGGTTGCCCTTTGCACAGCACAGTTGGCCCTTGAACAACACGGGGGCTAGGGGTGCGGTCAAAAACCTGGATATGTCTTTGCCGTTGGCCCTTCACACCCATAGCTCCACAGCCGCAGACTCAACCAATTGTGGATCACGTAGTTCTGTGCGCAGTACGTGTTTACTGGAAAACGTCCACGCATAAGTGGACCCATACAGTTCAAACCCACATCGTTCAAGGGTCAACTGTGTACCATTCCATCCTTTTACTTACATTTATTTGTGGTTTTGGATTTACAGTGTGTCTCTTGTGGGCAACATATTGGCAAAACATGCTTATTGTCCATTCTGTTGCTTTCTGCCTTTTGACTGAATGTTCGGTTTATTTACACTTAATGTAAGTGCACTTTCTTATAAGGTAGGGTTTACATCTGCCTTCTTGCTGTTTGTTTTCTGTGTGTCTTATATATCTGGTGTTTCTCTGTTTCTCCATTACTGCTGCTTTTCTGTTGAATAGATATTTTCTAATGTACCATTTTAACTTCCTCATTGTTTCTTTAATTATATTTTTGTTATTTTAGTAGTGGTTGTCCCGAGGAGTACAATTAACATATTAACTTAAAACACTCTAGCTCAGACTAGTACCAATTTGATTTCAATTGTACACAAAGATGCTGCTCTAATGTAGCTTCATTTCTCCCTCTTTTGTGCTATTATTGTCATACAAATTATATCTTTATACATTAAAGTGCATCAAACACAGTCTTATAATTATTTCTTTATGCAATTGTCTTTTAAGTGGGTTTGCAGGAAATAGGTTAAAAATTAAAATGTCTTTTATACTTCCCTACGCAGTTCTGTCTACGGGCGTTTATTCTTTCCTCTTGTGGAATTGACTTCCTGTCTAGTGTCCTTTCATTTAGAAATCCCTCTTGTATTTCTTTTTTTTTTTTAACTATTTTTTAATTTATTTATGTATTTATTTTATAATATCTTTTTTTAATTGAAGTATAGTTGATGTACAATATTATATGTTACAGGTATATAATATAGTGATTCTCAAATTTTTAAGTTTATATTCCATTTGTAGCTATTATGAAGTATTGACTATATTCCCCATGTTGTACAATACATTCTTGTAGCTTATTTTATACCTGACAGTTTGTAGCTCTCAATCCTCCACCTCCATCTTGCCCCGCCCCTTCCGCCTCCCAACTCGTTCCTTCTCTACATCTGTGAGTCTGTTTCTTTTCTGAAATATTCACTAGTTTGTTGTACTTTTTTAGAAGAATCCCTCTTGTATTTCTTGGAGTGGAGGCTTGCTGGGACAAATCCACTCAGTTTTTGTTTATTTGGGAAAAATCTGAATTTCTCCTTTATTTTTGAAGGATAGTTTTTGCTGCATATAGAATTCTTGGTTGGCCATCTTTTCTTATGCAAAGTAGGAGTCAGAAGTAAAGGAAAGAGAAAGGGAGCCGGAAGAATATTTGAAGAAATAAGGGCTGAAAATTCCCCAGATTTGATGAAAAACATCAGTCTGCACATCCAAGCAGCTCAGTGAGCTCCCAGGAGGCAGAGGCATGACCATTTAATCAACATGCTGGAAGGAATTCCAGACTCTCCAGCAGAAGCCTATGAAAAACAGGCTGCTTATCTTCTAAAGAAAATGGAACCACAGTGTAATCAGCGGTGTATCTGTGGTGACCAGGGAAACTTCCTGTAGCTTCCAGGGAAATGTTAAGAAAGCAAACTTTTTAGCCGTAGATTCAGGTATGCAAACTGTGTCTTTCTTTAGTTTATTAAGACTGGACTTTGTTTCTATCTTTAGTCCTCATGCCTCTTAGTAACAGAAAATAATATTTTGCCAATTCAAGGGTTTCTCAGTTGACTCATGAGAAAATTACACAATTTATGTTTCTCTGCTCTCTACTTTCTCCTTAGAGCTGCAGCGAAGCTCGCTGGGGAATTCCTAGCATTAGGGGATGAGGGTAGGCATATGGTCATCAAATACCTCCGAGCTGACATCCATGCAGATGACCACATGCCCAGTTCTGCATTTATGTAAGAACTCCCTGCAGTGCTAAGCGGTTGTCTGCTGGACACAGCTTTCAGTGCTTTGAAAATAGCAGCAAATATAATCCTGGTACCAATGCTATCAGGTGGGTCACAGTTCCATTTTACAGGGGGAGGAGACTGAGGCACAGAGAGGTTATGTGACTTGCCAAAGGTCACAGACCTGAAAGTCATGGATTTGGGATTCCAGCTCATGCATTCTGGCTCCAGTCTGTGCTCTTAACTGCCATGTTCTGCTGTCCCTCCACATGGCCATCAGTCCTGAAGGCCATGCCACATTCTTTCTTCCAAGCCAGAAGGACCCTCCAGGGCTGCTGATTTTGGTGTCCAGACTGAGCCTGTCTCAGTCAGAAGAGGAGAATGGCTGGCTGCTCTCCACGCCCCAGTGGCATGATCAGGACCATAAGGCTGCCCTCAGCGCATCTTCCAGAAGCTCCAAGCAGCCTTTTCTGTGGCTCCAGTCCCCTCTGCTCTTGGGTCACAAACATATCTGGAACTTCCCCCCAACCTGGGGCCCTGCCTGACCAGGGCAGGGTGCATGTCCACATGGTGCCACCTCCTGTACCCTCCTCCCTGGCTGTCCCCTCTGCCAGCTCAGGACCCCTCTCCAGGCTGCTGAGAGGACAGGAGGAAGCACCTCTGCAGAGCCACAAACTATCTGAACCCTCTGCCTGCCTTACACCTGGATCACAGTTTTTCAAACTAGAAAGCAGTGATTCTCAGCCTTAATGCATGTTAGAATCGCCTGGAGAAACTGGTGCCCAGGCCCCAACTCCAAGAATGATTCAACTGGTTTGCAGTGGACCAGGTGTGGGTATATCTAAGTACCCTGGGTGATTCTAATATGGGTCCAGGCCTGAAAATCATGGCTTTGAAATTAAGAATCTAATATTTCATTCTTGGATTCTGTTACAACTTCCCCTTGGACATCTCATATATGGAAGGGGAAGGGAGGGAGGGGAGGCAGGGGTGGGGAGAGGAGGGAAGATGAGAATGAGAAGCAGGGTTCAGATGGTTCATCCGTAATGAAAAGGAGCAGGCAGATTTCTCTCCAGCAGGCGCAGCAGCTGCCCGTGAAATCAGATTTCCACCCTAACAGTGGCATCATGGTGGGACCAGTGGCCAGAGACAGAGGTCAGCCGTGTCCTGGGAGGACCAGCACTGCTTTGCAGTTGAAAGTGTGGTTCTGGCTGTGTTAATGTCTGATCCACTGGTCCTTCCTTCTGGAGATCCTGTAAGTTATCCAATAGCCAACAAATGAAGTCCTGTTCTGGTTGGGTCAGTAGGATTTGGATTCTGTTTGCTTGGAACTAAGAACCTGATGGGTGCCAGGGTCAGAGGAAATGTGGGCAGAACTTTAGTTGATCCATCACAGCACCAACCATCCAGCATATAAAGAGCAGAGTAAACAAGCATTGCACTCGGCTCGCTGTAAGCCATCTTCCAGCCTCAGTGGCGGTTTGTCATGTAAACCAGAGTCACTAGCACCATCAGAACAGGCAGCCAGCGGAATGCCTGTCTCAGAATCTCCAGGAATGCTTGGTAGAAATTCAGATTCCTGGGCCCTGTTCCAGACCAACCACATCACAGTCTTCAGGTTTGGAGGCTGGATTCCTGCCTTTCTAATGAACTCTCCAGGCCATGCTCGTGCGTGGGAAGTTGGAAAACCACTAGACTAAATGGTGAATTCAAACCCGCAGGTGAGCCTAAAGGATTAGTCCTAGGTATAGAGCTCTGATGCTGAAAAGGGACTGAAGACCATCAAGGACAAAGCCTTCATTTCAGAGGAGAGAAAACTGAAGTCTAGAGAGAAGTGACTTGCCCAAGACCAGCCAGTTTGTAGGGGTGGGAACGAAGAACAGAGGACTCTGGGAGATGCAGAGCATTGGACTTGGAGGAGGGACCTCGTGGTCATCTAGGGTTGTCAGTCAGGGCCCCACCAGGAAGACAAACCACTATGATTATTGAAAACAGAGAATTTAATATACAGAATTGGTTCCATAGATGATGGAGGAGCTGAGATAGCAGACAGGGAGGCATCTGGAGATCAGCAACAGCAGGAAGCCACTCAATCCCTAGGTTCGAGAGGAAAGAGAGGAGGTGGAGTTAGCAGAACTGGGGGGGCTGGGGTCATGCAGCAGAAGTCGGGGCCATGGCAGGCCTGCCCAGCTTGGGGAGTGTGAGGACCTGCAGCAGCTGCTGGGGATGCTGCCGAAGCAGAGAGCGCGAGGGAGCAGTACCCCGGCTTCCACCTTCTTACCTCTGCCTGTCTCCCGCCACCACTCCCCACTGGCCACACTCAGAAGTCCAGCTGACACCTGAGCCCACGATCCCAGCCTGCAGGGATCAGACCCCTCTGTGATGGGCATAGAGAGGGAAAGAGCTGGGAAGAGCTCTGAAGGAAGGACCAGAACTAGAGAGACTGGTCATTCTCAGATTTCAGAGGGTGGAATTGAAGCCCAGTTGTATGTAGCAGAAATGGACCAGAATCCAGCTCTCTTGAGTCCCAGTCTTATACACTTGGCATGAATCTTAGTTGAATAGAAAGTTTATCCCTGCTTATGATTTGGGTTCAAGCAGCTATTTGGCCCATGGCCCATGGTCAGCTGCACCTGTGGCATTTTAAGATAAGGGACAGAGGTGCGGGGGGACGAGGGCAAAGCACCGGTGACTGGTGGCCCTCGCTGACGTCTACTCCATCTGAGGGAGCTCGCACCAGCCTCCCAGCCTATTGTATGGCATAGAAAAATGAAAGGGGCTTAAACACCTTTAGCCCTGAGAATGCCACATCCTGCTTGAGATAATGTGTGAATCTCAAGGCTTCATAAAACCAGGATTGGTTGCCACACACTCTTCCTTGGTTTGCTTGTGGAGGGAGGCCTGTACTACTGATATTAGGAAAGCAGAAATCTAGCAAGTGAGGGCTGGAAGGCTGGAGTGAGTTCTTGAAGCCAGTGTCCTCATGTGTAGATAAAGGATCTGAGACTAGAGAGGTGATGAGTCTTGCCCGAAGCCACAGGATGAGTTGGTGGTAATTCCATCCATCGCACCATCTGTGTGGGAGCACCTCGCTCTCGGGTGACTCACTTCAAAGAAGTGGGAGAGTTGAAAATGCTGAGTGCTTCCTCGTGGCCTGTGGGCAGAGGTGTGACCTCTCGCAGCCCCACTGAGCCCAGAGGGCACTCAGGAAGTATGTGCTGATGAACAGTCTGAGCTGAGACCTGGAGTCAGGAGGCCCCATTCTCACCATGGCTCTGCTGCTCGCCAGACTTGGGACTCCGTGACCCTTAAGGTCCCTTCTGGCTCCAGGATTAATGAAATCTGTCAGTCACTTGCTTTTGTGCCTGTGTCGTTTTATCAACAATGTTTGTTTGCAGAACAAGATCCTTTCATCTCAGGATGGTGTATTCGGCTCTGCCCACTTGACCCTTCTGTCAATGTTCATGGTGATAAGGCAGAGCCTTCCAGTCTGGGTCCCCAAACACATCCTTAGCTGGGAAGACAGTGGAAGCACCACATTCTCCAGGCCATTCTGTCAGCTTTGACTTCAAATGTACAAGGACAGGTGACACTTAAAAATAGCTCCCTGTGAGTTGACCAACATTTGAAAAATCTAAAGAGATTGATCTGAGGACCCTCACAATGCTGGGTAAAATATGCTTTTCATATTTAATCTAAGGTTAGTTACCCATGAGCCAGGCAGATAAATAGAAATCTGAATATTCTCTTTACAATAAGACATTTTTCTTAAGCTACTTTTTGTCTAGGAATGCCAAGGTACTTTACATCCCAAGGCCATGATCTAAACATCTGGATAGAAATCAGAGGTTTGGGATTAATTTTACCCCACAGATTGCTTTTCGGCTCCATATCTCCATTATAAAGCTGAGAGTCAGTGCATAGATCATGAAAAAAAGCAATTAGTCAGTGCACAAAATATTTTGAAAATAGAATAACTGCATATGTGTTATTATTAGCATCTTGGTCAATAGTAGTAAAAACGTTAGTCATTCACACAGCCAAGTTCAACTGCACTGTGAAGGCTCTGCCAGAGCAGAAATCCCCACTCAGCAAACAAGCTGGCCCTGAAGTAGTTGTTGAAATTTTGTTTTTAATCTTCCCCTTACTGATGGTGTTACCCACCAGTGGTGGGTATGAAATGGTTCGAAGCAAAAGTGTGAAGACTGCATTTTCCTGATCTCTGATAGTGTTTGGCTCTGTTCTACAGAATAGACGGAACAGGACACACCATGGAAATGGGCTTGTATTGTTTCCAGGGGGACATTCTCTTCCTGCTGCTCTCAGAAGCCAGTTCCTTTCCCATAACTCACCAGGGTCTCCTCAGGCCTAGAAAAGTCGGTGAGACTACTGAGTGAGTGGCTGAGGAAACCTGTAGAGACAGCTGCGGCGATGCAGCCCAGGTGCCCAAGGAGCAGCTGGGGAGGAGGCCAGTAAGGAGCCAGAGGAGCAGGAGAGCAGGAGCAGAGCGAACCCGAGCACAGAAGCGTGACTGAGGAGCTACAGGGACGCCACAAGTGTGAGCCACGGGCAGCAGACCCAAGTCAAAGGAGCTGGCTTGCATTCCTGGGACAGCTCTCGGGCACTCCTCCTGGATCAGAATGGCAGGTGCACACACCCTGGGCAGCCCTTCGCAAATGGGGATCCAGTGAATTAAACCCTAATGCCTTAAGGCATCATTGTATATAAGCACTGGATTATGTCTACATTGACTGTAATACATACATGTGGCATCCGTTGTATGTAGTACATTCAGACACGCAAACAGAGATGCTCATGGAGCAGGTTTACTGGAGAAAACTACCCTGAGGATCAGCACCTTATGAGGAAGTGAAGGAAGCAGGGCTGGGCAGAGGGAAGAGCAGCACTGTGATGTAGGATGTAGTCACAGCCAAGCTTTCAGCCAATCCCACGACCCCACGGGGACCCCTGGTACTGGGATGACCGCCCGGAGCCTTGAGGAAAGAAGACCAAGAGTGTGTACCATTCATTACCAATTCCTTGGCCAATCACTGGAGGTAAGCTGCCCCTGGGGAGGGCATACCCTTGGGTGAGAGAGTTTTCTTTGCCCCGTGGCTAAGGGCAATAACCGAAGGGTCCAGCCGAGAGTGGTCAGCCACCAGCACCACCAGCAGTGGGAGACTGAATGCCTCAGCCCTGAAGGGGCATCTGGTCAACTGGAGCTTCCTGAGATCCACAGAGATTGGTCTGTAGTCTCTGGGTGTTCAAAGCCTCCCCAAGACTTTAGTGAAGTCCAGGGGTGGGGTTATTTGTGTTCTTTTGGCCGTCTTTGCCTCCTGGGATTCTGGGGGTTTTTGAGCCAGACATAAAATTCAGCCTTATTTTTTTCAGAGACACAAAGCCCTCACTTATACAATCATCTGGGGCCCCGTAGACTTTATTGAAGATTTCAGGGAGAGCTTGCAGGGAGCTCCTCCCATCTTAATTCCCTTGTTGCTCTCCCTTCCCAACTTTCTCCCCGCCTTGCAGAAGCGAAGCAATACTCGGGGAGACTTCCACTCCCAGTCAAGATGGAATTGGATTTACCCTTCAACCTGAACAACTTAAAAATAAGACAGGATTATAAAACAATGACACTCCAGACATTGGACATCAGGCAATGAAGGACAGGGGTCCCCGAGAGACAGGAAACAAGTGAGGTGAGCCCCATAATTGCTCCAGCTTACTCAGTAGAGAAATTTTCCTGGCTGTGGCAAGAGGAGGGGAAGCCAGGTAGAGCCCAGCCATCTCTGTGGCTTGAGGACATAGAGGTGGAAGTCCAGGGAAGCCAAGGCAACTAGAGCCACAGGAAGAGTGCCAGGGAGGATAGAGCTGGAGAGAAAGATAGAGAGGCAGACAGACAGAGAACTCTGGAGATCTATAGAGGGTCCCTCCAACCCCGAGTGTTCAGCAAATACTGATCAGCACATGTGTATGGAAGAATACCAAGGTTAAGCAAAAGGATAAGAGGGAACAACACTGGACCTTACCCAGAGCCAGGAAGAGTGCCATCCCAACAGCCAGAGTGGAAAACGTCGTAATTCAGGCATCCTCAGAAGCCTGCCTTAGCACCTGGAAAACTAACCCTAGATTAGATGCAGCTCTGGTCCCACCTAATCAATCTCAAAAGCCAAACCTGAAAGGATTGAACTCTTTCTAAATTTCTTGACCATGTTCCAGAACAAAGCTCAAGAGTATTTGCAAGAATACAAAAACATTCAGTGCCAACAAAGGTACAGTGATAATAGCCAGCTTTCTATTAAAAAGTCAAGCAGAGAAGCATGAAAATATAACCCAAAGTGAGAAGAAAAATTATTCATTTGAAACTAATCCAGAAATGACACACATGATAGAAGTATGGGAGACGAGAACATTTGAAAAGTTATAGAATATGAAAGCGAATATATATGTATGTTCCTACAGGACTGAAGCATTGTGCTGCACACCAGAAATTGACACAACATTGTAAATTGACTATACTTCAATAAAAGTATATATTAAAAGTTACAATGACTCTGTTCTATATGTTCAAGAAGCTATATGAATATTAAATAGAAATGTGGGTGATACTAAAAAAAAAGATTCAGAATTGAAATTCTACAGATGAAGGTCTCAAGTCAGTGACTTCAGCTTTCACCTTAAGGAAAGAGAAAAATATAAGCAAATGAAACCGAATGAAGAAGAAAGGAATCACTGGGAATAGAGCAGAAATCAAGTCAACGAGAGAGAGAGAGAAAGGAGATCGATAAAACCAAAAGCTAGTTCTTTGAGAACATCAGTAAAATTGATAAACTTCTAACCAGACTGACACCGACTTTAAAAAAACAAAAACGCACGATGTAAAAGCTGTGAGTCGAGTTTATTCCGTGTCTTACCGAGGACTGTAGCCCAGGAGACAGCCTCTCGGACAGCTCTGAGAAGCTGTTCTGAAGAAGCAGGTGGGGTGGTCAGTCTATGTGAGATTTTGGGGAAGGGGGTGCGTGCGATCATGCACACATCTCCGTAGAAGGTTGCTGCCAGTCACGAGGAGCAGATGTCTCTGGTGATGATGTTAGTGATTCTCCAGGTATGAGAAGCTGCAAGAAATTGGGTTCATAAAATTGTCTCCTGAAAATACCTTTCTGAAGTCCTGTCCTGCCCGCTTTCCCCAGGGCACCGAGTGCCTCATCCCTAAGCCCCACACCCTGGACTCCTTTCAAGGTGTGCTGGAGCTCAGGGACCACAGTGGCCGATGACCTAGTCCTGTTCAGTGGATGGAAGCTACTCAAGAAATACTTAGTGATCGCTTTTGAGACATCAGTTTAAGCATTATTATCAATAATGAATATCAACTGAACATCCACCGAGTAGATTTTTGCAGGATCACTTTTTCCTAGGACATCTACACAAAACAGCAGGTGCCATATTATGTAAGCTCGACTAGTTCAAATGGTCTAGACGCAGGTTTTCCTACCTCGGCATTATTGACATTATTTGTCACGGGGGCCGGTCCTGCACACTGGAGCATCTTTGGCCTCTCCCTCACTAGATACCAGTAGCACCATCCCAGCATAACACCCAAAAATCTCTCCAGATGCTGCCAACGTGCCCCAGATGTGAACCACTGGTTTAGACCCCACAAGGCAGTCCCATTTATTGATGCTGTTCTAACTCAGTCTTCAAGACTTTTTCCTCTAGCAATTCTATCTTCCTGTAACCAGAAACTGCATTGAAGAATCACGTCACATTAATGACCAAAGCTGCTGTGACTATCTTTCAAAAATGGAAACCAATTAAGCACCTGCCACAGACAAATACGACCGGGAGTCATCGCAGAGCCCTGAAATGAGAGCTGAAGTGGGCAGACTTCAGAGTCTTAAACTTACAGACATTCCTAAGAGACATGTGACTCAGAACCGTGCTGTCTTAGTACACAGTCAAAGCAGGAAGCAATTTTACCGTCAGGCATTTCACCTGATCTGCATTTGAATCTCAGCTCTGCCACCTACTAGCTGTGTGATCTTTCTTCTCTAAGCCTGTATCCTCGCTGTAAAATGGGGGTAAAAATATATGACAGAGACATCTAATTGCTTACTCTATTATCCATTTCACATTTCTCCTTATTAACAGAATCCTGAATTTGGTGGCCATAATGCCACCAGGAAGAAAAGACTACAGTTCCTCACCTTACAAAGACAGAGGAATGGACTTCCCTACTACCACTCCTTTCTTTTTCCAGTTGCTTGAAATGAAGATGTGATACTGGAGTGCTAGCAGCCATCTTGGACCCAAGAGGAAACGTTGAGAATGGAAGCCGTGTTGAGGAAGCAAAAAGAGCCAAAATATAGGGGCCTGGCTCCCTGATGACACCAGAGAGTTTCCGACCTCTAGAATTCCTCTGTGTGAAAAAGAAATAAACTGTCTTAGTTAAACTCATCTTATTTTACATTTTTTGATCATACACAGTTCAACTTAATCTTAGCTTGTGGTAAGTGAGGGTTATGGGACATACACATAAAGCCTCTAATGAGGTACCTGGTGCATTTACGATGGGGCCAGACCAGGGGCTGGTCAGTCCACCACCAGGGTGGGAAAAACTAGAGTCATAAAAAATATCTGACATACCCTTAAGCACCTTTTAACTGAAAATGTGCATTTATCCTCTCATATGTTGAGTGGTTGTACTTGAGCAGCATTCCACATGTAGTAATTCACCCTTACTAAGTCTTTTATCTAAAATAAAGTTGTTGTTTTTAGATGACTCTACACCTTCATATTTTATTGGTTTCATCACCTTTAATTAAACTATGTAATTAAAGTAGCCGGCGCTACTGGTATAAACAGGTTTGGGAACAAGCAGCTGCCTCTTGGTAAGCACGCAGCTCGGCGGTCAGGAGAAGGTCAGATGTGACAGAGCTGTGAGCGCTCTTGGGAGTAGCCTGCTGACCGTGAACTTTCAACCTGCGGTGGCCAGGGTCAGTATGGTTTTTAAAGTGAAAGCGTGTCAACGTGTCAATTAATCCCTCTGGTAAAGGAGTCCTACTTAACCGTGAGGAAAAGAGGAAACTAATATTACTTTATGCCTATTACATACCAAGCACTGTCCATATCTTTTCTTATCTAAAATTCACAGTCTGTAGGTTGTTACCACTTATTACCTCCATTTCACAGAAAGGGAACTGAGGTCAAGGATCTTAATTTAAGTATTTCGCCCCAGCAGCAGGGATTTCAATGCTCATCTATCTGGTTCTAAAACTTCAGCTCTCTTCACAGAAGGAAAGAAAGAAGGTTCCCCCCGCAGAGGTGATTCAGCGTCTGATCAGTGAGAAAAGATTCTGGTGCTTCATCCTATAATTGCTGGCAGCCGCAGTTAACAGAGTGAACCGGAGAATCCAGAAAATCCCGTATTTAGGTATATGATCTTCCAAAAACAACCAATTCAGAGGCCCCCACAACCGGGCAGGTGGCGTCATTCCTCATGGAGAACAGCCCTTTTTGCCCGGCGTGGTCTTCCTGGCTGGTCAGATTGACCAGTGCCTGGGCCTCACCGGTTGTAAAATATCTTGAATAGCACAGCTGGCCACCCCGAACACCAAGCCCCAACAAGCAGCACCTCCCAGGTGGGCTCCAGAGAGATTGATAAAACTCAAAGAAGCTGAGTCCAAGGCTGAACTCAATTGCCCTTGGCAAGTATTTTTCAAAGACCCACAAGCATGAGCACCCAGGCCACTGGCTCCAATCGCCCAGCACAGAATCAGCCTCTTGATCGCTGCCCTGGGGTTGTCCAGTGAGGCAGTGCCGGCCGTCCTGGCTTCACAGTCAGGGACACAGACAGGTAAGCAGGAAGCAATCAGGCAGAGGTGAGCCCACGGGGCCGAAGGAGCACCAAATAAGGACACCGTCCCACCGTCTGGGTGGAAGAGTGGAGGTGCCTGGCTGAGCCTAGAGGGGGGACGAGAGGAGGTCAGGTGGAGACAGAGGGTGAAAAGAATGGGGTTCTAAGCAGAGAGCGCAGCCAGACCCTGGTGCAGGGGAACTGGGTGCGAGAACAGTGTCTGGGGACGTGGACAGAGTGCAGTGCAGAGGGTGAGGGAGGGCGGGAGAAAGGGGGCTTCAGGCTGCAGGCCTGCGGGAGGCCCTCAGGAGGGCCCTGCAGGGTGACCGCTCTCCTCCCCTCTGCAGGTTCATCCTCAGATTTCAGCTCAGAAGTCCCTTCTTCAAGGTCTTTCCTCCCCCCGGCTCCCCTGCTCCCTGGGGACAGAAACTGGGGCTGTTTGTTCACTTCGCTGCTGCCTGGGGCGAGCACAGGGCCTGGAACGTACCAGGCTTAGAGTGTGTGTTGAGTGAGTGAGCAAGTGAGGGTGGGGGGTCGGAGGGTGGAGGGCATCGTGAGCCATGTGGACCTGTGTGTCCTCAGGCAGAGGGAGACCACTGAGGGGTTTTGAGAAGGAGAATGAGAGACTCAAATGAACTTAGGGAGCTGGCTCATAACTGCATTGAGGACTAAATGGAACAGGGTGAGAGTGGGAACGAGGGGACCCAGGCGAGCTGTGGGGGCTTGTGGACAATTTGAATCACAAGGTGACACGGCCGAGCTCTTAGCCTGACCCAGACTCCGGGCTGGAGCTTTACCTGTATGACATCCTCTAACCCTCAGAGCAACCCCGGGAGGTGGGGGATCGTTACTGCCCCCTGGAAAAACAGCCGATGAAACAGGCACAGAGGCGCTCAGTAACTTGCCGGATCACTCAATAAGGAGCAGTAAGCGCCTGAATCAGAAACAGCCACGCTCTACCTGCCCACGTGTGCCTGAGCGTGGACAAGTGGGCACAGGTGTGCAGGGAGCTGAGCAGGCATCTGTCCACAGACAGGTCGGGCCTGGGTGCCGGGGTCGGGGGCTGGGGACAGGTAAAAGCGCTAGGCGCTGGATGTTTGAATCTCAGGCTGGGGGGCTGGTGGGACATCACTCCCAGTCCACCTCCTCTCACCCTACTTTCCTCTGGTGTCTCCGCCTCACATTGATGACTTGGGGTTGTGCTCAAAATGTTGGAGAGTTGCCCCTAAGAAGAGAAATGGTGCTAGCCTGACGTTCGAGCTCCTTATGAAACACAGCCATGGAATCTAGAAACACACTCTGGGCCCTACAAGCAGAACCAGCAGAAAGCGTCTCAGCTCCACTTCCCCAGCACGGAGCTGTCTACATCTGCATGTAAATGATCCCCGAACGCTCCCAAATAATGTTTACATTTGGAATCCAGCTGTCAAGAGAGAACAGCTGCTGTCAGGTGCTTAAGGGCACCTCTAAGACATGTTTTCAGATCTCAAAAAAACCAAGTGAGCCACACTGTTTAAACCGTTTCCCCGTGGAAGTTCCAGACTGAGGCTTCTTTGTTCCTACCGAATGACTCATGAATGCCCTTTAAAAGAGAACGAAACAGACGTGTTTTGGTGGGGAAAACACAAAGAATGCAGTGCATTTTTCCAAACAGCCGTCAGACCATCTAATTTGGGCCAATAAGGGTAACCCTGCTGAAAGTCTCAGGCTGACCTTCCCTGTGAGGGCCTGGGCTTGGGCCCACAGATGGGGGACGGACTGGCCAAGGCGGGAAGGGGAAGGCCAGCTTTCCCAGGGTTATTCGTGTTCCTGGGGTCCCATTTGAAAAGAAGCTTCCCGTTTTTCTAGAATGTTGTTTTTCTGGGTGCAAATCATTATCAGTAGCAAGGTGAGGTTATAATCCTAAGAAGCTAAGAATGCACTTATATAGCACTTCCTGTGTGCTAAACATGGTCTACGTGCTATAGCTCCTTTGATTCTCTTAGCCTTCCGGATGAAGAACAGAGACGGTAAGTCACTTGCCCAAGGTCACACAGCTAGTCAGTGGCACAGCTAGGGTATAAGCAGGTGGTCTGGCTCCAGCATCTGGGCTCAGTGCGGTGGAAAAAGCAGTTCCCATGAAGTTAGGAAAACTGGGTTTGAATCCGGGCTCTACCATTTACAATCTGTGTGCCCTTGGGTAAGTCGCATCACCTCTCTGGCCTTGGTTTCCTCTCTATGATTTGAGGTGAAGGCCAGCACGCATTGTGAGAGGATCAGCCTTGGAGTGGACCCTCAATTAACGTAAGTGAGGTCTGAGTCCGGAGTGGGCACAGCACTGCTTCCAGAGGCCTCGCCTGACTTTCCAGGCCTCAGGAAGCCCTTCTGGCCCCTCTGTGTGGGGTGGAGTAGCAGAAAAAACCAGGTGAGGGTCCAGGAGGCCTTTAAAACATGATAGTTTATTGTTGCGTTGTGGTCTGGATCGATATTGATAATGCCCCCCACACACACACAGACACACACATGGGCTCCTGACACGCTCACAACGTGTACATATACACGGGCTCCTAGTACACCCCCCACCCCACCCCACACACGCTGTCCCTCACACACTCACACAACAGGTACCAACCTTGGAATCCACCAACCTTGAACCGCAGTGCCCCTCCACACACAGAGAGGCCCCTGGGGCATTTGCAGTAAACGGCAGTCTTTGGGTGCTCAGACTGCCTTGGCTTTGTAACCCCAGGGTTGAGCTTTGGGACCTGGAAAAGCATACATTTCCAGCAAATAGAGCTGGTTTGCATCAACCCTGGATCACTTCCCTTTGCTGTCTCCAAATTGGGGAAACCCCAGGTCGTTGATAAAGGCACAGCCAACCGCCCCCGACCTGTCCCTGACTTCAGGCCTATATGCGTGTGAGTTTTCCAGGGCCATCAGCAGCCCTGGCATTCCTCTTGACAGGAAGGAAATAATTTTCACCTCTTACCTGAAATTGTGCAGAAGCTCCTGGCTAATCCCACATGCTGTGTGGCCTCAAGGAGCCCTTCCCTCCCCCCACCACCCCAGGGAGAGGGTTCCTGGCCTTCAGTCCTGGACACCCACCAGGGGCTAAGTCATAGCAGCTGCTTTAAGTGGACCTGCCCTGGTCAGGCAAAGGTCTCCAGACTGCATGAAAGCCGGACCCCAGGATTTGCTTTAAGCACCTACCAGTCACCCCCGACCCCTTCCCAACATCTCTGCTTCTTCAGCCTCCAGGCCTTGCCTCAGGCGCCCTGAGGGGAAGCAGCCCCCTGCGAGCCTACCGGCTCCATTGATCGCATTCTGATACGTAGATTTTCTTGTATAAACCAATGGATTTTCTCTTTTTTATGTTGCAGTTCTTTCGAGTTGGATTTTTCATCTCTCAAACATAAAAGGCCCTAATGCAGAAATATTTTATAAAGTGTGGAGAATGCCTGGCTAAGCAGTTTGAACCCTGACTTGTTGGGGGTGGGAGCCTCTGAAGATTTTTTTGACTAGATGAGAGGCATCCTTCTGTTTCTACAAGACCCACGTGGGCACCACCGTGGACCCGGTGCTGGAGCGACTGTTAAACACACCAGCAGCCCCACCCTGAGGAACACGCCGTCAGTGTCACCCAGTAAATAATGCGTGTCAGACACTGTGGTAAGTGCTTGTTGACCTAAAGCACGTGGTTCACAATGGGGTCAAAATGCTGCTGTTGGAAGGACGATTGGTTTGTCCAGTGGGCAGGTGTCTGGACGGACCAGACTCAGTGGGGGTGCCATCAGGAGCTGCTTCAAGTGCTTGGCTGTGAGGCAGGGGGTCCTGAGGATGGGAAAGCAGGGCCAGCCTTGAAACCAACCCAGCGGGAAGGAAGATTGAGGACGAGCTAAGTGACTGGATGTGGGAACAGAGAAAAGAAGATGGGCTTTGGGAGAGCTGAACTGGTCGCGGTGACCAGCAGGGTGTTGGGAGGAGGAGTTGCTCTGAGGGGCTGGTGAGGAAGATGTGAGTTTAGTTAGACGTGCGGAGTTTGAACATTTGCTCAAGAGCAGTGAGAAATGTCACCGTGAGTCCTCAAGCTGTCGGCTGAGGAGTGGCGGTGTTTGGGGCAGCACCTCAGAACCAGAAGACCTGGATTTGAGCCCCAGCTCTGCTCTTCCTTTGCTCCGTGGCACTGAGCGCATCACTTAACCTTTCTGAATCTCCGAGGGAATAGCAGTACCCTCCTTACTTCGCCTACAGCGTGGGGCGATCGGGTGACGCGTGATGGCAGCTGTGCCACACCATGTGCAGGCTGGTTATCAGTGCTATGATAAGAGTTGATAAACTGTGAAGGAGCATAAAAAACTGCATATGAATGTGACTATTAGCTCTTTGGATTAGAGCGTCAGGATCATCCAATATTCCCTAGATAATTGTAAGGACAGAGACAGTTGGGATTTGGGGCCCACACGGTGGAAATAATGACTTCGGGTCTCAGTTTGACCCCCGCGCTGGGGTGAAAGCATGAATACACATCTCCCCTCACCCGCTGAACTGCCCTCCAAGGCAGAGCCTGTCACTAATGAAAGAGACAGGCATGGACTCAGGCGTTTCAAAACCATGTCTGTCATAACGAACAGAAGTCAATTATCTAGCGCCAGAAATCGCTTTCCCTGAAAGATGGATGGGAGCTATTAGCAGGTCCTTGGCAGGCTCTGATGCTGCCTCCGGGCCATGCGGTCCTACACAGCGGCCTGACCCTCCACGGGGGCCTGAGGCCGGGACCAGCCCGCCCCTCGGCATGGAGCTTCCCAAGGTCACGTGGGCCCAGAGTAGCCCAACAGCCACCTCTGTGCCCCGCACCAGGTTTCCTCCTCTAGTCTGCGACTGGCTAAGCCATTTGGGCTCAGCACAGAGCAGTTAAAATCAGAACTTTCCCAGCAGGGGAAGCAAAAGAGGGCCTGATGTCTGTCCCCGACAGCAGCTAAGAGCATCTTCTCTGCTGGTCCCTTCCCTACCCCAGCTCCAGAGGCCGATGCCCATCCTGGCAGGGGCTGAGGTGGGTGGCTCAGTGGGATGGACTCAGAAGTGCCTTCCTTGAGGGTGCGCACCCCGGGCACATTACAGACCGTTCCGCCTGTGGATAAATGGAAGAGAGCTGGCTGCTCTCTCTTCTGATTGATGAGGGTTTGTTTTTTTTTTTTCCTTTTGTGGTAGGGAAGGTGTGGTTTGGAGCTGGTTTAGTTTTAATGGTATACCACCTATTCCTAGAAATTTAGGAATTGGCTCTGGTCAGTGTGGCAGGTGGGAGGTTGGCTGTAGCCCCGGATGGCTGGAGTCTGACTGAGACTCTTCCTGGAGGCACCTGTTGCCCTGGGAGAGCAAAAGCATCAGATCTGGGCAAACCCAAGCTCGTCATCCCTGCTGTGGCCCCTGCTAGTTGGGAGACACTGGGAACAACTTTAATTTCACTGAGCCAGCTTCCTCATCTCTCGAACAGGAACAAAAATCCTGCCTCACAGATTGTAGAATCACTTAAAAAAAAATAAAAAAGAATACACATTCACCATCCTAAGGAGTACAAGGTTATTACTTTTTATAAGAACTATCAATCGTAAGAGGTTCTTTACGACGCAGGGATAATCATCAGGATCTGTATGACTCACATGTGGAGTCCGACGCCATAGATGGCTATGAAATCAAGTGACCCCGTGTGAGAAGTAGTTTTGAAAGCATAATAAATGTGAATCTCAGGGAACTAACCTCATGGATATAAATTCACTGGACACTAACACAGCACTCATAACAATATCGCCTCCACATTAGAAACATTACTGTAATTGGTTTCGTGTAAAACAGAGACCTAAAGGCGAGCGATCGTTTCCCACAAGAACCCTGGAATACACGCTGGATGGGCTTGTTAATTGAACGTATCTTGGAAGAGGCAGAACAGCTTGACCACCAAGCACTGTGCCACCAGCTCTAGTACTCAAAGCACAGTTTATTTTGCATGCTCCCCCTGCCCGGTGCAAGTATGGAGTCCCTGCTACGAGTCCTGCTGTGATAACTGACATGCTGCAGAACTCCAAAGAGTTACAAAAAGCCAGCCATCTGCCTTTCTGTTGGCTGCCAAAGAACGCGCTTCACTTTTTATTGCCTACGAAGACAAAATCAAACATCACTTTGACTCCTGGATATGGCTCTGCTAATTGGATGCCCTCCTCCCTTGAGCTTGTATGGTGTGTCGTCACTTGTCTGCATCTTAAATTGCTGGCCATGGGAGCAGCGGCCATGACTTTTTGTATGCATCCTGGTGGGCCTGTGCCTGAGAGATCCTCACATATTTAAATCTTGGTGCTCTTCCGTTCATTTTTACCAGGTCCTGATGTTTTCATCCTTCTGAGAGTTAAAACTCCAGAGCAGCTTTTAAAACAACCATTGCAGGACTGTAGAGAGAGGGGGTCATCCTCTTTTTACACATCCAATCCTACCAAGTCCATTTCCAATGCCACCTCCTCCAGGAAGCCAGCTCATATCTTGGCAGCCAGAAATGATCTCTCCTGCCTCTTACCTCCCAGAATCATTGTGGGCACCCCTTTGGAAACCACTTGTCATATTCTCTTGCAGATCATGGATATTTCTATGTTTTGTCGCCCCTGGAAGAGTGTCAGTCTGCAGAGGGAGAGGGCCCAGGCTGGAATCCCTGTTCCATTGTGTCCTAAACGTGTGGCTCCAAGCAGACGATGTAAACTTTCCCACTGAGTGTATAAGCTGGGCAAGGGGGATGACAACACCTGTGAGGACGTAACACGTGCAAAGTCAATGGCAAGTTGCTAGGCCCCCAGATGATGCCCCATAGATACATGGAGTAAATGAATAAAGGATCGAATGAGTGAATACCTCTCAGTTTTCACCAATGAGATTTCACTTGTAACCTCAGCAAAGGGGTTTCCTGCCTGCAAGAGCCCAAAGCCCCAGGCCCGTTCGTGGGCAGATGATGCAAAGCAAACTGATGTTCAGACTCTTCCCAGAAAAGCAAGTCTATTCCTTCGATCAGTCAAGTCTAAATAAAAACTGCTAGAAGCGACTTACGAATAATAAATAATCAACCAAACCAAGTTCCTAGCATCTTCGCTAGAGACCTACTCCTAGTTTATCAAGCCCACACAGCCATTGTGCGGTTGGAAAAGGTGCCCCTTCTGAAGTTACTACTGCTACCTGCCCCCACCCCTCGAAAGGCCAAATAAATATGCAGCTTGGTGGTGACGGACAGGAAGGGGGCCCCGGGTGACACACTGCACAGCCTGCCCTGGGCCCCTTCACTGAAGCCAATTTTAAATTTGATTTCCTGACCAGGCCTTTGCCCAAATGTCGGTACAAAGTCAAGTGTTTCTACATCGCAGAAGAGTGGAGGGGGCTGGAGTCTTCCTTTCCTTCAGGAGCCGATTTGCTGAAATGTCCTGCGTGGGGAAGAAAAGCAGTCAGGGCCGAGCGAACCCTGTGAGGTTTCTGGGTCCAGGGTGAGTGGGACCCTCCCGTGGAGAGAGAAGGTCGTGATACGGAGGTATGGGTCTCAACTTTCCTGTCTTGTTTTGCCCCTGGTGTAAACCCATCCATTCAAAGGACGTTCGAAGGGCACGTTTAAGGCAACTACTAAGGTACAAAGCAGAAAGGCACACAGACCGGATTCCCGTTAAAAATGCACAGCCTCATCGTGGGGACTGACCTGTGATGTGAAAGATGCTGTAACAGAACGACGGACACGTGTCATGGGAGCAAAGACGGAGAGACGTCCAACTCGCCCCGGGCAGAGCGGGAAGTGGGGTCTGGGGACTTTAAGGGCTTTGAGCTGAATTTTGAAAGCTGGAAGGAGCTCACTAAATAGACAAGCTCAAAAGAGGTGACAAGCTCAAGGAGTGAGAAGGCTTGTGCCAAGGCCCAGCTGGGCAGAAACGCACAGTGCTTTGGGGAGCTGTCAGTGGTTCAACCCATTCCCAAATTCAGTCAGAGAGAGCTCTCAAAACTAAAGTCTGTTTAAAACGGTTCTGTGGCTCTCCGTTACCGCTAGGCAAAGTCACAAAGTCCTTAACGTGGAATCTTCTGAGCTCTTCCGGGACGAGGCTCCTGCTGGCCTCTCCAGCTTCCCCTCGCTTCCCTCACAGGACACACTTTCCTTCAGTTGCTTGAAAACGCTCAGCCCTCTCACCTTTGACTCTTTTCACATGCCGTCCTCACCACCAACTTCCAACTCGCATTCATCATTCCTCACTCGGTCCTTTGGTCCAGGGGGCTGCCCTGCACCCTAGGCTCAGTGATGTCCCTCTGTCTGAGCCCTAGTTTAGCACCTGCTGAGCTTGATTGTACTTTCAATTTCAAGGTCTGTCCTCCACCTTCAATTGTCAGCCCCAGGGGACCAGGGACTGTGGGTACCACCACTGGATTATCAGATCCAAGCACAGAATCTGACACACAACAGGAACTCGAATGAATGAATGAATCAAGTGTGATTGCATCTCTGAATATATGTGAGGTTTGATGAGAGATTCGGCTGAACAGTTACACAGTCTAGACAGTGCTTATGCAGCACACGAAGGAATTTGGATTTTATTCTCAGATGATGGAAGCCATGATTGGATTTGCATTTTCAAAAGGTTCTTTTCGGAAAGATAATTCTGGCCCCAAGGAAACAGGATGGATTGGAGAGATGTCTGGGCTGGAGCTGGGAGGACTTGTTATGAAGCTTCACTCTTCACACATAAGAGGGCTGAGGACCTGCATGGATGAGGGATGAAGTGGGAGTTAGGGTAAGGGGACAGCTCTGTGGGTGTTAAACAGGCAGGATCATGAGGATCTGGTGACTGCCTGGGTGTGTGGGAGGAGGAAGGAGGAGGATTTTGGATGCTCCCACCGTTTGTTTGGACAGCTAGAAGAAGGAAAGCAAATTAAATTAATAGAACCATGAATTGAATTATCTTTTTACTTTGCGTCATCATTCACCAGGGCCTCAACCAAAGAAAGCCATCTTTTCCACTGCTTCAGGCTCACTTTCTGAGCAAGGAAGTGAGAGTACATGTCTTTTGCTCTGTGAGGGATTCACACTCCAGAAGCGTGAGGACCACTTGTTCAGTCTGCAAGCCAAGTGGGCTCTGAGGCCCCTCTCAGTCCATGCGAGTCAATCCGATCCAGTTACAGCGTCCCTGCCTTTCTGTATTTCAAGGGCTGTGAGAGGTGCTCTTTGCTTCTAGGAGCTCTGGGCTGTATCGCTGTGTCATTTTGTGGAGTAGGGCACAAAGGAGGAATTGATCAGTTGCCTCTCCTCCCATCAAATCCCGTGGTCATTCCTCTGCTGTGTCCTGTCCCCAGTGTGATGAAGACCACTGACCCGACGTGCCCAACCCTGGGTTCCCTGCAGGGGCCTTCTTGCCACATGCTGGCACTGCCCAGTGGAGGGTCAGGACAGGGCCCTGGTGGAGCCTGGAAGCCCAGGCCCGGAGCCACTGTGCTCAGAGCCTGATGGAAAATCTGAACAGGGCCTGAGCAAACAGCACAGCCCACTTGTTGGCATCTGTAAGTCAGACTCACCAAAAATGTGCTGCGGAGTCGATGAGTGAGGTCAGACTTGGCTGCAAACCTCAGAGGGGAGAGTCCAGGGAAGGAAGGGACATTGGAGCACATGGAGTCAGGGTGTAGCCCTGGTTTAAAAACAACAGAAAAAGGAACCCTCGGAGATAAGTTCCCCGACTCCCCATCCAGAGGCCCCGGTCATCGCTCATCTGATATGTGACCCCGGGGCCTCGCTGAGCAGTTCACTCCATGCTGCCCCCAGTCAAGTGAAAAGGCCTTAGAAAACAGCTCACAACCCGTTTCCAGGGTCACACATGCTGCCTTGCAGACCTTGGGAATTCCACAGAACTAAGAAAAATGAAGTCTCTGTTTAAAGCCAAGGCTAGGTCTCTTATGCGACTGATGAAGGGTTATTACTTCTGCTTAGAGGCAGGAAATGTCCGCAGCTCCAAATCCTACAGGCAGACCAACCCCGGCCTGAGTGACCGTTCAGCAGCACTTTGACTGAGGACCGTGCGTTTGCAGATCCTTTGGGAACATTTTTGCTCTCAGATCATAATTCTGTGAGGGGTTCTCCCGAGAGCTGAGAGAGTTAATGCTCTCTGAAGGCAGAGGTCTTGTTCACTGGAAAACTCCCTCATCTCTAGGATTTGCCCCAACACATACATGTGCTTGTAGGGCAGAACCAAAGTCTTGGTTAAAGCTAAAAAGCGTGATAAAGCTTCTCAAATTTGCTTTATCTAAAATCTCCTGGGGCACATATTAAAAATCCAGATTTCCCGGCCCCTTCCCTGAAGACTGATTCAGCTTGTCTAGAGTAGAGCCTTCTAGAATCTGGATTTTTAAGAGGGGTCCCTGGAAATTCTTATGCTTAGGCAAGTAACTGCAATGCTTTTGAGTCACAGGACACTGTGGGGCCCATGGCATTCCTACCACACCTCCGACAGGTTAGCAGTGACTGCAGTGGGGAGGAGGCCATGCTGGCCTGGGTGACCACAGGGACCTGATGACGGCGAGGGCTGTGCTGGGCATGGGGACAGCAGGCAGGAATGCTCCGGGGGAAGGAAGCAGCCCTTGGGACAGGATGAAGAGGTGGGGCAGTTTGCCAATCCAACCATTCTGCATTTCCTCAAAGTTCACCAGAAGATCATCTCTGAATAAGATGTTCTAAATAAGGCTGTCTGCTCAGATTATGAATCATGACCGTAGGACTGTTTGGACAGGACCTGTCCGGCACACAGTGACAGGATGAAATAAATAGACTGTCTAGAGAGTTGGGAGAAAATGTAATTATCGGGGAGGTTTCATCGGCATGTGATGCCCAGATCACATGGCACCAAGTCAAAGATACTCTGGTGTGACCCTGAGCTCCCGTTCCACAGACTGAGGAATGCCTCTACGAAGGGCGTTTGTTTGCTTCTGGGCATGAAACCAGGTGCCTCTGCAGACACCATTTCACCGTCATCTCGGTGTCCAGCACGGGGCCTGGTGCACAGTACAGCATCCACCAAATGGCTTGGAATGATACCTCTTCTATTATTTGACCTTAGGGCTTCTGACATTGTGCCGGAAATGTCTGACTCACAGGCAGAGCAAATATTTGATTCTGCTTCTCTTACAAAGCATCAGGAAATGCTTAGACCTGTGGCATCTCAGAGCCTTATTTTCAAGTCTTTTTGTATTCACCCCACTCTCAGACACACGCTGACTCAGGCCTGACCCTTCAAACGGATGTGCTGGGAAACCCTCCTGGACACAGATTGAATAACCCAACAGCTCGGAGGCTCACATCCCCCACTGCCTCACGTGTGGGCTCCTACCTGAGGAACCTTCGCTGTCTTTCTCCAACTCAGCAACGTGCTCCTTAGTCCCAGCTGGAATTTGTCACTGCAACACTGAGCAGCATGAGCCTTCTCTGACAGCTTCAATTATCAGCTCAAAGAAGAAAAACAAAAGTCGAGAAGACGTGTCAGAGGCAGAAAAGCGGCACAGAGTTGGGTCCTCCTGTGGAATGAATAATGTAAGGGAAAATGTTTTTCTTCTGAGTTTTAGTTCCATTTTTGGGAGCTGGCTTCCTGAGAGGCATTAAAAAGGCCTTATTGGACCATTTAGACAAATAAATGACCCCAAGAAACATTTATCTGGGATAGAAACATACTATGTTTTCAAGGGTGGGATGTAAAATGTATGGGATGGAAAAAGCTTTTATAGAGCGACTACTGTGGGCCAGGTATTTTACCTAGATAATCTCTTTTTTTTAACCTAGGTAATCTCTAATTCTTAAACAATCCAGCTAGGCACTGGTAGGAAGTCCCTTCCCACATTCCTGTTTTTCCAATGGAGAAGTAAAGGCTCCCAGAGCAATTTGTTCAAGGTAACAGAAGGTTGGAGAGCCAGGATTTGAATTTTGGACCCAAACCCTAGAATCCACACTTCTTTTTTTTTTAGTGTATAATACTTTCTATGACACGAATTTGTGTTTTGCTTTGGTAACAGCTTTATTGACATGTAATTCACATACCATACAATTCAACCATTTAGAGTGTACAATTCAATGATTTTTAGCATATTCAGAGTTGTACAACCATCACTGCAATCTATTTTAGAACATTTTTATCACCCAAAAAAGAAACCATGTATCCTTTAACTTTAATCCTCCTGTTCCACCATCCCCTCCTTGGCCCTAAGCAGCCAGTAATCTACTTTCTGTCTTCATGGAATTACATATTCTGGATATTTCGTATGAGTGGAATCATAGATTTTGTGTCTGGCTTCTTCCACTTAGCATCATGTTCTCAAGGCTCGGCCATATCGTCATCTGTGTCAGTGCTTACAATCCTTTTCATGGCTGAAGAATATTTCATTATTTTAGGGATTTAATTGTGCCCCCACCCCAAGTTTGTATGTTAAAATTCCAACCCCTAGTACCTCAAAATGTGACTTTATTTGGAAATAGGATCATTGCAGATGTAATTAGTTAAGATTCGGTCATCCCAACTCCAGTATGATCAGTGTCCTTATAGAAAGGGCAAATTTAGACACAGAGACTTGGACACAGGATGGATACCATGCAAACACAAAGAGAGAGATGGGAGTCATGCTTCCACAAGCCAAGTCAACACCAAAGATTGCCAGCAATCCACCAGAAGCTAGAAGAGAGGCATGGAACAGGTTCTTCCTCCTAGTCCTCAGAAGGTATCAATCTTGCCAAAACTTTGATCTTGGACTTCCAGCCTCCAGAAGTGTGAGATGCCAAGTTTCTGTGTAAGCCACCCAGCTTCTGGGTCTTTGTTACAGCAGCCCTAGCAAACTAATACACACTCTTTGAGTCTACCACACTGTGTTTAGTCATTCATCAGTTGTTGGACATTTGGGTTGTTTCAACTTTCTGGTTATTATGAATAATGCTGTGCTAAGCATGTGTGAACACCTTTTTGTGGGAATGTGTACCCGCATTTTGGGGTATATAACTAGATGTGGAATTGCTGGATCATTTGGTGACTCTTTGTTTAAACTTTTGAAGAATTGCCAGACTGTTTTCCTTAGTGGTTGCACCATTTTTCATTCCCAGCAGCAGTGTTGAGTTCCACTTTCTCCATATCTTCACCAATACTTGTTATTACCTTTTTTTTATTTTAGCCATTCTAGTGGGTTTGAAGTAGTATCATACTATGGTTTTGATTTGCATTTCTCTGTTAGCTGTAATACTGAATATCTTTTCATGTGCTTTTTGGCCACTTATAGATCTTTCTGGGAGAAATGTCTATTCAGATCCTTTGCTCATTTAAAAAAATTTTTTTTCCATTTTATTATTTTTATTATTTTTTAATGGAGGTACTGGGGATTGAACCCAGGACCTCGTCCATGCTAAGCATGTGCTCTGCCACTGAGCTAGACCCACCCACTCCCCCAACCATGCTCATTGTTTCATTGGGTTGTCTTTTCAATATTAAGTTGTAAGAATTCTATATTCTATACTCTAGATACAAGTCCTTCATCAAATATCTTATTTGCAAATACTTTCCCACCACCTGTGGGTTTGCTTCACTTCTTGATGTGCTTTTGAAGCCCAAAAGTTTTTAAATTTTGATGAAGTTCAATTTATCCATAACTAAGTAGTGTTTTAGCCACCTGCTTTGCCTCTACAATTGTCTACATTTTTCCAAGAGCAGTCAGTGCTCTGTTTCATTTTTCAGCATAAAGCAAATATGGGCCAGCTTCCATGTGCAGGAAAATCACGAGGATTACAAGGCCCTACATAAACTGACCCCGCACACCTTCAATATCACCTTACATCACCTCTCTCTTGCTCACAACATCCAGCCGCTCTGACTTTCTTTCTCTAAATATCTCTCCAGTTTCTACTTCCAGGGACTTTGCACTTACTGTTGCTTTATAATATGCTCACATGCTCCTTCTTTTTACTCCGGACTCAGCTCAAATGTTACTTTCTCCAAGAAGTCTTTCCTGATTGCCTCTCTAATAGCGCTACTCCTCACCCACACCAGACAGTCATTACATCACCCTGTTCCATTACTGTCAATGGGAGTCACAGGAAATTATTTTATTTATGTATTTACTCACTATCTACCTATCCCTGCTAGAATCTAAGTTTGATAAGAGCAGTGACCTATTCTGACTTATTCACCACTACATCCTAGTTTGGGGGACAGTGTTTGGCATACAGTAGGTAGTTAATAAATATTCGTTGAATTTCTGAGCAACAGAGTATCGCAGCAACTGGGTAGAATGCATTAAAGCATGGCGCATCAGAACTGAAACTTTCAGGAATCAGCATCAAAAAGAACCTTAACTCTTTAGGTTTTATCAAGTCCCATTAGTACAGTGTAGTTGACATATTTTGGAATATTGGGCTTCTGACAGGATGAGAAAGCCAAGTTCCTGCTTGCAGTGTATCCTTTCCGTACGCTAGAAAAATTCTTCTCCAATTTTAAAGCGCCAACAGATTACCTGGGGGCCCCTGACTCGGTAGGTGTGGGGCTCTGCACTTCTAACCAGGCTCGCAGGTGATGCCGATGCTGATGAGGCTGTGGCCCGGGGACCACACTTTGAGTAGCAAGGGTTGAGGGAACAGAGCACCTTGGCTCCCAGGTGATGCTGTCACTCCAGCACCATGTGGAAACTAGGCGCACGGTAAGGCATCAAGGGAAGAAGGCTGAACATTCAATCTCTGAAGAGTTCAGGTCATCAAGCAACTCACCCCCGACCCCCAAGGCTTGACCTCCCCCCACAAACATACCTTTACTAGAATCCTTGAGCCCGCAGAGAAGGCCCCACTGCGACTTCGCATCTCTCAAACCTACAGATTTTCCTTCTATTGAATTGATGTGTTGTCTTTTATTTTGTGTGCCGAAAGAGCAGCACTTCCAAGCAATTCAATTCACATTTATTGGGCACCTACTGTGTGCGTGCCCTGTGTTTTGGAGCTAGAAGTACGAAGATAAATAAAACACGCCCCTCTCTCTCCTGGGAGCCTTGTCTATGATGGCAGTGACATGAGAAAACAAATGCTCTGGTCATGATAGAATGTGACACTTTCTGTAATGGACGCATCCTGGACTTTGGGAGAGCTGGAACAGTTTCTCTCCAGAGCGAAGTTAAGGCTTATCAGTTCAGCGAAATGAGTGTTCCTGTCTTGTCTGACTCATGATTTGGCGAACATGATTGCTTCGCACGCCAATGAGAAGAGAGAGTGCGGTGGTGATCATGGGAGGGAGGGTGGGAGGGCAGGAGAGATCTTACCTTATGTGAGGAGGCGGAAACCGGCACCTAGTTCCATTTCCTAACAAAAGCACGGCACCTCTGTCTAAAGCACTATGGGAGCAGAGAGGAGGAGACAGCTGACTCTACCTAGAGGATTTGAAACAGACTTCATGGAAGTGAGGTTTGGGCTGGACCCTGAAAGATGACCAGAAAATTGTCAGGTGGGCAGGAGAGAGAGTGCTCCAGGCTGAGGAAATGGCCGATGAGGAAATACTTCGTGTGAAGTAAACAGTGAGAATTAGGTGTGGCCTGAGTTGGTTAAGGGTTGTAGGGTGTGTGTGGCTGGGGATGAGGCCGGAGCAGTGGGAAAGCTGAGAGCCCTTGGGTACTGCATTAGGACTTGTCCTCTAGGAAGCAGATTCAAGGCAGAGAACTGCATTCATTTACCCCAAGCAGAAGAGCTCGGTGAGCTGGGAAAAAGGAAAAGCTGGGTGAGGTTAGAGCAGAGTCGGCAAACTTTCTCTGTGAAGGACCAGATAGTACTTAAACATTTTAGGGATGTGGGCCACTGGGTGTCTGTCCCAAGTACTCAGCTCCACCTCCACTATGGATAATATGTAAAGGAATGGGTGTGGCTAGGTGCCAATAAAACTTTATGAACACTCAACATTTGAGTTTCATAGCATTTTCATGTGTCACAAAATATTATTCTCGTGATGTTTTTTCAACCATTAAAAAATGTCAAACCCATTCTTTGCTCAAGGGCAGTACATAATCAGGCTTCAGGCCATTGTTGGCCCCGGGGCCATAGCTGGCCAACCTGGCTGGGAGAATGTGAGAGTCAAGGGAGTTAGGAAGAAGTCTGGGACAGATTGTGAATGAAGAGTTTAAACTTTATCCCGTGGCTCACAGGGAACCACAAGTTGAATGCTGGGTCACCTAGGAGGGCGTCCGACCAAATCTACAAATGGGTCTAAACTGAGGGGCAGAGACTGATTTGACTCAAGAAAATAAATTATTGCAAGTGCTCTTTAAAAACTTTAGCAAAATTCATTTACATACAGAGTGCTAATTAAACTCTTTTTTGCTTTATCTTTGTAACAGACTCCACCCTGTGTTGGCACTTGTCTGTGTTGCTCTAAGTACCTGAAAACAACAAATGGCATATTCTTAATTACCCTAAGACAATTTTTATTTACATAAGTTGCTTTTGTGTGTATAAATCTAGCTTATTGAGGTTCTATCTTCTGTGGGCTTTATCCCGTCAGCATGACTCAGATTGGGAAGGTCTAATGTTCTGCCTCTTGGCAGGAAGGATACAATTATACTCAGTAGTGGGCTGGTAAATGTTTAACAACCTGCTCTGAAAAAAAAGTCTCTATGTACACACATACATAGATTTATTTTAATCTAATCCTAAAAAGGATGTATAGCACTCAATTTATCAGTAATAACAAATTATATTTTACCCTTTATTGTAAATTCCATGTAGCTCCTTGATTCTCCAATGAAGAACCCTTTCATTGATTTTTGCTGAACTCTTGTATTCTCAGCCAATTGGTGCTTGCAATTCAGCCATGATTTGACAAAATAAATCTACGAATAAATGCTTGATCTTTATCTAGTTCAGCAGAGAAGTTCCTCATGTCATTGACAAATGAGTGTAGTTCCAACATGAAGGTTGGTTGACATTTTTATGTTAATGAGGGAGACAAAAGTGAAGCCAGGAAGGTGCGTGCTGGAACTTCACTCATCTGTCAATGACGTGAGTGCCCTCTTTGCTGAATCCTAGGACAGTTTGCAAATACTGGAAGAATATTACCTCAAATATTTTCACTAGTCATGTTATAAAGGCTACAGACAGGACACACTTTTAAGTTTAATCTACCTTTCTTTTTTTGGCAATGTGGTATCACTGAAAAGTGTAAAAAAGGGAGCGACAATTGTGCCCTTTTCTCTCTGTAGAACCCCTGATTTCTGAGCTTTTAAATCTGCATTTTTAATATTGTCTTGATCAATTTACATAATCAGTAAAACAATAAATAAAGTCTTCTTCTTTTTTTTTTTTTTAACATTTGCCAATTGCACTGGTGTAAATACTCCCACCACAGACAATTTCAAGCTGCCAGAATGTACAGTTAGGAAGAGATGTGCAGCAGCATGCCATTATAGTGGTATTTATACCACACAGATGCAACGGACAGTTTGTAAAATCCCTGGAAATTTAACAGTCAGCTCTCTGGAGGCAGCCTGAGCTGGCTCCTGCACAGTACACATTATACCTCATTTATCTAGAACTATCTTGCAGTTCAGCAATCAGAGTATCCTCTATAGAAAGTGCTTTGTTAAAACAACAACAAAATGAACAGACCTCAAGTATCCTACTGTAAAGTTAGCTATGAATAAATCAGTCTGTCATCGAAACCCACCAGCTTAACAAAATGACAACATTCCCCCAAATTAGCCCTAAATGTCCTAAGAACAGACTTATTCTCGAGTGTCTAGGACCAATGATTCAATTCTCGGTAGTAAAACGGCCCTTGTGGCAATTTCCCTTTTGTGCCCAAACTAACATGAAACGTGGATCATGAAGTCATGGGATGCCAGCCCAGGAAGGAGCCTTCTAAATAAGCTAGTCCAGCTTCTTTCATTTTACAAATGAGCTGAGTCCAGGGAGGTTAATTTACTTATTCAAAATCACAGAGAAGGGATAAACTGGAAGTGTGAGATTTGCAGATACTAATATACATAAAGTAGATAAACAACAAGTTCATACAGTATAGCACAGGGAACTATATTCAATATCTTGTAGTAACTTATGGTGAAAAATATGAAAACAAATATATGTATGTTCCTATATGACTGAAGCATTATGCTATACACCAGAAATTGACACATTGTAAACTGACTATACTTCTATAGAAAAAAAAAATGTACGTATAAAAATCACAGAGAAGCAAAGCTGACATGAAAACCTAAGTTTTCATTTGTTAAATAGTTTCTGCATGCTAATTTTCCCCCCTAAAGTGCTATAGTGAGATCACCATGATAAGTGGATTCAAACTGCTCTCACTTTCGGGATAAATGGGTCCCTTCAGCAACACTGTTTTGGGAAGAGTATGGTTAAGTGTGGAAATGAAACTTCTGCTTATGGGTACTTGTTCACTTCAATAGGGTTGTTTCTTCTTGTTTTTCTGTTGAATGACACTGTTCACCATAGGTCCTTAAAGGCACAGGTCTCTCCAAGAGTAACCATTTACAAATTAATAGCAAGTGAAATGGCTAAGTCTTATGTTAAGCCAGCTAACCCTCTAGCAAATTTCAGAGTTAAGAACATATTTTAAACCTTGATTTGAGAGTGAAAAATTTCAGGTGTTTGAGAACTACAGGGAATTCCTTCAGAAAATGGGCTGTTGGCCAATCTCAATGAGCTGCTGACAATGTTATTTTGAGAGGTGTTTCTTTCCTCTTTCCTAGAAATGACAAGTCTGCAACACCATGTTTCTTTTCTTTTTTTTCTTTTTGAATGATACAAGCCTACAACCTCTTATCTGAAACCCTTGGGCTCAGATGTGTATAGCAGTCAGAATTTCTCTGACTTTAGAAAGTTAATACAGCATATACACTAGATATTCTGAATCTGCCCCAGTGGGACCTGGAATAATACTCCATAAGCAAGCAAATTTGTATTTTGTAGCAAAGCATAAATATTCATATGAAGTGGGATAAACAAGACTGCAGATAGCCTCCTGTCAGTTTATTTCAGGTCAATTTTACCACTAAAAGAGCTTTTCTCTTAAACTTTAGATTTTCAGAGCTATTTAGATTCTGAGAAGTGAGTATGGTCCAGTAATGGCATGACTATCCCAGCACATTCTTCTCTTTATGAATCAAAGAAAAAGTGTGTGTGTCTATAAGGATTTCCTGATACACATTCAACTTTATTATCTGTTGGAAACTACTCATTCTTGCTATATTAATCTCAGATGCATTAGCTACGTTTTGCTCTGCTCTTGCTTTAACTCTGGGCTTTTGTGCTTGGCAAGGGTTTCTGAAATTCTCAGGGATGGCTGGAGGAGTAAATTGCTTTGGTGGTTTGGTCCCAGAAGTTCTCCCTGCAATGGACTTGGTAATGACTTGCTTTCCACCAGTCTTCTCATCCACTTGTATGATGCAATGCAGTTTTGCAATTTTATTTTTGTGGCTACTAGCTACTAAAGTCTTCTGTACCTGAAAAGCACTATTAAACTACAAAAACAAAAACCAAAAACAAAAACAGTAACTGCACCTAAAGAGATAATAGAGTGCACCAAGCTTAACTTTGTCCTTGTAGAAGTCTTGATCAGTCTGTACTAGATGCCAAGGAAAAACACTGCTTTCTCTTCTTAAATCATAGCCTGATAGATACTAGTCCTCTATAAATCAAGATCTGAAAACTTATTCTCCAATGTCAACTAAGAAGAACAAAACTGTAGCTGGAAAACTAGCTAGGAGGGAACAGAATTTGCCTGGTGGAGGAGAGGATGCGATTATACAGATAATATCTACAAGACTTGAATCGGAGAAAGTTGCAAACACAGGAAACCACCAAAGACACCAAAACGGTGAAAAAACATAAAGGGGGAATTCGAAGCAGAGATGCTACAGTTTTAAAAACGGTAACTTATTGCCTAGTTCAGCTATAAAAGCTATTCAATAATACAGTTATTTCAGAAAGCAAAATTTCATATGCAATGCTACTAAAATACCAAAAGCCATACATAATGTCTGACCCATGCTGCCACCTCACATAGCAAGTTCTTACATGGGAGCTTAAAAAAGATTGTTTGACTGGTCCACTGTCCTGCAGTGTCAGGAGACTGCTTTGTCTGACATATTCAATTTCCAGTGTCTCTCACACTTCCTCCTATTCAGATGCACAAAAGGTTTTTGTAAAGTTTCTCTTGGTTTTATTGCTGGCAGCTCCAGAAACCATGCCATATGCCTGGTGTAGAGTTATGAGGTGTGATTTTATTTGACTAGTGTCTTTAGAACTTCTGGATTTTTAAAAATAACTAGGAGTTTCCTTCAGGGCTGTTCAGTGAAAATCTGTACTAACTCAAACTCTTCCCTGGGCCAGTTATGTATGAGATTTGCCCCCTCTTGTTGCATGTTCTCTCTGAAACCGTAAGAAAAAGCTGGTTCTCCTGATTCTTTCACGCGCTCCCCGGGTTTCCTCCACTTCCAGGAATATCATTTCAGGGTATTCTTACCTTCTCAGAGAGGGTCCTGGGCTAGTACCCTAAAACTATTTCCAGTTAACCGACAATGACCGATAATTGAAGGGAAAAGCATAGGAAACGCGACATTTACCAGCGTCCTGTAAGCACTCTATTCTCTTCTCAATCATTGGGACGTGGATTTGAACCCCCACTGGGCCATTGACTGTGTACTCTTGGGAGCACTGTTTGACTTCTCTGTGAAATAAATAACCATCTCTTTCCCCGCCTCAGAAGGTTGTGAGGATTGGGTGACACAGTACGTAGTGCAAAAAAGCACTCACTCTGTGGTCATTTCTAGTTACTGTTACCGAACCCCAACCCTGCGGGCGGGCGGCTGCTGCCCGCGGGGCGCGGGAGGCAGCTGCCGGGCGGAGCGCGTTGTCCTGTAGGGGGCGAGCTCCTCATACTTTCTCCCGCTCCTGGACGGGCATTCTCGGCGGTTTAGGGGGGACACCAAGAAAGGTTCCAAGCCCGGGGTGGGGTAGGGACGAAAGGGGTGGACGACAGCTCGGCCCGGGAGGTGACGAGCACACCCTGCGCGCGCGCTGGCGGACCTCGGGTGGGAGTCGGGGCCCGGGCCGTTCCGGGAGGGTTGGACGCGGCCCCGCCTGCCCGGCATGCCTGGCGGGGCGCGCCCTCGAACTCCGGCGCGCGGCGGGGCCCGAACGCCGAGACAATGCGGCGCGCGGCGGCGGGAGAGCGGCTCGGCGGGCCGGGGAGCGCGCCGCCTTCCTTCCTGCAGGCTCAGCTTCCCGGCGGCGGCGGCGGCGGCGGCGAGCGCGCGGATTGGCGGCCCGGCCCTCCGCGCCGCCCCGCCCCGCGCCCGGCCGGCCGCCGCCCCCGGCCCGGACCCGCCCCTCTCCGCGGGAGTCGTTCGGGGCCCGCGGCTGGGTGGCGGGCAGTTCCCGCCGGCTGTGCGCCTCCGCCTCGGGGCTCGCTCGAGAGGGCAGGCGGCGGCGGCGGCGGCGGCGGCGGAGCCCTCGGCGCGGCGGGCGGACGGGCCGGGCCCGAGCTGCGCGGGGCTGCGCGCGCGGCCCCAGCTCCCGCCGCCGGGCCGCGCGGGCAGCCGACCTGCGCCCTGCGGCGGCTGGTGCGGCTCCCGCGGCGGCGGCCCGCGCCCCGGCGCTTCCCTTTGTCCGCGGGCCGGGCGAGCGGCGAGGGCGGCGGCGGCGTCCGAGCTGCCGGTCGGAGCCCGCGCGGCGGCTGAGGCGGCGGCTCCCCTGCGGCCGGCTGCCCGCGCGCTGAGGCGATGCCGGACCAGATCTCCGTGTCGGAATTCGTGGCCGAGACCCATGAGGACTACAAGGCGCCCACGGCCTCGAGCTTCACCACGCGCACGGCGCAGTGCCGGAACACGGTGGCGGCCATCGAGGAGGTGAGCTGCGCGGGGCGGGCCTCGCCGGGCGGACGGGCGGCTCCGGCGGCAGGTAGCGCCGCGCCCCGCACCCCCGCCGCGCCCCGCTGGTCCCCCCGGGCCTCGGCCCCCGGCTCCCGCATCCCCGGAAAAGTTTCTTTTCCTCCAAATCCGGACGCGGCCGGGCGAGCCCTGCCCGAAACAGAAGCCCTTTGTTCCGTGTAGGTGGCTCGGAAGAGATGGCTGCTGGCTGGCTACCTTGGGCGTTTTTAGGACCGCTTCCCTCCCTCCTTCCCTCGCTGGGCCCGGGCGATCCCCACCCTCCGTGTGGCCAACTTTGGCCCAAGAGTCGGGGCGGGCGGTGAGCCGGGACCAGGGTCGTCGGCTCGCCATCGGTCCCCCGGCGCCCACCTCCCAACTTGTACAAGTGCCCCTGCAGGCGGCTGGCCCGGCGCCCTGAGTCCCGCTCTGCAGACTCTCGGGCGGATCCGAGGGACCTCGGCTGCCCAGGAAAGGTGTGCACACCTTAGCCAGGAAGGCCTGACCCGTCCCGCTCCGCGCCCGGGGAGGAGCGGACTTCTGATCGAGAGGCCTTTGCTCTCCCCCACTAGTGATGTGTGTCTTACCTGCTCGCGCCCTGGACGCCTCCCTTCCCCCATCAGCCTAGAAAAGGCCTGATTTTAGTTAAGGTGCAAAGTCATCGTGTCTGATGCTAACTAGTAAGCCCTCCACATCCTGCGGAGAGAGCACTTAGGAACCAGCTAGCTTAGGTGACAATCAAAGCAGCATGCGACGAAAGGGCAGAGTTTTGAGTCCAGGGCTACCGCTGACTGTGGTTTGGGGCAGCTTCTTACCTCTTTGCCCTCATGTTCCTTACCCATCAGACTGGACTAGCAATGCATCCTTTCCAGGGTGATTTTAAGGGTCAGAGATACCGTGTGTCAAGTGCTGGCTCATAATGGGTAACTGCTTTCCAAGCCACACGTGTGCCAATATTGAGTCGGTGATTCAATACCTCTCGGTCAGAATGTCGTTACGTTCTTAAAATCTGGTATAGTAGGTATTTTAGAAGATGACGGCTAGAGTGAGTGAGGGGAAGTCACCAGAGAGCTTTAAATTAAGCAGTGGCATTCATTTTTTTGCCCACTTGAACAAAGCAGCTGCTGTTAGGAATTGCTTGGGGAAAAAAAACCCTTAATGGAAATTTTTTTCTTTGAGACATAAACAGTCAATAATAGGCTAAATCAAAAGTAGCAGATTCAGCATTCTGCATGTTTTAGGTATACCTAAGGCACCCCTCCCTCCCTCCCTCCTCCTCTCCTCCACCTTTTTTTTCCTTTTTTTTTTGGTAGAAGAGAGATACATGTAAACCTTTTGTAGTGAGCTCTGTGATCCCACATCACTTCGTTCCACTTGAATCAGCAAGGCTTAAAAATGATGCCTTCAAATGAGGCAGATGGGGATCAGCGTAAGAAGTTTTTGCAGAAGTGTTGATTGAAAAGCAAGAAGAGAATTTTTACTGTGTTTTGAAAATACACTGTGTTTATGGAATGACTGCAACCCAAAAGGTAGCTGAATGTCTTAAGGGAAGGAAGCTTTGTAGATGATGCCTTAAAAAGAAAGCTTAATTGTGTTTAAAGCTGTTTCTTTTTCCCATTGCAGTTTGTCATTTAAATATTATTAACACTGGCAGATGTTGGAAAGCTAGGCAAATAGGAATTGCTATTAAAATTGGCATACCCTTTCCTGATTAATTTTAGTTCACAGTGTATAATTCCAAAGCTCTTTTTGTGTGCTGTGCAGGAGATTACCCTGGAGCTCAGTTACTGAGCAGATTAAAGAGAGACTGGATTTGGTCATTTTATTAAACAGCAAGCTTGCTTCATGTTACCATCTAGGCACAAGAATTGATTAAAGTCTCAAAAATGAAAAAATGAAAATCATTACAGTTCTGTCTCACTTTACACACATCCAGTGTACATACTAAGGTAGTGGTCCATATCAACTTGGATTTAGGAGAGCACTAAATTTGAAAGGTATTTGCTTTCTGAGTGGAATCACTGTGGCTTCCTTTAAATAATGCTCTTTTTCAGGGTGTTTAATGTTCATGCTCATTACCAAAACTTGTACCATATATGTATAGTTTTATTAACAAGTGATGCTTTTATATTTTGATTTTAAATAAATACCTGTTCTTCATACTGAAGTGAGACATGAGAGTGGATATTGTGACATAAAGTTATTCATTTAACAAATCATTTTAAAATTTGCAAGTCCTTGGTCCTGTGTTCACACAAATGTGTCATGGAATTAGTAAACTAATTTTAAACTGATTAACCCTTGTGAACCTGTTATTTCCAAGACTGGTTATGTCTGCTAAAAATCATTCTGCAACCGAAATGCACTTTTTTTTTTTGATATGCACACCTGTAGCTGGACTCTTGGTGGCTAACGGGTCCCTTTTCTGTACTATGAACCTCACATCTATTGTGTTTATTCCTCATCCCTGATTCACACATGAGGAAATTGAGGCTCAGAGAGGTTAATTTGCTCAAGGTTACAGAACTAGTATGTTGAAGAGCTGGAATTTGACCTTAGCTCTGTGCGTCTTTCAGAAATACTCCTGCTTTCTGTTACTTTGAATAATGCTGAATTCTCTAAATTACTACGTTGTTGGGTAGACCTGGGTTCAAGTTCAGACTCCACCACTTGCCAATTGTGTGAACTTGGGTGAGATAAATAACATTTCTTCTACTTCCTCAGCTTTAAAGTCTGGATAACAATACCTGTCTGCTTCAGAGGGTTGTGCTGAGGGTTTACTGTATTAACACAGCATAATACCTGGTTTAATAACTGCTAACTGCTTTAACAGATAGTGAGTTCAGAGAACCTGATGAGGGCGTTTGGCCCCAAGACGAGATTTACATGGGTGGGTGGGAGGGTAGGGGAAGTGGCTGAGAGAGTAAGTGAATGAAGAATTCCTATAGATCGGATAGCTCTTGCTTATTTTTTAACCAGTCTATTGTCTGGGCAGCAGGTCAGCACATAGCTGTGTTTTAAAATGTTCACTTGGTGATCACTCTGTCGTGGTGAAGTAATTGTTTTGCACAATTTCAGCAAAGTCTGGTACATCAACTGGAATCTGCCCTGTGCTTTTTTGGAAATAATAGAAAAAATAAGTAGTTGTGGCTGAATCTGAGAAGTGAGCTTTTTTTTTCTCCCCCTTTTTGGAGGGGGTTTATTTCTGTCTTGATTTCTTTGAGTCTGTGGTCACGTTGAAATACTCTCAAAATAGGGAAAAATTGTATACATACGTGGACTATCCTTATTTATAGTTGACCCTCCTCCAGAGCACCATCCTTTCTGCTTTGCTTATTTGGCTTTGTCAGATATGTAGTTTTAAAAATTATTTGATGTTGGCTTGTAAGTATTAAAATTAAATCTACTTCCTTCCAGGCCATAATTCTCCACTCTGGTCGCCTTGGAAATCTCATTGCTGTCACAAGCACAGGGTTCTAACTGCAGGGGTAGGGTGAGCATCTGGGCTGCTCAGACTCCCAGGGGCCTCGCTGTCCTTGGGGCCAGACGCCCCTCCCAGCAGTTGCAGTGGGAACCTGGCCAACATACTTTTTAGGCAAGAATGTGATTCTGAATCTTAGCCCTTAGTGACTTATTTAAAAAAACAGCTCTTCCAAATCCCAGACTAACAGACTTTGTATTTATTGCCCAAAGGACATCACCTATTTGCCCAGTCCATTCTTATTTTCGGAAACGAGCCTCTGTGGGTCAGACAGGGCCACCTCTTTATGCTGTGTTTTGAAATCCAGATATAGGTATTTGGAAATTTTTGAGTCACTTAAGTAGGGAATGATTCTTGTTATGTGATCTCCATTCTCCCCGACCCCCCATTCAATTTCTCTCTCTTACGATTTACAGTAAAAGTACTAACGCTGCCGCTGGTGGGTTCCAGGCCCTGTCATTCATTCAGTGTTTGTTAAGTCCTGCTGTGCGCTGGGAAATGGAACTAGGATACCAAGAAGAACGCGTCCTATGTTTGAAACAACCTGCAGCTTAGTGGGAGAGACAGACATCCTATAAACAGATCAGTGCAATAAAATATTGTGAGGCTGTGACCGCAGGATTGCCCAGAATCATGGCTGCGCTGTGATGGGAGTGGCCAGGTGTGCCTGGTTAGGAGGGCCTTACATGATGATGAGTGATTGAGGCTTGAAGTCCAGGGAGTCATCTGTGGGTTACCACGTGTTTAATTACTGAGGAGTCTCAGTATGGTCTTTTGTCCCTGGCTTCCTGCCTTACGTCAATATTGACCTATTCCTGAGGTGGCCAGCTAGACCTCTGGTTGGATTTTCATAGCCGGTCCACGGAGGGCTGCTCAGGCCAAGAATTTGGAGTCATCCTTGCTTCTTCTCTCACCCCCCACATTTCCAGCCTGGAGCTCTTCTTCGTGGAGGACATATATTCCAGGCCTGCACTCTCCTATAGTGTAGCCTGAGGTTTAAAAACTCAGTTTTCCAGCTGTCCTGGCCACATTTCAAGTGCTCAGGAGCCATGTGTGTATTGGACAGTGTAGGTTGAGAACATCTTCATCAGTGCAGGAAATTCTGCTGGACAATTCTGTTTTAGACCCTTGCGGCTCAAAGGAGGGTCCATTGACCAGCAGCACTGGTGTCACCCGGGGCCTTGTTAGAAAAGCAGAATTTCAGATCCCACCTTATATCCTGGGAATCAGAATCTATGTTTTAATAACATCTACAGGTGCTCATGCACATTTAAGTTTAAGAAGCACTGTTCTAGACTGTGAACCCTGGCTGCACATTGGAATCACTTGGCGGCGGTGGCGGGGCGGGTTGCAGGGTGCGTGTTGTAAAATAGAGATACCTGGCCCACTCCCTGAAATTCTGACTTAATTGGTTTGGGTGGGTCCTGGAGCACTGGCTTTTCTTAAGGCTGCTCCCCAAATAGAGTCGACAGTCTCTGCAGTAAACGTCCTGTAACGTCAGGTAGGATAAGCGCCCTGAAGAAAGTTACACAGAATATAGGAGTAAAATGTGACTTTGGAGAGCAGGAAACTGGAATCAGGAAAGGCCTCTCTGAAGAGGTGACATCAGAGCAGAGCCCAGGACGCGGTGAGGAGGCCAGCCAGGAACGAGCAGCATGGGAAGGGGCCCCAAGAAGCGTTTAGGACCAAAAGAGGGCCAGTGATGGAGGAGAGAAGTGGGTGTGGGAGGGGTGAGGGCCGGGCAGGGCCAGATCACACAAGGCCTTGTTGGTCTTGGGAAAGAATGGATTTTGTTCTCACGTGGTGGGGAGCTATTGGAGGGTTCGAGCAAGGAGTACTGTGATCTAATCTCCATGTTAATCATTTCACGGTGGTTATTCCAGGGACAAGAGCAGAGCAGGGCATGAGAGAAAAGAGGGAGACTGGTTGGGGCCAGTGGCCGTCCAGGCACGAGGGTCTTGGATGCTGTGGCTGAGTTGGGGTGATGAGGGGTCCAGTGGAGACCCTCTGTACTGACAGACTGTCGTGTGTGCAGGGGGTGAGGTGAACCAGAACAGGGTTCCTGCCCCAGTGGAGGCAAAGGCCAAGCTCAGTTCACTCAGGGCCCTAAAGAATGGACCTCGTGGGGCCCCCACGGCAAAACTGACATTCGCTGGTGCTACTTAGTGTCCGTATCCCGGCCAGTGATGGGCCTCTCAGCACAACTCGCTAGCGAACTTGCGTTGAGACCATTGGTAAATATTCATTTTGTTTTCAGCAGATGCCAATCGGGGGAGATTAAGCAGAGCCGTGTAGACAGGGGCCGGAGGGGTGTGTTTGCTTCTCCTGCTGCTTGTGGGCAGATGATGGCAGATGACTCTTCCTTGGCTGTCTCAGATGCCTGGGATGCTGTCCCCAGTCAGCTCCCCAAACACTCCTCTTTCCCGCTGAAGAGAGATGTTGAATCCCCCCTTTGCTCACACTGCCTGTGTTCTGGGGCCTTACCGTGTTGCCAGGGCCTTTCTGGGTACTTCTGTTACCATCTTATCACGTGAACGATGTGGAATAAGTGGGCCATCAACCAGGGCTGGGATGCTTGGGCTGGATTTTTATTTGTATTTGGTTGTGTTGGGCTTATTGATTCATTAATGTGTATGGGCACCTGCCAATATATTGTCACTGCCAGGTGCCAGGGATGTAGAAGTGGCCAGGACTAACGCCTTCCCCATCAAGCACATATTTTCTCATCTTTTGTGTGCAGTTAGTGTTTATCCTCTTCGCCCTTTTTTTTGTGCCTTGGTACCGTGGTGAGGGTGGTAGACCCCTTTTCAGAAAGGTGTTTTAATGAGTCCAGTAAAATACATAGGATCTCAGAACCAAATGTATTGAAATACAGTTAGAGAAATATTTGAAAAATCTCTGTCATACTAATATATGTTTCTTTACTAAAGTATTAAATAATCACGAATTGATAGTGGGTCTAATTACTTTAATTTGAGGTACTGATGAATTATAAGCAATATTGGGAGCTATTTCTAACGACTCTAAAGTTATATTCATGCATCTTTTGTTGGAGTCACAGGTACTGCTAACACTACCATGGTAGTGTTGCTTATAGTCATAATTGAAGAATATGCTAAATTTCAAGTAGAGGCTAATGAAATACAGATGTAATTCTTTTTTCCAGTCTGAGTTTATGGACCCCCTAAATTCAGGCTAGGAATTCCAGGCTTGATGGTAAGAGTGTCATAGTTAATTGTGTTTTGGAGTGAGTGAATGAGTGACTCTGTAAGGTGCTTTTTAAATGGGCTTTGTAATTATTGTACTGTCGTTATCATGAATTGGTTTTTAGAGTTTAGCTGAGGGGATGAGGCCCTCAGCCCGTGTTCTAATTACCGAGTAGCAAAGGGGTTTAGAGGAGCTCAGGGCGGAGGGTGAAGGTGTCGGTTGTGGTTTGGCAGCCGTGGTGCGCTCTGCATTTATTCAGGGTCGGGGCTTAGCCGTTTCTCATATGGTCCAGGGTTGGTTCTCACACAGGTGTGTCTGGGAGTCCAGCAAAGTCCTGTAGTTAGGACCCTGCGCTCGGCTGCCAGTTCTACTTTCACCTTGCTCCTTTTCCTGGTTTGTCACACGCTGTCCTTGACTCTGTAGGAGCGATAGTAGATTTACAGGTACTGTCTGTCCAGAGTTTTGAGGGAGACTGTGTTTTGTGTTGTTTCCGGTGAGATTACACATTTGAAAAACGACGCTGCTGTTGCCTGAGTGTGTTTGGGATATCTACATTGTGGCTGAAGGGTTGTTTTTGATCACTGTTGTGTTTCCCCCTCTCTCTTGCCTTTTCTTTCTAGCATTTATTGGGCGCTTACTGTATGCCAGGCATGCTTTAAATTCTTTACACTTATTAACTCTTAACTTGTTTAATAGTTACAAAGCCCCTGTAAGGTCCAGAGAACCTAAGCCATTTTACCAAGATCACAAAGCTAGGAAGTGGTGGAGCCAGGATTCAAACTCAAGCATTTTGACACAAGAGCTGCCTTTGTAGAGCCCGGGCTGGACAAGGCCCTGCGTGCTGATGCCTCTGTGACCAGCGCACCCCCTCTCTCTTGTTGTCTGTTTTAGTACCATGCCTCTACTGCATTTCTTGAGTGGATGCTTCTGGGGAATCCTTGCTGAAGCTCTGTTTCCTCTCTGCCTCCTCTGTCCATGGAGCTGCATGGTTCCTCCTTACTCTTGTGCCTTGGTACCGTGGCACACTCTGCTGACATGCCCAGCCTTGCCGAGCCGAGTGGCCCCAGGCATCGCTCACACCCTGGCAGGAGGCCTGCCCTATTAACAGGATTATTAATGACGTCATCCCTCCACTCGATGCTGAAGATGGCTTTGTCGATATGATTTTATACGCAGATGCCATCAATAAAATCGGGTGGCTAATGAAGATAGTTCTCTGTAGTGAAGAATTCCCTTGTCTTCAGATTCCAGCAGGTGGTCCGGATTTGGGGGCTTCCTTTCCCTAGTTTCCCAGAAGAAACCACAATTTATTAGTTTTTTTTTTTTTAACACTGACTACACCAATGGCTGATATTTCTTTGAGCCTTAATTCTGTGTTAACGATGGTGCTGTTTTAAACTGATTGGTTGGATTGTTGAATTCTTTCAACTGTCCTAAGAAGGGTAGGTCCTGTTACCTCAATTTTATAGTTGAAGAAACCAAGGCTCAGATAAGTTACATGATGGCAGGTAGCCAGCCCGTCCCGAATGAGCAGTGCATGGAGCCTCGTGCCATCGATGAGGTTAGCATGTGTGCTTAGGGGTGTTGCTCTTGCTGGTCCTTGGGTGCCTCACCTGACGGCCGCCTGCTGGGATCTCTGTTGCTGGGAAGACCCTCTTTAGGTGTTTCTCTGCGCTGCTTTAGTGCAGATTGGTAGTTGTTGACCTTCTGCAGGTCAGTCCCCATTGTTGTGACTTAGAAAACATGAGCTCGCCCAGATAGGGGTCGCCAGATTCTAACCCTGGGGGCAGTGCTTAGTTAAGTGGCCTTAACTGCCTTGGAGTGAGTTAAAGGACACATCTGCCGCCCCCCCACCCCGAGCTGAGGGACTGAGGACACTGTCAGAGTGGCCTGTAAAGGACTCCAGGGCCATGTAGGCAGCGATCAGGTCCGTGCAGTGTTCCCTCGGCGCCAGCGGATCTGTGTTTTGAGAAGTGGCCACTGAAGGTCGAGTCACAGATGTGGCATGTCCGGGCAGACTTGGATGAGGTGTCAGCACCCTGCTGCCAGCTCAGGAACTTTGGGGAGATTCTGGGGAGAAGGGAGAACGTTAAGTCCTTGTACTGTGTTTATTCCCCTAATAAGCCCTGACCTGCTAACTAGCCAGGTGTTGGATCTTGGGCAGCTGGTTTCACTGGTCCAGCCTCAGTGGCCTCCCTTGTAAAGTGGAGGGTTGGGTGAGATGTTTTTGAACAGTCTGTGTCTGCATCTGTGTGCAACACAGTTCACCCTTTACTTTTTCTGACCATCTCCACTTTCTCATTCTCTTGGCTACTCATACTCATACTTTTCAAGAGGTTAGAGGTGAAAATAACCTTTCCCCTCCTCCATTCCCCTCTTTTAAAGATTTCCTTCCGCAAAATATCACTGCAGTTGATATAGTGGTTGGCCCATGAGCTGAAATTGCATTGGGTGCATCACTTAGTTTGCGTTTTGAACAAGTGGGCGCTGTAGTTTCCCACTGAACTCACCTTGAAGCAGTTTTTCCAGTCTCTACTATGTGCTTTGGTCTCTTGAGTACAGCTCTGTTGCTCCTTGCTTCTCTGGTGAAAAGCAGATTGTTAATGATCATAGGGTTTTGCCATCATTAAATAATTTGAACTGGTAAGCTTTGAGTTAAGTACTGATTTTCTGATATCAAGGTTCCAATAGTGTTTCCCTTGGCTTTGGTTGGGGGAGCCAGTATTTCACTGTCAGAGGATATGCCATTACGAAGCCCTGCGGGTTTGGTTGTGTTCACATGGTGGGGTGGGGAGCACTAGCCAGGGAGTTAGAAGAGCCGATTCTCGTTCTCCTGTGGCCTCCACCACACTCTGTGATCTCAGCCAGTCACTGCCCCGACTGGTCTCTAAAATGAGGTGTTTGGACTAGTTGACCTCTGACTGCCTTCTCCAGCCTGAAAACCTCGTGGTTCTTTGCATCACATATATTGGGTTTGGAAAGACTCTAGAATGAATGGTGGGAATAAAAATCAGCAAAGAATGGTTAGTTTGTAGTCCTGAAAAAAAGTCTAGGTTCTGAATTAATTAAGTTGATTTTTGTTAAAGCTTTTCTGTGGCTTCCTAAGGTACCTGTTTTTGTTGTTGCTTTTTAAAAATTGAGATAAAATTCACATAACATAAAATCCACCCTTTTAAGGTGTCTAATTTGTGATTTTTAAAAAATATATTCACAGAATTGTTCAGTGATTCCCTGTATCCAATTCCAGAACATTTTCATCATCCTAAAAAAATAAAATAAAACAAAACCCCATACCCATTAGCAGTCACTCCCCACTCCCCACTCTCTCAGTCCCTGACAACCACTGGTCTACTGTCTGCCTCTTTAGATTCGCCTGTTGTGGACATCTCATGTAATGGAATTCATGTAATGGAATCACACAATATGTGGCCTTGGTGTCTGGCTTCTTTCACTTAGGAGCATATTTTCAAGGCTCATCCAAGTTGTGACATGAATCTGTACTTCATTCCTTTTTCTGACTGAATAATATTTCATTATATGTATACATATGACATTCTGTTTATTCATCAGTTGATCTGAGTCGTTTCCGCCTTTTGACTATTATGAATAATGCTGCTGTGAATATTCTTGTACAAGTTTTTAGGTGGATACATGTTTTCAGTTTTCTTGGGCATGTATCTAGGAGTGGAATGGCTGGGGTATATGGTAACTCTGTGTTGAACTTTTTGAGGAACTGTCAGGCTATTGTCCAAAGAGCCTGCACAACTTTACATCCCCAGCAGCAATGTATAGGTTTCCGTTTTCTTCACATCCTGGTCAGCACTTGTTAATGTCTGTCTTTGTGATTATGGCCATCCCAGTGGGGGCGCAGTGGTCTCTCCTGGACCTGATCTGCATTTCCCTGATTGATGACTAGTGATATTGAGCACGGTTTCACATGCCCATGGCCATTTTTGTATCTTCTTTGGAGAAATACCTATTTAAATCCTTTGCCCATTTTTAAATTGGATTATTTGTCTTTTTATTTTTAAATTGTATGAGTTTTTTTTAATTTTCTAGAAACTAGACTCAACAAATACGTGATTTGCAAATATTTTCTCTCATTTTCACCCACTCAGTAGTGTCCTTTGAAGCACAGAAATTTTGATTTGATGAAGTCCAGAATATCTGTTTTTCCTTTGGTTGCCTGTACTTCTGTTTTTGTACCTAAGAAACTATTGCCTAATAAAGGTCACAGAGATAGACACCTGTGTAATCTTTTAGGAGTTTTACAGTGTTAGCCCTTGCATTGAGGTCCTTGATCCATTTTGAGTTGGTCTTGTAGGTAGGGATATGATATGAGGTGGAATTCCACCTTCATTCTTTCCCACATGAATATCTAATTGTCCCAATACCATTTGATGAAAAGACTGTTCTTTCCCCATTGACTACTCTTGGCATCCTTTTCAGAAATCAGTTGATATTTGATATATGGGTTTATTTCTGCAATCAGTTCTGTTCTATTGATCTTTATCCTTATGCCAGTGCCACACAGTCTTGATTACTGTGGGCTGACGGTAATTTTTGAAATCAGGAAGTGCGAATCCTCCAACTTTGCTTTCTTTTCCAAAATTGCTTTGGCTATTCAGAGTTCCTTGTATTACCATATGAATTTTTGGATCAACTTGTCAATTACTGCAGAAAAACCTAGCTGGGATTTTGGTGCAGGATTGCACTGAGTCTTTGGATCAACTTGGGGACTGCAGACACCTTAATGGTTCATCTTAACATCTTCTGATCGATGACCCTTGGATGTTTTCCCACTTATTTAGGTCTTTTAATTTTTTTCAAGATATTTTGTAGTTGTCAGTGTTCAAATTTTGTGCTTCTTTTGTTAAATTTATTCCTTAGTGTTTTATTCTTCTTGATGCTATTATAAATGGAACTATTTTCTTAATTTCATTTCTAGATTATTCATTGCTAGTATATAGAAATACAGTTAATTTTTGTGTATTGATCTTAAATCCTGCAATCTTAGTGAACTTGTTTATTAGCTGTAATAGGTGTGTGTGTGTGTGTGTGTGTGTGTGTGTTAGGATTTTCTATATTCAAGGTCATGTCATCTTAAAATAGTGACAGTTTTATTTCTTCTTTAACAGTCTGGATGCTTTTTCTTTCTTTTCATTGCCTCATTGCTGGATTGGTTATTAATCATCTTTAAATGTCCAGTGGGTTGCACAGAATAGGGGCTTAATAACTTCATGAATGACTGACCTTGGTGTTAAGAAAACAGTTTGTATATACAGCCGAAATGCTTATGTGTAATTTGTTTATTCTCATTTGGGCTGTGAATATACTGAGAAAAGTGGAAGACTTGCCTGCTGGGTCTCTGGTTGCAAAGTACATTAGTGGAAATGTCACTTGCATCCGTACCTGGGTCTGAGATACCTGCCTCACTCAGCTGGGGTGCTGGACAGTACCTGGGAGGTTTACAGTCCACGTGCTGGGCCTCGTGTGTCTCTGCAGCAGCCAGCTCGGAACAACCCACTGTTTTCTCTTGTTAGCCTGGCTTTTTGATTGTGTCTCTCTAGAAGCATCACTGTGATTTGTTCACTGTGGAGACCCCTCACTTCATGACAAAGCACAATTGTGGAGATTCCTGGTTTTCTTTTCACCTTGTACATTCTCTTGTTGGTTTTTCTTTTTTGGCAAATATGAGTGAGGTGTGTTTACTCCTCGGACTGCTGGGCTGTCAGAACATGTAGCTTTCGTTTGCCTTGGTTGTGGCTTGCCAGGTCGCAGGCTTCTGATTCGGGGGAGGTACTGCTGGATGGTTTGCCAGCGGGGATGGCGCTCAGGGAAAATTGTGAGGGAGGCGGGATGGCTCTGCACCTTCTCATCTCCCTTCGCTTCCCTCCCCCGCACTCCTTGTTTCTCTCCCTTGGGGACCAGGGCTAGGCGGTGTCCAAAGCTTAAAATTCTCACCTCCTCTTTTTCTCTTTTTGCCTCTGCGTTCTCTTACCTTCACTCTCTTGGTTTATTTGAGGCCCTCAGGGCTCTGTACTTTCTTTTTAAAGGAGAATGTTCCAAGCAGACGGGAATCAGGAGGGAAGCTTTAATTTGGAATTTCAGGCTAAGGCTTTCCTCCTTGGTGAGCTGCTGCTTTGGTGATGACATTTAAAGTTGGCCTCCTTTCCAACCATACTACCTCCCCTCGGTTTTCCAGAACTGGGTTTATTGTTCTGTCCTTTAAAAATGATTTATTGTCTTCTGAAACAGTGTGGAAGGAGCTTAATTTTTGAAGGGCACAGCTCTCTTCTTTATGGTCGGAGCAAAGTAAAAGAGGTTTGATTGATCTTATGACAAAATTGCTTTAGTCATAGCTAATGTGAAATCTCTTAAGGGCCTCTGTTCTGTTTGCTCTTTTAATTTATGAACCTTCTTGGATCCCTAAGCATATGTGCACAAAGCCAGCGAGGCCTGATACATCACATTCAGGGCTTTATTCCTGCCCCTGATAAACTGGGAGCCGGGGTAGGGTTTTGATAGTAGTTTGAATTAGGGAGTAGCAGTGTCAGCCAGCAAGTGAGTGTTTCAGAAATTTGTTACTGTTTTTCCAAAGAAAAATGTATTATGAGGTTGAATAGTTAAGGTGGTAGGGCATGCATTAGAACCTGGAGGTAAACAAACAAAACCCTGTAAGGGTAAAGTAGCTGCTATAAAGCCCGTCTTGTTTCTCTGTAGATCAGGGTCCTCCTCAGGGTTCTAGAAAAGAGCATGGAGTGAAATGGAAATAGCCAGGACCAGTGCTCAACAGCTGAGGCCAGGGAAAGGGAGGAGAAGAGAACTGGCTGTGCTCAGAAGTGTGGGGCCAGCCCTGCTCCGGGAAGCCCCGAGGGTCCCTCCGCGGACAGCAGAACGTGTTTAAGAAGAGCTGGAATCAGTGCTTTCTGCTGGGATTGGGGGAGAAGAGTTTGCATGAAAATCGTTTTGAGTTTTGGGGTGTAATTTTGGTGAGTTTTAGTTGAGTGAGAAAGTTAAAGTATGTGGAACAACTCCCGTTGGTGTTGGCCCAGAGGAGGCGTTTAGTCCATCCTTCAGGATGGGGCTTGGGCCATGGCACAGTGATGCAGGGATCCATTTCTGGGACACGCGGACTTACATGAGGACCATCCTTGGCTCTCAGGTGGCTGCTGTTAAGGAGTGTGAAGAGGGGGAGGATTAGCCGTGGGGTTTACTCTCTGATCTCTGAGTATTTTCGCATTTCCTTTTTGGGGTGAGGGAGCTTCAAAATCCAGAGTGACCCCTGTTTGCAGTTAGTTTTCATGTTGGACCCTCACGCCAGACTAAGGGTTACTTTCTTTCACTCCATTGCGCCCAGCATGCTTCCCTGCACATGGTTCTCAGAGAATGTCTGCTGAATGTGAAGGTCTGGGTCATCATTTTGTTTTTGTGATTTTATATCTTTCCCTTCAAAGGGCTTGCTGTATGTTTACAGATAAATTTGTTTTGACTTGCAAAATCAAGATTGTCACATTATTCATTGAAAAAGGAAAATCTCTTTAAAAATCTCTTTCTTGGTCTGACAGTATCCATCACTGACTTCCAAGCACCTTCCGGCCCGCCTGCTGCATTGCTTCAGCGGTGGAGGCGGAGGGGAAGTGAGCAGCGCTCAAGTTGCCCTGTTCTGAACTCCGGCCGCTGCCAGAAGGTCTCAGGAGGGCTCATTCTGGATCACTTCTCCTTCCTCCTTTCCCTCTTCTGACTGGGCTGTTGGCCCCAGAGATGCATCTGAGTCAGGAGGGAGGACTTGGGAGCTAGATCCCAGGGAACCTGGAAAAGAGCAAAGAAAGCTGCTGCCCACCCGCTGTAATGCCAGCCGTCCAGAAACCGTGCTCTTCCCTTGCCTGGTGTCACCAGCGTGGGCTCTCCTCAGGGCTGGGAACTGCCTGGTGGTCCAGAAAGAGATTGCAGCCAGGTGGGCGTGGTCGAGGACCAGCCCCTTCTCCTGCCTGGCCTGGTGGAGGGCTTAGTGTGCACCTGGGAGGCGTGCGATTGTCAGCGGGGCCCAGCCCGGGGTTGGGGGGCGTTGGTGTGCATGCCGAAGCAGGACTCTGCTCCCTGGGGAGACAGTCATGTGCTGGGGGCTGCCGCATGGCAGAGGACTTCCTCCCTCCTTAACTTTTAGCTTCTCCAGCCTTCCTGTGCCCCGGGAGTTTCCATTTCTCACTAGTAGCCTCCATCAGCTGCATCTCCTGCAGTTTTAGGGCGCCTGGCCCCTGCTGCACCCTTCAGCCCTTTGTTATGGGGGTAGTATGAAGGGGGGACTTCGTGTTCTGTACCCTGTGTCCTGCAGTGCCCGACCTCGAGGCCTTCCTCCAAGAGTGGCTGGTGATGACTCTCAGAGCAGGGGCGCCATCGCTGCCATGGACCTGCTTCCTGTATTTGTGTTCTTATTTCCTGAAACCAAATTGCAAACTCCTGAGAGCTGGAGCTCTTTTTTAAATAATATGCTTGTATTTTTGTTTATACTTGACTATTTTCAAAACACTGTTTGAACGGGACAGGTTTTATGCCCATTTTACAGCTGAGGAAACAGCCTCCCTCTAGAGGTTTCATGGCTTCATAAAAGAAGGTATTTAGTCCGAGGTAGCACTGAGACTTGAACCAGACTCTTATCAGTGAGGGATCTTTCTGTTACCCGGAGCCATCTGAGTACCTGGGAGCTGCTCAGTCGTCATTTTATCGAGTTTTTAAAAAAAGTGTGAGTATAGTAATTATGAGTGTATGTGCATATGCACGGATTCTATATGCTTAGAAGCTCCTTTGTCCAATCTCTTTATTTTAAAAGGGATTCAGAATGTTGTACGTGCATTATTTGCCATGTGTTACTGTCTTTAGAAATGATTATAGAGGACAGGTAATTTAGAGATATTTGCACGTTACATCAGAAGAGTGTTAACAGTACCCGTTACTATTAATACTAGTGGTATTAGCTGTTCTGGGAAAAGGTACTGTTTATTCATAATCACCAGATAATAGCAGCAGGATCGGAGAGGAAAGCCCAGACAACATTGAGTGTAGGTGTAATTATAGCTTAAGCACTATGAGGGGGATCTTTAAATGTAAGGTTTAAGAGCCGAGTTGTAGTATGAGGCATAACTCATGTCTTTAATGCGAGGTGCTCTCTGGCCGTGTTATCAGTCTTAAATTGTTTATCATTGGAACGAAGTATCTTTTGAGAGAAGCACTTCCTTCAGTGTTAAAAATATGTTTCTATCATGTGCCAGAGTGAGTATTCTTGTTACATTGCATATTTCTTTTTTTATATGCTGCCCACTCACTTGGTTATGCTTGAAAAGAGAGAGGGGTTTTAGGTGGTAGTTCAGTGGTACCCAGTCTCTGGGTCTATAATCATACTCTACATTTTCATAATTTTCTCATTCCTTTTGGTTGCTGTGTTTTGATAAGATCTCTGTCTTTGGGGAAGGTCAGTTGGGTGGCTGCAGAAGAATTGAGCCCCTTGGGGGGCTTATAAATGGTGTATTTTTGTTATGCTTGACAAAGTAAATGGTACCCTTCCTCCTGAGTAGGGTTGATCCGTGATTGATGAATGAATGGTCTCTTTCCATCTGGCTGTCACACAGACAGGCGAAAACGATGGTGCCATTTGAACACTGAATTTCTCAGACTCCCCAGGGACAACAGAATGTGTGTATGAGCTGGCACACCCAAATGCAAATTATTTCTATTGATACCTAATGTATGTAAATTTATGCTGCTCAGTTGACAAAGAGATTATGAATGATACTTTTTCCAAATAGTGTTATATAACTGAAATTTTTGTTTTATCGTCACCAAAGTATAATTCCTGCTGAATTTTTGTGACACTTCCAGCAGCTCCAAAGCCGCTCTCGAAGGTCCAGCACCAAGGTTAGATGACGTAGCGTATTCTGGGGCAAGTCCTGCCTGGCTCTCTGCTGAAGGCCTTGGCTGTCTTCTCGCCACATAAGGCCCTGATCGAGGGTCGATAGTCAGGACAGGGAGGTGACTCAGCAGAGGAGAGGAGTTTTTGTACAGGTTTAGGGGGATTGAGACAAGGGAGCAGTTTGGGAAGAAAGCTATCTTTTCCTTTTCAAAATTGAGTCCTTCTTTTCCCCCTGGATCATTACATCTCATTCAGGGACAAAGGATCCAGGAGATTCCAAGATAGGAGTGTTTCATCAGCAGAGCTGGTCGAGTTGGGGAGGGGTGGGCAGCATGTGCTGGAGGGAACCCGCTAAGCCTTGGTGGTGGATGTTACCATGCTTTGCTCTTGTTCTGAGGACCTTGGCAGTGGGCCATACTTCACTCAGTGGCCACGATGGGGTGAGTGTTAGCCCTCCTACTGTTGTACTGTTGTCTTCACCTTCTGCACTCCCTGGGGCCTTGATAGAGGAGACTCCCATCTGGTGATTAACCAACCTGAGTACAGCCTGTCCCGCCCTTACTGAGCTGGGCACTGGGGATAGCTGCAGGTAGGTAGATGTGACTGCCCTCCTGGCTGAGCCCCTGGCCTGGTGGGAAAGCCAGTGTGGCTGGTGTGGTTCCTGCAGGAGCCTGAACCTTTCCTGGGTCTGGAAGCATAATCAGGCATTAGGTAGCCTAGAACAAGGCCTGATGCACAAAGGCCCCTCTGGGATATTTGTTGAGTAAATGACAGAATAAATAATAGCAGAAGAAGATGAGAGAGCATTCTAGGATGGGGACAAGGTCTCTGAGCCTAAGATGGGGAGATGGGTTGCATGGAGCCCTCCAGGGCTGGGCCCACCGTGGTTACCTGTAGACTGGGGGTAGGGCGGTATTGGGGCTCTTTGTGGGCTGGGGTAGAAGTGAGTGTGTGTGGAGTGAAGAGGGGCCTAGCCTTGCTGTAAGAGAAGAGGGAGGCATTGGTTGAGAGTAGCTTAATGATTTCTGGAAGGGGAGGTTATTGTGTTTGCTTATTCCATATCATTCATTGAAGGATTGCCTGTCCTGTTCAGGCACTGGGTGTTCACTAATGTGAATAAAGAGTGTCCTGTATTTCTAGGAGTTCACAGTTTCCCAGTGTAAACAGATGCGTAAACAGACAATTACAATATGGTTTGATAAATGCGGTAAGATACAGAGGCAGTTGCTATGGCAACGCCAAGTCACTCATAGCATCCTGCAAGAGCAAACAGGCTTGCTTGCTTAGGGTCTTGTAGGGGATCCAGCAGACCAGAGATGGTGATTTGGTAGGGATGTGCCTGGGTCAGCCCCGACCCAGCGTGTGGGTTTATCACACAGGAGTTTTACAGCAGCTGTGGGCTGAGCCCAGGGCCTGTGACGTCTCTGGAACCAGCAAGAGAAGCTGTGCTGGGACTGGTTCCCCAGAGGGCAGTTCTACAACCGGATTTCGAGAAGCTTTCTCTGGGTAGACTCAGCCTCATGAAGGGGAGGGGTGGCAGGAATGGAGAGCAGCTTCTGCACATGAACCTGGATTCTGCCAAGAACCAAGGTGCTAAATATAGTCCCCATATCTCCTGAGCTACTTGGTGAAGAGGGTGTTTCTTGTCTTCCATCTGGGCTGGGAACAAAAGCCTGCAGGTATGGGAAAGGAGAGTAGGTTTTCCTCCTATTTGAGGGAAGGTTGCCAGGAAAACATCTGGATTTCATAATCACTGGAAAAGCTCCTTCAGTTAGATCAGACGGGATCTATGAGAGTTTTGATGAGAATGGTGGCGAAGGAAGTGGTGATCTCTGTGGCTGGAACAAAGCCCAGGTGCCGAGCCTGGCTGTCTCCGTGACCAGCACAGAGCCACGGGGCTTTGTGGGGCCCGGGAGTTACGTGTGAGCGAGGCCCTTGACTCGTTCCAAGTGGCAGGGGACAGGTCAGCTTCTTGCCTCCTGACGACATGAAACCCTGACCGTTTCCAGCGGGGAGATCACTGCCCATGCTCGGGTTGGTCCGTGGTTGTGTGTCACTTTCCCTGAGCCACTTCCTTCCTTTTTCTTTGTATACCAGTCTGGCAAGAGGAATTCCTCTTCCACCAGCAGAGTAGGTGGGTGGCATTTCTGTCTGCCAGAAGGGTTTTCAGGTGTGACCCTGCCCTTCCCATCCCTCCAGCCAGGACCTGTCACCGCTGGAGGCAGGTGACATTCTCCCTCCAGCTCCTGGCTGGGCTTTGAGGTTCTGCGTCTTACTCTGTGATCCCCTCTCCCTCTCTGACTCTTGCTCTGGGACGTGGGTGAAGTCATGTCCAATTTTGAGCCCCCGTTTTAAGGGGCATCTGGTGTGGTGACAACAGCCTGGGCTTTACGCAGACTTGGGTTTGAGTCACGACGCAGGCCTGCCACCTGCCGAGTGAACGCTGGTAACTGGTCGTTATTGTTGCTGAAGGAGTTAATGTTGGTGCTGTGTCAGCATCGCCCTCATTGCTCTTGGAGTGAAAGTCCCTCAGGGACCCTGCGTTGTCTTCCGTCACCCAGTTCCGCTGCCCTGCTCTGCTGCGGCCACGCTGCCTCCTGGCTGCTCTGCAGGCGTGGGGGTGGGGGTGGGGGCTTCTACTTCGGAACCTTTGCTCAGGCCATTCTTTCTGTCCAAAACCTTCTCTCCTCCCTGGTAATCTACACGGCTTATCCCTTACCTCTTATAAATGTCACCTCCTCAAGAGTCCGACACTGATCCCCATTTGTACCAGCTCCCTGGCCTCTGTCTTCCCCCACAGCTCACCTCCTAACTTAGTACGTAGTTTACTTACTTGTTATACTTTTAATTCATTTTCTGATTCCCTCCTCTCTCCATTAGATCATAAGCTTCATGGGGGCTGGGGTTTTTGACTCTCTTTAGTGATGCATCCCCAGCACCCAGAATTGTGCCTGGCACAAAACACAGGAGTAATACTTTTTTAAATTTTTTTAGTTGATTTAGGGAAATTTAATCTTTTCCTCTCGTTTGATAGAAATTTCCAGGACCAAGAGCAAAGTAATCATCAAATGGCAACAGAGTGTTCCCTTTAAGATTTTAAAAGCTGAAGGTTTAAAAAGAAAGTTAAAACAATATGTTGGAGTAAAATTTCAAAGTTAAAAAATTATCAGAATAAAGTTCTAAAAAGCTAAGTGTGAAACCTAAGGTAGATTTAAATATTTTTGATCATGTATCATTTTTTGATCCATTTTGAGTTTATTTTTGTGTATGGTGTAAGGGAGTGTTCTAGCTTCATTGCTTTACATGCTACTGTCCAGTTTTCCCAACACCATTTGCTGAAGAGACTGTCTTTATTTCAGTGTATATTCTTGCCTCCTTTGTCAAAGATTAGTTGACCAAAAGTTTGTGGGTTCATTTCTGGGCTCTCTATTCTGTTCCATTGGTCCATATGTCTGTTTGTGTACCAATACCATGCTCTCTTGATGACTGTAGCTCTGTAGTATTGTCTAAAGTCTGGGAGAGTTATTCCTCCAGCCTCTTTTTCTTCAGTAATGTTTTGGCAATTCCAGGTCTTTTGTGGTTCCATATAAATTTGATTATGATTTGTTCTAGTTCTGTGAAATATGTCCTGGGTAATTTGATAGGGATTGCATTAAATCTGTAGATTGCCTTGGGCAGTGTGACCATTTTAACAATATAGATTCTTCCAATCCAGGAACATGGGATATCTTTCCATTTTTTTAAGTCTTCTCTAATTTCCTTAATCAGTGTTTTATAGTTTTCCGTGTATAAGTCTTTCACCTCCTTGGTTAGATTTATTCCTGGGTATTTTATTACTTTGGGTGCTATTTTAAAGGGGATTGTTTCTTTTTCTGTTGATTCATCGTTAGCGTAAAGAAATGCAACTGATTTTTGAACGTTAATCTTGTAACCTGCTACCTTGCTGAATTCTTCGATTATTTCTAGTAGTTTTTATGTGGACCTTTTAGGGTTTTCTATATATAGTATCATGTCATCTGCATAGAGTGACACTTTTACCTCTTCTTCTCCAATTTGGATCCCTTTTAGTTCTCTCTCTTGCCTGATTGCTGTGGCTAGGACTTCCAAGACTATGTTGAATAGGAGTGGTGAGAGTGGGCAGCCTTGTCTTGTCCCAGATTTTAGTGGGAAGCTTTTCAGTTTTTCACTGTTGAGTGCTGTGCTGGCTGTAGATTTGTCATATACAGCTTTTATGATGTTGAGATATGTTCCCTCTGTACCCACTTCGGTGCGTTTTTATCATAAATGGGTGTTGAATTTTATCAAATGCTTTTTCTGCATCTGTTGAGATGATTATGTGTTTTTGTCCTCTCTCTTGTTGATGTGATGTATTACATTGATTGATTTGCGAATGTTGAACCACCCTTGTGTCCCTGAGATGAACCCCACTTGATCATGATGTAATACATGTTTGTTGAATGAATAAAACTGGCCAGCAGATACAACTCAGATTGCAGGGAGGGAAACACATGATCCAGGTTCTGTTGATTCATAGAAATCTTGTTTCTCTGGCTGTAGGGAAGAGGCGTGATTTTTAGGGAGTAGTGTTTGAAAAGTTGAAGTAGTGATTGTAGATTCCTAAAAAAAGTAAGAGTGTGTTTGAGTGGCTCAGTCCTGTAGGAATGTGTGTAGCAGGAGCTGAGGAGAGGATTCCAGGGTTAGAGGTGTGCCTGGCCTTGTTCTGTGTCCATCTCCATTAGGGCTCTGAGGATTACCTGTATGTTTCCAAATTGCTGCTTAGTAGGAGTGGAGAATGCTGCTCCTTATTTCTTTTACTCGTGGGACCAACGTAGTTTGTGGAGTTAGAGCAATTCAGAGACATGGCTTCAAAACTGAGTCAATTAATTATTGTCCAGGAGGGCTGGGAGGTTAACCCCCAAGGTGATAGCGATCCGACGCCCATGTGACAGTTATGATGAAGGCTGGTATTATGTTGGGCTTTGAAGAGCCCATCAGTGAAGGAATTGAGAAGCAGTGTCACCGCCTGCCCTGTCACCCTGTTTTCTGGTTTGTACTCTTGCCTTGTGGAAGTTTATTTCTTTGTTAATGTTAAGGCCTCCAAAATAAACATGCTCAGAATGATTATCCAGCTTATAGGGTTACCATGATGAGAGGCTTTTATGCTGTTTGTATTTTCCTCTTTTGTAGGCCCTGGTAGTTCTGCAGTGTCTGTAATCTCTTCTGAGACACCTTTCTGTGACGTCTTCAGTTTCCCTCCTTTAGTGACAGTGCACTTCTGCAGCTTGCTTGGTGGCCTGGGATCATTCTGCCTTGCAGGAACGCGGTGATGGATGAGAAATGGTCCGTTCTGGTGAGGAGTTTGTTACTCCTTCTCCCATGCTATAGTTAGAGCCTCTGCTTTGAAGCAGTTGGACCTGGACTCAAATACTGATTTCACCAGTTGATGCCTGTATGATGGTGGGCAAATACACTAGTTTTCTTATTTTTATTTAACACACACATAACACTCACTGTGTGCAGGCACTAAGCACTTAACAAGCGTTAACTGTATTTAGTCCTTATGACAGCCCTGTGGGTGGGTACTAGTGTCATCCCTAGGTTTAAAGAGGAGGAAACTGGGACACAGAGAGATTAAGTAACTCTCCCATGATCACTGAACTAGGCAGTAATAAAGCCAGAATTTCAGCCCCAGATACTCCTACTCTTGAGCTCGTGCTTTTCATCCTGACACTGTCCATGCTGCCTCCCGCTGTCTAAGCCTAAGCTTCCTAAATCCATAAAATGGGAGAACTGATCGTGACACTGCCTAGGTACAGGATTGATGTGAGAATCAAGTGAGAAAATCCATGTAGCCCAGAGGCTGTCACATGGTGAGGGCTCATGGCAGCTGGTGCTGCCACTGCAGTGCAGCAGAGGGAGATGAATAGGGTACACAAGCTATACTAGCACAGTGACGTGTGCTGAGGGCCTTACAGAGCACTGATGGCAGAGGTGACTGCCTGTGGGGCACTGGGACGCCTTCGGGAGGGCGAAGGGAGGGCAGGCACGGCACACCAGGTACTGACTCGCCATCTGTGAAGCAGGTGCCATCTCATTTGATCGACCCAGAGACTGGGGCTCTTACCGCTTACAAAGCCCAGGGTTTGACTCGGTGGGAGATATGGATAAGGTGCAGAAAGGTGGGCTTGTTCAGGGTCCAGTGGGTTGGACTCTTGAGTTGAGCAGAGGGAGGGATGAGATGAAGGACTGGCCAGCCACTGTGGGGCCAGGTCACAGCCCAGAGGAGCATTCACTTCCGGCCTTGTGAATGCTTAATTAGCTTTGCACATTGTCTTTTTGTTCTCTCTCTTTAGAAAATTTCTCCCACACCTTCCTTCCAGTGGATTTCTAGAAATACCCTATTTTTCATGACTCACTGATCAGACACGTCCTGTTTGGGGAAGTGTTGAGGGAGGAATTTCAGGATGGCGTGAAGTGTACTCCTAGTGATGAATGGTGCAGGCAGGGGGTGGCTAGGCTTTTCTGCTGCCCCAGAAACCCACCCTGCCTCGTCCCCGTCTCTCCTGGTGAGCTGAATTTCTCCAGATGCAGTGTTACACTGCCTTGACCTGGTGTACGCCAACGGGAAGTTTCCCTCTTGTGTTGTAGGCAGGGATCTGTGTGTGGCTGCAGAGGGACTAATGGTGGAATTAATCAAATTAGACCTGGGGCCTGGCGTTTTGGACCTGACTAAGTTAGATGACCTTATGAACCAAACCAGGGTGGCCATGATGGAGTCTGTGCCAGGCGCCCTGGACAGAGTTGCTCTCAGAGCATTATTTTGAGAAGCAGAGAAGTAGCAGAGGCCTCTCGGGGCAGACGGCACACACAGCGTGGAACGCTGGCCCTCTCCTTGGAAGGCCTGATTTTACCATGGATCGCTGTTATGTCAGTTTTTATTGTTGGCCTTCCTTGTTCTAACAGAGGCCGGATGTTTTAAATCATCATGCAGTGGCTCTCTTTTGTATGGCTCGAGGCCTTTTGGCAGGCTGATTGGAAAGCTCGATGCATTAGGCCGTGAGATGATAGGAAACTAGGAGAGGCCAGACTTGAGTTGCGGAGGGGGCCCGCGTGGTGCGGTGGCCGCGGTTCAGCCGTGGTTCAGCCGCAGAAGTGGGTACTGGTGTGGGCGGGACCGGGTGCCGTCTTGTGGGCTTGGGCCCGGAGACAGAACAACACGAACACTTCAAAAGCAAGTCAGGCTGTTTTGTCCGAGGCTCTGGGGCCTGAAGGGTGGCCATGGTGGTGGTACCCGAGAACTTTGTTGGAGGATGAGGCCAGTGACGCTCTCCCTTGAATGGTGAGGGCAGTCAGTTGAGGCTAGGACAGAGCTGCTCAGCCTGGGCCATTTTGCCCCCTCGGAGGCTGTGGCAAGGTCCAGAGATGAGTTTGGTTTGGGCTGGGGGAAGGGGTGCTCCTGGGATCCAGTGGGTGGAGGCCAGGGATGCTGCCTACCCTCCAGTGCGCAGGGTGGCCCTGATGTCACCAGTGCTGGGCTGAGAGCCCCTGGGCTGGATGGTTGTCAAGTACTGGGAGGGTTAGAGGGTGAAGGGGTCGCTCTCTGCACCCCAGCTGCTCCTGGTGAAAGGAGGGAGGGTCTTGGGGGGCCTGAGTTCCTTTTTAAGTTGGACAGGATGAAGATGATTTAGAAATTTTCATAAGTTGAAGCTTAATCAAGTGCCATGAAGTGAAGGTCATGATTTCAGGGCACGCGGATACATACTAAGTCAACTGAGACCTTGCAGGAGTTGTATTAAAATGCTCATCCTCTTAAACTCAGGCCGTATTCTCATCTCTGCCTTTATTGTTTTTTCTGCCCTTTAACCTGGTGCTGTGCAGAATGCCAAATAACCTCCTTTGGGGTGTATTTTGATACCTTACTTTTATGATACGAAGATTAATAAAATTAAAACTGCTTTAGTCATGAGATACAGAGCTTGAATTTAATTTACTTTTGTAATTATCTGTATTTTAAAAATCTTAATTCAGTATCTACAAAGATAGGAAAACTTTCAACTGGAGAGGTAAAGGGAATTTTTTAAAAAAATTCTATCAATATTAAATATTGACTGAATTAAAACACATAAAAAGGCAGCCCATGACCCCATTATTGTGTGTGTGTACGTGGTCATGTGTGTGTGTGTGTGTGTGTGTGTGCGTGTGAGAGACACATGATGCATGACACCCATTACTTTGTATGTAGGTGGTTGTGTGTGTGTGCACGAAAGACACAGGATGCATGACACCCATTGTGTGTGTGTAGGTGGTTGTGTTTGTGTGTGTGCACGAGAGACACACAATGCTTTTTAGTGTTTTTGAAATGCCTTGCCTTTAAAATTTGGAACTATACTTTATTTCCAGCACAATTCAAATCCTGTTTCCTCTCGCTTTTCTTTCTTTTTCCTTTCCTGTGTTGGATAAAAGGTGTTCATTTGCTTCTGAGAATTTGTTGACTTCCAGTTTCTCTCTTAAAGTTCTGCCTCAAGCTGAGGAAGCTAGGCTTTATCCTGTTCGTGGTGGGAGCTGTGGGAGGCTTCTAAGCCAAAGGAAGGGACACAGCATGTTCTGAGTCAGAAAGATCCCTCTGAGGCTGGAAGTGGGGAGACGGGCAGACAGACCAGGAGAGGCTGTGAAAGAGTTCAGGTAGGAGAGGATGAGGTCTGAGCCTGGGCAGGAGCCACGGGGTGGAGAGGAAGGACCAACTTGGAGAAATGGGCAGGAGGGACAAGTCTCAGTGACTCTTGGCTGTGAGGACTGAGGAAGGTGTGGGAATCCAGGAAAATACCCAAGTTTCTGGCTTACGTGGGTTGAAGCTTGAAAAAAAAAGAGGAAAATCCCTGTTTTGTACATGCTTTCATGGTCAGTGTCACTTTCCGGCTTTTGGTTTTCAAATGTAAGTGAAAATGGAGAAGTTTTAACAATGCCTCAAGTCTTGAAGCTGGATTGAGACCTTTCTCACTTACATTGCAAATTTTAGATAAAAACACATTTGATATCTTTGGAAAGATCGGGAAGATTCTCCTTCCTTCTGCACTTTAGGAAGTATCTGATCTGTCAGGTGTGTGATTGAAAGGCTGGGTTCTGAGCCAACAGGAAAGATAGGGACCAGTCTTGCTCTGCTGGTAAAAAGCACATAGCGCACAGTAGGCTCTCAGGATTCTGCCTTCGATCTGGGCAGTGGTTGTCTTGAGGAAAAGCAATGGGTGGTCAGGTAGAGTTTAAAGTAGTCTTACACCTTTTCCAAAATAAAAGTGCGCAGCACGGCAAAGAAGTTAAGGGTGAGTGGCATCCGTGTCTTATTTGTGGTCCCACGTGTGCGGTTCTGCCTGCAGGTGCGTAGCTCGGACAGCGTCTTGCGTGGGTGTCTTGTGTGCTTTCTGCGGTTTTCTCTCTCCCACAGTTAGGAGGTGGTTCAGGGAGGTGGTGAGCAGACGGCTCTCGCCTCTGATGCTGGGTTTGTATCCAGGTTCCAGTGCTTGCCAGTATTGTTGCCTGACGGACTGCTTAGCGAGCCCTCTTACAGACCAGTTCATTAACTGTGCACACAGACTACAAATTTAGATTACATAGTGCTGCTATGTAGTTGTTCCTTTTTTAAAAACAAACAAACAAACAAACAACTCATCTTCTGATCTTTGGTAGAAACTGCTGTGTTCTCTCAGGCAAGGCACTCCTTGTTTTTAGAGCCTCGATTTCCTCATCTGTGACACCAGAGAACTAGACTGGGGGCCCCCTCGAGATGTGATCATTTCGGGTCTGCTGTTCCGGGTCTCTGTGGACAAGTGTCCTCTGTGCACAGCTTTGCTGGCCGCAGCTGCATTCACCTTGTAAAGCTGTGTCTCATGGGGTGGTGGAATCCTGACCACTTTGTCCGACCCTGTATGGAAATTGTTTTATCCCTGTGTTACTTGAGATGTCTTTTTCAAGGGCCTTTTCTGATTTACAAGTCAGAAATTCCCCCTGGAGACGGGGAAACCACAGCACTTGGAGCATTGCAGGTCTTCTGAGACCAGCGCCGTGCTTGCGTGGGGCGGAGGGCGGCTGCCTGGGGCTGGGAGCGGCCAAGTATTTCCTGTTGTGGTCAGTTTTACTGTAGTGTAATTTACATATAATAAAATCGGCCAATTCGATGAACTGTGACAAATACTCAGTCATGTAATCACCACCACAATTACGATGTAAAACCCTTCTGTCACCCCTGAAAGTTTCCTCCTGCTTTAAACTAATTTATTGGTGGTTCTGGTAGCTTTTTGGTACATTCCTTAGCGTTTTCTACATAGATGATCATGTCATCTGTGAATAACAAGTTTTGCCTCGTTCCTTCCCCATCTGTTTTCTTGCTATATTGCATGCCTGGACACTGTCTAGTACCATGTCACGCAGTCGTTGGGGGAGTGGACATCCTTGCTTGGTTCCTGATCCGAAGGGGGAGGCACTCAGTCTTTCCCTGTCGGATATGATGGTCGTAGCTGTAGGTGTTTTCTCTAAGCCTCTACCGGGTTCTCTTCTGTTTCTAGTTTGCTGAGTGTTTTCCAACATGAATGGGTGTTTAGTTTTGTCAGATGCTTTTCCTGCTTCAATTGAAATGACCATATGGTTTTCCTTTTTCAGCTTGCTAATGTGGTGAATTACATTCCGTTTTTAATGCTGTGACCACCCTTTGCTATGGAAGCCTTCTGTGTAGGGTACGCACAGACTTCATGTCATCATATTGGGACTTGAGGATTAGCTGCACTTTGTAATCGTGTAGTCCATTCAGTTATTGACAGTGGTTACTCTACACAAATAGTCACTCCTGTGGGGTCTGCCCTGTTTAACTCTGTTAACCTTTTTCCTCTTTCAGTGTATGTTGGGTAGCACGAAGCCATGTGTGTGGGAAAGAGTAACAACAAACCTTTCTGTAGCCTTTATTCTGTGCCAGGCACTAGTCTAATACGACCTCTTAATTCTCATGACGACCCCAGGGCGTAGATACCCTTTCCTTCATTTTACAAATGAGGAGGTTGAGGTCCTTCTTCTTGGAAGGTGAGAGGAGTAAATTCCGTTTCACCTGACATTAACTGAGCTCTTAATTCAGCGTATGTCCAGGAAGATATTTTATCAACTTTAAGCAAAGATGTTGTAGAATTTGGGTTGCACTGTGAGGCATGTAAAACATTAATTCTTTATTTGTCTAATCGTTTTCAGTGAAAGGTTTTCTGGGAAGCCATTGCTTGTTGCCACTGTGTCTGTTAAGCTACAGTGTGACTGTGAGCTTCTTAAACATAGTTGGAGTTGAATATTTGCATACATCCATGAAAACGAAATTGATTCGTTTAAGTAAATACTCACGCCTCAGCAGCAACAACAGCAAAATGTCCCATCGTTTTCCTGTTGGGGACACACGTATTTCTAGCTCAGCCAGCATTCATTAAGCACCCACTTCATGGCAGACACTGTGCTGAATCAGGAAAGGGAAAAGAGAGAAAGGAAGGATCTGGGCCTCAAAGGCTGAATTCATCGGGCGAAAAGAGGGCGAAGGGCCAGCAGGTAGAGGAGTCCCTGGCTGCATGTGCTCAGGTCCAGATACGTTTAATGTTTAGGGCAGCATATTAGGACTGTTACTGGGCAGACAAGTGTGAATTTCAAGCCTGATTCTGCTGTTTGGTAGTGCCCTACTTCTGGGCGAAGTGGTTAATCTTTTTTAGCTGGGGTTTCCTCATACGAAAAAAGGAGATGAAGATACAGTGTATATGTCACAGGTGTACAGTGTGTGTGTGTGTGTGTGTGTGTTTCTGGTCTTGGAAGTGAGGCTAGAGGTCTGTGTTCTATGCTGGAGTGAAACTTTATTTCTCTGCCCAGTGATGGGCGTTCTGTTTGAACTGTGATGAGCAGCTCTGGTGGTTTACAGATAAAATCTCATCTGGCCTGAACCATGGGAGCCGCTGAGACGTCAGCACCCAGCCCCGTGCCAGCACATGGGGCGTACAGGGTGAATGTTGAATGAGTGCACGAGGTTTTATAGTCACCTCTGGAGGTCTGCTTTTATAAGGCTTTACTTCTGGGAGGATCAGCCTTTGGGAGACTGGCTGCTGCCAGCTGTGAGCAGTCCCAGCAGCCGTGTCCAGCCTGGTGGCAATGGGTGCTTGGTGTGCTTTCAGCCTGGCCCGAAACAAACATCTTGTTTTGGAACAGAGTGTGGCTTCTTTCTGAAGCCTGTGAGGAGGGTGGCTGGCGGCTCCATCCCTTTTAGAAGGAGGGGATCCAAAGGCCTGTGCCTCCTGGTAATTCCAGGATAGATTTAAGGGGAGAATCCATGGCTGATCACTGTTTTATCCCTTTTTTTCTGTTTCCTTTTCTGCTCCAACTTTTCCTACTTTTTTTTATGGCGGAAAATTGCCCTCTTTGGGGCAGCATGATACTGGGGAAGCAGCTTTTGTGTCCTGATTGTCAGGTTTGACTGTTACATACGTTCAGAAAATTAGGTATGAGACCTTGGTGAGCATTAGCTACTTGGATATAACTGAGGCCCAGTAGCGGAAAAACAAATTTTTGTTCATAAAAGATGCGGAAGCAGCCTTGTGTCTTGTCTTTATTTTGGCCTATCCTGAATGATGGCTTTTAGGAGTTACAGAGAGAAGGCGTATGGATTTACAAAGGATTGTACTTCGTTTCCAGCAACAGGAATGTTTTACCCCAGGGAGTCTTGAAAAAATTTTATAATGCACATTTTTGTTCATAAATTATAATCACGGTGGGTATAGGAACTCAGATGGAAGATGTGACTAAATCAGAGAAGGAACTGTTAGAATGATATTTGGTTTAAAGGCATCTGCTTACTGTGTCATGCAGATGAATTTTAATTAACATACTTTCAAGATCTAGTTAGGTGGAAAGTCAAAACCATTCTATATTTTTCAGGGAGGTAGAGTCCACTTAGAGAAGCTAAAGCTTGTTTTATTTTAACCTAGACTAACTAGAGGCAGAATGACTGTATAGCTAGGTTACTCTGGTATTCATTCATTCATTCATTCATTCATTCATACATTCATTCATTCTCTCACTCACTTGTTCGTGTACCCATCAAGCAATTTGATTGTATACTATGCTTGTTGCTGAGAATTCTATAAATGTGGACCTTCTGGGGCTCACAGGCTAATTGTAAGGGACAAATAGAAGTAATTAGGAAATAGTGTGGTTAAAAATAGCCAGCAAAATTTGTTCCCCGGAAGGAGAGGTGGTACGTGTGTGTTAGTTTTTATGAAGTATGTACATGAAGTTTACTTCTGGGAATTAGTGGAAAAATTACTTTTATAGTAAACTCATCATTAAAGGGGTTTGAAGCTATTGTGGCTTTAACAAACCATTAAGATTAGGATTAAGTTAAAAAGCTTGATCTTGGGATATCAAGTAAATGTTAAACTACACAGGCAGACAGGGCTCTATAAAATCCTGGAATAAAGTTCTAGGGTTTTATGATGGGAATTGAACAGAGAACCCTTTCTGAGAACACATTTCTAGCTCCCAGCTTGGATTATGTGACGTGGTTTACACTCATGGGAAGAACTTGACAGCACACTGACTGAGGTGTGTTTCACATTAAGCTCTCTGGCCTTAGTGGCTCTGATCTTTGTGTGGCTGGAGGCTGGAGCCACTAACTGGGGCTCCCAGGCGATGCTGCAGTCACGGTGCTTAGTGACTGTGCCCTGAATCTTTACCAGGCACCCTTTAGTGTTTATACAAAGAGCAGGAGATAGATTTAATGTGTATTTATTTACAGTTTAATTGGAATGTGTGACTTGAAGGGAAACATTTTCACACGGTCCTTTGTAAGGCATCGTGAAAAGCATGGCTTAGACTTGGTTATTTAGGCTTTCTGCAGATACAAGCTGTTTTTTCACTGGGCGACACAGTGGTGCTTGAGTTCATATGCATCTCACCAGCATTCAGTGACCACCTACTGTGACACAGAAGGTAAAGGCATGAGTCACAGAGGCCTGGGTTGAGATGTCACTTTTACCTCTTATTGGTAGTGTGGCCTGTGGCGGGTTTACTTTGTTTCCCACTCTGCAGATTGTAGGAAGGATCAGATGTAAGAATTCGAGTTAAATGCCTCCTACATTTAACATGCAGCCTGTGGTCAGGATTCAGTACAAGGTGGTAATAATAATATTATCGTTATTATTAGAGATTCCAGGAACTGTGCCTGCTTTTCATACAAAGCGTAGGAATCCTCCCAGGCAAGAGCCTCTGGTCTGAGAAAGGCTAGTGCTCCCTTTGTTGGGGAGGACGTTTTCTAGCTCCTTTGGTGACTGTGGTGTGGGTGCCACGTTGCTGCTCCTTCTCCTCGAAGGCACTGGAGACACCTGGGGCCGGGGTGGGGCTGCTGGACCGGAGCCGGACTGCAGGGCCAGTTTATTCTGTACTTCCTCGGCCATTCACTGTGCTAAGTGTGCAGCGTTCTGTAAAAACAAGCCCTGAACGATTAGTCATACAGTTATTTTTGGTCATTTCTTGAAGTGATGGCAGTTACCTCCTGTAACACACAGTCTCTGAGTCTTTTTGCACATGTTGCTCAAATATCTCAGCTTCCTGACTTCTCTGTCGGAAGGAGCTCCACTCTTCACTCTCCGTGTGTCCCTCAGTCAGAGAATACTCACTGAGCGCCTGCGGGAAGCTGGTGGCAGAGCTGGGAACAGAGGACACAGGCGCCCCTGCCTGTCCTGGGGACTTCATCCTCCTCCTGCTTTGCCCCCCAGCTCATCACTGTCTGACACTCTGGGCTGTCTCCTGTCTCCACTGGAATGACCCTGGGCACTCTGAGGGAACAGAGACTTTGTTTTGTTTTGTGTGGCTCTGGCTCCCGAGTGCCCAGAGCAGAGCCTGGGATATGGCTGGTTCTCAACCAGTCAGTATATTGTTGTGGTGGTCGTTGGGGCTCAAATGCAAGAAGGGTGAGCCCCACCTTTGGTTACTGGCTAGTCAAAACTTTAAAAACTAGAATACAGAGGGGGTGATTATTTAAATTTAATAAACGGACAGGAGGGTGGTGTCGGGCCAGGAAGAAGCTCTAGATTGGGTGCCAGGAGATCTGGTTTGAGGGCCTTGGACCTGCCGCTGGTAAACTCCTGACTTTGAACAACTCTTTACATTTATGAGTGAAAAATTGGATAGGATTCTCTGTGAAGTGTCTTCAGACCCAGACTCCCTACACGGTTGAGACAGGCAGACCTAACCACCTCCTGATGTGCGTGTGTCTTTTCAGTAACCCATCTACTACCGAGCAGAACTGTGTGAACGTTTTCATCTTTTAACTGTGTGTAAGGTTTCATCCTGGGTCTAGAATTTTTTTTACAAAACTGCAAAATGTCTTCAATCCATTAACCGTTAGTACAGGATGCCTTTCTTGCTTTCCTGTCCTTAATGCTCTTGATCTGTATCTTTACATCCAGATCATTTAGCCCATGATGGTGCCTCAGCGTGGGAAAGGCTTGTCCCTGGGAAGTTAATGGCTTCCACACAAGCCTGAGTCCAGTGTGTGCGGAAGAGTCATCTTGTGGTATTTTTAATTGAGAAGGATCTTCTGTCTGACAGCCGTTTGTCTGTTCATGAGTTTTGATGGCACAAGCTGCACGGATCTGGTATTGAGGCAGCAGCTGGAAATTTTGATGAGATTGAACTCTCTGCCCCTCGATTAGGGAGACTGCCTTGCCCTTTTCCAGAGAGGCACCATCTTGGAACGGTTCCAAATCACCGGATGCCCCAGACGGGGAGTCTTAGATGGTCCACTCTGCACCAGCTGATGGTTTAGCCATTTGCCTGCCTGATGGGATATTGGCCTCATCAACCTCATGACCTCATGTGCTGCTTCCTGTCCATAGTTTGGCTTTTTGATTTGAGTGCCTCTGTGTGTTTGCTGGCTGCTTCTGTAAGAAGAGTTTTTAAGGGAACGTGGTGCAGTGAAGGCATGTGGATGGGCATTGGCGTTGGGGTTCCAGGGTTCAGATCTCACCTCAGCTGCTTACCGGCTCATGTTGTCTTTGGTCTTAGAAGCTCGGTCTGGTTCTCAGCTTCCTCATTGTGAAATTTGGGAGTCACTACTTAAATGAACCTGTGTTCGGAGAGCATGCGGACCAGTGCCAGGCATAGAGCAGGAGTTCAGTGAAGGGGTGCTGTTACTAGTATTTTTTGCCCATTCTAGCAGTTCCTGTCTTTACATGATCTCCCTCCTCCTTACTGTACACATCGTGTCTCTTAGGTTTAAAATCTGGTGCTAAACTTGGCTGATTCAGGAAACTGTCACTGTGTGGCTCCGTTCCCCGCTCCCCTCCACACACCCACTCTTACAACCTTTTATGATGTGCCCTCAGCTCTTCAGCATAATTACGCTCCACTTATCTAGAGGTCAGGCACTTAGCTACCTTTGCCATCTGGAGCACGTCCAGGAACCGGAAGTCAACAGAAGGAGCCCTGGTTCTGCTGCCCTGGAGTCCAGGCTGGATGGTGGGTGAAAGGGAAGGTGGCTGATAGGGAGGAGGAGCAGCCGGAGGCAGAGAGAATCGAGCCCAGCAGAGTAGGGCCGTGTAGCCTGGTGGCCAGGGTCCTGCCTCCCGGGCTGACCATCCAGAGTGGTACAAGCGAGGCAGTCTTTGGTGCTCCCAGTAATCCTGAATATTAAGGCAAAATCGTACTCTGGTCTCTTATTTAAGAAAACAGGACAGTTAAAAAAAAAAAAAACCTTTGGTATTTTGGTACCATTTTTCCCTCCAGATAGTCAATTTAATTTTTCAAATATGAGGAAGGTGTTAGACCACAGGCTGTGAGGTCACGGTCCAGGGTGTGAATCTTGTTGATTTCTGCCACCTACTTGCTCGGTGACCCAGTGAGAGTTAGCTGTTTGAGCCTTAGTTTCTTAACCTATGAAACCAGGAAAATGCCGCCTAGCTCAGAGGGTCACCAGGAGAATCAGTGAGACACTGGCCGGAGGCATCAGATTCGGGCCCTTGGTGGGTGTGGGAGTTTATTCTGTTTCCGGCAGTAACATCCCCTCCTATCTACCAGTCAGTTACCTGGTCAGTTTCCTCAGACCATTTGACATGTAGATTGTATGTTTTGGTTAGATTATAAGTTCTTTGTGGCCCAGGGCCCTGTTCTGATCATGGATTTTAGTATCTCCAGATTTTTACCAGAGTGGTCACTGCTGCTGTTGTCCACTCTGTCCGGGGCTCAGTATTGTCGTTGACTGAGGCTGGCCCTTGCATTCATCTGTCACCGAGAATTCTCTCCATCCCCAAATCCAGAGGACGGGGTTTGCATTAAATGATGCTGTCCTTTGACTTTCGTAATCTCCCCACCCCATGTGCGTAGAATCTTAAAACGCCTAGAATTTAGGTCTGGAAGAAACTTCACTTTAGCATTCCTGTGGACAGCAGCTGTGAGTTCTGTGATGGGCCAGAGGTTGTCACTTGGCCAAGGCCACATAGCCAGTTAGTGGTGGAGCCAGGCTAGCCCTTGGGTGTCTGCGTAACCAAGGTTTCTTCCCTCTTTACAGCTGATGGAGCCTAATGCCTTGTTCTTCAGCTGTGAGGCTTTGGTCTCAAAATTCCATCCTGAGAGGACCTTAAATGTGGTGTGAACTTAGCATGACCTCGGTCTGTACACCAGGGTCTGTGGCTTAACCCTGTCCCTTCCCCTGCTGTCTGTCTGCCCCGTCTGCCCACGTGTCTCCAAAGTGGGTGGCACAGCTTCCCTCAAATAGCAGTTTTCATTTCTGTGATGATTGTGGTGTCTGAAGGGTTTCATACTTATAAACTGAACCACATATTTGGACTTGCCTTGGACTCAGATGGGGAGTGATTTGAGGGGATGCCGTGTCTGCCACAAACACTCCCCTAGGAGCCTGCCAGGAGTGTCCTTGGGAAGTACCTTGCTGAGAGGGGGTGGATAATTCCAGGGAGGGAAGTGACAGGTGTCACAGGGACCGTGTGTGGGGCCTTCACAGGATGGAGCAGCACAGGTGGAGCTGTGGAGCACAGGAGGCGGGAGGCCTCGTGAGGCTGGGGCGGAGCATCCCGGAGCGTGTGGGATGCAGGCTTGTGTCCTGGCGCTCAGGCGGGAGCCCTGCTGCCGGCCTCCCCACGTTGGCTGAGCCGAGTTGGCTGGGCTGCTCCTTCAGAGGAGGGTGGGGCCTCCTTGGGGGCCTGCAGGGGATGCCCAAGGACCCCGGTCAGAGAGGGTGGCCCTGGAACCAACTCTGCCAGCCTTCTGGGTTTTTGTTTGGTCTGGTTCTGCTCAGGGTCTCTGAAAAGCGCGCAGGCAGGTCAAGCTGCACGTGGTGAAGGGAGACCAGGAGTTGGGGTCTCATCCGAGTTTACATTGTTTCCCATCCGTACATTTGTCTTACTTGGAAAGTTTACTTAATCTCTTGAGCCTCAGTCTCACCATCTGCAAGATGAGGGAAGTAATACCTACCCTAACTGCCTCCTAGGGTTGTTAGGAAGCTGCAATGGTACACATGACCTCCTTGGGGCAGAAACTCCGTGTTCATTCTCAGCATTGAGTGTGCTGCCTGTCACAAAGTGGGCATTTAAGGTTTGTAGAGGAGCGTTCTGTAGTCTGTAAGGTATGCTGCACACGTGGTAATTGTTGCTCATAATTCAGCTGGTGCTGTGTGACCACAGACTTTGTGCTGGCACTGGGGAAGAACAAGAAGTACAAAGCCAGCTCATTGCACCGTCGCCTCTAGGACCCCGGAGCTCTGGCGACGCCTGGTGCCACGTGCGATCTGGGGACGTCAGACCCGGGGCCCCGTTCAGCGATTGAGGCCTGGGCCTTTAATCAGCTAACGAGCCTTGAAATGCGTCATGTGGTTTCCCATTCCACAGCAGGTATAAAGGGATGTGGGGCATGTTGCCTGGCCCCTCCAGGAGAACACAGTGTGGTGGGTTTTCGTTTAAACTGAGTCCACCAGTAGCCATCAGACGCAGCTGAAAGCAGTAAGTGCCTAAGAGAGGAATGGGAAGGGGGCTGTGGCGCTCAGGAATCATAAATCAGAGCCAGGATGGAGGGACCATCTCTCGACCGCTGAGACATTACGTCTCTTCCTGTTAATCTGGCTCATTGACTCAAACAGTAGCTGCTGGAGGTGAGAGGGGCCATAGAGATGAACTTAGATGCAGCTGTCACGGATCACCTGCGAGCCAAGCACTGAGCCCAGCATCATAGGGTCAGAAATAGAAATAGAGACGCAGGCCTTACCCTCAAGGAACCTGGTATCTAGCGGGGAAGATAGTTTCCACCAATGAACGATAAAACAAGGCAGAGTAAAGCGGGTTTTCTCAAAGAGGTAGGATCGGGGGACTTTGGGAGCACAGAGGGAATGGGAAGGCCTCACAGAGGAGGTGGCATCTGGGTGGATGCTGAGGGCTCTGGGGGGGAAGGCCCTCCACGCAAAGGAGCAGCCAGAACACACGAACATGAGAACCTGCAGCTTCTTCCGGGAACAGTTGTCTGCTAGGAGCGGAGTGTGGAGGGTTGGTAAAGGGATAGTGAAGTTAGAGACAGAAGGAGGAAGGGGTCAGATCGTGGGGAGCCCTCGCCGTCCCTTTACAGGGCTTTCTTCTGTGAACGGGCATGGGCCCTGTGGTTTCTCACCAGGTCTCTGAGGTCCTGAGAACTGGGCGAGGTGGAGACCGACTTCCACCTTCTGTGCTCCTGGGGTCACAGGCCCTGGGGACCCTGTCCTCCCAGTGGCGCTGAAGCTCCGGCTGGGTCGGTTGCTGCAGGGGTCTGGGCACGCAGGATGTGGAGAGATGGAGAGGTTCGCAGCAGAACCACTCTTCCCCAGCGTCCATTCGTATGTTTCATGACTGAAGGTAACCTGCGTGTTGTACTTGACTAGAAATGCGATACCTCACCTGATTTTTCGTCTTTCTCCATCCCAGCTGGAGAGTGCTGGGACTCAGTACCCGTGGGAGGAGGGGAAGGGAACACTGGGACACCAGCCTTGTTGAATTGCAGGGACAGACATCCTGTGGAGTTCTGAAGAGGTGGCCTCACATCATCTTGTTACGAGAATATTAAGTTAATTTGATGTCAGTGAACACTGGAGGTTAAAGCAGAGGCGCTCTGGTTTATATGTTCATGGTCATGGGTAGTTCCACCTGGTGCCTTTAGAAATAATGGGATTCACCCCTCCCAGTTTTACAGAGATGGTGAGACTTTCCCAAGATTATGAAGGGAATTAGGGGCAGAACTGATGTGGGGAGCCCTAAAGTTCTGCAGGGTTTCTGCATAGTCTCTACTGGTTTTATATTTAATATTTACAACAATTGTCTAAAAGTTTTGAAAAGCCAAGATTTACACTTTAATTTTGCATCTCCTGGCAGTGAGGTGATACACCTGGAACACTCTGGACTCCTGGGAAGAGTGCACCGAGGGGCTGCAGTTTCACTTACTTGTGTGCCGGTTGGTGAGGAGCATGTTGAGTGTTGAGGGGTACTTCTTAGGAGCTGGCGTTGCTCCAGGGATGGAGCTCTGCGGTGAGGTCGTTTCTAACGTCCTGTTTTGATGAAGGGGTGTGTGTGGACCAGGATCTGTAGAACGACCATGGCAGGTCTACTGCCTTCTTAATCAATGGCACGTTGACAGATCAGACAGCTTTGCAGAGACGGCAGGAGGAAAAGAGCCATTCTAGGGCCCCCTGAAAGCAGGTTATCTTGTTATCTTGGCAGCACAATTCATTTAATCAATATTTATTGAGTGCCAACTATGTGTTAAGCATGGCTTTGGGGTGATCAAGACAAAAAATGAGCACAGCAGCATGGTCACCAAGATGTGGAAGGCTGATGTTAGCATGTGTCTGTGCGTGTCCCTCCTTCGGTTAAACGTCATTTTGCAGTCGGTTGTAGAAGAAATCAGTGTTCCACACATGACGCCATGTGCTGTTCACATGGCCCTTAGCGTTACTGCACGATTTAGGTGCTTGCTGTATAATGTATTTGAGCTAAGGACTGCAGGGAGATACGAGATGCTGTCCGTGGTAGAGACTTGAAACAAACTTCTTTTTATTTCAAAGCTTTGAATTAGTTTAAATAAAGAGTATCTTGGGCTGTTTTCAAAAGTAATGTCTTTGACCATCTGTTTCTATTTATACGTGCAAATCGGAGTCTTCTCCGTCTTGCTGTGACTGAAAGAGTACCGACGTGCACGTACGGGCTGCTGGCAGCCACGGGGCCCATTTCAAGTGAATGAACACAGCCTCATGGGTTTTGCTGATTCTTTTTATGTGATGTTACATATTTGAACAATTTGTATTCCAGTAAGATGTCTTTTAAATCCACTTTATACAGAGGAATTATGTTTCAAAAGCCACTGACCAAATGAATGGGGCACTTGGTGACTGTCCCTTAGCCATTTGTCCTGCCAGGCCCTGCTTGTGTGACTGCGATCTCCCTGCTGGGGGCTCCTCCGCCTTCTAATGACTTGCTGCTTTCTTCAGGATGTGACTGTGGTTGCCTTCCGCGAGAATTCTTTCCTGGATGACCTGCCACCATGTTGTTGGGTGTAAACTAGAGAAGATGGGTGTGGCTTCGTTCATTCCTTGTTCATGGAGCATTTGCAGGTGCCAGGCACTGTGCTGGCGGTGGAGATTCGGAGACAAGAAATCAGGGGGTCCCGACCTGAAGGAGCTGATAGGCCTGGCTTTATTCCCTGGAATAAATAGTCGTATACCTTGAAGAGACTAAGGAAACAGCACATTATGTCAGAAAGAACAACAGGCTAAGATAATGTGAAAGTTTTTTTTTAAATTGAAGTATAGTCAGTTTACAAAGTTGTGTCAGTTTCTGGTGTACAGTATAATGTTTCAGTCATACATATACATACATATATTCGTTTTCATATTTTTCATTGTAGGTTACTACAAGATACTGAATATTATTCCCTATGCTATACAGAATAAACTTGTTTATTTTTATTTATTTTATTTTTTTAATTGAAGTATAGTCACAATATGTCAATCTCTAATGTACAGCATAATGTACCAGTTATATATGTATAAAATATATATTTGTTTTCATATTCTTTTTCATTAAAGGTTATTACAAAATGTTGAATATAGTTCCCTGTGCTATACAAAAGAAATTTGTTTTTTCTCTATTTTTACATATAGCAGTTAATGTTTGTGAATGTTGAACTCACGAATTTATCCCTCCCAACCCCATTTCTCCCCGGTAACCATAAGATTGTTTACTATGTCTGTGAGTCTGCTTCTGTTTTATAGATGAGTTCATTAGTGTCTTCTTTTTTCTTTTTTTTTAGATTTCCACATATGAGTGATATCACATGGTATTTTTCTTTCTCTTTATGATTTACTTCACTTAAAATGACAATCTCCAGGTCGATCCATGTTGCTAAAAATGGCATTATTTTATGATACATGCACCCCAGTGTTCATAGCAGCACTATTCACAGTAGCCAAAACATGGAAACAACCTAAATGTCCATCAACAAGTGACTGGATAAAGAAATCATGGTGTGTTTATACAATGGAATACTACTCGGCCATAAAAAAGAATTTTAAAAAAGTATTTTTTTTTTAACTGAAAGAAAATTACAAAGGTGGCATTTTGGTTTTATCATTACCTCTGTGGCCTTGGAAAAATAACCTCACCTTTCTGAGCCTTCGCCTCTGCTTTGTTACAGTAACATTACCTGAGTTTGAGGCCCACCAGCTGTAATATGTGTAAAAGCACATTGTGTTCAAAGTGCTATGCAGATGTGAGAGACCTGTCACTGCTGGTACCCCCAGTACGACTGCTGATGTTTTCGTGTTTGCATGTTGACCTTCCATTAAGTTGTACTGACATACAATTTACATTTCTTCCTGTCTATTTTGAGAAGTCCAAGCCAGGGAAATGTGGAATTTTTAGTTAAAAGTCACTTTTTGCCATTACCAAATACTTGTTTTTACATGTGGAATAGGGTTGATTATTCGCAGTATTAATAGCTAGTCATTAATTGATTCTATTGAGACTCTCAGGCAGAATTCCTGGAAAATTAATCTGCATCACATGTATTTGAGTACAGTTGTCATCCCTCTTTAGGAAAGCTGGCTGACATGCAAACTGTCTTCAAGACAGTGGTTTCATAGAATTTTACATCTGGAACTTCGGAGGAGAAGCAGGGCCACCATATGAGTAGGTGACAGAGCCGGATGGTGCCCTCTCCCTGCCACCATGCTCACCCCTTCATTTGCACGATCCGTTGTTCGGGTCACTGTAATAAGTGTAAACCTTCCTAGAAGCCTGGGCTGTGTGGCTTGAACCAGCAGCACCTGGAGGAGCTGCCTTCTTGTCTGTGCCCTCTTGCAACTTCCTCGGGTTTCTTGAGGAATAGTAAATAATTTGTATTTTTGCTTTTTTGAGGGATAGTAAATACTCTGCACAGTGGCTTCAAAGCAAGTAGCGTTCTGGTCTGAGAAACGTAGAATATCTTTACTCATGTCATACATCTTCGTCTTTGTGTCTCTCTCTCCTCTTCACCCTTCAGGCTAAGCAAGCAGCACCATTAAGTGCAGCATCTGTTTCTAGGACTCTGCATTTGGGGTTCCCGGGGGACTGCAGTGTGCAGCGGGCGTCGTGTCCTGCTGGCGGGACAGATGAGGATGGTCCCCGGGGTCTGCCTGGCAGCCCCCAGGGTGCAGGCAGGAGGGGGCCTCTCCCTGGATTGCGGGATCTGGTCCCCTGCTCTCCCTCTTGTTCTGTTAGCTGGGGTTTTGCATTTCTTTTCTTTGGATGGAGAACAAAGAAAGTAAAACGAATGGTCTGAAGCCCTTCCTTGGGGAGAAATGCTCACATCCCCAGATGCTGAAAATAAACAGCCTTTCATGACCCTCAGGAGCTGCCCCGGCCAGCCTAGAGCTGATCTGGCCTTTGGCTGTACATCCTGCCATCTTCCGCTGCCCCTCGGTGACGGGGACCTGCCCTGCCCTCCCCACCTTGCCCCACATCCAGCCTCACCTGCTCCCTCGTCCGGCCCTGCAACCCGCTCTTCCTGCCAAGCTGCTGGATGCTTTCCAGAGGCCAGGGCAGTGCTCACCCACGTGGTGTAACTTCCGTTGCCTTAGCAAGTAGATGCTATTGCCCCATTCTAGGGATGTGGAAGCTGAGGCCCAGATCCAGTCGTTCGTGTGTGGAGATGTGGGAATGAAAGCCCAGGTCTGTGTCCTAAGTCATAGTCTTTCTCCTCCAGTGGCGCTCTCACGATAAGCTGGGGTCACAGGGACAAAGTGGGGTGCAGGTGTGTGGTCTAGGGGAGGAAAATGCCTGGATGGTTCCTGTGCACCTCTGCCCCCCCCCCCCCCAGTTTATCTTTCCCCTTCCCTGTCACTGCACTACTTGGACTGCAGAAAAATTAGAGGTTAGTTCCCAGAGATGCAGCCTTGAGGGCTAGGGAGCGTGGATGGAGGACAGGCACCTTGCGGTGAAGCAGGAGGGGCACAAGGGACCCAGTTAGTGCATTGGCCTTATTTCACTGTCCTTTTCTCATGAAACTCCCTCTGCTGCATCTCAAGGGAGGTGCTGTGGGCGGCAGTCTCCCCAAGCCTGCTGGGTCCTGCTTCCTCTTGTCTCCCTTCCCCTGTCTCAGCTTCCCTCCTCCCTACTTCCCACTCCATCGCAGAGCAGGGTGCCGAGTCTGTGGGATGGAAAACAGGAACCGGGAAATGGAAGATCCAGACACGGCAGGACGGCGGTCGTCTGTCTGATCTTCCCCTTGGAAAGCCCAAGAGTAGGTTGTGTCACCTGGACAGATGCAGATGGTGGCGACCCCACCCACCACCTTCGTCCATGCCTCCCCCAGCCCTGGGGAAGGGTCTGAAACACCGGGCTACTTATACAGGTGGTCTGGGCGGGGGTGCCCGCGCCCCTGGACCAGCTTAGAGGAAGCACAGGGACCAGGGTGTAAGGGAGATGATGTCCTGAACTTTGGAGGAGGCGGCCGCAGAAGCCCGCTGAGCTCCCCTCCTGCCCCTGGGAGCCAGGCTGCCCTCCACTCCCCTCGCAGCTCCGACTTGGGGCTCCACACTCCTCTTCTGAGTGGTAAAGTCAGGGGACGAGTGACCCCTCTGCTGAGTTGGCCCAGGACACCCCCCGGTCTTTGCTCTGTCATCCGTTTAGTGAGTCAGAGACATACCAGGAAAAGTTTTGAAGAATTTAAATGTTGATGGGGAAAAATCTGTGGCAGTAGAAGTGAAAGACTGGCGTGAGCTACAAAGATGTTTTTTCTTAGACTTTTCCCCCCTCATTATCATGGCCATTGTCAGATCTGAAAACACGTATGTATCCCGTTGATTGGGACAGTACAGGGGTGGTGGGCTTTCTGACCAGCCGCCGTCCCTGGTGGGAGGTGCAGGGTAGCCGGAGCCCCTCTGAGGACCAGAGGCACCGTCGTAACGGCTGTGGGGTACTGGGGGCCTGCAGTGAGCGCTCCAGGTCCTGTCCACACCGATGACCTTGTTTGTGAAGCAGGCATTACTGCTCCCGGTTTCCAGGTGAAGAAACCGAAGTCAGGGAGGTGAAGTAATTTTTCTGAACCTGTGCTGCTGGTTAGTGGATCCTGGCCTGGAACCATGTCTGCCTGGTTCTAAAACGAGTGGTTTTCAATTTCCGCACTGTTCTCCAAAAGGACAGCGCTGAGGGCCCAGAGTTGAGACCGCGTTCTGTTGGGCTCTTTCCTTTCTGGCATCTTCCTGTAGGTGACGTCGCGGAGCTAGAGATGTGGGTGTTAGGAGGGAATTAGGGGACTTGAGTGGAATGATGGGTTCTCCCATTTTCAACGCAGGTACTGCTTAAAGCCTCAGGTCACAGTTACAAGAGGTACTTTTTGAAAGAACACACAGAACACAAATGTGGCAGCCAGTTGCCAGCAGAAAGGCCTCTGCCGAGGGCCTGTTTGGAGTGGTGGAGCCAGTATGCTGCGAGGGGTGAGCGGAGCGGACAGAGCCCCCCGAGTGGCTCAGGGTCGTGATGTCTCCAGCAGACCTAGAGCCCCCGGCAGAGAAGTCTCCCTTGGTTTTCCTCGTCCGCGTGGGGAGCTCGGGAAGAAAACAGCCATCTCAATCAAGTCCCTGCTCCGCTGTTTATGTTACTGAAGTGAAGTTCATGTGGCTTGATCCCTGTTTCCTGGGGAAATCAGCCTGTCTTGTGATTACATTGTCTTGTGGGACTGGGACACATGTGGAAGGCTGACCTTGCTCCCGAGTGGAGGTCGCCTTCCCAGCCTCTTCTCCAGCTTCTGCATCGCCTGGCCTGTGGGTGCCTAGTCCGCTGCGGCGCCCTCACCCCTCCCTCCCGCTTCCTGCAGCGGTGAGTTAGCATCTTCTGGTATAATGCCCATTTTGTCTGTGATTATTCTCCTGAGGTAACCGTTTCCTGCCTCGTGTCTGAGCTTTTTTCAGTCCAGGGAGCAGAGCTCAAGTAACGCGCCATGGGATGTGTCAGAGGGACCCAGGCCGGGCCCTCCTGCCCCTGTGTCTCCCCGGGAACAGGGCACTGGGGCTGGGAACACTGGGAGTGCCTTTCTTTGCTTCTGGTGGGTTGTAGCTGTTTTGCCAAATTTCGCCTTTCCCTTTTCGACTCCCCCGGATCTCCCAGAAGCTTCCCTCCCTTCCCCCAGTAAAAATCAGGATGTAAAAGCATTTTTATAAAGCTGGAGTTCACATCATCTGTTTCTGTTTCTCTAAAATAGTGATCTAGTAAGGCCTGTGTTGGGGGCTGACGTCCCCAGGGAGGGGTCTGAGAAGTGCCCGTGGGTACTTGGGTCTTCAACTTTACAAGCCTCAAGGTTCTCTTTTCTTGATGTGGGCATTTGTGCATAGCCTGTGTTCTTTTTCCACTTAAAGTTTCCACGTAGTGGGATCCAGTCGGCTTCAGTCAGCGACAACTGTCTGCACTCTGTGTGAGTGCACCGTAGTTTTCGTGGTTACTCTTTAGGTTGGACATTTGGGGATCTTTCTCATTTTTTCTTTGCAATATTTATATCTGTAAACATAAACATAATTAAATCCTTAAACATAATCTAATTCTGCCTATTTTTTGAATTTTTGTGGCATTACATTGCATACTCACTTTTGCTCATTTAAATGAACATTTTTGTGAAATTTCATTTGTGTCCTGAGTAGGTAAAGTTTGTTCGTTTCCATTGCTGTGTGACATTCTGTTATGTGAATACACGACAGTTCGTCCATTTCACCACCGACAGGAATTTGGGTTTGTCCAGTTTTCAGCTGTTCTGAAGCGTGTCGTAAACATCCTGGTGCGTCTCTTCCGGTGCAGACGGGTGCATGCTGTGAGTAACGTGGATTTTATTAGGTGATGCAGAGTGTGTCCTTCTTGTTTGTCCTCACGCTCGCGTTTCACACCGCTGTTATTTAGCCTGGGTATCTGATCTTAATTCTCCACGACACCTGCTCTTCTCCAGGCCTCTGCTTTACTCCCCGGAGGAGGTAGATCCGTTATTGCTCTCGCTTTCCACTGAGCCTGCAGGCCATGGTGCATTTCCCTGCTTTCCAAAGGCTTCTGGAAATACTGGACACTGTCATTAACGTTCTCTGTTATTTCAAGGTTAAGTCAAATGCGCGATGAGGCAAAACCACTGTCTAAACGTCTGTATGACTCTTGGCAAAGCTGTCCTTGGGACACGGGTCTGGGCATTCTTTTGTTTTGTTATTTGGTCCACTGTCCTTCAAATATACCATTCCTTCTTCTCCAGTTGGCCTTTCATGAAAGGAATGGGGGGCGATGAGACGGGACAGGCCTGGAATGTGGTCTGAATCAGGGAGGCTTATGGGTCGCTGTCCTCTCATCCCCTCCAGGGCAGCATCTCTGGGTTCCAAGAGTAAGCCAGCCCCTTCCCACCCCTGCTGGCTCAAATTGTGACCGTAGGGAGCTGGGGACCAAGCTGGCCTTGTGCTGCTGGCTCCAGCGAATGCCTTCAGGTCAGGGCAGGAGGAGCAGGGGCTCGCTGACGGTGCTGGGGAAACATCTGTGTGGATCTGCAGGTCAGGGGTCAGTACACTGTGTGCAAAGGTCTAGATAGTAAATATTTTAGGCTTTCTGGGCCTAGAGACACAATTGAGGTTGCTATGTATATACTTATAAAATAAGAGGAAATAAATTTCCACAAAAAATTCTATTAATGAAAATCAAACTAAGGACAGTAACAGTGGAGCGTGATGTTTGGTGATGCAGGTCTGCTGATGGGGGGTGGGGTTCTTCTGGGGATATGACGCTTCTCTTAGCTGGATCAGAGTCAGAATTCCTCGTGATTATGTGGACTGGGAAGTTTCATCTGTACAGATCCTTAGCTCACGGCCGCGTAAAAGCAGGCCGAGGGCGGGATGTGGCTTGTGGACCCTGGATGCTCCAGGCTTATCTCAGACAGACTGTGGGTTTGGTTCCACATTCCAGCATCAGGACATAGGTGCTTCCGCACCAGGATGGCGGTCCCTGTAGGGCCCTTGGAACAAAGACTAAGTCAGCCCTCCCAAGGAAGACAGATGTGTCACACAGTGACGTTTGTGCCAAGCCCACGGAAGGAGGAGGGCAAGGACTCCCAGATGCTGCCAGTGTCTTATGGGACAACCCTCAGGGATGGCCCCCAGAGGGGCCTGCAGGTACAGAGGAGAAGCCTAAAGGCAGCACGCCTGGAAGCAGCGCGTGGGATGGGGCCAGCACTCTTGAGAAAGGTAGCAAGACATGAGGAGCCGACTTTTAAATTTTATTACATTTAAATTTTACTCTAGACATTCCTCTGTGGCCAGCGGCTGCTGTCCTGGACAGCACGGGTCTGAGAAGAAGAAGTGTGAGCACCCCGCTCCCCACCCCGGAGCTGTCCTTTCCCACGCTGCACGCGTCCCCGAGCATAGCCACGCCCGGGCAGCGGGGACTCGGAGGAGATAAATAAGAACTGTGGCTATTAATAAAACAGTGTAGGGGATCCAGAGAGACACTTTGAAAGTGGTTGAAAACAGTTGTTTATTTTCCTCTGAAGTATCCAAGACACATCCCTATGATAAATTCACTCTCTGAAATTTTCTTTGTAAATGAAAGGTCAGCTGTAGTCTCGCTCCTCAGAGTTAATGAGGTTTGGCCAGACTTGGCTGCGGCTTAGTTCCTACTTTGGGCTGTATTGTCTATTAGATTTTGGCCTGTTTATAGTTTTTCCAAATGAACTCTGGTTACAATTGCAGCTTTTTTCCCTTCTCTGAAGCTTGGGTAGAGTGTGGAGTGGGCGGGGTATGGGTGAGCTCCCGATCTGGTTACAAGTCTCAGCCTAACTGGTAGAAACTGTTGGTTCCTTGAGACTCTCAGCTTTTGTTATGTTTTTGTTGTTCTAACATTCCAGTGCTGTTTTTATGTGTAATTGACAGAGACTTTTTCCAGCACTCAGTCTTAATCTTTTTAACTTCTTCTGACCAAGTTTAATCTTAATTATCTGTGAGTACGCACTATAACAAAGGGTGTGTTTTTGAGTGGGGAAATAATTGCTTTTTTCTCTTGTCATTTTAATTAAAAATTACCTCTACCACTCGCTTCAACTTTGCTTCCAAGCTCTTCTTAATAGACTGTAGGAAAGCCAGTTACTGCGTAGCCACTCCCTGGTGAGTTCAGGAAACAGCTTGTCCCTTTAATGACAAGGGTAGAATTTCCATATAGTGGCATATTTTTACAAGACTTTGTGCAGTAAATGGTCAGGGCAGGGTGTGTCCCACAGTATAACGCGGGAGGGAATTTGTCAGAGTTCAGCCGTGTGATAAAGCATATTTTCTCTGCGATCTCTTCCACGCTGAAATACTGACTACCCCTGGTTCCCATTTCCCCAGCACAATTGAGCCGAACCCTTGTGGACAGAAGATTGGTCCATCATCGATGGTGGTACCAGTGCCTGGAGAGTTGAGACCCGGGTAAGAGTGGCAGAGTAGGTCCTGATGGGCACTCACTGACGTTTCCGGCATGTTTGCTGCCCTGCCTCGAGCCCCAGGTGGCTCCCCACTGTGTGTCCCCACTGGGTCCCTCATGTTTGAGTAGCCTTTCCCCGTATCCACTTCCTGCCTGCCCAGATCCGTTGTTCTCACTGGGGCCTGTGTGCCCTTCTCCTCCCTCCTGCTAAGAGTAAGAAGCCGTCAGTAGCTGCCCATTGTCTCTGGGCTCAGCAGGGACACTGTTCCTGCATTTGGGCCCTTGTTGGTCTTCCTAGTCCCATGGTCGTTTCCTGAGCTGTGTTTTCAGTCCTGTTCTCTGCCAGGCTCTCTGCTGGTACTGGGGCTACAGAGCTGAACAAATGCTTGCCCTCGGAGGAGAGCATTAGGAGGGTAATGGTGCTTTTTTATTAATAACAGCTCTTTGTATTTTAACCACTTTGTCAAATATCTGGTGCCTTTGTGATCATTTTTCTGTTCAAAACTGTCAGCATCAATCATATCCGTTTTTAGCATTTAACAAGATAAGAGCAGTCATTGTTGCATTGGAACTAGGACTTACCAAGCTGGTATTGAAAGTGGATTCAGAAGGTGATTTAGGACGCCCAGAAGTCCAGAATCTTTCTCTGAGATGGTGTGCTCTGTTTAACATGACAGGTCATTGCACTATTTTATGCTCAAACTCACAATGAGTAGTAAGTACTTTATTGAGTAACTCCTGTGTATCAGATATTGGGCTGGGGGCTTCCCTGCAGGTCTTCGTTTCATTTGCAAATACCCTGTGATTGGTGTCACTGTCCCTGTTTACCAGTGCTCGTCCCTCACGTCACAGCAACTAAAAGTGACACCCGTTGCTCTTCTGTGGTGTTTCACTGGGGTCAAAAGGAAAGTTTGCCCCTCATCTTCTGTGGAAGCAGAGCTGTGATTAAATCTCCAGGTTTGGTTAGTCATCGAACAAATGTTTGACCACTTATTATGCGCTGGGTGTGTAAGTGCTGTATACTCCTACTGTGTGGTAGCTGGCCTGTAAGGTGATGATTTAATACCCAAGTGTGTCTGTTTGACCATTTGGGGGCAGGCCCTGGTGCGCTGGCACGTCCCCGGGCCTTGCTGATTCACAGGGAGGGGGTGTTGGTGGAAGGGGAGTTGGTCCAGGTCGACCTCCTTCTCTGCAGAAGGCTAATGTCCGCGGGCAGTGTGGGCGGAGGCAGCTTGGGTCCTTCGGGTGGTTGAGGCGGTGACTACCTGCCCTGTCTTCATTCCCACCGCCTGAGCATTTATCCACAGAGGCAGCCCCTGAGGGGCCTTCACCGGACTGCCCTCTGTAGCTGAGATCTAAGCTCAAACACGTTTTAATTAATACGTTCTCTGTATTTTAGGCTTTGGACGTGGACCGGATGGTTCTTTACAAAATGAAGAAATCCGTGAAAGCAATAAACATCTCTGGGCTGGGTGAGTGTGCTTTCTTTCCTAGGGGTTTCTTTGTGGAAAATTTTGTATCTGCAGTCCTGGTGCCATAATACTGATTACCATTAATGAATAATCAACCAGACTCATTTTTCTGGGCATGCCTATTAGAGAGGTGAGTTGGGGCGTTTAATTTTCGGAAGTGTGTTTTATTTTGTGACTGTCTGATTCAGGCCTGGGGTTTCCTCTCCCACCCCCACTGTCCCACGTTTTGCTTCTTGTTCTCTGAAGAGCCGCTGAGTTTCCCCGATGGCCTCCCTGCAGGACCCAGCTTTGTCAAACTGGCTCAGAAGGACATCGGATTCATTTCTGCCTCTGTCACTTGGTTTGTGCTATTAATCATGTCAGAATGCCTTTTGCATTCAAAGAGAGTATTAAGAATAGCCTAACATTTGAAGAGCCCTCAAATCAAGGAAGTGAAGAACTCAAACTTGACAAAACAATTAATAAGGCAATCAGAACGGAACTTTAAAGTAAGAACACATGATTTGGATCCTTCAAGGGGCAAGGGAGGTTATTAAATTACTGAAGTGGGCAAGGCACTAGTGAAAAAGCACCAGTAAAAGGCTTGGGGGCAGCGGTGGGGAGCTATTGTTAAAATAAAAACTGAAATTTGCTAAATGGTAGGCTACACACATAGGAAGAAGGAATGAGGCCCCGTGTTGCCTGAACACAAGGAGTGAAAGGGATGGACAGTGTGAAATAAAAATTAGGAGCCACTGAGAACAGATTCAGGAGGGTCAATGTTAGCGTCCACCTAGAAGGAGTTCCAGAAGAGGGAAAGGAGAGTGGAAAGAGGAAATTTTTTTTCCCCTCAAATGATAGCTGAAAAATTCCTGTAACTAAAGAAAGATTTCAGGTCTCATTGAGAGAGTCCACTGAATTCTAAGGAAGACAAGTTGTGTGTGTGTGTGTGTGTGTGTGTGTGTGTATTTATATATGGGTGGATATGTGTACATATCTTGATACATGTCCTGCTGTCTTATCATCAGGGATAAAGAGGAAAGTAACAATTTACCCAGAGGAGTAGAAAAGCACATCTGCAGGGAAAAGTATCAGGGGGAAATATGCTAAAAAGTATTGTATTAAATGAGTTGTGACTTTATACAGATATTTTTCCTCCCTTTATTTTGTGTATTTTATAAATTGTCATTATATTGATATTAAAATGATTAGACAGGTATTAATTTGTTTATGATAAGTGTCAAATGTTTGTGAAATAAGTTCCAGAAAGCAAAGAAGAGATGGGACTTAAGTTGTTCTTGACTTGAGCTGGTTCCCGACTAAGTTTGAAAGCTTTTTGGACCTGGGGTTTGTGGTGCTAGCTGTTGTGCCCTGGAGAAAGTCACTTAGCACCTTTTAGCCCTGGTTTCCTTGTCTCTAAAGTAATCCATTTAGGTTAGAACGCAGATCCGTGGTTCTCAGCTAGGGTGATTTGCCCCCTACCCTCTGCAGTTTGGTTAGTTACAACTAAAGCCTGTGTGTGTGCGTGTGTGTGTCTGTGTGTGTGTGTGTGTGTGTGTTAGAGGCCATGGTGGTGCTGAAGGTCCTATGATGTACAGGACAGCCCCCAGCAGAGTTACCTGGCCCCAAATGTCACTAATGCCAGGGTTAAGAAACTACCATCCAGATATTCTTCAAAGTCCACTACAGTTTTTTAAAGAGAAACCATAAAACAGAAACAAAACCCACCACCAGGCTTAGCTTGCCAATACATAAATATTGATCGACTGCCTGACAGCCACAGATTTTATGAAAGAAGGAAGTGGAGTTACTATTCAGTGATTAACACCAAACTGGAAGTGAACACACGTAGGGAGATTTTAATTAGTTTATTTATTTAAAAGTAAATTTCAAAAAAAAAAAGAGTGTAAGACTCCCCCTCTTAACACAGCACTGAGATTTGCTGAGACAGATGTTTCAGTATCCAGAAAGACGGCGCCGCCGGGAAAAGCTCCTTTCCTGGATAAAGTTGCCGGCATTGAGGGACAGTAATGATGGTCTTCTGTTTTTGAACACTTCCTGCGTACCTGGGCTTTCTGTACTCTATGTGCATCTTTACAACAAATCGTTCTTGTTTTACAAAGAGGAACCTGAGGTCAGAGGGTTGAACGTGTTCTCAGGGTGCTCCTGGCGCTTGGCCTGCGGCTGGGCCAGGGCTGTAGTCAGTGGCCACTGTGCTGCAGGGCCACCACGTGTCGAGGTATCACCAAGAGATGGATGCTCAGTTTTGTGGACCAACAGCAGATTTCAGAAAGTATCGTAAGTGATATATTCTGTTGTTGTGCTCATTGAGCTTTCCGAGTTTATAATTCAAGGCTTGTGTAAAAGGGATCTTTCATATTTTGGTCAGGTTCAGAAGTGATCTTAAAGTCCTATGTTGAGAAGTTGTTCCGGTCAGAAATAAAAAATGAAGTAATGGGCAAATGTGGGCTCCATGACTGCTGCCAGCCTTGAGGAAGGACTGGTGAGGCTCCAGAGGCTGGCCCAGCGCCCAGCAGGGTAGCTTCCAACCAGCATTAGGAAGGAGAAGGTGTAAACACTTTGGTGTCCGGAAGCCGCCTTACAAATTCACCGCCACGTGCGTCTCCTCTGCCTTGCTGACCTGTGCTGCTGACCCTGTGCCCTGAGCCTCATTTCCTCACCTGCCCAGAGTCGTCTTCTAAAACACAACCCAGTGATGTTACTTCTCTGCTGCTTCTCCGCAGTGTTTCTTCTTGTCCACGTTGTCGTCCTCACGAAGTTCAAGAGCCTGGGAGAGAGGAGACAGGCCTCTCTGGGCTCTACAATTTTAGGGAAATTGGGGTAAAGCCGAGGTAAACAGGTCTCTTCTCCTGCAGGACTAGCCAGAGAGTTTCATATGCTAAAGTGCGTTGTGAGAGGAAATTGGTCTTAACCCTTTGAAAATTTACTTGCCTATGAAACTGCCACTTGCCCCCTTAAGCGCCCCCAACATGAGCCTCAGGTTGGTTAACACTGCGGAGCACCAGCTGCGGTCCCGCTCCTGGCATCACCGGACCGAGACCCTGGGTGGAGTCCCCCCCAGCTCTCTGCGCCCTTCCTGCTGTAACGTGCCGTCCGCCCCCTAGAGCCACGTTCCGTGCCTTCTTCCCGCTGCACGTGCTCTTCTGTTTCAAATGGCATTTTGCCACTTGATCGGAGGCAACCCAGGCTTGAGGAAGTTGAGAAGTTTGCTCTGGATTTTGAGCACAGCATCTTGTGCACTGGCCTGGGTCCTTTCTGAGGCACCACACACCCAGCAGGCCGACCGTCAGCCTGGCTTGCAGGGGCCTGTATTTTTGTTGTCTTTATTCATCTTTATATTATATATAAGTTTGAGTTATTATAGGGCTGTGAGTCAGATTTTTTTTTTTAAAATAAACCAGAACACTGATCCTGGAGTCTTTATTTCAGAACAAGTGTGGTCTACTTCAGAAAAGTCACCTGAGGAAACGCTGCACCTTGTCCTGTGAGCTGCTGTCGTCTTCCATGGCATTTGGATCTCTTCTCTGGAACTGCTTTTAGTAGCACATTCTTTTGAATATATTTAGGAGAGGAGTCTAAGGATAGATTAAATTTTTTTAGAACTAGATGTTAGGAATAAGCCAGGCATATTCAACAAGAGATTAAGCTGCTGGCGACCACGGTTGGCTAGGAGTGTGAGAGCTGTATAGTCATTCTGGCTCTGAAGGAAGTTAGTCCCGGAGAAGTTCCCCATCGTGGTTTGATCATTAAAGCGTTTAACATCCTTAGGCACCTGCGTGCATAGAAGAACCCCCGTTTTAGGTATCATTAAAGGAACAGTGAAAATAGTTTAGCATTTATGCCTGACACTGCTTTACATGTTTTCCCATCTCATGTTCCTTAATTTATGTGCCAGCGGGACTTTCTGCCTCGTTTCCTGCTTGGTCATGGGTTGGCCCCATCTGACCTCTAACTGATCACCAGTTCTCCCCAGTCTCTCTCTGCTCCAGGCTGACTGGCGGCTCACTGCTTCCTGAGCGCATCATGACTATATCTGTGGTTTGCAGGCTGTCTCCCATCCAGCCCTGCTGCTGGTCTGTACACACGCTTTCCTGCCCCAGGCACCTGTTGAAGACCTGCCCGCCCACCTCCATCAGGCTGAGATTTGACACAGCGTTAGTTTCCTTTGACTCTGGTATTAGTTTGACGTACTGCAGTGATAAATGACCACAAACAGAGTGCTTTAAAATGACGTGAGATTTTTTTGCAGCTCAGGAGGTCAAAAGTCCAAACTAGTCTCACTGGGCTGAAATCAAGATGTTGACTGACTTCCTTCCTGGAGGCAAAGAGGTTTCCCTGCCATTTCCAGCTTCTAGAGGCTGCCCACCTTCCTTGGCTTGTGGCCTCCTTCCATCTTCACAGCCAGCAGTGGCTGCTGGAGTCTTTCTTACACGACTTCACTCTGACACCGTCATAGTCTACACTGGCTACCGTAACAAAATACCTCAGACTGGGTGACTTAAACCACGGATGTGTGTCTCTCACAGTTCTGGAGGCTGGCTGTCTGAGATCAGGGTGCCCACATGGTCTTGTTCTGGTGAAGGCTCCTTCCCTGGCTTGCAGACAGCCGTCTTCTCGCTGGGTCCTCACACGGTGGAGAGAAAGCGAGAGAGTGTAAGTCTGCTAGAGCCAGTAGGCTGTCTGAGGTCTCTTCTTATAAGGACACTAATCCCATCTTGAGGGCCCTACCTTCTTGACCACATTTAAACATAATTTTCTCCCAAAGGTCCACCCCCAAATACCATCATATTGGGGGTTAAGGCTTCAGCAGATGAATTTGGCCAGAGGGGGTGGGGTGGGCACACGATTCAGTCCATAGCAGACCCTGGCTCTTCTGCCTCCCTCTTCCACGTTTAAGGACCTCGTGGTTACACTGGGCCCACACAGATGGTCCAGGAGAATCTTCCCATCGCAAGTTGAGCTGATTAACAACTTGAATAACACTTGGAAATTCAAGATAGCATAATATCCTCACAGCTTCCAGGGATGAGGATGTGGACATCTTTGCTGGCATGGGGACATTATTCTGCCTACCCTACTTCCCCTCTGAATTGTGAGTTTTGAGGTTGAATCAGTTTTGACTTGTCTCTTCAGCCAAAACTGAGAGTCTCTAATAGGCAGACACTGTTCACTCTTTAAATATTGCTCTTTATTGTTCTCTAATAGTTTTATGTCTGTTGCTCTTTCCCCCCAATTAGATGACAAGCCCTTGAAGTCAGTGACCAATTCTGGGAGGCAGAGTAGTTTAGGATGGAGAGCAAATATGTGTTAGAACCTAGGAAGCCTGGGGTAGAAGCTAGTGGTGCCACTCAACAAGCCTGGGACACCGGGAAAGTTGCTTATCTTTCTGAGCCTCAGTCTCCTCATGTGTAGGATGAGAACATTAATGCTGCACAGGCTTGTTAGTGACAACTGACTGAGATAGCATGAAGAAGTGGCAGATGTGGTTCTGGACACATGGTAAGCATGGCAGCTGCTAGTATATTTCCTGTGTGTTTCTTGCAGTGGTCAGCACAGGGGCCAGTAGGTACACAGGAGGTGTCAATAAATAGTCCTTTGTATGTTATCACATTTCTGCTCTAAGTTCTTACACCATCCTCTTAGTGTAGGGGAGAGAAACTTACAATTTTAGGTGTAAACAGTGTATCTTCTGGCAGACTATTCTTTGTAAGGATTATATAGATTTATGTATCTGTACTTATGTATGTGTTCTTATATATGTTTTGAGATGCCTTAGAGCAGCCAGCTGTGTTTTTAGAGCCTTCAGGCTGAGGACGTTTTTAGCGTCTCAGCACATATCTGCACAGTCAGCACAGCATCGCCTCTTGGCCTGCAAGGCCTTTAATATTTACTCGCTGGCTTTTTAAGGAAAAGTTTGGCAGTCCCTGATTTAGAGTAGTGGTTCTGAACCTTGAGAGCGCCCCCAGAATGCCTTCAAGGTCTTGTTAAAACACAGATAGCTGATTCCTACCCTCGGAGTTTCTGGTTCAGTCGGTCCAGGATGGGGCCTGAGTATTTGCTAACTAAATAAATTCCCGGGGTTGCTGAAGCCGCTGGTCTTGAGAGCACCGCCTTAGACACACACATCCCCAACTTTAAACCTTCGACTGGGCCAAAAGCTTATCAGTGTGTCCCCTATACATGCAAAACAATAATTTTCTTACACAATGGCGAGTATATTATGTTTGCTCCCAGTTTTCAAAAGGATGACAACACAGGTGTATTTCCTAGGATGGCTTGTGTACAGGTTTGCAAAAGTTATTATTATGATGATGATTAGTTGAGAAACTGCTTCTATAATAATTTTTTCCACAGACAATAGACTGCTATTTGACCTCTTTAAAAAAAAGAAACTCTGTTCATATTTATTCCAATACTTTAGTCTAAACTTTCCCAATCTCTGTCTCAACCCATAGGTGTTCCCTCCCCACCCCCCGGGAAGTAGACACTAACATTCTTCAGCTGTTTGACATGTCGGTGGGTGGAAAAATTCATTTTTATCAAGAAGGAAGCACCAGAAGACTTTCATTTTCACTTCTCTAGAATTACTGTATCTTAAAGAGTTGGTGGAGCTATTCTTATCAGGAGTGGGAGATCCCTTCTTTACCTGCAATCGGAACATCCTAGAGAAATTGGCACATCTTTAAAATGAAAAATACAATGGAAGAAATGTTAATTTTCCTTCAAACCTCTACCGTCTCCTGCCTACAAAAGAAAATGAGAATTCGGCTTTGTGTGTGTTTCTCCGTTATTTGCAGTGCTAATTAGAATATGGCTATTCAGTTAACACAGAATTGTTTCTATTACTATATCATAATTAGGATAGAGCAGTGTAAAAGAAATATATGTCATACATGCAATAATTTAGGAAGTGAAATTTCATTACGCATTGAGAAGACACCGTATCTGGCATGTTTTTCCTCCTGTTACGTGAGAAAATAAATTATAATCCTTTGTGTTTGTCAAGAATAAGGTGAAACTGGTATTCAACTACTTTCTTGCAGCATTGAAAACCGGTGCATGGAGTTTTTGGAAAGCAGTTTGGCCGTGCACATCAAGAAAAATAAAATCTTTATTGGAAGGATGTGCAGTGATGCTCATTGCATTGTTTCATTGCTTGTCCAAGTGAGAAGCCGAAAGCCTCCTGTAACTCAGGATGGAGCTACTTGAGGGAGTCATGTGGCAACAGGAACAAAAACGCCTGTGATGAAATCTTCAGACAACAAAATTGAGGATACAAAATGTGTGTATACAATAGCTGTGAGAAAAAGAATAAGTTATAACAAATGATAAAGCAAAGAATCTGTATTGATGTTCATAAATTTTAAGAGTGGAAACATAATAACAGCAATAAAAATCTGACACTCAAAACCTGTTGATTGTAGACCAAGCGCTGTGCTGCACAGATACATGTTTAATCCTCTCATCAGCTCTGTCAGTTAGGTCCTATCAGTAGCTCTCTTTTCTGTTGGCGTCACTGAGGCACAGAGGAGGCGTTTACCCCGGGCTGGAGAGCTGGGAGTTAGGGGAACTGAGATTCAAAACCCGATCTGCGTCCCGGGCTCTCATTCTGGCCCCAGCACCACACTGTCTGGTACACGGGCGGGATGGGAGTTGCAGGTACCTGAGGGAGAAACACCACTCATAAAGCCATGGGGACAGCCTAGATGTCATCTGGCCGAGCCATAGTGACCCTGAGGTGAGAAGTCCAGGTGGTTTTGCTTGGCCACTGTTCATTGTGAGCCAGTACATGACAAATGTGCTCAAAGGTGAGCCATAGGTGATCTTAGGGAGGTACATAGTGCTGCTAAAAAAGGTAGTTGTCCCACTGTTGAGTTGTAACAGCAACATTTTAAGAGAAACCTCAACACGTAAAAGCTGGAAACCTCGTTGTAGGAGGGACGTTGGAAGGACCCAGGCCGTCTTAGCTTGGGGAGGGTAGGAGAAGGCGAATCTGAAGGTTTTCCCTGGAATGAGGAAGTGAGACAGATTAGCTGGTTCCTCTCTCCAGGCAGTTTCACGAGAGCAGGTTTTGACTCAAATCTGAGGGAGAAGTTAGCTGGGGGAGCAGCCCCAGTGGTGAGCTGGTCATCGGAAGGCTTCCAGCAGAGAGTTGGTTGGTGGCCCACTGTCTCTAAGGAAGTTGCAGTGGGAGATGGAGATACGGTCTCTAAGACCTTGAGATGTCGTCCAGTGATAAGGCTCTGAGATTCCAGTTTTTTCTTCTCTGCTGGTTGAGAATAGTGATTGGAGTTTAGATGGCTAATTTGTGGAATCCCTGCAGCAGTGAGCAACATATTCGTCATGGAAGGACAGCTAATCTGAAGGGAGGCTAAGATTTGTGACTTAACATCCCAAGTATTAACACGAATCATACATGGTTTGTACATAATCCGATAAGATCACACGCAGTTAAATATGGTTAACGTGGTCATCATACTTTTTTGGTAGGGAATTTACGCTTATCTAAGCCAAGGCTTTTAACCTGGTGTGTTGGGTCCATGGACCAGCTTTTGGGGTCTGTGCATCCCAACAATTGTACAAAAAATTGTCTAAGGATACCTTTTCCTGAAGAGATAGTCCAAAACGTTTTTTAAATTTTTATCGGTGTCTGTGATAACCCGAAGATTAAAGAACCAGGGATCTAGCCAAACTCCCATGGTTTACAGGTGGGGATACCGTCACAGAGTTGGCTGTTTGCTTTACTTACCGTAAAACTTTGGCTACGTTATTCAGCAAGAATATCTGAACCTGTTTCCTCATCTGTAAAATCCTGCAGTTGTGGTGGAGATGAAAGCCTCTGTACGTTGTGTAAAATCCCCCCGCCATGAATGGCGGCTGTTGTGCACGGGGCTTTGAGACCGTTGATTTTCCAGGGGCTACCTGTCCCCGAGGCCCAGGAGTCCCTTCTCTCTCAGGCTGCTGTGGTCTCCCTGGAGGTGGGCTGGGGGTGTTTTCTGAGTGTCTGTAAGTGATGGGGATTACGTTCCTTGAGTACAGTGAGGTGAAAACAGGAGAAATACAAGGACCTACTTACAGTGAACACAGGGAACTGTGTTCAATTTCTTGCAATAACATATAATGAAAAAGAATCTGAAAAAAAAGTATGTACCTGTATAACTAAATTGCTTTACTGTACACCTGAAACTAACACTGTAAATCAACTGTACTTCAATAAAAAGTAAAATTTAAAAAAAAAGGGAAGAAGGCTGAAAGCAGTTTGCTGTGGCCAAGAACATACTCTGTAATGTAGCTAATCAAATCGCTTTGCCGACAGAGGCCATCTGTGTGATGGGATGTAAAGTTTCCAGAAGCGGGTGGTCCGCGTCTGGCAGGTGTAGACTACCCTCCCTGCTATGCGTGCCCGGCCCCTGGGGACTCCAGGCTCTCGGGGGGCCCTGCCACTTCTTCCACGGAGCCTCTGTCTCCTCTGACTTGGTCTTAGAGCCGCCCTGGGGTGAGAAGGAGCTCTTAGGATAAAGAGAGTTGGGTGAGGAAAGCACCTGGCAGCTCAGGTTTAATCTCATCCTCTCTCAGGTTCTGAAGGCAAATTCCTGTAAGATTCTCCTCCTCTGAGAAGCCTTTCCTGTCACCAGGCCCCAGGAGGTGCACTCTTTTCCTCGGTGGTGCTGTTTCTCCCTCCTGTCACGGATACCACGTGGATGGTTATTGCATGCTTTTATCTTTTTCTTGCTAAACTGTGTGTTGGCAGGTGCCAAGCTTTGTTCATCTCTGTCCCCTCCAGTTTCACTTGTCTTAAATGCAAGTCTTATCCTGTCACTTTACAACCTTCTGGGGGGCCCTCCATTATCTGGGATGAAGTCCTTCCTCTGGCCCCTGCCTGCCTCTCTAGACACGTCGTCTGTGGACCCTCCCTGTGCTCTGGCCTTACAGGCACCCCAAATTTCTCCACTGTTCCTGTCTCTGTGCTGTACTGATTGGTGTGCAAGCCCCTCGGACTTACTGGAAGCTGTTCCTTGGCGGCAGGGGCCCTGCTCCATGAGTCGTTGTGTTTATTCATTAGTGCTTGCTGCCCGGTGGGCTGTCACTGTGATTGGATTTTATCCCAGTGTCCAGGGAAGTTCTTGACTGACGAGGGTATCCAGGAAATACAGGATGGATAAGTAAAAGGTTTTCTGTACTCTGAGCCTGTAATGTAAAGGAACAGAAAGAACCAGCATAAACAATACGTCATCCGGGAGATGAGTCTCAATCCCTCAGCCCTGGCCTTCCCTCCAGGTGAACCACTGGAGCAGTAGGAGTTTTACAGGGAGGTAACTGGGGTGTGCTCAGCCTTTCACGCAGACTTCTAGCTGTCCTTCTGTCATTAGTATAGGGCAGGATCAAAGAATATGAGGTGACCACTGACAGAGTTTTCACATTTTAATAGTCAACCCACACCTTGACCTTATTAGCTCCATTGCTGGCTGCCTGTGCCGGACATAACCAGCCCAGGTGCGTCCCGTGTTAACACCCATAAGGTCTGGCAGTCTTCCCGTGGTCAGACGGACGCCCAGCAAAGTCTGGATGGAAATGAGTTTTGCATGAAGTTTTGAAAGTAGGAGGAGCACAGAGTGCTGGAGAGAGTGGGGGAAACGGCAGGTGGTGAAGCCCAGGAGAGAGGCGTCTGTCCGCGTGCCTGGCCTGAGTGCTGGCCCGGGGGCTTGTGAAGTGGGGAGCGTGTTCTCATCAAACCCTCTCTGTTGTTAGGCGCTGTGTCTTGTCAGAGGCGATGCAGGCTCAGGTCAGGTCGCAGAGTCTGTCTCCGTCATGTCCACTTGTCCAGGAGAAGCCTGTACAGAGAACCGAGTAATCGAGCCCTTGTAGGTGACGTTTCCGATTTCTCTATTTTACTTATTCCTTATGTTGTTTTCTTATGAACTTAGTTTAGAACATTTCAAAAATTCAGAAAAGCAGTAGAACAAAGTCACAGCCCGGCCAGATCCCGCTCTTGGTTTGAGGTTGCCCGGGCTGCAGCCGCGGCCTGGCCAGTCAGAGCTGCCGCCTGGCCTCGGTCCTTACTCCCGCACAGTCTGTTCCGTCTCTGCAGATACCCCGTCGCAGAGGATACGGGGATGCACGGAAAGCACTGGCCTGCCCCTGGTCTGTCACCACGGTACCGAGCACCTGCTGTTTCACCGCCATGTTAGTGTTTTGATGTACTTTCAGCCTTTTCTCTACATTTTACTTTTTACAAAGTTGAGACTAAATATATAGTTCTGTGTCCTGCCTTTTTTAAAACCTGGCATTGTACCCTGAACATATTTCTCCATCATGATTTTAAGAGCTTACATAATATCCCATTTTGTAGAGATGATTGTCTTTAACCATTTCTATGTTGTTCAAGCTTAGTACATTTCCACTTTATCAATTGTTCTGCACACACAGCTCTGGTCACTTGATTATTCCCTTAGGGTACATTTCTAGAAGTGGGATTATTGGATGGCAGCCATGTTTTTTTTTTAAACTTTGAATGCAGATTACCGAATTGTGAACTGAAAGATTTTTATCTGGGATGACTAGAAATAAAGTTCTAAAAATGATTTTCTTCCATGCGGTGTTCACAGGGTAGAGATCCTGGTAAGCAGTGGGGATTATCTTTGACTCCAGGAAATTGCTTTCTCACGAGCTGTGTGTGTGGGTTAGATCTGAACCAGGTGACGCGTGGGGCCCGCAGCTCAAGGGGAAGTGGTGTCCTTTATGTTGAGCCGTGCAGATTATCCTGACATTAAAATTGTGCCTCACGTTTGAATATTAGTTACCACGTCATCTAGGGAGTGTCTTTGTAAAGCTGCCACTGCAGAGAACATATGTTCCTTCAAAGATGCACGTGCGACGGAGCTGTCCATGTGGATGATTTGCCTCCGCCTGACCCCCCGGTGGCCCGCCGTTGGAGGGTACCTGTCAGGGCGAGCGCCGTCAGGCTGCTCTGCTTCTCTCTGCTTGGGGCGCTTGGGGTGCTTGGGGTTCGGGTTCCCAGCGCGTGCTCTTGGCTGGAGGATTGTACATTCATGGGAGCCGAGGGCAGTGACTGTGTGATGAGCAAATGAGGAAATGCTTCCTTGCATGGCTGGAGGAACATGGGAGGACTGGGCCATCGGGAAGACTGAGTTCTAGTTCTAGAGCTGCTGAGAACTAGCTGTGTGTACTTGAGCAGGTCAGCACCCTCTCTGATCCTTTCAGGGTCCTTTGGACTGTAAAGACCCAGTAGTGGGCCTGGGTGGCCCCGGGGAGGGTAGGACAGTGAGGCCTGCGCTGCCCTGTGATGGCTTTGCATCGGGAGCTGGTGCAGGTAGGGGCTTGGACACTGAGCAAGTGTTCACAGCCTCTGAACACACAGGACTCCTTGCTGTCCCCCTGGGGTTGATACCTTCCTTCCTGGATCTCCTCTGTCTGGAATTTCCTGCCTGACCTTGGAGCCAAGCTCACGCATCCCCTTCCTGGCGTCTCTGAACCTTCAGCACCCAGCACATCGCAGGCCTCGTGCATGGGTTGGTGCATCAGTCCCTGGACGCTGGTCACCCTCATCTTTGTGTCCACTCCGGCACACCGTCCCACCCTGCTGCAGGGCTGGCAGTGAGGAGTGTATCTCCAGGTACGAGTGAAGGTGGGCAAAGGTGAACTGGCCCTGGGACCCTTCCTGTCCCTGGAAGGTCCGCGGGCCTCCCTGCGGTGCCATGGCCTGCTCAGTAGGAGTAGAGGGGCTGCCTTTTTTCCTTTTGGATCCAACAATTTTTGTGTGAACTATATGCACTCGGCCTTCTTCTTAATATTATTTATTTAGTTATTTATCTATCTATCTATCTTAATATGCTCATTTTTTTTAATTTTAATTTCTTAAAATTCAAGTACAGTCACTTACATTGTGTCAATTTCTGGTGTACCGCACAATGTCTCAGAGCTACAGTAATCCAAGCAGCGTGGTTTTGGCATAAAAACAGACGTCTCAGTCAATGAAACAGAATAGAGAGCTGAGAAATAAGCCCACAGACCTATTGTCAATTAATTTTCGACAAAGGAGGCAAGAATATACAATATCAGTCTTTTGAATGACAGAATCAAGTAAACTAAAAAGCACACAATAAAACCCAGCCCTTACCTCTAAACGTACTGTATGCAGGTGCTTATGTGCCTGCTTGGCTCCATGGTAGATTTTTCTGTGAGAGCCTCTCAAAGCCATCCCTTTGAGGGGATGGTGGGAAGCCCGACCCTTGTGTAGTGAGGGGTGGGAAACGGGAGGGCCACTGGGTTCGAGCTAGGAAGAGTGGGGTCTTGCCTGTGTTGGTCTCAGTGACTCAGAGGCTCGTTCTCCCAGGTTCCCCCCGCAGCACGGATTCTTGGATCTGGGCCATTAATAAGAACCAGAGTTAACACTATATTTGAACAAGGGAGAGGTAGGGGAGCGAGCTCTTTTTAGAAGAACAGCTTTCACAGTTCTGTAAATAAAAGATGATAGACCCAGTTTGGGTTCTTTCCAGAAACTTTATTCCCAAGTCATTTATTTTAGGTTCCTGTTTTAAATTTAGTTTTGGCAAAAGGAAAATAAAGGCACTCAACTACTTTCTGCTCTTGAGAAGGAAAATCTCCAACTTGGGGTGATCTGGAGCAGTAGGTCAGTTAGCTAATGTGTGCTCTGGGGTGTTGGCTGTGCTTACAGTGGGCACCGTGCTAGGTGTTACAGGAGGACCTGGAGAGATGTTGGGCTGTAGGCATTGGCAAGAATTAAGCCCCCTGAACCCCACCTTATTCAGAAGACAATAAGGGATGATGGTCACCGCACCTTGTAGTGTCATTAGGTTAAATGGAACAGAAGGCTTGAAGGCCACCTAACAGACCTTTACTCAAAGCTGGTTCCCTCCCTCTTCCCTGGGGTGCTCGCCTTGGGCAGCAGTGAGGGTCCCTGCACATTGTGAAGGATACCACATGGCTCCCAGTGTGACTTTGGCTCCTGCATTCCTGTGTCTCTCCCCCAGTGGAGTGACATCATCACCAGACATCTGCTTGTGGCTGCCAGTCCCTTCCAAAACCACCCCGGGATCGCCCATGTCTTGACCACCAATTTTGAAATAGTTATAAAATAGCATGTGGTTTGAAGGGAACTGCCCTTTGCTGTTGACCATGTGTTCTAGAATTATAAGTAGAGTGAAATAGAAGGTGTAACTGATCAGCCTCTGAAATGGGATTTTGAAAATCTTAAACCCGGGTACTTTTGGTTTGGGCAAAGTAAGCTGTTTTGAGAATGAAATGCACGTGCATGTAGCAGAGTGAGAAGAGTGGGCTTTGGGATCAGACAGACGCGGGTTTGCACCCCTAGACCCGCCACTTTCTGAGGACAAGTTATTTGATCTCTTTGAGCCCCGGTTTCCCTTCAGCATTGTGAGCAGTAGTGCATGTCATACTTAAGTTGTTGTGAAGTCTAGAAAAAAAGTAAGTAAGTCATTTGTGCTGAATACAGTTGACACCCGTGCCGCTGTGCTGGTGGGTGTGTGCTGAGTGTGGTTTAACTGGGCGGTTAGCCTTACGCCATTCTTTGAGTCCTGCCGTCACCTGGCGAGCATCGCACCGTGGGTCTCTGTCCTCCAGGAGGCTGAGCCCCAGCGAGAGTGAACATGTGTGTCACCAGGTCACACGTATTTCCTGGGAGGCATAGGCCTGGGACTCAGACCTTCTGAGGGCTCCCTGCTCTGCCACACCCTGTGTGTGTGTCTCTGTTTTAACTCTTTTGCTGAGCATAGTCTCAGAAATACATTTAGTGTGTCCAGAAATCTCAGGCTTTTTTTCTGAAACATTAGAAGATAATAATAGAAAAAAGGAAAAGGGCCTAAACGGTGAAATTAATGTTCTCTTGTGTTAGATCACACGGGAGCCCTAAGGCACCCAAGGGCCCCCGGAAGTTGCCCCGGAGGGCGAAGGGCCTGCTGGCAGGACGGGCAGACACACCGTTTATGGACCCTGGGGACCTGGTTCAGCACCAGGGCTGCCTTCGGCACATTGGCCCCCTGGGTACCCGGTGGTCAGGCCTGGCCCAGGCACCAGCAAGGCTGACAGTGACTTTACTTCCTTGGATAGGAACTTGGGGGACTGCAGAGGGCTCTTCAAGATCTGTATTTTGGTGAAAAGCTGCGGTGCTGAGGCTTTCTGTGGCCGCTCTGTGCCGTCCTCGCGATGGGAGCAGAATTCTGAAGAAGTGGGCAGCCTGAGAGGGCGTCTGTGACCCTGCCAGGTGGAGTTCACATGCCGCCATGTTTGTACTTGGGGTCTGTGGCCGGCACAGTTGGCGGGGGCGGGGTGTCGGGACAGCAGAGTTATTTCTGTTCCTGGTGCGACTTGAGTCTTCTCCGATTTTTACTCTGTTCATGTGTTCGATTTTATTCACAAGTAAGCAGAACCCGGCAGGGGATGGGGCCCGGGAGTGGAGACCTTAACCTTGGCTCTCGTTGCTGTTGCAGCCCACGTGGAGAACGAGGAGCAGTACACGCAAGCTCTGGAGAAGTTCGGGGGCAACTGCGTGTGCAGGGATGACCCGGATTTAGGAAGCGCCTTCCTGAAGTTCTCAGTGTTTACAAAGGAGCTGACAGCGCTTTTCAAAAACCTGGTAAGTGTCACGATTGTGTGCGGCTAGCGGGCAGCATGTGAAGTGCCTGCAGTTGCTTTAGTTGGGAGGGGAGCTCCCCGGAGGATAATTAAAGTGTGTTTGATAAATGAGGAATACATTTCATGGCTCAGAGGATACCTGAAGGAATTTTATTTTTTGTACACAGTAGGTCACCTTGGAATAAATTTTAGAGTGGTCATTTTTGCTCTAACAAGAATTTTTAAATTCGGCTCAGCATTTTAAAGGTGCACAGCTGAGACACAAGATGAATAAATGCATTCATCTTAAGGGCTTCTGACTTCAGTTTTTAATAGTTTCTAAACTGTGGAAAATAGTCTTTTCTGGTAATTACAGTAGGCATTTAAACTTAAAATATTTAATAAATATGTTTCAGACCCGTTTCACACAGCAGGGTAACCTGTAATCAAAGCACAGAAGTTACCGTGAATATTTAAAGGCCTTTTATGCTCCCAAATGCAGTCTAAAAAAGTCTCCCTTTTTTTAAGCAAGTGGAAATATGGACTGAGTACGTCTGGCCTGCGGTAGGTGCTTGCCACATGGGGTGAATGGGGTTCTTTCGCGTACTTGGCTGCCCTGTGCCGTCCTTGTGGTGGGAGCAGAGTTCTGAAGAAGTGGGCAGCCTGAGAGGGCGTCTGTGACCCCGCTGGGTGGCTTCTTCCACAAGGGGAAGTACACTGGGGTAGTCCCAGGGTCTCTTTCCTGTTTTTCTCCCCCAGCTTCTCCCAAAGGTCAGGGACAACCAGACCAGGTCAAGAACTCAATAATGCTTTTGATGTGAGTCGCAAGCCAACAGTGTCTTTTTCATTTCTCCTGTCAGCAAGCTCATAACAAGTGAGCAAGTAGCTCATCGGTCTTGAAGGGGTGGTGATGGTGGGTTTGTAAGTCTGGCCTTAGAAGGGCAGGAATGAGGGAACGCCACGTATGAGTTAATAATAAGGAGGGGAAAGACCAGATCATTAAGGTTTTAGTCTCTCGCCCTGTCTTCACTTGTAAAATCTTTCAATTGGAAATGGTAAAATTACAAAGCCGTTGCTGTGCTGAAGTTTTTTCACTCGGGTTAATTTGTAATCTCTGGGGGCTTTTATCGAGTTTGTCGCTCGTTTATTTCTGCCCCAAACAGGCTGACAGCACGCAGACGGGACAGTGGAGCCCAGCCCCCTCTCCAGCCCCGCTCCCCAGACCCTGGCTGACATGCTTGTTAGGGTCTCACCATTGAGTCACAGTGGGGCTTTTTTTTTTTTTTTTTTTTTTTTTGACTGGAGAAACTGCATGGTCCCAGGGAAGAGCTCTATAGATGCTGACAAGTGGGGGGTCTTCAAGTGAAAAACCAGCCTGCCGCCTAATCTCCCAGCCCCTCGGCGGATAAGCCCCTTCCACACTCATGAGCCGCCGGCCAGCTGCTTAGTGCCTCCGTCTTAAATATGAATGAACGGCCTCCAGAATGAAAGAGACCAAAATAAACAGGGGAAAGAATTTGGAGGACACAGACAATGCAATGAGCAGAAGAAGACTTGAAAGACGCTCTGTTGAATTCCTCAGACAGGTCCGGGGGGAGAGTGGGTACAGCTTGTTGTTAAAGAAAGGGGGAGACAATTAAAGTAAGAAAGTATCAAACTGAAAGTCCTGTGAGAAGAGCTGGAGTGAAAAATGTCTCAGAAAATAGATCAAAAGGCCCAAAAAAGACAAAAAAGTAGGAAATAGATAAAAGACGAGTCAGGGATTAATCCTCAAGGTCCAGCATCCAACTGACTGGCGCTTCAGAAAGAGAATAGAAGACAGAGGAGGGTGCCGGGAAGGCAGCAGTACAAAAGTGGTTCCTGAGACTGAAGGATTCTGATCTGCAGATGGAAGGCCCAGGCCAGTAAGGGGAAAGGACCTGCCTCTGCTCTAAGGCATCTCCGTGTGAAATTGCAAAAGATCCTAAATGCTTTCAGAAAGCACACCGAGGGTGGAGCTGCACGATGGTGTCGCCTTCTTGACAGTGACCCTGGAAGCTTGGAGGCCTGGAGCGCTGACACTAAAAAATCCTGAGGGACGTAATTCTGACTTGGAGTTAGACCCCAACCTGAGCATAAAAGGAGAATTAGAGATGTTTCAGACGTGCAGGTCTCAAAAAATTTAGCTCCCAAGTGTCATTTCTCTGAATTGCCTAAAGGCTGTGCCTTAGCAGCATGAAGAGAGAAGCCAAGAAAGAGGAAGATGTGTGAGTCAGGAAACAGGATCCAGCCAGAAGGATGCAGTGAAAGGGGTCTGAGAGGATGGCGGAGAGAAGCCCTGGCCGGGCGACCAAGCAGCTGGCCCGCAGACCATCCGGGGTCTGTCCTGCACCTCCAGCGGCTCAGAGCTCCATTCGGCTCATCTCCCCCCGGCTTTTCTCGGCTGCGAAGTGGAGATGATAACGCGGGGCTGGCTTCGTCCGTAGAATGTAGCTAGTTGCTTTTACACATCTCAACTCATTTAACCCTCATAGCAACCCCATACGCCAGCTTCTGAACACGCGCCCCAGGGTGTGGCATCCGCGTCTCTCCACGTGGTGGGATCCTACATAAAATCAGTTGTACTCAGTTTTCACATGAGCGACTGCACAGTTAGACAAAAGTGGCCCCTTCATTTCTTAATTTTCTGCAAAACTAAAAGGGCAGGGCTTGGACATTGTGACGGGTGCATTGCCTACCACCCTACCCCCCCCCCACAGCTTTGCCACTTTGAGCACATCAGATATCCCCTGCAGGCCGAGTCCCCACCCTTCTCCCCCCTCCGCCCCCAGTGAGCAGGTCATCCATGGCCTTCACTTCCTGAGCACCGTCAGTGCCCTGAGCTCCGGGCAGGTGTCAGGTGTGTACTGGGTCTTCCTCATTCACTTAGTCCTCTTAACAGCTGCATGAGATCACCTGTGTTACCTTCCTCTTACGGGGGGCCCGAAGCCAGCAAGGGACAGGGGTGGCAGTCAAATCTAGATCTTAAAACTCAAAACCCGTACTCTTTCCGTTGCGATTATTTAAAGGAATTAAGGTCAACTCCATGGGGGGGGGAAGAAAACAGCAGCAGGGAAGGCAGTGCAGGGAAAATGCAGGATAAAGAGGAACGCACAGGGGCCGCAACACTGCAGCCACGAGGCAGCCGGATGCCTCGGTTTCATCTTAGAGCAGAGATGGGAAATCCCTCCCCGCCTCGCCGGGCCAGCGTCAGGATAACAGAGATACGCTGGACAGGTGGCTTGTAAATTAGAAACCCGGCCCACAGGTGACATTGCAGTGTCGTTAAGTTAACTTCTTACAGTCTGGACCAACTAGCTTTCAGTCCACGTGCATGACTGCAGTTACAGCTTTTACTTTATGGAGAGGGGATTTTTGATCCTGTTTCCCAGCCAAGATCCAAGAGAGAGGGAGAATGTGTCTGACTTGTGCCCACGTTAGCACTCAGCAGGCCCGGCTTCTCAGGCCTGTGCTGCTATTGAAGCTACACCCGTAAGGAACGCTGCGGGGCTGCGTCTAAGATGCTGTCACTGAGAATGAGCTGATTATAGGAGAATTCTCCTTTTTTGGTATTTTGTATATCATTCTTACTCCTATTTTTGGTCACATCTGTCCTATCTCTTATTTTTAAAGCCTTGCTTTTGCTTTCCCTGAGGCGTTCAAAAAGCATTTCAGTTCTGCATGGCCAAGATTCTCAATTCTACCTCTTGTCCAGAAAGAATAATAATTACTGCCTACCTACTCTTCATCATGGAAAAATGTTTCTAAAGCAGTTGGAACATCTCCAAAGAAAGGCCAACTTAATATAAAGTGAGATTTTGTTACTAATGGGTGAGATTCTCAACTTCAGAGAGTCTGAGTTCTCTCTGCAGTCATGCAGGATAAAGGGAAAAATAAGGCAGCTACAGAAACGTAACATGTGAAATTAAGCTGGTTATCGAGTCAGCCTGGTCTCGCAGCTTCTATTCCTCTTACCAGATGGCTGTGAGGATCCTGGAAAGATTTAGTGAATGGCTGCATTAAGGTCAGTTACAGCTCTGTAGCCTCTGTCTCTGGTTTCAGAGGATTCCTCCTGAAATATGCATTGTCAGTCACAGACCCAGCTCCAGGTGAGAGCGGGGACCAGTGGGTGCTGAGCCCAGGGCGGAGTCCTAGTGTGAGAGCCGAGCGCGCCCCTGGGGCTGAGGGATGTGTCACTCGCTCATTTGGAAGGAGAAACCTGAAAGTCCTACTGACCAACGTGCACATAAGTCCTGGATTTTTTTTTTTTTTAACACAAATGATTGGAGGTAGAAGACTCATAGCCACAGAACGAAGAGCTGTAAGCTTCTGAATGGCTTTGTTCACATGATGTGCGCGGCGCCTGGCGGAGAGGCATCCCCACCGCTGCGTTGGTAATAGGGCGGCAGGGCTCTTCCCAGCACCGCCGGCCCACACGAGCTGGTTCTCCACGTTAATAAAACTTATCTCATTGCTTAACACAGAGCTCTGCCTACCAGCGGGCCTCACTTCAGTACTCCCGCAAACTCCCTTCTCTTTTAACTTCGTTTTTGGGGGAATGTTCTGCACTTTAAAATGTCTTACATTCTTTTTTATTCAACAGGGGGACTGATCATAATTTCTTTTTGGGAGGAAGACTTACATCGGTTTACCCATAAATTAAGGAACTGTGCAGGAATTGAGAGAAACCCCCAGGGCCTGCTATCTGCCGTGTGGGACTGTCTGCCCCTAGATTGGTGCCAGACTCTCCGCCTTCCATTTTCGACATCTGCCCTTTGGTATTCTGACACTCTTTTCCCTGCTAACTGCTGGATTTGACCACCCTTGGTGCCTTTTTCCGCAGCACTGTGAGCTGGAAAACGCGATGACCAGTTTGTTAGGCTTGTATGCAGAGGAGGCGTCTGTGAGCTTTGAGTGAGGAGGGCTTGAGTGCTGGGCTTCCCTTGGGGAATAGAGTTTGTGGATGGACCTCATGACAGTTAATTTGGACACTAGAAACCTCTGCACCAATGATTTCACCTGGCCTGATACACAGATGGAAGTTCTTTGAGACTCCAGACTTCAGCACTGCAGGCTGCTTCCTACACTCACAGATCACTAGCCAGAATGAAAGCGTCTCCTCAGTTTGACCAAAACAACAAAAGCAGTAAGGCTGACGTCAGAGCCCTGGGTTCTGGTTGTGGCACGGCCACTACTGTGTGTAAATTGTACTTTGATACTTTTTTTTTTTTTTTGGAAAGGCAGTGCCACCTCATTGTAGCCCCAATAGCTCACTGACTCCTTGAGTCAGAGAAGGTGGGAAAAGCCAGGGATGAGTGGGCAGCCCAGCTGAGAAAGTGACTGACAGCCTGCTGGGGGCACTGGCTCTGTCACTATCCAGGCAGTGAGCACTAATTTCTCCACTTTTATTAGCATGCTGTGGGTACTGTGAGGGCCGCTGTAGAAATGCCACAGCACGGAGGGTGTAGCCCCGGGAGATGGGCAGTGACTCCCACGGCTGTGGTGCTTGGGTCCGTGGGGGGAGGTGGGGCAGGGGGCTCTAGGGCTCTCACGAGGTCCGTCTGCCCACAGGCACGTTGCGGAGTTTATGAACACATTCCTTGCACTTTAATGACTTCTCATGTGCGTGGAGGACATGCTGTTAGAAGACAGTCATTTGAAGCGTTCATGAACTCGGATGAGGGTTTCATTTCTTCAGTCATCACGTATTCTCTCAACTGCTGGCTGTTAAAACGACAACTGCCACGATGTAGGAGGCCTCAAACTTTAAAAAAAATCCTTTGCCAAACCTAAAGGATAACATGCGGACAGGCTGGAGCAGAGGATGTGAAGGAAGGCGGAGGGTCAGCAGCACCCAGGCAGCAGAGGAGCAGGAAGAGAAGCCCTGATGAGTGACTCTTGGCTTCGGTGACCAGGAGGCCACCATGACTTTCCCCTGACTCTGCTGCAGGAGCCAGAGGAGAGACGGCAGGTGCTCATTGCTCTTGGGGGAGGTTGATAATGGAAGAGGAAAGTGAGAAAGGGAAGGTTTTTGTGATAGGAGGGACTAAACAAAACAAAAAAACTAAAAAAAACCCCCCAAAGTGAAACAAACAAACAAACAAAAGAGACAGACAAACAAAAAAAAAGCCTGTTTCTAGGCTCCAGGGGAAGAAGCTGGTGGCTGGAAGAGGTGATGTCTGGGAAGAGAGGGGGCTGTGAGCTGTGGAGGTTCTGCATCCTGTTTTGTCGGTCATGGGCTCGGCCAAGACAAGTCCGTGCCTCTCTGGGACCTGGAGATAAGTTCTCGATCCAGTTTCTTCATGTGCATTCCCCTTCGGGAATTTCCACTGTGTATTAGTCATTGCTTAAAATCTCTTAACTTGACAAACTGCGTCAATACCTGTTTATTACAGATTCTAGCTTACAAAGCACCAGGACAGTTTATGTCATTTGCACCCCCAGGAGCCTCGTCTAGCCCTCACAGTCCTTGCCTTGCCCTCAGGTGGAGTCCCTGGGGATTCTTAGAAATGCAGACTCCCAGGTCCTTGTCCCCTGGGCCTGCTGAACCAGAATCTCCATTTCCGCAGGGTGTGAGTCAGCACCGTCAGTCTGAGAAGCATTGCCCCAGAGCTGAGGTTCTCAAAGTGCGGTCCCTGGGCCGGCCGCACCAGCAGCACCTGGACCTTGTTGGGGAAGTCGGGGCCCGCCCATACCTGCTGAGTCGTGGTCCTCAAGTTCAGCGCAGCTGCAGCAGCACCTGGAGGGTTGCTAGAACACTCCCTGTTGGGCAAGTAAATTCCCCGGTGATGCTGACCTGGATGGTCGGGAACCAGCTGCCCTAGAGGACAGCCGGGTAAACTGCTTCCAGTTCCTCCCTTGAGATTGCGGCCAGGGCACCAAGGCCTCGAGGAGGCTGGCCAAGCGTCTTCCAACCTCGGGTTCTGGGAGGTAGTCAGTTTGAAAAGGTGCTTTCATTTTTGGTGGGTGGCTTGAACATTTTAACATCACTTGTGGGTTTTTGAAGAAGTTATGGGTTACATGAGCCCTGGGTTCTTCTGTGCTGCCCTCTGCCTCTCGGAGTTGGCCATACACGGGTTCTCCGCACAGCTGTGGCAGGCTGTGGTGTGTGGTTTCCTCATCTGCTCTCTGGTGGAAGAGGGAAAGGGTCGCTCTATTCTCTCCACTTAGAACCTGGCAGATCAAAGCAGCACGACTGCCAGTGACGCAGCGTTAAAGGCAGAAACCAGGTCAGCTGTTTCCCCTCTTTCTTCTGGTGTGAAACTTGCCAGGTTTTTGGCAGCTGGCTGGCTTTGATCTTGCAGTTTGTGTTAAACACTGGAGCTCGGCGTGGGCTCCTCCGTCTCATTTTTAACTAAACAACCCTTCAGAGCAAGAACTGCTGCCCAAGAACCCGGCCTGGGAGCAGGTGTTCACGAGGACCCTGTGTGAGGCAGTGAGCAAGGCCGTGTGTGTGTGCATGCCTTAGACCTTGGGCGTGCTGTCACCAGCCCCTGGAAGAAGTCACCAAGAGTGAAGTGACCTAGATGGTTAGATGGTTTCCCTTTGTAAAGTTTCCTCATACGTCTCTGATGAACTGCTTTGTGTGGCGGGAATAGAAGGAAATTCTTGACGCAGACAGCATCTGGGGGAGACCTGCCTTGCTCCGACTAGGGGGTGCGGGTGTATGACTGACCACTGCCCTCCTTTAAGTCCAGTCATCTCTGGCAGCGGGGCGACAGAAAGCGCTCTGGCTTCACTCTCAGCTCAGCTCTGCTGCCACTTCGTTGTGGGATTTGGGGGCAAGGTGGGTGGCTCCACTCTCTCTCTCCGTTTCTGTAAAACAGGGATAATACCTGCTTCTCAGAGCAGTTGTAAGGCTCACATGCGATTACGTGGCCCTGTGCCAGTTGGTGATTTATTCAGTCCACATTTTCTAGGACCTTCTGCTTCTCCAAAAGATTTTCTGTCTGGATATTTATTCTTTCAGATAAGCTGCCTTTGGAAGGAACATAGAAAACTGTGCTTTGAACCTGCTGGGCGCACGCCTGCCTCAGGGCCTTTGTGTTAGGAGTTCCCTCTGCCAGGAATGTCCCTCCACCAGGTTTTCACGGGGCTCATGGCCTCGTGGCCTCGCTTCCAACGAACTCTCCATGTCATCTTCTAAAAAGGCCTTCCTGATCACCATTTGAGAGTCCATCCCACAAGTCATCAGAGCAGCTTTATTTGTAAGGTTTGTAGTAGCCCCCAAGTTGGGAACCACTGGGAAGCCAGTCAGCAGGTGTCTGGATAAGCCAGACAGCGGAATCCTGTTCAGAAGGGAAAAGGAATGAGCCATCAATGCAACAACATGGATGGATCTCAAAGTAGGTATGAAGGAAGCAGGCAGAAAGGAATGCATGCCGTGTGATTCCACGTATAGCAAGTCCTAGAAAATGAGGATTATTCTGTGGTGGCGGAAACAGATGGTTGCCTGGGGCAGAGTGAGGAGCTGGGAAATGGGAATTGGAAAAGGACGCAAAGAAACTTCTGGGGGTGATGGATACGTTCACTGGCTAGATCCTGGCGATGGTTTCGTGGACTGTGTATACATCATAACTTATCAAATGGTGAACTTTAAGTTGTATATCAGTTATACCTTAAAGCTGCTTAATATTTTTTTTTAATCTGTTGGTCCAAACCATTGCTGTCCCACCAGAACTTTGTGCAGTGATGGAAGTGGTACATCTGCTGTATCTAGTATAAGAAGCAGCTACCACACGTGGCTACCGAGCCCTTAAAATATGGCTGAGAAACTCCGTTTTAAACTTGATTTAATTTTTAACCCATTTAAACTTGAGTGGGCACAGGTAGCTAGCATCTGTCTCGCTGGACCGTGCAGGTGGAAAGCCTTACTGGCTACCATAGCAGCCCTGCAAAACCACCCACGCACACTCCTGGGTCCCAGGCTCCAGCTGCTGGAGACAAAGCTTCCGGCAGGTGACAGCTGTTTCCTGGGTACTTATCCTTGCTAATGCTGAAGCCTCTGCTAAGAGTGCCCTTAATTAAAGCAATGAGGTCCGAGGTCCTTTTGCAGCTCTCCGCCCTCTGACAAGGAGGTGCTGCTGGGGCTGTGCTGGTGTGACCAGGTGGTTTGCCCTTTTTTGAAGTCTTTATTTAACCCGTTTAACCCTGTGATTGAGCAGCATTTGCTCAAGTTAAAAAGAAGAGAAACTCAGCAGATCTCAGTGTTGTCTTTTCTCAAGTTTCTCATGAATTAGGCATTTTAAAATAAACTTAAGTGACACGGGTACGTTTCAGGTAAGGCTCTTTGGCCATGCTTTATATGTGGTCTTTTAAGGAAAAGCTGTCCCCAGAGAGAGTTGGACACTGTTAAGAGCTTTTGAGGAGAGCCCTGGGAAGACCTGTTCTTTTCCAGACTCGCGAGCCTGGAGCTAGGATTCTGCCCAGCGACTTTTCTGTTTTGAGTCTGTCTTCTCTGCTGTTCCTTAAAGACAGAGCCCTACGATGCGGGAATCCTGTCTAGCTCAGACTTCTGGACTGATCCCCAGGGCAGAGCCGGTGTACTCAGGACCAAAGTCAAGAAGGCAGCACTGGGGTTCCCAGGGATCAGGCTGGATCCAGGGTGGAGCTCTGGCTGGATCAGCAGCTGCTGATAACCAGTTACTGTGCCCCTGTGGGCAGGGAAGTGTTGAGGGGAAGATGGGAAAGATTTTTGAGAGTATGGAGGTAGCAAAGCTAGAATCCAGGAATTTTAAGACCGGAAAAAAAAAAAATTAGAAAGAACAACGTGGAAAGCTGGCCGTTGTCCTACTGCATCCCCCTACCCCCCTCCCCCTCCTTGTCCATCTTTGCTGGTCAGCGGTAACATTAGCACAACGAGGCTGTTCTGACTTCTGATAGCCCTGTCTGCCGCCTCCCGACTGAATCATTCTGCTTGTCCTCCCGGGATCATAGACGTTTGACTATTACTGACTCTTGTCAGCCTTATCCATGTGAACCCGGGAAACGCGAAGACAGAGAAGGGAGGGTTGTTACTTTCAGGACTGCCTATTTGCTATTGGTATTAGATTCATACTTAATAGCAGTGATTAAGATTAATTATTTGTATTCACATCGTGCTTAGTTTTGGAAGGCCATTTTACTTAATTTACTTGTTTAAAGTCAATCAGAGCATAAGAGAAAGCCCAGTGCTTGCTTGGTGCTCAGGAAAATACCCTGGCTGGGTTACCCAGAGGTAATTTAATTCGTCCCTAGATCAGGACAATTTCATTACTCATGACCTGAGGCTGGGGTGCTGAGCACGAGCATGTGCAGGAATCTTTGGCTTGGTTTTCACCTCTTGTGGCCAGAACAGAGATGGTTCACTCAGCTGTGGGCCGAGGCTGCTGGGCGCCCCAGTGCAGTCAGAGGGAGGTCCAGAGCCCATCTTTCCCGCTGAAGGGCGCGTTCGCCGAGACAGCGCATCTGGGCTCCGGCGCCCGGTTCAGGGCGCAGGCGGAGACCAGGGCCAGTCATTTCCTGGATGCTCACCCTGAGTCAGCGTGGTCGTGTGCTGTGCTGATTACTGTGCAGGACCAGAGCAGGCCAGTGCAGAGGGCGGGCAGAGGCTGGTGCCCGAGCGTGGGAGCTTAATTAGCAAACCCACTGATGGTGATTCTGTGTATGTTCGCAACAGTTTCTTCAAAAAAAAAAAAACCACAACCAAAAAACCAGCTTTATGAGGTATACTTTATGTATCATAAAATTCACCCATTTCAGTTATACAAGTCAGTGATTTCTAGCGGTAGCTTTACCAGTGGTGCAGCTATCACTGTAAATCAGTTTGGTGACATTTTCTTCCCCCCAGTTAGGTCCCTCTTGTCCTCTCACGGTTAATCCCCATTCCCAGCCCCAGCCCCAGGCAACCGCTAATTACTTTCTGGCTCTTTTGTAATAATTTAGCTAATTATTTTCTGATTAGAAAAGTAATAGTTTCTTATTTTAGATCATCTGAGTAACTCCAGGAAGAGAAGTGGACCAGAAGGAAGGCCAGCATCCCCTTAGTGGGACTCTCTTCTGGCTTTTCTTTTTAACTCTTATCTTCTGCTGCCCCCACTGCTCCACTGGCTGGTGTGGTCCCACTTCTCCACCGTTCCTGTTGCCTGGATACGTTCTACCCCATCTTGGAAGACAGAAATTCTTCCTATCTTTGGAGGTCTATCTCACATAACCCCCAATTAGCAAAGATTTCCCTGCTGTCCACACTGAAAATAATTTTCTCTTCTCAGAAATTCCATGGTGTTTTATTTATGGCTCATAGAGTTTCCACTTGGCAGTTTATTTACTTAAATAAGTGCTTTATGTTCCCTGTTAAACAGTGAGTTGGTGAGGACTGGCGCTCTGTCTGAGGCGTCTTTGTCTCCTACACTCTTGGTACCCTCCAGCTTTATGTCCTGTTGCCCCCTAAGGGCCCCGTGCGCCTCCTTTATGGCAGTCTTCACAGCTGTGACGGCTGTTTAATGTCATGCTCACCCTGTCCCGTGTCCAGGATGAAGGCACGCTAGTCCAGTGTGTTTGGATGCCCTAGATCTTCACTCTTGTTCACTTGAATGTTTTACTCTGGATACCGTAGCTTAGCTTACTTCTTCTTACCTAATGCCTGTCATCAGTTCCTGTTTGAATTAAATAGCAAATAGTCTTAAAATAGATGTGTAAACCAAGTTCTGGGTGAGGTTCTGTTCCCCGCTGCAGAGAACCTTGTTTTTGTCACTCACTCATGCATACACTCACACTTAATACACGTCTCATTAAAAACATGCTAGAGTTCTTCCTAGAAATACGACTTTCATCTGCAAGCATCTTCCTCCATTTCCCCCGACCCCACGTGTGTGTCTGAGCTGTTCTGGTGCCTTTAGCTCGGCTGCCCACCCTGAGCGGCGCTTCCCCGCCCCTTTAGGTCATCCCTGCTGCCCCCGTTCTCATGCCTTCTCCAAGATGGCACCACCTTGGCTCCTGTCTGGGCAGCATTCAGGACTGAATTGACCTGAGCCTCTGACCCCAGCCATGGCTCTGGGATCTTGTGGGACGAATGGATAGGGTCTCAAGGCTCAGGACCTGGGACAGTCACCTTCTGCCCAAGCCCAAGTCAGCCCGCCTGACTGCTCAGAGCCATAGCCACTGTTTCTTCCATCTGTGCAGAGTAAAACATGCTATGTGTGGTATGTCTTAGGCTTTTTGTTTAATTCTTGGTGTGTATGTATTTATCTTCCTCTGACACAGCAAGCATCGTGTTTATCTTTGTAGCCAACTTTACTGCTGTCTGTAAAACAGGCACTCAGTAAATACATGATGAATAAATTAATGAATTCACATATTTGTTAGATGATGTTTAAAGATTTAAAGCTACTAATGTATCTTTGGATCCTGTCACTTATGTATTAGATGCTCAGAAATATACTTAAGTAAACTGACTCATGCAGCCAGTGTTTATCGAGCGTCTGCTGTGGGCCAGGCTCTGTCCTGAGTTCTCCGGAGAATACAAAAACTTGACGTGACCCCTTAGGATTTACAGTGTAAGGCTTAGATGATTGCAGGGTAGAACCTGTCAAGTGCCTTAAGAAATTTTTTAAAAAGAAAACATTGGAGGATTTGGGGAGGGAGAGGTTGCTTCCTGATGAGAGATTGGGGATGTTAATGGAAAAAGTGGCATCTGAGTGAGTCCTGGTGGATGGGAAGGCTTTGAACAGTGGGAACCCGGGAAAGACAGCTCAGGATGGAGCAAATCAAGCACGAGCTTTGACGGGGAGCAGAGGACAGCGCAGACTTCCATTTGGCTGGATGTGGAGGTGGAAAGTGGCAAGTGAGGTTGGACTGGGAGGGTCCAGATGCGGGAGTGGTTGGGTCTTTAACAGGGACCCAATGCCAGATAAACCCAGCAGGGCTGCTGGGAGGGCGGGGGGGCTGAGGCTAGGGGTTGGTGGCTGGGGGAGCGTGGCCTCTGCCCAGAACAGGACAGTGAGGCCAGCCAAGGGGCAGCCCGGGGACAGAGGCAAGGAGAGGAGGACAGAGCAGGTGGGAGGGGGAGAGGGCACCCGAGGAGGTGGTGAGGGACGTCTCAAGAGTGAGCAGCCCGCGGGAGCAGGGCGGCTGTGGGCGGCCTCAGGGGCCTCGCAGAGGGTGGAATGCGGTGGGGACCATCCTCCCTCGTGCTCACAGCCTTGTGCTCGCTCCCCGGGCTTATCCACCTTCACAGCCTTGTATTTGTCTCCGTTCCTTCCCGTCAGCCACAGGCCCTGGCCTTAAACTCAGCTCTTCAGTATTTAAAAATTTAACTCTTAAGGCTAATCCTGGCATGTCATAGATGATAATGCTGTGCCTCAGGACTGCCAGGAGTGTGACAAACGTTGATTTGCATCAGCCTAGGACAGAAGTTACCCCAAACAGGCGTTTCTGGAATGACAGTCATTAACTGACCATTTATTTGGCAGGACAGGTGGTTGTGTGGGCATTATTACACACCTTCCCAGGACTTTTCAAGTAAATTTCTTTCTCCATTTTGAAATGTAATATGCTGAATAGTGCACAGAAATCAGATCCCGTGTTGCCTTAAAAATTGTACCTGTAGTGAGTCTTCCCACTCAAGGTAATTCTATTAAAAATAAAATTTTCCTTTGCTTGATTGTAAGAAGGAACACATACAGTTCCAAAGTCCTTACTCCTGTCTTTCTCCTTTTATGGTCCCGTAATCTAGGTGCATGTCACCAAAAAGACACACGTACACAAGGCCCCAGCAGTGCCAAGCGGCACTCTCGCTGACTTAGGGAGTGGTCTGGGCCTGGGGGATGGGAAAGTAAATTCTCAGCTTATTTTCTTGATGGGGAGGGACTCTCGATGGGTAGGGTGGGAACCCGGGGAGTCTGTGCCTCAAGGTTCTTGCTGACTAGAGCTTTGTGTCTTTAAGTTGGCTCCAATCTGAATGGCCAGCGGGGACAGACTTGCTTGGTGTGCGTGTGTGTGCTCCCAGCGAGTCAGGAGGGTTTGATTCTCTTCCATTTAATCCTTGGTGACAACTTGTTAAGCCAGTCTCTTGTCTTCTTGCTTCAGGGGGAAGAACAGGGGACCTCAGGGGCCCTTGTTTCGCCTTTTCTCGTTTATCTGCACCCCCCCCCCCCCAACCAAAGACACGCATTTGGTTCTTTCCTTGTTCTCTCAACATTCACTCGTACACATTCTCAGGAGACAGAAGCCGCCTTCGTTCTGTTTTCCCTTTTAGTTTCCCCCACTGGGGGCTATGCTAAGAGATGGGGGTCTGTGGGCCCTGAAACTGGCCAAAGCACAGCCCCCGGGCATCGGATGGAGCCATGAGTGAGAGTAGGAAGCGGGTGTGGCCTCCTGTTCCCGTATCTTTAAAGTGTCTTCATTGATTGTTTTGAAATATTTTGTCTTCATTGTAATGATTATGTTTCCACAGACTCCGTAGCTCACAGTCGAAGGTTATTATTATTGTGAAATATAGACTTTTCATTAGTTGTATCTTCATTTGTGAGGTGAAATCATGACAGAGAATCTGGGAATGAATGAGCTGTCATACTTGGGCTGGTCGGCTTTTAAGGGAAGTTTAATTATCACCAAGTGTTCTCTAATCTCCTTGCTATCCTCACTTGAGATTAAAAAGGAAATTGAGTAAGAATTTCTTTTTTCTGTTTTTGTCTTTTAGATTCAGAATATGAACAACATAATCTCCTTCCCTCTGGACAGTTTGCTGAAGGGGGACCTGAAAGGAGTGAAAGGGGTATGACATTAAAAGTCCTGCTCAGCGAGGGGCAGCATTCGCAGAACGTGGCATCAGGGTCACGCTGGCCCGTCCGGGCAGCCACCGCCTGGCGCCTTCTTCCTGGGGGTGTTTTGCCTCTGTCTCCTTGACTGGCCATCTTGCACCACCTTTCAGCCCTAACAGTGGAGACTGTGGCCCTTCTGGTTGTCCTGCTGGTGCTCTGAGTGTGGGACGGGGAGGAGGCCATGAAGGGAGAGAAACAGCTCTTTTGGAAATTGTAACATTTTGGGGTCTGCCAGTTAAGCAGGGAAACGTATGGAGAGAAGTCTGGTGTTCATCCAGTGTGTCCCTGACGGACCACTCAGGGAGGATCCTTGTGAGGATGCAGGTTCCTGGTGGGGGAATCTGCACCAGTAACGCACCTGTCCTCTGGCTTGTCCCTGATGGACCACTGGGGGAGGCTTCTTGCGAGGATGCAGCTCCCAGTGGAACCAGTAAGGCCCCTGTCCTCCACCGGGCGCTGGCCGTTGAGGCTTTGCCCTGCTCGCACGGACACATGAGCCATGAGATGTTTCCCGAGCGTGTGAGTGCAGGACAGTCCAGGCTCGAGCCTGTATGGGTGCCGGGTGCTGAGCACTGGGGCACTTGTGTGCGTCACTTCCACAAGCAGACGTGCAAGGTGACGGGGAGATGACTGTGCCCCAGTTCTCAGGGACCGAGTTCTTCGATTGGAGCGACACGTGATCCCTGGTCGCATCTGGCACATCTAGAAGCCCATCCTGGTGGATACCAGGGGCCCTGCAGAGAGACCCCTCAGTCTCTCCTTCACAGACTGTGCCGGGGGAGCTGTTGGGGCGGAGAAGGCGGGGCCCGGTGAGCCGTTAGTCCACCGGGGAACGTTACTCACCGTCCCCTTGGGGCCCAGAGAACATGCCAGATGAGTTAGCCAGAAAAGCAGCAGGAGGGAAGGGCACACGAGATAGAGGGAGGTTATGCACGTATGCAGAAGCGTGACGCAGCCCTGTGCAGGCGGCTGTCAGTGTAGCTCAAGGCCATGGTCGGAGGAGGTGCGGGAAGAGATGAGGCTTACGGGTGGGCAGGGCCCCGCCTGTTCGTGGAGACCTCAGATGCCAGGCTGTGGGGCTTAGGCCTTGTCATGAGGCCAGTGAAGAGTCAAAAAAAAAAAAAAAATCCCCACAAAAGAAGTGTTTTCTCTCCCAAAAGAAGCCTGTTAAAGGGAGCATCGATAGGTGGGAACCATTTGATAGACTTTCTAGTGTCTCAGTACATTTTTGAGCCAGGCTTTATCAGAGAACCTGAGGTCCTAAGTTCCAGACAGAATAGTGGAATCAGGAGACCTCAGGAGAAGGTGAATGGCTTTTATATTCCTGTGGGTTAGGGGCCTGAATCAAGGGTACATGTGTTGAGATTCTGGTATTAATAGAAAAAAATCAAAATCCCTTTCTTTTAGAGAGATATACTAAAATGCTTGCAGATTAAATGTCACATCTTTCTGGATTTAATTTCAGGATAATCATAGGGCAGAGTGCAGGGTGTAAGTGAAGCAAAATGGGCTGTGAGTTAAATACTTGTTATAAGTAGCTCATGGGTTTATTATACAATTCTCTCCCCATTTCTCTGTGTGCATTTGGTGTATTCTATAATGAAAAATTTTAAAGAGAAAGAAAAGAAAGGAAATGCCACCACTCGCCTAATTAAAAGCCCATCCTGTAAGATTTTTATTTTTCATGGGGTCACGTATGTCATTTTATTCAGATATTAATGCTCCTTTCAGGGCTGGTCTAAGGATTAGTAAGTTTATCTTGCCCAGAAGTTAATGATTAGTCCTGTTTAATTTATGCCTCTCTGTTTACAGGATCTGAAAAAGCCTTTTGATAAAGCTTGGAAGGACTATGAAACAAAAATGTGAGTGGTTTCATTTTAAAAAATAAGTGTAGGTGATTTGAGATTTCAATTTTAAATGGAGCTTTTATTGCGTAAAGGTATTGTCTAAATAAACTTTAATCCAGGAAAGAACTCACCCCAAACTGTGTTGCTGTGGTTTGTTACGATGCCAGGTGCTTTCACACCTGGTGTGATGTAAACTCTTTAACAGGGCTTTCGCCTCATTCCTCCTTGAGGATGGCTACAGAGCGTTGCGTTCAGGAAGGCTGATTGACTGCCGTGGGCTGACGTCAGGCGGTTGTTGTAACGTTTCTGATCACAGCTTCTTATTTCTAGAATGGAGAGGATCGAGCTGGCTAGAATTGGGCTAGCGACCATGGGGACAGTGGTTTCAATTATTTTAAATATTTGAGAAATAGAAAATATTTTTAAATGCCTCGTGTTTGCTATATAATTGTTGTACACTGGGTAATAATGTAGAGTTTTCTGAGTGGAAATAGAACCTTTCTATGAATCCATCTGGTAAAGTTAGAATTGTTAAGAAGAAAGCCTTTTCAGACATAGCAAGTACTTCATTGGGTTTGTTTTTACCAGCCATGGGTATCTGTTCCAAGTGGTGAAGGATCACAGAGCTCAAACCAAGGAATACGAGACCTTTGGGACTCATCCCTTCCCGGAAATCTTAAGTTCCCATGCTCCAAATTCTGGAGTTCCACCAAAGGCCGACATTTGTATGTAAGCATAGGTAGAGTGTTAACCCAGAATACTTCGAAGGTCTGCTCAGCCCGGAGAGGTTCCAGACTTGCTGCCCCTGGCTGGCTAGCGTCCTTCACCTGTGTCAGTTCAGTGCAGTAAATGAGGAAAGGGTCCACATTCCTGCGTTACAGGTGGGAAACCTTGGCATTTTGCCGCTGGTCAGCCGTAAGAGACAGGCTGAGCCAAGGGCTGGCCATGGGTCTGCTGGCTTCATTCAGCCACTGTTGCTGCCACCCTCAAGGCCTTAGGGGAAATGCTTCTGTGCGTTTCTGAACCAGCAACGAGAGGGTTTCTAAAGAGGGGTTTTGGTTCTGAAAGGAAAAGGTTTGAAGGGGAAGGAGATCAAGTTCTGTAAAATCAAGACACACATAAATACAGTGGGGACAGAATTACTCACAAAATCCCAGAATCTGAGACCCAAAGAGCAGCACCATTTAAAACTCAAAAGTAATTCTGGGATAAAAATTAAAAAGTAACTCTGCCCATTAATATATGTGATATTGATTTGTCCGGAGAGGCCCTGGATATGGAGCAGACAGGTTTAAGACATATTTAAAATTCCTGGCCTGGAGTCCTATACCTGAGCATTATGAGAGTGACCGATGTCTGGCCGTGTCTTGATCCCTCTGAGGGGGTGGCGGGGGAGCCTTGGAGTTGTGTGGTTGTCCCCAGGATCTCAGGGGCCTCCAGTCACACTCCCCACCTCCTCCTCGGTGCATGAAGCCATTTAACAACATCCCCACCAAATGGTCACCTTTTTTTTAATGTTCTCACTCACCCACCCGTTCAAGTTGTGGAACATCTACTGTTGCCCAGTGCTGTGCTTCAAGATAAAAAACAAGGATCAGAAACTAGATTTCTTGCCTCATCTTAAATACCCCCTCCCCGAGTGATGGGGACGCTGGCCCCAAAGTAACCCATTTCTTAGAAAGTTGTTCAGCTTTCTAGGAAATGCTGCCTTACGTTATGCAACGTCTGCCCTGAGGCACGGCGGGGAAGTCTGCTCCCTTCTCTTCGGGCAACCTTCATGTTTTTGAGTGCTTTCTGTGGCTTTTATTTAGTCTTCTTTTCTCCAAAATAGAAACCCAGTTACAAGTTCAAGCCCTTCTTAACTGATGTGATTCATGGCTGCCTCTCGCCCTGGTCACGTGTCTCGCGATGTGCACCAGGGTCGGCTCGCACCCTGCCCCGCACACTTGACTAACAGTTGAGCATAAGATAAACACGGAAAGGGGGACAAAGCTTGCAAACGGAAAACGTCACTTGTCTTATTCTGCAGGATGAGCCCTGTCTGAGTCATGACATCGCTAGCGAGGAGGAGGCGGCATGAAGAGGGGTGGGGAGGGTGCTGGAGGAGAACCAGGAGGTCGGGCTGCCCCTGGCCACCCTGCGGCCACTCGGACCAGAGTGCTGTCCCTAAAGGAAACCTCAGGGGCACAACCTCCCCTCACCCAGGCCAGGCGCAGCGTAGGTGCTTTGGAAGCATTTGATGAGTAGATACGCCACAAAAAGGGCCAAGATTGGCATTTTCCTCGCCAGTGGGTTAGAGGCCGTCCGGCAAGCACTTGTCTCCAGGCCGGAGGCTGGGATCACGGCGAGGCCGTGCTGTCCGGAGGTGTCTTGAGGTCTTCTTGCTTCTTTCCCACGTAGAACCAAGATAGAGAAGGAGAAGAAGGAGCACGCCAAGCTGCACGGGATGATCCGCACGGAGATAAGCGGGGCCGAGATCGCGGAGGAGATGGAGAAGGAGCGCCGGTTCTTCCAGCTGCAGATGTGCGAGGTGGGCCGCCTGCCCCGGGGCTGCCGAGGGAACACCGAACACCTCACTGGAAGCTAGCTAGACTACTCCCCCCTTAGTGGTTTTTGATGAGGGGTATGGGTTCCCTTGTACCAGTGGAATCCAAGCCGAGGAGGGGCAGTGAGATGTCACCTGTGGTCCCCCCACTGTGGGCCTTGAGAGCTGGTTCTGGGAAGCCAAGCCACCTGCCCCTGGAAGTGCTGCCACTCCAGTTCCACCTGCTCACAGTGGGGATGCTCATCAAGCCAGAGGCCCAGGTGCCCAGGGGAGGCCCTCTGTGCGCTCCACCTGCAGCCTGAGGCCTTGCCTTGGGGAGGGGAAGGTGGCAGAAACTCAAAACGTTTCTCTACTGGAGGCTTAGGGATGGAAAGCATCGAAGGCCAGTCATGCAGGCCTCTGCTTCCAGCCTTTTTCCACCTTGCTTGCGAGTCTGTAGAAACAGCTTGTGGAAGCAGTTCCCCACCTCTGCCTGAGAGCTCGCTCCTCCTGGCGGTGACGGCAAAGCCCCTTGTGCACAGGGGCATCTGTTTCCCCCCGTGGCTGTGCAGACTTATGTCCTAAGTGTGCACGACGCAGGGCGCTATTTGTGACATGTGCTGAGACCGCGTTCGGCCGGCTCTTGAGTCCCTGTAAGCGTCAACAGCGAAGCTAATCGTAAGGCACCTTTTGATTTTGGAATGTTTGTTTATTTGTTAATTATAGCAGGAGCTTAGTCTTTATAGATGCATATCTTAGGAGTGTATTTAAATCAGTTTTTATTTTCAGAGCAAACTCCTAAGCAATAAGCAGAGAGTCAGTCCCAGGGGTCTAAGGCTCTCACATTTGTCTAATTGGACAGCCGCTCCCACTCTCTTATGGTTTCTATTTGCAGGGGATTTCCCCCCAGCCTTTTCTTTCAGCCTATGTGTATCTTTGGATCTAAAGTGTATATTTCCTGTAGACAATCTGTATTTGGGTCGGTTATTTTTTTTTTAATCTAGTCTGACAACCTCTGCCTTTTGATGGGATTGTTAAATCATCCACATTTGTTGTTACTGTTGATGTGGTTGGATTTATGTCTGTTCTTGTGGTGTTTTTTTTAATGTCTTAAGTCTTTTTTATTCCTCTGTCCCTCCTTTGCTGCTTTGTTTTTCATTACATGAATATTTAGAAAGTTAATTAAGCTCAAAGAGATTGAGTGGATGTTTTTATACAAATGCTGTTTTTAGAAACAGACACACGTAAAATACCTGCCCTGGCCTGTTTCACGTGGTGTCGGAGAAACCAGCCTGGAAGTAGGAGGCAGGGACAAGGAGACCGCTGTGTGTTACACAAACACAGCGTGTTGGTTTTGTTCAGTCGGGGTAAAATTAAGTAGTAGTGTTTCACAGAGAGTGGGTTTTGAAAGTGTGTGTGTGTGAGTTCAGGCTGTGCTCTCTTCTGGGCTAATAAGGAGGGAGTCTGTTGACTAAACTCTACAGGAAGGACTGCTTATTAAAGGACGTTCAGTGACTGTGAGACTCAGCCAGCGTGTTACTGGCTTTTCCTGGAAGTGAAGGGTGCCGGTTCCAGCCTCAGCAGTCTCATTGCTTTCTGGGGTGTGCACCCAGCACGAGGGGTTTTTCCTCGGCTGGGTGAGTAGGTTGTGTGGACTCGTAGGGTGGTTTATCTCATTAGAGATACGTTGTCTAGTCAATGCCTCTAAGTCATACCTGCAGGCCATCTGTGGGGTGGGTCCCCAAACGGCTGTCGGGCCCCAGTCTGTGCCGAGCGTCACGGGTCCCTGCCTCTGCAGAGCTGCCGGCCAGTGGGGTCAGGCGCTGAGTGCAGGTGCGGAAGCAGGGGTGGGGTGGGCCGGTGGTGGGGGTGGAGTTCCCAGAGGAGGGCACATCTGATGAAGGATGTAGACATTGGCCAAACAGACCTGGGCTGGAGAGGGCGAGAGGGGGGCATCTGAAAAGCAGATCCCGAGAACCTCACGCCCTGGAGTGAACGGATGGTCGCGGTTAAAATCACTCAATTGTCCAACTGTTTGCTCAAACTGAAGTTCTCAAGTTTTGTAAATGCTTGATGTTGTTTAGGTGTTTAAATTTTTAGTTGCCTAGTAGCTACTATAGAAAAGCGACTTTCAGGTGTTTATTTTAAAGCTGTGGGACTTACTCTTCAGAAGGAATTTTACAAAGAACTTCGGTATGCCAAATAGTAATACAGAACTTTTGTGAATCAAGAAGGTATGAGAGACCTGCTCTTGCTTTTTTATGATTATAAAAATATGAGCTTTAAAAAATTGGTCAGTATATATGTGTGTGTGTGCATGTATGTATGTATGTGCTTACATATAAAAGACATTAAAAGTCACCCCAAATTGTACTTACTGAAAGATGACCGCTTTGCCCTCTAGTTCAGCGTCTTTCAGGTGTCCCTAGTCTGCATACACAAAAACAGTTGTAGAAACAGGGTCACCTGCTGCTGCTGCTTCGTAGCCTGATCATTTTACTCACTGCTGTGCCCCAGACTTCCTTCCGTGTCGGAAAGTCTCTGCTTTGTTGACCTGAAGGCCGCATGGCATTTTTTTGTATGGGTGCCCCGTACTTTAATTCCCCATTCATTCTGTTTGGGTTGCTGCCATTTTTCACTTTTACAAACAGCTCTGCAGTGAACCTCCTTTTCTATTCATCTTTGTAAACGTTTGTGATTATCTTCTTATGATAAGTTCCGGTAAGTAGAATTTCTAGGTCAAAGGGTACGTACATTTTAATGTTTGACGTGTGGCCAAGCGTCTTAATTAACCATTTAACCATTTTGATACTTTACCAAACATCTTACTCAGTTAATGAATAAGCACCAAAAAGGGGGGCGATGCGGACAGAAAGGCCACTGGTGCAGGCCGGGGGAAAGTTGTCGTGGCCTCTTCAGAGCAGCTTCCCTCCCGGGCCTGGGCTGCCCAGCCCGCCCGGAAGGACCTTGAGCGCGAGTTGCCAGGTGACAGCGGAGATGCCTGTGGTCAGCGGAGGTCCGCAGCTCTTTCGGGGCATTCGGTCTTTAGGGTGACATGTTCTCAGGGTCGTTTATACCCTGTCCCAACAGTGGAGGGGAGAGGGAATTTATGAAGTCTGTGTTCTGTGTCGTCTTTTAGCAAAGAACAAATGTATTTCCTGATGCTTGTTTTGTGGGTCCCTGGGGCTTCCTGATGCCTTAGTGGTTGTGAATGAATTCTCCAAGTTAAAAATGGCTTTCATTTATTTGAATTTAAAATATGATTTTTTATGGCAATCACAATTTTTTTAAATGTCTTAGTACGAGACACATGGAGCAAAGTCTCAACTTCAGAAGATTAGCAGTTAGTGTCTAGATGATGACCTGCTGAAAGAAAGGGGCCTGGGACAGAATATGCAGGCAGGAACGTTCAAGGTGCTTAGAAAGCCCTTGATCCTAACCGTCCTCCGTCTTCTGTGCAGCTAGGGTGACAGTTTCTCCTCACTGGGCGAGATAGAATGTTGTATTACTTGGAGTTCTGGGTGCTTGAAGGTAAGCGTTTAATTACCTGTATGTCAGATAATTCACACGGCACAAAAGCTAAAAGAAACATTTAGGCAAATGGTGTTTAGAAAATATTAAGCACCTGCCATGAGCTCTACCCAGTACAGTGTCGGAGAAGTGGGAGAGGGGATCTGTCCTCAGAAGCTCATATTCTGCTTGTTATCTGTGACATTTCTTGTTTTTTTTTTTTACAGTATCTGCTGAAGGTCAATGAAATTAAGATTAAAAAGGGAGTGGATTTACTTCAGAATCTGATCAAATATTTTCATGCCCAATGCAAGTAAGTTATGATGTTATTTCTTTGTTACGATGTTATTTCAGATGTTTCTCTCTTTATGGCAACCTCTGGGAGATCTGTAGTATCGTGCTGAAAGTAAACACTTACTTAGAATCCGTAGGAAAAGGAATGAAACAGGGATACGTGCTATATAACATGGATGAACCTTGGAAACATGTTAAGTGAAAGAAGCCAGAAACCAAAGGACACAGACTGGAGGATTCCAGTTAATCGAAAGGTCAGGAACAGGCAGATCCACAGAGACAGAAAGCAGAGGAGCGGGGAGGGCGAATTACTGCTGATGGGCAATGGAAATATTCTGGAATTAGACAGGGCTGATGATTACCCAACTGTATGAATATGCTAAAAAGCACTGGATTGTGCACTTTTAAAGGGTGAGTCTTATGGTTGGAGAATATCTCAAAAACTAAAAGTAATATAAAAATCTAATTATCAAATATACTTATTTTTGCTTTTTTTAATAAAAAGGCAAACTGGTTTGATTCTCAGATGTTTTTTATTTGTTAAAAGGGGAATGGGATTGTGTTAATGCAGTGTCTTAAATTAAAAGAGCAGGGAGGGTATAACTCGGTGGTAGAGTGTGCACTTAGCATGCATGAGGTCCTGGGTTCAATCCCTGGTACCTCCATCAAAATAAGTAAATAAACCTAATTACCCCCCAAAAAATAAAAAATAAATAAATAAAAAGAATTACTTCCATATATACTTACCCTGTAAAGCAAATGACAGTGCTGAGCAAAGGGGGCTGTACGTGGAACAGAAGAAGAAACTTCCACTTTCAGGGCTGTTCAGGTACTCAACTTCGCCGTGTCCGCCAGCCCCTCACAACCTGGGCCTCATCCCTCGGCCTGATTGCCTTTCTACTCCCCTCCTCCTTCTGCTCCCAGACCCCCAGGTGCTACTAGAAACAGGCCGCGGACTCATTCACTGCCTTTGTTGAGAGCGTGCTGGGTGTCAGGCACCGTCCTGGATGCTGGAGACCCGGTGATGTATGTCATGGGCGCAGTTCCTGCTGGAATCAAGCGGGGCTTAGGCCGGCACGCTTACCATCAGACGTTTGACAAAGTGTCCCGGAGCAGAGGAGACTAAGGAAGAGTATAATAATAGAAGGACCAAATTTAGACAGAGGTTGAGGGCAGAGATATTTTTCTTTTTTCTGTTTTGTTCCTTGCTGGGTTTTCTGGCAGCCAGAACAAAGTACCTGGCACGCGGTTGGTACTCAGTTCTTGAATCAGCTGCAGGCCTCTTGGAGGAGACGTATTCTGAGACCTGAAGGATGCGGAGGAGCTAGCAGATAAGGAGCAGGGGAAGAGCTTTCCAGGCAGGCAGGGTTGAGGCAGGAAGAAGGTCATTGTGATGGACACATGGTGAGCAAAATGAAACTGCATGGAAAAGCCTGAGACATGGGCGGCCTTGGAAGTCTCGTTAAAGGCGGTAGATTTTATCCCAGACATGTTGGGAAGCCCCCGAAAAGTTTTAAGCGGAGGATGCATTCAACCAGTACTGACGGAGCTCTTACTAGGCGCCGGGTGCTGTGTGACATTCCGGTGATACAGGAAGAAGGAAACCAAGTTCCTACAGGCTGGGACCTTCGGGAGGGACGGGAGGCAGACGCCGGCCCGTGCGTAAGAGTGTGACCAAGCCAGGGAGCGGCTGTGAGTGGGCAGCGGTGCTGATGGGAAACATCAGGAAGCCCCTCCCATCCCATCTCTGTCTTAACAGGGCTGCTCTGTGTCTGGAAGGAGCCACACGGGACAGGAGTGGGTGTGTGATCACTCAGGGACGCGGGTGCAGTCCTAGCATAGCTGGAGATGTGACCAGGCCCAGGCTCTGACTGCACAGGTGGAGGGCGTGGGGTGATGTGGGCACTCTGGAGGTGCTGGTGCCACCTGTGTCCCCCTGCCTTGCCTTGAACAGGCCATGCCCCGTGCTGATGTTCCCTCACACACTTTGTTCCCTTTGCCTTGAACGTGACCGTGCCTTCCCACAGCCTTTGTGCCTCCCTGAGACCCAGCTCAGGTCCAGCTGCTGCTCTGAAGTCGAGTTGCTCTCCCCCTGGAGTTACTTCCCTTTCTTCTTCTTACCACTGTATTCTCTACACATCCCGCGATGGCATCTTACATGTTGTGTTGTGTCTCCCGCTGAACTGTATCCTCTTTAAGGATGTCCTCCATGACATTTATTTTTTAGTCTCTAGCACATGGCGTGTTTACCTGGCACGTATTTGCAGCGGTGAATTGCACGGTTGAATTGGACGGAGCTGTGCTTTGCAATTCTTAATACATCTCTGGCGACACTGCATTTCTAAAGCAGTGGCAATCCAACAGCAAAGGAAGATGTGCTGGGTTAAAAGCAGAGCCCCACGCTTGGGAGAACAGTCTCAGGGAATAGAAAGACCCATCATTTGTCGAATTTTTAAGGTGAATTCTTCTGCAGAGACTCCAAATCCTAACTGTGTGATTAACACACAGATTCCTTCTTCAGTCTTACCCTTGTAGCTTTATGTGAGGCCGTTTAGGAAGCGGGTTGCTTCCTTGCTGATATTTTATTTTTAAGAAGTTATTCTGGGATTTCCTTTTTTTCTTTATTTTGCCCAAACTGATTTGTTGGGTAGCAACAGACCACTTGTGGAAAAGTGAACTTAGTTGGCCTTTTATGGGCATGAGCTCAGTAACCCTTAAAAATGATGAATCTTCCATTACTTCCTTTTTGGATGAGTTTGCATGTGTGCGTACGTACTGCAGGCTCTTCAAATCATTTGAACAGCTTTGACTTTTAAGTGCACGTTTTGGAGGATAGAATGTGGAGCCTGAGTGATTCAGCCATTGGACAAGGAGCCCGTGGCCATGCGTGTGTTTAACCACCTGCAGGCCCTTTGCGCCCCTACTTAACATCCTCAGTCTCCACTTCTCGCCCTGGAAGCACAGCTGTGACCTGGCGACGGTGGCCCAGGGGCGGAGGCTGCCTGCTGACCAGTGCTGCTGGTCTCTGCAGGTACCAAGGGGCCTCCGTGGAAACCAGATTCTGTGGAACCACGTTTGGGTGTTCACCCTTAGAACTGCTTAGATAGACATTGTTTTGCTTTTGACTCCTTTTTGCTTTTCACTGGAGGCATTCTTGAAGAGTACCTTATGTTCTATGTCTTAACTTCTTTCAAGGAAAGAATTGGCGTCTCTAGTTCCTGGAATAGCCTGGAAAATGTATCTTACTAGCCTTTGCTGCGGAAGATTGAGGACCCTATTCTCCAGTGAAACCTAGAAATAGAGCAGTCTTTAAAACAAAAGTGATTTTCTACACAGTGGTAATGAGTGCTGACGTGACTTGTTCTTTAATGAGAAGATACCTGCTGGGAACCACTGTGACCAGCCGCTGCCTGGAGCTTGGGATGCGGGTCCAGCGCCCTGGAGAAGTTCGCTCCAGTGGCCGTCACGGTAGGGCTGTTGTGCAGGCTTGTCAGGAGGAGGGAGAGGCCGCCCTGCTTGGTGGGCACTTGAAGGTTGAATCTCAGTGGGTATGTTTTAAAGGCTGGAGAATTTGATCAGGTAGGCTAGAAAACATTTGATAAAAAGCAGAATTTGATATTTGAGAATACTGACAGTAAATCTCATTTTGAAGCTTGAGAAAGTGTTAACAAGCCCAACCTTAGACAAATGTGCTAGGAGTTTGTCCTGAGGAACGTTGCGGTGGCAGCAGTCATTGAAGGGGCCACTTCTTTGGGGGCTTTCCCTAAGGCCAGAGAAGGTCTACAAACATGCCTCAGTAAGGAGGGTGCGGGAAGACAGGAGTTTTGAAAATCAGAGGGAGGAGGTTTTTTAGGTAGATGGTCAAGATTGGCTAGACTTTTACAAAGATGAAATCCAACATCTTTTATCTTTATTCCAAGCACAACGGCCAGTGTCACAATGGAAACGACGTCTGTGACAAGAAACACCTCTCTGAGCACCTGACTTCACTGCAAGGCGCTGTCTTGCTGGGGTGGGGGGTGGGGGCAGTTTCCAGGCACAGAGATCCTGAAGCTGAGCACCTGCTTCCTTTCCCAGGAGCAGGGCCGTTTCTGTGCTGATCTCCTCTGCTATTTTCCCTACTCCCTCTCCTGTGTTCTTTCCCCACCCCCAACCCCCTATCTATGTTACAAGAATTTGAATTGATTGATAAAATAGTTGTAAAAGAAAAAAACATAGGAACAAAACATGGGAACCAAATGAGTTCATGACAAGAGGAAAAGCTCGGTTTCTCGTTCCTGTGTTTGTTCTTCACAGTTTCCTTTTCAGTTTGAAATTGCTGCTGCGTGCTGGCCACTGTGCTGGGGAGTGGAAAACATGGAGACGCGTGGGACATGGCATTTCTGCCCAAACGGTGGAGACAGACATGTGGGAATACCATTATAATGCTGACCTGCTGCTGTACCAGAAGCGTACTCTATAATGCTTAGGGGGAAAAATGAGCCAGGCAAAACACAGGAATGAGAATATAAAGTGAAAATTACACGTACATCTGAAGGCCAGAAATTCTAATGGCCCAGCCTCTGTGATTCCTAATAACTAACTAGTAATGGTTCGTGACCCACATCCTGTGTGTGTGTTTTCTCCTTCCTCCTTGGAGTTACTGTGTTAGCTGTCACACTGCATTGGTTTTCCAGCCCCTTCTATTTATTGCATACTTAATATGGGAAATTCCCCCAGGACTGTTGCTGAGTTTAAAAGAAGTATACGTGTGAACCCCAGATCATTTTCTGAAAATAGTCTCCTTTGATACCCAGTAAACTGGCAGAAGTTGGAGACTGTCCTTCCTCCCTTCGTTAATTTTTCCATTCAGTGAATATCGTGTGCTCGAAATGTGCCAGGTTTTGTGGATACTGTGACCTTACCTTCCTAGAACTTAAGACCTACTGAGGGAATTATGTTTTAAATAATTACAGCACTGAATACGTAATGGCAGTGTGGTGAGTGTTTTGAAGCCAGAGACAGAATGCTGTGAGAAAATCTGGCAAGGAAACCTCTTTGAAGGGAGGAGGGTCGTGGCATAGCCCCCTGATGAGTCCGTATGTAACTTAAAACTTAAAACTTGAAGAGTGAGTGGTCACGAGCCAGGCAACATAGTTGGTAGGCTATGAGGAGAACTCTTCAGAGGGCAGAAACAGCATGTGCAAAGGGCCTGAGGCAAGGAGGATTTGGTGGCCATAGAGGAACAGAGAAAAGGCCAGTGTATCTGGAACCAAACGAATAAAGGGGGCAAATGGTGTGGATCGATACTTGGAGACACAGGCAGGGGCCAAACCATACAGGCATTATAGGTCTTGTTACAAGCCTCCTAAGCTGGTTAGGAGCATTTTCTTCATTCCTTTCAAAAGGGTTATACACGACACGCTTCAGAGGAGTGCTGAACGTCAGCCCGCTGTTGCTGCAGGAAAGACACATCTAGCCTCTGTTGAATTTCCTGAGCCATTTGTTATCAATGACTTCACAAGCAGAGTTCTGAGCATTAAAAATAAAAAGTTCCTTTTGATATTCAGTCTCAACCGCATCTCCCCACTCTGCTCATGGGGCGGGGCCATTCGTGTGCATCAGGTTGGCTTGCTTTCCTCCTGCATTCTTGCCCTTTTCCACGGAACTGTCACCTGTCAAGGAAAATACTTTACTGTCTTGTTTTTGTGTGCGCCCCATGCTTTCCTGGCCACAGGCTCTTCCGCTCCTAACCAGAACCTTTGCTGCCATTTGTCAGTAGGGTCCTGTTTCCCATTATAAATGGAAAATTTAGGGCTTTTTTTATATGAGTCAAGAAAAATCACAAATACTAGGCTTCTTACAGTTCCTTCTCAATTTGCTTCTCATAGTTTTGAGTGTCACTTTACTCCTGGGTTGCCTAATATTTTAAGGCTTGGTTCCTAGTCTTTTCCCCCAGGAATTACGTAATAATCTCAGTTATTTCTTTTAAAGAAGTTTTTTTCTCCATCTAACAAAATTGTTTTCTCTTTTATGAAAGACAATCTATGTTTCTTCTTTTTCCTTCTAGTTTTTTCCAGGATGGACTGAAAGCAGTTGAAAGCCTCAAACCTTCCATTGAAACACTTTCAACAGATCTTCACACAGTAAGTACTTTCCCTCCCACGTGAGTGTTGAAATGGTTTTTATGTAGCAAACTCTCTGACTTAAATGTTGCTTCTGTGTAATCTTGTGTCTGCATGCTGGCTACCCAGAAAGCGACAGCCCCGCAGTGCCACACTCCGCCCTCAGTCCTGGTTGGGGGAAGGTTGGACCAGTGTCGGAGGTGTTCATTGCGTTTTGGGGGAAATGCGCTGTGAACTCCAGCATCTCACTGTACCTCGGTCGTACTTTTCTCTGTTTTGTGTTTTCCAAGATCAAACAGGCCCAGGATGAAGAAAGAAGGCAGTTGATACAGCTTCGAGATATTTTGAAATCAGCATTGCAGGTTGAGCAGAAAGAGGTGAGGGGATTTAATTTTGAAGGATTGCTAATCTTGTATTTTCACCCCTAAGTCTCGGGGCTCTGGGGCTGAGGAGATGAGACTTTGGTCTTCCAGGTGCTCAGGTCACTGGCAACGCTGAGACATTTAGTTTTGCTCTTTAGGTCGGTTTTATAAAGCCATCTTTTTAAATATGCTAACCTCACTATAACGCAATAACTCAATAAATAAATAATAAAGTTTAAAAAATACATGCTAACCTCACGGGGAAAGCATCACCATTGGCGTGGCCTTACAGCAGCGTTTTAACCTTTTCTGCTCCGCCCATTGCCACTAGACAAGCAGCCCTTGGCATCTCTGTCACATGGACAGTCGTCATTCGTGTCATCGGTTCTCTCCCTGGAGCCCTGTGGTCTCCCTGCCCTGATACACGTGGATGCTGCCATGTGGCATCAGCGGGTGACAGGTGACCATCTGAATCTTCCCGCCCAGAGATTGTGTTCTGTAAAGCGGGAGGAGCTAGGTTTCCTTGGAGCTGCATTCTGATGGGAAGAAACCCTAGTGTTCTTGCATCTTCTCTTTCCTGTGATCACCTGTCTGTGTGCCAACACATTCACAGTGATAATTTGTCTTTTGGGAGCTCGTTATAATAAACCATTCAAAATTAAATTTTAAGGTAATTTGATATGTTTGTTACAGTGAGGATATTATAATGTGAAATTTAACATAAATCCACTTCGTTGTCAATAAAGAAATATATCTAAATGTATAGCTAGTAGCTTTTAGGTCAAAAACTATTAAACTACTGAGCAGAGCATCAGGTTCACTGTTGGAAGTTGGGTATGCTCTATTTTAAGTTCTTGTACTATAACTGAATATTGTTGTTTTTCTCCCAAATGCATTTACCTTTTGTGACCGAAGTCTAGGAGAGTAAGTAGTTCAGTATTTTAATAAATTGTAGAAATTTGCATGCTTTTTTCATGAACTTCAAAAAAACCAATATTCTTTCCATGTCTATATTAATGGCTAGTAGTGTTTTTAATGTTTACTCTTCCTCTTTCAGTAGCAGTGGGTTTTATTAAAGGCTCAAGAATTTGAATGCATAAATATTAGTGAAATGGAAGTTTTCCACATTTACACTTTAGCCTTCGATGTCACTCCTTTGTGAAAGTGAAGCTGCTCGCCCCCTCCCCTTCTGCCGCACAGCTGAGTTCTGTGTGTCCTTCTAAGGCACCTTGAGCCCTGCGTCTGGAAGGCTGCCCCGGCTCACCCCAGCCCCGGTGATGTGCTTCACACACTCTGTTTGAAAGACATCTCTCAGTCGCAGCATATAGAGTTTGAGGGTTGTTGGCCGTGTCTGCAGGTGCACAGATGCTTTTTCTCCAGCTCCAGGTTGAAGATGCCCTCCTGTCTTCTGGGCCTTTCTGGCTATCACGTCATGGTACCATGTGGCTCATTTAGTAGGCTCTTGGTAAACATGGGTCAAAAGTGAGAGACTGGCAGACTGAGGGTCACGTGTGGTGCTGGGAATTACCCAGAGCACGGGAACTTCCTCCCAGTCTAGAGAATATAGGTCCTGACACTTTGATATTCTCAAACATGGAATAAAAGGAGGAAAAGAAAAAAAGAAGAAAAAAGAACTCAGAGTATGGAGAATATAGTGGCCTGATTGTGACCAGAAGAGGCAGCACTAATGTGGGAACCAGAATGCCACCAAGGCAGCCAGCTCTCCATTGGGCTCTTGTCCGAGGAGGAGGAGGATCAAACACGTGAAGCAGAGCTCAGGTTAGAAATACAAGAGAGCAGATGTTGGCGTTCAGTAGCCTCTGGGCACACAGTGCAAGGGCCATGTTTGCTTTGGCTGTGCAGAAGGAGGCGGTTTGGGAAAACTGGCTGTTGTCAGAAAGCTGGTTATTTATAGCTTTGCTGAAAGTGTAACAGATTTACCAGCATAGACCAGAAGTCTTATATGGTTTGCTGTTTCTGTGTTTTCTGTTTACCGGCCCGTCCGCCCTGGATTGCGCAGACAGGTCACGTGCATCTTCTTTACTGCTCTCCTTCGGCTCTATGTCCAGAGAGCAAATTCACCGATTTCCTGGTTGTGAATGAGTCGTGTTTTCTGTGTATCACACCCTGCATTGCTTTTTGATGATGGTATTCTGTAAATGGGACAGTCTGTGAACACAATCACAAGTAGTAAGCCAATGTGTGTAAGTTAAATTTTACCTATTTTAAAATACTTTTTACGACCGGGGTCCTTCCAATTATGAGAACTGAACATCTGGGCATTGTTGTTCAGCTCACATTCCTTGTTTTTGGATTCTCATCTGTGACATAGAAAACTGAAAGTGTTGATGGGTTTTATTCAGTGTTATTAAAAATTTCTAAATCTAACTACATAATTACAGTCCATAAAAATTAGGTAACATGTCCCAGGGAAACTGCACTGATGGTTGGTGGAGCTACTCCTGTTTTCTTCCTACAAATCTTAACGGTCAATCGTCCGGTCTAAGTAAAGCACGTGTCCATTACACATGGGGGCTTGGGGTTGCTTCTCTGTCTCCCTCAGCTCCACTTTGGAAAGGAGTCCTGTCATTATGATTTCAGTGCCCCGACACCTCCAGATCATTCATGTCCTACTTTGTTCTTAATATTTCTGCTCTCTGTGAAGAGGATGCTACTGTTTGATTTATCTATTATTTTATTTTGTGAAGTTTCAGACTTACAAAAAGATTGAAAAATTGTACAGTGAACACCTCTATATCCATCGTGGTTTTAACATTTGGAAAAGATCCCTTCCTTCTAGCAAGTCAAAACCCTTCAGTACTGCTCATCTTGCATGAACCTTATCCCTGCGAGCCTTCCCTTCTCCTGCCTTCCGCATCCCATGAGCGTCCACCTCAGTGGGGATTCTGCCGGGACAGGATCCCCCTGTGGTGCCGGAGGATCCTCTGCTGTTTGATGTTGGGAACCCAGGCTTGTGCCGCTGCGGGAGGATTCAGGCTCTGGGGGGGTGGCCTTGGTAGGTGTAAGTGCTGAAACCACAATGGTGTTTCCACTTTGGAGATCTCAGGTGTGGTCTCTCTCTTCTTGTGAGCTTTGCTTCCCCCTCTGAAAGCGTCCTTGTCTAGTGGGATGTGGTGGAATAGAGGTGCTGTCCAAGCAGTGGAGCACCATCACAGTCGTAATTTTCTCCTCGCTCTGCTTTTCCGGTCTGGACTGGCACGTCCTATCATGTCCAAAGCTGGCCTTAGTCACTACCCTAGGGCCAGGTGTCCGCCTCCCTGCCTCTCCTGCCAAGCCCTGGGTAGCCTAGGACTGGCCTTCAGTTCTGCTTGGGTGGAAGACTTGTTTGTGGATTCACACATTCGACTGCCATGTTCTCAGCGGTCACTCTCAGCCAGGCATTGCACAGACACACCAGAACAAGGCAGATATGGTTCTAACCTCCTAAAGTCTCCCGGTCTTGAAGGAGAAGTGAGTGCAGTCCAGTGTGGAGAGAGCTCTGAGGTCAGCTCCAAGAACGGGTGTCACTCCGGCTTGCAGTAGGCAGGTGTGTGTCAGGAGGGAGGGTTTGGGGCATGATTCAGAGTTAGTAGAGTCCCAGCGGGTGGGGACAGGCAGGCCAGCTCCTGACTGGGGCAGGAAGCGTGCCTGGGTAGCTCGCTGTCTAGCTGAGCGGAAGAGCAGGTGTCTTACCATTTGATTCCTAGGTCTTCCACTTTCTGCCAGAATGACATTGAACTCTCTGACTTCTCCATGCCTTGGCCTCTTCATCTGTAAAATAGGAGCGACATTGCCTACTTCAGAGAGTTGTTATGAGATCTAAGGAATAAGTTCTGTAAAGCAGTTAACACGTTGACTTAATAAACTGGCATTGGTTCATTCATTCATTCAACAAATACTGAGCTCCCAGATGCTGACGATATAGCAGTGAACAAAGAGGGCCCAGTTCCCCGCCTCTTGGTCATTGAACAGTAATGGGGGGGGGGGGCGGTGGTTTTTCTCAAGGGGTTCCACTTGACCCTTCTCTGTTGGCTTGTCATCTGGCACCTTGTCTTCGTGACTCAGGTCTCCCATGACATGCACGTCCCGGTTTCCGTGCCTGGTCAGCACCCCAGCTGTCCTCTCCCTCCTTGTTAGGGACCTGCTCTCTGTGGTCTGGCGTTTCCTGCGTGCTGGACCCCTCAGGTGTTCCCAGGCACTTTATGAGCGTGACCAGTGATCCTCACAGCGGCGTGGCGGGGCAGGTGGTGGAAGCCCTTGTTTACGACTGGAGTCTGAGAGAGGATGAGTGCACTTGCGGGGGCCCACTCAGGAGTGCTGGGGCCAGGCCTGAGCTCTGGTCTGCTCCTGGCAGGACTGTTCTTTTCAGGCTCTATCGTGTGACTGTAATGTCTTGTGTCAGGTAGAATCTTTAAAACAGTTACCCAGAAATAATGAAGAATAGGTGGTAATGAGATTTGGAAACACTGTTCTTAGACCACGGCTTAGAGGTTGCTTAGCACAGACTCCAGCTCCCGTGGACATACCTGCCACAGCTTGGGAAGGTGGGGAGTGACTGGACATCACAGCCCTCCCTGGGCAGAGAAACTTTAAGCATCCAGAGGTGAGTCCTTGGTAACCCATTCATCACAGTAACTGTCTGAGCACAGAATTCCTGAGACATGGATAGAAAACGTTAAAGTGTCTGCGATGCTCTGGGGGCTCGGGGGCTTGGGAATACGTCTGATGTTATGGGTAAACCTATATCCATAGGATCTGAGAACTTGTCTGGATGTCATTGGACAGAGGATATGTGGATGTCTGTAGGATTTTATGAGAGCTTTCTGCAGGTCCATAGAATGTCCACTTAACCTACGTGCTTCAGACATACAGAGTCTGCACGTGGCGAGGCGCACGCAGTCAAGTCTTGGGGCATCCTTGGCTCTCCCAGGGGAGCACAGAGTACGTTGCAGAGTCTCCAAGAATCCGGGCATCGTGGACCCCCCAGCTAGTTGCCTGTCTGTATTGTTAGATGATGATTCTCCCCAGAAAGAAAGGCTCTTTTTTCTTGAATTATACTCCATTAAATTGACATCTTGATTGTGTGGAAGAGCCAGCTTCGTTTTTTACCCCTTCCCTGGATCAGGTGTTATATGAAACAGGTGAAGAAAGGCTGTTTTTGTTGGGTCACCTAGAAGATGTTGAAATAATTAGTTCTAAAGCAGATTCAATCTTATGTTAAATAGATTATATTCCTCTTACTTTTAAATTTTAAAATTTATAGTTTCAGATTTGCTTGCATTTTTTAATTCAAGAAATGCCTTGTCTGAAGAACGAAGCAGTAATTTCTTCCCTAGCCTCTGGCATAGGATCTGATTCTGTTGGAAAGAAGAGTGTCCTTTTACCCTGTTCATAAGACCTGTGAAGAGCTTTTGGTTTTTTTTTTTTCCGTGAAGAGTTTTGATTAACATGCTTGGCATGAACACTTTTAGCGGTGTTGCCACATGATTTCGCTACCCATTTTGTGCAGTTTTTTTTCCTTTGCAAATCAATAGATGTATCCCTTGGTTGTGTAATTTAGTCTTTTGACAGGTTTATTTTTAGCCTTTCACAGAGATTCATGCAGGTGAACAGTATTTCTCTGTTTCTCCTCCACTGCATTCATTTCCATTGATGTTTAAAGCTGGGTTTGCTCCAAATTTCCGGTGCTAGTATGAGCTGCCCTTTGGAGAGAATGTGGAACCTGGGAGCATCCTCACCCGGGGAATGAGCTGCTCTCCCTAGTTGTCCAGAGGCATGAGTGTTGCGTGAACTCCCTGTGGAAAATAAGGACATTGCTCCTATTTGGGGTCTGCTTGTTCGGGCTCTGTTGTCAGTTCAGTAATGGAATGCTCGAGCACATTATTTATTTCGCAGATTAAGATTTTTTTAAAAAAAATTTTGCAATGATATCCCATATATATTTTAGAGTTTAAAAAATTCAGTGCTAGATCGCCCATGTTCATAGATTGGAAGATTTCATATTGTTAGGATGACAGTACTTCCCAAACTGATCTACAGATTCAGGGCTAACCCTATCGGAATCCTAGCTGCATTTTTGCAGAAATTGATGAGCTGATTCCAGAATTCATAAGGAAATGCAAGGGACCCAGAATAGCCAGAACAATCTTGAAAAAGAGGAACAAAGTTAGAGGACTCACACTTTATGATTCAAAACTTACCACAGTGCTGTAATAATCAAGACAGTGTGGCAGCGGCATAGCGTAAGGATGAACATATAGATCAGTGAAATAAAAGTGAGTCCATAAATGAACCCTTATGTTTATGGCCAGTTGATTTTCAACAGAAGCACTAAGACAATTCAATGAAAAGAATCATCATTTCAACAGACGATGCTGGGTCAGTTGGCTGACCAAAGCAAAAGAGTGAATTTGGAACGCCTGCCTCACACCATGATCAAAGATTAACTCAAAATGGACCAGAGACCTGAGTGTAAAAGCTAAAACTATAAAACTCTTAGAAGAAAACAGATGTAAATCTTCATGCTCTTAGATTAGCAGTGACTTCTTAGATGTGACACCTGAAGTACAGATGACAAAAAAAGAGTAGATAAATTGGACTTCATCCAAATTAAAAACTTACGTTTTGGAAATCTTTTCCTTAAGGCTGCCAAGAGTCCAGGCGGCTGCTGCTTTCAGATGGAGTCTAGACTCTGACTCCAGCCTGCCCATCCCTGCAGCCAGTGGCCCGCCTTGTCTGAGCTGCTGCATTTGTCCTTGTTTCCCTGGGTGGCGGCCATGGCCGCCGCTCCCTCCTCTGTGTGTGTCCCTCCCCTTCTCCTCTGCCAGTTCTTGCCTTCATCTTTAAAACTCACCTCTTGCAGACTCTCCCATGGTTTTGTCTGTTTGACTCTTCACTTCTCAAGCCTTATATTTGGTTCAGACCACAGTGACTGTCGTGTGTTGGTTCTTCCACCGCTTGGGCGGTGCTTGGTTCCCCATGGGATGGCCAGCTGCTTGACACTGGAGCTGAGGCCGGCCCTGGGTTCGTGGGCGTCCTCTGGTGAGGGCACGTGGTGCTGTGGAAGGGACATCAGTGCGATGCAGAATTCCCTCCCACCCTCCGCTTGGCTCCAAGACCTCTGCCTTGAGCAGATCACTTACTTTCATTGTTTTTCTTCCTTCTGTGATGAAAGGACTGGGTGGGGGCTCTCAGGGACAGACAGAGGCAGCGCTTAGCCCTGCCTGGGTGACCTGTGAACTCTTTGTTCACATTTTGCTCCCCTTTGTTACCTTTGCCAGAATTTCTGGCTCTGGCACTTCTGGGATCATCTGTTAAACACCAGTGGAGTACATCTTGGATCCCAGACCTTGGACGTAGGTCCAGGGGATTCATTGATGGTCTTTGCCCCCGAGAAGCTGGAGGCTGGAGTTTCCCAGTTGTGGTGGACTTGACCAGATTCTCAGCTGACCAAGTGGACTGTCTGCCCCGAGGCTGAGGCAGCTGGGGTCAAGGCCATGGCGCCTCTGCTGGGATTGCCAGGGTCAGGAAGTGAATATTGCTCATGCCTGTTATGTAGCAGGTGTTCACACACCTGGTCCCACTCACGCCTTCCTGCATTCGCTGTCCTTACTAGATCTTGTTTGCTCAGGAGGAAACTGAGGCAGGGAATGCAAGTAACTTGCCTAAAGCATGAGGCAGAACATTGTTTTGTGTCTTTTGCTTGAAAGCCCTGCCTTTTCCCACACGGGTTTCCTTCCTCCTCGTGGGCTGCTGTTGCCAAGCCAGGAGCTTCTTGCCACTCTCAGGGACTTAAGGCTCATAAATAAGTAAAATCTCGTAACTTCCAAATGGCTCGTCCTTTCGGCCAGTTTGGGGATACTGGTTTTTGCCGTTTCCTCCTCTGTGCTTTTAAATGGCATTTATGAGTTCCTGGATATGAGTTTTAGTCTTTATTGGTGTGGTAAGAGGGGAGATTTCTCTTTAAAAAAAATTTAGCGGAAAAGTGTTCTTTGTGTACTGCTTTTTAAAAAATTGGAATCTAGGCGGGATCAAAAACAACATCTTGACCATTTCCAGGATTCACAACTTCGCCAGAGCACAGCCTACAGTTTACATCAGCCTCAGGGAAACAAGGAACACGGGACCGAGCGGAATGGCAGCCTCTACAAGAAAAGCGATGGGTATGTAGGTGGCGCGGCTAGAATTTTAGTGTGTTTGTTATTGCCTGTGTCCAAAATTTCTGAACTCTCCTTTTTTTCCCCATTTATCTGTAAGGATCCGAAAAGTGTGGCAGAAGAGGAAATGCTCAGTCAGAAATGGTTTTCTGACTATATCCCATGGCACCGTAAGTATAATCTTCTTCTAGGGGCGGGTGGTAGGGCCCCGAGGGGACTCACTTGGCTCTGCGCGTACTGAGGCACGAAGGATGCCTTTTAAAGATGTTCCCTGCTGAGGAAAGCTTGTTTGGGCTCCTCCCCGGTTTGGTGTACCTGCCCCTCATTTGCGCTCTCCTGGTCAGGGACACCTTGCTGTCTGTCGCTCACTAAGGAGCAGAGTCAGGAATATGCGAGGAGCCAGGTGGTCTGAATTTAGATGCCCGTGACTTCTGGAAACAAGCAGCAAGCCGTTCCCCAGCTTTCTTTGTCTCCAGAAATTGAACATCACACTTGGGAAGATTTCTGCTTTTCCATTAAGGGAACAGAGTTTAGGTGGCCAGGACTCTGGGAGCCAGACATCCAAGAGAAGAGAGATTGCAGTAATTTTATTATAGACATACTGCACCCGGCCTTAACAAAGTTCTTTTTCTGCAACCCCATGTATAACTGCCCATGCAGGGGACTGAGCCCTGAACGTTGCACCAATTGAAAAACCAATCAATAAAATGGCTTACTAATCTGGCTTTCTTAGACCAAGGACTGTAACCACAGTTACTAACACAGCCCTTTTCCACAGAGGCGCTAGGCATGTTATCACCTTACCTGGCGTGGCAGGAACCAGTGAAAGCCACGTCGGCTGGTAGACATTTTCGAAAATGTCTGAAGGCTGAGTTGGTTGCTGTTTGAATCAGCATTGATGGTGGCCTGCATTTCTGTGCCCTGGACAGGAGGCCTGGCCCTGACCTCAGCCCCGTGGGTGGCGGTAGTGGGGGTGAGCCTCAGTCTGCTTCTTCCTTCCCCTGGGCCCACCAGTTCCCTCTGTGGAAGGCAGAGCCAGGCAGAAGCTCAGACAAGCTTTTCAGGCCCCTGGAGAGGTCATGGCTCAGTGTGGTTCCAAAGGAACGGCCCTTCTGGGTACTTAGGAGTAAGGCGGCAGAGTAAAACCCCACCTGGGACGGATGGTACTTCAGCGTGGATCGTGTTCCACGGGTGGGGAGGGGGGTGTCCCTTCATTTCTGCCGACTCTGTGTGGGAAGACAGAGACAGTACAACCAGCAGGTACCAGTGTCGTCTCTGGGGCCGTCTGACCTTGGGGATTGAATGTATCTCCTGTCTGAGCAAATAAAGGTCATTTCTCTTTTCCAAAATCCAGCCTTCACTGGCCTTCTTTACACACCACGTCCCTCCCGGGGCCGTGCGGTTTGGATCCTGCTGTAACGTTCTTTCCATGCAGCCGTGTGCGTGTGTGTCTGGGTGCAAGTGCTGTAGACTAAGGGAAGCCAGCTTGCTTACCACCTCTCCTCTTTAAAGTCACGGATGTCAGACTGGATGAAAGCCAGGCCCCCTTCCTGCTCTAAACACCTGTGAGTCTGTGATTTGCTTTCGAATTGTTTTCTACTCGGTTGTTTGTTTTAACTCAGGTTTACTGTCTCTTACTCATGAAATCAGGCCGAGTTTCATCTCATGCTTGTTCACAGCTGTGAAGTCATTTGATGTATTTGCTTCCTTGAAGTGTTGCGCTAGACCCAGGACCTTGGCTCAAGCCAGCCTGGCTCCCCCTCCACCACAGAAACGAAAGCAGGCCCGGTAATCCTTTGCTGACGGCGTGAACTTTGGTTCTCATCACTTCCATTGCTCAAGCTGCCTCTCGAAAGACATGGAGGCTTATGTTTTTGTCTGAATGTTGATGGGGTGCCCCGGTTGCTGGCAGATAGTACAGTTCTAACTAGCTTTCCCAGCAGACTGACGGCTCAGCTTGTCACACCACATGCGTGTTGAGGAAGTGCGTTGTGCTGGGGTTGAGGGTGGTGAGGAGCGAATCTCCACTCTCTGGATGCCTCCTCCTCCCTCCAGCTCCCTGGGACTGGAGTGGCCGGAGTGGCCATTGCCTCCAGCTCAGAGGAGGGGCCGGTGGAGGCTCTGTCCCTCCGCCTTCCCTGGGAAACAGCTGGTTTCCCGGGACAGCTCCCTTTCCGCTACGAGGAGCTCATCCCTCTCCTTCCCCTGAGTGTCCTGCGTGCTGGGGGCAGCATCCAACACCCCAGTGCCCCTGCATCTCTGGAGCATCGCACACTGTGCTGTAAATGAGCCTCTACCAAGGGGGAGGGGTGAGAGATGCCCTTTCGTTTGGTTTTGTTTTGATTTGGCTCCTTGTGTAGCTTGCCTGCTTAGCCAGCATCTCCCTGAGTACGCTAATCTACCATCAGGGGAAAAAAAGGCAGTTTTTTTCCAAGACTCAAGCAAGTGAGTGGGGATCTAAGGGCAGAACTCGGCTAAGAATTGGGTCTTTCAGTCGTGGAAGTGCAGGGTGTGTTTGCACTGTTAGGAAAGCCGGTTTCCTCCCGGGAAGCTGGCAGCCTCTAGGACATGAGAGTGTTGGATTCTGTGTTAGCAGACGGACAGCAGTAACATCTGGGGTGAATTCAGTGGAAGCCCAAGTTGGTATTCCCCGTTAGCCAAGGCTTATTGTGTTTTCTGGCACAGGAAGAAGTGATTCTTGGGACGAAATAACTCTAATTAGGGATCCTCTTTGCCAAATTCATAGCTTTGCCACACTGCCAAAGGCTGGGGACCGTGTTAAGCTGGAAGAAATGTCTGTTGGTTCTTACACAATCTGAAAAAAAATTTTTAAATGATTGTCAATCATGCGGAAAGAAAAATACAAACTTCCTTTTAAAAGCCTGACACACTGATGGGAAACTGAATGGCCTGACTGAGATGGGAGCTTCACTGGCAGTCCACGCCTCCGAGGCAAACGCTCAGAGGGGCGGGTCTGTTTCCTATCCTTCCAAACCGGGGATTCTCAAGTTGGGCTCCCAAGGAACACCGGTACCCGATGAGTTAGATAGACCTGTTCTGTAGCTAAATTTAAATGATGACAGCGTTTAACTCAAACTGTGGCAGGGAGGGAATTCAACAGATAGAATGTTCTCTATTTTGAAATTTTCTTCTGTAAATTTTTCTTACAGCTTTGCTGGCAGCTAATACTTAATCTGAATAGGCCAGTAGCAAACAATGACTCATGTGGGACTTAGAGCCGCTTAAGATGGTCAGCTTCTGTGTTTTCTGGACCATTTTCACGCTTGTCATCTTTGAACAGTAGCCACAGTTATTCTTTTCTCGTTCTTCCTACTTCACTCATAGGCCCTGAATGTTTTTCCATATCCTGCGGTGCATACGCTGTGAAGTAAGAAATCCGTCTTTGACGGTAGTTGTGTCTTGGTGAGAATGAACAACTTTCCCAGCAGCACAGGGAGAGAACCACAAGTCGGAGAGGGAGGGGGAGAGGGTGCTAGTCACTGATGTGTGGCTCTTGGCTGCAGGACAAGATGCTTAGAGATAACCCAGGAGGTGGCTGCTTTCTGAGGGCCATGCTGAGGGCCCAAGGGACTGGCCGTTAGGAGCTTGGGCCCTGGGGCCAGGCTGGCTCGTTCAAATATTGGCTTCACTGCCCCCAAGCTGTATAAGCTCAAATTTTTTAACCTATTGCAGCCAGTCTCTTTATCTATAAATTTGGAGTAGTTCCTACCTCAGTGTGCAGTTAAGAGAATGAAATGAGTTAATTCATTAAACATGCTAGAACAGTGTGTGCCTCATGCAGGTGCATAATGGGATGGCGGCGGCAGCAGCCGGGGGGAAAGGTGGCTGCGATTATTCAAAACCCTCTTCTTGTCCCGTGAAAGTGTTTCTGTGTTTACCAAAGTGCACCAACTCCTACTGCTCCGGTGTCTTGAGTCTCAGCGGCCACCAGCAAAGGCACCTGCATAGTTGTGTGACCTCAAGAGGTAACCGAATAGACATGTACTTTTTATGGGACAAACACCTTGGTAAAGTGCTCGGTTGCATCTATGGCGTGGGCTTCTACCACAGAAATACAACATTTGGAGTAATGGTTCCTGGACGAGCCCGTTCATTCTATTGATAAAGATCCAATATTGGACTGACAGTGCTTTCACTTGGAATTGTCAAGGTCTGCGGGATCAGGCAGAGCTTGGAGTCTTCGAATACTGGTTTCTGATGATCTGGGGAGTCTGTTAGGATCTCCAGGCTGTGGAGAATACCCGGTGGTTTCCATGTAAGCGATGGGGTCAGCGCAGCCACAAACCAGGAGAGCCCAGTACAGCCCTGTTTATCCCAAGTTCCTTTTGTCAAACCCGAATTGTTCACGCTGCAAGGATCTCAGTCCTGTTGCAATGGAGGCCACGCTCCCTCACCCTGACTCTGTGAGCTCAGCAGAGAGGGGTCTTTAAATGCAGATCTGCTTGTATCTCAATGAATCCTAAATCCAAGCTTTTACAATTTCTTGACATGGCTGGTGGCCACGGGAAGGGATAAACGAGTGACTGTAGTCTCAGGCATTTTATTTGGTCTCCAGCCGCTTGGTGGGTGGGTAAGACAAGCCATTCATATTTGAAGATTTCACCAAGATTTCGCTAAGATTTCTGAGAGGCATTTTGCCATTCAGAATTTTTTTTCCCTGAAATTATCTTCTTACCCTCTTTGCTTTTTTGGACTAGTTGTGATAGTTTTTGAAATGGTCATGAAATAGCCATTTTTGGCATGTCTCTGACGCAAACATATCATGATCTCTTATTACCACTGTGTGTGGAGGCAGGGTCAGCGGAGCTGGGGGATGTGTGTGTGAATGAGGTGGGGTTCGTTGAAACTGAATTGACGGATTGTTGGCGTTAAGGCTTACGAATTTATCATTTGTCATTATTTCAGAAAGTAGGGAAAATAATTTTTCTGTCATTTCTGTGCTGTGAGATTAGCTTCCCTGAAGGTGAGTGTTGACACTCAGGAAAACATTTCTGAGATCACCAGAAACTGAACTTGGTGCCTGTGTTCCCAGCTGGTCAGGACAGAATGTCTCAGAGCTGTAGCCAGGGAGCATTTTGATCTCAGGGACCAGCATCACTTGTCCCCTGTCCAGGTGGGCACGTGGGCCCCTAGGTGTCCCATGCAGGGACCCCTGGGAGCTGAGACCCTGGGGACACCCTGTGCCTCTGTCATGCCTTCTACATAAAATCTGCCTTCAGAAAGCTGTCTTTGCAAACCTGTCCCTGCTGTATTTAACAAGAAGTGATCCCGTGATTTCCCATTCCTTCCGACCCATCTCCGGTTTTTGTCTTCCAACAGGCTAACCGGCCTCCTGCCAAGCTCAACCTGTTAACCTGCCAAGTGAAGACCAACCCCGAGGAAAAGAAGTGTTTTGACCTAATTTCACGTGAGTTTATTTCTCAGACGCTCTCCCGCAGAGAGATTATTTTAAACTCTTCTAGGGCATCAACCCCATTTCAAACAGTGCATTTTGAAGAATCAGTTCTCAAAGAGAAATGCCTTTATTTTGGGTGACTGCATGCTTTCCCTTCCCGCTCAGAATTGTCTGCGTGTCGGTCTCTGCAGTGGAGGACTTGACTCCGAGGACAGCCCTGCCCCACTCGTGGGTTTGGTCTTGGCAGTTCTAGGTGGCAGGGCTACAGTCAGGGGGAAGGAAGGGGCCAGCTCCCTTTCAAAGGCCATCACTAGGGATTAGGGCACAAGAGTTCTTTTATAGAGAAAAACTCCAGACCACGCATTTTGGGAAGATGGTGCCGTCGTATCTGCCTCAGTGTCCCCGAGCAGGAGATGGCTGCTCCTTCAGACGTGGGCTGGACTGGACTGCTGCGGGTGGGCGGTGCTTACTGTCAGTGAAGTGCACGCAGCAGACTTGTGCGGGAAGTGATTACCGTGTCCGCCTTGCGAGGTGGGGAGATGGAGGCCCACGGTGGTTTCCGAGCTGCGGGAGGATGTTGAGCTGTGTGGTGTGTGGGAAGGGTTTGGGTTTGTTCTGTTCTACAGATTCTAGACGGATCTGTAAAATAAAAATTGACCGTATCCTCTTCCCAGCCCCGGGCCCCACTCAGTCTAGTCAGGCCCACTGGTTCCTTTACCTCCTCCCCAAACCTCGCTCTCAGATCCTTCACTCATTCAGGACAGTGTGAAATGAGAATTGACCGCAGTTTAAAATGTGATCACGGCTGGGATTATCTACCCTTAGATGGCAATAAAAAGTTACAGTAAAAGGGAGAGAATGGTGCACTCTGATGTCAGCCAGTGGCTGGGGACCCTCAGAGAGCTTGAGGCCTTTCCATTTTCTGAAGCAGTAACCCATGAGAAGTAGTGGGTGACCCTCCGGGAGCTGATGGCATGTAGTTAACCAAGCCTGACTGGGTTCTGCATGCGTGGAGGTGGGTGCCAGCCCTCCTTCTTCTGCCCCAGTCACTCCAGCACCCCTTGTGGGGGCCCCCGTTAGAGACCATGTGTGCAGAAGCATTTATTTCATGCTTGTAAACAAGTCCAAAGCATTCCCCAACCTGCACGTTTCAACAGCTGGCCAGGCACAGAGGAGGACCAGCCGGTGGTGAGCTCGCCTAACAGCCGACCGAGCAGGAGTCACCACGTCCCCCAGATGCACGGATGGTGGTTCTGTGTAATCTGGTGACGGGTGTGCGCTCTGGCAAGCGGACGTTTGTCCAGGTTCCGTCAGTGTCCTTTGCTCCAGTGGCCAGTACATAATCCTAATACATAGTACCTGCAGAAAGGGCTCCAGCCTCTGATTCCTGGAAGGGCTCACTGAGTCTGATTTGAGGCACTGCTGTCAATTTGCCAGAGTCCGTTGACATCTTTGAAAAAAGCTCTCATCTCTTCTTCTTCCCAATGTCCTCCATTGGGTAGAATGAATCCCTGTCCTACACATGTTTCATTCTCAGCTAGTTTTCAAAAGGTGTTTCTCCCCTCGGAGTGTCTGTGGTAGTGATGCTTTGTGGCAGTGCTCTGTGGGTTTGGGTTGTTACGGAGAAAAGTGAAAGCCAGTCAGACCCACACAGGAGCCATCAGGGAACACGTTGCAGGGCAGGAGAGCCCTGATCTGACGAGCGTCCCAAGAAGGTGGGGGCGTGGGGTCAGGTCTAGCTCTGTCTGACTCCACCGACTGCCCAGGCTGCCGGGACACATGTCGCCTTTGCGCTGTTAAAACATTCGGGTGGTTGGAGAAATAGAAGTCAAGCTGCAGGTGCAGGCAGCGAGATGCTGTTTCAGGTGTGGGTCTCCCAGGCCCCTCGGGCCACCCTGTCCTCCTGGCCCTCACCCTGTGCAGGTATCTGGGGCTTACCAGGGAGCCCAGAAGCGGAACAGACTGACCGCTGGCCTCAGTCATTTCCCCGCGGGATCCTCCTCCACAGTCCTTTCCGCAGGCAGGGGTTCCCCGCTCTGATCAAGCAGCCAGCGGGCCTCGCTTCTCAGGTGGGCCGTCCCTGCGGCAAGGCCAGCCCTTCCGGGACCCTGTCCAACCCTCTTGCCCTCAGATTGACCCCACTGTTTGCAGACTCCAGTCCTGAGCAATTAGCCTCCCCTGGTGGAAGGTGTGGAGAACTTGGAGGTGATCCAGGCCAGTCCCCTGAGTAGGACAGGCCCACCGACAGTCGGTGACTTTCTGGATCCACGCAGAGGGTTTGTGGCCAATTGGATCCAGACCTGGGGCGGAGAAGCAGCCCTTCCCAGGACACTGTCACGTCAGGGCTCTGACCGTCTCTGCCATCTCCTCTTGGTTTTCTTCTCCCTCTAATAGCTGCTAGAAACTGTTCTTGGTTTATAGGCATCTTTAAAGTGTCCATATGAGTGCTTTTTAATTTGGAAGCTTTCACGGAGAATTTCCCCTGGTTCTCCAGCGTTCACGTGTTAGAACAGAGAATTAGCCACAGGAAATGGGTGACTTTTCTCCCCCACCCCCGCCCCCCTCTTTCTGCTTGATCTACTTGATCTGTGCCTGATCTGGCCATGGAGAGGCTCAGGGAACACTTGGAGGGTTTTAGGGCTGATGTCAGACACAAGCCTCTGGCACAGCCTGCCATGGTCACGGCTCCCTGAGGACTCTGAGATCCACTTAGTGTGCGAAGTGGCTCTGCCTGCACCGCAGCCCCTACCCCGGCCCTCCTCCAGGTGAGCTCTGCACACCCAGGTAGAGGTGGGAGCAGGGAGAGCGATCACTCTCTTCCAGGATCTGGTTGCAACACCTCCCAGCGGTTCAGCTCGGCTCAGTCTCATGTTTGGATCCCAGAGAAAACCTGACCCCTCTGCCACTGGGTGTGTTTGTTTTTGCCCCTTCATCTCTCTGGGCCTCAGCCTCCTCCCGGTCAGCTCACCAGGAATTATTCTAAGAACCGAAGTGCTTGCAAGGAGTTCTAAAACCGCGATTAGAAGATGATGTGTTTGCCCATTTTGAGGGGCACAGATGTGAACTGTGCACCCCAAGAGCAGTCACTGCTTGTCACTGCATCTGGAGACAGTGAATCGTCTCTCTTTTTTTCTGTTTTTTAAATTTAATTTTCTTTTTTACTTTGTTTTTGGACTGATTGTAAACAGAAATTCTGTACCTCCTTCATCCAAGTCCCCCTAATACTGGTATCTTAGCACAGCTTATCCGACACTGTTGAGTACATAGTACCAACCTTAGCTGCAACTGTCAAAATCAGAAATTCACATTGCTGCGAGGCTTGGTGACCACGAATCTTCCCAAGTTTTACCTTTTTCTGTTCTGGGTTTCTCTCCAGGACCCCACATTGCTGCTGCTACTTCATTCTAGTCTCCTACAGTCTGTAGCTGTTCTGTGTCTTTCCTTGTCTTTTATAACCTTGATACTTTTTTTGAAGATGGCTGATCAGTTTTTTGGTCCAGTGTTCCTTGGTTTGGGCTTCTCTGATGCTTTCCCACAATTGGACAGAGATTATGCATTTGGGGCTAAGAATCCCAGAAAGCTTATAAGATACACACCTTAGAAAAGGCCCTTACCATTCAAAAGGCCTTAACAATTACTTTTGGGGGCCAACTCTGTAGCAAGTTAAAAAAAAAAGCTTTTGAAAGGGTAGTGATGGTTTTCATTGAATAGCTTCGGCTGCATTGCTTTAGACTTGAACCAAGGAGCCAGCTGGCTCTCCGATTTGCATTACAAAGCCACAGTCCCCAGCCTTGTCCCCGTGCCCCCCCCCCCGTGAAGGACCGGAGGGAGGGCTTGACTGTACACAAATCATTGACCTCCTAGTGAAGTTAGGGCTGTCCCTGAGGTTAATGACAAACCGTGCGGATTACTGTCCAAGCTCACAATCGATGAAACCTCTCTTCCCCGTGCAGATGACAGGACGTACCACTTTCAAGCAGAGGATGAACAGGAGTGTCAAATGTAAGTCATTGGCAGGTGGGACCTTGGGCCTCAGCAGTTGTCCTTGGGATCTAACACAGCGTGACTGTTACTTTTCTAGATGGATGTCTGTGCTGCAGAACAGCAAGGAAGAAGCTTTAAACAATGCCTTTAAGGGCGATGACAATACGGGAGAAAACAACATAGTCCAGGAACTGACAAAGGAGATCATCTCTGAGGTCCAGAGGATGACGGGCAATGACGTGTGTTGTGACTGCGGGGCACCAGGTGACCCAGCCACCCCCACCCTACCCCCGCCAGCTCTAGGACATTTAAATCCTGTTCCGATTCACAGAATCCATTCATTGATTTTCCCTGTCATTTCAGACACAGAGTTCAGTGCAGCCCAGCCTGAGCTCGCCCCATCGCACAAATGCTTACTGAGCTGTGTGCAGACTGCATGGGGGACAGGGTGGGAAGATGCTTGCCTCCAGGCCCTCCGAACAGGGCTGTGTGAAGGGGCACGACAGAGCTGAAACGATTTCAGTGCTTTCTGAGAAATGAAAACAGAGCGCCCAGCGAGGTGAAGTCACGGTCATCCGGTCATTACGTTAGCCCCGGAGGCTGCAGCTCTTTCCGGGCTTTAATCCGCCCTCCTCTGTACAGCTCTGTGGGACACCTGCAGCAGCTTTAAGCCATTGTCTCGTCTGTGACCTGGAAGAGCCACTTACTTTGTTAGATGTCAGTTTTCCTGTCTGGAAAGTGAAGGAACCAGTTGGGATTGTTCTGGGGGCCCCTTCCAGCTACCACATTCTGTGAAATGAGATGTTTTCTTTCTGTGTTTAATGAAGCCTACTGGGGCTTCCTTTTTAATGGACCCAGAGTATCTTTATAGATTTTAACACCAGTCATTTGAAAAGTTTAAGGAGTTGACTTACGTTTGTCATTAAGATGGAATGCTATGGGGGCGGGGTCAGGGGAGCTGGAGAGTACTGTTTTCTGAGCATTTGTAAAATGAGAAAGGTTGTGGCGTAGTTAGGATGGTCATTTACCTTTTCATTCCTCTAATTCTGTGACAATTTCTACTCAAAACAAACACCACAGAAATCGAGTAGAAGTTGAGGAATGCCACGGTGTTTCTGTTTCCCTGGAGGCTGTATTTGGGGATAATTTGAGGAATTACTTCATGGGGTCTTGGACCATCAAAACACGTCTCTGGCAGGAGATGAGGTGATGGCGGGGGTCGTGAATCCTGCTTTTTTCTTAGATGAGCACAGTGTAGTGCTTGGACTTTTAAAACACTCTGAGAGAGAAGTCAGAGCTATGACATCTTTGTTTTAAAATGCTAAGACTATGCAGGTGATGTAAAAATGTACACTTGTACCTACCAAAAGCATGACACAGTCGATACAGTAGAAAAGGTCTAGTGAAGTGAAAAATCCCTGGTGCCCAGAATTATTTCCTAACTTGAATAAAACTTTTGTAACTTGAACATTTAAAAAATAACTTCACAGTTAACTAGTGACTACAGTTGCAGTATTGACTTGCTATGAGTTTCTGAGGGAACTAGTAATTCTAAAGAGATTTGTACTTCTGGACTGTGATCACATGCCCAAGTGTGTTTTCTTTTGAATTCCCTGTGTTCAGTAAATTCAGCATTCATCCGTCAAGCATTTATTGAGTACCTACTATGTGCTTGGCACATGGTAGGATGCGTCAGTGAGTAAGAAAACAGGCAGTGCATGCAAGGAGGCAGGGCTGCAGTGCAGCTCCACAGCCTCGAGCAAGACCCTTCACCTTTCTGAGCACAGTTGTGAAGACACCTGCCCTGTTCGCCTCCAGGCGCTCTTGCCTGCACTAAATGAGGTATTATATGGAAGCACCTGCAATTTCTGAAGCTCTGACAATTCGAGCTATTACTGCTGCTACCAAACTGCTGAACACAGAGCTTCGGCACATCACTTTCAGCATCAGCGTGTAGGGCGTGTTCTCTGTCGGTATTATCAGCATCTTTGGGAACATACAGGCGAGTGCGTGTTAAGACTGTTCCCCATGTAGTACTAGACTGGCAGACGCCGTTCCTCTCGCTTCCCTTGGCTGGTACAACCAGGTTGGTGATGGGAGTGGTTGGTGTCCAAAGACCAGTGGCCACTAGAGGGCGCTGTGTCCCGTTTATTCTTGTGCTCACAGCCCCGTCCCTTGAGAGTCCTTGGTAAGTGAATGGAAGGATGGACAGGTGGAGCCGTAGGAAGGGGAGGGAGGACAGATACGTACATATGTGTGTAACTCCGTGGTAATTGATGAACGAGGGTTCCTACTGCATCTAGGATCAAAACAATGCTCACGATGAATCAAAACTCCATGGTCAGTAACTATGTGAGAAAAAATCTGACCCTGGCCCTCTTCTTACCAGCTCCAATCTTCCCTGTTCTCTTTGGCAGACCCTACATGGCTTTCCACCAATCTGGGCATCCTGACCTGCATCGAGTGTTCTGGAATCCACCGAGAGCTGGGGGTTCACTACTCAAGGATGCAGTCCCTGACGTTAGATGTCTTAGGAACATCAGAGCTGCTGGTAAGTCTCAGATCCTTGATTTCAGAGTGAAAACAAATGAGTTGAGAGCTAAGTTTTAATTTTGGCCCTGGAGTCCATTTTGGTTACTTAAAATTCCACTGGGCCGGTAGCTGTTGGTATTTGCCAGGTGAGTCTGGGCAGTGAGAAACTTACTGGCAGCTCCTCCTCCTCAGCTCCTAGCCGGTAAGGGTTGCAAAGCTTCATTCTTTGCAATGAATCAAGTGAAGTAAACTCAAAAAGGGGCATGGAAACTGATGTAAGATTCTGGAACAAGTTGGTGGCAGAGTCCAGCACACTCCAGTCACCAGGTGGTGCGCACGCCCAAGCACGGAGACAGGGAAGGACTCCTCCCTGAGTCATCAGCCGATTTCCTCCAAGTCTGCGGCCACCACCTGGCTCGAGCCTCCGGTGTACCCCGCCCCTTATTGTCGCCTTTTCGGGGAGAGATTGGTCTTTGCTTTCTCCTGCCTTTATTTCTAAAAAGTCTCTTATTCTCAGTTCAGTGATAACACGTAAGCCATGCAATGCAGATTGATATTAGGCAATTGCAGCATTTTCTGTGAAGTGGCTTTCAGAGCGTCAAGACCGTGGCCCCGTGAGGAGGAAGCACATCGCACCTCGGCCGTGCTTTCGGGCCCCTAAAACACGAGCTCTTTGGACGGTTTTCAAAGTCTGTAACTGCTGGTTAGAAAGCAGTGTTTGAAATTCTCTCTAGAGGTAGCTGAGCCTTGGACAGTAAATATTAAGTGGATATCGATTGCCACTGATTTTCATGTCAGGAGCAATAGTCTTGACAGAAGATCAGTGGTTGTGGTCAATAGCCCTCTCCAGAGGCCGAACGGCTTACGGCTGACTACCCCGGATCCCGCGTGTCTGAACTGGGAATGCACTTAGAACCGTCTCCTCCAATCCTTCCAGTCTCTCCAAGGAATTCCTTCACGGTCTTGAAGGACAAAGCTGGGAGAAACTAGAGTGGATTCTGGTAGCCCAGTTAGCAGCCTCCCTGGTTACTTCAAGTTCAGAACTCAGCTGGCCTCAGCAGGACCCAGGCAGTACGTCCCTGCTTACACGCTGCGGTTACAGTTAACGTCATCTTCCGTCCAGCCTCCGTCACGGAGCTGTGTGTATACAAGCGGTGTCCTGGGTGACTGATGGTGGTGTAGATTTGAAGTTGTCACTATATTTTCAGAGACGCACAGACTTCTTCTTGGTGAGCACCGGCAAACTGGGGCAGCTACGGTGCTCCCCTACTGGTTTTTCAAAACAGTGGGACATGTTAAGTGGTGTGTGTGGAAGTGATCGCTGCTGATTGTGGGCGAGGCACTTTGCAGAGAGTTTTATGTGTTTTAGCTCATTCATTCCTCACCCCAGCCCTGTGACGGGGGATGTACTGTGCCCCTGTACAAAGGAGGAACTGAGCTTCGAATGTTTGGCAAGACTAAGGCTATGGAGTTATCAAAGCACCGGATCTGGGCTGGGGGCCTCTTTGATCTGATTTCAGAGCCCACGCTCTTAGCCCTTGAGGAGCCTGGGATGCAAGCTGACCTTTGCGGTGGGTTGTCTCACCCTGTGGGAAGCATTTAAACGCCACTGCTGTCCCTCCTCATCCCCCATCTTCATCCCCAGTGAATGTTCAACAGCCAGCTCTCTGGGAGGGAAAAAAGCCCTGCTTTGTAGTCTGCCCAGTCACGGGATGTAAGTAATCCCACCGCGACCATTTTTGCGCCGCAGTGTGAATTACTGAGCCTGCCGTGGGAAAGAGAGGTTTCCTAGCACGTGTTATGTGGTAAGTTCACCACAAATGCAGTGATCGTAACTTCGAGACGTGGAAAATAGTAAGATGTAGGAAAGTAGGAAGTTATGAGTGCTTATTACTTTGTTTTTAGTGTAATTTATTTGATCATGAGTTTATCTGATGTAATTTTTAATGATGGCTATTTAACAGTTAGCTCATGTAAGCTGGTAGGAGCCTGATCCCAACACATCTGTTAACAGCTGCTAAATTTCTGTGTCTCAGAAGTTTAACTGTGATCCACGCAAGTCTGTTGCCTCCTGCACAGGGAAGCACCAAAGCAGGTGGAAAGGATGAAGTGGCTCTGACCCCCAGTTCAGATCTTCGTTTCTGTCGCCCGGAGCCTGTCTCTGTATTCTCATAGTTTGACCAGCTCTCAGCCACTCTGGAGAAACCAGGCAGAGGCTGCTCAGTTACTATCTGCAGATATTTCCGAAATCTCATCTCTGCCACAGCTTTAGACTCTCCCTTATCTAAGCCTCTTTTCCTCAGTGGTTATCAGAAAACAAAGGGCAGAGGCCCTCGGCTTGCCCCTGACCTCTGCCTGTCTGGTCCTCCCCTCCCCTCCCCCAGCCCCATCGCTGTGGGCCTGACCACCCCCTGCTCCTCAGCCGGTGGGTAAGGCGGTGGATGGAGAGTGTGTGTTAGTCATTAGTATCCTTTGTAAATCATGAGAATTTCAAGCCTTCTTAGAGTACCTGGTTATTTTATTTTACTGAGACAGTCAGATGCCTGGACAAAGGATCTCCTGAAGGCTGTGTGTGTGTGTGTGTGTGTGTGTGTGTGTGTAATTACGTCTGGCACGTAGCAAGAGCTATAAAGTATTAGCTATCATTATCATCTCCTCCTCCAAGATGATTTTAACAAAATCCTTCCAGAAAAATGACCCTCATGTCCTGAAGTGTGAATCCACAGTGAGGCCCCACCCGGACTGTCTGCTCTGTTTGTGGACCTTTCATGTTCACAGAGCTGTGATGTCCGGCTCTTTGACTGGTTTGTTCCTCACTGTATGTTTTCTTGTGTGGTGGATGTTAATTAGGCTCCTCGTACTCTGTTAAAGAAATAAGAGGGTGAACTGGAAAATAACTTCCCGACGCATCCACGGGCACAGGCTAGGCGGAGCTGCTCTCCAGAGCAGTGTAAGGGCCCGCACCTCAGGGATGTGCTGTGACGGGAGAGGGGCTTCTGAATGGCCCGATGGAGACGGCGGTCCATGAGCAGGAGTTTTCATTTCCTGGCTGGCATTATGTTCTAAATAAACACGCTCACCCCATAAAATGCCGCTCCTGCCCCCCAACACGTCCTCCCTGTGTACCTCAGGATGAGTCTTTTGCTCAATTCTGAAAATCATTTTCTGCCGTGGGGTTTGCAAACAGTTTTCCCTGATGGTGTGTTGTGGAGATTTCACCATTTCCTTTTTAATTTGTTTTTGTTTCAAAGCATGCTTGATTTCCATGTTAACTGAGTGGATTTCCACAGCACCCGTGAAGGTGGCTGGTTAGCAGTCACCGTTTCTTCCCTTTGCCTGCTTTTAGAATCGCTTCTTATTCAGTGGAAAGACACTGGGGGAATTGACGTATTCATTTGATTAGTTCGTGGAAGCTGTGCCATCTTAACTACTTTAACATGCACCCACTTAATATCCTTAGATTTTAAAGCAAATCTGCTTTCAGAAAACCTCCTGATAGCCTAGATTTTAAAAAGATAAATTTCCTCCTTAACATCGAAGATTATGATTTTAGCTCTGATTTTCAGGTCATGCATAAAACAGCACAGTTGGTCCTAAGGTTCCAGTATCATGTGATCAATTTCACATTATAAGTGAAATTAGTAAAGGAAATTTCAACATTATGGAATTGAATTTGAGTCAGTAACTTAAAAATCTTCCATTGAAAAATAAGGTTAGACCAAAATACTGATTAATTATAAGCACTTGTTCAAGAAGAATTCAGATTCTTTAAAAATTAAATACATTTTTAATTAAATATATTATTTCAGTATACATGCAAAGGCAGAAAAACAGATCATATTTTGTGTATTTTTCTCTGTGACACCTTTGATAGTGACTATTACCCGGGTTCTCCTGTCTGTCAGTCATCTTACATCAGATGCCCCTAGAAAGCCAATCAATTCTGCCTATTTTTAAAATAAAATCAAGTCTTTAAAAAGCTTTAAAAAAAAAAGGGTCAGAAACCCTCAGGAGCACGTACTGTTTTGTGACTTTCTCCTGCCTCCCTTCTCATGAGGCTGTTAACAGGCCTTTCAGTATAAAGTCGAACTGCCCACAGCCAGACCTGGGAGAGGGAGCGTTGGGGGGAGCCGCCCAAAACCCGGGGCTTCCTTACAGACTATACTGCTGCCTCCCTGGGACTGAAATAAGGCCACTCAGGATGCAGAGAGCAGCAGGAAGCGTGGAACCAGCCACCGTTCATTGAGCAACTACTACGCTTCAGGCATTGTTGTAGGTTCTTTGTGTGATACCTAAGCTAAAAGAGAGCTCCATTTAAAAAAATGAGGTCAGAGCCTGTGTTCTCGTCTTTTTTCTTAAACCACAGCCCTGAACTTCTTTTCACCACAAACCCTATCATAAAAAATTGAGCACCAGAACAGACATACACGTAGGTGATGTACAGCGATATGTGTACAACTTACTAAGAAGTGTGTTATATACTTTATGAAATATATCAAAAGAAGAATTTTTAAAGACTCGAGTGAAACATCCACGTTCTTCCACCCGCCGCAGAGTATTGTGGAGGCAGCGATGGAGCACGCTGCAGTTTCTTCGCTCTGCCTTCAGAGCCAGGGTCCTGCTCCTTCACGTCCCCGGGGCCTTTGTCATCCATTTGTGTCTTAAAGGCGTGCCTTGTGCTCTAAGCCTTCCAGCCTCCTGGGATCTGAGGGTGTCCTGTAGACAACATCCCATTTCCTACCTGAATTGGGAACCACTTGAGAGATCAGAAGTCTGGTTTGTTGTTGAAAGCAGCCCAGCTGGTGGGCCTGGTTCACACATGCGGTGACAGCCGAGCCTCAGACTGGGTCTCGCCCACCCAGGCGGGGGCAGGAGGCGCAGACCACCCTGGTGCTGCGTCCCGGGGGCGCCTTGTTCTTTTCAGCCCCTCTGGCGGGGGAGTCGCTTCTCTCACGTGCCCATTCCTCTCCTCCGGGGGCACAAAGACAGGATTGTCATGGGAACTGGTGTCCCTCCACGTGAAAGCAGGGGACAGGAAGTCCCCCAAACTCTGAACGGTTTCTAGAGAAAATCTAGGTCCTTTCTGGCTCAGCGAACCCTGCGAGGGTAGACGCTCAGGTCTCCAGGAACACTTCTCGTCCCTGTCCTCGGGGCGCTCAGTGCAGTGAGGGAGCCGCGCTCTCAGGATAACCCTGCAAGGCAGGTGTGGGAGTGGTCGTCCCTCCCGACCAGGCCCCTGCTCTGCTGGCTTCCCCTCGCAGTCTCCCTTCCTGTAGCGCTCAGTCCAGCCCTCATCACAGAGCCCTTCCTTTCTTTTTCATCACCTCTGTCTCATTGCACCAAGCCCCCGGAGTGGGCCCATGTCCTGTGCCCGGATCCCAGCGCCCCTGAGGGCTCTGTGTGCGTTCCTGGACTGACGGGGGCTGGGCCCGCTCCCCTGAGCAATGCAGCACTTACACGCCTGACTCCCCCGGACCTGCCGTGGCCGATCCGCCTCGGCACAGCCCCTGGTTCCTGGGCCCGTGCCTGGTAGTGGAGGGCATGCGTGTCGGGGCTGTTTAACCAGCCTTCCTGCCGCCGTGGCTCCTGCCCTCCGGGCCTGCCAGGCCCCACATTTTCTCCTCACGACCCTGCAGCCTCCTTCTGCAAATGCTTTTTTTGCTTTTGTTCGTGGTTCCAAAGGGTTCTCTGCAGGCCGAAATATTCACTGGAACTTGATGAAACTGAGAGGCAGCGCATCTCTGCATTGACGGGTGTGACGCACGGATGTGGTGGCTCCCTGGACCAGCTGTCCCTAGTAAACCAGCCAGGCCCAAGCAGAAGGGAAGCAGCTTTCCGATTCCGGGGAATTCTCCTCGCCCCCTCCCCTCTGCCTGCAGACTGGGAGGCTCGCAGGGCGTGCGCTGTGGCGTGTTCTGTCACCCACTTGAGATCACATTGCACTGAAAGAGGGGGCATTAGAGCATGCCTGGCCCTAAACAGGGGCCTTAACACTGAGGCTCAGTCTGGACCTGACATCAGGTCCCCACGAAATCCTGGGGGTGTTGGCTCCGTGGTACGCTGCGTCACCCATGTGGTGTGCCACCCTGACCGTCCGCCCCGTCTCCGGGGAAGCTGCAGTGAGGCAGCCTGGGCTTGTGCCACACAACATTGCCTGGAGGCTGCGAGGCCGAGACAGGACCAAGGCAGAGCTGGTTAGAGCTTGGTGCTTTGGGCCTCCAGAAGCTCTGTTCACTTGCCACGGACAGGGTAGAATTAGGAAGGCTCCTCACCCAGCTGTTAGGCTGTCCTGCGTGTTTCCCCTGGCCTTGGCCTCCCTCACGATCCCCTCACTGCTTCCTGTTACTTGCCACCAGGAAGTTCGGCCTTCTCTGACCCAGATCCCTTTGGCTGTTCCTTCAGCCAGCTCCCCTGGAGAGAAGAGGCAGTTGGGGTGCAGCCTTACCTCCCAGGACATCCCCACATAATCCCCACTCACCCTTTGTCCACTGACTCATTGAGAGTAGAAGTGTCAGAAGGTCACTGCCCCCATGGGATCATTTTCAACGTGGAAATGAAAATGTCTGTTCTCTGCGGAGCACTGGGCTATGTGCTCCCTTTCGGTTTCTTTGTTTCGTTCGGCATTGAGTCTGATCTCTGATGGCGCTCCTGGTCGCTCCAGATCCGTGCATCTATGCAGGAGAGCGCCAGGTGCCCCACGCAGGGCAGCCTCAGACAGACGTGACGTTTACGTCTCAGTACCTGCTGCATGAAGCATGTGCCCGTCCTCAGTGAGCGTTAACGAAAACGTGTTCATTTCTGACAAGCCGGAGAGTTGCTCAGCACGTGAGGACCTTATGTTGGAACAGGTACATTCTTAGTGCGTTAGTTTAGTGAACGTTTTCATCTGAGTTACCCCATTTTCCCATTGTTACAACCTGGCAATGCAGGTATCATCCCCATTTTACTATTAACAAGTCGAAGCTCAGGTAAACTGACTTGCTTGTGGTCACAGAGCCGGTAAATAAAACCATGATTTGAACCCACATTTTGATTTCCTGGCCCAGCACCCTCTACACTGGGTGAGCCCCCCTTTTGCAGGTGTAGGTAAAGGGTGTTAGATCTCTGAGTTTCAGCTGGATCTCCGGGGTTCTGAGGGTGAGTTGCGGGGAGAGGATGGAAACTTGAATTGGGCCAAGTTTCTGCTCTGCCCTGCAGGTCCTCGTGCAGGGAACGCTTTATAAGAACACTCCCCTGTAACAGGCACACTGCTGCTTCTCTGGTTTTATGGGTACCTTTGGGGTTTGGGTTTTGTCCAACTTCATTAAAGGCAAACCACTTTATTGTTCTATTTCTTAGTGGCCATTAAATAAATCATCAGATGTGCTAGTGCTGTGTAGCAGTGGGAGGTATTATTAATAATTGAGCACCCTGAAATGGACTTTTGTTTCCGCAGCTTGCCAAGAATATTGGGAACGCAGGCTTTAATGAGATTATGGAGGGCTGCCTTCCAGCCGAGGACTCGGTCAAACCCAACCCGGGCAGCGACATGTAAGTACGGGGCTGGCTGTGCTGGCATACTGATCAAAGGTTGGCCTGGTACCTGGGCCCCCACAGGCAGGGGAATAGCAGGTGTGGGTGCGTCTATTGTTGCTCCTTGAGGGAGGAAATCAGCCTAAGGTGTTTTTTCTTAAGTCACTTGAACCTTTTTATGTGTCCAAAGTGAAATTTGGTGTGGCGGTTTTCCTTAGAAGTCGCAGGAAAGGAGGTTGGCAGATCTTGTGAGCGTCGCCCTCTGTTGGTGGTGTGTGGGTGCACCCTCGCCTTTCTGCCTTGGGGGGGGTCGTCACTCACTCTCCCCGCCCGCCCCCACCCCTGCCTCTGAGAGGTTAGTTCTCACAGAGACAGGATTATGTCTCCTTGTCTTTCCCAATGCCCTTGCAAATGTGTGTTGTTTCCTTCGAAGAAAATTTCTGTTTTTGCTTTAGTGTTGACACAAAACGTGATTAAGCTTTTGTGCCTCATTGTGCATCTAGCTGGCCCTGGAGGCAGCGCTGACAAGAGGAGGATTTTCTGCCTGTCTTATCACACAAAGCATAAATCACCCCAAGCACCCTGGTCCTTGAGAGAGGCGGATGGGAGACCAGCTGGTCAGGGCAGTGCCTGGCCTGCCCCCTGGAGACCCCAGCCTTTTTCAGGGTGGGTGGCCTGTCTCTGCATGAGGGCTGGGTGGTAGGATGATGTCAAGGGGACAGCCTTTCCCTTGCAAATGGCCTGAGGTTGAGCTGCTGGCACAGCTTTTTCTGGACAGGGCGCAGCGGCTTGGAGAGTGTTACAAACGTGTAGGTCCAGCCTTTTGCAAAAGCAGAGAATGCAGATTTCTGTAACCATTGTGTGGGAGCATCTTTGGAAGAGGAAGTTGCAGGATCTTGTTCTTGCACGCTGGGGTGAGGTGACTTAATACGGTAAGGGCGCTCCGACAAACTAATGGAAGGAACGAGTACCCTGTCCATTACACACCCTCACAGGTGTCAGCGTCCGCGGCGAGGACTGGTTGGTGTTGCATTAGAGTCAGTTCATGGTTGAGTCCTGGAGCAGAGGTCTGTGGTGTGGTGTTTCCTTGAGACTGGATGAGGTGTGGATACCAGGTACAGGGCTTACAGTTACCATCCTCTTCTGATGAAGATCTAAGTTCCAAATCTGTCTCTTAAACCAGACCTGGAGAGGCATTACAGGACACAGAAAGTCGCATCTTTACTTGATCGTGGGGGCTGGGCAGGCTCGTCAACTTCCCCGAGCCCTTTTCCTCTAATAGAAACAGAAGTACAGCTGCCCCACCTCAGAGTTGCTGGGATGCACGTCAGGGGTGAGGAGGTCCGCATCCCATATTTGGTTGGCAGTAGCAGCCCTGCTTCCTCACCATGGGCGACAGGGCAGCACGCACGCCCTGCGCTGATTCCACACACCCTGGAAAATTAGGGTCCTCCCAAGTCAGGCTTCAGCTGGAGAGTTACCCGGGGGTGAGCTGACTCACGAGAAGGTCTGTTTAGGATGGGAAATGTCGTGGTCCACTGTGATACTTACTGTCTGATGGACACCTGGTCTCCCAGTGAGGGGACGGGTCTCCCGAAATGCTCTAATATTGATCAGCTTTGTAGCTGATGATAACGAATTTCTTCCAAGTACCAGGAATACTTTGTAAAAGCAGAGAATTGGTTTATTCTGGGGCTAGATGATTCTAAAAAATGAATACTGTCTGCTTGGGGCTCTTCAATACACATGTTCCATCTGCATTGAGGCCTCTCCCCCAAACCTTGTCACAAACGAAAAGGATGTTTACTCCTCTCCTTTTTTCCAAATGAGGGCAGATGGCCAGTGTGAAGGCAGCGTGCCCCCTGCCTTGATACCTCCTCAGGTGATATTAGTCACTGGGCTCCTCTGCTCCTGTAGCATTTAGCTCTATTTTAAAACATTTCTTCCCATTTTATATTACACCTAGGTATTTACATATGTTTTTCTAATGAATTGTATCGTACTGGTTTTTTGTATTTCCCACCATAATATGTTATTTGTGGTGGGAAATATGTATGTAATGAATCAACAAGTCCAAGGTGAAGTCAGCTCTTTGGCTGAATAAGCTACTGTTTTACTTCCAGATTAAAAGGCGGATACTGCTCTGGCTTTATCTCAGAACAGCACACCATCTGCAGATGAATCTGTTGAAAGGGAAGCCAGAGACCGTCTGGTGGCCTGTGAATCCCCAGATGGGTTTGGGGGTTGCTGAGAGATATAAATAGGCGGGAAGCAGGGAGCAGCCATATTTGCATCTGCTTACAGAGGTCGGAACTGTTCTTCTGGGATTCAGGGCCCTCAAGCATGCCCTGTCCTTTGCAAGTATAAGGTGCCCCTGTTTCTGAACACATGCCAAATGCATTGTTACATTCAATTCATTGCTTTTCTCCAAAAGCCTTAGCCTTTCCCAAAAAAGGCGGGCAAAAGGGAAATCGCACTGGTGGAGTGAACTTCCATGGGGCGTGGTGTTGCCTAAAGCACATCTGGACTTGTGCTTGTGTAGGGATGACCTTCAGGGCACAGGGCCCCAGAGCCCTGGGCAAGCAATGCTACACTAAAAAGTAAGTGAAGGGTCCAGTTTCTCTCTTGCTCCTTCCTGGGGAGTTCACCCTGTGACCGCCCCACAGCAATTACTGAAACGGCCTAAACCCTGCTGCCCGTCATGAGAGCCCCGTACGGTTTCATTAGGCAGCCTGTCAGTTACCAAGCCTGACAGTCCCCAGGAGCAGCCTGCACTGCACGCTGTGCCTGGAGCCCCGCGCGGAGAGCTCAGCCCAGCAAAGCAGGGCCACCCTCAGAGCTGGCCAGCTGCCGGAGGGGACGGTTGAATGTTGACAGCACTGTTATGAGGATCAGATGAGGTGGCACATCTCCACTCGCCCACAAGCCCACAAGAACTGTCCGTGTGTGCAGAGCCGGGGAAAGTCCATCTGCACAGTTCACGCGGGTCTGAGTTTTATAAACACCCAGGCGGTAGATCTGTTAGGCAAGGTAGGCAGTAGTGGTGTTTGCCACCCCTGGGGGCGCGGGCTTGACCTGCCCGCCCCTGAACCCCGGTGGGCTGCAGCCTGCGTGGGTTGACGTGAGGGCTTGGGTGGTAGGAGCAGGTGCGATGGGTGCAGCTCTGGCAGCCGCGGTGGGGCGGTGAGGTAGTGAGCGGTGCCTCAGCCGAGAAGAGCCGGCCGGGTCCCCTCCACCTGGGCCACCTCCTGCCCCTCTTCATTCCGTGCTGCTGCAATAATCACAGCCGGTGTTTCCAAAACCCTGGGCTAAATGCTTAAATACATCATCTCGTGTAATCCTGCAAAGCCCTGCAAGCAGGTGTCCTCACGACAAGAGGTGTAGTAGCTGGACTGAAGTCACCCAGAGGGGGAGCGAGGAGCTGGGGTGAGACCTAGCCATGTGACTGAGAGCCAGGCCTGAGGACCGCGCTCTGAGCTGACCACCAGCCTAGGGGGTGGTGGTGGGGAATTCAAGCCCCTCCTTTGCGTTCACCCTCCCCTTTCTGACCTTGTGACGTTTCAGAGCACTTTGTACTTTCTGGAAGAAGGGGACGGGAGAACTCTGGGATCCATCCTATCATGTCATTCTCTCTACATCTCTGGTAGAGCCATCAGCTCAAATTAAGATTTTGTGTTTGGAATCTGGTTTTCCCTGACATTCTTTTTTTAACAACTTTTTCAAAATCAATTCACATACTATCCAATCCACCCAATAAAGATATAGCTCACTGGCTTTTAGTATATTCCCAGCTGTGCACCCGTCACCATAGTCAAGTTTAGGACATTTTCATCACCCCAAGATGAAACCCTGTACCCGTTAACCACCCCCCAGCTCCGTCCCCTCACTCCCCCAGCCCTGGGCAGCTGCTCGTCTGCTTTGTCTCTCCAGCTTTGCCTGCTCCGGGCATTTCACATAAACGCAAGCACACGTGTGCTCCTTAGTGTTTGGCTCCTTCCGTTCAGCATAACGTTTTCAAGGTCCATCCACGTTGCAGGCGGTGTCAAGGCTCCATTCCTTTTTGTGGCTGGACGCATTCCGTTGTACGGACACCATGTTGTGTTTATCTGCTGATCGGCTGGTGGGTACTGGGTTTTGGGGGGGTTGTGTTTGTTTTTGAGTTGAGTTGTAGGCAGTTTAGTTCCTGGTGTTTGCTGGGTTGTTCTTTGAAACTCATGCCTTGTCATGAGCAGCATTTACTGCCCCTCAGAAGTCGTGTTGGTTTTTTATTGTTGCCGTTGCTGTTTGTTGAATTTCCGTGGAATAAAAGGCAGAGTCCTCCAGGCCAGGAGCTGCTCTTCTCCTTGCTCCCCGTCTTCCCAGTTCATCAGTACTTTCCCAGGTCCTAAGGACCTGCTGTGAGCTCAGAAACACGTCAGCTCTTGGGCTTCTCACGGTCCCTGAGGGTGTAGGTGCATATTCGCACAGATAAGAAGACTTGAGGCCTGAAGAGACTGCATCCTCCCCCAGGGTCGCACGTCACTCTGCGGTGGGGGTGGGATTTGAGCCCGGGCTGCTTTGGGTCCCTTGGAATGGCTGCCACTTCAAGCTCCTTGGAGAGGTGGGGTCTGCAAACGCAATGCCGTGTGAAGGCCAGGAAACAGACCACGAAGACAGGCAGGCAGCTCGTTTGGTTCATGGGCCTGTGGTGAGCCTGTCTGCCAGGCACGGTACCCACAAACAAGAGGACAGTCTTCCCCTCAAAACTGAGGACAAAATTTGTTTTCATCTCTCTGCCTTCCTTGGTACCAGCTTCATCCTGTGTCTGGCTTCTTTGTAGTCAGGAATAACTACTGTCCTTGAGGCCATGGAGAGAGAGAAATAATTTACCATACAGAGGGAGAATCTCTTCTTAGCAGTCATAGCCAAAGTGTTGATTTTCTTTCTGGTTGGACTGGCCGGTCACATGCCCTGTCCTGAATCAGCCGGAGGTTTCTAGCCCCTCGACCTGGCCCCTTGGCCTTACACCTGGGCCCTGATGCCACTTGTCTTAGCACCTGGAGGGTTTCCAGCCTCTTGAAAGGACAGGAGGTGGCAGAGTGACTGCAGGTGCTGCGGGGGAGCCGTGGGGCGCCTGCTTCCCGCCTCACGCTTTCCTGCTGGTGCTTCTTATTACAAGGAGAGTGGGGCAGGGTTTTTTTTAAAGTAGTTATAGATGAATAGATATTCTGAGTATGCTTGAATAGAGGCCCTTAATCATTCACAAGGCAACTGTGTGATTTCAGGAACGCAAGAAAGGACTACATCACTGCCAAGTACATTGAGAGGAAATACGCAAGGAAAAAACACGCGGATAACGCAGCAAAGCTTCACAGCCTTTGTGAGGCCGTCAAAACAAGGGATATTTTTGGATTACTCCAAGCGTACGCTGATGGTGTGGATCTCACAGAAAAAATCCCACTGGCCAACGGACATGTAAGAAGAGACGTGAAAAAGTAAAAGAAGGGGGGGGGCTTGGAGAGGCAAGGCAGTGTTACCGGAAATGCTGAGTAGTGTTATTTCCCTGAAAGATGGCAGTGAGCTCTGGGGAAGAAATTAGGGCTGATTCTTAGACCAAAAATGGATGGCAGCTCTGGGAAGAAGCCATCCATGGGGGAAGGGAGCGTCTTCTTAGAGGCCCATGCCCTGGAGAGAAGCCCTGTCTGCCGAGGGCAGCACGAGCACCTCCCGGGCCTGTAGGGAGCTGGCAGCCAAGCCTCAGCTGCAGCTCCCGAGGCCACGCCGGAAAGGAGACTCAGACTGGGCCTGGTGCACAGCTGCCCTCCTCGCCCTCCTGCCTGGGGGAGCTTTGCTGAGAAGGTGGGGTCTCACGGGCAGGGCCGGTCCGCAGGAAATCCCTGGTGTCACGGCCCATGCGTGTTCTCATTCTCTTCCCCGGGTGCGCTCGTGGACGCACATAGGGCCGGTGTCACCCTTAGCAGCTGAGCACGCTGTGTGGAGCCTCAGTGTTCAGTGATGGAGACTAAGTCGAGGAACCCCAGCCGTGGCGCCCAGAGCCAAGCATGCTCCACTCCAAGCAGTACTGTGGGGGCACGAGGGCTGGCCCGGGCCGGCAAGCAGGCAGGGCAGGTCCGGGCGGAGGGCCTCTCTCTGCCCCGTGCCCCCTGCTCTGTGGGTCTTTCCTCGGCCTCCAGCCCTCTCACCCACCCACCCGAAACAGCCCTTATTTTGTCTCTTCTCCCCCGCCTGCCAAAACTTAGTTTCAGAAAAGGCAGTGGCGGTCCTCTCCTCCCTCGTGTGAGTTGCAGACAGGCCAGGTGTTAGCGCTGATGGCCTTGGATACTGTAAAATACAGAATGAGAAGCTTTAACCTTGTAGTAAAAATGTACATTTATATTTATCCAGGGAGCAGGTAAGAGGCCTGGGGAACCTTCCTGGAGTCTGAACGGAGACCACTGTGTACAGGCAGCACCTCTTGTTGCTGATTCAGGGACAGAAAGAGTGGGGAACTTTGCGACGAACTTTGCAGATTCCTAAGGGCAGAGTTTGCCATGGAGATTAAAGGGGCCCCGGGTATCTTAGAGATGCGTTTTTTGAAGGAAAGACTTAAGAGACTTTTGGAAGAAGACTTTTCAAATACACGATTTCACTCATGTCGGACACAAAACTGAGTGCTCCCCTTGGAATTCTGGAATGTTTCTGTTTGGTCTTCAGGAGCCGGATGAAACTGCCCTCCATCTTGCCGTCAGATCCGTGGACCGGACTTCTCTTCACATTGTGGACTTTTTAGTTCAGAACAGGTAGGTGTGCTGAAATTAGGGGAAGTGTTTGATTTTGTCCCCTTAGTGTTCCTGAGGAGGGAACCAGGGGCTGCCTCACTGCTTCCGTCTTGCGGCCAAGGTGCCGGAATTGCCCCAGGTTGGATATGAATTACGGGACAAGAAAAGCGCTGCTAGGTGTGGGGTGTTCAGTGCAGTCCTGAGGAAGTCCTGGGGTCTGAGAAGGGAGACCCGTCCTGGGATCCGCGGTATCCGGCTTCTAGCGTCTTGGACTCAGTGAGATGCCACGTCGATAGGTCTGCTAAATTCTCAGCCCCTAGAAAGTGGCCCCTGTCTGTGGCCCCCGCAACTACCCTGTGCACAGGCCCTGGGCTTGTCCTGTGAGGTGAGTGTCCCACGGGATCCAGGCAGGGCCCCCGGAGCAGAGGGAGGGAAGGGAGGGAAGCAAAGATCTGAGCTGTAGCTGCTGGCGGGGCCGAGACTGTAAATCACACTGGGCTGTGGGCGTTTTTGCTTGGTTGGAGAAGCTGTAATTTTAATTAGAAGTTGCCTTTAGAGAAGACATGCGGGGGCAGTGTCCTCCGGCCCCAGTAGTCCCATTTGGTACGTTTGGCTTCACTTGGGTATGGTGCCTGCCTGGTGCAGAAGGCCAGTCACGAAGATCCATTGAGGTGTATCTTGGCGCCCTAATCAGGTTTTTGGGGTGGGGGGGTGGCTGGAGAGGGGAGGTACTGGTTAAAAGCCATGGAGATTGCTCCAGATGGAATGGAAGATTCCAAAGTGCAAAACAAGGGAGTCTTCTGCACTTGGTGTCTTCTGCCTTTCCCTCCCATTCCTGGGGGTGGGGGGTGAAGATGTGGACAGAGGGAGAGGAGCCTGGGAGGCAGTCGGCTCCTTCCTCGGGAGCCGAAAGTTCACTGGACATCTGAGGGCAGCTACTCAGACCACCCTGTCCCCTGGTGGAGCCTGAGTGCCTGCCCAGCGCCTGGAGTGTGGCAGGGGCTCAGTGACTCCTGAGTGGTGCTGTCCCCCTCTGTGCAACTTCTCAGACAGGAGAAGGGACATCCTGGTTTCTTTTCTAACAGATGGAAGCAAGAGTAGAGGACAAATCAGAAAGGAGGCTCCTTTTTACACTGAAAAGTTAGTTGCTTTTAAAAAAAGGAAACATAGCTGGTTTCCTCCTTATGAGAGCAATGGGTGTCACCTGATGGTCACTCTGGTGTTCCCTCGTGCTGTCCATCCCCAGAACGTGACGGTGGCCGCAGTCCCAGGGCTGCCTCCACCAGTGGCTTGAGTGGCTTGTCTTGGGATCACCTGGTCTTGTTTTGTGTTGGAAGAACCTTTGTCTCCTCGTGGTTCCCTCTCAGCCTGTTTTCAGGGCAGTCCAGGGCAAGCCAGCTCAGAGGAGCCCGGGGACTCTGAACTTTCAACTTTGAACCCTCCGTGACTCTGATCGCTTGCTGCCTCTCCTTCTCACGTGCCCAGTGCCCTGCCTGGGCATCCCTAGTCCTCTGGCCTGTGGCTCACTGTTCCTTTCTGTGTCTGCGCTAGTGGGAACCTGGACAAGCAGACGGGGAAGGGCAGCACGGCCCTGCACTACTGCTGCCTGACCGACAGCGCCGAGTGCCTCAAGCTGCTGCTGCGGGGGAAGGCCTCCATCGGGATCGGTGAGCCGCCTGCTCCTCTCCTGCTGGTCCCATGCCGCTGGTGGGAAGGGCCCAGGCCCTGGGCTCTGTGCAGAGTTGGGTAGTCAGTCCTGCCCAGCAAGGAGAGGGGCCTGTTCTGCAAGGCTGCTGCGGTCTCACCTATCCGCGGTCTCCTCCGCTGTTCTGCAGACTTGCCGTCACGTGCAGGCAGGCGTTCTCTGGGTTCTGAGAGGCAGCCGTCGCAGGTGCCCAGGTGGATCAGGTGTGGGCATCTCGCCCTCCTGTTCATGCCCCCACCTGGGACCAGACTTAACCCCTCACTGGCTCTGGGTTGGCATGTTTACCAGTGGGAGACACTGTTCACTGCCCCTCCTTTCACTGGCCCCGAGCCGCCTCCACGAGGAACCCTCGGTCTGCTCAGCCTTCATCCTCCCTCCCCAGCGGCTCTCAGACACACAGCCACTGGGCGCAGTCTAGCCCGTGGGCCAGGAGGAAGAGTTTTGGCAGAACTATTAAAAAGAGACCAAACAGCATGGAAAGAAGGCAGATGCCTGCTTCAGAGCCAGGTTGTTCTGTGTTTCGTTAATGAGTCATCAAACCTCATTGACTGAGGCTTATTCAGAAGAAAACACACTTAGCAGGAGCTGTAAAGTCTTCTGCAGTCAGATGCCCGGAACTAGATTACAGCGCTTTTGGTTAGAGAATTATCCTGAGCTGCTTCATTCCACGACTTACACTTTGGATATTTATTTACATTAGTTGGCTTTTTGACTGGTTTTATTTTTGTGAGTAACTCAAGCTTTATCTGTTAAAATCTTACTGATTAGACGCTGCTGCCTGCTGTTCTGGACGGTTACAGGGCAGTTCGGCACCAACTGGGGCAAACGAAGGGGATTTCATTAGTTGTGTTCAGTGTAATTTAGAGCTGCTCTGCTCTGTCTTTTTAAATTGCCTCTTGACATCAGACCTTTGCTTGTTTTTGCCATAACATGTCCTTTGGTCACCCCACCTCTCAGCTAACGAGTCAGGAGAGACCCCGCTGGACATCGCCAAGCGCCTCAGGCACGAGCACTGTGAGGAGCTGGTGAGTCCCCGGCGTGGACGGCCGATCGGTGGGGGCGGGGAGGCCCTGGGGGTGCTCTCTGAGCCCCGAGGTAGCGTCCTGAGCACATCCCAGTGTCCAAGGGGATGGCTTGCTGAAAGTGTCCTGGGGAGCCTTTAGAGAGGTGACTACCCGCCTGGTAGCGACACTTGGACCCTGAGTCAGTATTTGCTGCTGGGACATGTGGACGTGGCCCTGGCGCTGTCTGGGTGGGTGGAGCAGAGGACCGCCCGCGTCCGGCAGACCTGGGTGTGCGGTGGGGCTCCGTCCTGTGACTTGGGAAAGTCACGCCAACTCTCTGTGCTGTTGCCTTATTTGTGAAGTGGAGTCAGCGGTGCCAGTCTGCCAGGTTGCTGTGGGGGCTGTTGCTGAACTCGGTAAAGCAGGGGGCACATAGTAAGTGATCAGTGCACAGAACCACCAATAGGCGATGCTGTGGAGCTGCAGGATGAGTAACCGGTGTTACCCTGTCACTGTATGTCCATTAACTCATCTAATCCTGAAAATCACCTTAGGACGTTAATTAGGAGGGCCTACTCTTACCCCGTTTTACAAATGAGGAGACAGCTACAGAAGTGCTAAGTAACTTGCCCAAGACTACACAGCGACCATCTGGCTCTGGAGAAAATTAACCCCTAGTGTGCCAAGGCACCCATTTATTTAATGGACTAACTTCTCTCCTCTGCGTCTTGAGTGGAGCCAGCTGTCTGCCTTCCTGGAGAAAACAGTCATTCACATCACGTTCCTCAAGGCTTAATTCTCTCGTGCTGGTCAGGAAAGGCGGGGTTATTGCAAGCTTTAGAGCGCAAGCACCCCTGGCCTGCGGGCTGCAGCTTCCCTGCTTATAAGGCTCTAGATGCGAGCTGCTGGGTTTGAGTCTCACGGTTATCTGTGGACTAGGGTAGGTGCTTAACCTGACATGCAGCGAATTAAATAAGCCGACCTTGGACGGGGGCACAGGTTCTCTGCCCGCCCAGCTGCCTCTTGGCCATCTTGGTGGACGTCCGCTTTACAAGGCCCAGGATACGAGCGGCATCACTGACAGCCTTTTGTCGTCCTCAGCTGACCCAGGCCTTATCTGGAAGGTTTAATTCCCACGTTCACGTCGAGTATGAGTGGCGGCTGCTCCACGAAGACCTGGACGAAAGCGATGATGACGTGGATGAGAAGCTGCAGGTGGGTCCAGCTTGTGGCCGAGAAGAGTTTTATGATCAGTGTCCTGCAGAGCAGTGTGGGCCTGAGCCTGTCATTAGGGCAGAAAGCTGTTTTGTAGTAAAGGAAATACAGTTTACTTTTTGCTTCCGCTGATCGCAGTAGGGTTTTGGTTTTTACCCAGCGCACAACTGCCTCCTGGCTCCCAGCCCTGCAGACAGTACTTTAAAGGAGCATTAATGATGTAACCATAGGCAGCTGCTCACCTTCTGATGAGAAGGAGAGATACAGGAGGGCCATCACTCAGTGGATTTTGGAGGAAGCGCTCTCACTGTGGATGATCTGATAAAGAGCCAGGCTCCGCCGCGATACCACGTTCACTAGTTGACCTTTAAAACCTTCGCTGAAATCACCGAATGACCCTTAGAGCCCACTAGGTCCAACTCGTTCCTGTATCAGATAGGGTCATTCAGGCCTCAAGAGAGGAGTTGGCGTGGCCACAGCGAAGCCAGTATTTGGAGACCAACCTGGATCTCTTGCCTCCTCGTCCAGCCTCTTCTCGCGATGCTCTGTCTCGTGCACTTGTGGGTGCGCCTGGAAGGTTGCTGCCTTCACCCAAGTCGCAGAGCTTAGAGTCAGACTTGGGCAGACTGACCCCAGAGCCCACACACCTGGCAACTCGCAGCTGTCGGATTAGTGGGAATGCCATGTGGTGTTTGTATTTTCACTTTAGGACTTTAATCTCCCGATGTGCACGGAGGATGTCTGATTCTGTATATATGGCATTTCTGAAACCTACTGGACCATCCTGCTTTATGGAGCAGTTAACATCCATACTTACTATTTCTTAGAATAAGAAATTTCTTCACAGAGTTAGCTATAAAATGGCATCAAAGTGAGCAGAGCTAATTTTGTATTTAGACCTGCCTTTAAAAAAGGAGACGGTTTGAAATACCTCTGAAACATTTGCTGCCAGATGAGTGCCTCTTCGTTAAGCACACACCACACTCCCGTGTCTGGGGGCAGTGGTCCCAGTGAGAGCCCGGTGGGGAGTGCAGACTCATCCCCCACCTCCAGTAGGGAGCAGAGGTACGGTCAGTTCACACCGCCATGGGCTTTGTCGGAGTTTGAACTGCGTCCGAGGCACCGCTAGCCGTTGCGCTCTGCGCTGGGCTGGCCGGAGCCTTGACGGTTCGGTGGTCCCATGAGGGGAGGCGGGTGTGACAGCTGACACTGCTACCTGCTCAACTCTGGGCTCTGTGCTGGCAGTTAAAGCTATACCCATTTAACAGATGAGAAGTCAGATCAGCAAAGTTAAGTAATTTGCTCAAGATCACAGCTGTTACAATGAAGCTGACATTTGAAATAGAGTTCAGTCTAATTCACCCACGTCATGACTCCATACACATGACCTTCCAGTGGAGCCAGGGTCAGCAAACTTGAAAAGCCGAGTAAATAAACACTTTTAGGTTAAATAAACGCTTCAGGCTTGTGGGCCTAAAATATCCTAGTCTTTGTTGCAGCTCCTTGGCTTTGCCAGGGTGTCCTGAAAGCAGCTGTAGACAGTACATAAGTGACCCAGGCTGCTTTCTAATAAAACATTATTTCTAGAAACAGGCCATGGTTCACTGACCCTGAAGTTAGAGGAATCGTAGGAGTTCCAGTGCCTATGGGAAGACGACTGTGATCGCCCCTGAATTAGGCTTATGGCTGTTGGGGGTCCGTTGCAGCTGGGTGCTCAGAGCAGCTGCGCTGTTTAGTCCTCTGAGAAAGCTTATAAAAGGGGAAATATAGAGCTAGGTTGAGATAACTGACGGTAAAAATGAACTAGATTATATTTTAAATTCTTCACAGAATGGAGAATTGTAAATGTGTGTAAGTCATGGCTTTTTTGAGTGTCTGTGCTTCCATCAAAAGACACAATCAGAGGGAGCTTTGGGTTGTGCGACAGTAAAAGGCAACATGCCCAGGTAGAGATGGCACACCTGAGGGCGTCACTGGTAGCTTGAATGCTGTGACAAGAGGTCAGCGTGTCTGCATCTCATGCAGCTTTGCCCACCACCCCTCCACAGCCCAGTCCCAGTCGGCGGGAAGACCGGCCAGTCAGCTTCTACCAGCTGGGCTCCACCCAGCTGCAGTCCAACGCCGCGTCCCTGGCCAGAGACGCCGCCAGCCTGGCCAAGGACAAACAGAGGAGCTTCGTGCCCAGCATCTTGCAGAATGAGACATATGGAGCCATCCTGAGTGGCAGCCCGCCGCCCACCCAGCCTGCAGCCCCTGGCACCGCCAGTGCCCCCCCGCTCCCCCCGCGGAACGTTGCCAAAGGTACTGAGCTGTTTGGACCACCCCCCCCAGCCCCAGTGTCCAGCAGCGCATTGGGGTTTTGCTTTGGGGAGTTTGTAATCACTTTGCCCCCAACTAGCTGACATTTGGGCTGGCATCAGAGTGGATTTGTTTGTTTGTTTGTTTTTCATTTGGGGTCTTTGGTACTTCTGCTGTTTGTTTCCTAAATGAACTCCATCAGTCTTAGGATGGAGGTAGAGAGTGTCTTGACTTCATTCTTGTTCAGGGCAAGGGTGTGGCATCTGTGATTCAGGGGCTCAGGGACTCCGCGAGGGCTGAGATGGGTGGGTCAGCTCCGGCCTCTGGCCCCGGACGTTTTCCTCTGACCTTCTTCCTGGTCCTTTCTCTTTGCTGTTCACCCCTCACGCCTTGCTTCGCCTTCATTCTGCCCCTTTTACCTCTCTCTTGTCCGCACTCGGCCGCTTGTCACAGCTGCTGTCATCTCTTCTCTCTGTGATCCCCATGAAGTGAAGGGTAGAGAGATGCTGATCTGGGTGACCTGTGCTCAGGCTGGGTGTGAAAACACAGGCACGCCCTGAGCCCTGCCCGCGCCTCGCCGGAGCCTGCCGCAGCCAATCTGTCACGGCGCAGCGAGTGTCACTCAACAGATGCTCTTTCTAAGAATGGAAGCTGGAGTCCCCCAGAGTTAGGTAATTTGCCAAGCACTGAAGGCCCACTGGTCATTATGTAACTTAAAGGCAGGTCAAGCAAGTAGCCAGGCCAGCTCTGGGCCAGCGCTGCCAGTCAAGGTCAGGGGCCTCCAGGGGCTTCCCGTGGAAGCGGGGCAGGAGCTTCCGCAGGACATGCTGCCCGGGTCCCGCGGCCTCTGCAGGCGGCTGGCAGGCCCCCAGGTCCGTCCCAAGTTGCACTGTGCCCTGGCTGGTCTCTATGGGGGAGCGGTGGTGAGTGCTGCAGGCCAGGCTGCGTGGTGAGCACATCTGCCCCCACATGGGGTCCATGCTTACAGTGTGGCATGGCTGTGCCCCGCCTCCCGCTGCGGCCCTGGGCACATTGCAGACCCTTCCACACAGCTCTGCCCCTGGCACTCAGGGAGGCCCAGAGAAGGCCGGGAGCCTGTTGTCAGGGTCACAGAACCACACCCTTTAGGACAAAACCTGCGCTGCAGGCTGTGGAAGCCAACCCGCTCACCTCCCCGCAGAGCCCATCGCCTCCGCAGCCCGGGCTTGAAGGGAGGGCCCTGAGCACGGGTGGTGGAGGGGATGAGCCCCACAGCTAGGAGGGCCCAGGCGGATGAGGGCAGCACATCTCTGCTGCCTCCTGCCGGCCTCCCGCATCCCCAGGGCGTGAGTTATTCTTGTACGGCTGGAGCTAAATGATTAGGTCATCCCTACCCTTAGTGACTGTGTACCTTGTGAGGAGAGATTTATTTTGCTCTGTTGGGTCATATGAAAGGAAGGAAAACTGTTCACCTTTATTTCTTGCTTTCCTAAAGTCTTAGAATGAGAGGGTGTTGGCTTTTTTCTTCCCGTTTCCTTCTGCCGCTCCCACGGTTAGCTCCGTTTCTTCCTCTGGTGATGGGAATTGCACTTCATCCCTGCCACGGCCCCACAGAGCTCCTTGTTCTCCATCTGGTCCACGCTCGGTCCACGTGGAATCTCCACCCAGTAACTAGAACGGCACCGATGTTGTCCGGCCCTGCGCCGGGGAGGACCTTGTCCGTGGCAGATGTGCGAAGGCTCCCTCCGACCCCAGACCTGCCCTGTGCAGTCATCTCCAGGCCCATCCCGCTGGGTAGGCCATCATAGCCTCAGACTGGGTCACCCCTGTGCCCTAAGCAGAGGCTGCTCACTGAGGAGGAGCTTGGGGCCTGGGGGCAGAGGAGGGATGTGACCAGGGCTGTGCCGTCTCCCCGGTTTGTCCCCTGAATCGACTTCCAGCCAGAAACATTTCTGCAGGAGGTGGAGAGAGAGCCCTTCACCTGACGTCTTTGATTTGCACCCTTCTCTCCACGTGCTCTGTCTGAGGACGGGCGCGCCCCTGTGCAGGGTGGTGGCCCTGTGGGGAGGACTGGAAATGGATAGAGACAGGCAGATGTCCCATTCCTGAGAGCAGCGCTCAGGAGGGTCACTGTGGTTATCATTTCCCTCTTCAAGTGGTATTTTTGAGAAAGAAAATCTGTAAGATTCAGAAAACCAGCTGGGAATTCTCCCAAACATCATTGGTTCAGTGTGTATAGGTATCTGTCTTGCAGATACCAGAAACAAAAATTTTAAAAATCAGTGTTCTGTTTGTGGTCTTACTGCTATTGTAGAAGGGTCATGTGTACCATTTTACAGGGGAGAGGATCAATAATGCAGTGTTCTGTTTCTGTTTTTTGTTCTGTGCGCGTGCATGTGTGCATGCCTGTGTGTGCGTGCGTGTGCATGTGCGTGCGTGTGCAGTTCAGCCAGCCTCCTCAGCTAACGCCCTGTGGAAGACAAACTCTGTAAGTGTGGACGGTGTAAGCAGGCAGCGATCTTCGTCAGATCCGCCAGCTGTCCATCCACCGCTGCCCCCTCTCCGCGTGACATCTACCAGTACGTTTTTTTTCCTTTTTCCTTTCTTGCCATTGGGCTTTGTAGATTGGATGGCTGGGGGGTCTTCTGGCAGCCACATGGGAGAGAGCCTCGGGCCAGGTGCCCAGCGCCACTTGGAGGCCTGTGGCCGCCGCCTCCTCCCCAGCCACAAACTCCTGTCTGTGCCGCACCCACCAGGGGGCCTGCTCACTCTCGCCCTCTGTCTTCCAAGCACTTCAGCAACATTTCTTTCACACATTGTCTGGGGCTTCCTTTCCTTTGGCTGTTCGGTGGTTCTCAGTATTTGGGCACCCTCCTGTGGATTGTAGTCTGGTTGGTGTCCCCCTTCAGCGTCTGTATGTGGGTGAGTGTCCCAGCACCCAGGGGAGGGTCGGGGGAGGGGCCTCATTCCAGCGGCCGAGCAGGGGTGTCGGCTGGACCAGAGGGTGAGCCCTGGGTGCTGCGTCTCCTTCCTGCTCCGCATCGGCCGTAGGAGGGAGGGGCTCCAGCATCTCTGGGGTTGCGTGGAGGGCACTGAGGGTTTCCCTGGGCTTTCCCTGGCTTCCTCGACCTAAGCTGAGGTGAAAGAAGCCAGCCCTAGCCACAGTAAGTGCGCTGGCGGCAGAGCAGGAAGCTGTGTCTGGGAGGGTCTTCCAGAGGGGGCATCAGCTCAGGCACACCCAAGTCAGACGGCAGGGGGGCACCTGGCAGGTCTCAGAAGCCCACTTTCCTGCCTCTCAGTCTGGCCTCCCTGGGGCTGTAGATCTGCAAGCAAGAGTCTGCCTTTTGACTTTTTCTCTAAAATAGAAAAAGGAAACAAGGATGAAAAAAGAGACTAAACTGGACCCCGCCTTGGTCAGCCAGTGCTGTCCCAGGAGAGGGGGGCTGCTCGCCCTAGGTGTCCACATCCAGTCCAGAGCCTGAGGCAGGCTGCCGCTCAACACGGACCACGAGATGCTAATGCTGGACACTCCGGGAGCGCACTGATGCTTCTCGGGGAGAGCAGAGGAAGGATGCGTGGGCTTGAGGCCCAGCTCGGTGTCTTACCAGCTCTGCGCCCTTGGTGAAGCCTCAGCCTCCTCACCTGTAAAATGTAGAGAATAAGAAACTTTTCACCCTCACGAGTTGGGAGCCTTTACAGAGTTATTGACCCGTTGGCAGCCGGGATGTGGGGCGCCCAGGGACAGGATGGGCGGCAGACCTGGCCCGGGGCTCCTGCAGGTCTCCGGGAGAGCAGAAAACCGGTTCACCTCCCCACAAGGGATGCCAGCTGAGAAAATTCTCACAAGCTCATAAAAGCATTTTAATCCTAACTTGAGGCTTGGAAGGCCTTCCTGCCCATACTGTTTTCTGAAAAATCTTCCATGAAAGTAGGTTTTTTTCCTTAGGAAATAGCAAAAGGAAAAAGGAAGCCTTTGTCGGAAGAGCCTCCGGTGAGAAGGCTGGGAATGGGACGCCTGGGGCTGACCCTGTGTTTCTCTCTCCTTTTCTCTCTCCTCAGATCCCCTGGCTCCCACGCCACCCCCTCCGGTAGCCAAGACGCCCAGCGTGCTGGAGGCCCTGAGCCAGCAGAGCAAGCCGGCCCAGCCCGGGCTCCCACCCGGCAAAGCCCCGCCGCCCCTGCCGCCCAGCCGCCTCCCTCAGAAGAGGCCGGCCCCCGGGTAACCGCCTCTCCTCTATGTCCTCTCGGGGCCTGGCCAAGTCAGCCATCCTTGCTGCTTGCGTTCAGGGAGCTTCCAAGTGGCCGCAGCCCCTTCGCTTCACCTGCTGAGGTTTCTCTGAATGTTTGAAATCGCCAGTGTTTCTACTACTGTGAGGCTTGAGGTCAAGTGTTACATAACTAATTCATCAGGCTTCAGGTGTCTTAAAAATCATTTATCAAGAATGTTTAAACTGTAAATACTTCATAGCAATGTGTGTCTTACAGCCACGTGATGAATTTAGATTTCTGTTTAGTACAGACACTTCGATTTGGGGAGTTAAAGTCCTCAAGACACGAGGCCTGTAGGTCTTGTTTGTTGCTCACTCACAGGGTTCTTTTGAATATGAGGACCCTCTACAGTGTGGGGCATGTATTTCCTACAAACAAGTACGTTCTCCTCCAGAAACACAGTACAACCAAAATCAGGAAATTAACATGGACACTACTTTCCAAAACTCAGACTGCATTCAAGCTTTGCCACTTGTCCAAATAATGTCTTTTACTGCAAGGGGATCCAGTCATGGATGTCGGGCTATGGACCCCTGTGGTGGAAAAATGGTTCCTTTTAGTGGAAAGGATATTTAGAAGCCAGGATCTGGGTGCTTAGTGTCTTCATTGCTATTGCAGTGTCACTGGTCCCAGGCAGGCCCTCTGAGTGGTCAGAACTAGTGACACACACACACACACACGCATATATACGTGTATATCCATGTGTGTATATATATATAAATACATTTATCTCTGTATTTCTATTTTTGTCTATATTGAAATCCATGCGTTCACACTGTCTCCAATTTCAGTTCTAATAACAAACACACCAAAATTTACTAACACAAGACATAACCATTTTGTTATGCTCAGGGACAGTCTCAGCAGTTTGGATCCGCACGGAGGGTGGGGAGCGGGGATAGCTTGTCTTCACGCTACAACATCCGGGCCTCTAGCTGAAAAGACACACGGGCTAGGGATGGGTCGACACAAAGTGCCTCATCAGCTGAAGGCAGGCAGTGTCATGAGGTGTCTCTGGTCCGCACGTCTACTGCTTGGTGCTGGCTGTCAGCTGGGACCCCAGCTGGGTTTGCTGCCTGGATACTTACATGTAACGGTCTCTCCATGCAGGGAGGGCTTCCTCACATCCTGGTGGCTGTGCCCAAGAACGTGTCCTGGAACCTGGCAGGACATCACTTCCATTTTAATGTTACTGGTCAACGGTGGCAGAGCCCAGACTCTGTTCGGATTGGGGGCAGTGGAGTGGCACAGGGTGGTCATAGATTCCAGCTCTCAGTAAAGAGTTTGGGGACAGTGTTTTAAAAGAACTACAAGGTTCATTCTAATGTCCTCCCTTTCTGTATTTGTTACTCCCTTTTCAATGGTGAGAAATCTGGCCCCCAAGTTTACTTACTTGATCCCACGCTTATGAATTACCAAATTTCCCATCTCCTCCTCCCCCTTTGTGCGGAAGCCTCCTCTCCCCTGCAGGCTTCCCCTCATGGACGCCTCCTGCCCCTGCTCAGGCTCTGACTCCCCAGAGGGATCTTTTTCCATCCCCACCATCAAGCAGATAATGGGAGCCTTTCAGGATATAAACTACATCCTGCAGTTCTGAGAAATTTCATTGATTTTTTAAAAATGAGTTAACATCTGTTTTATTTTAGTTTTTTTTTCTGTCCTCACTTTTAATATTATTATTCAGATGTCAGATCTCGGCCTTTCCTCTACGTGTCCTCTTTTCTCTTTATTAGAGTAAGTTAACTGCTCTCACAGGCTCCCCCAGATCTCAGTGATTTAACGTATGGAGTTGACTTCTTGCCCACATGAAATTGTCCGTATTTTTGCTTGTACAGCAATCCCAAGAGGTGAGTCAGAGGCCCAGACCCCTTCATCTTCTGACTCCCCCATCTTTATCCCCTGGAGGCCCGGAGTTACTTCCCTAGGGAGAGAGAAACTCTGTAGGCTTGCTAACCTCCGAGGCCTGAGTGATGCGCAGGCTCCTTTAGCCAGAGCCAGTCCCATGGCCCCATCTAGAGGCGGGGGCTGGAAGTGCAGCTCTGCGCTGTGGAGGGGCCAGCTCTTGTCCACCTTCTAGTTTCCATTTCTGCCTTGTTTGCTTGCTTTTACAATCTAGGTTCTGGGAGATTTTTCTCAACTTTATCTTCCAGTTGTTTTATTGACTTTTTTGTTTCCACTATCATATATTGTTTAAGTTAATATACTATTTGTTTCCTGGACTTATTAACTTTCTTCTCAGACTATTAATGATGGGGGAATGTTTATTTTAGCTTTTGTTTCTCTGCGGAATTTGTTTCTTCCACATTCTTTTCTCTTTGTTTTGACTTCTGTTACATTAGAGGCTTTTCCCTGTAAATGTGTTTCCTGCCCCTGAGTTGCTACTTGAGCTGAGGCATTAGACTGAGTGACAGTCTGCACCCTTATGCACAGAGCTGCCGGTGTGGGTCTCAGCATGTGGGGCGCTCACTGGCCTTTTTGTTAGGGGACCCTCATTTGGGGCCTTTTTCTTTCACACCTCAGGTTCCTGCGAGAACAGCCTTCTACTCTCTGGCCTGAAGGGAGCAGAGTTTATGGGAGTTGAATACAGAAATAAAGATAAGCTTTTACTTAGTCCCTCAGGTTTTTAAAAGATGCTCCCGCCCCTGGCATCCCTCTGTCCAGACGCCCTCTGTGCTGCCCTCTCTGAAGATGGAGGCTCCTGGTCTTCAGTGGGGTTGAGAGTGGGAGGTGCTAGGCTACTCAGAGTTGGGGCGGGAATCCAGGGACCCAGTACTCCCTCGGCAGATTCTGGCCAATCCTTGCGTTTAAGCCCTTCCCTCCCTCCCTCCCACTCCCAGAGGCTTATGAGCTCGGGGGCTTGAAGGCACCAGCGGGGATCCTTCAGGGCCTTCCTTGCTGCCGTGGGGGCTCCTTCAGATGAACAAGGAGGGTTAGGATTTGCCCCCCCCCCCCCCCCCCCCGTTCTCAGCTTCCAGATTTTTGTTTCCTCTTAGTTCTCTTTGTTCGGTGCAGCTTAAATTATTTTTAATCCTTTTGCTTGGGAGAAAGTGGAAGTAAATGTATTTCAGCTGCTGTTTTTAACCAGGAGGCTCTCAGAACTGTTCTAAGTGCTGCTTTACAAGATCCCGCTCTGAAGCATAGCGTTCAAGTCCTTGCCCTCCTGTGCTCACGGTGCGGTGAAACCTCCCAGGCCATGAGGAGCGCACTCTCAGGTCCGCGCTACACGCCGCAGGTCCCGCTGCCCTGAGCGCCTGTGTTTGCTCCGCGCCCCGCTTCAACTTTCTTCTCTCTTCCCTTGGAGCACCCTCAGATTTGCTCTTTCCAAGCTGCTGTTCTTTAAGAGACCAAATCCTGTGTGGAAGTTCTAGATGAGAACCTGACCACAGCCACGGTCTCGGGGCCCTGAGGTCCCCAGGGGCGGCTGCACAGGCAAGGACTCGGGCACGTACTGTCCAGTTGCTCTGAGGCCGCTCGTTGCTTCCCTGGTTCTCGGGCGTGTCCTCGCGGGGCTCTGGCACAGTTGTACTTGCTTCCCTGTTTCATGGGCTCACTTTCTCTCATGTCATCTGACGGAAAGGAAAGGTGGGGAGGGGTGATGCTAGGGCACCCCAAGTACGTTGGGGTGGGTGGAGTCACGTCGCCACTGCCCAGTGGTTCTGTTCTTAAAGGACTTGCACTAGAGTGTCCTCTTTCCAAAGGGAGCACTTACCTCCTCAGTTCATCCTGGGTGTGAATCTGGACTTAGAGCAGGAGGCGGCAAGCTATGCCCGAGGCCAGGCCACAGTGCCTCGGTCCAGCGCGCTGCCAGTTCATGTGTGGCCCACGGGCTTAGCTTTTTTTTCAATGGTTGAAAAAAACTAAAAGAAGAATGTATTATGACACATGAACATTATATGAAATTCCGATTTCGGTGCCCATAAACAAAAGTTAGGGTCTGTAGCCACACAGTGTGTCCCGCATCATCTGTGGCTGCTCCCGTGCTGTGGTGGCAGCATTGAATAGTTGTGACAGGGACCTTGTAACCCACAAACCCTAAAACACTTACTCTCTGGCCATCTACAGAAAAGGCTTGCTGACCATTGTCTCAAGGGTCAGGCCTTCCCTGTGGGCATTTTGTAGTTGGGGAGATGACAAAGGATCCGCAGGCTCAGCATGATTTCTGTCTTGATGTTGATGGAAAGCAAATGGTGGGACTGGTCAGACTGGTGGGGCCTTCGCTTGTTTTGCCTTTTTTAGTTCCTTGAAAACATGAGCAAAAGTAGTGTTGTTTCCAACTCCATTCTGTGGCTGCAGCACCACGGCCTAGGCAGGGCTCCTTTGGGCAGAGAAGGAAGCATCAGACAGAGCGGGCCTGCAACAGAAGGGCCTTTCATCCCTCACTGGTCCCCTATCCGCCTCTTCTGCCCTCCAGCCCCTTCCCGTCCCGTGTCAAGCCCTGATTGCCTGGCTCCGTGCAGAGAACTGGAGATAGGGGTCCTTTCTCAGCTCATCAAAGTTACTCTGTCACTTGTCCTTATTCTGAGAGTTGGCAGGGCTAGTGTCACACCTTTTGCAGATGAAAATGGTGACTCACAGAAACCAGTTCATCCAGACCCACCTGGCAAGTCGGAGTTCATAGACCCCTGTCTGCCAGCCCTGGGAGCTGGTTCCCTTCCATATATGTCTGCGGCCTTGGGACGTGTCAGGTCCGAGGGCTCATAGCGGGGCCTGAGCTACGCTGAGTCACGTCTGTTACAGGCACCAGGGTCACAGAGTCCAGAAGTATGGATGACGCCGGCCAGCGGTGCCTGGATGGGTCCTAGTAGAGCCCCCGGGGCCCTGGGTCTGAGAAGCCCCGCCCTGATGCAGGAAGAGACCAAGTCCCCGCTGGGAGGGGACTGACCCGGTTGGTGCCCAGGTTCCAGCCCCAGACCCAGGTCATTGGCAGCAGGCCCACATGGGACAGGAGAGCTTTGGGACGATCCTGGTTTTGGAATCGAGAACCTTGGATCTAGAACTGTCCTCTGAGCCTCTCATTCTTCCTTTTTCCAAAAATGGAGATAGTTGAATGACAGTTGATAAAATCAGCCCACCTGTTTTCAACTTGAACATAGACAACTCCTTCAGAAAAAGGGAGGGAGGTGGGGCAGTAACGTGCCTTTCAGGCCTCAGGTACCAGTAAATCTGTTTTCCTCTTTGCAGGCCTGACAAGTCAACCCCACTGAGCAACAAAGGCCAGCCGAGAGGACCTGGTAATTATGTGAAAGGGGGCTAATCTCTGCTTGGGCCGTGGGGATGGGGTGGGGGTGTTTCCAGGCGGGGCCAGCCCCACATCAGGCCCAGCTGTCCTGCATCAGCAGCCACCCGCCCTGCACACAGCCTCTCACGCCCCTGCCCCCGGGCTGCTCTGCACCCTTCCCTCGCTCCCGTCCCCTTCTGCCACGATAGGGGACGGGCGGGGGACCCCGGCGGGACCTGGAGGGGGCAGCACCCCTCTTCCGCTGTGACACCGCCGGCCTGCCCGCTCTGCAGAGGTTACAGGCAGGGACAAGGGTCTTTGGTCTTCGAGGGACTTTTCCCTCAACAATTAGAAAATCTCAGGAAACTTGCCTTTTGGCCCTCAAGCAGCGGATCTCTCTGGAACAGAAGCTCTGGGTCCTCTGTCCAACGCCGTGGTCATGCAGCCCCCAGCGCCCATGCCCAGGAAGTCACAGACTGTAAGTGGACGAGCCCCTTCTTTGTGCCTCTCTGCTCTGGCCAGGAGTGTGTGGGTTATTCTCTGAGGGCTCAGGGAAGCAGTCTTGCCCTCTTACCCTGGATCGGGGTGGGGGGGGCGCGTCTTCCTGGGTGCCTGGTCCTTTGGATCCGGGAGGATGCAACCTAGAGCTCACCAGCCGCTGGACCGGGCCCTCCACGCTCCAGGACAGACCCCATGTGCACGCCAGGCACTGGGCCGCCTCATTCCCAGCTCTCCTCACTCGACTGGCCTCCTCCTGAAGTCCCCCTGCCCCTGCGCCACACCGAACCGCCCCTGGACACCTGTGGGCTCCCCGGCCTGCAGGCAGGCCCTCAGGACCAGTCAGTTCTCTCCCCGGGAGCAGGCGCCTCCCCGCACACTAAGGTCTGACCCCTCTTCTCTTGACGCAGACCAAGCTGAAGCCAAAGCGGGTCAAAGCCCTCTACAACTGCGTGGCCGACAATCCGGACGAGCTGACGTTCTCCGAGGGGGATGTGATCATCGTGGATGGGGAGGAGGACCAGGAGTGGTGGGTGAGTCGGGGCTTGGAGGTCTATGCCCAGATCCAGCCCGCTCTGCCCGGACGGGCCTCAGGCGTCCTTTCCGTGCACCCCCACTTCTGAGTGGGCCTGACTGATCCCCCAGGTGGGATCCCCACCAGGGTGGGCCGACCACATAGGCTGCAGTTTCCGGAGTGCACGTGAAGGTTTGCAGTGAAGCCTGGAGTTTCTCGGTGGCACTGTCCTCCGGCGCGGGCCGGTCTGGAGGAGTGAGGCGGGTGGAAAGAGCTGACCTGGTGGCAGTCGCTGGATGTCAGGCTTGGTCCTGAGACATGCCGTGGCACCTCCCCTGGTGACCCCGAGAGCCCAGACCCGCCCAAGGTCAGGCTGGGTGGCCTTGGCGAGTTGCTGACATGGCTAAGCCTTACCGCCTCTCCCAAGAAAGGGAGGTCATGGCCTGTTGTAGCGATGACCCGGAGGCCCGGGTGAGAGGCGGCCGTTATCAGGTGGGGCGATGATTCAGCAGCTCCCACGCGTGTGCCTCCGGCAGTGTCTGCCACATGGGGGATGCTGATGACCCAGCTCTGGGGGTGGAGCTGAGGTAGCAGATGGTTCCCGGTTGTCAGCAGGACGCAGACAGGGCTGTTAGAAACAGCTCCGCGTTGAATGTGAGGAGTGTTGGCCAGTACCCCTAGCAGAGGTCCTGCCTGTGGGAACTGTCGCCTGCAGGGCTTTTGTGAACAAACTCGGCCTGGCACCGAAGCCTCTGGATTCAGGGTCTTCCTGTTGCTTCTCCCCACTTGAGGGATTCAGGTGTCTGTCGGTGCAGAGTTCCTTCCTCCGTCAGCCTTGCTCCTTCCAGCACCATCAGCGCTGCAGGCAGCACACGGCCCGGTTCCAGCCCCTGCCTGACTCCCGCCCTCCCCGCCTGCTGCCCGCACACCCCTGAGACCTGAGGCAGGTCTGGCTTCACACTCGTGTGTGATCCACCCAAGGATGGCCTCCAGCCTGACCACAGGTTTAGCCATCTGGAAAGTACACGTTCATTTCAAAAACTTAAAAATACAGAAAGCTATAAAGAAGAAAGGAAATGCTGCCTGTAATCTCAAGGGTTCTCCTCCCCACACACACAAAAACACTATTTAAGTTGTGGTGATTTTCTTTTAGCTTTTTATTTGCCTACTTAATTGACACTGAGATCAGATTGATGTGTAGCTTTTATAATTTACCCAGCACAAAGGAAATAGATTTATTGAAATCTTCCATAAATGCTTGACTGCATTTAAATAGGGCCAAATCATGTTTGTCACTAAGTGACTTTGCAGCTTACAAACTTCTGACACTCAGTTTCCTCATTAAAAAAAAAAAGTAGGGTGGGGCAGTGGTCAGCTCCTGTCTTGTCTGCCCTTCAAGACCGCCAGGACTGTGGTAGGTGCCCTGTCCCCACACTGACCCCCCTCTAATACGTAGGTCACAGTGTTTGGTACATGAGTGAAAGAAAAGAGGAAGACAGTTTAGATGTTTTACCCAAATAATTCTTTCCAGAAGAGATTCTTACCAAGAGATCTTTTCTTTTTTTTCTCCAAATGCTATAGTACCCTTCAGAGTTTCCAACATTTGGAATTTTTATAACAACCTAAACTTTTATTCATTTCAGATTGGTCACATTGATGGAGATCCCGGTCGCAAAGGAGCATTTCCCGTGTCATTTGTGCACTTTATTGCTGACTAAATTGCTACTGAACAAAAACACTTCTTTTAAAAGTCATGTCCTGTTTCGTTATTGGTACCAAAACTCTTGCCAGATAACCAGTTCCATGAATTGTATGGTAGCCCACTTTCTCTAATGCCACTGTTCTGTTTTAAAAACTCAAAGGCAATTTATATATATCAATGAATTGTTTTTATAATTTGTGTTTTTCATGAAACATTGCTATACTTTTATTAGGAAAAACGGAATTTCCTACAAGGTGAACTGAAAAGTTGTTTTAACTACATAATCAAGATCCTTGAATCTACAGAATTAGCCGAACCTAAAAATGTTTTGAGTGTTGGGAAGAAATTTGCACTCTTCCTGAAGTCAGTGACCTTTAGCACAGTTACTCTTTAGAGGAAGCCTGTCGCTTTAGAAGTCCACAGCCAGCCTGGACTTTCTAGATAAAATGCTTCGGTTCACCTTTAAAGACTTTTTCTAAAAAGATACCTTCCAAGATTTCTTTTGAAGAAATCCACCCAGTGTTTATTTAAAGCAACTTGGAAGTTTCTCCGTAAGCATTGTACTTTCCAGCCCTAATGTGCGAGGCGGCAGCTTTCATTGTGTTCTGCATGTGTGTAACCGCCGTGAACAATCCTGCTCAGCCTGACTACGGATGGTTTGTTACAGCCCATGTCATAGCAGTTAACTCAGCTCTAGATGATGGAACCAAACTTCCTGAATCTGGTGAAAAACTAAGGATGATGGATTGCAAAACAGTTCTTTAAACTAGTTGATATGCTTTAGATGTTTTGGAATTTGCCTTCTTGATCTTCCCCCGTCACACAGAGTACCGTGGCGCAGACCCCCGCCCCACCTCACCCCGTATTACCACCTACTTGCTGTTTCCTACTGAGTGTACCACTGCCTTCCCTTCTAGCTCAAGAGAATGTTTACTCAATTTAGTGTCTTGTATTTATATAATATACCAACAGGAATGGTAGTTACACTGTCTTGAAATTTAATCTGTCCATTTGTTTGTAATCAAGAGCATATCAGAAATCTGTAGGTCCCAGGTAATAAAATACTCCCAGACGTCCCAGTTTAACTATTGAAGTCCATCATACCATTCTGAACTGAAGCTACTGGGGGTGGGGGGATTAGGTTGTATATGCTAAAATCAAAATTCATTAGTTTAATGAACTTGACTATCATACCTGTTTAGTAATTGTGAGCATAAGGTTCGTAGTAGGAATATCGGCAGTTTTGGCACTCTGAGAATAAGTAGGCATGTAACGCCTACTTAGGTTTTTACCAAAAGAAAAAGAGTAAATTTAAGAGGCTTGGAAAGCAAGGCAACGATGCTTTTATTGCATTTGTTACGATGGTACCTTTGATTGAAGCAGCCTGTCTTTATTACGCAAGACTCTTGCAAGTGTAGAGCTTTTTTTTTTTAATTTTGCATTGTATTTTTTTATTATTATTATAAAGGAAGACAACAAACTGGAATGTTTTATGATGTCGTATGGCAACTGCGTTTTTTGCCTTTCAAAGTTTCGGGTAAAAATCTGTTAGATCTGTAATTAAAGTCTTTTTTAAAAGCACTACATCTGTTTTCACTGATTGTTAATTTCTGTTTTGAACCTTTCATTTAGTTAATTCTCTCATAGATTTAAGAAAGTAAACAGATGTATTTTGCACAGTGCACTTCATATGTGTATTTTAACACAGTCCTCCACTCTGTACCTTACAATCAGCCTTTGGACTACTTGGTGCCAGCTTAAATAAGGAATTAAAGTTGATTTATATCAACATTTGAACACCAGTCCCAAATGAATCTGTCAGGTTCACTGGTACATAAATATCTAGGAAATACTTTTCCAGTCTACAGTTTGTGGTGCTATTGTGCAGTAATTAATAAATATTACTCTTGTCAGAGGAGAGATTATATTAACTTCCCTGCTAATATCCTTTCTTAGTTATTTGCTCTGTGCAAATTCAACGAAAAGCAACTGAGAGGAAGGAAAACATTGTAGATACCTATTTATATTTAAAGTTACGTTTCACGGACTTAGCTGCAGGATGCCGGCACTGTGTGTGCCATGTTCCATCAGTTCTGACTTCAAGGGATGGCGACTCAGAAATGTGTCCACAGACTTAACAGTTACTGTGTGACACTGAGGGGTGGATAACACAACATGCAGCTTGGAGTGACGCTAGTCGAGATGTATGATATTCAGTTCATTCACCTGATCACTGGCCTAGCTGCAGCGCAACTGTATATACTGTGTAACCTGATCCATTCTTACTGTCATTGTCCTGATGCAGTGACTTATAATTCGAGCATGTTGAATACATCTACCCTTCTTGTTAACTAGTCATTTGACTGGAAAAAATAAAATACTTTTAAATGGATGTAGTGTGTTTGGTGTTTTTAATCTTTCGTAAAGCACTGGATATAAAAACAGTCCTTTAAAAAAATACACTGGCCTTCTGTACATGAGATTCGTTAAATACTGTGACTTTTTTTTTAAATGGGAAAAGGCTAAACTTTATTCTTATAAACTTAAAACACAAAAATAGAATATACTACAATAGAAAAGAAAAAAATCTGACTCCATATAAGATCTAAATACTGTGACTTTTAACATAAGCAGTAATCTTTTAAGGTTTTCTTAACTCCTGAGAGAATTATTGTGGTTTACTAGCATGTTATCTTGATGATACACTTTCATATTTTACTTTTTATGTCTTGAGTTGGCAGTGACAGTTTCAGAACAGCATGACCCAGGTCCCCAGGCCAGACCTCTGCCGGGCAAGAGCTCCGAGCCAGTGAGACCACGTCGCCGGCCAGTGCTGCAGAACAGACTGCCCTGGTCTTCCTCAGAAAGTTCTTAATGTGCGTCACTCCCTAAGTGCACCGTTAAGCTTATTTGTGTTTAAAAGTGACAAATGACATTTCTTTTTTTTCAGTCCCAGTAGGTAGGTAACATCGAGAGTTAACTCACTGTTAGACACATTTTAATAGAAAAACAAATGACTGATATTTTATACATTGCATTTTCTTCAGAAAACCTAGAGCAGAGGATCACTCATATTCCTTTAATAGTTCAACACTGCAGACTGAAAACAGGACTATTTAGAAAACAGCTGAACTTGCACATGAAGTCAGCTTCCCCTTGATCGCAGGTTTCACGGTTTCTCAGATGTCAGTACAGAGTCAAAAGCAGTGGATAAAACTTTGCAGATTGCTTGTGCTTGTTCCTACGTTAAGTGGAAAGATAAAGTAAGAGAGTTCATCAGTCTCTTCCTGAACTAAATTTGATCCTCCCAACACCTCCCCTAAACCTGCTCTTCACCGGTTTTGGAAAGTCCAGGACAAGCCTGCCCAGGCCCCGTGTTCCTTCAGAGAACTGCACATGGTAACAGGGGACCCGCAGCCTTTGGGAGGGACCATCACGAGTCAGAACAACAAGGTACAGAAGATCAGGGCTCTGCCCGTGGAGGACACACCGCTTTCCCTCTGAACCGTGAGCTGCCCCTGGCCTAACTGCTCACAGCCCGCAGCGGGTCTGGGCAGCTGGCGGGCCCGGGGCCCGATACGCTCATTCTTTATGTCCTGTCAGGGATCAGGTGCATGGCAGAGAGCAGCTCTTCAGCCTTTCAGAAGACTAAATGGTCTCTGGTTTTGCCGATCTGTTTGATGAGTAAGACTAACCAAGGTAACTGAAAGCCTCACCAGGCTGCTGCACTGATAAACCCACAGGCTGTATTCCTCGTTGCTTGCATCTGTGGTCTTCAGAGCCAGTAAGCTTTTTCCTGCCCCCAGACCGTCGTCGTAACACACCATCCGGATGATTAAATACAGAGCGTGCCTGTGCAAGACGTCCTGCAAAAGTCAGGGCGAAGGGAGATCGCACTCCTTCCGTGTTTCTCCATCCCTCTAACGTAGCACATTTTACAGTGCAGAGTCTATCATGAGGCTTTAGACAGAGCATGTCCGTCCCTGGGTCTGGCAGAAAGTCATTTTACAGGTTTTTTCACCCAAAGGGACATTCCGGTATGCTCAGTTAAGGGGCAATTTGCCTTTAGGATCATACCATCCTACTTAAGTTCTAGAAAGACGGAATGAGATGATCTAAGCTCAGAGTCCTGTTCTCTGTGGCAGCTTCCAAGCTGCCAACTACCCTGAATTGGCCCAGGGTCCTACTGAAATGCGTTACAGGCCAGCAATGGGGGTGTTGGCTTGGGCCCTACACACTGAAGCAAAAGCTCTTCCTCATTTACCCTAGAAAACTGGTCACTTAAGACCAGCTGCCAGCAATATTTACAAACCGCTCTGCCAACAGGAGCAGACCTAACCACAGGAGGGGCCTCCCCGGCCTGACGTCCCCAATGCCTAAAAACACATTTTTTTCCCCTTTAATTAAATTACTTACATACTGATCTGATGTGGATACTTTTATACCATACTTGGAAACTCCCATAATAAATTCTTCCTCCAGAGGAACAAAAGGCAACTTTCCATCTTGCTTCAAAGTAAAAATAAATTACATGATACATGTTAAAAATTATATTCTTAATTCTGACTAGTCAATTTAGTATCTGGCCATTGCAAGCCCAAACCCTTTAAAGAATGTGAGGCCTACATACAACAGCCCAGCAGGAATTTCTCTCCAAAGAGGCAGAAGAAATCTCCCCCCCCCTTTTTTATAGTCCACAGATTTGACCAAAGCTCAGGTGCATGCAGTCCGCGTGTATTGCTCTAGGTCTTTGTCTTGGTGTTAACTCTAGTTACAAACATACTTTTCACAGATCCTAGCCAGGCTGAAATATGTACATTAGTTTATACTAATGTCAGCACATTAAAGGATCAGGAAACACGCCGCAGGAACCACTTCTCTCAGCCACTTTATATCCCACTCAGGTGTTGGCTGTCTGGTTATCCCAGTGCCCCAGGGCTTCAGGCAAGTCAACACTGACGGATGGTTACTCAGCTCTCAAAAATCAGCATTTCAAGCTATTCAGAAACAAGGCCTAACTTGTCTTCTCTAAAATAAGTAAGATATTACTGGCAATCAGTAGATGTTCCATTCGGTAAAAATTTTTGTGGAACCATTTGCCTACACCAAAGAAATTCCGGTAAATGAGCTACATGCACCTACCTTAATTCTTGGGTCCTCGTGTGCAAGAGTAGCCTCTTGCCAATCAATTCTCACAGCAGGTTAAAGCAATTCCAAGAATCAGAAGATGGGATAACAGCAATGCTACGGTCAATAATGGGGTTTTGACAAGACCCGTTTCCACGGCGACGTGAGAAACTGAGCAGTCCCTAGCAGGATGGAAATAATCCTGACGCACCTTGCGGGGGAGCATTATCAGCCGCCTTTCAGTACAATACTTAGGTTAGTTGTTGCCTGCACGTTGTGGGAATGCCTTAATACTCCGAACTGAACCCTGGGATGATAATGGCGTTAGTCCAGGCTACCAAGAGTTCTCCGTTAAATGGCAGATTAGACTGGCTGACTCCCCCTCACGTGGAGGAGACGTCCTTCACGGTCACGAGGACATGAAACAGTTTATTTAATGATCCCACAACCGTGGTTTAAGAGACCATATATTCTTAAGACTAACACTGTGTAAGGGAATCTTTCCATGGCAGTAATTTCCCTTCGTTAACGAACACAAAGACAGGCAAGTCCATTTTCTAGAAACTTGAGAAGCAATTTACTAACTGTTCATAGTGTTATATCTTCTGGCTCATCCACTTCCAACACTGGTGAGGGTACACAGCTTACCATGTTTTATGCATAAACCTTTGATTTGTCTTAATTTTCCTTCATGATGGTTTTTTATCTTCTTGACTAGGATATATTTTTGAAACCCACCTCACCTCAATTCTCATTGGAAACAGGGTGTGAATAGATAGATATGATAGGCCAACACCACTCTGAGTTAGGTTATTTATTCAAAGAGTGGAAACTAGTTCAACGGAGATACGGTAAGACTTGCCAAATTGTTTTAAAGACAGACCTAGCTGTGTACCTGGTCCCCGCCCTCAGCTTCCCATTTAAATGAAGAGGTCAGTCAGCCCTAGAAAAAGTTAGAAGTGCTGTGTGACAGAAGACCTGTGTCTCTGTTCTTCTGTGACTCTGTCTCCAAGGCACCTTGTGCCTCCTCTGACCACAGCGCTCAGTGAGATTTTACCAGCAGTAAGAGCTCGGCTTCAGAAGACAGCGAAAAGACCTGGAAGAGCAGCGTCTTTCTCCAAAGCCACAGGTGCATGCCAGAATCTTTTAAAATTAAACTTTTTTTTTTTTTTTTTTTACCTGAGCAACATCTATGTAATTTATCAGGTCTAGTGGCCCTTCGAGACTTTTTCCCTCAGAGAGTTTCAGTTTCTCGATGGCACCAACATATTTTATTCGAAATTCTGCACAGGTGTCTGAATTACTGTTGCTTTGCCCTAGAGGGGGAAGAAAAACGGCAAGTAAGACTTCGAAAGAAACAGCTGCATTGTGGGGTGTCCTCAACCCCTTCCCAACAGGAAACAGACGGTGTCATCAGAACTTAAGCTTTAATAAGAATAAAAAATTTGTAAATGCAAACTTTCTGATATAACGAGAGAGAACTTAAAACTTCACTAAACTTTTCCTCAGTGATTCACAATACACTAAATGTATAAAAACCTCAGTAGGAATAAATGAAGTATTAACAGCCTTCACTTCAAAACAAAGGAGAAAAATAAAACGTCAAAGAGATAATGACCCTTATAAATGCATATGACATTTAATTATTTTTGTTTCTTTTCCCTCTTTATCATGTGAACTTTTAACTCTTTCCTGATTCAGGAAACCTGATATACCTCCCCGATTCAGTCAGAAAAGACCAGACTTTTATTTTTTTTCTTTTAACGTAGATGGAATAATGCCAGACAGGAAGTCCCTTACGTAACAGATGGTGACAAGTGGAGAACTATGTACGCCATAAATTCCAGACGGCTTTACAGTATCTATCATCGGTAGTAAGGAAATACTGCATGGTTACTGCTAGATTATGTTCACGTAATAAAAAGATGCCAACATTTTTAATACTTTAAAGGCATCCGGAATTACAGATAATAGACCTTATGCTGCTAAATTCCCTTCTGCATCATAAGCTTTTCTCTCCTGCTTGCTTCCCACCACTTTTACAGACCGAGTAGTCCATGATCCCAAAAGGAAATTCCAGTCTATCTCTACCCACCCCCCACCCCCTTGGCAACCACAAGTCTGTATTCTATGTCTATGAGGAAAAGTGCCAGGATTTTATACAAGAAAATGAATGCAGTAGGTTTCCAACTAGACGTCAGCTAACAGGTGGGTCAGGAGCCACCTTCTGACTTCAGAAGGGCTGCTCACTTCAAGTGGCTGCATAAATGTTTCCGAGGGTCTGTGACAGACACTCCCCTTCACCGTGTGCTCCTGACGTTAATGAGCTGGCAGATCTCTGAGCAGAGGGCTCCTTGATCTCTGTAATCAGCAAGACACTGTCCCACACCCCACAAACAATATTCATTCCAGTATAATTCACTCTGCCAGTCCATTTCTGACAAAGCCATTTTGACACTCCTAAATTTCCACACACTTTTGCTCTAGGACCATTATGAGCAGTTTGCTGCAAGGCCATGGTTTTCACCAATCCTTCTGCACTCCCAACCCCCGTTCCACCAGATCGTGGCCATTTCTAAACTCTTGCAAAAATGGCAGAGCTAAGAAAGAAAACCCCCAATACGCAAGAAGCCCTTGTGCTGCCCTGGTAAATCATAAGAACATCAGTTAACAAGACAATAAATGATCTAAGCAGTCTCCATACCTGAACTCTTGGTAGAATCCGTATCGAGGCTTGCGACGGTGCTGGACCGTGAAAGGCCCCCAAGGCTGGAATCTACAGACTGAGAAATAACAAACATAACATTAAAAAAAAAATTTTATTTAAGTACAGTCAGTTACAACGTGTCGATTTCTGGTGTACAGCACAATGCCCCGGTCACACATGTATACGCGTATATTCGTCTTCATATTCTTTTTCATTAAAAGTTACTACAAGATATTGAATATAGTTCCCTGTGCTATACGGAAGAAACTTGTTTTTTTTAATCTGTTTTTATATATAGTGGTTAACATCTGCAAATCTCCAAACTGCCAAATTTAAAACATAACGTTTTTAAACGTAATTAGAAGCACTATCTTCTTTACCATTCAAATTACTCATTTCTTACAGCTGAATCAACACATATAAAGTCAGGTCAGTTATTCAAGCAGATAGACTGTGATGGATTTTTCTAAAGACAAATTCCATAGCAAACTTCAAAAAAAAAAAAAAAAAAAAAAAGAATCCCAGCTGCTTTTCACAGCACCGTATCAGATACAGGCAGATACAGGCAGAGTCGGCGCTCTGAGTCTAAATCGAAAACACTACCTCTATCTCCTTATAAGGTACCTGTTATTTATACCGTATGTGAAAATCTACACCTTGCTTTCATGTTATCTCCACAGAAGCCAAAACGAACCCTATGCAGAAAGTGGGCAGAGAGGATTACCCTGTTTAGTGAATGAGCAAAGAGTCGCAGTGAGGCGAGGTGACTGACCCAAGGTTACATCTAGGAAACAGCCCAGATCTCTAGCCGAGGTCCCCGAATTCCCATCCAGAACCCCTGCAATGACTCCAACGACTACCTGGCCCACAACAGGTAACACAGGCCGAGGGCGGGCCAGAGTGCAACTGTCAGTGTGAATTACAAAGGAAAACTAACAAAACTGTCGAGCAAAATTCAAAGAATCACACGTTAGTGTAGTCTGTTCTACAGCATCACTCTCTCAATGTGCTTAATTTTTTAGAAATAACACTGGAAACTTCTGATTAAAAAAGTTAGTCACTCATTTACATTTCAAATCAAAATTAAATTTTAAAAGTACACTGAAATTTTTTAAACATTTAAGAAGTGAATCAAGGTGAATATAAAAATGAATCAAGTCTTAAATATTACTTCTTTCTTTTTTTAATAATTACACTTCTCGGAATCTAATCTAAAATAAAAGCAGAGCTGTACACACAGAGATGTTCAGCATCATATCTGTATGGTACTGAGAAATTGGAAAAGACCTAAATATTCAATGGGTGAGAGAAAGGAGTTGGAATTAAGAAGCTGTTACAAATTCAGGCTGGCTTCTGGGAAGCGAGTAACAGAGTGCTTTTTGTGCTTCAAACTACCCCCTGCAGAGGAAAACGCCAGAACCCAGTGACCCTCTGAACAAGGAAAGCAGGAAGGCAGAAACTGGCCTATTTCCCCCGGGTTCAGAATTACAACAGCAAAAGCTTACGTCATCCTAGAACACAGACCTAACAGTCACAGGTCTGCTGAGAAGCCCCTCAGGGCTCACCATCACCTACGGGGTAAGACACGTGACCCCTCCTGCCACACTCCAGCCCGGCCCCGCACCTGCCTGAGTCAGCAAGGTCCTTCAGGAATCAGAACATGGGCTCTGGTTCTGCTCTGTGAGCAGCAAGTCAATAAATCTCCCTTTATCCATTTTTTGATCTAGAAAACAGGAAGCTGGGCCTGGCCACTGATTCCCTGGCTGAGGTCCTCACACTTAAGGTAACTCCCTGACTAGCTTCAGGAGTTCAAAAACCTTAAAGAAGACTGTTCATTTCCCCATTGCAAGCCTGCACAGGATTCCTCCACTGTCAGGTTTCTGTGCTTTTGGCTCGGTGCTGACAGCTCAGTGACCACATGCTGCTCTTGCTGGAAGTCCCGAGTGGCAGTCTTGTGCCCTTCCTGCACTGAGTGGGGCTGTCATCACTCAGTGTGCTGCCCCCGGGCCAGAGGGTCTCTGGAGGGGGGCACCCCCTCCGTGCACCGGGCCACAGGCCCTCCTCCTGCCTCACCAAGTCCTGGCACTAAGCACACACGTCTTTCAAAAGTGAGAGCTCACAAGGGTGCAGGATGATAAAAAGGCTCTTATAGTAAAGATGTGGGCACCAGGAGGCTCAGTCCAGTGGACCAGGACTCAGGAATCTGAGGGCCCCACACACTCAAACACTCGACTCCACTAGGCTTCCAGTCACGGCGTTGCCTCACTAGCCAACTGACTCCGTTTCGTAAACAGAACTATAGTTACGCACACACGCATCACGACCCGAAAAGTCAAGAGATCCAGCTCCTTAACTGCCTGCAATTTCTATCAAGTACAAAATTTTTAAAAATCAGTTTTTCAGTGAGACCATTCAAAGGGCCTGTCCCACCTAGGTTGGCGGATTTAAGAATTTAAGAAAATCTACCAAAACAAAATTAAATCAAGCACAGAATGTGTCTCGAGTGCAAGAAAACGAATGTTATGAACATCCGGTTTGAAGACTACCAGCAGGCCTGCCGTGCGTAGTCCCCCTTCTGCGGTGTCAGAAAGAACAGAATTCCCGCCGCTTTGTGGTTCTGTCCCCGAGTCCCCTGCCCCTACCTTGCTCTTAGTACTGATCTCACTACTCTGGGAGCTGCTGCTGCTGTGGCGCTTTTTGCCTTTCCGGAACATCTTCCACCATAGCTTGGTCCACAGGCGCTGCCCTGGAAACACAAACGTTGTTTAGATAGATTAAGAAAAGCAACTTTAAATAATTTTACGCATAATAGGAACAAAAATAAAGCCCAGCAATTCCTTCCAGTTCCACGGCATGTTCCTTTTACTTAAAACTAAATATTTTCCGTTGACCACGAAATTTAGACACTGTTCTTTTTCATCCTTTTTCTCTTTTTGAATCACAAAAGTCTACCCCGATGAACCAAAAAGGCAGAAGCCTTCTTCTCATATAAGGAAGTGTGAAAAGCCCTGTTCAGAATTAACAGACATATATGATCTAGTTCTCAAAATATTCAAGTGCCTTACTTCTCTTTAGTCAATTCAAGACATTAGTAAAATACGTGACATAATTAGTTTACCAACCAAGATACTGAGATTCGGTTACTGTCTCCAGTACATGGTCTGTAAACAGCTGGCTGAGAACAGAAGGAATCGGTACCTCTCGGAAATGGGCATTTTTCCTGAAGTCTCAAGTTATCTTTAGGTAAAAGCTGACAGAAGAACATCGCCAGGTGCTGGCTCTCACCTCCTGGTTCCCGTAAGGCCAGGGCAGGAGGTGACCTTAAGTTGCCCAGAGTCTGTCTTATATATATCTTTCTTTAATTTTTATTTTTTTTAATTGAAGTACCGTCAGTTATAACGTGTCGATTTCTGGTGCACAGCACAATGTCCCAGTCATGCATATACATACATATATTCGTTTTCATATTCTTTTTTTTTAAATGAATGATTTATCCTGGCCCTTTTCATAGGGGCACATAGATTATACTTGGAAAATTGCTAACTAGCCAGCGTCATGTTTCCGAGTTCCAGTACTTTCAAGTACACTGTCTCACTTTATCCTCACAGCAACCTGGTGACACATTCATCCGTCCCAGGTGTTTCCTGAGGGTCGTGTGTGCCACACACCCTGCTGGGGCTCTGGGCCCCACCCTCAAGGGATGTACAGAAGGTAGCTTAGAACCTGCAGTTTATAGACGAGGGAACTGTTACTCACCTTTCAGGAGGGTTTATGAGTAGATAACCTAATAGATGTTCACTAAAAATTGGATCCTACAGAGGGAATAAGGGAGCTTACTACAGAATCGAAGATGATTTTATTGTTTTCGAAGGTTCCACAGATAGCGGTCTACACAGATAGCTTCCTTTCATTCTGACATGGTCAGTTCTTGTCAGAAAAACAATGTACCTGGTGAAGGAGAAAGAAGAAAGAATAAGTCACAGGGTGCTCAGTAACTGTCCAACGAAGCTTCTCCCACTGAATCTGGAGACCCTGCTCTTAAGTCCACTCACCAGCGTCTGACTTTAGGCCACTTACCCAAGACTGACTCCTGGGCCCAAGCTTTTTAATCAGCCCCATTATCCAATTTATTTCTGTATTTTTGCTTAACTTGTGGAGCAGCAAGAACATCTGATTGATTCATTCACTCCTGAGTTGCCGGTGAGCATCCACCAGTTGCTGGGGACACATCAGCGAGTAAGATAGGCCTCAGATATCAGGGAGCTCATTTTTAGGGGGAAGAGACGGACCAACAAGCAAACCAAATATAAAACCCATTATTAGGAAACAGTAATGTCTATGAGAGGAACTAAAGCAAGATAAGAAGATCGAGAGCGATTAAAGGAAGGGGTGACTATTTCAGATAGAAAAAGATGTTCTGAGGAAGTGAGAGTTGAGCCCTGAGCAACGTGGGAGCAGCCATGAACGTGGAGGAGAAGCAGTATGAGTGGAGGGCAAAGCAAGTGCAAAGGTCCTGAGGAATCACGTCTGACATAGGGACCGGTGAGAGGCCAACTCAACTAAGGCAGGATGACAGGTGAAAAAGATCACAGGGCTGGCAGGCCACGACAAAAGTTGGGGGTTTATTTTGGGTTTCACAGGAAGACTCAAGAGGATTTTAAAAAGCAGTCAAACGATGTGATCAGATTTGTTTTAGAAAGATGACTGCCTGCTGGGTAGGGCATAGGACAAGAGGAGAAAGAGAGAGACTACTTGGAAGGCTACTGTGGATAATTTGTTGCGAACGACGGCCTTGTCATCACAGCAAACTTTTCAGTTAGAAAGAAAAGGCAAGAGAGCCTTAATCCAAGGTCTGCACAAAACTGGGTTAACCTAGCAGAATAAAGTACCATGTTAGCAGTCTCTGATGGGTTAAAATGTTGGTGTATAGTCTATATAAACACATTATATTTTAAGTATATATAAATGCTACTTATATAACAATTTTAAATATGATTTTTTAAAATTTGATACTACTGTTATGAAATCCTGAAGCATCTCTTCAAATCCCTAGAATACTAGAATGATTTGAAAATCACTATAGTATATTATAAGGCCCTTTGCAACTCAAGACTCTCTTTTCATCATCAAACTAGGAGCTTAAGGGAAAAGCATTTATTAAAGCTTTGTTATCTGCTACTTTGTTGATGCATGTTCTTAATTAAGTACATCATTCTTCTCTCTAAATTATTCATACATAAAAATGAGGCCAAAGATACTGTCATTTGGATGTTCCACATATTCATCAAACGCAAAAATGTCTAAAGCAGAACCCATCATCTTCCCCTCCATACCAGCTTCTCCCGGCTCCTCTCCCTTTCAGGAAATTACATTGTTTCTGGATGAAACGGGGAAATCAGGGACTCCTCTCTGTCCTCCAGCCCCCACATCCAATCAAGCCCAAGATTCACTGAATACACCACCCGAAGTGACCCCTTATCATCACAGACTACTGCTACATATAAATACTTTCTCATTATCTGATGAAAGCAATGTACCCTTAACCCATAAAAACACATAGTTTGGAATGCAAAATTTAAGGAAATTTATAAGCCCCCAGGAGATATTTCACAGATGTGAGCCGTTGTCCCAGCCAGACTCTGCCACTTCAAATCTATCACCAAGCTCTATCCAAAATGATTTCTTTAAAACTCAAGTCAGATGCCACTAACCTGCTTAAACTCTTTCGCTGGATCCCAAAGCTAGAGACTGAAGTCAAAGCTCTTTGCCGGGACATGCAAGGTCCTCCATAACCCAGCCCTATCTACCTCTCCAGTCTCATCTTCCACTACCAGCTTCACACTTAACGCAAAACTGCTTGCGGTTGTCAGCGTGCATGGCGCTCCGTGTTTCCACGCTGTGCTCCCGCCAGTCCCGCTGCCTGGAGTGCCCTTCCACCCACTATTCACTCAGTCTAACGACAGCCGCCTTTCAAGACTCAGTTAAGGCTGCATCTTTTGGAAGCCTCTCTTGGATCTCCAGGCTGGGCTAAGGGATGTCTTTCACAGCTTGAGTTTATACCCTCATCTTAGCATGAGTCTGCTACTGCCTGCTTTTAACTATCTCACTCTGAACCTGAACTCCTCAAAGGCGGCGGCGGGGGGGGGGTGTGGAGGGGGGTGGGGGGGTGGCGGCTAGGTCACTCAGCTCTGTATACTCAACGCCTGCCACAGCCTGGCAGAGGACATGCTTAATGAACTGGAGAACTTTCTTGTGAGATAACACCCAGATGACAACTCCCACATAGTGAGCGCCTACCGTGTGCCGCCCAGTACTAGGTGCCATATGTACCTCTGACCCTGTCTACTGACCAGCAAGGCTGCAGTATTACAGCCCTTTCAAATGAAGCAGCCAAAGCTCAAAGTTTATTAAGCCGCTTGCGAAAGGTCACCAGGCTAATAGTGGGTGGGGCAAAGTTTGGAACTTGGTCGAGCTGGCTCCAAAGCTCTCCCTACACCCCAGCGTGGTCCCCTGGTATTCTTCGCTGTTGCGGAGCGCTCGCCACGTGCTAGTGCGCCTGATGACAGTAAACAAAACAGACACAATCCCGCCCACCCTGTGCAGCGGGGGAAGAGGGTGAAGCCCCAAGGGATGGGGAAACCAACAGGAGCCCGCACAAAGAGTGGGCGCTCGTCACCGCTCCTCGAATCAGAGCCTGACACGGGGAGCAGCCCCGCGGATGCTCCCACTCCGTCACCCTTCCGACGGAACCCATCCACACACCGCATCGGTTCTCATCGGAGCTGCAGTCCCTCCCCAGACAGGGACTGGGCACTGGGGCACTGCCTCCTCCCGCAGGCCCAGGCCCGCTCCTTCGCTCCCGCTGCCCGCCCGCGCCGCCTCGGGGCCTGGGTCCCCCACCCAGGGAAGGCGGGTCCCGGCGGAGATTGCGCGGCCCCACCCATCCGCTCCACCGCGGGGCTCCCCGCCGGCGCCGCCCTCGGGGTCCCGGTTCCCGGCCAGGTCCAGGCAGGGCGCGGCGAGGGCTGGGGTCTCACCTCAGAGCCGCCTCGGGTCGGGGTCAGACACCCACCGCCCCGGCAGCCAGAGCCGCAACAGCCACTCCCGTTCTAATTCCAGCGCCAGCTTTTCCGCCCCCGTGGCCCAGCCCTCCGGGCCCCGCCTCCGAAGCCTCGCGCAGGCGCAGTCCTGACCCCGCCCCAGGTTCCTGGACCCAGAGTGGGGAGGAGCCTCGCGAGCCCAGTTCTCCGCCCGGAAGTCGGAGGGAGGAGCCTAGGGTCGCGGGCGCCGTGGTGCCGGAAGTTGTGCTCTAAGTGGTTGAGGTTCTTTCTTTGGTTCCCTGTGGCTGCTCTTCCAGTTTAGAGACTCCGGCGACCTGTTTGTTCCTCATCCCCGCTTCGCCTTCAGACTTCTGAGATGTCTGCGATTCCTGCGGAGGAGAGTGACCAGCTGCTGATCCGACCCCTGTAAGGGACCAGCGAGAGACGGAATGCAGCCACGGCTGTGAGGCGAGGAGGGTAACCGGATGGTTGGCTTCCTCAGTCGCCCCGACGCCAGCACGCCTCGGCAGCCTGCCCTGGGTCCGCAGTTGCGGGCCAGGCCTCTCCGGCTGAAGGGGTTTGGAGAACTGTTGATCGGAAGGGGCCTGCTAGGTTGAATGGGATTTTGCTTTTTCTTCAGTCTCAAGGGAGGAGAATATGTTGGAATTGGAGGGCGAGGGGAAATGGTTTAAGGAGCCGCTTGGCGTTTTCATATGCACCAAAGAGTAGCAGTCTCTAAGGGAACCGGTGATGCTGAGGATGGCAGAGGAGATGAGGATCTGGATAAGGCTGTAGCAGTGCGAGGAAGAACTAAGTCTGTTTCTTACCCCCAGGACTTGATATTTTTCAAGATGTGAAACACGAAATAAACTAGGGACTTGATGTAAGTTCCATTCAGAACTCAAACTCTAGGAGAATAAGGAAGGTGGAAAGTCGGAGAGGAGAAAAAGCAGAGGTGTTAAGGACGAAAATCTCAGCCCTTGATTGTCCGTGAGAAGGCTAGCCTTTAATTGGAAATGGCCACCTTACAGATCTGGAACACTGCTTAGAAAGGGAAATACAAATGTGGGCAGCTTATTCTATAAACGAGCAGTTTGAATCCACAAACATGTTTATTGTTAGATATGAGTTAGCACCACACGAACGTGTGCGTTTTTCAAAAGGTAGAAAGTATCTCCTTTACACCTTCATTTAATAAGGACTCGGTGAGCACCTACTGGGGACAGAACACAAGTTTACCACTGCTTAGTTCACACCTGTCCTCTCTCCCTGTATTCAGCAAGCACTGAGCAAGCGTCAAGCACCACACTAGGCACTGGGGATACAAATAAGACATAGGGCTGAGTTAAGTGAATTCACCCTTTTGGAGGGAATTGCAGTGCCAGGTGCAAAGTACTGGAGTGATAGTTTGGAATAATAGCAAACCGTTACTTTGGAGTCAGACTTGAAGTCTAATCTATACTTGATTACTAGGACAGCAACCTCACTGAACCCATTTCCTCATGTGGAAATAATATAGCAACACTTAACTGTGTTGAGTAAAGCTCATGGTAGGTGCTCAATCAATGGTGATTACTGTAAGAGTACAGGTAGGTATTGCACTGAGGCCAAGGACTAGGGAATTCCAACAGAGTGAGATGAGAATGCCATCTCCTGCATCCTGGAAAACATGACGCATGAGCTGAGTCCTAAAGAATGAGTAGGAATTAAAGACAGCTGAAGTGTGGGGGTGAGGATGTTCCAGGTGGAGAAAGTGGCACGTGTGAGGATGAGAGGTCACGGTTTGTGGCCAGAATCCTCATGGCTGCAGCCAAAAGACTAGCACATGAGATGGTAGAGGCTGTCGGGGTCCAGTTTATGAAGGACCTTGTATACAGACTAAGGATTTGGGGTCTTTATTGCCAGTTATAAGGAGCCAAGGAGGGATTTTAAGCAAGGATGGGATGTGGTGGGAATTAGGTTTTGGGAAGATTGAAGATGCTCCTAGCAGCAGTGTAGCAGATGAAAGGGTGGTTTAATTGGGGAGAATTCAGTAGGATGAAATTGAAATAATCCAAGTGATAAGCAATGAGAGCCTAGAATGAGTGAAATGAGCACTAGTGGTTTGGAAAGAGGTTTGAGAGTGTAAGGAAGTGAAATCTAGAGCATTGTAACTGATCAGATATCTTGGAAGGGGCAGTTGTGGGGAGGGAAGGCAGGGCAGAAAGGAGTGTTAGGGCGAGTCCGATTCCTAGGTTGGATACCTGGTAAATGATCGTGTTATCACTCAACGAGCATAGGAGATGGGGCAGGTCTGGGTAAACTTGAGAGTTTCGTTGTTTAATAACAGCCTTATGGAGATTGAATTCACATCAGCACTCATTTAAAGTGTACAAAGCAATGGTTCTTTAATATATACACAGTTTTACAACTATCACCACTATCTAATTCCGGAACATTTTTGTCATTCCAAAAAGAAGCCCGTACATCCATTTCCCCCCAGCTTCCCCAGCCCTAGGCAACCACTGATCTACTTTCCCTCTCTACAGAGTATCCTGTTTTGCACGTTTCCTATAGATGGGTTACAATATGTAACCTTCTGTGACTGGCTTCTTTCATTTAGCATAATGTTTCCAAGGTTCATGATTTGGGACTTTTTATTCATATTTCTTGAGATTTACTGCATGTCAGGCACTGTAGGTATACAGTGGTGAATGGAACAGACAATGTCTCTGCTGTTAGGAGCTTTCATTTTAATAGTGAGAAACAAGCCATAAATAAGTAGATCCAATAACTTCATGTAGTTGTGTTATGATAGAACGATGTGAAGGGCAGATGAGGTGACATTCGAACTAAGACCCAAAGGATACGAAGGAGCCAGTTTGTAAATATCTGGGGGCAGAGCACTCTAGGAAGAAAGAGCAAGGGCAAGAGACTTGAGGTGCAAGTTTGTTTGGCATATTTGAGTATAAAGTGCCTGTGAGGTGTCCCAGTGGAGATACCAACTCCAGGTGACTATTAGAGGTCTGGAATTCAAGGGAACAATCTGGGCTACAAATACAGATTTGGAAATAAGCAAATGTGAAAATGAAGATCAGGAAAACTGAGAAGAGGGCCAAGGAGAGAACCCTCAGAATATCAGCATTGGAAGGATGGGCAGAAGCAGCTGAATAAAGGAAACTAAGGCAGAAAACCAGCAGGACAGCAGGAGAGCATGAAGTCGGAGAAGGAGGGATGATGTGCTGCCGGGAGAATGAGTTAGACGAGGACTAACAAGGGCTGTTTGCTCTCAGCAACAAAGAGCTGCTTTGCAAGGAGGATTTCAGAAGAGTAGTTGGTAAAAAGCCAGACTGCAGTGGGTTGAGGGGAGATGAGGAAATAGAGGCAGAGAGTGTGCACAGCTTTTAGAAGCGGGCAGAGAAAAGGAATAATGTGGAAACTAAAGGAAATTTGAATGAAAGGATTTTAATTTGGGGATGGGCATGACTGGCCTGTTAAAACACCGATGACCAAGAGAGGACAGGGAAAAGCCAGTGATGTAGCAGGAGTCAGTTCCTCCGAAGGAGGGAGTGTGCAGAATGTAGAACCATGGTGGGAAGATTAGCCTTAGAAAGGTCCCTGTACAGGAGAAGTGGAAGGAAAGATGCAGATGGGTTGGTAAGTGAAGTGGAGGAAATTGACAAGTGGACAGCATAATTTTTTCATGCAGAGAAAGCCCAGGCTTCTAGTGGAACAGGACTGAGGGCTGGAAAATTTAGGAGAGAAAGTTTGAGATAGTTACTACACTAACTGTAGGAGAAACAGAACTAGGGACACTCTTAAGAGGGAATGTCCTAGGTTCAATCCCCAGTACCTCCATTAAAATAAATAAGTAAATAAATGGAAACCACCCCCCAACACACACACACACACACACACACACACACACACACACACACACACACACACACACACACACACACACACACACACACGAAGCCTAGAGGCCAGTTAAAATGGAAGGCCAGGAATTCTTGGTATCACCACAGTGGTTTGATTTTCTTTATCTGCATCCTCTGACGTAGGACCTTGTTTTGAAGATAGATGCATCTGATGCCTGTCTCTTAGTAGACAACGAGTTCTTGAGGTCAGGTTCCTGGTATCGGACATTTCCATATGCTGGGTACTTAATACAGTGCTTGGCAAACAGTAACTGCTTAGCGAGTGAGTGTGCGCGTTGTGAGCTAGAAATGGGGAAAGGCATCGAAGAAGGTGAGGGATTTGAAAAACAGGTGAGGTTTCACTTAAAGCCTTCTGGTAATTGGAAGATAAGTCTGTTTTATTAATATAAGAAGAAGGGGAAGTTGTGTAAGTCCTTGGTATAAAATATAATGAAATAACAGGATGTAGAAGGAAAAGAGACAGATTCACAGGTATGAATAAGATAAGCCTACTTAAACTTAAGCTATTTGGTAAGTGTGTATTATCTTTTAAAAAAAATGAAAGAATATTGAAGTGCTTATGGGTTTACACTTAAGTGCTCATTCTAAAAGTGTCATTGAATAATTTAATCACCACTAGTTTACATTTTAAATACATCATAGTTTAACCCTAACATTCAGAAGGTTGGATTTAACCTTTGAGCTTCTTGGTTCTAAATCACCCTCTCTCACAATTTGAACAACTAAAAGATCCCTGAAGTCACTTTTCATCTTTTCCCACATTGGCACTTTTCTTCCCTATCTTTGTAATTTTGTGAGACCATCATCTGCCTCAAGTGAGTGCTGTCATCACATGGGACATAGTTTAAGTTGTAAAAAACTTTGAATTTATTTGGCTTCATTTTGATTGTTTTTTAATCATTTGTATTTCTTCCCTTGAATGTTTACAGTGGAGCTGGACAAGAAGTAGGAAGATCATGTATTATTCTGGAGTTCAAAGGAAGAAAAATAATGGTAATTATTATTTGGTAATCAGGTTAACAGTAAGGCTCTGTCTGCATTCGGTGTTAAGTCTTTTCTAGTACAGTACTTATCTGTTTAGCTCCCAGAAAAATGTCCTAGTTGGAGATGTATTCTATGCTGTAAAATGTTAATGTGGGAAACTAATATACCTTCCACTTAGTAATTTGACAAAACATTAAGTAAACTGAGAATATATATTCCAAGGTTGTAAAATTATCAGCTGGATCTCCTGAACTATTGCTTCTTCAAAGTCCATCTTCTATTCCTGAAGCTCTGGCCAACCTAACTGCCGCACCCTTGGTGGAAGACACCAAGGAACTGGCCACCTGAACACACGCACAGCTCCAGCTGTCCCCACGCAGTGCAGCCCTGGTACCAGCTTAGGTACCTCAGTCAGCACTAGGGCCCCTGGCCTTGGGCAAGTCAGTCTCTCCGATAAGCCCATTTCCTTCCCTGAGAGTTAGAGGGAGGGGTCGTCTCTGTGGTCCTCGTTAGAAAGGCGATTCACGGCTTATCGTGTTCTTGTGGTTCCACTCTGCTTCTCCCACTCTTAAAAGAACAGGTGAAGTTTGCAGCCTGGAGATTGTCATTCAAGTGAAGTAAGCCAGAAAGAGAAAGAAAAATACCATATAGTATCACTTACATGTGGAATCTAAAAAAAAGACAAATGAAGTTATTTACAAAATAGAGACAGACTCACAGACATAGAAGACAAATGGTTACCAGTAGGGGAAGGGGGTACGAAGGGATAAATTGGGAGTTTGAGATTTGCAGATACTAACCACGATACATAAAATAGATAAACAACAAGTTTATACTGTACGGCACAGGGAACTATGTTCAATATCTTGTAGTAACCTATAATGAAAAAGAATATGAAAACTAATGTATGTATGTATCTGTATGACTGGGACATTGCTGTATACCAGAAATTGACACAACACTGTAAACTGACTATACTTCAATTAAAAAAAAAGGCATATAGCAGACATGATTGTCTTTTTAGTCATTTATTGTATTAATATGACAAAGACACCCCAAAAATGAAGATTTAACTCTAATGACTGCCTCTTAAGAATTTGCCTTAAAATACTTAAAGTGCCCTGATCAGGGAAGTTTCCTATTTCTAATCGTTGTCTTCTCACAACAGTCAGATCTGGTGGTAGTAAATCTATAAACTGTAAAAATGGTGGCCATCTTCTGATACTAAATTTCTTGAAAAAGAGCTCATTCATTGTTAAGAGTGCCTACAAGAAGTAGCTGGAAAGAAGATGTCTTGCATTTGTGTTCTGTGACTCTAAATGGGCATTATATTTTAGGTTCATTTGGGAAGTTAGAATCGTTAATGGTGTATTTGCCCATTTAATAAGAATTGCATGCCAATAAATAACAAGTTCATACTGTGTAGCACAGGGAACTATATTCAATATCTTGTAGTAACTTATGGTGAAACAGACTATGAAAACGAATATATATATGTACTTGCATGACAGAAGCATGTGCTGTACACCAGAAACTGACACAATGTTGTAAACTGACTATACTTCAATAAAAAATATATATATACAGAAAGAATTGCATTCCAAATGCTAGTGTATGGAGTCCATCTGGTGTAGTGCAATGGATTAGTTATAATTATTGTTTATTTGTTGAATGAACTTTAATGAAGTGTGGAGGTGACTGTGATCTTGTTCCCCATTTCTTTCAGCTGGACTGTGGGATCCACCCTGGCCTAGAAGGAATGGATGCTCTTCCTTATATTGATTTAATTGACCCAGCTGAGATTGATCTCCTACTAATTAGTCAGTAAGGCTTTTTTTTTCTTTATTAAGGACACTGTTTTTCAATGACTTTTGCTATAAAGATCGCTCTTTACCAGATTTTAAGATTCTGGTGTTTTAAGAGTACTTCCTACCAGAAATTATATTGCAGACATCTTATGTCTTATGACAACACGCCATACTGTCATCGCAGGTGAGAGAAGTTTACTAGAAAGATTCACCTTCCCATCTCTAGAGTAAGTGAGGAGGTAATGTATGCCTTGGATCATTGTAAAACTGGGAGACCAAGAAAGCTCTTTGACAGAATATCCCCTTGAGGCCACTGAGTTGTCACGTTACTCTGTGGGAACTTCATATATAAACAGTGACATGTTTCAACTTGATACCACCAAAGCGCTTGTTATAACTTTGGCTGCCAGAAATAGGTTTGGCTATATCTTGATGTTTAAATGCTTTTAATGTCTTTTCCTTACACTTGAGCTGGATGCATCACTCCCTCCTGCTGCACGTACCTGCCCCTGGTAGGTTCTGAGAGTATTGGTGTGTGATGGTTACAGAGAGCTTTTCTGTACAGTGAACGTCAAGTATATGATGGGTAGTATTTTAGTAACTGACAGAATCTCTTTGTTTCTTTTTAAGTTTCCATTTGGATCACTGTGGAGCTTTGCCCTGGTTTCTACAGAAGACAAGTTTCAAGGGAAGAACATTTATGACTCATGCCACAAAAGCTATTTATAGATGGCTTCTTTCAGATTATGTCAAAGTTAGGTAAATTACTTTGTTAGATTTATCATGCATCTGGTTCTACACAGTACATATGGTTTACAATATAGACCATTTTGTGTTTTGAAATGAGATGTTTTCTTTTTATCCACAAGGAAGTCATTAATTCAGTCATTCAGTAACAACTCATCAGACACCCATTGTGTACGCAGCACCTCCTTGGCCTTAAGTCTTTATGTAGTTTTTAACATCCCTTTAAATCTTTGTAATTTACGTGAATAAGATACGATAGAAATATTCTGTACATAGAATTTCCTAATTTTGTTAAAATTTAAAACAAAATATATTATACGGTGATGTATACTGAAATCTTATTTTGATTGATTTGATCAGAGCGAACTGACTATCTTAAGTGGAAAAAGTTCCCTGGGATAGTTTTTTCTAGTTGCAAGAGGAAAATCTCCTGTACCAGAAAATTTGGAGCATTTTTGTGATACTTACAGTACAAGTTGTTAGCCTTCAAAAGTTAACTGTTTAATATGTATATTCCAAGGGTAGCTAAGATGCAATTTGTTATTTTTCTTATATAAATACAGAATAATTAAAGAGTTATTCTTAGTAATAATTATACTGATTAACACTTAAATAATGTATTAGCGCTGTGTGATAGTGTGTAACACTTAAACCATGTACCAGGCACAGTCCTCAGTTCTTAACATATGTTAACCCATTTCGTCTTCATATCAACCTCATGGTGTAGGCTTGTCGTGAACCCCATTTTACAGAGATTATGAAACTGAGGCACTGAGAGGTTAGGTTATTTGCCCCTAATGATCAGGGTAAGAGACAAAGCTGGGCTTTGAACCCAAGCAATCTGGCTTCAGTGTCTGTGTCCTTAACCCCTACTCTCTCTTGCTTTTTTGGAAGTATATTAACATAATTTTTAGGAGAAAACGTATGTTAGACTTTGTAGAGAAATCTTTTCACATCCCAGTGTGAGAAACTCTGCCGTGGTCCAATGTATGTGAGTGAGTTTATCTTGCAGGAGTGTTAGGGCAGAAAAAAAGGTTGAGAAATACTATCCTAAAGAACACTTTGCCTTAACTCACTGTGTGTACTTTGCTTAAAATCATGCTGTATAATTATACACACTGAACATTTTAATTATAATAGCAGAGTTAAAAAAATACACAAAATGTCCAAGAGATTCTAAACAGCATAAGCCATACAATATAATTCTAAGAAATATCTTCATGGACATGTCATCCACAGACAATTTCTTTGAGTTCAAAGACTTGTTAAAAATCTTACCCTTAATTTTTTTGTTGTTGGCATCTTTAAAAATTTAGTAATATATCAGCAGACGACATGCTGTATACTGAGACAGATTTGGAAGAGAGCATGGATAAAATTGAGACCATCAACTTTCATGAAGTGAAGGAAGTTGCAGGAATCAAGTTCTGGTGTTACCACGCCGGCCACGTCCTGGGAGCGGCCATGTTCATGATTGAGATCGCAGGTGTAAAGGTACTCTCTAGTTCTGGAGTGTCCTCCCCACGAGAAATGAGTGCAGGGCTTTATACCACCAAACAGGACTAAAGAATATCCCCTAAGACTTGCGAAGTGTCAAGACACTGAAACATAAAATTATGTTGATTCTTTTTTCCGTGTAAATATCCTGGTTTATACGCCGGTGATACTTTTTCTACCATGATTGAGAAAAGAGTTCAGTAAGCATCTCAGAAAAGTTTCCTCACACTCCTGTAGGATTAATTCCTTTTCAGTGTGCTTTAGAAAACTGAAAGCTCTTTAGGGAAGAGCCTTCCTTGGGGCTGCATCCATTTAACGCTGAAACGTGATTTGGCGTCCATGTCCTCTTGGTGTTCTGGGATTCACATATAAGCCCCTCGAGAGGGTGGACTGCGTGAGTGAAAGAGCTTAATCAGAAAGGATCTTTGCAGCCATCCTTGACGAAAAAGACAAACGGGAGTCTCAATAAACTTGAGAAAACAGGTGGACTGATAGTTTTCAAGACTGACTCCGGTGTGCCAGTTCTCAACTCTGGCTGCACCTTAAATCACTCAAGGAGCTTTTTAAAAATACCATTGGATCTGAGGGTGTGGCCTTGGCCTTTTTTTTTTTGTTTTCTAGGTGATTCTTATGTGCAGCCAGAGTTGGGAACCAGTGTTCTCGTGTAATATTGTTCTTAGTTTTTGTAGCTGCTCATTATTTAAAATTTTTACACATTGACATGTGTACTGTGAAACCATTTATTGCTGTTTGCTTGGAGGCACTAAAAATAAGCAGAAAATAGCAAAAATGCAGCTCTAACTTCCCATTTCAAATTTGATGAAATTTGATGGAAGATGTAGTTTTATCTTCTGTCTAGGTGGGTTTCCCGTACACGTCAGTAGATTTCTTTCCTCATTCTCCTGCCTTTTTTCTCTAAGATCTTGAAAATACTTCTCAAGTTTATTAATATAGAGGTTATCTTTGTGGGATGATTCTGGGACTATATTATTTCCATTAGTTAAATTGAATAATTGAAACACTGGATGGTTTATGACAGAACTAAGTTACACATTTTGAATTAGACACAAATACTGCATCTAAATGTCTTCAGTTGTAGGCCACTTTTTCTGTTAAACCTCACTTTCAAGAATTTATGAGCTAAGAAAAAAAATTTTTTTTAGAGAATTTATGAGCTAAATATATTCAATAGTCAAATGAAGCCTTCCACAATCCTAACTTTCCAGCTTTATCTTTTTTATAGCTTTTGTACACTGGTGATTTCTCAAGACAAGAAGATAGACACTTAATGGCTGCTGAAATTCCTAATATTAAACCTGATATTCTTATCATTGTAAGTATTAGTGCTTGTATTGTAATTTGTGTAAGGTAAGCAGGATTTTTTTCTAATGGGAAAAAAATAGGGTGATCTCATTTCCATAATATGTGATTGGATATCACAATGTATTTGGCTTTTTAGAATAAAAATTAACTTTTTATTAAAATGTGTTAACTCTGGTTTACTATCAAAGATGACATACAATCTCCTAAGTATTTTTGTTTAGGTTGATTTCCCCAGTTCATAGAACATCTTAACCATCGTGTAGGAATGCTGTGGCCCCACTGCCTTTGCCATTCCTTGTGACTCTCTTTTGACCTGTAGCACCTGCTAACTTCATGTGTATGTCCTGTCTGCCTACTGGGTTGCAGGTCCCAGAAGAATAAAAAAAAAATATATTACCTGTACAGCAGCTTTGTGGGGCTTGGTAAGGAGCAAATTAATTAATGTGCATTGGGCCTGTGGTATATATAAGAATATCATGGGTGTTTAGTTAAAGCTGGAAGAGCTGTCTGTTTCTCCCTCAGCACCCACGGCATCCCCCAGCTGCCCAAGCGCAAGGGGCTGGTGCTCATTGCTGTACTGAATGTCGCAAGTGAATTCAGTTTGGCTCCGCTCATGGTATATCCAGCATGGAAACTGACTTTAATTTAAAGGAAGTTGCTTTTTTAACCCTCAGAAAAAAAGTTATTTTCATTATATCTGGTACTTTAGAGCAGTACTTCTCAAACTGTAATGTGTTTATGAGTCATCTGCTGATACTGTAAAAATAAAGGTTCTGATGATGGCTGGGCTGGGGCCTGAGATTCAGTGCTTCTAATAAACTCCTGGGGATGGCATTGCTGCTGGTCAGCGGGCCACACATAGTAAGGCTGAGGGGATATTCTTAAACAGAACTAGAAGAAACAATATCTGTTTCTGATTTATAACCTTGACTTATCAGAGGTGGGAGAAATAGCCTTTTTCCCACCCATGGAAATCAAAATGGTTTAGAAAAAAAAGCATAGCAAAATTATCTTGAGTAGAGAAGATACATTTTTGGACTATGTTCTGATTCCATTTTCTAAAAAATGTTTATTAATTTAGCCATATCTGAATTCTAAAATTATTATTTGCCCTTCTTTCCAATTCGTATTATAACAACATATGTTCATGAAAATGGCATGTTAATAGAGAAATAAGCACTTTGCTTGCTGTTTGGCTTTTGTATACTTTGGGAATGACCAGCCCTGTCTCACACTTCTAACGTGTTGTGTAGGAGTCTACCTATGGGACCCACATCCACGAGAAGCGGGAAGAGCGAGAGGCCAGATTCTGTAACACTGTTCACGATATTGTAAACAGAGGGGGCAGAGGTCTCATTCCTGTCTTTGCTCTTGGAAGGGCTCAGGAGCTTCTCTTGATTCTAGGTATGCCTTTTCCTTCTCACCTGGGAGATTCTCAAAATTGTGGAGTGCTGTTATATCAGGATAATTGCATGACCTTGGATAGGTTGTTCTACCCTTCTGGGCTTCAGTTTCTGCTTTTTTTTTTTTTTTTTTGTATTTTTAAGTTGATGTATAGTCAGTTTACAGTGTTGTGTCAATTTCTGGTGTACAGCATCATGTTTCAGTCATACTTTTTTGTTTTTTTTTTTTAGTTTCTATGTTTAAGAATAGGGATTTGGTGCCAGTAAGAGCCCAGAGCAACAGGGTCTTTCATGCAATGCTACTGGAAATAGAAATGGTGTCCCCTTTCTAGTTGCCATCAGCATTAGAAGTTTAAAAATATGCTGCCCTTTGACCTAGCAGTTCCATTTCTGGGAATGAAATACACAGAAAATTTTGTTAGTAAGGGTGTTCATAATTCTAGTAATTTTAAAGAATTATGTCAGTAAATACCACATCATAGGAAAAAAATCATTTTTCATGCTAGTTATTATATATTTTTACATAATATATTAAGTGGACTAAAAAGTAGAGTTCAAAACAGTATGGACTCTGAACATAGTTAGGTAAAAAAATATGCAAGTGGCCAGAAAGATATTCAAAGATATCAGATATTAAATCTGGATAGTGAGAAATTGGATGATTTCTTTTTCATTTTCTGCTTTTCTCGATTTTCCAAGTATGTCAGTGAGCGTGTATAACTTTTTGTAATAAGAGGAACAGTAGGCATCACTTGTGCATATATTTAATGATCCTTTTTAACATTCTGTGATTCTTTTGGGGGGAACGCACCCTTCTTAAAGAATAACTGATAAGTGTTTGTACGGACATAGAGTCAATGTGAAGAACTAGAAATGATCTCAAGCTTTTACTTCTCAGTTCTGCCTGAATGATGCTAGGGGTAAATAGCATCCCTGTTACACTGGAAAGGGAACTAGGGGAAGCCGAATAAATGACCTCAGATCAAAAGCAAACCTCTGAAAATAAAAACGAAAATTAAAAATAATAATAATAATTAAAAAAAAAAAAAAAGCAAATCTCTGAGAGAGAGACAGGACTTGGTAGAAGCTAAATTTTCTAAATCCTAAACCAGTCTAGTTTTCTCTTGGTTTTGACTTGGTTCTTCTTTCTAACTGCAAGTCAAGTTTGTCCTTAGATGTCTTAAAATGAAAAGTCCGTAACAGTAATCTGAGGAGCAGAAGGAACTGAGAGGCCGAAACTATGTCCTCACCATCCAGTTGGGTTGCCAGAGTTAGCAAATAAAAATACAAGACACCAGTTAAATTTTAATTTCAGATAAGTAATAATATTTAGCCTAAGTATATCAAATATTTACTGTATATTCTTATATTAAACATCTTTTATTTGCCTGAAGTTCAGGTTTAACTGGGCATTTGCTTTTTTGAATCTGACAACCCTTTATGAACCAGGACTGCTCTATGCACTTGGTTGCTCCTTTTCCCTTAAATTCTCCCTGTAATGTAGTGTAATAGAGAAGAGCCATTCGAACCCCTGGTTTCAGATCTCACCTGTGATCTAACCATATGACCTTGGGCAAGTTATTCAACTTTTTTAACATTTAAATTTTTTCATAAAAACAACGCAAAAAATAGGAGACTTTGATGTGATCTTGGGATGTAGTGTACTTTGCAGGATATTTGAAAAATCGTAAGGGTGTATATGAAAACTTTTGACACCATTAAGAATTTTAATTATATCTAAAAGAACACAAACAACTAACAGAGGGCAAAGTAGGAAATATATTTGTAATGTATGACAGGAAAAGTCCCTGTCCTTATATGGAGTTTTCACTTATAAATCAAGTAGAAAAACAACATTCCCACACTTTTCAACCTTTTTTAAAAAAGCCTCAGTTTCCTAATCTATAAGATGGAAATCAATTGTCATAAATTTGTTTGAAATTAGAAATAATAAATGTAAATTGTATATTAGATATTTAATACATTTCCTAAATACAAGAGCACCAAGTAGAATAAGTGATGTCTTTTGGCTGTACTACCCTCATAATATTTGGGTATTTAATGAGGATTTTCAATAAAAACAAGCCTTCTTTTGAAGGTATGTTGCTCACTGTTTTCATTAATTATCAGAAACTGTTTAGCAGTTTTCTAAAAATATAGTCACAGAGTAATGTGACCTTTTTGTGTTCAAAATCAATTTTAACTTCTTTGGCAATCCTGTCTATTTCAATGTCTATTTGAAGTATAAATAAAACATTTTTATTTAAAACCATCACAGAATTTAGTGTCTCTCTGGGATAATAAATCACGTTCTATTAATCAGTGTAAACTTCTACTGAATCATTTTTAAAAGCATCCATATTTGGGACTATGGTCACAACATTCTTTTTAGGTCCTGCATTAATGCTTAGAAATAAGTTTTGGTTTTATAAGTTTATGTCTTTAAAATATAGTTCTGTGCTTTAATTTATTTCTTATCTGAGTTTTAGAAAATTAATTATATGTATCATTTATTATTTGAACTCTTTGCCCCACACAACAAAGTGATATTTGTTAATCTTGTAAAATCTCTCTAGATGAGTACTGGCAGAACCACCCAGAACTCCATGATATCCCAATATACTACGCATCGTCTTTGGCCAAGAAGTGCATGGCGGTGTACCAGACATACGTGAACGCCATGAATGACAAAATCCGCAAACAGATCAACATCAACAACCCCTTTGTTTTCAAACACATTAGTAACCTTAAGGTGAGTGCTCTTGGGAGACGGAAGAAGGGCAGATAAAGCACAAGTGAGTGAGCAGCAGGAGGGGACACCTGTCCTTGACCTGTGGCTGAATCCTTCCTGCTGAAGTCTTACCTTTTCTGGGGCAGGCATCACTTTTCTGAGAGAAATCAAAGGTTTAGCAACTAGCATTCTTTTTGGCTTAAACAAATTTGCCACTTGTTCTAGCTCTCCACATGTTCTCAATATGTACCATTGTGAAATAACTTGGATTTCTCTGCTATAGAAATGAAAAGCCCTGAGGAGAAAAATATCTTGTGTTACATATTTTTTCTGTTCTTACTCAAACCTAATCATCTTTTTGATTAGCACTGCAGATTCTAATATGCAAATTTTCATGTTTACTTTCCTAGAGCATTCAATAAAATCTGATTTTCTTTAATTTAAACAAATAATTTCATTTAAACTAATGCTCTAATCTTAATAAAGTAATACCCCAAAATTCAAGTTATAAGTGATCTTCTAGTTGTAAATAGGCTCTGTCAGTAAATTATTATTTTTTAAGTTAATTGGTTAGGAGTTAGAGCCGAGTTTTCCCTAGAAACAATGTTGAACTTTTTGATTAGATTTCCAGGCCAACTCAAAATGTAATGAAGTATGCAAAGTCATTGTGAGTCTTTGGGGAAATTCTTTCAGAATTCTACCTTGGGTGGATAGAAACCCATTTGAATCTTTCTTTTACTTTCTGCCTGCCTGCTAGGTACTGAAAATGGTCTTAATGACCCTTCATCCACTGTAGAAGGTTTGGAAGGTCATTGTGAACTAACTGCTTTTTTTCATTTTGTCTTCCTTTCACTCCCAGCCTAACCTGTTTAGGGACCTTGGAAATTGGACTTAAAATGTTTGCTAGTCTTGTCAAGTCCCTTCCCGTGTGTTCATCTTTTTACCTCACTTTTTGGTATTCTTTACCAATGCTTTGTCAAACCCTGGAATTTAACATGCTTTTACCATTCCATTTTTCCTCCCAGAGCATGGATCATTTTGACGACATTGGCCCCAGCGTTGTAATGGCCTCCCCAGGCATGATGCAAAGTGGCTTATCCAGGGAGCTCTTTGAAAGCTGGTGTACTGATAAGAGGAACGGCGTCATTATAGCCGGGTACTGTGTGGAAGGCACACTCGCCAAGGTCAGTCAGAGCCTTAGACCACTGTGTTATTCCTAGTCAAGACTGCAGAGGCAGCGGTAGCCTCCCTGGGTTTTCCGTGTTCTTTAAGTTTGTAGTTTTTTAAATAATACAAGTTTTGATTTTTAAAAATGAGGATGGAAATAGGCAGTTAGAGATGTTCTTAAAGCTGAGAAATTAATGCAGACACTGAGATCCCCAGCTGATTGGCAGGGATGTGAAAGTTTGAGAAGCACTCATCTGGTGGCAGTAAAGGAAAAAATGGAAGGGTATCTGTTTGAGACAGACACATGGATAACCCTCATCTGATAAAGAAGAAGTTTACTAATGCATGTTCTGAAAAGCTGCGGAATGTGTTTGGGTTGATTGCCCATCTTCCTGTTGATACAAAATGATTGACATTAACTCTGAGGGATGTAGACACGGATGTGCAAAACTTTAGAGAGAATTTCTCAACATTCATGCATCACATTCTCTTATTTCTTACCAATAACTTCAATTTTTTAAATACATTATGATTCCATGCCTTGATCACTTTTACTACTTTTATCTTATTCTGTAAGTCATTTAGACAATATTTGCTATGTATGTAAAATAGGTTTCCAGAATAGAAATACATCTGTCCTTTATACAAATCCTCCTATCTGGAAAGTGACTTTTTAGAACAGATAGTTGGAAATAAAAGTATACCTTTCCCATCATAAGAGTTATAACTTTCACTTACAGGACTCCAAATACATTGATTTTTTTGTGTTAATTGGCTTACCTTCCTGATTAAATGTTTGCTTGATCAAGAAAATAACTATTTGATATGTACTAAATCACTAGCATTAGAATGATTTTTGTGCTCAAGTTCCTAAATTAGCGTAAGAGTTAATGGCTGCATAAAAAAGTAGAAAATGTACCTTTCCTTTTCTGATTGGATAGTTTATTGGTTTTGTTTTGTTTTTAACAGCATATCATGTCTGAACCTGAAGAAATCACTACCATGTCTGGACAGAAGCTACCACTGAAAATGTCTGTTGATTACATTTCATTCTCTGCTCACACGGATTACCAGCAAACCAGTGAATTTATTCGTGCTCTGAAACCACCTCACGTGGTGAGTTTATGAATTTGCTTTTCAGCATTAAAAAAGGAGAAAAGGGTGTCTTGCAGCAGCGGGTTCTCAGGTCAGACACCGCCTTCCCTTACGGTAGCAGCAGTACCTTCACCTGCGCTTGGACCTAACCTTTATGCTCCCCTTTGAGTCAGGCAAGCTGTGCACTTGAATTTTCTCCATTTTACATGGACTCTCTTACTCAGATCTGCCAACTCCAGCCTTCTTTGCTGCCTCTTCAATAATTTAAGAGCACTGGCTTTACAATATGACTGTTTTGAATCTCAACTCCACCCCTTACTTGCTGTGTAACCCTGGGCAAGTTACTTAACCTCTCCTTACCTCATTTGTAAACAGGGATAATAATACCCATAAGGTTATTGTAAGGATCAGATGAGAGAACATGTATCTAAATGCATGTAATTCGGTGCCTGGCATGTAGAAAATGCTGCATAACGTGGAGAGAGGAGGAAGGCAAGTCACATAGTAGTGAAAGTTAAAAGTGCAAAGTTAAAAGGAGCATTACATCGCTCCTTACTGATCTGGTTTGTTTATATTTTTAAGCTTTATGTTATTATTAAGGTAAGAGTTATATTTTGGTGGGACTGGAGAGAGTTAGCTTAAAAAAATGTATCTTTAGTTAGAGGAGCACGTATGGAACATGAGTCTATAGAAAACATATGAAGTAAAGAAGTGCTCTTTCTGGATGTAGCAGTATCAGAACTTCATCCCTTTTTATGGCTGGATAATATTCCATTGTGTGTATAGACCACATTTTGTTTATTCATCTGTTGATGGACACTTGGATTGTTTCCACCTTTTGGCTATAATATATGATAATGCTGCCATGAATTTTGGCACGTAAGCATCTGTTTGAGTCCCTGTTTTCAGTTCTTGGTAAACACCTAGTAAATACCTAGGAGTGGAATTGCTGGATCATAGGCTAATTCTGTGTGTAACTAGAGGAATCACCAAATGTTTTCCATGGCATTCTCTGCCGTTTCATATTCCTACCAGCAATGCACAAGGGTTCCAGTTCTCCACATTCTTGTCAACTGGTTAGTTTCCTTTTTATCACCATGCTAATAAGGGCAACATGGGATCTCACTGTAGTTTTGATTTTCATCTCCCTGATGATCAGCGATGTTGAGCATTTTGTGTACTCTTTGGTTAGTTTTTTAGTTCTTTCTACATGGTAGTCCTCACAGGTAGTTATCATTGGCTCCTAATGAGCAGATTCCTTGGTGGAGAAAACCCCTCACCTACTTAGCTGTATAGCATGTCAGGTCTGGTCACAGTGTAGCAGTTCACGGGCGCCTTCTGGTGTGTGTGGTTTACAGATATTCTCCCAGATTTGAAAGCCGTGGAGTAAGAGCTGTATCGCTCTTTCTCTCTGGAATCAGCACCTCATCCTCAGCCCCATTTTATTGCTCTCCAGACTCTATCGCTACTGTCAGTTTAAATTCCTGGATTCAGTTTGATGCTTACCTTCCTCCAGTAACCAAGTCTTTGCCTGGTCGTGATGCTGGGCAGGCTTCTGTTAGCCCAGGCAAGAAGTCATCTACAGTGTAGGTGAAGAATGATCTATCTCTCTTGTAAAATACATGTTATGAAAGTGAATTAGAAAGACTGATATTATATATGTGTATATGTGTGTGTGTGTGTATGTGTATGTAGCTAATGCAGTAATTGTAAATACCTCTCTAAAACATAGTTTCATTTGGTTCTGAAATATTTTATCTGGTATTACTTTAAGAAACAGAAGAAGTCTTTCTTTCCCCACCAAAAGCTTATTTTGATAGTCTTATATTAAGAAATCTAAAGAAAACTCTGGGTGTTTTCTGAGGCAGTAGGAGTAGCAATAGTCTCGTATAAGAACCACATGCATTTAAAGCTACTAGAGGCTCCAGAAGTCGCCTGGTCCCGCCCTTTCCCATGTGCACATAGAAGCCTAGAAAAAGTCTGGCTTCCACAAAGTTGTGTATCTTGTTAGTGGCAAAAACTGGACTAGAAAAGAAATTTCTTTATTGTCTCTTGAAATAATTCCACTTAAGGACCTTTTAAAGCCAAACAGATTGGAAATGTCTATACAAGTTTGATTGACTCGTGGTCCTTAAAAGTAGTAAAGTTTAATAATTTCAAGTATATCTCCATTTCATATAATTAACTAATTCAGATAAGGACCATTATTAATCTGAACTAAGAATGTTTCCCTGTGCTCTTTTAAAACGTACCCTTGGCAGATTTTAGTCCATGGAGAACAGAACGAAATGGCCAGATTGAAAGCAGCCCTGATTCGAGAATATGAAGATAATGATGAAGTTCACATAGAGGTTCATAATCCTCGGAATACAGAAGCAGTGACCTTGAACTTCAGGGGAGAGAAACTAGCCAAGGTAAGAGGTTATGGTTCCTACTGCTGTCCATTCCTAGTGGTTCCTTATCTCTTCAGGGAAATGGATGCTTGCTAAGAAAACCCACCTCTTAATCAGATCAAGATCATGTGCTTACTGATGAGTTCCGTCTACTCAGTACACTACAAGCACTTCAGCCTTATGCTTTTAGGCTTCCTCTGGGTCCACTAATTTGTTTCTTCACGTGGAAAATTTTCAAATAAATTAGACCTTAATATTGAGTTTGATAGTTTTTAATCTACATTCCTACTTACTTTTCATTCCCATGTCAGAGAATAAACAAATGTCCGTTGCTGTTTTTTACTGCCCACCTCTTGGCATTCTCCCTAAGAATCTAAAGGTAGTTTCCTGTCTCTAAACATAATGTCTGTGGATATTGTGGAATTTATAAACATTTGTTTAAGAATCAATCATTTTTGATGGTGAAATATATTTTCCAAATTTAAAAAATAAATAATTAAGGGAAAAAACTGACGGGATATTAGAGGGGTGCTATAAGCAGTCTGCACTTTTACCTCCTATTAATCAAAAGTCAAAATTCTTAAGATCCCTCTAAAGGAAGCTTTTTAATTATCTATCTGAAGTTTTAAATATCAAACATGTCAATGAGCAACTTTACTGATTCTTTTAAGACATAATGAGCCAGATATGAGAAAGCTAATTGATGAATATCATTTCTTGCAGTTGAATTTGAGGAAAAAAACAAATTTGCAAAAGTTAGGATATGAGGCTTTTGTTGTCAAAGAAAAGCAAATGGTTGTATTTACTCCTGAACCTTACTGCTTGCAGAACTTTCCAGGGACCAGTTTAATAGAAGGGCTTTTATACCTGTATTAAAATACATTCAGTTAGGAATCTAGAACTGTATTTCACAAACTCCGCTGGCTGCAGTGTGGGGAGAAAAAGGAAGTTTTACAGTCACACAGTTTAGGAGAAGCTGAGCTAAACAAAATTAAGATGTTTATAGCAGGACTTTCCAGAGTTTTTATTAGGCCATTGTGCGTTATAAGTCCTCAAGAAATATTGTATGCAGCATTAAAAATAAAATGTTTTGGCTCTAGAACTGAGAACACACTTTAGGTATATGTGTCATTTTATATTTAACTTTATATTTGCATAGAGAAGCTAGTGTCAGCATCTGTTTCCCCAAATAGTTTGGCATTGGAGTGTTCTGTTATTTTAGTTACTTAGCATCATTAGCTGTAGTTGCTTTTTCCCTCAAGTGCAATAACCTTACTTTGGGAGAAGTCAGATTGATGACAGCCATCCTCCGCCATGTAAAACAGAGGCAAAGTAAAAAGGTAGGTAAAGAAAATCAGACCCCCAGAGAATTATCGAAAAACCCTGTGCACTTTACTTTCTAGAATTGTCAGACCGACCAGTTGTGTGGTAATAACTCAGCATGCTGGGAACTCGCACACACTTGAATAGAGAAAGGGAAGCTGGCAGCAGAGGGTGAAGTCAGAAGAAGCGCTCAGACAGTTCTCTAGGCAGACAAGCATACCCACCTCATCAGCTCCTGGGACATCACTGTCCTGAAATCAGCCCCCTGACAGCAAAACTCCTTTCCATTTAGTCACCAAAATGTAAGGAGAAAATAACCCAAGAAGCCATGTGAGAGCGCCGGCTCCCGTTGCAGTTCTGAGAACACGTGTTGCCACTGCCTCGCTGCCGTCTGCCCTCACCACGAGAAGTAAACAAGTGTGAAGTACAGGGTCTTTGTCCCCTTTGAGTTCATTGATTTGTAGGTGAGAAAAGTTATATTAAAGAATGCTGGATTTCACGTTTGTAAGGGTTTTTGGTGGTGGTGGTAATTTTTGTCAGTACTCTTCTCTTAAAAAATGTTCCCTCTCAGTAGGAGCTCATCCATGCCTGTCTTTGCTGAGCTTTGTATTCAGAGATGCTGCTGCCTTTAGTGTTGGGTCTGGTGTGGCCTCGCATCTTTGTATAACGGGGCTCCCTCTGTGTACGGGGTTGACAGCCAGCCTGAGGGACACGCGTGTCTGGCCCTACCCTTTTCTGTCCTTCCCACTGTGCTGTTGCTGCCGAGAGCTTTTTTAAGCCCCCAAACCCGGTAGGTTTATTTGATCGCTGAACCGTTTGGAGCTGAACTGAATCTGGCCATTCTCACCAGATCTGCCCCCGCGGCTCTTTTCTTTGGTCTCCCGATTGCCTTGTTACTGCCCTGGTCGTAGAGAGATATAACACTGTATTTTTCTTGTTTAAATTCGTGTGTTGTTTTTTCATAGTTCGCCTCTGTAGTGGTCATCATTATGATTGAGTCCCAGAATAATTGATTGCATTTTACAAGATTCTGTTCTCTCCAGATTGTTTTTTGTGTTTATTTTGTTTTGTTTTGTTTTAATAGGTCATGGGCTTTTTAGCAGACAAAAAACCAGAACAAGGCCAGCGGGTCTCAGGAATACTTGTCAAAAGAAACTTTAATTATCACATACTTTCTCCTTGTGACCTCTCTAGTAAGTATACTCTTAAATGTAAAATGTAATTTGATTTTAGCATTGAAAGAAAATCTACAAAAACTTCTACCTAGTAGCCAAATTTTAAGCAATAACCAAATAATAAAGTACAAATAGAATATGAAAACGATTATATGTTTGTTCCTATAGGACTGAAGCATTGTGCTGCACGCCAGAAATTCACACAACATTGTAAACTAACTATATACTTCAATAAAAATATATTAAAAAATAATAATAAAGTACAAATAGGTGAAACCTAATAACCTCATTAGCTTTATGGGGGGGAAAATCTTCCTTGAACTATTAAAACATTTAAATTCTTTGTGAAATAAATTTTTCTTAATTGGAAGCATAAGTTCCCCTGTAACACAGATTGACGACCTCTAACCCTTTACAGGCTTGTCTTCTGCCTTTCACAGTGGAGTCCTGGCGCTTTTATTTCCTGGGCTCGCCGCACAAGCTTTTTGATTTTTATGACCTGTAGTTTAAAGTCACTTGCTGGACCTTGTGTTTTATGCCTGTGTAAATGCTAAGCCATCATTGCTTTTGCAGTAAACATGGTATTATCTTCAGGTAGACAGCTGCACTCAATTTTATGTGTAGAGCACTAATAAGTTAAAAGTGCTTTATCAAGGAGTAAATAGCAGCAGTGTTCAGGTGTCCGTCTGTGAGACAGGCCAGCTGTCAGCTTTCAGACCGTGCAGTAGACAATAACTTGTTCCATGAACAGTCAGTGAGCTCTTGCTCAATGCCAGGCATCGTGCGAGGTGCTGGAGGATAGAGATTCATGAGAAGCACAGTCCCAGCCCTTGAAAAGCTATCTATTGAGAGAAGCCACCTTGTGTAGAGCCAATCACAGTGCAGACCCGTGACGCTCAGAAGTGCATGATACGGATGTGAGATGAGGGTGGGGCCAGCAGAGTTGGGAAAGCTTTGCTAACCAGGTAGCTCTCATGCCAAGTGGTGAAGGACTGCCAGGAGCTGCCAAGCAGAAAAGATGGCAGAGGCCAGCTCACTTCCTGACTTGGAGACGTTCGGGGACCTAACATGTTTGGAAGAATGAGAGTGCCTTCTTGTGCCTGGAGCGCAAGCTAACTGTTGGGCAGGGCCGGGGGTGAGGGGGTGTTTAGGGGTAGGAGCCAATTGAAGAGCACTGTGTTCGCTAGAAAAACACGTTCTCACTTACTCTGCTTTTACTTCTCTTTTCTTTATGTATGTGTTTGCAAATTGCATTTTGTGGGACTAGTATTGTTTCTTAAAGTATATTTATTCTAATTTCCTCTTCAGATTATACTGACTTGGCCATGAGCACTGTAAAACAGACCCAAGCCATTCCATATACGGGGCCTTTTAATTTGCTCTATTACCAGCTGCAGAAATTGACAGGTGTGTGTATTTATTAACATTCACTTCATTGTTTTTTGTTTTTGAGTAAGGTAACTGCATATCTGGGAAAGGATATTAATTGTCTCAGAATTGCACAAATTTTATTTATATTTTACTTGGTCATGTTATCATCACCTTTAGGTGAAAATTTTGAAAACATACTGATAAACATTTTTTTAATTCCATAACATGTCTTACTCTTGATCCATTTTAAAATTCTAAAAATGTCAGTAGTCTTTGCTTGTGTTTAAAGTCTACTTTAGTTTACTATAGCTAAATTATATCTTTTTCTTTTCTTTGTTCACTGAAAATAATTTTTCTGGTTCCATCTGTACTAATCTATCCAGCAGGTTTTATAAGCGTGCATGATCACTGGCCAAAGGCCAGTAAAGAATGAACATATTCTGTTTTCATATTAGACTGTTGTGAGTTAGAGAGTTTCGTGTGTTAACATCAGGATGGAGATGACTTAGTTTAAAAGTGTGAGTTCTCTCTAATAAGCAAGAACACTTCAAATCACACAATTACACTTTCTATTAATATGCTCTTTATAATTCATATAGTAAAGTACTTACATAAAAGAAACCGATAAAAATAATCTTTTTTTACCTCAGAACTTCTTGTTAGAATTATAGATCATAACATAAGAAGTTAATAAAATATGTCTGAATTAATCCTTAATTAAGAGGTTATTGGGAAGACCAGAAAGGTCTCATCTTAGAGAATTTCCCTTTCCTTCTCATCTTAGACATCTCAGGAATTTCCCTGTAGAACCGTTAAACCTGTGAAGACAGAAGGCAGAAGTGACTAGTAGGTGCTGAGGCTTGTGTTAAATTTCAGGATGCTAGTTGCTGAATCTCTTGTACAATCATAGGTGTTTGACAGTCATGAACGTTTGTAACTTTTAAAATGTTTACTGTCCAAGGTAAATCCTATCTAGTTATATGAATTTTTATAATACATGTTGAGATCTTCCATTTGCTATAAGCAATTAATATAAAACCTACTTAGCTATTTAAAAATTTGCCTATACACGAGTTACTAAATTTTTTTCAATTGTGTGTCACCTTATTTCAGCTACCTCTATAAACAAATAATTATGCTTTAGACAATTATTTTTAAATTAAAAATTTTTTCTATTTTTATACAATTTTTAAAGGTTACTTTCCATGTACAGTTGTTACAAAAAATTGGCTTTGTTCCCTGTGTCATACATACATCCTTGAGCCTGGCTTACACCCAGTAGTTTGTTTCTCTCACTCCCACACCCCTATGTTGCTCCCCCATCTCAAAAAATTATGTATGTCTTATAATTCTTTTTTTTTTTCAGGTGATGTAGAAGAATTAGAAATTCAGGAAAAACCTGCTTTGAAAGTGTTCAAAAATATTACTGTAATCCAAGAACCAGGAATGGTGGTATTAGAAGTAAGATAAGATCATTTACCTAAACAAGGAAGGGGAAAAAGTTTTGAGTTCAGATGTAATTATAGAGAAAATTGATTTCTTCCCAATCAGGAAAAAAAAAAATTGTTGGAAAACACGTGTATTTTTTTTCTTTCCAAGATCGGCTTTAAATATAACATAGCTAGGCATTTTCTAAATAGTTAAATTAGCATAGAAACTAATAATAAATTAAGGCTTAATGTTTAGTATGTGTAATAATCACAGGTCTCTCATATGAGTAAGTTTTAACTGATTTTTTAGTACCCCAGGATGTCTTGAGTTATATCAAAAGTTGTTAAAATTCTCAAGATAAAAATAAAATTCTGACACATTAAAGCAAACAAACTTGTTATGCAGCACTTCTTAAGAGAGTGAAATTCTGAAGATTCAAATAAGAAACATTAAAATGACCCAAATTCACAAAGGCTAGAAACAGAAACTTAGAAATCATTAATTTAGGTGACTGTGATTCTCACTCTTGGAATTTTAAATTCATAAGGGTAGAATTTGGAACCCAGACACCAAGTGACTTTGATGGTTGATTCTGATAGATTGGCATCTGTTAAGTTTAAAGACTGACTTTCAGGGTGAATCCTAACACTGAGTGATCCAGGGAGGTACCTTGTCTGTTTCTCTGCCTCAAGGTTGTGTGTAAATTTGCCAGCTATACGGTCAACTATTCTGTTCACACATACTGTTTTTTAAAACAAACAAAAAAAGATCTGATGGCTGTGGTCCCACTGTAATTCTCTGATTTAATTCTGAATTTGATTTATAAGGCTAAAAATAACTGAAGAAATTGTCAAAAAGAGTAGTTATCTATAACATGAAGTTACATATAATATATAAAGTATCAGAAAGGGGAAAAGTTATTAGAGACAGTAATTTAGTTCTTGCTACTAAACTTAGAGAATGTATTTTTAACTCCCTAGAATTAACATGTCAAAGAAAATCTTAGAGAAGTTTTACAGTGACTCACATCATTTGTAAAAGCACTCTTTAGAGAAATAATAAAAGGGGGGGGTCTCATTCCTGAAGTAATTCAGCTGGTCTCACCCTAACCTGGGGGACATGGAAAACTTTCTCAGAGCACTGGGCACATGAAACAGTATCAGGGATCTTAGGTTTCATGTGAGAAACAAAAGTAAATGTCTGAAAATATTACTGTCTGTGCTACTAAAATATAGTGACTAGGAATTTGATCCTAGAACCAAGAATTAATCACTGCTTATTTACTTGTGCAAGTTACTTTTGAGTCAGTTTCCTCCTTTATGATGAAGATGTTATTAGAATTAAATGAGATAATGTATATAAAACACTTAGCACAAAGGATGGGCTCAGTACATTTTACTATTGTTGATAAAAAAGAAATTAGAGAAGTTCAGCGTTGCTGGTTAATGTCAGCTGATCTCAGTGAAATGCTAGAAACATTGTCCCACATGTGCAGTCTGTGGCTGGGTGGGTGGTGGTGACTGCAGCTTTTGTGGTTGGCTGGGTTGCACCTCCCTAATTCTGCCTCTTGCTTTACAGTGGTTGGCAAACCCTTCCAATGATATGTATGCAGATACAGTAACAACCGTGATACTAGAAGTTCAGTCCAACCCGAAAATAAGGAAAGGTACAGAATTACTTCATTTTTGTCAATTCTTTCACTTCTCCCATGGTTCTATGAACTGAAAAGCAGAAAACAGGGTCTTAAAGAGCTTGAAATCTGATTTTCCCATTCCTGTAACTCTTAAGGTATGATACATGCATAGGGCATATTACTAATATTTTATTTACTTTTTGTTCTGAATCTTCATCTGTGCTATAAAAACATGGTTGCAATTAACACAAAGATGAAATCTCTTTGTTTTCTAAGCAGCAATTTTCAATCAAGGAAAACACCAGTGAAAATACTTGTGCGTGATTTCTTTACAGCTGGATTCTATTTTATACATAATTCAATAGAACACATGTTAAGATACACATTATTGGCATGTAAGGTTGTCCTTTGTGCTCCTGGGGGAAGAAACCACCCAGGAAATATTCCGAGAAGCCTCACAGGACATCAGATCTTGTTCTCTGATGGAATTTTTCTGTTTCTTAAAATTAAAAGAAAAAAGTAAGTAGTTAGTTCTTTGATTTCAGGGGAAAAATGCTTCGCCAATTACTTCGTAATCCATCTTCTCGTAATTGGTCACATCTATAAGATGAAACTATTAAACGCCTAGACAAATCTAAATTATTCATCTAAGTTACTGGTCAGTGTTTGAATGTGAGTAATAATCATGGTAGAAATTATGCTTTGGACACTATTTGATCATTTATTTTAGTTGAATTAACCCGTGGGTAATGGATCCCCCGTGTGCCTGTAACCTAGGAGATGGAGCCGCACCTTCACACAAGCCGCAGAAGAACAGCACACCTTGGATTTTCATACGATGTTCAGTATCAGTCTTTGCCCCAGGGAACAAAGATACTCATGACAGAACAGTTTTAAAGGCAGTTCTCAGCTTTCTCTATTTTACCTTTTTCTTCTCTTCGATGGTAGAATATAAAGGACAAGGTATAGAGTGGGGGGGGTGTGGGAAGGAGGACCTTTTACAAAGGTCATAACTAATTAGTGGTACAAAAGTTAGGAGCAGTGAAGTGAGGGGGACAAGGGTTAAGTGCAGAGAACAGGAGGGGAAGTTTAAGGCCGGAGTATGTGGGCTGGCACAGCTTTCCGTGAGCGCGGCTGCCTTCACTTCCTTAGTGTGTGCCTGTTCCCTTGAAATCAGACACTCCTGAGTTGAATTGTGTTTTAGCCTCCAAGGTTGCTTTTTGTTCATTAAATTCTAATAGCTCTTTTGTAAAATGAAGTCAGGTATTTGTATACTTCCCTGAAAAATGAAATTTCTATGCAAAAATGGTATTTTTCCAGGCCAATCAGGATGTTTTGTGGGCTTCAGGGACGTTGGGTGTATGAGCTCCCCTAAGCCCCTTCCATGCTGTGGGGTGGAGGAGGGGTCCCAGAGCCCGTTAGCATGAGACTGACTGTCGAATGTGTCGTCAAGATGTCGTCTGCTGCTCTGATGAAGGCTCCACCTAATGATGGAGCTGAAAAACAAAAAACAGATAATCACCAAATATTTGATGTCTTTGTGGTACAGGAGGGAACACATGAGCTGTCATAGACTGGTTTGACTTTATCTTGTGTATTTCTCTTAGTGCTCTGGTCCAAAGTGAAAATATACCTTTAGTCTGATTTATAGTAGTAGAATTAAAAATGATCATCCTATCATTAGTGATCCATCTCAAACTAATAATAATAATAATAAAAACATTTCCTCACTAGGTTAGCCTCTGGGCATTTCTGCGGAGGTTCGTTGCTGACAAGTTAGAACAGGTTTTTTCCATGAGTTAATTGCGTTAAACTAACCGGCTGCCTTATGTTCCCTAGTTCTCCCCCACTTGGTGGTGAATCAGGAGTGGGATTTTACGTTCTTCTGGGTAATGAGGTGCTTCCTTATTTTCACCTAACAGTCATTCGAGAGATATTTATTGAGCACCTGGTGTGTGGTGGGTGTTATTGCAAGTGCTTAGGGCACATCTGTGAACAAGGCACACAGATGGTTGCCCTGGAGGAGCTGATGCCACAGTGAGTGCTGGGCAGCTAGATCGGGTTTGGAGTGGGTGCAGACGTGTAGGGCCTTGTGGGCCATTTTAAGGGCTTTGGACGTGGAGTGTGAGTGAAATGGGTTACACTGTAGGGTTTTTAAGGATTACCCTGGTGCTTGTTGAAAGAAGACCGTTAGGAGGGCAAGTATGAAGGCCGAGGTTCCAGTCGGAGTTTAGTGATCAGGAAGGTGGGGGATAGAAGCTCGGGCCAGGGCGGAAGTGCCTGTGGAGGTAGCAGAAAGTGGTGGGATTCCAGAGATCAAGTGTGGCTCATCTTCCCGAACCAGATTACTTTGTTTACTGTTACTTCCAGGTTACTTTGTTTTGGGGGAAAAGCTAAGTAATCTAACTGGCGAGTGATTTTAAATATTAATTTTACTAAAACAGCTGTAAGTATATTATATGTAGCAGAATGCTAAATTTACTTACCGTTTCACATAAAACAAAAACTTCAGAGATCGCTGAGCGTGGATGTGCTCCTAGACCACCTGGAGTTATAATTTCACTCACTTCTGCTCATAAATGTAGAAAGTTGGAGAAACATTGGAATAAATAATTTTTTAAACTCCATTTTCTAGCAGGAGTTTTTTTTGGGGGTGGTTAGGTTTATTAATTTATTTCTTAAATGGAGGTACTGGGGTATTGAACCCATGACCTCCTGCATGCTAAGCATACACTCTACCACTGAGCTGTATACCCTCCCCAGAAATAAAATTTTACATGATGTCACTTGTGGTTCTTGAACAAGAACATAAAATAAAGTGATGAAATATCAGTTTGTCTCAGCGGGTAGACCCTCTGTATACATTTGTCACTTGAAGGATTCCATAGTTAACCACTTTGGTTTCTCAGCAACTATGTTCTGATTATTGATTTGGAAATTATTCTAAACTGGAATTTGGAAATTGATCCCTCTGTGGCTTTTTTTTTCCAGGTGCAGTACAGAAGGTTTCTAAAAAATTAGAAATGCACGTTTATAGCAAGAGGTTGGAGATCATGCTCCAGTAAGTGATGTGCACGTTACTGCTCACCAAAGTGGTGAAGCATATGGTGGGGAGGGTTTGATTCTGGTGCCATCGCTGCCTGCTCGTCAGGCTCAGACAAGGTCACTTAGCAGGTCACTTAGTTTGTCTAGGGGCCCGTGTTTCTGTCAGTAAAGCAGTTTGAACCGCTTCCTTCCAGCTAAACAGTGCAGCTCACTCTGAGTACATGTGACCTGCTTGGTTGGCCACTTCCCTGCGAAGTGCGTTTTGCTTAATATAGAGCCTCAAGATGCTTTTCTGTGGCTGGTGTGGCAGGATCAGAAAAGCACTAGAGTATTACCCTAGGGTTACTATGCCTTTAAGAATTACTACACATACTCACTTCTTCTTATATGTGAATTCCAGTTTTCTGGACTCCAGATGCCCCTTCCCTGAAGCCCTTCTTGGGACCTCAGAGTAAGAAGCCCTTTTGTAGAAGACAGGTGTCTGCTCTCCTGTGCCTGCCCAGGGGGCGTATCGAGAACAGTTCTGCTGTTGGGCGGCTCTGGTTTCAGAGGCTTTACAGGAACAGAAGGTCCTGTGTGGCCCTAGAGTAGCGAGGCTTTCCCAGGGGGCGCGGGTGGTGCTGGACGGAGGTGCCTGCACTTGAAGACCAGTCTCGTGCTCACTAGCCATGGGGCTTTCAGCAGATCACTTTCCTGTGTCTTCTTTTCCTCCTGTGTAAAAGGGGCTCCTTACCAAAATTATAGGTTAAGATAATGTATATAAAGTGCCTAGCACAGTGCCTGCTGAACAGTGCATTCTTAACCAATGGTAGCTGTGTATCTCACCTGCCTCATAAAATATGTGAAAGCAATTAAGAAGCACACCTCAGGAGTAGATATAAGTATTCTGCTTCAAACTAGGGCCTATCTTCAATATTATTTTTTCCCCAAATATATAAAATTGTACTTTACATATTTGTAAAGCATTTTCCACTAATATTGCATCTTTGTTTATCTTAAGGGACATATTTGGAGAAGACTGTGTTAGTGTAAAAGATGGTTCTATTCTTAGTGTCACAGTGGATGGAAAAACTGCTAATATAAACTTGGAGACTCGGGTAAGTAGCTGTTCATTCCTACATTTCAAGACATTTGGGAAATAAAGTGAAAGTAGAAGTAATCTTATTTTGCAGTTTATTTTTGCATTTTGGTATTTCCTTACAGTTTTTTCCTACATTTTTAATAGACTGCGTTTATGTTATCATATGTGAGGTTTTACATCCTTACGTTTTATTTCTCATTCGTCATAAGCACTGTTCCGTGTTGCTGCGTAGTGCACACTTCCCATGTGTTCATTACGCCCTTGTTTCCATTTTCATAATACGCCTTAATCCACCTCAGCTCTTCTCTAGTTTGGCATCCAGTTGATTCCAGATTTTTCAGAGAAGCTACTTCTCTGTTCGCACCAGCAAGATCCAAGTAGCTTTTCCAAACAATAGGATCCAAGAGTTGGGGGCCTGTTCCCACCACACACCCCGAAGATCGTTCATAACTGTTTCACAAGCATAAATGAATAAGTATGTCTTCCTTGTGGGACCGTTTTGAAGATTAGAACAGCTCTCCTAAACTGGTAACATGTTTGGTATTTCCTTTGTATATCCTTTGACTATATAGATGTTTTGAGAAAACATTAGATTTTACCTCAATAGAAAAATAAGCTAAGAACTTACACAAGTAATTCACTAGAGAAGAAATATAGCCAGTAGACATATGGAACAAATGTTCAGAGCAGATCCTCTAATAATTAAAGGAAATACAAATTTAAAGTATGAAATATCACTATTTGCTTATATTGGCACAGATTAAAGAGTGATATGACCCAGTGATGGTGAAAGAAAGTCGTTCTCAAGTGCTATTTGGGGCAGGGAGGAGGTTGTAAATTAGGTGGTGCATTCTTTCTGCAGGGCAGTTTGGTGATCTGCATCAAAAGCCTTAAAAAAGTAAGGCTTTATCCACAATTCCACTTACTGGATTTCACCAAAGAAAATCAATTAGGCAAGTGAGTAAAGATATATATATACAAAGATGTCTATTTTAGCGTTGATTATAACAAACAAAATGGCAAGAGACCTAAATATCCAAGAGTAGGAGATAATAAATAAAAACAGTAAGTGAATTATGTGTATGGTGCACCCTTACACTCGGAACACTGTGTATGCAGCCACGAAGAACGATGGTGTAGATTTAGTCGTGTGCAAACTTGTCCACCTACATTATTAAGGGGGGGGAGGTTTACAAGAAAGCAAATATGATAATTTATCCCATTTTTGTTTTAAAGAAAATAGATATGTGTAAACAAAAGTCTGAAGGTTATGCACTGAAGTGTTAATAGTAGTTATCACTAGGTCATAGAATTTAAGGGTGTTTTTCTTTTCCTTCCTAAATTTTTATATGAGGAATATTTATGGTGTGACTAAAAAAATGTTTAAATAGCATAGTGTTTTGTAGTTAAGAAGTAACTGGAAGATTATCAGTGAGTCCAAATCAGATTTAATACTAAATGTTGACTAGATGACCACATCCGTCGCTTGCTGAGTAATTTGTGTTACACAGACTACGTTCCTTGGAATGTCATTTACTGGATCATAACATGGGCTTTGAGGTAAACATAGTTCACTCGACTTTCCCTTTATTCTTTTTCTCCCCCGAAGGTGATGTCTAGCTAGGCCCAGTCATCGTGCGGTCGGGCATTTCCGCATCCAGGTGCGAGCCCACAGGCGTGCAGTGCGGCGACCCCCGACCCCTACAGGAAACGAGTGTTCTTAAAGGGCATCCGTTTTTCTCCCACATAAAGTTGTAGACACTTGAGGTGAAAGGCATGTCTGTGCTCTCACTTTCAGACTGTCGAGTGTGAAGAAGGAAGTGAAGACGACGAGTCCCTGCGAGAAATGGTGGAGCTGGCTGCGCAGAGACTGTATGAGGCCTTGACGCCAGTTCACTGATAACCTCGTGTCTCTGTAGATGGAGAGAACTGCTTTGTAATGCTTGACTGCTTCTGTTACTTAAAATGAAATACATTAATTTCTCTCGTGTAGCCGATTTACTTTTGACAGCAAATGGCCTTTATTCCAGCACCTTGAATTATCAAGTAATTTGTCCACTTATTCTAGAACTGCTGAATAAACTGCCCGTTACTGACTCTGCTTCTAGGCAAGTATGCAGTTAAGATCTGCTCCTAGCAGCTGAATCAGAATGTCTGATTGTCCTTTTTAAGGAAAGGAAGTGCATGATGGTTTGAATTTTCATATCCATATTCTGAATTTGCATTAATAATAGAAATTAGCATTTAAAATTTTAAGCCCCTTTTCTAGTTCCTCCCTCCCAATTTCTTACCAAATTCCGTAATTCATCTTTGTGAAATTAGGCCTTTTGAGATTCAAGAACATTTCTTTGCATAATAATCTATATTCAATTCAGAGATATTCAAAATATAATTTTTATGACTCAAGTTCAGGAGTATTCAGGTGTTAGTTATTGAATTGTTTTATGTGTAAGTTAATCATTAGTTCAGTTTCCTCAAGTACAAGTAATTCAGACTTGCAAGTAACTGCACACTTGAGTGCTGTGTGCTGAGGGAGGGGTCGACTGCCCCACGGCTCCTTTGGCCGCTACTTCAAGAAAGGGTCTGATTGCTCCCTTGGCAGCAGAAACAGGGACGAGCTCGCACAGAAGCCAGCTCCCCACTCCCCCCACCCCCTGCCTTCATGGCCCAGCTGAAGACTTGTTACAAGCATGGTCAGGCTAAAGCCATCAGTCGTCCACAGTCACTAATGTCCACCGACACTATTAGTCGTTCCCTGTGCTTTTGTGACAAACTTCAGTGCCTGAATCTGAGTTTCTACTTGAAACTAAATACATTTATTTCTATAAGGTACCCTACTTTGTCTTTGGCCCAAACCACAGGTCTGAGGTTCACCTTTTATGTGTCATATAAGACTTTGTTATGAGAAATTTTAAAACATTAAGTTACAAAAAATACACACTTGTAATATCTTTACAGTGCAGGTTATATACAGCAAAAGGGAAGTCCTTCCTCTTAGTCCCTCTCCCTGAGGTAACTGACTTAAGGATTCTAAATTGCTCTTGAATCTGCTGCTGTCTTATCTCTACATGGCTCTGAGTCCAAGTCATCTCTTCCCCTCTGGTTCCTCCTGCCACAGCCTCCTTTCTCCCTATAGTTAATTCCTAAAATAACATCTGCCTTCAAGCCTCCCCTGCTGGAAATCCTTTAAGGCTTCTTCACTGTAATTAGGATGAAGTCCAAACACCTTAACTTGGCCTAACAATGGTTCTCAACCTTGGCTGCAAATCGGAATCACCTGGGGAGCATTAAAAATGAAGCGATGGTCCTTTATCAGCACATTCTTAAAGCCCCCAGGTTATTCTAGTTGAAGCCAGGGACCTCCCAGCTTCAAGACGGGGTCACGCTCTGCATCACCCCATCTGCCTCTCCAGCTCCGGCCATTCTCCCGCCAACACTGCACATCCAAGCCACAAAAAGGCATGTCAGCTTTTCTAATACGCACTGCTCCCCTTGCTCTGGTTTTCACCTTAAGCTTAGTAGTTTCAAGATATCCTTCTGACTCTTTTTCCCACACTCTTGATCTGATCACCCTGGTATCACCCTGGCCTGCCTTCAGCAAGAATCCTGTTAGGTCAGTTTAGCAAAGATTTATCCTACCTCTTGGCAGCTTTACATTCACCTGACTGACTCCTCACCCTACTCCTTGGCTATAAACCCCCACTATTCTTTCTTGTTTTCAGAGTTCAGCCTGATTCTCCCCTACTACAAAACCCCATGTAGACGCCCTCCCTGATTAGTCAGCCTGCCCTATCACTGTCTTTAGTAAATGTCATAAGCTTTCTTTAAGTGAGGTCAAAATGTTGGCTAAATGGTTGAATAATTATGTTTAACAAGGGTTGGTTTTGTGATGAATGAATCCCTTGGAAGTACTTCCTACCGTTCGTTATTTACACTATTGCCATTTGCTTAAACATCTTCGAGCGGTGGATGTTGTTGGATCTGATGGCGGCGCCAGGTCGCTCTGCTTTCGGGGTTGGTTTCCACCGGGGGAACTGACGGACGACACTGGCCAGACGGCGGGTAGGTGCCGGCTCGCCCGCGTCTCCGACGGGTCGGTGAGCAACCCGAGGGCAGGGTCGCCACGCACACCCAGCACCTGAAGACTCAGATAAGAGAACCAACAAAAAGTGAATGAATGTCGGAGGCCGAGCTTTTGTAAACGGACAAAAATGAGCTTTACAAGAAGTAACAGCTATCGCATGTCTTAAAAATGACCAGTTGGTCGCCTAAGGACCCTTGATCATGGAGCTCCCGAGGGGAAACAGGAAGAATGGTCACCGGGCGAAGACATACACGAAGGTGTTGGACTGCGCAGGCGCCTCCCGTCTCTCCTGCCCCGGGGAGCCCCGCCTCCCGGCCGCTCGCCCCCTCCAGGATATCCGGCCTGGCCCCGCCTCTCGGCCGCCGGTACAATGGCGCTGTGTGAGGCGGTGTCTTGCGGGAGCTCGCTGCTCTGGCCTCGGGTGTTGCTCTTCGGAGACTCCATCACCCAGGTACCGCGGACCCCGGCTCGGCCCCAGTGTGGCCGGGTCTCTTGGGCGTCTTCGCCGCGCCCTCTAGGCCTGGGGCCCCAACGGAAAGCCACGGGCCTGGCTCCAGTGACTGCCGGCGCCTCTCCGCTCCGGGCCGCCTCTCCCCTGACTGTCACGAGGTTGTCGGGGCCTCTTCCCCGCGCCCCGCTTCCCCCAGCCGATGCTGCTCAAGGCTGAGCGCGCCGGAGGCCTGCAGCGACCTCACATGGGCGTCGCGTCCCGGCCGCCCTCGGCCCCCCTTCCTGGCAGTGGTTCATCTCTCGTTGTTGGTAGCTTCAGGGATAGGGACGTCCTGAGGAGGGCGCGCCGCCTCGCAGTACTGGGACACATGTTTCATTTGGAATTAGGGAGTACTGTCTTACACATGAAGTGCGGGGAGGTTACGTGACGAATCCAGGTCAGCCCTGGGAGTGACAAGGCCTGAGTTGGCTGCTCTTTCCTTTCTGTGTCGTTTTTCATAGAGATTTTAGGAAGAGCTGGTACAAGCTGAGGCGCGTTGTTTTCATCTTAATGTCTTCTGGTCAGTGGCAGTTGTCCTTCCCCCAAACATGCTTTAGTCACTTACAGCACGAGCAGTGCTTCGTATCCCACGCCGAGCTTCCCGAGAGGGTCACATGCACAGACCACGGTGGCGACTCAGTCCCTTCCTGCAGTTTAGTACCTCCCTTTCCAGGCAGAAAACATTTGGAAACAGTTCACCTCTGTGCTTCCCTCTGGTGGAACAGGTTGATCTTAAAATGCCTCCAAGAATATAAAGTGGAAAATTATCTTTTCACCCAAGATTATTTCAACTCATATTAAAGAAAAATAGATGTTCTTACTTCAGAAAGGGAGTTCAGTTTTAAATTACCCTCCCATGGTGTTTTTTGTTTTGTTTTTTTATTTTTCTTACATCCAGACATGACTTCCTAAACCAGTTTTCTGTGTATATGCCAGTAAGTGGTAACATTATTTTTAGGTATGCAGGGCAGTAAGGACTTTCCAAATTCATGGGAATGCATCTGAAAAAAAGTTCACCCTGAGTTCTGTAAAATTAATTACGTATTAATTTTTTCAACTATGAAAAGGCAGTACAGTATGGATTTCATTTCCTAACTGAGCGTACAGGTGATTGTCTCCTGTACCTAGGTTTAAGTAGCTTTTTTAGGTAACAGTGACTGTAATATAGGTCTCAATAAGATGCAGATGACTGACTCAAATCCAGTTGACAGGGAAGAAAACCCCTTTACGTCCACAGTGCTGCTGAGGGGTAGCTGTAGTAATCCCTAGAGTGAGCTTGGAGCAGAACAAGTGGGGATGCCAAGAAGTCAGGGAGTGCAAAGAGAAAACGAGGGGAGAGTTTGCTGACCAAAATGTCCTAATTACACTACTACGTAGTAATGGGCTTTTCTTTCTTCAGTTTTCTTTCCAGCAGGGTGGATGGGGAGCATCACTGGCTGACAAGCTGGTCAGGTGAGGATAGTTTCTATACTGATACTTGAGTGTTTATCGATGGAGAAGAGAGAGTGAATGATACAGTTTCAAACAGTAAGTTCCTCCCTTGTTCATCCTTGCCGGCCTTTCCCAGTTAGGGTGTATATGGGATTGGGGAAGAGAAGGCATGCTCTCAGGTTCAGTTAAAACTTTGCCACTGCATGAAACTAAGCCCTAATAAGGGGCTTGGATCCAAAAAATAATGGCTATTCACTAGCTAAACAAGGTGCATTCTTTTTCAGTTATGATACACATGATTTCAATAATTAGTAGGAGTTCAATTGAAAGAACAAAATATATTCTAAAGCCAAAGTTGGATTCATTTTTGGATAGAGATTTTTTTTTCTCAAAAAATTTTCTTTATAAAATATATCAGAAATAGTGATGATACTGATATTTCATTTGCCAAAATTAATTTAAGTTCAAGAGCTTAAAAAATAAAGATTTAGAAATCTTTTCCATATTAAAAACAGTAGACACAAGTATTTGTGTTTGGGGTGTCAGTAAATTGATCAGGAGGAGTTTTGTCTTCGTCCTTTGGAAGAAATAATAAGGTAGTAGCGATAATTTTCTTCAGTATAATTAACATGCCAAGAAAATACATTTTGTTATTTCTAAATGTGAAATGTGTTTTAAAATGTCTTCACTTTCTCCTTCATTTTTATCCCCTAAGCTAGAGATGAAAAAAAATGACCTTCCAGCTTTTTCTGTTCCTAAATGCTTTATTTAAGTTGACTTGATCTAAAACATGGAAGTATCATTTCATCCCTCAGTTTTCTCTTCTGTAAAATGGGGGGATTATAATAGCTAACTTTCATTGAATACTTACCAGGTGCCAGAGCCTATTTAACATATTTTGTGTTTATCTCATTTAACAACTACCCTGTAATATAGTGTTTTATCATTCTCCTATCCATTTTATAGCTGAGGAAAATAAGGTGGAGAGAGGTAAATAACAAGGTCACACAGGGCAGGGAAGGTATAGCTCAAGTGGTAAAGCACATGCTTAGCGTGCATGAGGTCCTGGGTTCAATCCCCAGTGCCTCCTCTAAAAATAAATAATAGACCTAATCACCTCCCCCCACAAAAAAAAAAACAAGGTCACACAACTCGCAAGTGTCAGGTGGCCTGGCCCCAGAGCCCACACTCCTTTGCATCTGGGGATGACAAGGGCCCCTGCTCTGGTGATTGGAGGTGAATAAGCTAATGTGTGCTGACTAGTCAGGTGCCTGGCACGTACGAAGTGCTCAGCAAATACTAACTAGCTTTTGTTGTTAGTGATTCAGTAACCTTCATTAGTCCATTAACCTTTTCTGATCAAATAGAAAATACTGAAAAGCTAAATAATTACTCAAGTGGCCTGAAAAACTCCAGGCATTTCAAATGTTTCACCAATACATAAATAGTTAATAATTCCAGTACTAAAGTTTTGTCAGGTACAGGTGTGATTGCTAGAAGGCCATTTAATTAGAAACTAGTTATTTTTCAGAATTGAGAGTAATTATAAGAAAAGATGAAGTTATAGACAGTGTATGGTCTGGTATGCTTTATTTCTGTCACTGTTTAAAAGCATCTTGTGACAGAGTGATGCACGAGACCAAGTGGCTGCTGGCTGACCCACCAGGAGGCCTCCCCCAGGTGAATTCTCCCCGCCTGGGCTCCACCCGCAAAGAACACCTCCCGTACCTGGGCACACTCACCTCACCCCTATTAGGAACCAAAAGTGCCACAGGCTTGAACCCAGGCAGAGCGGATGACTCACGTGGGCCCGCTGAGCCCACCTTCTTCCAACAGACAGACCCACGTGGGAAGTTAGGCTGCATGGGGAGCACAGGGTTGTGTGTAGAGGTCTTGGCATCAGAGGCACCATCCGCTTCACTGCCCTCCTATTTTGGTGCCAGCACTGACGCTCCCTTCTGTCCCACACCAAACAACTGCCCCTTTGATGGACACAGTCAGTCTTTAGCCATGTTAATACTTGAGGTGAGTTTTTTGCGGGCTGAGGCCCTGAATGTCTGCTTCAGCCACGTGCACAGCCCAGAACTGATTTGATTCAGTGTTTTAATTTAACCTGATTTCCGAGTTTGAAAGTTATGGAGCCACCTTACTGTAACAGCCCTTCTGCACTGCCTACGTGGATAGTCATAAATTTAAAATATGTAATTCTGTCCCAGAGTGACAACTTTAAGTTTTAGCTATTTTAAATAAGATGTTTGTATACTCATTATAAAAGCATTTTAACCATTCTGAAATCCACTTAAATGCTTTTAAAGTTTATTGATACTTTCATCGGGTTTTTTTAGCCTTATCCAAATATTTTTTTAACTAAAAATACTTGGTTCGAAGGAGTTAGAATAAACTCACCTTTTTTCAGTTTTTAAGAGCTTCTGCTGTTTGCTTTTAAAGATATGCCCTTGCCCACTGTCATTTATAAAAACCTAATTTACATTTTTTCTGGAGGGCAATTTTACTGAGCCTGGATGTTAAGGAAGGAATCTTTTAATTTCTATCCTTTTCCCATCTTCATCTGAACTTAAATACCTGTTGTTAGCCAAGAATTCATGTAAAGTCCTTTCTTAATTTTCCAGTTTCTTTAGCCTTTTGAGTAACTTGGGTTAATTGATTATGTGTTATTCAATCCAGAGAAATTCAGATACTCTTCCCCTTTCAGAAGGAAACTATAACAGTTCCAACCCTGGGCCTCACTAGCAGCTTTTTCCTGGTTCAGGGCCTTATAATAATGATATTTAAAAAACAAAACAAAACTGTGATGGCTGCCGTTATCGAGCTCATTGTATGTGCCTGACCACCACACGACTTTTCATCTTCACATAACCGAGCAGGTTAGGTATTAGCGTTCACCTCTTACCGCTGGGGAGACTGAGGCTCAGAGAAACTGAGTAAATGGCCAAGGCCTCCCTGCCAGTCTAGGCGGGGGGATCCAGGCAGTGCTGCTCTAACTGTAGGTGCTGCCCTGTCACGTTGCCCTGTCCCGGCCACACCGGGGCCTCAGCGAGGGGGCTGTTCTGCCTCTTGTTTTTTAAGTAAGTGCTGCAGTCACTTAGCCACTGGGTGGATGTACGGCAGACTTGTCAAAATTCTAGAGTCTTCCACTGTGAAGTATTGTAAGTGGCGTCTTTAAAATGGCCAGTCAGCTTTTTGTAATCATTACACATTAAAAACACAAGAATCACACTTAGAAACGTGTGGCTGAATTTGTTTTGTTCCGAAGATGCTGAGAACTTTCCGAGTGGCGTCAAAACAGCCTCCTGCCGCTGCCCTCCGGCATCCGGTGCTTGGCCTCAGGCCTGCAGTTACTCATTGGTGGCCTGGCCTCTCTGCTTAGTTGTTTACATGTAGGAATTTGAACCATACACCAAAGTAAACCACATCAATTTGTTAACCATAAATTGAACTCTGAGATTCATTATTTTTTTTTAATGGAGGTGCTGGGGATTGAACCCGGAACCTCGTGCATGCTAAGCATGCGCTCTACCACTGAGCTATTCTCACCCCCTACCCCGGAAAAAAATTTTTTAATGGGCAACTTGAAACGTCTACAAAATACACAAGGTCACAGCTGCTGAATGTTGGAGCTGGGATACTAACCCAGGCAACCAGCTCACTTTCCATCTTTGTTTTTTCGGTTTACCATATAGTACTGTGAATCATACCTTTTTAAGAAGGAATAAAATGCCTGTTAACTGGCTTAAACTAAAACAAAATTAACGTATATTTCTAAAACTACTGGATCAAAACCACTGGGTGATAATGATAATGATAATGATGTGTTAATGGAGTTTATCACCTGTAACAGATATACCCACTGGTGGGCAGGGTGGTTAGTAGGGGGTTGCGGACAGGGAGTATGTGGGAAATCTGTACCTTCCGCTCAACTTTGCTGTAAACCTAAAACTCCTCTTAAAAATAGTCTATAAAAAAGTCTCAGAAATATTGTATACACTTACCCCATTAGAGTTCCAGCCAAGTGACTTCCTAAGATGCTTGGCTCAGACTAATACCTGTCTGCTGTGAACTCCATCTGCAGGACCCGCTGCATGAAATGAAGTGCTTGAGCTCAGCAGTCTGCAGATGCAGTCCTAGCCTCTTTGTTCATCTTTATTTATGACCTCTCTCATCTAGGAATGGGGTGGATTCACCTATATCCTGGAACAAGGAAGGAAGACTGACGTGCTTCAACTGTGTTACTGCTCCAGTCTCATCAGAACGGAGCCTGGGCAGCATCCGTGCCCTGTCAGAGCCCGGGGCACACACTGCGCGTGGGCTATGGGGGACAAGAACAGTTCTTTGCCCACAATTCAGCTTTAAAATTTTTTCATTTCAGAAAGTGCGATGTTCTGAATCGTGGATTTTCAGGTTATAACACCAGATGGGCCAAAATTATCCTCCCAAGACTAATCAGGAAAGGGACCAGTTTGGACACCCCAGTAGCAGTTACAATCTTCTTTGGTGCCAATGACAGTGCACTAAAAGGTAAAGGCATTTTTGTTTTCTTAGTTCATTTTAAATTTTTTTATGTTACAGCAAACTTAAATTTATATGCTTTTTCCAACTGTTTACTTATCTCCCAGTAGGTAAAGTTTTGCCAAGTTTATAATGAGTTCCCTAGTTTACTTACATGTATTTCTTCTGGCTTTAATGTCAGGGAATTTTATTCCCAGCTTATGTTCTACCTGCCTGGGTTGTTGATAGACCTGAAATTTGAAACACTTTAATGTGTTTTAGAATCCATTAGCGCCAAGCTAAATTTCTAATGTTTCTTTCTCTTTAGTTGATGTAGTTGGTAGCAGAGGGCTTAAATGTACAACTTACAGTGTGACTCACACTAATGGAAAAAGAGTAGCTCTGGGCAGCAGCACCGTGACCCGGCGCAGGCTTGACTCCTGGGCAACGGGAAACAGGTGTTTTCGGGAAGAACTGCTGCCGAGGCTGGAGGCCAGGCTGGCCGAGCACAGGCCTCTCTTCCTTTCCTAGTCGTGGAAGGAGAGCCCTCTGCTCGGCATGAGGGAGGAGAGCAGTCAGCTTCCAGAGGTTTCTCCCGCCCCCCCCCCCATCTCCGCAGCGCAGGCACACATGGGGCCTCTCGGGTGAGGCTGGAGAGGAAGGGACAGCTGCCAACTGTGACGCAGGGAGCTCTCGCCGCCTGTGAGAGATGATACATCACTGGTGTTGGTTGAGTCTGTAAGGTATTTGGAGAAGTCAGATCTTCACCTAACATCTTACACCAAAAAAACTAAGAAAACTGCAAAAATTAGAAGTTTTTTAAAAGGTAAATTTTATCAAATTTAGGACAAGGAGAAACACTTTCTAAGTACAAAAAAAAATGGAGGAAGTTGCAAAGGAAAAAACAGATTTATGAAATAAAATAGCTTATTTTTTAATGTAGAAATCAGTAAGAAAAATATCCCAATAAAAAAACAGGCAAATGCAGGAACAGATCATTCACAACAGAAATTTAATAACCAATATATGTTTGAAAATGTGTAAAAACTTCCATCATCCACAAAATGAAAATTAAAACAAGGAATTTGGGCTTTTTGATTCTCAAATCAGTAGTTTTAAGCAATAATACTTAACAGCTGACAAGTGTGGAGCAGGCCCCCTTACATTACTGGTGGGGAGACTTGTAATCCTTCTGGAAAGCTGTTTGACCACATGTATCAAGAGACTTCCACCTAAGGAGACACTCAGCAGTGCACCAGGTGCCTGTGCAAAGGTTTCTATGAGCTATTATTTCTAGTAGCAAAAGACCAGAATGCTGCACAGCAGGGAAATGCACTGGTGGTGCTTGCCCTGCACCAAACACCACGTTTCTGAGGACTGTTTGCGGACAAAGAAATGCTTGTAATGTTATGTGGAAAGCAGCACAATATGGCCGTTTATCTTCAGTGTGACCCCCCCTTTTTTTTTATTTGTTCATATTTACATGGAAAAGACTGGAAAGAAGTAGGTTTTTTCTGGATGGTAGGATCACGAGGGCGTTTATTCCTTTCCTAAATTATACTGATGTGTAGTTTGCAAATGGCCTGCAGTCAGCCTTAGAATCCTTGAGTGCGAGCCCGTCTAGAAATAATCCTTTGCAGCTGAAGAGCTGCTGCCTAGTTTACGTGTTGAGAGCGTCCCCTGTGGCGGGCCCGATGCTCTAAGTGCCTCGCACACTTTGCTGGTATAACTCACAGCAACCCTCCAAGGTGGACCCTGTCATCGTCCTCAATTCACCAGCAAGGAAAAGGTTGATCAGAAAGGTTGGTCATTTGTCCAGGGGCACGAGGCTGGTCGGTGACAAAGCCAGGCCGGTGGTAGCTGGGCCATCTCACTGTGCAGCTCAGGCTCTTTCCTTACAAGTGCAGGCTGGTCGATTAACAACCATAGGACCACTAGAGGAGAAAGAAGAGAGCGCTTGCAAGGCCCCGAGCCAGGGCCTCTGAATCCCGTTTTATGAAGCACCATGTACTTGAACTCTTCTGTCCTTGGTGCTGTACAGCCCCGGCCCCATCATGAGTTCTGCACACCTGCGTGTGCATTTATCTCCCTGTCATCCACATAACAATCCTGCCCTTGGGCTGAAGCATCCACATTCCTCCCAAACAGACGAGAACCCCAAGCAGCACGTCCCCCTGGAGGAGTACGTTGCGAACTTGAAGAGCATGGTGCAGTACCTGAAGTCCGTGGACGTGCCCGAGAGCAGGCTCGTCCTCATCACGCCGTCCCCGCTCTGCGAGGCCGCGTGGGAACAGGAGTGCCTCCAGCAAGGTGAGCGGGGCTCCCGGACGTGGGCCCCTGGGGTGGGCCCCTGGACACTGGCCTCCAGCCTGTGCACCTCCAGTTCTCAAGGGTGGGTGAATCCACATTTGTCAGCTTTCAGTTAACACAGGTAGAGGAGCGTTCCCCTCATGTCCCACCCGAGAACTTTTGACAAAGAAAGGGGATTCTTGCGTGGGATGAGTCGGCCCCCTGGCCTGGGATCGGCTGCTTTGTATTTGCCTGACTCCAAGGTGCACACGAAGCCACTGAGAATCAGGCCGAGCAGCCCAATGAACTGCAGCCCGCCCGGTGCTGAGGCTCGGGGTGCGTGCACCTGTACACGGACGTCCGCACCAGGGCATCTGCCTGACTTCCCAGCAGTGGGAGGTGCCCGCCGCTGGTCACTTTGCTCATTCCATCTGGTTGTGGCCCTTTCTCCACTGCCTTGCCTCACCTGTGATCCTCCCTCCACAGTGGGGCCTCTCACCCCAGAGCAAAGGCTCCTCTGTAGGTCCCTGGCCCAGAGGCGCCCCAGTGCGAGGCTGCCACCATGTCTCTGTGGTTGAGCGACTGGAGGCAGCGCCTAGGCTCACCCGCGCCAGGCTTCTGCCTCGCTACCGTCGGCGTCAGTTTTATCCCCACAAGCTGTTCATCTTTGCACCTGTACGTGCTTCACCAGGACCTGGCCGGGTGCTCAGGATGCAGAAGTGACTAGAACCCAGCTTATTGGGCTAGTGAGGGAGCAGGGCCAGCTGTCAGCAGATGTTTGAAGGATGCTGGCACAGAAAGAGGACGAAATGCCCTGCTGTTAGCTCCAGAGGGCAGATAGAGGACCCCTCCCCAAGGGCGTCATCTGAGGTGACTTTAGGTCACAAGAGGGTTCCTCCCTGCATCAGGGGTCGCTGGTGAGGTAGTGTCATCGCAGGGACATTCATGTGAAGCCTGGACGAGCAGAGGTGTGCCGGCCAGAACTCAGCACTTCTCACGTGGCAGGTCACAGCCCACTTGTGGAGCATGAAGCCAAGTGAGTTATGTAACATTTTTTAAATGAACTGTAATAGACTAGAAAAATCCGTATCTAGCATGCAGTGGACATGTCTTGGGAGACTGTCACTCATGTAGATGTGTGTGTGATGAGTCCTGGTGAGAGACGTTTTTTACTCTAGTTTCAGCCGGGTTTACAAGCCATCAGAGCACATATGTTCTCCTGGGGTCCACGGTTAGCAGGTAGCATCACCTGGGGCCTTGGTAGAAATGCAGATTCTTGGATTCTTCCCAGACCTGCTGAAGCAGAGCCCCAGGGCGGATCCCTGTGCGTCCCCCAGGTCACCCTGCTGTACCTAAGGTTGAGAACCCTGCACTGCACTGGAGGTGGGTAAACTGTGCCCCACTGGCTACAGCAAATAGTTTTATTGGACGACAGCCAGGCATGTGGTCTGTGGCCACTTTTGAGCCTTGACAGCAGATTGACTAGTTACCTGCAAAGCCTGAAGTGTCTTGTCCAGCCCTATGCAGAAAAGGGTTGATGACCCCCAGGCTGGCCTGAGTGACCTCTGTGGTCCCTTCGGGCTCAACCCTTCCCTGGTTCAAAGTCTACAAGTGAATTTTCCACTCTGTGGCGGTGGCTCCTCATTACATATAAAAATTCAGGGGTCTCGGCCCAGCATCCCTCTCCAGAGAACCCCTCACAGCCACCAGCCCAACTCTGTTCGCCTCTGGCCTGCATTCTCGCCGAGCACATCAGCTCCCCCCGTGCTTCCTGTCTCTGCGTCCATTTGGTGTCCTCTAAATGCCCTCCGTGTTTCCCTCGTCCCATGGCCCCCGGATCTGTGCTGGTTGGTAGAGCAGCACACTGGTGCCCTGTGAGGCCCGTCCTTGGGTCCCCAGCCCCGAGGTTGGCCCGCTTTGGTCCGTAAGCACACGCCTGATTCCTCAAACTGAGAAACCCTCCAGGTAGTTGAACTCGCACAAAGCCCAGTACTTGGGTTTATCAGTTTTCACCTGCATTCTCTCTCCTCTCAATAGGTTGCAAATTAAATCGCCTGAACGTGGTTGTTGGTGAATATGCCAGGGCCTGTTTACAAGTAGCCCAAGACTGTGGGATTGATGCACTTGACCTGTGGACCCTGATGCAGAAGGACGGTCAGGTACAGTGGCTGGCTCGGTCCTGTCGGGGTGAGTAGGAGCCCACAGAAGTGGCCCAGCTGTGTGCTGTCTGCCTGGAACGCTCTGAGTAGATGAGATAGTTGCTCCTTTCACCAAATAGAACAGAAAAGTTGGGATGGAGTGGATGGAGGGGAGGAACTGGAGAGGCTCCAGGACGGCCTGCAGACCTGGCACCTTGCTTGGCCTGGCTCCTCACCCGCACTCAGCGGTTGGCATCATATTCTAGGGGCCCCATAACAGGAACTGGCATGTTGTGAAATAAATAAGCAAGAAATGGTTCATATTTAAGAACATCTAGGCTAAGTTTCATATTATGGAGCCAAAGGAAAGTTAAAATTTGTTAACAGGCAAAGCAGTGAATTTAAGTATGGTTTAGAAAAGTTATGCTGTTGAGGAAAGGAAATTGCAGAGAACTGGGCTAGTGACTCTCAGAAAGTCGTTTTAGCCTTAACATATCAAGGGTCTAGAACTGGGAAGGTCTCCCTTAATGATCATCTGATCTAAAACAGCAGAGATGAGAAAACTAAGGCCCGAGAGAAGACTGGTCTGTAGTCATGAGCTAGCTGGCGCCCAGGTTCCAACAGGGATGGGCGCGCGCTAGTGGACAGAAAAGGTTCTTCCCCAAAGGAGGCAGGGCTCTAACGGCAGGTGCTCCTGGCCTCAGGGCATGGGAGGGACTGGACTCTTGGCTGGATGGTACAAAATCTCTGCACCTGATAACGTGCCTGCTAACTTAATACCTAGACTAAGAGTCAAAAACAGTCTGACACACTGGGCCCTGAGCTCTTTGGACAATTTTTTTATGTTGATTAATGTACCGTATTCACTTGGTAAGCCTCTCCTTCCGATGACCTGGAAGGACATTTCCGCTCAGGTACTTATTAATGGTGTGAGGTTTTACGAAGCCTCCACAAAGGGTGTGTGAACGTTTACCCAGGTAGCGCAGCCCCAGGAGACTGCTGGCCTGGGGCTGGTGACCTGCCGGCTGCGGCCACAGCTGGGAGCCCCGTGCACACCTTGACTGAGTTTTCTTCCCTTACAGGACTTTTCTTCCTATCTGTCAGATGGACTACATTTATCACCAAAAGGAAATGAGTTTTTGTTCACCCATCTTTGGCCACTGATAGAGAAGAGAGTCTCTTCCCTGCCTCTGCTGCTCCCTTACTGGCGAGACGTGGCAGAAGCCAAACCGGAACTAAGCCTTCTGGGGGACGGAGACCATTAGTCCCCGGAAACCAAGCCCGGCTGTTAACCTGCAGAACAGGACGTCGCCAGCGCACAGAGGTCCCAAGAGAAGCGGTCAAAGTATTTTTTTCTCATGTTTAAACCTTTGCTCATGACCCTGGAACACAAACCACTAACATCTGCCACCAAGATTAATAAAAGCATTAGAAGTTTCAGGAAGGCTCTGTACCTAGGTGCGCTGTGTTTTGATAATATTTATTGATCGATGCAGGTGTTACCAGTGCCCCAGCAACACAATATACCCTGAGCAGCTTGTTAAGTCTATAAATGGAAAAAAGGTAGACAGTTTTGTTTTCTTAAAAAGTCACAATTTTATAAAAAATGGTTTTCTTACATCCATCTGGGAACCATTTCACTCACACATACACCCACACACCCCACTCACCTATCAGATTCCAAAAGGGTAACTAAAATGTAAGAATATTTTGACGAGTTAAAAGACAGCAAATACCACGAGATACAAGTTCAAGTATTAGTGTAACAGGTATCTGCGTAACAAACGGTCCTTAGAAAAAAGATACGATTTATCACAGGTTTGGTTGATTGCCCTCGAAGCTTACGAGTTATCTCAGTTAAGATGTGTTGGCTGGTGAGCACATTTCAGTACTCTTAGCAGGGGAAAAAAGCTTTTAAAAGGAAATCAGAATTCAATCTGATGGTTTTCGTCCTTCACACAGTAAATGCAGACCATCCTGAAGCACTAAAGCAAGAAGTAATTCGGGTCAATACCAATGTGTTTTAGGAATCAGCTGTGTGGGGATGAAACCCCAGGCCGGCACACCACACCCTGTTCTTTTGGCGAGAACTGTCTCACGTGCCCTCTTGGCCACTAGTGTTTGAGAAGAGGTGACCATACTCTTACTCTGAAGTAGCTTAGGTTTTCTGAATGGTGAGTTTAAGAGCAGTATCACATACATGAAGATACTTACAGAACACAGAAGAGCCGCCCAGCTAATGAGGACCCTAGACAATGGGCAGGATTCTGTGAATTCATCTGGCTGCAATTTGTAACCCTCACTGTAAGCTAGATTGCTTTAATTCTAAAAATTAGAAACTGTAAAAATTTAGAATTACAAAGAAACATTAACCCAACATATTCCTAAATTTAGATGTGTTAATTCTCCCATCTGCTAAAAATCCTGGGTCATACTCAGCAGCAGAACCCACATTTTGGAGAAGGTGTGACTTGGTTTTATAACCCTTTGTCTTTGCTTGAAGGCAAAAAGATAAGTCTATTCTGTGTTCCAGTCATCCTCACGAGAAACTGCTAACTGCCTCGTTAAGGCCACCAGCTGAGTACAGTGTATGAAACAATGGGTCATCTCCCTAGTCAGTGCTGTTCTCAATAGAAAAGGTTAATTTACAAAAACGTAAATATTCATAACCTAATCCAGCTGTAGTTTCTGCTTTTGCACCACAGGTTGAAGGATATTTTAACGACCAAAAAAAACTAAAACCTGAAAGCCTCACAATAAGCTAGATTCACCTTACCTCTTCAAAAGGAAAAGGGCCTAACCACACAAGTATTACGTATGCAGAGGAAGTCCAAACACATGACCGGCATCTGCTGAGAAGTCACTTCCTTCTTTCTCCCAAATCTTCACAAAATATATGCAGTGATTTGAGGTCAAATCTATAGGGACACTCCGCACGCTCCCTCAGAGCACGCACGCAGCCCTGACTTAGCACTCGGTCTCCTTGCTGTCCACGCGGCTCTGCCGCTGCAGCTTGAAAGACGAGGCCTTCTCACTTCTGGTGACCGGGTGGTCCGTGAGGTCCTCAAACGACTTGGCGGCGGTGCTGCTACTTGGGAAGGGGTCCTTCTCGAGGCCGTCTTCGTCCACATGCGAGTCCGTGCTGGGGTCCTCCTGGATGGTGTCCATCCGCTGGTGGTCCGCTTTCAGAGCCACGGGCCCCGCAGGCCCGGAGGGCGGGGCGGGGGCGGCCTGCAGGGGCTGCAGGGGCTGCAGGCGGCCTGGGGTCTGGGGCGCAGGGAAGGGCTTGATGATGCGAACTGAGGCTGAATCCATGCTGCTGAGCATCTCGACGTTCTGGAAAAACAGGGAGCCGACGATGAATCCCAGGTCCCCCACTCCAACCTTCCCCACCAGACAGCCACACGCCATGGGCGCCCTGATCCCCGTGACATGGAGAGCATGAGGTGAGACGCCCCAACCTCAGAAGCAACTCAGACAGCTTCCAAACATCTGGACGACTCGCCATTTGAAGACCCAAAAGAGACTCATAAGAAACAACCCTGTCAAGATCCCGAGAGACTAGATCTCCCACCAAGTGCTGAACAGCCAGTCACTCAGGGTTGTAGCAAGGGCGGGCGGCGCTCCTCTGCTGTCTCATCCAAGTTCACTGTCACTGTCACAGAATTTACCTTAACATCCAACCTAGATCCTTCCTGCTACAACATGACATCCCACCAGCCAAAGAAGGGGCAGCCAGAAAGGCCGACAGCTCTCGCCGGGGCGGCCAGTGAAGGCGCTGGCTTAGCAGGTCTCAAAACGCAACTGAAAACGATGGTTTCTTTCGTGTCGGATACTCACACTGGGGTGGAACAGAGACAGAGACTCATACTGCTTGTCCAGCTTCTTATCCTGGAAAGAAAAGAACAGCGAGGTTTCAGAAAGGCCATTCCCTGTGAGCAGCGAAGGCTCCTTCCTGAGAAGCTTCTCCGAGTATTAAGAACTAACTTGAGTTGTAGCAGGTGGTAGCAGGCCCAGCAGAGGAGAATGAATCTCTTACGCAAGCTTTAAGAGTTCTGCCAGAGTGTTTCCTTCGCACTTGAAGGAAATATGTTTTTGGCATCAAGCAAGGAAACAGGCAAGGTTTCTGAGAGGAACCCCCACACCGCGGGCAGGAACAGGGCACCTCCCCGCATGTGCAGTGCTCAGAGGCGCGCTGACCACGAGGGCAGCTCTGGGGAGGCTGAGGCGCTGGGCCTGCGGCCTCACCTGGCCCAGGCCTCACACTGCCCCAGCGCCCCACAGCCCTAATACCCTTCTCAGCTGTGTCCCAGAGCTTCTGTGTTCCAGACTCTTAGAGGAACTGGGCTTCAAGTCCTGACATCACACTGCTGCAGAAAGCTGAACATGTGGTCCCTGCCTGTGGCTGACAAGTAACAGATGACCCTGGGCGAGGCCGAGGCCGAGAATGCAGGCCTGGCTTCCAGTATGGCTGCCCCAACCGTCCCCTGTAGAAACAAGCCACTGCCCCCCTGCTGTTGGCAGCTCTGCTCAGGACTCAAGGGTCAGGCCTCACGGTCCACAGTCGTAACTTTCACTGTAAACAAAGTAGGTTTGACTCTCAAGTAAAAGGAACCATGATGGATGGCACTGTCACCTGTCTGTCGAAGGTCACCCGTGTCCCTTTTAACACAGCTCTGCTTTAGCAGAGATGCCCCCCCGCCCCGTACACATCAGGCCCACCGCCCTGACGAGGAGCCGGGTAGTGAGACAGCAGCGCCCAGGGAGGGCAGCAGCGGCCGTGAAGCGGTGCCAGAGTCGCCCAAGTGCCCGCGGGAGGGCACCGCGGGGAGCGGCAGCCCAGGGCTGGACGCCTGGGTCTGACTTCCTCGTCTCCACGCAGGAGACAAGTCCTCAGTCTCTCACAGGGGAAAGGTGAACGGATTTGTAAGAAAATCTGCAGTCTCGCAGATAAAGCCCAATTCATTGTGTTAGCGGTTACTCATTTTAAACAATAAAAAAGACTGCTCACGATGACCGTTTGGGAGGATTTGAATACTCTCCATGTGCTGTCTGGCGTTCGCTCTTTACAACAGAGTCAGCCTGAAAATGCTCGTTTAGAAGCTTCACTCGTCAGAGGCCCTGCCCAAGTCTAGGTAAGCAGCCTCGTGCGCTTAGAATATCAAATTCCCCAGAAATTATACATGAGAACAAAACACACACACAAAATGTAACTATTCAAAAAGACTACTAGTTACCCCTTTCACAAAATGTGTTTTTCCAGGGATAACACTGGATATAGGAGGTCAGATTTTTCTAAGAGCAAATTTTATCTTTTCAAAGGTTATATGGTTGGAGTTGTTCAAAATTCTAATACGTTTTACTACTTAAAAAACAGGGACTTACCACACAGTGGACAAGAATGCTGAAAGGGATCCAAAATATCAAGGAGAAAACCAGGACGGAGCCTACGATGTTGTCTGCTAAAAACTTCCCTGCGGACAATTCCAGACAGTCAACGTCTTAACCAAGAACTTTAGAAATTGAAAATTAAATGCTCTTAGAATATTACCATGTGTCAAATGCCTCAGACCGTCGGCTGGGACCTAGCACTGACTCCGGCCCAAGAGGCGAGCCCACGGCGCCTGCACCAGCCCCGACCCCCTGCCCACACTGCGCGCCCCCCGCAACGGCCCCAACGCGCTTGCCGAGAACAGGCCACGTGACAGAGGGCCTCTGCGGTCCCTGGAGGGACGGCATCCGTGGACTCACCCAAGAGGAAGCCACTATGAGGAACGATGCTTACGGAGGCAATGCTGTTGCTATCTGGGTATTATTATTTTTGTGACTAAACTATAAATTATGAACTCCAGAGGACACAGTGCATCCTCGCTTCAGCAAAATCTGAGGCTCACTTTTAAATAAATGATTCTTACACCAAGTAGGTTTCAGATTTACAATCTATAGGAATGAACCAGGCTTATGCTGTTACATGTTCGTTTGTTTTTAGTAAAGAAGCCAATATTCTGACTTCCCTTGTCTGAACACTTGTGCATCCACACTATCCAGGGGCAGACCCATGAGTCCGTTTTATTTGGCCAACAAAGTAGTTTCAAAACAAAAGTGGTGACTATTTCCACCTTCTATTGCAGGATCAGAGCGTATCAGTCTGAAACTACACTTTTCTAGGAATCAGCTCAGTTCTAAGCAACAAACCACGTGGGGGAGCCACCTACCAAAAGTATTGATGCTCAGCTTGTCAATGAACTCCCAAAACCGCTCGATGACGTCCTGCACTCGCTTCTCACACTTGCCCTGTGAACAGAAGACGGACAGCGTAACCCCTAACGGCAGTGCATTTACTTAGAAGGAACGGGGCTTTATACGAATAATTAACATGCAAAGGGCTCCATTAAAACCAAACAGCCAGGGGACCCATCTTTGACACAGTGTAATGGGTACCTAGGAAAGCGGGTAGCTGTCACCGATACTCCACAATCAGTCTGTGTTTATAAGTGAATTTAGAATGACCCAAAGACAAAACAAGAACACCAACTTGTTAAAGATGGAGCGATTCCAGGAGGAGCTGCCCTGATACACACACAGTGGATGGGAAGAGCCGAGCGGACAGCCCGGAGAAGCCTCTAGAGCCCTTTAAAGCCTCTTCCCTGACTGTGCAGGAATGAAACCATGTTTCTGTGAGAGCAAAAGGGTCTGACTCGGGCAAGTCAAGCCGCCTGGGGACCTTTCCTACCCATCCAGCACCTGTTTCAAAATCAAAACTTGCAATTCTGTAATATCCGTGAATTTTATAATTAGCCTAGAAAACCAAATAAGCAAGACTGACTGCCTAAAAGCCATTCAATTTTACCACAAAGTCCCCTCCGAGGTCCTGCCCAGTCTCCTGAGAGCACTCGGTCCCCTCCTCCCAGGTCACACCCACACACACTCCGCTGGACTCTCACACAAGGACGAAACGGTTAGAAAGACACGGTGGCATCTGTGTTCTCATTTCCTTCCATTTGTAAAATCAAGGATTTACTATATAAAAACTTCACATCTGGCTGTTACAGAAAAAGTTGTACGTAAGTCAATACTCACATTCATGTCACAGAATCCTACTGTACACGGCTTTCCCTTCCTCAAAAATAAGTTCTTCTGCTCGGCGTCGACGTAGGGCACGCACCGGCCCGAGGGGTCCCTGCAGCACACCTTGCATGAGTTGTCGGTTTCTGAAATGGAGCAGGAGCCCGCTTAGACGCGCGCCCCTCCCACCACGCTCCCGCAGGGGAAGGGCCGCATCCATTCTTTACTTCAAGAGCTAATATTATCCAGGTTTCACCCCCACCAAGGAGTAACTTCTGAGTTCAGGCTCCTCGGCCCTCAGAGAGGCCACAAGGAAAAAACAACTCACAAAGACATGTTTCCTTTCTTTAACAGATGAAAAGCCAAATTATTCTACTCCAAACCCTTTATAATGCTAAATGTTTCCCTTTGTCCCACTGTTCTTAGTACACTGCTGGTTTCAGTCCTTGGCTTCTCAGTTTCCAGCACACTCTGGAAAGCCACGGCTCCAGCGAGAGCCAAGCGGCTGTGACAGGACAGCCGGCCTCCGGCGCGGATCCGAGTGGCCCGCCAGCAACACACACACCGCAGCCTGAGCACAACGGGACATTCTGTCCTTCAGGGCACCCCTCAACAGCACATGGGGTGTGCAGCACACATACAAACAACAGACGTGCCCCAAAAGTTAGCGGGCAGTGTGACTCAAGGGACCATCTTTATCTGACCCAGGGCAAAGTCTGAATTAATACTCTCAGGAAAAATTGACATCAACCAGAACACAAAAACAAGCACAACCACTTTAAAGGGAAAATAAAAACCTTTTCCTACTACTCAACGATAAAGACAAAATAATGCCATTTGCAGCAACATGGATGGACCTGGAGATCGTCAATTCTAAGTGAAGTAAACCAGAAAGAGAAAGAAAAATACCATATGAGATCGCTCATATGTGGAATCTAAAAAAGCCCAAAACACAGTAAACAATCTTATGGTTACTGGGGAAAAGGGGGTAGGAAGGGATAAATAAAAAAAGGGGGTAGGAAGGGATAAATTTGGGAGTTTGTGATTTGCAAATGATAACCACTATATATAAAAAGATAAAAAACACTTTCTTCTGTAGAGCACAGGGAACTATATTCAATATCTTATAAATAACCTTTAATGGAAAAGAATATGAAACAAATACATGTGTATACATGCATGACAGGGATATTATGCTGCACACCAGAAACTGACACATTGTAACTGATGATACTTGAATTTAAAAAAAAATAGAAATAATTTAAAAAAAATTTTTTAATTAAAAACCCCACCTCTTCCTCATTCATTCATGTATCAAGCATTTCCTGGGCATTTACTAGGTGTCCCTCCAGCACTGCAAGCCTCTTGCCACTCACTCAATAAATTATCTGACATCTACTGTGTGTTATCTTCTTTATTTACATGTTACTTCACCCGGAAGAGCCACTTACTCCACTGTATGGATGGAAAGTTCCCAACTCAGGGGTTCTGAGTTGGGACTTTTGTTTTGAAAGCAACAGAAAACTCTCTGAGGTGGGGCGGGGAGCTCAGAGCCCAGCCAGTCCCCGAGGCCCCTGCTCAGACCCACGGGCTCCAAAAACAGAGTGTGGAAACCTGAGGTCAAGTATCAGAGAAGCCAGCAGGATGTCCCCAAGCACCGCTAAGCGAGGCCCCTGCCCCAGGAGTCTGGCAGGGAGCAGAGGGCAGCAGGCCCAGCAAACACCCCGACAGAGCAGGTCAGACCTCAAACCAGCTCTCAGGATGAGGCCCCGAAGGAGTATCAGAATTCAAGGCCACTGGGGTGCACGCCGCTCCTGTGTGTTCACAGTATGATGTAGGGGAGGAGGAGTGAAGACAGACCTCCACCCCCCCGGCCGCCCACACCCCATCTCCTTCACGGTCTGAAAGCGCAGCAAGAAGTCAGATGGCAGGACAGTTTCCACAGACACCTGGGTCCACAGACAGCTGGTTCCACAGACAGAACCGGATGCAGGTCTGTCTCCGCACACCGCCCTGTCATCCCAGCCCTCCACCCTGGTTGGGTTCTCCCCACTGCCCTGACCGGCCCCCCGACCAGGGCCACTCCCGTCCCTGCACCAGGACGGCGTGGGGACGTGCTCGGGGACAGCTCACCATTACACGCGCACGACTCCAGCCTCTGCTCCCGCTCGCAGAAGGGGACACACTTGCCGTCCTTGCACCGGCCCAGATCCAGGCACACCGTGTCATCAGCTGCATTTCCCGGAGGGGGACACTCACTGCTGTTTCCTGCAAGCACATAGGTCATGGGTCACTTTGAGTCGACGGCCACCAGGGCGGCAGGGTGGGCGCCGATTCTCACAGCAGCGGGTGGCCCAGGTCCAGCCAGCGACACAGAGGCCCGGCTGTGCGTCCAGCTCCGCGCCCCCCTAGTGTCTGCTTGGGCCACCCCCAGCCTCGCCTCCATCACCACTTACCTGCACCGCGTATTCTGCTTTTATCTTTTTACTGTGAAATGTAACATCCACATAAAAGAACATACATATAAGACGGAATGGACTATTCTCACTAATTAAGCGGACGCCTATGCACTGTGACTTGACTAAAACGCAAACTTCCTGGGAGGGTGTCACTGCCAACAGCTGTCCCCAAGTCCCCAACCCACATGCTCAGCGACAAAGGCCCCCCTTCTCTTCCTTTTCTTTCTAACCCCAGAACCTTAACACATATGCTGTTCCGTCCCCGGAATGTTCCTGTTCCTACTCTTTCAGGAGGCCTGGATTTTTTCTCACCCTTAAGCTTTCATCTCAAAGCTCTCCTCTGACATCCCTGAGGACCCTACCTAAGTTGGTGGCCCTCACCCCCATCACACCGCTTCTCCCCTTCACAGCACACAGTCTACAATTTACGTCTCTCTGATTATCTGTGGTTATTTTCTGCTTCTTACCACTAGACTCCATTAGAGCAGAGACCCAAACTGTTAAAGAATTAGTGCACGCCCACCACCCTGCAGGTACACCACAAGTACTTCTTGAGGGAATCAATGATTCTGAAGGACAAAGAAAGTCACCCAAGGATGTTAAATTTGGGAGAAAGGATAGAATGAGTGACCCACTCTGGAAAATGAGAAGGAAGCACAAGCGGTTAAAAGTCAACACTAAAAGGCAAGAGAAAAACTGCATGAAAGCACTAGACTGTGTACGCTCAGGGCTCTGGAGGCCTGGCCTTTAAACTGAGGAACGGAACCAATCAAAAGAACTTGGTGGGGAAGGTACAGCTCAGTGGTAGAGTGCATGCCTAGCATGCACGAGGTCCTGGGTTCAATTCCCAGTAACCCCATTAAAAAATTAATAAATAAACAAACTTAATTACCACTCCCCGCCTCCCTAAAAAGAAACAAACCAACAAAAAGAATTCAGACTTAAAGGTCTGTGAGCTTAAAAGAATCTGCCCTATTTCAAACAAAAGCAGTTTTTCATTAACTGTCTAACACATATGGGACACTTGCTTAGGCATTTACATTTGCCTCTGGTTTTATAAAACCTGTTATGGGCACTGGGCATTCATAATGTCAACAAGACTATCTTACAACAAACTCACTACCACTGTAAGCAAGCTCTGGAAAAAGGCAGCAAATTCAGTGAAGGTTTATACTCTGTACTGTCATCGTATTTTCAGTACATGATGCTGCCCTCAGCAGATACATAAAATATACTCAACAAATATTTGTTAAACTTCTGTTCTTAAAGGACTAAAATCAGATGCACAGGAAAATAACTGAAAACACAGCATCACCTACTGAACATGGCTTTCAAAGGTGAGCACGTATCAGGAGCCCCGACACGTGGATGCTGGGACAGAGAGCTGGGCCCTGTCCCCAGAACTGGCCCGGGGAGGGGACCGAGCATTTCCACTTCTATCAAGATCTCAGGTGATGATGCTGCCACTTTGTATAAAATACCAAGGGAACAAAAGGCTGATAAGAAGGAAAATCCTTTTTTCCAATTGATTTACTTATGCTTATTTAAAAAGAAAATATCTTCTTTCTAAAACTGTTTCTAAAACTTTCTAAAACAACAAAGACTGAAACACTGAGCACAGCTAGAAAGTGTGTTTTAACGCTTAAATGAGATATTCAGGCTCCTGATATTTGATAAACTAACATGATGCTGACAGATCTCAGAACATAAGAATCACGAGTAACATCTTATAGAATGTGTATTTCAAGGCTGAAGGAAGAATCAAGATGAGATAAAACTTCACATCCACTAGGATGGCTACAATCAAGAAGACAGACAATAACAGCTGTTGGTCAGGATTTGGAGAAAGTGGAAGCTTCATACATGCTGCTGGGAATGTAAAATGGTGCAGTCACTTTGGAAATGAGCCTGGCAGTTCCTTAAACAATTAAACAGAGTTACCACATGACAGGGCAATTCTATGACTGGATGTATACAAGGGAAATGAAAACATGTCCACACAAAAAGCTGCACACAAATCTTCATAGTAGCATTATTCAGAGCAGCCAAAAAATGATAACAATCCAAAAATCCATCAATTGAAGAATGAATAAAAAATGTGGTATATCCATACAATGGAATACTATTCAGCAATAAAAACAAATGAAGGACTGATTCATGCTACAACATGGATGAACCTTGAAACACATTATTCTGCGTCAAAGAAGCCCACATACTGTATGATTCCACTTATATGAAGTATCCAAAATAGGCAAATCCATAGAAACAGAAAGTAGATTAGTGGCTGTCTGGGGCTGGGGTGATGAGGAGATTTGAAATGATGACTAAAGCATATGGGTTTCTTTCTGAGGTGATGGAAACTGACTGGTGGGTGGATGCACAAATGTGAATACACTAAAAACCACTGAACTGGACACTTTAAATGAGCAAATGGTACAGTAAGTTGTTAATTATATCTCAATAAACCTGTTACAAAAATCAAACCAAGCAGCCAAGTGACAGAGAAACCAGAAAAATATAAGAACGGGATAGGTATCCCAAATAGGAACAACAATAGCAAAAGAAAAAAAACCTAGGGTAGCAAACTGAATACTAAATAAAACAATTAAAGTTAAAAGAAACCACAAGGGCCAAAAAGGAGCATTATATACTGGTAAGGGAACAGCGGGCCGAGATGTAGAGAGTAGGTCCAATTATGTGCCTATTAATACAGCTTTGAGGTATTTTTAATGGAACAACTGACAGAATTACAGGGGTCACTGATAATCAATACAACCTGAAGATTAGCTCCTGATAAAGTCCTAGATGTAAAAAGTAGGGGGGAGGGTACAGCTCAGTGGTAGCGCATGTGCTTACCAATATAAGGTCCTGGGTTCAATCCTCAGTCCCTCCATTATAAACAAACAAACAAACAAACAGACAAACAAACAAACAAAACTAAGTAGTCCCCTCCCCCTAAAAAAAACCCCAAAACAAAAAAAAAGTAAAAAGTCAAATTTTGAAACTAATAGAAGCAGCTGCAGATCCACAATTCAAAAAAATACACACACACACAACAAAATGACAGACTTGATGACAGTGAAAGGGGGTTTCTGTTCCAAAAAGGACAAAAGCTAGGAGGAAGGTGTAGGCAGTGCCGAAACCACAGGGATTCTCACACAAGAACTCCTCCGAATCAGTAACAGCAGAAACACGTGCAACCCAGCTAAAGACGGACCAAATGCACCAACTAGCTATTCAGTAAAGGAGAAGTCTAAAGAGCTAACAAATACAAAGAAATGTTCAAGAAAAAAGTACATAAGGGTAAGAAACCGCCTCCCACTCATCTCACTGGCAAAAAAATTAGAGAGTTAGGTAGCACTGCGTGCTGGCAGGACACCAGAATCCAGGAACCTGGACCCGCTGACAAACCCTCACGGCTGCTCCAGAGACCACTGGAGTGCCTCCCCGTGACTGAGCAATGCCGCTCCTCCGTGGGCACCCAGGGAGCTCTCACAGCTCCCAGAGGAGCGGGGTAGGGATGTTCGGCGCAGCCCTATCTGCGGTATCGAGGAGACGAAGGCCATCCGAGCAGCTCTCGCTTGGTGAACAGAGAAGTAAATTACAGTAAGTCGCAGGACTAAACACTCAGCGGCGCCCAAACGACGAACCAGATACGGACAACGACACAGACACGCAGACACAGAAACACAACGCAGCAGGAAGCAGGGCTGCAAAAGCACGGTGCTGAGCTTCAGGAAGATCTAAGGTGGAAAATCATTTTGGCACATCAAAAGCACATATATACACAAAATAACACATTATCTTTCAAGAATATACACCTATCCAGGCAAATATTAAACACATTAAAACAGATGCCTGTGAGGGAGGAGAAGAGAAGTGACTGAAGGGGAAGTAACGAAGAGAAGTAATCACGGGTCCTGCACAGACCAGTGACAAGTGTGCCACAAAGTGAGCTGTACGATCAACGCAACTCTGCACATGAGGCTACAACAGGGTTTGTTCGTCTGAATGAGACACAACCTTGCTTTCAAATGCACACATACACATTTCAGCAAATTATTCCAAGAGAACCAGTGGGAGGACATACCTGTGCAGTAAGACACGCCTTTGCAAGTAGCGTTAATGGCCTCCTGGCACTTCTTCTGGGCCGTCTCGAACTGACAGTTTTTACAGCAGGGACTGTTCCTGTCACTGCAGAGGAAGAGCAGACGGGGACAGTCCCAGTCAAATGACAGCCCCACAGCAAAGACTACGGTCATGTCGCAGGGCCCCAAGATCGCAGGAGAAGGGCTCCGGGCTGGGTCCGCTCCTGCACAGTCAGACCCCAGGCGCTGGCGCCACCTGCACGCGGTCCACCTGCCCCTCCTGGCGTGGACTGAGAGCACAGTGGGCCAGAGTGGCTCGTCTTTAAAGCATCTCGGTGTCCTTGGTTTTCATTAACTTAATGCAGTAATTTTTTAAACACATACACACACAGGCCCACAAATCAATCAATGGTCAAGAAACTAGGCAGTCAGGGCCTCACTGCCCAACAGTATTTACAATGTTTATATGTACTGTATATAGTATAACTGTATATAGTGAGTAACAGATTTAAGCTTTCCCCTCTACTTCAAAGCCAGGCACTAGACATTAAAAATGGAAATATTGTACCTTCTAACTTACAACCTGCTCCCTCCACATTTAGTGCATGCGATTAAACAGTATTCTTCACCTCTATTGTAGAGATGTGCAATAATTAATTTATATCCCAGGACTGTCACTTTGTTTCCCATATTTTGCTATTATAAAAGAATGCAGCCATGAACATCCTTGTTAAATCGTCTTGTACATCTCTGTTTCCTTAGAAAAGGTTCTTTGAACTGTGGCATTGCTACAGCAAAGAGGATGCAAGATTGAGGATTCTCTTGTGTCATGTCAAACTGCTTCCCAGAAACATTCTTCTCGATATAAAGGGCAAGAGAGGTAAACACACGCACACACGCGCACACCCTCTAATTGATTCTAAGCCCCTGCCATTCCCCTCCGCCGCCCCCAGCTGCGTGGGGGCCCCCCCGCCCAGCGCGGCACCTGCACTGGACGCCCGGCTTCAGCGTGCAGTCACTGTTGCAGCAGGTGTCGTTGTTCAGGTACATGATGCCAGGGTCACACTCCTCTCCCTCGTCCACCCGGGAGTTCCCGCACACTTTGTTGCTGCGTTCTTGGAAACACTCTTGGGACTTACTTTCAATGGTCTTATAGATGGACTGTTTACTGCAGTTTGAAAACATCTTAGGAGAAAAAAGGCCACATAGGACCCAAAATAACATAAAAATTCATTCCCAGGTATTGTCTGCATTTCTTCTTCAGGGAACAACGTAAAAGCCACAATCAGAACCACCTGGAAGGTATGTCAGCTTCACCGTCACCTGAAATGCCATTTGTAAGGAATTGAGTTCTCTCCCTGTGCAGGATGCTAAATAGGTGATATGAACTTGGGTAAGAGCCTAAAATTTTTCACAGGAAAGTAAGCTACACAAATGCTGAGACCAAACACCCCAGCCAGTCCGGCGTCAGCAGAGTCGTGGGCTCTGCCAGACTCTGCGCCACCCGGGGCTCAGACAGAACCCGCCGTGGGGACAGTGAGACTGGGCCCACACCGCCGTCTTCCTGGACATAACGACTCAGGCCTGCAGAACAGGGTCTGCTCCAGTTTACCTCTTTCTCTTTCCCTGAATATTTGTGTCAATGATCCATGTTTAAAGTGTTTAAATAGTTGAGCTTAGTAAGAGGCAAATTACAAATAGTCTATTAAAAGAGTAAATTTCAAATTGTTACCTAAATGTCTTCATGGGTCCCCAAGGTTTTAAGTTTCTTTGAGGTTTCTACAGCTGACCAGCATCTCAAAGGAAGCCTGAACCCTAGCTTGGCCACTTGGTACAGAATCACAGAAATGACCTCTAAATTTGGGTATTTTACCAGGGGCTCTAAAACAGAGTCCATTTCCCCAATCATCTGAAATTATCACGAAAAGCGGAACAAGACTTGGGGAAAACTCGGTGTGGGTTTTCCAGGGGAAGGGTCTCCAGCCTCTGCAAGTGGCCAAAACGGCTTCCCTTTCACCTGAGACAAGAGCCATGAAACCCCCGAGGGGCGGAGAGCCCAGGCCCCGTGTGAGATAATACAGAGCACACCTTGGCCTCTGGCCCCGGTTCCTGGCACAGGGCTCCTAAAACCCCTGTAATTTCCTGGGTGACAGGAGTGTCTTTTGTTCTAATGAGCCAACTCTGAGTGGGCCCCTGGGTGACTCCTGGATGGGGGCTGGTCACCGGAGATACCAAGCCACGACAAGAAGCTTGGAATTTTCAGCCCTGCCTCCCATTCTCTTGTGAAGGGACAAGGGCTAAAAACAGTTAATGACTGACCATGCCTATGTGATGAAGCCTCCAAAAAATCCCAAACCTACAAGGTTCAAGGAGCTTGCAGGTTGGTGAACAGGTGGGGCTGCAGGAGAGCGGTGCACCCAGAGGGCAGGGAAGCTCCACGCCCTTCCCACACGCCCCGCGCTGGCACCTCTTCCGTCCGGGGGTTCATCTGTATCCTGCATCGTACCCTTTCATCATCAACTGGTAAATATGTGTTTCCCTGAGTTCTGTGAGCTGCTCTAGCAAACTAACTGAGCCCAAGGAGGGGATCATTGGAACCTCCAATCTATAGCTAGTTGGTTAGAAGCACAGGCGATGAGCCAGATTTGCAACTGGCATCTCAAGTGCAGGTGGGGGCAGCGTGGAAGGACAGTCTCGTGAGACTGAGCCCTTCACCTGTGGGATCTGATGCTATCTCCAGGAAGACAGTGTCAGAACTGAGTTAAACCCAGCTGGTGTTGTTTGCTGCCCTGTGCTGCTCAACTTTAAGTATAAGGAAAAAGTACCAGGCATCTATGAACACTTTTAGTTCAGACTCTACGAGTTTGTCACAGCCACTCTTAGGAAAGTCTCTGAAACTATTTACTATGTCCCAAATCAACAAGGGCAGTGTACTCCATCAGATACCACCAATAGTAAATTATTCCTTTATCTGCTCGACAAATATTTATTACGTGCCGGGTACCCCAAACAGGCCCTAGAGGCAAAGCCATGAGCCAGAAAGGCAAGGGCTCCGCCCTCAGGTCTGGCAAATTATGTATTTTGTTACAAAAGTTTATTAAAACATGCAAGTTGTAAAGCAATGTGGAGTTAACATGAATGACAACTTGTAAGTGGAGTGACAGGAAATTTCCAACTGAAAGCCTAAACCCGCCCGACCCTGCAAACCAGGCTCCAGTGCAGGCCATTACGTTAAGTAGTTAATCTTCCACAAAGCCCAAACCGACATGTGCTTAACCTTGGTAACAAACAGTCCAAATGACTAACGTAGATGGACCAGGTTCACTTTAAAACACACAACCAAGTTTCAAGGTACCTGGTAATTAGCAGTCCCATCCCTACAATGGAAAGATTTTGCGAGCTCTCCTTATAATCAAATGTAGCCTCTTTCTTTCCTAACCACACAAAGAAGCTCCAAAAGCGGGGAGGGTATAGCTCCATGGTAGAACGCATACTTAACATGCACAAACTCCTGGGTTCAAGCCCCAGAATCTCCATTAAAAAAAACATGTAAATGGACCAAAAGATACATACCTTATTGTTCTCATGATCGCCACTCACAGCAATGGGATACATAACGTATTTTCCTCCCTGGTCCTCATTCGGGGCGCATTCCGCTAGACCATCTGGATCGTGTTCTGCTCCAAAATTGTGACCCAATTCATGAGTTGTAACTAGGTCAGCTTCCTGAAGGAGCAGGCAGAGGAAACATTATTTCCCAACATCTAACCATCACCTGCTTTGGCCAGTTGGGTCCTGGTGTCTTAAATGGGCTCCTGATCAATCAGATCAAAACAGAGTAATAGCTGGACTATGGTTTCTTCTATCAATTACAGGAATTAAACAGAATATGTAGGATTTTATTTAATACTATTAAATAGTATTATAAGGATGAATTAAATCAACTTTAGAAAATATAACTTAAAAGATACACTGGAGCACTCTTAATGAGGCACGAAACATTGGCCATTCCAAACAGCGATAAACCAAATAGCAAACTGCAGTCAATCAGTCAAGCCTCCTGCCCCTCACCCCAACCACACCCCTGTTAAAATCCAGCATGAGGGGCTGGGGCGGGGGGAAAAGACAACTGAAGAATAACAAAACCATGCTCCTTATCTCAGTGACTGAATTCATGTCCAACGGCAGACTTAATGATCTAGAGGATTTTATTTATCAGAATTCAGTTAAAGGGCTGCACTGAATCCATCCCATCACCAGATTTCTATCTGAATGTTAACGATGAATTCAGCCAGTAAAGTTAAAAGTTCTCCCGTGTTTGTCTGCATAAAATAACAAATTTAATTACTGATTTTTTTTCCTAAGTGGGGGGAAAAAATCACTCCATGGAACCTGAAAAAATTTATGTGTATTCTGCAAGACACTGGAATTTTTTTAAGACATAGTTGCAATGCTAAAATCAATGTCTTGAACTTTCCAAGTGTTTGTATTAAAATGGTCATAGAGAAAACTTTGCACTTTGGGCAAAAAGTACACAAATCCCAAAGGTGCAATGTGGAGAAGTAATTCCAAACTGTGCTTCAGAAAAATTCATTAGAAGATTTTCTAACAGACTGATGCTTTAGAAATATCAAAGCAATTGTTTTTTGTCCTATGTGTCCTATAATAGAAAAATTTTGGAAGACCAAGGAAGAGACGCCGTTAAATCAAACCACTGATGATGCTGCAATATCAAAAAGGTAAAGCAGCAGCACAGAAAACAATCCTGGAAAATTTTCCAAAAACTGGTGTATTTTTCTTCTCTCATCCCATTTTACTTCTTTTGAACCAATCAAAGTTCAGAATTTATATGAAGGTTCACTCTTTGTGTCGTACTTTCTATGGGTTTTGACAAACACATAATGTCTCATATCCATCATTAAAGTACGCAGAATAGTTTCAACACCCGAAAAATCTCTGTGCTCTGCCTACTCATTCCCCATCCACTCCTGGCAACCACTGTTTTTACTGCCTCCATGGTTTGTCTTTTGCAGAATGTCATACAGATGGGATCAAACAGGATGGAGCCTTTTCAGATTGGCTTCTTTTACTTAGCAATATACACTTATGGTCCCTCCATGCCTTTTTATGACTTGATTGGTCCTTTTTAAGTGCTGAATAGTATTTCATTGTCTGGATGGGCCAGTTGGCTTAACCATTCACCTACTGAAAGACATCTTGGTTGCTTCCAAGTCTTGACAATTATTAATAAGGCTGTTATAACATCCATGTACAGGTCTTTATGAGAATATAAGTCTTCAGCTCCTGTGAGCAAATACTAACAACTATGGTTGCTGGATCCTATGGTAAGAGTACATTTAGTTTTACAAGAAACTGCCATTTTGTGTCTGTACCATTTTGCATTCCCATCAGCAGTGTGTGAGAGTTCGTGTTGCTTCACATCCTCACCAGCATTTGGTGGTGTCAGCATTTTGGATTTCAGCCACTCTAATAGTTGTGTGGTGTTAGTATCTCACTGTCGTTTTGATCTGCGATTCCCTAATAACATACAATGTTGAGCATCTATCTTTTCATATACTTATTTGCCACCTGTGTATCTTCTTTGGTGAGGTGACTATTAAGATCTTTTGCTACTTTAAAGTTGGGTTGTTCTTTCTTTATTGTTGAGTTTTTAGTATATTCCTTATACACTGTGGATAGCCGTCCTCTATCAGGACCTGCAAGATGAAGGGCTCCAGGAGGGACGTCTTGAGGAGAAACAATAATCCCGATTGGTCTCAAAAGAAGCTTGACAGTTAACTATTATTTTCTTCTTTTTACTTTTATTTTTGTATTTCCCACTAAAAATGTTTTTTTACACAGAAACAAAAAACAGCATGTATTACTATTTTAAAAAATGCCTATAAATCTGTAACAGCTGAGGTCTTACAATAAGCTCAAAATCTACCCTTGTAAAAATTAAAAGAACATACCTTTGTAAGAATGGTTTTACCATAATTTTTTGTGCTGGTCAAACCACTATTCAAATAGATATTTTTCTTTCCAATTGGACTATAATAAGCTAAAGGAAAAAAGGAACAGAGACAAATTGCTTATTCAATACAGATTTATAACATAATCTAATCAGCTTGCTATTGCTACATATTCGCACAACAAACAGAAAACTTACCCTTTGGACAAACGCCTCCATGACTGTTCGCTCTGGGAGAACCAACATAAGCTAATCCGAGAGTTCCCATATCAAAATCTTGATAGGTGAAAAGATGTGCCAGGCAGACTTTAGATGCTTCTTCAGCGATATCAAAGCTGAATTGCTTTTTAGAAATACATATTCTTAATTAGATTAACAGATATATCACACTAAAAGATGTTTCAACCAAATATTCCAGAACAGTACCACATGATCGACTGCAGTTTTTTTACACTTTTTTAAATTGAAGTATTGTTGATGTACAAATATTACGTAAGTTATAGGTGCGCAATATAGTGATTCACAATTTTTAAAGGTTACACTTCATTTATAGTTTTAAAAGGTTCGCTACATTCCCCGTGTTGTACAATACATCCTTGTAGCTTATTTTATACATAATAGTTTGTACCTCTTAATTCCCTCCCTGATTGGTATTTTGTTAGAGCAGCCGCAGGAAATTAATACATTAACAACAGAGTAAAAGATCAACGTTATCACCTCACAGACGGTCATTTTACAGCAAAGCAACAGTACCCACAAACTGAGACACTGAGATCACGTGACAAAAAAGGATAAATCATATCTCGTCAAGGAAAGAATCCGTATGGCACAGAACATGTAGGTTAATTATCTTCAGATTTGTTACCAGAATAAAAACACAAAAATTAAAAATTCCTGTAGAGAACTGTCAGATCGCCAAGTTGTATTTCTACCATCTGATACATGTGTTAATTACCGATCTAAGAGCTCTACCAATAAATTTCAAAGAGACCTGAACTAACAAAATGGTGTGCAAAAAATGTATACACTGAGTATCTATTTTCCAAAGCTCCATTGCTTCATTAGATTCCCCAAAATATTAAGGTTAAGAAGCACTGCTTTCTAGCATTGTTCGTTCTCAGTTTTGCCCATCTGGCTATCTATCTTGCTACGGGGGACAAGGTCGCTGTTGGAGCTGCGCCTGGTTTTCAATTACCTTTTCTAATATGGCCCTTCATTAATTAACAGACATGAGCCACAACACATCCAGGATTCCACGACCTACCTCCAGCAACATCTTCACATCCCAAGCATCCTTTTCTTCATTTGGATAACTTTTTGCCATGTTGTAGTGCCTTTCACCAGGTTTTACCTCTTGTGGAGACTTGAGAATGCGAATCTATACTTAAAGAGAGAGAATACTTAGAACACCTCAGAAAAGTCACAAGACTGAAGTAATACTGCATTGTTAAAAAAAGACCATCTACCATTCTAAAAAATAAAAAAAAAGTTTTAGAGCCAAAATTCCATAAAAGTCCTCAGCTCTAATATCCAATGTTTAAAATCACACTGAGAAGTATATGGTATGGAAAACATATATCAACGAATGACTTGTAAATGTATTCCTAAACTTTCATTTCTTCTATATTTAGTTGGGAAAAAAATGACAACCTGGGTTTCATGAGCTGAAACATTTATCCCAACAGCAGTCAGTGATTCAGAGATGCAGAACAGTAGGGTGGCCATCACTGCACACCACAGGGAGAAGAGCATAAAGAACAGGGGCTTTTCCTTGTACATATAATACACACTCACAGTAATCCTACTTTAAAAAGGGAACAAAGCCTCCTCTCCAAAGGGGGTGAAACATTCAGGCTGGCAAATCTGGACAAGGAACAAAGCCATGCTCAGCTCAGCTGCTGCTGGCATCTCTTCCCGTCTGCTCTGCCACCACGTGGTAGTTCACTGGGGTGGGCTCCCCAGCGCTGGCGGTGGGTGATCAAGACCAGTTCTGGGAAGAACTAGGTGGCAGCCCACTTTGTACATCTAAACCACATCCTCCAATCTACCTATTACCATTTAAAAAGCTGGTATTGTAATCACCCATCACATCTATTTTTTTCAACTGGTTCCAAATTTCTAGAGCAAAAAGGAGATTTATTGTTCTCCTAAAACTCAAACATGATGCAGCTATTTTAAACAAGTGAGGTTTTCATGAAATGAAAGAGCAAGATGCAAAAAAGTACAGCATGCCACGAATATGTCAAACACACACACACACACACGCTACACATGCATAAAATAACTCTGGAAAGATACGGATGAAACTAGTGACATGACGTCTCTGGGGAAAGGAACTGGTTTGACAATGGGCAGAGGTTGAGGAGACTTACTTTTCACTGGCTTTTGTACCATGTGTATATATTACCTATTCAAATAATAACTTAAAAAAGAAAGTGCAAAACAGTAAAAGAGAATGGAAAAGGGGGAAATAATTCTCTTAGCTTTACATAAGTACCATAAAAGTTTAACATTTGTAAGTATGATGCATGGTTTCAAAAGCTTTTTTCCTTTTTACTCTAAATTCTACACTACAGAACCCATAAGAACATGGCTAGCTGAGCACAAAAAGCTTGGAAGAAACAGAGATAATAATTTCCATGACAAAATGTCTGTCCAAAGCAATATCCAATTTCAGAAGTCTTTCTAATCAGTCTTACCGATTTGGAACAATCTTCACTATGAGCTACACTTAGGATGACATAAGTACCTCATTGCTGGACATACTCTACTAACAGGTAAGAACTCAGGAGATTTGGGGAAAAGAGACCTAATGGTTCTCTATGTACAAATGCCATGCAAATGTACCCAGTATTTTTAAGTCAATTTTCTAAGTATTCAACAATATGTGCTAGGATTCTAACTGAAGACATAAAGCATAATCAGAGAAAAATAAAACAATACAGGAGATTAAAAAAGGCACGAATTCAGAAAAAATAGAGATTGTGGTAGCATAGAAAAGCTTTCTGCCTAAAACAAGCCAAAGAACAGAAAATTTCATAATCTATATAGAATTAATATCAAAAACACTGTTAAGTTATTCAGATAAAAATCAACGGCATTTGAGAGTATTCATGATTAAAACGGAAGATCGGTTTCTGGGTTTTGAATACAAATGATGAACGTTTACATCACATAACTTAGCTGAGCACTGTGAGCCGCGTCCGATGATAAATACCTGCTCTATCTGTATTCCATAACCTTTAAAGCCTGCGTTGTCCCACGAAGTGTTTCGATAGATGTCATCAACTCTGTCAATGAGCTCTATCTGTGTGCATGAGAGAGAGGGGGGAAGACATTATGTATCTCTTTGCACCTCTTTGCAATGTCATGTAAGTTCTGTAGGGATTTTTAAAAAAATTTTAGAGAAAACACGGTTGTAAAAGTTTCACCAGTTACAAAAACTAGCATTAAGATGTTAATTCTTTACGTTAACAACTCTAACAAAGAAATCATTCCTGGCCTCCAACTTCAAGTGTTGCTACCAGAGTAAGCAGTGGTACATACAGCTCATCACAAATTTCAGGTCATCAACTGCCTACAGAACCAAAGTATCAAGTTAACAGGCTTTTTAAAACCTGCCGTTCCAGTCAATTACAAAAATGAAAGTTAAAAGTCAATCAAATTACCTAAAATATTTCCTTCTAAGAAGTACTCTGTTCATTCTCTCTTGCCAAGTACCTCAAACAAACAAACAAACAAAACAGGAAAAAAAGAAATGCCTTCTTCGGAAAGATGTAAGGAGCAAGGATTACTGCTAACTAATCCTGTCCCAGACCCTCCCTGTGCAAAGTGCAGCCCTGAGGACCAGGTACAAAGAGAGACAGAGGGGGTGAGGTGGGTATAGGACACTGAGGGAGGAGGGGCAGTGTGACAGATGAGGGCAACTCAAACTACATAACAAAGTGCTTATTACCTATCTTCTCCTCAAAGAGAACATTTTATTGTTCAAAAACTTGGGTAAATGAGGTTCTGGCAACTGTGAAGCACACTGCAGGTCTAAGAAACTGTTCTTTGCCTATAGTAACTGGAAGACTAAGAAATGCTGTTTTTGAGACTAGACTTCTCACTGTATTCATATTCTTGGTGTAATAAACAAAGAAGTAAACTCAGAGCCCCTAGTACAAAACCCATACTAAGAAAGAAGCTTTTCAGGAAAGAATTTCTTACTTAGGAACAAGAACTACAGTGACTTCACACACAACTCCTACTACCCTCATAATAAACTCACTTGACGAGGAAAGGACAGGAAAGAGGGGTGAGGAAGGGGAGAGAAAAAACACAGAACGGGAGCAGCAAGGCAAGGAGAAAGACGTCTTTGCTGCGCCGGGCTCCACACTACGAATGAATAGCTGCATTCTCTTATTCCTTCAACATCACCACGGTCAGTGCCAAGTTATCACGAGGAATGAGGTCATGCTGACAAAAAAATGTCAATGAAATATGAATCCCTTGACTTTTAAAATTACAATAGTAAATGCTTAAAAATCCAGCATCAATACTTCTGTAATCTTTCCTTCAAATCTCTGCCCTCTAGTTGTGACCCCAAAAGTCTCATTTCACAGTTATAGTCCAACAATTAGCTCTTATATGACATAAACCCAACTGACCAACTTCTTTGATATATACACATAAGCAAAAATAATACAAATACTTTCTCCCCTTCCCCACTCTGGAGCACACATCCACATGTGTCACCAACAGAAGCACTGCCATTACAGCAGTGATGCTTTCCAAAAGTTCACCTGTATAAAGGAGACCTAACATTATGAACTTTCCCTAAACATAATCCACATAAAAATTCTGATGTGCAGAAGATCTTAGTTGAAAGGTAAAATGGGTTTTCAGAAATTTGAAACTAGAATCTCTACACAATAATGTAAGAACCTCAGACAGTTCCCAAATATCCTAGGAAATCATAGAGCATCTGAAATAGATCTCATTTCATGATGTTTCAAATGATAGCAGTCTTCTCTTAAACACAATTTGCCTATCTACATGAACTTCTTTGTCCCATACCTGACCCAGCATCAAACACCTACCAGGTAGTTTGTGGTTGTGCTCTCCTCCCCTCTGCCCATGTATCTGTAAAAGCGATGATCTGCTACCACCAGTAATTTACACGTGTTCTTCATGGGATTAGGGTCAGCTCTTCTCCTCACCCGATGGACAAGCTCTAATATGAATTTGTATGCACTATTAAATCAAAATTCATCAAAACAAGGAGTTTTTTATAGTAACATTTTAAATCTAACATATTTTTGAAACAAATATTATTTGAGCTCAGTATCCTTAATGGTATCTTGAACAAAAACACAATTTAGGGGAAGATAGAAAAGTGAAAAAGTAATATGAGGTTTTGAAATTGTATAATTCAAAACCAAGGAAAAGTGCAAAAGTATTTAACAGAATAAAACAATAACCTATTTATTGCTGGGCTATGAAAGTGTCATTTTCTTCTAGAAGAAGTTTACAAATTAACCCAAGTAATGGTAAAAATATCCAGATAATCAAACATTTAAAAATTAGTTTGTTTTGGGGGGAGGGTGTAGCTCAGTGGTAAAGCACCTGCTTATTAGCACGCACGAGGTCCTGGGTTCAATCCCCAGTACCTCCATTAAATAAATAAACCTAATTAAAAATAAAAAAGCCTAATTACCTCTCCTCCAAATAAAAAACAATTTTTAATTCATTTGTTTTATCTATTTTAATATATTTATTCATATGTACATTATAGACAAAAAAATTAACTTAAGAAATTTCTGAACAAAACTCTACTTTCAATACTGTAGTTACTTGATAATCATGTTTTTTTTAATCAATTAACCACCACCCCTACTGAAGACAGCTGTTATGCTTGTTTCTTATTTGAAATACATTTTTTCAGTCTTACCATGAGGCGGCTCTCTGTCTACCAGCCCTTTTGGAAGCAACTCTTCATTATCCGCCTTTATATAACCACACACTTTTGGAGACTGCAAACGGGAAACATTCTTGATATCTTCAGATTTATAAACTAACATTCTTTTGTCTTTAGTATCATTAATTAGTCTCCAAAGTGGCTAAAATAGAAAACAAATAAAACTGAGATTGAAAATATAAAAATTTCTAAACATGAAATTCTTACAACACCCTTTCCTTGTTTTTAGGTAACATTCATTTCCAGGTTAAGTAAACTGACTAGTCATTTTACTGAAAATAAATCATTTCAATTTTTATCAGAGTATCTATGCTGGTAAATAAGTACATGGGTTATTCACTCTCTGATTTTATCTGTATATGAAAAAAGCCTTATTTTGCACAAGTTATAAAATCTTTTAGAAGATCCAGAAGAGGAAATGCATATCCTTTTCTGTTCATTCATTCAAAAATACTTATGTAGTACCTACTGTATGCTGGCACCGTTCTAGGTGATGAACATATTAGGAATCAAATTTAGACAAGACAATATTCTCATGGGATTTTCATTCTCATTTCCTTAACATCTTTTTGCCATGATAGAGTTTATGCACAGGAAAGAACACACATATTTTCATGAGAGAAACCTGAAAAACTGCAACGATATGCCTAAAACTTACTGATTTCAGAGAAAGCCTCTTTCTGTTTTTTTAAATCTTCACTCATACATTGTGTGGCCACAGTAAATCAGCACTAACATACAGGCAAGATTACCCAAGATAAGAGGATGTGGCTATCTTTTTCAAAACAAAGTTCTTCTCTGGTCTCATCAGAACCAGGCAGCTTGTACAAGAAAGGCCATGTGGATATATGTATGTATGTATATATATGTATCTCCACATCCATCCTGGAAATGAAAATCACTTCATACCCACAAGGACGGCTATAATCAAAAAGACATATAACAATTATTGGCAAGGATGTGGAGAAACCCTCATCTCCTGCCAGTAAGAATGTAACGTGGAATGTAAAACGCAGTAAATGTAAAACAGTGAGAATATGAAGTATAGCCACTGTGGAAAACTGTCTGGTGGTTCCTTAAAAGGTTAAAAACAGAGATACCATATGACAGCAATTCCATTACTGGTGTGTTATATACCCAAGAGCAATGAAAACACACGCTCACACAAAAACTTTTCACAAATGCTCACAGCAGCATTATTCATAATAGCCCAAAAGTGGAAACAACCCAAATGTCCAGCTGATGAATGAATACACAAAATGTGGTGTGTGTCCATACAATGGAATATTATTTGGCAATAAAAAGAAACAGTATAATTGACACATGCTATATAATACGGAAAAACTTCAAAAACATTCTAAGTGAAAGAAGCCACATGTTGTGTGATTCCATTTATACGAAATGACCGAGCAAGTCTAAAACAAAAAGGCAAATCTAAAGAGACAGGGAGTAGATTAGTGGTTTCCTAGGGCTGGGATAGTTGAGGCGGAGGGGAAGGGTCGTAGGCTTCTAAGTAATAAACCACTTTTTCAGTTTAAAAAATTATTAATCTCATGCGAAAGTCCTTCAATAAACCTGATGAGTTCGCTTTTAAGTGAACATCTCACAGTGAATATTAATTATGGTCATTTTTGTATTTAGTGAAACAGAGAAGTATGGATGGAAACAATTCTTAATTCTCCCAAAGGGAAGCATTTGGAAAAGTGAGGAATCTGAGCAAATTTAATTTGCACCCTAAATGCACACATTTTGGATGAAGAATTAATAGATTACCCTAAGGAAATGAGCAAGGACGTGCACCGTGGCAGAAGCGATGCTGTGCATTCCCTACACTGTGTCATCTTTCTGAGCACAGGAGGTTATCTTTCCCAGGTTCCTTGGAAGGCAGGTCAGGGACAAGAGCTCTAAGCATGTGAGTGGAATGATGTAGGCCACTTCCAAGCCTGGCCATTAAAAGTCCCCCGTGGGATTCTCCATATGTTTCCCTTCTGTGGCAACCTCACAGAACGTCTGTCCAGATGTCAAAGCTACAAGGTGGAGAAGGATCACCCGACCCACATCGGCCTTGATGAGCAATGTGTGCAGCTACAGAGCCATGGGAGCTGCCGACGTGAAACTTGGCACAGCCCAGGCAGTTTCCTACAGCTTCCCAGGTTGGCTGCTTCCCACCACCAAGACTGTTCTAACTAAATGCATGCACCAAGAGGCATGCCCAACAGCTGTTCACCACAGCATTTTTAATTCCAAAAATTAGAAATGAAATAATTGAGCATCAGTGGTGGATTGGTTAAATAAGTGGTGCAATGTTTCAATGAACCAACAGGTAGCATTTATTTAAAACCCTAATTTAGATCTTCATTTACTAACATGGAAAAATGTTCATAATTACATAGTTACATGAAAAATATTTGAAAACAAACTATACATATTATATGGTCCTAATTTTATAGGAAAAACCTCTCTGTATAACTACTTATTTGTGTTTATATGTATAGAAAAAAAAAAAACCTGGAAAGATATTCATCAAAATGTTAATACTTATATCTCCCAGTAGTGGGTAATCTATTTTCTGAATTTTTTAGGGAGTGTGTAAAAAAGTACTTTAAAAAAAATAAATCGAATGAATACGTAAATTTAAGACTTGGTTGATTTGCCTGTTCTAGAGCAAATGCTCATTTACTTTGTGCTAATTTGCTGACTCACTCTGGTGTGCCACACTCCCCAAAACACTGACATCAGATAGTCTCAACACTAACAGACTGAAGTGACTGCATGGCCAGAGACAGACACTGCTTCTTCGCAGTGATAGCTAGACAAATGACCATGGCCAGGCAGCAGGAACGTTACGAACATTTACAGTAACTGCAGCAGCAGCACCTTGTCTGACCCCTAACGGCACTCAAATATACCTGAAACTTTCATTCTGATCAACCTCAGTGATCGTTTTCCCACAAGTGTTCTGTTTCAGTGATATCACCCCTACCCAGAGCATTCTCATTTTCCTAGGGATGCAGAACCTCTTCAGCCACAAATCTGTGGCAACCATTTTGTTTTCTGGACTAGCATCTGACATACAGGGAGGCATCCTGCACAGACGTGGCCAGTTCGGTCTTGGTTTCTAATGCTAGTATTTCAACAGAAGAGTGGCCAGAGCCTGATTTTCCTGTAGTTTCCTTTTTGAACTTCTCAGACTATGAACTATCACCTTTTATTTATCTTGCATATCTAGAACACCTAGGAGGGAACGAGAGAAACAGAGAAACAAGAATTTGCCTTCACTTTTGAGAACGTTTACACTTCCAGTAGGATTATTAAGAAAGAATAAAGAAAAAATGAGGGAAAGAAAGTTTTCTCATCCTATTTTCCACCCAACATGTGACTTTCTCTCAATTATAGTACTTAAAAATACAGAGTGCATCTTATGACAGAGTCTTAGATATGTTAAGAAAAAAACCTTTTTTTTTAATTCATCTATTTTCCTGGTTAAAACAAAAAGCTTTAAATACAAGGAGAAAAGTAAGTATAATTAAAGACCTTTTTCTTCTTAAAACAACTGAGAGAAAAGGCTTTCTAAAAATCAGAGATATTTGCTCCTAAGAAAAAAGTTCACATGTAGACTTACCTCTATATTATATTCCACCCCATCTGTGTTGATTCTTATTGTAATATCACCATCTCCTATGTGGGCTAGAACCCTAGAATCAGGCTCACCTTAAGAGGAAAAAAAAAGAGTCATTATTAAAAAATATTTAAATCAAAAAATAAACTATGCACTACTGTCAATAAAAATCAGCCAAGGCCTTCATCCGCGTGGAATGCACCTCGGCACTGCAGGGAGATACCCCCAAGCAACACTGCCCAGAAAGCAGCTGGGCAGTCTCACTTCCTACTCATCTGAAACTGGCCTCTTTCCCACAAACCTCTTAGGAGAATTATCTAGAGTGTGTTATAAAACAAAACAGAGTGTAGATTTTTCTTCTGGAATAATTTTACCTAATTTGGGGTAAGAAAGAACTAAGAGGAGGCAGGAAGCATGATTCAGAATATACAGGTCGTGAACTATACTATTTGGGTATTTTAGTGTCTTTTTCTTTTTCTTATTGCAAAAAAATTTCCACAAGTAAAACTGAAATTGCTTGATATATTTTCTTAAATAAATACATAACAGGACCATAGAGTCAATTACTTTATCTCCTATCTTTCTTTGTTTCCAATCTCATAAAGGAAGCCTACAATCCTTCCCCAGAGACAAGAGGTTAAATTCACATGACTTAAGAGGAAATCCCTTTAACTATCAATAGAGCTGGCTAGGAGGACATGCTGGATATACTCATTTCCTCCTGTTTGAATGTCTCTGCTTCCAGACGTACCAAGCTCAGATAAAAGACAAACAGTAGCACTTTACTGACCTCTTTTTCCTCCCCTCAAAAAGAATATGCCAGGGAGGGGGCGGGTGCTACGGTTCAGTGGTAGAGTGTGTGCTTAGCATGCACGAGGTCCAGGGTTCAATCCCTGGTACTTCCATTGAAAATAAATAAATAAATGACCCCCAAATTAATTATTTAAAAAATTTTTTAATTAAAAAAAAAAAGAACATGCAATCAAGTTCAGTCTGGACACCCAATCCGCCAGACACAAGGACAAGCAAATAAATCTACTAACCAACCACGTGTCCACTGAAGAAGTCCTGCCATTTGACTGGGTACTCGCTTTCATTTTTCCCATCAACCACCACGACTTTGAAATTTTGGGAAAACCGTTCAGTACTTGATGTCAGGTATAATTTAAAATGCCTAAAGAAAGAATGCATCCGTACGTTACTCTAAGCACAGAAACCAGGCCTATTTTCATTTAATTAAACTTACGAAGTTGACAAGAGAGTTGACATTAATAAAGTACTATGCAAATTATAACCACTGTTTCACTGTGGTACTTAAGAGTTAACACTGCCAGTAAGGACAGACTAATTTCTTTAGTTGTGAGAACTCGGCAGATCAAAAGAAACTAAAACTGGAGGGGAAAAACATTCAAAGAGCTTATACATTCATCTTTTCTGGAGACTCTAAAAAATAAGGAAATAACAACTGGAGAGTTTAAGTTTGGAGTCCCTAATTTAAGTAAGGACTCCAACCTTAAACTCTCCAGTTGCGTGTCCTTATCTATTTCCTCAAAAGTTATTAAAGACTGAGATTACTGGGTACCATTTATTGAGCACCTACTCAGTGCCAGCTGCTCTGTATGTTGTCTTTACTTCACACAGTAAAAATTGAGGCTTGGAGGTTAATCAACATACTCAAGGTTACACAGCCAGTAAATGGTGAAACTGAACATTGAATTTAGTTTATTTCAAATGCCTGTACTATGGGGCCTCCAGCAATCAAGGTCGCCTTATTGCTGTGCAAATTAATGCTACTTTCTATATTTAGAAGTACTCCTGCTTCTTTTCTCCTTCTAAAGAGAACTTAACTTGAAAAAAGTAATCTGCAGTTACCATGAGGAAAGTAAATATAAGGTACCCAGTACGGACTTTAAAATACACACTCCAGTTCTTTAGTTAGCTTAATACTCTTGTTTTCTACGAGTTTCATTCCTGACATAAAAACTGCGTGTGGTGAGCAAGAATTTTCAATCATCATTTATAGAGTTCTTTCAGTGTGCCCATGAACAACAAAGATAAAGGTATGTTTTTCATCTCAGCCACAGGAACTAATTTTGTCAACTATGGTGTTGAAATTATAAAATGTTACTTCTTCATGGGTTTGCATAAGTCTAAACTGCCAGGAAGAATCTAGACTGGGACCATCTCCATGGCAACAAATATTTTTTTAACTTTTTGAGCATAACAAGGTAATTCTGTGGTTTTTAATTGGTCATTGGGAAGGACAGACAATAGAACATTATTTCAGAAAACCATGGAACATTTTCTCCTGCTATCCTAAAACATATCTTCCCACACATTCACAGTTACGATTTTTTTCCCCTGTCAGTTATGCTGAGAACTTTGAAAAGAAGAGCATCCGTCTTACAAACGCCTTATTGTTTAGTTTAAGACTCTCTAGGAGTCTCAATTTTATTTTCACTTAATGTTCTTTCCCAGAAAAAAAAAAAATCACTAGCACTGCACTCTTCATTTTCTATGCATCTGCTATATTGTAAAAAATAAGGACCAAGTATTGGTAAAACTCCTGTTTTTTAAGTTTCCAATGTTCACCTTTGAGCTATAAAACCTCCAACAGGAGATGTCAGTCAGAATTTATATTTTACTTTATCCTCCCTCAAATTATGTTGTCATGTACTTACAGACTTCCTTTAGCATTTTCATGTATCTTTCTGACCTTTAAGGATTTACGGTAATCAGCGTGAATTAACATTACGTTCCTATCTTCTTTTGTATGTACTATGAAATGATCATCACAAGAAGTCTAGTTAACATCCATCACCTCACATAGTTATAATTTTTTTTCTCTTGTGATGAGAATTTTTAAGATCCACTGTTTAAAAATCTAACTTTCAAATATGTAGTACAATATTATTAACTGTGGTCACCATGCTGTACATCATTACACCCTCATCACTTTTTTATAAACAATATAAGTTTTTGAGGAAGCTTGTACCTCATATCTATTTTTAATGATCCATAAGTGGACCATTTATGGTCTGGGTATATATCACTTTCATTTCTATATCAATCCTAGTACTCTTCAAATAATTTGAGATATTTCACTTGTAAGAGAAACAAATACTTTTTTCCAAAAAAATTATAGCATTATCCAAAATAGTATTAAAACAAATTTACTTTTTCATTACTTTAGAATAATAGTATTTCTTGATTTATTAAAACAGAGGAAATGGAACTTCCAGGCAAATTTTGGGGTTTTTTTCATAAAATTACTTTTTAATTCATTATGCAATCTCTTAGTGTTTCCACACTTTTTCAACCATTAATGGTCAGTCACATCAAAATTTAATTTTATGATCTTAAATTATTTTGCTTTCCTCTATCATTTAAAAACAGAAAATCTTCTCATTTACCATCACCATCAAATAATGAGTGACTTCACATAGGTAAGTTCAGTCATCTACCCACTGATCATTTCAAGTAGCCCAATTTTTTTTAAGAAAGGGTATGGGCTTTGGAGTCTGATAAACCTGGCTCACATCCTGCCTCCAACACCTATTCACTGTTTGATCTGGGCCTTAACCTCTAAATCTAAGTTATCTTCATCTACAAATGGAAATAATACCACTTACAAACTGAATGGTTTTGAGGGTGAAATGAAATAAACTCCTTTAAAGTACTTGGTACAAAGTTCTCATATACTGTTAGACACATTTCCCATTAACATTTAAGGTGAAAATTTTAATTACAAACTTCTCTGCTTCCTTGTACAGAAGATAAGAAGTAGTTATTGTTTAACTTGTTCTTAATGAATTAATGTCATCTATTAGACATGACAGAGAAGTATGTTAGTCCACGGCAATATCTGACCCTAGAGCAAGGATTCAATGGGCCACCTCAAGTCTAACTTCAGAAGAAACCCAGAAAACTAAATTTTGAGTTCTTGTCATTTTAAAGTTTCCCCCTCTCTTCCTTTGTTCCTACTCAATTCTTGCTACGATATCTCCACTCCTTCACCAAACTCCCCATCAGCATAGCAGAAATTACACAGGTTTTGGAGTCAGACTTATGTTCAAATCCTTTATCTTCCACTCTCTAGCTGAGTGACCCTGGGCAACTTACCTAACCTCTCTGAGCCACAGTTTTTGGGGTGTTTTTTCTTTGGAGGGATTGCCTTCAAAATGGGAATAACAAAACCCTCTATGCAGGGAATAGTAAGAATTAGAGGTAATATATGTGAAGTGCCTACCGAAGTAAATGACACAATACACCTAAGAAACTATAGCTATTATCATTGTCACCATTGTGCTCAAATTTGCTATAGGTCTAGAAGCTAGGTAACCAATATTGCAATATTTTGACATAAAATCTAACAAAAAGAAATTATTCAAAAATAATCTGATGATGGTAATGATTAGGAAAAATAAAAATAGACGTAGGAAAAATAAAAATAGACGTAGTAAAAAATATTTGCATAAAACATCAGTAACACATGTGATGATGGACTCATTTTCTTAATATACTAGCACTACGACAATTCAGTAACTAAAAGGATAAACCCAACAGAAAAATGGTACATGGATATGAAAAGGCAGACAGCAAAATAAAACAAATGACTTATGAACACATGAAAAGATGATCAACTTCACATAAAATGAACATCAAAACTGTAAGATACTACCCCTTTCAGAGGAACAAAAGTTAAAGGTTGATAAAACCTAGTATTGACAAGGAAAACAGGAAACAGGTGAACTCATATACTGTTGCTAGAAGAATAACCTAGTCTAATGTCTTTAGGAAGAAACATGTCAATTTTAATAAACATTTATAATGTGTGTACCCTTGACCTAGCCCAGGAGTTCACATTTTAGAAATGTATCCTATAAAAATACCCCGACTAGGTATATTTATAAAGATACTCACTGGAGCATTATTAGTTTCAGGGAAAAAAATCACTTTGATTAAACAATATCCATCTATAGAGTACTAGTCAATAAAATTGTTAAAATTTTATGCAATAGGAAGATTTATGCAGCTTTAAAAATGAGATAAATCTATGTTATCTATATCACCTATATACATACAAAAAAATGCATTAAAATCCTCTGGAAGTTAGTAAAATCTTTTGGAAGACAGTACTTAGTAAAAGGTTGATAGTTCTAAATGGTTTAAAGGATTGTAATCATTCAATTAGTTTAAATTCTTGTTAGAATTCCATAAACATAAATATACCATCATTAATACCTTTGGAATACCCACTGACCTTTTTTAAAATAATCGTCAGCATGAATTTAAGCATAAGTAATACACTATTATAAGAATCACGAAAACGAATATATGTATGTACATGCATGACTGGTACATTATGCTGCACACTAGAAATTGACACATAGTAACTGTACTTCAATTTTAAAAATTTAAAAATAAAAAATAAAAAGAATCAAGACAGACTATAATTGTATCAATTACAAATCTTTAAAGTGTAACTTCCTAAAATTTCAGTAGACATTCCTATTTTTCTGTTTTTACCAAACCAAGTCTCCCAGCACTCCAACATCATTCTATGAGTAATTCAAATTACCTTTTCAAGGCTGAAAAAGTTAGTAGTGTTTCTAAGTGTGTTGAGGCTTGCAGATCCCTTTTTCTTACAGAGTGCTGCTGGATATTGGATAAAGAGAGGATATCGTAGTCTGAGAGCAAAGAATCAAGCTTTTCTGAAATACAGGTAAAAAGGTTATTAACACCTAAACCTACTAATCAATTGTAACATCATTAAAATAAGAGAGTCAGACAACAATTTCTTCCTAATATAATGCCCCAGTGCGGCCTATTAAGTATCCTTATCATATATGTGTACACACACACACACACACACAGGCCTAAATCTAATCAAGATCTAACTTTCAGTTTTTAAGACAAAAAGAGACTAGATGTTGCCAAATTAAATAACAACCTTAGGAAGTAATTAGCCACACCCAGAATGTTCCATTCCTGCAAAACAGATGACCCAATTTCTCCAGGAAACAAATGGCATGAGGAAGAAGGGAGGGGTGGAGACAGAAGAGACTTAAGAATACAGCAAGCAAACCGATGTGTGAACTTTTTTGGACCCTACGTCAAACAAATCAGTTGTGGAAAGATATCTGTGACAATTAGGGAAAGGTGAACATGAGTCCATGTCCACATCAGATACCAATAATTTCGATATCTCAGAAAGTATCATAGCACGCAATGAGCTAACTTCTAAATGCAAGGCATTTCTGGCTCCTATGTTTAGAATTTCTAAGATCAAGTGTGCCAACCTGCCCTGCCCATTGCCCACCTAAGCTAATTGATTCCTTATCAGTCGATGTATGGTCACAAAGAGCAACAAATCTATCAATGGCCTGAGCAAACCAAAACTGAGAAAGAAAAATCACATATTCCAAATTAAAGAAAAAAAGAAAAGTGGTAACAGCCCTATCACTGTTGCTCTCAACAGACACAGCAGAATGTCAATCTACTGGACACCAGGAAGTAGAAGTGGTAGGACCAAACTGATCCCTAGGGGAAAAAAATCAACATAAATTATTTTACCAGACTGACTTGGAACCCAAGAAAGGCAAAAGCAAAAAAACTGCCCCAAAGACAGAACAAGCACAAATAAGTTTCTATTTGGCACAGAGTGAGAGTAAACACTATAGATCATATGCTACCTCTGTAAGTCACCTCTTAGCAGCAGCAACTCTGCTTTCTCTCCCACAATCAGAAGGATGTCTGGAAAACAAATTTTGGTGACTTAAGTCCCTATAAAAACTGTCTAAAAATATTTGAGCTGATGCTTTCCTTTTTCTCTCAACAAATATCACTGCAGAAGCAATGGCATTCAAAATCATTCCACTGGACTGAGAGCATCCTCAAAATAGAGCAGCAGGAGCTTAAAATACAAGTGTATTACTACTGTGGCTAAATATGCTCACAAAACAATTTCTAAAAGAAAGAATCCACTCAATACTTTTCTCCTTCCTCTTCCTCTAAATATCCTCAATTGGTTTCTTCATCAATTCATTCATTCACTGCTACGTGCCAGGCGCTGGTCTAAGTACTGAGATAGAGCACTCGAGGGAGCAAAGTCCTTGCCTAAAGCAGCACTCATTTTGTGTGGGAGAGACAGACAACGCACAAGAAAACATATGTCAGTGCTGTGGACATGAAAGCAGGACAGCAGGCAGGCAGCAAGAAGGGCCAATCTATACAGAGAGGTGGGAAAATGCCTCATCGTCATGTAATATTCAAGCAAACCTGAAGACAGCATGGCTCAGGAACACTGCTATATGGTTAAAGCAAATTTAATCAAAGTCCATCCAAGGCTCTAACTCAAGATAAGATTAAATAAATTGGTAGCAAATTTCACACTTGCTAGGTACTACCCATTTTCTGTTAACAGAAATTCCCTTTTAAATTTAATCCAGAGGAAAGCTGTTTCAGAAGGCATCAATCTCTCTTATGCCAATGGATAGTTACTGGTGATTTGGCCTGGCTAACTGTAATGCATAGAGGCATCAACGAAAAACCTTCAAGAAGCTTATCATTTATTCAACAGTTTTTGAGTGTGCTGTTTCCTACCAGACACCATTCTGGGTGTTTTATGTTATCTGCACAAACATCCTTGGGGTAACAGCCCCATTTTAGAGATGAAGAAACAGACTCGGGGAAAATAACATCACAAAGCTAACGTAACACAGCACTAGGATTTAAACTTGGGCCTGTCTTGGCTGAAAACCCCAGGCTTTACTGATGTCACCTTTTGAAACTGCTTAAAAATAGCCTAGCTCTTCTTCGACCTTCTACTTCTCGGCCTCCTACTTTTTGACATGTCAGTCAAACATGACCTTGCCTCCCACTGAATCCGGATGCCCTCTGTTTACACCTTTCTTCTGGCATTTTTGAGTTATATTTGTCCTATCTCGCAAATAGATTTTAAAATAAACCACAAGTGAGCTCTGTTTTAAAAATCACAGTATCCTTACCTCACAACACCTGGCACAGAACCTTGCACAAAATAGCACTCACTCCTATCTTCACAAATTGCAAAATTCTCAACACTGAGAGGCTAATACAATCCTTTAGCTCTTTGAAGTCCCTCAATCAGGTTGCTACATGGACTCCGTTTCATTCAAGATCATAATCACTCCTACTGACTGCAAAACTTAACCTCAATACTGTAGTTTCATTGTCAGTAATACAGGCCAGTTGTTTTCAACGTGTGGTCCCCATACCAGCAGCCAAAAGCATCACCTGGGAATTTGTTTCTCCCCTCACTCCTCCTTAATTGGAAATTCTAGGCGTCGGGCCCCGCAATCTGTGTTTAATGTGCCTTCCAGGTGATGTTAATGCACACTCAAGCTTGAGAACCATTAAACTAGGCTAAACTACAGAAACAGCTCAAAATGAAGAAAAAAACCTTTACGCACAAAGATGTTCATGGTTCAGCTTTGCATATTTTTAAAAACAAAAGTTGGAAACAAAGTAAGTTGACACCTGGGAAACAAGACATTATACCACTTCCAAATGACAAAAACAAACAAACAAAAAAACCCCACTGCAATCATTTAAAATGTTAACAGATTTTAAGAACATGAGAAAATACTTATACTATAATATTAAATAAACAAAGGTAGATTAAAAAACTATTCATATCGCATGATCTTAACTATGTATAAAAACAGGCCTAAAAAAAATAAAAGTAACATCATTGGTTATCTTTAGGTATTTTTCTATAATAAGCACTTTTTAAGCGTAGCTTGCTAAAGCACTTTAAAACACTTAACTAATATGTTTCAACTGTAATTTGCCCTCTTTTAATAACGAGACATCTCAAATTGGATGTTCCGGAGCCATTACAAACAACACACTAAACGCGCTCTCCTCGCCCAACAACCCGAGCTCCCGCTCTTGCAAGTAACCTCTCAGATGCTCAGCATTTTACCACACTTCTCCAAAATTCCATCCATTGGTAATCTAATATCCTATAGCTTCTCAACAGAATTTGCATTTCCCCCACTTCCCAAGAGTTTATTCTTTGTCCATATCCAAAAATCTCAAAAAACTCAAGTATAAACCACTTAACTTCTTACAGTAGGTTTTATGACAGTTAACACGAGACAATGCTACAAAAACTACCTTTCTTATTAGCTCAGTATGTGGCCATATTTTTTAGAAACTCCAACAATGGCTGCCCAGCACTCTAGAATGAGAACACCTTCCTTGCTTTCTTCAAGTTGCTCCAACAATCACCCTAAACAACTGAGCTTTTCTCATTTCTGCTGGCTACAGAGACAAGTTAGAACACAGACACAACTCAAGAGGTCAGGCTGGAGTACTGCATGATTTAGGTCCCCACCCTCTCCCTGCCCTTCTCTGCCACCTGCTACAGTTTCCCCCACTTGGCCTCTCCTGTCTAGTCCTCCTTAGGGACCCTACCCTTCCTCTCTTTGGTATCTTTTCCACACTCACTCCCACCCCTCCTTTCTTGCACACACATTCTGCACGTACTTTTCCTCTTTCCACTAGGCCACACCCTGTTCATTCTACAGATATTTATTGAAAACCTCCTCCCTTCCAGGCACTAGGAATATAAATGAGGAGAAAGAGAACTATATTTCTAATTTTGTGATACTGAAAGAGCATCACACAAAAATGACAAAGTATGTCACACGCCAAGGGAGAGGGAGGTGCAAGAAATTACGGAAGGACACACGGGAGCATGAGCCCTGCCTGGCAGGCCAAGGATGCTTTCCCAGGGAGACTGTACTAAAGACCAAAAAGATTAGGAGGCAGCCAAGGGAAGAAAGGAGAGGGTTCTAAGTAGAGGGCATACCTATGCTCACGTCCACGAGAAATACAGAACAAAACATACCCAAAGAAAGCACCTCGGTGAGGCGGGGGTGTTTAGAATGGCACAGACGATGTGAAGAGGTTTGAGGTCAGCGAGCAGGCAGAGGTCGTGAAGGGCAGTGGAACCACAGTCAGGACTGTGGATTTTCTACAAGGGCGACAGCTGTAAGTGAGAAATTTCATCATGACTGTGAAACCAAGTCCCCCTCAAACTGAGCTCCTCTTCCGAGTTTATGATTAACCACTCTATCCAAAACTTTATTCTTTCTTGTCCAGCCCCTGTTGCCCTCAGGATTGAAGAGTATCAGAGAAAGGGGGGGATGAAACCAAGCAGGACCCTGCAGGGGGGGTCACAAGCCTTTCTGGGCCCCTGGTTTGTTTGTAGAAAAAGGCTTTAGTCTCCTAGGCTGACACTGAGTTCCAAAGAGCAGATTCAGGCAATTACTAACCAGAGAAGTGAGGGAATGCAGAAACAAAGGAAAAGAAGTCAAGAAACAAATAGTTCAGGGATAAAACAGAGTCCCAGTTCCTCCTCAAGGGATATACAGAACAACATGACACAAATCTTTGAGTTGTCCTGCAAGAACTAAGACACCCCCCCCCAGTGGAGGGCGGTGACTACATGCTGACCACAAACACAGAGACCCCAGTCTGGGTGGAACCAGAGGTTGACGGTTAAGACTCATGAAACACTACCCTGTTACCTCACCACCAACCAATCAGAAGAAAGCCATGCCCCCTGCACCTTCACCCCAAAAGTTGTCTTTAAAAACCTGACACCCTAGCCAGCCAGGAAGATGGATCTGAGACTAGCCTATGTCTCCCATCTTCTCCATCGGCATCCTCCTGATCAATAAACCTTTCTCTGCTCCAAACTCTAACATTTCAGTTCGTTTCGCCTCACTGTGCGTCGGGCACATGAACTTGGGTTTGACGACTGCAGTGTGTAGAATGGAGAGAGGGGACAAGACCGGAGTCTGGAAAATCAGCTAGGAAGCCACTGAGCCATCCAGGGGGAGATCACTAAAAGACTCCCAGGTTTCTGGCTTGGATACCTGGGCAGACAGTGGCACCACATTCACTGATAAGAAAACAGAACTAGGGGCAGGTTAGGGGGAGGGATTTGTTAAAGAAAAACCACAGGCCTGCTTTTGCCCATGAAACCAAAACCTAGGTTTAATACTTAATTGCAGTTTCAACCTTCAACAGAAAAGTCATCTTCATCAACCAGTTTGGAACTGTCTGGTCAGCACCAATGAGGTCATCTGTCACATGGCCCCCTCCATCCCCCAGAGGAACAAGAGGTTATCTATGGGGTAAAAAACACTTGCCAGTTCCCTTCCCTGCCAAAAGATGTCCAGGCCTAAAAACAATCCTTTCTTTTCTTTTGCTAATAGCACCCTTGCCCCACCCTTCTTCCTATAAAAAATCCTTCCATTTGGTACAACTACTCAAAGGGCCCTTCCAGTTGCTAGACAGCATGCTGCCCAATTCATAAATCACCTAATAAAACCAATTAGATCTTCAAATTTACTCGGCTGAATTTTGTTAAGAGGTTGATATAAGGCGGCAAGTAAATGCTGAAAGATTAAGTTCTGTACTTTATCTTGTTCCTTATATACAGTTTACAATTATTCATCTACACAGAGGGGGTGCGGGCATAGCTTAGTTGGTAGAGCACAAGCTGAGCATGCGTGAGGTACTTGGTTCAACTCCCAGTACCTCCATATAAAAAAAAATCATTTACATAGAACTTTTTTGCATCAAGTCACATTTGCAGTTACATCACTGATAAATCATATAGTGATTTTATGTGGGGAAAGAGTAAATCTGTTATTCTATGATTTTTTTCAAACTCAACATCAGTGGTAAAAAAAATGGAAGATACTTTGTTCCTTTTTTATGTTCTCAAATAGAGAAAGCTTGAACTGCAGGCCTTTCTGGATGCAGACATGGAGTGGCCTATAGAATATGTGATAAACATTCCACTCCACCCTTCTCTCATACCTGATTTTAGTCTCCAGAATAAGGTTTCAAGGCCACTGACTTTAGTACAATGACATAAAGTATACCCTTATTCATCAAGACCAGAGTCAACTTTTTAAGATAAACTAATTTTGAAATAATGAAGTGTTATATGAGAAGAGACTGGGAACATTTGTGAACTTTTCACTCAGTTTCTCTTTCTTTCTGCAATAAATTGCATCTTCCTGGAATACAACTTGCAAGTGTCACGCAGAACCCTGTAGCACTCTGCTAGCTCTCCAGGGCTCCGCTGCACAAAGCACACAGAGTTCCCCCAGAATGCCAGTCAGCGTCATGCTCCTCCTGTCAGAACTGGAAAGGATTAAGCCAGGGCTGCTGTCAAGTGTTGATTCTGCTTGTGCACAAGACACATGAGACCTGACTGCTCTTCAGCACTCCCCAAAACACGCAGGACAAGAGAGGCCTGGCCCTAGATGTGGGTGAGTCCCTCCCTGGGACTAAGGGAGGAGAAAAGGAGAGCAGCGCTGTCTGCTACGCAGTGGACCTCCGAGCCTGGGAGCTAAAAATTAACTTTATAGGCTTATACTAGTTAGGAAGGATGGAGGATGAGCTGCCTCAAATAATTCCTTATCATGAGCTCTTCACCTGGGCTGGTACTAAACCTGGACCAAGACTCTCCAGCAAGACCCAGTCACATGGAAACTCTGAGCCAAAATGAAAGTAAATGAAGTCAGCAGAGCCCATGGGAACCTCTGAAGAACCCTGGATCAGTCCACAAGTCTGTAGCTGAAACCAACGCAAACTCAGATGAAGCAATGAGATTACTTTCACAATTTCCTGCTGCCTGTTCCTAGATCAAGCCCTGTCTTCTATACTCATTCTTCTAATCAAACAGATAATCTTGGACATGTTATATGTTAAGTGCCCATGAGAACAGAGGTGGAAACATCAAGTGGGCAGCTGGGTACATGCGAGCGAAGCTTTGGAGAACAAGTCTAGGTAAGAGATCCATCGTATCAGAACAGTCAAACCAGGGCAGCAGATAAGACTTGTCAAAGCCTACAACTCTTACTAAAAGGAAGAAAAAAAAAAAACAAAACAGGAGGGGTGTGGGGAGGAAGACACCCATCTCCTTGGTTCGTTCCAGGACTAAGTTAAGGGATATAAGAAAAAGCACTTCATTTCACTTCCCTACCTCAGTGAAGCCTATTCCTGCCCCTCCTTCCTTACCAATCTTCTGAAAACAGTCACCATCTCTTACAAATATAAAATGGTGAAGCATCCAAAATTCAACCACACTTGGCCTTGAAGGACACCTACCTACACTTGATGCTCTGGAAAACCCCATGAAAGCCAAAAGGAATTCTCCAGTTTCCCCACCACATTTTTCTGCTTAACTCTTCTCTTCATTCTATTTTAGCAATACAATTTATCTCTCTAACTAGTACAAAGCAGAACTGGATTAAATTTCTCTTGGAGCAGTTAGGGTGTGTAAGTATTTCAGTTTCAAAGGAATGTAGCCTGTAAGCAAAATTAACATCAAAAGAGGAAGTGAGATGTCAAAATACTGAGCAAAATGATACCGTCAATAATGAGAAATGAAGACTGCAGTGTGGAGAATCCCCATGCCAGGAACCTCAAGGTGAGTTTCAAAATATGTTTCAGATACAAACTTTAATCCGTCATTTGTGACCTATATTTTTCCCTTCCACCCACTACATCCTTTTATTAAAAGTAACACAAGGCGAAAACTCTTTTGAAATCAAAGTGAGACTTACATACCCCAGTTGCAACTTCAACAAGATATCATTATGACTAAGCTCACATGATTCATAACTTTCCTAAATTATGCAATTCATAACAGTTCAACTAAAATAATTTTGAGTGACATGAGGAATACTCCAAAAGCCAGGATTCTATTAAATACTTTTGTTCTTCAGAAAAATGTTGTCAAATCTCTAATCAATATTTAGCACTGTGGTTATGGTAACATTATAGGATGAGTAGGCTAATAAACAATTACGATGCTCTTTATGGAATTATTCCTTGGACTTGACAGATTCAATCTAAATAATGGTAGGGTTAACAAATTACATCCAAAGTCATCAAACATACACAAAATCCTTCTTCAAAAGAAAAAATACCCACAAGGCATATATTTATCACTAATTGTGTGAACCTGACAATTCACTACACCTTTCTGAGACTCATTTTTCCTGGAGCTTTGTTTTAAAAACTGGACGTGACATCTAAGGTTCATTTCAAGTCTGAGTCTCTAAATGTCCCAATTAGAAGTGTCCTTATTTTCCCTCTTCAGCTACTTAACCTTAAAGTCTGGGCTCAAGTATCAGCTCCTTTAGGGAGCCTTTCCTGGCTACGTTCAGCGCCCCGTCATAACAGAACACATTATGGTGGGTACTACTATCACTCTCCTTCATATTGTTCTAGAATTATCTGTTTAGATCTCTCTATTCCACTATACCAAAAGCTTTTTGAAGATGGATATCGTCTGACCTTTATATTTCCAGTGCCACACAGAGTACCTGCATACAGTATGTGTTCTTCAAACATCTGGTGAATAAATATGGTAGGTCTATGCGTTTTTCTGGCACCAGTGGTCTGCACTTTGCAAGTGAAAACACAAGATCAAAAAAGAAACCTTTCTGATCTCTGAATGTTGCTGAGAATTTATCTAGAAAGTAAGGTTTTCTTCTATACTATGTGCATTCCTAGGATTTGTATTACTTATTTTTCCACTTGTGAACAAGAGAATGATAATAAAAGTGAAACAACTGTGTTAGTGTGGTAAAAATACAACTTTAATATCTCAAAATACATATTTGTTATTTTTATTAATATTTATTCTTATGAAGTGGATCCTTACCCTACCCCTCCATCCTGACTACCCCACCTCAACATTTTCCTTCAATTTGTATCAACTTAAATCACATCTCAGCACTTCTCACCAGGTTCTCCCTGGCCTTTCATTAAACTAATCAGCTGTAATTCATTTCAGTTTGAGATAACCACAAAGTAGTTCTTCAGCTGAGAATCCAACACCTTTAATACCCTCAGTCTACAATTTCTGTCCATTACATAAGAAAAAACAATTGTCAGGTAAACTATCACTGAAGCTACAGCTTGTCACGCTGGGAGAATACACCGTTTCATACTTTCTTATTAATTAACCGAACTCTCTTAACAGATAAGGGACCCTAACAGTTATACAAACTAACTTTCACCAAATTTCATATCTCTTGTTAGTCTATCCCTAAAATCCAATCTCTTCAGAAAATCTAAATAACCCTCTACTTTCTAGGCTCAAAACTGATCAAATTGGTCATCTCTGATAATTTTTGTCCAAAATGGCAAGGCAGGCATTCACAGTAGTAGCATTAAGAGTTAGCCTGGCAAGTTTAAGCGCCTCCTCCCCAACCAGGACCTCCCATAAGCTACAATTTCAATAACTAAATAAACGCTTAGGATATTCGCAAAATGCAACTCCAAGATGAGTCCTCCAGTCACCGCCTTCCAACCAGACTGCTGCCTAAGTACCTCCTACAGTAGAAAATCTAGTTTGCATCTTACAGAGCCAGGAAGAGCTGTAGAGCTATGAGCCTTCCTACCCTCCTCCAGAATCCGTCTTTGGTAGGAACACACTATAGATTTGTTCCTTAGTCGGGCAGGAACTTGGACCGCATCTCCCTCTCCAAACACGAGCCACCACCACTCCCTGCCTTACCTCTTTCCGGTACACACTCCCAACACAAACTCTGGGGGCAGACCCCCTCTCAGGCCCTCAAGTCACTATCGGAGGCCTCCTCCAGGATCCCTTTCCATTGAGACAGACAAACCTATCTCCATTCTTTCCCTAAACTTTGTGAGCCACACCCCCTTCCCACACTGAAAACTTAGGGACGCGCCACCGTTGTCCAATACCCCGCCCCCAAACACCTGATAGATTCTGCTCCCCTGGTCTTTCCCGAAAGCAGCAAGCTCCAGGCACCCGGTGCCGGCCTAAGCCAACCCCCGAGGGTCTTTACCGAGTCGCTGGGGGGAGCCGAAGCCCGGCTTGTCCGGCGGTCGCGGCGCCAGTATGAAAGGAACCAAGCTGGCCAGGAAGAGGACACACTGCCTCATGTTCCCGGCCCGGCCACCGGCTCCACCTCTCCGGGCAGCTTTCGCCTGACGGGCACTCGGGACACTGCTCACATTAGAAGAGGCGCGGATCTGCCCAGCCCGGCCCGGCCCTGCCCCTCAAGCCTCTGATTCCTCCCGCGCCGCCTACCGGAAGACTCTAGAGTCCGGCTCGAGGCCCCCGGAAGTGCAGGCAGCGCCCGGAGAGGCTGGCTCACCCGGCTTCCGGCCGCCGCCGACCCCCGCACCACCCACAACCGGAAGCCGGTGCCGCGTGGCATGCCGGGAGACCCTCGCTCGCCCCGCCCTGTGCCGGCGCGCCGCCATCTTGCCGCTTCCCGGCCCGCCCCCTTCCATCTGGCCGGGGCTCGGCTGGCGCCTGCCGGGACACAGCCCGCGACGTCCTGACTCGACCCAGTCGGGCCTCTCCTCTGTCCCCGGATGACCGCCGCGAGGGAGGCGGGAGCTGGCGAGTAGGCCTTCAGGGGCGTGTCCGGCCGCCTCCCTGGTCTCGGTCCCAACTACATCTGGTTAGGATCCCTGTCACCCTTCTTACTGAACCGGCTGTAGAAACCGCCCTGGGGCCTCTAGCGAACGAGGGGGAGGGCCAGGTTGGGTGTGCTCGGGGTAATGACCCAACAACCAAGTGCCTGGGGCGAGGGATAGGCTCCCGGGAGCAGGAGGCCCAGCGCTTGACCAGCTTCTGCGAGACCAGCCTCCCACACGCAGATGGGTTGCAGCTTGGTTTTCGGGGCCCCGCGTCCAATCTCCCCGGCGTCCTAGGCCTCCGTCCGTTGTAACGAAAATGGCTTTGTGGAGGGAAATCAGCAGGCTCTCCCTTAGTGCACATATTCTTGTTGGCCTCGCTGTAGGTAGAGAGTCTGTGAGTATTTCCAGAAACTGAATCCTAGACCTGACTCTTCATCTGCCAGTACAGATGCTAGAATCGTCCAGCCAAGTTCTTGAAATTCACCTCTGTGTTTGGTCACTTTAGCTCAAATGGGAAATTTGCCGCGGCAGTTGTGTTTTGTTTTGCAATCCTTTGCATAATTTTAGCTCTGGTGAATGTTTATGGTACTGAATAAACCATTCTAATAACCTTAGATGTGAATTGCTATTTTGGTTCAACTACAGTTTATACAAGTAGGACATAACACATTTTCCACTTAAGAATGAGTGGGACAGACTTCCGCATTATGAAATGGTAAATTGTTAGCAGCAGAACATTAGTCCTGCCCGGTCAAGTTTTTAAGGCTACTCCTAATAAAATACTCGAACTATGGTTTAAATTTAGGTTCACTGTGGTAAGCCTCAGTAAAATCTTAGGATCTTTTCCAACAGTTATTCTCCATAATTACTGGCATTTTTGGCTTAACTGAATCCGGTCTGTTCATCTGAGGTAGAAAATGCCTTCATTAAACATACATTGATGACACACCTGGTCAGAAAGCAAGGAGAGATTCACCATTGCAAATTGTGTATAATTCTTTTAAAAATGTATCCCATAAAAAAGTGACAGTTGTGTACAATTTTTTTATATGTGCAGTAAGAATATCATCTTATTTTCTGAGCATCCAGGCACCATTCTCTCTAGCTGGTAACTTTAGTAGGTTCTAGATTATATTCTTTCTGTGTCCCCCCCACAGTTCTACGTGCCTTGCTCATAGAAGGCATTAATAAATGCCATTTTTAAAAAGTAAAGTTCCTGATTCATTTTCTTACTCATATCCGGAAGTCCTAGATTTTCAGAGACAGTCGAGATTTCAAGTAATCTTTCTTGTTCACAAATCAGGACCCAAATTATGATTTCCAGTTTGAAGTTTCTCTTTGATTTATTGGTTGTCTATACCTTTAAGATATGAGAACCACGTGGGGGAGATAAAGAGCCAGAGGAACAATGAGACAGACACACTGGATAGAACTAGTCTGAGCCAGCTGTCTTCAAACTTTTATACTCTTATCTCCAAAAGAATTTTTTAAAAATATGTACCCCTGGATACATTTAATATTTTGTCATAAAAAATGTAAATAGTTGCAAAGGATGAAATTTCCAGTATAATGTAAATACTGACATTTAAAATTAAAACCATTAGGTTTAAATTTACCCAGTGGAATATAAATACCCGACAGATTTGATCACCGCCCTGGCAGCCAGCCTCCCGGATGGTCCCCAATGACCTCTGCTTCCTGATATTCACACCCTTGTAGAGTCAGTCCCCTTCTGCCCCAGACCAAGTTTGGTCTGTGTGGCCAGTAGCACACAGCATAAGTGATGGTGTTTTACTTCCAACTTTAGGTCGTAAGAGACTGCCTGCCATCTCAGGTGCTTTCTTGCTTGCTCTCCCTTGGATTGCTCACTGGCAAAGAAGCCAACTTTCATGTCAGGAAGCCTATGGAGAAGTTCATAGGAATAGAGGTCACCAGCCTACAGCCAGCAAGTAACTGAGACTTGCCAAAGACTATATGCGTCAGCTTGGACATGAATCCTCCAGCCCTCAGTGGCCTTTAAGGTAACTCCACTTCCCTAACCCAGCAGCTTGCCTGCAGCCTCTTGGGAGGCCCTGAGCCAAAACCACCCACTCAAGCCATTCCCTAATTTTTGACCCCCAGACACTGGGAAAGAATAAATATTCGTTCAGTCTCCTAAATTAGGGGTAATTTGTTACATAGCAACTATTGCCCATTTGAAAAATACATGGACAAGTTGACTGGATCCCAGGTTCCGCTCCGTAACACTTGAAGTGGTTTGTTTAATTTAGGATTTAATAAAGATAAGTAGTGGGAGGGTATAGCTTAAGTGGTGAGGCGAATGCTTAGCATGCATGAGGTCCTGGTTTCAATCCCCAGTACCTGCTCTAAAAATAGACTTCATTACCCCCCAAAATTTTTTTAAAAAGTAAAAGATCACTTGAGATTCACTGATCCCAGGCTATAGAGTTAATTATTTACAACTTACTTACTGCAAGTGAACTTAAGAGTAAAATATTTACAGCTATATTTCTGGAGTTAAATACCAGATCTACACAAGCATTGGTAAGACCTTTCATCTAAAAAGAGAAATGGCTGTTTGGTTCTGGCTGAGTCTGGAGGTTTTTTCCTTCTTCTGTCATCCTAGCTGTTTCTCTTATTGGCTACTATTTATCCTACACCAGTATCACCAGTCCTTACAGATGTACAGAATCTTCATCACTCTACGTCTAAAATACAAATTATTCCTACATCTGGATGCTTTTTTCCTAGTGAATAAATCTGTGTGAAGTTAGCACTTCATAAATTATGAGTCAATCCATAACTCTCCATCAGACAACAGACCCTTCTTATAGAATATGACTACATACAAAGTCATGTGCCAAGAACTCTAGTTTCCAAGTTTTTCGTTCAGAAATTGTAATGTATTTCACATCCTTTTAGAAAGAAAGATGAAAAATATATCATGCATGGAGCAAAGCAGAATATTTGAGGATCCTCACTGATAAATATATGATTCTTTGGGAATTTTTTTAATAGGCAAGAGAATAACCAGGCCTCTTTCTATTTTTCCAGTTTCAATTTCAAAAAGAGAAGGAAGTCAGCCATTTGACTGAAATTGTTATTTCAAGAAGATTCATTTCTAAAATTTTGGTAACAATTTCTCTCTCTGTTACACACACACACACACTTTTATGTCTCTTTCTTACCAGGCCTCCTTGTCTTTATCACAGGACTTCCAGTGGCTAATCTGGATGTTGCGAGCAGAGGTTATCATAACTCCCATATATTGAATGCCGTACAAAATACGTCACTTTCCCTTCTGAAATCCCTTGAGATCTCAGAGTAATTGAGCCACATGAATAACTGAACATAGAGAATAGATTGCATGAAAAGAAAAAATGGAAACTTGTGCTGGTTTGAAATTACCTCAGGTCTGAAGTGGCCAAAAGTCATTACTCTTGGGTTGACAGGCCCCAGAGAGGAGGCAGTCACCAGTTATCCTCTAGTTCTACAGTGGCCAGACGCCTTAATTGAAAAGCTATTCTATTTAGTCCTCTTTAGAAAACAGAACTCACTTGTTGAATGTTTAAAACCTGTTAATTCTATTAACATTTTAAGAATAATACCTCTAAAGTGAATGAAGTCAGTATCGCAAAGTGACCTGTACTCCTGTGTTCACCGCAGCATTATTCACAATAGCCAAGATGTGGAAACGACCTAAGTGTCCATCAGCAGATAAACGGATAAAGAATATATGGTATATACATACAATGGGATATTATTCAGCCTTAAAAAAAAAAAGAAATGCTGCCATTTGTGACAACATGGGTAAATCTGAAGGACAGCATGCTAAGTGAAATAAGGCAGAAAGATAAATGCAGTATGATCTCACTTACATGTTAAATCTTACACAGATTAAACTCGAAGAAGCAGAGAGTAGAACGGTGGTTGCCAGGGGGTGGGAGGAGTGGGAACGGGGAGATGTTGGTCAAAGTTACAAACTTTCAGTTATAAAATGAGTAAAGTTCTGAGGATCTAATGTACAATATAGTGACTGTAGTTAAGAATAGTTTTGAATACTTGAACTTTACTGAGAGAACAATCTTAAATGTTCTCACCACATACACAAAAATGGTACCTCTGGATACATTAATTAGCTTGATAATCATCTCACAGTGTACAGGTGTATAAAATCATCACGTTGTATACCTTAAATATACACAATTTTTGTCAATTACATCTCACCAACATCATATCTTTGCCCCCCAGGGACTTACATTCTAAAAGATGAACAGTACATAGAAATACAGAAAACACATACAGTATGATATGGGCCTTAAAAAGTTGATGTCATGCATTTTTTCATATTAATTTTTAAAAATAAAATTTTAATTTTGGAATAATTTTAGATGTACAGAAAAGTTGCAAAGATAGTACAGAGAGTTCCCATATACTCTTCACCCAGATTCCCCTGATGTTAGTATCTTACTTCATCAGGGTATGTTTGTCAAAACTAAAACATTGACATCAGATTTCACAATTTTTAGAAGTATGTGCTTTTCTACTGTCTTTTTTTAATTGCGATAAAATACACAGAACATAAAATGCATCCTTAGTGATATTCAGTACATTCAGTGTTGTACACCCAGCACCACTATCTAGTTCCAGAACATTTTAATCACCCCAAAATGAAACCCTGTACCCACCAAGCAGTCACTCTCCATTACCTGCTTCTCCCAACCCCTGATAACCACCAAAAGAACTGCACAGTTTCTGTCCCAGGATTCACCCAGGATACCACGTTGCATTTAGTCACATTTACTTTTCACTTTTTAGGTCATATAAAGCTGTTTCTAAATAGCATATTCTGTGGGGAAGTGCTATTTAATAGGCTTGATTGGGGAGGAGGGTATAGCTCAGTGGTAGAGCACGTGCTTAGTATGCACAACGTCCTGGGTTCAATCCCCAGTACCTCTGTTTAAAAAAAAAAAAATCTGATTATCCCCCTCAGCAACAAACAATATGCTTGATTGGCTCAAGGAGACTGGCCAGCTAGTCCCTCACTCTGTCTCCTCTGTGCTGGTTGAATAGCCTCTCATGTGACTTTCTTGCCTCTGCTTTTCCCTCCACCACCATCTCTATTTGTCTTAGATAACACTGGCTGAATGTCTCCTCCTCATGTCATGTTTCTTCTTCTTTTATAATCTAATGTCTTCTATTTTATCCTGCATTGTGGTCCACTGATGGCATCTTGCTCTTCTCCACAAAGGCGTGAGTTCCTGAGGCAAGGACCATGCTACCTTCCACAGCAAGTAACACAGTCCTGTGCGTAAGGCAGTCTTACAAGATGAATCAAACAAATTAGACAATTTAATGCTTGTAATGGGTGGCACAAAAAACATACGTTCGAGTCCTAACCCCCCATATTTATGAATGTTTACCTTATTAGGAAATAAAGACTTTGCAGCTGTAATCAAGCTATGATGAAGTCCTACTAGGTGAGGGTGAGCCCTAAATCCAATAGCCAGTGTCCTTATGAGAAGTGACACAGACACACACACACAGAGAACGCCATGTGATGATGTGGGCAGAAGCCGGAGTGATGCAGCCACAAGTCAAGAAAAGCCAAGGGTTGGGGTGTCTGTGCTGCAAACTCCTTGCCCTAAGGGGATGGCATTCACACTGTAGCTGATGTGAATGGTGTCCTCAGAGTTGGCCAGTGGACAATCTCCCAGCTGACCCTGCAGGGAGCCAAGAGGTCAGGGTCTAGGATCCAGAACAATGAGATCTACTTATCAAAACATCTTAGAAACTAGACAACAGAAAGAAGCACTCTTCCTTCCATGCTGTTCATTATGCATGAAAACCAGGGAGAACTGCCTGTCCAGTGGTGCCTCTCTCCAGAGTGGGAGCTCCCTGACCTGCGTGGTCACTGTGCAGTCCTGGGCTTGGCTTCTGAGGGACTGGTCACACTGAAAAGCCTGAACATAACAGACTTGCCCAGAGCAAACATTACCATTTATTTCCTGGCTCACTCGGAAGCAGAACAGATCAGACAAGTAAGTCGGTGCCGAGTTACAACTCTGGCTTATTGTTGGTATCACATACAGCCCTCGATATTTCATCACTATGACTATCTGGTTATGCAATGATTTATTTACATTCTGCCTTGTTCTAGAAATAATTTCAGAGTAGACATCCATTAAAAACTCCAGTTAGGGACAAAGATGTGAATTTTAAATAAACAAGAGACTGCAGTTGTCATCTCGGCCGGTGCTGTTTTCAAGCCTTTTTTCAGTTGCATTGTTTTTAGCTACAGCACTCTTATGTCCAAAAGAAATCTTTGGCAGAAACTTAATGCATAAAACAGATCAACGCAGAGCATTTGGGTTTGGAGTACTCCTGAACCGTCTTTGTAGACTCCCTATGCCTTCCTGAAGTCTACAGAAAGAGGGTCGTGATTTTCTCAAAGTTAATAGCAGGAATGACAGCCCAGGACTATCTCCAGTCCATGACTCTGTTGCCTAAACCGGGGTAACTCTTTAGACAACGCCTGAAATGGGCCCTAGTTGAGACAGGCTAGTTTTTTATTGCCATCTGACAGATGAGTGTGCAGTTCAACAGTTGGTAGTACCAGGATCAGCCAGCCAGCACAATATACACAAAAAGAACTGCTGGAAGGTCAGTCATTCTCCAGTTGCCACCTCCAGCGCCTCAATAACAGGACACTCAAGGTGAGCACTTACTGCAAAATTCAAATGAGTGAGACATCTGTTCTGGGAGACCAGCAGGGTATAATGCTCTCTCAACATGAAGAGCTCTCAGCTCCTGCAGAGGTGGAGGGATGCTTGCCATTGAGAGTATTCTTAAGAGGAGAAAGGCAGGAAGGGCAGCCTTATTTGGGTTTGTAGTCTCTCTTATTCTGGTTTAACTTGCAAAGTACTAAGGAAAAGTGATTCATATCCTAATTTCTACCTAGGAAGCAGTATCTTGCCAGAGCCATCAGGCACCTTCTTCACTTTAAATAATTTAGCAATGGTTTTTCTCTAGCTTTACTTCAATGAAAAGATTTTGAAGGATGAATAGGAATCTGCTAGGCAGAAAAGGAAAGGAAGGACATTCTAGACTGAGGGAACAGCACTTATAAAGATCCACAAGCATGACCCTTGATATGCTGCACCATGGGTTTCTTGCCAGAAAAGCTGAACCTGAATCTTATAAAGCCTCTTGAACTAACCTCCACTTACAGGAGCTATGGAGGAGGGTAGAGGAACTAACTTGCTACATAAAACCACAGGACATAAGATGAGATATTGAAACAGGCACATGAAAAGATGCTCAGCATCGTTAATCATTAGAGAAATGCAAATTAAAACCACAACATATCACCTCACACCTGTCTGGCTATCATCAAAAAGACCACAAATAACAAATGCTGGCAAAGGTGCAGAGAAAAGGGAACCGTTGTACACTGTTGGTGGGAACGTAAATTGGTGCAGACACTGTGGAAACAGTATGGTATTTTCTCAAAAAAACTAAAAATAGAAGTGTATGACCCAGCAATTCTACTCTTGAGTATATATCAGAAAAAGAATATAAACACTACTTTGAAAAAATAAATGCACCCCAATGTTCACAGCAGCATTATTTACAATTGCCAAGATATGGAAGTAACCTAAGTGTCCATCAAAGATGAATGGATAAAGAAGATGCAGAGTATATACACACAGTGGAATACTACTCAGCCATAAAAAAGAATGAAATCTGGCCATTTGCAACAACACAGGTGAACTTGGAAGGTATTATGTGAAGCGAAGTAAGTCAAAGACAAATACTGTGTGATACCACTTCTATGTGGACTGTAAAAGGAAAACAAACTAGTGAATATAACAAAAAGGAGACAGACTCATACATAGAGAACAAACTAGTGATTACCAGTGGGGAGAGGAAGGAGGGGAGGGGCAAGATAAGGGCAGGGGATTAAGAGGCACAAAGTATTATGCATAAAATAAGCTACTAGGATATATTGTACAACACAGGGTATATAGTGAACATTTTATAACTATAAATGGAGTATAACCTTTAAAAATTGTGAGTCACTATGTTGTACACTGTAACCTACATAATATTGTTCATCAACTGTATCTCAACAGAAAAAAAAAAAAAGAGATATAGATGACGGTAGAGGAACTAGTAAATAAAACCACAGGAAACAAGAGACAAATCCAAAACGGGGACTTCCTAATGGAACCTACCTGGTTCTGCAAGAAGGCAGTGCCCCCACCCTAAAAAAGAGGAGGATGTTCTAGATTAAGAGACATGAGACCCTGCAATCAAATGCAACATGCGGACCTTTTCTGAATCTGGATTCTGACAAATCATTAAAAATATATTTTTGAGACAACTGGGGAAATATAAATATGGACTGAATAGTAAATGATGCCAGAGAATGAATGTAATTTTGTTAGTTGTGCTAATGATTGTTATTACGAAAGGAGATGCCATATATCTTAGTGCTGTGCACTGAATTTGGTATAGTGAAAAGACATAATGCTTGTCATTTGCTTCAAAATACTTAGCGGAGAAGTAAATTATTTCCCGACAAAGAATTAATGCAAAATGATATAGCAGCACGAAACAACAAGGCGCACTTGGGAGACACCTGTCAGGTTCCTACTAATGCCAGATTCAGGCCCCTGTCTGATCTGTTCACCTGGCATAATGCCTGGGATATCATCATCAAATATTTATTGCATGCGGGGAGGATAAATTATCTCCTCTAATCCTCTAACAATCTTTTGAAGCATCATCCTTACTTTATTTATTTTGAAGCATTACCCCCAAGGTCACAAAGCTACAAAGTGGTGGAGGCAAGGTTCAGATCCAGAGCCATCTGACTTCACTTGCCTTGATAACAAACACCTATAGGAGTCTGGCATCACTTCAGGAGCTCTCTGCTCATTGGCAAGTGGTATCAAAGAATCCTAGACAACATGTGATATTTGGATCACCCTAATTTCTCCACACGTTGCCACGCCGCACTCTTCTCCCACCCCAAACACGCACACACTGCACAAATTTCATCTCTTATGGAATTTAAGCTGCTACATGTAACAGGTGCTGTGTTTTGGTGTTTGGTGTTTCATGGGTTCATCATTCATGTCTCCCCAGACTACAAGCTTGGGCAGTGAGGCCAGCTCTTTTATGTCTTCAAATCCTTTGTTGCCAAACACAGGATTGGAAATACACTATGTCAGCAACAAAGACTAGAATCACTTCCCTATCCTTTTCACTATTTGATCTATTAGAAATTTAAGCCCAATTTTGCAGAACTAACTTCAAGGTATGTCACCCTGTAAGAAACACTCATGGTCTGGCCTGAAATAGCTTTGATTCTTTTTCTCCAGCCCTGTACCTTAAAACTTAAAAGCAAACGAAATGTCAACTCAATACAATACTAAATGCTTACGTATTATTTTTCTATTTTATCTTTAAGAGGGAGAGAAAGCTCATTCCTACTTTGTTTGCCTTGAACCAACAATTTAGGAACTGAGGGAATAATGAGTGAGAACAATTGGAACCCAAGTGCTCTACCTCCCAGCAGGCCTCTGGTTTGACCCTGGTGGCCCACAGAGCCATTAGTCAGTGCACACGTGCCCCAACAAGTTCCTGGGCCTCCCGCCCATCACTGAGATACATCCTTGGCTTCCTTCCTGAAGCTTTAGGCCAATCTCCCAGCACTTATCTCCAATTAATACTGGATGCAGACTTCTAACCTCCTATCACCAGCCAGACAGATCCTCCTTACCTAAGACCTTACAGATCAGTTCTAACTCACCCCGGTGGCATCTTGTCAGATCACGAAATCTGCTTGCTCAGGATTGGAGTAGAACTTTATTTTTTACTTCAATACAAAATCATTAACACGGGCAACAACTGAAGGGGCTGAGGCAGAATGAACCAGAGAGCCTCCCATGCTCTTCTGCGTATATGATCAGTTTCAGTTGCTGAGGGAAGTCCCTTCCATTCGTTAACATCAGGTGGGCACAAATCTCAACAGTGTGCTGCTCAATTCAGAATCCTTCAACTGACCTATTTTTACTCACCTGCTGTGAAAATCACCTGAGCTTTACTTTGGCCTTAATTGCTCCTGCTTCCTTGAGACAGTGGTCTCCTAAGTACCAGGTTCTGGCCACGAGCATCCGCATCACCTGGGAACTTACTAGAAATGCATGTTATCTACGAACTCTACCCCAGACCTACTGAATCAAAAGCTGTATTTTAGCAGACCCTCCAGGTGATCACATGCATGAAGTTTGATAATGATGGCCTTGTGGCACCACCAATCGCTTACTGAAGTTTTAACTCTTGAGAAGCAAAGGCACTTCCTCTTGCTCCTTGTTCTCTTGATTTTTTTTCTTTACTTTTTCAGCAAATGACTATTCCCCATTCTGTTCCAGCAGAGAATGTTAGTTAGAAGCAAAACTATTGCTTAATATTTATTTTTTAACTTTGCATTCCCAAGTTACATTATCATTTTCTTTTTGTGTCTATGTCCTGGAAAATCTAGGGCAATAGATCTGCTCAAAGTGTGGTCACTTTTCTTATCCACAAGACTGGTTTCACTCTATAGAATTTTCCAATTCCAAAATTAGACCATCCTTCTACTCTTTTCCCACCTGAGCAGTCCACATACATATATTCCACAAACATTTACACTTGGCAATCCCTTCACCCATTGGCTCACAGGCAGGACAGGTGTCTACCTTTTAAAGTAAGAAAACTATCAAGTGGCAAAGTTGCAAGTTCCAGTATCCAGCACAGTTCGTGGCTCATGACAGGTACTCATGTTAACAGCTAAGTGATGAATGAATGAGCACGGAAGCTGGATCCCTTTCCACCAGGTCACATCGTCTCTCAGGTTAGGCAGTTGTGGGAAGAGCCAGGTCTAGCTCTGGAGAGTTAACAATCTTGTCCCATTTCCATCCCTAGCTCCCAAGTGGTGGTGCTGCCAGCAGTCTCAGGACACAGTAGCCTTCAGAAATCTTTGCAGGGACCCCTCCAACGTTCTAAGTTCCAAAGTGAGTGAAAGAACACCAACTGTTACGGAGAAAGACCACAACGCAGGGCCTTGTGTAAAGACCCACAGGTCTAGGATGAAGAAAGAGTGCTCAGTACTAACTCCAGATGGGTTAAGAAACCTGGTAACATCAGCAGAAAACGAGAGACAAGTAGTCTGGTCTCCTTCAGGGACCCAAGTTATCCGTGTCAGAGAACGTGAAATAGAGCTCACGAGATGAGCGAGTGGCAGGGGTTTTTGCAATAAATGCAGACATACACACGTCCTCAGAAATGAGGCAAACCTGAGCCTCATTATGTGGGCTTAACTCCCCTACATTTCTGTAGTGTTAAGAAAACCAGGCTGCACTCCAAGTTAAATTTTAGTCGGCCTTAAACAAACCTTTTCTAATTCTCAGCAATGTCATCTAGGAAACAATTGTAAGCTGTCACAGGAGAAAAACATGATTTTTGTATATATAGGCAAATTTCTGCTGATAATGACCACAACAGGGCATTGCTGAATAGCCCAGGTGACAGGGATACGGTCCTCAGTGGCACATATCACAACCAAGAGCAAAGCAAATGCCCAAGGGAGACAGAAAACTAAGTCAGCTCTCCATGGCCCAGTATCTCAAACAAGTGAGTTCACACTGTATAATCCCATTTATCTAAAATAGCAAGGAAATTCCTAAATCTTTAGTTCAAATTACAGTAATTAAACAACTCTTAATAAACATTTCGGTAAGAACCTCAGATAGTCCTCAGAGAGCTGTATTTCAGCTCAAATAAAGAATTTAGGAGCCTAGAGTAGTAAGGCCTATTGTACTGACTTAAACTCAGGGCTCAACCCAATTTCAAACCCACTTAGTAATTCATATCCCATGAAAGCCCTTAATAAGCCTCTTCGCTGGCTGAGTAAATCCTAACTCTGTCATGCTTCTGGGGTTTAAGTACTTTCTTGATACTCTTACGCCAGGGCTGTGATATGTTGCAGAAATGGGTCTGAAGACAAAGCAAAGATAAAAGAGTTAATCTTAACAAAATCCTTCCAGCAATGCGCAATAAAAGTAGCACTCTCAGAAGGGGGAGCTTCCCTTTCTTCTAAAGGGCATCAAGGGACTCACTGCTCAGCACATTCTAAAGTAGAAAGCGTTGCCATTGTCACAATGCTGTAAGTGGAAGGGACCCAAAAGGTCACCAACAATGTCATTAAAAACTGATACTATTCACAACAGTAAAATCATGAACAACTTGCAGGCCTAGGACATGAGTTGCAAAGAAAACTTCAGTGCTTTCAAACCCAACTGAAATCAATTTTACATCACAACCCACTATTCACATAAACTGAAAATGATTTCACAAACTATTACCTTTATTAACATGCCATATATTTCTATTTAAAAAACACGGACCGGCTGTGACCCATTAGGTTTCCACTATCCACTAGTTGGTCATGAGCTAAAGTTTAAGAAAGCACTGATCTATGGAGATTCCTTAAAAAAACTGAAAATAGACAATCTATGATCCAGCAATCCCACTCCTGGGCATATGTCAGGAGGAAACTCTAATTTGAAAAGATACATGCACCTCAATGTTCATAGCAGCCCTATTTACAACAGCCAACATGGAAGCAACCTAAATGTCCACTGATGGATGACTGGATAAAGAACTTGTGGTACATGTACACACACACACACACACACACACACACACACACACACACACACACACACACACACACACACACACACACACACACACACACACACACACACACACACGAATACTACTCAGCCATAAAAAATAAAACAATGTCATTTTCAGCAATACGGATAGACCTGGAGCTCATCGTACTAAGTGAAGCAAGCCAGAAAGAAAAATATTGCATCACTTATATGTGGAATCTTAAAAAAAAAAAGACAAATGAACTTTTTTACAAAACAGAAACGGACTCACATAGAAAACAAACTTAAACTTACGGTTACTGGGGGGAATAGGTGTGGGGAGGGATAAACTGGGAGTTCAGGATTTGCAGATACTAACTACTATATATATAAAATAAACAAAGTCCTACTGTATAGCACATGGAACTATATGCAGTATCTTGTAATGGCCTATAATGAAAAAGCATATGACAAGGAATATATATATGTGCAGAAATGAATCACTATAGTGTACAAGAGAAATTAACATTGTAAACTGACTATACTTCAATTTAAAAAAAAGCACTGCTCTAATGTCACTGCTTTAATCTCAAAAAAAGGGCAACATAGCATAATAGCAGAATACCAACTTTAAAGTAGAAAACCCAGGTCTGAATCCTGGCACGACTACTTACTCAGCTATGAGACCCAAGTCCTAGGACATGTCATTAGCTTCCTCACTTACAAATCAGGAGAAAAATTTACCTCAAAAATTTTATGAAAGTGAGTTGTATTTGTGAAAATGCTTAAAAACAGGACCTGTGAAGACGGGTAAGTCAGGCCCCCAGTGTGCTGGCCCAAGATCACGTGTAGATACCAGAGGGACACTTGGGCTAGGACCCTGGCCAGTGGTCTTTCCACCACGTTGAAGCATTGAACGTATGATTAATATTGACGACACAAGGGCCTTCAGAGTGAAGCACACAAAATGAAGAACGTATTTGAACCATAAAGCTGACAAACGCTTGATAATGAAAATTCGGTCCTTACTTCTGAAGATTAGTAGAGAGCTTACACCTTCTTACAAAACTACTAGAGAAGTATAAATTAAAGCCTTCATTTTCTAAATCTGAGGCAAGAAGAAATAATTTTCATTGAAAATGCTTTTCAATTTAGCCAGTAGAGAATTACTGAGAATTTGGAGTTTTCATCTAGTTTTCCAAGTTTCCGGCCAAACTCCAGCCTGAGGGAAATGTCAGTTGATGTTTTTGGACTTACTTCCATAACCATGCGTTAAGTCCAGCACATCCTAATATTCCTTGAACTGCTTTTGAGGTTTTCCTCAAGGGCAAAACTGACAGATTAAGAGGTTAAGTCTAGGAAGAGTAAACAAACCAACCCTCCAAATATGATAGAAAAATAGAAGATAAATAATTCTACTTATCTGCCATAGTAAAGAAGCTGAAGCACCCACCCGCAGCTGGCAATAGTGGCACAGAAATGAATTTGGTATGGCAGCTAATTTCAAACTACAGGTCTGCCACTTAACACACTTCGGACAAATAACTTCATTTTTTTTCTAATCAGGTGTCCTATCAGTCAAGAGGAAACGTGCTTAGCAGGGCAGTTGGGAAGATCAAATATGAATGTGTGTGCACGTGACCAGGCACCAGCATGAATTCAGTCAATGCTGGTTCCCTGTAACTAAAACACAAGGGCCAGACCATTTACGGACACGCTCAAGGTGTTTTATAACTGAAGATGGATGAGTCGCCAGCTTTTCCCCAGGGTATTATTACCTACTCCCTTTAAAGCATAAAGTCTGAAGGCAACTGTAAATGAAACGTGACTAAGCAGTCAACAGCAAGTGTGCTGCAAACTGGACTTCATGATGGTCTGATTCACGCCAAGTACTACAGGTTCCCTAAGCATCAGATGAATGGATCAAAAAACATTATTCTGGCAGGCGGTTTATCCTGGTACTCAGCTGCACTGTCCTCAAAATTCAGTCATGATATCTATGATATACATACATGGTAACTCTCCTCTTGCAAAGTTGATCACATACAATTTATAAGAGGAAGGATGATAGATAAATGGCAGAATAAAACATAATTGCCTTAATCAGTTTAAAGTCCTCCCAGTCACAAAGAATGAAGTTGTTTTAGAATGTATCAAATGACAGTTATTTATAATCAGTCCAAATAAAATCAGGCTTATAATTTAACAAAAACTGTCACGTTTGTGCCTAACATAGGCCCTCAAATATTGTTGAATGTTTGGCTCAATTCCATTAAAAATAAAATTCTGTCCATTTAAATATCAGTGACTAGAATTCATGATCTTCTCGAAGTATTTTACTCTTCTATTAGAATTTTTATACTTTATATGGGCATCCTAGTGTTTTTCTTGAGTTTTAAATAACAAGTCTCTACTGATAAATATTTATAGACATGAGTGTATTCTACCAATCCCGTCCAAAAAATGTACTGCACTTTCCCAATCTAAGATCAAATAACCATAGCTGAATGTACTTTATGTTGGAAGAGAAATCCCTAATATTTCTATTTCGGATAATCAGTGTTAGAATACAACCCCTCCCCCAAATTAAGTTATTAAAGCCTAAATGACATTTTAGAGGGAAAACTGCCAATTAAAAAGTTCCAAGTACAAAATAGGTATAAAATTTAGAATTTCTGAACTATCTTGGAAAGTAATTATAAAAATTAGAAAGCTCAAGCCTGGCTTTAAACCCTCTCTTCACCCTGAAATTTTATTTACTCACCCCTTCCCCCTGAGGAAAGATGTCCTCTCCTACTGAGCTCTTAGCGGTGTTCCATAAATATCCTCACATCTAGTGCAAGGAGCCCCCCGACCCCCGCCCCCAGTCAGATGGTCAAAAGGCGATACCACAGGCTGGGCCCATTTTTAAAGATGCTGACTTCTCCTAAAGCAAGGAGATAATTTGGGACAAATCTGCTCTTTAAGAAGGCTACTTTGCTAACTCACCAAGTGGTGTAGTGACTCAGTACTAAAAACTTTATTGCTAAGATGTGATTTTTTTCCTCCTAATTCACAATGTTCTTCCTATGTTTACTGAAATTTTTATCTAAAAAGCAGTTATCTCACTGATTTAGATTTTTGGGGACCAAAGTCCTATTAACCTTGTTTAAATGGATATTTCCCCAAACCCCTTTAAGTTCTCTGTCTTTTCATTTTCTCTAAGAAAAACCAAGTGCAAATGAAACCTTATCTCACAGTCACATTTTAGGAGAAAAAGGATAATCCTATACAGATTAACTTTTCAGATTTTCTACTTCAAAATAAATACTCAGGTCAATACTTAAGACAGGCTAGCGTAATAGCCATTGTGGTATTATGAAACCAAAATTATTTGAAACTCATCAATGGTACAACTGTTGACAAAGAGAATTATTTGAAAACTAAACAAGGTATCTTGAACCCTGACATTCTACCTGAATATACATAGAAGTGTAATTCTAATGCCAAAGCACTCACAATCACATAATTTTAACTTTCCTAGTTTTAAAAAGTCTACTTTATTCCATATAACAGGTAACTAGTATCATTTACCTCTGGAGAAGAGATGGTCCACAAAACTGATCTACTTGGTCAAACACTAACTTTTAAGAAACACAGTCCAATTTTATACATGTCCAGGCATCCCTAGACAGGTGTATCACAATGCAGGAAAATGGGCACCACTGCTCTATTTTACATGAGATAAAAGGGAAGCAGCAATAAGTTTCAGAAAGTAGTAAATTCGCCTGTTTCTTAAAATGAGTATACAATGGTTACAAAGCCATAGTAAATGGTTTATAAAATGTAATTTTATTTTATGTTACTCTGCTGTTACATTGGGCATAACATTTTCACAAGGCTTTTTTTTGGGACTACAGTCAATGATTAGCAACATACAATAGTGGTCCAACTCTCTAAATAACAATCACTAGACAAAACTGGACACCCTCTCCCATGTGCACAAATCTGCATGGAAAAGTACTAACGTTTTAGACTTGGACTTGTGTACTTTAATTTATTTCCCCTTTCTAGTGTATTAAGAAATGACATGCACTTTAATTTGCCAAAAGCAATGCTTGTATTCTGGCAGCAACATGCTACTTCTATTACACAGTAAAGTGAATACCAGAACTACAAAGGCAGGAGGTGTAAGTGAATTTTTATTGGGAAGGGAAGTTGTCAACTTAAACAGCAGCAAATGAAGAGTGATTAAGGAAACTCCCTGTTGTCACAGATACACAGGACCTCCATCATGTATGATACAGGAGGCATTTTAATTTGTGACCCTCAGCCCAGAAATGTCAAATGCTTTTCCATTCAATCTAATACTTCTGGATTCCTACCAAAAAGGAATACATTAAGAGCATGGAATAGTTGCTTATTGAAAGGAAATCCCCAAAGAGTAAGGGAGGGAATGTAGAAATCAAGATGTAGAACACTCTTTAAATTGTAATTAACTACATTTTCATATCTTCACAGTAATACAAAACACAGTCACTTGCAGAACTGGTTCAGATTACTTAAATACCAGATACATTTTTAGTCCTCTACATAAGTGTTTGGAAGTTACTTATGTTTATATGAAATGAAGCTATTAATACTTTTCTACAGCAGTAACTGCACACCAGGAAGGCCAAGACAAACACAAATCAAGGAATGGAGTTTTCCCAAAGCTGCAGTGTGAAAAGACTATAAACAGTTGATTCCATACACATGAACGGGCTTCTCTGCTATAGGAAATCCAAATGGAGTAAGGAATGGAGATGAGTAAAAGGCTTCTCGAGCGGAAGGACGACACCCTGTACGCACTCAGTTTTCTGCCCCTTCTGCGGCATCACATTCTTCTCCTGCACTGTCTGATGTCCATAACTAGGAGAAAAAAAAATATTAAGTTACTCTTTCTAGATTAGACAGTTATTTCAAGTCCTATTATTATATCAAAATGTAATTCTGAGCAATAAATTATTCAAACAACAGAGATTATGATTAAGACTAGAAGTTACATTTCTCAAAATCCCAAATACCCTCAACTTCTCCCAAAGTGTATCCTTGTAGACCTCTCACTGTGCATTTACAAAATGACAGACACATACACTATCTGGGTACGTTTTTAAAACTTACTCTTTATTTTAAAAGTATTATCTCAGACAAAAACATTCATCCTTAGAATTTAATGCTCTCTCCGTTCCCAACAGCCCAAAGCTCTTCTTAAAAAGCATCACTGAAATATAATTTATGAGATTAATAAGGCTAAAATAATTGGGGTGGGAGGAGGGACCATGGTCATAGTAACTGTTTCCAAGTATGTGAAGGGCTATCATACAGAAAAAGAAGCAGGCTTACTTTGTACATGGTAAAGAGTTAAATAGGAGCAGATGATGTTAAATTATAGGGGAGGAAGTAGCATGTGTGCATGAAGGTACGTAGAAAGGGTTCTTGAATTAGGTAGGATGTTATAAAACAAAACTGATCTCCAAGGATCTCTCTGATTTTAGGATGAAACAATGAAGTGCAGAAGGGAAGAGTCAACATCTATTGACTATATACAACAGCTCACAAAATGGATTTCTATTAGACCAACCACAACTGGCAATTTTGGAAAAGCTAAAATCTTACTTAATCTTTAAGATACTAAAATAAAAACAAACAAACAAAATATATCCCTGAAGAACTGTCCCCTTAAGAGAGAAAACAAAACAAAACTGGTTAAGATAGCTCCACAGGGGCAAGGGTATATAGCTCAAGTGGTAGAGCGCATGCTCAGCAAGCACGGAAAAGGACCCCAGGTTGTCCCCGGTACCTCCTCTGAGCAGAAATCAGTGAAGAAACCTAATTACCTCCCCTTCAGAAAAGATAGTTCCACAGTGTATCCCGGAAGAGGTGTAACCACTCAGTTTGTTTTTCTTCCATAGAAGCTGTTTATGCTGACCATTTTTCTACTGTTACCTCACAACTAGGAATTTCTAATGGCTGGGAATGAAGTGCCTTCATTTGCCTTCCCTGTTCAGCAAGGTTGAACAGATATGGTGCTAATATTAAAAAAATTTTTCTTTAGCGTTTCCTGCCCACCCCTCCCACCAATGGAGGCACTGGGGATAGAACCCTGGCCCTCGTGCATGCCGAGCACATGCTCTACCACTGAGCTATACCCTCCATCTCTGAATTTTTTTTTAATCCAACAAAAGATAAAGTGTCAAACTGGGTGAGCCAGGGAAACTACATTTATATTAAAGGGTGTTTTTCTTTCTTCTACATTTTGCCTAAGATTCTGACATATCAAGTTTACTTGAACCTACAAAAGAAGCTAAGTAAAGCTCAACCAGTATCTTTTTTCTCCATTACTTTTTCCTCCATTGTTTGCCTACACAAGAGGTAGCGAGAAAAAAGAAAAAATAAAGTAAATTCTCTATATTAAGGTTATTTATCAATATCTTCATTCTAAGTGAAATAGTCAATGATGGTTAATATTACAAGTTCCTACAATCTTAGTACTTTCGTAAGGTCTGATAAAATGCCCATTCAACTTGAAAATCTGCCTACAAAAGAAGAGTTGTCCTATACAAAATACTAACAACTATCTAATATTTTTATGTATCTACATATTCATTTTCTAAGAGCAAGTGTAGCTCTAATATAACTGCCCCCAGAAGACAGGAAGCCTGAATAAAATATAAATGCTTTTGTCCCTGAAAAAAAGAAAATTAAAAGAATGAAAAACTCACTGTTAGGTTGTCTCTAAGCAACTGCATGATGAGGGTGCTGTCTTTGTATGAGTCTTCATTCAGTGTATCAAGTTCTGCAATGGCCTCATCAAAAGCCTGACAAATATTAATATTCATGGTAAGTAAACATTTACATCAACATAAACTAGTTACTCTACAATCACAAATCATTTTTATAAAGCAGATGAACATCCACTTTACGTTCTATTCTCCATTAAAAACAAGTCATTGAAATCATTCCCTCAGATCAGTTGAAGAACTTTTGGGTAGGACTTGAAACTTACAAACCTCCACAGACGTAATCAGTAAATAAGTATTTCTTAGTTCTTTCACAGGACACATGCAGCCCAGTACCTATACCTAAGATGTTTCTTACAAATAAGAATTAGTATTTGCAAAATCCCCACTGAACACTCCGATTCTGAAACACTGTGATGAGCGCGGAGCTTCTAGTGACCAAACCTGGTAGCATTACCTTCCAGTCCTTCACACGTCTTCCAGGCTTTCTTGATTACTATGACCAATATGCTCTTTAGATAGACATTCTGTTTATAACTATAGTTGGGAGAGTAAGGTCTTGAGAGTGTCGGAGGTAGTCGCAATGGTAAGGAAAAGGAGAAGATACCAAAATAAATGTAGTCAAAATCATCCCTGGATATCCGAGTAAAATGTCTACTAATTAACACACCTGCTAGCTCAAATAACCTAAAGAGGGTATTTTGGGACACACATCTTACCGTTTTAGCCAGCGTGCAGGCAAGTTCTGGGTTATTAAGGATCTCATAGTAAAATACAGAAAAGTTAAGAGCCAGCCCCAGACGGATTGGGTGTGTAGGTTGCATCTCTTTCTTGCTTATATCAAAAGCTTCTTGGTAAGCTCCTTGGGAATTATCTATCGTTTCTGTAAAGAGAAAAAAATGAAATAAAAAAACCATGATAATGAAAACATCCATCTAGTATACAGTAATACCTTTAACATATGCTACTAGCTCAGCAGGAAGATTTTTCTCTGTGGCCTTCTTTTAAAACCACAGCAGCAGAGGGGAGGGTACAGCTCAGTGGCAGAATGCGTACTTAGCATGCACGAACTTCTATTTAAATAAATAAATAAACTGGACCCCTCCTTGCCAAAAGAAAAAAAACAAAAACAAAAAAACCACATCATAGTAGCAAACCAAAAACATTATCTTGTACTAGGTATTAAAAAACTAGTTTATAATATTGCTTGCTTATTATCACCTTAATAAAAAAACATGAGATAGAATATTATTATTTTTCCATCTCTGAGGCTAAAACATCATCTTCTTTCATGCCTTTTAATTTTATCACCTGAAAACGCAGCAATTAAAAATACTTTGATATTTATCAATAATATCTCAAAAAAGCTGGAAAAATTAGCTGTAATATTCCACAATAATAGAAATATATTTTACAAAAATTACCACCAAAATCTCTATTTTTGTGATTTATCTGTAGACGCAATATTGATTCTCAGGTATCAAGATGTTTATGTGAAAGGAAATATAAACATGCCAATAAATAGATCAAAATCTGCTCTGACCACAGAGTTTGATTACTCCCAATAAAAATGTCACCTTCCTAGGAAAAAAATGTTCAGGAAGTATTACCAACACTAATCTGATTATATCATGTTTTGAAAAGGGTTGGTTTTCTGAAGGAGCCCATTGGAGCCATGACAGCTTTATAAAGATTGACCTAACAGAAATTAAGTTATCCTTTTATAGGCTAAATATGTGCATTTTCCTTCCTCTGAAATGGCACATGCACTGATCTAAACACAGCTAGTACAGCCTCACATACTAGGGAGCTCTTGCTGTCTGGCTCATCAGGAAGAACCACAAGGAGCGCAGTACAGTGTCTCAGCTTCTAGGCTGTAAATACACACTATTTACAAATCCCAGACTACTGGAGTACTCTAGGTAGAGGACTAAAAACTGCCAAGGAGCCAGAAAGGGTTAGATCAGGTTAAAGCTGAGGCTCTGCTCCTATCTCCCAAACATATACCTCCTTTGACTTGATGCCATTTAAATGTTCAGTTCTATGCAAGTAATAGTCATGTTTAATTTTGCTTATCTTTAGCAACAGAAATTATACACTAATAACACAGTAAGTTTAGTATACAGATTTTATTATAACAAGGTACAAAAGTTTTTTCTTAATGTCTTCAATTATAGTGATTTTGGGGTGGTAAAACTGTCTCTCTTTAGTAACACTTTGTGGAGCAGGAGACCACAGTAACTAACTGTGGGGGTATGCCCTTCTGGATGGGGTAAAATTAAGAACAAAATAATAAACTTATTTTTAAGAAATGAGTTAGGTGATACTTCTACCTAGAACATGTTTAATAAATTTAGTAGCAGGCACATACATAAAATAATAATAATTAAAAAACTATAGTATACTCAGCTACCAATACTTTAAGAGACCGAGTTTACTGCTAATAAATTTACTTAGACTTTTTTACAATCAAGTTAGGCAATTCAGCTACTCTTTCCCCCATATTTGTGTCTTCTATGATAAATTATATGCCAGCAATAATACTGTCATCTCACCTCTCCTCCTCAGTCATCTGGTTATATGTAGTCAATGTTATTATGATCCTTCAAAACAGGTAGCAGTTAATAAATTATGTCAAACAGAAAAACATCCTGTTTCTACAGTCTATGTATAATTTCCAGTTATGTTAAGTTTCAAGATACAAGACACTCAAAACCATGTGACATAACAGAATCACATAAAGCATATGTGAAGAACTCTGGGGCTAAAAATATGGTGAACAAAATTCTAAAATCTAAAAGATTAAGCCTGTTTTTAATAATATCTTAACAGGTTACAATCAGAGAGTTCCTGAGTTTAACTTTTCAAAAAGGGCATATAATATAAATTCATGACTGATTCATTTTTGAGGACATAAGGTAACATTATGAACCGATCCTTCCTTCTTTTTATATTTTAGCTTTACCCATAAACCAGTACACTTACGTTTCCGATCATCACCACAAGCAACTTCAGCAAGGTACCGGAAGTAATCTCCCTTCATTTTCAGATAGAAGACCTTGCTCTCTGGATTAGTTGCATTGGCTATTAAATACTTATCCAACAATTCCTGAAAGAAATAAGATAAAACATTACACACTAATGAAAATAACTACCACATTAAGTCCACACCATACCACCCTGGACCAGAAGCATGGGCCAGAGCACAAGATCAGGTGGTTGCCATTAGTTGAATGCTTTGGCTCATAGCAAGTCATAGTTTCTAATGGTAAAGCTAGATTACATCAAACACTAATTAGAAAGATGTTCACCCATTCATCCATTCAGGCAAGCATTTCCTGATACTTGCTAGGTGCCAGGCACTGTATTTGATCAGAGGGGATATAAAGATATAAAGGTCCTTGCCCTCAGAGAGCTCACAGTCTAGTAAGAAAAGAGGTAAGTATACCATTAACAGTACACAAGACATTAAGATATAAGTGAATAAGGGGCTATGGAAGCACAGGGAGGGAATGTCTGGCTCTGCTGGAGATGGCCACTGGTTAAGACAGGTTCCCCTGGGAAAGGGCTATCTGTCAAGAAGTAATAGAAGGAATGCAGCAGTTAGAAAATGAGGATGTGTAATCATTTTAGGGAGGGGTAACAAAATGTTTAAGACATCAAGTATGAAGAATAGTATAATCACAGTACAAGTCATCATAGTCCAGAGTGGGGCTATTCAATGTCCTCTGCAGACCAGTGCCCATCGAAAACAAGGCTGAGTTAAGGATTGAGAGCAAGCGCTCTACTAAATGTTATTTTTTTTAATTGGGTTAGTATTTAAATATGTCTTTTATCCTTCATTTCATACAAAGAAATGTCTCCTTGATCCAATAAGCTATTACCTCTTAAACTGAGGTATTTGTACAAGGTGTGCCCAAGAGAATTAAAATGTCACAAAAGACAAATATAACAGATATCCTGTTGGACTATCAATTTTACTTGATGCTAAGTAATTTAAAAATCCTTTTGTAATAAAAATTATGGAGTAGAATAAAATTCTCATAGAAACATAGAACACCTACGCCACATAGGTTTGTTTAGAGAATAAAATCAATAAATGATACTGAAGAAGTTAAGGATAGTTTAGAAAATATAGTTTTAACTCAAGAACTTTCCTATTTATCTGAATAAAAATAGACTAAGCAAAATGCAATGATTATATGCATATTACTTTAAAGGAAATAAACAAAAACATTTTAAATCTTAAATTTAATGAAAAATGTTTAGGTTAAAAAAATATGTATTTTAAAAGGGTCTGAAGCTCAGGGGGGAAGTTAAACTTAGTATTACAGTAATATTACCTAACGAAGCCCCAGAAATTTACACATTATAAAGGTGGCAAGTATTAAAAGTGTGGCTTAAATCTGCGAAGTTGCTGGGCTAAGAACGAAGCAACAGATGGGCCACATCCCAACACTAAAGACAACTGGATACAAATGCTGCTTCTGTACCACCACACTCTTTTAAGTGTGAAAAGAATCGATCACGTTCTAAGAATTTCTCCTGCTCAATTATCACCAAATCAATTTTAGTAGTCATTTATTAAAATGAACCTGAGAAAAATTCTTTCCCCGAATCTTACAAAATCATATTACTTTAACCTTTTTCTCTAATACCATTTTTAAATATCACGGATGACTTTCAACTTAAAAACTATTTTTACTGAACACCTGAAATTTGGGGGGTTTTCAGAGGAAAGGGAGCAATGGTGAGAGAATCAGAAAAAAAGTTCATTACCTTTTAAATCTCAAACTGACTCTGTCATCTCTATTTAAAAAAAAAATTTAAACAAGAGTACATTCTGAGAAGCAGTATCAAATAATGCAAACACAGTGTTTATACTGTGGGACCCACTACCTCTGCTTGTATCCAAACTAAGGAACTATAATGTAAAATGAAGTGTCCCTCACTTTTCTTTTTCTCCCAAGTGAGTCAGTCAGTTAAGATGAAATTCCAGAGAATCTCCAAAATGGTGCCAGCTCTGGTGAAGATGGTATTTACAGTCACACACAAAAAAGCTACTTGGAACATTTAAGATCTAGTACTTTAGGATTAAAGGTGGCAGAAATGTGGGAGCAGAGGCAGAGAAAAGTGTGACTTAGAATGAGGACGTGGGGTGAGGAGAGAAAAGCGATTCTAGCTCTAATCCCTCCTAAGTCACCTGTGCCGGGTGTGGGCGGCTCGCGAGGACTGCCTGACCGGCACACTGGCCTTCCAAGGATCGGGAAAGCTGCTCAACAGCTTCTGTGTCAGGGACTACAAAGCTGCTTATACGCTAACTGTAAACTTTCCCCTTCTAAAATTATTAACTTTGATTACTAGTTTCATATAGCCATTACGTACGATTTACAGTGTTGGCTTTTATAAAGTGACTTGTGCAATACTTCCATCCTGGAGTTTCAGCCAGGTATCATGGTTCTTTGTCAGATGCCACTAGCTCTCTGTGAAGGAAACAACAGGTACAGAATAACTCTGTCTTTCCACATGTTATCAGTAGTAGCCATGTATATTTTAGCCCAATGAAAAGACAATGGATTCTGCTAACATGTCTTACCAAAATGATCATGGCTGTTATCAGGTATCAGTTATTAATTATTAATACCAGATAGAATAAAGGCTACAATACTTAAGGTATATAGCCTAGGTGTACAATTTTTTTTGTAAAAAACATTTTTTTCATTATAAAAAAGACTCAATACAGATCAGAGAGAAAAAAACAAAATGATAAATGGCTCCCTTGAGTAAGAAAATTTTTCCAGGTAAGGTCATAGGTAAGAAGTCAGGAGAGAGGAAGAGAATCAATTTTTAACATTTATGTAGTTACAAGTTCTTCCACTAATTTCTCCTGCACATTATTCCTGTCAATTAAGCAGGAAATGCCCATTGTAACACTTCAACTAGCAAATTTTATAATCCTGGGAGGACAGGAGAGCTAAGACTGGGGCTCCCTCCAGCATTGAGTATTTTATTTGATTGTGAGGCAGAATGCAAGTAGTACATTCCTTTTTGAGAATCTGAGAGATCTGTGAAGAAGTCGGTGTTCTCACTACTCAAAATTACAAGATGGACTAGTGACAGGACATTCCAGACCGAAGAAACTCAAATACAAGCAAAGCTGGGGGAAAAAATTAAGTTATTTATACAGGTTACTTTAGGAGATGCTAAAGGACCTTAGAATAAGCTTAATTTCAGAAAAATGGGATGGGAATAACAAAAAAGAGGATTATATCATAAAAGCTGTAAAGAACTATCTATACAAGAAATGAAATTGTCCAGAAATAGCAATGATGCAAATTTAATATAGTGACTATTCCTCCTCAACTCCACATCTTAAAGAATAGGCTAAGAATAACAAAACTTCAATACAAATTCTATCTCTAGGACTGAATTATTTTTGCATACAATAATCATACCATCACTTCAACAGTTTTTCCAAAACAATTCATTTGGCTTCAGTGGTAACAGTCTATGGCATTTAACAAACTAATATTTTTATCTTAAATTCGTTTATAAGTGATTTCTGTTTTAAAGACAAAATAAGCTGCTCTTGTTACTCATTATATAGCTTATTCTTTATATACTAAATTGACTTTTTGGAGAGAGCAGGTAACGGATAAAGAACCTTAAAATACAAACAAAATAATCAACAGCAAACAAAAAATGTTCTAAGGATTTTCAATTTTCTATCAGCTTACTGAAATTCATTAAATAAAACACTATTAATTTGTTCAATCTTTAACTTTAGGGCACATGTATTAGTCACTATCTGTATATTTTTATCGGTTTAATCAGCATGTTACTATAACTATGAAAGATTAAACCATTCATTCATCAAATATTCAAACGTTCAATATATGCCAGGCCCCATTCTAACAACTCTGTATTTATTATCTACATATAAATAATCATTATGATAATTTTACAGAAGCATAAAATCACATTGGAATCAAGAAACTTTGACAAAGTAATAAAATTAATTAAATGAGGGAGAATCTAAAACTAAAGCCAGTACTTCTAAGTACTATCCTATAAAATAAGGGTTAATACATCATGAAATGGAGCATATCTAAAAGATAAGGCTTTGGTCTTAAGTTACATATTTAATTAGAAAAATAAACAAAAGAACATAGTATATACAGGGCAACAAATTATTCAACAAATGGAACATTTAGCTAGTGGTAAGAGCTAAATTTTTCTAACATTCCCAACTTCAAATAATACATATTATACAAAGAACCACTGATATAACACGTAAGAAGAAAAAAGCCTCTAGACAGTAAGTGTCCCTTATAGGCTGCCACTCCAAGAGACTGAAATCAAAGTAAAATTCAGCACTCAAGGAAGGACTCATTTGACGGAGAAATACAAAGCTTCACAGATAAACAAAAAACTAAAAGAAACCACCAAACCAACTTTACAACACATGTTAAAAGAACTTCTCTACTCATCAAACCATAAGAAAAGAGAACAAAAAGAAAAAAGAGAAAAAAAAAGACCTACAAAAGATTGCTCTGGCAATTCTGGGCCTTTTATGGGTCCATCTACATTATGGAACTGTTTGTTCTAGTTCTGTGAAAAATGTCATGAGTGTTTTGACAGGGGTTGCACTGGATCTGTAGGTTGGTTTGGGTAGTATGGCCATTTTGATAATGTTGATTCTTCCAATCTGAGAGCACAAGTTATCTTTCCATTTCTTTGTATCATCTTCAATTTCCTTCACCAATGTTTTACAGTATTCAGAGTACAGATAACCTCCTTGGTTAAGCTTATTTCTAGGTATTTTGTTGTTTTTGATGCAATGGAAATGTTTATTTCAGTTACAAAATTCTGGTTTTTGAAATGAAAAAAAAAAAGTGAATGAAGGGCTGCAAATGGCAAAATATCTTTCTTTTCTGTGGGTGAGTTGTATTCCATTACATATATATGGTACATCTTCTTTATCCATTCACCTATTGATGTGCACTTAGGATGCTTCCATATCTTGGCAATTACAAATAATGTTGCTGTTAATAGCGGAGTGCATGCACTTTTTTGAATTAATGTTTTTGTTTTTCTTGGATATGTGCCCAGGAGTGGAACAGCTGGGCCATATGGTAGTCCTATTTTTAGGTTGTTGAGAAACCTCCATATTTGTTTTCCACAGTGGCTGCATCAATTTACATTCCCACCAACAGTGTACAAGGGTTCCCTTTTCTCCACATCCTTGCCAACATTTGTTATTTGTGTTCTTTTTGATGATGGCCATTCTGACAGGTGTGAGATGATATCTCATTGTGATGTGGATTTGCATTTCCCTGACACTGGTGATGTTGAGCAAGTTTTCATGTTCCTGTTGGCCACCTGTATTTCCTCTTTTGGAAAAATGTCTGTTCAGTTCTTCGGCCCATATTTTAAGTGGGTTGGTTGGTTGTTTGCTTTTTAACTGAAGTACAGTTGATTCACAATGTGGTATTAGTTTCTGGTGTACAAGTATGGATGGACTTGGAGGGCATTATGGTAAGTGAAATAAGTCAGACAGAGAAAGACAAGTACTGTAAGATATCACTTACATATGGAATCTAAAAAAATATAACAAACTAGTGAATATAACAGAAAAGAAACAGACTCATAGATGTAGAGAAGGAACTAGTGGTTACCAGTGGGGAGAGGAAAGGCAGAAGGGCAAACGGAGGTGGAGGATTGAGATGTACAAACTATCCAGGTAAAAATAAGCTACAAGAATGTATTGTACAACATGGGGAATATAGTCAATATTTTGTAATAACTATAAATGAAATATAACCTTTAAAAATTTGTGAATCACTATGTTGTACATGTAACATATAATATTGTACATCAACTATACTTCAATTAAAAAAATATTGTAAAATATACAAGTAAATTTTAAAAATTATAAAAAAAAGAAAGAAATCATATTTCATCCAGAAAGTTATACACACCTAACCACCCTGATTTGGGGTGGGCTGAGAGGACCATTTAGAGGCTGCATGTGCTAAGTTGGAATTACAGGATGGGTCCAAGGGAGAGGAAGAGAAGGGACAGGGTTACTTTGGGTTATTTCAAAATGTATGACTTTAGAAATCAGAGTATCATTTGTAAAATGATTTTGTTATTAGCTCTATGATCTTGTGGCACATCACAGCTTCTCAAATCTCTGTATGAAACTATATAACAAGAGTATTACAATCTTAAAAGCTGTCTACTTTCAGAAATTACCATTCAATTGTATCAGCTAGGGTTAAATGGATTTGTTGCCTTAACGAAGGAGGCAATGAATCACCTATGTATGACATGATCCAAACTCATCATTCAGCACCTCATCAATTCACCTATGGAAATACTGTATATCATTAATAAAGTAAATGCCTTGAACAGTTAACTGCCTTGTATTATTTTACAGTGTTAATGATTTAAAACTGTTAAGTTTTAGAATCCAAGAATGGTGAATTCTGAACCCCTGCTCTGGTGCCCACTTAAAATAAACTAAGGAATGAAGTAAAATTTTTCATAGAGATAGAGGCCAATGACGAATGACTGATCTCACAGGCTGTGTGATTTAGCTGACATCACATGGCATATGAGATCAGTCAGAGCTCAAACACAAAGCCTATTCCGATCCTTACTTCCTTTCATTCTCAAGGCTAAAACCTTGCACTTCAGCCAATACCAAATTCCAAACCTCTACTGGCAACCAAACAAAAATTTTAACAGTGAAGTGTGTTGAAGGAGTGGTGACCTTATGTCCTAGTTTGCCCAGGACAGTCCCAGTGTAAGCCTACTGTCCCAGTATAATTACTAATGCTACCTCTTTCATTCTTAGAAGTATCACATTTTGGAAGATACATACTCATCCTGCAGGTAAGGCATTAATCATAGATCATAATATTATTTCAATACTTAAAAATAAGGAATTAAAGTTATTGCGTTACCACTTAATGTCCATTTAGAAGGTGCTAAAACTTTTAGGCATGCACTAACTAAAGGTGATGCCACATGTTACTAAGAGCAATTTTTGATTTTTTTAAAATAAGAGGTCACCTGTGTGTCAAATGAACAGGTATTATTAATTCAGATGACTAGTTGTAAATATTAACCTTATTAATGCCAAAACAGAAATCAAAGCACCTTTTGTAACTAACAATACTGAACTTTTAGAGCTTTTCCTTTTTTAATATCTTTTCTGCCCCTCCTCCCCTATTCAATTGTCCTATAATAACCCCTTTCATAACTAATATTTTGTCTGCTTAACTCTCCTAAAATGAAATTAATAGGTATTAATACATCTACACACAATTTTCAAATGTACATTAATGCCCTAATTAAGATATAAAAGAGAAATAAAACAAATTTGTAGTAAAACAGTGTGTATTTCTATAAGTAAATGTTTACATCTAATGCACAAAACATAATGTAATCAAATGTTTGCCTCTAAGAATCATCATGAATGCAAGAACCTTCAAATAGACTTGCACAGTCTCTTGAAATATCATGAACGGCCTGACCAGCCGAGTTACAAAAAAAAAAAGGCACAATCTTTTCTTGGTTTTTAAATGGTAGTTGCATTCCTGATTAATTCTGTATGCATTAAAATCATGAAAAAAAAAAAACTTTGCGTTTAAACATAAAACAAAATTAGGTTTTGGCCTCAGATAATGGTAAATTTTCTACCTAAATGAATAAGCAGCTGGACAATTCATTATACAGGACTGTATGTCTATACATTTAAGGGATGTCTAGTGTCACTGATCTCCATTCACTCAACATTAGCGCTGCCCTCCCCACACTTGTTCAGAAACCCTGGGCAGGTCAAAGGTATATACAAAAGTTCTATGGGAGGAGGGAAAAGGTATAGCTCAAATGGTAGAGTGCATGCTAAGCATGTAGAGGTCCCAGGTTCAATCCCCAGTACCTCCTCTAAAAATTAACATAATTACCCCCATCAAAATAAAATAATGCAATAAACAAAAAGACTTTAAAAAAAAAAAAAGCAAAAGTCCTATGGGAGAGCTAATGAAATGATAAAATATTTCTTAAGGGATAGAGTAATCTGTGTTTTAAAGGGTAAATAAGATTTTACAAACAGGCAGAAAACATGAGAGAAGAAGGCATTCCAAGGCAGAGAGCCCAGGGCACAGGAAAAGGAACTGCACAAATAGAAAGTCACTGAAAACGGTAAAACCTTTTTAAAAGAAAAAGAAGTAAGTAGGAAAAAAATTCCCAAGCCACCAAATGTACATTTTTAAAAAGCACCAAATTTCACAACATTCATCGTGAAGTACATCTGAACCTCAGCGGAACAAGTGCTGGACCAAAACTCTGCTTCCAGAGTCTCCGTCTAGAGCAAGTTCCTTAGTTTAATTTCTTCTATAAAATAATCAAAATATTCTCTAGTGTTAATAATGTATGTTACTTCTAAGATTCTAAATCAAAGAGGCAACCTGTTAAACAGATCAACTTCTAGATAAAAATGTTTAGTATTTTTCATTTACAAAATTCTGTATATGGTATACTGAGCATTTAGCATAGTGCCTACCACACAGTAAGACTCATTATTTGTCAAGTGAACATCAGCATGCTGCAAGGGATGGCAACAGCCACAGAATTTCACACACAGTACTTAAGACAGCAGAGCTTTCCTTGAATTATTTGTTTTTTTTTAATTCCTTATTTTTATCAAAGTAATCATGTACAATAGTTAATTAACCATTACTACAATTTCTTTTTTTAAAAAGTCTCCCCATTCTGTTTTCTCACTGTTTCGCTCCTTCAGCCCATTAACACCAAAGGAGTCTTCTTCCCTTATTTGCATCTCCGCTTCATGCACAATAAGACTCCAGTTTCCATTAAAATAATACGTAATACACATACATCACCTAACCTAAAATTCAAAAGTTAAAAATAAAGCTTCTCTCCCTTCCTTGGGTCCTGAGACATCCAGTTCTTCCTCTCCCTCAAAGCAACCACCATTACCAGTTTCTTGTACATTCTTCCAGGTATTTCTATACATTTGAAATCCACATACCTTCCCCTCCATGTGAGCACACTACATACATTGTTCTACACCTTGCTTCCTCCATATAATACTCCCTGAGATCATTCCATATCCATATATTTATCACTGCCTCATTCCATGTACACTGAACAGTATTCCACTGTATGGACATAACATAATTATGTAGTCTCCTCTGATGAATTTTTTAATTGCGTCAAATCCTTTGATATTTCCAACAATGTACCATGTGTACACTTGATCCATAGAAGACATGTTTAACCGTCCTTCCTCGAGGCAATTTCAATTTGCATTCCCACTAGCAATGTATGTGTTCTAATTTCTCAAGATACTTCTGATCCCAGGGCATTATCATTTTTATCTTTTCCAATCTAATAAGGAAAAAAATCTTACTATAGTTTTATTTGCAATTTTTCAAAAACAGTATGTTAATATCCCTTGCCATTTTCCCAATGAGTTTTTTTCCCCTTACTGACATGTAGAAACTCTCTGTATGTTAATGGTATTAGTTCATTTCTCAGATGTATATCATCTAATATCTTGTATTTAAAGATTCTGTCTGGCAATAAAACTGCATTTATTAATATTTTCAATTATATTAAATCAGATATAATATTACCAACATTTCTGACCAATATGAGAAGCACAAGTTAATGTGACTATTTGATTTTAGCACAAATGAAATACACGAACAGAAGACTTTTAATTGAAATACAAGTCTGAATGTGTGTTTAGGTATTATCTTCTGGACCATATGAAATGGTAACACATAGTGTTACCTAAACAGCAATGTATCAGATTAAAACACACACATAAACCTCTCACTCACTCTTAGTATGGAGTATGTAAGAAATCTGTGACCCTTCACCTTAAAAAAGATGGGCAGAAACATGACTTCCTGGTTGTGGCAACACTTTACGACTGAACAGAACTTCCCTTCTAATAATAATCAAAATGCTAAACAGAAATAGATAAAATAGAAGACAAACTACAGCAGAGCTCCAAAGAAAGAAGGGAGATATTCATGTGCTAGATAGGAAGATGAAAGAACAAAAAGTAAAAATTTACAACAAAATGACGTGGTGTGTAAGGCACAGGGACCCTAGAAAAATACTATCACTGCTGAGAAGTACCAAGAACGTTATTTCTTGGGCTTTCTGGGAGTGTGAGTGGGTGTGGTCTTCCATGAAAAACTGGAACCCAAACCCATGTTCTGTGAAGACACTATTCAAATTTTTATTTCATACATGTGAGTATCCACAGGCTGAAAATGTGTGTAAAAGTGGGCCAAGGCTTAGGGTGCCCAGCAGAAACAAATCATCAAAACCACTGTGTAAAGACACATCCATAATCCAAGGCACACGCAAGTTCCATAGGAAAAACTATAACCACATTTTTAAAGTAACAAAACTAATCAAAGGACACATCCACCATCATGAGAGATCAGTAGGCAAATGGTTAGTACGCAAGAACTTAAAAATGAAACTGTGCAATAAAACATAAAATAAGTATGTTTAAAATATTAAATAATTTTTAAGGACATATATTTTTATATATATGGATTAAACGGATGATGCTCAGGACTGGCTTCAAAATAATGCGTTTGTGTGTTGGGGATATAAACAAAACAGAATTCCAGAATTCCAAACTGCTAGAGCTGGGTAATGGCACATGGGGAGGGGGGGGGTGTTATTACAGCATTCTCTTTATTTTTGTGAAAGTTTGAAATTTTTCTTGATTACAAAAACAAAGGGGAAAAAAAGGGAAACAGAAGCTTGGAGACAGAACAGAATGCAAGGAATATTAAGAAATGTAGCTTGGTGGTGGAGAAGAAGAGCTTTTAGAATTTAAAAAAGAAAAGAAAAAAGGGAAAAAAGAAGAACTAGTAAAATGGAAGGCATATTTGAAGAAACTCAGAACACAGAACAAAGAACTAACAAGACAAAAATATTGCAGGTAAGTCAAAAGATGCAAACAAAAAGAGACGTCTAAGATATGGTATCTAAGATAATATGCGACAGGAATTCCACAGGGGAGAACAGAAAGAATGAGGAAGAGATGCTGCTTAGAGATAATGGCTGAGATTCTCCCAGTTAATAGTATAAATAATCTTCAAAGTGGAAAAGCACACTAAATTCCAAGCAAAATAAAATAAAAATAAATTCATACCGAGACCATCATGGTAAAATTGCAGAATGTCAAAGACAAGAAAACTCTTAAAAGCAACCAGAGAAATGACATGTTACCTATAAAGGAAGAAACAACAGTATGACTGACAGTTGATTTTTCCATTAGAAAACAACCTAGGATCTTCAAAGTGCTGAGAAAAACAGCTGTCAGCTAGAATTCTATAACCAATTAAAGTACCATATAAAAGCAAGTACAAAAGAAAGACATTTCCAGACAAAGACAGAAGTTCCCATTCAGGCTTTTACTAGAAGAAACTTTTTAGAGTGGGAAGGAAGAAGTAATGGCATAAAAGAGGAGTCACCAAGTAGAATAATTACAGCAACTCAAATTCTAAGTAACTGGAAAATCCCTGGTCATAATCTATGAAAACATTCTTTCAAAATTATAACAATACAGAATTATTACAAGATGCTGAATGACAATACATGTATGATATCTCAAGTTTGCAGAGGACAGTATGTCAGATTATTTAAGACAAAAGTTCTTTTTTTTTTAAACTGAGGAATAGTCAGTTTACAATGTTGTGTCAATTCCTTGTGTACAGCACAATTCTTCAGTCATACATGAATATACATATATTCATTTTCATATTCTTTTCATATTCTTTTTTAAGCTACGAGATATTGAATATGTTTCCCTGTGCTATACAGTATACACTTGTTTATCTTTTTTATATATACCAGTCAGTATCTGTTCTTTCGTATTACATATATGCAAAAGATTGACTGGATATAAAAAGGCATGTGTTTTCCAACCCTCTTGTAGAGGATTATTTCAATTTTTAAGGATAGTTAGTGCACCCACCCCACCCCACCCAAACCAACAACAAGTACCTGCCTTTTAAGACTGTACTTTCTAAAGTCTGACAATTAACTATGACAATACAAACTGTTACCAGGAGGAAATATTTCATCAGAATAATCATGAATCTCAAATATTTCAAGCTCACTATCCATTTTAAGGTAACTGACAAGATGTGGGTTCATTTTAGATTTTTATTGGCACAACTTAAACCAGTATCTGTGTGCTAATGACTCACAAACCTGCTCTTTACCTAGCTGGGCAATTTACTTCTGCAGTTCACACCTCAGTTTATTCTTCTGTAAAACAGAGTTAATGACGATCCCTACCTCGCAGGTTGTTGTGAAGGGAGTCACTTAATACAAATTACTTAGAACACTGCTTGGTACACAAATCTTAGTCACCATGCACCACCACACAAATCTTTCTCTCAAGCTCCAGGCCGAGTGCTCCTATTTATATTTATTGACATCTGGATGGGTCTTTGGGACTTTAAACTTTACTCATTTAAAACGCATTAAATTTGTCTTCCTAACACAATCTGCTGTTGATTCTCCTCCCCTACTCAATTTCCTGCCTTAGGAGAAGCATTCACTTGCCCTAGTTAGAAACTGGGTGTCATCCTAATGCTTCTTACTTCCTTGGCCCCCACACTTAATCACCCAAGCCTCTGGACATAATTTTCTCCAAGTCAAGACTGTGGAAACTTTGGCAAAGAACACAGTATACTTCAGGAACATACATCCTCCCTCTCTTAACTATAAACCACTAAAGGAAAAGACTTCATTTCATCTAGAATATATACACACATATATGTGTAGCAAATTAATAAGAATGCAAGACTTGACTATAATCTGACAGTATGTACAGTAAACATACTTTAAAAGTAAGGATGAGTCGATCAGAAAGAACAGTGAGAAGCATGGAAACAGAAAAGGGATACAGACAATGAATCCAATATACAGTCATAATCTAGAAGTTGCTCAGAGGGAGGGCCGACTATATTCACTATACTACACCGTTTTATGTAAGGGACTTGAGCATCTGCAGATTTAGGTACCTGCAGGGGCTCCTGGAATCAACCCCCCTTGGACATTAAGGGATAACTATGTCGTCTAGGGGGAGTAATCACAGTCAATCAACCCACTGATCAATCCAAGCCCTACCCTGGAGATGATGGACATTAAACATTTGAGCAGCCATCCAATTTCTCCTGTTATAATGCCACCTTACTAAACAACTTCCTGGTTAGACTTGATTCCTGTGTGAGCCTATCTGCCTCCTGAATGAGAATTTCCTGGTCATGCCAACACAAGTATTTCAATCTTTGTGCTAGTTATTCGTCACAGTAAACAAATAAATGAATATTACTGGTTTTACACATCAGTCACATGAGCTTGATTACTGTGGATCCATCTCTGAAAAACGGCTCCACCTGGTGTGTTTGAGTCAACAAGGATAAAGGCCATACTATAAACTGCAATAAACTCAGGGGTAATGTAACCCCTCCCACTATCCCATCCACAATCCTAACTTCTCAGTAGTATTACTGACTATTCTTACACACTTCTAAATGATACTCATTTAGACCTCAATATGCCCTAAACAAGAATAAATTTAATTCCAAACCTGTTTCTATATTTATATTCCTTATTTCTACTAATTCTCCACTATCCTCCTACCTCCTATTCACTCAGGCTTATCAGTACAACCTTTGCCTTTTCACTCTCCATTTCCCACCCCTCCCACCAGTTGCAAAGCCTTACTGATTATATCTCTGTACCCGTATTTTGATCTATCCTCTCAGCCTCATTCCTATTTCTATTACCCGAGTTAACTGTATCATTTCACTTCAACTAATCCAAAGACCTAACTAATCTACAAGGTTTCAGGCTTCTTTCTCTAATCCATTTGATACCCTGCTGCAAGATTAAGCATAAATTCCATTCTAGGCATGTTAATCCCTTGCTCAAAATTCCCAATGGTCTGTTAAAGGATAAACTTGAAGCCTAGCACTCACTGGTCCTTCAGGTTTAGACTCTAAACCTAGAGCTTCTAACTAATGTAAGTGATAAAGGAGTACTGATCCCCTCAGCCACCTCAGAAGCAGGGTGAAGCTGGGGGGAAAATCCATCTTCCCCAGCGTGCCACACCAATATGGTTTGTCTGTGAGTGCCACAAAAGGAGCTGGGAAGCACTGTCCCAACTGACTGACATCCAAACTTACTGCTATTATATTACCATTCTTGCACCACCAGGAAAAGCATGGAGCAACAAAGAGGTGCTCCCAAATACCTGAAGTGGTGCTCTAAGAAGCAAAACATATAGGCACTCATTAGGTGATGGGAATACAGCAGGTGTTGGGGGGAAAGTGAAAAAGCAACACTGCTAGTATCTCCAGCACTATTCAGAGAAGAGGGTACTCGGGTTTATGAACAGTCATCCAATAGTAAGCACCTATACTGAAGCTGGATGCAGCAGTCTTGGAAGATCATCCAACTACTGCCTCTTGCTGCTCATCAAACAATCTTCTAACGCTAATTTGGTTCCTCTAGTAATTTTGCCTGCAAGCAATAAACACGGCTAGACCACCACTCTGCCTGACTTGTAATTCTTGCAGTTTGCTTCTCAGTATGCCGACAAAGTAGATCTGGAGCCCATAAGGCCAAGGAGACAAACCCTGGACCATAAGCATACAGCACTGTTTTACTCATCAGGCAACGCAAATGAACGATTCTTCCTTATCCTGATTTGAGAGGGGGAAATCCATGAAAAAGTGTTACTGGGTCTTCATATCTCTAATTTCTATTTGCTAAAATTCAAACAGCTCTGGAGCATTGATGAATATGAACATGCCTTCCTGGGAGGAAGGGTGTAGACTAAAAACCACCTTGTACCAGAAGTGTCCAAACTTTTGTGATATGATTCTAAAAGTAACAAAAGACCTCAAATCCAATACTGGCTGAAATATCTGTCATATTAATGAATCAAGAATTATTATGATTAATGTGTCATGATGAACTATCGTCATGGTCAGAGAATTCCTCAAGCCTAAAGGGGTGCTACTGCAGTTAGAGGGAACGTAATAATAAGCCAGAGTAATTCATGTAATCAAGTGGTTAATTATTTTTGTGGGCAAAAGGAAATAAGTAGCTAAAACCCAGAGGATAAGCAGGCAGAGGGGAAGGGGAGGAAACAGATAAAAAGAATCCAAGGTTCTTAATAAAAAGAGAAAGAGCTTTATCTATCTCCCCATCCCCAATTATTTCCAAATTCTTTCTCCTGGTCTATTAGATGGCTAGCAACCACCATCCCACAACCCAGGCCCCAATGACAGTAGTATTGCTATCAACATCCGCTGTAGCACAGTAGTGCTTTTCATGGGCTGGGATGACCCTTTTGTGGGCATAGTACACCCCTCTCCCCTCCCCTAAACAATTAGCACTTAAAACAAAAACAATATAAATGCTCTCTTGTATAGGAATGTTCATCCTGTCTTCCAACTCAGCTTACAGAGCTGCTATGACTGCAGTGAAGACACATAACAGAGTTTTAGCCTCTGACAAATAATGGGTTTGTGTGAACTGCAACGTGCCAGTATTAAAGATAATCATGGTCTTTGTCCCCTTACTTCACCCACAGCATCCGAGCCAATTCCAGATATTCTTAGAAACAAATGTAATGTCCAGTCCTTTGTCTCTGACTTGCTGTATCTCCACATTTTAGCAGCTGGAGACCATGCGGCCATAACAGCAAGGTAAAAGGTAAGGAATGGTACCCCCACTGCTCAAAGATTCCCAACTATCTGGCCAAGATATAAAGGTCTGGAAGGACAATTTAATACATACACTGACAACACCAATACTGCTTTCCAAATTTGTCAACCTGCATCAAAAACAATTACCCATACACAAGCACAATTTATCAACACTGTCAAGTTCAGTCCTACCGAGAGAACTAAGGAAAGTATCAATGTCCATACTTCCTTCCCTTTAGAGAACGTGCAATTTACTACTATCCAGAAACTATGTTAGCCACTTCAATTTTCAAAGTAAAAAGAAAATTACACTGAGAAAACAAGAATTTTCCTTAAAAGTAAAAACAAAACTAACAGAACGAGGAGTCAAATCTTAGCTTGGTCATGAGTAGTCCAACTGGACAGACAGCTAAAAGAAAATATGTTCAAGTAATTAAAAATAGGTCAAAACTGCCTTTCTTGGTATATGGGTCAAGTTTTGCTATATCTTAGGAATACTAAAAATAGATAGTATCGTATACTAGCAAAAAGACACTAGTGTACTTTCACATAAGCTTTGTCTTTCAAAAGTCTATGACAAGTTGAATTAAGCCATTTCTACATTATAGAAATTATATATTTGCAGGCTAATTTTTTTTTTTTATTGTGGCTAACCCATGCCACATACATTTATCTCTGCAGCTATATTATATACAACCCTCTAGTCTAGCCTTTAGTCTACCAAGGGAAGAACAGGGTCAACAAGAATCTAAGAGGCCATGTTAAGGAAATTATTCTGCATCTGCAACTAAACTTACATGGGTTACTGATTACATTCAATTGAACTACTGGGTATAGCACAAAAAATAACCTTGAAAAATAAAGTAGTGCTTAACAGAGTATAGGACAAGAAAATAAAGATTTAATCTTTATTCTTATATACCCTTATAGCTTACCAAAATTGATCTGAACTAGATGCAGCCACAAGAGGAACTCAGGACACTGATAAACTCCAGACAAGACAAAATTGGGTCTCATTACTAGACGGTGAGAAAGAAAATACTACATTAATATAATGACCCATTTTCACATGGGGGAGAGAATCAGAGCAAAGGTAAGAAGCATAGGTAGCTCAAATGGCTGGAACACAGAGGGAAGGAATATTTAGAAATGAAGCTAAAGAAAAAGGCTGGAAGGTTTCGTAAGTCCTGTTAAGGAACTTGGACTCCAGCAAATATGATAAAGGTTTCAAAATTTTTTTAGGTGTTAATTATTCCCTCCCCCACTTATAAAGTGCTGATTCTCCCTAACTTCCACACAAGAGAGACTTCAGAGAAAGATGAGGTGATCTCAGAAGAACAGGGTCTACAAAGGAAGGCTTTACGATGAAAGGCAGTGAGAATGGAAAGGGCACTATTCTAGAGTTGAATCTAAGGTCACAGCTAACTGGCTGTATAACTAAACAAATCAATATGCCTCAGTTTCCATACAGGTAAACAGACATCTCTCCTACCCATAATTGCACATACGATAGTGAAAGAAACAGATCTGAAAGTATTAATAAGCTATACTTGGTAACTAACTGGGAAAGAGTGCAGTGACACCTAAATTACATCTTGCAGAATAGGTGATTTCAACACAGAAATGGGAGAAGGAAGGCTCTGCAAGCAAGAAAAGCATTGAGTAAGCGGAGGAAAACAAAACATGGAGTGCTTTGGGTGAACATTTTGGCTGCAGCATGAAGAATGGAGTAATCATAAGTTTTCCTTAAGTGAACTTTTTATGCCAAACCACTTGTTATTTTTTCCAAAAGTTGAGAATTTCAGATCAAGGACATATGAATTAATATTTCAATAAATGGTGCTGGGACAACTGGATAGCCACATGAAAAGAATGAAGGTTGGACCCCTTCTTCACACCATATGCAAAAATTAACCCAAAATGGACCAAAAATCTAAATGAAAGAACTAAGACAATAAAATGCTTAGATGAAAGCACAGGTGTAAATCTTCATGACCTTGGATTAGGTAGTGGTTTCTCAAACATCACAACAAAAGCGCAAGCAACCTAAGAAAAAAAATAAGTCAGACTTCATCAAAATTAACAACTTTTGCATTTCAAAGAACACTATCAAGAAAGTAAAAGACAACCTACAGAATGGGAGAAAATACTTGTAAATCACAAATCTGATAAAGGTGCAGAATCCAAAATATATAAAGAACTTTACAACTCAATAAAAAGACAACTCAATTTAAAAATGAGCGAAGGATTTGAACTGACAATTTTCCAAAAATATACAAATGGCCAATAAGCACATAAAAATATGTTCAACATCTATTAATCAGCTGAGATATACAAATCAAAAGCAGTGACATACCACTTCACACCCAGTAGGATTGTTGGTGAGGCTGTAGAGATATCGACACTCTAGTATGCTGCTGATGGGAATTTAAAATGGTGTGTCCACTTTGGAAAACAGTCTGGCAGTTTCTCAGTTACCTTTTGACCCAAGTATATACCCAAGAGAAATAAAAACATGTCCACATAAAAACATGTACCCAAAGGTTCACAGAAGCATTATTTTTCACAGCCAAAAGGTGGAAGCAACACAAATCTCCACCAAGAGGTGACAAAAATTTTAAATGTAGTATATCCATACAATGGAATATTATTCAGCCATAAAAAGGCATGAAATCTGATACATGTACAACATGAATAAACAGGAAAACCCTATGCTAAGTGAAATAAACCAAATACAAATACATGACTCCACTTATATGAGGTATAGTCAAATTCAGAGACAGAAAGTAGACTGGTGGTTACAGGAGTTGGGGGAGGGGGAACTCATTGGGAGTTATTATTTAATGGGTAGAGAATTTCAGAGTCACACGGTGAGTCTAGAGATGGACAGTGGTGATGGCTGCACAACAGTGTGAATGTACTTAATGGCACAGAACTGTATGCGTAAAACAGTCAATTTTATATCATGTGTATTTTACAATTGAAAAAAAACAAGCTATATTAACTTCTAATGGGTTTGTTATTCTAAATGGATTATAAAATTCTGTTTTAATTTCTAATAATAAATATCTATAAATCTAATCTACACAAACAAAAGCTTTTAGGTTCTATAATATTTTTAAGTGTGTGCAAAGGGGTCCTAAGACCAAGAAGTTAGAGAACCACTGCCCCAGAGTATGATCTGTTATGCAAGTCTTCCACTGCACCCTGTAACTCCAGCTATCTACTTAGCATTCACCATCAAATAAAAACAAAAGCTATGGTGTCAAGTCTATCATTCCTATCTGCTAGCTGGGTATCAATACCTTTCCACACCTATCTTGAGATTAAGGGTTTCACGACTTCTCTTGCTCTAAGTATTAAAGGCATTCAACCACAGCAATGTACCCCATACCCCTAATACATGGCAACCAACAATTACAGTGAGCACCCACATACCCACCACCTAGATCCTACCATTAACCTTTTACCATACTGCTTTATCACATACCCATCCATTTCTATTAATTTTTGTGTAAACTAAAGACATCAGTACATGAATATCACTAACTAGAATTTATTTTCTTTTGAAGTAAAATTCATATACAATAAAATGTACAAATGTTAAGTGCATATTTGCTGAGTTCCCACAAACGCATACACCTGTGTAACTCAAATCCATATCAACACAAAGAACACACAATCATCACAGAAAGTTTCCTCCTGTCCCTTGCCAGTCAATCCCTGTCTCCAATCCGAGGCCACCACTCTTCTGATTTTTCATCCACAGACTACTTCTACTTGTTCTAGAATTTCATATAAATGGAATAACATGTACTTTTTCACACAAAGCTTCTTCTACATAGCATGTTTTTGACATTCATCTATACTGTAGTATGTAGCAGTAGTCCATTCCTTTTTACTGCTGAGTAGTATTCCACAGTATGAATATACCACTGTTTATTCATGTTCCTACTAGTGGACTGTTTCAGTTTTCTGCTCTTAGAACAAAGCTGCTATGGCCATTCTTGTACAGATCTTTCCCTCTTGTGTAAATACCTAAGAGTAGAATTTCGGGGGGTGGGATAAAAGGAAGCTTTTCAATTATGGAAAATTTCAAACATACACAAGAGGAGAGAACATAATATAATGAATTCCCATTAAAGCTAGCTGCAACTATATTAATTCATAGACACACTTGTTTCATCTGCACCCCTATCCTTTATTTTGAAGCCCTAGATATCATCATTTTGTCTTTAAACACTTTAATATGTAAACAATGTTTTAGAATCCAGTCAAATTATTTACTATGAAATATTCAAGAAACCTTCATCGTTGATTTACTCATGGATTAAGAGTTTGATTAAAGGAGAATGGATGGACTATAATTTTTTCACATCTTTTAAATGATGCCTGTTTACCACCCTTCCTTGATATCAAGAAAAGTCAATGGTACAGATAGCTTCTGTTGTTACTCTGAAAGAACTAGTGCTAAATACAAAAATTGGTATTGATATATATCATAAAGCAGATTTCCCAACTGTCAAACATCTTGAATTAACTAATCTCATGCTATGGTATCATCTTATAAGTGAAACTGTATATGAGACTTTTAAAAAAAAGTCATAACTAGCCCTTTGTGAGAACAAGGTAAGTCCTCATTACATCCAATACTGAACAAAGAGGTAAATTTTCAAACCCTACAGTCACTAGATTTTTGTTAACCTCAAATAACTGTGCTGGAGAGGGTAAGGGGAAATGGCCCCTCTCAACAACTGCTGATGACAGTATAAACATGTACAATCTTTTCAGAGGACTCTCTGGGGGGGAAAGAAAAAATGCCCATCTTCTGATTTGGAAATTCCATTTCAAGAAACTTAACCTAAGTAAATCCCAGCATAAAGCATGCAACAAGGATGTTCTTCCCAATGTTGTTTATAATGGAGAAAAACTATTTACAACCTAAACGCTCAATAGGGCATTAATATAATCACGCAACTTCCAAATAGACACACGCTATGGGGTTAAACATCCGGGAACCACGTATGTCAAACTATTACTAGCAGTTATGAAGGAGAGGGAGACTATTTGCTGTTCATTAATTTTAACTGCCTCTTCCTAAATAGACTTCACTATAATTACAATTGGATCCTTTTTCTTTGTGCCAAGTTTTTAAAAGGAAAAAGCTCAGGGCCATGGAGGTAACCCTGAGGTGGAAATCTGAAATTACAGGACCCACTGAGTAAGTTCCAGAAAGGTGAACTGTGGAGTTAAATAGCATACACACAAAAGTGTCAAAGAAAAAAAAGTGACTTAAGTCTAGACAAAGGGTTCTGACAAAATGCCAACATATTAGTAAGAATCCAAAGGACGGGTATTATACCATTCAGTACAACTCAATAATGCTTGTTTTATTTGTGATCTTACCTGGTTTCTCAACCTCAGCATTACTGACATTTTGGGCCAGGTAATTCTTTGCTGTGGGGGATTTTCCTATATATTATGTGATGCTAGCAGCATTTAGGCTTCTACTCATCATGTTAGTAGCACATCCTCAGTCCCATCCCAGTCCTGACAATCAAAAACTGTCTCCAGAGAATCTGCCAAATGTCTCCTGGCAGGTAAATTCACCCCAGTTGAGAACTGCTGATCAAAACTTATATGCCTATATGTACAATACTCTATTCCATTTTACTCTTTAAAAACAACTCTTGGCTTCAAGGAGCCTATAATCTAAAGGTAAAAAATCCAAAAGTTAAGTTTTTTAAATTTTATTTCAATATCCTGTATATAAGGAAGGCTTCAAAATTACAGGCTGTGTAAGTTTTTTCCACCAGATCTATCTTCCCTCCCTCCTAACTTATAAACATAACATACTTATTAAACTGTATAAATTCCTCAAAACACTGTGATCTTCAGTCAGCCACCATGTTATTTAGGACCAAATGTGTTTCATTTAATTTCACCTGGAGTCATACCACCTGGGTTCAAATTCTTGCTCTACCACTGCCTTTGTGATGTTGACCAAATTCCTTAAGTTCCTTATGCCCCTGTTTTCTCAACTTTAAAACAGAAATAATACTATCAGTCTAGCCAGTGGGAACAAGGTGAATATATCAAGCGCTTAAAATAGTGCTTAGTGTACAGTAAATGCCCAATAAATGTTAGTTATTAGCTATTATTTTAACTACAAGCCTATAAAGGGCAAGCACCATCATCATCAATTTATAGAGGAAGAAACAGAGGCTGAGAGAAACTTGCCTGTAGTCATAAAATAAAAACAGCCTGATTCCAGAGGCAGTAATTTTTCCACCATGTCAACAGGATTACATTAAGATTCATCAAGAACAACATACCGGTCTTACTTCAAAATAATAACCAGCACTAGACATACTTTCATTAAGAAATTAATTTAGAATATAACTAAATTCAAGCATATTACTGAATTAAGATTACAGAGGTTTTACACACCAACATAGACAACTTTCAGTTTCTATTTATTTTAAACGTTTCTTAGTTTAAAAAAAAATCCTAACATAGACCGTAGCTTCTAAAATTTTTATATATTATACTGAAGCAACCTACTGAAATTAGTCTACTAAGATCATCAACATGCAAGGATAACACGGGGTTGTTTGAGACAGAGGTTATCTTGGTATGCTATTCTCTGAATGCCCTGTTCTTACTCCAAGGTCACAGACTTTGTAAATGATGTTAGTTCCCAAGTCCCAGAAAGGCTTTGTGGACGCCTCTGCTTTCTTCAATTTGCCCTGACTTAACAAGTTCTTAACAATTCTTAAACACCCTATTCATGGTTGTAGACACTGCCTGGTTGTCATACGACTTACTAATCTTTTCACTTAAGCTTTGCTATTTCCAACACTTCTTGTAGGATCACCAATGACTTCTGCATCATCACTTCCTTAAGACATTTCACTAAGGTCATTCGTTTTTCAACATTTTTTAAACAACTGATGACATATCTTCGACCTGGACTTAAAAAACTACCCATTTTACAGCTAGAAGTCAGAGCACAAGTACAATGACTAAGACCATATAACTTTATAGTTTCAAAATACCTGAACTGGAAGAGACTTGGAAATTTTAGCCCAACCCTCTGGTTTCACAAATAACAGAGAGACAGACATAACTTGGTGATATCTTCTTTAATTTCTCTCAAATTCTACTAAGATTTTGGTCTTGGTCATTTGGGCCCTGTTAATCTCCTTTGCTCTTTATACTACTTTTTCATATTTTGACATTTTTTACTGCCTCAGTAACCTCTTTCAAAACAGTGATTATAAAAAGGGTTGAGAGTTGTCCACCATGTTCATTTTGAGTAAATATTCCAAATAATTTCAGCCTCAATCTACTCTATGAAAGGGAAAGAGGTTGAGAATCTTTGGCTATTAAAGACCAAAATTCTGCAGTATCCATGTTACTCTTTTAGTAGCTATAACAAGTCAGTTTCACCTATTACCTCCATACCAAATTCTCCTTCTTGTTCACCAAAAGGGGAAAAAAAAAAGAAAGAAAAAACCAGCTTTAGCATTTATGTTCAGCAACTTTAGATTTCATTCTTCTTTCCCCATTATTTTGATAGACTCCTTATTAAATCACTATTTTACCAATTATCAGACTCTGGTTCACTAGTCTATCACTTATCAGTTCAGATTACAAACTGGTAATCAGCACTAAAACCATGAATTCTAGATGCTGCCACAGGCACACCAAAAATCTTCAATGCCTTCCCCAATGTCATTCAAACGAGGAAAATTCCTTCTGACATTCTCTTATATAGTCCCTACCTTCCATTACTGGCTTTTCTCCTCAACAGCTCTACATATATTCTGCTCTTCACACAGAAACCTTCCATGAATTAGGTCTATCCTGTATATTCCTTCTGCTTGGAATACTGATACCCTCAGCCCCCAAATTCTCCTCCCTCAATGCTCATTCTAAAAGCCACCCTTTGTGAACCCTTTCCTGAGGTTTCTGTTTCCACTGAACTACACAGCACTTTGTTTATGACCATCTTAAGGGAATTATATGTCACTTATATTCGCATATTTCTCATACTCACTCCTTACCGTAAATTACTGGAGGACAAAACCTATGGTTCTCAGCTTTGTTCCTCCCCATGCTGCTTAGCACAATGCCCTGCACATGGCATTAAGTCACAATTAGTTTCTTAAGCCATTTTACTAATAAAAATATTTTATTTATGCCTTGGTGTCTAATTAATCAAGTTTAACTCTTCTATTTCACTCAGTATATACGTGTGTGTATATATAGACATATAGTATTTTTTAAACCCTATCCTAATTTTAGGGGTTCTCTCCTACTGAAACGATCTGTTTGGAAAGTCTACTGTAATATACCTGATCCCTCTTTTAAGTCACTTATCAATTAAGCAAACTCTCCTCCACTTACGCCATCATAAAAACTGAAATTTTTAAGGGCCACAAAATAAAAAACATTCCCAGCTAACTTGTTAGAGAACCGGAAAAATTCTGTAGTAATTCTGAATTGTTGCAAGGTAAGTAACAAACTGTAAAGTAGTAACAGAACAGAAAAAGAGACTGAAATATGCTATGAGAGCACCCCAACATAACACATGTATAGAAAAGCTTCCCCGTAACCTATGGAGTTCTTTTGAGTCTTCCTTGATAACAGAATGGATGTTGTCAATAACCATTACCATATGTGACTGAAGTATACCATCACTTTCAAGTTGGCAAATTTTTTGAATACAAGCAATTTTAGTTCAAAAAGCTTCTCTAAGTACCTCCTCTATGCCAGGCAGGTAGTGGAAGCTAAGACACAGATGAACAGAGTCTCGCCTACATAAAGTAAGTAATCTCAATAAAGTTTTCTCTACTTCTTACACTCTCTGCATTGCTTTCTTTGTGCTTTAAACCAGCTCTCTCCATCAGCCATGATTTTGTTCAGATCACGTGTTATCTGTACTGGAAAACTGTTCAGATCACCTGTTATCTATACAGGAATAGGTGAAAGAAAAAAAAATACTGCTTCACGAATCTGATGGAGCAAGAAAGAAAAAGACTGCAAGAGAAAGAGGCATTTCCCCCCTATTCTCTCTTGAAAAATCATCAATCTAGCATGCTTTCTTTCAAAGCCCACCTGAAATACAACACGGAACAAACACGTCAAAAATCAGGAGGCCCCTTGTAAGAGTGGCACTTTAAAAAGACAACCACATAAGATATTTCACATTTTAACACAGAAAAGACTCTTTGCAGTATTAAAATACTCCGGGAGATAATGCTGGTATTTAAATTTTAAAACCTTATCTTACTGATCAAAAGATCCATACAGTGACAAAGCTAAAAATATTCACTCTCACTAACAAGGGTGAATCACAGCAGTCACCCTACTCCACCCAATAGCCACCGTGCTCAGACTAGACAGGTCAAAACCTGGAAAGCTTTTCTTGCTTTCACATCAGATACGAACTCATTTCAACACATTAGTGTAAGTGGAGCTATGTAATAGCAAAGAAATGTTATCAAATACTGGAATTTACCAGGACATTTTATTCTTTTGATTTAGCTCAGCCTTTTTCACAAACTCTCCCTTCCTTGTTTTTAACAAGAAAAAAGCTCAAAAGACATCCTTTCTTTAAAGATGAAGAATCTCTTCAGATTTTCGAAGTAAATTTCCATTACTAGGTTTGGGAGGAAAATCGACTTACACACGTTGTCTATAGAAAAGGTGACGGTACCTTCTTTCAACTGAAACCTGAAGCCTAGAAATGGATTAAATACGTGTATAAAGGGTTCCCAGACCTCCTCAGTAAACTCAAAAACGATTTTCAGCCTTGTACAAACCCACTAACATGTTTCAAAGTTATTTGATGTGGCAGCAACCAGCATCTAGGAAAAATCTACTTACTGCTAGGGGAAAAAAAAGCAACTCCTTGATCTCAAGAACCGAAATAACACATTAAGGAGGCCAAGGCTAACAGTCTCAAACTCTCTACGTCGACGGACAATTAGGCAAGCCCCGGCTCCCGTTCCGTCCCGGACCCCGTGAAATTCTAATGAAAGGCCGCACACAAAGGGGCCTCTGCGCCCCAAACGCCCTACTCCCCGGCTCCCGCCGCCCGGCCAACCGCAGACTCACCAGGACCGTGGTGCAGATGGACCTCAGCTCGGACTCCACTTTCTCCCGATAGTCCTTAATCAGCTGCAACTTCTTGTCGGAGGTGTCGGTTTTCTGCTCGATACTCGAGATGACCCTCCAGGCGGACCTGCGGCCCCCGACCACGTTCTTGTAGGCCACCGAGAGCAGGTTGCGCTCCTCGTTGGACAGCTCGGCGCCCTGCTCCGTCACGGCCTTCATGCAGGTGGCCATGTCGTCGTAGCGCTCGGCCTGCTCGGCCAGCTTGGCCTTCTGGATCAGCTCCGTCTTCTCCATGGGGACGGGGACAGGAGAGCGAGGACGAGCACCGACCCGGATCGCTAGCAGGCGTGCGGGGGGCCTGCGGGAGGGCGGCGGGCGGGGACGCAGGCAGAAGGGCGGGGGCGGCGCCGTCAGACAATGCGCCCGCCGCCCCGCCGCCCGCCCGCAGCCCGCAGCCCCTTTTGTCTGTCGCCGCACGCGCGGCCCAGTTGAATTTCCCTCCCCCGCCCACGCTCCCCGCGGGGTGCCCAGGAGGCCGGGGGACGCCCGCCGAGGCGGCCCGCGGCGGGAGAAAAAGGATGAGGAGGAAGGGCCGCTCCCGTTCCCGCCCGGCCCAAAATGGAAGCGGCCGTTGGCCCGCACCTTCCCGCCGGAGCCGTCCCTGAGGAGAGCGGCGAAGAGGCCGGCCGCCCCCCGGGGCTGGCCTCCCGCCCGGCCCTCAGGCCCGGCCAGACCCGAGGAGGGCCGAGGGCGACCCTGGCGCTCACCTTCACGTCTCCGCGGCCGCGGCGCGAGTCCCACCACTTTGATCCGCTTTTGGCTTTAGCCGAGGACCCTCCCGTCTCAGCCTACCTCGGAGCCGAGAGGCGGACCGCCGGGCTGCTGCCCTCGCTCCCACCACCCAATGACGCGCCGAGCTGCCTCGAAGGGTCCCGCCTCCCGTCCTGCTACTGACCAATCAGGACTGAGCGCGCGGAAGGGGGCGAAGGGGGCGGGGCGAGAGGGGAAGCGAAGGCTAGGAGGGTGGGTCGGCTTGGGCAAGTTCGGTTGGCCGGCAGGCTGCGGCTTCGGCCACGGGGTTTCCTCCAATTAGATCCAGGGTAAAAGGACGTCACTGTTGCCATGGCGATGCTGTTACCAACTCCCCTCATCCTCCCCGCCACCCCCGGCACTCGTGGGTGCGGCACGGGAGCGGGAGGCTCGTATGACCTCTCCAGCCGTGGCCGCGGCTCCTGCTGCAGCACAGTTGCAGATGGTGCATTGCATCTTAGGGGCTAATGCAGCTACGGCTGTCGTCGGCCCCAGTGAGGTCGCGCCTGAGAGGGTGACACCATAGGCTGTTTTGTTGCACAAGCGCCTTTCTTTCCTCCACCTTCCTATTCGTGACAAAAGGTTTGGAGCTCAGTACACTGATACCAGCCTTTAATGACATTGCGATGAGTGCTGCAAATTAGAAGTAATCCTATCACCATTAAAGAGAAATTAGTTCCAGGAGAAAGTGGCCTAAGCGTGGGTTTTACACAATAAATTCGTTTTCAGACGGGCCCCTAAAACCTGGAACTCCCTTGGAAAATATCCCCCAAAAGTCTAGGCAGGTCTCTCTGGCAATGCCAAATATTATGATTTTCTTTAAAATAGGAAAAGACATTAAGGATAATTTGGAGAAAAACACCCATTCAAGCCACCCCCTCCCCCCAAAATAGCAACTTTTTATATTTCTCTCCAGCTTTTCCAGGTCATGCATCTAAGTACATATTTTTCACATCATTGTTGTCTTACGTAAACATGCTTTTTTATTTTCTGGTGTTATTTTTGAGAGGACACTTGTAAAGCTAAACATCTCTCTGTAGATGTTGACTTCTGACTTTCTCCTGGTGAATACCCTTCTGAAATGAGAATGATGGCCCCAGATGCCTTTTATTCAGGGTCTTTGCTAGCCCTTTCCTTTCTCTATAAACTGGGCACTCCCAGCCACTCCCTTCTCTCCTGGCACCTCTCCAGTGCCCGACTCCAAATAAGGTGGCTGTCCTGGATGTCTGGAAAGTGGCCTTTGTGTCATCATAAGGTGAAAACTGCTTTCTGGGCTCAGGCTGCCATAATTCCAGTTCCAGCATGTCCAAGCGAGAATGGATCATTGAAAGCAAAGAATGCTACAGCCGAGAAAGAACTTCAAATTCTGACTGGACACAGTAGCAGATCTGGAAACTGTCTAGAATGGAAGATCTGAGTGCCGACAGATGGCAGGAGAAGGTGTGGACTTTCCAGAAATCCAAACTCCGTCCCAGTGGCCCCTCCCTGTCCTGACTTGTGAAGGTTGCTTTGTGCTTTGATGGACAGGAGAGGCCTGGGCTGAAAAGGGCTCGCGTCTTAATGCAGAAATGCCTAACTATGTTCCAGCGTTCTAATGGAGGGCCGTGCTGTTATTTCTGGAATCCCTGGGGTTGTAGACACCCGAGTATTTATGGCCATGTGGGCTGGGGTGGAGCTGAACACCAAGAAATCCCAATGGAAAGAATTTGCATGTGGAAGGGCAGATAAAATGCTTTCTGTATGACCAGTGAATTTCAAGCTTACTGAAATTGGAGACAGCCCAGGCCAGAGGGAGAAACCAGCGGTAGTGAATGGGGGATGGAGACCCTTGAGCAGAACTGTCCTGGGAACTAAACCCTGGTGGTAGGGAAGGAGGGTAGGGGCAAGCACACTAATTCTTTGTCAGAAAGTCTGAGCTGTACTGCCATCTCCCCAGGTGACCTTGGGCAAGTTTTTGCTGCTCTTTGTAACTTGGTCTCTAAAATTTCTGCTTTTATTCAATCATCAAATATTTATTGAGTATCAACTCATGTAGTTACAATCATCTAGAGTCATGGGTGAAAACTGCTTGGAAACAATGGCACACTTGGAAACTGTAAAGTCCCCATTTATGTGGGACCAGAGGGGTAAGTCATACCTAAAGTCCTCTGCACCTGAAAGAACTCAGTTGGAGAAAATTAAAGCTCTGGGGAGTTGAAGTCACTGGATACATAAAGAGCTTAATACTTGTTGAGTGATTATGTGTGTCAACCACTATTATAAGTCTTTTGCAAATATTAACTCACGTAATTTGCTCAATGCCACTGTGAAGTAGGTACCATTATCATCACCGTCTCCATTTCACAGGTAAAGAAATTGAGGCACAGGGAGGTTGGTTGAGGATTGTGCACAGCGTCGAACAGCTAGTGGATGGCAGACCTATGCACGCAGTCTGGGCACCAGAGCCCATCCCTGTAACGGCTCTGCCAGACCTTTGCTCGGTGCTGGAGGGACTCTGGGAAAGATCACACTAGCCTCCATTCTCTGAGGGTTTCATCCCAGTAAATATGAAACGTGTTAAACATTCACATCCAATGTGCTGGAAAGAACTCTAGGGAATAGACAACTAACAAAAAAAGGACCCAGAAGTTCTTCCTTTATTTGTTTGATGTTCTTGTTCTTTTTTTCTCAATTGTTTGGTGAAAAGAAGCTGCTGGAGCAGGAGGGAGCACACTGAACTTGAAGCCAGAAGATCCTCTCAATCCCAGCTCTGCCGGTTATTTGCGGTTTGACCTTGAACACCATGATCCTCTCTGAACCTCAGTTTCCTAACCTGTAAAAATAACCCCTACCCAAAGGGCTTGTGGAGCTGTCACACAGAACAGTGCTGGGCACATAGCAAGTGTTCAGTAAGTATTAGTTTTTTCCTTCTTTCCCTCTGCTTGGTGGTAAAGTGCAGGGGGAGGGAGGGATATATCTGTCCTGCTGTAAGGAGCCTCAGAGCCTTATAAAAAGTTAGTGAAGGCTTATCTCTTAAATCACTGTTGTAATTAGCGGAGTTAATGGTCTGCAGAATGGCCATGTTCAGTGTACATTTCAGAATGAATGAGTCCTTCTGGTTGAGTTTACTCTCAATTGTTTCAGTGGCTTATTTGCCCACAGCAGTGGGTCATTGGAGAGGAACTTCTTCCTCTCCTGCCATATGGCAGATAGTTCACTGACAAACAAACATTCCAGTGGGACTTTTCATTGCAAATTTCCGTATAATGATTATCAATACTTCTGTTCAGGGGGTAGCTGAAAAGTTGTCCCCATTATCCACTCCACCTGGAGGAGCTAAGTGAGATTCAGTTAGAGCCAGGACAGGTGGGGAAATCAAAGGAGTCCAATCAGGGAAAGGTTTTCCTACACATTCCTCTGCTGGGGGCTGGGGTCAGGCCTACAGAACTCAGGCGTGCAGTGGGCCAGGTTCATTCTCACCATCTGCAGGCATCCCCCTGTGCTCACCAGTGTCTCATTCCTGGCACCTCCTAGATACCCCTCGGCGACACATTGTTTTCCAGCTCTCACTGTGTGCTCTCAGGGAAAAAAAAATCTAATCAAAACAAAACCAAAAAATCTAATTAAATCATCCCATCCTTAAAAAATAGGTCTTCAAGCAATATTCCTTCTGCCACAATTTGCATTTCAAGAGGGAAGAAAGATCTTATGTTTGAAGAATAAAAGTTCACTGGCAGAATTTCAGGCATTCTGAACCAGTTTTTGGTCTGCTGGCCTCTTGGAGAAGGGCTCCAGCATTTCCTATATGCCAGGCAAGAGTATTTTTTTTTTCAAAGCTTGATTGCTTTTTTGATGATGGTAATGTTAATAAAAAATACAATAGCACTCATTATACAAAACAATGAAATAATATGTAAATGTACAAAGGAGAGTAAAAAGAACCTGAGAGGCTGCCTCTGCAAGGGAACCACCATGAGCATTTTACTGACCTCCTTCCAGATGTAGCTTTTTTCATTTGGACACATTCATATGGTTTTACATATGCAGGTGGGCCACATCTAATCAGCTGAAGGCCTGACTAGAACAAAAAGAATGGTCTCACCCTAGCAAGTGACAATTCTCCAGCAGACGGCCTTTGGACTTCATCTGCAACATCAGCTCTCCCTGGGTCTACAACAGACAACCTTCAGATGCAAATGAAAATATCAGTTTTCCTACGTCTCCAGCCTGCAAGCCCAACCACAAATTTTGGACTTGTTGTTCCTTATAATAAATCCTTAAATATATATGTGATGCATATTCTCTTTCTCTGGGAAATCGTTACTAACTTTCGTTCAACAAATGTTATGATATCTTTTACTAACTTTTAGTGTACGTCTGTGACATATCAGTCTCACCTCCCTCCTTTGCCAGACTGTGCATTTCCTGAGGGTAAGGGTTTTCTTTTTTTTCAATTGAAGTATAGTTGATTTTCAATGTTCTGTTAATTTCTGGTGTACGGCATAGTAATTTATTTATATATATATATTTCTTTTCATATTCTTTTTCATTATAGGCCATTACAAGATATTGAATATGTAGTGGTTAGTATCTACAAATCTCAAACTCCTAATTTCTCCCTCCCATTCCCTTTCCCTCTGTAACCATAACTTTGTTTTCTATGTCTGAGTCTGTTTCTATTTTGTAAATAAGTTCATTTGTGTTCTTTTTTTTTTAAGATTCCATATACAAGTGATACGGTATTTTTCTTTCTCTTTCTGGCTTACTTCACTTAGAATGATGATCTCCAGGTCTATCCATGTTGTTACAAACGGCATTACTTTATTCTTTTTTATGACTGAGTAGTATTCCACTGTGTGTGAGGGTGTGTGTGTGTTACATCTTCTTTATCTATTTATCTGTCAATGGACATTTAGGTTGCCTCCATGTCTTGGCTATTGTAAATAGTGCTGCTACGAACATTGAGGTCCATGTATCTTTTAGACTTAGAGTTTCCTCTGAACATATGCCCAGAGGTTTTCTTTTTAGATCTCGTCTCCGTAGTGCCCTCTCAACAAAAGTTAGATGTGATGATCCCTCTGCACGGGTAAGTAAACTGCTGCTCAGGGAGGTTAAATTATCAGTCTAAATTGGTAAGCTACAGAGTCAAGATTCAAAATCAGGTCTGCTGATTTCCAGTCCTCTTCTACTACAATAAACAAGACTCTGCACTACCTGCAATGGAAGATGAAAACTCCAGTGGTTGCTGGCCTGGGAACAATGTTTAGTTATCTGAGGCTCGTGGGTGGCTAAGTATACATCTGCTGGTGACTCAGCTGCTGATTTCATTTTCATGTAGACGTCTCTGTTTTTTTACACTCAGTGCATCTGCAGGGAGAGAGTCCCTCCCCATCTCTTATCTGTTCCCTTTAATTAGTTACATGTCTGTCTCTCACCTCCTCTCCCCCCTCTGCTACTAGACTGTGACCTTCCAGTGGGCAGAGTTGCATTTGCTTTCCACACCCCTGGTGACTCTGATCCATAGAAGGCATTCAGTGAGGGCTTGCTTTGAGAGTGAGTCTGGGCCATCAAGCGGGACATTTCTAATACCAGCAATTGTTCGCGCTGTGTGCTTACTTTGAACCCAACCATATTCGAAATCACTAGAATGGTAGCAAATTCACAGAGGAAAGCATACAAAGCAGAGCTGGATATTCTGCAGGTATTCCAGAAGCAGGGAGTGCACCTGCTATGTTGGGCACACTAAGAACCTGAAAGTTGGCCCTGAAGGTCCCTGAGCATCAGAGAAATGTCCTTAAGTTCTCAAGTTCTTGCACTAATGCTCACACAAGAAGGAGTGCGTGAGGAGCTCCCAGGAGCCCCCTACCCCTGACTCAGGCTCAATTTCCTATTAGTTCGCTCAACAAAATATTTGAGTCTACCATGTCCCTGACACTGCCTTAGGGGCTGGGATTTCAAAAAATGATTAAGACATTGTCGATGCCTACGAGGAGCTGAACGGAGGGCACAGAGGTGGGGCCCCTTAACCGCAGCTCAGGGAAGAGCCGGGAAGTTCTCCTTGTCTTTTCAATTCTCAGATGCTCAGTGACCTGACGTCCCAGCCACCAAAATCTGGAAGTGACCACCGAGGTTTGGAAGGTAGGAATAGAATTACTCCCGGGAGACCCTCTGAAATCCTCTCTGCCTCCCGATCAGATGATTCAGAGCAGAGGAAGAGCTGGGCTCTGGGGCCAGCCCGGGCCTGTCCCCATGGTCTGACCTAGAAGCCCATCTACCTCCAAGGTCTGTGCAAGGCAATCACTTGACAGGTGGAGACGACAAACCTACAAAAAGCTAATGAGAGAGCCCAGGAGGCTGGTGCCTTTTAGTGGAAGGGCGCACAACCCACGTGTCTCAGGCAGAGCTATGTACATAGCAGGGAGCCTTAATTATCACAGAAATTTTCGTTATGTTCTCATTTTTTGTTGTTGCTGAAGTCAGTTGTACACTATATATATACATATATATGTCCGTCTGTATTTTTTAATGTTCAGAGTATTTGGATTTTTTTTTAAGTTTTGGTACATAAAGCAACAGATCAGCACCCATCTCCCAAATTATGACTCATCTGCAGACAATTCAGGACAGTTGAATGGATGAATGAACACAGAACAGTCGGAGAACTATGCACACAGGACCGATTGTGTGGCTCTCACAATAAGTGCTCTGGGAGTTGAGAGCAGGGAGAACATGAGTGCAGGCTGGAGGGGCTGCAGAAGATGTCAGGCATCAGGAGGCTACAGGGAGAAAGGGATCACGACAGGAGACGGGAGAGCCACCCAGAGGACGATGGTCTGCACACCCATCTTACCACCACCCCGGTGGAGGCTTCTGGAAGGGCAAATGGCCACAGCAGCTCTTCTCTGTGCAGGAGTCAGCTCTGGGCAGGGCCGAACCCCAAGAAGGGGGCTCTGGACAAAATGCTGGCGTTCAGAACACCCGGGAGGGCTAGGCAGGCATCTGTGGCACAGAACTGGCCTCTCTTCGGCCTCTTCCCTCTGCCAAAACCAGCTCAGCCACACGGGCAGCTGAACGAGTGCCTGCCACATTGGGGAGATTGCTTCCATTTACCTCCTGGCCCCTTCAGCAGGGACTGATCTTGTAAAAAAAAAAAAAAAAAAAAAAAATGCAAGTCTCACCTTGCTTTACTTTCCTGCTTCAAACTCTTCACTTCATTTAGCTACAACTCGACATATCAGTCAGACTCAGAAGCCAGATGGCCTGAGTTCAAATCCTGGGTCCACTGCTCACTCGATATGTGATCCTGGCAGGTTAGCTTAATTCTCAGTGCCTCCATTTCCCCACTTGTAAAACAGGGAGGATGATGATAATGAAACCTACTTCTTAGGATGTTAGGAGGATTCAATGAATTAATATTGGGAGGTGCTTTGAACAGTGTTTATTAGATACATAAAATCAACCCTAAATCCTTAGGGTGACTCACAAGCCCCCCAGCAATCTCATCCCAACTCCTCTCCTGTCTGACCCCTTGGCTCCGGATCCTTCTTCTGCGTTTTGGCCCCTTCTGAGCTTTGCTTCCCCCATCTCCTCTTTCCTCACATCTTCACCTGTTAACTTCTCATCTCCTGAGTCTGCAGAAATGACAGCTTCACGGGGCTGTTCTTGGGCTCCTCTCCCCTCCCAGCCAGGTGAGCTCCCCCTGTCCTGTACTCTGCAAGCAGGAAACACAGGGCATCACTCCCCCTGGGTCTGCTTCCCCGCTGGGATGAAGGCTCTAAGAAGGCCGGTCTGTGTCTCTGTGACTTGCCTGGGTAGCTCCAGTGCCTAGCAGAGTGGTTGGTGGATACACTGGGTACCAAGAAATTGACAACCAAATGCACAAATTAACAAGGGCTGGAAGGAGGAGTCATGGGCAAGTTCACATCAGCCACAGGACAAGGTGAACTGAGGCTGTGGCTCAGGACAGTGGCGTCAGGCTCTGGCCGAGGTCCAGCCCCCAGCTGGAGGCACCCATGACTCTATCTGGAAGGGGCTGGAAGCTCCAAGAAGCCCCTGATGGCCTTCCTTCCCCTCAGTCCCATCCAGTTCTATAAACAAACTCCCAACTGCACCAGAAGCCCTGGTGATTAAGAGAGCCCAGTGAAGCAACCTTTGCAGAGGAAAGACCCTTTTGAATATGAACAACCCCCTTGATTTGTTTGGACAATTTCTCTTCTGGATTTCCTTAAAGTCAGGATAAGCGCAGATAAGAAATTTGGGGGCATCATATACCTAAACAAAGTGCATAAAGACCTTTTCCATCCAAAGCCACCCCTGGAAAGGAGCAGATGCAGCCCTTCTCGGCTGTTAATACACCATGAGGTGCCTGGAGGCAGCAAGCGCTCTAATCAACGGCAAACAATCCCTGGCCACTCTCCCTGCTCCCAGTTCTGAAACTCAGAGACAGTTCTGAAACTCAGGCCAGTCAGACTGAGGAGCTCAGGACCACTCTGAAGGACTGTATGGCAAGAGAATTTGCTGAAATGTGTTTACACAGAATGCAGTAGTAGCAGCTGCGACAGCTGTCCCCTCTGGCTTCCTGAAATAGAGGGGGAAAGGCAGCAACCTGTTGCTCTTGAGCCAATGGATTTACAACACAAGCCCAAATAAAGAGATGAAAAAACATACAGGAAGTCTGTGAAATGAGAACTTAGCTCATTAGGCCAAAGTAGGCAGTCTGGGGTCTTTGAGAGAAAGTTTTAGCTGCACACAGGCAGCCCCTGAAGGGCTGAGGGTGGAAGGCCCATGTTGAAGCTCAGCCCAGAGGTGATGATGAGAGGGCAGGGATTTGGCAGCCGCTGGGCTCTCAGAGGTCTGGCCAGCCCAGATGGGACCATCACAGGGTCCCCCAGGGTCCTCAGGGGCTTCATGCATAAAGGCGTGTTTAGCCACTTTAGCTAGTAGGGGTTCAGGAAAATGTATGTTTCCCTTCCCCATCCTGAAGTCCAGGGACCCAGCTTGGTCCAGGTTAATTTCTACGTCAGAGTCCTTAGTTGTAAGTAACAGAAATTGACTTCCATTGACTTAAATATAAGACCATTACTTCTCACCAATTGTGAGGAAGGCTGGTGAGCCAGGCCTCCAAAATGGTCGGGCACTGGGGAGAGTGTGAAGTGTGAACCATGGCCAACACCACACTGCAGACCTCGACCAGAGATATTCCTGTTGCTTCTGCCATGGGACCCCAGGTGGCGGTCCCTACTTGCACTGACTCTGTGGGCACCAGACCGTGGAGCCTAGACACTGGACCCTGCATTGAGTCCATCCTCCCTGAAATCCAAGGCAGCTTTGCTGCTGCCCCCAGAAAGAATTCTCCACAGTCCCTGCTTCTTTGGGTCACTGGTTCTAGATTCAAAATCCAAGTGGGTGGTGTCTGGCCAAACCTGAGTTAAGTGACACATCTTGCTACAAGACAAGCTGGGTAATGAGTATCTGGAATATATAGCTTCTAAAGAGGAAAGTGGGCTCCGCCCTCCTGAGGAGGATTCATAAGCTGGGGAATTCCTCAAACAAAGGAAGGGACTTCTGATGCTGGGCAGCCCCCAAATAGCCCACATCCCTTCAATTATACCTGGGCTTCCGGTCTTCATGGTGGAGAAAAACAAAGCTGGAGCCTAGAAGAAGCCTTAGCTGGGTCTCATCTTTCTCTCTCTGGAAAAAAAGAAGGGGCAGTGCTTTGCTGTCATTGACACCCTCACCTGGAAGGCTTGTCCCCACTCAAACTTGACCTCCTCCCAGATCCACACAGATCTCTCTCTTGTCCAAGATGCTATTCCACCTCTAGGTTGCATCATGCTTTTTAGAAATGAATTGCTTCATTTATATATGTCTTGTAAAGCTCCCCCAGGATGAAGACAAAAATCTGATTCATTAAACAGTTAACAAACACTTATTGAGTGTCTGTGAGGCCTTGGGGAGACAAGGGGACAAAGACAGGGCCTGTGCCTTAGAGAAGGAGGTCATATCTGGTGCCAGGTATGGAGGTGTGAAGACTTCTGACCCGGTTTAAATGTGTCTTAAAGATTAAGATGTTCTTGGCCACTGAAGGGAGGGGAACCAGTGCACTCCAGAGAGAAACAGCACAGACAGAGGCAGGAGTCAGGAGAAGGTGTGGTGTGTCTGGGGAACAGAAGGGGTGGGACGTGGTGTGTGTGTGGCCCAGGCGAGGAAGTGGGGGGTAATGAAGAGTGAGACCACCTTCTGAGGAGCCCTGAATGTCTTTCTGAGGAATGGATATTGTATCCTGAGACAATCAGGAATCATCAGATACTCTATTTCTATTTATATTCTTATTCTGGTAAAATATATGTAACATACAATTGACCATTTTAATCATTTTGCAACATACATCTCAGTGGCATTAAGCACTTCTCATCATGGTGCACTGGTCGCCACCATCCATCTCCAGAACTTTTTCATTTTCCCAAACTGAAACCCTGTGCCCATTAAACAACAGCTCTGCATTCCCTCTCCTACTCCAGCTCTGGTAAATGCCATCTACTTTCTGTCTCTATCATCAGATACTTTTAAGCAAGAGAATGACTTGATGGAATTTTCTAGAAGGATCCCTCTGCATATAATATGGAGGATGGGTTAGAAGACTTAAGGTTGGGGGGAGAAAATAGCTCAGTGGTTAGAGTGCATGTGTAGCAGGTACAAGGTCCTGGGTTCAATCCCTGGTACCTCTGATAAAAATAAATAAATAAATAAATAACCCAAATTACCTGCCCTCCCCTGCCAAGAAAAAAAGAAGAAGAAGAGGAGGAGGAGGAGGAGGAGGAGGAGGCGGAGGAGGAAGAAGACGAAGACGAAGAAGGAGAAGACGAAGAAGAAGGAGAAGACGAAGAAGAAGACTTGAGGTAGGAAGCAGTTGCAGAAACCAGAAGGATTGAGGAGCCTGAATGAAGGCAATGGTGATGTGGCTGATGGGAGAAGAAAAGGTGAAAGACATTTCAGATATTGATCAGATGTAGGGGTCAATTACTCCAAGTCATCTCTTTCTATTTTCTTTTCTCTATATTGACCCCCACGCCTCTTCCTGTATAAGGAAAAGAGAGGATTTACATTTCTGTAAAATTGATTTTTAAATAATCCTCTGACTCTCTTGGCTCACAAATATTTCAAAATCACAGCCTATATAGATGGCAGAGTACAGCCTCACATCATTACTGTGGGTTGTGTATAATGACTTGGGGACAGATATGATCATTGCACACTTTGATCAATTTTATTGAGGAGAAATAATTTACAAGAGTAATTTATGGTCATTCAATGTGCAGTGACAATTCAGAACAGTTTCTGTACTAGGGAAAATTATCTGAAGCTTGCATTCAAAAGACAGCTGACTAGGCACAGGGTTGAAGTGGATCTCAGAAAACCTGGATTCCAGCCCAGTTCTGCCGTTCACCAGCAGCATGGCCCCGGGCAAGTTACTAACCTCTTTGCATCTCTGTGTCCTCTTTAGTAAGGTGGTTGTTGATTAAATGAGCTGGTTTGTGTAAAGCACAGTAGTGTCTGACCTACAGTAAGTGCTCAGCTGTGCTGCATCGTGTGGTCCTGATGGTGATGAAGAGCATCTTCTCCTCAGAGGCCTCTTTCAGGCCGAAACCCTGTGCTTTGCTGTTGTTCTTGGAGGGAGATGGAATTGTTCATTCTGGGTGGTTCTGAAAGGAAGGAGTCACACTCTCCCTGCAGGGTCTCCCTCCCTCCCCGAAAACTCAGCCTCAGCTTTTCTGCAGAATAAAGACACTGCACGTGATGTTTCTGCCAGCCTCATTCTCCATACTTCTCATTTCTTCTCCCAGCTTGCTCTGGTTCTGTATCACCCTGCCCAAGTCTTTCTAAGCAGCTGAGATGTTTCCTTTCCGGCCCCCATGATGTCGGAATCTCCCGCCGGGTCTGGGAGCACAGGAGGTGAGAGAGTGAGGTCCTCTTGTCTCTCCCCTCCTTTAGACCACAGCTGGCTCCCCCTGCAGCTGGGCTCCTCCTGCCTGTTGTTTCTCAGAGCCTGCACACCAGCCTCTCTCTGTGTTGGCTCTTGGAGCTCCCCTTTGGGTGCCCCTTTGAAAGGTGTATTCTGGGCACAGGGTCTCGTCTACAGCTTTAGACAATGGGGCTTTCTCCTGGGAGGCTAGGCCGCAGGGACCAGCGGGACACCAGGACAAAGCATGGACCAGTATGAACTCTGCTGATTGAGAAGAGACTGGCAGGAGATATGATGGATGAGATGTGAGTTGGAGGCAGCTTTGCAACTCTCACAGGTAGGAAATGGCTAATGCCTTGTCTGTCCCACGGGGCTAGGCTCTCTGCACCTGAGGGAGAACACGTGTTTGCCTCTTCAGGGTGTGTAGTTTCAGATCATTTGCTTTGTAGGCAAGATCCACAGGGCTGAGCATGTACCCAATTGACCAATTGATTAGAAAATCAAATATTTGTTGATGGAAAAAGCTTTAAGGTGCTTTAAAAAAATCGCTCATTGAAGTTAAACATCACAGATGCTGAAGATACTTTGGCTGGGAGGCTCAAGGTTCTGTATCACCCTATATATTTTATTGTTCAGGTCCTTACATCTTACAGGGTCTTTAAAAAGTGGTTTGTTGTTTACTATGTGCCATGGTATTTCCCCAACTTGAGGGCAGGGACAGTGTTTGTCTCTCTCCCAGCACACAGTAAGTATTCCATAAATATTAATTCCAGGAATTTTTTATAGCAAAAATTATTCATTCCACTTAGGATTAGCAGATATACACTACTATGTATAAAAGAGATAAGCAACAAGGACCTACCATAGAGCACAGGGAACTATATTCAATTTCTTGTAATAGGCTATAGTGGAAAAGAATCTGAAAATATACACACATATATATGTGTGTATGTGTATAACTGAATTGCTTTGTTATACACCTGAAACTAACATTGTAAATCAACTACACTTCAATAAAAATACAATTTAAAAATTATTCATTCCAGACAATTAAATTCAGAAACTCCTTCACTTAGTCACAGCCACATATGATTCCTTGATTTAAGCAGGTGAGACCCCATGTGTGTCCGTTGGTGTCCTTGATTCCAAGGTAGCTGACTGATGGATGGGGGTGTGGTTGAGAAAGCATTAAAGGAATCAGCACTTCACCAGAAGCCCTTTTCACGCACACCTTCACTTTCTAACCGTCTTCCTGGTTTCTGATGACAGCCAGTATTTGTCTGCCGTTCCTGGTGCAAGATTCTAGGCTCCTGACAGCTTTCATGGAAAAGTTCAGGCAGGAAAACCATTACATCCTCCAGGGTTCTTTTAAGGTGAGTTTCATCACTGGCCAGAATTTTGAAAACAAAGAGCTATTCTATTGGTTAGCAAGGAAGAATATTTCTGACAAACAAAAGTTCCTTCCAGCTCTGCTTTGCTGAGTCTAACTTGAACTCTGTTTCCCTCAGACCAGGGCCCTCACTGTCTTTTGCTGGAAGGAGCTTTAGTGAGCATCTATTCCAGCTCTCCACCTTTGAATCATGAGGTCACAGGAGGTCACAGCAAGTCATGTGGGACCAACGGCAGACTGTGTGCCCCACGGCAATGGTGTGGGTTGTTGACATATTAAAACATGTCTCCTCCCAGGAGTACATAGCTGTGACCTCCAAGCCTCCAAAATGCCCCCCTGTTGCTCCAGCTCCTCCCTGGGACCCTACAGATTCCTCACATCCCTTTCTAGCCACCCCCTGGCCCAGCCCTGGGAGTAGGGGTAAGGGATCCAGCTCGGTAGACCCTGGACCCAGCTCATGGACCCTGCCATGCTGAGTGGTTAATTATTTTGGATATCACTCCTGGGCAATGGAACTTGGCTCCAGTGCACTACAGAGTTGCATTGATGGGTTCACAACAGTGGAAACAGTGAGCTTTGCCTTAGGAGAGTGAAATCAGCTGCTGCTGTGGGAGATGTGATAGTGGGAGGCTAAGGACTACACAATGGTGCTTGAATATTGTCTGTGAGAAGCCATGGCTCTACCTGCAGAGAACTGAGAGGCTGTGGCAGAAATGACTAGAGAGAGAGATGGAGAGAAGAGAGAATGATACTCTCTCATCTAAACCTCCCAGCCAGCTCTCCATCACACCAGGATAAACCCAAGCCCCTAGGTGTAGCATCAAGCCCCTCCCCCACCTTGTTCTGGTCCTTGTCTACTTCTATCCTCACTTCTTTTTTTAAAATTCTTTTTAATTAATTTTTTTAAGCCAGAATTTTATTCTATTTGGGATTTTTTTTCTTTTTCTTTTTGGTGTGTGTGGGGGGGAGGTAATTAGGTTTATTTTAGAGGAAGTACTGGGGACTGAACCCAGGACCTCGTGCATGCTAAGCATGCACTCTACCGCTTGAGCTATGCCCTCCCTCCTCCGCTCTTACTTCTGGCCATCCTTCTGCCCCCAGCCCGCACGTCTCCCTTCTCCCCTGGCTGTGTGCATGTTCCTCCCTCCACTCGGGATGTCCTGCTTCCTCTGTTGCTGCCCAGGATCTACCCATCCTTTAAGACCAGTGTTCTCTTTCAAACTTGCCTCCACCCTCTTCTAAACTACCCTGAGCCCAGGGCCACCCCTCACCCACATGGTGCCTTTGTAGGTTCAAGAAGAGAAATACCCCAGGAGACACTACTGAGGCAGCTCCAATAGTGCAGGTAGTCTCTGAGCCCCGCACTCCCTCACTGGAGGGCCAAGGGCAGGGCAGAGCTGCCCTGATGATCACCCCCTCCCTGCACACTCGTACCCAGGCAGAACTCCGCTTTGTGTTTCCTGCCCTCTATTGCAATCGTGGTTTCCTTCCTGTGAACTCCTCAAAGGCAGGGCCCGTGATGTTTATTTCTGTGTCCCAAATTCCTAGCTGAGTAACTGGACCACATGGTAGTTTGTCCACAAGTGTTTACGTAAAGGAGAAAGAGAGCTGGAGGGACAGAGATGTGGCTGGTTTGAACTGAGATGGGCTGTGAGTGTAAAATACTCACCGGATTTCCTCCCCTGCCTGGTCCAACAGTGACTGGAGAGGCTGTTGGGAGGGCTGCTTCCCCTGCCCCAATGAAGCCTGGGCTGGAGGCCTGCACCGCACTGGAGAGGCCTTTATGGAAGGCCCTCCTCCCTACGCATCACACTCATGGGGACACCAGACGTCTAGGAGGCCAAGTGCATATGACGGACGGCAGCCTCTTGGTGCCAGGCCTTACCCTGTACCTAGCATGCCGGCAGCATGGCATGGGCGAGAACGTTCCATCTTTCCACACTTGGCCTGGGCCCCAGGTGCCATGCTGGGGATCAATGGGATGTAGATAGTGCCAACAGGAGTTTCTAGCTCTGGCTCTGTCAACTACTGCCTGCAGGACTTAGATAGTTGTTCCTTCCAAGATTGAACTTCCTCATCTCTAAAATAAACTGGCCTCCCAGGCTGCTGCTGAGTAATTCTCCAGGCTGCTTCTTCTCCCCCCACCTCCCCCTTCCGTCTTCCTTCTTTCTTCTTTCTCCTTCTTCCTTCTTTCTTCTTACTCCTTCTTTCTTCTTTCTTCTCCTTCTCCCCCTCCCCTTCCTTCTTTATTCTTTCTCCTTTCTCCTTTCTTCTCCTTCTTCTTCTGCCACTAGATATTCCTTGGGTTGTAGATGCATCATTCCACTCTCTGCCTCTGTTGTCACACGGCCATCTTCTCCGTGCATCTTTGTCTTCACATGACATTCTCCTCTCTTATGACACCAGTCCTAGTGGATTAGGGACCCGTCCTACTCCAATATGACCTCATTTTAATTAATTACATCTACAATGCACTTATTTCCAAATAAGGTCACATTCTGAGGTACTGGGGGTTAGGTTTCAGCATATTTTTTGGAGGGACGTAATTCAACCCAGAACATATCAGGAGTTGAAATCAAAGTCTCCCGCCTGCTCCCTGGTTTGGCTCCTTCCCTCTACTGGAAGCTCATCTTTCTCTCCTGTCAGCCACTCTCTCTAGGTTCTGGTAATCGTTTTTCCCCTTTGCCCTGGAACTGCATCCATCTCTCATTGATTGCCCTAAACCCTTGCCCACCACTTTGTAAATAGTTCTTAATTAAACTCTCCTTCAGTTTCCCAATTTGTGCACCTGTTTTCTGACACCGCGCCTTACTGTCCATCCACTTACCCATCCATCATCCATCCATTCATCCACCCATCCACCCATCCATCCATGTACTCTTCCGTTCTGCACAGTGCAGTTCATTGTGGATGTGCAGCACAATCAGCCAACACTGAGCACTAGTGCTCTGGCCAGTACTAGGTCCTTTGCCAGGAATGTAGTAAGTAAAACAGTCCCTTTTCACCAGAAGCCAGTGATACAGTCCAGGGATAAGAATAAGATACACACGCCTTATTTCCTAATAGTTCTCTGCATCTAGTGGGGAAGAAAAAAAGCCTGGAGAATTACTCAGCGAGATTTGGAGACGACTCAGGAGCTTCTGGGCGTTGTTATTTTTAAATTTTGAAGTAGTTTGGGGCTGCAATCTTCTGTTTGTCTTCTAAGAGACAGAGAGACAGATCAGAGTCGATCATCAACATCTCCCTCTGAAGGTGGCTTCCTGATAGCCAGCTGTCCTGACCACGTCCTGGGAGGACAGCTGACCCTGGAGCCCCTGAGCCAGTCCTCTCTTTGTTGTCTAGTCCCCCCTGCAGGGAGGCAAGCTCTGAGACCAAACACAGGAACAGAGCAATCTGGATTCATGGCGAGACCCCTACACTGCCTCCTTTGAACAGTCCTCGGGTAACCTGGAAGGGGCTGTGCAGTGGGGCAGTGTCACAGAAGCCCACCAAGGGGCTGAGCCTGCTCCAAGGATGAGTCAAGTTGAGTCAACTCAGCCAGCCTCGGTTGAGACCCTGGAACAGCAATTCATCGCTCCAGCCTTAGCAATCCAAGGATAAGACCCCAGCTTGCCCCCAGAGACCTCATCATCTAGCTGTAATGAGGTAGATGCGCAGCAAGGTCCAGGAGACTTGCCCAAGGTCATGCAGCCAGTCAGTAAGCGTTAGCTTTGACATAGGGGTGAAACTTGCTTTATATATATATATAAATCCAGTGCTTGCCATGTGCTTGGCATTGTCTGGGTGCTGGGCCCAATGGACAAGATGCAGAGCAAGGGCCTCTAATCCTGGAGGCCTTTCCTTTTTAGGGGCGAGAGGAGGAGGCCATGAGAGGAGGTATGTATGAAGATCACATGGCTTTAGCCTTCACAGGCTCCAAAAACTGCCAAGAATTGAGCTGGCTGTGAGCTCTCACAGTACTTCCAGGGCCTAGCACTTAGTAGGTGCTCAGTGAACTCTGCTGAATTAATTGATTCTGCCCTCAAGAGGAGGCCCAACAAAAGTTGGAATGTAGGGAACAGTCTGCACTGAAAATGTTACAGTAAGAAGCAATCAGCAAAGCTGCCGGTGAAACGGCGTCTCCCTCCCCTCTCTCTTCCTGTCTATCTCTATGGTGACCATTACTAGGACTGGTCAAGGTCATCTGTGGTCAACCAAGCAGCAATACCCCCAGGGATTCCAGCAGCTGCATCTTGGGTGATATTATTGCTTGAAGATCTTCTGTATTTCCCATTATGAATTTCTTTGCATGATAGCAAAGTCTTTTGCTAGTGTACATATGATAAAACAAAAACATTAAACATATGCTTAAGAAAGAAAAATAAACCGCCCCTTGGCTACAGGACGGATTTAGTGTTCGCATTTCCCTTCCAGCCTTTGTCTTATATGCAGCATATTTCATACTCACTGGTAATGACAGTGAACATACAAGTTTGTATTCTGCTTATACTGCTTTCTTTTTTTTAAGCATTTGCTTTTTCATATCGATTCTGTGCTTGGGGCCAATCTTTGTTGGCACATCAGCTATCCTCTTAGGAGCATGTCACTGAAAAAACAATGGGAGATGTTTTCCTCGCTTGTTTTGGGTGTCTGTGAAATGTTTTGTTTTCCAGAGTTCTACAGACTAACGGGTTAACGCAAGAACAGAACAGACTTTTCATACGGATTACTTGTTATCTAAATGGGGTGCTCTGTCTGTACAGGAGGAAATTTCCCACGTGAACTGAGAAGACACAGCATTGGTGGTGTAGCCCAACCAGCCAGGCTTGGAATCCTGGGCTTGTCACTAGCTGTGTGACCTTGGGTCACTTACCTAATTCTCTGGTCCTCAGGATCTAGGTCCATACAGTAAGGACGGTAGCCTCTGTCTCAGCGGGCTGGGGAGAGGATTATGCAAGATGCAGACTGGGCTTTGACCCTTAGAGCATATGGTCTATACATGTGACCATTTAAGTGTAGTAGGGTGCTCCCTGGGTCATACTGGGATTGACCTTGAGGAAGCCTCTCTGAGCCTTGGTTTGTACAGAAAGTGAAAGGGGAAAACAGAAGTTCCAATGAGACTGGACAATATAATGAAAACAAAAGTGCTTTGTTATTTAAGATGTCTGTCCATCCATCTGGTCCTCCACCATCTTCCTGTGTCTCTTTTCCCTGGTCCTAGTGTGAGGAGTGGACGTTCGGGGGCAGGGCGGGGGGCTGTGTAATGTGCTCCAAACTGGAACCAGAGCAGCCACCAACCATACTGGGCCAGGAACTTCCAGGGCCTCCCTCCCCGGGCCCAGTTCCAAGCCCTGGGGCGCTGGGCCGAGCCGCACAGGCTCTCCTTGCTGTCACCTTCACTGTACACTGCTCTGCCTGCAGGGCCCAGTTCCCTGGGAGCTTGAGTGGAGATGCTGAGAGATTCCATCCAGAGCCAGCCTTCCCAACAGCAGCAAGCGGTGCCGGCTTGGGGGTGGGCCGAGGACAGCCCAGCCTAGGGCAGGGCTGGAGGGGAAGGCGCAGCAGCAGGTCCGGTAGGAACGCCTTGCAAGTGTTGGTGGAAAGTCATCTACCCCCCCTCCTTCCTTATCTGACCCTTCCACTTTCTTTCCTCTTCTCCTCTGCCCCACTTTCCTCATGTATTTCACAATGCTTGTTGCCATGGGACTTCGCTGATACAGCCGGCGGCCTCCTCCGCGGTCTGCAAAGCAGAGGTGGGGCGGGAGGGTGGTGGGGTGGTTCACTCCAAAGTTCTAAATATTTTTGAGAAACTTAAACTTTTATTATTTTTTATTTTTATTCAAGTATAGTTTATTTACAGTGTTGTGTTAGTTTCTGGTGTACAGCGTAGTGATTCAGTTATACATATGTATTTTTTTTCATATTATTTCATTATAGGCTATTACAAGGTATTGAATAGAGTTCCCTGTGCTCTGCAGTAGTTCTGGCTGTTTATCTATTTTATATATAGTAGTTAGTATTTATAGTCGTTAGTAGTATATTTGTTTTCTGTGTCTGTGAGTCTTGTTAGAAACTTAAACTTTTAATACATAGCAAAATCAATTATCAAGTTTTGAGCCACCTCTCTTGCAAAAATAAATTAAAAAAAAAAAACTGCTTCTGGAGGGAAAGGAAACCAGGAAACCGTTTACTTCTGATCTCAGACTTTGAGGTGCGAACTGCAGATCTGACCTCAGTTCCTCCATGGGGCCGTCTCGGGGATGGTGAGTGTGAGGTCCACACCCTGTCACACACACCCCCTTCCCCGGAGCTTGACCTTCTGCCTCACCCAGACAGAACCCAGGGAAGCTACCCCAGGCGGTCAGATCCACAGTGGGTGCTCAGCGACTTTCCCTTTCGAAGGCTTTTTTATTGAGGTACCACCGAGCACACTTCTGACGGCTCCTCCTTCGTGAAGCTCCGGGCACTGTGTGTTAGTTTCACTTTTCACACTCCAGTGCGATTTGACATCTGCAGGTCTGGCTTCCTTGTTGGGTCCAGCTCCATGAAGGCAGACACTGTTTGATGGGATGTAAAGTAAAGCTGCTGTTCCCTTGCTCAGCCTCCATCCCTCTCCTGGGACAGTCTCTTGGTTCCTCTGGTGGAACTGTCAATCAATGGGCCCCTTCCCTCCCAAGGCAAATAACTTAGAAGCCCCTTCCCTGGTGTTTGGATTTGATGAGCCTGTCCTCTCGGAAGCTTGGTTCTTTAGCTCTTCCATCAACACTGTGAGTTACCCCACAGACAGAGGTTACTTCCGTTGCTTACATGTTCCAGAATTAATATGGTCTTCCTCCTTAAGTCCCTCCACCCTCCACTCTCCACCCATTGATGAGTGGATTTAAAAACTAATTTATTATTCAATCCTATTTAAACATGGTCTGATCTGTTCAATTAATTGACCTCTTTAAGAAATTGTTTTTCTTTTGGATAAGATGCTCATCTGAGTGAAAAAGACTCCAAATATGTCACTGTCGGGTTTGGGTGTCTGGAGGAGACTCCCACAGGAAGATTTGAATCAGGGTCTTCAGCATCTTGCTGGGACCACAGGGATCACTGCAGAGAGGATATCCCAGGTGATCCGGGTGTGAAACCCTAGGAGAATGGAGCAATGTTTAACCCCGACAGTTCCAATCTTTTGATAATGGAACACAAGACGAAGCCACGGATGAGAGGGGGCTTCCATTCAGCTCTGGAATGAATCATTTCCCTGCTTAGTGACAAGGAAGTCAATGACACGTCTCCCGACCCCTGCGGCTGTGACAGACGTTTATAGGGGAAGGTTTTCAGAATTGTTCCCGTTAGAAGAAAGTGCCTGGAGTCAGACCCCATCAGTACCTCAGCCTCACGTGGATCCCCAGTCACAAACAGAAATGGAAATATCCAGGACAGGAGGACAGTGGGTCAAGTCTGTGCCGTGGAGACAGAACTTGGCAGACAGAAAGAAGGAGACCTCTCTTCAGTTAACGCTGCCGACACCATCGAATATTCTAACAGCATGGACTTTGTGGCGCTGGGATGGATCAAGCACAAAGAGAGTGATGAGAAAAGCAGATCTGGGTCGGAACCAGGGAAGATGACTCCAGATGCTCCCTGTTGGGGATTTAAGCGATATTTTGGGGCTTAAATTGGCCGATAACTCCAGACTCCCTCTGGAGTGATATTTTTATTTTACACGTGTGTTTATATGTAAGATTACATCTGCAGTGATGTTTGTATTTATTTCTGCAGCTGAACTCGGATCTCTATACAAAGTCCAAAGTGCAAGAACCTCTGTAGAAATTGTCCTGGCAAAGATATAGGCTGCTGTTTCCTTTTCTGGAGGGGAGCCTGGGAAGATAAAGTCTGTTAAGACAGGCCATGCCCTGGCCTAGCTCAAGACTGGCACGCATTTGCTCTCCTTGGGCTGGTGCCAGCCCACGTCAGAGCATTCAGTTTGCCGACTGGCAGGTCCTTCTTGGGGGTCATTGGCAGAACCTGAGGCCTGCGTGCAGATGGTGAGGTCCCAGTGGGCCCGGCTACCTCCAGCTTGTGAAGACTTGAGCCCAAGGGCTGGACAGTTGCCTGGAGGTGGTTCTTGGTTTAGAATGTGTAGATTTGATACTATAATCAGCAAATTTGCACTCTTATGCCCTGCTGGCTTCAACTCTCAAAGGTTTTGTTTACTCATGAATACAAAAGGAGATGTTTACTTACAAAGTAAACAGTTTTATATAGTTGAGCAAACACCAACAGAACATTTCATAGACTCTTTGGTTGGCTCCAAAGACTCTTGAATGCTCTTATTTTACAGAAGGAACCGTGAAACTCATGAATGAATGAATGAATGAATGAATGAATGAAATATATTTTGAGCCCCTACTTCTGCTTCTGAGCCTCGTCTGCCTAAGCTGCCTGGACTTCTTGGCTTCAGCTGCACCCAGCTTTGCATAACACCCCCTCCCACAGGCAGCCCCCCAGCCTCACCCCGGATCCCAGGCGGGTCCTCTCTGGTTCCCAATTCAACTTCCACTCCCAGACTTCAGATTTCTCTTTCTGAGAACGTCTCTCAGAGCCTCCTTGTCAGCACATAGAGATATAAGTTTTCATTTTCTCACCATGATAGATTTAAGGCACTCTGAGTCTTGAATTAGAATCACTCCCTTGATACTCTTTAATCCTTCGTAATACCCTTCTGGGCAGCCATCGCCGTGGGGACAAGGCCATTAGTTATTCTCTGGCCGTGACACAAAGTAGCTGATGGATTTCTCACAGGCCCTGTCACTTTTTTTTTTCTTAAGGGGCTAAATGCCATTGTGGCAGTCCAGCAAGTAGCAAACGTCACTACAAATGTTTACTTTGCAGAATTTCAATCAATTTAAGTGTAACTTTCCTAAAATGTGCTGTTTTTTTTTTTAAGTGAAGGACACCAGCATGTTGTATGCTGGCCTGCTACATACAAGAGGGCCTTCGTTAAGGGTGGCTGAGATAGGGCTGGGGCCGGCCGCCAAGTGCCCTGATGTGTGACCAGGTCAGGATTGCTCGGCAAGGTCACAAAACCCCATCCACTCTCATATGATCTGTGTTTCCCTTGGTTGGGATTTTTTTTTTTCCCCATATTTGTGTGTCAGGCCATCTCAGTGTCACTCAATTCTATTTATCACTTAATACTTTTCTATTTCAAAAGAAAACTTTCTATCAATACTCTTCATGCTAACTATATTTATTCTAAGAAACATAAAAATGTTAGAATAAAAAAAGTTCATCCATGTATCACCTAAAATCATTTCACATCCTGCTAATGCTGTGAACATACCTCAAGTGGGTAAACAGTGTGATCATTGCAGTAACAGAAGTTTGACAAGGTGTGGATCCGGTAAAGAGGAAATGAAAAATGACACTACCCACAGTCCATCTCCTGGGCTTCACTTTTATTTTAAGAATGTTGTAGCTCCACCTTATGATATATCCCACATTAAGTAATTCATATATGTATATATATATACATATATATATATATATATGTATATATATATACATATATATACATATATATATATATATATATATATACACACACATACACTCTATTTTTTAGAGCAGTTTTAAGTTCACAGCACAATTGGGAGGAAAGTATAGAGATTTCCCAAATACCCCTGCCTCCACCCCAACCCCATGCACAGCCTCCCTCATTATCAACATCCTCCACCAGAGGGTACCTTCATTACGATTGATGAGTTTACACTGACTCATCATAATTACCCAAAGTTCATGGTTTATAGCAGGGTTCACTTTTAGTGTTGTATGTTTTATGGGTTTTGACAAGTATATAATGGCATGTATCTGCCATTGTGTATCATACAGAATATTTTCACTGTCCTAAAAACCCTCTGTGCACTGCTTATCCATCTCTTCCTTCCCCCAACCCCTGGAAACTACTGATTTTTTGTTTTACTGTCACCATAACCTTGCCTTTCCCAGGATGTTATAGAGTTAGAATCATGCAGTGTGTAGCCTTTTCAGATTGGCTTCTTTTGCTTAGGAATATGTAGTTAGGTTTCCTCCATGTCTTTTCATGGCTTGATAGCTCATTTCTTTTTAGTGCTGAATAATATTCCATTGTCTGGATGTGCCACAGTTGATTTACCCATTTACCTACTGAAAGACATCTTGGTTTGCTCCCAAGTTTGGCAGTTATGAATAAAACTGCTATAAACATCTGTGTGCAGGTTTTTGTGTGGACATAAGTGTTCAACTCATTTGAGTAAATACCAAGGATTATGACTGCTGGATCATGTGGTAAAAGTATGTTTAGTTTTGTTAGAAACCATCAAACTGTCTTCCAAAGCGGCTGCACCATTTTCCATTCCCACCATCACTGAATGAGAGTTGTTGCAGCTTCACATCCTTGCCAACATTCCGTGTTGTCAGGGTGGTCGATTTTAGCCATTCTAACAGGTGTTGCTTTACTTTGCAATTCCCTAGTGATGGACGATGTTGGCGTCTTTTCATATGTTAATGTTTGCCATCTGGACATCTTTGGTGAGGTGTCTGCTCAGATCTTTCGCTTATTTTTTAATTAGGTTGTTCTTTTTCTTACTGTTGAGTTTGATGAATTCTTTGTATATTTTGATTAACAATCCTTTATCAGATACGCCTTTTGCAAATATTTTCTCCTAGTCTAACTTGTTTTCTCATTCTCTTGATAGTAACTTTCACAAAGCCACATTAAGTATTTGATGTTGAGTTTTGTTAAGAACATTTAATTCTTGTAATTTAAACTTAAAAAATTATATAACTCTGTAACTTGAACAATGGGTGATCTGTTGATATAATGCTATGCTTTTATTAAATTTATAAACATTTTTGATTTTTGTCATCTTCAAGAGTCAGTATCCTTTTTCTGATTGCACACATTTTAATGAAGCCTTGGAGAACCTGTCGACCCTTTGTGCCTGGGCCATAACAGATAAAATGGTTCTGTCTTTGACAACAAAGATGATCTTGGCTTAATGCTTGGCAGATGTTGTAAGGTATTCATCAGGGTCTTTTAGGATTGGCATTGGTGGTGATAGACTATTTGAACTGGAAGTGCTCTTAAAACTCATCAAATCCAATCTTCCAGTTTCCTAGTAAACGAAGCTGAGGCCCAGAGAGAGGCAGTGACTTGCTGTCATTGTTGCCATCACCATTGATCACCATAACCACTGACCATTTATCTAACGCCATCCAAGGGTGCGTATCTGAGGCTACAGAGAAGAATAAGATAAAGTCTTGCCCTCAAAGAGTTTGCAATCTGTTGAGATGATTGGTCTTGCAGGGAGTTAGCAGTGAGCTCCAACTAGAGCCCAGGTCTCTCTCTGGATCCCAGGACAGTGTTTCTCCCGTTATACTGTGGCTTCTTTCTATCTCCATAGCCACATGGGGGTAGGTGTTATTATGTGGTAGGACAATTAGCCCTGTAGAACCTTACAGGTGAAATGATTATGTCCTTGACAGCAATGGTGATCTTGGCTTAATGCCAAGTACAGTTCTTGGGGTGTGATCCCGGCTGAGTGCCAGACAAGATGAGTCATAAAAAATGCCCAGGGAAGGATCTCATAGGCCTGGCGCGGGTCAGGTGTCCACTTTGGGGCCAGTCATCTGTAGCCATAGAGTCACTAAGAGTATGGAATCTCCTGCCGGAGCCAAGTGGTTGAGGAGCAGTTCTCAAAAGGAGGGGTGCTTTTCAGAAGAAGGGGGAGGAGCCATGCAAACGAACTCCAGTAAGCCATCCTCGTCAATTACAGAAGCTCTTTCAGAAAGACACTAAAGATGCTTAAAGAAGAGAGAGGTTCTGCCCCATTGGGGATCAGGGATGGCACTCTAGACATGGCATTTAAGATGAAAAGTGAAGAGGGAATATGTTTGTGAAGGCCCAGGGGCAAGAAAGCAAAGGGCAAAGCCACACAAAGAAGGTAGTTAAGTTTGTCTGGAAACTAAACTGGATACAAGAAAGGAAACAGTGAGTAGGAGGTGAGGTTGCAAAGTCAGAAAGGGGCTAAATCCTGGCAAACTGGTTGCCAGAATTTGGGCTTTCGTTTGCAGCCACTGGGCATAGGGTTTGCCAGATAAAATACAAGATGCCTGGTTAAATTTGAACTTCAGATAAACAGCAAATAATATTTGCAAGGATATACTTATACTAAAAATGTATTCATCTGAAATTCAAATTTAACTGGGCATTCTGCATTTTTATTAGCTACACCTGGCAGTCCTAACTGGTGAGCTAATGAAAGATTTTGAACCAAGATATGCTATTGATTCAGCTCAAACTCCAGTACTTCTTATGTGTAGAATCTTGGGCAATGGAAACTGATGCTTATTACGAGTCAGGCTTTGCCAGCTATCAGGTTTCCTTGAATCTCCACCGCGGAGCAGGAGCGTTAAGTGCACTCTTAATGTCTTACTGCTCTCAGCTCTGGAACATCCATCCTTTGTCAAGATGGTAACTCAATTGGAGCCATAGAATTCAATTAACCAGGTGCCCCGTTCCCCTGAGCATGACTCAGGAGTCAAAATCCTTGGGCTTGCCGACATCACTCATGATTTATTCCCCCATTGAGCCTGGATATATACACAGGCAGAGATTAACAAAAAGAATCATGTATTTGCCAAAAAAAAAAAAAAAAAAAGAATCACATATTTGTAAACGTGTCACCTGCTCTGTGGCTCCCCATACTTCTTCCGTGGCCGAGCAGTCACAGGGCCAGGCCACATGGCCCTGGGCTTCCTGGACAGCTGTGAAGATGGAGCTCATCAGCCTTCTACAGCCCGGCCCCTGGGGGAGCTGTTACGAGCACACCCAAGAGCAAACTCTCTCAGCAGTTTTCACTTACTGCAGCACTAAGTCGGCTGGGAAAACACATCCTCCTCCAGAGCAGTTCCAATGACCTGATCTCAGCTTCTGGTTCTTCTCTTCCCAGCCCTTCACACCCTCCCCATCACAGTAAGAAGAAAAAAAAAAAACCCAACCAAGAAAGGGATGCAGTTTGTGATCTTGCTCCAATATTCCTAGAAGGTGCCAGAAGCAGCCAGAAACAGCTTCCTCCAAGAGGCCTCCACTTTGATGGCAACCCCAGCGACTCCTTCGTCAGAACTCCTGGTAGGTGGTGTAGCTGCCCATCCCCATGGAGGTCCCACAGCCCTACACGCACCGGCCCTTCTACAGCCTGCCTCCCTCCGCGTGCCACAGCCACCACAAGCTCCTGTGAACACTCTCTGTTCAGCCTAGAGACTGCCACCTGCCCTCACTGAACCTTCAGATCTCAGCTCCTCCAAGAGGGGACAACCCCCATCTCCTCCAGCCAGGGATGGCTGTGCCCACTGTCTCTCTCAAAACGCTGTACCCAACCTGCCTGTTTATGCTCCTGTCCTAAAGGTAGGGCTGCTCAAGTTCAGAGTGTGTTACCTTCATCACTATTCTTGCAGTGTCTAACATGGTGCGAGGTAGCAGGTGCTCAGTACCAATTTCAAACTGATTTAAAAAATAATTCCAGATTTGCAGATACTAACTACTATCTATAACATAAACAACAAGTTTATACTGTATAGCACAGAGAACTAAATTCAATATCTTGTAGTAACCTATAATAAAAAAGAATATGAAAACAAATATATGTATGTACATGTATGATTGAAACATGATGCTGTACACCAGAAATTGACACAAAATTGTAAACTGGCTATACTTCATTAAAAAAAAAATTCCAACATGGCAGAAGGGGATAAAATAATAAATAAATAATGTTCCTCATCACTTCTGAGCCCTACTCCTCAGAGGTCTTTCCAGATATTTAGTGTGCAAATGAGCATAGTGTATGAACGGGTGTGCGTGCCCCAGGTCATGTGTAGCACACTGGTCCATGCTGTGTCTCTCACTTGTTATTCAAGTATCGTAGACAGCTTTCCATGTCAGTATGTACAGACCTATCTCTTCCTATTCTTTCTGTCCACAGAATAATACACCATAATGTAAGTGTAGAAAAAAGTACTTACATGATCCCATATTCATGAATTTTTTTGAATTGAAGTATAGTCATTACAATGTTGTCAATTTCTGGTGTACAGTCAATTATGTTTCAGTCCTATATGTACATGTATATATTTGTTTTCATATTCTTTTTCATTATAGGTTACTACGAGATATTGAATATACTTTCCCGAACTATACAGTATAAATTTGTTTATCTGTTTTATATACAGTAGTCAGTATCTGCAAATCTCAAACTCCCCATTTATCCCTTGCCACTGCCTTCCCCACCTGGTAACTATAATTTTGTTTCATGAATATTTCAGTTGATTTTTTTCCCCTGGATATTCAAAAGTATGCTGTATGGATAGTCTTCTTTTTTATACGTACCTTTCTGCTCTTGTGCAGGGATAGTTATAAGATAAATTTCTAAAAATGAAACTTCTAAGACATGGAAAAGGTATTTGGAATCTGTCAGATGCTCTCCCAAAGGATGGCAACATACTAAATTTCTATGTACAGCATGTGTCTCTTTCTAGAAACTCTTACTATCATGATGTATAATCAACTTTTGTAATTTTTATCAGTCTGAAAAATATAATTCACTGTCCTGACTGGCACTAATTTAATTACGAGCAAAGTTGTATTTTTTTATAGTTCGATTATTTATTTTTTTATGAACTGTTTAGTTACAGTATCGTTTGTCCATTTTCATATTTGGTTATCTTTCACTTTCACATTGGTTTGTAGAAGTCCTTTCAGTTTTAAGGACAATTGTCTATGTTCATTTATATTGTAACATTTCCTCAGTTTGTTGTTTATTTCTTCCTTCCTTTTTCAGGATCTCATAAAATATTAATTATTCCTTTCTTCCTTTCTTGTTAATTTTTACCACACAAATTTTTCAGTACAGTAATCAAATCTATTCATCTTTTCCTGGCTTCTGAGAATATATGCTTATTAAAAAGACATGAATAAATGAAAGAATAAACAAACACCTGCGGCACTCGTTATTTGCACCTTCCGCACACAGTGAGGGTCCTGCGCAGGAGGGAGAAGCCAGCCCAGGCTTTAAGGGCCAGTCTGGGTCTGAGACTGGGAGAATCTGAGGAGCTGTGAACTGTGTCACCACAGGGTGGACATCTGGTGGACCTTCACTGACACCTCCTTCTCTCCTTCCTTACGGTCCCCGGGCTGAGGGCTGGGAAGAGGGAAGGATGCTGCATTCCTGCCTTCAGGTCCACAGTGGTGAGGCTGTGGCTGGAACAGCACCCTGAGGGTCGGGCCAGTCCTCCCTGCCCACCTCCAGGACAGGCTGTTTGCTGAGCCCTCTTGTTTCCTGGGCCTGGGTCCTTTCCTGACCATATCCCTCCTGCTCTGGCCCTCTCCAGCCAACCCCCCTTCCATCTCCACAGGGGTGTCGTTCTGCATCTGAACCCCAGACTCACACCCAGAGCCCCAACCCCTGCCAGCCTGGCAGCCTCCCGCCTGCCTATCCCCCACAGTGGCGTGTCACTGTCAAGGCTCAATGACACTCTCCCCACATTTTGCCTGATTAGTGAGTATTCTTTGTATGATTAAATGACCATTTAATGGCTGTCTGCCATGTGCTAGACTCTGTCTGATGCTTTACACATAGTATCTCACTTTTCACCAGAGTATAATGTCCTCATTCAGGAAAAGCTCAGAGTCGGGAGATTGTCAGTTGTCTGAGCTCTCCTGATCTTGAAGGGGTGGGGCCAGGACTCCGACCCTGTCTCTCTCCACACCTGGTCACTGAGGCCCCTGCAGGCATCACGTTCCACCTGTAGAGCAAATTTCCTTCCAGAGCCTGCTGCGGGCCGGCCCCTCAGGGAGATGAGGAGTTCAGCCCAGCCTTTCCCTGCCCAGCCCTGAGCCACTGGGTTGGAGAATTACTTTGCCTCTGTCCCTACAGATTTTGCAAATGTTTTAAACAAGACGGGAAAAGCATCCAGTTGTCTCCCTACTGCTCCCCACCTCCCCAAAATGAGAAGAGTCAGGCTGTTTGTAAACCTTGAAAGAGAAGGTTCTGCACCCCGCTGCACCCATCACCCCATCCTGGGCCCCTCACCCCACCCGGAGGAAGAAACATGGGGAGATTTGCCGGGAAAGGGCTGCTGTTGTAGAGAATCTGGCTGGCCTGCCTCCGGAGGCCTCCAGAGACCTCCAGAGACTCAAAGCCTCAAGGGCGGAGGCATGAAGCTGAGATCATGAGCTCTTTTCCCTGCTTTTATCTTAAAAAACTGTTTAGTCATGGAACGAAGCAACATGTGAATACATTATTATAATAGATTCAAATACAGACCTATAAATAAAAACTTGACGCTTCCCAGAAGATATTACTGACAGTATGGTATGCATCATATATCTGTAACTAATTACCATTTATAAAATTTACTGATTTCTAATTATAATTACAAGCAGTATGGGATGTGCCCTATATATCACATATATATTTTTTTAACATAAATGTGAGAATGCTACAGTACAGAAAATACTATTGTCCCATGACTTTTTTCATTTTAATTTTGACATATTTAATGTGACTTGGAAAAACTCCCACGTGAGCATATACAGTTCTACTTCCTTTTTTCCAATGTTGTTGTGGCATGTTTTACAGTAGGATTAAACATCATTTAAAAAAACCTTAGATCAGCGGTTCTCAAATTGAGATACTTGAATTCTTGAATCTGAAACCCTGCAGGGAGTCCTTGAGGTCAAAACTGTTGTCATACTAGTACCAAGATATTCTGCCTTTTTCTCTGTGTGACAGTTGCCCTGAGGATGCAAAAGCAAGGCTGGCTAACTTGCTGGTGCCTTCGCACGAATCAAGGCAGACAGAGTCCCCAAACTGTCCGGTGTCATTGTGTTCTTCACTACCCTGCACTCACAGTGGGAAAAAGAAGCCAGTTTCACTTAAGAATGTCCCTGATGTAGCAGTAGAAATTATTCATTTTATCAAATCTCAATCTTTAAAGACATGGCCTTTTATACATACTGAAATATGGCGGTTGTCTGAAGAAAAAGACTTGTGAAATTGAGTTGCAAGCTGAATTAGCTGCATTTCCCATAGAACATCATTTTTACTTGAAAAGCACAGTGAACAGGCAAGGGCTGATGATTCTGACTTGGATGCTTGGCAAACATTTTCACAAAAATGAACAAAGTGAGCTTGTCACTTTAAGGAAAGCAATGGAGAATATTTGTTACTAATGAGAAGATTTGAGTTTTTAGGTGAAATTAGTATTTGGAAAACTTATATCTGCCACCTTAAGGTTGATAGGCTGCCAGTACTTAAAGACTGATAACATATGGTTCAAGATTAATGCGTGGTTTTTTTTTTTAATACTGTCGATGAAATGTGTCAACATTTGGAAGCTCTGTATAACTCGGTGAACCAATATTTTCCAAACAACAAATGCAGTATGTTACAAAATCATGCATGGATAGAAGATCCATTCAAAGTACGAGACAGAACAATGGATTGCAATGTAACCAAGTATAAAAAGTGTATTGATATAGCTCAGATCCCACATTGCAATGATCTTTTAGAAACTTGTCGAGGGTTTAAGTGACGTTTAAGAAAAATACCCACAATTGCCTGAAAAAGGCTATTAAAATATTCCTCTCTTTTTAAACTACGTATCTCTGTGAGGCCAGCTATTCTGTAAATACTTCAACCAAACCAATATGTCACAACACATTGAATGCAGAATGGTGTGAGGATCCAGCTGTCAATGTAAACCAGTGTTACTTTTCTCACTCAATTTTTTCATGTGTTTGAAGTATACAATTATTTTTCATAAAAATATATTATTTATATTAACATGTAATGTGTAACTATTATTTTAAATTCATTAGTAATTATTTTTAACCTATATCAGTTTAAATTGCTAACACAGGAAATTAAATATTGATAGAGATAATCCACATAATTTAAAGCTCTTTGAGTTCTTTGGTAATTTTTAAGAGCAGAAAGATGTCCTGAGACCAGAAAGTTTAAAGACTGTTGCTGTAGGGGGGAGGGTATAGCTCAGTGGTAGAGCAAATGGTTAGCATGCACGAGGTCCTGGGGACAATCCCCAGTACCTCCGTTTAAAAAAAAGCATAAACCTAATTACCACCCCTACCCCCCAAAATAAATAAATAAATAAAGACTACTGCTGTAGATAATCAACTCTAAGATTTGGAAGTCTGCTTGTTATACTTGACCCACTTGGATCAGAACAGGCAGTTCAAGGTCATTCAAGGACCAAAGATCCAAGTTATCTATGTCCCTATGTCTGGCAGACCCTCCTCAATACCCAACACACACACACACACTCCTGATATTCTCTGTCCTGGGAAACCAGATAAAGAGATTTGTTAAAATTAAATATAAATGTGAGTCAGTAGGCTCCAAATAAGGGAGAAAGAGAGTAAAGGTCCTTGCTTTTATAACACCCATTTAGGAAACTCAGAAGCCCTGTTTTAGGAATTTACAGATTCCCAGTGTTTTCTGGGAAAATGTTTTCTGTAGCCTTGCTACTCAGAGTAGTGGTCCACGGACCAGCAACTTCAGCATCTTCTGTAGCTTGTTAAAGGTGCCAGTCCAAGATCCTCAGCCCAGACTACTAAATCAAAACATACCCTTTAAGAAGATCCCCAGGTAATTTTTATGCACATTACAGCTTGTGAAGCACTGCTGTAGGAAAAACATTTAGGATCTAGAGTCTAAAATTAAAAAGGATATTTAGTAACCTCCTGTAGGGTTATAAATACATGACAACAATTGCATATAAATTGAGGGAGGAGTAAATAGAGTTAAAGGGAGGGAGGAGAGCAAAAATATGGTTAAGCTAAGAATGCATGTTGTAATTTCAAAGGTAAATGCTAAATGAATTGAAACAGAATATGTAATTTCCAAATGAGTATGGTGAAAAAAGTAGAGTGCTCAAAAATAATCAGTCTAAAGGAAGGCAAGCTATGAGAGAAAAAGAAACCAAATAGGCAGGACAATTAGAAAGCATAAAAGAAGACGGCAGATTTAAAATTTTTTATTATGGAAAATTTAAATAATGTACCAAAATAGAATAGTAAAATGGACCTCATGTGCTCATTAACCTAAATAGGTAATAATCTAGTTCTGTTCTTCTCCCTCATTTTTTCCCTACTATTTGAAAACAAATCCCAGACATCACATCATTGTATTTGTAAATATTTTAGTAGATATTTTTACCAGATAAGGACTTTAAAATACAGCCGTACAATACCATTATGACAAAACTGTTATATTTCAACAGAAATAGATCAAAAATTATGTTAAAGGGGACTGAATAATCTGGTTAAAGACAAAGATTGTGAGACTGGATGAAAAACAAAATCCCACTCTGTGCTATTTACAGCTACAGCGTAAGAGTTCAGAAATGATGAAAGTAAAAAATGAAAAAGGATCTATTACGTAAATGTCAATCAGAAGAAAACTGATACAGATAACAAACAGAGCCAGTTTACACAGATGATAGAGAAAGAGTTGGGCAAAGTTCTTACACCAGCTGTTTACACTGCACGAAAGTCAGCTCACATTGCTTGTCTCAGCTGAGGTAGGAGTGAATCTCGCCTCTGCGTCAGGTGAGGAGGGGGCTCAGGGAGCCCCCTGGCCAGAGACCCCCAGCTGGTGAGGGCAGAGGCAGGGCTGGAAGTGAAGGGGAGTTATCCTTCCATCCTGGCCCCCAAAGCCAGGATGCTTTCCCAGACCTGGTGGGCTTCTTGGGAAATAGGGAGGCCTTGAAATCTACTGAGAAGGTGAGGCTCTGGGCCCCATCACAGGGACAACTTGAGAGTCTTTAAAAGTGAGTCCAAGGGGGGAGAGTAACAGCTCGGTGGTGGAGCACGTACATAGCATGCACGAGGTTCTGGGTTCAATCCCTATTATTTCCATTAAAGAAAAAAAAAAAAAGGACAAGAGCAGAGAAGGCACCGGCTCCAGGGTCCCTTAGCAGATGACACCTGGGAATGTCATGTGTGCCCCTTGGTGTTCGTGCCCTTTGAGCACTGGTTGGGTGGGGTCTTTTCTGGAAGGGGCACTGGAGGGGGTGTGCAGACCCGGGTCACCTGCGGGGAAGAGTGCAGTTGAGTTCCCATGGTCCTGATGCCCCAGGAGCACACGGCTCTAAGGTGGCCTCGCGACGCTTCATTTCAGGAGGGTCCTACGAAAGAGGCTTCAGTCTGATTTCACTCTGCTCATTCCAGCAGACAATTTTTTTTTTTTTTTTTTTTTTTTTTTTTTACTGAGGAAAGGCCGCCCACAGGAGATTCAGAATTTATGTTCACCCAGACCTGGCCAGACCTATCTGGGAGGCAAGCAGTGTAGCTTCACAGTTAATTCTGGCACATTCCTACCAGGAACCCGGTAGTGCTGCCAACTTCCTCACGCTGGCTCCAAGGAGCCGTCTGCTCCAGCTACAGGGGCCTGAGCTGAAATTCAGCCGTTCTCCCACACAGACAGACAGACAGGCAGAAACATGTACACAAATTTAGTTTTCACATACATACACACGGGACTTAGCCACATAAATATGTACACATGTTTTAATTTCATACCCCCCTCCCATCAGGTTTAACCACACACACACACACACACACACACACGTACCCAGAGTTACAGTCACAAGCTCCAACACACACACTCACACACACACACACACACACACTGCTGTTCCAACCACCTGCCGTCCGCAGTGTGGCCATGGGGGACCAGCTCAGAATGACAGAAGGAGACAGAGCAGGTACAGGAGGGGGCCACTCCTAGCCAAGAACAGTGGGAAGAAACACACTGTCCCGACGTGTCCAGGAGAGCAGGAGGTGCTGAGTTGCAGCCTCGCTGTTCCTAGCTGGGCAGACATATGGAAGAGACCATGTTTTTTCCCCTAAAAGGCCAAGTGCAGTAAAAGCGCTCTCACACAGGAGCTGTAATTAGTCCAGTTAACGGCACTGCCTGTCCTTAATGGGATGTGGAAGGGCAGCCCGTGCTGTGGGAAGCACAGGCTAAATGGACTAGACCTCCAGCCTGGATTTGATATTTCCCTCTCACCCAGCCTCAGTCTTCTCATCTGAAAAGTGGGGATATCGCCCTGATCAGTTGTGAGGATTAAATGAAACAACACACATAAAGACAGGGCCTGGGACATAGTAGTTGCTCAGTAAGTGGTTTTTTTTTTTTTTTTTGGAGGGAGGAGGTAATTATGTTCATTTATTTATTTATCTATAATAGAGGCCTGGGGATTGAGACCAGGGCCTGGTGTGTGCTGGGCATGGGCTCTGCCACTGAGATCTATCCTCCCTGTCCCCCCCCCCCACCTTTTTTTGCTCAGTAACTGTTGATTTTTCTCCCTTCCTGGCTTCCTGCCTTCAGACTACAGCTACTCACCTGGGCCTTTAGGGCAAAGAACACAGTCAAGGTCACTGACAGGTGCGCCCTTGCTGTGACAGTCTTGTCATCACTCCTTCCCTCCCTCCCACCGAGGCCTTGCCCCCTCAGCCACCATCTTCCTTGGCCCCCCTCTAGTTCTCCCCGAAGTAAACTCATGGTTCAGTCTGAGGGGCAAGCTCAGGGCTGGCTGCCTCCGGGAGGGACAGATAAACCGCAGGGCTCCACAGGGGCCAGGCTGGAGTCACAAGGGACCGGGTGGGACGCAGACTCCGGCACAGTCTCCCACAGGTCACAGGGTCGTGGTGAGGAGTGAATGAGCTGATGTCCATGAAGGTTACAGCTTGGGGCTTAGCACTCAGAGGACACTGAGTAGGCAGTCACTCCAATTACACTTTATCATGTACTTTTTTTTCTCTTCTGTACTTAAGAACAAATTTTAAATTGAAGTAGAGTCGATTTACAGTGTTGTACCACATGATTTTGTTTGGACTCATCCACAGCAGCTGCAATGATCTGGGCTTAAATATCAAAAGCCCCCAAGGCAAGCACATCTGTGATCTCTCGTGACAAGCGGTCACGGGCAGGGCCCACCACGAGGCCCCAGGTTCACTTCCTCTCTCTGCCCTGATGTCCTTTGCCCCCAGGTTGATTCCCTCATGGTGAAGCTGTAGTAGACCCAGTTGTCACATTTTCATGGTAATGTCCAGGGACTGTTTCTTCTTATGTGATTTTTTTCCCCCTTTTTTAATCATGGAGGGGCCTTGCCTGGAAGCCCCCCGGCAGATGTCCTGTGATCTTTTATTGGTCAGAACTATGTCACAAGCCCAGCTGGACAGTTGGCCAGGAGAATGAGGTCACTGCAACTGTCCTGACGCCCTGGTGCTGGGGGCTGACTGCTCATGAGAGTGGGGACCAGATACCATCTGGTTCTGCTGGGAGCGGGGAAGGAGGGGCCGACTTCTGGGGGGCTCCCAAAGGGGCTCCATACCACCTCGTACACCTCCTTCCTTCCAGAAACACCCCCAAGTTGGTGGAGTAGGAGTCGTGGTTACATATTGTCTCCGGGGAATCTCACAAAAAGCCATAGCATCCTGATCTGTGAAATGGGCATCACAAAAAATGTGAAGCGGTGAATCCACAGTCACCGAGCCCAGGGCTTTCTAACTCCCTATGTGGCAGCTACACGCTCTGCACTCTGCCTCATCCTGTACTGGACAGGCGTGGGCGCCAGGGCAGAAGGCTGGCGGGAAGACAGCAGCTGGAGGCGAGAGGGGCCTGGGGGTGACAGGGACCTGGGGGTAAGAGGGGCCTGGGTGCGTCTGGCTCCACCACTCACACGAAACTTCCCTTCTCTCAGCCTCAGCGTCCCCGTTCGTACAGAGAGGATTTGACTCTGAAATCTTTAACGTTTCTCCTAGCCCCGACATCCTTTGATTTAATACCTTCTTAAAGAGGTCTGGGGCCCTCTGAAAAAAAAAAAAAGAAAAAAGAAAAAAGAACTCAGCGTGTCTGTGGCTTGTCAGCGCAGAGGCCTCATGACAGGCCTCCGAGGGCTTTGGCTCCTCCCGTTTTGGGCTCATGAGTTCATCCCGAGGCCTGTGCCAGCCCCTGTGGCTTCTCATCTTTCCATCCTGGACTGTATGACAGAATGACTAAAAATACCGAGCTCCCACAGGCCTGCCACCCGGCCAACGCCCTCCCTCAGTCCATCCCTTTTCAGTCTGAGGTGTGCCCCGGACAGGAGCCCGGGACAGGCTGCCCGTGGTGGTTCTGACTCCTGGCAGCTCCACGCTGGAGGGTCAGGGTGGGAGCATCTTCTTGTGGGGTGAGTTTGGCCTGGTAGGAACCCCTGGGCCTCAGTTTCCTCATCCAGAAAATGCAGATAATGTTCCCAATGTATAACATCATCATGAGAATTAAAGGAGAACCTGGGTGCTGAGCCTGACTCAGACGGAGGGCTTGATCCCTGTCTCTTCCTGCTTCCCCGACTCCCCTCTCCACTCGGTCCGTTTGGAGGGTTCTGGTCCTGGGATCCTATCGCTCTCCCTCCAAATCTGATGCGGGCATGTAAAGCTGATCACAGACCAATTGTGTGAGCGGAGAAGAAGCCCCCTGGGCAGGCTGGATAGTTGCTCCAGAGCCGCTCAGGTCACCGGGGCCTGGGTGCCTCTGTCTCCCTCCTGTCTGTGGTGGGTTCTGGGAGGCCTGCTGGAAGCAGAAATTAAAAGGTGCAATACAAGGCAATCTGGTGCTCCGAGCACAGGGGAGAGCCAGCGTGGGGGAGTTTCTCAAGGGGCCCCGCAGCCTCCAGCTCATGGTTTAACCTCCTGGACTCTCAGTTTTGTTTTCTGCACAAGGAGAAAAATTAAAATGCCTCCTTTAGAGGATGTGAGAGCCTGCTAGGTACACAGATGTAGTTACTGTGTTATTTACAGCCTGAAGACAGCCTTAAAAAGACTTACACATACACACAGGCACATCAGATTTGAGATCAAATTCAGCTGGGCATTTTGTCCATGACACAGACTCAACAAACATTCAGAGCACCTGCAGGATGCCAGGCTGGGTCGGGTTGGGATGCGGAGCTGTATCAGGTGTGTGGCGACCATCGGCCACAGCGAGGCCAGGCTGGAAACTCGCCACTGGGTGCTGCTGTCCCCCACTCGTGGTGCTCACAGACTCGGGGTTGAGGCTTCTGGATTCTCGCTGGTTCCTCTGTGCTGTAGGCTGCCTCCAGGAAGCCTGCGTTTTGGCTACTCAGGCTCCAAAAGCAGATTCCAGTCCATCTGCACGTGCCCCTCCATGCTGCCCGGTGCTTTCCAGGAGGAACATCGTCGCTTTCAGTTTGATGCACTGTATCTACTCAGGGGTCAAGTCGCCCTCAATGATCAGTCGTGAAAACACAGTAAGACCTCTGTTTCCTCCCCCATGTGTTCCCCTCCCCAAAGCGGACCCTCAAGTTCCCACTCAAGTTCCCCGAGGACCTTGGGTGGCCTCTGTATCTCGGGTAGCATGCTTGTACACTCACTGTTTCATTTACAGTGTGATTCTGCCTCCGGACTTCCCGCCCCTGCTCCCCTGGCCCCGACATGTGACCCCCTCCCCACACCCCTACTTCCCTGTTGAACTGTGACGCACTTTTGGATCGATCAAGTGACTCTTTACCTTATTAAGCCATTGACACTTCCTGTAGTTAAAAAGTGTGGTGAATTGTAATGCCTTTCCTTCTCTACAGAGTGTTGTCATCGCTGGAGTTAATCACTGTCTCGTTTCATAGCCTGATTTTCTGTGTATTTATCACCAGTTCCACTCTTGGCTTTTTGCCAGTTGTCTGAGTGTCTTCCTGAGACATTCAGATGCGTCCAGGGCTCTATGGGTTACAGATGTCCGTCCCTCCAGTGCTTTCTCACCTCCTTCATCAGGACCTGTTGCCCCGGGCCTGGGGCTCAGTGTTGCCCGACCTCCTCAGGAGACCTTCCTCTGCTGCTTTTCTGTGTTGCGTCACCTGTTTCCTGGGTCCAGTGGCCTCTTCTTTTTGGAGTTACTTCTCCTTTTAAGGGACCCCATTCTCTGGAGGTTTCCAAGAAGGGAGTCACTGAAGGTAGGTATTTTGAATTCTTGCATGTCTGGGAAAGTCTTTGTTCTAACTTCCCACCTGACAAAGGGTTTCACTGTTTATAGAATCTAAGCTCATAAGTCACTGCCCCTTGAATTTTGAAGGGTCTTCTAGCTTCCAGGATCTCTGCAAGAAACCAAACGCACACCTCGCGTTTTGAATGCGACCTGCTTCCTCTCCCTGGAAGCTGGTAGGCTCTTCTGGGCCACAGTATTCTGAAATGCTGCGGCGGTGAGCCCCACTGTGGTCTGAATGCACGGGTGAGAACAGACGCTCACAGGGCTCCTTCCTCCAGAGAAGACTTTTCTAGCCACCCCCAAGCCCCTGTCCCAGGGCAAAGACTTAGCTCCCAGGCTTCAGGTGGGAGACGTGGGCAGCTGACCCTGGCATTCAGGATACACACATTCACTGAATCCCACTGTTTGCGGTGAGAGCTTGAGCCCTCCAATCCAAGGAATCACTTTTTACCCTTTCCAGGGGGTAAATCTCCCATCTTCCCTGGGGTGAGAAAGGCCAGTTGCCCATGAGTGAAGAGTGGAGGGGACCCTGGGATGCATGTACTCCCTTGGCTACTGTGGGTTGATCCTCTCCATTTCAGCCACTCCTTTACCCCAAGTTCTAGGGATTCCTGAGACTTCTGGTTCCTTGAGAACTCTGTGGTGTACATCTGGTTGGTTTTCAGTTTTCTTCACTGTGGGCTTGAGGCTTTACTTTCTTGGGTCTGCTAAGTCAGTTACCATTCTTCCACCTGCTTTCCAGCTCCTAAAATCGTGTTGTGGTCTGCTCTCCTGGTGTGTGTGTGTGAGTGTGCGTGCATGTGTTTGTGCACGTGTGCGTACTCTCGCACACGTGCACACATGAATTTCTTTACTAGAGTCTTGATGGGGTTTTGGGAGGGAGGGAGACTAGATGTTCAACCTGCCACCTTTCCCCAGTAGCCTTGTTCAATAACACGAGCAAAGTCCAGGGACCTCAGAGCATGGAGTTCACACCATCAACCACACAGTGGTTCCCCACCACAGAGATGGTGAGTCCTTTTCAGGCTTGGGGGAAAGAGTTTGGAGAGAATTCGAGAAGACAGGAAGTGAGTAGCTGTTGTAGGTCCTTGAGAAAAATCCCAGCAGGGGTGAGGGTGGGAGTGGCAGAGACCCCCCAGGTGGACTGGGGAGACTTGTGGGATCCCTGGGAGTCCCCTGCAGGCAGAGCCCACGCTAGAACACCGAGTAGAGCAAGCCCCGCCTTAGGTTGAGGCCGGCAGGATGGAGGCCAGCCCGGGTGTCAGACAGCAGGAGGCAAGCGCCCTGGGAAGATGACTAACCCTCAGGGAGAGAGGAGCGGGCCCCCTGGAATCTCTCATGGAGATGTCGGGGCTGAGAGGGCCCTGGAGATGTCAGGGCTGAGAGGGCCCTTAAGAATCACCTTCTCCAATGTTTTAGGGAAGGGGATTCTGGCGCTTGGAGTGGGAAAGGAGCTTGTCCCAGGCCACCCAATCACTGTAAGACAGAGATCCTTCTGCAATGCCACTAAAGAGAGTTGATGGAGGGTAACCCTTTATTCACCCAGAAGACCTGTCCTTGACCTGACCCAGTCCCTCTGTCCTGATCTGTTTGTCTAGAGCTTCCCTGAAGACTTTTGAATAAAGGTTATCTTTTCCCTTGATTTCCCTGAGCTTACCTCAGGGTGGTCATGTGACCACACAAGGGGCTATTTGAAGTGGACGTTCAGGTTGGAGGAGGAGTTCGCCAGCTGGAGGAGAAAGGACACTCCCAGCAGAGACTGTACCAAGAAGTGCAGATGTGTGTGCAGGGATGTAAGGGATTTGCTGAGTGAAAGGACAAATACACGCAGAACCAAGCCTCAGAGGACAGCCGCTGGGGAGGGGGCTCCTGGCGGCAGACTCGGATCTCAGACCTCAGTCCTCCTGGCCGCTCAGCCACGGCATCCACTGGCTGGTATTTGTGGAACCGTCTCCATATGTTGCCAGGGAAACGAGGCATCCTGTCACCACCACTCACCACCGCTAGGCTGCCAACACCCACCACACCCAGCTCAGAGGCTTTGGTTGGCCCCTTTCTGCCACAGTCACATGTACACTAGCTTTTATATCGTGGGTTTGCTCACTGGGGTGGGGGCGCTGCCTGGGGTGAGGGCACTGCCTGGGGTGAGAGCATTACCTCTGGTTCCTGAGTGCTGCCCATCCACGTCTCTTGGCACTGAGTTCTGGGCAGCTAGTTCCAGGAAAGATTTGGTTGGTTGACTGTCAACACCCATGTGTTAGGGTCCGTGAGCCCCCCACGACTGCTCCCTGTTTTGACTGATGCCTGCTCCCCACAGAGACACAGTCACAGACTGTCTGCCGAGGGTGCGAAGATCATTGGGACATATAATCAGCAGTTGACATCCAGAGCTAGGATGCCAAGTGCCCCTCAGCCTCCCCACCCAACTTGGCTTAGCTCTGGGGCAAGCTCAGCTGCCCAGCAGTCAAGGCCAGGACAGTAGGAGGGGCCGGAACTGGAAGCCCAGAGACTTGGGACGCATCCGGACCCACTGCTGAGCACCTGTGGGGCCCTGAGCAAGTGGAGGGCTCCTCTGAATGCAGGCTCCCCGAGCCACCTCCTCTGGGCTCCAGGAGCAGGTGGGGCTCAGAGAGAGGGGCCAGGAACCTCCTCTGGGGATGGCCAGGTTCCCTGGAGCAGGAGAGGGAGAGTGATTTCCAGAGAGAGTCTGGTGACATTTCAAGGGGAAATTCTCGAGTTTGCACAGAATCAGACTGGGAATGAGGGCCTGCCCTGCTGCCAGGGAGGATGATGGCTGCAGAGTGGGAAGGAGAGATGAGAACCCTGCTTCTCCACTGCTGTCGTCCAGGCCAGGGCCCGGCTCCGCACCTAGCCTCCCATGTTCAGAAGAGGGGGTCATGTGTGACCTGTGCTGGCTTCATCGCAGGCATGGGTATGCCAAACAAATTCAACCAACCCTGCCATGTGGAGGGGAATGTGCATTCAGTTATTCCTAGTCCTCACACCACCCCCTGCGATATGCAAAATCTACACTGATTCCTTCTGAGATGTCCGCTGGCCCAGCTGCGCAGCCCAGCCCAAGACCCCGCTGCCTCTGAGCCTGCAGCCTGGGACCCTGGGTCCTGAGCCCAGCCTCCCTGGGTGCCCCCTCCAGAGGGCTGGTGTCTTCTAGCAGGTTCAGGACCCAACAGTCCTATGACCCCGCTGGCTCTCCACCCCTCCCCAGCCTCTGAAGCCCCCCTACCTCCTCCAGCTGCCTTAGCACACAGGGTCCCCAGGAAACAAAGGACAGGGAGGAGAGGACTTTGGGGCCTGTCACAAAGCTCTCCAAAGCTTGGGACCTAGGAAGCTGGCTCTTCTGCTGGAGGTGGGGGCAGGGCAATAACGCAGGAAGAAAAAACTTTATTTCCATCTCTAGAAGCCTCTTTCTGTGAGGCCACTCCAAAGGCCACGGGATTTGGAGACCAACAATCTTCCCTCCTCCACTTGCTAGCTTTTTTCTGAAAGCTTCGAATGTACCTTCACCTCACATAACACATCAAATACCGCAACTGCAGAGCGAGATGCTTGTCCCCGGCACTCATTTATGTATTCACCAAACAGTTATTGGTGCCTGTCGGATGCCAGGCTTGGAAAAAACAGAAAATGAGACAGCTCCCTGCCCTCAAGGAGCTCCTGGTCTAGAAAGGAGACAGGTAAGTTACGGGGAGCTCAGTGCGTGGAGGAGCAGTGAGCACATATGTGTGTGTGCATGCATGTGCACGGAGAGAATGTACATGTGTGTTGGCGTTGCAGTGTTCTCGGCCCTGCCCCTCACCGCCTGGTCTCTGAACAGATAGCCTCTGGGGCTGGACCTGCCAGGGGACAGGCTGCCCTTGTCCCTCTTTAGCTGCAGGGAGAGTGGGGTGGGGGTTTGGGGGGGAAGTGTGGAGAGCAAGGGCATGAGAAGGGTGTTGGCAGGAGGATAGCTGCCAGGTCCTTCCCCCAGCGGCTTTCTGCTCTTGCGGTGGGGTGCGGAGGGGCGAGGAGGGAGGAGATGGGGAGACAACTGACTGCTCCTGAGCACGTGCCTGGACCAGAATAAGTGGCTTGTTGTCCTGTTGGTGGGTGGTGGTCAGCATGTAAACTTTGTCCTCCCTCATGCTTTTTTCTACGCCCAGTTCAGAGGCTAGAAGGACCCAGAGGGTGGAGGAGGGAGGGGGGAGAAGATGTGCAGCAGAAGGCACAGCCCCGGGAGAAGGCTGATCTTTCTGGGAGACTTAGTGTCGCATCCCAGAGGGTTGAGCTCACCCAGTGAAGGAGGCTCGTCACCTCCAGGATGAGCCCCTCTGCTCTCCCTTTCCTGGGCTAGTGAATCCCGGATCCTTTATCCTTTCTCCCCACGCTCTGTCTCTGCAGCCTCTAAATCATTTTAACATCTTTTTCTGCTCCCTCTAGTGGGTTTACCTCGTCCATCTGAGAACTCAAACCTTGAAGAGTCAGCTGTGGCAAACAGCAGCTGGAGTGGAGAGGATTTGAACAACTTTTTAAAATATCTGAGCAGCACATACTGTAGCATTTCCAATTGGGAAAGGGTGCCTTCTGATCCTCCTTCTCCCCCACCTCCAGCCGTGCGGTTGTCCCCATCGTGACATCATTCGCTCAGTTACTCAGTGGTTGCTCACTGAACCAGGACTCTGTGACTGCGGGGATGAATGAACCTGTTGGGAATCGCAGGGTAGAGGGTGGAGAGCAGGAGCAAGGACACCGGGTGGGAGGCAGAATCCAGTTGAGAGCTGAGGGTAGGGTGGAGGTGGCAGAAGGGACTGAATTCTAGGTACACATCGAAGGTGCAGCCAACAGGGTTTGCCCATGAGTGTGAGGGAGATGAGGCAGGGATGTGCTAGATGCTTTGCAGACATTCCTTTATGACCCTGTCAATCCCAGTTTGATGAATGAGACGCAGACTCACAGCTGTGAGGTGGCTTGTCATGGCCACACGGCAGGGCTTGTCAGCTGACCTCTGCTGATTCCAAAGCCAAGTGCGCTCCACCAGCCCCCTTGTCTAGGCTGTGGAAATTAATCATGAAATTAAAGCCCTGGTCCACAAGACACACACACTATACACCACACATACACACCCCCCATATACACCACAACGTACCACAATACCACATGCACATCACAATACACACACACCACAGAAACACACCATATACTACACACCACAAAACTACACACAATCCGCACACACACTCACACAAACACACCACAAACACACTACACACACCACACACCGCAACATATCCTAATACCATACACACACCATGATACACTCACACACAGACCACACATATACATCCTACACCCACCAGACGGCACACACCGTACACACATTTCATACCTCCCACACCACACACGCACACCCCACTCGTCCACAGAGTGTGATTATCCTGCAGGTGAACTCAGCACAGGACCTCACAGAGCTTCTAACCATGGCTTTGGACCTAGATGCACCCGGTTCGAAACTTGGCTCTGTCACGTTCTCCTTGTATGACCTTGGGCAAGAGGTCAAGTCCTGCCGTGTCTCAGTTCCCTCTGGTGTAAAAGGAAGTGACGATCACCACTTCAGGGCTGTGGGGAGGATGGGCAGGATTCTCAGGAGCCGGAGGTGTTCTTGGGGTAGATGCTGTGTGACAGTTCGCCTCAGTTTCCCAGCAGGGGCCTCTCTGGAAAGTGCTCAGAGAACCAGGGCAGACATCATGCGAGGCTACAAGTCTGTCCTCGAGCTCCCGGGAGCTTTGTCTCCCTAAGAGACAAAGGCTTGTTCCCGCCTCAGAGGTTGCTCAGGCCACAGCCCTGTCACCACAGTGCTGAGCTGAACCAGGGGCACCGTCAGACCCTGAGCCTCTGCCTTCCTGCTGTGAGAGCCCTGCAGAGGGGCAAAGAGGGGCTGGAGCGGGCCCTGTCATTTGGACTTTGCTGTGATTTATCATCCCCTGAAGATGAGACACATTCTGCTTACAAAGGAGAGTAATTGGAGATGCACGTGTTCGGAGAGCAAATCGCTCCACTTAACAGCATTCCAGCTGAAAAAGAGTCGCGGACAACAGTGGGGACATCCGCACTCCCTGTGGCCGAGTGGCCTCTGCTCTTAGCAAACCAACTGGTCCGGGTTCTCTGGGTGTGTGTTTGATTTCATCTTGGATGACACCTCAGGGTGGGGGTGGGGTTCCCTGAATCCAGCAGGGCTGCTCCAGAACAAACCACTTCCATTTACATAACCGTTCAATGGAAAGTCTCAGAGGGTGGCTGGTGAACACACACAAACAATGGAGATGCAGAATGCGCTGTTCTCTGATGCCTGACTCCGTGCTTTGTTACACGCGGGGTGTGCCCTAGGGTAGAAGAGCCGTGGACTTGATAGAAAAATACCTGGTTTTGAATTTCGTCTCCGCACGACATTTAATGTCTTTGACAAAGGAGTAGATTCTCTGAGCCCCAGTTTTTGTGTTTGTCAAGTGGGGTTGGGAGGGTCATTGTAAATGCTAAACTGGACGAGGTCACATATGTGAGGTCCCAGCTCCCCAGACTAGCCGTAAGTGAATAACTAACATGTCTGTCCTTCCTTGAGAAATTAATCTTCTGGTTTGGGAGTTTATTTTGGAAAATGTTGGTCTAAATGTGTCCTTGACACATTCACTCATGTACACATTCAGTAAATGTTTACCATCACTCACTCTGACAGCGGGCATGGCCTGGTACTGAGGAGACAGGAGAGGCACCGTCTTGCCTTTGAGGGGCTCCAGGTCTGAGGGGAGGGTAAGGTGAGTGAGCATCTCCTGCCCAGCCCCCTGGGTCCAGCCCGTGCTGCCCCTCAGTGCAACATCTGACCTTGCTTCACACTCAAGTGGCTCCTGGGGTAAGGTCCTTGCTGACCTCAGGCCCTCGGTGCTCTGGTCCCATCGGCCCCTCCAGATCCATATCCTCCCTCCCGCTGCCTCTTTACCCCACACCCTCAAGCAGGACTGCGCCTCCAGAATACATCCCTGCATCCTTGAATCCTATTCCCTTTGTCTGACTGCCTGCTAGCCTTCTGACCGCCCAGCTCAGGCCCCTCGTCCCCAAGCGTCCCTGTCCCTTAGACCCATCACAAGGCACTGATGTCCTGTTTGTTACTGACACTTGTCTTGCCTGGGGGGGGCCTCTCATATTTTGCTCACTCTGATTTCCCAGGGGAAAGTCTGGCGACTGGTGCAGGGGCCCAATAAATTCAGCTGAATTGAAGATTTGTTTTAAGAAACAGACTTCTTATTTTAAATGCTCCTTGTTAGCAGTTTTGGAAAGAGAACTGGTCCCACAGAAACACGTGACCCTTGGCCTGAGGTGGGAGGTGGCACTGGGGAGGCCAGGACACTGCTCAGGAGCCACAGAGCCACAGGCACATGGCCGGGAGCCTGGCTGCCCAGAGCTCCTGCCTGAGGAATCAAAGTCACCCCTCCTGGCTTCCCCCACCCGTCTCCTCCCACCCGGGTCCTCTATTTCCGGCTCTGTTTTCTGTATCCTGCTGCGGGGGCCCTTTTCGGCAAGTCATCTTGATCTTTTCGGAAAGACAGGAGGATTTGTTTTTGAATGTGCTTACTAATGCTCCCAGAGGCCCTTGAGCAGCGTCTGCAGGAACGTCCGGTGTTGTCTGAAATTTTCTCGTGCACAACTCCTCTCCTGTCTGTTTGCTGCCTGGAAGCCTTTACTCAACAACAACGGCGCCAATAACAATAATACAGGCGGTCAGCCACTGAGAGCCTCCTGCGGGGCTGAAGTCACTGTCACTGTGTCTGTTACGCCTGCACAGCCAAGCCCAATATCCCGACCAATTTAGATCTGAACCTAGGATTAGTTGACAAAGCTCTGGATTTTAAAGGGCCTCAAAAGCCACATCACTGTGGGGGGCAGCCCAGTATGGAGGGAGGCCACGGACAGGAGGCAAGGGAGCACACTGGTCAAGCGGTGTCTGCCCGTGGGAAGCCGTCAGTGTGCGCTGGCTGTCATTACTATTAACTATTACCCTGGTTGTTACTGAAGTCATTTAAGCAGGGGCATTACGAGCAGGAACGCAGAGCGCTGTCTGCGTGATGTGAGAGCCAGGCGAGAGCCTGAATGAGGGCGGGGAAGTACTTTACATCAGTTAGGAGCAGTAAGTTGACAAGATAGAAGGAAAAAATTCAACCCCAAATCGGCAGAGGTGCTTTTCTAACTGCTCACGCGGTGAGCTCATCTGCCCATGACCTTGAAGGCCCAGAAAAACGAAATCAGCTGCCATGGCTGGGTGGTCTGGGTGGGCATGGCCACCCCTGCACCCTGTGGGAGTAGGAGGGTTCCTCGTGGAGGCTGGTCCCACGGCAGGATTCCGGGATTCTGGGAGTCAGCCTTTCCCCTCCTTGTCCTGGGCATACCTAGAGTTAGAGGCTCAGCACCTCTGACCTGTCAGCCCTGTTGGGATTATCAGGAGGACAGAATGAAACCAGTTCCCCAAGCCTGACACTCAGGGCTCTTCACAACCTCGGGCACCCTCGTTTCTCGTGCAGCCCGATGGACCTCTAACCATCATCCCAAACCCTGACCTTGTAACTGTGATGTTCCTGCTAGCTTTCCCCCTGCCTCCCTCTGGCTGCAGGGCCCAGGTCCTCTGTCACCCCCGGGAATCCGAGCCTCTACGCTTCCTCCCTCCCCGGTGCTCCCCTTGCTCTCCTGGGATTCTGCTCACAGGCGTCCTTCACTAGAGAGAGGGCTTTGGAAGACCAGGGATCTCTCTGATTTCCCACAAAATGCTTGGCTCAGGGAACGGTTCAATGACTTTTTGATAAATGAACAAAGACTCAAGCCATTTGTCAAGAAGCCCCGAACAATTGAAAAAGTGGACAGTTTACCCACACACTCATGCAGAAAATGATAGGAAATCATCCAGGGACACGTGTGACAGAGGAGAGAACTGTCCCTGCGATGGGCGGCTTCTGGGAAGCTGACTTGGCCACGACCGCTCGAGAGCAGCTCCCCGCCCTGCTGGCAGTACCTGCCGGGACACAGTTTCCTCCAGCCCTTACTCCACGTGGCTCTCTGACTCTAGCTCACACTGCAGTGATCACACAGACGGAGACACGGAAGCCCCAGAGCGGAAGAACCAGATCGTCCGGGTTCCAAAGGCAGAGTTTCTGGCTTCCTGTCCTGGACGTGGGCCGTGAGCCACCGCAGGCTGGTGGAGAGTATTCTGGACTTGGAGTCAGAACATGTGTGTTTGAGTGTGGTTTCCATCCCTTCTGATCTCCCGTCGACACTTCTCTTCCCTGAGCCTCAGTTACTCATGTGTGGAATGGGCACAAGTAGTTTCCTTCCGGGTCACACCTCACAGGGACGCCGCATCAAGGAAGAATTCATGTGAAAAGCTGTCATCAGTTGTAAAGACTTCCTTTAAACACAGGTTTTATTTTATGCTTTTATCTAAGGGCTGCAAATTAGATGAAAGACCAGGAATCCTACAGTGTGTGATCAGTAAAGTTACATAAAAAGAAAAAAGCTTACAGGAACGGCAAACACACTGTGTGATTAAATCTACTGACTAGTGTGTAGTGGCCGAGTGACGTTTCCTTTATCTTGTATTTGCTTTTTAAAAGCGATTTAATCTGACCTGGTGACCTTAGGACACACACACACCCACACACCCCTACACACACCACACCACAAACACACACACACACTCAGCTTGGCTAGAACTTCCACAAACACAGTTGATAAAAATTTTAGTTTCAGGCATAGCTTCTTGGACAGGAGATATTATTATTTTTACCTACTACTAAAAACAGGAGTGGGAAATGTTTCATAACTGTGGAGTCTGTAAACTTAATATACAAGAACACTTAAAATAAAATAAATCAGGAAAATATTCCAAAAGAAAAACGGATAAGAGGTCCAACGTGAAAAATATAAGTGCCCAATAAGCACTCAAATACAACCTTAATCACATTAAAGAAATTTAAGTTAAAATAATGAGAAAATACGGTATTTTGCCTAAAAAGCCAACAAAAGGAAAAAAATATGGCAATGTACATTAAGTCACAAAAGGACATTTCGCCACAGAAAATTTTACTTCTAAGAGAATATGCTAAATAGTTAAGAATCTACTCAAAGATTTAGTTACCGGAATGTTCACCCATAATAGCACTGACTATTATAGTGAGTGAGTGGTTATAACTGACACAACTAATGGTAAAGAATTGCTGTTCTTTCAATGGGTTACTTAAGCACCAGCCAAAGTGGTATTACAGAGCACACACGCACACGCACACATACACACACAGACACCCTTCTAGCGGGGTGCACACAAGCATGTTACATGGTTAATCTTCAGGTGGTGAGATTATCGGTGACTTTTGTATTTTTTCTTGTCTTTACTTTTGTAGTTTATCTGCAGTGAGTGTGTAAAATGTCTAGAATAAGGAATGTTGTTGTCTTAAATCCCCACTAGAAGCATGGAGATGGAGAGGTCAGGTGACCGCCGAGGCAGCACAACTGGCCACTGTCACAGGGGAGCTGGGGTAGGACTCAGGTTTGCCCGCTTCCAAAGCCGGGGTCCTTTGAGCTCATCGTGTGCTGCATGCATTTGGGGAAAGCGCAGTCTCTCTGGCTCCCTCACAAAGGAAGCTTCCAGATGCTTCCCTGGCAGGTGTGGAGGGCTTGTGGTGCTCTGTTTAATCCAAGCTCCTTAGAACCCATCCGACGTGGTCCTAAGCCGCCAGGAGCCCTGCAGCATGCCGGAGGCCCGAAGCAGCTCCCCGCCACACATAATTCAGAGCTACCCCTAGAGGCCTCCAGGAGCCAGTTCTGCGCATGTGAATTTGCGGGTCCCTGGGTCCTCCGGGAAGCTGAGCTCTGGGTGGGAACCCTGGTCTGCCCTGCCTGTGGCCATCACGAGCAGGACACGTTGGGCAAGTCCATTTGCCACTTCGAGTCTCTGTTTCTCCAACTTCAAAATGCGAACAGCGTTTTCTACCCCATGGAGGCCTGGGATGCTGCACAAAGGAACTCAGGTTTATACCGATGGAGGAAAACGCCACAGGTGATTCTGACAAGCAGAATTTCAAGGCGCTCATTCCCACACTGGGGCTCACCAGGCCTCGGCCGCAGTGCGCAAGGCTGAGCTTGAGGGATTTCCACCATAGAGAGCATGTTCCCAGCTCAGGTTGCGGGGAAGGGGGCCGAGGGGGAAACTTGGTTCCTGACTCATCTCTGCCCCTGGGTCAGTGCTGGGACAACCTTGGGGTCAGGGGCCACTTCAGCCTCCCACACACAAGGGGTTCCTCAACTAAGGAATCCAGCAGTGGTCAGGGGAGAGGGAGGCCCCCACCTGCCTGGTTGGCAGATGCCTTGCTGAGCCCTGCAGATTTGGAAGAGGGAGAGTGTTCTCTGGGGAAAATTTTCCAGATGTTTTTGGAGAATTGGAGCTATTTCTGAAAGACAAGAGACTTCCTCTCTGTGGGCCCCCAGATGTTTTCTCTCTTATATTGTCATCCTTCAGAGACCTAGAGAAGTTTATTATTTTTAACCAGTGAGATGTGGAATATGGGTTTACTCTCCCATTTTATAAATATGACACACTGAAGCTTGGAGTGTTGAATCGTCCTCCCCTTGTCATAGCTTGTTCGTGGTGGACCCAGGAGTTCTAGTTCTGCCTTCTAAGCCAGTGACTTTTCACAGCCTGCCCACACTCATGATGATATTTTTTAAGCTTTCAACCTGGGGTGAAACAATAGCTTTTCCACTTACTGGCTGTGTAATCTTGAGAGTGTTATTAATAGGGTGGCCAGCTAAAATCCAGGATGCCCAGTTAAACTGGAATTTCAGATAAACAATGAAAAGTTTTCTAGTATAAGTGTGTTCCATGAAATATTTGCTAACTCTGGTGCTACAGATTATGTTCGTGCCTCCGCAAAAATTCATATGTTGAAATGCTAACCCTCCAGGTGACAGTATTAGGAGGTGCGGCATTTGGGGTAATTAGGTTATAAGGGTGATGCCCTGTGAATGGGATTAGTGCCCTCATTAAAGAGTCTCCAGAGAGTTCCCTTGCCCTTCTGCCAAGTGAAGGCATGACAAAAAGGAACTATCTATGAACCAAGAAGTGGGTCCTCATCAGACATCAAATCTGCTGCCAGCTTGATCTTGGACTTCCAGCTTCCAGAACTATGAGAAATAAGTTTCTGTTGTTTATAAGCTACCCAGTCTCTGATGTTTGATTATAGTAGCTGGAACAAACTGAGACACTGGGCAACTCTAACGATTCCTCTCATTTTTAAAGATAAAAAGTAAGAAGGAGCTGTGAAGAGTAACTGTGATAATGCATTAAAGAATCAGTGAATGTTAAAAAGGAAAACAGCAGGGAGGGCTCGGTGGTAGAGCACATGCTTAGCATGCCCTAAGTCCTGGGTTCGATACCCAGTACCTCCATTAAAATTTAAAAAAAAAAAAGAAAGAAAGAAAGAATGAATGAAAGAAAACATAACACCCGTGGAAGGCCATATACACTCTCTCCGGTCCTCACCTCCCCCAACCTTCAAAACATTTATACCCAGGAGTCAGTAAACTTTTCCTATAAAGGGCCAGATAGTAAATACTTCAGGTTTTGTGGACCCAAGGTCTCTGTTGCAACTGCTCTTCCATGTAGCATAAAAACAGCTAGAGACAATAGGTAATAAATGGTTATGGCTGAGTTTCAATAAAACTTTATTTATAAAAACAGGCAGCAGGGAGTGGGGAAGATAAAGCTCAGCGGTAGTATGTCTGCTTAGCATGCACAAGATCCTGGATTCAATCCCCAGTACCTCCATTAAAAAAAAAATAAATAAACCTAATTTCCTCCCTTCCAAAAAGAAAAAATTTAAAAACATAAACAAAAAACCCAGCAGGAGTAGATTTGGGGAGTTGCCTGCCTCCTGCCCTCCTGGTGTTACCTGTCTGCCTGTCAAGTGATTTGATCCTAGTTCTCCAGCTTCCGTCTGTATTTTCTCATCAGTCACTAATTGCTAAGCACAGGTATTTTGTTCCTTTTGTCAGAAAACCACACACAGAGCTGTGGAGGCCACAGGCTTGGGGCCAAGCTCCCCTGGACAGCTTGCAGCACCCTTGCCCTCCACCCCAAAGTCCATAGACAAGGTCCTTGTTACCCAAAAGCTGCCCTTTCTACTGCTACCGACCTAAGACTGCAGTTGCCCAGCTCTCTGTCAAGCCGTTGCTATGGTAACCCCTGCTGAGGCTGCCGCCTCCATTTCAGCGCTGAGGGATGTGCACCCGTGAAAATGAAGTCCCTGGAAAAAGCCAACCGATCTCATCAATCTTTAGAGCAGTCATCAGGCCCAGGGAACCATGGAAGGAGCGGAAAGAAATAATACAAGGCCAATAATAATTATGCTAAAAGCAATATTGAAATGATCTGTTGTGTCCATATAGGACTCCACTGCCATGATCTCAATTTAGCTCTCCATCCTTACCATCCCCTCTAGTCATTTATTCATTTAGCACCTACCCTGTGTCAGGAACTGTTTGTTCTAAGCCCTGGAGCTTTATTGATGAAGCAGACTCTGCCCTCAGGACCTTGGAGTTAGATAAACAACAAGGTCCTCCTGTATAGCACAGGGAACTATATTCAATACCTTGCAATGAAAAAGAATATGAAAAGGAATATATGTTTATATGTATAACTGAATCACTATGCTGAACACCAGAAATTAACACAACATTGTAAACCAACTGTACTTCATTTTTTTTAAAAAAAGTACCTTATAGTTCAGTGTTTTAGTGTAGGGTTGTGGGAAGCCAAAGAAATAAAATAATTACAAATCATGACAAGTGCAGGGAAGGGAGAACACAGGATGCAGAGTAAGAGATTAATGTGTCTGTGGGGTAAATCTACCTAGACAGTAGGTGAGGGTGGGTCACTCAAAGGAAGTGACATTTCAGCTAAAGAGCTGAATGATTAGAATGAGTCACTTATGAAAGAGTAGGGTAAAGAGCACCTTAGTATGACCAGCATGTGCAAAGGCCCTGAGGCAAGAAAGACTTGTGTGTTCAAGGAAGGGAAAGGAGACTGGTCCAGCTGGTATGTAATGAATGAGAGGTAGTGTGGTAGTAGATGAATCTGGGGGGAAGTCACAAAGCATGTTTTGGTCTCGGGAAGTGTTTCAGTCAATGCTATTGACCAAATGTTTATGCCCCTACCCTCAAATTCATATGTTGAACCCTTAATGCCCAAGAGATAATATTTGGAGGTGGGACCTTTGGGAGGTAATAAGGTTTAGGTGAGGTCATGCGGGTGGGGCCCCATGATGGGGTTGCTGCTCAGAAAGGAAGAAAGACTAGAGCTCACGGGCTCTCCACCATGTGAGGAGGCACTGAGAAGGCGATATCTATAAGCCAGGAAGAGGGCTCTCACCAGATCCCAACCGCGCTGGCACACTGAGCTCAGACTTTCCAGGCTCCATAACTATGAGAAATCATTTTCTGTTCTTTAAGCCACTCGGTCTGTGGCATTTTGTCACAGCAGCTCGAGCTGATTAAGACAGTCAGTGTTCAGTCCAGTGTCCAGGGAAACAGAAACCATTCTAGGTACTTCAGAGGGAGTTTAACATAGGGAATTGGTTATAAAATGTCCTGAAGGGTTAAAAGAATGAAAAAGAAATGGAGTGGGAGCTGGAGAGGCAAGAAAAAGAAAAGGATTACCACCCTGTAGCTAGTAAGGTACTGGTACCCCTGGACTGCGGCCCAAGAGCCCACACCTCCATCCTCATCATGCAAATGAGCAAATCAAGGCAGAACTTTACAGTAAAATTGAAGATGCAGTTTTTATTATTTGTAGCAAAAAATGCTTAAAAAATAAGTAAATAACTGTATACCCCAAAAAAACATACTGTAAATCAACTCTACTTCAATTAAAATTCAACTAAACAAGTGGCATAATGAATAAATGCCAAAATAAATCAACAAAGAGGGCCTCCAAGTCATTAAGAAAAAGACTAACAAACAATAGGAAATGAGGAAAGGGCTATGAGCAGCCAGGTCCACAGGTCACTGCGTGTTTATCCTCCAGCTGTATCTGCACCTGGGGAGGTGATGCCTGTGGGAGGGTACTCACCACAGCCCTGTTTGGTAGCAAATGATGGGAAATGACTTCAGGGTCCATTGGTCTTGGAGGCTGGTTGAATAATTAGAGAATAAGATGGGGTGGGAGAAACAATGAGGAAGCTCTAAATGAAATTTAGAAATTTGGAAATTTCTCCAAAAAAAAATTTAAGGGAGAAATAATGATAGTTCTGCACTATGATAGTTCTGGTCCCAGAAGAAACCAATTCTAAGATGGATTAGACGTGCAAAATATTTATTGGGGGAGGGAGCAGGAGAAGCTGAGGGTGAGGGCAGCCTTCAGACTGGGGTGCAGGTCTCATACCTGCGGGAAGAAAGCAGGAAGGAAGGAGGGTGAGAGGTTAGGAAGTATCTTGGATGGCAGTGCAGGGCAAGAAAGTTTCCACCAGGCTGATGGGGAGTCCCCAAACCTGTCTCTAGGAAGGAGCAGTTCTGCCTGGGCGACCTTGTTGGCTGTCATGGGCTGGGAATACCTTGCAGGAAGCAAAGTGGTGGCTGGGCTGTCAGCCTACTCTGCTCCCTGCAGCTAGAGACTGGTTGGCATGTTTTCATGCACACCACATGCAGGATCCTGTGTGTCACATGTACTATTTACGCGAGAAATGTATATGCAGGTCTGTAATGTCTAGGACATCTCTGGCAGGCTGCACAAGAAATGAGGAGCAGTGCCAACAGGAAAGGGAGAAAGACTTTCTTTCCTTTGTAAGCCTGTGTACTTTAAAGATGTTGTACTGTGTACATGCATCATCTAGTCCAAAAAATAAATTAAAAATAAAAGTGGAAATTAAGACACGGGAATGGATGAGATTGCCTAGAGTGAGGGTTTAAAAGGAATAAAAGAAGAGGGCTTGGAAGCAGATCTGAAGAGCCCCAATATCTAGAGGAAGAAGAAAGAGGAACCAGCCAATAAACTGGGGCTGACCAGAGGAGCCTGAGGGGCTCCCCGGAAGTCAGTCAAGTGTCGGGTGGGGCTGAATGTTCAGATGGGAGAGGACAGAGGCTTGTCTATAGGGTGGGGCACCGTGAAGGTCACTGGCGACCTCAACAAGAGCCAGGCTTGGTGTGGAAGTGAGGTCTCCAAAGAGTGAATAGGAGATAAGGCAGCGGAGGTACATGCCTGGGCAACACTTTCTAGACGTTTGCCTTGAAGGGGACTAGAGTGGGAAGGCAGCTAGAGAGGGATTTTTTTTTTTTTAATTGACGTATAATTGATTTACAATATTGTGTTTGTTTTAGGTCTAAGCCTGAATCTGAGACTTGCAGCTAGTCAAGAACCAGCTTTGGCTCCAAAAGATCTGCTTATCTCTTTAAGGGTCTAATATAGCCAGAAGGCTCTTGGAAACCTGTCTTTGGAAAGAGAAACCTTTAAATTAGAGCTGAAGTTCAGTGAAGCTTGTGCTGAAGCAGAACCTGTCATCTGAAGCCTGGGTTTGCTTTTTCATTTTTCATTTTAAATGAGGGTGTTTATGCAAATTTGTCAGGTAGGTTTAAAAATCTTGACTTGCCCTGGAGCCAAACTCTGCTTTCCTAATTGGATGGGGAGGAATTGTTAAAGCTCATGACCAACATTCTTCTCCAAATTGTATGTTTGACAAGAGCTGCTCTTGAAAACATATAATTCTGATGTTGTGAAACCATTGCATCAATGCAGAGATTTGAAAAAAATGGAAAAATTCTCTCCGGAAACCGAAGGGGTTGTTTTTCGAGGCTGTAACCGTCTGGAATTCTGTCTGGATGTTATGGGGAAGGATACACAAGCATTTGTGGGTTGATTTCTCAATAATACAGGAAAGTCGGTAATGGGGCGGGACTTAAAGGAGAAAAGGGCTCAGACTCGGAGACCTGGTCACACTCTGCCCCAGGCCTCTGAGCTGCTTGAGGCCAGTCTTTGAAGCTTGCAGGGCCTCAGTTTCTTCGACTGTAAAATGAGAGGGTTGGGTGAGATGCCCCCGGGGAACTTGAGTTACTGATGAACTTACTGCTCGGGGCCTCCCTTCCCCACCTGGTAGGCGGTGGGGTTGAACCAGATGACTCAGGGAACAGTCTGGTCCTAAAATTCCATCTTCTCTGAAATTTTCTGATTGTCATTGGATGAGCCCCAACCCTCAGGAGGCGTTGCTGGGCAGTCACCTCCGTGAAGTCTTTCTTCCCAAGGTTAGTAGAATATTTCCTCAACTAACCGCTCTTGGTTTGGGTCTTTCCAAGTCAGAAATAAAGAAAGATTTAAGGACTTTTCATTTTGCCCTTTCAGAGTCGGTCACAGTATTTACACATTTTAAACCGACTGATCCACAGGAGAGAGTGTGGGGTGAAGAGCAGGGTCACATCCTTCCTCCTTTGCCTTGAGACGATATGAACTGTTGGGCCTCCTCGGACGACCAGAAACTTCTCTACGACTGGACGCGGGTGAGTTGAGAGTCCAGGGCTGGATCATAGCGACCGGCTGCTGCTGCAGGACTGTACATCGTTGTCTTCTCCTGTGGTCTTAGGAAGCCTCCTCCCCCAAGTCCAGGACCAGATGAGGGCCCCACTGCTGGCCCAGCAGCTCTTGGTGACTCTCCTGCGGTGGCTTCTGTCACCAGAAGAGCTTCTCACTATTCAGTTTCCTCTGATTCGCAGTAGGGGGAGGTATCTCGGGAATCAGAAGCTTTCCCCTTTGCTCCCAGCTTCCCTTCTGGTCTACTTCGCATCTATGTTTGTACTCCACGGCCAGAGTATTGCTCTCAGGGCCGCTGGGGCCCCTGGAAACCAAGGCTTTTTTGTTTGGGCCCCAACCCCCTATTTTGGCTCCCATTCAGCACTGGCTAACCCCACCCCAAACCAGCTTTATACTATCCCGAGTCTGCTCATGGGAGCAGCTTGTGTGACGATCTCTGCTCCTGTCTGACCTTATCTGACCCTCCCTTGCTGCCTCCTCGCTCAGGGAACCAGTCTTGACCAGCGGTACCTGCACCTGACGCAAGCCCAGCACTGGCCCCTGCTACTCCTGACGGGTCGCTCCTGCGCTGCCCCTGACTCAGCGCCCTGCCTCGCCAGCGCCCGGCTTCCTGCCCTGGCTTCCAAGGTCTGCTTCTCTTCTGCCTGGACGGACACCCGGTCCCGACCCCTCTCTGAACAGACGCAGCCTTCTGTTGGGTTCTTGGCTCTGTGTGTCTTCCGTATGTGAGTGTCCCTAAAGCTCAGGGTAATAGTCAACTTCCTACTACCTTGGGGTTCCTGAGGCCCTGCAGGTGGCACCCACTCAGTGCCAGGCACCCTGCTAGGGGGTTGACATATTGACCCAGTTCTTATTCTCAGAGGAACTGCATGAGGCAGGTGATGTTACTCCAGTTCACGGATGGACGAGGAAATGGGGGCTTAGTGGTAAGCGACTCACCCAAGCTCATCTAACTGAGAAGCAGCAGAATGTGCTTTTAACAAGGACACTATGAGACCTCCTGCATGTGATGAGTAAGCCTGAAACTGTCTAGAAACTGTAGGGAGAAGGGGACACCCTTGTGGGTCTCAGACAGAGGCAATGAGAATGCATCCTTTTCATCCCAAGTCTGATATTCACTGCATACAGACACAGACAGGACGCTTAGACCTCGCAGGATGACTGTGGGGATCCAAAAGGAGGCAGCATGGGGATTGAAGCCTTGACCTTGAGGCTGAAGGACCGAGCTCATATTAGGCTAGCTGGGCACGTGGAGACCCTAACCGGCCGTTGGGCTATGCTGGCTACAGAACCCTTAGTGGCTCAGGAAGGCAAGGGGAAGGAACCACTTGAAGTAGCATCATTCCTGGAGAGAACTCTGCCTCCCCTGTGGAACCCTCATATGGGGGTGGCGAGTAGGGGTCCAGCAACTTTCCACTTGAGAAGCTCATTCGATCTTTTTTACCATTTCTATACACGCAGCCCACATGCATACATTCCTTCAGTCTCAGCTGCTACTGATTGATACCCACTATGTGCTCAGTGCTTACTGCATCAAGAGGCTTTCAGCTATAAAAACAGAAAAGGCTCAAAATGGCTTGCAATAATAGTGGCTAAGACAGTAACCCTTTTAACCCTAGCAACAGTCTCATAAAGTAGATAGAGTAATTATCCCCATGCCCATTTTACAGATGAGGAGACTAAGACGAGAGAAGTGAACATGCCGAAAATCATAAGTGGCAGAGCCTGGATTTGGTAGTCTAGCCTGGAACCTTTGCCCTTGACCACCACTCTACTATGCATTGAACCATTGGATTGGGTTCTCTCACTTAACAAGATGTCCCAAGGCAGGGACATTCCAAGGGCAATTAATTCAACAGCTCGACTTTGTCACCATGGACTGGAGTTCTTTTCATCTTTGTGCTCTGCTTCTTGGCCTTTTTGTTCAGTACTATCCCTTATGTCACGATATGACTGCAGCAGCTCCAAGTATCACGTCTTCACCCAACAACGCCCAAAGGCCAGAAAAAAAGAAAATCCCTTCCTTATGTTTCTTTTTAAGATGAAGGAAACTTTCCCCAAATTCCCTCAGAGGCTTCCTGTCATGGCCACTTAGCCAGAATGAAGCTGCATGCTCATTCACAAACTACTCACTGAAAGGAAATGGGCTTGCCATAACTGGTTTAGACCAATCAAGACCCACCCCTATTGAGCTGGTAAGGGGCACTGCTTCTCCTGAAGCACAGGGATGCCCAAGAACCTGAATAAAGCTGGCTTCTGGTTTGTTGGCAGAGAAGGGGAACCAGAGGTGTGTGGGCCTGCCACACCCACCACCTTTCTCATTCTCATCATAACCTTACTATCATTTTATAAATAAGGAAACTAAGACTCAGAGGAAACGAGTTGGTTGGCCAAGGTCAGCTGCTAGTGACCAATAGTTCTGCATCTTCAGGGCATCCTTGGCAGCCCAGCTCAGCTGGAGGAAAGCCTCCTTTCCCATCCTCGACCAACTGCACTAAAAGATTCATGGTCCTGTCAGATGGCTCTCACTGTCCCTTTCCAGTGGCTGCATCTCTGACAACAGTTTAATGACCAGAGGAATCCTTGCATGCTGTTTGCTCTCCCTGCAAGGCATGGGGAGGCCCCCTAGAGGAGCAGTGGGGGGCAAGACAGGTTCTCCCGCCCCCCTTCTGGTGGGGGTGTGGTCAGGAAGCACAGCGGGGTTTTCTCTTATCTGCCTGCTTGTTCTGTTGATCAGAGATAAGTCTGGGTCCCATTCCAGAAAGCCCCTGCAGAGAGGCGGCCCCAGGGCCTGCTTTTACAGACCCAACTCCTCCTGCTCCTTTCTGATTCTCTTAGAAATGCGACACCTTTGATTTTCTGAGCCCCAGGAAGGGATCAGCCCTGTCACTGACCCATAAGCCCCTTCCTTCTGAAGAGGAGGCCAGCTCTCACACACGGGCTCCCTCTCCCTGTCCCGAGCTCGGAGCCGTGGGCTCTGCTGTTTGTGCCCATGTGGGTGCCATCTGGGACCACTCCCCAGGCGAGGTGTGTGCAGAGGAAGTTGAGGCAGCCCGAACGCTAGCCAGGCCTATGGGACCAGGCAGCTGTTTCTCTGCACAGATGACTGACACCACTGAGAAAGCCCTGGGACCCGTTGTCCAGGCACAAATGTGGTGGCAGGTCAGGAGAAGCATGCTTCTTTCCTGGAAACAAGCAAGGACACAGACCCTGATTTTCCTCTTCCCTCTATTTGTGTATTTTTCACACCTCCTTCCTCCATCCATCCATCCACCCATCCAACAGGTACGGAGCTCTCACTCTCTAGGGGGAGACACTCCTCAACCAGTGAGTGTTGAAGGTTTTAACTGCCCTGAGGGTGTTCGTGTTTGAGCTAGGGTCTCTCCAAAATGAATACACAAATATGCACAATTTAATGATGGTCCCTCCAGCATCGGCCAAAGTGAACCCAGGCATTATTTTTAAGAAGAGGCTCTGCCTTTCCAGTATTTTCTAAGTCTCTTAAGGGTCAATCAGATCACCCCTTGTTCCTGGGGGCCTCAAACACCTGCTTCTGAGCTGCAGACCTCAGGAGAGGCTAGTGATCTCAGCCTCCGAAGGGGCCCCTGGGAAGTCACAGGTGAGTGCTGAAAGATGGAGTGAGGGAGATGGCAGTGGGTGACCAGTCCAGCTGGCTGTGGGCTTCCTGTTGAGCTGGACAGGCTGCGTAGGGTATCCACAGGGGCCTGAGTTAGTTGGGGGCTGCTTGGGAACCTTAAATGTGCCACAGGAATAGCTGCTCTCCTGGGGCAAATGGCCTCATGGAGGGAGCCTCCAGGACCGGAGAGTCACGGAGGCAGGTCTGGACCTGCCTGGGGACTCAGCAGGACTGCAGCACCAAGACGCTTAGCTTCTGGCCGGGTGGCACCTGGCGGTGGGTGATGTGTTTGCCACCAAGTTCTCTTCTCTTGATTCTCAGCCATGACTGCGGGATTGGAATAGTTCCAAGCCTGGCTCTGTACTTATGATTATTTTAAACACATCTGTAGAAGCTGTTGTCTTTTTAAAAAAGATAGCCCTTTAAAGGCATTGCTAGATTTATAATGGCTTTTCCGCCTCACACATTTTCTCAGGTGATGGAAACTAAAAGCATAATCATCATTGCGTGGAGCTTTGTTGTAAAACACTGTTATAAAGTGTCTTAAAAGGGTCTCCATGCTCAAAATGCAAGGAGCCTGTCCCACCAGAGACTGATGCCCTCTGCGACTCCCCACCCTGGCAGGAAGCCCTTCAGGCTGGGAGACCTTCCTCCAAGGCAGCCACTGTGCTGTGAGCTCTGGCTGTCGGAAAGCCGGAAGTCGCATTGGGCCTGACTGCATCCCTTTCACTATCCGGGAGAGTCCCACCCTCCCTCCTGGATCGCACCTTTCCCCTGCCATGATTTTTTTGCCCCCCACAAAGCAATACTTACTTTTATTATGTGCTATGCATTCTATTCCCTTAAAAATAAATGATGATTATGAAGCAGGGCAATTAATAGGTTGTACATTTTCAGTAGGTTAGAATTAGATATGTACCACATTTGAATGTGCAAGACTGCTTTTTATTAAGTTTTAAATTAAAATACATGACACCTTGACTTTTAGCCAATAAGACCTGTTGCCGACTTCCAACCTACAGAACTAAAAGAGAATAAAATTGTGTTGTCTTAAGGCACTAAATGTGCGGTCATTTGTTACAGCAGCAAAAAGACGCTAATACAAGCACCCAAGCACCTTGGGTTTCTTTGTTGGCTCTGGGAAAGGGACACAGTTGAAGGACAGGAGTGAAAAGGTATAGAGGGAAAGAGTATACTATTCGAATGTTTGAGCTCTGTGAATGTGCTATTTTAACATAAAGAAAATGCTTTGAGTATTTGGAGATCCCCTGCTGTGATCTTCAGGGTCACCCCCCTAGCCCACCATGGACCTCCACTCACTGCGAGGTTCCTGTCTTTACTTTACAGCAGAAGAAAGGATCAAAGAGGGAGCCAGTAGAGACCCTCATGAATCCAGAAACATCTCCTCATCCCCCACACCCTGGCGAGACTGTGTGTCCCTTTTCTCCCTCCCCACTATCTTCCTGACCCCTCCTGCCCCATGGAAAGCAGCATGGCGCAGGAGAAAGACATAGAACTCAGAATCAGAAGACTTTGAGTTTGAATTCCTTTCTACCACTCACTAGCTTCGAAACTCTGGGCAAATTCCTTCACCTGTGACCCTCCGTTTCTTTATCCCAAAATGAGATTAGCACTCCTCTTTCACAGGGCTTTCGTAGGGCTTAGGTGCATGGTACTTAGTAAGTGCTGTGTAAATATTAGATAAACCTGGATCCTATTAAAAGTTCATAATGTTTACCTTTGGGAGAATTTACACTGAGAAGTGCACTTAGCAGATGTGAAATTCATATTTCCTCTGGCCAGAGAGCACCTGAAGGAGAAGAAAATGATCACAAATACATTCTGTAGCAAATGGTATTCTCTGATCTGCCCTCACCGGGAGGTCCCCGAGGACCCCTCTGTTACTTCCAGAGGTCCTTAGAAATGTCTGCCTATGCCTGGAGGTGCTGGTAACCCTGTCTGCAAGTGATAGATGGTACGTGGCCAGGCTCTCCTGGGTACGCAGGGCTGCTGCGGGAGGTGGGGTGAGAAGTCAGAGGCTGGTGTGTTACCCATTGATCCACCATTTATTCTCCCCCAAAGTTTCTGAAGGTCAGGAATCCGGCAGTGGCTGAGCTGGGTGGTTCTGGCTCAGGGTCTCTTGTGAGGTTGCAGTCAAGCTATTGGCTAGATCTGTGTCATCGAAAGCCTTGAAAGAGCTTGAGGACCTGAGACAGGTGGGAAGAGGGCAGGGCACAACCACTGAAGGAATAACACAGCAACTGAAGACAAGACAAATTGGTTAGAACCAAGATGGTGGAAGATTTGACTTCCAGTCGAACTTGAGCCCCATGAGACACCCACAGGGGCCATGACAGCTCCTAGGCTGCCCATAAAAGGTCAAAAAGTGGTTCCTGATTCCTGAAATCCCTGCCCCTTCCCCAAAATAGTTGGAATAATCCTCCTACTCGTTAGCATATGGAATTACTGAGCCCATAAAAACGAACAGCCCTGCACCTCGCAGTCCCTCCCTTGCCTCCTGAGACGGCCCTTGCTCTGCGTGAGTGTGTGTCTACTTTTATTTTAAACTAACCCCCCATGCGTCTCGGTCTCCCTCACTCTTGCCTTTTGAGACAGCCTGCGTCCCGCCTGCGGAGTGCGCACCTCCTAAGCCGCTCTCCCTTCAGAGTGAGACATACTTCACTCTGTCTGTGGAGTGCGCATCTCCCTGAATAAACTTGCTTTCACTTCACTATGCTATGCCTCGCTCTTGAATTCTTTCCTGAGCGAGACAAGAACCTGTTTTCCAGCAGCAGACCCACCTCCAAGAGGGCTTCCTCACCTGGCTGTTGGCTGGAGTCCTCTGCTCCTCACTGGCTATTGGCTGGGGACCTCTAGGGATCCTTCTGGGCACCTGCAGACTCCACGTAGGGTCTCTTCAGGGCAAATTACCTCTACTGCCCACGTGGCAAAGGAAGGGGCTGGTGCTCCCCGCCCCTGTTAGCTCCGCAAACGGCTTCTTTGTGGCTTTGCTGCTGTTGTCTTTTCTCTGACGGTTGTGTCTGGGCCGGGCTGGTGACTCAGCACCAGGGCCTTGATGGGATGGAAGTGGGTCCCCCTTACTCTCTGTTCCTGGAGAAACAGCGGCTGGGAATTCCCTGAATATGTGTCGGGATCTAATTTTACTGGGGAAAATCCTGTGAAATTCTGTATGTGAATGTGAAAGCAGAGAGGGGAGCTTATCTCCCTGGCCTAAATCCACCTCCCTTGTCCTCTCCCTGCTTCAGAGGCAGCTCAGCCAATGGACGCCGACCTACAGAGGGAAGGAGGGCACAGTTATTGAGCACTTACATGCATCTCTCCATTTACTCCTCCTAGCAAGTCTGGGAGGTGGTTTCCTGTCCCCATTTAACAGATGAGAAAATGAGGCTCCAAGACTTTATGGGACTTACTCCAGATAAGCCTGTCTGCAAATGATAGAGCTAGGACTTGGCCTGTAAGCCTGCATCACAGCGTTCTCACTGCCTCTGTGCTGGGCACAGAGGCGAACGCGGGGTGACCTTGGTGACTCACAGGCATCTGGGAATCAGACGAGGCAGCGCAGAGCAAGGGGGGCCGATTAGTGGCATCAAAAAAGGAGCCTTGGAAATTCAAAGCAAGCGATTGCTTTCATCTTGGGTGGTCCAAGAAGTCTTCCTCGATCTGGGTCATGACAGAGATTCACACCTGGGGACAGGACATAGAAAGAAAGCTGTGAGGCTGAGCATAGGTGGCTGGAGGCAGTGAGAAGGCCTGTAGACAGATCAAGGGAGGGGGAGGGGACCAGGGAGAGAGAAGGCTGGTGGCTGGGGGTGGGGGCCAGCTTGACTGCCAAATCGAGCCGTTTACACTCATCTTAGCAGGTTATTGGGGAAACACCAAAGGCTCTTGAGGAGCGGGAGTGATACAGTAAGACTTGCACTTTAAGGAGTGAATTGGGAGCTGGAGGATGAGTTACGGGGCGGCGGGCCTGGGGCCGGGAAGGCTGGTTAGGAAGCCATTGCAACTGTTCAGGTGAGAAATGCTGAGGGCCTGAAATAAGGTGATGGAGTCAGGGCAGGAAGGGTAGTGTGCAGAGGGTCGGGGCAGAAGCCGGACTGCTGATTGTACGTGGGGGTGGGGCTGGGAGGACCAGGAAGAAGTCACCGGAGGCTGAGGTGACCAGCCACGTGGATTTAGGGTGGCTGTGTGGAGGTCTTTGTTCACTGGTTCCTCAGGTCCCACAGGTCCCGCAGGGAAGCCAGGTTGGCCTGTGATGCAGACTCTGGAGCCCAAGCTCCCCCCGGCGGCTCCTGGTGCTGAGGAGAGACCAGCCCCTCCTTGCCCCATGCCTGCTCTATGGTTTTTTCCTCTTCTGACAATTCAGCCCATAAGCGGTAGGAGCAGATGCTCTGGCCGCAAGCTGGAGCCATGAAGCTAATTGTGGTTGCACAGAATGACCTGCCTCAGACAAGGGGAAGCATTGCGTCAGTTTATGGGAGATGATCTGAATAATGGCCGGCACATTTTCTCCTCCTTTCCAAATGGCCGATCACACTGAGTTTTCTATAAAAGAAAGGGTGGCAGAGGGTAATGGTCCAGTTTCTAGATGCAAGAGCCCAACTACCTGGGCCCAAATCCCAGTTACTCACCAGGAGACTTTGGGCAATTTATTTAATCTCTCTGTCCCTCAGTTTCTTCATCTGTAAAATGGAAATGATACTGCTACCCACTTCAAAGCATCGTTGAGGTTAAGTGGGTTAAACCATGAAGGCTACTAGTGCCTGGGATGTAGTTGGCACTTAATGAATAGGTGTTGAATGGATGCATGTTTTAGAAGGAAGCTTCCCAAAGAGGAATGCTAGCAGTGTGTTTGTTTCCTCTCTTTCTCGCCAAGTTCACATCCACACTGTCCCTACATTCTGCAGCCTCCACAGCAGTGGTGTTCAACCCAAGGCCGTTTGCCCTCCAGGGGACCCTCAGCCATGTCTGGGGACACGTTTGCTCCTCATGACTTTGTCGGGGGGGAGATCGGCGTTAGTGGCATCTGGTGGGCAGAGGCCAGGGGTGCTGCTGACCCCTTCCAGTGCACAGGGCGCCCCACCAGGAAGTTATTCAGCTCGAAATGTCAGTAGCACCCCTGGTGAGAAATCCTGTTGTGGCTGGAATTAAGCTGTACCCCCACCTCACCACCTCTTGCCATGTCCGGTCCCAGCTACGTCTTCTCCAGCCTGAGTGGCTGCAGCAGCCTCCTAATAGGCACCCTCCTCTATCTGGCCCTCCTTCCGACTTGATTCCACACCAGCCAGAAGCACCTTTCTAAAGAACCAGTGCCGTTTCCCCCACCTTAAAACCTTCCAGTGGTCTTCCACAGCGCTTAGAAGGAAACTCAGACTCCTTCCCTGGCCAGGGAGGTCCCTGATGGTCTTTGCTCCCCCTCTTCTTCCCCACTCTCTCTCTGTAACAGGCTGCACTGGCCGTATCTCTTGTCCTCCGATGTGCCAGGTCTTTGCTTTTGGTTCCTCAGGGTCCCTTCTGCTAGGTGTGCTCCCCCAGACCTCCTCATCACTTGGGTTTCTGCCCACATCCCCCCACCACTTCAAAGAGCTGAACAGGTGGGTCCAAGGGCTGTGTGGTTGAGGGTGGGTTTTGGTTCCTGTGGTTTTGTGATTCAGCATGTGTTCACTGCTCTGCTCTGGGGCATGGCGGGGCCCAGGGGTGTGACCCAGCTTTTAGTCCAAGCAGCTACGAATCTCCTAGAGCAAGTCAGCTGTTTTCAACAGCTGGACACTTGCCTGGGTCCTACTCTGATTTATGAGTGTCGAGCAGCCACTGACTGCCACGCCCCTTCCTGCCTAACTGGAGGAGAGGCGGAGGAAGGGGACCCAGAACCTGGGAGCTCTTGTCTGCCCCTTTACTCTAACTGGTGCTCCTGGCCCAGCATTCAAGGCCCCCCACCCCCGCTATCTGGGGCTCATCCCAGACACAGCTCTCGTGACCGCCACCCTCACCCACCTTGTTAGCTCAGGACAGTCCCTCTGCGTGGAATGACTGTCCCACGTTCCATCCTTTCCCGCCCTTTGGCCCAGGGACAAGGGGTGGGGCACCAGGAAGGGGGTGCAGGTGGGAGACAACATATGTAAGTAACTGCTCCTTGCCCTGCCCTGGATAGGCTCTGTGCTATTTCCCTTTTAACATCTTCCTCACGCCAGAGTTTCAGGTAGGCTTTATTAGGCCCATTATCCAGACAAACAAACTGAGTCTCAGAAATGTAGATAACTAGCCAGGATTATACAGGGGAACAGGGTTCAAACCCAAACTGTGCTCAGCTGACTCCAAAGCTCCTGGACACTTCCTTCCCTTGTCAACTGAGGCGTGAAGTAAGCACTGAGACCAAGAGAACAGAAGACTCTGGAAGAGGTCACTCAGGCAGGGGGAGGGGGCGTTGCTGAGAGCTCGAAGGTCTTGTCCTCCAACCTCATTCAGCCACGGGTGCAGAACTGGACATTCTGCCTTTATGAAGCATTGAACCCAAATGTAACTCCTGTAAATATAAGGCAAAAGCTCCAGGAGCCCCTTCCTCGGCAAAAGTTTATTCTAGGCCCGGAGGGCAATCACAGCACTGCTCCCAAAGCCACTTGGGAGGGGAGGAGGCCTCACCACAGACACTGTGGCCCCAGGCCAGGGTGGGACGGGGTGAGTGAGGACCGGAGCGGAGGCCGAGAAGGCAGGTTCTTGAAAGGCCATGGTTGGGGCAGTTCTGGTGGTGAAGGCTAATTTGGCTGAGAAACCTGTAGTGTGAGATTTTGACCCTCATGATTTGGGGGAGACAGCTTATCTTAGAGATGTCAACTGGAGTCTGGTTTATGGGTGAAGGGGTGTGGCTTTGTGCACTGAGAAGAAAACGTGTGTGTTGGGGGGGGGGGTCCACAGGACCCCTGGGAGCTGCTCTTCCCCTTTCCCCCCAGGGGCCTCCCCCTGACTCAGCTTCTGCCACCCCCGGGTCTGAGGTGTGTCTGAGGAGGACCAGCCAGCTGAGGAGAGCTTTCTACACCCTGAGGACACCTGGGCCTGTCAGGCCTGAGGGCCCACAGCCTTGGGAGATTCTCCACCGGGGGAGGCAGCCAGCAGCCTGAGCTGCAAGAAAGCAGCCTCCTGGTCGGGAGGATGATTCTGAGGAAATGCAGAGGGGAGCACGAGACAAGGGAACACCCCAGGTCAGGGCGGCTCTCCCAGGCTCCGTGCTAAGCGCTGACACATGTGTTTCTTCTGAAGCCAGGAGCCCGGCCAGTGCTGAGGAGGCCCTCGGCTGGCGCTACTTCACCCCTGCCTCTGGCGGCACAAGGCTACGGTGTCAATGCCAGGCGACTGGAGACGAGCATCCCGGGAGCCTCCTCTCTACCATTCCTTGTTCTTACCGACTGCAGGCGAGGAAGTTACATTTCTCAGCACAGCCCCTGAGCCGGCCCACCCCCAGAACCGCACTGCCACGTGACCGCCCAGAATCCTGGGCACCCAAAGGCAGAGGGCACAGCCAACGCCCCGCTCCGTCCTCCTGGAGGGTTCCCATGGCAACTTGGGATCCTAGGCCTCTGCTCAGACCCTTCTGCCCCCAGCCTGTCTGGCCCTGAATGTTCTGAGGAACCGGCCCTTGTTTAGGGCCCAGCTCAGGCTCTGTTAGCAAGTCTGGGCACAGAACACTCCCTATGGACGGTGGCAGCGCTGAAGGGCAGCATGGAGGTGAGGACAACCCTCCTATGGAAATTTGGGAGCTGCCGCTGTCCACAGACACGACAAATCTCAGGCAGAAGTGGACGCGAACGATCAGATGAGGAACCAACAGCAGGTCCGCTTTCTGCTCGAGCCCTTCACAACCTCGCCCACCCCCTTCCCAGCCTAAGTGATGCAGGAGAAACGGCTGTGGGGCGTGAGGAGAGTGATGTCTCAGGCCTCAGTTGAGCCCTTGGGACGAGCCCCGCCTAGTGTGGGTCCTTGGCTTCTTGCAGGAAAGAATTCAAGAGCGAGCCACAGTTGAGTAAAGGTGGATTTATTTAGAGAGATACATCAAAAGGCAAGAGAAAGGCCACGAGGTGTAGGGGTTGGGTGCTCAGATTAGAATAAAAGTAGGTACACACCCCATAGACAGAGTGCGGGCTGTCTCCCAAGAGGAGGGAGAGAAGGAGACAGGCGGCTGCAAGGTGCTGTGTTGCCAGTTTTTATGGGCTCCATAGCTTCATATGCTAATAAGCGGAAGGACCAGTCTAACTACCCTGGGGAAGCGGCTGGGATTCCCAGGGAGTTGGCCGTTTCCCACTCTGACCTGTTGTGGCTAGCCTGGGGACTGTCATGGCGCCTGTGGGCATGTTATTCACCACGCTGATATATTACAATGGGTGTACAACGAAGCTCAAGGTCTACTAGAAGTTAAATCTCCCACCATCTTGAGCCTCAAGGCCTACTCAGGGTTGAACCTTTCACCATCCTGGTGTTAACTGTTGTGTTATTCCTTGAATGGCTGTGCCCTGTCCCCTTCCTTCCTGTCTCATAGGTCCCCCTGTTCCCGAGTGTGATTCCTATAAAATGGGCATATTCACTGCCTCCCACATGCCTTTCTCAGACCCATGCATTTGTCCACTTCTCCCCCATAAGCTCATTTATCTCTCACCCTTGAATCTTACACAGCCTTCAAAGCCTGTCCCACATGCCTCTTTCTCCAGGAAGCTTTCCTTGAAAACCTCAACTAGAAGAGGTTTTCACTCCTGCCTTTGCCACATGTGGCATCTGCGCATGGGGTGTCAGGAGGTGTGTCTCTACCCAGGCTCTGGGGGTAGGGGTGGGAGGGCGGCGGGGCAGTGTTGTGTTAAGGGTGTAAGTGGACGAATCCCAGCTCTGCTCCTTAATGGTTAGGGGACCTTGAGCAAGTTCCTCCTCTGTCTGGGCTTCAGTCCCCTGTCTGTGAGACGGAGGTTTTAATAGGGTCTCAGGTCTCATGAGGTTATGCCTGTTAGGCCGTCTGTAGTCAAGGAAGAATGGGCAGCCCTTCCATGAAGCCACTCCTGGGGACTTGGCCCTCCTCAGGGCAATGTCTCTGCGGTTCCCCCAACCCCACAGGCCTTCACTCAGCTGCTGCTTCCTAACTCAGCCTCCTCTCTTGACTCTTTAAAATTCCACCCCCCACCCCCCCGCATTTCCTGCCTGGCCCGCCCTGTTTATTTGCTGGGTACAGCAGCAACAAGTCAGTATCTGGTCCTGAACAACCGAGTGAAAAGGGAGGCTAAGAGGACTAGTGAGGGTGCTCCGGAAGTGGGTCCGCAGCGGGCGGGCCGGAGGGCTGGGGTGGCTCCCGGGCTTTGGCAGTGGATTCGGGTAGTTCTTCCAGCCTCCCTCCTGCAGAGGCCAGGCTGCGTCTGAGGTCGGCCAGCTCCTCCTAGTTCCAAGCGTTGGCGCTGCCTCCTCCTTCTCCCCCAGGACATAACTGGAGGAACTATTCCTAAGCTGGGTTTATTTGTTCTCTGTCAAGAGAAAAGAAAGAAACCATATAGCCCAGTTCTCAGCATTTCCTAAACCAGTCGGATGAGAAATAGATTTGGAGCATCTGCCTGGGAGGGCGGCTAAAACCTCTAAGAAGGCAAGAACCATAGATTCTGTTTCTGTGGTTAAACTGCCCACCTCAGCGGTGGGCTGCACTTTGAGCACCTTCCCCTGCCCTCATTTCTCAGGGGTGGGGTTGTTCCTTTTACGTGGTACCCCACAGAGGCAAGCCTCCACCCCCATTCTCCCGTTTCATCTCGAAGTAGCCCCAGGCAGCAGGCGCTATGACGCTGTCCATATCACAGGTGAGGAAACTGAGGCCCAGTGGCTTGCATGGCCACAGAGCTGGTTGGTGGCAGAGGCGTGGAGCTGGAAGCTCACACTCATGCTGGCCTGATCCCCACAACTGTGCCTTTTCCATTGTGACCACGTTTGACATTCTCCAGCCAGACACAGAGACTTAACGCCCTTCACTTGGTGGCCCTGCTTGGACACCCGGTGTCCCTCTAGCAGCCTCTGTGACCTCACGTGGGCCACTTGGCTCATATCCCCTTTGACCTCTAGATACTAGTTTGGTTAAATAATCCTCCATTTAACTCCCATGGACATTGTGTCTTTGCGACCCGCTCAGAATTCTTTGAGGTCAGGGATTGATGTCAGGCCCACCGGCTGCAGAGAAAGGGGCTCGGGGAGGACACGGTGTGCACGGGAGCCACAGTGGTGCAGGAGGGGCAGCCCTGGAACCCAGGCCCGAGTCCTCTGGCTGGCTTCTCGCCTCTGCCCCTGGCAGGGTAAAGCAGGGCATAAGCAGACTCAGCGCTACAGGCAACACGAAAACAACCCAGGTTTCAAATACAGCACTTTATCTGTTGTCTTATCAACGTCAAGAAACTGTGCTTAGAAACTGTGTTCACCAAGTCCTGGGTCGTACTGCCTGATGGAGAAGGCCCCAGGTGGATTCAGGGAGGGGAGCAGAGGGTGAGCTGGCTGCTAAGTCTCTGGTCAGTGTAGGTTCTGGGAAAGGAGGAAGGAGGTCTCCTCGCTTCATCCTCTCTGGTCACTGAGATGGCGTGTCCGCTGTGCTGAGCCCCCTGCTGCCCTTAGCTCTTGCAGGACAGACCTCCATCCTGCTGTTCTTACAAAGGTTAATTTTACCCCCAGCATCTCAGGTGTTGCCGCAGTGGCAAAACCAGAGGTTGGGTGACTTATCAGCCAGCCGATTAGGGCAAGAGGTGGTCCTGGCCTAAGCAACTCCGGTGGTTAAACAGGGGTAATTACTTAAGAGTTGTGCTCACTTAATTGCTTTAGGAGTGAATTCATGAATGACATTTGGCATTTGTTTAGCACCTACAGTTTACAAAGTGCTCTCATGTACATGGTAACCTGTTGTCAAGGACGGTGGCTTTAAAGGGACTGTCTACTCCTATCCTAGGGGTTTCTTTTTTTCAAGTTTGTCATTCTTATTTTTTAAGTGCTGATTTTACAAAATGCGATGCTTCAAAAGGTGAACTAAATGTACAACTTAGTTTTTTCATTTAAATTGCCTTCAAAATACATCAGAGCTAAGATGTATATAAGATTTTACATGCATTTTGGAAGAAATCACACAGAAGCAGCTGCTTTTTCAGTAAACTTGGCCAGTTGCACGCCTCTCTGGTCAGCCCGCCACAGGCATGTGATGTGAGAGTTATCTGGACCTTGCTGTACACATTGAACCACTCCGGGTGATGATTCAGCTTCTCTGCTTGTAGGGCAACTCGGGACATAAAGCCAGATGCCTGATTAACATTTTTGAAAGACAACTCTTTGTACATGGCATCTCTCTCACTTAATTCTGACCATCCTGCTGCTTTAAGGTCAAGTACAACTTGGTTGCTCTCTTCTGCTGTCAACCAGTCAGCATCTGTTGACGACAGAGCTGCGACTCTCTGGCTCCAGCCCCGCAATGCCACGAACCAGCACCGTGCCGCTGTCCCAGGGGTTTCTTTACATCAGTGAGGCTTTGACACCAGGGAGCAAGTCTTCCAAAGTATTTAGATCAGATTTGATTTTTAATAACTCAATTTACTTATCATAAATACAACTTGTAGTAATATGAGATCCAAGACATGAATATTACTAGATTATTCATTCTCCCTTCTGTGTGTTAACTTCTCCACTTCCTGGTTAAATGCTTGTCAGGGTTCAGCTATAGCATTCCTGTGAGAGGCAGAGGGGCCAGTGACTCACTCTCCCAATCTCTAGAACTTTGGTAAAATCTCAAAGCTAAGTAAATAAAAATTTTCCCTTTCCTTAGAATTTTCTCAGTGTTCTTGCTAATCAGCTACTGTTAGCTTCTTACTTTACATTCATTCATTTTCTGAGTATGTTTCAGATCTGAGTTAGGACCACAGATGAAAAGACTGTCTTGCTCTGGGGCACTCCCAGTCCTGCGGTTGTTCGGGGGCCACGGCAGGTGAATAACATGTAACAGACATCCACAATGGGATAGGGAATGTGACATGATAATGGCAGGCAGAAGGAGGTCTGGGAGCACAGCAGAAGGACAACTAATCCACGCTGGGGATATCAGGGAAGGCTTCCTGGAGGAGGTGACATCTGAGTTAGACGAAAGAAGTAGAGGAAAGAAGTCCAGGCAGAAGAGAGGCTCAGGCATGAGCGCATTGTATATTCAGAGAAGGAATTATTTGGTGAAATGGCCTTTAAGGAGCACAGTGAGAATGAGGACAACTGAAATTTAATCCTCAGCCAGGGGTCTTGTATGTGAGCTGCTGGGAGATTTTCAGCAGGGAAAACATTCTCATATTACCTTTTACTTCTTCCAGGCCTGAACCACAGTTGTCATTAAACAATTCCTGATGTAGTTTGATGTTTAGCATTTCCTCTGAGCAAATATTAATACAATCTCTAAGAGAGCAGAGACTAAGATGTCTTTTTGCTCAACCCTATAATTCTGTAGACCTAGAACAGTGTCTGGTCATAATGGATGCTTGGAAAATTGGGGAGAGGAAGGGAGGGATCGAGAGAAAGGCAGTGACAAGATCTGTTGTGCACTGGAGAAAAATCATTCTGGCAGCAAACAGAGGCGAAATGGCAGAGGGTCTGACTCGGGGTTGGGAGGGACCAATTAGAAATGCTCTTGTCATAATCCAGGTGAGAAATGCAGACTGTCTGAAGGAATGGCAGAGGTGGGGGGAGGGGACAGAGAGTGGAGGAAAGCCAGGAGGTGAGATCTACATCGCCTGGTGCCTGGGGAGGGGTCGGGGAGAGGGGTGAGTGAGAAGTAGAGAATCATCTGGAGAGGCTTTGATGCCCGGACCCAGCTCTTAGTCTCACTGAGTTGGTCTGGGGTGGTGCAGGCGACACAGGTCATTCTCAGAAGGACCCAGGTGATCCTCACGTGCCAGCGGGATGGAGAAGCCCTGACGTGGAGGGAGGAGCTTATAATGGCTCTAAGGGTTCTGGCTTTGGGCGAGACAACCCAGGAGGGAGAGCAAGTTTGGTAGAGTCAGGGTTGCTAAGAAGTTCACAAGGTACGAAGTTGACTGAGTTTGAGGCACATGAATTAAGAAAGAAAGATGTCAGGTGGTTCTTGTCAGTTGTTTAAAGTGTGAAGGTGAAAAAAAGCAGTTGGACATTTTGGTTAGGAGTTGCTTCTGAATTAGAATGGTTCTGTGGGATAGGAGTCAGAGAGGGCTCGGAAACTCTGTCTGCAAGTTCAGGCTGAATACCAGGTGGTGGAAAAGGTGAGAGATGGGAACATGAGTTTGCAGAAAATGACAGAGTGAGCCATGTAACAGGTGCCAGGGATGGAGACCCAGCCCTCTACCGCCTCTGCTTCCAAGTTTCTTCTCTGCACAGCTGAACGATGCACCAACTTTGTTTCACAGCAAATTTTTAATGGTCTCTGGCAGCACTGAGGCAGCCTTCATATTCCATTTGTTCCTTGGATAATGAGCTTAGCCTCAGAGCCAAAGGAAAAAGCCCCAGTGCTTGTTAAATATACCGGCAAGGGCTGTCTGCTCCCCAGAACCTCCATCAGATGTTGCACTAAAAATCATCCAGCTCAGTAAGTCCGTTTGCATCTAGGAAAATGGCCCTTGGTGATTAATAGAAATCCAACTTTATATTGATGAGGACGGGCTTTGATAAGCAGCATTAATTTTGTTTGCACAGTGGAATGAAGCGCATCTCCAGCTCCTTTAGGGGAGCCTGGTTTATACTTCCCCCAGATAGCGCTTCCCAGAGGCTCCCAGACGTTGGACTCACCAGCTGTAATTAATCTCAGAGGCTCCCTGGTCCAGCTTTTGCACACAGCACACAATCTGCCTTATTTTTTCCCAGCCTCTCAGCTCAGGGAGAATTGTGATGATGGGGCAACCTGAATTCTAATAATGTTTCAAGTAGTCATTTGGGCTTGATGCATTTGGCCTGGTGCAGACAGAACCTCAACAGCTGGGAGGGTTCTGTCTGGCTTTTTCCCCTCCAGGAGTCTGGAAATTAAGGCTGTTATTTTCCATTTGGAGTCTTGGGAATTGGGTTGTTATTGCCAAAGACAAAGAATGGGTTTCTAGAATTATCACTCAGGAGAACAGTGCACCAGAGAGAAACCCTAGATGTTTCCAGAAAGGTGAGCAGTGGGTATCTCGGCGGGATCATCTAAATCTGCAACATCTCTGCCAGCTACTTGGGAACATCTTGTGGTGGGTCGGAGACTCCTGGACACATCTCTACCGGGCATTCAGACGATCTGGGAAGGCAGGAAGGACCACTCCACCTTGAGGATTTTATTGTACACGTTGGGAAAAAATCCAGTAGCCTTCAGGGGGCTCCAAGACACCCACCCAGTGAGAATGTCTAGTCTCAAACTTCAGAATAAGTTTAGTTCAATTCAATCAAAAGTGTTGAGGACCTACTGGTGCCAGGAGGGAGGTAGGGGGTGAAGACAGGGAAAGGATGCACTTGGTCATGCAGCCACTGACTCGCCGACAGTCCCTGATGGAGCACTGGCTATGTACCAGGTTTTATGCTGCTGTGAGGGATGCAGAGATGAAGGAGGAGATCCCTGCCTGCTGGGAGTGCTTCTTTTTGGGCAGGTAGACACGGGCTACCATCAGAGCCCAGAATGAGGGACACTGTTCTAGCGGCTTCGATAAAGACACTAGAAAAGATGTAAAATGAACCCAAAGACATTGGAATTGATTCTGAGTGCAGATACCTGGGAAGACTGGAGAGAGAGGAATCTGGATGTCGACAGGCATTTGACCAAATTTCTCCTCTTGGAGAGAAACATGCCCATAGCACTGACTGTCTTTCTTGAGTCATTTCGAGAGCTTTACATATATTAATTCACCTAGTTCTCACAACAACCCTTTGAAGCAGATACTATTATTATCCCCACATTATGAATGAGGAAACTGAGGCACCAAGAGGTTAAATGAGCTCCCCTAGATGACGGCTAATTTGTGGCAGAGTAGGATTTGGTTCCAGGCAGTCTGGCTCTAGACAATACCTGTAGTCAGGTAGATTTCTTCAGGTTGAATAATTCTATCCCAAGAGAGTGTTTCTTTATGTTTTGTTCGGTTTAATCAAAATAATTCATGCTGTAAACATAATATGGCATTATAGAAAGTTTGGGGAAAAGAAAAAAGGTTCCCCACAGTCCCAGCTCCCCATCATGGCTGGCATGATGCTGGGATGAGGTGGTTGCAGAGTAACCCTTCTGAATGATGCGGGTGTTTACTGGCATTGCAATAGGTAGTCACAACCTTGCACACAGAATAATGCCATTTCAGGGTAGGCCCCCAGTGAGAATCATCAGTCCAGCCCAAAGCAATGTTAAATACCCACCTTGGGGAGATAATATAGTCAACAAAGAAAATGTGGATACTGGCGGCGGGGGTGGTGGTGGTGTATAGGTCTGTGGTAGAGGGCATGCTTAGCATGCACAAGGTCCTGGGTTCAATCCCCAGTACCTCTATTAAAATAAATAAACCTAATTACCCACCCCCAAATGTGGATACTGGGCCTTCACCCCAAAGAGCAGCCCAGAGGCTTGCATCAAAGGCAGCCTTTCCCTGAGTTAAAGTCTAAAGCCAGCAGATGTAGGGTGCAGTCAATATTAAGGGGAGACCTAGGCTCAGAAAGAATCACCTGGAGAAAGAACCTGGACTAACAGGATGAACTTTATGTTCAGATAAGACAGTTTCTACAGTTAAAATATTTTCTACAGTGTCTGATTTCTGAACAGCTTGTGTGGTACACAGGCAGGTACAGTTGTGCAGGTTGTCCACTGCACAAGGGTGCCCGCCTGAGGGACGAGTGGGGACTGGAATCCAGTCTGCCTTTCACTCACCACATTATGTGCCTGTCAGGCTGCATCTGTCCAGAAGAGGCATCCTTCCCTAGTTCACACAAAAGGACCCTATGGGCTAGCTGGGGCCCATGACTTAGAAAGAAACACCCCCAGGAAAGGACCAACAAAATGCGGGACATCAGAGCAGAGCGGCGTGTAGAACAGAAAATACCTGGCTGTAGTCATCTTCCATTCTTTTGAAGGGAGAAAGCAAGAACTGATTACAAAACCCACTCTCTTATACTCTTGATGTTTGTATATGTTCATACCCAAGTGCATAAACTCTACCTACGTTTCCTTCTGGAGTTTGGTCCAGTCATTCCCTGCGAATCCCCTGAAGATATTGTTACAGACAGGTCTCGGCACGGAGCAGGTCTTCCTGATAGCTGGGGTCACTGTTATGGTGTCTGGATTGGCTGAAACCAACAGGCAGGCTTCTCTCAGAATTCTGCGGGCTGTGTTTCCCAAAGACAGTCAATGCTACCACCCTCGGTGCTTTTTCTTTCCTCATTGTTCTCTACGTGCGTGTTTATACAATGATTTCGTTTTGTATGACACTTTTGTTGCTTGACATATGCTAAGCATTTTCCATAGTGCCACGTGTTAGCCACCCCTGTCATTTGCAAGCACGGCTGTGTGTCAGCCCACTGAGCAGCGCCATGTAGTCTGATTAATAACCATCAAATAGTGTGCTTGGCAGAGAAACGCCAACCACGAGGGAAACGATGAGTCGGGGGCAGAGGGTTCTCATCTCAGCTCTGTTCTGCTCAACGTTTTTGCTGACAGTTGAGATGAAGATGTAGCATGCAGACTGCTCATCAAATTTTCAAAAGACACAGAACTGGAGAGGGTGATGAGGTGTTTGGAAGAAGGAATCACGATTCCAGGAGCTTTCCTGGCAAACCCTTTTCTAGGACTGGCTTCCTGGCCCCACCCCTTCTGCAGGTCCACAGGGCTTCACTCTGCAGTCACAACCAGCCATGATCATGTCACCCTTCACCAGGTGGCTGATGGGGGCCAGATGGGCCAGAGACCAGCGCTGGGCCAGAGTGGCTTCTCGATGATTTTAGGACTGGGACTTAGAGATTCCAAAGCTCTCCGGGTGGCTGCAGTATATCACATCAGCTTGGGAGGTCCTGTGGCCACGTTTGGTTTCATGAACCTGAAAGTAGAAGCTGGTTGGAGAGAGAGGAGGGAGATACAGAGGGAAACAGGTGGAAAGAGAGGCAACTGGAATCCTGGTTCATTTGTTCCTGAAGCCCAGTCGCCTCTCTGCCCCTTATTCAGAGATCACGTACCGCGATAATGAAGTTCTTCTCTGTGTGTGAGCTGGCGTCCATGCTGATTACAGCTGAAACGGACTCATGAAGTCAGCAGCAAATCTCAAGTCTTGGTTTTCAGTTGACCTGATGTTCAGTAAGGTAAACAGGCTGCAGAAGAATTAAGCCCAAAGTAAAGAGGAAAGACTGAATTGGGGGTGTCACGGTCGGTCTTGTGTGACTTTGATGAGCAGTAAGGCGCCTGAGGAAGTCCCCAGGCAGTGGAGGACTTGGAAATCATACTCCACACCCAAGGGTTGAAAGAGTTGGTGACATTGTGGCCCGTGTGGAGAAGATTTTGACAAAATATGGTATTTGTCATACAGTGTGAAGGAACCAGGGTCAGAGCTGAGACTAACAGGTGGAAGGTATATTGATGCAAATTTTGGCAAGCCGTTTCCAACAGCCATCCGCTGGTAATCCAAGGTTCCTGGAAGCAGACAGCACCTGACAGGCTGGGAGGCCACACACTGTGAGGGCGGAGCACGGGGGCTTCCTGCATAGGTAGTCAGACAGCGGACAGTGTTTGTGTGTGTGTGGCCTCTTCCCGATCACACTGCAGGATCTGGGAGGGCAGGGTCAGTGCTTTACTCACTTGTGGGTGATGTCAGGACAGCAAAGCCACAGCCCAGCAGGGTGGGAGCCCCCAGCCCAGCCCACCCAGAAGGTTTCCTGTGTGGTGCACAGCTGCAGGGCAGCCTCGGGTGGATGCCAGGCCCTCCCGGGCCACCTGCAGTTAGATCTCCCTCAGAAATATCTGTCCCTCCTGCCCCTTCTCTCCTCCCATCCCTGCCACCATTTCCAGGCTCTCTGCTCCCTCTCTCACCCCCACCCCTCCTGTAACGGGCCTCAACCCAGCTCCTCCCCCAGGCCTGCCTGCCACCTCCCACTCATGTGCTAACACCGCCCAGAGAAAGGCTTTCCAGTGAGACATTGGCCACATCACTCCCCACTTAGAACTCAACAGCAACCCACTCTCCTCAGCAAAAAAGCACACATTCTTCAGCCTAGCATTTTAGAATAATAACACACTTACCAAGCACAATCTAAGTGCTTTTAACTACATTAACATAGATTAACTTCTTAACCTTCACAGCTGCCTCCTTGAAGTAGGTACTATAATTATCCCCATTTTATAGGTGAGGAAACTGAGGCATGGTGAGTTGGCAACTCCTTGCCCACTCACACAGCTAATTAGGGGCAGATCCAAGTTCACGCCCGGGCTGTCTGACATCTCAGCCATACTCTCGAAACTCAAAGTGCGGGCCCAGGCCACTGGCAGCTGCATTACCCGGGAGCTAGTTAGAAACACAGGGGCTCGGCTCCACCCAGACCCGCTGGACCAGGATACACAGTGAACAAGCGCCCGGTGACCAGTCTGCGTGGGGAAGTGGGGGCATTGCTCTACTGCCCTGCACAGAGCCCACCACCAAGCACCTGTCAGCCCTGGAGCCCCCATCCCTGCCCTCCTCCTGGCTCCAGCCCTGAGGCTCATTACCACACTGCCCTGGAGTCGGAGCCCTGCCGGTCCCCAGTGAAGCCCTTGACCTCCGAACTTGATGCATTATTACTCACCAGCGCAGGGGAGTCTAAGGGCTTTGTGTTTTTTATCTGCCGTCCCTCTTTGATGTCCCTCTTTGAGCTGCTGGTGCCCTATGTCACTGGTCCGCCCCCTGCCCTGGCACCTGTGAGGGGCTGGCCGGGCCCTGGTGAGCAGCACAGAGGGCCCATTCTGGCCCTGGAGGCTTTGGGCAGAACACAGGGGGAGCGGGTGGCAGAAAGAGCAAAGGCTCCAGTCGGGCTGACCTCTCCCACCGCGGCATCCTCTGTGACTCAGTCTCCCCCTCATCACCCAGGGATGATAACATGCAACCCAAAGCACCATCATAAGGATGAGAGAAAGACTGCCATTTGGTGGAATTCTGGGTGATCCAGATACAGAGTCCATGAGGAATCATTAACAGACAGGGGATCCGAGGCCCAGAAGCACCGTGTCCTGTGCAAGTTCACGCGGCCAGCTGTTAACAGAACCAAGTTTACATGTCGCTTCTTCTGATCTCCTGCCCAGGGCCCTTTCTACAGCTTCTGTTCTTTGCACAGGAAAATGGAATCAGGTGGTGTCTCAGGAGAAAATGATGTGGATTCCAAGGACCAAAGTCCAGTGTAACTGTTGGTCCCAGGGGAGACCACAGCAAAGATGACGAGTGGCCCCATCAGCCACTGCTGGGTCCTGAATGTCCGAGGAGAAAGGGGTGGAGAGGGGTCCTTCTCCTGCTGTTGGAGAAATGCAACATGCAACGAAAGGGGCCATTGTCCTGAATTTCTGACTCACAGAAGGATGTACCCTCCCCTCCCTGGACTCTGCCAGACACAAACAGAGGACACACGACACACAATTTGGCTGCTGTGGCCCCCAGGCCCCAAGGACCGGAGCTGGATGAGCTGTTGGTGTTTTCACACCTGCGCCTGTATGCGTGCACACATACCCCTGTGCACACCCCTGCCCGGGTGGATGTGCATACCCATGCACACTGTCACTCTGGCCTGTGGGGGTGGGGCAGGTACACGAGTGAGCACTGAGTCTTGGCCTGAGCAGGTGTGTGGGTGTCTCCTGACCCAAATGGGTGGCCAGTTGCAGGGGACAGGCCTCAGGTTAGCTGAGCACAGTGGCTCTGTGCAGAGGTGGTGAGTGTTGCCATGGAGATGAGAGCTGGAGGCAGGCTCCATGTGGGCGGCAGAGCACCACAGCTCCAACCATAGATGCACAGATTACAGGGAGGGAGGGTGGGAGTCTGAGGCTCTGGTCTGGGAGGCAGGCTCCAGGGGTCAGGTCGGGGGCTGAGGTGATCCGGAATGGCAGGACCAGCTGCACGTGTCGCCAGCTGGGGCACAAGGTGATGAGCTTGTTAGCAGGCCTGCACAAAGCCGGACTGTGAGGCCTCTGTCCCCTGCTCAGGGCCACCCACCCTTGGCCCTCTTCCCTCACCAGCAATTGTGCTAAGACCACAGCTGAGGCAAAGCCCATTGGGAGGGCAGGGCAGGGACTTAGCATGGAAGGTAACAACTGGCTTTGAGACAATAGCGATGCAGTGAGGGATGTAGCGAGGCAGAAGTGGGCAGAGTCTGACAGGTCTGATATCCATTTCCCGGGCCACCACTTGTGACCTTGGGCAAAGTCACTTGACCTCTCTAATGGTCTGGTAGTTGCAAGGGCCTAGTGAGCTCTCAGTCCACATGCTGGACCCTCCGCCAACCCGCCGGTGCCGCACGTGCACAATCAGGCACTTCGTTCCTGCTTCCTGAAGGGGATGTCTACCCTCTGTTTCTATGTGGGGGAAAGTGGGGTCCAGCCTGACAAGATAGTGGGTGGAGGCTATCCTCCTCACTAGAGAGACCCAGGGCTCAGATCCTGCCTCCGCCACTCAGCCACCTGTCCTTGGGAAAGCCCCTGGAGCCCTCTGAGCTTCTACCAGCGAAGTCCTTGGTCCCCACTGTTCCTCGCTGCCCCCAGAGGCTGGGGCAGGATCCTGGGGCAGTGGGTCCGAGGCCTGATGCCTGGTACTTCTCAGGCCCCCAAGCTTCTGCCAAGGCCTGTGAGACCTCATGGCCCCTGGGCCTTGGGGGTGGAGGAGGGGGAGGGAAGAGGTACCCCATGTCTGCAGGTAGATAGGGCTGGCAGATGGCAGCGCAAAGCCAGCCTGGGCAGGGGGTGGGAGCCCTACCATTTCCCCTCTCTGGGCTGAGCTTTGCTGTCTGAGGATGGTGGGGCTGGACTCCCAAGTGCTGACAGCCCGAGGCTGGGGTACCCCTTCCTCGCCCAGGATGGTGTGGGGCGAAGTTGGAGCAGCCTGAAGCAGCTTTAAATAGGGTGGTTGTGAGAAAGCCAGCAGAAGCCCATGGAGGGAGAAGGGCTGGCTCTGGGCTCAGAGGCCTGGGGAGGCCAGAGGGGTGCAGGAGGAGGGGGCACCGCCCACTGCACCAACTGGCATCTATTGGGATTTCTGTGGAAATGTTTGCTCGGGCAGAAAAAAAAATCCGCTGCCATGGAAACCCAATGTCTTCTCTGCCAAGCTGAGTCCCTTGTGGGAGAGCGATCTCAGGGATGGCAAACTTAGGGGTCTTCCTGGAGCCAGGCCCTGGGGCAACCCACAACCCTCCGCCATGGTGTGAGGGAGCCACATCACTTCAAACAGTCACTTATTCATTCAACAAACATCTCCTGGTCTACATCAGGTACTCAGCTGGGCCCTGGCGACGTGGAAATCCAACTAACATGGTCCCTGAACTCAAGGAGGACACAGTCTGGTGGGGAGACAGGTGTGTAAATGATGATGATTCAGAGGGTAAGGGTTTTCACAGGGAAGTGGGAGAATGCTGTGTAAGTGCGGAGGGAGGATGGGAAGGCTTCCTGGAGGAGGTGATGACATTTTTGTTGGTCTGGGGCAGGGAGGGCACTCCAGGCAAAGGGAAGAGCAAGTGCAAAGGCAGAGAGAACAGGCACGACACCTCCCAGAAGAATCGTCTCACTGAGGGCCTCACTCACACCCAAGGCAAGGCCATGTGCTGCCGCGGTCAGCTCGGGAACCGGGCTGCCTGGCCTTGAACTCCAGCCATGCTACAAGCTGGGTGACCTTGAGCAAGGCACTTCCATACTCCACGTCCAATGTCCTCAGCTGTAAAATGGAGATCACAATATTATCACCTCAGAGGGTTGTTGTGGGATAAATCAGTTGGAATGTGTAAACCACTGTGCAGGGCTGGCACGTAGTAATATTATTATTAATAGTAGCTCATCCCCTTCCCACCCACCTGAGCTGCTCAGGGAAGGTCTGATCCTGAGGATCAAGGGCCTGGGGTGAAGAGAGAGGGGGTAAAGAGAACAGACAGGCCTGCCCCCTGCCTGCCCATCTTACAGAAGAGGACACTGAGGTCCTGAGAGGGTAAACGACTTGCCAGGCCACATAGCAAATTCGTGACAGGGTGCTGGTGGGGTTAATGTTCATGAAATGAAAGGCTGTTATGTATCTGACCTGAATAAATAATTTATTTCTGGATTTTAATAATTTAAAAGCCTTCATTTCATCAGTGTCTCATCAAAAATAGAAACTCTTCTTTTTCATTCTAGATTTCTTTTTAAAGCAGCACACGGGAGCAAGGGCCTTTGAAGAATTTTGTGGCCGTGGCCGCCTGGACAGGCTGCAAACACTGAGAGTCTGCTGGACAAGAGGCAAGTTGTCCTCACCTTGAGCCTCCTCCTCCCTTTGCTTCAGTCTGTCCCCACCTGTCCCGGGATCTGCTGCATGAGGGGACGGGAGCTGCCCAGGAGAGCTGGGCCAGAAGCCAGGGTCCTGGGTGCAGTGGGGAGCTGGTGATGGTCAGCACCCCGCCTCACCATAGCCACCAGCTCCCCTTCTTCATGGGCACCTGGGGGTCATGACTCCTCCTCTAGGAGATGACACACCTCAGGCCCACAGCCTACAGAAATGTTTGCCCCTTGGAGGCAGGCCTTACAGAAAAGGCAGGGAACCAGGTGGCCGAGGAGCACCGGGGGAGAGGACACTGGGTGAGAGCAGGCCTCCTCTCCTCCTGGGGGAATCTTGTGGCTTTTCCAGTCTGGACTGACCCCGGGAAACTCAAGCAATCAAGGGCTTTCCCTGCCCACGGCAGCCCCAACCTTGTCCCTTTGTTACCTTACAAAGCCACAGCTCGCCCAGGACCAGCGTCTTCCAGGGAGACCAGCCGAGGAGACGTCTCAGAACACAGCCCTTGGAAGTTTGGAATTAGCAGATACAAACTACCATATACTAAATAGATAAACAACAAGGTCCTACTGCAGACACAAGGAACTGTATTCAATAGCTTATAATAACCTATAGTAAAAAAAGAATATGGGAAAGAATATATACGTATATATATGTATAACTGAATCACTATGCTGTTGCACCGGAAACTAACACAACATTGTAAATCAACTCTACTTCAATAAAAACAAAAAAACACAGCCCTTGGCACGAGCCCAGACAGCCTTGAAGAGGCTCTCAGCTACCATCACCGTGTGTTTTCCCGGTCTGCCCAGAGACTGTTCATGACTGGTTCCCACCCTGGGGCTTCCCCAAAAGGGTACCCACAACTCAAGGTCTCCTCCCGAACCAGGACGCACCCCTGTCCGGCCCCAGCTCCTCTCCCACCCTTCCACCCAGATCCTGTCATTAGCGTCTGCATCTCCAAAGGTCATCACACCCCGAGCCTTTGTCCGGCCCAGAACCATCACTCTGTTCAGAGCCTTAGTTCCTCCGGCTTGTGGGGCTGCTCGGGTCTGTTGTTACAATAACCTTTAACATAGCAACCCTCTGGGGAGCTCGGCAGTCTTCAAAGTGCTTTCTATCAGATTAACCCTCCTGATCCCAAGCAGTCCTGGCAGGTGAATAGTAATTATCATTATGTAGCTTGCATGAGACCACCGAGCTAGTAAGTTGGCAGAACCAGGGCAGAAATCAAGGTCTGCGTCCCCATCTGGAACTCCACACCCTTCCCACCCCCTGCCTCCTCTCTCCTGCGGGACCTGGACAGCCCCAGGGAGGGGTTATGAGCCCACTTTCTAGGTAGCAAAGTGAAGAAATGAGCCCAAGGTTCTGGAACAGAGGCTTTGGCCTCCATGAGGGCTTGGTGGTCATCTGCCAGGGGGCAAAGCTGTGGTCCTCCTGCCTCTGCCCAAGAAGCTGCTGCTCAGGCAGTCAGCCTGGCCCCGAGAAGCAGCTTTCCCCATCTGAGGGCATCCCCACACCGAGCACCCACTATTAAGCACCAGGCCTGATTTTAGACACTTGGGGTACAGCAGTTAAGTCTTCATGGAATTAACATTTTTGTTGGGGGAGAAAGACAGGGAACAGATGAATGAAAGCATAAATAACAGAGCAGGGTAGGGGCACAGAAAGTCATCCACGGGGGTGGGGTGCACTCTTTTAAACATGGTAGGTACTTAATAAAGGCTGAATGGATGGATGGATAGGTGGATAGATGGATGGACAGAAAGATGAATGGATGGATGGATGGATAAATGAATAGATATATGAATGGATGGATGGATAGATGGATGAATGGATGGATGCATGCATGCTGGATCATGTCTCCCCCACCTTTCATACTTAAGAGCAACCATGGTTGTGGCCCATTTCATCTCCTTCTCAGAGCAGCTCCCAAACCCCCAAGACTGGCCAAGGCGGGCCATGTGGAGTTGGTGGGCCTGGCTTCCCTCCCATGCTGCCTCCTTCTCTTGTTACCATCTCAGAGCAGCCTCCATGTGCAGGGAGATCCTTGTGCACACGGACGCCAGGCAGAGAGGGTCATGCTCAGCCCTGAAAAGAGCCAGTAGTAGCTGACAGCAGGTAACTGACCGCTAGCGTCCCAGGTTCTGTGCCAACTGCTCTCTCTGCTCCCCAGAGAGGGCCTCATAGCGACCTGGCACGGGAGCCTCACCGCCAGGATCTGACGCAGAGAGGCTGACTGAGGAGAGAGGAGCAAGGACCACTCACGAGGCAGTGGGCCCTCAGAGCCAGTGGGGCCTTTCCAAGTCTCTTGATGCAGCTTTCTCATTTCTAGATGGAGAAATGGACGCCAGGGAAGGGTGAGGACTGACCAGAGATCACGTAAGGAGTCAGGGATGGAAACGGGGTCAAGCCAGGTCCACTAGTCCAGCCCATTTTACCTGCAGGAGATTCTCAGCTGTGGCCCCCCCACCCCGTGGTCCCAGCCAAACCCCTACGTTCCCTGTCACCTAAATCCACAGGGCACCCTGCTGGTGTCCCATGTGCCTCAGGCTTGTTGTCAGCTCTGGTAATAACGGATGCCAAGGGGTGACTCCTGCTTGTGGTTTTAAGAAAGGTGCAGACCCACCCACCATGGTGCTTGTCTCTGGGGGGCTGCTGCGGGGAGAACACAGTCCCGGGGGAGCTGCACCGGCAGGGGGCACGAGCAGAGTGGGCGGCGTGCGTCGGGTCAGGCAGCAGGTCTCTGCTCCCCCCGAAGCTGGGGCTCCACTCCCGCCTTAGCACGCGGGCACCTGGGCTCACACACTCCGCGTTATTCCAACCTGCCTACTCCCAGATCTTCCCCCCCTGCACGATCCCCATCTCAGCCACCTCGGAGGAAGACAGACCACCCTCCAACCCCGACACCTGTCTGACCGAATAGAAAAGACAGAAACACAGCCTTCCCTCAACTCCCAGGGGAAGCCATGGGCCAGGGGTGGGCAGGAACCCAAGGGGCTGATTCAGCACACGTGAATCAGAGAATTTTAGAGTTTGCTGTGTGAGAGATTCTGTGAATCACCAGATCACAGAACTGTAGAAACAAGGGCATTTCATGTCATGGGATCAAGGAAACATGAATTCTCAGAATTACTGAATTCTTGGAATCACTGAATCAGAGACTTCAGGAATCATTTGGACAAAGGATTTCAGGATAAGAGAATGGCTGAGCACGTCACCACTCGGGAAAGAGTTGTCTCTGTCCCTGTCTTCTCCCCAGAGGTGTCTCCAAATCTCTAATAGCCCCATCTGGCTTCCCGGCCGTTAGCCTCACCTGCCTTTCGGCCCCTGCTGCCTGGGTGACCTGCCCATTCATAGCCACAGGGACCACCTCCTCCTGCTCAGAAAACTTGATAGGTTCATTCTTGTCGAGAGGATGAATCCCCAAGCCTGAGCCTGGCTGCCGAGGCCCCCTATGACAGCTGACACATCCTGTCCTGTCTCCCTGTGGTCCTCCAGAGGGGCCAACATGCTTAGTGCATCATAAACAAAAATGGGGCACACAGTCCTGATCTGTATCTATTGTTTGTTGTAGACTCCATCCACGGCAGTCCCAAGATGGTTGGCATTCTCATGGGGGTGGTCAGGGCTCCTAGAGAGGGTCCCAGGAGGGGGACACGGAAGCTGCTGGTGTCGGCCAGCTTCCCTCCTGCAGCGTTCCATTGGCCAAGCAGTCCCAGAGCACCGGGATTCAAGGGACGGGGACACAGACCTCAGTGAGAGGAATGTCAAAGTGCTCATGGCCATGGCTGGGGCGTCACAGATGCAAGCTGCCCTGGGGACGGGACCCAACCTCCCGGCCACTAGGGACTGAGCACTGCTGCCCTGGGAGGCAGGCCGGAGGATCTAGGCACCCAGGAGCACTTCACGACACGCTGTTGTGCTGGAACGCCCTCCAGTAATTCTAGTCCGTTTCTGCGTGCTCCGTCAGGGCACGTGGACGTCCGTCTGGATCCTAGGCCCCTGAGGATGGGTGTGAGAACAGTTCCCAGTTCCCAATCAGCCGTTATTGTCCTCAAAGCCTTGCAGTGTGTGTACCAGCCTAGGGAAGCACAGAGGAACCCAGAGGTCCAGGCAGGGTTCTCCACCCATCAGGGCTCTTGGCTGCAAAAACAGAAACCAGTTTTGGTCACCTTCAGCAAACCAGGGATTTTGTTTTGTTTTCGCTTTTGCTTTTTGTGTTGTTATTTTTTAAAGGATGTAGCAGGCTCACAAAATAGACAGGAAGCTGAAAGACAGAGGCAGAAATCAAATGAGCCCCTGGGAGGTCAGCCAGAGGCAGTGGCAACCACCTTGGCAGACTTGGCTGCTGACACATCCTGGGCTCCAGCTCTGGGCCCCAGCATGGTCACCTCCACCACCGCTAATGACAGAGTCAGGGCCTAGTCCTGCAGCCAGGGGTAGGAGAGGGGGGCTTCTGCCTTCCTGCTTCCAAAATGGGAAGCAAGCAGACATTGGGGACCACCCAGCCTGGATGGAAAGGTGAGTTCAAAACGGAAAACCAAAATAGGACATCTGTCTAGTGCTGGTACCTACTTCAATCTCATGGAGCAAGGATGCCTACAGGGGAGATGCTGCCTGACCTGTGTTCTGAAAGTGAGGGGAGTCAACCAAGGAAACAAGGTCACAGCACAGTCAACAGGTGAGTGTTCTTGTAAAATGAGGAGCCCAGATGGTAGACTGGGAGACCGGGAGCAAGCGCCCATCCTTGGCCCACAGTGGGGTCCACAGCTCTCCTCTGGGGTGCAGAACGTGTCAGCTTGGCAGTCGGGAAGTCGACCTTACTGCCTCTTTCAATATGTGTTTCCCCGGAAGGGATCTTTGTGGGTTGCCGCTGGCCCCCAAACCTAGAAGCCATCCCTGCTGCCTAGATCAGAATGGGGTGGTGCTGGCGGGGGTCCCAGCACACCTCCCCGTTCCAAGAGGAAGAAACACTCATATCATCCAAGACGGGGAGTCAAGCCAGAGAGGATTCTGCACAATCAGACCTTGTGAAGTTAACTGTCCCCCTGTAGTCTCCCCCTGTGTTTTAGTTCCCCTTCCACAATTTCTTCTCTCTGTTCAGCCTGGGTTCTGCCACTTCTTTGGGTCTTTGTTTTCCTGTGGGGCCACCATGTACATGTAAAAATCTGCATGCTTTTCTCTTGCGAATCTCTTAGGTCAATTTAACCACCAGGCCCAGCTGGAGACCTAAGGGGGGAGAGGTCAAGTCTAGCCCACCCCTTTCGGGGCACAGCCAGACAGCAGGGGGTGCACATGGCATCTGGGAGAGTCCAGGAGGGGTCTCAGGAGTAGGATGAACCTTGGACTCTGCCTGAGCAGAGAAAGAACAGACAAAAATCCTCTAGTCCTAGATGACATGCAGGCCGAGTGCAGACAGATGAACCAGTTCACCAGCTCTGCCCAGCCCACCTCACTCAGTCAGTCCCCTGCCACAATCCTGTAAACTCCAGGTTTCCAGCCCTTGGTGGACCACTGGGAGACAAGGGAAGGGAGTGTGGGGTGCAGGAGAATGGGGTTCCCCGAAGATGACTCAGGCAGCCACAGAATGTAGCTCCATCACTAATAAAGGCCATGAACAAACCAGTGCCCATCCGCTGGGGGGATGGTTCCTACGTGGCGTGGCTGTCAGCAAGTCGGGCCTGCAGGAACGCTACCTCCCTAAAAGGCAACCAAGACTCCAGCCAAGTTCAAGTCCTGTGTTGCCAATAAATCACATGGACTTTGGGCAATCAGCTCTCCTGTTGAGGCTTTAACTTCCTCCTCTGGACAATGAGGTGCAGTGGGTTTTCCTACTGATCTGTAACATCCCATTTTTAGGATCTCAGTCTAATAATATTGCTGTTAAAAATAAACTCTTCAAATGGCAAGGTTCTCCCCATTAACTCCTTATAGAGTATAAAAAGAAAATTAGCTGGGAGAGCACGGAAATCCTGTTTTTAGGGCAAATTTCCTTTAGGTTATAAATAAGCGGATCTTAGCAGAAGAGAGCCCCGCATGCTGGGTCTGCGAGGCCCAGTGGCTTTGCCTTTCACATGGGCAAACACGCTTCTGGCATAAAGGATGTAATGGGCCAGGGAGGAGGCAATATTCTTGTTGACAGCTGTTGCCAAGGTAACATCAGGCCAGGCTGCAAACACGTAGCAACAGCTGGCTCTTACCTTGGAAATCACCAGGAAGCTGATTAAATTTTCTTAGAATTACAGGTGGGGGCCGGGAAGCCTATTTTTCTCCTTAAGCAACTCACAGCTCAAAGCTGGACTGGAAACAAGGGATGTGGTTCTCATTTCTGCACCGCCACGCATTTCACAGGGCGACCCAGGGAAGTCACTTCCTCTCTGTTTCCCCGCCTGCAGCGTGAGGGGTTAGCCTAGATCCGTGGTAGAGTCCCGGGATTTCAGGGCACCCCCTCAGGAGGCACTGTGGGTATGAAGCCCACGCTTTTCAATTTTTTTCCCCAGAATGTAGAAATGGATTTGTTTTTTCACGTGTCCCCATCTGGGCATGTCCAAGTTCAATTACAGGTTAAGTAATAGTGAATCTTTTGTTTCAATCAAAAATACAGTACTTATCCCATCTAATTCTAGCAGGTCCAATGAAGTGGAAATAATGTATTCATAGTAATTATATTAAAATCATCTGTCTCTGACGAACACTTAGGTACAATTTTATTGAACTTCACTAAGCGTAGGTGTGGCATCAATTAAATAACAGCAATTAAACTAAGAACTGTTGATCAAAATTACTTTTAGGAGAGAAAACAGGCTAACGTCTCTGGACGTGAGGGGTGGCTGCTGGGAACGTGGAATCAGCCCAGCAGGTGACCTGGGTCCCTTAGCCCTCACGGCCTAGCCGGCCTCCTCCGCTGGGGACCTGCGGACCTGCGGGCCCCGGGCCCCGGCCTCTGCCCGGGGCTGCGTGTGGGGGAGCAGGGCGAGGGGGGCTCTATGACTTGTGTCTGGGTCACCCCACTTCTCACTTGCTGAGTTTTCTCTCAGTAGGAAAACCTGGCGACCGCCTTTCTTGAACTTTCTTCTCAGAGGAGATAAGACAATTTTTGTTCTTTTTTTTTAATTGAAGCATAGTTGATTTATAATGTGTTAGTTTCTGGCGTACAGCACAGTGAGTCAGTTATACATATGTATACGTTCTTTCTCATAGTCTTTGTTACTCTAGGTCACTACAAGCTATTGAATATGGCTCCCTGTGCTCTATGGTAGGACCTTGTTGTGCATCTATTCTGCATGTAGCAGTTTTGATGGAGGGAAGCAGGTGGTTCTTTCCAGTCCGCTCTCCGGGTCTCCGCCGCCTCCTGCAGGATTTGTGCTCATGATTGCGAGGCTGATGCTTCCATGCACACTGGGGAGTTTCTTCTCTATTTCCTCCGCCGTGACCTTCCTGCGAAGTTCCATCACATGCCCCTGGTGGAGCCCGGGCAGGACCTAGGTCTCAGCTGCAGCTCCTGCATCTCACCTTCCAGCTGTGGGATTTCAGGCAGCAGGCGTGCTCCCTCACCTTGGCGGCTTCTCCTCTGAACTGTCAGCGCTTTGTTCGTCTGCTTTTCTTCATGGAACATCTCCTATTTTCCTTGTTTTCTTCCTTCAAGGCTTTGGAAGGAGGGCAGCGAGGTGGGCACACTATGTAGAGGACAAATGGACCACATCCCTACCTGAGACCTGCCTCCTGACAAAGATTCCTTCTGTAGCTGGAAGCCCCTTGCCTGCCAAGGTCACAGGGCCTCCCTCCCTCCTCGAAAGGCCCTCCGCATCCACGCTGCTCCTCCACCAGCAGGGCAGGGCCAGAGGACCAAAGGGCCTCACCCAAACGATTCACTCATGACCTGCTTTCACTCAGAAGAAATCCATCTGAATGGGCACTGGCTCCGTGTCTCACAGACGTTCAGAGGAGCCCGCCTGTCCTGTTCAGTCCAAGCATTCCTGGATGGGGCTCCTCAAGGGTGACCTGTGGCCAGGCTCCGCCCCCCACAGTTGTCCAGTTGTCTGAGACTTGTGCCTCTGTGGGCGGCTCTGCCAGACGGTGGGTCCTTCCTGACATGGACAGGCCACCCTTGGTGCTTCTGACGGCGTCTCCTGCTCCTGGTTCCTACCTGGCAGGCTCGGGCCCAGCACTCCCTTGTCCACCACCTGACTCTGTCCTGCTCCGCTGCCCCCAGTGCCTCTGCCTGTGGTGGGAGGTCCCAGTGGTCACTGGGGAGCAGGCCACAGGCCAGACCAGGCCTGGAGGCGGCAGGAAGGAGAACCAGGGCCACCTCTGCCCACCGTTCCTGGCACTTCTCTCCCTCCCTGCCCCTGGAGGGGCTCCGGGCACCCAACCCTTCACAGGGCCGCAGTGCACTGATAGTTTTTTATCGGACTCCTGCTTAAAATTTCTCTTGAATGAATATTTCCTCAGCTATAAAAATGAATCACCACTGAATGGTACACTTAAACATGGTGAAAATGGTAAATCCTATTTATATTTTACTACAATAAAAATAATTTTCTGAACAATTGCTGGATCAGTTCATCTCTAAGGCCCTATTTGGCTCCAAATTCTGCACCCTGTTATCTGAGAGGTGACCCCTGCACTGTGGGCTCTGTTCCGTCTCCTCCTAGCACTTTAGAGCAATGAGAGGTCTTCTATGGGAAGACAGGGACCCTCCCTCCCTTGCCTTGAGGAAGGAGGACCCTGCCACAGTCGTGGGCACCTGGAGAGGACACCCAAACCGCAGTGAAGAAAGTAGTGGGAAAGAGGGAGAAGGGGGGGTATTCTGGCATCAGCTGCTTAAAAACTGGGGAACAGCCCTTATCCTATTTTCTGTTGTCTCAAACCCAGTTTCCTAAACAGGATGAGAAGTCGAAGGAGTAAATAGGTACAAAGGTTAAATTCAGATACTTATAGAATGATGTGAAAAGGATTTTTAAAAAATCATTTTAACAACTGGTATCAGAATGCCTCTCGGTGGTGGGGAGGACTGTCTTTGTTAGAGAAAATACCTCAAGTGGTCCCTAGTGTGGGTGACAGTCTAGGCCCCGAGGGCTCCGGGAGGTGGCAGCTGTTCTGCGTAAGGCAAAGGGGACCACCTGTGATTTTAGTTCCAAAAAAGAGAAGAGAGAGGAACCCGCTGAGATGGGGGAGGGGAAGAGGAGCCCACTGAGGTGGGGGAGGGGAGAGGAGCCCACTGAAGTGGGGAGGTGGGCAGTGAGGAGAAAGGAAGAGACCCAGAAACCACACAGGTGGAGGGAGCTGTGTGGTGAGAGGAAGGAGCTCACCCAGAAGCTGTGCTGCTCAGGGAAGCCTTCTCACTAGAGAGACGACAGAAGGTCTGAGATTTATGTGTGAGGATAGGAGCCTCGAGGCTCTTGGGAACCGGGCACACTTGGGCAGGACCATGAACCTTGGAGCTGGGACAGCCCAAAGGATGTGACTCGTGTATCCAGGGACCAGCAGGTCCACCTGCCATCTGGCTCACACCTAGAAAAAGGTAGGGTCACGTGCCCTTGGCTTCACAAGGAGAGCAGAACTTACACTGCCACACCAGGTCCTGCCGGACACTTTAACCTGGTCTCTGACACACAAACCCAGGAAGTGAGGATCTGCCCCAAAAGGGGCCCTACCCTGACACCCCCTGATGGCTCTGTTGTTTCCAGAGGGGAGGAGAGGAGACCAGTGGGAAATACGGGATTTTCCCTGGCTCGTCTATACTGAGTCCTGCTTCCTCCTCAAAAACAAGCCACCAAACCGGCACAGCTGTGGCCAGGCCCCAAGGAGCCCGCAGCAAGGGTTGCCAGGGCCTCCTGGTTAAAAATAACCTGCAGCCGCTGCACCAGGATGGTGTGCTCTAAGCTCAACCCTGCAACAGCCCTGAGCTGCAACCATTTTATCCTCGTTTTACGAAAGAGGTGGCATATGCACAGAGAGGGTGATCTATCAGCCCAAGGTTACACAGCTGGGGAGTGGCAGAGATAGGACTCAGACTCCAAAAGTCTGGCCAAGTCTGCTGCCCCAGATGTTGGCTTTTCCTCCTTCCAAGCCAGGAAAGCAGTGAGGGCTTGAACCCCTTATACTTGGGCAAACTCACTCTCAGCCTCATTCTTCTCACCTGTAAAGTCAGGTAAGAGGCTCAGGAGATGGAGGTGGAAGCTGCCAATCCCTGTGAAGCCCAGACCCTGAGCTGGCCCTGTGTCCCTTCTGCTGCACCCTACTAATCAGAGCAGTTATCGGCCAGTCCAGGCTCAAGGTGAGGAGAAATGGTCCCCATCTCTCAAGGTAGGTGTAATTGTCTCCATTTTACAGATTAATAGATTGAGGCTCAGAGAGGTCAAGCATCTAGGGTCACAGAACTTGTGACACGGAACCAAGATTCGCACCTGGACTATGGCCTGGGCTGTCTGGTCTAAAGTCTGGATCTTCTGCGGGCCTCACTGTGCACTGGGGCAGAGCCATTGGGTCAGGACTGATGGCCAACTTCGCCATCTGACCCTGCAGTTCCCAGCTCAGGCTGCAGCCTTATCTGGGCAACTCTGAAATCACAGTCCCCTGGCCCTGCTCCTAGGTTTGACTGTAATTGATCTGAGGTAGAGTCTGGGCACTGGGAATTTTTAAAGCGCCCAGATGGTTTTCATCGCAGCCAAGGGCTGGGGACACTTTCAACGAAATGTCTGCAGTCTGTGTGTGGGACCTTCCCCTTGACCTTCTTTCCCTGACCCTGAGCGCCTCGCTCCAGCCCCGTTCCCATCCCTCCCTCCAAGTCGGAGGGACTGTCACTCAGTTAGACAGAGAAAAGACATTTGGTCCCTGCGCAGGAAGGGGCTAGAACAAGGGGCCCCACCTGAGCAAGTCCAGGCCCAGCTCTGCTGGGGGACTGGGGTGAGGGTTCAAATCCCAGCTCTGCCACTTACTAGTTGAGGCATCTTTCATTTACAAGATGTGGTTAATAGTGACTGTCATGCCTACTTCACCAAGAATTTTCAAGGATCCAAAGACAGAATGAATATAAAAAGGCTTTGTAAAGAAATGCAAGGCTTTTAAACGGAAATCTACAAAACACCATTTGAAGAAATTAAAGGCCTAAATAGATGAAAAGGTATCCCTTGTTTGTGGATTAGAAGATTTAACATCATTAAGATTTAAAATTGCCAATATTGTTAATACTATGCAAATTGACCAACAGATTCAGTGCACTATCAGGTTTAAACACATTCTCCTGGCCAGGGAATCAGAAGGCTGCTGGAATTCCAACATAAGATAAACATGTTTTTTCACAGTTTAACAACCCGGAAATTAGAGTGTATCTTAGAGAGTGTGTCATAGTTTAATGGTCATAGGGCCTCTCTAGCTGGGGTCCTTCCAGTGGGGTCAGGGAGATGCCCTCCCAGAGCCACCCTGGCCTCCAATTCCAGGAACCCCATGGGCTTCCTCTCAGGGTCTGTCTTCCTGAGACTCAGCCAGTTTGCATCCCACAAGGGGCAGCCGTTTGCAGGGGAGGGGTGTGGGTACCAGCAGGCTGGGCTGACCACGTGTGTGCCTGCATACGTGTGTGGTCCTGGTGCGGTGCAGTGTGGGTGGGAGCAAAGGGGGTGGGCAGAGCTGGCTCCCCTACACCATCGTGTTTTGGTGCATAACTCCAAGGAGGCCAAAAATTCTAAATTTGAACCTGGCCTTGCAGGCCCTTGTGAAGGCCTATTTGTCAAGGTAAGAGGTTGGAACGTATTTTATTTAATAGTTTATGAGCTTGATTTATAACTTTAAAATATTTAGACATATATGAGGGCCTCTGATTGCCCCGGAGCCTGACAGTGTTAGGGTGAGGTCTGCGAAGTCCTTTCCTCTGAAAACGCCAGGCCGGGAATTGGTAGGGGCTGTCCCTGTCACTGGAACACCCTCCCCCACTTGACTTCACAGCCAACGCCAATCTTCCCCTCCAGTTTCAGCTGAGATTCCTGACTGCCCTGGGGCAGACTTGGCCTCACGGCGGCCTTGGCACCTTTGTCCCTCTCTCAGCAATGGCTGGTCAGTGCTACCCGGGCTGTTTGGAGGCCTGGCTGACAGCGGGAGCCAGGAGGTCTGACCTTAGCCAGCACCCCCAGAACTCCTAGACCCACTGTGGGTGCTGCCTGGGTAGCACGTGCATCACCCTGCAATCCATCTGCCCTCTTAGTCCAGTTGCTTAAGACACTTTCGATCCTCAAACTAATGTGCACTTGACTCACCTGGCCATTTGTTAAAGTTCAGGTTCTGATTCTGTAGGTCTGGGGAAGGGCCTGAGAGTCTGCACTTCCAACCAGCTCCAAGGGGGTGCCAATGCTACTGGTTCAAGAACCACACTTTGAGCAGTGAGGCTGGAGTGCTCATCATTTCTAGAAAGACAAGTTTAACAGATGTGTTGCCTGCAGCCAATGCTTTCATGCAAACTGTGGACGATGCAACCCTGAAGCCAGGCTGCAGCTGCCCGCGGGTCCCATGGGAGAATCTGGAACAGTCCTCATGAAGGAGAGCAGTTCCGGGCCTTAGGAAACCACAAAAGGGGGCTTGGAATCCAGGCAGCAGCGCTGTCTCTGCAGCACCCAGGCCTGTACCTGGCTCTTGGGCTCCAGGCTCAGTGGAACCAGGGCTCGCCCAGTGTCCTCGGGCAGGACATCTCTCTCTGGGCCTCTGTCGTCACTGTCTTCCTTGAAAGTGAGAGAGGGAACACTTTTAAAAGAAAGAAGGACCTGTGTAAACAGCACCTACCACCACATGCCAGACACCATCCCACATGCTTCTCCTGTGCCAATGTCTTTAACTCTCATGGCAATCCTTGAAGGTTTGTCTTCTTATGACCATCTTGCCAATGGCGAAACTGAAGTCTTGAGAGAGGAATTGCCCAAGGTCACATGGTGCTATAAGGCCCCAGACAGTCTGGCCCCCAAACCCAAGTACTTAACCAACTGGCTCTGCAGTCTCTCTAGTGTGAGGCTGGATTCAGACAGTTAGAAGGACTGGCATCCTCTCCATCCTTCACCCCACAGCCCCAAGGCCCCTGTGTAGACACAGCCATGAACCTCTTCCAGGTGTCCCCTCTGGCTCTGGGGCTCTGACCACAGACAGGCTGGTACTGAAGAGCACACCTGGGTCCCCCCACCCCCCACCCTTCCCTGAGCAGCCTAGGGCCTCCAGAGGGGGGACTGGCCACATCTTCCTGGACCTGGTGGTGCCTTCTGCTTGGAAAGGCTCCTACTCCCAGATTTGGTGCTGTCCTGCTTTGTGACACCCCAAGCTCCCCCAACCTAAGTCCCTTCCTCATGATTTTTTTAAACATTTTTTATTGATTTATAATCATTTTACAATGTTGTGTCAAATTCCAGTGTAGAGCACAATTTTTCAATTATACATGAAAATATATATATTCATTGTCACATTCCTTTCTCTGTGAGCTACCATAAGATCTTGTATATATTTCCCTGTGCTATACAGTATAATCTTGTTTATCTGTTCTACAATTTTGAAATCCCAGTCTATCTCTTCCCACCTCCCACCCCCTTAGCAACCACAAGTCCGTATTCTATGTCTATGAGTCTATTTCTATTCTATATTTATGTTTGTTTTGTTTTGTTTTGTTTTTAGATTCCACATATGAGTGATCTCATATGGTATTTTTCTTTCTCTTTCTGGCTTACTTCACTTAGAATGACATTCTCCAGGAGCATCCATGTTGCTGCAAGTGGTGTTATGTTGTTGGTTTTTATGGCTGAGTAGTATTCCATTGTATAAATATACCATATCTTCTTTATCCAGTCACCTGTTGATGGACACTTAGGCTGTTTCCATGTCTTGGCTATTGTAAATAGTGCTGCTATGAACATTGGGGTGCAGGTGTCATCCTGAAGTAGGGTTCCTTCTGGATATATGCCCAGGAGTGGGATTCCTAGGTTATACGGTAAGTCTATTCCTAGTCTTTTGAGGAATCTCCATACTGTTTTCCACAGTGGCTGCACCAAACTGCATTCCCACCAGCAGTGTAGGAGGGTTCCCTTTTCTCCACAGCCTCCCAGCATTTGTCATTTGTGGACTTTTGAATGATGGCCATTCTGACTGGTGTGACCCTTCCTCATGATTTTGTCATGGTCTGTTTTCGCCTGTCTTCCCCCCTAAACCATGCACCTTCCAAACCAGGGCCATTTTCCGTTTTCAATGATTTCCAGCTCAGCTTAGAGCCTGGTGCTCAGTAGGGGTGGAACTGACTTGCATCCAGTAGAAGGGCTTGTTGCAGCGGGGTTTTGGGGGGGGGGGGCAGTGGTGATGCGTTTCCACGTCTTGCCACCAGATGGCAGGCGAGCACAGCAGCGGGAGTGCAGGCCCAGCCTCCGGGATAAGGTGGGGCTGGGCCGGAGTCCAGACCTCAGGACAGGAGGGACAGGAGGGACAGGAGAAGGCCAGGCAGCCGACTTGGGGCTTAGAGGCATCTCTGCACTTCCCCTGCTGATTGCAGCCTGAGCTCCAGAGCTCCCCTTCCCCCTCCCTTCCTCTCTCCCCGTCCAGGGTCCTGGGTCAATCTTGACTCCCTGCGACTTGGGGCCAGACACCCTTTCTCTCTAAGCCTTAGTTTCCTCATCTCAGTTTATGTGCATTTCCCCACCTGGGGACTTGGGACCGTTGGTGTAGGGCTACACTTCCCTTAGTGCCAGCCCTTCCCTGCTCTCAGGGAGGAGGCCTAGGCTGTGTTGAGGCCAAATCATGGCCCCCTTGTGGTAAGCGGCCTCCCCATCAGGCCTCCTGCTCCATCCCTGGTGGGGTGATAGCTCAGGGCCGGGGCTGCTGGGGCTCGCTGGAGTGGCTGGAGTGGGATGAGCACTCTGGCCTGGGGGCTGCTGCTGCCACCTGTGCTAAGATACTTGTGGGACATCAGCTGTGTCTGCTCCCTTCACGAACAGAAGAGCAGTCAGGAATGGAAGGATGGATGAGAGAAATTCACGACTAGCTTCAGAGCATTTGAGGCCAAGGGGTTTCCATGCCCACCGCGAGCAGAGCCTAAAGCCTCCTTAAGCGTCTTGGAGCCTAGCTTTGAATGGAGTCAGTTGAGGGCCTGTCCCCCTTTTGAATCTCCTTGTCCATTTGGGATTTCCCACTAGTAGTGGCCCTAGAGGACCCTTGGCTCTGGTCTAGGCTGCCCTGGGGACGGGGTGGGGAGTCAGGATTCTACTAACTGTGTGGGTTTGCTCTTTCTTCCCTGATTGGCTACAGAACCAGCCAGTCCACTTCAGAGGAAGTCACTGGAAGTCAGCTAGAGGGGACCCTGAGGTGCTCTAGTCCAAACCTCAGGGAACTGAGGGCTATGTCATAACCCACAGTCAGACTCCCAAGCTGGGTCCAGAATCTGGGTGGCTCCTAAGCTCCCGCCCTCCACTTATGCCATGCTGCCTCCAGAGAAAGGGTTTCTGGGTGGGCCCGGAAACGAGACGTGTCGTAACAGTGGGTTCTCAGTCCCCAGCGGAGCTCACGGCTTTCTTCCGTCTTGCCTGGCACTGGGGCCCACCTGTAGGGACTTGCCCATAGCTGACCCAGATTTCCAGGCCACTTTGTCAACACCTTCGGGGCAGGGCAAAGCGTGGCTTCTCAGAGGCCCAAACAGAATCCATGACCCACATCAGAGACTCAGCCAGCTGAGGGAGGACACCCATCTGTGCACACGGGACTCAGAGGGCTGCCCAACTTGGGCCCTCCCCACAACGCTGTCCTCGGGGCAGTGAATGAAGAACCCCGGGCAGGTGCCTCTCAGTGGAGGGGGTTTGGGCCGCACCCAACAGAGACATTTAGAGGCAGGAAATTTAAATGCCTGGAAGGAGGGGGCTATGTGTGTGTCTGGGGCCAGTTTCTTCCTTGTGACTCGTCCACAGTCCCTGCTGCCCAGGGCAGACGCAGAGCCCCTGCCCCACTTCTGTTGCAAGCTCCGCCCCCAACCCCAGCACACCCGGTTCTCAGGACGGCTCATCTTGTTGCCACACAGCCTAGCAAATTCTGCCCCTGGCTTGGGGCTCCGGTTGCTGGGCCGAGATGCAGCATGAGTCACAGGGCTGTGTCGGAGGAGCTGCCAGAGGCCGTCGGGAGCCCACAGAGCCGCAGCCCTCGCCCCTCCGTCGGGGCTGCACCCTCCTTTTCCCTCCCTGGCCTGGCCTCCCCACCCAGGGGGGCATGACGTCACCTGGCTTCTCCCAGTCCTCCTCTCATGAGCCTGCCGTCCTTCAAACAGCCCTACATGATGAGGGCCAGAAGGTGAGAGCTCACCTGGCCCCAGTGCTCCACATGAAAGAGGGCTGGCCAGGCTCAGGGCTGCTGGGCAGACACTGGGGCATCTGGGCTTCCAGGCTCCTGGCCAGACCTCGGGACGATGGGAGGGAGGCAGAGAGCAGATCTGTCCAGTCCTGCCTCTTTCCAGTGGTTCTCACCTCAGCTGTGATCTGTATGCAAGGATCTCATGGCCTAATTCTTCCTGACAGTTCCCCACTGTGCACGCTGGAGCCACCTCTTCCTCACAGGACATGGTCCGGAGGGACTGTCGCTGAGGGTCCCCCTCCTATCTCCCCACCGTCTTCTGTTGCCCTCCTGCAGGCTAAGGGACAGGCTCATGGTTCAACTGGACTAGCCAATTGCTCCCTGCTGGGACTTGAATTCTGAAGAGAAGGGCAGAGCCACTGGGCATGGGGTGACAGTCCTCTCGAGAGGCTGAGAGGCAGCTGCTTGGCCCAGCTACGTGAGCTCCAAGGCAGAGCTCCTGCTCCAAAACCCCTAGAACTGCCTTGGCCGTTGGCTGTGCCCAGACCTGGTGTTCCACCCTCCTTTGAATTTAGTCTGTTTGAATTGTGTCCCCTCAAAATTCATGTGTGGAAGTCCTCATCCTCAGTACCTCAGAATAGAACCTCATTTGGAAGTGGGGTCGTGGCAGGTGTAATTAGTTCAGATGAGGTCATACTGGAGTAGGGTGAGACCCTAGTCCTAACCCATATGGCGGGCATCCTTATGAAAAGGGGAAACTTGGAGACAGGCGTGTACACAGTGAGAACACCGTGTCAGCACGAAGATGGCAGCTCCAAGCTGAGGACAAAGGCCTGGAACAGATCTTTCCTCACAGCTCTGAGAAGGAACCAACCTCGTGACACCTTGATCTCAGACTTCTGGCCTCTAGAACTTAAAATGCAAGAAGAAAGAGATATATCAAAGAAGGAATTCTCCTCAAGACTTCAACATAGAGATTCTGCCCGAGTTTCCAGTCTTCCAGCCTGCCTGACAAACTTGGGCCTTGCCAACCCCCAATCATGTAAGATAATTGCTTGAAATAAGTCTTTCTCTCTCTGAGCCTCAGGGTCTCTGTTTCTCTGGAGAACCCTAACACAGCCTCTCACATATCCTTCTAATAAATTAACGTTTGCTTAAGTTAACCTAAGTTTCATTTCTTGCAATCAAAAAACCCTGATATGATAGAATAAAAGAATCTTTCATTTTGGTTGAATTTTAAAATGCAGCTTAATAAAGTGCTCATCAGAAAGGCTAAGAACTTATTCAAGCATGGAAAGCAAAGGAGAAACACAGGCCAAAGCTGGCAACATCCCTCCAAATACAGTCCAAGGAAACTCAAGACTGTCTGGTTGGCAAAGCCATGCCCATCAAGGAGATGACTGTGTCAGCTTAAACGGTCTGCTGCCACCAAATGTCTGAGCAGTCCGATTTCCACATTCTGATTCCATTTTCCCCTTAACAGAGGCACTGGGGACTTCATGCAAGCCAAGCACACGCTCTACCACTGAGCTATACCCCCACCCCGACTCCATTTTCACCAAGCTAACTTCTGCTTCCTAGAAAGAAAACTGCACTAACCATGCCTATGCAGAAAGTTGGCCCGTATGACATTCATTTCTTATTACACACATCGACAAATTGACATTTTACACATCAGTCACGTGGGCTTGGTCCATGTGAGCCCTTCCCCCAGAGGAGGATCCAACTTGGTGAGCTGATAAAGCCAGTGCTGAGCTTGAGAGGCTGACATCCAGAGCCCTGGTAGGTAAACCCTTTAAGGTTCGGAGGGCCGGGCCCTGCAGCGACTTTCTGGAGGGGAGCGTGCCTGTCCGTTCCCAGCTGGGCACTGTCCCTCCCTGACCCGCCTGCGCTGGCCGTTGGCCGGACGCCCCTTCACAGCACCGGCTGCCTCTCACCGCAGGGCGCACTCAGGGGTGAGGATGAACAGCGCTCTGAATACATCGCTCTCCTCCAAGAGGCTCCCTCGAGGGCAGAACCCCTGGTCTCAGCTCCCCAAGGCACGTCAGTCATGCTTTTACCCACTTGCCACTGGGCAGCTTCCTCCAGAATGGCACTCTCTCCAACCTGTGGAGACTCTGTCTTGTTTTCTTCCCGTACTGTGACTCTGGGACTACTGGCCTCTCTTCCCCAGCTGAGGGCCCTTGCCTGGCCTCCCCTTTAGGCCTCAGTGCTGTTGGTCTACTTTAACCAGGAACCATCATGAGGGTTGTTGACAAACAGCTTCTGCTCCAAAGCAGGGCTCACCCACAGCCTGGACCACAGGAGATGCTGCTGCCGCTGCCTGCCACACCCACTGCCCCCCGCACCTCCACCTCTCTGGTCTTCTCTGACACCCTGCTTTCATCTCTGGGGTGCTTGGAGCTCTGTGGCTTACCTTCTACCTCCAGCTTCCTCAGGGCCCACTCACCTAGGATGACCCCTGACCCTGCGGCCTGAGGACCTGCCTCTGAGGCCAGCCCTGCCTGATCACCGTGCCATTGTCAAAGCCCTGGCTTCCGTGTGCTCTGCCCTGGCCGGCCTGTGCACCACCTCTCAGCGGGCCTGGCAGTGACCTGGAGCCTCCGCCCTCCACCCTCCACCCTGACTTCTTACTCAAGTCCGGTCTCTGCTTGAGTCAGAACATTGACTCCAAACCCTCACACCAGTCCTGCCTCTGCCCCGGCCAGGGCTGGCACTGGTCCCGGGGGTGCTGATGGGTGAATAGTTAAAGCCTGGCTCCCAGTGCCACAGCAGGCTGGCCCATGTGTTTATCACCTGTGGTTCCCCAGGCCCGGTAGAAAGACAGGGCTCAAACACAGAGGGCACAACAGCGGTGAGAGTTCGTGGGCCACCTGGAAGCAGATGGAGCCAAGGTGACCGATTTAGCAGCACTGAAGTGACACCTAAGGGTCTGCAGAGCAGGACAGCAGTGTTAAGAGGCCAGTTCGCCCCGCAGAACTGCAGACTCTTGAAGCACTTAAAAGTCGACGCAATCACAGGGAGCCTGGCGTTGAAAAGACGGGAGCAATAGGAAGTCTTTATTCAGAGAGCTGGACCCCCGGTGGGTACCCCCCTCCACCCACTCCTGTCCCCCGAGGGCGAGGGCCGCAGGTTGAGTCTCTGGAGAAACTGAGCCTGAGAGGCCCAGGATTGGAGACAGGCGGGGAGAGGAAGAGGATGAAGGAGATTGGAAGCAGGTCAACATCCACAGAGCATCTGGGCGGCCCTGGGCCCCTCCCTCGACTTTCCTCCCTGTAGTGGACACTGTCCTGCTCCGCTGGATGCCCGGGTCCCGGATGCACAGTCATCACCTTACCCAGATGCACACCTCCCACCCCCAGCCTCCAGCTTGGAAGTCCACTGCCCGCACCCCCTCCTTGTCCCTCTGCCCCCGAGACTCCATCTGCTCCTCTCCCTCCTCCAAAATCCCTTCCTTCCTCCCCGTCTTATTCACGAGGGCTGGCTCAGCCTCCTTTGGTGTTTTGGGGTAAGGCCGGGCCTGCTGAGTGACACGCCTGAGGAAGAGGTAGGAGGCCCCACCTCCGTGCTGCTCCCTGCACCACCGCACGCTCACCCGGTGTGGACCAAAGCTCTTCCTCCGCTCAGCCTAGCGTCCGGCACACTAATATAATCAGGTTTTCAAAGAACGCCTCTACTCATGTCTGACTACTAGAAAGTCAGTGGGTGCAACTGAAGAGCTTTGGAGTCAGGACCAGATCCTCCCCACTGCTGGGTGGTCTCGGGCAGATCAATAACTTCTCTGCCTCCATTACACCCTCAACGGGGAAATGAGAATGCCTGCCTGCAGGGCTGTTCTGAAGATCAAAAATAATTTACATATGCTCAGTGCTTGCCGTCACCACGGAGAGGGCCCCTGACAGTGGCAGTGATTGTTATTACTGTCCTATTTCTCTTGCCATAAAGAGTGGCTACCATCCTAGAGCTGGCCTCTTGCTAGAATTTGCCCCCAGAAAAACCAGCCTTGGGGCTGGTGCACCAGGGGCAGCTCAACTTCAGACACAAGTGTCCCTATCATTGTCCCACGTTAAAGAGTTAAACATCAGCTCTTTGTTGGTGGGGTGACCTCGGGCAACTCTGGGAGCCCCTCTGGGCCTCAGTTTCCTCCCCAGGAACAATGGAGTCACACTAGTGATGAAGACTCAAGGGAGATCCTGGCCCAGGAATGCTGTATCCACACCAGACCAGCCTGACATCTATGCCAGGTTTTGTCTGCAGCAGTGCTGGCGGCGTGGTGGGCTGGCCCTCCAAGGATGCTGGCGTGGTAACTCCACACAGAGGAAAGATGCTCAACTAGGGAAGTTTCAGGCACCCGGACAAGGCGGCTGGGAGGTGTTGTGGGCACTGTAGCTGACACACAGCACTGGTTCCACAAGGACCCTCTGCTCTGCATCCCAAGATCCTCCCCCAGGCCAGGACCAAGGGGCCGAAATCGCCAAGAAGCCACAGGGTATAGCAGGCTGTCCTGCTCCACCACCTCCTGGCTGGCAGACATTGGGCAAGTCACTTAACCTCTCTGGGGAATGAAACAAGCGATTCCTGCCCGGCAATCCCGTAGAGAGGATTTCAAGAGTGTCTTGCACTAAGATACTCAGAAGTAGTAGTCAGTACTCCCTCACCTGACGGGGTCCCAGGGCTGGCTCGGGTGGGTGAGGGGCCCCAGGCAGGTGCTCACATTGGCAACAGGTGTCCTGGCTTCACCACCTCGAGAGGCAAGGGGGCGGATTGCAGGGCGGGGCCGTGGATGCCAGGTGATACTGGGCAGCGCTGGGGCTCATTCCCAAGTGCACACACACACACACACACACTAAGCCCGCCCGGCACGCGGACTGGGCAGGTCTCCTAGCCGCCGAGGTTCTCCCCTCTTCCCTGTGCTCTCTCCAACTCCCCATGGACTTAGAAGGCTCTCTGTAGAAAGACGAAGTAGGGAGTGGAGTCATTTTCCTCCTGGACAGTTCACGAAACAATCCCAGCTCACTGGTTCCTCTCTTATAGAGCCCACACAGACCCTCAGGGTGTCAGGACAGGCAGGCTAGGAGAGTGGGGTCTTCCCAATCCAAGGTCCTGGGCCCTCAAGCTCGGGATGGGCAGTGGTTTGCGTGTCAAGGGTCAGCATATGGTGCAGTAAAAGCATGGGGCCACGAGGCGGCGCCCACACCCCTTCCTTGGGGCCAAGCGCTCAGACCACTTGAATTCAGCAAGGCGACTGGGGCTCCTGCTACCAGCTGGGGCCAGGGGACCACAGATGGCTTCTGCCAGAGGGGCATCCTGGGGTCTTTTCAGAATGCAGGGGCTCAGTGAGTCTAGGGATGGGGGAAGGCCCTTAAAGCAGAGGGAAAACCTGGAGGTTTGAAAGTGTGTTTGAAGACAGTTCCCAATTTGGCTGCACCAGAACCCAGATTGGTGAGAAAATTTCTAGTTTTATATCACAGTTCCCCAGTCGTCATGAATACCCTGTCCTTGTCACTTTGCACATCCCAATATTTTTTTCAGAGAATATTTGTAGGGTCTGTGGGCAAAGTTGGAGGGACAGGATCCTGGAGAAATGGGCCTTGAATACCAGGGTAAGTGGTTTAGGATTCAGAAGACTCCAGATCACTCTGGCTGCACGTGAGCAGAGGACAGAGGAGGCAGGAGGTGGGGTGACTAGGGAAGAAGTCATGTCCTGAACTAGGGCACTGGGACAGGAAGTGGGGCAGAGAGGGCAGAGAGGGACAGTTCCCAGGGATAGTGCCCGCTGTCCTGACACTTCTGCCCCATGATTTCACTCTCTGGCTCCACATCCTTCTCTAGATGGTCACCTGAGGGCACGTCCTCCCAAATCAACGCCCTCCATCACGTGTGGTCCCAGACTCTGTCTTCCTATACACCCCCTGCTTTCCAAGCTCTGACGAGCTCACGACCAGCCTGTGCCACTGGACTAGCAGGTGTGTGTATGTGCGCAACCCTTCCATTTCAATGTCTTAGTCCAAAGCGGGGACCAGGAGTGAAGTTCCAGGCAGACAGCAGGCCTGTATTTGGAGATGACCAAGTGTGGAAGGTAGAAACCTTCTGAAGTGCCTTAAACCATATCAGAGAAATGGGGCCCCTGGCGTAACCAGTCAAATCAGCTCCCTTTAACCCTAGGACTCTTCTCTGGTTCCCAAGACCATCTCCTGCTTAATTCACAGTGACAGTACATTGACCAGATGGCCCAGCATTAGTGTCCAGCTCTGCCCTGAGCCCCTTCCTGTAGCTGGAAGGTGGTTACAGTTTGAACCCAGAGCAAGGGGCAATTCGTGGCCCAGCAAGATGGAGTCGCTTGACAAGTCTGCATCGGAGCCAGCCCAGCTCTAAGCCTGATGATATATATATATATATATATATATATATATATATATATATATATATATATTTTTTTTTGCCTTTATGAGAGGAATTCTTATTGTTAATTATTTGCATAATAGTTTCAGAAAGAGGAGCAGATCAGCTCAGCCCAGGATGATTGGCATTTGGCAGAATCTAGTGAGACAAGTGTGCTGATTGCTAAGGATTTAACAGGGAGGCTATTAATGCTTTGCCATTAACAATTCAAATATAATCGTGGTGCCATTTCAAAAATGGATAAATCCAGCTACATAAAACCTTTTAAAAAAAAGAGAGAAGAAACGTTTACATGGCAAAAAAAACACAATAGTATAAGCAAAATCAAAATGACATACTGAAGGAAAGTATTTGTCACTTATATATCAAAGATGAAAGACTAATATGATTAATATTTAAAGACCTGTTTAAAACTTGAGAGGAAAAGACCAAAATTCCAATAAAAAACTGGGCAAAAACCATGAATATACAATTCACACAAAAAGTGAAATAAATATGAGAATTCTGGGAACTGTCTTCAATCATACTTTCAAACCTCCAGGTTCTCCCTCTGCTTTGAGGATGCCCTTAGACATATGAAAAAATGTTTAACTTCACTCATAACAAGAAAAATACTAACTGTAGCTACACTGAAATACCGCTTTCATTCATCAGATTGGCAAAAATTCAAAAGCTTGACAACACACCATATGGAGAGTCTGTGGAGAAATTGGTGTTCTCAGATGCTGCTGGTGGAAATCAAAGTGGTAAAGTCCCATGGGGGTGATTTGACAATACCAAACAAAACTAGGCATGTATTTAACCCTTGCCCCAGCAATCCCATTTCTGGGAATTTATCCTGGAAACATAGTTTCAACATTATGAAAATACATATGCACATGGCCAATCATTGCAATGATGTTTGCAATGTTACTCTATGTAACAGAGTATGTTATATGTTACTCTATGTAACAGCAAAATAGAAGAAACTGCCTCAATGCCCAGAATCAGAGATTGCGTGAATTAGATGATGTACACCCATAAAATGGAGTACTAGGCAGCTGTAAAAAAGAATGAGAAAGAACTCTAAAAGTTGTTATGGAACGAGCTCCAGAATCTACTGTTAAGCAGGAAAAAATAGGCTGTATACATGGTATGTTATCTTTTGTGTAAAAAGAGAAATAAGAAAATACACACAAATCTGTGTACTTTTACAAAAAAGATACACAAGAAAGGAACTGGACACTAACGAAACTGATTACCCACAGGGGTGGGTAGGACTGGAGTGAAAGGGAAAGGAAAGAGAATGATATTTCTCTGAATATACCTTTTTGCAGTTTTCACAAACTTTTGGAACTTTGTTAATGTGTTGCATATTCAGAAAATAAAATTCAATCAGTATAAATTGGGAGGTCACCACCCCTAAAGCTGAATAAAGCCAAAACAAATAAGCTGAACTATATATCAGATGGATAACATAATCATACAAGAAAAAAAGGGGGGGGGGAGAAATAAGATAATTTTAAATGCAGTTCTTTGACTTTATACCGTTCATAGAAACACAAAAAGAACTGCAAAAAATCCTTAACTTTACTTAATAATTTTGTGGTCGGTAGAGATATGAATGTAACAATTCTGAAACAATTTTTGTGCATCATAAGACTGAGAAATGAGTAAATACACTGATATTATTAGGAGACAGAGTTTTCACGTGGGAGAAAGGAGACCTAAACAAGGAAGGGAGAAAGGTGAGTGTGTCCGTTTCCCGAGGCTACTGTAACAAAACACCACAAACTGGTGACTTAAACAGAAATGTATAGTCTCACAGTTCTGGAGGCTGGGATTCCAAGACCGAGGAGTCGGCAGGGTTGGTTGCTTCTGAGGCTGTGAGGGAGCGGGCTTCTCCCCTAGCTTCTGGTGGCTTGCTAGCGATTTTGGCATCTCCTGGCTTGTAGAAGCATTACCCTCACTTCTGTCTCCATCTTCACATCCTCCCTGTGTGTGCCTGTGTCTAAACTTCCCCCTTTTACAAGCGTGCCAGTCGTATTGGATTAGCGCCCACTTTAATGACTTCATAATTTGATCATCTGCAAAGACCCTCTTTCCAAATAATGTCACATTCACAGGCACTGAGGGGTTAGGACTTCCACATCTTTAGGGGGCACCCAGTTCAACCCATGACAGGAATGAAAACCCTTGTAGTGCTGAATTGGGATGAGGGGTATCAGCATGAACTCATGCTTTTAAAAAATCAATTTCCAAACTCAGCTTCTAAGTCACTGCAGCAGCAATGAGCACAGTCAATGTCCAGGTCTTGGTTTCTAAACGCTGTTCTCCACTAAAAGGGACAGGACTCCTTGGATAAATGGGTGATTCTAGGGCAGGGAAGGGAAAAGCACAAGATGAGCCTGGATCTTTTTGCTATGCCTGGAAGTAAGGAAGGACATGCTACAGGAATGGTGGGGACATATCAAAAGGACATTGAGCAAGTCCACTGGAAGAGGGTGTCCCTGGCCAAATTTAGGACAATTTGAGCACCAAAAAAAATGATGACAGTAATGGACTATATAACATATTGAATCAGAAGGAATGCAGGAGTTTACACTGATTCTAAAAATGAAACAAATATACAAATAAATTTAGGGAGATGGGAAAGCTCTTCTTTTTAAAAATCTTTTTTTATTGAAAAAGCTTTTCTTTAGAAAATAAGCGTTTGTTAGAAAACAAACCTTTTGCAACCATCACTGAATAGCTGATTCAAACAAGAATGCTCAAACCACAGAGTGAAAGACTGTTGGGCAACCAGATAGTGACAGTCTCAAAATATCTCCCCAGAGATTATTTAGTAATCTTTTTGTAAATTTAATAATCTTTGTAAAAAAAGAAAAGAAAGATCTCTTCACGGGGAGAAATACAGTGGAGAAATCCGGAGGGCACCGCCTTCACCAAGTGATCAAAGTAAACACCAACAGTGATGAAACACTGACATCACGCGCCTCCTGGTGTAACGCGCTGAGAACACCTGCCCCATTCCTGCCAAAATTGCAACATCCAAATCAAATCTTGAGGAAACAATCCAAAAGATGCAAACTGAAGGATGGTCTCAAAGCAATGGGTTTGGATTCTTTAAATATGTCAGTGTCGTGAAAGACAAAGAAAGGCTGAGAAATTTTTCCAGGTTAAAAAGATGAGATTTTTTTTTTTACAGGAGCTTATAAATGTATCCTAAAATTTACAAAGAAGTAAAAAAGATCCTTGACTAGGTAAGCCAACTTTGAAAAAAGGAAAACAAAGAGGGGGGATTTACCCTACCAGAAGGTAAGACTACAACAAAGCCATTTTAATAAAAATGACCCTAACACTGACCAGTGGACCAATGCAGTATAACAGAGCACTCAGACAGACCCTGGTATTTTTGGCAACTTAATATAAGCAAGACTGGTCACGAACTGGCACTGCTGCAGCTGGGCGATGAATGTATCAGTTGCTACATCATTCTGCCGACTTTTAAAAGCACGAACATTTTTATAATAAAAAATTTTCTCTTTAGTACTGAGTATTTTTAAAAGTGATAAACAAAATGAGATTTTTCCCTTAGATGAATTAAATGCATCATACACAAAACCACATCTTTTACAGGAGTATAAACAGAGCAATACGCGCCTAACACGTTAGAGGAGTCGTCATCGGCAGGGGAGGGAGGAGTGGGAGTAGGGAATAGGGACAAAGGGAATTAATTCGTTATTTAAATAAAGCCAGAGAGGGACTGCGGAGGACATCTGGTGCTGTCCTCTGCATCTGAGGTCCAAGGAAAGAGAAAAACTGGAAGACGGAGAAGCACAAGGATACACACAAAAATTATCGTGATTCCACTGCCCAGGAAGAAGCATCGCGAACATTTCAGTGTTTCTTTCAAGTATTTTTTTCCTCTACCTATAGAAAATTATCCTTTCCTTTTCACTCATTCTCAGGCTTCGGAGACACATAGAAATGGGTTTAAATTCTGGATTAAGCATTTTATGAATGGTATTATTTGGGGCAAGTCGTTTTCTCTTGTCTGACTTTTAGTTTTCTCATTCTGAAAAGATCACAACCAGCCTCTGAAGGTTGTGTGGTGATGGAATGAAACAATCAATGTGAAAAAGTATCTAACATGCCAATCTTAGTTGCCTCTCCACTTTGAGGTTCCCTGGTGTGGTTCCCGCTGGTACTTCGCACAGCGCAGTGCAGAGGCAGCGATGAATATTCCTCAAACTAAACAGAATTAAACTGTGAGAGAGCCAGAGCGCATGTGTGGTTTTTCATCTCAAAGCATCTCCCTTCCATCTTCCCCGCAGGGAAAAGGAACTCTCTCTTTGGGGTCACCCAGTTCACATGGCAATGGTGAGAGACCCCAGAAATGGGTTTTCATCATCTGCAGTGTTTTCCGGGAAACAGTTCAAAGATGCAGAAATACTACAAGAAATACTGGAAAAGGCTTCCTGGCTGCAAGAAACCAGGATGTTCACTCTCGGGGGGGCCCAAAGTCTGCAGGGAGGCTTCCTGCTTTCAGAGTCCAGTGTACGTGAAACACCTTGGGAGCCACCACACATGGGGATGCGCTGTTTTCCCAGAGCACCAGCGGGTGGCTGGGGGTCTCCCAGGTGACTCCGGCGCAGCAGGGCCAAGGTGTCCTGGGAGTGCTTTCCGTTCTCGTGTTTGGCATTTGTTGTTACGAGAAATCATGTGCCCTGCTGGCATTTGTGAATCTGGCTCTTTTAGAAGTTCCTAGAATGCCGGTTTCGTGGGTCTCAAGGGCCTGCTTGACCCCTGGTCACTCTGGACACTTGTTCCTCCTGACCATCAGGCCTCTAGTATTACTTCAGAAACAGAGCAGGGAGTTTCAGTTTTGTTTTTCACACAGGGTTTGGTCTCAGGGGGACACACCACCACAGAAGGAGCACAGGGTCTCAACATGCGGGGCCCCCAGCAGGTATCCAGGGCCTTTCCTCTTCACAGACCAGGAAGCCGAGTCCGGAGGGGTCAAGGGACTTGTCCAAGGTCATGCAGAGGACAGTCAGTTCATGCCACGTAGTTGTGGCTTTGGGTTAGGAGAGAAAAGGTGAGATCATGAGAGCAAACCTAAGCGGGCTCCTCTGGAACCCAAGCTAAAATCACAGATGAAGTCACAGAATCCGAATGCTGGCTTCCGGAGAGAGCTGCCTGCTCCTGCGGGCACTGGGGGAGGTGGGGGTTAAGAGCTCAGACTCTACTCAGATGGCCCCAGGCTCCAGCCCCTACATGCACTTGCCCGCTGCGTGACTGCAGGGAAGTCACTCCACTTCCCTGTTTTGGTTTCCTCCTTAGTGAAGCCTGTCCCTCTGTCGAGTTGTTGTAAAGACTGAACAACTCAAGCCAAAAGTGACTGCTCAACAGTAGGCGCAATGTGAGTGCACGGTAACTACGATAAATGCGGCCCACGGCACTGAGGGCAGAGGCTGGGGTGCAGGCCCTGTCTCCCCACGGGTGACCCTGTCTTGGGGGAAATCTCATAGCCTCTCCGACCCCCTCCCCACCCCACCCCACCCTTTATAGCCTCAGGGTAAGGATGCTTGTTCCAGGACAAGGCAATGGGTGTGGAAGCACTTTGCGGGGTGCTAAGCCTGGGCCAGGGCCCAATACAATGGTCACTATTAGGAAAGATCTGGTCCAACTCCATCAAGTCAAGGAGGAGGCCCCCACGCGCCACCCCAAAATATGCGACTCTGGCACGTTGACTATTCTGAGCTAAAGGTACTTGAAAAACAGCAGGTGCAAGAACACCCTGACTTTCTTTTTCTTAAAAATAATGAAATTTCCATGTGAAAGAAGCCTTCCCTACACCGGAAAGAAAGTCACATTCTTATCAGCAAGGATGGAAGCTGAGACTAGAGAGTTCTGTACCTGAAAATAACTCTTATCTTCCTTTAATGTCCCCATGTAGTTTAGTTCTTTTTCCACAATTGCCTCTCTCTGCTTTACCTGGTAAAAAAGCACAAAGGCTTTGCCACTTCTCTGGGTCTTTATTTCTCATGGGCTCCCATGTCACATAAAACTTCTGTTGGAAAAATCTGTATGCTTTTCTCCTGTTGATCTGTCTTATGTCAATTTAATTCTCAGGTCCAGCTGAAACACCCAAAGAGGGTGAGGAAAATCTTGCCTCCCACACAAAAGCAGAGCCTCAGAAGGTCCTGGGTCTACTTTCCACGGAGCCTCCATCTGACTGGTGTTTATCTGCCTCCCTGTCTGTCTCTGAATTTAGTCTAAGTCAATTCAAGCCCTAAGTCAACCCATCCTTCCATATGAACCCCCACCCACTGAGGTTCCATCAGAGCTTTAGCACAACTGGGTCACTTGGGCCTGGGGACAAGGCAGAAGCCCTGGCTAGGATGTGATAGCTCAGGTCACACAGCGGGGTCCCCACGGCCGGGCACGAGCTGGAGCACTGGGAGGCTAAGCTGGTGGGGGTGCTAACATTTGAAAACTTCGGAGCTGGAAGCAGGCTGGTCCAGTGTGCTCATGTTGTTGATGGAGAAACTGAGGCCCAGAGCAAAGAAAGAACTTCCCCAGGGACACATGGCCCTGGTGGCAACGCTGGGACTGGAAGTGTGGTTTGCAGTCCTGCACTCTTTCTCTTACATCTTGCCCTCAGAATGCAAATTCTAATAAGTACAGAGTTCGATCTGGACGTGCTCATTCTGAGCTAACAAATGCCTACCCCTCTGTAATATTCTTGGGTGGGGTCTTGAATGCGGTTCAAGGAGTTAATTCCTGGGGTTATGTATCTTAACCCCAGAACCTCCTAACTTTGGTGGTTTAAAGAGATTATATTACACATATCTATTATTTGTGTATTAACTCTTGGTACATTGCTTTATGGTTTACAAAGTACTGTTTCTCTACATGATCTTACAACTCTCTCAACAACCCCATGAGGTAGGTATTACTGTTTCCATCTTGGGGACCCGACGACTTAGAGGAAGTTAATCACTCCTAGCCAGTGGTGATCGACACCCAGGGGCCTCTCTCCCACAACAGCGAGGCCTCGAGAGCCCAGACTCATTTGCCATCAGCCAGATGGATGTGCATCCTGGAGGAGCAGACACACTGACTACAAAGATGTGTTTTGTTTGTCCTCAAACTGTTTTAAAATATCTTGAGTCAGCATTTTAGAATCCAGCAACTTTTTGAAAAGTGAGGATTTCTGTCTTTTAAACACAAGCAAACCTGGAAGCTCTGGCAACACTGGATCCCCCCCAGGCTTCTGTCCTTCTGTTTATCAGAGCTGCTTTCTCTGGTCCGTCTGCTTGGCCTGGTGCTGGTCATCGTGATGCTGCGTCTACGTAGAACCGAGATGAGCCAATGTTTGTAAAGCACTTCAGAGCTGACAGAGCCCCTGATCCAGACAGGTGGTTGGGTCTTTCTCAGTCTGGAAAGAACCCCTTCTGGAGGCACTAGTTGCGTCTCAAGGAAAGAGCCGTGCTGATTTGTGCACAGTTGCATTCGCAGACACTGACAGAGGACCAGCTGTGGCCAGGCTCTGTTTGTGCTGAGAGGTGTGGAGCTGAGTGAGAACTCCTGCTGCCTTAGAGCAATCTTAGCCAAACCAAATAACGGCCACGATGCTCTAGTTCCAGCGCTAATGAGTTGTCAATGACTACACGGGCCCTTGGCGAGATGTCTCCCCTCTTGGGGCTTCAGTACCCACTCCGAGCAACCAGGGGCTTGACCGGACGGCTCGGGGGCTGCCCCTTTGTTTCTCCCGAGGTCCATCCAGTTGACAAAGGCCGTGGCTGGGCCAACCCACAGGCTGGCTCTGTTCTGGGTCATCTCGTCTGAAGAGGTGGACAATGAATGAACTCTGCCCAGGGCTCCAGAGCCATCTTCAGGGTATGTGTTGCTCTGGCCTGTAATTTCTTATTTTTAATAACACTAAAGAGCACCCCCGGGCCTACTGATTGCTGGATGGCTTATTCAGGCCACAAGTCCTGGGAACAGCAAAGGAAAATCAAAACGATGAAAATCATAGGCTCTCTGGAGCACAGGCCTTTACTAAATCCCAATCTACCGGTAACATTTCTGGAAACAAAAGGGATTTTTGCTCTGTTTTGGAACTGCTGGAAGATTTAAATCAACAGCCGTTTTTCGAGTGTCACCTGCAGCAGATGGTTCGGGTGACTGAGCTTCAGTTTTGCAGGAGAATCAGACACAGCATATGTCTCAACAGCACTTTACAGTTTACAGAGCATAGTCATGTGGTCCCAGTTAACCCTTACTACAGCCCTGGGAGGAATCAGACCCTCAGAGAGGGGAGGCCATTTGCCAAACATAGGCCAGCGAGAGGAGAGGCCAGGATTAACCCCAGATCTTCTGTGTACAGATTCAGGGTTCTTCCTACTATATTATGCAACACAGAGATACAGTTAAATTGTTAAGAGACACAGGCTGGAGAGTTTAAAAAGTATTATTATTATATCTTGCGAAAGACTCCTGGAGATGTTAGCATTTGATATAGGTCTTAAAATGGCTATGAATTTTTTTCCTTTTTTTACTATCTTTATAGGTCACTGTAGACGATCTGGAAAGTATAATAAAATGCAACAAACAAAAGATTTATAATCCTAATACAGAGATGCTGCCTCTGTAAATTATTTACATGGTTTCTTTCAGTTTTTCCTTCACATTTTTTAAACTAGTTGAAATCATACTCTCTACATAGTTTTGAATTTTTTTCCTTTAATTTACATTTTCTCACATCCATTTTGAATGGGTTGAATTCCAGTAGGAAGTGATGGTGTGTGATTAGGAAATTCTGAACGAAGAACAGAGCTGGAGAAAAGGTGTGGGGACAGGGAATTGAAGGGCGTAGTCAGGAAATGGTGAGTAATTCTTTGAGGCTAAACTTGTAACTCTATGATGAGCTGAGGTTTAGCAAGAAGTCTAGAAAGACCTTTAATGTCAGATGGTAGAGAGCTTCAAAGGATGCTAAGGAATTCGTAGTTTATTCTATTCTCATTAAAGAACAATACACTTTTACACTCTACAGATTTAGAAAAATACAAATGAGAACAAACATTTAGAAATAATTCACAATCAAAGTGCACAGGGATAATTGCTATTGATATTTTGATACATGTATAATTTTCCAATTTTTTTTCTGTACACATATTTCTTCTTTTTTTACCCAAACAGGGACATAAAACACAGATTCTTTTCTAATCTGATTATAATTCCATTAAATGTGGTCTTTCTTGGTCATTAAGAATTCTTTTGCAATAATGGTTTTTAAACATTTTATGCACCAGAACTCTGTCTTTAAACAAAATCCTATCAGGAACCTCAAAAGCCAAAAGGGATAGAGACAGAGCTACTGTGATCCGAACATGAGTGGGGGCCCTGACGCCTGCCTGACCCTGGAAGACACCCTGACCCCATTCTGAAAACCGCAGTTGTATTTTTATGGTAAGAGCATCGCATCATTGAGCTGATCAGCCTGCTCAGCTGTTTCCAGATTTCCCCTTTGTAAATTGATCCCTCATTCTTTGAGCACATCCCATAATTATTTCCCAATGAAGGTTTTTGAATATGGGGTGTGGCATAATCAGAGCTATTAGTGTGAATGCCAAATACAGTAAAACTTTACTTAACTGGAATTCAGCTAACCACAACCTGTGATTAACCAATTTTCTTTGGCTCAACTTTGGGGAACATAAAGGAAACTCTCTTCCTCCTTCCCTCTTTTTTCTTTCTCTCTCAAACACATACACGCACACACGCACACACACGCACACACGCACAGAATTACGAAACGGGTACGTTTAGCAAATATCTACAATAACTGTACTCTGAAAATGACAACACATTACTGAGAGAAGTTAAAGATGAGTTCAAATGGTGAGATATACCATGCTTATGGACTGGAAGATTCAGTATTGTTAGAATGCCATTCCTCCCCCAGATTAATCTGTAGATTCAACACAATGACATTCAAAATGTTAGCAGGGTTATTCTGAAAAAGTTAGTAAGCAAATTTTAAAATTTATGTGGAAATGCAAAGCATATAGAATAGCCAAAACAACACGGAAAAAGAGCAAAGCTGGAGGCCTTACCCAATCTAGTTTCAAGACCTATTATAAAGCTAACACTAATCAAGATAGAATGATATTCAAGCAAAGGTTGACATACAGACCATTGGAACAGAATAGAAAGTCCAGAAATACATCCACATATACATACGGTCAATTGATTTTCTAGCAAAGGTGCCAAGACAATTAAATGGAGGGAAAGATAATCTATTCACAAAAGGTGCTGGAATAATTGCTTGGCTATCGGTATGAAAATGAGCTAAAATTATAAGCCTTCTTTTGAAAAAAATAGGAGAAAAATTTTTAGTGATCTTGGGTTAGGCAAAGATTTTAAAAATAGGACACACAAAATTTAAAAATCAATAACTTGGACTTCATCAAAATTAAAAATGTCTGCTCCTTGAAAGCACAATTAGGAAAAAGAGAAAAAGGCAAGGCACAGACTGAGAGACTATGTCTGTAAAACATACATTAAGTAAAGGACTTGTGTCCACAATATAGAAAGAATTCTCAACAATGATACAAGACAATTAAAACTGGGCAAAAGATTTGAACAGACATGTTATTAAAAAAAAAAAACAGATGCCAAATAAGCACATGAAAAAATGTTCAACATCATTAGCCATTAAGGAAATGCAAATTTAAACCAAATGTAGATACCACTACATATCCACTGTAGTGGATAGAATTTAAAAGACTGACAATACCATGCCATGTGTTGGCTAGAATGTGGAACAACGGTTCAGTGTTTATTTACAAAGTTAAATGTTCACTTACCACATGATTCGGAAATTCCACTCTTGGGTATTTTTCAAGTGAAGTGAAAATATACGTCTACATCAAGATCCGTACATGAATATTTACAGCAGCTTTGTTCAGAGTAGCCAAAAACTGGAAACAATCCAGAAGTCCATTGATTAGTAAATGGATGAAGAAAAATCTATAGTAAATGGAATACTACTCAGCAGTTAGTAGGTATAAACTATTTGTATATGCAACAATATGATAAATCAAAGTCAGATACAAAAGACTACATACTGTATACCTTTATATGAAGTTCTAGAAAAGTTCTAGGAAAGGCACATCTAAAATGATCATAGCAGATCACCCGTTGCCAGGGGTTCAGGGATCAGGATGGGGATTGACTACAATGTTCTAAATCATATTTTTGGTAGTGGTTGCACTATTAAATACACATGTCAAAATTCATCACGTGCACTTAAAATTGGTGAATTTCATAGCAAATAAATTATACCTCTACTGGCATTTGGATTCATCTTTGATTACTTTTTTTTGTCATTCTTCTAGCCACTTAACGGTTCACATTTAATGGTTCAGATTTGCAATGTCTGCTAGAGTCAAGAATAGAGTCTGTGTTCCTGTTTGTTATTTTGCTTGGTTTTTTTTGGTTTGGTTTTTTTTTTTTTTTTTTGAGAGAAAAAAAGAAGTGAGAACATCTTTCATTCACCATCTTAAGCTTAGAAGTCTTATAGACGATATTAAAAGCCATGGACTGGAGCCATCCCCATTTCTTAATGTATTAACTTACGTTTTGAGACCCGACTACTGAGTCCCCATGGTGATAAGTAAGAACTCAGATCTCCCTCACTGCCCCCCCAACCCCCACATAGTTATAGTCAGGACATACTTTATTAAAACTGTGCAAATGCCATTCACTAGAGAACCACTTGAACACTTCGTCCACACCAACCATCTTACTTACTCAGTCCTTCACTTTTACTGGAGTTACTCATTTTCCCATGTGCCTGATTTTCTGCATATATACCGTTAATTTTTCCTAACTCTCAAGCCTGCTTCAATTCTATTAATAATGTTTTCCATAGTCTCAAATATGTCATCTCCATCTTATTCCTAGAGATCCTCTTCTCAGAGCCTTCCTTCCACGCTCTCCAGTTTAAACTGGATACTGAACAGACATCACCAGGAAATTAGCATGCATCATCACTGTGGGGATTCATGTTGCTTCTTGCGCTTTGGGTCCCTTGCTTCCTGGATTCCGTGTGTTCCTTTCTTGGTTTACACCCTTGTTCTATTGGATCACCACCACCCGTTCACTGAAGGCACAAGGGAAGTAAACTATTTTCATTCTTGCATGTAGAAAATATCTTATTCTACCCTCATCTGGTGAACAGTTTGGCTGAATATAGAAGCATAGGGTGCACATTAGAATGTTGAAGGCATTGGTCCATTGTCCACTAGATTCCAAAGTGTTGTTGAGAGGTCCATCGATTCTGATTCTCTCTAGAAGTTTATAGTATCTTCTCCATATCCCTGATACTAAAAAAGTTCGCAGTGGTGTACCTGACCCTGGGTCTTTTTCACATCCCTTGAACTAGCTCTGTTGAGTTGGAAAGTCGGGTTTAGTTCTGAGAAATGTCTCTATGTTATTTCCTTGATAATTCTGTCCCCTTGGCTCTCTTTCTGGCATTTCTAGTAATTGACTTTCAATCTCTGAGATTTATCCTCTTGTTTTATCTTTTCTCTGCGATTTCCCATCTTTTTGTCTTTTTGTTCTATCTTCTGGAAATATCTCTGAATTTATCTTTTATAATAAATTTTTATTTTGACTCATGTATGTAACTTTCCAGAGGTTTCTTTGTTTGGGGGATTTTTTTTTTTTTAAGGCTTCTGGTTCTTCTTTCGTAGATACAATATCGTCCGTCCTCTTTTTCGAGAGATTTGTCAGCTTGAAGTTGTCTTTAATTTCTGCCAATTCTCTTTTCCATTTGTTTGTTTGGTTTTCTGCCATTAAAGTTAGAAGCTTTGTTCCTGTCTGCAGGTGCTTAGCCATCGGCTCTCACTAGAAACCTAGAAAGCTCTTTGCACAGAAATCAGACTTTGGTCCTAGGGCTTCAGTCTACTGGGACAAAACTTCCAGCTAGCTCATTGTAAAGAATCCCAAATGGTCTCTGGGTTTTACTCTGAGAAGACTGTTATCTCCTGCCTGGGGAGATGTAAAACTTGCTACTGGCATTCTGGAAAGGGGGAGGGGCAGTATTCAGATTTTCACTTAATTTCCCTGTTTCTAGACTGCTTCCTCCTATCTCACCTGCCCACTCTCAAATCCTCTTCAATTACCATTGCCTCTTCTCCCTTTTCCATGGTCCTCATGGACTTAACCCTTTTATTGTTATTTTAGTGGGGGTTGGGGACGAAAAAAAAGAAATAATGCATTATTCAATCTGACCTGTGCTGTCAGTGATAAGGAGACACGAGCTTCAGAGAAGGTTTGCTTTCTCTGCAGTACCCAACGACTCCCGGAGTCACTGCTTCTGTCTGGGGTCTCAATTTCCTTATCTATAAAATGGGAGACTAGTACTGGATGACATTTTTAAATGCTTCCTATTCTGAAATTGTGTGTTTCAAGAAACCAGAACCTGATCTCCATGCTATTTTATTTATTTGTCCTATTTTTGGTGCTCCTAAGATGTCCCACCAATCTCCTTTTAAGATCTTTTCTTCCCTTCTTCTGAGTCAACGGCCATAGGCAGGTCTGTCTTCGTGGGTGCACAGCCGGCCATATGGGACCCTGTACTTAGAAGGGCCTGGGCTCCGTTTAATGCTCTGACATCACCGTCTTGAAATTCTTATTAATTTTTTTAACTTATTTTTTTATTCAAGTATAGTCAGTTTATAATGTATCAATTTCTGGTGTACAGAATAATGTTTCAGTCATATACATACATACATATATTCCTTTTCATATTCTTTTTCATTATAGGTTACTGCAAGATATTAAATATAGTTCCCTGTAATTTTTGATCCACAGGCACCACATTTCCATTTTGTGCTGGGTCCCACCAATTACATCACCACTACTGGCCATGGATTGTCACAAGCCAGGACTCATCTTTCAAGTACTTTAAGGCCCACAGCCAGAGCTACAACTCTTGCGCTCTGTAAACTCTGCTTCTGGAAGGGAGGGAGGAGCAAGACATATTTGCCCCAAGATTAGAAATGCAGAAACCAGCCCCCAACAGGTTCTGCAACTTGCCTGAGATCTTATCACTCACGAGTTTGGGAAACTCCTGAGTTATTTAAGCCACACTCTGGGTACCTCACATGCATCTTAGAAGGTTGTTTTGCTTCTGTTAAATTGGGGCTGTGCCTTCTGGCTGTTGATGTCCCTTGACAAGGCAACTTTGCATCCAGAGGACTTCATTCATCCATCCACTCACTCAATCACTAAGAAAACCTTTATGAAGCACCTACTCTGTTAGCAGGAAGAGTGGGCTCTTTGAAGCAGGAAGAAACGAGTTAAGATGTCCCACTCTGGCTCTTGTTGGCCACGGGACCTGATTTGACCTCCGGAGCCTCAATATCCCTTCCCATTTGATGAGAAGAGAGTGATCACCTCCCAGCTCACTGATGACTGGTGGCCTGGTACAGCGCCCCACATGCTCTGTGCCCAGCGAGCATCCATTCCTTTACTCTTCTCCCCAGCGCTGTGCAAACCACAGGGGGTCTCAGCCTCAGCTGAGGACAGATCAGGCTCGGAGCACTCAGAAGCTCTGTTCATCGCGGATACACTTGACTCTCTCTCCCTCCAGCAGACATGTTGATGGGATCCCAGGGAGAAAGGAGGCTCGTGCATATGATAGGTGTCAAGGATGGTGTTTGGTCCCTGGACTACCCCTGTGCTTTGTCATTAACCTTTAATAGGTTCCCAGGAAGCTCTGAAGATAATAATATGTCTCCCCTCCCTTTCAACTGATGATCTTGATGTGATGTACTTGTGTCTGTAATGCAATCTGGAGGCTCTCACAAGGAGCCAAGACTTGTTCTTATCTTAAAAAAAAAAAAATCTATTTATGAAAATTAAACCCACAGAGAGGCGTGGCACAGGAATGTGTCCTTAGAAATGCCTCCTCTACAAGCCATGCCTGTTTTGTGAGATGAATGGATGGGTAGGGGGGTGATATAGTAAATTAAGCCTCATGACAATTTGATGATTTATGGCATTTTTGTCTCATGTTCCAGTTTACAAAGTTTTGACAAAGCCTTTGCACGGGATCCATTATCTCGTTTGTGCCTCACCTTCTCAGGTGTCTCGGTAAAGTTACCATCTCCAAACTGCAGGTGAGAAAACAGGACTCAGAGAAGCGATTTGTCCTGATTACACAGCTAGCAGATAAGTTTCAGGGCCAGGATTCAAATTTACTCTCCTGATTGCAGAGTCTTTGCTCTGTTGCCTCCTTGAAATAGTATTTGACTATTTCCACACTCAGCAGAACCTCTTAACTAAAGGTTAGCTGAGTTGCCCTGGGTTCCAAGCCCTGGGATGCTGGCAGTACCAGGGGGTCGGGACGAGGCAGTGGAACTAGCTCCCGTGTGACCACACCCTGCGGACCAGTGCCTTGGCCTGGCTGAGTGGGGGCCACATTCCTGGAATTTTTATGGCCTGGTCAGGTGAGAATTATGCATCCCCTCAGGGCAGCCTCATCAGGGGCAAGATCTGTCCGTGTCACACACTCAAGGACTTCACTCCTGTAACTCCCCTCACCCCTCAATCAATATTTCATTTCCAATAGCATACAAACATGCTGCAGTCATTGTCAATTTTACCCGCTCCGGACCCTCCTGCTCTTTCTCACAGGCCTCGTCTCTACTGACAGTCTGCCCTTTCCCTCCAGCTCTGCCTTGAACCCACTCCAATTGAGCTGTCATTCCTAACACGTTACTGAAATCGTCTTGTCAATGCCGTGTATCTTGCTAAACCCTATGCTAAGCTCACTCAACTGTCATTGAACGTTTCTCCCTTCTTGAACCTTTCTTCACGTGGCTCTGGTCACCACACTCTGCCAGCCTCCTCCTGCCACATTAGCTGCTCCTTCTCTGCCACCTTCACTAGACTGTCCTGCTCTTCCTGACTTCAAAATGTCACAGTGCCTGCAGCTCAGCCTTGGGCTGTTTCCTCCCGTTTACTGACTACTCTCCCAGGTGTTTGCATTTAGTCCCAGGGCTTTAAACCTCATTTTTACACTATGACTCCCAAGTCCACATCTCCAAGAAGAACATCTCTGAATTCCAGATTCATTTATCCATCTTCCTGTTGAATATCTCCCCTTGTATTTCTAATAGACATATCAAACTTAACATGTCCCAAATCTTGATTTTTTTCACTCCAAATCTGCTCATAACCATCTCGGCTCCACCACTCACCACACTATGTCATCCTCGAACTCTGTTTCTCACAATTACACCCAATCCACTGTTGGCTCCACCTTCAATGAAGTATATCTATTTCCTGTTGCCAACTTGTGTGGTCTAGTCCAAGTACTGCCATCTTTGAGGGGGATTCCTGTAACAGCCTCCTGTGGACAAAGAATGCCTCCTGCCATAACAGTAACCAAAAGATGCTGCGGCCATCAAGCCATCAGCCACCACAGCCACCCCCTCCCCGACAGTGCACCCTGAGGGGATTCAGGATGGAGAAAATAGGATACTGCTCTAGGTAGTCAAGGTATGTAGCAAAGGAGTGATTTCAATGAGCCCAGACTCTTGCCCCTTCCCATATATAGGAAGGTGCTAAATTCTTTAACTTGAGATTCTGGTTTTTCTTTAATTAACAGTAATCTTATGATGTTTTGACTACTGGTTTTTTTTTTTCCAGTTGTTTGTTTGTTTGCAAAATCTATATATCCTGTCTCCCCTTTTACCTCTTTGGAACAGTCCCTCAGAGTTATCTGAGCTGGGTCTCCTGGGCTTAAGTCCCCAGTATGTCCACCAAATAAATCATGATTCTAACTTTAGGTTGTGCTTTTTTTTTCAGTTGACACTTCCAATTAGCCATCTTCATTTCACCCATATGCTCTGTGGTCTGTTCCCCATACACCAGCCTGAATGACAGTTTAAAGAGTAAATTAGACCACGTTACTCCTCTGTTCAAAATCCTTTAATGACTTCTCAACACATTTAGAATTAAATTGAAATGTGCAACTGTGGCATCGAAGGAATATTCAAAATACCCATATTGAACAACTAGTAGGGGAATATATATTTACGTGTAAGTTTTTATGTAAATCAAAATTTAAAAATATATCCCCTTCTATGTTCTAAATAAATCTGTTTATCTTTATAATAAAACTGCATACAGATGATGTAAGTTGTAACACAGAGCATTCATCAAATCAGTCTAATAATTTCTAAGTCATTTGTGGGTTTCGTATGACCTTTTGTTGGATACGTTCTCAATAATTAAATAATGCCCCTATTGGAGCTATGATTTGCCAGTGAAATGCATCAAACTCTTCCAATAACTTCCCCATTAAACCAGTAGCCACTAGGTAACCTGTGGTCTCAAAATAGAGAATTTCTCTTAATAAAACAATATTGTTGGGGGGAGGGTAGAGCTCAGAGATAGAGCACATGCCTAGCATGCAGGAGATCCTGGGTTCAATCCCCAGCACCGCCAATAAAAAAAAAATCTAATTGCCTCTCCCCCCATCAAAAAAAAAAAGATCCCAAATTAAAAAACCCAAAACAATATTGTTTGTGGTATTTTTTCCCTCAGTTTCTGTTGAACTAAGAGCAATTATATTTAAACAATTATATTTTCTGACCCTTACAAAACATCTGAGGTTCTTAATAGTTAACATTTTATTACTGGCGGAGCCACAGAGGTCTATCTTGGGTGCCACATTTAATGAGGCTGAGCCCAATTCTTCCAGAAACGGGCATGGCCTGGCAGCCAAAACTGTTCTCCACCAGGCTACTCCGTTTTGACTCCTGGCTCAGTCGCTTACAGAAATTTAAAATCTTTGTTTCAGTTTTCTTGTCTGTAAAATGGGGCTGATGATGGTGACAATATTCAAACGAGTTAACAGGCCTAGATTGGTGCCTGGCTCACAAAAGGATGGCTATGCATTCACGGGCTCGCACTCACTAAGACGACCAACACTGCTGATGCCCTTGACTGGAAGGCTTGTGATGGGTTTGTAACATATGCCCTTAGATGGAAATGAAATTCAGTAAGAACAGTGAGAAGGTGAAGCTGCACCCTGGAGTCCTGGGGCCCTTCCTTCCTCCACAGCCTTCCTCGTGTTGTGGGAGTACCTGCTATTTCAACGGAGCTTCAAGTGCCTGACTAGCCTGTGTGTGGCCCCCATTTTTCCGCTCCCCGAGGCTCTCCCCAGCTCTCTCTGAGCCAAAATCCCATGAAGGCGGTTATTCCTGCACACAGGCCTGGGGTAAGTGGGCAGTGCAAAGCAGCCATCACTGGCTGGATGGTCTCCAGTTGGTCCACCCAGTGTCCCCTCACCCTTCCCTGGTAGGAGCCAATCACGGTGGCCAGGAGGTGGGACCCAAAGGGCATCTGGTGTAATGTGTGGAGTGGGCTGAATGGGCGTTCTGGTCCAGTACTGGCCCTGTAGGTCCAGGAGACCTAGAGCAATCAGCAGTCAGGCCTTGCCCAGCATCTGACCCTGAGGCCAACGACTCTACCTCTCACCTATCACCCTCTGGCCACACAGGCTTCCTTTTGTTCTCCAAACACACCAAGCCCGGTTCTGCCTCAGGGCTTTGTCACTTTCCCTGGGATACAGTCCCCGAGACTCCTGCATGGTTCTCATTGCATTGCCATCTTGGCTGGCCTGGCCCTTCTTCAGAGTGGTCTCCCTGATGACCCTATAAAAATTATGCTCACTCACCCCTACCCCAGTCATGGTATATACCAATGAAGCTGTATATATTTTTTAAGCATCTATCTGCTCCCTAAAGTTATACTTATCAGTTTTCTATTATTCTGCCCATGATAAATATGGCTGAAATTACAGACAACGAATACTGTTGGAAGATACAGAAAATGCTAAAAATTTAGAAGAAACAAGTATTAAAATAAACCGCACAGGTTTGCAATTTGAAGGTTTGCTATATAGCTAGATAAAATATAGATGCTTCTAATGAGTCCCTGTTCATGGTAGTCAGTAGGTTGTTTCAGAAATGAAATGAGTAAAGAATTACTTTTGAGGAGTTGCTGGTAAGAAGATGCATATATATAGGGAAACATATATTCTCAACAGCAAATAATTTCTTTTATAAAAGCAATAGTTTTGGTAAAATTGTATCCACATAACCGTTGAAGGAGTGGCTGCTTTGACTAGAAAAATAAAAGAACTCGGAAATAAGGTTGCCTCCAGTGGCATGGGTAGAATCCACCCAAGGCCTCATTCACCAGCAGCAAGTAGCTGCAAAGGTAGAAGGCGGAAGCAAGCACGTGCTCAGGATGCCACAGGTGTAGTTACTTTTATAAACACAAGGCCTTTCAGATGTCCCAGGAATGTTGCCATAACCTGTAACGGGCTGAATATTCATCAAAGTCCTTTGTTCTACGTTGAAGTTTGTTGCATGTCTCACGGCAAAATACTCAAAAGGACTGTCAGAGGTACAGATGAGTTATATTTTTCTCTTTTTACACAAAAAGGCAAATACCAGATTTGGACACATGATGACCAGTGGCTGTCGGTAGTATATTGCCTGGCAAATATTTTTGAAATTATGAATGCACTTAATTTGTTCCTTCGGGGTAAACGGGATGTTTTAACCAAGTCAGCGGTTGAATGAGTCAGTGGGTTGAGTGGCCTTATCTTTATATTTATGGTCACAGATGTCCAGGGGGCCCCAGATGATGCCTGGCAATTTATTACATTTCTGGTTTAATTCCCCCGTTTCCAAGAGATATTACACCTCTGATCCCTCCTCAGACCTCGCCCAACCCTCCCCACTCCCACGTTCCGCTGATGACTTCCTTCCCATCTCACCAGAACAACCTGAAAAGCCTTTCCACCGCATTCCCACCAGTGCCCGAGTCTGCTCACACGTTCTCAAGTCACAGATGTGTGGTCTACGCGAGGCCAACCCCTCGGCTTGGGCTGCAGGTCCCGTCCCCTCTCCCCAGCTCAGGGAGAGCCCCCTGAAATCGGTCCCTCTTTTCTGCATCAACATATTTCTCTTTCTGAGATATGATAAGGCATGAGGCTCAGGACGAGGGCCTTGGTACTTATTGTTCCCGCTGCCTGGAATGATGTTCCCAACACGGCTCTTGCTCCCTTGCCTCGAAGTTCACCTTCTCAGTGAGACCATTTTGACCACGCCATTTAAAACTGAAACAACCTTATAGCTTTCATTCTCCTTTCCTGCTTTATTCTTCTCCTTGGCACTCACGCCCCTTTAACATATCACACATTTTACTTATTTTTAAAATCTCTCTCCACCAGAATATAATCTCCATGAAAGCAAAAACTTGTGTTTATTTTGCTCACTGCTGAATCGCCAGAATCTAAAACAGCGCCTGTTTAATAAGAAACGAACGTGCCCAATGAAGGGACAACAACAAAGTTAAATTTAGTGAGCATTCACTCTTCGAGGCTCAGTTAGAAGGGACTCACAGGTAATAGCCAATTTTCACAGAGGAGGAAACTGAGGCACAAAGATGCAGAAAAGGCGTGATTAGGAAGCCAGGTCTAACCCAACAACGGTTCTTCCCTCCAGAGCCCGGCGCCTCTCCGGTGTTCCCAAAGGCCAGAAAGGAGCTGGAGGGGAGAGTCTGGAGCGGCCTCCGCCGCCGCCCCCGCAGCCTGAGAGAGTGAGACCTGCCGGGCAAGAGTGGCTGTCAGAACCGCTCAGAAAGACCGAATCCGCTCAGCAGGAGGCCCCGCCCACTTTCCCACTGCCGCGCATTAGTTACCACCACTAGGAAAAGGATGCTTCTAGGAGAGGGATGCAGGATTAGCGGAGCTTCATCCCTGAGCGAGCAGAAGCTTCCCGCGGCCGCAGGAGCCGGAAATCCAAAGTCAGGGTCTTGGTTTCCGCCCGGAGGGCCCTTCCCGCCGCTCCCGGAAGCTGCGCTCGCTGCCCGGGTAACGGGCCGCGGCGGCGGCAGAGGCGCCGTTATGGACCTGGAGGAGGCGGTGAGAGGGCCGCGCGGCCGGGTGGCGGGGCGGGAGGGCGGCGAGGCTGAGGAGAAGGGGCCGGAGGACGCCGGCTGGCCGTGGGGCGGCCACTGGCTGGAGGGGGCTGGGCGGAAGGCTGGCCGTGGGGAAGGGGATGGGGCTGGCGGGTCCCGGGTGCGCGCGTTTTGGGGAAAGAGGTTGGAGTGTCTGGCTACGTGAGGCTGTGGGTGAAGGGAGGGTGGGGTGTTCGTCGATACGGGTGTGTTTCAGGAGGAGGATGAAGCTGTGGGTTTTGTGGGGTAGCCACCCATATGGCTCATTCTCTCTCGACGGGACCACCCACAGGTTCCCTTTGATGCTGGAGGCTGGGCGAGGGAGACCGGGTTTGGAACCAGAATGCCCGGTAGTCACCCCCGAATCTCTCTGGGAATCCACGCCACGCCACGGTGCAGGGATTCCAGATTCGGATTATAATACTCCAGGGTTATGATAGTTATCAACATGGGGTCATGAAAACTTGACCAGCTTGTGGAAATAAATTTGTCTTGCATTTTGACACACTGCATAAAATGCCAGTCTTTGATGGTATTAAAGGAATGTTTGGTAATTAGATCAACGATAATAAGATTTTCAAACACCAAAGAGTTGGGAATCGGTAATTTATGCCAGTCTATGTATGTACAGAAGCATTATGGTGATAGAAAGCCTTACGCACTGTAGATGCTCAATAACTGTTTATTGAATGATGAATGGTTAACGTCTATAAATGCTACATTAATGAAATGAACAATTAGAACGCACCGTTAGCCTGTATAGCAACGAGTAGGGATCATGTCTGTTCACTCCTGAATCCCCAGCAGCTAGATAAGTGCTTAGTTCATATATGGTTGGTTCTCCTTATATTGCTGAATGAACAACTCAAAACTTGAAATAACCCTAATAAAACTCTGGTTCCTTTATGGTAAGTATGTGTTTTTAGTGTACTGGTGAAAGTTCCAAATGATACTATTTCTGTGTTTTAAGTCTTCTCTGTAGTTAAATCTTGTCACCATTTTTCCTTACAGCATTTTCAAGTTTTATTTACTTATCTTTTTCCCCCGTTTTATCCTTACCACCTTTTCTTCTTGTTTTCCCCTCACACACCATATATTTTAGAAACATGTATTAGTTTAATTCAGTTTCAAACTGCTTGGACCGAACTGCTGTTCCCCTTGTTTACAGATAATTTTTCTGATGTGTTTTCTGTTTCCGATGATTCTTTATTGTAGGGTAAAATTGCAGGGAACCCTCTAAATAGAATTTCACGGTTTATTTCAGTACAATGTATTAAATATGGTTTTCCTCTTCTCTTACAGAAAGAGTTCAAAGAACGTTGTACTCAGTGTGCTGCTGTCTCTTGGGGTCTTACTGATGAAGGCAAATATTATTGCACTTCTTGCCACAATGTTACAGAAGTAAGTAACAGATCTCATCTGTGAATTTGCTTGTGCTTTAAAAATTGCAGTTTCAGCCCAATATGTGACACAGTTCTCAAAATAATTGATCTATTCTTAACACTCAGGCAATGCGCAAATTCCAAGAATGTAAACGGTCCTCAAATGCTTACACAAGTGTTAAGGAATTTGTAAAATAGATTTAGGAAAAACTTTTGAAGTTATGATGGGCCATGTATAAAAATGTTTTCCTGATTCAGACAGTATAGTCTAAGGGGAAATAATCAAAATTGCCCTTAGAAGATTGTAGATTTCTTTTTATTAGTACTTAGTTGAGAGTTTTTAATGTGTTGTGGTAGGTAGTTTAGAGGTTTGGAGGATGGAATGTTAGAACGATTGAGGACTATTGGGGATATTCGAAATATGCTTCCTTATCATTATGTCTTTGTACATTACAGTGTTTTCTTATCCATTAATTCATTTCCTCCTTATAACAACCTGTGAACTCTGCTATTAAGCCTGTCTGTTAGAGGGGGCAGCTAGGGCTGGTCAGTTGAGTGAGTTTGCCGAAGTCACACACATAGAAAGTACTGAGCCAGGACGTGAACCTCAGTCTTCTGACTCATGTTCATCTTCCTCCACCACACCTGCCTCTTAGGATAGAGATTGGCATACTGTCCTGTGGATCCTTGGTAAATGAGGCTGCCGTCACACTGGGAGTGCTCGGTCCTGTTCTGGTTACCACACCTTCAGGGCAGTATCATCAAAATAAGCAAGGGTGTGGACAACCTGCTACTGGACAAGCCTAACATGCCAGGACTCTTCTCTCTAGAAAAGCGTTTGCTCAAAGTCTACAGAGCCAGGAAGGAACAACTATATTACCTTTGCCATAAAGGCCTAAGACAGGTGAATTTGGAACAAATAAAAGTAACTGTGTGAACTTCTGGTCAGGATGGAGTAACAGGAATCTACCGTAAAGAACTGAAAACCTGGAGAAAATATATGAAAAAGTAAAAAGAAATTTTTTTTTTCTTAAGAAAAGTAGTTAATTTAGCTTGCAACTCGATCACACAAGAGCTTTTCATTGCTCTTCAGTCTGCAGTGGAAGTTCTTGTCTACTTCCCGTTCAGTCTCACTGAATACTAATGTGTACTCACTCGATGAAATTGTTGGGGTAGTGGATATGTTCATTACCTTGACTGTGCTGATGGTTTTGTGGATACACGTATACACATACACACACATCACATTGTACACTTTAAATATGTGCATTTTGATCCTTTCTGCTTTGATGCATGTTGAGACATCAGCAGTTTTTGCTTTTGTACCAGCAGTGCAGTTTAAACACAGTGAAGGAAGATTGTGTCTAAATTGACTCTTCAGCATTAGCAGATGAAGTCAGCACACTATTTCTGTAGAAATTAAACTACATTAACTTCTAACTTCACTTAGAAACTAATCACTTCTTTTATTTCTGTCTTTGATAGTGTTTCTGTTCATTTCTGTCAGATAGAATCTGCTGCAGTCATTCTTTAACCTGAAAGATCCTAATACAACTATTTCCACATTTGAAAGATATCAGCCCATACGGAATAACTTGTCAAGAATGTAGCATTCCTTATGAAACGAATATATGTATGTATATGCATGACTGGGACATTGTGCTGTACACCAGAAATTGACACATTATAACTGACTGCACTTCAATTAAAAAAAAAAAATGTAGCACTCTTGAGGGTGGGCAACATCTTTATTTAGGCCAAGAAGCTATCCCAGTGCCTCCCCTGTGATAGGCAAAGCTGTGTGTTGCACAACCTCAGTGGTTCTCCTGGCTCTGTGGCAGGCAGGCATTTCTTCATAGAGAATACGGCATGATTGGTGCTGCCTGGCATGTGGTGGCCTGGTGTGGTGGCCTGGTGTGGTGGTGCTGAAGTCCAGCCAGCGGGGGGCAGTTACACCTTCAAAGAGTAGAAGTCATGATACAACTTTCCCTAATTTTCTGCTCCTTTCACTGCCCTTGCACTTACTCTGTATATAATTCTCATGTTCTAGATCCTCTCCACAATCTGGAAAAGACCTCCTGAACTGATAAAGGAATTAGAATGTTACCTTGGTAGATTTTATACAGGAAAAAGTTTTTCAGGCCTTAAATCTGTCCAATTTATATTATAGACATTCTTGCAAGCATTCCATAGGTATTTAATAAAGGAGTAGTCTAGAATTATATGAGTTTAATAGATTTTTATAATCGTAAGAGCAAATTTATTGTAGAAAATTAGGAAATTATGAAGATGAAAGCTAAAATCACCAGTGATCTCAATACACATCTCAATAGCTTCCATTTAATCCTTTTTTTTTCTTTTTTTCTGTGTATGAGAAGGTAAAGGGGACGTGAGAGAGTACTGCTGAATCTTCTGTCTTAATAAATAATTTCCCTGTGTTATTCTAAACATTTGTGGACCTGTTAATTGACTGTATAAATATTCCACGATGTAACCTTCAGTAATTTAATGAATTATAGCTCCAGTTTGGATATTTAGCTTTCTCTAGCTTTTAGTTGTTTCACATTTTATCTAATCCAGATTTTAAGCCTTTCTTTTCCTGCCTATTCTTTATAGGTTTTACCTGTCTTTGCGGGGTAACTGCTTTTGTGTGTATTCTGGCATGTCTTATGTTCTCAGTATGGCCAAGCCAGTCCACCAGAACTGCTTTGAATGTGGTTTCAGAGACTAGAGCGAATACATTCCAAAAATCCTGTTGTTAGAGACATTTCTTTTATTCTTAATGAAAGTTGAAGATAAATTTCATTCCAAATCTCTAAATTTAGACTAACATATAAATGTTCCTTGTTGGTTAAAAATCTTCATCTTTTCTCCATCATTTAATGCTTTTATATTTTGCTTGTGAGAGAACTAGAATCTTTGGTACCAGCCTTTGAGAGCACTTAGAATTGAAGACTTTGGGATGAATTGTACTCACCGTTTAATCAATCTCAAATCCTATAGGTTTGACTAAGAATAAAAAGTCGTACTTTTATAATTTCATAAATGAAGCTATTTTAGAGTATTATTCAAACACATAGAAAAGTAGGATGAAACTGATGTGTGTGTAGCTTAGGCATTACTGACTACAGTAAGAATGGAAATTATATTAATTTCAAAGTATGTTTTGGATGGAGAAAAAAATTGAATAAATTTGACTTTAGGTTTGTGGTTTGAAACAATTAAAAATTAATTTAAAATAACAGTTTATTCATTTGACAAACATTTATTTAGTGCTTACTATGACACAGGCACAGGTTAGGTACTGAGAAGTCTTAACTCAGAAAGCAACATAAGGTTAACCAGAATGTTACAGTTGATATAATTTTCCCCAAACATTACCATTATTGGTCCTGCTATTCACAGTTTAGACCATTATAATTCCCAGAGCATGCTTTGAAATGTATTTAGGGAGATGTAAAACTATCTTTCAATGGTCTGTTTCTGTTTCCTTCAGAGATCTAAAGAAGTTGTAAACACTGAGGCTATTCCTAATACTAAAATACAAGCCATCAACCGGGGGCTTAAAAGAAAACAAAAACTTGGTAAGCACTTTCTTCATATGTACTTAGCATTTTTCAGTTATGTTTTCACTTTCCTGATTCGGGGATGTGCAATAGAATTTTAAATAGATTCTAGAGAAGTTGTCAGAATTTCAAGCAGGTAATCCAAAGTAGAATTAAAGTGGGTAGTTATTGATGGTAAAATTGGAAGCAGATGTCTTAAAGCATGTCCATTTTTTATTCTGCTTGTTGTTAATGACTTGATTTTCCAGTGGAGCAACTATTATGCAAAAGGCAATAGCAAAGGGAGCATATTTCCTTTTTATCTGTTGGCATATGTTTTTCTGTTCTGTATCTGTCATTATATGATTTTCTGTGCTTTTAAAAAAATGCTTATTTTCTGAAATGATTCAACTATAAAGTTGTCAGGCGAGGTGAGTTAAACATGATATTCAACTTTCAGAAATCCATTTCTCACACTGAATTCTGAACACACCCTTTTAAAATAGGGGAAATTGTTTTCCTTTAAAGTAACCTCAGCATGGGTGTGCTTTGAAAGGTAATCTATTTCATTAATCCAATGAGTACATATAATTAACCATTATTGAGAAGAATCTGAGGTAAAGTTTAGCTGATGCTTTTACTTCTGTGACTGGTTGCCTCGGGCCAGATTCCCAAGCTTGAAACTAGGCTAATGATAATATGGGCTCTTCTACATGAGGCAACTCTAAGGATACCCACAGGAACTGTGTATGAAATGTTGATGAAATTTCTATATGAAGTACATTGGCATTCTTAGAATAACAGAGAAAATGCTTAAAGGCTAACTCGCGTTTCTGTTTAACCTTTAGTAATGACTGTTTTTATTGGGCTAAAACCTGATTAATTACATTTTGTTAGTGTAAGACCTGGTTAATTTGGACTTGACCTATCTAAATAATTAACGTGTATCATTTAAACTTGAGTTGCCGAAGGAACTGTAGGTCCTTCAAATTAGATGTCAGGTCTTAACATTCAACCTCTTTGCCCTTAGTGTCTTCATCTGTAAAGTGAGAGTGTAATACTGTTTGTTATATAGAGTCGGAACCCAAACTCAGAATTTAAAATATGACTTTGTCAGTTTGTCAGAATAGTGTGTGGGAAGAAGTGAGCAGACACGGATACAGCTTGAAGAGTTTAAACCCCCTCACCTTTGGAATGCGTCAGAATTACAGGCTTTCTGTTTTACTCATATACAACCTGAGACCCTTTACAGAAATGGAGTTAGTCATCAGGGTGGGGAGACCTTGTGACACTGAGGTGAGGGAGGGGAACAGGAGTCCCTGAGACCTTCTGCTGGGGAGAGGGCATCTTGAAGTCATAGTAACAGACTTCAGAAGCTGTGTGCAAAAAGTGCTGATAACATACCTTTCAAAGAGTGACAGTATTTGTCCATCAGGGAGGAGTAAAACATAAGGGTCTTAACAGATTTTAACATTTTCTTTAACTGCTAGTTTTATTTAAACATGTAGTTCTATCTTTTATAGTGGCAGATCTCTTCCCAATCTCTTAGGGTTGTTCTGAGGATTGAAGAAAATAACCTGCTAAAAATACCCAGCAGACACCTAGTAACCAGGCAGAGCTCAGTAAATCTTAGTTTTCCAGCTTTCAGCTTCACCCTGTAGCCTGGAACCATCTTGAGAAAAGGAGAGTGCTGCTGTACAGTTTTCTTTCTTTCTTCCTTCCTTCCTCCCTCCCTTCCTCCCTCCCTTTCTTTCTTTCTTTCTTTCCTCCCTTCTTCCTTTCTTTCTTTCCTTCTTTCCTCCCTTCTTCCTTTCCTTCTTTCCTTCTTTCCTTCTATCTTTCTTTCTTTCTTTCTTTCTTTCTTTCTTTCTTTCTTTCTTCCTTCCTTCCTTCCTTCCTTCCTTCCTTCCTTCCTTCCGTCCTTCCTTCCTTCCTTCCTTCCTTCCTTCCTTCCTTCCTTCCTTCCCTTCTTTCTCTCTTTCTTTCTTTTCTTACTGCCCTTTCCTGCAGTCATGGAGCTTCCCATCTTGGCTTGTGTTCATTCACTCTCCACATACTCGTTGTTCCCTGTCTTGTGATTTGGAACAGAGGAGCGGTGGACCCAGTGGCTGCGTGTTGAGTAGCCTTTCATTTAGGGTTCTGCTGGGCTTTGTTCAGTTCAGTATACGTTTATAAAACTTAGTTCATTTTTTTAACATGATGATTATTCATTTTTCTGCCTCATACATTAATATTTCAGAAAAATTATAGGTTATTTACGCTATTTAAAATCTGATCAGTTATTAAAGTCATGTTTAGCTTTAGCATTTGGGTATAGATTCCCCAGACTGGAAGCAAGAGAATGTAAGAATGGAAACTCTACTTGGGTAGGAAAAAATTTCAGTTGTAGTGTGTAAAACACAATTGGAACCATGTAGCAGCATTATAGTTAGTAAGTTAGGAATGCTAACATCTGAAACATGTCATTTGTCACTTAGAGAAAGGCTGGGATTGGTATGTGTGTGAAGGTTTCCAGCACATACTTTGTCAACAAGCAGACGCCTTACAGACCCTTGGAGTAGGCCCAGAGTTAAAGGTAAGTCCATTTGTACCTGGGTGTCAGCTTCACATTTTGTTGTTTGAGGAACAGTAGGTTTAGAGTAAGACTGAGGAGAATAGTAGGGCTGTCAGTAATAACAAGACCTACTGGAAGAATCATTTTCCAAATGACTTGCTTTAATCCTTTTACTAGGCCAGCAATTCCCGAAGTGTGTTCTACAGGATGTAAATAAGCAATACATCCAAAAGATGGATAATAAAGGTTTTGGTCTTCAGATACTTAGGAAACATTGGGTTAAAATAAAACAAATAACTTTGCCCACTCCTTGGTGCCTTTTATGGGTTAATGTTCTTCTTTAACTTTTAAGGGGACGTGATATACAGTGTTGGAGAAGAACACCCTTTGTGTGTGTATGTGTCTGTAGCATCCATGAGGACCTGAGTTCTAGAGAATGCACTTCGGGGAGTGAGACATTAAACCAGTGGTTTTTAAACTTGAATGTGTGTAAGAATCACGGGGAGGGCTTGTTAAAACCACAGCTTGCTCGACCCCATCCCCGTTTCTGACGAAGTGGGTCTGGAATAGGGCCTGAGCATCTGCATCTCTAGCAGGTTCCCAGGGGTCCTGATGCTCCTGGCCCAGGAGCCACACTGACTTGGCCGTCTCTCAGGTGACCATGGGATCCCGCCTGTTATTTGGATTTCATGTTCCCTCAGCTAGTTGAAGCCATTTCTGGAATTCTTTAAAAAATTGGTTACTAGACAAGTAGTTATTATACAGTTGCTTTATGCCCATCATTGGAAACAAAGTGCTTAGCAATTCAACTTAGCTGGAGAGAGGATTTTATGCATATATGGAATGAGTAAACATGAAGTTTTATAAAAATAGGTGCAGAAATAACAACAAGGGCAGACAGGAGGGAGGAAGGTCAATGTGTACCGAGGTCACAAAGAAAAGATTCGTACAGAAGCCTCTGCTGTTCAGACCAGTGTCTGCAGCAGGTCAGAGCAGTGGCCCCTAGACCAGTGTGTGGGCTAAGCGGACACTGAGCCTCACCCACGATGGTCACTGCATTAGATCAGGTTCCTGGCAGGCTGGGGACTTGTGAATCTGGTTTCTTCTGAGTAGTCACCCTGTGTATAGGTGCACATAGCTTCAGGTAGTTACACCGAACAGCTTCAGTGGGGATTACTCCTGTATAGCTTTCTACCTGCTTCATCTGGGTTAATCCTGAAAACAGTTTCTCTGAAATCAGCCAATGAGCATAACCAGTTAGACCTGACCGGTCTCATGGCACAGGAATGACATTAGGATTAGAACGCAGGCTCCAGAATCAGAACTGACTCCAAATCCTGTCCATGGCTTTTCTGCTTATTGGCTGGGTCACTGTGGCAGAGTTACTCAGTGTCTTCAGTGGTAAGAGGAGGGTTAATAGCTCTCCTGCAGTGCTGTGTTAAAGCTCATGGATGCCTTGTCCCTAGTGGGTGATGAACAAATGCACAAGTTGTTTCATTTGTTTTGTTTGTTTTACTTTCACTTGGGTTGGGGTGGGAGGGTCAGTAGGTCACCAGACCCAGTGGTAGCTCTGTAGTCACATGTAAGTTGCTTGCTTTCTCTGAATCTTAATCTACTTGTAAAAGGAAGGGATTCTACTAGGTGACTTTAAGCAACTAGTCCTTCCTTCCTTAAGATGTAAGATTTAGAAGAGTTTATTCAGTGTTTTCCATATACCTGCTATTGAAATGATAATTCTTTTTAAGGACAATTAGATAAGAAAGGTAGGAACACATTTAGATGGAAGGCAATATGTAAAGTATGAGAGATTAGAGCTTCCGTGGTATAGATGTGCCAGTATATTTGTCATCATAACCTGAATCACCACTCGTTTCCCTTCCACCTTAGAATGAAGTTTTACATAATTTTTGGAAGCGCTACCTTCAGAAGAGCAAGCAAGCGTATTGTAAAAACCCAGTTTATACCACTGGAAGGAAAACTGCGGTAAGTCTGGGAAGTGGAACCAGAAGACATTTCTAGGAAGAGGTAGAGATTAAGATGAGGTTGAACCTTTCCTGGGTTTATGGTGCTTGTCAGAGGCTTTTCAGTGAAGAAGTTTCCCTTATACTCCAGAAGGATGGGGTCACTGACCTAGATGCTGAAATTAATTTTGACTTCTTATTTGACCAGTTGAAACATAAAGAAATGTGTGGTTAAGTTTCTAAATAGGAGCTTAAGGAATTTCTATCACGGTACTGTTAAAAACTTTTTTGCATGTTATTCTTTTTGCTTGGAACACCTGTTGCTTTACCTGGCACTTCAAGATTCAGCTCAGTTACCAACTCTTCTCAGAAGCCATTAGGTGGTGAAAACTAAATGTAGGTGCTTCATCGCCACACCCCATCCATCAGTTTGCTTCTAACTGCTTTATAAATATGCCACGGGTCAATTTATTTGGGGTAGGGGAGGGTTCTACTGCTGAGAAGTGCAGGCTTGATAAGTGTGTTTGATGTGTTTGGTATGTGATACTTACTCTCCAGGGCTGAGAAGAGATTCTGAATCTATTTGACACACGTTTGTTAAGAGCTTGGAAACTTGGCTCAGTGTTTTCCTTGTTTGGTGGGAGTCTCATAGGTTCCACATGCAGAGTTTAGTGACCCAGCAGTGAAAGGGATAGGTCCTAAGAAGAAAAAGTTTAGAAATAACAGGTGGAGCAGGACTATTAATAGTTCAATTTTGGATGTAAGTTTGAGACAGCTATTGGACATCCAAGAAGAACTGTCAAGTACTTAGATATACAAGTCTTCAGTTGAGAGGAGCAGTCTGGGCTGGAGATATAAATGTGGAAGCTGTCAGCTTACAGTATAATCATCAAATCTAAAATGCCATTGTTTGTGCGATGCACCGTTAGGTACCCTCAAGAAAGAAAGAAAATCATGTTGCAAATTAGATTGTGATGTGCCATTGATTGTGAGATACATCCTGATTTCAAGGATGTCAAAATATGGAGACGGGGTGTGCGTTGTGGAGGTGAAAACAGTAGAGTAGTAGATGGTATTTAAACCACAAGACATCCCTGAGGAGTGAAGCCAGAGAAGAGGACTGAGAATTGAGCTTGGGGCCACTCTAGGATTGAGTTGTCTGGGATAAAAGAGGAACCAGCTGAGAAGTCTGAGGAACAACTGATGAGGTAGGAGGAAAGCCAAGAGAGTGAGAGGGGGCATTATGGAAACTAAGGAACAAAGTATCTCAAGAAGAGAGCAGTGATCATCTGTGAGAAACGCTGCCTCTGGGTCAGGAAGGAAGAGCCAAAAAGTGACCAGTGGAGCAGTGGGGAGCAAGTCTGGACAAGTCTCTCAAGGCTTTTGCTGCAAAGAAGTACAAAGAAATTGCATTGTAGCTGGAGTCGAGGAGAGTTTTGTTTTTTTTAAGTGGAATTCATGATGGTGTACTGCTAGGAGTGATACAGGAGAGACATTCTTGATGGAGGAGTAGAAGTGAGTGATGATCTTTGAGTGGAGATGGGTGGGATTGAGTGCACCAAGGGAGGAACTGGCTTTAGACGGGAGCTTGGCCAGTGCACTGGAAGAATCCGACCGAGGGCAGAGCGTGAGGCAGAGTTGCTGATGGATGGTTGCCTGCGGGAGCCTGTGGAAGTTTCTTAGGATTGCTTCAGTTTTCTCAATGAGTCTCTGCTTATCAGCCAGCTTTATGGTTGCCTGGTCTCTTGTGGGCTTGCCTGTCGAGAGGGAAAGTGCTTAACAGAAGACATAAGCATTATCCTGTCCCTGATTTTTTTGCTTCATTCTCTGAGTTTCTTTATTACGAGCTTTATGTCCTCATAATAAGATCAAGTTTCTTGGCCTGCATGGCTGAGAGTGTGGTTTTTTGATTGTGGTAGTTCCCCAAGGTGGTAATGTGGCCAGTTAATGAGGCCTTTAGGTAGCCAGCCAGCTGACCTTCCTTAGGGCCACTCTGACCACCATTTCAGCGACATGTGTGTGAAAAATTAAACAATGGTGAGAGATAGTCCCTGTCCAGCCTCAGTGTGCCTGGGTCATTATTGACACTTGATGTTTTTATTAGTGTAGATACCAGAGCTGCAAGAGCGCTGTTAGTTACAGGGAGAAGGAGGCCTGGTATGGCTGCTGCCTCCTCGCTCCCACTTGCATGGAGCCCCTCTCCGCGGAGCATTGCCAGGAGCTGCTGGGGAGCCCTGGCAGAAGTCAAGGTCTTTTGGTCTCAGGGACGGGGCAGACACAGGTGTCTGGAGTGATTTCTTTCCTTGTGTTTGTGATGCTCAGGAATTGTTCAAGTTTGTGGAAATTAATTGTGTTGTCATTTCCCATGCAATAATAATTTATATTATTTTACAAATTAGGTATTAGAAGATAATCCAAGTCATTCAGACTGCGATAGCGCCCCTGAGCTGCTGAGTGACTTTAGCTGTCCTTCTTTTGTTGAAAGTGGAGCAGAGTCTCAGCCTGATGGCCATGCTCGAAAGCCTTTCTCCATCATCAAAGCACCACAATCAGGTAAAAATGAGAATCAGACTACCTAGAATTTTAAAGCTGGTAATGCCTCTTACAAATTATGTAGTCCACTCTCTTCATATTCCAAGAAAGGGAACTTGGCCTAGCAGGGAAAAACAACTTGTTGAATCATATGGCAAGGAGAAAGGTAAACTAAATGAAATCCTAGTGCAATTTTTTAAAAGGTACATTGTCTCCATACGACTTTTTGGGTGTGGTTTTTCAAGGGAGATGTACAGTAAGGAGATTCAGAGAGAAGGAGATTAGCTCAGTAAGGGCAGGTGTAATATGCTCAGAGTTTTCAGAGAAAAGTTGCAGCTGAGAAATGATAGAACTTAGCCCTGTGGTAAGACAGGCAAGAGTCAAAGATAATACGCCCAGTTTCTCAGCAAAAACTAATGCAAGCTGATAAAAGCTTACCGTATTATGTGTGTATGTATGTATGTGTGTCTTACTTTCCGATTTAATTCCATGATTTAAAATAGATAAGGAATAGTTTAAAGGTTACAGATATAGACCTTCTCCTCAAAGCATTTATTCATGATTTTAGTTGTTTCCATACTCCTTTAAAAAAACAAAACATGGTGGTAAACAGAGCTGAAAGAGCAGACCAAACTTTTATTATAGATTGCTAGAATCTGATGTGTGCTGTTAGAGTTCTTTGGGAGATAGCTTCCAAACCCTCTGGTGTTTGGGATTGTTGAAATCTATGTCAAGTCTGGTTATATGAAATTTTCAACAAAACATTTCTGGTATGGACTGCTTCTTTGCAAGCGCCTTGCCCTCCAAAGATTAAAAATTCGTTTTATGAGCATATTTGCATTTCTTGTTGGACTGCACAGTGACACAGAGAGTTGTCTTGTTATTTGTTTGGTTTTCTATTTATTATTAATCTATGATTTATTACTAATGTATCTCCACACTTCCTCTCAGTTCTAAAAGTCTCCCAATTCCGTAGATATTCTGTCAGTTTCATCTTCTGGAAGACTTTCTGGAGCTTCTGACCTGCTCTGGTGTAGAGTGGTGTATCTCTACACCTGTGTCCCAGCTGTTTTGGGGATCTCTTTACCACCATCCTGAGGAATCTGTCACCTCTCTTTTGTTAGATTTCTTACATCCTTGATCTCACTCCATCTTCTTTCTTGGTTTACTCCTTCATTGTGCTGGAGCATCTTTATTTTATTTCGCTGAGGATATGTTCTTTCCTGCTGATTTGAAAATTTGTTTTAGCCTCTGCTTTTTATATTAGAGATTTCTTCAGGTGTTTAATGAGCCTAAGAAGGCTAGTCCTATTTAAGAATGGAGATTGAAAAGTTTGATGGAAAGCTTTGTACCCATGGTGAATCTTCTCAGCTCTGCTCTACTAGAGGGTGATCTAGCTGGTTTTTCTTAGTGAACCTCCAGCATCTTTAAATCTTTTCTCCCTGAGCTGATGAGGTTTTCCAGAAAAATCTCTGTGTCTTTTATTTGGAGAGTATAATCCTGGCCCTTCTGGGACCTGGGTGGGAAGAAGGCCTCAGGGGAGTAGGGAAATGGCTCAATATTCAATATGTAACTTTAACTTAATCCTCTTATTTTCAGTAAGATGCCCCTACCATCAACTGTGTATGTGACTGACATGTCCTATTCCAGAGAACCTTTTGTTTTACCGTCTCTAGAGGAGAAATTTCCAATTTTGTACCAAGACTGGGGAGAAGCCGTCTTTGCGTGGAGTTTGAGGAGGAGTCTGGGCACCTAACTTCTTAACCAGACTTTGAAGCAGTCCTCCTGGTGTTAGTCCTCCTTCACTCAATTTCCAGGGGTACCTGGTTTAACCAATTCCTGAGCCTTCCTTAGAGGTCCCCAGGGGAGAGTTAGGTTGATTTCTGGCTTTCCCTGTTGCTGGCTTTGAACCCAGCTTTCTTAGCACTGCTAAGGCAATAATAATCACCTGTCCATTTGCTTTCCAGCTTTTAGAATTTTATTGCGGTTGTCTCCTTTTCCATATTGTTTGTTCTTGCATTTACATCTTTAAGAAATTTCTTTGTGATTGTAGTGGGACAGAACAGAGGCTCATGCATGTTTTCAGTCTGCCATCTTAACTGCAAGTCCCTACGTCTTGTTATTTATATAATACATATAGAATTTTTAAAATAATATTTTATTGAAATCTGTGGGTTTGCATAGCCTTTTAAAACAGCAGTCTTCAGACTTCAGCATCCGTCAGAGTCGCCTGGAGGGCTTGTTAGACCACGGACTGCTAGGCGCAGGAGTTTGCATTTCTCATAAGTTCTTAGGTGACGCTAATACACCTGGTGCAGGGACTGTACTTTGAGAGCTACTGATCTCATTGTGTAAATTGTTATGCACTGTTTCATTGCACAGAGTTACTTAATTAAATTTCCTTTTCAGTCACTTAGGTTGTTTTCAGCTTTTTTCATATCACAGTGTTGCTACAGCATACCCTGACCCTAAATCTTTGCATGTTTTAAAAATCATTTCACCAGGATGAAATCTTAGAAGTAGAACAGTTAGACCACTTGTCACCAAGTATTTATTGGACTCCTCCTCTGTGCTGGAGGCTGTTCTGAGTACCCAGGACGCAGTGGTGAGCAAGACTCTCTGTCTTCAGGGTGCTTAGATTGCAGTAGGAGGAGCTGGACATTAAATGCACACATAAAAAAGAAAAGTTCAGTTACTGATGAATGCTAGAAAGGATTTACAGGGCTTGGAAAGGGGATTTTGAGGGATAATTTGGAGAGTTGTTGCCCAAGAAAGCTTGCAGTCTCAGGGCCATTCCTAGTCCTGCTCTTCTGTCTACCCGCACTCCTGGCTTTAAGCACCAGCTCTATCCTGACGACTCTAAAACTCCTCTCTCTTGCCCAGCTCCCCTCTGAACTATAGGATTTTTATATCCAGCTGCCTACTCAACATTTCCATTTGTATGTTTAATAAAATCTTGCATTTAACATGTGCAACTCTGATATCTTGATCTCTCTTGTCAAACCTGCTCTTTCGCCGTCTTCCTTGTCTCAAGAAATGACATCTCCATTCTCCTTGTTGCTCAAGCCCAAAACCTTAGAATCCTACTTGTCTTTTCTTTTTCTCATACTTGACATCCAATCTAGCAGCAAATTCTTTTGACTCTGCCTTCAAAATATGTCCAGAATCCAACCACTTGTCACCATCTGCAGTGCTGCCACTCCAGTACAAGTGCCCTTCATTGTGGAATAGTGGTCTCCTGTGTGCCCTCCCAGAACGCCGTTCTTCATTGCAGCCAGAGTAGCCTTTTAAAAAATATAAATGAGATCATGTTGCTCCTCTGTTCAAAACTCTCCAGATGTTCTTATCATACTTAGAATAAAATCCAAAGTACAAACCATGACCGACAAAGCCCTTTAATAATACGGTTTCTTATTCTCACCCGTCATCTCCTACCACCTTCCCTCCATCTGTGATGCTCTCGCCACACTGGCTTCCTTGGTGTTCCTTCAGGTTGACTCTGCTGATGCACTTGGTGTTCTTCCCCTGGTCCTCGAGACTTACTCTTTGAATTCATTCAGGTCTCTGCTCAGATGTCACCTTCCCAAAGAGGCTTCTCTGACCACCCATGTTAAATAGCACGTCTCTTCCCGTCCCATAATTTTGTATGCCCCTGTGTTGCTGTTTCTCTGTGTTGCACTTACAAATATCTGTTAATTGTATGTATACGTATATATGTGTATGTATATAGGTTTACTTACTGGCTGTCTCCCATTACTAGTACACAAGTTTTAAGAGAGATGAGATATTGTACACTGTCATTTCCCCAGACCTAGAAGAGTGGCACAAAGAATGAGATGGATAAGTATTTGTGGAATGAATGAGTTGAAGATGAAATCATGCCCGGGGGGGCGGGGGAGGATGCCTGGAGGATGGGAGTGGGACAGGCCGCCTTAGCCAGAGTTTGGAGAACATCTCAGAGAAGGTGTGAGTTGAGGTGTGACTCAAAGGAATTACACATTTTTGCTTTGCTTTGTAATCGTTTATCCTTTTATTTATTTCAAAAATTGTTCGTGTTCACTATGAAAAAATTCAAACGACAAATCCCTCCTTGGAGTCTCAGCTCATCCCACTGCCACAAAGAACCAGCAGTGAGCTTTTTGGCCAGTTTTCTTCTAAATCATCATTGCTCTTTATTGCCAAATTGCTCTTTGTAAAGATTATATCAGTAATTTAAGATATTTAAAAATACCTCTTTGGATTTTGCTGTTTTTTTTCTTTTGTTAACCAAAATAGTTGTTTGCACTTAAAAAAATCTCCATTTGTCCCTTAAGAAATGGCATCTATCTGTTCTGGATCTCTTGATGGTGTTGAATATTCTCTACGAAAGGAGAAAGGGATTGTGAAGATGTCTATGCCAAGGACGCTTGCTTTCTGCTATCTGTCCTTACTTTGGCAGAGAGAGACAGTTACTCTCTCAGATCTTTTGAGGTAAGTGGGCCTCTCGTATGATGATGCTTCTGCTGCTTATCTGTGTGAACTAGGGGACAGCCTTTGGGTATTTTGAATTTTACAAGGAGCCTTAAATTAAGGAAGGGAAAGATTGGGTGGTTGAGTTCTGACTCTGAAATTTAATATTCCCTGGTCTAATAATTCATCTCCTTGGTATCCTTATTTACATAGTGGAAATAATACTCTTTATCTTACATGGGGTCTTATAAAATTAATTGTCTAGTGTGAGCAAAATGCTTTGAAGATGAAAAGTGACATTTAAGTACCTGAGTAGTGTGAAGTATTTTTCATTTTTAAGTGAGAAGATGAACAGATGACCTTTATGTTGGCAAATGGTAATTAATAGTTACACACAAGCATGCATTGGTGTTGTTAAAGAGCTAAAATATAGAGTATGTTTATAAGGTAAAATTGAAAACAAAACTATTAGAAGAACCTATTATGTAGATAGCATTTACAGTTTTCAAGATAATCTACAGGGTTTTATAGTTAATGAATGAATGATGGTGTTGAATATAAGAATTTCTCATTAAATAGAAGATATGCCAAAGTCATTAATGTATTCATTTTTCCCTTGTCATACTGTGTGTTCTAAATAGCAACATTTGGATTTAATCACTGTGTGAAGTGATTTTTTAAGAGCACAAATTTAGAACCAGACTCCTGGGTTCCAATCCTGGCTCTGCCATTATGTGTTATAGGACCTCTAGTGTAAGTTATTTAATTCCTCTCTGTCTCTGTTTCCTCATTAGTAAAATGAGGCTAAGGATAATATCTACCTCAGAGGGTTGAAACTACTTTCAATAATTAGTACCACACGGAAAGCACATACATAATAAGAACTCAGTGCTAGTAATGATTGTGCTTGTCTTTTTCATCATCTTCATCATCACTGACACTAGGCCTCTTGATTGAATAAAACACCTCGGTAAATGAGGATAGTGCCTTTGAATTTGGCCACATCAACCGAACAACAAGATGTGGTTAACTCTACATGCAGATGGTCCATGATTCAGTAAATTTTACTGTTAAGTTAAAAACCTCCTCTTGTTCTGGATGCCCTCCCTGGGTGATGTCATCCTCTCCCAAGGCTTTAATTACCACCTATATGGTGATGACTCCTGAATCTATATTTCTAGCCCAGACTTGTCTGCTGAGGGCCAGCCCCGTGTATTCACATACACAGCTGCCTGCTGGACACTACCACTCCATCGTCTACATCCTCCATCTAGCCCCTCCTCCATGTTTCCTCTCTTTGTAAATACCCTGCGCCCTGTTGCATCCCGTACTAGGACTCACCCCTGCCTCCTTCCTCTCTCTACGTATAGTTAGTCATTATATCCTCTCAATTATCCTCCCAAAATAACTCTCAAAACCATTTTTCCCCATTCCTCTTGTGTCTATCTTCACCTGGATTCTATCTTCACCTGAATTACTTAGCAACCTCCCAAGTGAGCCTTGTGCCACTCCTATCCATTTTCCTCCTGATAACCAGAGGGAAATAATCTTACAGAAATAGCAGTCTAATCATGTCACTGGAGCTGGATAAAGGGGCTAGGTGTCCTACCCAGGGCAATCAATGAGGGAGTAATAAAACTCTCCTAGAAATCTAACAAGATGGAGAAAATAGTATTTGCCCTAAATTCTTCTCAGGGAGAGTATGGTCTGTGGTTGGAAGGATGGGGATAATATCCTACACATTTGTCTGTCTCTCTGTCTCTCCCCACTCTTTCTACTTCTCCCCTGCCCCTCTGTCTCTGTTCTTCCTTTCCTCCCTCTTTCCTCCCTTCCCCCTCCAAGGGGAATTCTTAAGTACCCTCAAGGAGATTAGATCTAGTTAGCTGGAGGGCTTTTATTTTGCTCTGTTGACAAATTTGGGACTTGGAGCAATAGGAGAGAAGACTTCACCACTGATCCTCTTTCTCTGCTTTTCTTGAAAAAGCACTCTAAAAGAGTCACAGGTTCTCAAAGCGTGGTCCCCTGACCAATAGTATCAGCATCACTTGGGAATTTGTTAGAAATGCAAATTCTTGGACCCATCTAACCTGAATCATAAGGTTACTGATCCCGCATGTCACTACCCTGTTTAAATCCTCTAGCAGCATCTGTGGGCCTTAGGATACATTCCTGAACCTTAAAATAGCCTTTAAAGGGCCTTGCCTACCTGGCGATAACAACAATAATAGATAAAAATAGCCATCATGTATTCATTCCACAAATATTCACTGAATATCTACTCTGTTTAGGTATTGTTCTGGAGTCTAGAACACAATGAGACACAGTTGTGAATCATATAAATCAAGTCCCTGCTCTAATGAAGTTTAAGGCTAGAGGAGGAAACAGATGAGCAAATACATAAATAAGTAAGAAATGATCAGACAGTGAAGTGCTGTTCAGAAGATTGGAATAGGATGATGTGATAGAGAATGACTCGATGGCTACTTTAGATTGGTTATCAGGGAAGGCCTCACTGAGAAGGTGGAATTTAAGCTGCACTTTGAATGAAAATAGAGCCAGCAGTTGAATATCAGAAGTACTAGCATTCCAGGTAGAGGGGGTGCCAGGCCCTGAAGCAAGAGCCAGCTCTGTATGATCAAGGAGCAGAGGAGGCCACTGCGATGGGAGTAAGAATTTGAAGGAGAAGTCAGAAGATGAGGGCAGGGAGATAATAAGGAAGAGCCAGAAATAGGTCTTTGTAAGCCAAGGGGGAGTTTGGATTTTTTTTAGAAAACTGAGGTATAATTCATATACAATTCACCCTTTTTAATTGTGCGATTCAGTGCTTTTCAGTATATTCACAAGACTGTACAGCCATCACCTCTCTTGCCAGGACATATTCATCACTCCTAAACAAACCCCCTTACCTATAGGGAGTTTGGCTGTAAGTGATAGTAAGCCCAGAAGATTTTAGCAGGAGAGACGTGATCTGATCTATGTTTTCAAGATCGTTCAGGCAACTGTGAGGACAGTGGGTTCTAGGCAGACAAGGGTGGGAGCAGGGGGCCAGGTGGTCTCTCCTATACTTAAGGCCAGAGATAGTGGCTTGGATGAGGGTGGTGGTGACAGAAGTAGAATGATGCGAAGGGGCTCAGGATATGTTTTGCAGGTAGACACGACTTAATTGTAATGCAATGAGTGCTTCTTAAGTTACCTGTGATGAAGAACCAATTTGTTAACTTTCAGCCTGTCACAGATTGCAACTTTTGAAAAATACAATAAAATTACAAGTAGAGACAGTGTTTCCTGGGGATGTAGCTGGAGTAGTGGTCTGCTGGTTATGAGGGGCATATGGAATGCTTTTAGTCTATCCCAAGTCCTCTGTCAACTTCTGGATTGATCCAGAGACCCATCTGATAATCAGGAAAATAGGTTGTTTAGAATTTTCATTCATTGGCTATCTTTTGGAAAAGTATGTATTTTTCTAAAAGGAAATGCAAATTCAAAAAGAAAAAAAAATACTTTGGGAAGAGATTAAGAGCAATGGTGAAAGTATAAACAATGAAAATTGTTAAAACCCCAGATGCCCAAGACCTGTTCTGTGCGGACATCCTGTTTTCCCTGGGCAAGTTTCTTGTTCCTACCTCCGCTCCTGCAGCCCTGCGTGTAGCCCTCCACGGGGGCACTGTGGCACTGCCAGTGCTGAGACTTCCACGGCTGTTTGACCTGCTAGGGTCATGATGGGAGCTCTTCATGCCTTTCTTAGTCATCTCTGAACTCCTAACACCTCCCAGTGCTGAATCATCACATGGGAATAATGACTAAATTATTAATACATAAACGTGGAAACGATAGGTAGTTATAAAAATGATAAGCATGCAATACATCCTGCATATAAAATAATATTAAACCAAAAATGTACTTGCAAAATAATAGGAATACTGATTACTATGTCCAATTACTTTCATATGAAATTTTTTTAGATAATGAAAACCTAGCTGGGGGAGGCTTTCCTCTTAGAGCTGTTGTAAAGAACCCTGTGTTATCAAGCTTCACAAAACACCATTTTTACATAAAATATTTACCTTAATTCTCAACATTGAGTAGACTAAAAAGTAAAAAAAAAAAAAAATCACATTTATAATTTGAAACTGAATTGAATCAATGCTATTCTTTAAGTGCTAGAAAACTGAAAGCCAGATGTCAGGCCAGCTCTCATAACAGCAGAGATTTCAAGGCAAAATATTTTGTGTACTTATTCCTATTTTATCTTATTTTCCTTAACAATTTTCTTGTTTTAAAAATCTAATATACATATATTAGCACAATTATATATATATAGCACAGATTGCGATACCCCCATTCCTCATTCTCTGTTCTCTGTTTTTTTCCTTACCTAACATTTTTCCTACCTAACATTACTATAGATTTCACTTGTTTTGTTTGGAATCTTTCTCTTACCTCCATGGGAAGAAGAATATTTTCCTGTCTTGTTCACTGCTGTACCCCCCAGCCTAGAATAGCGCTAGGTATATAGGACTCAATAACTTTCTGTTGAATGAATGAATGAATTTTAAATAACTGTGTATATGTGGTTATTTATATATATGTGCTATTTTCTTCAAACTCAATAATTTACTCAAAATATTTGACCAGCTACCGTGTACTGGACATTGAGATGGAGTGGTAAACAGATGTTCCTTTCCTTAATTGTTCTTCCAGTGACAAGCACCTGCCATGCGTTGTCGTAGGTACTGGGGACAGAATGATGGACAAGGGAGATACTCTAACAAGGAAGACAGGGATCTAGGAAGGTCTCCCTGAAGAAGTGATTTAAAAGATGAGTAGGAGCTAATCACGTGAGGAAACTGGGATGGAAGGAAGGAACCACATCTTTGAGCCTGGTGGCAAATCTAAGATAAACACACCTTTTAGAAATAGTTCACCTAGGCAGAGACTTAAGAGATCATTAGATAATCAACCAAATGTTTTCTTCACACATGGATGCAGGAAATAATTGATATTTTCAGGTTAATTATCCTTAAAAATATTTAGGCTATACAATATACTCAACTCATTCTTACCTTATCTTTGAAATACAACATGTTTACCTCTTTTTTCTACTTTGCTAAATCAATACGTATCTCTTACTGAAAAAACTTTCTTTTCAAAAATACAGATTTGTTGAAGAGGAGTATATTCCTTACATACATGCTTTTCAACAATTTCCAGAAGAGATGAAATTATATGGGCGTGACAAAGGAATCTTCGCTATAGAGGTAAGCTATTTTCTTTTTTACTTTGTAGTCACTTACAAGACACAGGAGTAATATGACGATTTATATTCCTTTCCTGACTTATTACTTGGAGTTTTTAAAAATTTCATCTAGTTTTTGTTCCGTTCAAATGTGGAACATTAGTCATAATTTAATGAAGAGTAGAATTATTATTTCTTATTTTCCTTATGTAGCTTCCCCTAATCCTTTAAGTTATTCTCAAAATACAGCTATAGGGTGAGGTGTGTGCATTGCAAGTAGGTATGTTGTTGAGATTGTTTTTTTATCTTTTTTAATGGCATCCCATGCTCAATGAGACAAGTCTGAATTTCCTAGGCGTACCTGGGACAATACTGATGCTGTCTTGAAACTGTCACATAGGAGTTTTTTTTTTTTTAATAATTGATTTAAAAATATGTATAATTCATTAACTAATAATTTTAAATTTAGCTGCTAAATGAGCCTTGTTTAAATGTTCTGCTGAAAAGAAAAGATATTTAGTTCAATAATTCTAAGTGTGTATCTTTATATTTGTTCAGTTTTCTTGCAGGGACCAAAGATGGAACTGAGCTACATTTTTGCATTAGTTATCAGCTTAGTCTTGGCTTATCTCTGTCTTTCCTCTCTCTCCCTCCCTTCTTTCCACCCTCTCCCTGCCCCTCCCTTTCTTTCTTCCGTTCTCTCTTTCCTCTCACTTAACCTCCAGTGTATTCTGTGTCTTATATCCTAACTGACTGGGTTTTAACCTGATTTCTCAGAGCCATTCATCACTCAAATTGTATTGAAATTTTTGCTTGGTTGAGGTTATTTGTACTTTTTGTTGATACCTAAGATTATTACTTTAACTCCCTAACCAAACTGTAAACTTCTCAAGAATAAACACCAGAATTTTATATAGAGTCACAGAATATCAAAACTGAAGGAAAATTTAGAGATCACTTAGTCCACTTTTCTTATTTTTCCAAAAAAGAAACAGGCCTAAGAAGAAATGTGACTTGGAAATAATAAACCTCTACTTCATTAGGGTTTTCATGAGGATTATTTGAGATACGTTCAAAATGCAGACATATCACAGACACTGAAATGGTAAAAGGCTCCCTTCCAGGCCCCAGGGTGGAAAACTTTTCCTCTAAAGTGGAAATTAAGAGGATAATCAAGCTGCCTGGAGGAAAAAATGCATCATTTTTGGAAAATAAAGTTTGTGTTTTAAAAGTCTGTTCAAAAAGAAGATAAAACCTGACAACCTTAAATGTGCCCATTTTTAAGTTTTCTCAAAGTAAGTTCTAGAAAGTCCGTGGATATGACTTACTTTTCATTATAGTATTTTATTATTTTCATTATAATATTTTATAATTTTGATTACCATAAATTCAGCTTCTTACAAGGGATGTTGCTTCCTGAGCTGGGTTTATATGCTTGGGATTGGTATCTGACCAGTAATTTCCTTTTGAATTAAGAAATTTGGCTTCACTTTATGTATACTCAGACAGATACTCAAACTTCACTCAATAAAAATAATTATTTAAAAAAATTTATTCTGTGTTTTTTCAGATAGTAATAGATCCAATTATTGCCACATGTTTAAATGACTGCAAGAATGACATATAATGTACAGAATCAAGAGAGTGTTATTGTAATAGCCAATGTGGCTTACACTTCTCAGAAGCCTAGTTTAAGCCTTTAGTTAATATTTGCATTGCCCTTCTATGAGCAGTGTGGTAAGAAGTGCCTGCAAGTATTATAGCCACATTTATTTCTGGTGATGTTTCAAGATTTCAGCCTGAAAAATTACATTCTCAATATTGTATCAAATCTAAACTGCCCCTCCTAAGTTTTTATAATTTGAGACCTAAGTTTTATAAATTAAGAGGGGAAATGAGATATGTTTACTTGCTTGGTTTATTTTTGCTCTGAAACCATTCAAATACTAATTTTTACTCATCCTATCAATTACTGAGAGAAGAATATTGAAATCTCCAACTATGATAGCAAGCAACTTTTCTTTCACATTCTATCAGTCTTTGCTTCAGGTATTTTGTAGCACTACTACTAGGTACGTAATTCTTAGGATATTTGTCTTCTTTATGAATTGACTCCTTTATCACTATGTAATGTCCTTTTTTCCCCCTGATAATATTTCTTGTTCCAATGTCTACCTTGTCTAATATTAATATAGCCACTCTAATTCTTTTTTAAATTAATGTTTGTACACTGCATCTTTTTTCAGTCTTTTATTTTTAATTTATCTGTTTCTTAATATTTAAAGTGTATTTCTGGTTGGTAGTGTTAAATCTTGATTTTTTTAAAGCTAGTCTGATAATCTCTGCATTTTAGACTCTTTAGACCATTTATATTTAATGTAACTATAATAATGTTAGGTTTAAATTTACCATCTTGCTATTATTTATCCCATCTGATTTTGACTTCTTTTTTTTTTCTTTTTCTACCTTTTTTGAATTAAGATTTTTTTTTTTTATAATTCCATTTTATCTCCACTATTGATTTATTAACTGTACCTCTAGTTTTTGAGAGATTGCTCTGGAGTTTATAATATTCATCTTTAATGTATCACAGTCTACCTCAAATAGTATTATACCAGTACATGTACAGTGTAAGACCCTTACAACAATATACCTACTTCCAGTTCCCTTGTCCCATCCCTTAGTGTTAAACATTTTATTTTTACCTGTTAGATATTCCACAATGCATTGGGATTATTTTTGCTTTAAAAAGTCATTTATCTTTTTAAGGAATAATGAAGACTCTGTAATTACTTTGGGTAATGTGGACATTTTAATAGTATCAATTCTTACAATCCATGAGTACAGAATGTATTTCCATATATTTATGTCTTCTTCAATTTCTTTCATCACTGTTTTACATTTTTCAGTGTGCAGATCTTTAACCTTCTTGGTTAAATTTATTCCTAGATAGTTTACCCTTTTTGATGCAATTGTAAATGGGATTTTTAAAAAAATTCTCTTTCTGATAGTTCATTGTTAGTGTGTAGAAATGCAACTGATTTTCTTTTGTTGGGGGGAGGGGATTAGGTTTATTTATTTATTATTTTTAGTGGAGATACTGGGGATTGAACCCAGGACCTTGTGCATGGTAAGCATGCCCTCTACCAATGAGCTGTACCCTACTCCCCGAAGCTGATTTTCATATATTGATTTTGTATCCTGCAATTTACTGAATTTGTTTATACTAACAGTTTTTTCTGGGTGGAGTCTTTAGGATTTCCTACATGTAATACCATGTCACCTGCAAATAGAGATAGTTTTACTTCTTTCTTTTTGGTGTGGATACCTTTTCTTTCTTTTCCTGCCTAACTCTTCTGATTAGGACTTCCAGTACCACATGGAATAATATCCTTGTCTTATTGTTAGAGGAAAAGCTTTTAACTTTTCACCATTGAGTATGATGTTTGCTATGGGCTTGTCAAATGTAGGCCTTGCCTGATTTCTGATGAGAAGCCAGTCTGCTGTCATTCTTTTCTTTGTTATTCTCTATGTAATTTTTCTTTTTCTTCTTCTAGTTGCTTTTATTTTCCCTTCTAGTTGCTTTTTAAGATTTTTGCTTTATCACTTGTTTTTCATCAGTTGGATTGTGATGTGCCTTGGTATGGTTCCTTCTGCCTTGGGGTTCATTGACCTTAGATCTGTGGGTGTATGGTTTTCATCAAATTTGGAAACTTTTTATTCTTCATTTCTTCAAAAAATTTTTTTCTCTTCACCTTGATTTTTTTCTGGGATACCAGTTACATGTTAGACCACAGCTCACAAAGGCTTCTGTTCTCTCTCGTTTTTTCCCTCAGTGTGTTTTGTTTTGGATAGTTTCTATGGCGATAACTTCAGATTCACTGAGCTTTACTTCTTGAGTGTCTAATACTGCTGTTAAACCCACCTGGTATGTTTTTCATTTCAGATTGTGTATTTTTCATTTCTAGAAGTTTCATGTTAGTCTTTTTTTTTAATTTCCCTCATGTTTTCTTTTACATCCTCAAGTTTATTGACAATGTGTATAATAGGTGTTTGAAGGTTCTTGTCTACTCTGTTATTTCTGGTCTGTTTCAGATGATTGGTTTATCTGCTAATTATGTGTCATGTTTTCCTGCTTCTTTGCACGCCTGGTGATTTTTATTGAATGTAGAATTTTATATTGTTGAATACTGGATTTTTATTCTGGTGTATGACTGGATAACTTGGATGTCAGTTTGATCTTTTAAAGCTTATTTTTAAGATTTTTTTTTTATGGCTGTTCCAGAGCCTTTATATCTGGGACTAATTTAGCTGCACTACTAAGGCATGTCCCTCAGAATTGTTTGGATTCGTTGGGAAAATCCAGTGATTTTTTCTCCCTTGGCGTTAGGTTTTTTCTTTGCAGATCTCCGGAATTCTCTCTCTGCAGCTTTATCCTCACTGGTACTTCGCCTTCAAATTACAGACACCTCAGTTTCTAGGAACTGCAGCCTCTCCTTAACTCAGCAAGACCACTGGGCTCTGTTTCACTCCCTGTTCCCTATACACAGTTTGGAGACTGCCTCCAGGAGTAATCTGTGGCCACTTAAGTTTCTCTTCTCAGGGGGTATAGTCCTGTGCTTCCTTTTGTCCAGTGCCTGAAACTGTTGTTTCATGCATTTTTTTCCTGTTCTATGTTTGTAGTAGGAAGTCAATTCCTGCAGTAGTTAATCCTTCATGGGCAGAAACAAAAGTGTTCCAAATACTAATTTTTAGACATTTAGAAGTAGAATCATTGTTTAGATGCTTTTTAGGTGAGTATTACCTAAACCATTCTTTCTTGAATGCCTAAAAGTATCTTACTGCTCATTCATTCTTGGATTAAAAAAAAATCATATTCATGAATATTATCTAATCTTTGCTTCAAAATTTTCTACAGTTATTGGAAGGTCATGGTTATAGGATTTTGTTCATACAAAATACTTGCCCTAATAATAATCTCTTTTGTTGACTATTTTTGTTATTCTTGAGTGAGGGGACAGAGGTAAAATAGGAGAGTGTTTTCTTGTAGAGATTTTGATAGAAAGTATAAGCATAAAAAAAAATGAGATTATGTTTTAGTAACAATAACTATTGCACATTGCCTTTTTCACTTATATCTTAGCTTTTTTTAAAAAAAATGAACTTGTAGTTTTGGAATAATTTTTGATTTACAGAAAAGTTACAAAAATAAAAATATATCCTTTACCCAGATTCAACTATTGTTATTATTTTATCCCATTGTTTTACCATTTGTGCTAGTCTCTCTGACTATCTGTCAGTCTGTCTATCCAATTCTATTTCTGAATCATTGAGGGTAAGTTACATCTGTCATGGCCCCTAAGTATTTTAGTGTATATTTGTAAGAATAGCGATATTCTCTTATATAACTGCATTTTACTTATAAGTTTTTACTTTTCTTGGAGCTTCACAGTATAGATATGCCACTTAGTTAGGTTAGCTAACTAGTTCTCTGTTGATGGAGTTTTGTGTTTGGCATTTAAAGGCTAAAGAAGGCAGCTAAGTGATGAAAAAACAAAACAAATCTAAATGTGTATCAATAGGAAAATGGATAACATGTGACATAATCAGACATAGTATATTAGACAGCTATGAAAATGAATCACCGACAGCCACAAGCAACACGAATGAATCTTAGAAACATTCTGCTGAGTATAAAAGGCAAAATTCAGAAAGCTATGTATAGTATGGTACCATTTTTATAAAGTTCAAAAAAGAAGTTAAACTGAATATATTTTTATAGATATATTTATGTGTATGATTAAACTATTTTTTAAAAAACAATTTCATGGTGAGCAAAATGCAGGATACTAGTTACCTCTGGAGGGGGAGGCAGAGAGGGAGGACTGCCGAAGGAGAACATAGTAGACAGTGTTGGTAATGTTCCAGTTCTGAAGTTGGGCAGTGGATTCATGGGTGTTCATTTTAGGATCATGCTTCATAGCTTACAGATATGTTACATGTATTCTTTTGTATTTTTCAAGATTTTAAAGGAAGCTAGAGGCGGTTGTCTAAAGAATTTCTAAAACAGAGATAAAAAGGCAGTATGAGATGCGTGAATGTGTTTGTATATTTCTTGCATCCCTAACTGTTCTTTGAGAGTAGAAGTTATATGTAATATTTTTATTTTATCATCATCATAAGACTTAATATATAATTCCATATACATGGTAGGGACTGTGTGTTTATTGATTAAGTGATTTGAAATAGCTGAGAAACAGAATAAGTTTAAATACTTTATTTAAAGGAGATTTTAAATAGATCTGTTGGGGATTTTTTCCCACCTAAGTAGTAAACTTCCAGACTGCTTCTTATGTGTTTATTACATAATATATCAGGAGGCTATTAAATAGTGGTTTTTTGATTGAAAAAATAAAAAAGCATTCTACTGATATTTTAGTGGTAAGTGTGTAAGGGATGTAACTTCCACTTATAAGCAAGGACATTTAAACATGCAAGTTACGGGTTTATCAGTATCACTCATGAAATCCAGTGTGTGAGATAAATAACCTTACCAGTTAATTTGTACTGTTCACCAATATACTGAAACCAATAGTAAATTACCCCAGTCAGAAAATGTATGTTTGAGACTCTATTGATGATACTTCTTTTAGGAGAATCACACCTCATATTTGCTAAGTGAAACCAATGATTTCATGTGAATTTCCTGTGACTTAGTTTGATCCTGTGCCAGTACCCACCCCCCCGACCCCAGTACACAGCATGCTCAGCCCAGACCTCCCCTTACCTCTCCTTCCCAGGAGAAGAGAATGGAACCAAGTTCTGTATCAGCCTAAAGAAAACTGAATCATGACAAAGGTTAGTCTGCTGTAAAAATAATCACATAACCCTGCCAAGATCAAACAGAAATTATTTTGGGATTACCTATTCTTCTGGATACCAGCTTTTAATCTACATTAGTATAGATATGCGAAATTTGAACATGGGTATGGCACAATCAGCAGAATATTTGGAGAAGAAACACATCTTAGGAAGGGAGGACTCAAATAGGTTTCTCCAGCTCTGACCCTGAGCCAAAACAAATTACTGTCTCCTGGTCAGTTGGTCATCAGTTCATAAATTTGTTTTTGTCCCTAAGGTTTATGTTGGTCTATGCAGGTTAATGGCATGTTTCTAAAATGGTCTCATCTCCAGGACCAAGAAACATATTTCACATGAAGTAATGTGTTCAGCACAAACTTCCAGAGGATTAGACTTTGATCATAAAGTATTTTTTGTTACTACTGATAGATTTACAACCATTAAAATAACTCTAGCAGACTAAAATTACGAGTTGAACTATTCTGTGAATCATAATACATGTGGAATTCATTTTATCCTTCCTCCATAAATAATAAATTACAGTGCTCTGTCATTTCTTTTGACATACTTTTATTCCTTGATTTTCCTTTGTAATAGAAAGTCTTGTTTTAAGTTTGGGTTAACAGGTGCATGTAGCATTAGGTTTTTCTCAGCTGAATCTTTGCTTCAAAACAACAATAAGAATAAGTCAGGGTGAGGCACTGTATTCTTTTTTTTTTTAATAGCAAAGCAGGAAGTTCATCTCTGACAGGGTATTGTAATCAGGTTTATCACCAGAGCCTGCTGTTGTGTAACAGAAACTCTAGCTTGTCCTTACCTGTCTGAAGGCATTGCTTCACGAAGGAAAGTAAACTCACTGGAATATTTGTGAAATTCAATAAAATGCTTTCCCAAGCACTCTGTTTTTAATGCATGCTAGAACAATTTATTATAGCCTTGTGGTCTTTTAAAAAACATACTAACCTTGTGATTTCTTAGGATTGTAATTAAATGAATCTGTATCACTCTAGAAGCCCATGCGTCCCATTTACTATGCCTTATAGACACGTCTTCAGCCATATCTAGTCCATGTTCCCTCCTTCCCCTCCCCCACTTCTTCAAGAAAAAGGGGGAAAGTTTGGGATGTCTTCAAATGACTGTTTATTTAATTGACAGGCAGCTTCTCATCATTGTACGCTTTGCCTTTGCTCACAAAAGTGCATTCACTATTCCATAGGATGTTGAAACTTTTAAATGGAAACAGCTTTTCATTAACAAAGGAAGCATTTTCCTCCCTCCTTCCATGTCTTAGCCTTCTCTGCTAAGTCTTGGCTTCTTCAGCAGCTGTGTACCTCCACCAGAAATGACAAAAGGTGCAATTGTTCTAGGAGATGGTAGTGAAGATAATGCCTGTGGAGTTTGTGTGTGTGGGCTGCTGGGGACTGTTTTTCTTCTGTGTTTGGTTTTGTTTTGCTTTTGCTATTCCAGAAAGTTGAGCACACCTTAAAAACAAACCAAAGTGGATGGGGGGGAAGCTTTAAAGATCCTTACACCTTTACCTTGTGTGAACAATTTCTTTCCATTAAAGTGTTGTGCGTTAGTATTTAAGTGGGCCCCTCTGTCCCAAAAGCAATAAATCTGACAAAACTCACTTGAAACATAGGGAATGGAATACAGAGTACAGAGCGTATTGATGTGGTTTGTTTCTTCTTTGAAGCAAGCTGGGAGAGTTTGTCTTCTTGCCATCACCCTGACTTAAGAGCAAAGCTCAGGAGAGGAGACGGGTGTACAGATTAAGTTTCAGTGTTTCCAATAAACAAGTTTCTTCTGTACAGCACAGGAAACTATATTCAATATCTTATAATAACCTATAATGAAAAAGAATATGAAAATGAATATATATATGTTCATGTATTACTGAACTATTATGCTGTACACCAGAAATTGACACAACACTGTAAACTGACTATGCTTCGATTAAAAAAAAAGTTTTAGTATTTCCAACCATCTCCTTTTTCTGAATTGTGATTCCCAACTCCTGGTAGATGGCCGTTTCATTTTCTTTACTTATTTAAAGACAACTTCCTCCTTTTTCTGCCTCTGCCTGTACTGCTGCTTTATTTTTGAGACAAGTTTCTGAAGCATGGTGCTCATTCGAAGCATCATTTACTTCTAGCAAAAATCTCTCAGTTCATCTGGTAGAATAAACTGAAAATCTGTTCTTTTTCAGGGACACCATCTCAAAATGAAGTAACAAATAATCAAATTGCTGTTTGAACCAGAGTTGGGCATAGACACACTCGTCTCTGTTACAGATACAGTTTGTTCTGCCAGTGACTTAACAGACAGTAGGGCTACTTCTATCTCTTCAGCCTTGATTTTCTTTATTTTTATGTATGTTAAACCCACAGACCAATTTCTAAACAGTTAATAAGTTATATACATATTATTCTACCATGGTCCTTGACAGTGTTTCTAAATCCACTCAAGAATTAATCATTTCGTCATCCCTCACTAGACTCAGCAAGAAGTGATAAAGAGGAAACTGGAAATTCATTCCGAAGTACATCTGCAGTATTTTGAATGTTGATCAACAGCATTCTGATCTTCTCTCTCTGAATGAGTAAAAAGAAAAGATGTAATGCTGGTTCAGCCAAACCCACTGAGTGGCACTTTGCCATGATGATTCATTTGGCCTCGGAGCAATCTTACACCCTTTGTGAAACTAGGTCCCTGTTGGTTGAAGGAAGAAAAAGACTTCTCCAGAGCTGTCAGTCACTTTTTAAGCACCTCCAAATGAAGGTCTTATTGGATCAAGTTTTAATACACTGATTCTTCAAACTTTACTCCAGATTTTTCACCATCTTAGGCCACATGAGCTCTTGGGATTGTTTGTGCAATCTTTGTTAGAATAATAATCAGGTTTGAAATCTACCTGAGGGAAATAAAGGCGAATGTAATGATAACAGCTGTTCTCAGTTTCCCTCACTCCCACTCCCTTCCAGAATTACTGCTGCCAGATGGCATGAATAGAAACCAGCTGATGTTTTCTTTTGTTCCTGGCTTCCCATAGCATCTTGCCCATCACTGGAATTTGTGGGTGAACTTCTCTTGTCAAGCGTGTGAAGTAAAACCATCTGAGGGTCTCTTCCAGGCTACAAGAAAAATGAGATCGAGAGCCACTTCATTTTATTTCAATTTAATTTATTTTTGCACAAGAATATTTTGGAGAGCTTGTTTATTTACAGATTCTTAGACCTAATGTCAGGGATGGATTCAGTAAGTGTGGTGTGGGATCTAGGAAAATGCATTTTTAACAGGCATCTTGCAAGTGATTTTGACAGAAATAGTATTTGAGTGGTTACAGACTAGTCTCATCATCTCTGCCTCTGACTGTCTGTCTTTTGTTATGCCATCCTGTCCCACAAAAAAAAAAAAATGACATAAAATTAATTAGCAGATAACCAAAGGACCAGTATAAAATAAAATACTACTATACCTTACTAAACATACAAAGTTTTAAACAGGGTTCAGGAAGCCCCCTTATTCTACTTAATACATCAGAGAGTCCCCTCACCAAATGAAAATACAGCACAAATATCCAGCAGCTTCTATGAGACCCTTTTCTTGGGGGTGTTCCTTACATGAATGCATTTTCTAAAAGTCAGAATAAGACTATTCTAACATAGTCATTAAATGTTTACTGTAATTATTATATGATAGTTATCTATGGTTTAGAATCTTGTCCACATTAGAACCTGAATCCCCTCTCTGGGCTATGGACAACATGAAGAAACAAAAATGTGACACTGACCATATTCTCTAAAACAGTGTACTCCCAGCCTTCTCCTCAAGGTCAGATGCTTTGTTGAGCTAGTGGTGCAGGCCCCCCAGAGTGGCCTTGCTCAGTTGAAATGGGAGCCACCGTATAGGGAGGGTAGTCCATGGCCAAGCCCTGTAGGGCCACCACTTCAAGTGATGTTGGAGACAGAAGGTAGTGGATGCCAGTGTGGATGTTTTGAAATTATATTAAATCTTTTTAGCTCACTAGACTCCTTTACAGTTACTTGGCATGAACTTATCATCCATTAAAATTTTTTTTGAGATGATTATTTTTCAAAGGGGAATATTCACTCCTCTAGTGTGTGTTTGCAGATTAAAATACTTAATTTCATCTCCTACTTGTATTATTTAAAAGGACTAGGGTTGCCATAAATCTTGTCAGTAATGTTAAAATTATTTTAACTTGAAAAGATGCTTCAAAATCTGTGCAAAATGCAGCAGAGGTCTAACTGAATTTATTTTATAAAGAAAAAAGACAGCTTTTCCCAAAGGTCACTGAGAACTTATGCTTTCCTTTTTTCTCTTTTACATTCACAGAGTAGAATACAATTAATAGTATTTTAGTATACAAGTAGAATTACTCCATCTCAATATTTAACAAAAAGACTTAAAAGGCCTCATTGCTACTTTGGGTTGAAATTTACTTTGTATTCTTCAGCTACAGGTTAATCATGTGTTAATGATAATGAGCTGAAAACCTTTTTTTCTAATAAAACTCAAGAGTTTAGACATTGAAATAGTGGTATCAAAATAAACATAATACCATGAAGACTGTAACTTCACACAAAGTAAAATCAAGCATAGTTGTAAATTCTAGAAATTGACAGATTTCTCTGAGCATCTCCTGTACCATTATAAAGTATTTCCTTATGCTTTATAATCGCATATGAGCTGAATGTACCAAAGTAAAATTTAACAGAGAACTATTCATTCCTTCAGTTAGCTCCCAAACAGCTTCACACATTTAGAAGCTGGCAAGACATGACTTATGGTATTATTGGCTCAAATTGGGAAGCAGATTATCACTTAGAATAAGGAAGAACTTTTTAATGATTAAACCCATTAGAGGTGGAATAGACTCCCTTCAGGGAAGGTATTGAGTTCCCTTCACTGGAGATTTACAAGATGGGTTAGACATCTATGTGCTGGAGATTTTGTAAAGTTAGACCATATACTTCTAAGGGTCTTTCCAACTCTGAATTTGCTAACTAGATTATTTCTCCTACAAGGTGATGTATGAAGTGATTCTGTTATACAAAATAGTTGACTCAACTGATATTCTTTCCTTTCTCATCACTTAAAAACTTGTTTTATTGAGGTAAACTAGACATACAGGAAAGTGAACAAATCACAAATGAACAAAATCTGATGAATTTTTATAACCTGAATCACCCCTGGGTCAAGAAACAACATTGCTAGCACCCCAGAAGCTGCACCCTTGTGCTCACTTCCAGTCCTTACCTCGCCCACCCAAGAGTAATCACTCTCCTGACTTCTAACTGCATAGAAGCTGGGTGCTGAATTGCTGACTTTTGTAGTTTAAATACGTGGAATCATTCTCTTTTGCATCTGGCTTCTGCTAGTGTTATGTTTGGAAGATTCATTCATATTGTTGCATGTAGAACATTCATTTCTTTGCTGTATAGTGTTCCACTGTGAGACTGTATCAAAATTTACTTGATATTTACTCTATCAAGTCTATTGTTGATGGCATTTGGATAGTTTCTAGCTTGGGGCTTTTACAAATAGTGTTGTTGTGAACATTCTAGTGCATGTCTCTTCGTAGACATGCACACACATTTCCATTAGGCATATGGAGCTAGAATTGCTTTGTCGTAGGATGTGTACGTGCTCAACTTTAATAAATACTGCCAAACAGGTTTCCAAGATATTTATATGCAGGCCCAATTTTAATGGGGTCTTAACCATATTGGAAATGTGAGTTTTTCTGAAGTTTCATAAGCCTTTAAAAAAAAATCTTGCTTGTGGTCCTCGATAACCTTCTATCTTATACTGGGATTATTTTTGTACACCTTATCTCCCTTTCTAGATCATAAACTCCTTGAACAGATGGTTTTATTCGTCTTTATATTTCCCAAAGTACCTTGCATAGACTAGACTCTAAATTTAATATTTTTATGTGAATGGGTGAGTAAGTGAAAAATTATATGTAGTATTAATATGAAGAATGTTTAGAAGTTGCAAAAATATAAATAGCATACCTGTTAAACTACAAGGGTGATCTTAAAGTGAACAGAATTCATTTATTAGTATTAGCTCATAGATTTTCCTGAATTCTGTGAGTCTCTTATATGCTATTATGCGGGGAAGTAGGAGGTTGAATTGCACATCTTTAACTATTAGGCTTAAACCCTGGTGTTGTCTCCCCCATAGATGCACATGAGTATTATGTAACAGTGAGCCAGAACTGTTAGCTGTGAATTTGAGGACTGGTGAGAGGATGCCTGCAAAGAAGGATGAGAGGGAGTGAGTCCGACAGCAGTGTAACTGCAGTTGGGTTGCAGCTTTGCCCCCTTCCCCAGATTCTTCTGTGGGTGGCAAGATGAAGCCAGTAAGAGTTTTATGAGCGAGACAGAACTGTAGTGGCTGTTAATTTAGCATCATTGCTGTTTAAAACTGCTCAGTGAGGATATTTCGGATTTGTGGGTGTTTCCCCTTAATGCTTTTCTTTACATTCCAAATTTTATCCAATGAATAGATACTACTTTTAAAATCAGAAAGTACTTAAAAAATTATTTATGTTGCAAAAATTGCTACCTTGACTCTCTCTTTCATTTCAGTCTTGGCCTAACTATGAGGATATCTATAAAAAAGTCATTGAAGTTGCCACATTTTTAGATTTGCCACGTTTTCCAGATATTACTGAAGACTGCTATCTTCATCCAAACATCTTGTGTATGAAATACTTGATGGAAGTCAATCTCCCTGGTAAGTGTGTGGTGTGTATGGTGAGGAAGCTTTTACTCACTAGAATTGTAATGAACAATGTATAGAATCCTCTCAAATCACAGGTTATTAAAGCTTTGTGACAGGGTCCATAGTAACATGGAACTTCATTTCAGCATCCTTTCTTAAAATATTTCGGACCATTTAAAATGGTTAAAATATAATACTATTTCTAGTCTGTAAAACAAATGGAAGTCAAAGTCTGGTAGGATGAAACACAAAATGTGAAGAAAGCCTCACTAGACCTGGTTCACAGTATACCGAGACACAGGTAACCCCAATGGAATCTGCCGATGGAATCCATTCCTGAATTTCCTGCCAAACTAGAAATGTGAGAAATTCAGGACTTCTATTCTTAACAGAAAACACAAACATGGTATGACTATATTATTGCTTAAGCAATATAAAAAATGTGATTGAATGTGTTTTAATAAAAAAGACATGTTATATGAAAAAAAGCAATATACAAAACTGTATGTATAGTATATTTTAACTATAAAAATAAACACAAATATGTGGTAACATATATACACAAATATAAATATTAAGTCTGTAATTTAAAGTATTTTTTAAAAAGGAAAAATAATTTAAAATTTTCAGATCTATCATTTATTACGCTAAGACATGTATGTCTCTTGTTGAGGTTTCAGAAGTCACTAGCTATTTGATTAAGATTCCAGAATGTGGAAAGTCTGATTTCTACATTTTGGCATGTTGTGTAGATCAGAATGACTATTTTGGATTTTGTTTTTTTGATTTATTTCTTTGATGGTTCTTTCAAAATATGGAAAGTTCCTGTGTTCTCTCATATATTCCAACATCTTGAGCTTTTAGAGGGAATACTAGATTATGGAAGAAACACAAGGAATTACCAAGATGTAAGTGACACAGGCTGGGTTATGGCAGGGATCAAGCTCACATAGTTGCTGTTGAACAGAGATGAGGGTGGCAGGATTTTCTGGCCAGTGTGTGTAATTTACTAGTATTTCTTCTCTAACTCTTCTGAGAGCAACAAACAGAACTAAAACCATTCTAATGTGCAGAGACACTACTATCATCTGATATTTTTAAGTGCCTTTTAAAGACAGTATTAAAAAGAATCAGGATAGAGAAATTTAACTTCTCACAAACTTTCTAGAAATAATTTGAAATATAAAAAAAATTATACATAAATATTTTCAACCTTCTTTAACTTAAATATCTAACAGAAAGATAATGGTTAAGTAAATGTATTATGTATATTCAGAGGAACGTTATGCAGCTTTTAAGATCATGTTTGTGAAGAGTACATAAGAGCATGGAAGATGTTTATGTTACAATAAAAATGAAATAGGCCAAACTACAAAATTATATACAATATAATCATAATTATGTAAAATGAAAATGTTCAATAAATATTAGAAATAAATCTAACAAAATATTGGAGTGCTATTTCTGAGTTATGGTAATGCATTTTTTCTTTTCTTCTACCTTTATGTATCTTATAAATGTCCTATATTGAGTTTGTATTACTCAGTAGTGAGGAGGAAATGATAAACAAAATAGATCTACAAACTAAGATGTGATAGTCCCTGTACCTTAGGATTTAGATTCCAAAATGTGACATTGATTTGCAAACCACCTGTTTAAATTATAAGAAAACTTTTAGGATATCACCATTTTCAGAATTTTAAATTTGCTCTCTACCATCAGTTCTATAGTGCTGTTGATCAAGAAGGAGACCTGTGTATTTGGCCCTTTTGCAAAGAGTTTTTAGGGTTCCCAGAAAGCTAAAAGTGGTTTTAAGCATGCTAGGGCAGCAGATGCCCCTCCTCAGTGCCTTTATGCATGCCGATGTCATCTCTGGAGCTAGGTAGAAAGGGTTCAGCAAGCATGTCACACACACCCTTGCTGAGTAAGCACTGCCACTTTGATGGCTTTGAACAAGCTCCAAACACATTTCTTGGTCTTTCCTTTGTACTTGGACTGACAAACCTGCCAGAGAGAATTTCTGGCCGCTTTCACAATCATATATATAATTTGTGTGGAACTTCATAAAGTTTCCAGAGTGCCTCCATCTTTATTACCTCATTCGTGAAGGTGGGATGGGAGGGTGGGGGGTGCTCTCATTTACAGATGAGACATAGCCAGGCATGGTGACACCTAGCTGGTAGATGGCCGACCACATACTTGAACCCAGTCTTCCCATCCCAAAGCTAGCGTTCTTCCTACAGAAGGCTCCAGATCAAGACTCTGTACTTCTCTGTGCCCCTGCTTCCTTCCTCATAATTTCTTCATTGGCTTTGTTGTTACTCTGTACTTTTGGTATAAGAGAAGCAGTGCAAGATATTAATTTTAAATAAATAGAAAAGACATTTTTAAAGAAATGCCATTCTATAATATATAACACTGTATATAATAATATATACTGTATATATGATAGTATATACATTATATATAAATTATATATACTATTATAAAATAAAAGTATACTACATCAAGGGAATAGAATCAATAGGACATAGTGACTGAATGTGTGTAGGAGACTCACTACAATTTATTGTGCTCTTATAAATAATAGCTATTCTACTTGAATTTAAAATAGAAAATGGTACATCCTAGGTACTTAAATTAGTGACTAAAGAAATTTGCTTAGTAATTTAGAGTTTTCAAAGTGTATTCACTTGTATTATCTTATTTAATCTCAGTTCATCCTCACCGTAACTCATTTTACAAATGAAGAGACCGAGGTTAAATGACTCTAATCCTGAGTCACAAAGCTAGTGATTAGAAAGCCTAAGTATATAGGCTGTAGGTTTTCTGGTTCCAAGTCCCACATTATTCAGCCTTGAATAGTGGGTGCCATCTATGCTGAGCATGTAATTTCTTTGGGAAAGCAGTACATCTAATTAGATACACATCGGACTTCCAGCATGCTAGCCGGGCTTCCAGCCAGCGCATGAGTGTGCATTCCTAGCTCTTAGTCTTACAGGGAGTTAGTTTCAGGTAAATACAAATTGCTGTAGAAATACAGACAAGAAACACAGATGAAGCAATAGAAAACCAATGTGTGGTGGTACATTGGGTGCCAAGATGTGTCCTATAAATAGTAGATGTTTTGGGAAGTCAAAACAGGAGAGGATGTGCCTACCCTTAGTTTTTCTATATAGATATTATTTTTTGGTTTATTTTATTCACAAAATGTGTGTCTCAGAGTTCTCGCATAGTACCATGTTTTAAGATAAAGCTTATTTTATGGCTATACGTATTAGTATGATCCAGTTAGCCAAAAAATTTAACCACATTTTACTGTTTTATTTTTCAACAGATGAAATGCGTGACTTAACCTGCCAAGTGGTAAAAGTGACTGGAATAGGAGAAGTGGGTTTTCTAACATTTGATCCTGTAGCTAAAAAGACAGAAACTGTTAAATATGATGTACAAGCTGTAGCTGTCATTATAGTAGTACTGAAACTGCTCTTTTTATTGGATGACAACTTAGAATGGTAAGTGTGTGTCAATTTTATGAGGGAAAAATTGTATTGCTTTTACCTAATTATTTGGAGTAAAGGAATCCGTATTATATCTCAGTGGAAAATAGAGACTCTCAGTTGTTGTAGAGCATTGACTAGTAGCAGCAGTTACTTCTTACGTAATATTCTGACTCAGCTCTTTGTCAGAGGTTTCATTCTCCCTTAGTAAGTTGTTTGGATCATGTTTTTTCCCTATTTTTAGGTAGACACACATGTTCCCACTGCTCTACCGATTCCTGAGTTTTAAATCATCAAACACAAATCCTAAAGAGTCATTTAGCGCCTCATCTGTGTACCTTTAGGCTTCCAGCACTGTGTGTCTGCAAAGATTATTTTGGAAAGTAAAGGAATCTTAAAATGTCACCCCTCTCAAATGCCAACAGAGAGTGACAGTGTTTATAGTGTCTTCTTGCCTGTTTCAGTGATTGCTTCTCCATTAAAAGTTGGCATCAGTTTCAAGTACGGTCCTATACTTCTCTTTCCAGAGAATTCAAAATTTATCTGTCTTCAAATAAGTGATTTCTAAATAAACTGATTTACTTATTTGTATCTCCAGGTCTTTGTCTAGTATTGCTGAGAAATATAATGAAGACAACAAAGAAGGTACTTGATTTTTTTATCAATCAAATTCAAAGTGATTGTAAATGATGGATTAAAAGATACAATAAATGTAGGGAAGAAACTTTGAAAAACATACACATTTACATACACATGTATACAAATTGTACTTTGTACCAGAGTTTTTTATATATATAATTATCTAACTGTATCTCAAAGCTGCTAAAAAACCTCAGTGACTTCCTACTATGTGTAATTTTTTATTCCCAACTTCCACTCTCTGGCCATACTAGACCATGAACTTATTGGCAGTTTTGTGACTGTACCATCTATTCTAATGCCTTCAGCCTTTGCTCACACTGGTCCTTTTACAGGAAATATTCTTTTCTTCTTACCTCCAACCCCTTCTATCCCTGGCAGATCCATCTTCATTCTTTAAGATGCAACATAAATACCCTCTTCTACTGTCTCTTCACCCCTCCTCCCCTCATAACCTCTTCCTAAATCAGACCTAATCACTCCTGCCACAGCCACTCCTGTCCAAACGTTTATTAGTTGTTTAAAACATTGGATTATAACTAGTGGACTAAGTATGTCTACCCCTATTAGGTTTTCACTGTTTATAAAATGCTTAAAATAGCTGACATGATAAGTACTGTATAAATGATAGGCAGATAGGTAGATTGCAAGCTTCTGGAGGGAGAGACCATGTCTTTCATACCTTTTTTTCCCCAATGTAACTTTAGTGTCTAACATACTGACTGGCCCAAGATCAGCTCAGTAAAGTTCGGTAAATACATGAATTCTTAAACTCAGTTCCAGTTTCTGAATGATCTCACTAGGATTTATGTTCATTGTTTGTTTTATTTTTAATTTCAGCTTTCTTGAGGTATAATTGACATATAAAATCGTAAGATATTTAAAGTGTACATTGTGATCATTTGACATACATGGATGTTGTGAAAGGATTTTCCGCATCAAGTCAATTAACACATTCATCACCTCACATACTTACCTTTTTGTACGAGTGAGACGTATTTAAGTTCTCTTAGCAAATTTCAGTTATACAGTACAGTGCTATCCACTACAGTCATGTGGGCAGTTTTACATGTTTTTCATTAGATCCTCAGAGCTTATTCATCTTACAGCTGAAAGTTTGTTCCCTTTTACCTGCCGCTCCCTGTTTCTCCCATCCCTCAGCCCCTGACAACCACTTTTCTACTGTCTATTTCCATGAGTTTGACTTTTTTTTTTCACGATTCTACATATATGTTCATTGGTTTGGGGAACTTGGATTTAATGGTGACAGTTTTGTGTTGTTTCTAAAATACATGCAGAATACTTCTTTCTGCACATTGCTTTGTATTGGCTCCTACGTAGAGTAAAAGGTTGAACAAGGTGTCACCCAGTGTTAAAAGGGCAATCATAGACTGTGTGGACATTTAGAGTAGAGAGTGCTTTGACGTATTGTCTTCCCTGTGATCCTCAACATAAACCTCTGCTGTCAGCTGGGCAGGGACTGGTCTCCCCGTTCTGTCTGCTCCCCAGCTGTCCCCTGTCCCCTGGCTCTCCACGTTACAGATCAGGAACTTAAGGTTTAAGTAGTCGTGACTCACTTAAGGTCATAGAACCTTGTGTTCTATTACTCATTATCATTTTCCTCCTTCCTTGGAGCTCTGTTGGTAGTTGCCCCTCCTCTGTGGCTGAATGGCCTTCAAGGCCATATTGGATCAAGTTAGGACTGTATTGGCCAATTGAAAAGATTTTTATCTAGACATTGAAGGGAGACTGTCTTCATTAAAGAATATGTGAAAAATTCAGCCTTTCACTCAGCCATCTTCTTCCTGTCAGCCTGCCTTTCTTCAAACTCCGTCACTCTCTAAGCCTCTTTTCTGCTTTACCTTTAGTTTCATTTTTTTCCTCCCTCCTCTTCCCTTCGCCCCATATGGATTGAATAAAAGAGTGAGGAATGAAGTTTTATACTTAACTGTGTCCAGTTCTGTTGTCTCTCTAACCTCAACACATACTCTTGAACACACACCCACACACCACCTGTCCAATGCAGTCTCCTCTCTTATTTATGCCTGGAGTCTCTGGATTTGGACTAGGATTAGGAAGAACAGAAATAAGAGCTGATAAAACCGGAAGTCTGGATTCAGCTACTATAGTGCCGTTTCACACGTTTTCCCATCTTTTGTTCCTTAATTCATATATTCTTAGACATATGCGAGCACCACCTGCCAGGCACTGTGCTGGGTGTTGTGTCGGGGCAGAGGCCTGATTGTGTAGTCATCTACACAAACAAAATATGTCTTCTGTTCTCAGGGAGGTAATAGTCAAATCTAGGAGAAACAGACATGCAAAAAGATGGTTCTGGTACAGTCTGGTTAGGGCCGCAGTACAGGTGGGATGTCAGAGAGGAGAGTGACGGCGATTGCTCAGGAATCTATTAGAACATGGAGACAGTGACTCCATCCATAATTTCCAAGGGCTGGTATATAGATGTTTAGTCATGACAGTGAATGAAGACTCAAATGAGCAAGTGTGTATTATTATCATGTGACATATTTGGTTAATAATAATGGATTTCATTTCTTTCAGATAAGCCATGGTTTGATTTCAGAAAATGGTACCAAGTTATGAAGAAAGCTATTGATGAGAAAAAACAAAAATGGGAGGAAGCCAGGGCAAAGTATGTTATCTCTTCTAGTTTTAGATTCATGTGCTTTATTTTCGAGTCTGTTACTTTACATTTGAAAGCTGAATTCTCATCAGTTTAGATTCATCAGTGTTGTGACATTTTTTTCCTAGAAATATTAGCCTCTACGTCCTACTTAACTTTTTTCTTTTTTACATTACTATTAACTATTAACTAAGCTAATAATGTCCTTTTTTATTAATGTTCTTCTTCTGATCCAGGATCCAATCCAGGGTACCATACTGTACTTAAATAATTAACTTTTCATAATTTGCATGAGTCTTACCTGCATTTCTAACACTCCTCCCTCGTTCCCTTTCTCAGAGTTGATCATTTCCCTTCTGTGCTTCCCAATATTACAAAGATGTCCAACCTGTGACATATGTAATTGAAATGCCCCCCCCAAATAAAGATCCCTATAAAAATCAAAACAAAGGAAAGCAGGAAGAGCATAGCATATTTAATTCAGTCAGTCTCATTGTTTGACTTTGAACTCTTACTCTGATGTATGTCCATCATAGAGTGGAAGGAGCGTAGTGTTAGAGACTGACAGTGCTGGGTTTGAATCCTGACTGTATTACAGCTAGCTGTATGACCGTGGGCAAAGTACTTAACCTCTTATCCTCAGTGCATGAAAATTTGACTAGCTCATAAATTTTCAGAGACACTCTACCTTATGTTGTATAGCAAACGTTACTATAGCTCTCTGATTTGAATGGGTTTTTAATCTGTTCTTAGAACTTTGAATCTCTATGAGACTTCGAAGAAAAAGTTAATACCTCTGTATTTTATGTAAATTTACAATAGTACTCATTTGATCAAGTATTATAGCCCTTGAGAAAAATGAAGATTCCTCAAATTAGTTAAAATGATAATTCATTCAGCTCCAGTTTCCTCATCAATAAAATGGGGATAATAATACCTGCTTTCTACTCTTAACTAAGAACTGAATTTCATTTTTCACAGGTAGAAATAGATTATTTTTCCTCTAAATTGAAGAATGCTTTTAAATAGAGAAATAGACTTACAGGAATGAATAAAGCACTGTGGGAGAGAGGATACTTGCCAAATTGGGGAGATTAACATTTTCTCACTGTTCGGGTTAGATACACAATGATGAAGGAGACGAGATGAGAGGTGAACTTACTCTGACATCCCGTGGACACCCGGGAAACTGGGTCCTTCCTCTTCCTTGTTGGGGAAGGAACGTCTTTAGTCATTGCATATCAGTGGGAACAAGAGTAGCAGCAAGAGCAGAAGTTTGTTCTATTTTCTTAGGTTGTTGTGGAGAATCAGCTGTTGGACCTTCCTTTTCTGGTGCCAGCTGGGATTGTCCTGACTGATGCTGAAAGGCTGGGATTTCAGGGGCAGTGCCACTCGGGCATCTCAGTGGTGAATAGGCATCCGTTAACCTAAACCGGGTACCAACTTACGCTTTAAACATAGCTACTAGAGCCTAAGTTCGTATCACAGTGTTACAATCAATTGCACATCTAAGACTTACTGACTTTTAGCTACTTTAAGGGAGAATTTTGTAAGCAAAGAAAGTATATCCAGTTTCAAAATGGCATTTTCGAGGCAGACACCAGTCTTCAGGGAAGAGCTTGTCCAGGGGATCTATTACCAAGATCCTTCAGAGAGCATGTGCTTTGGGCTCAGGGAGGTAACTTACGTAAGTCACTACTGACTGGTGCTGGGTCATGGAGCCCCAGGGCACGCTAATTACCTGTTTTGCCCGACCCCGCCTTCATTGGTGACATAAATTTCTAATTTTTCTCTATTCATCTGGACATCATCTTCCATACTGTCAGATGAAAGTTATTAAAGTATTTTCTGTATCTAAGCACAGGTCCCTATGCATGAGATTATGAGAAACACTAAAAAACAGTAGTTGAAAACGTAAAATAGCTTAAGAGATTACTTTGATGACTCCCAGTTGTGGACATGTTGAGAAGAACGTGGAAAAAAATTTGAAAGCATGTGCAGAAAAATCTCTGCAACCTTTTAGGTTAGTCAAAAATTTCTTAGATATGATACCAAAAGCATGATCCATAAAAGAAAAAGAAAGATAAATTGGACTTCATCAGAAGAAAGAATTTCTGTTCTTCAAAAGATACTGTTAAGGAAGAGAAGCTACAGGCTGGGGGAAAATATGTGCAAACACATGTCTGATAAAAGATTTGTGTCTAGAATATATAAAGAATTCTCATACAAGAGGAAAAGAGACAACTCAGTTTTTTAAATGGACAAAAGATTTGAACAGATACTTCACCAAATAACATGTGTAGATGGCTCAAAATGATGCTCAACATCATTAGTTAGCAGAGAAATGTGAATTAAAGCCACAGTGAGATTTCATTACACCCCAACTAGAATGGCTAAAAAACAAAAAACTGACTGTGCTAAATGTGGCAAAATGGTACACTTATTTTGGAAAGTTTGTTAGTTTCTCATAAATTTAAACACACACTTAATATACTACCCAGTAATTTTTCACTCCTAGGTATTTCCCCAAGTGAAATGAAAACTTAAGTTCACACAAAAATCTATCGGTGAATGTACGTAGATATATATACTTCATTCACAGTGGCCAAAAACTGGCAACAACCCAAATGCCCTTCAGCTAGCAAATGGATAAACAAACTGTAGCATATCTGTAGAGTGGAATACTATTCAGCAATAAAAGGAGCAAACTTCTGATATATCCAACACTATGTATGAATTTGTAAATACATTATGCTAAATGAAAGACTCAGAAGGTTACATACGGTATAATTTCATTTATATGGCATTCTGGAGGCTAAACTATAGGGATAGAAAAGCAGGTCAGTGGTCGTCTGAGATCAAGTTTAGCTGGGGGTTTGGGGAGGGGTTGATTGTTAAGAGGTATGAGAGATTTTTGGAGGGTGGAACTGTTCTGTGGATTAATCACGGTGGTAGTTACACAACCATGTGTGTTCATCAGAACTAGTAGAACTGTACACTGTATGGGGTCCATTTTACTACATGTAAATTATACCTAAATTTCTAACAGTGGGGTAACAAATTGTACAGGAAGACTGGACAAAGCATACAGGACTTTGTGGCATCCTGGAGAAGATATTAGGATTTAGTGGTGGGCCTCTGTTTTTTGTAGCTTTTGTAATTTTGGGAACACATAAACAAAATAAAGTAAATTTTAAAGAAGGAATATCTAAACACTTAGAGTACTGTCATTTTAGATTGCCCACCTTTCCCATCCTCTGGGCATATGACCCCAAAGAAGTAATAATGCCTCCTTGGCTATAGCATAATTGCCACTGTATAGGTGTTTATTCTGAATGCATAAGGGAATCTACCTAGATTAGGTATTCACGAGGGATTTTTAACAGTGGATTTATCCAGCAAGTGTGATTAGACTGTTTCGGGAACTTTATTATTAGAGATTTTGTACCTTGAGTATGTTGTTACTTTTCTTATTTAATAAAAATAAATCACAGAAAGATATTCGAAAGAATCACAGATGACAAGCTCTCAGTATTTTACATGTGGTATGTTTCATTAAGATTTAGTTCACACATAATCTTCAGGAAAACCAGTGCTTATTAAGTGATTACACCTCTGCATCAGAGCACGGGCACCTTCCTGTCCACTTTGTACAAGTTATCAGAATCAGAAGTACTACTCACTTAATCCTCAGCAGAAGGACAGTTGGCCAAGGGCAAGGAGGGACAGTTGTTTCTTAGGTGGCTTCCCTTTATGAGAATAGGCAGCAAGGAGATTTTACAGTGGAGGAAACCGTTTCTACCTTTTTGTGTGATGAACCGTTTCTGTGGATCTTACGGCATCTGGGAGGCTTTGGGGAGAGGCATAGCATTCTCTTGACTTGCTGTCTCCTTTAGTGCTGCTTACTTACTTCAAGGCCATAAGCCCTGTAGAGACATGTGTCAGTAGGTCATCTTAAGCCAGAGCTATTCCACTGAGTATCAGGAATTTCAGATATTGCTTTAGAGAAACGTCTCACAAATGCGTTTAGGTCCATTTCTTCTCCATCCCGCTCCAAATGTTTTTCTACCTTGTGCAGGTATATATGGAAAAGCGAGAAGCCGCTCTACCACTCTGCCATCGACAAGCCAGTGGTACATAAGAGAAGAGGTGAGCTGCATTTCCTCTTGTTAACACCAAGTTGCAGCACAGCTGTAGAAAAACTAAGTATCTTGACTTGAAAAGTAAATGCGTAAGTACTTTCTGCACTTCTTCAGCAGGTGTCCCAGTGCCTATCCAAGGAAGCATCCTCCCCTGCAAGAAATCTCCATAGGAATCTGTCTGTTTCAGGAACATTGCATTTTTTAAAACAGAACTTAAGTTCCCGCCAAATCTAAAGTGCTGTATATCTGCGACTTTCCGAACTCTTTATTTGGAGAGCTGCCTTTAGGTTGTCTTGTTCATTCTTTTTTTTTTTTTTTAATGGTCATAAAATACACATAACATAAAATTTACTATTTTAACCTTTTTTGAGTAGTTCCTCAGCACCCCTCATCCAGTTTCAGTTTCCCCAGTGTTATGTTCTTATGTTCCTACAGTCCGTTTGTCAAAGCTAAGAACCCAACTTTGGTACATTACAATCAAGTGAGCTACAGGCCTTACTTGTGTTTTAACTGTGGTTTTTATTTTATTCCTTTCCTTTTTTCCTTCATTTTCAGAAATGGTGGTGAATCTACAAAAACAATTTAGCGCACTGGTTGATTCAACACCAGCTGTTGAAAAAAAAAGCCCTTCAAGTTTTCAGTTCAACTGGACTGAAGAGGACTCTGATAGAACTTGTTTCCATGGACATAGCCTCCAGGGAGTCCTGAAGAAGAAGGGCCAGTCACTGATGACCAAGAATTCCCTGTACTGGCTGAGTACACAGAAATTCTGCAAAAGGTATGTGATGCCCCTGGAAATCACAGGATAAAAAACACGATGAAATCTCTAATTTGGCCTGAAGTAGTGTTCTTTTCTAATTTTAAAAAAGCCATGTGTAATTTAAAAGAGTTGACTGTAATAAGAGTCAGATAGGTTATTTGTTGGAATTAGAAGATGGTGAGCTTATTTATAATCAAGCCAGTTGGAATTACACATTGAGTCTCGTTTAAGAGTGTTAGGGATAGAGGTGTTAACTAGCCTTATTGTGATGACAATTTCAAAATATATACATGTATCAAATCATCATGTTATACACCTTAAACTTACATATCTTAATAATAACAATAATAATAACTCAATAAAGCTGGAAAAAGTTTTAGATGATAAAGACTTTCCTCATTGTGAACATGTATTTTATACTAATCTCATTCCCGCATTAACATAGGAATTGTGTATAAGGCAAATTCCCATAGTAGTTAAGAGGATATGTTAATGTATCCAGCTGTTCTTATCCCAGCTCTGCTGCTTGCTCAGTGTGGGCAAGTTACTTACCATCTCTCTAGCTTTGTTGCCCCAATTGTAAAGAAAGGTTATGATTCAGACCTTTCTTCTCAGAACCTCTGGTGGCTCCCATCTCATTCAGAGTAAAGTCGAAGACCTTGTGGAGCCTACAGGCCCTCTCTTCTCTGACCTCCCCTGCTCCCCCACTTGCAGAGTCGGTCCTGAGGGAGTTGGCGGGGAGCCTACACCTTTATGCTTTTCCCATGGCACAATCAGTGGACTTCTGGATGTTCTTCGTGGATTTAATACTGTAATATCAGACAGTTAGTTCTAAATAGACCTTGGTGTAGTCAGAGATGAAACAACTGAGATATTTTTCTCTGCATGAATTATAAAGCTAACACTATACCATACAGATGAAGCATCAGAGATACCATGAGTTTATGCACCAAAATTGTCTGTCAGATTACTTTGCCTATTTAGACCTAAGCCAACCAATAAAAATGTCACAAAGTCCATGACTAAAGCTTATACACTTCTCAGAAAGCCCCTTAGCCCCTGACTCAGAGCCTGTTACTCTGGTACGAGGTGTGTTCTGTCAAGCTGAGTTGTCTGATTTCCAAATTCCTAATCATCAAAGGAAACAGAGTAGGAGGGGGACTGAGAGGTGCTCTGCTGATAGGCATCTTGACAGCAAACATAAATGATACTCATTTGACAGACAGTAGAGGGTACCAGCGTTAGAAGCAGAAGCAGACAAAAGAACTCAAAGTACAGTGGTCTGATGTTCCTTCATGACACCCAGTAGCTCCACAGAACCAGAGAAGCCTGACCATGTCTCAGCTTTAACACAGAACATTACCCCAAACTGTGTGCATTCTCTTTGGGTTTTTTGCTTACCTGTATTTTCTAATATTCCCACAGTAAAAGTTAGGGAATGTAATCCTTAAAAGTTACTGTTAATGATTCAACTTAGAAATGAAAAGTCCTTACTGTAGCAAATGCTTTCTGTACCTCTTAATATCTTTCTGTTGTAGAAATAGAGCTTTCCTTATGGTCCCGAGGCAAGAGAAACAGTATTTTTACCTTTTTGTGATAATATTTTATCTGAAAGAGTCTCTTTTAATATAGCTAAAATTAAAAATTAAAAAAGAAGAAAAGAGGCCACTGTATATGTGAGAATTTGTATAAATGACTTATATTTGATTTGCATTAAACCAATCAATGAACAAACAGTTGAGGCTTTTAAATTTCCTACCGGTGCACATAGTAGGGTGTTGGCTTTTTTGTATATTATTAAAATTGCCTTAAGATTTTAAGTGAAAATTAAAAGATCAATTTTAAAGGAGTTGGGAAAGTGAACATTTTGAGCCCTTACTGTGTGCCAACCACTGGATAAGTGCTTAATCTATGTTCTCATTCAATCCTCTTATCCATCCTGCGAGGTTGTTATTTCTCCCTGTTTCACAGAAGCAGAACCACGAGTAGTTATCCATAGTCAGAACTGATGGGTGGCAGGGCTTTGTGGTGCAACATTAACATTCTTTCAGGAATTTAGGGCCATATATGTTTTGTATGTATCTAAATGTTTATATCCTTTATGTTATTTACTTGTTTTTAAAACTTTTTCGTTATGGAAAATTACTTATCTTCAAAAGTAGAGAGCACAGTATAATGAACCCCCGTACCCCCCGTCGCCCAGCTTCAGTGGCTATCAAGACTTGCTTCACCCTCACCTCAACCCGCCCCTTCACCCCTCCTCCCCCAAAGTATTTAGAAGCAAACTCTGTACATCATAATATTCTTTTAAACAAAACCATAATACCATTAATCAGATATAAAAAACTAATAGTAATTCCTTAATATTGTCAGACATGTAGCCAATGTCTAGATTTTCCTGATTGTCATATAATTTTTAAAATAACTCAAAATCCAAATAAAGTCCATACATTGCAGGAGGTTGAGATATCCTTAAGTGTTTTAGTTCATAAATTCCCCTTTTATCTCTTCTTTTTTCCCCTTGCAGTTTACTTACTGAAAATCCTGGTCGCGTGTCCTGTACAATTTCCCATAGTCTAGATTTTGCTGATTATAGCCCATAATACCACTTAACAAGTTCCTCTGTCCCCTGGTCCACTCATACCTTGGTATAGTTAAAGATTAATACAATTAGTTAGCAGTTTTAATTAGCATTTTAGAGATTTAGTCAGATTCAGGTCCTACTACTTTAAAATAAGAAATACTGCTTTGTGAACTCTTCTTTCTATAGAGCACATACAGAATTGGGCATATATTAGTAAGTGTGGTGTCTTATTTGGGGGAGGGAGTTGGGGATTATTTGTTTTCTTTTGTTTGTTTTAAAATATGTCCAGCATCTCTCCCTGTGTGCTTTGGTTCGCCTTGACCACGGTAAGAGGGGTGGGCCCCAGAGTGGAAGAGGAGTCATGAGACCTGGCTCTGTACCACCCGTGTCTCACGCATCATGGCCAGAGGCACTCCGAAAATTTTTTCCTTTACAAAATTAAGAGGTTTCCTTCCAAATTGTTCTAAGTTCCCTTCCAGCTCAGAGTACTATTTTAGGCCTAACCGTATATATTGGTTGTTATTGGGGGATGTTCAAGGGATAGATGCAGGCATTTCTAAGTGACCGTTTAAATGATGGTGTCTTCTTTTCCTCCCTTCTAGCTACTGTAAACATGTGACAACCTATGAGGAATCAAATTTTTCTCTGAGTTACCGGTTTGTCCTAAATCTCTTCTCCTTCTTACTAAGAATAAAGACGTCCTTTCTCCATGAAGAAGTGAGCTTAATAGAAAAGAGACTTTTTAAAAAAAAGTATAATAATAAAACAAAAAAGAAATCTTCAAAATCCAGGAAAGTGAGAAGACATTGAGAAAAATGAAGTGGAAACTCTTCTGGGGAAAATATTTTAATAGTGACAGTAAGATCAAATTGTAACACTCCAGAGAATGGTGAGAATAGAATTTTATTGCATATACGTATACATACGTAGACACGCATATGTACATATATATGTATCAAACTGCTTATAAAAATGTATACTGGAAAACAAGTGAGCTTTGTTTGAATTAATTTTTTAAATTATGAACGTTCCTATTGTTAAAATAACAATGTTATATAAATGGTATCCAGAAATTTGTATTCCATGTATTTTAAAACTAAATTAGCTTTTTAAACTAGGTTGCTTCCTTACTCTTTATACCCCAAAGAAAATCCCAGATGGATCAAAGATCTAAATATCATAATCTTTAAATACACATATATAAAGTATTAGAAGAAAACAAGATGAATACTATGCTGACCTTGGAATGGGGAAGGACTTTCTAAGATATCTCAAAACCAGAAACCAAAAGGAAAAGATTGATAATGTGACTATGAAGTCAAAGGCAAAGACTGACTGGAAAAACATATTTGTAGTATATGGTGGACAAAGGAATCATTCCTTTAATGTATCAATATCCCTTGTAAAGCAGTAGGGAAAAGATAGCTTTCAGAAAAAAAGAAAAACAAAGGCCAAGCTAAAAAATGTGATAGGATGCCTGGCCTCACTCATATTAAATACAAAGTATGAAGATATTATTTCCCATATATTAGATTGGCAAAGATTATAAAGGTTTATAACATCTGTGAGAATACTGGAAAATCAGGCATTCTGATTCACAATTTGTTTATTCATGCAATAAATACATAATGAGCAACTTCTATGTTTCAAGTACATTCTAGACCCTGGAGATACAGCAGTGAACAGGGTCTTTAAGGATCTGTTCTAATTGGGAGGGGCAGCTAGTATACAAAGAAATAGTATTTGGGGTACTGAGGTACAACGAAGAAAAATCAAGGTAAGGGATAAGTGATAGGGTGGGCCATTTTATAAAAAATAGTCAAGGAAGGACCCTCTGGGGAGGTGACATTTGAGCCAAGACGAACTGTATGACGTACAGTCGAGGGAGCAAGCTGTATAGCTACCCAGGGGGAGATCACTCCAGGCAGAGGGAACACGCGGAAGCTCTGAGGCAGGAGTGTGCACCGTGGATTCAAGGCGTGGCTAATTGTCCTGGTCAGCTGGAGTGCTGTGGTCGCAGGGGAGGGTGGCAGCAGATAGGATGGAAGGGGTGGCCTTCAGGGCCATGGTAAGGGCTTTGGCTTTTATCTGATGTATGTCACAGGAAGCCACTGGACAGTTTTGAGCAAAAGAATGATGTGATCCAACCTATGTCAAAAGGATTACATTCTGTTCCTAAATGTAGGAATTATCACAATATGAATAACATGTTTAGACAGTGTGCTCTCGTAGGGAGTTAGTATCGATAGAAAACAAGTCTGCATAGATGCTCTTTATGAGACTGAGCGAGTTCCCATCTACCTTAGCTTACTGAGAGTTCTTCGTTGGGGATTAATGTTGAGTTTTTTTCAGATGCTTTTCCTGCATCTGTGAGATGATGGTATGGTTTTTCTTTTTTAGCCAGTTACTATGGTAGATTACATTGAGTTTGTTAAACCAATCTTGCATCCTAGGATAAACTGCATTTAGTCATGACCTATTATCCTTTTAAATTATTGCTGAATTTGACTTTCTGTAATTTTAAGAATTTTTGCATCCATGTTCATGAGGAATGCTGTTCTGTAGCTTGCTTTCTTGTGAATTATCTAGTTTTGATATCAGAGTAATGCTATAAATAATCACCGAGTGATTTGTGACGCATCCCCGTCTCTTCTATTTTTATTTTCTAGAAGCGTTTGTGTAGAATTATTTCTTAAATATTCAGTAGTGAAGCTCATCTGGGTCTGGATGGGGAAGGGTTTTCAACTATAAATTCAGTTTCTTTAATACCTATAGGATTATTCAGGTTATCTATTTCTTCTTGAGAAAGTTTTGCTTTTCAAAAGACACTGCTATGAAAATGAAAATTTAAACCACTGAGTGTGAAAAAGTATTTGCAAAACATATCTGACAGAGGACTTGTATCTATATAAATAATTCTTACAATTCAATAATAAGAAAGCAAACAACCCATTAAAAATAGGCAGATTTGAGCAGACATTTCACCAGAGAAAATATACAGAGAACAAATAAGCACTTAAAAGGCGCCCAACATCATTAGTTATTCGGGAAATGCAAGTTAAAACTGGAAGGAAATACCACCACACACACACTAGAACGGCTTAAATTTTAAAAGACTGCCCATAGTAAGTGTTGGCAAGGATTGGGAGCAACTGGTTCTCCCAGCTGCTGGTGGGAATATAAAATGGCACAACCATTTTAGAAAACAGTTTGGTAGTTTCTAAAAAGTGAAAAATATACCTACTGTATCATTCAGCCATTCCACTATTAGGTGTCTACCCAAGAAAAATAAAAGCGTATTTCTACACAAAGACTTACACACAAATATTCATAGCAACTTTATTTGAGATAAAAAAGGTACACAAGCCAAATGACCATCACCGGTTGAATGGATGTGGTACACGCACACAAGGGAACACTGCTCAGCTACGAAAAGAAACGAGCTGTTGAAACAGGTGGCAACGCTTCTGCTCAGGGCTGGGATTTGTGTGTGTGTGTGTGGGGTGGTGGTATATAAGAAGCGTGTTTTCTATAACTTAAAAAATTGTTTTCCAAAGATCTGAACTGCAGTTATTTGCATGTGCATTTTATGGACTCAACACCATGATTTGAAGCACGATGGCACGTTAGTTGGATAAAGAGTTGAGTTTGGTAATAAGCCCTCCAGGTGATTCTGATACACACACAGTGAAGCGTGGGAACCACCCGCTCAGGTCCGTCTGCAAGGCCGCTGGCGCTCAGCTCCACCAGCTGCCTTCCGTGTCCTTGCTGGGAGCATGGCGGTGCTTCTGCGTCCCTCTCAGCCTCAGGGGCACCTTAGTAGGCTGGGCAGCCATTCTTCTGTGATGCCATCACCCCGCCCACGTTGATACAGGGTACCTTGTAGGTGATCTCAAACCCTCTCTGCCTGAATACTTGCCTCAGTTATTTCTAAACTGCAAAGCCACAGTTATGAAAAAAGGCAGAAGCAGGCTAAGCGCCTCAGTGGGTGCACAATAGAGCCAACGGGAGCGGAGAAGAGGAAGACCTACAACTCTGAGAGGCCCAGGGCGTGGAGGAGCCGGGCTCCCGGGGGCGAGTCCCTGGCTCCCAGGCTGCCCCTGCCAGGAGCAGGAATCGCCTCTTTTTCAAACTGATTCCCCTTCCAGGGGAAGTAACCTTTTACCACTAGAGTGACTTGTGATACATGCTGATTTGGATGGAATCTCTTTTACGAATAAATCTTATTTGGGGTTTTTTGTTTGTTTTTATAAATAAATTACTTACCACTGCAGTGAAACATAATTTTATGATTTAGGTGACCACCCTAAAGGGAAATAGAACCAAGGAGGATTTCACATGGTCTCAGATCCAGTAACTATTGTAATAGTGTGAAATCAGATACTTCAGGGGGTGGAAGTAGAATGCCTCTCGGTGCTCAGTCTAAGCTCATGGCCATGCGAGTATAGCATACGTGTGCTGAGGCGGAGTTAAACCTCATGTTCTTAGTTGATTTAGATCATCAAAGCATCATGGAAAGCACAGCTGTGAAACATTTCTCAAGCATCTTTCTACTTACTGAACATTTTACATGTTTTCTCATGTAATGTGTCTAGATAAATCTCTCCATCTACAACTATAGCCGTTAAGGGTTTGGTCACAGTAGATGAAAGCAAAATCTTTAAACTTCATTTTTTTAACTTTGAATTGGTGAAAGTATAATGAGTGTCTTTTCCCGAAAATACAGAACATTAGCCCAAATAGTTGTTCATTAATCCTCGGGGATAGCTCATACATTTTGAACATAGTTTTGTTGGTTTGGGTTTTTGTGTGTTTTTTTAATCCTTCAAAAAATATATAAGTTTCTTTAGACAAGTTTAAGATTCTGCATTAGACTTAAGAGGAAAGAGAGTGTCTTCTACCTGCCAGCTTTGGCTCCTCTTGCGTGGGATCAATCAACCTTGTCGTGGGAACGTAAGGATGGTTCACAGGGTGATGAGCCATGGGTGCCTTATCTCACTGAAGGATAGCATTTCTCAGGATGGGAAGCGGCAGACCTGTCACTGCCACTCAGAAATGGCACGTCTATAGCCCAAAGGAAGGCGGCCGAGCACTGACCTGCAGCGTGTCTGTAGTTCTTTGTTATCTCTTGGGATTTGTCTTTTCCTGCATTGGCACAAAGCCACCTGGGCGGGGGGTGGCAGGGAAAGCAGTACTGATTCAACCCGATATTGACACAGAAATCTACACTGCTTGGGAGAGAAGGAGCATTATTTCTGAGTCTCAAAGAAAACCTTGAATAGAATTTCCAGTGTGGCAGCTGTAAAAGTTCTGTGGAGTTCTATATTGCAGATCGTTAAAAGTGTGTATTTTTATCTTGAGTATGTAGCCGGTGACTTTTTAAAATTTAAAGTACCTCTGCATTCTTGAAAGCTAAGTAAATTCACACCGTATTACATCTCACAAAACGTTTTCAGGAAGCCCTTAGTGTAAGTTCCCTTGTTTTGTGCGCTTGTGAAGTATTTAAGCATAAAGTGATTTTAGTGCCAGACCTACCTGATAATCCACTACGACTTGAGAAGACCTGACAAAAGAGTTCTTTTATTGACTATAAATTAAGAGCCTGGTATTTCAGCTCACTTGGCCTTTTGCCCTCTGCAACAATGATTTCCTTCTGGAACAATTACTACATGTTTCATGGATATTTAAGTTGTACAGGGTGACTCACAGATATTCCTAAAGGAATTTTTAAGTTAGAATACTACTTAAATGTAATTAGCTTTTGTCACCATCGTGGTCCACGTTAATTCAGGTTAAGTGATTAAGGTAAACATTCTCTAAAATGAAAAAGGTGGTCTCTGAATTTAAAAACTCTCAAGGTTAAAAGTAGGAAAACTGTGTTCCTTACCATGTTAATGGATAAGAAAATATTATAAAACCTGTTTACGTATTTTCGCTTTTCTCTCTTTAGAAATCCACGTCAGAGTAAGTCTCCCCCGGAATGTCTGTGCTCTGGGTCCCTGGTGCCCTAAGCAGTCACCCTGCTGGGGCCCTCGGGCAGGGCCCCGCCTCTCCCACTCCCCTCTCAGCCATCCTGCCAAAACACAGTTTGCACACGTCAACCCCTCTCCCGCCCATCTATCCACAGTTTCTTTCTCAAAGTGTAGCCCGGGGATCTGCGTCTCATCAAGACGGGTGCTCGTGCGGACTGTAGCCAGGGCTCCCCTGCCTGCCCCCTCCTCACCCCTGCCTGTGGAGCTGAGTGGGTGGGTTGACCTCAGAGTCTGCATTTTATCACCCGACACCCCACTGCCCAAGCCCAGGCACAGGGTAAAGGGACTACCCCCCCACCCCCCACTGGCTTCCCACCTCCCTGACCTCAACCTATTTCATCCTCTCTCTGTCTGAAAAGGCATCCAGGGAGCTCCGTTCCTCAGCACCTACAGCACATCCTGTTTTTGGCACTTAGTTTAGCCCGCCTATCCTGTTGTCCTAAAAAGGCAGGAAGCCTCTGAGACGGGGGCCCATTTCTCATGGCTCCATATAGAACCCTACATCAAACAGATGTTTAATAAATGCCTTTGATGAAACTAATGATGAGGAAAAGGGAAAATTTTTAAGTTTCCTGCTTTCTTATCAGTTACTGCAGTGCAATGATGACTATTCAATGAATGAACTTAGTTGTCTGCCTTCCAAATGTTGGTTTTGAATCAAATTGAAGTACTTTAAAGACAGAAGAGGGCGAAATGGGCATAACGTTTGCCCATGGTCTACCGTGGCCTTATCAAATACCTATAGGGTGCTTAGAATGTGCCAGGCCCTAAGCACTTAGCACAAATCGCCCCTTTTAATCCTCTTAATGGTCATATTGTGTGGTACTGTATAATTTTCCAAATAAAAACATTGAGACATTTTGGTCCCAGGTAGTCTAGCTTCAGAATCTGTGGGTTTTTCCAACTTACTGCAGTGTCTCTCAAAGACCTCAACCCCTGAAGATGCCAGCTTGGAATTAAGGAACCCAACTGCTGCTGTGAAGAAGAAAGCATTAGCATTTATGACTGGAGTATATCCTTACCAACCCCCTCCTCCAAGCTTCCACCCCAAACCTGTTTGTCCTCTGTGCAATCTGTCTTGCAGTTACAGCCCCATTTGACTAATCACCCCAAGCTATAAATTGCCAGCCCTCCTGTCTGTCATCTCCAATGTCTCATCCATTACTCAGTCACTCAGCCCTGGCAGCACCATGGCCAAGTACCTCTCTGGCCAGCCTCCCATCCTCCAAAGACATAGCTACTGTCCAGCTCAGGCCATCATCACCTCTCTCCTTCCCAAACATTTCTCATTCCTCTGCCAGTTATTTTCCAAAAATAGATCTAATAGCACTCTGAGGCTCAAAAGCCTTTGATGGCTCCTTGCTGCCTACAGCCGGATGGCCTTGCCCGGGAGCCCTTAGAGTGTGGCTCACACACAATTTCTCTGGTCGGGCACCCTTGTCCTTGCTCCCTCCATCTCAGCCATGGGGCTCCTGGACGAGCCATGACACACACTGGGCACCTAGGCCATGCTGGATTCTCTGTCAGGAGCGTCCTCTCATGTCTCAGGAGAACCGTTATTCTTCCTTGATGACCTGTTATAAATATACATTGAGGGTTGGGTAGGAGATTTTGAGGTTAAGACATTTGAAACCTTATGTGAAAAACAGAATTCACAAAGATAAAATAATATAGGCAACTTGCCAAAGAAGAAGCATGTTTAGGAGATTTCATACATGTAATTTGTGATAATGAGGTTTGTACAGTTAATTTCCACTTACTACCCATAGCTCACCTGAAACTTGGCAGGATCTCTCTTCTGCGCATTTTCAATGAGATGCTCGTGCATCTGTTTTGCTTTATTAAGGATCACGTGTATACTAAGAAGCATTTTTTTGTGCTTTGCCCATTCCTCCATCTACGTGTTAAAAGACCCCGATTTCCTGTCTCAGAGTCACTGTCCCCATCTGCTGATCCCCACAATAGCCCCAGAGTAGAGCCACTTAAGGTTTTGTGATGCCTTGAGGAGCTTTTATTAAAAGGATTGAAGGATATGTAAGTAAATCATGCTCAGTTACGTCCGAACTCCAAAGTAACACAGCCATAGTTATGCCCAAGATAACTTCAGACCAAAGACACACCAGTCCCTCTCCCCTCATGGCAAGCAATCCGGAAACTGCAAGACCTGCTTCTACTTCTTTTCTTTCTTGATTCTTGTCACAAAATTGTCCTGATTTTTCCCCTTTCCTTTTTTCGACCTCTCATTCTTCCCTTTTCTAATTATCACCAACAGGCGTAACTCAAAATTTCAGACACTAGGACTCAATAGTCTCATGGTTTTGAAAGATATACAAAAGTGAATATATCTATGTGTAATAACCGAGATAGTGAAATGTCAACTTTGGGCAAGTGACCTAATCCCTCTTTTTTGGCTCCCTATCTATTAGAATAATTTCTCTCTTGTATTAAAATGTGATGAGATGCTACAAAAAAAGTTTCTTATAAGTACGAGTGTGATTTTTTAAATTTTATTTTTTTATTGAAATAAAGTTGATTTACAATGTTGTGTTAGTTTCAGGTGTACAGCAAAGTGATTCAGTTATACATACATGCATATATTTGTAAATATATATATTCTTTTTCAGATTCTTTTCTGTCATAGATTATTACAAAATATTGAATATAATTCCCTGTGCTATACACTAGGTCCTTGTTATTTATCTATTTTATGGATAGTAGTGTGTATCTGTTAATCCTAAACTCCTAGTTTATCCCCCACTCTTCCCGCCTTGGTAACTATAAGTTTGTTTTCTATGTCTGTAAGTCTATTTCTGTTTTGTAAATAAGTTCATTTGTATCATTTTTTAGATTCCACACATAAGTGATACCCAATGATATTTGTCTTTCTGTCTGACTTACTTCACTTAGTATGATAATCTCTAGGTCTGTCCATGTTGCTGCAAATGGCATTATTTCATTCTTTTTCGTAGCTGAGTAATATTCCATTGTATATATACAACAATTTAAAATGGATATTATTTTACAGAAGGTGTTTTACCACTAGACACATTTTCTTTGAAGAGAAAATATGCAAATGTGAGCCAGCAAGCAGAGTCACAGCCCCCCAGCACCCCTGTCTGGGGCGTTTTCTTGAAATGGCAGTACACATCATGGCTCCACCCCACACAGAGTTAGTCACATGTCAGAGAGGTTTACTGGAGGTTAAGGCCAGTGTTCCTAAGCTGAGAGATTTCTGACAGCTATGTTGCAACTGTTGAGCCTTCACTGGAATGATCGATTTACAGTGAAGCCATAAGAAAAGAATGTGAGATATCTGGGTTTTAGTTGCCAGCAAGAAGGTGACACCCAACTTGGCATAGCTTCTTCTGCCTCCGTTCAGAAACAGGGAGATGGTCTGGATTGAGTCCCAAGTATTTGACAAGACTCACCTGAGACTGCAGTCATCCTGGTCTGACAGGTGGGCAGGGAGGGGAAGGGGCAAAGTTCCAGGAGCAAGCACATTCACAGCAGGGCCACTAAGGACATTTGAAAAGAGCACATGGATACCAAAATGTGGAGAGAGTTCTGAGAGTCAGTGTGTCCTCTAAGCCTGAGAGTCAACTTAGAGAATAATCAAAAGCCATCTCCCAGGCCAGCTGTTGTCACTAGAAGCCCAGCCATGGCTCTGCCACATTTAAAGTGTCCAGGCTGCTCTATGATGGGGCCACAGGCGAAACCCAGAATGTCACACAGAAATACTCAAAGTTGGCCGTGTCACCACCTGGAGCACAAATGTGGGATTTGGAAAAAAGACACCTGGGTTCACAACCCAGATTTACTGGCTATGAGACTTTGAAAGTATCTCTGGACCTTGCTTCACCATCTACAAGATGGGTGTAGGTGTAACCCTGTCTACCTCAAAGGGTTGCTTTAAGAATCAAATGAGCTCAGGCACATGATCACTTTAAACACTGAATACTGCCAAAAGAAGGTTTCTGTCATTACCAGCCTGAATAACTACGATTGTTGATCCTCTATAATATGCTTATCCTCGTGCTGGATGATCAGGGATTTTTTTTTAAATATAGTTTCTGTCCCTTAAGCAGCTTATAATATAGTGAGGAAAATACGGAGATGGAACATTGAATATTTATTGGGTTCCAATAGGTCCGGTATTGTTTGAGTCACTTTTCATGAAACAAAATAAACCAGCCAGCCCTTGGTGGTAGGAATCATTATCCCATATTCCGTCATTGGGGAAACTGAGGCTCAGAGGTTCAATAACTTTCCTAAGTCACAGAGCTGGGAGGCAAGGGTGGAGATTCCACACTCTCCCTTCCATACCCAGTTCGTCCAGAGTGGAAGACGTTCATCTCACAAGAGGCCCTGGCAGACAGGGCGAGAGCCAATGGCTCTTGGGAACTGGCTGGTACAGATTCTTGGAGGTCAGGAAGGGAGGCTGTGCCATTTTCTTGCAACTACTTTAGCTGTCCCTTCAATACAGGCTGCTTCATCAGGAAGAGGTCCCAGCCTGTGATGAGTCCTGCAAATGGTGGGTCAGGCTATGATTAGGTCACCTGGCCAACAAGCAAGCACTTGGAGGAATGGGAAGGGGTCCCTGACCTGCTGGTCTCCAAAGGAGATGGAAGCCAACTATCCAGTGTCTTTGTGTCAGGCACTGCGTGAGCTTCTTTAACTCCATTATCTGATTTAACGCCACAAAACTTGATCCTGTTTCCCTTATTTTACAGACGAGAAAATCGAGGACTGGCAGAGAAGCAGGTTGCTTCAGGTAAAAATAGGAGGCAGATCTAGATTTGAATCCAGATCTGACAGACATAAAGTCATTCTCTCAGACTCATGAGAAACTGAATTAATTAAAAAGCAGAGAAGCTTGTGATGAGTGGTAGCTGAGGAGCTGGGAGAGATGTGTGCACAGGATGGGAAAGGTCCTGGAGGAGACAGCATTGGAGGTTGGCCTTGAAAGAAGATGCAGGACCAAGGTGGTGAGGTAGAGAGAAGGAACAGCACAGGCAACCAGGGGTCTGAAATTGCAGGACATATTCAGGGAATTCTGTGATGGGGTCCAGGGCCTTGGGGGCTTTTAACTAGGACACAACTTTGGAACTGTGTGTTGGGGCCAAATGTGGAAGGAGTTTGAATGCCAGGCTTAGGAGCTTAGATGTCAGTCTGTAAACTGTGGGTAGCTGAGATCAGAACTATTCTTAGCAACTATTCTTATTAGCATCAGGGGACATTGGCGCTGGAAGGGACCAGATGACCTATCCAACCTCTTCCTTTTTCTGAAGCCCAGAGAGAAGTGACTCTACTGAAGTCACCCTGTCGGTCAGCAGAACCTGGGCTAGAACCCAGGCCTGTGACTCTCCCAATCCACCTCCCCATCTGCCTCTTTATGTCCACAAGTCTCGTAGAACCCTGTGGTCTCCTACAGGAGAGGGGTCCAAAACTCGCTCCCCACTCGGAAGAACCATGACTTGGGAAGGTAACTCAAAGATCTCGCTTCTCTTAAAGAAACACAATCCTATCCTTGAGCTTAAAAATGTCATTACCAAACAATTGAAAAGATGCTAAATCTCTTCATTTTTAAAAATGCAAATCAAAACAACGAGATACTATTTTTCATCTAACAGACTAGCAAAGCAAAATCCGATAATGCCCCTGGTTGACAAGGGGTGGCACTTAAAGAAGTCCCACCTCCTGTTGGTAGGAGTCCAAATGCAGCAGCCTTTTGGAAAACAATTGGGTCAGATCTATAAAAGTTGAAACTGTGTGTGCTTTTATCATAGCAACTCCAATTCTGGGGATTTACCATACGGCTATATTTGATCAGGCACACAGTGTCTAGTCAGAGGGATGTTTATTGCAGAATGTCTGTAACTGTGAAAAACTGGAGATAAAAACACTAATTGCTTACTGACGGGGTCTAGCTATCATATGTCAATCCAAGGAAATAATATGCAGCTATTTTTTTTAAGTATGGTAGATGTATATGCGCTGACATGAAAAATGTTTAAGACCCTAATAAGTGAAAGCAAGCTGGTTGAGGAGGGTTGTGAGTGGTACAAATCCCACTGTGTAAGAAGATAAAACATGTATGTTTGTGGATACATACAAAGAAAGATATATGGAAACTGGTAACAATGGTTATTTCTGGGGAGAGGGACGGGATGAAGGGGGGAGTGACTGTACCCTAAACCCTCTGTATTATTTAAATTTCCTTCTTTTAAAAAAATCTGTAAACATATATTATTTTTATAATTTTAGAAACAGTAAAAAAATTTAAAATAAAGAAAGCATTGCCAACCACAAATAGATAAGAATTTTAACTTCTGTTTTAGAGAGCTGTTAGAGACAGCCTAAATAAGCCGATGTTCAGATTTACATGTTTTTTAATTAATATATCTAAGTTCTAATAACATCAGGCCTTTACTGTTCTTGTCTTTGGTTTTACAGCTTGATATTTATTCATTCATCCATGTTTATTTTGGGTCTACTGTGTATCAGATACCGGGACTGAAGCATGAGACCCTCAGTCTCCTGCAATGGGAGGGTTATTTAAGCCAATCCCAGACGTGGTGCCGAAGGAAGGAGTCTGAGAGGCAGAACAGACCCCTGCAGAGGAATGCATCCCTTCAGTGACCACTTCCAGGTATTTACTATGTGAATACCAGGAGGCTTGGGATGGCAAAATGAAAGCAGTACAATCCTGGCGCTCTTCCTGAAAAGCTCCCACTATTGTAGAGACAGACACAAACAGAAAATCGAGTATTACAAACAGAATGTGGTAAACATAGTATTGGGGTGATGCACAAGCACTGTAGGACACGTGGGACATTCAACCCAGGCTAGAGGGCTGGGGAGGCCACCTGGAGCAATGGGGGGGTGGTCCTAGCCCAGTCGGGAAAGTTGAGGGGAGCTTGCCAAGCAGGAAGAGGAGCAGGGAAGTGGGGGCAGGGGAGTTTCTAGCAGTGAGCTGCAGGCAAAGGAGCAGAATTGCAAAAGCGCAGGTTGCACTGTTTAGTCATACGCTGTGCTAAGGGGTGTGGACTTTATCCCGAGTGTAATGAGGTGACATGACCTAAACTGTGTGCTTTATACAGATCACTCTGGCCACATCTGGAGATGGCTTAGAGGAAGAAGCGGGAAGGATGAGGTAAAAAGACACTTTTCCAATCTGAGTCATATCAGTAGCACAACTCTGCTGATTTGCACCATATCTAGGGACCGGCTGTACTGTTATTTACTAAGTATTTTCTTAAGTTAGCTCATTCTAAAAATATAATTTATTTAGCAATCCCACTCCTGGGCATATATCTGGAAAAGATACATGCACTCCCATGTTCATAGCAGCACTATTTACAATAGCCAAGACTCGGAAGCAAACTAAACGTCTATCGTTAGATAAATAGATAAAGATGATGTGGTGTACACACACACACACACACACTGGAATATTATTCAGCCATAAAAAGGAATGAAATAATGCCATTTGCAGCAACATGGATGGACCTAGAGATTATCATCCTAAGTAAAGTAAGTCAGACAGAGAAAGACAAATACCATATGGTATCACTTATATGTGGAATCTTAAAAAATGATACAAATGAACTTATTTACAAAGCAGAAATAGATTCACTGACATAGAAAACAAACTTATGGTTACCAAGGAGGGAAGGGGGAGGGGATAAATGAGGAATTTGGGATTAATAGACACATACCAGTATATATAAAATAGATAAACAACAAAGACCTGCCTGTATAGCACAAGGAACTGTATTCAGTATCTTGTAATAACCAATCGTAGAAAAGAATCTGGAAAAAGAATGTATATATAATGTATATAAGTGAATCACTTTGCTGTACACCTGAAACACTGTAAATCAACTATACTTCAATAAAAAATTAAATATACACACACACACACAATTTAAAGAAGCTAGTGAATAAGAAAAGAGAACAGGGCGGTGAGTATAGCTCAGTGGTAGAGCGCATGCTTAGCATGTAACAAGTCCTGGCTTCAATCCTCAGTACCTCCATTAAAAAAAAAAAAAAAAGAACAGACTCTGGGCTCCAGCATTGTACCCAGTGCTAGAGGACAGAAACTGGACATGGCAGAAGGGGACAGTGAGAAGCGTCTGTGGTTGTTGGTTTAGGTCCCAAGAGTCCTGGAGAACAGGGAGCCGGAGTTGTTGGGAGTGGGTGAGGGACCAGCTGGTGAATAAAGACCCCAACGGCCTCCATGTTGCTAATCCTCATCTTCCTTGACCTCCAAGCGGCATGTGACCTAGCTGACCACGCCTTCCTTCTTGCTTCCATTTTCCTGCTCTCTCAGTGAGTCCCCCTGTCCCCTCTTCCCTGCAGGATCCTCTTTTTCATCTCTATGTTGGAGATTCCAGGATCCAGTGTTGGTCCCATTCTTTCCTCCCTCACTGCCATGGAGATTCACCCTATTTCCAGGCTTTCAATACCATCTCTGTGCTAATGACTCTCAGATGTCCATTCAGCCCAGATTTCTCCCTGGGACTCCAGACTTCTATCCAACCGTCTACTGATACATCTACCTGAATCTCTAATAAAAATCTCAAAAGCAACGTGTCCAAAATGAAACTTCTGACCTCCCCCAGACTTTCTACGCCTGCAGTCTTCCCCAGCTCAAGGATGGCAAATCATTCTTCCCAGTTTTCAACTGAAAAGCTTGTAGTCCTTGACTCTCTATTTTTTCCCCACATCCCATATCCAATTTTCAGGAAATCCTGTTGATCCCACCTTCAGAATAGATCAGAATTTGACCACTTCTCACCACTCCACCCCACCACCCTAGGCCAAGCTACTATTATCCTTGGTCTGGTCTCCCTGCTCCCCACTTTATCCCCTACCACCCAGCAGCCAGATGAATTACTTTAAAACATGAGTTAGATCATGTCACCGCCCTACTCCAAATCCTTCAATGCCTCGCTATCTTACTCAATAAAAACCAAACTCTGTACAAAGGCCTACAAGCCGCTCAGAACATGTTCCCTGCCCCCATTACTTTGACCACATCTCCTCTATCCTTCTGTCTTGTCTCCCTCCAGCCATACTGGGCTTTTTCTGTTCACTGAACACATCAGGTGTCCCCTCCTCGTGCAGACTGGAGCCTCTGCCTGGACCACCCCTCCCTCACCTCCTGATGGTCTCACTTCCTTCAAGTCTTCAGAACTGATTCCACCCCCTGCTCCCCATCTGCCTCCTCTGCTTTATTTCTCTCCCGCAGAACTTGCCACTTTCTAATACATCATACAATTTACTTATGCTTTTATGGTCAGTTACCCCAGTTAGGATGCTGGAGGAGGCAGGGAATTTTTGTCCCCTGTATTCACAGCCATAACCACAGCATCTAGAAGAGTGCCTGGCATAGAGTAGGACTCTCAATAAATATTTGTTGAATGAATGAGCAGACCCTGGAGAAGGGAGCTGTAGCTCAGGAAGGACAATTGGGGCCAGGAGTAGGTAGGGATGGAAATGAATGGGAGATGGCACTAGGGGTGCGGGGAGGGACAGCAGTGGGGGAAGAGGGTACAGGGGTTTGTGTGTGTGTGTGTGTGTGTGTGTGTGTGTGTGTGTGTGTGTGTGTGTGTGTGAAGTTCACATGAGGGTTCTGAGAGGGCTAAGACAGGCAGAGATGGAAGTTCCACACTGGTTGGGGCGGGACTCAGAAGAGGGGGAGGGGCGGGCACTTGGGACAGAGGCGGCTCAGGTGAGGCTGGGGCGACCCACTCGGTGAGCACCAACCCTGGCCGCACGGGGGGAAACAACAGGTTAGGAGGCTGTGGCAGTTTTCCAGTGTCTGTCACGTAGCGGACAATCTGAAATGGATGTACAGGAGGTTCTAAAGTCGGACCGTTTCGATGGGCAAGACCAGGAGGGAGACGTCTGAGCTTCCTCAGGTAAAAGCCTCAGAAGTAAGTGGACGCGGTCTAAGAGGTGAGAGGGGGCACGAGGAGGGCGGACGCTTCACAGACCCCAGGCGGGAAGGCGCCCGAGGCAGCCGAGCGGCGACCGCGGGGCTCCGGTGAGGGGCAGTCGCGGGGCGGGGAGGCTCCATCACTGGAGCGGCGGGGGGCTTAGGTGGGCGGGCGGGAAAGGAAGAGCGCCCAGCGCCTGGGAAGACGGCGCCAGGGCATGTCCGGTCCCGCAGGTGGGCGGCCCACGGCTGCGACCGCGGGGCAGAGCGAGGACGCTGTGCCTGGCCTTGCAGTGGGCGCGCTGACGGCCGTAGAGAGGCGGCATGTACTGGCCAGGAGCCGCGCCGCTTCGCTTATTCTGACCGGAGGGAGGCAGGGAGCGCCGGGCGCGCCACACGGACGCGGCCACGCGGAGCGCGGCCACGCGGAGCGCCGACTCCCGCCTGCGAGGCTCGGCCCCGTCGGCCCCGCCCCGGAGCCCCGAGCACTGGCCAATCAGGCAGTGCCGCTGGCCTCCCAACCCCGAAGCTCCGCCCCGTGCCGGCGCGCTGCCAGCCAATGGGAAGTCGAGCCTGGGCGCCCCCAGTGCGCGCTGCCCGCGCGGAGCCGGCTCAGAGCGAGAAAAGCGAACCCAACCCGTCGGGGCCGCCGCTCCGGACCCGCCGCCGCCGCTGCCGCCGCCGCCTCCTCCTCCCCCCGGATCGGGTGTACTGTCCCAACCCGAAAGTCCAGTTCTGCGGCCCGGCAGCGGCGAGCGAGCGCGATGACACAGGAGTACGACAAGTGAGTGAGGGCGCCGGCGCGCGAGTCCGGCCGTGCGGCCGGGGCCGCGGCTGCCCGCCGGGCCGGACGCACCTGCCGTGAGGCCGGGCGGGCGAGGCGAGGGCCGGGCCGGGCCTGGCCGGGTGCGAGTCCGGACGGCCGGGTAGACAAGGCGAGGTGGGCTGGGGACGCCAGTGCGAGTCCGGGAGAGAAGGCCGGGGTGCGGGAACGAGGCCGAGCGCGGGGCACGGGCTCCAGGCTGGGAGGGCGGGGGCCGCGTGTGTCGCTGTCCACTTTCTTCTCCGCCGCGGCCTCTGCCCCTCGGGCACTCCACCCCACCTTTGTTCCGCTGAGGCCCCTTGGGAAGACCCCTGCGTTGGGGGGGGGGGTCTCGACTCCGGAGAGGAGCCCCCCTACCCCTAGCCTCAGCGTCCTGGTCTGGGGCACCACCCCACGGGCGAGCCCCGGGTCTGCTCCCCGGTGGCCCTGGTGCGCGGAGGGAGATTTGGGGCGTCCCGCTCGCCGGCTGCTCCTCTGCCACGCCGACAGCACCGTGTCCCCCACCGGGTCGGTTTTTGCTCATTGGGGCCGGTGGAGCTCTTTGGGACGCTCTTCGCAGCTGGAAAGGGAGACTTCTCAGGTAATCTCTTGTCGCTCAACCGTGTCATTTGGCCAGCCTACTAGAACTTCCGAAAGGAGAAATTTGGGGAAAAGTTGAACTACTCTGACGTCCTGGCATTTTCTTTTCCCTGGCTGGCTGTGTGAGTGAGAAAATTGTAGGAGTTATTTTGCCACTTGCATCATTCATGGTAATTACAGATTACTGTAATTAAAAATGCTCAGAAAATATCAGCAGGATGAAACCTTGAAATCAGGATGGTAAACTAGAAAGCACTGTGCTTACCAATGTGCTTTTTGGAGTTTGTGATTAAAGGAATATTTTAACAAAGATAAGGAGGTAATGTAAGACATTAGCATTAGGGAACACTGGATGAGGGACATTTTTGTATTTCCTTTACAACTTTTCTGTAAATATAAAATTGTTCCCCCCTAAAAAAGAAGTAAATCGTATTAAACCAATCACTATATATCAGATCAGTAAATCCAGGGCAGAGAGGTACCTCTCCCAGTTTTATAATTATTTGCTGAGGATCCTTTTAAGAGTGTTCTTTTTTTCTGGTTGAGAAGTTTAGATGTTATTATGTATGGGATAACTTAAATGAATTAATCTTGTGTTGTAGAATATGCAGATAAATTATTCCTTGAAATATACTTACGAAGTCTTTGAGAGATCATTGATGAAGGATTTAAGACTCAAGGAAGGAAGGCATTGATGAGCCTTTAGGGACTAACAGCCTGGCTGTCATGAGGAAGTAGACTAAAAAAGGCAACTGGTTTCGTGTTTATTTCTTGACTTATAGTTTAGATAAGGCATGTTTCCAGAGCTAAAATTTTGGCCTTAGGCACAGTTTGGAAATGTAAGACACCTTCAGGGTGATCACAAACAAAACCATATGCCAAAAGATATTTATTTTCTGTTGCTTGTACGGATTTGGGGTTGGGGTGGGAGGAGAAGGGAAGCTGAAAAACTAGCATTACGGGAATTGGATGAGCCAAGTGCTGTCATAATCTTCTGGAAGTAGCTATTACACTATTAATAATAGCTTAGCTGTGCACTAGCAAATCACCCCAAGGTACCACTGGTCCAGTAGCTGCTGTCCTCGCCTCTGATGTCGCAGGGAATGCCCCTTTGTATATTTCTCAATTTTTAAAAAAATTTTGAGATTTGTAGAAAGTCTTCATTTTTAAACCAACCATGTCCTTTAAACAACCCACTATGTTTGTTTTGTGTTAAAATCCTACCACCTCAAGACTTCTTTTCCCACCAAATGCGAGCTCCTCTCCTAGGACTTTAGGCCTAGACATGAGTAAAAACACTGGGTTTGAAATAAGACTAATTTTGACAGAAGATAAATTGGATTTCCCCCCATCTTTTTCAAAGATGTTCTCCTTTTCCTAAATCTGTATCAGTTTTTAAAGGGCCTGGGTGACTGCCAAACCCTAACCTTTGTTTGATAACTTGTGAAGATAATCAATCTTTCTACATTCACTTTTAGAGTAGGTAGGTCACCTTTAGGCCATTTACATATTTCATTTGTGTGTTGCAATGAGAACTGATCCTTTAATTTGCTTACTAGAATGGTGTTAATTTAGAGTAGTTCTGACTATTAAAATTTTTTTTTCCTTAAAAAAGCTGCTTGACTGCTGGAGTTAGCATTTCACTTTTTCTCTTTATTGACTTAACAAAACAGAACCAACTGAACAGTTGTTGAGACTGTTTACATTTCAAGTTTTTGGAATCGGTAATGTTTGCTTTAATCTTTTAAATTAAATCCTCTATAAGACTTTACTAAGTTCTCCGTTGATCTTCTGGATTTTTCCCACCCTGTAGTGCTAAAGGGAGACAGTTCTTGCCCCGTATGGAAAACCAGTAAAGATTTTTAAAAACAGATTTCCCCACCTAAATCCTTAAAAATCTCTTTTTTTTTTCCAGTGGCTTCATTTATTGTTGTAGATTCTTAAGTGTTTATCTCTAAGATAAACGGTTAACTCCCATGCCAGAAAATTATGCCTCCTTATTGATTTACAGTCCCCTTTGGCCACATTCCATGCTCAATCTGCTGGTAATCAGTAGAATATTCTAACTTTCTCATATACCCCCAAGGATTAACCCAAGTATCCCTTTTTCTTTCCATCCCCTCCTCCTCTCCCCCTTGGTTGTAGTTTTTAAGGCATGGCGTCCCTGGGAGAAAGAGGGAAATGACATGTAGCAGCGTGGTGGCCAAACCATGTGTGCTCCATCTAAGAGGGCACAGTCCTGAATGTCTGTGTCTGAAGAGAGTGAACGTTCTGTTTGGCCCTTCTTTGTCCTTGTGTTTGTTTATGTAAAGTGTTTGAATAGCCTGACATTTTCTTGGAGTGGGTTTTTGGTTTCTGGTTTTTGCTTTTTTTCTGTGTATCCTGGGATCCATGAGTAGGTTAACTGCAGGTTCCCTGGCTGCCTGAATACCTCATACCTTACTGGGTGACCCATTGGGCTGCATTTAAGTTGGCTGTCTCCTGGTCTTGTCTTGATTTACTTTACTGGAGTCATTGATGAAACAATGGACTGTTTTATTGGAATATCAAGGAATTGGTTGTTTGGTTTTTAAAAAACTAGCTTATGATGACTTGCAGTAGAAAAATGTAATTTACATTTGTATAAATATATATATATATATTTTGTTTGTTTAACTTCTCCAAAGCAAACGACCAGTGTTGGTTCTTCAGAATGAAGCACTTTATCCACAGCGGCGCTCCTATACCAGTGAGGATGAAGCCTGGAAATCTTTCCTGGAAAACCCTCTCACTGCAGCAACCAAAGCGATGATGAGCATTAATGGGGATGAAGACAGTGCTGCTGCGCTGGGCTTGCTCTATGACTACTACAAGGTGGGTTTGGCCACTCTTCACAACCCTTAACAGCAGTCCAAGATGCGCTTGATTCAGCAGCATATAAAACAGCAATTCACTGGTAGAACGTAATGCAGGTTGCTTCTGTAGTGACTATAAATAGTTTAATGAGTACTTTGACTTGCTGTGGTTCAAAGCTGAACATCTACGATCATAGAATCAAAGGGTTGTTTTTAAAACATGTGAAGTGGCCGGCTCTATCTGAAGGGGGAAGCTACCATAAAAGAAGATGGTAGATGTGTCCTAATGAGACTGATCATTTTACCAAAGGTTGTTCTTAGTGCCTTCAAGAGTGGACAGTGACTCACTTGCCTGGGCTCTAACCTTATTCCTGTGTAGTCAGAGTGATTTCCTTTTCCCTAAATAATATTACAGAGCCTTTGATTTGACTTCATTTGATTTGATTTGATTAGGCGATTCATAGGAAAAAAACATTTTCTAGTCTTGGACTTTTCTAGTTCTAAGATCAGGATATATTTTGTTCCCTGCTTCTAGACACTTGGGTTAGTCTTAATGAAGTATGACCATCCCTCTGCCTGGAGTTTTACATGGTGTTCATATCTGGAGGTGACACCACTGATCTGTATCATCATTGCTGCCCTAATAATACCAGCTGCCACTTACTGATCACCTGTATCATGCTAGACTTGTTAACCAGAATGCATGTTGTTTCTGACCCCTCCAGGAACCCTGCAAAATACGTGGTATTACCCCTATTTTGCTGATGATAAAAATAAAGTTCTCGGGTCACACAACTCGTATGTGTTGGAGCCAGGATTTCAGATTGTGCCCAGGTCCCCTCCTCGGCGTGCCCTGCTGTCTCCTGGGGGATGTGCTTAGCTAGTGTGCGTCCCCTTTGGCGTTCTTTCTGACCGACAGCCAGTATATGGGGATGGCTATATGTTATGGTTTATTTTTACTATCTTTTTGTTTTTAAAATATCCAAACCTACAGTCAACTTAAATTAACAGGATAACTAACTCCCAAATACTTTCACCCAGATTCACCAGTTGCCTGCCTTTTGTTACATACAGGCACTGTATTCTTTTCTGAGTATAAGAAATGTAGAGGGGAAAAAAAGCAAAGAAGATGGTTTGATTATCAAAATTAAGGGAGGACCTAAACAAACGATTGAATTATTTTCTGGTATGAGGCCATGTTGTCCAGCTTGTTGTGTTTGAGGGACTGAGGTAAGTTTGTTTTCCTTGAACGTGAGTGGAAACTTGCGTAGTAACTAATGATGCTAGAAGAAACCCTTGCCTGGGAAACGTAGCCTCAAAGGGTTTCTTTGAAATAGAACTTATGTATCTGTTCTTCTTATGGCTTGTTTTATTGGCTCAGTGTAAAAACCGTAAGTTCCTACATGTCAATTAGGAAATTTGAAATTACGTACTTTTAACTGAAACTTCTGAGAAGTTTAGTGCTGGAAAGACCAATGTAGTATTGCTAATTGCGGTGGTTGTATATGTGTGTGTGTTTTAAATAAAGGGCCCTAAAGTATTTTGCATCTTGGGAGGAGCTAAGTCCTCATGTCTGTCCATGAAGGGTGGCAGCCTTAGTAGTACGCCAGCCTTCTTGCCATAGCTATGGGGTTACTTATTTTTCTTTTTAAATAAACTGACTTGTTTCAAGTATTTGGATGTAACCATCAGTCATTTTTACATAATAACTGTGGTAAAGCTTTAAAAGCACATTGTTAATACATGGAACAACAATATATATTGTCTTTAAGGGTAAAACAAGGGGCAGGATTTCTACATTCACACTGAAAACCAGTTTGAAATATCTTAGCAGTTTTGGAGTACATGTTGGGAACGTGCCTCAGTTGGGTTGATGTCTGCAATATACCCCGTAATGTTTGCCTCCTTTCACCTTCTATGCAAAGAAGAGAAGACTCAAAAAAGGAATAGAACAAACAGGGTTCAGCTTGTCCTTTGGGTAACGGATGGTGTGAATCCCAAAGAATCTAAAGAAATTTATCATTTGAAGCCAATATTTGGATCTTGGAAGTGAACTATTCACGTGGCTGGTCCTTTTGATTTTGCATTTGATCCAAAGGGAAGGGTAGCCAAGAAAAGCAGGGCGAAAGCTGAAGTTGTTTTCCACACCTTCTTCTCTATTACGTTATGTAGATAAATGAGTGAAACCAGACCAGAGCTATTTCTTTTAAGAGATGAAACCCAAACTCAATGACAAAGTAAATTTGTGACATTCTGAATTTACTTTGCAACTAATAAAAGTTGGTTTTTACATTGCAGCCTGGTAACCAGATTGTAAGCTCCTTGAGGGCAGACACCGTCTTATTCATTGTGTACCCTCAGAGCCTGGGGTTTGGCAGGCAATCAGTAGACACATGAACAGTTGAGCTTACTGAAAAATAAAGACCGTTTCTGTACTTCACAGAGTAAGAACTAAATTGTTGTTGTGCGTGTTAATATCCAAGGTTCCAAGAGAGAGAAGATCGTCAACAGCAAAGCCAGATGTTGAGCACCCAGAGCCAGATCATAGCAAAAGGTAATGTTTAATAAAGAGCGTAAGACAGTGCACTTGACAAATGCCAGGCTTCTGTGAAAATCGAACGAGAGTTTGTTTAAGGAGCAGGCTCTCATGGAAGAGGTGGATCCCCTGGACTCTTCATGTCTAAATTCAGATTTCATATCAGATCTGCCTCTTACTAGTTAGGATTCTGTTGCTGAGAAGTTACTAGTTTCTTCAGGTGTAGTTGCCTTTTCAAGAAAACAAAACCGTTAACTTTTTCCTCATCCAAAAGGATGTTTTTATTAATAATGTAAGTGAAATATTTGCTTATTTGCCTTTGAGGTTCTCTTAAGAAGGATGTGGCTTAAGGCAACGGTGAGGGTCCATCAAAACAAGAAGTACCAATGATATTGAATAACTGCCTAACTAAGTAAAACTTAATGAAGTATGTTCAACTGTATTCCCAACTCCTGTTGAAGTTATTTTGGGGGATCTGGAAGGTTGATACTTCCAGAAAATTGAACTAAGGCTTGACTTTATAGCCATGAAAAAAACTTACATACACCTTTCATATTTTCCTGTGTTCTATTAGTAAGAAAGGGATAAAATATTTTTTAAAAAAGAACGATCACTCAGAATCCCACTGTCCTAGCTATTTATTTATTCACTGATTGGGTACGCAGGCTCATTGTATGTGGTTGTGGTTGTGTTCACAGATAGGGTTTGTCGTATGCTTTCTTCTACTTAGTCTGTTTCATAGGTATTTTCCATATTGCTGGGGTTTTTTGTTTCTTTTTTTACTGTTTTTATCAAGGTATAGTCAGTTTACAAAATTGTGTCAATTTCTGGTGCACAGCACAATGCTTCAGTCATATATGAATATACATATATTCATTTTCATATTCTTTTTCACTGTAAGCTACTACAAGATATATTGAATACAGTTCCCTGTGCTATACAGTATAAACCTGTTTATCTATTTTATATATACCAGTCAGTATCTGCAAATCTCAAACTATATTCCTATTTTAATCTTCATAACTACCCCTTAGAGAAGGGCTTATGGCTTTCATTTTTCACTTTTTCTTATGGGTACTTTCAAACACAACAAAAACAGAGAAATAGTGTGAGCCCACAGATACTCAGCTTCAACAGGTATCAACTTAATTCTTCCTGTTTGATCTACTCTTTCCTCTTCTCCAACTTTTTAGTTAATTTTAAGATTTTATTTATTTTTGCTGGAGTATTTTAAAGCAAACCATAGCTATCCTTAAGGCTGTATCTAATGTTTTGCTACTACAAAGCCTAATGAACAACTTTCTAGATATCTTTTTCCTTTTTTTTCCCTTTTTCTCTAAAGGGATTTCCTTAAGACAGAGTCTTAGGAGTGAATTTGTGGTTTAAGATTTGAATATTTTATTGATCTTGAAATGCACAAAGTTGCCCAATTGCTTTTTTCCTTCAAGGCATCAGCCTATAGGATTTGAGGGGGCTTTGAAAGTTTATTAATTTTACCTTAGATTACAAATTGTCTTATATTGCCCAGGATATTTATTAAGCCAAAAATAATTTTATGCAAATATATCTGCTGTAGTGTGATCATAGGGGTTTTTTTTAGGGGGGAGGGGAGTGAAAGAGAAAGCAGATAAGCCTAAGCAGTAGGGAAGTGGTGGCTGAGTACCAGTAATCACACTTCTGAGCCCCTGTGTGCCCGGCAGCAGTACAAGCTTTTCAGTGTATCCTCGTTTCTTCCTCATCACCACCTTGTGAGCATAGGTACCGTTATTATCCTGATTTTATAGACGAGCATGTAGTTACTAAGGGATTTTGAACCTAGGTCATCTGACTCCAGAGTGTGTACTTTAGCCACCACCCTGTACTGCTCCAACTAGTAACTTTTCACTTGACCTATAACTATGAAGTGTTTTTTTCTTTTCTCCAGTAATGGGTTGTCGTGCCATTTTCTATGTATTTGGTTTCTACCAAGTGTATTACTATTATTTTGCACAGGACCTAACAGCCCAGTGCCATTAGGAGAATAAAAATTATCAAGGAACTGTATCAGCATTGAGTTTGAAAACACAATTGTCTTTTCTTTTCTTAAAGAAACAGCATACCAAATGTGACTGAGCAGCCCCTCATTTCTGCTGGAGAAAACAGAGTGCAGGTGCTGAAAAATGTGCCCTTTAACATTGTCCTTCCCCACGGCAACCAGCTGGGCATAGACAAGAGAGGCCACCTAACAGCTCCTGACACCACAGTCACTGTCTCCATAGCAGCGATGCCTACACACTCCATCAAGACGGAAACCCAGCCCCACGGCTTTGCTGTCGGGATCCCCCCAGCAGTGTATCATCCTGAGCCCACTGAGCGTGTGGTGGTTTTCGACCGGAACCTAAATAATGACCAGTTCAGCTCTGGTGCTCAACCCCCAAATGCTCAAAGACGTACTCCAGACTCTACCTTCTCAGAGACCTTCAAGGAGGGCGTTCAGGAGGTACAGGAAATGAAAGCATCTTCCTAAGACGGCTGTGTGTTTGTATAAGTATTGGGTTCCACCTCTTCCTTGTTACGTAAGCTTGAAACACAGCCTGAAGTGAATGGATTGGGAACAAAAGAGTTTTTTTTTAAAGAGAGGCCCGTGGGTATAATTTGTAAACTAAACCTATAAAACCAGAACTTATTATCAAGGGCACACAGCTAATCTTACCAGCAGCTGAGTTAACAATTCTGATTTCAGCTAAGTGATTTGCTGGAGAAGGAGAAGGAGAAGCACGTACATAATCTTCCATCGACAACAGATACATCCACATAGTCTGTGTTTGACTTTTGTCCCAGACCGAAACAGGCTCCCTGCAACTGGCCTTAATAGAAAACGGTTTGCCATGTATCTGCTCGGTGTTTCTTGGTTGGTAGTATCGTCAGGGAGGCAGGTAGATCTTGATGACAAATGACATTGTGTGAAATTTACAAACTAATCCCAAATACATGTGAGGGTTTTGTGGCGATGAACACAAATAAAAGTTAGGGACTGGAGATGTTTGGGACTGTGTTTAATGACTCTTGGGGGAAAGGAGCCTCTGCCTCCGCTTATGGAGGGAGGAGTAGAACAGAAGCCTTTCCTGAGAAGGTGCACCAGTCCATCCAGCCTTGGTGCGAACTCGATCCTGTATCTTAACTTGGTACAGTGATAGAGCTGACTCTTAAAAGTCATGAGATTTTGGTTGCAGATTCTAATGTTTGAACAGAATTGGGATGTGTGGGAAAGATGGAAAAAGAGAGTAACGAAGCTCTTTGTGGAAGCACCTGCATAGATTGTCCTGACTTCATCAAGTGGCTTATAAAATGGGTATTTTTTTCTTTTTAATTGTCTTCTAAAAATTTTCGTAGAGTTTAAATTTTTATTTTAGATGAGTTTTGAAAGAGTAGTGACTTGCCGTAAGCCACATACCTTTATGCTGTGCCAGACGTTGGTCTTCAGTGAGCCTGCTAACAAGTGAAATCGTTGTGGCTTATCAACATTGGTATTTCAGGTTTTCTTCCCCTCGGACCTCAGTCTGCGGATGCCTGGCATGAATTCAGAGGACTATGTTTTTGACAGTGTTTCTGGGTAATAGTTGTCTTTTAATTTGATGTTTAACTTTCAGCTTTTCCGACTTCTTTGTTAATTTGATCTTGAAAAATCAGAGGTGGCTTTGGTGGCTTTCGCTTTTCTCTTCCTGCAGTGACTGTGGTGGCGTCTTTGCTGGAGGACATCTGCTTCAGTGCATTCAATTCTGAACTCTGGTCTGTGTTTCATGTTCCCCTAATCCTTGGTGTTGGTGCTTTTTCTCTCCTTAAGTTTCTTTATATGATGGTAGTAGAATGAAATCTCAGAGAAGAGATGAAGGGAAGAAATTAGATCTCTGAGAGGTGACTTCTGTTTCCAAAAGTGTATAATTCTGTGAGAATTTAGGAATAACATTGGTGAATAAAGGCTTTTATGTTTTTATTAGTCTCACTAACGATAAAATAAGTGAAGCCAGCTGTTCCCTGGGCTGCTTTCCTGCCTCTTGTAGACGTCACAAAATTGTGTCTCAGTCTGGGCATATGAATGTTTTCCAAGATACATGTATATATACATCTTCAGATTTTTTTAGGAGTCAGGATTTCATTTTGTAATCTTGTTCTATACATTTTTATATGTGTTCTGTTTTTAAAGTTTTATTTGAAAGTCTAAGATTTTATGGGAATTGAGACTTCCTTAAAGACCTGCCTCAAGGTACAGGAGTCACAAACTCAGATGTCTCAAGGATCTAGGAGAGAGGTCAGCAAACTTCTGTGAAGGATCAGATAGTAAATATTTCAGGCTTTGTGGGCCACACAGCCTCTGTCGCAACCGCCCAGCTGTGCCTAGCCCTGTCGCTGTCGCACAGATGCGGCCCAGACACGGCAGTAGATAATGCATAAATGAAGGGCGTGGCTACATTCCAATAAAACTTTATTTATAAAAGTAGGTGTAATTTGCCAACCCCTGGCCTAACAAGGTTATTAAACAGCTTCAGGGGAATATATTCATGGTGCTATAAAATAATAGAAAATGTAGTGAGAACTGAGGAGTGCCGTCTAAGGACATTGAAATTATAACCAAAAACAACAAAAAGGTGCTGTGCAGGCCAAATTGAATTTATTCACGGGCCTTCCAGCCTCTCAGCCCCACATCTGAGATTTGAGACTTTCTGGGTTGCTTAAGGTCATATTTTAGAAAAAGCAGCAAATGCTATTTATAATATGACAACGGTCAGTGGGATGTTCCTAGGCGTCTGCTGTTTGCGTACATCCACCCTGAAGCATTTCAAGTCTGAGCTCAAGCATATGGGAGGCTTCCAAGAGAGTAGATCAGGGATCTGTGACTTTTTTTTGTTCTTTAGGAACAACTTTGAGTATACCCTGGAAGCCTCAAAATCCCTGCGACAGAAGCCGGGCGATAGCACCATGACCTACCTGAACAAAGGCCAGTTCTACCCTGTCACCTTGAAGGAAGTGAGCAGCAACGAGGGAATCCACCACCCCATCAGCAAAGTCCGAGTAAGTTCTGCTCTCAGTTCTCTGGTCCAGGAAAGCTACTCAGAGCTTATTGTTTCCAGGTGGGAAGCAGATCTAAATTAAAATCTCAAATCGCAGTTTTAATTCACTGCAAAATCTAAAGCTCAGTAAATTTTCCAAAAAATACTCACCCCGCAGGGTCTTGACGCGGTAATGCATTCTCTTTCATAGAGTGTGATCATGGTGGTGTTTGCTGAGGACAAAAGCAGAGAAGATCAGCTGAGGCATTGGAAATACTGGCACTCCCGGCAGCACACAGCTAAACAAAGATGCATTGACATAGGTAAGTGGCTCCGGAGCTTGCTTTTATTCCCAGAGGTGCAAACACCCAGTTTTCTAAATCCAGTTATTTTTGGCAGTAAGCAACTTCCTGCCGAACGCATTTGAATTTTTATGCCAGCTACTGATCTGTTCCAGACACTGTCCTTGGCCTCCTGGAATCAGTGCTCTTAACATTACTTCCTTTACGAGGACACATGCCCTGCGCAGTGGCTTTCCATGTGACACTGGGGCCAGGAGCTGTGTAGTCAACTCGCATAACAGTGTCCTGCTTTACAGTCTACAGATTTTTTGAGGGGTAATATCTTCTTTAAGAGATTCAGATTATTTGGAGATGATAATAAGGTGGAGAAAAAGGCTCAACAAGTAAAAAAAAATACTGCTGATGGGCAGTCACACACAGTCTTCCCGAGTGACCTGCTAAGCTGCATGGCGGGTCTCTTCTGTCTGTAAATAGACCCAGAGACTCATCACCTGGGGTGTAGACCTGTGCAAATCTGTACTTCGTCAGGTGGCTTTATGAAAAACCCTGCTCTTGCCATGTATATAATTTTCATGTAAAACCATGGTCTGTATCACAAGACGGCTCTTAATCTTCGTGTGACTTCTTTTCTTTGCCTTTAGTAATGTTTGTGCTCTTTCAGAAGAATTAAAAGAACTGAGTTCCAGTCTTGGTTCTCTGGACTAGGTCTGTGGCCTTGGGACAATTATTTAAGCTTTTTAGACCTAAATATCCTAATTTTGACATAATGGGATAAAATCAAATATATCTAAGCTTGCCTCTGTTACAAAATTTCTGTGATTCTTTTTCTTCACTTTTTGAACTTCTTTCGACCCAACAAAATATTAATTTATATTATCCAGAGATGATAACATGAAAAGCTGAATCTCACTTTGAGCTGCTATAACCTCATGTTGGAAAGTAGAAATCGTGAATTTTTTTTTCTTTCTCATCCCTCATCTAGCTGACTACAAAGAAAGCTTCAACACCATCAGTAACATTGAGGAGATTGCTTATAACGCCATTTCTTTCACTTGGGACATAAACGACGAAGCAAAGGTGGGTGACAAAGCCCAGGGCCTTCTGAATCACCTGCTCTTGGAGGAGGAGAGGGTCCTTAATGGCTTGACAACCAATTTTTTTTTCAGCTTTACTTGTTCTCACTCCTTTGCTAAGGAATGGGGAGAACAAGCAGGGCTCAGAGGAGAGGTGACGGCCGCAGTCATGAGGGGCACGAGGTGGGATAGGGCTCCGGGAGAAGGGATGGCCCCACTCCTCTGCCAGCCCTCTCCTCCGGTCGCCACTGGCTGGTTCTCACTTCCTCTCTTTTCATTATCTCACGTTATCTGAAAGTACAGCATCTTCCCAGGTGTCATGAAACCATCCTTCTCCCCTTTCTGTTCTCTTCTTCCTCCCAAAAGACAGTTTTTGTGGACACTCTTCACGGTACGTGGTGCGGTGCGGGAGCCCCCAGCATGGGGCTGGCTCTCCGTCTGGGCTCAGGCCCGACTCCTCGCTCCCTGGGCTCCATTTCCTCCTTTGCAGAGTGGAGTTAGTACCTGTCTCCTCCCTCCTTGAGGCGTGTTGTAAAGGTTGCTGGAGCAGTGCCTGGGAAGCTGCGGGAGTTTTTGCAGAGAGGCCCTCGAGGACAGGTTGTCATTAGCAATGCTCTGTTTCATATCTCTCCCCTCTAGATACAGCTTGTTTAAGATTCTTCTCTCTTGGGCTTTTACAAGTGAAGAATTGCCTCCAATTCGGAAGGTCACTTGGATAATTGTGTGCAGAATTTTTAGTACCTTTTAAGAAAAATTAACCATATTTTTAAGTCATTTCTGCCTTTCCCACAGCCTTTTTCCTTTTTAGTACAACCCTTCTCCTCACTAAATTATTAAAGTTCTGGCATTTTTTTCCTTTGCATTAGTTTAAAAACTGGGATCTCAGGCAGCACAATGGAAACGTTAATTTGGGGACAGTTGTTAAAATAAGATTGATGTTTAGTACTTGTGCAGGATTAGGGATAGTCTTCTATATCAGGAACCTGGTACAAAGTTACAATCATCTTCCTGTCTTTTTCCAACCTCTCTTTTATTTTTTCTTTTATTTATTCAACAAGAATTTTAGCAATTACAGAATAAGACACTGCATTAGGTACTAAGTATTGTAGAATTTACTTTTTTACTGCCTAGGATTGCTTTTAAAAAATCATATGACTGGATTCCTTTGAACCATGTTGTATTTGTATTATAATCACTCCCCTTTCTTACGGTGTCGTGGCGTCTGTGGCAAAAATGTGTCTTTAAGAGAGCAGGATATAGAAGTGGGGTCCACCAGTCTGTAAGGAAGCTCAAGTTACCATCACTGCATTAAACTCTTCCTGCTGGCCATTTCCATCCTGTACAGATGTCTCCAGGGTGCTTGATTAAACAGTGAATTCACTATAGAGAGGCTAATAGAAGGAAAAGTAAACTTTTCATTTTACATAATCATTGTTACAGTTATTTTGAAATTAAATACAATAGGACTCAGTGTGCAAGCAGCCTGTAAGAGGAGTTGGCTCTGTGCCCCGCTGCTGGCTCTCCTGTTCTTAAATCAGACGAGGGAGATATTTCCTATTCGCCATTCGGGGCTGACTGAGGAACTGTGCAGACGCCCATCAGGAACGTCTAAGTCCTGAGTTCACTCTTCTGACTTATCTGTGAGCTTGGGTTGGTTCCTTGGTTCACTCCCTCAGTTTTTCCCCCCGATGCCCATAGGAGAGTGAAAAGGTCGGAGTGGCCAGCTCTCATCTTTGTCGGAGTGTCATCAGGATTAATAAGCACTTGTCAGAGTGTGTGGAGATCTTGGCGGAAAGGCCCCGTGCATGGGCAGGGTGCTTTGTTTGTTTGATATGTCACTCTTCGGGGTGGGAGTAATGAAAGCCAAGGTGACGAGTCCGGATAATGGCTGGTTTTATTCTGAAGGCCTTCAGCATGTTTGTATTAAAGAGAACTGTTGTCGGAGGCGTGTCCTAAGTAGCCTTAATAGCATTGTTAATTGACGTAGCTAAAGTCAGTTTCATTCCCCCTTCCAGACCCCCAGCACTGACTTGATTTTTTAAGCCTTTGCCGGCTACCAGATGGGGCTCATGTCATTTCTTAATGAGGCTGCTGCCTTTTGAAGCTGGTATCAGGCACCAACTTCAAGTGTGTGTTGAAATTAAGTCTGTAGATATTTTGCTTTCTCTGGCCAAGTTGATGTTTTCTGTTTTTACACTTAAAGTAATTGATGCCCCAAGGCAACCGGAGTGAACAAATGTACATGCAGAATCCTGTATGGGTTTTTTTTCACTTCTTTTTCTGAAAGCATCCCACTTTCTTACTCTAATTTAGGATACTTGATTCTTAATTCCAATTCATTCTCCCGCACAAACGTAGGGTTTATTGGAGATACGTGGCATTCCCTTCTCCCCACTTAAAAAAAAAATCTAATGTCTAATATACCTGTTTTGGCCAGGCCAGGATGAGGAAAACCAGAATTCTCTCCCCACGTCAACCTGAGTATCTTCTCTGTAGCTTTTGCTGCTCTTCGGAGCTGACCGTTTTCAGGACATAGCAGGTTGAATCTTGAACACCTTGGCTTATGTTCCAGTTTGGGAAAAGCACTGTCCATGCTAGACTCATCTTATGCTATCCTTGTGCACACTCCACTTATCAGCATAATCGTATACTTGCTGTTACCATGGAAACCTGAAGAAGTTATGAAACTTGTAAAAAAAAAAATCATTCGATTTCAAAGCAGCAGGGGAGAAGGAAGTTGCTTTGAAAAGCAGAAATATTTTAGAAACAATCCCCCTGGCAGCACTGGTCTCTCCACTGTGAATGGATTTCATTCATTTTTCTGTACTACGCACAAAATTAGGTTTGTTTGGGTAGTCTTTTCAAGAGTTGGGAATGTCCAGACAAGTGAAAGGTCATCTGACATTCACATTTCATTGAGAAATGACTTAATGAAATTTCTCTGCCTGCTGGTTTGCAGCTGAGATCAGTTGCTTGAGATAATTTTGGCAGGGAGAAGAGGCAGTTCCCTTTGAACTATGAAAAGGTGGTGCTCTAGTGAGGTGCTGAAAGTTTAGAATCTGTGAGATAGGAGGGCTCTGGCCACTTGGGGAAGAGAGAGTTAGGAAATGGGGGAGAGGCATAAGGAAAGGTGAGAGGAAAGATAAACACAGGCTGGGACTATATAAAGATTTCATCCAGAGCTAACCGTGCACCTTGCCCCCGATTGCAGGAGTTCTTGACTTTATCCAGCAAATACTGAGTGTCTGCTGTTGCCGAGGCACTGTGGTAGACCTGGGCTGGGACGCCGGTATTGTAGTTCAGATATATTGTGGGTTGAACAGGCTTTTGTGGCCTCAGATCCTAAATATAACATCATATTTCTAAGGAAAAGAAACTTTGCACATGAACTTTGGAGACACAAATAATTTATAAATTGGGGCTATCTGTTCTGCTCCAATTTCAGTATTTCTAAAACCAATTGGTGGGGAGGGTACAGCCTAGCAGTAGTGCGCATGCTTAGCACGCACAAGGTCCTAGTTTCAATCCCAGTACCTCCACTAAAAATAAAATTTAAAAATAGTTTAAAAATACATAAAGAAACCTAACTACCCACCGCCGCCAAAACAAAACAAAACAAAACAAAAACAAAACCAAGTGAGTAATTCTGGGTAGGGTGGCTGCACATCGTGGCCTAGGGTTTAATTTTTTCCTTGGATTGTAAGTCTGAGAGTTTACAACAGCAGTGAGATTTGGATAGTGATGTGAAGTAAGGGCCTCTCAAAGCCCGAAGATCTAAAGTAAATAGAGGAAAAGAAGTTAGGGAGAGAGAATTACCTGCTTTGGATGCCTGTTCTGTGCTCGGTGCTCTGCTTGAAGTGCCTTCCCTGTGTTCACATTCAGCCGGGCTGGGCTCCCTGCTTAGCTCCGTTAGAAAGCACCGAGTCCTGCAGATGGGAATATGTTTGCTGCTTGGTCATCGAAATGAGATCCCCTGAGGAGGCAAGAATCTAGACCTTGAAATGGACAGAAAGTGTTCCTGACGGGACAGTATTAAAAAGTGTAAGTGTTCTTGTTAACAGAGAAGCATTATGGACTCACAAATTCCTGCAGTAGAGCACTGTGCTGCAAGGAAAACGTTTATGTTGCTTGTTGGATGAGTGATGTTCACCCACAGAGGAGTGGAAATTATAAACCAGAAAACAACTGTGTGGGGTCAAGTGCGAATTGGGCCAGCCGGCTCTGAGGGAGCCCTGTAACCCAGGGGAGCGCTCGCGGGCGGGGGATCTGCTGGTGGCACAGGGACGGACTTGATTAGCTGACTAGACAGTGTGGGAAACAGGAGAACAGGCACAGTTCAAAGCAGAGCCCAAGAGCCCTTTGATCGTCTGTGCTTAGCTACGATCTCCATCAGCATCAAGCAAACCTTTTAAAGATGTAATGAAACCCCAGAGATACAAAATACTAACGTGCTTTTTCCAAAGGTGACTTCTGAATCCTTGTTAGAAGGTGGATTGGGATGCAGCTACACGCTACACGTTTCATTTTTTAAATATTAGCAGCACAGAATTTACTGCCAGCTTTGCAGTAAGCTCTTGCCGGAGTAAACAGTGTCAGAGAAAAAGCAGATACAGAGTCTAATTTTCCTTATTGTGTTATGCGTCTGTGGCTTAAACCAGCCTGAAGGTTTGGGTGTTTGTCCTGCTGTGCTGTTGTGTGGCCCAGTTGCCTTTTGATGCCTTCATCGGACCTGCAGAAGGAAACACTCTGGGTCAGTTTGTGGTCAGAGTCCTCACAGGCAGGTGGAGCCTCATCTCTTTCTGGTGGCAGGATCTTACCTCTGGGGGTGACAGAGCCTACTGCAACACACTTTTGTCTCTTCATGGTTCAGTTCCCTTACATTTTTTTCCTTCAGTGTGGTGCTTTGGCCCGTGGAAAAGGGAGAGGACAAAGTTAGAGCATCCCATTTCCCGGACGGAACAATCCCTCCATGAGCTTTTCCTTCTCGTCATAATCTGTCAGCCCTCTAAAGGCACTGCGAGGCCTTCTGCAGGACTGTCCTTCTGGACCAGATGTCTTCTGTGTCACGGAGAGGCTTGTGTTACAAAAGAAGGAAGTGGGACGCGGAGCCCAGCAGGAGCACCGGGAAGCCCTCGCACGCGGGCCTGGGTTGGGATGGAGCACTTGGTGTCTCTCGCTTTTGTCTCTGGTCTCAGCAAAAGTGTTTGGAGTCCTGCTGAGGAATTATTGCAGCTCACAGAGTTTATTCTGTCGAAGGGTGTATCCATTCTGGTAGCTTGAACTTAAGACTTTTTGTGTGTGCTTGTGGGATGCAGGTTTATGAGTTTAATAACAGTTTGTTGTTTTGTCTAAGGATAATATTTGGAATTCATTGTGAGAGTAATTCTTAATTTGTTTGCACTGAGCATATTGCTTGTATTTATAGGGATTCCATTCTGGTGAAGCATCAATCAAGTGCTCCAGTAAAATAAGGTGTTGCCGGTTTGGTTGCATTAAGCAGGGACAGGTTTGGTTTGTTTCTCAACTTTAAATTTCCAGTGTGAATGGGAGGGAGGCAGAGAGGTGAGTCAAATGTCTTACTTGCAATTGCAATTAAATGTAGGCAGGAGATTTAAAACAAAAGTGTATACTCCCTGGTCTAAATAAAAAAGGAAGCCAGGAAGCATTGTTACTTTTAAAACGAAGGGTAAGAGACTTCTGGGGTCCAAACAGATGTGGGCTGGCTCCACTGAACTGAGCTCTGTGTGTGTCCTGTCCTGAGACCCCCCAGGGAAGCTCAAGGTAGTGGGGAGGCTTCTGAAATGACGTTATTTCAACTCTGGGGTGGGCGTGGGATCCTCCTATGCAGTTTGAAAATATGTATTCATTAAACTAAAAAATAAAAATTTTGGTGCTAGAAAGATAGTCACATTCCTTTATAGGGAATGAATAGTCTTTAGAGTTGTGGTTTGATCGGAATTGGAAATGACAAGTTTTTGTTGTTTGGAAATTTGTGATCAGCTGATACGGAATGAATTGTTGGCCATTGGAAAGCTGACTTTGAAGAAACTGTTCTGGGTCTGGTCGTAAGGCAGGTTTCTCCTTGAAACTTACTACGTTTCTTTTTTAAAGCGAATTTGGGTGGACTTCAGCTGGAAAGCCCTTCACGTGTGCTCAGGTGTCTGGGCAAGAGGTCTGTGCAGATATAAAGTGCACTGCAGCCCGGGGACTAAAGAACCTGCAGATGACAGTAGCACACGCCCGTCACTGCACATGCCTGAGGCTGCGGGCCGGGCCCGGTGTGTTCGGCTGGACGAGGGAGACACTTGGCAGCTGAAGAAGCTTCGCTTTGGTGGTGAGGCCTGCGTCCTGTGGAACAGGTTTGAGGCAGCGCATCTAGTCAGCCTCCAGTGTGCTGTCACTTGAGTTTGTTTTTCATTCTTTTTTTTTTTTTGGTCTAGTTTTCCCCCTTCCTCCACCCTGCCACTGCCATGAAACAATAAGCTCCTATCTAGAACTTTCTTCTTTGACAGCTTGTCACATTAACCCGCCTTCTCCTGGGTCCTTCCCGGAGAGTCCACCTCGCGTGGTTTTCTAAACCTGTCCTTTCAAACAGTTTTGCTCCGTGTGAGCTCCCCCGGGGACCTTCACTCCAACCAGACATCATTAGTCGCCCCTGATTTTACCTGGACTCGAGGTCTCAGGTGGTGCAGGGCCTGGGAGTTCAGGTTTCTTTTATATGGCAGATGCTCTTCTTGCAAGACTCCAAATCCCATGGTAAATGTAAATGAACTCTAATTACTCAGGTGCTTTTTCTTTAGCTTTTTTTAAAGTGCAGAATATCTCACGAGAAGTTTGGAGTGGAAGTCGGCTTGCCTGCCAGGTCTTCCCCGTGATGCACCCCCCCATCCCATTCTGTACCCAGAGATGCTGGAACGTGGTCTGTGTGTGCCTCGTGTCACACCTGCACCCAGATCTGCGTATTTCAAACAAACAGTCTACTATTTGGGACAGCAGGTGCCGGATCACCACATCTGCCAAGTGCACTTAAGTTCACCGGGTCCCGCTTGTAGGATGGGACAGGGACGACAGCACGCAGGTGCCTCCTGCGTTCCTCTCTCTCCGTTCTCTCTCTGCCTCTGGGACTCTCCCGCTGGCCGTCTGCAGTCTGTGTAGAAACCAAGCTGACGTGTGGGCGGTGTGGAAAGGCAGCGCTGTGGCAACAGGAAGGCTGATGACTGGATCCTTGTGTTTTCTTCAGGGAAACGCCCCATGTAGATGTGAGAAGATTTCGAGTCAGTGCTGTGCTCTTCCCACACCCCTTTTCTCGCCGCCCCCGCCTTCCAGTTCTTTCTCCCTGCTGATGGTCGTTTGGTAGTCTGAGGAAGCGCACACATTCTAGGCGCACACCTGAGGGCTGGTAGCTCCTGCCGGTGTTACTCTGTAGTGGGTTTTTTTTAATCACCTCCCGTTGTCAGAAGAGTGGGGAAGTGTGACTTTCCTCGGATTATCCGACGCATCAGTGGTGGAACTGGCTTCTGCTTCTGAGTTTATGACTCAGTCTCTGATACCTTCTGGGGCGTAATTAACTAACTAGGCCTGCGTGCGTGGAGTAAGTCGGGAAACGACAAAGCACGTGCAGAACCAAGATAATCGGGGTTTGTTTGCTTTGGAGTTTTTCTTCCTTTTTTTTTGGTTGAGAGGGAAGGAATATTGATTAAGATTAAATGTCTGCTGTATAATGCTCAATAAACGTTCCTGTCCAATTAGACTTTAGAATTGGGCTTTGATTTCTTCCTTTAAACTTTCCCACCCTGTTGGTTTCAGCTGACATAACTTCATATAAACATACTGCGAAAATGGTGGTTTTATTCTCTTTAATTAGTACTGTTGGGTTTGGGGTGAGAATAAACTCTTATTGACTTCATATTGTAATTTCATTTGTCAGGAGGTTTCTAAGAAAAGCTACTTAGAAATAATTTAGAGTGATCTTTTTGACTGATGTGGAAGAGTTAAATTAAAATTTCTTCGAGAGTTTCTACTGGCAATTTAGTAGATCAGTTACATTGTAGGAATGAGATTATGAATATTGTGCCTTTATTTGACTGCGTTGAATTTTAATATAATGTGATAAAGACTCCCAGAGGCCACTGGGACTGTCCCCATGATGTGTGTGGTGCTAACACAGGTAGTCAGGCGTGCTCTCAGCTCTGTGTGCTGACACTTTTCCAAAAGTCTGTTGTATATAATCTGACTTAAAAGAGTAAGACATCCCTCTCCTGCGAAGCATTTTTTTCTGTTGTTATTGATCAGTTTAACTCATTTCTAAACCTTCCAGGGAATTCTGTGCCAGGCAGTTAACCTATTGCTGCTGTGAGGAAGGAGGGGCTTGAAGTCACGCTGCAGGGAGTTGACTTGCTCAGCTGTATGTGCATCTCTTAGGCAAATTGTTCACTATGCTCCTCTCTGCGAGCACGCAAGGGAGTAAAAAGCGATTCAGACCGAAAGCCTGACCTCAAAAGGGACTCCACTCTCTGTGCCTCATGGCTCACTAAGTGGATTCATCTCTGCCCTAGAACTTAGTCTGTCTCTCCCTCTCTACGCATCAGTGAGCCTTTATATACCATAATCTTTCCCGAATTAATGGAGGGGGTATATATAGTCTATTTTATTATTCATTCAACAGATTTAATGTCCGGTATATGTAAAAAGCTGCCTGGCATTCTGGATTCTGCCAAGATGTCCTAGCTGTTCAGATCTGCTGTAACCTGTGACCTTGGGCAATAAGTTACGGAACCTCTACGCGTCATCCATGAGATGGGGTCAGAACAGAACCAATTTCCCAGGTGACTTTGAGGGCCAGAGAGTCAGAGTAACTCAAATATCACAGCAGCAGTTATTTGGTTGCAGTTTAGGAATTTGGGGTCATTCATTCAGGGAACATGTATTTTCTTGTTAGCCGGGCACTTCCGGGATGCTCTGGGAATGTAAAGGTAAGTAGGACGTGGCCCAGTTCTCAGGAAATTCAGAATTTAGTGGTGGAGATCAGCACTCTAGTACGTACAGTGGCAGAAGTAAACACAAAGGAATAGGACCGACCTTAGAATAAGAAGACCAGAGACGATTCCTCGAGGTGACACGTGAGTGAGTCCTACAGCATGGTAAGAACTAGCCAAGCATTCAGAGCCCAGGATGAGCCTATAAACTGGGTACATGTGAGTGCAGAGCTCAGCTTGGAGCTTGACCTCTGAGGCAAGCAGCGGTGTGGGGGCGGGAGGCCGGAGGGAGGGGCCGGATCCTGAGGGCCTGGCGTGCCCTGGCGAGGACCTTGGGCATCAGTCACCCTGGAAACAAGCTTGTCTCCAACCCTTGGGGTCTGTGGACCCAGAGTATTGGGGTTAGAGTTTCTTTGAGATTTTTAATATTGTTTCCAATTCAGTGAGACGGCTTTTTAAAACCACCCGTATGTTTTGGATGCCAGTTGCTGCCAGGAGGTGTCCATGCTGGTGTTTGTGCTCAGGTTTTAGGTTTGAGCCAGATAAAGGCCAGATGTGTTCTCGGGGTGCTGTGTGATCAGACGTTACACAGCTGTTTGAATAGAATAGTATGAATGAATTGACTTGAACAGAGTAGAAATAGAGCAGTATTTCTCAAACTAGGATCTGGATATGATTTTAGAGGTTAAGCAGCTTTTTCTCTCTTTTAAAAAGGATACCTGTATTATTCACATTTGAGAGATACTGCCGTGGGTGGTGGAAGGTGCAGCTGGAGAGGTGGATTGCATCACACACAGCATTTGAATGCTGAGGAATTCGGTCTGTTGCGTAGACAGTGGTGAGCAGTTGAAAATTATTGAGTAAGAATAAATGATTAAGATCCTGCAGTGATACTAGTGTTTGCTGATTGCCTAATGTCAGGGAAGCAGTCTTTTTTCATTTTGTCACCTGAGTTGTAGCCATTTTATTGTTTAGCGGGCCCTCTCCTAGAAGTTGGAGGAAAGAAAGTGTGTGTATATTTATATTATTTTTTTTTATCAAGTGTTGTTATTTGTTGGTGGCACTGCATTGTGTATTTAAACTTTTGTGAGGACTTGAAATTTGTTAAATTAAGATTTGCAGATAATAGCTTTATATCCCTGTGGCTTTTCTCTCTCATTAATTCATGTCTCTCAAGTACCATGTATTGAGAGAAATACAAAAAACCTACTGAACACTGGAAGAATTTCAAAAATAGATAACACATAATAATCCCTGCCACCGAGGGACTCAGGACTTACAGTCCCAGTGCGACAGCAGACAAAGTGCCTGCAGAGGTGGCATCTCTTCCTTTCCCACCCTCGGTGACCAGGCCCTGGAGACAAGGCTCTTGATCTGACAGAGAAACAGAGCTGGGGGGAGCTGCTTCCCACAACTTGAGAAATGGGGCTGTAACTGTTCTTGGGTGGTTAGGGCACGCTTCTCAGAGAAGTTCTGTCAGTTGTTACTAGGTCTTTATCCGTAAGAGAGACATCAGTAGAGGATGGAATAAAGGCTGTTTTAAAATTTAAAATGATAAATATCCTCCATTGTAAAAGTCCCTGTAAAGGTGGTGCGCGTCTGGAACGGGGCTTTGGAGCTGGAATCTGGAGGGCCTCCAGAGCTTGGGTCAGACTCTGGAGAGCCACTGCTGGTTGTTCATGATTTTTCTGACCTCCTTCGTCCCTGTCACTGCGGTGAGGTCATGCTGCTGGGCTCCTGTGACCTCTCACTTACTCTCATGAGCACTACGCTTTGCCACTCTGTTCTAGTGCAAAAATCAGAGCTCTGATAAAGAAGGCTTTATCCAGACTGTCACAGGACTGATTCGTCATGTTCTTAGTGAATCGAAAGGTTCACATTTTGAAACTTTTTATTCCATTCATTGAGAAAACCATATTATGAAATCTAAATGATTTTCACCATTGTAGCAGCAATGTTACAATAATATTATAACATGTAGAATTCCACCTAAACCTGTCAGTGGGGAAAATATTAAGATTACATTACTTGGATGTCAGGTTCTTTTCTTGTACATGAATAATAATATAGAATAAGTGTTACTATTGTAGAATTTTGAAAAGGAACAGCCGTTTTGTTCATGAAAAATACCCCAGAATAGTGTACGTAAGTTTGTCATTTTCATCACTTAGCTTCTGACTCAACTGCTTATAATCTTTGTAACTTCTGCCTGATGAATTCCAAGTGCTTTGTTAACTCTTTCTGTGAACTAGGTGGGTGAACAGTATTTCTATCATTTCTCCCCGTTAGTGGAATTCACTTGTTAAAACTCACATACCTGACTTTAGAGCCAGTGAGTGTTGCTGGAAGTGCACCTTGGTTTGTGGTATTGATGTTAAAGCCCCAAAAGAGAAGGTGAGTTGGATGTTTATTAAGTTTGCTCTCAGTTGCTTTTTACTCTGCCAGCTGGGAAGTGAACTGCTGACGGCGACCTGTGTTTTGGGTTTACTGGTTCCTTACTTTTTCCCTCTTTTTACTCTTTGAGGAGGAACAGTGGACCCAGCAGCTGTGCGAACAGTACTGTGCAGCTGCCCCAGTGCTTCCTAGGAAAATCATCATAAATTAGTTCAGGATTTGATTTCTCGTTGGTTCTGTGCTTGTATGCATTTGCAATAAGAAAAGCTATACAAGTTAATCCTTTGATAATGTAAATCTTAATTTTGTTGTTTTCTTCTCGTTTTCAAACTGAGGTTTGAAAACAGAATTAAATCAGATTCTGAGTGCCTGCATTCTCAGCCAAGGATGAGGAACTGTTTCAGAAAAACAGGCTGGGCATTTAAAGAGGAATCCTGCCAAGCATCTTCCGCCTGCTTAGCAGTTTATTCTTGTGCTTAGTTTTTTTCTCTCTAGTGATTTTGGGTGGGAGCATTAGTTGCTCATCTTTTGAGATTTATGTTCCAGTTATTTGAATAAAATCAGACTCTTCCTCCAAATCAGTGGCAAGGAAGGATGAAAACAGTGAAAAGCTCATTGTTTGAGTTCATTGTAGAGAAGGAAGGTGGTGTATCATTCAGCCTTCTCTCTGACTCCAGAAGGAACAGTTTTTAAGTGTGTGTATTTTATAGAGGAGGAGTTGGATGTGTAATAATCCATCTTTCTTTTTACCTCTTTCCTACCCTCTGTGGGCGATATTGGAGTTTTTCTGTAATCCCATTAAAGAAATACACAGTGAGAATGGTATGAACATCTGTTTTATCCAGATGTGGATGAGTGACTTGGCCTGTAGAAGCCATTCCAAGGGTTAACTCTGGGAGGAACAGAACACACTCATTATGTTGCTACCCCAGGACCCAAGGCGGAGCACTTAGCCTAGTCTCCTCCGTGAGCGTGGGATGCACCAATGAAGAGTGTGGTTCTATTAGTGAATGATCAGTGAGACATCCGCACGGGGCATCTTCTCAGGAGATCACGTATGTGGGAAGTGGAAATAGTGAATTACAAAGGGGGCAGCAGTGCTTCCTCACTATTGACCACATTGCACAGCAACCTAGAAAACGGTGTAGGTCGCAGGTCAGCAAACTGCAGCTCTCAGGCCCCCGCCAGCCAGGTGCCTGCGGATGTAAATAAAGTTTTAAGGTTTTTTCAAGATACCACCCTACCCATCCATTCCTGTATAGTCTGTGTCTGCTTTTGCACTGTTCCTGCAGAGTGGGGTAGTCTAGTCACATGTGGCCCACAAAGGCTAAAACACTGTCAGGCCCTTTTGCAGAAAAAGTTAGCTCCCTCCTGGTTTAGAGAAGTACATGAAAGCTATTTTGTGTGTCTACATTGTACTTCCTCTTGGTCATATTTATTCACTATTCCCTCTGCATTTTCCTTCTTTTGTTAAAAACTTGCATGTTGAGCGCATGCTGGGTACCAGGCCCCAGGAACAGAGAGGGCTGGTTGTCTCAGTCTTCTGCGGGGCGACACCACCAGTCAGCCTTACACCCTCACCCGAACACAAGTCAGCCCCCATGAAAATCAAACACCACATGAAGAGTAACTGTAAGAAGTAACGTTTGATAGGTTTTTATAGGTTTTTTCTGGGCACTGTCTTTTGAACTAGGAGTTCTTGAGGATTTACACGACCTTGCTGAACAGGAGGGTTGAGCAGATGCTTCGATCCTTACCTTTCCATTGATTAAGTGAATATTCTCCTTATTTGGTAGGGCTGTACCTCTATAAAAATGTTTCTAATTAAAAAAACCTGATGGGACACACATAAATACATGTAAGCGTATCTGAGCTCTTTAAAGAAAGGAAACCATATATTGGGACTTGTAATAATCTCAGAGTTTTGGAGCCAAAGGAGACCTTTTGTGGATCAAAAGGGTAGAAGTGTAACCACTTGACAGCAGTGGCTTTTATCCTGACTGAGCTCAGAATGACCTGGGAGGACCTAAAACAGCCCTGGTGTCTGAAACCCACCCCAGGCCAATGGGAGCAGAAACTAGGTGTGGCCTCGCGGTCCCTGGGAAGGGCTGTCGTCGCCGGGGGTTCCTGCTGGGTCAGGGGTGTGAAGCACTCGAGTTCCCAGGCAGTGCTGATGCTCTGGTCACACTTTGAGAACCACCACTTCATAAGATTCTTGATTTTATACAAGTATGAAGTTGGTGTGGTTACTTTACGTGGCAGCCTAAGGTGATACTCTGAAAAGAATACGCTTTGTAAAAAGTTGGTTACCCAGAATTATTGTCACAAGTCAATACAGAGTAGAGATGAAGGATTCATCATCTTTCAGTGTAAGTATAATCATAGGACCCTGCAGTTAGGAGTCGCCTAAAAGACCTAGCATTTGACAGATGGGGACCCTTGCCCACTGTCACAGCACTAATTCGTGGTGAAGCGGGGACCAAAACTTAGATGTTTTGGTTTTCAGACCAAAGCCTTTCCTGCTGACCACGTTACCTCTTGCTGGAACATACGTAAGGCATCATGCCTCCTTGCAAGCCTCTGGTTGACGCTTAAACGCGGCGTGCGTGTCCCCCTCGGTGCCAGCTTGTCCTCATGACCGTCCTGCTGGTTCTTGTGCCGCCCCCGTTTCCTCTTGCAGGTCTTCAGCCCCTGTCCTTGTGCCTCACGTCCTGGACTAGATGTGGCACATCTTGATCACTGTTTATTGGTATATTTGCATGTACATCTAGACAAGGTGGCCTTTTTTAATGCTGAGTTAGGAATGCTGTAAACTTTCTTTGATTCATTTAGAAAACTGCCAGATTTGGAAAGAGCAGATATAAAAAACAGAGGAAGAATGTGTATAGGAAAGCAATGGCAAGTAATCTGGAGTCACATTGAGGGTCATGTCTCTCTGATGGCTCCGTGTTTACGCTGATTTTGGGATTTGGCTCCTGCTTCTTTCTGCTTTGAATAGAAACTTGACACTGGGAGGCAAGGGGAGGTTAAGTTTTAGGCTGGATTACCTTGAAATCCTCTTTTAAAGGGAATATCACTTCGGGTCAGAGACTTACAGGAATTGTTGAGGGTAAAGTGTAGCTTTCCCAGGCGGCTGTTTTTGAGTTGGGAGTTGAGCCATGTGGCCTAGGATGATAGAGAAAAGTTTAGATTTTCCATTTAGTTGTAAAATTAAAAATGCGGGGCTTTGATTACTTTATTGCTTGGGTGTTTGCTTGGGTCTTTCTGTCTGTCTTTCTCTCTGTTTTTCTGCTGCCTTTACTTGTCTTTTATTCATGTATTGTGTAGACTACCTCCTTAACTTGGATTTATGGATTGTATGTGAAATGTTTCTTAAAAATATGTAGGAAAAGATATAAAGTCAAAGCATTAAGTTTCTGTAATAGATTTGAGATTCATACATGTCAATTTTGGGCTACATACCTAGATTTAGGTGTTTAAAAAATTAAAGCAATTTGCTTATTTACTGAAATTGCGTTAAATGGAAAGAAAAATCATAGGCAAGATAAGGCAATCCTAGATCAGGAACTGTGCTGAGTGTTAAGAAAGGTGCCAAGGAGAGAAGATGGACACAGCGTACTGAGTATTTACAGTCCAGTCAGACATAAAACGTTCATGTGGAAATGGCAGACCACTCCCGGCAGGGAAGAAGAGCCAGGCGAGTAGTCTAGGATAGAAAGGCGGTTTGGGGGAGAGAGGTGGCAGGGTGTAAAGGGGAGATTTCTGGATAAGAGTCCTAGCTCTTTGCTTTCTACCTTGTGGACAGTTTAAAAAATCTCTCCAGGCCTCACCTGTAAACAAAGGCTAACACTCCACATTGTGGTGACTTTGAAATGAGGCTGTGTGTATACAGCAGGAGCCCAGCGTGGGTCCCGAGACACAGGCTCACTGCCAGTGGCTCCCTGTCTCATTGTGGGTGAGTGGGGCACCCAGTGGAGCGGCGCCCTGAGTTGGACCTTCAGGTTTAGAGCAGAAAGGAGCTGGGAGGCGACCGGACTGGGGAGGAGGGGGAACAGGAGGGAAGAGGGGGAGGGATGAGGACACAGCGATGAGGCAGGGACGGTGTCCCAGGGACAGTGAGCGGACCAGTGAGGGGACTGGGTGAGACGACTTGTGAATCTGTTTATTTGGACAAGTTCTCAGTCTTTTCAGGATGTTTTTGGTCTCTTCCTACTTATAAACAGTGCCTAGACTAGAGCAGGGGTAAAAACCCTGGCTCAGCCTTCTGCATACTTTACCCTCAACAATTCCTGTAAGTCTCTGACCCAAAGTGATATTCCCTTTAAAAGAGGATTTCAAGGTAATCCAGCTTCTTTGTCCTGGTGGCTGTAGTTTTTCCTCCTTCCCCTCTCTTCCCACCCCCTTCTCACTTATCTCACCTTCTTACAGGGTCTGCTCCCTCTCTAGGTCTTGCTTCAGCCAGTGGCACCCCACACGACTGTGGTAGATCTGTTCTTGGTTGTTAGGGCTATAGGGCTGTCCACTCACAGACTGGAAGGAGTCTTGGAGCAAGTTCTGGAACAAGGGTCTTGGGTCTTTGAAATGTGTTCTGTTTTAAAGACTGTAATTCCAGTAACACCCACTATGTGGTGCTCACGCATCAGAAATAGATTCTAAGACTAAACGCATTGAAGCTCAAAACCTGTGTGACTGTATGTGGAGAGGTTAAAATTCAGAATCACAGATATAACGGGGAAGTGGGGCATGTTCATTTTCTGTGCAAGATCCACCTGGATCTAAGTAACAGCCTTCATACCACTTTAGTAACAGGGCTCCCTGGTTTCATAAAGTCCAGAATATTAGACATAGGTACCCCGGGTTACCCGGGAGGCGGTAACTGCAGGCGGGGTTCCAGAGTTTATCGTAAGCTGTAAAACAGCTGCAGAGAGAACCCGTGCCACTTGGAACATTTAAAAATGACATGGAGAAATCCACTAGCCTCATCCCCTGTGTGGTGCTGAGTCAGTCTGCTGGGAGGGAGCACTGACAGGGCTCAAAGCTGCTGTCTGTTTTTCTTGCCATTCCTGTGACCAAAAGTAGCTTTAAAATAGACTCTTTATCACCTCTTTAAAAAAATTTTCTTTCAAACAAGAAGCCAGGCCCCGGTGGGAACGCATACAGTGGTCTCAGGACGCGAGCAGGCTCGTGAGCTGCGCGAAAGTCACTGTCGGCGCCTCTCCTTCCCTTTGCAGGTCTTCATCTCTGTCAACTGCTTGAGCACGGATTTCTCATCCCAGAAGGGCGTGAAGGGCTTGCCTCTGAACATCCAGATTGACACCTATAGTTACAACAACCGTAGCAACAAGCCTGTGCATCGGGCGTACTGCCAGATCAAAGTCTTCTGTGACAAGGTAAGGCTTTCAGCTGGGCAGGGACACTTAGAATAAAGTATGTGGGGTGCACTCTTCCTCACAAGAAAAGACCAGCAGTTCATGTGAGCCACACACAGTCACACTGTAAAGGGGAGAAAAATCATCTTTGGAGTCAAGAAACACTAGAAGGGCAACGAGCACGTTTTGGTGGCGTGTCTGATGGGGAGGCCTCTGGGACAGGTGCCAGCTGTGCCCAGTCCTTGGCGGCCCCTCTGCCTGGGGACCTGCGGGCAGTGGCTGGCTCTCCTTGAGCTCTGGTTCTGAGGACTCTTGGTGGACGAATTGTCACCAGCCCACCTGCATCCAGCCCTTTGGCAGGTTGTTGCCAGCTCACTGAGGCAGAAGATGTGGTTCAGATTCTTCTGGACAGCAGCAGGCAGGCAGGAAGAGGCCGTGGGCCCAAGTGATCTCAGTGTCATTTCCTCTCTCTGGTGCGACTCCTTTTTTCCTGGTGAAAAGATGGTCAGTTTTGCCAGGAGCAGAGCCAGGGGCTCAGCTGCATTAACTCCAGAGAGAAGCTAGTAGGGCCCCTGTGTCTTGGGGGTTGGAGACAGGGGTGTCCCAAGAACGGGGCAGAGTCGTCTGTTGAACTCAGAGTGAAGAAGACTTTGACTTTTCCCACTCAGAAATGTTGGACGGTATGTTTTTGCTAGTCTCCTCTTTTCACCCTGTTAAGACGTCTCTGTTACAAAGATTTTGAGAAGGTACTAGGACACTGGGAAGACAGTTGCCATCCGAGGCCCGGTGTCCACCTTGTGCTCTGGGTACCCGGAGCACAGCATCTGGCCCCAGCGGATGAGCCTGACACGTTCCAGGTGCACAGGGCTCCCTCGGACGCCCAGGTTCATGACATTTACTGAGTACCTGTCATGTGCCTGATACTGTACTAGATGGTATTAGTTTTCTATTGTTGCTGTTAATAAATTACCACAGGCTTAGTGGCTCAAAACAACACCCATCTGTACCTGACGGTTCCATAGGTCAGAGTCTGGCACGAGTGTTACTGGGCTGAAATCACGGTGTTGGAAGGCTGATTCCTTCCTGGAGTCTCTGAGGGAGAACGCATTTCCTTGCTTTCTGCCTTCTCAAGGCTGCCCGCATTCCTTGGTGCGTGTCCCCTTCTGTGTTCAAAGCCAGGGGTCTAACAGCACGTCATTCACCCTGCTTCCATCACCACACCTCGTCCCCTGGGTCTTCTGCTCTGATGGACCGTTGTGATTCTGTGGGCTCACGCACATGACCCAGGGTACTCTCCGTGTCTTAAAGTCAGCTGAGGAGCAGCCTCCTTCTCCTTTGCTGTGTAACGCGGACATAGTCACAGGTTCTGGGGATCAGGTGTGGACATTGGGGGCGGGTGTTAGTCTGCCCACCACAGGGCTTGCACGTACGCTGCATGTTACAAATGACAGGTCACATCTAGTATAGAGCAGGGATTTCTGACCCTAAATCAAATTTCTTTCCTTCATACCACATTCTTCTTTTTAGCTAAAAGAAAACCTAAAGAAAAACATTAGGAATGTCCATGTTCTTTTTCTAAAAATCTAGGCAGGACATCGGTTCAATTAAAAAAAAATTTCGTATCTACTATTTCTAAAGAAATTCCATGTCTGTTTAATAACTTTCCTTGACTTTAGAATTCACAAGTAAGTTCGTTTTTTGAAGGTGTTTGTCTTTTACGAGACTTGGCTAGCCTCACGTCGTGTCCTCAGGGCTGCCTGTGGCCTGCATCTGGGTCAGGGCCTGTCCTCGGGGCTCAGGTCTCTTAGAGCAGTGTCCCCCAACTGTCTCTGGCGAGACCGTATCTTTTATTTCAACATGAACTACTTCTGCATCTGTAAAGTACAAGAAAAATTCAAATGAATTGCAAGAAAAGTAAAATGAAACATAAAGTCATGCAAACTAAAGGCTCCAATTTTTTATTATTTGATTCAACAGACATTCTAATTGCTTTCCAAATGCTTACTCAGTTTCTACGTGGCGTTACTCGGGCTGTACTGTCTGTGGACTGATACTGGCCCACAGCTCACATTCTGACTTCTGCTGTGTGAGAGGATGTCAGCACCAGTTAGCATGAGCTCAGGTTTCCACATCAGATGGTAAAGACCAGGAGAAGGAACAGCACTGATTTGTGCTCTTAAACAAATTTTGTTTTAATATCAAGACTTTTCGAGGGAGGCTCCTGTATTGGTAGCTCATTTAGAAAATGGAAAAGAGGAAAGGCTTCATGAATGGTCCAAAGTTATTTTATTACTTGGCAGACGTACAAAGCTTAGAAACCAGTTCTCTCTGTTGTGTGAGTGCGTGCCGATGCACTCTGTGAATCAGAAGGCCTTTTCTTCAAGTTGCAAACTTGTGGTTTGGGACAGCACGTGGTTTCGTCTTCTGGAGTTGCTCCTTGCGTGCTCATCTGTACATTTAGATCACATGTGATGGGAACATATCATCCAAGGTCTTGGAGAGCATGTCAAATATGAGGCCAGAGTCCATCACTGTGTTTTTATTACCGGGCTGTGAGCTCTGTTGGTGGTAAAAGGAAATCACACAAAACCAGGCGTCCGCATGTAGAAGGGCTCTGTGTGGCCTGTCACCAGGAGCCCAGTCACCTCGGCCTTCATGGGGCTGGCTTTCTCTGTAAGGCCCCTGAAAAATATTCCCTACCTGCTTCCCCTTTGCTGGAGTAGAGGTCTACACGGAGAGGAAATCGTTGGTCTCCTCTCCCGCTTGCAGCCCTCGTGTGTGTAGGAGTGGTGGTGAGTGTCCTGTAATAGCGAGGTACCTAAGGGACACAGCAGGTGAAACTAGACACTGTGTTTATCCCCAGTTTTTAATCTCAGCTATTATGGGTAATATAAAATCCTGCGTGAGAAGACAATGTGTATGTGCTGTGTGTAATTAATTTTCAAAGTCCTTGAACCTTTCAAACCCATGAAACCCGCTGTGACCCCACCCCACCCCTTCTCCTGAATCTGTGCCTCTAGTTTTAACCTTGTGGTTGATTGTCCTGGGTCTGTCCTGTGCTGCCTCTTCTCTTGGGACTCTCCACCTGCCTCCTCGAGTCCCTCTTTTCTCAGCTTTGACTCACCTGCTACTTGGTGCCTGTCCGTTCATTTCCCTTTGCTGGCTCTTACAGCTCTCGTGTGTTACGAACCTACACGTCCACATTTGTAGTACAGATTGTACATTTGTAGTAAGAAACTAGAAATAAGACATCTTTTGATGTCCTTCAGAGGTATTTACATTGTTTTTCTCTTCTAAGAAGAACGTTTCATCAGCACTCTATTAGGAATTGCTTAACTAGTTCGATAAATGGAATTTGCTCTTATTTCAGAAGTAGCAGCAGTTCAACACTTTTTCAGAGAAAACAGGAACAGACGTTGGCGTTCTAACCAATGGAAATGTGGCCACTCCCCTTTCTGTGAGCTCGTATATACACCCCTGGTCCATCCTGACAGAGAAGAGTGTCGTTGGAGCTTTCTTCCCACAGCTGGCCTTCTCCTTCATCAGAGTGACAGTCACTGTAGCTTTGACTGGGAGCAGACGGTCCAGATTAACTCTGTCCTGCGTCTTGGTGGGATTGCTCCGGATCAGTCTCCTTAGTTGTCGACAGAGAGAAAGAAAGAGTCAAAACAGCTTGACAGGTTCTGCATGATGTCATGGGATTTTCTCTAACATTCCTGCAGTATGTGTACCTATTGCTGCCGAAGTCTTTCAGCTCTTGTTTGTCTGAACCTTTATTTCACTTTCAACTTTGAAAGCTCTCTTTGCTAGCTGTAAAATTCTAGTTGACTCTTTTTCCTGACAGTGTTTAAAGATACAGCTCTTCCCTCTTCACGCTCCTGTTGTTTCTGATGAGAAATTGCTCGTTATCATTGTTCTTCTGTATTTAACACGTCTTTTTTTTTTTCCTATGACTTTTTAAGATTGTCTCTTTTTACTGGTTTTGAGTCCTTGATGTGTGTCTCTCGGCTTCTTAGAGCTCATTGAGCCTCTGGAATCTGTGGGTTTACAGTTTTCATCACGTGTGAAACCTTCCAGCTGTTATTTCTTCACCTGTGTTTGCAACTTCCTCCTTTGAGATCGCCCGTCACACGTGGTCTGGCTGCTTAAAGGTGTCCCACGGCTCACCGATGCTCTTTTTATTTTTTTGGACAGCCTTTTCTCTCTGTGTTTCATTTTGGATAGTTCCGATTTTATGCCCTGAAGTTCCCCTCATCTTTCCTTTTGCCTTGTCTACACGGTGTAATCCTTTCCCCTGTATTTTTCATCCCAGACGTAGTTTTCATCTCTAGAATATCCATTCGAATCTGTTTCATAACTTTCAAGCTTCTTCCTACCACGTTCAGTTTTTTCCACTGGCTTTGACCATACGAACTGCAGCCTCAGCGGCCGTGTTAACTAAGTAACTTCCCTGTTGGTTCTGGGTTGTCTCGGTGGCTTGATCATCCTCTGCACTCGTGCTCTCCTGCCTCCCTGGCTGCCTGCAGCCTCACTGGATGCCAGACGTCCTGAGTTTTACCTTGTTGGGTGCTGGGTGCTTTTGTAATCCTGTGACTCTTCTTGAGCTTTGTCCTGAGATCTAGCGATGTTCCTTGGAAACAGTTTGACCCTTTCGGGTCTCGCATTTGCAGTTTGAGTGGTGGGTCTGGACCAGTTCTCAGAGTCAGGCCTGTTATTGTCCACTCCTGAGGTGAGGTGTTCCTGACTCTGCCGCCACGGCCCTGTGGATTGGGTGTGTTTTCAGTCTGATTGCTGGGCACAGGCACCGTTTTGGGCCCTGCGTGAGTGTTGGACCCTGCTCTCTCGTCTTTTCAGATGGTTTTTATTCCCCGACCGTGGGTGGCTTCCTCACCCCGTGCTCTCTCTGCTGAGTCCTCGGGGGCCCTCTGAAGACCTCTGGGTTCTTTCTCCTGTAACTTTCCGCTTTGTCACTTTGGCTCGCCACCTTGATGTCTGTGGGCTTCACCTCTGCCTCCCCAGTCTGGGGAACCTGGCCCAACGAGCCCGCCGGACACCCCTCCCTAGGCCGCAGCCTGGAAGCCCCGGGAGGGCGGGCCGCCCCTGGAGGGCTCGCCGCGTGCTTCCTGCTTCTCAAGAATTGCTGTTCTTCACTGCCTCGTGGTTGGAGCCTTAAAAATCCCTTGTCATGCATTTTGTTGTTTCCTTTTTTAGTCGTTTCTGTGTGGAGGGTGGCTCTGGTCTGCGTTATTTCATCTTAGCGTTCTTTGTAGGTAGAGCTCACAAGTCAGGAGGGGAATGTCCTATTTTGTACAACAACCTTTTAGGGGGCATGCTCTATCATCTCAGTGAAGTTACTCTTAGCCTGCTGGAAGGGACTGAGAGAAACCAGCCCCGACAGTCATGGCTAGCAGACTGGCGATACTTGCCTCTTCTCTGTCCGGGAGGTAATGTCAGGGTTACATAGCAGTGTTCATAAGCAGGTTGCATGTTTACTGATACGTTAGCAGATGAAAACCTTCTGAAAGAGGCAGAAGGTGGTTTTGTATTCCATATTTTAAAATGTGATTTTATTGTATAATAGTGTTAAAGTGAGTGGAATGATTTTTACTGCCTCTCTCTGCTAACAGAAAATTTATTTACAGAAAAATAAGCCAGCAGTTCATACTTACCTGGTTGACTTTGTAAAGAAATCTGTGCCATCCAGAAATAAATGTCAGTAGGTCAAGCAAAATGACTAATGAGTAGTTTTGTTTTTATTGCACTTACTTGCTTAGCTTTAGGTCGTGTTTGTTACTCATGTGCTCGTGGGTTCAGTTGTGTGGCATGGCCGTTCTTTGTGTGGTTGGTGTGCACTGTGTGTATATGTGCTCTCTGTAGGCCTGGGAGTACAGTTTTTTTCTAGTGACTGCAGATTTCTAGTTAAATGTTTGCTTTTGTGAGTCGTAGTTGGTCAAATCTGTCACTTAGTTGATGCCAAGTCCTTGGACAGAAGCACAGCTTTCAGTGACCACTTTGCCTCTACAGGGAAGTGCAGTCAGAGTCGGATCAACTTGTATTTGCTCCTTGGTTTTCTTGTTACTAGGCAACGAGAGAAGTAGCTTGTGTCTTTGAAGCCGGTGTGTGGTACATTAGCAGATTTTCTTGGCCTTCCATTTAATTTGGCCACATCCATTGTTGAGGGAAATTTTGCTCTATTTGTTTTTTAAACAAATGGTTTCCTGGAATTTCATATAGTTAAAAATAGCTTTAAGACTGGGCTTTTCTGAGGAAACTACTATGATAAGCTCTGTGAATATAATAAGCAACACGGTTCATCTCCAAGGAAGAGATACTTTCCCCCCACTGGCCAGGAGGAGAGTTAGGTATTCTCGAGGGGATCAGATAAACAGAGTCATGTCTTCTCTTGACTTACAGGGAGCTGAACGGAAAATCAGGGATGAAGAGCGAAAACAAAGCAAAAGAAAAGGCAAGTGTCCTGACCCCAGCTCCCAGCTGAACGCCTGTAAGTAGAAGTGTTTCCACCGAGTGTTTTAGACCTTTTCCACCCAGAACAGTGACTGGGGTTTTCAAGCAGAGGATAGAGTAGTGGATATTTTTTTAACTACTGTGAAGCGGTGGCTTTGCTTCTTTATGAGGTACAAAAACAGATGAAGGGCTAAACTAAGTGCTTTTCTTAGGGAACTACTGGCAGGATTCCTGAATTTTCCCAGAGTTCAGACCATTTTGGCTCTTTGACTCCATAGTTCAGGTTGCTGGGTCCAGTCCTGAAAGATTACACACATTCCACCCGAATAGCTGATGATGAAATTGGAACTTACCTAACATTTTAAGAACAATAATAACATCCTTTGGAATTCAGATTGTTTTAATTCCAAATGAGTGCGGTTTTCTTAGGTTGAGCGTTCTAACACTTGCAAACTCTATAGGCTTCTGTTTGGACATTTCACCAGGAAAGCTTTTTTCTTTTTTCTTTTTCTTTTTCTTTTTTATAATGTGACCCGTATTCATATGCACAAAATCCTGTCGCTCTCAACTAAAAGGAGAAAGAGCAGGCTGCTCTGTACGGGTGCTGCCCTGTGCTGCAGGGCGTGGGCGGCCATACCTGCTCTCTGAGCATCCGGGGACTTTGGCCTGAAGCACGTTAGTCTGGGCTCTCCCGCCAGCATCAAAGTGCAGACTCGCGAAGTCACTTCAGGAAGCAGCTATAACTACCTCGGAGAGCTCATCACCGAGCACTTCAGGGCCAGACGGTGGGGGAGGATGGAGTCTATAATTTAATACCTAAAAACTAGACAATCATGCTGACTCTTACCCTCCCTGAGGTCTGGTTCTGAAGATGAAGGTGTGAGGTTAAGGTGCATATTCTGATGTCGAAGAGGACGTTGCTGTTGGAATAAATTATTTAATGAGGAGAGCTAAGGTGAAATTGCTCCCGAGTTACGTTTATACAGTCGTAAGTTTTAGTCTTTCAGACAAAACCTCAGCATGCTTCGCCTCTGTTCCAGATCTTCTGTATGTATGTGTCTGTGTATGTTTAAAGATGCCTTTTTCTCTTCTGGTTTTGATAAGATTTGCAATTGATTTTTAGTGTAAATTCAAACAACCTGTTTCTTCACATAAGCTGTGATTTTTTTCTCAGTTCAGGCAGCATGACCTGTTTCTCATTCTGCTTCAATTTAAATTTCTTAAACAGTAAGGAAAATGCTCTGGCCTGCGTGAGTCTGTGTATATAAGCTGTTGACTGTAGTGTCCTGTTTTTGTTTTTGTTTTTGTTTTTTAAGTTTCTGATGTTAAAGTGCCACTGCTCCCCTCTCACAAACGAATGGATATCACAGTTTTCAAGCCCTTTCTTGATCTGGACACTCAGCCTGTCCTCTTCATCCCCGACGTGCACTTCGCCAATCTGCAGCGGGGCGCTCACGTAGGTAACCAGGATCCCAGGGTGGCTGCGAGAAAGTAAAACTCCACAAAGGGAAAGTCTTTGGCATTACTCATCGTAAACAAAAGCCAAAGCTTAGTGAGGCTGGCCCAGGGTTTGGGGTCCGCTCTCTGGAGTGCTCCATCTGGGTGACTCGATGTCCTTGCAGCAGGGTGTGTTTAACCCTGCTGCTTTGGAACCGCAGTGCCAGCCCCAGCAGCTAAATCCTGGGTGTGTTTATATATTTATATCTTAGCTCATTTAAAAGATTCTGGAATAGTAACATGGAGTTTGAGTCTGTGATCTTGTGAATTTAACTCACATGGGCCTGGAGAGGAGGGAAGAGCCAGAGGGAAACCTGGGGTGGGGGCCTTAATGGCACAGAAAACATTCAAGGGCTTTATGGTTTCAGTTAGTGGATCATCACTGGCGCATGTCTGGCCGTGTCTTGGCAACTAATGTGAAATATAACAAATAGTCACGCTCCACTTGGAGCAGAAGCTCAGAGGTAGGGCCTCCGTGCTGAGTGCAAATAAAAACCCACAAGACATCTGCGAGCGCCTGACACAGCCTCCCACAGGCCAACGCGTTTTCAGAGCCCTTCGGGAAGGCCGCTGTTGCCGTGTTCAGTTCCTAGTGAGAAGCTTTGGGGTGAGCGGGGGCTGGCAGTCTGTGTTGTAAAGGGTTGAGTAATGAACATTTTAGGCTTTTGAGGGTCAGAGGGTTTCTGTTGTGACTGCTCACCTCTGCTGTTGTGGTGCCAAAACCACCGTAAACACTGTGCCATGAATGAGCGTGGCCTTGTTCTGGTGAACACTTTATTTACATAAACAGGCCTCGGGCCAGACTTGGCCCCTGGCTGTGGTTTGCCAACCCCTGAGTTAGAGGAATTTAGGACGGCCCTAAGAGTCTGGTTATGGGGAAATCAGGCTAAAGGATTTTGTATGAGATGGGTCAAATTCAAATTATTTTCATTTTAGAAACAATTCATTTAAGGTCTGCGATATTTAGCACATGCTTGAAAAGCAATCTATTTTTCTTTCTTTTTTTTTTTTTTTTTTTTTTTTTGGTCCTAGGTCCTTCCCATCACCTCAGAAGAATTGGAGGTTGAAGGGTAAGATTTGTGTTTTGTTTTGTTTTAATAAATTCTTTTCCTTTTGAAACAATATCAAACCTACAGAACAATTACAAGTACAATACAAAGAATTCATTTTTTCCTGAGCTGTTTGAGAGTAAGTTGCCAGCCCAGTGAGCCATCACTCCTAAGTACACTGGTGTGTATTTCACCAAGCAAGGATTCCTCCTGCACAGCAGTCAAAGTCAGGATATTAACACCGAGAACTCAGTACCAACCAGTCCTCATACCCTGTCCAGGCTTTGCCAGTTGTTCCAATAATGTGGCAAAAAAGGATCCAGCTGAGACTCATACAGTGTATTTAGTTGTCCCATCTCCTTAATCTCCTTCAGTCTGGAACAGTCTCAGTCTCTCCTTGACTCTCCTGAGCTGCAAGCCAGCTGTTTTGTAGGACGCCCCTCTGTTTTCCCTTGGCTGGGTTAGATCATGCCTCTCTGCAGGAATGTCACAGACGAGGCCTTGCCCTGTGTGTCCTGCTGGGTGGGACACCTTCAGTGCACCCCTCCCCTCGGCTGACAGCGTTCCCTCCGATCGCTTGATTAAGGTGGTGTCTGCCAGGCTTCAGCACTGTGGAATATTCTTCCTCCTATTGTAGTTAGTGTTTTGTGAGGAGGTGCTTTGTAGCTTTGTACATATCTCATTCCTTGTCAGACTTTGAATTTCTTCATTGATATATTTATATCAGTATGGACTCATGGTTTCCCGTTTTATTCAGTAAGTTGTGACCTACATCATTTTCTCTGCTCACATTGTCTCGGGGGCCGGTGGGATCCCTCAGGCTTGCTCCTGGGTCCCTTTGACGTGACCCTCCCACCCCTGCACTGCTCAAGCACTTCCTCACTTTCAGGCCTAGTGTGTTCCCGGCACTTGTGTTTTCTCCTCTCCAGCCCTAGAATCAGCCTCTTCTCCAGGAAACCCTGGTTCCTTGTGGTGGAGATTGGGCTGTAGAAACCCAGAGGAGGCCCCCGGGTGTGCTCACTGCTGTTGAGGTGTTGCTGCTCCTCCTCGGCCTGCCTGCCCGCAGCGCCCTGCTCAGTGCTCTGCCGTGTTGAGGGTCCAGTCCCCTCTCTGGGCCATCCTAGCTCCCCATGCCCACCCACACTGGCCGCAGGCCTTCCCTCGAAGGCCGGTTCTCCAGCATAAATCCTGCAGGTGCCTTTGAGGCCTGTTACGTGCTGGAAGCTGAGACAGACTGAATATTTTAAGGCCCAATCCCTATTCCTAAAGTGGTGATTCTGCTTGAAAGCAAGCACTTACATCATTTTCAGTTAGTTTTTCAGTTGCTTTACTGTGTTCTTGCTCACCTGCTCTGAACCGCACCCATAACTTGTGCCTTTGACAACCACTCTGATCTTTTCAGTCCTTTCTTCTATAAACATTTTCCCCTTTTTATGTCCACTGACACTGCTGTATTTTACCCTTTTGGAATTTTATGTTGTGATTGTCCCCAGAGTCCTCCAGCTGGTTCTTCTGCTTGTAGGTCCTGGAGTCCCCTCCGGTCTCTGCCAGCACTCTCGTCCCACAGAACTTTCAGATTCCCTGATACCTACAACTTAAAATCTAAAATTCCATAGAGCTGTGTGACCAGGACTTTCCAGACTAGCTTTGTCTTCCTCTGGAACATTCTGTTTCAGCCAGCCTGGCTTTGCATTTTCCCCTTCACGCTTCCTCCCTTTTTTGACACGCCATCTCCTGTTACCACCTTCACTTGCATCTCAGATCTTTCCTCCTCCATAAATTTTTTCCTGAAAAGAAACTCCGTTCCTGAGAGGGCAGCTTAAGCCACATAAGAGCCGTGAGGGTCTCTGGCAGATGCCTGCCTATGGGCCCAGCTCGGTCATTCAATAGCCTGGGCCTGCTTCAGTCAGCATCTTTCCTCGGGCCTCTGATTTTCATCCACAAAATAAGAAAGCTGGTCCAAATAAAGAACAAAGATCATTTAAAATCTAAACTTTAGTGATATACCACTCCCCCACCAGCTCCTTTTGTTTCTGCAAGTGATTTAAGGTGAAGTCTCCAATTACATACTTTGGCTCCCCTTCAGGTCTAACTTGAAAAGGGGGCCATACGGATCGGAAGAAGATTTTGTGATTCCCCCTCCTGCTAAGCTGACTCGGGTAGAGGAACCAAAGAGAGGTGCGTTGGTTTACATTTCCTAGAGGGAGCTTTAAATTGGAAGTGAGTTCTGAGTCTGTCAAAAGCATCAGTTGCTCAAACAAATCTTGTCAATGTTGACTTCCTTGAGTGCTCTTCCATCAGATCGACTCCTGGCTCGAGCTTGGACTTACAGCCAAGCTAAAGGAAGCTGGAAGTTCTGTTCCTTAAGACGGGTTTCGTGTCGCTTCCTGTTTGCTGGCCTTGATGTGCTGTCTCTTTTTATTTTAACCAAAACCCACAATCTGTTTTCTTATTTTGTTCCTATCAATGAACTGCGTTTTTCTTCTTCCCTGCTTATTCCTGCCTGGGGACCAGTGCTGCTCTATGTGCGAAAGGAGGCAGAAGAAGTCTTTGATGCCCTGATGCTCAGGACTCCATCTTTGAAAGGCCTCATGGAAGCCGTAAGTAGTAGAAACTGTAATTCTCTTGAACACTTACATAGAATTATGTTGGAACAGTTTACCAGACCATCCAGATTCCTTTGTTGTACTGAAACCTTTCCTGAGTCCAGGCGCCTTGTCTGTGCCTGTGGCACGTGCCACGTTTTACCCCGCCTCCCATGGTGCTCAGTCGTCGCGGGGCTGCCCCCATCACACACCACTGTTGGTGGATGGCAGTCACTCAGCAATGTCTGGTCCACTGAACTGAGAATTTGTGATGACCCAGAGAATAGTTTAATTTTCATACACTTGGTTAAAGGGAGATTCCCACTTAAACTACTTAGAAACTAACAAAAATTATTTCAATCAAATAAAATCTTAAAAGCTTCATGCATAAAACAGTGGCTCTTTGGTCTGCCTTTGAAACTCCTGATCCTGGGGAATGACCGAACTTGTGTCAAGATCGCACCCAAAGCCTATTTGTGAACATTTAAAGGTGTGGCCAGAGATGACCCTAGGCCCCTCCTGCAGGATCTCAGCAAAGGCCCATAAGCAAAACACCCTGCCTGCCCTTTGGGACCTCAGGGAGACATGAGGAGGGTGCCATGCTGGTCCCCCATTTTGGCTTTGGCCCCGGGTGAAATTTACGGAATCAGCACCACATCTTGGTATTCACAGCCTTGGCCCCGTAAATCACAGGAACCTTTGAGCTCAGAGCGTGTGCATGAGTGGGCTGGAAATAGGCTTCTCCTGGCTCCCCCGACCACTGCAGTGTGTTGAATTCACTTAACAAATATCTGTTAGGGGCCTGCTTTGTGCCAGGCACCGTTCTGGGCACCAGAGTATAGGCGTACGTGACGGTGCCAAATGGAGTTTAGGTTCTAGTTAGGAAGGCAGAGAGAATAAGATAAGCAGAGAGACTGCTGTGAAATTGGCCAGGTGCTGATAAATGCGATGACACAGTGGTGGGGGCGCTGTCGCGGGGTCTCCCCCGGGAGCTCCACATTCACAGCTCTCGGCGAGCCCCTTCCCCCGCACAACAGCCAGCACTGCCCTTAGCACTCTGCTCTCTGTCATTCTGCTTCCTGTGATTTCTTCTGGCTTCCTCTTCCTTACCTTGCCTCCTGGCAGCTCTTCCTCACTTCATAGGAATCAGGCAAACTCTCGATTATGGAGAACGAGGAGAGTGTTAAAAAGATTGAGACTCACTGTGCCAGATATAACTTGTCCACAGCTCATAAGGAATTCAGCTTACATCTCCCGGGGTGGGGACTTCATAAGTAAACAGAGAATTACTATCCTGTGGTACAGAAGAGAAGGGAACTTGTTTGTATGACTGGAGCTTGGATTTGGTTTGAAAAGTGTTATGTTTTTAGATTGAAAGCGATCTGCACGTTGGTCTTCCGAGGCCCCATTTCTCAGTGCGGCCCCCAGCTTTGCCCTCAGACTGAGGGCAGGCGGGTGGTAACCCCGGGGTGAGGGGGGTGGTCTGGACAACAGCTCAAGTACAGAGTTTGATCTCGGCTCAGTCAGCGGCTTGGCCCTGTGGTGATTCAGCCCCTCCCTTTAACGACGGCTGCCGCGCCTTGAAAGGAAAACCTCCGGAGCCTATCCGCACTGGTTCCATCGCACTGTGTGGACCACCCACTGGTCACGACGGCGAGGAGGGGCCTGAGGCCGAGGCCGAGGGCCGCCCTGAGTGGCTGCAGCCACCCTAGCCGGCGCCCTGCTGCCCTCTGCAGAGGCTCGGGGCAGAGCAGTCCGGGGCACAGGCCTTGGCTGGGATCCGGGCCTTTGATGTTTCTTCTGGGCCCGCGCCGTGGGATAGTAACTTGTTTTTTTCCTTCTCGTAATTCTGTATCTGAAATTAACTCCTTTGTGCGGGACACGCCTTAATCCCACAGCAGTCCTGTGGTGTGTGAGGTGAAAGTCTCTGGTGAGAGGGGGCTGAGGGTTAGGAAGGTCACCTGCCAACTGAAGTGAGTCAGAGCAGATTCAGTTCAGGTGCGTCTGACTCCAGAGCAAGGCCTTCACCCAGTGACGGAAGTACCGTGGCTGGATCAATTCATGTCGTTGTTCGTTTGTCAGAACCCATGGAGTGTACAGCCCAGAGAGGGAGCCCGGCTGTGGACTGACTCCAGTTCGTGGCATTGCACAGCGTGTGCTCACCACGCAGAGCAAAGGCACCGCACGGCGCGAGGTGCTGATGGGGTGGGGAGCAGCTCTGTACTTTCTGCTCTATTTCTCTATAAATGTAAAACTGTTCTGTAAAGTATTGATTTTGGAAAACTATGGCCTTATAACACACTAATGACATCTGTAAACTCAGGAGAAATAACAGGCACCTGATTCAAGCTCTCTCCAAAGCTGGGCCCCACCCCCTCTCGGACAGGCTCTCATCTGTGTCTTTGCACGTGCTTTTGTGAAAAATGGAACGCTGAGTGACTGTATCACTATATTAATACATAGACTGTTCGTGTTTTCAAGCAACGAAAACAGCATTTTGTAATTATTTTTCTTTTGCTCTTTTAGATCTCAGACAAATACGATGTTCCTCAAGACAAGATTGGGAAAATATTTAAGAAGTGTAAAAAAGGGTGAGCGTTGACCAGCATTCTCAGTAACTCTAAGTAACATTAATATTATATAACATTCTTAAAAAAAATTTTTTTAAGTATTATATAATATTCAAGTGATTCACTTGCATTTGTGCCCAATCAAGGACCAGTTATAGAAACATCAGTACAAGAGTGTATTTTTTCCTTATTAAATTATCCACATAAAGTTGATGTCCCTTTCTAGGACATCTTTGTGGATTGTTTTCAAGTGGAACTTGTACTTGTCCTTCCCATGCTCGGCAGCAGCGCAGTGACTGCAAATCCCAGAGCGCGTGATGAGGTCCACTCAGGATGGCAGCCGTCCCTGCCCCCTTGCCGGAGCCCCCGTCGGCAGCCAGGCGCTGGACTGGGCACTTAGCGTGGTCCTTAATTTCCACGTTACGCCAGGACAGTGGGCACTGCTCACCGCTCCTGGGCGAGGCAGCCGAGGCACAGAGAGCCTGGGAGGCTTGTCCAAGGTCAGGTCACAAGTTAGTGCCAAGGCCGTGACTCCAGATCTGTTCTGACCGACTGCGAAGCCTCTGCTCCTTCCACTCCACCCTGGGTCGCGTGTGTAGTTGTAGGATGTTGCTCCTTTGTCCAGAAATGAATAGTTTTAGTCCTTTTGGACTTCAGTGCCTGTGCTGTTTGGCCTGGGTAAGCAGGGTACAGTGTAAGGGTCTTTTGGCTTAATTCTAAAGCAAGTGAAATTTTCTAAATGGGCCTAGTGGGAAGGGCTGGACTTGATGGTAGTTCAGCTAAACTTTGAGGGTAACTTGCCAGGGAGGAGAGTCTGCCAGGGAGCTGTGGCTTTAGATCACTAGATTAATTTAACTGATGTGCTTTCTAAAGCTGGACCGATGAAGTGCTCCTTCTGTAGGCTTGTTCCCTGTAACAGGTACTGTCTGTTGAGGGATCAGTCCATGCTGAAACAAGAACTAAGCCAGTGTATTTTGTTTGTCACCTGCTCTGCACGTTATCAGTGCTTTGCTCGAGTCCCTCATTTAATCCCAATAACAATCTTATAAGGTAGGCACTATTATTATACCCATTTCATAGATGAGGAAATTGAGGCATAGGGAGATTTAAATAATCTGCCTCCCATGTCATTGCTGGTAAGTGGCAGAGCAAACTGTGACATCTGGGTCTGACTCCAGAGCGGGCAGGAGTAGGTGGATCTATCTTGTCTCCCGTCTTCCAGGATTCTGGTGAACATGGACGACAACATTGTGAAGCATTACTCCAATGAAGATACCTTCCAGCTGCAGATCGAGGAAGCCGGGGGGTCGTACAAGCTCACCCTCACCGAGATCTGAGGGCACAGTGGCCCACAGCTCCCAGCAAGCGCAGTGAGGGTGGCACCTGGTCTTTTGGTTCAGCAAGCCACAGGTTCACCAGTCAGCCGCCTTCCAAACGTGGGTGGATGTCAGTGGAAGGGATTCCTTTCAAGATGGAGGTGGCACTGCATTTGGCTTGGAGATAGCATTGACTGTATTGCATTGGCGTTTTTCAGATGACAGAGAAATCATATACCATGCTGTCTGAATTTTCTGATATAAATACTTAGGATTACAAGTGAAAAGTTTTCTCCAAGATATATTAGATTCTCTGGGAACCTTTAGGATATCTGCTACATTACTTATAAAATATTGTCTCTTCAGCACCAGTGGGCCTGCTCACTAGTGCAAGTCAGAAAAGGCACCAGGCTCGACTCTGTGTGACTCTGACTGCCTCAGGTTGTGGGCGTGGCACCCCAGGAGGACGGGGTGTACCCTTTCCCCCTCGGCCTCTCATCCCCCAGGAAGTGTTTACTCCGATAGGGTATGTTACCAAAATCCTCCTTGGCAACGTTCTTGAACATATCAACTGCCTGTCTCATGAAGAACTGCCCTGGTCACACTGTGCCTCCGTCAGGCTGCAGCTGCGTGTGTCTAAGTGCAATAGGTGTTGAAGGCCTGAGTCTGTAAATGTGTACATACCTGTCTTATATAAATAGATAATATATACATGTGGTGTCTGTGTACATAGAGTGACGAGATGTGGTGATGTCTACCTTAAAGACTTTCTTGAGATGAGAGGTTATTTGTGGTCAGCTGTACCAAGCGGATGGAATACGGCGCTTAGTGGAACCCGCTGAAACGCTGTGTCTGTGTTTTCCCAAACACAGCAGTCTTCCGTGGCATAGCAAAAACCTTCTCAAACAACAGAGATTCTGTTCGCTCTTGAGAATGTTATTATTTGGATGCAGTGTTTAACAAATGAAGGCAAGAGAAAAAACACTACTGTAGCTCACACCTGCTGCGTGTGCCAGTATCAGTCAGGTGCACCTAACGGAGGGGATGAACACGGCAATTTCAGCCCATGCTGTGATTACTGTGGACTGGGTGGTAGAACTCACAATGGAGTTCTTCCTAATCTTCCTGTGTTAAGAAGTAATTTCTATTCTGTCATGTTTCATAGCCTTCAGGCTTTGGTTTTCTTGTATGCTCACAATTCTAGACAGCATTCATGAATTTATGAGACTATATTACTATGGCAGGGGAACATTTTGTACACGTGTTTAAATATATAAAAATACTAAAAAGTGTAATTTTGTAACAAGTAAAATCGCAGGTATCTTTAGGTTCAGGGAGGTAGCATAGGTTATTTGTATGAGTAGGATTGATAAGTTACATTCTTATTAAAATATTCTAATGAAGTATGTTAAATTGCTGGTTTTCTAAGATAAGATATCAGGGGACATGGGTCATATAACAATATTTTATATTTTGTTTTATGAAATCGATTTTGACTTGTTTGTTTTTAATTGTATAATTGAAGATGTATTTTAAACCAAAGGGATTAAATTTTTTATGTCTATTTCGTAATATGTCATTTCCTGTTACTCAGTTTGACTTTATCCTTTCATTAGTAAGTAAAGCAAAATCTGAGATCTTAAAATCATACAGCTGAAAAGAATCACCTTAGCATTTTCTCCTTATTTCCCAACAGGTATACACAGATCTCTTCCTTCCTCTTAATTTTTCCTTAGAGGGGTCCAAAATGATCCAAGTCATTGTTAACTGAGGGGGCCCTGAATAATTTTTTAACTACTGCCAGAATTTAACCACTAAAGCTTAAGGTAAATGCTTTCAGACCTAAAATCTTAGTGTTTTTAGTTTTTAAAACTAAAAGCTTGACAGAAAATGTTTGGCTTAAAATCTACCAGTAATGTTTCCGTTCATCAGAATTTCTGAATCAAATGGCTATTGTGAGCCTATTCAGGTAACCCAGGTAAATGTGGTGGATGGACACTAAAAATACACTTCTGATGAACACACCATCACACTAATGAAGCAGACTCCCTGATAGGTTTCCTGCAACATCTGTGCACCTTTGTTCTAATCCTTGGGCCACAAGTTGAAAGTCCTGGGGGCAGTCTCCCTCCGGGTCCCCCTGCATTTCATGAGCCTGTGGGGTGGGGCCTGTGCCAGATGCCACTGCCCAGCTCCCCTCACACTCCCTGCCTCCCCACAGCCTGCATTTCTTCCTCCCTTTGTCACTTAGCTCATTCTTTTGCCTCAAGACTTGGCTCTGCCCTGGTGGATGGTCCCTGTCCCACTCTCCCCGCTGCGCGCAGTGATCAGACCCAGCCCGCCCTCCTCAGCCTCGTCTCCCTGGATCGCTGGGACCCTGCCCGGTGCTAGTCATGTGGCAGGTGCTCAGTAAGGGATTATCAGTGACTAAGTGACAAGCTGGTGCCCTTAACTAGTCCCATTACTGGCCAGACATCAGCAGGGAGATGGTTTAGAAGTTAGACGCTCAGAGAGGAGTGTGGCTGGACCTGGACCAGTAGCGACAGAGCGGGACCTGACTGTTCAGCTGAGCAGCAGTCAGGACAGCAGAGCCTGAGACAGGGCAGCAGAGCAAGTAGTCTCGGGCCGACAGGACATCGTGGGGAAGGGTCACAGGACAAGGCAGGAGAGCTGGGCGTGCCCTAAAGTGTGTTCTTGAAAATTCCCGTCCCTCTGTTCACCCCATGAAGGAGGCATTTGTATCATCTGTTGTTAGCAGTATTTGCCTCCCACCTGCAAATGCTGGCCACCAGCATACAGCAAATACAGGCTGGTAGGTGGTGTAGTCAGGCCTCGGACCCACACCCTCTGCCTCCCCCGAGGGCATCACGCCGGGTGTGGGGTAACGACAGGTGCCCAGACTTGTTTCTTCTCCGTTCAGGTGCCTTCCGAACACACACCCTTGGTCCTGAACGCCTTTAGCTGTCACCCCCTTTAAATCTCTTAGCCAATTTTTAAAAAAAAATGTATAAATGTAATACATGCTAAGAAAAAAACATAAATTGTTGGAATGAATGTTAAAGCTCTATGGAAGGGTCTCTGAGGGATAAATTTCCTGCCACCCCCATCCCACGCCCCAGGGATAACCATCAACAATCTCTCCAAAGCCGCAGGGGAATCCTTTATGCAACTCACACATCATATTCATACTGCTTTGCAGGGAGGGTCATACTATGTTTTGCAAATGTCATTTGCCACTATTCTTTAGACGTGTGTTCTTTGTAACAACTGCATTGTATTCCATCACATAAATACCATGATCTAACCATGCAGATGCCCGTGATGGAGATGTAGGCTAAGTTTTGCCAGTACAAACATTGCTGCAGAAAACCTGCTGGCACATAATGTCCTTACAAGCTTGTAAAGTGGAATCATAGGGTGAGCTCTGAGCCGAAGAATCCTGAGTCAGAGACTAGGTTCCGTAAATATTTTGTAGATACTGTAAAATTGCTATCCGAAGCGAACCGATTACATTCCTACCCACTGAGCGTGCATGTTTCCTGTCATCTTACTGCTTTGATTTGCATGATTTGAATGCAGTGGAGCATAACTTCATGTTCGGTGGGTGTTTGTTCTTCATTTTCTATGTGTTTACGTCCCTGGAAGGATAATCTGTTCATTGTCTCATTTCCTCACTTCTTTGGCACTTCAGCCCAGTGCAGCCTGACTTCTGTTCCTGCCGCACCATCTGGTGAACCCTGTGCCAGATGTCTGACGATCTCCTTTAATCTTCACAGCATCAGTAAAACGGGGGGCTATCACCCCATTTCACAGGTGAGGTCCAGGAGCTCATGCTTCTAGGAAGGGACAGCAGTATGTTCAACTCCAAACTTCCATTTCCTTCCACCATCACATGCTGTGTCAGCTGCAAACGCTCTTTCCTAGGTTACTGATGCCCTAAAGGCTCTTCTTTTCTCTCTCAAGGACATTTGACATTAAAGACAAGCTTCTAAATTACTTTGGTATGTCAGCTGCAAGGTTTTGGTTGCAAGTGTCAGAACTCTTCAAGCTGGTGAAACAATAAGGAAAATGTACTGCTTCCCTAACTCAGAAGCTGAAGGGTGACCCAGCCTGGTTCTGGATTCCATGCTCTCAGTTGCCCCTCAGCCCCCGGCCCGTGCCCCCAGGCCTCCTTAACCTCTCGGTTTTTTCCCATAGCACTTACCACTTTCCGACCTGCCATAGGTTGTACTTCATTATTTTGCTTATTTTTTTTATTGTTTATTGTTTACCTCCCTTGCTAGAATGTTCTCTCCACCAGAACGAGGGTTCTGCCTGATTGCTCACTGACGTGTCCCCAGTGCCTACAGAAGTGGCTGGCCCCTGTAGACACCAGGGTGGATGGATATCTTGCATCAGCCACTCCAGACTCTCACTCCGCCCTTCACCCAGCTCTCCTCTGGGGGGCGCACCTGGGGGACCACAGCAGCCTTTTTGGCTGGAGCGGGGAGCTGAGAGGAGGAACAGCGAGGTCAGGGACTGACTCCAGGCTTCCCCACCAGCCACTGCAAGCAGGCTGATCCTCTCAAGGTGGTCTCCTCCGCGTGCTCTTTCCCTCCGGTAATGAAACCACCTCCTTGTCCCTTCAGGGGTGAGTGGACCTCACTGGGGGTCACAGATGATCCCTTCACGACCCCCTGCATTCCATCTTGGTAAATCGTCATCATCCCTTTATAATCCCTCTTTGAATTCTACTGTTTTGAGCGTGTCATCTGATTCCTGCTGAGACCCTGAGGGCTGCCACAAGCAATGCATTTTCACTGAATGACTGGATCAATCAGTCCAATGTTGTAAGATGAATGAATCATTGGCAGCCCCTGGAAGATCGCTGGCTTTTGTGATCCTGACTGTTCTTTCTTGACTATTCTCTTGTAGGCTACCGCTGAGGAGGAATTTGGCCACACTCTCCTCCAAGTATAAAACACTGAGGGAGGCCCTGCAGCTTTTAGGTGGGTGACACACCTGGCAGTGGGTGGGTTTTCTTGCAGTGATGAGGAAAGAAAATTTGACTTGTTTTCCCAGCAATGATTCCAACCAGCATACACCTGTGCTCAGGTTTCATTGTGTACTTGGAGGAAGATAATTTCAAGGATCTGGGTGGATTTTTCCTTCTGGCTTCTGTTCCTTTCCATACATGGTTCTCCTGTTAATCTTTATAGAAAATCAAGTCAAAAGCCCAAAAGAACTGCCTCACACACCAGTGCACACCAGCCCCTGTGATCAGGGGCCTCCTGAGGCTGGACAGCAAGTTACAGTCACATCTGATCATCTCTCCTCTTGTCGCGTGACCTCACGGAAAAAGCACACACTTAATTCTTAGGAAAGTCGTAGACAATAAAGATTAAAATAGTGCAGGATAGTTGTTTTTACTCCCTATTTCCTTTGAGGGCTTTCCTTCTTCCTTCTTTTCTTTCCTCCTTTTTCTTCTTCCTTCCCTCTCCTCCTTCCTTCCTTCCTTCCTTCCTTCCTATAAGTCAAGACCTCAACCACTGCCCAGGGAAATTATGGAAAGAGAAAATGCTTGAGGGTTCTAGCTGGGCTGTTATCTAGGCCAGAATAGAGGCCTCTCTCCCTGTAAACTCTCTGCAGGGATGAGGCAGGATCCCTTCTGGTCCCCAGAACTTAAAACTCACCAGGAAGTTTATTACGCAGAGTGCGCTGCCTGGGCCACCTTCCAGTAGGGCAGGAAAGAGCTGCATGTAGTTCACATTTTCTCCACTGAAATGGATACAGAAGCTTTCCCTTAAAATGAGTCTAGACTTAAAGCCTTCACAAAAATTAGCTCCAAGCGGATCACAGCCCTAAATGTAAAATACAACACAATAAAATTCCTAGACAATAACATGGGCGAAAACCCAGGTGACCTTGGGTATGACAATGAAGTTTTAGCTACAACACCAAAGGCATGAGCCATGAAAGAAGCAACTGACAAGCTGGATTTCTTTGAAATTAAACACTACAACTCCGTGAAAGACAAAAGACAAGCTACAGACTGGGAGAAAATATTTGCAAAAAAAAAAAAAAAACACATCTGCTAAAGGACTGCTATCCAAAATACACAAAGAACTTTTAAACCTCAATAATAAGAAAACAAACTACCCAATTAAAAAATAGTCCCCAGACCTTAACAGACACCTTGCCAAAGAAGACACACAGGTGGTAAATAAGCATATCAAAAGATGTCCGACAGCATCCATCATCAAGGAAATGCAAATTAAAACAACCACGTCACACCACCACACACCCATCAGAGTGGGCAAAATTCACCACACTGATGGCGCCAAATGCCGGTGAGGATGTGGAGCACCAGGAACTCCTAGACATTGCTGGTGGGGATGCAAAATGTTCTGGCCGCTTTGGAAGACAGTCTGGCGGTTGCCTAAAAAATCACACTCTTACCATATATGTGATCCAGCAATTATGCTCCTGGGTATTTACCCAATGGAGCTGAAAACTTAGGTCCACACAAAAACCTGCACATGGATGTTTATAGCAGCTCTGTTCATAATTGTCAAAACTTGGGAGCAACCAGACGTCCTTCACCTGGGTGAATGGGTAAATCAGCTGTGGTCCATCTGGACCATGAAGTACAATTCAGAGCTGGAAAAAAATGAGCTGCAAAGCCATGAAAAGACATCAAAGTCATATTACTAACTGAAAGATTTCAGTCTGAAAAGGTGTATGATTTCACCCATATGACATTCTGGAAAGAGCAAAACAATGGGGGAAGTAAAAAGATCAGTGGTGGCCAGGGTTCATGGGGGAGGGGTGAATGGGTGGAAAACAGGATTTTTAGGACAGTGAAAATATTCTGTGTGGTGGATACATGTTGACATTATATGGTTGTCCAAGCCCATGGAATGTGCAACACCAGTGACCCCGAACATCAACTGTGGACTGTGGGTGATGACGACGTAGCATAGAGGCTCATCAGTGATGACCAACGTCCCAACCTGGTGAGGGATGTCGCTAATGCGGAGGCCATGCATGTGTGTGTGGGGGGGGGGGGGGGGGAGGCGGAAATCTCTGTACTTCCCTCTCTATTTTGCTGTAAACCTAAAACCGCTCTAAAAAAAAAGAGTCCTAATACTCATAAATTTTGTTCCCACACAAATGCACAGACTTGCTCCCCTTCAGGTCTGAGGTGCCGAGAATGGGCTGCGTGCCGGCCAGAACCCAGCCTGCCTTCCACTCCCGACTGTGCATCTAAAGCCAAGAACAAAGAGTACTCCTTTGGGGGTGCACGAGGCGCCTATCCTGGCTACGCATTCCTGGGTGGTGTCTGGAGGTGACCCTATCCCAAGGTGGGCACGCCGGGTGGCCTGTCTGCCCAGATCTCGGGCTCAGCCATGCAGGTAGGGTGGTCCAGGTGGACACAGCCCTCCCGGCCTCCTGCAACCTGAGGCAGTCAGCAGTCTCTGCTGCAGTTCCCCGGCCCCCAGCATTCGGACTGTCCCCTGGCCTCACTCTCCCACATCCACGTCCTGCTGGACCACGGTGAGGCAGTGGCCTCCTTGCTCCGTCACTGCAGGTGGAGCGCGAGTGAGCCTGGCTGCTGGCTCGGATGGCCCCGTTATCAGGCGCCCACGCTCCACCTCTGCATGCGGGCTGTGATAAGAGCGAGCAAAAGCCCTGGGGGCCGCGCAGGCGGGAGGGTGGACGTGCCCGCGGGACAGTAGCTCCTCTCCAGGAGGGCCCTGGGGGAGAAGCCGAGGGAGAGGGGGAACCTGCCCTTAGAGTCGGTTCTGCCTTTGATTCTCGAGGTGGGAGGGCAGGGGTCATCATCTCCACTTCACAAAGTAGCAAACGGGTTCAGAGAGGCTCATCCGCCTGCCCCACAGCACACAGCAGCCGACAGAGCCAGCCATCCCCCGGCCCTCCCCAGAGCCGCGTGGCGTCAGCTGTCTGAAGACGGCCTGTCGCTTCCAGTTTCCACTTTGCTCCCAAGAGCTGACTCCTCTTTTCCCATGTTTCTTCTTGTGCAGTCTGTCCTCCAAGCCGGGGATGCCCAGCTCAATAGAAGAGGGCAGGACGGCCCCCTCGGTCTCATCCAGCTGCTTCCCTTCCCGATCCCTCCGGGTTGGGTGGGGGCACTGAGGGGCATCTGTGCCCCTAGCCCTGCTTTCCATCTCCGGCAGCTCTCAGAGGGTGCGAGTGGGGAAGACATGCACGTGGCTCCAGGCCAGCCCCCAGCACCCAGGGGTGCTGTCCGGTGAGACACCATCCTCATGCTTTTAGTTCTTTAGGCTGGTTTCCTGTAAAGCTGTGACTGTATTTCAAATGACTGATTTAAATCTCTGTCTATTAAGTTCAATATCTAGGATTCCTCAGGGACAGTTTCTATCAATTTGTTTTTTGATCTGAATATGAGCCACACTTTTTTCTTTGCATGTCTTGTGATTTTTTTGTTGAGGCTGAAACTTCAGATAATGTAATGTGGCTACTCTGGAAATCTGACTCTTCTCCTTCCCCACGGTCTGTTGTTGGTTAGTTCAGTGATTTTTTTAAACTAATGCTGTAGAGTTGACGTTGCAAGTTAGGTGTGGGCACAAATCTCTGCTCAGTTAGCTTAGTGCTTGACCAGTGGTCAGGTTTCCTGAAACACCTGGAACCAGTGAATCTCCTGGTCTTTGCAGAGGGGCTCCATGGAGGTGCTGGGGCGTAGTGTCCCTGCTCAGCCAGGCTGCTCACAGCTCTGCCCTAGCCCTCACCTCCTGCTGGCCTGGCCTCCAGCTCAGCCCGAGATGAGAGCTCGGGGCCCCGTCAGGTCTTGCCCAAGTGTGCACATAGCCCTAGACTGTGCATGGCCTTTCAGGCTCCCGGGAGCGTGTCAGAGCCTTTCAAAGCACCTATGCCTTGTCACAGCCCAGTTTTTCCTCTTAAGTCTCTTAGTTGGCCTTTGTCTGCCCAGCTGTTATCCACCCCCTGAAGCAGCCATGAAATTGGATAATTTCTTCCAGCTATTCTTGGCAAATACCCTTGGGGAAAAGGTTTTTTGCACTGGGTGGGCTGTGAGTTGGGTCAAATAAAGACAGCCTTGCAAGCAGGGTCTTCCAGGGAGCCACCAGGCAGGCCGAGTAATAACTGTTCTCTGGGAAAGGGGCCTCGAAGCAGCTCCAACTCCTCTCCGGCCCCTGTGATGGTTGCTGGGTTTTTAGTTTTCAACGCCCCCTCGGAGCTGAAGAACACAGTGGGATACTACGCTACTCTGCAGTAAAAAGAAAGAGCTATGGACACATCCAGAAACATGGATGAATCTCAAAAAAATTATGCCAAGTTAAAGAAACCAGCCCTCCCCCCAGAAAAGAAATGCATACGCTGTGACCTCATTCCCATAAAGCCAGAACATGCCCAGTAATCCCCAGTGACAGGGAAAGTCAGTGACGCCTGGTTGGGGTGGGGCCAGGGAGGGTGGGGGGGTCACAAAGGGGCACAAGGGACCTTTGGGGGTGATGGAGATGTTTGTTTTCTTGATTGTGACCATAGGTTTATGGGTGAATGCAAAGTCAAAACTGATCAAAACTGTACACTTTGAAGAGATGAGGTTTATTATGTATAAATTAGACCTCAATTAAGGTTTTTAATTGTAACAATTACCTGGGTCAATTTACCATCTGAAAACAATTTCCTCCCTTCTCCACAGCTCCAGTCCACCTGCACCCAGAGCTGACAGCAAGCTGTGTCCCAGTAAGACAGAGGCCACCGGCCAGGTCCCCGTGGACGTGGGCCTCCTTCCCTGACCTGCTCCAGCAGTCCTGTAGCCCCGGGGCCCCGCCCCTGCTGCTCACCTGGCCCCGACACCCTCCCACCACTGGCCCCTTCCCCTTTCCCTAGCTGATGCCTATCACCCCTCAGCTAAGCCAGAAGCCCCCAGGCCGGGTCCAGACCCGCCCTCTGTCCCCTGCAGCCCTGCTCCTGCTCCCTGTCCAGGCGCTGTCCCCCTGCCACCTGCATACTGGAATCCTATTCGTACAACTGCCTCCGTCAGGAGCAGGTGGGCTCTAGCTGGGCAGCAGGACTGGGCTTCATTCTCTTTGGTGCCCTGGGAGGCACTTAGCAGGAGCCTGGCTTAAACATCTGCTGCTTGAAACAAACTCAGCAGGAATCTGGAGACAACCTAAGTGTTCAACAACGGGGCCTGAGGAGGCGGCACGAAGCACACGTTGGTGGACAGTCAGGAAGGCTCAGGGGCATCTCGGGTGAGGTCCAGTAGGGTGGAAAGGGCAGGATGCACAGATAGGTCCCCTGCACAAGACACCTGTTTCCCAGCTGTCTACACCCTGAGGACACACTGCGCAGTCCCCGCGGTGGCCTGGTGTGGGCAGGACTAGCTGAGGGAGGAAAGTCTGAAACTGAGCCCCTGCCTGCCTCTTTCCTTTCTGGCCGTTTCTCCCCCAACAGCCTCTGTCCTTGGTGTGGAGGGATGGACAGTCAGCCCTGAGGGGCCTCACACCCACTAGACCCGCTATCCCGCCACCCCTCCATCCAGAAAGCCTTCCTGTTGGGAAGCCTGGTCTGAGCCCTGAGAAGCCCAGGTCAGAGGCAGGAGGGGGAGGTGGGTGCAGCGGGGCCTCCCCACCCCCTGCCCGCCCACCCGGGAAGAGCAGATGCTGGCCAGGCCTCCATGAGTTTTGTGCAGCCTTCCTTGTGTGGCCGACGGCCAGGCAGGGGCTGGACTGTGAATGTCTGGCTCAGCTGGAAGCCGGCCACCCTCCTCCCTCTGGCCCAGGCGCACGGCCACAGCTGGCGCGACACTACACCCTTTCCCCCACTTCCAGCTCTGGCCTCCAGATAAGTCCAGGCCCCTGAAGTTTCCGGGAGTCACATGCCACTGGCACAGGGCCTCCTAGTCCATCCTGCCTCCTCCCTTTTTGCCTGGGCCTGCAGGCCACACCTGTGAGCAAGAGAGGACTTCTGGCCCCCAAGGGGGGCCATGTCACCTGCCTGCAGGGCTGGGGCCCACCGCCGGAGCCAGACCACAGGGCCACACTCTGCACGGCGAGGCCGAAGGGAACTCAGCCCCAGCACCTGCCCCAGTGCCCCGGCACCATCAGGCTCCTACCCGGCCCCTGGATGTCCCGCCCCCATGGGCATCCATCCTGAGGGCAGGGCTCAGTGACCCACTTTCTCATGCTTCCCACACTGCGGTGGTCCTCCCTAGGGGACCCTCCTGGGGGCTCCAGCCTCTGTCACCGGCTTTTAGTTCCCTCACACACTACCCTAGGCCCAGGATCTCAGCTCGCCTGGCCCAGTGTCACAGCACCACAGGGCCACCCCATCCCTCATTCTCCAGACACTGTCCTCAAGTCATACAGTCACAACTCTTTTCCTGCCATCAGACTTGTGACAACACGGGGACACAGGGCTTTTCCGGAGAGTCATGATAGAGTGACAGGGCCTAGGTGTGAGCGCATGTCTGCCTGAGCCAGAGCCCGAGGAGCGGATGGAGAAACCAAGGCACAGAGAGGTAAACAGGGGCCAGACAGACCAGGCCTGGTGACCCCAGCCCCACACCCCACCTGGACCCTGAAGCACAGAGTCGGGGAGGCAGGAGGGCTAAGGGCCCCAACCCTCTCACACCTGCCTGAGGGGCAGGAGAAGCCACTTCCCACGTCCAGCACCTTACGGCTCCTGGTCGGGCAGGAATGTGGGGAGGTCAGCTTGGCTGCACCCCAGCCTCTCGTGAAGGCAACAGGCTCATGAGAGGGATGGAAGCCTGAGGCCATCGGATGCTTCCCCCATCTTCTGCTTTTGTAAAGTTCCTCCAGCTTGCTGTCCTATCAGACCTGACCAAGGACTCTCCTAGACCACTTGATGACTGCTGGACAGAGGCACCCAGAGCTGAGAAAGTGCTCCTGGGAGGGTCGGGCGACTCGGCTGGCAACCCGAGAAGTGGCATCCGCTGGGCCACCTGCAGACCCCTGGGCCGCCTCCAGGTCCCTAGGTCTGTGCCTTTTCCAGGCCAGGCTCCTGGAACTCCAGGCAAGCTCTAGTCTGCCTGCACCTGCCCAGCTCCTGCCTGGGCTGTTCCCTGCCTTCCAGTCCCAGTTAGAAAACTGGGCAGATTACATGAAGCAACTGTTTTCAGGCGCTGGATGACACTGCAGGGCTGTGGTCCCTAGAGAAGGACACATATGAGGGCAGCTCCACATTTATTCCGGCATTTCTGCCTGGAGGCAGCCCCGACACTTTCTAAATCACACACAGGAAGTGAGGCCCAGAGAACAGTGATCTCACTGGACAAAGAAAACAGAGGCTGGAGTTCAGGGCAGCTGAGGTGGCTGGAATTTATGGGGTTCCAGAAGAACAGAGAAGAGAATTGAGCCAAGAATTATGCAGAGGAGGAGCCCCGCAAAGTTGCACAGGAGTCCCCTTGGGTTTTTGAGCAAATGCTAAGCTGCACTCCTGCAGGGTGATCATCAGAGCCACCCGGGAGCTGTGGGCTGAAGGGAGATTCTGGGGACACCCCATAATGGGACATTGGAGTTCTGACAGCCAGAGTGACAAGACCTTGCCAAACACACCAGGCATTCAGTTGTGACCTCAGAAAAGCCACCCTCTTTTAAAAGTTAGGTTAGTGAGGTATTATCTACATACAGTAAAAATTCACCACTTTTAGCTATACAGTTCTGAGTTTTGACAAATGCATACAGTCGTGTAATCACACCATAATCAAGATATAAAACACTTCTGTCACCCAAAAACATTCCCTGTGCCCTGTGACTATCATTTTCTCACCTGCCACTGGCTCTTGGTGACCACTGTTCTGGTTTCAGTCCTTTCGAAAAGACAGCATTTCCAATGTAAAAGGACACTGGCCCTGGAGTAAGGGCAGCCCTAGACCTGTTCACACAAAGCCTAAAAACAGGTCTTGATGGGATAAAGCTGCTGTGAAAAAAAAAAAAATGTAGCTAGTTGTCAAAGCAAAAGTCGGTAATCTTTAAAGGAAGACAACATGATTCAAACTCTCAGCAATGTAGTGAACAATGTGAAACATCCAACCAAAAATGATTAGACGTGTGATAAGTCAGGGAAACATGAACCATAACCAGAAGAGTTAGACAATGAGGAGCCCTGTGAATTCGTGGAGCAAAGAGGGGACACTTTTTTCCTTTATGTACTTTCCCCATGATAGATGGTATAGTTGCCATTGAAAAATGCTCATATTAAAAAGGAGTCCTTGGAAGCAAAACAAAGAGAACCACAGGCATATGAGCCAACCAGAACCCAAGTAGATCAAGAGGGCCAGTAAGTGCACAGTGTGGACAGGCCTGGAGCCAGGCACTGATACCCAGTGATGTGGGCTACACAGCCGCATCCTTGAGAAGCTCAGCTTGGATGAAGACAGACATGAGCACAGCGCAGATGGGAGATGTCATGAGAGAGGCACAACCCATGCTCTGGGGGCCAGAGGGTGAGAGACCACATCTACCCGCGGGAATTATGAAGGCTTCATGGAGGAAATTCCTTTTGAATTGAGCTTTAAAAGATGGTTGGCTGTCAATTACACCTCAATAAAACTGGGAAAAAATAATTAAACTTAAAAAAAAAAATAGACAGAAAATAGTTTTTTAAATCACCCATAAACTCATCCCATTACCCAAATGTGATTGCTGTCAGTGTTGTGGTAAATTTCTTCTTTTTGTATTCTCTTTTCATTTTCTCCTAAATGTAGCTCAAACCCTGGCTCTTCAATTCTGTTTTGCATTTTTCAGTTAATGTAATTTCAAAAAGCATTTTCTGAAAATTCATTGTCACATCCAGTTTTGATGGCTGTGAAATATTTATTAAGTGTCTATGACATGGTCCAATTAACCAGTTTTCTGTAAAATATTTAGGTTACTTTCAAGTTCTACTTAATGCTGCAATAAGTATTTTGTTCTCCCCTGTTTCTGATTAGTCCCTCAAGTTAGATTCCCAGGAGTGGAATGATTGGCTCAAAAGATATAAACATTTACGGATTCCTGATGCGTATCACCAAATGACTTTTCTCGTTCCATACTTACTCTCTTACGTTGTGATATGTGTTTTCATGCCTTCTCCCCCATGAATTGGGTCCTATCCACCTTCCTGTCCTCAGTGCCTAGCACAGGGCAGTTACCCAGTTACCCCTGTTGCATCCATTGTGACCACACTTTCGTAAAAAAGGATTATCCAGAGTCAGGGACTAAAGCCCAAGAGACTCTCCAGGAGCCAAGACTTGGCCAAGTACAGGTGGACATGTGGCTCCAACACCTGGAGTGGAGATGGGACGGCTCTCAGAGACCCGTAAGTTCAATTTCTCATTTGAAGGTTAGGGAACCTGAGATCCAGGTGGAGCGGGTGGCTTTCCAAGGATGCAGTGCCTGTCTCTCGGGATTACGGCCCCTGGGGGTCTGGATGGCTGAGCCAGGATGCTGAGGCGCTGGGCCCCCAGCAGACCCACACAGTCAGGGACCTCACTCCACTCCACTCACTGCTGTGCTGTGACCACAGCGAGGCAGACACATTAGCTAGAGGCCCTTCTGAGCAAACAGTCCAAGAACAGGAGGTGGGAAACCGATATTTGACTTGGGGGAAGTGGAGTTTGCTCTCCCTCTCTGCCATGAGAGTTTCCCCTTCCTCTAAACCAGAGAAAACCCTCAGGATGGCTGTCACCCCTTCAGAGAGCCAGCGTCCCAGAACCACAGCATCTAATGGGCACCTGGAGCAGGAACTTCTTCCGCAACCTCCCAGACCAGCAGGTGCCAGCTTCGGCTCTGGAGAAGCTGAGACCAGGAGCAAATGTCTGAACCCTTCTGAGCTGCAGCTCTGTCATCTGTAAGCAGGGGCTGGTCCCACCAGTCTTCCAGGGCTACTGTGAGCATCCAGTGAGGTGACGGGTGCAACGCCCTCATACCTTGTGCTGTGGAGCAAGGTCATTCAGGACACCAGCTGGTGCTGCGAGGTGTAGTGTTTAGAAACCCTACTCCCCCTTGTGGCTGAGGTCTGCTTTTCTCATCTCCTGTGGTGGGCTGTTACATTGGGGGCCCCCAGGGAACCACACCTCCTGTGTCCATGATCTTCTGGGTCCTCTCCCACACCAAATGTGGACAGCCCTTGTAGCTTGCTTGGCCAACAGAATGTGCTGGAAGTGATGCTGTGCCAGTCCCAGGCCTAGACCTCAAGAGACCTGGCAGGCTCTGCTTTCCTGCCGTCCTGGAACCCGGCCACCATGCTAGAAGGAAGTCAGGCTATCCTGCCGGAGAGAAAGGCCTGAGCGCAGCTGCCAGAGTGACCTCAGCCAACACCACATGAAGCAGAGCAGCCACCTCCTCAACCCACAGAATCATGAGAAGTAATAAATCACTGTCATTTTAAGTCACTACGTTTGGGGAGATGGTTACTCAATAATAGATAACTAACCCCCCTGCCCCCGCACGCCAGCCTTCCCCGGGTCTCTCCAGTGATGGGCTAGTAAGTGTTTAACAAGCAGCTCTCTGGGCGAGGGTGGGGCTGATCTGCACTGTTTTAACGTGTGCACAGTCAGCGGTGTGAGCGGGCCCTGGAACCCCACAGCTCTCCTCCCCAGCACGTGACATTCTGCAGAGATTGGAGGTGAATGACCTCCAGGCAGGTGACCTGTGGGACTAGAAGCATTTTTTTCTATAGGCACTAACCTTCAGGGCAGCAGGTGGGAGGAAAGAACTTGGAGTCACACACTCCACCTGCCTTCTCCACCTGCCACCACCTGCCTCCTCCACCTGCCTCCTCCACCCGCCTCCTCTGCTCTTCCTTTGCGGTGTGGAAGCAGGGCACTCAGCTCAAGGACTGGAGCTGCTCTTCTCCCGTCTGGGCAGGAGAAGACCAGGGAAGGTGGCAGCCAGGCTGTGTGTACCAGGCTAAGGCATTGCCCTTAAGGCCATGGGGCAAGGGTTGGTTGGAGGAGACAGGATCTGAGCACCACCCATTAGCTCAGCCCCTGGGCTAGATGGGGAGTCCTTCACCTGAGTCCTGAGCCATGGAGGAACAGAGAGCACGCACTGTATGAAGCCCTGGGGACTAGAGAGCCCACTCTGCGGCTCCAGACCACCACTCCACCACACACAGACAGGGCAGCCAAAAGGGGAGGGGCCAGAGCAGCGAGGGCAGAACCAGGGCAACGGTCTGGGTGAGGCTGGTGATGCTGCAAAGCCATGGTCACCAAGGTTCAGACTCTGCTCCTTGCCCCTCGCCACCAGGACCTCAGTGGCCCTTGGCCCCTGGGTGTGATGGTGAGTTTTACGTGTCAGCTTGGCCAGGCTCTCATCACCAGGTATTCAATCAACACTGATCCAAGGGGTTGCTGTGAAGGGACTTTGTCCACGTGGTTAATGTCTGCAGTCAGGTGACACTAAGTAAAGGAGATCACCCTCAGTAATGTGGGTGGGTCTCATCCAACCAATGAAATGCCCTCAGAGCAGAGCTGAAATCTCCTTGAAGAAGAAACTCTGCCTGTGGCTGGAGTCGCAGTCCTGCCCGAGAGGGTCCCGCCTGCCACCTGCCCTGTGGATTTCTGACTCGCCTAACCAGCACCACCAACTGTGCAAGTCAATTCCTTGTAATAAATAGCTCCCTATATATTTATCTTTAAATATTATTTGTATAATAAATATTATAATATAATAAGTGTTATAATATAATAAGTAAATGTTATTTATATATTTTAATATTCTTTCTATAATAGAGTTAATAACATTAACTGTATTATATATTAAGTATATTATACAAATATTATATATTAGATATTAATATAATTAATATAGTATATAGATGTTATATAATATATTAAATACTAGAATATTATATAAATAGTATGTAATAATATTAAGTATTAATATAATTAATATATTACATAAATATTATGTATAAATCTCATACATATATATATCCATAAAGAGACTTATTGGCAGGATTGGACTCTGCAGTATACATACACATGCACACATCTATGCACATCTGTGGACACACACACAACCACACAGAAATACACATCCACACACATATCTAAGTACGGCTACATATACACACACATACATACCCTACTGGTTCTCCCTGGTGGGCCCTGCCTGATACACTGGGGAGCTCAGAACCCTTGTATCATGAGTGTGGCCCTCAATATTGCAAGACCCTAGTCCCAGCCCCTCAGCTGAGGCAGGGGCGCCTCTTCTCACTCTGGGGGTGAAGCAGGCCTCTGAGGAGCACAGCGCCAGGGGACCGTCCCCACGGGTACCCGATGGGATCTGTGGCCCCAGGGTTGTGCCGCAGATGGTGCTGTAGAAAAGCTTTATCTCCATGAACACTTTGTGACCCGAACCCTTTCTCCTCCCTTGAGGGAGGGCTTGGGCTTTTGGAATCCAGAGCCTGGGAAAGGCTCCGAGCTACAACCGTGTGCGGCCCTACCAGGTTCTCCCCGCGGCCATCAGCCCAGAGCTGACTGGCTTCTCACCTTAAACAGAGAGCAGGGAGGTTGAGAGGTCTGGAGGGAAGAGAGGGGACATTGAGAGGGAAACGCAGGTGCAAGGCTGGCCCTGCACTAGCTCGTTGGGTGTGGACGGGTCCAGCAGAGGAGCCAGCTCTCCGAGGTGCAGAGGGGCAGAGGACGGCACCCAGAGAGCATCTGGGAGGACTTGAACCTGGAGGGAAAGAGGGAGGGCTTGCAGAAGTGCTGCGGGAAAAGGGCTCTGCCAGGTGCTGAGGCAGGAGGAAAGAAAAGCGGTGGAGATGCCCCCCAGGCTGGCCTGGGGGCAGAGGCACTGGGGTGAAGAGGAGGGAGGTGGGTCCCTCCTTCCAGCCTGACGTTTGGTTAACACTGAGAGTAGCTGCAGGGCGTGCATTAGCATTTCAAGAACCTTGTCAGTGACAAGACTTCTCTGAAGGACGGCCACTAAAGGTGTCTCAGAGGGTCAGTGCCCTAAAGCTTAGAAACTCAGGTTTGTGTCACTGACATCATGGGCTTGGTCGGTCTGGCTTCAGGTTCTCCAACCATAAAATGGAGGAGGATTTATCTGCCCTGTGCACGTCCTTTCACGGGACAGCGGAAATGAGGCTGAAATGGGAGTCAGCCTCCTCTCACGTTGTTGGAAAGAATTGGACGGGGGTGTGCATGTGCGCATGTGTGTGCACACAGACACAATCAGTGTGTCAGCCTCCTCAGCGTGGGACCATACAGGAGGTGGCTTTGACACTGAGAATAGGGTTCTGACAACTCAACCAAAAACAAATTGGCGAGATTCAAGCAGACACGTCACAAAAGAAGGCACACCAAGGCCAATAAACACACGAAGAGAAACTCAGGATCGCTAACATCAGGGAAACACACATCAAAACCACAGTAATATGTGACTTCCGTCCCATTAGACAGCTAGAACTAACAAGTCTGACAATGTCACATGTTGGTGAACTGGCCGAGCAACTGAGGTTTTCATACGTTGTTGCTGGGAGTGCAAAATGGTGGAAACACTGCGGAAAAACAGCTTGGCAGATTCTTATAAAGGTAAATGGACATTTGCCATATGGCCCAGCAATTCCATTCTTAGGTATTACCCAAGAAAAATGAGAGCATACATCCACATAAAGACTGGGACATGATCTTCCTAAAAGCTTTATTCCTAAACACCAAAACCTGGAAACAACCCAAATGTGAATGGATAAATAAAGTGTGGGACAGCCATACAATGGTACACTATTCAGCAAAAAACCAAAAAGCCCAAACTACTGATACATTCACCCACATGGTGAATATCAGAAATATTGTGCTCAGCAAAAGGAACCGTACATGAAAGAGTACATCTCATGTGGTTCCATTTACATGAACTCCTACAGTGGCAAAAGGCAGACCAGTGGTTGCCAGCGGCCCGGACAGGGAGGAATTCCCTGCAGAGGAGCACAGGAAAGCTTGGGAGTGATGAAGTGTCCTGTGTCTTGAATACGGTGGTGGTTTCACGGTATTTACATTCATCACTATTCATGAGTTGTATGCTTTAAGTGGATGTAGCTCATCGAGCAGAAATTATATCTTAAAGCTGGTTTCTAAAAAAAATTGCTGAAGAGCGTGGTCCCAAGCCTCCACTCACTTCCCGAATGGGAATGCCAGCCTTTCCCACAATGTGCTGGCAGCTTCCCAGGGTGAAGGAGGTCCAGCCTCCTAGTCACTTGTCAGCGGTCTCTCGGGAAGTTCCTCAGAGAAGGTTCCGGGCTCAACTCCCCTTGCCCTGAGCTGGACCACAGCGGTAGATACTTGGGACATTAAAGAGCTTTAATTCTGGGACACTTTTTCAGTTACAAGGGTCAGAAATCCTTCTCAACTAAAGGGAAAAAAAAAAAAAAAAGAGACAGAATTTACCTGCTCACACAGTTAGGAAGTCTGCTGACATCCAGGCTTCAGTGAGTCATTAGGGCACTAATTATACCTGCTCTGCTCCTCTGTTTTGGCCTCAGTCTCTCCTGGTGCTGAAAGGCTCCCAACACGGGGACAGACACATGGCCCTGGCACATCTTCACAGCAGCCCTGGAAAGGAAGAGACTGTCATTCTGGCCAGCCCCGGTGCAAGTCCTGGAAGAAGCCCCATTGGTCTGCCCATGTCACATGCCCCCCTTTAACCAACTCCTGTGACCCGAAGAATGCAGAATTATGACTGGCTGATGTGGGCCCCTTGCTGGGAGAGGGGCTGGTTAGATCTTGGTCACATTTTTCTGATGAGGCCTTTTGGCACTCAGGTAAATTCCTGGAGGGGAATCGATGTGTGAGAGAAGAGTTTTGTGCAACTTCATTGCAGCCTCTAAACTCCCCCAGGATACTTGGAGGGGAGGGAGGAGCGCTCCAGGCCCCCACCCAGCTATGCGTGTGGGTTTGTATATGAGCTCTCCTTTTTAGGTTTTGAGAGATAGTGAAGGGTGCGAATACAAAGAAACAGAAGGGGGCCCGTAAGATGGCCTGATGATCTCCCACCCTGGTGTTATGCCTCGTATGAGCCTCTCCCCTTGAGTGTGGATGGCACCTGTGTCTTGCTTCTAGCCAGCGGGATATGCCAAAGGTGAAGCCCCTCCCATGACCACATTGTGTCATATAAGGCTCTGCCTTGGCTGACTGGCGAGCGCATCTCTCCTGCTGGCACGGAGGAAATGGGCTGCCACGTTGTGCTGTCTAAGGAGAGGGCCTGTGTCAAGGAAACATGGCCTCCAGCTGACAGCCAGTGAGAGGTCTGGCCCTTGGTCACGGAGCCCCACAGGAAGGAATTCTGCCAACAACCTGAGATCACAGAAGCAGATTCTTCTCCACTTGAGCCTCCACATAAGAACACAGCCCAAATGCTGCCTGGTCTGCAGATTCATGAGACCCAGACCCAGCTAAGCCAAGTCCAGACTCCTCTTTTCGTATCTCATGGAAACTGAGATAATAAATGTATGTTGGTTTAAGCCTCTAAGTTTGTGGTAATTTGTCACACAGCAGAGAAAGCTGACATCCCCATTTTTTTCTCTGCAGCAGGGAATGACTGCAGCTGCCTACACACTGGTCTCCAAGCCCTCAGCCTTACAGCTGCCAACCTGCTGTCATGGTCAGAGGCCTGGTCCTCAAATGCAATGTGACTGCCCGTTCCCCTAGATCCTATCAACGCTTATTCTGGATTCTCAGAATAAAATGCAAACCCTTTAGCATGGCCCGCAAGGCCCTTGATAATCTAGCCTTGCAAATAGGCCTTGGCCCCACCTCCCACTTATCTGTGTGTGGAAACAGAGACTGGTTGTCCACACTCCCCCATGCTCCAGGCTTTCATGATCCATGCATTTTCTTCCGGATCTCTGCACCACCCCAACCATACCAACACACACACACACACACACACACACACACTCTCTCTCTCTCTCTCTCTCTTTTTCTCTTCCTTTTTCCTTTCTTCCTTGAAGATCAGCCCAAACATGGCCAAGAGGCAGGGTTCTGACCCTCCAATGAAGTGCCTGTCTGCCCAGGGCCCCCTCCTCCCCATGCAGTCCCTCTGGCCCGGTGCCTAGTGCCAGGTCAACTGTCCTTCCCCAGACTGTGTCCTCTGGGAGGGCAGCAAAAGCTCACTGTGTCCACAGTCCTGGGACCAGCTCTGTCAGCAGGGGTTTGTTGAAAGGAATTAATGAATAACATGTCCACTTTCTGGATGGGGATGGGGTCATTCAACCCTTTCATGTCCTCTAAATGAGGAGTGGGATCTACACTTGAATGGGACAATCTTGGGAACCAATTCTCCCCAACCCCACTCTCTGATCCAGACAGCCAGAGCATCTGGAGTCCAACAGTCATTTGTTGTAATCTAGAGAGGCTGGTTGGGCTATTTTATCTGCATTTCTGTCAGTCCACTGCCACCATACTAATACCCCACAAGGGGAAACTGAGGCTGAGACAGAAATGAGCCTGCCTGACCATGACCACTGCCCCCCTCCCCAGTGGCTGCTGAGGCCATCAGCCTAGGTGTGTCTGTCTGCAGGGGCAACAGGCTAGGCCCACCCCCAGGGTGGGAGCTTCCTGCGTGTGGGTACCAGACAAAGCCCTCCTCGGTGGGCCCTGTGGGACAAGGACCTTCCAGAACTCCTACCCAACTGCCTCCACCCAGAGGAATGCGCTGGGCCTGCGGACGCTCCCTTCCTTCTCCGCCCAGAGCTTTGTGAACAGAGCCAGGAAACAGGAGGGTTGGGAACTTGAATGGTCTCCAAGCTCTGCTCTGAAACGGCTGAGCAGTGAAGTGTGAGTGTGTGTCTGAAAATGCTCCAAGGCCTGGCTGCATGCCGGGGTGCTCTCCAAGAGCACCCTGGGACCACCCCAGCTGAGGCCGGCCTGCCAGCCTGGGGCTGCAAATTCAGCAGCATCGTTTCCTACACCAGAGTTCCGGAGGTGCCTCCCCGTGCCCCCGACCTCCAGCCCCTGCCCCCGTCAAGGTTTCTCTGGGTCCCACATCTGGGGTGATGGATGTGGTCCCAGTGTGACGTTCCCAGCTGTCCCCTTCTTCCTCGGGCATAGAATTAAAAGCACCCCCACGCTGACATCACACACAAACTGCTTCTGACATGAGAGAAAGGTTGGGCCCAGCCAAGCCAAAATCTACCTGCTCTGGGTGGGGACAACTGGATTGCCTCTCACGGTCATCTTTTGGGGATCATCACCTCTAATTCTTAAAACAGCTCACCTAGGGACGTATTTATTCCTCTCATTTTAGCGCTGTAGAGGCTGATCTCCCATGGAGATAAGTGGTCCCTGTCTGGGTGATCACAAGGAGGTAACGAAGGAAAAAGTGCTTTGTGAATATGTGTGCAAGAGATTGTCACCACGGCCCATGTGTGCCAGCTCTTAACTCAGGTGGCCCAAGATCTAGGGTCAGGCCTTGACGGCAGACAAATCAGAGGTCAAAGGTTCCCACCCGGCGGGGAGTCAGGCCTCCCTGGGTCTGTAATCGCTGCCCAGGCCAGGGGCCCCGCTACTGGGAAGCGGTCTTTCTAGGGGGTGAGAGGCCACTTTACCTAAGAGCCACCATAACTTCTCAGGCCTCCTCTTGAGCCCAAATGCTGGGGTATCCAGGTGCCTGGAGAGCTCGAGGCCTCAGGAAGCCCCCGTAAACGAGCCCAGGAGGAGGAAGTGAGTGGACGGACGAGCTGCATGTAGTCCGGAAGTGGGAGTGCGAGGAGGCCCTGGAGGGAGGCTGGCGTAATGAGTTAGGATTTCCTGCTGAGGCCTCACTTCCCTGAGGTTAACCCCTGCGTGGGCCGGTCAAAGCGGCTTCCCAGTGCCAGAGAGGATGGGAGACCTACGCTGCTGATGAATATGGACAAGAAAAGACAATGAGCATTCACTGAAGAAGAGGAATTAGGGTGTCCCTCCCCGGGCTCTTGGCCAGCCCGTGAGGCTGCCATCTCGGTAGATCCTTGATGTGGAGCCATGACCTTCAGAACGATCCCCTGGCAGGCTCTGCGCTTACTGGGTTGGTGTACATGCTGGAATAGTGGGGTACCAAGCCAAGCCTGCATCATGAGGACTTGTACCTGGTTTTTGGGCAGAGAGCATGGCCAACCTAGGCAAGAGCTAAGGAAGTTCCTGGTGAGGAGACGGCTGCTCCGTGGGAGAACGGGCTGCCAAGTGCAGTAATGCAGTCTGGAGGCACCGTGGGGTCCTGGCAGGAACTGCCCAAGGCTGTGGAGACAGTGTGGCCCTGAGCTCCCAGAATGTCAAGACTGGGGCCCTGGCAGCCAGCCCACCCTTGGCAGGAGTCACTCCACACTAGTGATGGATTTCTGCCTTGCCTGGCTTGGGTGCATCTCAAGTTGGGGAGCTCACTCCTTGGAGGACAGTCTCTGTATATATTACAACCCTGATACATTTTCTACTCAGTGCTGGTACAGAGGGAAAAAAATGTGGCCCGCCCCAGAGCCGGCTGCGGAGCTATTCCTGGAGGAGAATCACCTACACGTGGGCCACTAGTTGTAGAGACAGAGACCCCAGGGCCTGGACACCATGAGGTCAGAGAGGGACAGAGGTAACTAAGTCCCCACTCAGGGGCTGAGGGAGCCGGGGAGGAGGGAAGTGGGGGGCACTGCTCGGAGAACAATTACTGGAGGACAGAGAACTCCGGCTTTTACGACAGGAATGTTATGTTTCATGTTGCTATCACTTATACCCCCTCCTTCAGTGTGGCTTTCAGTCAAGGTGTCCACACACTTGGCCGTGAAGGAGTGGGGCTCGTCCAAGGGGAGTCCATGCTGAGGAGGTGAGGAGAGGAGGAGAAATCGGCACAAGGAGGTCTGGGAGCTGGAGGTGACGGGGGAATATGTCCTTCCCTAAGGGGAATCCCTGATGATACCGGGAAGGATGCAGATTTCCAGTTGGATGAGGGCAGCACATGAATGCTTGAAGCTATTTTATTTAAGTCATAAGGGACAGGAGGGCTCAATGGGCTGAGGGACTTGGGAATAGCCGTGGACATTACGGTTTGTTGATTGGGCAAATCAGGCGTGGGGTTTCCCTGAGAGTCAGGGTATCGGCTCTGCCTGGAGCAACGCATCCCCATTCCTGGAAACCCAACTCCTCAGCATGTCTTGACAGAACCTTCCCTGTAGCAAACCCTCCTCCAGGCTCCCAGGACTCCCTCTGACTCGGATGCAGCCACACTCACGGTTTTCCCAAACTCCACGCCTTCCCCCCAGCCCACTCGGTTTGCGTTACTGCTCCCTCATCCACGTGCGCACGGTGCCCGCACACAGGTGCTACCTGGAAAACCTGCTCTGTCCACCTCTTACAGTGAGCTATTAAAATTTTTTTTTTTACTTTGTAATAATTTTAGATTCACTAGTAGTTGCAGGAGATTCAACCAAGGAGCTGCAGATAGTACAGAGAGTTCTGGCATACCCTCCACCCAGCTTCCTCCAAGCTGAACCTCTTATATAACCATGGTCCTTTTGTCAACACTTAGACATCAACACTGGGACAATACTACAGACGCAACTGCAGACTTTAATCAGATTTCACTGGTTTTCCCACAAATGCTCTTCCAGTACTTCCAGATCCCATCCCGGGTTCCACGGTGCATTTAGCCTTCATGCTCCTTAGTCTCCTCACATCTGTGATTCCCTACTCTCTCTTCGATTGTCATGACCTTGACCCCTTTGAGAAGTCCTGGGGAGGCGTTTTGTAGAGTGTCCTTTGATTTGCATCTGTCTGATGCTGCTCATGGTTAGGCTGGGGTTATGGAATCAAGAAGAGAAGACACCGAGGGGAAGTGGCCTCCTCGCCTCACCCACCTCACCTCACCTCACTGTCCATACCCCTTACCACTGGCGAGTTAGCCCCTGCCACCTGATGGTGTCTGCAAGCTTTCTCCAGCGTGAAGATACTCTTTTCCCTTCCCAGACTTTGTCAGAAGTGAGTCACTACGTCCAGTTCACACTCAGGGGGTGAAGACTTAGGCTCCACTCCCTGGAGCGGGTATCTCCATATATTATTTGGAATTCCTCCTGGGGGAGAATTGTCTCTTCTCTCCCATTTGCTTATTTACAATGCATTCTTATTATTTCCTCTTTAAGACCCTCCTCGACTCTCCTTCGTCCAGCTTAGCAGCTAAGCGGCTAAGACAGCTCCCCCAGCCCCGGTATTTCCACTAGCCGGCGGTGCTTTCCTCTGTTGTTGCATTTATCAAACTATACAAACTATATCATTATCATTACTTTCCTTGGGAGCCTCCCTATCACAGGAGAGCTTCTTTAGTCATCATTTATGAGTAGTGATGAGGCAGGCACCTTGGACAGGTATTCGTATGAGCATCACCTCATTTAACTCCCATGACATTCCTAGAAGTAGTTCTTTTTACCATGTGAATTTTACAGAAAAGGAAACTGGGACTCAGAGAGGTTAAGCAACCTGTCCAAGGTCACACAGGTAGTAAGCAAAGTCCACAAGGGCAGGAACTGTGTCACAGCCCTCTCTCCCTGGTGGCTGGCAGAGCAGCAGGGTTCATCATGAACTTGCTTGCGTTGCAACAGAAACAGCAAAACCTGGGCTATTGTTGTCCATACCTGCCTCAGGGAGCTAAGCACAGGGGCCAACTCCTCCTGCCTTCCTGCCCCCAGTCTCTGCGAGGCTCCCACAGTGGCTAACACCAGCAGAGGCATCGTTCCTCGGGACGAGGCTCCCACCTTCCGGTGTCCCTGAGGAGGGAGAGAGGAGGGAGGGAGCAAGGCAGTGAAGGCAATTCCTAAATTGGGAGCCCTGAGCAGTTACATCTCTCAGAGACTACACTGGGGTGGCAGCCCACAGATGACCCAAGGGACCCAGCAGGGATCTCTGAGTCACATGGAGCCAGAAAGGTGTCTGGGAAGGGGCTCCGGACAAATCAGGGCATAGGGCATTTTCTAAACTCCTCCTGGCTAAGTTGTTTATTCATTCTTTGGCCCTATCAACATGGGCCTGATCTGAGGTCAGAGCTCGCAGTTCCGGGTAAAGACAGGTGGGAAGTGGTAAACAGAGCAAATGTGACTGAAGAGAGGCCACGTGGGGACACTGAGGAGGGAGGGGCACTAATTGCACCTGGGGGGTGCTTCATGGGGAAGACAAGGGGCTTCGAGGAAGAGGGGGACCCACAGACAGCAGGAGCCACTGCCCAGGAGTCCCCTGGGGCCCGGGAAGCAGCTGGACCAGGGAAGCTGGGTGACTCCCTCTGGTTCAGGGGGCTGGCCAGCTTGGGAGCACAGGGGCGATGCAGCCCACCGGAGGTGCAGCCTGGCGCTCCCCAGAGGGCAGGAGTGAGGAATAGGCACCCCGCAGGTCCCAGCTTAGGCCCTGCAGGGCCCATGCAAGCCCCCCCGTGAGATGCTTGTCCACTGGTCATTCTGCCAGCACTTTGAGCAGCCATGCTGCTGGCCCTGCTGCCTGTTTGGGCTGGTGCCAGCACCACACTGGGTCACTGGGGAAGCCAGGCTGGCAGCATGTCCAGGGACAGGCAGTCAGCCAGGCAGATAGCCTGGATGACCCCGGGGATCCTTGGAAGCCTGCCCGCCCAGGCCGGGAGGTACTTTGTGTTGTTGTCATGGCCCACACTGGCCTCCATGGGCTTTCTCCTAGGGATGTTCTCAGGACAGTGGTATCCATCCAGGGGGCCTTGGATGGTGGTGGGCACCAAGCTGGGAGTCAGCCTGGAGGCATGGATTCTAGTCGTTCCCCTTCTCTGGGTCTGTTTCTCTTCCCACAAAATGACAGGTTGGACTAGTGGAGTAGCTGTCAAAGCTTGGTCGCTGGACCAGTGGTGTCAACAACATGCAGGAACTTGTTAGAAATGCATCGGAGACCTACTGTATCAGATGCTCTGGGGCAGACCCAGCAGACACAAACTCTAGGGGATTCTGATGCCGCTCAAATGTGAGAACCCTAGGCGGGCTGCTCTCACAGGTTCTTCCCAGGCTGATTCCAACCTATCAGGCACCTGCTGCCTATGCACAAACGGGTGAGGTATGTTGTCAACACCGAAACATCACCTCTATTCCCTGGGTGGCTCCCCGCCACTTGTCCCTCAACACCAGCTCGGAGGACATCTCCTGTGGAAACAGTCCCAGACGGCTCTACCGCCAGTTCCACAGGCAGAGGTAGTCAGGTCCCCTCTGCTCCCCCTGTACCTGCACCACCAGCATGGCCTTGGTGTACAGCACATCCCTTGTGGTCTTTCCTGCCAAGTGGTGGGACCGAAGGGCAGGGCTGGTTCTGATCCCTCCAAGGTCTCCTAGCAGCAAGCGCACAGCATGGCTTTCCTTCCCTGCTCCGCAGGCTGTCCTTCCTGGGCTCTCAAGATCCCAATAAGCACCCATCCCCTCAGAGAATCCTCCAGGGGTCCACTCTACCCACAGCCCCACCCTGGAGCTTTCCTTTGGCAAACGTTGCAGGTTGGAGGACACACAGCCCCTCTACCCCGGGCCTGGGTACCTGACCCATACATACAAGCTGGTTCTCCCTCTTGGGAGGTCTGATGACACAACACCCAGAGAGGTGGTGCTCTGGCCTGGGGACACACAAAGAGAAGGCAGAGCTCTGCAGTCACGAGGCCACCGCAGCCACCAAGCAGAAGCTGTGTGTGTGTGTGTGTGTGTGTGTGTGTGTGTGTGTGTGTGTGTGTGTAGGGAGGAGCTGACCGTCCCCTTTGTATCTGGTGAGAGCTGCCGATTCCCCCCACCCATCCACTCACAAGGACTCACATGTGCTTTTAAAGTGCCTGTTTTCCCAGAGGAGACAGTTGGGAGAAAGAATTACTGGACTTGGGTCTGAGAGATGGAGCCTGACTCCACCAGTGCCAGCCAGGGCTGCTTCCCTTTTCTAGTCCTCAGTTTCGGCCCCATTTTACAGATGAAGAAACTGAGGGAGTTAGTAGTGATGGATGCCCATGGTCAGGCTGGTGGATCCATCATCAAACAGGTGGGAGATTGATGGGTCAGTGATTCATGAATTGATCCACTAGTCAATCATTGATTAGGTCATTCAGTCAACCAGACTGCCAGTCAAGCAGCTAGTCAGTGGACAGCACATCAGCCCTTGTGTGACTTCCAGCCAGTGAGCTCAGCCCCAGGCAAAAGAGAAAGGCAGGAAGGATGGGCTGGACCCAGACCTCACCAGCAGCTTACTCTCCCCTCCCAAGTCAGCTTTCTCTGGCCCTCCCACCCACCCTGGCAGCAGTGCAGGCAGGGAAGGCAGCCTCCAGACTCGATTTGTTCCTCTCGGCTCCACAGCTGGGCTCTGGCCAAAGGCTGAAATACTCAGGGGTTGGCAAGGCCTGGGCCAGCCAGTCTGCAGCCCAGGGAGGGGATGCTGAGGGACAGGAGAAAGGAAGAGCCCGCCCACCCGCTGTGGGTCCTTGCCCCTTGGCAGCTGCCAGGCCCAGGGCAGAATGAAGTGGAGTCACACCAACCATCTATTTCTGACTAGGCCTTGAAATCAGCTCCTCCAAGTTCAACCTGGAAAGGGGACCAGCCCTTGCAGAGAACCATGGTTATCCGAGATGGAATGGATCTCCAAAAACATCTAGTCCAGAGATTCCCAGATCTGGGCATTTCACTGACCATAAAATTTCAGAACAAGTTTGGGGATGCTGCCAGAGGATTGCTAACATTTTGTTCTCACAAGTTCAAGTGTTATGTACTATCTCTGCTATCACCATCTCTTCCTAAAAGGCATAACATTCTAACCAGAAAAAATTAGGAGGATACAATCTCTGAATAAATGATAGTCCTTAAACTGTACTTAACTATATGAAAAAATGCACTCCTTGCCCCTTATTTTTCTCATTCATAATAAAACCATGAATACTTACTTGATCATAATTCAGGACTGATTAGAACCACAGAGCTAATCCAGCTCCATTTTGCAGGTCAGAAACTGAGGCTCAAAGATGACAAAGATGCACAGGTGCCCAGCACTTTAATACTAGGAGCTAGGACACCAACCCAGTTCCCTGTCCAGGGTCACTCTGACATCCTAACCTGGTCCTCAGTCCAGTGGGAAACCATCGTCACTTTCCCTGGGTGGACCTGTAACACATTTCTCCAAGTCTGTTCCAAACTGGTCCCATCTCCCCAACACCCCTTCCCCAGCAGATGGCTCCCACATCACTTAGAAGGTAGATCACACATAAACACCCTGGCCATCTCTCGCTCCATCCCAGAACATTCCTGGCTCCTTCGTCATGCGCATGGCCCGCTTCCCTGTTCCGTGCTCCCCCAGCCCTCCCCCAGCACACACCCCCCAACCTCACTCCGCCACTGTCAGCCCTTCCATCTCTCTTCTGCTTCACTCACTTTTCTCCACCGTGCCCTTCCCTTCAGCATACGAACACAGTCAAGTTTCTGTAGTGTCATTTAAAATTCTTTCAGAGTTCACATAAACAGAAATCATGACGGCTTTTAAATACAAGCAAAACTCTCAGGTAAATTCCATCAAAGAAATGCAATCTTATGTGATGAGTGCTCATTTTTTCCACTTAGCTTGGCTGAGGTCAAAAATTCAAGAAGATCGAGCACCAGTGGAGAAAGAGGGGACTGGCTTTAAGGTTGATTGTTGATGGCGTACAGAGACACAAAAGCATGTTTGGAGGGCACTTTGACAATTTTCCTAAACAAAAAAATGCACATGGCCACATATCAGAATTTTCATAGCAATTTTATTCATAACAGCCCCAGACTGGAGATAACCCTGATGTCCATGGACACAAGAATGGGCCAGTGCATGGTGCTGTATTTCACAGCAACGAGAATAAATGATCTCGAACTACATGCAAGTACATGGCAGTCCCCAAAGAGATAAACTACATGATTCTCTTTGTACAGGTTTCAGGACATGCGAAAGTATCTTGTGGTGTCAGAAGTCATGATAGGGACCATCCTGGGCAGGGTCAGGCAGGGGGCTTTTAGAATTCTGCTAATATTCTGTTTCTTGATCTCAGTAACACAAGTGTGTTTACCTTATGAAAATTCACTGAGTTGTACACCTAAGGTTTTGTACTTTCCTGTATCTAGGCTATATTTCAATAAAATTTACCAAAAGGGAAAAAGAAATGTAAGAGCAGTCAACCCAGCAATTCCAATTTTAGGAGGTGATTCTGTAGTTAACCTTGCACGTGGGCACATGATGCACGGACAGGATGTCCTGCAAACTGGAAATAGAAGAAACAGAGGTGATTTAGGCAGGAGTGGTTCAAGTATGGCATGTTCATATAACGTAATAGTATTTAACTACAACAGAGAGCGAGGCTGATCTTTGTGTACTGATGTGCAGTAGCCTCCAAGATGTGTCGTGAAATCAGCAAGAAAGATTCAGAAGGTGCACAGATCACGATCCTTTGCATATAAGTATTTTTGCATATACACAGACTCTCTGGCAGGACCCACGAGAAAGTGGTGGCAGTTTAGCTGGTGGCATTATGCTCTACTTTATACAGTTCTCTGGGTCCATGTCCAGTGTGCCTGCTGGACCGCACTTGGCCTGAGGGTCTGTGGGGCCTGGTGCCGATGAGGGCCTCCGTGATATCTCTGAATAAATGACTTGTAACTGACTCCAATTTATAAACATGTCAATATCCCAATGACTATAGGCAGGTCCAGTATCTGGCTATGGCAGCAACCACCTGGTGTGTGCGTGTGTGAAGAAAGGCTGCATGGAGAGGTGGTATCTGGGTAGAGGTGGGGGACAAGGGAGGAGGAACCAGCATAAGCAAAGACTTACATGTCTGTCTGTCTGTCTGTCACATGGACTAGAAGTAGGAAGGAGAGGACCTTATGCCTGGAGAACCTGGAGCTAGCCTGCTGCCCAAGTTTCCAGGTGCTGTCCAGGGAGAAGAAACTGAGCCAGAGGAGAGAGAAGCTTGTGCTCCAGACTCCTGGAGAGTTGCTGCCACCTCCTACTCCACAGACACGGCTGGTCATGTGGGTTGATTACACTGGCAGAGCTGGGATTTGGATCCAGGTCTAACTCCAAAGACCTGCACCAAGCATTCTGCTGAGTGTCCTGCTGTTTGGGGGTCAGGAAGGGCTTTACTGAGAAGTCACAATGCAGTCTTACAGAGTAAAAGTGGAGAAGGGTTGGGGTGTTCCAGACAGAAGAAACATCACATACAAAGCAAAAGATGGTGACTCTGACATGATGTTGGGGGGCACAGGGTTTTGCACTGGGATAACAGCATTAGAAGGGAAAGGGATTTGGGGAACTGGTTGGAATGATGCAAGAAGTGCTGGCTGGGGGCTGGTTCTGCAGAGCCGTGCATTCCTGCCTAAGGAGTAAGTTTCAGTCTGTGGCTGTTCGGATTCCAAACTGAGGGTTTGAGTACAGCTTTGGTACCGTCCCTACCTCTAGAAGATGATTCTGGCAGTGAGCTGAGGGGCACTGTGCAGGTGATGAAGCTAGAGGTAAGCAGACCCATTGGGAGGCAGCAAAATAATTCAGGTGAGAGAAGACATTGGCTTGGACCAGAGCAAGAGTGGGTGATGGAGAGAAGTGAATAGTCTGAGAGAGATTTAGGAAGACAAAGAGCACTAAGTCATTGACAAAGGGAGGCAAGGGCAGGAGGGAAGGGCCAAAGGTGACTCTTAGATTTCTGGATGAAGGAAAAGGGTATCTGGTGGTACCCTTCCCGAATTTTGCGGAAAATTCATATTTGGGTAGAATGGAAGTTCAGCTTCAAGGACACTGAATTACAGGTGTCTGCAGAATGTCCAAATGGGGAGGGCAGTTAGGAGTTGGTCTTCATTCACTTATTCAACCACTGGTTACCATGTGGCTGCAGTGAACCAGGCACTGGGGTTTCACAGTGAATTAGGCAAGGTCTCTAACCTTGGGAAGGTTCCTTCTGGTGGGGAGACAATTAACAAATAACTAACGAAACAAAAGTTACAGGCTTTGAAAGGTGTTGGGAAGGATGTGAGTTAGATGAAATGGAAAGAAGCTGGAGGTCAGCTTATGCTCCCTCTGTCCAAGCAGAGAAGGCTGGTGAGGAAGAAGCTGGCCAGAGCCCTGGGCCCCACCTGCTTCCCTGTCAGTATGAACGTGGAGGGCCTGGTGCTTTCATGGCCTGTTTCCTTGCCTGTTCTCTTGCTCAGAGCACAGTCCCCACAGCGCGGGGATCCTCTACTCTCACCTGCCCCTAGCTTCTAGGGCCGAGGATTCCTCACTGTGGCCTCTGCACCTTGTTCTATGCCAACCCATATCTAAGCTCAGCAAATGTGGGCCACGTGGGTGGATGAAAGGCTGCGCCAAGCCGCACTGCAGGCTGTGTGGGTACAAATAAACACAGGCTGCTCTTCAAGAACTTAGAGCTGCAGAAATGCATAAACCACACCCAGAGACACAGGCAGCCAAAGGGCAGGGGTAAGTTGCCCTGGACATCTCTCTCATTCAGGCCTGAGGACTTCCCAGAGAGGGTGACACTTACACCTGGCCTAAAAAATGGGCAGGTTTCACCAGGTGCTTTTCAGGTGGTCACTTGTTTTGCCCCTAACCCTCCATCCCCACCGAATTGTGGGGAAACTGCAGCCCAGAGCTGCCTGGAGGGGGCCGTCAGTGGCAGACTCAGGCCGAAAAGCTCCGGCTCTAAGTGCCTGGAGGAAGGAGCGGATGCAGGAATGTCACCTGGGGCTAGCCAGCTTTCAAAAGTCTTCCAGATCAGGGATGCTCTCCTAAGAGCGATGGTAGATTAAACAAGAAAGCAGAATCAGGGTTGAGACTTCCAGGTGAGCCGCCTCTACTGGACAGATTCACTCCCTGGGGACCTGCACTCCGGCAAGCAGCAGGTGGTGGCCCTTTAAAGCGCAGCCCCCCTCCCCAGCCAGTCCAGTAGACTTGGGGACTTCCCCGGACGCATCTGCACGGTCCCTCCACCCAACCGCTCCCGCTGCAGCAGCCGCTGCAGTAGCCGCCGCCGAGCCGCTGCCGCCGCCGGGACCTTTCCCCTACTTTCCAGGGCCTCAGGCTCCGCCCCCTCGCCGCTACCAAAACACGTGCCGCATCCCGCCCTGCCCGATCACGCCGCGGCCAGGCTCTGATCACGCGGCTCTCCGCGGCGCCCATTGGCCGGGGGCGCCCAGGCCTGTCGCGGATTGGCTGGTGGCCGCCCAGACCCGCCCCGGCGGGGCGCGGTGTATTTTGGTTTGCCTCTGCGCCCCGCCCCTGCGGCCGCTCCCTCCACAGCCGCCCCGCCCCTCCCGCGCCGCGAGGGCCGCGCCGGGGCAGAGCCGCGCGGGCGGAGGCGCGCGCCGGCCGCTCGAGCTCCGGGTCTCCGCCGCCCGCCGCGCACGTGCGGCAGCTGCCGTGCACTAAGCTCCCGCCCGTGGCGGCTTTGTTGCCTCCGGGCCGCAGGCACCATGCACACGCCAGGCTCCGCGGGCCCGGGCGACGCGCGCGCGGTGAGTGGCCGCCTATCGGAGCGAGGGGAGAGGCGGAGACGCGCCGCCTGTGCGGACCCAGGGTGCGGAGGAGAGAGGCAGCGCGCGAGGCCTCGCCGCACCCGCACCGTTAGGAACCCAGGCGGGTTCGGGAGCCGAGAGGGGCGGTGGTTGCGTGAGGCCGCGCTGGGAGGGGCGGGGAGGGGGCGTGTGCCTCGCACCGCCCTACGCGCAGCTTTGTCTGGCGTTCCCGCAGCGGCCCCGCCCCGCGGGCTCCAGGTGCGGGGTTATTTCCAGCCATGACGTCACCAGGCCCTGTGCGGAGGCGGCCATTGGGCGGGGCGCGGCTGGCGGGAACGCGGCACGCGGGCGGCGGGGGCGGGGCAAAGGCGGAGGGGCAAGGACTGGGAACACGGCGCGCGTCAGCGGAGAGCTAGGGGGTGGGGCAAAAGCTGGCGGGAAGGTGAAGGGCGTGGAGAGGGCTGTGGGAACGCAGCGCGGGGGCGGGGCGAGGGGCGGAGCAAAAGCTAGCGGGAACGCGGGGCGGGGCAAAAGCTGGCGGGAAGACTGCACGCGGTGGGCGGAATGGGACGCCTCCACCCGGCTGGCTCCAGTACGGGCCTGAGAGCGGCGGGAAGTTCGCTGGCTGGACCTGGGACCTGGGACCTGGTTCCTGGTTGTCGAGCCACTGGACGGCTGAGGGGCCGAAAGGACTGGGAGCCCCGCGCCGCCGCGTCCCTCCCCCGCTGTGGGGGTGGAGCAGGCGGCAGCCCATGTCTGTGACTTAACAGTTCTTTTCGAGGCCGGGCTGCGGGCAGAAGCGGGGCCAGAGTGGCATTTGTAAAGGCGGTGGCCTTACCTGTGTGCCCTGGGGGTAACCGGGGTAAGTCAGGTTGGATGCTTAAGCAAACTGAGTGGAAGTATGTATCTTCATAGATGTAAAGTTTCTCTGGAAAGAGATCAGTTAGTTCTAGTCGCGTCCCATCCCCCTCGCGCTTAAGAAGAGACAAGGGTACTGCGCCGGGAAGCCCTCGGGTCCAGGACTTGTGGCGAGATCTTAACAGTTTCTTCCTCTCCCCGTGCTGTCCTGGTGGCCTTGACTGACTTGGTGCTCCTGGGTGTGGGGACCGGGGCTGAACCAGCGCGGGCTCTCCCTCCTGGAGCTCTGCTGAGGGATGCCCTGACTGATATGGATGCTCCAGAGTTCCCGCAAATGCATCTTGAGGGACACTCCGGTGGCTTCACGACTCTGAAGGGCCGCTCTCTCATCTCGCCCAACCTCAGCCTGAGCCATCAGTATCGTTCCTCCTCCCCGGGGCCCGTTTGGCACTAGCCAGTTTGGTTCACGCCTCAAGAAATAAGTCTTATTAATCATTTCCCGAAGACAAACATAAACTTGATAACCTTTGTTACGAATCAGTTTTCTGTGGAAGCTGCTGGCCGGCCGACTGCATCCCAACTCCTTCCCTCCACAGAAAGCTGGCTTCAGAGCCAAGTGGACCTCCGTGCTCCGCAGGCTTCCTTCCCTAGAAGCCAGAGCGCGTGCGCGTGCGGCTGGAGGCGGGCAGTGCGGGCGTGCGCGGGGCAGGCTGCTGGTGTGTGTGCCCGCGTGCCCATCAGGGTTCCTTGTCTGTTTCCCGGGGCTGAGAAGCTGCTGTGTTGTGTCTCCTTTAGGTTGACATCATGGACATATGTGAGTCAATCCTGGAGAGGAAGCGGCATGACAGTGAGAGGTCTACATGCAGCATCTTGGAGCAGAACGACATGGAAGCTGTCGAGGCTCTTGTTTGCATGAGTTCCTGGGGTCAGAGAGCCCAGAAAGGGGACCTGTTAAAGATAAGACCCCTCACACCCGTCTCTGACTCTGGGGATGTCACCACCACTGTGCACATAGACGCAGCTGCACCTGAGCTACCAAAGGACTTCCATTCCTTGTCAACTTTGGTAAGGGGTGGGGAGAGGAGTGGGTTTTGTGCTAGAGTACCTTCAATAAATGTGCTGAAGAATTCCTGGGTGGATTCCCTGGGATGCTGGCAAGCAGGTTCATACTCTCCCCTGTGTGGGTCCTAAGGATGAAAACATGTCTTGAAAATGTGCTTTCCCATTGATAGATGCAGCCACAGGATTAAAATATCCATAGGCTGAAACTTACAGATTGATTCCAGAAAGCAAAATATACTCATTTCCCTGGGGAGCTTATGGTGAGGGCTTAGGTACCCCAGTCCAGGATCAAATCTGTGGGTAGCAGCTGGAGAAGGCCTATGCTTTGGCACCTGACAGCCTTCATTAGCTGGGTTGAAATCCTGGCCTCTCTGCCTCCCTGTGGTGGCCAACTTCTTTCTTGTGTGAGTTTGGTGCAGTCAAGCACTGTTTTTTGTTTTTGTTTTCTTAACTTGCTACAGCTATGAAGTTACTGGGAGAAATTGCTTCTCAGCTTGGAGAAGTTGAAAGCTGTAAATTGTTAACTAAACTGAAAGCTATAATCTAATTGTCCTGGGCTGGAAGCTTGCACTGGAAGGAGAGTTTGGAAAACTGACTTGGAGAGGGATGAGAAGGGACTTGTGGGCAGTGGAGAGGGTTGTCCAAGTAGTAATCCTGGCTGCCGGGAGCACCTCTCAGAGTTTCTTTGCATTGGGCTCTTCCGTGGGGAGGCCCAAAGTAAGTGAGAGTTGCTGGGGGTGGGGTGCAAAGAGAGGCTTGGTTTAGGTAGAACCCCTGGTTAGAGCATGGCCTTTCGGGGATCATTCTGATAGATTTTATCTTGCATCCAGTAGGAACTGGATGTGTGTGATTGGGTAAGTATGTGTTAAATTTTAAAAAGTTTTTGAGACTCTAAAATTATTGTGTAGAGCTCTCATTTTTAATATGAATTTGTTTTCTCATTTGTCATCCTAATAGTTGAAATTGCTCCTTTCAGTAGCTGTGCAAGCCCAGGAACAGCACTGACATCCTTATGACTGAGCAAATGGGTCGGTTTGGGAGAGGCTGGGAAGAAGGGAGAAAGCAAGAAAATAAAGTACCTCATGCCTCCTTTACAGCCACTGGTTGCTCTTGTGAGCAGACTTCAAACAGCCTTTTCTAGATACTTCTTTGTGAAGCCTTTGGGGGCAACATGATCAAAGTAAGTTCCTTAAAATTTAACCAAAACAACCTTTTCACATAGTACTTTTTTTTTTTTTTTAAGTGCATGACTCCTCCTCAGAGTCCTGACCTCGTGGAGCCGTCGACAGGAACACTTGTTCCTTCCCAAGTAACTGATTCCAAAGCACCCATGGTCGTGGCCATCCCCCCAGCCTCTACTGGGGCAGCCAGAGTGCTGAGCAGGAGGGCAGAGAGGGGCCTGCCTGGTATGAAGCCAGAGCTGCTGGAGCCAGCTGCCAGCTCTCACTGCAGGGCCATGGTGACAAGTGTCATTTGCCACACTGGGGGGAGTCCTTCTCCTGCCCACGTTCCTACCACCCAGACTCAAGAACACCAACTTTCAGCCAACAGAGAAGTAGAAGCACAGATTCCAAGATGTACTGAAGCTTTGCAGGACACACACCTCACAGACAGTTTGCTCAAAGTTAACTCAGTGTCTTGTCAGCCTTGCTCATACAAGTCTGGTGGCCTGATCCCTGCTGATAAAGGCCAGCAGGAGGTAGGGTGGCCTGTTGCAATTCAGTCCTGCTCACCAAAGAATTATGAAAATGACTTGCCAAGGAAAGCCACCCCTCTGATTTCTGTCCCCATTCCTAGTCCCCCTGTCCTTTGCCAAATGATCCCTGTGACTGGACAAAGTGGCATGTTACCAGCTTTTTTGAAGCCACCCCCCCAAGTGTCTGCAGGGACTGTCAAACCCATCCTACCCCACGCTGCTCCAGTGCCCCAGCCTGTGTTTGTGGGACCATCTGTGCCTCAGGGAACTGTGATGCTGGTTCTGCCCCAGGGGGCCCTCCCCCAGCCTGCCACGTGTTCATCGAGTGTAATGGCTGTTGGAAATAACAAGTTCTTGCCCCTTGCCCCTGCTCCAGTGTTCATTGCATCCAGTCAAAACTGTGCCCCTCAGGTAGACTTTTCCCGAAGGAGGAACTATGTTTGCAACTTCCCAGGCTGCCGGAAAACCTACTTCAAAAGTTCCCACCTCAAGGCTCATCTCCGCACGCACACAGGTGAGTCCTGAGGCAGGTCGGGCATTGGGAAGGAAACACACGTCAAGCCGCCTTTGGGATCAAGGCATGAGGACCACTGGAGAAGGCAGCCTTTTTTCTTTGATTCTGAAAAGCTTTCATAGTCTTGGGGTTAACATTAGTACAGCCATCAGTGGTTTTCCTAGAACATGCCATCCATCTGCTCAGCCCAGTAGATAAACATAGTACAGCTCTGTGACTGTGATCCTTGATGGGCTTTAGAGGGAGGCTCTCGTTGCCTCTTACTGCAGTAGACGTCTCATTTTTTATTTGCATTTTAGAAAATGTGCGTTCACGTTGGATAAACATCAAGGTGATTTACTTAGTTTTACTATAGGGAAAGAGCTTTCTAAAGTATGGAGAAGTTTGAATTCTAGACTGTTTGCACTTTAAAGGAATATTTTTTACTTTTGGGAATGGATAGTGTCTAATTGAGAAGTCACAAAAGAAAGTAACTGTAGTGACTTAGTGATCTCTTTGTTACCTCATTGGCTTCCTAGAATTTTCTGTAGTGATGGAAATGCTCTCTATCTGTCCAGTAAGAGGGTAGCCACTAGCCACACACACTTGAAGTGTGAACAGTGTGTCTGAGGAGCTAAATTTTACATTTTCATTAAGTTTGCATTTGTACAGCTACAAGGGGCTGGTGGCTACCATGTTTAACGGAGGTGAGGTGGCCTGGTAGATAGAACTTCTGCTTTAGTTGCTTGGGGCAGAGTGTCTCAGGTGTTCTGTAGCTCTCTTGTTCTTTGAGTTAGTGTCAGGCATTTTGTTTTGTTTTCAAAAGTCCTGTAGTTAAATAGTCTGCTTGTTAAGCTCACCTTCGAAAGGTTCACGCACATATGCACACACAAGCACAGCAACAGGTCGCGGGTTCCGCGGTAAAGACGTGGTTCGTAAACTCTCTCCATCGTGGAACCCTTTTCACCAGAATGTCTGCTGATGGCCTGCGGGACAACAGGGAATGTTGTCAGCCGTTTGGGAAAGGCTGAACTGGAGGGAGTCGTTGTGGTACTTTACTCCAAAATGCATTTGAGGTAGAGTGGTTCTAATGAGCGTATTAAAATGCTGTTGTGGCAGCTTCCACTTGCGGAATGAAGCAGGGTCTGGAACGTAGGCTGAACAAAAGGCGCTCTGCTGCCCTCCACGCTACGGAGTGGGCTGTCTGCTTCAGGGATGAGGCCCAAGGCCTGGCCGGTGAAGAACTTGCTTCTCTGCCTTTACCTTTGCTCTCCACGTCCACATCTCTCCCCTTCACTCTCTGCTCTCTGACTATCTCTTATTTACTAAAAACCATTTAAGGGCCTCTCTTAGAAGTATTTTCTGATCTCTCCTTCCTTATTTGACCCTAGGGGTTTGTTACGTTTCTCACCACATTCTCCCTCTGTTTTTTTTAGTTACTTATATACTTGTCTGATCTCACTGGATATAAATTCTTGGTGTCTGACCTAAGAGCCTGGCACTAGTAAATGATGATTGGTCATTGGTACTACAGGGTAGCTGTCATGGCTGTATTGGCGTGAACGGGCACCTCTGAAGGGCTCATTGACTTGGCAAACTCTTCAGAGACTACCGAGGTGAACTTCAGATCACATCCAAACACAGATTATACATTTGGGGAGGCAATGGAATGAGGTATTACTGTTTATTCAGTCAGTTTCCCTTGGTAGAAATACTGGCAGGGTGGCACAAAATAGGGCTTCAGGTTTCCCAGTATACTTAAGTAACCATAAAAGTTCTGAAGAATCAACTTCTTGTGACATTTTGTAAACACTAAATTGGAGTTTTCATAAGATATAGAAACCTTGGGTGAGTTTACCTTAGATAAGATAGTTTTTCATTCTAAGCTGAAAATTTTTAAAATTAGTATAAGGTAGAGTGAGCAAAGGCTCATGTTTTTATAAATCCTATGCCAAAGGGTGGTTATTCTCTGTCCACCCTCTGGCCATCCAGTATGCTGACAGCAGTGGTGGTGGTTTCCTGAAAACAGGTAACCTTATGCTTATAGCATGAGATCTTTGAAAGTCCATGAAGTTCAGGCCTTTTTTCTTAGAATCGTTCATAAAAAACCATTGTGATGCTGAATTTTCCTGCTAATTCAACTTTGAAAAACATGATATATTTAACTGATGTCTCATCATCATTCATTCAAAACCATTTATTCGCCACCTGTCATACAAAGTGCTGTGCTGGGAGCTAAACTGTACAGAGATGGATGAACTAGGCAAGTCATAAATCTTCAGGAAGGTAGGTCACGTAACAGCCTGTAACAGCGTTGAACACATCCATTTATGAGGTTGCACAGCAGTGTGTGATTGTCACAACCTGGTCAAGATAGGGACTTCTAGGAAAGGGAGCACTCCTGCTGGCTGGAAAGGCCCGGGAGGACTCAGGGGAAGGGCCACACTGTTACCTGCGGACAAGGGCTCCCTCGCTCACCTCCAGGAAGACAGTATGAGACACCTTCCAAGTGTGCTGAAACTTTGAACGGAGACACTTGAGGCTTGTAACTACAAGAAGGTGGTTATTAGAATTCTAATTCATTTTGTAGTTAACCTCTTTGTCAGTGTAATAACAAATATGAAGATGGCATTAATGATTCTGAGAAGTCTTGTAGGTCCTGGGAGGGATTTGTTTTTAGATGTGCAGCTTCCTGAGAGGGAAGGAATTATTCCTTTTAAGACTCTTCCTCCAGTTAACTGTTGAAGACTTACCTTTATTTAAAAAATCTTTGGAATAACTAGATGAATTTGACATTGTTGAGCCCTGACATACTACATCTTGGGAGTGGCAGGAAGAAATGCATCTTGGACAATTACTTGACTTCCAGATAACCTGATTCCAGAATAGTAGGATATTACTTTTTCCTTAGGTCTTGAAGACCAAAATTTTTAAATGACATAAATCAACCTGCTGAGCATTTATTTATATTTTCTCTAGTATGTGTTTTCTCATCTCTTAGGAGAGAAGCCTTTCAGCTGTAGCTGGGATGGCTGTGATAAAAAATTTGCTCGCTCAGATGAACTCTCTCGCCACCGCAGAACTCACACTGGGGAGAAGAAGTTTGTGTGCCCAGTGTGTGATCGGCGTTTCATGCGCAGCGACCACCTGACAAAGCATGCCCGGCGCCACATGACAACCAAGAAGATCCCTGGCTGGCAGGCGGAGGTCGGCAAACTCAACAGAATTGCTTCAGCGGAGAAGCCTGGGAGCCTGCTGGTGCGCATGCCAGCGTCTGCGTGACGGGTCCGCCAGGGAATTGCGGATGGAAATTTGTAAAAGCCTGCTTTCAGGAATGGAACTGATGATTTTCTCTCCAAAAAAAAAAAAAAGTCTTGAGGGCTAGGGGAAGGTAGAGAGCTGGTTCTGATGAAGGCATGTTGACTTGTTTTCTTGGTTGGGACCCTGTTCAGTATCTTTTGCAGTTTCAGAAGTTCTTTTAAGGAAATGGAAGAAAATTTGATAATCTAAGTCACCAGCATTCAAACAAACATTTCGGCAATAAATCTTACAAAATTGGGATTTTTACAACCTTTCTATTCATGTTTTGTAGAAACGCGACAGGGTACTAATTTTTATACTGTTTTTTATAAAAATATTTTTATTGGTGCTCAAATCACTAATTTCTAGATAGATGATTTTACAGTCTTTTCAGTATTTAACATTTTAATTATACCCTTACTTTTAGTACAAAAGTTGGAATATTATTTAGCCAAAAAAATTTACAACTTTGTAATTAGGCCTTTTAGATCTAAGAATTTTCTAGAATCAGAACTGGTTGAGCAGGGGCCTCTTAAATAAATGGGGGAGGAAAAAAAACTTTATAGTTGGCTTCTTCATAACATTTTCAAGAGAAATACCAAGCAACCGTTCCTTTAAGGCTGTAGCCCAAGGATTTAAATTTTGGTTAAGTAGAACTTAGTCACCTGTGTCTGTGGTGTGACTTGTGAGGAATGTACCCCAGAGGATAACTTAAAATACTCAATAGGTACCCGATGAGCAGAGAGCTGCTGTAGGATCTGAGTGTCTGCTCTGCCGAGAGCACACCGTTCACAGTCTCATTTGTACCTCAAACACCAAAAAAGGTGATGTATGCACTCAAACTCAGCTGCTTTGTTAGTTGTCAGTTTGACTTCTTTTGCTGTGGCCTTATCCAAGTATTTTGTGGGTAAAGTAACTTCCTAGAGAAAAAGGAAACGTCCTTAGTATTTGGAGGGACTTCCCACCAAAGTACAGCTTATCTGAGGTGGGGGCACGTGCAGATGGTGCAGCTCCAGTGTTCTGATTTCTTTATTAAGTATTAAGAACTATGGGAAATGCAAGCTACGCTAAATGGCAGTAATACTGCCCAGCTGTCCTTTCATTCATTTTATTTGAAGGAAATTGTTTTGATCAAATGGAGAATTACTTGGGAGTGGGGTGTTTTGCAGTCTGCCTAGAAAGCAGACCATGGGCGTCACTGTGAAGCTGTGTGAGCACAGGTCTGAGCGTTACAGAGACTGCGCCCCGGGTCCGGAAGGCCACGAGCTTGCTTTTGTTGGGCAGTGTTGGGAATCCAGCAACAGAACACATGTAAGGGATGTGGGGATGTTGCTCTGCTCTTGGAGCCTGCAGATGGTTTTTGTTGTGCCATATGTATTTAGATTCTGTCTTTGGCTCTTAGTTATTGGCATTTACCTTTATTAAAACGATGGTAAGGTGAAATACTGAATAAATATAATTAGGTTTTGTGTTCAGGCCTTCCTTTAGTCTGAGAATGCTCTCCTGGTCATTCACTGTATGTTACTCCACACCCTTTAAATTACCCTCTAGTATCAGCCGCTAAGTGACAGGCTGTGTGTTTAGGAGGCTTCCATGTCTTTGGACACTTCTGTAGTTGAGTATTCCTCCTGGTCATGAGACATACTACAGTTACAAAAGAACTGTAATTAAATGTACATAGTTTGTGTTTCCCCACCACCCAGTCCTTCCTCCCACTACTTGTATCTTAAATCAGCATAAACATTTCTGTGTGTATGCTGTAAATGGCATTAAATTGGATATTTCTCTTAGTTATACAAAATAACGTTAATCCTACTAATGTTCTGGTGGATAACACAACGTCTTTGAGTATTTGGTTGCTTGTCACACTGAACTTCATTCTCTGAGCAATGTAGTTAGTTTCCAAACAATAGATGTGTTTTTTAAAGTTTTGATTTATACTTCCATTTCCTGATGAGATTTCAAAGTACCTTCTGTAAACAACAGTTTTCGGCCCTCTGTTTGTCGATTGAAAAACTGTAAGTTGGGAAACAGCTTCATCTGAAAAATGCAATCGGAGAACCAGCGCCTGTGGTGTGTGTTCAGTGTGGAGTCCCTCCGCTGCAGCCCGGCTGTCAGAAGAGGGCACTTCCCCAGTGCACTTTACTGCCTGAGCAATTCTGCTTGATCTCTTTTGACTTTGAGCCTTCTAAGTAGTTTCAGTAATAAAATTTTAAGTGTTTCAGAATTATGTTTTATGTAACAACAGACTTTGACTTATTTAAATGAATATGTGCGATGTAACTTTTTTCTTTGAATCATATAAAACATTTTTGATTTGCAAACCAGACTGTATCCTGTGTCATGTACCTGCACTACAGTATACCCAGTGGCTTTTCAGAAAAATCTATAAAATTGTATATTGGCCCAACCTGACCTTCCTCTTTGGTTTCTGGGGTTCTGTTCTGCTTTCAGGATGCCCTTAAGATTCTTTGGAGGGTTCTTTCTGAAAGAAGTGTGTGAAGAGTCTGCTTCTGTGTTGGCCGCTCTGATGTTGGGACTGGTCTTGGCAGAACAGGACCGTGGGTGCTGTGACCCGTGACCCTCATCCTCATAATCTTCCTGTGCCGGGAGGTGGACTGGGAGGCATCCCCTTCCCCTGCTCCCAGCCCAGGCTCTAAAAGTACGTCCCGGAGCCGCGGTCTTCACTCCTGCTCCTGGAGTATGTCCTCTCTGGAACCCACTCTGGCTGGGGCTGTGTGTCCACACCCCACTAGACGAGCCCCTGCAGCTGTTGGAGCCTAGGCACTTCCATGGGCTCGGTCCTCGGTCCTCAGTCCTCATTGGGTCTGTCCAGCAGCACGACAGGGCCACACTCTCCTGCTCTCCTACCTCCCTGCTCCTTTGCTGGTCCCCCTCCTCTCCCTGACTCCTCTCCTACTGCCCTCACAACCTGGGTGATCTTTTCCACCCTTGTGACTTAGATAAGAATCACATCTCTACCTGCATGCATGTGTCTCCTTCGCTCTTCTCACCTGGGCTTCAGATTCCTGTTTCCATCTGTCTGCTTGACACCCATCTATTCAGTGTCCCAGACTTTGCCCAAGCTCCTCATCTTCTTGCCCACGCTTGCTTTTCCCACAGCTGACCCCATTGTCTTTGAAAAGAACAGCAAGGCCATCCTTTTAGCTGTTCCAGTGCAAAATCTTGGCGTCATCCTGGGCTCCTTTCTCACTCCAGATCCAATGTCACAGTCCTGTTGACTCACTGCCTTCCAAAACCACTCATCCTGGAATGTGATTCCATAGACCACACTAGTCCTGGTCATGGGTGTGCATGTGTGTGCACAATTGTGTGGGGGGTAAAGGATCACAACAGGCTTTGCATTTAGCACTCCACCTAGAAAAGTCTCTCCAATTCCAAATCCCTTTGCTTCTGGGTGGTGGCCACATGCTTGTTACCCTCAGCTTTGTGACTTTACCTGCTGTCCTCTGTGTCCCCAAGGTTCTACTTTCTGGCTGTAATAGCCACTGTTGTTTTAATTTCAACTTGCTTCTTTTGTTTAGGGACTCTTAAAATGAGGGACTTGAGACATGTACCTTACACCTGGGCCCCATCCTGGGAGGAAGTCCAGGCACCAGGGACACCATACCCTAGTGGGATGAGACCCGCTCAGTCCACTCTAAGTTAGGGAGGCTTGTTCCCAAAGGTCTCTCACCACTCCCTAGGAAGTCTAGTGGGTCCCAGGATTGTCCTGAGCTGGCTCTGCAAACAGGTTTCTTCTCAGCATGTTCTTTTCTTTGTTTGTTTAAGAAGTTCATTTGTGTCCTTTGTTTTAGACTCCACATATAAGTGATATCATATGACATTTTTCTTTCTCTTTCTGGCTTACTTCACTTAGAATGACAATCTCCAGGTCCACGTTGCTGCAAATGGCATTATTTTATTCTTTTTTATGGCTGATTAGTATTCCATTCTGTACATATTATATATTTTATATATATATAAATGGGTGGGTGGGTGGATGGATGGATGTGATATGATTCCTGTTATGGGTGAGCTTACATTTTAGGAAGTGGATCAGACTTGCAATAGAGTGCAATAAAATGAAGCAAGTAACTAGTAGTGATCAAAACCTCTAATCTTGGGGGAAGGTATAGCTCAAGTGGTAGAGTGTGTGCTTCGCATGCATGAGGTCCTGGGTTCAACCCCCAATACTTCCATTAAAAAAATAAATCTAATTACCTCCCTCCAACAAACAAACAAACAAACAAAAAAGTTAATTAAAAACCTCTAGTCTTGAAGGAGTCCAGAGAGGAAGGCCCAGGGAAGGTCTACCAGACTCCTGGCAGGTAGCTTTGATAAGTAGTATGGATTTGGCCTGAGACAGGACTGGGTGCAGATCCGACTCCATTTAGCTACGTGTTGCTGAGAAATGAACTCTACTTTTAGTTTCCTCATTTCTGAAATGAGGATTACATAGAGTAATGTGCCTATCCTATCTCAGAGCCTGGCACTTTCATTTTGTATGTAGAAGAAAACCTTAGTTGTTTTCGAACAAAAATCTACTTGAAGGGTAGCTGTCTTTGGGCACAGAAATAACAGAACAGGCTTAGAGTATTCTCGTGTTGCCGGCTGCCTTCAAGAGTGTCAGGGCCTGTGCTAAATGGTAAAGAGGTCATTCAAAGGAACTCCCACTGGCCAAGCTGTGGCAGTTTAAACATTAAAATATGAATTCCACTTCTGCCCAAGATGGAGTAACAGGAACTGAATATAATCTCACTCTCAAAATAACCACCAGACAAAATGTATGAAAGGAGTTTTCCAGGAACTGGACCTTGGGTCATGAAAGACAGTGACCCTGAGAGATAGGAAATAAGGGTAGTGAACCCAGTCTGCTGCCTTGAGGAAGTTTCCAGGTTGTGATGCAGGGAGGAGGAACTCAGGCGGGACTCGAGTCCCCTAGTGGAGGAGATGGCAGTGAGGGTGCACGAATGCCAGGGTGGCAAGGGTCACGGGGCAGAGTGCCAAGGAAGAGAGAACAGCCCAGAGAACCCTGGAGGTCTACAGGGGGGCGCCTGGACGGAGGCGGACACCCGAAAACCGAAGGCAAATTGTGTGCACAGGGGCGTGTGTCCTTATTCTGGGCTGAGGAGTCATTATTTATATCACTTCTCAAAGGGCGACCCGAGATGGTTATTAGATCCGTGCTCTTGAGAATAAGGCTACTCGGAGAAAGCGCTGAGGGAGCACGCGCAGGGCTAGGGCAGTGGCTGTGCCTCGGGCTCGGTGTGCAGGGTCCCGGCGCCATGCCCACCTGCCTCGGCGCTGGAACCCAGGGGAGAGGGCTCTGTGGGAATTAAAAGAACTATGACAGGAGGTACTCAGGCGGTTTTGCTGAGGGACACCCCTACCGAAGTGCCACGCGGGGGTTAGAATGTCCATGTACACACCTCGGGTCCCCACAGACCCCGGACCTTGGCTTTGGCAGCTGCGCGGGCCCTCAAAGCAAGAGTCTGCTCAGCGGGCCTGGAGGCCTGCAGTCGGCCTCGAGACGGCGCAGCTGAGCTCGGTTCCCCGGCGGGCGACGGAACCCCGGAAACGCCTCTGGGGATCCTACCTCTGTAGGGGCTGCAAGGAAAATCCCTGCCAGCAAATGGGGCGGGGCGCGAAGCCAGGGTCCCCATTTGTGTCTGGGGTGCTGCCAGACACAAAATGCTCAGAGTCCTGTGGTTGCCCCGCCCCCGACCCGCCCCCTTCCTGCGCAGTAGCGCACGCCGGCTCCCAGTGCCTGCAACGGCCCGCGGGGTTCGCCTTCCGTGTGACCCACTCACTTCTCATCCGCGTGGGCTCAGCCGGCGCACAGTTTCCACCCACCGTTTGTCCTTGAGGCCTCCCAGCACCCGGGGGCGGAGGAAGAAGAGGCTCCTTTGCCCACTGCGCAGACGAGGCGGCTCCCGGGACTCACCCGGCCGGCCGGTTCACTCCTCCTGCTCTAGCTTCAGGGAGAAGCGGCAGGGCCTCCCTAGGGAGCCCGGCCCCTGCCACCCATGCTTTCCCAGGACGAGGAGCAGCGAGGACGCGGGAATCCCAGTGGCGGCGACGGCTTCCTGGAGAGGCGCGGGCAGAACTGTTCCACCGCACTCTGCTCTCATTCCCATCGCATATTTATTTTAAACCCCCAGGGCCCGCCTGGTACCGGCCTGGCATGGAGCCAGCCCTCTTCAAGTAGATGTTGAATAAACTTTAAAACAAAAAGGAATGTTTCTGTAACCTGTGCTACTAAGGTCATTATTATTTTTATCTTTCACTCAAATCTTCTCACCAGATTAGTAAGAAAGTCAGCCCCTCCCTCTGCAGTTTCTCCCCTTCCCTGCAAATTGTCCTAAACCTCTCTGGCTTAGCCCAAGCTGGGATCTTTGCACCTGCCGACCCCCTGCTGTGTGTTTCTTGCTGCCACATGGTGTCACTGACAGCAGACCCCACAGGCCCCTGATTTTGGTGGCGGCCTGGATCTTGGAATGACTGCCCAGTGCCACACGAAACCACACCCCCAGGCACCAGTTCTATGTGGCATCCATCAGATGTCATCCATCTCTTGAGGACTGAAAATGTCACCGTTCCTTCCCAGGTCCACACCTCACAGAAAAGGCAGCTTTTCCTTTCCAACTCTGGAAACTAAAGTGTTTCATCACAGCAGAAAACTGAGCGCCACCCACCTATTAAGGTCTGATTTGTTTCCAGGGGGTCCAGATATCACCGCATCCAAGGTCTGGTTCTGGGGAGAGCACTGACCTTCAGAGCCTCGAATGTGATTTACCCTCTCCAGCGCAACCAAGAAGGTTTTTCTCCTGCCTAATTATTGCTGGACCAGAAAAAGAACCCCACCCCCACTCCACATAGGTTAGATCTTCAATGGAACTTCTGGCTACACTTCTTTGACAGCCTTTAGCTTCTCTGGAGTGTTTTACGAGTATGCCTCTGCCACTAGAAACAGCACGTCCTCACTGGTGGAGACCAGATCTTGCCACACAAACACCAGCATCTAGCAGGGGGCCGGATTCACAGCAGCAGGGGCTCAGGAGGTGAGCGTGGGTTGAAGCGACACTCCCCAGGGGCATCCACCCACAGGTGCTATCTCAGCACAGCCCAGAATGGCAGCCCAGCGAGATGTGGCTTCGAGATTTTGGAACATCAAAGGGGAGTATCTTGGAAAAGCTGATCTCAGGTGAGGACAGGGAGTCTGAATAGGGCAGGGCCCCTTGGGCAAGAGATTCAAGGCTTAAGAAGGCACACACGTGTGGCAGGAGGGCCGGGTTGTGGCTCCTTCTCCAGGAGGACAGACACCAATGGAGCGTGTTTTCTAAATTCCTGGGCTTCATAGCATCTCAGAGGAACTCGCCACCACAGAAACTAGGAGACACATCTGTGGCACAGACATCAATGTGTCATCATCACTTTTGACTTGGAGACATTCCTTTTCTGTCTCTATTTCAGTCACATTCTTCCCCATCTATGAGCGGATTCCACACTCAGCTGTAGAGTAGAAGGTTGCCCTGAGCAACCAAGAGAAGGCCTGATGCAGCGCTCAGCACCCAGTAGGCACTCTGCACATGTTTGGCACAAGAAGCCCTCCCGGGCCCAGCCCTGCTGCCTCCAGGACCAGCACCCCGCCCCACACACAGCACACTCAGCCCGCCCTCCATCTCTGGGCAGAGAACCTCAGCGCTTCACATCCGGGACACGCTGCTGTGTTTGGCGAGTTGCCACTCAGAAGACACTTTTCCTGAATTCAGGGAATAAAAAAATAAAAATAAAAAGACCTGAGAACAACCGCTGTGACTTCTTAGCTTTGATGAAGTGCATTCACCTTGACATGACATAGACTGTAAGGACATGAAGAATTTCTTACACTTTCATCTCATTATGGGTTTTATGAGGTTGCCACTGGAAAGTGCAAGGTATCATCTTTCTCACTGAACGTGTTCCATTTTACCAAATTAGTGATGGAAAATTGTAACTATAAATTAATGATGTAAAATTACAAACATTTTACATCATTAAATTCAAGGCCTGACTTAATGGTAAGAAATTTTGAACTTCTTTTAAAAGAAGTACTTGTATTATTAAAATAGTAATGGCTTTAATCTTTATATCAAAAGAAATGGTTTGGGCTTAGATGAGAAATAGATTTCTTTGGGGAGGTTCTGAGCAAACCCTCAGAGATGGAAGGTGCTCTGACTCTGAAGTTAAAATCTCCCAGCTGTGGTTCTGATCAAAGGCAGTCTTGTCAAGTCATAGAGGTTCGTGAAAACAGCCATGTGGCCATTTTGGCCACAGCCCTGTGGGTCTGGGAGCAGTACCAAGGGGCTGGTTCTCGGTTTCTGAGATGCTCTTGGATTTGCAGGTGATGCCAGGGAGGCCAATATGTTGGTGGCAAACATGAGACGAGCTGAGACCTATTCTGGCTGGGGGGAAGCGACTGTCCCCTCCATGCCCCCATGTACCGACGTCCTCACCAGCTGCTCCGCGGACCTGGCCTCCCAAATGCTCTGACCGCTCGCCACCCTGAGCTTTCCCAGAGCAGCCACTCTGGGCCCAGGGCACAAGCCTGCCTTCCAGTCAGGCTGTGGTTCTCCTTCAGGCCCTGCCTGACTCACGTGACTGGATGGCTAGAAGTCCTTCTCATCTGTCAGCTCGGAATGTCTTAAGGCTCTCCCGCCTCATGCTGTGATTTGCTACCTTCTCCCGTTGGGAAGAGCAGGCGGCCCTGAAGACCCTTTCCCAGTGGGGCTGCTGCTCACCCTCAGCAGGGAAGGCAGTCCTGTGCCCCGGGGTGGGGGTGGGGGGAACAGCAGAGACCAGGGAAGCCTGGGATTGTGTCATCCTGGATGACCCGAGATGGGAGCGCCTGAAGAGCCTGCAGGACTCACCTTCTAGAGAAAGAAACTGAGGCCCAGAGAGGGAGAGTGCCTGCGAGTTAGTGCAACAGGGAGGATCGGAACTGGGGTCTCCGGTTCCCATGCCACCATACCCACAGCAGGGGCAGGGCCTCTCTCAGGGGAGGTAGGTGGGCTGTGGCTCTGAGCAGCCTCCAGCATCGGGGAAGGAAAAGTCAGCCAGGCTTAAAGCTCAGACTGGGATCCAGCAGCCGGGGTCCTCACCTGGGAGCTGCTTAGAAATGCAGGCTCTCTGGCCCCCGCCCCAGACCCACAGAATCAGAATCTGCATTTCAACAACTTCTCCCGGTAATTCATTTGCAGAACCTGGGTTGACCCCCTACAGCTGGGGAGAGCAGACCTCCTGGGTGTGCCCTCCAGAGGGGAAGCTTCCTGAGATGCTGCAGGACGTGGGTGAGAGGCCCTAGGGCATCCTGTCTGAGCCACACTCAGCTAATGAGCCTTCTTCGGATCCAGTGGTGAGTGGGTCGTCAGAAAGGGGAAACATTTCAAGATCCAGGAGAACCTTGTAGACAGGCCCTCTGCAGAGACCAGGGTCGGGGGCAGGGATCTGGTAGATCAGCTGCCCACGTACCTGTGGGGCGGCACCTGCACCTTCCTTCTGGCCTGGGTCTGCACAGCTGACCACCTCTTGCCAGCAAGTGTGATGGCCAGTTGCCAGCCACATCCAGGACCGTCTGAATCTGGATTTGAAAAGGCCAGTAGTGAAAGATCCAGGAGGAACTGCATGTTGGAGATGGCTCAGCTCCAGTGAGCCACGGGCGGGGCAGGGGGATGTGCGCCCCCAGCCCAGGTTCCTAAGAGCCCCTCATCAGGTGGGGCGGGGTCTGGGAGGAGCGGCGCTTTGGCTGGGGGGTGACTCGCGGCTGCTGCCCTGCCCGGCTCAGCTGCAGAACTCCTGCTCGATGCTGGCCATCAGCTCCTCCTCGGACTGGTCATACGTGATGGCCAACTGCCTCTCGGGCCTCGTGTAGCAGCTGTCTGGGGCTCTGTGGGTGAGAAACACAGACACGGTGTCAGGAGGTAAGATGGTACCTTCTAACTCAGTATCTCTCCTGAACAACCACAGTGGCCCCTGCATGGAACTCTGATCCATCCTAGTACCCAAACTGAAAACCTTGGCCCTGGGGACACTCAGTCTCTTCCGTGAGCAGCCCTTGCCTGCATCTCTGCTTTTATCTCCCTGGCATGATCCACCTTACCCTACAACGCAGCCAGGGCCTGCAGTGTGTAAGAGTGAGGGCCCCGGGGTGGAGAGACCTTGTTTCAATCCCAGCTCTGCCACGAACTAGCTCGGTGACATTTTTTTTTTTTTCTCTCAAGTGGAGCTGTATTCCTAAGTTCATTCTGAGGCATAAATAAGATAATGTGTGTGCAGCATGTGACACCAAATCTTGCATCCTGCATAGCCCTCAGCAAAGTGAGCTGTGTTGAGATAGCCATTTGCCTGACGTATCCCTGTGCCTGCACCCTTGGGGGTCTCACAGGAGCTGCTTCTGCTACAGGACAGGATGGGGCATCAGGATCCTGGCCACCCCGCAGCCCTCTCTCCGGGCAGTGTACCCACCAGCCCGGACCTGGCTGCCCATCTCCTCTCTGGCTTTCTGGACTTTGTTGGGACTTTGGGGTGGTGTTCACAGGGTGCCCCCAAACTTCCCTGTCCTTTAGGCTGCCCCATGGCGGCGGCAACCTGTGCCTGGCCCTGGCCTGGCCCCCGATAGCACCTTTGACAGGTGGGCGGGTGTGGAGCCTGGGCCAGGTTGGGTGCTACCAGCTGGAGGGGCTGCCTCTGAAGCAGGTGCAAAGCCTGCAGCTCCCAAGACGGTCGGGAGAGTTAGGCCAGAGCTGCCCACTGCCAGGTACGGGACAGTGACCTCCCTCCTGCCAGCCGGAGACCTGCTGCTGTGTGAGCCTGGGGGCTGGGCTGGACGCTCTCTAGGCCCATCTGATCACTGCCGTCATGCTCCTGACTGACGTTCAGAGAACAGCCTCCAGGATCCTGTCTGTTCTCCCGGGATGCAGAGCTGGAGCTGGACTCTGGGCCACGGGACTGTCACCGAGGGGCGTGTGCAGCCTAACGGGCCCCCCAGCACCGAACAGAAAGGATGAGGGTCTAACAGTGGGACTCCACCTCCGCGTGCCCAGGAATGACACGTGCCTCCTGCACAGCTCCGCTGGGGTCACCAGGCCAGCCCCCTCTTTGTAGTGGGGGAGAAATGCCTTGCCCCTGGTCACACAGCGACCTGCCTGCAGCAGATCCTCCTCACCTGTCACATGGGCTCAGCAAGGCCTTTCCTGCCAGGCACCCGACACTCCCTGCTGATGGGACACCGGGGAGAACGGGGTGGAGGGGGTAGGACTGGGGGGGGAGGCTGACAGGAGTGGCCCCCTGGTTGGCGTTGCAGCCACAGCAGGCGGGGATCCATTTGGCTTCACGCCACCCTGGCCTGTCTGACAGGCAACACTGTGTCTGCCAGCGGCCCTGGGGGAGCCTGGAGACCCAAATGGGGTCTCCCCCTACTTGAGGAGGGAAACACAACATCAAAAAGAACGGATGGATACTAAGGGACTGAGAGTCAAGAAATGGATCATTGTTTAAATTATAATTCACTATGTCAGAGATCCCTGAAGTCATATATTTAAAAAAAAAAAGATCACTTCTCTCCCAGAAGAGAGAGCTGCAGACCCACGTGCTACATGGGGCCTGAGTCATCTATGCTGTCTGTTGTGTCTAGAATTTACTATCCCTTTGACTTTGGGCAGATCACACCTTGGAGCTCAGTCTACTCATTGGGAAGATGGAGGCTGGCCCGGGGCCTGGCTTCCAGGAGGCATCCCACCAGCACGGGCAGAATAAATAGCGAGTGAATTTCAGCAGCAGCTGCAGACAGAAGGCTCCAGAATCCCTGTTTCCCCTCCACAGGCCAGAATTTTCACAGCTTTCCAAACCAATGATCTCAAGCACCACAGTCACCTGCATCCCAGTGACCAGATCACTGTGACCCCATTAGAGATGAGAGAGCCAAGGGCCCAAGGTAATTGCAGCTCAGCCTCCTGGTGCTGGCTGCTCCTGAGGCCCCAGAATCCTCATGAGCATGAGGCCCAGGGCCGTGCAGACAGAGAAGGCCTGGCCTCTGGGCCTGGGGTCCTCAGCTGACACTTTCCGCGAATTTTAAGTGTATTTCCCTGCTATCGCTGTGATGAGACAATGGGGGCACCCCTGTCACCCCTCTAGGCTGTAAACTCCAGAAGGATAAGGACTGTGCCGCATTGACAGATGGGCCACTGCATACAGATGGACCGAATGAGGGCGGGGGTGGAGATGAGAGGACGGGGTGGGAGGTGGGGGAAGGGGAGGCTTGGGGGCGGGGTAGCTGTGACTTCTGCCAGGGATGTGCTTCCCCCATACTTACTCGGAGGAGGCACTGCTGTTCCCTGGGTGGTCTTCGGTGCTCTGTTTTGGGGACACCTTGAGAAGGACAAGAGGAAGAGACATCAGAAGGTTGTCAGTGGTGCAGCTTGCCTTTGCTCTGACTTTCTGCTGACAGATGGTGGCCACCGCGTTCAACTCGGGACCAAATAAACCAGAGCTGGGAAGCGGAAAGCCTGTGCTCTCTAGTTCACCCACCTATTTTACGGGGGAAAAGCTGAGGCTGGGAGAGGGGAGTGACTAACAAAGCTGACACCAAGAGACTCCCTGCCTCCCAGCAGCTACCTGGCCAGCATGCCCCCATCTCTCGCTCTAGGAGTGGAGGTCTTGATCTCCATCTAAGCGCTGTCTGGCAGCCTGCCCTGCTGCTCTGCTGCACCTCCTCCAAATCCAAGGTGCCCAGATATCACACTACTGTCTGCAAACTCTTCCAATGGTCTATGCCTGTCCCGTGCCAGCGCCACTGTTTCAGTTACCGCAGCTTAGAAGCCTGGACTCCTCCTGGTTCTTTGCACTTCCATGTATATGTATTGCAGTTAGCTTGTCCCCCTTGGGGATTTTGTTGGGGTTAAATTAATGTACAGATCATTTTAGGGGCGCTTGTTCTCTTTACAATAGTAAGTCTTCCGATTTATAAACAGGGAATATTTCTGCATTCATTTAGGATTTCTCTAGTGTCTTTTAAGAAGTCTTATCATTTTCCCGGCAGAGAGCATGCGTGTCTCTTTTTAGACCAGTTCCCAGATACTTGATGTTATCTTTTTTAAAATAAAATTTTACTTTCTACCTGCTTGTTTCTGCATGAAACAATATACTTGAAATACACATTGTGTTTGTCAGTCTTCCTAAACTCTCTTATTAGTCTTAATAACTTATTTATAGATTCTTTTTGGACTTCCTTTGCTCCTGCTCACATTATCTGGAAATAATAGCCATTTGGTTTCTCCCTTTCTGGTCCTTATGCATTTTCCCCCGAGCCCTTCTGCACTGGCTAGGACTTCCAGTACTATCTTGAAAAGAAATTATGATAACAGGCATTTTTGTCTTATTCCTGAATGGAAACAGAAGGTTCCCGTTGTTTCAAAAGTAATTCTAGGTCTGCTGTGGCCTCTTCTCAAGCTCTCAGGATTGAGATCCTTTATCAGATCCTAGTCTCTCTGTGCTGTGTGCAGGTCATTTCCTCAGCTCTGTCTTCCAGGGCACTGATCCTGTCTTCACCTCTCTCTAATCTCCTGTTAACCATCAGCATCTTTAATTTTGTTTATTGTATTTTCCATTTCTACAAGTTCTATTTGGCTCCTTCTAAAACATCCTGGGCCACTTTCTAGAGGTCCTTGTCCTTTACAGGTATTTCCCTTAAACAAAATAAACATAGTTGATCATAATCTGTATCTGGGAATCCAAATAACTGAAGTCTTCATTGGTCTACTTTTGTTGTCTATTGTTTTAGTTTTCACTTGGTTCTCTGGGTGGTTGGTGATTTTTTTATTGTTTGATGCTCATTATCCTTGAAAACTCTCTGTGATTGTTCTCTAAGACCTGGGATGAACAGGACTTCTCCAGAGAGGACATGCATTTGCTTTGTCCAGGCACCAGGGGGCACTCCTGGTCTGGGACCACTTGAAATTAAATCCATGCGTTCAGGTATTGTGGACCACCTAGGTGATGGGAACTGGGGCTGCAAACCTAAGAGGCAGCTAGATGGAGGCTTTTCTACCCTCCTGCACTGTTCTGTGCGGTGACACCTTTCCTTGCAGTCTCCCGAGGGTCTTGGATTTATGAGGCGGGATCTCCTACTTCCCTTCCCTACTGCCTTACTTCCATCAGGCCCTAAATTCTGTTCCCTTCAGTCTTGGACACCATCAGACCCAAAGCTCAAGGTCACCTGGGGCAAATGCAGCCCAATGTCTCATCTACCTCTCTGGATTTTGCCTTTCTTAGACCTGGGCTGATAATTCCTCACTATCTCATCAGCTACTTAGCACTTGAATGACATCCTGACCACATTAATTTTATCCAGTATATTAAGTTGTTTTCAGCAGAGGGGTTTGTCTCATAACCTTCCTCACCGTGATCCCCAGGTAAGGCACGTGAGGGCATTGTGGATGCTGGTCTTGGACCCATGAAGCTGAGCAAGGCCACAGCCCAGCCGGATGCCACCCTACCTTGTGCACAAGACCCCCCACTGGCACAAGCAGAGCCCTAGAGGATAGAGTGCAGCTGTCCAGAACCCAGTCTTCAAGGAGCTCACAGCTCATGGGGAGAGACAGAAAAATGAAATGCAATGCCATGTAATAAATTCTATAACTGAGTTATAAAGTGCTGGGAGAGCCAGTGGGAGGGAAAACCAACTCTGAGTGGAAAAAACATCATCGGAGGCTGCCAAGAAGAGTGACAACAGTGACACTTAAGCTGGAGTTCTGAAAGATTAGAGGTTTACCAGGTGGAAAGGAGTGGAAGGGCACATCAGTAAGGAACAGCACATGCAAATGCACAGAGTCGTCAAAGAAGTATTTATTTATCAACTGCTACAAGCCCTGCCATGTGCCGTGTTCTATTACCCATAGAGGATAGGATCCCTGGCCAGAGCAGCTCACAGCTGGGCAGGAAAAACTGGCACGACGACACTACTGGAGAAGAACCCAGGGTCAGACCCTGTGGCATGAGCTACAAGTGCTGCAGGTCATCAGACACCGTGGTTAAGACGACAAATCAAACCCACACGCCTGCTTCTCGCTTTCACCCCAAATCCTTGGGAATGACAGAAGAGGTCATGAGCAAACAAACAAACAAAACAAACCCCACGAATCTCTAACAGTACTGCAGAACCAGAGAGTAGGAGGGGGGATGATGGAAGACAGTCTGGGCTAGATTGATGGAGGAGACCACAGCCCCCAACACACACATGAGGGGACTGCTGGACAGAGCAGAAGCTTTGGGGCTCCAAGTTCAGAGGTGATGGATGCTGGAGCAGTAGAAGGCCTTGGGGCAAGGGTCAGAGAGGAGGGACCTGCTTGTGCGAAGGGCAGGGCAGGGAGGCGTGTCCCCCAGGCTGGGGCAGGAGTGGCAGGGTAGCATGGGTGGCCGCTGACACCAGGAAGCAGAGGAAACTGTTCCCAGGCCACTGACGATGGCCACACCCCCCAGGAGCACATCGTGACCCTCCTCCAGGACAAGTGGAGGCAGGAACCCAACTCATCCATTCAAAGAATTAAACCTGAGAAAAGAGTTATCAGAGAAGACTAAAATGACTTTAAAAGGAGAATGATTCATAACCTCAGCCAAACACGAATAAGCTGTTGTGAAGAATAACCAGCTAAAGATTTTGGAAATGACACATACGATGGAAGAAAGTAAAATCTCAGTAGATGGTCTGAGTAGTAAACTAGACACAGCTGAAGAGAAAATCAATTACCTGGAAGATCAAAGTAAGAGATCCTCTCTGGAAGCAACACAAAAAGACAAAGAAATGGGAGAACATCAGACTTTGACACAATTTGAAAACCGACTATACTTCATAAAAATAAACAAAAATAAAGTTATCTCACAGGTTAAAAAAAAAGAAATGGGAGAGAGAAAATATAAATCCTAAATAAACTATTCATCAATAGTCTTATTCTGACTTATTCTGCAGGCACTGGGGAGGGTTAAATGTTTGGTTTTTTCCTTTTACTAGTAGAGCAACATAAACTTTCCCATCGTGCTCCCTCCGCACAGAACCCTACGCTGCCAGTAGACAGGATCGGGCTTTTGCCCCCAGAGGAAGCTGCTTGCATTCTCTCAAAATCCTCTTTTAAAGTCTCCCTCCATCCTCCAATTCTGAGGCTTAGTCCCAGGGATTAATCAATCACTGGGTGTTTACTCAACACCCCGGTGTGCCCAGTGCTGCGTCAGCTGCCATGGGGACACACACCCTCTGCTCTCAAGGGGCAATGTCACTAGAGCAGTAGGTCTCAGACACACTAACAATCAGCAAAATAACAGGAGCCCAGAGTCAGGGGCTATAAACATCTGTGTAGCCGCAGAGGGGTGGCGGGATGACAGTCCTGAGCGAGAATTCTGAAAAGGACAGATTGAGCTCTGCCCCAGCAGCGGTGTGATTCTGGGCAGCGTCCCTAACCTTTCTATGGAGCAGTTTTCTCATCTGCAAAACAAGTTTACTGTGAGATTTTGAACATGATTACCAAATGCTTGGCACTTAATAAGTATTCACTAAGTATCAGCTATTGTCATTCCTGTCACATGCCATGTTATATGCTCTGCTGTCTCTAATAACCTGTGAACATTAGTTAATCCTCCCCAACAAGACTTTTTTACCCCCCAAGTTTACCAGTCCCAAGCTGGGCACATAAAAAACACGAAATAGTTCCTGAATTGAACTGAATGTCAAGTTGACGGGTAGCTATAACCTTGGGTTTATCTATATAAAAGTTGGCATAACAGAGTAAAAATAGCATAACACGGAAAAGGGTTTAGATATCAGTTCTGCCATTTAATAAAGATGTGCCTTTGGGTGAGCTGCAAGGCTCTGTGAGCCTGGGTTTATGCATCTGTGTAACAGGGACTTGGCCTTCAGGGCTGCAGTGAGATTATCTATCTGTCTGTCTGTCTGTCTGATCCTTAATATAATACCTGTTGTGTAAGTGACCAGTAAACACCACTGTGGACATCTGAACCAACGTCTGGTCCAGAGCAGCCTCTGACACAGCCCTGCTGGAAGGCAACCCGCAGGCATAAAGGCGAGAGCCCAGGGAAGGTCTTGGTCTTCGAGGCATGAGGGATTCCAGAACATCACTTTCTTCCCTGAGAAACCAGTTCTGCTGTGTTTCTAGGGAAGCATTAGTGAGTGGTGGTAAACAAAAGCAAGCCGACCCTGGGTGTCCTGCCACACAGGCCCTGCGGGGTGGGCTGTGGAAGCCAGCCAGCTGCTGCGATGCTTGCACACGCTGGCTGCTCAGCAAAGCAGGGCCTCGTCCCAAGGACGCCCGCAGAGCTGGCGGGGGCTGCTGGCGGCTGGTGGCCCTGCGGCGGGGAGTCAGTATTCAGGGCATCCTTCTGTGAATACTCACAGCGCCTTTGGGGAGTGTGAAGATGAAGAGGAGATGACTCCCAGGTCAGCAAGGAGTGTGCATGGGGCAGAGGGACAGAAAGTGGGCATGGGGGATGAAGGCAGGAGAGGAGGGCCAGTCACATGCACACATACGTGTCCACACACACTCACCTCCACCGCCTCCTGAAGCAGCCCGTTCCAGCTCGGGCAGCTCAGACTACCTGACAATTCTTTTTAATTTCTTTTTATTTAAAAGAAAATTAATTGTGGTAAGAATACACATAACCTAAAATGTACCATCTTAACCATTTTTAAGCATACAATTTGGTATTAAGTACATTCATGTTGTGCAAGCAATCTCACAAACTCTTTTCATCTTGCAAGACTGAATTTCTGCCCCCATTAAACAAGTCTCACCCCCGAGCCCCCGGCAGCCATCGTTCTCCTTTGTGTTCTACGAAACCTGCTCCTTTAGACACCTCACCTGAGTGGAATCTACAATGTTTGTCCACCTTTGTCTGGCTTATTTCACTCAGCGTAACTCCCTCAAGGTTCATCCATGTTGTAGCCTGTGTCAGAGTTTCCTTCCTCTTCAAAGCTGAATAATATTCCACTGTATGTATATACCGTGTTTTGTTTATCCATTCATCTGTCAAGGGACACTTGGGTTGCTTCCACTTTTTGGCTACTGTGAACAATGCTCCTATAGACACAGGGGCACAGATTTCTCTCTGAGATTCTGCTTTTAATTCTCTTGGGGACACAGGGAAGTTCTCTCATGTTATATCGACACCAACGTGCCTCCCTGTAGTTTTCAGTCACTGGGCGTGGTTATAGTCTCAGAGGCAACATAGAAGAAAAGTAATACTTTTATTACCCGACCATCCTCCAGCTATTTTTTATGAAGTCATCCAGTAGGGACGCTAGTTCCCTCTTGTGTGTTTCTGCTGGAACCAGCTTTTGCTATCACCTGCTGGGGCTTTTTCTTTCATCACCAGATTTTGTAAGTGTTGTTGCAGATTTTGTAAGTGTTGTTACAGATACAGTTTCTCCCATCAGGAGGGCAACTGAGTGGAAGAGCACAAGATTGGACTCAAACATTTGCATAATCAGCCCGGTTTCCACTTCTGTGCGCTGCTCTGCTCACTACTACCGGGGACAGGCTGCGTCACGTCCACCTCGTACGTGGACTGTACACCCAAAAGCCACATTCAAACGGAAAGCCATGCTCTCTGTTTTATAATTTCCCTGATGGCTCAGTTCTATCTTTCATTTTTTTTTTTTTACCTGTGTTTCCATGCCTGCGACTTGAATATGTGGTCCTTCCTCTCGTCAATTTGTTTAAGTCTTTAACTTGACTTTCTCAGATGCAAAATGCGTTAGACACCCTCCCAGGAATACAGCCTGCTGAAGCTGCGCACGGGAGCTTGGATGAAAAGCAAAGACATAGCAGCCCCTGGTGGCCGCCCCCTGTCTAGTGCAGACACAGCTCCCGCCACCAGCCAGCTGGCCGCCAGCCTGCCTGCCTCTCAGGGTCTGCAGGACAGACACCTGGACCCTGGGGAGGCCCCGGCGCCTGGGCTGGGGCCGTGGGAACCCGGCCGAGCTCAGGGTGAGCGTGTGACCTGTCATCACTCGAGATCCTAGGGAGGCTTTGAAAAACCACATCACAGCTGAATGAGAAGCAGAAAACACACGAAGGATTGAATAAGATGATTTTTCAAAGGCTCCTCTGACTCTTAAAACTAGGAGTTTTTGAGAAAAGTAACTATCAGCAGTTAATTTTTAGAAAATCCACAAGTAACAAGAAATTACATGGACACAACGTTTTATCACCTCATAAAGCACGTTTGTGTGCATTTTCCCACGGCAGCCAGATTCTTGTGCCCGAGGCAGATGGCCTGGCATGGATCCTTGCCCTGCCAGGGACTTGGGCAGTCACCCTGCTGGGCCCCCAAGGCCTTGGATGTAAATGAGAAGGTAGCCTGGGCGCTCTCTGAGGTCCCTCCAGCTCCAGCAACCTGTGATTCTCCCACTGCAGTGGGATCTGAACTGGTGGCCTTGGGCTGGGGGCTGCCTCCGCGCTGGTGATGGCTGCTGGCATTTAGGTGCATAAGAACCTCGGTCTGCACAGACCACTGCTGACCCTCATCACCAGAGTCCAGCTCAGCCTCATCCTGGGCCCTGTGGGAACTCAAAGCTCCTGTGCCAGGAAAGCCCCCGCCCACGTCTCTCCAGGCAGCATCTCTCCAGGCAGTGACGCCCGGTCCACTTCCCCACACCCCACACTCAGCAGCAGTCCCTGAGGCCTGGCATCAGGCTAGGTGCTGGGAGCCTCTGCTTCGACCACGGACAGAGCCAGCGTCCCGGAACCACGGAGGGAGGGAGCCCTGTGAGGTCACACCTCCTACCCCACCTGCAGGCAAATGCATGGAGCACTCTGAAATCTCACTGTTTCTGTGCATCTCCCAAGAGTCCTCCTCCTGCTCCCGGTGTTCTCCAGGGCTCCAGCTCAGGACTCCCCTCCAGCCACGCGCGTGCTCTCCCCCTGTCGCCCCCCTAGATGCTAAGGCTCAGAGTTCCACACCAGCTCCAACCGGTTCCTACAGTGGATGTGAGTTTCTGACAGCCCATGGAACTTGTCTGCCTCACATCCCAAAACCAACCTGCACAACACAGCATCAGTATCAACTCCACTACATCAGCAAGAAACCTTGGCGCCTTTCTAGAAACTCACCTTCCCTTGTTACCACACCCAGCGTACCTCACCTTCTCCCACCTCCCTTGCCTGGATTTCTGCAGCGTCTCCCACCTGGGCACCCCGCTCCCTGCGTGGTCCCCTCTCATGCCCCTCCCTCCTGCCACCACTTGTCTTTCTAAACACCGGCTGGGGCGGAGACACGAGGAATCCATCAGTGGGCGTCTGGAGAAGGGAACTAAGGAAAGGTGGGGACAGGGAGGAAGGGAAGCTGTCCTTTAAGTGTACTTCTTACAATTTTCCTCATGTGCATGTATATTACCTATTCTGATTTCTTAAATAAACATGTAAAAATGAAAAACACAGAAAACTTCTACTTGCTCCCCACTGCCCACAGGATAAAGTTCAACCCCTCAGCCCAGAAGGTTGTGAAATCGTGATGCAGACCAATCTCGTTGCTTTTTGCATCCGTCCACCATCACCTTGCTGCCCAAACATTACGGAAGGCACACTGTTCTCCTGAAGCACGTTTGTCCCTCTGGGGTTTTCCACATGCTGCTCGCTCTGGATGGGATGCTCCCTCCTTTATCATCCGCTGGAAAACTACTGATCCTTTAGAACCAACTCAGATGTCAGGTGTTCTCAGATAGGAAGACTTCTGCCTCGGCTGGGGTTCTTCACCTCCTCCTCCCACTTACTCCACTGCACGATGAATGATGAGTGCTCGTTTACACCAGCCTCCCCAACACAGGATGAGACTTCAGGTGTCAGCACTATGTTTACTCTTTAGTGTGTCCTAGGTCGATCAAATGTCGCTTACTGCCACTTAAATGTGTGTTCTTTGCTGTAGATCTGAATAGAGACAGATGTAACTGTCTTCCAAATAGTGGCTTTTTTTTTCCCCCCCAGAAAGTCCATTGTATTATCCATCACTTTCAAATCCCTGTGGTAGATCTGCTTTTCAGCCATGTAATCATTCTGACTGCCTGTTTTCCCCTTCGCATCCCACAGCAGGTATGAGCCAGGATCACTGTGAAGCCCTGGCTGATGATAACAGGCAAGAAAGAGTGACCCCCACCCTCCTTTGCTAGAGCCAAATGGAACCTTTGCAAAAATGGTGGACAATGGATTCCTTCAGGCTAAGGAGAAGACAGATAATGAACTTCCCTTGATCTTGAGTGACTTGGATTTATTAGGCAGAGGAGGGGGAAAGTCTGCATTATCACCTGTTAGTAAAAATACTGAATTTATGTAGACTGGATTGGATCAAAATTTCCTCTTTAAAGGTGTCCTTGAATTTCACTAGCATGTGTAATCCCCGAAACTTCTTTTATCTAGCCCATTCTATGACTGCGATTTTATGGTTAATTCAGTACCCTTAACAGAGTCATATTTATGGCTCCCCACCTACCACTGCACTGTAAAAAGAACCTTCCTAAAAGTGCTGGCCACTCTCCAGTTCTCCATCAACTCTGGCCCACCAGGATTCCCCCAATGCTCCACGGAAGGGGCTCTGAGCAAGGGCGCCAGGGGCCTCCAGGTCATCACACCCACCGGACAGCTCTCAGGCTTCATCTCGCGTGTCCAACAAGCAGCATTTACAAGAGCTGGCCACTTCCTCCTTCTTCACATGCTTTCCTCCCTTGGCTTCCAGACCCCACATCCTCTTGGTTTTCTTCCCCTTTACAGGCTGTCCCCTCATCGTCTCTACCCCTGAACAAGGTCACACACGCAAACACCCAGAGCAGAGCCTGGCACGCCGTCAGTGGGATAGTTACGTGTTAGCGGGCATCATCATTACTGGTGATCTGATCTAATCGCCACCCTCCTATGTTCTAAGGACTCCCCAGAGCATTAACTCCAAACCCAACCTCTCCCCTGAAGGCCAAACTCTTGTAAAGGTCCTTTCACCTGACAGCTCTACAGAGATGTCTAACACGCATCTCAGACGTAACATATTCAAAACCAAGTTCCTGATTAACAATACCCCACACCTGCCCCTTCCCCATTTCCCATGTCATTTAACGGCAACTATATCCTTCTAGCTGCTCAAGCCAAACACTCTGGGGTCTACTTTGACTCCTTTCCCACACACCCCACAGCTAATCCACTGGTAAATTGGCTGTCTCTATCTGTAATCCAGGTCCATAAGCCAACCAGCCCTCACCACTTCCCTCACTAGCATCCTGGTCCACACCAATCCCTCTTCTCACCTGGATGACTGCAGAAGCATCCCAACTCTGCTCCCAGCTTTGGCCCCGCCACCCCATCCCAGTCGGTCTTCAACATGGCAGCCAGGGTGAGCTGTAACACCAACCAGATCGTGTCATCCGCTGTTCAAAGCCCTCCAGCATTTTTCACCTCATTCAAAGTAAAAGCCAGGGCCTTACGGTGGCCACAAGGCTCGCCACGCTCTGCCCAGGCATCAGGCCACTGCCCTGTCTCCCACGGCTCTGCCCTGCTCCCTCCACTCCGGCCACACTGCCCAGCTCACGGCTCTGTCAGCACAACCTCCAGGCTCCACCCCAGGGCCTCCGACTCACTGACCCCTCGTGCCCACAGAAGCACCGCTGGCCCTTGCCTTCTTCACGTCTTTGCCCAGACACCTCCTCCTCAGTAACACCTGGGTTATCACTGATTTAAAATGACAACCCGGGCCTGCTTCTGCTCTCCCAACCCCTGTTGCTTTTTTGCTCTTTATATTTTATTTTGTGCACTGTTGGACCTACATGACCAGGATCTTAGCAGAGGTTTTGTCTGTTTGGTTTACTGATGTATAACCAGCATCTGGAACAGAACCTGTCCCACGTAGGTGCTCAAAAGTATACGTTGAATGGATAGATCAATATGAGACTGAACGTTTTTCTAATCAAGAGTCCACTGATTGGCAGAGATACTGCTGCGTTTAAAAAAATCACAGTTTGATTAAATAACTTAATGAAAGACAAATCCAAGCCCTTAACTTTTTACACATAGTTTTCCCACCCTAAATAGTTTTCAGTTTCAAAATCCCACTAAAATACTGTTGATTTTAAAGTTCCACTGACTTTGGGAAAGGAATTCTGCCTTGGGCACCTAAGACTGCATAGGCACAAGTTGAAAATTAATCCAGAACAGTGATAGGAGACGGTTTAGTGAATTACAGTACATGAACTTGATGGAAACTTTCACCTTCATTAAAGTCATAATTAAGAATATTATGCAGCAACATGAAAAGCTGCTTGTGAGACAGTTTAAGTACAGAAGTTCAAGACAGAATGTTATAATTCGGTGACACGTGTCTTAAAGAGAACAAAAGAAATGAAAGCAGCTCTGAGACCCACATACTCACTTAAAATATTAGCTGCAATTATTTTTGAACATAGTCAAGTGTAATACATAATATTCAGAATCAGAGATCATAACAGACAGAGCAGATGATTCAGAGATACACATAATCAGTCCCTAAGAAATTCTAATCAACAGTGGTTAAAATTTTTAAATGTGCGTATTTAAAGGGGTAATTTCACTTGAGTCTGATATTCTCTTAGGAAAAATACCTCTCCCCTCCAACATGTTAGATAGTTATGAACCTAAGGAAGGTTTTCTTCCTTCCTTCCTAAAGAAATTTAAAACAGTGTTATCTATATGCTCAGTCAGGCTTTTTCTCTGTCCTTGGGAACATCATTTCTAACATTCTGAAGAAGGGCCAACTTCTACTTATAGGTTTCGATATTGATTCATCAAAATCCCAATTTTTTTGTGAGCCTGAGGTGTCTTGTTAACTAAGAGTCTTGTAAAACATGCAACTGACAGAGACTCAATTCAAGGATGTAATCTATAAAGCAAAGAAGCATAAACCCCACACCTGGCCATACAGGCAGTTAACCTGCTGGCCCACGAACTTTACAGCCAGGACTCTAAGAGACTTTAGTCTTTTTACTTTGTCTCCCCAGACCTGAAAAAAAATGAACTGGACTCAAGCTTCCTTACAGCTCTAATAATCTAGGATTCTAGGATTCATTCAGGAAACATTTGCGGTACAGAAGATACATACAGTCCACATCCAAAACAGCAACCACATCTGGCTGATTTTACCTCCTCATCTTTCTCGACTCCATCTCCCCCTCAGTCCCAGTCCTCTCACTGCACTGCTTCACTCGGGACCTGCTCATCTGGACCACTGAAGTAGTCCCCAGTTGGTCATCTTGCCCCTAGTCTTACTCTGCCAAGTTCATCCTCCCCATGGCTGTTGGCCCAACCTTCCTAAAACACAAAATGTCACTCCCTTAATCCTTCAAAGATACCCATGGCTTTTATGGTAAAGTCCAAACTCCTTAGCATCGAGCTCCTAGCATGCATGTCCGTAGCATCTCTAGCACCTAGAGTGAAGCCAGGCACACAACAGATGCTCAAACAATACCTGAGAAATGACTGAAAGAAGGAGAAAGGCAGCCCCTGCTCCCTAGGAGTCCCTATGTCACCCAGCCAATCAGTGTGGGGGGATCCAGTCTTTGTTTTCTCCTGATTTTTGTTTCTGAAGTTGCCAAAACACTTGAAAACTGAAAACTAAGAGATTGCTTCCATGCTACCTCAGAATTTCCTCTGAATTTCTCAACTGTTTATCCATGTTTAGGGTTATGTAACTGAACACTGATGTAATCTTAAAGGAATCTTGTTATATAATTCGGTCCCACTTGCTGCTCACTTGGAGAGGGTAGCAGGCGATGGGCGGGAGGACACAGGAGGAAGGCTCTGCACTGTTTGGGTTGGACCAGTCCTTTCCACCCCCCTCCCTTCCCCGCCACCTCACTGAGGAGCTTCCAGGATTCTACTGCTTGGTGGCTGCCCCAGAAGACACTTCCCTCAGGTCCCCAGCAGTTGTTAAGCAAAGCCTGTGGGACTCCAGGGAAGGGAGGACTGCCTTGGACATCCTCCTCAAGCCCAGGAGCTGATATTGAAGATCTTGCTCATTCAGTTCTGCTGGAGTAAAGACTGTTGCCAAACGAGAGTGCTCATTTTTATTGTTTTTCTATAACAGCAGGGATGTTATTACAAGTGTTCTGGAAGAGAGAAGAGGGAAGCCAAAAAGAGATCGCACAGTATCTTAAAAATAGCCAGTAGTATGCGAATTGCTTGACCACAAGGCAGAGATCCTGACGGGTCTGACACGCGGGGCCTTTGTAACCACTGTTTGGCTACCAGTCCCACCTCTTAGCACCCTCCTCCAACAGTGTCTGAGGGAATGGCCAAGGGGCAGGTACCTGAGAGCCAGGTAGCACCCCTGGCCAGCTCCCACCTAAGCTGGAAGGAGCCACAGTTTCAAAAGGAATAAAAGGCGAGCTCTGGCCAGAAGAAAGCCCGAGAGACGCATTTCTGCCCAGGGATGTCTGTCCCCCTGCCCTTGAAGGCTGCTCTCAGCACCCACATCCCCCCACCCCCAACCGGAGGCAGTTAGACCTGCACCCAGAGGACGCAGGGAGGGAGAAAATCAGAGGGGGAGTTCGCACAGGAGAGGCCGCGCGACCAGCTGGGTTCGGGGACAGCGAGACGGGGGGGGGGGGGGGCGGGTGACACACAGGGCACCAGGCAGGCCGGGGGAGCCTGGCAGGGACTGGAGGCGGTCGGAGGAAGGCAGCGAGCAGCGCGAGAGCCGCGGGACGCTGGCGGGGCTGGGGGCAGGGCAGGGGCTCCGCAGACACGGTGCGCGGGGTGCGGGCCGGCGGGGAGGGCGCTCCGGGGCAGGAGCCGGCTCGGCGGCCCCAACGGCTCCGCGGGCTCCGACACTCACCGGGCTCCCGGCGCCGGCTGCGGGTCGGGGCCGCGCCGGGCCTCGCGGGGTCAGCTCCCCGGGGCCCCAGGCCGCCGACTCGGCCAGCAGCTGGTCCAGCAGGCGCAAGGTTTCGTCCCCGCCGTCGGGGGGCGCCGCGGGGCCGGGGCCGGCCGCCTCCTCTGCCGCCTCCGCCGCCGCCTCCCGGTCCTCCTCCCGGGCCGCCGCCGCCGCCGCCGCCGCCGAGCCCGGCGGCCCGGTCCCGCCCTCTGGGGCTGCCCCACCGGGCCCCGCTGGGCGGCTGTCAGGGCTGCGCAGCCGCCTCAGCGCGCGGCCGCTCCGGCTGCTGCCGCTGCCCATGGCGCGCCCGCCGAGCAGGCCCGCCGCACGGCGGGAGCTCGGCCCGGGGGCGGGGACGCGGGAGGGGGCGCGGCCGGGCGCCGGGTGCGGACCTGGGCGGCGGGGGGAAGTCGAGGGGAGACGAGATCCCGGCTCTGGGATGCGGTTAGGGGCGGGGATGCGAACCCGGGCCTGAGGGAGGGGCGAAGCCACGGGAGCGGGAAGCGCAGGCCCTGGTGTCGGGGTGGGGGAACGAGACCCCGGGGTAGGGCAGCGTGGGAGGGGGCGGAGGGGGCGGCGGGGGCTGGAGGACGAGATCCCGCGGCGGCGACCCGGGTACTGACCCCGGCCTGGAGCCGGGGCGAGATCGGGGATGAGGGCTCTGGGGAAGCGGGCGGCCAGGGGCGGGGGCGCGGACCCTCGGCTTTGGGAAGTGGGGCGGGCAGCGAGAGCTGGGCGCGGGGTCACTGGATGGGGGGCGATGGCACTCGGCGCTGCGCCCGCTCCTATTCCGTCTCCTCCCCTCTTCCCGCCTCCTGTCCCGCCCCTCCTTGGGGGTCCTCGCTCCCCGACCCTCCGGGTCCTGCTGCCTGGAAGAACCGAAAACACTGGGGCTCCTACAGGTCCTCGGGAGAACTCGGGTTGCGCTTTTTGTTCTTTCATATAAAGCACGCCCAAGGCCAGCACCCCCAGACAGGCCTAAGTGGGGTGATGTCTGCGGAGATGACTGCACAGCCCGGCCCTCTCCGAGTTTACAGGGCGGTGGGGACGTCACCTCTCCGAGACTCCTATTCCTCAGATGTGAAGTTGGAGGAAGGGGCCAGACGGTAGAAACACCTTTGCGGACGGAGTAAGATAATGAAGGTGCAGGGCCTCGCACTCTTAAATTTCTGCCTTCTCTCCCCAGCAGTGACAGACCTCAGACAGGACATAAGGAGGAGGGGAGCGATGATTCTTCTGACCGGAATGCCCCCTCCAGCCTGTCCACGAGGCAGCCGGCATTGGGCAGTGAAGGGCCCTGGGCTTCCCTTCCTTCTGCTCTGCCCTAAAGGAGATCTGGCGCCGGAAGGCCAGGCCTCATTAAAAACCGTCATCAAAAACGGAACCACTTTGGGGAAAGAGAAAATTTAAAAGGAGACAGGGAAAGCATTCTCTTCCTCTAAGGAAAAAGCCAATAGGTGCTGATCATTATTAATTCTAGCTTTTGGTGAATGGATAAAAAGGAAAGAAAGAAAAATGCTCATTATGTTTAAGCAGAGCAATCCCCGAATAAGAACAAGAAACAGGCCAAAGCTAATTGAAACCTAGTGGCGTTATTGTTGGTCGCGCTTGCATTTTATTTAAGACTTGGTTTCTCTCACTCCCTCAAAACCTAACCCTTGCAAAGGAGGACACTTCAAATATCCAGGGTTTAACTCACATATCTTGACATTAACCCAAATCCAGGCAGGATTGCAGAATAATTGTTAAAATGAAATTTTGGTTAAACTTTCCCATCCATAGACTTGAAATTTTACTATTTTATTACTTCAGGAGTAGGCATTAAAAACTTTATGCCTGGGGGGAGGGTATAGTTCAAATGGTAGAGCACATGCTTAGCATGCATGAGGTCCTGGGTTCAATCCCCAGTACCTCTTCTAAAAATAAATAAATAAACCCAATTACTTCCCTCCCCCCTCAAAAACAAAACAAAACAAAAAACAAAACTGAAAACCTTTATGCCTAAGAAAATGGAATAAATCTGGGATTCAAGTCCATATCCATTTGTATTATTATCAAGAGACCAGAGAAATATTTATAACTTTTCTTCCTTTTTTATTTTTTTGACATGCTGTCTTAACCATCCAGATGTAGAATATGGGCCAGATACATTATTTGATGTCATTTGGGTGTTCTGAGTCCACAGATGTGTCCAATTTGGAAGCTGTTGATATAAGCTTTCTCTTTAAGAAAACAAATCTCATCTTGAAATTCTTTAAGCCTGGGGAAAAAATCTTCAGATGGGAAAAGACATTTTTCCTGTACTAAGTTCAACTAAGTTTAATCATTTAAAGCAAAACATGTTTTACTTCTGCCTAAGTAGAGTCTAGTCATGTGACTCATAGTTTAAATATATCCAGAGCTCCCTGTGTTCACCTCCCAGGGCAATTGATCTCTCTGACCGCTCTTGATTCCAATCATGTTTCCCCAGACTTGTCTGACTCGCTTGGCTTCAGTGAGCGGAACTGCCAAAGCCTGTATTCTTTCCACTTTGGGAATGTGTTTAAAATCAGCTACATTTAGAGACCTGGCTTCCATCTCTTCGTGTGAAAAACCCAGATTGATTCTATTAGAAGCTTCCCATAACAACTGAACAACCTAAGCTTTCCCACATGACCAAATGCCGTCTGAGATCATCTCTAGAAATAAACAAAAATCTCTTTGTCTCAAAGGGTTGGCAAAGTCCTGGGAATATTGGAACATTGAAAGTGGGGTCTGATCCCTCTTCAGGAAGCATCCTGGCAGCCATACCTCTCCAGCTAAAGGACTTCATTATTCAGTGATTGTGGTGGTGGCTGGTGAGGGGAGTGGAGGGTGAAGCCCAGCTTGGGAATTGGCTGCTTAACCCCTGGAAAATAAGAATATCCTTGCAATGAAGAAATTAAACTTTGGGAGAGAACTGCAACTGCAGTTGTTGATACTTCTGGCAGAAGATGTGTTCTGAGTGATGTTTTCCTTGGCAACAGGGCTAGCCTGGCAACTGGGGTTGAAGCAGTTCCTCTCCTCACCTCTGCACGAGGACCACCCCCGTTGCAGTTGGGCTGCCAACCCCCTCCCCCTTTCAAAGACCGACTCAAATGCCCATCTTCAGGGACCCTCCAGATCTCCACTCCCTGCTCAGAACCTCTATAATTTCCCACCGTTTCCAATGAATCACTAGCTATTACGTAGGAGAGAGAGATGGTAGAGGTGCAGTCATTAGGAATATGCAGAAGGATAGTGTTTATATTCAGATGAGAAATGAGACAGCGTTTGAAACACAGGTAAGCCATGTTTCTATTTTTAATGCTTAGTAACTTGAGACAGCCACAGTGCTATCCATTATTGCTGATACATTTCGACAGCAGTATCTTATACAATTGCTATTGTCTTCTTGCAGAGCTCCAAGCTTTTGCATTGGATTTCTTGGCTTCATCCCTGAGAGAGGTGGAGGAAGAGTCAACAGCATTCATTAAGGACTGTTAATGAATTACAGAACTCCTTTGTAAGATTTAACTCAGAAATATATCGTAAGTCCTCAGAGTTGGCATGTTTACATCATGATTGATTTGGCCCATTCTGTAACATGGTAAAAAATTCTGACATGTGCAGTAAAACATGGATGACTTATACCCTATTTGAATAAAAGATGGAAAGCGGGCTTTGTGACGCAGACTTTCCGTGAGTTGATCAGTACTCAGTGCTTAAAGAGACACGTACGGGCGTCTGGTTCAAAATGACAGATCAGGCAGAGTTTGCTTCTCTTGTTTTTTGCAACTCCCCCTGAAATTAAGATATTGAAGTTTTTTTAAAAAAAAAAAGTTCAGAAAGGGAAAAAGGGACAGGGAAGGAGTTATAAAGGGGAGAGAAAATCACAAGAGATTTCAACACACGTCTGGAAGATGGGAAGCTGATAGTAGAAAGTGGCCAGATGAAACAGATGAAACACGACGAGAAATTACAACCTAAGATACGATGTCAGAGGCTAGAGAGGAAACGGGAGTCAGCCTTCTAACAGACGAGGCTCTGGGACTTGGTCAGCAGGTATGACCAAAGGTGGGAACAGGGAGTAGGAATATAAACCAAAGGACTGATTAAAGGTCTTCACAGGGACAGTGCATCGTCCCCTACCCCACCCCATTCATGGGTAACAAAAAAGGACCAGGTTGCTGATGTGGCTTCCTCTGCTACTGTGTGAATAAGACTTTTTCTGCCAAGTTTTCACCTGGAGTGGGGAGCTGTAGGGGGCAGGGTGTTTAGTAAGGGCAGGAAGCTGGCCACTTTGGAATTGGGCTCCTCTGGGTTCAGGCGCCCACACCTGTCCATTGAGCTATGGTGATGGCTCGTGTGGAGGGACTGTCCTTCCCAGGGGCTGTGGACGGGGCAGACATCATGACTGTGCAGAACAGTATCCACAGTCACTGGCCTCAGTGAACCCGCTCCCTTCTCCTTGCAGATCTGTTGCACAGAAAGCCACATGTGATTCTCCTTTCCATGTACCCCCAGTCTGGGGTTGGAGATTTGGAGGCACTCAAAGCATACTCAGACTCTAGGCTTTGTTAGGGTTATTGATCATCCTGAAGCAATTGTGTAGCAGGACAGGAGGAGGGGTAGTAGTGGGAGGAGGCAATGAAGGCTTGGCAAATGTGGCCTCTAACATGCCCTGTTTCTCACAGAAGTTAATCTTTGTAATACCACTGGTGAAAAAGACTGTGTAACAGACACGAAATGTCTGACTTTAAGCTCAAACCCCCTCATCATGAATGGCAACTCTGCAGTGTGGGAGCTGCCCTGTTTGGATGGCCAGTTCTGCCCAGAACCAGCCCGTGATCCCAGAGAGCTGGGAAAATGCTGATGGCTACTTCTCACTGGAGACCCGAGAATTAAGCAGTGAATCAATCAGCTGAAGGAACAGAGGTCTCTGCTTAAAGCTCAGGTTCAACATTCAGTCTCTCGGCTCTCTTGTTCGCAGCTCTTTAACCTGTGAAGTGGAGTTGAGTCCCAGCCTGCTCACAACTGTACTGAGTGATGCCTGTGTGTACAGGTCCTCCTGCCGGGAAGGATCTCTTGTCCTCCGGAATGCAGCTTCCTCCTCTGTGCCATCAACCACCACTTCCTGAGAGGCTGCCAGGCTCTGCCCTGGTTTCTTTATAACAGTGGCTCTCAACAAACTTCTGAGGTGGATGCTACCTTCCTCCATTTTATGGATGCAAAGCTGATGCTCAGAAGAGCAGGGGACCTGCCTGTCTGAAAGCTACTAAGTAACAGGGCTGGGACTGGAGCCCAGGCCTGTCTAGTCCCCAGGTTTTTTCCATTATGCTCGCTATACTTAAATAAATGAGGAACCTAGGAGAATAGACAGGCTGACCTCTGAGTATAAGTAACGACAACGCTGGTACCCAGGGCTACCATGCACGTCGGGTGACAAACCATTCCTATTTGCCTGGGACTGAGGGTGTTCCCAGGTCACAGGACTTTCAGACAGATGAGTAGGTTGCTCACTGTGTAGAGCTGTACAGGTTGTTCACTGAACAAAAGTACCCGATCAAGCAGTAAGTGGAGGCTGCAGTTCGGCCACGCTTCGTTCACCAAGCTGTCCTCTGTGGGCAGAGCTGCATCCTCCTAGACGAAGGCGCCACGTGGGCTCGCTAAGGCCCGGCCAGTTCCTCTGACACTATGGACCCAGAGCTTGAAGTATGTCAGTGATTAGGGAAATGGCCTCATTTTAAAGTAACTTTTTTACTCTCTCTTGCCAAATAATTTTTCCTAATTCCTGTGCACGTGCACATACACAAACACACAAGATCAAAGCACAAATCCCTAATCATATTCTTACAAACTAGTCCTGCCGCAGAGGAGAAACGAAGCTAGAGAAATATGATAGATTTAGAATGCCACGTCTGACACGGCTGCTCTCCAAACCTTTCCCCTGGGTGTTTGGTAGGGACGCATTTCTCCTCCTTGGGACTGGGTGGTCCTGGGACAACCTCTGGGTAGTGACTTACGAGCAAAAGTGGGTGTGTCACTTCCAGAGTAGAAAAATTAATTATTCTGAAAGAGCCCCTCAACTTCTTTCTCGGCCACTGTGACTGGCCACATACAAGGTGGTGGCAGCTCTGTCAGCCAGGGTCTTAGACGGGGGGACCCAGAGCAGATCCCCTGGCCAGCTCGTGATGGACGAGTAGCCTAGGTAAGAACTAGGTAAGAACTAAATCTTGGCTGTCCCAAGACAGTTCTACTGGGGGTGTTTCTTACTGTGGCATAATCGAGCCTGCCCTCACTGACACAAAAACGGGAAAGAAATTGACACTCGTCTCCATGAACCACGTTAGGCCCTGGAGAATAAGGGAGTCAGGTTTGCAGTTTTCAGAGTCCACACTACTCTATCTCACTGGGGATTTTAAACATGAATAAGTTGAATAATAAAGTTAGTCTTAAAGATATTCTTAGAAACTGAGATTTTTTAAAACTGTGATTGTAATTTTTTTTTAGTAAGAGTTGCTTTAATGGTAGTTGTGATGGTTAATTTTGTGTCAATTTGACAGAGCTAAGGGTTGCTCAGATAGCTGGTGAAATATTATTTCTAGGTGTGTCTTTGAAGGTGTTTCCAGAAGAGATTAGCATTTAACTCTGTAGACTGAGTAAAAAAGACCACCCTCACCAATGCCAGTGGGTACCATTCAACCCCTTGATGGTCTGAAGACAACAAAAAGGTAGAGGAAGGCAGAATTCTCTCTCTACCTGAGCTGGGGCACTGTCTTCTCCTGCCTGTGGACATCAGTCCTTCTCATTCTCAGGCCTCTGAACTCAGACTGAATTACACCACCAGCTTTCCTGGGACTCCAACCTGCACACAGCATATTGTGGGACCTCTCAGCCTCTATAATCCTGTGATCCAGTTCCTATCATGTCTTCTCTTAAATATATTTATATCTCTCCTATTGGTTCTGGTTCTCTGAGAACCCAAACTCATACAGTAAGTCACATAAAATCTCTGAGTAATAAAAGAAACGTATTTTCCTACATTTCCTAAAAAGTTAAAACTTGTAGCGTGTGAAGGGTTAATAGTTGCTTCAGAGACCAGCTGTCCTACAAACCCTAAAATACTTCCCATCCGGCCCTTTACAGAAAGCATGTGGACCCCTGGTTTAGCTGAAAGGCCTCTGAGTTTCACCCGTTAGTCCCAGATGATAGACTTTATTCATGAAAGAAAAGGAAGTTAATATTAACCACCTATGATTTTTTCCTTTTCTTTTTTCTTTTTTGTTTAATTTCTTATTAACCACCTACGATTTTTAGTAACTTATTTCTGCCTTCATACCTAACTCAGCATGCTCACCTGGGGCCCCAAGTGAGATTGTGGAGTTATGAAACCCAAAGTAGAAAGGTTCTTGTAGACAAACCAGCCTTCACAGGTTTTAAATTCCTTCTTGCATATGAACCAGAAACTAGATGTGAAAGTCACCTTTACTTTCTACCTCTATATTTTATTTCTTCCTTACAGATAAAATGTTAAAAGCGTTTCCCTTCCCTTCTTCTTTCTCTTATTCAGATACAAATGAAAGGAAAAAAATCTTTTCAATTTTTTGCAAGAATCAACACTAGGAATATATTCAGTTATTTTTAATCCACTCAAGAATATTTATCCAAATGCTTTGATTATTTAAACTGAAAGCAAACGTATCCCAAAATGAAATAGTTAGAAAAGCAAGTCAATCTGTTTGAACACGTATACCCACCATATAAATGCAATTTGATTCAACTCTGCGAACATTGGTAAAGCACTTACCATGTGATTCACTTGGGGAATTTACAAAGAAATGATTCCTGATCCTTGCCTTCAAGGAGCTCAGGGACCAGTGGGAGAGACAGCTGTGTTACATAATTAAAATGAAGTGAGAAATGTGAAATGACAGGTACAAAATACAGAAGGAGAATTTACATGAGTTAATAAGTCAAGAAATAAACCATGCAGAAAGCACCAGAGCTGGGGACTTGTCTTTTGAGCAGAGAGTCTCAGAAGCAGAGGCGAAGGCACGGAGCTGTGGAAGGCACGGCACAGGCTGGTGCTCGGTGTGCCCGGGGGTGAGGGCAGGGAAATGAGAGCTAGTGCCACCTTCCAAATGCCCTCATGGGTACTTAGCTTACTGCTATAGTGGGGGAAACAGCAACCTGATTTTTATAAAGAGTCCTGCATATGGCATGGAATGAAATCCTAAATTAAACAATGGCTTTCCAGCCCCAGCCCACCTCCCCTCCCAGCGCCAACATCACTCTGCCACTTGGAGTGCAGCCAGTGTGGTCCTCTACTGGCACTGATGTGTGACAGCCACGGCGAGGGTGAGCACACGGTAAACGAGGGGGTGTGGAGCTGGCACTGGAAGACACCCTGGGGAGTGCATGCTCAGAAGAGAGTCCTGAAGGACAAGTACCTGATCCAGGGTCCCCCAGCAAGGATTTCAAGCTGTCACTTATTGAGCGCTGTGGTGCCCTGGGCATTCTGAGGTTCTGGTGGTTAAACCCTTGGCAGCATCATGGAGTAGATTCTGTGGTCTCCCATTTGATGGACAGGGCACTGGGGCTCAGCGAGGCCAAGACACTTGCCCACAGTCACACAGCTAATGATGCCAGGGCCTCTGGTGGCCTCGCAGCAACCCCTGTTGCCCCCGTACCACCTGTCCTAATGCTGAGCCCAGGTGTCCCGGGTCCTGGCCATGCCTCCGTCACCACTGAGCCATCCTAACCAGCAGAGCAGCAGACGGTTACCCGAATGACTTTGGTGGCACTTTTGAAGCACATGCTCCTGTCCTCTGAGGAGCCTCTTCCCCAGGCCATGGCTGTACCAGCATCTTCCAGCCCCTAAAAAGATCCCATTCCGGCTTTCAGTTTGTATGACCTGGCAACCGCATGCCCACCTCTGGCAGCCAACTGCAGGAGAGAGTCATCTGACTCGGTGTGGCGCCTCCACCATCATGACATCATGCACCTCTAAGACCAAATAAGATCTAAACACCAGCTGCCCTTACAGCAAACTTTGGTTGCCATGGTAACTGGGCCATCAGGCTCTTCCTGACTTGAACGAGGCCAGCAGCACTACTGTAGTTTGAGCTCCAAAATGCAGCCGCAGCAGGTCCCTCTCTGGCTGTGCTTTGCGGAACTCTGGGTCAATGGTCCGGGCGAGAGGGGGTGGGTAGGGGCAGAAGGGCCTCGCCTGACTGGCTGCAGGGTTCTTCAGCCTCAGGAGTAAATTTCAGAGTTAGTGCTTTGATGGGTTCAGGAGGACCCACCCTTTCCTTAGCCATCAGTGCTTTGTTGGAGAAACAGGCAACACAAGGGGGAGGTTTTGCTGCCTCCCAGACCCAGCTCTGTTGATCAGCAGTGGCCATGGTGACCAGGGATTGGCAGTCCCTGGGCTAAGAGCGGCAGTGAGCCCGGGACCAGGCTAGGGAGAGACTCGGCTTTCACTGCTCCTCTCCTGGGGTGGGCTACCTGGGCGGGTGGCCCGAGCTCCACCCTGGCCCCAGACTCCTGCCCAGACCTGGAGCCCAAGGAGAAAGGAGAGAGGAGCCAAGGAGATCAAGAAACCATCCTGGATTGGAGGAGAGTGAGGAGACATGACAACAAAACACAGGGAGGGATCCTGTATCACAGAACAACAGGAGGGGGAAAAATTGGGAAATCTGGATAAAGCCTTACTTGGGGTCCTCCTCGACTCCTCTACCCTCACCTTCAAACCATCAGCAACTCCCTTAGTTCTGCCTTCTCATTACATATCTAGAATCTGGCCACTTCTGACCACCTCCATTGCCCTCTCCCATCCCTCTCCAGCCTCCTGGGTCTCCTTGCTCATCCTCAACCTGGCCAGACACACATGCACCTCAGGGCCTTTGCACTGACTGTGTGTCACTCTTTCAGAAAGCTGCACAGCTCAAATCCATCCACCTCTCTCATCCCCACTCCCTCCCCCGATTTCATCATCACGGGGAGGCTTATTTTAAATTAAATCTCCCCTCCTACACTTCAGACTCTCTTTGTTTTGCTCTAATTTTCTTTCCATAGCCCTTTCTCCTTCTAGCATACAATTTAATTTACTTATTAATTATGTGTATTGTTTGCTTCTGTTTTTCTCCTACTAGAATATAAGCTCCCAGGGGCAGGGTTTTTTTCCCTGCTGTCCCTAGCAATGACCCCAGCAACTAGACTTAGTACTTGGCCCTCAGTAACTCTTGTTGATCAGTGATTAGTGTGAGAGAAGGGGGTGTGACGGCCACTTTTCTTCTCCAGGGTCAAGCAGGGCAAACCATCCATAAACTCTTCTTTCAAAAGTGTTTGTTTCTCTAGAGCAGAAATATGTCTGGTCACATGCACACCATCCAGCCAAGGCCAACACAGAAATGGAGTCCGTTCTCAAGTGTTAGCTTTGTGGAGCAGTGACACCTTGGGAACGGAGACATTCGGGTGTGAATCTGGTCTGCATCAGCTGCGTAGCTTAATCTCACTGTGCCTCAGTTTCCTCATCCATCAAATGGGGATGAATAACACCTGCCTCGTCAGGTTGCTGTGAGAAGTGAATGAAATTTTTTTCTTTTGTTTTAAACTCAACTGTCATTTTTTAAAGTTTAGGGGTTTTTTTGGTGGGGGGAGGTAAGTAGGTTTTTAGTTATTTACTTATTCTTAGAGGAGATACTGGGGATTAAACCCAGGACGATGCATGCTAACTGTGTACTCTACCACTTGAGCTATACATGCCCTCGGAAAAGTGAATGAAATTAAATGCAGTAACTCATGTCAAGCCATTAGCACACGACACGGTCTGGCCCATAATAAGCACTCAGAGGATGTGGGCTCAAAATGCACTGGTAAAAGATGATGGTTTAAAATCCAAAAGACATTTTTCCAGAGAATTAATGGGGAAAGCCAGTTATTCCCTAGAGCTCATGAGAAACGTTTGGTTAATTGAACTGAGGACATATAATGAGCTAAAGGCTGCTATCAGCCCGGTGAGCACTGATGGGGGACACGCCGGCCCCTGTACCGAGACGGGCAGGGCTAACTTCTCAAGCACTGCACAACTTGGTTTCACCTTCTGGCACTGAACTCATCATAGGATGAGAGCAGAATGGGACAGAGCTCAAAGGACACCTAGCGATGACAGGGTCTAAATGCCATCCTTTCGGATGAGCAAGCTGAGGCCTGGAGAGGCGGTAATACCTCGCCTGGGGTCACACAACTGGTGTGTGTCACACACCACTGCCCCTCTCCGCGTCCTGCCGGAGGACTGAACGAGGTGCGTAGGCAAAGCCCCTTAGCCAGGTGGCTGTCCCACTGAGTGTGTAGCTTCCCAGGGTCACACCAGCTGGAGGAGAAGAGAAATTCCACAGAGCTCTGCCTGCTTCCAAAATCGTGCCCTTTTGGATGCTCAGCATGACTGTATCAATAACTAGAAAATGGATTAGCATGTCTCCTTTGTAAAAGACCTGTGGCCTGGTGTCATCTATGGAAAAAACAGCTCTGCCCCAGGCCCCTGCTCTCAGCCTCGGCATGTGAAGCCTGAGCTCCCTTCTCCTTCTCTGTCTCTCAGTCCTTTTTCATATCACAATTGCTCTCACCTGGAGAGCAGAGAGTGCCTCCTGCTTGGCTTCTAGCCTGGAGGGAAAGAACCTGTTAGCGACACGAAGGCCAAGCCTGCCCCCTGCTGACCACTAGTGGTAAACGTTTCCAGGACAATAACCCCAGTTCAAGCTGAGTGAGGGTTCCCAGAACCTCTACATGGGGCAGCCACCTGCCCTTAAGTTAAGGAAGTGAGCGTAGCTTTGGGCCTTGACCGATGCCCTTTGGAAAGTACACTGTTTGATTTGAATTGAATGTTTATTTGAGGAGACATGCTCCATCCCCCAACTTCACAGCACCGCTGGCTGTTCCTTCAATGACCCTTAATTTACTGTTCATCAGGTCCTACCATGGGCCAGGCAGCCTACTCAGGGCTGTAGGAAATACAGAGATTTCTAAGACCTTTATATCAACTCACAAAGATGAAAACACAGCATGGTGTACCATGCAACTTGTGGAGCGCCTGTTATGTGCTGAGGAGCGTGCTCTGCACATCCTTAAAGGTGGTAACGGTTGGAACCGTGACTGTAAGACAGGGCACACACACCACACAGCAGGTGCCCGGTAATTGTCAGCGATCATCAGCTTTACCACTGGTCAAGGATGAGTGGGCACGTTGGAGTGGAGATGGGCTTTTAGTGGAATGAAGTGTTTATACACACACACACACACACACACATATGTATATACCTGCTTTAGTTCAAACGCTTTTTCTCTTAATGCATCCATGGTGCTGGAAAAAAGAAGTTAACCTTGAAATGGTTTCTCCCTCTTCCCGGAAAGGCCAGTGAGAGCAGAGTGGGGTCTTCCTCCCACACCTCCTCCTGTAGCTGAGGAAGACCCCGAGGGTGAAGGCCAGGTGGTGGCCCAGGATCCCAGGGTACCATCTACCTGTTCCAATTTCAGTCTTGGTCAATGAGGTTAACAGAGTTCTTTCCTGCAGGATTCTCAGGCTCTCAATCTGCTAACGGGACCTCCAGGAGGGAACTGAGGGGGTAACATTTCCCAGAACCTTCATTCAAGGAGTGCTTCTTAGAGACCAGTGTTCAGAGGGGAAAATCGTGTTCCCATGGACTTGTGCGGACCCTGTAGAGCCAACTGGGCAGGCAGCTGTCCTTGGTGCTTCCGAAACCCAGCCCTGGCCCTGTGCAAGCTGCCCCAAAGAGCCATTCTCCGCAGGCTTAGGCGTAATATCGCAGACAAAAGCTATTCTTGGTCCTACATCTGGAGAGTTAAAGGGGCGCACAGGGTCTCTGTGAAAGCAGGGTGAACTGCTCAGGCTCACTGTCACACGGCCCTGACAGCAGAAGTCTCAAGGCGTCAGGGGTCACTAAACACAGCAGCAATGCAGCCAGGGGTCAATGGTTGGATCCATTTCTTCCTTTGCCAAAAAGCCAAGACAAGCCACTGGAAACACACACAGCTGAAGCAGCCCCCGTGTGCGGCCCAAAGGCAAACAAACGTGTTGGGTTCTTAAGAGGTTTTGCCTCCTCATTCTTGGGAATAGTGTGGGGACTGAAGTCAAAGCCATTATTCCTGCTTGTGGCTTCCAGACAATGACACTGGATTTGGAATTCCTTTAACCAAGGTCTGAAGGAAGAAAGAGAGCCGCTCTAATGGATGAGCAACTAGTGTTGGTGAAACCCAGTCAGAGAGAGGCGGCAGCAGAGAGAGCACTTGCTTGGGATTGCCATGGTCAGACACAGCCAAGGCTAGAGACAGAACACTGAGCATCTGGGCTGGACCCTGAGGATGCAGAGACAGTAAGATGCAAGGCGCTCATGGGCTAGAGTGGAGGACAGATCCTTAAGCAGAGGGTTAGAATGCCACCAATGGGGTCTCCTGGGAGCATCATGGAGAAGGGGCAGCTTGCTCCAGTGGGTGTGGGTCAGGGCTCTGGGTTGCCAACAACTACCACATGTAAGCAAAAAATAATTCATGAGGAGTCAGGGAATGATAGAACAACTGGAGAGCTTGGCTCCAAAAACAAGCAGGATGGAAAGCAGGCTGGATAAGAGCCCAGTGCAGGGCAAGAGGAGGGCAAGTGGTGGCTCCAGAGAAATGTGCCTGAGCTGTGTGCTCAAGAATCAGAAGGAGAACGGAGGAGACGAGGGGCTGGATGAGCAAGGGCTTCTGGGCAGAACTGCATGGTGAGCATGGGACACGCGGGTCCATGGTGCTGGAGCAGAGGGCAGAGCCCAGGGTTGGTGGGGCAGGCTGCGAAGGGCTCAGGGCCAAGGGAAATTGCAGGACTGGCTGTAGCCTGGAACAGGGAGGGAAAGATGGGGTGGGCAGCTGGCGGTGGGTGGGGTGTGGGATTTAAGGAGGGGGTTGGTGCTTCAATGAGCTGAATCACTTGGGTCCTGCTCCCCAAGTGGGAAGCATTGGAAAGCTCCTGCCCTTCCAGGGTCTGACCAGGGAGGGTGCCAGCGATGGAAAGACAAGAGGAGATTCAAGTATAGGAGAAGGGAGATTAGTGAGACCTCATGATGGATTTGAGGGTGATTGCTGGATGACCCTTTAAACGAGGGACAAAAACCCAGAGTGTGTGGGGCCCAGAAAACTGGGGATAGTGCCCGGTCTCAGGACCTTGTAATCCCAAAGGGAAAATACTCTATGCTGAGCCCATAAAACCATCCCCAAGGCCAGCAGGGTTTGTGGCAGCCTTGAGTCAGGCCTCCCTGATCGCTTACTGTCCTTACCATCACTGAAGTAGAACGTCTTCATTGTCCATGAAGCTCTTTATACGCACACAAACACACACACACACACGCACACGCACACACACACACGCACATGCACACACACATGCACACACACGCACACACATGCACACACACATGCACACACACATACACACACATATACACACACGCACGCACGCACACATACACACACACACATGCACACACACACATGCACACACACGCACACACACATGCACACACACTCAGTCGGATAAAACCCTCAATATGCAAAATTAGAAAACACATTGGGAACTCACTACCTTGGGAAAACTTCCCTTGTCCAGTGACTGCTTCTGCTAAAAACAGGCATCGGGGAGGGTACAGCTCAGCGGTAGAGTGCCTGCTTAGCATGCACAAGGTCCTGGGACCTCTATGAAAAAATACATAAATAAATAAACCTAATTACCTCCCTCCCCAAAAGAAAAAAAGTTAAAACAAAACAAAACAAAATGAGTTAACACTAGCAGCCCTTTTGCGCCCCACCTTCTCCCCAGGGACACCCAGGTCGGCCCTTCCATACTGTCATCCAACAGGAGGAACTGAGCTTTGGGAGGAGAGCTGATTCCATGTCTTGGGGCAGGAAGTAAGTCAGGTGAGCCTGGACCGTCCTGTTGCCCCCAGGAATCAAGAGGACCATCTAACACATCAGGGTGGCACTGAAGGAACCAAGGGACTGCCAACATCCCACTGACTTCGCTGTGCACCAGTGCCGATATTTATTATTGTTTTGAGGTGTGATTGACATTAAATTCGTTTCAGGTGTGCAGTATAATGATTCGATATGTGTATGTATTGCAGAATGATCACCACAGTAAATCCATCACCTCACATAGTTACAGCTGTTTTTTCTTGTGATGAGAGCTTTTCAGATCTGCTCTGAGCAACTTTCAGATAGAGGATACAGGACATTAACAACAATCACCATGCTGTACATGACATCCCCGGGACTTCTTTATCTTCTAGCCGGAAGTTTATACCTTTTAAGCTCCTTCACTCACTTCCCCTAGCCCCTGCCCCAGCCCTCTGGCAACCACCAATCTGTTCCTTGTATCCATGAGGGTTTTTCCTTAGGTTCTACATATAAATGTGGTTGTACAATATTTGTGTTTCTCTGTCTGACTTAGTTCACTTAGCACAATGCCCTCAGGGTCCACCCATGTTGTTGCAAATGGCAGGATTTCCTTCTTTTTATGGCTGAGTAATATTCCACTGTGTGTATATACCACATTTTCTTTGTCATTCATCCACTGAAAGACACTTAGATTGTTTCCACGTCTTGGCTATTGCAAATAATGCTGCAGTGAACATGGGGGAACAGATATCTGTGTATCTTTCCGAGTTAATATTTTCATTTCCTTCAGACAAATACCTAGAAGTGGGATTGCTGGATCATGTGGCAGTTCTACTTCAATATCAATATTTATGATTTGCTAAAATAGGTCTGTGAAAGACTGTGAGTTCACTACAGTACTTAAAGGAGAAAGGACACGTTAAGTACACAAAAAGAGAGTAGTGTCGCAGAAGATAGGGTTATGTAATTTTATTGATTTTTAAAATAAAAATGAGTAACTTGTTACTTCTATTAGATGTAGTTTCTAAACTCAGAAGTGCATGAGCGTGTGACCCAGTTAAACTCATGAGCCTCGAGGGCCTTGTAAGGACTTGGATTTCTGCCTCGTGTGAGATGGGACAGATGAGATCAAAGTGCATCAGGACCAGCGCTGAGTGTGGAACCCAGGAATCTCGCCCCTGTCCACACTTTCCACCACCTCATCCTGCCCTGTCTCTCTGGAATATTTTTTTGCCTCTTTGGGTTAGGTCAGCCCACCCAAAGCGTGATTCTGCAGGTTTTTTAAAACGTGCATCTCCCAGGCCCAGTCACCAACCTCTGTAATCTCCCCGCATGGCATGGGGCTGAGCCAAGATAAGCCTCCCATCAGGCACAGGCAGAGAGAGGGCAGCGACACCTCCCTGGGGCTCATCAGGCAACACAGTGGGGCTTTTGGATGGTGGGTACAGGGGGGCCTTGGAAATCCCTGGAGCAAAGCTCACAATCATCATAATAGCTAACATTTATTGAGAATTACGCTGTGCCAGGCACTCAGCTAGATCTGCCGTGAATTCTCTGATTTAATAACATCCTACCGCAGTACGAGTACCCCATTTTACAGATGAGGGAAGTAAAGCTCGGTGACAGAGCAGCCGGTCCAGTTACATAGCCAGGATGCGGCAGGGAGGATCAGCCTCTGTATGTCTGACTCCAAAGGCCACACACTAAAGTCACGGCCCTCCATTTACATGTGCCACCTCAAATGAATCTGGTCTCTTCTCAAACTTTTTCAGCTTTTTTGCTAAGCAGGGTTATGTGATATGCAGCAGATAACAATATTAATTTTGTTCCAAACTCTACATTGTTCCCCCTGTTAAAATACTCCCATAAAAGTTAGTGCTGGAAAGGTACATCAAAACCACAATAACAATTATTAAAAAAAATAAGATAAGTGTTGGTGAGAATGTAGAGGAATTGGAACCCTTGTGCACTCTTGGTGGGAATGTGAAATGGTGCAGGCGCTTTGGAGAACAATATGGCAGTTTCTCAAAAAATTAAAAATTAGATTCTCTACACTTAAAAAATTTTTTTGTAATGAGAAAGAAAAGAAAAAGTACATGCCACATTTTTTAACCACCATGCAATAAAAACAGAGACTGGAAACTAAAGGATATTCAAAACTGAAATCAAACCAACATGAATAATTAACATTTTTGACCTTCTAAATAATTCAGATGAAGGTAGAAATAAAAACCAAAATTTCAAACTATTTAGAAAAAATACAACAATGAGGTTGCCACCTGTTAAAATCTGTGGGATTTGTACAAAGCATACTCAAAAGAATATGTAAGGACATTAATGATTTCAGTCTTTAAAATTGCTAAATGCAATGTGGGATCCTGGATTGGATCCTAGAACAGAGAAAGGACCTAGGTGAGAAATCTAGTAGAATCTGAATAAAGTCTGTAGTTAATAGTATAGCACCAACATTGTCACCGACACTGTGGTGGGGTTTTTTTGTTTTGTTTTGTTGTTGTTTTTTTTTAGTTTTAACAAATGTAAGATGTCATTATTAGGGGAAGCTAAATGGAGGGTATATGGGAACTTTCTGTAATATCTTTGTAATTTTTCTGTAAATCTGAAATTATTTCAAAATTAGAAGTTCAAAGAAAAAGATAGCAGTTTATAGTTACATGGGTGTCAAGAGGAAGGGCATAGAGCATTCACTTGGTGGCAGGCAGTGTGGACCAGAACCTAGCAATGGGGCACTGGGCTCCTGATCCAAGTCCACTGATCACAGCACTGGTCGCAGCTCCCTTGGGGGACCAGTTCTACAGTGTTTTGGGAGTTGCTCCTGGAGGCCCAACCTTGAGCTCATCCCTGTAGCTCTTCCAATAATTTTATAAGCACTAATTCCCCTTAGTAAATCCTCTTCCGCTTAAATTAGCTACAGTAGTTTCTTTTATTCTCAACTGACCCCTAACTGAGGTACAGATAGAAACACTGAATATATTCACCTCATAGGAGGAAGTGGAAAAGCTGTCAAATGTTCACCTCCCTCTGCACAAAAAAGGTGGCAATCCTTGATAGTTTTTACAGGCAAATTCTATCAAACTTACAACAAATAGATCTTTTAAATTATATCAGAGCAAAGAAAAATATGTAAAAATTCTTAATTTTATTCTAATGAAATTACTTGAATTCCAAACTATGTAAGAATAGAGAATATAATAAAAGATTAACACTTTTATTTATAAATGATACAAAACCTAAATAATCCTACTGGTTCCAGTAGAGTAATAAAAGAATAAAAGACTGACAGAGACTAACTTTGTAGTTAAAAGCACAGATTCAGGAACAAGACTGAAGAGGTTCAAATTTGGTTCCACCTGTTTGATTTTGGGTAAGTTACCTAACCTGTCTGTTTCACTTCCTTCATATGTAAAATGGGGATGATGATGTACCTACCTCATGGGGTTGTTATAAGTTAAAATATGTAAATACAAAAAGTGTTTAGGAAGGTAAGTATGTGCAGTACATGCTGTGTATGAGTTGCTGTTATCATTAATATCAGTCTAGATGCAATGTAGCAAATTGCATCAATAAACTTAAGGAGAAAAATCACCCAATGTTATTGGCAGATGCCAAAAGAGTTTTTGATTAAATTCAACATTCCTCATAAAAACTCACTGTGACCTAGGAAAATAATGAAATTTATTTAACATAATAAAAAATGTGTGTCAAACATCAACAGATACTTTGGGATAAAGGGAGTGAAGTTAAGCCAAATCATAGATATGCTTGATTCACTTTCCTGTCATTTATTCAATAACATTCATCAAGGACATACTGGGATCCCGTGCTGGGAATGCAGCCATAAACACAGCTTGATGGGTCCTGATTCTTGTGAGCTTACATTCTAAAAAGAAAAACTTCAGAGACTGATAAGTGTTATGCAAAACATTAAAATAGGGTGGTGTGTTCATGAGTGACCAACAGGTGACATGAGGCTGATGTCTGAATGAGGGGAGTGAGTCAGCCATGAAAGAGGTCAGGAGAAAGGGCATCTCAGGCCCTGAGAACAGCTACTGCAATGGCTCTAAGTGGGAGTCAGCGTGTAATGGCCACAGAACATAAAGAAGGACCAAGTGCTAAGCTATAAAGATATCGAGAATTAAACCCTACAAGAAACGTGTAAAACCTACAAGAAGAGTATTATAAAACCCAGATGGTGGTCTTTGAACAAAACCTTAATGAAGAAGTATACCATGTTCATGAATGGGAAGACATGGTAAGATATTATTTTCCCCCAAATAATCTATAAACTCAATGCAATTATAACTTAAAAATTCCATTATGTTTTTAGTTTACTTTAATTTGGAGCTTGACATATAAATTATAAAATTCATCTAGACAAGTAACTTCAAGAATAGCCTAGAAATAAATGTTATGGTAGCTCACAGAGAAAAAAATGTGACAATGAGTGTGATATATCCATGTATGACTGAAAAATTGTGCTGAACACTGGAATTTGACACAACATTGTAAAATGATTATAAATCAATAAAAAATGTTAAAAAAAAAGAATAGCCTAGAAATTTTTGAATAAAAGAATATTAATGAGACAGTCATACCCTAGAGACATAAAAAATCAATTATATAACAACAATAATTAAAAGAATATGGAGCAGGTCTGTGATAGATCAGTGAAACATAACTGAGAATCCAGAAATAGATCATGTACCTATGGAAATTTAGTATTGTATTCTAAAGGATAAAGAAACATTTAGAATTAGAATAGAAAGGATAGATGGATTATTCAGTAAGAATTTTAGAATAATTAGCTATCAATTTTAAAAAAAAGTTGAGCTTGGTCTCAGCCTTATTCAGCAGATTGGAGATTTAAATGTGAAAAACAGGCTATCAATGTTCTATGAGAAAATGTATCTTCGTGTGGTGTTTGAGCAGGACAGCAAAACCAGAAACCAGAAAAGGAAAAGTTTAACAGTTTACCATATAAAAATTTGTAAACTTCTTGGGGGCAGGAATAGCTCAGCAGTATAGTGCGTGTCTAGTCTGTGCGAGGTCTTGGGTTCAATCCCTAGTGCCTCTATAAAAAAGAAAATAAATAAAATAAAGTTTTAAAAAAACATAAACTTTTGAATGGTAAAAGACACCGTAAATGATATTAAACAATAAACGAACAAGCCCCAGACTGGGGAAAAATATTTGCAAACTGTATATCCAACAAAGGACTTGGCATCCAAAATATAATAAAGAACGCTCTAAACTCAACAGTAAGAAATAAACAAAAATGTCTCCAGACATTGCTGATGTCTCCTGGCATTCATCACCCCCAGTCAAGAGCCAATGAATTCGAAAGGAGCAAAAGACTTGAAGAGACACTTCCACAAGAAGGAGACATGGACTGAAAATAAATGCACAGGAAAAGATGTTCAATATGAGGAAAATATAAATTAAAGCTCTGATAAGACAATGCCACACGCCTATTAGAACGGCTAAAATAATGAAACGCAGGTAACACCAAGTGCTTGTGAGGAAGTGGAGCGATTGGAGCTCTCGTTCTTTGCTGGTGAGGCTGTAAATGGCACAACCACTCTGCACAAGAGTTTCTTGCAAAGTTAAACATATACTCACCACGTGACCCAGCAATGACACCTCTGAGTATCTACCCCAGAGAAATAAAAATGTACGTTCACACCAGAACCTGCACGCAAACATTCCTAACAGCTTGCGCTGCACTAGCTCAGACCTGGAGACAACCCAGATATCTTGCACCTGGTGGCTCATCCACACCACGGACACCACTCGGTAATGAAAGGGAGCAAACTACTGATCCACTCAGCAACCTGGGGCATCTCAAGGGCATTACATTGAGTGAAAAAAAGCCAATCTCCAAGGGTTACACACTGTGATTCCACTTATACCACATTTCTAAGTGACAAAATTGCGGGGATGGAGACCAGATTGGTGGTTGCGAGGAGTTGGAGTTGAGGGAGGGTGTGACTATTAAGAAATAGCACAGGGATTTTCTTTCTGGTGATGGGAGAGTTCTGTATCCTGATTTGGTGATGATTATTCAAATCTACACATATGATAAAATTTCCAAGAACTGTGTATGCACATACACATATGCACACACGCCAGTGCACATAGAAACTGGTGAAATCCAAATAAGGTTCGTAATTTACTTAATAGGATTGCAACAACGTCAACTTCCTGATTTTAACAATCCACTGATGGTTATGTAAGATATTAAGGGAACCTGGGGGAAAGGTATGCAGGAACTCTCTGTACTAATTTTGCAACTTCTTGTGTCTTAAATTCTTTCAAAATGAAGTTATAATTTAGGGGAAAAAAGGGGAAAAACACAAATGAAAAACCAGGAAATATAACTGCAACATATATAATAGAAAAAGACGTACCATCCAAGCATAACATATAGAATTCCTATAAATCAGTATGAAAATAAATAGCTCAGTGGGGAGGGTACAGCTCAAGTGGTACAGCACATGCTTAGCATACACAAGGTCCTGGGTTCAATCCCCAGTACCTCCTCTAAAATAAATAAATAAAAATCTAATTGCCTCTCCACTAAAATTTTTAAAAAATAAAATAAAATAAAATAAATAGCCCAATCAATAAGTAGACAAATATCAGGAAACTCAGGGAAGAAATATAAATGTTTGTATGTCCATATTCAATCTCACTCATAGTCAAATACATTCAGATTCAGACAAAGAAATGTAAGTCTCCATCCATGAAGACTGACGGTCAGGATGCAGAGAAAAGTCCACTCCCAGACACTGCCAGCGACGGCGATTGGCCAGCATGCTAACAGGCAGCTTGTTGGCACTTCTCTAAATTTCACATGTTTACACCATTCGACCCAGTAACTCTACTTCTAGGAAACACGAAGACGTACACTGCAGCGTTGTTATAACGGTGAAAAACTGCAGCTGGCCTTCATGTTTATTACAAGAGACTCGTTAGACAAATTATACTAATGGCAACTTATATTTATTACTGCTTTTGATGTTCTGGGAAGTTTCATGAGTGTTTTACATGTAACAACTCAAATTAATCCGCACAACCATCCTATGCAGTAGGTTCTAGATACGGTTATTATGCCTGTTTTACTACTGGGGAAACTGATGTTCATTAGCCAGTGGGGAAGCTGGGAGTCACAGTCTAGGTTTAAGACCTCTAAGCCATTCTGTCCCTTCTTCCTCATTCTTTAATTCAACCAACCCACTCCCCAGCACCGCCTCCTTCCTCCCTGTCCCCACGCTCAACCTGACGGCCTAGGAGGGCCCCTCGGACAGAATGGGCAATGCCTCGGAGCGATGAGGCAGCCCTACAGCACACCAGCCACACCAGGCTGCAGAAAGTCGTCAAGGGGCCGCCTGGGACAGGCACGCGCTGCGCAGCCGGCCTGTGGGAAGATGGCGCCCTTCAGCACGATCTCATCGGACCTGGCTTGTTAGGACAGGCCTCAGGTCAGAACGTCAGGGGACTGACGCTTCAGTGGGACTAGGAATTAGGCCAGGAGGCCCAGGGGCTTTGTTGAGACACTTGGGCCTGGTTCTCCACTCGAGCCTGGCCCCGATTCGTGTTGGCCAGGAGGTGCCGCAGGGCCCTCTGGCTGGGGTGCTAAGCGCTGCTTCTGCTTTGCTCACCTGCACTGAGGAATTCTCTGGTGGTGGTGGGGACGAGACAGAAGAGAGACGGAGAGAGAAGGAGCTGGAATAGTGACTCCAGGGCTGTGGGTAAGTGAGGACCTGGAAACAAACCGAAAATAGGAAACTAAGAAAAACACATTGGAGTAATGGAAGTTTTATATCCCAATGAACTAAGAGACATCAGCTAGGCTCACTAAGTGGAAAGGACTGAACTAAATATCCTACCCCATTTAATCCTTAGGTTCAACCTGTAAGGTGGAAATTATCACACCCATTTTATCAGTAAAGCAACAGGCTCAGAAATATCAAGTGACTTGTCCAAGGTCATCTCAGGTCATGTATTCAGACCTGAATCCAGTGTTGGTCCTTCTATTGCACTACACGGATCTAGTCTACAAGCACTGGCATCTCGGAAGTGAATCATCAGGGCTTTGTAGGGCTGGTTTTCCTGGGTTTTGCTTCTCTTTCTCCTAAAGTTATTATTTAGCTAAGGTGGTGGCTGGTGAGAGTAGCCTGGGGAGTTTCATCTCCGTGCTGGAGCTGACCACGCTGTTCCTCCCCCTCAGCCCCCTACTCACTCACTAATGGCAGGACTTGCGTCCTGTTAGCATAGGTTGCTCTATGTCTACCAGTTCAGAATAACATTAAACATTAAAGCTGGCTGCACCCCCATTCCTCAACACACACACACCCCACTGTACTTAGAAGTCAATATTGCGGCCTCCTTATCCAGGGAAGCAAACTATTAGAGAAGAAATTATTCAGAAACAAGCCAACTGAAAACTGAACTTGGTAAGGAAATAAATTAACCCCGAGCCTGCAAAATCATGGCCTTACATTCTGACTTATTTGTCTCTTTTTCAAGTCAATCTGTGGGAAATCCCCTCCTTCAGACAAAGCCTGGGAGGGGCAGAAACACAGCCTTCAGGGGAGGGGACCCAGGCGAAGGAAGACCAGAGCAGGGCTGACAGAAGAGCAGGGAAAGGCCCTGCTGGGAGGAGGAAGGGAAAAACAGGGCCCCCGTGTAAGATGGTGTGCTTCCACAGGAGGAGATGTGGAGAGAGAGGTCCCTTGGCAAGCTTTCTGGGGTTCGCAGAGGGACTGGAGGGCACAGGGAGGCTGACCCAACCCCACCCTCAGCCCACTGCCTCGCTCTGAAATCCCACAGCTAACAAGTCACACTTGGGATGAAGTATTGTGTCTTCCTGCTCTCTGAGGATGCTTTTTCCTCAACAAAGGACTCTGAGCACCCTGAAGGTCTGAAAAGGGAATGTCAAGTTCAGAAAGAGAAAGGAGATGCTCTGGAGCCACACAGAGATTAGCTCAGTTTTGAGGAGGGTTGACCTTGCTTCCTGGTGGTTGGGAAACAAAAGAACTCCATGGAGGGAAGGGCTGATGGGCTGCAGAAAGGAAATCTCATAAACAAGCTGAGGGATAGCCACCCAGTGGAATATCATCCAGCCTTAAAAAGGAATGAAATTTTGACACAGGCTACAACATGGATGAACCTTGAAGACATTATGCTAAGTGAAACAAGCCAGACACAAAAGGACAAATATTGTAAGATTGCACTTGTAGGAGGTCACATAGACAGAAAGTAGAACAAGATGCCTACAAGAATGGGAGGCAGGAATGGGAAGCTAGTGTTTCATGGGGACAGAGTTCCCGTTTGGGATGATAAAAAGTTCTGGAGATGGATGGTGGTGATGGTTGCATGCTGTGAATGTGCTTAATGCCACTGAATTGCACACCTGAAAATTGTTCAAATGGTAAATTTTAGCGAATGTGTATTTTAGCATACCCACAAAAAATTAGCTAAATCTAGTAAAGCTTTTAACTCTAACTTCCAGTTTACAGTAAATACAGGGATTAGAAGAACAAGTTAAATGACACTGAAGACACATCAGGCAAACACAGAATGCAGGACATTCTACAAGAAAACTGGCCTGAACTTCAAAAAGTCAATGTCATGGGGGAAAAAAAAGTGGAGGAGTTGTTCAAATTAAGAGACTACAAAGATACAATAACCAAATGTAATCCATCCATTTAATAGGATCCTGCATCAAAAATGAACAAACAAAAAGGCATATTTGAAATGACTGGGAAAATTTGATTATGCGCTAGATATTAGGTGGTATTAGAGAACTAATGTTAGTTTTCTTAGGACTGAATATGGTATTGCAGTTACGTTAGAGAACGCCCTTATTTGTAGGAGCTGCATGTTGTAATATGCTGAAATATCTAGGAATGAGGTGTCCTATCTACACCTCACTTTCCAATGATCCAGAAAAAACAAAAGCCTCACACACCATAGAGGGGGAAAAAGCAAATATGGTAAAAGAGAAACAACAGTTGAATCCTAGGTGATGGGTGAACACTGTAGAACTCTTTCCATTTTTCTGTGTGTTAAAAACATTCTTAATAAAAAGTTGGGAGAGAAAATTTCTAGCTATGAAGTTTAAGGAGCTGTGTGACTTTGGGCAGTCTCCTTGACTCTCAGGCCTTAGTCTCATCCGAAGAACAGGGCTAAAAATACCTACCTCACACTGTCGTCTGGATTAAACGTGTAAATCACCTGGTCCAGGTGCCCAGTGGCTGGGGCGTTATCGGCATTAGCATTATTACGACGGTCCCCAGCATGGTGACTGAATAGTGATGAGTGGCTTTGGGAAAATCACTTGAGCTCCTCGGGCCGCAGTGACTCTACCTGGGGGTGGGTGAGGGGCCCCTTAGAGGTCACCACACCCGCCCGCGAGCGACGGTGGACAGGAAACCACTCGGGGTCCGGCCGCCGGAAGCGGGGGCGGGGCTTGCGGTGGCCGGGGCTGGAATCCCAAAACACTGGATGAGCGCAGCCTCTCGGAAGTTGGGGGCGGGGCCTGTCTCACGGACCAATCGTGGAGTAGCTGTCAAAACGGGCGCCAGGGGGAAAAAGGGACGATCCTGGGAGGATCCCAGCGCTCCGCGCTGGGCGGCTGCTGCGGCGTCCTGTCTTCTGGTGACTGGGCCGCCTGGTCGGGCCCGACCCTTCCCTCTCCTGTACGCGGACAAGAGAGGAGGCACTGCAGACCAGAAGCCTGGCCCGGCTGTCTCCGCCCAGCCTGACCGCCCAGCAGAACCACGTAGACTTCTGCCCCTGCTTCCTCCTTTGTAAAGTCAGAGCAGTAGAAACCCGATGTAGGGGAGGACAGGGCATGCCTGAATGACTCAGAGGTGGGAGGCGGTGAAGGGGAGGATGGGTGACTTTTCCCCCTTGCCTCGTGGTAGTTCAACAGAAAATGAAGTCATAGTTTCTGGTTATGCTTTATGGTTCCTGTACCTACAGGATATAATAGGAGCTAAAGATAAAAAGCACATGGTGCCTGGGACAGCAATCCCAAGTATTTCAAATACTGATTACCCGAAACTGGCATGTGAATTGGGTATTAGAGGATACCAAGGAATTATTGATAATTTTGTGAGATGTGATAATGGCTTTATCAGATATAAAACTACCAATAAAAACATCCATTTCCTGGAGCTGCATGCGGAAGTGAGGTAAAATTGACAACGTCTGAGTGTTGCTTTAAAACAAACGGTCAAAGACCAAAGTTTCAGTTGTTGCTTCGTCTAAGAGATGCGATTGTCATTGATCTTTCTTCTGAGACTTGAGACTACTTTAAATAGTATGCAGTACTTTAAGAAACAGACCTCGCTAGGGAGGGTATCTTCCCTACCCCCACCTATTTAAAGTAGCATATCTTGAAATCGAAAAATCGAGTCTCACTCAGTGACAGCCCTGACTGTGTGGAGCTGTTGGAGCTTTTCCTGGTTAATCATTTCTTGCCTGGATCTTAACACTTCTTTTTCTTCAATCATTTCTGGCGTTTTGCCACGTGCAAGGCAAAAGTCTATGGCAAATCTGAAAGACCGTGTACAAAGTAAAATGAAAACTGTTACAAAGTTCATGTCACCACCCTCACCCCAATGGAGGTTTTCAACACTCTCTTCAGGCTCTCTGATGCGCAATAAGCAGTAAATGAATTCCTAGTTCTTCAATCATTCTTTGAACTTTTTCTCAGGAATTTTTGCTCAGTTTGCAGTTTTTAAAACAACGTTGTCACAGAGGACAGTGGTCTGACATCAGACACGATTTCTGTGGGAAACTGCATCAAAGGCCCTCTCTCTGTTATTAACTTGAAGGTTTACAAAGGACTTTGCATTTTACATGAATTTTCTCATTTAATCTCATTTTGTTAGTAATCCCACAGGTTAAGTATGGCTACAAGTCCCATTTTACCAAGGAGAGCGCCAAATTTCTAAGTCAGGGGACCTGTCCCAGTGACACTGCAAATGCACCCTGAGATTCTGTAGCCCGCAAGCCCTAACCATTAGGCAGTGCGGTCACCACCGATCACTCCACAAATCTGCCCGACCTCAGGGACCCTGCACTCCCACCCAGGTACAGGTTATCTAAATCGTCGCAGCAACGGGTTTCTCTTGCGGCCAGGGGCGTTTTACAGGCATTTGCACCAACCTCATTTGCAAAACCATTTGCCCGGAACCGCGAAACGGGTTCGAGAGATGTTTTCGGAGAGGTGGGGCTCTGTAGGGTGGGGAATCCTCTCCCGCTCTCGGGCGGGCTCCAATCGCATTGCTTCATTCAATCCCAAACCGTTCCGGTACAAACGAGCGCCCGCGCGCGCCAGGGCCACCAAGACGCGCAGGGGCTGCAGTCTTTGTCCGATGGGGCCCTCAGGGATCCCGGCAGTGGCGCCCCCAGCCCGTTCTGCGGCCCCCAGAGTCCTGAGAGGTGTAGGTCCCGCGAGGGTCCCTGGAGGGCAGGGGCGGCGGGTGCTCCCGCGCAGCGCTTGAATCTCCTACGTGAGGCGTGGCCAGCGGCCGACCTCCATCCAATGGGGAGGCGGCCACGCCCACCGCGCGCATCTCCGGGATGTGTTAAATTCCCGGCGGGGCAATGTAGGGGCTCCCAGGATCCGCGCGCAGCCTCACCTGTCCCAGCCGCACGCCGCCATGCTCTCCGTCCGCGTCCCGCTCGCCACCATCGCGGACCCGCAGCAACAGCAGCAGCTCCAGCTCTCGCCCCTGAAGGGGCTCAGCCTGGCAGACAAGGAGAACACAGTGAGCGCTCAGGGGCGCGGGTCCGGGTAGGGTGGCGGGGTCCTTGGGGACGCGGGCATACTCCTTACCGCGGGTCTCCTTGCAGCCCCCTTCCCTCAGCGGGACCCGGGTGCTGGCCAGCAAGACCGCGAGGAGGATCTTCCAGGAGGCCACCGAGCCGGTGAGTAGGCGCCCTGGGGGCGCCCGGCGAGGGGGCGCTGCAGGAAGGCGGTGCCAGGAGGAGCCTGCTCTTGGCGCCAAAGCCTCATTGTCTCCGCTCAAACCCTACCCCCTCCCGGGCCCGCGCTCCTTTCCCGCCAAAGTGTTTCTTCCCGGTCATTTGCTACTTTACACATCTGGGTATTTCCTATTATTTCTCTCCTATGAGCCTGCTCTGTTACAAACAGAATACATGTATGACAGCTGACACACATGAAATTTCCGAAAATTAAATGTACTTTGCCTGAAAAAGGAGGCAATTTCCTGGATCACGCTATACTTAACATCTTCATTACTTTACCCCCCAACAGAACCCTAAGCTGCTTACCCCCAGCGTGGAGGATGAACCACTTCTGAGAGAAAACCCCCGCCGCTTTGTCATCTTTCCTATCGAATATCATGATATTTGGCAAATGTATAAGAAAGCTGAGGCTTCCTTTTGGACAGCTGAGGAGGTAATCAGATTTGGGAACCAGGAGACCTAAAAGACAGTTTCAGCGTTGCCCCTAACTCTAAAGAAAGACCCCTGCAGTGGCGGATATTACTTGTTTGAAATATACTTTTCTTTCCTCTTGTTCCCAGTGGGAATCCCACTGAGGATGTTAGATTTAAAGTTTAAGAATTATGCCTACGTGTGAGGTCCTTATGCTCGAATCCCTTGTGAACTTCTGTACTTCAGGTGGATCTTTCTAAGGACATTCAGCACTGGGAAGCCCTGAAGCCTGAGGAGAGATATTTTATTTCACACGTTCTGGCATTCTTTGCAGCAAGTGATGGCATAGTAAATGAAAACTTGGTGAGTTTCCAAAAAAAGTCTGCTTTTGGTCACTTCAAAGATTTAAGAGAGAACTTTCTTCATCTTTTGAGTTTTTTTCATGTTGAATGTGTATATATCGGTACGCTAGTATTTATATTGCACGGCACTTCCTGTCATATAACATATTTTGCAGTTGTTACTTATGGTGTTTTTCCCCCAACTATAGGGAAATGCAATGACAATGTTAAGTGATAGTAATAGATACACAACCCTTGTAGCTATGATATTTGCTCTCCTTTCTGTGGCTTTGCTGTTTTCATAATTTGGTTTCATATGTCTTGTTGAGTGCATCCTTCTTGCAGTGAATTAGAAAAGAATGATTTTCTATTATATACATAGAAACAGACCTTATAATGGTACAAAGGAGGAAGTGTGAGGCAACCAGTGTTCACTGACTGAGCTGCTGCTGGTAGACTTTCCTTAAGCTGAGTTTTGTTTTACCACCAGGTGGAGCGGTTTAGCCAAGAAGTTCAGATTACAGAAGCCCGTTGTTTCTATGGCTTCCAAATTGCCATGGAAAACATACATTCTGAAATGTATAGTCTCCTCATTGACACCTACATTAAAGATTCCAAAGAAAGGTGAGTATTTGGATGATACACCAACATATTTAGGACTTGCTAGATGTTACTTTCTGAAATCATATGGGGGTAGAAAAATGACTCTAAAATGACCAAATCAAAGAAATTACTAGCACCCATGGTCGTCTCTGCTCTGAAAAAGAGGCTTAAATTCACTTTATTAGCCAATCACTTGAAAAACAAAAGTTATGAGATTATTCCATTTTCGGAGGTGGAAGTGTACTGTTGAATGTCCAATGTAATGCTCTCTGAAAAAACATTCCTAGGGGGTCTGTATGGTGAGCTACAACCTAGGTCTGACAGTTTTTACTTGTGGCAAATCTGTCAACCTACACCATGAGGCTGGTGCAAGGTGCAAGGGGAGGAGGATGCAAAGTAGAAGGTCACTTGCCTCTTAGGGAGCTTGTAACATAACAGAAAACAAGTCCTAGGAGTGTAAGTGGAGGGCTTACATAATAGCACAGAGGCAGCAGTGAAGCATGGGATTAATTTAGGCACACAGCTATTTGAAATGATAGTTTATATTGGGGGATAATAGAGGAAGAATATAGGTGGCTTAGGGCCTATTTTACATTTTGAAGATTGGAGAGGGAGGAGAGTTAGGAATGGCGTTTGAGTAGTCTCGATGCTAAGGTCGACTTGAAGATAGCAAATGTGGAACAGAAGTGGCAAAGCTGATGAGTAGGCTCTTGTAGATTACCTGGAAGAGTATGACGAGGGAAAATGAGTGGCGACGTGAAAGGTTAGCAGGATCGAGGAAACTCTTTGGGGGTAAAAAGATTTGAACATGTTTGTGGGCTGAAATGAAAAAAGAAAGTAAACGTCAGGGGGTGATTGGGATAAATGACCAGAAAGGGTAGGATCAGGAAGGCCTGGTGGTTAAGCTTTAAAAAACTAGAGAGAGGCAAGACCTAGGTTGACATGGAAAGAGTATGAAAGGAGCCCAGTGATCTGATGACCTTGGTCTCAGAAAATGAGGTCATCTGAGAAGGGGCAGGGTGGGCGCGGGGATAAGCTGGAGGTGGCAGAGGGTGATAAGGAAGACCCAGGTAAGTGTAGGGTCAATCAATTTGCTTTTCTGACCTGGGATCAACATTGTAGCATGGAATTACAGCAGGAAGCAACCTTGGGTTGTTTAGTTTATTGGCTTTAATTATTTCATTATAAATGTGGCATTTGTGGCCCAAATAACTGGCACAGTGGCACAGTGAGGGGTTGGGGCATCTAAATGGGTCATGGTCTGCATAGCTTAAACAGGCTTAGCAGTTAAGATTTTATGGTACTTCAGATTTAAAGAAGATAGGGCCTGTGAACCTTCCCATGACCTGGACTTGAAATCCTTAAGCCAATAAATGCTCTTGGTGTCATAGACTGAGTTTTAGTGTTACTAGTTCTTGGGCTCAATATGAACCAACGAACAACTAAATTAGTATTAACATAAACCAAATGAATGTTGAGGTTTTTTTTTAATTTTGGGGGAGAGGGAGGAGGTAATTAGGTTTTTATTTATTTTTAATGGAGGTACTGGGGATTGAACCCAGGACCTTGTGTGTGCTAGGCACGTGCTCTACCACTGAGCTATACCCTCCCCTAAATGTTGAGATTTTTGAAAACATTATGAAGGAGAAAGCAAAGCAGTCAGAGGAAAACATTTCAGCATGAATCCCAGTTTGGCCTGAGTCCCAGCGCTCTTACTGGAAGCCTGCGATAGGAGGTCTTTGCGGGCACTGCTGATGTTCTCTGGGTCCGTGTCTACCAGGGAATTTCTTTTCAACGCCATTGAGACGATGCCTTGTGTAAAGAAGAAGGCAGACTGGGCCTTGCGCTGGATTGGGGACAAGGAGGCCACCTATGGTAAGGATGCCTTGGCCCTACTTACCCCTGAGCTCCGTTGTCTCATGATGTTACTGGTTTGGGGTCCTTCCTCTGAACACAGATACTCACTGGAAATATTTCGGCATTCACTCTAGGAGAACGTGTTGTAGCCTTTGCCGCAGTGGAAGGAATCTTCTTTTCTGGTTCTTTTGCATCAATATTCTGGCTCAAGAAGCGAGGACTGATGCCGGGCCTCACATTTTCCAATGAACTTATTAGCAGAGACGAGGTGAGTCTAATTCAAATGACAGACTAACCTGCACCTCAAACACGTACAGCTTTCGTGTTCACCGAAGGGAACCCAAGAAGTCAGATTGTCTTACATGCACATTTTAACGCTTGGGTTCAACCATATGCATACTTGCCAGAGAATGAAATCTTTTAAATAATATACTGAAATTATTTCACTCATTCTCAGTCTACATAGGTATTGCCCTATAGGTGATGGAATTTTTTAAGGGATGTTTTATAATTTCTACCAGTCTTCTGTGTGATTCTACTGTACTTCAAAGTTAGTTGGTAAGCATCCCAGTGAAATGAGAATCCATTCTGGTCCAGTGTAGGTCTTTGAATGTAGTTGGATTGAACTGCAGAAAGTAAAGGTGCCCAGACAATCTAGTGTAAATCCCATCAGCCTTACTCGGGGTTTAACGTACTAAGACTCGCAGACTTGATTCGCTTGAAATTGCATTACCGATTTCCTGAACATTGGGTTGTAAATCTGAGGACTAACTGGCCTAGTCAGTTTTGCCTTTACCTGCTAAGAGTAGTGGCAACATTGGAGCTCACAGCTGCAGAAATAAAGTGCTTTCAGTGCAAGTTCTGTCCAGTCCTTCGCCACCACCCAGAGCAGCAAGGACCAGACCTGGCCTCCTGTCATCCAGGGGGCAGCCGTGAGGGCTTGGGTGGGGCTGAGCCTGCCCAGGTGCCCCAGCAGTTGAGTCATCTTCCCTTCCAGAGTTTAAGTGCTTTTAGTCTGGCCTGCAAGATGTATCAGGAAAATGCAGAACATCAGAAAGCAAGTTCCCCTTCCACAATAGTGATGAAAGTCTGCTGTTTTTATAGTAATCTTAAACCTTTCCTTCTAGGGTTTACACTGTGACTTTGCCTGCCTGATGTTCAAACACCTGGTACACAAACCTTCGGAGCAGAGAGTAAAAGAAATAATTGTCAATGCAGTTAGGATAGAACAGGTAGGTGACGTGTGGGGGTCTCGTGCTTGCTGAAGGACATCTTTATGCTGCTGTTTTACTAAGAAGCTGTATTTGGTCCCTAGGAGTTCCTCACAGAGGCCTTGCCAGTGAAGCTTATTGGGATGAATTGCATTTTAATGAAGCAGTACATTGAATTCGTGGCAGACAGACTTATGCTGGAGCTGGGTTTTAGCAAGGTAAAGTATCGCGTGTAGCCCTCTGGTTCTTTTTGAAACTGGTGTTCTGTATTGATGTTCTGCTGTGAACCTTTTCAGATTTTCCGAGTAGAAAATCCATTTGACTTTATGGAGAATATTTCACTGGAAGGGAAGACTAACTTCTTTGAGAAGAGAGTAGGCGAGTATCAGAGGATGGGAGTGATGTCCAGTCCAACAGAGAATTCTTTTACCTTGGATGCTGACTTCTAAGTGAACTGAAGATATGCTCTCATTTTGCTGATTTTTCTTTTTTTCCCTTCTCACCAAAAGAGAAAAAATCAGCTACTTGAAGTGTATCAACTAGCTACACCATGAATTATCCATAATGTTCATTAATGGCATCTTGAAAACTGTGTAGCTACCTCAAAATCAATCCTGTTAATGCTAGCGGGGTCACCTAGAATGAAAGCGTAGACAAAAGGCTACTTGGATTCTTAAAAAAGATCTTGCCCAGGTTTGGCTTTTGCAAGCAGGCTGGCTCTACATGGCTTCACCCTGGCTCTTAGCAGCATTCTTGGCCTGAAAGTGTGAAGACTCGAGCGAGTTTGTTCCAGCAGGATTAAACAGCAACTACCACAAGGCCATAGGAAGACATCAGAACCCCTGCTTCAAGGCAGATTTTAAAGTTTACTTACGATTTGTATATAAAACTGGCACTTTACACACAAATAGACAGTTTGTACTGTAGGGTAAAGGCTTGATTTAACCTAAATTTGTTGGTTTCTACACCAAATACAAAGTATTCTGTTTACCACTTAGGGGATCCAATTCTAAATTTACTACACCTGCACTCAATTTACTAGGTGACCAGACTAGGTTAAACCTGTGTAAACTAAGGATGTTATTTCTATGCTTTATTTTCTTTAATGAATTGAAGTGCTTTTTAACTCAATCCCGTGCACACCTAGGTATTGGGAGTGGGCAGGTGGTACCACAGAGAACCCAAGTTGGTTTTGTATTCTGTAGCCCAGGTCCAGGGATAAGAGATGAGGGGAGAGGAGACTTAGGTCATTGGGAACTGAAGTGTGATCTGGGCTCACTGGTAACCTGGCTATGTGTGGCAATATCATTTAATTTCTCAAATTGTTATGTCCCTCAATTTCAAGTTAGTATCAAAGATCCTTGAAGAGTCTTCTTAGCTGGGATCTAAGATATTAGCCTTGTAAATTGGTTTTCAGATCATCCTAAATGACCCACCTAAGATCTTTCTTCTATTAAGTGGGAAAATCAGGACTGAAATTGCCTGTCCTAAAAGTTGAGTGTTTATCTTCATGTTGTTAAACTTGTGTGTAAGTGGGTACCGTTGACTTAATCCATTTATACTTTACGACATGTCTTGAGTTAGAAAAATTTGTTACTATATGTTTTTTTACTATCCGTAGTTCATACTTTGAAATATATACCCAGTATTATTTTGCAGTTCATAACTGATTGAGAAGGTATTGTTCAGTGCAGTTACCTCTAGGATTTGGCTAAATCTGAGCGTTAACTCGCTGCATTGCTAAACTTCAGTAGAAAACTAGTGTTGAGTGAGTAATTAACACTTGTTCCAGTCACATGTTAGCTTCAGAAGGAAGTATAAACTTAATAGGAATATTTAATAGAGCTAGTTTGAATCAATCTGCCTTTATGTTCCCTGCCCCCCTCCTCCCACCCCAGAAAGCTGAGATGTCACATGGAAGGTCATGCATGATACACATCGGTCCTTTGGCCATGTTTGTTACCACATTGTGTTGTGTGTTGGCTGACTGACCACTGGCTTGTTCTGTTGTCAGTTTTCTTCATTTATTGTATAAATGGTAAAATAGTCAATTTAAAAATTTCTGTAACAGGGGGCCCCTTTTTATCTTTTAAATTATTGTTCCAGGAAGTTAATCCAGATTATATGGTCTGTACACTTGTGCAACACAAAAATGAATAAATAAATAAACTTGCTACGCGTTCGTCATCAGGTGGAGGTTGGAGGCAGATTTTGGGATTCTTCCTCCCATTAGCTGTGTGGTAGAATTAACTTCTGCCAACTAGGGTTTGGTTTCTTAATCTGTTTAAAGGGAAACAGATTTTGTCTAAATCATTTCAAAGTCTTAATATTGAGTACTGCACAAGTGTTAAATGATTTACGTAAAACTGCTTACGTTCGTCCCTTGATGAAATGTGCATTTCAGTTCAGGAAGAGAACAACCAGGAAGTATTTTGTAAACGCCAAATGAGTTCATTTGCTTTCAGTTCTGGGGAAGGGGCCTTCCTCATGCCTGTTCTGGCACAAGGTATGTGGGAAACAGGTACACTTGAAGGCTGATGCCCCAACTCACTCGATACACTGCACATGGGGTTTGAGTTTTATTTATTATTGTATTATTTACTCATTTTATCTTGGTGGGGGGAGGTAACTAGGTTTATTTATTTTTATAGGAGGTCCTGGGGATTGAACCCAGGACCTCCTGCATGCTAAGCAAGTGCTCTGCCACTTGAGCTATACCCTCCCCCTGCACATGGGATTTGTGAAGCCAAGATCGAGTGCGTTTAATTTGCCAACAACCTTGGGTGAGCCACCTGGGTCTGCCTAGCTGGGGTTTCTCTTTGCTCTCTCTCATCAAGCTGACCTATGGGGGCTCGGGTTGGCCCCTCTTGTCTATAAATGCCCTTTCCTGGACCAATCCCACCTACGTTTTAGAAATATTCCCAAATTAACGAATTATTCATTATGTGTCCCCACTTGTGATGTGCAGTTACTCAAATGGTGGCTGCCTGGTCAGGCCCTGCTGTAGGCATTGGAGGTGGGGCAGAGGACAAAGCACCCCCTCCCCCACCGTGCATTTGAAGCTCACTCCTCAAGGAGGAAGCCGGGTACATAAGACGGTGATGCAGCTACAGAGTCAAAACAGGGAGGGTGCAGCAGAGGATGCCCAGTGGATGGGGGCGTTGAGGAGCCTGCTTGTGGGTTGTGGAGGTGGGGATGGGATGAACCTTACTGATGGTCATGCTGCTCCTGCTTCCCTGCTTCAATGTATTAATCCTGTTTGTCCTATGAAGGAGGATGTTCACTTCAAAGGCACAGGTTTTATCCACTCCCTATCTTAAGAGCACACAGCCTCCAAGGATTAGGCCCTCAGGGAGTGATGGGTGGGTGAGTTTTGGGCTGTATAGGTAGAAGTATGTTCTGTGTCCTGGAGGAATCTCACTGGGAACTCTGCACCCCAAAGGTACTCAGTGTCATCTGATTCCTGGTGTTGGGTTGATGACATCTTTGGGTACTTTACAGGCAGCCATGCTCTAAGGATCCTCAACTCTTAGAGCAGCCTCCCTGGTGCAGCCCATGGTCATGTTTTTTCTTGCCATTCACCTCTGCCAGCTGGCGTTGCTCTTTATTATTTTTTTTTAAGGGGGAGGTGATCAGGTTTATTTTTATTCTTAGAGGAGGTACTGGAGATTGAACCCAGGACCTTGTGCATGCGAGGCATGTGCTCTATCACCTGAGCTACATCCTCCCCCTCAAGCTGGGCTTGCTCTTAAACACACCTCCCTGCGTCAGAGTTAGTGTGGTCGGACCACTGAGTCTGAATTGCCTTTGGTATTAAAGACTCAGGGGCCCCATCCCAGACCCACTGAATCAGTCTTGGGGTGGAACTAGGGAGCCTGTGATCTTCACAAGTTCACTTTGGGAGATTCTCAGACATTAGAGAGTAGGAGGGGGTAGACGCCTTATTGAGTTCAAACCAGTGGTTTTCAACTCAGTGTGCATCATAATTACCCATGGTCTAAAAAAACCAAGACCTGGACCCAGTTTCTCAATTTTAACTGGATGTGCTTTCTGATTTTGGCTCCAGATGCATTGAGCCCCAGGACTTAAGCTCATTACACCCGAGCCCAGGGGTTCCGCTCACTTGGTGTGGCCAAGCCTGGCTGCTGATAGAGCTGTGAGAGCCTTTGCCTGCCAGGCACTGCCTGGCCCACGATCCAGCCTGAGGAATGTTCCCTTGCAAAGCCGGAACTAGATGGGTATTTGTAAGCACCGTCTGGCCAGGGAGCTGTTCGGCGGCATCGGTAGCTCTGCCAGTCCCGGTGACCCTGACAACGGTTTCACTGCAGAGCAAGAGTTTCAGCCCCTCAGTGAGTGGCTGCAGCTTTGAGGCAACAGGATTGCATGGCTTGGCCCATTCGGACCAGAGAAGACTGATAGGGCCTCCCCCTTCCCCATCCCCTTCTGTGGAGGGGGCTACCCCTCCTGGTGAACTCTGGGCACTCGGGAAAGAACACAACCAGTGGCGTCTCCTTGTCGTGACCTGGAGCGGATTTTTCATATCAGGATGTTTTAGGATGAGGGTGGTTCGGTAATCACAATGACCTTAGCTTGGCCCTGGAGACTAGAGGGGCTCCGGCAAGACGGCAGGCTGAAGTGCCCCCAAACCCTCCTGCTTCAGACACCAACACGAACAGAATGGGGAATGACATCCTGAGAAGGGAGTTCCCAGACGCTGGGAGCAAAGACAGTGACCATGGGAGCCTGTGCTTGTAGCTGCCCTTTAGAGCAGTCTGAGGGTGAAGGACCAGACACCCCCTTGGGTTTGGAGGGAGGGGTTGACCTGCACTAAGGGAGGGGCTAGAACCAAAACATCACAAAACAGGCCCCTGGGCAAAATGGGAACTAAAGTAATTCACTAGCCCAGGGCGGGGGAGAGGACGAGGGAGTTAATCTCTCTGGACTCTGAAAAAAGTCAAAACCCTAGGTCTGCACCTCCCAGATTTGTGATCTAGGAATTCATGGACAAACATACCCTCAGCCAGCTGCACGTGGTTCCTACAGGTGGGGCTCAGTCACGTTACAAAACATGCAGGGAAACCACGTGATTGTAGGAATGATGGGTGCAATAATTCCAAGAACTTCAGGTTAATAAGAAGATGGATAATATAATGTGATCAAAGGGCAAAAATGAATCAAAACCCAAAGGACAGAACTATAAAGAAGTAATAGGTAGATTTTAAAAAGACACAGCTAGAGTTGCTGGGAATACAACACAACTGCTGGAATTCAAGCACTTAGAGCTTAAAAATATATCCTGTTTAGCAGGATTAGACACAGCTGTTGAGTTGGTGACCTGAAGGAATATCACCTTGGTGAATTATCCTAAAGTAGATGGGAAATAGGAAAAGACAGGAAATGCCAAGGGTTGAATTAGAGTGCACATTTCTAAGGAAAGTTTTAATAATGGAGAGAACAGACAATGTCAAGGAGGTAGTGACTGGTAATTTGCCAAAGGTGTCTCATCCTCACAGAGAGTCCGAGGATGCCCCCTCCTTCCATGTCCACGGTACCATCAGGGTGAGGTTCTGGGGCCAGTGTGGGTGTGATTGTGTGACCTAGTGCCTGTTCTTGATGTGAACAGTGCGAATTTTACAATTTGGCCACACTGACCTGGGGACAAACATGACGAGGGGTTGAGACCTGGATGGTAGCAGGTGAAAAGACATGGGGGACTGGTTCTAGATACATGCTGGTGTGGAGAGATCCAGGCCCTCCTAGTTTGGAGGTTGGGGCTGAGCCTGCTGGGTGTGGTTTGATCTGAGAGTTTAAAGGACCTGCCGGAGGTTGCCTGTGACTCAGAGAGGCCCTCCCTGTACCCTCTGAATTGAGTAGAGATGGTGGGAGAGGACCTGGCTCTGACAAGGTGGGATCTGCTTTAGGATTGGGTAGGGCCTTGGAAATGCTCACTCTCCCTTGCACAAGAGGCCACTGACTGACCCTTTTTGCCCGCAATCAAAAGCCCCTTGACCACAGCCACTGAAGTTCCAGACTGCTTGTAGGACCTGGTTACTGCCAGCCAGAGCCACACTTAGGACTTGCATTTGGTTTGGGCTAGGGGAATCCCTGTTTTACTTCGGGCCTTGGAGTTCAGGGTACAGAGGGTTTGGGGCTGCTGCAGCCATCTTGTAACCATGAAGGCAAGCCTGTATTGAGAGTGGGGCTCACACATGGGAAAGGAGAGCTGATTGACAGAGAAACAGGGTCCTCATGCCTTCATTTTCTGGATCCAGCCATGCCTGAATCCCACACCCCAGACTGTTCACTTAAGTAAACCAGTGAATTCATGGTAACTCACAGCCCTGAGTTCATCTGATCCACAGTCACCCTGGGGCAGGGATGATTAGACCCATTTTACAGATGTGGCCAAGAGGCACAGGGAGGTCAGATACCTTGCTGGAGACCTCATGAAGATAAACAGTGGCTGACCAGGACGAGAACTCAGGTGCCCTGGCCCCATGGCCACACTCTTGTCCCTTTACTGCTTGGGGGTTCTTGCTCCCCTTTACGAGAGAACGGCTACCCAGGCCTCCATGCTGGTCCCGAGGAAGCAGCTTCTGGAGCTGCTCCTGCTGCTCAGGGACCCTTGTCAGGGGACCGTGTCCTCTCACCCCTTGTCCTGCTTTTCCTGTGTGCCTAGCATGGTGGGGAGGCAGCCCTCTGATTTGTCCCTGCCGCTGTGGCCCTGTGGCCTGCCTGGGCAGGAGCCTCCCCCATTGTCTGTAAATCAGAGAGCATCATCACTGGCCCAGGCTTTGGACCCAGGGAGCCACTCCTGACTTGGTGATGCGTGAATCTTCCAAATAAAGTCACAGGCCTGTGGCATGCCACATGCTGCCCCAGGAAGGCTGAAGAGAGAGCTAGGCACTCAGGGAACCCCCAGGAACCCCAGGGTTAGTAACTGGGTGGGTGGGAGCAGTGACTGACCTCAGAGGTGGGATAGGGGAAGGGTCCACCTGTTTCCAGAAAGTGCCCGGAGCCAGGCTGCCTGTGTGAGGTCTTGCTGGGCCTCCCTGAGCCTCCCCTCCCCTTGGGGTGGGGCGGCCTCTCCTGCAGGACCCCAGGACATGCTCCTGCTTTGCAAGACATGCAGATAGGTGCTGGGGGCTGGTCCAGCCTCCTCTGGGCTAATCCCACTCGATTTTCAGTCACTGAGCTGCATTTCCTCATCTCAGTGAGCTGTTTCTTTCTTTTTTTAATGGAGGTACTGAGGATTGAATCTAGGACCTCGTGCATGCTAAGCACGTGCTCTACCACTGAGCTATATTCTCCCCCGCCTCCCCCAAGCGAGCCTGTCTCTAACAGTACAGGGACAGCGGCAGCAAAACCTGGCTTTAGAAATTGTCACCATGAGAACTAAGTGACTATAGTACCTGCATTTTTTAAACAGCTTTATGGAGATAATAATTTCAATGTTTTTAGTCTGTTCCCAGAGTTCTGTAACTATCACCACAATCCATTTTAGAAAAATAGACCCTGTCCCCATCAGAGTCCCTCCCCGTTCCCCCTCACACCTTCCCAGCCCCTGGGAAACCAACAATCAGTAGGTTTGATTGTTGTCTCCATAGGTTTGATGTGGCACATTTTTGAGACACTTGGTGAATAGAAGTTATTAATGGAAAAGGCACTGAATTTTATTTCTAAGAGATCATTTAGAATGTTAGAGGCAGCAGAGAGGTGATGGGTCTACCTTGCAGAGACTTGATTTACATTTCAGAAAGCTTTTTTTCCCTTGGAAAAACATTTTATATTAAAAAAAAAAATCCCTGACATTGCCTGGAAAGGGACTGTCACTGAAATGCAGAGCCTGAGCTGGCTGGAAGACCTCCATTCCTTCACTCCCTGGATCATTAAACACGAACTGAGCCCTCCTCCCTCTGGGCTTGGGGAGGACCCACGAGGAAGGCCAGGGATCAGGAAACTAGGCCTGGGCACCAGATCTGGTTCGCTGCCTGTCTTGTACAGACTCTGAGCTAAAAATGTTCGAAAATGCATCAAAAGAATAAGATTTCATGATACATGGAAATGATATGAAATCCACATTTCATCACCCAAGGATGGTTTCACGGGCACGTGGCCACCTTGCTAAGGCATTTTCTTTCAGGCCCTTTCTAGAAAGCATCTGAGTGAGGCATGACCTTGCTCTTAGGGGGCCCGTGGTTGAGTCAGGAGACGGGAAAGTGGTGGATGGTCAGCAGAGCCAGCAAGGGCCCACTCAAGAGCCGGTCAGTGAATTGTCAGGAAGTTTCTGAGTGTATTAACTTGGCTAGGTAGGGCCACCACGGCAAAGTGCTGCAGACAAGGCGGCTCCCACAACGGACACCGTGTCACAGTCCTCGAGGCTACAAGTCCAAGATCAGGTTGTCGGCAGGTTTGGTTTCTCCCGAGGCCTCTCTTCTTGGCTTACAGGTGACCATCTTCTCATTTTGTGTCGTCACCTGGTTGCCCCTGGTCTCTGTGTGCCTTTTTTATGTATATATATAAAAATATACCTTTCTACTTATATGTATACACCTAAGCTTCTACTTCTGGATTCCTTTATTAAGGTAGATTTTTTTTTTTATGATTTCTTTTTTGGGGATGGAGGTAATTAGATTTATTTATTTATTTTAAGTTTTAAATTTTTAACAGTGGTACTGGAAATTGAATCCAGGACCTCATGCATGCTAAGCACACACTCTACCACTGAGCTGTACCCTCCCTCTTCCCTGCGTGTCTTAATCTCCTCTCCTTATAAGGACACTAGTCGGATTGGATTAGGGTCCACCCGTATGATCTCATTCAACCTTAATTACTTCTGAGGGTTTGGGGGTTGGGACTTCAGCATATGAATTTTGGAGGGTTCCAATCAATCCATACCACCGAGCTAGTTGTTAATTAAAGCCATTACTAAAAACTACATTACATAAACTTACAATTGAATAAATTATATTAAAGAGAAATAAGATAAATACTCAAGAAGGCTGTCTTCATGCTTCTGAGGCTATGACGGCTGCTGTATCTGGTTGGTGGAAATAACTATACAATGGCGTGTTACTGCGTGTCTCTTTCCAATTCCATGACCAGTGACATCACTTTGGTAGCTCAGAATCAGCTTTGGTGGGAGTATTTACACTGTGGGAACTGATAAATGCTGCAACTCAGGGTCCCCTCCCAGAGAGCTGGTTGTTATTTATATCAGCACACCACAGATGCAGGGTGCTAAGCGCTGAGGCAGAGGCCAGCCTGGGCCCTGTGGGGCCCAGAGGAGGATGCCAGGCCTGGGGGAGTCAGGAAAGGTTTCATGGACCAGGGGACGCTGAGTGGCACCTTGGAGTGTGTACGGGTTGGCCAGGCATGGAGGAGGAAGGGGTGACAAGGGTTTGCAAAGCCCCGAGGCAGGAGAAAGCACCTATATCTGGGGCTGGGGGGTGATGGCAGGGGATGGTGCATGAATCTCCTGGTGGGTGAGAAGATAGGAGCCTCAGAGAGGGGTCAGGCAGGCCCTGGAGCACCAGGCTAAGGAGCTTCTGCTTGCCTGGGCAGTCCCGGGGAGCCGCCACTGGATGTGGAGCCAACCAGAGGGGGAGTGGCCAGGGTGGTGCCAATGGCTGGCTGTCAGTGCCTTTGTGGTTATGCCTGTGTGTGGAGTGTGGGTGCAGGGCCCTGTGATCTGCTTCCTTTGTGTCCTCTGCACTTGGAAAGTTCTCCACGAATGCTTGCTGAATGGCTGAATCATCCCATTCATTTTGAAATCTCTAACAGAGGACTCTGCCTTCCACCTCCAATTAGAGGTAGACCTGAAGATCATCTAAATGTTGAGCAGAAGGGGAATAGTTAAAATAAATTATGGGGTATCCATGAGGGAGGGTGTAGCTCAGTGGTAGAGCACGTGCTTAGCATGCCTGAGATCCTGCGTTCAATCCCCAGTGCCTCCATTAAAAAAAACAAATAAATAAACCTAATTACCTCCCCTGCCCCCCAAACCCCCCCAAAACCAAAACAAAAGTTAGGCTATACTTTAAAAAAATTAATGGGGTATCCATACAGTGGAATACTAACTGGTCATTATAAATGGTAAGTATGAAAGCTCTGCAGACGGCAGAACCGGACTTCAGGTAGGGTGTTGGGCCCTCCATCCCCCCACCCCCACTGTGTTCCCCTTGGAGCTTCAGAGAGCTAGTGCCACCCAGCCATGCTCAGGGACACATGTCATGGACTGGGCTAAGATGATGTCGCTTTGTTCATGTGGCCTCCCCAGGGAGACTGTCAACCCCTCCTGTGCAGGACCCATCTATCTCCCATCCCTGGTTGCTGCCAGCAGAGACCTCTGTGCCCAGCAAATGGAGGATAAATACTTGTGATGTGATTAAATGGAGGAAGCAGGTGTCTGCCGCCTGGTCTTGGAGTCAAGGGAGTTAAGGGTCCTGTGTTCCCAGGTCACATGAAGGAGGTGTGATTGGCTCCAGGGAGGGAGGAGTAGGGAGCAGCAGAAGAATCTGCTACATGTTCTTGGCAAGGACCGAGCGGGGAGGAGGGGAAGTTTGGGATGCTGTTCCAGGACCAGAAGCTCTGAGCACAGGCGAGGCAGACATAGCTGTTGGGAGGAAGAGTGAGGCGTGAGGCTGGGAGTCCATTAATTCAAGCCCTACTATGTATCCTCTCTGCTCCAGGTGCTGGGGTGACAAGGAAGCAAAAGCAGATGAAGTCCAGGCCCTTATGGAAATTGTGTACTGACGGGGAGACAGAAAACCAACCAACTCACCCATGTGCAGTAAGTCAGGTGCTCGGAAGGAAACAAAAGCAGGAGGAGGGGGCGGGGAAGGGCAGGTGCGCTTTCCCCAGTGTGGACAGGGAAGGCTCTGTGAAGAACTGGGGGAGGAAGTGGGAGACAGACCACATGGTTAATAGAGGAAAGCATGTTTCTGGCAGTGACAGTGCACGTGCAAAGGCCCTGCGGCAGGAACCTCTGTGGTCAGCGCAGCATGAGGGGTGGGAGTCAGGGTCAGATCGGTGGGTTCTGTGTGTGTGCATGGAGGGTCTGGTGGGGCCTTGTAGGCCCAGGTAAAGAGTTTGGGCTTTGTTATAGTGGGATGAGAGCATGGGAAATATGGGATCAGCCTTCCCATTTAAAAGGAGCACTCCTGTTTCTGTGTGTCAGGCATCTGTTAGAATGTATCCATGGAAGCAAGAGACTCACTCAGAGGCTGTTGCAGCTGTCCAGGTGAGGTGATGGCGACTTGCACGGCGTAGGGGTTGGGGGAAGTGGGGAAGGGCAGCAGAGGAGTGACAGGCACGGCCTAGTTCTGCCTGGATTTTGAAGACAGAGCAGGTGAGATTGGCTCAGGGGTTGCACGTAGGTGTGAGAAGGGAGTCAGAGGAAGCTGCCCGAGCAGGCCACCCGGGAGGGACACATAAGAGCCCTGTCCTGGGCACATCACCCTTGAGATGCCTGTGGAGGGTGTGCAAGCATGTGCCGGACCAGCAGGTGGGAATGTGGCACTAGAGTTCAGGGAAGAGGCCTAAACTAGAGATAGCAACGAGGAAGCCTTTGATAAGTAGATGGGATTTGAAGTCATGGGACAAGTGAACCGAGGAAGTGGGTGTAGACAAGGAGAGGGTAGAGGACTGCCCATGAGACTGGAAAAAGAGGTGCTTCCAGCAAAGGAGGAGGAGGGCCAGTGTGGCCAGGGGAGGTGATGCAGGAGGTAGGATGGTCAAGGAGGAGGTATGTTGGGGGCAGGAGGGGGGCCATGGATGAGGCTGAGAGGGTGGAGGGATGGATCCGGTCCCGAGGGCAGACGGACAGGGAGGCTGTGATCAGCTGAAGGCCTGCACCTGCTGCCTGGGCTGTTTGTGGGTGCCCCCGACTATTCCTGGGGGGCAGTAGAGAGTCTGTCCCCCCACCAGGGGCACCCCTTCCCCAACCTGGTCCCAGGCCCAGCCCCTGCAGGTCCCACCAGCCTCTGCTGTTTGGTGTGTGGTCAGAAGGGGCCCCATGGCCCATCAGGCCTGCCTGCAGCGGAGTGAACATGTGGGAACCTGGGGACGGCCACGCACTGCCCCAGGCCCTGGGCCGCTGGTTTGTTTGGGTCTGAGAGTCCACGTTCCTGGGAAGCAGTTCAGTTGGGGCCTGAGTGCTTTTATCTGGGGAGAGGACAGAGGGAGGGTGCGCAGGGCAGCATTCCTGACCTGTCAAGCCGGCACTGCCAGAACACCAGGCAGGAGTTGGGGTGTAGGAGATGGGCCCCCTGGAGGTTTCTCAGACCCTAGTCTAGGTTCCTTTATCTTTCTTGGGTCATGTCCTTGGGAGGTGACATCCATGCCAGTGAGTCAGCCCACCTCTCCCCTGCCCCACCCACCCAGCCCGCTGCAGTTACTGCCACCTTCTCTTGTCCCGTCTGGCCTCAGTTCCCTGCTGTCTGGCTTGCTCCCCACCTCACCCCTGACACTGTGTCTCCAAGACACCAGGACCTTTGCTTTCTCTTCCTTAACATTTATATGTTCCTTACCATGCACTATTCTAAGCATTGTACAGACTCATTCACTCCTCACAATATCCTTTTACAGGCAAGGGACTGGAGGCACAGAGAGGTTAAGTGACTCACCCAAGGTCACACTGCCAGTAAGGGGAGGAGCCACTATTTGAGCCTGGGGCAGCCTGGTCCCAGAGTCGCTCTGAGCTTTCACTGCTGTCATGCTGCCCCTTTATGTCCCCTTTGGTTCTCACCTGTGTCCTCTTGCCTCCATGATCCCACAACCACCCCTCTGGGGGCTCCTTCTCGGTCCCCTTTGCCTTCTCCACCCCCCCACCCCCAGCCCCCTCCTCTGCCCTCTGCTTCTGTAGAGTTTTTTCCCTAGGGCCTCTGCACACCTATCTGTGGAATCGAAACTCTCTCCTTAATACAGGTTTTAAGTTCCAGACCCAACATTCAACTAGACATCTCCCCTTGGGTGTCCCACCGACACTTCCCAAACTACACTCCCAACATGCTCGCCACCTGCCAGTTCCTTGCTCCATGAACGGCTGGCCCAACTTTCTAACCCAGAGGACCTGCTGTTCCTGGTGTGGCCAGGAGGGGGAGCTGCCCACCCTCCCTTTTCCCTCACCCCCACCCAGTCAGCACCGTCCTGCAGATCCACTCCCAGGGGCTCCCAGGCAGCAACATCCCAGTGCAGATCACGGCCATCTCACCTGGATTATGGCCGCACTCATGGTCAGGCTGCCCTTTTCCCCATTGCCCTCCTCCTGTCTGTTCTCTGCACAGCATCCAGATGATCTTTTAGGAAGCACATCAGTTGATGTCACTGTCGCTACAGCCCTCAGGGTCCCCCTTGCCCTCACCTTGCAGGAGCCCAGGCACCTGCTGGCTTCACCAAGCCGCCCTGCCTGACCCTCACTGAGCCTTAGGGCTTTGCCACCTGTGCCTGGATCTCACCAACTTCTGCTTTTTTAGGGCTCAGCCTGGAGGTCGCTTTGCCATGGCGCTACCCAGACACATTGGTGCTGAATTAGGAGTCTGTGGCTTCCCTGTTCTGAGTGTTTATAATACAGGATTGTACCTGTCTGTCACTTGTCTGACCTCCCCATTGCCCTAGGTAGTGAGCCCCTGAGGGCAGGGATGGGGCCTACTGTCCCCATGGTATCTTCAGCTGGCATGTGGCACTGACCTGGTACTCTGGATTCTCTCAAACACTTTGAGTGAATGAATGAATGAGGGAGTGAGGGACTGACCAGTGCCTCGGACACAGTAGCAGGGGGACCACCCTAGTGGGGATTACGGGAGGTAATGGTCGCGGAGGCGCCTGCCCCTGAGGGACTGGACCCTTTCTTCCCTCTTCTCCTTCCCCCACCTCCCCTAACCTGAGAGGGGCTGCTGGTGCTGCCTGAATGTTATGGCCGCCCCTCCTGCTCCTTCCCAGAGCTTCCTGGAGACTGTCCTATGACCGGAGCTTTGGGCCTCTAGAGCTGAGAACCTGCACTGAGGCAGAATCCTCAGGACACGTGGCTCTTCCTTCCCCACGTGTCCCCAAGCTCTGGGCCGGGCTTGCTCCCTGGGTTCTTCAAAGGTCGGTGATGAGGTCTCACATCTACCTGTTAATTCCCCATTTCTTTCTTTTTCAGTTTTCTTTGGAACCTGCCCTTGTCCAGTTGTTCACCTGATGTGGTGGGAAATGAGTTTTAGGAAGCTGTTGACAGAGTACCGTTTGGCATCCCTGTGCTTCTAGAGATTTCTGGGGCCTTGGGCTGGGGCTCCTGCTGCAGACAGCTGCCTGCCTCCTCATGGCAGTCAGCTTGTGAGCCTGGCCACTTCCTCGCCCCGAACATGTGAGTGACCTTATGATCCTGGCCCTTCAGTGACCCCTAACAAGCTTCTCCGGTGTGTAGGCGGAATTCCTATTTTCAATAGCCAGGTTGTAGAGAAATTGTAGGGCTTCCACTTCCTTACAAAAGGAAGACTTCCAGCAATATTTGTATCTTTGCTCCTGTAGAATCCAGGAAGTCGTCTTAGACCAGAGGAGGTCAGCAGGTGGAGTGCGGTCACCTAGGAGATGGCTCTGTGACGTCATGTGTTACTCAGTCCCACCCTCAAACTGAGTGCCTAGAGGGCTGGGCCGGTGGGGACATTCCTGGTCTAGTCGGGGTCGGGGTACGGGTGGGAAAACAGGGGCCAGGTCTTGAGGAGCTTTTGATGCCACACTGTGGGATCTGAACTCGGTCCCTAAACCCACTGAGTACTAGCTGGGGAGTGACACGATCAGATGTGCATTTCAGGAAGGTCAGGGGTCATGGATGAAAGCTGCATGCTTTCAGTCTTTTGTTCATTTCACCGAGGCCTGGTGTCCACCTCACAGCTGGCACATCACAAAGCAGTGGTCACTCTGACAGTGCCCGATACATTCCAGTGTTTTCTACTCTATTCTCTTTCATTTGTTTTTCTGAAAATGCTGTTTGCAACCATCCACATTGATTTCCTGTCTCCCTGAATGTTTTTGATCTGCAGTTTGAACAGCGCTGGATTGGAGAGGGGGAGGCGGGGGCAGGAGGCTGGGTGGAGGCTGCTGTCACAGTCCAGCTGGGAAACAGCGGGTGTGTGGGGCGCCCGGCTCAGGGCAGACAGGGTGAAGGGTCCACACCACAGGCTTTGGCTCCCAGGGCGTGCGCAGCACCTTGAATCCCCAGGCTCAGCACATCCATCCTCCTCGGGAGATGAGGGGCAGCTCCCAAAACAACCAGAGGGGGCTGGTTATTGTGCCGCGCTGGGGATCCAGAAGATGTGGTTTCATAACTCAGACACACTGCGTGGTGTCTGAAAGTCATTTCATTAAATGTCGAGTGGAATCAAAATAGAAATTACATCTTTGGGACAAAGCCCGTTGAGCCAGGAGCCAGGCATTCTGAATTGGAACCAGAATAGTCTTCTGGAAGCTGAAACTGTGGATCCAAGGCAGCCTTGTCTACACAGCCATCTTCTCTCCTCTGGCTCACATCTAATCCCCAGACTTGGCAGGTGGTCCTGGAGCCCAGTCTGCTTGCAGGAGTCAGAGACAGTGGAAGGGAAATGGTGACAACAGCTCACCGCGGCTCACACTCCTAGGTACCTGCACTGTGCTAAATTGTCACGTGTATTATCTCTGATCCCCACGCATCATCTGGGAGGAACGCTTCTTGTGTTTGACAGCACTGAGGCTCAGGGAGGGCAAGGTATTGGCCTGAGGTCACACAGCTGGTAGAGGCAGCTGGGGTTTCAACTCCCAGGCCCACCTTCTTTTCTGGGTCCTTAGTTGCCTCTCCCAGCTTGCTCTTGGTTTTTGCAACTAGATGACCAAAATCGATTAAATCTGAGTATCTAGGGGAGGGACTTGGGCATGTTTAAAGCTCCCTGGCAATCCTAATGTGCAGTGAGGGCTGGGGACCACTGCTCTAGAAGGCGGGAAAGAGGTGTGAGTGGACTTTGTGTCTGCCCTTGGTCGCAGCCGGGTTGTCCATTCAGCAGGTGCGTGAGAAGGACCCTTTTCTGGAGTCATGGAGCCCCTCCCCTGCCCCAGGTTTGTGCTCATTCCCCCCTCCCCGCCCCTGCCCCAGGTGGGCCAGGTTTGGCGGACAGGAGAGCTGGGATGGGGTAGGGATGGAGCAGACCCTGAGGTGCCTGGGAAGCCCAGAGGGGAAGGCGGGGAGGAAGAGGGGAGGGTAGCGCCAGGGCTTTGCTCCAGTGGAGGGGGGACATCCCTGGGCATTACTTTTCTAATCCGTTACTTTTCACTTTTTTTCTCTGCTTATTTAAATATGTTTTAAGGTCATCAATTTTCCTTTGAGGACCATTTTAACTGAATCCCATAGGATCTGGTATGTGGTGTTTTCCTTATTATTCTTCTGCATATTCTGCACTTGGGGTTTGGGCGTCTTTGACTCACGAGTTGTCAGGATTTTCTTCCCTCAAGGTGGTAGCCTTCCCCACCAGGTTTTGTCATAAAGTTTTCGTTTTATTGCACTGTGATTAGAAAATGGTTTACATTATTTCTGCTTTTTGGAATTTGAGATTTTCTCCTTTTTACTTTGGAGTGATTTTCTTTTTCTATTTTTCCTTAGCTTTATTGAGGTACTATTGACATATAATCTGTGCACATTTAATGTGTACTGTTTAATAAGTTTGGACATTTGCATACACCCCAATCCAGCTACTGTCTCCATCACCCCCAGTTTCCTCACATCCTTTTGTAATTTCTCCCTTGGCTCTTCCTTAGCCACACCCTGTCCCCATGCAGCCACTGACCTGCCCCTAGGCAGCCACTGACCTGGCTCCTGCCACTATAGGTTAGTTTGCATTTTCTAGGAATTTATATAAATAGAAACTGATAGTATGATTTCTTTGTTGTCTGGCTTCTTTCACTTGTGTAATTATTTTGAAATTCACCCAGTTGTGTTTCACTAGGGTTCATGCCTTTTTAGAGCTGTGTAGTATTCCATTGTGTGGCCATACCACTGGTGTTTGTCCATTTACCTGTCGATGGATATTTGGGGTTTTCCATTTTGGGGCTATTATGACTAAAGCTGCTATGAACATTCATGTAGAAGTTTTTAAAAATTAATTAATTAGTTAATTAATTAGTAATTTTTACTGAAGTATAGTCAGTTTACAATGTTGTGTCCATTTCTGGTGTACAGTATCATGTTTCAGTCATACATGTACATACATGTATTTGTTTTCATACTCTTTTTCATTATAGGTTTCTACCATGTTGAAGTTTGAATGGACATATGTTTTCATTCCTCCTGGGCAAATAACTCAGATGCAGGATGATGGCTGGTGATGCAGTAAGTGTGTGTGTTTCACTTTTAAGAAACTGCAAAACTGTTTTCCAAAGTGACTGTCCCTTTTCCATGCCCATGAGCCCATGAGAGCAACGTGAGAGTGCTAGTTGCTTCTGTAGCGGCCGGTCTTTTTAATTTTATCCATCCAAAGTGGGGGTCAGGTGTATCCCCCTACATTTCCCTAATGGGTGATGACCTTGCACATCTTTGCTAATTGTCTATTCAAATCCCTTGTCTTATTAAGTTGTAAGGGTTCCTTCTATGTTCTAGATACAAGCCCTTTGTTAGATGTATGATTTGTGAATATTTCTCCAGTCTGTGCCTTCCCTTTCTATTTTCTTCACAGTATCTTGAAAAATCAAAGGTTTTTTAATTTTGGTGAAGTTGAACTTTTTTTTTTTTATAGTTTGTGTTTTTGTATCTTGTATAAGAAATTCTCTCCGACTCTAAGATACAAGGATTTTCTCCTGTGTTTTCTTCTAGAAGCTTGGTGGTTTTAGCTCTTATCTTTGGGCCCATGATCTATTTTTTAGTTAATTTTTGTTTGTGATGTAAGGCAAGGGGCTTGGGTTTGGTTTTTTTTTTGGCAAATGGTCGTCTTTGAGGTGGTTTCTAAAGGGAGAGATGGGATACACTGGCTCTTTTGCTGTGTCCAAGCCGCCAGGCCCTTTGCACTGGGGTTTCTTTAATGGGCAAGCTTACATTCTCCAACGGGGTGGAGTCTTGTGAAAATGGGAAGTTAAATTACAGAGAAAGAAATAAGCTAAATATCTGGCTTATCTGAGTGTCGTATGTTAAATTGCAACCTGGCCACGTGAGACTTCCTGGGCTGGGTTTTCTTCTCTCTTTGTTCTGCAGATGGAAGGAACTCAGTCCCTCCGTACAGCCAGCCGGTCAGCTACGAGTCAGCCCGGAGGAGTGAAGCAGACGCGGGCTGGAATCAGATGGACTGGATGTGTCCCCAGCCCAGACCCTTCCTGTCCGGCCTTGCTTTCCTCCATAAAGCGAGGGTGGAGCAAAATATCTGGTTTCCCACCCAACACTGCTGTCGGGTTCTAGAGTTTTCCTCCACTTTTTCTGATCCTCTCCCCTCTTCTGGTTTTTTTTTTTTTTTTTTCCCCTCCTCTCTTCTATTTCAGGCCAAAGTGTTTTTGCCTTGAAAGCTCTGATTTTCATTTGACGGGCAGCCACCCCAGAGCCATGGGCCACGAGCCATCGGGCCTGCCTTGAGTGACACCTGTCCTCTTTTTCCCAGTCTCTCCAGCACATGAGATTTCCTCTAGGACACTGCAAAGATTTTTTCCGGAGCTGGAGTTCCCCAGTTGCTGAGCCAGAGTTACTTGACCCCCACTGTGTCCCCAGAGAGGTGTAATTATGCCATCAAATTCTCATTGGCTCTGCTTCAAGGATAAGGAGGCTGCTGCCCAGAGAGGTTGTTCAACTTGTACAAAGTCACACAGGTCATCTTCCAAACCAGATCGTCTGACTCCAAAGTCCCCACCCCACACCGTTCTCCAAGGACTTGGCTCCTCTGGCCAGGGTCTGCCTGAGCCTGTGGGAAGAGCCCTGAAGGCACCCCGAGGAGCCCATCTAGACCTTAGAAATAGAGCTGCTCTTAAAACTAAATTTCAAGTCAGTCTATTATGTAACAGAGACGTGCATAGTCTTCTTAGAGGGCGAACAGCTCCCAGGGACACAAAGGAAGCTGAGTGAAGGCTGCGAGTAGAGAGATGGGCATGCTCAGCGGTGTGGCCCTTGGTGGTAGGGGGTCCAGCCGTGTTTTTTCTGGGATCAGGCACATCTGAGTCGTCTGGAGGGCTGGGGGACACCCCCCTAAGTCTTTTTGTCTCCTGGGAAGTGCTCACCTACAGAAAGAGAGAACAGAGGTACAACAGCCCACCAGTTCATCCATCCATCCATTCAGTGACTACTGAGCCTTGACTATGTGTGAGGGACTGTTCTGGAGTCTGGAGTGCACTGATAGAATGTTGGAGGGAGGGGCTGCAATAGAAGAGATGTCAAAAGGGAACAGGCAGTGGTCTTGGCAGGAGGTGGAGCCTGAGCTTCAGCAGCTTGAAGGGCCAGGGAAGCACACACCATTGCAGGCAGCAGGAGAGGAGAGCCATGCAGGGGCCGGCTCAGGGTGCTGTGCCTGTGCCCCAGGACCCCCAGGCCCTGTGACCCTCTCCAGAGAGAGGACTGGGAAGACTCCATCTCTGGGAGAAAGTAGTCCAGTCCTTGTCACACCTCATTTACTCATTGTCATTAAAAGCATGGCTTCTGGTTTATACATCAGCCATATAAGCCTGGCTAATGTGAGTCTTCCCTGGAAGCTAATCTGTGCTCTGGTTCTGGCACAATAGTGAGCTCTCTGAGTTGGGTCAGCTGAGGATAAATGCTGCCTCAGGAGGCTCTTGGGGAACGACCAGCCGGTTTCAGCCACCAAAAACTTACCAAGCAAGAAGTCATGTTTAGTTGAAGCACAAAGATCGTGAAGCCTAGTGGTGAGAAGCCAGATGAATTCCTATCACCCCAGGCTTTCCCACCAGGTTTTCCCCAGCTTTGGCAGCCTAAGCCAAGACTGGGGTCATGCATGATGTGAACTGGGAAGAGATCCATGTTATCTCTGCTGTTGTCTGAAAAAGAGTGTGGCTGGGGGCTGGTCCACTCCTTCCTGGAGTAGGAGGCAGTAGGTGTTGGCCCTGCCCTGGACTCACCTGTCTACCTGCTGTCTTCGGGTTTCCTTACTCCAGAGGGTGGTCACTGCAGGCCGGATTCCCATAAACTTCATATATTTGATTCTCAGTCTGCTCTGAAATGAGATTCTGGGATCCATTGTTTTTGGAGGTTTTGACAGAATGCACAAGGAGCCAGATAAAATTGAAATAAAATTGCAATCACTGAGTTAATGACTGTGACAATAAAAATAATTCAGAACCAAATTAATGCAACATTAGGGCTCATCATTATACTAATAATCTTCACACAGCAATACAAAAACAACAATTGTTTGGGGAGGAATGATTCATTCCATGGGAGAACAGAGTTTTGGGAAAATCTCAGAATTTCCTTCTGCAGTCTGAAGAAGGAGAAAGACAAGCTAAGGTTTCCTACTTACTGTGACAAAGAGATACTCCCTGTGCTTAGGGGGCACCCAGCTCACCAGGCGGGGACAGCCTTAAATGACTGTAAAGTGAAGTGGCCTTGGGAGGAAGAGGGCCATAGGGAAGGCTTCCTGGAGGCAGCAGCATTGAGCAGAGCCTGGAAAGAGGAGTAGCATCCATTGGGTCTCAACCCCTCCATGCCTCCCTCTCCTTTGCATCCAGCTGCAATCTGGCTTTTGTCCCTTCCTCACCTCCTAAATGCTCTTATCAAGTGACCTTCACATTGTGAGCAGATCCAGACACGGGCCCTAGGTCCTCATCTTCCCTGACTCCCAGCAAGCTTCCACGGCCTCTGGGTTCCCACCAGCATCACTGAACCCCTTCTCTGTCTCCTCTGCTGGCTCTGCTTCCCTTCTGACCTCTGAACACCTGCAGGCTCCAGGCTGAGCCGTCCCTTCACTCCTCCCTGTCTCCCAGCTCCCTGTCCATCGCATCCTGGACACTCACTGTCCACTCTTGACCCTTCTGACCGCCACCCTCAGGCTTCTCAATGTCTGTGCAACGCCTCCCTGCGGTGTCTAATACACGTTTTTAAAACCAGATTTCATAATACAGAAAAATGCACACCTCCTAAGAGCCTAGCTCGATGCCATTCCACAAAGTGAATACACTGGGGCATCAGCTCCCGGATCAAGAAAGAGAACGTTGCAGCTAAAGGGAGCCCCTCCTGGCCCCTGTGGCCTCACCACGCCGGCGTGGCCGTGGCCTGACTCTGTCACCTGAGATATTCTCCCCTGGCTTGGACTGAACATGAATGGAATCATAGGAAACCTGCTCTGGTGTCTGGCTTCTTCAGCTCCGTGTCGTGTTTGTGGGACTTGTAGCTGTAGTCCATCCTTTTTGTTGCTGTAGAGGGTATTTCATTGTATGAATATACCACAGTTTATTCATTCTGCTCCTGATTGGCCTTTGTGTTATTTCCATTTTTAGAATTAGGGATATTCCTGGTAGAGGAGGCTAACGGCTCAGTTTTACTCCTTACTTTGCAAACCACAGGGGGAGCTTGACGTGGTGAGGGTGGGGTGACGGTGACACACACATGGGTTAATGGGACCTGCGATACCATGGCCTCATGGAGGGCCTGCTGTTGGAATCTCAGCACCATAGGTGGCCTTTTTATTAAATAAAAAATGCATGAATTAATGAAGGAATAAATGAATGAATGAATGCATTTCCAAAAAGAACATTATTGCATGTCACCTTGTGTCAAATACTGTGCTGGCTGTTTTTATAAACGTTACCATATTTAATCCTTGGTGATGAGGTGATTTCCTTGATTTTATAGGTTGAAAAAAATGTTTAAGTCTCAGAGCATCCATGTCATTTAACTTCCCTGGGCTCAGTTTCCCCATCTGCGAAATGGCAACAATAGATCTCAGCAGGTTGTTGAGAGAATAACTGAGTGCTATATATAAAGCAGTCAGCATAGTCCTGGCACAGAAAAGGGCTTAATAAACTCTTGCCCATCATCTTTATGGTTCAAGGTCATGTAGCTTGTAAGTGGCCAACCCAGGGTTTGAACTTATGAACCTTACATCATCTCACTGCATCATTTCTACCACTGGGGATATGGGAGTGTGAAAAAGAGGTCTTGGCTTATCTTTCCAGCCCTGGCCCTTCCTCCTCTCTCCTGAGCTTTGTGATGTGATGGCGGGGCTTTTGCATGAGCCACCTCTGTCCCCTCCCTGCCTGTAATCTGGGCAGTGATTAAGCAGATCAGTTAAGACTCAGCCCTAGACTTCGATGTGGTGCCCTCCCTCCTCTAAACTCCCTTATCCAGAGGATGAGATTAGCATACAATTGTGGTCTCTGCTCACTAATTTCATTTTCTGTGTCTGGAGTAATAGGGCTTCTAGAACTCGCACACTAATTTAAATTCAAATAACAGCCAGCCTAGCATGTGACTTTGGAACTGGGGCTGAGGCTCTGCTCTGAGCAAGGCCTGGCTGCCCCCAGCAGAGGGGGTGGCACAGTGCTTCTGGGAGCAGCCTCCTCCAGCACGGGGTCAGTCGGCTGCTCGGTCAGCTGTGACCAAGTTGAAGCCACAGTGACTCAACCCCGGGCAAGCCTCTCTCCAGCACCTTCATCTCCGGAGAACCAACTCGTAATTAGAACAGTGACCCATAAAGAGCAGTGCCCCTGGGGGCCTGGTGGGGGCGTTAGCTCTTCGGATGGGACAGTCTCTTGGCTTCTTCCATTAATTCGTCATTTACATCATACTCTTGGGTCAAGAGATGTCAGTTTCAAATGGGGACCAAATCTGGCCCCACTTTTTAGTCACATCTGGTACTAAGAGGTTGTGGGGTGGGGCAGGTGGCATTTTCAAAAGGGACTGTGGCCCCAAATAGGACAGAACCACTTCCTTGGTCAGTGGAGATTTCCTTAATTCAAGGGTCAGTGGCTGAAGAGCTGTGAACAGTGGGCACCACATGGTCTGCATTACAAAATAATGATCAGGGCTCCCTGGGTGGCTCTTGCTCAGCCCCGAGGGACCCCAGGAGGCCACTGCAACACCTGGGAGACCCCAGGGGGTCAGCACAACATCTCACTCCATTGCTCCTGCCCGTCATTGGGGATGCACACTGAATTCCTTGTTTCTTCCAAAGCCAGTTCCCTTTGGCTAGCAGTGTTTGCTTCGTATCTCCGCCTGTTTCTAATGCTCAGGAGACTGAGGCTACCCTCCTCAGGGCTCTTCTCTTATTCAGTTCCACAAACAGCCTAGGCCAGCATCTGTGCTGGTGATACTGAGGTCAGACTCAGGGTCTTTCCATGAGGACCCCACAGACAGGCAGGCTGGGGGGGGGGGGGTGCTTTCCAAAGTAGGATTTTATCAGTGTAACCAGAAAAAAAACAGCTCTAAGAGGAATGAGATTTAGGAATCTCCGGGGTGAAACAGTTCAACAGGCTTCCTTCTTGCAGGACTGCTCAGAGCCTTTCTTGGCTGCTGAGAGGTGTGGGATGGGGCATTTCCCAAACACACGAGGGCATGACCCTCACTGCAGACATGCCATGTGGCGGCCTGGACCAGGCCATCTGGCCCTGTGAGGTGGGCAGCAGCATCTCCATCTTACAGATGAGGGACGGAGGTACGAGGAGGTGAGGGGCTTGCCCAGGTACACAGTTCGAAAGGGAGGCAAATTACAGCCGGGGATCCCTTGCTTGGACTGGTCCCTCTCAAACTGCTGGGCCCTGCAAGGCTGTTGGTTAATGGAATGGTCTGCAGCCCCCCTGTCAATGGCATGGGCTCTCTGAGTCCATCAGGATGCTGTCTCATTAGGCCTTCAGATACAGCGTTTGGGGTTTGGGGGTTACAGATACCAGGTATGAGCCTGGTCCAGGCATCAGGGAACACAGCATGAGTCTCAGCCCTGCCATTTATCGGCTATGTGAATTGAACCAGTTCCTCCTGGACCTTGGTTCCGCCATGTGGAGATAACAGACCCCCTTTCTGTCCCCAGGAAAAGTACTGGCAACAATTTCCTCGGCCTGTCAACAATTTGATGTATGTGCCATTTAGTGGGAAAAAATGGTTTTCTTTAGTTGGCTGGAAGCCTTTACTTTTTTCTGGCCAAGACGACTGTGCATCTCAACCCAGCCGTATGGTCAGCACGAGGCCAGCACGCCTGCAGGGAGACTTAGTTCCGAGTAGGGGCTCTGCTTGGACTTGCTGTGTGACCTTGGGCAGGGCATCTCTCCTCTCTGAACTTGGGTGCTCCATCTTTACAATGGGGCAACTGGTTTGCTGTGCTGGAAGGGTCCACTGCTCCAGGGTTTCATGACTGGGGTTCTCTAGGCCCTGACCGATGGCCGATGGCCACAGCCAGCCAAGCCTGACCAGGCAGGGGGCCTTGGGGCCTCGCCACCCAACAGCACGTCCCAGAGGCAGGTGTGCTTGGCCGGCTGCTCCCAGGATCAGCCGCCAACGGGGCGGGTGAGGGATGGGGTCTTGGCGGGGATGCGCCAGTGGGACCTGCTCTCCGGCAAGCAGGGCCCTGGAGTCCAGTGCTCATCAGCTAAGCAGGTAATTATGTGAGCGCTTTGTTCCCCGCACAAAGGAGCTCTCAGAGAACTTCCGAGAGGCTCCGCTTCCTGGCTGATTTGATTTTTCTCAAAACTGGAGTGTGAAAGCCAGGCTGAACCTGCCTAATTGTGCCTGCGAAGGCTATTCAGAGAGACCGTTCTTGGAAGGAAATCAGGACAATTAGCTCTTGGCTGCGGGTAGAGTGGGAAGCGAGCTAATCATGGTGAATGTCAGCTTGTTCCCGGGGGAACCAAAGGGCACAGAATTGAGAGAAGAAATAGGGAAAAAGCGGGGCATCTGTCTGGCCTGCCCGCGGGGGCTGGGTTCGTCCACCAGGCAGGAGCAGAGGCCGGGCCAGGCCAGGGAGGGCCTGGGGGTGCTCACCTCGGGCTGCTGATGTTGGCTGTGTGACCTTAGACAAGTCACTGAGCCCCTGGGGGCTCCGTTTCTGAATCTGCAAAACGAGTGCTGCTCAAAATGACCAGATGGAGCCCATCCATCATGGAAACGACAGGTGGGAGCTGCGGGTCCAGAGCAGATGGTGCTGGATGGGCTGGAGGAGAGGGCTTCTGCCTCCAAATGCAAACCCTGGTCCTCTGGCCACTCCTCGGCTGCTGTACCCTCCCTCTGCCCCTCCCAGTTTTCTTCCTGGAACAGAGGAAAATTTTTAATTCTAATGTGAGTGCCTCACTGGGCCTCCAAGTCAGAGAGGTGGCCGTTCAAATCTCAGCTTTGCCTCTTCTTAGCTCTGTGGCCTTAGGGATGCTCCTTGACCTCTCTGAGCCATTTCTTAGCTGGATGCCTTATGGTCCGCAGTGGCCGGATACCTAGCGGGTGACGAGTGCTCATAGTCTTTGCTGCAGCGTCTGGAAACCATGTGTCCATGCAAGCTCATTTTCCCCGGAATGAAAGCTTGTGTGAATGTGTGAATGTGGGGCCATTTAGACAGAAGTGTTTCTAAATAGAATATGTGCTTTTCTACCTTTTTTGAATGGAATCCAGAGTGCATATTCTTTTTTTTTTTTTTTCCTTAAAGAAAAGCAACAGAGTGTTAGAGCACCAGCCTTGTTGGTTGGGCCCCTGAGTCTGCACCCGGGCTCCATCCCTCACTGGGTGTATCTGACAAATCACAGCGATTCCCAGCTTCCTTGTTTCTCAGTCAAGATAATGATCACACATACTTCCTAGGTGAGTTACGGGGATTAAACTCATTAATATACTCAGAAAAGGGACTGGCACTTAGTAAGTGCTCAATGAATTTTAGCATCATCATCACTATTATTTGATGGCTCAGGGTCACAGTGTAAGGTCCACCTATGCCAGCAGGTGATGTGGGAATGAATGCATTCCCACGTGGCTGAAAGAATGAAGGCTGGGGTTCAGCCAGTGCTCACCCGCATGGCTGGCAGGCCAGCGTCTGCACCTACTGGTCTAGGCTGGACCACATCAGTCGTTAACTATTTTGAATCCCACCCCTGGGTAGAAGAGACAGACCCTCCAAATGCAGGGACTGAGGTGACAGATGTGGGTGTGGCCAGAGAACCAGCCCTAGAGGTGAGGGTCGCTTTGAGGAGCCCAGGACCAGCTGTTCCTGACTCCAGCCCCTCGTTTTGCACACAAGGGAGATAATGTTCCACCTACGTCAAATAAAGACTTAAAACAAGCTTTGTAAAGAGCAATGTGCCCACAGGCGCTCATGGTTGTATGACTGGGGTCCCCCTAGGTGACCAGGGTGGCGATGGATCTGAAAACATGACATTTGAGGGATAGTTAAGATATCAGAGAATTCTTCCCCCGAAGAGACCTGGAAAAAGTGCAAGTGACTGATTCCATTGGTGTTTGGTTGAGTCAGTGTTTACTGTGGTTCGTGTGCTGTGTGACGTTTTGTGACTCCTTGTGGTTTCTCGTCCCCATTTTGCCGGGCTTGAGTACAGAAGCCCCCACCACCATCCGCGGTGTCTGAGGATGGAAAGAACAGTCTGCAGCGTGGAGGGGGCAGGGACAGCTGGCGGTGGTTTGCCGAGTTGGCTCAGGGCCTGGCCGTCCTCCCACCCCGCGGGCTGCCTAGGTGGGGTGGCCTGGTGCAGACAGAGCCCTGCCGGGGAGCTCCGTCCACCCAGCCTCCTAGCAGCCCCTCCCCGCTGCCTACCTGCCGGCAACACACAATTCCATCTTAATGCCTTTTCAATAAAGCCTTAAAGATGACAAGCCCCATTTCCCGAGCAGAGCAGAACAGTTATTTTACACTTCATCTAATTGATTAAAATTACTCCTCTAAATTAACCAGGACTTGCAGAGCCCAGGGCGGGGTGGTGAGACCTGGAGCCAGAGTGGCTTATCTGGGAGTGAGTTGCTGGGGGCGTGGGGCACTGGGGACTGGTCGGAGCCTGGAGGTGGGGGCTTCAGCCCCTCTCCTTGGCCCTGCTGTCCTTCCCCAGCCCAACTGCCCCCACCCCACCTCCTGATAACCTGCAAACCTGTGTCAGCCACTGACTCCTAACAGGCTCTGTCCCTCCCTGGACCCTGGGCTGTGACTGTTAACGGCCTCGCTCTTGGGGTTGGGATGGATCAGGGACACATCTGCTCACTGTGTGGCAAGTGGGTGAAATGTTTGGCATCCAGCATCTCCTTTAACCCTCCAAACTGCCCTAAGAGGTAGATCATTATGATCCCAAAGTACAGCTGAAGAAACTGAGGCCTGCGAGAGGCACTGGGGACTAAGGCTCACCCTGCTAACTTTGGAGCTCAGGCCTGTTCACTGTCCCGCTCCTGCCCTGCAGACCATGGGGCTGGGAGAGGTGCCTCACCCTCGCATGTGAGCTACAAGCCCTGTTGTAGTGCGTGCTGCTCCCGTAGTTCGGAGCACCCCACCATGCGGCCTTGGTTAGGAGGGGGCCAGTTTGTTCACAATCTCTCCCAGGGGAAGACTTTCCCACCTGTGAGGGCTAGGGGCCTGGGAGAGGGCAACTGAGTCTATAAGGAAATGAGTGTGTTTGTGCGAGGAACACCCCGCCCTTTGCTGGGCTGATGTCAGCATGATGGCAGATTCCTCAAGAGCAGGAATGAGAGTTATGGCTTCATGAGCTGGATGTAAAATTCTGTTTGATGAGAGTGTGTTGACACCTGTCGAAGAGGCCTGTCACAGCCTCTTTCAGGACACGACTCAGAGGCCACCTCCTCTGTGAGGTCTTCCTGCTCTCCAGCCTTGCATTGGCTCTCCCCGGCAGTGAACTTGGTTCCGGGAGGTCCCTCCACAGCACCCATCACCACTGAGTCTTACTTGCCTGGTTTTCCTGGCTCTGCCCCACAGTAAGCACTCAGTAAATGATTGTTAGATGAAAGAAAGGACAAATTAAGGGTTAATGAACAAGTGAGTGAGAAACAAATGACTGAATGTGAATGGATCCCTTAGATGGAGCTGGAAGGAGTCTTCTCTGGGCAGCCCCCACCTCCCTCGCCTACCCCTTGCTCCAGGACCTCACGGCTCAGCTCCGAGACACCTTCTGGCCTGCTGGCTACGGGGTCTGACAGACACCTCCTCCCTCCCCAGGCCTGGAAAGTAGGTGGTGGCAAGATGCAGAAGGGTTTGGAATTCCCCCCAAGGCGGGGCACATTCCTGGCCAGTAGGGTGGTGGGTGTGTGTCTGTGGGTATGTTCAGGGGATGGAGTGCATCCGTGGTCCTGCCTTGCTGGTCTCCTACACCAACGGGCTGTGCAAGGCCCTGGACACAAGACACAGCAGCTCTTTCCCTTGGCTTTCCGGGCTCCTGGCTCTATCCTTCTCTGCTCTCCTGTCTGGGCCAGGAGGAAATGGAGGCGAGATGGAGGCCAAGAGCCTGGGCAGGAGGCCGGAGAAGCGTGATAGCGGGGCTGGTTCTCGGGGGGACATGGTTGCAGCCAAAGTCCTCCCTGACGGGGAGGGTCCCCAGCAGGTCAGGTGGGGTTGCAGATTACGGGGGCAGGCAGGGAACGGTGGTGCTAGCCAGGACTAGAGGAGGCAGTTGGCCAGCTAGCGGGTGAGTCTGGACAGAGATGAGAGAGGTGGGATCAGGACCAGTGTCCCCAGCCCCAGAGGCGTGTCCCCAGTGTACTTCATGGCACCCGTGTGTGGCCTGCCCGTTCTCCTTTCCCAAGCTGAAGATGACTGTGGCTGTTTGGACTTCTCTTCGCACTCAAGGTCTCCACGTGTTTACTAAGCCCTTTGGCCGACTGTCTGCTCACCCAGAGATGTCTCCAGGGCTTTCCTGGGGACAGCTCTCAAAACAACATCAAACTGTTGGGAGGAAAACTTTTTACTCCATGGATTTGGGTTCAGCGGTTGGGGCTGCAGTAACTGACAATGGACAGATTAACAGAAGAAAAGCTAAGTATATTCATATGCATATGAGGGCCCAAAAGACGTGGCTTAATAACTTGAGATAAGGGTTTGTACACCTAACTTAATAGGGGAAGGGGAGGGGCAGAAAGCATAAAATGAGTTTATTTAGGAAAGAGCTATGGGCTTTAAGAGATAAGACAGTCGTGATGATGTTTGCCTATAGAGGTGGTCTTCTGTTTTCTTCTGGAGGGAAAATCTCCCGCAGGGAGGGGATTTATGGCAGCCTCCCTCCCAGAAGCATCTGGCTTTAGTCAGATAACGGGAGCTCTGAAAAGGCTTCTTTCTGTGCTTGTTTATTTATCTATTTCATTCATTAGTAAGCAGTCAGCCTCTTAGGTCCTGGGCACTGGCTTCTCTTTATAAATTCCCAATTTGAAGCCCCCATTTTAGGTATAGTTATACATATGCAATCAGAGGGAAAGATGTATTAGATTAAGGTGGTCCAGAATTGCTCCTAAGACAAGGACTGTCCAAACTGTAATAATTCTGAGACAGGAAGGGGGCAGGGCACAGCCATGCAAGGAATGCTACAGCAATTAACATCAAGATGGTGGAAGATTCAACCCCCAGTAGGCCCTGAGGCTCAGGATGGTGGGAGATTTAACTTCTAGTAGACCTTGAGCTTCATTATAGGCTCACTGTAATATATTAACATGGTGAATAACACACCCACAGGCACCACGGCAGCCCCAAGGTCTAGCTACAAAAGGTCAAAGAGTGGGAAATGGCCAACTTCCTGGGAATCTCAGCCCCTTCCCCAGGCTACTTAGATTGGTCCTTCCACTTATTAGCATATGAAGCCACCAAGCCCATAAAAACTGGCAACATGGGCACCTCACGGTAGCCCCTCTCTCTTCCTCTTTGGAGATGGCCCACATTCTGTCTATGGAGCGTGTACCTACTTTTAATCTGAGCACCCAACCCCCATACCTCGTGGCCTTTCTCTTGCCTTTCAATGGATCTCAATAAATCCACCTTTACTCAACTGTGGCTCGCTCTTGAATTCTTTCCTGCGTGAAGCCAAGGACCCACACTAGGTGGGGCATGTCCCAGGGGCTCAACCGAGACCTGGACACAGCCCTCCTTATGCCCCACATCTGTTTTCCTGCATCAATTCTACCTAATAAAACTGAAAAAAGAAAAAAAATCATCATTATTACCAGGTTAAGTGCTAATATCACATTAAACTAAGTAAACACACCCGGCCCTCCCCACCCCAAAAGAAGAGGACTGTCTTTGTTCCCAAGGATGCCCTCATGTTTTTGGCACCAAATCAGCAGAGAAGACAGAAAAACTCTGCATGAGACAAGTTCTGGTTTTTGTGGCAGAGACAGTAAAAGATGAGAAGGCGAGCGTGGTGGAGGGTGGGGGCCAAGGCGCTGGGAGCCATGGGCATTCTGAGACTGGTGGAGCCTGCAGCTACTTTTCAGCTTGCTGGCTGGCCCTGGTGCAAACACCCTTTTCAGAGTTCCCTCGGTGTCCACTGGCTCCTGAAGGCTGTGTAAATGAACTTGAAGTTCAAGTTCTCTGAGCCTGAAGGAGAGCTGAGTTTCACACCTGGATTCTGGAGAGATGGAGGCAGGATCCTGGAGGCCCCGGGGATCCGAAGTCCTGAAGAAGATTTGACTTGGGAGAGGAGAGGAGATTCAGTTTTCCCAGTTCCTGATATAATAGGGAGGAACAAAGCTGACTCCATATTGGGTGTTCCTTTTACTTTAACCTTTGTATTTTATTGCTTTTGCTACAAGCGAATCACTAAAGGGATGTTGCCTATAGGCTTAAATTATACATAATGGCCCATCTCTGGGAACCCTGCCTCCCAGGTAATGAGCCTTAAGCTAAAATACCTTTGTTTAGCTCACCAGCAACATCCTGACCAGGCCCACCTGTGAATGACTGCAAGAAGGAAGAAATTAACACCTCCCCTCTGGAGGCTGACCGGAACAGGAAGTGTTTGACTTTACTCCCTCCCCTTTTAGTATAAAAGAAGCCTGAATTCTAACTCAGACAAGATGGTTCTCTGAGACATTGTTCCACCATCATCTCGGTCTGCTGGCTTTCCGAATGAAGTCACTATTCCTTGCCCCAACAGCTCGTCTCTCTGTGCATTGGTCTGTTGTGCGGCGAGCAGTATGAGCGTGGACTTGGTAACGCTGAGGGCCCTGGAGGCCTGGCTGACATCCAGTTTACAGATTGGGTGGGCCCCCCCTGCAGAATGCAATCCAAATTCTGATACCCAAGTGAGTGAGACCAGGGACGTGGCCTCAGCCCCGCCCTGCAGACTGCCTGCCCAGCTCTCTCCTCCTGGACACAGGAGCCCCACCTGCTCCTTCTGCTACTAAGGCCCCCTCAGGGGAGCACTCTGAGTCCCAGACTCAGACTTTCCGGAGGGGAGGGGTGGAGGCTGCCTTTCTCTACAGGCTTCTCGTCTCTAAGGCTTGCTCAGGAAACCCCTAGACTCCTCAGCTGGGGGCTCCTGTGCCTGCCAGGACACTTTGTCACTCTTTCCACCTTCCAGAATGACCCATTTGCAGTTTTCTCAATTAACTATCACGTTTCTTCCTTGGCTGGAACCTGGAATTTGTTTTTGAGGCTGAGCAGGTGGCTGGAGACATAGAGCATAAATATATCATCATTCGGGAGTCGGCTGGCTTAGCATGGAAACACATCTCCCTCCTGAGAAGGGGTTGCTGGGCCAGGTTGCTGAATAATCTGTATGTTGGCTTTGATCTCAGCCGGTGGGGGAGCCAGACAGCCCCCAGCCCAGCCCGTGGGCGTTGGGACCAGAGGGGGGTTTCATTATGAGTCACTGATGATGGGAGGGGGTGCTGGAAGGGCTGTGTTGTCTGGTGTGCGTGCGTGTGCATGTGTGTATGTGTGTGTGTAGAGAGAGAAAAGTGAGATGTCTGGATGGCTGATTAGCTCAGCTGCCCTCTGTGACTGCAGTCATTTTGGGTCTGTAAGGGAGACAGGCACAGGCCCCACTGTGAGGTGGGTCATTTAAGGCCTGGGTCTCTCTCCTCTCCCTGCCCCTTCCCTGCAACCTGCCTTCTTGCAGAAGAAATTCTGAGGCTCCCATATGCCTCTGAGCAGCAGAGAAAGCGAGAGACTCGGGCCTCTGCTCCCAGCCACAGCCTTGTAAAAGCACAGAAGATGAACGCCTGATTAGAAACCACATGCCAGAAGGAAGCTGTTCTAAAATGCAGGCGGGAGGCTGAGAGGAGAGACAGCATCCATTAAAGAGCCCCCAGCCAGGGGCTGCCCCTCAGGGCTGCAGGCCTCTTTGAGATGCGGGGCCCAGGACTCATCAGGGGAAAAGAGGTCACGTAGGGCCCCCTCTGCCCTGAGCAGACATGTGCAGGGCCTCTCAGCAGGCTGCGGACTACCCAGAGCCCAGGCAGGGTGGGGAGCGTCAAGTCTGACCCCTCCGCTACTCACAGCCTGCTTGACCCTCCTTCCCCACTGGGAAACTCAGTCCTGCTTCCCCCAGGCCTGTGGCAGGGATTAAATGCGGTAATACAGAATAGAGCTTGGGAAAGAGTAAAAACAACCCTTTACAGAGCTTCCTGCAAGAATAGGGAAAACGCACCAAAGGGAGAAAAGAAAGAGGCAGGCTGGGCAGCTCTGAACCGAGAGGCCTCCACATTCTTGCTTCCAGGCTATCCCCCAGGCCTCTCTTGCCAGCTTTGGTGTTTCTGCAAATGCTCTTAAAGAGGGGCCTGTCCGTGAAGTGGGCAGGGGCTGGGCAGGCTGTCCGCACCAGCTGGCACCAAGGCTCTCCAGACACGACCTGTGACGCTGGACGGCGAAGGGGTCGGCCCTGATGTCCCTGAGTGGAGGCCCAGAGACACTGTCTTGGGCATCTTGTCAGGACCAATGCAGTGACATCCTGGGTCCCTGGGGGATGTTCTCCTTGCCTGAGGATTGGAGCAGGGCAGCTGGTCAGCTGGTCCAAGGCAGGGGTGGTCACGGACACTTCCCCAGGTCCAACGTAATTCAAACAGTTTTTCTCATTAAAAAACAGAGCTGTGTGTTGGGCTCTGTCTGGACACGGGGTCTTGGTGGCCAACAATACAGGCAGAAACCCTGGCCTTGCGGGCTCTGGATGAAAAAAGAATACAGGGAGGTGTGAGGGTGTCCCCAGCCTGGGGGGGGGGGCTGGGAGGACTTGGGAGAAAAGTCCTGCTTCAAGGCTGTTTACCAGTTTGAAGGGAGACCTGGGGAAGGTCTGGGGTGGGAGTGGGGGTGGGGGCCACACTGCTCCAAGTGAGGGGCCCCACGCTGCCAAGGCCCAAAGAGAGGCAGCACGGCTCCTTGGAGGGATTTATTGTTATTATTTTTAAGTTTGGTGGGGAGGGGAGGTAATTAGTTTTATTTTTATTTGTTTATTTTTAATGGAGGTACCGAGGGTTGAACCCAGGACCTCATGCATGTTACGCACGTGCTGTACCGCTGAGCTACACCTTCCCCTGACTTTGAGGGATTAACATGTATTTTACCATGAATATATTGAGAGAAGGGACAAAGTGACTTAACACAGCCTGAGTTCTGGGGCCGAGGAAGTCCTGGGTTAGATCCCAATCCAGCCACTCACTGGGCATGTGACCTCAGATAGGTCACTTACAGTTTCTCTGCTCCAAGTCGCGGAGCTGATCCCTCCCTCACACCATTTACAGGGGCTGCTCGGCAGAGAGAATGGAGGGGAGGCCAGCTCTGGACTGGCCCATACGGGGCCCCGCTTCCCTCCCACCTCCGGCATCTCCAGCGCTGGGAGAAGCAGGGCGGGTGAGAGCAGGAGAGGGGCTCTCCTTCCTCTGCTTGCCAGTGATTTATGGGAACCCAGCTCAACTCAGACCTTGAGGAAGGCACAGTGACGTCCTTTTGTTTTTAGTTCAATTTTGTGAGCAGAATGCTCCTGGGGCAGATAGCTTTTTCCAGTAATGAAATTGTGAAAAGAATTGAATTGTGCCTCTCGAGCTTTAAAGGACAATTGGAGCCCTTCTCTGTCCTCCCTGCCAGACCCGCAGACGCTCACTCCCAGTGCTGCATTCAGGCTCCTTTCCCGTGAAGGAGAGACACTTGGGGTGTTGGCTTCATTCCTCCACCCAGGACTGGAGACATAGTCTGTAAGATGAAATGTGGGGCGCCTTGTTCAAAATTTACGAAGGATTTCAAGATGGCGATAGCAGAGCATTAAAGCAGGGGCAGCGCCCTCCTGGCTGCCTGGGCTTAAAGCCAGCTCTGCCACTTACTAGAGTTAAGTCCTGAGGCCAGTGACTTAAACTCTGTGCTCAGTTCCCTCATCTGCAAAATGGGGACAAAAATAGCAGTAACCCCTCCCCCTCCAGGGGCACTGGGAGAGCCACCTGGACTCCAGCCTGTGGCTGTGTGTGACTGGTTCTTTCTCCCCTCTCTCCCTCTCCTTTGACCCCCTTCCCTTACTTCCTTCCTCTTTCTGTGATCCCTTTCTCTTCCACTCCATCCCCAACATGCTCAATAGTGGTTAATGCTGACCTGTATTTGCTGCCAAAACCTAGTACCCAGGACAGCGACTCACCTGGGGGCATGCAGGGCCCTTCCCTCCAAGGTGGAGGTCCAGGGGCCAGCTCCAGCGCTGCTCTGAAGCCCCCACCCATCCCTCCCCCTCCTGGCAGAGGCCTCACCCAGCACAGGCTCCTCACTGGATGGGAGCAGCCCTTCTCACCACCCCTGGCCTCAGGCCTCTGGAGACCCTTGGAGTTTGACCCAGCATCTCAGGTAGAGAGGGAAAGTGAGGAGGGAGGTGATTGAGGGCCCTCACTGTGGGCAGAGGGAGAAGCAGAAAAAGAGGAAAGTATGCCAGAACCCAAATGCAAGCAGTGAGCCCTGCTAACACGCTGCTGTCCTGCCTCTGTTCCTTAGCTGAGGCTTAAGTGCTTTCTTTTAAAATTTAGAAGTGTTTATTATAGTGTAACACACACAACAGAGTGCATGAATCTTAAGTGTGTAGTTCAATTAAGTTTTACAAACATCCACACCCAGGTATTAGAACATCGCCAGCACCCGGAGGCTCCCCCAGGCCCTTTCCGGGCAATCCTTTCACTCCTCCCGGGGCACCACTGTTCTGACCCATCACCAGGGGCTAGTTCTACCTGCCTGTTCTTGAACTTCAGATAAAAGAACCTGCATCTGCGGGCTTTGTGTCTGGCTTCTTTGGCTCATCACACATCAGGGGGACTCATCAAAGTGTGCACCGCACCAGACGGCGCTGTTTAATCGCCACGTTAAGGATTCCACTGGATGAACACGATACACTCTGTTAGTTCTACCACTGGTGTTGTTTCTGACTGTGGGCTATTATGAAGAAAGCTGCTATCAACCCTGCCCACGTTTTCGGGTGGTCACCTCATCCAGCTCCCTTGGGGCTGTATTCAGGAGTGGGGTCTCTGGGTCCTGGGGTGGGCACTTGTTCAGCATTAGAAGATGGGTGTAAATTTCAAGATCTTGAAATAGTACTGAGCACAATACACACCAAGTTTCGTGGTCTGCCCCCTGTCACTTGGCATTATAGCGTAATTATTTTTTGAGTTTAAATCGTTGATTTTGAGATAATTGCAGACTCACATGCAGTTGTAAGAAATAAACCAGAGAGATCCAACATACCTTTCACTGGGTTTCCCCCAGTGGTAACATCTTGTAAAACACTAGTGCAGTAGGATGGTCAGCATATGGACATCCGTGCAGTCCACGCATCTCATTCAGGTTGCCCCAGTTTTATTTGTACTCGTGTGTGTGTGTGTGTGTGTGTGTGTGTGTGTGTGTGTGTTTTAGTTCAATGCACTTTTTCACCAGTGTAGGTTAGTGGGTCCGATACCACAGTCAAGACTCGGGACAGTTCCAGCACCACAAGGACCCCTCCAGCTGTTCTTTCATAACCACACCCCCCTCCTCCCACCAATCTTCTCTCCCCACCTCGACCCCCACCCCTGCCAGGACAACCACTAACCTGCTTTTGTCATCACAAGGACGTTACGTGAATGGACGGAAAGAGTGTGAAAACTTTTGGGATGGGCTTTTCACACTCAGCATCGCTCCCTGGAGATCTTCGCAGGTTGCTGTGTGTGACAGGTGCTCTGTGTGCTTACCATCCACCCTTTAAAGGACATCTAGTCATTTCCAGTTTTGCCTCTTACACGTAAAGCTGCTGTGAGCATTTGTGTGCAGATTTCTGTGTGAGCACAAGTTCACACAGGAGTGCAATTGCTGGGTCAGATGGCGACGCCCTCATAACTGTTTTTAGAGCAGCCCGAGGTCATAGGTGAATCTGCTGATAACATACTCGATGCAAACTTTTCTGTGACCCTGAAGTCTTTTTTATGACCCCTCCCAGGGCCCACCATCCCTCGTGTTTGGGGATTAGAGCCTCCGTCTGTCTAGCACAGGTCTCGAGCTCTCTCTCCAGGTGAGGAAGGCACTTCACCCCACCAGCCTCCCTCTGAGAGGGTCCCCACTGATGGCCCTCTTGTGGGGTGGCGAAGCCTGCAGGCTGGGGCAGAGGATGCAGTGGGTTGATTCCCTTTGCTCCCAGAGAGAGGCAGGACCCATGAAGTTTTCAGGCTAACACACCCAGCTCCAGACTCACCCAGTTCTCTTTCCCTGGGAAAATGGAGAGTGTGCATCACCTGCTGTGCAGACGGAGGCCTTTGAACAGAGTCCGGTAAGCGCTCCCTTCTGGGAGATGCTCACTTGGTCTGTTGAAAACTTGCTCATTTGCTTCTAGCAGAAAATGTCTCAGTTATCCTGGAGAGAATTCTAATTAAATCATTCTCTTAATCCTAGAGACAGGCTGGATAAAGACTCTTGTGTTTTCAGCATCCTGGAGACAAATCAGTAACCAAATGGTTAAAAAGAAAATTCCAAGTCATTCATTATTTACCCTTGCTGCATAATGCATGAAGCCCACGAGCCAGCCCCATTTGTATTTTCAACACTGGCCTCAAATGTCAGCTCACGTCTTCACGCAGCCACCCTCTGAAAGGAGTTGGGGCTCTTGGATGGCCCTTCCTCCCCTCAAGCTGTGTTTTATGGAGAAGTGACCAACCGCAGACTTCGAAGACTCCTGCATTCTGCCCACTCTGCTCTTAGCCTAGATGGTCCTCCTGCTTCTACTGAAGTCCCATCCTCTGAGGCTTAGCCTCAAAATCCCTCCTCCCTGACTCCTACCGGAACAGGAAGTGGTCCTCCATCCCCTACTCCCTGTACCACTTTGGGGCTCTGACAGAACATCTACAACCACCATCATCACCATGACAATAGCTATTATGATTTATTTAGTTTCTAATATCTGCCAAACACTTACACATCACACTGAATTCTCATAACAGTTGACGAAGCAGATATTGTATTTCTCAATTTTAAGATGAGGAAGCAGGCTTAGAGAGCTTAATGAACTCCCCCAAAGACACGCTGCTAGCAAGAGGCAGAGTTGGAATTTGTCCGCAGGATGGCAGGGGCTGTCATTCCTTTTCTTCTGGATCATTCTCACCTGGGGTTTTATTCATTTGTTCAGTCTTTTTAAGAAACCAACTTTGGATTTTGTGGATTCTGTTTGTTTCTTGGTTTATTAATTTGTGTTCTTATCTTCATTCTTTCCTTCTTTTTTTTGGATTTATTTTGCTGTTCCTTTTGTAACTTCTGGAGCTGGATCTGAGTTCATTACTCCACAATCCTTCTTCCTTTCTGCATTTAGGGCCCCGAATGAGGCAGGATGGGGTCAGGGGATTGGCTGGCCCTTGGCCACTATCCCTCTCCTCACTTTGGGCCACCCCCAACCTCCACAGGGGCTCGAGGACACCAGTCTCCTGCTCTCCGAGTTCTCAGGTCCCAGTGAGGCTGTGTTCTGACCACCAGGTCAAGCAGGTGCAGGACAAGGACCCAGGTTCTCTGGTGCCCACGACTCAGAACCCCAGAGGGGAGCTTGGAGGAGGTAGATGTGGTGCTGGGTGAAGGGCCGCTGACAAGGTCCCCATGCAACCCACCCCTGGGGGGGTCCTTACCCAGCTTGGTGGTGCCCCTCCGGCCTTGCATAGCATGTCTTTCTCAAGTCCTAGTCCCTGAAGGCTCCCAAACCAGGAGTGACCCAGAGGCTCAGATAATCAGTCCCCCTTGTATCCACTGCTGTGGACTGTGGCCTCCTCCTTTCCCACCAGTAGGGTCCAGGAGAATGATCAACTCTGAAGCTAATTTTAATTATGGACAACTGCAGCCCGGGTTGTCATAGAAACCCACTGCTCACGGCTCCGTCTGAGGGACTGCAGCTCCTCGACCTGGCAGCTGCAGACGGGGACACACACATTTCCCCTTTTCTGCCTGGATTCCGGCAATCCTCAGGGAGAGTTTGGGAGGAGATGGTGAGAGGCTACCACTGATTCCTTTCAACCCCAGTCATTTGAAACTAGCAGGAAACCCAGAGCCCAAAGTGATCAGAGAGAAAGGCTTTCTCTGCATCTGGTTCTGTGTTTGGGGAGACGTGGGTTCTTCAAGGCTGTCTCTGTGTCCCAGGTCGCAGGGGTAGTGTCCCTGAGAGAGCAGGAAAGGCAGGGGCTCTGGCCCCACGTGTATCTGTGTGACCCCAGGCAAGTCACCTCACCTCTCTGAGCCAGAGTTCTGCCTGCCTCACAGGACGCTGGCATTGCCCTCTGAGCTCCTTCCCAGCTACGCTTGGGGGCGAAGAAGGCAGTGTCATGGCTCGCTTTCAGTCAGTCCTGATGCTGCCTGTGCTTGTCAGCCCTGGGGGGGGTAAGCTCTCAACAGAGCGCTAGGACTCTCCAGGGGCAGAGGGGCCTCGATCAAAGCTGGACCCTGGGCTCTGGCATTTGCAAGCTGTATGACCTCAGGCATGTTCCTTAACCTCTCTGAACCTCCTGTGACGCTGTGGAAGATTAATAAGATCATATCTGTAAGAGATCAGAGGGCTACAGCGATCATTGTCAGTGATGGAGGTTTGGCCTTGTGGCCTGCGACACACTTGTGGCATTGGGTAGACAGTGAACTCGAGCCAGACAGGCTGAGCCTGAGAGGAGCTGAGCAGAGCAGGAAGGGGTGCTCTGTGGGTCACCACCCACAAAGGGAAGGCTGATTCTCACCACTGTGAATGGGGCCCAGGAGAGAGGGAACAGGGCCTTCTGGGCTTTGGGGCTTTTGAGCATCAGGGAGACCCAGGTCACATACACTGTGCAGGGATCAGCTCACAGCTGGGGATTAGAACCAGGCTCTACCCCTGGTCCCACTGACCGGCTTCCATGGCAGGTCTGGAGGGCAAACAGGAAGCCAGGACACTGGGAATAAATAGGCAACTCCAGCTCTCCCCAGGCCTGGGCACGGGAGCTACCAGCACTTCCAGGACCCAGCTACTGCTGGGTTCGGGCGGCTCCTGTTACCCCCTCAGCCTAGGACTCTGGTGGGATGGGGACCTTGGTGCTGACAGCAGAGAGGCAGGCAGGACACACCCTTACCGTAGAGGCCCCACAACGTGGAGGCAGGAGGCTGCCGGAAATGACCTGTTATGACCTCATGACCACACCTCTTCTGGCTCCCCTGCCATCTGGTGTCAGGCCTGAAAACGGCATACTCGGAGGAGCTCATTAAGGCCAAGGGGACACACCTGGAGGGGGACCCTGCGTGCACAGGACAGAGGGAGAGGGCATCTGTGTGAACCAGAGCTCCCAGAGGCTATAGCTCCCCGAACCACTCAGAAGAGGGGTAGGTGAGAGGCTGGGGTTCTCTCATCTGTCCCATCCTGCGGCTGCCCCAGGTGGAATGCGTGGGACAGGGGTGCCATGGAAGGGAGTCCCATCTTTGGAGCCACATGCATCTGAGCTGGAGCCAGCACATCACTTGGCACATGATCCCTCTCTCTGTCACGGAGGGCGTTGGGAGGAAGGAGTGAGAGGCAAAGAGTCGGTGCCAGTCCTTCTGAGGGGGAGGAGAGGTAAGGAATTCCAAGTTGGGGGACAGTGCCCCCCTCTCTCCACAATCTCAGGGGCTGGTGCCCAGGCCTCAAGTCTTTGCTCCTTCCCAGGACCCAGGAGCCACTTGCAATTCAAAGACCCCTCCCACGGATAGCCCGCATCCTCCTGGGTGAGGCAGAATGGCCTCTTGGTCTCCCTGTCATGTCCCCCTGCAGTGATGCCCCTCTCTTGCAGATGTGCCCCGGGCTCCTCTCTCTGCTGTGACAGCTCCTAATCTTCCAGGAGGAGGGGTTGGACAGCAGAGGACCTTGTCCTGCAGAAGAGCTGGGTGACCAGCCAGAAGTCTCAGGATTTGGACTCGCCCAGGCCTCCCTCTTTTAAGGCAACCCTCGCCCATCCGTTCTCTGTTCTTCTCTGCCTGTCTGGATCCCAGGCGCTGGCTTGAATGGACTTGGCAATGACTCACCTGTCTCCCAACATCTATTGGGTTTGGCTGGTGGGAAGCCCTGGCCAGGGATGCAAGTATGGTGGGGAGAGAGGCTAGAATGTATTGTGCTCCTTTCCTACAGCAGAGCTGTGGTCCAGATGGGGGCTTCTCCCCACCACTGGCCTAGGGGTGATGCCAGGTGCCTCCACGTGCCCCATGGCTTCCTGTTCTCTGCCACTCCCCGATGCAGGCTCCTCAGAATGCCAGCCAAGCGCACCTTCGGGAGACTATCCTCCCTGCTCAGGGACAGAGAACCCTGTTGGGGCTGCGTGTGGGCACAGCACTGAGACTTTCCTTCCAGCGACGTTACTGTGGGTCTACTATGTGCCGGGGACCTCGCGTGAGTCATGGACACGACAGGCCTCTGATATCTCCTTTATACTCAAGTTCAGGTTACATGAGTCACGTGCCCTCACTGGACCATCTGTGTGGGCAGCAACAGACCTGGGTTTTCACCATCTCTCAGCAAAGCTGGCAACAGTTGCAAAGCACCCCCTTTCTGCCCAAAGGACGGAGCTGGGTTCTGTCAGGGCGAACATCAGATTGCAGCAACAAAGCCCGAGCTGTCAGCTAGATCGGGGAGAAAGGCACAGGGGGCAGCAGCAGGGAAGTGGCCACTGCTTTTGATGTCTCCTAGACACTTATGTCACGGCTGGTCCTGGGCTGGACCATGGCACCAAGAGGCATTTCACAAGTTAAGATAAATCCTGTGAACCCTCAGCCCATTTCAATGCTTAATGCAAAACATAAACACATTAAAGTCATTTCAGAGTATGGAGGAGTTTGAATAATTCAGTCCCATCATTTACTCCAAAACGCCTCATTTCATCTATGAGTCATCTTTGAAAGGAAAAAAAGAGAGCGGTGTGGTGGCAAGTCACTTGGAATTGTAACCAAGAGAGCTGGAAAAACTACAAAGATGAGGCTGCCAGCTCTCTAGATGGACACGGCCTGGGGCCAGTTTCTGGAATCAGTCCTGGAGGAAGTCTGCCTGGGGCAGGTGCAGAGAGGTCTCTGAGGGAAGGGCAGACCTGAGTCCAGCTCCTTGAGTCTTGGGGCAAAGTCTTTGTCCTGCCTGTGCCTCAGCCTGCTCATCTGTGGCACAGAAACCATGATTTCTTCTTCCCAGATGCTGTGAGCCTGGAATGGCTGGGCTTGTGGGGGTGAGGGTATAGACTGCCTCCCGCAGAGCAGCTGATATCAGTGACTTCCTGGGTGGCCATGTCCCCCTGCAGCTCCTGGAGCAAGCTGCACACCTTTGTCCTGCCTCATTGTTTATAGTTTTTGATGCAGGTGTCCATGTCCCCATCCCACCATGGACCCTTGTGGGCGAGGACCATGGCTTTCTCTAGGTGCCCAGCATGGCTCTGACCCCAGTTCATACTTGTGGCCGAAAAGCTTTCTCCTCCTATGGCCTCCACATCGAGCAGCAGGGGCTCCTGCTCAGGGTCTGGGTATGGCTGGTGTCCAGACTCTAGTCTTTGTCTCCTCCCCGCCCCCAACCCTGTGCCTTCCTCCATCTGCCTCTGTCACAGACCCGCCTCCTCACTCTCCTCCCTGCCTCCCAGGAGCGGTGGGGAAAACCCCGGCTTTGTTGTCAAAAAAAAACCCTAGTTCAAGTTCTGGTTCTACCCTGTATGTGACGTTGGGCGAGTTATTTTAACCTCTTGGCATCTGTCTTCAACAGTGAAGTGGAGATACCCTTGCTCCTTACACTCTGTCTGTGGGGGGGGGGGGTTTGAACTGACAGCTGTGAGGCCCACCGCCCACCAGAACCCCTCACAAGGCGAAGACGGTGGTGGGTATTGTTTCAGTCTGCAGTCTATTTCTAATCCTTCAGCCTCCAAACACCTGCTGAGGCCGGCAATGGGAAAGGCACTTGTGGCGATGGTGGGGGCTATGGCGAAGAATGAGACATGGTTTGGGCTCTCAGGGAGCTTGCCAGGTGTGACAGGCATGTACTGAAATAGCTGCAGTTCAAGAGACACTTGCCAGGTGGGCATGGAGGAGGATAGGAATTGTAGCTGCAAGGGTTGAGGAGGTCTGCACGGAGGAGGGAGCATGCAGATGGTCCTAGGAGGATAAGTGGGGTTTGGAGGTGGAAGGTTGGATGTGGAAAGAAGGAAGAGGGTGAGCAGGGACTCTGAGAGGAGACCGGGCAGGAGGAGCCCTGGGGGATGCTGAGTCCTGTCCATGATGGGTGCTATGAGCAGAGGAGGGATGGCAGAGGTGAGTTGGGGGGAGAATTTGACCCAGTTGGGAAGTCAAAGAGAGCAGAGACACCTTAGGTAGGACCTGGAGGGTGAGTTACCTTCCTCTGGGTGAACCGGTGTGGGAAGAGGAGCATTCCAGGCAGAAGGAATAGTATTTACCTGGAACCATAGGATGGGAAGTGAGAAGCCAGGTCGTGTAGAGGCTTGGTTTGACTAGGACGGTGGACACGTTGGCCACTCCTCAATAGCTATATTCTTTCTCCCTGCCTTTGTCCAATCAAAATGCACTCAGGCCTGGAAGGTTAACTGTGATTGGTCTAAGGCCATTATGGTAGTCCTGTGCCAGGTAATTGGTTTAGAGATAAATAGGTGACCAGGTCTGGCCAAGGAGATATTAGGGTAAACCTGCTAAGGAAATTCTAGAAAACGATTTTCCTGCTTGATCAAAACAGAATTATATGAGGAAAATCCTCTTGTTTCCATCCTCCCTTCCAGTTTTGGACACAATCATGCTAGAAAATCATGCCTGGAGCTGCTGCAGTCATCTTGCAACCATGAGGGCAAGGCAGAGATGCCAAACTGGTGACCAGATGCTGAACCAGCCCTGGAACTACAGGCCTATTAGGTGCTATTGTTAAATGGCTATATTATTTAAGCAATTAGTTAGATCTGTGCTTCTCAAAGGCTCATGTATTTGTAATTGATTCATTGTGCTAAGGATTTTGATTTTATCCTAGGATCAAAGGGAGGCTCTTAGATGGATTGAACACTTGAAAAGGACCATCGTGTGATAATATTTGTGCTTTTTCAATATCAATGAAAATAGATCAATGTAATCTATCACATCAACAGGCTAAAAAAGAAAACCATATGATCATTTCAATAGACGCAGAAGAAATATCTGGCAAATTTAACAATAACTCATGATAAATACTCTCAGCAAATTAGTAATAGAAGAGAACTTTCACAATCTGATAAAGGGCACCTACAAAAACCCCACAGCTAACATGATACTTAATGATGATTGCTTCCCTCCAAGATCAAGAGCAAGACAAGGATGTTGGCTCTCATCACTCCTGTTCAGCATCAAACTGGGGGTCTTAGCCAATGCAATAGGGTAAGAAAAAAAAAATCATCCACATTGGAAAGGACAAAATAAAGCTGTTTCTATCCATGACATGATTATCTTTGTAAAAAAAAAACCCCAAGTAATCTACAAAAAATATCCTGCTAGGACTAGTAAGTGAGTTTAGCAAAGTTGCAAGGTACAAATACACAAAAATCAATTGTATTTCATTCTGTATCTTGAGAGTGGTGACTATATGAATCTACATATGCGATACAATGACATAGACCTAGGCACACAAGCTGTACCAATGTCAGTTTCCTAGTTTTGATATTTCACTATAGTTACATAAGGTGTAATCATTGAGGGGAACTGGGTGGGAGGATCCATGGGACCTCTCTGTACTATGTTTGCAAATTTTTATGAGTCTATAATTATTTCAAAATAAGAAAATTAAATCAGTCATATTTCAATACTAGCACTGAATGATTAAAAATTGAATAAAACACTATTTTCAGTAGTTTCCCAAAACATGAAATACTTAAGTATAAATCTAAATTTGTACGGAGAGGGTATAGCTCAAGCGGTAGAACACATGCTTAGCATGCCCTGGTTCAATCTCCAGTACCTCCTCTAAAAACACACACATAAACCTAATTACCCACCCCGCAAAAAAAGACAAGGGGGAAAAAAGACTATAAATAAATAAATAAATAAATAGGAATTTGCATGTTGGAAACTATAAAACACTCCTGAACAAAATTAAAGAAAACCTAAAAAAAAAAAAAAAAAAAAAAAAGGAGAACCACACTGTGTTCATGAATTGGGAAACTCAATATGCCAGGTGATCCATGAATTCCACACAGTCCCAGTCAATATTGCTGTAGCCAGAGCCTGGAGAATGGATTAGAAGGAAGCCAGAGAGGATGAGAGGAGTCCAGGAGGAGAAACCTGGCTGAGAGCTGGAGGTAAATATGCACCAGAATGGCCACGCTGGGGGTGGATGTGGGGAGAAAAGGGAGCATCTTGAGAGATAATGGAAGTGAGATCAACAGGACTTGATGGAGGGCTCTGCAGAGTGAAGGTGAGGAGGATGTCCATGATGGCACATATCTTGGTTTCTGCTTCTTCAATTACATGGTCAGAGGTGCCTTTCGGGAGCCAGGGTCAGCAGGGGAGGGACAGATCAGAGGGCATCACCAGTGGCCAAAGCTGTGTGCAGCCTGTACCAGTGACCAGCAGCTGGTGTTTACGGGGATAGGCTCAGGAAGGGGCGAGACAGAAAAGGGCCGTGTTCTTAGAGGTGCTGGGGTCCTGCTCCTGGCTCCCCCTTGGAATGTTACCACTGGAGGTTAAGCTCTTGGAATTCTCAGTTCTTTTCAGTTTTCAAAATTATCTTCTAAACTGCAGGTTCCTGGTAGAGGCAGCCCCTGAGGCTTTTCCACTAACACTGCATTGCCTGGGCAGGACCTGCTGCATCTGGACTCGTGTCCTCATACAAGGCACAAACCATAGGGCCCCCAGACAGATGCTCGGGAGGACAGAGGGCTAGGGGGAGGAAAGGCGGCCAAGAGGGGTCCTGGGGGGGCCATGGTCCCCCACCGATGGCAAGCCCGTGGCACTGGTGGTAAAGTGCGTTCTCCTGAGCAGCTCCCTCTCCTTCCATCCACGGTTCTCCTGGCCCCTTGGAAAGAGCTGGGCTTATTCCCAGGAAGCAGTGGTTGGCATGGACTGACAGGAGTCCCAAAGCCCCTCTGCGAGGCAGTTTCTGTGGCAACCAGCCACTGGGAGAGAGGGGCCTGGAGCTGTTCCTGGGGGCGGAAATTCAGAAACTGTGACCAGAGATAAGACTGCTGGCCCAGAGCACCCACACCCACCATACCCTGGCTGCCATGTGGGGTGTGAGGAATCCAGAACCAGCCATTATTCCACCCAGCAGGGCTTCACTGGTACCAGCCCCGTGTGATGTGGGGATGGTGCGGAGGGTCCAAGAAGGAACAGACCACAGCCTTGGCCCGAGGTGCTCACAGTCGGGTTGGGGGTAGGCGCAGACAAGTACCTGGCAATGACGGGCACAGGTGGATAAGCTCAGTGGGCTACAGAGTCAGGAGGCCAGGGGCGGGGTGGTGGGGGTGGGGTGGGGCGAGCTAGGTGGGGTGGGGTCGGGGGAAGTGAAAGATGCCTGGAACAGGGAGGGCAGACCAGGGCCGGGGCCTGAATGGGATCCAAGGCTAGGGTCCCCCCAAGACCCTGGGATGACAGAGAGTAGACCTGACAAAACTGGGGTCCCCAGGAGAGCATGTCCTCCATGACCACACCCACAGGACACCACCCACCCCATCATGCTTGCAGATACCTACACCACCTTCGGCCTTTGGGCTGCCTGAGAAGAGGCTCTGGATGCAGGGGGACAGCTCCACTTGCCCCAGAGATAAAAAGAAAGTGGGGAGTGGGTGTCCCACTCCCAGGAGGACCTGCCATCCACTCTGGCTCTGCTCCAGGTTGGCCTGATCTGAGCTCCAGACCCAGTCTCTGCTCTGGGCCTTTAAGGTTCACGGTCATGTAATGCAGCCTCTGGCCTTGCTCAGTCTCTGAGCCTCAACTCCTCCTCATTCAAACAGTGACAACACCCTGGCTCCATGATGTGACGTGGGTCGGGCGAGGTGCTCTGTTAAAGGCTGGCTCGTGGCTGTGACCCTTTCTAGCCCAGATGTGTGGGTTTGCAGCAGGCAGGGCTCCACTGGCCCCACTGCTTTTCCTGCCTCGCCTGTCCTGTGTTCTTCTCCTGCCCCGCCTGTCCTGTGTTCTTCTCCTGCCCAGCCAGCTTGGGGGACACAGTGACTCCTGAGAACAGGGCTACTCAAACCACTGAGAGAGGACACAGCCGAGCTGGGCAGTGAGGAGGCCTAGGTGACTCCAGTGAGGGTCAGGGGTCGGACAGGGGCTGGGGCGAGCACACCTGCGCCAGGCCCAGGAGGGGGCCAGGGCCACAGTGGCCACTAAGATGGAGCTCAGGAGCCACATCTGGCATCTTGTGTCCCTGGAGGACCAGCCTGATTGGTCTGACGTGGGCCACGTGCTCCATGCCCTTAGCCAGGCTTGAGGAGGGCTCTAGGCTTGGCAGACTCTTTAATGTATTACTTCATTCCTCACAATCTGTGAGTAGATACCACTGTTGTCCCCCATGTGACAGTTGGGGAAACTGAGGCAAGGGCCAGTGGGTGGCCACCAGGACAGGAGAGCAGCCTGGCTGGTGTGTGTCGAATGAGTGAGCAAATGTGTTAGAAAACCACAACATTGTCAACTGACTATATTTCACTTAAAAAAAAAAAGTTCTTTAACAGGTGAGAGATGCTCTGTATGGTCCAGTGCCTGCCTGCTTCTCAGACTCACCTCTGCCTTCCCCCTGCCTCCACCTCCAGCCCCACTGGACTCTCTTAGTGGTCCCTCATGTGTGCCATCTGTTTTGCCTACATAGACTGGGTTGGGGTTTTTTTTTTGGTATTTTTTTTTATTGAAGTGTAGTCAGTTTACAAGGTTGTGTCAATTTCCGGTGTACAGCACAATGCTTCAGTCATACACGAACATACATATATTCGTTTCCATATTCTTCTTTACCATAAGTTGCTACAAGATACTGAATATAGTTCCCTGTGCTCTACAGTAGAAACTTGTTGTTTATCTATTTTATATATAGTAGTTAGTATCTGCAAATCTCGAACTCCCAATTTATCCCTTCCCATCCCCTTCCCCCACTGGCAACCACAAGCTTGTTTTCAATATCTGTGAGTCTGTTTCTGTTTTGTAAATAAGCTTTTTTTTTTTTTTTTTTTTTTTAAGATTCCACATATAAGTGATATCATACGGCATTTTTCTTTCTCTTTCTGGCTTACTTCACTTAGAATGACATTCTCCATGTTTTGCCTACATAGATTGTTGTCCAAGTGTTTCCACTACAAAGAGGGTCCTTCCCTTCCTTTTTTGCCTAGTTAATGACACTTATCCTTCAGATCTCTGTTCAGTTGGCACTTCCTCCAGGGAGTCTGCTTTGATCTCCCTGATGAGGTCCATTCTCCCCTATTGAGTGCACTCATGGTACCACAGGACCTTCATCTGTGACACCTGTCATAGGAACAACTTCATACTTATTCATGTGATTAATTACGTCTGGCTCCCCCTCTGGACCTTAAGTTGCTGTAGGTAAAAGCCTCCCGCTTTCTTGCCCATCAGTGTATCTCCAACAATGGACACGTGACAAACATTCACCAAATAATTGCTGAATTTATGAATTCCACCCTGGAATCCCTCTCATGTAAAATTCTAGAATATGGAGGCTCACTTCTTTTTCATGTCTGTGAGAATCTTGGTACTTTTGTAGAAGTGAACTGTGAGTCAGTGCTGTCGGAAATAATTGGAAAAAGAAAGAATTAGGAATTGGGAAAGGAAAGGGAGAAGAACTTAGCAGAGCTGGAGTCGTGGCTTTCTGCAGTGAAGCTTGGGGGAGATAAAGGAAGTCACGGGGAGAGGGAGTGGGTGGATGGCAGGTGTTTTGGTTTTGAGGTTATCCGAGTAGAGCTGAGACCACCCGGCCCCCGCAGGACTGGGAGGGGAACCGCTCAGCGCTGCCAAATGGGTTAAATAAAGATCAGCAGAGGCCTTTCCCATTTGGAAAATGTACATTCTCAGTGGTGCTGGGACTGCGGTGAGACCCAGGAGGCAGGGATAAACAAGTCTGAGTCATACAATCATTAAGGCGTCCAACATTTGGGTAGACAAACAGACCCAGAACACATGCTACTTGCAACCAAGCCTAATTCTTTTCACAAGATTCTCACAGACCCTTCTGGGGAGAGGGATTCTGCAACGCAAGGCAGTTGTATGGTGCTTGTCTTTGTTAATTTAAGAAGCGTAAAGGGTTGTTGAGTCACTCTGTTTCATGAGCTGCTTTAATATTTAATTTTGGTGAACAAAAATATTTTTATAAGGGTTTTCATGGATTTCCTTGCAACTTTAATCTCCCCTGAGCTGCAGAGCCGTATATCCAACTGCCTATTGGCTGTTTCTGCATCAGTGTCCCCCAAGCCCCTCAAACTCAACTCACCCCCAGCCAACGGCTCCTCCTGCTGTGCCCCCACCTCAGGATTTAGCCACCTGATGACAGGCCGGAAACCCAAACATCATCCCTGATTCTTGTGCGCCTAGCCCCATCCAACAGATGCCCAAATCCAGTGCATTCGAACCCCTAACCCCTCTCCAACCCGAGACCTCCTCTCCCACCCACTGCATCCTCCAGCTCAGACGTGTCTCCTCTCCTGCCTGGTTGCCAACCTGGTCTCCCCAACTCTGGTCTTGTTCCTCCCGTCCTTCCTCCCCACTGAGAGGAAGGGAAGGGGCCGTAGGAAGAGAGACCCAAGGAAGTGAGAGATTAGGCTGGCAAGCTCTGGGGCAGCCTGGTGGTCTCCAAGGCCAGGCCTGCTTGGAGCCGGCTTTATCCTTCAGTCCACGTGAGACAGGAAGGAAGCGGGCAGGGCACAACCACTAAAAGAAGGACACAGCAATTAGCACCAAGATGGTGGAAGATTCAACTCCCAGTAGACCTTGAGCCTCATTATATGCTCATTATAATACATTAACTTCTAAATGCCACACCCACATGCACCATGAAGTTTCCAAGGCCGACCGTAAAAGGTCAAAAACTGGGTGATGGCCCAATTCCTGGGAATCCCAGCCCCTTCCCCAAAGTGGTTGGAATAATCCTCCCACTTGTTGGCATAAGAAGTTACCGAGCCCGTAAAAACGAACAACCCCGCACCTCGTGGTAGCTCTCTCTTGCCTTCTGAGACTGCCTGCATTCTGTCTACAGAGTGTGTCTCTCCCTGAATAAATGTACCTTCACGCTACCATGGCTCACTCTTGAATTCTTTTCTGTATGAAGCCAAGGACACTCACTTGGCGGGATGCATCCCAGGGACTCACCTGAGACCTGAGACATGACCATCGTCTCACACCCCATTTTCCTGTATCACAGGCCTGGGCGAACCTGCTCTGTTTCATGGTATGGGAAGTCACAGTGTTTACTCATTCAATGAATATTTATTGAGCACCTGCTGTATGTTCCAGGCCCCATTCTGGGCTCTGGGGACACAGCAGCCAACCATTCAGACAAGATGCTGCCATGCTTGGTCCTGGAGTCGGTAAGTAAATCTACTGTCCTTTTGGATATTGGTAAGTGGGATGAAGAAAGTGGAGCGGGGTGGGGAGAGTGAGCGGGGAGGGAGGCAGGGGATGAGTGTCTTAGATGCATGGTGAGGTGGGCCCTTTAGTTGAAAATGTGGGGGAAACAGGCTGGGGGCAGAAGACACAGCAAGTGCAAAGGCCCTGAGACAGGAAAGGAGCCGGAGGGATTGAGAGTGGCTGAAGCTGAGAGTAGGAGCAGATGAGGCCAGGCAGAAGCAGGGACCATGTCAGGAGTGGCTTGCATGCCACCTTACAGAGGCAGCATTATAGAAATTCTGTGCCCTGACATAAATCCCCAGCTCCTTCGAGGGATCCCCATGTGGCAGGGTGTCCATCAGAGTGCTGCTGGTGGCCACCTGGTGTCCATCACAGGGTAGACGCATAGGCGACACCTGGCGGACGCACACGGGGTTGGCGGTTTGTCTCCTGTCCTTGGACATCTTCCTTTTCTGGGCTGCGGGGCTGGAAGCCTGTCAACCACGTGTCCCAGGCTCCCTTGCCAGCCGGGTTCCAACTAGAATTAGCCAACGGGAGGCCTTGGCACCAGATTAGAAGGTGGGTGTGATCGTTAGCTGGGGCTGCTGTGACAGTACCGCAGACGGGGTAACTCACACACCAGACCTCACAGGCTCCAGGTCTGGAGGCCAGAAGTCCAGGCAGGGCTGGCACCTCCTGGGGTCGTGAAGGAAGGGCTCTCCCCTGGCACCTGGTGGTCTGCTGGCATCTTTGATGGTCTTTGGTTTATAAAAGCATCACCCCAATCTCAGCCTTCATCTTCACGTGGTGCTCTCCCAGAGTATATATCTGTGTCCAAATTTCTCCTTTTAATAAGGACACAGTCTTAGAGTAGGGCCCACCAGTGTGATTTCACCTTCACTAATCACATCTGTAATGACACTGTTTCTGAATAAGGGCACATTCTCAGGGACTGGAGCTTAGGATTTCAACAAATTTTGCGGGGAAACATGCAGCCACAACCATAGGCAAAGCTATAAGCCCATGGGCTCCCGCTGGAGGCCCTGGGGCAGCAGCGGCCTGGGTCCAGCGGCAGCTGGGTGAGCTCGGCTGTGGCCCCAGCCCCCCGGGCTGGCCCTTCCCGCTCTGCGCCTCCAGCCTCGCAGTGGTAGCGACAACCTGGTCTCTAGTTTACACTCCCTCCCCTTCTCTCCATTACTCCTTCCCACACCTTTGTCCTGAGCTCCTTGAATTAAATTCCTCTTTGCTTGAAATATTTAGTGGGGTTTCTGTTTCCTGACTGGCCAGTGATTGATACATACACCATGCAGCAGTTAGAAGTCACAGACATGACATTCACAAAGCCACATGAGTAGATCTAGGACGCAGCCCTGAGCAAGTTGTGCGTGTATGTGTATGTGCATGTGTGTGTGTGTAGATTCTAAAATTTGCACAGAAATGCAATGGGCCAAGAAAAATTAGACAATCTTCTAGAGGAGAAATGAAACTAGAGGATTTATATCATCAGACTCTAAGATTTATCATGAGGCCACAGCATTGAGACAACGTGGTAATTACCAAGAATAGACAAATGGATCAATGAGACAGAACAGAGAATCCAGACACAGACTTGCACACGTGGCGTCACCTGAGTTTTTAGCAAAGGTGAAGGCCTAGTGCAGCAGGAGGAAGGATGATCTTCTCAGTAGAAGGTGTTGGGGTAATCGGATAGCCACATGGAAACAAGTGAGTTTTTTTTTTTTCCCCAAAAAACAAGTGAGTTTTGATCTCTACTTCAGGCCATACACGAATGCCAATTCCAGATGGATCGTAGATACACATTTTCAAAGCAAAACAAAAAGTTTCTAGAAAGAAACATAGGAGACTATCTTCATGTCTTTGGGGTAGGCAAATATCTTAAACAAGACACAAAAAGCACTAACCATAAAGAAACAGTGATAAATTGAACTTTGTCAAAATTAAGAAAGTCTGTTCAACAGAGGACACCATGGTGAGAAGGCAAACCAGGGAATGGGAGACTTTTGACACATGCACATTTGACCTAAGATGTGACATCAGAAGATGTGAAGAACACTTTCAAATCAGTAAAACTGACAACTCAATAGAAAAATTCAAATACTTTACAAAAGAGCATACCCACATGGGTCATGAACCTGTGAGAACACTCAACTCTGTTAGTCACTGGGAAATATACATTAAAGCCGCAGTGAGGAACTGCTACCCGCCCAAGAGACTGGCTGCAGTTAAAAAGTCAACACTTCCAAGTGCAGAAAGGATGTGGAGTAATCTTGACTCTCCTACACTGCTGGCGGGAGTTTCTGGCAGCGTTAAGTCAAGCTGGATATAAACACCCTCTACGATGCAGCGAGACTACGCCTGGGTGTACATTCAACTACTACGTGCACCTAAGGTCACGGGAACATGGGTGCTTAATGTTCACAGCAGCAGCAGGATGGGAAGTAATCCGGATGTTCACCAGAACCGGTAAGTCAGTTGCGGTATATTTGTATAACGGAATACCCCACTGCTGTCAGAACTAGGGAGCCACAACTACATGCAACAATGTGGATGATTCCAGTCAAATTCAAAAACGGGCAATGCTGATCTGTCACATTAGAAACAAGGCTAGCGTTTACCCTTAGAAAGCGGCACAAGGAGAGTTCTGGGGGTTCTGGCAAGGTTTTATTTCTTGATCTGGTGGATGGTTCTAAAGGGTACTCACTTTGTGAAGATTCACTGAGCTGAATGAAATTTTGTTCTTTACAAACAAAGAAATTACACCTTGCAGTTTATGCTCTGTCAAACTCTTCTAAATTTTATACACAAAATAAAACATCAGGTGGTTGCCTGAGTGACAGAATTGAAGTAACTGAAAATCACCCGGGTCCACCCCACACCAGGAGCCTTGCACACACACACGTGGACCCCCAGCCAGCACATCCAAGCTCTGCCCCCGCCCTTCCCGTCTGGGCAGGGAATCCCCATGCCCTGGGTGCCCAGGGGTTGGTCTGGAAGGGGGTAGGGGGCACAGTCTCTGAGGAAGTAGTCCCCTCAGCCCTGCATGGCTGGAGGAGGCCCATAGTGGAAGCGTCCCTGGCTGCCTGGGTCTAGGGGCAGTCGGGAGGGCCACCAGGCTGGTGACCTGGGATTGCTGGCCTGGGAACAATACAGCACTAATTTTGTTTCCTAGAGTGCGGCCCCTCAAAGGAGCGCGTAGAACAGGGAGGCAGCACCTCCCTGGAAGAGCTCTGGCTGTGAGTTGGCCCTGTCCGGGAGGGGCTGTGCATCCAAATGCAGGCGTGCTGGCTGGTCCATCCTGGCTCTTCCTGCCTGGGAGGCTGGTGAACACCCTTGGCCGTTGTGGCAGAAGGCGGTGTTTGGTCCAGCGCAGGCTGCTGCAGGGTCTCCACGGCCCTCTGCCTCTCACCAGGACACGTGGCCTTGAGCTTCAGGTCCTCGTCACTCATCACAGACAGTTGTTAGTCTTTGCTTATGTGTGGGGTCCAACCCAGAGTCCCCAGGGCAGGACTGGTTCCCATGTGGCCTCTTTGCTGCAGGGCCCAGGAAGACATAGTTCCTCTTAGCAAGAAGATGCACATTCCGCTTGGGACCCAAGTGGAAAGAGAGCCCCTCACTGTGCGGGAACAGGCCAGGGCCCTTTCAGAGCCTGGGATAACGATTCCCCAGAGACACCACACGTCTGGAAGACAGGGAACAGTACGGGAAAAAGGAGGAGAGAAGACAGAGAAAACAGACCGGCTGGACAGGACACTCAGTCAGCTGAGCCAGGGAACAGTTTCATGCTGGACAATAAATGTTGCACATAATTGAAACCTCTGATAATTCTCTAAGAACTCATCTATCTCTGAGCAATCTGGGGCAGCATACTTATTTTCTTCGAGCTTTGGTTTCCTCATCTGTCAGAGGAAGTTTATAAGACCACTGCCTCGCTCCACTGTTACTGGGAAAGTTCTCTGGGGGAAAAAACCATCCAATGCAAAGATACACAATGTTTCTTATCTCTACAGAAACACTTCCAAATGTGCTCTGTGACCTGTGCCTCCATATATTCATAAATCTTAATAATTTAAAAAAATTTCCTCAGTTAATTAAGTTCATGAAATACGAGAACTTTGTTTCTACAAAGCTAAGCCAGGTTCCTTATGGCAGGACTTCTCAGGGCCTTTAGAATGTTCATATGCACTATAAATGTCGAGGAGAGAGGTGTGCTGCGTGGTGTATCTTAGGGACATTTATCCAAAGAGGTTGGGGGCGGGGTGGGGCGCGTTCACATGTGTGAGTGTTACATCTCACTGAGTTAGTTCAGAGAAATCCTGGGGTGAATTCCAACAGAAAGTGAAGAAAGCTGTTCCACGGTGAATACCCGCACTTCTTCCCCGATGCAAATTTCACAGCAAATGGAATGGGATGAGCCCCTCATTTCGGGACTCATTTCCGGACTGCCTCTGACAGTTCCCACACAGACACTGCCCCGGGGGGACGGGGAAGGCTGTGGCTCGGAAAGCATCCAGGCCCACGGCTGCTTTGAGGCTCCTTTGCTCAGAGGACTTGGGGGCGGGGGTAGAACTCTTATTGCTCAAACTGTGCTTAAAGCAACCAGGAAGCCAGCACAACAGAGGCGCCTCAGGGCAGGGCTTGAAACATGTAAATGAGACACAGGTCTGTTGTGGCGAGTTTGGGGCTTTGTTTTTGTTTTTGGTGACTTTCCATCAATCAGTTTACTTTCTCTAGAATGCGATTTGAAAATGCTTTTATAGAAAACACTTAAATTATTTAAATGCCTGCAAGGAAAAGAGTGTGTTATCTCGACTCTGAAACACTGCAGCCCTTAACTCTTTAGTTTCCGGAGAAACAGTTGTTTCCCTAACGTGTATTTCGATCGGGAGATTTCCTGGCCACACACCTGTCTGCCTCCCTGTGTCACTGCAGAGCAGACTGGGATGGTCACCCTGCTGGGCTGCTAGGGAAATTCACGGTTTCATTTAGTGCGTTTCGAGTGTGGCTCTGTGCTCTCTCTCTCATTCTATCTGCTTCATTCGAAGGAGTGAAGCCTTTCATCTAATTTTGTCACCAATACTAAATGGCCTTTCTATATTTTGACACACTGAATCACCGTGTCCGAATGTGTTCCATTATTCATGACAGCTCGTGTTCGGGTGTGATGAATCACGGCAGTTTTTTGAGCCCCTGCCTCCCAGAGAGGGGCCTTCCTTCCTCTCCTGCTCATCCGTCTTTGAAGTTGGACCCCTGGGCGTGGGGTTGCTCTGGCAGGTGGCACTGCCCACCGGGAGCCCTGTGAGGAGTGGAAACGCAGATGAAAGGGAAATAGTGGAATCTCCCAGGTCTGCGAGCAGACAAACAGCCAAATGACAACACGATTCTGCAGGAAAACAGAGCATCCCTCTGCTCGAGTCTCCATGGCAGCCAGGACCAAGAGTAAATAAACATGCTCTGCTTTGAGCCCCGTGACTCCGGGAGATGAATGTGCCAGAGAACAGAGCCCAGCTGCAGCCACACATGTGGCCTGTGCCCACCCAGTTCCACCCTGGGACCCAGAGCCGTGAGGTGACTCTCTGGAAAGGAATGATCTTCACACAACTCAATGCCAGTCCCCTCAACCTCCATCCCCGCTGTTCTGGGGCAGCTTCCTCGGGGGTCGCAGACTCCTTACACTTCTGCAGCCTCCATCTGGCGACCTAGAGTGTCCAGGACGCAGGGTGAAAGTCATCAGTCTCCGAGCCTTTCTGAGCCTCGGCTGGACACTGACTGGGTTTGAGGAACGGTCATCAAATGTCTGGGCAGCCCGTGACATGCCCTCACCATCTTGCCCTCTTTTAATTTGGTAACTGTCTGCTCTGCTTTTACTTCCTTCCAAGTCCTCCCTCAGGAAGCCCCTGGGAGCTCTAGGCTGGGGCCAGGCCCTCCCATTCCTTCTGTTCCCCATGTCCCATCAGACCCTGAATTATCTTGTACTGTCACCATCAGTCTGGGTCTGCCTCCCTTGTTAGACTGGGAGCGCACAAGCAGGGGCCATATCTTATTCACTTTGACATGCCCTGTGCCTCAGAGCCTAACAAGTCAGCCCCGTGTCTTCTGAGCCTGAAGGCAGGCATCTATGTCAGCGTGACCCTTCTAGAGCAGGCTTCCACTCCTGGGAGTGCCTGGCCCACAAGGCTCTGCCCAAGGCCGCCTTCCACCCCCGGCCAGAGCAAAGGGACAGAAACCAGTAGGGCAGAAGAAAGCCATCCTGATGGGAAGGGTGGCTCTGTCTAGCTAGGAGCTGGGTGCACCTGCTGCGCTGGCCCCTCTGTGCAGGACCCTGGCCCTGCCTGCTCGCCCCAGGCAAGCCCTCCTCCAGCAACGCTTCTCCCAGGGCCTTGGCCTTGTAGCAACTTGCAAGATGTCATGCAGGGGAGTGGGAGCACTGGGCACAGCCTTGGACACCCACCTGGACATCACCCTGGATGCTTCTGTTTAGGACTGAGCCTTGCTAACCACCGACCCCTTTTCTGAAAGTGTATTGGAGGCTGGGGCATCTCCCAGAAGGACCCACTGTTCATGATCCCACAGGAGCACTTCATGGTTACCATTTGCCTGGGGCTTCATACACATCATCTCACATAAGTCTTGCAAAAATGCAGTGAAATGGGTGTTGTGTTCCTGTTTCCAGAGGAGGAAATTGAAGCACAGATAAGTTCAGGACCCAGCATCCCAGAGGTAGTGAGTGTCAGAACTGGGGTTCAAACCCACATCCATCTGAGGCACATGCCAGGCCTCAGTAGGAGCTTTTTGTGGACTGTCTCTCTGATGAGACCTTACAAAGCCCTAGGAGAGAGGTGAGACAGGAGGGAGGGGGCAGGGCACAACCATTAAAGGAATGATGCAGCAATTGAAGACAGGACAAAAACTGATTAAAACCTGACTAGGCCCAAGATGGCAGGAGAGTCAACTCCCAGTGGACCCTGAGGTCCAAGATGGCAGAAGATTTGCCCTCAAGTAGACCTTGAGTTTCATTATACGCCCATTGTAATACATTAGCATGGTAAATGGCACACCCACAAGGGCAATGACAGTTCCCAGGCTGACCGGAAGAGGCCAAAAAGTGGGCAGTGCCCCTATTCCTGGGAATCCCCGCGCCTTTCCCAAAGTAGTTGGAATAGTCCTCCCACTTGTTAGCATATGAAATAACCAGGCCCATAAAAATTAACAACCCCTGGCCACTCTCCCTTCTGAGTGCGACACCCACACTCTAGTCTGTGGACCGTGCATTTCTCTGAATAAGGCTACCTTCACTCTATTACGACTCGCTCTTGAACTCTTTCCTGCGTGAAGCCAAGGATGCTCACTGGATGGGGCTCGTCCCAGGGACTCACCTGGGACCCGGGACGTGGCCATCCTCTCGTGCCCCATTTTCCTGCAGCAGAGGCACTCTTATTGTCTCTGTTTCTCAGGTGAGGAAATTGAAGATCTGAGAGGTCAAGTGACTCATGCAAGGTCACACAGCTAGGAAGGGGCAGGGATAGGACTCCAGCCCAGTCCGTCTGGCTGGAACTCTGGCCACACTCCCTGCAGCCTCCCACTAGCCGAGCAGCCCACACTCTCTGGGTGGCAGCCTTTAGGGAGCCTTGCCTCTGGCTATTGCACCGACATGGCACCCCAGGATGAGCTTCATTTTCCTTCAGAGGGAACCCCAGTGCCCCCACCTCCCTTGAAGGAGCCAGCCCTCTCCTTGGTGAGTCTCAGCCCAGCCTCCCACCTCCCCGCAGCAGGGCTGAGGCCAGGCAGTGTCAGGCACGGGCTTCACTGGAGGGTGATTAGGCCTCTGAGCCATTTGTGCTGATTTTCTTATTAAGCCATTGCTAGCAGCAGGGTGAGGCGGCCCGGCTTGGGATAATTACTGGTTTCGCAGATGAGCAGAGTGCGAAGGAGAGTCGGCTGTGGGTAAACACTGTGGCAGTTTGAAGAGCAAACTGTGGCTTGTACGAGGCAGGAGAATGCCAGGCTACTCCTCCAGAAACGCTGGGGAAGGAAGCCATGGTCTGGAGTTTGAGGCTGGGGCTGGTGGGGATGAGGTGGCGGTGGCAGAGTTGAACTCAGCATGGGCTGACCCTCACTGCCACAGCGAAAGAAAAATACTGCCTGCCATATCAGTAAACAAAGGATGTTGCAGCCAGCAAGCCATCACACTGCAGCAGCACCCCCTCTCAAGCCCTCGGTCTCTGCAGCCACCTCCAGCGGGCCCCCTGAGGGGACTCAGGATGGGAGAGAACAGGGTAGCGGCCCTGGATGCTAAGGTAAACATCACAGGAATGATCTCAAGAGTCCAGACTTTTGCATCCTCCTATACATAGAAGAGCACTCAATTTAACTTGAGATGTCTGGTTTTCTTTCATTAACAGTAATCTTCTGATGTCCCGACCACATGGTCTTTGTTGCAAGCACTGCTATATGCCTGGCTCCTCCCCTGTCTCTTCGGAGCGGTCCCTTAGAGAGATTTGAGAGGCTGTCTCCCAGGCTTAAAGTCCTCAGAGAGTCCTCTGAATAAAATGTAACTCTCAACTTCTAAGTTGCCATTTTTTGTCAGTCGACACCAGAGACTTCCAACCCCATGGCAGGCCACTGAGGGGTGTAGAAGGGTCTTGCCCTTCAGATTTTGATCCAGCAGGAGACAGGCATGTAAGCAGATCCTTAACACACAGTGAAATACCACTTCATACCCTCGAGAATGGCTATCATCAAGAAAGGTAAAATAATGAATGTCGGCCAGTCTCCAGTTTGAGAAACTGGAACCCTTGTGCTGGTGGGAATGTAACCTGGGGCAGCTGCTGTGGAAAACAGGATGGTGGGTCCTCAAAAAGTCAGAGTTAACCCAAGGTCCAGCAATTCCATTTCTGAGTACATACCCCAAGGAATTGAAAGCATAAACTGGAATGGATATTTGTAAGCCCATGTTCATAGCAGCATCATTCACAGTAGTCAAAGGGCAGACACAATCCCCGTGTCCATCGTGGATGAATGGATAAATAATGTGGCCCAGACATGGAATATTATTCAGCCATAAAAAGGAGGGAAATTCTGATGCATGCTACAACATGGACAGACCTTGAGGACATTATGGTAAGTAAAATAAGCCAGACACAAAAAGACAAATACGGTATGATTCTACTTCTGTGAGGCACCTGGAGCAGTCAAATTCATAGAGACAGGAATAGATGGTGATTGACTGCCAGGGGCTGGAGTGAGGGGGTGGATGGGCCGTTGTTGTTTAATGCACAGTTTCCATTTGGGACAATAAGGTTCTGGAATTAGATGACGCTGATGGTACAACAGTGTGAATGTGCTTAATGCCACTGAAATATGCACTTTAAAATGATTAAAATGGTCAATTTTATGTTAGCTCTATTTTACCACAATAAAACCAAAATACAGTGACCCATAGGTGGGGCTCTGGGAGTACATACCCTGCCATGGAAACGCAGCAGCTGAGCAGCAGCCCGTCTAGCGGGAAGGCACAGGGGAGTGGGGGCGGGGACCGTGGTTCTAGTGACAAATATTCACAGTGAGGACAGGCTGATTCATTAATAATCCCGCAGGCGCTGACTGCTCCTGATCATGCATCTGCGGCCTACTATGCTCCAGGCCGAGGGGGACGGCGGGCCCTGCCTGCCTCTGGGGACACAATTGGGCTCCCTGCGGGGGGGTTTTCCTTTCCCATGAGGCCCCCATGCATGGGGCAAGTAATCTCGGGTTTGGCTGAGAAGAATGCACTCAATCAGCCGGCGTCTGTCATTTCCAGTAATGACTGTGCTCTGCTCTCGCTGTGAGGTGCCCTGAAGCATTTATTTTCTGGAACTACCGAGCAGCTGCCGGCCAGCTGTGCAAATCCCAATGGTCCCAGGGGTTGTGGTCCAGGCCTGTTTCTCCTGCAGGAATTTAGCCGCCAGAACGGGGAGCATCGGGGCCTGTCTCCCAAGACCCCTGCTCAGCCTGTCAGGTCAGAGGCTGGCTGTCACCCCCGGCCTCCCTCTGAGGAGGGGCCATTAATCAGGATAATGACAATGAAGATGGCGACGGGCCCTTTGAGGGGCACAGCCTTTTACAGTTTACTGGACGTTCCTGATTGATATCTCATTTCATCTCTACAGTCGCGCTGGGGGAAGGGTTGTCCTTTTTTTCCAGGGGAAGCTCAGTGAGGGTCAAAAAATCCGTCACCCAGTGGATCACCAATACAGATGACACCCCAACCCAGTGTGACTGATTCCAGGACAGAGCCCATCCCACTCACCACAATGGGGTTTAGGGATTTTGCAGCTCGAAGACACGCTTTTGGTCCTCCGTAAAATGGTGTGACGCACAGGCATGATGAGGGGGACTAGCGACATGGTGGACGGGACGGAGGCGCAGACTGAGAAGGGCCCTGAGCTCAGGGGAAAGCTGGGGTTGGCATGGGTGACTCACTCCACCTCTGCCTCAGGACGAATTTGGGAGCCGTGAGTCATCCTCACTCAGGGACGTGGGGCTGGGGCTCGGGTTAAACTGTGGTGGGTCAACACACATGTGCTATAAAGGGGTGAAAACGAGTGACTCCTTCTGAGATACAATCAAGCTAGTTTCCAGTGGAAGCTCTGTCAGCAGATACCACAGAGGGGGGCCGAGCGGCGTCAGCCCGGCCTGCCCTGTCCTCCAGAGCTGGGGTCGGCAGGGCTGATGGCCCTGTTTGCGCAGACCAGGGCAACCTGGAGTGGTTTTGCAAATTCCCTTGGCTTCCAGGAGTGGGGTTGAATATGTATGATTAAGCCACTGCATTTGACTCACGCCTGAGACAGATCCAAGGGTTGGGGTAAATAGAGCCGGGAGAGTTGCTAGAAACTCCCTAGCTTGACCATATGGTGACCCCCTCCCTCATTTGGGGACCGGTCCCTCCTCCACTCTCAGTCCTTATTTTCTTCTCAGGGTGGACTCCACGCCCCCTCACTGTGAGGTGTCCCAGAGGTAGGCGTGGAACAAAGTCTGACCTACCACAGCCCCCGTTCCCTGGGTCAGGATGGCAGGGACCCAAGGCCGAGAGCCACCCCCTGGGCGGGGACAGCAGGGCCTGTGGGGCCAGGGCCCGTCTCTCCCCTGGGGTTGTTGAGGTGGTGAGGGAAGGGCTGGTGGTGCCGGTGGGTACCTTTGCCTTCACAGAGAATGGAAGCAACAGCCAGGAGTGCAGGTGACAGAGACCGACCTAAGGACACCCCTCATTTGTGCCGCCATCCATCAGTGTCTGAATCTGAAGCCCCCTCTCCCTCCCCAGACTTCTTAGCATCACGAGCAGATAAATTCTCTCTACTGCTTTAACTCGATGGAGCTGGGTTCCTGTCGTTAGCAACCCAAAGTGCTCCAACTAAAAATACACTAGGTATTTTAACTTCTTTAAACCTTGTTCTGAATTATGTATTGCTCTTTTAAATATAATCATTAGTGCTTGGTAATAATTTATCTTCAGGTCTTTTAATAAAATGTTCTGCTTCATAGAAAACCCTAATTGAGTGGAGAAGCATTTAATAAACATGGCCTTGCTCCGATAGGCCCCAGGGAGGCTGGGCTGGTGGAGAAAGAGGCTTGGCCAGCTCCCTCGAGGCCAACTCTGTGCCCTTGGAGTATGAAGTGCCCTTGGGTGCCTGACCTCATAAGCCGACGATGGCAAATGAAATAGAGTGTGATGGAAGCCTTTGCAGGGGGCTGTGGGGTAGGTGGTCCTGATCCATCAGGAGGGAAGGAGTGGGCTCAGCTCCGTGTCTCAAGCATTCCCCAGCATCAGGTGCTGGGCCTCTTACGTTCGTTGGGTCTTTTCATGGCAACAGGTAGGCAGCAGGCAGGGTCATTGTCCCGGTCTTGCTGCTGAGAACCAGAGGCTTGGACCCCACTGATGTCCTCAGCTAGTCAGTGGCCAAGAAGGAACTCAAGCCCCATCTCTCTATCGCCATTCTCGTCCCCTTGTGGGTTAAAGGGACACCATCATCTCTGATCCTCTCCAGCTGCTGAGTGGCTGGGTGAGCCCTCCGTCCATCGAGGAAGAAGTAGTCACCAAATGCCCCCTGCCTGTTCCTGCTGCTGCCGTCCCAGGACCCTGATGGCACCTTCCTGAGCTGCCCCTTGAATTCAGAAATGCTGTGTCCCAGCTGTAGTGCTAGGGAGCCGGAAGCTCAGCATCCTTTCAGAGGGAGGAGGTTGTGACCGCAGGAAATACTTCGATGTTCATTAAGCAGACACCCATGTACCTGGACTGCTCCCAGGAGTCGTGGGCAGTAAGGACTGCGTTTAGGGCTAGTTTGCACCCCAGGCAAACACGCCAAGGGGCCCAGGGCACAAGCCAGGGAGATGGAGGCCCTCTCCCCCAGGAAGTGGGGCTAAGATGACCTGTCTCTGCAGCCTTCTACTTGAAGGGCTGTCCCAGCATCACTGGGCACTGTGAGAAATGCAGCAAGGCAGGCTCCACCCCAGACTTGCTGGACCAGAGTCTGCATTTTAACCAGTTCTGTACATTTGAGAGGCCACGACTAGAGACGTGGTAAGAATCAGTGCAGCTCCCTGTTTACAACCATGTCATGAACTTGGGATGTCCCAGGTAATGGGGAGGGACAATTATTGAGAGTTATCTTTGAAGGACCCTCCAAGGTGGGTACAGGCAGGGAATATTAATCTCACTTTACAGGTGAGCAAACTGAGGCTCAGAGAGGTTAAGTGACAGACTGAGGTCCCAGGCCCGGGTTCTTCCCACTGTCCCCCCATGGGAACCAGCTCAGGACCACAGTGTGTCAGCTATGGCCGCAGCTGGGCCATTTGCCGAGGCGTTAGTTCCCAGGGGCTCAGGGACCCGGCACTACACACCAGGAGGTGAGCCGGTCACCGCCTCACAGACGGGAAGGCACACTGGGGAGCCCAGCTGGTAAGTGGCCAAGTGAGATGCAGACCCAGGCCTGTCAGATGTTCCAAGACGCCTTCTCAGTGGATTTCCTTCCCTAGACCCTGTCTGAGGGATTCTCAAGGCCTTGAGAACAGGTCAAGAGTGGGTGAAGGGTGAGAGAGAGGAGGGGTAGCCGGGCCTGAGAGGGGCTGTGCTGACCTCTGAGAACGTCTGGGACCAGGCACGGTCTTCAGGCCTCTGGACCGGCTGACAGCATCCTTGGGGGAGGTGGAGGGAAGAGGAGGCTGAGGGAGAGTCACAGGAAGCAGGCAGGGAACAGGGGAGTGGGGACCCTTCCTCGTCCCTTCCTCTCCCTCTTTCCTGCCTTCCACGGACACTTTCTCTGCATTCCCTGTGCCAAGCTCTGTGCCGGCATCTGCTCTCGGATCCCACTGGATGCCGCCAGTGAGACAGATGGCGTGTCACCATCACAGGCTCTAAACTGTGGGGAGAAAGCAGGGTTTCTGCTCCAGGAGGCGCTCTGAGCCCAGGCCAGGTGAGGAGTGCACACAGGCCACATGAGTCACATAAGGAGTCAGACCTCAGCTCTGACTCAGCAAAGAGGGAAGGACGGGCATAAGGACTAGACAAACGATGTCTAAGCTCCAGATTTTGTTCTGAATTAGAAGATAATTTCCCTTCGGTTTGGATTTCCAAAGTGGACACCCCTCGAGCAGTGAGTCCCTCCCCGCGCCAGGGGCTGTGGCCAGTGCTCACCCATCCTGGTCATTCACTTCTCACAACTCTAGGGGGAGATGTCTCCCCCTTCAGCATTAATAAATGATGGAATCAGACCCAGAGAGGTTAAGTTACTCGGGCAAATCTAACAGTATTAAAGGACAGGTTCCAGATTCATGTCCAGGCCTGCCTGACCCCATAGCTTGGTGCCCACCTCGTGCCCCTCCTCCCCCTACCCAGGCCCTCAGGTGGTGTTCAGCCCATGGTCCTCTCAAAGGAGCGGGAGTGAAGGAGGACATTTGGAATCTTCCACCGGCTCCTCCTGCGATGCCCTGGGGGCCTGTCCAACTTCATTTCATTGAGCCCTATTCTCTCCTCCCTCCAAGCTACATTAAGTGTGTTTTTAAAAGTCAATTTTGCTGCTCTTGAAGCATGAGCTGGGAAGGCCTGTTTTCCTGAAAACAAGTCTAGCCCTAGTCCAGTCCCCAGGAGCCGGATCCACCTCTACTGCCCCCTTTGCCTCCCCATCGCCTTCCCCCTTGATGGCTATTGTTTTGTTCCAAGGCCAGATCCCCCCTGTTCATGGCTCAGCTCCTGCTGTCTTGCTGGAAAGCCCTGGGCTGAGGCCACTGCCCCCCTTTGCCCCTACTGACCTGCTCCTGTTTGTTTGCTCCGGTTGGTATCTTTCCCTGAGTCACTGCTCTGCCCCAGGTGAGGACAGCTAGGACCCAACCAGGTTTGCCAGACCTTGTGTCATCCCCTAAGCATCCCCAACTCATGAAGATCAGAGGGCAGCTGGAGGCCTGGGGGCTGCTCCGAAGCCTGACCCCATGGTCTCTAGCACGTACGACGTTAGGTATGGCTGGGAGCTTTGCAGGCCTCTGGAACGCTGTTTCAGTTCTGACCCAGAAGGTTCTGAAATATTAAAATCTCATTAACTCCTGAGCTTCTCCAGGGCTACAGAGTCCAGTGGCTTCCTCCGATTTTACAAGTCGATTTTGGACCTTGGCTGTTCACCTCCCTTTACAGAGTGAGTCTGGGCTGTGGGCAGGTGCCCCTCTCAGTCTCCATCACTGAGCCCTTGGCTACTGCTGTGTCCCTGCTGCCCAGTGAGGACTCACCAGGCCCTCTCCTGAGCCACCTCACTGCTCACTTGCCCACAGCACCTGACAGACGGTTCTGGAGCAGCAGCAACTCTCACAGCGGCACAACTCTGATCCCCCAGGCTTCGTCACTGGGATCCAGCCCAGGAAGGGCTCCCCCCCACCCCCCAGGGTCCTCCTTTGCCCACAGCCCTCTGACTTGGGCCTTCTGCCAGCATTCCACAAGTCACTCAAATGAGGTACTGCAATTCTTTGTTGCTGTGTAAGAAGTCACCCCAAAATGTAGTGGCCTAAAACACCACCAATCATTTTATTATCTCAGTAGGTTTCTGTGGGTCAGGAATTTGGGAAGACTCCAGCTCAAATGTCCTAACTCAGAATCTCATGTGGCTGTAGTCAGATACACCTAGAGTCAGGCCTTCAGGGCTGACCAGCCGCCTCTCTCTTTTCCTGGAGTCCCAGGCCTCTCCGTGTGGTCTCTCCCCATAGGGTAGTTTGGGCTTCCTTACAACATGGCGGCCTCATGGTAGTCCAGCAGCTCATAGTGTAGCTGAGGGCTTCCAGAGCACGTACTCCAACGAGTGAAGTAGAAACCAGTGAAAGAGATGACGGGAGGGATTTGGGATGAGATAGGCACGCTCTGTGGAGGGCGAGCTTGAGCACAAGGTGACTCTCCGAGACAGCCTCTGGCGTCTCACCTCCCTCCTGCGATAGCCCTTGTTGGCTCCTCTGCTGGAGAAATAATAGTGTGCGTCTTGTCCTGGCCCTATGCCTCTCGCTTTCTTTTCTAAATCCCAGGTCTCTGGAACACTCTTCAAGCTCTTGCATCATAGGCTTCTTTTTTTTAAAACTTTTGGTTGAAGTAAAAAAATACAGGAAAATACACAAATCATGAGTGCAGGAGTAAACAGTATCCTGGCTTCTAAGACATTAGCTTAGTTTTGCCTGTTTTTCAAACTTAAAGGGAATCGCGCAGTGTGCATTCTTTCTACGTCTGGATCTCCTCTGTCTGGATTCTTCCGGCAACCTTATGTTTGTGGGATTCGTCTGTTTCGTTGCATATGGTTGCTCATTCTCCTTTCTGTATTCTGCTGTGTGATTGATAGTATTGCTGTTTATATCCGTTCTCCTTTTCTATTTTTGATGGGCATTTGAGTCATTTCACTTCTTGCTAATACAAACAGTGCTGCTAAGAACATTCCAGTGCACATTTTTGGTACGCAAATGTTTGCATTTCTGTTGGGCTGAAACATAGGAGCTAATGGGGACATGTGTAGGTATATATTTCAGAAGGCTCTTGCAGGATCCATAAAGATAAATCCTGTGGTCCTGGGGGTTGTGTTGGAAGCCCCAGCCATTGTGACAGCAGGCAGAGCACTGCTGGGCCACACCCAAGACCACCCTTCACTTTGACCCCAAGGTTCTTTGGAGAAACCCCAGATGTTCAACACCAAGACTGAGCAGCCTCTGGGTAAACAGGGCTGCCCACTGCCCAGGGCCCTGGGCACTCACTATTGCTTCAGTGTGTGTACTAAGCCTCTAAGGTGCTGGGGGACTGGAGATTTTGACTGCGGATTAGTAATGAACAATTGTCACAATGAAAACAGACGCCAAAGGCAAGCAGGTCTAGGAGGCCAGAGACTTTGTCCTCTGAGTCTGTCCAGTGATCCCAACCTTGTGAACTTTCAGTGAGAGGAGGGGTTCCCCCTTCCTGGGCCCAATCTGAGCTCGCAGAAGGCTCTGGGGCTGCAAGGTCTCTGTATATTAGCTAGTGTTTGCAATCTTGTCTGCATACTAGAATTACCTGTGGGGTTTCAAAGATACTGATGCCTGGGTCCCACCCCCAAGGTTGGTATTTAATTGGTCTGGGGTGATGCCTGGGTTTGGAATTCTTGAAAGATCCCCAGATGTATCTGTCAGGGTCAATGGGAGAAGCAGAACCACACATGCATGTAGTATGCATGCATGCATGTAGGTAGCAAGTAATAGTATGCAGTGTGTATGGTTGTGTGTAAGAGGCATATAGAGGGGTATGTAGGTGGTGTGTAGTGTGTGGACAGGTGTGTACATGCTGGGTGTGCATGTGTGTATGTATAAGAAGAGATTTGTTGTAAGGATTTGACTTTGTGCAACTATAGAAACAGTTAAGCAGTCTCTGTAAGGCTGTTATCTTTATCCCTGACGTTGGGGTTTGAAGTCACCAGGACAAAAAGGTGGGAGGGAAGTTGGATGTCAGGTAGAGAGAACATGAATAAGCTGGAACACTGGAGCACGAGCTGGAGACCATGAGGATAGACGTGCCTCTGACCTTGGGGCATGGGTGTCCCCCAGAAGGCCTTTGTCACAGGGTTAAGCACACACACCTGTTTTCCTAATTTCCTCTTTTTTTCTTAATTGTTTTCTTAATTTCCTTTTGAGATTGTTCACTGTGAGTGTATAGAAACACAAATGTTTTATGTGTTGATTTTGTGTCCAGCTACTTTGCTGAGTTTGTTTTTATTCTAATAGTGTGTGTGTGTGTGTGTCTGTGTGTGTGTATGAAATCTTTAGTTTTCTACATATAAAATCATATCATCTGCAGAAATACTTTACTCCTTCCTTTCCATTTTGGATACCTTTTATTTCTTTTTCTCATCTAGTTTCTCTGGATAGAACTTCCAGGACTTTGTTGAATAGAAGTGGTGAAACTTGTCCTGATCCTGATCTTAGAGGAAAAGCTTTCAGTATTCCATACTTTTGAATAGATGTTTGCTGTGAGTTTTTCACATATGGCTTTTACTATGTTGAGGTTATTTTCTTCTATTCCTAGTTTATTGAGTGTTTTTATCATGAAAGGGTGCTGCATTTTGTCAAATACTTTTTCTACGTCAATTGTCATGGTCATGTGTTTTTTCCCTTTCATTCTGTTAATGTGGTATGTCACATTGATGGAGTTTTGTATGTTGAACCGTCCTTGCACTCTAGTGGGAATTAATCCCACTTGGTCATGGTGTATAATCCTTTTAATATGCTGTCCAATTCTGCTTTTCTAGTATTTTGTCAAAGATTTTTTTTTACATCAGTGCTCATTAGGTATGCCTTTTCTTGTAATGTTTTTGTCTGGTTTGGTATCAGTACAGTGCTAGCCACAGTGTTTTCTCCTCTCTTTCAGGAAAGATTGATATTAGTCTTCTCTACATATTTGGTAGAATTCACCAGGGAAGCCATTAGGTCCAGGGCTTTTTTGGGTCAGGTTTAAAATTTTTGATTACTGATTTAATCTCCTTACTAGTTATAGATCTATTCATATTTTCTATTTCTTTGTTCTCAGCCTTGGTAGGTTTTGTGTTCTATAAATTTGTCCATTTCATCTAGGCTATTCACTTTGTATACAATTGTTCATATTAGTCTCTTATAATCCTTTTTATTTCTGTAGAATTAGTAGTAATAGCCTCACTTTCATTTCTGATTTTAGTAATTTGAGACTTCTTTTTCTCACTCTTTTTTTCAGCCAATCCGGTTAATGGTTTATCAATTTTGTTGGTATTTTCAAAGAATCAGCTTTTGATTTCATTTCTTTTTCTGTTTTTTTTTTTTTTCTATTCTCTGTTTTGCTTATCTCCACTCCAATCTTTATTATTTCTTCCTTTTGGTAGCCTTAGATTTAGTTTGCTCTTCTTTCTCTAGTTCCTTAAGTTGTAAAATCCAGTTGTTGACGTGAGGTCTTCCTCCTTTTTCATGGTAAGCATATAGCTGCAAATACCCCCCTTAGCATTGCTGTCACTGCCTTCTGTAAGTTTTGGTATGCTGTGTTTTTGTTTTCACTTGTCTGTAAATATTTTCTAATTTCCTTTATGAGTCCTTGTTTGATTCATTAGTTGTTTAAGACCATGTTATTTAATTTCGACCAATTTGTGAATTTTCCAGTTTTCTTTTTGCTATTGATTTCTCATCATTTTGTGGTCAGAGAAGATACTTTGTTCAATATTTATTTTTCAAAATCTATCGAGACTTAATTTGTGGCCTAGTATATGGTCTGTCCTGGAGAATGTGTGCTTGAGAAGAATGTGTGTTCTACTGTTGTCAGGTACAGTGCTTCATATGTGTCTGTCAGATCTAGTTGGCTTATTTTGTTGTTCAAGTCCTCTGTTTCCTTACTTATCTTTTATATGGTTGTTCTATTCATTATTGAGAGTAGGATATTGAAGTCTCCAACTATTATCGTAGAATAAACAAATCTTTTGGGAAGATACAATTCAACCCATAACCCCCCCCCCCCCCACAAAGACATCCACGTCAAAATCCTTAAAACCTGTGAATACGTTACCTGACCTGGTGAAAGGGACTTCGTGGGTGCGATTAAATCAAGGAGGGGAGGATTATTCAGGTGGGTCCAAAGTAATTACAAAGACCCTTAAAAAGGAGAGAGGGCAGGAGGGTCAGAGCCAGAGACATAATGATGGAAGCAGAGGTCAAAGTGATGCAGGATGTGAGCCAAGATTGGGGCAAACACTAGAAGCTGGAAAAGGCCAGGAAATGGTTTCTCTCCTAGAGACTCCAGGAGGAACACAGGCTGCCAACTCACTCCAGATTTCTGCCTTCCAGAGCCCTAAGAGAATACATTTGTGTATGCTGTAAGCCACTGTGTGTGTGGTCATTTGTCACTGCAGCCTGTGGGATCTGATACAATGCCCAGGCACCAAGGGCATCTCAGATCTGGAGGAGCCGGAGCCCAGGGGGAGGCCCTGTGTTCTTGCCCCTTGATTCCAGACTGCGAGGAGTCCTCCATACATCACCTCCAACAAGCTGCTTTCTCTCCTCCACCCCTCAGTCACCCTGCCTGTAAATGAGGGAGTTGAACCACATCCATCGTTTCCCAATTATGGAATTCCCAACTATTACATCCCCTCTGTCAGCCAGGTAGGACCCGCAGAGAGGCACCAATTTCTCATGGCAATAAGGGAGGACATTTTTAAAAATACGCAACCACAATCCATTCTCCCATCGTTTCATAAAAGCACGGAGATGTTTATGCATCTTAGCACAAAGGCTGGAACTTTATACTAGACACACTTAGCTTTAGAAAACTCACCCCGCAAACACTGTTCTCACTTTGCTGCCGGCCTCCAAAGCTCCTCTTCTGCAGGGTTGGAGCAGGACTCTGAGATCGAGCTTCCTGACGACACTGCCCGACCAGATGCAGCTCCTGACTGGTTCTCTCCTGCCTCCGGGAGAGTCTCCTCACTCTCAGGTTCAGTTGCTCCCTCCCAATGGAAATCCAGTCACAGGCACCAATTTTGACAGGTGGAAACCCACCAAGAACTCTTAACTGACTACAGAGAGCAAAGGGGGCTGAAGGCACAGGACTCGTGTGCCGGCAATTGGCTCCTGTGACCTCTGCTGACCTAAGAGTCTGGAGGCATCACTGGTACCTTCTGGAATGTAGCATTTTGTCTCCTGTGAGTCTTTCCTTAGATTCACCTTCTTAACTTGCCGCCTCCACCCCCACCCCACACCAGGCACCACCTGGCGTGTCACTGGCTGTGCTGAGCCGTCTGTCTGCTATCCAGCTAAGCACTCTTCACCCGGGCACTGAATGACCCCGTGCTGTCCCATGGTTTGTCCCCTCTCTTCTATTGTCAGGAAACCTTTTACTTTCAATCTCCCTTTTGGCTTTTAATTGGATCTCCCTTTAAGACGTAGGCTTTGTGACTTTATGCTTTGACAGCCTGGAAGCTTGTCATGCTTTGTGCCGACCAGGAGAGGTCATTGTACAAGTGCCCTCTGGGTGAGGACACCCGGTGGTCAGAGCCCAGTTTGAAATTGAAGGGAATCAAGCTACGTGGTAGCTTGGTGGGAGTGATGATGGCCCGGAAATCAGAAACACTAGCCTTGGGATGCCTGGCCCCACTGACAGTGATGGGCTTCTGGGGCCCTGGGCCTTCCTGACTTAGCTCAGGGGGTTACAATCTTGGCTCACTCTGAAGTCACCTGGGGTCTTTTAAGTCAGTTGCTTGGGTCCCACTAGAAAGCAACTAAATCAAAATCTCTGAGAGTTTGGGTCTGTGCATCAGTTTCTAATTCCCCAGAAATTTTAAGGCACAGCCAAGGTGGAGAACCAAGACTGGAACCTTCTCTTCAGAGTGCCTCACTCCCAGTGGACTGGATGGACCAGCCGACTCCGACCCAGGCCCTGCCAGTCGCTGCCCAGAGCAGAGCTGGTGTCTGTCCTGGGAGCAGGAAGGCTGCTCCTCAATTCAAGAAAGCATGTCCGTGCCAAAGACCAGCCCCTTATTCCGAGCCGGAGTGTTTACCAGGACTTAACTGGCGCTTTATCTCTGGTCAATAGAAAGCACCATGGAAACTCTGCCTAGGGGGGAGGGAGGGGTGGGCACACCTTTCCTGGGAAGCACAAACACACTTGTTTGCTAACCTGCCTACTGACCTTGGGGAAGTCCTGTCCCCCCCCCGCCCTCCCCCCCACTGCCTCTGCTCTTGTGTGGGAAAAGCCCTTCTAACTAAGTCCCTGCAGTTGGCTCAGGCTGGAATCTTTTTCCTTTTCAACAGATGCCCTCAGAGAGGGAGAGATTTCTAGGGTCCCAGACAGTGGGAAACAGGGCTGGGCCTGGAGCCAGGCCTCCTCTGGACACCATGCTGCCTCTGAAGTGGGGGGTCCAGGGTCCCTGTCTTAGACAGGCTCTGCAAGGAGGCCCCACGGCTGTGACTGCGGGCTCAGACGTGAAGTACGAACAGGAAGGAAGGACGGGGGTGCTCAGTGGGGGCTCTGTGGGTGGGGGGTTGGGGGAGCAGTTCAGGAGCCCACCGTTGAGGATGCTTTTGACCCTTCTCACTAGCAGAACCTCAAAGGCCCAGGTGGGGCCAGCTCCATCTTCCTCTCTGAAGTGGCCTGATTGAGGTGGGAGACTTTGCTGGGGAAACAGAGGTCTGACCACCAACAGGCCATCGTTCTCCCAATTTGCTCCCAGAAAAGAGCTGCACCCACGTTAACATCAAGGCCAACCCTCATTCCTACTTCCTACCTCCGGAATTATTCAAAGACGTAAGACCCAGGTTAGTGCTGCAGCCCAGCTAAGGCACCTGCTGCGGGTTTGCGTCACACCCCACGTGAGTGCCATGCCACCATCTTTCTTCCGGGCAGCACCGACTGGCCAGCTCAGCCATAGCTGCGCCCTCTGGCCTCCCTCACTGTTCAACACGTCCTATTCTGTCATCCATCCTCCCCGTGATGAGGGTTTTCCTCATGGGACTGTGAGCCCCACAGGAAGGCCACTTGCTATTCTTCCAGTCACTATTTTGGGAAGCACGGGGACAGGGCTCAGACTGGAGAGACACTGTGGGCTGCTCCCCAAATCCCTTCCTGTAACCAAGCAAGGCCCTGTGGGGCTTTCCCAGGACAGACCCTCTCCCGCATATCCTCTGTTGGAGCTCCTCTCTGGAGTACCCAGATAATAGTACCTGATGCACAGTTCCTGAGTTGTTTTACAGATGCTAAAACTAAATGGAAGAAATTAACTACTTGGTGACGGTGAGCCCCCAGATGTGCAGGCGCCTAAGGATGGACAGTGTTTCCGCCCTGTTATCTGCACATCAACCCATCAGAGGATTGTGCACAAGACAATCACGTACCCTGCGACCACCCTTCCTCACCTGGTCTTTAAAAATCCTTTGCTGAAACCCTTTGAAGAGTTTGGGGTATTTGAGCATGAGCCACCCATTCTCCTTGCTTGGCCCTTCAATAGACCTTTCTTTTCTCCAAACTCCAACATTTCAGTTTGTTTGGCCTCACTGTGCGTCAGGCACTGAACATGCATTCAGTAACATTTCCTCGGCTTCCCAGATATACTCCCGGCCTCTTTGCAGACCTCTGTTGTTATCAAGCCATCATTCATTTGTGGTCTGTTTGTTATAGCAGCTAGAGTTGTCCTAAGTAACACACTGCCTCACGGTGCTGTTGGGGAGATGAAGTCAAGCATGTGAAAAAGTCCGGCACAGTGCCAGGAACACAGGACGTGGGAGTCCTTACTAGATGTTCATTTCTTTCCTAATTAATATTAATTGTTCCCAAGCACATGGACAGACATGGCCTCAGGCCATTTGTATGGTCTTGGATTGATGGCTTAGCTTATTTTAAATTTATATCATTCACATGAATTACACTATATATGCTTATAATTATTCTATAATTACTATGAGCTTAGATGTTGTTAAGAATCACGTTTTTCAGGTGCCACTATTGGATACTTTGGGCTTCCAAAGCTGTCTCAGTCAAAAAGCTCTGGGTTGTGAGTGATGGAAAGCCATTTCAAATTGGCTTAAGCAATAAATAGTTGAATGATCAGTAAATACACTAATGGTGATTGATTGGCTCACAATGTGTCCTGCAGGGAGGGCTGTACCCAGCACTCAGATGACACCCCAGTGCCCTCTTCTGTTACACGTTACTCTGCAAAAGTGTTCTCACACGAGGTGGGCAGGACAGTCACCAGCAATCCTACCACCACACCCTCCCAACTCAGCATCCAGTGGGAAAGAAACTGTCTCTCTCCCAAATATTTCAGTTCAGGGGATGGATGTCTCACCTTTGTGTATCATACATTTGGCTGCACAGATTGAGGTTCTGTCTATTGTCATGAGGCAGTTTTATCAAGGTCTCCAGACCCTTCCTAAAGAGACCAGACACACCCTCCAACTCCTGTCCCGCACACCAGTCAGATGGAAAACCAGATCGCAGGGAATGAGCCAGAGGAACTGGGAAAGTTTTAGGTTGGAGAAGGGACGCTTGAGGAGGTCCGAGAGCCGGCTTCAGTCTCTGTAGAGGGGGCCTGTGTTTATGTGCCGTGCGGTTCTGGTAGAGAGCAGCAGGAGGGGCACGAAGAAGCTGGTTTTCTCTCAAACTAGGGAAGCCCTTTTTGAAGCTCAGAGCCCTGGAGCTGGAAGCACTGCCTTGGGGTGGTGTGTGGTGTTGGAGCTGTGAAGACGCTCAGCTCAGAAAGATGCTGCACCGAGAGCCTGGAATCTGAGGTGGGATCCAAATCGTGGCTCTGCCGTGGACCAGGCTGGCCAGCGGGCCTCCCGAGCCCCGGGTTCTCACATGTGCAGAAGATCACGCCTTCCTTGTGGGAGATCCAGAAAGGGTAATTGGGATGATGCTTTGCAAACAGCAGCACATTAAACAAATATGACCATGCTCAGCCCAGGAAGCCGCAAGGGCAAAGGGCAGAGGGAGCTTCCTGGCCAAGGTGGGGGCCGTGGGGAGGGGAGGTGCACAGTGTGGGTGGAGTCAAGGCCCCCACTTCCTACACCAAGAAGGGGTGTGCCTGCCTGTGAGCTGATGGTGGGGCTCTGAAGGGGCCTCCAATGAGCATCTTCGGGTTCCTACAAAATGCCAGAGATGACACCCTCCCTTTAGGGGTTCACAGTGTGGTGGACAGCAGGGCGGAGACTGAACAGTGGTCATAAATGAGGAAGGTGATCAGTGCTAAGGGAAAAAGTGGGACAGTATGAAGGAGACCGAGCGAGTACACACAGGTACTGCACACTCTCCTGAGGGGCAGGGGGGTTTCAACAAGAACACGAGGATGTGAACGGCAGAGTTGATCAGAGCTGGTGTGGCCGCCCTAGGGAGCACAAAGCCGCGGTTCCCGCTGTGGAGACCTCCCCTCCATGCGAGCTGGGCTTGGGAGCCACTTGGAAGAGCAGAGATGGGGGTGGGAGAGGGGGCTCTTACCACAGGAGGGTCAGGCTAAGCTGTGCCGGGACCAGGGCCATCTGTCCCTGATGGATCCAGCTGAGCCACACCCTGTAGGCCGGAACCAGTCCCCCAGGCCCCCCGGGGATGGGTGGCTTCTGCGACCCAGCCAGCAGGGCCCCCAGACTTCACCTTCTCAAACTCTCAGGAAGCACGGCTCCTCGGAGGCATCCCTCCGGCTGCTTCCTGTCAGGTGGGCTCCAGGGCAAACCCTGCCTACTTTCCAGGAACATCCTAGAGGCTGCTGTGGGCTGTAGACTCGGGCAGAAGAGGCTTCTAATCTCCACTTACCCTGGAGTTGGGATTCAGCTCTGGGGGCCTTTGATTCCTTCTCTGAAAACGGAGACCATGATATGTCCTCTTAGGGTCAAATGGGATCATGAGGAAGGCGTTCAGCCAGTGCCTGGCTGGTAGGAGCTGCTCGGCCACGCCCAGGGTCTGGGGCTATGGGTGGAATGCGTAGGCCTGTGTTGCAGCTGCAGGACTGCAGGGCGGCCTTGGGGTCTCTTTGGGGGTGAGGGTCCCAGCTCCACCCAGCAGGACTGTCGGGAATGTCCTGGGAGATGGGGGTGGGACGAGGGTCATCAGGGCAATGTGGGACTTTTCCAAAGGGCCCCACACAACCTGACTGACCTTAGGAGTGTCCTCCCCTTTCATCCCAGGACCGCTCCTGAAACAGCAGAAAAGTTGCCCCATGAACATCTTCCAGTCCTTACCGTCGGGGGCACCCGGTCATGAGGACGTGGCAGCGATGAGCGTTTACGGGTTGAAGCCACATCTGTTCTCTCGTCTTGCCCTCGACACCCATGATGTACGTCTTACTGTGCCCATTTCACACACAAAAGGATTGGGGTCCAAAGAGCTCAGGTGCCGTGCTCAGGGGCGAACAGCCGGCCAGTGCTGAGTCCGGCCAGACCAGACGCCACAGAACAGGGCAAGCACATGTTCACTGTCATGGATGTTCTGGTGTCTGTCTGTCACCCAGGACAACAATTAAGATCGCCCTCTTCCAATCTCAAAAGCACCCTGTTGGATTCTAAATTACATGGTCTAAAATGAAGGTCATGACAGTTTCTACCACACCCCAGCTGCTGTGAGGGGGTTCAGCCTAAACGGGGGATCATGGCCCCCCCTGTAGAACTGGGGGTGGGAAAGGGAAGAGGGGTTCTGTTCCCAGGTGGTCCCCTGCCCCCTGCCTCTGCTTCAGGTGGGTTGTTCTCCATCTGGCTTTTTCCAGCACCGGAGGGGCACTTTCCTTACCACCATGCCCTCTCTGGTCCTGCCCTTTCTTTCCCTCCATCCTCCCCCGGGCTCCCTGCAGCTCTGGATACCTGCTCCCCACAGCTCCCCAGGAGTCCACAGGCAGGCACCTGGGCAGATGCCCCCCACGGAACATTCTTCAGGGACAGCTCTGTCTAAAGATATCCAGACAGACCATCTGGTCCTAACCTGCCCCCATCCCTCACCGCTGGGGACTCACCTTCATCCACATGCAGAGCTCCAGGACCCACAACCAAGTCAGCCAGACAGCAGCAGCTGCCACTCCCTCCCTCCGTTCCAGCCACATCCGACTCACTCATGGTCCCTTAGCACGGATGGACCAGCAGGCGGATATTCTAGGTTCCTAGGGTGCTGGGGAAAGGAGGAGGGGAGCCCCTCAGGTCACAGCCCAGGCCTGTTGGGGGTGTAACGGAGCCTGGGACCCTGTCTGTCACGGAAGGTGGGCCCCAAATCTACAGAGAACAATGTTCACAAACAGAAAGGGTCCCGTGGATGGCATGGCTCTTGGCTGAACTCAGACAACGGGCTGACGTGGGTGTGGGTGAGTCACGCGTGGCTCTGAGACGGGTCTCCAGGAATGTCCTGGAAAAGTACAAGCTATTATTTACCGGGCAGCAGGATGCTGGCTTTCTCCGACATCGTCTGTGATTGGGCTGTTGCTGCTGCCTACATTTCTGAAAATGCCTCCAGTGGGTGACATTTATCAAATCAAGCGCTTTCTAATTCTAGTCCCCCGATACATGGACAATTCTCTTTGCAGATAATGTCGCCAGTCTGCCCAGGCCTGGCGCAGCTGAATGATCTGATGGGAGAAGACACGCTATCTCCTGCCTGCAGAAGGAAGCGGGCGGCGAGGGCGCTGAGGACCTTGCGTGATGCAAAAGCGGGTCCACCCGTCCTCTTCCACCTTTCTTGTTTCCTAAAGGTGGCAGTGTCGGAGGTGATGGGGGTGGGCCTGGTGCACAGACTGATGAGAACCCCCGGGCCACTATGTGCCTTCCTGTAGCCGTCCCCGTGTGCTGGGCACCAGGCAGGGAGGCGCTGGGATGCGGGGTCTGTGGCTGCCCTGGGATAAAATGCTACCAGCTGTCCATGGCAGCATGAGGAACGGTCAGCCCTGTGACCCCACCAGAACTCACCCTCCCTTGCCACGTATTTGAGGAAGAGCTGGCCAGACCGAATGTTTGGGAACCAGCTGGCTGCCCTCCTGGGCCCTGGGCACACTCCCTGCATGACACAATAGGAACGTTACCGCACTCTGTCTAATGCGCCATGCCCTGTGCCAGGCTTTATACGGTTGTACTGTTTACCCCAAAGGGGTAGATTTTGCGCCCCTCCCCATTTTATAGGCAGGAGTGTTTCCTTGCCCAACGTCACCCATCTGATGTTGGGCGAAACTGGGGCTACACCCCTCCTCTGCCCCGCCGTGCCGAGCACTTGACCTTGATGTTTTTACACCTGCTCTTCCTCTGTGCACACAAGGGCTGCTCCATTGAACGCCACAGGGCTGGGCTCCTCCCAGCGCTGCCCCTGAGTCTCAGGACATGTTGAAGGGTCCTCGGTTCTCAAACACCATGTCACTGACTTTCGGGAGGCACCCGCCCTCTGTGGGCCCCTGTATAGGAATGGCACAGAGAGGGCGAGATAGATTCTAGACCCCAGTGGCTCCCATTCCTGCAGCTGCAGCGTCTCACCATATTCTGGGAGAGGCAGGACGTCAGTCCTCAGAAGGAAGAATCTGAAAATCACCAACGACAAAGCCCTCCACCCCTCTGGACAGCACCTCAGGGTTGACAAGGCAGGGCCACACACCCTCTGGTTCATTGGCTGCTCCTCACCTGCGCTCTCAGAGGCTGCCAGGAGGTGGAGCTGTAGCTGAATGCCAGGTAAGGCAATGGTCAGATGTGGGAGCCGTGCCCACTGCCCCCTCCCTGGAAGTGAGGACTCCTCTCTCCCGTCTCTGTGTGAACATGGAGTGGGTGAGAATGTGGCATCCCAGATGCTTGATGTCATCTAATCCCACTCCCTCTCTCTGCTGGTGAGAGGACTGAGGCTCAAGCAGGTGGTGACTTGCTCAAGGTCTCCCAGAATTGGTGGCGGAGCCATCCAGAAGTTCTGCCATCTTGGATGTGTATGTCTGTGTGTGGGTCAGTCATGGAGATGTGCTCTGGTGGGTGCTGATGGCCCTGTGCTCCCTGGCATCCTCCCACCCTGGACTGGTGGTTGGCCTTGGCTTTGCTAAGGCTCCCTCATTGGTCCTGAGCCTGAGAGAGGCCTGAGTGTCTGGACTTCCTCAGGGCTGCTGCGCCAGTCGCTTCCATCACCTGCCTTGCAGAGCAAAGTCAAAGGGCCTGGTGCTCTGGACCAATGGGAGGCCTGGTGAGAGGTGTGGCAGGAAGGAGCACCAGCTCCTGTGGCAGCCGCCTCCCAGGCCTTGGGACCAGGTGTTTCTACAGCTTCCCCTCCCACTGGGGAAAATTTGCTGGACAGTGGAGCTGCCTGGTGTGACATCTTTGATCTATTCCTATAAAGTCTTATAAAATTCCCTTCCTCCATGGCCCCGCCCTGTGTCGGGTCTCCAGGCAACCCTGGAAGCAGGGGGTTGCCTCCTTCGGGGTCCCTTCAGAGGCCACCCTGGAAGTGGGGGCGCTGCCTCTGAGGGCTTCCACCCCACCCCCATCCCAAGGTAGTCAGGTTGCATTTTCCACATCTACTTAATTCTCTTTCAAATGGAAGGGAAAAAATAGCAAAGGAAAAGTCCCAGAAGCTCTAAAAGGCTTTCACAGGCTCTGAGCAATTAGGTGGCTGGGCTGTGAGAAATGGCCAGAGCGCTGGGAGGAGGTTATCAGGGAGGCAAAGTCACAGGCAGAATTTTCCATTACGCCCTCCTCCCCTGAATGGTGCGTGTCCACGGGAGGCGGGTCCCTTGGGAGAGGGGTTCACACTGGCCCCTCTGAAGGTGCCCTGGACGTGGTGGCAATGTCGACATCTCCCACAGAAGGGAGAAGCACCTGCCTGGCCGTCCTTGCAAGTCCTTCGGAGTCTCCTTCCATTCTCTTCCCTGACCACCTACTGTGTGCCCTGCCCCTGCCAGGAGAGCAAGGGGACCCTGACACAGAGATGAATCAGAGGTGGGCCAAACCCGGTGCTGGGGGTAAGGGCAGGCACCCACGTGCCCAGAGTCACCCCCGGGGCTGTCAGGGGCCTGCTGTGTGCTGACCCCAGGGCCGTGGGGGTCAGGGGTGGCAGCGTACCCTGAGGATCTGTTTTCTTGTAGGCAGTGACCAGCAGAGGCAGCTTGGAGGGGTAGCCCCCTTGCGTACCCTTACATCACAGCCCTGTGGGGGCCCAAGCAGGGCCAGGCTGGCTGAGACCAGAGCACACCCACACCCACCCTCACCAACACGCCCCTAGCCTACGCCCACAGCAAGAGGTGCCCAGAGCAGCACGACAGGGCGAGGCTGGGGGTGGCCACAGCATGTTTCCCTAACTTCCCTGAGCATCCGTGTCCTCACAACAAGGTGGTCACGTCACCCTCCTGGGAAGTCCAGGACTACAAGTGTGCAGCTGGAGGTGGGGGACTGGGTGGGGATCCTGGCCAGAATGAGCTGGAAAGGGCAGCTATTGCTATCACAAACACACACATTCACCCATGCATATACATTCTCCATGGCACACACACCTACACACGTGCACACACATTCACTCATGCACACCCACCCATACATGTATACACAGTGCACACACCAACATGTATGCACAGGGACATACATTCACACGTGAACACACATCTATACATGTGCCCACACATTCACGCATGTGTACCAATTGTATTTATACATATGCACACACACCTATACACGTGTACACATGTTCACCCATGTACACACATCTACTCATATGCACGCACATCTATACACACATGAGTACATCCACACACTTGCACACAAGCACACACACACATTAAAAAATCGAGTCGGGGAAGCAGAGGGCTGAGCAGAGGGTTGGTGGGGGAGGGGGGTGGTGGGAAGCGAACTGAGCAAGTAAGCATGTCGGAGTGTCAGCATCCTGGGAGGGAGCAGGGGGCTGAGAGGTGTGGAAGGCGGGAAGAGTCTGGAAGGAGAGTGTGGAGCTCTGCCCTCCTGGGTGAGGAGCTGCCCCTGGACAAGCTGAAGTTGTGAGGCTGCAGGCTTCACTCTGAGCCCACTGTCCACTGCGTGTCCCTGTCCCCTGAGCTGCCATGGAACACCCACTCTCCCTTCATGCTCAAGTGACACGGATTAGGTCTGGAAGGAGCAGTAAACAAGCTGTCCCCAGCACCGAGCCCTCCCCACTTCTCAGCCCCTTGTCCAGATGAAGTTCAGAGGAGGCAGGGTGTCAGGAAGGCCCTGTGGGGCTGGCACAAGGAGGTGCTGGTAGAGGCCGGTCCCTTCCTGGGGCATCTCAGCCCCTCCGCCCCACCCTCCAGTCCCCTAGGTCTCTCCAAGGCCATGCCTGGGAATGTCCTGCGCTCACAGACCCTGGGAGACCCCTCCACAGCCAGCACGGGATGAGGGGGTGACAAGTCTCGGGGGCGGGGTCCTGAGCCCAGGATGTTTCCGAGAGTGGCTGCCTCCTCCTGCTTTAAAGTCTCCAGTGATTAAAAGCCCCAGCCCGATGGCTGCAGCTTTCATTTTCCAGAGCCCTGGTCTTGGAGGTTAATCATTATTTGCAAACATTATCTACTCATGGTGGGATGTGAACCATGTTTTCAGCAAAGCAGAAAGAATGAGGCAGAGGCTGTGGGGGGGGCAGGCAGACTCCACGGAGGCCAGAAGGCAGGAGTTCTGGCCTACAGGCCCCAAGCAGGCTGCCCGTGGCCACTAAAGGTGCCAGAACAGGGACGGGAGGCAGGGGGAGGAAAGCCCAGGGGCCCCTCGAGCCTGGAGCTTGGCTGCTGTGAGTTGTTAGTCTTCACACCACCCTGGGGGCGGGGCTGACAGGAGACCCAGGGGGTCCCAGATTGTCCGGGAGCAAATCCACATTCAGGCCCAACTGGCCACTTGAAACCAGTGCCCTCGACACCATCCCCCATGACCAGCCCCATCACCCACCATCTCCACAAGTGTCTTTGCATCCACTCAGGTGGCCTTTTATTGGGGCACAAGGGTCTTGTCAACCATGCAGCCAAGGGCACTTCTAATTTGAGTCTGGGTTTCTAAGAAACACGCAGGTTCAAGTGCAGCATCACCAGGGATGGATCGGACGCAGCTGCGCACGTCATCATTGACGGCTGCCATACGTGCACAGGGAGGGACCCTTCATACCCTTCATTCTCCTGGGCGCTGAACTGTGGGACGGATTTTAGCTGAATCTCGGCCTGGTAGCACCGGCCTCCCTCTGTGCCTCGGTTCCCCCACCTCAAGTGAGAAGGTTGAAGCAGAGACCCGTCGAGCCTCTCGTAGCTCTGGGCCTTTGGAAGGACACAGAGGCCAGCGTTCACCAGCCCGGACTCCACGTGGTAGATGCTGGGGGACTCCTCGCCGGGCAGAGAGCCCCCGCCCGCCGGCCCCAGCCCACTGCTGCTATCCTGCTCCGCAGGGATGGCTGTCCAGAGGGGCAGCCCGAGAAACTGCATTTGATCTTCACAAAAATGAGGTCCTAAGTCCCAGGGGGGGCATTGAAATGAGGATGGAAATGAAGGCAGGAAATTGAGGGCATTGGAGGATGTTAAAAATATGTGCCTGTATTAATGGAAGTGGTGAAAACGAGGCTCCAATAGGCAGGTGAAGCGCTCGTGTGACTGTCATTACTTTAGCTGCAGAATCAGAGGGTGTGGGGCTAGAGGGGCCCCTCGGAGAGCCTGCTCCTCCACGCCCCTCATCCTACAGACAGGAAGACTGCCCACGGGGCCATGTGCTGAGGCCACGCCCAGAGAAGCACCCGAGCCCTGACAGTCACTTGGGCCCAGCCAACCATCAGGGAGTCGACCAGAAGGAAGGACCCTCCGGGCCCCCGAAGGAATGGGGCTGCGTGGGGCATGGAGGGGCTGCCCTCCCAGTCCCTCATGGTTACAAAGTGCTTGTCACGTTGCCTGGCACGAAAGAGGTACCTAATAAGCCTCGGTTATTACTTTCATTATTAATATTGAGCAGCGGAGGGGAGGGACGAGAGAACCATGTTTGCAGGAAATGAATTCTTGCCTGGCAGGCCGAGTAGGGGTGAGGGAGGCCGAGAGATGCCCAATGACCGGGGTTCACAGACGCATGGCGACCGCAGCAGCGAAAGTGCCCCTACGAGCTGCTGTGCTGGGTGTGGCTTTCACTCTCCTACGGTCCTCACAGCAACCCAGTTACCACCCCCATTTCACAGACAGGACCCGGGACTAGGGGTCCAGTCACTCCTGAGTTTTTTGCAGAAAAATGTGATACAAGAGGACAGTTACGTCCCAGCTCTCAGGTGAGTCCCTGGGACCCTCCCCACCAGGTGAGGGTCTTTGGCTTCGTGCAGGAAAGAATTTAAGAGCGAGCCATAGTAGACTGAACGTAGATTTATTCAGGGATACACACTCCAGAGACAAGCGCAGGCCATCTCAGAAGGCCAGAGAGGCCCCGGGGTTGGGGTCATCCTGGAAAGTGAGAGTGGACGCTGCGTGCGGGCGTGTTTCATTTTTTATGGGCTGAGCAATTTCATGTACTAACAAGTGGGAGGATCATTTGAACTATTTTGGGAAGGGGTGAGGATTTCCAGTAAACCACCCACTTTTTGGACTTCTATGGCCAGCCTGTCACACACCTGTGGGTGTGTCATTAGCCTGCTAATATATTACGATGAGCCTATAATGAGGCTCAAGGTCTCCTGGAGGGCTAACCTGCTGCCATCTTGGGCCTAGTTGGCTCTAACCAGTTTCTGTCATATCCGTTTTTCTCAATGGCTGTGCCATTCTTTTAATGGCTGTGCCCTGCCCTCTACCCTCCTGTCTCAGTTTCAGCAGCCCCTCTAGAACACTCACCCTGCCCTCCCCACATGCCCACTGCCTCTGGACCTGAGCCAAGAGTTTTCCCTCCGAAAACCTCACCCCTTCAGCTGAGGCCCCAGCCTCAGTTTTTCACCTCCTGCTTGTCTGCAAAACTTCCCCAGAGTCGGCCCTTCCTCAGGAGCCAGCATGTGGCCAGGCCTTGGCAAGCTGTTCGCCTGGCCCAGGAGTAGGGCTAGACATCAGGCCTTGGCCAGGGCTGAGCCTCGGTTTCCTTATCTGTGATTTGAGCTGGCTGAACACTCCCTAAATGCTGCCAGCTGTGGAACAAGCCCAGGACTCCCTCCCAGGCAGATTCCCAGGTCTGGTGCCGGCTCTGATCCCTGTGTGATGTCCTCCCCTGCTGCTGGGGCCCCGTAGGGTGGAAAAGGGAGAACTACCCTGCCCCGCCAGTGACTGCACACAGGAGAGGCCAGGAGGGGAGCAGAGCAGAGAGGACTCCAGTGGGCCCTGAACGCCTACCCAGGGCCCCTGCCCCTGCCAGCTTAGGCTCACCAGAGAGCCCAGCCCGCGGCTCTGGGGGAGGGGCAGGGAGGTGGAGGGCAGAAGGGAAAAGGGGGGGAACCCGGAGGGGGTTCTCCTCCCGCCTCTGGACTCCAGCTGATGTGTCTGCACAATCTGGAGGTGTATTGGGGTGATTTTCTCTGAAAGTAACAAAACGACACTAACTTAACACGATAAAGTCAATTCACTGTATTGGTCTATGTTGGAAATATTTCCAAATACAAATACAAATACAAAAATGAATGCGAGAGGAAAGAACCATTTCATGGTACAAACAAGGAGCACGATGAAAACCCAGGAGGAGCCATTTCAGGCCTGGCGGGAGGCATTCTAGCTATTTCTCTGCAGGTGTCTGGGCTCTGCCCTCCCCAAATGCTGGCACAGGAAGGCTGTTCCAGGTGCTGGGGACAACGCATCCTCACTCTCTCTCTGGGGACAGAGGGGCTTTCCCAAACCTGATTTGGGACGGAGCCTTCCTTCCTGAGAGGTATCCCACAGGCTGAGGACAGCCCCCTAGGCAAGGACAGGCTGATGGAAGCCGGGCTGCGCTCCCAGGCCCGGCCTTGCCCGGCTGGCTCAGAGAAGGCACAGAAAGTACTGGTCCTGCTGCTCCCACAGTGGTGATGACACCTGAGCTTGGCCACTCCCAGGCACTGAAAGCCGTCCTCCCAGCTGGAACCTGGGGAGAGTGACTGACACTTGGCCTATCTGTCAATCCCACAGCCCAGCTATCTGACTCCATGCTGGTGCCGCAGAGAGGCGGACGCTAGACAGACCCGGCCAGGGCTCGCAGTCTGGTGGAGAAAGACAAACTCAGCAAGAGCCATGACCCAAAGCAGGGTCATGGAGGACAGAGGCACCGGGGGCCCTGACAACCAGAAGAGGGAGATCACTCTAGGGAGGGCCCAGAGAGCTTCTCAGAGGAAGTGGCCTTGGCCTTGGTCACCCTATCCATGTGTGACCTTTGGCTGTTATTCCCTTGCTTGGAGGTTCTCCAGCTCCAGTGTACAAGACAGCACCTGGGGCACCCTGGGCCCCAGCCCCAGGGATTCTGAGCCCGGAAGTCTGCATGGGCTTGGGACTCCGCGGGCTTCACTGGCTTCAAGGTGAGTCCGGTGAAACTGGGCCTTGAGTTAGGTCTTCTGAGTCTCTCTTCGCAGTCCTGGCTGGCCGCCGAGGACTGGGGGAGACTGCCAGAGCCCCAGGCCCACGAAGTGGCCCAGTCACAGAGAAGCCCCCCGCGAGTGCGAGTGGCTCCCAGCGGGAGAAGGGGTCCAGTGTCCATCCTTAGTGGAGAAGCACGTCAGTCACCTTTGATGGTGTGGAGCCCCATGGTGAGGGCGAGCGCAGGGAGGGAGTGGGGTGTGGGGACAGTCCTCTAAAAGGCCTTGCAGGGCTCCAGGGTGGCCATGGTGTTCTGCTCTACACAAGAGGAAGGCTGTGGGGGCAACTTCCAACTTTCAGGATTTTCCCACCAGTGGCTTCATCAGACTCTAAACTTGAAGCCTCTTACAGAAAATGTAGCCTCCCACATTCCAAGCGGGGTGACAATGCTGGGGACAGCTGCAGGGCTGGCTGTGGGACATAAACCCACTGAGCTTGAGGCAGAGGGCTGTGATTCCCCTGGGGCCCCAGAGAGCTGGCCCAACACAGTGATTCCCAGCACTTCCTCTGGGGCGCTGCTCCTCCTGGGAGGTTCCCCAGAGTGGGGAGGGGGGTGGATTCAGAGCTTCTCAGCGCTGGGTCACGGACACCATGGGTCACTGGCGATAGGGAGAGAAAGTCAAGGAGGCAGAAGTCAGCAGGGAGCTACCCAGGTAGGGTGGCCAGATAAAATGGAGGGTACTCAGTTAAACATAAATTTCAGATAAACACTAAAAAATTTGTTTGTATATATCCCAAATAATGCTTGGCTCCTATATTATTATTTGGTATATCTGGCAACCGTATGTGCAGGTCCCGGCCAGGGCATCCATTGATCGCCTTTTATATGCCAAGTACCCGGCTGAGGAGACACTGTCTGCTCTTTGTTCTATTAATAAATATTGTTTGGGCACCTATTACATGCTAGGGCTGTTCCAGAGGGAGAGAGGGAGTCAGCACTGAGCAAAACAGACATAAACCCTGCCCCCTTCCACTCGCATTTGAGGGAGGGGGCAAGAAGTACATAGACAAATAAAAATATAATGTCAGGTGGTAAAAGGGCTAAGTAGAAAACAAAGCAGGCGAAGATGAAAAGGAATATATGTGTAACCAAATCACTGTGCTGTGCACCAGCAATTAACACAGCACTGTAAACAGACAATACTTCAATAAAAAAAAAATTTTTTAAGGCTAAGGCATTCAAAGACAGCATTAAAATTGAAAAAGAAATGGAAGAAAATAAATCAGGCTAAGTGTTGGTGGCTGGAGGGGGACAGGCTCTGTTGCTAACCTCTATAGGGCAGAAGGGGGGCCTCTGAGCAGAGACAGGCCAGAGGTGAGTGAGCCTGAGGGAGGCACTGCAGCAGAAGGAACAGCAGTGCAAAGGCCCTGAGGAAGCTGTGCTGGGGGATGTCAAGGCACAGAGAGGCTGGAGCAGCGGGAGCAGGGGTCGGGTGCTGGATAACAAAGTCTGCTCGGGGGCTGATCATGGCAGACCATGTGGACCATGGCAGGGAGTTTGGTCTGAACCAGATGGGTGCCACCAGAGGGTTTTAAGCAAAGGAGCAGCAGGATCTGCCTCACCTGTTCAGCTCTGTGCACGTTTTGCAGGTGGGCCAGGGGAGGGTTCCATGCTCCTAGGGAGCTGCCTGCCCTATTTTCTTGCTGAGCTCCAGGGACTGAGGGCAGTGCATGTTGGCAGCGGGAAAAAAGGCTTATCGGAAAGCACCTTGCTCTGAGTGAGAGCTGTTACCGTCTGGCAGTGCCAAGTAATGGGGGCGCCTCCGTGACAACACCAAGACAGGGTCCCATCCCCGCCCTCACCTCCCCACTGACAGCAGCCTCGGGCCCTAGAAGGACTAGCAGCAGACGCTGGTGGAGGAACCCCTGCAGTTCCCAGACGCAGGAAGCTGCTCTACACGTGGTCCTTCTTCTCCCTTCCTTTGTTTTCTCCCCCATTTCTTTCCCCTCACAGCTGCAATTTGCTCACAGAGGACCTGGTAGGGTCTGAGCACTCTGCCCGACAGTAACACAAGTACACGAGATGAAAGGCTGTGACCACTGCCACGAGGCAAGGGACAGGACGGGCTGAGAGAGCGGATTGGGGGGGTATCAGGTAGGGTGGGTCGGGGAAGCCCCCCTGAGAAGGTGGCATCTGGAATGAGGAAAGAAAGCGTGGACAGGGCTGCAGGATGTGCCCCTCATGCGTCCTGCGAGTCCAGGGAGAAGGCGGTCCGGACACCCCTAACAGCCCTCAGGAGGACACCCCTGGCCTGAAGAGAGGCTTCCTCCTCCCTCCCAGGTGCCAGCCCCGTTTCGAACCCATTGGAAAGACTCGCTTTCTGGGCCCTTTCTTGACTCAGCAGGGCCTTAGTGAAGCCCCTGAGGCCTGATGAGCCCTTGGCAGGGCCCAGCCCAGTGTCCTCTCCCCGGGCAGGCGGTGTGGGTGCTGTCCCTGCAGGGTAGGGTGTGGGCTCAGAGTGGCTTCTTGACACCCCCGCACCCCCTGTCTTGGCCACATTGACTCTGTGGCCTCCAGGATGGTTTCCTCTCCCTTAATTGGCAGGGCTGCTGCCAACTGCGGTGGGGTGAGTCACAGCTGGGCTGAGAGGGGCTGGGCAGCTGCCAGCCACACACTAGTAGCCCTCATGCTAGCTGGGCTGAGGCACTGAGCAGACCCCGAGAGGAGCTGTGGGGAGCTGCCCGACTTTTCTTGAACACTTTTCCAGCAGGGAGCTGTTTGCTGGGCTCCTTGTGTGTGTGTGTGGTGCTTGTGGTATGTGTGTGGTGTGTACGTGCGTGGTATGTGTCTGTGTGCACCTGCCGCTGGACACTTTGTCTGGCCTGAGACTAAAGCCCGAGGGACCCAGTGGGGGAAGCAGGTGCATGGGGCTCCTGCAGCCCATGGTTCTCAAGGCAGCCGGGGCAGGTTCTCAGGACCTGGTGAAGATGCAGAGATGGACCTTTCTTGCTCCTCATCCCTGTCCCTGCTCCCAACACCCCATCATAGGGGGTCTGTTGTCCTAGCCCCTACAGGGTTTGCCCCAGCATCCCATGATGTGATTAGGACCATGAAGCAGCTCCCAAGGGTGGGGGCCAGGCTGCCATGGTGACCAGCAGCCATGAGGACCAGCACTCAAGTTCTGCACACCAGCTTGCTTGATGGAGCCTTCTTCTTGGAAACGTGCTTTGTGGCAGCTAAGCATCCAGTCAGCGCTCCCCAAACACAACTCCCCAAGGGGTAAATGGACACTGCGTTCCCAGGCGAGGATTCCCTGGGGACCCCCAGCCTACAGGATGAGCCATTACCAGGAAACAGAAGTCAGGAAGGTGATCTGATCTGCCATCTCTCCCAGGGGCAGGCTGCACACACCAGTGCCCGCTCTCCTCCGTGCACGTGCCCCTAACTGCCAAGGCAACCAGTACCCAGGCTCTGAAGTTTTGCTCCCCTCAAGCTGTCATTCCAAAGGCCCCAAGCAGAAACATGTTCTTCCTAGAGTTTTGCTTTTATGATCATGCATAGCCCTTGATGAGGGGATGGGCCGAGACAGGCTGTGGGTTGGAGAGAGACTGATCTGGTGGCTGGAGGACATAAAGGTGCTAAAGTCTGCAATGGACCTGCCATCACAGGCCCAGACCCTCACAGCCGAGAGCAGACCTGGCTGACTCCATCTGCAGGTTGAGCTGGAACTCCCCGAGCCCTGAGCTCTGCTGTCACCACCCCTACGTGCCCCCATCCCTCCTCACGACCCCCACCCCGGGGTCCTCACCAGCACCTCTGCCACCACCCATGTGTTATGTCCTTATCTGCTGGGCACTGCTTAGCACCCTCCCATCAGCAAGCGCATCTTATCCAGTGTGGCCCCAAGCAAAAAAAAAAAAAAAAAAAAAGAAGAAGAACACAGTAACAGTGTCAAGATAGGTCCAGCAACACGCAACACAACTGGAGCGTTACTGGATGAACATCGCGCGGGGACGTCATGGGGTGACTGCAGAGAGGGAAAAAGGGCCATCCAAGGCCTAGAGTGGGCGGGGTAGGGGCACGGAACAGAAGGCAGAATCTGCTGCAGACCCTTTCAGTGGCCACCCTGTTCTCATCCACTCTGCTCTTCCCGCTGCTTGTGTTTGAACCCTAGGGTCCTGTATGGCATTTCTGTGCTGAGACAGGGCCCCCAGGCCCCCCAGGCCCTCAGCCAACGTAGTTTCTTAGATGCTTGTGTTGGACACACATGGGTGTAATGGACTTGCTGAACATCACAGCCTGCTGGGGATATCCAGAATATTCTCCCCAGAGTTCAGAAAGATGGATCCTACCCACCTCTGTGTCTAGGAAGATGGTGATGCTCTTGCTACCAGGGGTGACCTCTCTGTGGGCCAGGAAGGATGGACGTGCGGCCGGGGAAGCTTTCTCTGCCCTTCTGGAAACAAGTGAGACTCCATCCAAGGAGATTTCTGCTCACTCAGTTTCGGGATCCCAAGTGAGTGAGTGCACAGTCTGGAGGGAGGGGAAGCAGTTTTAGTCTCTGCTGAAAGCTGAGTTGGCCGGGCTGTACTTAGATCTTTCTTGGAATCAAAACCAGAACTTATGTTCCTGATGCATGAGGGTGTAGGGCTGGGAACCGGGTCACACTCACACTTGTGTGATGTGAGTTCCCGCTGCCTCCCTTGGCACTTTGAACTCCCCATGGGCTCCCTTCCTGCGAACAGGGCTGCCGTTTTGTCTGGGATCCACTCCCACCTCACCCTCTGTCAAAATGCTTTCAAGAAATCTGAGGACAAAATGTAACTGTCATGTGCCTTCTTATGAGAAAGGACACCAGAGGTCTGAGCAAGCTCTTGGAGGAGTGGCTCCACAGGAAGAGAGGAAGAGCCTGGATCAGGAACCTCACACTTCCTTCAAGTCCTCGCCCTCCTCCTGGGGCCGCCACCACCATGCTGGCCTCGGGGAGCTGCCTTGACCTCTCTGAGTGGGAGGTAGGTAAGTGGCCTTGGCTTTCTTATGAGCAATACCTACCTCCCCATCCCTCTAATTGTCTTCCAGATGCAGGAGGATCAGGTCAAGACAGTTAATACAAAGTTGCAAACTTCAGCTCAACGAGAAACAGGGTGATTGTTATGTATCTGTCTAATAGAGTCTGTTAAATCAGATAGTATTAAATTTAAATGGCATTTATGTATTCATGCAATAAATATTTGTTGAGTGTCTACTATATGTGTGTCCTGGGCTGGCCAAAGCGAACAACCATCCTGGTTTGCCCCGGACTGAGGGATTCTGTGGGACTCAAGATTTCTAATGCTAAACCCAGGACAGTCCCAGGAAAACTGGGACCATCAGTCACTCTGGACAAGGCAGGGGTCTCCATCCTAGTGGAGTTTCAACAGGCGGCGAAAGATGAGCAGGAGAAAAGTAACCCTGGCCACCAGCACCAGTTCCCCCGTCAGCATCCCAGACCCTCTCTTTTAAATGTGATGGATCAAAGTCATCCCTGGTCAACCTTTGGACTTTGCCGGCCCTGTGGCCAAGTAGCAAGGTTCCTAATACCACCACACACTATCTTAACACAGAAAGAAACAGGACGGCAGTTGCTATGTTGGTCAGTAATTCCTGTTCCTTAAGTGACCACAGTAAACAAACCTGCATCAGACTTGAACCAGGTGTACGCTCCAAGGTCACACACACCTGTGAGACGAAGCAAGCCCACGGGTGAATCTGCCCTCAACCAGAGCGCTGGCAGAAACTGCCTAGTGCGATCAGAGTGCACGCCAAATAACACACTGTGCTGAGTGAGGTGGAGGAGTTTGCTTGGACCCTAGAACTTTCTGGGCTGACGAGCACAGAAACATCTTTAGTCTGGGTCTGCACCTTGGGGGGCCCAGAATGGACCCAATCACTGCCTCCCTCTGCACCGTGGCCTCATGGACGGGCCCCAAGTGTCCTGCCAAGGCCTCTGCCTCCATCTCCTTTGCAGCCTATAAACTCAGCTTTGCTTCCTGGGTTCTGATTTTGAGCCCTGGGGGAGAGGCGGCTGGTGGGGCAAGAAGGCAAGAAGGTGGACTAAGGATGGCCCCTCCTGGGCGCAGGCACCTGCACCCAGGAAGGGCCCTAGAGGCCTGTGCTGGGGCTGCTGTGTCCAGATGTGTGGGGAGGGGCTGGCCAGGTGCCCGACAGGACTGTCTTCCCGGACCCTCACAGCAGCACCCGTGAAGGCCACCTTGTCAGCATGATTTCCATTAAAGGGCCTTCTCGCTCGAGGCTGTCGCTAAGTCCTGGAGCTTGGGCATGGCTGGAGAGATCCCAACAGGCACCTGGGGTCAATAGAGAAGCCAGGACCTCTGAAAATTCCCTGCCCCGCCCCCTCAAAGTGCAGTGGACACCCCCTGACTCAGTTTACCCAGCCCAGACATGTCACCTCTGACAACGTATAGGAAAAATGAAAGTCAGCTTTCCGAGCCGCAGGGCACAGCCAGCCTCTAGAAGGATGATTAACGCTCGTTTTCAGGGCGCACCTTGACTGTCTGGCACCCAGGGGTGGGATGAACTGTATTGGGAGTGGTGTTATTAAAACTGTTATTGCTCTATTAAATTTCTCTAGGAACACAAAGAGCTTCCATCAGTGCAGAGACCTGCAATTACAGCTGAACAAATTATCGCCTTTTAAACAGTCCTCCATTTCTGCAAAGCCCTGTGCAATGCTCTCCCTGTCAGTAAATCATACCCCGCCTGGCTTCCCCGGTTCCCCCGTTCCTTCCTTCTTTGGCCATTTTTCACCACCCCCAACTCGCCCCTGGACACTTTTGTTGATTTTGTGGTCAAGCCTCTGTGAACTGAGAATGCAGGCTTTTGGGTTTATTGATCAAAACCTGTAGCATAGCAGAAAGCAAATTGGACTGGAATGAGAATCAGGAGACCAACTGAGGCCTGGATTTTTCTAGAAAAATATGCTTCCATCATCAATCATAGGATCCTGTGACTTTGCTGGTTAAATCAGACAACACCGGATCATTTTTTCTGATTGAACGCTTACTGCAGAAAGTTTATAAACAGTGATTAAACGCAAGCTCTGTTGCTGCACTGTGCTACGCTTTGGAGACATACTGGTGAATTAAATTAAGTCATTGCCCCTGAGGGGCTAGGATAGAGGGAGACGTCTTAAGAAATGTAGAGGGGAGGGGATAGCTCAAGTGGTAGAGTGTGTGCTTAGGTGCACAAGATCCTGGGTTCAATCCCCAGTACCTCCTCTAAAAATAAAATTGCACCCCGCTTCCCCGCACCGCGCCCAATAGAGCCAGGAGCCTTTCAGTTGCCTGTGGAAATCTAGACCAGAGAGGGCTGGTCTTGGGCTTGCCTGAGTGGGGAGTCCAGAGGCTGGGTGCAGGCCTTAGGTATCTGCCCTGGGTGCCCTCTGTCTCCTCCTGTTCTGGTTCTGCTGGTCTCTGCTACCCTTGTGTGTCTGCTTCAGAGCATGCCCTGCACTTAGAGGAAAAGACAGCTGCTCCCAGCCCTAAGCCAAATCCCAGAGGAGAAAGAACCCTCTCTTTCAGTAGTGTGGCTGGAATCTCGGAAAAGCAGTGCTGCCTCAGTTAGCTGTTGCTCTGAAGTGAGCGTGGTGTCAGCTGACCCGGCTGGGCTCAGCCGGTCCGGTCGTCTCCTCCGTCTTCGCATTCAGGGCCTCCCTGCTGTGAGCAGTGACTTGGGGATCCAGGCTTCCTTCATCTTGCAGAACCACCCTTTTTGATGCGTGATTACCCAAGGTCACCTGGGGGCCACCTCCCCTAGGACCACTAGGAAAAGGAGCCCTGGAGGAAGTGGAGGGGGAGGGCTTTATGGGCCAGGCCCACACATGAGCCACAAATCACTTCTGCCCAGATTCCTCAAGCCCCATGCCTTCTCAGGTCCGCACCAACTATAGGGGAGGCTGGAAATGTAGTCCAAACCCTGCGTCCAGGGGGAAGAGGTGACGGACCCGGGGGTCAGCTCACAGCCTGTGTGCCAAGCCAGGCATTAGGTTTGGGAGAACCAGGGCAGGGAAGACCAAAGCGGGAGGAAGTGTGCAGAGGAGTGAGTCTAGGTGGCCTGAGGGACATCCAAGTGTGTATCCAGATGGACGCACTGGTGGGAGTTTAGGCCATGGTGGTGCAAAAAGCGGAGGTGAAAAACCTGGGGAGGAGGACCTCTAAGGAGCTTCTAAACAGAGGAAGGAGCTCATCCAGGAGCCTGAGTGCTCACGTCCAGGGAACGAGGCTGTTGTTCTGGGGGCAATGGGGAGCCGCCCACAGAGCTTTGAACAGAGGAGGGACCTACGCAGAAGTCTTCCACGGGAAGACCATCCCCTGGTGGGGCTGGGGATTGGAAGGGAGAGGGGCTAGAGGCCTGGGGCCAGGTTACAGGAACGGTCCTTGAGCCCAAGGGGAGGGGTGGTTCTCCTTAATCCCACATGGAAGCTTATTCCTTTTCTTGAAGCAATTTTTGTTTCCTGATTAAAGCCAAATCCACTGAAAGGATTCTTGTTAAGAGAGCGCTTCAGACATTAGAACCGGGGGAAGGGAGGGTTGGTCTGGACTCAGGTTAATGGGGGTTTTTCTGTTTTAGTTCCCTTACCTTTTCTGTAAAATCTGTGACTGCTGATATTTCAGCTTTTGGTGACAGCAGAGAAAAAGGGATGAAAAAGTCAGGAAATTAATCTTCTTTTCCTCTAATTGAGGCCTAACCTATTTTCCCTTTCATGTTCAAGCCTTCATTTGTCATATACCTGCTTCTTCTATTTTTGGATTCTCTCGTTTGTCCTTTACAAACCTTTCCAGGTTCCCCCTTCCTGCCTTTGTGCCGCATGTTCTCTTTTGTCTGGCCTTGTTTGGGCCTTTCCAAGGAAGGGGGTGGGTGGTGAGGGGTGTAGGGAAAGTTGGCTTTTAGAAAGTCAGGCTCAAAGCCCGCCAAGCGCTGGCTGCAGGCAGGACCCTCCGCGGATGTCTCAGAGTTCAGGTGAGCCCGTGGGCCTGCAGCTATGCTCAGGTGAGTCTGTGGGATCAGGGGGCCCACAGGCCATTAAAGCTAGGCTGGCCGAAGTTTTGAAGGAGTCTGGGCAGGGCAGGGTATGCGAGGAGACTAGAGCATCTAAAAGTTACAGGATTTCTACAATCAGCTGAAAGGACTTACATGCTTCGATCTGCCCTGTTCTGAGATCTATGAGGACCTGGTTCCAAGGGCTGATGGTTGTCAGATTGCTTCCATGGTGCAGGGCAGTGAGGGGGTGGGGTGTCATAGCCTCCAAATGACGTGGCCCCTGCCCTTCTCAGTCCCGCCAGCACTCGGACCCCCCACTTTTGTTGGGGAGCCCTTGGCATCGTCCTTAACTGATCCTTGCTTCACTGTATCTTCTGCCAATCACATTGGCCCCTTCGCTCCTGAGCTTAGCCAAGTGTGGGGACACTGGGGCTCTGCTTAATCACGGCTTATTGAGACAGGAGGGAAGGGGGCAGGGCACAGCCATTCAAGGAATGATACAGCAATTAACACCAAAATGGTGGAAGATTCTATTGCCAGTAGGCGTTGAGTATCAAGACTGCAGGAGAGTTGACGTCCAGTAGACCCTGAGCTTCATTATACCCTCGCTGGTATACATTAGCACTGTGAATAACATGCCCACAGGCGCCATGACAGCTCCAAGGCTAACCATAAAAGGTCAAAGAGTGGGTGTTGGCCCAATTCCTGGGAATCCCAGCCTCTTCCCCAGGGTAGTTGGAATGGTCCTCCCACTTGTTGGCATGTGAATCTACTGACCAAGCCCATAAAAACTGGCAACACTGAGCTTCGCCGCCTCTCTCGCTGCCTCGTCTTCGGAAACAGCCTGCACTCTGTCTATGGAGTGTGTACCTACTTCTCCTTTAACCTGAGCACCCAACCCCCATACCTCATGGCCTTTCTCTCACCTTCTGAAACAACCTGCACTCTATGCAGTATGTATCTCTCTAAATAAATCTATCTTTACTCCACTGTAGTTTGCTCCTGAATGCTTTCCTGCGCAAAGCCAAGGACCCACACTTGGTGGGGCACATCCCCAGGCCTCATCCCCGGGACTCAGCTGAGACCTGGGACACGGTCTCCCTCATTCCCCACATTTGTTTTTCCTGTATCATTATCACACTTGAGGACAATTTCTTTCTCGGAGAGTGTGTTCCTTTAGCTGCAGTGACAAACTGCCACCAACTTGGTGGCTTGAAACAACGCACATTCAAGATAATGAGAAACCAAGCCACAGACTGGGAGGAGGTATTTGCCAAAGACACAGCTGCTAAAGTACTATTATCCAAAATATACAAATGATCTTTTCAAACTCAACAGTGAGAAAATAAACAACCCAATTAAAAAATGGGCCCAGAACCTTGACAGACACCTTAGCAAAGGAGATACACAGATGGTAAGTAAGTGTATGAAAATATGAAAAGATGTTCCACAAGGTATGTCACTAGGGAAATGCAATTTAAAACCTCCATGAGGTCCCACTCTACGACTGTTAGAATGGCTAAAATCAAAAACACGGACAACACTGAATTCCTAGAGGATGTGGAGCAGCAGGAACTCAAATGTTGCTGGCGGGCATAGGAAGTGGCACACTACTTTGGAAGACAGTTGGGTGGTTTCTTACAAAACTAAACAAACAATCCAGCAATTGTACTCCTTGGCATTTACCAAAGGAGCTGAGAACTTGTGTCCACACAAAACCTGCACATGGATGTTTATAACAGCTTTATTCATGATTGCCAAGACTTGGGAGCAATCAAGATGTCCTTCTGTAGGTGAATGGATAAATAAACAGTGATAACATCCAGACAATGGAATGTTACTCAGCGCTAAAAAGAAATGCGCTATGAAGCCAAGATAAAACATGGAGGAAACTTAAATGCTTATTAGTAAGTGAAGGAAGCCAACTGGAAAACGCTACTTGGTGCATGATTCCACCTACATGACATTCTGGAAAAGGCAAAACTAAGGAGACAGTAAAAAAGATCAGTGGTTGCCAGGAGTTTGGGGAAGGGAAGGATAAACAGGCAGAGCACAGAGGATTTTCAGGGCAGTGAAAGTACTCTGCATAATATTATAAAGGTGGAGACACATCATGCATTTGTGCAAACCTGTGCAATGTACAACATCAAGAGTGAACCTTAGCATAAATTATAAACTTTGGGTGATAATGATAGTGATGTGTCAGTACAGGTACAAACGTCCCACTCTGGGGGTGGGCTGTTGGTGATGGGGAGGCTGTGCATACGTGAGGACAGGGGGTATGTGGAAAATCTCTGTATTCTCTGCTCAATTTTGCTTTGAACTTAAAACTGCTCCAAAAAATGAAGTCTATCAAAAACCAAAACCCCGCACATTTATTCTCTTAGAGTTTTGAGATCAGAGGTCTCAAATCAGTTTCAGGAGGCTAAAATCCAGTGCCTGTGGGGCTCAAGGGGAGAACCCACTTCCTTGGCTCAGTGCTCCTTCCTCCGTCTTCAGGCCAGCCACCAAGCATCTTCAAACCTCTCTCTGCTCTGTCCTCACATTGTTTCTCCTCTCTGGTAAAAGCTCTCTCTTCCTCCCTCGCAGAAGGACACCTGTGGTTGTGTTTAGGGTCCACTCAGTAGTCCAGGATAATCTCCCAGTCTCAGGATCCTTAATTTAATCACACATGTGAAGACCCCTTCTTCACAGAAGGTTACATCCCTAGGTTCCGGGATTAGGATTTGGGTGCCTTTGGGGGCTATTAGCTGACCACAGGTAGACAGAGGTCCTGGGACAGCAGGCTGGGCAGTCCGGAGTCCATCCCTGTGGCAAGAGCCCTGGCCCCCCTTTCCTCCAGGAAGACACACCCTGGAGGCAGCTTCTGGCTGACTGCCTCTGGGACCCTGCTCTGTCCTTCCCAGTTCTGGCAGATCTGAATCTGCAGCCCAGAGGTCTAGGCTGGGAGAGACCTTGGAATGATTCCCCAGGGGACACTGTGAGGCTCATGGGGGGTGGGACTTGCTTAAAAGCACTCAGCCAGAGGGCAAACTTGACCCCAGGACTCCTGCACGCAGCCTGAGGTGCCCCACTCATGCCTGCAACTCCAAGTCCAAAGACAGGCAGGGTTTCTCCCTGAAAGGCTCTGACACAGGCTCTCTCCTTCCCACCTCCTCTGAGCTTCCATGGGAGGCTGCCGTAGAGGCCCCTGGTCTCCCGGATGGAGACTTAACATCATTCCTTAACACCAGCTGTGGTCTGTCCTGGTAGCCAGGTCAGGATCTCAGTCTCTTCCCCAACAGTTCAAGGAAAGTGTCCAGAGTGGAATCAGTGGACTCTGGGCCAAGCTTCGTTTCCTTGGGCAGGTGGACATGTTTCCGTGTGCTCAAGAAGTCAAGCTTGGAGGTCCCCAGTGCCAGTCCCTGGTGCCCCATGACTGGCCAGCTCTAAACCTGATCAAGCACTAGGCACTGATGGATTGTATAACTTAATAAAGTGGCCGCTCAGACTTTCCACTCGAGAGCCCCTGGTGGCAGAAGTTTGAGAATGAGTGTGCCTGGAGGGTGGGACTGTCTTAGTGTATCTCAGGGGGTCTGCCCGCAAGCTAGAAATGCCCTTGAAGATTCCTGGTTGTAATCTGAAACCCACACCTCCCCTACACACACAAACACACACACACACACACACACACACACTTTTTTTGCATTCACTTCCAAAAGATATCCATATTTTTTAACATAAAAATCATGCTTTCCCTCCCAGTCTGTGAGCAAAGGGCACTCCAGGAAGACACAACATCTAGCAGGTGGCTTTGTGTACCACCTGGCATCCCACAGCCCAGCCCCCAAAGGCAGTCACACCCCAACCTGAAAAGCCCGGGTTTCTCAGATACGTGTGTTTGTAAAACAGATCTTCACTGACTTAACCCCAAAAGTGAGCCATTGATGTAGGCCTTTTAGAAACAGTTCCAGGATTATGGTAGAAAATTGTCTTAGGTATTGGAGGGTCTTTTCTGGGCCCCTCACCCCACCTCCTCCTCCACCCCTCACCCCCTCAGCCCTGCCTGGAATGAGAGGGAAGACCCAGACCTGCATGGTGGGCCCCCTTTCTTTGCTGGGTTCCGAGCAGTTTAGAATTACCAAGGGGCCTGCCCTGGTGTCCAGTTCCGGTCTTGTTCTCTCTTACCTTTCGTGAAGTCCTGTGAGTATTCTAGAATTTTCCAACTCACAGCTGGCATCTGTCTGCACAAGAAAACCTGGTAAGGGCTGCAGGCTCAGTAGAGCTGGGGTTCTCCCCTGGACCCCCGACACACACACTGGAGGTGCTGGTCTTGCCCAGGGCTCGTCCCCCTGGGCCTTCAGGGCCTTTCTCACGAGGTCAACTCCCCTAGAGGAAGAATCAAGCTCACCCATCTGAAGACATCCTACCCTGACTGGCCAAGAATTCCTGAACATTCCAGCTGCCTTAGCTACAAGTACCCAGTGGGCTCCATTTTAAGAAAACCCAATATAGAAAAACCCACATGAGTCAGCGCAGTCGCCACAAGTCTCAGCCCAGATGAAAACTTCGCTTGGCAGCTAAGCCCCCTTGCAGATCCTTTTGTTACACATTTCCTGGTGCGTTTAAAATATTCAGTCCCACAAACCCCTATTAGGTGCCAAGCGTTGCGATGGGGACCATGCTGGGCCTCAAAACAACATGCATGAGAAAAATTCCCCAGTGACTCTGAGAAGGCAGAGGGCGGTGTCCAGGGCAGCCTGACCTGGGGGGATCGCCCAGTGGAGGACATCCCTGCCCTTGCCTGGAGCCATGGTCTTCTCAAGTTAACTTAACTCGGCAGGATTTCCAAACAGCACCTCTGTGCAGAGCGGAGCTCCCTGCCTGCTGGCACCACGCAGCTTATCTTCAGAGGCCCTGAGCAGCTGCCAAAACAGAACTTCCCTGTGTGTCGGGCTGCACCTTGGCTTTGCCGTTCAGCAGCTGTCCTGCATGAAACAGCCCGTCTCCTCCGGCTGCCCTCCCCCTGCTCCCGGGAGTGGGTCTTTGGGAACTAAGGTTTCCTTAGCTGGCAGGGCACAACCTGGCGGCCTCCTTTCTCTTACACCTGAGAGTCAGCTCGGTGCCAGCTGAGCTTGGCGACTGGGCTATGAGGATGGAAAAGGCACCCCCCCTCCCTCCAGATGCCCACAGCCAGGTGGAGGGGGGCAGACTCAGAGACAAATAGTGCAATAGCCTGTCCCCGGACAGAACACACATGCTGGAGGGGGCAGAGAACTTCCCGTGAACTCAGGCTGGGGCTGCACGCTCACCTGGTCAGGGCTCCCCTCCACCTCTGCCCCAGGGCCGGCACCCAGCCTCGGCTCCATTTTTGTTCCAGCTAATGTGTGCCAGCCCTTGTGCTGAGGGCAGTCTGCAGGATCTCCCGTCAATGACTGTTATAAATAATGCCCCTGATTCTGAGGTCACCTACTAAACAGTGCACCTGCAACTGGAAAAGAGCATGAGGGGAGGGGATAAACCAAATGCAATGACTGGATTCATCAGGATTTCACAAACTTTATTGTGTGTGTGTGGCCGGGGCAGGGGTGCGGGCAGCTTAGAATCAAGGAGCTGTAGTGAGTGAAGATGAAACGTGAGGCAAACCATACCCCAGAGAGTGCAGTGCAACAGTTCTCAAAGTGCGATCCAAGGGCACCCCAGGGGTTCCCCCAGGACCCTTTCAAGGGACCTACAGATCAAAGCTATTTCCATGATAATAGTAAGACATTATTTGCTTTCATTCTCCTGGTTCTCTGGTTCTCTCATGAAGGTACCGTGGAGTCTTCTAGATGTGTGCACTATTATAATAGATGAAATGCAGAAGCAAGTATGCAAACCCGCTACCAAACCAGACATTGAAGATATTTGCAAAAATGTAAGAGAATGCCTGCCACTCTTCTCACAAAATTTGTTTCATTTTAGAAAATATAGGGTCTTTTTCATTTAAAATATTATTATGCCATGGACTTCTTATTTTTAAGTTGATTGAGAAAAATATTTTTGAAATTTCAAAGTTTTAATTTCTAATATAATATATTGATAAATATAAACCCCATACACAAAGTATCTCCGGGGTCCTCAATAATTTTTGAGAGTGGAAGGGGTCCTGAGACCCAAAAGTCTGAGCATGCTAGAGCCAGCCTTGGTCACGGCATAAAAGCTATTGCTGTCACCTGGAGACACTGCAAATGACTCTGAACTTGAAGCAGGGGACAGCGTTTGGGGGCAGCCTCTGCAGTACCAGGACCACATGGCTCTGGGCAAATCCTTTCATTTCTCTGCACCCCCATCTCCTCCTCCACCTGGGGGAATGGCAAATCAGATCCACTTCAGAGCCAGAGAGGATCCAAGAGGCCAAGTGTGGGGAAAGGGATGTGGCTTTGAAGCTATGAGCTCTGTATAAATCTTGGCTTTATCACCTTTCCCTCTGCTCCCTGGGTATCAGGGTGTGTCCCCAACAAGAAGCCAAAACTACAGAAGCTGTGTAAGTGGCAGGTAGGGAGTAGTTTCCTGTACACACACACACACACACACACACACCCCCCTGCTGGCCTGTTTCTGGCCCTAAGCTCCAGCATAAGTCAGGTGAGCCAGGTTTTCTGACTTTGAAAGGTGGGGAGGGAGTGAGGTTGGAGGGCATCCAGGGGTGTTCGTGGCTGGTCCTCAGTCCCGTGAACAGTCCCAACTGTTCTGGAGGATCTGGAACAGGTCTGGCAGCGAGAAGGACCCCCACCCCATCAGTTCTTGCTGTGGTTGGGCCCAGCCTGGGCCAGCCTCTCTGCACCCCCAGGGTCCTTGGGCACCCAGGGCTGGACACACAGGCACAGAGGGGCAAGGATGGCCCTGGAGACATCACGGGAGGAGCTGTGACTGACCGGCCAAGTGATCTTGGGCACATCCTTTCTTCTTTCACGGCCTCAGCCCACCAGCTGTGAAATGAGAGGGCTGGAGTCTGCTCCAGGGTCTGGAGCCTTCCACTGGAGCAGCAGGGGCTGGGGGGTGCTCACCCGGGTTTCTAAGGGTTTCTCCAGGAGGACGGTGCCCAGAGACCAAGCCCACAAGGGCTGCCTGGCTCTACCAGGCAGATGGGCCAAGGGTGTTAACCAGGCCAGCCCACCCCACCTGGTACCAATCCCCTTCCTCGGGCCAGCAAGGAGCCTTATCAGGCCAGCCCTACCCAAGACACCCCATGCCAGATCTTGTAAACCTGGCATCCCAGGCTGAGTGTGAAGTGTGTGTTCGTGTGTGTGTGTGTGTGTGTGTGTGTGTGTGTGTGAGTGCGCGCGTGGGTGTATCTGGCTCTATTTACACTAGAAGGACTTATCTAATTGGCTCCTCCTTGACCTCAGGAAAAGGGCAGAGCCAGCCCCTCCCAACAGCTCATCAGCCACACACCCGGGAGGAGGGCTCACCCTGAGACCTGGCAGGATGGTTGGGTGAAGGGAGGTGCTTCTTCAAAGCCCTGAATGCCAGGCAGGGGGTGCGGGCTCTAGGTGTTGTGACCATGATCTCTACAAGAAAGAGGTTTTGAGCCCGCACCCTACTGTGTACTGTTAATTCATTCACATTGTGCACAAGTGTTCTTGTACTGATGTGTGAAGGAAATTATGAAACAGCTCCCAGACAGAAACTTTAAATGAATGAATCAAACTGTACTGAGGAGTGGCACTTTCTAACAACCAATAAGTTGTCCCCCCACAGCCCCAGTGGGTCCATCCTCTGCTTAGACCTTTGGAGGGATCCATCCTTTTAGGACCCCTGAGCCCAATCTGTTTGGTGATTCGGGCTTTGCCTCTCCGGCAGTGCAGGGTCAGTCCTTACCTGGCCTGTTGTCCCCTGAGGGCTGTCCCCTGAGGTTGGCAGTCTGCCAGGAATTCCCCATCCTGAAGGACCCCCGGAGTCAGGTTTTAATGGTCTGGCTCCACTTTAGAGGTAGGGGGCCTGGAACACAGAGAATGCGCTAATTTAGGGGAAATTGACCAGACCCGTGGTACTCTGAACCCATTCCTGTGTGTGTGTGTGTGTGTGTGTGCGTGCACTACCTCTGCTTCTTGTGAGCATTTCCTTCCATTGTGAGGCTTACATCAGGAGAAGGAGCACATATGACCCGCCTTCTCCTTCCCAAGAATTGGAGTCAAACATCCAACTGCAGCAAAGCTGGGAAGAGGAGACCACTGCCTGATGGGGAAGGTTCTTTCAAAGGGGGATGTCGTCCCACAGGGCCAGACCCTGCACACCCACACCCCCGCACCCCCACCCCCAGGACTGCACACACAGGCAGGGGAGGGACTTGCCAGCTCTGCTTTTCTCTTCTTCCTTCAGACCGTCTGGCCGATTCATATTTTCCAAAAGGCCTAGTGACCTCACCATCTCTTTATCACTGCTGTGGTTGTAGCTGAGTCAAAAATTTTTTTCCAACTTCCTTTTACTCTTTCCAGCTGATTTAACTTTCCACATTCAAGGCCAAATTACACACCAGTGACTCCCTCCAGGTAGCTGTGACAACACTGCTTCAGGCCTTGGGGTGTGGGCTGGACCCTGCTGGGGGACCTCCCAATCCTCCCTTCCTAGAGGCTGGAGCTGAGCGCTGAGGAGAAGGCAAGGTGCGGGGAAGGGACCCAGGTACCCCTCATTCCACACTGAAGGGCTGTGATCTCCTCCCCTCCCACTGCTCACTCAGAGCCCCCCACCCCACCCTCTCTCTGCCAGGAAAACTCCTGTTCACCCGTCAGGACTCAGCTGAGGCAGTGCCTGCTCTCGAAGCCCAGTGGGATCTCCCCGTTTAGAGTGGATATCCTTCCTTTCCTGTTAGGGTTGAACTGTGTCCCCTCCAAACTTCTACAGTGAAGTCCCAACCCCCAGTAACTCAGAATGACTGAATTTGGAGAAAGGGCCTGAAAGAGGTCATCAGGGCGAAATGAGGTCATGTGAATGGGCCCTGATCCGACATGACTAGTATCCTTATAAGCAGAGGAGATGAAGACACAGAGAACTCAGAAGAACGGCCATGTGAGGACACGGGGAGAAGACGGCCACCTGCAAGCCGAGGAGGGAGGCCTCAGGAGAAGTCATGTCTGTGGACACCTCCCTCCCAGCCTCCCAGCCTCCAGCACTGAGAGAGAAGACATTTCTGTCATCAAGCCCTGCAACCTGTGGCATTTGCTACAGCAGCTGCAGTGGACTAGTGCGCCCCCCCACCCCACGCAATGCCCTCCGCCAGCAAGCTCCTTGTTGAAAAGCTCTCTTTACCTGGATGTCTCCTCCACTGGACGGTGACTTCCCTGGAGAAGAATTCATCTCCACATCAGTGCCTGGATGTTTGGGTGTTCCGGGAATGCTTATTGGAGTGAATTAAGCTTCTCTTAAACCAGATGTACACACTTTGGACAGCTCCTAGGTTCACAGAGGAGGTGAATAGTGGGCCTGGGCACACAGACTCTTCAACCCTCTCGAGGGTTCTGGGCCCTGACGGCACACTAGGCCCCATGTAACTGATGCTCTGTGGTCCCATTAGTGCCTCCTACTCTTGGCCGCGGGCCCTCCCAGGTACGCCCTTGGCATGGGGCTGCTCCCGCTGCTGGCACCTGTCCACCTGTCAGTCTAGCCTATTCTCAAACCCACTTACATTAGTTATGCTTGTCATTAAAATGACATTGTGTATTAGATACACGTAAAATGATAAAAAGTGAATTTATTTATTTTTTGTTTGTTTTGTTTTGGTGGGAGGAGTTAATTAGGTTTATTTATTGATTTATTCTTAGAGGAGGCACTGGGGATTGACCCCAGGACCTCGTGCACGCTAAGCATGCGCTCTACCACTTGAGCTACACCCTTCCCCAAAATGTGAATTTAAAGAGGTGTTTCAACAAGTTTCTACTGTGTAGCACAGGGAACTATATTCAATATCTTGTAGTAGCCTATAATAAAAAAGAATATGAAAATGAATACATGTATGTACACGTATGACTGAAACATGACGCAGTACACCAGAAACTGACACAACATTGTAAACTGACTATACTTCAGTTTAAAAAAATTTTTTTTAATTAAAGAGCTGCCTCTCTGAATGCTAAATTAAATGCTTTGGAAAAGATTGATTATAGGTAAATTGCTTTAAATATGTTGCTGTTGAACGAAGCTGGGTGCCATAGCCAGTCTCCATGAGGGACCCCCGCGATTCTCACCTTTCGGTGTTCACCCTTGTGAAGCCCTCTCCCTCAGTGACTCAGGACGGCTCTGTGGGGCCGAGAGAACACAGTGTAAACGACACTGAGTGTCCTCCTGCTCTGGAGGAAGCTGTCATACCTTAAGGACACGCAAGCCTCTTGGAGAGGCCCACGCAGAGGGGAGCTGAGGCTTCCCATCACCTGCCGGCACCAGCCCGGTGAGGGAGCAGATGTGGAAGTGGACCCTGCAGTGACCCCCATCCTTCACCTGTCATCCGGCTGCAGCCTTATGAGAAACCCTGAGCAGACCTGTGTGGACGAAAAAAATGTCACCTGCCATCCCAGTAAACAAGGAATGTTGCTTTCCATTAAGTTATTAGCCACGGCAGCCCCCACTCCCCCATCGGTGCACCCTCATGGAAATTCAGGATGGAGAAAAACAGGAGACTAGTCCCAGATAGTTAAGATGAGTATCAAAGGAATAATTTCTATGAGCCCAGACTCTTGCATCTTCCCATACATAGAAAAGCATTAAAATCATTAACCTGAGATGTCTGTTTTTCACAATTAGCAGCAATCTTTTAATTACGTGGGTTTTTGTTTTATTTTGGCTTGTTTTTGTTTTTTCCAGCAAAAACTATATATCCTGGTCCCTATCTTACCTCTTTGGAACAGTCCCTCAGAGCAATCTGAGAGGCCGCCTCCCAGGCTATGGTCCTCAGTAGGGTCTTTAAATAAAATGTGACTTGAAACTTTTGGTTGTGTGTGGTTTTTAATTTTTTTTTTTCAGCCAACACCTGTACTGGCCGGTTTTTTCCTGAATTCCTGGCTACAGACACTGAGAGAATGAACGATCTCATTGCTTCCAGGCACTGAGTACTGAAGGGATTTGTTACACAGCAACGGATAACCGGCACGCAGGGTAAGGCCTTCCTAAAAGAACCACAGAAAAAAGAATAACAATCTAAAAGGAGCCTGCACTCGGGTTGTTTCACAAGTGTGTTTTTTTTTTCTTGTGTGTGTATATATATATATTTTGTATTGAAGTATAGTCAGCTTATAATGTTGTTTCAATTTCAAGTGCTTTTATTTTATTTTATTTTTAACTTTTTAGGTTTTTTTGTGGGGGTGGGTAATTAGATTTATACAATTTTTTAGAGGAGGTACTGGGCATTGAACCCAGGACCTCATGCATGCTAAGCATGTGCTCTACCACTTGAGCTATACCCTCTCCCTGTTTTATTTTTTTAAAGTATTCTTTAAAAAAATTTTTTTTCTGAGGGGAGGTAATTAGGTTTATTTACTTATTTATTTTTAATGGAGGCACTGGGGATTGAACCTAGGACCTGTGCATGCTAGGCATGCGCTCTACCACTAAGCTGTTCCCTCCCCCTCACAAGTGCTTTTAAATGCTCTTCAGATTTTAAAGAAGTAGGAAATAGGAGTCAAGGAGTATGATGTGGGCGCTGCTGATGTAAGACTAGCTGGTGCTCCAGCCACGTGACCTGCACTCAGCGAAGGCTTTGCTCCGACACCAAAGTTGACTGATGGATGTAGTTGTATATAATTTAAGTTAAAGATTAAAATTTTAACATGTTTTGAGTTTTTAAAAATAATTTTCCACTTCAACCAAATTTTTGATGAACTAAGTCAACACCAGTCCAGAAAGCCTGGGGAAAGAGGGTTTGTAAGGGATTCTCTGTATACAAGTGGATGGTCCTTTGTGCAGTGACCTGGAAGGCTGAATGTCAATCAAACTGTAAAACAGTTAAATTCTATTTTAAATGTCTCATTAGATAGCCTTACAGAGAAAGGGCCCATAATGATTTCTTCAACTTAATCTGGTTTCAGGTCCTGAAATAGCTTAAAAGGGTAAATTCCTAACACAGGTGGGCCAGACCAGAAATAAGAGAATTCCCATGGCGAGCTGTTTTCTGCGGGTGCTGCGGCCCCTGCCTGCCCTTCAGCTCTCCTGTTGGCTTGAAGAGAACAGCAAGTTTCTTTTCTTCAGTTTTCACAAACTGAAAGGGGATTGAGAAAAGGCCTGGCTGCTCCCCCAGCCCTGGAAGGTGGCTGTCACTGGTTTCACAGGCTCAAAGCTTGTCTCTGTTTCCCTCTCACATCGTCCCTGGTGCTTCTCCTCACCAGGCTCAATCACCTCCTCCTGGCTGTCCCCCTGGATTGCCCCTCACCCAGCCCTGTTCTTGTATAACCAGCCTCGTGGATGCCCATGGCTCACCATGACCTTCTCTCCCCTCTGCAGCCTTCACCCTCCAGTGCTCAGACAATGGTGCTCCTGTCCACCCAACACCTGAGCCAGGAGCCTGAGTTTCTCGCCTCTTCTCTCCCCTGCTCCCCTCACCCACAAATCCCACGTAGTCCTTCAGATCCCCCACCCGCTCCCTCCTCTCTCTTTCTGCTCTCAGGGCCCGAGGACCCACAAATAGTGACTGCCTCGGGGGCAGGAGACCTGGATCCCCGTCCCGGTTCTGCTGAGCACCGACTCTGGGACCTCAGGCTGACTGCTTCCTCTTTCAGACCTTCAATTTCCCTATATTTAAAAATGCTTTCACACCTTCATGCCTTCAGCGAACACTTGTGTACCAGGCATTGTTCTAAGGCATTGTCCCCGCCTGACGAAGCTCACCGCTGGTCAGGGAGGTGGATGTTAATCAGATAAGCACACACCTGGTTAACTGGTCACAATTGCCAGGGATGCTATTGACAGGTGAAAGGGGGGTTCTTACCTGCTGGAATGAGGTTCTGGGCAGGCTGCCTGACAAGTGACATCCAAGTTGGGACCTTAAGAAGGAGCAAGGGCCGGGAAAGAGGAGCCTGGGGGGCCAGAGTATTTCAGCAGAGACCGCAGTGCCTGTGGACAACCTGGGGCTGAGTGTGGGGTTTTGGAGGAACAGGAAGGGATGAGGCTGGTGAGGTCACGGTGGGCATCAGGCAATGCCCCGTTGGTCAGACTCCTGAGAGCAGTGAGGGGCTTTGAGGGGAGCAGCGAGGGGCTTTGAGGGGAGCAGCACGATCTATTCACGATCGAAGAGCTGATCTGTTCTGCGGGTGGTGAGGAAAGAGTGGTCACCAGAACGAGAGAGAAGCTCTTCCTGAAGGCCAAGTGTGAGATGCTGGCAGTGGTCAGGGAGATGGAGAGGAGCAGACAGATGTCAGGAATATTCTGGAAGTAGGACCATGGGGACTTGGTGGTGGGTTGGATGGAGGAGGAGGGAGAAAGGGTTGGGTCACAGGTGAGGTCCACTTTCTGGCAGGAGTCCTCGGGCGGCCAGCTTGACCCAAGAACAAATGGAAGGCATGTGAGAAGAGGTCATGAGTCCTTTCAAATCATCAGGCATTTAAGAAAGAAAGGGAAGAGGAAGAGGGCAGCAAATGGAGAGGAGCATGGAATTCTGGGAAGGATGTGTTGTTACTATTTTTTCAGGTGGGGGACAGCAGAGGGTGCGTAACCACTACAGCTGGGTTTTCCTGTGAGCTTGTAATGGACTGAATGCCTGTGAGACAGGAGGGAAGGGGGCAGGGCACAACCACTGAAGGAGTGACACAGCCATTGAGGACAGGTTAACAGGTTGGAACCAAAATGGCGGGAGATTCGACTTCCAGGAGACCTTGAGCCCCATGGAACACCCACAGGCGCCATGACAGTTCCATGCTGACCATAAAAGGTCAAAAAGTAGATGGGGGCCCAATTCCTGGAAATCTCCACCCCTTTCCCCAAATAGTTGGAATAATCCTCTTACTCATTAGCATATCAAATTACTGAGCCCACAAAAACGAACAGCCCTGCACCTCGTGGTCGCAGTCTCTCTTGCCTTCTGAGATGGTCCCCATTCTGTGTGAGTGTGTATTTACTTTTACTTTGAACTAAACACCCCCACACCTCTCTGTCTCTGTCCCTCTCGCCTTTGGAGATGGCCCACATTCGCCTATGGAAGGTGTATCTCCCAAGCTGCCTTCCCTTCTGGGTGAGAGACCCCACTCTGTCTATGGAGTGTGTATCTTTTTAAATAAACTTGCTTTCACTTAAAAAAAAAAAAACTCTACTGTCTATTGTGCTGTGGTGGTTTGTTACAGCAGCCCAAACTGACTACGTCAGCGACGGACCACAGAGTCTCAGACTCACGAGAGGTTGTTCCATCAGGCAAGCGGTTTAGAGGTGGGCTGTGCAGGGTGGGAGTGGCAGCGGCCCCCTCACATCTGCCCTCGTGCCAGGAAAGCCCCCTGGACACTTCCCACACCCAGCTCAGCAGTGTCACCACCTCCTGATGCCCTCCCGCCCTCGGACACAAGACCAGGAAGAGCACGTGCCTTGGCCGCAGCCCTCCTGAGTTCTAAACTCAGGGCACCAGGCAAAGAGTCAAGAGCTGCCTCTCTGCTGGGGCAGTGGAAGCCCAGGGCCGTGAGGATGACACAACACCGGGAGTGAGAGCCCCTCTTCCCCAGGGAGCAGCCGGGAGGCAGCAGGGCTCCCCAGGCTCCCGGGCACCTTACGACAGCCCGAGAGAGGAAGGAAGGAGTCACGCCTGCCCACTTTGTCACCTCCTGTTGGTCCAGTTCACCCCCAGGGGGCTCCCCTGACCGGGGTGTTGGAGGGAGGGGGGCATTCTCTGGTCCCTTGGGAAGCTTCAGGGACAGCTTCCTCACTGCAACCACATCTTCCAGCACCTTGATCTCAGGCTTCCTGTCCCCAGAATTGTGAGGAGTTAATGTCTGCTGTTTAAGTCACCCAGTCTGTAGTTTTTTTTTTTTAATTGACGTGTAGTCGGTTTACTATGTGTTAATTTCTGGTGTACAGCATAGTGATTCAGGTATACATACATATACATATTCCTTCTCAGAGTCTTTTTCATTACAGGCTATTCCAAGGTATTGAATATAGTTCCCTGTGCTGCACAGTAGGACTTTGCTGTTTATCAACTTTGTATATAGTAGTGCGTATCCACAAATCCCAAACTCCCAATTTATGCCGCCACCTCCCCTCTTTCCCCCTGTAACCATAATTTTGTTTTCTATGACTGTGAGTTTCTGTTTTGTAAATAAGTTCGTTTGTGTCATTTTTTTCAGTTCCACATATAAGTGATCATATGGTATTTTTCTTTCTCTTTCTGGCTTATGTCACATAGTATGACAATCTCCAGGTCCATCCATGTTGCTGCAGATGGCATTATTTTATTTTTTTATTGCTGAGTATTATTCCATTGTGTATATATTTATATACACACTTTATCCAGTCATCTGTCAATGGATGTTTAGGTTGCTTCCATGTGTTGGCTATTGTAAATAGTGCTGCTATGAACATTGGGGTGCATGAATCTTTTCAAATTAGAGTTTCCTCTGGATATATGCCCAGGAGTGGGATTGCTGCATCATATAGTACGTCTATCTTTAGTTTTTTAAGGGATATACATACTGCTTTCCGTAATGGCTGCACCAAACTACATTCCCATCAACAGTGTAGCAAGGTTCCCTTTTCTCTACCCTCTCCAGCATTTATTGTTTGTGGATGTTTTAATGATGGCCATTCTGACTGGTGTGAGGTGATACCTCACTGTAATTTTAATTTGCATTTCTACTAATTAGCAATATTGAGCATTTTTTCATGTGCCTATTGGCCATTTGTATGTCTTCATTGGAGAAATGTTTGTTTAGGTCTTCTGCTCATTTTTTCATTGGGTTGTTTGTTTCTTTGTTATTGAGTTGTATGAGCTGTTTGTATATTTTGTAAATTAAGACCTTGTCAGTTGCATCGTCTGCAAATATTTTCTCCCAGTCCATAGGCTGTCTTTTCATTTTGTTTATAGTTTCCTTTGCTATGTGTAGTATTTTATTACAGCAACTTGTGATTTTGTGATTTTTAAATAAGAAATATATATTTGATCTTCCTCCTCCCACCCCACCCCACCCCACCCCCACTTCCTGCCACAGAGCTCTTAAAACCCTTGGAATTTCCTAACTGGTAAGAGAGATAAAGGTGTCTTTTGTTATTCATAACAAGCCACTTTCAGCCACCAGAGTTTATGCTAATGAGGCGACTTTTTGGAAAACCCCCAGGGAAGGGGCTAGTTGACCTGGAAAACAACTGAGTGATTGGAGGGTTGGAAATTTCTGTCCCACCCCCCTGACCTGAGGGGAGTTGGGGTGGAGACTGAGCTCAGTCACTGATGGGCAATGATTTAATCAGGCGTGCCTGTGTAATGGAGATCTGTAACAATCCCCAAAGTGCAGGGTTTGGAGAGCTTCGGAAGGGAGGTGCTGGGCGTGTGGCGCACCTAGCCAGGGCGTGGAAGCTCCTCCCCGCCTCCCACACACCTTGCCCTAGGCATCTGGTACATCTGTCTCTTCCTGAGTTCTGTCCTTGTAAGATGAGCTGATAATTTAGTAACTAACTAAACTGTTTTCCTGAGTTCTGTGAGCTGCTTAAGCAAATTAGTCAAACCCGAGGAGAGGTCACGGGACCCTCCAATCTCTAGCTGGTTGGTCAGAAGCACAGGTGACAACCTGGACTTGGGGTTGGCATCTGAAGGGGGTGGGGGGTAGTCTTGTGGGATGGAACACTTACCCTGTGGGATCTGCCACTCTCTCCAGGTAGATGGGGTTGGAACTGAATTGTAGGGCACCCAGCTGGGCTCGTAGAATTGCTCGATGTGGCGAAACCAGCGTACCTGGGGCTCAGAGTTTTCTGTGAGTAGGCAGAACCCAGGAGGAGTTTTCCTAGCGCAGCTAGGATTAGGCTAACACATGGGGTTTGTGCCCCAAAACCAAGAGCAGCAATTCGAATTTACCTCTGCCTCCTGCATAGCCCCTGACTAGATGCCTGGCCCCAAAGCCCACAGCGTAAGCGTCCCAAGGAGGTGAGTGTTGGCCAGCAGCTTCCTGCAGGGTTGGAGTGGCAGGGTTGGAGTGGCAGGGTTGAAGTGGCAGGGGAGGAGGGAGCTATCTGTGTGCATTGAGGGCTCATGGCCTCTTTTCTCTGTGGGGTCTCAACCAGCACACCCAGTGGGGGAGGCTCTCGGGCCCAGATGGGTTTGGCAGAGGAGCTGGGAGAGGTTGGGAAAGATGGGGGTGTCATGGCTGTGGCCTTGAAGGCAACAGGGCCTTGGGCTGCCCTCCAAGGGCTAGCATGTCCACCCCTCTACGCTGCCCTTTCCTCATCGATGCAGGGATTCCAGGGTGCTACCAAGCTCCACCAGCTATCATCCACCCACCCCTGCTGGCCCCGCAGGCCCCATCTATGGCTGCTGGTGTCCTGAGCATCATGGGGAGGCTTCCAGCCTTTGGAGCGGGGCTTGTTCAGTGAGGGTCCACTCCATGGCTGGCTGCGGGATCGCCCCAATTTGGCCCCCCAAGTGGTCCTTCTCAAGGCCCACCCACATCCCCTTCCAAGCAGCCCCTCACCCCCACTCACCCCTCCAAAATGGGACCTCTCTGGTGGGATCAGCTCCCAGCTTGAGGAGCTGGGGGCGAGGCAGCCCTCTCTCCTCTTTCACCCTCACCTTCTCTATTCTTCCGCCCCCAAAGCGCTATCTCTTTTTCCTTCATGTTAGATCCTTTCTGCAAAGGCCAGGCTAGCTTAACTTCCAGATACTTCCTAGATGTAAAGGAAAATATTTGCATTTTCTCCTGGGAGGTGTGTTCAGTGCTGGAATGTGTTGGAATCTTTTCCTGCAACAGAGAAAATGAAGAGGAAAAAAACCTTAGTTTCCAGATCAAACCAAGTTGTCCATTTATTTCCTGGCTCACCTCATGCAGACATTGTCTGGGCCCCAACCATAAGTCTGGGATGAAGAGGGGAATTTGAGGGTTCCTGCCCTCAGCGCTCCTTGGGCGGAATGAGAGCAAAGACGCTAGTCTTTGAGCAGGAATAGCGCTGGCTAGAAGGGTGCTCGGAGCCCCAGTGACTCTGGAACCAGGGCAGTGGCTGGCTGTGCAGGGAAGTGGGGAAGGCTCCCCAGGCAAGCTCCATGGGACTTTGAGGTGTGGAAGCAGAGTAGGGGCGCGGGGGGTGCTTCAGCACTTAGGGAGAAGGGAGAGCTTGGAGATATAAGACGCCACCTAGGCATCCCCTTCAGGAAGACCCGGGGCTCCCACATCTCTGGAGCTCCGATACGTGGGGCTGTAAACGAGATGCCCCCCAGTGCTCCAGACCCTCTGCTGTCAGGGTGCAGGGACCCGAGGTCTCGTCGGAGGCCGCAGATGCCAGATTGGTTACAAAGCCACACCGTGTCCTCTGGCAGGCGCTAAGGGACGCTACTCAGCCAGCCCAAAACAAGTGCAGCTCTGGAGGGAACTGGCACCCAGTGGATGATGCCTCCCCAGCCCACCGCCTCCCCCAGAACCTCCGCCTGGCAGACACACCCAGGGCGGCCCTGGGACCCGGGTCTCCAGGTCCAGCATCCTTCTCGCCCTCAGTGTGAGTGTCCTGAGCTGGGGTTTGGAAAATACTGCCACCGACCCCATGCCAGCATGTCCCCCAGACGTCTGCGGGGAAGCAGCTCGTGTGTGATCTTCATGCCCTGCCCCATCCCAGCTGCGCTAACATCTAGAAGCTTCTGTTATACAGAGCACTTCCCACCAACAGACTCACTCACTCCCCCACGACACACCCACATGAGCGGGCACCCAGAGGAGTGAAAGCTGCCTCAGGGCCCGCAGCACAGCAGGGATGTGTTGCTGTCTGAAGCTCAGGCGGGACCCTGCGGTCCATTGCTTTTCCTCCACCACCACCATGGTGCTTCTCTTGTGAGAAGGAAAACTTGCAGAGTGCCTCCGTGGGCCATTTAAGGGGACCCTGCAAGGACCTCACAGGGCAGAAAGGAGAGAGGGCACAGAGAGCCACTTGCTGGCTTAAGTGCTGTCACAGAGAGGCGTGCAAAGTGCTTCAGGCCCGACCTCCTCCTGTGGGGACCTTGAGCCAAGGGGAGGTGTCTGGAGCAGGAGGGGCTGCCTCGAGAGGTGACAACAGGAACAATTCTGAGAGGGAAGGGAGGGCAGCACCTGCAGACAGCGGACAGGACGTTTGGGGAGGTGGGGGTCACTTTATTTAATTCTTGAATCAGCTTTGGGAGGAATAGGCTGAGTTCCTATTCCTGCTTCTCAGAGATAAGGAAACCCAGGCTCAGAGAGGTTGTGCGACATGCCCAAGGCCACACAGCTGTGAATGGATTATTGGAAGCCCAAGTCCGAAAGTCTGACCCCTGGTCCGAAGGGAATGGCATCTCAGAAAGGCAGGCCCCAGGCCCTGGCAGGCGCCAAGCTCCTGCTGGCTGGCTGCTTGGGGAAGTGGTGGCTCTCAGCAGGAAGCCGGCTTCCAGTGCTGAGTCACTCTGGCCCCTGGCTGGTGTGGGCAGGAGGAAGGTGGTTGCCCAGGCTGTGATGACCACTCAGCCCTTTGCTCCCTAGGGCTCTCAGCGGCCCCACATGTCCTGTCCAGCTGCAGAAGAGGCAATCCACTGACCCTGCAGGGCCTGGCGGGGCCCCGACCATCCCTCATCCGTGGTGTGTTGACTGGGCTGGGGCTGCCCAGGGCGAGGTGGAGCCCCCCTCAGTGTGCTGTCAGATGGGGAGGTGCCGGCAGGCAACAAACCCATCCTCTTGGAGCCCGGTCCTTGTGCTGTGCGGAAGGAATACAGGCCCTGGTGGGGCAGGACCAAGGATCTGGGGGAGCCGGTGCTGGCTGCCAGAGGGTGCTTAGGGAGGTGACATTTGAAATTTGAGATGAGTTCTGAGGGGTGAAGGTGCTTGATAAGCGGAGACAGGTGAGAAGGGCCCTCCCAGCAGGGGCACGTGTGGGGCAGGCAGGCCGGCAGGAGACAGAAGGAATTGCAGGGTGGCGGGTGCAGCCTGGCCGGCAGGGGAGGCCGGGGCGAGGGGAGGCCCACTTCTGCTGTCAGAGCTGCCAGCTTGCGGCAGGCCCTGATTTCTCAGCAGACTCCACTGTGATCAGGTTCTCGGCGGGCTCTTGGGCAGGGAAGGCTGGCCGGGCTGGTAGAAGGGTCCTGCCTTAGGAGCAGCTGGTGGTGAGGACACCTGAAAGGCCTCAGTGTCTTATGTCTTCATGTCAGAAGATGGAGGTCTTGGGTGTAAATCCTGTGGGAAGGTTCCTACCCCAGACATTCCTACCCAAATGTACAGCTCTGATGGGGGGACCCTTCCAGAGAGCAGGCCTTTTGTGGGAGAGAGGGGGCGCTGGCCTCACCTGACTCCCCGCAGGCAGGGCCTGGCCCTCACTTGCCTCTGCCCTCAGCGTGAGCAGCCAGGCCTGGGGCTGCAGAGGGCTAGTGGGCACCGTGTCCTGCTCCCTCTGAACTGATGCCTTCTCTGGCAAACCAGGACAGCCGGGGCCTCCCAAGAAGACGGTCAAGGTGGGAACAGCATCTACCTAAGCCCACGCCCCTCCAGCCCACCCACACACTTGCAGTCTCAACCCTGAAAAGAGAAACCACAAAGCCAAGTGCTTTACTACCTGCAGAGCGCTTTGAGGCTCCCTTTCTTACTGGTGCCCTGTCCACCCTCGACCTGAAGACAGTGATGGGGGGAGCTTCTGCCCCAGTGGCTTCCAGGCAAAGCAAAGGAGGGAGGGGCAGCCCAGTGTGGGTGGGACCAAAAGAGGGTGGGTTGAGGTCCCCAAACCAAGGTTCTGGAGCTGCCAGAAGCTCACAGTGTGGTCCAGGTGTGACCTTGCCTCCCTCTACCTGCAACTGACGCATAGCCGGGATATTTCAAACCCTGACCCTCTGGAGCCTCCTGGAAGCCTCTAGACCACAGTGCCTGAGAGGTTCAGGATAGCTTGGGGGTTCTGTAGACAGTGGGTCTGAACTCAGGGATGGTGGGCATAGAAGGGAGCATCTTCACCCCAAGTCAGGACAGGATGCTGCCTGTTCAGCCCAGGTGGGCTCTGAGGATAAACCCAGGCCTGCCAAGAATCTCAGACCCCAAACATCTTTCCCTGGGAGATAAAATGCACTGACGTTTCTTCTCTGTCTTACTCGCCAAGAAGGGGAAGGGCTCAGGCAGGGGGACTGGGTCTTGGGGCTCGGTTCTTCTAGTGTAGAAGGAAGACACAGAGAATAGTCATGGACCCCCAGATCATTAACCCAGCCAGTGTTTGTGACAGCCTGCCTCTGTTTCTGCCTGAAAACAAGTCCCTGCTGTCAGGGAGCTCACATTTTGTGGTGAAGACAGGCACATAGTCAGTTTTTAACGGTGGGAGCAGACACTGGAGGAGCACGGAGTGGCTCAGAGGGCAACTTCAGCAGCCCGAGGTCAGGGCGAGGAGGGTGAGGCACTCACTGCCTCCACTAAAGGAACCAAAACGCCATCATCAAGACAAATTTTATTTTAATGCAGTGTTTTGAAAACTCAAAATTAATGTAAAAAAAAATCCACTATGAACAACACATCAAAAACTTAAATGGAGACTGGCTCTTTGTGCAATGGAACAAGGGTTTCCAATCTGCCCAAGTTCTCGGTCACATGGCTTGATTGCCCTGAATGGGTTTGATGGGCACAGAGGGGTGACCATGACCTGTGAACAGAGTAAGTGACTCAGGGCCGCCATGAAGTCATGGCTTTTGATTGTAGAGCTTCTGCTCACCTTTCCTCTTGGTTCAGGTATGGGAGGTATTTTGGTAAGCGGACAGAGGAACGCACACTTTTCTTTCAGCCTAAGTCTCAAGTGTGGCTTGGGGAGTCCGAGGGGCTCTTAAGGCTAAAGGGCTTCCCGCTGGAGGAGAGCATGGAGTGTCCCAGGCAATTCAAAAGCCTGGAAGCAGGAGTGCTGTTCAGTGGACTCGCCAAGGGGATACAGGAAAATGAAATCCTTTTTGTGTGTGTGTGTATGTAGTTACAGCTCTACTGAGATACTGTTCACATACTGTGCAATTCACCCATTTCAAGTGCACAGTTATGGTCTTATGTTTACTCACAGAGTTATGCAACTATCACCATGACCAATTTTATTTTATTTTCTTCTTTTTATTGAAGTATAGTCAGTTTACAACGTTTTGTCAATTTCTGGTGTACAGAATATTTGTTTCAGTCATATATATATATTTTCCTTTTTACATTCTTTTTCATTATAGGTTACTACAAAACATTGAATATAGTTGCCTGTGCTTTACAGTGTAAACTTGATGTTTATCTATTTTATATATAATAGTTTTATATATATATATAGCAATGAACCTTAGACTAGGCAACTTTTTTTGCTCAAGGGCAAATCTTGAACTTCCATTTCATCTCTTCCCCCCCCACCCCGCCTTTCCCCTCCCAGTACCCATGAGTTTGTTTTCTATGACCATGACCAATTTTAGAATGTCTTTATCACCCCAAAAAGAAACTCGTTAGCAGACAACCCCCTCCTGGCCCCCAGATTCACTCCAATCACTGCCTAGGAAATCATGAGTCTACGAAGAAAATAAAATGATTTTTACATTGGATGTTAGACCTTAGCAGATCCTACACCTGTCTCAATAGTGTAGATATGGATATGTGCTAACGTTTTGATCCAGCACCTTCACTGGGAAAGCCCTAAGACCACCTTAGTCAGTGTTCCAGCTTGAGGCTGTCCCTTTAAAGTATACAAAGTGTAGTTTATTTCAATTACTTTTTCATGGAAATATTTCTAAGATATTGTGAGATTTGCCCCAAAAGTTATTCTCCTCCTGTTCCTTAACAGGATCCCAAATTTATTTGGAACTGCAAAGATCTCATTTAAGGACTACACATTTTCGAGCTTCCTTATTGGAAGGTGTAGCTATATAAATAAGTTCTGGCTAATCAGATGTGAGCAGAAGTGTTGTGCAGCACATACTTTCTCTTTAGAAAGGGGGGATATGGCTCTTTTCCTTTTTTCATCCTTTTGCCTAGAAAAAGTATATAAGTGCTGGAGCTTTTGCAGCCTTTCTGGACCATGAGGCAATTTTGAGACTAAAGATGATACAAGAAGGAGAAATATATGAAAAGAAGACTGAATCTCTGTCGCCTGGGACAATTTTAATCCCAGACTTCCTGTCTCTGGGCTACTTAAAAAAAAAAGTTTTAAAATCAACTTTGAGTTATAATTTATATTAAAAGCACCCATTTTAAGTGTATAGTTCAATGAGGTTTGGCAAATGTATATATCCAAGCAACCACCATCCCAATAAAGATACAAAACATTCCTGTCACCAGCCAAAGTTTCCTTGTACCTTTTTGTAGTCAATCTCCGCACTCCCCCTCCCCACCATATACTTGCCCTATTTACATTCCATCCTATAGATTAGTTTTGCCCTGGGCTACTTTTATATGAGAAAGAACTAAACATCTATTTTGCTGAAGCCAATATGTTGGGGGCCTTTATTATTTGTAGCTGTTTCTAATGCAGAACTAAATATAGACATATTACACATACTCAAATAGAGGCTCCTAAACACACTGTAATATGTTTTTGATAACTTGAGACTGTTGTTAGATGTCCTGTGTCTTTGATTGTTCCCCGGGAAACAGATTTGGAGATGAGATTTCCAGGCAGGAGCTTTATTAGGGAGTGTCCTTGGGGACACACCTCTGCAGTACGTAAGAGACACAGAATGAGGCAGCTACAACAGAGCCTCAGCCATCCTCACAGGGAGCTTTGAGGCTGGGTAGACCTTCCAAGATGTCCTGGGTTGGGTCGCCAACTTAGCAGTTACTGAATGTGGGCTGTCCCTGGGGAGCAATGAACCTTAGACCAGGGAACTCTTTTCGGTCAAGGGCAATTCCCAGGGAGGGATCAGGCCATTAGTAGCCAATACTCCCAGCAGCTGAAGTGTGCGTGTCTTGGGTCTGATGGCGAACCTGGGAGGCTCATCAGAGCAGCCATGACTCCATGAGCTCTGGGTGGTGTCCTCAGGGCTACTCATCGGTATGGGAATAGTTTGTATCTGCCCGGCAAGACCTCGTGTTCCTCATGGGGCAGATGCCTGGCTCTGTGGGCCCTGAAGCTCTCAAAACAGCAGAGGCCGGCTCTTGGGGGCGGGGCCGTGATTGTCAAAGAAGCCGCGCCCCTCCAAAGCTGTCTGCTCAGTTTCTGCTGAACCTTCTGTGTGCTCCTCCTGGATTCTTTCTGGACAGCATCCCCCTCCCCACCCACCCTGCATACCTGAGAGGCTGAGAGGTGTCAGACACCTTCTCCTCTGTCTCTCAAGCTGCTCTTCCCAGGGGCTGTCTTGGCACACCTTGGCTTGGGCAGCGCCTCCCCTTTTCCTGGCCCTTCCTTAATTTTGAGCTTTATGGTGACTTCACTGACCCTGATTGAAAGACACGAAATTTCACATCCTTCTGAGCCACTCACATTCCTCCGCTGTGAGAACGGTCCACTATTTCTAATATTCTGCCTTATTTTACCAACTAAGGCTGCAGCTTCTACAGAATTCAGTACCTAGGCTTTCTAACAACTGTCTCCTCTGCGCCAAGAGATTTGGCTTGAAGGCTGCATTCCAAAAGGCTGAGGTTCCTGGCACTTTGACTTTTAGATTAGCTGGGCATTACCATAAATCAGAATGGAGACAACAATAGATTAAAACGAGGGTCAAGGGATACTCTTCGGGTTACTTTTTAATGAGAACCATTTTAAAATACAAGTAAGTACAGAGAACATCAGATACATATGCATCCACAGCACGGTGGCTATCAGGACATAGTGGCTTCACAGTTTTAGAAATAATGCATGTCAGGTCTAGGTGAAGCCCCCTTCCATCACTCCAGTCTTTTCCCCACCTGCCCTGTCCCAGAGCAATCCTTAACACGAATTAGTGGCTGTTCTCTTTCAGCCCATTTTGATACTTTTGCTATATTTGTACATATTTATGCAAATGTACATTGTATTGTATGTTTTAAATAAACCTCAACAGTGTCATACCATACAGTTTCCATTCCTTGCCTTTTTAAAAAAATCATTGCTATTTTGGAGATCTAGCCATGTTAATTCAGATCTATCTAACATCAACAAAAGAAAGGACAAAAATCACATGATCATCTCAATAGATGCAGAAAAAGCACTTGATAAAATTCAACACCCATTTAGGAAAAAAACCTCTTATCAAAATGGGTATAGAGGGAACATATCTCAACATAGTAAAAGCTATTTATGACAAAGCCACAGACAGCATAATACTCAAAAGTGAAAAACTGAAATCCTTCCCACTGAAGTCTGGAACAAGAGGAAGATGCCCACTCTCACCACTTCTATTCAATATAGTTTTGGAAGTACTAGCCACAACAATCAGGCAAGAAAAAGAAATAAAAGGGATCCAAATTGGAAGAGAAAAGGTAAAATTGTCACTATATGCAGATGACATGATACTATACATAGAAAACCCTAAAAACTCCACACAAAACTAGAGTTGCTAAAAGAATTCAGCAAGGTAGCAAGATACAAGATTAATATACAGAAATCAGTTGCATTTCTTTACACTAACAATGAAATATCAGAAAAAGAGAGTAAAGAAACAATCCCTTTAAAAATCACATCCAAAACAATAAAATAGTTAGAAATAAATCTGACCAAGGAGGTGAAAGACTTATACACAGAGAACTACAAAAGGCTGATTAAGGAAATTAAAGCTGACTTAAAGAAATGGAAAGATATCCCATGCTCTTGGATTGGAATATATCCAGTTAACTTGATTTTTTAAAAAAAGTTTTTATTGAAGAGTACTTGACTTACCGTGTTAGTTTCAGGTGTACAGCAAAGTGATTCAGTTATACATATACATACACACATATATTCTTTTTTAGATTCTTTTCCATTATATGTTATTACAAGAAATTGAATATGGTTCCCTGTGCTATCCAGTAGGTTAGTTACTTATTTTAACTGCTGTTTATAGGAGTCCATTGTATGAATAGAACTTGATTTATTTACTCCTTTCTTGAATGCTGTACATTGAGGCTGCTTTCAATTTTCACTCCTATGCTGCAGTGATGTCTTGCACGTGGCTTTTTGGCTTCTGCACGGAGGTTTTCTTGGGGTAATAACCGGGGTGAGGGTGCAATTGTTGGGCTAAAGGATATTCATCTCCTCATCTGTACTAGATATCACCAAATTGTCCTCCAAAGTGATTATTTCAATTTAGTCCCCCCTTCCCTCTGTATATGTGGGTCCCCCTTATTTACCCACATCCTCTTCATTACTTGTGCTGGTGAGGAGGAAAAACTCCCTTGTGGTTGTTTTATTTTGTCTCATCTGCCGATGAGGTGAACATCTTTCATGTTCATTGGCCACCTGGATTCTTTCTTCTGTGAAACTCCTTTTTCACGCTATAAAAGGATTTTGCCCTCTCAAGTTTCTTTTAAGGTCTTGTTCTTGCAATACTAAAAAAAAAAGTGTAGTCCCACAAATCAGGAGAGGCTGGGGAGAAAAAAATCTTACATAGGAGTCTAATCCAGGGCCCAGCTCCCAATCTGGTGTTATTACCTATACGACTTGGGGGCAGATAGCTTCCTCTCTGGTTTTTAAAGGTTCATTGATTTATTTTTCAAGTGTACAATCAGTGGCTGTCAGTATGTTCACAAGGCTGCACAACCATCATCTCTATCTAATTCTGAAAAGAAACGCCCTCCCCACTAGCAGTCTCTCTCCTTCTATTTTCCTCAATTCCCAGACTCTGTCAACCACCAATCTACTGTCAGCCTCTATGGATTCGCTTATTCTGTACATTTCATATAGCTTCTTTCACTCGGTGAGATGTTTTCAAGGTTCAATATGCTGTCACATGTAGAAGCACTTCATCTCTTTTTAGGGCTGAATAATGTTCCATTGTATGGACAGACCAGATTTTGTTTCTCTGTTCCTCAGCAGATGGACTTTGGAGTTGTTTCTACTTTGTAGCTGTTAAGCATGGTGCTACTGTCAACATTCCTGCACAAGTTTTGAGGGAGACACCTATTGTCAATTCTCTCAGGCATATACCTGGGAGTAGAATTTCCAGGTCATATGGTAACTCTATTTTTAACTTTTTGAAGAACTGCCAAATCTTCTCCATAGCCATCACAGTAGTTTTATATTCCTCCCTGCAGTGGACAGATCCACATTCCCAGCAATACTGTTATTGTCCATCTTTTTTATTATAGCAACGCTAGTGGGTGTGGAGTAATCCTACTGAGGTTTTTGATTTGTAATCCCCTGATGACTAATACTGCTGATCATCTTTTCTTGGTGTGTGCTTATTGGCCATGTGTATATTTTCTTTGGAGAAATGTCTACTCAAGACCTTTTCCATTTTTAAATTGGGTTGCCTTTTTATCATTGAGTTCTAAGAGTTCTTTATGTATCCTAAATAGAAGTTCCTTATCAGATATTTCATTCGCAAATAGTTTGTTCCATGTGTGAGTTGTCTTTTCATGTTCTTGACAGTGTCCTTTGAAGTACAAACGTTTTTAGTTTTGATGCAGTCTGACTTGTCGACTTTTTCTTTGGTTGCTTGTGTTTTGATGTCATATCTAAGAAACCATTGCCTGATCCATAGTCAAAAAGATTTATGCTTATGATTCCTTCTGAGAGTTTTATAGTTTTAGCTCTTACATTTAGGCCTTTGATCCATTTTGAGTTAACTTTTTGTAAATGGTGTGAGGTAGGGGCCCAACTTCATTCTTTTATAAGTGACTGTCCAGTTGTTCCAGCACCACTTGTCAAAAAGACACATCTTTCTCCCATTGAATTTTCACAGCACCCTTGTCCAAAACCATAAATGTGAGGGTTTATTTCTGGACTTCTGATTTTATTCCATTAGTCTATGTATCTATCCTTACGCCAGTACCACACTGTCTTGATTACTGCAGCTTAGAGGTAATGACATAGTTCCCAGATGTAAATTAGAAAGCACATTTCCTGGTTGCCTCAGAGGAGTGTCTAGGCCAGTGGTTTTCAAAGTGTGGTCTCTAGTTAGAGATGCAAATTCTGGGGGAAAGGAGTAGCTCAGAGGTAGAGCACATGCTTAGCATGCTCATGGGCCTGAGTTCAATCCCCAATACCTCCATTAAACAGACAAAAAACTCAAAACAAGAGAAGGAAATGCAAATTCTCAGGTAACACCCCTTTGTGAATCAGAATCTCTGTGGGGTGGGACCTGGCAGTCTATGTTTCTACAAACTCTTTTCGGGATTCTGATATGCATTAACGTTTGGCATCCACTGGTCTATATCTGCACCATCCACATGATAACCACCAGCCACACACTGCACTTGAATTGCAGCCAGTCCAAACTGAGATGTACTGTTAAGTATAGAACACACACTGAATTTCAAAGACTTAGTGTAAAAAAAAGAACGCAAAATATGTCATTCATAATTTTTAGATTGATTACAGGTTGAAGTAATATTTTCTATAGATTGCATTAAAGAAAATGTATCATTAAGATTAATTTCATCTGTGCCTCTTTACTTTTAAAAATGTGCCTACATATGTGGGTTGTGCTTTCTTTTTGTTGGAATTTGGACAGTGTTGGGGGGAAGAAGAAATGAGAGACACGCAGGGCTGTGGGGGTGTCATTCCACCCTAGGTTAGTTGTCGAACTGTTTCAGGCAGACACTCTCAGATCGTCCTGTTCAGGGCATGTACCAATTTCTCAGGCACCAGGAACTCTATTTCCCAGTAAAGAATCCATTGGGAGCAGAGCTGGAAAAACAAGCAGCCTTTTCTGGTTCAAAATGGTTTGAAACAGAGGTCCAAGCCGTTGTTTGTTTGGCTTTGGGTTTTGTGCTTTCTAGGGAGTGCTATGCAGCCAAACAGACTCTGGGCTGCTCCCGCATCCTTCACTGACATGGAAAAGGTGTTAGGCCGGGTGGGCAGAGCCCTGGGCTGGGGCTTCGGCCTTACCAGTGGCTGCTGCCCTGGTGCCCCCTCCAGCACGGGGTAACCCCGTTATCCGTGGGCCATCTAGTGCATGGATACAGCCCTCTTCCATTCCGCTCTGCAAACCAATGACGAGCGTCTGCCCTGGGGGCCCTGGTGCAAATCTCCCACCTCTCTTTGTGGAGCAACGGCTTCAAGATCAACACTCCAAAGTCCCCAGCCTGCATGGCAACAGGGAACAAAGCCATTTCCTATTTTCTGGGGCATTTGACCCCCTCTCCCTGCAACCACTTGAGGGCAGAGCACCTGTGAGGAAAGGAGCTCAGAGAGGGCAGGCGTCTTGATCAGGTGGCACAGCTAAAATATGTCAGAGCCAGGACTGGAACCCAGGTCTCCTGGCAGACTCACCGGGGTGGGTTTCTTTCTGTGTTGGTACTGAGTCAGCCAGCCTCCCATGATGTGGAGGAGGCCGATGAAGGTGACATACTGACCTTTTACTGAGTCTCTCCCATACTATGGGCCCTGTACATACATGGCCTCTTTTAGTCCAAGGGAGATATTAATATCCACACTTTACAGATTAGGGAATTAGAACCCTGGATTAGGGGTCTGGTAGTGTTGCTGAAGAGAATGTTCTAGGCTTGCTAAAGGAGAGAGAAGGAAGAGGGAGGAGTGAAGGAGGGAAAACTTAGTTTTTTTTTTGAGAACACCCAGTGTTGCTCATTTAAGCATCTCCACCACCCCATGAAGCAGGTTAAGAGGTTCAGTGAGTTTCAGGGACCTCTCCACGGTCCTGATGCGAGTGACTGCAGGAGCTGGAAGTTGCCTCCAGGTCTGCCTGACCTGGAATCCTGCCCAATTTCCTCTGCACCTCAGAGCGGGAAGCTTTGGTGATGATGGGCGAGGTACCGGGCTCCTGAGCCCTCACCGGCAGCCAGGCTCCCTGCCACACCCTCACCCTGCTCCCTGGAAGCCAGGCTTGGAGAGGGGTCAGGGAGCAGGGGCCAGAGGGCAATGCACTGCTCAGGGAACAATTCAGTCCATAGCAGGGCGGTTTCTCTAGGAGGAGGGACACTCTAGTTTGTCTTGATCCCCTGGAGCTTGTAAGGATGCAGGGGAAAGGGGAATCCATCAGAATGTGCCCTGAGTCACATTCTCTGGGTGACAGCCTCTGCTTCAGGGGCCGTCACGAACACTTTGGACCTCAGGGATAAGCAAGATGGCCTAGTAATTCACTGTCCCCACCCCTGATCATCTACTGACCAGGGGCAGGAGCCAGTGATTCTTATTGCTGGTGCTGTCAGCGAGTTTTCCGCTTGTTTCCTCGGCCTTGAGCTTCTGGGGTCAGGAGGAGGGCGGGCAGCCTGAGGATCCATCTCTGGTCTAAGGGAGCATCGCCCATTCTATTCCTGGCAGCCACACTGTAATTGCAAATAAAACAGTGAAAGAACCAAAGAGGACGTGGAGACAACTGGCCTCCACTTCCTCAAACATTCAAGAGCAGAAGTTTGTGAGGCAGAACCTCATTTCTTTGAAGGACCTCCCTAGTAGGGTACCCACTCAAGTTCATCACAATACTACAAATCATTGTTTGTTTGTTTGTTTGTCTTTTTAAGCAGTATTTTTTCCAGTGCCTGTGTGGACCCAGCATAGTGACATTAAGTCTGGCTTTAAACCTGGCTGTCACTGATTCTATTGTGCAAACTTGGACATTGCATTTCTTTAAGCAGAGGTGTCCTCATCTGTAAAATGTGGAAATAAGCTCAATAATGTTAGCGATAACATATGTAAAAGTGTTTCAAAAACATCCGTAAAACTAAGTCAGATATTATCAAGAATAATCAGTCATTCCTGCCTTTAAGTGTTTACAGCCATCATATGGAAGACAAACTGTATGGCACCTGTGAGGTGTTGAATTGTTCCCCCATAAAAACTTTGAAGTCCTAGCCCCCGACACCTGTGAAGATGATGTTATTTAGAAATAAGGTCTTAGTGGCTGATAAAGTGAGGTCATTAGGGTGAACTCTAATCCAATGTGACTGGTATCCTTATAAAAAGGGAAAATTTGGACACAGAGACAGATACACACAGAGGGAAGATGAGGTGAAGATACAGGGAGAAGACAGCCACCTAAAAGCCAAGAAACCCCCAAGGCTGCAGAAGTTGTGGGAGCAGCCTGAATCAGATTCTCCCCCTTAGCCCTCAGAAAGAACCAGCTCTGCTGACACCTTGATCTTGGACACTCAGCGTCCAGAACTCTGAGACAATAAATGTCTATCTTTTAAGCACCCCAGTTTGTGGCATTTTGTTATGGCAGCCCCAGGACACTAATGTCACACCTTACCCTAGATTTGCTTTCTTATGTTACATGTTTGAGTTTATTAAATCCGCAAGTATTTGTTGAGTGACTCGTATGTGCTCTCCTCCCACTAAGCTGCATAAGGGGTACTGAGGGAGCAGCAGACACAGAAAGGAAGGTTCCAGGTTGTATCTCACCTCAGGGAGAACACGTCTTCCTTAGAAGTTCAGAGAGGGAAGAAGTCTACCTGAGCTGAGGGATGGAGGGCCAGCGGGAGCTAAACTGAGCCTGGAGGGACAGGAAGGTTCCAGATTGGTGGGCAGACAGGGGAAGCGATGCTGGGTGAGAGAAGAGCCCAGGCAAAGGCAGGAGGTCCACAGGAGAGGTGGGGCCCGGGGACCCGCCCCCTTGGCTTTTGTGCTTTCCCAGGCTTTCCAGTCCTCCACTCTGCCTCTCCCCAGTGTCTACCATGCTGTCCCCTCCTCCTTATCTTTCCAGGCTTAGCAAGATTGTCACCTGCTCTGTGAGCCTCTTCTGAGCCGGTTTTCCATGTGAGCACGGCTGGTCATAGCTCAGCCCTTGATGACAGCGACTCTTGTGCTTTTGTGGGCGTCTGTGGCCCTGTGACGGAGCTTCGGAGAAATATTCTGATTTTGTAGCAGAGACTTTGCCATGAGCTTACCAAAGTGACTGTTTTCTCCTGAGCACACAGGAAGACGAATTCCCAGACCCCTTGCATTCAGGTGGGACCCTGGGGCTAATGCTGGTCAGTGAATGTGGCGGATGTGATGTGTGCCTCACGCTGCCCTGGCTCCTAGGATCCCTGAGACTCCCAGCTGGCGCTCCCTTCCTCTCTCCTTTCTGGCTGGTAGTGGGGGTGGGGTGGGCAGTGGAAGCTTCAGAGGCCCTGAAAGGAGGGTGGTGGAATCTCTAGATGGAAGAGGCTGGGGTTCCTGAATGCCTGTACGGAGTCCTCCCTATACCCTCCGACCTGCATTGAACTGCACCTGAGTGCGGAGTGGGATCGTTAAGTGTGACCACAGCAGACCATAATCTGCCCTGACTAACCCAGGCTGATAGGCCTGGGCTGGGCTTCTGACTGAGGGCACCTCACCTGTACCACAACCCTCTACGTGGAAATGCTACCAGATGCCTGTGCGATGACCTTGGCTACTGTCTCTGCTGCGAAGGAAAGATGGAACCCCTGGGTACCAGAGCTGGTCCATATGACATCACACCAACACAGTCCTGTCTTGCTCACAGTCATTGGAACATTTAACACTTGATGCAGGGCTGCCGAGGAGACTAACTCCTTCTCGGTTTAGTTTTGTCACTTGCCTGAGGGAGGGGTCTGGGCTCAGACCACCTTGCCTGCCAGCCCCCAGCCAATTCCCCCCAAAGCCGCCCTCCTCCATTCTCTCTGCAGCATCCTGTGTAGTGGGAGTTCACTCACTGCTTTTGTGGAGGAGGATTTGACGGAGGATTTGAGTTTTCCCCTGGAGACGCTAGAAAGACAGTTTGTCGCAGCCTAACACTAACGCCCAGCTCCACATTTATGGCTGTTTCTGTGGTTACCTTTCTTCGGGGATGTTTGGGGTGGGTGGTGATGGTAGTGGTGGGGGTGTGTACATATTTGCTCTTCTAGGACCCAGATTTTCTGGGGCTGCTGGCAGGGGCCCTGGGAAGCACAGACCGATTCTTGTCTGCTAGCTGCCCATGCAAGTGCCATCACAGGGGGATTGAAAGAAGTCGGCAGGATACACTGGCCCGCCTCCCGCTGAGACCCAGGACACGGTTCCCAGGGACTGAGATGTCAACAAAGTCCCTTCCTCAGCAGAGACTAAACTCCCACGGCACGTTATGGAGGGAAGGGCCCAAAGAAGCCCGTTCCTCCTCCCATCCATTATACAGGTGGGGAAACTGAAGGCCAAGGGAGGCTGAGGGATTTGTCAAAATGGCCTAGAGTTAGCAAGAGCCACCAGAGGTGGAACCCAGGCCGCCCTCCTTTCGGCCCGGGCTCCTCTCCGGAACGAGGTGCAGGAAGGCTGGTGAGATCTGCTCATGGGACGGGCCGTGCAGACATCAGAGGGGCTTAGCAGGCGGCCTGGGGCGACTCCGGCCTCTTCCTCTTCTGGGCCACCCGGGCCGCACTTCCTGCGGAGGACTCGGGAGGCGGGGAAGAGGGTGCGGGGCCGGCCCTTCCCGGGCACCGCCTCCAGGCCTCTCCCACACCCTCAGACCAGAGGCCAAAGGTTAGAAGAGGCGGAACCGGTGCTTGGCACCGCCCCTGCCCCGAAATCCCCTCGGGGCAGGGACCGGGACCGGGTCTAGGCCTCCGCTGGGCGGAGAGGCGCGAGAGAGGAGCAAGGAGCCAGGGTGGAAACTGCCGATGCCGGGCGCAGTGAGAGCCAGAAAGGGGCGTGGTTAGGGATGGGGGCGTGGCCGGAGCGGGGGGTCTGCAGGCGGAGCTAAATTTGGGGGCGTGGTCGACGCGGGGGCGGGTCCACAGGAAATGTAAGCGCCCGCCCCGGCGGTGCACCCCGCCTCCAGCCCCCGCCTCCGGGCCCCGCCTTCGCGTCCCTTCCTTCCCCCGGCTGGCAGGCGGGCCGCGGCGACTGCAGGCGGCGGACTGGCGGACCAGCGGACAGGCGGGCGCCTCCACCTCGCTCCCTCCCTCACTGACGGCTTCCTTTTGTCTTTCTGGGAGGCGATGAGCACAGGGCCGGCGCGGCGGCTGCGGGCGCACGGAGGCCAGCGCTCCTAGCCACCCTTCCCGGACTCGACGCGCTAGTCCCTGGCAGCGGCCCGCGCTCGCCCCAGCGCCGGCGGCGCGGAACTTGGGCTCGGGGAGCCGGCGGATCACGTCCTGCTCCGGAGCAGGTAGGGAAGGGGCGGGCTACTGGGCTTGTGCACCGGCGTGCGCTGCGATCGGGCTCTCTGCGTGTGTATGTGCGTGTATGTTGAGGGGGATACTGTGTTTCCCTGCGCGATGGAGTTGTGAGTGACCGAGTACGTGGTATGTCTCTGGAATGGCGTGTCCTCGTGGGGATCCGTGTGTGCAGTTGAATGTACACATTTTGGGTTGCGTTTGTGGAATTGTGTGTCGGGGCGCAGTTGCTGGTGGGGACTGGTAAGGGGAGGGTGTCGTGTGTGAACGGCTCTGCGTGGGGTGCGGGTGGCAGGGTGGGCGTGGGCGGTCCAGCCCTGAGCGCGGAGCCCCAGGTCCCAGCCGGCCGGCGCAGTGCGGAGCTCCAGAGCCTGGGAGGACAGCTAGGATCCGAGGGGGCTAGCTCGGGTTTCAGGGGCAGCTCGGGATAGCCCCTCCGGGAGACAGGTCAGTGCGGCCCAAGTGAGTCTCCTGTGCGCTCTGGCCAGGGGAGGGGGCCCGCGCGGCAGCCATCTGCTCCCTCTTCCCCAGGCCGAGGGGCGACGGACAGAGCCCTGCTGCGGAGTTAGGAGCCTTGGCATCACCGTGACCGCACTGCGACCTGGACCCGACACGCCACCTTCCCGGGCCGCGGTTTTCCTCTCTATCAGATGGGGACAGTTCCTCCCTTGGGGTCTGTCGTGACAGTTAAAAATGAGAACCACTAAAGATAGCTCTGGGCCCAGTGCCTGGCACATAGTAGGTGTTATGTTAATTGGATTAGCGTCTTTGTTTTTTAAAATGTTTTTTTCCTTTATCGTGAGCGGAACTCTTGCGCCACACCACACCCTCGCCCTTCGCGCGTGTTTTGTGTTTCTCTCACCGCCCTAACTTAACCGCGAAGCACCGAGATTCAAGAAAGTTTAGGCTGCCGAGTGCGTCTCCTCCGCGGCACCTCCCGGGCGCCGCCGCCACGAATGTGTAGGAGCGCGCAGCGCTGGCCGCCGGCCCTGCTCCAGCCCTGAAGGCTCCCGCGCCCGAGCCGGGGTCCCTCTCCTGGCCGAAGGCAGAGGCTGCGGGAGGCGGGAGCCCTTTTGTTCAACAAGTGCCTAGTCCCCGGGGTGTGCAGCTCTGCTGAGAGCCACGGTGTGAAAGTGACACTCCCCACAGAGACAAACCTCGGGCTCCCAGGGCACCCCGCCGGACCTGGTCACGCTGAAGGCTGCCCCCTTTTCTCACGGCCACCACCGATTACCCTCTAGGAGCATGTTTGCTAGGATAGCACGTCCTGCCTTGGGCCTTGAGATTTAACACCCTCCCCTCCTACCCCCGCCTCCCCACAGTCATCCTCCACCCCCTTGATCAGCCTTACATCAGGAGACTAGTCCCACGCCTTAATTTTTAAAATATTTAGTTTCAAACCTACTACTCATTGAACTGCAGTGAATGTGCACACAGCTCTAACCACGATTCACTCTCAGGCAGAGCCCTGCCAGCTGCACCATAGCGCTTGGCCCCAGCAGGGCCAGCTGGCCAGGGCTGCCCTGTTGCCGTCTGCCACAGCTAGTGATTCCTTCCCTCCCTCTCTGATTTCTTCCTCTCGGGACTCTTCCCATTTCCGGGGCTGGGGTGTGGGGGCCGGGGCGGTGTAGGGGCCGGGGCGGGGTTGGGGGGGTGAGGGGGACCTTCACCAAGGGAGCAGCTGACCTCATGGTACATGAGGTTCTCAAAATGAAGCTCTGGCATGGAATGGACAGGGATGTTAGGAACATTGAGGGGCTGCGTTTGGGTCTGGGGTGCCTTTCCAAGTATGAGGTATTCCAGGTGGGTATTCTCAAGGAAGCTGGAATCCTGTGCAGGCTTTGATGACACAGGAGCAGAGAAACCTCCGGTTTGGATCCTTTGGTTTGTCTTCAGCCAGGACCAAAGCCCTGAGATCTCAACAGTGATGGCAGGGGAACCGAATAAGCTAATTTGTCATCCTGATTTGGTGTTAGGGGCACATTTAGAATGCAACCTGCTTTTCCTGTTTCATAAAATGATTTTATATCCCAGAGGAATAAAGGGCTTTTGATCTGAATCCTATTCTCTTCCCCGTAATCAGATTCAATAATGATATTAAAAAAAATCAGTCTGGCTTTCTCTGCTGAGAAGACAGACCAAAAGCTGTTTTATCCCCCTAGTTAAAACCAGCCCTTTGTCTCAAGGAAACCAATGTTTCGGCCCTAGATCGATTTATGTTTCACTTTTGAAAGCGCCTGTAATTACCAAACTCTTGAGGTTTTATTGGATAATATGCCAGAGGGAAGGGCCAGGGGCTCTGCCTCCCGCTTGCCATGGGACGTGATGCCACATTCCAGCGTTGCCTGCTCCCTTTGGGTTCCGATTTTGTAACATGGAAAATAGACGTCAACGTTCGACAGTAACTTGGGAAACTTGGCTTTGGGAATCAGATGCCAAGAATAAGAATAAGTCAAAACCCCAGGAGAACAGAGATTTGCCCCAACTGTAGCCACTAACCCATTCATTTCCAGCGAGCCCTTCGAGAAAGAGAGACCCTAAGAGAAATAAAAAGCTTGGACAAATTCCTCTAGAATTTATCCTCATGTCCCTTTCTGGCCACAGGGCTGTGCAGAATTAGGGATACAAGCGACAGATGAGCGAGGAGTGGGCTCTCCTTGGCACACACTCCCCAGTCTGGGCCTCGTACTCACCAAGCCCCATTTCTACCTAGAGCTGCTGTGGAGTGTCATCTGGGGAAGAGGTAGTGCCATCATCTGGGGCTCACACCTCCTTCCATCAGGGATCCGCATGCACAGTTCCAAGGGTCACCATTCACATAAAATACCAAGGTGGGTGTTTGTGCATCGAGGTAGTCTGTCTCCTGTAACTCAGCAGGACTTCCCCCCAAACTTAATTCTAAGACCATGCGTTGCCACTTGTAAGTGGTGATGTGCCAAGGTCTGATCATCCAGGATAGTAATAAGGAGCCCCAGAATTTTTTGGCATCAAAAAGTAAGCTCTTTGGCAGCTGAAATTTTCTCTAGGTTGGGGATCGGGTTTGTGTGAGAACTTAACACTCCAGCAAGCCCTAAACCATGCTTGTTTGCTTGAGATAATGCTTCCAACGTATGAGTTGCCAGCCCAGGCTTGATGGGGGATTATGTGTATTTTGCTAGTTTGTCAGCCCTGATGTCATTGTGCTTGGGGTAGAGGGCACTTGTAGACTCTAATTATGCTCTGCTCTGATATTTACCGTTCTCCCACATTCTCACTGGGTTTCTTCCACGCGTTCATGCACACACGCAAGGCTGTGCATCCCTGCTTCTCACTCTTGTCCTCTTCCCTTTGAGTTGAATTTCTAATTAAGGGATGACGGAGAGTAATTGTATATGGAGATAGCAGAGTGGGCTTAGGGGCTCTTGGTGCCACTTGCCCCACAGAAAAGGACGTTTCAAATCACTTTCTACCAAAAAAAAAAAATCCGCTGGAATATAGTGGTGTGGGTTTAATGTAACTTCAGGTAATCAATACAGTTTGTCAGGTGGAACACTTCTTAGGCACTGAGCAAGGTGCACGTCTAGAGAATTAAAAAAAAATCTCCTGAAAAGCACAGTAAATCCTTTAAGAGAGCCCTATCTTGGTCATGTCGTTTCAAGTAAAACTGAATGTTAGAGGCAGGTCTGCATATCTTTGTGTTTATGAGGTGTGATTAACTAAAGACACTATCTGAGAGACCTCAGGCTCCTTCCCCTGCCTGCATCAGGGCAGCAAAGATGCTTTCTTTTACCGTTTCTTTTTTTTTTTTTTAATAAGCCCAGTGCATCCCCTGCGTTTGCTAATCCAGCGGCTGTGTTTTCCGGGTGTTTTGTTTCTTTTTAGAATTTGATATACAGCCCAGATTGGCAGGAAGCCAGGAGACTGGGGTGGGGGTTCTGGCATCAGCCCCACCTGCTTCATTAGATGAGAAGTCTTCTTGGAGGACCTAGTGATGGATCTCTGACCCTTGGCTAAGAAACATTCAGGATTGTTCAATTCTTATTCCTTGGATAAAGCAGCCATGATCCTGAAGACAGGAAAAAAGCTTTTGAAGGTGTGTAATTCCCCTCTCAGAAGTCCTCACCGATTGCCAGAATACCCTGTTGCCCTAGCCGAAGTCTTCCCTTGCTCTGTGTCCCCTTCAGCAAGGGAGACCTACCCTTGGTCAGGCACCTGCTCTCATGTCTGTGTGACGGCAGTGGCTCTCCCACAGCTCAGACCCAGTGCAGTTCGTTGTGTGGGCTCCACATCACTACACATCAAAGCAGAGCCCAGAGAGCCCCCTCCGCCTCACAGGGTTTCTGGCCCTTCCCCCTTCTTTCTCCATCAGTCCTCTGTGGCCCTGGTATTCCTCCTTATCTCCACGCCACCTCTTCCTGACGCCCAGCAAAGCCCCATCCCTTAGCCTAGAGCTTGGCTTCCAGTTCCTTCTCTGCTGTCATCCTGTTGTCAGGTCAGTGTTTAAAACAGCTTTCATCATCTCCTTTTCCACCCCCGCCACCCGCTGGTTCATTCTCTTCCTCAGTAAGTTCTTCTGGAACACCTGCTGTGGCCTTGCTCCAAGCTGGGCCCTTAATGCTGGACACAGGCTTCATCCCCGCCCCCTCGAGCTTGGTCTTGGGCTGGTGGTGGGGAACCATTAAACAAGTTGACACTTGCCCAGGAGGGCAGCTCTCACCCTGGGCTAGAGCCCCCTGGGCTAGAGCTGGCCTCCAGGAGAAGCATGTCTAAGCTTCTAAGCCGGCCTGGGAGGGGGTGCGGGCCTCTGGAGGGAGGCGGGGGCGTGGAGCGGCTGGAGGGTGAGACCAGGCGGGTGGACACAGCGTCTGTCTGCTCTCCCACCCAGACTTAATTCACTAAACTACTCAATCTGTAAAAAAACTTTTTTTAATTAACAGCTTTATTGGGGTATAATTTACATATCATAAAGTGTACCCATTTAAAGTGTACTGTTCGATACTTTTCAGTAAGCTTACAGAGTTGCGCAGCCGTCACCGCAGTCCCGCTTTAGAGCGGTTTATCCCCTTGCTGGGAAGCTCCCGTAACTGTCACTCCCTGTTGCCCCTTGGGCTGAGGAAGTAGCCAGTGCTAGCGCGTGTGTGCGTGTGTGCGTGTGTGCGGCGAGCTCTGACACAGCCCATAGGCCTTACTGGCCTCTCGCAGCACCTGGGATACACCCGGAGCACACTGGCTGCACTAACTAAAGTTGCCTCCCTTGTGTTTCTCCGGTGAGCTCCTGAGTATCCAGTCAAATGCTGGAATTTCAAGTACAGGTTATGTAATTGTGTTGTGAGGCCTCGCTCCGAATCTTATTTCAGCGGGAACACTTCAGGCACATGGGATCAAAGCCATCTTTTTAAATGAAAATGTCGCAGATGCCCAGAGCCAAATAAGTAGCCGAAAGCCATGGACAGAAAGTAGAGGCACCAAGAAGTAAACCACGTGGCTTTCTCTTCCACCACTATTTGACTGTAAGGATGTGCCCCTCTGTGACTTTTCCTGCCGTTGGCCCCCAAGCAGGCCCCCCTTTTTGGGGCATGAGTGGTTCACGACACAGCTTCATTTGCCCCTGTACCTGGCTCACAGCTGACCAGGTAGGAGCAACAGTTTAAGCGTGTGACCTGCAGAGAGGCAAATAGATGAAGGCCCTGAGGGAGGGAGGGGGTGAGCGCACTTCTAGGCCTCGTGTGTTTCCGAAGCCTCTTGCGTCATTTTTGTTCTTTGAGGAAAGAACAGAGGAGGAGAACTCATTTTACAAGCATGCCACCTGAGACTTGGAAATTGTATACCTAGTGTGTACTGGTTGCTCTGGGCCGGGTGTGCAGACCACTAGATCATGAATAGGCTCTCTCCCATGGATGCAGAGAACTTTCTCGGTGGACAGTGAGAGCATCTTGTATCTTTCTGAAGGTTCATGGTTGTTAGAACCTGTTTTGCAGAATTTCCCAGAGGAAAGACCAAGGCTGGGGCCAGGCAGCCTGGGGTTCCGGGAGGTCTCTGCTCTGTTGTTTATTGGCTGAGTGATGCTTGCTGAGCCTGAGTTTGCGCATGCGCACAAAGGGGTTCCAGGCCCCCTCAGTCTCATGAAACCTGGATGTGGAGGACCCGGTTAAGTCTGGCTGGTCACATGTGGGCGGAAATGGAGGCGGCTGCAGTGTTTCTTCCACCACTGAGCATTTCTTTTCAGATTTACGTTGTTGCGCATATTTCAACCCAGACTGTACTAGCACGGCACGTAACATGAGAGCCTGTGAACGTGTGTGTGCCAAGGGTCCTGGAAGGGACCCGGTGAGGGTCATGACTTGGAGTTTGGGGAGCTGCCATGTCGGATGCCCCAGCTTCCTCTTCCGCAGAGCATCTCTCAGGCTCCCTGACGCAGCCACAGTGACCCTGAACTTGGGGGAGGTCTGCACAAAGAGATCTGCAGGTTATTCCTCGGACACAGGGGGGCCCAGACCTCTCAGTCCCCTCCCACCTCGGGCGCTTGGAAAGCATTTATTGAATTTGGATGCGTGCGTGCCCGTGGGCTGAGGGGGACTCGTGGGAACGTTGGCAGAATGATGGTTCTGAGCAGCCGTATGTGTTCATCACAGCGCCGTTTTCCCTCCAGCAGTAGAATGCTCAGGTCTCTGCTTCCTTCCTGTGCAGTTAACAGACGTTTCCAGAAAACAGAATTGACGAGAGCTCCCCACCCTTCCCTGTCACTCCCGTCCTTTCTCTTTGCTGTGCTGTAATCCACTTTTAGAGGGACAAGAGAATCTCTCAAAATCAATCACTTGGGTTTAAAGACAGTCATTACCAATGTCATGCAATTTTCCGTATTTCCATGTGGGTGTCCAGAAAAGCCGAGGGACTGGGCTGTCTCCCCCTCACTCAGCTCTCGCTGGATCGTGGGGCGGCGGTGGCAGGAGTGAGGCTTTATTAAAAATCCTTCAGTCATGTGGTGCCAATACCATGCCTGGTGACTCAGCCTGGGCAGTCGGGCTCACTTCCAGGGGTGGGAGATGGGGCACACTCAGTGGCTGCTCTGATTTGTTTGGGTGTCTTGCTTCTTCCTGGTAAATAAAGGTAGAAACAGGCTTCAGACAGATGCTAAGGTACGGCTTTCCTTTATGCCGGAACTTTGGCATTTCTTATTCTCTGGGGATTGCTTTTTCTTCTTTCTTTCTAAAGACGGTATAAAGAATTGCTGCTTTTATTAGCCTGTGTTCTTGGTGATATGCTCTTAGCTGACTGAAAAACAATATGGCCTGGCTGATTGTTCTCAGAGCTAGCTATAAAGTCAATGCTTATGCGCTGGCGTATTATTTTTGCCATTGTTGGTGGGAGTGGGGTGGGAGAGGGGACGTATAGCACAGGTAAAGAATTCCAGGTTCTCTGGGCCAGGGGCCCTCAAGCTGTGTAAAGATTTCCCTGTTTCTCTGACTCCTTCCCTCTATGTGTTGTCCGGGACTAGTTGCTGGCTTCCCAGTACAACCACATCATCCTCATCTTCATCCTCATTCTCACCATTATCATCATCATCACTATCGTCATCACCACCACCATCGTTATCCTCACCAACACCCATCACTGTTACCATTATTGTCAGCATCATCAGCATCACTGCCGTCACTATAGCCGTCATCATGATCATCATCATTGTCATTCAGTCTCAGCACTGCTTCCCAAGCTTTGGGCCACTGCATCACATAACCCGTTTCTGTTGAATTAGCTGTTCTTTTCGGGGGATGCCCTCGACTGTTGGGGGCACTGAGGAGGAGTTACAACAGGATGGTGGTAGGCATAGAGAACCCAAATGCGGGTGGGTGATGGAATGTTACTCTGAAGGTAGCCTCATGACAATAACTAATCTGAAAGATTCTTGGAAACATCCCACCTGTGATGGTTAATTTCATGGGTCAGCCTGACAATTTTATGCCGAGGTAGCTGTTAAAACATCATGTATGGGTGTGTCTATGAGGGTGTCTCTGGTAGAAATGCGCATTTTATTGGCCTCAGTAGACCGAGTAAAGAAGATCACCCTCACCAACGTGGGTGGGTGTCACCCAGTCCAGTGAGGGCCCAAATAGAGCAAAAAGGTGAAGGAAGAAGCTCTTGAGCTGGGACATCCATCTTCTCCTGTCCTTGGACATCAGTGCTCCTGGTTCTTAAGCCTTTGGACGTGGACTGGGACTTACACCACTGGTCTTCTTGGTTCTCTAGTTTGTACATGGCAGATTGTGGGACTTCTTGGTCTCCAAAATTGCGTGAGCTAATCCCTGTAATACATTTATCTATCTATATATTTATAGTCGTCTCCCTTTATCCATGGTTCCACTTTTTATGGTTTCAGTTACCTGCGGTCAGCCATGGTCCAAAAATATTAAATGGAAAATTCTAGAAATAAACATGTGTAAGTTTTAAATCCGGTGCCATCCTGAGAAGCATGATGAAATCTTGTGCTGTCCCACTCCGTTCCCCCGGGATCCCTTTACCCATTGACATCATCTGCTCGTGACATCCAACCACCAGCATCTCGATGGTGCAGTGAGTGATCCAGGATGAGCTGAGGCAGACGCCCCTCCTTCTGATGTGTCACTGGAAGGTCAGCAGCAGCCTAATACTACGTCACAGTGCCTGCGTCACTCACCACACTCTGTCTCCTCACGTGGGAGTTGTATCATCTCACATCATTGCAAGGGAGAAGGGTGAGTACAGTACAATATTTTGAGATAGAGAGAGCATACTCACGCTTACTACAGCATTTCATTATAACTGTTCTATTTCATTAGGAGTGATTGTTGTTAATCTCTTCCTGTGCCTAATTTGTAAATTAGGCTTTATCATGGGTGTGTGTATAGGAAAAAAACAGCAAAATAAGGTTCAGTACTGCCTGCAGTTTCAGGCATCCACTGGGGGTCTTGGGATGTATCCCCCTCGGAGAAGGGAGGACTACATAAGATGGAAGCTGTATGCATCTCTTGTATTGCAGCTGCCTGTCTATCTGGGGAACCCTGGCCCATTCACCACCTGTCTGTTCAGGCCCAAGAGAGAGCCAGTGTCACGTGTTCTGCTAAGCTCCCCTTCGCCCCTCCAGGGAGGACAAATTGGGCTCTCAGCTGGGTTCTCCAGGCCCTTTGCTGCTGCGGCTCTCCAGGGCCTGACCTGGCAGGTTGGGGACCAAGCCTGTCCACTTCTCCCAGGGCAGTGGGCATCTTTGCATGCCTGGGACACAGTAGATGTCCAGATGTATGGCCCAACCACCATCCTCTTCTTTCAACTATAGGATGGTGGGTGAGTTGAATTATTTAAAACGTGACACCTCAGCTAAGGGGCTTGCTTGGCAAGCCTGAGCGTGTGATTGGGCAGTTCAGGGCTCTAGTACTGTTTTCTGTGCTGTTGCTGATGGCAAGTGTTTTACACACTCATCGCAGTTGCAGGACAGAGGGCAGGATGTAGGTCAGTGTTAGAGTGCATGCCTAGCATGCACAAGGTCCTGGGTTCAATCTCTAGTACCTCCATTAAAAAAAAAAAAAAATATATATATATATATATATATATATAAAATAAGTAAATAAACCTAATTACCTGCCCCTCCCTGGCAAAAAACAGTTGCGGGACAGTGGTCAGGAAGCCATCTTGGCTTTATGGCTTGCAGAAGTCATTAATGCCTAGCTTTCCCTCTCCAGCTCTCAGTTTCCTCCTTTGTCAGGTGCAGCACGGGACTGGATAACCTCTTCTCTCTCAACTCCGCCACTCAGGAAAAATGCTCAAAAGCGTAAACTTGAGTTGTAGGGCGTATCCAACATAAAGCGCAGAGAGACTTCTCACGGTGAAACTGACTGCAGCAAAAAATGAGCCCCTCAGGAAACACAGACACCTTAGCAAATGCCGTCTGAAGAGCTGGCATCACAGTTCAGAAGAAACCGGTAATACTGAGGAACAGACTTGTAGAGCACAGACTGGAAGGAAGGGGTCGGGCCAGGGGGTCCTGAAGGTAGGGAGATGAACTCTGTGTATTTCACCCACCCATCTGTCCATTCAGTGCCTTCCTCTAACTTCCTGTGCTGGGAATGGTGCTGTGTCTTAAGGAAGCTGAGACTGAGAAGGAGAGTGATTTCAGTGGGATATTCGCTGTGGGAGCACGGAAGAAGGTTGGCAGTTGAGCTGATATCTTAGGCTTTAGATTCAGGGCTTTACTTAGAAATCGTTAACGATTCCTTTAAGAGAAAACTCGGGCAAGAAGCACCAGAGCTTAGGATGTGGACGGTACTCTCTTCTGTGTGATGGTGCACTTCTGTTCTTTCCAGGAGGTTATACCTCTCACGATCTAAGAAACTGTGGACTCAACTTCTTGTTTTGACTAATTGTGAATTAGAGAAAAGTCAGAATCAGGGAGTACTGTAGAAGATAAATAACTGTATTCTTTTCAGACAAAAGTATACATATCGATGCAAACTCCTGACCAGCTTTTACCTCAAGCTGGTCTTTCTAATGAATTACTAAGCGTTCTTTGAAGTTAGCATTTGTGGTAGTAAGCTAGTAGGTATTTGCTAAAGGGGTTAAAAATAAGCAGTTTAAACATCTCCTAAATATGGACCTGGGAAGTAAGATGTAGAGCCATATAGACAGTTTCATTTCATTTACTTTTGGGAGGAAAAAAAGTCAGAGAAAATAGATGGGGCGGAAATATACCAGACTGTTAACAGCAGTCGAATCTCATGGGATCTGAGTGTTATTTCTTTTATGCTTTTAAAATATTTTCTCTACATTCTAAATTTTCATCAATGAGCATGTATTAGTTTTGCAATTAGGGGAAAAAAAGTGTTTTAAAAAGGAACCCCAAGAATGCATTCCTCTGATAACCTTGTTTATTCTCTTAATTTGCTTACCAAATTATCTTTATAGTCAGACTGGCTGGAACCCACAAATTCCATACTTGGGATGATTTGAATTAATGCAAGTTCATCATACTACATTATCAGAATTTGTTAGTCTCATCTAAAGTCAATACTGAGTAATTCTATTAACTTGGATATAAAGAAAAATATTCTGACTCTTCCAAGAAATTCACCATTTCCACATGGCAAGGATCAGAATTTGTTTGTGATCTAGAACGTGTTTCTCCTTTTTTGCTTGCTTGAATTTGGGTGTGCACTTTGCTTCTTGACCTGGAAGGAGACTTCGAGGCTCCTGCCATGTTGATGTTGGGTTTTTTGATGAGATGGTTTGATGTCCTCACACCACCTGTCCCGACTTTCCCTTCTCCGTTCTCATCACCAAATGTTCGCACAGTGGCCCTCTTCCAGGAATGATCTCCTTCCTGTTTGTCTATCAGCCTGATGTTTTTCAGCTCCCTTTTTGAAAATAACTTTTTGGTTTCACGGTCCCTAACCTTCCGTCCTGACTCCCCCGAGTGAAACTGCTGGTCTTCAGCTCCTGTGAATTGGAGGATTCCTGGGGGTGATCCTTCCCCACCGCCTGTGCTGTTCCTGCCTTGGGACCGTGGGTTGATGTTGGGCCGACTTGGGTTGACTTTGGGTTGATCGTGGGCTCACGCTGGGTTGACTGTCCCTGCTTACTGGCTGGTGAGCAGGGCCATCTCAGCCCTGGTCAGGGCCATGCCTGGTTTTTGGTGGCATCCCTCCAGAGGCTTCTTAGGCTGTCATCCCTGTCATTTTGCAGAGGGTTAATCTGTCTGAGCCCAGGATATTGAGTCAGCAATGGAAAGTTATGAAGGCGAAGCCAGCCATCAGAGAAATTGGCTAATATGAAAGATTAATTTCAGAGCAAATGAAGGATGCCTGGGGGCTGGGCTGTCTCTCCAGGCAAATAATATTGCTATAAAATGTGAGAAGCCAGAGGTTGCCTTTGCTACTGGCTCAGTGCCTGCTTATAGTTTCTTGGATTAAATTCTTTAAAAATCGTATGTTTATAGTCTGATGTCCATATTTATGATGTTAGAAAGAAAATATAATTGTCAGCAAAATTACATACACATCAGGTAAATATTTTGGGATCTTCACCATGAGGAAACCGTATTTAAAAAAAAAAATTAGTATGGCACCCGTGTTCAGAAATTGTTATTTTTGAAAGCTGGGTCCTTAGGTTTTTGTAAGATTCCACATGGAGGCAGGAAGTAAGCTCTCCTATCACTGGAAACAGGTAGGTTACCATGGAGACCAGGTGTGTCCCACTGGTTTCCTGGGTATCCCAGTTGTCCTGGGGATGGAAAGAATAAACCTCACTTTCTGTGATATTTCTGAAATTGTGTATGTGAATTAAGTTTTTCTAAACAAAGGGCCTACGTTTTGTTGACTTACACAGAGATTTCTGACGTAATTTTGCCCTCCGTTCTGTTTGCTTAGTCATTAACGCTGTGGAGCCCTAACTTTCCTGCCAAAACACTTAAAATACATCAAAGGAACACCTATCCCCAAACAACAACCAGAACAAAGTCTTTTAATAAAGCCAGGAATGCTTTCTTTAGTGTGAATGAAGATTACCCTGTACAATTCTACAAATTAGTTCAATAATTGTATATCGTATGCCAAGCCCGGCTCTGGGCCTGGGGATACAAAGATGACCAGGATGTTGTGGAGCTGATATTGTGGTTGTGACCCAAGACAGCAGGAAGCCGAGGAGGGGCCTTGGGCTGACCTGCCCTGGCTTGCACCGTCGTCGGCCCCTGCCAAACAGTGTGGCCTTGAACCCGTCTCACTGCCCTGGGGGGTGAGTGGGCCTGCCTGTTGGAGGGATGACAACTGTAACCGATTTGTCTGACCTGTTCTTACTCACAGGCCTTCTCCAGAATGTAGAGCAGTGCTTTATCAATCTGCTTATCATAATTTTACACACTAGAAAAAATCCTGTTCATGCCCATTCGTGTGTCCTCTGCCTAATAATTTCAGAGGGCAACCTGTTGCTGTTAACTGCTCCGAATGCTCTTTGTACTTCCTGGGTCTTGCTCAAACACCGGGCAGTTTCCTTTCTCCTTTCATCCAGTTCAGTTTCAGCATCCTCCGCCCCCATGGAGACAGAGCCTCCCCCAGCACCAGCAGCTGGAGGCCCCGGTGGGCGTCCCTGCCTCTCTCTCCCACCGTGTGCTTCTCTGCAGTCACTTCATCAGCAAAAGGCACGTCCACTCATTTCCTTCCCTTCCTCGGGTTGGTAGTAATAAGCAAAGGCCTCCTGCAGCCCCACCGCTGGACAGCCTGCGTTGCACAAGCTTGTTAACTCGTGGGGACCTTGAGTGGGCTTGTCACAGCCTGAAGAGGCTGCATGTGGGCATGGAACAGAGTCAGTAGCTGTGTTGGATGTCAGTGATACTGAGCAAGTGGCAAACTTCAGCCTCTGTGTTCACCGTGATTTGACTGGAGAGCATAGTCTTACAACCATAGAGGATGCTGTGGACTGAACAAGAGAACAACCCTCAGGCTCCAGGTGCCCTGGGCTTAGGGACTTCTTGCCTTGTTGAACTCCAGTTTTAAGGTTGCTGCAGACTGGAGATATCGCTTCCTGATATTGCACTGACTTCCTTACAACTAATGGACAGTGAACAGACCATTCTTTTTAAAGGAAAAAAGGCACATCTATCACTCTGTCCCTATCCTGCTCTCTCTGAGGCTCAAACAGCACCCACCTTTCTCTTCTCCATGCAGGTCCCTTGGGTCTCCTAAGCATCTGTTTCCTCATCTGTGAGATGGGAATTACAATACCTCCCTCCCAGTATTGTAAAAATGGCCATTAGACTTCTTGTGAATTATAACATGCTTTATAAATGTAAGGACCATCATCATCAGCATTGTGATCATCACCATCATCATCATTATCATCATCACCATCATCATTATCATCACCAGCATCATGATCATCATCATCATCATCATCACCATTATCACCATTGTCATCACCATCATCACCATTGTCATCACCATCATCATCATTATCATCACCACCATCGTCACCATCACCATCATCATCACCATCACCACCAACAATCTTTTTCTTCACATCCAGCTGCCCCTGACACATGATTGTCTAAAACAATAGGGTCTTTGTGGCTCCCTTTGTGGAATCTGAGTCCCCAGTCTTCTGCCCTTTTCCTTTATCTGGTCTGGGGTCAACCTGTCATTTTCATTTTCCTCCTGCAAGATGTTAGCCCACAGAAGAGGCCCAGTGAAAGTATTGTCCAAGCCTCACAAAGGACGTGGAAATTCGTGTGTGCTCCTCCGTCTTCCTGGGACATCAGCTCCGCTCCATCTTTCCATCTGCCAGGCAGGGGAGTCATTGTGTGTGTGCTGGGACCTTACCACTTAAATTAAAGACACTTGTGTGGATACGGACAGTCAGCTTGGCTCAAATTGGAGCATATATTTAGCAAGCAGCTCCCGTTAAACCTGCTTCTGGATTACAACCAGCTATGTGGTCACCTTTGTCAGGGACAGAGGGGCAGGGTAGGGTGGGGACTTGGTGTCAAACTCTCAGGGAAGTTTTTCCCATCTGGCTTTTGCCTTGCTAAGGGAGGCAGTCCTGGCGGCTCCCCATTGTGGGCCCTGGGTCTTGGATTATGATGCTCAGCACATCATTTGAGGAGAGGACCACTAGCCACATGCTAACCCTCCTGCCTGGGGTACTCTCTTGCTCCTTGCACCCTCCCAGAGCACCCTGACAGCTCCCAGCCTTGCTCAGGAATCACCTCCTCCAAGAAGCCTCCTGGGCCTGCTCAGGTGCCTCACTCTTCCTGAAGTGCTGCTACTCCGGCTCCCATGGCCCTGCCACCTGCAAGGTTCTGGTCCTGGCTGGTCACCTCCCAAACGTGTGTCTCATCTTTCCTCCAGGGCAGGGGCTTCAGAAAGCGGGGGCCGGGTACTGAGTAGTTTCCCTTTAAGCAGAGACTGGGCCTGGGAAGAACCCCTAGGTAGGGGAAAGGTGCCTTCTTACTAGCTGGCCCTCATTCATTCATTCATTCATTCACATAGCTCCTTCTGTGTGCCAGATTCCGCACAGGAGAATATCCAGCAGAAGTCCTGACCTCTCAGAGCTGATGTTCCCAGCTGGGAGCGACAAGCAGTAAACGAAATAAGTCAATATGTCGTATAATGTAGCAATACTTAGAAGGTGATAGGACTGTGGGAAAAATAAATGAGTGCAGGGGTGGAGGTACTGGACAGAGGGTGAGTGAGAAATGAAATTGTAAGTAGAGTGGTTGAGAAGGCCTCATAAGAAGCTGACATTTGAGCAAAGACTGGATAGAAACGAGGGAGCTGGGCGGGATGGCTGGACAGGGAACAGCAAGTGCAAAGGCCCCTCTGCTCAGAGGCTGGACAGCTAAAGGCTCCACCTTCCAGCCAGGAGAATCCAGTGAGTTTGGACCAGTGAGATGTCACTTCAGGGCTGCTGGCATGCTCTCCTGTCCCTGCTCCCTTCCTGAATAAAAAGCCAAAGTCCCAAGACAGAAATCTTTTGGCCCACCCATCTTCTTCCTGCCTGGAAAGCAGAGGTAATTTGTGGAAGTAGGGCAGCCATCCTGTGATCATGAGGCCGAAATCCATGTGCTAAGGATGGTGGAGCAGAAAAGACTCTAGGCCCTTGGGTGGCGTTCTTGAGCTGCTGCCCAGGCCATGAACACAAAGAAAACCTTTTCGTGTCCAAGCCGCTGCTTGTTGGGTCTTAGGTTGTTTGACAGAATGTCTAAAACAGAATATACTGGAGACATTCTAGCCCTGCTCAGCTTTCCTTTCCCTCTGTCCTACCCAGTTGGTCTCTAAGTTAGTCTTGAAGATTTAGATTCCCCAGATCGGTCCCAGTCTCTCCAACTTTGCTGTTCCCGTGTGGCATTCACTTCACCTGCTTGCGTTATTGTCAGTTTCCAGCCCGTCCCCTCCCCCAGCCTCCCCCCAGCTCCCCCTCAGACCCATTCCCCGCACCAGCCCCAGCCCAGCACCAGCCTTCTCTAATGTGTGTTGGTCACATTGCTCCATGCTTTCAAACCCTTGCTTGCAGAGCGAAGTCTGAACGCTAAGTGTGGACTGAAAAGCCCTCCTTGTGACCCTCGACCCTGCCTGATTTCTGGTCCAATCCTTCATCCCCCATGCTACATCTTGAACTCCCATCGACTAGCAGTTCCTTGTCATCCCTTCACTCCTCTGGGCCTTTGCACATGCTGTTCCGGCTGCTGGGGATCCCCCCGCCCCCAGCAAGCACTCACACATCCTTCAAGAATCAAGCAGGGCTTTTCGTGCTAGTTGATCCCCTTTCCTGTGCACCTGACTCTATTGTCCATGTTAGAGCATCTCTCAGGGGAGATGACATTTAAAAAATACATCTTTCTTCCCAGGAGATGGATTCCCATGAGAGCAGAGACCAAACATGGTTCTGTTCACCTCTCTGGTCCATGTTGGGCTTTGCATCAGGCCTGGAACCAGCCCTTGTAGTAGATGGATGTTCAGTGGATTGTTGCGGGGAGGGGTGGGTGACTGAGGCAGTTACAGGTGTTGCCCTCCCAGGTGAGGTCCTGCCCCTCCCACCTGTGTCCACATCCTTACAGACCCGGAAGTGCCTTCTCCAGGCGTGAGCCCCACCTCACTTACAATGATAATGAAAATAGTAAACACTCAAGTGACTGGCACTGTGCTAAGTGCTGTACACACTTTACCTCAGGCACTGAGAACTGGCCCACATTCATTCATTTCAGCAGGTGGTTATTGAGGGCCTACTGTGTGCCAGGAATTCTAGGCACAAGGAATACATCAATGGGGGAAAAAAAACACCTCCCCCTGCCAAAAACAAAACAACCCTCTGTCCTCGTGGAGCTAATGCACACTTCCATTCTTGCTACTTTTGCACACCTTGCACTAATAACACCAATAGCATTTTAATCATTAATTTTTAAATGGGATGCAGGAGCAGTCTAAAGGATGAATTTCAACATGCAAAAGGTCCTGCTGTCCTCTCAGAAAAAAAAGAGGGGAATTAAGCCAAATGTGCTTCCAGCAAGTCAGTGAAGACTTTTTCCAAACACAAAAATTTTAAATTACTAGCTTTCATCTTGCTGTTTTAAGGGTCCCACTATTAAGAACTCATTCACCCTGTTGTTATTAAGGGTGAAACCTAGACGTCTAGTTATATAAAAGCCAATTAAAATAAATTAAATGAAATACTGTTTCATTGTAATGTTAATTTTGAGAGCTGGATCAATCAAAGGTTGTGGAAATGCCAAAGTTGTTAAGACTCTGGTTGCCATGGCGACAGCGCTCCATCTCCAGTGGTCTGTATGGCAGTGACTGCATTTCTCTGGGCAGGGCTGGAGCTCTCTGCAGTCAGGTCTGGGTTCAGCCAGGCTACCCGTCCCGTGACTTTGGGAAGAAAGTCACCTCCCCTTTTCCTTGCTTTAGGGACGGCCTATCTACATCTGTGAGTGTAACAGAGCGATTCCTTCCGCAGTTCTCAGGAACTGCTGCATTAAGGTTCAGGATTTCTCGTTAGCCCTGCTGGTTTTCAGCCTGCATTTGGGGGAAACGTGAATAAGAGAATCAAGGGAAGGGGCAGAAACCGCTCCCTCTCCTTCCTCACCTTTCTTAACTGACCTTTGATGAAAATGGAGTTCTTTATCATCATGGCCAATGGCCAGTGAATAACTGGCTAAGGATGGTTGTTTGTTCTGTTTTGAGTGTGTGTTTATGGAGGGTGGTGGAGGGTGGGGGCAGTTGTTGGGATGAACTCAGTGCTTTTAACCCTTTGGCTGCCGGAGTCACATTTTCTCAGGGATTTTCCTCTGGGCCTGCCATTGTTTCACAGATGAGCACATTGGGATTCAGAGGACAGCCTGTCCAAGCTCTGGGGCTCTCAGGCAGCCGGGCCAGGATTGGTAGGGGCTCCCGGGTGCTGGGCCAGGATGGGCGGTCTCCATGGAGCCCCAGAGGCCCCTGCTTCTCTGCCTTGCCCTGTACCAGCTTCTGTAAAGGGCTGCTCAGAGTGGGTCCCAGCCACCCTCCCTTGCCAGCATCCGACTGACGAGGCCTCAGTCCCCAGTCCTGGGCCCAGAGCTACTGTGATGTTTCTCTGGGGGATGTCCTGCAGTGAAACCTCCTCACAGTGTGTGATTTTAGGACATCATGAGCCAGAACTGCTCTCCTGTCCTGGAGGAGAGCCCAGGAGTGTCTGCTCGGTGGCACCGGCCTGACTCACCATGCCTGCCCTGCGGTCCTGCTCTCTCTGCTTCATCGGCACGAATTAGTACCTTGATACTGTGGTCTGGTCCTTGAGATCCGACTGGCCTTTTCCCATCTTTGGGGGGCAGTTGTTGGGAAATGATGAAGTGGATGGGGATTTTTAAAAACTCTGTGCAGGAGACAGGTTGTCGCACAGACATTTAATTGGCTGCATAGCGGCTGAAAGTGCGGCCCGGCAGAAGGCAGAGGAGTGAGGCTGAAGGCTGGACGTTTGCCACGGGCCTGCAGTCGCAAGACTCCACCTCGGTGCTGGCACCGATGGCCTGCTGGGTGCTCCCCGAATACGTCTTGGATGGAATACAGGGAGAGGCAGCAGGGCGCACTGGACAGCCTCGCTCCCGGGCTTGCTTGGGGGTGTGGAGGTGAGTTAGCTTAGCCGTATTCTCTCGGGGTTGCTCCTCTAGTAAGTGCAGAGGGGCTCTCCCTGCATCATGGCCGTTGGGGCCACGAGTGAAGGCTGTCCTGCTGGCCCCAGCTTGTCGCTGGGAAGGTAGGAGGTTTCAGTGTGGGTTGAAGGAGCCTGGCATGTCATCCTCGTCATTCTTGGGCTCTTAAAGCAGATAGGGGGAACTCTGGTTGATCCTGCTTTTGAAACTTGACCAGCCCCTCTTTGGGGGTGGGGGTTGGGGTCCGGTGGCGCGGGCGGAACGCCTGGGCTGGGAATTCGCAGCTGGTGTGTGCGGGCCTGCCTGCCTTCCCGCCTCCGCGCCCCAAGCCTCAGTGTCTTCTCCTGTGAAGTAGAGGAGGCTGCCCGCTCTGGCCAGCTCACTGGTTAGGGTGAGACTCAAAGGGGAGAATGGGAGAGAGGCTGGCCTGAAGCCTGTTGAGCCCCACGTGAGGGACTCACTGTCCTTCTCAGCAGCAGCGCTGATACATTTATAAGACATGTGGTTTCTCCCCTTGGGGAGAATTGGGGCTGTGTGGCTTGACACATTCTGCCTTTTATAGACCACTTGCCCCTTTTCACCGCTCCCCAGGCACTTTGAAATTGGCCAGGGCTTTCTAACAGATGCTCCAGGCCCCAGACTGGGCCACCGGCTATCATGGCCTCTTGCCCTAGATCCACCCTGTGTTCCAGCTGGGCTGGACCTTTCCATCCCCCAAATGCATCTGCGAGTCCTTCCAGCCTCTAGCTATTTGTCTTTGCTGTCCCTTTGGCTCAGCCCCAGGCGTCGACTCCTCTGAGAAGCTCTCCTTTACCAAGCTGGAGCGGACCCTTTGTCTGGGTGGCCAGGGAACACTGGGCTGACAGCTGCTTTAACGTGTGGACCCCACACCTTAGAGGGAGAGAATGTGACAGCCTGTCCACTGCAGCATCCTCCAAGGGGATGAGCCTGTCCGGGCTGTGAGCCGGGGCCCGTCTTCCCTGTAGCCCAGGGCCCCGTGCAGCAGCATGTGGACAGGGACTCCTGTTGCCTCAGTTCACCTAGAATCTGGCTCCACCTTCCCCACTACTCCTGGGATTGGCAGCCATGGCTAAGGGTTGGAGAAATACCTTATATTGTTCTGGATTGTGTTAGATAGAATTTCAAAACGTGCATTTCGTGCACGGCAGTTCTGTTACCCCAAAATGTGGAAAGCAGCTCCCCGGGCAGCTCTTATGGGTGAGCTGTGGGAATAAAGTGCCCGTACCTTCTCTTGAGCCCCCGCAGTGGCCAGTGGCGGGTTAGATCTCGGCTCTTCGCTTCTTGGCCCTGTTAGCCCCGAGCAAGTCCCTTAACTGCTCTGAGCCTCCGTTTCCTCACGTGTAAGTGACACTGACCGGGAAGGCTGTCATGGGGATTAAATTAGCGAGTGCATGTTAAAGTGCTATTATGCTCAATTAGTTTTTTTTTTCTGATTTATTTTTAAGACTGGATAGGAACCAATTTACCAGAGTCATCTGTGGGTGTAAGTATTCTCACCTTTAGCCAAGACTTAATTTTGGCCAAGAGCGTTGTCTTATTCTGGTAGAGAATGGCATTATTCAGAGCCGAACTGTGCGGGACTTTATTTTCTGGGTAGCATTCTCTGCAGATGGCGTTAACGCTAATGACTTACTATATATGTATTCACAAGTGGGTGATTTATGGTTAACACCAGACCCGTAACTTTTCATTTCCTGGTTGATGTATCAGAAGCTTCATTCGTAATGGCCTGTTAGATTTAGTAAGTGTAAAAAGACTTCAGTTGAGGCCATTTCTGTCCGCGAGCTGTTCTGTTCTTGTGGTTCTGAGGCAGTGGCCTGGTGTGTTGGGTGGGACAGCCAAGGGCGTGGGCACTTGATTCCCTGTGTGGTCTCCTTTGTCTCCCCCAGCCCTCTTCATGGTAGGCAGGTGCTGGCAAGGATCCCATTTTACAGAGGAGGACACTGAGGCCCAGAGAGGTTAAGTCATTTCTCTGAGGGGGTCACAGCTCTGCACGGGAACTCAGGTGTGTCTGACTCCAGCCTGGAACAGCGCCTAGCACGGACCAGGTGCTCAGTAAGATTTGTTCACCATGATCTGGCTGACTCTCCCACCTGAACACTCACTACCCTGGATGTGCTGGCCTATAAGGGGTTGTCGGGGAAAATTATTAAATGCAACTTCCTGGCCACCTCCCACCTTTCCTGTGTCAGGGACACTAGGGGTGAGCCTCCGAATGCCTGTGAGCTGCCCTGGAGGGACTTATGCAGCCAGAAGTTAGAAACCCACAGCTCCAGCTTTGTGGAATCCATCTCCTTAAGAGTCTTGTGGTAGACATCATAACTGCCCCCTGCAAGGGTTCCACATTTTAATCCCTGGAGCTTGTGATTAAGATTGAGGACCTTGACCTGGGGAGAGTGTCCTGCATGGTCAGGGTGGACCCAGTGCCACCATGGGTGAATTCTTAAAAGGGAGGAGACTTTCCCAGCTGTAGCCAGCCCGATGGCAATGTGACTTAAGACAGGGCAGAGATGCAATGCGGCGCCGCTGCTGGCTTTCCAGATGGAGGAAGGGGCCACGAGCCAAGAGATGTGGGTGGCTGGTAGAAGCTGGAAAAGGCAAGGAAACAGATTCTCCCTTAGAGCCTCCAGAACAGATGCAGCCCTGCGACACCTGCATCTCCGTGAGACCTGTATCTCCAGGTGGGGCCAGGCAGGCGTGGTGCCCAGCTGCAGGAACTCCAAGTTGAAAGATTCCTGTAGCAAAGTGCGTTTAAAGTGATGCTGGTCCTGTCAATGAGGCCTCAGATTTGCCATGTTTTGTCTAAAAAAGTAGCAGCAATAGGCCCCTGGTCTGCGCGGGCTGCGGCCACATGGAGCAGAGCGCGGCTCTAAGACTCTGGCTCCAGGATCAGCCGAGCTCTGCAGGTCTTCAGCCCTCAGAACATTTCCTGTTATTTAAAACTTGGTCCTTTTGATTTTTTTGTTTTCTTTTAAACTGAAGACTTTGTGTAGTTTCTGTGGTGAGCGAGAGGTGTTTTCCTGTTCCGAGTGGCTCTGTGATCTCCCAGTGTGTGATGAGGGCCTCGTGATGGTGTCAGGGAGCCCTCGATGGTCCACCTTCTGATGAGGAGGAAAGGTGATAAACCCTGAACTTTGGGGTAGATGGTTACCACTTACAGAATGCTTTCACAGGCAGATTCTTGTTGGGTCCTTGAAGGATAGGGATTGGGAGCATTAGCTTTGGAGGGGGTGGGGGACAGTGCTGTCCCTCCCACCCCTTGCAAGGTCAGTTACTAACCACACCGCTCCGTTTTCCCTCTGACGGAGACGCTTCAACCACAGGGAAATCTCACAGCTCTGGAGGCTGAAAGTCTGAGATTCGGGTGTCAGCAGGGTTGGTTCCTTCTGAGGCCTCTCTCCTCGGCTTGTAGACGACCACCTCCATACTGTGTCCTCCCATGGTCATCCCTCTGTGTGAGTCTGTGTCCTGATCTCCTCTTCTTCTAAGGACACCAAGTCAGATTGGATTTGGTCCACCCATGTGACCTCATTTTAATTTAATCACCCCTTTAAAGAGCCTGTCTCCAAATACAGTCACATTCTGAGGTCCTGGGGGTTAGGATGTCAGCATATGAGTCTGGGAGGCATAACTCAGGCAGTCACACATGGGAATGCTAGCGTTCACCTGTTCACCTGATAAGGCTGGGAAGGGATTAATTTAAATGGTGATGTATTTAAGTGCTTGGCACCCTCAGGAGGAAAAGGAAAAGGAAAAGGACTCTTTCTTCAGTGCCTCTTCCAGGTGGGGTCTAGGTTCTTGCTAGACCTTCCCTCACTTCATGTGCACAGGCTGCTCTCCATGCCTGTTTCTCAAAGCCTGGACCCTGACCATCTACCTGAGAATGCAGATTCATAGGCCCCATGCCGCCTTGTGGAGTCAGAAGCTACTGGGTTGGGACCTGGGAATTTTCATTTTAAATCAGTATTGCAAGCACAGGAACTGTATTTTGAGAACTGCTGCTCATAGCCCTGTTGATTCTGCCTCCCTAGTGCAGTCCCATCCACGGCCCTCTTGTCCACTGTCCTGACATGATCGTGGCCCATTCCCCGCCCCTCCCGGGGACCAGGCCGTCCCACTTCCCTGCTCGGCTCCGTTTCCATCCATGCCTCCCGTCTCTTCTTCCAGCTGCAGGAGTGACTTTCCTAAGCCACACACGATTGCTCCGCCCTCCCCATGTGCACTTTGGGGACTTGCCAGGAGTCTGCAGAGAGCAGCTCCAGCTCTGGGGGCTGCCCTGCATGCAGGTTTGTCCTGCTTGGGCTCCCGCCCACCTCGCTGCCACTCCCCAGGTGCCCCGGCCCCAGCCTTCGGGAGATGCTGCCTCTCCTGCCTCCTAGGCTTTGCACATGCCCTGCCTGCCACTCGAGGACCACACCTGTCAACCTTTCTCCTGTGTTTCCTCCGGTTTGAGTTCTCAAGCACAGGGCTAGGCCTCCTTCATGTCCTTTAGGGCACAGAGCATGGTCCTCGAACCCGGGAGACACTCAAGGAATCTTTGTTGGCTGCATGGATGAAGGAAGTGATTTTCCAGGGTAAGACGCGAACTCCCAGTAACTTTTTCAAGTCTGCATCGCTGCCGGTGGGAAAGCTGGGCCGGCCATCCTTCCTGGTGGGTGTGTTCTCGGGGCGCGGGAGGCCATTCACTCCGTGTGTTCGCGTGTTCTGTGCCTTGGCCGCCTCCTCACTTGTTCCAGGTGCCATGTCGTCTCGGGTTGCTCCTTCCTCCCCATCTCACGAGGTGTTTCTGATCATCTTGGATTTGGAAATAACTAAGCCACCATCACTTGCTCGGCCACACTGGCCACACCTGGCGGAGCTTGCTGCCTGTGTTGGTGACATGCCCTTAGCACGGCTTAGGGAGGGAGCCCTGTGTCAGCTGCGGTCATCTCCCTCGGAGCCCTGAGTACCTGTCCTCATCTCACCAGGAGCCCCATGTCACCTGTTGTCATTTCACCAGGAGCCCTGTATCACCTGTTGTTATCTCAGGAGAGAGCCCTGTGTCACCTGTCGTCATGACAGTTGGGAGGCTCATGTCACCTGTTGTTACCTTGTGGGGAGCCCTGTGTCACCTGTCCTCATCTCACGCTCTTCGACTGCTGGCCGCGCTGTAACCTGGCGTGTGCCTGCACTCGCTCCAAGGGTCCTGGTCGGGCTGAGCCGTCGCTGCTGACCACTCTGCGGAGGAGCCGCAGGGGGATGCAGGGGCACGGGGGTCGCTGAGCCCTGGTGAGCTGCTCCTCCTGCCCCGCCGCCCCTCACTCGCATCTTCATTTTATCGAGATGCTGGGTAAGATTTCATTTTTAAATCCTTAGTCAAAATGTTTGAGAACACTAACCGAGACAGTCTATAAGGCCCTTCCAGCACCAGCCTCCTTTGGCTTGTAAAGCTCGTCCCTTCAGCTCTGCGGGTGTATTTGCTGGATGTCACTAAGGTCAGAATGCCTGTCCCCCTGTCCCTCAGGGCACCCAGAGTGGATGAGGAAGGATGGCCGGGAGGAAAGGCAGCTTGGGATGTGGCAGATGGGCCCCTCATGTGTGAGGCGGGGGACGAGCACCTGTCCTGGCCTGGAGCGTCCATGGGGGCCCCCGCTGGTCGCTTTACAGACATGTTCCAGGCCACATGGCTGACTCTTGGGCCACAGCTGCCCCCTCCCTGCCTGGCGGATGTGGCCTACACTTTAGGGGGCTGAACACAGCTTTGGGGAGCAGGGTCCCCAGCCGACGGGAGATGGCAGGGGCTCCAGTGGGAGAGAAGGACTCTGCAGACAGCCTGTCACGGAAACTAAGAGACAGTAGCCGCCGGAGAGCGGTGGGCAGGCTTTCTGAAAAAGGGCTTGAGGCTTTTAGCCTTGTGGAACTTGGCATGCAGTTTTGAGTGTTAATTTGTGCCATGGTGCGTGGAGCAGGCTGCTGTGTGTGGATTTTCCTTGTCCTGCCACTAGCATCAAACCTGGAGTGGGTCCTGCCTCCCAGGGCTCACGAAGGTCCCTCCGCTCCGACACGAGGGCAGAATCGCTTGTTTTATGGTCTCCCAGAGACGGTGGGTCCTTAGCACTCTTATCTCATCCGCCTCCCTTCCTACTTCTGTGAAAGATGACAGGGCGGTTCCAAGGGGAAGTGACTTGCCCGAGGTCACCCAGTTGGAAGCAGCGCTGGCCTGGAGCCTGCGTCCTCCCACTGTGTTCCCCGTGCTTCCCCAGCCCATCTCCCTTCCCTCCGGTTCCCGCTCACCTCCTAAGCATTTCCCATCTCATTCCATTGAAGACCTCATTACAGATGAATTCATCATGTCCTCTGACTTTTTCTTTTTTAATGTTTCTGCTTAAGTCCCTGAACCTGACAGGTTTCCGTCTTCTCTGGAACTGCCCTCTTCCTCTCCAGTCACTGTCCCAGCTCCACCACCCAGTGGTTCTGGAGAAGTCCATCTTGACCCTCGCCAACCCTTCTTTGGGCAGCTTCTGCCCAGAGTGGGTAGGATGCAGGGGTCTCGTGTCCCCAAACTCCCTGCCAGGCCACAGGCTGTTACACATTACCCTGACACTTGCTAAATGGTAAGGAGGCTTTATTCAAAACTATGGAAAAAGGGGTTGACCCTGTTAAAACAAGGGAGAGTACAGAAAGGACCAGAGGGGACTCATAGCCAAGGAGCGGGGTCAGGGGTCAGTGGATGGAAAGTTACTAAGAGGACACATCAAAGGTTGGGGGGGTTCTTGCTAAGCTGTCCTAACAGGATTGCTGCTACAGGCAGGTCAAAGGCTTCAACATCAAAGGCGGAGGATGAGGAACAGGATCAGAGATGGGGGATCAGATATCAAGGGTTGGGGGAATTCTCCATGAGCTGGAAGATGCAGGCCGAAGTCAGGGGGACCCAAAGTCGGGGGGCCCCCGGCAGAGGCCTGGTGGGGAGAAGGGCTCCTTGGGGCAGGACTGAGCAGTAACTGGATGGGTGGGGTGCTTAGGGCTGGGTATGAGCTGGGGCCTGCTGGGTTTGGTCTCTTGGGCAGAGGTGGACAAAGCTACTTCTCCTTTTAAAGTTGATTTGTTCCCCTCTGATAAAAGCAGTGTGTTTTCACTGAAGAGTCTCGGGAAGCACAGAGGAGCATAAATCAAGTGGTCATAATTAATTGTGGATGCTTGTGTCTGTGCTCGGGGGTTTGGCGTTTCTCACTCTGATCCCTGCTCTCTGTAAACCCTCTAAGGGAGGTTCAGCCTGCGCTGGAGGTCAAGGGAGCCAACATGTTGGTCTCAGCAGCCTCCTGCCTTCAGCACAGGTAGCGGGAAGCCGATCCCTCCAGGGGTGGGTGCTGGCTGCAGCCTGCCGGGTAGGTCCCCAGGGTCCTGACGCCAGGTGTGCCTTCACCTGGCCACGCCCAGGGGCGGGGCATCGCCTCGCACGAGTTTCCAGAGCTTGTCTTTGCGAGGAGGCAGGGGTATACCTTCCTCCGCCCTAAGCCTTTCCTGTAAACTGGAATTCCTTCATGCTCACAAAGCTGACACGTTCCAGTGTTAAACCGTGGCCATTTTGCTTTTGAGCTTGACTTAAGTTTTGAAGAAATTATTTGTTTTTTTACACAAAAATTCTGCATCTTGGATGAGATTGGAAAACATGGAAAAGCAAAGAAGGAAAAAAAATCCCCCATAACCACCCTGCCGCCCATGTAACTCTTGATAGCGTGCTCTTGTGTGCCCCTCAGGAGTTGTTCTTGTCTACGTGAAGGTGTCCATGACGTCTGGAAACATCGGCAGGTAGACACGTCATCAAGAACGTCTTCAGTCTGTGAAGGAACAGAAGAATGTCCTGTGTCCAGACTTTATACATGCGCAGTAGTTACTTGTAATAGAAATGTGTATATTTAGCCACAGTAAGATCATAGTTTCATTCATTTTGATTAATGGTTCTGTAAAGCTCTGTAAACATGACAGATGGGCATCAAATAGTATCTCATGGTGGTTTTACATTGTACTTTCCTGAGTTCTAGTGAGGTGGAACACCTGTTCAATATATCTATTAGCCTTTTTGGTTTCCTCTGCTGTGAATTGTGTGTTCATTTCCTTTGCCCAATTTTTCATTGGGTAGATTATGTTTTTCTTATTGACTTATAGATATTTTTATTTTTTGGAAATCTTATATCATCCTTTGTCAGTAGTACTATTTTATTTTCTGCTTTTTAAAGTTAACACATTGAGAATGTTTTTCTATGCCAGTGTATACTTCATTTTATTGGCCTTCCATTGTGGAGATAGATAGATAAATAGATAGAAAGAAAGAAAGAAAGAATTTAGCTGGCTATTAATGTTGTTTGCAGTTTTGCATTAGTAGGAACACAGCTGTGTGTCAGTCAGCTAAGTTACATTCTGGTAACAAATGACCCCCCAAATCTCTGTGGTTTACAGCATCATAAGTTTTTCTCTTGCTCAGGTTACGAAACGCTCCCCTGGTGGCTGTGGCTCTGCTTGATGCCCTTGTCCTGCGGGGACTGGGACTGACAGAGCAGCCCCATGTGAGACATTGCTGGTCTCGTGGCAAAGAAGAAAAGATGGTGGAGCACCATGGTTCTTTAAGCTTCTGCTCAGAAGCAGGAATTGACATGTGCCACATGTCAGTTCTCCTCGCATTTCATTGGCTAAAGCAAACCGTGTGGCCAGGGCTGATGTCAGTAGGATGGGAAGTATCCCCCACTCCCCCCACAGTGGGGGGAGGGCCAGTGACTGTTTTGAGCAATGCAGTTTACCACATGTTATGATGACTATTTCTCTACCTCCCTCCCCCAGCTTGGGTGGTTATGCCTCAGGGTAAATTCTTTGAAGTAGATTTGCTAAGTTAGGAATATGCACATTTGTAAAGGTTTTGTTGTTTATTCTGTTAGCTGGGTTTTAACTGTTGCTGAGTGTCTGCTGTGAAATTACAAGGAATTATTAGTCCTGATGACCATTTTTAAAGGAAAAACATATCATTACATGGAAATACTTCACTGCATCCTCTTCCCCCATGACCGTAACCATTTGTGTAGTTGATAGTTGTCACATTGCTTTCATATTTTATTTACTTCTCACAGCCACCTTGGAAGGTTTGGTGTCTCATCGCTATTCTATGGACAAGATGCCTGAGGCTCAGAGAAGTTGAGATGTTTGCTCAGGGCTGCACAGCTAGTAATGAGGAGAAGCCCTGACTCCAGCCCAGTCCTGGGCTCTTTCTTTGCCTTTCTGGCCTTTGGAAGCTGTGACTAAAATCTCGCCACCTACCCCCTTGTTCCCCACTTCACAACCTGCCTCTTCATCACCCCCATTCTCCAGCTCAGCCTCCTTTTCCAGTTGCGCCCAGTGGCTGGGGATGCAGTCCTCTGGGAAGGAAGCACCTGACCCCATCCCGGGCTTAGAAACGCCCCGTTGGTGTCCCTGGTGGCGCTGCAGAGCGTGCCCTCTGAGGACGAGCCGCCACTGCTGCGCTGGCTTAATCTGTATCGCTGACCATCTTTGGATTTGGGGAGGGGATTTACTATATTTAGAAAAAGTTAAGGGAGCATCATAAATCCTGTTAGTGGGCGGAACTGAAGAGATGGGATTCTTTATTGAGGAGGCTGACTTTTTCTTAGGAGTGGTGCATTTGAGACCAAAAAGACTGGGTTAAGTGATGGTTAAATGCTGAAAACTCATGGTGGGGGGGTCACCATAAATGGCAAGACTCCTTCTTCAGTCCCTCATGGAACCACAGCTTCCTGGCTGGTCTCCAGAACAGAGGAAAAACTGAGCTTGGAATAGTACCTTGTGCTTCTTATTTCTTTGAGATGGAGGTGACATTCTGTTATCTTTCAGGTTATTCATTTTCTTGGACCCTACAGTTCACTCATGAGTAAGATGTTAAAGTCTTTTCTGCCTCCTTTGTGTGGTTGCAGGGAGCAGCCGGAGAGATTTCACAGTTTAGAGCGAAATCTAAATGTGTATAATATAAATGGATACCCTCTCCGAGATGACTGAAATCAAAAAGCTGGACAATTGCAAGTGTTGGTGAAGATGCGGAGAAATAGAAGCATTGCTGGTGGGAGTGTAAAATGGTGTGGCTGCTTGGGAAAACAATTTGGCATTCCTCCAACAATTAAGAGTTACCATATGACATAGCAATTCCATTCCCAGAGAATGGAAAATGCATGTTCACACAAAACTTGTACACAATTGTTCATAACAGTATTAATCATAACAGCCCAAATGTGGAGCAACTCAAATGCCCATCAGTTGATAAATGGATAAACAAAACATGGTATATCCTTGCAGTGGAATATTGCCCAGCCATAAAAAGGAATGAAGCACTGATACGTGCTTCAACATGGATGAATCTTGAAAACATTACACTCAATGAAAGAAGCCAGATGCAAAAGGCCAATGATTGTGTGATTCTGTTTATATGAAATGGCCAGAATAAGCAAATCTAAAGAGACGGAAAATAGATTCATGGTTGCCAGGGATAGGAGTGAGGAGACATGGGAAGTGACTGCCAGAAGGTGGGTTTTCTTTTAGGGAACAATGGAAATGTTCTGAGTTAGAAGGTGGTGATGGCTGTACAACTTTATGAATATACTGGAAATCACGGAATTGTATACTTTAAAAACAAAACAAAGCAAATAATAATGGACAGTATTTTAACAAACTATTAAGGCAACATAAGGGAACATGGTGTGAAATTTTGGAACCAGACAGGCTTGGATATTAGTTGTGTGATTTTTAAAAATAGATTGCTTAATCTTTTTGAGCCTCAGGCTTCCCATCTGTAAAGTGGGGCTAATTCCCACATTGTAGGGTTGGAGCGCAGACTCAGCGAGGTGATGCACTCACAGGTGCTTATGGAGTGGTGGCTATGATTCGTTGGCCACCTTCTCTGTGCCCAGCTCGGTGTGCCAGCCACTGTAGCGTGGTCGTGGTGGCTCATGATTTAATGATGGGAGGGAATGCAAGCTAATGTCTACTGAGTGCTTACTACATGCCAGTGCCTGATGTCTAAGTGCTTTACTGAGCAACCGCATAGCACCCTGAGATAGCTACGGTGGACTGAGGGTATTTCCCAGGAAACCTCGGGTGGGGGCGGTGGGCGCCGCACAGAGGGGACGAGATGCGCAGCGAGTTGGGCATCTGAAGCTGGGTAATGGGTGCCCACTGTTCATTACACTGGTCTCTGTGTTTTGTGTATATTGGACTTTTTCTACAATAAAACGTTTAAAAGCCAACAATGCCATGAGGAAGGCGCTGCAGTTCATTTTACAGATGGGGAAGTCGGGGGACAGAGCGTGCAAGGTTACACAGCAAGACTGAGAGACAGCTCACTACAGTCTTCTGGACACTGGGGCTTAGCAACCAGATGGGTGACACAGGTCCCTGGGGCCAGTGGGTCTCCCGGGGTAACTTGAGACAAGTTCTTCCTACTGCCAGATTCGCAGGGGGCCTGGGGTTCCTGCTTCACCTGACCGCAGCTGATACCCACCTTCTTCCCCATCGCGAGAGATCCGGGCTTGACTGGTGGGAGATTAAAGGCTGTGGATTAAAGAGGGGAGACATTTTCCTTCTGCCCCTCAATGCAGGGATTCTTGGACAACCTGGGCTTCATGACATCGGATGAAGTTCTTTCACATGATTATGTGGATCTGGTAAGGTCTGTGGGCATGTGACATCACTTTGTTTCTCATATTGTGACCTTTCAAAAATTTGGGAATCAAATTGGGGCGGGGTGGCGGTGGGGGCATGTGCTTTCTTTTCCCACCCCATCTCCTCTCCCTCCACTCCCTCCATCTCCGCTCCCTTCACACGCAGAGTGGCAATAAGACAGACCTGAGTATGAAATTTAGCCCCCTGACCTTGGAGAAATGGTTTAACCTCTCTGAGCCCAGTTTCTTCACCTGAGCAGGAAAGCTATTGATGCGTCCTTTACTGAGTACTGGAGCTCCTGGGTGTGGTCACCAGGCTGCTCCAACCACGGAAGGCATAACTACTATGTTATAGGTCCTGTTGCTAAGAACTGCACCGCAATCTTGATAATGTTTTAAAGGATAATGTTTTCCAAGGATTGGCAGAGAAATGTTCTAGTTATTAACGTTTCTTTACTGGTGGGTAATTCAAAATGTCACTTAAAATAGAAGAGGTGCTGACTTTGAGAGACCACCTATAAACGGCTGTGGGAAAGCCCCCTGAGGGGGTGACAGCACCTGTTTGTCTCACCGGGATGCAGGCTCACAGGGAGTGAACTGGCTGGGCCACTAGGTCTGTAAGTGACAGAACTGGACTCCAACCCCAAGCTTGTCACCCCCAAAGCTTTGCTTTGATGCTTTCACTTCAGGTATCAGAGGAGTCTCCTTTGGGACCTAGTCTGATCCCTAAAGAGCCTTTGAGAAGAAACTGCAGCTTGCAGGCCCTGCAGCCTTATGGGGCCCTGGCTCCCTGGCCGGCTCCAAAGCCCAGAGCCCCTTCCCTCCACGGTCCCGAGTCCCTGTCGTGTTGACTTCCCTCTGGGTAAGAAAGAGCTCTTATAATCATGATGATTTTATTAAATTAACCCTCAAACTTCTCTTCTTTGGGCTAAATCATCCCCTTTCCCCCTCTCCTCTCAGAACATCTGTCATAAATTCTAGACGCTGTATTGGACATGCAGTAAATTCCAAATAAATTACATGACAGCCCACCAAGCTAAGCTCCACAGAATGCACCTAGAGGGAGGTTTTCAGCAGAGTTATACTTTCAATTGGCTGTCCTGGGCAATGTTTGTTACAGCCTAGGCGGATGACCCAAAAGTCTAGATGTAAAATGGAAATTGTGGCAGAAATTGAACTCCAGGGTTGCTTCTCTGTCAGGCTCGGCTGTGACGGCAGGGTTGGGGCTGGGTCTTTAAGCAAAACTCTCCCTAGAGGCAAGGAAGCTGCCCCGAGACTTGGAAACCTAAACTGGAGCTGTTGGCTCGGACCAATTCGGGAAGTGATTCCAGGGCTGCGTAACTGTGTTGTAGGAGCGCCCGAGGCGGGTGGGGGAGCTCAGCGGGAGCAGAAGCTGGCAGGCCAGTGCTTCCGGAGGGGTGTGACTGTGTTAAAGCAACGCCTTTTTGATTACCCTCTGGGAAATTCAGATATTTTGAAAATATCCAGAAGTTGGGAGTTTAAGGGGCTCTTCATCTCAGAGTGGCGCTCTTTCATTTAGATAGAGATTTCGTAACACTTCAGATAGATTTTTTTTATTGCTCGTGAGTAATCAGTGACTCGCCACTGGAAGAGCTTGAGGGTGGGAGCCCTGCACCACTCAGCTCCAAGGGGCCCCCTGCCTCTGCGCAGGCGCCGGGGAGGCACAGCCCTGCCTTCTGTGTGCAAGGCCGGGTAGCTCTGGGCCCTGGGATAAGGTGGTAAAGCGCTGCAGTCCCTCGCCTCCAGCCTGATGGGGAGGATGGACCTAAATAATACAACCCACGGGGACCACTGCCCAGAGGGCTCCGGGAGGGACTGATTGACCCAGCAGGGCGGGGGTGCTGGGAGGAGTCTCAGGGTTGAGAGAGGTCTTGTTTGCCTGGGCTTTTAAGAATGCTAGACTTTTGGCGTGGGAAGAAATTGAGGTGAGTGCCTTCCAGGCATAAGGAACAGCATGTGCTAAGGCACCTGGGCCGTGAAAAGCCAGATGTGTTTAAGCTCTTTCTGTGCCTCCAGTGCTCACTCTAGTTGAGTTTTGTTCTGTCACAGGGCAAGGAGAGGCACAATCTGTTCCTGGGCTGGGCCAGCAGCCCTCCGGAGACTGGCCAGAACGTTCCAGTCTGGCCTCTGAGGATTCTGTCTGCCTGTCTGCCCCGTGGCCTGAATCCAAGGCTGTGGTGTGTAAGTGGCTGTTTGCATCTCCCCCTGCAGGGTCCCCTGTTCCCCTCATGAGCAGATGGACGCTCTAGCCAGGGCATGGCTGAGCCACGCAGTGGAAACACAGGCTTTGCCCGTGTGGGAGAGGAGGGAGGAGGAGGACCGTTCCTTCTTCTAACTAAGGCTGGCAGAATTTTAAAAAGGGGAAACATTTGGTCCTTTTCATTCCTCTTTGCACCCCCTTCATCCTGCCAAAGACTGTTCTCCCCTAAGGCACCCACGGAGGCCTGTCCCTTCCCCCTGAAACACACCACATTTATTACTTACCCCGTCTTCCTCTGCCCCTCTGCTAAGGTCTAAGAAGGTCCATGCTCAGAGTGGCAGCTCCCTTCGGGGGCAAGATGAATGCAACCTGCTGGTAATTCACACTAATGTGTGAAGGACTGATGGCACTGTATCTCCCACGAGACTCCTGGGGGTGTGTGTGGGTGGGGGCGATGTTTGGATGGTGGGCCACCCGGGGGGCAGGAGAGCCAGTCTAGCATCTGCCCACAGACTTTCACTTAAGCTATTCCTGCTGCTCCCAGGGTTGTCCTTTCTTTCTCTTCTGCATTTGGAGGCTTCTTGAGGTCTGTAGCACTCTCAGGGTGAGGAGTGGCTTTGGGTGGGGCCTCTGGCACATAGGTTTACAAGCTGCAGACCCTGGATGGAACATGGCCAAGGCCGGCTCAGAGTGACCCGCCAGAACCAACTAAAACTAAGTTTGAAGGCCAGAAACAAAACACATCCTCGTGGAGGAGGAGGGGTATTTAGATTGGCCACTGATGCCACGTAAAATCCTTCTGCTGTCCTCCTGGTGGGGGTGGTGGTGGCTGAGGGGTTAAGGGAAAGAGGAGTGACCAGAGAAGAAAGAAAAGAAGGCTCAGTCTGGAGGCTGGACAAATGGCCCGGCCACACTCTCTCCAAGCAAGTAATTTGGGAGCAAGCCTCAGGCAGGTCCGCGCCCCAGGAGGACCCGCGCTTCTCCCCGGGTTTTTGAGAATTAGCGCACCAGCTCTTTGACGTGCAGGCCCAGCAGCGCATCGAGTCTGCATGGAGCCCTGACCTGTTGCTTTTTACCTGGGCTATTGAGCTATTGAAGGACCAGGGATGCAGGGTTCCTTATTAAAAACAAAACACAAAACAAGAAAAGCAGGACAAGCACGCAGAAGCCTGAGAGCTTTGGTGCCCTCATCAGCCCTGCGGCTTTGATCTTGGAGGACGAGGAAGACATGGTCTTTGATGTGTGCTCTCCCCACGGGCATCACCGCGAGCCGTCTGTGAAGGCGGTGCTGCTGTTCGGAGCCAAGGATTAATTATGTAACAGAGCCCGGAGCCCAGATACCCGGGGCAGGCGGCCGCACCAAGAAGGGACCCCCGGAAGGCTCCTGCCTGAGTGCCCCCAGGTGCCTTGGGATTAGCCTAAGGCTCGGTTATTTGGGAAGCACGAATGAAGGCCCATCTGTCACTCGGACGCATTGAACGGTGTTTCTTAAATTGTACGGTTACTGCCTTTATGGAGTCCAGAATAGCTTCTTGGATATCACTCTGCAGGTCCCTGAAATGGAGCCCGGTGCAGAGAAATTAAGAAAAGCTATCGGGCATCTGCAGCCGCTATTATACCATCTGGTGGCTCAGAAATATTTTATAATCAAGTGAGTAAGACAGGCTTCTCTCACAAACATGCTACGGTTCACGGCGCCCCCTCCACCCTCCCCTCCTGATGCGATCTCTCACCCCCCACCCCCGTTTCTCTGTCTCTCTCCTGTCTTTGGGAAACACCAGAGGAGTCTTCTCCCAGCAGTAAGAGACCATCTACTAGCTGGGTAACCTTGGGCAGCTCGGATTTTTCCAAGGATAGTGCTGGTATGTGAATCAAAATGGGATTGATGTATGAGCGTGTCCTGCTTTGATGCTACGTGCTACTTCTCTTAGAAAGACGTTAAAATTGTATACTTGGTGGGGGAAGGAATAAATGAGGAATTTGGGATTAACAGATATATACTACTACATATAAAAGAGATAAACAATGTGGTCCTACTTTATAGCAGAGGGAACTATATTCAATATCTTGTAATAACCTATAATAGAAAAGAATCTGAAAAAGAATAGATATATATGTATAATTGAATTACTTTGCTGTACACCTGAAACCTTGTGAATCAACTATACGTCAATAAAATTTAAGTAAAATTTAGCATTTAAAAAAGAAAACGAAAAAAATTGTACACTTTAACTTTTTCTGAATATAATTATGTTACACACATGTTCCCTGTAGAATATTCAGAAAATATAAAGAAACTAGAAAACAAATTATTAATGCGTAATACCCCCTCCCTTCAAAGGGGCAACCACTGAGAACATGTGGCCACTTTGGGGAAGATTTTCTAAGTCGCTTGAGCACACAGATGGTCTGTATACGCAAACCAGGAGTAATTGTGGGCATAAATGGAGTGTGCGTCTGTGGGCACGTTGGAGTGTGCTCCCGAGGAGGTGTGTGTGTGTGTGTCCACGTATGTGAGTGTGTGCTCACATGCATGCTCACGTGTGTGCAATGCTTTGGGGTCCTCAGACCTCCTTTGTTCCCTGGCAGGGCACTGGCTCTGTTCCATTTGTGTCTTTCTTTGAGAGGAAGTCGGGGTGCTTGTGGTGCAGGGGGACGTGGAAGGTACACGGCTGGCTTCCCCTAGTGTTTGCTTTCAGCAGTGCTGCAGACCAGGTGGTCAGGCCCTGCAGGAGGCTCTGGGATGTGGAGGAGGAATCCCCGTCCTGGGATGCCCCGACCGACTTGTCCTTGACCACATTTCTGCCCGCCTCATTAGCAGCTGCTTTTGGAGTCCCCGAGGCTCCCTTTGTGTGCCTGGCGCCACCCTCCTGCCCCAACTCCGCCCCTTGTGGCTTTTCTCCTCTTTAGATCGGACGGCAGTCCTGTCTTCCAGAGACAGTTAGCAAGACAAACTCCAGATACTCTTGAGGGTGTCTGTGTCTGAAGTCGTGAGCTGGTCGGTGTACACGATCAGTTAAGCGTGTCCCCCCATTGACTGGGCGACAGAGCTGAGGACCCCAGACCAGAGACAGGTGTTTACTTACGTTGATTGGGTGCCAGGAGAGCATTTAGCGTGGTCACCGTCGAGCAGAACTGAAAGTACTGTATTTTCAGCAAGATAGTACAAACCGAGAACGGGACGGACAGTCTGTCAGTTTCTGTCTTCTTCCCCTTTTGTTTTCTGTATCTATTAAAGCCCCAGACTCCCTACACAGACTCTGGCCCTCCTCCTCCCTCCACCTTCGCTCTCCCTGTCCGCCAACCCACCCGCTGCCCAGACTCCTTTCTAAGGGGTTTGTATTTATTTGCCTGCAAGGGGAGGTGGGATGCAAACCATCTTCATCCTCAAAGGCAAACAGTGCTCATAGATAAGCCCAAGTATTGCATGACTGGAATTCACTTTCGGAAGTCCCTGGAACCCCTGCCCCGGTGCGGGCCGCTGGCGGAAGCTGGTTACATGAGTTCAGCCTGCTGTGCCGGCCAGCCTCATGAGAGGGAGTGTATCTGAACACCTGGGCTCTGTGGTCCGAGCGGTGGGCCCTGATCTTTAGAAGGACTTGCTTACGTGGTCATTGGTTTGGTCTTTGAAGCAGCCCCTCTGAGTGCCTTTTCGGTGCCAGGCTCGGCCGCGGCAGAACCACATGGGCCCCGGTGTGCAGGGCATCCAGGGAAAGCTTCCTTGCAGGCTGGCGGCTGGCTTGGACCACAGTGGTTTCATGTTAGGGAAAAAAATGTGCCTCCCAGTGCCTGATAATGAGCATTCCTGATAATTCCTGATAATAAGCTCCAGCCGCAGGTGTCAGTGGGGGAGTGAGGCGGGGAGGAAAACAGTTTTCAAATGGCCACACCTACCACACCTCGTCTGGAAGTGCCTCCTTCTACTCTAGGGTCCCAGGATCTGATTTGGGGGTGTCAGTCCCTTCCTTCAAGCCCAGTTCAGACACTCTGAGTCCTTCTTCCAGCCCCTTGTCCCCTACAGGTTTAAACACACCTCGGCTACCGTCTCTTTCCAGGGGAGGTTGGGAATTCCTGGAGGCCTCCTTCAGATCCCTGGATCCACTCTGGTCCTGGAGCAGGGGCCGAATCCGCTTGTCTTCAGCTCCCCAGTCCCTTCATTCCTATGTCTTTGTTGATTCAGACAGCGTCCTGGCTTAACAGACTGTCTTTCAAACGTAAGAAAAAGTAACGAGAATGTGGAGAGGGGGTATGCCCAGAAGGGTGGAAGGCACGTTTCAGTAGCCTCTGCCGTTCCAGAAGCCCTGGTCTGCAGGAGAAGGCCCAGGGTCCTGATAAGCCACTCTTAAGCGTGTCATTCATTTTTTTCATTCTGTTCTTAGATGCCTACTATAAACCCAGCATAGTGTTGGGCACATAGAAGCAAGACCAGCAGTGGAGGAATTTAGGTACAGTGAGACGGGAACTCTTAACCCACTTATTTTGCATCTATCAAAGCAGAAGCATTGTGTTGCTTTAGAAATACTCTGAGTTCTGGCCTTCTCCCAGGAAATCCAGACTTGTTGGGCGCAAGGTTGCTCAAAGCCTGTTTGATTCAGCCGCCTTGCCTTATTTCTAAAAGCAAGCCCGCCTCTTCAGCAGCTGACTCAAAATGCTTAGCGGAGGGGCTTAGCTTAGTTTCGACCAGATTCAGGGATCGATTTCGGTATTTCATGGCTCTCAGTGGAAGTAGCAGCGCCCTCGAGGCGGCCGGTCCTGATTAGTTTGCGTTCCATGCTGTTCCCTTTCCGAGTCTTTCCCGTTCACCTGTGCAGCATGGGGGCGCTTTGTTGGCTCCCGGGACAGCGCTGGCCAGGACAGTGTGGCATTCCTGAATTTCTTCCCATTGTTAGCGGGAAGTATTGGGATCTGAATCTTAAAAAGAAAAATTCATCACACGTTTTCTCTACTAGAAAAAGCAACTCAAACACATTAGAACATCTTGAAAATACTAAATGATGAAAAGGAGAGAGGAAAAATGGACATCATGTCACACCTGCCCAGTTAACCATTGTGTATTTGGGTCCAGAAAAAGCCCTTTACTGCTACCATCAACCCTGGCAGTGTGTTGCTTATTTGAAAAAGATGATTAAAGAGGAGATCCTAAAAATGAAAAAAACTTAATACAGGCATACCTTGAGCATTTTATTTTAACAGAAAACATTTCATTTTAACATAAAGCATGTGTTCATTCTCCTGTCTTCTGATTTGAGGCCCAGGCCTTTCCTGGATTACGGATCCACTGGATGGTGTCCACATTATCTTTTAAATTTTTGTTTTATTTATTTATTTAATTTTTTAGTTTTTGGTTTTTTGTGGAGGAGAAGTAATTAGGTTTTTATTTATTTTAATGGAGGTACTGGGGATTGAACCCAGGATCTTGTGCATGCTAGGCATGCCCTCTACCACTAAGCTATATCCTACCCTTATTTTTTTTTTAAACTATTTTTGGGGTGGGGATTAGGTTTGCTTGCTTGCTTGCTTGCTTGTTTGTTTGTTTATTTATTTATTTATTTATTTATTTATTTATTTATTTATTTATTTATTTATTTATTTATAGAGAAGGTACTAGGGATTGAACCCAGGACCTTGTGCATGCTAAGCACGTGCTCTACCACTGAGCTATACCCTCCCCCTACATTACCTTTTTTGTAGTACCCTTTACTGCATTTTCTGTGATTTTTGGTTTCTGTTTCTATCAGGTAAAGAAGGAACTGAGTGCCCAGTACATGCAGGTTTTTACACATGCCTGATATTATACAGCTATTTTGTCTGTGCCTGATTTAACAGCCATCTTCCCCAAATTCAACTCTTATTTCATAAAAACAATTCCTTTTTAACTCCTATTCCAAGGTTTACATACAATTTAATTAAGTGATGTAATTACGTAAGTACAGCTGGTGGAAGAAGGTCTGAGGACAAACACGACTGAGTCCTGGTGAGCTGAGTGCAGCTCGCCCCGAGGGCCCGGCAGGCAAGGCTGTGTGGCATAAAAGAGCAGTACAGAAAAATGAAGTGCATTTCTCTACTCTTGCAGCGAACAATCTGAAAGTTAAATTAAGAAAATAATTCCATGTACAATAGCATCAAAGAGCATAGAACGCTTAGGAATAAATTTAACAAAAGAAGTGCAAGACTTACACTCTGAAAACAAAATAGTATTTTGAAACAAATTAAAGACCTAATTAAATGGGAGGACATCCAGGGCGGGAGGGTATAGCTCAGGGGTAGACTGCGCGCTTAGCATGCATGAGGTCCTGGGTTCAATCTCCATTAAAACAAACAAACAAACAAATAAACCTAATTCCCCCCCAAAATTAAAAAAATAAAAATAAATGGAAAGATATCTCATGTTCATGGACTGCAGGACTTAATATTGTTAAGATGGCACTGCGCCCAAATTTAATCTGCAAATCAGCACAACCCCCTATAAAAATTGCAGTTGGATTCGTTGCAGAAATTGACAAGTAGATTCTAAAATTCATCTGGAAACTTAAGAGACCCAGAATAACCAAAACAGTCTTGAAAAGAAGAACTAAGTAGAAGGACTCACACTTCCTGATTTCAAAAGTTATTACAAAGCACGAATAATTCAGTCAGTGTGGTACTAGCACAAGGATAGACATACAGATCAATGGAATAGAACTGAAAGTCCAGAAATAAGTCCTCACATTTACAGTCAATTGATTTTCAATGATAGCAGATAATTCAATAGGGAAAGAATAGTCTTTTTAACAAATGGTGCTGGAACAACTGGATAGCCATGTGTAAAAGAATGAAGTCGGGTCCCTACCTCACACCATTTGTAAATATTAACCCAAAATGGATCAAAGACCTAAATGTAAGAGCTAAAATAATAAAACTCTTAGGAGAAAAATAGGTGTAAATCTTCTTGACCTTGAATTTAGGCAATTATTTCTTGTATTATATAAGCATAGCTTTAGATAAATTGAAATTATGAAAACTTCTGTGCTTCAAAAGTTTGCTATCAAGAAAATGAAAAAAAGACAACCCAAAAATGGAAACAAATATTTGCAAATCATTATATTCTATATCTGGTATGTATATAGAGAGCTCTCACAACTCAATAATAAAAGACAAACCAATTTAAAAGTGGGCAAAGGCTTTGAACAGACATCTCTCCAGAGAAGATACGCAAAGGGCCAACAAGCATGTAAAAAGATGCTTAAGATCGTTCATCATCAGAGAAATGCAAATCAAAACCACAATGAGATAGTACTTCACACCCACTAAGATTTCTAGCATCAAAAAGATCAATACAAGTGTTGGCAAGGATTTGAAGAAACTGGTACCCTCTTACACTGCTGGTAGGAATGAAAATGGTGTAGTTGTTTTGGAAAACAATCAGGTGGTTCCTCACAAGGTTAAACAGAGAGTTACCATAGGATGCAGCAATTCCACTCCCCGGTATATATACACATGAAAACTTGTACCTAAGTGTGGAAGCAACCCAAATGTCCATCAGCTGGTGAATGGATAAACAGAAGTGATGTGTCCATACAATGGAATATTATTTGGCAGTAAAGAGGGTAAAGTACTGCTCATGCTACAACACGCATGGAGCTTAAAAACAACATGCTGCATGAATGAAGTGAGTCACAAGACACCACGTATTGTGTGGTTCCATTCATGTGGAATGTCCAGAGTGGCAAATGTAAAGAGATGAAAGTTGATTCACGGTTGCTTAGGGCTGGCGTTGGGAGGATGGTGGGAATGGGGAGTGACTGCTGATGGTGCAGGATTTGCTCTGTGGGGGATGAAAATGTTCTAAAATTGATTGTTGTGGTGGTGGTGGCGGCGGCACCACTCTGTGCAACTCTTTTGAGCTGTACGTTTCAAATTTGGTGTATGGCATGTAAATTATATCTCAAAAATCTGTTATTTTAAAAACAAAAAAAAAACAGAACACCCAGGAGCACTGCTGCTTATCCACATCCACCTCTGACTGTCCCCTTCCCCTTTTCCCCATCTCAAGTTTCTAGTGGGTTCTGCATCCTGTTCCTTTTGAGGTGTTTGGGACCCTCCTCTTGTCCCTCCCTAAACCCTTTAATCCTCTTTTTAGAATGTAGACTATACCTTGGCACTCACCCACATACCACTAAAACTTTTCCACTCTTGTCTTGAATCTCTTCCTTTTTCTCTTTCTTAATGGGCTGATTTCCCCGTAGGTTTGTGTCTGGATCTAAATTAATGACCCTGGAAGCAACTGACTTCAATCCCCCATGAGCTAGTTCCATTGGCACAGGTTGTGTGTGCTGGGGTTAAGACCAGACCTGTCTCTTCCTCGATAGCCCTCTGGGCAGCCGTGTGGGGCTCGGGACGGTGAGGTCAGGGTGGCACCCACGGCGAGGTGGGTCCTCTGCACCCTTTTGCCTCCACCTGAGTCTGCAGCCACCTCTGCTTGGCCCTCAGGGCTGGCAGGGGGCTGGGGGCCCTCACCCAGGTGCTTCTCGTGGGTAAGAGGATCCAGGAGGCACGAGACTGGGCATGAAGAGAAGCCTGAGGGAAAGTCAGTTTTTTTTTTAAAATTTTTTATTGAAGTGTAGTTGATTTACAATGTTAGAGTCAGGGATATAGTAAAGTGATTCGGTTACACACATATACATACATATATTTTCTTTTCAGATTCTTTTCCATTATGTGTTATGGAAAGTCAGTTATTAGGACCCAAGGAGGGAGCAGTGGCTCCCAGACTTTAGGATTCTGTGAACTGGTTTAAAAAAAAATTTTTTTTAAGTTAGGGTCAAGATAGGGTTGCTCACTTTAAATTTTGTCAAATAAGGATGTAAAACATTTCATCTACTGTTACTATTCTTTTATAATAGAAGGGGCATTTTGTTTTATTATTATTTAAATTGAAATACAGTTGATTTACAATATTGTGTTAGTTCCAGGTGTACAGCAAAGTGATTCAGTTATATACATCCAACCATACGTACATATATGTATATATATTATATATATTCTTCAGACTCTTTCCCAGTGTAGGTTACTACAAGATATTGAATGTAGTTCCCTGCGCTCTACAGTAAGTCCTTGTTGTTTATCTGTTTTGCATGTAGCTGTGTTTGTCTGTTAATCCCGTCCTCCTAGTTTATCCCTCCCTGCCCTTCCCCTTTGGTGATCATCAGTTTACTTTTTATGTCTGAGAGTCTTTTTCTGTTTTGTAAATCGGTTCATTTGTATCATCTTTTAGATTCCACATGTAAGTGATATCATAGGATGTTTGCCTCTGACTTTGGAGGGAGCATTTTAATAGGAACACTTACAAGGAAAAACGTAGTCTCTGAAGAGAAGACAGTCCCCTGAGTGGACCTCTTTGACTGCAGAGAACCCCGCGCACTGTCCTTATTCTTGTCTTTGCCAGCATAGGCGTGTGGGGACCCTGGTGTGGGGACCCTGGGCAGGCAGCGGTCTAGAGAAGGCGGGGTTGAGATGGTCAGCCTTCCAAGTAGGCCCAGATTCTGGGATGTTTTCTTTCAATTAACTTTTTCTTGTAGAAAATTTCAAACATACATAAATGCAGCAGGAAGGGTAAAACGAATGGTCGAAGTTTAAAGGACGTGGGGGTACCTAGGATGTTTTGGGCCTGAAGGCAAAGACATGGATGGGTTCCATCACCTGCTGGACATTCAGGGTCAACACTTGCAGTTACCTACAGCTTTGCTCGATGAGACCACCGCCCTGGAACTACGGGCCAAATCTGGCCCCCTGCTTGTTTTTGCAAATAAAGCTTTATTGAAATAGGTACCTTCATTCGTCGTTTACACCATTGTCTTTGGCTGCTCTTGCTGGGCAGGCAGAGTTGGGGAGTTGGGACAGAGACCCTGTGGCTTGTGAAGCCCAGAGTATACACTCTCTAGCCCTTTACAGGAGAAGCTGGCCGACCCCCAGCCTGGAATGCGGGATGCTGGAACCCAGGTGGAAAGGGACTTTTTGAGAGAGTGTTGATTCTAAACGCCCCTCAATGCTTGGATCCTTTTTCTATAGTTTTGTGAAGTGATCCCTCATCTGCTCTGGGCTTGATTCCTCCAGCGATGGGGTGCTCACTCCACCAGTGGCAGTGTGTTCCAACCTTGCTCAGGTCTATTGCTGACTCACTCCTCAGCTGCCTCTCCCTGAAGCTTCAACCCACAGATCTTTGTTTTTAGCCTCTTTGGGCCCAGAGGAAATCCGCTCCCTCTTCCCCAGGCTCAGCCCTCATCCCCTCCCTCCTCCTTCGTTCCACAATGTCTGCTGAGGGCCTCTGCCCGTCAGGCCGTTCAGAGCCCTCTCGGGAGCCTCCCGGTGCCTTCGCTCTCCCCTGAGCTGTAAGTGCCACTTCACTCTGCGGCTCGCTTGAACAGAACCTCTCACCTCTTCTCAGAATCTCTGGGCTGAAGCCAGGGCCCACGCTGCCAAGTTAAGCCAGGTTCAGGGTCAGCCACCTTCCAAGTTCACTCGCCAGGGTGTCCCGGAGGCAGTCCTGTCCTTGTACGGAGGAGAGGACCGAGGCTCCCAGGGTCAGTGCACAGCCAGAGGCCGAGGCGCCAGGACTCAGAGCCAGGTCTCTTGGCTACAAATCTTACATTCTTTCCACTGTCCCACACTGTCAAGGCAGGGACTGGGGTTCTCACTATTTAAAACTGCTTTTTGCTTCTTTCTGGGTTCTTGCCTAGGCTCCAGGGAAGGAAGATATAGTTGGGGGTTATTGTACAAGTGCCCCAGATTTTCCAAGAGACTGATCCTAAATATGCAGCACCTTGGAGGTCCTAGTGTGAGAATTTGTGATGCAACCTTTGCTTTCAAACTGTTCCCCTCCTGATAGGTCCAAGTCCACTGAGTCTCCTTCATGTACCAGGTGCTGCGTTAGGTGCAGGCTGGGGGAGACGAAGATGAGGAAGGCAGCATCCTTGTGCCCTGGGAGCTCACAGACTAGCGAAGGTCAGGAGGCAAAGCGGGCAGGTGCACCCAGCCTTCTGAAAGCCCCTGGGAGCAAAAGACAGGAGCTTCCTGAGGTGGGCGGTGGCGGCAAAGAGAGGGGACATTTGAACTGGGCTTTGACGGGTGCATAAGAGTTTTCCAGGACAGCCACACAATCAACTGATTACTAAAAAGAAAATGAGGAGCAACAGTGGTGTTTAGTCATGACCGCTTTTCCTGGAGACTGTGTGTGTTAGTTTAATGCAGTGACACCCTAGAAATGGCTGGGAAAATCACTAACTGTCTGACTGCCTTTGTTTGCTTTACTGCCCAGGGCTCAAGGAGATTGAGAAGGTAGTTTTACAAAGGCAGCAGAAGAGTAAACTCCACAAAGACATATACATTTTTTCTAAACAGATAAAGAAAGACCTTATTAAAGGTTCTCTTGGCTCCGTGTGGGGGCCCACGAGGCATTGCTATGAGGAGCTCAGAAATTGGTACCTGTTTTCTCTTATTTGGAGATGGGGCCCCTGGCTGACGTCGTGGGAAAGTGTGTTCTCTTCCCTGAGAACAGTAGTCATGAAACAGTAATTTACCTCTGGACTTGGACAGAGTGGGATGGTACTGATTTGTGTGCCTTTTGGCAAAACATACTTGTTCGTCACTGGCAAAAGAACCAGCCGGAAGGCATTCCGAGCGAAGCCTAAGTCTGTGGTCACCAATGAGGCCCTGCCCTGCTCCTATATGGGGGAGGGAGATGACGGAGGTGGGTCCAGGGGGAGAGGCAGGGAGAAATAAGGTGGGAGAGACACACACACAGATCTGCAGAGAGAAGGAGGCAGGGAGACCGAGGGGAGGGAAGAGGTGGAGGGAGAGGGAGACACAGACAAGTGAGAGAAAGAGACACGCACACTGGGAGAGAGACACGGTTAGAGACAGAGAGACTCAGAGAGGAGAGAGACACAGAGACACGGTGGGCAGAGATGGAGAGAGAAGGAGAGAAAGAGAGATGCACAGAGAGAGAGACATGCAGAGACAAGGTGAGGAGAGAGACACGTGTCCAGAGGAGGGGAAGGTGAGGGAGGGGAGAGGCAGGTCGTTCACTGGTTCTTCCGCCCCCTGCCCTGGCCTTTCCCCTCCTGGGGAAGCACCAGTTGGTTTCTGAGACCGGCCCTGGGCTGGGACCTCAAGACCCGGGCGGTTTGCTTTGCCAGCTGCGTTGGTGCCTCGTGCCTGTGAGGAGACCGTGCCCCCCATGGGAGGAGTCTGGCTGGGGACGCCCCCTCCACCACCTGCTGTCTGCTGCGACACAGAACCCCACGTGGGACTCCACGGGGCTTGGGAATGGAGGGGTTGGGCCAAGAAGATCTCAGCTCTGACCTGCTGGGTTCTGTGGGATCGGACCCCATTTCTTACATCACACGAGGTGAAGGGTACCCCTCTCCCTCTGCCACTACTAAGTCCTCATCCTGCCTGAACCCTGGGGCAGGCGCTGCGGGGGAGGACGCACACTGCGCACCCACTGGGAGCCGCACGGCTGTCCCGTGCCAGCCGGCTGGTGGGAGGGTCAGAACCGGAGCTGTCGGCTCCTCTGACACCCACAGCCCTGGCCAGGCCCTAGTCCCTACTCGTCTGTGGTGTCTCCACTCACTCATTCATTGGCTCTTCTGAGTCCAGCAATAACCCTGTGAGCCAGGTGCTTTTACTGTCTCTGTTTTATACATAAATTGATGCCCAGCAGGGCTGGGTAACCTGCAGGATACACAGCTCCCAAGCCCATGGTGGGGGACCCTTCTAGCCTGGGACTCTGGGGGGTGGTTTTGAATTAGGCCTCGAAGGACAGGTGGAGGAGAAGCTTGAGGCAGGACAGGTCCACCAGGCTGTGGTGGGTGGGGCCTGCTCTGTGCCAGGTGCCTAGATATGGGCGTCACATGCACTGTCCCCTTCGTCCTGCAGCCACTCAGAAAGGCTGAGTAACTGGGTAGGAGGGGAATCCAGGTCTGTCTGTCCCCACAGCATGCCCGTGCCCCGTAGCCACGCCACCCTGGGGCTTGGCTGGCAGGAAGGAGCATCCCAGCGTTGGTGGCACTAAGTGAGTGGCCGATGTACTGAGACGCCCTCACTTTTATTCTCCAGGTGCCTCCCGTGGAGGCCTGGCCCTGCCCCCGGCCTCCCCCAGGCGTCAGCCCAACCACCTCCCCCTGGTCCAGCTCCCGCCCTGGGCTCCTGTGTGGTTCTCAGGCCCAGCCACGTTTGGGGGCTCGCACCTTCACTGGCTACCCATGCCCCAAATCCTGCTCATAAATCCTCGTCTTTAAAGCTATTTAAATTAGTGATGCTCTCCGCCTGTGGGTTGGAGCAGGCAATCCTACTACGAGCCCACACCATCCATTCAGGCAACTGCGTTCTTATATAAAAGGTCTGGGTGGCCGAGTGGGATGGAGGAGGAATGGGGGTTCATGTGAGACCAGGCAGCCTGGGGGCAGTGAGGAAGGTGAGGGGGAGAGAGAGCCGGGCAGGTGATGGCCACGTGACAGCCACGTGATGAAGTTCACATGCCCCGGCCTAGCCCAGGGTCAGTGTGCATACACCATCTCAGCTTTCCTTCTTTCCCACGCGAGCATTTTCATTATTATTTTTCAGTGTTTCCTTATCTTCCTCCATCTACGCTGTGAGCTGTGTGCGGCCAGGCCCAAGTTTCACACCTTCTGTGGTGCTGGTGCAGGCAGAGAGGTGGCAGCAGGTGCCGATGAACGACCCCAGGTGGATGCGGGAGGGAGCGGACCCTTGTGGGTCTGCCCTGATTGGCTTCGCACCATCGCTGGTGATGCCTCTGCTCCTTAGGAGCGTATTAGAAAGAGCAGAAATGCCTCTCGCCTCATTATTAGATTTACCCTAACTGAGCATAGAACCAGAATACTCTTTCAGACATCACGACCTTCGTGCCCTCCCCACGAGCTGTTTGCAGAACAATGTCATTTACTCCTGTTGTTTTCCCCACCTGCAGTTTAGAGAAGAAAATCAAGAAATCGTGTTTCTCTTCCCCGCGCAGTCCCATCTCCAGCAGTAATAACAACGAAGCTGTCTTCCTGTTATGAAATCGCGGCAACTTCTTTAGGCAGAAAGAATGTTTTCTTACCAGGGAAGAGAAAGCATAAGGTATAGCAGGGTTCACGCCTTCCCAGGGGTACCTGTCCCCCCAAGGCTCTAGCTGTGACCTTGAGCTGTACCCCCTGCCCATCCCCTTCCCCCCAAGCCTGCTGCTTTTCCTGCTCACAGAAATCTTCCTCCTGGTTCACAATGAGCTGCTGGCTAAACATGGCCCTTATTGTGATGACTCTGGTCCCACTCTGTAAACGGAGGACAGGTGTAATGTCAGGTTGTCAAGATAGCTGGGTCAAGCTCTACTTTTTTAGTAGAAAGTCTGGGGAGGGCAATAAGAATAAATTGGTAGTGTGACTGTCAGAAGAGCCTCTTCCTACTTCAGAAACTCCTGGTGACTATGATAGTGGCCTTATGGTGGGCAGAGGCGCAGGCAGGCCAGCGAGGGGCTGCCAGCACCCTCGAGACGGAGTCGAGCCTCAGAGGTTATCTGGGCACCTCTGGCTTGTGCTTTTGCAGGCGTCCGTGGGGCTCCTTTTTACCTGGTTTCTCCCACATCTGTTTTCCTTTATAGTCCCTGCAAGTAGGAAATTGCAGGCCAGCAGTTAAGAAGCTGACACTATGATGTAAGTCAGAGAAAGACAAATATCATATAATATCACTTGTATGTACAATCTTAAAAAAAATGATACAAATGAACTTACTTACAAAACAGAAACAGACTCATAGACATAGAAAACAAACTTACAGCTACCAAAGGGGAAGAGAGGTTAAGGAATAAATTAGGTGTCTGGGATTAACAGATACAAACTACTATATATAAAAGAGATAAACAACAGGGACCCATTTTACAGCCCAGGGAACCATATTTAATATCTGGTAATAACCTATCATGGAAAAGAATCTGAAAAAAGAATGTATATATAATTGAATCACTTTGCTCTACAGCAGAAACTAACACAACATTGTAAATCAATTATACTTCAATTTAAAAAGTAATTAAAAAAAAAAGAAGCTTAAACGAGGTGCCATTGTTCCTAGACTTACCCCCACTCCCTCCCCGTCCTCAAGGCCTGTGTGGCAGCGCTGAGGTCAGAGAGTTGGCTCTGAGAGCCCATCTCCTACCCTCTGCCTGAAGGGACCCCTGAGCCACGGCGAGTGAGGCCTCCGTCTCTCTGGCTCTCTCTGCAGGTGGAGCCTTCGAGCTAGAGCACTGGTCCTCGAAGGCAAAGTAGGCATGTCTCTGAACCATAAACACGCCTGCCTTCCAGGCCTGCTGGGTGGTGGGTGGTTGGCGGCCTCACCCTCCAAACCCATACAAACCACAGCCCCCACCTCCCTCCCTCCCAGGATCCTGACTTTAGTCACATCATGGTCCTGATGGGCGGCTGCAGTCAGGCCGGCTCCTCTCCATCCTGAGTCAGTGACGCCTTAGCAGAGTCCAGTGCTCCCAGCAGTGGTGGATGATTTTATTCCCACGTTCAGGAACGTGTTAATGCACACGGGAAAACCCCTTTCAAAGAAGGCTAGTTACCCTTTCTTCCCATAGCTCGAGAGACCCTGAATTTGCTTTTTACATCCTTCTGCACGCCCTCGAGTTTGGCCTGAGGGCTGAACAGCACCATCACTCACTGGGTCTTTGTTTAGTCATCCATTCCTCAGCTGACTTGCCACCCAATCTCCTGTTGGGGGTGTTGGTCACTAGTCTCATGAGGGCAGTAAGACCCCCAAGAGCACATTGATGGAGTCACGGCCTGAACGGGTGTGGGGGGTTGCCGACTCCCCTCTGGGTACGGGGTGCCAGGGAGGCGTGCCTGGTAGGGGGCTGCCAGAGAGGAGAGCGCTGGGCGGGGCAGGGCGGGGCAGGGGCTATTCCAGGCACACCAAGCCTCCTCCAGGAGCCTGAGAAGTTCCATAGGCTCCCAGGAAGGGTGAGCTGAGGGTTTGGAGACTATGTGACCTTCCTGTTTTATGCAAAATGGAAAGCAAAACCAAAAAATAAAGCCAAATCTTATCAAGGTTCCCTTTGGAAAGCAAATCCCATGTGACAGGAAACCAGCCATCTTCATAGTCTGAGGGCTGGGCCCTGTGCACGGCCCAGAACAGTTCATCGGTCCAGAATGGTTTGTTGGGAGCCTCGCCTCTCCCCTCTGTGTCCCTCCTCTCCTCCCTCCCACCACCTCTCTCCTTTCATCACACTTTTCATTACTTAGCCAACAGCCTTCTGTTGGGAGATCTCTCCTGGACCCTGTGTGTGCTGGTCATCTGTAAGGTGCTGGGACTGTGTAGGGTTGAGATGGCCAGATGCCCTTTTGCTGGGGGCCTCTATTTCTATAAATATTAAATCGGATTGGGTGAGGCAAACCTGGAAACCCCGGTGTGTGTGTGGCCCCTCCAGGGCATCAGATGGTGGTCCCAGGCTCCCAGGCGGGGTCGTCCGGCTCAGTGAGTGGTGTTCAGGGGTGGGTGGCTGGGTGGATCAGAGAGTGAACAGGCTGGTTTCACTTCTGTCCATCTAACGGGGAAAGTGTACAACATAACTCACATTTTGCTCTGTCTCTGAAATCTGAATCCATTACCCTAATTGTCTTCAACTTATGGGAAGAGAGAACTCCAACAAAGGATCCTGGCCTGCCCCAGCTGTCTGGGTCTTATGTCTCTCTCCTCATTGGTTTTGTGAAACCAGTTGTGTCTGGGGACTTGAGATGGTCAATTCATCAATTACTTAGCAGCTGATTTCCTAAGCTGTGTACGTAACGCTTAGCATTATGCTGACAGCCCTTCCTATGTTATAAACGTCGCTCTATTACATCGGAACGTTAGCATCTCTTATGGCAACTGTTTTCTTTTGATATCACATTAATCACATTTCCATAGCTCTTGAAAGCTTGCCAAGTGCTTTCATGTACATCAGCTAATTTGATTCTCACAATATCCCTGGGAACTGGGGTTATCATCGCTCTTTCATAATGAGGAAACGGAGACTCAGAGAGGTTAAGTGATGTGCCCAAGGCCACACAGCGGATGTGTAGTCCAGCAGGGCTCAGTGCTGGATCAGCTTGACTCTGCTATCCCTGAATTTGGGTTGCCCAACTAGCCAGTCTCTATTGAGCGCTTGCCGTATGCAGCACTATGGGGGAGAGTGGAGCAGAGGCAGTCATAGGCAGTAGTAAGAACTTGAGTAGTAGCATTGGTAGGGGGAGGGTGGCAGCCACAGGCTGGGGAGGCCTCAGGGAGGCGAGAAGAGCCTGCGGCAGGTGTGTGGGCGGCAGGTGTGTGGGCGGCACTTCAACCGACAGGTGGGGATGGCACCTGTGGGAGGGTAGTGTAACCGCAGGCAGAGCTTCCACTGCCTCTGGGTCCTGCTCCCCTGAGAGATCAGGCTGGAGTTTTCTGGGGGTTGTTTCTGCGGAGAGACATCTGGGGAGCGCAGGAAGAACAGAGAAGGAACATTTCTGTTCATCCCTCTACTTTCTCATTTAGACTTCTCCAGGAAGGAAAGGTGAGCCGTGGGGATGAAAGGAGGCCGAGGCCATCACAATGTGCTATTGTGAGGCTCTGCCAGTTAGCAGCCTGGCGGGGGCACAGAGCAGTCCCTGTGTTTATCTGCAGACACGGGATCCCATTTCTGCTGCTGTAGGGGTGGGGATGGGGATGGGGGCAGGCCCTGAGGCTGCACAAAATGCATGCTTGTTTATGGGAGGACAGACGTGCCACCTGTCTTGGCCTTTCCCCGGCCCTAACGCTGAAGGGGGACTCTGTCCACACTTGTGGTCCTCTGTCAGATAGAAGTGCCCATAAAGGGACTGCTTTGAATGGTGGCTTTAGCCCGACCATCCCCTGTATTAGAAAATGAGATCAGGCAATTCCAGAGCAGAGAAGGATCTTAGAAGACAGCATGGCTGGGGGAATCTCCAGCCCAGAGAGGGAAGGTGGTTTTCTCAGAGCCACACAGCCTTGCAGCACCATTTCTCACTCTAGCCCAAGCTGTCTCTCTCTTTTTTCTAAGTGGACTTGAAGATGAGAGGGTTTTTTTCCCCCAAACAAATACAGTAAAGAGCAGAGCAGCAGAGTAGCCATTCTTCTAAGGTCACTGTGACTCCACGACAGGGAGGGAGATTATTTCTGGCTCTGAGAGCCCAGCACTGGGAAGTGAGCAGCATGCCCTCCAGTGCGGCTGGCTGGAGGCTCACCCTCCATCACCTCCAATTCCGCTGCCCCCAGACTTGGACGTGTCAGCGCGTGCTCACTGCCATGACCTCCCTGTGTGGGATTTCAGTTCTATGAGAGGTGCTGGTGTGTTGCTGTGTTTCTGGAAGGTGTGACCCACCTTCCGTGAGAACCACCAGCGAGCTGGCAGGCTGAGGTGAGACTCGTGGGTCCTCCCAGACCTACTGATCAGAATCTCCAGGGCAGGGCCAAGAATTGCATTTTAAACCAGCTCCATAAGGGGTGCCCAGGTTGGCCAAAATGTGAGCCCCCCGGCCCGAAGCCAGGACGTGGTTCAGATCTCGAGCTGGCGCTGTGGCTGCACACCCTTGGGTGAGTTGTTTCTCATCCCTGAGCCGTGGGTCTTAGGCTGTGAGGCGGAGATGCTACACCTGCCATTTTAGGTCACGGTCGCCTTAGTGTGTAGAAAGCGTTCGGTGCCCAGGGAATGGTGGCCTTCAGTGGACCTGCTGAGTGGTGGGCAGGGCAGGGTGTGATTGGGGCGCAGAGTGGGTGCAGGCGCTGGGTGATGGAATGTTTCCGCTGGGAAGCCACCTGGCCATGATCGACCTCCCGGCGGAGGGTGGGCCTTTGGGAGTGGGGAAGAGGCCACACTCGAGGCCACAGTCTAGGGAAGAGCCTGCAGTGACACTTGGAGATGGTGCCTCCTCCCTTTGCTGGGCGCATGGGCTCCCAGAACGTGGGGTCCCGGAGGTCACTCAGCTTGGGCTTCCTGCTTGGGGACGTGGTGGCAGAGCTTGCCCTTCACCCAGGCTTTCCCAGGAGCCCGTGGCGACGCTTCTGAGTGGTGGCAACATCCTTCGCCCTCCGGTGCAGCTGCAGGTGTCTGGGAAGGAGGGGCTTGGGGAGGAGCCCCCAGGAGCATCTGCTAATGTTGGAAGGAAATTCTCCTGGGTTTCATGGAATCTTCCTTCCCCTCCCCTAACTTCCTCCTTGCCTAAGTGTCCCTGCTCCTCCTGTCAGGCCTTTTCCCCTTCTCTGAGGGGGACCAGGCTCAGAGTGTTGCGTGCACATTTCTCCAGCAGCACACCTCCCACAGACTTGTCAATATTTACTCTCGGTCACCACGTGCCTCCGCCTGGCCCCCGTGGCATCCTCGGCTGGCCCCCTGCCCAGCGCTGGGTGCCGGGGCTCTGGGTCACAGGTGTGTGTTTTGGGCTTGAACGATGGGTGTTTACTGAGCTTCCCCGCCGCCTGCACCAGCCGCTCCAAATGACATTTCAGGAATTGAATTACGACATTTCAGTACTTGCAGAATTCAGGAACAGACAATTTGATTATATTTGTTGGAAGTCATTGCCACAACTGGCTTCGTTTTCTTAGCCAGCATCTGTCCTGAGCAGGGAGAGACAGCAGACGAATGGCTAGATTTTCCCTGAAGCGTGTCTCCCAAGCTGGTGGCAGCCTGCGGCCTTTTCCCTGCTGTGTCCGCCTGGCATGTGGTTGCCCCACCTGTCCCACACCAACCACCTAGAGACACTGCTTTGGGGTGGCGGCTGCAGCAGAGGGATGTTACCCCAGCTCCGCGGGGCCAGGGAGAGGGGGCCGTCCCTCTGTGCCCTGAAAAGTCATGTAATGCCTGTGGCCTGATTTCTGTGCCCCATCTTGCCTCTTAGGGCTTGATTCCTTGGGGCTCACATGTCCCACGGACCCCAGCAGCCCTCGTGGCTAGATGCTCCGTCCCCCACCCCTTGGGACATTCTGTCTGGACTTTTCCAGCCTCACAGTGTCAGGAGGACCTGTAGAGGTCTGAGGGTGCCCTTCTCAGCGCTGCAGGGGCATCTGTCTGCCCTTCTGCCTTCTGTCCAGGAGTCTGGGGACCGGGTGAGTGTAGACGCTTGCCCTGTGCACCTGTCTGTGTTCTGCGTGGAGCTGAGCTGGGCCCTGGCCAGCCCACTCCAGAGTGTAAATAATCCAGAGGCATCTGCTGCTGCAGGGAGGTGGGAGCCGTGGATTCCCTCCCAGCGATGAGACCGGAAGCAGATGGAGGCCCCAGGGTGCCTCCTGCCCCTGTTCTGTTCAGGAAGAAGTGAGTTTTCCTAGCGCACTTCAGAGGAGAGAGTCACCCATCCAGGACCGCTGCCGGCTCCTGCCTCTCCTGCCCCTCAGCTCTGATGGGCCCTCCTCTCTGTGCCGTCGACGGGGGGACGGCGACGGGACCCTCTTGTTAGGGTGATCTTAGGTGGAGGGTCAGGCTGCATGAGATGTGGGTCTGTGGCTGGTACTTTTTATGTCTTTGACGTGAGGCCCCCGCCCAGGACTGGGCCTGGAACCGCCTCAGAAATGAGCATGGAGCCAACACAGGGCAGGGAGCAGGTTGATAAAACATGTTTGGTTTGTGGTCATTTTATCAAGTAGTGCCCGTGGACCTCCTGGTTGCTTTCCAGTTCAGTTCCTTTGGCCAGGGAGCCAGTTCCTGAGCTGCAGGACCGGCTTCTGCCCCCAGGGGCTCACCGGGCAGAGGGAGGTGTTCTCATGGTGGCTCTGATAGGACTACCGTGGCAGCCGGTTAGGTGGGAGTGCTGGGACGGGATCCCTGGAGGAGGTGGCAGGTAAGCCAGCCAACTCTGTTGGAAACTGTCACCTACTGGATTCCCTCTTCATCGAATGACGTATGTTGTGTTTGGATCCACCAGGGCAAGCTGTGTGTGCTCTCAAAAGAAGCAAGAATCCAACCGGACCAGAATTTGTTTTGCTTTAAGAAATTCCACTTAGGATTTTGAAAAAGGGAAAGGCTCTGGCCTCCCTCAGCCACCCCCAGTGTGTCCTTGAAACCGTTCCACTCCTTGAAATGTGCTTCTGAGCATTCTGGAAAAACCAACTTTCTCCTTCTCTCTATAGCCCTTATCTCGCCGTGCAGGCGCGTACCTGGTCCACTTATCTACAAGAAACTACTGGGTTAGGCCCCAGGGGTGGTGGGGACTCAGGTATTGGGTTTGGCATCCTGCCCAGTGCAGCCCGAGCTTGTCCTTGGCAGGGCCCCAGGGGAGATGGCTAAATCAATCTAGGAGCCCTTTTCTTCTTTCTCTGCTGAACCCCCACCTGACCCCCAGCGCCTCCAGCTTTATTTTCTTCCAGCCCAGTTCCCAGCAGTCCTGGGTGGGGAGGGTGTGGGGGAGAGGATGGAGGCAGCACACATGTGTTTGCACCTGTCACGCCCACAGCTGCATGCCCAGAACTTGGTGTGTGTGTGTGTGTGCGCGAGCATGTGTGCGTTTAGGGGACTTTGGGGTTAGGATTCCAGCCTGGCTTGGTGTTGGCCTGTTTTGCGACTTTGTCCCCATCTGTGGAAGCTCTAGGTCCTTGTGTGCAGAACTGGACTGCCTCTCTGAGGAACGGTTTGTTCGATGCTGGCAGGAAGAGGAAGTGCTGGCCACAGGGCGTGTTGAATTTTGTCTGACCGAGCGGGGTCCTGGCCCGGGTTTGGCCCGGTTCCTGTTCAGGAAGCTGCCGTGAGGGGCGCGGAGACAGCAGCCCCCAGGCCCGGCTGCCCTCCCCTCGGTTCTCTCTTCCTGAAAAGACTGTTTCCCATCCTTGGTTTCCTTTGCCTGCTGAGTTTGAAGATGAAGGAATGCGCCTGGATGGCGGTCCTTCCCCTGACCCACAAGCACGAGGTCCGCATGGCCCACAGACTGGGGCTGCGGTGAATGGATGTCAGCTTTCACCAGTTGCTTCGGATTTCACTTTTGCTTCATCTGTGTTTCTGATCATTCTCCAACTCGGGCTGAAGATCTGAAAGTTTGCTTTTCCGTGGTGTGAGCCTCACGGCAGGGCCGTGTGGCACCAGGGCTGTGTGGCCGAGGTCAGGAAGGACCATCTTCCGAAAGGCTCTTCCTCAGGCACAGTTTATTCCACCTGAGTGTGTGTTGAGCACCCACTCCCTGCCCTCCATCAATTATTAAGCCCCTATTGTGTTCCAGGCACTGTGTTCGATGTGGGGTTGATGGGTAAGGCTTGATGTCTGGGGAGCCCCCAGTTGGTGAGGGGGCAGGCAGGGGAGCACACAGGTATGACCCAGTGTCAGTGGCACTGCCAACAGGGCAGGGGGACCCCACAACTGCCTGGCCTGGAAGCCGAGGCTGAACCTGGAAAAGGAGGCCGGCATCCCCATCGCCTCTGCAAGCCCCTGGGGCCTCTCTCCCCACCCCTCCTTCCCTCAGTGCCCTCCCAAGTGAGCAGGTCAGTGCCGCAAGGGTCCCTGCCTCCCTGTCCCCTCGCTAGCCTTACCCCGCAGGGAGGACGGTCTTGAACAGGTGTGACAAGTTCTCAGAGCTACAGCCGCGTGCCAGGCCAGTGAGGCCAGCAGGACGCTCCAGGAAGGAGAAGGGCTTGTGGGCCAGCAAGGCCGGGGCCCGGGGAGGTGGCGGGCAAGGCTCCTGGGCCAGAATGGGAGTCAGGCGAGAAACTGAGACCCCGAGCATAGGGCTTGTTCAGGGAGGGGCAGAGCCAGGCCTTCCGGCAAGTCCTCTGTCTAAAACGCCATGCTGCTTCTCCATGAATAAGACATGAGGTAGGTGGAGGCCTCGACGGATCATCATTATCATCTGACTTGTTAATAGAAAAATTAAAATTTAAAGTGATCTAAAGTGACAAGTGACAGGGATGTTCCTAGAAACCGGATATTGGGTGGCGGAGCAGAGCTCGGTACTGATGATATCGGACACAAAGTGCCCTGGAGTGGGTGGGTTTTACTGGTTCAGAATCCTAAGCCAAGGAGAAAGGTCCCTGCATTCTGGGGGTGCCGCGGTCCCTGGGTCTTCAGTGCCCTGAGCCCCGGGCTCAGGATGGGTCACACCCCGCAGCTTTGTTTCTGGGTGGAGCCTCTGTGGCCCTGGGGCAGCTCCTTCCTGCGGAGACCAGAGCTGACCCTCTCGGACCTGAGGTCCCCTTCTCACTCAGATCCCCCACCAGCTTGGGAAGCAGACTCTCCCCTCCCACCTGACCCTCAGCTTTTGGAACCAGGAAGGCCTCTCAGGCCAGGCACGTCCAAGCACCTAGGAAGCTGGGAGCCCTGACCCGGCCCAGCAGCACCAGCCCATGGATTTGGGGCACTCCCACTCCTAACCACAGGGTGCCCGGGGACTCCTAGTACAGACCCCCCCCCCCCCCGCATCCTGCCACTCCTGCAGGGTTGACTTTCTAACGCATTTTAGCCTCGAGGTCCGTGATTTCCCCTGAGGCTTCTAAAAAATCCAGCTGGATGAGTCCTCGTGTGTCCCTGCTCCCCTGACTGGCTGTCCCAGAGCTTGGGGTGACCTGGCTGGGCTAGCCAGCCCGCCCCGTCCCCACCATTCACCTCCCTCCCTTCCTTCTGGGTGCCCTAGATCTTCCCCTGAGCCGCTGGGCCACGTCCTCCAGGTCAGTGGGGCAGAACGCCAGAGCCCAGGGGACAGAGGACTGCATAAAACACTTATTTTAATTAGAAGAGTTATGTAACAATATATCAGAAAGTTGGCAGAATACAGGGCCAAAACAATCTCTGCCAGTGGCCTCCCAACACAGGCACTCTCTCCTTGTGTGTTCCCTTTTGGCCTTGCTTATTTTCTGTGCAGTGTTGGCACCTACCTTCCAGGGTTGCCTGTCACTCCCCACCTGACAGTTCTTGCAGGGTTTACGGATGACAGTGGGGAGCTGTTTCTCTTCGTGTTCTCAGGGAACACAGGATGCAGAGACGGGGCCCTGTCCTGCCTTCAAGGTGCTGACCATCCAGACGGGAGGCACAGCTTAACTGAGCCAGCCTTCACAGCGTCCTGTGCCTGCCAGACCCGTGCTGGGTGCTGGTGAGGCGTGGCTCCTGGGAGCGTGCAGGGAGACAGACACGGAGGTATCTAGTTCAAAGACAAAACATGACAAGGGACCAAGTGAGACAGGAGCAGGGTCTGGAGTAAGGGGATGTTGGCTGGGAAGGGAGAAAATGCATTTGGCTACAGTTGGTTCTGCGACCGCCTCTTGGAAGGGCCTGGGAGCTGAGCTGGGACAGAGAGGAGGCAGGCAGACCTTCTTCCCCTGTGGTATGGAGATGGTGTCCTAACCCCGTCCTCCCTGGCGTGGACCAGTTCACAGTGACCTTGTCTGTCTGCATGCGACTGGTTGACGGCCTGGCTCCTCTGCTCTGAGGCAGGATGCCCAAGGGATGGGACTTGGGCCTGTTCACCGCCCAGAATAAATGCTTTACAGCACTGTTTGGACAGACAGGGAGGGCAGAGATAGGCTGATGTCTGCGCAGTAGAAGACTCCCATGGGCTCATCCCAGAAGAGTGGTCTTTACAGGAGGGTCTGAGCCCAGAGGGAGGTCTGGGGTCTCTTCCCTTGTTGTCTTTTGAGGAGAAAATTAGAAAATCATTAAGAACAAAACAATGTGAGGAGGGGAGAGAAAATTCCTACCCGTAACCCTGGCACAAGAGGTGACACTTTGGTGTACGTCCAGCCCCAGGACACCCCTGCTCAGATCCGTGTTCCTGTAGGTGTGACTTCGTATGTGGGATCATTCCTCATCTGCTGTTTGAAAGCCTGCTTTTTTCACTTAGCAACACTTGGTTCTCTGCAGAATTCACCAGTCAGCACCGTATTGACAAGCAACCTCTCCTGCCCGGACACCCTGCTACTCGTCCTGGGACAGGGGTCTGGGGGGTGCATCTCTGGGGCTTTTCTCAAATGAGAGTCCTGTGTCACAGCTGTCCGGGGGAGGCAAAGTGGGCAGGAGGAATGGGAAGGGCCCCCATTCCTATTTCATATTGTTTAGGAAACTCAAGATTAAGCTGCCAGACGAGACGCAGAAGTAAGAACACAAATTACAACTCTATCGTTCTTGGTGGTTATTACATTAACTGTATCATTATTTGTTGGGATGCACATGAATTCTGAAATCAGAATCGACCTGGATTTAAGCTCCAGATTGCCCTCTTAGCAGCCTGGTGACCTTGGACGAGTTAGCTGCCACGTGTACGGCAGGGACGGTACCTCCCTCTGAGAGTTGGAGGAGAAAATGAAACCCAAGAAAAATCTCCACGACAGCGTATTATACATACGGGGCACTCAGCAGATGCTGGCTCCCCTTCTGCCCTTCTTTTGTATCTGGTAAAACACGAAGGAATCAACCGGAAGACTATCAATCTAGTAAAATAATCAGGAGAGTAGTTGGAGAGAGGATAGTCTTATTAGCCATGACCACTTATTAACGTATAATAATTTTCCCATTCTTGTGCTGAAAATGTTATGTCGATGGTTAACATGACCATATACATTTGTCAAAACCCACTAATTGTAAACCTCAAACGAGTGAATTTTATGATATGTAAATTATACCTTAAAGATTTGACTTGACATAAAAAGACTCCATTCTTTTTTTTTTTTTTTAAAGTATAGTCAGTTTACAATTTTGTGTCAGTTTCTGGTGTACAGCATAATGTTTCAGTCATACATGTACATACATGTACTTGTTTTCGTACTCTTTTTTTATTATAGGATGCTACAAGATATTGAATATAGTTCCCTCTGCTATACAGAAGAAACTTGTGTATCTATTTTATATATATAACAGTATCTGCAAATCTCAAACTCTCAATTTATCCCTTCCCACCCTAAAAAGACCCCATTCTTAATGCTGACAAAGCATGTGAAAATACCCAGGTCTAGCATTAAGGAGAAATATGCCCAACCTAGATGAAGGAAAAAATTACATTTAACTATTCTGTTATTTTTGTCCTTTATTACAAAAGTTATACATCATACACATAGCTCATCATGCAGCAGGCATCTATTGAGTGCCTGCTGTGTGCCAGACGCTGTTTTAGGCCGTGAGGATCCACCTGAAAAATAAAGTGACAAACCTCCCACGTCAAGAGGAGACCAATAATAAATGTGATAAGTGAGTAAATCATATCACATGTCGGGTGCTGGATGCCCTGAGAAGGCACTGAGCGGACTGATGGGGAAGCAGGTGTGTAGGAGCGAGGGTCTCGCAGTTTTAGGTCAGTGGGTGACGGCAGACCTCATTAAGATGGTGATGGGTGAGCAAAGTGTGGGAACCCCTGCCGAGGAGAGTGGTCCAGGGCGAGCCAGTGCAAGACCCACGGGGGAGTGGGTCTGTCAGATGGGAGGAGTGGCAGGGGGAGCAACTGGAGCACCCTCTAATGCTGAACGGGAAAATACAGCCTCCCAGCCCCAGCCAGGCAGGCCAGTCCTGGACCACACTGTCTTCCTTAGAGCTCCTACCCCATGTGTGTCACGAAATGCAATAACACTACATTTTATTAAATGGAGGTACTGGGGATTAAACCCAGGACCTCGTGCATGCTAAGCATGTGCTCTACCACTGAGTTTTAACCCCACCCCGAGACTACATTTTTTTTTTCACATACTGCATTGTGACCCAATGTAATAACTTACTGAAATCGTTATTCTATTTTAGTAAAATCATCCTTTGTGGCCCAACTCTGCAGGCTGTGTTACTATTTCATTCCTTAGCGTGCACTGCAATTGATTAAACTAACTAATGCCCTGCTTTTCAGCGCTTGGTCCTTCTAGAAGGCACCATGGAGAGGTGTGGGGGGAACCAGGCAGCGGGAGCTGTGTCCACCCCGAATGGCCGAGTTGGGGGTGGCTGTGCTGAGCCACAACTAAAGCCCGGCACCTTGTGTGTCCAGACTTGCTGGACACTCAGGATTTATTCTGTTTTCCCATTGCTCAAGATGCAGAGACGCTTCACCTGGCGAGGTGTGGGGGTAGCATTGGATAATGTCACGGCCAGTTTGTTTCCCAGACTGTGGGATCCAGAATAGTTACGTGGCTTCACCCACTGCGGCTACTGGGCTGGTACCCAAGTGCCGGCCACACAGGACGCCCCTCCTACCAGGGCACACCTCCCTCTACTCCTCCCGGCCTGCCTCCAAGCCCACCTGCGGGCCCTCTTTCCTGGAAGCTTCCCTTCCTCTCTGCTCACATCATCCCTCCCATGACCTGTGCGTTGAACTTGGAAAGTATCCCCAGCAGACGAGCATCTTGAGGGCAGCGCCCAGGGCTCAGGGTACCCACTGAAACACAGGACCTGAGAAACAGAAGTGGCTATTCGGGAGTTATGTTCTGAAGAACTGTCGGCCCAGTGTGGAAAGTAAACAGGTAAACATACATGAACACTCAAAGTCTGCAGCCACCCGCTGACCTGAGTGTGGTGTCAGCTGTCCCTGCCTGGGTGATGGGAGGATGGTTGCGGGGCCTTTTCCCTGGCCACGCCTGCATTTTCAGCCACCACGTTATATGACGTGGCATGTGTGTATCAGATGGGCTGAGGGTACAAAACTGGAGAACTGTTAAATTCCAGCAGCTCTGGTAGGTTGAAAGGATGAGCTGAACGTAAGATGAATTTCAGCCGAGTTAAAGGCATTGTGGTTAAGTACAGATTCACTCATTCATGAGTGTGCTGTTTGAGGAAAAAAATGAAAAGATGTGGGAGGCTTGTGCGCACGCTCGGATCCTGGCTTTCCCTGGTTGGTCTACGCCCTGCAGCCCCCGAGCTGGAATCCGGAGTAGGCCTGGCTGTGGGTCCTTTGGACCAAGCTTCCAGGAGCCCCTCTTGTAAGGGAAGGTGGGCTCCTTGCCCCAGGTCCACCTGGAGGTCCAGACAGGATCCGCAAATCACTGCAGCACAGCACAGCACAGTTTTAACTGCACAGATGCTCACCAGCACTGCAGAGGCGTAGGAAGAGCTGGTTGTGAGTCGTGGCCTGCCTTTCCTTTTGCCACAGTAACTTTGTATTTTAAAAAATCTAGCCCTCAGTCAGTAAGTGTAGGAGGTTGACTTTGTCCAGAGACACCAGGCTCCTGTGCTGTGGGGATGGTGAGAAGGTGTGTGGGCAGGTGGGTGGAGGTCAGCCTGCTGATTTTGGAGAGCCAGAGAGTATGCGGGGGAGCTGCTGTGGGCCGGGCAGGGGTAGGGGTGTGTTTGCTGGTTGCGTCTTTAATACGACTGCCCCCTGGACTTTTTCCACTCAGGCCAGCCCAGCTGGACACAAGTCTCCCAGCCGCCAGTGAAGGTCTCCCTGCCGTGATCCACTCGGTCCCCTTTTCACCAGGGAGCTGGGGTGCTGACCATAGCCGCCTACTGACCTGTGGTGCGTCAGCTGCCGCTGCCCAGGCAAGGGAGTGTCTCGGGAAGTCCTTGGCAAGGCCTCTCCCTAGACCCCACCCCTCCACATTTCCTCTATCTCTGCATGGCTAACTCTTATTCAACCTTTGGGTCACTGTTAAGATGCTTCCTCCTCCAAGAAGCCTTCCCAGATCCTAAGCTAGGGCTGCCGGCCTCACTGTGGCCCCTGCTCAAATCCTGCACTCATGTCATGGCACATGGCACTCTGCCCTGTCATCTCCTGGGGTGCGTAAGTGAGCTCCTTGAAAGCAAGAATTGTTCATGCTCTCTGTTGCATCTGTAACACCAAGACAGTGCTGGGCGCCTAGTAACTGTTCAGTTAAATGTGTTTTGAATGAGTGAAAGAATGCATAAATGGGACTCCCATTCCCTGTCAAAGACCAGCTCATCATTCCTACGAGAAGGGTCAGACGTGGGAACCACTGGGCATCTTGGTTGGCCTAGGTTACCTGGGTCAGTGCGGTGCAGGACAGAGGCAGCCCCCAGGTCCTCATGGGGGCTCATGCTATCCTGAGGGCTGGACTTCCTGAAACACTGCTCCCTGCCCCTGAGTGGGGTGAGTGTAAAACGTGGGTGTGGTCTCCAGAGCAAGCCAGTTACACAGGCTGCCCATCCTCCTGCTCCTGCGGGCCACCCAGCAGGCCCTCGGCGCTCTTCCTGAACACTTCCTGGAGCCCCTCCCTGTTTAAAAGGATCCTGGGGAGCGGGGGCTTCCTTGTGCAAGACTCTAGAGCAGTGGGCGTCCTCCATGACCTTTGACCTGGTATTTGGAGATAAGGGTGTGGTTCCATCAGCCCACCCCAGGCACTAGATTCTGAAACCAGTGGAGAGGTGAACTCAAGCGATGACCACCAGGGACTGTGTCTACGTCAGGGTCTCACCCTCGGCACTGTGGACATCTTGGGGGGCATAATTCTTTGTTGGGGGGTGTGCATCCTGTGCACTGTAGGGTGTTTACCATCATCCTTGGCCTCCACCCGTTAGGTGCCAGTAGATGACATCCCCCCCCCCCCCCCCCGCGTTAAATAACCAGAAATGCCTCCAGACATCACCAAATGTCCCCCGGGGGCAAAATTGCCCCTGGTTGAGAATTACTAAATTATATGTATGTGTACGAATACACACACAGAGACACCGCCCCCCCCCACACACCCCTTTTTGCTGGTGGTTCTGGATGACAAACTTGTTCTATGACCAGAATCAGTTTCCTGCTGCTTGCCCCCACCCTTAAAAATGCTTCCCAGTCATGGGCAGACAGCTGAGCAGCTGCCGACCTCCACTGTTGGGGCAGCGTAGGGGAGACGGGGGACCAGGTTGGAAGGTCATTTCTTCAGCCGGATCAGATGAGCCACTCCTCCCCTTCAGGAGCAAAGTGAGAAGTGTCCTTGCAGAAGACCCCTCGTGCAAGGACCGAGACTGAGGGACAAAGCCTGCCAACTCACGTCACACGGGACAAGTCTGCAAATAGAAAGCTGTCAGCTAAACGAGTTACAGGGACCTCTCTCAGGCGATCACTGCTTCACCCCATGCTGACCATGCAGTTTGGCGCCAGCCTGTGTACCACGCGGGTGAGACCCCGTCCCCTCCACGTTCCTCCCCTGTGGGTACAGGCGCTAAGCTGCAGCCCCAGACAAGTGCGGTAAAAATGAGTGGCTGGGAGCTGAGGCTTCCCTCTGGAAGGGCCTGTGAGCTGGATCTGAACGGAGAGTAGTTGTCTGGGGGCCGAGAACACATTCTTCGCAGAGGAAATAACAGTGGTGGGTCAGGGCTTGGCAGTCAAAAAAACCCCTCAGACTTTTCCTCCCAACTGTGAAGTGAGCTGAGAGACTGAAATCAAAGACAAAAACAGACACGGGGCCATGTAGAGGCCCAGCGGTGAGCCACCTCTGCCCCGCGCTAGTGCCGGGCAGTTGCTTTGCAAATGTTTTTTCTTGTCATCTTTCCAAGAGCCCAGCAGAGCACCTGGGGCCCTGAGAGGCCCAGAGCCTGACCTAGGGCTGTGCAGGGCTGCCAGGCCAGCCAAGCCGCGATTGATCCGGGGTGACTCCGGGACGCCAGCGCTTCCTCCTGGCGGCCTCAGCTCCAGTGCTTACGGGAAATGCGGTGCCCAGGCTGAGCCCCAGAGGGTGTCCAGGGCAGGGCCTGGGAATCTGCGTTCAAGCAAGTGGCCGGCTCCAGGCTGGGGTCCTGACGGGCAGTGGTGGGATGAGCTGGAGGGAGCTCTCGGGAGGCTGTGGGTGGAAGGCGGCTCCCGGGAACCTAGTCCTCTGTGCAGACGCTCCGCACAGGAGCCTCGCGCCTCCCAGGCCAGCCGGTGGGGGCTGTGATTTTCCACACGACGCTGGGCCGATTTCATTTATGGACGCGGAATGGAGAGCAGCGTGGGCAGCTCCCGGCGACAGCGGTCCACCCGGGGCGGTGGTGGGATCGCTGCCTGCTTGGCTGAGCGGCAGTGTCACTAAAGGGATCCGCAGAGCCTCCCAGGCGCTTGCGGTGTGGCGGCTGCCGCAGGAACCCGGCGGCTGCTCGTTTTTGGGGAATGAATAATTTATTTGTGTTTTCAGATGATTTATACCTTCATCACAGATGCGGCGGCTCTGCTGGCTCACTCTTGGCTACTGAATAAGTGGCTTCGGAGGAGCATTGGCCTTAATCCTCCACGGCCGTGACCCCCTGTTTGCAGGCTGGTTTGTAGGCTGCGTTTCAGGGGAGCCCAGATCCTCTCTGGGTGCTTTCCTTTCTTTCTCTTTGTGGCCAAGTTATGCTTTTCCTGCTGGTGACCTGCTTCAGGAAGCATAGCCTGGAGCACTGCTGGCCTGGGGGTCTAGGGTAGACCAGCAACTAGGACGTTAATGCAACTGTGCAGTAGCGTTCTATCGCGGGTGGGGGTGGGTTTGTTTCCAATTTCTGTGTTTGACCAGCTGAATGCCACTTAGGATCACAAACACCTTAAGAAGCCCCGATTTTCACGAGTGCCAGTGCTCAGGTTGCTCACGTTCTCCCCAGTGGTCTCCCCCCAATACCAGCCTTGGCACTGCGGTCCTTCCCGCCCAGGCTGCCGTGCTGACCTTCCTCCTCGTCCACTGCTCGAGAGCCTACCATGGCTCCCTATTGCCGAAAGCAACCTGAACCCCAGTGTTCAAAGCCCTCCATCGTCTGACTGTGTCATTCCTCTGCAGCCTCATCTCGAATCTCCTCTTCCTCTGAGCAGCCTGCTTGCTGACTCATACATTAAGCATTGATTGAAAGTTCGCCATGCTCCAGGCGCCGTGTGTGGGAGACTTGGGAGCAAGACCCCGCCCTGCGAGTGCCCAGTCTAGAAGGGCCAGGAGCCCCAGTATACAGGTTACAGGCAGTCCTCACAGACCCTCAGGGCTCCAGGGATGGGGGAGGCTGCATGGGAGCGAGTCTCAGAATTTTCAGCATCTTCGTCCTCACACACTTGGTGGGATTGAGGCCCCCACAGGACCTGATCTGGGGCTTGATTGTCGGGCCCTCAAATGCTAAGTGCTGGGGCTGTGGGACCACGAGGGGCTTCAGTCAGGGCAGAAGGGGAGCATCTGGAGCCTGGCCTTTGGAGGCTGCTCTGCAAGCAGCCTCGCCGGGAGCCCCTCTGCCCACTCTTCCTGCCTCTGCACAGACGCCACCTCAGGCCCCACCCTCTGCCCTTCCGCGAGTCTTGCCTAATTACACTTAAATACTTAATTAGTGCCACTTTCCTTGCTCCTTTATCGCTCCTGGAGGGCTTGGTTTAGTCTCTGGCAGCCCTCACTGGGTGGGCCCAGGAGGTCCAGCTGGCACGGCACTACCTGGCTGTGTGAACTTGGGAAGATGGCTTAACCTCTCTGAGCCTCTATTGCCCATCTGTAGGTGGGGTGATGATCCTGAGAGTGGGATGGAGTGTGAATGTGCCTGGAGGTCCTGAGGTGGAGCCTTAAAGGCTAGGAGCTTAAAGAGCTTCCATGTGAATTCACCACCTCCTGCGGCCCCCGCAGTCCCCCCAGGAGCTCACGGTGGGGAGCAGCCCTGAAGGACTGGTGACTTGCCCAGGGCCACGTGGTGACGTGTCAGAGCCCAGATCCGACATGCTTTGGGCCACCTCCATGTGGAGGGTGCTTCCTACTCTGCGTTCCTGGTGCTCTAGTACCTGCTCCCAGGATGTCCAGGGTGAGCCCAGGGATGACCTTGTCTGGGAGCAGCCCTCCTGTCCTTTGCTGCCTGGCTGTGGCCCCACTGGTTGTAAAGGGAGGGGACATTGTGCCCACCCAGGCTCTCGTGAAGTTGGCTGGGTCATAGGTGGAGACTTGCTGCCATTCAAGGGGTACATGACTCTTGTCTTCTCCTGCCTGTGGGCTATCAATGAAAGGGCAATTTTAAAAATTATTATTAATAGGCTTTATTTTTTTAGAGCAGTTTCAGGTTCACAGCAGAATTGAGCAGAAAATACAGAGTTCGCACATAGCCCTCCCCACCCACGCACATATACTCCTCCACCGTCAACATCCCTCATCAGTGTGGCTTGTTTGGTACAATCGATGAACCAACATGGACACATTATTATCAACCAAAGTCCATAGTTTACATTAGGGTTCACTCTTGATGCTGTACATTCTATGGATTTTGACAAATGCTTAATGACATGTTGCCACCACTATAGTGTCAAACAGAATAACGGAAATTGCTGAAAAGTGCAATTTTGACAGCTTGTTCCAAACCCTTCCCCTCTCTCCTCCAACATCGCTATTCATAAAACTCTCAGAAAGTTTAAGAGAGGCCTGTGGCTCAGTTCATGGGGCAGGCGACCAGCAGGGGATGGGTGACTTGCAGCCTGAGCACTGGGAGGGGCACTTGTTTGGGTGTCTGAATCTTCCTTCACATCTCTGCCCAGCACTGAAAGCACCTCCATCCGTCCAGGCTGGTACCTGGCTCTCCGATCCTGGGTAAGTCCCTTCTCTGGGCACTGTTTGCTCAACTGCAAAATGAAGGAAGATTGGACAAGGTGGGTGTTCTTTTTCTTTCTCTTTGTCATTATTCTTTGCAGCCAAACCTTTTCCCTCCCAAGTGAAATCGTGGGTGGAGGTCCATGTACACGGCAGGTGAGGTGGCCTCACAGGGGTGGGGGGAGGTCTGACTGCTTCTCGGCACTCGCGAGGGACCCCCCCCCCAGGGGACTGGGGTTTCTGGGGTCCCCTCAGCTGCAAAAGTGTGAGCTTGTTCTCTGGCCGAGACAGACAGCTGACAGTGGGCGTGTCTGGGCAGAATGTGCCCCCAAATAGAAATTGCTGGATCGGGTTTGGATCTCTTGCTCCCCGCCTCCCCAGAGCCCGCCGGTGTTTCCCCTATGGCTGCCTCATTGTTCTCTGTTGGCAAAGGTTTGCTTTTTCTTCCTCTCTCCGGAACAGGAGGCGCCTCAGACGCCGCCGGAGAATAACGCCAGGGCAGGGTTTTTATGGCCCCTGGTCCCGGGCTCTTTGGCATCATGAGCCGATGAGGGGGAAGCAGTGACCTGAGCTCTGGAGGTTCCAAGGATTTATTAATGGGCAATGAGCCATTTTATTTTCTTTCCTGCCCACGGAGAATCAAGAATGAACAAGCTTAGATTTTATGTCTCGAGGAAATGCAGCACCTTTAGAAGTGACCTCCCACCTGAGGGGGAGAGGTCTGGAAGGTTGCAAGGAGGTCCCACTTTTTGCTGCCCTCCAGGTCCAGGGGCTCTTATAGTGCCTTTCTCCAGTGCCTGGTGTTTTTGTAGCACTGCTTTTCAAAGTTCTTCTACAGCAATTGTGCTCAAAACAAAAATGTGAACTCCTTGCCTGTCCTCTGAGCCCCTGCTCACTGCTGACCTCATCTCTTAACCCCCTACCTCTGGCCTTGTTTGTGATGCTTCAGCCATACCTATCTTCTTGCTGCTTCCAAGCATGCTCTTACCTCAGGGCCTTTGCACTTGCTGTTCCCTCTGCCCAGAGCCTTCTTCATAAGTCTGTCCCTTCCTCCTCATTTGTGTCCCTGACTCAGGACTTCCCTGAGCATCCAGGCTAGAGTATCACCCCAACCCCTTGTCCCCCTGGTGATCTTTGTCAAACCACTTCTCTTTGTTGGTTTCCTAGCAGTCTGTGCTTGCTTTCCCCATTGGTGCCTTGTTACTGGAAAGGAAGCCCCTTGAGAGCAGGGAGCCTGTCAATGCTCAGTATGTCCAATGCCTGGCACATAGTAGCTCATCAGTAAGTTTCAGCCAGTAAATCAGTGGCTGGTGTTCCAGGGAGTGCAGGCTGGGTGCTGGGTACCCGTGGGTCTTCGCTTCGTGAAAACTCACATCTCTAGCCTCTCTAGACTGTCGTGAGGAAATTAGGGCTCCAGAGGGAAGTCAGGGCTTGAGCCCAGCCTGCTCAACTTCAGAATTTTCTCTTCCCACCAGTTCACATGGGGACCTGTCTTAGGAGACGTCGTCCATGACCTATGGGACTAGTTAGCACCAGTCCTCAGTCGGGGTGGGGCTCCCGGGAAGCCCCAGATCAGCCAGGTGGGCCAGGATGGATGCAGGAACGACAGTGGGTACCTTGCTTCCTTTAACTTTTTTACTGAAATTTCACGTGCGTGCGTTAAGTGGACAGCTTGGTCAATTTTCACAAAATGAGCAAACCTTTGTCACCAGCACCCAGCAGTCCCCTGATGACCGTTTCTGGTCCTCCCCCCCACCAAGGTAGCCTCTGTCTTGATGTGCATCACCATGCATCAGTTTTATAAATAGGACTCACACAGCATGTACGCCAAAGCGTCTGGCCGCTCTGCTCAGCATCACGCTGGGAGCTTCATCCGTGTCGTGTGACCTCGAGGTTCGTTCTGATTGCTCTGTGGTCCTCCACTCTGCCGCCGGACTACAGTGTGTTATCCATCGATTGCAAGTGGACACGGGGACAGTTTCCAGCAGAGGCTTTTACAAATCGTGCAGGTGTGTGCCTTCTTGCACGTACTGTATCATTGGTGGATGTCTTTCTGCCAGGAATGTGTCAAGGAGTTGAATTTTTGGTTCACGGAGTGTGTGTGGTCATCTTTAGTAAATACACCAGTTTTTCAAAATGGCTGGAGATTGTGGGTTCCTTTTGTTTTGTAACGAGAGCTCAGATCCCCTGCTGATGAGAGTGGACCTGGGAGCTATAACAAGACATCGTGAACACTCCCTGGAAGTAGGGAATGCCGTCCCAGGGCCCCAGGTGACTGGAGGGCTGGTGCTGGGTGCTGGTCACGGCCACGCAGGGCTCAGGGTCCAGCTCACTGTCGCGTTGGTGACCTTTCCAGCCCCACCCCCTTTTGTGAAACTGGCAGCCTGTGTGGTCTCACCTGCACTTTTTGGCTTCCATGGAACGTTCTGTGGCTGTTTCACACCCCCGGGGGCGTCTTCAGAACATGCAGCCCCTTCTAACTTGAACTGAGCAGCAGAAGAAAGTGCCTCTACGTTATGCCAAACGTCTGTGTGAAAGAATTCTGCGAGCAACTGCCTTTACTACCTGGGGACTGTGATAGAATCAGGAATTAGTCATCCTAAAACCACAATCACCTCTGAAATGGTCATAATCCAAATCCATCCATCTTTGACTTCAGCCCCACTATATTTTTCTCCCTCTGGGACTTTGCTTCCTAATTAAGTTGGATTTCAGGATATATTAAAATAATTTGTCATCTCTTGAGCACACACCCGCCCCCAGTGTGAGCGGGCAGATCAGAGTCAGGGCGGGAGGCCTGTGCCTGGGCACCAGGAGCTGTCGAGCCCTGGCAGGAAGACATAGCTGCTTTTCCCAGAGACTGGCCATCAAGGACGGTGGGCACTGAGCCCTGCAGGCCTGGGCCACTGGAGGAGGACCTGGCTCCAGGAATGGCCTTGAAACCATTGCTTCTTAGGTGGTGATTTGTAGTGAGTGCCCTGGGGTCGCAGCCTGGGCGGTTTCAGGAACTGAGTGCTTTTAGCCTGGACAGAGTATATATCCTGAGGGACCATGTCCTACTGCCTACACCACCCCCTCCTCCCCGCAGACTGGGTCAGCCCCTTGAATGCAGAGCCATCCCTGGACCTTGTGTTTGACGGCCCATCCCTGATATCTGGCACATTCCTGAGGGTACCCCATTGAGCTGTGGGCTCCTCAAAAGCAGGATCATTGTCCTTGCATCTAATAGACATTGCGGGCACTTAGTATGTGTGGAGTGCATGCTAGGGACAGTGGCTGCGGGTGGGGGTCTCCAAGGCAGTTTTTCAGCTCGAACTGGATTTGAGGCTGCCGAGTTCTCGTGGTCAGCTGCAGTGACAAGTGCTGAGGCGTATTGGGTCCCCTGGAAGCTCTGTGTTTTGCCCCCCTGCTCCTGTGAGCCTGCCTGTTCTCCACACTTCTGTCTTCTGGGGTAGAGAAGTACAAAGCACCTGTTCCTAGTTTGTTGAGTGTTTTTATCATGAAAGGATGTTAGATTTTGTCAAATGCTTTTTCTGCATCTAGTGAGACGAGCATGCAATTTTTGCTTTTTATTTTACTGAATGTACATTAATCGATTTTCAGATGGTAAACCAACCTTGCATTCCTGAGATAAATCCCACTTGCTACGATGTGTAATTCTTTTTATTCTTTATGTTGCTGGATTTGATCTGCTAGCATTTTGTTGAGTTTTGTTTTTGTTTCTGTTCCTTTTCATCTGTGTCCATTAGGGACATTGTAGTTTTCTTCTCTTGTGAAGACTTTGTCTGCTTTTGGTATCAGGGTAGTTACTAGCCTCATAGAACCAGTTGGGAAGTGTTCCTCCTCTTCTGTTTTTTGGAAGAGCTTGTAAAGAATTGGTATTAATTCTTTAAATGTTTGTAGAACTCAGCAGTGAAGCCATCTGGGCCTGGGCTTTTCCTTGGGAGTGATTTGTGTTACTAATTCCATCTGTTGCCTTCTTATGGGTATTTCAGATTGTCTATTTCCTCTCAAGTCAGTTTCGGTAGTTTGTGTCTTTCTAATTGGCTTAGATTCTTTACAAGAATATTTTCAAGGCCTCTTTCCACTCTTTTAGTCATTGTTGACATTTATTGCATTCTTCCTCGTGTGCCGAGCCCTTCCTTCCTATGTGCTGAGTATTTTGTGTGTGTGCACATTAGCTCATTTCATCTTTACTAGAACTTGATGAACTCGGTAGGATTACTATCATCTCAGTTTTTACATCCTGGAAAACTGAGGCAGAGAGAAGTTAACTAATGGGTCAGTGTCACATAACTAGGAGACAGCAGAGCTAGGATTTGAGCCAAGCAGTCCAGCCATGTAGTCTTCTCTGCTCTCCTGAGGCGCTCTGTGCTAGGAGCTAGGAGTACAAGAATGAGTCAAACCTGGTCACTGCCTGAGTCACTCCCTAGAAACCCCAAACCTAAGAGGGAGGTGCCTTCGGCCTAACGGGAACCAAGGGCTGGGAGATCAGGAAGCGCCCCACGGAGAAAGTGATGTGTGAAGCGGGCTTTGGAGGAGGGTCCAATGCAGGGGGGCATGTGGGTGAGTCAGTGAGTGTGCCCCTTCCCCGGGGCTTTTGTCTTCAACCTCTTCTCTGTCCCAAGTGCTCAGCGAAAGAAAGGGTGTCGCAGAGAACCTTGCCTGGGGACTGACGCCCCGGCTGGCAGGAGGAATTTGGAACAGTAGAATTGTGCCCAGAGGTCTGTTTGAATCTCCCAGGCCTCTGCAGTTTGCTCTCTGGGAGAGGAAGAGGCAGGACCATTTGTAAGATGATTATGAGACAGAAATCAGGAGCGACCAGACATAACTCAACGTAATTATTTCTGCATAATGACTTCTGCTCCTTGATTCCGTCTCGAGCAATGACTGTAATTTTTATCTGTCACAGGAAAGCTGGTGGCCGGGGAGCCCCTGTGGCTTAGCGATAGAGCCAGGAGGAAATTTGCAATTCGAGTTAATGGAGTGTTCCCAAGCAGCCTGGGAGCCAGAGCTTTCCAGGCCTCTGGAGTGATGGCCCCTCCTGCTAGGAAAGGCCCAGCCTCCCAGGGGATCCAGCCCATCTGCCTTGTGTCAGATGGGGAAACTGAGACTGGCGGGGATCACAGGACATGCCCCAGTCACCGGGCCACTCGGCAGAGCTTTCCCCCGGGGGGTTGGGGTGTGTCTTGGTGAGACAGGAAGGTGTCCGTGAGGACTAGGAATGCTGTTGCCCATCCCTAAGCTGATCCCTGAGCATGTCACTCAGGCAGGGCTGCCCCCAGGAGGCTGGAAGTGGTGGGGCCTTTGTGGCCGGACAGCAGACTGACCTGTAGCCCCTTGGCATTAAGCGTGCAGTGCAGCTGGAGGGTGTGTCCTGGAGGGCAGGCTAGAGGCACACGTCTCCAGCTCCGGAAAAGCAAAAGTGCCCCCCCTCAAGCCAGGGGGGTGCTTGCTCACTACATTCCCACACCTCCTATAAGCCCTTGTAATTAGCGAGGGTGTCTGGAAAGAGCAGAGGCGGGTGTAAGGGTTTGCATTTGGGACGCCCCACTTAGCCACATGTGACCCTGGCAAGTGTCCCTGGGTCTGTTTGCTCCTCTGTAAACTGGGGGTTAGAATGGACTCTCCCCAACAGGGCCCTCAGGAGGGTGGGATGATGCAATGACGACCAGACACAGTGCTTCTAGCCCATTCTGCTGCCCAACTCTGTTACTGGCTTTCACAAGGATGACCTTGTGAAGAGCCCTCGACCCTGTCTGGGCCTTGATTTCCCTGAACGTCAAAGCAGGGCTCACAGAGTCATGAGATAATTTAGCTGAGATCATTGACATGAAAGCACCTTTAAAAAACTGGGCTGAGGCAAGTGGAGAGGGATTTTGGGGCAGAGAAACTGCTCTGTAGGGTACTAGCATGATGGATACAGGGCATACTCATTTTCCAAACCCACAGAAAGCACAACCCCGAGAATGAACTCTACTGTGAACTACGGGTTTGGGGTGATGACATGTGTCAATGTAGGCTCACCAACTGTAACAAACCCACACTGTAGCCAAGTCACTGGTGGGGATGCTGAACTTGGGGAAGGCCGTGTCCAGGGAGGGGCCAGGCGATATGTGGGAACTCTGCTTTCTGCTCAGTTTTGCTGTGAACATAAAACTGCTCTAAAAAATAAAATCTATTAAAACTTATTAATAAAATATATAAAATAGGTAAGTGACCTCCAGTGAGAATTTCTGAGGGGAAGATGCGTGGCTTTTCTACCGCACGTCTTGAATCCTAGCAGTGAGTTTAAATAGCGTGATTGGCATACGAAGCTCCACACTGATGAAGCAGGGGAGAATTTCAGCTCTGAGCAGAGTGCCCTCTGCTTCGAGGAATGTCCGTGTGATGCATTTTGGGGCACTCATTTGTCAAACATGGATTATTTATTGAGCGCCTGCTGCATACAGGCTCTGGGCCAGGCACCAGCTGCACCTCGTAGAGCTCACAGTCACCTCATTCTGCGGGAGCGAGGGGAGCCCCGCTGGCCCCCACACCGTGAGGGACTGGGTTTTCCGGGATGGGTGAACTCTCTGGTTCCTGTCCTCAGGACCACTCAGTGAGTGCATATAAACTCATCATGGCTGCAGAGGGAGAGAACCTTGTATTATAAGAAAATAACTGGGAAATGTGTACAGATTAGGAAGAAAAACAGGCTTTCAGGTAAAAAAAAAGATAGCGTTTAAGGGAGACTGAAGGTTGGGAAGAAGCTGGCCAGTGCAGGAAGGCAGTGTAGCCCGGGGGCGTGAGAGCCCAGGACTGTCTGGTTCCATCCTGGCTCTGCCACTTAGAAGATACATGACCTTGAGCAAGTAGTTAGTTTCTCTGAGCCTCGGTTTCCCTGTCTGTAAAATAGGGTTAATAATTATGCTTATCTCAGGTAGACATAAATTTGGAGTTTGGGATTAACATATACACACTACTATATATAAAATAGACAAACAAGGACCTACTACTGTAGAGCACAGGGAACTATATTCAATATCTTGTAATAACCTATAATGGACAAGTATCTGACAAAGACATGTATATATGTATATAAAACTGAATCACTTTGCTGTACACCTGAAACTAACACAACATTGTAAATTAACTATACTTCAATTTAAAAAATGGTTAAAAATAATGATAATTATGCCTACTTCATAGGGCTATTGGGAGGATTAAATTGGATGACGGAAATGAATGCATAGAAAGCTTTTAGCAGGGCACCAGCCGTGCAGGGATGGAGCTGTAAGGATGTTATAATTACATACCATGTACAAGGTGCTGCCAGTTCAGAAAGGGAAGGGGTGAGGGAGGAGGCTAGCTGGCAGCTGGCACGGGGGTGTTTGGAATGTTTGTGCCTGAAGCTGTTGGAGATGCCTGTTCTCACAGTGACCGTGGGGCTCTGAGTCATTGGCTGGGGGTCAATGACATCTTCTGACCTTTCGTTGCATGCGGGGGCCAGGGCTTGGCTGTGGGAGCTCCTGTGGGCCTGCTCTGTGCGGGTCATGGTAGGTCCAACCCACTGGGCCCTTCCAGTGACCCTGTTATGTGAGGCCTCGGGCGGCGCAGTGATGAACAGGGTGGCTCGGTAATGCTGCCGGGGCCACCTGCCACACGTGGCTTTGACCCTGGCTTGTGATAGCCAGTGACCGCATCCAAGGGGTGGCCAGCATCTCCCCGGGTGGCCTCTCTGGTCAGGACTGCGGAGGGCTTCCTTCCTCCCGGTGTTGGAGGTGCACATGCTCATGTCCCCCACCCTAAACAGTGGGACAGACTGTTTTCTGTACTTAGCATGGGGCTTACAGAAGCGGTGGTCCCCCCAGTGGTACATGGAAGCAACCAGAGAGAAAGTCAGTGACCTCCGGGCCCGGGTGTCCCCTCCCCACGTGACTGGTTTGTCCTCTCTTCCAGGGCATGGTCTAGCAGCCCAGGCAAGGACGGAGAACCAGCCTCGGAGGTTCTGATCCCTTCCCTTCACTGCCTCCCCTTGGCCTTGGGTAAGTCACTCTGGGAGGCCACGTGGGCCTGGGAGTAAGTGAAAACGAGGGGGCTGGGGGACCTTTACCACTCTGTGGGGTCCTGCCCATGTCAGGACTTGACATAGCTTAGCGGGAAGAAGGGGGAAGACAAGGAATTTGGGGAACAGCCTGCCCAGCACCCGCATGAGACGGGTCAGGAAACGGGCCCGGAGATGAAAAGAACCCACCCAGGTCCTGTGGGAATCTCGGTTCTTGCCCTGAACTGGCTGGGCTTGTGGGTAAATCATTTGACCTGGGGCGCTTTGGTTGTGAGATGCATCAGAAGTATGAGGGGCAGACTTTGAAGGGGACATTAAGGCCCCCTCCTCAAAAGGCTGACCACAGGAGCCCCTTCCCCACCCACAGCCCCCTCACCCTCCTGCCCTCCAGCATGGCAAGGCCCTAACCAGGCGTGAACTCAAACCAGGGGCCTGGCACCCGGCTGCTCTCGGGTCAGACCAGGGGCAAAGTGCGCCATCACCAGCATGACCTGCATGCCCTTCGTCTGTTTGAATCCACTGCCCTCCCGGCCTCATCTCCAGCCGCTGCCAGCCCTGGCCGCGAGGGAGGCTCTGGTGAAAGCAGTGCGCCTGCGCCACCCGCAGGTGCATCCAGCCCCCAGGCCTCTGCTCAGCCTGTGCCCTCCACCTGCGCCACCTTCCCCTTCGCATCATCTGGTACATTCCATCCTTTCCCAAGCCTCCCTGGCCCGAGGCGGAGCCAAGTGCCCATCCCCTTGTCCCCCGGAGGCGCTCTGCATGGCTCCCCTGGGACCCCCCTTCCCTGCTAGCTGCATTGAACCAGCCTGGCCGCAGGGCTGGGAAGCAAGCTGGCTCTGCTGTAGGTCTGTCCCTCTTCTTGAGCTGAGTGTTTGGTTCTGTTCCCAAGTGAGGAACCAGGCAGTGGGTGAGAGAAAGGCCTCTGACCTTGGATCTGTGCACTCGGATCCCACTGGGCCACTTAGCCTTCCCCAGGTCTCAGCCATAAGATGGTTTATCACACCTCCCTCCTTGGGCTTGTTGCAAGATTAGAGCTAAGAATAGTGTTGGGCAAGGTTCCTGGGGCGGGGGTTGCCCTTTGGCTCCTCCTTCTCCTCCCCCACCCTCCCACCCCCTGTTGTCCAGCGGTTACTACAACGACTGTCGTTTGTCATCAGCCCTGCCCTGCCTACCCTCAGTGCTGTGAGCATTGATTGAGGCCAGGGATGTGGGCTCTGTTGCCAGGGGAGTTGGGGTCAGGGCTCGGGGACGCGGCTGTTCCGATGGCCTGCCCACCGTGGCCGGCCCAGGTGTTAAGGGGCAGCAAGGAGGTCAGTGTCACTGGAGGGGAGGAGCCAGTGGGGGGACGGGAGCCGGGCAGACAGATGGGAGGGTGCAGATGATGCGGCAGGAGCGGGCACTCGCAGTGCCAGCCCAGCGACACAGGTGCAGGTGAGGAGCAGCAAGCTCAGGGCGGCTGGGGTCGCACTCTGCGATGGGCCTCCCCGCCACTTCAGAGATGCCTTTGCTCAGAGACTTAGCCATGCTTCTGGAAGATGTGAGATCAACAGGAGTTCTGCAGGCAAAGGAGGCAGGAGAGCATGACCCCGGGCTAACCTCTCCTCTGGGTGCGGTCCACCTGGCTGTCCCGAAGTGGCCTGCAGAGTGGAAGCTGCTGTGGTTTTGAGGTGGGGCACGCACCAGGAAGGGGGAAATCCTCCCTCGGTTGTACGTTGAGGGTTATTTTTAGAGTGACTAGCGATGACTCTGCAGTATCACTTCCTGTGGGCGTCCCCTTCCACCCTCAACCGCAGGGGCAGATCCTGCGTGACGAACATTGTAGGCAAATGCGTGCTCACATGTGCGTGCGCTCACACACACACAGACACACACACACTGCGGTGTGCACCTCTTGGCTTGGTGTTCTCATCTGCTATGCAGTCAGTGGAGGGACAGGGACCAGCATCCTGGCCTGTCTACTGGACAGCCAGCCCCAGGCAAGGGAATCCCTGCCCTCAGCATCCCTGAGCTTCTGCTCCAGGTAGGTTTCTGCACGAGGTGCTGTGTGGGTCCCGAGTGAGGTCCAGCCCTGGGCTCACACCTGGTTGGAGAGAAGAAAGGTAGAGGTGGAAGGAAGGGCACCTTAACCACCAGTCAGTCTTTGCTCAGCGCCCAAGGGATGGGGCAGAGAGGGAGGCTCCATCATGAATGAAGGAAGGACCAAGCGATGTCCCTGAGATTTCACTGCCTATTGGCACCTGGACGGGGCCCCTGAGCTGGGTCTCAGCCCACTCGGGTTCTCCCGCTCTGCGTCGCCGGCCTCCCGGGCCGAGCCCACACTTCTCCTTCTCACTTCGCTTCCCGAGGCATCGGGCATGTTCCAGGCACACGGCCACGATTTCTGGGACAGCCCAGATTTCGCATTTTTCCGTCCTGTGGACCCCTTGACATTTCTTGGGTTTGTCAGACCCCAGGTGCACATTTTTAGCTTGGAAGCCTTCCGGGGACATGCTGAGCAAACTGTAGCTGTGCTGGCTGTTCCTCGGACCTCAGAGGGTCTCCAGGACGTCTCCAGGCTCTTCCACTGGAGTCAGAGGACATCTGGGTCAGAAAGCCTCTGATGGACAATTCTGAGAGCTGGCGGGGGGTTGGCGAGGAACGTGGGCTCTCGGGCACTCTGGACAGTTCTCTGCGGCCACAGATGCACGGAACTGGGGGACCCGCGAGGCAGCTGGGGCTGCCGGGGCGCCCGTGTCTGCCGCCTTCTCTCCATTGCACCCACCCCAACTTCCCCTCACCGAGCACACGTCCCTCCTGTGTGTCAGGTGCCGTGCTAACTGGCTGTGGGATTATTCCTAGCCTCGTCCTGGTGACTGAAACCCAACTCTTTGTCTTTGGGGAAAAGGGCCAGGGAAGAACCTGGGCCTGGAATGCCGCCTTCCTTCCCTCCCCCTTCTCCCCGTCCCTGCCCTGCTCCCCCACCACCCCATCCCCACCATCACTGTGCTGGGCTCAGAGCAGAACTAACTCACAGTAGAGAAAGAAAGAGTAATTCACACCTTCCTCTCCAGCCACACTGTCAGCACATTGAGGCACCTTGTACTTTTGTGTGTCCCCAACACAGCGCAGTGACTGCCACTCAGTAGGTGCTCAGTTAACGCGTGTTGGTCGACACTGGCTGTGTGAGTTTGTGTGTTGGCCCCAAGCCTCCCTGCAGAATCTATGGCTTCTGGTGCTGTGATTTGAAGAATAAAAATGGCAAAGGGCAGTGCTGATGAGCTGTCTTCACTCTGACGATAAATACACTCTGATGATAGCTCAAGGCTGTAGCCCTGGGGCCACTAAGGGGCAGCTGGCACGTCACTATGTGTGCACTGAGCGTCTCAGCCAGACTGATGCCACTTTTAGGGAGAATGACTTACTGTGTTTATTTCTCTCCAAAGACATTAAACATGGATCAAATAGCAGATGAGATGATTCACTGGAAGTTTTCTTCCAAGCTTCAAAAAACACACACAGAACTGGGGATTGGTGTGCGAGTGTCCGTAAGTGAAGCCAGGAGGCATCCGGCTGGAGCCTGCCCTCCGGGGGCCCTGCCGTAGGCGGCACCTCCCGGGCTGCACCTTGCCCTGAGGTCGGGGTTGTGTGTCAACTGGCACAAAACCCCAGGGGGCCACACGAGTGCTTAAAAACACCTCTTCTGTCTGACGTTTAGAATGCCATTTCTTCTCAGTTTCGCCCAGGATATCTCAGAATGTGATCAAACCTCGTTGATTTGGGGCCCAGGGATTGAGAATTGAGCTGCCACTCAGGCAGGAACCTGGTAGAAATGAGCTTTCTACCACCCGCTGGGAAAAGAGGGACTGGGTCGGCCCACCAGGATCCTGGGAAAAGGGACACACACTCCAGCCAAGTGGGAGAACTTCTCAGGTGCTGTTGGGGCCTCCACCGGGGGTAGACTCCAAGACGTTTTCCAGGGTGGGCCGTGCCTCGGGGCCACAGTGTCCAAATTCATATTTTTTAGATGAGGAGAGTAAAGCTGTGAGGTTTGTGGCTTACCCACAGTCGTCCAGGCCTTCCGACTCCAGCTGTGCTAATAACAACGGACTCCGATCTGCTCTTTGCAGACACCCCTCATCTACCTCACCGCGTGAGACAGTCCATTCCTTACCCTTTGCCTGAAAAAGAAGTCAGAGGCCCTCTTTCAGGTATTTTTTGTCTCAGACTTTACAAATTTGAACTGCCCTTCGAGTAATTAGTCTGAATTCCTAGGGTTTGGTGGTGTTTTTCCTTCTTTCCCCTGCCACACCTCCTCCCAACCCCTTACATTTGTTAATCTATCCATTCATTCCTTATCGTCCCCTACTGTTCCATGTTGTTCCATGCTGTTCTCTGCTGTTCAGTACTGTTGTACTGTTAGTCAAGTTATTGTTCAGGAAGGTGCCTGGAGAGGTAACAGGCCCGAAACTGTGCAGCAGGGATGGGGTACTTGTGGGGGGTTGGTCTCCCCAGAAGCTTGGGCCTATGAATTCTGGAGTCAAGATGCTGCCCAGGCTCCCTGCACCACCAGGAAAGATCCTGCCCACCCCCCAGCCATGTTCCTTCAGCCACACCTCACCACACATTTTCCCACCCTCACACCTCCTCGCACACTGACTCCTCCTGGAATGATACTCCGACCTTCTCCAGTGGACAGGTGTTCCCCCGGATGGCAGCTCCGGGGGCCTTGCCACTCCCGCCCCCACCCCAGCAGAGCTCACAGGTCACACCATCAGGGCCTGGTGCGTAAAATATCTATACATTTAGTAAGTGTATGTAATAGCTGTGGAATGAAGGGAGGAATGGTAAATATGGCCCGTGCTGATTTCTCTAAGATAACTGGCTTCCCAGGAGTGAATCTGAGGCATTCCATACACTGTTGTGTTAGGAAAGCCTTCACCCTGAGAGCACCCCCTCCCTGGTGCCGCCGCCACCTCCACCTCCACCTCCACCTCCACCACCACCACCAGGCCTGATTTCTCTCCCACTGGGAGCCAGAGAGCAGATGAAGGCTTTCTGTCGGTGGTGGAGGACCACACCAGTGTGGAGGAAGGGGAGTAGAGTGTGTGTATGTGTGTAGTGTGGTATGTGGTGTCTGATCTGTGTGTGTGTGTGAGTACTGGACCAGGGGTTTAATACCGCTGTGCTGGGCGTGCTGGGGAGAGGGCCTGCGGGCAGTGCAGGAAGCCCCGTGGCAGCCTCCAGCCTCCCAGCCTGCCTCTGTTTGATATTGTGATTAAGCTCATAAGTGCATCATGCATTTCTTTTATCACAGAAACTGTGATATTATGTCCGTGTATTTGTCTGATGCTTTGAATTTGTCAGAGTCCTTTTACAGCCTTCATTTCCCTTTATCCTCCCAATTACACTGTGAAACCAACAGGTTGGGACCCATTTATAGCCAAGGAAGTCAAGAATTAGCCAAGACCTAAAGGCTAGAGAAGGGGGTCCTGGGAGAGACCCAGGCTGGCCACTTGCTGCCCAGTGGGAGTCCCTTCTGTACACGGCCCCCATCCAGACTGCAGCTCCCAAAGCTGGCTTCCATCCCATTTACAGAGAAGCAAACAGAGGTTCTCTGGAGCCTTGAGACAGGGACTGCCTGACTCCAGGACCTGGCCCAGCAAATTCTCTTACCCCCTACCTCCACCTCCTGAGAGCTGCCCCTCCAGCTGGGTGCTGGTCTGGTCGTCTTGGTTTCCCTCCTGCTGGGAGGATGCTGCCCGGCTGAAGGACCGTGGCTCACATCCTGGCCATGAACAGCAGAGTGGAACCGCAGACTCGCTCTGCCGTCATCTGCCCGCAGGTCTGTCTCACATGGGCTCGGATTACTTGAGTCACTCCACAGCAGGGGACAAGTAGCCAGGAGGAACTTACTCCAAGATGTGCAAGGTCTAGTGTCCCAAACTTCTACGTGTGATAAGCACAGTTGAGCTGGGGACCCCTCCACCGGCTCTGTCCCCCCAGGGCTGACCCAATGGGGACCAGATCTAGGGAGCTGCAGGAGGGAAGGGCTTCTGAAATCTCAGACTGGCTCCTGCCTTCATCAGCAGCGTCCGGCCTACTGTGGCCTCTCAAGTTTCCTTCAGAAGAGCAGTTAGCTTGTGGTCACCTCCAGTCCCTGAGAAGCAGATGCTGTGTGATTCACGTGTTTGTTTATTTCAGCCTTGGAGTTTTTAATTGTTCAATGAAACGGTGATAGAGTCCTGAGCCCTGGACTAGATGCATTCTGGGTGTTTTCCTAGGCATGGACATTTGCTGGGGAGGTTGGGGGGCATTGCAAGCCCCTGCCTTCCAGCTCTTCTGGTTTCTCCCCTTGACCATCTCCTCTGCAACTGACATTGTGTTCCCAGCATTCTTCCACAATCATGCTCACACTCACGTCCTGGCCTCTGTGGCCTTGGGTGGGTCTCTGGGCCTCCTCGTCCCAGCACACGCTGTTCCCTTTGTCCGCCCACCTGGAGGACTCCTGGGGCCCATAAGACTGGCGCAGGCCTCCCCTGTCAGACCTGTCAGCCATCTCACGGGGGACAGGCCAGCTCCCCTCCGGCACTCCTGGTCTCTTGTAAGTAAGCCTCATTTGGCACGTTACCAGTATTGTCAGTGTGCTGGGGGCACTGGGGGCACCTGGGAAGGGTCTGTGCATCTTGTCCACCCACATGTTCCCATGCCCGGCACAGAATGGGCTGGGAAACCTTTGTGGGCACAAGGGACAAACTTCTCTCCGTACTCCAGCCTGGTGTTTGGGGCTGTGCCTGCGTAAGCCTGAAATTTGCCTTCACAGCAAGGCACTAAGGCTCTGGCGGGGTGGGAGGGGGCAAAGCAAGCCCCCGGCTCTGCGCTCAGGCCCACCCCCTGCCAGGTGCGCTGGCCCTGCTCCTCGCCTGGCAGCCGGCACCCTCTGTGGAAACGTGGAACTCATGTACGGCTGGACGTGTGTGACGATTTCAGCGTTAAGAAACATCACACGGTCTTGTTTTGGTCCTGCCTCGAGCCCTTTTCCTGTTGCATCAGCAGATTCCGTAGAGAGACGCTCATCCTCTCAGGCATTTCCTCTTCCTCTTCCTGCCTTGTTCTTCCCTAGAGGCGCATTTATATCCCATCCACCAACCTGCCTTCCTCCATGGGGGAAGCAGCTCAAAGTGCTGGTCCCCTGAAGCTTCGGGTAGCAGTGACCCTGGCTCGAGGGTGAGGCTGCACCACTGAAGCGAGAGATCCCAGCCGGAGGGCAGAGTTGGCTGGGGACATCGCTGGGGGTGTGTGCCCCGGGGGAAGGAAGAGATGGCTCCAGTTTGGTGAATGGACCCCTGAGTCTGACACCAACCCCAGGCCCTCTATTCTGCTCCAGCTGTTCCTGTTCCAGTAAATGGAACTTTCTAGAATACCAAGTCTGAATTACAGACTATCCCTTCTTGGAGCTTCAGACCTGAGCAAGAGAGCGCTTTGCCATCCTGATCCCTGACATTCCTTCCTGTATCCCTGATACCAGAAGGGTCACAAAATATTAGAGCAAGAGGGTCCTAGAAGAAACCCATTCTCTTACTCATCTGTCCATTCGTTCAGGCTCTGTGCTAGGCCCTTGGACACACAACCATTATTTCAAATATTTTGACTGAGCACCAGTTGTGTGCCAGGCCCTGTTCCGGGCTCTTTGGGGAAACAGTGGTGAACAAAAGCAGAGTCAACCATATAGCAATACAGTGCCAGTAGTAGGAACTGCCATGCAAAGGCGGCAGGGTAAGGACCAATCCTGTTTGAGATGGGCTCCTTGGAGGCGGTGCCCCCAAGAAGACTGGAGCAAAGACATGAACATTGAGGGAGTGCACCTTGCAGATACTGAGGGGAAGGAAAGGCAGACCAGGCGGAGGGAACTGCAAACGCAGAGGCCCTGGGGCTAGAACACGTGTAGTATTATACACTGGCATGAGTGTAGTATTCTCTTTCCTCAAGGAGCTCACAGTCTGATGAGGGGAAAATGTAAATGACGTAATAAAAGTTGAGGTCATAATAGAAACAGGGTAAAAGATGCTATTGGAATGCAAAGGGAAGTGCAATTGTAGAGGGGTTGGGAAGTGCAACCCTGAGTAGGTGACATTTGAGTTGGGCTTTGGGGGATGAGCAGGAGTTTGTTGGGCAGCTGAATTGGGCAGCTCCACAGATGAACCGGTGATCTCAGAGGTACAAGGCATGCAGGAAGAGCTACCCACAGTTCCTCTTCCTGTTGCGTTAGCCGTTTCTGCAAGGGAAAGAACCCCCTCTTGATGATTTTCCTTTTCTCCACTTCTTCCTTTCCCTCAGCCTCATTTAGGGCAGGTCAGTGGCAAGAGAGTAGAAAGGAGGATGGCTCAACATGGGAAGGGGAGTCTCTGCCTTGCTTGGCCAGCCTGCCTCTTTCCTTCCTTCTTCCTTACTCTTTTTCTCTCCTCCCTCCTTTCTTCCAAACTTTCTTTTATACATTTGTAAAGTTTTGAGGAGTCACAGGTTTAAGCTGCTGGGGTAGGTACAGAAGTCGGGAGGGCTTTCGGTTGGATTTCTCAGCCAAAGTCACTGGCCTGGAGCCCATCCAACTGGTGAAGCTGTGACGCAACAGGTTTTCAGGAAGGTCCCTGAGGTTGGTGGGCTGAATTTGGTTCTGGGCACAACCCATAACTGTTGGCTCAAGAAGTGTGACTCACCCCCTCTCCCCATTCTCTCATGGGGCTTTCGTGTTCACCCTTGGAAGAGGAGGAGGAACACCCCTACCTGCAGCCTTACACCTTAGCCAGGGCCAGACCTGGGTCTTCACCGCAGCCTGCCTTCAGCAAAGTTCTTGAAGCTGTTGAAAACAGAAACTTCTGGGACTCACACAGAATTATGAAATGCAAACACCATTATCTTTCGAGGGCACCAAGAAGTGAAATAAACACAGGCCACCTCTCTCAGCTAGGTCACAGTTAGCAGTGGGCCTGTAAACAAGGCGCTAATGAACTTGAAGAGTCCCTGTTTGGTGACCCCAAATCGGTGCCCCAAGGATCTTCCCACCACTGGAAATAAAGTGCAAGCCATCTACATATGTAATTTTAACTTTTCTGGTAGCCACATCAAAAGAGTAAAAATAAACAGATGAGATTAATAGCACCAACATGATTAATTTAATCTGCTATATCTCAAATGGCATCATTTATCATTTCGTATGTAATCAGGATAGAAAAATTGTTCATGAGATATTTATTCCTGTATTAAGTCGTCAAAATCCAACGTAAATTTTACTCCTAGAGCCTATATATGAATTTAAACTGGCCACATTTTAAGTACTCAATGGTCACATGTGGCTGGTGGTTACTGTACTGGACAAATCCAGCTTGTAGATGGAAAAACCGAGCCACCGGGAGATAGAGGGGCATGGCAGGGGCGGGGTCAGGAAGCTGGGAGGCGGGGTCTCCCGCTCAGGTCCTGAGGAGCCTGCCCGACCGCGCCCTCTAGCGTCCACCCAGCTGCACTGCAGCCTGAGCGCCCCCCCCCCCCCCCCCCCCCCGCCAAACTGCTCTCTGCACTGGGTTCTGGCAGCTGTCACAGACCTCCTGGGACAGGACTGGCCCCTCCGCGGAGCAGCTGCGCTAGAAGCCAAAGCTGCAGGCGGCTTGCTTCCTACCTTCTTGCTTGGAGGATAGAAGGACACAAATGCAGTCAGTCTCTTTTCTCCCTAGGACCGTGGCTCAGCCCCAGGAGGAGCTTTTGTCCGTGGGTCACCAGGAAAAAGAACAGGGACTAGGGCTGCATGAGAAACAACACAAACCGCCTGTTTTCCTTCCACCCGCAGTGTCCTGTTCTGCCCCAGACAGAACAAGTGCTCATCTCAAATGAGCCCTCCAGTCCCTTGAAGTGCAAATTCACGGCAGCAGCCCCTTCAGCTTCATCCTGAGCTTTGGCCATTTATTAAGGAGTTGGTTCCTCCCACCTCTTCCATCATCTTCCTTCCAAGTGTTTCTAAGTCTGGTTGGCCCAGCCAGCTTTGGAGTTCCGACTTGATGAAAGCATTTTAGAGCAATGGGATGAAATGTCTTCCCACGCCGGCAGCCGGTGTTGAGCTGTGATTAATGAGACGTTTGAGCACTTGGTTCCAGAAGCCTCGCTGGCAGCTGATAGAACCATGCCATTAAAAAGGCTTTAATTTGCAGGCAACATGGACTTCAGGTTAAATATTGTCATAGGGTTCCCTAGCTACATGTTTACTTTTTTTTCCCTTTACAATTTAGCACATTAAGAACAATAACAGAGTAACTGAGACTCAGAGAGATGGATATTAGCCCTGCATTAACTCCCCCATTTTTCCATTACTGAGAATTAAAATGTCATCTTCGATGCTCTCAGAAGGCTTTTGCTTGTCTGATCCAACTCCTGCTTGGTGGTGAAGCTTTCTGAGCCCAGTAAGAGATTTTCTCTGACCTTGAATCAGTTGCTCTCCCCTGGCACTTCTTCATTGTATCTTTCACTGGAAATGAAAGCGAGATTTTTCTGGTAAATGAAGGCTGGGGTGTGTGCCTAATGATAGGGCCAGGGGACCATTTCTGCTGGGAGATGGGAGTGTTGGCTTTGTCTTTGCAGAAAGTCTTGCTTTTTGTCAGCCGTCTTCCCAGTCGGCCAGTCATCAATGAGATTGGTTCATTGGTTTAATTAGTAACAGAAGAGTCACTGGGCATGCGGTGTTCCACCATCCGTGTTCCCTGTGAGGCCACCTGCTTCGGGCTGAGAGCCTCCAGGAGGGAGCTAAAATGAGATTCTTTTAAAATATTTCATTGGAGCCTTTGGTAAGCCATGCAGGGCCCCCCGGAGAGTGACTGGGAGTGCACGTGGGGCTTTATTTGACATGCGTGGTCCACACTTCATGGCTTCATGAAAGTCACCGTGGGAAGGCCATCTTGTGAAACTGGGTGAGAAGTTTAATGGTGAGGAACAGAGGTGGACAGCAGCTGGGAGCACCTGGGTGGCCTCTGTCCCTGCCCACGGACCTGGCACTGAAAGGGCCCCCCAGGAAAGTCATAGCCCCACCTGCCAAGGACAAGCTTGTGCCCCACAGAAGCCTCAGTTCCTTTTGTCTAAGATGGAGGTGACAGAGATGACATTGCCTCCTCCCAGCCTGGTCCAGCTCGGCCCAAACCTGCAGCACCTGGAATCTGCCATGTGTCCCTTGGAGGTGGCCTGTGGGGTTGAGCCCCCAGTGACTTTTAAAGTCCTCCTTGTCATTCAGTTTGGATCTCATGTGCCATCTTCCAAGAAAGACTGCTCGGCCCTACATGGCTATGAATGGTACCTCCTTGGAGCTTGGAGCCCCTACTTTGGGTCACTTTTTATGCCCCATCCATGTGCCATAAGCAGCCTAGAGCCGTGAGAACCGGGGCCTGCGTCCCCAGGCATTTAGAGGGCCCGATGGACTGGAATATACCAGGTACCCCCCCACCCCATGCACCCAGCTTGGCACCAGGCCCTGAGGACATGCCGAGGGCAAGGATGGCCTGCACTCCTGAGCTGACACTTTTAGGGAGCAGAGCACTGGCTAGTGGACATGTGTGCACAAGCATTTGCACAATTAAATGACTCAGGACATGGTGCAGGATGTGATGAAACACACTGGATTTGCAGACAGTGAGTTTCCAGATTCTTCTGGGGAATGCTGTACCACCTCCCCTGACTCCATTGCCTTTCTTGGGACGGGTCGGCCCTTGTGATGAGAGATGGCTCCCCCATCTCAAATAGAGACACAGGATTCTTCGACCTGCGACCTGCACACCCAAGGATCCTAGACAATCAGACCAGGAATAACACTGTGGTCCTCTTAACGCCATCTGGCCCTCTCTGAAATACACCGCCCCTTTTGAAATTTGTAATAAATTATATATAACATAAAATTTACCACCTTAGTCATTTCTGTGTACAGTTCAGTCGTGTTAAGTACATTCACACTGTTGTGCAACCAGTTAATTCCAGAATGCTGTTCATCTGAATTCAGCTCGTGCTCTTTGGAACTTTCTACAAACATAGGCCCCCCAACTCTGGCTTCTTACCTGGTCCACCAGGTTGGCTTTGACATCCTCGGAGTTGTCTTGAACTTTTAGCGAAATTAGCGTTATCAGCTTTTAAAATGATCATGCTAGCTAGCCCTTTAATTCAGCTAACTGGGCGTGGTCAAGAAATCGAAGCAGCGGTGTGGTGGGTGCCCTGCTTCAGAGCCTTGGGGTCTCCTCAAAGGGGGTTGGAAAATCAGTGATAGGATCCTGCAGCGCCATCCTCAAAAGTGTGGCCTCCCATCAGCCATGAGTCTGACAGCCGAGGTTTTACTAACTTACCCTTCAAGATGGTGGCAGGAAGATGTGTTTTTCCAGCCTCATATTTCTTGATAGTTTTCCCCCAATGTAAAATGTATCATTTTTGTTTCTTAGGTGCCTCCTTCAATTTCTCACAATCTAGCTTTTCTTCTTTATACAGCTGGGAATGCCCGGTCCACCTGCCAGGGTTCAGGGTCGATCGTGGAGCTCCATGGTCAAGTTCAAGATGGACTCCTGGTCACAGCCCAGCTTCACTGGCTGTGGGACCGTGAGAAAGCTACTTAACACCCCACCCCAGGCCTCGGTTTCACCATTTGTGAAATGGTCTGCGCAGCGCCAGGCACGGCGTGAGTGCTTGGGGAATTGTGGCTGCGGGTAGTATGACAGCTGTGGGGTATTTGGATGCCGAAATGGACCAGTGTCAGCGACTTGCTTGCGTCCCACGTGCTCTGGCCTTAATAAGCTCTCTGAAGGCAGGACCCATGCCAGATACATCTGTCCCCCGAAGCAGCCAGGATGGTGGTGGATACATAATAAGGTCTTATTAAATACTTACTCAAGTTAATTCATGATTTCCAAAGATGATCAGCATTGCATTCTCTTTATTCTCTGTGACTGTACCTTATCAGTTTTTTTAAATAACAAAAACAGCTGCTGGTGATGGGGCAGCTTGCTTTTTCTTGGGGTCCCCCCACATGTGAGTGTTTTTAGGTCTTTTCTTGTTGGGAGAGGAAGAGTATTTTGGCTTCCCTGGAGAAAGAGCCTCCAGCTTGCGGGCCGAGCCTGGCCGGTGTGCTGGGAGGGTGGGGGCACCGGCAACGGGTGCTCTCTAGTTGGTGTGCAGACTGACCCTTCTCTTCCCCAGACACTCACCTTTCAGGTTGGTTCCGCACCCTCCTTCCGCTGGGCCTGTTGTTCCCCTGCCCAGAGTCTCTCCAGAGGCTCCCCTCTTTGGAGATGGAGGGGGACACTCACCTATCTGTGCTGGTGGTGGGACCTGAGGGTCTGTACTGGTCAGGGTCCGTCAGCTGCTAGGACAAATGGCCCCCACACCTCAGTGCTTAACACAATAAAGATGTATTTCCTGATCGTGTTACAAGGGGAGGTCTTTGCTCCATGCAGTCATTCAGGGACTTAAACTTCTTCCTTTTAGCAGGTCTGCCATCCCACGTCCTGCCTCCCCTGGGGTCCCAGGAAGGAATAAACCCTGATACCCTGAAGCATCCGCTGTGCACAGTGAATGACTTCTCGCCTGTGCACCTAGAGTGGTACTAGTTATGTACCGTCCTCGGAGGACCGAGGAAATGGGCACTCCAGTCATCTACTGTGGGGCGTGGTCAGATGAGGAGGCACGGTGGAGGGAGGCTACAGGGCTTGCTCCCTCGGGGGCCTCTGAGTCCTCCCCTGGTTATTGTGTGTCTAGCAGGCAGGAAAGGGCGTTGCCCAGGCCAGACCCAGAGGGGCCACGCATCACTCCATCCTGTGAGCCCCCAAAGCTTTCAAGAAGTGCCCCCTGCACTGCATCCCCCCCAAAAGGGAGCATCCAGGCTCTACTGGAATGCCAGCTTTGCCAGAAACCTCCCCAAAGTTAGCCAGACCTGAAAGCAGGTGTCTGCACGTGTTCGTGCACAACCACCATCACCACAGGGCAGACACGGGCTCTGCAGAAGCGGTCAGAGAAGGAGGTGCTGGGCCACCGGATTTTGCAGCCCCAGGTGTCTGCCTGTGGGCCACACAGGAAAGGGCTGGGAAAGCGAAAGCCGCCCCAGGCAGATCTCGGAGCCCTGCGGCTGTCACCTTTTAGAGGTTATGTTAATAGAACGTGTCCCGCTCCCTCATGTGGTCCCTTCCTTTCTGTAAACTTGTGTTATATCTGGTGGAGGAGGTGCTAGGAGTTTGGCATTTCTGTGGGCTGTGAAAGAACAAAAATCACAGACCCATTCTGAGGCCAGTTGATGTCTTGTTCTGAGCTGTGGCTGGTTTTCATGGAGGCGAGTGGATTCTGAAAGGACCAATCCTGAGCTCTCGGAGCCTCGAGCATCCCAGAAGGTGTCTTGTCTCCATGATGGAAAGTGCAGGAAGGCACGTTAGAGAGAGGATGGGCCACTGACTATCAGACAGACACAGAAACACACTCAAGTATATCTTCTCTTGTTTTCACAAATGGTAGCAAACTCTGTATTCTGTTCTGCACCTTTTCTTTTCACTTAAAAGCAGATCTTGAAGGTTGTTTCACATCAGTCCGCAATGACAGGCGCCTGCGTTGTTTGTTATTACAGATAACAGTGCACACAGGCTGTGTGTACAGATGGGAGCATCTTTAGATATGTTACTAGAAGTGGGGTTACTGCGTCCAAGGGAAAGTGCTTATAATTATGAAAGATGTTGCCAAACAGCCTTACCTGGAAGTTAGAAAAAGAACTTTTCTATAATTTAAATTTATATAAAATTTACGTAATTTAAAGTCATAAAGATAATAAGTAAAAATAATGATATGTATGGATAAAACTAATAAAACCTGGGAGAAGGAAAAGAAGAAAGAGGAAGCACCAGGGAAAATATGTGAACTACAGTGATTATCTCTCATAACGGAGATTCTGTGCATAATGTTTAGAATTCACAAATGTTAAGAAGCAGTTCAGAGTGGTTCCCTCTGGGAGTAGGGCGAGAAACCTTTTGTTTTTATTTTCTATTTTATATGCTCCCCAAATGATTAAGCCATGTGCACGTGTTACTGTGAAAATCAGAAAATAAAATGAAATGTTGAGATGGAAGCTGTATGAATGGCTGGCAGGAAAATCACACCAGGGTCAGTCTTACGTTCAGGTCTCATGGAAAACCTCCGTGGGGAGCACGCTTCTGTCCTCCCACAGGTGCCTGAGATTTCACTATGAACATTAGAGACATCACGTCTCTTGGTGCTAATTCTAGAACCACAAAGCGTTTCTCAGAAGCAAAATAAAGTTACTAAAAAGTCCTTAAAAGTTTCTGGGTGCCTGTTCTAAGGATAAAATCAGAACGTGGTGCCCAAAAGAGAAAAGAACTGCTCAGAACACGTGGGGTATGGGTTGGGGTGAGAGCAGGCGGCCTGACAGTTTTGCCTGGAGCTGATGAGGGTGATGAGAGGAAGGATTTTATCCTCAAATCTTGTACAGCCCCCGGTGGGCACTTGATGAACGCCTCATTCCGTTGATTTTAAGTTGCCATCCCCCCCTTCCATTTCCACATTCTGGAAGTCAGGATGTGTCTTGCAGTGAGGGCGCCCTGTCCTGACTCCACTGGAGCATCTGAGCCTTCCTAGTCGTACCTGGACTGACAGTTGCCTCCCTGCAGCGGGTCCTAGATGGCCTGAGACATCCCAGGCACCGAGATGGCCCAAAGTGGACCTCTCCAGCCCTTGGTAAAGAACAGCGGAACATGCTAGGGACCTTTCTCCACCCCAATCGTTGGCTGTGGGCTGTGGGGAGCCCTCTGCCACCCCAATGTCCCCAGCCGGGTCCCCTGTCTTGCAGGTGTCGCCGCCGGCCACCATGGGCAAGCAGAACAGCAAGCTGCGGCCCGAGGTGCTGCAGGACCTGCGTGAGAACACGGAGTTTACGGACCACGAGCTGCAGGAGTGGTACAAGGGCTTCCTCAAGGACTGCCCCACCGGCCACCTGACCGTAGATGAGTTCAAGAAGATCTACGCCAACTTCTTCCCCTACGGCGATGCCTCCAAGTTCGCCGAACACGTCTTCCGCACCTTCGACACCAACAGCGACGGCACCATCGACTTCCGGGAGTTCATCATCGCGCTGAGCGTGACCTCGCGGGGCAAGCTGGAGCAGAAGCTGAAGTGGGCCTTCAGCATGTACGACCTGGACGGCAATGGCTACATCAGCCGCAGCGAGATGCTGGAGATCGTGCAGGTGCGTCCCCCGCGGGGCCGGCGGGGCCGGCGGGGCGTAGGCGGCAGGTCCCCCGAGGCTGAGCCCCCTCCCGGCGTGTGCTCTCTCTGCTCATCTCGGGCTTCAGTCCTTCTCTGCTGGGTGGCAGCCCGCCCGTCTCTCGTGCACTTGTGAAAGTGAGTGGTTGGCCCCTGGCTGGTGGGTCCTCGCAAATAGTGGTAAGAGCTGGTGTTTACGGATCACTGGCCGTACATCAGGCCTGGCCTGAGGGCTTTGATGAGCTGTGACCTTCTCAACCCTTAAGCAGGGGTCATTCTCAGCATGTCACAAAATCTGGGGCTCAGAGCGGTGATTCCCTAAGAATTAACAGAGCTGAGAATTATAGGAATTGAGAGGACCCTTGACACTTGCAGAAGCCACCTAAGTTACCTTTTCGAGGCCCCTCATTCGAGAATGCAACAAACGTCTTGTCACGTCCCCAGGAACGTTCAGTTGAAAAGAAAACTGCAACGTTAGTGACCACAGAGAGCTCGGGCCCCACCCCAGGGTGTCCCCACCTCTGAACCCCTCCTCGCCTCCTGTCAGCTGCTCTGGCAGGTGAGGTCGTTTTCCAGAAAGAAACCGAGTTTTGTTCACTTCCCCAGATTCCTAGGCATGTGATAGAGACCACAGAGCCGCTGCTCCCTGGGGTCCCCTCCGAACCCCGACTCCCGGAGCCTCGGGGGATCAGTTCTAGAATTCCTTAGAGGAGGTGTTCTCTACACGGAAGGAACTTCAGGGCTGAACCACAGGCAAAGCGGCCTCACCAGCTCCTAAAGCAAGTGGCCTGAGGTGTGACCAACCTGCTGCCCGAACAGGTGGTTTTTACACAGTGAGGATAAGTCGCCGCCGGGAGCCCCGTGCTTCAGCTCTTGCTCCTGGCTCTTAGCCCCGGGCGGTGGTGGAAGTAACACATCTGCTTCCCGGGAATCTCCTATCCAGCCCCCATGCCGGCCCATACCCTTCTGCAAACAGGCATCCCTGTCACTGGCCAAGCAGACTGGCCTTAGAGACACGGCAGGCTCGTTCAGAACAGCGCGGGGTGCCAGGACTGTCCAGATGGGACCTGGCTGCTAGGCCACCAGGCCGTGTTCCCAAACCCTGAGTCCCTTCCCCTGGCGCCTGCGGATGGCTTGCTGGGTGGGACCTCTGGCTGCTACATCTTTGTCAAAACAGACTGGGAGCTGAGTATTTCACAGCCCACCAGAGGCCTGGGAGGGTCTTGACTCTGTCCCCTCTGTGCTCAGACCAGGGCCTCGCCCCGTCCCAGGAGCGGGTCCTGTCCCAAGAGGCCCTGAGATACACACTGCCATGCTGTGAGGCCTGGCCAGCCCCCCCCACAAATGGAGGAGGGCAACGAGGGGAGAGCGTAAGGGTATCAGAAGCCTCGCTTGGGTTTATCCTTCTTTGGTTTTGTTCTGTAAACCTGCTATTAACATTGAACAACTCTCAGACTTCCGCTGTTCTTGGTCTGCTGTTTCAGGAGTGAGAATACCAGTCGAGCCATTTCCGCACAGAATCCCCCAGTAGCACGGGCCCTCCCCCACCCCGGCCTTGCACGTTACTCTGATGAGCTGCTGGTCACTGGCCTCATCACAGCCCCCTGGACACATGCGCATACACCCACCACTGCACGGGGCACCTGCCCGGGCCAGGCCCCTTGGACAGAGACAGCCAGCAATGGTGCCAAGCCCTTGGATGGCAGTGCCCCTGAGAGAAGGTTTTCTGTCCTGCTGGAGAGAACTGCCACCCTGGCCCTGTCCTTGCTGGGGCTGGTGGGGTTCAGGGACTAAGTCTTTTTAGCTTTTACCGGAGGTACCGTGACCCCGTGGTTAAGTGTGCACAGCTCCGTGTGCAGCGTGGCAGGCTGTGCACACATATGCTCGTGTCATCATCCTCGGTGAGTTCTGGAGCATTTCCACTGTCGCAGTGGGTGGTTTGGCCTGTTCTTGAACTTCACGTAAATGAGCCTGGCGCCTTTCGCTCACCTGCCGTCTGTGATACGCATCCACACTGTTGGGAGGACCAGGGAACGTTCTAGCTGGGGAAGGGTGAGCATCCGGCCCTCTCGTCCGGCCGTGGGCTGTGCGGAAGCTCACACCTGTGCCCCGCTCGCCAGGGAACAGCCCAGAACCTCAGAGCACACACATCTTGCGCCCCTTTGCAGGCTATATACAAAATGGTGTCCTCCGTGATGAAGATGCCCGAGGACGAGTCCACTCCGGAGAAACGGACGGACAAGATCTTCAGGCAGATGGACACCAACAACGATGGTAGGAGCCCTGTGTGTCTCTGCCGCACCGCCGGGAGCAGAGATGTGTCAGGGACCCTTCCCTCCCCCTCTGCAGCTTCTCAGTCTTCGCCAGCACCCCCCTAGCCTTGCCCAGTCAGTGCAGCTGCAGAGGGGAGAGCCAGGGCTCAGAGGTGGGGACACCTGGGCCAGAGTCCTGCTCCCCTGAGCCATAGTCTCCTCGATTCTAGAATGGGGAGACATGGACCTCTCCTGGGGAGAAGAGGCAGGGGAAGCGAGTCCCTTTGCACCCCATCATTCTGACATGCCCCAGTGGCCCCTGGGGGCTCTGCTGGGATGTGTTGGCCTGCAGCAGCTGGGCCAGGGTCTCTGGGACCGCACTGCAGCAGCAGAAGTGGCTGGTTATATAGGGAGGATGTGCCCCGAGTTTCCTTCTCTGCATTAGCCGTGAGCTTCTGCAGGAGCCACGCCGGGGAGGGTAGCTATGAAACTTGATGGCTCCCCGCCTCTCACCGGCGTTGTCAAGTGCAGTCCCCGAGCCAGGTCTGCTTTGCTTTTGAACGATAAATAAACACAGCATTTAGAAAAGAAAAAAAAAAAAAAAAAAAGAAAATACCCCCTGGGCTGTGCTGGAAATTAAAAATAAGCTAATGCACAGAGAAGTGCTCTCTAAACCCTAAAGTGCAGCTTGAGGATGAGGCAGAGGAGAGCCAGCAGGGGGAGGTGTGCGGCGTGGCTGCAGGCGTGTCAGCGGCAAAGGAACAGGTTTCAAAACATGTTCCCACGTGAAACAAAGTGGCTCCTGCCTGGCGTTGCCTTTGGGCTGATTTAAAACGTGTCTTCCACCCTCCAGGGTAGTAAGGCACAGGCTTTGGGTTCAACAGACCTGCATGGAGTCTTGGCTCTCCCGAGCCTCACTTTACTCCTCAGTGAAATGGGGACAATAAGTTCAGTCTCTCACAGTTGCGAGGATTCGATGAGACCGTGCTTGTAGAGCTCATGGCACAGCGCCCTGCCCTCCACCCTCAACCTCCCTCCGCCCCGACCCTCGGAGGGCCGGCTCCAGGCACCTTCCCAGGTTGAACCCCGGGGTCCATCCATCCCTCGGGGAGGGGACAGAAGAGGCAATGCTGGAGGAGAGAAGAGTGAAGCAGGATGGTCCAGGAGTGGACGGCCCTGTCTCACCTTCCCTACCGCCCTGGGAAAGCCAAGCTCTGCCCCAAGTGCCCGATGGGGGTGGCCAACGGGTTTTCTCCAGTGCACAGCACAGGTGTCACCAAAGTGACGCTCTCCTGTGAACTGAAGCCGGCCAAGCACCAGGACCACCCTGACGGCTGCCGGACAGACTGTGCTCAGGGACCCCCAGCCCCTTGCCCGCCCTGCTTTCTGCCAGGAGGAAGGGGCTTGTGCTTTCAGAACCTCCTCACCCTGAGTGGTCATAGATCAGAGGGTGGGGGAGTGGCCAGTAAAAGTCCCCACCAGCCATATGTAGGGTGACAAAGCCCAGTAGCCCTCTGCATCATCGGAGGGTCCTGGAGACCTATTTTGCTGAAGGGGTGACTGCCCACTCCCTTCCCAGTCTATCCCTTAGCCTGGGGTTGTTTAGTCTTCTGTGGGGCCAGCCTGTCTGCCCCCCCTTGCTGGGGACCCACAGGAGGGGGCGTCCCTCTCGGCAGTGGGCAGGCGGGAGGCCCCTGCCTGGCAGGATGTATCCCATTGCACCTGGCTTCCCGGCCACAGCTCACTAGCTGGGTGCATCCTGCAGGCGAGGCATGGGCCGAACCCCTCAAACGCATCGTCCCCATCGGTCCTCCTGGTGGCCCTTTGAGATGGGTGTTCCCATGACCCCACCACACAAATGAGGACCCTGGGATGTAGGAAGGTGGGGCTCTTGCCCCTGGCTGCAGAGCTGGGAGCCTTCATGTGCTCGGCATGGAATCTGAGCTCCTTGGCTGCTGTCCTTCAGGGTAAATGGTGCTGTTTTATTTTACCGCTGCACAGCCTCGAACGCAGAGGCAAGAAGCAGTCTCCCCAGGGCACATGTTGGCAGAATGCAGGGTCTGCTTCAAACCCAAGTCCCTCCCGCATCTGCGTCCTGGTAGCCGTACTGCCAGGGAGGGCGCATGTGGGTCACCAGCATCGGTGCCTCTGGAACTCCCCTTTCTACAGCACCTTGGATTTAAAACCTGCTTCCCTGTCTCCCGGTCCCAGGAGTAACCGGGTCCTTGGAGTAGGAGGGACTGAGGGGGATGGAGGCACCAGTGGGCCTGTAGCCTGCCCGCCTCTTTCTAGTCCTCTTGCCCCTCAAAGGGCAGAGAAGAGTCCCCTAGCGGGAGCAGCAGGCCCGTGCCACCACCAGGGGATGGCCAAGCTGGACGGGTGGGAAACCATTCCCTGGGCAGTGACTTGCGGGGCTCAGATCTCCCCAGCCGTGGCCCTCTCAGCCCTGGATTAGATGCAAAGGCCATGTTCTTTCTGGACAAGTTACACTTTTCTTAAATAAAGCATAGGGCGATTTCTAAAAGAATTTAAATCATCCCGCAGCCGCAGCAGGCTGCCGCACTGGGACGTCCGGTGCTTTGCAGTGGACGGTGAAAGCAAAAAAGGGTTTTTGAAGTGAGTGGAGCCTGAACAGCGTCCAGCTTCAGGGGGGCTCAAGACTTGGACCAAAGGGGGCATCCCCAACCCGGGGGCTGTCCCTGTGCTCCCTGAAAGGCTGGTGAATGGTGGGCACTGGCTAACTCCCATTTCTCCTGTCCTCCACCCCGCAGGCAAACTGTCCCTGGAGGAATTCATTAAAGGTGCCAAGAGCGACCCGTCCATCGTCCGGTTGTTACAGTGTGACCCCAGCAGCGCAAGTCAGTTCTGAGGGATCGGCGTCTGGACAGTGCAGAGAAACACAGGCTTGTCTTGCCATTTAAGCTTTGCTTGCGGAAGTGGATGCCTCCTCAATCATTCCTGCTCTCCCGGGGCACATTGCCAAGCAGCACATTGCACCTGCCCGCCTGGCGGCCGCCTCCCTCCTCCACCTGGCCTCCTCCCGCCCCCTCCCTGGTCCCTCCAGGGCGACCCCGGGGATGTGTTTACATGCAAGGCTCCCAGTGTCCCCGCTTCTGCTTCTGGGGCAGCTCTCCGCCCGCAGGGAGCCCAGAGGACACGCAGAGGATCCTGGTGGGACTTTCTAAGATTGCACCAAGGCCAGCTGGTTTATTTTGTGATCACAGGTGACTCTGGAAAAGATGGGGACAAGAACGGAGGGAGAGTGGATGGGCAAGCCCTCCCTGTGCATGGCTCCACCCAGCTCGTCTGTTTTCTCTGACCAAAGCCGCTTGCACGTATATATACTGTGGTCGCCTTTCTTTGAATATATAAGTTATACATATGGTGAAGTGAAATGTAATGTGTAGGTCCCGTATTTAATGCCTGGATTGCCTTTGAAGCGTGATTCCCTCGTGGCCTGTGACCCCTCCGAGCCTGGTTATTTTGTGGTATTTATGCACTCAATCTGCCCGTTTCAAAAGGACATGCATGCGTGCCCAGGGTTGAGGAGCCGCGCCCACCCACGTTGCGAACGCAGGCATCCACGTAAGGTTCCTCTCCCTTGTTGATTGGCATTTCCTGTATTAAAATGATCAAAATAAACGGAATTCTCTGAGTTTTGTGTTGGCCCGTGGCCCTCAGTTTGCTCCAGTACAGGTGGGCTTGGCAGGTCCAGCTGCTGTTTGTAAACTTGGCCCTCCTATGTCCCTGCAGCCGTCACTGTGTCTACAAATCTTGTGCAGCCTGTTCTTCAATAGCTGCCTAATGCCAAGAAATAGTCGTGGAAATAAAAGATGACTGTTCTTGGCAGGTTTGACTGTCACGCTTCTGCCTGCCTCCCTCCCTTCCGCGTCCCGCCCCCCACCCCAGGGTTTAATCAGCAAGGCGGAAGGACAGCAAGTACCAAGTGAGGACAGAGGGGCACGGCTGTGAGCACAGGCCTGGTTTCTCAGCCTGCGGCCACGGAGATGCTTCTGGTCCCAGCTGCAGAAAACCCAGCAGAAGGTGCTTCAACCATGGGAGTGTTTGCAGCACATGCCGCAAAGCATTGCAGGCTTGGCTGACAGAGCAGCTGAAGAGCATCACGGAGGTCAGCCAGGTTCCTTCCGCTTCCCACCGCCCCGCCCCCAGCCCCGCAGGCAGCTTTTGTGCTCACATTTGTCTACCGGGGGTCCCCACAAGGCTGTCACTGTGCAGCTGGCATGGGAGCCTTCCACAGGCAGGAAGAGAAGCAGCCCTGGCTTTTCTTCCTTGAAAGGGAGGAGAACTTTCCAGAGTTCTGCCATGCCCTTCCCCACCAGCCGTACTTCTTATTGGCTGAAACCCAGACCAGTGCCTTGGTAGGAGCCAGGACGGGTGAGCGGGACTGGGGTTCGGGGTCCAGTGTCTGTCATACCTGCTGCGGGACCTCCGAGCCTCACCTGTAGAAGGGCCGTAACCGGGAGGCAGGTGAGCAAGGTAAGCGTGTAGCTCGGAACCTGACCCACTGCAGGCGTCAGGGACCACGGCCGTTTTGTCAATTTTAGTGATTTTATTGTATCTCTTCTGGCTCCACGTCTGAACGGAAACGGTTATCCTGTCTGTAAGTGCCTTTCGAGCCAGTGGCATTACCTGAGGCTGGTTCATGGTGAAGCCCTGGGCGTACCACAGGCCAACCGGAGGTAGGGGAGGGGCCCCCCCCCCAGTGACCGGGAGGTGGACCCAGCTTGCTACAGGGAGATTAGATGATGCCTTGACAACTCTGCCTGGCCTGGAGGAATCTCCCCTCCCAGAGAAGGGCTTGCATTTTAGAGTGGGACTGGAATTGGCAGAGGTTAAATCAGAAGTGCTTGTTGGGGTTGGGGGGCTGTGGTGCTACAAATGGGGGACATTGCTCAGTGGACATAGATGAGTGATTGCTATAGCAGGGTTCACCCCAGAAGCAGCCAACAGGATCTCTCTCTCCCTCTGTCTACATATGCATCTGTACAGGGCCGGAGGGAGAGTAAGAGAAAGATTTATGATAAGGAATTGGCTCACAGGATTATGGGAGCTGAAAAATCCCAAGATCTGCAGGCTGGAGACCCAGGGGAGCCGATGACAAAAGTTCCCGTCTGAGTCCGAAGGCAGGAGAGTGACATCCCAGCCCTAGACTGTCAGGCAGAGAAGAAAATCCCCCCCCGGCTCAGCCTTTTGTTCTATTCAGCCCTTCAACCCTTTGCACACTGAGGAGGGCTGTCTGCTTTACTCAGCCTGCTAATTATTAATTAATGTTAATAAATATTCATTTCATGCAGAAACACCCTCGCAAACACACTCAGAGTAATATTTAACCAAATATCAGGGCACCCCACCACCCAGTCAAGCTGACATAAAATTAACCTTCCCAAGTACTTCCACCCAAATATGGAAGATGTAGATCTGGGGGCCCTAGTGGACCCTGCCCCCACAGGAGCTCACAGAAGTCTGTGGTTCCTTAGGGAGTCTGCTGCTGGGAGGGAAGGGAAAGTAGTCCCAGAGATGGTGTCCATGTCAGGAAGCCCAGCTCATCATCAGAGGAGGAACCCAGAGTCGACCTCAAAACTGTCTTTTCCAAGCCGTGCCCCCCCCCCCAGCCCCCGCACGAATACTGTCTTGGAGTAGATTCTTCTTCCAGGGCTGGTTGTTAAAGTGCCTCCTCCTGCCCCTCCCTGGAAATTCATGATAAAGGCCTGGGCTGGCTGCTGTTCGTCACTCCCCACCCTGCCTTCTCCTTGCCCTGGGGGAGCCCAGACCCTCTGTCATCCTGCATGGACACCTCAAGTTGGTTAAAGATCCATGGGAGTTTCCCGTGTACCCCTTGCACTCTAGGCAGCAGGCCTGATCCTGTGTCTAAAGCAGGACTTCAGGAAGACGGCTCTGGTCTAGTCTGCGTGTCTTCTGACTCCACCCAGGACCCTGCCCAGAAGACATAATATCCAATCTCAGCCCTTCTTCCTTCGTGTGGCCTGAGTCCCCTGCCCTGGGGTGGTGGCTCCATGGACCCTTCTAGCTGCTCTGACAGCCATGCTTAGGGTCCTGTGCTCACTGAGGAAACACAGCAGTGGGAAAAACTCCCCAAATCAGAGAATGTTTAGAATCGAAGGAGGAAAGCCCTGGGGTGGGAGTGTGGGATATACTATGTCCAAGACTGGTCATCTGGGCAGCCTATGACCAACCCCCATGAGGGCAGGACTGTTACCCCATTACTCTGAACCCTGGGCCTTCATTAATACAACCCGACCTAGGCATTTTCTGTTTGCATAGGCCTGCCTTCCCTATGGGAACCAGCGTTAAGGCCGCATACTAGTCCACATTTGTGGAGGGCTTCCTAGGACAGATACTGCTAAACCCCTTAAATGTTTTGTCTAATTGAAACCCGCCGTTAACCCCACAGTACAGCATTACTGCCCACATGGTACAAATGGATCAGCTGGGGTTTAGAGAATAACCTGCCCCAGATGTTTAGAAATGGGTGGCAGAAGCAGGATTTGAAATCAGGAGAAGCTCCCAAGGCCAGAGTTGCCTGTGGTCCTGCCAGGCCACCTGCCCTCCTGCGGTGCACGGAGGGCATTCTTGGGCGCATCCTCGTCAGGGAGCAGACTGTTCTCCTGTCTGTGAGCTGGGTGCAATGGCTGGAACACACGCACTCCATGCACGCACACCCACGTACCCTAACTGCCCGTTGCACAGACACTCCCCAGCGCTGCCCTGCTGCTCTCACTCTGGGCGGGTGAGCCCCGTTCACAAGGGCCATCGTGATGCGCCTGCACCACCCGCAGGCGATGAGGAAATGGGCCCTGGGAGGGAAGGGACGACCCGCAGACCAGTCCCCAATTCCGGGACTCCACTAACAACCGGCCAGGCCCCAGGAAGTCAGTGGCAGAATCAGAACAAGCCAGATCCTTTTACACCCAGACAGTGCCCCTTTTACCGTGTATGTGTGTGTGTGTGTGTGTGTGTGTTTGGAGAGGGAAGGGGCTTGCTGGGACTCTGGGGTCCAGTTTGGAACGTGCGTCTGTCCTACAGGGCGGGTCACGGATTCATACCCAGGCACATCCCGTGCAGAGACCCAGCGTCAAGGGGCTGATGTGTCTGGCCTGGGCCGGCGTCCAGGGCTTGAGGGGCGGTGGGCTGAGTCACCAGGTGTGCTGTGGGCTCTGCAGGAGCCCGTGGTAAGGGGCAGAGAACTCAAGCTGCAGGGACCCACCAGCTGTTCCCTGGGTGTGAGGCAGGAGGATCCCGGGCTGGGCTGGGGATGGGTGTCGCAAACTGTGCTCAGGAAGTTTCAGGGGGAGGAGCCTGGGCTGGGGCAGGGCTGTCTAGAGCCCCGCTTCAAAGCCCAGATACCCAGTGAGGCTGACCCTGGATCTCCCTCTAAGCCAGGCCGTGCTCATGTCCCTGCAGCCCTCCTGTCACAGTCAGGTCTCTGTCAGCGTTTGTTGAGTGACTGAGGGACCTGACTACTATCACAGTGCCAGACCAGCGGAGGAGCCTCAAGCACTAGGTGCTGCTGCCCCCTGGTGGTCATGGCTGGGAGGGCCGTCCTGGGCTTGGGTGTGTGGATCCCCTAGCCTGGTTTCAGAGCCTCTTGGGCCAGCTGTCAGTAGGAGGTTTCTGTCTCCATCCCATTTGACAGACGAGAAGCCTAGACCCAGAGGAGCACCTGACTATCCATGAGCCACACGGCACACAGAAGCTGAGGCCGGGCTCCTAGGACCCAGGATTTGGAAGCCTTGTCAATCGGTTGCCACATAAAATACAGGCGCCCAGTTAAATCTGAATTTCAGATACTGAAGTTATTGGTTAGCAGTCTTTCAGTACTCATATGTCTCATGAAATGCCTTACATTTTTATTTGCTAAATCTGGCAAGCGTACTTATCAATCCATGGAGCTAAGCCCGCACAGCCCCCAGGGCAGGTCAGAAGCTGCTGGGGTCAGGCCAGCTCACAGGCTACCACCCTCAGGGCACATACTGTCATGTTCCTCCACGTTCCAGAGTCAGTAGTGAGGATGGAAGGAATTCGCCTCCTCCCCAAAATAGCAGAAAGCATTTCTCAGGTGTTTTCACTCAGTGCTTTAAATTCTGAGCTTCAGCGACGTCCCTCCTGACAGCCAGGCAGGTGCACGAGCCCTGCTTCTAGGGGAAGAGGGCGCGGGGGGCCTGCCGCCAGCAGGGCCAAGTCGGCTGGGTCAGTGCCGCCCCAGGCTGGGGCTTGGCCACAGCTCCGGGTGCGGCCTCCGCGGACTTAGAGTCCCAGGAGCTCCAGGCCACCCCGGATGCTACCTCTCGGGTAGGGAATGAGGCTGGGAGAGAGTGAGGATAAGGACTCATGTCCCCGCCAACACCCCTGCCCTTGGTGGGACAGAGAGGCTCTTTTCAGCCTCAGTTCTTTTTCTCCAGTAAGTGGCCAGGAGCAGAGGCTGGCAGGGGAAGATGTGGTCCTTCTCTTAAACTTGCTGGCTGAGCTCACTCGAGTCAGCTGCCTCTCTGGGCTTCATGGCATCTGTGATAAAGGAGTCTGGGAGATCTCAGCAAAGCCTTTTCTTCCTATGACACCCTACCTTGAAATCTGATGTGTTAAAAAGCAAGTGAAGCAGAGAGGGTGGAGCTCCCAGACCCAGCATGGGGGGCCCACACTCAAGAAAGTATGGGGTGATGGCCAGAAAATGTGCCAGAGGAGGTGAGCAGCCAGCAGGTAGTTATGACCCAAGAAAACCTGATATGTAGGAATGGACTCTGCATAGAGACGTGAGGAAGCAGCCCCACCTTGTGGGGAGGAAGGGCTTCAGTCCTTGGTCCCAGTGGCTCTGCTGCCTCCACCAGTCTCCAGAGCTGGCTGGGCATGAGCCAGCCCCGCCAGCCCTGCGAAGTTGAAGAGCAGGCCTTGGCCAACCCCACCCAGGCCCCGGACCCTGCCCGCTGATCCCTGTTCAGCAACTCGTGGGCGCAGGAGTCACATGATTGACTTTGTCTCCGAGCCTGTTTCCTCCCCTGGGAGGCATATTTTATGATTGCTTTAAAAGCAGTTAATAGACACACATAAAAGTGCAGTCAGTCTCCACTCCCCTCTTTAGGCCTCAATTCTCCTGCTGGGTTTCTTGTCAGTTCTTCCAAAATTTTCTTTGCATGTGCAGGTCCTCACATGCACAGAGTTTGGTTTGCTTTTTACAGGTAGTACGCAGCGTGCCGCACCCCGCTTTTTCTCCAACTTGGAGATGGTCCCACATCAGCCCCTGCAGGGCTGTGGGCCTCGAAGCAGCCACGTGTCCCCGTGATATATCTCATCAGTTCCTCTTGACGAACATACGGTTGTTTCTAATGTGTGCTGAATAAACGATGCCATGATGAATAGCCTCATAAGTGCGTTTGTCAGAAAATTCTTAGAATTGTCAGGGCAAAGGTAACACGCATTGTTTTTGATACTGCCAAGTTCTGTCCAGAGAGCTTATTCCTAGTCCCACTTTCCCACCTGCCGAGGGCGAGCCCGCCTGCCTTGGCTGTGAGGGAACCCTTTTCTCTTTGCCCACCTGACGGGTGATAGATTCTCAGCTTTAATATGCATTTGAGTTTTAAAGTTTGTTCATGTTCAAAGCTTTCTCGTCTGTGAACCTAAGTTCATGTCTCATCCAGTTTCTATTGAATTGTCCCTTTATTGATTGGAGCACTTTTAATATGAAAAAATCAGCCCTTTCTGTGTGTTAGCTTTTCCATTTGCCCCTTGCCTTTTTGACTTCAAATGTTTTCTTTCAATAGCTTTGTGGTCTCATCCGTCACAGTGAACTTTCATCTGGAATTTATTGTGGTAAAAGGTGCGTCAGTGACCCTTTTACCTTTCCCAGGTGGTTACCTGTCGCCCCACAGTCCCTGTCCCCAGTCTGGGGTGGGCCCAGCAAGCTGTATGAGATTCCCTACCAGATTTGGAGACCCCTGCCTTTACCGTGGACTGATAGCCCCTCCCACGGGGGCTGCCCGGAGACCCCAGAACCCGCAGGAGGAAGACTCACCCACTGCCTCAGTGTGGACCCCAGCTATAGACACTTCAAATCAAGGCCTAGAAATGTCATTTCTGTGAATAACCACAGTACCATCTTCAATGGAAACACAAAGGTATGCACTGCAAACTAGAACCCAAGAGGGTCCTGCTGGAGGACAGGGTTGACACACACCCAGCTGCCTGAGATCTCCATCCTCTTCTGCCGAATTCCCTTGCCCACTCCTGGATGCAGGGGCCAGGGAAGGTCATTTGTCCCAGGCTGGCCCACGTCACCATTCAGACTCCAGGGCTCACAAGTGGCTTCACCAAGGTGCCGGGGCCAGGTTCAGAGGCTGCGCTGTGGGTGGCACGGGGCTATTTCTGTCCCCACTGGCCCTGGCCAGTTGCTTGGATTGCACTCTACCTAAATAGGCTGAGAGCAGAGCAGCTTCCAAGCCCTTAGTATCATGTACTTCTTGATGGAAAACTTTTTCGAGCCAAGCTCAGTGCTGTCACTACAGCATCTCAACTCCTTCCCTCTGAAAGCAGGGACCTAACTTACCAGGTCTTAGGCTTGGCGTCCAGCTCACGTGTCTTGGCACTCAGTCACCAACCCCTTTATTTTGAACACTAGCAGCGGGCAGACTGAGGACCCGAAGGAAGTGGGCAGACTGTCCATGTGAGTGTTCTTTCCTCTCTTCCAGACTCCAGTCAGACCTATTTTCTTTGTGGCTTCTGAGAAACCCCATTCAGAGGCCTGGCAACGAAAGCCATACTCCCGCATCCAGGGAGGGACAGTGGGGCTGGTGACAAGCCAGGTCCCCGCCTGGCTAAGCAGCCAGGCGGTAACGTCAGCAGTCACAGCACTGCCGTGTGCAGGCAGGACCCACGTCGTCACTCCCCTCAGCACCTCTGGTGCATTAACAGCAGCATGACGGGCTTAATTCAGTCCCCGAGATGGAAGAAACTGCAGCATTCTGACTGTACCACGAGCTGTCCCCGCCCTGTGTCCCTCCAATGGAGCTGGCGAGACACTCGATACCACCTGCGGTGACATCTGGCTTTTACACGGCCTCCCCCCTCCCCCCTCCCCGGGCTACAGCAGGACTCACAACTCCCATTTTGGAAGTTTAGTACGAGAGGCTGCCATCCCTTTCTGGGGAGTCGGGGGACAGTGAGTAAGAGAACAGAAAAGGCCAGGGGTCAAGGCCCAAAGGTAAAGACCTACAACACAGACGGTAAGTGAACGTGCCAGAATAAGCTAACTGCCAAAAGCCGCGCTACCTCCCTAACTGGTTGGTAACTACGCAGCTTGTCCTGGGAGGGAAGTCGAGGCGGGGAGGGTCTGAGTGGTCTCGAGGCAGGGCTCCGAGGGCCCACTGACAAGGGGCTCCGGGCGCTCAGTGCACGTCCAGGGGCTGAGCTGTTAACAGCGGAGGCCGGCCACTGCCTCGGCCCTCCTCTCTCTCCCGCTGCACGTGGGCCAGGTCCGCTGTTCTCTGTGAGAACCTACAGCAGACTTCCTATGAGACCTATGTACTTGAAATACATATGTCAACAGGAAGGAGACATGTCCATGGGTTTTCAAAATATTAAGAACCATCAACTCAAGGCAATTTTCCCGGCCTGTGAGGGAAAAAACATTAATTTCCACTTACAAGACACTCGAGGTGAGCGTTCAGAATGGACACGTTGTAAAAACCTCCCATTGCCTCATTATTTCAAGATACTTTATTTTTTAAAACAGGTCACAACACTGAGCTTCTGGCCCATTCTGCCGATGCACAAGCTACAAACGCTTGCTTAGCAGTTGAGGGGCACGCTTTAGTAGCATGGTTTGAAAAGTGAATAAAAATCCATATAAAACAAATACTCAAATAGTTTCCATAGGAACACAGATAAGTGTGACCCCATCTCCTAGTCTTCCACGTGGGTGCACCTGCGCCACCCTACTCACACAGACATCTCAAAACTAGCAGTAATTATGTTAAATGGTCCCCCCAAATCCCTTAATTCAAGCTAAACTCGCAGTTTACAGCTACAAGACTGGTATCTACACATTAATACTAGCTGAAGCACAGGCCGCTGGGTGACGCTTCATTCCACTCTCCCAAGCACAGGACACAGGCAGAGTGCTAACATCCTGCTCCTCTACTTCGGGCGGGAAGTCACGGTTCTGGATTTGCTGCATCAGTTGCCTGTAAGAGATAGAAGCGGCATACTCAGAAACCCTGAGTCACCCCTGACTGGGCAGTTTCACACAAGAAGAGCTTATTCATGAGCCTATTTGCATCCTTGGTTACTATGTCATCAGGAAGCAATTTGATGTATTTCTAAAGCAGGTATTTCTTCAGAACCAGCTTTCCACCAGTAAGGAAACCACACGTTAATACACTAATTAAAACGTTCTATTTACACAGAAATATCCCAATGGTCTTTTCCAAAGTAACTATGCCTTAAAAACGTGGAAAGAACACAGGTAACTATCATTACAGGGATTTTCCTTCCATTGCATTTTCCAAAATTTCTAGAGTATATGTTCTTAATATGGGGAGAAACACAACAAAAAAACTGTCGTTAGTATTTAATCCTAAGCAAAGCAAATTCTCATTCACCTAGACAAAAGCAGGCATAAATCCTGGAAGGTTAATTACAACTCTCATCAGAACCACAAACACGCACTGCTGGCACTAACCATGTTGGCCCTGACATCACATAGTAGATGGTCGGCCTCTGGAACCCGTTGAAAGTGGAAGCAGCAGCGACAGTGTAAGCACCCATGTTCTCAAAGAGCATCCAGTCGCCCACATGCATCTCGGGCAAGTTACAGCGCTCAACAATGCGATCCAGGCCATCGCAGGTCGGCCCCCAGATGCTGGATGAGTAATACTTCTCATCTGGTTTGGGCCTCTATGATTGAAGAGAGAGAAACACCCCTGGTCACATGGGTCCTGACCAATCATCTTAACTGCTGAATACTGCGTGTTCAGAAGGTACCTTCTGCAGAAGGGGCTTCACATGTGCGTGATCGTAAAGGATGCAGTTGAACGATCCATATACTCCATCGTTTACGTAATACATGAACGTCTGTTCACTCGACTCGTCTTCATCTACAAAGGCAGTTACCACTTTCTGTACCAATTTTCAGTTACACACGACAACGATTCACCACCCCTTCTACGTACCATCAGAGCCTGTCTGCTCCTTTAATACGAGCTTTTTGGCAATAATATTAACTGCGAGCGTGAAAGCTGATGCAACATAGTATCTTCCTGGCTCAGCTATGATTCTCACTCCCGAGTCTGATGGAAAATACTTGTCCAGCGCTGGGTTGATTACACTGGTGATCTACCAGAGTGAGACAGAGAAGAGCACGTGGTCGTCAAGGGGAAAACACCCGGAGCACAGCGCTTTGCTGTGACAACAGAACACTGAGAGCAGCCGTCAGCGGAGGCTTATCTTCAAACAGACATCCTGAAAACCAGCCTGCACATCCTTGTGGTTTCACTTTGACTTCCCCTCCAGACACCCTCTGTATCTTCTTTAAGTTGTTATGGGTATGATTTTATTAAAGAATGGTCCAAATTTCTTACCATTTTCAAGGTGCCAAAATACTTTAATCTAGCAAATACATGCCAACAAGATAAAACTTTGTATTCTACCTGCCTCATATAATCTTGACAAATAAGAATGTGGATCTGTTTTATAAATGAGTGACATATAATGGCTTAACTTCTTAAATGACTAAACACTTTAAATGTTTTAAGGAAGGACAAATTCTAGCAAAGAACATCCCAAGAAATGATGTACTTTTAAAAGTTGGCATGTTCTTTCTCCAGAGCGACAGCTCTCAGTGTAATCAATTTTCCCAAGACTTTTGGGGGAAACTGGCTCATCTAAGTTTAGAAAACCAAAGGATATTAAATATACTTTTAAATAGCACGGAAGTCACCTCAAAATAGCACATCAAGACATTTATTTTCATGGTTGTATAGTCTTTTTGGGGATTAGTTAAAACACTTTAGTTTTGAAATAGTCCAAAAAGGAACTTGCTAAGAGCTAAAGATTATAGCTTTGTTATAAATTACCTCTTCAAATTTAAGCTTTACATCCTCAGATCCAGGAAAGCCACCGCCAATATCAAGCAGATACATGCTGAAACCAACCTCGGCCTAGAGTCAAGAAAATTAAGTCAATCAAGGAGCCAGATTCGTAACAAGTTATGAAAAATGAAGCCCATAATTAGGTTAAACCTCTGTAACATGAGATGACTTCTACAAAAGGTTAAGCAGGACTAGTTTTGTCATTTCTATCCCTCTCCTTACACTTGGGGTCTACACATACTCACCCCCATGTCAAAGACACAGCGGGCATCAGAGATGGCCTGCACGAAGGTCTCAGGATCAGTACAGCCACTCCCCACGTGGAAGCTGGGGCGAAAAGAAAGAAAATATATTATTTCTACTTCTAGAAATAACTATTCACAGTGGGAGAAAACCTGTTAAACTTGCATTGTCTAATCTTAACCTCTATCTGTGCTGTCACCAAGGTCTCACCTGACACCGATGACATCAATGTCTAGCTCCTTTGCCCTTTCCAGAAGAAGCCTGCTGGTTTTCAGTGTGGCACCAAATTTGACACTGAGGCGACAGACTGCTTTGGAATCATCAGTGGCGATCCGTAAAACCAACCTAGAAGAAGGAAAAGTGTATCAAATTTCTCATGACAGAAGACCACTTACAGCCAGGGTTAAAATAGAGAATCCTTAGCTCTGCCACCCTGTGGTTTGTGTTTAACATGGTTTTATGAATCAAGAGAGTTAAACTTTTTTCTACTGTCTCTGATGCAGCACAGAGATGACTGAAGTATGGAAATTTGACTCTGTTTGCCATTACACAGATCCCATATCTGACCCTGCCCTCACATGGAGAAGTAACTCACTTGGCCTTTGGATGTGCCCTGGCAACTTTCATCAACTCGACTTCACTATCAAAAGTCATCATCTGGACTCCATTATTGGCAGCGTACTTAATCTGAGACACTTGTTTACAAGGGTTTGCATAAATAATCTTCTCTGGAGGCACCCCGAGACTCTGCACCAACTGTATTTCAGTCTGAAAAAAGAAGAGGTATTACACTACATGCAGGTGATAAATGGAAGAAACAGAGAAACATAGGAAGTGGTCACAGTCCCCACTTGTTCACGAGCATCTACTGCCCCAGCAGCACAACCAGGGCCGTCCTACACAGTCACCAGAGTTCTGCAGCTTTTGCTCACCTTGCTGGCACAGTCAAATCCTGTCCCGATGGCAGCTAGAGTCTTCACTATGGTTCTGCTATCATTGCATTTAACTGCGTAAAAGGGAGTGACCCGAGGAAGAGCTTTTAACCATCTCAGATGTTTCTTTAGAATGTCTCCCAGGTCCGCGACATAGAAGGCATCCTTATCATCCTGCAGCAAGAGTGGTTACAGGAAACCCATCAGTAGCCTAACAACACGTCTGCCAAGCAGCCTTCCCTTCTCTCGCCCATCGTTCCCAATGAAGCCCACTCTAGTCAGTCACTGACGTGCACATCACTATTGTCACTGGATGATCTACAGCCAGTTAAATTCTAAATTCCCTAACAAGACACCTGCATTTCTGTAAGGCCCCACTGAAGTTTCCCACTCATTGGCTTAACATTCTCAAAGCTGCACTGCCAGCATGGACTTAAATATACTTACAGAAGAAGAAACTTCATTAATTTTTTGGTCCAGAATGTCCTTGGCAGTAAAGCCTTCATCCAGGAAATGGCAGTCGAACTCTTCATTACTAAAGCTGTTCATGGCTTCTTGATGTCGTTCTGAAACACAACAAACTGCAAACAGGAAGGACAAATTTACTCAGAAGTCTTAGCAACACTTAGTAATTCTTAACAAGATAAATCTGTAACAATCATGAATACTCACATGGAAAACTAAGAGAAGGAATTTAAAGAAATTATGCCTGCTTTTCACAAAGGCAATTCAGGAATCCCAAGTCCCACCGAAGATGCGTGTGCCCTGGATGAAGTGGTGGAAACGTTCTGATAAACACGGAATCTGCTGTCCACCTTAGGAACACATTAAATGGGAAGATCAGGTACTGACTGCAAATGTGTAAGCAACAGGGCTACTCAAGCACCCTCCAGATAGCTCACTCACTGGGTTTGGGAATCCCATTATTCCTAGGTTTGAGTCACATGATTTCATAAACCTTTATGGAATGAGGACACCACAGATTCAATACTAGATTTTTTCACACTAAATTTTCACATATAGTACTGTCCACCTCAAAAAAACTTCAAATGTTCCTGCTAAAAAATGGGGAATGTAGGTTTCAGGAGCTTTTCTGCACTTAGTTCACTGATGCAGAAAAAAAGTTTCGTGATAGCTTACTTTATTTCAGAGCTATTTTTCTTTAGAAGCTTAAAATACCATTACAGCAATTATTGAAAGTTGCTGTATAAATATCATGCTATTTCCTCCTTTCACTGAGTCTTACACAGAATAATTTTAACTGACTAATAGGCGTCATGTCATCACTCTCGACTTACCGGGTGCTCTTAAGTTTCCTGACAATTTTATGAGCCAATTTTCACGCTAGGCATGTGTCTGTTTAAAACTGCACTCTTCAAATCAACATACTACAGTTGCTGTATCAGATCAGAAATCAATTTTCTTAAAGCAGCGTTGCCTATCAAATTAGCAACTCTGGGGATCCCAACTGTCCTTACGTGCACTCTAACACTTGCTTAGCTACGAATGATAATCACCTGGGAATTATTTTTGGCTAACTTGCTGAATAACAAAAATAAGCAGGCGGTAATAAATTACAAATAAACAAAAATAAAGCTCATTTAACAATCATAGCCACTGTCCCTGGTCTTTATGAAACGTGACATTGGAAATGACAGTTACCTTAAAATCACTAATTTTAAATCTAATTTCTGCCCGCTGGGGCTTCTTTTCCACTGTGCAACCCGCTTCAGTGCCTGCAGCCTATGGGCAGAGGCCAGGCAATGGTTCGGGGCCACAGTTTCCTCTGGCATGGGACACTATGAAAGGCCCAGGGGGACAGGCCTGCCATAAATCCAAACCCATGCATGGTAGAACTATAAGACTTGATCTAATGTGACTTTCTGGTATTGTCAAGTTCCTACGTTGCCCAAATCACCCGTAGGGGAAGGGAAAGACTAAATGCCAGCAAACCCATTTTGTCTGTAACAGTCAAATAGGCTCACCAGTGACAGACTGGGTTATCCTGGGTCTTGTTACACATTTTTAAGGCAATATTTAGATTTAGGAAGTTTTTATTTCTCTGAAATACACTACTATTAAGTATTTTGCTGTCCTGTGCCTTTCAAAGCTTTATTTTAATAACTTGCAATATGGAGCTTTATTTTAATAATTTGAATTTCACCCAAGAACAGTTTTTGGTGTTCTGCATAGCTAAATGATTTAAAACAATGACTCAATTAGCACAAAATAGCACTTTTCTGCTATGAAATCCTTTACTGCCAATTGGGTAACGTTAGAAAAGACAGGTACTAACTCAGACAGCAACTGAAAATCGTACAAACTCAACTAAATTATACCTAGTTTTAGGTCTGACCCAAGTGAACACATTCTTTGTCCTCCCCAGACATTTCTAAGAGGTTCTGCTCCCCACACTTTCCCCCAATATTTAGCATTTTCATACACAGCTGGCCTCTTTTGAAAACCCTGGGGCTGGCTTCTATGTCCAAGTCTGTTTGCCTGAACTGGGATCTTAATAACCGAGGCTTTTCTTAAATCACTAAGTCATTCCAAGATTCCTTAAACAATTATAAGCCATGGCCGGCTGAGCAGTATCAGTTACTACAAGGTTATCTCAGCTCTAGCTACTCCAGTGGGTTTCTATACTGAGTCATTCCTTCTGTACACAGAACAAAAATAAAAGCTTAAAAAAAGAAAGAAAGAAAGAAAAGAAGGACATTATTCCAGGGCATCACGGCAGAATGGCACGTCTCTTCCTTATGAAAGTGAGCATGAGCGACGCGCGCCCGGAGACCTGCGCCGGCTCGCCTGGTACCTCTCCTGCACCTGCTACCGGGCTGCCACATGGGTTTAAGAAAAATAGCGGTTGAAAGAACGACCGAGGCTTCAACAGCTTCCGGCTGAGAAACCCTCATTGACATGGTTCGGGAGAGGCGAACCCCGGGCCGTTCCAGCCCAGGCCGCCCTAAGCCGTGCGTGCAAGGGGCTGGGGGTCGGGGCCCCGCTACACTGGGGTCACCAGGGCCGGGGACGCAGCAGCTTACCAAGGTCTGGGGCCACATGTCTTCGCAGCTCCAGGCGCGGGATCTGCCCCGGCCTCCGGCCGGAGCGCAGGGACACGTGGCCGTCCCCTCCCCCCCTGCCACCCCAAGCTCCCGCCGCCTCCCAAACGCCCGGACGCGCCCCTCTCACCTTAAAGCTCTCGGGCGCCGCGGGCCGACCCCATTAAGACAAAACGCCGCCGCCAAGCGCGTAGGGCCGCCGGCCGCCCCGCCGCTGTCCCCGCCGCCCCCGTCAGCCGCCCGCCGGGCCGCCCGCCGCCTCGCTCCCTCCCGCGGAGGACCGCCGGCCCGAGGTGGCGCCGGAGCGCTGGCACAGGGGCGGCGGAGGCTGAGGGGACTGACAAAGCCCTACGCGCCGTTGCTCCGCTACTTATAGCGCCGCGCGTGTCGTCATGGAGACGCACCAGCTCAAACCAGCCGCGATCGGTTCCGTCCGGGCGTCCTCCCAGGGAGAGGGCGGAGCGCGGCCGCCGCCAACCCGGGGCCGGGCGGAGGGGCGTGGGGAGCGGGCGGTTCGACGTCAGCGCATCCGAGAGCCACCCTGCCGGCCAGCCCGGCCCGGCCCGCCCACCCACCCGCCCGCCCCTCCCGGCCCAGCCGCAGGCCCGCGCACGCGCACACGCCGCGGGCCCCGGGCTCCACTGGCGCGGCCTCCGGCGCCAGCGCCTGGCCCTCTGCCTGTGGACGAGAGCCGCCGCCGCCGCTGCCGCAGCAGAATTGCAAAACCTGCCTCGGACCGCAGCTGAATTTCAGCATCTGCGCCATGCAAAACTGTTCTTCGACTTGGCATTAAATGCCTCGTGCCCTCGGGCGGAGAAAGGAAATCGTGGGCGCGAGCGGGCCACGTGGACCCCACCTGGCGGACTCTGGCCCCTGCTGCCCGGAGTCTCCATTCCTGTGGGAGGGACCTGGAAGTGATTCTGGCGCAGCACCACTCCACCAAGAAGGGAGCAAAGACGCAGAAGGGAGAAAGGTCACTTGGCAAGTTAGCGGCACTGCTTCGGGCTGCTCCCAATCTACTGCCCCTGTAAACCGTGGCTAACATCCAGGTGCCTTCCACCTAGATAGCAGACAGCAGACAGCAGAGGATACGCAAAGATACATGTTACGCTTATTAAGCCAGAGGCTCGTCTAAGGGCATTTGGGGAAGAGGTAGGAAGTAACAGATCCACAAACCACAAAGCGCTTTACTGTATCAGATGGCGCTTACCGATGACTTCTTTAAGGGCAGCTGGAATTGAAACCCTTTGAGGGTTTCCCAGCAAGCCAACAGCGTCTACGCAGTGGATACATATGATAAAAGCTGTGTCAGAAATTGGGAGTCCCCAAGAGTGCAGCTGAGGCTTCGATGGACAATGGCCTCTCAGGTGCAGTCCATCCCCCACCGCAGGGAGGGACTACAGAGATTTGAAACACATTTTCCCCTTGCATTTTTACCATTACTTCCCTTGTAGACCAAATCCAATTATGTCCCAACCTAGAGTGAGACTGACCTGAGTGCTGCCGGTCGGAGGAAGAACGTGAAACTAGCCACAGCCACACAGGTCAGTGCAGGAGACCCTGGAGGAGCTCAGTACTTACTGTAGCCTAACCTGGCCCCAACTTACTGTGTGATCTTGGGCCTCAGAAGAGGCTGGACTAGATGACCCAAAGATCTTGACAGAAACCTCCTTTTGTACTGATCCCCAGGCCTGGGGCATAGTCAGTGAGTACTTGTTTGAGGAATGCAGGAGTGAATGAAGGATCTGAGTCTCCCTGGAGCATGCATGGTTTCCACAGAATCAAGGAAAGGGAAAACAGCAAAGAGAAGTGAATCTTCGTATGAGAGAGGATATGACAAGCAGAGGTGCCTTTTCTCTTAGGCACCCTAATCAACTTTATTTTTACGTAGTCCTTGAGCAACCACTGGGTATGAGGTACCACTTAGGGAGAGGGGTGTTATCCCCACCCTAGCAAGTTTAATTCCTAGGAGGGAATGAAATTAACAATGAAGTGAAATGATCAATCCCATCAGAGAACATTACAGCCCCAGGCACTAAATGGGACAGCTTTGATTCCATGGTGAACACTCTGGTATTTGTCCCTGCTCTGTGAAGAAACATTTTGTTCCAGGGACACAGAGTTTTCCTCAAACTCCGGAAGTCTCCTGGGTCCAGTGCTGAGGCCAAGAGGGGAGTATTGTCTGCACTGCCCAGCTTTGCATGGCGTGTCAATCAGCCAGTCCTTGGGTGGTGAACACTGTCCCTACTCTTCGGCCTCCACCCAGCAGAGGGGACCGGATGTCTCAGCATGGGAGATCCTAGTAGGAACCTTGTGGGGAGGGAAGGAGAGCCTGCCCCTGTCCTGCCAGCAGCTTGCCGTCCCGTGACCTTGACCATCTCCTTGACCCTCTGTGAACTTCTCTTTCTCCAGCCATCAAGGGAAGTCTTGGGGTCTGATCTAGGATCCCCTTCCACTGAGTTCTGTGAATTGTATTTTAGAATTAAAAGTATTAGCTAGAACGAACCTACGACTTCTCGATTCTGGAAGCCAGGTGGTCTGTCCCTCTGCTACTCACATGTGCCACTCACACGGTGGTCACCCCCACACACTGCCTTCCCTGCTAGCCCACCCCAAATATGCAAACTGCCCACAGGCCACACTTCCCTCTGGGGAGGCCCGGCCTGGCCCAGATGACCCATCCGACCCAGATGAGGAAACAGAAGCAAGGGAAGGAGGCGGTGCTGCTTCCTCGAGGGCAGGCCCTGCTGACTGCAGGCAAACTCTTGGAGTTTTGGCGTTGGGTCTGGGAGGTAACAGACCTGAGTCATTAAACTCAGTTATTAATCTGGATTCAAAGAAGGTAAACCAATGATGACTAAACTTGGCCTTGTTCAAATGCTTGTCATTAATATCTTTCTGCATATTTTCAATAGACTTTATCTTCTCCCTTCCTATTTTTTTTTTTTTCCCCTTAGAGAAAAGCAGCAGATCCTTGCAAACCATGTGATACGCAACACCTGGATGTTACCCTTATGTGGAGATAAGGTTTATGTGTTTGGTGCAGAAGCAGTAACTTAGGGAAGTGAGCAAAAACATCAAAAACCATCTTGGATGTGCCAATGAGATCTGCGCCCCTAGTCATCCCACCGAAATTCTGGAACCAACTCCAGTTTTTTTAGTGACTCTCAGCACCTAGCTCATTATGAAGCCCTGAGCATCACTTCTGCTCTCTGGGTCTCAAGCTTTTTCTGTAAAATGCTCTCTGGCTGGATTGGGCTGGATAAAACCCAGGCTTTTGGACTCTGATGTTCTGAGGATCTCTGACTTCTTATACAAGGAGTTCTGTGTGAATCTGCTGACTACATTCTCTGACCCGACACTGAGGACACGTCAGGGGAAGGTTTTTTTTCTTTATTAACTTATTTACAAGAAAGAGCTTATAAAGGTATATGGTAATTACAAATTTAAAAAGTCACTTTTACTGAAAAAGTGTAACACAAAAGACAATGGTCAGCAAGAATGTATGTATCCAGGTACTCAATACTGGAATAGTTGACATTGAGAACTTTCTGGGAAATGGGTTTGTGTTCTGTCCACATGTCAGTGGTCATATTCCACACCAAACTTCTTCCCAGAAGTGTAGTAAGAGTTGGCACTGGAGTGAGGCTTATGACATCCAGCCACATGAGGACTTTGGGAAGTTAGGAGCTGTCCTGCAAAGGGGCCATAACTCAGGGTAATGGGAACCAGTCCCAGGCCACTGCTAGTCACACGTGGATGTTTGACCAAAAATAGTGTTCAGCAGCTCAGTCACTAACATTCCAGCCTTTCCATTGAATTGTTTTAGGTGTTTCCAAAAATCCAACCCACCCTCCAAGGCGGGAAGTATGCCATCTTTGCCAAATCCAAATGCCGTGCCCCGGGCACTGAGAGCTTCCGGGGAGGCCCTCCCTGCTCTGAGCAACACAGGCGTCATCACAGAAGTGGAGCATCTCCAAAAGTACCTGTTGGAAGCCAAAGACACCAGTGGAAGTGGAAGTCCCAGGACGTTTGTATTCTACAGTGCTGTTGCATCACTGCCCCTACCTGGCCTCCGCCCTGGTGCGGCTCCCTGGGAGTTTCTGGGACTAGGGTCATCTGGCAGGAACTGGGTCAGGGCCCCCAGAAGCCCAGCAGGGCCCTGCGGCGGGCCGGTGGCCACACAGTACATTGCAGAGAAGAGGTGACCTCTGTCCAGAGGTTGAGAAGCAGGAGTTCACTCACCTGGCCCATTGGTCGTAGTGATGCTTGGCTTCCCAGAGCCTGCCTTCTAGGTGCACTGAAGGCAGAGTCCTAGGAAGTGTATGCCGGGCCAGCTTCAGACATACCAGCTTCCCAGCATGTGGGCTGACCACAGAACAGAAGGTTTCAGCTCTGACCACTTTACTCGTTAATTTAAAACCCTTCCCTGGTGGCCCTTGATCCATGGGGTTAAGTCCAAACACCTTAGCCTGCACCCAGGACCCTCCAAGGTCTGCCCTACTCACCTTCCAGCCTCATCTCCTGCTCTGCCGGCGCCCCCCAAACCTTGCTCTGCAGGCCCTGCCCACCTGACATCACAGTGGGGCTCACACAGTACGGGTACCTTGGGTCTCCTTCCTCGCCTTTGAGGTCAGGACCATAATTTACCTTTCTTCATGCATCCGGTGTCTAGCCGGTACCTGGTACCCAAAAGTCGCTCAGTATTGCTAAATTGAAACTAAGGCTGTCCTAAGAAATATGTGATTTGTATTTGCCACACGACTGATTGACTCATGGAAATTTCTCCCCACGTGCTATCCAAAATTCCAGGGACAAGAGATTCGGAATATTTTCCTTTGGTCATTTATTCATTCATTCATTCATTCATTCATTCAGTACATGTTTAGATTGAGTGTCTCCTACGTGCAAGTGATGTTCTGGGGGAGGGAGGACCCCTGCTGGATGCAGCTGTGGGATGGGCTCTTGGGGACCAGCAGGGAACTGATGAAGTCCCAGAGAAACCTGACCTTCCACCCAAGGCTTAAAGAAAACTGTCTCTTTTATTTTATTTTCTCTTAAGCTCTTGGTAACTGCCTCTGGCCCAACGTGTTGCAGCACCTCTGCTGGGTTTTGCCTCTGCCTCATTTTTGCCAGAGCCCCACCCGAGCAGGTCCCCACCTCTGGGAATCCCCAAAGCCTGCACGACTTCTTCCTCTCGTGGCAGGGAGCAGCATGTGGAGGGTCCTTGCGTAACCTGGGCCTTCAGGAAGGTGTGTGCTCTTTCCAGGAGTGGTGAGTGTCACTTTCCTGCCAAGTCAGAACCAAGACCGTCTGAATGGCCTGCAGTGTCACGCCAGACTGAGCCACCGGGGGCCCTTGAACACAAGGCAGCCGTGTATCTGGGTTCCCAAGGAGAGGCCGCAGGAGCATCTGAAGGTGATGCTCATTGCCTCCCTTCAAACAGCCTGTGAGGGTGGGTATAGCCCAGTGGTAGGGCATGTGCTTAGCATGCGTGAGGTCCTGGGTTTAATCCCCAGTACCTCCATTAAAGTAATAATAATAAAACAAAACCAAGACAAGCAGCCTGTGAGCCCTTATTCTAGGCCCGGGCCCCCCAGCCACCACGGGGGAGAGGACAGAAGGAGGCCCTGGCCCTGGAGCAGCCCCCAGTCAGGAGGGTGGCTAATCCTCAGCTCTGCTCTGGGTGTTGGGGGTCACTGCGACAGTGGTTATGCAGGGTAATTCACCTTGGGGCCCAAGGGCAAAGGGATGAGCGCCCCTCTGAGTATTAGAAATAATCATGGAGAACCATGGGGTTGGAAAGGCTGGTCTAAGTCTGGGGAGAGTTGTGATGGGGCCCAGGGCACACAGGGCCAGAACAAGACCAGGGTACACAGAGAGGCCATCATCAGCGTGCCCACCTTCTTGGGGAGAGGACTGAGGGCTGTGAAGGGTTCATTCTGGAGGCAGCATCCGACACCCGGGGGCTCCTCCTTTGTGGAGTGGCCTCAACCTGCATTTCCCATCAGGCCAACCAAATCCTTGCTGACTGCAGGACCCGGCGATCTTAGAAGGCGGGGTAGCTGCCACACACAGGTACAAAACCTTCCTCTTCAGCATGCCGTGCCCCATATCACACGGGCCTGAGCATGCAAGGCAGTTCAGTGGAGGGCATTCAACTAGGATGGGAACCAGTTACAGGGATAACAAGAGTATCTCACAGCTGCATGAAGCACCGCCACCCACAGGGCCGGGCACAAATGGGAGCGAGGGCCACCGGCAGAGGACCTGGGGGCTGTCCAGTGGGGACTGGAACCACAGAGAGACGCTGGCGGGAGGGGCTGGAACCACAGAGGGGACGCTGGGGATGCTGCTCGAAGCAGAGAGAGAGGAGGGAAAAGATCCACTTCTGCCAGCCTCCAGGCTCCTACCAGGGCCTCCCGATTGGAGCCTGTTGGCCAGGGAGCTAGCGAGTGTGACTTTCAGGAGTCAGCCCCCGTCTCCACTTGGCGCTAGAAACCACGCAGGGCCCCGGTGGGGTGGGGAATGGGTCTGAGATTGACCAAGCCGACGACAGGCATGGCTCCCTTTCCAAAGGCTTGTCCACGTCTTCCTGCCCATTTGCAGGACACTTCCTAAGAAGAGTCTGGTGAGTGCAGGGTTATGTTACACGCTGGCTTGAGCAACAGGGAAAAATTGATCATCTCATACAACCTGAAGTCTCAAGGAAGGGAGGCTCCAGTTTCATTCACTCAGAGCCTCAGGAACAACACCGGAGACCCAAGTCTTTATCTTTCTTGATTCCGTGCTCAGGGAGTGGGCTCAGCTCCCCTCGTGGTTCCAAGATGGCCCTGGTTCTTTGGCGTCAGTACCGATGAAACGTAGGCTGGTGGACAGTGAGAAAGGACATCTCTTCCTCTGTGTCTCTCTTTATCCAACAAATACTCTCCCCCAGCAGACTTCCCTTCCTGTCTCATTGGATAGAATGTATCACACTCTCTTGCCTTCTCCATCCCAGAAAAGAGAGTAGGACCCCCATGGTTGACTTAAACTGATTACAATCCACTCCCTAGCGCTGGAGATGGGCTCAGGCCTTCCCGGAAGAGCATGGCTACTTGGAAGATGCTGTCTGTTATGGATTAAATTGTGCCCCCTCCCCAACTCTGGTCCTAAGCCCTAGAACCTCAAAATGGAATCTTATTTCAAGATAGGATTTTGACTGACATAATCAAGTTAAATGAGATCATTAGGACGGGCCCTAATCCAATAGGACTGGCATCCTTGTGAAATGGGGAGATTCAGGCAGAGGCAGCACAGAGGGAAGGCTACGGGGAGGTAAAGACGGAGATGGAGACAATGCTTCTACATGTCAGGGAACACCAAAGCTTGCTAGAACCCCCCTGGGAGCTAGGGGAGAGACCTGGAACAGACTGTTCCCTCACAGCCCCCAGAAGGAATGAACCCTGCTGACACCTTGGTCTTGGACTTCCAGCCTCCGGAGCTATGAGGGAATACATTTCTGTTGTTTAAGCTCCCCATCTGCGCTACTTTGTTACATCAGCCCTAGCAAACAAATGCACTGTCTGCCAGAAGGAAGTAGCAGACAGTGGCCTAGAATAAACCACGTGGGGAGGAACCTCAGATTTCTCCAGGACTCCCGAGTTTGTTGTGAAGAAAGAATAGAGATCATGTGTGCGCAGGGGCTCACTGTCAAAGCTCAATACAAGTTATCATAAAGCTTTTAAGGCTGGGAGCCCCAGAGCTCAGCTCCCGTGTGGTGGTGTATTTCAAGACAGTCCAAACAGAAATTCCTGTCCCTTGCTGCTTCTCAAGCATCGAGGTGGGGTCCATCCATCGCCATCTCCATCACTGTCTCCAGCTGGTGAAACGCCTGGGACCTGCTTACTCCCCTCCCTGGAAGAGCCTCCTCTCCCACCCTCAGCAGACTGCCCCACCTGTGCTCCTGCGGGGGGCCTTTCCCCGCTGGGCCCCGCCCCCTCACAGCCCTGCTTCCCACACCCCTCCTCCCCTCTTTCCAGGGTCCCTTTGATGCAGGAATGTGGGATGTGAGGAGGGCCGAGTCCTTAGTCTAGGCTGAACCCCTGGGACGTGCCCTGCCAAGTGTGGGTCCTTGGCTTCGCGAAGGAAAGAATTCAACTGCGAGCCACTGTTAAGGTAGATTTATTTAGAGAGATATATACTAGATAGAGTATAAGGCAAGACAAAGGCAAGGAGAGAGGTGTGGGAATTGGGTGCTCAGGTTAAAATAGAAGTAGGTACACACTCCATAGACAGAGTGCGGGCCTTCTCCACAGGGGAGAGAGTGCGTAAAGGGCCACTAGGCATGGTGTTGTCACTTTTTATGGTTTCAGTAGCTTCACACGCCTACAGGTGGGATCATTCCAACTGCCCTGGGGAAGGAGCTGGGATTCCCAGGGATTGGGCCACCGCCCATTCTTTGGCCTTTTGCGGTTAGCCTTGGGGCTGTCATGGCGCCTGCAGGCATGTTATTTGATCCTGCTGTTACAATGGGCATATAATGAAGCTCAAGATCTATTAGAAGTCAAACCTCTTAATCCTCAAGGCCAACTGGGAGGTGAATCTTCTACCATTTTGGTTGCTGTCATTCCTTGAGTGGCTGTACCCTGCCCTCTTCCCTCCTGTCTCACCTTGGGGCCACTGGTCTCCATTCTGCCTGTTCATTTTGTGCCAGAGCTTGGGAGGAAGCAGGACCACCTTCCTGGAGGAAGGGACAAGGGTGGATTTTGGGATGAGACAAAATTGCTCAAAAAGTATTCAGTGACTCAGTTAGATAGGGGCTTACTTAAAAATGTAAGGGTCTGGAATTTCAGGGTCTGGGACAAACATCTTCACTAACCGTCCAGGGCGGTAGCTACTGCATGGTTACTTGTAAATACCTTCAAAACTCAGCAGATATCGTATACATCAAAGGTCTCCTCTTATCTGCTGCTGCCTCTCCCAGAGCCGCACCCAAAAATGCTCTCTGGGTTGGGACTGCCTAACAGATCAGTTATGGGCCAGGAACTGGAGGAGGCCGGAAGTTCCAGGAAGAGCCCAGCTGAGAGCCGATGTGAACTGGAAGAGTCAAAGAAAAGAAAGAGGTGAGACAAATTGGATTTTACAAAGACAGCTGCCCCAGTATGTCTCGCCACACCTGCCAAGAAGTGAAGTGGAATCTGGGCAGGCTTGTGACCTATTTAAACCTAGAGAGGGTGACAAAGATGGTGCAGCTTCTACCTCGCTAACTGGGATGCTCACCTTTGGAACCATCACCCTGTAGGAGTGAGGCTACCCTGAGGCCACCACTGGGGGAGAAACCCCAGGCCACGTGGCAAGCCCGTGTGCAGGTGTTCTGACCTGACCTCCCAGCTGATCACCAGCACCAACTCAGGCATGTGAGGACACCAAAGGATAACATCCCTCCCCAAGCCATGAAATCTGGATGTCGTAGGGCAGAGATAAACCCGGCACACAGCCCAGAATCTGTGCACATGACAGATGGATGTTTTACCCACTAAAATTGGGGGGATTTGTGCACGAGGTCCTGGGTTCAATCCCTAGTACCTCCATGAAAAAAGAGTGATAATAAAATAAGATAAATCTTGGAGTGTTTGTTATGCAGCGACATAAAACTGAGAGAGGCCGTTGTAATATTCTTACAGAAGAATTCTTAGCTAGGCCTTCACACCCCGGAAGGGAAGAGCTGAACTTCGGGATGAAATGTGTCACACTAGAGCAGCTGGGAGAGCAGGCTCTGGGGACAGAGGGCCCGGGTCTGAATCCCAGCTGTCCCTGGCAAGTTCGTTCATGTCCCCGAGTCTTAGTTTCCTTATCTCTAAATGGGTGAAAAGAAAAAGCTACGTCACAAGGTTGCCAGGGGAATTAAATGAGATAATTTATGCACAGCACCAGCGTTATACCTCCTGCACTTGACCCCCGAAATGGAAAAGTTTTTAATACCCTCTCCTTGACACAAGATTGTTTTCTGTAGTAACCTCTATTTAAAAAAAAAAAAAAAAAAAAAAGATCTTGATTTGCTCTTTAGGTTTAAAACAAAAATTAATTTTAAGAGAAGACCCTATATCCTGGAGGGTGTCATTCTGGGTGAAGTGGGCCAGAAAGAGAGGGAGAAATGCCATGTGAGATCCCTCATATGTGGAATCTAAAAAAAAAAAAAAAAAAAAAAAAGAACATAAATACGAAACAGAGGCAGACTCACGGACATGGAGTGCAAACTTGTGGTTGCCAGGGGTGGGGTGGGAAGGGATAGCCTGGGAGTTCAAAGTTTGTAGATACTGACAGGCATATGTAGAAAAGATAAACAGGATTACACGATATAGCACAGGGAAGTGTATACAGGATCTTGTGGTAGCTCACAGCAAAAAAAAATGTGACCGTGAATATATGTGTGTTTGTGTATAACTGAAGGATTGTGCTCTGCACTGGAATTTGACACAACATTGTAGAATGACTATAATTCAATAAAAAATGTTTAAAAAATAAAAAAATAAAAATAAAAAAAAGAGAAGACCCTTCAATTCTAAAGATCTTATTCAAATTAAGTTAAACATTTCACGTATGATCTAAAATGGGTACTTACCAAACAAAAAGATGACGTCTTGCAGTTAACACTTCAGCTGTTTAAATTTTCGACACTGAAACTGCAAGTGGAATGACAGAATTGCAGCAATTCAAGCTGTGTTCTTTGCTTTCACAACCTCTGTGATATCCAACTGTTTGGGACCGTCGGGGCTGAAGTCATAAATCCCGGTGAACAGGGACAAGTTGGTCACCCACCGAAGCATTGCCCCGCCATGAACAACACTCAAAGTGAACACAGTAGCCTCGTCTGTGGGAAACGGGGCCCAGCTGTGGAACTGGGCGTTCTCTGAATTAATCTGGGTGCGGAATACAATGTTTATAATAGGGCAAGTCATGCAAACGTGAAGTTCACATCCGTGTTATCAAAACTCAATCATAACCACAGCAATTGTTTGGAACAAAGGACTTTTCTTCAGGGAGGAGGATTTATCAGTGATGTTGTTCAGAGCCGATGGGCATGTGACAATCACAGCAGGGCAGCTTTCAGTCGGTTTTATTATTGTTTTAAAAATTAGCTACAGACAGTGCAGGTCCTTATGGCCTGCACCTGGGCTCCGCTGTCCCAGCCTGAAGTCCCCGCCCCGGTCAGCGTGAAGCTGGCTCACGTCACAGCGAGCCTCGGGCTCACGGGAAAGCCCTTCCACCTCAGTGAGGCTGGGCTGTTATTTTGTAGGGTGGTTGGACACAGGGTTTTGTGGAGCTGTTGGTCGTGGGTGGATTTGATGAATTAAGTCCCCAGCTCAGGCCCCGTCATTTGGAAGGAACTCAACAGATGTCAGTTCTCATACCTGCTTCTGTATCTCCCTGGGGAAGTTTCCTCTCCTGGGATATGTGACCCTTTGATCTTTGCCGCATCTCAAATCAGGGAAACCTCAGTCACTGCATTCCTTCCAGCGGCTGTGCTTCTGGCCTCTCTGGAATCTCCTGGCTACATCTGGTCTTGTCTGGTCTCTGCCTCTTTGACAGATGGAATGTTAGCATCTGACACGTGCTGCCTTGTGACCCCAGGAGACTGCACTGTCCTTGGACCACGGGGGCATGTTTTCTCTTCACTGCACCCATGTAGAGACCAAAACCCACAGTTTCCAGTAAGGCCCTCGGGTCAGATGTTGGGGGTCCCATTCCATGCAGACTCTTGGTGCTAACTGTAAGGTAGACCCGTGGTCCCAGGTGGTACTGAGTCGAATGCAGATCCTGGCTTGCCTGGTACAGTCAGCCCTGGTCAGTGCTGTTGTTTCCGCGTGAAGTGCCCCTTTGCTCTCCACGCGTCCTGGTTTGGCTGAGACGTCTCATTGTCTCTTCCCTCTAGGTGACCATCCCCTCTCATCTTCCCGCTGTCTCAGGGCCTTGTCTGTATTCACCGCCTCTCTCACAGTCTCACTCCAGAACGCACCAGCTGAACCTCGGGCCGAGCTGCGCTCCGTCCTCTGCCATCCTGGACTCCCTGCTGCCAGAGTTCGCACAGACAAGTCCGAGCGGATGGCTTCAGCGCTGTTACTGTGCTTTTATCCCAAAGCAGGACTTTGAGAGCTCTGAAGCAGGACACCTCGCAGGAGGAGGCGGAGAGCCACGGGTGGCCAAGAACTTTCAAAAGCGTATTTGTTTAGGCTGCAGGGCCGTGACAATAGCTCTCTCTTATAACTAAAACAAGTAAAAATCGGTACATTTGCTGAATAGCAATCTGGCAGTAAGTATCCAAAACCTTAAAAATGCCATTTCCTTTATTCCGGTAATCCCACTTTTAGGACTGTATCCTAAGGATAGACTCTAAAAAGCATTTGAAGTTTTACGCACAAGGGGATTCACAAAAACGTCATTTATGATAACCCCCAAATGGAAACATTCCAAGTATCCAACGTGAATGGAATGGTAATAAAATTATGCTGTAACCATAGGATGAAATAGTATTCAATCTGTAAAATCGTGCTTATGAATGTTTCTTAATGATATGGAGAAGTGTTGCGCTATATTGTAAAATGAAAACATTTATAAAATTGTGTATCTGGTGAGAATTTTTTTTTATTGTGGTAAAGATACATATATCATCTACCTTTGTAACCATTTTTAAGTATACAATCCATGGCATTAAGTACATTCGCAAGGTTGTACAGCTGTCATTATTATCCATTTCCAAAACTTTTTCATCAGCCCAAACAAAACAGTAAATTTATATCCTGTAAATATATACGAATGGATGGAATTTTTATTCTCTTTTTTATGCTGTTCTGTGTTATCTAACTTTGAATCAACAAGCAAATTTCTTTGTTGATTTAAGACATACTTAAAATACTATCAAATGGGAGAAACACCAGCTTTGTCTTCAAAATAACATTATTAAGTGCTACCTCCAACACTTTGGAATGACTTTGGACACTGGTCTTTGCTACGGTGAAATTTATCAAGAGAGTCAGGAAGTGTCAGTTCAGTTTTCCTTCAGCATCTTTGAATATATGTACATCGTACTTATTTAACTGTGTCTTCCCCTCAAGCCTGAGCTCAGAGATGGAGTCAGAGTTTTAAGAGCTGGCACTGTGTCTCCTTCGTTGCCGAGAGTTCCCAGTGTGCTGTAAGGGGTAAGTTTTCAGTAAATGTTTGTCGAAAGAAAGATGTTAAAAACGTTGTGTCCATTTGTGACACAGAAGGGAAGTTTTTTCCAGACACTTGGACACTGAAAATTTAGGTTCATGTCTTGAATTTCCAGTCGAATTTGCTTGTTGCAAATAATCATAGAGATTTTCATTATCTTGTTTTCTCTTTTCAGGCCACACGGCCGAGGATGTTCTGATGGCTGTCATGCCAGTTGGTACTAAAGAGGCAGCTCCTTTCGCCTCCTCCTCCACCCCTTCTAGAGCACAGGTACCTCCCACAGTCTTGGAATAAATCTAGCCTCAGGCTCCAGCGGTTGGACATGGGGAAGATACCAGACCCAGACCTAGACCCACGGGGCCGAATTCTGCTGGGCCTGAGGCATGGCCTGGATTGTTGACGTGAGGGCTGGCACCCTGGTGCCATAGGCCTGGAGGCTGTGTGCAGGCAGCTGAGGGAACCACACCAGCCATGTGCACAGAGCAGAATGACCCTGTGGCCGAGAGAGCAGGAAAAGGGAACCTGGAGGGGCCAGTGGTGTGGCCACCCCAGGCCTGCGAGGGGCCACTTTCTGCCTTGCCAGGGCTGAGCCACCTCCATCAGGTTTCATGAGATCTCCCCAGCTCTTTAGAATAAATCTCCCTTTGCTTCCTCTAGGTCACTTTCGCTCCTTGAAAGCAGACATGCCCTTGGAATAAAGAGGAACATTTTTCTGGCAGATTTGGTTTATAATAATCTCTTCAACAACTGCATTTCCAAGGCTAAACATACACGCAAAGTGAAAAACAAGAAACTGCCTGTAATTCCTTTGTGTCTCTAGCGTGTCGCCCCGCTAAGCGAGCTTTACCCTGGAACTCGTCCTGGGCAGAACGGATTTGACACCATGGTGCGGCCGGCAAACTCCTCCCCGTAGAATGCGGGACACCGTCCCCAGGTCTAGGTTTTCTGACTACACCTAGACTTGCAGACTGCTCACGTGCTGTGTGGCTCAGGCCTTTCTGATTGGCTTCCTGGGTCCATACTAAATACTCCTTTCCCCAGCTCCTGCCGGTGGTGCTCACTGCCTAGGCCAAGGCCGTCTGATTCTGCAACCCGGTAGTGTTCTATTTTCTCAGAGTCAAGTATAGCAACTGCCACTATGACTTCTGAGCACTTGAAATGTACCTAGAGTGACCGAGAAATCAAATTTGTAATTGCATTTAATTTTAATTCGTTTAAACAGCCATGCCTGGCTGCTGGTTAACCTGTTAGATGTTGCAGCTCTAGGCCAAAGCTATGAAGGATGATATCAGATATACAAATAGTGACACATCCAACAGCATTTGCATTTTGAAGACCACCTGAACTTGCTAGGACCATGGTCCCCTTTCAACTTGGCCCTTCAACAACTGTGCCCTAGGGCCAGGACTCTGACAGCACTAGAGACAGGATATTCCTTGGAAGGTCTGTTAACTCAGCACTTCAGAAGCAAGTGGAAACGGCTCCCCAAGTCACAGGCCACGCCCCCCTCAGCTCTGACCTCCCTTTGGAATAAAGCACCCCTGTGAGCTGTCGTACACCGCCAGAGTCTGAGAGCCACCCCATGACATAATTTTCACTTTAAAACCGCTTTTCCATGCTGCAGGACAAAGGTAATTCTTCCTGCTGGTAAAACCAAACCCCTTATTACACTAAGTGGACTCCCAGCTAAGCATTACTTTTGTGAAGGATACACTTCACAGAAGTGAATAAAGGATCCAGAAGGATGCTGAGCTGCAGATTTAAGCACAGGGGCAGCCTATGTGACACGGTCACACCTCCGTGAAGTCACAAGTGGACAACTCCCAGTGACATCATTGAGTGAGGCTCACAGAGCAGCCTTGTGGCCCAGACTGCGGACCACAGTGGGAGATGGCTCCTGACGGCTTAATTGCACATGTGCACTGGGGCCTAGGGGGTAAGAATGACCAGGTCTGGCCGCACCCGGCCACAACAGCAGCCGGTGCCTCGCCTCCCTCACCGGGAACAGGCTGGGAGCCCGAAGGCCTGGTTTCTAGCCCTGGCCCTGCCATGTTCTGGTTGTTTTTTCAGCCAAGTCCTTTCCCTGTTCCAAACCTCACTTTCCCTGCCTATAAAATGGGAAGGCGGGATGACCGGCCCAGGGAGCTCACACAATGCCAACTTTCTCCAGATTTAAAGTGAAGCAAAGGGAGGGAAAAGATTTGCTCCATGAGGTGAGCAGCTGAGTCAGGCAGGGGCCTCTTGTGCAAAGCAGGTTAGCAGATTGCCAGTAATTTTGGCCAGAAAATCTCTTTCTCCTCGGAGAAGAGCCTGGATTTTTGAGGCAGAAAATCTTGGATTCCCAAGATCTGAATCGTTCTCTGTTGAAAAGCTGTGTGACTTCGGGCACATCACAACGTCTCTGGGCCTCAGTTTCTTCCTGTATCAAATGGGAATGACAGTATCTAGCTTCCAAGGCTTTCATTTCTTTGCTTGCTTCATGTCTGCCTTTAACTCACACAAAATAACAATGACAGTATTAGTATTGGTCAGAGTTGATAATCAGATGCTAGGGCCACACCAGGTGTTCACATATTGAAATAATTCTGCAGCCTTGAGCCCTGTGACAGCTGCCCCTGCCCCTCCTTGGGACCCTTCCTCCCTCCCCTCCTCCTTCCATGATGCAGCAAAGAAAGAGCTGCTTCCTGTCCCTCAGGGGGCCCGTGGGACTCTGGTTGGCCAGTGCATATGTGGTACCAGTTGGGTTTTTTTTGTTGTTGTTGTTTCAGTTAACAACTTTAATTTTCAGAGCAGTTTCACGTTTATAGAAGAATCGTGCAGAAGATACATACTTCTCGTATACCCCTCCCCTGCCCACCTCCTTCTCCCTACTATTAACATCTTGCATTAGTGTTGTGCATTTGTTATATTGAAGTGTCAAGGCACCACCGTTAACTCAAGCCCACAATCTCCACCAGGGCTCACTTCTCACGTAGTAAGTTGTTCACTGTTTTTCACATCACCCTCGGTACTACTAACGGCCAATGTGCCAGACACCCACTCTTCCAGATGCTTCCACACAGCCTCATTTAACCCCCACGTGTTTTAGCTCAGGCAAAAATAGAAAATGAACATTTTGTTTGTTTGACAAGACTGCTGTCCCAGAATGAAGCATCTGAGCTGAACACGAAGATCATCTGGGGAGCTTCTTAAGATATGTCAATGCCCAGGCCCTCACCTAGACGATGAAAGCAGAACCTTTTGGAAGGGAGTGGGGGAGCCCAAGCATGACTCTTGAAGCCCCCCAGGTGACCCTCTTGTGTTGCCAGGGATGAGGACCACAGCTCCCTAGCCTTGCCCTTCACATGGAGGTCATGTATCCAGCAGCAGCTCTAGGGGCTTGGTAGAAATGCAGACTCTCAGGCCCCACCCCAGAGCTAGGGAGCCAGACCTGTGTTTTAACAAGGCCCAGGTGATGTGTGTGCACCCAGACATCAGAGAAGCGAAGATCTGGAGCAGAGATACTGTTGGTCTTCCAGAGGTTAGGGCTCCTGTGCAAAGATGAGGAGTGATACCAAGTGAACTCTTCCTACAATTTCAGGACCTCCCTCTCCCTTACAGCCCACCCACGTGACAGGTAACGGGCCCCACTCTAGGTCTACATGTTTGCACATTAAAAAATTGTCCAGGCTCCACAGGAAAAAAAGTTGTATTTGCTGTGACATCATCTCTGTACGTTACTACGTGCTTACGAGCATGAAATAAAAGAGGGGAGTTTTTTCACTTTTTATATTTCCAAACTTCAAAAAAAAAATATGAAAACCTTGTCTTTCATTTTATTTGGCTCCTCTTTTTGAGCTCACGGTATGTGGATGGGAGGGGTACAGTTCTGAGGCGGTGGTGGGGCTAAGCATTTGCATGATGGTTTATTTTGTTATAAAGAAAACAGTATCCCACCCTGGAAGAGCCTGCACCCCAAAGCCATTTGGCGGCGCTCTCCACGTTTCCTTAGTCCTCTGACATGTACCTGGCGCTTCTAGTTCACGAGACGCTGCCGTGGGCTCTGTGTTCTTTAACTCTTGGCACAGCTCAGTGAAGCAAGAACTGTGTCAGAGAGAAGGAAACCGAAGCTCGGGGAAATTCCATACTGTCAGTCAGACCGCAGGACGCAGATCCAGGCTCCAGATTCTAGATGGTGACCAAAAATATACCTCTTTGGACCCACACCTGAAGAGCGAGCATGTAGTTGAGGCGCAGTAAATGTCTTCAGACTGAATGAACAAGTTAAGGGGAGGGAACAAGGCTCTCTGGTTCCCCATGCCCTGAGTTCTGGAAAGTTCTTGTGATGGTATCGGCGGGAAGGACCAGGAACCATTATCTGCCTCCAGTGACCCTCCCCTCAGCTGTCTACTTCTTCCAACGTATACAGGTCAACTTTCGGATCTGACTCGACGCCACTGTGGTGAGTGGTGAAGGGGCTTCACTGCACTTGCACCCACCCCCCGACCCCACTCCCCTTACCGTGACGGCTGAGAGGGGGCCCAGCAGGCTGAGGGGTCATGGGGTTCAAGACAGTGGCGCCAGGGAAAGTGACAGTTTTCTTCAAAAATTGTGGCAAAATCTACATAACATGAAATTTACCATTTTGAAGCGTATACCCAGTACATTTACAGTATTGTGTGACCAGCACCTCCATCTACTCCCAGAGCTTTTTCATGTCCCCAAAGGAAACATCAGAGCCATCAAACAGCCTGACAGTTTCAATGAGGAGAATTGTCTTCAACAAAAAGGAACAAGGGTGGGGGATCCTGGACTCCTGGCCAAGCACACCCCCTGCTAGTCACAGCCACAGCAGAGATGGGGGTCCTGGGAAGGGGCTGCCTGCATGGGGGTGGGTTTTCATAAAGGGCAGTTCCCTCTGTCACTTCCGTGGCTGCCTCAAATGTCTAACATATGGGATGATGAAATGAATCACGGGCAGGTTTTCATGGCCTGGAATCCTACACAGTGACCGAAATGGTGTTCTCAGAGAGTGCTTCACTGCCAGGGGAAATGTTTATTTACAATGCAGGGTTTAAACACAGGAAGCAGAACACAGATGAATGCAATTTGGCCCAGTTTTTTTGGAAAGGGGGAGGGTAAGTAGGTCACACCAGGAGGAAAAGCATAAAATGTACATCATTTGGCAAGGGCTCTGCACCTGCCGGCCTGGGTTGGCGTCCAGGCTGCACTGTTGCCCAGATGGCCTGACCGATGGGTGCCCTTCATGTAACCTTGGGTGCCGGGGCCTCAGCTCAGCCCGGTGCCTGCCCACAGGAATGTGTGTCTGCCACGCCCTGAGAGCTCCGGAAAGGTTATTTCTCCCAGGTTTGGTAGGATTTCAGATACTTTTCATTTTTCTCTGATTTTGCCAACTTTTCTGTAGTAAGCAAGTTTGGGTTTTTATGATCATACATAATGAATGTGGTTTTTAAAAACGAGAGAGAATAGCATTGCAGTTGGGGATCTGCACTTGTAAGCCAGATCGAGGAGAAACCAACCCCTATGCTCACTCCTTTCATCGGCAAGCCGTGGCGTGGAAGCTGGCTGAGCTTTGGGGTCTCGGGTCATTTTTGTCACCTGGCTTGAATGCAATAGTTCCCATTAGACCCAGGGGCTGCACAGGTGCACATGTACACACACCATCCTAGTTCTTTTACAGTCATGTTCTTTGTTATAGTCCAGAACCTGCTAGAAGGACCTGTTGCAGTGAAGAAATCTACTTCCCTTTAGTGGCAGGATTACATGACAGGCATGTGGGAGTTCCGTCTAGGCACATGGACTTAGCACACATTTATTGAATTCTGCTACTCTCTAAACAAGAAAGGCTGAGAGCCCAGAGAACAGGGGAGGACAGGGCCCCCAGGGGCTGGATTTGGGTGTGGTTGGCCAAGGCCAGGTCCTTGACTCTGCAGGCCCAGATACTCCCTACTGGTCAGGGCTCAAGGGACTGGCTCAGGCCAACTCAGGCAGGGAAGCCAAGGGGGCAGCAGACCCACTGGGGATCTGAAGACAAAGGTGACCATGGGCATGCTGGGGTGCCAGCTGGTGGCCAGCCCGGCTCTCCTTGGCTGAGGACATCACACTGTCAGAGGCTGCCCGGGGAACCCATGGCAAGGCTGGAGCTAGTATGGTAGCTGTGTGTACCTTTCCTGTGAGGGGCTGGTCATCTGGAGACTTGATGCTTCTGTCACTAGACAGGCCACTCGTGGGCAAGGTTGGGTGCACAGAACATGCCCTCCCAGTCCCTGACTTCGTTGTGCCCACGGTCAGTTCGGTGGGGGAAAGAGGGTGCAGGACCTGTCCAATAGGCAGGGGCCCAGGATGCCTGGTCCAAGAGGCCCAGTGGCCCGGCTGGCCTGAGGCTCCAATGCCTCCGCCTAACGTTGCTTCAAGACAGCGTTTGGGGTCCAGTGTTGGGGGTTGTTCTTAGGGTGCTTCTGACAATGCTGGCCCAGAATGGGGACCAGGTGGGTCCCAGGACACCCCTCTGGTGAGAAGGAAGCTTCGCCCCTCTCCTTCCAGGCTCCCCGAACTTGCTGCCATATCCTCCTCCCCCACCCACTGGCCCCTCTACTTCCTCGAGGCACCTCCCGGGCTCAACGCTGCCTGGCCTCGCCGGCTTCCATGGGGTCAGGCTGGCTGGGCTCCCCATGGGGGAAGCACCAGGACCACCCAGCCTGCTTGTGGCTGGAGCTGAGGCAGGGCAAGTCCAAGAGGAGCTTTTTGAGTGTGTGTGTGTGTGATAATTAGGCTTATTTATTTGTTTATTATTATTATTATTTTTAACAGAGGTACTGGGCGTTGAACCCAGCACACGCTCTACTGCTGAGCTAGACCCTCCCCTGCAAGAAGAACTTTTAATACCACGCTGACCAAGACCTTGAGCGTGCCCAGGGAAGGGGTTCTCATCCACTAAATTAAGATTCAGCAGCTAAGCCTGAAAGGAAGTGTGGCCTGAGGAGCAGAGAAAAACCAAGAGGAGCCCACAGGTAAAGGAGAGAGACAGGCAGGGCTAATGTTTTAGAACTTGTTTACAATTTAAACGTTGTTGTGTAACGATTTTTATTTTTTAAAGATATAATCCAACAGAAAATGATTTTACTTTCTCTCAGATTTGCCCTACCTGAGAGAAGCCTGCTCACTCAGGCCGGATCACTGCCCCCCCAACCTAGTGGCACTGGCATTTCTCGACGCCAAGCCTGCAGCTCTAAAGCCATCAGGGGAGAAGAGAATCCTGCCGGGGACCTCAGGACTGGAAACCTGAAGGCCTGGGGCACCCTGAGTCCAACACTTCACTTTAGCAAAGAGGGTCTGAGTCTCAGGATCTGAAGGAGCTAAGGGTGACATCCACAGGTGGTGAGAGACAGGGCTAGGTGGCCCCCATCCAACCACTGGCCCAGGGGGCTGTCCTATAGGACTGTGGAGAGCAGCCCTTGTGACTGACCACTCTTGGGTGTTGCAAGGATCTGGGTGAGGTATGGTAGGGTCTCAAGTGTCTGAGTCAGGATGTTGGCAAAGACAAGAAAGAAAAGAATTGGTTGGCCCTGAGCTGAGTCATCCAGCTCATGACAGTAGGATGTGGGCAATGATCAGACAAGAGAAGGGCAGAACGTGGACGTTTACTAAGCACCTACTATCTGCCAGACCCTGTGCTGTGTGCATCTGTCTTCATTAACTCACTGCATCCTTTCAACAACTCTTCTGCGGATGAGGAAACTGAGGCCCAGAGAGGTTGGGACTTGCCCAAGATTAACCATGAGTGAGTATGGAACCAGAATTCAAATCCAGGCTTGTCCAACTTCAGCAGTCACTTGGGAGGAAAGAAAGTGAAGCTTCCTGGTCCTCTTCAATGTCTCAAGCCTGAGGGAAGGAGTTTTGCTGCCTGTGGTGAGTAAGGAGAGATGGAGTGGGGTGTGCAGACAGTGGGAGCCTTCTGCTGGGCACCCCTTGGAAAGGGTCTCTGGAGGAACCACGCTCCTTTCTGAAATCTTGGTCAGAACTTCCCGGGAGAGTTCCTTATTAACTCATGCATCCAAGAACAGAAGTTATTAGCTTGATCACCTACCGTTGCCCCTTGGAAAGGCCATTGTAGAATCAATAACCTTTCCTGCCACCCAGTTGGACACCAGGTGTCTGCTGGTGTGTGGCAAGGTCACCCACCTTTGAGAGGAACTTGGTTGTGATTCGGTTCTAGTGTGTGACTTTGGATATGCCGCTTCAGTTTCGGAGCCTCAATAGTCCTCATCTGTAAAACGGGGCTGGATAATAGTAGTGACTCATAGGGTTGCCTCAAGAATACATTTAGAGGGGGTGACACAAGCCAAAACAGGTTGCTAGCACCATGCCCAGCACACAGCAGGTGCTTGCTTGGGTCCAGATCTGGGGGAAATGGGAATCTATTGGCTGAGACAGTTTTGTAGCGAGAACGTTCTGATCTGAGAAGTGGGTTTGATGGTTTTGCTCAGCTCACCTGAAGACAGGCCAGTACCCAGGGGCAAAGCATATGAGTCAGCCTAAATCATTCCCCATAACGCCTGTAAGCCGTCCAACATGTGTTTAACGTGGGCACTGCAATTGATTGAGGCCGCCCATCAATCATGCCCTGGGGCCCGGGAGACCAGCAGGCCAGCCCCAGTGCGCCAAGCCAGGCCTGAGACAGGCGTTTTGCGGTCTTGTTCAGACTTAGCTACTGACTGCTTTGGGGCCTTTGGCAAATTACTTAACTTCTCCGTGTCTCGCTCTCCTTATCTGTAAAATGGGGATAATAATACTTACCTACCTCACGGGGCTTGTTGCAAGAATTAATTAAAGTTTATGAAGTGCTTTGAGAGTCCCGGATAAAAGGCACTGCGAATGTACAAAGTATTATTACCATAATCCAGGAGACTATAAAAGATAATTTTGCAGGAAAAGGCAAAAACTTAATTTCCATACAAGCAGAAACAAAGGCAGATATAGTCACAGAAAGTTTAAAAAAAAGGTCTAGAAGATAATTCATGTAATTTTTAAAAATTATAACATGTTTGCTCCCTACCAATAATCAATGCAGCATGGTAATTACAGATTTCAGTCACAGGCCAGAGGCTAATAAGTGTGCCAGGCCCAGGGTTAGGGACTGTCTGTGAGTTATCTCTTGGGATCCTATGACAACCTCATGAGGTGAATGTTATCACCCTAGTTTGGCACACGAGTCCAGGCCTCCAGGGCGAACTCTAGAATCCCCTTCTGGCCTTAGCCACTGCTCCAGATGCTTGAGCTTGGACGAGGCTTTGGTGACATTCTAACACCCCTTGGCAGATCTGAGAGGTGACCACCAGGGGAAGCCGAGGCACAGGCTGGGATCAGGTTGTTTGAAGGAAAAACAAGCCCCGGCTACCCTCTGTTCTAGTTCACGTTCAAACACCCATCCCCTGAGAAAGCCACCCAGCCCGCATCTCTAGGCTCCTTTCTTCATAAGAAAAAAGGAGAGACTGTCTCCACCTGCCTCTGAGCTGTGTTGGGAGAGTCAATTACCTTCTGTAAAAAAAAAAAAAAATTAAAATTAATAGATGATAAATAGATAGATAGAGCTTTCATACTGGATGCATGTGTGGGGAAAATTCCGTATTGTTGATCTCTTTCATCTCTGCCTGAAGCCTTTCCACGTGTGTAATTAAGTCCCAGGCTGGGGAGCCCGGGGAGGGGGGCAGGCAGACAAACCCAGGTTCTCCATTGGGGGAAGCAGAGGCAGAGTGGGGTAACCACGGGGTTGGGGTCCAAGAAGACCTGGCTGGATTCTAGCCCTGCCCCCATTAGGTGTGAGATTTGGGGTGAAAGCTGTAACTCCTGGGCCCCTTAGTCAATGCATGTAAAGTACCTGATACTGAAAAAAAAGTGATTTTTATTTTTTGGTATATCAGATACACAGAAAAATGGGAGGCTACAGGATAGGCTGAAGAGTCCTATCATTTCACTACTTATCTGGCAAATTAAAAAAATACATTTAGATTTGAAAATTATAACATGAGATGAATGGGCCCCCAGAGGAAAGAAAAGGTGTGTCTGCCTTGCTTGCTCCAGGACCCTGTGTGTCTGCAGAGGGGTCTCTTCTGGGGAGGAGGTGCTGTCTGATGGAGGGGAAGGCAAGCCTGAGGGTGGGGTCCCAGGAGTGTGCACCCCTGAAGCGGGCACTGGGGTCCAGCCTACCCAAGCTGCTGCCTCTGGGCAACAGTGAAGGGCCAACATTTCCAATCACTTTATTTCAGTCTCAGCTTTGCCACTCCCTCTCTGTGACTTCAAGAGGGTTTTAATTTCTCTGGGTGTTTCCTGATCTGGAAACAGGCCCCCCACCCTGGACCCCTGCTCAGAGTGTGTGATGAGAACTCAACTAGTTAGTGCTTGGCTAAATGTGCACATGGAGGTCCCCAGCCCTGCAAGGATCCACCACGTCCTGGTCTGGGCCAGCTCTCAGCTGAATGAGATTTTTTTCCATCTTATCTCATTGATTCCTCACAAGGAATTTATGCGGTGAAGCATTAGGATCTTAACTTTATCTTCAAGAAATCTTTTCCCTCTAAATTCCCTGTTTTATGGAGAAGGAGAGAAAGATAAAACCTGTGACATAATGGAACACAGAGGTGAGATCCCTCATTTGGAATCCCAAGTGCTTGGAGCCGCCGTCTGGCAAGAGTTGGAGCAGGAAGCAGGCGCTTGGGGAGCACCTGGCAATCAGGAGAGGCCGAGACGCTCCGTCATCTCCCCTGAGTGCTGCATTCCTGGGCAGGTGACTAAGAGCCGGGCAGGGACGAACACCTGCAGACCCAGTCAGTGGGGCCCCTGTCCCACCAAATATGGGCACCTGGAGGTGCTCTGCAGGGATAGAGGACAGAGCCCCCCACAAGGAGGGGCTGACACAGATCGGGGAGCAGAAGGAAATTCATATTCCTTGATTCTTGGAATTTGAGGAGTCAACTGAGTGTTGGAAGGGACTTTTGAGATCATCTAATTTTACAGAGAAGAAAACCTGTAATTCAGAGAAGCCTGGGGACTCTCTAAGGTGCTACCCGTGCAGGGGAACACGCTGTCTCTGAAGAGGGAAGGTCAAGTTTCCCTCCCTGCATTTCCCACTGACACTCTGGTTTTGGTGGCCTCCATGCCTTGATTTTCCCGTCTGCAAAGCCAGGGTAACAACAGCTCCCCTGCCTCTGCCCCAGGATTATCGAGAGGCCAAAGTGATCATAGAATGGAAATTACGGCGGAAGCCACTCGGGAGCTTGGGGGGCCGCTGGGAATTATCTATCACTAGAGGGAGGGGGCTGGAGGACAGGGCCTCGGGGCTCGGGCACTTCTGGGCAGGCTCATGGAGAAATGTCCACGGAAGGGCAGCTGGGGCCTTGATAGGGCCTTGTCCCGGTCACTCAGACCTCAGCAGCTCTCCAGAGTTTCTGTCACCTCCCTGTCACCTCTGCTGGAGGCTCTCAGTTCATTCCCAGGTGAGTGCCTGGTCCTGAGCAGAGGCAAGCCTGGTTCAGGGACGAGGAGGCAGATCAGGAAGGTGACCCTGACCCCTGCTCTCTGACCCGTACCCACCCCCATCCTACCCCATCTGCAGCCGCCCATCGTGTGCAGGAAACGCTCTCTCCAGGCTCATACGCCTTGCTCAGCCAGCAGTGAGAGCTGCAGCTCGGGATCCCCACTGGACAGATGAGGACCCTCACCCAGGGCCACACAGCACAGGCAGGCAGAGCCGTGATTCCAGCCAGGTCCACTCCCCCGGTCCAGCCCCTCTGGGAAGAACCCCCACCTCCTGCCCATGAAGGCAGAGCCTGAGACATGACTGGTGTCTGTGGGGAAGCTGTGGGACTTAGGAGTTGCCTAAGCTCTTTGTAGCCTCCATTCTGGGGTCTGCGCCTGGTCCTATGGGACTCTGGTCTGGATAAGGTCCCCAGGGGGCTCTGACCCTCTGCCTGGGGCAGGGGACTGGGCTGCACAGACACGACCTCAGCCCGCAAGCTCGGAAAGACCTCTAGTCTCAGTGGGCCCTGGCCAAGTGTGTGACTAGTAGAGAGAGGCCTGGGATGAACCCATGGCCCCTCAGATCCCCCCACCACGACACTGGGCACAGGGGACAGAAAGGATTCTCTAGGCCAGCGTCCCTACCTGTCAGAATGAAAGGGTTGTAGGTGCTAATTTTAGGAATGAGCAAAATCTCCATATTCTGTCATGGAAGAGATCTCCAAGATATTTTGAGAGAAAGAAGCATGGTGCATATGCAATATGCTAATTTAAAAATTCTGTGTATACTATTTATGTATATATTAGATAATACTCTAATATACACGTATGATACATATATATACATATTCAGTGTATAAATAGGCTCGAAAGATGTATTTGTTTATTTTTCACAAAGAAACAATGGTAGAGTAAGACAAACATTCATTTTGAAAGGGTTGCCCGTGGGAAGAGCGAGATCAGGCCCAGAGGAGGGATGCAGGCGTGGAAGCTGGAGCTCTCTCTCTGAGTGTGCCTTGTTTCACGCATTAATTTTGGACCTGAGTGCAAATGTCCTGGAACTTGAAAAAGACAAAAGTCAATAAAACAGAACATCTAGGCAATCCATAAAAAATAAAAACACACTGATTAAATGAATGTTTGCGTGTCAAACTGGTGCCATAAATGCCCAGAGAAGAATGATTTCTACTGACGGTGTTTCAGCGTCAAGACTGCGTTCAGTGGCGGTCCTCGTGGCACTAATGGAGATACTGCTGTTGTGATTACATCGGAGAGTGTGCATAGCAGGATACTCTTGATGCTGTTGAGAACCACAATTCTCAGAGGAAGAGAAAGGAGACGCAACCTGAAGGCCAAACCTAGACCAAGAAGGAAGTGCTTCTGGACTCACACATCTTGGAGCCCAAGAGTTCCCGGGGGGGAGACCCCAGGGGATTCCACCGAACTCTGCTCCCCACCTGCCCCTGGCTCTTTGCTAGTTTTATAGTCTCTGGGGAACAAATGGCTTGGTCTGGAAGAACATTTTCTTGCTTAGAGAAAACCGACCGTCTGGAACCTCTGAAGGAGATGATCATCAACTGTCCCTTCAGGGCCGATATTTCATGGTTCTAGACACTATAAAGTGCTCAGCTAGCCGACATAAACTTGTGCCTAGTTTAATGCTGCACAGAAGCCACATCTGAGGTGAAGCTATTCCCAAACATTCCCAGACAAGTGCTGCCTGGTCGACTCCCCCTGGATCAAGGGTTGTGTTGGCTTTGATCCCCGCCTCCTGGGATTTGGGCTTCACACTCGGACTGACCCAGACGTGATCCTTCACTATGTCCCTGAATCCGCTGTGTGTTGGGAACTGTTTCAGGTGTCTCTCCACTTCATCCTCGCCAAGATGGGGATAATTAACCCCATTTTCTCAGGGGAAGAGAGGGAAGTGTGAGGATGCTACGTGACTCAGCCCTGGACCCAGCTGGGCAATGGTGGGGCCAGAGGTTGAGTTTGGCCTAACTGAGCCCAAAGCCCACGCTCTTCCCCTGAGCCCTGTGTGCCTGTCACAGAGAGAGAATGGTCTCCCAGATCTTTTTAAGTGTGTGAGACAGGCTGTGAACAAGTTAAGCCAACAGCAAAGGACCTCCCCTGCTGTGTGCCAGGCACCATCCACGTCAGCTCATGGACTCCCCACCATTCAAGTGGTATGGGCCTCCTCTCTATACTTCACAGGTGGGGAAACTGAGGCCCTGAGAGACGACCTTGCTAATGTCACAGCAATGAGGAGACGCAACTCCGATCTTGGCTGCAATACTGCAGATGAGTCATTGAGAATTGTAACTTAAATTTCTATCTTAATTGGGATTTTGAAATTTGCACCTCTTGGGGAGTGATGGAAATGTCAGCTATCTTGATTGTGGTGGTGGTGGTCATTAGTGTATATATCTATCAAAATTCACCAAATTGTACATCTGAAATATATGTAGTTTACTGCACAGGAATCATACCACAATGAAGGTGTTTAAAAAAGAAAATAAATAAATACATAAATAAATAAATATTTAAAAATACATCTCTGTCTTAACTACAGGCTAGGAAGAGGACAGCAATTAGCTAGAGGAGAAAACATTCTCTGACAAAGGAAGTTTCTGACTTGATGCTCTGGGTTCCAAATTTTGTTTGATGCCAAGAACAGATTTTATTGGTCTAGTCCAGTGGTTCTCAACTTGGGGTGATTTTGGCCTCCCATGGGACATTTTGCAATGTCTGGAGACATTTTTGGTTGTCACGATGGGAAGAGTGTGTGTGTTCCTGGCATCTCATGGGGAGAGGGTAGGGCTGTTGGCTTATGTCTCACAATGCACAGAGCAGCCCGCATGACAAGGAATGATCTGGCCCTAAAAGTTAGCAGTGCCAAGGTTAAGAAACTCCACTGTGGTCCAGACCTTAGAGAAGGTCACCTCCTCCAAACTTGTTTCTCTTCCCACTTGTTCGTGCAAACACTTAGTTTTCAGGACAAGATCATAAGCCACCTGTCCTTAAAAGTTTCCGGAACATCTCCATTGGCAGCAGAGCCAGTTCAGTTACAGGGAAGTGTCTCTTTCATCTCTCCAGGAGGGTTGTGCGTTGGGAGACAGTGTTTGGGAACACCACGTGATGCCAATTATTCAAATGGGCTTCTCCTCTGAGCATCTGCTCTCCTCTGAACTTCAAACATCTTGACCAATGCTAATCTAGCAGCAGAGCACTTCAGGGAGATTCTATCTGCTCCCAAACCAATTAGTTTAACTCTGAGCAAGTTTACCAAACATTCCTCTTTGATCAAAGAATTTATTTTTTTTCAAGGATATGATGTTCTACTCGTATGTCTTCCTTCGACATTAATTTATAGACCAAAAAGGAGACACACATCCCACTTTTGGAGATGGCATTGGCATTTCAGAGAGTCAGGTTTGAAATACTGCCTTTTCCATTGTTGTTTCTGTAACTTGGTGCAGAGAGAGGAAGAATCTTGGGGTTTTGAGGCACCCAGCAAGCACTCAGAGATCAGAACTCCAAGTCCCAGGCTCCACCAAAGGAGCAAGGATGTCAAGTTCCTTTTGGATCAGAACAAAATGGTGCCCACGGCAGGGTCAGCTATGTGATGGCCCTTGTTTGACTCACTGTCTGTTCACTGAGTAGCCCCACCAGCCTCAATCCCATTGTGAGGTGCTGCCACAGAAGAAAGAAATGCCATCTGAATCCTAAAGTTCACAGTCCAGGGGGCAAGAGACACAACCCAACAAACAATTATGGGTTTTGTGTGCCTGTGTGCTGCAGGCCCTCTACTACTGCTGGAGGGGTCTGACCTGACACCCTCTCCCTCTTCTGAACATTTGTAGCTGTCAGTCCTTTCCCTGGTGAGGTCTACTCATCCTTCTAGACCCAACGGCCATAGCTCACCCTGGCAGCCTCTCCTGTCCCAAAGTGAGCTGGTGGCCTGTCTGTCCACTGAGGCTCTCTTCACCAGGGCACTGGGCCCTGGCCTTTTGTTTGCTTTTCTCCCCCTACTGCCCCACCCCCTCAAATGTGAGCTCCTTAAGGTGGGACCTTGTGTTCTTGGTCTGTGTATCCCTAGCACATGGAAGATATGGGATAAGTACTGAATGAACGAATGTATAGGCACAAGAGCAACAGGAAGTAACCACAAAGAAATGCTGTGGTGGATAAAGGAGCACCTTCCAGCTGATGCTTTGCCAAGACTGTTTGCTGGTGGAGTCTGGCATTTTTCCCCCTCGAACAATGCTGACAGGCATCCAATCAAAAAACTTAATATTCCCTTCCCACCATGAAAGACTCATTTCGTGGGAACAACAAGTCCACACAGCAGCATGTGGGTGTGTGCCCCACACATCAACCCCACGAGAAACCATAATGTGTTTGCCTGTGTCTTCCTGCTACAAGAGATGAGGAGTGTTCAGCTTTCCTTTCTCATGGAAGCCGTTGACCCCCATCTGACCTCTGTGATGGCAGAAACATGAAGACGAGGTGGGAGCACAGAGAGGTGAGATGAGTCTAGGGAAACAGGCGTGAATACAGGCACTCCTATTCTAAGAAGAAAAAAAATAAAAAGCCTGTGGTTGCCTTCGTTGAAGGTCATAAACTTTGTGCCTATGGAATATTCTCCTGAGAGTTTCCATTTAAAAAAATCACTAACATTTTTTATCAACAGAAAAATGGAGTCTCGTTTCTTGAGATAGTAGAAATAAACTTCTCTAGTTATAGGCAAGGTGGATTTAGAGATAATAGCAATCATCACTTAAACTTCTTCTTACAGTTGATAGTTCACTTTTTGATTAAGAACAATCATGAGTTAGTAGTTGGGGGGCTTCTAATCCCACTCAATTCAGCTTCACCAGATACGCTCACTTGAGAACATTTCTCAGCCGCCATTTTGTTTCAAGATGGCCAACCCCCACAGATTCACCCTGTGAATCCAGGGCATATCATGACACCCTTTTGTAGCATAAAGTGAGCCAGTCTGCCAACTCCCATGCAGGTTACTGGGGAGCTGAGAAAGAGAAGTAAACACAAACACGTGGTGTCCCTGAAACCAACTGGGCACCTTGATTGGTCAATGGAAGGGCACTGAACTGGTCTTCATTAACTACAATGTTTATCAGGTTCTTGCTGAGTTCAGTCCCTGGGCTAAGTAGCTGAGATGCCTCCCCAAGCGGAGACCCATGAGGGCTGTGGTGCCATCACCAGCTCACAAAGGAGAAAGAGAAGTGACGCACTGTCTGGGGGCGCAGAGCCCGTAAGCCGCGGAGCTGAGACGGGAAGCCAGCAGCCCGGGTCCGTAGGTGTCGCCCTCCAGGGAAAGCGCGTGGAGCAGTGCCCGGCACAGGGCGTGTGCTCCATGGAAGCACCTGTGTCATCGCTGCCGTTATCCAGCCCTGGACGGACTCTGTTCCTGCACGGGATACTCTCTGAGGAAGGAGGCACCAGAGGCACGTGGCCCTTGCTCTTCCAGAACCCACAGGGGGCTGAGTCAGGGTCTCACCCACTGGCCTAATAGAAGGGAGGCCAGGAGATCTGGGACGCACAGCACTCCTCACACCCTCCGCCCCGGCCCTTCCCTCGCCTGCTTATTGGCTCCCGCTGTTGCGATGCCCTCATGGGCACCTGGCCCCGCCTCTCAGCCCGGAGAACACTTGCCTTTCCTTCCAGGCCCGGCCGCATCGCGGCAAAGCCTCCTCAGGGCCCGCTTGTTGTATCCGCCTACTCCTTCCTATGATCAACAAATGGGAACTATTATTATTTTTTAGTGTTCAGGGTATAGAGAGAGGAAGGATTTGATCTCTGTTAAAGGCTCTGTGCCTCTATCACGTTTTAGCCAAAACTCCTTGGCTTCAGGGGTCAGGAATTTATTCACGTAATGGAATGAAGTTAGTTAACAAAACAATGCAGGGTGTGCACTTCTGGCATGAGCAGATGGAGCTTCTTTCTCGTCCTTTGAATCTGGCCTTGGTGGAAACAACATTGGAGTTCTGTGCCTAGACGTGAAGAGGTTTTGCACCTTCTACTCTTGGCCTGGGAGCCCTTTTGCCACCAAGTCCAAGTAACCTGCTGGAGGATGAGACACATGTAGACAGATGCCCAGACAAGCAAGTGACCTTAAGCCTAGCATAGCCAAGGTCAGCTCAGCCCAGAAAGACACCTCACAGAGCCCCACTCAAATCACTGACACAAAATCACGAGCTAAATATAATTGTTGTTTGAAGCCACTATACCTTGGGGATATTTGTTACACAGCAGCAGATAACTGGTGCACAGGGAAAGCTCATGAAAGCAAAGCCCAGTTCATGAGAACTGAAGCTGCAGGCAGGAAAGCCATTGAGAGCTTGCCAGCTATTCTCTTGATTTCTCTCTGGGAGTATGCAGCGGTTCTGACTGCAGTCTACCCATTCTCCCCCCACCACTCTTTCAGTCCACTTCCACAGCCTCAAATGGTCACCCCAGCCCCAACTCAACATGACCTTTCAGTGCAGGAGCTCACCATCACCAAATGACTGGTCCTGGTCTTCTTCACTCACACGTACCCTCAATCCAACTAGCCTGGCTCAGCTGACCCAGGGATGCCACCCAAGTGTGGTGGCACCCAAGGACAGCAGATACTTCAGGGAGGAGGTTGTCCAAGAAAGTGGGACAGGCGAAAAACCACCACATTGCACGAGCTAAACATAACCGTTGTTTGAAGCCACTATACCTTTGGGCTATTTGTTACACGTGGGGCAGGGGCAAGGTGAGGGTTTTCACTGCTGCCTTATTGCTGAAGAAGCTACAATATGAATGATTTTTACTAGGCTAAGCTGACAAGTTCCTACTTGCTAAATATTAGAAAAAAGCCTGCAGGCTGTCTTCATTGGCAGATAAGACAAATCTCACTGGACCTCCCCTGGGTCCAGGCCAAAGGAGGAGACCCAGAATGTGCCATCCCATACTATCCCCTTTGCTTTATTTTTCTTTTGGGTGGTAATTTTTTTTTCCTTTTCCTTTTTTTCCGCCAGCCCTTCATGCCCCTTCCAACTCCACTTACAGCAACTCCCCAGAATATCTATAAAAACAACCTAAAATATGTTCTCCTTGCTTATATGATAATCTACATAATACTAAGTTTTAATAATATTGTTAACAAAAATAAGGTCATACTTTATACAGATTTTTGCATCCTAGTTTTCCCAAAGAAGTTAACAGTCAGAGCTCTAATTTAGTCTTATTAGTGGTTATGTAATATTCTAAGGTGAGAATCACTGTGCTTTATTAAACCCTCTCCTATTGATAAGTATTTACTTTTCCCCCACAGTTCTCCAGGGCTGCAATTCTTGAATATCAAGTCTTAGGCACTGATGTGCTTATTTCTGTGCGTTAGAGTCCCAGATGTGGAATTATTGCCTGGCTGAAGGGTATATATGTGTTATTTAATAGATGGTGCCAGATTGCCTCTCAATGAAGCTGTAACCAGTAACTGAGTACTCATTTCCACACATCCCCAAGAGCAAAAGGTGTTATTGCTGTTTTTAAACTTTGCTAGTTTGCTAGTCATGAAGAATCATCTCACTGTTAATATAAATTGCATTCCCCATACTTGTGAGTTTTGAGAATCAAAACAATTTTGTTAGTCATTTGGAATTGTTCTTCTGTGAATTGCTTTTCTATATCCTTGTTTATTTTTTATTGGGTAACTGTCTCATCACTTTCTAAGAACTCTTCGTAATAATAGATAGTAAGCTATTGTCTGTCCTCTGAATTGCAAATATGTATAATTGGCACCTTGTTTCAGGTCTCTTTTGTTATAAACCATTTAAAATGGTTTAAATATTGACAAACATGTCTGTCTTTTTAAAAAAAATAGCTTATGGGTTTACATTCTTGATAAAAGGGTTTCCCTACTGCTAAATTATTGTGTAGCCTCCTAAGAAAAAAGAAAAAGAAAAAAAATCTTTTTTGTGAGATTTTTTTTATCACCTTGCTTTTTATATTTAAGTCTTTATCTGGAATTGATCATTGTGTAAGTTGTAAGACTGAGAACCAATTAATCCATGTTTTCCCATTAGTAAAAGACCATCTTTTTCATGTATTAGATTCTTAAACATACTGGGATCTATTTCTGCTTTCTCAATTTGGTTCTAGATCTAGTTTCTCTTTCTGTGCCAATACCATCTTTGTTTGAATAGAATGGCTTTCTAGTATGCCTTGATCTGGTAATGCAAATTCCCCTAAATATTCCTTTTCAAAAAGATGGTATTCTTAGAAATTAATTTTTCCAAACAAGCTTCATAATTTATTTTATCTAATTATCTGTCCCTTAAAAAAAAAAAACAACACTGCTGGGCTTCTCTTTGAAGTTGCATTAAATATATACATTAATTCCAGGAGGGGTGACTTCACATAAATACTATGCCTTCCCATCCAAGAATAAGGTACTGCCTTCCCTTTATTCAGGTCTTGGTCTCTGTCATTTGATAAGATTTTATTGTTTTTATGTAAGACCTTTTTCTTGTTATATGGTATTCCTAAAATATTCAATAGTTTTGTTCACCCCGTGAATATTTTTTCCCATTTCTAGTCACTTAAGGCTCAAATAGAGAGAAGTTGTCAATATTTGTGTATTTATCTTATATCTACCTATGTCACCAAATACTCATTAATTCTAGTCACTTTGACTAATTTCTTAGGTTTCTAAGTATATATCATCAACAAAAATAGACAGATTTCTCTGTTGTGTTCCAAAGTTTAAACCAGTTTTATAGTTTTTAATTTTATTTTACTGCATTTGCTGGAAACACCAAGATGATGTTCAATAACAGTAATGGTGATAGTATCAACCTCATTTAGTCCCTGATTTAAGTAAACATGGTCCTAGAGGCTCACCATTTAGAAAAATATTCTCTGTTGGTTCTTAGTGAATGATCTTTATTTTTAAGTTTCCATGATATAGTATCTAGAACTTTCTAGGAAAGGATGCCAAATTTTTTTCAAATGCCTTTTAGTCTCAATTGTGTGTATGTGTGTGTGTGTGTGATTTTTTTTTTTTTCTCTTTGAATTGCTTTAACTTTGTTTTTCAAGAAGAGACTTTCATGCTTGGAAATTTACATGGGCATGTAGTCTGTTCCTCATTCTTTCTTTTTTTTTTAATTGTCTTTTTTTCATTCTTTCTTATTTTAATTCATTTCTATGATTTTTCAAGCACAAAAATCTAGCAAAAAAGTTGTTTGCATGTGATGGAATATTGTATCATTTGTAATAACATTTTCAAAGATTATTGTCCTAAGAAGAGAATGATGAAATAAAATGGAGAAAAAAATTAGGATGCAAAACCATATACAGTGTGACCTTAATTCTTTAAAAAAGAAATACTCATCTATACCTGAAAGACCTCAGAAAGGAAATAGTGTTAAGAGAGATAGGGGTGATTTTTAATTGTTCCTCATAGTTTTGTGTGTTTTCAGGATTTCCTACAGTAAACTTTTCATGCTGTTATAATCAGAAGGAAAACCACATTTTAATTTTGAAATGTTGATAGCAAGAACCTTATGTCTCCTTCAGATGCAAACAGCACCCAGAGTTCTCATGGCAAAGCCTGGCTGGAGCTCATTGGAGGACTGAGGCTCCCAGATTCTAGAAGGCTCAGGGGTGTCACTGCTACCTGATGGGCCCCCTTACAGAGACTTCTATTACAGTTGTTTATTTAATCCAAAGTCCCTGCTTCCAGCACTTGCAACTCCTCCAACCCAAGACAGTCACTTGACAAGAGGTCTCCTGCAATGTAGCCTGGGGTTGGGGAGCAAACCTGAAATGGGGGCCAGAAGACCAGCCCAGCTCTGGCTCTGTCCTTTTTCTGCTGTATGACCTTGGGCAAGTCACTTGGCCTCTCTGAAGCACAAAGATAACTCCTCACTCATAAAATGGGGGAAATCGTGCCTGGTCTTCTTGGTTGTGTGGATCAATATCTAAAAGAGACCCTACAGATGGGGCTCTTTATAAACCACCCAGTGTAGTATAAACCCAAGGGGCTGTTGTTGCTCCCACAGAGAGAGCCCTTTGCCATCATCTGAACATCCTGGTTGCAAAACAATTCTTATTTAATTGGACGCATCTGAGTAGGTCAAATAATAATAATAATTACTGAGAGTGGTAATCATATCAAGGACAGCTCACCATGCTTCTGTTACATAACCTGAGCTTCTCTCCAACGCCCCACTTTGAAAGCCTCTCCCATTTGCCTGCTTGTGACTCAGGAATCCCAGATCGGTCCTGTGCTTGGGGGAAGGCCCTCGGCTCCTTCTCCCACGAGGCAAACAAGTAGTCAGGGTTGTCATCCTTGCCTGGGTCTCTTCACACCCAACCACAGGGTAAATGCGAATGGATTGCTCAACCCACCTTGAAACACACAGCGTCACTGCTCCGTGTACAGGTGTGCCATCAGATGAGGGATTTAAAGAAGGCCAAGCGGGAGATGATGCTGTCATGCCACCTGTGCCCTCAACCAACATGTGTTTAAACACTTCTCCCCCACCCAGCACAGAACCTCCCTATGGCAGTGCCAAAGGTCCCTTCCTGCCACAGTCACTGATGTCCCTGTTCCTAAAACCGGTTCTTTTCCCCAGCTCCCCAGGGAGAGTCAGCAGGGTGCCTGGGCCCTCCTCATTCAAGTTCCTGCACCCGGGCTGGGCCTCATTCCCCATTAGCAGCCCTCTCTGCTGATTAGAGCCCCTCCCTTCAGTCCCATGTGTTAACCCATGAAATCTCCTTCCAGTAAAAATCTCAGGAGTACCGGGGGCCCACAGAGTGCAGGCCCGGATGCTGTGGCTGGGTGGGAAGCAGGGCGTGCTAAATCTCCCTTTAGTTACACCTGCAAAGCCCTCTCACTCACCAGAACTAGAACAAAATGACCCCTTACCATTTTGCAGAGAAATTAAAGCAAACCAGCTTCCCCAGACAGCCTTGGTCACTGGTCTGCTTTCATCCATTGTGTTAGAACTCAGGGGCCTTGTCACCTTTTAGTTTGGGAAAGTTTTCTTGAATTATTTCATCCATTATTTCCTCTCCGGTTTTCTCTGCTGCTCTTTCTGGAATGGTTTCTTGGGGGGTTGTTTTGAATTAGGCTTCCTGCATTAGACCCTTAGCTTTCTTGTCTTTCTTCTTTACACCTTCATGTCACCTTTTGGCTTTACTTACTGAGAGGGGTCTTTAACCTCTTTTTCCTGTCCTTCCCTTGAGTATTTCATTACTTCTATCAAGTTTTTAATTCTCCAGAAATAGTTATTTTCTGAACACTCTTCTGTCTACCACCTGTTTTTATTTCATGGGTAGAATGACTATTCCTTTCAAGAATTTGATAAGAATGATTTTTTTTCCTTCTTCCTGCATAGAGACTATTTCTTCAGGCTTATTTGTTTGTTTAGGTCTCTGTATTTCAAGGTCCTGGATCCCTGGTTGTCTGCCCTTGTTGCAGAGTAAGGTGCTGAAATGGCAACTAGGATTCCTGGGGATGTGGGATTTCTTAGACCCCTTATGGGAGGGGGAGCCCCTAACCAGGTCTGTATCTTAGGTCTTTATTTTGGTGCTGGTGGGAACTCCGAAAGGCAGCTTGGTATGAAGATACAACTGGCATTTTTTCACTAAATTCTTGTATTTTAGAGCCTGGCTGCAGACCCAAATACCACAAATAAACATTTGAGAGGGGATTCACACAGAACACGGTCAGTTTGTAAAAATCAGATTTCTACCGTGCTCTCTCCAAAAAAGACAGTTGTCCCAGAATGTAGCACCAGACCAGGTAGTGCCAATTGCATCTACTTTGGAATTTCTGGTGGACAAATAAAATCACCCCAGCAACATAGGGCGAGATGCAGTCTCATTTCTCTCAGTCAAAAGAAAATGTGCTGCACCCCTTTGGTATCTGGACACCAGTGGGATGTTGGTGTGCCAGCCAGGAGGGTTTCCTTAGATGACCTAACTCAGGGAGAACCTCTCAGGTGAGGAGCATGGGCAGAATCTCAGAGGATTCAGTTTTCTTCTCCAAGAATGCTTTTATTCATTCAGGCGCTAGATGTAATTTACAATATGTCCAGTGTCTTCTGTTCTGACTGATCCTGTTTCCACCCTACCGGGAAGCTTCTGCCCCCTGAGATGCTGTATCTCAGTACATGCTCCGAGTCTCTCCTGCGACTGACTCATGATTCTCACCATTTGCAATTCCTATCTGAAAGCTCTGCAAGCTGCCTGCGGGCGTTGGAAGGCGCCAGCCAAGCCGAACATTTAATTTAAAGGCTTAGCCCCCAGGAGAAGGGATGATGATGATGATGATGATGATTATTATTATTATTTGTCACATTTAAAGTGTTCCATCTCTGAGCCTCTGGGTACTCATAAAGCGAACAATACTCCCATTTAAGCACCCAAGTTGGAGCTAAATGCCCTGAGTCTTGTCAGTTTGAAGCAGGTTGTGGAATGAGACAGGATGAATGGCAATCTCTAATCATGCTTAGAATGCTTGGTTTCCGAAGAGAGAGGGATTTGAATTAATGGGACAGGCCGTAGGATCACTCATGTCCTGGAGCATCCCCAAATGTACTCTTCGGTGGAATTAATATTTGTCTAGATCCAGGGAGCTACCTAGTTCCACAAACATGAACAGAAGCCCTGGAGTCACACCCTCGAGACACAGAGCTGGTGGAGCTTGGGTCACTGTTTTGAATGAATTCACAGTGCCCTGCAGCAGGAGCATGATCCCCAGATCCGCACACTGGGGTCTAGGAACAAGTTGCTGGAGGTCAGCGTGGTGTCCTATGATGCTGTGAACTCCAAAGAGGTAGTTCTTTTCCTCTGCCGTGAGGCCAGAGTGGAAATACTGTGCTCAGCGGTTCTTGGCCCCACATGTCTGAAGGACCTGGGCAAAGAGGAACACATTCAGAGGACCAGCCAGGAGGCTGAGGGGCTAACCATGTCCTATGTACAGCCTTGAGGGACAGCAATTATTTTGGCTGGACGGAAAAACCTGGGAGTGGCAAGAGGGAGAAGGAGAATACTGTTGAAAGAAATGAAAGAAAACATAAATAAAATAGAAAGACACCCTCAGTTTACAGATTGAAAGACAATTTTGTTAAATGGCAATATTCCCAAACTGAGCTACAGATTCAGTGCACTCTCTATCCAAATCCCAGATGGCCAGTTTGCAGAAATTGACGAGCTGATCCATAAATTTATATGGAAATTCAAGAGGCTCAGAGTAGCTGAAACAATTTCGATAAAGAACAAAGTTGGAGGACTCACACTTCCTAATTTCACAACTTACTACAAAGCTACCGGAATCAAGACAGTGTGGTCCTGGTGTGAGGATAGAAATATAGATCAATAGAACAGAACTGAGAATCTAGAAATAGACCCATACACATGTGAACAATTGATTTTCAACAATGCTACCAAGACAGTTCGGCGGAGGAAAGAACAGTCTTTTTAACAAATGATGGCTGTCGTTTGTGCTCCGCCCCTCGGCTCGACGTTTTGCACAACCACAGCTGGGCAGTGACACTGGGACGGCGCATCCCGAGGGAGCAGGCTTTCCACAGATCACTTCCTGGAGAAGGGGAACCCCCAGGAGAGAGGATGATTACTTAACAGGATGTGTAAACTGTCCCACTGATTCACTCAGAACCCACTCCAGGAAGCAGCAAGGCCCAGCAGTGTTTACTTTTGCAGAACGCGGAACGGTGCCTTGGACGCAGGCGAGCTCTGGAAGCTCCCACACGGCAAATGAAGCCCCAGGGTTGGAGACAGAGATGAGCAAAAGCAGACTGTTACAGCTTTTCACAAACGTCAGGCTGCCCTGCTGGGATTGTGGAGATTGACCCTGGACACACTCAGGTTTACCTGAGCGGGAAGGCATCACAGACCACCCCGTGCACTGAGGCCACTGCTGCCCAGTAAGACTCATCCTCCCCGTGCATGTGTGTTTCACCGTTTGCTAAGGACTCCCACGTACGTGACCTTGCCTGAGCTTGGTCATGACCTCTTGTCTTTGTGCCCATTTCACTGATGAGGAAATTGAGGACTGGTGGAGCTGGGGCCAGAATCCAGGTCTTCAAACACTTGATCTGGAACAATTCTGTGACCTGTTGTGCCTCCTTTGAGCTGTGGGGTATCCGTGGTGTGAACAGCCCAACACTAAAGATTGGGACATATAAGGCCTCTTGGTGGGGTTTCTCCTACTCAAATCTGGAGACAGCCCTTCAGTGTGTGTTATTACATTTGATTACTTGTGATTAGATACAATTTTTTGGTTGAACAAAAGCTGTGTTTCTGAAAAATCTATTAATTGTGTTTTCAAATGAGTTGTATACCAACAAATGTCAATCTCTATTTTTCATTGGGTGAAAAGATACATTAAAATATTGCCACTAAAAAACAACAAACCCCGATATGGGTCCAGGCTGGTGTCGGCCTTGTGGGTGTGCCCACGTCAGGACAAGAGGGCTGGAGCCCTCTGCAGAGGCGTGGGGCGGTGTCTCCATCCTTTCTCTCACCTGGCTTTCCCCTCTGCCTGGAAACTCACTCACCTGAAATAAACCCTGCCTTGGCCCAGCCTGTTCCAGTTCCCACCTGCCTTCTCCCTGCTTTACAGCAGTTGCCACATTTCCTCCAGCTGGGAGCCCGTGGCCTGGCCTCCTGTTTCCTTCTCGTCCCACGGATCTCCAGCTGCGGCCCCTCCTCAACCCGGGCAGAAGTCCCCATTAACGGCCTTCTCACTTTTGAGATTCCTCTCAAGTGACCCAACTGCTCCCTGGTCATCACTTCCAAGTTCAACCTCCATTTCCAGCCACTGCTGAACTTTCAGCATCTGCCTCCTGGAAACTTCCACCAGCAGGTCCTTGGGATCTTTGCTTTTAGCCAAATTCAGCCTTGAGCGTCCATCACACATGTCCTCCCCCACCTCACCCCAAGTATCCAGATTCTGCAAATCATCCTAGCCAGGAATCAGGGGGCCCATCTAGAGTCCTGACCTCCGCCTCCTCCACCAGATCAAACCCTCGTCCTGCTGATTTCGCTTTCAAATTTACCAGCCCCGCGTCAGGCCTTCTCCTCGCAGTACCTCCCCTGCTGGTCTTTGACTCTCTCAAATCTTCTCCCCACAACTGGGAAATGAACTTTCTAGAATGTATATCTTACTGCAAGTCATTCTTTCCCCTGGTGGAACCCCTGGGGCTCTTCCTCAGCCTCCAGATGAATGCCCAGTGACTTGAGCTGACGGACCTGCCACCCGCCGCCTGCCACTTGCCCCCTGTGTCACCTACCATCTCTGGCCTCAGAAGTAAACCCTCATCTGGAACTGCTCTGTACCCACTGTGCACCCTGCAGTGTGCTCGGGCCGGTCTCAGCACTGAAAACGTGGTCCCTGTCTGGAAACTTTGGACCTGGAGCAGATGTCGTGTCCCTCTTTTGTGCTCATCGCTAATAAATGACCCGTTTGTGTGTCTCTCCTGTTAAACTGCAAGTGTTGACAGAGCAGGGCCCCTCTTTTCCTCATCTCTGATCCCCCAGCCATAGGACAAGTCCTTATGAAAACCAGGATAGAGCCCATCCCATTTCAGTCAGTGTGAGGGTCCTGCATCGACCCAAGTGTCAGCCTGCCTTGCAGATTATGCTTTCTATTTAACTGTTTTATTATGAAAAATTTCAAACTTCTCCCCAGGAAACAGCATATAGGAACAGTATAATGAACCCCATGAACCCATCACCCCACTGGAATAATTATCCACATTTTACCATTTTTGTTTCATTCTTCTTGCCACCCATTGCCCCCAACTCGATTATTGTTTTTTTTTTCACAATTCAAAGATTGTGCTTTTTTTTCTTTCTGGTCTTCACTACCATCTATCCTGGAAAAGAACATTTGCATTTGGTCATTTGACCAACAGTAAAGGAAAGGAAGTGTTGAGCATGATTATAGCAGTGGGTAGAAGCCATTTATGATTATGCCTTGATTCGGCAACAGGTTTAGGGCCTCCTAAGCTTCATCTCGTTTAACTTAAAACAGGGTGCCGAGTAGGTGCCATTATCATCCCCATTTTACAGCTGATGAAACTGAGACTTGAGATTCTAGAAATGTGCCCCAAGTCACAGCTGGTCTGTGGCTGAGCTGATTCCCCTTGACATCCCAGCCCAACACGGCCCATCTGCATAATTTAAAACAATGACCAGCCCCTGTTGTCCCCTGGGGCTCTGGTGGCTGGTCATGGAGGCCAGTTGGGAGGGAACCCCCAATCCCATGGAACCCCATGCAAACACACTGAGCCACCTGGCCTCAGGAGACAGAGAGGCTGCTCATGCCACCCTCCTCATAATGATCTTGGTGGGAACAGGAGCCTATGCGGCCAAGGCAAGACGGGGCCCGCCAGCTTTTTGGGGAGGCAGTAGGGAGTTACAGTCAGGATGCATCACTGGCCGGGGCTGGGGCTGGGGCCAGGGTGTTGTCCAACATGTTTGGGTGGGTGACTGGCAGCGGGGGTGTGGGCTGTGATGTAACAGGGCTGCTGCCACTGCTGAGTGGCAGGGCAACTGACTAAATTTCCTCCTCTGTCAACAGCCTTTCCTCGCCTCCTCTACTGGAGAGGGTGGGTGTGACAGCGCCCACGGCCAAGACCGCCAGCCAGGCAGAGACAGCGAGCACGCCGAGGATCAGCCACCACGTGCAGCCGCCACCACCTTAACCTTGGACCAGAGAGGCTGCAAGGTTGGTCCTGGCACAGATCCTTAGACACCCAGGCACAGAGATGAAAAGCCATCCGCCCTACAGGAAGGAGAAAAGCAAACTGCACAACAGTCTGCGAGCCCACTTTGTGGAGGAAAAAAAATGTACATAAACACATATGTTCATTACATCTAGTCTGTGTGTGGACACATGAATAGGAAATATGAAATGTAGCAACACTGCGTAGGTCCCAAGTGTAGGATTAAGTAAAATGTTTGCTTCCTTTACTGGGTGTTTCTGTACCATTTGAATTTGAATATTTTTACAATAAGCACATAATTTTATGATATCTAACATTTTTCATGAAATGAGAAAAACACTGCTGAAGTGTATTTGACATGGAAAAATATTCACAGTTGAATGGAATGAGAAGTTATAAGACAGCTGTGCTGGCATGTGTGGGAAGAGAAAAAAGTGCAGGGCGGATCCAAAAAGCAGGCCGTCTGTCCATGAAGAGGTGGAAACACAACAGATTTTTCTTTTGACCCAGGGAGGAGGTGAAGTTAAGAAGGGATCATATATTGAGAACCTACTGGGAGCCAGGTGTGGTGTGAGCACCTGTATTATCTCAATGAAGTCTTTGCAACCAGCCAGGGAGATGGGTATCATTAATTCATTCATGCAAATATTTCTGAGCACCTCCCAGTTGCCACCCTTCATATCATCATTTTACAGATAAGAAAACTGAGGTTCAGAGGTGATCTGACTCCCCCATGCAAGGCTGAAGCTGGTGCCTAGAGTCGCCTTCTTGTGAATTAGAAGTGGGTGCGCCTCTGGGTAGATGCAGCCTCCTGCCAGGACACACGACTTGGCAAGAAGTATTTCCTTGGCCAGGCACCCCCAGTTCTGCCCCTAAGATCTCATGGCCAGTGGGTGGGACAGCTGGGCCCTTGGGAGCCAGTCGCATGCTTCCTCCCACATGACACTAACTTTCTCTACCAGCAAAGATCTCCCAGGGGCAGGTCATCTTCATGGACTTGTTGGCAAACTCTACAAACTAAAACAGATGTTTCTAGTCTTAGAAAGGAGTCTGGAAGAACTCTTAAGAAGCAGCAAGCAAGCCAAGAGTCCAGGAGGGCTGTGGGGCTGGATCACACTTGACAGAAGGGACAGATGTGTCGTTGGGTCTTGCCTCTGTGCAGGGTGGGGCATGCGAGTGGCACGTGGAAGTGATGGCATCTTTGGTCAGCCCGCCTGAGTCCTGGTTTCTAGCACTTGAAGTATTCCAAGGAAAAGGACAAAGACTGATTGGGGCTGCTCTAAGTATGCATGGTTGTAAACCACTAAGGGGAACATTTAAGAAAAATTTTCTAGTAAGGTGCACTGAGAAGCAGAGGGGGCTGCCTTAAGTGCAGGGATGTCTCTGTCATGGGCCAGCCCCTGTTTAGGTCACGTTAGTGTGGACTGCATAACATTGGGGGACTGCCCAGTGGTGACACTCAAGGATTCTGATTTGTTTGACAAACCCATTTAGGGCACTGCACTGGGCTACCGTGTCAGAATTCCTTTCCAACCAAATGAGAATCACCAGATTCAGGCCTCAGGTGCAGCCAGGAGCCCAGAGAACAGGCCCCTGAAGAAGGAAGTGAAGGCTGGCTGGGAGAAGGCACGTCCACAGGCGCATCCAGGGAAGCCAGCGTTCTGGGAGAGCCTCTGCCAGCTGGCATCCCAAGCTGACTGGTTTGCATGTTGTTCCGGGAACCTGGACAGGTCCTTGGCATGGCCGACTCATTTCTCAGCAGCTTCTGCTGTCACCTTGGACCTTGCAGAGCAGAGCCTAGGGCAGCAGTGGAAGAGTGAGGGGCCGGTGTGCACCCCAGGCACCCCCGCTCATCTATACTGTTACGATCGGGACCCACTTCTGCCCCAGCTGGCAGAGCTGCCATCACCCTGGCCCCCGGAATTCTGAGCGCCCACCCCAGGCTGTGCCCAGTGTCTGTGCGTCGAATTTATATGCATAAATAACATGGGTGAATAAAAAATACACACAGCACGACTCTGCCCTTGGGTTCCTTGGGGCGCCTCCATCCTGAAACCACTCAGAACTGCCATGCCCCCCCACCCCGAGAGTCTCCTGCAGCAGTGAGGCGGTAGCTGGGCCCCAGGGACTTCAGGCAGAGAACCACTGGGTTAATATTTGTCAAGTATGCTGGTGCTGGGTTTTTCTATAAAGTGACTTTGGTTTCAGTTTACATTTGGGGGAGAGGCTGCAAAATGGTAAGTTAAAAAAAATACTATCTCATGACTAATTTGTATGTCTTTATAGAAAATGAAGTTAAAGCTGGTAATGAAAAAGAATATGAAAAGGAATGTATATGTATAACTGAATCACTGTATTGTACACCAGAAACTAACACAACATTGTAAATGGACTGTACTTCAATTTAAAAAAAAAAAAGAAAAGAAAAGAAAAGAAAGGTTAACTTTTGCGTTGGGGCTGTTCCTGTCTAGTTTGTGGGCTGTGACTTGCTCATTTACTTTCCGGTTTGTGAGCACGCGTTGCATTCAAAGAAGGTAACAATTTGGCACGGATGTTAGGTATTTCTCAGCGCCAGCCAGGGTCTTGAAAGCACAAGGTGCCCTGCCTGACTCAAGGTCCCTCCCCGGGTGTCTGGTGTCATCCAGGGGGGCCAAAGAAGTCCAGTCAGCTCTGGCTCCCGCGTGGAAGCATTCTTTTTTGATGTTTTCTATCTTGAGGAGCCCGTGTAAGATTTCCATGGAGTAAGAGCTTGTGATTAAAAGGCTGTTAACACTCACTTCTGGCCTGAAGTACTCATTTTGCTGGTGAGGAAGCCCGCGACTGGGTGAGGAGTAAGTTGTTCTGGACACGCACCCTCACACCCTCACATACACACACATACACCACACAGACCCTACATCCTCTGGGCCACCTGAGCCTGGGCATCCTGCATCCTACATTGGTGGAAAGCGGCATCCAAAATACAGCGCTGGCTTCAGTCCTGGTGCCGTGGCCTTGGACACTACTGAACGTAGCCCGCCTCAGTTTTCCCATCTGTAAAGTGGGGACGACACTGGTGGCACCTCTCTCACAGGCCCGCAGTGAAACTAAAATGAGCCACTTCATGTCAAAGAGCTAAGGGGCGTGCCCAGCACAGTGCTCAGTAAAAGTTTATTATTATTTGGCCTGGGGCTTGTTACCTATTGGCTGTTCAATTAACTTTCCTCTCCTTCCCAGCCCTGGGGACTCGCAAGCCCGGGAGGCTGCTGGGCCTGGGCCCTGAGCACCCTCTTAGTCAGAGCCCTGAGTGGAGACGGAGAGCCTCCCTCCCTCGGGGCAGCAACGTCTCCCAGTCGCCACAGACCTGGCGGAGCCCCAGCCCGCAGGAGTCAGCGCCTCCTTCCCTGCCCCACTTTGCTGTCCTCCAGGACTGTCAGAGAGACGCACGGGACAGCTCCTCCGCCTTTGCCCCTTCTCCTCCAGGTGCCTTTCCTCCCCTTCCCCACCTGCAGTCCCTGTCTTTTTACATCCTGGACGACCCCTGGTCATAAAGTGGAGGGGCTGGCACTGCCGCTGTCCCCAGCCAGGGCAGAGCTGCACAGGACCCAGCCTCCGGCTCCAGGGCCCCTCTCTCCAGCTCATCTTCAGTTTCTCCCCTGTTCCCCCCATCTGCTCAGACCAGAGACCCGAGGCAGCTTCAGGTGGGGTTGCATTCAGCTGTGAGTGCATCTGGTCAGTGGGAAGTAAGAGCTGATGCCCCACTCTCCTCTGGGCCCACAATTCGACCCTCTGGAATGGGGGTAGAGAACTGGGAATTGGAAGCTAAGGCGGGCTGCTTGAGCCCTTTGCTCGCCCCACTCCAGGGGTCGACTGGGAGCGGGGCTGGGGCTGCTTCCCTCAATGACTCCTGACAGAGCAGGTGTCTGGGCTGGGACGGAGCTTGAGCAAAGTGGCTGAGCCCTGTCCACACGGGAGCCCCTGGGGAGGGCAGGGTGCCCCAGCTGGACCATTAGCCTCCCCCCACCCCACCCAGGAGGAGTTGGAAAGAACATGGGGACCATCTCAGGGCACAGCTGGTCCCTGAGATGCTGACAACAAGCCTCTGCAGCAGCAAACCTGCCCCCCATCCTGACGGCCCGCAGGTTACTCCTAAAGGGGACTCGCCAGGTCCAGGGCAGCTCACGGCCCCTGGTGCAGGGCTGGGTCCACGTGGAAGGGCTCTGGTCCTCCTTCAGCAGGGCAGCCAGCATCCACAGGTGGGAAGCCCCTCCACTCCGATGTGCACCATCACACACCACAAGGTGGAAAGCGGACCCCCACTGGGTTCGTCTGCAGCCCCCTGGCCCCTGCCCCCGCCGGCACACCTCTTCCCTTTACACTCCAGCTGCCCCTTCTTTGTCCATGCACTCTGCCCTCTGACCCTCTTCTCATCTAGTTTTTGGTCTCCTGGGGGCCAAACGTAATCGATCCTTTCAGGCGGGCCTTCTTTCCTGGCCTTGCCGCACCATCCCTGTCCTGAACTTCTCCTCCTTCCACTTCAGTGGTAACTTCTGTCCAGCTGACCTTGTTCTGACCTTGCTCTGAACTTGACCCACTCTGTCCTCCTGCCTCAGCCCTCTTCCTCAATCATCTCTTAAATGCTAATGTTACAGAGAACACAGACACTTTCAGGTCTCACATGCCACCTGGACCCCAGAGATGTCCAAGTCTAGCTCTTTCCAGACCTCTCCAAACCTCCTCCAAGCCCTGGACCCACACATCCATTCGCAGTCATCTCCCGCCAGATGACTCCAGGATCTGTCCTTCTTTCTGTCTGTCCCAGTTCAGGCTTCTGCTTTTCACTGTTCCTCTGCTGGCCTTTCAGCCTCCGGCAGCCTGGCCCTGGGCCTCCATGCCCATCTGCTCCTCCCTCCCCACTTCAGAACTGAACTCCCACTTCTCAATGCCACCTCTTTGCCCAGGCTGTTCCTTCTGCTTAAGATGCCCTTCCTGCCTCTCCTACCTGGAGATTGTTTCACTCCTCAAATCTTTGTCCTCCCAGGAATCCTGCTCCAGGAGGCCCATGGGTGGCATGTCCTTTGTTCTCCCCACCAATCCTTCCCACCCTGCCACTTCTCTCCCCTATGGTGTCCACCTCACACGAGCCTCATGTGCACACGGTCTGTTCCCCTCACTGCTCGAACGGCTCCCAGAGCAGGCAGCCTGTCTGACCCAGCTCCCCGTCCCCTGCCCTGGGCATGGCCCAGCACACAGGGCCAAGCCGTGCCCGAAGGCCCAGGGTCTCTGCTGCAGATAGAAATGGGGGTCCAGAGAGGAATGGGGGTCGGGCCACAGGAAGAATTACACCCCCCACAATTAGGAGCCTGAGAACTTGGTCAGACCTGCCCAGGGTGGCAGTTAGCGTTCCGATTAATTAGTGAACTCTGTAAAGTACTTTGAACATGAAACGCACTACATAAATGCTAAGTATTATTATTAAAAAAAGTAAGAAGTTCTCTAATATGCCAGACTGGAGAGCCCCAGGCTAGTCTAAATAAAGTGAACGAATGCAGAAAGTTAAGCAATTAAAAGGTGATATTGCAGGATTTGCAAAAAGCTGAAAGTGCCAATGGCTGCATCTGTGGGGCGCTTGAGGACAGAGGCACCCCCCTCCCCTTCTCTCTCTCCCTCCCTCTCTGCATAGCCTGCCCTGCAAAGGGGGGACCCTGAGCCTGCCTTGATGTGGGTGGGAAGGGGTGGTCTGGAAGGGCTGGGCTGAGGTTGGAGGTAGAGAGTGGGGTTGGAAGAGGGCAAGGGCTAGAAAAAGATGCTGGCTGTCCCCGGGTAGAAACCCTCAGTCCAAAACTGGCCTCACGGTAGATAATATTTGTTTGCCTTCCCTCTGGGCTGGCCGAGGTCAGTGGCATTGCACACACTGTTTCATCAAGGCTGAACTGAGGGCTATAAGAGAAGGGAAACTCCTTTCACAGCCACTTTCCCCAGAGCCTCTGCCAGAACTTCCTCAGCCAGGTGTGTTTTAAGGAGAACACCCAGGAGGATAAGGCCACAAACCAGCCTAAAGGGAGTGAAAAACCAGTGTGAAGTCAAAACTCCTCGGCCTCAGACCACAGCTGAGCAGAAATGATTCGGGAACCTGGAGTCCTACACTCAGCCTCAGTTTGCTTATCTATAAAACGGGCACTTTGGACTAGACGATGCTCACGTTCACGGATGCTCTGACCTCACTTGTAGTTTGCATAAATCTCTAGCTCAGACAGACGAAGATGGCTGGAGTCTGGGATCAGCCTTGCCTGTCTCGACCTCCCTTTCTGGTCACTGTATGTTTTCTGAGGTGTGGCACTTTTGAGTTGGTCCCTGGGGTCTCCATCACTGTGAAAAGGGGGAGAAACTGGCCCTTGGGGGCCACTCAATTCAAATGGGCCCTGGGCCCCCAACAGCCTTAGAGGGCATCACCACGGCCCGGGGCCAGGCAAATGCAAGGGACACCGAGGGCGCTGCTCCCAGCCTGACTCCCAGCTCAGTCCCTACGGCTACCTGGAGGTCCAGCCTCTGCTTGGCCCCCACATGACTGCTTCTCTGGCCTTTTTCCCTGGAGGCTCAGCACCAGGGCTGATGTGGGCTGCCCCTCACTCGCCGGGGGGTGGCTCAGACCCTCACATTAGCACCACCTGTGAGGCAGGCCAACAGGGGAACTGAGGCTCAGTGAGGCCGCAGACCCTCCCCGCTTACAGCACCTGTCCCCTCCCCCTCTGGGTCTGGTGGCTCCTTGTTATCCACCCCTGCAGTATGCACGTGGCTGTGGGGGGGCCTCCTGGAGAGCAGAGGAGGCCACTTCTAAAGGGACTCCCAGGCTGGGACCTGGGGCACAGCAGAACACTGGAGGACAGTCGTCCCGTATACACACCCACTAAGCCTCACACCTTGGTGGTCTGTCATTAAAAATATAGACTCCTGGACCCCGCCACAGGCCCTCTGGGTCAGAACCTCTGGGGCTGGGATCAGGAGTTTGACTTGTAACAAAGTTCCTACAGGGAGGACTGTTTGGGACATTAGGTTCTGGGGATTCCCAACCTAGTCCAAGCCTTTGGCCTTACAAGGAGCCCCAAGAGGGTGCGGAGCCTGCCAGGGGCACACAGCTGCTGTCTGGCGAGACTTGTACCATCCTACGCAGGCGCACTTTGACCCATCTACCTGCAGAAATTGACAAGCTAATCCTAAAATTTATATGGAAATGCAAAGAACTCAAACTAGCCAAAACAATTTTGAAGAAGAAGAACACAGTTGGAGAATTCATGCTTCCGGATTTCAAAACTTATTATAAAGTTACAATAATTAAGACAGCATAGTCCTGGCATAGGATATGTATGTGTATACGATAGGAAAGAATGGTGTTTCAGCAAATGTGCTGGAATAATTATATATTCATGTGCCAGAAGATGAATTTAGATTGTTAGCTGACACCTTACACAAAAATAAACTCAAAATAGATTGTAGATGTATGTATAAGAGCTTAAAATTTTTAGGCGAAAACAGCACAAAATCTTTGTGACCTTGGGCTAAGCAAACAGTTCTTAGAGACAATACCAAAAACACAAGTGGTAAAAGAAAAAAACTGATAAATTAGACTTCATCACCAAATTAAAATCTTTTGTGCTTTAAAAGACACTATTAGGAAGATGAAAAGAAGCCACAGACAGGAGGAAAAGTATTTGTCAGTCGTCTATCTGATAAAGGACTTGTATCCAGAACGCGTAACTCAATAAGGAGACAAACAGCCCAATTAAAAAATAGGCCAAATATTTGAGTACGCATTTCACCAGGAAAGATACAAAAGGTTCATGAGTCCATAGGAAAATGCTAATTAAAACCATTTCACACCGAGATCCCACTTTACACTGACTGTAATTTTAAACACTTGAAATGCTAAGTGTCAACATGGCTGGTGGGAATGTGTGCTGAAACTTTAAAAAAATGTAGTTTTTCGGTTTCTTAGAAAGTTAAACATAAATTTACCGTATAACCCAGAAATTCCCCTCCTGGGAACTACCCAAGAGAAATTATTTAAAAAATGGCTCTACAAAAAGTTGTGCATAATCTTTTATAGCAGCATTATTCATAGTTGCCCCAAATGGAGGAAATCCAAATGATCATCAGCAGATACATGGATAAACAGGATGTGGTCTATTTGTACACTGGCATATTATTCAACCAAAAAAGCAACTACTGCTACAACATGGATGAACCTCAAAAAACTGATGGTAAGATAAGCTAGCTGCAGAAAACTTCAAATTGGATAATTCCATTTCTATGAAATGTCTAGAAAGGACAAATTTATAGACACAATAAGCACATGAATGGTTGCCTGGGATCAGGAGTGGGAATGGGGTCTGTTACCATATGTTCACCAAGGTTCCTTTGAAGGGGATGGAAATGCTTTAAAATTCAATTGTGGTGGCCACTGGTTACACAACTCTGTAAATTTACTAAAACTCATTGAATTTCACACTCACAGGTGACTTTTACTGTGCGTAAAATTATACCTCAATTAAGCTGTTAAAAATGTATTCATAAAATGTATGTGTGAAAAAGACTGGAAGAAAAAATGACAAAATGGTAACTCCCTTTGTCTTTGGGCAATGGGATTATGGATGATTTTTATTTTCTCCTTTATTCTTTCCTCTGTTTTCTAAATGTTTTTAATGGGTTTGCAGTGCTTGGATATTCAGAGAGCAGTGTGTATATGTGTGTGTGTGTGTACACAGTGTGTGTGTGTGAGTGTGTGTGTGTAGCAGGATATGAGGCAAAACTTGTTTGCTGTTTGCTTTGGTGAGAGAAGCTGTTGTTTTCCAGCTGCCAGATGCTCCTCTAGCAGGAAAAGCAAAGCACATCCCTTATTCTGGGCAAAGGACCCGGGGGGGCGGGCCCAGAGTGACACACGGAAGAGTCACAGATGTTCATTGACTGGACAAAGCCTGTTCCTGGAAATAATCCTTGAAGCACAAAGTTCAAGATCACAGTAGGGGTGAGCAGGTGGGCAAATTCATAAACAGGGAGACACCTCCAGGAAGACAGGGAATGGAGACCTTGACCTTTCCCTGTTATTTTGTTTAAGAAAATCTTTCATTGACTATAACCTGCATCAGAGAAGTGCACAAATTGTTAGGGAACAACTCCATGAACTTTCCAAAGGTGAAACCATCACTCAGAGCAAGATGAAGAATGTTCCAGAAGCCACTTCATGCCCCTTCCCAGTCACTCACTCTCCCAAGGGGAACCACTCTCCTTACTCCGAAGACCCGTTTCTACTGCACTTGAGCTGCATGTATAGAAAAGCAAGCAGCAGGTTCTCTCTTGCCCCTGCTGCTTCTGCTCAGCATCATGTCTGTGTCTTGTACACGTGGTTACGAGAGTCAGCAGCTCATGCTCCTTGCTGTGTTCTGTTTCTCTGTGTGACTACACCTCAGTTTATCGATAAGCACTTGGGTCACTCTCAGTTTGGACTCCTGTGAGTATTCTGTCACATGCTTCCATGCACATGTGTGTACAGTGTTGTCGGGCACGTGCTGGGCACACGTCAGGCACGTCCTGGGAGTGGAATTGCTGGACGAGAACTCAGCCTCTGTCCAGTTCACTAGATCCTGCTGAGCAGTCTCCCCCAATTATTTTCCCCTTTCCACCTCCCAACAACAGGTTATGACAGGTCCAGTTGCCCTGCATCCTCATCCACTTGGGGTACTGTCTGTCTTCTTGTGCGGTTTTACTTGAATGTCCCTGATGGCTAATGCAGTCAAACATCATTTTCATTTGGTTACTGGCAATTGGGCTTATTCTTTGGAGGAGAGCCTGCTCACGTCCTTTGCTTATTTTTCTATTGGGTTGTCTGGTAAGTATCGGTTTGTGGGAATTGAAAAAAAATTTTTCCTGAGTACATGCCCTTTGTGAGAAATATGTATGGCACTGTGGAGAACAGTATGGAAGTTCCTGAAAAAACTAAAAATTGATTTACCATATGATCCAGAAAACCCACTCCTGCACATATATCTGGAGAAAATTCTAATTTGAAAAGATACATGCCCTCCAATGTTCAAAACAGCAGCACTGTTTACAATAGCCAAGACATGGAAGCAATCTAAATGTCCATTGGCAGATGAATGGATAAAGAAGATGTGGGGGGTGTGTGTGTGTATATTTATATATTTATATATATATATTTATATATATAATGGAATACTACTCAGCCATAAAAAAACAATGAAATAATGCCATTTGCAGTGACATGGATAGACCTAGAAATTATCATACTAAGTGAAGTAAGTCAGCCAGAGAAAGACAAATGATATCACATGTAGAATCTTAAAAAAAATGACACAAATTAACTTATTTATAAACCAGAAATAGACTCATAGACATTAGAAAAAAAAACTATGGTTACCAAAGGGGAAAGGGGAAGGGGAGGGATAAATTAGGAGTTTGGGATTAACAGATACACACTACTGTATATGAAATAGCTAAACAACAAGGACCTACTGTATGGCACAGGGAACTATATTCAGTTTCTTATAATAACCTATAATGGAAAAGAATCTGAAAAAGACTATGTATATTCATATTCATATATATATATATATATGTATAAATGAATTACTTTGCTGTACACCTGAAATTAACACAACATGGCAAATCAAGGACACTTCAGTTAAAAAAAGGTGTACATATGGCAGATAACTTCTGCTCTGTGGCTGGCCTTTTCACTGTCTTAATGGTGCCCCTTGATGAACGGCAGTTCTTAGTTTTAGGTGAGTCCAGTGAATTGGTTTCCTCCCTCTATGGTTACTGCTTTTGTGTTTTGTGTAAGAGATCTTTGCTAATCCCAAGACCATGAGGATGTCTTCTGAAGGCTTTGCTTTTTCACCTTTCACACCTGGATCTCCAGTCCTTCTGGAGTTGATCTCTGTAAGTGTATGGAGTGCGGCAGGTGAAGTTCAGCATCACCTGAGCCTCTGAGGGTGGGAGAGACAAGCTCCAACGAGAACACATTGTTGACCTGGCCACTGCCCAATGCAACTGAGACTGTGAAAGGTGGGAGGGGCTGGGACCCAGGGACCCAGGTGAGGGCTGGCACAGGTGGCCTTGGTCTGGCACACTCCTGAGGGAGGCCGTGGCGTCCCTGTCACCAGAGAGTTGAGGGGTGGTCACAGCTGAGTGGACACAGGCAAAGACCCCTTCTCCTCTCTGGTACCCTGTGGAACCACCTCCAGCCCAGCAGGGGGAGAACCATTAGACTGAGTGAGACCCGTGCTACTAGACCATGACCCTTCAAGTCTGTGATGAAACCACTGCAAGAGGGAACCTGGGTCGGGTCCTTACTTCTCTACAACTGGAGGTGGAAGGTCTGGCCCTTCTGGACTTAGTCTATGAGGCTCCTGGGAAATTGGTTGATGCATGCTAGCTGACAAATTTGAATATAAAAGAGATGTGGTTGAGGAAGTGGGTCATACCAGTGATGTATAATATAAATAAGTGAATCATTCTTCAGGCCATCAAAATAATTTGTCTTCATGTGGCTCAGCTGGAACTGCCTGAGGAAGAGGTAATCCTCCCCACCCAGGCTGCCAAGTGAGCAGCTTCTTTGAAAAATGTTATTCTGGGTGAGTTTCCATTATGCAGTATAGGCCAGAGCAGGGGACTGCCAGGAGACCTCTGTCTAAGTGCTCGTGAGCATTGCTGAATAAAAAGTGGCCTTCAAGAACTTTGCACATGGTCGTGGATGGCTGAGTTAAAACACGGTCTACCAAAGGAGTAACAGATCAGTGGAAGCCTTGCTCACCTGAACAAACTGAACTGAACAAGAAGTCCTCTTCCAAGAGCTGTGCTTGCTTTTCTTCCCCCATCTCAACTCTTCCAATCTACCGAAGGGGGAAACCCACCCCTACTGCAGAGACTTTGGGGGCCCTGGGGAATCAGGGCCCTCTCCACTCCCTCTCCATTCTTTCCTGTGACAACCACCACCTGGAGGTCTGCCTTTCTTTTACATCACAAAGGAGGCCTTTCATTCTTTAGAAAGAGGGAAAGCCTTAGGGTGGATTTGCCTGTGATGAATCCCATCTCTGTGATTTCCTACTGAGATTCTGGGCAGGTTCCTGATTCTTCTTAGCATCAGTTCTCTCATCTATGAAATGGGGACAATGTCTATCTCACAGAGTTGTTATGAGGGCTAATCAGGATAATGAATCTCAAGAGTCTGAGTGTCTTTTTGGAACACAGTAGGCACCCAATAACATTAACTATTATTATTACGTTTTAAGCTATCATCTTCCTCGGGTGTAAGTGCAGAGCCCACCCATCAAAACAGTCCAGAGACAGATTGAAGAGCTTTGGCTCAACCTTCTTTGGAAATTTACATCACTTGCGAAGCTCCGTTGTGAAATATCGAAACATCGATGTGGATGAAAAAAAGACAAAGCCCAGACTCTGAATCAACCAGTAGGTGTAGTGTTTCGGAGACTCCACAGGAGGGTGGGCCCGGTGACTCACCGCAGTGATCCTTTTACTTTTCCTAGTGACCAATCTGATTTTTCCATTACGCTGCAATGATTCACCATTTGCTGTCGCAGTTATGTAACTGGGGCTGTTTTGATCTGTTGGGGTGTCTATATCTGTATTTCAATGTCACCCCTGAGAAGCTTTGGGGAATCTTCTCTTTCACACACCCTGGTACGTGCTATAACAAACTATTGTTGAAATACCATACCCGAGAATGAAATCACCATCCTCCTCGTTCTCTGAGAAGTGAGCAGCTGAGTGATGGAGTGCATCCTGGATCGCGAGTTAGAGACCCTGGCCCAGGCTTGCCTTGCTGCAGACTCCTTTTTGTTCCCCTCTTTCTCTGGCCTCCAGTTTCGTAAAGTAAGATGTTGTACTACATCAGACCTAAGCTTTGATATTCAAAGAATTTACAAGATTGAACTTTTCTCAATAAGTCTTTTTACCAGACAAGAGTTCGCAGAATGTTTGTTATCAAATCCTAACTGCATGGCAATACAAAGGTGGACATGGGGACTAAGTTAAAGGGCAGAGCAGGGGAAACAATGGATTCATACTAGACTTCTTAATAATAAATTAATCTAGCCTTGGAGGAATGGGGTTCCCACCATATTCTTCATCTCTTTTGTGCTATAAATGACAAACAGTGGAAGATCAGATGCATCGACACCTTGGCTGCCACTCTGATCATGGACCTCAGCAGACTGAGGCCAGGAAAGAAGGGATGGGTTTTGCAGAAGCAGTTATTGTCATTGCACTTGCTTTGCTCATCTCCTGGCAGGAGCTCCATGTCCCAGGACTGGCTGAGTAATATCAATCCCTTGGACATATCTTTGGGCTAACCTGCCAGTAAGAGACAGGGTTGTCATGGGCACTCAATATCTAAATTTCCTTTTCACTTTTTTTTTCATCCTAAGCATTTGCTGGGCTTCTTAAATCTATGGATTGGCATCTTTCATCAGTTCTGAAAAGTTCTCAGATATACAATATCTCTTCAACAATATCTTCAACAATATCTTCAATCTTTGCCCCTTCTCTCTTACTTCTCCTTTCAGAACCCCAATTAATGTATTTGGACATCCTCACTCTATCCTTCCTGTCCCTGAACCTCTTTTTCATGATTTTCATCTTTTTAATCTCTCTGTGCTGTTACTTGCATAATTTCTTCTGACCCACCTTCCAGTTCACTGATTCTCTCTTTATCTATATCTAATTTCCTAGTAAACCTATCTATTGAACTTTAAATTTCAGTTGTTGTATACTTATTTTTTTAAAAATCAATTTAATTCTTTTTAAAAAAATCTATCAGGTCAGTTTTATTTTTAATAGTACTCCCTTTCTTGCAACTATTTTTAAGCTTGTATTTTATTTAACATAATAAGCAGTTTTATAATTCTTCCCAATTATGAAATTATTCTATTATATGAAAATTTCCCATATAAATCTATTATATGAATATTAAATATACATTGAAATATTAGCTGTGTTTTTTCTGCTTATTCTTGCTTTTGTTGCCTCATTTCCCTGTGTGCTTCTTTATATTTCACAGAATGCTACTTATTGTTCTTGAAAAATTACTTAGTGGGAATTTTTCTTTCTTCTTTTTTTTTTTTTTTTTTGAGGCCTGAGATGAATGTGACTTCTTCCAGAAAGGATTTGCACTTACTTCCATGTACCTAGGATCACTTCTATCCCAGAATCACCTTATTCTAAATTTGCTTCTTGAAGTTTTTTGGACCCTTCAGGTGATGTGAATGTGGGCCACCAGTCTGCACAAGGGTTAGCATGGGGTTGTAACTTTCCAGAAATGAACTTTTTCCCCTCAATGCCAAGAAACTGGTCCTTGTAGTCTCTAAAGTGGGGGAAGAAAGGAAGATTGCTTCTGGTCACACTAGTCCTGGGTGTGTAGCCCTTTTGAGTTCTAGCATAATGGGCTAAAGGTCTTCTATTAGATCACTCACCTTGAAATGAAACATAACATTCTTTCTGCCATATCAGATATGGTACTTGCTCAGATTAAACACCCTGGAACTATAAAAGTTACAAAACCAACTTTAGAAAAATTTAGGAGATTTTAGACATGCAAGATAAAACAGGAATTCTTTCAAATACAAGTAGTAGAAAGCGCAGCTTATTTTTCTTATATGATAAGAAATCCAGAGGTGAACAGTTGGTGGTATTGGGTCATTTGCTCAAGAATGCCACTGGGGTTAGGGGACAGTCCAGATTCCTTCTATATTTCCCCTCTTGCAGGTCGTCATCTTATTGTTATGAAATGGCCATCTTAAGTCTAAACATCACATCCATGTTGAAAACAGAAAAAAAGGAATGAGATAGCATGAGTCACATCTGTCTGTTTCATCAGGGAGGCCAAAGCTCCCTCTGCAGACTCCCCCATGCGTCTCATTGTCCAAGACGTGTTCATGTGACTAGCTTGTTGTGAGGAACCTTAAGAAACTAAGAATCTAGCAAATGGAATCAGATTGCCATGATTTCTTAGACCAGTCTTGGTTCTCCCCTTGGACTGAGCACATTCCCACTCTGAATACAGTCAGGATCACATTAGAAAGGAAAAAAAAGAGGCTGGCTTGGGAAGGCAATCAGCTCTCATCATGCTGGGAGCTCATTGTCCCACCACCCACCTTCCAGCAAAGCAGTACGAAGTCAACCTTCTGAGCCAAGAGCCTGCCTTGTAGGGGAGCCTCCAGAAATGAGCTTCCAAGATGGAAGATGGTTTTTCTAATAATAGATATTTTTTCACTCCACAAAATACCTGGAGAGATGACTACCTTTGGAAAAATTTCTGCTTGGATGCAGATTATGGCGGGGGAGTCCAGATGTTGTCAACATAGAGAAAGCATGCTGTTTCCAGGCCAGGCCTCTGGGTGATGAAACCCATTAGAGTTTGCTCTTTCGGTGCCAGAAAGAGGTATAGATGGTGATACTGGAACCAGAGGCACTTCCTCCCTACTCATGATCCCTTTGGCAAGTCACACCCGAGCATTTTCTCTCTTAGCATAAGCATCAGATAGGGCAAGGGTCCAAGAGGGCACACCTGCTGCACTTTGAAGCTGAAGTCTGATAGGCATCGCTGGTTGTCTTCCCCGTCTGAGTGGATCAAGTGCCTACCTTTTACAGGATTTATAGCCAGGCCCGTCCTTGAAGACCTAAATCTGGGAGCCCACTGGCGAATGTACAGTGCCCCCCACTGTTTCCCTATCTCCCCATCGGCATAATACTTCTGGTCTTTAGTCCTAGGGGCTTGGTGTGTGACAGACAGGGCTTCCCTGGGTTGGTGAATTGGGACGGGGGTGGCCAGGTGTGTGGACCAGCAGAAATCTGTCCCTGTGGGGATACGCTCAGGAGGAGGGGGCAGGCTTCTCCTGCTAGCCATAGGGTTTTCTTCTCTCTCCTCCTGTGCTCCCTGCACTTCCCAGACCTCGGGCTGCCCTGCTTCAAACATCACCTCTCAGCTGCACCCTGGATTGAGATACTTCCACACAGCCTTGAGATCTTGGTTTTGACCCCAGTTCCTGACAAATTCTCCAGACCAGGTGGGCCTTCCTATTGTTTGTACCCAGAGCATCCATGCTTCTCCCTCATAAACCTTGTCACCCTTCAAAAGACCATTTACCACCCAGCTTTCCCACCCGGTGGGAACCTGCTCAGAGGTTGGAACCACATGTTTTATGACCTCTGCGTTTTCAGTGCCCACCACACACCCAGCTGGCTTGGAACCTGCACTTGTTGAAAGAATGAAGAAACAAAAAATCAAAATCCACAAATGGAAGAAAAGTTAATGACACGTGAAGATACTTACATACAACGTTAGCCAAACACACCAGTGAATGAAGGGGCATGAAATTATATCTATAACATGATCCCATTTGGGGGGAAATGCCCATAGGAAATTACTGGGAGCAAAATGGAAAGAAATCCAACAAAATGTTAACTGTAATTAATTGTGACTACAAGTGACTTTAATATTTTTTGTATCTTTCTATAATTTCCAAATTCTCTGTAATGTACATTTTTGCCCTTAAAATTAAAAAAAGATGTTGTCAGTCCTTCAATAGACAGACTATGAGGAGATGTGGGTTAAACTTGGCATGTGTTGGCTCATGGTCAACACTGCATCAGGTCAGTGAGGATGGAGGAGGAGAGCCGAAAGCCTGTGTGACAATGCAGTGAAGGGCACAGAGTTGAAAGGTCACTGGCTGAGGTGTCCTCTGTGGTCCCCAGGGCATGGAGATTCTTCTGTATGAGGCTGACCAGGGCCCCGAGCCCTGAGCATCTGTCTGGGCACATTTTCTTGGCATATCTGGAGGCGTGTTGTGCACCCAATGCAGGTGTGCTCCATGGAGGACTCTCTCTTATCAGGAGAATTCAATGCAGGTGTGATTGTGGCATTTCACCTGTGTATGAGTCTGCATGGCTGTTATAACAAAATGCACCAGACTGGGTGGCTTGAGTGACAGACATTGATTTCCCACAGTTCTGGAGGCTGGGAGTCCGAGATCAAGGTGCCAGCAGATCCGTTTGCTGGTGAGGGCTCCCTTCCCCTCTTGTAGACGGCCACCTTCTGGCTGTCTTCACAGGGTGAAGACAGAACCGTGGTCTCTTTTCTTCCTATAAGGACACTAATCTCATCGTGGAGGCCCCACCCTCACCATCTCATCTAAACCTAACTACTCCCAAAGGCCCCACTTCCAAATACCATCACATTGTGTGTGTGTGTGTGTGTGTGAGTCGGGTAGGGGGTTAGAGTTTCAACCAAGGAATGTAGGTGGGGAAGTGACACAACACTGAGACCATAACAACCTGCTGTCACACTTTCCTTCTAGCAGAAATTACATTGTTGCCCAATCCCCCTCCCCCAGACAGGAATGCATTAAAGTGCATCACTTTACTCATTAATCTTTCCTACCTCTTCTCTCAGGGCAACTTCTTTGAATTCAGTCATCTGTTTACCTTATTAATTGATTCACTCATTCATTCACTGAATAAACACAGACCATACAATGGGGAGCACAGGGGTCTGGATTCTGGGTCCCCAGGGCAGGGCCATGCCTTGGTTGTCATTTTATCCCCACTGCCCAGCTCAGGTGCCCAGTGGAAATTCCACAGTGGATGGAGGAGTGAGTCAGGGCACTCCTGTCATGAGAAACAGCCCTGCAGCAATGGTGAGGGGTGGGGAGTCCAGGCGGGGGCACAAGAACGGAGCCAGAAGGTAAGGGGCCCTGAATGCCAAGCCTTGGGCTTCGTGCCCAGAGAGCAATGGATGTAACACCATCTAAATGATTTTGGAAAGACCCCTTTGGGAGCCTAGGAGAGGAAGGACTGGAGAAGGAGGAGACCAGAGGAAGGGAGACCCATTAGGACTTTCAGGATTACCTGGATGATCACTGCTCCTTAGATTGTTTTGGCATGTCTGTGTCCTAGTGAGCTTTGAAACCCAGTGCTCAGCCCTGAATGGTACTCAGTGGAACTGGGGAGACCAAGACCTGCCAGACCCTTTCCCTGCAGAGCCCCGAATGCTGACCCCGGTCGAGTTTCCCCTGTCCTCTGCTTCCTGCAGGAAGAGCACGGCTGGCAGCACCGGGGAAGGGAGGAGGGTGGGCGAGGCCCTGATGGAGAGGTGCTCCCGGTCCAGGTCCTACAGGCTGAGAAGGTGTCAGTCAAGCAAAAAGAGGAGGTGAAGGACATGTCGCCGAGGGGCTACTGGAACAAAGACACAGGTGCGAGAGCAGCGTGTCAGGGCAGGTGGCCAGGAGCAATTGTTCTTGTTGGAGGGAGGCCAGCTGAGGCCAGGGCTGGGGCTGAGGAGGTGGAGTGGCCCTGCCAGGCAGCCGCGCTCACCCTGGAAGGAGCGGGGGGCTGGTCTGGGTGGTGCTGGGATGCTGGTTGTGGGGAGGGCATGTCAGCAGGGTCCACGCTGACGCATTCACTATGTGGTCAGGCCAGCTGGGCAGTGGTGTGGAGGCAGAACAGAGGCAGGAACCAGAGTGGGGACTGTTGTCACTACCTCCATAGGAGAAGCTGAAGGTGAAAATGGAGGAGGAAATCTCCCCAAATTTAGGAGGCAAAATTGAAAAGGGCTGGTGATGGCCTGAATGTTGCCTGTGAGAAACAAGGGCCCGGAGACCCTCAGGTCCCCAGCTCAGGTGATGCCCCAGTTCAGGGAGGGCCTAGGGTGGGAGGGAAGCTCAGGAGCCAGTCCTGGACTGAGCGAGATTGAGGTGTGGATACAATGTCCACGTGGAGGCGTCCTGCTGGCAGGTGTCCAGGGCCAACCTGGGCTGGCCTGCATTGTATACAGTGAGAATTATTATCTGCACTTTATGCAAGTGAAAACTGGGGCTCAGAGAAGTGAGAGACTTGCCCAGAATAAATGGAGTGGTAGGATTTGAACCCAGGACATTCTGAGAGGCCCTGCCTCTCTGCCCTGCAGGGGGCCCTCAGCCATCTGGGTACCCATCCACCTGAGGGGAGGGGACGCCGCTCTCCATGGCCTGACACCCGCTGGCACAACTGACTTGAGTTTGTGACCTCGTGGGCCCAGAAAACCAGCCTGTCCTAGCTGCCCCCTTGAGAGAGAAACCTGGTGTCCTTGGGTCCATAATAGACTCACATTTGCACAGCACGCTCCCTAAGTGCTTTCCACGGTTGATCCCATTTGAGCCTCACGACAATTATTATCCAATTTGAAGATGGGGAAACAGAGGGCCAAGCATTTGGTGTCCGAGAGCAGAGTGAAGACTGCAGCCCAGTCTTCTGATTCCTTGTCCTGGCCTCCTTCTGCCCCATGGGGTGGGCCCCCGGAGGGGCTGTTTCACAGTGAAATGAGCTGCCCTGGCCCTGGCTGGAGCCTGGCCTCAGCCAGGCCGTGGCCATGCTACCATCTGACAAGCCCTGGGACCTGTCCCAGCAAGACTCAGATCCATGTGGAGACAACTGTGCGGAGCGACCAGCTGTCTGCGTAGAACTGCTCCCACCATCTGAGGCACAGAGACCTGGCTTGGAGGCTGGGCTTCGTTCTGTGGCAGCACCTCCGGCGCCTGGGTTCCCGATCTGGCCGTTAAAGTCAAAATTCAGCTCCAAGGGAAAATGTGTCTGAGTTATAAACCTTTGAAGATGCAGGTTCTTGATGAAAATGCTGAGAGAAGCCAATTAGAGTGGCATGAATGGTAATCACTATAATAAGGGTAATTGAGTTGGATTTATTATAGCTGACGACGGGCTTCTTTTTTTCCTTAAGTAGAGAAAGAAAATAACTTACCGATATTAAAACATGATGTCAGTTTTCCTTCAAATCCCTGAGAAATGGCTCGGTTTCTGGAACTTCATCTCAAACGTGAGGCTGGCAGAAAACAAGAAGAAAAAGCCCCTTTTACTGCACTTGAACTTCTCAGGTTGGAGCTCTTCTTTTCAGAAGCAAAATCGCATGAACCCAGGAGAATCTGGGAGGCAATGAGAGAGAGGGTGAGAAAAACAGGAATTGGGAATTCAGACTCTATCATTGTCTGTGTGATTTAGACAAGTTCCTCAGTCTCTCTGAACCTTAGTTTCTTCACCTGTAGAATGGGGATAATAACTAACATTGCAGGTTTGTTGGTAAAATTAAACTAAGCTAAATTATATTAATTTTAATTAAATAAGGTATATAATATGCCTGGCAAGTGGTAGGCACTCAGTAAATGTTAACAACATTCCCTAATAGTAGGGAGCTGTCTATGGGGAGAGCCCAGGGCTCTAAAAGTCCTGCCATACAATTTTTTTTTGAACAAGATAAAAATTTATTTTTCTCTTATGGAAACTTCTACAGGTAAGTAGTCTCAGGCTGGCAGAGTGATTTTACAGTCTTCAGGAATCCAGGCCTCTTCTCTCTTGTTGTTCTCTCACCTTCAGCAGGAACCTTTTCACTTCCAGGCCCAAGATGGCTGCCAAGCTCCAGCCATCATGCCCTGTTTCCAGCTAGGAGGAAGGAGTAAGGAGCGTAGTGGGGTTCTCTGACTCTGCTCTCTTTAAAGGACACTTCCTGGGAGTCACAAACAACACTTTGGCTTAAAACCTTTGGACAAAATTTGTCACATGCTACACTCAGCAACGAGGAATTCTGAGAAATGTAATCTTTATTCCAGCAGCCATGTGTCCAGCTAAAATTAGGTTCCTTATGCTAAGAAAGAAGAGGGAGGAACACTGGGGGAAAATAGGCCATCTCTGCCCCATTGTCCCATTTGACAGTTTTGCTGTGTGGGTTGACGGGATAATGCATGTATGCTCTTAACGTTAGCGCCTGCACCACCCCTCATTACACGGGTGCCTCCAAATCTCTCGTGTCTGTCTTGCCTGGCCTGAGTCAGACCTGAGACCAGCCGGCTCAGAGGTGGAAGTTGTGGAATGCGGAAACGAACTGGTGTTTTTATTTAGCTATTTATTTGGCAGTGAGAATTTACCACATGCCAGGCACCATGGTATCATAACCTCTCCAAAAATGTAGGCTTAAAAAAAGTGAATTTTGTTTTAGAGAATGTTTATTGATGTGGGAAAATCCACAGAATATTATATTCAGTTACAAAAAACAAAACAAAACAAAATCCAGCATACAAAACAGCAGGCAGTGGGATTCAGTTATGACTATTTTTTTGAAGTCATCTTTATACATTGAAAAGGCCTAGAAGAATGCAGTCCACAGTATCACTATGATCACTCAAATGTGCGATTACGAGTGATTTTTGTCTTCTTCATCCACTTTTCCTATTTTCTGAGTTTCTCATGATCGCGGATTATTCTCATAATCACAGGAAGGCAGTTTGAATTATAAACTTACATTAGTGCTCGGGGAACGGTAGGCAGGAGATGGCGAGGCAGGGCAGGCGGGGCAGGACAGGGGAGGTACCCGCACTTTTTTGCCCCGGGCTGACTTTAGGCTTTGGGACAGACCCCTGGGGACCCAACTGCACCTCCTGCCAGTTGGAAGATGAACAGAGCGGCTCTGGGTCCCGGGAGGCCATGCGCAGGGAGAGTGTCTCGCTGCCAGGTTCTCACGAGAGTGCCCTGCGCTTTGGGCTGTGCTGCCCAAAAGCCAACTGAAATCTCAAATTTGACATTTGGCGAGTTAACCGTTGCTGTGAGTGATGTCTCCATTTTCGAGATCTCCCTGCCAAGGGCTTTGCTCGGCTGTCTCCCCTGGGTGGGGGCTTCTCATTTGTTCTTTGCACAGGTCCTGGGGGCAGACCTGCAGGGAAGGATCCAGGCTCTGCTGGCGGATGGATGGTGCCTAAGAAGGTCAGCCAGACTGAGAAGGAGGGCTGGGTCCAGGTCCCAGCTCCGGGCCTCAGTCTCCCCACCTGCGCAACGGGAGGGTGAGCCTGTTCTTCCTGGTTCTCCCTGCTGGGACAGTGCGGACTCAGGCTGACCCGTCACCAGATTCAATGTCTCTGGACTCAGAAACAGATCCACTGGCCTCCCTCTAATCAGAAGAATCATCTCCCTGACAGCTTCCAGCCGACCTTTCCCCAACTGCTAAGATCATCCTTCCTGCCCAGCCAGTTCTCTCCTGCTCCTGGTCTCCCCGTGCCCTGCCCACAGTGTGTGTGTGGGCTGGGCTCTCCCCTGGGCCCCCAGGAGGCAGGGAAGCTGGAGAGGGTGTGTGGGACGGTCTGCTTGGATTGGAGTTGGTGGGAGGGACCTTGAGCTGGGCTGAGGCAGCCACGCAGTCTGGAAATTAGGAGAAGCAGCTTCTGGGGCGGGACCACCTCTGACCGGCTCAGTGAGTGGAGGACACGTTTGCATCCAGTGGAGAAAGACGTCCTTCTCTGCAGGGGGCCCAGCTGGGTGGCCACGCACAGCCGTCCTCTGCCTGTGATGCACGGCCCCAGGAACCACTCCTGGCTCTGCCGCTACGACCTGTGATGCAGAGACAATGAAGGGAGGATGATACGGGCAAAGGGCACTTCAGACAAACGAGCAGAAGGGCACGAACCCCGCTGTGCAGCAAGGGGAAACAGCACCTGGGGAGAGGGAGGCCACATGATGGCCTATATTCTTGAGCAAGTTCTGAAGCCTCTTTGACCTGCAGTACCCTGTAGAGGTGATGTCACATTCTTAGGGATTGCGGCTAAAGTACAGGAGGTTCTGGTTAGGACAGGGCCAGACAGGGGCTCTCCACTCACCTGGCCTGCTTGTGCCATCTCCTCCCCACCCCTGTCTCTCAGCTCTTCCCTTCACCATTTATGTCTCTAACAGGAGACAGACTCTCTCCTCCTGCTGATTCCATGATCCCACACGTCCCCTCAGGTCGAATTCTCTACTTTTCTCCCTGTCTTAAGTCTGAACGGCCCAAACGGTGGGGCCGCCACCAGGCTCCGCCTCCTCCTTGACATATAAAGCCCACGTTATGTGGCCTCTGCCGGCGTGGGTCGCCTCATCACGCCCAGTGAGCCAGGAGCCACCCCTCTCCGGCTCCCTGCCTCGCTGCTTCTCTCTCCCTTTAATTTACTCACGAAGTTCCTGCCAGAATCGTTTTCTCCTGTAATCACACCGGCTGGCTGGCTCCCTCAGACCCAGGGGCCCCCAGATCTGGCCCTTTCTGGCCCTCCCTTCCCCTCCCCGAGGGAAACATGAGCACCCTAGAGGGTCCAGCACCTCCGGGAGGAGCAGCCCGATGTCCTCAGGCCCATCCTGCACACGTGCGCGCGCACACACGCACACACCAGTTCCCTTCCGCAGGCCCTCTCCCTGTCCTGTGCCCCACATGCCCTCCCCTCCTTGGTATCGCTGGTCTCCAGTGGCCTAGAGGGCTGCTAGTTGGACCTGACTTTCCACAGATCTCTTTCCAGCTGCGTCTCCCCTGCTGCTTCCCCTACTTCCAGAATGAAGCTGGCAATTTTGTACTCACAATTGTGTCCTCTTTTTCTCAAGCAGGGCTTCCCAAATTGAATGAGCTTCAGGTCCCACAAAACCTGGATCCTCCGAGTCTCCTCCTATCTTCCACATGCACCTCTTTCAAGGAGCATCGCCTGGAGATGCTTCCGTGGACCAGTGTGTTCCCTGGAATTCATTGCCCCATGTTAGCTAAGATACCAAGGCTCGGAGAGGTTCAGAGAACCAGGCCAGTTCCAAAGCCTGTTTTCTCTCTCACTCTCTCCCCCTGCAAATAGATGGCTTGAGTGAAAAGAGTGGGGCCAAGGTACAAACCAGCTGACAGCTTGTTGTCTCCTCACCCTATCGCCTTTATCTCTCTGTTAGCATCACAAGTCCCTGTGCTCTGCATCACCTTACCCTAGAAAGCTTTTTGTTTGCATATTTATTTATTGTTTTTTCTGATCAAAGAAAGCACACAAAGGGGTGTTTATATCATGGGGTTCTTTGTTACAGTAACGCTGTCCCTTCTTACCAGTTGAAACAGAAAGATATTTAGCACAGGGTATTGGCTAGCTTACCCACTATCTGGAAGGCAGGGAACCAAGCTTCGAGGGGTCTAGCCTCACTGCTGATGAGGACGGCACGTGTGCTGCTCAGCATCCCCCCTCCACCTGACGGGATCCCCCTGCCCCACCGCCTTCAGAGCTGTGCCTCTGTGAGTCCTCGATGCCAAGGACTCCATTCCAGCAGGTCCCTGGATCCACTGGTCACGCAGAGCCATCCTTAAACCAGGCTCAGACTTCTCCGTCCCCTGGTGTCGTGGGCTGAATACTGTCCTCACCCGAAAGATATGTTAAAGCCCTAACCCCCAGGACCTCCGAACGTGACTTGTTTAGAAATAAGTTAATTATCGATGTAGTTAGTGAAGGTGAGGTCCCTAATCCCATGTGACTGCTTTTCTTATAAGATGGGGAGAAACACAGACACGCGGGGACGACAGAGGGATATGTCTACAAGCCAAGGCCAAGGATTGCTGACGACCTTCAGAAGCTGGAAGACGCAAGGGAGGATTCTCCCCTACAGTTTTCAGAAGGAGCATGGCTCTGCCAGCACCTTGACTGTAGATTTCTGGCTTCCAGAACTGTGGGACATTTCTGTTGTTTCGAGTCGCCCCGTTTGTGCTACTTTGTTGCAGCCCGAGGAGAGGAACACAGCTGGCTACAGGCACTCCCCAGCGGGACGTGGGGTCAGCCTGGGGACAGGAAGGGACGCTGCAGAAGCCGATGCCGTGGGAGGGGAGCCACCTGCCCGTTCCACTTACCTGTGCCTTCGGGACCTTCTCAAGCCCAGTCTTGCACAATCACCTCCCCTGATGATTAACTGCTGCTGGGTGCACCCAGCCCCACAGATCGATGGCTCAGACCTCACCAAGTTCATGGTGCTCAGCGCTGGGTCACGGTTCCTTGGCGTCTCCAGCAGCTGACACTCAGCCTAGGAGCTGTTTCTCAAACGGAGAACAGTTACTTGCTGATGAGAGCATGGCTTTGATCTGAAACGCTGGGCCTCTGTGCCGTCGCCTTCGGGTCTGACACAGGCGCTTGGAGCATCCCTGGCTCTGCTGGACCATTGGGACGGTTTGGCAGCGCTCCCCGCACTGAGGCTTGCGTCACCCAGGAAGACCTCTCGCTCCGGCCACAGCACTGAGAGCCTATGTTCAAAATGAGACAGAGCAGCCCACGGAAATGTCGTCTGTTGTCTCCAAAATCTATAGGGATTCACCATGCTTTGTGCCTCTTTCCTCATGCTGGGCAGAATGTTCATTCTGGCGGGGATATGCCAACCAGGTCCAGAAACTTCCTTCAGGTGGGAGGGCTTTATCAAGTCCTCTGGCACATGTGTGTCTTCCAAAAGCATCTGGATGATACCTGATACTTCCTGTTCACCAGGTCCCATCAGCGTGGGGTCATCAACAGAGTGGTCCAGCCTGACGTCTTCTGAAACAATTCAAATCCAGAAACTGAGGAGGACCCTGCGGGGCCTTTCCAGAGACAGTCCCCTCTGTGTCTCTGGCCTTTTGTTTGGCCTTCCCCAAGTTCTAAAGAGCAAAGTTAATCCGAAAAGGGAGAAAATGCAGAAACAAAGGAAAATCAGTCAAGCAAGACAAAATAATAATAGTTAAGCCATAAGACAAAGTCAAGGACTCTTAATTCCTCCACAAGGGCTAGAGAGAATGTTCTGAGGCACAGCCTTGAGTTGTTTTACAGAAGCTGAAACCCCCACCAGGTGGAGAAGTGCACGCTGACCACCAGCACCTAGACCCCAGATGGCTTGGGACCAGAGAGTTGATGACTGAGATTCCCAAAACACCACCAGGTTACCACACCACCAGTCAATCAAAGAATGTCCATGAGCTGATCAGGCACCCTTGGGCCTTCTCCCTCACCTAGCCCTGTAAAAACCCTTCCCGAAAAGCCATCAGGGAGTTTGGGTCTTTTGAACATGAGCTGCCCATTCTCCTTGCTTGGCTCCACGTTGGGCGCCTTGCAGTAAACACCACACTTTCCTTCAGCTCAACGTGGTGCCAGCAGGTTGGCTCTGCTGCGTGTCAGGTGAGCGGACCCAAGTTTAGTTTGGTAACAGTCCCTGTGGACCAAATCATGGCAAGGACTCAGAGCACCCCTGCAGTGAAGGAGAACTGTAGGCCCTGCCGGGTGAACAAACCACCGCTGGTGCCCTCTGCATATGTGGACAGAGAAAGGGCCTTTCTACAGAAGCCACGCCTGGAGGAATTTGCCCCAGCAGAGAGCACAGTGAGAACAGTGGCTGCAGCTGGAGGGACCATCTGACTAAGCTTCAACAATCCGCTGCCATCCTCCAGGACCTTCAGGCCTCTGCAGAGCCCAAATTAAGGAATTAATCTGCATCATTTGAGTCTTCAGTGGAGAAACGACCTCTGACTTCACCAGGGTTATGGTCTTGCTTGGTTACTTTTTGGAAGAAGAGGGAGCTTCAGAGACAGACATTTAGCTGGTTCCTAATGTGACAATCTGCCTCCTGGGAGTTGGGAAGCCAGTGTACGATTCTAATCGTACGTCCGGGAAGGTCTCCGTGGGGTGGGGTCCTGGATCCACAAGGCCCATGTATGATGGAGTCCATCAAAAATCTACTTTAAAAAAAGAAAAGAAAACTTACTTTATCATTTGACTCCCACAAGCCAGCCCCACGGGGCCCACACTCTTCAAAATGGTTTACCCCAGAGAACTCGCGGTGGCTTGCACCCCCAGTGAGCAAAGTAACCAAAGAGACAGATCAGATTCCCCACTGTGGGCCCTGGAATGCCGCCCGGGCCTCCGTGGTCACTGGTGGGCCACGGTCATCAGACCCTGTAACTGGTCCTCAGTCATTAGCGCTCGGAACCAGCGTCGGGTAACCCCGCAGGGTCTCGGGTGCTCTTACGCACTCCACAGGCCCCTGTTAATGGCCGTGGCCCCTGGGGAGACGTTAGGCAGGTCTCACCTGTAGTGTTATCTGAGAGCACATCCTCCCTGCAATTCCAGGGGCTCTGAGCTGGGGGGCGGGTGAAGCGCTGTGACCTGGCACCTTGGTGGCCCAGCCCAGGCCTCTGCCTGTCAGGCTCGATGTGCCTTCAGTCCCATAGACCAAGGAGGGCTTCAGTGTCTGCTCACCTATTTAGGGCCAGGCATCCCGTGGTGGGTTAGCCTCTGCCTAAAGCCCCCTGTAGCCGGCTCCTCCGGCCACCAACTAGGTTCTGGGAACACGTCACCTGGCCGGGAGTCGGGTGCTGCTCCCTGAGGGCCGTCTGCCACTCGGGACCCCATCATTCCCTTTGAAATCAGAGAACTGGTGGGGCCACACAGGACAACCCGCCCACCATTTATTCTCCGGAAGTGTTTGGATTCCTTGCTCCGCAGTGGTGCGAGGAATCTCTAAAAGCTTCGCTCCCTCTTCTTAGGCCAACCTTGGGGCCAGGTTCCAGTCAAAACCGAGCCAACAGCACCGCCCCCAGCTCCCGGGCTGGCCCAGGGACTCCAGAATTTTGCTAAGTGCAGCTATATTAATAAAATCAGCCTTGTCTTAAATTCCATTTCTTTCTTCCCTGTCTAATATTCTCAAATCCATTCTAACATAAGTTCCCCAAGTTTTTGACAAAATAAGTTGACATTTTTTTTGGTAGTGGAGGTCACATGCCCTGTTTTCAGAAGATTGTGTTGATCTCCCTGCATCTTGCTGGGTGATGGGTCTGAAGACAACGAGGGTGGTGGGCGAGGAAGACAGACGGTCTGCGCTTTATCAGCGAGGGGGGAGTGGCAGGGGAGCTCTGGGGGCTTGGGAAAGCCAGCAAGGCCAACATTCCGAGAGTGCCCATAAATTCCCACGCTTCCTGAGCTTTCCCATCAATGAGCAGCTTTTCCGGAAGAGGCCTGGAGGGCGCTGAATTCACCCCGAGTTATCAGATTCTTCTCTAGTTTTGAGTCACATTAGCCGATGCTACAAAGATAAGCTCTCTGATTCTGTTAATGTGTCTTGAGCCTGTCTTCTTTCCTCAAACTCCATGTAATTAGGAGCAGCCGCCCCCAAGGGGCCCACACCCTTCAAAATGGTCTACCCCAGAGGCCTCGCAGCAGTTTGCACCCCCGGTGAGCAAGGTAACCGAAGTGACAGCTTCCCCACTGTGGGCCCTGGAATGCCAGCTGGGCCTCCGCTGCCGGCGACTCTGATGGTAAGGATGGCCAGCCTCGGGTCCTTATCTTCTTGAGCGGCTACTGCCCGCAGCTATTTCTGCTGTAAAATATTGGCCGGGGTACCTAACTGCCGACCTCAGAGCCCGTGGTAGCCAAGGATGCGAGGATTAGAGTTTCTGAGAGGGACAGAGAGCCAGGCCTGATGCCACCACCAGGAGCAGCACACTTGGGACAGACACATAGAGATTCTAGAGGAAACCCTCCATGGCCTTACTGGGCACCCACATTTATAAGATAGGCCCGGAGCCTAGCACCAGCCTACATGACCCATGTGCCCTGTGCCTGAGCCTCAGGATCCAAGGCCCAGCGCGTGGCTGCCCCTCGTGCTCCTCGCTCTGCCTTTCCAGTCCGCTGGGGGGAGTGGGGAAAGGGGAGGAAAGACACAGACACAGACAGGACAACACAGGAGGTGCCTGTGCCTCCAGGCAGGGGAGCAGACCCATTCCTAGCTGAGGTCGTGGAGGAGGTTGGGAGCTGACATTAGTGGAAAGAAAGAGGACTTGCAGGCAAAAACCTGGGGAAGGAGGCTGGAGGGTGGGTGCCGGGCCTCCCCCTGCAGGTCCTCCTCACCCTTCTGTCTGCTGCAGTCCTTCTGTCCTTCCCCTGTGATGGTACAGGGCCTGGTCTCTCTCCCCACGGCCCCCCATGGTCATTGTCTCCAGGATAACCACGCAGAGTGTGAGGATTCAGGGGTCCACAGATGCACTACCAGCCCTGGGAGCACACAGGATGTGAATTCCTTTGCAGGCCCCAGACCCTCGTCCCCTGCAGCTCTTCTCTGTGTGCTCCCATCCCCCTCCTCACCCACCACTTTGGGAGCTGTTGGAAAACAGGAAGGAAAGAGCAGCCCGGGCAGCTGGGAGAAGGGCAAGGGGCTGCTTGTCTGACTGGAGGCTTCGGAGCCCCCAGAGAGGAGTCATGCGGGCAGCGTGGCCCCAGGACCTCCGTTCTAATTACTACAACATCACTTCTTTTCTTTCCACATCCAAGCGAGACCTCCAGGTAGCGAACGTGGGACTTTCTGCCACCGACACCTGCCACTCTTCCCTGCTTCCCACCACGTCCCACCAGGCCTACACTTGCTCCCTGCGGAAGCCCTGGAGAGAACACCCACCTCCTCCTCGCAGACCCTCTGAGAAGGATGCAGAAATCCCAGGAGGGCGGAGCCAGCAGGCATCATGCTGCGTTCTCAGTGTCTCTAGTCAGTGCAGGCCTGGTCCCATTCCCAAGGTCAATTAAATGCAAATCCCCCATCCCACCCCCTCGCACCTGCACCTTGAAGGCATAGCAGTTCTTGGGTGCTGGCCCACAGCTGGCCCATCCTTCATTCACAGGATGTTCTCCCAGTCCTGGGAGACGCAGAAGGCAGGCTGCTTCCCCGACTCACACCTGGGGAGCCCAAGGCCCAGAGAGCTCCGGGCCTTCACCAAAGTCACACAACTGTGAGAACCAAGGGCCATCCTGCCCATGACTGGTCAGTTGACACCTTGTGCTGTGAGCCCAGTTCCCTGGAAGCGTGGTTCTCGCCGGGACCTTGTGTCGGGATCTCTCAGCAGCAGACGAGGACCCAAGGTGGGGTTCATGCCCCAGTTTGTCCCTTCAAGCTCCCAGGAGGTGATCTCCATGTGCAGCCATGGTCATGGGCACCACCGTACCCGCAGGGAGGAGTGGGGCTCAGTGAGGATTTATTCCAAATCACCCACAATCGTGATGCTTTAAGAATACATTGTGTTTGGGGAGGTGCCTCTGAAAGGACCAGGGACAAATCAGGGCCAGGAATCACTTTGAAACCCTGCGTTCACCTGAAGACACAGGGCTCTGTCTAACGAGCCAGAAGCAGCCGAGCAAGATGAGGCACATAAGTACTCAGGCCTTTTGATGGAAACAAAGGAACTGGAATATCTATGCAAGAAAATAAAAAAAGGAAAAAAAACAAAAAAAAAACAACCAAAAAACCCTGTCGCCCTGGAGGGAGCTGCTAAACATGCTTCCACTTAAATGTCAGCCTTGGGAGATTTATTTCTGGGGCTTCTCTCCTTGCAGTGTCCTGTTGCTGCATTTTAGCTGGAATGTTGTGGATGCCGACTTTCTATGGCCCTTGCTCTGGTCAGTGTTAAGACCTATCCTGGGGCCCCCTGCACCCACAGTTACTGAATGTCAAGCTCATGATGGTCACCGGGTCCCTGCTGCCTGCCCAGGCCCCCACCAGGCTGGCTGTTTTCAAGCTACTCATCACCAGTGGCCTCTCTTCCCGGGGTGCACAGAGGGAGAGCTCCCCTAACTTGTGGCTGCAGGCAGCCAGGCCACTGCCATTTTCATGGAGAAAATCCTGGTGGTCCGCCCAGTGTCTGGAGCTGCTCCATTCTGCCTCACCTGCTGGGGTCACTCCCTGAATCCCCTCTGCCATCTCAGACTGCCCCCCGAAGGAAAGTCCCCCAGCCTGGCCCCAGCCACCTGAGAGGTGTTGAGGTGCGGGGTCTGGACCCCTCAGCCCTGAGGACAGCCTGAAACTCACACTCCCTCTGCAGAGCCACTCGGGAGCACACTTGGTGGCGTGTGGCCCTGGATGGGCAGAGAGCCTTCCTCTGGCAGCTGGGGACTCAGCTGCCAGACCTCCTGACTTGGCCCTGGGGGGCCATTCCTCTCTTGAACTTCTGTCTCTAAAGGTTTGGTTTGCAGCTGTTCAGAGGGTGACACTTGTAACATTCCTCCGAGAGATTTGAGCCTTTCCACCTACTGCTCCACAAACTCACCTGATCTCCTTTTGGCCAGCTGTGGGATGTCTGCTTCTGTTCCTGAGAAACGGAACTGACACCCTCTAGATAATGGGGACCTGATGCGATTGTGGATGTGAAAACATCTTCCAAAGGAAGGAATGGCGATAGGGACAATGAGGAGGTGACCAGCTTCCTTACTCCAAAAACCTTTCCCAACAAGACAGAAAAAGGCCAGAACTTGGGCCCAACCCAGCATTTGGGGCCACGCAAGGCACTTCTAGCTCCTCTGACTCTGGATTTTTTTTTTTTCTTTTTGGTCCAAGATAGAACTCGGTTCAACTCCTGGCTTTTGGCTCCATCATCGTGTGACTTTAGAAAGTCCCTCACCCCCTCTGAGCATCCATCTCCTTGTCACTAGAATTGGCACCATGATCTCCAGCTCAGAGGGTGACAGCAAAGAGCAGACAGGACACTGTGTATACAGCCCATCGCAAAAGCTGAACTCGGAGGATGACACCCACACGTGAGCGCCCGCCCTGGTCCAGCAGCCTGGGAGCAGCGTTAGCACAAGGTTGCTGCCCTTTTCTGATTGGGCTTAGATCTGCGTTAGAGCTGCCAGTGGCACCACCTGTCAGTTCCTCTGAATAGCTGCAGCCCCAGGAATCTTTGCTTTTTTGCGGAAGGTGCCTTAATGTGGAAATATCCAAATCTAGTCTGGTGAGGCGCACAGGCGATGGGGAGGAACCAACTCCAGGGGTCTGAGGGCGTGAGGGTGAGTCTCTCAAGGGGCTGCAAACTGCCCCCAGCCAGGGCGCCTGGAGAGGAAACGATTCCTGACAGTGCTTCCATCATCGGTCTGCAGGAGCAGGGTCAGCGCAGTGGGTCCCTGCCGGAGACAGAACTTCGGAGCTTCGCCCACACAGCACAGCCAGAGCCCTTCCAGGCAGTGCCTGGCCCACTCCTCTGACTCCCAGGCTCCCTCCCCAGGGTGCTTGCTGATAAGTGAGCCAGGGAATGGCCCTGGGAGCTCCATGGAGACCCCATTAGTAAACTGACTCCTTCTATGTAAGAAAGAAACTTATGTTCAGTTTTCGTTGTGCATAAAGAGTGTGATGGGTGGAAGGACACTGACCTGCCCCAAGGGAAGCGGGGCCAGGGCCCGGAAAGTGTCCAGGGCGCTGCCGCGTAGTCTGGACCCCAGAGAAGTGAAAGTACATGTCTGCACAAAACCCCGTACGTGGATGTCCACAGCAGCATTACATTTAACAACCAAAAAAGGTGGTGAAACTTACTATCTATTGTACAAAATGAGGTTTCTCTTCAGGTTGAAAACACTTTCAATAGACAAAACTCTCCCCAGGGCTTATTTCTATGACTGCCTGCAGGATAAGTTAGTGACATGAGAATCCAGACAAGCAAGTAAGAAAACTCTGGAACTGCTGGCTTATTTTAAAAGATGATCTTTCTTTGATTAAAGGATTCAGAAGAGAAGATCCCAGGGTGGTGTTCTCAGCTGCTGCCTGTGCAGGGGTGCAGGAGCTTCAGATTTATTTCTGGGGCGCTTTGCTTGGAGGAACGAGTAAAGCAAGGCATGTGAGCAGAGCCCTAGGAGTCCAGCCCCCGGGACTCCAGGTAAGGGGGGAGCCCAGAAGTGTGGTAGGGAGGTCATTGTCTGGCTCCTAGACTGGAAGGAGTCAGAGGCCACAGGAGAGAGGGGAGCCCTGACCACGGGGTCAGGGACCCCATCAGCCTGGAGCTGAACCACACGCAAACCCCTTGCCCTCAGGGCCCCCATCTCCTCACCTGTGCTGTGATGGGGCTGGGCCACCTCAGGGGTCCTCAGACTCGTATAGTAAAGCCATGGAAAACTTTTTTCCAATGCACTCATCACCGGCAGGCTGAGAGTCAAAACTGGGGATTTGGGAGTGAAGCAGCGGTGGGGGCCAGGGCCCTCTTTCGTGTCCCTGTGCCCTACCTCCCAGCTGTTCCAGGCACATCAGTGTTGCCTGGGGGCTCTCTCTCAGAGCCATGGGCTCTGGCCCACCCGGAGATCCTGAGATAAGGAGTCCCCCGGAGGCAGGTTCATGCTCCAGGCTGTGGAAAGCTGATGGGGAAAGTAGATCTTGGGACTAAGAAGGAAAACCGGGAAAGGAGGTCGGGGAAAGAGAAGGGCCTGGCAGGAGGCCGGACGGCAACATATTCAGAGGCCGAAGTTCAAGTCCTGTGGGGGCCCAGCAAGGCTTCAGACCTGTAGACAAGTGTCCCCATGTCTGTCCCTCCCTCCAGGCCCACCTGAGTATGTTCCAACATCCACACCACCTTCCCAAACATCCTGGGCCCTGCAGCCCTGCTGGTACATCTGGTCTCCTAGGCATGCGGCAGGACCTCTGAATAGACCCATGTCCCGAGGTGCATGTCTGTCTGGGGCAACTGGGTGACGTTCTAGCAAACACGTCTTCTTCTCTCCCAAGCGGGTGATGAGAGCTCAGGCTCTGCTCTGGCAAGAAAGTCAGAAAGAACCTGTTCACGCCAAGGAATGGCAATGGACTGACCAGTACCCTCGCAAAAAGGATGGGAGGTTTAGTGGACAAAAAACCAGCCCTCCAGGGGTTCAGAGGACAGTGGTCTGTGCTCTGACCATAGGCTGCAACACTGGGACCGGGTCCGATGCCCACCCCAACTGATGCCCCCTTCTCCTGGCCGTGGGCCTGACCCCACCCTTTAAGCAGAACACAGACAAGCCAGAGGGTATCCACAAGGGAGTGACCAGGACGGGGGCCGTGAGATCCTGCAGTCACACAGGGCCTTGCTTTAGCGCTCTGTTCCTGCCATATTGAAATTTGTAATAATTTCTGAACAAGGGCCTGCCTCCTAATTTTTTGTGCTGGTATGAGATAGTAGAAAATATATATACTGTTCTCTGCCTTGGTTCCTGGCACAGAGCTCCTGAGACCCTTCTGATTCCCTTAGAGGAGTCTTTTGTTCTAACATTTGGTCTTTGATCCCTGTTCCTAACCTGAGTTCTTAGATCCCTTGAAATCTCCTGGGTGATAGCAGGTGTGTTTTTTTTCTAATGAGGTGATTCTTGGAGGACTCCTGGATGGAGGCTGGTCACCAGAAAGACCACATTGTGATTAGAAGCTTGGAGTTTTCAGCCTGTCCCTCCATTCCCCGGAGAAGGGAGAGAGGCCAGAAATGGAGTTAATGATCAATCATGTCAACAGGATGACTCCATAAATGTCCCCAAAGGACAGGGTTCAGAGAGCTGCCGGGTTGGTGGACACAGCTGGGGCGGGGAGGGCAGGGCGGGGAGGGTGGTGTGCTTGGAACGGGCAGGGAAGTCCCGGCCTCTTCCCACACTCCTGGCCCTGGCACCTCTTCCAGCTGGATACTCATCTGCATCCTTGATAACATCCCTTTATGATACACTGGTGAGCAGCCAGTAAACTGATCTTCTGGGTTCTGTGAGCCACTCTAGCAAAGTCATCCAGGGGAGAGGGTCATGGGAACTCCAAGTTATAGCAAGTTGGTCAGAAGCACAGAAGCCAGGCGTGTTAATGTGGAGAACACGAAGACTCACGCAGAAGGGAGTCGCGTTCAGATACCTGGAGTGCCTGGCGGAGAAAAGAAGGATCTGGCTTCAGAGCAACCCCGTGGGAGACGGAGGGAGGAGGGCGGCTGCAGAGCTCAAAGGGGCAAGGGCTTGGCTCCGGAGGCGGGACACCTAGCGGACAGACACACAAGGGTGTGAGAACTGGGTCCTGGATCCAAGACCTGCAATGGCCTTCCTGGACCTTGAACCTCAGTCAAAGGCCATGAACCACCCAGTGATGGAAAGACCAACACCCAGCACCCAGAGGGAGTGATGACATGGGGCCTCTGAGCATGTGCATAGCCACCTACCCGCCCCAGGCATGGGCAGAAGGCCTGAGCCCCTCCTCCCTCCGGCCCCCACCAGCGTGCTCTTCCCCACGTGGGAAGCTGGCGGGCTCCCAGACCAGGCCCTGGCCTAGCTGAGCTGAGCTGCAGTTGCCAGGCCTCCAAACACACCCTCCAGTCCCATCATTAGCTGCTCAGGCTGGCGTTTCAGATTTGGCATCGCCCCGCCCCGGGACTTAGATAGAGAGGCGCCTCCTGTCTGACTGCACCCCGGCTATTAAAGACCGAGACGCGCTCCCCTCAGCTCCCCAGTCAAGCCCCAGCAATGGCTCGTTAGCCAAGCCACGCTGGCTGCCTCCTGCTTTCTGCTGTTCACTCAGTTCTGTCGTGACTGGTGGTCCAGAAAGAAAAGAAAGGGCTTTTCCTATCACAACCTTGAGAGGCGGAAACAATTGAGCCTGCTTGTTCAGAAACTGCTTGCCTTGGAACCTAATATTCTTTTGACTTTGTGCTTTGACCTTGTGTCTGGAAAACCTTTATTTCTTGCCCTGGTGAAGGTTATTCTAGCTCCAGCAGCATGGCTGGAGCACAGACGCCATGCAGGCACACTGGAGCTGGGGGACGGTGATTTCTAGAACGAGTGTGGCCTCGTTTCTCCATTTCTCAGGAGGAAGTTGGTGCTGATTCGGGAGCCAAGCTGTCCTGGTTCATCCAGGACTCTTCTAGCACAGAAAGTCCCACAGCCGGCCTGGGGCCTCAGAGGAGGAGAGTGGGGGCTTATCCCGAGGACAGGGTTCAGAACTCTCTCCCAGTCTGTACCCCCCACCTCCCTGCAGCACCACAGGGCCATGCTGGGCAAAGCTGGCTCAGAGACACCGCCCCACAGCCAATGATGGGTTAAGAAAAACAGATTCTGCTCCTTCAGCCCCTCCCTGTCTCTCCCCAGTGACAGCCCCTCCAACCATTATTCAGAAACCCTCCCTTTCCAGCATGTTCCATCTTCAGGCCCTGTATTCCACACATCCCCACAGGGTTCTGGGTCATACAGACTCCGATTGGCTCGTGCCTGCTCCCGGGAAGAGAGTCTAAACCCGGGGATTTCCCATGTGATGGGGGTTCTTGTTACTCATCTGAGGGTCTGTGCTGACTGATAGCTCAGGACAAGGGTGGTCACACCAGAAGGACCAACCATGTGACTGAGGGCTTGAGGCTTGGAGCCACGAGATATTAAGACCCAACCTGGGTTTGGGAGGAGGCACTGGAGACTGATGTGGCCCATGAGTCAATCAGTCGTGCCTTTGTAGTGGAATCCACCCAGGATGCTGGACCCCAAAGCTCGGATGAGCATCCCTAGCTGGCAGTCGTCTTTGACAACTGTCACACTTCACCGCTGGAGGAACGCCACAACCCTGCAGAAAATGGAAGCTCTAGGCAGGCTCAGAACCCTCCTGACCGCACGCTACAAGCCTCTTTCTTTGGGCAGTTCTAATTCTTATCTTGCTGCAATAAAACTGTAACCATTGAGTCTAGCACTTTCCTGGGTTCTGTGAGTAGTTCTAGGGAATTATCAGACCTGAGGGAGTCTGTGGGAATCCCCGGATTTATAGCCAGCTGGTCTGAGCTTGCAGTTGCTCTAAAATGAGGTCTGTCTCATGGAGGACAGAGCCTTTAACGTTGAGTTTTGCTGACCCCAGGAGCTCCCCTTCCCGGAGCCGCATCTCCTCCACACCATTCCACAATTACAGCATCCCTTGAGCTGACTCCCTGTCTCCTGTCTCTCCTTCTCTCTGTAGCATCTTCCAACCTGCTGCCAGAAAGATCTTCTTAAAACTCGAACATTACCTGACCACCCCTCCTTCAGCCCTCCATTGGCCTCTGTTACCATCTGGATAAGATCAAAACTCCTTGGCCCATCGTTCTTGCCAACATCTCTTCTGACCAATTCAGCCTCAGGAAATTTACCTCTGGCCTCACTGCATTCCTTGTAATTTCCTGAACTTTATTGTCATGATTTAGGTCATAGTTTTAACCTTCAAGACTCAGCCAGAAACGTCACCTCCTCCTGGAAGTTTATCTTTGACTCTTTTCCTATGACTCATGACTGATGTGGGTGCCCCCTTTACCGGTCCCAGCGCCGACCATGATACTGTGGATGAAAAATGCTGCCTGCCGTATCAGTAAATGAAGGATGTTGCGGCCATCAGGACACTACAGCTGCTCAGGATGGAGACCATCAGGCTGCCAGCTGCCAAGCCCTCAGCCACTACAGCCACCCCCAGTGGGGCTCCCTGAGGGGACTCAGGATGGGAAAGAACAGGGTACCGGCCCTAGATGGCTAAGGGGCACAACGAAGGAATGGTTTCAGTGAGCCCAGACTCTTGCATTTTCCCATACACATAAAAGCACTAAATTCCTTAACTTGAGATATCTGGTTTTCTGTAATTAACAGTAATCTTTTAATGTTCTGAATACCTGACCTCCTATATAGCCTGGCTTCTTCCCTACTTCTTCTCAGCAGTCCCTCAGAGCTATATGAGAGGCTGCCTCCTGGTCTTCAAGTCCTGAAAAGTTCGGCAAATAAACCATAATTCTCAACTTTAAACTGTGCAACTTTTTTTCAGTCAATGATACTTACACACGACCATGAAACTGTTTGTTCTTCTGGATTGGCGACCATGCCGTGCACTTCTCAAAGGCAAAGACTGTGCCATTTGACCTTGTGGCTTCAGCCCTGCCCCAGCATCTGGAACCCAAGAGGCTCCTAGCACGTGCTTGTGGGATGAATGGGTGAATGACTCACCCAACCTTGAGAGTCTTCACTGACTCGGTCATCTGAAGAAAGTAAGATTTACAAATATTTATTACTCAAATTGACACTGGTCCCACGTGGCCTGTATGTCAGAAGGTTGTCCTGCACACAACACACAAACCGCTCTCGCCCACATTTTGTCCCTTTTTAGCATCGTGACACACTTGCAGATCATTGGTACCCAAGGGATTCATTGTGGGTTTTTGGATTACATCATCTGATATTAAGTAAAGTAACTGTAGTAAAATGGAGAAGTGGTTTTGAAATATTCCAGCAAAACAAAACAAAACAAAAAACTGAAAAACCTAAGACTTAAAATAATCCTAATACACAAGCCCAAGGGAACAATAGACATGGGATTAAAGAAAAATTAAGATTTGGGTCCGTCCCAGTTCCCGGCATGGAGCTAGGAGCTTGGAACTTCCTGCGTGCTAAGAGTGTCGTCTGTACACTGAGATGACTCTTGAGGGGTGGGCTTGATAATTTCAGGAAGCGGGCTGGCCATCAGAAAGACCAAGCCCTGGTTATAGAGTCTGGACCGATTTCCAGGGAGAGGAGAGGGCTGGAGGTTGAGTTCAATCACCAATGGCCAGTTATCTAATCAATCTGTCTGTGTAATGGACCTGTCATTAAAACCCCCTAACTGACAGGGTTTGGTGAACACACCCACCTGCCAGAGCCTGCCAGAGGGTGGTGAACCTCAGTTCCATGGGGACGAGGCTCCTATGCCTCGGGCCCTTCTAGGCCCGGTCCTGTGCTGTTCATTTGTACTGTTATAATAAACTGTGACGATGGAATACTATTCAGCTATAAAAAAAAGAATAAAAGAATGCCATTTGCAGCAACATGGATGGACCTGGAGATTGTCATTCTAAGTGAAGTGGGCCGGAAAGTAAAAGAAAAACGTTTTATGATACCACTTATATGTGGAATCTAAAAACAAAACAAAACAAAAGGACACAAATGAACAACTTATTTGTAACTCAGATGACGGATTTCTTGAATTTGTGTAGTAAGTACATTTGACTGTCCTTTATGATTGGATTACCACGTTCTGTTGGTTCCTTTTTTGTGGCTGGCTTTATTCCTTTGATAACTATGAAAGTTTAAAAAGCTAAAGCTCTAAACTGTTCTTAAAAATAATGATCAGTACATATATGTAAACTAAAAAAAAATGTGCAGTGTACTGTATGTATGTATTTACATGCTATATACTGTATACGTGCAAACTGTGATAATTCTACCTAATAAAACTACAAAAAATGGAACTGTGGCCATAAGTAAAGCACATTCTAGTGAGTTATCAAACCTGGGTTAGGGCCAGGGGAGCGCTGTGGGAACACCTGAATTTGTAGACAGCAGGGCCAATCGTGGCTCACCTGGGGACCCCATGTGTGGCTGGCATCTGAACTAGGGACATCACATAGGACTGAGCCTTCAACTTGTGGGGCCTGACGTTAACGCCAGGTAGATAGTGTTGGAATCAGATTGTTGGTCACCCAGTTGGCATCAGAGAATTGGAGAATTAGTTATTGGTGTGGAAAAATGACACGACTGGGGTCAGTAGTGATGTCAGAAAACCCTGCACAATGGGGTTCAGAGCTGACAAACAGCCAATAAATACAACGCAGGTCTAGTGATCTATGACAAGAAGTCAGCCATTCTTTAACAATGATCAAGACCATTTGGGTTTGTACCAATTGTGTGGGCTAACAAGAAGCCTCCCTTGAAGTTCATGTTTCTGTGCTGTATTGTGTGATGTCTGTTCAGTTGGCAGCACATTTATTTTATTTTTAGAATTATTATTACTTTGGAGGGGGATTAGGCTTGTTTGTTTGTTTTAAATGGAGGTGCTGGGGATTGAACCCAGGACCTCGTGCATGCTAAGCACGTGCTCTACCACTGAGCTATTCCCACCCCTGCCCACAACACATTTAAAAACTCAGTACCCAGAGCCCAAGACACACCTCAATACTCTTCTCTACAAACTTTTCTTTACTCGATCTAGTTCTTCACAAACTAATGAAAAATGTCTAGAAGAAGAAGTTTCGAGTTTTATTTTAGTAGGAAAAGTCTTAAGGGGCATGAGGAGTGTGCAAACGCTTAAACGAATTAAATGATGGAATACAAGACGGTAACGAAGCAAAATACATCCCCTTGTCAACAAATACTGTTGGAAAATGCCTAGGAGACGTGAGTGAACTGTGAACAGACAATCAGGAGAACGAGTTATTCACTGGGAAGTCTGAGGTACACAACTGGAGAAAACTACAGATGTTGTTACTATATCTGGGAAAGATTATGTTTCAGGAGTGAGACGCACAAAGATCTACTATTTTTTTTAATGAGCCACTAAAGGAAGGACTACCCGAGAAGGTATTTTCTCAACTCTAAATGACCCCTTTAAAACAATGTGCTATTGAAAGACTCTGTAAGCAACTGGGGCTGCATTTTACTTGGAACCAAAAAAAACAAAACAAACAAAAAAAAAAACAGAAGAAAAGAAAGAAAGAATTTAGAATCAAGTTACAAAGACAGCAGGGAACGCATTGCCTTCATCGCTAAGGAGGGTAAAGAGGATGACACCGAAGACCAATTCCATCAGAAGTGTTAGTTTTACAAAAACAAGATTTTTAAATATAGTAGGATCTTTTCAATACTTCGCAATGAGATAGGAGTGAAGAAAATCTTTCGTTCCACAGAGCTCCAAAGGTGATCTTGTGACAAAGACTTAAAAGCTCCACTGAACTGAGAACAAATAGAAAAACCAATGTTCCAAATGTAGGGAGCCTTTCTCTGATCACATGACCATCACCGGGCCTTCATTTAAACCACAGACACCCGTGCACGTGCCCATGGTCTGTCCCTTCAGAAAAAAAGTGACATTCTGATAACTCTAAGAATGTACTTGCTTTATCTTGTACAACTGAGCATTGAAAAATACGTCTGAAAATTTTCCTATTGTAATGTGATTTTTGAGGGGGACAAATGGTAATCAAGGTGTCAATTAAAAAAAACTTGCCATATCTGGATACTTTAAAAATTTAATTTTAATTAAAATAAATTTTTTAAAGAGGTACTGGTGATTGAACCCAGGACCTAGTGCATGCTAAGCACACTGTACCACCAAACTGTACCCACCTGCCCCACGCTGCACACTTTAAATACTTGGGAACAATAGCAAAAACGCTTGGGAACATAATCCCCTGTTTCAAAAATTTCCAATAGAGTCTTGGCGGATTTTGAACACATTTATTAAAGATACAATTAAAGCCTCTGGTTAGTTTGCAAAAACAACAGATAGAGAAGATGGGAAGTTATTAGTCAGATTTTAATAACCAAAAAAAAAAAAAAATCTTTGTGCAATTAGTGGATTTAGAAAAGAAGTATGATTGAGATGGAGTAGATGAGGCCCTTGTTTGTTTGTTTGTCCTTTATTATTATCTTTCTATTTCACTTAGCATAATGTCTTCAAGGTTCATCCACGTTGTACCACGTGCCAGAACTGTACCATCCAAACTTATCTCCCTCCAGACCCCACCACGACCTTGGCTGTTGCAGCCAGGCTGATCTATTGCTGCCCAGCATGCCTTCCACATGTCTGCCTCTGACCCACTGCTCAACCTGTTTCTCCCTTCTGGAATGTTCTTCCTTTGTTCTCACCAACTCAAGCCCTGCTCATGCTTGGAGCTCAGCTCAACCTAGCTGCATTCAGTAAGCATTCCTGCATGACACTTTTATTTCCAGAGGAGATTTTTCTCTCTCCTGGGTCCCTCAGCACTGACAATCTGCATGCCGGGCTGTCCCCACCCTGCTTCCCAGCCTCCTGGCCAGCTCCTGAAAGAAGACTTGGCCTTGTGTGTCCTTGCTACCCCTATGAGCCACACCAGGCCATGTGCACAGCAGGTGCCTGATAAGTAAATACAAAATGAATGAACCACGATATACTGTCCTAAGTACCCCGCACCCTCAGGTCACTTCAGGAGGTGTTTTCTGTGTCTGCCTGCCCAGCGGGCTGTCAGGACTGCCCCAGCCTGGAGCAAGCCCAGGTCAACTTTGAAGACGGAGAGGCCCCCATTCAAACCCCAGCAGGGCCCCTCAGGGGCTGTGGGACCTTGGTCAGCCTCAATTTCTTTATCTACGAAATGGGTAGACACTGGCTTTCTGGGGTGAGCAGCGGATGGATACCCCGTCCAAAGAGTCCCCCAAGGTATCCAGCTCTTAAAGGAGCGAAGCCCACAGTGGGTGAGGGGCCCAGGCACCGCCCATGGTGAGGGCATCTCTCCCCTACCCCTCTAACCTGGGTGTCTTGTCATGAAGCTCATCCCAGAGCTCTGCTGCCGTTAGCCTTTTCTGAAGGGAGCCCCGCTTAGTGGCTACAGTAATAAACTGAGCGGGGAAAGAAAGAAAGAGATCCTGTGGAATCTTTCCATGCAGACGGCCACTTGGCCCTTCCCTCTACTTAATGGCCATGAACCCCTGCCTTCACTCAACCCCAGCCACACGCCCGCTGCTGCTGCCTGGCTCTTTATGTCACAGGAAGAAAAGATTGGAGACAAAATTGAATGTGAGGCTGGTCATCCCTGGTCAAGGGACAGATGACAGAGGAGGGAGCTGGGACCCGGGACCCGCCTGGTGCCCAGAGGACAGGGACGTCGATGCCCCTCCAGTCAGAACCTGCTGGCTTCCATCCCCACATGTCCCCTCAAAGCCAAGTTCCCTTTGCCACTGGAATTCCCACCGCTTTTCTCACCAGTGCCCCTTGTCGGCTGACCCCACAGCTGGAAACTAGTCTCATTCTCAGAGAAGGCTGTGGAGAGACATTCCTGGGGTTTTAGCTTTAACTTCTAACAGTTTCTTTCTTAAGAATCTATTTAAAATGCTTCTTTTTCAATGACAGAAGTAGACAAAGAGGCTTTGAAGACCTAGAGACAATACAAATGTGTGCAGAGGGAAACGAGAAGGATCCTCCCGGCTCCCTGCCCCAAGCCAGGAGGACACTGTCACTGTCAGAAAAAGGGCTGCTTCTTTTCCACCCAAAGGAAGTTGGCCTCGTGGCCCCGACGCTCTGTCCTCTCTCACTCCTACACGATTCATTTCCTCAACAAGGCTGGTTTCTGGCTGACAGGACACCCCGGCTCCAGCTAGACCCCAGCACGGACAGCCTGGCCTGTCCTCCCTTCTGCTGGGGTGGCTCCCGTCCACAGGACACCACAGGCCCCGCACCGGAAGGCCTGCTCGACCCTCCAGGGGCTGCCCAGCCTCGGACCGCTGACCCCAGCCCTTCCTTCCTGGAGGCCCTTCCGCTCCAGGATGCTGACCCACACATGGCCTGGGCCAAAGGCTTCATTCAGCAGCCACTGGCGGGAACTTCCCATCTGGAAAGATTGGATCTGAGACGTGATGTAATCCAGACCTGTGATCAACACAAATTGGGTCAGAAGTGAGCGTGGCATCCCTCAAAAAGGCCTGTCTGGGACTTAAAACAGGCAGTTTTTAGAACGAAAACAGAGAAGTATTATTGGACCCAGTTGGAATCTCTGTATAGATTTTGTTACTCCCTGGGTAACAGGACTTAAAAGGATGGATCAAATCAAACGAAAACACTTACTATGTGTTAGGTGCTGAAAAGAATACAAAGAAATATAAACCCTGGTCTCTCCCTTCCAGGAAATGTAAAGTCATGGGTATCACTGTCACTTGGGTATGTTAGCCATCTGATTTGGCATTGTGAGGCAAACATCCAAAGCTTCAGCCTCTCCTGTCCCGGAAGTTCAGCCCATAGCCTTCTTGGTGCTGCTACAGGAGCTCCACAAAATCACCAGGATCTGGGCTCCTCCCAACGTTCAGTGCCTCATATGGGTGTGTGTGTGTGTGTGTGTGTGTGTGTGTGTGTGTGTGTGTGTGTGTGTTTGTCTCATCCTCATGGCCCAAGATGGCAGCTGGAACTTGGCCATTGCCCTGAAATTCCAGCCGCCGAAAAGGGGCAGGAGATTGTAAGAGACGTTCCCCTCTTAAGAAGCATCGGCTCCCAGAAGTGGTGCTTGTCACTTCTGTTATATCCCCTGAGCCAGAACCTAGTGACGCGGTCACACCTGGCCCCAGGGAGGCTGAGAAGCACAGTCTTTATTCCGGAAGGGCAGGTGCTAACATGTGGGATTTCTGTTGGGCGAAGGGGCAAGCGGTGTTGGGGATGGCGGGTCCTACCCTGCAACAAGCGTAAAGGCAGGGCTGGGGTTTGGAGGGCAGCGGCCGGGGGAGCGTCCGGGCCACAGGCTCCCCTGCACTGCGCCCAGTGTGTATGCACGGCCCCTGGCCTGCGTGCTCCGCTCAGTCACACGGCTTCTGAGAAGCCCAGGCTGGAAGGCCTGGAGGACCACCTGTCCCCACTCCAGGCCCTGAGGTGACGTTGGTGGCCCTCCTCCCACGGCTGCCCCTCTTCTGTCTGAATAGACCCGTGGACCCACAGTCATTACCTTCTGAGGCAGTTTTCATTTCTTTGACTTAGACGGTCCTTCTGCAGCTTGAACTTAAACCGGCTCACAGTCTCTACCCGGGAATAATGAAATGAAATTAAAACCTGAATGGAGTGTAGGTTCCATGGCAGGCGGAGGGGCTTGGGGACCACTGAGATGGGACTCTGCCAGGTGTGCACAGAGTTGTGCTGACCTCAGGGCACGGGACGATGCTTAGTGAGTGGGCAGAGCTGGACCCCAGCCCCAGAAGTGACAGCAGGCCATGGGGGGGCTGCCCCAGGGCCACCGGTCTGCCAGTACCTTTAGCAATAGCACGCTTTCCTCAGCCCCAGGGGGAACCAGGGTGCCAGCCTGGGTGGCAGCTCCACTGGGGTGATGGACCAGCAGGGTGCCCCCTGCTCAGTTTCCAGACCCCCACATTGCTGCAGGCAGTGGGGAGCCCCTGACCCCCCAAGAAATGATGCTGCCCTTGTCCTGTCAAGCCCCATAGCTCTACAGGTCATCTGGAAAAAAGGCCCTGTGCAGGTGGGAGGCCCTCAACATTTTGGCCACATTCCCCAGGGCTGGCCACACCTCCAGGCTCAGGCGGGCTGCCCGCACAGGCCAGCTTTTTCCATATTTACCCCCAAGAGTTTCTTCAAACAATTGAGAGGAAATACTCTGAACGCCAGCTGTCCAGGATACACGTGTCGGCAGCGTTTTTCCAGGGAGGGGGCTGCTGTTCCGGGGGCACTGCTCACGGGAAGGAAGCCCTGCCTGCACGATCAGGAAGCAATACTGTGGCATCACTGATTTCTCCAGGCCATGAAAGAGGTGTTGCACGTATCCTTCCCCAAACAGCGGGTTTGCAGCGGTCCGCGGGGGCTGCCACCACGCCCCACCAGCAAACCAGATGCAGCAGAGGTCTGCACACTGGGCCACTCGAGGCTCGCCTTGTACGCACACGCAGCCTTGCTCGAGCCCTTCTCCGAGGGGTTCAGTTTCCCTCTTCCCCGAGGACCCTCCCTTCTGGTCTGGCTTATAAGGCAAGCCTCAATCAGCCACGCACCACCTTTCTGTCTGCTGCCCCTGATGACCACGCTGAAGACGGCAAATGGCACCTGAGCCTGCAGCGCATCCCTGCCGATGCTCCGGGCCAGATCCTCCCTCTGGGCCCTCAAGCCCCACTCTTTCAGACCAAGTGACTCTATGCCGGCTGTTTGGTTTGCTAGGGCTGCCATAACAAAGCACCACAAACTGAACACCTTCAACAACAGAAGTTCATCATCTCTCAGGTCTGGCGGCTGGAAGTCCAAGATCAAGGTGTCAGCAAGGCTGATTCCTTCTGAGGCCACGTGGGAGAATCTGTCCCGGCCTCTCCCCCAGCCACCGGTGGTTTGCTGGGCGTCTCTGGCATTGTGTGGCTGGTAGACACATCACTGGAATCCCGCCATCATCTTCACATGGCCTTCTCCTCTGTCTGTGTCTGTGTCCAACTTTCCCCTCTTTGTAGGGACACAAGCATCTTGGATTAGGGCCCACCCTAAGGACCTCATTTTAGCTCGATCATCTGAATGACCCTATTTCCAAATAAGGTCACACTCATAGGTACTGGAGGTTAGGACTTCAACGTGTGGATCTCGGGGGACACAATTCATAACAGCAGGTGAACTACAGGACCCCCAGTCACAAGGGAGTATCAGTGTGTCCCACGCAGGAGCTGGGATATACTTGTATTAAAAAATTACTTGTTTATCTGAAATTCAGATTTAACTAGGCATCCTGGGCTTTTTCTTTTCATTTCTTTCTTTTTTTTTTCCTTTTCTTTCTTTTTATTTATCTGTTTATTTTTTTACTGGCAACTTTGCTTTAGACAATCCCTATTTATGAAAACTCAGATATTCTCAACAGAAAAATGGAATGATTCTTTGCTTTATGAAGAGATTAATCATAGACGCCTTCAAATAGCAAATTCCTCTGGAGGCATCAAGGCAGCTGGGATAAGGACCAAGATCTCCCCGCCTCCAGGCCTGGGGCCCAGGACCGTCTCGGGCCGGTCGTCCACCCTCTGGGCCTCGGTCTCCTCATCTGCACGCCGGCCTCTTCCTCCTCATCCCGGTCCTCCTGGCACAGGCCCACCGGGGCGCAGGGCAGCAGCTCAATCCTGGGCTTCAGGCGGCCTGACGTGTGAAGTTCTCCAGGGAGAGCGAGAGGGAGAACAAAGGGGCCAAAATCCATGGCCAGGTGATGGGAGACCAAGAGACCAGAGAGGCAGGTAAGTGAGGTGAGGGATGTTCAGGGCAGGGGCAGGTGCTGAAGTCCCCACGTCCAGCCAGGGGCTGGGTCCCCTCGGGCAAGTGAGCTCCCCCATGCTTAGGGCAAGAGGCTGAGAACCTGAGCCCCTCGATGTGAGGCTGGCAGGCTGGAGGTTCCCCTCAGCAGGAACGAGCGAGGGGGTCCCTCGGCCTTCCCCACCCAGCCAGCTGCTCGCAGTCACGAAGATGCAGCCAGTCTGGCCATGGGATGCTGGCATTCAGAGCTTTCTCTGCTGAGAGCCAGCCTGAGGGAAACTGGAGGACATGGCTCTGTTCAGTGTTCTCCAAATCCAGATTTCCCATTGTGGTGAGCAGTTCACCCGGCATAATGACAGGAAAGTTATTCAAACAGATGGTATCAGATGCGGTTACGATTCACCCAAAGTTCTTTTGTGCTGAGAGGCTGAGCTCCACCACAGCCGAGGTGACGGTAAATTACGGTGTTGGTCTAAGGGGCACTGTGTGTCTGACTCACCAGCAATTAGACGGAGGCAATTAGCGGGGCCAAGCAGCAGCTTTGGGAGAACAGGGTCCTGGCACCTACGCTTAGTGGCTTGGGGCTGGCCCAGCCCCGTCCTGCAGGGCTGAGCAGAGGGCCCGAGCTGGCATTCGCTCCTGGCAGCTCGAGAGGCCCCATCCTCCCCTCGGGCTGTGCTGAGCCCCACATTCCGGCCCAAGACCTGGATCCATCCCACTGGGCTTGTGTCTTCCCTCTGACGTGTGGCTCACTGCCTCCTCCCAGATCCTGGGGGCGCTGAGGTGTTCACTCCTGGAAAAGCTCAAATCCAAGTGGTGACACGGAGGGCCCTAATCCTTGGAGCCTGACTGTGGGTGGCAAGCACCCATTAGATGAGGAACTGGGATGTTTGCACAATTTGAGGAATCTGACAAGTAGATCGGCTGTGACTCAGATGGGTAAGTCTACCCTCTTCATCGAATGCATCATGCCTTGTGTAATAATACTGGCGTGGGTTTTGTTCTCTTTTTCCATAACTATTATTTAATATCCACACTCATTGCTTCCCTGAATGATGAAACTGTATCCATAGAGATCCACCAAGCATCATAGACAAAATTCCTACCCCCGGAGGGGATGGGTACAGGGAGGTGCAGGAAGGGCTGAGCAGGTGGGAAGGAGGTGATGTGGGCAGGCGGGGTGGGGGCTGTGTGTGTTCACGAGAGGGGAGCCTCATGCATGAGCGTGATGGGCATGGCAAGGCGAGAAGAGCCGGTCCTGGGCAGGTGGGGCCGTGGCTGCCCTCCCTCACTCCGCCTTGGCAATCCCCGAACAGGTTGACCAGGGTTCACGTACTTCAGTCAAGCTGTAGAGGAAAGACAGAGAATCCTGGCCCCAAAATGGGGTCCCAAGAAGTGGCATGCTGCTATAACAAATACCTAAAAATGTGGAAGTGGTTTTGGAACTGGGTCATGGGGCAGAGGCTTCAAGAGTTCCGAGGTGCGAGCTAAATATGGAAGCTGAGGGTGGTTTTGGGGAGGACTTGGAAAGAAAAGAGGAGCGCTGGGAGGACGTCCTTACCATCTGAGGGAATTCCTGAGCAGTCCTGAGCAGAACGTGAGTAGAAACATGGACAGTAGAGGCCAGTCTGATGAGGCCACACATGGAAATGAGGAACATGTTATTGGAAACTGGAGAAAAGGCCGTCCTTGCTGCAAAGTGGCAAAGACCTGGACTGAACTGTGTTCACAGTCTAGTGTTTTGCGGAAGGTAGAACTTGTGAGCGATGGGAGTGGGTGTTTAGCTGAGGAGATCTCTAAGCAAAGCGTTGAAGGAGCTGCCTGGTTCCTTCTGACAGCTTACGTTAAAAGTGCAAGAAGAGACGAATGATTTGAACACAGATTTGTTAAGCAAAAAGGAACCAGAACATGAAGATTTGGAAAAGTCTCAGCCTTTGGTGAAAAATGAAGTGTGGTTGGAAGAGAACACAAGGGTATGGCCAGCACCACTTGATGAGGATTGGACTAAGACAGGCGTGAGGACAGGCTAGGGTCTTCTGGAATGTTCCCTCAGGAATGGAAGGAGGTGGGACTTCTTCAGAGTCTGGTTGGTTATGTTTTTGTTTTCAAACTTTTAACGTGGTGCTGCAAAGAAGGACTTGTTCAGAAAGAGCGACCAGCCACATCCAGTCCAATTCTACTTCAAGACAGGACTTACTGTGGCAAGCAAAGAAACTCACAATGTTGTAGAAGATTTTGCTGGAAGGGGTACCTTTCTCTTTAGCTGCCTAGAGATGGATTTAACCACCCAGTCATGAGATTCTGCTGTGCAGACTCTGACCCTTACATGTCTAGATGGAGCCTGGAGCCAGCCTGATGTGGGCCTGGCAGGGTCCTTATTGGCAAGGCTACAAGGATGTTGACTTAGCATTTACACCCATTAGTGAGGCTTGGGGCAAAACCGCTGTGGCGAGAAGCCTGGAGAAGAGAGTGGCCCAAGGAGAGAGCCTTGTATTTCTCTCCTGGAGGGGTCTGTAAGGAAGTCGTCTGAGCTGATGGGGTGGCCGAGCTGCAAGAAGTCACCGAGGGGCCCAGATCCCCTCACTCCTATGGCTCTGCCACCCCCAGCGTGTGTGGTCACAGCTGGGTCAGCAGCCCGTCCACGCTCCAGATCTCGGGAAGAGAGACAGAGAGGAGGTGCGGGGTGGGGCACTTCCCTTCAGTCTGGTGACATGGAAACAACACATGTGACTTCTTCTCACATCCCTCCCGGGGCTCCAGGATGCAACCTTGTGTAGGATGTGCACCCACCTCAAACTGGGAGCATCCCATTTTACTAAAGGAGTGCAGGGGACAGTCAGCTGTCACCACCACAGCCGGCAGTGATGGGTGCGGTTGAGCAGGTGTGGAACCCACGCAGCCCGGGCCACTGTCCCACCTCTGGCCCTACGTGACAACCTGGACAAGCAGTCTCTGGGCTTTCGCTTCTGCAAAGCGAGATGGAATCTGCCCCTGGGGTTTCCACAAGTGGAAAAGCACTGGCACAGTGTCTGGAATATTCTAGGTGCCCCACCAGTGACAGGCTTTGTTATCAAGCCTGTTACTCACCCTCACAACCTCCTAAATGGTCTGGTCAGTTACACTGAATTCAGATTTATCGCGTGCACATTAATGCATGAACGCACAGGCGCTCAGCATCTGAGGATCACCTGCGAGCCTGAGCCAGAGCTCGAGAGGCAACCCCACGGCATCAGCCAGATAGACCTGTGCTCACATGGTTTACAGTGCATTTATACACGTGATCATTCACCCCGCGTCACCCTCTTTTGGGAGGTGAAGAAACGGGCTCCTGAGGTTGTGTGACCTGCCCCGGGTCACTGCGCTCACATTTGACTCCAAGTCCAGGGCTCTTTCTCCTCCGTGCCTGCCTCCTCCGCCCAAACCCAGATCCCGCCAACACTTTCCATCCAAGGGGACTCTCTCCATCCTGAGAATCGTGGGTCCCTTTGACTTAGTAGCCTTTGTCCTATAGTATGAGAGCTGGCGTAGCCTCAGCCCGTGCAGGTGGGCATAGAACAGGGGCTGGGGTTCTGCCTGGAGCCAGCCAGAGGCTGCAGTGTGAGAGGTGGGCTTCCTGCTTACAAGGATGCCTCTCCTTCTTCCAGTCAAGTCTGAAATACCTGGGGTAACAAGAAAAACCCTGTGAGCAGCGTTCCCTTGGCTGGAGTGAAGGGTATCTGGACCACACAGCCCAGGGGTTTTCTGGTTTTACTGGACATGCAGTTACCTTTAGCAGGACTGGGGGAGCTGTGCTGAGTGGGGTGCCCTCCAGGTGAGGCCCTGAAGGCTCACCTGTGTCTGAAGAGCCTTCCAAACACTGCATTGTGGAGATCAGCCGTGGGAGGCCAGAGCTGTGAGAGACCCTGGATGGAGCTCTGTCCCCACCTCTTATCTCTGTTTTCTCTCCTTCCCATCTGTTCCTAGTCCTGCACCTTGAGACACCTGCTTAACTTGGACACCCTTTCCTGGAGTATGAAATGCCTAAGAATGTCCCTCCTGATCGACCCAGGTATGTGTGCACCGTGAACTTCTGCTCTCAAGTGTGTGTGCACACACAGATACAAATCAAATAGAATAAGGGGTTGATAGCCAGTATATAGAAAGAACTCCTACAACTCAACAACAAAAAGGCCAAACAACCCAATTAAAAATGGGCAAAGGACGTAAATCGGTATTTCTCGAAATGTGATATGGCCAACAGGCACATGAAGAGATGGCCAAATCAGTAGTCAGTGGGGAGATGCAAATCAAAGCCACAAGGAGATACCACTTCACGCCCACCAGGATGTCTATTATAAAAAATAAATAATTTTTAAAAAAATGAAAATAAAAACAGAAAGTAATAAGCGTTGGTAAGGAGATGGAGAAATTGGAACCCTGGTATGATTGCTGGTGAGAATGTAAAATGGTCCAGCCACTGTGGAAGATAGTTTGGCAGTTCCTCAAAAAGTTAAACATAGATTTACCCTATGACTCAGCAATTCAACTCCAAGGTATATACTGAAAGTGATGGAAAGCAGGGACTCAAAAATATGCTTGTACACCAAGGTTCACAGCAGCATTATCACAACAGCCAAAATGTGGAAGCAACCCAGTGTCCATCAACAGATGAATGGATTAAAAAAAGTGAACTATCCATTCAATGGAATACTATTCAGCCACAGAAAAGAATGAAAATTCAGTACATGCCACTACTACAAAGATGAATCTGGAAAACATTATGGTTAGTGAAATAAGCCAGACACAAAAGGACAAATATTGTACCAATATTGTTTGATTTCCCTTATATGAGGTACCTAGAATTGCAAATTCATAGAGATGGAAAGCAGAATAGAGGTTATCAGGTCAATGGGGACAGACTTTCTGTCTAGGATGATGAAAAATTCTCGAGATGGATGGTGGTGATGGTTGCACAACAATGTGAATATACTTAATGCCACCGAACTGTTTTCTTAAAAATGGTTTAATTAGCAGAGTAATTCTTCCTCATGAACAGCACAGGCCACTGTTAACCTGAATTAAGAATGGTATTTTCATGCTGGAGAGGGGTTGAAGAAAAGGGACCCCTTCTACACTGTTGTTGGGAATGTAGTTTGATGCAGCCACTATGGAAAATAGTATGGAAATTCCTTTAAAAACTACAAGTAGAGTTACTGTATGATCTAGCAATCTCACTCCAGGGCATATATGTGGAGAAAACTCCAATCTGAAAGATACATGCACCCCAGTGTTCATAGCAGCACTATTTACAACGGCCAGGACATGGAAACAAACTAAATGTCCACTGACAGATGACTGGATGAAGAAGTTATGGTATATATGCACAATGGAATACTACTCTGCCATAAAAAAGAATGAAATAATGCCATTTGCAGCAACATGGATGAACCTAGAGATGGTCATACTAAGTGAAGTAAGTCAGACAAAGACAAATATCATATATCAGTTATATGTGGAATCTAAAAATATGACATAAAGGAACTTATTTACAAAATAGAAACAGACTCACAGACATAGAAAACAAACTAATACTTACCAAAGGTGAAAAGGGGAAGGAGGGATAAATTGGGTGTTTGGGATACACCCTACTATATACAGAATAGATAAACAGCAATGTCCTACTGTGTAGCACAGGAAACTATATTCAATAGCTTGAAATAACCTATAATGAAAAAGAAAGAATATGCAAAAGAATATATATATACATACATATATATATAACTGAATTACTCTGCTGCACACTAGAAACTAACACAACATTGTACATCAACTATAAGGCGCCGGCTCCCCGTGTGCAGGCCGGGCTGGAGTAGAGGACAGGGAGGGAGATTCAAGTTGAGGCATGTGCAGGATGTGCAGATCCGGGTAGGGCTTCCAAACTTGGCAACCGTGGAGGAAATGATTTTAATTCTTTTTAGACTCTCGTATCAGCTAGACACTCAGCTGGGACTCTTGTTTCCTATTTCTAGACTTTTCCAAAGAGTTGTGATGGCAGAGACCTTCACAAACACACGTCCAGGGGAAGCAACCAGGAGGAACCGGGCTTCTCCGGGTCTGCTGGTCAATTCCCTCGGCTCCAACACCCCTCGAGCGTTTTAACAGAACACGGTGGCGGAGGCCAACCGCGGGCAGGAAGCTGTGGGGCCCACAGAGCTGCTCTCTGGACTTAACCTCTGGCGACTAAACAACTGTAAACATGACCGGGAATCTGCAGATCGACTGATCATCCATCTGTTGGCACCTCTGAGCCCTCCTGCATGGCTGGCAGAGGAGGCCTGAGCCAGAGCAGTAAGGAGGCTTCTGTCCCCCCAGTACCAGTTACCGTCCCCTTTCTCGTGGGCGTGTCCAGGCCCCTGACAGGGAAGGATGAGGACCAGGGTCCAGATGGAGCTCTGACTGCTCTCTCCTGGAATATCTGACTGGTTTCCTTCACCTGCCACGTGGCTGGGAGGGTCCACCACCCAGGAGGCCACCCCGCAGGGTCCCTGAGTCAATCCCTGGAGCCTCCAGCCTGCGGAGCCAAAAGCCTTGAGTTCCTTCCACCTCAAAAAACCGCTTATCATTTTGCCTAATCTCATGTTTTTGTTTTTTTAACACAATCTTTTGAAACGATTTAGGTTTACAGAAACATTGAGAAGGTGGTACAACGTGTCCCCAGGGACTCGCACCGGTTTCCACTATTATGAGAATCTGAGATTCGTGTGGCACATTTGCTGCAGCTGATGAACCGATGCGGAAACATTGTCACTAACTTGAGTCCAGAGTCTACTCTGATTTTCTTGTTTTTTCACCTAATGTCCTATTTCTGCCCCAGAATCCCATCGAGGACCCCACACTACGTTTAGTCATCATGTCTCCTTAGGCTCTTCTTGGTCATGAGAGTTTCTTGTGGATTTTTGTCTCCTTCCTTAGACTGAAAGCTCCTTAAGGGCAAAAAGCACCCCCAGCCCCCTGGCAGGGCCCCGGACCCGCTCTGCCCGGCGAGCACCCCATGGACAGTGGAGGCTGCAGCTCACGTGCCAGCTCAGAGCTACTTTCTCTCAGCAAACGTCCAAACGCCATGAAGATCAAGCAATTAAAAACAGTGGTTGTCTCTGGAGAGACGGGGTTCTGGGGAATTTCACCTTCCTTGTTACATTTCTACAATGTTTAAATCATTTAAATTAATCAGCGTGTGTTTCTCTTCTAATAAGAGTTAGGTAAAATTGAGTTGCGAGGTGGGGCCTGATGGTTTAAGAACTTGGCCTTGGGGGATCCTCTCAGCGCCAGAGGTGGACCTCACTGCCCCCTGGACACGCCAAGAGGCTGCCGCCTGGAGATACAGGGTGGCTACCTGGGATGACCATTGGGTCCAAGATGGGCCCAGAGGACAGTGTCCTGGCTCCTTCCAGACCTTACCCACCCAAGATGCCAGAGAAGACGAGGGCTTCAAAGCCATTTGGTATAAATGGAATCCAACACGTGCCCATGACCCCCAGCTTCCTCCTAAAGCCTTTTGGGCACCCAGGCCCTGCCTCTGAAAAGAACCATTGTTGGAATGAGTGTGGTCATGTGCTGACAGAGGAAATAGGGGCTCAATTTGGGCAAGTCATACTTGGGCTCAAGAAGCTGCCCGGTTGTACTTCCTCCAGAATCGAGCCCCCCCCCACCCCAGTCCCCAGTGCTCCCAGGGAGCCCTCGGCACCTCCTGGCAGAGTTGCTGGCGGTCACTCATTCCCCGGGCCAGCCCTGTGCCGGGAGTTTCAGACCCGCCTCCTCCCCCCCACCCCCCTGCCCTGCATTGCCCTGTTATGCTTTTCTTGGCTGAATTGTGTCCCCATGGAGGGAAAGACATGGTCTTATCTGTCTCTTATAAGCCCCCTGCCTTCCCTCCACTGCCTGGGACAACGCAAGGTACATCCTAGGGGCTCAGAAAACATCTTGCTTGTAGGATTTGAAGAGAAAACTCATTGAACAAGTCTTTTCAAGTATAATTGACATAAACTCTGAAGCCCCACGTACTGTTTAGAGACCAAGTTCTCATAAGGGAAGCTGGGAACACAGGCAGGTGAACCAAGTCAGGTGTCTAGGGCCTGATGGCCCCCAGCTTCGGGTGCTTCTCCTCCAGCCTCAGTCACTCCCACGCCCCCCCGGCTGCCTCCTGCCATTCACTCTGCCCAACAAAGGCCCTCGGGGAGAAATGGACGCACAGTGAGGTGTTTCCAGCAGACATTCTGCAGCCGAGAAATGATGGAAATGTTTTCTAATAACTGCTGAGCTGTAAGTCAGATTTCTGTATTGTGTGCTGTTATTTAAACCACAGATCAGCTTTTGGAAAAAGTCAAATATTTGACACCTAAGAGATTAGAATTCTGAAATCAGAGGGAGAAAGGACAGGGGTGAATGGGTGCAGGAGGATGTCTGAAATCACCCAATGCTTGGGGTTTATTCTCATCCAGAAAACTTCAGGAAAAGGACAGAAGGGACTTTTCCATTAGGGGTCTCAGTGATGTCCTGAGCAGGGAAGGGAAGCCACGGCAACCACCAGCCGCATGAGTAAGGAGGCAGGAGAAACACATGCAGGAAGTGTCTTCTGGTCTTTACCGACAGCATCCTTGGAGACAGCTCTTCCAAGATGGAAGTTGTCTGGCAGGTTGTATCAGGAAGAGGGAATGACCATCCATTGGAGATTTGGCTCCCCTTGGTGAAACAGTGGTGGTACAAACGGGGTCAGGCAGTGAGGAGCGGAACCCAGGACCCCACCGACTGCCTCTATGGTAATGAAGCCTGTGACCCAAGTGCGAGCCCATTTCACTGATGTAGGGCCTGGGACCTCATTTGGGGCTGAGTCTCCTCGGTAGTGCCACATTGTCACACAGTCAGATGACTGTCCTGTGGACAGAACCCGCTGGAAGGATGTTCCTGTAGTGTCGCACCTACAGCCAAGCTGGCTTCATGCTGGGCCAAATGTGTTGGCAAGACTGGGTGGGGAAGAGGGGGGATGCTGAACAACCTACCATTTTCTAGACACTGTCTGGTTCTTTGCACACTTTATCTCCCGAAATGCTCCCACACCCTCATGAGGTAGAAATAATTATGCCCATGTGACAGAGAATTCCAGGAAGTTTGAAAGTTTCCAAGTTTCCAGGTGTGGTAAACGGCAAACCCGGCCGTTTTCCTCTGAACCTGTGGTACCTGGAGTTCTGCAGGTGGGAGGCCCGGCGGTGGGCGTGGTCCATATCAGAGAGGTAGTTGCTATGGTTACCAGTAACCGGGAGGAACTCTCGACCCACATGACTGATAAAGCTCACAGAGGTGCAGGCCAGTCCGACGGCCTTTTGTGAGGGCACTCTCAGCCCACGACCCTGGCCTTGCCTGATGTCACTGTTGTCACCAGAAGATGCTGCAGCACCCAGAACAGGTGAGAGGCATGCCGTGTATTCTGTTCCAGCCCCCTCACCCTTTATCAGCATCAGCTGTGATGGGGCTGCTGGGGGCCGACACAGCCCGTCCCCCGGAGATGGCTGGGGCTGGAAGAGTGAATTGGAGGGTTAAGGGTAAAGACGATGGATGGCCCTGGGAATGAAGAGCTAAGATTAAGAAATTAATAATAAGAGACAGGAAGAATGGAGAGTGAGGGGACTCGCACAGAACCCTTAGATGGCGAGGCCCCTGTGGACTTCCCAGGCTGAGGGTGAGCGGGTGGGTCGTAGTCCCCAAACCTGAGTTTCTCTGTGTAACATCGTGTGGCGCCTCACACTCAGCTCTCCGTGAAGAAAGGAGACCGTGCTGGTTCTCCTTCCTGTGGGCTGTACCTGACCACATGAGAGGCAATGACCCTACCTGCTAGGCCAAACCCTGAAGGAAATTAACTATTTTCCCGCAGCCATTTCTTAACGCCCCATCCCCCCCTCTGGCAGGAGGATTGCCCTCATGGGTGAAGAGAGGCCCACAGGTCTGGACCTGCCTCCCATTTCCAAGAGCTGCCATGGCCGCCTGGCCCTGCCAGCCAGGAGCTCTGTGGGGGTCGGGGGTGGGGGGTGGGGGGCTCCTTCCACGTGTCCGCCTCCGAGTCCTGCGTTTGTCAGTTGCTCCTTCTCATCACACCTTCTTGCCACTTGCTGCTTCTCATCTGCAAGAACCCTCTGCTGGGAAGCCCTCCTGGGTTTCCAATGGCCACAGTCAGTTCTGTCCCCCTTGCCCATCCACTTCAGCCCAGCCTGTCCCAGCCCTGGGGCTGAACCCCCGGTCCAGTCTGGGCAAGGGCTGGCCCCTTAGCCTTGTGGCCTCCAAGGCCTGGCTCTGCCGCTTACCAGCCAGGGCTCTGTCCCCACTGGAACATCAGTTTTCCTACCATAGTCGCCCTCCAGCCTGGTGTCTGGGCTCCATAAGGCAACCTCCCAGCACAGATTTGAGCCCCGCACCCAGCCTACACGGGTGCCCGCTCTACTTCACTCCCTCCTGTCTTTCTTTCATGCACCTCTGCCAGCTTCTTTATTTTCTCTTCAAAGCCTGATTCTCCCAAACCCATTCCTTTCTGACAATTTGTGGTGTGTCCCTAAGGGCTTGCATTTTTCCAGGCAGTTTGTTCGGTGTGGGTGGAGCATCTTGGCTCTTGGTACGATCCGTAGCCCCAGGTTCCACTGCGTGCAGAGCACCTCTTGGGGATTCTGGATCCCCTCTCCTGGTGAGATGGCTGGGGTGGGGGGAGGTTAATTGGCCACACACTCTGACTCCAAGCCTGGCTGGGTTCCTGACAGCCCTGAGGCCGGGCACGCAGCCCCTGTCTGTCGGTCTGTCAGTCTGTCAGTCAGAGAGGGTGGGTGTAGCAGCGGCGAACACGCCTTGGGTCGGGCCCTCTGAACAGAAACAGTCCTGTGATTGCAAGTCCAGAAGCACAGAGACCTGCCGAGTCAGCAGGGAGGACTTCTGGCCTTGGAGATTTGCTTTCTCACTCGAAGTTCATGGACAGACGGCACATTTTTTATTCAAGGAGAGAGGAAAAACCCAACCAACACTGGGTTCTTCGAGCTGGGACACACCTTGGCCCTCTGCTCACCTCAGACCCAACCTCATCATTTTCCTCATTGCTAATGACTCAAGTTGTGTTCTCTGCCAGCCTCCTTAACCTTTTTAGCCTCATCTTCCAATCTGAATTTGTAGTATTTTCTTCATGCCTGCTCCCAAGCCTCCTGGCTGTTCCCAAACCTTTGCTGATGCCCTGAAATAACACCCGGTTTCTGTTCCGCGTTTGGCTGAAACCAGCGAGTCTTCCCCGTGTCCACCTGTTCACTGACCTTTGATTCATTCAGCAAGGCTGAGCCAGCAACTCGGGGTGTGTAGGGTTCCAAGCCTTGCATACAGTAAGGGGGTGGCAAACATCAGTGCGACAGTTAATTTCATGTGTCAACTAGGCTGGGCCATAGGGTGGCCCAGCATTTGGTCAGACATTATCTCCAATGTGCCTGTGGGGGTGTCTCTGGATGAGATAAGCATTCTAACGGGTGGACTGAGCAAAGCAGAGGGCCCTCCCCAGTGTGAGTGGCCCCATCTGGTCTGCTGAAGACCTGAATAGAATAAGACAGCAGAACTAGAGGGAACTTTTCCTGCTCGACTGGGAGCTGGGACATCGATCTTTTCTGGCCTTCGGACTCAGACTGAAAACTCGGCTCTTCTTGGTCTGCAGCCTGCTGGCTTCCGTCTGGAACACCACCTTCAACTCTCCTGGCTCTCAGGCCTCCAGGCTCAGACTGGAACTACACCCTAGTTTGGGTCCCTTGGGTTTCCAGCTTGCTGACTGCACATCTTGGGACTTGTCAGCCTCTGTAATCATGTGGGCCGATTCCTTATAGTAAATCTCTTTATACAGATATAACATCTCCTGTGGATTCTGTTTTCTCTGGGGAACCCTGACTAATACAATTCCATGTTGTTAACGGCGTGATGGTATCTCCATTCTACGCAGCCAACAAACACTCAGAGCCTATGGAGTGCCAGGCACTGTGAATTCACTAACTCAACATCATTTATGACGTGTGCAGAAGAAATAATCACGCAGTTCGTGCCACAGCGGCATTCAAGACACAGAGGTTAGCAGTCTCAGCGCTGGCTGTCAGTGGAAGCCCATCAGTGGGGAGCTATTTGGTTCCTAATTACAATAGAAACCAGGAAAATAAAGTTTGCTTATTGTACGATTTACAGCTGCACTTTTTTGGCGTGTGTTTTTCAAACAAACCTGTTGTCATGGTAATCCTCTTAAAACAAGATGCGACCTGGTTTAAAGAACCTGAGAGCTAATTACAATAGTGCTTTATATTTAGTTACGCCTTTCTTCTGAGGAGTTTAATGGACCTCATTCATTAAGCTCTATCCTCTGAAGTCTTTAGGGGACAGATACTATTAAACCCATTTTATAGATGTAGACACCAAGGCACGGATGGGTTAAGTGACTTGGCTACTGACTGGCAGCTTAACCACAAGCAAGTCTGAGCCAGACCCAGGGCTCCTCTTGTTTCCTTCTGTTTTCTCTGCTCATCAGACTCCATTCTGGGTTTTGAAAGCCCTTCATCATGAAAGGCTCAGAGTTTCCCACAGCATGGCTGGGGGACCCCAGATTCTTGCTGCCACTCCTGTGCAGAAAAAACGGCCTGGCCTGGAGGATCAGGACCGGTGGGAGGGAAGGAGGAGGTGGGGCCGTCGGGGGTCTGAGGGCAGGAAGTGCTGCTCCACCAGCACCTTGCAGCTGGGACTCAGTCTGCAGAGCCAACATCTACGGGCCGGGGTGGTTTCCACAGACCCAGCCAGATGCTCCCGGGGGTTGTGTGGCCGCAGGGGCACACAGCTGACACCAAGCTGCTCCTGCCTCAATCACAAAAGTCCAAAACTCAGTGCCAGACACAGAGGCCAACAGGTTCTTCCTTGAACCTCCAGGCAAAACCCTGTCCTGGGGCCTCTGCTCAGTGGCTCTCAAAGCTGGGCCCAGGTCAGCAGCAGCAACAGCTGTGATTCGAGAAGCACTAAGTTTCTGGCCCCATCTCAGACCCACTAAATCAGGAACTCTGTTTTACAAGCTCTCCGGCGGCTTCTTCAGTATCTCTGCCTAGAATGTTCCTCCCCCAGACACCCTGGCCAGCGTCCCTTCCCACCTTCAAGCCTTGCTCCACTCCCACCTTCTCAGCCAGGCCCACTGGCGCAGCCTAGTTAACTCAGTAACGGGTCCCGTCCGGGCCTCCCACTTCCGCTTCCCCAGCCTGCACGGTGCTCATCACCACTACTCTTGTGAGAGGTTGTCTGTCCCCCCATGGAGATGTGAGCTCCAGGGGAACAGAGCCCTTTGCTCGGTCACCTGCACAGAGAGATCAACAGGTACTGATACGAACCATGATTTTTGACTCAGGTTATTGGAGAGGGAGCGGGAGGAGGGACAAGTCTTTGGGTGGGTGGGGCAAGGGGCCAATGCATTGTGTTTCAGGCATGTTGACTTGAGGTGCTGGAGGGCACACAGATGAGAGGTCGGAGGCCGTGTGGTAGGAGAGGTGGTCCTGTGAGAGGAAGAGGGAATCCCAGGGCACATCCGCACCTGTGTGGGTGGGGGAGGATGAGCCAAGGGCGAGACAGTGCCCAGCATGCAAAGGAGCCCCGCAGTGTGGGAGGAGCGGGTCTCAGACCTGGCAAAACCGGGAGGTGAGCCTTCCTCATCTAAGAGCTTCAGTCCTCGAGTGGACAGAGCGGGGATGGCGCTGGGGGAGCGGAAGCAGGGCGACGGGCTGACGGGAGGCTTGCCCCTGGGGAACCTGGGAGGCAGACCCAGCAGGGGTGGGAGGGGGAGGGGAGGAGGAGGAAGGAGGTTTCAAGTCCCCCAATTTTAACTCACAACTAGAGCATCTGACATGGGAGGAGGGCCGTCTGTCAGCCGGGTGTTAGCAGAAACTGGACGGTGAGTTCAAAGGGACACAACAGGGGAAATCCAATCAGGCCAGCTGAAGTTGAAGGTCCTGAGAGTCTGGAATTCATGATGCTGTCCTGAATCAGAAAGAAACTCAAGGCTACTAGAAAAACACAGTTGGCCTCCCTCCCACCCGACAGGAAAGCGTTTGGCCCTGCAACTTTGAAGTTCCATCTGGGTTTACAAAATTGTCACAGAGTCTGGAACCCAGCACCGGCAGAGAATAACAACTTCCTCCCCAATTAAAACGCGTGTGTGCGGCTCAGTGGGCAGGAAGACAGGGAGCGTGTGGCTGGTGTCCAGCCCGGAGCTGGGCAGCAGGACGCCACACAGACACTTGGCTCTGGGCCATCGCATCTTCAAGGGCAAGGACAGAACTTTGGTTAATACACTGCCATTCACCCAGGATGTGCTCGTGATGGTTACGTGTTTTGAGTAGGAGGCAGCACCCCAATTCCCCCGAAGAATGTGTTCAAATGTAACTGGTAGACCTTTTTATTGCACTAATTTTGGAAAATTTATGAGAATAAAAAGATGAAGTTCAAGAATAAAAATTATGAGGACTGGAATTTCTTTTCCCTACATGTTCCCTAAATCAAGCTGCTATATAGGCCTAAATGTAAGGAAGCGCCAAATATAAGGCAATTCCGTATTTTCCCAAGGAGAAAACAATTTTATGCCAATTTGGATAGGGATGTCAAAGAAATAATCAAGTATCTACTTATAATATTTATTTACATGTATACTTTTTCTAATACTTTGCTGCCCTCTTTCCAAGTTTTGAGTAGAATTCAGTCACTTCAAGACCCAGCACATTAATTTGCTTTGGACTTTTCTTGGACTAAAAGAGATTATTTTTAGTATTCTCAACACAAAAGAGACAAGTTTTGCATCGAACAAGAAACATGGAGACAGGTCTTTTACAAAGGGTAAAAGAGTTATGTAACTGTCATCATCTATATTTCCTTAAAAATAATGACAGCATAAACTGCAGGATTTTGTTTCAACTTCATGGCTGGCTACACAAGTAACGTGAGGTTTAAAAACTATTTCAAAACCAAAATCAATCAAATAAAACACCCAGACTTTTAATGCATTGAAAGTTCACCTAAGAACCACAAAATCTTGAAAAATTTTCTTATAAAAACCCACTAACACTGTCCTATAAAATCTATTTTGCATGTAATTTATACGGAACATAGAACTTCGGGGGAAAAAAGCAGCTAAAATACTCATCTAGTGTTTCATTCAAAAAATTCACACAGAAGCTCCAGCAAAACGTCTCACTACACAATTTATCGCTATTAGGAGTCCCAGCAACAATTACAGGTTGGGGGACAAATTTTAGGGGCTTTGCCAACATGCGTCTGGAGCCTAATGACACAACTCACCCGTCAGGGTAGGTGGCGGTTGCCAGCTCAGGGCTGGAGTCATCGTTAGTGGGGTCGTGAAATCAATTTAACAGGCGTGAACTTATTTTGGGGAGGAGAGTGGGGGTAAAGGAACTGTAATAGGATAGAACAGAAAAACACCAGCCTGCTTTAAATGCTGGGAGGTACGCGTGGTAACACTTTTGACACACACGTGTCCTGGGTCGCCCTGTCAAATGTGTTTCTCACTGTGGGACAGAGGAAAAAAGCATCCAAAAAATACTGAGGTAGAATTTTGGAAACTCAGAGAGGCAATAAAATCAGAAGAAAAGCAAAGGCAGAACCCAGGCTTCTCAACTCGGTGTCCCGTGTTTCATTACTCTGGGTGTTCTCCAAAGACGATCCCGGGGTAGGAGGCAGAGAAAGGAACTGGGCGGATGGTTCCTGGGGATTAAGACACTCACCCGGAACAAGGGCTCTGCACCAAGCGGGTGCTCGGTGTGGAAGCACAGAAGCTCAGGACGAGGTGAGCGGGGAAAGCAGCTCCCCTCGGCCCAAATCTGGCCTCTCCAGTGAGAAAAAAGCTCTACATCCACCTGCTTCTCTGTCGCCTGCCCGCCTGAACTGCCTGGTCCTCTGCCTCCTCGCGTGTCTGTGTGAGGTCAGAACTCTAAAACCCGTTCCCTCTCAAGCTAGCGTGTTGGAGCTAAAACATGTCTACGAATTCTTTCTAGGGTTGCCCAATCTAACAAATGAAAATATAGTCATCCATTACCTTTGGATTTCAGACAAGTGAGTTTTTAATGTTAAGTATGTCCCATGTAATATTAGGGATGTATCTATATGTATCTATACTAATAAGTCATTTGTCTGAAATTCAAATGTAACTGGGTGCCCTGTACTTGATCTGTAATCCTCCTTGACACCCCTGCCACTAAAAAGATGGCGCCTAGTTCCTCTTTCACCGTGTGTGACTGTACTTAGCGACCCACTTGTAACAAACCAGAGACAGTGTAAGTGATGATGTGGAACCTCTAATACCAGGTCATGAAAAGCACTGTGGCTGCTATCCTGGTCTCTTGCTCTCTGGGAGCCTTTGCTCTGGGGGAAGGGAGGACACTCAAGCAGAGGCTTATGGAGAGGCCCGTGTGGCATGGAACTGAGGCCTCCTGCCCACAACTGTGGGCGTGAGCTTGGAAGGGGGAGCCTCTGGCCCATGTCAAGCCTTTAGATGACTGTGGCCTTGGCTGGTGTCTTGATCATACCTTCATGAAAGGCCAGGAGTCAGAACCACCCAGCAAAGCCGCTCCTGAATTCCCGATCCACTGAAGCTGTTAGGTAACTGTTATCTTAAGCCACTATGTTTGCGGGTAATTTGTTACGCAGCAGCAGCAACAACTGCCACACTTAATCACCAGTGTCACTCCAATACTGTCCCCTGTCTGACATCACTTTTTCCTTTTCCTGGACTATTCCTAGCAGCATGCAGTCATGCTGGAATTTCTCCCACTTTAAAGAAACCTCTCTTCTTCTGGTAGTTGGGGGGGAAATTTTCAATTCTTTAACAGTTGGGGAAAAAGAAATTTAGGCATGAGGACGGGGGAACCAGAGAATGATTGGGGCCTGGTGCAGGATTAGAGAAGTCATCGCTCAGTAATGCCCAGGATGGTCCTGCCATAAAACCCAAGGCCATCTTTAGGTTGTGCCTCTCCTACCAGCTCACGAACACCCGCCTGCATCTTGTGGTGGAGACCTGGGAGAAGCACTGCCCCGTCCCAGGGCTGGTGAGGAAGATATTAGAAAAACAGCGAAGTTACGGAGCATGAAACTCGTGTAACATTTTAAAACAGAAGACTTCAAAGAAACATGGTGGTCACAGCAGGTACTCCAGGAGTCTCCACCCTGGAGAGGCGGGGCTGTTCAAGGGATCAGCAGGGGGACAGTGGGGGCTGGAGGATGTATCCTGTGACTGTCTATTCAAGGTTTTCTTGAATGTCTGTCACAGCATTTGCCCCTCAGGAAGCCCCTGGAACAAAAGCTGAGGGCACCTCGCTCCGGGAAAACCTTGATATTAAAGACTATAAAGACCACGTTGAGTTCAGCGAGGTATGTGCAGAGGGGAGCGGAGGGTGGCTGATGAGCGAGATGCTTTACCGGGCACTCCCGGGTCCCACACTGTGTGAGAGGCTCACTACGGACGAACCCCGTTTACTCCTCACCTAAATGAAGTGTCAGGCTCACTGACAGGAGAATATGAGACTCAGAGAGGTTAAATGGTCAGTGGTTACGGAACTGGTGGGCAACAGGGCTGGGATCCCACCCCGGGTCAGGCTGGCCCCACTGCCAGCGTCCCAAGCGTCCAGAGTGGGTCAACCCTCTCAGACCTGGGACGCTCCAATGCCCAGACTCAGACGAGCCCTAGGCAGTGAGCCCCCTCCGCCAGCGGCCACCGCTGCGCCTGGAATTTCACACAGGGTGCACTGAGTCCCCACACCACAGGGAGGACCCCAAAGAAAGAGGGAAGAAAGGGGTCTGGGAAGGCCAGGTAGAGGTGTGGGAGAGCCTGACCCCCAGGCCTGGAGCACAACCCTCAACCCCTAGGGAAGAACTCCAGCTGGCAGCGTCCTCCTTTAACTTCTCACACTCTCAGCCTGAACAGAGCAGTTGGGAAACAGAGAAGAAAGTCACAAGAAAGGCCCATGAACAGATTAGGGGATAAGCTGAGAAAGGAAAGTTCCAGGAAATGAAACAGGTTGGGGGAGGGGCTGGTACCACGACACAGGTTGGGTTGGCTGCCCAGGTAACAAGAGCCTCTTCCTCGTGACAGTGTCTGTACGTACACACACACACACACATTTTTTTCTGGAAACACACTCTGCCTCTCAGACCAGAGGTAGCAATATGACCCACACTGTTGCCTGCTGTGGGGAGCAGGCCAGTCTGCACACAAGCAGAGGCAGAAGAGGGACCTGAAGAGACAAGGAACAACGTAGAAACAGGAGGGAGAAAACAAAGAAGGGAGGACCTGCCTGATCTGGAAGGCCTGCATCCGGCTGCCCACGGCACTGACAGGGTCTACAGCCCGTTTATGTTAATTCACACATCTGCCTGTTTGCTCACAGCATCTCAAGTTCATCTACCATCCAGTTGTATATGAAGAAATGCACCTCCAAAATCACACTCACACCTACAAAACTAAAAAAACCAAAGTTAATTTTCAAATTAACTTAATGAATGGGTCTCTCTCCAAAAAGCTGTTCAAAAGAAAGCATTTATTTTTATAAATGTTTTCTCCACCAGTATATCTCCAACTGTGCTTAAGAAAGATTAAAAAAAAAATCTGTATTCAATCTTGTGAAAAGTTAAAAGAATACCCAGTAGCTTCTACTTCTTGTTTCCAATTGTATTGCCATTAATTTATATTGTCTTGGTATAAAAATAAATTTTTTTTAAATCCCAAACTAACACATAAATAAGCAACACCCCTGCCTGCATATAGTTATAAACACACACGACCAATGCCCACGGGAAGGTACGACAGGAATGCATTTCTGGGCAGTTTATCCATGATGGCAGCAGGCAGTGCAAGAAAGACAGTTCCGAGAAGACGATCCGTACTGGCTTTTAGCACAGGATAACCTCTCATTTCATGGTGCGCATTTCACAACGTTAAAAAACAACCTGCTTTACTTGATTAAAACCAGGGGGAAAGAATAATGTCCGCAGGAGCGACAACGTGCAGAAGTTCTCTGGGGGCGCCGCGCGGGCCAGGAGACCAGCCTGACGGTCTGACCTGGGGTGGGGGCCAGGGACCAGCTCTCCACCCCTGTAGGCACAGCCAGGATTTATGTGGAACTTCAGAAACATGCGCTCCCGTCTGTGTTTGATACACTTCAATGATCATCACCAGGGGAGACATGCTCCCTCTAAACCACGTGGAGGACCATTTCCAGATTCAGTGGAACAGCCGTCCTCTCCGGGACCTTGACTTCAGGTGACCAGCTGAACGACGGAGTGTCTTCCTCTCTTGTCGGTGCAGTTTCTCAGCCTCCTGCTGCTTCTTCTGCTGTTCAGACTAAAAGAGAAAATTAAGCGAAGAGAGAAGGAGAGAAAACGCTAACACCCCTTTTTTGTAACCACCAGAATGCCAACAGCACGACCACCAATCACAGTCCTGCTGCGGGAGAAATGTGCGAGGCCTGTCCCTGGACACTGCTCCAGCGGAGACAGCAGGATGAGGGCCAACCTTCACAGGGACAGTAAAACCTGAATTCTAAACCCGGGGGCAAGAGAAGGGCCTGGAAACATCAGTGTGAACCACAAAGTCTGGCTTTTCAACTGACGCACAACACTCGTGTGGGGTTTTCAAAGGTACAGCCCCTCGCAAGGGAGCCAACTTAAGAAGATGCTACTGCTTTCAAAATGTCCACGACGTATCTTGTAGAACTGTCTTTTGTTTCTAAGCCAGCATCATTCATTAGTTTACTCACATTACCTTAAAAACAAAAAAATACTTCGGTGTACTGAAAATGTATAATAACCCACCCATGATAAAGCATCCAGTCAGCAGAGCTGGTTCCAAAGAATTTTCAGCTATTTCCAAAAAAATCAAACTCCCCTTGAAAGGCAGAGATCTACCATCAAATGCTAGGCAGACACGTCCCAAGTTCATGGCTGGGATGAGCTCGTGGGTTCTAGGCTGGCTGCGTTAAAGGCACTGTTCTCAACACTCAGGGGAGAGCCAGTTCCTCTCCAAACAGTTCCACTACTTTTATGAAATTCTCAGAAGAGTATCAACGCTGAATCCACGATGGTGGTAAGAGTTGTGTAGTTTTAAAAACACATTTGAGGGTTTAGATAATAAAAACTACTAACTGTAAAGCTCAAAAACAGACAAACAAACTTAGCTGGTGGAGCTGACAGGAGGTAAACTGGGAAGACCCCCGAAGGGCATAAGTTCTAAAGCTGAAAAGCACTGCCTTTCAGACCCCCTGCAGCCTGCCTGCCTATGGTCTGTACTTTCCTATGCACCTGAAAATATTTGTTTGTCTTTTAGTCTTGAAGAGAAAGTCTCCATATTTACTTCCAGATAGTATTATTCAATATTTGAAAGTTAGCGAGTTGGGAGGTGAGGGAATTGTGAGAAAGGAGCAATTTGTAAAAACCAAAGGGGTGAATTACCCTATTCTAGGAAACTTTTACACAGAATTATTTCTTTTTCTGATTATCATCATCTTTTCAGAGCCTTTTCAAAGTCAAGCCTGCCCTGGATATTCATCCTTCCCCTGGGCTCCACTCGGGGCTCTGTCCTTCCAGGGGACCACGCAGGGGCCCATTCCTCTTCCATCCCCTCAGTCTGCTACTCTTGCAATGGCCACAGTAAGTTTTTAAAAATAAAAATGGTATGTCAATCTTCTGCTAACTAAAACTTTTCAACAACTTTCCGCAATTCTTAGGATTGAGGTTAAAATTTAACACGCCCTTCTGACGAGGCCCTGCAGAACAGCTCCACGTGCACCTTCTCGGTTACATCTGATCCACAGTTTCCTTCCCCTTGACGGCTACTTCACACACGTAGGCTCCACAGGTGTCCCTCCCTGACACCACCCCCCAACCTCCCCTCCAGGTCAGGCCCCGACAGTCCCAGCCCTCGGTCCTCCCTGGGAGCCCTCACCACACTACAATGATGTTACTGTCTGTGTACCTCTCTCTGTAGACTGAGGACTGTGACAAGGACCACGTCTGTCTTGTCCTGTGTGTCTGTGCACATGGCACAGAGCAGGTATAGTACACATTCATCAACGGAAAACTCAGAAACCCCGAGGGAAACTGCACGCTCCTTAGCAGACTAATGAATGCTGTCATCAAGACTCTTGTAAAGTTAGTGAACACTGGTTACTTAATATTTTGTTTCTTCCTGTTAAAAAGTATCTCCAAGAAAAATGTTTCTTGTCCAAATAATTCTGGATGAGAAGCGAGGCACTAAGTAAAGGTAAACAGGGTGGGCTGCAGCTTTTGAGTCGAGGCTGTTACGCACCTCCAGTATGGGCACCAGTCGTAGATTTCCCTCACGTGTCTGCTGGCAAAGCAACCTTCCAGGAGTCCCTGTACGCCTCCCAGAGTGCATTCTGGGAGGCCCTGCCCGACGGACCCCACAAAGGCTGGAGCCCACACAGGAGCTTGCAAGCAGTAGCAATCGTCCTGCAGACAAGCCTCCGCCCAGAAAAAAAACTCTTCTTAGCCTCTCTCTCAACAGTGGATGCATTTGGAAGATGTCGCTGTCATGTGACTGATTCATTTTAAAAATAATATTAAAGCATAGTTTTTCTCCTTTCATTTGATTCACATGTTAGAAAGTACACATGAAAAACTGGGAAAACTTGGGATTTTACCTGAGTGTATCACATGCCTAGTATAAAGAGAGATCTGTATCAGAAAATATATGTACAAACAAACCCTAAATGTTCTTAAATAAAACTAAGATTTAATAGTTAAAATTTCATGAATCAAATGATAAAACTGGCCTAAGTCAAACCCCAGCTGATGTTCCCAAAGACAGTGTCAAAGCCTCTGCCAGACTCTATGAGGCTGTTTTAAGTGTTTCTTACTTAGTGCTTCTGTTTTTAGCAAAAAAAAACACCAAAAAACAAAAAAACAAAAACAGAGCCAGCTTATTTTCACTTTACCATGAGTTACAAACTGATATTCAATTCAGTAACTTCCCATTAAAAAAAAGGTGGGAAAGGAATGTGCTCGCATCCTCCTGAAAGCTCACCTGAGCAGCAGAGGGAGTGCCCAGTGGCCTGGGCGGCCCCGATGCCTCGGAAGTGCCCCCACAGCTGCCCTGCGCCCGCCACCCACTTGGCGACCTGAACTTCAGAGGGGAACAGGAGACGTTTGAAACCACACAGAAAATTGCTAAGAAACCAGGTATACACAGTGAGTTACTCTGAACACACACCCAGTTTTGGTTTATTTAAGTGAGAAGTGAAAGAGTGCAAACTTGCTCTAAACGGGGAGAGATTTAACTGAAAAGTTTCTTATACTTAGAATAAAAACTTCTTTTGGGGGACAGAAAGAGGGCAAATTGGAGAAAGGTGGCCAGAAGGTACAAACTTCCAGCTATAAGACATAAGTACAAGGGACGTAATGTATACGTGACGACTACAGTTAATGCTGCTGTATTATCTACGTGAAAGCTGCTGAGAGAGTCAATCTGAAGAGTTCTCAGCACAAGGAAAAAGCAATTTTTTCTTCTAATTTTGCCTTTTCTTTCTATTGTATCTATATAAGATAATGTATCTATACAATATATATATTGTATCTATATAAGATCTAAATAAGATAACTAAAAAAAAATGTTCTTATCATTTGCAAGCCTCCTGATGACATCAGAGAACTGTCAAAGGATCAGAAGGGAGTGGGCAGAGGATCTGAACAGACATTTCTCCAAAGAAAATATACAAATGGCCAATGAGCTCATGAAAACATGCTCCACCATCCTTAGTCATCAGGAAGATGGAAATCAAAAAGCCACGATGAGACAGCACTTCACACTCACCGGGAGGACCACAGTAAGGAGGACCGACAGCAGCAAGGGCTGGTGAGGATGGGAAAACGGCCCCCGTGCACACTGCTGGTGGGAATGCCGCACAGCGCAGCTGCTTTGGAAAGCAGTCTGGCTGTTCCTTTAAAAGGTAAACAGTCATGATACGGCTCAGCAAGTCCACTCCTAAGTACAGGCCCAAGAGAAACAGAAACATGTGTCCATGCGGAAACATCACCTGAATTTTCATAGCAGTATTATTCACAACAAAAAAGAAAAGAAAAAAAGAAACAACCCAAAGGTCCATCAACAGATTAAAGGACAAACAAAATGTGATATATCCACACAACAAAGTATTACTCAGTCACAAAAAGGAATAAAGTTCCTGTATATATTACAACATGGGTTAACCTTGAAAGCATAAGGTGAAAGAAGCCAGTTGCAAAAGAAAACATGTTGTATGATTCTATTTATATACAATGTCCAGAACAGCCAAATCCATAGGCTGGGGAGATGGGAGTATGCAAGGAGACTGCAAAAGGGGGTTTCCTTTGGGGGGACGATGACGTTCGGAGTTAGATAGTGGTACCGATCACACAGCTTAGTGACTATACTAAAAACTGGGAATTGTACACTTTAAAGAGGTGAACTTTATCTGTGAATTATATCTCAATTTTAAAAAAGAAATGGAGGTGGAGTCTTTGTCATTCTTTCCCTCCCAGTGACAAATATATTAAAGGAAACTAACTAAATGAGAATAAATTTTTTTGAAGAATAAAACCATGCAGTTTCACTCATCAGTTAATAGCAAATATTTAAACCAGCTGATTCCTCCTTTAATACATGCCAGGCATCGTTAAAACTGGCTAAAGAAACGACTCTTGTGAGTCAGCTCAGAATAGGACCTACTACTGACAGAAATTCTTCTGAAACGACACATCCTGGGCAAGCTGCTCTTACCGCCAGGAACGTCAGGAACTCACCAGTTCTTGAGTTTCTTTGAAGTCCACATAAGCTTCAACTATTCTTTTAAAGCCATATGTGGTCAGGACTTCCGCTTTACAAGGCCACATTTCAGGTGGCCCAGTGACCCAGAAATCACGCTGCTGGTTCCTCAGCAACAGTACCAGCTCTGGGGTCACCAGGGCCCTCGGGACACCGGAGACAGGCCTGCTCTGCCAAAGCCAAGCAGCGTGCTCTCAGCCCAGGAGGGGCTCTGGCAGTAAGGAAGATGCTCGAACAGGAACAGAGCTTCCTCAGCAGGGGAAAAGCATGGGAAGGCAGTTCTGAGGTCAGACACAGACACACCATGACTGGAAGGCTAATTTTCTCCCGTGAACTAAAAAAGAACATTAAAAAGCAACTTACCTTCTTTAATGTAAATGTCAATTGTTTGCTGCCAACCGTGGTGTCGGATACACTCAATGTCCCATTTTTTGCTTCAAGTTTCAACCGATCTTCAAGGGTTTTACTGTAGGAAATTTAAGAGAATGACACGTTAATTAGCATTATGTTTTGATTTGCCATTTGACACAAGTTTTAATTAGAATTGACTCTTTTACCTGTGTGGTAAAGACAAAAAATGGCATTCATACAACACAATCAATGGAAAGAATCCCAAGCACTCAGTCATTACTCATACTCAATAGATGCGCAGTGAAAACAATGGCTGCCCCAAACACCCACTGATTTCATATTTTGAGTGGTGGTTCCACCTATTTCAATGGTTGTTACTTACCTTACTAAATCATATTTCTGAAGCCAAAATACAAGAAGCAATATTCCTGAAGCCTGTAATTTTCTGCAATGGTCAGTGGCTCTTATGCTTCGAGAGCACTTGATATTTACACCACACGTAAGTTAGGTATGTGAGTATTTCAGCAACTCATTCACCTTCTACAAAGGCGTGAACGCAAATGAAGCCCTCCAGTCAAGCCACAGAGAAGTGCTTACGAGGATTCTGACTTTTCCTTTACTCGGGCTTAGCTCACTGGACTGGACTCAACACCCACAGTTGGAGCAACTTGAAACATGAAATCATCTGATTACACAGAGAAAACAAAAGCAGTTACACTGAGGGTAAATGCTGAGTCAGCCCTATTCACTGTGACTTCTCCTGGTGTCTTTCCTTTCAATCTCTTCCTTGAATTCCTCTTTCTGACACACTTTACTCCAAATTTAACTTTCACTTCATTTCTTGATCACATTTTCCTAGCTTTTCTAAGGTCTCTTTCTGTAATCTTTGTCCCTGTCATGGTTTGCTGTATGTGAACTGCAATTCACTGCCATCTGCAACAATCAAGATGTTAAACTTGAATCTTGTACCAGTTATACAGGACTTCATTGCATGTTCTTATAATAATGTTTTATTATAAAATAAGATCATTGTTAACTTGGTTTAGAGGGAAAAAACAGAATTATGCCTTAAGATAGACACATCCAGTAAGTTTTAATGTTAGCTCTAATCCTTCTAGAAAGGCTAAAAGCAACACCTTCATATCCCTAGGTTGAAACTAGGAGGAGAGAGGAGAGGGAAGAAGAGAAGAATATGGTTTTCTCTTCTATTTGGTTCTCTCCTCAAAAAACAGTAAATGTACTTTCCAGTCCTCCTTGTACCAACTTAAAACTGAATGCACCCCTTTTAAAGTTAGTATTTGAAAAACCTGGTTGAATTAAAAAGAGGGGGGTGCACTGTATGAAAGGGTCTTATTTTTCCTGAAATACCATCTTTGTAACTAATTACTGAGTAGAACACAACTCCTAAATGATCCATTAAAGAGTGATGCTCCTTTGAAATTCTGAAGCCAATGTTTGATGTTCACACTCTGAGAGATCTAGCTCTAGTTTATGACTACCAGTAAGTACTAAATATACCTTCTTTATATAATTTGAGACATAAAGTGGTTAGCATAAAAGTGGCACTCTTTTCTAAGCAATAATGTTATTAAGAAGCACTTTTAAAGTACTTTTCATCTTCAAAGTTCTTAACAGACTAACTAATTAATCCTTTCAACATCCCTGAGACAGAAGTATTTATCCTTTACAGATGGCAAAAAGGCAGGGAAGATGTTCTATGCCTTGCCCCAGGCCACATAAGGATTTGAGTCTAAAACCAGGATTCCGATGTAAGAATTTCTGCTTTCCAGGCGTGTGTCAGACCATGGTTGATTTATAAAGTTTTGTTGCAGAAATGTATTACGATTCTAAATGACAAGCTTCCACATGACAAACAATGAAATCAAGACTTGGTTTTGCCTTTGAAAAAAAAAACACAACAAGAATTCAAAAGTGAAGTGTAAACCGACTCCAGCATGCATGTGACTCATGCCAGCCTAAGCACATTCCTCCAGCCGTCCATTTCATTTTTGTTCTTTCCTTTCAGAGCTATAAACTGTGAGATTTTAATTCTGAATAACTCTGGAGCCACTGAGACAAGGTGGTACACAGAAAACACTAATTTGCAAAGAAAAAGACGTTTCAAGACAATTGTGGGAAATCACTACTCTTTTAAGAATGACCTATTTCCTCCGTGATGGGGTGCAGGCGCTCTGGTCTCCTCAGTGTACCTTGACGTGCACTTGCAGAAACTTGTTCTGTCTCGACTCCTTGGAGAGACAGCTGAGCTTTAGAAGGAGCCGTGGCAAGAGATCAGACACGCCGAGGGAGAGATTTCTACATGAAAGCAAGTTCCACTTCCCTCCCTTCACAGTCAGCTCTGGAACGCAGAGTTCCACAGCCTGCCACCACTCCGGCAGAGAGGAGTCAAGAAGTCAGACACCTGAAAACCGTCTACCGTAACGGAAGAGGAAAAGGCAGAAAACCCTGCCCGTCCTTCTTGGTGATTCACTCAGGACCGGTGGGCCCATGTGGGAGGCGGGAAGGGGCTGGCCTGCCCCATCCTGTCCCTTCTCCCGTCCTGGCTCAGGTCGGCTGGCTTCTGGCTACTTTGTCATTGATAGCAAAGAATTTTAAGGAAAAAAATCCTCACTGATACAAGATGAACAACCTGCACCCTCCCTCCCCACATTTGTGGGGATTGCTAAGACGACAGATTCAGGCTTTAGAAGGTGAAAAGCGGGAGGAATTACTCAGTGCAGGATGGGGAGGCCATCTGAGGAAGAACCTAAATTATCAGTAGGGCTTTACTGAAAGAAAAAAAGGAAGATGGGCACACACTACAAGGGGAAAAAATCAAATTAGATACTCAACAGATGCCCCACGGTGGCTGAATGATACACTTCTTTGAGGCTTTAAAACACACATGAGCTAACATTTAATTAAAAATAACGCTCCTCGGGAGGTGGGTAGAGCTCAGTGGTAGAGCACATGCTTAGCTTGCTCAAGGTCCTGGGTTCAATACCCAGTACCTCCATTAAAAAAAGAAAAAATTTTAAAAAGTAATGCTCTTCAACTGTGTTTTAAAAATCACTTGGTGAGGAAAAGGAAGGAGGGGAGTGGAAAATATACATCATGGCACCTGCTTTAGTACAGCACTGAGAAGGATTAAATTAACCTAAAAGAAAGGAACCACCTACATCAAAGGGAGTAAGAAGAGAATGGAGAAATGGAATCCACAGATAAATGGTGAATTTTAAGCACTTAAAAATGTTAAGTACTTTGTTTTAAGTATACAACTTTGATAAATATTTACCCACACTGCAAAAGTTACTGAAAACTATTTCAGTGCTTTCAGTTTGCATAATGTTGCTTCAAAGTCTCAGGAGATGTAAGCACAAGCAACCATGAGATCTGTTATCTCAACTTTCCGAACAGTTAAAAATTTAAAAGATTCCTAATACCCACTGCTGCTGCAAATGTGGGGAACAGGCACCCTGGCAAGAGTGCAAAGGCCCCCAAGGCCTTTCTGGAGGGCGACTTGGCCGTATTGCTCGCACGCCTCTTTTGATCTAGCAAATTCCATCACTAGGTATTATATTCTAAAGAAACTCTTGCACATGTGTACATATTTATAACTGTGAAAAAAGGAAGAGAAAATCAAGAAACAATTGAAACATCCAAAATTAGATATTATGGCCCAACCATCTTAGGAAGTATTTACGCAGCCATAAGGTAGACCTCCATGTACTTACAAAGAAAAATTTTCAAAATTTACTGTTCAATGAAAAGAGCAAGTGAATCAGCAACATGATCAGTATGATCTATTCACACCAAAGACAGGAGAGCTGCAACTGTACAGGTGAGTGGGCGCATACGCGAGGGTGACCGAATTCTAAAAGGACACCCAAAGTGGTTACCTTGGGGTGGGGGGGAGTGTGGGCTGGGAGACTCTCACCCTTCACCCTGTGTTCTTGAGCATTACAACAATGACATGCTTGTATATGATAATGATAAGATGCTTGTATATTACAATGATATGCTTGTATATTACTTCAGTAATAAAAGATTATGTCTTTCAAAGTGTGGGTTTGGAATTAAACTGCTTTCAAAATTAGACTTTAAAAATGCTTGTATTAAATTAAGGCTGCATTCCTTCAGTTCTTACCCACTATCAGTGAGGAAAATTAGCTGAAGAGTAAAAACTGGCCATCATTGTTTAATTCAGAGTGGATAATGTTGCAGACATGGTAAGTGGCTCACCAAGAGCTACTAAAGTACCTGGTGAAGAAGGTGTGAGTTCCTCAAAGGCAGAAAGTGGCTCAGAAATCTTTGCATTTCCAGGACCTACCACAGGGTAGGTGCTTCAAAGAATGCTTTCATGAACTGAACTGAAAGGGCCACCCAGCAGGCAGTATTTATTACCCAAGAAGAGGGGATCTCCTCAGCTACTGATTTAGAAAGTTATTCCAAGCTCTCTTTCTCCAGGGTTTTCCAACAGATTATCTCCAACACTTCCATTATGCGTTGCAGACCACTGCTGCCCCACATAGCAGGAGAGGCTCATGTGCCCAGATTCCTGACTGAGGCCAGCAAGCATGAACTTCCCAGTCTTTCTATCTATAACTGTAATTATTCCCACCCACCCTGACTTCTTTCCCTTGTCTCTGAAGAGCTCTTTAACAGGTGCTCCTGGCCCTGTTCACTCCCGATCGCTCACTCAGTTCAGTTCTGCCCATTCAGTCCAATCTCTCATTTCTTCCCTCTCCCCTTTCCTTCTGTGGTTACTTTCTCTCTGCATACTAACAAGTCATATCTCTCAAGCCTAAAAAGCCTTTCTTACCAAGTTATGGCTTTGATTCCTCTCACTGCCAAATGGCTCAAAAGAACCATCTTGACTAATTATTCACAGTATGTTTTTACATCTCTCCTTCATCAATCCACTGCAGTGAGACATAGGGCTGAAGGACTGAGACATGAATCCCAACAAGACAATCTTCCTACGGCCTTGTTCAGCTTCCATTCTGCGGGCCCCCCTGCTCCATCTGACAATGGTGTCATACCTCTATGACATTCTCTTGGCTCTTTCCAGTTTTCCTCCTAACTTTTGGGCAACTCCTCAATAATGTTAACTGCCCATCTTCTCCTTCACCGGCGCCCAACATCAGAATTCTATTGCTACTGGTATTGGTATATTCTTGACACCTCTACAATATGTATTACTTTGCATGCATTTGCACATTTTTAGAGAGGTGTATGGTTTTCATCACACACTCAAAAATATTTGTTGTTAACCAAGGACTCTACTCTTAGCCCTCATCTCCCTCAGCACACTTACAGGAAGCCTTTTTAACACAGTGGTTTCAATCCCACAAGGACGTTGGTATCTTTCTTAAACCAGTATATCCGGGCCACCTCTTACATTTCCATTTGTCTACTGAACATTACCAGGAACACATTTGGGTCCTGTAGACTTAATGTGCTGAACACCCAGCTCAATACTTTTAGCTTTAAACTTGTTTTTTATTCTGTATTCTTTATCTCAACATTGCTAGACATTTCAACCTCACCCCTGACTATTCATTTCTCCATTAATATTAAATGAGTAACCAAACAATGTTGTAGTGTGTCTCATCTTAGGCCTTCTTATGAATAACTTGGTTCTAAGTCTGTCTGCCCTTCTCCGCCCAGCAGTTCAGGCTTTCATCACTCCCCACTGGAACTAGTTTGTTAGCTGATCTCATGTGCCCGGTTTCTCCCTGCATCTTCTAAAACTGAGGCATTTTACTAACAGTTTCTGGAAAATAGGGGCTTTTTATATCTGTATGTTTTTATTTTTACTTTCTACAACCAACAAGTGCTGCTTTTATTGTGTAAGTATTTACATAATTGGGGGGGGGGGAGACAGAATAGACTTGATCATGTTGATCTTAGCTCACGACCCCTCCCTGGCTAGCCAGGGCCTGGCTCTGGGACCAACGCGGCTTTCGAGCTCACCCTCTGCTCTGGCCACCTCCTCCATGCTCTCGAGCTCTTCCCTCAACTTTCACACAGCACTCCTCCGTCCACGCCGCTCCCTCTGCCTTGAAGAACATCTCTCCCACCCTGCTTTCAGTGCTCATCTTTTTTCTTTCAAAAGACCAGGCTGAATATGATCTCTTACAAAGACTTCCTTAGATGTCTAAAAATCCACTCCTGTCTTCCTTAGACACGTCCCCACACCTCTGACCGGGTCACAGAGCATCGACCAGGGCGGCAAGGCCACGGCACAGTAGCTGGCTTTTCCTTTCCATCCCCTGGGCCTAGAACAGCACTCTGTTCACACAAAGAACTCAATGGATGTTTGATTGATGAATGGGTGGGTGGAGAGGCTGACAGGTGGATGAATAAACTCACGAATCAAGTACTGTAAGGCATATAAAAATGTGCTGACAGACATGTGTATTTATCTAAAGCCATGTTACTATGCCAAGCAAAGAAGAGAACTCACTCAAGCACCGATTTAGGATTCATTCTTCACTTTCCCCTTCATAGAAATAGTTTTGAAGCTGGGCAAGTTCAAGGGTACTTTTAAACATAATACACCCGATTCTGATGTGCTTTATTGACTGCCTTGTAGCGACTTGCAGAAAAAACATAAGGAGTCACTTTAACTGTCTGAAGGATAATAGTTCAATATTCATTAAATAATATTAAAATATTGCAAGGTTTAGGATTTGCCAAAATAATCCAATCAAGACTAGAATTCAATAAGCAGTTTGTGCCAAAATGCCAGCAAACTGCAGGCTACTCATACCAAGGGGTTATTTAAGCAGTAGGATTTTTCTTCTAAGTTCATGTAAGTATCATCACTTAGATAACTCTTCTTCTCAAAAAATTGCTTAACTTAGTAAGAATGTGTAATTGCAGTGTATTAACTTAGCTATTATTTATTCATTAAATACTAAATTTTCAACCCTTTTGTGTTTTACATTAATATCCTACTACAACCCACAGCAAAACAAGAATGTTCGTGAGTTAAGTCATGCCTCCCACCCCCAAATCATGACTTTCTGTTGCCATGGTTACATTGAAAACTGCTGCTTCCAGGTTTCCCTGGTCAGCGGGTTGGGGGTAAATAAGTTCTTTTTCAGCAGATCGTGAAATGGTAACTTCCAGACTTGCCTGACATGTAGCCAAGGCACAGAAGATTCACACTTTAATAAGGATTTATCAAGTGCCTATCCAGGTCTAGGGACTAATTCAGGAACTAGGTTATAAAGTAAATAACAAGACAAAGCCTATAGATAATCTAATAAAAAAACTGCACCCCACAGAACTGGAACACTGGAAACAAGCAGTCTTTTCACTGCTTCTGAGTAGGACTCCAAGTAAAAATCTAAGAACAACAGCTACATAAAAAGTGAGGATGCACACACTGCTGCTGGGAATGCAAAATGGAGACGCCTCCTTGGAAAACAGTTTGGCAGTTTCTCAGAAAGTCAGACATAAAGTTACTGTGTGTAGCCAAGAGAAAGGAAAACGTATGTCCATGCAAACATTTACACACAAATGTCCACAGCAACACTATTCACAATAGCCAGAAAGTGCAAACAACCCAAATATTCATCAACTGATAAATAAATGAATACAATATATATCACGCCCTGAAATATTACTTGGCAATAAAAACGAATGAAGTACTGACATACGCTACAACATGGATGAACACTAAAGACGCTGTGCTAAGTAAAAGCAGTCAGACAAAACGCTACCTGTTGTATGATTCCATTTACATGAAATGTCAGAATAGGCAAATGTATAGAGACAGAGAATAGATTAGTGGTTGCTTGGGGATGGGAGGCAGGGGTAAATGGGAGTAAATGCTAGTGGGGTAAGGAATTTTGTTTGAGGATGAGGAAAATGTTCTCAAACTGACAGTGATGATGGTTGCACAAAACTCTCTGAATATACTAAAAACCAATAAATTGCACACTTTAAGTAGGTGAATTGTATGTTACATAAATTCTATTTCAAGAAAGGTGTTATAAAAGAGTGAGGCTGGCAGGTAAAGAAAATTTCTTCAGAAGATACTGGATTCTTTGCAACTTTTGTGAGTCAGAACCAGAACTTCTAGATGATCCTGGATCTAAGGTGAAGGATTCACTCAACATTTGGTGTCCCAGATTTGCCAAAACTGGCAAAATAAAGATGAATAAGCATATCTCCTTCCAGAAACAATTCAGCCCATCCATCGAAGTTCCCCCCTCGGATATTTCCTCTGTCTGAAAAACCACATTTTTCTAAATGGGGAGCTGGGAGCTCAAAAAGCACAGGTACAGAGCTAGCACCGGCCGACCTAACACCTCATCTGCCTGCCCGCCTCTTCCTCCTCCATCTTCCTGGGCTCCCTAGGCCTCCGGGCTCTTCTTTCAAGATCATCTACTCTATTCCCATTCAGATCTTCTGTATCAATACTCAGCCTAGACTTACACGACTTAGAGCTTACACACATTTTGGACTTGAGTACCTAGCTTGTTCCTAACTTAGACACCTGACAGCTGTAACTGTCCAAATAATATTGTTTTTTAAAGTTGATTTTTTTTATTGTGGTAAAGCATGTATAACATAAAACATCATTTTAACCATTTTTAAGTGCCTAGTTCAGCGGACACTCACTCTTGTGCAGCCATTACCACCATCCATTTCTAGAATGTTCTCATCATTCCAAATTGACACTCGTACCTCCTTAAGTGATGGCTCACCCCCCCAACCCCTGGCAACCACCATTCTACTTTCTCCCTCTCTGTATCTGACTATTCCAGAATACCACTCTTTCGGATCTCTCAATTTATCTATAAAAGGCTTAAAATTTCTAGCAAAATTTCCAAGTGATCTTTTTAATAATCGTGTAAACTAAAATGAGTGTAAACGTAACTGAAATTCTAATTTTTAAAAACAACTTTTTGTTAAAGAAGTGATTATCTCTTAATTACGACTATAATTTAAGAGCGTGGCTTCTGCAGGATAAAAGTGCTCTAATGTGTGTATTTACCAATACTCGGGGCCAGACCCTGTTATCTTATGTATGTAACCACACCTCAAAAACGTTGTTAAAAATAATCACAATAGAGACCAGCGTATTTCCCCTCAGGCCTTGTGGTCCTTCCCTCACATTTACTCCCAAGATCCAAATGCCACCCTGAGGGCAAGGTGCCGGGCGAGGAAAAGGAAAGCTGGGCCACCACCTGGAGCCACCACTGAGGGCAGCATTACTTACTTCATTAGCTTCTGTTTTGTGGCAGAATCTTTGAAGCTTCTGAATTCTTCGCCTGCTTTGATCTCATAAAACTGGGGCTTGAGGACCGTCTGCTGATCCTCCTTGAGTCGTTCCTGCCGCTTCACTTTTTCCTCCTGTTGGAGAAGTCGGCGCTGTTTCCTGACCTCTTCAACCCAGTCCTTTTCATCATCTGAACTCTCAGAACTTTCTGCATCACTTGGTTTTCCTTCCGGTTCTTCCTCCTCTTCCTGAAAATAAAAATAGTAAGAAGCAGCTCCTTTCCCCCAACCAAAAACACTGATCCATTATTCTCTTTTAAATAGCATTAGCCCATTAGAGCATGTGACATTGCATGCATCAGGAAAAAAACGTCTTTAATTAAATAAGGTATAGTCCTAAGCTGAAGGTCAAACAAATTCCAGTTCAAGTTAACTCAAAGACTCTTCTAACTTAGACAGAAAACTTTAAACAAACAGGAGTAAATTCTAAATGATATAGAGAACATTACTTTTTCACGAAGTTCCTGTTGCTCTAAGAGTCTTAGCTTCTTCTTCCTTTTTTCACTAATTTTGGAAACAAGTGGATTCAAAAGCCTAAATTCTTCACTCTCTTCATCTACTTGGAAGTCAGGGTTCTCGAACATAACTTTAAATCGATCATCAGAGAGAATATTAGGAAGGCTCTGTAAGACAAAGAATGCAAAATTTAAAGTTAATATCAATAAAATCTGACCAGAAAGATGGCTTAAAAACAGTTCATTCAATAATAAGTTAAGAAGCTGCATAAGGCATAACTTACATAAATTATTACAGAATTTTTTAGAACCAGTTTCCGGAACTTTCTAATTCCTTATCTCTTACCCACAAACAAATTCTATTAATCTATTTCACGGAAAATACATATTACTTGGCCATTACACATAATGAACTAAGAATGAGTCTTTTGGGCTAACTTTAAGCTTAACAGAGTAGAAAGAATTTTCTTCAATTAAAATTTTTTGATGCAAAAACATTTTTCAAGGAAATTTATGTGTTTGAAACATGGCTTTTTAAACATAGCTATTGTACTGAATGAAAATTACTGAATCTTTTGACTGCATATTCGAAAACTGGGAGAGGAACTACACATTGATAGTAAGTCATGAATTAACACAGTGGGGAGCTGGTGGTGTAAGTTTACTGCCTCCAATTGAGTTATTTGGAAACATAAGGGATATTTCCTTCCCTTATAGGATAGCCTCATCCATTTTTTTCTCTCTAGGCCATTTAATTTTGGGTGATTAGGATGTGCTAATGTAGGTTTACCGACTGTAACAAATGTCCCCTCTGCTAGGGGAATATTCAATAGTGGGGGGAGATTACGCAGGTGTGGGGACAGAGGGTATATGGGAAATCTCTTATCTTCCCCTCAATTTTGCTATGAACCTAAAACTATTCTAAAAAATTTAAGTCTTGAAAAAAAAATCCAGTGATTGAGAAAAGTTAACAGGAAAAAAAAGAAGTTATGTTCCGTTTATGACTGGTTAGGTCTATGGCACAAGGAGACTGACATCAGGATTCTGACGGACACAATTAGGTGCCTGCAACGAGGCACCGGGTCTCAGGAGAGAAGGCAGGGGCTACAATGGATAAATTCTGGAGTTATCTGTAAGTACAGGATAGGTGATATTGCTGAAGACCCAAATATTTTCAAATGAACAGCTATTAGAATCTAGGTTAAAAGAAATACATACACAAAACCCAAGGGAAATCTTTTCTCTTTCATCTTACTGTACTTATTAAATAACCATATTTAATAAACAACAGAGAAACATGTTAAGAAAGAATATGTTGCAGTATTTTTTTTCCCCTTAATTTAAAACAAATAAATTGCACTGCCTAAAGACAAGTATGCCTTGGATGAACAAATATAAAATAAAAACTCTTCTAACCTAGCTGTAAAAATATTTCCCCCAGAGATTTTTCCTAGTCTGTTTGTTTTCACAGCTGTCTTTAAAAAAAAAAAAAAGCAGGATGAGATGTAAGTAGCGATGTTCTACAGCAGTTTACAAGTGTCTGGCTCGTCACCTGCCCTGTACATACACATGTACAGATGCTAAACACTTGCCATTAAAATTTGGAAAACATCTTAAAAGTATTGCTCATACCACAGCCCTGCTTCAAAGAAGTATATTATGATACCTATGAAATTAAGGCAATGCAGACTTCTGAGTAAAGATGGTGGTTTGAACACAAGCATCTCCTTCTAATCTCCACTAAAACCCCATGAAAACAATAGAAAGGGGACTTAAAAAAAGACACAAACCCTTAAGGATGAGAAGGATATGAAACGGACCCACCCACTCAAACCGCAGGCTTCTCTGGAGGGGAGGAGGTGGCCAGTGGGGGCCGCAAGGCAAGAAGGGAAGCATCCAGACACGAGGGGCTGAGATGCCACCTCACCCCACACCCCAAGCCCTCCTGATGATAGTTCTCAGCCCTCAGAATCCTGGCAGCCAAGCCGTCACTCTCAAAGCAGGAGAATCTGGCCAGGCAAGAGAAAGCCTGAAGAGATCCTGCCATCTGGCACCTCCTCAGGTAAACAGTTCAGCCAGGTCGGCACACAGGGACTGACGAGCCCTGTCTCCACCTCAGAGCTTCCACTCAAGATTATGACTATGGATCACAGCAGCGAAAAACTACTTAAAACATTTTTTTTTCCCCAAGAAAATGTCCCAGCACTGAAGAACCGAAGTCCCTGGAGCAAAAGGGCCCGCTGGGCGGCCAGCACTGCGGGCCAGGTCTCTGGCTGGAAGACGGTCCCCAGCACAGCACAGAGCCAACGCCAGGGACTTCCTTGGACTCTTCCTCCTTCTGGCCTGACTCGCGTATCCTGCAGGAGAAAATCCTAAGGAACTTCCTGAGGAAAAGTAGCATGTCGGGGTAACGTGTTGCTGCGGCTGCTGAGAACGTGCGTGCTTGCAAATCTCTTCACTGTACCCTACAATGAATGCTTGTCTGGGCTGGAAACAATATTCCTTCAGAAAACTGAAAGTCCTTTATAATCTGTGTCTCACATGGGCGTGAGGTGGAGCGAATTGCCAGGATGCTGGCTGAGAACCAGTAATTGAAGATGATGGTTCTGGAATGGAGCTGGCAGGAAGATGTCAAAGAGACTTCTTGGAGAAGTAAAATTAATCTGACAACTGATCTTCATATAACTATCCTGAGATGAGATTTAGACAACTGGTAAAGAATTGAGAATTAACTAGTGATAATTACACAGAAATCTAACAAAAAGTCAACTACTCAGTGCAGGAAGACTAAGGCTGTGCAGGAAATATGACTCCAACTCAGGTGGTAAGGAGTATTTGCATACTTGTAACCAAATAAATGCTGAATACTGCCTTACCCAAAATCACAAGATAACTTTACTAGAAGGGAAGGTTATCGAAAAGCAGTGCCTAACATTTAAAAAGTCAAAAAGCACCATTATGGGCAATAGTAAGAGACAAGAGTTCTACACCAAAATAATCAGCTAGAAAGGCAAGTGTCGGGAGATGTGAAAATAGGAGATGGAGGAGAGGGGGTTACAGAGAAGGACAGAGGGATAGCTGACAAACAAAAACATTATCTTTAATTGGTACTAAAAGGCCTTAAAAATAATATTTTGGATGTTAAAAATGATCTAATCTGACCCAGCATCTGTGCATGATTACACGTTTCCCCTAGCGAGATGAATAATGACTTGTATACAAACTGCTCATGGTACAGAATAATCCCTGAGGCTGTTAAGACATCTATCCAGGGTCCCCAGGCCACAGAACCCACTCGGCCTGCAGATGGGACATGACAATACCTGGCTCAGCTGCTGCAGAATCCCAGGAAAGTCCGTTCATAAAAGACTTCAAATTAACAGTGAAAATTTGGTAGAAAAGGCCAACAGGCAAGAAATGGCACTTGTAAAAAGAGGTGGTTCAAACCACTACTCAGACCCTTACAAGTCAAATGGGTCACCATTTGCATGCCTCTGCTTCTGCACCCTGAGAGCTCAATACGTATTTGCTGAGAGAGTAAGTGAATCAATTAGAATTATTATCACCAAATGTCTAAGTTTGGATACGGTCCAGATACTGCTTCTTGACATTATGCGGTGAGTCATTTGCCACTGTAGGTCCAACATCAACTCAACGGTAAACATCTTATTAGAATCTAATTCTGTTGTCAGTGGTAGCAATATCTGGGAACATATTTCACTGTCTGCCTCCATGAAATTTCAGTTGGAGCCAAAGCAGATCATAACTGCACCACACAGACTTTCAAATCAGGAGTTATCAGAGCTATTAAAGCTCTTGAGGGTTTGAAGAGCTGAGTTCAAAGGCAAGACTAATGAATTGCTGATGGATTTAACAATTCTTTCAAGTATTCTTTACAATTATAGTGAAGGATTCTTTCCTTAATTCATGAATGGTTTTTAAGGTCATTTTAATTAGATAAAACTGTTAAACAAAAAATCATACAAACTGTCTAATAACAGCATCAGATTTTTTGATGACTATATTTAAGTATTTCTGGAAAGAAACTGAGCTCTGATAAAGGGGTCTGATTTGGGTCAGCAAGCCTCTAGAAAGCAAACCAGGAGCACGTTTTACAAACATGACTTTCTAGCAGGATTCTTTAGTTTACACAGCCACAAACACCATGCTTCCAGCTTCCAACAGCTGAGGGGAAACGACTGCTGGACAGGGGGAGATGAGGGTGCCGGACAGGGGGAGATGAGGGTGCCGGACAGGGGGGAGATGAGGGTGCCGGACAGGGGGGAGATGAGGGTTTCTAGGGCTCCTCCTTCTTGCACTTGCAGCAGAAGCAGTGCACGTCTGGCGGTTCCTTACCGGATGACCCTATTAATGTTCTGACCAAAACTGTTTAAAAGGTACAGACAACCATGATTTTCCCTTTGACCCTGCAGATCACTGAGCACGGTTTCAGCTCTCGTGGTCGTTTTCACCATCCTGCACCACCGTGCAGCACGGACCACCAGTGGTCTACATCTCTGGCCACCCTTAACCTCAAGAGAAGTCTGTGCAACAAAGAGGGGATGGTGAGGAAAGGGGGCTTTCCCCACATCTTCATAATCATGTAAGATCTTTTAAAAAGGCTCCTGAAGTGTGTATACCACGCTGCACACACGATCAAAATTAAATTTTAATTTAAGTGTCCTACTCTCTGTAACATTAAATGTAATAAAGACTCATAAGCATAAAACACAGACAGGCCTGAGTACATCTGCAGCCCAAATCAGCTCCTCTCTCTTCCTCCTGAAGCTGGAAGGCATGATCCAAAGATCACTTTCATTACACTTGCAGAATGACATTACGAAGCTGAAAGGTTACCTCTCTAATCCTCCTCAGGCTAGGCTAACGAGAAAATCAATGTGAATACTCTGAGGAGAAAGTCACGGTAGATGGAAGCACTTACATTTGAAACATTTTAAGAAAAAAAATATACATATATACATTTAGTATATACATACATTTAACACATTGATGTAAATTAGAAGGTGCACAGCCATAGCACATAGATATGTAAATTTATATAATAACAAGCTTAAGTAATTGTCTCAATACTGTCATACTACTCACGTAATAAAAATGGAAACGTAAAAGCCATCTATGTATTTACTCGTGTATTTACGTAAGGAAGGCTTTTCCAAGAGTTAAACAATACATTAAGAAGACATAACAGAGCATGATGAGAAGATGCAAAAGGCTGAGGAAGCAGAGGATGACACAGGGAGCAGGGAGTGTGAACCCACTGAGAAAGCTCAGCACCAAGAATGCCTCTCCCTGCTCCTATCACGGCATCTTGACAGAAGAAAACGCTATGACCCAGTGAAGCTGAGGGTCGCCCACGACGACATAACTAGTTAGTAAGGGGGCCAGACACAAGACCCTTCAGCTGCAGTCCCCTGCCGTGGTGGGGGAGACTGGTACAAAAATAAACACACGAAGAGCTCACTTATCTCCCGTTCACTTACCTGGTTAAAAACTAGAGAGAGAACAGAGAAAGCATAAGCAAGCACACAAAGCCTCCTGGGAGCGCCACACCGCTGGCCCAGGTACCAGGTTGGGCCATGTACCCGGGCAGGTCCTGCAGGCTCTCAGAAGAGAGCCGATCTCTACAGCTCATTCCAGAGAGGAGCCCAGCCTGGCCATCTGTCTGCCTGATCCAAGCAGCACTGGGGAGGAATGAGGAAGCCCTCACGTATTTGGGAAAATTAGAAAAATCTCCTCCTGTCTTGACAACATCAGCGTCACCTTTATGGAGGTTATATGACTGATCTTGGTCTATTCCACAGCAGTAAAGGAGGGCAGACAGCGGTTATTTGTAAGAGTGCACATTCCCGATAGTCCCAGGTCTAAATGAAAACTGGTCACTTCCAAAGTTATAAACAAACCTAGTTTGACAATAAGTAATAAACAATCTAAATATTTAACAGAAAAAAAAAACAATTTAAAATACATCCACAAGATAGAATATGAAGCTCTCAAAAATATTTATAAGAATTTTTAATAAAATGGGAAGCCACTTGTGTTGTTTTATAGAACTAGGATAAATATTTTATATATACAATATGATACAATAGTATCTTGCTATCAGAGTTTATAATTTTAAGAGAAATAAGGCAGAAAGGATGGGAAGGAATCTGAGAAAAAAAAATACACATACACATATATATCTGAATCACTCTGCTGTACACTAGAAAATAACACAACATTGTAAATCAACTATACTTTAATAAAAATAAATGAATAAAAACAAACCAGAAAAAGACAGGAAGGAAATTCACTAACATATTAATGATGCCTTTCCCTGGCAGAATTGTATGAGTGACTATATTCTTTTTTATTTTACAAACTTCCCATATTGAGCATATACTATCTTTCAAGCAAGCAAGCAAGCAAGCAAGCAAGAAAGGAAGAAAGAAAGAAAGAAAACTAAATGCATTTTAAAGTGAAAAGAAAAAAGATACAAGTCATTATCCAAAAAATATCAAGAAACGATCAACATTTTCTCTGGCTTATGATCTTACCTTAACTTTCTTTTTCCATGTAGATTTTTGCTTCTCCTCCTCTTCCTCAATTAATTTAAGTGCCAGCTCTTTGTTCACTTTTGGCAATTTCTAGTAGAGGAAAAAAAAAGCTGTACTGAAACACCTGTAATTCAGCTTTAAAGGTTAAAGTAAAGAGCAGGAACAAAAGTCCTCCAAGTCCCAGTCTACCCTGGCCAACACACACACATTCACCACTTTTAAAAACTTAACAAATAATCTGGAAAAAGGAAAAACCTGTCACAAGTCTTTTGTACTGAAAGCATGAGTGTGGGTGTATGTGTTCTAACCGATGCTCAGTTAGAAGTGACTGTATTTCATGGTAGTTAATCTTAATCAAAACTGGAAGCAGGAGAAGGAGATGGGTCTGCCCTTTCCCGTCCGCATGCTGCTGGGCTGACGTCCCACGTCGACAGTTCTCTGCCTCGGTGACAACAGGTGGCCCCAGCAGAGGGAAAGCCCAGTCTGCGGTTTCCCACTCGCCCAGGAACAGCCTCCTTCCACCTGGAGGACCCCACTGCCAGCTGTTCGTCCTCCTCGGAGTCTGGACTCTGCTCCGCAGGCTGCCTCCTTCCGGCTGCCCCGGCCGCTGCCTCTCTTATCAATACCTCAGTGTCTCCACCCTTTCAGTCTCTAATACCTGGCAACAATTCTTTACATTAAATTCCTCTATTAATAGAACTAGTGTGGTCTGACTCTTGTCTGGACCCTGACATAGTCTAATGACGTCTTCCCATGATCCAAGCAGCGAGCCTAAGATGTGGGCAAGTATCAGTAAGAAATGGGATTAGCAAAGCCACAAAACTCCAAAATCTAAACTTATTTGAAAACAGCATCAGATTTTCTTTGTAGAGCTGACTGTATCAGTTAACCTGGCATTATTTTCGACAATGACATTAGCACAGAGTCCACAATGATACAACTGTAGAGTATCCACCCTCACAACAAATAAAATATACCAAAAATATTAATAAAAGATGTAAACTAAGGACGGAGAAACTAAGAAATGGACGGCAGCTTTCTTTGAATAATAAACAAAATGAAAACGAAGTGCTCTTCTCCAGTAAATTCGACAATGAGTCAAGATTTACCTTTAATTGGACTCTCTGTGCACGTGTTTCTTCTATCTTCTGTCGAATCTTATCTTTCCTATATTCTTCATAAGCAAATGGATTTACCATCAATTTCACCTTTACAAAGTGAAAAAAATTAAAAATAAGGGAATTGTATTTAGCAGCATGTTTCATATACACCATGAATATTAAGCCAAAGAATAGACAGATTTCTTATTACAAATCTTAGGTATGTTTTACTAAAATGCAAGTAAGTAGAAAAGAAATGGCTATAGACTGCTCCTGAGTCACCTAAACGACTGCAGTTCTGTATTTACCTTGTGATAGAGTCTTATGTCCATGAAAAATCCATGCATATACGCCCGGAGAAAAGGTGATCCGATGAGATGTGTGAGCCCTGGGAAAAGTTAATCAGGAGAGGGCAGGCCCTTGTGAAATCTCGATTAAAGTTCAACAATTTTTCATGGACAATTTGACTATAATTTCACTTCTGACTAAAAATTTAAGGATTAGAATTATTAATCTTCAATAACTGTGAAGAAAATTTTAACCTACTTCAGCAATATCATCTTATTTTTAATATCAACACTAAGCATAAAAATAATGGAAGTGTCCTTATGAACTATGACAGACTGGTTAAAAAAAAAAAAGGTGGGGAGCTCCCTATACCAGTGGTTCTCAAGATTTTTGGATTCCACAAACCAGTTAAATTTTAAAAATAATACTGGATCAACACTGAGTTGTCAACTTTTATACTGCCAAGGAGGGACAGTGATGGCAGTGAGGGAAGACCATTGTGATCACCCGTAACTTCCAGAACCAAAGAACACTGTCACAACAACAGTGTAGAAAGGGCATGTTTTTTCTCAAGAAAGAACAGTTGGCAAGTCTGTATCAAAATAAATACTATATACACACATACTTCATTGTGGATAAATGAAAAATTCACTGCTAATCAGTGAATTTGGGAGCCTGGTTTTAAACAATACCTTTCATAGGGTGTCCAAGATTAAGCAGATTTCATTCACAATTAGTGGTGGTCATATCACATAAGAAAGCTCTGCTTATGTCAGAAATTATAAATTGCAAATATTTACAGAGAAAGGTTATGAGAATATTCATCTTCAAAATAAGACCACCTGTGATATACTCACATGAACAGCAGCTTTAGTTGGTATAACACGAAGTGACTATGTTTCCAAGGAAAATATTACCCTGATTCCCACATTTTTGAAATCAACATCCCTCCAGACCTAAAAATCATGTACTAGGCAAAATCACAAAGATGCACAAAACAGTATACATTATAGAACAACATCAAAAGGCAAAAATTAGGATAATCTCAAAAAGTAATTACAAGACTTGGTCAGAAAAATACTTTCTTAAGAATTTGTTAGGTTAATAAAAGTACAGGGTTTTGGGGAAGAGTATAGCTCAAGTGGTAGAGTGCATGCTCAGCATGCACAAGATCCGGGGTTCAATCCCCAGTACCTCCTCTAAAAATTAATAAATAAATAAACCTAATTACTTCCCCCCTCCCCCCAAAATAAAAAAAATTTTAATAGAAACATTAATAAGTAAAACTACAGGGTTTGGATTTTCAAAGTAGAAACTTAAAGCCGGGGTTGGGAGGTAGGGGCGGGGGAGCTGAACCTTAATGAAATGTCCAAATGCATAGCGATCTGTGTTTAGGTGCCTGCACAGGTATTTATAATTTGTGTTTCCTCTATCAAGTATATAAACTTATTTTCATGGCCCAGAATTATTCCAAGTTAGGTCATAAATAAAAACCAGCAGGTTTTCACGTTAAAACAATTTTAAACAGAGACTCTGACAGGTAGCTTTTCTCATCATTGGCTGCACAGAACACTAAGACATCTTTGAGGAGGCAGAGGCTCTATGATCAATTAAGTCTGGGAAACGTTTCATACTTTCCTCCCCCTCCCAGAGGTTTATAGTGTCGGGTGACAGTGAAGGCTCAAAGAAGTCCATAAGTAAAGAAACTGATTTAACTTTGCTTAACATAGCATTTCTCAAACTTATTTGCCACAAATCTCTTAAAGTAATAGGTAACATCCATGTATTACGTGTAGATACTGTGCTGAGTACTTCTCAGGCATTATCTGATTCATTCTCCAGGCAACCCTATGGGTAAGAACTATTATTATTGCCATTTTATATATGAGGAAACCAAGGCATAATGAGCTTAAGAAACCTGGCCAAGGCATACAGATACAGTGGGAGAGGACGGATGCAAACCCAGGTCAGCCTCTCTCTGACACCCATGACATCAGCCACGGTGCTACCCATCCAGCACTTCTTACAGAAGCAGCAGTCCACGAAACCATGCTATAGGATCTGCTAAAGGGCACAGTTGGGGAAAGTCAGAACTTGCAAGTACTCAATGCTATAATCATAAGAAATAAGGGAAATTATTTGGCCTAATTTTTACTTTCACATAAGTTATTTAAAGGTTCTATATATGATGGTAAAATCTGTTGAAAAATAACTAATGGCTCATTTAAAATTAAAAGATATTAATTTACCTAAAAATAATTTCTAGTATAACTACTTTGTTGAATACTATATCTATTTCCATAGTTTTAAAATTAGGCAGTATGAATGTATTTTATCATTTTTTATCTTTATAACTGCCTTCCTCACCCAAAGTAAACATAGTAAAGAGACTGAAAAAGCACCGAAAATACACTAAACACAGTAGTTTTTAAAAATCCACAAAATAGCAATGACTTTTTATTCTCCAATTTGAGAACGTAGGTGAGTGTGACAAACCTACCGCAAAAATCACATTGCAGACATTTAAGCAGCCACTTCAGTAGGAACACCTATTTCACTCACAAGTCGTTTTTTTAAAGGCTAAATACAACTCTTGTCTTTCAAAACACATTAAAATTTAAAGGATTATTTTGGTGGTTAAATGGTAGAAAATAATTCTGCCTGGATTAACTGTGCTGTAAGATATAGGTTAAAGATAAAGTTTGAGAATCTCTCTATTAATCTGTTACATGATTCTATTTTTTAACCATTCAGCTGCTGCTGTACATCTATTTGTTCGAAAGACAACTAAGTTGCCTAGACTTGTGGAGAATGGCTCCTCTAAGTCTTCCCATTCTCAACAATTTGCTAAGTAGCCTCTTCCCAACGATAGAACAAGATTGGTAAAATCTGTTCTCATTATCCTACAAACTAGGACTAGTCAACTAAGATAAATCTGTTCTTCAGAGGGGTCAGTATGGCTCAAGTTAAGAACACAGACTCTAGGTTTAAATTCTAACCTTCACATTTACTACCACTGAAGATTTTCGCAAGATACTTTTAATCCTTCTGTGCCTCAATTTCCTTACCTCTAAAATGAAATCATAATAACATCCACTCCATAGCTGGAGGATTAAATGAGTTGTATGTAAAACATTCAGAATATTGCCCAGCGCATGTAAGCCCTATTTAAGTGTTGGTGGTTATTAAGAAACATTTCTTTGTCTGTATTCTTTAAACCTAGCTCACTGTTAAGGTTCTCTGTATTTGAGAATTCAACCTACGGGTTCTAAGTTTTGGATTAGATCTCTCAATAAGCAAACCTAGAAGGGAGCCAAAAATCATTTACTTGCAGTTTCTGAAATTTCTCAAAATCTTATTATATTCAGATAATACTTGAAAAAATAAATCGCTGCTTCCTTGACTGATGTTTTTCCTATACATAGGTAGTAGGTTAAAAAAATTATTCCTCACTTAAGATACAAAAAGCTTCAGTAAACTGAATTTATCTGAATCTTTTCTAAGCATAGATTATAAACTTGACGATACATACTATGTTTAATATCTGATTTGTCAGAAAGAGAAGATTTGGAATATCAGACAAGTGTGACTCCATCATTTCTAATGTTCAAAACTGAAAAAAAAAAAACCAAGTAGAAATAAGTTAATAAACATTTCATAATTTTTTTTTTTACCTAAATTTTCAAGGTCTTTCTTGGTGACAAATTTGTAATCATCATAAACTGTGCTTTCTGGATTCTCTTCTAGTTCTTCTGTCAGGTTGTCTAAGAAGGAACACCACCTGGGAGCAGGACCTAAAACCTGCAGATTAAAAGGTTAGCAAACGTACACTCTCACCATGTCAACTAGGAGCTCGTTATTTTACAACCGAATTTCCTTAAATATAATTTTAAAACCCTGGATTCTATCACAAGTGCTGAAAAACAACTGCAATGTGCATAATCAAGTCTACAATGAAAGAGAATAAACCAAGTAGGAAGAACTTAGGCTTATTAGGGAATAAAATCTCAGGTTGGGATACAATGATATCAGTGAATATTCTTACATAAGAACTATGAAAATACAAGTAATTCAGGTACTAATAATAATATTCATCCATATTTCTATCATCTCTTTCACTCAAAACAGTACTAGCATCCCCAAAAGCATACTTGGTATACCAGATTTTTAAAGTTTGCCACTCAAGACAAACAAAAGTGTAAAATGTAAAATTTAAGGGTTATCAACTAACTACCTGATCATTACATTTTATCTTATATGGTCCACTTCACTTAATTCATTCAAAATTAAATTTCTGTATATAGAATTCTTCAGATTTAATCTAAAATGGGTTGCAAGGATCCACAATTAGTCCCAGTGAAAGGTTGAGGAACAAAGGGTTGAATAGAATTTATAACCACGTAATAAAATATGAATACTTCAATTTGAAATTCAATTAGTTCCATAAAATACTGTGACTGCTTTTTGCTTTTTTGACCTTGATATAAATCTTTCCCAGCAGATGCCTTGCCCACTGAGGTCAATGCATATCCCAAAGGAAGGAACACTCAGTGGGAAAGCCACAATACTGAAATCCTCTCTCGTAGGGGAGGCATTCAGAAGCGAGAGCACTGGGCTCTTACAAAATGGAACTTCCACTGACTGCTTGCCTATGTATTTTGATAGTAATCAATTATACAGGAAAAAAAAACCCCAAAACTCGTAAGGGAAATTATTAAATCTAGCTTAACCTTTTTGGAGAAGGAAAGGTAGGCAAAAGAGAGTTATAACAAAGAAACACAGACCCTAATACCCTCTTCAATCATTAAAAAGAAAAAAAGTAGATGTTAGATAGTGCCACTCGAATTTAGTTATATTACTTTGCCTGATTAGAGAAGGTGACCCCGCCACTCCCACCAAAGGCTATGGGGCTCATAAACACGAAAAACAACTCTTAATGAGCATTAAAAAGTCCCATCAAGAAGTTTCTTAATAGTATAATCTATACAATTTTTAAAAACAGAAATGACCATCAAAGACAAACCTTCAAGAAATGCAAGGCATTGAAAAAATTCAGTGTAGACCACTTTAAAGAAATTGCTATTATCTTAAGCAATTTTAGGACAGTAGCTTGAAGTCAACAAATACTGATATTAATTGCTCCTACATACAAAGCATTGCACTAAACCAAAGTCCCCGACCATTCTCTTCTCCCCCCAGGTGTTAAAAACCTAGCTGAGCAGACGTTATGCGTGCGCATACACGCTCAGGCATTTAAAGCAATGAACTGAGATTGTGCTGAGTCCATGGGGGAGACGGGTGAGGGCTGGATGAAACAGGCTCTGCTGGGGTACCCAGTAAGTATATCTGAAAGGACTTCAGGTTGGAATGAACACATGAGCAAGCTAGGAAAACCATGGGGCATCCTCTGAGAGTCAGAGTTTAGGCACCTGCAACTACAAGGGTATCTGCTTCCTGTCAGTCATAAATCTGCAAAAGCAAAGCTCTATCATATACTGGCATACAACCGAGGACAGCCACCTTCTCCTCTTTTAGAGAGGAGGAAAATACACTACTAGCACTTTTCTAGAATGTAAGATCCAAGATACTGTCCTCCTGGGAGGGTTTAAGCTTCATCTGTTTTAAGTGCTTAATTTCTAGTACATAGAACATTCCCTGCCAAGTAGTAGGTGTTCAATAAATGTTTCATAAATAAATCCATTCACATATAAAGCACATATGAATACATTCATGAATTTCATTGCACAAACTATTAAGACTCAAAGGGTCCTGTTTGGTGAAAGTATTTTTTGAATTCTCTAACTGTCCTTATTCAGATAAAAACACTCAAATACCTCACCATAAAACTACTGGATATAAGAACACTTTTTGATGAAAGTCAGATTTATTTTGCCTTTTATACAAGGGAGCACTGGTTACCAAAGGGCCTCATAATAAAGTAGTTCCACCTTTAAAGCTTACATCAGTCTTAAACATGGGCTTCAAAGACAATGGAAAGATTATTACACTGTGTTTACTGACTTTTCTTGGGGGGTGAGGGGTAGGAATATCATAATATCAGACCAGATCTTACTTTCACATAGACCTTTTTTATAATGTTCCACAACATCCTTTTTGATTAGTTATCTGGATTCTAACGGAATTGTTTTAAATTGCCTCTCCAGGGACAGGTCTGATTATGGTAAACAATCTCTGCAATCAAATTCATGGCCATTAAATTTTATAGGAGGAAATATTTCCATCAAAAACAAAATTAAATCTAATGGGCTGATTTTATTAATCACATTTCCCTACTTCCTATTCAGAGAAAAAAATATCAGAATAACCATAACAAAGTTGAAATTACTGATTTAACTGGTATTAACTGCAGGTTTTATCCACATTAGAGCTTTTCTCAAAGGTCCACCATTAAGTTGCAAAACAGTGGTCAGCTTAACCAATAAGGAAGGGTCAACCATGTGCAAAGTTCTGATATTCCTATAAGGACCACAACACTAACTACTGTGTAAAAATTCTTTGCTGTCTCTATTCATAAATACATTCCTCTTTCAACTAATACTTAAAATATATTAATTTATTCTTACATTCAGGCTTTACAACTTGAAGACAACATGTTTTTAAACAACTGGTATACTATTACTACTACATCAAAACTTTCTAGGTTTTCTGTATTGTCATTATACTGCTACATACTATACTGCAGTAAAAACTCACCGCTTGATTGTCTACATTTTTATGCACCATAAGAGTTTTATTTCAGAAACTTGATGAAGACTGATCTGTTTTAAACTTTTACTGTTTGTTAATGATCTTCCACTTTTTATGCATAAGAATTTCCTAAAATCACACACCAGTAAACGTAAGGAATTGGATATCTGACTCATCAAACTGCTATCAAGGAATACTGTGAGTCCCTCAGCAACTTTAATGACAATCATATCAATCAATCTAAATGGAAATACTCCATCCTCCAAAACAGGAAAGAATCTTTATCAGCATGCTATAGGAAAGCCTTGACTCAAATGCAGCCAAGTATCTACTTGCTCTAATCCGTTTAGGCAGAAGAACCAAGTTTCAAGTACATGAAAATACATGCCACGTACCCAAGGTCATCTGCCTCTATGATTACAATCTACCTTTAAGATGCTAATTATATTTGCTTAATTTAAAAATTCAAAATTCTCATATTTTCTGGTAATGGACAAATATGACTAAGAGTGGGGAGGAAAGACAATGAATATTAAAATTCTTAGGGGGCTGATAGAGCAGGGTACCCTTGCCCCCATTTGACTTTTGAAAAACCACTATGCCACATCACAAAGTTGTGCTAAGGCAAAAATAAGTATGGAGGATTACTGGATGGATGGTTTTTAACAGATCAAGGGGGATTAAAATAACAACAAAGTACTATTAGAGACAAAGAACCAAATTGTACTAATTCAGTATAAATGCTATAATGTATCCTATTTACTTTTAACGCTACTGAATATTTCCTACTATCAAAATGAAAATCACTGATAATATAAAATGGTAATTAAATATGAAATTGTTATCTTGAGTTTTAAACTAATGATTTAAAAAACAATTTAAAAACCTTTAAAACTAAGAAAATTCTTAATTACTCCATTTGGTAGAACTGTATCAACACACAATAAATAACTTTTTTTTCCCCACAATAACTTTGAACCAAATGGGCTTATGCATGAGAAACTCTAACTGATATATAATTATATTAGAACACACAGAAGTATGTAAGATCCCCAAGCTGATTTTTAAAAAATATTCTTTTACACAATTTTCAGAATGCATTACAGCATACAGTGTGAAGTGGGTCTGAGTGAACACTGAAAAGAGAATGGTGAATTCTTGTAAGTTCAGAGAATACAACCAGACCCGCTAAATGTAAGGAGGCAGATTTTACTTCAATTTTCATTCATCACATATTTGAGTTTCACATTTGTTATTTTCCAGGCGCAGTATACTCTATAACATTAGGTAGCAGAATGAAACCAAATGGGAAACGTTAGTTCACACACAACACTTGTGTGAAGGACTAGTGATTCTTAATTTCCTCAACTTCACTCATTCATTCCAAAACTTACTAAAAGCTAAGTGCTTACTGTCAAATATAAAGTCTAGAAAGCAATCAAGTACAACATAATGTGATTAGTGCCACAGAAGAGAAATTCTAGAATGTTTCTGGGGAGCCCTTTATCTGCTGAGGCAGGAGATCAAGATATATCTTTGAAGGAGACATTTGAACTAGGCCTTGAAAAATGGTAAGGGGTTATGATTTTGTATTCAGTAAAACAACTGCCATACCAAATAGAATTTAATGTTATAGAAAATTAATATATATTTTACTCATTATTAATTATAAGGAAGATGCTTTGTTAGAAGAATTATCAATTTTACTTTTTAGTGATCTTATACCACTATAATCCTAGAAACTCAATTTAAACATTATTTAGGTTATAATGACACCACTGAACAGATAAGCTACAATGGAGTTGAAATAAAAAATAATTTTACCACTGAGCTACCATGTAAATGATCTATTTATTTTGTTACAGAATTGTTTTCAGGACATTCTAAATGTAAAAATAAATATCAGTTTCTGGAACTAGAACAGTAATAAAAACAATGATAAGAATAGCAAAATTAACAACCGCAGTGCGAGCCCAGAGCTCACGCTCTAAGCGGTGGGGAGTTCCACCCCTTACCAGAATTTAACACTCATCTAATTTGAAATCTGTTACTCTTACCATAAGGCCTTAACTCTTTATCAGAAACTATTGAGGCAAAGAAGCATTTGAAATTCAGGATTTTCTGCATTTTCAAAAGGCAACACTGTATGTAGACTGTATTTATGTAAAATCTTCAGGGGGTCTGGGGCAGTGGTCCATAATCAAACATATTAATAACTCTCCGAAAATCCATACATATTCACGCCAGTGATTTGGATAAATAAAGACTAGAAAGAGCCTAGTAATTACTTGTCAGGTCTGAGTCCTAATGAAGCAGGTCAGGTTTTGCCACCAATGAGTTATTTAATTAAAAAAAAATAAAATCAGGGCTTTTTGGATTTCAGAATTGCAGATCAGAGACAATGGAGGTATACTATACTGTAAATATCATTAACTACTATTATGATTAATGATAACTTTTCTAAATGGATAGCCTGCTCTCCAGAAGGAAAATGGGGTTTTGCCAACTCTGCAATGTATAAACTCAAACGAAAATTTTCTTTTCAAACTTTTCCTCCATTATTAGCTGAAAGGCACCACTAGCACCAGCATGTATTTTCAAATTCTGACAACTGGGGCTTAATAATAACTGATCATAAGCCTGAGACAAGAGAGACAGCTGGGTGAGCCGAGGGAGTGGCCATGAATCTACGCATGTAATTGCATTTGCAACATAATGAGCTGCCTAATTGCATATCCAGGTTTACATGCATCTGCATGAGTAATTATGAGTCATCTGAAGGTACTCTACTTGTAGCGCTTTGTTCTCACACTCCTAAACATCAGATTAGCAAAAGAGCAATTTAATTTCAGCACTTTAAAATATTTATAAATTATTATCTGCCATGATTTCAATTTTGATTTAGTTTTTGAAAAGTAGTTTAGGCACTGAAATTAAATGATAATAAAATAAGGCCAAATGGGAAATAAAAGATTGTTTATGCCATTTTCTTACCATCAGCTGATTAAACCAACAGTTCATCTGCGGAACACCTTGTGAGTACAAACAAGCGTGAGGTCCTGGCGTGTCTGTGCGCAAAGGGTTAGGGGAGACAGGACACCCCAAGCGAACACTTAACTGGCACCCTACATACGTATTTTTATTTCTTCTCCCTCCCACGAATATTAAAATGACAATAAATCAATATAAAAAGTATTAGCCTTCAAGGACAAAAAAATAACAAAAGGAGAAAATACAGTGGTGAAGGGATCTAACACGGTATAAATGCTGGGTGCTAACAGAGATGAGTAACACAGAGAGAGGGGAGTAGATTCTTCCCTTAGAGGCCTTGAGAGGACTTGGGAGGCTCCACGTATCTGGGAAGATGGGCCTGACAAGAGGGGAGATGATAGAGCCGAGGAGTACCTAACGTTCCACCACCCCTTAGGAAGCCAGAGGATAATTCTCTGGAGAAAGTGAAGGAAAGCTGCTCCACGTGAGTGGGTACGCACACAGCTGACTTGAGCGGAGGTGCTGAAATTAGCACAATTAAATGGCAGCCTACACATCAAACGGGGTGACCCTAGCTCCCTTCTCAGCAACCAGAGTGCAAGGAGCCAAGCATATGTTGCTGCGCTTCCATTCCTGCCGCTCTAAACCCCTAACATTCCTGGAAAGAAACTGAGGATTCTCTGTAGAAAATGAAAGATTCCCAAAGACAGACTTCCCGATGCTAACATTGGGGAACCCTCTAACACAGGCGTGGACCTCATTTTATTGCTCTTCGCAGATACTGCGTTCTTTACACACTGAAGGTGTGTGGCAAACCTGAGCTGTCAGGTGCTGGTCAGCACTCTTTTAGCAATAAAGTGTTTTTAAATTAGGGTGTATATGTTGCTTTTTAGATATGTTATTGCACACTTAACAGACTGCAGTATAATGTAAACATAACTTTTATATGCACTGGGAAACCAAAAAATTCGTGTGACTCACTTTATTGCAATATTCACTTTATTATAGTAATCTGGAGTCAAACCTGTGTCATTTCCGAGGTATACCTGGAGTCATTAGCTGACAAGTTAGCGTGAAAACTACCAGTAGGCAAGACCACCACAAACAAAGAGCTTCCAATCACATTTAGTGCCTCATTCTTAAATTAAGAGTAGAATGCCAAAGATCACCATTCATTTATTTAATAAATAGTTGCCATCCAGCATTTTTCTCTTCATTGTAGACACAGCAGTGAACAAAATAAGAATATCTACCTTTAAAGAGCTTACATTCCAGAAAGGGGAACAATAAATAAACAAAGGAAAGACAATACAGAGTATGACAGACAGTGGTAAGAGCTGAGGGGAAAATAAAGCAGTGAAGGGTGATGGAGAAGACAGGAAGGGGGAGAGGGGTGGACGGGGAAGCCCATGTTGAAGTGACAAATGAATACAGACCTGGGGGAGAGAAGGGAGTAAACCATGAGAACATCTGACAACTGCAAAGGCCTTGAGGTCAGAACTGCTTGGCATGTTTGGGGATCATCACAAAGACCAACCCAGCATGGCTGGAACAGAGGGTGCGAGGGAGACAGTAGGGGGTTAGATCAGACGGGGCCTCACAGGCCACTGCAGGACTTTACCTTTTCCTCTGAGTGAGATGGGAGCCATGGGAGGGGTCCGAGCAGAGGAGTGACATGATCCAACTTGTGTTTACAAGGATCCCTTCACAAAGGCTGGGAGACTTTTTGGTTCCAGGAAAGCTGTCATTAGCTGACAATTAAGTCAGCCAAGCAGAGGCTTTGGTGGCCACATATAACAAAGATATCAGATTTTACAGACTTAGTCCAGGAGAGTCACTAAACAAACAGCAACAACAATAAACTTGGGGTAGGGGTGATCTGAGCTCCATAACTCCCAAATTGCATTATCTAAAACATCTAGTTTTCAACCAAACATTACAAGACATGCAAAGAAAAGCAAGGCCCATGCACAGGAGGGAAAAAGGAGTCAACAGAACCTATTTTTTGAGGACACTCAAACACTGGACTTACCAGACAAAGATTTTACATCAGCTATTACAGATATGCACAAAGAACTAAAAACAACAACAACCACCAAAAAACCCCCAAAAAACAAACAAAAAAATCATGTCTAAAGAACAAATAAAATGTATGAGAACAAATGTCTCATGAAACAGAATATCAATAAAGAGATAGAAATTTTAAAAAAGAACTAAATACTGTAAATGAATTATAAATCAACCATACTTCAATTAAAAAAAGAGTTCTGTGAAGGGCCACAAATGGCAAAATATCCTTTCTTATGGGTGAGCTGTATTCCATTACACATATATGCTGCATCTTCTTTATCCATTCATCTATTGATGTGCACTCAGGATGCTTCGATAATCTTTGCCATTATAAATAATGTTGCTGTTAATAGTGGGGTGTATATATCTTTTTGAATTAATTCTTATTTTGTGGTTGGCTTTATTCCTTTGGACTATGTAAGTTTAAAAAACTAAAGCTCTAAACATTCTTAGAAATAATGAACAGTACATATATGTACATTTTTAAAATACATGCAGTATACTGTATATGTGTATTTACATGCAATATATTGCATATGTGCAAACTGTAAATAAATTCTACCTAATTAAACTGAAAAATGAAAAAAAATTCTGGAGGTGGAAAATACAGTAATTGAAATAAAAAATTCACTAGAGAGGCTCAATAGATATACGTAAATTGGCAGAAGAAAGAATCAGCAAATTTGAGATGGATTTCCAGGCAAGATGGTGGAACAGTAGGACCACTAGCTCGCCTCTCCTCTCAACTACAGCAAAACCACAATTGACTGCTGAACAGTCATCGGGAAAAGAGACTGGAGCCTGGCAAAAAAGATCTGCTTCAGCTGGAAACACAGAGAGGGAACCACAGAAAGAAGGTAGGAGGGGCGTGCTCACAATATAGTCAGGCCCCATACCCCCCAGGTGGGTGACCCGCAAGCTGAAGAACAATTAAATCACAGAGGCCTTCCCACAGGAGTGAGAGCTCTGAACCCCACGTCAGGCTCCCTGGCCCAGGATTCGGCAGTGGGAGGAGGCAACCACAGGACATCTTGTTTTGAAGGCCAGTGGGGCTTCACCTCAAGAGCCGTATAGGACTAGGGGAGACAGAGACTTCATTTGCTTGCGAAGTGTGCACCGGATCTCATGTGCACCATGTCCAAGGACAGAGGCAGTGATTTCGTAGGAACCTGGGCCAGACCTGCCTGCTCATTTTGGAAGCTCTCCTGGGGGGACAGGGGACTGCTGCGGCTCACCCAGGGGACATAACAGTTGGTGAAGGACATTCTGGGAGTGTTTATCTGCATGAGCTTTCCTGGAGGCTGACATCTTGGTTGGATCATTATCACCAAGACCCAACCTCACCCAACAGCCTGCAGTGAAGCTTCAAGCCGAACAACATACTGAGTAGGAACACAGCCTCATCCATCAGCAGACTTCCTGAGCTACAAAAGCCTCTAGACAGGGCCTTACACACCAGAGGTCTGGCCAAGCTTCACCCATCAATGGGCAGACATTGACCCCTCCTGACAGGAAACCTACATAAGCCTCTAGTCCAGCCTCATCCACCAGGGGGCAGATACCAGAAACAAGAAAATAATAGTCCCAAAGCCTGTGGAAGGAATCCACAAACATAGGCCAGACTCTACACTGGGACCAGCTCGACCCTGGCCCTTGGGTGACGTGAGAGGAGTGTACTACTGAGACACATAGGACATCTCCCACAGAGGGCCACTTCTCCAAGGTCAAGAAACATAACTAACCTACCTAAAAATACAAATAGAAAGACAGACAAGATGTGGCAGAGGAGTATCTTCCAGAAAAGGCACAAGATAAAATCCCAGGAGAAATAGGTGATGAGGAGATAGGCAATTTATCTGAGAAAGTTTAGAATGATGAGGGTGAAGATGTTTAGAGAACTCAGGAGGAGTATAGATGCACAAAGCAAAGTTTTTAGCAAAGAACTGGAAAATATACAGAATACCCAAACAGAGTTGAAGAATAAAAATTCTGAAATGAATAACACTGAAATGAAAGAACCATGAATAGACTAAATCATGCAGAACAGATTAGTGAGCTAGAAGACAGATTAGTGGAAATCACTACTGCAGAACAGACAAAAGAAAAAAAAATGAAAAGAAATGAGGATAGTTTAAGAGAACTCTGCGACAATAAGAAGCACACTTATATTTGCATTATAGGGGTCCCAGAAAGCGAAGAAAGAAAGGACCTGAGAAAATTTTTGAAGAGATACTAACTGAAAACTTTCCCAACTTGGGAAAGGAAACAGTCACCAAGTGCAGGAAGCTCAGAGTCCCACACAGGATCAACCCAAAGAGGAATACACCAAGGCACATAGTAATCAAGCTCACAAAAATTAAGGATAAGGAAAGAATATTAAAATCAGAAAGACAAAAGCAACAAATAACCTACAAGGGAACTCCCATAAGTTTATCAGCTGATTTTTCAGCAGAAACCCTCAGGCCAGAAGGGAGTAACATGATATATTTAAAGTGCTGAAAGCGAAAAACTTAACAGCTAAGAATACTCTACCCAGCGAGGCTCTCATTCAGACTTGCTGGAGAAATCAAAAGCTTCACAGATAAACAAAAGCTAAAAGAATTCAGCACCTTCAAACCAGCTTTACAACAAATGTTAAAGGAACTTCTCTATTCATCAAAGCACAAGAAAAGAAAACAAAAAGAAGAGGAAAAAAAAAGACCTACAAAAACAAACTCAAAACAATTAACAAAATGGCAGTAAGAACACACCTAGCAATAAAAATTACCTTAAAAGTAAATGGATTAAATGCTCCAACCAAAAGACATACACTGGCTGAATGGATACAAAAAAAAGACCCCTTGCTGTCTACAAGAGATCCACTTCAGAGCTAGAGACATATGCAGGTTGAAAATAAGGGGATGGAAAAAGATATTCCATGCAAACGGAAACCAGAAGAAAGCTGGAGTAGCAATACTTGTATTAGTTAAAACAGATTTTAAAATAAAAACTGTTACAAGAGACAAAGAAGGGCACTACATAATGCTTAAGGGATCAATCCAAGAAGAGGATATAACAATTGTAAATACATATACACTCAACACAGGAGCACCTCAATATATAAGGCAATTGTTAATAGACATAAGAGGAGAAATCAACAATAATGCAATAATAGTGGGTGACTTTAACACCCCCAACTACATTAATGGACAGATCATCCAGACTGAAAATCAATAAGGAAATACAGCCCCTAAATAAAACACTAGACTAGATGGACCTAATTGATATCTATGCAGCATTCCATCCGAAAACAACAGAATACACATTCTTCTCAGGTGTACATGGAACATTCTCCAGAATCGACCACATGCTGGCCCACAAAGCTAGCCTCAGCAAATTTAAGAAAATTGAAATCGTACTAAGTATCTTTTCCAACCACAATGCTATAAGGTTAGAAATAAACTACAAGAAAAAAACTACAAAAAATGCAAACACATGGAGGTTAAACAATATGCTACTAAACAACCAATGGATCATGGAAGAAATCAAAGAGGAAATCAAAAAATACTTTGAGACAAATGAAAATGAAAACACAACAATCCAAAACCTCTGGGACGCAGCAAAAGCAGTCCTCAGAGGGATGTTTATAGTGATACAATCCTACCTCAGGAAACAAGAAAAATCTCAACTGAACAACCTAACCATACACCTAAAGCAGCTGGAGAAAGAAGAACAAACACTCCAGAGTTAGTAGAAGAAAAGAAATCATAAAGATTAGAGCAGAAATAAATGAAATAGAGACTAAAAAAAACAAGAGAAAAGATCAATGAAACTAAAAGCTGGTTCTTTGAAAAGATAAACAAAATTGATAAAACCTCCAGTCATACTCATCAAAAAAAAAAGGGAGAGGGCCCAAATTAATAAAATCAGAAATGGAAAAGGAGAAGTTACAATTGATACCACAGAAATACAAGGGATCATAAGAGGATACTATGAACAACTATATGCCAACAAAAACAATGATGCAGAAGAAATGGACAATTTCTTAGAAAGGTACAATTTGCCAAGATTAAACCAGGAAGAAATAGACAATATGAATACACCAATTACCAGCACTGAAATTGAATAAGTAATTAAAAACCTCCCAACAAACAAAAGTCCAGGACCAGATGGCTTCACAGGTGAATTCTACCAAACATTTAGAGAAGAGTTAACACCTATCCTTCTGAAACTATTCCAAAAAACTGCAGAGGAAGGAACACTTCCAAACTCATTCTATGAGGTCATCATCACCCTAATACCAAAACCAGACAAGGATATCACACACAAAAAATAACAAGCCAATATCACTTAAGAATATAGATGCAAAAATATTCAAAAAAATACTAGCAAGCTTACTCCAACAATGAATTAAAAGGTTTATATACCATGATCAAGTGGGATTTACCCCAAGGATGCAGAGATTTTTCAATATATGCAAATCAATCAATCCGATACACCACACTAACAAACTGAAGAATAAAAACTATATGATAATCTCAATAGATGCAGAAAAAGCTTTTGATAAAATTCAACATCCATTTATGATCAAAAGACATATAAATGGCCAACAGGCATATGAAAAATTGCTCAGCAATACTGTCAGAGAAATACAGATCAAAACTACAATATCACCTCACACTAGCCAGAATGGCCATCACTGAAAAGTCTATAAATGATAGATGCTAGAGAACGTATGGAGAAAAGGGAACCCTCCTACACTGTTGGTGGGAGTGTAGACTTGTGCAGCCACTGTGGAGGACAGTATGAAGGTTCCTTAAAAAACTGAAAATAGACTTACCATATGATCCAGCAATCCCACTCCTGGGCATACACCCAGAGAAAAATAAAACTAAAAAAGACACATGCACCCCAGTGTTCATAGCAGCACTATTTACAATAGCCAAGACATGGAAACAACCCAAATGTCCATCAACAGATGACTGGATAAAGAAGATGTGGTACATATATACAATGGAACACTACTCAGCCATAAAAAAGAATAAAATAATGCCATTTGCAGCAATAATGGATGGACCTGAAGATCGTCATTCTAAGTGAAGTGGGCTGGAAAGAGAAAGAAAAATGCCATATGATATCACGTATATGTGGAATCTAAAGTAATAATAATAATAATAATAATAATAATAATAATAATAATAATGATACAAATGAACTACTTTTTGTAACTTAGATGACTGATTTCTTGAATATGTTGTAAGCACATTTAACTGTCCTTTATGATTGGATTACCACATTCTGTTGATTCTTTTTTTGTGGTTGGCTTTATTCCCCTGATAATTATGTAAGTTTCAAAAGCTAAAGCTCTAATCTGTTCTTAGAAACAATGATCAGTACATATATGTAAACTAAAAAAAAAAGTGCAGTATATTATTGTATATATGTATTTACATGCAATATAACATATATGTGCAAACTGTAATAATTTTGCAGTTATTAATAAAACTGAAAAAGGAAAAAAAAAAGAAAGAATTAGCAAATCTGAAGATGGGTCAATTGAGATTATCCAGTCTGAGAAATAAAAAGAAAACTGAACAAAGCTTCAGAGACTCGTGGGATGTCATCAAACAGATGAACACACACATAACAGGAGTCCCAGAAGAAGAGATACAAAGGGGACAGAAAGAGTATCTGAAGAAATCATGGCCAAAAACTTCTCAAATTTGGTAAAAACAAAAACAAAAGCAAAAACCATTAATCTGCACATCCAAGCAGCTCAACTCCAAGTAGGAGAAATTCAAAGAGATCCACACCTCAACAGAGCAAAATCACATTGTGAAAAGACAAAGACAAATGTATCTGAAAGCAGTCTCTCCTATTTTGTTATTTCACCAAAGAAAAGACATACAAAATCATACCACTCCTTTTAAATTTATTTGAGGTGCTGGGACATCAAGAAAGCTTCTGGGAAACCAAAGTAACAATTTACTGAAAACGAAATGCATATATCCACTGGAGTTTTTCTGACTTTGAGCTTGGTGACATTCAGAAATGCAAGCTTAGTAACCACCAAACAGTCCTGCTAAATTGAAGAAAGGGGGAAACAGAATGACTCTCAAATGATCACTGCAACTTAAGAGAGCAAAACTCGTATTCAAAACCATGAATGAAATGTCTCCATAAATCAAATCTCTTAAAGTTCTCTTAAGTATTCAAAACTGTATTATATTTAATCTAAGTAATTCTAATTTGAGTTAGAATGAAAAGCTTTACATTTCTATCTGCTTTTCATGAAAACTACAAATAATGCATTAAACAGCATGAAAAAGTCCCCAGCTTCCATGTTCCTTCAATTCTCAAGAAAAAGGAAAGAATAACTTAATATGGCCCCTGTCTTTCAAAGTCACTGTCAGTTAAATAGGAAAAATATGTTTCTTTCAAGGTCTCCCCTTTATTCTTTCCTGAAGAGTCTGGCTCTGCACCTCTGCTGCAAATCACCATTTGATGTTTATCACCATGTTGCACTTGACATCCCACACAGTTTCCTCAAGTTCACATTCAGAGTTTGCAGATACAATGACTCTAAGCAATGTTAAAGTCCTCTACTTTCAGCCCTTTCCTCTCCCAATCCCCTAACTGTGCTAAAAATGCTCAACTTTGATGGCTCTGTCTGCATACATGCACACACACAACAGCCCCATGGGTGCTAAAGGCACTAGGCCAATTTTGCCATTTGAGAATGTATTTATCTTTTTGATCACACACCTGGTAATGTGCACTCTGCAAGATCTTGTTTTGTCATTTTATTCCTGCCAAAAGGTACACAGCTGGTTTTAGTGTGTTATCCTGGTAACCACATCAGCAGTTTCCTGGTTCTACCCCACTTCCTTACAGGCAAAGGAATTTATTAATAATTTTTTTGCATACTCTCATGCTTTCCAATTCTTAATTCTTAAGTCCATGTAAAACTAAGAGTATTTTAGTATTTAAAAATATCTATGGATGGAAACTTGGCAGAAACAAAGGAAGAGCAAAACATTTTAAAATTAAGGCTATAACACCTTAACAGTGCTATTCCAGGAGGGTCAGAAAATATTTTGCCACCATTTAGCAGTTAACATTTATCTGCAGGGTGCCACACATAGAACTAGGAAATCCTGAAGAATCCATTTCAAGTTCAAGGGAAATAAGATTTCCCATATATTCCCAAAGAAAGTCAAAGTATAGCATTATACAGAGCAAGAGGGTAAAAGAACTCAATTTTGACTCATAATTGAATAAAATATAACTAACCATAAAGTACTCAAGTAATTCTCTACAACTCTAGGCAGAATGTCTATTTCAGAGTTTAAATATGTGTATTTCCCACTGTGAAGATAAGCCGGATTCCCCAGTAAGATATATGGCGTGTGTATGTGGGAGGGGAGGGAAGTAGTGTATATATTCTATCAATCTTTTTCTTTGTGAAGTCTTAGGACAGATTTCCAAAAACTTCATGTAAATCTAATTATTTTTAAAAAGAGAAGTGCTTTCCAAGGAAAATTATACACATAATGAAATCTTTCAACTCAGAATAAAAAGAAAGCTATGCAGTTTGGTGGCAGGAGCGATGAGAGGTAAAACATCACCTGCTGTAACTGAACCAAAACTTTAACTGTGGATTCCATGGCAACCAAGGCAAAAGGAGACATGTAATAAAGTAGAAAGATATCATTTCCTTGATAAGGAGAAGTATGCTGATATGTCTGGAAAGAGAAACTCCTTCTTGGAACTAAACCCGAGAAGGATTTCATAGATCTTTCTTTAAGGAGCTCTAACACTGAACAATATTTCTTTAAAAGTGGTTTACAAAAGAAACTTTATATAACTGTTAAGCATCAAAGAAACACCACTAGACTGTAACTCATGAAGGCCCAAGTAATTCAATTCAAGCAAGCAGCTTGATGACCTAACTTGACTCTGAAATAGTTTAGAGCTGTGTTGCCCAACAGAGTAACCACTAGCCACATGTGGCTATTTAAATTTAAATTAACTAAGATGGAATAAAACGTAAAATTCAGCTCCTTGGGCACGCAAAGCAGTCACACATGGCTGGTGGCTGCCGTGTTGGACAGAGCAGATCAGACGTTTCCGTCAGAGAAAGTTCTATGGAACAGTGCTGGTTTAAAAAACTGAAAGAAATGAGTGGTGAATATCCTTTAATGGGAAACTAGGTAAATAAATTATGACATATCTATACGTGCAACTATTAGAAAGAATGAGTTTGCTTTATATTTATCTGATCTGATCAGAATAATATAACGTTAAGTGACTAAAAAACCCTTTGGAATAGTATGCATCATGAGATCCCAATTCTGCTGAAATACGTTAGTGTATTTGATGGGGGGAGGCCTGGGATGGGAGAACTGACTTTACTCTGCAAAGAATGTGCACCATCTTGTTAATAATGGTAGTGGGAGGTGTGGTTATAAAGGGCTTCTTGTTTCTAAGTTATATATTTTTACAATGTTTGATTTTTTTTTAAATAGAGCATTTTTCCTAAACTAAAACAACATCCTCAAAAGGACAGAAGCACAGATACAGACAGAGATATCAAGTGATAAATAAGCCCCCTCCAACGCCAAACTAAAACATCAATTGTTCCAGATAATCTTGATAGAGGAGCGAGCGCCAGCCTGTAATCCAGGATTGAATCCAGGACTGAGGCTCTTCGTGAACACCTTGATTGGTATTTGTGATACTGAGAAGAGAACTTTAAGAAAGTATAAAAGAACTTTTTTCTCTCCAAAAATTCAAGAATCTAACTCACTCACAACTTTTGATCCTTTCTGCTGAGATGAACCAAAAACCAAAAGACCACAACTCCCTCCGAGGAAGCAGCTGAGCATTATCTGAAGCTTCAGAGTTTAAAATCACACACATGGGAGAGAAAATTTCAATTTCATTTCAACATCTCCAAAGGTCCTTTTTAGCATCTACTCCATCTTCTGTAGCTTTTATCTTTGTGAATGGTACCTTCATTCATTCATTCAGTCCCCCATCTCTGTCTTAGTCTCCACTCCCAATGATCGCCAGACCCTAAGGATATCTGTCTCTTCCTTCACCGCCCACTGCCACTGCCTTAGATGGAGCCCTCAGGTCTTCCCCTGATCAATTACAATCTGTGCCTGTCCCTGCTTCCAATGCCAGATAGAGATACCAAGTGGAAGCTAGGTAAATAAATTATGACATATCTATAAAATGAAATACTGCACAATTATTAAAAAGAATGAGTTTGCCTACAGGCAGAATAATCTTACATACATATCTGATCTCACTCCCCTGAATAAAACCCTTCAAAGGCATGCCACTCTGCTTTAAATCAAAAGCAAAAACTTTAACACAGTACAAAAGGATTAGATTTAAGGCCCTTCTCTCTCCAGTTTTGTTTCTCTTACTCCTCCCTGCCCCTGGAAAACCTAAGTTTCTCCTAGGCACACTGAACAGATCTCAGGCTCTAGTGTCTTGTTTCAGTTCCCTGTGTGCAGAAAGATCCCCCTAATTCCATCATCCACATTCCTACCTCTTCATGGGTTCATTCCTGTATGTTCTTCAGAATTCAAGTATCAGCACTCCCTCTAACCCTCCTGCCTACGGGAAGGTGACTTGACAATGCGCTGCTGTAAGACCTTGTATGCACAACTATTTATCAACTGTATTGTCTATTCCCTCACAAAACTATAAGCTCCAAGGCAAAAATAAAAGGTCTTTGATATCCCAGGCCTCAGTGCAGGCATATGAAAGGTGCCTACTAAGTATTTCTTCAATGAATGACCCAGCTCCCCAAAATACTCAAACTGGAAACTAGTCAACAGAGACCATGAAATCAAGCCCACAAAGACAAAAATCAGAGTGGGATTTCCTCCAGTGACCAATGTAAGAAAAAATGACATTTACAAACTAAAACAATGAGATACTATGATATACCCATTAGAATGGCTAAAATCCAGAACACCAACAGCACCAAAAGCTGACAAGCATATGGAGCAATGGGAATTCTCATTCACTGCAGGTGGGAATACAGCCACGCTGGAATAGTTTGGCAGCTTCTTACAAAACTAAACATACATTTGTCAGAGAATGCAGCAATCATACTCCTTACTATTTACCCAGTGGAGCTGAAAACCTACATCCACACAAAAACATGCACGTGAGTGTTCAGAGCAGCTTTACTGGTAACTGCCAAAACCTGAAGCAACAAGTTCAACGGGCGAACGGCAAACAAACTGCGGTACATCCATCCACTGGGAGAGTATTCAGCAATAAAAGGAAATAAGCTATCAAGCCACAAGAAGACATGAAAGGATCTTAAAGGCATATTACTAAGTAAAAGAAGTCAATCTGAAAAGGCTAATATGATTCCAACTATGCGACATTTGGAAGAGGCAAAGCAGTGTAGACAGTAAGAAGATCAGTGGTTGCCAGGGGCTCGGGGAGTGAAACTACTCCGTATGATACACAATGGTGGACACATGTCATCATACATTTGTCAAAACCCACAGAATGTGCAACACCAAGGGTGAACCTCAGTAACTCTGGGTGATAATGTGTCAATGTGGGTTCATCAGTTATAACAAATGGACTCTCTGGTGCAGGCTGTTGATGGAGGAGGAGGCTGTGTACATTCCGTGAGCTCGTGCACAAGTGTGTATGAGTGGAATATGGAAACTACTTTCCACAAAATATTGCTGTGAACTTTTAAAAACTGCTGTAAAAAAATAAAGTCATACAAGTAAACGACTGACTGACACAACCATGTGCAGATATGAAAGAAACACAGATAAGCAGATCTAACTTCTCTATACACCTATTATAATTTATATATTATTTCCAACCATAAATAATGTTCTGTTCCTCAAGAAGGTAAATATACAACCTAGCCAATGTGAAGATGAATTATTCATTTCCATCTAACAATTTTCAACAACAAACTTCCAGAGCAACTTAAAGGACTAAATAATACAAGTCAAATCACTACCCCCCCAAAAAAAAAGCGTGGAGGAAAAGCAGATGATACTGAAGCAAGGAGATTGATAGATGGAGGTTTGTTATATTTCCCTCTACTTTGTAATTTTCCATAACAAAATTTTTTTAATGAAGTGTCAATAATATTCATTCCTTCAAATCAGCATGTATTCAGTGAGAGCCCACAAAGTACGAGACACTGCTCTAGATACCAGGGACACAGCAAAAAGTAAAACACACAAAATTCCTGCTCTTATGGTACTTACAGCTTAGTACCCGTGCATTAGAAGACAAACTTGCTTGGGATTGGAGAGAACACTGAATCCAAGTAAAGAATGTCGAAGTCCTAGAATTTTCTTCTCATTTCCTGTATTAGCTGGACCTTTTAAGAGAATGTAGCCCAAATTTCTTGCCTATTTGTATAACTTGCCTTTTATTTTGAAGGCAAACAAAACAAAACACAACAAAAGTCAGTAGGTGATTGGCATATTAATCAAAGAAAGTGCGCCATGATTCAGGCAGTCAGGCAAACTCAGAAACTAAAACTAATCCTGGTTGTGAGCACTATATTTTATCACCACCACCTATGTGACCACAGCACGAGGACACAGGGATACTAGATTTACTTCCAACTCTATCTTGTTCAAAACAAGGCTGACAAAGAGAACAACTTGGTACGCGCCAAGATGGAGGTAACTGTCAGAGATGGGAGACAAGATCTTTGGTCGACGTTTGAGTCAAAACTGACAAACTGGCATCTGAATAGGAAGTTGTTATTCACTTTCAAGAAAATGGGCATGCCAGATGTTTAACCATTTAAGTAAAAATAAGTATCATCTGACATATTAATATCATAAAATAAATGTCATACGTGCATTCAATATTTCCATATGGAAATTATTCATTTTTACCTAGCCAGAACTGAAATTAACTTTTGAAAATGTGACAGGATGTTCAGAAAATTACTTCCTGAGTGTCACACATTAATGCTTTCTGTGTCTGCTATTCTTGTGACCCAATAAATTGTGATGGGAAATGGAGAGGATTTCCTTTGTTGAGAAAAATGCCACAGATACTATGTTACTGCCTGAAAGTGTTTAGATTAAAATAGGAAGTCCACATTTCCCCTTTGAAAAGACACAAACAACTTGTTTGTATTAGAACAGAATACTTTATTAGCCACCTGCAATTATGGCTTACTTCCCATTTCAGTTATGAATATATAACTGAAAAATTACAAATTGATCACAGCACCTTATAAAGCAATTTCATACATAAGATGAAATTCAGTTAAAATAGATCTGCGGTGAGCTTGGGTTAGAAAGGAAGCTCACTAAAAGTAAATGTATCTGCTTTTCATCTCTCTTTTTTTTATTAACTAGGGAAAGGTAATGATAATACATGGAATTTGGAATCTAACTCTTCCACGAATGTGCATGTTCTGCCTGTATGTATCTCACATTTTTTCCTCCATAAAATTAGGTGTATTACCTTCTGTAAGATGTCTTATTCCTCCAGATCTTTCCTACGGGCTTGGCTTTATCTTCAAAATGCTTTTCTTGGAGAACAAAATTAAGCATATGTCCCATTTGCATAATTATAAATCAAGACATCTAAAAAATATGCATCTTTGAACTCTAAGTTGAACTCAATTTAAAATGAGTCTTATTTTTCATTTAAATTTGTCTTTTTCTTCCTTTCAGAAGCTCTAAAAGGTCAGTCCTTCACTCCCTCCTATATTTTGATAGCTCTTTCCACACTCAATAATGAAAATTTTCTTCCATACTCTAATATTCATTTTCCTTACCTCACATGGGGTGAATTCCTTTTATGAACTTTTACTTTCCCTAAATCCTAAAAACATGTCTTCTCTGGATGGTGCCTGATAACAGTGCCTGAACTCGTTTCTGACCTTTCTCTAATCCTCAGCCTGTGAAATATTTCTCAGTGAGCATTCACCACATTAACATCTCCAAGATCACCTCTTTGTTGTACCACCTTGTCCTTCCCCACTCCATTCACAAGTGGAATCAGAGCCAACATTCTGTGTAACATTTATTCCTTTGACTTAACAGCTGAATAAACCCCCCAAATCTTTTTCACAGATGCTGCTGCTAAGCGCCATCTCACTCATTCTGAACTTGCTAGCTATATTTTTAAAAATCTTTCCCCTTCTCCTACTCTATCCATTGCATTTACCATTTCTGAATTGTAATTTCATTGGTTTAACTTCTTACACGGAGACCAGGTTCTAAAGTCAAACAGGTAAGACTAAATAAAGTTTTTTAAGGGAGGTACTGAGGATTGAACCCAGGACCTCATGCATGCTAGGCATGTACTCTTATCACTGAGCTATACCCTCCCTGGAAAGATTTCTATTTAAATGAGTATAAACTTAGTGAGCATAATTACAGGATTACATGCAAATCTAATCAGTAGCCACTAAAATATTCCCAAATGCAAAGAAAATGGAACAGAAGTATTAGCAAGTGAGGCGGGAAGCCCCATAAAAAGACTGGCAGGACCCCTAAGCAGGGCCACTACTCTCGTGCCAGCACCATCCGGTTCCCTGGCCCAGAGGCTCTATCTCACTTTTTGCCTCTGAAACGGCTTACTTACCCTTAAAATTCTGTTGGTTCCCTGAGCTCACTTCTGATTGGTTATTCCCTTCACTCCTGATTGGTTATTACTCTGACTCCTGATTGGTCTATTCCTACCAAGTTTGTTCCTGGTTGGTCAACTTCTGTTATACTTTATTTGCATATGATGTTGCAAAGTGTAAAACCGGCAGCCTATAAAGGCCTGTGTAAACCTACAGACGGGGTCCAGAGCTTGGAGTGTTAACTCCTCTGGGCCTGCTGGTGTAATGAACCTGAGTTCTCCAACTCTCTAAGTGCTGCTTGGTCTCTCACCCAGATCCAGGTTGCTGTCACAACTGAGCTATAACACCGAGCTCTAACACATTTTTTCCACAACACGAGAATGTGTCTGACTGAGACTATAGTTAATTTTTCATCTTTTCTTCTGGTATTTAATCATTAAAAAAAAAAACAGAAATTTGCTGTTTTCTATTAAAAGTGTGCTTTAATGATATAATGTGGGGAAATGGACTTTACTTTTAAAAATCAGATTTTTGAGGGGGGGGGTATAGCTCAAGTGGTGGAGTACATGCTTACCATGCACGAGGTCCTGGGTTCAATCCTCAGTACCTCTTCTATAAACAAACCAACCAACCAACCAACCTAACTACTGCCCATCCTCCCCCCCCAAAAAACTTAAAACAAATAAAATTAAAATTAGATTTTTAATTTTAACAATCAGATTTCATCACTGCTTTCTGTTTCAATAACCAACAGCAAAACCAACATTCAATAGTTCCTTCTTAACCTACGTTTTATATATGTAACAGGTTGAACAATCCCAAATCATATTTCTGAACAGTCACTTTCCTCACTCACACCTATGATTCTGTCACAACCTTTTCAGTATATCTTTATTTTGCTCAATATCACATTCCTCCTAAAAGCTACATAAAAGCCCTGGTCTGTACAATGCTAAGTATAAATACTCTTCGCCACTGGACCCATTCCATTTTACTCATTGCAAGAAAGTATTACAGTAATAATCAGCTGGACATCTATTACGTACCAGGTACCATAAGAATGACTGAAAAAGTGTATTTATCGCACACAGCTGCCTTATACCCTTCTTTTTTTACAGCTCAAGAAACTAAGGCTCAGATAGGAAAAGTAACTTAACTCAAGGTCACAAAGTTTACAAGTGGCAAAACTAGTATTCAAACTCAGGTCGGACTAATTTCAAAATTCTTTTCATAAACAACATGGAATGAAGAAATGCCTTCAAGATCCAGTTCTGTGACTGACTTGTCATTGACCTTGAACCAATGACTTGATTCCTCTGCTATAAACTAAGGGGCTGCATCAGATGACCTCAAAATCCCCTTCCTGCTCTAGTGTCCTGTGCTTCAAAAAGCCTCCCCTGCTCCTTCACAGCATGTTAAAAAAACCCTTTATCGTGGAAGACATTTCAGCAACCATCTGTCTAGTTTACGTTGTGTCTTGTACATCCTTTGCATGTTGGCAAATTTCCCAGAGGATAGTTTTCTTTGCATCTGGTTCTACTTCCCTAAACCAAGAGAATATGTTGTCACTGGCAATATATGTAGGAATTTCTAGTAAAATTACTTCTGTCACTAAGTCTAACAGCTCTCTGTTTAAATGAGCATTTTAAAGGAAAACATGGTCAATCACTTTCAGGATTCTACATGGACACTAATATATGCGGGGCCATCTCCATATACACTAGTGGGCCAAAGAGATCTTACAACTGGGGAATCTCTGGTGTCAAACTGGTAAACACAAAGCCTTCAGTATTGGTTCTGAATCTAAGTGGATCAACTGAACTGATCATGGTCCAGAGTCAAAGGCAAGTCTTAGGGAGCAGCAGGCATGGCACTTCCAGGGACTTCAGCTTAAAAAGTACGGGAAGAAAAACGATGGCATGGTTTCCAGTCTTTAAAACAGACAAGTCCATCCTATCCTAGAGGCAAAGCCAACTTTTGCATGAATTTCAAAAGTGGTACAACAAAAGCTAAATGTCCTTACTTTCATATTTTTCTAGGAAAGAGTTCATCCTCGGAGCAGCATCACTATTAAACCTTTTGGACAGGCATTTCTTTTAGAAATCTGTCAGCACACCCAAACACAAAGAGTGCATCTCCCTAAGATTCTCTGATCTTGCTGATTAGAACAAATCGTCAGAGAAGGAACCGACCCTTATCTTACTGTATTAAAATCATATTCTGGCACTTTTGAGTCATGATCTCCACTTGTTTACTTCACTAGCAGAAAAAGGCCAATGCTAAATTCAAATGTGGTATAAGAACAGCTAAAAAGTATTGCAGACCAGCCACTGTCAAAATATATAACCATTATCAAAGATTCTTCAAATTATGGTTATCAGATTACTCTCATATGTTTTTATTTTATTAATTTGTCAGCACATAATAATTGAATATCTACAGTGTAATAGGCAGTTTTAGGTGCTGAGGATATAACAATGAAAAGAACAAAACAATATCCCTGTGTCCATGTTTTATACTGGGACAAAGATATACATTTATTTACTTATTTATAAATTTATTAATTAATTTATATATAAATTTATAAATAACAAATAAACATAAGGAAAAGTCTGTGCTTCAGTAGAAGGCTATGCATAATCTAGAATGGGGGTGGTCCACAAACTTTTTCTTAAATGACCAGGTGAAGATTTTAGGGCTTCCAGACCAAAGGGTCTTTCTCTGTCACAACTACTCAACTCTGTCTTTTTAGTCAGAAAGTGCCACAGACAATACATAATAAATGAATGGGCGCACTGTGTTCCAATAAAACTTTACTTACAAAACAGGGAGCTGGTGTCTAGTTAGATGTCCAGTCAACTTGCCAACCCCCTGGTCTAGAGCGCACTTTTACAAGACTATTTGATTCTGATTCTATGGGACGTACTTCACAACTCTGTAGTCACTAACTGACAGCAATGCAGGATCAGTGTCTACAGTCATGCAAATGAACTCTGTCCTGACATACCTTTGGAAAAGCCAATCGATGTCCATGTGCACACTCCCAGTATAACATAAGTCTGTGCTATTTTAGACTTCACCTTTGAAGACATGTGCCTGATTCCCTTATTTAATAGGTTAAGTGAAATTTTTACCACATGTTTATTTGGTATCTATGTGAAAGTCATGATTCCACCTTTTTTTTGAAAATTACCCATTAACAGTTTTGGAGATCTCACCAAGATGGCCAGCGGATCCACCTGACAGCTTCAGGTGAGCTTCATGGCCAGAGAAGCACACCCCGCACAGGCTGATGGAGCCAGGCGTGGCACTGTGCCTTGGCTCCAGATGAATCCAAAAAGGCAGCCAAACGTTTCTGACTCTGTTTTTCTAACTTTAATTTTCCTCTCTACTAATTTCGTGTTTTGGTTTTGGCTAATTCACAATCTAGAAGTTACTCTCCCTTGCTGGCAGCACTGCCTGGGGACTTGGGTTCACGCTCTGACCATTTGGTGATCCCGTGAATGGACACGTGGTTTACAGAGACCTACTCTCTGACCAGTGAGAGAAAATGGAGACTCCTGTGTTTTAGTCTTTTCCTGTTTGTAGAACATTTTAAGTTATGACAGGAGTTAAGATGTTATGCTAAGCAAAATGATAAGCCTTAGACGGTTTTGAGGAGAAGAGTGATGTATTCTGATTTGTCTTGTTTTTATTTTTGTATTTTAAAGCAATCTGGCTGTCGTGTAGAAAACAGAATGGGGCATCTTTTACTTTCACTTTTTGTAAAGTAAAAGTAAAGATCAGTGAAGTAAAAGTAAAGTAAAAGAAAGATCAGTTAAGAGGCCATTATGGTAATCTGGATGAGTAGTAGGAGCAGAAGTACTGGGAAATGTCTGGATTTGAACCAATATTGGAAAGAACTGATGCAACTTACTGAAGGACTGGATGAGGAGGCATGAGGTAGCAGTGGGGAGGAAACACGGTGGCTCCTGTGCTCTGAGCCTAGATTACTGGATGGATGATAGTGCCTCTGCTAAAATGGGAGGCGGACAGGGTGGGGGGTGGGGAGCTGGGATCAAGAATTCTGTTGTGGACGAATTAAATATAATGTGTCTATTAGACATCCAAGTGGAGGAGCCCAGTAGACCAGTGGGTATATAACTGTAGCTCCAAGGGGAAGGGAAGGCTGGAGACAAATTCAGAAGTCATCAGCACATGGGTCTTACAGAGCTTGGGGACAGATGAGCTCCTTGGGGAGAGAATTTAAACAAAAGCAACAAGGACTAAGCCCCAGGGCTCACTAACATTTGGGTCAAGGGGAGAAAGCTGAGGCCCAAGCCCTGCCCAAGCCAGCAGAAGAAGCCACCAAAGACAACCAAACAGAAGGGCCAATCAGCCAATGGGAAGAAAACCAGGAGAATGTGGTGTCCCAGGAGCCAGACACAGCATTTCAAGCAGGCCTGGTCAACTGTGTCAATTGTTGCCTAGGGATAAAGTTAAAATATGTGCAGATGGAATGTACTTTAGAAAAGGCGCCTGACGGTACAACTGACTCGCAAGGAAAAGCAGAACTTTCTCTGTTGGCCAAAATTCTGTTTATTTGCATTCTTTCTAGACATTGTGAGACACACTTGTCACTCCCCATTTTGTCCTCGGGTGTGTAGTGTGATCATAAAACAAGACCAGGTCTCTAATCCTAAACTTTAAAATTAAAATGGGGAAGATAATATCCATATAAATAGGAGAGACAAAAAAAGGGGACTGGTGGTCAGTACCTGACCCTTGGCTGCCCTAACCATCTTCCTTTCCTGCCACAGCACTTGCTCTGTCCCCGCGGCTCTCACAGCAGCAGGTCTGTCCATCATCAACCTCCACCCCACACCCCATCTGTAACTCGTAGGAAGGGTATTAAGACTTTTATTCATCAACATATCCCCGGTTCCTGCACAGCGCCCACTACTGCCTTGCTGAATAAGTAACAGCACTTGCTGGTCCCCTACATTTACTTTTTAAAAGCAGGAAAAGACAAAAATATTCATCAGCGTAAGAGCAAAGAAGTCATCCACCTAGGAATTTAAGCATTTATTTTTAAGACACTGTCAAATTTAATGTTAAACTATAATGACATATTTACAAGTTAGACAGCTGATAAATATGTTACCTTCTTAAGAGGTGAAGGTAAGGAACAGCTGTTAGAAAGCACTGTATGGCTATATTCTTAAGCCTTCTGGAAAATTATGCCAAACCATATCTGAGCAGTAATATTTGAAATACTAGACTTGAAAAAAAGATGCCATCTCAGAGGGAGACCACATAATGGAAGATCAAAAAGTATCCAGAACTACCTCGATAAAAGACAGTCTAATACAGTGGCTGAGTTCAGAACAAGACCAACAAATTCAATTCACCACAGACAGAGCAGTCAAGTTGTTCATACCTAAGTACCTTTTAGTCACAAAAGCCCATAGAGAAAAAAATACTGATGAAAAGACTATGATACTCATTTTTAACTCTTTACTGAGCAAAAAACCCAAAATCTGCCCAAATGAAAAACATCCACATATTTACTAAAAAATTTTCATGGCACTTGCTGTAAAACTGACTTTCAGACGCTATAAATTTATTTCAAAAGCACCTCTCTGACTACCCCTCAAACCATGCAGCCTTTACTGACCTCTTGCCCCCTTGAGGACTGAAGCACATGTGTCTGACCTACACCAGACTAAACCCCCATGAAGACAGCAGCAAGTGAGCCCAGTGATGGTAAGTGAAGACCTGGGCTCCATCGCAGACCTTTCAGGTTGGTGAGTGGTAACTCACTGGAGTTAAGAAACTTACAGACATTCATTAGACTGAATTTTTCATTACATTTCATAAAATTTGACTAAATTTCACTAATTTTTTTGCACTTCCTTTGGCTTTACATGCCTTTGTGAGGATATGTGTGTTGTGTTACAATTAAGTGAAGCAAGTATTCTTGAGGTTATATGCTTCTTAATATGTACCATCCCTATTTGCAAAGGTAGTCTTGTAGGTTTTACATGTTATGCTGGATAAGTTTAAGTGCTATTTCCTAAGAGAAACAGAAGCAGTCGTGCAGGTTCAATAACCCTTTACATTTTTAACTCTGCCCTATCTGTGGTACTCCAGCTCCAAAAGCACTTTCCAAATTTAAAATATAATTTTAAATTAAATAATAAATGTTAAACTATTTAGTTAATACATTTTGTTGATTCTCTATAAAGAATAAAAACATTGCAACAGAAACAACATAAGTAATTCTTTTCCCCAAGAAAATATTTTAAAATAAAATAATCTAACTGCCAATATTGAAAGTTAGGTTCAGTGACATTGCATATTATCTTTATAGTGGCTTAAATTTACATGTTAAAAAAAAAAAAAGAAAAAAAGCAAACCAAGCCATATATCCTTAATCAACTGACTTTTACTGTAATTCAAATAACTTCCTAAACAAGTAATAATTATCTTTTCCTCAAGTTTACACATCCATACATATTATCAAGCACACAAGCAATCAGCCATCTGGTGATGAGTGGTTTCGGGCGCTCGCTGACCCACAGTGGGCTTGGAAGTCAGGAGCATTTCCAACAGAAACGCTGTGAGGCACACTGGCAGGATCCAGGCTGGGTGCCACAGGACCTGGATCTCCTCTGGTGTCTGCGTAGTTGTGAAAGGTGTTAATGCTGAAGAACTAATCTACGATTAAATTACATTCTATCTAGAGAAAACCAAACTTGAAAAACTATTTCTGGCATTTTGAAAAAGCAAGTAAACAAACAAAATAACAGATTCTGGCCTCTAAGAGCGGAAAAAAGAAAGAACTGAGAAAATGGGGGAAAGGCTGGAGAAAATCCATTTGGCCATCAAAGACTAGCTTGCTATGGGGATATGTAGGTAGCAGAGAGTCGGTAAATCAGGAATTGCATTTAATCCAAAAAGATTTCAAGTATTCAAGAAAGATAGCATCAGACAGAAAGGCAAAAAATTAACAAGTCAAAAGAACATTAAGCTGTCTTCATTTTTAGTACTGCCCCAAAGCAGGGAACACAGAATTTTCATACCTGCTTCGTAAGATGATAATACAAATCACAGTCCAAGACCCTAGCTTCGGCATGGATTATATATTCAACACACACGTCTCTGGTTTTACGGGCCTCAAATGAACCTCTGTGTCAGCTTGGTGGATGTGATAAAATCTAAGGAAAATGGCAGGATTTCAGATCCCTGGGCTCTCTCTGTTTTGAAGGAGTATCACAAAGAGTAGGTTCCAAGCAAAGACAAGCAGCACTTTAGTAAACATCACTCCGCGCAAGGCAGCAGGGCAGAAAGGCAGGTCAGGAGGGAACCCCTAGGTACCAGCTGCAGCACAGTGCTCAGCTGAGCAAGAAGAACATCTGCGCTTACTGTCCACACACGCGCGGTCATCTGGGAGCAGTTTCTGGATTTTTTTCCACAGCTCTCTGTTAAATCTGCGTTATAGGGTTGAAACTAAAAAGATCCTATGAGATAAGCTAACATTTGTCAAGAAGGCAGTTTCTCACCGCCTGTTAACTGAAGAAACCAGAATGTAAATTTGTATAAAAAAGATGACTTCACACATATAACATTATAAGCATATATGAAAGGCAATATATCCAAGTAAATATTTGTAATGCTTATAAGATTACCAAGGTGGGGTTGGTTCATCAGTTGTACCAAATATGCCACACTGATGAGGGATGTTGAGATGGGGAGGGCTACATGCGAACTCTGTATTTTCTGCTCAGTTCTGCTATGAACCTGAAACTGCTCTAAAAGAATAAAGTCTATTAAAAAAAACAATAAAAAAAAAGATGATCAAGGTGGGAATGAGTGGTTTTTATTTTCTTATTCTTTGCAATACTTAGAATAAACAGGAATATGCAGACACTGTTTGCATAATAAAATTTTGTTTGTTTCTTTTAAAGATCATTTTATAAAATGCAGAACATAATACCAAAGGGAAAATATGCTTAATACTCCCCTTTCTCCTCCTGGATCCAAGGAGTGACCTCCTCGTCCACACATTTATCAAGCAGGAAGCAGGTTGTCATCTTTGGTTCTTTCCTCTCCCTTATTTCCCACATCCAATCCATTACCAGGTCGATCTTACAACCTTAATAATCCTTCTATTCTTTCCAACCTCTGCCACCATCTTGGCACAAGCTGATAAGATGGCCTTACTGCAAAAGTACTCAGAACTGCCCTGCCCAGCTCCACACCAAGGCACTCTCAGCCTGCGGCTCCTGTCAGTGAAGCAGACCCCGAGGCAGCCTCCCCGCTCTATCCGGCAGTGCTTTCTCCCTTCCTGCTGGTGGATTCCACGCACTTCTGACATGGGGAAAGGATCTTTGATTCAAGACATCAACATCTTACAGGCAGTAGCTGAAGATCAAAACATAGTAATAAGCACTTAAGACAAAAAGAGACCTCTTCCCGAGGAGAAGTAAAGGGTAGGGGGGAGCTGATACATTCTGCCTCTCTTGACGTTCCCAAAGGGGCTGACACTGGGAGACTAGGTCACGCAGGACTGAGGGAAGGCACCTGTGACGTACACAAGTCTTCATCAGTGGACACCTCCAAGACATGCCATCTGGCTACTCAAGATAACAGACCTCTGAAATTACTGCCAGCCAGATCAGACTTCTCTAAAATTACCCCAGAATCCCCAAAGCTCCAGCTACTGAAAACGGAGGCCTGGCACAGGTACCCAGGCACTATCAGCTTTCCTGCAAATTGCTATGGCCTGTTCTTGTTGCTTCCAGGTTAGATCCTATCTAATCCATTCTCCTCATGGCAGCCAAAGTAATCCTTCAAAAATGCAAATCTGATCATATCACTCTCCTGCTTAAAACTCTTCCAGGACAGCCTGCCCTGCACCCCCACCCCTGGCTGCGGAGCTCATCCCCATCCCTCTAGCCCTAAGCTTGGTCGGGTGGAATCCTTCCTCTCTTATCTTTGCACACTATGTTCCCTCTACTTCCGAGCTCCTTCTACCATTCTGCACCCCACCCTCTTCCTCCAGGATAGAGAACCATCCTTCTGGTCTCTCCTTGGAAATCAATTCCTCTGAGAAGGTTTCTCCAAGTACCCTCCACACCTCCCACCAGTTTCCAGTCCCACGATGGGTTAAGTGTCTCTCTTCCTACATGCTCTAATAAAGTACCCTTTCTTACTTCCGTTACAGCATTTAGCACACTGACTTGAAATCTTCTACTTTCTTGTTTTATTCTCTAATAATGAACTCCTTGAAGAAAGGAGCAGTACCCTATACACTGTTATACCGCTAGCCTATAGCACTGTGCCCGACACACGGCTGATGCAATCAATAAATATTTGTGATCCAATGAAGACAGGGAAAGATATAAACTGAAAGGAATATGGAAGTGGTATCTGTGAGACTCCGAGGGAAAAGGGAAAAAAAGGACAATTTAGAAAAACGGAAAAGCTGCTGTTTGAATGGCCTTCATTTCACTATCAACCAGAAGAAACATCTCAAAGTGCTTTCAACAACATTATCAGTTTCCTGAAACCACAGAAAGTCAACAGCAACAAGAATACTTTTTGGAAATACACACATGGTTGAGCTATCATAAATACGAAGCATTTTCATAGCTGGAGGCTAACGGTGATTACAGAGAGCTCACCTCCCTAAAGTTCCGCTCTTCACCACCCACACCTCTTACCCTTTTTCCCCAAATCCTTGAAAATGGAGATGTCTGCTGACTGTAATCTAATGCCAACTTTGCACTGTGTGCTTTTCTGTTTAGGTAAAGGTAGGGAAGCTTCTGACATACAAGAGAAGAATTCTTTAAGAAAGAAAAAAAGGGACAGGACTGTAAATGGCACATCACCACCGATCATGGCAATCTAACAGATTCTTTCATATGTAGTTTATTTTTACAAGAAATAAACTACAACGAGATGACTAGGGAAGTACCAGACTTTTATTTAAGAGGGCTAGATCCCTTGATCACTAGTAGCTGAAAGTTTAAGACTCTGAAACCCTTTGAAATAAACAACCAAAAATGTAACCCTGAAGAATAAAGATGAATTTCTACTATCAAAATTTAATGGGATATTAAGTAGTTTTCCATAAAAGAACAGTCAAGCATTATTTTACTGCCTCCTGGAAGCAAAGTGAATTTACAAGTGAACCACTGTGTCTAACTTACATAGCCACATGCAGACCCAGAGTCCCTCAATGCAGCCAGTTTAAAAATACAGTGTCTTTGCTTGTTCTATTTTTATCATAACTCCTTTTTGTATTACTTACTGGAATGTAATAGATGCCCATCTTGGGAGTTTCATTGGCGGTAAGAAGCATTCCTAAAAATAAACACAGTGAAAACAGTAAACACATGGGGAAAAGAAAAGTACCCTTTTCTACATGTTCTACATTCTGAAATGCATGAGGTGCTGAGAACACAGTGTTTAAGGCAGAAGACCCAGGCTGGCAGCCAGGCACCCTAGAGGTCGGGTCGCGGGCTTCAGTCCCTGATCTTCCTAGGTGAGGCACCTAAAGTGTCAGAAAGACCAGCTTCCCAATCTGCAAAATGCTCGGGTGTACGAGCTAAGTAACTGGGCGGTTCCCACCATGAAGTGCTCGGGTCTATATAAAGTTTGCCATCATTTTTAAGGGGGAAAGTTTTATGCTTCAGAATCATAAATATAGTTTTGATGCACTATTTATTATAATAAAAATAAGGAAGTTAAGAAAGGAAGCCTTCTTTCTGTTAATCAGGAATTAAAGAACCAAGGTAAACTATTTCCCACAAAATGTCACAGCAAACTAGTTTCTAATGTTTGAATTAAACTTTACACCCTGATAGAAAACAAAACGACTTAAAGGGAAGGCTATGTGTGTGTAGCTACACTAGAAAAGACCTGTAAAGAATCTAACAGCCTTTACTATACCAAAATGAATCACTCACAAGGGAACTTTAACAGATTCAACCAAAAGAGTGGTTAGTAATTTAGTCTGGGGATTGGCATTTTAAGAAAGTAAAAATGAAGTAAAGGGCAAATTTGTGGCATTCAGTAATGGTTTCCTTTTAACCCCAGTAGCAACAGAACATATGAATCCATTATTCGTTGGTACAGAACCAGAGTATTCAGATGTCTCAGTTTTGTTCTCAGTTCTGTGTCATGTGTGCAAGCCACTCCTCTCCTAAAGTCTCCGAAAGCAGCTCCAATCCTCACAGCCCGTTCCAGACTGATGCACTTTAAACAACACTGAAGCCAGCAACCATTTGAAGAGTCCGTTATCATTCACTAAACACTTTCACATATTTTACTTTAGTGAACACGCAACAACTCTCTGAAGTAAGAAATATCATTCTTATTTTACAGATCAAAAAGATAAAGCTCAAATGTACTGAGGGTCCCATCACAAGCTAGAAAATTTTAGAGCCATAATTCAAACTGAAGAGCTTTTGTTTTTAAGTACCTTTACATATCAACCCAATTTTATTTATTTTTAAAATCTATGTGTAAAATACAATAGAAGAATCCACAGAGGGAAGACATTTGGATTATGAGACCATATAATCATAGTTAAATATACTAAATGTTAAGAACAATGATTTGATTCTGTGATTTAAAAGTACTTTTTGCTGCTCCTCTGTTAAAACAAAAGCTTGCAAAAGTGATGATATTTAATGCTGTTACGGAAATAAAACGCTGAGATAGACGAGGGCAACTAATAACCAGAAAGCAGGAAATCAACGCTCTCTCAGCAGAACCACGTTGTGCACATCAGCTCCGAAGTGGGAGCGAGCCCTTAACTGGGACCAACCTTCACCAAAATACATACAGCCGATAGTGAAGTCGAGGAAAGCAAGAATGTATATCTAAACTAAAGCAAAAAAAAAAAAAATCAGAGACACTTTCATAGCTTGCGGCCTCTATAAGATCTCTCCCCTGGACACTTCTGATGACCCTGGAAACAAATGCTCAGAGGCCGTGATGGGAAGTAACAACTTGTACTGACATGTGTTCCCAAGTTTCCCTAACGACACTGCCAGAACTCCTCCTAGACCTCTGCACGTGATTAAAGAAGTTGTAGGGACTGAAGAGACAGAGTACCCCCAAAAAAGAAGGTTTCTGCCAAAGACACCCCCTAAGCTCAGCTTCAGTGACTCAGTCCTGAACATTGAGCAGTGAGCGTTCCACGAGGAAACATAACCGAACCCATCAAACCGACAGAAAAGGCTCTAATCTAATTACACAGGAGAATTCAGACTGGGTGCAGCAGACTGTTTTCTACAATGGAGCAGGATAGCCCCTGGCCACATATGGACAATGACACAGGCTGGCCTACTATCAAACTAAAGCAGGGAAGGTCAGGACTGAAACCAACTATAAATGAGAAAAACAACCTTACAAAGCCCAAGGAGTGTGAGAAGTTCCTAACAAGAAAGAAGCTGGAAAATCAAACCAGTGAAAGAGTTAGTTCAGCAGAAATTAAGATGATCCCAGGCACGGGAGGAGACTGTGAAGTACTGTGCTGGCATGTTACATCCAGAGACAAGAAAGGAGCCCCAGAAAGTCAGATCATTTGCTCAAGGTCACCACGCAACTAGTAAGTCGAGTAGCTGATATTCCGACTCCAAAGCCCAGGTAATACAGGCTCCGAAACTCCAGTAACAATGGAGACAGAATGAAAAGGCTTCATGCACAATCAAATAAACCATTTAAAAGCACAAATATAAAGACCAAAAAGCAACATGAAAAATGCTTTTAATATAATGTCAAGCTAAAAACGAAAAGACATTATACATATGTATGGTGTGAGGACAACAATCTAAAACACATGAACACATAATTAAAACAATTTCTCTAACGAAAAGAGTAATACTTGTGAAGAGACTCTAGAACTGTGGCTTTTTCCCTTTAAATTTCCTTTATGCTGATATTTATTGCGGTTTCAACAATAAAAATATGAACTGTGAAAGAGAAGGCAAAGGTCATCAGCACTGGGAGTCAAGAGAACACACTGGTGTGGAACAGCAGCGCCCAGGAGGCGCTGTGCTGTCTGGTGCAGCCACAGTGCCCCCACCCCCCCGCCCCAGAAACAGAAACATGCACGGAACAAGTCTCGCCTGCATGTGCTTCGGAGGCTAAAGGACTCTTTGAAGGTCACACTTGAAAAGAAGGAACAAGGCTCTCTGCCGAAGTGTGCTCCCAGGGCCAGTCTGAGAAATGCCACCGAGCTGGGAGATAAGTGTAGAAACTGAAAGGAAGAGTGTATGTAGAACCCTGTACAGCAATCTGACATTGCAGCGAGATGCAAATGTGTGACCCTTTTCCTAGTAATTCACTTTTATTATATTTTACACAAGTATCAATCTGCAATAGATTGGAAATTTAAAGACAAAACAAAAAACAAAACCCTGGTCCCTCACCAGACACATCTGAGAAGCTCTGTAGGAAAACCCTACGGCATCAGGTCACAGCCTCGAGCGACTCAGAGCAGACAAGTTGTGAGAACAGCCCTGTGCTGGAGGGACAGGACATTGCTTCCCACGTGGTCAACTCCTGATGTAAGTGTGGAGCGTGTGATTTTACTACAGAGGGAGCCAAGGATATTTACAGATGATGGAAAAGCTTTCTCTCTGTACTGAGAGGTGATGGACAGAGAATAGAAGGCTACGTCACATCTCACAGTCCAGACAGCAGCCAGCAGCCGCGGAAGGCGGGTGAGAAGCAGGCTGGGTATAATTATGAAGCCTGAGTTAGGTCTTTCTGAACAGAAATCTCCCGCTCCCGGTGGTTCTGAGACCAGTGATGCTGATTCCCCGGGTCTCAGGGGGGGTCCCCAAGCACCTTGGGCAGGCTGGGCCTCCCGCAGCGCCCAGACCTGGCTGCCTGATGTGGAGAAGGCTGACTGAGCAAAGAGAGCAGGAGCTGAAAGGAGCTGGGAAGGCAGAACCATTTCTCAATGTTCTGAGCAGCCTTAGTATCAGAAAAACATGACAGAACAGTCATTGTGATTTGTCTTTAATTACTCCAAAATGAGTAAGTGAGAAGATAAAAAAAGAACGTTTTAGCTTTTCTAAAATATGATTAAGCTCCTAGTGATTAAGTGAAAACCCTAAAGGGCAGCCAGTGTCAGAGGGAAAGGAGCGGGAAGCAAGGGGAAGACAGCAGAGCACGCCAAGCAGCCGCGCTCGGCTCCAAAGCCCGAAGCAGCAGTGGAGGGGCTTGCTTTACTGGGCTCGCTGTCATGAAATAAATCTTGAGCAAGTTTTTATGTTTGATTAACTTCCTATAAGTTATTTGACAGTAAAGTCACTCCTCTGTCCAAAACATCACCCTTAAAATTTCCACCTTCCAGAAAAGTGAACTTTGGAACGAAGAGCTCTCTGGTGGTCACCTAAACAGCGACCACACTCCTCCCTGGCCCTGGGATGACTGATGCGACCTGACGCGGAGAGCCCAGCAGCCCTGTGCACCACTTCTGGCCAAAATATTTAACCTACGGTGCACTGAGCATTAGATTTAACTTCTACTCTGGAAAAATACAGAGGCTGGAGGAACAAGTTAAACCACCATGGAAAACAATCACAGAAATCCATGGGACATCCTACGAGACTACAGACCTGATCTTGGAAAACTCTGCCACGAAGGAGGGGGGGGGAAAAAAGATGGGGGACTGTTCTGGATTGAAAGAAACAAAAGACACAACTAAATGTAATACACAACCTTGGTTATAGCCTAATTCCAAAAAATGGACGAAAAAAGGCATCTGGGGGACAATCAGGGAAATCTGAAAATGGACTGAAGGAAAGGTAAGACTAGAAAATGACTGTTTTCTTATGAGGAGGGATAAAAGCATTTTTGATATTAGAAGAACGTCTCTCCTCCGGTGAGATTAAAGCGGCACCTGGTGGAGATGAAGCTCCACTCTGCCTGCGGCTGACTTTTAATCTGCATCCTAAGCTGTTAAACATCTCCAAGTCTAGACCAGTGCTGCCCAAAAGAAACATCATACAAGCCATATATGTGACTTAAAATTTCCTAATAGACACATTAAAATTTTTTTCAACAGGTAAAATTAATTTTAATATATTTTATTAACCAGTAAGTCCAAAATATTTTCATTTCAATATGTAATTAATATAAAAAATTAATGATCTACTTCATTTTGTTTTCAGTGTCTTTGAAATCTGATGTGTATTCTGTACTTAGAGCACATTTCAATTCTGATGAGTCACACTGCAAGTTCTCAGTGGCCACATGTGGCTGGTGGCCCCAAACAGGTAGAGAACTTCTTTCTCTCATCATTATCTGCACCCTTCAAACTCTCACTCCTTCAATCCAGCCAAACCCTTGTTCCAACTGTAATTTCACCTGGTTTTACTCATCTTTGTACTTGGCCCAGACCCCATTTTAGACCATTCAATTCTCTAGAACTAGAACCCTAGCATCCTCACCTGCAATTAATTCCTGAACTCATCATGATTTGACTCACCTCCACTGTTACAATAAAATCTTCCCAACTGTCACAGATGAAAGGCTAATAACAAGGATCCAGAGTTTCTTATCGTTTTCCAGAGAGTACTGCATAGTTAGAAAGAGCACGGGCTCCAGAATCGGGAACGGCTGGCTCTAACTGAGACTGCCACACGCCGGCTGCAAGGCCAGCCCTGGGCAAATAAGTCAATTTCCCATCTCTTAAGATGTAAGAAAGATGGGTAGGGAGGGGAGGGGAGGGAAAGGAGAGGGGAGGAGAGGGGAGGGAAGGGAAGGGAAGGGAAAGATGTACTACTAACTATACAGGGTTATAAAAAGATGAAATGAAAAATTAAGATTACAGCATCCATCACTTAGACCATTAAACAACTGAGCTCTTTCCTTCCTGCCTCCATGTCCATGATACTCATACTCGCTGAGCAATGCCCACAGAATCGCTCCCATCTCAGCTTCTCTCTTCGACAACTGTTGGTTCCTGTACCTTCACCCTGTCTACTCCTATGAAGCATCTTGGCTGGCTCTTCCTTCTCATCTCCCTCTGAGTGGACTCAGGTCCTGCTCTCTTCTTGTTTCTACACACTTTTCCCACCGCTAATCTCCTTCACTCCCACTTCTGCAATAACCTCTATTTACATGCCTTAAAACTCTGTGTCTGCAGACCTACTTTTCTGGAGACCACCCTTTCCACTGTGCACTGGACGCGGCTCCCAGGGTAAAGCTGTGGGGCAGGGCAGGGATTCACAATCACTTGGGATGCCTTTTATAAATAACACTCCCCCTGGACACTCTGAGTCAGTACAGCTGGTATGGGGCCAAGGAATCTGTACTTTTTAAAAAGCTCCCAGGTGAAGCTGGTGGGCAGCCAGGTTTAAGGCTCTCTGCCAGACCCTGCCACTGCCCCAATGCCTCCTCATATTCAAACGTTCCAAGAAAATATATTCTCTCCAAATTTGCTCTCTCCCCTGTGCTCCCAATCTCAGTTCAAAGTGTCACTTCCTACTCATTTTAGTTCAAAAGTGACCTGCCTTTTACACGGTGAGCAGAACTGCCTTCTGAAAGCACAGTCTGAGCGGGTCCTGACCACACACAGAGCCAAGCTGTTCAGTGGGCCGTTTCCAGACCTCGCAGCCTGTGCACCCCCAACTCCTCCCAGAGCCACCCTGGCACTGGCACACGAGGCTCTTCTGCTCCCTCAAACGAGCCCCATGTATGGCGCTGCATCCTGTCCCATCCTTCTCACACTGTTCCCTCACGTGGACCACTCCCAACTCCACTGACTACATCTCACCTGGCGCTCCAAACCCAGGGCAAACCCAGGCCTCCTCTACGCTCACCTCTCATGGCTTTGGCTGAACCCCCTCCGTCTCTCTCTCATGCATCTCAGTTCTGTGCGTACGAACATGATAGAGCTTTCCTTGCTTTGCCTTGTGTCCGTCTATCAAAATTATCCGTGCTCATCTGTACTCAGAGTACAACTCTGCCTAAGAGTGGAAACTGTCCTCATTTTCTCTTATCCCCCCAAATTCTGTACGGACTTGCCTGGAAGGTATCGTTAAACCCTGAAACCTGCCATGTAATTTATTGAACAGCATACAACATAGAATACACCAAACCCGTGGCTTCATATTACGCCTTGTGTATCATCAGGCAACTCCAGCCTTCTCCAAATCCCTAACGTCAACTTCCACTCACAATTACTAATCATGTAAAAGAGCTAAAGTGCACACCAAAATAGCACCTCACCTGCCACCGACCCACAGACTCTAACCAGCTTCTACTAATTGCTAGGCAGGCTGACGACTGAGTCACTGAGAGTGTCATTTTCTGAATCATCCACACCACTTCCTGTTCTTAATTTTTCAAATAAATACAATATCCAAGAATTGTCCTAACCAAGTCAAAACCCATCTTAAGAAATAAAATGAGTTTAAGACCCAGTAAAGTGTATTGCAGATTTATATCACTGAATGGCCCGTTGCTATGCACTGCATACCTGAGTTGGGGTAAAGGCAGACGTCATTAATGTCATGTTCTGGCTCCAAGGAAGTAAATATTTTTCCCTAAAACAGTAAGCGAAAGGAATTATTAAAATAGTTAAAGGAAAAAAAGAACAGTTGAAGGAAGACAACTTTCAGCAATGTGATACACAGACAATAAACTGGAGGCATAACGCCACTACATCCCGCTTATGTGAAAAAATAAAATTACCCAACTGAAATCATAGAATCTAAAAAGATTCTTAAGGGAATTCGTTTTATCAGTTTATTAAATTCTCTGTTTTAGAGACAAAGAAACTGAGGCTCAAGGGGGAAAGGTGACTTACCCAAAAAAAAATAAATACCAACTTTTAACAATAGTGTCTACACAAGTGGAAAGGGTAAAGTTTAAAGTAAAGTTGTACATCAACTTAAAAAAATTCTCACAATCTGGAAAATACATTCTAGTTAAACTTGTCCTCAAAGAAACCAAAAAAGATGCTCAGCACGGTAAGATGAAGACCGTATCCACCATCCCTAGGTCGCGAGGATCTGAGGGAGCAAATAAGATAACGAACATAGAAAACAAAGTCCTACAAATACAGGAAAAGTGTTAGTTGTTACACAGCGGAGGCTAACATATTTTTGCTTTAAATGTGGGGGGAAGTGGGCTATATTTTTAAAAATTAAGAGAAGTTAAGTAAAATAAAAAAGAAGATGAGAAGAGGGAAATGGGAAAAGGTCATGAGAAAGATAAACATGGGAAGGAAGTCAAGCAAAACCAAGTAATCTGGGTGTTGGTCAGAAGGGCGTATTTAGTCATTACAACAACGCCAAAATGCAACTTACTGTGGCAACTACAACATGATTTCAAGAACTCATGCTGAAAATGTCTGCCAGGTCTTGCACTTATTAGAGGCTCCTCATTATTACAGGCTCCATGGTAAAGGAGGGGAATAGATAAAAAAACGAATTTCATGCTCAATGAAAAACAGCAGGCAGATTCTAATTTACAACAAACACTGCAACTCACACAGCTACCTCCTTCTCAACTCAAGTTCTCATTGAAACAAAAAATGGAAGAGGGAAAAGAAAGGAAGGGGAAAAGGAAATAATAAAAACAGCATGGAAGAAAAAAGAAAAGGTGCCACAGTTCACAGAAATCCACGTTATGGAAAACTACACAGCAGGTAGAGGGCTTGGGAGGATACATCCACACTGATAAGTCACGACCTCTGGGCAGGATGGAAGGCAGGTCAAGGACAACTTCTACTTTATTAGTATGTTATGAACTCTCAAAAACAAAATGTCTTTATTTGTAGTATTACAAAAAATAGTTTTAAATTACATTAGTTAGGATTATCAGAAAACAGCTGAGAAAATTTGAGCCTAAGACACATGAATCTTCTTAAGAAAGTCCTCAGAACCCTCCCAGCTCAAAGGAGCAACGTCAGTTCCTGGGCGACTGATCATCAGGGTAATTCTTCCAAGAACTGAGGAAAGGTGAGAGCCCTCCCTCTGCTCCCTAACAAACTGTCACAGGAGCTATGAAGGGAACAGGGCTTGAGAGACAGCACACACCCCAAGGACAACTCTGAATCTCCACAACAGATCCAGAGGGAAAAGGACAGGGCATGAAGTAAGGGTAATACTTAGAGAGTTAACAAAATGAAAATTAAAAACAAAAGTAATGGTCCAAAGATCTTGTGGTAGCTCACAGCAAAAAAGAAAAGTGACAATGAATATATGTATGTTCATGTATAACTGAAAAATTATGCTCTACACTGGAATTTGAACCAGCACTGTAAAATGACTATAACTCAACAAAAATGTTAAAAAAAAAAAAAAAAAAGTAATGGTCCAAGCAGCCAGGGATTCTGATCAGCAGTCGACCCGTGACGGGGCTGCTGGCAGCATCTCCACCCTGAGCACAGGAGCCTACCCCCTACCTCCCCACCCCCGGGCAAGACTGACGCTCACCCTCTGGTGACCAGTGCTGAGGCTGCTGGACGCCCCACCCCCTTCATCTCAAAAGTGAATATTAAAAAGTGACACTTTTTGACTAAGGATGCTAAGTTTGTAATCAACAAATGCAAAGACTCTTAAAAGCAACTGCTACACTGAAAGAATTTTTTCCCAGTTGATGAAATAACCTTTTACTATTCTCTCAAAATACTTAGGTTTCAAAATGAAAAAGGAAAAGCAGAGGCAGATTAAGTCAGCAGCACAGGGTTTTGTTACTTTTTTCAAGGACACTTCATAAGGGGAGAGAATATCAATTACTCTTAAAAAAATATTGTTTTTAAGAAAAACACTAAATTATTGTAAAGGTATCATATCTAAAATCTAATTGTTTGCGATGGGGAAAGGGTGTGAAATTGAGGTGTATAATAATACCGATATGGAAACAGCAGTGGCTCATAAAACTTTCCTAAGGTTGTAAGAGAGCCTCAAGGTCTAGGGGTTTCTTACAGATCAATTTTTTAAACAATGATTTACTTTCTTACTTAACTGAACATGTCAAAGTGAATGTCAGTTTTAGCAAATCAGGAAAATGTCTTAACAGGAAGAAAACAATCCTGACTACTTTGAATATGAGTATCATCTATCCTGAAGTAACTAACTTCCAACTAAGTTCCCAAATGGATACCCAGTATTTCTTTCTCAAGAACCCACATAATTCAAAAAAGGCAACAGAAAGAAAAGAAACATTAGGCAGATAAACAAGTTTTTTTTCTGTAGAGCAGAGGGGGCTCTATTTAATATCTTGCAGTAACCTAGAATAAAAAGAATATGAAAACAAATATATGCATGTATTTGGGTGACTGAAACTTTATGATGTACACCAGAAATTGACACATTGTAAACTGACTATTCTTCAATTAAAAAAAAAGAAAAAAAATTAGGAAAATATGCAAATAAGTAATTTTAACAACAACAAAAAATACATACTGAGTTCTTATTCCACATTTTGACAATTCTGGAGTCAGCAGACAAAATCAAATCTAAGGAATCCTGGAAATGAATTGACTTAATGGGCAGCCCATACTGGTGGTCCTTAACTAGCAATGGCTTATCAGACCGAAGATCATACAATAAAACCTAAAGGGGGAAAAAAAGAGTTATTTCTGTTTAAGCAAACTAAATATTTTATCTTAAAAAGAAACTTTTAAAACTTAGAATAATGGCTGCCATATGTTTCATTACCTTTTTATTAACACAATGAACACCTTTACTCAGGGTACAAAAATTCTAAAGTCAAACAGCAAAAATACTCCAGAAAAATCTCTTAAATTACACTCACAATACATGGTTTTATGAATTGAACCCTGAGAGTAATTTCTAGGCACACTAAGATTGAGAACTACTTAGATACACTAAGAAAGGAACCAAAAGGGAAAGTCCACAAGAATTTGTATCATTTGTGAATTCAACAAACATACACCTTGAGGGCCTCCTATGTACCAGGCACTGTCACAGCTACTGACAGAAGCAAGAATGAAGGCAGTCCTGGCAGATTCAAGACAGATGGTGGAGGCAAGGCTCTGACTTTGGGGGGGGGGGGGGGGGGAGAGGTCTCTTCCGAGCCCTGTTACGACAGGCAAGGGGCCTGGTGAAGCTGGAACTTAGTCCCAGGTGACAGATCCTCTCTAGACCCTGGATGACAGAGGTAGCAACTCTACTGGAAGCAGGGCTCACACCTGTGCTGAGGTCAGAACAAACTTACAGGTGTGTGGGCTCTGCCGTGAAGGGGAGGGAAACGGTGAAATTAAATCTCTGAAGCTATTTCATTTGACTCCTTAGATGCTGAAGATGCAAATGCTGAGGTATGGTCCACTGACCGCTCACTGTATAGGATGTGCTGAATAGTGAGTAGCAGGTGAAAACAAAGGTCCCTTCGATAAATAAGTTTCGGAAATACTTATTGAACACGTTTCCTGTCTACAGGAATTCTCAGAGCCTTCAATATATATTTAAATGCACTGTAAATCTCGAAGGACAGGAATCTGACAGAATTCCAAACTTGTTTGACCATAGAACTCTCTCTGTTCCACACACTCCAGGAAACTCTGTTCCAGACCACACTCAAGAGAACACTTAAGGCATATCCCACTGCAGCTCCAGCTTGAGAGCCTCTCAGACCAACCATCAGGCCAGAACCAGATTTCTCAAGGTACTGAAAGAACACAGTATTCTGAAGTACCCGCTCTACTCCAGCCAAAACAATAATGCCTCATTTTCTGTTTCCACAGTGAACAGATATGTGGATGCTTCCCATGATACATACATGCCTCTGAAATAGTAACTTAAGTGTGAAGTTTCCAACTTAAACATATTTACCTGCCCCGTGGATGTGCCAACCGCCATGGTCAAGGCACCGTTAAACTTCAAAGCAGAGATCGTTGGTAAACTGTTGATCCTGCGAAGCAAAATATTTGTGTTCCATGCATATGTGGCCAAACCTCCTTCCAAGTAGCAAATTCGTTATTACTCTTCAGTTATAATGGGGAAAATCACATTTCTAGTCTTCCGTTTGAAAGGTAATTATACCCGAAATTTCTTAAAATAAAAAATTACCATTACTTATAAATACAAACTACCTTTAAAATCTGTATATGATCGTCTTTAAAAACTGTAAGAAGTATTCTCAAAGCAGCTACAAATAAAAAAAAAGTTTCTGAAAATATAAAACCAATGGGAAAGGATCACTATGACAATATCTTTCATTGTGATTAAGCCAGGATAAGGTATTTACAGAAACATCTCCTTTTTTGCTTAAGAGGAAATAATTTTATGTTCGGGCATGGGTATATCCATTTTCATTTCTAAAGTCAGCTATGTCAAGCTGAAATAAAAACTAGTCCCCAATGGGGAGCTAGAACCTCTAAACGTAACAGAATGATGGATGTTCATGGCTATGCATTTGGAATATGCTTCTGACTCAGTAACCAAGAGTATCAGCACCAAAAGTAATGCTCTGCAGTGGACAGGGTCCTGCACGACAAGTCAGAAGTGGACAACAGTCCTGATTTCATACTAGTAAAATGACACTTCCCTGACTATCAAGACCCCAGAGAAAAGGCATTCCTGAGCTGATTACAGCAACTAATCCTATGCCAAGGACCCGACAAGACAGTGATAAATCCGTATTTGTACTAATACGAAAATATAAAAATATCCGAAAACATATGTACCATAGGTGCAAGAGTTACTATACTCTGGTGAGTGGAGAAAGGAGAGGCGCTTACACGTCTTACTTAATTCAAGCATCTAGACGTTTTCATCCCTCAAATGTGAATTACTTTTCCAATTGTTTTAAATGTAGGTATGAGCAAACAGGAACAAAAAAAAATATCAAAAAACATTGCTTCCCTCCACCTCAAAATTCAAAGCATGTATTTCTGCCTGTTAACTGGAGTGGTGGACTTCTGGTTCCATCACCAGATCCTACAGAATTGGAAATAAAAGTTCCTGCAGTGTGTTTGTTTTAACAAAATGACACGGCAACTAAATAAATAAGGCATTCTACATAGTACTTCAGAAAGGAATTCCAACTGGCTTAGCCACTTAGTGAGCTTTTACAGGAAAGGATTTTTACATAAAACAATCACAAAGTCACAATCTCAGACAGATATGTCTTGAGAGTCTCATCCTTCAGCAATTGATTTTAGTTTAGTAGTGAGACATTTGTTTAAATCAGAAGGTGACGAATATTTAAACTGCAAATTCAATTCTACTTACTCTGAATCAGCTGTGACGCTACTTAACACGCAGTCTAGCAGGCCAACTCTACCGCGCGTTCTCGGGTCCCAGCACTCTACTCGACCCTAAATTAAAAAACCCAGTAATTTTAAATAATAGCTGCTACTAGAAAATTTTTTTGACAAATAACAACAACAAAAAAAGCCTTATTAACACTGATTACCTCATGGGGAATAAGAATTTAACTTTTTACGTATACCCTTTTTTAGAACTGCTGAACGTTTCATCATGAGTTGCATTTCCTTTATAATTAAAAATAGAAAAAAGAAAAAAAGAATAGCTAAGAAAAAACAGCTAAAATGTGATGGACCACCCCTGACTGGACCTTGATTTGGCTGGTGGGGTGGAATAGGGAGGAGTTATGAAAGCTATTTTGATATAACTGGGAAAATTTAAATAAGCAAATATTACTGTATCAGTATTAAATATTTAATATATTTATTACAATAACTGTCACAGAAGAAATCAAAACCCAACATATAAAATAAAAATTAATTAAAAATGAAGTTTTAAAGTCTGGTCCGACAGTGCATACCAAATTTCAAGCCCCTAATAATCAAGGAATTCCAGGAACCCAGCCTTTGGGCTGGGGGGGTCTGCCCCCGGCTCACATGTCTCAGGGCTGGTCTTAAAACAGCTGGTAAAAGAGCCGCCTTTTCAAACAGAACTTTTCTTACAGAGCGTGTTTCCTGGTATACAGCCCAGCTTGCTCTGTTAGGGACTCTATTCAATAAAAAAACTATTTTTTTTCAAGAAAATTATTTTAAAATTTCCCCTTGGTAATCCCAAGAGAAGTAATTAGCAAGATAATGCTTCAATGGCCTGACTTGGGCATGACAGTATTATAACACAGTCAGCGTGGTTTATGCATTTCCATTAAATCAACCTCATGTCCCATTTCAAATCTTACTCTTTCCAAATAAAAACAATCTGAATAAAGAAAACCTAAACTTCCTCCTTATGGACTAGTTTAATAAACTGCAGTACATTCAAACAATGGGATCCTATCCATCAGTTTAAAAAAATAAGTTTAACTTTGTAGTGATTAGAAGTACCAATGTATACAGACGTACATTATATGCCATTCCATTTTTTCAAAAAAAGCAAAAGAACCACGGTATAATATAATTTTAATTTTGTGAAAAGCTTTTAAAAAAACATATCAGACACAGAAAAACAAGAAAGAGAGAAAACTGCAAGCCATTCAAGAGTTCCCTCTGGCTGTAGGATTAGGTGACTGGAAGGCACTTAGGGCACTTTTTTAATTATTCTTGTTTTTTTTTCTTTGACACATTTATCCTTTGTTTTCTACCATGAGTATTTAACAGTGTTGTAATTAAAACATGCAAATCTAGAAAAACTGTTGACAAGCATGAAGGACACTGGTTCAAAGGTACTGCAGTTTAAAAGGAAAATGCATGTTTACTAAATGCTCCTATACGGGATGTGCAGAACACGACCCTATACACCTCTACAGTTGGTCATGTTTTCATGCAGGTTGTTTCATGGGACCCTCACCCGCACCTCTATAAAGTTGGCAAGCTAAGTGTTACGATCTCCATTTCACCAGTGAGAGAAATAAGCCTCAGCGAAAGTAATTCAGTCATAAAACTAATAAGCAGCAGGGAGCTGGGACTCCACAACGTACTGGCCAAGGATGAACGAGGGTGGCTGTCACGCTGCCCCCCCGGGAGCAGGCAATCCAGCAGCGACTTCGCACCCAGCTCCCGATGGTCAGCGCCAAAGCAGGCCGAACCGGAGCATAAGGGGCACGGCCTGCAGTGGCGAACAGCCACGTCTCGGTGGGACCACATGGAAAGCAAACCAGAGACTTGTTGCTTCATCAGCACCCTGCTCCTGGGAACCAAGCAACCCTGTCTTTAAATAAAACTGCACTGGTTATCAGATGTAGAGCAAATATTAAAAAAAAAAAAAAAAAAAGTCAATGTATGCTTACCTCTATTGTTCCCGTGGCAAATAAGCCATGCACTGAATTTATGTCACAAACATTATTCTCCCTACAATAGTAAAGCAATGAGGGAGAGGATCAGCACCTACTTTAGGGGGAGGGGTACTCAGTAAACTTTCTAAAGAAACAGTCAACCCAGTTCTGTGGAGAAAGACATGCAGATTCCGTCTCACTCATCAGCCTATGAAAAACATAGAGGCATCAAAGGGTTAAGTGCCTGGTACACAGTCACAGGAGCTTCGGGCCCGCAGGGTAACACTCTATCTGTGGGGGGAAGAGACAAGGAAGGACTTTCTTCAGAAATACTATTCCACCACCATGAGAATAAACTTCTCAATATATTTTCTCCCAAGACAAAGAGAGCACAGGTTGTCACTACACCAGTCTTGAGACGTGACCAGCTTGAGGGAAGTACACTGACCTAAGCTCATTTTCTTTTTCTGCAGAGTGGTATTTTACCAACCTCATATGGTCATTGTGAGGATTAAACGGAAAAACTACAAAATGTTCAGCACAGCATCTAAAGTTTACAAGACACTCAATAAATAAAAGCTGTTACTATAAATAGGAAATTCTGCAGCTAAAGAGCAGCTAACTTTTTATTATTCAATGATGCATCATGAAGTTACTATCATTTTTTTTTAAAGAAAATGACAGTATTTCAAGCCAACGTGAAAAAACAAACAAACAAACCAAAAAAAACCAAGACTTTACCTCATTTTTATCACTACCTATTCCTCCAATCTTTAAAAATCCCTTTCAAAGCAGCAAGGAAAAACCAACAAGCTCTTCAAATACACAGATGAGAAATAACCTAGCTTCCACTCTGTATAAGCTGTGTGACCCTGAACAAGCTACTCACCCTCTCTGGGCCTCAGCTGTCCTATCTGTAAGATGGAGATAATAATAGTACCAACTGTAACTTGTTCTAAGATTAAAATGAGCTAATATATATAAAATACTGAATAGTACCTGCCACATAGTAAGTGCTTTCAACAACCACTGCTCTTGTTGCTATTACTCAGCAATAATACTATGACAGAGCCATTCCTGAAGGATTTCTCTGAATAAAACTAAAGTATAGACTATTACATATGATAAAAGGAAAACCCGAAAAAACCTTAAATGTCCACTAGCAAAAATATAAAAAATTAAAAGATGGTACTTTAAGTTAATTCAAAATTTCTCCACTAAAGAAAATATCATAAAACTAAATTATGAATGAAAATTTAAAGAAGACTGCAAAAAAATAATAACAAGTTAAATTTTAGGGGTGAGTTTAAAATTTTTCACAGATACTAAAAAAAAACTTCTGTTTTAAATTTTAAGACATCACCAGGTCTTTCAGTGAATTTTTTGTATAAGAAAAAATTCAATGTTACTCTTTTACCTAAATTGCCCAGAGCTCTGCTGAAATGCACATTATCTGACAACAGCTTGGGCATCTGGCTCCATCTCCTGGCCAAAATAAACACAGCAGTTTTCTTAAAACAAAATACTCACGCAGCATCAGTTTGCAGAGGATTCAGGTACCGTCCTTGCTCCAAGTTTAACCTATAAACTTCAGAGCTGCAAAACAATTAATAAAGTTAAAAATCCATTAAATGACAATGAACTTTTCTTCAACTAAATATAATTTTTCAAAATATGTGTCTCTCAAAAAGCATCACTTCCCTTTGTAAAACTGGTAACAAGAATGCATTCTAAACCTAAAATTAAATTATCTCCTTGTTTATGAGTCTATTCATGCATAAAAGTGATTTAAACCACCCATGTGCCAAGGAAATATTATGAAGTAATTAAGTAGAATATTATTTACAAACAACACAGAAAATACAGGATCCAAAATGTATCTATAAGTGTATATAAGAAAAGACTACAAGGAAATAACAAAATATTAATAAGGGTTTCCTCTGTGTGGCATAATCATGGGTAATTCTTTTCCTCTTTATACTTTATTTTTTCCCAATTTTCTAAAATGGGTATGTATTATTTTTATAAAGAAGGCAGTATTTAAGAATAAAAAGTTTTAAAATGCACGCAATGAGGCTAAGATACTGACTTCACACCATCGTTACCCTATTAGGTTACCCACGTCTCTCCAGATTTATACCACCACGCTATTATAAATCAATGATGTAATTCCTAAATGAGCCAATCACTTTGGAACAACATCCTTTGAGCAACCAAAAGGCAGGGATAATAATGTCTGACTCTTCTCTTAATCCCTCTCCTCTATTTTAAAAACAGAAGTTGCTTGGGGAAGTTGAAAGGAAAAAACAAGGGGTGATTAGACCAATACCTTGCGCCAACAAAGTACAAGTCACAGGATGGATAATGGTAAGAGAAATCTCTCCCGAACTTTGGTATTCTGGTTTTATAGTAGAAACCTGATTGTGAATGAAATTCAATGTATCTATCATTATGTAAGAACACAATCTGAAAATGAAAAAAGAAAAGTTTGTTTGCTTAGGATTCTAGGTAAAGTGTTTATTTCATCATCATCATCATCATCATCATCATTACAACTGGCAAAGCAAGAAGAATTCTGTTCTCTCACCCTCCTTCTTTCTCTGTATAAACACACATGTGGATACATACAACTCACCGTCATGATTAAGGAATGTGTTTAACAATCAAACCTCTCCATTATTTACTTAATACCTTCCTGCATTCTAGGTAGTTCTGTTTTTTTTTTTTTTTTTTTTTTTTTGCAAGTCTTACCTTCTAACCAAAAAGACTTAGAACAAATGCCCTTCATTTGTCTGGCACAAGCACTTTATAATGCAGGGCACTGCTCAGAAACTTCAATGAGTAATTTTCTATTTACTTAAGAGCACATTTTAATAATCTCACAATTATTACACAAGGTTTGATAAACACCTTGTATAAATTTGATTTTAATGTATTACAAAGGTATCTGAAAATCTGCAAACGGTATTTAAAAGCAAAGTTATCAATATCTAGAGAAAATACATAATAAAATTACATGTCCCAAAACAGATGATAAACGGTTACAATAGGCAGAAGGATAAACTGTACTCCACAGCTTCCAGAATTGAAGACAATACATAAAGCACGTCAGCTCTGAAAATTCAGTTCTCTTTCAAGATAACGTATGACATCACTAAAAATTTTTCATTTTAAACTGGGTAAGACACTTTACAGACAATCCTGTAACTGTTGAAAACTACCACAGGAGTTGAAAGATACACTAAAGGCACCAAAACAGAAAGAAAAGAAAATGTATATATATTAGCTGTGTCTCGAACTGTTTCACAATATGCCACAACCACTTATTTGCAGGGTTAAGAAAATTAAGCATACAACACTTTATTTTTCTTTTCACATATGAATAAGAAAATGAAAGCATCCTGGCAAATAACCCTAGTTTAAATGCAATAGTGAAAATCACATATCTAGAATGTAAGATGGTCTAAAAAGATGACTGCTACCAATTCTTAAAAATATAATTAAGGCTTCATTCATACATGCTATGGAAAATTTATTTTGATATTAGACTGGCCAAAGGCTGTATCTATCACTATTATCACAAACATATGACAAACTAAAAATATATTCATAAAATAAATGATAGGTTTTATTTCACTATACAGTCATTTTTAACAATGGGATCATCATAAAAATACATATCATAAAAATAAATTCCACTCATTCATTTCTTGAGCATATGGCAGTACAAACCAATGTGATAAAGCATACCTTTGAATAGTCATCAGACAAAGTTTCAAAGGTGACAACTGTAAAATAAGAAACAGTAAGAAAAAATACAATTATCAATTCATGTTTTTAATAAAAACACAGACTTGAAGCAAAGATTCTAATTCAACACAAATACTATGTACAAATGCTGGATTTTTCTTTCTTTTTTGTCCCTACATAAAACAAGAAAAAATTGCCAAATGATATTGTCCCCAAAACACCAAACGGAAAATTGAAAGTTTTATAATTTCTTAATATAGATCAATTATTGTTTCTGAAGCAAATAACAGATAAATTTAAAAAACATAATGACTTCTAAATTCTGCTACAGTTTTTCCGAGATGTTCAAAGTAAAACAGCAGATATTAAAAACACAAAAATTATTGCTTTAAAAAAAGATAAACAGTTACTAATTCATAACATACATGTTAAACAAAAGCAGAGTGCAAACAGTTACGATTAGCGGCACATGGAGCCTGTACTGATTTTAGAAAGAGAGAAACAAGTTAGGAGGACACGTATCCCATTAACTTCTTCCCTCCATCTCAAACGTGAGGCCACCTGAAAGTACCTGAGCCTCCCCCTTTCAACCTGCTCCCTGTGCCAGGCACAATTCTAAGAATGACTCCCACTGACCTTCCCCTTTGTACGGTCCCCTTCTCTGGAGAGTGTGGGCGGACCTGGTAAATGTGATGAGACACCACTCCTGTGATTACATCACATTATACAGCAAAGGAGAGATTTATAATCACATGAGCCTTTTAAAAGCAGTTTTCTCTGGCTGGCGGGAGAAGGGAAAATCCGAGAGATTCAGAGCACAAGAAGGATCCCGTGAGCTGTTGCTGGCTTGAAGGAGGAGGGCACCAGGTGAGGAGGAAGGCAGGTAGCCTCTAAAGCTGGGTGGTCCCAGGCTGACAGTCAGCAGCAAACAGGACCCTAGTCTGACAACCACAACAAACTCTGCATTCTGCCAACAATCTGAACTTGAAAAAAGAACCTGCCCAGGGGCCCTAGAAGAGTCCCAAATGGCTGACACCTCGAGTTCAGCCCTGAGCACAGAATGCAGCAGAGCCTGGGTGGACTTCACGTACAGAGCTATGAGCTAATAAATGGATTTTTTTAACCTGAGCATTATGGTAATTTGTTACACATCAAAGAAAACTAATACACAACCTATTCACATTTTAAAAAGCAGAGAAGCAATCAAATATAAAAACTATTTTCATGAATTCGAATTTAACCTCTTACCTTCTGAATCTAAACACCTTTCAAACTTCAAGGATAGTTGATAGGTGTCATAACATCGAACCCGAGGTTTATATGTTCCTGTAAAAAAAGTTACATGATGTAAAACCTAAAGAACATACTTTCCGCTATCAACACCCTGCCGATATGCTGAGTATACTTTTTGTTTAGAGGTGAGCAGGATTCATTATACACATATGGAACAAAAAGAATTTAAAAGAAGCCCTCCCCAGAGGTTTTTCTTATGCTTTTTCTAAGCAAGTAATAGAAAATGAAACACAAATTACTAATAATCTTCACAAATAATTTAACAAAGGAGATTAAAACAATAAAACAGTTTTTGTCCATCAAATGGCAAAGATGAAAAGACGGTTAATATCCGCACTGTGGTGGAGGCGCAAAAAAAAGTTCTACTCTCATACACTGGTGATTAGTATAAATTTTTAAAAATTCTTTGGAACACAATCTGGCAATCTCTTTAAATATGTGATGTTTATACACCTTAAACCTGTATTTCAACTTATACAAATTTATTCTACAGAAACACACCCACAAGTGTACCAAAGACATGAAGAATGTTCACTGCAGTATTGTTTACAAATGGCCAAAAACTGAAAGCTAATGAAATGTCCACTAATAGGGCAATGGTTAAATGGATGATGGTAAATCATTCTATAGCTCATAAAGAGGATGACGCAGACCTATAACCACTGATACGGAAAGCTGCCAAAATGTATTACAAAGTGAAAGGGAGACTGAGTGCAGTGAGCACGGGTGAGCTCTGCAAAGTACTGCTTCTAATGTGCCCCCACGTCTGTCAGACTCAGCAGTGGCAACGCTCATACCCTGCACAGAAAAAGCGAAGGAATAAGCAGTGACTTCTTTTATTGCAGTGAAGTGCAATCTTAGGGCCTTTCACATTTTATCTTACATATTTCTATAATGTTTGTATTTTTTTTTTAAGTTTATCTTGTTTGCAATCAGGAAAGGACTGATCTTTAAAGCTAGAAAGCATACTTTTAAAAGAAAGGAATGAAGAAGTTCTATGTTTACTGCCATGGATCAAAGCCCCAAGATCTCATTTAAAAATAGTATACAGTATACATATACACATATATTCTATATACAGTAGATATAATATATAATTATATTATATACATATTATATATATAATCTATATTCTGAACATAAAACTGGAGGCTAAGAAATGTGCTAGTGTGAGTAATGAGACAACCACTGACACAGAACAAAAGAGACTGGCAAGTTGATGTATAAAAGTTCCGTCAAATAAGAAAGTGCTTAGAAAACAGATATAGATGGATAATGATAAGCCAGCAAAAAAAATGTATGTAGACAATACACAGGATATAAGTATCAAAATCACAACCAAAAAAGGTTGAGTAAATGCTGCTCTAAATTGTAATACATTAAAAGTTCCCTATATTTTGTGGCTTTCTGATGCAGATGAATACTGTTAACATAAAATATTAGTGATACAAAAAATATTAGTACACAATAGAGAAAATCATTATGATAAAAGTGACCTTTCCTGGAATTCTCATTCATTGTTGGTGGGAGTATAAAATGATCTGACCACCTTGGAAAAACATCTGGCAATTTGTTATCAAACTAAATATACACCTTCCCTATGACAGAGCAACGTCCTCAAAACACACTTGTACAAGATTGTTCATAATGCCTTACCAATAACAGCCAGAATAGGAAGACAGCCCAGATGTTCATCAAATGAACATTAAATAAACAAAGTGTGGCATATTCCTGTAAGGAAACGCTATTTGGTAATTTTAAAAAAAGAACAAACTACTAACACATATAAGGACATGAATGAACCTCAAACACGAACTCCTAAGTGAAGTAAGTCTTATACAAAAAGAATACATAGTGTGTGACTGCATTTACATAAAGTTCTAAAACCAGCTACACTTATCTGTAGTGAAAAAATAAATCGCCGCAGTGGCTGGCTATGTATGGGTGTGAGCAGGGACTGACTGTGAGGGGCATGAAGGAGATTTCTGGGTGAAAGGAATGTTTTGCATTCTGGAGGGGTTTGGGCTACACAAGTGGATGCATTTGTTCAAACTCATCAAAGGAAATACTTTAAATCAGTGCATTCCACTGTATGTAAATTTATCTTATAAAAAAAAAGAACCATAAACAAATACTAAACTCTGGTTAATGATGTTCATGCTGAGGTATTTCAGGGTGAAATACACTAATATCTGCAATGTACTCTGAAATGCATCAAAAAAACCAGAATGGATTGATGGACGGCAGAGAGATGGATAGACAGATACATGATAAAGCAAATACAGAAAACTACTGAAGAATCTAGGAGGTAAGTAAATGGTCTTTCACTCTACAATTTTTTCAATATTTCCACATGTTTAAAAAATGTTAATAATCAAACATTAGGGTAATTTTTAAAAAATGATCTTTCCCACCACAGCATTTCCTGCTATGAAATGTATGTAAATCATAATCAAAAAGATGCTTACCAGTGGCTAAAATATACTGTCCATCTTTTGACACCTTAATAGTGGTACAAACAGTAGGCATTTCAAAATCCTGAATAAGTTCAATTCTTCTACGGACATCTACAAAGAAAGAAAATAAGTAACTGGTTTAACTATCAGGTGCTTATTCTGTATCACAGGAAGACGAAGTATTCAGAGCAGTCACTACAAACAGGTCAACAATGTCCCAGTGCTTCCAAGCCTTGGGAAAGCACACAACACAGCCCCGCTCACTACACAGTGACGTTTTCTCTTAGCTCATACATTATTTTTCTAAACTATTTTACTTTTTACTTTTCAAAAAGGAAAAAGTATCATCTTTAACTGAAAAAACAAATGCCCATAGAAGTGCATCAAACATCCAGTTTTAAGCCCTGGATAAAGAGAGACCAGAATAAACATTAAACCACTATTGTTATCCAATTATGTCTAAGACAAAAATCTTTATCACTTTTTTCTCCTAAATAATAACAAGTTTTGGAGGGGAGAGGGTATAGTTCAGTGGTAGAGTGCATGCCTAACATGCACAAGGTCGTGGGTTCAACCCCCAGCACCATCATTAAAAATTAAAAAAAAAAAAAAAAGAAGTTTAAACCTTTAAAATCTTAAGTTTATATAAGCAACTGCTACCAAGCTGACTTCTGCCTCATTTTGGCAGCACTGATCTGCAGCCAAGAGGATCCAGGCTAGAAGAAGACTTGGAACAATCTGTCTGGGATCAAAACACCACAACGTACTCTCACAAAAACTGGTTCCCTGCAACAAGAAAGTGCAGGTTCTTGCTGGTTTCTATTCTAACAATGTGCCCATTGCAAGGGCTGTTTATCACTCTATGACACATTATTGCCTTGTTCATTCAATCCGTTAAGATTCAAACCAATTGAGCAGGAATGGCCTACTCAATTTGGAAGACATGACAATTTTGAGATGGGTTAGAACAGTCAGTGATTAATTTTTTCCATCAAATAATCTGAATCTGTTTTCTCACACTAGAACACTGAAGTAGAATGAGAGAATCAGTAGAAATCAAAATGAGTAAGCACTGCTAAAACAAGTGTTTTCCTTCAATTTAAAGTTTTAATTATCTAATTTTACTACTATATAAAGCAGACTTTTCCAAGATGTTTGCTTTGGGGTATTTATCTCACATCCAGACGCTTCTTTAATATCTAAGGTCTTTGATTTTTAGAAAATAATTTGGACAAAATATATGGGAAGCTAAGTCAGCTTTCATATATGACAAATTGTAATAGAGAAAGTTGAATGAAATTTGTCCAAAATGATTTAAGTTAAAAACTAATCTTACAAACCTATCTTCCTTGCTATCATAACTTAAAGAATCAAAATCTTCTACAATGATCTTCTTTTGTTCATGTTCACATGTCTTCTATGTAAAATTACTTTGTTCAGAAAGAAAATGTTCATTGTCTCTATATCTCAAAAACTGACAAGTAGATTTAACAAATGGACAAAGATTTTGATACACTAGGAAACAAAGCAAGTATGGAACCATTAAGAGAGACAGTCCTTCTAGGACCTCTTGCATTCCGGCACATCTCGCTAGGTACAGCAAGACTGCAAGTCCTGGCTACTCCCTAACCTGACCATTTCTCAGGGTAATTTATGCAGCTGGGAACCTTGACAGGTGAGCCTCCTCTAGACAAAAACCAGGCCTGCTTACTGCTTGCTTTAAAGGCAGTGACTTCCCGAGTTCAGTGGTACTCAGTTGCAACACAAGCCCACTGCATGCAGGGCATCCACCTGGGCCACACCGAGTACTGCCATGGAACTCAGGGCAAGGGGAGCTAAGAGAAGAATGCTGGGACTCATGCCATTTGCTGTGCATGTAATGCAGTCCCTGTCTCTGACCCGTGAGTCTTAAGTTTTCTGCTATTATCCATGAAACAGTAACAGGCCACTATTACCTTTATGTAAGTAGGTAAAATTAAACACTACACCCACAGGACTGTATAAACCACAACAGAACATTTCCTGAGAAGGAAAAGAGCAAAAGTTTATTTTCTACTATATTAATTCCACTGCATCTTTGTAAGCTTTCACTAAATATGGTAACAATAAATGAGTTAAAAGCAGTATAATATAGACCACAAACGTAGCTGAAATGAAAAAAATAATACTCACCAACATCTTTCTTCTGCAGGGCTCTCTTCTTCCTGTCAGAAAGCCACTTAAGGAAAATGAAGAGACTTTATTTTCAAACATATTTACTCGCACTGTTTTTCTGCTTACAAAAATAACACATGCTTATATTAAAAAAATTGAAACCTTACAGGAATATACAGCATAGAAAATGAAAATACTCTCTATATAATCCTAATCCTACTGTTAATGTATCCTGGTATACGGATTTTTTTTGGTATATATTTATATATACTAGACAATAAATTTTTAGAACTATTATGTTTTGCACGAGAGAAAACTAGTTCATCTGATCAATCTAAGGGAAAGCAGTAAGCCTCAAATATTATGGGTTATAATTAATAGATGTAACAACTGTATTTAACTGAAACTTTAAAAAGCAAAACATTAAATGGAGAAAGTTTCTTTAAAAATATATTTTTTACAAAAAATAGAACTAGATAAATAACTAACCAAATAGCTGACACTTGATAATAAAAAAAATGAAACTTTTAAAAGTCATATTCACTGATACCAGATTTTGTTCTGTAATTACCTCATTTTAGCTAGCAGGAAGTCCACTGCCTGAACAGGTGCCAATGATGAAGCACTAAACAACTATGATTACCTTAAAGCAAGGATTCTCAACCTCAATTTTGCCCCCAAAGGGCACCTGGCAATTCTTAAATACATATTTTGTTGCCACAACGGAGAGGGGTGGGTGCTCCTGGCATCTGAGCACATCATTGCTACAACCATGCCTCTTCTGTTTCTCCAGTGTGCCAAGTGCATTCCCACTGTGGGCCATTTACACTTTCTGTTCTCTCAGCACTGAAACTCTTCCTTTCCCTGTATCTTCACATGACTGGCTCCTTGTCATCATCCAAGTTTCTGCTCAAATGTCACCTCTGGTAGAGAGGCCTTCCCTGAAGGCTTCAGTCCAAACACTTTCTCTGAACACTTCATCCACAACAGCTCTCATAGACACTTGGCACTCAAAGCACTTATCGGTATCCGAAGTTCTTCTACTTGCTTATTTATTATTCTTTTCCCCAACAGGGACCCTTATCTGACATGTTCATCATCTATCCAACACAGAACCGGCTGCCTGCGTGCATTCACTTCTCAGCAAATGCGCAGCATGAAAGTACTAAAATGAGAAAGATCCTGTTGTGTGACAAACAGCTGGAGAACAAGGAGTTGCCTAAATTGAATTCTGAGAAGAACTTAATCATGGCTCCAAAGCTTTTTAGAGTCAGACACAAGGAAGAGTTACATTTATTCTGATTCCCTAGAGCAGGACTCAGACCCACACCAGCATGCAAGAAAGCGGCATGTTTTAAATCAACGATCTCTCAGGTAGTCTCAAAACGTAAATGAGCTTCCGCAAAGTTTCCTCTCAATGGCAGTGCTTCGAGAGTGGCCTGACTGACTGTCGTTAATAAGAAATAAAATCCAAGCTTCAGAGCCTATGTGTCTGACAGTGGACAAGTCACCCTTCCCCTCGCTGGATCCTTTGCATACTTTAAACATGAAAAGATTGGAAGAGAATCAGTGATTTTCCAAGCATCTTCCAATTCTGACGTCCTAAGACTCCACGAAATCAAGTTAAGTTCAGCAAGGTTCAAAAATACTGCCGTCTACACCATAAATTCAGCAGACTCAAAGTACGCATTTCTCTTCACTGCTGTATTTCCAGAAATTAGCATATAACAGGAATTCAATAAACAGCTGATAAGGGGGCATTAAAACGGGAGATAAATATCTGCCATCCAATCTGTCCACGTTTTCCTCCTCGGTGTGGCAGTAGCTGTGAACATCCATAAAGACCCAAAGGAACACCTCTTCTCTTCTAGAGAAACTTAGCCAAAAAAAGTTCAAGCAAAGTTCATAGACTCTGGTCACCCCCTCGGCCTAGCTTCTGCCGCGGTGACAGAAATGTCCTCGTCTCCCAGCACCGACCAGCTCCGCCGGGCACCGTCACTCGCCTGCGGGCCTCCCCAAGTCTGAGGCCGGCGCGGGCCCAGTTGAAACAAGCCCGGGACAGGGCCGAGGAGAGGGGCGGTTGCCCGGCGAGGAGAAGGACTCACCTCGGGAAGGGACTTGCCGCAGCTGAGACTGTAAATCTTAACCTCGTTGAGGCTGGAGACCTGCATGGCGGCGGCGCCGAAGGTCGGAGACCCCTGCTTCAGTCCAGGACCCTCTCCCCGCAGCGCACGCCAGCATCAGAAACCAAGCACTTCCATGGGCGCCGCGGCGGCGTGGGGCGCAGATTGATGACGCACTTCCGGGCGCGGGAAAAGCGCCGGTCCCGGAAGAGGGAAAGTGGCTGAGCTAGGGAAGAGCAGCGGTTGGAAGGAAAGCCTTTGAGGCTCAGGGAGGTAGAGAGGCCGGGGGGCCACCTTAATATGGAGGAGGGCCAAAAACTTCTCTCCCTCTTCTCAACAGGGAGGGTCAGGAAGCCCTTAGGTCCGGTGCCTGGGTCGTTCGGACGGAAAGGCTCCCGACCCAGGGAGGGCGGTGTTGGATGAGCTGAACCAGGTCCTTGGGAGCTCCGTCAGGGAACCTATGGAGAGAGTGTGGCATTTGAGCGAATTCAGAATGAAAGTATATTCCTTTCTCGCCAGTGTTTCTGCTACATTACATTAGAAATAAATATTTTAAAAATTTGGTGTATTAAATGGTATTTTTCACCTGGATTTGTTTGAGGTTCATCCTGTAGGGAACCCAAATCTGCCACCCCAAAATGTCTCTTTGGCATGCAGATTATTTTGAGGTAAAAACAGGTCCAAAAGACTGAGGAGAAACTTTGGCCTTCCCCTTGACTGCCTAAAGGAATGTAGATAGAAGACCTGTTCTAGAAGGGAGCTGTCACCATAGATAGCTATAGTATGAACTAGGTGTGGTAGACAGGAACCCAGCAAAATCTGTTAAAATTCCTCTCTCTGTCCCATTGCCTATGCAAGGCCCAGAGCTAGCAGTTGTTTACCAAGCATTTGCGCTTTTTTTCTTTTTCATTACATGTAATAAGGCTATGTATTACTTTTTGAAGCTGTTTTTTCAATTATACATTTGTAGGGGGTGGATGCAGGTGTGAATATATGCACAAATATAGTGGGCCATGATATAAAATACGGGCTGTGGTATACAAATGGAATACACTGCTCTAACAGATGATTAGGGTCTTCAGATTAAGGGGACATCTCTGTGCCTATGCAACACTAAACAGCTGTGGGAATAAAATTGTCAAACACTGGATGTTTCTAAAACATCTCTACACTTAACAGCATGTTGACAAAATATCTGAATGTCTGATTGTCCATTCCTCTTCTCTTCTGGTGTTTAATAAAACAGCCATAGGTTGTGGTTCAGAGATGCCAATTCTAGCAACAATTTTATGTACATTTTTAATACATTTTTAAAATTGAAGTATAGTTGATTTACAATATTATGTTAGTTTCATGTATACAGAAAAGTAGTTCAGTTATATGTATGTACATATATTTTTTCTGATAATTTTCCATTTAGATTATTGTAAGATAATGAATATAGTTCCCCATGCTACACAGTAGGTCCTTATTGTTTAACTGTTTTGTGTATAGTAGTGTGTACCTGTTAATCCCAAACTCCTAATTTATCCCTCCCTCCTTTCCCCTTTGGTAACCATAAGTTTGTTTTCAATGTCTGTGAGTCCATCTCTGTTTTGTAAATAAGTTCAATTGTATCAATTTTTTAGATTCCACATATAAATGATATCATATGATATTTGTCTTTCTCTGACTTGCTTCGTTTAGTATGATAATCTCCAAGTCCATCCATGTTGCTGCAAATGGCATTATTTCATTCTTTTTATGGCTGAATAGTAGTCCATTGTTTGTATATGTATCATATATCTTCTTTATCCATTTACCTGTCAATGGACATTTAGGTTGAGTCTACATCTTGGCTATTGTAAATAGTGCTGCTATGAACATTGGGGTGCATGTATCTTTTCCAGATATATGCCCAGGAGTGGAATTGCTGGATCTTATTTCTAGTTTTTTAAGGAACCTCCATACTGCTCTCCATAGTGGCTGCATCAATTTACATTCCCACCAACAGTGTAGGAGGGTTCCTTTTTATTCACACCCTCTCCAGCATTTATTATTTGTAGATTTTTTGATGATGACCATTCTGATCAGTGTAAGGTGATATGTCATTGTAGTTTTGATTTGCATTTCTCTAATAATTAGCGATATTTCATGTGCCTGTTGGACATCTATATGTCTTCTTTGGAGCAAACATTTGCTTTTTAATCTCAATGTCAGTTGCCTTCCTTGCCTTTGAAGTCCCAAACCACTGCCCCAAATAACCTTTTCAATCTTTAGCTAAAGATAGTATTTAAGGTGAGGGTTTTGGCCATTTTGGTGAATTACTCAGATTTCCTGGGCCTCTCTCAGGTATATATGTTATTAAACTTTTGTTTGATTTTCTCTTATTAATGTCTATGTCAATTTAATTCTTAGACCAGCCAGAAGAACCTAAAAGGGCAGATTGGCTCCCCAGCAAACCACTGAGTAAGGAAATAAGAACTGAATTTGAACCTGATATCTTTTGAGGTGGGTGTTTCACAGTATTGGCAGGCCTAGCCTCTCCCTTAAGTATCATTTTCAGGAAGTTCACAAACTTTCTGTGTTGATCATACAATTACATAGAGAATTGCCTTTCCTGTTACCCAGATCTGAGGACTTAAGAATTCTTGGTATAGTTAGTTGAAACTTCAGGGGAAAGTGCAGGTTAACTGTGCAAACGGGTCCTTTTGAAATTGGAAGTCACTTCACTCATGTATAACTGATGTGGATCACTTTGAGCACAAACTATATTGTTCATGGCAGAGTAAGGACTTCAGGGCTTAGCAATTTTGTTCCCATTGTAACTGTCCCTAAAGTTCCAGTCCAAATTCTCCCTCTGCCTGAGATTTTCTTTGAGAAAATATGCAGGACTGCCATCGTCCTTGGGGAGGCAGTGTGCCAAGGTAGAGAGAGGTCATGGGCTTCATAGAGATAATAAAATAAACCTTTTAAGCAAGTAATAAAAATAGAAAACGCTAACAGAAACAATCACAGACATACAGAATAAACTAGTGGTTGTTAACCAATGAGGAGAGGGGAGGAGCAAGATAGGAGTACCGGATTAAGAGGTACAAACTACTACGTAAAAAATAAACTACAAGGATTATATTATACAATACAATGATTATAGCCAATATTTTATAATAACTTTAAATGGAGTATAATCTATAAAAATATTGAATCAGTATGTTGTACACCTGAAACTAATATAATATTGTTAATCATCTCTACCTCAATTTTAAAAAAATAGAAAACACTTGTTTTCCAAAATATGCAGAATGACTTTCAAGACATTTTGAAAAAATTTATGCACAAAAATATTACTTTTATTATTTTCAAGAAGGTATTGTAAAGGCCCATTGACTGTAAAACACAACAGTATCTGTCATGTGTTAAGTGCCATGTAAGTGTTTTAGATATAAGATATAAAGATAAAACCAACTCCTAACTTTGATAATAAAGGGCTTGACCATTTCACTTTACCTTATGCAGTCCTGTTTCCCACTGACTGACCTCTAGACTCGCCATCTGTCTATGAACATCAGTTTCATTATTTTGGTTCTGAATCATTGCTGATGCTCATCTGGATCTTGGAGTGCCCTCCCCATCTCGTTATATCCAAATCCCACCAGCTGCTCAAAATTCACCTTTTGAATATTTTGCTCATTCTCTTGTGCTTTCACTGTGCTGAACAAATACCTCGTTTTTTTGCAGATTTTTATTAGCCAAAATACACAGTAATTTAACATGTTGTCCTACAAACAAAAATAATGAACATGGAAGCCATGCTCTACCAGACGCCTCTTTTTGGCAGTTTCCTTTGGGCACTCTGGTTTCCTTAAGTCACAGTCTCTCAAGGCTAATTAAAATGTCATTTTTTTTTAAAGAGCCCATAAAGTTTCTTTTTTTTTTTTTGTTAAACATGGGATGGGCTACTTTTGAACATGTTCTTCACCCATTATTTTCTTTTTTATTATTATTACTCTAGGAGAGTTTTAACATATTTAAAAGTGTACTAGCATATCGAACTTACGTGTTTACAACTTAGCTTCAACAATTCACGCATGAACCATCATGTTTCAGCTACACCCTCACCACTCTCTCATCCTTGGATAATTTTGAAAGATTTGAAATAAGTCCGTGGCAATTACCTTTGTGGTTTGTAATGCACTTGTCTGACCACCCCTTCCATCTAGATTTGATGACAGGACTGGACCTTAATTCATCTCTGAGTTCCCTGGGCTTAACCCAGTGCCTGGTATAGAGCACAGTCTCAGTAAATTTTTTTCCCCACCTCCTCACCCGCTCGGGCTGTCTCCCTTCAGCCACAGTAACCACAGCCCAGCCCTTCCCAGTCTCAGTAAGTATTTCTTGATGAAAAAATGAATCAATTAATGAATCACTCCCCATCCTGACCCAAAGTCCTAATTCTTTGTTTCATACACTTTGGCCTTTGGTAACATTGAAAACAACATAGCTTTGTGCCAGATGGTTATTGTTTCCAATATACCCATTCATACGTCTTGTCTCTCCAACAAGAAATGTCACAGCTTAGAGTCAGAAACCACACTCAAAGGAACACGGTGTTTTCTGCCAAGTAAAACAAGCTGTTCTCGGTCCTTGGTGTCAGGACAGCACCCTCCCTACAGTCCCTGGCCTGAGGGTTTGACCTATTGTACTGAAAGGTTGCTTTCTCCTGAGGATGGAACGACAAAGCACGACAAAGCAGGGGCAGCTTCTCAGGTGCTTCTAGTTTCATCTCTAACACACGCATTCAGTCCCTAGACTGTAGTGAACTTGAATATGGTGCTTTATTCAATCCCAAGCTTAGAGCTAAGAGCACAGACTTCAAAGGCAGACAGCACGGGTCCAAATCCTGGCTCTACAACTGGTCACCTGGATGGAGGCTGGATAGAGCAATTTTATGTAATCTCTCTGCTTCTGTCTTCTCATTTGAACAATGAGCATAATAGTACCTACCTTAAGGGCTGTTGTAAAGATAAAATGAGTGTGTGCTGTAAATCATTGAGTCCAGGGTATCTATGTTTGTTTGTTTTGGGGAGTGTTTTTTTTTGGGGGGATTAGGTTTGTTTGTTTGTTTATTTTTAGAGAACTTACTGGGGATTGAACCCAGGACCTCATGCATGCTAAGCATGCACTTTACCACTTGAGCTGTAACCTCCCCCACAGGATATCTATTTTTAGCATCCCTGAGATCAGAATGTGTCTTGTGTGTTATGCATATTTAATTGACAGAATTTTTTCTTCTAATGGTACATAGGGTAATGGTGCATCTTCTAGTTAATGGGCTTTTAGGGTTGAATAAAACACAAAACATATGAAGCCCTTAGTTGCTGATATAGTAAGCACTATGTAATAGTTATTATTATTTACTCCTGGGAACCAAAACACTAAAAACTGTTTAAGAAAAAAGGAAAGCTGTAGACTCCAAATAACCTTAAATGCTCTGTTACTGGTTTGTCATTCCAGAAACCTTCAAGTAACGTTCAAGATTCCTCTCCCAATTCTTTACCTCCACAGCCAATCCATCTCGAAATCCTTTTGATTCTAACTTTCAGATGTCAAATTCATTCTCCTCTGTTCCCACAGCCAGAGGAGTTCAAACCTCATCTCTCCCACCCTGGCCCACTGCAACCCTTGTATTCTAGTCTTCCTGCCTCAAATCTGTCTCCACAGGAGACAAAGTCATCTTTCCAATAGGGAAATCTGATGATGTCAGCACTCTACTTCATAACTCTTTTGTTCTCCCCAAACCTAGAACATATCTGAACACCTCTGCCGGCCCCTTCTGACTTTCCCTGCACTGTGCCTGATGCTGCCTGTTTCCTGTCTCCTCTCTCACCCCCACCCTCACTCCCTAGGCTCTCCCAGCTGCATTACTCACAGCTTGAAAAATGCGAGACCCTCTCTCACACCTCCTTTGAGTCTTTGCAACTTCTCTTCTGAGCACTTTTAACACCTCTCTCTGCACACCTCAGTAACCTGTTCATCCATCTTCTTCCCCGGAAGCCCTTAAAAATCCAAGTCCTCATCACACGTGGTATAAAATCTCACTGCAGTTTCTTAAATTGGGGCTTACAGTTGTACTTGCAAAATAACATTTTGGTTTTTTTTTTTCCTATTTCGACAATAATCTTTTTAATAATCGATATAAGCGTCTCTGACTATCTGGTTGGCATCTTCTGAAAAGTACTATCACTCATATCAGTGCCGAGTTTGCACTAGAGCTTCCAGTTCACTGATGCCACGTGCCACTACTTTTATTGTCTCAGTTCAATGATTAGAAGGGGAGGGATGGTATGAAGTAATATGATAGGGACAGGCCGGAGCCAGGTGAAAGTCCAATGATGTCACGGCCTATTGTGGTTTTGCAGCTGATTAAATAAAGGACGGTGGTGGGGAGAAATAAATCAGATAGGGATAAAGAACACAAAAGAACTCATGCCATCACAGTGCTGTATATTCATCCAGCAAAGCAGCAACTGGTTTTCATCCAAACAATAGCAATCACCATAGTCTGAATTATATCGACTTGAAGTTTTAAACTTTTGCATGAACATACTGTGTACATTTGTTTCAGTGAATAGTAATACAAGAGCTAAAAGCATAATAAACTTATAGCCAGGTTTACATTAGCACATCTTTAAGTAAAAGACTAAAAAGAATTAAGAATTAAGTCCTAAATGCAACGTGGTGTCCTGGATTGGATCCTGGAACAGAAAGAAGACATTAGTGGAGAAATTGGTAACATCTGAATAAAATCTGTAGTTTAGTTAATAGTGCTGTACCAATGTTAATTTCTCAGCTTTGATAAACACGCGATGGTTATGTCAGGTGAGGAGAATGGGGGAGCTGGGTGAAGTGTATATCGGAACTCTCTGCGGTGTATTTACAACTTTACTGTGCATCTAAAATTATTTCAAAATAAAAGTTTTTTTTTTAAGGTTAAGCTAACATTGAGAGTCTGAGATTTCCACTTTCATGATTAAACATTATTCAATGGTAAAGAACACTGTCTATTGTTGTAATTTTTAATTTACTTATCTGCATAGCTTCCAAAATTGCAAGATACATCATCAAATCTCTGATGCCTCAAAAGCATCTCACCCCATGTAGATGCTCTGTATGTATGTACTGAGAGAATTAATAACAATAAAATCACCAAAGTTCACTGAATGCACAGTCAGCATTCTAAGTGAAATGTTTTGCACAAGTTGCCCCATGTAACCTTCACCAAAACCTTATGAGGGATATACTATTGATTTTCCAAGATTACCAATGAGGAAAGTGAGACAGGTTCACAAAAGAGAAACCTGCCCAAAGAGGTTATTAAGCGCTCAATCTATGTAAGGGGTATGAGAGTCATTGAAGCTACAGTTCTCTCAACTTTTCTGTAGGTTTGAAAGTTTAAAAAGAAAAACAAACAAGGGGGTGGGGAGTCTAGGTCAGTGGTGGAGCATGTGCTTAGCATGCATGAAGTCCTGGGTTCAATCCCCAGCACCTCCATAAAAAGGATAGACAAGACAAGACAAGACAAGACAAGACAAGACAAGACAAGACAAACAAATCTGCCCCAGGCTGCAGGAGAGAGGAGGATGCAAACCCCATCTGTGTGACTGTAAATCACTTCCTCTTCCTCCTCTTCCTCCCCTTTGCCTCCGCTTCTTTGTCCTTTTCCATATTCTGAGGTTACATCCAATATCTGTCAGGGTTCTTAGTTGAAAACAACTGTCATTAACTCTGCTCAATTTAAAAGGAAAAAGACCTTATAGAAAGGCTGTTGAGAGACTCACAGAATCCTCTGGAAAGCAGGGAAGCTAGCTCAGAAACCAAGAAGGAATAAGGGAAGCTGGACCCTCCCACTGAGGCCCCTGCTGCCATTGCCCCTGAATCCAGACTCCATGGTTTGCCACCCTTGAAAACTGGACATTTCTGCTGCTACACAGTCACCACCTCCAGGAAGGATGCACCCATTCTTCCTTCTTGACATGATGAATCCCAATTCAGAACCCAGTCTCCATCTGACCAGCCAAACCCAGGTCACTGGCCCATACCCAAGTTCCATGGGAGGCTGAGACAAGACATATGGTGTTCTCAGCTTCTGCACCAAGACTGGGTCTACAGACTTGGAGGTGGGGTCAAATGTTTGGCAGTCAAAGATGACAAATGCCTGGTGGGGAGGGTACATCTCAGTGGTAGAGCATGTGCTTAGCATGCACAAGGTCCTGGGCTCCATCCCCAGCAGATGATAAATGTCCATCACACGTGCACTCCAGGCCTTCGGTCAATGTGAGTTTTCTTGATGCCTTTCTCCTAGATGATTCTGTTGCAGACCCTCCTAGCTCAGCATACTGACCTGGGATCTATCAGTGAGGACTCCCTAGATGGGCTTCAGGGAGTTCTAACCCCCGCCCCCAGACTGACTCAAAATATCTATATGTGTTCATTTTCCTTTGGAAGAGACACAGAATTCTCATCAGATTCCTGCAGGGATTGGTTAGGACTGAGTAAGGTTTGGAAGGCCTGCGTGGTTTGGGCCTAGGGAACAAGCCCCACCCCCCCTTGCACACCCACCTGGCCAAGCAGCGCACCCCACACTGCGGCCTGTGAGGTTTGCAGCCTGCCCCTTCCCCCCAAGCCCATCGAGTTCCCTAGAAGCACCATGGTTCTTCTAGAACCTGATTCCTCATTTTCTCTCTATCAAGCATGACAATAGGTTTGTGGATAGATTTCCCAGCTTCACCTAGAAAACCAGAACCTACGATGCCCCTCACCTCTGGCTCTCCCTGTCTTGGTAAGCAGAACTTCTTCACTCGCCAAATCAAATCCACCAGAAAATCCTTTCTGCTTTATCTACAAAGATTTTCCAGATTTCTACATTGCCACCACCACCTACGACTGCCTGTCTACCCAGAGCTGCTGGTTGATGTCCCAGCTTTCACTCCTCTGCTGACCTACAGCCCTCAGAGCAATCTTTTAAAAATAGTGCATCAGGGGAAAAAAATAGCGCATCAGAAAGTTTCGCTCCCCTGCTTAGAACCCAGTGCACTGGCATTTAAATCCAAACTCCTTCCTGAAGCCGGCAAGATCCTCCACAACCTGTCTTCAGCCTACGTCTCTCTCTCTTGTGATGGGAGTCACACTATCTTCTTGCTTTTCTGGCCTCAGGGTCTTTGCACTTGCTGTTCTTTCTGTCAGAACGCTCTGACCGCAGCATTTTCATGGCTGGTGGCTTTGCAGCATCCAGATCTGAGCTGAAATGCAACCCTGCTACCCCAGATCTCTTCTCTGCCTCACAGCAGCCCCTTCCCAACCCCAGGAGCCTCCATCACATCCACGTGCATTTATCACTTGAAGTGACTTTTCTCTTTGACACTTCAAATTTTTTATACTCTGTTTCCTCCAGGCTCAATAGAATGTAAGCCCTGTGAGAACAGGGACCATCTCCATCTGACTGCTATAAGTATGTGCCATTATATGCAACACTGAGAATACAACAAATAAACATACTGGTTGAATGAATGAAAGAGGAAGGTGTTAATCTAAGTGATCACCAAAGATCATGTTTCTGTCTTCCAGGCTCTTGCGGATCCTGTGGTCTCATTCTTGCCTATCAGACCCTATTTCAGAATATTGAAATGCCTGATGGCTAACCACACCCTTCGCAGCCCAGGATGCCAAGCCCACCCATTTCCTTGTTTCTCTGAATCATCACTTAGGTATCCTCATAACCAGCAGAGGAATTTTCCACACCTTAAAAATACCATTAACAACTGGATTCATTTTCTATTGCTATATAGCAAATGGCCACAAACTTAGCAGTTTAAAACAACAAATAGTAGCCCACAGTTCTGTAGGTCAGAAGTCTGGCATGGCATGGCTGGGTTCTCTGAAAGAAACCAAGGTGTCGGTCAAGCTGAGTTCTGATCCACAGGCTCTGGAGAAAAATCAGCTTCCAAGCTCATTCTTCTTGTTGGCAGAATTCAGTCTTCTGCAGTTGTAGGATGGAGATGCCTTGTTTCCTTGCTGGCTGCCAGCCAGGGGCCACTCCCAGCTCCCAGAAACCATTCTCAGGTCCTCCGTAACCCTCAGGAGCAGCACACAGTGTGACACTTGCTGTCTTTGAGGCTGGCCAGGGTGGGTCATCCAGCAGAGAAGACTCTTCTAAAGGGCTCTTAGGTGAGGAGGTGAGTAGGTGGGATCAACCTGTTAGTAACCTTAATTATATCTGTAAAATCTCTTTTGTCATGTAATGTAACATAATATCGTATCATATTCACAAGGGAGGGGATTTATGCAAAGATGAAGGTCATTGGGTCATCTTAGAATTCTGCGCACCACACACAACACATGCTGTCGTCACCATCACCACCACCACCACCACCACCATCATCCAGTACAGGTTATCTTTCCCATGAGGGAAAAAGAGAATCACTCCTCTCTCCATGCAACAGATTCTTGGCACACAGCAAAGATTTGAAAAATTAAATTTAGTTACGCACACATGTATTCAGCCGCTACAACTTGTAGACAACATGTTTGAATTGAATGGAAATGCCTTGAGGACTTCCTGTAAAATTTTTGTATTATTTTAATATTTCTTTACTCTTTTTTTTAAACACTTCTTTACTCTTGATCACATATCCTATAACTATATTCACTCATACACTCATTTGACAAATATCTATTGAGTTACTACTACATGTCAGGCATGGTTTAGACATTTGTCAGTATGTCTGCTTTAGGTTGTAAGCTTCTGGAAGGTAGGTTTCAAGGGAAATTATGCATTGAAAATGCTTTGCAGATGACATTATTATATAGAAATAAGATGTTACTATGTAAGAGTTTCTCTGTGGGCTGAATTGGCTCACAGATTCCAGGATGTGTATTAGATAATGTGAACGTTTTCAGGGATGATATGTAGTTTGCACATTGGCGCTGCCCTCTGTATTCACACGACCTTGTGTTATGCCCTTTGTCCAATTTATGCAACTTGGGAAAGAAAGAGAAAGGAATATCCAGGTAATATTTTTACCTTTAAAAAGATAAACTTTTTTAATATGTTAAATCCACAAATGGCCACTGGTGAAATAAACTGCAGAATGCTTGATCACGGAAATCTATCCCCTCATTAGGACATGTAATAAGCATTCAATGTCAAAGACTACACGCACCCCAATGTTCATAGCAGCACTGTATACAATAGCCCAATAGGTAAGACAAGGAAACAACCTAAATGTCCATTGACAGATGACTGGATAAAGAAGCTGATGTATATTTATACAGTGGAATACTACTAAGCCATAAAAAGAATAAAATAATGCCATTTGCAGCAACATGGGTGGACCTGGAGATTGTCATGCTAAGTGAAGTTTCTAAGTGAAGTAAGACAGAATGAGAAAGAAAATACCATATGATATCACTCATATATGGAATCTAAAAAAAGAAAAAAGAAGACATGAATGAACTCATCTACAAGATAGAAACGGACTCAGACATAGTAAATAATCTTATGGTTACTGGGGGGAAGGGAGCGGGAAAGGAAAAATTGGGAGTTCAAGATTTGCAAATATTAACTAGTATACATAAAATAGATAAACAACAAGTTTCTTCTACATAGCAGAGGGAACTATATTCAATATCTTGTAGTAACCTATAATGAAAAGGAATATAAAAATGAATATATGTATGTATATGTATGACTGAAACATTATGCTATACACCAGAAATTGACACATTGTAAACTGGCTATACCTCAATTTAAAAAAAAAAAGAATATGGATAGGACGATAGTAAAACTATATCACAACTTAAAACACTCCTAAAAAAATGAAATGGGCATTCAATGTCCGTTGAATAAATAAATGAATGAATAACTAAATTTAAAATGGTAGAAGCTATATGCATGTTATTAAGAAAACAATATTTCATAAGTGTTACTGAAATAAATTCATTATTGTTGTCATTAGTATTAATAATATGGGCATTTAACTGTCTTAAATGAACCAGAATGTGTTATTGTCTACACTATGGACAAAGTTAAGCTGAGCTTTGGATTAAGTAAGGTTGTGTTTTGTTTCCTTATCTGCTCTAGGTGGTGGTGCTCTAAGTGGTAATACGCGTTATCTTATTTCCACCTAAGATAATAGACTCCAACCCTGAAACCTCCCTTCTATTTCCTTCTCTCCTTTTTTCGTCCTTTATCTTCCATTCATCAGCCAAACATTTACTGGAACTATTGCCAGACCTTGTGCATAATAGGAATATGTCTGCATAGGACATAGTCCACATGGCCAAGGAGTTCTGGAGGAAGAGAAATCAAGCCAGGGAAGTTGGCAGTAAGACAGACAGGAAGATTTCTTACACTTGGCCATGAAGACCCTCACTAGGATTTGGGCCCCAAACCAGACCACAATAAACACCCTACACCTCGCCCCACATCGTGGGATGCTACCTCACTGCACAGTTCCTCTTTCAATCACACACTTACACGTTATAAATAATACCAAACATACACGTGCAAGCATTTCCAGTCTGTCTGAAGGAGCTACTGGGGAGTGTTTACCATATAGAATCCTTTGAGTAAGAACAAATGTTTACTGAGAATGAGCACAGGCTAATTATACTACACAGAATACAAACCAGTGACCTCTGTACTTGAAAGCTTATCACAGCCTCCACCTTCGTGATGGAACTACTGGCTGATGTAGCAAATACATTCCATCAGAGCCTGCAATGCCCTGATCTCAGTGGGTCTCACTGAACATAATCATTTGTTGACTCAGTTTTCAGAATGGAGCAGCTGGATTGTAATATTAGTCAATGTTCTAACTTCTAGGAGCATTCAACATAATCAGGTTATTTAAAAACAATAACAACAACAACAACAACAACAACAACAACAAAAGCCATTGATTTTGGAAGAAAGCAACTCACTTCATGGATGACTTGCCCTGGCTGGTCAGAGCTCTGGGGATTCCTGCTCCAGAGGAACAGAGACAATGACAAGTGTAGGACGTGCAAAGGGCCCGTGCAGTCACACAGGGCCCCATGCTCCGAAAAGCCTCAGACCTGGTTTAAAACTCTGCTGTTGCCGTCTTGAATTCTTAATAATTTTTGAGCAAGGGGACTCTGTGTTATTTTTCCAGTTCTGTGTACAGGACATGATGGATGTATCAGGGAGGGGCCCCAACTCATTTAGGGTGTGGGGAGGCTTTTGGAAAACGTAAGGGACAAACAAATATCAGGAAATGCAGCAGAAAAGGTAAGAAGGAGCTGGATTATGAACTGGTACATTTCAAGTTAAGGCAACTGGGACTTCATCCGGGAGCTAGTGAGTTTCAAGCCAGAGTGGCAGGGTCAGATTTGCAAAAGCAGTCTCTCTGAGGCTGGTGTACGAGCTACATTTGTGGGGTCCAGCTAATTAAATAGTGTTGCAATGATCTAAGTGAGTCATGAGAAAGGCCTGAACCAGCATAGTAGCAGTTGGGACAGAGGAGGAAAATCAGCAGGCTTTAATGATTGTTGTTAGGGCTAAGGGAGAGGTCAGACTTAAGGGTGCCTCCCAGTTTCAGGGTCGGGCATGATAGTACACAGCACAAGAGCAGGTTGAGGGGGGATGTGGGAAAACTTGGAGATAAATAAATAATTCAAGATCTTACCACTAAGACAAAAATGCTCACCACATTAATCTATAGATTCAATGCAATTCCAGTCAAAATTTAATCAGGATTTTTTTTGGGTAGAAATTGACAAGCTGATTCTAAAATGTGTTATGATACAAAAGGTTTTTTCGAAACACTTTTTTTTTTTTTAAAAAAAAGGCTGTACACTACCTGATTTCAAGGCATACTGTGAAATTACAGCAATCAAAATAGAGGGCTTCTGGAGTAGGAATCAACAAACAGATCATGGGAAAGAACAGAGAACCTAGAAATAGACCCCAATTTATGTAATCATCTGGTTTTTAACAAAGGCACCAAGGCAATCCAGTGAGGAGAGGAAATTCTTTTCAACAAATGGCGCTAGGATGACTGGATATCCATATGGGGAGAACAGACCCTGAGTTCAACCTCACCTCATACAAAAGAATATGAATTCAAACTAGATCGTAGATCTAAACACCAAAGTTAAAACCATAAAGGTTTTAAAAGGAAACATAGGAGAATTTCTTGTGACTTGGGGGACAAGCAAAGGTTTCTTAGGTCCCCAAAATCCTTAATCATAAAAGAGGAATTGATAAGTTAGACCATATCAAACTTAGAAACTTCTAATCATGAAGAGACATAGTTAAGAAAATGAATAAGCAAGACACAGACTGGGAGAAAATTATTCACAAAACATATATCTCACAAAGGACTGGTATCAGGATGTACAGAGAACTCCTACAACTCAGTAATGAAAAAAAATCCAATAAAAAACTGCATTAATGATGAATAAACACATGAAATTGTCCTCTATATAATTAGTCACCAGGGAAATGCAAATTAAAACCACAACCAGACACACATAACCATATATGAAATAAACAACAAGGACCTACTATAAAGCACAGGGAACTATATTCAATTTCTTGTAATAACCTATAATAGAAAAGAATTTGAAAAGAAAAAATATATGTATGTATGTACATGTGTAATGGAATCACTTTGCTGTACACCTGAAACTAACATTGTAAATCAACTACACTTCAATAAAAAATTAAAAAAAAAAACACCACAATGAGCTGTCACCACACACACGTCTGAATGGCAAAAATTTTAAATTCTGACCATACTAAGTATTGATGAGGATGTGGTGTGACAGGAACTTTCACACATTGCTGGTGGGTGTGTGAATTAGTGCAATCACTTTGGAAAACTAGAGTTATCTACACATGTTAAATACAAATTAACCTCAGGACTCAGCAATTTCACTCCTAGATACACATTCAACAGCAGTGCTCACAACCTGCTCGCTGAAAGACACATGCAAGAATGTTCACCACAGCATTATTCCTAATAACCCAGAACTTGAGACAGAAGTCCACCAAAATGCACTGCGATAACCCAACAATGAACACTGTGCACCAATTAAAATGAATGACCCACTCCTCCACCCAAAAACATCGACCCCCACACACATAATGTAGGATTCAAGAAGCCAGACACCAAAAGAGTAGATAGTATGTGATTCTATGTATAATCAGCAAAACTAATCAATGGTATTAGAAGTCAGGAGAGGCATTTCCTTCGGTAAGTGGGAGGAAACACCAAATGGGGGAGGGTAAAGGGGGCTTCTGGTACATTACTAATCATCTACTTCTTGACTTGGGTGATGGTTCCATGAGCGTTTCCACCACTGATTCATTGAGCTGTATACTTATAATTTGTTCTCTTTTCTGTATACATGTTAAGGTCATCTTTTAAAATAATAGATATTAATTTTTAAGCAGTTTTAGGTTTACAATGTAATTGAACAGAAATGACAGAATTCCCATAAATCCCCTGCTCCCACACACATACAGCCTCCCCTATTGTCCACATCCCCCCCACCCAGAATACTCTATTTGTTACAATCCATGAATCTATATTGGCATAACATTATCACCCAAAGTCCACAGTTTACATTAAAGAGTTCATTCTTTTTTTTTTCCCCTTTTAGTTTTTGTTTTTAGGCGGGGAGCTAATTTGGTTTATTTATTTAATTTATTTTTAATGGAGGTACTGGGGATTGAACCCAGGACCCCACACATGCTAAGCATGCGCTCTACCACTTGAGCTATACCCTCCCCATTGAGTTCATTCTTGGTGTTGTATATTCTGTGGGTATGGACAAAATGTATAATGACATGTATCCATCATTATAATAATATCATACAGTTGTTTCACTATCCTAAACATCCTCTATGCTCTGCCCATTCATCCCTCCCTCTTCACTACACTTCAAGTTTTTAAAGTTATGAAGAACAGATGGTCTTGTGGGAGTGGATGAAATCTCTCTAGGAAAGTGTATAGATGAGGTTTCTTGATCTGGAGACCATGACACTAGGGGGACCCACACACCCCTTGATAATATCATATGAAAAGAATCCTATGTATGGGTAATGTGCACTTGCTTTTTTCTCAGAGGAGAGAGCCAACAGAGAATCAAAGGTGTCTGAGACCCCACTTCCCCCAAATCATAAACCTCCAGGGTAGAGCAAGAAGAGAGTGGGGAAAGAATGGAGTCTTGGGGACAACAGGAATAAAGGGAGATCAGAGAAGGGAGCCAGGAAATGAGGGACCACAGAGAAGACGGAGTCGTGCAAGTCCCCAGAAGGGCGATTGCAGAGGAGAGAATTCATCAAGGTTACCTGGAGCAAGAGCACTGATAAACATGACTGCACCTGTTTCCTGGGCTTCCAAATGAGGGAAGGATTGTTTCTGAGGAAGTGGGGAGGGCAGAGTCGGAACGCAGTGGGCTGAGGAGGGGAAGGCTCCCGCCTACACACGCTGTCCCTGACTCAGCCGGGAGGCTCCTCCCACCAGGCATGGCTCTTCCTGTCCCTGCCTGCACCTCCACCCCTCACATATCTGGGCCACTGTATGCTCTCAGGTCCTGTCAGTTCTCCAGGGAAAGCCCTCTTTGAAGTGGGTTTTCCCAGTTGCTCCCAGTATCACTACCCCCCTTTTACCTTCCTCATAGAACTTTAAAAAATAGGTGAATTTCTCATTCTTATTTACCTGTTTACTTGCCTGTGACCTGCGTTCCACAACAGAATATAAGCCTGTCGTGGCCCTGGGGTTGCCCCAGCAGTGAGCATAGGCTCAAGCACACAGTAGGCCCCCCACTGTCAGGGGAACGTGTGTGCATGGCCGTCGAGACATGAATACGGGGTAGTGTATAGCCCAAGTGGCAGAGCGCATGCTCAGTTTGCAAGAGGTCCTGGGTTCAATCCCCGGTACTCCTCCAAGCAGAAATAAATGAATAAACCTAATTACCTCACCCTCGAAAAGCAAACAATACAAGGATCCGGAGGAGCTCCCTTTGGGAAGTTTAGAAGGAAGAAGAGGGACTGGGGTTGGTAGAGTGGGGCTTGGAGACCAAGGAGGGTGGTTTAAAGACAGAAGACAATTGAGCTTGTTCACAGGCTGAGGGGAAGGATCCTCTAGTGACAGTGTGAGATAAAGGAAAACCGGGAGACGACGGTAGGGGAGTTGGGGAGGATCTGGGGGTAGCACAGGGAGTGGTGCACACGCACTCCTCTAAGAGGAGGACATTCACATTCTCTGCACAAGAAGAGAAAGGTTGCAGTGGGGTGATGGAATGTAGGGTGGTGAATTCACAGACCCGCAGAATGAGATGTGATATGGCATCCAAGAGCAGCAATTTTTTTCAAGCAAGGGGCAAGGTCGTCTACAGAATGATGACTGCAAAGCCCGAGGAAGCAACTCCAGCAGAACAGCGATGCTAACCCAGCTAAATCACCTTCACGGTCATTTCTCTATGTCTTGCGTCCCCTACCAGCAGGGAAGTTCTCTGAAAGCCAGGACCCGGCCTGGCTTTGACCACCCTATCCCCATCGCCTTGAACAGTCCTGGCCCTTGGCAGGCGCTCAATGCACGTTTGTTGAAAGCATGAACAGGTGAGTGACTGAAAGGAAGGAACAGCCCGGGGAAGGAGGCCACGTGCCAAGAGTGTGAGGGCAGCACTGTGGGGCCATGTCCCGCCCTGCGCAGCTGCCCAGATGTCGGTGGGAAGGCTCACGTTCAAGTAGGTTACGGTTTTGCTGAAACGAGGTGGAGATGACTCATGGAACAAGTCGAGCATGACAGAATCAAAGGTGCTGATAAGAGGGAAGTTCAGACGGTCAGGCTTGGCAGGAAAAGAAGCCAGACCGGGAGGAGGCGACAGAGCGGGAGAAAGCAGAGGCGCGTGTGCGCGCGAGTGCGCCTGCGCGTGCCGCGCGCAGACGGGACTGCGGCCGGAGCACGGTGGGCAGGGGGAGTGGGAAGGCCAGCAGGCCGTGGAGGGAGACTGGGATACTGGTATCTAAGCTTTCAGAGGTGGAGCAGTTTCAGGTGATGACAAGATGCAGGGCGTGGCCACAGGAGTAGGCCGCTGCAAGGACTAAAGGGAAAGTCCCTGGAGTGGAGGAGACCCAAGAGCTTAGAGGCAGGGGATGGACCATGTCCATGGAGACACTCAGGCCACCCCATTTGGACTGGACAGAAGTTAGGTGCCCGAGTCCTCACGGAGGAAGGGGGAGGGGCCAGATAATGACGTTTTACTCATTCATTCAAGGAATATTTTGGTTTGTTTTGGAGGGGTAATTAGGTTTACTTTATTTGTTTATTTCAATGGAGGTACTGGGGATTGAACCCAGGACCGTGCTTGCTAAGTGCAAGCTCTACCACTGAGCTACACCCTCCCCGCTCCCCATTCAAGGGATATTTATTGTTGATTTGCTTTGCCCTCAGGGTGAACCAGGCAGACACAGGTCATTGCCTGATGGCCCTGGTCATCTTCAAGGACACATCACCACACACACAGGTGTCTGCTTTCCTGCTTTCCTTCCCAGGAGCAGAGGCTGGTGGTCTGCTGGAGCCTTGGGGGCAGGGGCTTCACAGTTTGATGTGGAGGCATCCATTCTGGCAGCATCGATTTCCCCACGGGTGTCCCCATAGAAGGACTCAGCAGGAAGGAGGAATGTGTGTTTGCCCTGGAAGATGGTTCCAGGGAGCCCTGAGGCCCTGGGATCAGAGGGAGGACCCAGAGCACCCTGGGAGGAACAGGAGTGAGGAGAGCAGGTGCAGAAAAGCAGGAAGTGAGCGGAGTGGGCTGGGCTGGGTTGCCATCCAAGAGATGATTCAGAAACAGGGTGGAGATGAAATGAGGGTCCCCAAGGACACTCCACACTCACGGACACATGACTCAGGGTCATACCCAACCCAGACCCACAGCACTCTCTCGAGGTTGCACACACCAGTTTCACCAACACCTGGAAAGCCCCGCTTTGTCAGTTGATACATATGACCTGCTCCACTCTGCCGACAGGTTCAGCAGGCTTCCGGAAAGCAGAGACCTGCGGGAAATTCATGCTGCTCTTCCAAGGCGGTTATGTGTTCTGAGAATCATTGCTCCTTGATAACCTTATTTAAAATTCCCTATGATCGCAGAGCTCGCTTTCCAAATGGTTACTATCACCGTGTTACTCTCACCAAATACATCCACAGAGAGAGAAGGAGGTTGTACAGAGCAGTATACATTTTCACAGGTGCTATCAGGAGTTTTAAAAGGGATTTTTAAAACCTCTTTAAGAAATCGCCAGGCAGGAGCCTCATTTGAACCCTAATAACCACCCACGCTGTCCTCCCCGCGGGTGCAGCCAAGGGGCATAGACTCTTGGCTGGCAGCAGGCTTTCAGTGGAGGGAAAGGACAAGGATGACAGGACCGGCCACTTCCTCCACCGTTGTCACCTGTGTTCTCCTGCCTCTACCTGCAAACTTCCTCCTGCAGGCCTGCTGGTTAAGCGCAGGTCTCGGGGACCAGGCCAGGTGGAATACCCACAGTGCAAGCCATCCTGAGGACCAGTCCATGTGGACACTGTGCCCACACCAGGGGCACAGAGGTGATTCAGAAGCAGGGTCTAACGAGAGGACCTGGACCATCTCCAGATCTGGCTACAGGCTGAGGGCCAGCCAGGGCATGGGCAGCTAGGCTGGGGAGTTCAGGGCCAAGCCCCAGGCACTCCAGGCACCTACACTGTGGCCTGCTCCCCAAAATGCTGGCTGCAGAGTGCTGAGATCAAACTAGAGGTCAAGTATTCAGAGGATCTGACATTCTTGACCACTGAAGTTATTAATTAGAGCATGGTTCTCAGAATCAGTTTCAGCAATGTTCATCACTGTTTATGAATCAAGGGATTATGGCAATGAACATATGTATTTATCAAATCATTAAATATCTGATTGGTGTATTTTAGAAACATCATAATATATATCAAGAGGATGATAAGAATTCACGTATTAAACAAACATTTACCGGCAACCTACTGTATGCCAGGCATGTGCTGGGCACTGGAGATGCAGAGAAGAGTGATGAATGATTCCTGCCCTCTGGTAGTATCCAGTCCAGCCAGGAGGACAGAGGGACTGCAGGCTTCCACACTGAAAGCTGTGCAGCGGGATGGGAGAGGGAAGGCAGGATGAGAATCCAAACAAGAATCTGGAAATGTTTCTCAGGTAGGTCATGCTTGGGCGGCTTTGTTTCTATTTTTTAACAGCTTTATTGAGAAATAATTCACATACCATACAAGTCACCCATTAAACTGTACAATTCACTGGGTTTTTTTTTTTTTTAGCATATTCATAGGGTTGTGCAATCATCACCACAATCAATTTTGCATTTTCATCACCCCAAAAGGAAACTGCATACCCAATAGTAGCTGCTTTCCATTTTCCTATTCTTCCCCTATTCCCTACTCTCCCCTCAAACCTAGGCAACTGCTAATCGGCTTTTTGCCTCAATGGACTGGCCTATTCTGGATATTTCATGTAAAGAGAATCATACAACATATAGTCTTTAGTGACTGGCTTCAGTGTTTTCAAGGTTCATCCCTGTTGAAGCATGCATCAGGACCCCCATTCCTTTTCGTTGCCAAATAATATTCCGTCGCATGGATATGGTCACATTTTATTTATCTGTTCATCAGCTGATGGACATTTGGGTTGTTTCCACTTTTTAGGTGTTATGAATAATGCTGTTCTTAACAATGGTGTCCAAGCTTTTGTGTGGATTTTGTTTTAATTTCTTCAGTATATGCCTGGGAGTGGAATTGCTTGGTCATCTGTTTAACGTTTAAGAAATTACCAAACTGTTTTCCAAAATGGCTGCACCATTTTATATTCCCACCAACAATTTATGAGTTTCAGTTTGTCTACATTCTCATCAACACTTGCTGTTTTCCTCTTTTTCTAATTATAGCTATTTCTTTATCTTTAGTTATGCATACATAGATATATTTCCTTTCCAGATTCTTTTCCAATGTATCTTATTACAAGAAATTGAATATAGTTCCCTGTGCTATACAGTAGGTCCTTGTTGTTTTATCTATCTCATATACAGTAATGTGTATCTGTTAATTCCAAACTCCTAATTATCTCTCCCCAGCCCTTTCTCCTTTGGTAACCATAGTTTATTGTCTATGTCCATGAGTCTGTTTTTGGTTTGTAAGTAGAATTTGTGTCATTTTTTTTAGATTCCACATATAAGTGATATATGATATTTGTCTTTCTCTGTCTGACTTACTTCACTTAATATGAGAATCTCTAGGTCCAACCATGTTGCTGCAATTGGAATTATTTCATTCTTTTTTATGGCTGAGTAATATTCCATTGTGTGTATATACCCCATCTTCTTTATCCAGTCATTTGTCAATGGGCATTTAGGTTGCTTCCATGTCTTTTATTGTAAATAGTACTGTATAGCTATTTCCTAACGGCTGTGAAGTGGTATCTCATTGCAGTTGTTTGTATTTCTCTAATGACTAATGAATTGATCACCTTTTCATATACCTATTGGCTGTCTGAGGGTGTGACAGGGTAACAGCCAGAGATCCAATGGCAGGACTGATGGATTCTGCTCCCAGTGGGGTGGACAGGTGGGTACTAGGGAAATAAGGTGGAAAAATGGGAGTGTTTGTGTTGGGGAAAAAAATAATTCACCTGGTAATTGGGGTAGCCACCTGTGTTAGTTAATTGCCTTTATTGGAAAGAAAAATAAAACTACTCAAATTTCTATGACAAGCAGTAAACAGGAAGGTGTCATCTTTGATGTTTACATTTCAAAGAGGTGGATCCTAGGCCTTTAAGAAAAACACCTCTGGGCTATTATGTTGGCCAGGGCTTTTAAAAAGATTTATACACATCTTAAAGGGACAGAGGTAGTGTTTACAAATATTCTTTTCTCCAGCAAATGCTCTAATGAAAGGGAGGAAGGGAAAGGCTTCTTTCTCTCTGGGCAACAGGGAAAGCTCAGTTTTTCTATTATCCACCCTTCCAGTGGTCGGTGGTCAGAGGGTGAGACACAGGGCACTAAGACCAGTGAGGGGTCACAGTCGGTGGTACTGATAGCATCCAGGTAAGACCCTGGAGTAAAGAGCAGATGGACACCATCACTGAAGAAGAAGGGTTCAAGGTAATGATAGACCAGGGGTGGCCGGAATCACTTCAGTATATGGTGCCACCACCAAGCATTTAAGACATGAGAAGGGATGGGATGACAGTGAGTGAGGAGCTAAAATCTTTGAGGAATGAGAGGGAGTTACTTGGGGTCTGTAGACCACTATAAAAAGCAGGATGGTGGGTGGTATGTCTAAGTTGACTGAAATTAGCACCAGTCATGACCATCTGTAAGCCACGATGCAGGCTTTGGGATTTATTTTAAGTAAGAGCAATAGCAAATGATTAGAGGATTTTAAGCAGAGGAATGACCTGATCTGATATGTGTTGCAAACTACCATTCTGGGTTGCAGGGAGATGCATTAGTTTCCTGGGGCTGCCTTAGCCAAGTACCACAAACTGGAAGGTTTAAACAACAGAGACCTGTTCTCTCATAGCTCCAGAGGCTAGAAGCTCGAAATCAAGGAATCAGCAGGGCCATGCTCCCTGTGAAGGCCCTGGTGGAGAATCCTTCCTCGCCTCTTCCAGCTTGTGGGGGGCTCCCAGCCATCCTGGCGCCCTTGAATTGCAGCTGCGTGGTTCCAACCTGTGCCTCTGTCTTCACGCGGTCTTTCCCCTGTGTGTGTCTGTGTCCTCTCCTCTTCCTAACAAATCCAATATGAGGTTGTCTCAATCTCCTTAACTAACTACATCTGCAAAATCCCTTTTTCCAAATAAGGTGCCTTCTGAGATTCTGGGAGGACATGAATTTGGGATGGGGTGGGGCACCGTTCCACCCACTACAAAAGATGAAAGTAAAGATGATAATAGCCTAGAAGAGTCAAAGGGAAGAAGTAAAGTGGACAGATTCAAGACACACTTTGGAGATAGAACCCGTAGGGCATGCTTTTAGGAAGTTACTTAAATGAAGAACTACAGAATGGCATGGAACCCAAGAAAATATTCTACTTCATGTTTTTAAAAGATTGTAATAAAGCTAAGAGAGCCTTTTTTGGTTGCAACAAATACTTGCTGAACTCAATAGTTAAACCTTTGAATGTTCGCTATATGCCAGGCCCATTCCAGGTTCCTTGATGAGGGGGCAGATAAAATTAATAATAATAATAATAATAATAATGATGATGATGATGATGATGATGATGATGATGATGAAGAATACACAATAAGGAAAAGGTAATCCAAGGCACTTAAAATTTAGCAGTCAGGAAGCAAACAATGGATCATCACGCAAGGTTGAATAATTAGAGACAAGGTTATGCAGCTGATAAAAAGTTCTTTAACTCTGCCTGAACTACTTGGCCTCCTGGAACAAAATATTGATCATGTTCTGCATTTCTGAGAACAGGGGAATATTCAGATACACAAGGGAATATTAGGATCAGGAAAAAGTAACGAAGGAAAAGAAGGCAGTCTCTTTCTGATTTTTTGAGCTTACAAGCTGGGTAGGGCAGAAGCAGTGACACGGTGGAAGATTTCAGAGCTGGAGATGGGAGGTGGAAAATGTAGACACTGATGCTCTTTAGTAATTGGCATCTGGGTCTCTGGATGGCTGTCAATTTTAGTACTACTATTTTGTGTTTACTTTAAACGTCACTTGTTTTATTAAAAAATTGAAAATATAAAGCTCAAAGGAAAAGAGAACACTTATAGTCCCAGTCTCCAGCAATAGCCTCTTTTAACATCTTGATACCTTTGTGTTCCCATTTAAGATAGATCTAGATTATGTATTACACTTACTCGATTTACATATGATTTCTTACAAAATTGCAATCCTCATTGTGGATTTTCCACTTAAAATTTTATGACTATTTCTTATGCAATTTAATATTCCTCCAAAACATTTTTAACAACAGCATGATTATACCATTATTAACCTGTCCAGTCCCCTTTTGTCCGGCATATATGTTGTCTCTGATATTCAGCCTTATAAGCATAATTGAGTGACCAAGGATGTCACTCATGTTTAACATACATACCCATTACTTACAGTCTTGTATCTTCATGACCTTTTGAAAACACTTGAAACTTCTAAAATAGAATAGGTTTAGAAGAGCAAAAAAATTCCCACTTGGCTTCCCTGGATTCACCAGGCTGTCTCTAGCTTTTAGGTTCCTTGCTTCAGGTGATCCAAAATATATTCACTGAGCATCTAAGACATTGACAAAGAATGAAGCAAGTGTGGTCCCTGCCTCCCTGAAGCCTATAAATCTCTAGGGAAAAAACCAGCATACTAGCATCTCATTCCATTTTCATTGTAACTCTCTAGAAAGAGCTTGACATCCTCATTTTTTAGGTAGAAGAAACTGGAGTACAGGGAGATTGGGTACTTGGAAAGGGCACAGCTAATACGGGACAGAACTTGAGACTTGAGGCCAGATCCTCTGAATGCCAAAGCAGAGCTGGAAACACCCGCGGGTGCTCTTTGCTGGAGCCCAGAGATTCTTCCCCAAGCACTTGCTGAATGCTCCTTCCTACCAGGTTAACTACATCAAAGACATGTTTGAAGTGACTGAATGCATGAGTGACAGGCGGGTCATGTGTCTGCAACAGGGCAAAATCAGTGTCTTCCAAAGGAAACCTGTAAGCGGAAAAAAGAACTTGGAAACAAAGGGAGAAAAAGAACCAGAGAGGAGTGGAGCTTTTTAAAGTGGCTGATACTCAGAGCATACTTTGCCTGATGACTTATGTGGACCAGTCATTCCGTCACATCATTTAATCCCCAGAAAACCCTTATAAGGCAGGGACTATTATTATTATTATTGAACTATTATTGTTATTATTGATTGAACTATTACATTATTATTATTATTATTGATTAAATTATTGATTATTTTTTAAATTGAAGTATAGTTGATTTATAATATTGTGTTAGTTTCAGGTGAACAGCAAAGTAATTCAGATATATATATTATATATTATATATTATATATGTTATACATTGTATATATACCATGTGTGTATATATATATTTATATATATATATTCACACATTTATATATATACATATATAAATCTATTCTTTTTCAGGTTCTTTTCCATGACAGGTTATTACATGTGTGTATATATATATTTATATATATATATTCACACATTTATATATATACATATATAAATCTATTCTTTTTCAGGTTCTTTTCCATGACAGGTTATTACAAGATATTGACTATCATTCCTGGGGCTAGACGGTAGGCCTGTGTTGGTTACCTATTTTTCATGTGTCAATCACAAACTCCTAATTAATCCCCCCTGCAGCCCTTTCCCCTTTGGTAACCATAAGTTTGTTTTCTATGCCTGAGTCTATTTCCCATTTTGCAAATAAGTTCACTTATGTCATTTTTTTTAGATTCCACATGTAAGTGAGATCCTATGATCTTAAGAAGGAAACTATTATTATCTCCCTTTTACAGCCTGCTCAACTCAAGTAACAGTATGGGTTCACTCAGCTGATGAGTAGAAGAGCCAGGAATTTAGCTCCAGATAGTGTGCTGGGAGCTAGTTCTTTGGCCAGGGTAGCAGAGGAGGAGTTTAGACCTTATTGTGCAATATTCAGAAGAATGAAGTTCAGATCGCAGGCCTACCATTAACTGCGCTCTTGATCAGATCAGTTCATCTCCTTGGGCCTGTTTCCTCATCTGTGAAATGAGGATCATGGCATTTCTTGAATGTTTATATCTTACTTTTATGCATGGATCACATCCTGCTCAGTGTTTTGTATTCATACCTTAGTGAACTGGGAAGGCTCAGAATTCTGTTTACCATACTTGCTTTGCTCTACCATAGGTCTGGAAACTGATTTTTTTTATTTTTTTATTTTTTTATTTTTTTTGCAAATCCCTCAGGAGCTTGCAAATACTGGGGTATAAAAAATAAAACTTGTTAAGGGAAAGGAACAGGAGACTTCTTCTTTTCTGTCCATACTTGAGTGAAAGAATCATGAGAATTCTGCAACTTTATTTTCTCCAACCAAAAAATGACCACCATCAGGACACGGTCCACCTAGATCAAAGTCCTTTGGACTCTTGGAGAAAGATGCTGGGTGACACAGGGATTATGATAATGTGTCAGAAGTAATGTGTGAAACCCCAAAGACCATCTAAGAAAGGAGATGGGGGTGAGAGGTGAAAGGAATGTTTACTGAGCATGACTAGTTCCCAGGCTCTGTCTTTGGTGCCTCAAACGCCATTTGCTCTCATCCTCAGAACAAGCCTAAAAGGCAGCTTAATTGCCCTCCTTTTTTCAAAGGGGAACCTTGCAGCCCAGCAAGCTTGAGCAGCTTATCCGATTATCTGATTCCAAAGCATAATCTTTCTACAGCACCACACTGACGCTCAGGGACAACTCGGCTTACATTTTGCTCCACTAGAGAGCTGTCCCTGTAGAAAAACTTCTCAGCAAAGCCTAGTAAAATCCACCTGAGCTGACTGTAGGTGGAATTATGTGTCTGCGCTAATTTGGAAAGAGCATCTTTGAAAGGGCTGTCTCCGTGATGTACTAAAGAGGTCCAAGAGGGTGCCATCTGGGAGGGGCCAGTGGACAACAGACCAACTAGGCCAGCTTCATCCTTTTGGTTCCCAAACCTGATGGGACTGTTCCATCCTGCACAGACTTCAGCTGGCTCAATGCAGAACCAGTGCCAGCTGCATAAATATTTCTGGAATATCTAGCCAAAGCCAAATTAATAGCAAGCTAGAAATGATTCATGGCTGATGGCATTTCCTCCCCAGCCTTTATTCCGAGGAAGAGGTGGCATTCTTTATGACCTGGGTTCTTTCAAGATTGTGTCTGTGAACTTTTTTTCATAACCTGGGGTTATTCTAAAAGTGATGGTGAAGGCACTTAAATGTGTAGTCCTTTAGCTGCAGATTTCAGAGCCTTTGGGAGTGTGGGGGGTTGTCGGAGAAACTGAATATGGGCTGTGCAGCATTGCTTCAGGCTGATATAAGCAAGAGAACCGTTTTTCTTCCATAAAGGGTAGGAACGCTGTTTTACTTCCTCCTAACATCCCTAAGAATCGGGCTCCACAATGTTTGGTTGATGTCTCCCTGTTTCTCTGTGTTAAAGATTGAGCTCAGTTTACAGGGAAACTTGAGAGCAGAACACAAATTAGTTCAAAACTGGTAAGTACATATAATCGCTTTGAAAACTGCACATCAAACCCCTCCCTGGGCAAGTTAGTGGTGTTTCTCTCTCTCTCCTCTCTCTCTTCAAGATGTAAGTTGACCGACAAGATCTCTTTATTTGCTTTTGAAATCAAATGGATCTGACTCAAGTTCTGAGCTGTGGTAAATTGCTGATGACATTGGGTTATCCTTAACTGATAAGATAGATTTGATAATTTTTTTATCTTTAAAAAGCAATCCATAGCAGGATGCCAAAGTTTATATAGAACATATAATCTCAGTCATGCCAGAAAGCCCATATATATGAATATACATGAAACAATAACAAGGAGAAATTGAATGTTAGTGGTTATTTTCAGACCATGGAAATATAGGTGATTTTTTACTTTCTTCTTTATACTTTTCTATGTTCTCCAAATTCTTTACAAGAAGCATAGAAATATCTTTACAAGTGGGGAGGTAAAAAGGTTATTTGAAGAAAAATCAAGCAACCCCTAAAGAAGTAGATATCAAGAATTGTAAATTCCAATAGTTAACCAGAAACGTAAGATGTGAAAGACCAGAAAGATTGTAGATTTTGAGTAAGACAAGGAACACTACAGTTCTTATTCTTTTCTTAATCAGATGTTCGGGTGTTATTTTGCGTCTGACTCTTACTTCATGAAACAAGCTTGTGTAAGGAAACCATATTTATAGAAAGAAGAAGGTTGTAAGCATAGCTGGGGACACTTCTAAATGGGTTGCCCAATCTCTGAGAACCCAGGTCACTGGTTCTAAACGTGGAAGGCTACAGAAACGTGGGTTGAAGTGGGAAGCAGGACTTCTCTCCCAGAGCCAGGACCCAGGCCTGCAGCCTTGCTGGGAGCAGTAGGAAGGACCCAGGACTTGGATCAGGGACCAGAGTTCCACTCATAGCTCTGCCATTTATCAGTTGTGTGGCACCTGGCAATTCAAGCAGCCTCTGTGGGCATCACTACTCTTCGTGGTAAATGAGGTCTGCTCTCAGCTCTAGATTATGTTTTCCCTGATGAAAGAATGGCATTACCACATGAAGTCCAAAATCGGAGACCCCACAACAATGTCCAACCAGGCCACTCCTTCCCTGGAATTGCCACTTAACCTTCCTGTACGCACTGGATTTCCTCATCCCTCGGTTTCAGGTGTCCTCCCTCAGGAAGGTGTTGCAAGGACTGACTAATGTACCCAAGTGTCCCAATCACGGTGATGCAGAGTGCAGGTGCTAGGAGTTCCAAGCTGCCAATCCCAAATCCACAATAGGATTGCAGTGTGATCCTGCTGTGACCTTAAAAGTCACCTTTCTGTCCTGCACCTGTGGCTTCTCATCCCAGCATATGCAGCTACACCTTACACCTCTTTCCAAAGCTCTAAAAGCATTTCCAACACTAGGTTGCCCGTCTGGCTAGTGTTACAGAGTAAGGGGAAGACCATTCTCAAGGGAAGCAACCAAATCTTCAACCCCACCCCCGCCCCCCAAGAAGAATTCTGAGATTTTTATCTTTCCCAGAAACCACTGAAAATATTGTCCACGAAGAAGGATGCACTTAAGTCTCCTCCTTGACTCCAGAGGAAAGGAATTCTCAGAGTTATTATTATTATTAACACTCACACGTTAATTTCTAGGGGTTCTCTCTCTTTCAGACAGCACAGATCATGAACTCATGGTGCTAGACCGTAAGTTTTAAATCCCTCCTGTTTACGGGGCGATTTAGATGGTGAGGTGGGCGCGTCGGGCAGTGGAGAGTTTCCTTGGCAACCGAGACCAAGCTCACGCCCACATCGACAGGAAGCTATGTTTCTCTGCCCAGGTGTATGTCCAAAACATATGTGAACCTGTTGCGTCGCTCTCCACAGGTGAGTCCTGTCTCTCGGTAATTCTCTTCGAGACCCCGTCCTCTGTCACTGTCCGGGGATGGGGTGGGGGTGGAGAGGCCCGAGGCGGCGGCAGCCGAGGGTACGTTTCCCGGTATGGAGTGCTTTACCTTGCCTGCTTCCCTCGGTCGTCCGCTCTGCTACGTCGTGGAGTTGGGGACCCCGTCCGATCCTCCCCAGAATGCCGCCATGACCCAGCCCCGCCGGTCGGGGATCGGGGATCTTGGCCGAGACCCGAAGGGCCGGGCCCGCCGCCCTCTCACGCGGCGCGGTGGCGGCAGCGGGCAGGCGGGCAGGCAGGCAGGCGGGCGCCCCCGGCCCGGCGGCGGCGGGAGGCGGGGCAAATACCGCCGGGCGGGGACGCCTCCCGCTGGGATAAAAGCTCAGGGCGGAGCGTCGCGCTCAGCCGCTGCCTCCCCGGAGCCGGCCGTGCGCTCCGGCCCCGCGTCCGCCCGCTGTCCGCCCGCGCGGCCCGCGGGCTCCCGGTAAGGACGCGCGGCGGATCGGGGACCCGATGCGACGTGGGGAGAGGGCCTGCGTCGCGTTCAGGGGACCGGCGCGAGTCGCCTGCGTCCCCTTGGTCCCCGCTTGGCCTCGGCCCACCGACACCGTCCAGAGCCGCGCTTTCTTCTTGGGAGCCAGGGCACCGACGCCTCTGCTGCGCCCTCCCAGGGGCCGGGCAGGTGGCATCTCCCCAGGTTCTGCGCAGGGCCAGTTTGTCCCCAGACCAACAGCAGTCAAGACCGAAAGGAAATGTGTTCGCTGTGCGCGGGATTAGAAGGGACTAGGATTGTCTTGGAGTGGAGTGAAACTGGGTCCACAAGAGAAGCTCGCCGATGGGTCTCTGGCTATCATCCCGTTTTTTTCGTAGCCATCGGAGACGCTTTGAGAAGCGATGGAAGGGAGAAACAGGCCTAGGGGAGAAAGGTGTGGGTGCGTACACGTGCGTACACGTGTGAATGAGCAGAACTAATGCACTTTGGAGGCGCAGACGCTGGACAGAAACTACCAGCCAGGCCCGGCAAGTTACCCACCGCTGCAGAGCAGACAAGTAGTCTAGTGGAAAAACGACTTTAGGAGCTCCCCCCTCCCTCCTTATTTTGTATAGAGTCTTAAAAGCTAGTTCCAATCTCAGGGTCAGTCCGTTAAGATCTGGGGTTTGCCCAGACCGCCTGTTGTGGAACTACCTCCTTGCCTGAGTCAGTGGAACAGGAATCACACTCAGCCTTCCTCCTCCTTTCTTTAAAACTAGTCAGAACCACCCAAGGAAGGAGGATCTGGGAGTCTTTGCGAAGACCTGAGGGCTTTCTAAGTGGAGATTAGACAGTGAAGATCTGCACATTGCTTTGGGCAAGTCGCGTCCTTGGAACTATAGAAACTGACCTGGAAGGTCAAAGGGGAACAAATGGGAAAAGTGGAGAGGATTAATTGTGAGGGAAGGGAGTGGTGAAGAGCTGGAGATATTTGACACTTATCTCCTCCTGTTTCTGTTTGTGTATGTTGCTGTGGTTCTGGTCAGTAACTGGATAAAAGAAGACTGGAAACATGTCGGAGTTTTGGTTAATTTCTGCCCCTGGAGATAAGGAAAATTTACAAGCACTAGAGAGGATGAATACAGTAACCTCCAAGTCCAACCTGTCTTATAACACCAAATTCACGATTCCTGACTTCAAGGTAAAATTTCTGGGGAGGAGGAAGGAGGTGATGGGCTAGGGTGGGGTGCATGTCTTCTGGGAAGCCAAGGAGAAAACCACAGGGCAAAGGCATCTTCACTGAGGATACGCCTTAGGGTGAGGAAGGTCGGAGGAGTCAGTGGTCTGTATGGGACTTCACGAAGAGCCCCAAATTAACTCTGGTGCCTATGGACTTAGAGCCACAGGGCAGAATGAGAGAGAAAGAAGAGGGTGGTCTGCAGTGTCTTCAAAAAGTGGAAAGAGTGTGTCTTAGACACTTGGGTCCTCATGAGTTGTTCTTGGATTCTTCCTGTTTTGTCTTCAGCATCTGAGTAGACTAACAACATGGCTTGGAGGCTTCACAGATGTGTAGGCTTGGAGAGGTTTCAGTCAAAAAGTGGAAAGAGTGTGTCTTAGACACTTGGGTCCTCATGAGTTGTTCTTGGATTCTTCCTGTTTTGTCTTCAGCATCTGAGTAGACTAACAACATGGCTTGGAGGCTTCACAGATGTGTAGGCTTGGAGAGGTTCAGGCTTGGAGAGGTTCAGAGGCTTGGAGAGGTGCTCTTGAACTGGGAACAGGGCAGGAAATCCAGGGTCCCTCTGGTTCTGATGGAAGGGAAGGAGATTTAGGGGTAACTGGGAAGATAGCAGAAAGATTTGAAAATGAAACAAGCATGAAGGAAGAGCAGGATAAGTACAGTCTTCTTACTTCAAAATGAGTGGTGCTTCCTCGAGGGCGAGAAGCCTAAGGCAGTCTTTCTGCCTTTACGGTGTAAATTCATCCTGGGTTCTGGAGCAATGTGCTAATCGCCCAGAGGCGGCTCTTCTAGCAAATGCTATATAATCCTCTTTCAAACCTCAGTTTGCCCCTCTGGCAAAAGAACTGCAGTGTCAGCTGCCATAGTTGATGATGCTACTACATTTGCTAGTGTTTATAAAGCGGTTTGCTGGGGTCCAGGCCCTTCAAGTGCATGGTCTCAGATCTACACAATCCCTCATTATAGGCGAGGATGGACTGAGAAAGGAGACCAGGGCTGTAGAGCTGGTAAGTGGCAGCACTGGGATCTGAACACATATCTTGCTGACCTTTCAAACCTGCCACTGTTTGTCCAGAGTCAGACACTGTGAAGGCTTAGTAAGTTAAAGCATCCACTCTTTGCTTACTGTGTGTGAGGCACTGTGCTAGACTGGAGGGAACAAAGACGAAAAAAGACCTGACTTCTACCCAAAGTTGCTTAAAATCAAGTTGCTTGAAAAGAAACAACTTCACTTACTAGAGCTATTCAGGATTCACACTTTCTTAATTACTTTTCAATGTCTGATTGGTGGTTGATAACATGATAACAAACTTTTCTCCTTCTGATTCTGTGAGTAGACCTTCAAATACAATTTTGGACACTGGAATAATTTCCTCAATAAGAAACAGATCACTATAAGTAATCTGACAAGAAAAGGTCTTTCACGAATGGGAGTGGGAGGAAAAGCTGCCCCTGGCCCCAGCAAGATCATTGTTAATAATAGAAAAAAAGAACAGGGAGGGGTTGGCTGGACTACCTTGAAGAAGGGCTTTCAGACATAGTAACTTCCTTAACTTGCTTTCTGGTACATCTCTTCCTTGACTGTGGGGATTAATCCCTGAAGAGTAGACTGCAATTCTTAGAGGTAAATGAGCTGAGAGCAAACCACAACACATAGTGACTCCTTCCTATGACAGAGAAAATGACAGTTCATCCTGTTGGCCAAAATAATAATAATAGTAATAATAATAATCCAAAATCCACTGGTTTCCCTTGAGAGCTCTTCTCAATTTCCAGTTTGACCACTGATTAAGGACAACTCAGTCAAGATGGAAGTTACAGAATTCCCTGCACTGTTGTTGAAAGGGTGCACCCCCCCACCCCACCCCCACCCCCACTACAAAGCATCAGTCTCTAACTTCTCTCCCATCTTTCTAGGTGGGGACCTTAGATTCCCTTGTTGGCCTCTCTGATGAGTTGGGGAAACTGGATACCTTTGCTGAAAGGTAAAATATTTCTTATTTACTACATACAAGAGGGAATTTGACATTGTTGTCAGAGGACACAGTGCTCTTGCTTTGACTGAGCCCACACGCGTCTAAACCCGGTCCTAGAAGTCACAGGAAGAGCCAGAGAAGGTCTGGGTAAGGGGTGCTGGGTGGGCTACAGCAGCACACGGGGTCCTGTGTATAGTTTTGTTATTTGCGGAGGCAGCATTTTTTTAGGGGGCTGCCTTCAAAATGAAGAGGATCATGGCATAAGTTACTGAAACACTTAGAAAAATGGTGCAGTTTTTCACCAAGGCTTTTCAACTTTTTTGTTTGGTTTTTTTTTTTTTTGTAGTAACATAGGCACATAGTAAAAAATTCAAAGTACTAAAGGAAGGCTCACTGGTGAAAACTGTTATCCTACATCCTATTTCCTCATTTCCCCTCTTCTGAGACAATGTTCTTATTATAATTTTTAGGAGCCTTCCAGAGATAGCCTGTACATGTACAAAGAAACCTGAAGATATTCTTAAAAATAATTTTATACAAGTGAGAGCATACATTCTGCCCCTAATCACATATCTTAGAGATAGATACATGTCAGTCCCTAATCGCATTTTTTAATTTAAAATTTTTAAAAAATTTTTTATCAAAATATTTCCATTTTATTTTTGTGTCATAAATTTCCAATTTTAACAACTTTGATCATTAGCTAATATAGTAATACAAAAAATGAGGGAGAAAAAGATGTTAGTATTAATTTTCATAAAGTGCAGATTTAATTTTCAGTCGTATCCTTCAGTAAACATCATCTCATTTCAAATCCTCCCCGCCCCCACCCAAGGTGGGTATGTTAAAAAATTTTTCCTTAACAAATGTCGAACACCAAGAATAAATGAAAGATCCAAAAAAGGCAAGTTTTTTTTTGCCAACGCTTTTCTGGGTAAGATTTCTAAGGACAACAGTACTGAGTGAAAAATAACCTTTCATAATTAATATGAACACATGTAATAAAATAACAAGAACATAATTTAGACCCCCCCATGATTATTTTGCAATTTTTAGGTCTCCAGTTATTAAAAAGATACCTAACTGAACAAGAACGATTACCTTCATATGTGGCCAAATTATTTTTACTAAAGTTATTTGGCCCTTACAAGAAGTTAATTTTCACACCCCCTCACCAATTATATAAAGTTACTGTATCAATACAGACATTTACATTCAAAACAGGCTTCTTATTTTATTCTACCACATAAGGACTGGCATCTTTTTCAAAACAATACTGCTAGCAGTAGGGTTAATTAAGGAGTGGCTTAAGTTCCTAATTGCATTTTTTTTTTGAACTGGCTGCATTATCCTGAATAAATGGCATCTAATTTATTTGTAACTTCCTATTGATGGGCATTTAAGTTTTCCAGCCTTTTGCTTTTATAAGCAATGCTGTAATGACGGTCTGTTTTCCTAGTTTATAGGAGTAGGATAATTAAAAGTTGAAATGCTGTGTCAAGGAGTGTTTGCATTAAACGTTTACAGATGTGTCCACATTACCCTCCGAGACGTTATTTCTATGCACACTCACCAAAAGTGTATGAGGATATTTTAGAGTCTTAAAATTATTTACTTGGAAAAATTATTACAAATCTGGTACATAATTATAAAATATATTTACAGATCATAGAAAAGCACAAAAAGGAAAGTGTAAATCACTCATAAACATGCCGTCTGGAGATAATCACTGTTTTGTTATATTTGCAGTGTATACCTCCAATTTTTATCTAAATATCAGTATTATTTGTGCATACATATACTAATAAAGGTGACATCCTGTTATGCATATTTGGTAGCTTGCTTTTCCCTCCATATTGTGTTCTTTTGATCTCACTATGAACTTGTCCACTTGTCCACTGTATTTGCCATAATTTATCTTTTAGGTAGGTTTTAAGTAATAATAATTCCTCATTTTGGTGAAGATGAAACTCTGTCGTTGAACAAGTGTCTTCACTTGGTTTTAAGAAAAATGCAGGTGGGACAGATGAGGAAAGAGTCTTCAAGGGCCAGGTCATACACCGACTGATCTGCATGACCAGAGAGACTGGGGTTTGACTGCTTGAGCCTCTATGGAGGGTTTCAGATTTTCAAGGCCTTTAGACACACGCATTTTACTTTCTCAGTGAAATGATGATTACTGCCTTTTCTGATGCATTTTCATGGAAAATGTGTAATTAGGAGTTCCAGTGATCCTACATCGCTGTTTCTTATCTGCATCTTGGTGCCACAGGCTAGAAATTACATTTTCTGTTTCCCAGTTGCTGTTCCGCCATCCATCACTTAAGAATAGAAAGAATCCTTTGTTAGTAACCTTTTGCTATATGTGGGATGTTGGACTAACCGTATAAAGGCAGCCCTAATCACCAACCAGTTCTCAGCTCACAGTCTTTGAGAAAGAAAACTCAACTTTGGCTTTGTCATCTGTAAAATGGGATAATAGTGATCATTTCTGTGCTTTCAGGGAAGAATGAAGGAGAATCATGTTGAATCAAGAATGATCAAATCCCAGGACATGTTCTAGGAAAAACTAGCATCTAAGAAAAAGTGGCTTGATCCCTAAATATCAGCTCCATTCTTAGGCTGCTCTGTCCCATGGGAAGGTGGGTCTGACAGATACCACAGAGGCCAGCCCACTGCCCTAGGCTGGTGATTGCTTTGTTTTCTTGGCAGTCCTGACAAACCACAGCACGAGACTGTACAGTGAGGTACGGCAGTATTGGCTTAGGGAGTGTGAATTGTTCAAAAAGAAAAAAAAGTGTGAATTGTTCTCAGCCCCGCTGCAGAAATGACAGCTGGTCAGCATTTTTATCTTTCTAGACCTTTCTTTGCTACCAATTTTCTTCCCTAGTACAAGTCCTTCTCTTTTTTGTGCGCCAAAGCCCCCTCTAGCTCTAAAATTCTGTGACCCTGGATTATTGTTACCTCCACTTTCCTTTTTTGTTTGTTTGTTTGTTTTTTTCAGTAAACGTTAGTGTTTTGTTCTGTACCTATTGGTTGCACAAGTTGCCTGTGTTTAAAAAATAATATGAAAACGTGCAAGCAAGTCGAGTTAAGGTTATAATTGTGAAACAGGACCTGTATGGATTAAAGAGTTTTTTCAAAAACAGGGCGAGGTGTGGTAAGAATGAAAATTACTGTGTGTTGTTTTATTTTTTCCTGTGGGTGTATAGTCTCAAGAGCCTCCCTATCTGGGGGGAAAGGAAAAGTGCTGTGGTCTGAACATCCCAAAATTCTTATTGCCAGCATTTATCTAGCCCAGGGGTCAAATCACTTTTGTTTAGGGGTTAATACTGGAGCTTAGGGTAAAATAATGGGATATACTAATAAAATATGGAGATCAGCTTCCGTTAAAAGTAAGCAAGTGTTATTAGATAAATAAATGCTAGCTGGGTATGTAACCTGGGCAGCATAAACCTGTCAGCACTGCTTCTGGGCAGGAGAACAGAGAAGGGACAGGAGTTTTCAAGGTGTATTGTTTCCACATCCTTTTATTATTTATTTGCTTAGGGCACCAGCGTGTTTTTCCATGAAGCTGAAAGGCAGCTTTTGCTTCCCGGAGACTTGCTTTTCTTTTTGATTTATTCCTTCTTCCTGTCTTTGGTAATTTACTCTGTATTTACACTGTAATTCACGAACATTTGAGAAAACAAATCACTTTATCTTTGGAAGACCCTCCCTGCCTCTTCTTTTTTTTCAGTGTTTGAGTCCTGCACGGTTATCTTAGACTGGTTCACGGTGCTGGTTGAAACATTGCGTTTCACTGGCACTTGGGCCTTCAGAGACGTCTCAAGGGTTTCTACGGAACTTTGGTGACTGTCCCCTGCCCCGGAGTGCATTACCTGGCTTGTGGAATAGCTGGTGGCTTTTCCTCATCCACGTGGCTCTGTGAAGTTGACTGAGGGTTGGCTGATCAAAGGTTGCACGTCTGAGTGTGAATGTCTGCTTAGTGATGCAGATCTTAGGGAGTTGGTTCTTCTGAGGGCATGCTAAAGAGATGCAAATTATAATATTTAAAAATTATCTAAGCTTCTTTTCTCTGTGACTGCAAGGCTATCAGGTTGAGATTATCTGTATGACACAGCTTGGAGCCTTGTACAAATATCAATTGAATGCTTGCTTATGCTGTGAGCTTTCTAGACTCCTCCAAGCTACTTAGAAGGCCTACTGTGTGTGTTCTCTGACCTCCTGCTCTCTGAAATGACTGTTTCAAGGCTTCCCCAAACCATACTCTCCCCTATTATCGCCTGATCATCCGGTTTAGCTTCCCCAGACTCTCCTCACGCCTCCCTGCCTTCAGATCTGCCGACTGGCCCTCTTCTCCTACAACCAAATGCACCCCCTCCTTCATGGCGCCCTCCATGGTGGCCTTGTGCTTTTCTTGTGGCATCATCTGATGACTGCCTTCCCAGCTAGACTGTCAGCTCCAGAAGACCAGCTAAATGAATGAAGGGAAGAAAGCATCCTGGAACTTTCGAGCTGAACAGGACCTTAGAGATCTAATCTAACTCCTTCATGTTCCAGGTGAAGAAACATGCCCAGACAGAAGCTCCTAGAAAGAGCTGGGTGGGCTGAGGGTAGTGGAGGGGAAACAGACCCTTGATCCAGATTCACCAAGTCGCCCATTAATGCTGTCTGTGCCCACCCTGCCTCCAAGGGGTTCCCACCAGCCCCAACAGGACTTGGGGTCCTGGGCTTTATATGAACTGACCAGAAAAGGGCCCTTTCCTCTTCCCACCGTCCCAGCTCCACCACCCAGGTATTTTTTTATGATGTTTAATAGTATTTTTTAATACAGACATTTAAATATGTCTTACTTATGTCTTATTCATTGTTCAGATCACTAGTGTCAACATTTTAAAAAAGTAATATATTTACACATTTAAAAAAATCAAGTAGTATAAAAACGTACAAAAAAAAAATCGAAAGTTCCATCTTCACCCCAGTTGCTCTCCCCATAGGTAACCAGTATTAGAGTTTTCTGTGGTTCCTTCCCTGGTGAAACAAAACAAAATGAAAAATAAACACACACACATACACACTCTTACATTCATGATCCAGCCCCAATATTGATAAATCTATTGAGTACAAACAGATTTGCAAATATGCTATTGATTCACTTGGGATTACACTAAAATTAGTGGAGATTAACGTTCTTAAAAAATTCAGTGTTTCCATGAGCAGAGTTCATCTTTCAATTGACTTAATTCTTTTTCTTTGTTCCCCTGGAAAAGCTTTAATGTTTAATTCAAAAGGTCCTGCATAATATCTTATTTTTTCCCCAAGTGTTACAGTTTTTATTTGTTGCTATTGTAAATGAGATTTTTTCTCTAAATAGTTATTGTTTGTAAATAGAGATTTTCATGCATTGACTCCATGACCTGCTAACTTGTTAAATTCCTTATTGTTTCTAATGATTTTTCAGTTTAATCTGTAAGGTTTTTAGCCATGTGATCATATTGTCTGTAAATGATAATTTTCCCCTCCCGTTCTCTCATTTCTTTCTCTTGCTTAATTGCAGAGGCTAGTATTCCAGAAAAATGTTTAATTTGTCAGTGATGGTAGTGGACATCTTATTCTTGTTTCTGCCTTTAATTGGGATAATTTTAGTGTTTTACCATTAAATATTATTGAGCTCTTGTTTTGAAATATATTATTATGCTAAGGAGGTATCTGTTTCTGTTTTACTAAAAGTTTATCAGGAATAAGTATTGTAATCTTTTTCAAATTCATTTTGTGGCATGTAACAAGTTGGTTGCTTCTTTCTTTGATATTAATATGGCATATTTATTAATAGATATCATAATTATTGAATCATCCTTGCATTCTAAGGAGAAACCCTACCTGGAATGTTGAACTCTGTTTGCTAACATTCTAAGATTTTGCATCAGTTTGCATGAATAGTAATAATACTAACATCATACCATTATTATCACATAATGATAGGTAACATTTATTGAATGCCTACTCCGTGACAGCCCTGAGATGTGCAGTGACTGATGAAGGTTAGCTAAGATTAGAGAGTCTGGCTCCAGAGTCCTCATTCTTAACCACAATATTAAGATTGGTCTATTGTGTGACCGCACAGAATTAGAAAGCTGTGTTAGTGTAAGAAAGGTGATGGCTTTGTAAGAAGAATTCGGAAGCGTTCCTTCTGTCTTGATTCTCTCTACACTGTTTAAAATGACATCAATTAACCACATGGGACTTTTGAGCACTTGAGATGTGGCTGGTTTGAATTGAGATGTGGAAAGTATGTAACACCCATCAGATTTCGATGCCTTAGTACAAAAGAGAGAACGTAAAATATCTCTGTACATTTTTAATGTTGGTCACCTGTTAAAATAATAATATTTTGGATACTGGGTAACATAAAATTTATTATTAAAATTAATTTAGTTGTTTTTACTTTTTTAAGCGTGGCTACTAGAAATGTTTAACTGACATGTGTGGCTTGATTTTGTTTCCACGGGACAGCACTGGGCTGAGCTCCAGACAGAGCTCAAACATGCACACGAATCCCCTGAGGATCTTGATAAAATGCAGCGTCTGACTCAGTGGGCCTGGGCTAAGCCTGGGGTTCAGCATTTCTTCCAAGCTCCCCTGTGATCCTGGTGCTGCTGATCTGCTGACCATACTTGGTATAGAATGGCCAAACACTTCACATCAGGGGCTCTCAAGGTGGAGTGTTTGTCAGAATCATCTGGAAGGTTTGTTAAAACCTAGAATAAGTTTCCAGGTGATGCTCATGATGTTGCTCCTGGCACCACGACTGAGAACAGCTGCTTTTACGTGGTACCATTACCTATGTACCAATGGTAAAATTACCATTACCACGATTGGCTTCTGGAAGGTTTAAAATGTGTCGTTGTGACCACTGGGGCCTGCTATGTTTTCAAGAATAGCTCCAGTCACAAAATTTTCCAGGATTATTGGTCTCTTAGCTTTCTCTTTGTGGGAAGAGGTGTCTGGATTTTGGTAAATTTCATTTTCCTAGAGAATAATTCATTTCATCAACTTTTCCAAGTTATTTTTACCACATAGTCTACTAATGTATATTTTTGTGAGTTTCTCTACTTATTTCTCATTTTTTTGGTATTTCATTTTCTTTGATTAGGCTACCCAGTGGTTTACCTATTTCACTTATTAAGAGAAGCAACTTTTTTTGGTCAATTTCTTAAAATCAATTTTTATCACTTTTCTGATTTCTAATTTTACATTTATCCTAATTTCCTTCCTCTGGCTTTGTGTGGATTTATTTCCTTGCTCTTTTCTGTGAAACATACTGAGTTACATGCTGAATTCATTTATGTTCTTTTTTGTTTCATTCTGTAACATTTAAGGCAATGAATTTTTCTCGAGGTATTTTGTAACTTTTGACGTGTGGGATTTTCATCATTGTTTTTTTCCAGATGTTCTACGAGTTTTTTTGAATGCTTTTTAAAATTTCTGGACTGTTGAGGTTTTTTTGTTGTTTCCGTTTTTGTTTTTCATCTCTAATTCTATTGCTTTGGGTTTTTTTTCATATTTTATTTTATTTTTTATTATTGGTTTGTTGTTAGAGAATGAAGTAAGTGCTCTTTCTACCTTCTGGAATTTGAAGGTTCCTTTGCTGCCTTTTCTACGTGTTGCATGGATGCCTAGGGTGGCTGGTTTCTCTTCTTCTCATTGTATAGAGTTGATGTCTCCTGGAGCCACAGTGTCAGTGATTTTCATATCTGCTGTATCCAAGTTCCTACACTTGTTGAACTTTGCTGCTCTCCCTGCTGGATCATAAAGGTCTGTGCCAGTTTTACCCCACTGAGGGCTGCCCTTTGATGCTCTCCGTTGCTTCTGTTATATTGTTCCCTGTCTTGAGTCCACACCACCTGCTGGTTATCACTTCCCTGTTTCACTTAGTGCCGTTCATTGATCACCCGTTGTGTGCCAGGCGCTGTCTTAGGCACCTTCCGTGTCTCTGTGTCCTCATGGGATCTTCACCACAGCCCTGTGAACTGGGTGACGATTGCCACGTTCTAGATGAGAACATTGATGCTGACCGAGTTAAGTCGCTGTGCATGGTCACGTAGCTAATGAGTCTCAGGCCTTCTAGCTTCTCCCCTGCCTGCCCTGCCTTCATCTCTTCCTTCAGGCCCTGCTGGGATAGTTTCTGCTTTGCTTAGTTGACCCAATACCGATGCCCGCACCCCCAACCCCCGCCCTCCCCTACCCAACCCCTTACCTCCCCCTCTCCCCGACTCCCAGCAGCTTTCACCAAACCAAAATCCAGCCAGAATCTAGCCAGCGGGGAATGAGGAATGTTGCTTTCTGTGCAGGATGCCCTGGGTAAGGGCCAGCCTGAGACAACATGGTGAAATTCACCAAATGACTGCTTGGAGGTTGAATTTCAGATCAGGCACTCCGATTTTAGACCTGGGCCAGCTCCTGGGAGCCACCACCCTGCTGTTCTCTCAGCCTCAGCCCAGGCACGTCCACTCAGCACCCTGCACAGCTTCATAGATGGAGCCACTTAGGCTTATTCTCAGGAGCTTAAGAGACAGCTTTCAATGGTTCTTTTTTGGCATTGGCTTTACTTCCTAGGTTCACATTCTCAATGAACAGCTTACACATATCCATTCGCCTCTGAAGTGGTCTTTCCCGTCTCATCAAAGGCTCCCTTTGAGCTCAAGCACCCGGTGCTCAAGCAGTCTGGGCACCTTCTTCCTGACTGTCCACTTGAGACTCCAGCGACGACAGAGCCCTATGGCCTCCACCCTAAGCCTGTCCCACATCTGTCCACTCCTCTGCCTTCATCCAAACCATTTCATCTCGTTCTTTGTTTTTCAGCAAACTCCTGACCCATCTCCCTGCTCCCACACGGCAGCCCCATTATCTTTTTAAAGACACACTATTGCGTGACTCTTTTGCTAGAAACCCTCCTGTGGTTTTCCAGTGCCCTCAGTAGAAGATGCTGCCTCTTGTTGACTGTGGCTCCTAGATCCCTAACTGATGGGGCCCCAGGTGTCCTCCTTCACAGCCACCTGGCCCACTCCCCTCCTGCCACGTTGGCACAACCTGTTCCCCGAGCCTGGAAGGCCCCCACCTGCCACCCTACCTTTGAAGGGTGGGCTCCTTCTTGTCGTTCCCTTCTCACTGGGAATGTCATCTCCTCCAGGAGCCTCCTCCAGACCAGCAGCCAGCCTAGTCCCTCGAGGTCATCCTGTTTTAACCCTCTACATTCCCTACACTACCATTTAATGCTTTCCTTGTTCGTCTCTGTGTTTCGCTTGTAGAATATAAGCTCCCAGAAAGCAGGGGTATTTCTATGCCCAGCCTTCAGAACCGTGCCTGGCTCTTAGCAGGTGCTGAATAAATATTGACTGAGTACACGTCCATCATCTCACAGTGGTGGGCCTCCTCTGCTAGCACCCAGACCACCTCCTGGGGAACTTAAAAAAAATACAGGTCCTTGGGCACCACCTCTGGGGATGCTGATTGGGTACATTTGGGTCAGGGCCTAGGAATCTGCATTTTGGCATAAAAATTTTTTATATGGGTTTTAAAGATTATAGTCCATTTACAGTTATTGCAAAATACTGGCTAAATTTCTTGGGTTGTACAGAACCTCCTTGTGGCCTATCTTACATCCAACAGCTTGTACCTCCCACTCCCCCACCACTGTATTGCTTCTCCCCCCTCCTCCCCACCATTAACCACTAGTTTGTTCTCAAGATCTATGGGTCTGCTTCTTTTGTTATGTTCATTACTTCCATTTTTAAGAGTCCACATATAGTGGTATCATACAGTATTTTTCTTTCTCTGTCTGACTTATTTCACTTAGCATAATGCCCTCCAAGTCCACCCATGTTGCTGCAAATGACAAAATTTCATTCTTTTTTTATGGCTGAGTAGTATTCCATTGTGTATATATACCCTACATCTTCTTTATCCATTCTTCTGTTGATGAACACTTAGGTTGCTTCCCTACCTTGGCAATTGTAAATAATGCTGCCATGGACATTGGGGTACATGTATCTTTTCGAATTAGCGTTTTTGTTTTGTTTGGGTATATAACCAGGAGTGGAATTGCTGGGTCATACGATAGTTCTATTTTTAACGTTCTTTTTTTTTTAATGGAAGTCTTGGGGATTGAATCTGGGACCTTATACATGATGCTAACTAAGCATGTGCTCTACCACTGAGCTATACCCATCCCCTATTTTTTTTTTTTTTTTGAGAAACCAGCATAGTGTTTTCCACAGTGGCTGCACCAGTTTACCTTCCTACCAACAATGTTCCCTTTTCTCCACATCCTCACCAACATGTGTTATTTGTGTTCTTTTTGATGGTGGCCATTCTGACAGGTGTGAAGTGATATCTCATTGTGGGTTTGACTTGCATTTCCCTGATGATTAGCGAAGTTGAGCATCTTTTCAAGTGCCTGTTCATCTGCATTTCCTCTTTCAAAAAATGTCTATTGAATTCTTCTGCCCATTTTTTAACCAAGTTGTTTGTTTTTTGATGTTGAGTTTTTTGAGCTATTTATGCATGTTGGATGTTCATCTCTTATTGGGTCATATCATTTGCAAATATTTTCTTCCATTTAGTAGGTTGTCTTTTTACTTGGTTGATGATTCCCTTTGCTGTGCAAAAGCTTTTAAATTTAATTAGGTCCTGTTTGTTTATTTTTGTTTTCATTTCCTTTCCTTTTGGGAGACAGCCAAAAAAAATATTGCTGCAATTTATGTCAGGGTGTTCTGCCTATGTTTTCTTCTAGGAGCTTTATAGTATCCAGTCTTGCACAGTTAGTTCTTTAATCTATTTTGATTTCTTTTTGTATATAGTGTTAGAGAATGTTCTAATTTCATTCCTTTCCATGTAGCTGTCCAGTTTTCCCAGCACCATTTATTAAAGAGACTGTCTTTTCTCCATTGTATATTCTTGTCTCCTTAGTTGTGGATAAATTGACCGTAAGTGCATGGGTTTATTTCTGGGCTCTCTATCCTGTTCCATGGATCTATGTGTCTGTTTTTGTGGAGAATCTGCATTTTAAACAGAGGCGCAGGTGTTTCTGGGCAGGTGGGCTTGAGACTTCGAGGAATGTTGCTCTTGGTCACCAGCACTTACACAGCTAGTGTCCCGTCTGAGCCTAAAGCATTTCTGGGAAGTGTATCTTAAAGCCAGAGATTCTAAATTTATATTAAAAGGCTCATAACAAAGTTTTTTTTCTTTTTCTGGACAAGTGATACATTCACGCGCATCAAAGATAGAAACAATACACAAGGCTACACTCTGAGAAGTCTCCCTTACGCTCTCCTATCCAGCCCCTCCCTGGCCCCCACCTAGGAAGCCACTTTCATGAGTTGCTTGGATAAATTTCTGGTGCGTCTTTGTGCAAACGCAAGCAAATTCCAGCATGTATTTTTATTTCTCCCCTTTTCAACCGCAAGGCAGCAACCCACATGTGCTCTTTAGCATCTTGCTTCCTGTTCACTTAACACCATCGCCAGGGAAATTTCTCCTATCAGTAGGTAGAGAGCTTTTCTTGCTTTTAAGCTACCTTGCATTCCCCGTGGGGGAGATGTCTGAGTTTATTAACCAGCCCCAGAGATGGACGCTTGGCTTTTACTTTTATGGGGAAGGGGGCTGTAACCGGCAGCACATCATCTGGCTCCTACATCATTACTTTGCACGTAAAAGTGTGCAGGTGTCTCTGCAGGGTGAATTCTCAAAGCAAATTACCGGGCCCAGGAGTCATATGCCTTTGTAATTTTGATGGCTGGTGTCAGATTTCTCTGACCATTCTGCATTTTCACTAGCAATGAAATTTAATACCCCCCAGTTTCCTATAATCTTTCTCGTCAAATGTGCTGTCAAATTTTGGCATTTTCACGATCTTGATAGGGAAGAAATTCTACCTCAGTGTAGTGTAGGCTTTAAAAAAATGGCTCTATTTAGACATAAATGACATGAAATAAATGATACATTTTCAAAATGTAAAACTTGACTTATGAATTTTGACATCTGTGCAACCATCACCCCAGTCAAGACAATGAACATATCCATTACCCTCAAGTTTCCGTATGACACCTTCTTCCACACTAACCTGCTTTCTGTCACTGTAAGATTGAGCGCATGTTTTGGAACCTTTATATAAATGGAATGCTGTAGTATGTACTCTTTTTTGAGCTGTTTTTTCCATTCTGCATCATTATTTGGAATTTACCCATATCCATTTATCCATTGTAATGTGTATATTAATAGCCTTTTTAACTGCTGAGTAGTATTCCATTTTATGAGTAAGCCACAATTTGTTTATCCATTCACTAAGGGGTGGAGAAAGAGGAGGCTGGAGGACATGTAGATGGTTTCCAGTTTGGAGCTATTGAAAATAAAGCTGTTATGAACATCCATGTACAGTCTTTGTACTGACATATGTTTTCATTTCTCTTGGGTAAATACCTACCCCTTGAGGCAGCTGGGATCTTGGTACCCAGAGTGCGAGTGCTTACATCCCCTTTGACCTTCAAACCTTTTCTCTGCTTCCTGACCCTGTGGGATGGATGTGGCTTGAAGGAGGGCCACTTTAGGACCCTCTAAAGCATGGGGTCCGAGGACATGGCCCCTTTGCCATGGACTAAGCTTGATTACAGCTGCACTGAGTATGCTCTTTTGTAGACATAAACAATACTAAGGGTTTTTGGTTTGTTTGTTTTGTTTTTGTTTTTGTTTTTAAGAAATGCCCATTCTTTGAAAAGTTCACATTCTGGGATACGAGACAGAGGAGTAGAGGAATCATCTGGATCCTAGGTAACAAGTGAGTGAAGCAGGCATGACTGGGGACCACAGTGGCTCTGAGGGGCGTTGAACTGACACCTGCTTCACATCCTAGGGCATTGATCCAGTCTGCCGGCCAGGATTTGCTGAGCGTCTGTGTATTTTCTAGGAGCCACTGTATTTTTGCAGGTGCTGATGATCACCCAATTAATACATTTTCAGAGATCTGTTTGCTTGGTGGCGTACCAGATGAGGAAACCAGCACTTTTGCAGGGTGATAATTTACACGGTGGAGGGAGGGTCCTGGGGTAAGCTCCAGGAGGGCAGCAACAAAGGTCTGTTCACTACTGTTTCCCATAACATTGCCTGGGGCATAATGGACATAGTGCGTTTTTGATGAGTGCAGGAAGCAACATGTCCGGGTGGGGTGTTCTCCAACACTGTGTCATATTTGTTAGAGGTGACTTGCCTTGAGGAGAGGGCACTTGGGCTGTTATGAAGTGTGAGTAGCATCCAGGTGGCTCCTGAAGGCTGGCGTGGGAAGGGCAAGGGTGGGGAGAGGGGTGGAGAAAGAGGAGGCCGGACAGGGAGGGGCGTTTCTTGTAAACTCTACTAAGGGATTTGAACGTCAATATTTAAACTTCTTGGGAAACCACTGATAATGTTTAAGCAATACAATGGCACGCTAAGGTGTGTATTTTTAGAGATCCCTCTGGCTGCCGTGGGAGGGATGGGCAGGAAGAGGCCGGATTGGGAAAGGCAGGGAAAGCACAGAGGAGGCTGTTGAAGGAAACCCAGACAAAGATGGCATGACCAGCCTAGCACAGCCGCCCAGGGCAGAGCTCGGACAGATTTGTGGTGACGGGAAGGAAGGGAGCAGAGCCAAGGAACCTTGGAGAAGGTGGTGGCATCCAGCATAAAGGGCCAAAGCAGTGCTTGACATTTTCTTCCAGGCTGGGTCTCCATTCTTGAAGCCACGAGAAAGGCTGGGACATGTTTTATTGTTGTTGTTGTCATTTTGGTTTTTTTTTTTAATTGAAATATAATTCACACTCTGTAATAGTCATCCCCTTAATGTGTACAATTCATTGTCTCCTGTATGCTTACAAAATAGTACAGCCACTGCCACCACCTAGTTCTAGAATGTTGTCATCATCCCCCAAAGAAACCCATCAGCAGCCCCCTCCCAGGGAGCATCAAGCTGTCCTAGAGGCCTTGTCTTCGCCCTGGTCAACTGATAGGTCCCCTTGTGACCTCAGGGAAGTCCCCACCTCTCCTTGGTCCCTAAAGGCCCTTCCAGCTATGACCCCATGTGTTGATTCTGGGTGGACAAATTGTGTTTTAGTCACACTTCCGTGACTCTAAAGTAATGTTTAAGGATTTTTTTAATGAGAGGAGGGCTTGTTTCATTTTATTTCTTACAGTAATAGAACACAGATCATTCTACTATAACTAACACCCCAATTAGCATCTTTGCATAAACCTTTGCCTTCATTTTAGGTGATGTAAGTTACACTTCCAGAAGTGGAATTATTGGTTCAAAGGATATTTAAAGTTGTCTGCACATGCTGCTAAATTGTTTTCCAATGAGATTGCAAGTATGTTCCATCACACCCTTGTCAATTTAGTGCCTGTAAAAGACTTTGATCGTTTCCCTGGCAAAATACAGATGATGCGTGATTGTTTTAATGCGGATTTCTTGGATCACCAGCATAAATGAATACATTTTTCAGGTGCTTCTCAGTCACCTATCGTCCCATTTTGTGATGTGTCCCTTCTGACCTTTGTCCCTCCGTCCCCTGGGAGGGCTGCGGGTTGCAGAACGCTGGTGGTGCTGTGTTCTTCACATGTGAGCACTGGGGCCCCTGCAGTCGCGCACAATGACCGGGTTTTTTGGCAAACTCTCCAGAACTTAGACAAGTGTGTGCTGGTGCTTTGGGAACTCCTGGTTTTTCCTAAAAGACCCCAAAGCATTTCAGCCCCATGCCCCTGCCCCCCCCCCCAATGCCCTGAGAGCAAATTTTCTCTGGAGGTAGATTGGCTTTTTGAAGAAGACCAAGAATTTCTATGCTGTGATGTGGGCGAATCAAGCTGCACAAAAGCCAAACTGGCCATAGCGAGTTCTGTTTTGCATGATGGGTGTGACTTTGCCATGTGGAATTCCTCTGAAGATGGAAATATCTTTCCATTATTGAAACTCCAAGTTTCTGAGAAGCAAGGAGAGAATTCAAAGGAAAGTGTCAGTGGGCCCAGAGGGCCCAGAGGCCCCAGAGCAGGAACCTTCCAGAGGCCTCACTGGATCTTGTTTTCATAAAAAAGAAAGTCACTGAATTACTCTCCTCACATTTTCCTGATGACTTTGCTGCGGGGCATGTCCCCTGACTGAGAAGGAAGCAGAGAGACAAAGAGCAGGTGAGGTGCCCAGGGCCTGTGAGTCACCAGGGGACCGGCTGGGGGTCAGACTCCCGCCTGTGTGGAAGCTTCTGGGCCCCACTCCTCAGGCTGCCGTGCGGCCGCAGTGGGAGGTTGGGCCTGTGGCGGCCCCTGTACCTCGACACTGAGGCCAGTCAGCACTGTATGTGGGGGACTTGGGGTCTGGGTTCCCCACAGCGGGGCACGTCGGGCCCTGGTGTGCCCCCAGCTGCTGCTGGGGAGACCTGTCTTAAAGGCATTGGGGACAGGTCGGTCCCACCTGATGCTGCGGCCACCAGCAAGGGGACTGAGGACAAGTTTCTCAGCCTCCCTGAGCCTGTTTCCTCAGCTCCTGGGGCTTCACCTCCATTTTCCCGTGAATTCAGCTGAATCTGTGCCAAGTGCCTTTCTGAGGACCAAGGACAGCTCACTAAATGGAGCCACCGTTATCCTTGCTTCAGGACCCCTGGGAAACTCCCTCTGCCCCTGCCTGTCACCTGTTAGCCCTCTCCCCCTAGGCACAGGGTAATTTCCGGAAGGCAGACCGACCTTAGCCTGCTTTGCTTGAATTATCCAGAAAACCCAGGACAGGGGGAAAGCTCTGTATTTCGCGTCAGGTAGAGCTGAGGGCATCCTCCCTCCTCAGTCCCGCCCCACTCCGCCTCACCCCTGGGTAATGCGCCCACTCCTACCCCCCCACCTTACTCTTTCTCCCCTTGGGGGCTCCCAGATGACTTGCTAGAGTAACAGCAGTTAATTTGAAAGAAATCTTAATGGGTTGTGCCCAGGTAGCATGCCATGCTCTTGTTTCCTTTATTAATTTATTGCTTTGTGTATTTGCAATCCCGTTATTGGCTTATTATTAATACATAACAATGGGATTTTTTAAATCCAAATTTCGCTTCTGCAGCCCCACTCCCCAGAGGACACCATTTGAACAGTTGAGTGCCAATCTTTATCAACTTTTCTACACATAATCCAAGCTTGAGTTTTTATGTCTTTTGTTTTCTACAAAAATATGGTCATGACCCTCAATACTGTTTTATTTGCTTTTTTCCTCTTGCTGCATGACGTACGGCCTTTTATGGCAAGCCGTGAGAAGCCGGCCTCACTGGTTTTTAGAGACTTCTTGGTGATCCGTGATATCCCCTGGGTCCCTGTTGGTAACACTGAGATGGCTTCCTGTCTTCTGCAGTTACAAACCATTCTGCAGAGCACATCCTTGTGCACATGGTTTTGTGTGCAGGAGCCGGTGTATCAGAGGGACCAATTCCTAGAAGTAGAAACCTGGGCAAAAATATCTCTGTTAAAAATGTTTGATTGATATTCTGAAAATAACTCTCTCACTAAGCTATGCCAAAATCAACACCATATCCCACGTCACCCCATATCACCATGGCGTTGGTGTTCCTGTTTCCTAGAGTACTTGCCAGAGCTGAAATTATAAATCTTTTTACTATGCCCATCTGGTAAGTGAAAAATGCTGTATTACAGCAAGTGAGGTTGAGCTTTTATCTTAATGTTTATGGGCCATTTGTCGTTGCTCTGCCAAGCATTTTACCAGGCCTCACCATTAATGCCTAGTAGTGATTGTGGGCCCTTTTCACGTGTTTATTTGTATATTTGTATATTTCCTTTTGGAGAAATGTCTGTCAAGTCCTCTGCCCATTTTTGAATGAAGTTGTTTGTTTTTCTATTGTGAGTTTTGTGAATTCTCTATATATTCTGAATATTAATCTCTTATCAGATGGTTTGCACATTTTTTCTCCCATGCTGGGAGATGCCTTTTTATTCTGTTGATGTTGGTTTTGACGCACAAAGTTTAAAATTTTTCATCAAGTCCAATTTGTCTATTTCTTTCTCTTGTTGCCTGTGCTTTTGGTGTCCTCTTATTGAAGAAATCATTGCCTCATCCAGCATCGTGAAGTTTTTGCCTTATGATTTATTCTGGACGTTTTAGTTTTAGGTCTTACATTTAGGTCTTTGATCCACTTTGAGTTAATTTTTACATACGGTGTTAGGTAAGGGTTTAACTTATTCTTTTACACGTTGATGTCTACTTTTCCCAGCACCATTTGTTGAAGTAACTGCCCTTTTCCCATTGAATGCTATCGACACTTTTGTCAAAAATCATTTGACCATGAGAATTTATTTTTGGGGGTCTCTATTCTACTCCATTGGTTGGTATGTCTGTCTTTTATACTAGTACCACACTATCTTTTTTTCTTTAAATTCTCAATAGATCTTTATTTTAATTGAAGTATAGTCAGTTTACAATGTTATGTCAATTTATGGTGTACAGCATAATGTTTCAGTCATACATATATATACATATATTCATTTTCATGATAGATTACTACAAGATATTGAATATAGTTCCCTGTGCTATACACAAGAAACTTTTGCTTATTTTATATATAGTAGTTAGTATCTGCAAATTTCAAACTCTTAATTTATCCTTTTCCTCCCCCTTCATCCCCTGGTAACCATGTTTGTTCTCTCTGTGTGTCTGTTTCTGTTTTATAAGTAAGTTCATTTGTGTATTTTTTTTTTTTTTAGATTCCACATGTAAGTGATATCATATGGTATTTTTCTTTCTCTTTCTAGCTTACTTAGGATGACGATCTCCAGGTCCATCCATATTGCTGCAAATGGCATTATTTCATTCTTTTTAAGGGCTGAGTAGTATTCCATTGTATGTATACACCACATCTTCTTTATTCATCATGCTATCTTGATTTCTGTGGATTTGTAGTAAGTTTTGAAATCAGGAAGTGTGAGTCTTTCAGCTTTGTACTTATTTCTTCAAATATTCTCTCTGCCCCTTTCTCTCTCTTCTTCTGGGACTACTGCAGTGCATATATTGGTCCATTTAATGGTGTCTCATGAGTTCTTTAGGCTCTGTTCACTTGTCTTCAATCTTTTTTCTTTCCGTTCCTCAGACTCAATAATTTCCATTGTCCTACTTTCAAGTTTTCTGAGACTTTCTTCTGCTCAAATTTGCCTTTGATTCCCTCCATTTCAGTTATTGTACTTTCCAGCTCCAGAATTTTGTTTTGGTTTCTCTTTAGGTTTTCTATTTCTTTACTGATATTTCCATTTTATTCCTACTTTGTTTTCTTAACTTTCTCCAAATCTTCTTTTACTTTTTGAGCATCTTTAAGACAGTTGTTTTAAAGTCTCTGTCCAGTAGATCTGCCATCAGGTCTTTTTCAGGGACAATTTATGATGATTTATATTTTTACTTTGAATGGGCCCTACCATCCTGTTTGTTTGTATGTTTTGTGTGGTTTTTTTTTTAACACTGAACATTTGAATCTAATAATGTGGTAGCTCTGGAAATCATATGATCCTGATGTTTTTGTTATTGTTTTTGCTTTTTTTTTTTTTTAATTGTAGGCTGTCTCTGAGCCAAGGACCAGCCTGAGGTATAAACTTAAGGTCTCCTCAGGTCTTTTCTGAAGCTTTCCCTGGGCATGCACAGTCAGTTTCCAATTTTCCCCATATGCACAGTTGTTTTTGAATGTTCTAGTCTTAATGTCTGGCTCCGAAAATGGGAAAAATAGAAAAATAAAGGGAGAAGGAAAGGGCACTGGCTCTTTCTATCCCTTGGGAGTCATTTCAGCTGGAGGGGAAGGGGCTTACAACAATGTGGGGGAGGGGTAACAACATGGCCACCTACCTCTTTGTTTATATATCTGTGATCAAAAACAGCAATCAGAACAGAGCATAAACAACCCAAATATTTAATAGAAAGAATTAGTTATGATACAGCCATGCAATGAAATGCTATGCAGTCCAAGAAAGGAAGGAGGAAGCTCTCCTGTGATGTGAAGTTTTTCACAAGGAACTGTAAAATGGAAAAAGTAAATTTAAAACAGCACATAGACTCTTGGATTCCTGCCAATGAGAAAAATGTTCTGATTTGGTAATACCACACTTTCTTCATAACTGTAGTTAATGATCACAGGCAGGTCTGGGACATTTTTGTCATGTGCAGTAAGTGGTTTTTCCAGCAGTTAAACTTCATCAGATCATGCTATGCTGAGATGTTCCATGGTGGTGCATGCCTAGGGGTACCTGTTATAGTTAAAAGCCCCAGAGGCTAGAATTGGGAACAGCAGAGTCATTCACAACATGGTAAGTGAGTTCTGCTTTTAAATTGATTAAGAAGGAAGCATGTGTGTTATTTAAGTGCTATGAAGTGCCAGAGTTCATTTATTCACTTAACAAACATTTCCTGAACAGCTGCTGTGCATCTGGAATTGTGATCAGGGCTGGAGTTCCTACTACCCTCGCATAAAGAGATTACTCAAAGTATCACAGAGAAAATAGTAACGGGAGACAGCAACCTGTGGGCAGCACTAAAATAATGATAAAGAAGGACAGCTGACGGCATCAGATAGCAGCTCACTGAGAGTGGGGACTGTTTTGTTATAGCATTGATGTTCATAGCACTATAATATATGGAATTTAATATATAGAATTTTCTAAATGAATGAGTGAATGAACGAATGAATTTATCGAGTCAGTGTTCTAACAGATAACAGAAAACACACTCCAATTAGGATAATTTGAGAAGGGTCTATTCATAAATGGGCCTATAGTTGTGTGTGGGCTGTGGGAGGAACACGAGGGATAGTGCAGGAACCCAGGTTGATGGAAAGGCATTGTCATACACCTAGGCTGGAGAGGATGAGGGGAGAGAGGTTACTGGAACTGGGAGGGAACCAGATTCGCTCTCTCCCTCCCTCCTACCTCCTGTCAAATCTACTGGGGAGCCCAGCTGTAACCACCAGGCTGCCAAGAGCACATCTGCAGATACCTGCCACAAACTCCTGGGGACCTGCTTCTTTACAAGCATTGCCTCAAACTCTGTGAAATGAGGAGTATCACCCCCATTTTGCTGAGGAAACAGAATGAGATTAGCTGGGTACGTTGCCCCAGTTATCATTCGAAAGATGTAGAACTACTGTCCTAAGAAATGCCAAAACATTTGTGGAAATTTAAGCCCAGGATGGACCATGGTGACCATAAAGACAGCAGTGTGGCCTGGTGGCCCAGAGCCTTGGGCTCCAAGGACAGACTGGGGAGTTGGGAGGTGAATTACTTTTCTGGGCCACAGTCTTCCCATCTGTAAAATGGGATGTGACCCATCTTCAAGAATTTTTGTGATGATTCAATAACAAAGATTATAGAACTTGGCACTTGGTAAACCCTAAACAGCAGGTGCTATTAAAAGAAAACCTCAACTCATATAAACCATGGAAGGGTTAAGTTTTGGGAAACAGGCCAAAATGCAAAGCATGTGTTTCTTCTTGGGTGGTTCATTTTTTGTTACTTTATACTTGTATTTTTCAGTTTTTGACCATGAACATGTATTAGTCTGATATGAAAACAAGTTGCTTTCCCCCGCCCCTGCCTCCATTCATCCTCCTTTCCATCCTTCCTTCTTTCCCTCCCTTCCTCCCTCTCGCCCTTTAATCTGGGGCCTTTCTGTGCCCTCTGCCTGTTTTCTGTGTGGGGTCCTAGCCCCCTGGACTCCGTGCTCTGAGTGGCCACATGGCTAGTGCCTGCAACAGTAGAAGACCAAGTTTGCCATTTGGAATTCAGTGACCTGATCCACCTCCTCGCAAACATCCCCTCCCTCCTGGGAGCCGGGAGAGTGATGAGCAAGGGCCTGAGGCAAAGATGTGGCTGTTCAGAACTTTTAGACTTTGATCCTCGTTGGCATGTTTCCAACTGGACTTCTAGTGGCTCAGCTGCCAGGAACAGACACCCTTGGCTATGAGATGCTTGGTGCCTGATTAGTTATATTAATATTTATCACAGTCCTGCAAAATGGGTATTATCTGCATTTTCCAGAGAAGAGAACTAAGACTCAAAGAGATTAAATAGATCTGGCCGAAATCATCCATCCGGCAGAGCCATAGCGAATTTGAGCCCTTCTGCCTCCAAATCCCATAATGTCCTTTCCTTTCTCATACTCTCTGAAGTCTTCAGTACATTTTCTGGAGACTTTAAGTTTTCATTTTCTCATGATCAAAACAATACTGGATCATAATAGAAAATATGTGAAGCAGGAAGAACATTTTCACATAGTTACGGCCATACTGTCTACAAATTTGTATCTTGATTATTTTTCCAAGTAACATTATAATACTTGCCTTGTTCCACGGAACTAGAAATTCTTTGTAAACCTTATTTTCAATGGCTGCTTAATAATCCCTCTGCTGGGTATCCCATCATTAATTTAAACAATCTTCTATTGTCGAACCATCCAGTGGTTTCCAGTTTTTCTGTCAGCCACATTGCTGTGAAGGACATCTTCTTATTCAGAAAGCCTTTTCTGTTTGTCCTGTTTCCTTAAGATAGTTTCCCAGAAGTGGAAATACTGGTTCAAGTACTTGTTCGCAAGTGGAGCCCTCACATGTATTGCCAGATTATTCTCCCAAAAGGTGGCCCCATTCCTTTTCCCGCCAGCGGAGAGTGAGAGGATTCTGAGGGTGGGTTCCTGCTCTAACCGTCTTTTATTTCTTTCCCCAAAGCCTCATAAAGAGAATGGCCCAGAGCGTGGTGGAAGTTATGGAAGATGCGAAGGGGAAGGTCCAGGAGAACCTCCTGGCCAACGGAGGTAGGCCCCAGTCCCTGAAGCGCACTTTCATGGCACTTTCCCAGCTCATTCCTGCCCATCAGTGGCCCCAGCTGTGGCCGCACATATTGGCGGAAATGATACAGTCACCACGGAGACTCCAAGCTGACACATGGGATGGGCCGTCCACCCCACTTAGAGCTCAGTGGCGCTGCTGTTTTGAAGACGAGCCCCTTTACAGCCTTATGATCCTCTGTCTCATTCTAAAGGGTCTAATGGTTGGTGTCCCCACCCCCACCTTCTCTATCACCTCTGCTCTGTCCCACGAGGAATATTTCATCCCTGTCCCCCAGTCGATTTATCCCTTTCCCTAAATGAGGCTGGAAAGTACCTTCATTGCTGAGGAATGCCTCAAATCTAAGCCTTCCGTTGTGCCCAGTAAATAGATGAGGTTTAAGCCAAAAACGCTTTGTGTAGCGTGTTTGCATGTGGAATTTCTGTTTGTATTTGGACTCTCCTCTGTGCTAATAGGATACATATTTAGATTCCAATGTCGTTTTGGTCCATTAATTATGGACATACAATCAGTGCACTTAAAATGTGCAGGACAAAATTTCTGAGGCTTAGGAAACCTCAGAATTAGATGCTCATCTGTAGAGTGACTCTATGTGTGAGGATATCCTGAAAAATGAGAGCAAATATTCCATAATTCACATTTACATTATTTATGGCATAGAAATCCACATTTATTCCCCCCTGGGAACATTGGAAAGCTGTTTATTTATTTTATTAAATTTATTTTATTAAATTTATTTTATTATAATTTTTATTAAATTGACAAATGGAAATGTCCCCAGTCCCCAATCTGATCTTGGTTTTGTATGTGAATGTGGTCTAATAACTTCACCTTATTACGTTGCAGGTTTGAAGGAAAAAATGAAATATCTAAAGAGTAGGTTGTGCGTTGTTTGCCATGTGCGTGCCTGGTGTGACCCCGCATGTCCTTGGGAAAAGGGAATCTCAGTCTGGTTGTGGGGATACAGTGACCAGGTTATGATGGATTTCTCAAGTGACAACCTCACAGCTTGGTCACCTCATCCAGATAACACAGATAGCAACTTCTTTTTTCCTTCCCCTCTTTCCTGCGTCTCCCTTGCCTCCCCCAGCAGCCCCGCATGCCTCCTGGAATGGGGAATGCTTTGACCCTGGAATTCAAGATGGGCTTTTGTATCTTTTGGTTGGTGGTCTGCTTTTTGCCCTGATGGCTGTCCCCAGCATCCTCCCGCCTGCTCTTGGAGGCTGGCCATCTTGTGGACCCTGACAGTTTAAATGCCAGGCTTGGCTTTGTGCTGCTTTGATTGGGGTTCATTCATACCAGGAGCCTTCTTCCCTCGAGCCGTTGGGGCAGTCCCTGTGACCAAAAAGGCCATTTCTCATTTCTGGCTTAGAAGGTGCCATTTGCTTTGGGGTTTCTCCAGTCCACTCAGACTGGTAGAATTAAAGCCAGCAAATCCTTTTTGGATGAACACAAATCTTTATGGATTTAGAAGTTACCAAAACGCCTTCCCAAATGCAATCTGTTAGTTACACTGAGATTTCTTGCTGATGTTAATTTAAAAAATTATTTTGTTAAAGTGATCAACTGGTCTTACTTCCCAGCAGGTGACTCACAGGGCCCTAGACGGAAGAGCTGACTTAACAGTAGAGAGCTACTTTTCTATGTAAAAACTTGGTCTTTAGGAATCAAGGATTCAAGTTCACATTAAAAGTGATCAGAATGCTTACATTCTACTCAAAATTCAGGTCAATTAAAATTAGATGTTATCATTACACAGTATCCATCCCCTGTCCACATAGCACCGAGCCGGTTGCCTTTCTTCTCAGGAGAGAATTCAGCTTTATCTGTTTGTATGTGTCATCATCTCTAGGCCTCCTGGAAGTCGGGGCCCCACACCTTCCAAGACTAGAGCTTCTCAGTCTTGTTCTGTACACCAGCCCTATGCAAACAGAGGTCAGGGCGCTGGGCAGAGCACGTGGCTGACTCCTAAACCTTCATAAAGGCTCTGAAAAGTGCTCCTACCAAGAGGCCTTTCAAACAACTTAGTTTGGCTCAGGCTTTCCTGGTATTATTTGAATGGGGAAATATTTTTTGTCTGCAGAGCATCCATGTTAACTAGTGACTGTCAGAATTCACTGGAGGAATTCAGTGTTGTCCCCTGCCAGTGGGATTTTAACCTGACCTCCTCCAGGGCACACCTGGGACTTGGGGGCAGTGTTTCCTGGCAGGCCAGCAGCACCAGCCTGGGAGCAGTCAGGCCTAGTCCCTTGAGACCTTGGCAGGTCACCTCCCTGGGACTTGATTTTCTCACCTGTCAATGGACTTAATCTCTTTCCGGACTCTTTGCTTTGCCTGGGCACTTTTGTTTTTGTTGGTTCTTTGCCTTTTGCTACGCTTCAAGCGTGGAAGGACACAGACATGTTGGATTGCAGCAGATGCTGAGCAAACACACCGTGGTCTGGCCCGGGCCCTAGACTGTGCGGAGTCATAACCCGCTGGAGGGGTCCTTCATTCTGCTGCTGCCCGGAAGGCCTTGTTTTGGTTCTTAGATGAGATCATTGTTGCTCAAGAGCAGCCACCTGTGTCCAGCGTGTTTTGATTCGGAGTGAGCTTACCTGGTTCCTGGTCTGACCTTATAGTTCCTCGATCCAAGCCCCGCACTGCTCCCTGGAGCCCAGGCCTCGCTGACTTCAGCGGGGTGGGGTGGTGGGGGCTGTCCTTTCCTGATCAGGCGGAGAGGTAGCCGCAGAGCTGGGAGCACGGGGAGGCCCGGGGGCTGCTGCATTGTTGTTTTTTTTTTTTCCTTTAAGAGAATTTTTTTGGGAGGGTGGGGAGGGGAGGTAGTTAGGTTTGTTTATTTGTTTTTTTTCTTTTCTTTCTTTTTTTTAGTAGAGGTGCTGGGGATTGAGCCCAGGACCTCATGAATGCTAAGCACACACTCTACCCTCCAGGCTGCTCCTTTCTAAAGGGGAGGATGGTCCCCAGACCGCATTCTTACCAAAGGCAATGTGCGTAGAGGAGGCAAAACCGCCCTTGGATGCTTGAGCCAGGGCAAGGGGCAGCATCTGGAGCTGGAGCCGGTGCTCTGGACCCGGGAGAGGATTGTGTCAGAGAAGGAGGAAGTCACAGTCACAAACCATAGGTTTCTCGAGGCTTCTGCAGAGATCTTCAGGTCTCCTTATCTAACCTCTGCCCTCCTTCTTCAGATCCTTGTGCTTGGCTACTGAGTACCAAATGTGCCGGGTGCTGGCCGTTCAGAGATAATTGCCCTCCAGGAGCTCGCGGTCTGGGGGACTGACCACAGCGCCTTAGGTGCTGGGAAGGACATGGGAACCAAGTGCTTGGGAGCACCCATGAGGAGACGGGCTACGTCTTTAAGGAACTACAGGAGTTCTAGTGGAAAGGCGGGTGCATTCTCTTTGGTCTGAGTACCATGAAGGCCTTGGAATTTGTGAAAATGCAGGAGATAAGAGCTTGTCTGAAATGTATCTCTTCCAAGCGACCCGGATGGTGTTAGTACAATACCCCGGGTTATTAGGAAGGTTCTTGCATGGGGGACTTGCTCCCTGCTGGGCGCTGCCACAGGCTCTGGGGACACAGAGATAGTCAGCTGCCCTCAAGCAGCTGAAAGAGCAAGGGGCCTGAGGGTGATCGTGTGGTGTCCTTACTGTGACGGGACAGGTGAGCATCTGTAGGACAGTGGGACAGGCTTTCAGGAGCTGGCCTCCATCCTGATTCTGTAGGACAGAGACAGTGGTGAGAGAGAGAATGAAGGGCTGGATGGAGTGGGCTTGGCTTGGGTGGTGGTGTGCCCACGGGGTCTGGTGATGGCAGAGGGGGGAGGAGGAGTGGGAGGGGCCCTCGGAGCACACATCTGCCCAGCATCTGCCCGGGGCGGGTTCTTCCTGGGCCTCTGGGGCGGACAATGGCTCCCACCTGTCAGCGTGTGACCAGCACAGGAGGCGTGTGACCAGCACAGGGGGCATGTGACCATCATGTAGGGTTCAGTAGTGGGCACAGGGACGACTGCTGGCACACGAGGAGTCTTTTGTGACCTTCTGATTCTGCCTCTGCCATCATCCAGACCTTAATTCAGTTCCTCCCAAGCCTGGATCCTTCCTACAAAGTCACTTCCCTGCTGTAGTGTGGCAATCCCCAAATCCACATTAATAGCAAGTTAATACCAAAATCTGTACCAGTCAGCTTGGGCTGCTGGATCAAAATACTGCAGACCAGAGGCTTAAACTACAGCCATTCATCTCTCACAGTGCTAGAGGCTGGAAGTCCAAGGTCAAGGTGCTCACACGGCCCTTTCTTGGTGCAAGCACAGGGAGAGAGGGAGAGGGAGCTCTCTGGTGTCCCCTTATACGGGCACTAGTCCAATTGGGTCAGAACCCCACCCTTGGTGTCTCAGAGGCACCCTTGTAGAGCCTGGCACCTTTGGAATCTGAAGCAAGGACCTCTCTAAGTTGGTGACCAGAGGTATGGGTGTGTGGTTTTGTGAAGGGGTGACAGTGGGGGGGTCCCCGTCCCACTGCAGCGTGGCTGTGCTTGGGGGAGGATGGGGCGGGGGTGGGGGTGTGGCTTCCATGTGCTCACATGCCTCGTCTCATTTTCTGATAGAGGTTATGTAACTCTCTCTACGCCAGAGTTTTCTTCTTTCTAAAATGGGGGTAGTAATAGTACTGAGTGGGAGTGAAGAGTAAATGAGATAATTCATGTGTCCTGCCCAGGGTCAACCACACGTAAGTGTCAGCTACTGCAATAGTCTTCGTCAGCATCGTCATCCTTTTCTTAAGGCCCTTCTGACCCTCTTTGGGCTGACAGCTCTGCCCGCAGGCCGGTTCCCTCCTTTGAGCCCCACTTCATTTACGTCTGCTTCATGGGGACCTATCCACCCACATACCAGACTCATGCTTGTGCCCAGCTGGGCCCACCTCCTCTCTCCTCTGCTCTCCCCACAGTGCTGCCTCCAGGCTGCCCGGCGTGGTGAATGTCCTGTCCTCCCACCCAGACCCCCAACCTGGAAATCCAGCTGTCCCCCAAGCCTCCTTCGTGCTCCATGGGTGACTGCGCCTGCATCCTGTTGAGTTGGCTCCAGTCTCTATTCCCAGGGCTTTGGCCCCTCTTAGCTTATCCTCCTCTTTCCCTCAAAGCCCCAGAGAAGCCTCCTCTGAGCACGGATGTCCTTGCCTGGCGACGCAGCCCGCAGAGGCTTGGTGTCCCGGCGGGCTTGGTGAGCTCTCAGCACTGCAGTCAGAGTTGGAGGGATGTGTGTCCACCTCCTGGCGCATAAGAGAGGCTCCGTAAGTGAGCCTGGTGTCTTTGTCACCACAAGAGGAGGTGCAAAGGTGACTTTTCCCAACCTTGCCCTGGCCGTCCTGTCCCACCTCCGTCCACACTCTCTGGTCCATTGGCTTGACCCAGGGATTCCCTGCACTCCAGCTGTGATGTTCACTGGTCCACCCTGCCTGACACCCAGCGCCCTCTTTCACTGGCCACCTTCAGCCCCTGCATGAATATGGTGTCCCAGCGAAGCCCTCTGAGCCCCGCTAGGATAGGAGGCGGTCCCAGCTCTCCCGTCCTTCCTCAGCCCCTGCTCCCTCGTGTTACTTGGCTCATGGCGCTGCCCTATTTGACTAGTTGTCTCCCCAGGAAACTGAGCTCCTTGACGTCGAGGGGGCTGTGGTTTGCTGTCCAACTGAATGTTGAGGGAGCAGTGACCAGTCCTTTTCATCTCTATAAGGATACACTGGGAAGGGCCGGCGTCCACATCACCTGGGGGAGAATCCAAATAGCAAGGCCCATTTTTCTGGGGTTCAAGGAATTCTGGGGGCCACCTTAGCGTGTCATACACAGACTGGGGTGTAACCAGCAGCTAGCCCCCCGGGTGGCACCTTTAACTGTGCCTAGAGCTCACCTGAGGAGAATAGGCCCTCAAGGAAGGGGTGTGCAGACACTCCTCTGGGTCCCCACTTCTCAGGTAAAAAGACTGAGGAGCAAAGAGGTTTACTTACTAAAGTGCTCAGGGGCCCCTCAGTGCTGCTGTCTGACCTCCAAGCCCCCTTCTCCACCCACGGCCGGTTAGAGAGAATCACAAACACCCTGAGGACACAGGTTTAGGTTTGTTTTTGGAGAAAGTTAGGGGAAAAAGGAAATTTGTTGAGAAAATGCTGATTTGTTCTACTCACTACAGGCTTCCGTATAAAGGACATAACCTGACATCCATAGCAGGGATTAAAAACCACAGTCACAAACTCCAGTATTTTGCTAATGTTGAAAATGCCTTCTTTAAATAAAACAGGCGTTTGTGGTGATGGCCTCTGTCTGGGGCTGGGGTGCGGGGGACAGGAAAGTGGCTCATCTTCCAAGCAGATGGCACCCGCGATGGGCTGTGGTGTCCTTGGGGGTTGGCCTGAGGCTCTCTGGCGTGCCGGTGGGCACCTCGAAACAGAATGATAATCCAGCAGAGTGTGTGGCCGAACCAACTGGAAAAGGAGGAGAATGTGCCTGGTGCTTGGAATGTCTGACTTTGCGGCCGCCTCCTGGGAAGCAGGACCTCCCTCACGCCTGTCTCTGGGGCGGCAGTTTGAGAGTCTGGGCACAGGAGTGCACCTGTTACAGCGTCCCCGGGGCTGTGACGCACTTTCCTGAGGGGTTTAGGGGCTGCCGACCGTCCTGGCTGGTGGGCAGCTAGCTGGCTGGACCCTCTGCTCCTGCGGGGAAAGTCTCCTCTCCCGGAGGGAGCCCTGAGTCTGTCTTTCCGTTTCTCTAATTACTTCCTTGGTTTAAGGGGTGACGTTCGGCTCGGGTGAGACGTGGGCAGTCTGCTCATCTGCTGAAGTGTGTCTGTGTTCTTCCAGTTGACTTAACATCCTTTGTGACTCGCTTTGAATGGGACATGGCCAAATACCCCGTGAAGCAGCCGCTGGTGAGCGTGGTGGACACCATAGCGAAGGTAAGAGAAGGGCCTCCTCCTGGGGGACAGTTACACTTCTGTGGCTGGGGACATTGATGATCTGGGGGGATCTACACTGTGTTTGGATTCTAGCAAAGCCAAGAGGGACTTTCCAGGAGGCCAGGGGGGAGGCTGGGTGGGTTCTTTCCCTGCCCAGTGACCCTGGGTGGGGTCCCTCCCCATCTTGCCAGCCCTGATTGGGTCCCAGTGAGTTTCTGAGGTGGCCTTCCATATCCCAGGCAAGGTCAGAGACCTTTGGGTTTCAGGGCAGCCCTGAAATGGGTTGCTGATCACCTGTCCACCCTACACCTCTTCCAGACCTGTTACTTGGCAGGATGGTTGCATCTTATAGGGCACTCCTCTCGATGGATGCTCTGAGCCACCAGTGTTCTGACCCCAGATCCTGGTGCCCATTCACTGTGCTCCCCTTTGAGAGGTGCTGATGGAGAAGTCAGCCCTGCCCGGTCACCCTGACCCCAGGGAGGACAGTGAGCACTGCCCCCGTGATTTCACTATCTCGGTGAGTGGTGGCCTCCGGTCCTGTTTCTTAAATAAAAGCACAGAGGCAGAGCCCTCTGGGGACAGTGCAGGTGTGCCCCAGTGTGTTGGCCCCTGCTGGTCTCCCTGAGGGTAGCGCTGATGAAGATTCAGAGGTTTAGGCTGCTGTTTGTAACCGCTGTCCCTCACTCCCTCCAAATACACGAAGCCCCTAAAAGGTGATGTCTCCCATGGCTGGGCGGCTGGGAGAGCATCTCAGCCAGACCAGGAACAAAGCCTTCCTGTTGTCTCAGGGCGGCAGAGCCACTCAGGTGTGGCTGGGCGGCTCAGGTGAAGGAGATGGGCCGCCAGGACCCACCCCTGTGTAGTCCTGCAGATCTCCTGCTGGCAGGCTGGTGCCCGGCCTGTGTCTCTGGGGACGCAGGTGGGGCCAGGAAGCTCAGGAATCTGAGTGTGGCTCACTGGACATCCCTTACATCACAGAGGTCCCAGCCCCTCCTGGGACAATTAGGCAGTGATTCTGGAAGGGTCTTCAAGGAGGGGCTCTCAGAGCACCTGTGTCAGGTGTGGCATCCGGGAGGGCGTGGTGTACCTCCACCCCGAACCTGGAAGTACATGGTAGTTTGTGGGTGAGGCCAGCTGAGCAGAGCAGGGTGGGCAGGGCTGTGCTCTACGCCCACTGGGGACAGTGCTCACTGGCATGGCTGTTCTGGGGATGCAGGCAGTGATGAGGGCTCTGGGCACATTGGGGCTTTGGCTGACTGGGGAACAGAGCAGTTGTAGAGGACAGAACCCAGCTTCTTTCTAGTCCTGGGGACCCAGAGAGTGACTTTGGCAGGAAAACTTGGCTAGCACTCCCCCTGTGCCTGGAACCACGCTGGGCTGTTATGTCCCATGTCACCCCTATGGGCCAGGTATCACCTTCCTCTGATCTCAGGTGGGGAAGCTGGCTGAGAGGCCGAATGGCATCTCCCAGGACTTGCAGGTGTAAACAGTACAGCATAACCAAGAAACTGACATGGGCACTGTTGCTATGTGAGGTGTTACCAGTGGGGGAAATGGGTACATGGGATCTCTGTGCACCATTTTTGTAATTTATCATGAATCTATAATCATTTCAAAATAAAAAGGTTCTAAAAATTGTAAGAAAAGATACAAATCTTATTTTAAAAATCAAACATATCAAAAAGGAAAGATTAAAAACATGAAAGGCCTACCATGACATCACATACCCCCACCCTTGCAACTCCTGCTCCCTTTAATCTCCCTAAAGGTAACCAGTATTTAGGGGGGAAGGTGTAGCTCAGTGGTAGAGGGTGTGCTTAGCATGCATGAGGTCCTAGGTTCAATCCCCAGTGCCTCCATTAAAAATAAATAAAACCTAATTACCTCTCCCAAAAAAAATTCTTACCAATATTTGAAAGTCCAAAGTGGGTCCTCCCATCTATATAAATATATACATATTTCAACTCAAAATTGCTCACGCCCTATAGATTGCCTCCCTCTTCCGTGTAGTGATTCCTGAGATGTTCCTGCAGCAGTCATGACGGGTTGATTGTTGTGTTGTTGATGTGGTGTAAATAGTCCTACCGTAGCCAAGTGCAAGAAGCTGCCAGTGAGGTGCCACTGAACGTGGGCTCGAGGAGAGAATCGGGAGGAGAGGGGAGGGGCTCAGACTCCCAGGAGCCGCGGGGACCGGCCCTCGTCCACGGTGTCAGCGTGTGTGAACCTACCCGGCGGCACCGTATTCCATGACGTGGGTGCTGTGCTTTGTGGAACCAATTCCACTTCATGGGCTCTACTGTTAACTTGTGAGCCCCGAGGGGCAGGAACTAGTGTTTTTAATTCCCGACAGCTCCCGACAAGTCAGAAGGGCTCCCTGTGGCGCTGAGCTGCTGGTTTCAGCGACCTCAGAACACTCATTCGCAGTGATCGTCTTAACAGCTGCTGCGTTTTGAGGGTTTCCTGTGAATTGGGCCTGGTGGGCATTTTTTGTTCACTGTTGTGAGTCTTCGGGGAGGACGTTATCACCCCTGCGGGGCAGATGGGGTCCTGAGGCCAGGCATCGGAAAGCAGGAGAGCTGGGCCTTGGGCCCTCCTTGTCTCACTTCCCTGCCAACTTCAAGAGGGGATCTGAGATGTGTTCCTGAAACTTCCAGAACAGAAGATCTCCTTAATGTCAGGCCAGTGACCTGCCTCTAAACAGAAAAGAGCCTTCCCACACACACAGAACAGGAAGGGGCTGCCGTGGGGCACAGCTAAAAAAGATAGGCTAGAAATTAGGACAAGATTCTGCTTGCTGAGTGATGCTAGAAAAGCCATTTATGTCTCGAGCCTCATATCTGCAAAGTAGGGACAAAATTAATGTCTTCCCTACCCGCCACGGGCTCCCTGTGGGGCCGAGTGCTGGAAGGTCCGGGAGAGCAGACCGATGAGGAAGGTAAGCCACCTGGCCGACGGGCAGGGGTCAGTGTTTTCTCTTAAGTGCACCAGTGTGTGGCAGTTTTGAAAAGTTCCATCCACTCTTTAAAGTCTTTTGCTTTTCTAAATAGCAACTGGCACAGATCGAGACTGATCTGAAGTCCCGAACGGCCGCCTACAACACTCTGAAGACCAACCTGGAGAATCTGGAGAAGAAATCCATGTGAGTAGCCCCATTCCCTCACTCCTTGCAGCCTCGGGCCTGGCTGGGCAGCATCCTGGCTCACTGGGTGAGCCGGCGTCTGTGTCTGTGCTGAGAGAGAGAGCCAACCAGACACACAGACAGACACAGAGGCACCCCTGCCTCTTCAGGAGCCGCGTACTGGGGGAGGAGGACCTGGAGCAGACGAGGGGTCTCTGCCTGTGCCCAGAGACGAATGTGATGCTGGAAGCGTCTTCGTTTTCTCAACCTCCCCTACTCAACTCCCTTACTGAGGACACCTGAGGTGTTCCAAACTCCTTCCCCCCTGGAAGCTTTACAGAGGCCCCTCCCCACACCCAGCAGCAAGAGGCTGCACGTGGGAGGGAGAAGCTGCCTGGCCCACAGACACAACTAGTCACCAAGATAGAAGGTGACCGGAGAAGAGCACAAACCCAGGGTCATGACAGCAGTGACTATCTTGTGAGGTAGTGAGCGCCCTGTTGTTGGAGGTATGTAAGAAGACGCCTCCTGCTGGGGAGGCTGGAGGTCTCTCTTGAGCAGGGCTGTGTTGGCATGGGGGGATCCTCCCAGTCTCCCCAGAGAGTGGATCTGATTTTGTTGGCAGTTCTGTGAAAACTCCAGAGAAGGGCAGTGGCCTTGGGGAGCTCAGAACCAGCTGTCCCCTCATATGGCCAACCCTCTGATAGCTTCACCCTGTGAGCTGCACACCCCCCCCCCCACTTCTGTTTTTCTCTTCTGACGGGTACGGGGTCAGCTGTCTCTTGTGAAAAAAGCAAATAGTACATTAGTGGAAAATTTAAAACCAAAGGGGGAATGCTCTCTAACGAGAAACCATCGTTGTTGGCTGCCTGATTTTGTATCAGAACTAAATGGGCATCAGCTGAGTTCTGCCGCCTCCCTGGCCCTACCAAGGAGGAGTGAGGTGGGCAGAGGGGGAGGGCACCAGCGGCAGAGAGCCCTCAGGGTGACCATGGCATAGATCTGTCATGGCTCCAATCAGTGGGCCTTGGGGACGTTTGACTGCTGGGCCATCATGCCTGGCATCATTCGGGACTTCCTCAGAATTGTTTGGGACTGGAGCAAACCTGGTCCCACCTCTGCAGTCAACTGGTGGAGTTGATTCGTAGTAACAGTGATAGATGGATTGAGTGTCTACACTGAGTAAAGGCGGGGAGGGTGAAGAGGGAGAAACCGTCTTCACCACCCTCTTCTGTTACTCTTTTCCTTCTTTTGTTCAGTGTTCGTTAAGCGCTTACTATACTCTGATCTCATGCCAGGCCCTTAAAATGCAAACCAGAATAAAATATAATTTCTGTAGGGTTCACAATTAATTCATTCAACAAACGTTTATGGAAAGTTGGCTTTGTTTGCACAGACAGATAAGGCCTGATAGTGTTCAGGACGCGCCGGGACAGGAAGACAAGCGCAGGTGCCTTCCGAGAGGGATACTTAGGGCCTCGCAGTGGTGGCTGGGCCAGGGGAGGAGAGGAGTGCGGCTCCAGGGCAGACTGGAGAGCCTCTGTAGGGTAGTTTTGACCTAAAGCTTCGGCCTTGGCTAAGGGCTTGAGAACCCTCTCCTCTGGAAGCAGCGGGCACTAATGTGTTCGTTAGCATCATGGCCCACATGCTGATGCTACAGGCCGTCTTAGTAGCTGTATTTTGGCCCATTTGCTGATACAATAGCCTTGATCCCTGGGCTAAAAATACCATGACCTCGAAGAGACCAGGTTCCACTGGACACATACTAAGCTCCTTCAGGTGACTGTCCCCAGCAGGCCTGTAACTCGTGTAAAGTGAAACGGAGCTCTCTCTGGGTCTGTGTCTGCCCAGGACAACCCAGGCAGCTCCGAGAGCTGGCCGCTGTGTTGACACTTGAGTAACTTAAGCTGCCCTCCGCCAGCAATCCCCTCCCAACAGCCGGCGGTTCGCACCCGGGCGGCACAGGTGACTAGGTGTTGCATTCAGCTCGGGTGACTGGTGATAGCACCTGGGGTCCTGCCAGCCACAGCACGTCTGGCCGCCCAGACCCAGAGCTGGGCGGATGCTTAGCCCAAGGCCCCTGCCCCTCCCCAGGGAGCATCCTGAGCCTCCATTTCCCGCTGCCCCTCCTGTCCCAGCACCTGCGTGTCCTGGGTGTGCCAGGGGTCTGTCTGCTTCCATGTGCCTTTCTGCTGATCACACTCCTTTGTCCCTCTTTGTCAGGGGAAACCTCTTTACTCGGACACTGAGCGATATTGTGAGCAAAGAAGACTTTGTGTTGGATTCCGAGTATCTGATCACACTTCTGGTCATTGTCCCCAAGTAAGTGGGCCGGGAAGGTGGGTGGTTAGGGGTCTCAGCTGGGGTGGGGGATCACAGAAGGAAGCTAGTCCTGCCCAACTGAGAGGAAGGGGGAGTCCCCCACAGCCAGATCCCGGGGCCCTAAGTGGCAGCTGTGTGGGTGGTAACAGGAGCAGGTGACAGTGCCTGTGGCAGTGACAGCAGTGACAGAAGCAGCCATTCCTTGAGCATCTGCTGTGTGCCCAGTGCCACAAACTGGCTTTCACTTCACTCATAACAAGCCTGCAGCGGGGGACCGGGTACTGTTTCCTTGTCCTGAGGCCAGGGAGGTCAGTCGACTTGCCCAAGGCCACACAGGGCCACAGTTAGAAAGCTCCCAGCAGGAATCTCTGGCTGAGTCCCTCCCATTGGCCCTTTCATGGCACCTGGGCCCTCGTGGGGAGGCTGGGCCCAGGATGGGGTGGGAGGAAAGCCCCAGTGCCTGATGGCGGAGCCTCAGGGAATGTTTGGGGCTCTCTCTGGCCCCAGCCCTTTTCATCTCAGTTCCTTGGGGAGGGGGATGCAGCTTCCTAAACACTTAGGACACCTCACAGCCTTTTCTTCAAAAATCACTGCCCTGTCCTATTCTCTTGCAGACCAAGCTACGCACAATGGCAGAAAACCTATGAATCCCTCTCTGACATGGTAGTTCCTCGGTCGACCAAGTAAGTGAGACCCCAGCTTGGCCCCAGGGCCTGGGGCTGGGGGACATGTGTGGGTGCTCTGGTACCCAACCACCAAACATGCCCCGAGGGTGCAAGGGCCCTTAGCCCTCCACACTTGTGCCTATCCCTGGAGTTCCTTCATGGCCACACCCAGCCACATGCCGGACTCCCTCCATCTTTCAGAACTCCGCTCTCCTGCCCCCTCCTCCAGGAAGCCCTCCCTGACTACCTTCAGGCAGAGGTTGCCTTCCGCACGTGCAGGGCCTGTGCTACACTCCACTCTGTATTCCCAGCTTAGTGTCGATGCTTCCCCACCTGAGGGTCAAGCAAGCGCCTGGCCATGATGGCCACAGAGCTCAAGCAGGAGAGGAAAACAGTGTCAGTTGTGCGGCCTGCTGAGGTCAGGGCAGGAGCGGCCAGAGAGGGCTGGAAAAGTGACAGAAGAAGGGATAGAGAAACATATTCAAATCGTGAATACCACTCAGCTGGGAAAACCAACTATTTAGAGCTGCCTGCAGGAGCAGGGATAAATCTCACTGTATGATGTTAAGCAGAAAGCAAGTTGTAGAAGAGGACACAGAGCACAAAGCCATTCATTTAAGATCAAAAAATGGCTGAAAGTAAACTGTATGTGACTTGGGCCTAGACAGGGACACAGAGTTACGGGGTGTTTAAAGATGAGAAACCCCAAACTCAGCACAGTAGTGACCTTCGGGCGGGGAGCAGAATGCAGCTGGGGAGGGCACGTGGGGCTTCTACTGTATGAAAATTGTTTTCTTTCTTTTTTTTTTTAAGTTTTTTTATTTTGATGAAGTTCATCAATTTTTTTCATTTTTTAGTTTTATTAGGTAGAATTGTTACAATTTGACTGCACATATACAATATTTTGCATGTAAATACAAACATACAATATACTGCACGTATTTTTTTAGTTTACATTTATGTAAGAACAGTTTAGAGCTGTAGCTTTTTAAACTTACATAGTTATCAAAGGAATAAAGCCAATCACAAAATAGGAATCAACACAAGGCGGTAACCAGTCATAGAGGACAGTCGAACGTGCGTACTACACATATTCAAGAAATCTGTCATCTAAGTTATAAATAATAAGTAGGTCATTTTTTTTTGATTCCACATATATGAAAATTGTTTTCTGTCTTAAGCTGGGTGGGGGAGACATGGGTATTCGTTAGTCTCCATACCTTTTCCTGTGTCTGAAGTAGCTTGTCATTTTAAAGATTTGACAGCGAATCTTGGGCAGCCGTGCTGTCATCTGCCTCCCAGCACACGGAGCCCAGTGTGAGGGCAGCCCTGCCCACTCCCATCCCAGCCTGGATGCCTCTGGCCTGGGGCACCTGCTACAAGGCTGGTTTACCCAGAGTCACAAACTCACAGGAGATAGCCATCTGGAGCTAAACTGAGGGGTGCAAGGAACAGGACGGTCACAGCCTGAGGTCACAAGGGGAGGCTGGAGGAGTAAGCCAGGGGCCACCCTACCTGCAGGAGGAGGAGGGCATCCAAGCGGGCAGAGGAGCTGGCCCTGGAGGCTGGCCGGCTTGGCAGGAGTGTTCACTCCTCTCCAGGGCTGGCTCTCCATGGCCAAGTGCTGCCCCCTGCCCACCACACTGCCGCTGGGAGAGGCTACTTCTGTAGGTGGCCTGGGTCTCAGACAAGAACCCCAGGCCCTTCCTTGTCTGAGGGCACTTGAGAGTCTGCAGAGATGACTGGAAAGGTTTCTAGAACCTGGGGTCAGCCCCTATGGGTGTGGGTTCTGAGAAGCAGGGAAGGTGACCCGGTCAGCAGGCCCACGAGACCTGCCTGGGGCCAAGGGCTCCCAGTATCAGGTCATCTGGCCAGCAGGACTCAAAGACACTTAGACCATCAGCCCCAGTGACCTCCATGTTGGGGACAGCAGCCGTAGTGGTCCTACCTCAAGGTGTGCCAGGGAGGCCGTGTCCGTTAAACACTGTGACACTGGATGTGAAATGCCCATTGTGGGATGGTTTCCACCAGCTGGAACTCTGCCTGCTTCATTACAGCCAGGGCACGTCAGAGCCAGGCTCCTACGCACATGAGGTGACTAAGACCTGGGAGCAGCTTGCTCTTGGCCATTTCATGACCAGGAGCCAACTCCAGCTCTGCACAGGTCTCCAGTGTTTTCCTCCCCTTGAGGGCCTGCACTTAGATCACCTGCAGGCCCTGAGACCTCAGCCTGGAGGGTGAGTGGAAGAGTCAGGAGACTATGGCAAGGACCAGGCAGCCAAAAGCCACGCGGCCAGGCGCGAGGAAACAGTGAGGGACATCCCTGGTCTCCTGCCCTCGGCGCCAGGGCCACCGGGCTGACTGAGGGGACGCAGTGCCTCCTGCAAAGACTCCCTCCCTGGGGAGAGGACAGGCTCCTCCTGGCCCCGCTCCAGGGCCTGGAGGGGAGTCCGCTGAACAAATGCTTCTCTCCAACAGACTGATTGCCGAGGACAACAACGATGGCCTCTTCACAGTGACTCTGTTTCGAAAAGTGATCGATGATTTCAAAATCAAAGCCAAAGAGAACAAGTAAGAGCTGGCCTCGATGGGCTTCTCCGGGTTTGTTTTGTCTCCACTGGAGGGGTCTCTACTCTGAGTGGGAGCTTCTTAGTGAAGGCCTCTCGTGTGCTTGTTTTAAGGTTCACTGTCCGTGAATTTTACTATGATGAAAAAGAAATTAAAAGGGAAAAGGAAGAGATGACCAGGTTGCTGTCAGATAAGAAGCAACACTATGTGAGTACAAGATACCAGCTGGGAGGGTTTTTGTGCAAGATGTTGGGTGGGCCCCCTCCCACCTGCACCAGAGGTCTGGAGCAGAAGGGACCTGCCTAGTCCTCACTGCCCAGCTCCCCTCAGGCCCGCTCCCCAGGTGCACGCCACCAGGAACATGTGTTCTGCTGGGGCTGCCAGAGTAGGATCTGGGGGAGGCTGACAAGCACAGGCCACATGGAGGTGGCTTGGACCCGTGAGCTGCAGCGCTGTGCACCTGCCACATGAGTGCAAGCTCACGGAGTCCTGGCACTGCCCTCCGGGAAGAGACTCAGCTCCGTCCTGCGGGGGAGACTCTGAGGCTCTGAGAGACACGGGCATTTGCTCTAGGAGAGGAGCCTGCCTGCCCCACTGAGGTTGAGCAAGGCCGGGGCTCCATGCAGGAGCACCTGGGCCCAGAGTGCGCGGTGCCACCGCCTGGGAGAGTGCAGCCAGCAGTCACCCCAGAGTCCCTGTCGGTGTGATTTCCGGGCATGACGTGACGTCCTCCGTCACCAGCACCTGTATTTACCTCCTCTGTGCTTTTAGCAAAGAGTGGGTGCTTACCCTAGAGACTTCTGACCACAGCCACTCAGAACCTTCTCGTGTGTGAGGGCAGCCGGGCTCGAGAGGGAGAAAAAAAGCGTTCATTTTTGAAATTGGAACAGTGTAGCCTTGAGAAAGTCACTCCTTAAAATGGGCCCATTGTGGACGTGGCATCCTCTAGCTGAGCCAGGCAGGCATGACTGGGTGGGATGTTTTCAGGTACCCGACGACCCCCCCGCCCCAGCCTCTCCAGGGAAGGGTCTCAGGGAAGCTTCCAGTTCAGCCTGTAGTGTGGAGAGGAGGGGAGGGGTGAGGAAAGCTGGTGTGTAATCATGAAGCTGTAATTATGTGCTTGGATCCAGAGCAAGTGCTTCCCACGAGGACAAGTGTTTGCCCCGGGCCTTCTCCAGCATCGGGCTGGGGAGTCCTGCACATCCGGCCTGACCTTTCTGGGTCAGTGGCCTTTCCACAGGGTCTCCGGACAAGTTGCCCCCTCAGGAGTGAGAACCAGCCACAGGGCCCCTGAAGTGGGGCCCTCAGAGCCCCGCTGGACAGACCCACCCTGCTCTTTGAGGAAGCTAGAACTGACCATATAGAAGTGCCCGTAATTTCAGCCCTCCTCCCCACAAGCATCAGCGCGCCTACGTGTGTGGACGTGTGTGTGCACACCGAGGGAACACACGCTTAGGTCCACAATCTGTCGGGCTGGGGCTGACGCTCTGGGGCCTAACACATCTTCCTGAGACAAACGGCTAAGCCGGGGCCCCGCACCCCGGGCCTCAGACTGACTCCCCAGGTCAGAAGAGCTGAGGTCAAAAGGGCTTCCTCCTTCAGCTCAGCTCGCCCAAAACCCTAATGACCCAGTGGAGTCCCAGCCTTCTCTTTAGCTGAGCCTTCTCCCCGCCTGCTTCCATCCTGGCCCGAGCGCCCCACGGCGTCTCTCGCTAGTGGCAGCTTTCCCAAGTGTCCGGGGCAGGCCTTGGCACCCACCTCCGCGCTGGCACAGACCCCTGGGGATCAAGGAGATAGACCAGAGCCTGACGCCTGTGCCCTGGTCTCAGGTTGCCTGCTGATGCTTTATCATGTGGTGTAGACTTCTGCACCCTACGCTGCCCCAGGGAGCCCTGCTCCGTCTCTGTTGGCGTGGGGTGGGGACAGACCACTCACTAGCCAGGGAGCAGAGTTCAGCTGGGGTCAGTCCTATCCCAGCCTTTGTTTGTGGTTTTTTGTTTTGGGGGATAATTAGGTTTTATTTATTTGTTTGTACTGGGGATTCATTAATCCTTAATCTAAAGTTCAGCTTAACTTTGTCCATAATGTAGATAATAACTCACTGGTTCATTTAAGTTAGTTAAATGCCCATATTAATAATATTAATGAAAACAATAATAAATTTATATCAATAACATTTGTGAAATGTTATTTTCTTAACAACATGCATATAGCTTTGACTATTTTTATGTAGGGATTTTTTTTTGTTTTTTGATGGAAGTCCTGGGGATTGAACCCAGGACCTTGTACTTGCTAAGTATGTGCTCTACCACTGAGCTATACCCGCCCACCCTGCCCTGGCTTCTTAAGAATCTCTTTTCCCCTTTAGCCCTTTTGCAGGTGGGTATGACCAGCATCCTGTGTCCTTTTTGTTATTTGCAAACCAGAGGGGATGGGCTAGGTCCCAGGTTTCAGTTCCCTTTGAGAGCACAGGATGCTATTTTCCTGTGCTTTGTACCTGTTTGTTTGCAAAGAAAGATGATAAAGGGTGAGATGTCCTCTTGTCACGCCTGGCTGATTTTCTGCATTTGCACGCTTAAGTGCACCCTGATTGCCAAGGAGGCTACTGTGGGCTGGACTTGGGGAGACGCCTTGGCCGAGCTCAGACAACCCGGCAGGCAGAGCTGGTTCCCCTAAGCCCTCTGGCCTGGGTCTCCTGTTGTAGGGGAGCTCCTGGCCAAGGCCAGGCTGAGGGAGGGGCTGTGGGACCTGCCTCTGGAATCTGGAGCCTGAGGACTTGAACACCCCACCCCCCAGGAGTGGACGGCACGGCCACACCTCCAGTCCAGCTGGCACGCCAGTCCCAAGGGTGGGCCAGCATTCCTGAACTTGCCTTCACGGCCTTTGAGGCCGTGAGAATGATTTCTGTTTGTTTGTGATGCATGTTTGCTGAAAGATTAATAAATCATTTCTGTGCCTTTAGCATATTTCCAGTGTTGCTCTTAAAAAGGGACCGTCCACCTTCCCGGACCACAAGGTTAAGGTAACCCCGCTAGGGAACCCTGATAGGGCTGCGGCGGGGCAGACCGGCAGAGAGAGAGAGAGTGAGGGCGAGGGTGAGGTAAGCAACCCCCCAGAGCCCTGGGGTTCCCTGGCTCGCATGTCCTCGCCAAGCGCAGTGGTCTTTTGAGAAAAGCAATCCTTGCATTTCCTGTTATCTGATATGGCTTTGAGGTCTTAAATTCAGGGATCCCAGAATCATGCCTTCCTCCTAATCTGCAGGGCCTCTTTGGAGCTGCCCCTCCTCCTTCCCCAGCAATGATTGGTGGGTGCCTTTGTCCTGGCTGGAGGTGGCTGGAGCTGGTGATGGGGCAGGTCCTGGCTGAGGGGTGGCGGTCGGGCAGCCCGGCTCTTTTCTTCTGGGTGCCCTGGCTGGACCCACCCCTGACCTTTTTGTGCAGTTGTGGGTATCAGGTGAAAGCTCAGAGCCTTTGCTCTGAGACTCTGAGCTTCCCTGGACAACCAGCCACACCAGCATCAGTGATAGCAGCTATGGCCCCGTGAAATGGGGCTGTGAGGAACCCTCTGGAAGTGGCAGCTGCTGGATGATGCCATGAGCTGGGGCAGAGCCTTCGAGGAGGGGGGCTCCTTGGCAGTGCAGTGTCAGACAGAAGCCTGCCAGCTGCCTGCTGGAAGCCCTGAGGTCAGGGGCTGCCCAGCCCCGCAGCCTGGTCGGTGGTGGCCCCTCGCATGTGCCGGGTGGCTGGCCCACTGAGCGTCCCTGGCACCAGGCGCCCTCGAGAACGTGGGCCTGGGCCTCGCCCTGGCCTCGTCCGACCGATGGGCTGCTTCTGCTGTCCCCTGGGCATTTCTTCTCAGCTCCAGGCTCAGCTCTGTCAAAACCCACGTCCTTTGTTGGCCTGGCATCAGGGGGAGTGGCCCTGAGGGGTCACCCACTCTCCTGTCTCTGCAGGGCCCCCTGCTCCGATGGCTCAAGGTGAACTTCAGTGAAGCCTTTATCGCCTGGATCCACATCAAGGCATTGAGAGTGTTTGTGGAGTCCGTGCTCAGGTGCGTGGAGGAGATGCCCGTCCTGGGCTGTCCTGCAGCGTGGAGGTCGGGAGGGGCCAGCCCTGGGGCCACTTGGGCTCTGCCTTCCCCCTTCTGGCCCCTCCAGCCTCCTCTAGGACACGCCCTGGCCGTCCTGCCCTCTTCCTCCACTCCTTCTGGCTCTTGGCAACAGGCTTAGGGTTTCCTGAGTCAAGTAAACCTTCCCTCAGCTCTGAGGCCCCCTGCTGTCCGGTGCTCTGTGCAGCCTTCCGGGGCCCAGTGGCTCTTCAAAGGAACACCAGCACTGTCTCCATCCTGGACCTTCGAGGCCCAGCCCTCACGACAGCACAAAAACTAAACCCAAACCCAACCCAACCCACAACACAACACAACTTATTTTACCATTTTTTTTTAACAAAAATTTGCTGTGGGAAACTTAGAAACAATAGATAAGCAAAAAGGATGAATAAAAATCACCTGTAATTTTAACACCAAGAGAAAATACTGCTAGCGGGCTGGAGTTACTAGCATCCTTCAGATTTCTGTTTTTGAATTTATAGATAATGCATACTTTTTACTAAATTTCTACAAAAATGGAATCAAACAGGAAATATTTTTTGAAGCCTGCTTTCTACTGTGTTTGAACATGTCCTGTGTCCTGAACATGTCCTGGGGGTCCTGGCTGCCCCCTCCTCCCGCTTGGCCTGCTCCTGCCCTCAGGCTCCAGGCTCCTCCACCCTCGGCCCCTCTGGGGTGGTCTCGCTGGCCCCTTCCCCAGCACCCCTGACTCAGTTCCCCTCCCACCACCTCCCTGGTCGACTCCCCTGCTCTCGCTTTCCCGCCAGGGCTTCCTGGCCTCCCTCTGCCATTCCTTCTCCTTGCAGAGGCTTCACTCAGATACTGGCTCCTCTCCCTCCTGGCCCCTTCCTCCTTCTTCCCTGTTTCTGCCTGTGCCCTCATGCCCTTCCCCAAAACTCAGGGCCTGCGTGGGGGCCTCTGCTCTCTCATCCTTGGATCCTTCTCCCTCCCCGTACTCCCCTCCATCCCTGGCGGGCCTGCCATCCTGCCTTTGTTCTCTCTCTTCCCTCTCTCCTGTCTCACCTGCCTGGCTGTTGCCAAAGGCTCTTACCTGGTCCTCTGTCTCCGTCCTTCACATGGCTGCCAATGTGGTTTTGTCTAAACACAGACCAGGTCTGACCAGCACTTCTCATCACCATCCCCCCCCCCCCACCCAGGACACCTCTAATGGCAAGAATCGTGGCATTGGGCTGAAAGGCGCACTCAAGATAACTTGGAATGTTCTAGCCATTGACAGTACAGGAGGGCCCGACTGTCCCTGCCCACCTGAAAAATCAGTGGTCCTCAGGCCCAATCCTGCACAGCCTGCCCATCCTTAGGTTGTCCATTTTGCTCAAGAGAGAGGTCAAGATGGATGTCCAATATCTTTTTTAAGCTTGATAAAACTGAGTATTTCCCTTAAAAATATAGGCAGAAATAATTCTTTTCAAAACTATCAATGTATAACATTTTTAAAAACCATATTTTTATTTTTTTTAAATAGAGTTGTAATACATGAACACTGTAAATTAAAAAAAATTCAAGTACAGAAATATATACTGTGGAAAGTAAGAGCTCCTTGCAGTCCCACTGCCCATAGGTAATCCTGGTTAATTGCTTCAAGACTCTTCTCATCCCCCAAGTGGGACCATTTATACTTACTGTTCTGCAACTTGCTTTTTTCATCTGCTTTGCGTTATAGCCTCATCAGTACACATAGAGCTACGTGATCCTTTTTTTTTTTTTAATGGTTTTTCCATATTCCATCCTATGGAGAGAACATAATCTAAGAAAATAGATGTTAACCCAGCACACTGATTAGAGCAGACAGGTGAAGTTCACCTGTGTCTCGGTTCCTCTGACCGCCGCCCCCATCAGTCTTTGCCCCCAGTTAGCACTTACACTGAGAGCTGACGCGGTGGGGAGGGAGGGGAGGACTGGGGCTGACTCTCCTCTGCCTCTGTCCCCCAGCCTGGACTCAGAGTGGGTGCTAAATGTTAGTGGACTGAATAAAATCAGAGAGAAGTGGACCAGCCCTCAGTTGAGGAAGTGCTAGTTCGTTCTCAGGGTGAAGCTTAAATCACCCAAGAGAATGGAAACGGGCCCCAGGTGAGTGGTTGGGCCACGAGATTGGGGAAGCTGGCCAGGCAGCTGGGCAATAGTCTGGATCTTGGGAGAGGTCTTGGGGCAGAACAGGTAATAGGAAACCATCAGTGGTGACTGAGGTGCGTGGATGGGTTCACCTAGGGAGAGTCATTTATAGGAAACGTACCATAGGCGCACCTCACTGAGCCGAACATTTAATGGGTGGAGGCAGAGGGGCCCGTGGGGAAATCAGTCGAGGCTGGAAGAGGGAGAGACGAGTGAGTCAAAGGGAGTGGAAGGTTAAGGCTTTACACGTCTCTGGGATGGGGACACTGGGCGGTCATTGGTGTGAGAAGCCAGTGCAGTGGCTAAAAATGACGTAAGACGTTGGATATTTTCAAATGTGGAATGAGAGCAGGAGGGGGTTGAGGAAGTTTTTATTTTAAACAGGGCACGATGGGGACATGTCAAAGGGGAGGAGACAGCAGTTGAGGAAGCCTGAAGGAGGGTGATGGCTGCGGTATTCTCAGTACAGAGGGGTGCAGGGCTCCCCACCGGTGATCTCTCCTGAGTCCCAGAGGGAGAGCACGGGGGCGGGGCTGGAGGAGAAAGGAGCGGGGAGACCCAGCCCCGCTTCTGGAAGGCATGTTCAGAGTGGAGTGGAGAAGGCTTTCCTCTACATCGATCCAGAGGGAGAGTCAGCAGGGAAAGACTGGAAGGCTCTGGGAAGAATGTGGGAACTTTGAGGGGGTTCCACTCCAGAGGGGAGTGGGCTGAAAGGGGTCCAGGGCGTGGAGGCAGGTGAAGGGACGAGGGGCACTGACTTAGTGTTGATAAGGCGTGGCTCTTATTTGCCAGGCTCCGGGGATACAGCGGTGAACAAGATGCCAGCGGCAAGGAGCTCACAGGCTGGGCAGGGGAGGAGAGCACAGAGGCGGGGTCCTTGTTCAGGAGAAGGATAAACTACCTTCCAGAGCAACTTGGCAGTGACTGTAAGGGGATGACCAGGTTGGAGGACGGCAGGAGAGTGGTGACAGAGGAAGGTTTTGAGTGCGGGCAGCGGAGTGATGGTCTAGCAGTTGCGTCTGGGAGCTAGAACGCCCATCTCCTGACATACATACATACATGCTGACCAGGGTGTGGGATCGGTGACCATCTTCCTTTGAGAAGGCTGCAAGGCTGTTCCTCTGACTTCCGTGGTGAGCAGGGAGAGAGCTGCTCTGCTGAGGCTGAGGGGGTGGGTGGGCTCCCAGAGCACTGGGAGTTGGGGTAGGAAGTTCAGGAGAGAAGGCAAGGTGAGGTGACTGCTCATTCAGGTATTAGGGGCTCTCCAGTAAGCCGGACAACCACTGCTTTGTTCCACGGGGAACAGCAGAGCTTCGATGACAAAAGATGGGAACAAAGAAGGCATGAGGGTGGTTGGCTGGGCCATCCTCTCAGCCACGATCTAGCCCAAGTGCCCCCGCCCTGGGCGCATCTGGGCACTGGTTTAGCTGGGGTCCCATCGATCCCCCTCGCCCAGGGTTCTAGGACACCATCACAAGGTAGGTCTTAGTGCTTGGGTACAGTGAAGCCCTTTCACGCTTACTTCGCCTTTCTGCAGATCCGCTAGGAGACCTCAGGATTTTAGTGAACGCTTTGCCCCATTAGCAGCCAGAAGTGAGACTGAGAAGCCAGGGGCTAACTTATGGGCACTGATGGTGAAATAAAAACTAAGTAATACTAACAGGCCAGGCAGTAAAGGGCATCTCAAGGACAGGTCACGTGCCCAGCTCGGGCATGCAGCAGCGTGCGTGGTAAGTACTGAACACCCAAGATCTGTTCACTGATAGTATATTTTTGAAAAAAACATCGGCAATCACAAAATACATGTTTACTATTTATATGGTATTCAGTGTAAATATTTCAACTGTTTTGAGATACCACCACGGGAATGGCTGTAAGTGGTTTCAAAGGTACTCAGGCATACGAAGTCCCTTTAAAATCCTTTCCATCCGCTCAAAGCTCAGGATAGGGAATAATCTTGATAAACCACTTTTTTCTTTTTGGGGGGGGGGTGGGTTGTTCTGCTGCAGAGAAATCAATTAGCCAAGCTGACTTTTAGACAAATGCTTTGGAGTCAGAATTTAGTCCAACGGCCTCATTCAACTCGAGCCCTCACCACCTGATGATCACACACCAGGGGGGGCTCTCTTGGCTCTGGAGTCAAAATCTATCACCAGTGGGTTAGTGTGTTCTAGAGTTTCCCACGCAGAAAAGATCTAGTAATTAGTCCCACTTCTGATTCGGTATTTCACTCAACTGAGGTTTCTTTCCCTCAGCTATGTTGGCTGAAGTTTTTCGTTTTTAATGGAGCCAACTCTCAGGTTCACTTTACCCACATTTACACTTGCAGTAACATTTACACACTTTCTCTATCCGAACAGGTATGGGCTGCCAGTCAACTTCCAGGCGGTGCTCCTCCAGCCTCATAAAAAGTCATCCACCAAACGTTTAAGAGAGGTTCTGAACTCTGTCTTCAGACATCTGGATGAAGTAGCAGCTGCAAGTATATTGGATGTAGGTATATTATCCAGAAAAAGCTGTGTTTCTACAGTAAGGTCAGCCTCTCTACACGGGAGTTACTTTCCAAAAGTGGTACGCGCCAGACTGTCATGGAAATCTACGCTTCGCAAACAAAAGTTTAACAAGAAGTTGGGGCGTTTGTGGGGGGGTGGCTTGCTGCGGGAAGGCAGGCACGGCATGGGGCAGGAAATCCGGTCAGTGCCTCGAGCTTCCTCCGACAGAGACAAGTTTATGAGCTGTGAACATGATGGTGTCTTCTTTGTAGGCATCCGTGGAGATCCCTGGATTGCAACTCAGCAACCAAGACTACTTTCCTTACGTCTATTTCCACATTGACCTCAGTCTCCTTGACTAGGAAGGTGGGCCGGCACCACTGCACATCCCCGCAAATGCTGCTTCCCTTCAGCCAGAGAGCACCTCAAGTATCCTAAGGAATTTAGATTTTTAGAGAAATTGCTCACAAAATTAGTTACAGTTGTATTTATTTTTTTTAAGTTACAATAAAGAAATGTTCTCAGTCCTTTGAACTGTCTCTTCACTCATATTCTAACATAATTCAAAACTTCAATTTTCTGAATGTTTTACACAAATGGGGGCCTCTTATAAATTGGTAACCTGCTGTGGTATTTCACGTCTTAGTGAAAGACACATCTGAACGCTTTGTGAGGGTTTAGTAACAACACTGACAACCTCGGACTAACTGCATAACCAGCTGTCCTCCCCGGTGGTCACTGGGGACGGCCTGGAGACAGAATACTGGGCATGGACTGCAGTTCTCACTTGACAATCCATTGTTTTCATCCTTCTGTGTAAACTCGATTTACAGTTCACACTTTCAGGTGGAACTCAGCCTTGCAGGACACACGTAAACTATGTGTGGGGACACAGACATCCGATGGTGTCTTGTGAACCAGTTTACAAGGAGAAGAGGTCACCCTTTCATAGTATTACTTTATGGCTAAATACCAGACTCTGAATTTATGATGTGGACACTAATTTCATACATTTATTGGCATTGTCCAAAATATTGTTTTATTCTTTAATGGAAAAAAGCCATTAATATTCAAATGAAAGGATCACATTAAAAAACTCATGTGTAAGAAAAAGCCTCCAAGAACATTCAAGCAGCGGTCAGAGGGAGGGAAAACCATTTCAAGAGCCCATCAGCTTTCTTCAAAACACTATCTGACAAAATACAACCCAATTCGCTGGCTACAATTCATAGAATTTTTCACTGTTTTCTTGAGATGCAAAAGTTCACCGTTGCAGTGTTTTCAAATGACCAATCAAGTGCTACTTCTTGGTTAAAAAGGCCACTGGTAGATTCATCTGATTGTAAAGAATGTTCCTGCACTGCTGGAAAATCCGCTCCCAAGAAAAGGAAACTGAAGTCTGTGTTGAACCTCTCACAACTCATCTTTCTCCAAGTCGTCCAGCTCCACATCACTCAGATCAATGTCGTCTTCCACAGGAAGCTGTGAGACAGAAAAGCACCATCAGGTCCTGCAGAGTCCACACAGGATCACAGAGAGGGCTTCCCCGAGGTTCAAGGTCTCACTTTGCAGAGCTGTACATTTCTAGAGATGCTCTGATCACAACAGCTTCTCCCCAATCCAGCCCCTGCTTTTAACTTTGCCTATTATTATATGGACAGAAAACCAACAGCTGTTTAACTGTCCTTTTGTAGCGCACCAGAATAAATGCGAATTTCAAAGCTATAACTTTACATTTCTCTCAAAGTAAATGAATTCCACGTTAAACATTCACTTCAGGGGCAACAGTCAGGAAAGCAACCTCGCTGAAATTTTTCTTGGTGGCCTCTGTCGTGAGTGCCTGACGCCACGCAGCACTTTGTAACAGGAGGATGGGATGAAGGGCCTTGAGAGCAAGAACCTCCCGAAAGGCCTGGAAGGTTCATACTTCAGGTTTATGCTCAAATCAAGGCTTAGGTCTGATGGAAAGGTCTTGGTTCACAAGTAGCAAAGGTGCACAGGGGCTGGGAAAGTGGAAGAGGCTGGACCAAAGCCCCAGCGAGCCCCAGCGAGCCTCCGGTCCCAGACTCACCTCGCCGTCCTTGCCGTCCCAGGGCTCCCTGGTGCTGATGGCAGGAAAAGCCCCGCCTCCCACAGGTGCTGTGGACCCACGCCCAAAAGACAGCTCCCTTAGGGGAAGTGAGCAGAGCACGTGTTAACAATGCACCATTGATGCAGATGAAGAAACAACCTTTTAAAAATAACAATTTGTCTATTATGTTTGCATAGAGGCATTTCTTACCTCCTGCTCCTGAAAAAAACTTAGTGAATAGTATAATCTTTTCAATCAGGGACAACAATATAACCCTATAACAATATAATGAAGTTCCTGATGAAGGCCTTGGCAGCAGATAGAGCCGGTTACTACCAATAATTAAAAAAATAGCAACCACATTTTGCTAAAATACAAATCAATTATGTAAAAACTATCAAAGTTAATGGAGAACATGGGTAAGACCAACACTAACACTTGGTTAACAAACTTCCACACTAACTTAAGATCCCAGGAAGGCTTTTTGAAAGATGGTGTCTTAAAAAAAATCCTTTCCCTCAGACTTCTGACAGTAAGCCGAAGCACTCGGAACCGGCCCACAGGCACCAGGTGGTGGCGGACTCTCCCACACGGCAAGCCTTAACACGGAAGAGTTACACTGTGAAACAGCGTGTTAGGTTTTGTTACTGCAGACACTGCGCTGGGAGATACAGCGGCCATCACTGGACGGTGAATAAGGCTCCTTTTATAAGAGGAGCCTCCAAGTACCCTCTGGTGCAGGGCGCTGAGAATATGAGTAGAAGAAAAAAACCCAAAAAGGACATCAAGCTTCACAGATTGCCCTCAACTTAAGAAGCACTGATACACATTGTAAAATATGCAAAGTAGCCAAAAGCAGTGATAAAATTACCTAGTTTTCCCACCATGCAAAGTAACTACTGTCAAACACATACAGGTGCCCCAGGGGACATTTGGCAATGTCTGGAGACATTTTAGATTGTCACAACTCTGTGCATGTGCATGTACATGCATGCACTACTGGCATCTCAGGGGGTTGAGGCTAGGGAAACTATTAAACATCCCATAATGCACATCCCATATTTGGCCCCAAACATCAAGAGGGGAAACGCTGAGAAACCTCAATGTACACTTATCAGTTACAATCAGAAAACAGGATTATAAAGATGTAAAAAGCACTTTACCGCCATTCCCTGAACTGCTGCATGGGCAGAACAGAGTATTGAGCATCACAAGTCGGACCCGTGTCTCATGCAGTTGGATACCTGCGCTAGAAAAAGTGGCTCAACTCACTAGGAAAAGGCACAGGCCAATGTGGGCTCTGGTTACATGGGAAGTATAAACCCATGTCTCTTAAAAAGTCACTGGTTCTACTTTTTACTAGTTTTGTATCCTTAGTTGGGCTGTTTATCATCTCTGGGCAACAGCTTCTTCACCAAGAAAAGGCCAAGATATATCTACTACTGGACATTTGGAGGATGAGACTGGTGCTCAAAAAAAAAAAGAAAAGTAGTTTCCCACTTAATGTCAGCAGCAAAAGCAAACAAAGACTAGAGCAAAGATGTCAAACTTTTACAAAGGAACAAAATCCTAAGGGCAGAGTTCAATCATCGTTTTTTTAAAAAAAACTTTTATAGCTCAATTATGTTTCTGCCGTATGACACCATTTTCTTTTTCGGTTAAATGCTAACGGACCCCTCTTCCAATTTCTCTTCCTCTTTTCTAATTTTCTAAAGCCCAAAAGACCAGGCTACTGCTTTCAAACAACTGGACAGCCACAAATGCACAGACAACTCAAGTCCTTCCTTCACTTCTCGAGGTATAAGGAACAGTTGCACACTGGCATTCTCTTGCTGATGCTCCAAGAGGAACATAACATGATTTTTTTAAGGAAAGATGCAGAAATCACTAATGTCATCTTGGGGTGATCACAGTATTTAACTGCTGCCCCGACCTTTATAAATTGTTTAGCTTCAGTTACTGCTGACTTCTTCGAGTTGTCTCACAACCTGCACATCTGCCCCAATGGATTTTGTCTTTGGTTTTCTAATAGCCACGCAGAACGCGGCATGTGTGTGGCTTTTCAAGTACGCACGCCAGTGCCTCCCGCCACCAGGCAGTTGAGCCCCCAGCCAGGCCCAACCCCAGGTGGCGGGAAGCCGTCTCCTCACTGGTGATGTGCTCTGCGTAAGTTCTGTCTTCTTAGAAACCAAAATTCGTATGTAGCTGGAAACAAGCATACTGCCACAAGTTTTGTTTCCTTCCTATTCATTACTGTATCTTTTCTCCACCGGTAATCTGGAATTTTCTGTTAACTTCAAGACACAACGTTTGAGAACCAGTGACCTGGATGATCTCAGGTTCACAACGTGCTACTGTTCTGGAAGCAGTCAGCTCCTCTGTACTCTGAGTCTAATCTCACTGGTACTCACTACTCTCACACACTCCTTTCGGGTTCTACCCTGGAATCGGCTGTTCAAACAGGATGAAGCACATCGTCTTCCTGCCAACGTCCCTGAGGGCAGGGATGCTTTTCCTAATTGAAACTGTTACAGGGACATGAAGTCATTCACTCATTCATAAAATATTTGCCAAGAGTTTATTATCAGCCAGGCTCTACAGTGGGGACTAGAAATGAAGTTTTGTGTAAAAGATTCACCGCTGTGGAACTCGGTTAATGTGAAAGAGGCATTCATCAAATTACCACAAATCTAAGGAAAATACTAGGTCAATGCCTTCGATTTGCCTAAAAGATGATTAAGTCAGTTTTAGGAGGAGCTGAGCAGCAGAGCAGTTTAGAGAGCTCTATAAATTGGGTTTTGAGTCTGAGAAACTATCATATTGTTTGCACGTTGTTGGAGTCACAAGTAAGTACACTCTTCCAAACAACTAGATTCTAAAGCTTATGCCCAGAAGTGGAAACCATATCCCCTGAAGTAAGGGGTACAAAGCACACGAGGGAGGGAAGGGGTGAGACAGGGCCGCTTCCAGCCCACAAGGGACCTGTATGGGAACGAGGACGAGCCCAATGCCAAGGGCACCAAATGGCAAGGTGCCCGAGGAGGAAAGCATTCGCATCACTCATTAAGCAGGACACTCCATGGCACAGGAAGATGACATGACTCCAAAGTGCTAATTTATAAACATTCTCTGAAATGTCAAATACAATTTTATTCCATTTACAGCCTAGGCTACAGAAACCTAGTTTAGAACCAATTACCACAACGGAACCAACCAAACCAAACCAAACCAAACAACTCAAGAAAGCAAGAAATTACCTGAGAAACTCATTAATGCCTTGCTCACTGAAAGAGCCTTTGAGAAGAGCAAACTTCATCTTGCGCGCGTTAACGGCGGCCATGGCGGGGTAGCCGAACCCTCCGATCCCCAGCGCGCTCTCCAGCTCCGACTGGGCTCCGGCTTCTGTCCACAGCCACCTAGGGAAGCAGGCTGCTTTTTAGGGCAAAGATCCCTTTTGAATAAGCTAGAATCTAACTAGCAGATCTTAAAGAACAAAAGACTACAGGTCAAAGATTTTAGGGAATGAAATGGGTGTAGAAATAAATCAAAAACTAAGGATTAAGTTTTTAAAAGAATGTGTTCCAGATGTGCTCGTAACTAACTCCAGCTCCTCTCTTATGTTCCCCAAACCCTAACTCAGGAAGTCTCCAAAGTGGACCAGTCCTTCCCAGTCACCAAAAGACTGTCCAATAAACCTGATGAATTTTCTGTCTTTGTTACCTGAAACCCTAAAATACCATTTGGGTTATTATGCACGCTCTTTAGAAGTATAACAACTTCTTTTTAAAAGCTATGGATATGCCGATATTTAATACCTAAACATGCTCCACTAATTTCTTCCCTCTGCTTGTACAACGGTGAAGAATAAAGAACCTGGGAACGTGGCCTTCTGCAGGCACACAAAAAACATTTGCTGAACCAGAGGAGGCAGCTCAAGGTCACTTTGAGAGGGACAGAAGGGGCACGAGGCACCCGGGACAGCAGTGGGTGCTGAGGATGTGGAGCAAAGGAGAAAGGAAAGGAAATAAGAGACACGCTTTGTTTTAAACATCTGCCTGTGTCCAGCCTCCCTCAGAAGAGTGTAAAGAAACACGCCTCTGCTTCTGCTTTTTCTCGCCTTCAAGGCTGTGCTAGAATTCAGCTATGTTACTAATTAAGTTTTTGCTTACTAGCCTGGGACCCCCAACCGCCATTCAAACATGATTCCCCTGAGAGAAAGTATGCTGCTGTATGAGTGTGTTATAAAGAATAGATCTGCATTACTTCGTCTCCTCTTAGGTGATAATTATCTTTACATCTTAAAACACGCCAAAATGAGCACAGGAGCCCAGCCTACTGAAAACACAGAGGAAACCAGACACCTCCAAGCAGCACTATACTCTCCTCTCCAAATGAGACTGAGACAGTACATTCAATAACTTACCCCCACATTTTCTTTTTGTACTTGTCTGCCAACTTCAGAAGAACTTCCAAGTAAGAATTTCTGCCTGCAGCTCCTGATTCAAACAGACAAAAAATTTTAAAGGTAAAAATAAAGGAGTTGGTGCAATTAATCCAGTTACTAAGTGTCTCAGATCAGGGAGCAGAGCCACTGACTGATGGGACATGAGCCCGCCCGTCGTACCGGTATCGAGGATGTGGGGCAGGATGGCCACGACACAGAGCTGATGCTCCTCACATGTCTTCTTGGCCACGTCCTCATTGATAATCTGTGGGACCCAAAGACAAGGGAGGTCGGAAGGCACGCGACACAAAGCCCAGGGGTTATTAGCTTGAGAACGAAGACTGAGCACCATCACTTTCATTAAAGAGCAAAGTAATTCAAGAGCTAGATGAGGCTTCTCCCAAATCATACTTCCTGGTGTGCGTGACAGAAACACCAGCAGGACTGTCCTGTAAGGACTTCTGTTTCACTCCTCAGCCATCCAGCCGTGGTGGTGGTGAGGCACCTGCATTCACACACGGTGTCTGGAATCAGAATGCCTGGCCAGAGCCTGGCTCTGACACTTAGTCGTTTAGACAGATAAGAAAGACACATCTATATATATTACATATTCACATGAATTTGAGGCTCTCTGTGCCTGCTTCCCTACGTGTAAAATGGAGATTGAAAACAGTATCCACCTCGAAGTGTTCACGTGAGAACAAGAAGAGGAAACTCTATGTAAAAGCACCGCAACAGTGCTTGTTATGTGGTTAGGTGCTCAGAACATGTTAGCTGTATTTTGAGAACGATAAGTAGATGACTGGACCCATTCTTAGAATGTACACTTTTGCTCACAGTGCGATTATTTTAGTACTAAAAGTTATGAAAAGCAGCAATTTAACAGGCAAGTTATCCCCACCTGAAAGTACAGAAAACTCTAGAGAGAGCATTTTAAAAGAGAAGAGAAAGAGCTAATTTGAAAAGACAAAAAGTATCACAACAGCTTTACCATCCTCGCCTTCCACACGGAAAAGCTTCCCTTACTACCAGTGAGCGAAGGTTTACCTCAAGCAGCTCAGGAGGGGGCGCGTTATCAGAGAACAGATCAAGGGCCCGGGAGACGATGTCGGATCTCGTCCGCCCCCCATCATAATCCACAGGAGACTCGCCTTTCTGAAATATCTTGATTGTAGGAAATCCTCTAATCTATTAAAGAAAAGATCAGAGTACGAATCAAATTAACATTAAATAAGAAATAAGATAATCTTTATGGTTTCTGAAGCTACCTTATCGGTAATTTCACGTAACAAAAACATCCCCCAGCCTGCATCAGCATCTGAGGGACGACACACAGATGTCTGTTAATCAGGGGGTTGACCAGTCTCACTGCCGGGCTTAGCCTAATCTTATTCAGACCCTGGCTATGTACTCAATACACTATATGTACTCTAGAACACATGGACCCACTTCAAAAGCTGTATAAATAACTTGCAAAAGCCTGGGCTCTCACTAAACACAGTAAGTAGTGAGCTACTGAAAACAAAACAAAACCAAAAAACCCCCAACTGCCCTGAGTTCCAGACTTACTAGTTACGACAATAAAATAAACTTAATTGCTTCATTACAAAATGGCTAAACAACCCCCCTCCACCTCCCAGGGAGGCCGGAGTACGGGATAAAGTAACAGCTGAAAACACAGTGTATTTCACAAAGAAGTTAGCCGTATCAGTACACTCACCCCGTATCGGCTGGCTAGAACCTGGTTGACAGTGGCGTCCACAGCTGCGAGTTTCACTTTGCCTTTGGTTTGCTCTTTTACCTCTGTAGCTGCCGCAGCCCATTCTGGCTCTAAACTATAGAAAAATACCTGCTTTTTAAAAGTGTATTTTAGGGAAGGGAGTGGGAAGGGATAAACTGGGAGTTTGAAATTTGCAGATACTGACTGGTATATAGAAAATAGATAAACAAGTTTATACTGTATAGCACAGGGAAGATATATTCAATATCTTGTAGTAGCTCACAGTGAAAAATAAGAAAATGAGTTTGTGTATATTCATGTATGACTGAAGAATTGTGCTGTACACCAGAAACTGACACAACATTGTAAACTGACTATAACTCAATTTAAAAACAAAAACAAAAACAAAAAACCAATATCCATGAATAATATAGAACAGGGATCTGCAAATGTTTTCTATAAAGGACTGGTAATAAATATTTTGGCTTGGCTGTGTCCCAATAAAACTTTACTTGCAGACACAGGAAAAAAAAAATGTGTATTTTAAAGCACAAATGCTTTGCCTGATGTGTGCATCTCTGCCCAACCCAGTTAAATCACACTTGGGAAACATTCTGTGTGTAGCTTTATGAAAGACACAATGCCCACGTCACATTCACTTCCTGGTCCTTCATCAGTTCCCCCCGCTACCCTCAATCTGGGTGCTAGCTCCCTGTTAATCTTTGAAAATGTGGCAGAGGAAACACTTGGCATTAACGTTTAACACTCATTCAGAGTTGGAGCCTTTGCGGCGGAGGTCCTGGGGATGATCTATGACCTGGTCCAGTGCTTTCAAAGCAAGCCAGGTGAAAGTACTCAGAGCACCATGACTTCAGAAAGTACTTGGTAAAAACACTTACTTTTTGCAGTGTCCGCACCAAGGAGCATAAAACTCAACCATCCAAACATCTTCACTGTCAAGAACATTCTTATCAAAGCTGTCGTCCGTCAGCTCGATCACGTCCTTCTTACTTGAACTTTCACTTCTGCCCTGCCATTTGTGACACTGAAAATTAAACTACAACCTGGCCAGAAAGAACACTATTCCTATTCTAAATATACATGTAACATTAATCATTTCTCCATCTTAACAAAATTGAGTTTTTCTTTCAAGTGAAAACCACTTCACTCATATTGCGCACATCCCTTAATATTATCATCTGTACCTGACAAACAGTATTTACTTTCAAACAATTACCAGTACACTCGTGTAACATGTAACATGTATCAGAACCCAATTACCTACTGTTTCCACTAAGAGAAACCTCAACATGGCTCAGAGAAGCAACTTCATAACACTATGCTAATTCAGACTCAAGCTTAGTGCTGGTCCATCCCAAGATACTAAACATAACCAACCGGTGACTACCTTTTCATAAAGTCTCCTACCATTCAAGAAAGCTAAAAGCAACACAATTCTTTTATCTTTTCAAAGAACTTTCTTCAGCACTAAAACTACGAAGCCGTCAGCACTGCGATAACGCTTTCTGCTGCCGGGGCCCAAAGCCGTGGGGGCAGTGCAGACAACGGTGCTCACTAAATGTGTAAGTCTGAAACAGAAGACAAATGCATGAAATCTCAGGGAAGCTCTAAGTCTGTACAAAGAAGCTAGTCTTACTGGTCTCCTAAGAGCGAAGAGCCATCTTCACACACACAGGCATGCTGTGGAGATACCGTGGGTTTGAGGATGACCTCAATAAAGCGAGTATTGCAATAAAGGGAGTCACACAAAGGTTCTGGGCTCCTGGTGCACATAAAAGTCAGTTGTACACTACAGTGTATCATGTGTGCAGTACCATTAGGTCTAAAAGACAACACACATATCTTAAGTAAAAAATACTTTAGTGCTGCAAAATGCTAATAACCATCATCTGAGCCTTTAGCGAGTCGTAACCTTTTTGTAATAGTCACATACAAAGATCACTGATCACCATAAATATAATGAAAACCTTTGAAATACTGTGAAAATTTGAGCAAATGCTGTTGGAAAAATAGCACTGACAGGCACACTCAACACATGGTTGCCACAAACCTTCAATTTGTAAAAAATGCAATTATCTGGAAGTACAATACGAGGTGTGACTACATGTATCAGGAAGAATTCAGTGCCTTTTCACAAGAACAGAAGCACATCATGGTTAAACGTCACATTTCATACAAGGGAATCTACAGAGCAGGAACCTTCTTCCCTTTCCATCTGTGGGAAAGCTCCCAGAGATTTCAGTATGACCACCACAGATACAGAGGTTGTCCAGATTTCATCTGTGTTTGTCTGAAGCTGATCTAGGAGAGGGCTGGTCTCTCGCTGCTCGGGAACCACAAATGCCACGGAAGCCAGAGTCCAGCTCCCTTGGCTGGAGTTCTTTCTCCCTCTTCAGTCCAAACTCTTCTACTCCGGCCCCAGGCCAGGGAAGCCTACCTCGGGCCTGGTGCCTGGCCTGAAGTTGTGGCCAGGCGCCCAAGGACTCACTCGCCATGGTGACAGTGATGCTGAGGAGGTCAGATGAACAGGCTGGGTGGCTGACTCCCTCTGGAGTCACCTGACTCAACCTATTATTTTTCAACCGAAAGTCTATCAATTTAAATTTTTTTAAAAATGATCTTCTAATGGAGTTTACACAGTCTTCAAAATCATGACACACATGAAAACCTGACATTATATACAGCCTTACTTGTTTTCCAGAACTATAGCCACCTCCCCTGCCCCCGAGGCGATCCTTCACAAGCTGGCGCAGGGCACTGAGCGCGGCATCCACGATGGCTTCACTCGTTCTGCCACCTACGGAAGACGAAGGGCGACCAGGTGACTGGGGCCGGGCGGGCCGGGTGCCTACGTCTGACACTCTCTAAAGACTCCAACCTGTACATGCGTCAGTCTCATCTGATAACAGATCCTACTATCACACTGTCTTTAAGACTGAGCCAATTTCTCTCCAGAATGCATTGCACACTGCACTTTGTACTTAGAAAACCAATCCCTCTGCTGCAATTTTAGGCTATTGGTGTGAACAGGAGTGTTTTGTTCACCATAAAGACTGTCTACTGTTGAGAGCAGCTCACAAGTGACTACTGAATGTGTAACACGTACACAGATGAAAAAGATTATCTAGTTAAGAAAGCAGGGGAAATTGCTAAACACAAAGTACCAAATGAGAAACATGGAAAAACGACTTCTATGAAATAATGGACAGAGGACTTGTGGAAAAAGCAGGATACGAGGTGTCTTGTTAAGTAACTAGAAAGTGATCCAGGCCTCTTTTTTTTCTACCTTGCTGTTCTGTTACTTTGGGCTTTTAGGTTTTACAGCTGAACTTCTCCTAATATAAGAAATAACAAAACCTAAATTAAAACTCAATGACACTAGCCTTTGGAAGTTTACCAAAAACTATGTGCTCAAGAAAGTCAAGGGACTATTAACTGACTAAGAGAAATATGGATAATATTCTGGAGACTATGTTCAGAGTTTAAAGGTAAAACTAACAAAATCTCTTTAGAAAGTTTCTTCTCTTTTAAAAAAAATAGTTTTCTCATCAGACCTGACATTAGAAAGAACGGACATACAGCAGCGCTCAGAGTATGTCCGGACAGACAGTCCTGTACTACATCCCTGGTCCAGACGACCAAGTGCGTTACTTCCTAAGACAGGAAGGCAAGACCTCAACATGAGAACAGTCTTCTGCTCCTTGTCTATAGCAGACACCTCCATTTTCAGAACCAGTGCCCCTTCCACCAACCTCTACCTGGAAATATACCACATTAAGAAACATAGGGAAAAAGACAGAGAGGGTTTTCTCATTCTAGACCGAGAGTGAGCAGACTCTTCATGCCAAGGACCAGATGGTATTTCCAGCTTTGCAGGCCACACTGTTTGTTGCAGCCACTCAGTTCTGCTGTTCTAGTGTGAAAGCAGCCACAGACAATCTAAATGAACAAGTGTGACTGTGTTCCGAAAAATTTTATTTACAAAAGCAAGCAGCAGGACAAATGTCAACCTCTGCTCGAAACATTCAATTTTTACAAGTTAGCAAAATGAACAAATCATATTCCAAAGCAGAAAAGTTGGTGTTTACTCAGAAAAATTAAACTGATCATTTTATGAAACTTAAGGGCTGGGCGGTCTAGAAGCAATGATGTATCTAAGGTCCCATCTTCAAGTATTCTGACCCCCAGCTTGGTGATGTACCAACTACACCAATATTTACCAAGTTACATGCTTTACATATACCATTTAATGCAACTTCTAGCAGCTGAACACAGGTTTTCACATTCCCATTTTACAGCTAGAAGCAGGTCCAGAGAGGCTAGGTACCATGTAGCCAGCAGTTAAACCGAGGCCGGGCTGCCTTCAGAGCTCACTCTACAGATTTTCCAGTCCCTTTGCTCTCCCTTTTCTGAGAATGTTCCCTCTCCCAGCTGGACACAGAGCAAGACACCAAGTACAGATAATACAATTACACTTTGTTTTCACTGTGATGCTGAGTTTCCTCCCCTCCAAGCTTGTCCTTCTCACATAAAGCAAACCCAAAGATGGCAGACTCTTAAGTTCAGTCACTTATGTGCCCCTTGTAATGAAATCTTTAAATGCATTACACCCAAAACTTTTATGAGGACTCTGGATATTCCTCAACTTAGCAATTCTGACTATATTAAATATGATGATCTGTTTGTGACATCTTAAGTAACAGGTGATTCTATAAAAGAACAAGGTGACTAAAACAACATTTGGTCTTGGGAGTCTGAAGCCAGAACCCTCTCTCCAGTTGCCCCAGTAACTCACAATTTTCTTATCTACATAATGGAGAAATTGCGGCACTTTATTACCAATAGTTCAGGAGACTAAATAATAGCTTTAACATTCAAATACTATATATAGAGAGAGATTCATAGGCAAAATACTCCATAGTAATATCAGCTGTTTAAATTGACCTTCAAATTACAAGGCTCTTTTTCCACACTGATATTCCAGACCCTCCTACAGTGAAAGGAGGAGCAATTAGGGCAAGAAAACATTTGAAGATCTTTTAAAATATTAAGTAATTATAGAAACTTATTAAATATTTAGTTAACTACAAAACATTAAGTAACTAGTGCTTTTTAAAAACTGTAATGAGAAAGAGGCAGCACAAAACATTATCACTCTCACTGCTAAGGCCATGCGCCCTAAACTAGTATAAACAGTAAAAAAAAACTCCTACTTGCTTGACGCATGTTTAACCTACAGAACAACTCAGAAGTAGGACTCACTCTACCATTTGACAGACAAGGAAATTCAGGCACCAGGAGAGTGAGGACCTGGCAGGTAGGTTACACAACCCTAGGCTCTCTCCTATTTCGTACCTACCTGCTCACATTAAAATTCCAACCAAGGGAATTAGGAAAAGCCCTTACCCTGATAATCTTCTGGTCTGTTTTTGTTAGATCCAAAAATCTTAATGGTAGGAAATCCCTGGACACCGTATTGACCTCCCAGGGACTGATGTTTATCTGCATCAACTGCACCAACTTTTACAACATCCTGTGGAAATATAAAAGAAATACCTATTTTTCCTTCAACTGGAGCAGATTCCACAAGTACCCATAATATGGTGATGAAGACTCAGAGACAACATAATGAAGGGCAGGGTTCCATTTACCAGCAGAATTGATGAGGGCTTTAGCTTGGGAAATCATTCTGGAATAGGATGCTGGGTAACATGCAACTCAGCCCAAGAGGAACTCTGCAGCTCCCAGAACTAGCATGACTAAGAATAATTATGCCATTTAACTGGGAAAGGGAATTAACAAAAACAGATAAGATAAAAATCAGATGTAATTATCCCTTTGCCACCTACATAATTTTGGCTCCAGAACGAGAGTAGTGGGCTTCAATATGCAGATTAACGTCCTACTGTACTTTAAGCTCATTTGCTTAAACTTATTTCAACGTACACAGGTCAATGTGGACATCTTAGAAACTCACTTTTAATGCAGTTGCTACTTTCTTCCACTCCGGTGTTAACCTCTGGCAGTGGCCACACCTTTTAGGGGATAAAAACACAAACAAGGCAACAGTTGAAGTCTTTTGATTCCCAATTCAAAAAACATTCACCAGCTGTCTACTGAGTGACATGCCCTGGGGGTGAGGCTTGCAGGGAGTCCGGCACTAATAAAACTTGCCCAGTGACCAAAATTTAGGATTTCCTTCAATTATAAACATTAACAACATACCACAGTTGGTAAGCACTCGTGGCTGTCACGAATACAAGTCACAGCTATGTTCTCATCACCACTGCAGCTGTTGCAGGTATCTTTAAACATCTTTTATGCTCATCACTGTTTCAGAATTACGAGAGCTAGCAGTTAGATCTGCTGTTGGATCTTGATTTACTGTCCCAGTAAACGAGTGCTACACAAACATATCAAGCTTTATTTTGATATTTTAATAATGTTATTCCAATATTTTAGGTTTCCTTTGTAATCTATATCCTTTATCTTATACATGTAAAACTTGGATTCTAAGGAGGAATTCTAAGCCTTCACCAAGCTGCCAAAGTCCAAGCACAAAAAGAGGTTAAAAGCACCTGCTCCAATTAGACACTCTCTCACCCAGGACGCTAAGAAGTAAAACTTTGCTAGCATAACAATAATAGTTAATTACCGGGTCCAGATCCTGCTTTCCCAACTATGCTGTCTGGTTTAGTTTTGGAATGAGGAATAGTCCCATATATTGCATATATACCAAAACAAGGTAAATCACTCATGCCATGTAAATGACAAAAAAGATCAAACTTGTAAAAGTTGCATACAAAGGCATTCAACAATATAAGTTTGTACAATTATCATTTATTCGTTTACTAATACAAATGAATGAGCCCACACAGAATTCTCATTTGGATTTAACAAACAAAAAACAAATAGGAGTTTTTCTCTAAAAAAATAATAAAGGTAATTAAGATACACAGTATTCATAAAATAGCAACATAAACTTTTAAAGTAGATTTTACCTTAATTTGCTACACTGAACATTAAATGAAATAGCCCAAAAGATCTGATACTGACTTTCCAAAACTGAGTTTTCTTTTTCCAAAGAAAAAATTAAAGCAATAAAGGAAAGCCTTTCATCAGGCATACCGTAAAATGTACCCACTCAGGGAAAAATTTGTAAGAATTTCATTTACTACTCCCTACTTGAGCTTACAAGGTACAATTCCCATCTCAGGGGACCATGCAGCTAACCTGCAGATACAGTTGGCGGGTGCTCCTCTCAGGCACTGGTGGCCTGCTAGTTTGTAGCAGTGAGTCTGGTGCTCATTTTGCATTGATTCCACGGGTGTGTTTCTACACGCTTATTTGTCAGGTTTTTGTTTTCATTAAACGTTTTAACTACGTAAACAATTAGTGTAATGCTGTTTTCTGACTGCACAGATGACCCCTGATTAATGTGGCGATTAGGGGTGCTAACCTTCTGCAGTCGAAAATCTGCTTGTAATTTTATAGTCAGCCCTCTGCATCCACAGATTCAACCAACCATGGATCGTGTTAACACGTATAAATTTATTGGGAAAAAAACCCCACAAATAAGTGAACTCATGCAGTTCAAACCTATGTTATTCAAGGGCCAACTGTATGTAACTGTGCAACATTAATTTCAATGATAATTACATCTTCACTCTATAAGGTTTTTTCCCCAGAAATAGATGTAAGGCAAGGGAAGAATTTTAAAATCAAACCAGGTTTTCCAACTACATATTTCTAGAAAGCAACCCTCTTGAAGAAGCAGAATGGAGTAAATCATTGGTTCTTCCCTTTCTTTGCCAAATACTCTCTGCAAAAAATCAGCTTCCTTTCCACCTCCATCCCACTTACCTCATCATAAAGATGTATCTTCCTAAAATTATAAGGGTTCTTTCCCCTCCTTCTTTCTCGCAACTATTAGCTACTTCAACCATTTTTTAAAAATTGGCTCAATCTCTACACCCTTTAACAGACTCAATCAATACTTTTTCCCTTTTCTCTCTTTTAAACAATCAGCAAACTAGGTAAACCAGATGGCTAAATAAAATCACATTTTTATACAGTATTTTTTCTGATTTTATAAAGTACCATAAATAATCAACAACTATTTTATAATACCTACCATGGAGCAAAGAATTCCACAAGCCACAAACTATCACTTTGAATAACTTCTCGGTTGAAATTTGATGGAGTTAATTCAATTACATCATCACTAGACGAATATAGACCATTAACTGCTATAAAGAGGGTACAGCTCATCAGACCTGGAATAACAACAAAAGCACACCATCAATGGCAGGTTCACGCTGACGGGGAAGCCAGGCAACCACAGAGTCTTCTTCAGCTGACCAAGGCCCTTTACACCGGAGGACGGCCTGGGTCAGCTCTCTCTTAATCCCCCTGCCCCTGCCCCCACTGCTGTTGGAGCCCCTGAAAGATTACTCCCACAGATAAACTTTATGATATTAAAGAAATTTCTGTTACTTTCTTTTCAGCATCTATGGAGATGGTAATATAATTTCCTTCTTTTCATCTCCTGATGCAATGAGATACAAGTGAGACTGACCTGTCATCTAAGGTAGTATATGCCACCCAATTTCACATGCTTACTTTGTAAACAGACTTTGGAAGATTTCAAGTGGAAATTTTTTGAAAAATCCAATGGTAAATTTCTTCTGGAAGTTACTAGTTCTATTGCTAAATTCTCCACTTCATGTTTACAGGGCACATTCGATTTTCAAATCACTTTAAAATCACTTGATTTTTCAGAGCATTACTAGCCACAGAGCAGGAATCATCCTTCTTAGTAAATAATGAAACAAGGGCAGAAAGAGATCAAATGGCCCGTCTACAGTCATACATAAAACTGACAGAGCAGCTCTCTGACTTCTATTCCAAGCTCTGCCCATTAAACTACATTGTCTTTTTAGTGCTCACGATAAAAAGATTTAGCATGCCATGGGCATGAGTAACAATGACACTGTTCAAGAATACTGCATCTGAATTACAGATAGGACTAGTATTGTAGGAAGGTAACTATGGACTCCACTAACGGTGATGTGAAGATGTGAAGCCATGCAGGAGGTTGATCAGATTTGCTTTCTAGAAAGAGTATTCTGACTACAACATGGAGAGTGGGTGGAGAATTATCAGGAGAGTGGTGTCACATAAACCAAGGGAAAGATGGAATGAGCAACAGTAACAAAGGCTACTGGGAGGTAAAGTAGGAAAGACTGTCCACTGGATATAATGGCAAAGAGGCCACCGCCCCCCACCCCGTTCCTGACAGGCATGGCGGAGTAGTGACAGTGAGCAGCAGCCAGTGTGCACAAGACTGGAGAGAGCAAGCCAATGTGGGGTAGAAGAAAGGCTTCTTTTTAAAGATGGGAGTGATCTGAGAGTGAAGGGAAGAAATATGTGGAGTGGGAGGGGTTACAGCCCAGGGAATATGGAACAAAACGCCAGGATCACGAGGAGGGGAGGGAACCCAGAGTCAGCGAGGGGGGTTAGCCTGAGACAGGATGACTTCCTCTTCCAATTCAAGAGGTGGTAAAGGGTGACTGTGGATGGAGGTCAAGCCAACCAAAGTGAGGCTCCCTTGATAACTGCTGTCTAATAGGGCAGCCACTAGCCACATGTGGCTACCCCAAACTGAGGTGTGTTGTAGATGTAAAAAGCACACTGAATTTCAAAGACTTGGTAGGAGGAAAAGGTAAATTATCTCATTAATATTTTTTATATTTATTTCCTGTTGAAGTATTTTAGGTATACTGGATAAGTATATATTAAAATTAATTGCAATAAACAAGATTATACAGTATAGTGCAAGGAAATATATATAAGATCTTGTGGTAGCTCACAGTGAAAAAAAAATGTGACAATGAATATATGTATGTTCATGTATAATAGAAAAATTGTGCTCTACACTGGAATTTGATACAACATTGTAAAATGACTATAACTCAATTAAAAAATGTTTAAAAAAAAGAATAAAAATTTGTAATCAGTGGAAAAAAATTAATTTCACCTGTTTCTTTTTGCCTTTTTTAATGTGGCTACTAGACAATTTTAAATTACATATAAAGTTGGCATTATATTTCTCATGGATGGTGTTGCTTAATAATCTTTTCGTTGTTGTAGGAAAGATTAAGAAGAGTTTGGCATAATTAACAAAGCAAGTAAATCAAGAAACTAAGCAGAGACAATCCTGATTCTGACTAAGCTTGAAAGTAAAATTGGTCTTGGAAAATCCTCTACGGAGATCTACTACTTTTAAAGACATTTATCTTTTTTGATAAAACCTCTATGAATTGATATTTGTTCAATACACTGAGCTCTTTGTGAAATTTTCAAAAATAGAAAAGCAAAAAAAAAAAAACCCCCAAAATTATCTAGCCTACTAGAATGAACATTAATATTTCGGTAGATAATTCTTACTGACATCTCTCTATACCATACAAAGGTCTAAAACTTTATATAAATGTGATCTTACTATATATTCCCTTCTGTAGCCTTTTTCACCCAAAGTAAGTTACATTTTCTACATAAGTAATTATAGATTACCCATTACCCACCAAGTAATCATTTTTAATGGCTGTATCAATGTTGCCAATATACTACTGACATAATTTGATGGTTTCCAACTTTTAGCTTTTTTTTAACATTTTTTTATTAATTTATAATCATTTTACAATGTTGTGTCAAATTCCAGTGTAGAGCACAATTTTTCAGTTATACATGAACATATATATATATTCATTGTCATATTTTTTTCTCTGTGAGCTACCATAAGATCTTGTGTATATTTCCCTGTGCTATACAGTATAATCTTGTTTATCTATTCTACAATTTTGAAATCCCGTCTATCCCTTCCCACCCCCCACCAACTCTTCACTCTTAATAAGTCAATGTTAAAAATTCTTATACTTTTCCCCTCCTCAAATGAATGATTATTTCCTTAAGGGAAAATCTTACAAGGGGGATCAGGGCATGGCTGACATTTTGATATATGTATCTGTCCAACTATGCTCCAGAAGCTGACATCTTAACCTAGAGTAACACTTGCATGACACTACGTACCACTAACTCAGTTACTCTACGTGGTGTGTACCATCAGGCCCATTTTTAGCCCAGGAAATGGAGACACAGAAAAGGTAATTTGCCTAAGGCCACATAATTAGAAAGAATACATGGCTATGCCCAAAATTTTAACCAAAGGACTGGAACCTGCAGGAGTATAACCCCAGGAGGGACATTCTAGAGACTGTGACAGGACAATTAGGTTCTTTGCCTCTTCCTGCCAATCATGGACAGCAATAAAGGATGTGCTCTCCTCCTCAGGCTACTTCAGGCAGGCTAGAGTCACCAAATGATGAACCACGATTTTTTTTTATCTTTCCGTGGTCCTGACTAATGGCACTCAGTATACCATGAACTTGAGCTATTAATTTTTTTTTCTAGTAATGGTGTTGAATTTTGTTACTTGTCTTTACATTGTTCCTGGTTCTCCCAAGAGCTTCCTTTCCGTACAAATGGCTATCAATGGAAATGTCCTGATGAGAAAGATATGAGACTTAAATTCCTTAAAAGGCATTAAGACCTAGTAGGGTTAGAAGAAAATCAAATATGCTACTCAAAAAAGCATTAAAAGATGTACAAATTCCAACAGCACAAAAGTAGTCAGTAACTTCCCCCTACAAAAACCCTCAAGAAAACAGAAAACCCTCAGCCTACTTAAGATGATAAAGTAGGTCAATGCTGACCAGTAATACTCTGTTTCTAAAAATCACATCCCCATTTCATTTCACTGATAATGAGCACCAATGGGAAATTGGAACATCCGAGTGTCTAGAATCCATGAGAGCAGATGGTTTTACCATCTGTGGCCTCCCATTATTCCTCTACAGTAGTTAGAGCTGTTATAAATCCACATCAGTAACATCTCTGTCCCATACCAGCTAACAAGAGCACATGGTCCCAAAGTAGTCATCCAGAAACCAAGACGTCTCCCCAAAAGGCTGACCACATGTATTAAAATAATGAGTTAACTGAAAGAATCACAGACTCTTTCAGAGTCCTGTCTGAATTCACTTGCAGGTAACTAAACAGAAACTAAATTCTTTCTGCCTCACCCATTCTCTCTACAGTAATACAGCAAATACTTATATCACGTTTATATCCTGTTTAGTCTCTTCAGACATATATAAGCTCATTAATCCTGAGAACAACCCTATGGAGTACTAGCCCAGAATGGTTAGGTAACTAGCTCCCAGTCACACAGCTAGTAGATGCCGGGGACTCAAACCCCGCTATCCGGATCCAGAGCGTGCAGGTAAAAGGGCCGTGGCTGGGACCAAGGGGAGCCAGAGAAGAGACGGGATCCTCAATCTCACTCACTGCCGTTTCTAAAACAGACTTTTATGTAACTCATTAAAGTGTGGGTTCAACTCAGTTTTTAAATGTTCAATCATATTTAAAGTGCTCTTGCATCGCAAGATCTGCATTTGGAAGGTACCGATTCCTTTCTAAGGAAACCATCCTGACTTATTTCGGGACTGGGTTTTGATGTTTCAGTTTTTCTTATTAGTGGGAATTCCATCAGACAGGTGGTTAGGACAAACTGCACTCTCCCGTACACACTCGAGGGCCAGGATAAGGTCCCATTTTAGGTGGCCCCCCAATACCCCACCTCCACCAGGGATCAGCCATCGCTGGTCTCAGCGGCTAAAAAGCAGTTCCCCGCTTTAGCTCACGCCTGGCCCGCCCGACACCACCCCTTCACCGGACACTCGCACCCGGGCTCCGGGCTGTCCCCGGAGCCCCCCGGGTCTGGGTTTGAGCCCGGCCTCAGGACTCCGTCCTCCCCGCTGCGCCCCGACACGAGCTCCCCCCAGGGTGGGACATGGGCGCGCTCACCTCCCCACGCCCCCTGTACATCTGCCCGAGGCCAATGCGGGGGGCTCCGTCCAAGGGCAGCCCCCACCCCTGAACTCTCCTCACCGGTCCCCGGAGCTCCCTTACCATCCCTGGGACCTCGTCTACTGTGTCTCCCGCGTGGGCCGGGCCCGCGACCCCCTACTCCGGCCCGGGCCGGGCCAACGCACGAGCCCGCCCGCTCCCGGTGCCGTGGCCCGCCGTGGGGCTTCCGGGCCTCCCAGCCTGCTTCCCCACCCGGAATAGGGGGCCCGTACCTACCCAGCACCAGGCGAGCCATGCCGAGCGCTCGAGCGGTCGCGCAGTTCAGCTACGGCCTCACCTCTGCCGCGCCGCGCCCCCGCCGCCCTACGTCCCGCCCTCGGCCCGTGAGGCCGGCGCCGGGCGGTGCGACGGGGGCGGGCCGGAAGGCGCTCGCCAAGCCGTGGCCGCGGCTTATTGGTCCTGGCAGGCTTCCCTCACTTGCATAGCCAATGGGAGGCAGCCGGGTAGAGGCTCCCCGTTTGGGTTTTGGCGGGGGCGGGGCAAGCAGCGGAAGGAGGGACTTGCGGGGGGCGGGGTTGACCAGCCTCTCCTTCCCCCGTGGCCATCACGTACTTACAATCGGTCGTGGATTTTCCGTACTTTTCTCTAGTGAAGTGCAGTGTTTGGCCTGTCTCTCGGCTCCTTGGGATTCTCTTTCCTCACTTGCCTCCAATGAGCCCCTTTTCAGCCCTCACTCATCCCTTGCTTCCCCCCAATCCCCACTCTTATCCTCTTTGTCCCCAGGGAGGTTGTTTCTTTGGGTCCTCAGTGCATCTATGGCCTTATTAAACGACATAGTAATTTGTCTAGTGACCGAACGAGTTTTCAGTCGTAAAACACTTGCTAAGCACATACTATTTTGTTGAATTACTTTTAAAGTTCCCATGAGCAGGGCACAAGACTGCGAAGTTTTTCACAGGCCCCGTTCCCTGTAGAAGCCTGTGGGTTTCATCGCTCTTCACTTACACGGATGCTTCCTAGCCCCAGGAGGGACCCTACCAGTAAGTTCCCATGGTCATATGTTTTGTTAAACTTGCAAAAGTGAAATAGTTTAAGCGTAACAGGCTAAGACTGCGGTTTCCACTCTAATTCCCTCTTATGTTTAAAGTGGACTTGAGCATTTTGTTTTTATAATACTGATGTATTAGTAGTGGTTTATTTCCCTGCAGTGCTTAATGCATAAAATGGCTCTGATTCTGGGCATAGTGGGATCCAGAAGGGGTGGAGACTGGTAGGGCTTCCTGGAGGAAGTGGCACTAGAGCTGAGTCTGGAAGGTGTGCCAGGCGAACAGAGGAGGAAGTCATTCCAGGCACAGGGAGCACAGGGAGTGAAGAGGGCACAGTGGGGTGAACGGATGCCATGAAGAGGAAGCTGTGGCAAATGGCAGATGACGGGGTGGACCTGGGGGCTGTGTGACACGGTGCGACATTAAGATCATGTGTAGACTGAGCCACGTAGAGTCCTGATTTTTGATTCCATAAGAGCTCCTTGAGTTTATTGATGCTGCTGTAAAACCTCGGATTTGGTGCGTCAGGGTAAATTTTAGGGAAAACCCTACAAACTCAGAGGCTTATACCCTAATGGCTTGTTTCTTGCTCTCACTGGGGAGCAGCTGAAAGCTGCTGTGGTAAGTCAGGGACTCTGGGTCCTCCTGTCTTATAGTGCCATGGTTTTCTAAAACATACACTTTCAACGTGGGAAATACTGCCCCCAAGGGGGCAAAATTGGTTCTTGGGGCAGGAGGATGAGGAAATCTTGGGTATTAAGAGAGCCACAGTACATACACAGATATACAGTATATCTCGTGTTTTTCAAATTTCCTGGGAGAAAATAAATTAGGAGAAGTCTAAAAAAACTCCTTTGGTGATGGGGGGGAGGTGATAATGAAAAACAAAGCTGAGAAACACTGTTCTAGAACTGGGATCTCCAGTACAAATATAATGTGAGCCACAACCACACGTAGAATTGAAAAATTTCTAGTAGCCACATTAAGAAAAGTATAAAGAGATTAATTTTAATAATATAGTTTAACCTAAAATATCCCAAATGTTATCATTTCAACATGTAATCATGTAAAATTGATTAATGAAGAAAAAAAGTGAGGGGAAGGTATAGCTCAGTGGTAGAGCAAATGCTTAGCATGCACGAGATCCTGGGTTCAATCCCCAGTACCGCCATTAAATAAATAAATAATTTACCTAATTACCTACCCACCCCCCAAAATTAAAAGATTTGAAAAAATGATTAATGAGCTATTTACATTCTTTTTTTCATACCTTTGAAACCCAGTGTATATTTTACACTTAGAGCCCATCTAAAGTTAGATGACCATATTTCAAGTGATTAATAGCTACATGTAGCTACTGGACCGCACAGTTCTAGAACCTCTTAGAGTCCTTGTTGGTTCTTCTGTGTTCGACTGACTGAAGACTGACCGAAGAGCAAAGAGAGAACGAGGAACATTGCACAGGTGGTTTTGGTAGCATCCTTCCACTCACATCCGTTGGCCGGAAGCCAGCCACGTGGCCCCAGCTTAACTGAAAGGGAGGCCGGGAAATAGTCTTCTGTGTCAAAGAGGAGGAGTTGGATTGGTTAGGATCAAGAAAATCTGCTGTAGTCCCCCCTCTGGCCTCCATGTATCCATGTTACTCTTCCTCCACGTGGAACAGACTTAGTCCCTCCCCAAGGGGGCTGACGCAACGTCCATCACTGTACCCAGCTCAAAGTCCTGGGTGTCTGGCTGATGTGCGGACCCCCAGGTCAGGATGTGAATCCTCGTGGTATAAAGCTCATGAATTAAAAAGAAGAGCTATCCTCCCCACCTCCAAACTCTCAATGTACAATATTGGAGCAGGACAGGAGAATCATAATAAATGCTCCCTTTCAGAAAGGAGACTAGTAAGAGATACCCTGAGGTGCCTGGTTCAGGGCAACTCTGAAACCCTGATGGGTGGACATGGTAAGGCTCGCACTGGAGAAAGGTGGTTCTTCAATTAGGTTCCAAGTCTGCCCTCTGGGAGGATCTCTGAGGCCCCCTCCACCCTCCAGGAGGCTTCTGATAATTAGTCTCCTGCCCACATCTGAAGTGGGGGCTGGGGACCTGCTCTCCTAGGGGGCTGCCCCGCCTTCAAAGCCTGCCTCTTGCCGGTGGAACATTGGGAGTCCAAGGGCTCTTTTGTCTGTTTTGTACATTTTATTTTGCTTTAAGTAAACTTTGTATTAAAATAAAACATGCTTATGGACTGAGTTGTGTCTTTCCCAAATCCATAATATTGAAGCCTTAATCTCCAATGACTGTATTTGGAGACAGAACCTTTAGAGGGGTTAAGTTAAGTGAGGTCATAAGGGCAGGGCTCTAATCCAGTAGGTCCGGTGTTCTTATAAGAAGAGGGAGAGACACCAGGGATGTGCACACAGGGGAAAGGCCATGTGAGGACACAGCATGAAGGTGGCCGTCCGCAAGCCAGGGAGAGAGTCTTCGGGAGAAACCAACCCTGCCAGCACCTTGACCTTGGACTTCCAGCATCCAGAACTGTGAGACAATAAATATCTGTGGTTTAAGCTCCCCATTCTGTGGTACTTTGTCATGGCAGCCTGAGCAGGATAATATGAACACATGCTAAAAAAGATCACGAATCTTTGAGGGTAACAGCTCCTTGACCCTTTCATAAATTAAACACCCCATGTAACCAGCACCCCAGGAAAGCCTCTTACACCCCTTCAAAAGATAACTAATCCTAGATATCATCCTAGATTAGTCTTGCCCACTTTCTGCTTTATACAAGTGTAATCAGTCAGGATGTACTATTTCGCATCTGGCTGCTTTCATTCAGAGTTGTGTTGTGAGTTTCATCCGTGTTATGGCTGGTTGTACCCCACTGTGTAAACAGGCCATAGTGTACGTGTTCTCCTCTTGATGGACACTTGGGTGGTTTCCACGTCACATCGACAGCTTGACCCAGTGAGCTATTTGAAAGATCAGACGCACATTTTCCTGTCACTGCCAGAAACTATTTTCAAGGTGTTGCTGAGCATTCGTTTATATTACAGTTTAAATTTCATCTCCAACAAATATCTCACAACCACAAACTATTTAGTAGGCCTGGGGTCACTTAATAGGTACAACTCAGGACAAAAGAATTATATTCATTTATGACAAAAAGAATCAGCTCGTCTGTGGTGTGAGGTATGTCAGCGCTTCCCCCAGCTGTGCCCTGAAGGCCAAGTGCGTCCTAGGTGTTGTGGGAACGCAGAGAACACTGGTTCTGCCAACAAACACCAGCTCCAGGCCATTGTTGCTGGAAAAGACAGAAGGGACAGTAATAATACTTTCTGAAGTACAGCAGCTCCTCTTGTTGGTCTGCCTTCAGAGGCTTGATCACTGACCAGAAAAGGATAAAATAGATGATTTAAGGAGCAAGAAAAGACTGTCCAGAGACCCTGGTTTTTTGTTTTTTTTTTTTCCTAGGACAATGAGCAGACTTAGTAACTCAAATGCCCACCATGCTCCGTATAGTTAATAATAATTATTCTAATAATAAATGAATAACAGACAATGACTTTCTTTGTGCTGCCCCCAGAATTTGTTTTCAGTGGGGGTGGGGATGTTGATGAATGAACTGGGTGTTTCTTTTCCTTTCATTTCCTTAGAACTTCCAGCCCCCGATCCTGGGTTATCTGATTGCTGCTTGTCTGCCCGTGTCCCTCACCCCCGAGTTCCTGCAGCCCCTCCTACGGCAGTAGGAGAGGAAGGTGATGGGGCGAGGAGAATCAGTGCCTCTGGGGGACATTCTCACGTGTGTTACATTTGCTCAGAAGTGAATGAAATGAAAGCCTGGAGGAAGGAACTGGAGTCGCATCTCACCTTCCCTCTCCTGACACCAGGGGAGGGTCCTACCAGTCAGGGAAAGAGAAGAAAGGTTCTCCAGGGAGAGGGCATGGCGGGAGAAAAGGCACGGGGGCTGGAAAGTGTGTGGCCTTCACTCTCAGCTACTGGCTTTTTCCTGAAAACTACACACACACGTCTTATAATTACACTACACATTGGTTGCTTCCTAGGGATCTGGCGTAAAGCAAGCACATGACATTCATTAGCTTAGAAATCTGTGCCCAAACAACTCTACCCACCTTTTTCATCCTTTATGGATTTGCTTACATTTCAAGTCTTCAGAGGCCTTTCCTGACCCCACCTTCTAAAGTTGTCACCATCTTCTATCTTCAAAGCCAGTCTTTTTCATGTTACACCTCTCTGCTCTCTCTTCTCCCCATCTTCCACATTTTTTTAAAAAAATGGAGGTGCTAGGGATTGAACCCAGGACATTGTGCATGCTAAGCACGCACTCTACCACTGAGCTGTAACCCTCCCCACCCTCCATCTCCTACTTTTAAGGACCCTTGTGATCACAGAGCCCATCCAGATAATCCTGGGTAATCTCCTTATGTTCAGGTCAGCTGATCAGCAATGCTTAATTCCATCAGCAAACCAGATTTTCCTTTGCCATGTAATGTAGCATATTCCCCAGTTCTGGGGGTCGGGACAGGGACGTTTTAGGGGGCCCTTTATCCAGCCTGCTATAGTGATTATCTCAATTTGAAATAATTAATTTGTTGGCTTCCTTTGTCTTATTTGTGAAGTCTGTGAGGACAGTGAGGCCCACAGTGAATACGTGCAGGGTGAAGGAATAATGACCCTGAACAAGGCAGGCATTCTCATGCCTCTTTTATATGTAAGAAGAGGTTCAGAGAGGAGAAAAAAACTATGTGCCTCTGAGTCTTTCAATTTATAAATTTGTTATCTTAATAAATATTTTTAAAAGTCTTCAAAAAAAAAAAAGAGTCTGCAACAGTCAGGATGGGTTAGGTAATGCTGCAGTAATGAACAATGCTCATCTCAGTGGCTTAAAACAATGAAGGTTTATTTCTCACTCATCCTACCCGTCTGTCAGGGGTCGTTCCCAGGTCTGCTCCACATCAGCTTCACCCTGGGGCCCAGGTGATGGGGCAGCTCTCTCAGGAACGGCGCTGTTCTCACAGCAGAGGGGAGAGGGGCCTCTGGCACAATCACACACGGGCTTTTAAATCTTCTGTTGGGGAGACACCTCACTAACTCCCACTCATGTCTATTGGACCAAGCAGGACACGTGCCAACTAGTGGGGATGGCATTCGTTTCCTAGAGCCGCCATAACAAAACACCATAGACCGAGTGGCTTAAACAACAGAGATTCATTGTCTCACAGTTCTGGAGGCTGAAGTCCAAGATCAAGGTGCCACAGTGTTGGTTTCTCCTGAAGCCTCTCTGCTTGGCTTGTAGAAAGGCCACCTTCTCACTGTGTCCTTTCATGGCCTTTCCTCATATAAGGACACCAGTCTTACTGGATTAGGACCCCACCCTTATGACCTCATGTAACCTTAATTAACCCTTTAAAGGCCCTGTCTCCAAATACAGTCACATTGGGGGGTTGGGCTTCAACATATGAATTTTGAGGGGACACAGTTTAGTTGGCAACAGCAATGCACCATTTTCTCGTAGGGAGGAGCATCACGGGGAGTGTGAGTGGAACATTTGGCAGAAAATGTACAAAGTCCACCGCAGATTGTCACGGCTTCGGCAGCTCCACAGTCCAACATGGAGCCCAGGCTAGTCTCCTGCAACCGGTCATGAGCTCACCGAGGAGGGAGGCTCGGCTTGGTCCTCTTTCATCCTGGCTAGGGGCCCACAAGTGTCATGTCAGTGTCTCCCCCCAAATGGATGCACCATTATCATTTTACTGTTAGGATAATTAGCACCCCTTGATAACAGTGGCTAACCTTCAGGGAGCATTCTCCCGGGGTCAGATGCTATATGAAGTGTTTTCCATGGATTGTCTTGTTACAGCCTGGCCGCCATCCGGTGATGATGTCACAGTCATGGCCCTGTTTTCCGCAGAGGACACTGACGTCAGGGAGGTTGAGGACCATGCCTGAGGGCACACAGGTGGTAAGAGAAGCAGGAGAGACCCCTGCCAACTTTGGCCGCCTCCAGGCCAGGCACTTCACTCCACGCTGTCCTGGGGCTCCTGGCTGCTCTCAGGGGTGTCTCCTTGCCTGGGCCCAGCCCCCATGGCCCGCCACGACTGGCTTCTCTCTGGAGCCCCACCCTCCTCCCTGGTCTCCCCAGTCGTCCATTCTACTCCCAGTTCCCAGAACTCTCACGTTGTCCTGACACTGTATGTACTGCTGGCTCTGCTGGGAGCATCCTTCTCTCCTCACTGTTGTTTAATTAGTTCCACGTGTCTTTCCAAACTCAGGACAAACGTTATTCTTCACACCATTAGGATGACTATTGTGGGAAAAAAAAAAAAACCAGGAAATAATGAGAGTTGGCAAAAATGTGGATAAATTGGAATCTTTGTACACTTCTGGTGGGAACGTAAAATGGTTTAGTCGCTACTCGAAACAGTATAACAGTTCCTCAAAAAGTTAAACATAACGTTACCATGTGATCCAGCAATTCCACTCCTAGGTATGTACCCCGAAGAATAGAAAGCAGAGTCTCAAACAGATACATCAGTTTTCTTAAACACTGTAACCAACGTTCACTACAGCCATTATTCTCAGTAGTCAAAAGGTGGAAATGACCCAAGTGTCCATGGATGGTTGAATGGATAAACAGAAAATGGTACATCCGTGCAATGGAATATTATTCAATCTTCTAAAGTAATAAAATTTGGATACATGCTACAGTATGGATGAATCTTAAAAGCATATATACTAATATACCTACAGTATATTGTGTGTACTAAATAAGCCAGACACAAAAGGACCAATTGTATGAGTCCATTTGTATGAAGTATGTAAATTAGTCAAATCCATAAAGACAGAAAGTAGAGTAGAGGTTTCCAGAGGCTGGAGGAGGAGTAATGGGAGTTAATGGGTACAGAGATTTTTGTTTGGAGTGTTGAAAAAGTTCTGGAGGTGGATGATGGTGATGGTTGCATGACAGTGTGAGTGTCCTTCATGCCACTGTATTGTGTACTTCAAATGGTCAATTTTATTTTATGTGTATGTTACCACCATCATCAAATAAGCACAAAGAGAAGTCAGTCTTCTGAGCCCCACTGTGCCAGAGGCTTGTCTGGATCAGACCAGTATAACGTATCATTTTCTTCTCTGGCCTCTCTGCTGGACAAGTGCTCCCTGGGGCCTGTGGCTGCACCTCGGACAGTACCTGGCATAATGACATCGCTAATATGTGTTTTATTTTAATAAAAAAAGAAATGAGTGACCCACATCCCTGGTACAGGCTGTAGGAGCAGCAGGCTTATCGAAGGGAACACATCTGGGGAAACTGCATGTTCATTCCACAGCCTGGGAGGACAGCCAGTGCCTTGCAGTATTTAGCAGGGAGTGATTGTTTTTCCCTGTGTTTCTCCAAGAGGAGCAGGAAAATTGGAACAGAGAACACCTGGTCATGGAGAGCCATCTTTTTTTAAGGGCCCCATCTCAGCAGGATTGCTGCCCCAGCACATCAGACCTGGAGATGCTGGTGTCAGCTCTCCACCTGGAAGATGACAGACCCCATCATCATCGCCTTGTGGAAGCGGTGATGGGCCTAGGTGCTCCCAGGGGCGGAAGAAGGGCAGTGTCCTTGAGTTGGGAGAGAAGGGACGTGTGGGGCCCTCTGCAGGTGAGAGAAATGAAATTCCTACATCTGGGGAGAAGAACGAATTTCTAGGCCCAGAGGAGAAGGACCTCACTGTAATTCAGTTGGCGAAGCAGCATATTTCAGGGGAAAATGTGAATAGAAAAAAAAAGCTTAGAGAAAAGTGTGTGAAGTGCAGGAGCACATACTCTTTAATAACGTGGGTTTCGGTGGGACCGCTTAACAGGCTTTCTTATGAATGTAACACCATTTATTTAACCGGTTCTCTGTTGTCAGCTATTTTGTTGGTTCCTTTGTTTGTTTTGCTATTATAAGTGAGGCTGCACTGACCACGGCACTCGGCACTCGTTATGAGAACTTGGATATAAGCAACGAGTGACTCAAGCTGGCTTAACCAGAGTAAGGGCCCTGTCAGTTAAGGGGGGCATCTCACAGAGCCCGAGGGCAGGGATGGAGCTGGTCTTCTGGAAGAGACTGGAAGCAGAGAGTGACCATCCTTGACTGACACGCTCACTCACTCACGCCTGATCTCTTAGTGCGTGTGCTTCCTTCTTCTGTTGGGTTCACATGGCGGAGGACGGCCTCTGTGCTGGTCACTAGGGCCGCCATAACAAAGTACCACAAATTCCAGACAACAGAAATTGACTGTTTCATAGTTTGGAGGCTCAAAGTCCGAAATCCCGGCGTCAGCAGGGTGGTGATCTCTCTGAGACCTGTGGGGGATCCCTCCTTGCCTCTTCCGGCTCTGATTGTTTTCTGGCAACCCTCGGTGTTCCCAGGCTCACAGATGCATCTCCAGTTTCTGCCTCCATCATCCCATGACGTTCTCCCTGTTCATCTGTGTCTCTTCTTAAAAGGACACCAGTCATGTTGGATTAAGGGCCCACCATCCTCCAGTTTGACCTCATCTTAACTAATGACATCTGCAAAGACCCTCTTCCCAAATAAGATCACTTTCTAAGGTACTTGGTTTGAATTTCAACATATTTCGGGGGGGTGGGGGTGGGGATACAATTCAACCCAGAACAGCTACAGCACAGCTCTTAAGTTTTGACATATTCCCCACTTAATGGGGCAGCCAAGAACGAACACAAATTTACAAGCCAAATTCCAACTTCCTGGAGACAGAATCCTGATCAGTGTAGGTTATATGCCCAGTGGCATCAATGCTGCCCATGGGATGGTGAAGCATGGTGCAGAGACCCCCACGGGGACTGAGGGAGAAGGGCGGCACCCAGAAAAGAAGAGAGGCCATTGGTGTCCACCACACACATTCTGGAATATAGGTTTGTTTTTTTTTAATTGCATCGCTGACTATTTCCTCAGGCTTCACTCACTGAATCATGAGCCCTTCCACCTCCTGATGTTTTATTATTAAAAATTTCAAACGTATATAAAAATGCCAAAAGAATTTTCCAGTGAAGACTTGTATATCCTCCTAAGTGGTACAGTCATGTTTCACTGTGTTTGCTGCACCTCACAACTGCTCACCTGTCCGTGACTATTTTAAGGCTCTGATTTACACAGCCAAATTGTCTTCTAGATACCTTCAATCAAGTTCCAGTTCTATCCGCAGTACATGGAAGTGCTTACAACAGCTCATTTCTAAAGTTCTCAAAAGGATAAACTTCCAAGTATGGGAATCTCACAGGTGAGGTAGATGTTTAAGGACTTAGAAAGAAATTTTAAAATAAATTTTACTTGGAAACAATTTCAAACTCACAGAGAATTTGCAAGAATAAAAATAGCATAGAAAGTTCCCAAAAACCCCTTTCCCCAAATCATCTGTTAGGACCCTTTTATCACATTTGCTTTGTAACTTGTTCTCTTTGTACGTATGTGTGTGCGTGTGTGCGTGTGTGGTTATTCTCTTACACAACCAAACCACAAATATCAACTTTAGTCAATGTAACAGTGATACAGTATTTCATCTAATATACCATTTTGTTAGTTGGTCCATTAAGGTCCCTTTTTGAAAAAAAATCCCCCTACCCTTTTATGGGCTCCACTCTAGAGTGAGGTGTTTAATTAAGTCATGATTTCTCTTGAACCTCTTTTTTTTTTTTATCTTGTTGACTCTTTAATGAACCAGCAATGCTCTGTTCCTCTCCTCACCCAGAATCTCGTGAACCTTTTTTAATCTAGAATATTTCCATGATTTTTTCTTTGCCTTTAATGGCATCAACATTTTGAAGAAATACAGTCCTTCTGACCCACTTTATTTTGATACAGCCTTCCCTATTTGGGCTTATCTGTTTTCTTGTGATTAGAGTCAAGTCATGTATTCTTAGCAGGACGACTGCCTCAGTGACTGGGGCTTTTTTCTCTCAGGAATTCTTCTTTCTGTCCCATTCGTTTCACTCCCCAAGATCACAGAGGGCGAAGTTTTACGTCACAGAGTTAGATGTCACAGGGTTGTGGAAGGCTTCAGCGAATCTTGAATTCAAACTTCTATTTTATGGGGGCAGGAATGGAAGTGACCAGCAAGGGAGAGAGGTCACGTGAGTGACCTCAGTCCCAGGACACTTCTGGGCTTGTGCGTGGCCCATCACAGGCTTTTAGGAAATGTATTCATTCGACTTAGTTAATGGCAGATCGAAGACTAGAACCCAAGTTCCCTGAGTGTCACATTCATGCTCTTTCCCCTAGACCTTGCTGCCTCCGCCCAGACTGCTTCACCTTTCCAACCCTTCACGCTGGAAGCTCTCCGCTGATGTTCATGAAGGATAAAACTCACAAATGCAAACACACGTCATGCAACTCCAGGCTGCTGGGCATCCCTCTGCTTTTCCCTCCTGCTCAGGAAGCCCACGTGGTTTTTCATGAGTGACAGCAATGCCACTAAGAGACCACTTCAGTGCCCTTGGGACATACAACAATGATTGGAAGAAACCTGAGTCTGGAGTGACCATGAAGATCAGTGCTGTCCCCGCTGTTACTTTGGAGACAAAGAAGACTCTACAGCTTTAAGCCATTGCATTTTGAAATCACTTGTCACTACAGTTTAGCTTTGCTTTGACTAACATAGGGCTTAATGTTTCACGGTGGAGATTTGGGGCCAACATACAAGTGGAGAGGACGGGGGTAGACCCCTCTGGGGGATGCCATCGTCTTCCTAGGGACGCTCCTCTCTGGATTTCTCCTTCATTCCAAGGCTCGGAATATAGCAGAGCAAGGTCTTGCTCTCAGTAAGGATAAGTGGGGAGAGGCTTTTTTTTTTTTTTAATTGTAGTAAAATATATACAACATAAAACTTCCCATTTTAACCATTTTTAGGTGTATAGTTCCACGGCATTCACGTTGTTTCACCATCACCACCATCCATCTCCAGAACTTTCTCATCTTCCCAAACTGAGACTGTAAACTCATTAAATAACAAATCCCATTCCCCTCTCCTCCCAGCCCCTGGCAACCACCCTTCTGCTCTCTGTTCTGTGAATCTGGGTACCTCCTACAGTGGGATCACACGTACATTTGGCCTTTTGTGTCTAGCTTATTTCACTTAGCATAATGTCTTCAAGGTCTGTCCATGTTGTAGCCTGTGCCGAAATTTCCTTCCTTTTCAAGGCTGAATAATATTCCATTGCATGTATAGACCACAGTTCATTTGTCCATCCATCCGTCTACCTGTGGGCACTGGAGTTGCTTCCATCTTTGGGCTGTTGTGAATCGGATGGAGCGTTCACTCTAAGAGTTTCCTCTGCTTATCGGGTGCGTTGGCCATGGTGGTGGTTGGACTTTTCCTTGACAGGGATCGGGCCAGAGAAGCAGATTGGGCTGAAAGGGAGAGAGAAGAGGAGAGTGAGGTGGGGAAACGGGAAAACCATAATTGAACATTCACTGTATGTAGGCGGTGTGCCTGGTACTCACACAGGTGAGCCTGTAAAACACTGGCCGATCAGCAAAGAGCTGCAGAGCTGAAAACCCTTGATCCCTAAAGGCACAGGCTGCCAGAAGCTTTGCTGTTTGAGATCAGCACTTCAAGGATGGAACATCCCTGTCTCGCCTGGAGGGTCTGAGTCACTGTGACACTGAGAAGCAGCCTGGATTTCCAACCCAGGGCCTTCCTGAGTGCAACAGAACCCATTTACCTCAACCTGGTAGTTTCCAAGAAACTTGGACCCTGAGTTTACTTGTAGCCCTGGTCGTACATCATACACAGCCCTGTTTTGCTCTGAGCCCATTGAAACACGGCTTCATTTACATCTTACCCAAACTCTACCCTTCTCCCAAATCCTGCAGTCATCCCATTTCTCCCTTGATGAGAGCTCTCCCAGGTTCTCTGAAGTGCCCCCACCCTGTCCCGTTGCAGGAAGCCACTGCGCCTAACTTTGTTCATCTGCCGCTGTGTCCCTGGTGGTCTTTATGGGAAGGGCTGCAGCACATATTTTGCTTTGTTTAATCCTCACACAGACCCTGCAAGTGGGAGATCACAGTTCTTGTTTCACAGAAGAAGAAACTGCAGGCCAAAAATTCTTTACATGGCAGTAACCAGAGTGGCTTGGGGGCTGGGGACTAGAAATACCTCCAGGCTCACTCACTCAGTGTCTAGACCTTACTGCTGGCTGTTGGCTGGGACCTTAGCTGGGGCTCTTGGTTGGAACACCTATGGGTGCCTCTCCCTGTATCTCTCCACATGGGCTAGTTGGGGGTTCCTTTCTGGTCTGGAAGCTGGGTTTAAGAGCGAGCATCCTAAGTGTCAGGAAGAGGAGGCTGCTAGTTTAAGGCCTGGACCAGGAAACTGACATTAGCCAAGCATCACGGAGCCCAGATTCAAGGGGAGGGACTAGACCTGCCTCTCAATGAGAAGAGTGTCAAAGAATTTTATGGCCATGTTCTAAAAGAGCCATCAGAGGTGTATTTTATTCAGGAGTTGGAAATTTATTCACAGATTGGCTTGCCCTTTCTCACTTTTCTGCTGTTGGAATACCGCCCATCCTCTACAGCTCTGATGAAATCAGCCCCCCTTTCCCCTCTGTTTCCTCTTGCTTGGAATTAACCACGGCCTCACCAGGGCCCCCTCAGCTCACCTCACCTTGCTTCCTCCCTCTCTACCGCTGTCCTGTCAGAAGTGGAGGGCAAGAGTCAGTCAATCAATTGTAGCTCCTCATGGGGGCGGACGGAGTACCCCCTACAAGGCAAGAACCCACTAAATGAGAGTTGGATAAATGAATGATAACTGGGAAACCAAAAGGGTAGAGAGAAGAGAAAGAGGGGCGGGGGGGGCGGGTCCCCAGTTCCCCTGGGGGCCTCTGGCTGTGCAGATGGGTGTCCCCTCCTACTCAGGGACATCGGAGTTGATGTCAAATGAGCAAACACTCAGAGAGCGGAAGCAGTGCTAGAGAGCGAAGCGCCTTCTCTCTGCAGCGCTGTAAGCGTTTCCGGGGCTTTGAGGATCCTAGCTGAGGGCAGTGATAAAGGGTTGTCAGTGTCGTTCAGCAAACAGAGTAGCTGGGCCTCTGCTTCTTATCCGGGAGGCGCTCCTAAGGAGGCCTGTCATCGAACAATAGCTCCACCCTCGGCCTCTAACAAGTCAAACAGGTGGTTCAGGTATCGACCCAGTGGCGTTTGGTTGATGTGCTGGCCTGGCTCTTCCTAAACAATTTGCAGGGCTTCTGGGCAAAGCTAAAACCAAAAAATATGGTGGTTACTCAGAGTTTGAGGTTTTGTCGTTAGATATGGCTGTTCTATCCGGTCTCCGGAGAGGAGCGGGGAGCAGAGCTTCCCGAGGGCAGAGGCAAGGCCTCCCCTTTGCGCAGCTCCTCTGACGGTCAGTCTCCAGCTGGTGCGTTAGTATGAGCCCTGGAAAGTGTTTATGCCCTGCGTCCCTGGGGCTGGTCTGGGGCTGATTTTAGGATGCTCCAGGGCCTTGGGTTAGTCTGTGCTAATCTGGGCTGGGGCTAGATTATGACAGATAATGTGCTGTGACTCAGTTCTCCAGAAGTAGGGATGGTCTGTGCAGATCACCTTGCTCAAGTTTCTGTTTCTCAGAGGTTAAAGTTCTGAATTCATGGTCTTCCAGGGTATTAGTTCTAAACCTTGTTGTTTCCTCCCTTAAATCCCTGTCATGGTTCTACGTGATCTTCAGAAAAAAAGTGGGAGGTTAAGAAGAAGGGACCACATCTTTATTCAGTACCTACTTGCCCATCAGACACTTTCCCATCTGCATGAATGGTACCATGATCCATCCCATTGCTCAAGACAAAAATCTTATTGAACCCTCTTTCCAGCACCAACTCCCAACATCCATCAGCAAGTTCTGGTAACTCAAGCACCAAGCCATATTAAAAATATGTTGATATTTTCCCCATTCCCACACAGCTACCACCACCCCGGTTCCAGTGCTTATCTCTACTTGTGCAGCAGCCCCTTAGAGCAGACGTCATTGGTTTCCAGCTGTAGCGGATGCTGTAGTGTGCTACCCAGCCCCTTCCTCCTCCCCCGAAGGATGAAACACTCATCCCTCCAGTTTCTGGGAGTGTTGGCCATTGTTGCCTCACAGCTGTGTTCCTCCCTTGGCTGAAAAAAGATGCAGGTACAGGCTATAACCTGGGCCTGGGGCCCCAGGCATTTTCCATTGCTATGCTGACCTCTGCAGGACTCTGCCTTCCCTGAGCTTCTGCTCTGACAGAACCAAATCTCTCCCAGGTGTCTTCTGGGCCCCCTGGTACCCAGAGCCCTGTCCTGTGGAGACTCCCACCTGGGCAGCCCCCAGGACCACCGGCTCCTGCAGCCTCCGGAACGTCCGAGTTTCACATCCCATCTCCCCTCCCTGGGTGAGCTGCTGGGCTCTGCCCTGTTTCTTCAGGCTCTTGTCCCCACAGCTTCCCTGCCTGATACTACTGGTAACTTTGCCAAAAGCCATAGCACTAAGGATGTTAACTTCCTGCTCTCCAAACAGAAGATCCTGTAAGTACCAGGATCTGCCCTCATTAGCAAGCACAGGGGGTGTTAACTATTTTTTTCCTTTTACAGAATCAATCGCCAAGTCATGATGAATCTGAAACCTGAGTAGCGTTTCTCTGCTCCATCCTTGCAGATCCTGGCCTTGCCCAGTTTCCAGCATCTCAGGCCTGAACTATTACCTCCTTGCTTCACCTTCTTCTGGTTCTCTTCCATTCCACCATTCCCCAGAACTTTCCAGAGCTTCCCAGACATTGAGAGAGGCCCAAGCCCCTTCCTTATTTTATTTTTTGACAAATATTTTCAGATTTTGTTTAAGATAGACTGTACAATTTTTTTTAACTTCAAACAACTTTTTACTGAAATATAGTTGATATACAAAGTTGTAATATTTTATTTTTTTAACATACTAAAAACCAGACATGTCAGAGTAGGGGGTACAAGGTTATGATGTATTTTACATGTTTACTTTTATCAGAATTAATGCTTTAAATTGAAAAAATGTTATGCTATCCAGTTGTGCTCATCACAAGATAATTGTAGAGTTTTAAAAAATTAATACTACATCGTATATTCCAAGTGGTGTGACCTGGTCCAAAGTAGTTTCATGAACGTTTCATTTTTTTCTACCCTGACATACTTCCTTGTGACTAAATGTTGAATCTCATTTGGCGATAACGTTGAAAATCTGACTGTGGATTCATCTGAAAATTAGAGGCTGGGAGAAATGGTCCTCTGGCCACATGCAGTGGCATAAATCAAACTTCAGGGGCCTTTTGGCTACACAGCCGAGTCCACATGGCTGCCTGGTTACCGTGCCTAAGAGGCTACCAGATATAATTCAAAAGACCACCAGGTGGCGCTAAGTCCCCGCGCTGGACGGTGCAATCCGTTTCCCACTTCGTAGTTGCCGGGAGCACATTCCAAGAGATTGTAAATTATTCTAGATTGTTTTCTGAAAGGAGTATCCGTGAGCTCACTCTGAAATCCCAAATCCAGCCCAGAGAGGCAAGGAGATATTGTGAAAGATATCTAAATTAAGTTAAATGGAGAAAGTAGTCCAAGTAAATATGCAGGATGTAGCCTCAATTCAGAGACAGACCTCACAGAACAGACCAGAACTTGGGTCTATTACACAGTGTTACCTCGGCCAGCTGGTTGTTCAAGAGGTGAATGGATGTGCTGGAGTGGTGTCCTCTGGGCACAAACCAGTCAGAGCAGCTCTTCAGGAGAATTTCCCATTCCTCCCCCACTCACCTCTCGGCCCCTTCCAGGCAGTAACAACTCTGTCCTGCATGGGTGTCCACCCGCCTTTCACCGTCCCTGAGCCATGGGGTGGTCCTTCCCACCTGTTAAACTCAGAGGCCCTTGGGGAAGCGAGGGGAGCGCCACTCTGCCTCAAATCCCTGCTGAAACTATCCCACCACCAATTTCTTTCTTTCTGGGATTCCTTTCACTTACAGTTAGCTTGGGTTAGTTTCAACCTAATACTTGGAGCCACAGATGAATTTACTGCCATAGAAGTGTGAGGGGTATTTGATTTGAAGCTGGACAGCGAGGCTTCAGATGGATTGGCTCTGTGACCACTCCCCACCCTCCATTAGTCTTCCTTTGACCCTTGGGACCAGGGCCACAGCTCCGCCCACCTCCAGGGGCCCCCTTACTCTACGGAAAGGGCACCCTCTGGACTTGTGGAAACCCCTGACCTGGCTGATCTGCATGGGCTGTCCCACCTCTGCGGTCACTCAGCTTGCAGAGAATACACTGCCCCCCGGTCAAGCTGCCTGGGGAGAGGGGACGAATTCCCTCTGGACTGAGAGCCTCTTCCTGCACTGTGGCTACAGCCCCTGACTCTCAGCTGCAAATACCGTGTTTTATGGGACAGCCCCAGACACAGGGCAGGGACAGACCCCCGCCAGCCCTCCCCATTGCACGGATGGGATGTGTCACCAGGTGCTGACTCAGGTTCTTCACTGACAGCCTTCTGATCAGGCTGGAGGCTGCAGCCCGCCCCGCCCCGCCCCGCCCCGCCCCGCCCAGCGCCCCGCCCCGGTGCTCAGGCCAGCTTCGCAAAAGGGGCGAATGCCAGTCTGGTCTCGGTCCAGACCTGGCCCAGGCTGGTTCCTGCCGGAGGGAGTTTCAGGGTTCCTCCCCTCTACCACCCACCTTCTCCGCTTCTCTCCCAGCTCCACACAACTGCCACCACCTTCTCCCTTTTTGGGATTCCTGGGATCTGGATGGCCAGGAGGCAGGTTCTCAGGGCTTCTGTGCTGTTTCTCTGAGCTTGCACGTGCCCTGAGGTTTTTCCATCAATCCTACAGGTGGGTACTATGTGTCACAGACAAGGGCAGTAGCCCTGAGACGTCATGAGCCCTAGGAGGACTCATTCCCTGACTTCTGCCAGGTAAATGGGGACTGAGGTCTGCTCAGAACATCCCTGGGGCTCTTCTCAGAGGTTTCCTGAATACCCATGTACTTGGCACAGACCCCCTCGAACAAGTGATACATCCTACTCACACTGACAAAGCTGCCGTGGGGGACGGCAGGGACTCAGGCCCACGTGTATTCCCCGGGCAAAGTGCCAACACACAGCAGGCTCTCCAGTATAAGTGGGTATGGAAATCGAGGCTGGAAAGGTTAAATGATGTCCCCAGGGCTAGAGGCTACAAGTGTCTCAAAGCGGAACTCTGGGTACCAGGCCTCTGGAGCAGCAGCTGGCGTCTGTTTATCAGAAGCTGCAGGCACTCGTGGTGGAAAACCTTTCCTTTCTCCCAGCCTTCACCAGGGCTTCTCTGTATTTCGCTTATTTCCCCCCACCCCCCACCCCGCCCCGCTTATCTTTTGATGATGCCAGAGAGAAAAGGGAATTCTAAAATTCCTTTTCCTCCCCAATCCTTAAACTTCTGAAGAAGACTTAAACCTGGCATTATGAGTTTTCTAAATTCTGTTGAAAACGCCAATAGCTTATACAGTACGTACGAGGCAGGTCTGAAGAAAAATCCCCAGTGCATTTTTATCTTTTCTCTGGCGGCAGCAGCTGCATGATTTCAAAAGGAGGCAGCAATTCAGTCCCCATTCAGGCTTCAGAGATTAAAAAGGTAAAAATCTCGAGCTAGATCAAAGGGAAGCTCTATTCCTATGTGGGCCACGGATGTTGCTGTGTGCTTTGGAGAGAAAAAGACTCAGTGGAAAGGGAACATTCTGGAACCTTCTAGATTTGTGTGCCTCCTCTGAAAGGCTTCTCTCGCTCCTGGGAGCCTGGGTACAGACCCCTGGCAGGCACTGCTCTGTGGTCCTGCTCCATGCATGCACTGACCCCTCGCCCCTCCAGACTGGGGCTCTGAGGGGTGGGGTCTGTGGCCTGGACAGTCCCGGTCAGGTGTTGACTGGATGAAGGATGGGGGTCCTGTGACCTAGGGGAGCCCGCCTGGTCCTTCGTTTTCATAAACACAGAGAGGTAGGTCTCTCTCCTTCTGTTTGACTGTTTAACACCTGCCATATACTGGCTGTTCAGAAGATGTTTGTTGAATGAATTAATTTTGCAGCATGTGTTTATGAAACTACCAATATTTCTGTGTTTTCTGAGCACTTATTCAGGGTAAGCCGCGACTTCACACTCTACCTGAATCATGTCACGTGAGCCTCACAAGCACTCTGAGCCGAGAAGCCCTCTTTTTACTTCAGACGTGAGAGGTTCAGGGTCACGGGGCTGGAAGGTGAGTGAGGCGGGCGACGTGCCCAAGTCAGTCGGACTCCAGGGCTCGTGTTCCTGACAACACTGGCCCGCAAGAATCAAGCGATTCCGTCTTCCGTCTCTCACTGCCTGGCCGCAATCCTGGACCTGCTTCTCTCCGCCCCGCTTGCTCCGCGCGCTCGCGATGCCGGCGGCTCAGGCCTGAGATGGAAGCGGCGGGAGGGGAGCCGCGCGGCCGGCATCGCCCAGCAGGTGGCGCTGCGGGCAGCCCCGGAGGCCGCGCGGGGCCTCGGAGACGCGGGCGGGGGGCAGGCGGGAAACAGGAAGTCGGGCTCCCAAGCGCATTTAAATCCGTTTCTGTGCGAGCGAAATCAGGCAAACGTTTTGGTGAACAAGTCTTGGACCCATGAGGACACTGGTCCAGAGCGCTGGCCTGGGTTCCACCCCGAGTGTCACCACAGCCTCAGCCCTCAATTTAAGTATCGGCTGCAACAACGCTTGGAAACTGTAAGGTGTTGTCCGAGCCGGCGGTGATCCTCTTAACCCAGGTGAGGGAAATGTGTTACTTGCTCCTTGGCCTGTCTTCTCCTGTTCTGGCTGATTCTCTGAGATAGGACTTCTTAGAGGTCTGCATTAAGTGACAGGGAGCGTCTGTCATTATGGACAATGACAACAGTGGCTGAAACAAAATCTTGCTTCCTGCCTCACCTCGTCTAATTCTCACACTGAGGTGGGGCAAAATCAAAAGCAGCATCTAAAACCTGGCATTTGGAGAGGCCAAACCCCATCTTATAAATAATGCTTAAAAGCCTGGCTTCTTTGCACAAAGAGAACAGGACAGGGGGTCCCTCTTCGGTCCCGTTTGCCACAGAGGTGAGGCTGACCTGAGATACCCACGGCGATGGCAGAGGGGCCTGGGAGGCCGGCCCTGCATCCAGCCTGCACATTTTGAGGTTGAGGACAGAAATCCACAAGCAGGGTGTTACGGGTTGAATTGTGTCCCTAAACCAGATTCATGTTAAAGTCCTAACATCCAGCACCTCAGGATGGGACCTTCTTAGGAAATAGGGTCCTTGCAGATGTAATTAGTTAGGATGAGGCCATCCTGGAGGAGGTGAGCCCCTAATTCGGTGTGACTGTGTCCTTATAAAGAGGAACCTTCAGAAAGAACCAGCCCTGCTGACACCTTGGTAGCACACTGCCAGCCTCCAGAGCTGTGAGGCCATCAGCCGCTGTTGTTCAAGCCCCCAGTGTGAGATGCATGGTTAGGGCAGCGCCAGGAACTAGCACACGGGAGAGCTGTCTGCTGGGATGTGTCCACATTTGAGATGTGGAGACTTATCACTGCTGCCCCACCTGGTCCTCACGGCTCAGGGGGAGAAGAGAACTGGCTGTGTCTTGAAAAAACTTTCAGTCTAGGACTAGGCACTTGGATGAGAAGTTAGCCTAGACGAGGGGGAGTCTCAGATTCTTGAATCCGAACTAACTGGTGTGTGGGATGGAGAAGTCGTCTTCTTTACTGTCGAAGGAACTTCAGAGGCCCTAAAATCAAAACCCTCACCTTACAGGTAAAGGATGCTCAGGGTGAGCCCTGAATTCATACCCCTCCCCCTCTCCCAACCCCTCACCTGCACCTCAGCCTCCTCTGGGGCCCAGCCTGGGTTCCCCTTCCCTCCAGGCATTTCTGTCTCCACACCCAGCAAAATCAACCACACTGAATTCAACAGATCACTCTGAATAGGACCAGCAGCCCTGCCCGAGGGAGTGGAGACCCTGGCCCGAGAGTCAGCTCTCTGTCCCACGTATCTGATCCCCTGAGGAGCCTCCAAGGTGAGGGGTGATGCGGCCACTCTCACCAGTGTTTGGGTCATCCCGTATCCCAGGGACTCAAGTTAGAGCCCGAAAGGAGGATACATGTACCCAGCTCAGCTGAAGACACACCTCCACCTGCTGCCTTTGGGAGGCAAACTTGCATCTTTTCTGGTAACAAATACTAACCTTGTCCTGAGCACTCATGGAGAACTCATTATACCATTGACTGATCTCTTTGATAAATTAAAAGTTTCTTTTGTCACTGATGGAATGGAAGAGGGGAGCTAGCCCTCTTTTGCCAAGGGTCCCTCCCAGAAAGCCAGTATAAGCCAAGGTCCCTGTGGTTGAATGACGGATGATCACACTCCTTTAAGGCTCTCCCTGCAGCTGCAGCTGTGGATGGTATCTCGACATCAGGCTTGCAGCATCCTTGTGTAGAAGGGAACTGGGGCTTTGGGGCTCTATGGGTTTTTTTGTGGGGGGTAATTAGATTTACTTATTTATTTATTTATTTTTGGAGGAGGCACTGGGGATTGAACCCAGGACCTCATGCATGCTAAGCACATGCTCTACCACTTGAGCTACACCCTCCTCCTGGGGCTCCATGGTTTTAATCAAACCTTTTTAGCTTTTTTTTTAATTAACATATAATTCACATGACACAAAATCTACCTTTTTAAAGTGTCCAATTCAGTGGTTTTTCTTATATTCACAAGGTTGTATCACTGTTGCCACTAATTGCAGAACATTTTCTTAACACTGTGCCTTTTTATTCCCACTTGTGTTCTATGGAGATCAAAAAGAGAAATAAACAGCTTACTCTATATAACGAAGAAGGGATGTGTGTCTTGCACAGAAGCCCTCCATGTAGCAAGCAGGGCTGGGGGGACCCCACCTGGGACCAGCCCACCGGGCCCGCGCCTCCACCCACACTAGTGATCTGTGTGCACAGAAAAGGAATAGATTGTCTCTGAGGCTCTGTTTCCCCATCTTTAGAAATTAATAATGGTAATAATGATCTGTCCCACTTACAACAAGGAAATCCCACCTCTCTTAAACAATAGAACATGGAATCTGCTTGGGTTTGGCGCTGAGAAGGAGAATCTTCTGGGGGCAGCCTGATCTGATCAAAGACCTGGCTCTGTCCCTTGCCTCTTCTTTCTGTCACCCCCTCCCACCTCCTTGTCCCATTCCCTTTTGTGCCGCCACCAGCACGCTGCCCCCTCCCCCATGGTGGATTCCACTCCCTTCCCAGGATGGACATTCTCGTAAAGACGCACTAAATACCCAGGGAGGGTGACGGGGAATGGAAAACCGGCGTGTATTATTTATTTATGCCCTGCTGAGTTCCCCAAGGTATTGAGGACAGCGTGTAAAGATAATTTAATTTGACAAGATGGGGGGGTTGGGGTGAGGTAATCAGAGAGACATAAAAACGAGGGGAGGAAAAAAATGAGATGGAGCCTGGGTAAGGCTGGGACGGGAGGTGCGGATGATGATTTAATAAACGCTTGTGTCTCACAAATACAGACTCATTTAATCCTCCCAACAATTGGGTGAGGCAGGTGCTATTATTATACTCGTTTTAGAGGCAAGGAAGCCCAGGCACAGGAAGGTTGTGTAACCTGCCCAAGGACTCCCAGCTACCGAGTGGCTGACCCGGGATTTGAACCAGGGTCCTTGGTGCGAAGCGCGTGCAGCCCCTGCTGCTGCAGCTGCTTCCTGACGTCACAGGCACGCACGGCGTGGGCGGGGCCACCGGAGGGGGAGCAGGACCAATAGGAAATGTCTTTCAAGTCTTGGCTTTTGTCTCAGAAATCATATCCTTTTGCATGTTATTTCATAATATGTCTATATCTGTGTACCGGGATATTTAAAATTAGGCTTTTTTTTTTTTTTTTGAGTTTCAACTGGGGCCACCGTTTTTGGTAGCCCGCTCTGTGCCGGGGACTCTGCATACAGTATGGCTAATCTTTGTGCTTCTGGAAGGTGGGGATTGTAACCCCGATGTCACAGAGGGAAAACGGAGGCTCAGAAAGTTCACGTGCATGTGGGCGCCGAGGTCCACAGGGAGGCTGTCTGGTCCAGAACCGGCCGCCCTCCCACCACTCGGATGTGCTTCCCTAGATTTCCAAAAGAGATGACAGCAGGAATGGAATCTCTTCGAGACCCATCCTTGCTGGGGTCCAACACCCATGCGGAGTTTTGTGGATTCTCTCAGGGGCTCCAGGCAAGGAAGCTCCTTTTGGAAACCTTGCAGGCCTCCTGCAGGAGTCCTATCTGGGTGGGCCCCACACCCCACCCCCCCGAGGAAACAGGCTCCAACCAACCTGCTTTCATCATTTATATGTTTGTGTCTTGTGAACAGTTCCCAGGAGTTTAAGCAAATGCTAGCCCATCAAAATTGTTCTCTTAATGATTATATTCGTTTGTGTTAGGAAACAGCTTAATTGGCAGTAAACTTATCCCAGCTGGAACACTACAAGATTATAGGTGACTTCTCTGCAGTGTACGCTTCCCTCAGAGCGGGGTCTCTGGACCTGACCCAGGTAGGGAACATGGACTCATTTCCAGGAGGAGAAGGGTGTGGCCCAAGGACACAGGAGGCAACAAACTGGCAAACGAAGCCAGATTCGCAACCCCTGGGTCCATCTTCCCTACACTTTGAAGGGCTGCTCCTCAGAAGCCAGCACCGATAGTGGGAAAACCTTCTGGTTTCTGGCTCTGCTCCTAGAGAGGCCTGTGTGAACGTTCAGCTCGGCATGACTGGCCTTGTCTGGAAGTCACACAGGGTCACAAAAGTTGTCTGAAGTAGAATGTAAAGTCAGTCAGCTGCAGGTCTGACTATTCGGCATTTTCCAGAACATAGAGGAGAGAGAGAGAACAAAGATGCTGAATTTTAAAAAGAGAACTCACAAAATGCACAGTTCCTTTCAGGTTGTTGTAATTTTTAAAAAATCTGATTTTTTAAAATGTTGGGTGAGGACTAACAGTGTTCTTCAGACTCCAATTCTAATAAACTCTAAAATGTCAATAGTCAGTCCTCAAACATTTATTGAGCACCTGCTATGTGCCAGGCACTGTTCTCGGTGCTGGAGATAGTGGGCAAGGACAAAGCCAGAGTCCTTGTCCCAGGGGTTGGTTCACATTTTACAGACACAGGATCTTAGGTATAGATACATGGGGGGAGATTATCAAATGAGGCCACGTGGCAGAAGGTGACCAGGAGGACTGTCTAGCTGCTCAGAAAGGGCCTCTCCTAGGAGCAGGTGCTGAGCAGAGGCCTGAACCAGGGGGTGGCAGGCAAATGTCTTGGTGGATTGGAGCAGCCTAGCCGAAGGAGCAGCACCAGCTGAGATCCTGGGATGGGGATGGTGTTGGCTGATTCAAGGCATAAAAACAGCCCAGGGGGCTTGGAGCCTGGTGAGTGAGAGCAGGAGACCATGGGGCAGAGCATGGATTTTATCCCAGAGGGGAAGTCTCTGGAAGGTTTTAAGCAGCAAAATGGGCTGTGGATGGGGCTGCAGACGGGTGAGCAGGGAGAAGTGAGTGGGTTGGAGCTATGGTCACTTGTGTGAGTCAGGAGACAGAAACCACATGTGTAATTTGCACGGCAGAAATGTAGTAAAAAGAATGATCAACTAGTAAAGGTGATGTGATAGGTCGAAATGTGTCTCCCCACCTCCAAAAGCTAGGTTGAAGCCCTGATAACCCACAGCACTTGTGAACGTGATCTTATTTGGAAATAAGGTCTTTGCAGATGTAATCAAGTTAAGATGAGGTCATTAGGATGGGCCCTAATCCAATAGGACTCGTGTCCTTATAGGAAGAGAGAAATTTGGACCCAGATACACAGGAGAACACCACGTGATGACAGAGGCAGAGGGGGAGGAATGCAGCCACAAACCAAGGGAAGCTGAGGATTCCAACTGACAAAACCAGAAGCCGAGACGGGCGTGGGGTGGCTGTTCCCTCAGAGCCTCCACAAGGATGAACCCTGTGGACACCTTGATTTTTGGACTTTAAGTCTCCAGAACTGTGAGAGAATAAATTTCCGTTGCTTTAAGCTGCCAGTTGGTTATGGAGCCTGAGGACACTAAAACAGGTGGTTAGCTGCTGAAAGGGCAAAAGCAGCTTGGAAGGCACAAACCACAGGAATACCAGGTGTGGGGAGCAGGTGCCCTCTCTGGGGTTGGGGGCGGGGAAACGAGGAAGGGATAACAGTGGTGAGAAACCTTGCCAGAGTGGGGGTCAGAGTGGTCTCCGGGGCCAGCCTGTTGGGCTGGGGGAGCAGGCTGGAGCTAGTCCATAGGAGTGAAAGCGGCTTGCTGGGTGGTTGTGAGGTTGGCTGGAGGAGGAGGAGGACCATCACGGCTCCTCAGCTCCTGCACACGGGTTCTGCTGGTGGAAAAACCAACCTTGTCCTGGGAGCAGGAAGAGAAGCTGTGCAGTGTTCCTCCAGCGCCCTCTACGGGCAGAGCTTAACATTGCACCAGCTGGCAAAGGGACATGTTTCCAGGGTCCCGCTCCAGTGTCCCCAAGGCAGACAAACAGGGTGAATTTGGAACTGAGACATAATAAAGCGACAACTGGTACAGTTAGGAGCGAGAAATATGGGGAATTGCATGAAGGGCAAGAGCGTGCCTCCCATACAGTTTTTCAAAGTTCTGTGATGTTGCAAGACTGCATTTAAAAAACACTGTGATAGGGATGAAACCAAACAGTAGTTAACCATGTGATCTGTGTCCCCCCTATTGTCATCTGTCTTGTTAATCCACGAAGTTATTACCACCCCTGCTGCACAGGTAAGTAAATAGAGGCTCAGAGACGTTAAATAAGATGCTTGAAGTCACGCTGCTAAGAGGAGGTATCCACTTGCCTCCTGCGTTCCTTCTGCTCCATCCTGACGTCTCCCCCATGGAGGTCCGGAACCCCTGCTGGCCACTACTTTGTCCTCCTTTGACCACTTAGCCCTCTGCTGACCTCGTGGTCCTGGTCATGGGTACACTGCGTTCTGTGCCCCCAGGCCCGGGGAGGCACTGACCTCAAACACTTCTCCCAGGTCCGGGACTAGAACCCGGCCTTTATAGGCTCCGGGAAAGCCCATGACCCTGTGCACACAGGCCGCACCGGAGCAGATCTTATCTCTACAAGGGTGCAATCCGGCTTTCAGCCGACTCTCTCAATTTACCACTTAAAGATCTTCCTGCCTTCTGAAAATGGCAGGCTTTCTCCTTTGAAGAGGAAACCTCTGCCATCCGTGAGCACCTCTTCCTGCAGAAGGCCTCCTCCTCTGGCTGTTTTTTTTTTCTTTCTTTCTTTCTTAAAGCCTTTACTTTTGAGACATGATAGGAAAATCTTACAGGAACACATGGAAAATACATGATCACAGCTGAAGGTGAAGACAATCTAATCAGAAAGCTTTTTCACTCCTGTCAGCCAATGCTGAAGCTGAAGCTCTGAGCAGGACGTGCTGCAGGGCTGAAAGGAATGGTAATTAGTATTCCTCTCCTTCTTCCTCTCCCTCTCCTTCCGCAGAATCTACACCAACCTCCTCATAATCCTTCTCAAGGGCATCCATGTCCTCACGGGCCTCAGAAAACTCTCCTTCCTCCGTGCCCTCACCCACATACCAGTGAACAAAGGCACGCTTGGCACACACCAGGTCAGACTTGTGGTCCAGGCGAGCCCAGGCCTCAGCAGTGGCTGTGCTGTTGCTCAGCATGCACACAGCTTGCTGTGCTTTGACCAGGTCTCCACCAGGTACCACAGTGGGAGAATGGTAATTAATGCCGACTTTGAAGCCAGTGGGGCACCAGTCCACAGACTGGATGCTGCGCTTGGTCTTGATGGTGGCAGTGGCAGCACTGACATCTTTGGGGACCACGTCACCATGGTACAACAGGCAGCAAGCCATGTATTTGCCATGGCGAGGGTCACATTTCACCATCTGGTTGGCTGGCTCAAAGCAAGTGTTGGTGATCTCTGTTACAGTAAGCTGTTCACGGTAGGCCTTCTCAGCAGAGATGACAGGGGCATATGTGGCCAGAGGGAAGTGGATGCGAGGATAGGGCACCAGGTTGGTCTGGAATTCTGTCAGATCGACATTCAGGGCTCCATCAAACCTCAGGGAAGCAGTGGTGGAGGATACAATTTGACCTATCAGCCTATTCAGGTTTGTGTAGGTTGGGCACTTAATATCAAGGTTTCTACGACAGATGCCATAGATGGCCTCGTTGTCTACCATGAAGGCACAATCAGAGTGCTCCAGGGTGGGGTGGGTGGTTAGGATGGAGTTGTAGGGCTCAACGACAGCTGTGGAAACCTAGGGGGCTGGGTAAATGGAGAACTCCAGCTTGGACTTCTTGCCATAATCGACAGAGAGACGTTCCATCAGCAGGGAGGTGAACCCAGAACCAGTTCCCCCACCGAAGCTGTGGAAAACCAAGAAGCCCTGAAGACCTGTGCACTGGTCAGCCAGTTTCCGAATCCGGTCCAAGACTAGGTCAATGATCTCCTTGCCAATGGTGTAGTGACCGCGGGCATAGTTACTGGCAGCATCTTCTTTGCCTGTGATGAGCTGCTCAGGGTGGAGGCTGGTGGTAGGTGCCAGTGCGAACTTCATCAGTGACTGTGGGTTCCAGGTCTATGAACACTGCCCTGGGCGCATGCTTGCCAGCATCTGTCTCACTGAAGAAGGTGTTGAAGGAGTCGTCTCCTCCCTGAATGGTCTTATCACTCGGCATCTGGTCATCGGGCTAGATGCCGTGTTCCAGGCATTACAGCTCCCAGCAGGCATTGCCGATCTGGACACCAGGCTGGCCGACGTGGATGGAGATGCATTCATGCGTGGTGGCTACGGGTCAGCAGGCGCAGGCAACAGGAGTAGACACCGGGTCCCGGTTACCGTCCCCGACAAGCTAAGAGTCGAGGTAAGTAACCCACTCCTCTTCTGGCTTCTTGATGGCAGACGAGGGAAGGGTCTGGCAGGAGTGGAGACGAGCTCTCCCACCGTGGGGTATGAACTGTGACCATCCCAGACACCCTATCACGGAGAACCCCTGAAGAGTTTGAGATGGGGGCATGATGTGATCAGATCTGCACTTTGTAAAGGTTGCTGGCTGCAGGGGGCAAGACAGGTTGAACATATTTTTCTTTGCAAAGGGAAAATGTGGTCAACATACACAATTTAGACAATGCAGAAAGTATACAGCGACAAGTCTCCCCTGGCCTTTATCTCTGAGTCCCTGTCTTAAAATCCATCGCTCTCCCCAGTATTCGTGTTTCATTCTGGACAGAATCTGAACATGAGAGCGTAGATGAATACATCCCCCCTTTTAGCACGGCGGCAGCACCTGGTACAACGCTGTTCTGTTCTTTGCTTTGTATATCTCGGCCTTGTGAGTCATCCTGCGTTAGTACGGGGAGAGCAGCCCTGGGATTTCCGGCTGTAAACTGTTCCATGGGCCCAGTGTGTTGTATTCAATGTTCTCCCTGTGAATGGACATCGAGTTTGCTTCCCTTGTCTTACTGTTAAAACAGTGCTGCAGTTAACATCCCCACACGTAGGAGTGTGTGTGGAGAATGAGGTCCCTGACGTGGGATTGCTGATCAGTATCGCCCAGTTGTCCTCCGTTGGAGGGGACGTCATTCTACGCACCAATTCCCGCGCACAAGGATATTATTTACAGCAGGAATGCATTGAGCCTTGGATGACTGGGCGAGGTGGGTTCTCCGGTTGGAGGCAAGGAAAGTGAACAGGCCATTATTGCAATAGTCTAGGAGGGAGATGTGAGGGTCTGATGTAAGACGGTCACAGTGTGGGTGATGGGGAAGCGATGGTTTGGAGAAGTGCATAAAGTCAGCCCTCCCAGGTGGTAGATGTGTGCGTGGGGAGATGGCGTCCGCTTCTCTCCCTTGGGTAACTGAGGGAGAAAAGTGACCTTATTAACTGAGATGGGAGATGCAGTCTCCTGGGAAGGGGAGGGAGATTGCTTTGGAGGAGCTGAGAGCATCCGGGTGGAGACATCGGAAGGCAGGTGGACACGTGGGCCTGAGGCTGGGAATTAGGAGCAGTATGTGCGGGGGGTGAGTCCTGTGTGCTGATGGGGCAGCCTGGACCAGCGTGCCTGATCAGAGGGGAGAGGCCAGCTGGGGGCCTGAGATGCACAGCCCCGCACTCGCTCGTCTGGAGAGTAGGCTTCCTTCAGTGTTGCTGCCTGGCTCTCCTTGCCTCATTCCATCCCGGCCCCGCTGGAGGAGCCTGGGGGTCAGCAGTATTTAAGGGGCAGACTGTGGGGAGGGGCACAGGAATGTTCTAGAGGTCACAGAGATAAACGCCCAAGTCTGTGTGTGACAGATCTGTCAGAGAAGAGACTAGAAAGTGTCCTTTAGAGACAACGATTAGGAGGTCACGGGTGCCCTTAGCAGAGCCATTTTAATAAAATGACAGAGGCTAGGATTCTATGAAACAATAATAGAAAGTCAGGGTGTTTACTCATTGGTCGTAACCTAGCAACAGCGTGTTCTCAACAGGGATAAGTGTTCTAGAAAGTGAGACCAAATTACACAAGAACACGGTGTTCTAGAATGTCTGCATGGGTTTGTCAGCCAATTTCCTCCTTAGAGGTACTCAGGAGATTGGTAAAAATTACCCTGCCTTTCCTCTAAATTTCCAGGTAGGGGATGACAGGCGTTTATTACACTAATAGAACTTAAGTGCTTTGCCAGAGTGACCTCCGTGAATTCAAAGGTGACCTGAAGGGGGACAGGACGAGAGCAGGGTCCCAGCAGGGAAATGAGCTGTGAGTTGTACTTCGCCACCTTGGAAATCAAGCATTGCAGAGTGTTCTTAAGAATTCGCTGTGGGATTGGATGCTCTCCTGAGACAACACTGGCAGTGCCTCCCCCACCACCCGCAGATCCTCCCGCATCAGTTGGCTGATTCGACCCAAAGCTCATTCTCAATGATGCACAGAAAGTAGGGGAGGGGTACTAGACCCCTAACACTTCCGTCCCCTTGTGCGTGCTGCCTCCTGGCACTGTGCATTGCCTAAAGGAGAGCACTTAGCCCACCCCACGTGTATTTGTTCCATTAACACCATCTCGCAGTAGATGGACGGCGAGCTGGTCTCTGAGGCAGGGCTGGCCTCAGGCACCTCTTCAAAGAGTTCCCATCCCTAGGTGGGTTCTGTGTGCCAGGCTCAGGAGATGCCAGGATCTGCTCTCTTCCTTTGAGGTCGCAGAGCTGAGTGGAGGAGATAACCCAGTAAACAGATTCCTTGGAGGAAATGCAACAAACTAGAGGGAAGAAGCTAGGATAAGGGGAACCAAACCCAGAGCTGAGCAATTTCCAGAGACTTCCTGGAGGAGGTGATGCCTGAGCTGGGTCATGCAGCCCGAGGAGGAGTCAGCCCAGTGGAAGTTGGGGAAAGATGTTCCCGACCATTGAGGCAGCCTCAGCAAAGCACGCAGGTGTGGGCTGGTGTGGCGGGTCACAGGTCCTACAAGGACAGTATTTTGGCAAAGCCGGGACTCAAAGCCTAGGAAGGTAGTGTCCCTGGCATTAGGCCTGGCACAGGGGCCACCTAACCATGGCTATGGAATGAAGAACAACATGACAGGGACAAGGTCTTTGTATAGGCAAGAGGGAGGGGGCATTTCCTGGGCAAATCAGGGTGAATTTGCAATGTCGTCATCCTGTCGCTGGCCATCCCCTTGTCCCTTGTGATTACAGAAGGCCGCCTCTGACAGGGGCGTGGGATGAGAGCTTTGAAGGAGGGGGAGGCAGCTCTGCCCTGCGGGCTGGGAGAACTTTACGAAGGTGTAGCTGCTGTTCCTGCAGATCCTCGCAGATGGAGGGGCCGTGACAGGCCGCCCCCTGGTTCTCTTGGGTATTATATGAAATAATATAAAATGGCCTTGCGTGGGGTCAAGCTCAGGTCTTTTCTCTCTAGTTCCTTTGCTTTTATTGCTTTGCTTTCGGTTGGTCCCGAGAGATGTGGAAGGGACTGGCTCTTGTGCTGACCGTAGGCACCTGGTCATCGGGACCCTTGCTGACTGCATCCCAGGAGTCCTGTGTGTGAGACATTTTCCCCAGGAGAAGCCACCTGCTGACCAGCTGGCTCGGTTTTACCATTCTGCACAGGGTCTTTTTTTTTTTATTGTGAAGTTGGAAATCATTATTTTGAACTCTTGTAAATGCAGGAAAGTGCAAAGGCTAATAACTCTCACGTTCCAAAGGAACAGATACTAACGTTTCATGTTTCTTCAGACCTTGTCTTTTGCTTGCTTTATTGAGATAAAACAACTCCAGGGAAAATTTGAAATCCCTTCGGTTTTCCTTCCCAGCCCTGTCCCTTCATCTCTCCTGAGAGGCGACGACTGTCATGTACTGGGACGCCTCCCTGCCATGGCTTCATAATTTATACCTCATGCTTCCCTACGCAACACACAGTATCACAGAAGGTGTGTAGAAATGTTACCTGTGGTATCGCTGACGATGTTTCGAACTTGCTTTTCCACTCAGCCTTCTGTATTTTTGAGATCTGTAAATGCAGATATGCTGGTAGGACTAGCTGGTTTATTTTAGCTGGGACAGTAAACATGTTAACTGATTGAGTTTCTCTATTTCTGCTCTTAGGAATCATTGCCCTGATCTTGTAACCGAATATGCACCTGTTAACTTTCCCTCAGACATCATCTTCCTATTTTACTTGTATTTTTCATTGTCTTGACTTAAAAAAAATAGATTGTTTTCAGAGCAGTTTTAGATTCAAAGCAAAATTGAGAGGAAGGTACAGAGGTTTCCCATAAACCCCATGCCCCCTCACATGCACTGCCTCCCCCGTTATCCACAGCCCACTGCAGAGGGTTCATGTGTTACGAATGATGGACGTCCATCCACACACATTATCACCCAGAATCCACAGTTTACTCTTGCTGTTGTGGATTCTGTGCATTTTGACAAACGTATGATGACACATGTTTAACATTAGAGCATCAGACAGCTTAGCCTTCACTATCCTAAAATCCTTCTGTGTTCTTCGCGTTGACCCCCCCACTCCCTAACCCCTGATGCCCACTTATCTTACTGTCTCCATAGTTTTGCTTTTTCCAGGATGTCATATATGTAGTTGGAATCATACATCATGCAGCCTTTTCAGATTGGCTTCTTTCACTTAGTAATATGCATTTAAGTTTCTGCCATGTCCATTCATGGCTTGATAGCTTATTTCTTTTTAGTGCTGAATAATATTCCACTGCCTGGATGTACTCCACCTACTGAAGGATATTGGTTGCTTTCAACTTTTGGCAATTATGAAGAAAGCTGCTATAAACATCCATGTGCAGGTTTTTGTGTGGACATATTTCCAGCTCATTTGGGTAAATACCAAGGATCGTGATTGCTGGATTACATGATAGAAATATATTTAGTTTGTAAGAAACTGCCAAACTGTTATCCAACGCCCTGATTTTTAAATGTATCCACTTTTTATTTCATTCATATTGTGGAAAGTTATCTCAGATCCTTTTATGGAATGAGGCAAGGAAGAAACACAAGCAAGCACATAAACACCTAGCTTCTATCCAGGCCTGGCAGGTGGGGGCTCAGGCCAGACCTCTGAGAGACGGGAACTGAAAGAGAAGGCAGGGTCTCATTATGAGGTGAGTATGCCTCAAAGACTGATGCCAGAAACTGGATCCAATCAGCAGACTCCCAGAGGGTGTCTGCCTGTGCCCTGAGGATACAGAGAAAGGATGCTCTGAGCTGCCCACTGTAGACAAGGGTGTTCATCCATCCATCCTCAGCTGCTGTGGGCCCTGAATCCCAGCCTCCACTGACACTGTCAGCAGGACTCAGGTGGCAGCTTGCTGCTGGCCAGGAGGGTACCTGGGTCTGGCCCCACTTCGGGTATCATTGCTAGAACTCGAAGCTTCCAGGGAGCACTGGCTGACTCCCTTAGTTGACCAAAATTCTGCTCCCTAGGACAGCCATAGCCCTTTGGTCCCTGCTTCTTTCCAAGTCCTCCTTGCCAGCCCCCTCAGCCAGCCACAGGGCTCCCGGGCAGTGGCCTTGAAGCACCAGCTGGTTCCGGACCACCCCAATGTCCTCTCTCCTGCCAGACTGCTCTTACAAGACTCCATTATTTCTCCAGTCCCATCTCTGCTCAGCCCAAATCCTGATTCTCAAATGACTGACCTAGGACGCGGTGGTGTCCTGTCCCCAGCCACCTATCGGGACATCTTTTCCCACTGCTTGCTGCCACCCTAACTGTTCATTAGTCACCAGGGGGCGCTCTCATTAGCAGGGAAGGTGATGAAATTATGGCAGAATACAAATGTTCAGCCTGTTTTAATAGGAGACCAAAAAATAAAATCTTTTCTTTGCTGTGCTAGAAGGAAGGGAGGTCATCATGCCCTGCTTTATAACATAGTCAGGAAATTAAGGTCTCCCGGTTCTGGAAGAAAGAGGAACCAATATTTCAGTTGCTCTGGGCTTAATGGGCCACTGAGGTCCACTGTGAAAAAGCAACATTTTAGGGGTGGTGGTGGTGTGGTCTAGGCTGGTGTGGAGAAGTAAAGGAGGTTGAGAGAGGCCTGGGGTGAGAGGAGGTGGCCAGAGGGCCAGGAGGTGGACCCTGGAAGCCGGGATGCTGGTCTCAGGAAATCAACCAACAGTGGAGAGGCGATGAGTGGGCCCAGTGAAGCCTGGGGAGGGGGGCCCTTGTGGCCTGCCAGGTGCCTCTGGCTGTGTGACAACCGTCCCACCACACCTGGGCCTTCCTGGCAGCCCTTCCTACTGGGGCCAGAAGGTCTTCAGGCCTAGATGTGTGTTTGAAATCATAATATTAATTAAAATATTGGGGGTTACTGTCAGCCATCTGTCATTTTAAGCACATTATAGGTGTTACCCATTTAATCCTCAAAATCCGTTTATGAGACAGGTGTGGAGAGGGGGCCAGCGTGCTTTTGGTTTCTTACTTACAGAGCGACACCTCCAGACTCAGGGCTTGTGGCTCAGGATGCCAGGAAATGGTGTTCCTTTTGCATATTGATGACTGTTTCCAAGTAGAGTCATTCTCAGAAACTGGAGACAATTGACGTGTTCTGCAAACAGGGAGCATTTTTGACCCTGCTGCGACGTTTTCCTCCCACTGTTATTTGCCTCTTTTGGGGGCTCAAGGGGAACTAAGACATAACCATGGCAACTAACAGGCAATTAACTCCAACCCCACTTGCTGATCTGGATGAGAACTGCCCTGCCGGAAGCTCCTTTGGAACTTTCTCAGGAGAGCCTGGGCGAGGCAGAAGTCTCTGCGTGGTGGCTGTGCTCGGGGCCCGGAGCCCGGCAGCAGGGGCTGTGGGAGAAAACACCTGCTCCAGTCCGGAGCCCCGGGCATGGATCCTGGTCCCGCTGCCCAGCCTGTGTGATCTTGGGAAAGTCACTTCTCACGGGCCCCTTCGAGCTCCCACGTGGTGGTGGGAGGATAATTTATGGCTGCCCTGGATTCTCATGAGAATAATGAATTAAGGTTAGTGAAACATATTTTGTAAATAATGTGTAAATGTCAGGAGCTATTACCCTGACTTTTCAGTCCCACTGTGGAGTGTCTTTGTGAGTGGTGGAGTAAGGGAAGTTGGATGATGGGTCCTTCGATTTTAAAAACTTTCTATTAGGGTAATTTTCAAATACAGATGACAGTAGATAGAATAGAATGATTTTCTATGTACCCATCACCAATGTCAACAATTAACAACATTTGGCCAGTCTTGTTTCCTCTATCCCCTTTAAAAAAATTAGCTTTAGTGAGGTGTAATTGACATATAAATAATATACCTGTATGTCCTTTTGATGAATTTAGACACTCATGTAACCATCACCAAAATCAGACATTTAACAGTTTCATCACTTCCCAAAGTTCCTTTGTGCCCCTTCCTGATCAACTGACCCATAGTCCCCTATGGTCCAAGGGCTCGGGGCAGACCCATCACGGACACTGTAGCTTCCTAGGGACCCTCAGATTACAGGCAGAATAGGGTCTTGTCTCAATGGGGATAGGTGGATGGATGCTTTAAAAAAAATCGCAGTAAAATATACATAACGTAAAATTTACCATTATAACCATTTTTACATGTACAGGTGAGGGTCTGTCCTCACCTGTTTTGCCTCATGCCTTCATTCCAGCAAAGATCATGTTAATGGCTTGCTTATTTCACAGACACCAGGAGCAGGTGCCTGGCCTGATGGTCCAGCAATGACGGTTTCAAGGATGGCAGAATGGCGGCCAAAGCAGAACTTACAAGTGCCCTAACCTACCCTCCCATTGCCTTCTCTGGTGGTCCTGCAGCACCCCAGCGCCAGCCCCACTCCGACCAGTAGGAACAGAAAAGTCTACCCTTCTGCTAGGCCAGGACCACACCTATTGCCTACACTAATTTGACTTGCGCTATTTTTCTGTGTTCATTAACTTCCCTTTTCCAAGAGTCTTCAGCCCAGGTAATTGCTGGATTGTTCTGACTCAATCAGAAAGACTCATCAGCTTTTCAGTGGAAAACATTAGGAGCCAGTCTGTGCCCTGAGAGTCTCTGAATTCTTTGTCTCAGAATCCTCACCTTGCTGTTTGCACCGACTCTGGACTGCTGAGTCACGACCCTTACCCGGTCCTAACTGAGCTTTCCTCCGTCAAAAAGAGCCGCCTTAAATCAGCTTCCAGTTCTCAGTGGGTTTTGACAATGTCTCCTCCCCACCGAGAAACTGCCAGACCTTTGGGAAGTGATGTTCCCCTTCGCCCAGGTGGGCAAAAGACTCGGCTTCTTCCTCTCGACAGGCTGTGTGGGTGACGTCTGGGAGCCAGCTCTGACACCAAGAATCACTTCAGCCATTCTTCAATTTTCTAAATCTTTTTTATCTCATTGTTCTTGTTGTTTGCTCCTCTGATCTGTGTTTCTCTTGCTCTGTAATTTCTCCAGGTTGATTTTAGGGGAGGAAGCACCAGGCAGTGTTTCCAATCTCGACTTGACTTTCCTCCCAGCTGCATCAAATCAGTTGTCTCCTAGGGAAGTCACGCTGTTACCTCGTAGATTGTTTGGGACAGCATGCCAATGTCTGATGCTGTAAACTGCCAGTTTCTGGGCTTGTTTAATCAAAACCCCCACTTCCAATTCATATTTTCCCATGATTGACCCTGAAATCCAACTCCTATTGGCATTTCAGTTTCAATCAGGAGGGAAATTTGTTCATCATGTGACTGAAACACAATGGTGATCGAATAATGGAGTAATAATGCCAGCTTAATTATTCCTGCTCTTTGTGACTATTTTAAAAAATATAGTCTGTAGGCAGTGAGTAATTATATACCGGTAGATGTTTTGGTGGTTTAAAATTTTTTTATTTTTTAATTCTAGGTATCTGGTTAGTGTAATGGGCATTTTTATTCATATGCAATAAAAAAACCATGTATTTACGAAAATTAAATATGGTATTGCAGTCATGGCTGTTTCAGCTTATAATTACTGATGACAATAACATTAGTGATTCCACTCCTGCTAAGGCTTCTATTTGCAGCTGACTTGCCCCTGACGCTGGGGAAAAGACAGTGAGTGAAAAGATCACACTTGGGCTTTGAAGCCAGACCGACTCAAGTTCAAGTCCTGGCTGTGTCACCCACCAGGTGTGAAATCGATCAAGGCTGTGACCTTCCTGATCCTTGGTTTCCTCAGATGTAAAGAAAATATTTGTATCCAGTAGGGTTTTCAGCAGGAACTCTGCTGTTACTGTTTTATTGTTGCTGCTTTGGGAGACAGGATGATTCACTGGGGAGTGGAGACAGATATTGGAACCTCCATTTATATTTATTTTCCATCCTGTTCTAACATTCTATTTTCAGTTTACTGGTTAGAGTGTACATAATGTGGTAGTTTAATCTTATTCACTACTTAGACATTTATAAAAGCTAAATGCATGTTTATTGAGGATGCATACGCTAAATATTTTATTGATGGATGGCTTATTAAAAAAAATTGGGAGATCACTGCTCTGGACTGTCTGATCCCTGTAGTCATTCTAGTTGAGTTACAAATTAATTCTTGGAAATCCTTTCTTATCATCCCAATCAGCCTCTCAAGATCCTGAGTGTTAGCAGTTGGGAGATAAGCAGCTGGAGTTTCCAACTCTGAGAAGCTGAGAACTGGCCTCTCTAGTGTCTCAACTCCCCTGCCACAAATGTGGGGCCCTGACGGCCAGCCTGGCTGCCTCAGTGATGTTTCTGACATCATTTCAGAATGTATTCTCTGCTTCTTGTTCCAAAATAATCTAGATCTAACTTAGCCACTTCTTGATTGGTCCTTTATTATAAAGAGCAGGACATTTCATGGTTGAAAATGCATTCTAGTCTTTCTCTTTCTTTTAAACCTTGACCCCTCAGCCTTAGCTTCCGAATCTTTCCGGCGATAGAATAATAATTGTCTTGCCTTCCTCATAGGGTTGTTGTAAAGAATAAACGAGAGATCATATCCTGTCATACTGACTGTGCCGGCCACCAGAGACAGGAAGACACTGAAAGCAACAGACTTATCCCAGATTACTTTGAAAGGAATGACAATTTATACTAAGAGATTTCTTCTTCCCTTTCTCCTCCTCCTTTCCTTTCTCCTCTTCCTTCTTCCTGGATTGTGGAAAGTCTTATTATATTTAGAACTCACCAGCTCTGCTCTGTTTGGACGATCCCCCAGTTTCGTTGGCCACACTCAAAGCCTCAGAGTCAGGGCCAGTTCCAGTGCCTTTCTGTCCAGCGGGCCAGGTAAGGGCATGGCCTTGGCCACATGAGCATCCGCCTCTTCTCAGCTAATCTGATCTGATGCTTGTTAGCCTTGACGTCCATGGAGAACGCTGCTGTGCTGCTGGTCTCCATCTTGCTGGCCGACTGTGTGGCCAGGGGGGACCTGATGCTGGCATTTGGGTGAAGTCGATCATCGAGGCGCATTCTTCTGAGGATACCTGCGTTGCCTTCAGAGTGGCAGTGTCCTGGGCTTGTTGGAATGTGGGTAACATGGAACAAGTCTCCTCCATTTGTTTTTTCATCTTTGTTTTTTTTTTTGTTTGTGGTTTAGGACACCTTTTCTGTACTGCTTTCTTGGCTTTGCTTTGACTTCCTTTTTGGGAGGCCTCGGGGTTTCTTTCTTTCTTTCTTTCTTTTTTTTGTTTTTTTTTTTTGCTTTCAGCACTATTTGTAGAAAGGCAGTATCGCCAACTTTTTATAGCAATGATGGAATCCAGAAGATAGCGTACATTCAATGTGCCCTCTGTATCTGTAATATATAACTGGAAAAGATAACTGAAAATCTAGAGTTTTATGTGCAGAAACATTATTTTACAGGGATGAGGGTAAAATAAAGATGTTTCGAGATAAACAAAATGGAGAATTTATCGCATATACAATTTCACTAAAGTACATTCTAAAAGCAGAGGATTCATCCTAGATGGAAGATCTGAAATGTAAAGAGATGGAGGGCAAAGAAGTTAGTAAACACGGATAAATCCAAGCAACTTTCAGGGGGAGGGTATAGCTCAGTGGTAGAGAGGACCAGGCATGAGGTCCTGGGTTCAATCTCCAGTACCTCCATTAAAATAAACAAGTAAATAAATAAAGCCCTAATTACCTCCCCCTCCCCAAAATTCCAAACAACCTTTGATTCTGTCAAAACAACAGCAGCAATAATAATTACTAATTTGTGAGGTTAAAAAAGGAGGTAGAACAAATATATTAGAAAATGCTGCATATAAATTATAAGGTTCTATTGTTTGGAAGGAAGATGAAATTATTATCTTCAGCTTTTATTAAGTATGCACAGTAAAAGCTTTAGCTTGTCTACTGAAAGAAGAGTAAATGGAATAAATGGATAAGAAGAAAATTTAGATGGCATAGAAAAACAAAACTAGCTATCTGCTATTTATAAGACATGTCTAAAACGTAAGATCTGGAATTTCCTTCATAATATGTAAATAAGTGGGTAGAAGGTAGGAGAGTGATGGCAGTGTGGACAGAGCAAGAGTGGGCATTGATTGTTGCTGGGACGAGGGGAGAGTTACCTGGGATTTATTATACTATTTCATCTACTTTATGCCTGTGTGGACTCCTCCATAATAAAAAGTAAAAATAAATATGAAACAAAACAGGCAAGCTGTAAGTATACAGACTTGTTAAAAGTAAAAGTATATGGAAAATATTAGGCAAATACTAATCAAAAACAGGTGTAGCTATAATCTAATTGCAGGTAGCCGAGGTTAGGGTTAAAGAATTACTAGAGATGGAAGATTACTGCATAATAATAAAAGACTCAGTTCATGAGAAAGATATTAGAATTCTAAACTTGTATTTGCCTAGTAATATAGCCTTAAAATATGTAAAGCAAAAGTTGGTTTAAGACAAAAACTGCAAGCAGAAATTGGCAAATCTACCATCAGATTGGGAGATTTAACTATAACTCTCTCATTAATTGATAGGGAAAGCAGATAAAAATTCAGTTTGAATGTAGAAAATTTGAAAAATACATTTAATAAGCTTGATATATATATATACACACACACACACATATATATACACACACACATATATACACACACACAGACACACAGACACACACACACACACACACACATTTCCTCAGGAATTTATATTTGAAAAAAAGCAGTGGGAGAAAAATGAGTCTGTATCATTCCATTTAAGTAAAGTTCAAAAATATGCAAAAGTAAATACATTTTCAGTAATACAAATATGGCAAAACTCTGAAGCACAGCAAGGAAATGTAAATAGACTATTTGCAATGGAGGTACCCAGATGTGGGGGTGGGATGTGATGGGGAGGGCACAGGTGGCTGCGAAGGTTTCAGCCACATTCTGGTTCTTAAGCTGGGTTGTGGTCATGTGGGCACTTGGAGCACTGGAAGTCTTTACACCCTACACATTGGTTATAAATATGCTTCTATATCTAGTTATATCTGCTAATGTCATCTATATCTACTCGATAAAAATGATGGTTCAAATACTTTGAGTTTACAAGAGAGCATAATTGTTGCCTCTTCTTGGGCAGCCTTGCCTGCTGCTTTCTGAGCCTGTCACGGCTAACCAGGGTCCACTCTGTATCATTCTGGCTCCTGCACACAGTGTTTGGTGTGGTCTGGACTTCTGGAGTGAGGATGGGATGATGCCAAGGACCATGAGGCAGAAAATGGGCACTTTCCACAGAGACCTCAGAAGCAGGGAGTTGTCTGTGTCTTTCTAGTGCCTACCTGGCCCATTCTGTCTAAAAGTAGTCTAGCCAGGCCAGTGCTAGGTTCTGCTCGGCCCTGGCAGATGCCTCCTCTGATAAATAAATCACCAGATGCCAAGCTTTGTGGGGAGGAGATGAGAATGGAATACAGAACGTGAATGCGCCATCATTCTGGCTTACCTATGGTTGCCAAGGTTACCAGAGCCTCATGTTCCTTGGTAACCACTCCTCCCAAAATAGCCACCATTGGTGCCAGTCAGCCAACTGCATCCTGTATCACAATCATCTAAAAAATATAAAAGTGTAAAACACTGTTTTGAGGAGAAGGTGAGGCGGCCCTTTATGTGAAATAAGGTTTTACTGAGCACACACAACCATTCCTCACCTGATCTTCGCCGTAGCTGGTGAAGGGTTATAATCCCCATTCTTCAGATGACAAAACAGGCTTGGAGAGGTTGAGTGACTTGCCCAATGCCAGGTGACTCTCAAGTATCAGAACTGAATGGAAAAATTCAGGTTTTCTGAGGCCATTGATGAGAACTCATTCTACATACACCCAGACACTGCCTCTCACTGCTAAGTTTGCATTACGCTGCAGGAGAGGATGTGCCAGATCAAGTCAGCTGCGAAGGTCTGAGTGTGTTGGGCTGAGGTTCCACCTTTGTAGCTGATGCTGCCACTGCCCCCTTCTTCCTTGTTGGTAGAACCCCAGTTTTTCTCAGGTTGGGGGGAACCTGTGCTTCCTGGGGTCCCCCAGGCACTTAAGGTTGATTGGAATGTGATGGTAAGTCTATTCCACTTGCTAGTGACTGTTTAAATGTGGAATGTGACCCAGTCTCGGCCAGCGGAGGTGGGATAAGTCTGCTGGAGGAGTAGTTCTGGAAAAGATGTTTCTCTCTAAGAAAAGAAATTACCACGAAGAAACGCCTCTCTTCTGTGCCTGGCCTCCCTTTGCATGTGATAGAGCCTATTGGGTGGCCACGAAGGGGGTACGTTGCTGGTGATGGCTGAGTGGAAGGGTGGGAAGCCCTTGGTCCAGCTCTGAGTGGCTCCTCTCCTCGAAGCCAGGCCCCCTCCTTCCAGTAGCATCTTGGGTCCCCTTCGACTGTGCCTACGGCCTCCTGCTTTGCAGCTGAGCTCTATTCAGGTGTGTCCTTCTAGTTCTACTGGCCTGTGAGCTCCCTAGTCCTGGACATTTCTCAACCTCCCCCACCCCAAGTCCAGTGTCTACCTGGTAGAGGTAGTGGGGAAGTCACTGGGAGCAGGGTTGGTTCTCTCTCTTTTTTAAAATTTTTATTTATTTATTTTTTATTGAAGTATAGTCAGTTTACATGTCAATTTCTGGCATACAGCATAATGTTTCAGTCATACATGAACATACATATATTCATTTTCATATTCTTTTCATTATAGGTTACTACGAGATATTGGGCATAGTTCCCTGTGCTACACAGGAGAAACTTGTTGTTTATCTAAGGGCTGGTTCTCTTGACTCAGCGATCTCTAGTGGGAGGTGTCTGTACCCCTTTTGCAGGGGACTCCGTGGTGACTCTCTGAAGAAGGGCCACAGCTTGGAGTACAAGTGTTGTCCTCCTCAACACCTTCAGAGGGGAGGCTTATTTTGGAAACTCTTTCAGTTGGAAATCCTTCATAGTGCAGACAATGACCACAGTGACAGTTTGGGGGGAGTGTAATTAACATGGAGAAAACCATCACTCTTAAAAAGGACTGTCACTTTATTCACGTTTATTAGGTGCCTGCTTGTTAAATGTCTGGTTTGTGCTAAGTTTTGGGCCCAAAGGGAATGTCACACAAAAATAGTTAGGATGTGGCTCCCACCCAGGCAGAGCCACAGCCCAGTGGGGAGCAGGCACACTCACAGAGGGCTCTGCCTGCTAACAGAGGGCCACGGAATTTGCTGGGGATCCAGAGCTGTGCTGTCTGGACTACTTGGCTGGGGAGGGGCTGCAGAGGGCAGAGGGGTGCTGACCAGTTGTTTGAGTTGGAAGGGGATGAGACTAGGGGAGGCAGAAGGCAGGGTGGGCTGGAGGAGAACCTATTTGGAAGTTTATGTCAGGAGTAGTGGGAAGGGTAGAGTTAGTGTGGATCCTCAGGTCCCTGAATGCCCAGTGAAAGGCTGGGGACTTGATTTGGCCTGGGAAGACTTTGAAGGGGTTCAGATGGGAGCGTGAGACATTACTGTTGAGACTGTGGTCGGGACAGGTGATGCAGGAAGGAGGCCCATCAGGAGGCATCGGGTGTCCGGGCTGCCAGGGGATGCAGAGCTGGAACGCCTGAGTCCCAGTCCTGGTTTGGCCCCTTTGTTGACATCACCTTGGTCAAGTCATTTCTCCTCTCTGGGTTCTTGTTTTTTTCAGTGCAAACAAAATGAAGAGACACAATGATCCTCAGCATGGGGTCTGGGTCTCTCTGCATGAAATGGAGAAGAAATCTAAAAGGGTCATGGTCACGGACCATAGGACGGATGTGGGGGCAGGACAGAGGACTCCCCGACGACTTCCTGGCTCTGGGCCTTTATTTTCCAGGAAGGTGGAGCCCCATTTCCCTCTTCAGGGGAAGAAAGCAGGAGAGAATGGATGGGAGTGACAGGGTGGGCTCCACCTTTAAGGAAGGAGAGGGGCTGGCGTGGGAGGTGCAGAGACGGTAGGACAATCCTTTTACGACCTGCTACAGCCAAAGGGCTCCCAGTCATGGCGTTCCACGAGTGTTTAGAACTCAGAAATGCACGTGTCTGCAGCTGCTTGATTTTCTAGCCCTTCTTTATTTTTTTCTTAATTCCAAAGCATGTGTCAGAGTTAATGAAGCAATTCTATTATTAAACCACTTAGAAATTTAGAAGACAATGTACTTGGGTTTGAATGGAATAATTAGATATCGGGGTGGGGGGCATTTGTAAGAGAATTACATCTAAATCTCATGTGTTACCCCTGGTACCACATCCATGAACAAAATAGGATCACTCAAGTTGCTCAGAAATGAGTGAGTTCATGCATTTTGGTAAAAAGCAAACACATTTCTATTCCGAGAGGAATGCTTTATGAAACACTTCAGAATGTAGATCTGAAGACTCCATTTCTGGTTTAACATCTACTGAGAAAGCCAAAATCATCTTTTACTTTTGAAGAAGTGTGTGATGTTGCTGAAAGCCATGAGGATTTGCTCTGGCAGAAGCAATACCTGCTAGGATGCTGGGGTGCCTTTCTATTCTGTGCTATGAATCATCAAATGCATTTTAAGCTATATTTTTGTTGATGGAGAAATGGAGGCTTTTGGATGTGGTGGGATGTGGAAGGGACTGGGGTGGGGGACTCTGCCAGGCAGAGTCTGGTGAGAGCCTGAGGGGGTCTTGTGGCGTGAACTTGGGCTTCCAGTCCTGTTTCCTGCTGGCAGACACACAACAAGCCACCTTAAGCTTGGCATTAACCCACATTTGGGTTGCTCAGTGATTTACAAGGCTCATTTCCAGGCGTAACATCACTGGTTTTAGATCCACTCCTCGTCCCCCACATCCCTGCCCCCGGAAACAGGTGCAGATCGTTTCCTCCCAAGGGCACACATTGCTCACATGCTCAGAGTCGGGATGAATTTGAGTTGTGCCCTGCTCCAAATTTGTCTAGACTCTGTGCCAAGTTAGGCCTACGTGTGTGTGAGTATAAATGAGGGTGTGGACGCAGGACTGGGAGGCAGCTTGGAAGGGTGACAGGAGCACTGGATTTAGAGCCAAGAAGATCTGAGTTCAAACCTGGCTTGGTCACTCGCTAGATTCTTGACCTTGGGCAAGTTAATTAGCATCTCTGAACCTTATTTTCCTTTTCTGTAAAATGGAGCTGGTCACAATACCTCCTAAAGGGTGTTATGAGGCCTTAAACGAGACACAGGATGTGGACGTGCTTTGTAAATGATGAAGCAATAACTTGGAATTCAGAGGCAAACCTGGCGTGTCCCCGGGAGGGTGTGACTGTTCGAGGACCCTGAACTCATGTCATGTGCTGATGGTGACAGACTGCCGGCTCATCCCTGGGACAAGACCCTCCACTCCCAGGGGCTGCTTTGCTCAGCACTGTTTAGTGGTGATGGGACAGACTGTAGTGAGCCTCCAGGGGGCTTTGACAGATTCATTTCTGAGTCTCAGCCCCTTGCCCAGTGCCTGGCCCATGGCCTCCATCACCCACTGCCAGACAGAATGGACTGGAAGGGGGACCGTAGGAGCCTCAGGTAAACAGAGAGAGGAGAATGCACTTCTCCTCTTTTTCTACCTTCTCCTTCCTCCCTCCCGCCCTCCTCCTCCTGATTTTTGTGTTATTTCTTTCTCTGGCTGACACGGTGCTCAAATCGCTCTAATTATTTAGTTGTCATTTTGCATTTAATTGTTTGCCCGTGAACTGATTCACTTATTTAACGCAATTGATTCAGATATACTTCCTCGCGTTGTGCTTTGACCTGGAAGCTGTGGTTTTCACGTGGGAAGACCAGAGGCATTCAAGGACTGTGACTCAGCAAGTCTGGGGACCTCCCCACCCCAGAAGGCCAGTTTTCCTCTCTGGGAAATTGAGGAGATGCCAGTCTCCTTCCTTGATGCTCTGAACACTCTGTGTTAACTGGGAAGGTGTGGGGATTCTTGGCAGAATAGACGTTTTCCAGACAGAGCAGGTGGTTGCCCCCTAAGGAGGGGGTGATGAGGGCCAGGCATTTATAAGACAGGATCTTCAGATTGGGGAGAATTGCTAATTTAAGAAATCCTGGGAGCTCTGGGAGTACTTGTGCCCCCATAAATTCTTCATGAGGAAGTTAAACCAGCAGGTCCCGGTCCTATGGCAGTTCCCAGCTCTTCTGTAAACTCTAGGATGTCCTTGGGAGATATTAAAGCTATTTTTCCCCCTAAAATATTGAACAACGGGGAAAGGGACCCTGAGGAGCTTCTTCCATTTGGCTCTGAGCTATTTGGTATTAGGAGAACCTTGACTTAGTCTGCTCGAGCTCCCGTAACAAAATACCCTAACCTGGGTGGCTTAAACAACAGAAATTATTGTCTCATAGTGCTGGAGGCTGGATAGCTGAGATCAGGGTGCCAGCGTGGTCAGTTTCTGTTGAGGACCCTCTTCCTGATCTGTGGGTGGACACGTTCTTGCTGGGTTTTCATGTGATGGAGAGAGGATGCTGGCGTCTCTTCCTTTTCTTATAAGGGCACCAGTCCTATACGGTCAGGACCCACCCTTATGACCTCGCTTAACCTTAATCACCTCCTTAAATGCCCCATCTCCAATTTAGTTGCATGGGCTTCGACACACGGATTTTGATGGGGGACACAGTTCAGTCCACAGCAAAGGTCAAATATTGAGTCCGTGTAAGTGGGAGGAGCTGGGGCTTTGGAGTCAGAATGAGCTGGGTTCAAAACCTGGCTCTGCTGCCTGTAGCGGAGGGGCTTGGGAAAGTTATTAACCCTTCCAAGACTGTTTCCTCATCTATAAAATGGGGGAACGAGGCTCATAGCTCCCAGGGCTTGTGTAAGGATTAAGCAAGGGGTCGACTTTGCATGCTAAAGAGGTGGGGCTATCTTTAAGGCCTGCCTCTGCCCCTCCATCCTGGAAATCTGTGATCTTGAGGCTAGAATATGGTGTCTAGGAGGGGCCCCTGGGCTGGGTTCCATCCCAGGGAGGATGGTAATACCTAATTGTCAAAGTTAAGAGGCTCTAAGATACCATGTGGGGAAATACCTACCTAGTTCAGTTCTTGGCAGGTAGCAAATACCCAATAAATGTTCTTGCACCATGGCTCCAGATGAGGCCTGAGTTGGGGGGATGACAGTCAAAAAGATTGAACACCTACTATGCGCCAGGTACTAGGGATATATCAGTGCAATAGACAGGCATAACCCCTGCTGTTCTGGAGCTTAGCGTCTTTAGGGAGAAGGAAGACATGAACCAGATTATTACAAAGGCTCGTGTCTGTGGTCTTGGGTCCAGGCTCACCTGGCTGGGGCCTCTGCCACTCCTGCTGCTGCACAGATGGCATCCTCCAGGGGGGTTACCCTCCGGCGCCTCAGGCTCATCCCTTCCAGGAGAGGTGCCCTGGGTGGGAGAGTGGCAGATCTCTGCCCTAAGTCCCTGGCATCTCCTCAAATGCCAGCTCAGCTTGCTGCTATGAGCTCGCTCTAGACCATCTCCTGTTTTGGGCAGACACTCTGGGTCTCTGTGAGTCACAGAGCCACCCCTTAACCCCCGATCCATCTATAACAAACATGTTCCTGGAAACCAAGGCGCCTCAGTTGCTGGCACTATCTACCCGCCACGATTGCAAATTTCTGTCCTCTTGGTGGTGTTGAGAGTTTCATGGTCTGCAAAACAGGTGGGATGGGTTAGGTGGTCTGAGGCAGACTGGGTTTAAACATAAACCAGATTTGGCAGAAACTGGAAGCAGGGACCTAAGCCTGTCACCTTGACTACCTGCATAAGTAGACCTTTATCTTGGCAGAGGAGTTAATGGAGTAGAAATGTGAACTGTTGCCTGGAGAGTTTATAGAAGGCCTCCCTGAATTGTTCTAACACTCTTTCCTCCTTACCCAGAATTGAAGGGCAGCACAAATGGATTTCTTCTTTGAAAGAATTAGAAAGCCTTAGGAGTGGTGAGCTCACTGCCTGAGTGAGCTCCTTATTCCTTTGCTGTTCGGTTGGTCTATCCCTGTGATCACCTGTATTTAGATGTTGGGGCAGAGGCTACTAACTGCCCTTCTCCCTTCGGGCAATAAGAGCCCCTGAGTTTTAGCCAGGCGTGCGATCAACCACCCCAGACCACATTTCTCACCTACCTTGCAGCTAACTGTGTCCATGTGATCAACTTTTGGCCAGTAGGTGTGAGAGGAAGTGGTGCATGTCATTTCCAAATTATTATTATTATTTAAACCAGATTATTATTTTTAGATTAATAGTTTGTCTCATCTAGAAGACTTACCTACTTTTTTAAGCATATAAATTGCTTGCCCTGCTCGCTCCTTCCACCTTTCCTGGGCTGGGATGTAGAGGTGGTTTTGAGGAGCCAGTGGTCACTGTGTGGACACTGATGACAGCCTAGGGGATGGCAAAGCACATGACAGAAGAAATCTGGGTCCCTAAGTGACCTCGTTGAGCTGAGACACCTGCCAGCCTTTGTCCACTGCCTGCGTTCAGACTGTTATGTGAAAGAGAAACACATTTCTATTTTAAGTCACTATATTTGGGGGCCTCTGACATAGAAATTTAGACTAAATCCTGAGTAATGTATATGTTACCAGAGTTAAGGTGTGGTTAGGTGTCTAGTTACCTGTTACGTGGTTCTATGCAGGATGCTGTTCAGAATTATTTCTTGCTACCCCTAACGTGACATAGGTTGCTAAGACTTCCTAAGATATTATAGTGGACAAATTCTACCCATCTCGCTTATAATTTTAGATTCCTTTTAATTTTAAAACCAAGTATATGCCAAGTAGCACTTTTGGAAGATATAATTCTAGACAACTTGGGTGCTTACTTATTATATCAGGCAGTGAACATTATATAATCTGGTGAATTTCCCATATGCCAGGTCAATTTAATGCTTGCTATGATAAAACTAGATTACCATCGGTTTCTTTTTATTGTGTTTCTTCCGCGATGTCTGTTTGATCTTTGTTTGTTGAGGGACTTATCATACGTACTGTCACACTTTTTGCTGGCTTGTCGGTAATGTTCCCCTCCCATCCGCATCCTTTCCCCTGTGCACTAAAGGGCTCCCTCTTTCCTTATGACTCACTTTAAGTGTTCCCTCTCTGCACTGATGGCTTTCCATATAGGACACTCCCGGGCTTCTATTAGAGTGTCCATCACGCTGAATTTGCTTTAGCTGGTTGTTGGCACTGCTGGAGCGCGAGCCTATTGTGACCCTCCCTGCTACTTGTCCTCTTTACAGGTAGGGGTGGATTTATCCTAGACTGGTTGTCTGTAAGTTGGTCTCTTGCAAAACTTGTGGAGACTAGCTAAAGCCAAGAGCTTGAGGCAGTCAATTCTGGCAGATTCCTGAGGTGGCCATGTTGTAAAAGCTGCAGTATAAGGCTTCAGCCCCACCCCCTGATAATGACACTTGAGGGGCTGGTGGTCTCCTAGCCATGGGTGCTGAGATGGAGCCAGAACCCCATGCATCATATTGATGTTGGATCCCAGCCTCTGATCAGGCCAGGGAGGAGCCAGTACCCCTGTAATCATGCAGCTCAAAAACCTCACAGCCCAGGGGCCAGGGTCCATCCTGCTCAGATTCTGATTTCCTGCTGCTGCTCCATGCGTCCCCTCAATAAACAGGCTCCAGAGGGCCAGGTATGTCTGGGTGTTTACTGCATACTTGACATCTTGGAATCCCTTCTGCCTTTCTTCTTCTTAGTAATAGAACCTCGTGAATTTTTATGGTATCCGTGATTACCCACATAGAGGCAGTTTTCCCCAGCTCCTTTTGCGGCCCATGTGATCATATGACTAAGAGGTAGCCAGTGGAGTATGGGCAGAAGTGATGTGTGCAACTTATAGGTCACAAATTTATTAGGAAATTGTGAGCCACGTCCTCCACCTCCTCGCCACTCCCCCCGCCAGGCTCCCACTGCCTTTCCCATGGGCTGGAACATGCAGCTGATGATTTGAGTGAATGATATGACCACAGTACAAACATAACATCCTAGCATATGATAAAGCAATAAGACAGGAGGTCCCTGGGTGCTGGAAATGTTCTATACCTTGATCTGGGTGGTGGTTACACAGGTGTATACATATATAAAAATTAATTGATCCTCCCTCTTAGGATTTCTGTACTTTTTTATTTTTTTAAACTTTTTTTTATTGAGTTATAGTCATTCTACAATGTTGTGTCAAATTCCAGTGTACAGCACAATTTTTCAGTTATACATGAACATACGTACATTCACTATCACATTCTCTTTTGCTGTGAGCCACCACAAGAGCCTGTATATATTTCCCTGTGCTACACAGTACAATCTTGTTTATCTATTCTACATTTTTAAATACGAGTCTGTCCCTTCCCACCACCACCCGCCCCCCCGCCCCGTGGCAACCACAAGTTTGTATTCTATGTCTATGAGTCTGTTTCTATTTTGTATTTATGGTTTTTTTTAGATCCGTATATGAGCGATCTCATATGGTATTTTTCTTTCTCTTTCTGGCTTACTTCATTTAGAATGACATTCTCCAGTAACATCCATGTTGCTGCAGGATTTCTGTACTTTATTATATGTAAGTTATGCCATAATAAGAAAAAAGACAGAAGGGACCTGGTTCCCTGAATTACCTTGTGGAGTAGAAGTCACCTCTGATCTTTTCCAAAAGAGAAAAAAGAAATTCACTTATGGTTTGGGCCGTCGTATTTGGGGAGTTTTAGTGCCAGCCATTTAGCTTGTACCTTCACTAGTAGATTTCTTAAATGTAGGACTTTAAAACTTTTATTTTGTCCCCATGATTTCCACAGAACTTGGTGAACAGAAGATGCTCAAGATGTGTTTAGTGAATGCATGGTTTTTGTGTGTGTGTGTGTGAGTATGCTATATAAATTTGGAAAAGGGAAAGAGTTACAGCAGGTGGAAGGAGGGCGCCTCCCCCCGCAGCGTGGAGTCTGCCACAGTGAAGCTTCTCACCCCACCTCCTGCCCAGGCCCTTCTTTTCAGCAGGATCCGCTTCAGCAGTTTTCAGCTTGCTTCAATAAATGACAAGGACACTCCGAGGGAGGAAATGCTGCCTGCTCTGCTCTGCTAATGGGGGACAGGTGGGTGTGGAGAAGACGGGGAGTGCTGGGGCAGACCCCTGGCAGCGAATTCAGTCCCCAGGACTCACCATCACCCTGTGATCCTTGGCTGCCCGGCTCTCTGTGGTGGGGAAAGTGCAGAGGATGGTTCCGGAGTGGCCCAGAGGGTGCTGCTGCTGCTGCACTGAGTCACGGGAGCCAGGGTGGTGAAACAGAAAGAAGGAGGGCTGACAACACACACTGCGGCTGGCTCTGCCCCCAGGGGGCCATCTGGTTCGGTTGGAAACCTGGCTTCTGTGATCAGGGCTGTGCCAGGGACCTGGACTCCAAGAGAAAGGACGCACACCGTCCTGCCCTCAAGGGGCTCACGGTCCAGCAGGCAAGACATGCCCCTAGACAGACACCGTAATAAAAATGGTACTGTTTTATTTATTTGATTAGATGTTTGGCACCTTTAATACATTATTTTATTTTCACAAAAGTCTGACAAATAGGTGCTGTTGATAGATGAGAAAACAGAAACTTGGAGAAGGTAAAGTAAGGGCCCAAGGTCAAAGTGAGGAGGCCACCCTGAACTGGGCCTGGGGACTCTGAGGCCCGTCTCTCTCCACTGGGTCCCACTGCAGGCTGGAGACCGCATGTCAGGACTGCAGTCGGGCCCTCTGTAAGGTGCTGGCGCAGGACTTCCTTAGGCTCTGAACTTGGCCTTAAAGAATGAGCGGCAATCCACCCAGGGGACAGAGGGTGGGTTTGGAGTGGGAAAAGGTGGTTATTCTAGACCACAAGGGCAGCATGTGCAAAGGCCCGGAGGAGAGAAAGCTTGGCATGTTTTAGTTTGGTATAACTAACGCACTGGTGTGCAAGGGGTAAGGAGGGTGGGAGATGAGGCCAGAGAGGCCAGCAAATGTCCTGTGGTGCCTCCCTTTGAGGGGAGCCCTGGCGTTGGAGGGGGTCAGTCACCCGTCAGGAGGACAACATGACTGCCAATCAGGGGCCTCTTGCTTTTACTCATTCTTTCCCTGCACAGGAGCAGGGCTCTCTGGGGGGACCGGGCTGTGGGCCTGTGGGACAGAGCACCTTCCTTGGAGGGGCACCTAGGCTGTGTGGACCCTGCCTGGCCCCTCATTCTGTGTCATCTGCCTGGGGTGTCACAGACAAGTCCTGAAAGCCCCCATTTCCCAAAGATCCTTTCATGGAACAATACTTTTTTTGAGGAAGAGAGTTCCATGGCAAAACACACAGAGAAAATGAGGCTTGTTTCCTCCCTCTTGGGAACTCTTGCAGGTGAGCTTATAAAAGTCTGAGAAGTACAGAATTCTTTTAAACTTTGTGCATTAATTTCTCCCGGCAGCCGTAACAGTGTATCACAAACTGGGTGGTTTAAAACAACAGAAATTTATTCTCTCACAGTTCTGGAGGCTGGAAGTCCCAAATCAAGGTGTCAGCAGGGCCCCGGCTCCCAGTGGAACCCACCCTGGTGGGTCCTTTCCTCCTCCTCGGGCTTCTGACGCGGCCATCCTTGGCGTTCTCTGCTCTGCAGCTGCGGCCCTCCAGCTGCGGCCTCGTCGTGGCTGTCATCGCTGGGTCGTCTTCTCCCTGCGAGTGCCCCTCTCCTCTTCTTGTAAGGACACCAGTCACACTGGACTAAGAACCTACCCTACTTCTTAACTAATTACATCGATGAAAAGCCTGTTTCCAAATAAGGTCACATTCTGACTTCAACATATCTTTTGGGGACACACCAGTGGAAGAAGCCCCTCTGGGGACAGCCAGCCTGGACCCCTGTCCGGCTCCAGCCCACGTCCAGTGGGGCAGGCCTGGAGAACCTTCCAACCCGTGACACTTTGTTTAGCCCAGAATTTCCCACAGAACTGTTTTATTTTTCCTCAGAACTCTTTTGAAAATGCCCCTTAAGTTTCCCACAGAGCTGGAGGAGAGAGGAACTCACTTTGGGAGACACTGCCGGGGGTGAACAAGATGGGGCCCACCCAGGGGTGAGGGGACCTGGGCAGGGGAGCCTCCTGGGGCCTAGAGGGGAGTTCTGGGGCCCCAGGGGGAAAGGGAAGGTCCACAGGGCAGGGACGCGGGAGTCAGCTTATCCGCAAGAGAAGGTTCCAGGCTGCCCTGCTCTCCTGGGCCCCAGGACACCACGGTGGATGTGGGCTGCAGCCGGATTGGGGTCCAGGTCGCCTGTCCCCAGAGGGGCTGTTTCCACCTCACAACTGGTCAGAGGCAAGAAGGAACAGATGCACAGCATCTGGTGTGTCCCCACTCCTGTCACCTGTGCCCACGCCACCTGGCAGGCGCCGAGCAGAGACGTGGGCGGCGTGGTCACATCACTGAGCTGGTCTGTGGAAAGCACTCAAAATAGCCCACAGGTCTGTAAACAGGTTTTCTTCCTGCTCATGGATTTTCCCCTCAACTAGGCTGCCACCCATCATTCCTGCCCGACGTTTTTCTCTTTGTCATCTCTGGGGAGAAGATTAAGAAAAATTTACAATTTTTCCCTATGGTAAAAAGACGTGGATCCAAGTTCAGGGTTTGCCACCAACCTGCCATGTGACCTTTAGCAAAGTCTTTAACTTCATCTTTGCATTTATGACGTGCAAAGAGTAATAACAGTGGCGGCGCCTACCTCCCCCGCCGCGGCGAGGGACACGGGTGAGAAGCAAGAATTAATACTCACCACCACTTTCCTCAGCTCGATTCTGTGCAGGGACTATTACAGGGGCAGCGACTCTGAACGTTCCCTGTCAGGTGCCACGTACACAACGTACCATGTGAGTGTGATATATGTCTTTATTTATAGCTCTCTCTATGCAAAAATATGGTATTTAGTCACGTATTAATCAGAAGAAATTTGCATAAATGATGCTTCTTTTCTCCCTTTTAATGGTACACTTCTGCTTAAAAAGAGAGAACATTATCTGAATGTGTAATCGTGATAAAAATTTTAAGTCAAGTTTATTCTACGATGTAATTGATGTATCATAAAATTCAGGTTTACAGTTCTGTGATATTTGCCAAATGTGCACAGTTGGGTAAATATCATCATGATCCAGACAAAATTTGCTTCATTCCCCAAAGTTTCCTCTTTTCTCTCTTGTCCCTTTTGAAGTCAGTCACTCCTCCCACCCTCAGCCCCTGGCAGCCTCTGGATTTCTTAGAGTTTTGCCCTTTTCTGAACGGCTTTTAAATGAAGTCATATAGTAGCTTTTTGCGTTGGGCTTCTTTCTCTTAGCATAATGCTTTTAAGAATCATTCATGCCATTGGGTGTGTCAGTAGTTCATTCTTTTTTATTGCTGAGTCTTGGCTTGAACCTAAGACAATTTATTTATCAATTCACCCGTTAAAGAACATCTGGGTTATTTCCAGTTTGGAGTTCTTACCAATACAGCTTCTATGAACGTTCAGGTACAACTCTTTCTACCAACATGTGCTTACATTTCTCTTAGGTAAATACTTAGATGTGGATCATATGGTGGGGGTGTGTTGAACTTTTTGAGAAACTCCCAAACTGTGCATGAGAGTTTTAATTGGTCTGTATCTTTTTAAGTACTTAATATTGTCTGTCTATCTATCTATTGATTTTAGCCTTTCTTATAGAGCATGGTGGTATCTCGTGGGGTTAATTGGTATTTCAGAATGACTAATGACGTTGAACATCTTTTCACATGCTATTTACCATCCATATGTCTTCTTCACTTAAGCGTTCAGATATTTTGCCTGATTTTAAAATGGGCTTGTTTTGGTGAATTTTGAGATTTTAGACATATTTTGGATTTTTTTATCATATCATATCATATTTTCCCCAGTTTATGGTTTGCTTTTTCATTTTTAAAGTGTCTTTCAAAGAGCTGTTTAATTTTTTTCCCTGTTTTGATTACTACTGCTTTTTGTATCTTATCTAAAAAAAAAAACCTTGCCTAATTCTCAGGTCAGAAAGGTTTTCTTTTATCTTTTCTTCTCAGAGTTTTACAGTTTGGGGTTTTACATTTAAGTCCATGATGTATTTTGTGTGGGGTTTTACATTTAAGTCCATGATGTATTTTGAGTTAAGTTTTGTATCCAGTGTGAGGGGTGGTTGAGGTTCTCTTTATTTTTTTGTGTGTATGGATATCCAATTGTCCTCGGACCATTTGTTGAAAAGACTAATCTTTCTCCACAAATTACCTTTTCACTTCAGTAAAATGTCAAAGGACCATCCATATATATTTCTCCTGGATTCTCTGTTTTGTTCTATTGATCCATATGCCTTTTCTTTCACTGATACCACATTGTCTTGACTCCTGTGGCTTTATATTTAGCCCTAAAATCCAATAGGGTGATTCCTCCTACTTTATTCTTCTTTCTCAACATTGTTAGACTATTTTACTTTATTTTATTTTATTTTGTTTTATTTTATTTTATTTTATTTTTTGCATTTCCAAACAAGTTGTTGGTTGATTTCTACAAGAACCTTCTGGGATTTGTATTAGCATCACTCAGAATCTACATAGATAGATCAATTTTAGGAGAACTGACTTATTAATAGTACTGAAGCTTCTGATCCATAAACATGGTGTATCTCCCACTTATTCAGGCCTTTCTTGATTTCACTTATCAGTGTTTTGTGGTTTTCAGCATATCGAAAACTACGTATTTTAAAAGTTTTATCACTAAGTATTTCATGCTTTTCATACTATTGTAAATACTTATATTTATGTTATATACGCATATATATTCCTATTTCCAATCGTTTGTTGCTTGTATATAGAAATACAGTCGACTTTTTGTATATTGAGGTTGTTTCCTGTGGTCTTGCTAAGCTGGTAGCTTTTGTTGGAGATTATTTAGTTTTCTATGTAGACAGTCCTGACATCTGTGAATAACGGCAGTTTACTTTCTTCCTATTTGTATGACTTTTTCCTCCCCATCCTCCTCCTCCTCCTCCTCCTCCTTCCTCATTGCACTGGCTCGGATCTCACTGAATATGAGTAGTGGCAGTGGACATCCTCACCTTGTTTTCAATCCTTGGGAGAAAGCATTCAGCCCTTTACCATTAAGTATGATGTGAACTGCAGGCTTTTCATAGATGCCCTGTATCAGTGCCCAGGTTTGCTGATTTATTTATTTATTTTCATAGACTTTATTTTTTTTAAAGACTTTATGTTTTAGAGCATTTTAGGTTTATAACTAAATTCAGAGGAAGATACAGAGAGTTCCCCCATACTCCCTGCCTCCACACATGCATAGCCTCTCCCATTATCAACATCCAGCAGAATAGTACACTTTTAAATTTTTTTGCCAAGGAAAACCTACATTGACACACTGTAATCACCCAAAGTTCATAGTTTACCTAGGATTCACTCTTGGTACACATTCTGTTGTCTGGATGAATGTGTAATGACATATATCCTTCACTATAGTATCACACAGAGTATTTTCAATTCCCTGAAAACCCTCCATGCTCTGCCTGTTCATCTATCCCATCCCCCCACCCCCTGCAACCGCTGGTCTTTTAACTGTCTCCATTGGGTTTTTTTTTTTCCCAGAATGTCATAAATTGGAATCATACTGTATGTAGTTTTTTCAGACGAACTTTTTAAATTTACTAATATGCATTTAAGTTTCCTCTGTGTCTTTTTATGGCTTGATAGCTCTTTTTTTTTTTAGTGCTGAATAATACTCCATTGTCTGGATGTACCACAGTTGATTTATCCATTCACCCACTGAAGGACAGCTGGGTTGTTCCCCAGTTTCGGCAGTTATGACTAGGGCTGCTGTAAACGTCCATGTGCAGGTTTATATGTTTGTTTTCAACCCCTTTGGGTAAGTACCAAGGAGCACAATTGTTGGACCATGGGGCAGGAGTATGTTTAGTTTGTAAGAAACCACCAAACAGTCTTTCAAAGCGTCTGTACCACTTTGCATTCCCAGCAACAATGAATAAGAATTCCGGCTACACCACATCCTTGCCAGCACTTGGTGTTACCGGTGCTTTGGATTTTGGCCGTTCTGATAGGTATGAAGTGGCGTCTCACTGCGGTTCTGATTTGCAATTCATTAATGATGTGTAATGTTGAGAATCTTCTCACATGCTTTGCTGTCTTTGTATCTTCCTTGGTGAGGTGTCTGCCCACAGGATTCCACAGACCCCAGCATTGCTTGGGAGATGCCCTTGAGAGGTCGCTGGTGCCCAGCAGCCTCGATGGGAGGGTCATAAACCAGAAGAGGCTTGCGGGTGGGGCGATGAGGAGGAGGTGGCGATGTCGCATGTGGCCTGCCTACAGGAGGAGCCCGTGGATGCCAGGCCATGATGCGTGAGGACCTGGCAGCATGGCTGGAGAATGGGGAGGACAAGTGCCCGCCTTGTCCCCCTGGACTTGAGCTGCCTCTGCACACAGATGTCCTTCTAGGGAGGAGGCGGGGAAGGCAGAGCCCGAATTTGAGCACACATGCCAAAGAATCAAAGTTTGAAATGGAAGTGACTGAGTGGAGTTAACATTGAATTCCCACTGCCTTCCCATCATCAACAGGAGAGCAGATCAAGGTGTTGACAGGGCCATGCTGTCTCTGAAGGTGGTGGCGATGGATGTGTTGCACGCCTCTCTCCCAGCTTCTGGTAGCCTTGGGTATTCTTTGGCTTGTAGAGACATCACTCCCACCTCCATCCTCATAGCGGTCTCCCTGTGTCTCTTCACGCTGTCCTCCTTCTGTGTGCATCTGTCTCTGTCCAAATTTCCCCTTTTGAAAAGGACACTGGTCATTTTGGATTAGGGCCCACCCTAATGACCTCATTTTAACTTGGTTACATCTGCAAAGACCTATTTCTAAATAAGGTTACATTCTAAGGTCCTGGGAGTTAGAACTTTAGGGCATCTTATTTGGAAGACACAACTGCATCCATAGAACATCTTACAGAGTTAGGGCTCCCAGGACTCTCTTTGGGAAATCCTGCCCTAAACATTAAACTGCAGGATTCTAACCACATTTTCGCCACAAAACATGTTGCCATCAAAAGAGGTGGCTGGGGACAGTACAGGGAGCACTGGCCTTGGGGAGGTGTGGCAAACCCGGGCCCAAATCCTGGCTTTACCAGGGAGTGGCTATGTGACCTCAGCAAGTCATGTCACGTTTTGGGACTTATTTTTATTACCTGTAAAACTAGAGTAACTATCATCTGCCTTAGGTCAGCTTGGACTGCCAAAACAAAATACCGTAGACTGGGTGGCTTAACACAACAGGAATTTGTTTTCTCACAGATGGAGGCTGGAAGTCCAAAGTGAAGGTGCTGCTGGTTTGGTTCCTGCTGAGAGCTCCCTTCCTGGCTTGCAGACAGTCTCCTTGTGTGTCATCACGTGGCAGAGAGTGTGAGCCCCCTGGTGCCTCCTCTTATAAGGACACTAACCTTGTTGGATCAGGGCCCCACCCTTATGACTTCATTTAATCTTAGTTACTTCCTCAAAAGCCCCATCTCCAAATACAGCCACACTGGGAGTCGGGGCTTCAAAACATAATTTTGGGGGGGATACAAACATTCAGTCCACAACACCCTCTCCTCCAGTATTGTTAGGAGGATTAAGTTAGATACCATGTATAATTGTTAGCGTGAGGCCTTGAGGATACTAAATGCCCACAAAAGACCCCTACCTTCCCTGATTGTCTACATGGTAGAAGTTTATTGCTCTCTCGTGTGTTTGGATCTTTATTGCAGGTGAACCTATATCCTGAAAAACACATGAGGATTGCTGAGAAGGGAACGCTGCAACACAGCCACCAGAAGATGCAGAGCTGCTGCTGACTTGGGAGAAGCTGGAAGGACCTTATTTAATGGAACCCATACTGATGTCCACCATGCATCTGGGTGCCGGGTATAGAGGCTGAGAAGCCAAAAGGAGCACGGAAGTGGAATGGTTTGGGCGGGAGCAGGCCAGCAGCTTCCTTTGCGGAGTAGAAGAGTGACACGCACAGGTAAAGGGAAGGGGTCTCTCCCGCCCCCATCAGGACCTGTTCTATCCCCGTCTCCACATTCCGTCCTGTAGGCTGACGGGACGGAGGTTGGGAACTAACATTTATTGAACACCCACCGTGTGCTCAGAGATGTCACACCCAGGATTGTTTTCAGTTTCATTTACTTGACTTGGAAACTTCCCACTGAGGAATCTGAGGCTCAGGAAGACAAAGCTAGTAAGTGGCAGAGCTGGGCTTCGAACCTGGGTCTGTCTGACTTCATCGAGCTTTGGTGCCAGTGGTCCAGCCAAAAGTTTTCAAGAGACTGCTCTTTGGGTGTCACACTAGCATGTCCTTATGTGTGTATGTGTGAGGTCCGTGAAGGCAGGAGCCTCATCAGATTCATTTCTAGCTCCTCCTGAACAGCATCCAGCATAGCAGTGAGAGTGAGGTGAGAGGGGCTTGAGAAACTGTAATAGGGAAGCACAAATCTGATTCCACATTGGGTGTTTCTTTTACTTTAACATTTGTATTCTATTGCTTTCCCTACAAGATAATCACTAAAGGGATGTTGCCTATAAGCTTAAATTATACATAATGTCCCATCTCTGAGAAACCTGCCTTCTAGGTAATGAGCCTTAAGCTGAAATAACTTTGTTTAGCTCACCGGCAACATCCTGACCAGGCCCACCTGTGAATGACTGCAAGAAGGAAGAAATTAACACCTCCCCTCTGGAGGCTGACCGGAACAGGAAATGTTTGACTTTACTCCCTCTCCTTTTAGTATAAAAGAAGCCTGAATTCTAACTCAGGCAATATGGCTCTTTGGGACGCTAGTCCACCATCTTCTCAGTCTGCTGGCTTTCTGAATACAGTCGCTATTCGTTGCCCCAACAACTCGTCCCTTGATTTATGAGCCTGTTGTGTGATGAGCAGTATGAGCTTGGACTCGGTAGCAAAATGTTTGTTGGAGCCATGATGGATAGGCGATGGATGGATACAGTGTTCAGCATCCTCGCTGTGAGAGCCCAGGAGTCCCCAGGCACAGGCTGGGACAGCACTCCAAGTGCTCACTCCTCTCTCCTCTTTATGTGTGCAAGGTAAGTAAGGAGAAAGGGTGGCTTTCTTGGTATTCCTTGAGTCCCTGATCAGAGCCAACCCCGTCCCAGCTTCTCAGCCTTGAGTCCGCTCTCACCAGTATCTGGCCCCACTGGCTTTTCTCATGCCTGCTGCAGCAGGAAAGGGTTCAGCACTTCTGGTCTGAAAAGTCACAGAAACCTCTTCAGAAACCGACACGGATGTGTAAAAGGGAGGTGCACTTCTTAGCCTTCATCCTCCTTACAGAGATTTGAGTGTTTCGCTGCATTCATTTAAAAGTCAATTTACCCCAGGAGGTGGGGAATAGTGTGCTCTAGAGCTCAAATGGTGTGATTTTTGCAAAAGTCAGACACTGGGTAAATCAACACGGCTCCCATTTGAAAACCATCAAAATCAAGGTCTATTTGTTTAAGCTGCTTCTTTGGCACAGACAGTCTGCCAAGACTACAGATGAAACGGTTGTTCCTGCTGATGGCTTTGAGAGACCAATCTTCCTTCTCTCTGCTGAGAATCCCAGTAGCTTAACCCCTCCATCCTCTTCTGCTCTGCCATCTTTGCCCCGAGCATTTCTTGGAGCTGTCGTGAGCACCCAATGGGCTAGGGGGTGATAGCTTTAATAAAGATTGAGCTACCTCTGTCTGAAGGATTCTCTCTTCCATGAACTCTTGCTTTGCACATAAGTTTTTCACATATTTACACACATCTTTCCTGCTTGAGGGCAGGGGTCATTTCCTATGAGGCCTCCGTCTCACACATACTGTTAAATATATCTCTGTGTGCATGTACGTGTGTGCATGCACGGATAGATAAACGTGCGCTATGACTGGGGTTGGAAGAGTTAAAAGCCAGCTCCACGGAGCCAGTTGGCAGATAACTTTTCAGCCCAGCTGCTGGGGAGGTGGAGGGGGTGGCTGATAACCAGACCAAGTCAGCAATTATCATTTAAAGGACTTTATGTATTGGGGAAAGCTTTTAGGGAAATAGCCCAGATGTCTTTTTCTTCTAAACCCCACTCAAGATTCTCGCCATGGCTGCCCAGAGAAATAGAGGTGCCCATTCGCTTGGGAGATTAGTTGTTCCTTGAGACATTTTTTCAAGGGCAGAAAAAGACAGGGCCAGTGGGGACAAGAAAAATCAGCCAACGGAAGACAAGTGAGGACAAAGATGCTAAGAACCCTTTTTCCATCATTTTTCAGCGTGGAACCTTGGGATGTTGCCTGTGGATCTTCCTGAGATGAAAAAGTAGATTCGCAGTTAACACAGAAAACAGAAGGAAGAAAGAGGAAAATGACGTGGTATATCCTAGTTACCACGGAGGAGAGATTAGCTGTGAACAGGGGGGAAGCCGATTTTGTATCCTGCATTTATGGCTCGGGAAGCTCTGTTCATTCTGCCGTGAGGTTCAGCGTTTCTACCTCTTTGGTTGTCTTTGTGATACGCGCTCGGTGAAAAGAACCTCAGGTATTGCTCGTGACGTGGATTCCACTGATCTTCTCAGGACTGAGGTCTTTTGAGGCTGTGCCACCCACTCCTGGTGTAGAGGCTGCACCCTCATAATTTGGATTTCCCAGAATTAGGCTCATTTACATATTCATGCCCAACCATATGCCCCAGTTCTTTATTCAAGGCATATGGCTGCCTTAGGATGGCACCCCAGGTTCTTACCCCAGGCACTGCCCTCTTCTCTGACCGCACCAGCCTCTGTCTGTACCTCTAAGCCCTTGCATTTCTGGATGAAAAGTGATCCCTTCCCCCAGCTGCTTGTTAATTGCTCACTCCTCCTTTCAGACTCCATGTCACCCTTCTGAACTTGTTTCTTATCTGCAAAACTAGACTGAGTATCATCTGTCTTAGTCTGGGCTGCCCTAACAAAATACTTGGGGGCTTAAACAATAGAAATTTATATTTTCACAGGTCTGGAGGCTAGAAAGTCCAAGATCAATGTTCTGGATGATTGGGTTTCTGGTGAGGGCCCTTTTCCTGGCTTGCAGACGGCCATTTCTCTTTCTGTATTCACCTAGCTTTTTTTCTGTGCTCACTCAAGGAGACAGAGGAGGAGGAGGGAGAGACAGAGAGAGACAAGGAGAGAGAGAATGAATAGTGCTTCTCTTGGGTGTCTCTTTTCATAAGGATGCTAATCCTATTGGATCATGGAACCACTTTTTTTTTTTGTTGAAGTATAGTCAGTTACAATGCATCAATTTCTGGGATACAGCATAATGTCCCAATCATATATATATATATATTCGTTTTCATATTTTCATTAAAGGTTATTACAAGATATTGAATATAGTTCCCTGTGCTATACAGAAGAAATTTGGTTTTTATCTATTTTTATATCTAGTAGTTAATATTTGCAAATCTCAAACTCCCAAATGTATCCCTTCCCACCCCCTTTCCCCTGGTAACCATAAGATTGTTTACTGTGTCTGCCAGTCTGTTTCTGTTTTGTAGATGATTTCATTAGTGTCTTCTTTTTTCTTTTTTTAGAGTCCACATATGAGTGATATCATATGGTATTTTTCTTTCTCTTTCTGGCTTTACTTAGAATGATGATCTCCAGGTCCATCCATGTTGCTGCAAATGGCATTATTGTATTCTTTTTTATGGCTGAGTAGTATTCCATTGTATAATTATACCACTTCTTTATCCAGTCCTCTGCTGATGGACATTTTGGTTGCGTCCATGTCTTAACTATTGTAAATAGTGCTGCTATGAACATTGGGATGCATGTATCTTTTCGAATTAGAGTTCCCTCAGCTATATGCCCAGCAGTGGGATTGCTGGATCATATGGCAAGTCTATTTTTAGTTTCTTGAGGAATCCCCATAATGTTTTCCATAATGGCTGCACCAAAGTACATTCCCTTCGGCAGTGTAGGAGGGCTCCCTTTCTCCACAGCCTCTCCAGCATTTATCGTTTGTGGACTTTGGAATGATGGCCATTCTGACTGGTGTGAAGTGATGCCTCATTGTAGTTTTGATTTGCATTTCTCTGATAATTAGTGATTCTGAGCATTTTTTCCTGTTGGCCATTTGTGTACCTTCGTTGGAGAATTGCTTGTTTAGGTCTTCTGCCCATTTTTGGATTGGTTTTGTTGTTGTTGTTGTTGTGTTGTTATTGAGTTGTATGAGTTGTTTATATATTCTGGAAATTAAACCTTGGTCAGTCACATCATTTGCAAATATTTTCAGGGACCCCCTCTTAAGGTCTCATTTAAACTTAATTACTTCCTTACAGGCCCCATCTCCAAATACAGCCATACTGGAGGTTAGGACTTGGACATACAATTTGGGGGAGCAGGTGTGGTCCATAACACTGGGATTTATCGTTGGTGTTTCAGAGCCCAGGAGCACCCCAGACTAGAGGTTAGGAAGTAGAGGCCCTATGTGATAGATGAGAAACCGAGTCCCATGGGTAAGTGACACAGCCAGCAAGAGGCACAGCCGATGTGTCCACCTCATCCTTACTCTCAAGGAGCAATACTTGGGGTAGAGACAGCTGACTTGTGGGGACATCAGGAAAGTTCTTGTCTGGCTGAGAAGGGTTCACCTGAGTCTGGGTGGAGAAAGTCAAGGCAGTTGTCAAAAGTCACCCGAGTACAAGTGGGCAATTCCTCAGATGTATTTTGGAATCAGATTTTTTCAAAATTAAAAAAAAAAAAGGTCATAGAGCCTGTATTCTGTCCACTGAACAACATGGCCAGGAGGTCTAAAGGTCAGGGCAGCACCCTGTAGTCAAACACATGAGTATTTCCAGGGAGAAATCTAAGTGGGATGGATAAAGACAGCATGTGAAGTCAGCATTGAGAATGCCACAAACCTGGGAAAAGACGTTCAGAATGGCCAGTTGAGGATTGTGCAGGGTGACCATTCGGCAGACCTGACTCCGGAAAGAGAAGGAAAAATGGCACATGGAGAGGAGGAAAGCTGGCGAGTCTGGGGGCTCCCTCCTGAAGCCTGTCCTTCCAGGGACACGAGGGGAGCAGATCTGCCTATCTGCCAAGGGTGGGAGCCCCAGGGATGGGGAGCCCCAGCGATGGCTCCCACGTGGCCAGCAAGTGTCTCCAGCAATTTCCCATGCACTGCCTGCTGAGCTGCAAATTGCCACCGCCTCCCATGCTGAAGGGTGCAGATGTTTCTCTTTGATCAAGAGTGTAATTAACACCTGTCAAAGCAGTGGGCTGGGATGGGAGGGGGTCTCCGCTTGCATCACAAACACTGTTTCTCAAGAAGCAGTTTGGTGTCTAGGAAGAACATTTCCAACTTGGAGGGATTAAAAAGCCATCTTAGAAAATGAAGAGGCAGGTGGTGTTTATCTGGACTAATGCCTGTGAGTTTACATGTTTGATTTCAGCAAGGGTGTTGACAGATGCCTGATGAGCTTTGGAGACCGGTTCAATAATGGATGCATAGCCACGCATGTTAACGCCAAATCTGGGAAGGACATTTTACTTTGATCCTCTTGAGTCAAGAGAATCTTCTGTGGGTAAAAGGGGCTATTTGTTACTTTTATCTCCCTAGCTATTTCGTACAAAGCAAAACAAGGGAATGATTTCCTTAGAGGCTCTGTTTATGATAAATTATTTTTAGGGAGCTCTGCAATCAATTAAATATCCAGCAGCAAATGAATTGCTGAGAAGGTTGTGGTCTTATGGGACATAGTTGTACATGTCACTGGGGTTTTGTTTCAATTTTGAAAGATGCCAAAGTTGATCATACACAGATAGACTGACAAGGCCATAATGGTAACAAAAACAAAACGGGTCTTGAGAATTTTCACATTCACGATCTTCAAGGTATCTGACAACATCCTTATGATATAGTTTCTATTCTGTTATGTCCAGTTTATAGACTTACATGCCAACTCAGAGTTGTTGGATGACTTGGACAGAAGAAGGAGAGAAGCCGGTGTTAGAAGCCTTTCCTAGAAGAGTCCCCCATCCTGGCATTGGGAGGTGAGGGTGGAAATGGTGACACGAGCCTTATAAGGACACCAGTTATATTGGATTAGGATCCGGCATGACTCATAATTCACCTTAAATTGATTACATCTGCAAAGACCCTCTTTCAAAATAAGGTCACAAATATTTGGTCTTCAACCTGGCATGGTGTTCCTAAAACCCTTGGAATGTCTAAGTATTGAGGGCTTGAAAAGGTGGCTTTTGTTATGTCAGCGAAGTGACTCCTGGGATATACCTAAGGAAGGGGGGTGGTTGCTAGGAGAACCACCCTGTGATTAGAGGACTGGAACTTTCAGTCCCACCTCAAGACCTCTGGAGGGGAGAAAGGGGCTGGAGATTGAGTTCCATCACCAGTGGCCAATGATCTAATCAACTGTGCCTTTGTAATGAAGCCTTCATAAAATCCCAAGGGAGAAAGTCAGGGAGCTTCCAGGTTGACATGCTGGGATAGTGGTGCACCCGGAGAGGGCACGGAGGCTCTGCGCCCTTTCCCACATATCTGGCTGGCCCTGTGCCTCTCTTCTATCTGGCTGTTCCTGAGTTATATCCACGGTTACGGCACCCGAGGGGAGGTGGGGAGAAAGCTAGAGATGTGAACGCAGTGAGCGATGCTGTGTTGGTGCACTGACGAAGATGAGTGAACAAAATCTGGATGTAAGCATCTCCCCAATTCCTAACCTCTTCCTGCTACTTCCTCTGTCTGACTGTTAGCATGTTTTTATAGACAGGGACGTTGGGACATTATAAACTACTTATATATTGGCACTGGGAAACAAACCAGTTTGATTCTGATTTCTTAGGTCCCATTTCAATCCCAATGTTGTGAAAAATAGGTGAAATGATAGCAATTCTTTACATCCCAGTTCACCATGTACTTTCTTTATTGCTGAGCATAACCGTCTGCTGGAGGTCTAGGGAGCACTGTCTCTACTTTGTAGAAGAGGCAACTGAGACTCAAAGAGGCAAAGTGACATGTCCAAGGTCACACAGCTAGAATATGGCAGAGGTAGAATTCAAAGCTTAGTTTTCTGACCAGAGAGCCAAACTCTTGCCTAGATAAGTGTTGCCTTCATGGCCCCAGGTATGGAATGACTTCACTCTCAGAAGTTAAAAAAAGGCCTCTTTTCTTCCCAAGAGTTTTCATATGGTACCACTCCCTGCTCCCTGCATGTCATGAGCTCCCCACCACTAGAGGCATCCAAGCAAAGACTGATGCTTGCTTGGAGGGATACAGTTGATAGAAGGTTGACCTAAACAATTTGTTTCTTCCCAGTTCTGGGTTTCGGGGGCCCCATGCTCCCTGGAAACCTGGCACCACCCAGGGTCCACGTATATACACGTAAAGTCCTGTTTGATTGTCATAACCACACGAAGAAGAAATTTCTATTCCCCAAAGGGCTTTGTTGTGCAACCTGTGGTGGGACTAAGGCAGGGGAAGCTCCCGAGAACACGTAAGCCATATACATTTCATGACTGGATACTGATTTAGAGTAAGGCACTGAGCTCATGATATCATAATTATTTGGTTCTCTTGTACTAAAACATCCCACAAATGACAGTAATTACCAAGTCCTTCCTGACATGACGTTTTCTTCAAAAACCTGAGAAGATGTTCCTGAATTTTCTCTGCTTACCCCCATCCCCCTTCCCTCTCTTCATCCCTCTTCCCACTCTGCTCTCAGTTCACATTCAGCACCCCCACCTTCTACTTCCCACGCCATGCCCTTTTTCTCCTCATTTGACCCCATAATGCCCCCTTTGCTTCCCATTCTCTGACCAGGAGTAGATACGGAGCTGGGGGCACCCAGAGATAAGCCTTGGTCAAATATGTCCCAGGGCGGGGCTCTGAGCAGCTTAACCATGTGTAGGTGTCAGGCCCTCAGCTGAATTCCATGGCAGTAAGGAGGCACTGGCTGCTTCCACGCCTGAGATTCCCTTTCCCCTCTGCTGGGCTGCGAATCAGATTTCCTCCATGGCAACTAAGTTCAGTGAAAAACACTGAACTGGCCACAAATGATAAATGTGGAGACGGTGTGGAGAAAGGGGAACCCTCCTACACTGTTGGTGGGAATGCAATTTGGTGCAGCCACTATGGAAAACAGAATCCTTAAAATACAAAAATAGAGTTACCATTTGATCCAGCAATTCCATGCCTGGGTATATAGCCAGAAAAGATAAAAACTCCATTTGAAAAGATACATGCACCCCAATGTTCATAGAAGCACTATTTAAAATAGCCAAGATATGGATGCAACCTAAACGTCCATAGACAGATAACTGGATAAAGAAATTGTGGTGTATATATACAATGGAATACTACTCAGTCATAAAAAAAGAATGAAATAATGCCATTTGCAGCAACATGAATGGACCTAAAGATTATCACACTAAGTGAAGTAAGCCAGAAAGAGAAAGAAAAATACCACATGATATTACTCATATGTAGAATCTAAAAAAAGATACAAATGAACTTATTTACAAAACAGAAAGAGACTCACAGACATAGAAAACAAACTTATGGTTACCAAAGGGGAAAGGGACAAGGGGAGGAATAAATTAGGAGTTTGAGATTACTATATATAAAATAGATAAACAACAAGGTCCTACTGTAGAGCACAGGGACTATATTCAATATCTTGTAATAACCTATAATGAAAAAGAATATATACATATATATGTATAACTGAATCACTATGCTGTACACCAGAAACTAACACAGCATTGTAAATCAACTCTACTTCAGTTAAACAAACAAACAAAAAACCCCACTGGACTTGGACATACACACCCAGATAGATTTGTTTTAAAATCATTAGCTATTTACTTTTTAAAAATGAATAAGCTTAAGGTTTTTAAAGCACTTTTAGGTTTGTAACAAAATTGAGGGGAAAATACAGAGAGGTCCCATGTACCCTCTGAGCCTACACAGGCACAGACTCCCATCCTTCAACATCCTCACCAGAGGGTACCTTTGTTACTGTCAATGAGCCTACACTGATACATCATTATCACCCAAAGTCCGAAGTTTACATTAGGGTTCCCTCTTGGTGGTGTACACTCTATGAGTTTGGACAAGTGTATAATGATATGTACCCACCATTCTAGTGTCATATGGAAGACATTTACTGCCCTATAAAACCTCTGTGCTCTGCTCATTGATTCCTTACCCCTCCAACCCCTGGCAACCACTGATCTTTCTACTACCTCCATAGTTTTGTCTTTTTCCAGAATGACATATGGTTGTAATCATAAAGGATGCAGTCTTTTCAAATTGGCTTCTTTCACTTAGGGATATGCATTTAAGTTTCCTCCATTTCCTTCCATAGCTTGATAGTTCATTTCTTTTCAGCGCTGAATAATATTACATTGTCTGGATGTACCATATCTGCTCACCTATCGAAGGACATCATGGTTGTGTCCAAGTTTTGGCAATCACAAATAAAGCTGCTATAAACATCTGTATGCAGGTTTTCATGTGGACATAAGTTTTCAACTCATTTGGGTAAATACCAAGGAGCATACTGCTGAATCATATGGTAAGAGTGTTTCATTTTGTAAAAAAATGACAATCTATCTTCCAAAGTGACTGTACCATTTGCACCCTCACCAGCAATGAACACTGCTCCACATCCTTGCCAGCATTTTGTGTTGTTGGTGTTTTGGATCTTGGTCATTCTTATAGGTGTGTAGTGGTATTTCACTGGGGTTTTAATTCACAAGTCTCTCATGACCTAGGATGTGGAATATCTTTTCATATGTTTACTTGCCATTTGCATTTCTTCTTTAGTGAGGTGTCTATTCATGCCACTTGCTGGGATTTTGATTGGGATTGCATTGAGTTTACAGATCAATTTAGGAAGAATTGACATCTTGACAAAATGGGTCTTCTTGTCCATGAACATGGATTACCTTTCCAATTATTTAGTTCTTGGATTTTTTTTCATCAGAGATTTGTAGTTGTCCTCATACAGAGCTTGTACAAATTTTTTTTGCAGATTTAATACCTAAGTATTTCATTTTGGGGAGCCTTCAAAAGTTCTTTAGTTGCAAGGAAATAAATTCTGCCACATGAGCAGGGAAGAGGGTCCTGAGCCTCAGATGAGATCCCAGCCCTAGCCAACATATTTTACTGCAAAGCCTTGTGAGGTCTTGAGCGGAGGACCCAGCTAAGCCTTGGCCAGACTCCTGACTCACAGAAACTGCGCGATAACAAATGTTTGCTGTTTCAAGCTGCTGAATTTGTGGTAGTTCATTACACAGTAGCAGAACAAATACACTACGGACAGCACTGACTTTGGGGGAATAGGGATGTTGGGTGTGCAAATATGGGGCTTTCACATATTTTGAATTTTTACTACAAATATATATTAATTTTGCAGTTAAGGAAAAGGAAGATGCTAAAGGACTGGTTTTTCAAAGAGTGTTCTTCTCTTTTTATAAGCAGTCACAAAAGCAAACAGCATCCCACCCCTCCCATAGTGACTGTTCCACTCCGCACAGCAGGGCCTGAAGCATAAGAGGCCCCCTTTGCGTTCTAACTGCATTTTCCTTTTCTAAGAAAAATCAAAGCAACTTCATCTCAGGCCCAGAGTGGGGTCCTAGCCCCAGCCTCCAGGGCAGATGAGTGCATCCAAAGTCTCTGCCTTCTTTCTACACATCTGGGATGTGAGGCGGCTCTGGCACATACGCAGCTTCCCACCCATGACCCGAGCTGGATAAATCAGCTGAACAGAGCAGGGAGTGGAGGTGTATGGACATAAAGGGACAGGCCCACAGTGGGACCAGACCCAGGAAGTCAAACTCCTGTTCCCTCCTCCTCCCGTTTCCCCTCCTTTTTTCTCTCTCCTTCCCTCCTCCTTCCTCCCTTTGCCTTCACATTTTCAGCATCTTATAGTTTGTGAAGTCTATTCACACCCCCTGTTTTATTTGTCCCTTATGAGATCTTGTACTCAGGAAGGAAAGGTCACTATGTCCATTCTGCAGATAGAAAAACTGAGGCATTGAAAAGAAAAAAGAAACTCTGTTGCTGCAGCAAAAAAAAAAAAAAAAAAAGTTTCCTGATGAATCTGTTTTAAATCATTCTCTTCTCTGCCCCATTCTCCATCCAACACAGCCTCCTGCACTTGACCTCCAGACAGTTTATTGAGACAGGAGGAGGTGAGCTGAGGCTTCTGGTCAATCAACTCTTCGGGGCCCTGGGGGCAGCTCGTTGTCTGATAGGGGCAAAGCAATAATGAAATGTGAATTTCCAGTGAAGTACGGAACTGAATCTTGATGAAAGGAATTATTAAACACAAAGAAATTTTAACTGCCCAGACCTGATTATTCCATAAAAAGGGAATAGATTGCAGCTTGCTTTTTTTGTTGTCTAGACAAATCGCTTAGATACACATGTGCTAGTTTTAATTAGCACCATGGAATTTAAGCATTCTTGTAGCCCCAAATGTTATTGTTCAGCAAATAAAAATACATATTTAATAAAGAAAAATACAGCTCAATCACTTCTTACAATGCCTAAATAGACTGTGTTTTTTTCTTCTTTCCTTATTTAAATGAAAAACTCACATGAGTCAAATTGCTGCTTCTGGTGTCTAATAGGTATGAGGTTCCCCCATCCCCCTATGACATAATGAAATGTGTAATTCTAATAAAAATCCTATGCAGGACAGACTACAGCACAGCAAGAAACTTTCCACATTTAGCTGAAAGTCCAGAGTTTTCCCCCCTGGTTTAATCCTTCAGGAAATTCTCAGTGGATCTAGGCTCCTGGCTCAAATTTCTATGCATCAATGACCTTCAGTGAGAAGGCGCAAATAGATTTTTTTTTTTTTACCTATGGTATCCCAGTCTAAGCCTTCACAAAATTCAGACAGGGTCTAGGGGTCGGATGATGAAAGGCTGTGTCCAGAGCCTTGGAGGAGGGGGAGGTCTAGGGAAGACTTGGCAGGTGTGAGGGAGGAAGGAAGATGTCTTAGTTTGCTCAGGCTGCCATAAGGAAATAATCCTGGCAGCTGGAAGTCCAAGATCCAAGTCCTATTAGGGTTTCTGGTGACTCCTCTCTTCCCGGCTTGTAGAAGGCTACCTTCTTGCTATGTCTTCACAGGGCCTTTCCTTGGTGAGTATGTGCAGAGAGAGGCAAAGATCTCTTGTGTCTCTTCTTAGAAGGACACTAATTTTATTAGATTAGATCCTCAATTCATTTAACCTCAGTTATCTTCTTAAAAATCCCTATCTCCAAATACATTGGGGGTTATGGCTTCAACACATGACTTTTGGGGGGACACAGTTCAGTCCATAGCAGAGGAGATGATATGGGCCTGGGAAGAGCACTGGATCAAGAGGAATCCACAGACCTGAACTCTAAGTGTTGTCCAGATGAGCGGAGGCGGCCGGGGAGGATGAGTGAGGTTTAGAGGGTAAGAGGGGGAGGGTGCCTGGGGCTCAGGCATGTCAGTAGCCAAGGCTCTGAGGCTTTTGAGGGTTTGAGAAGGAGTCTAGGAGTCTGGGGCATGGGGCATGCAGGTTTGGAGGGTCAAGTGACTGCCAGCCAGCTCCCCTCTCTCGGTGATGCTTGGCTGTTCCTCCCAGAGAGGGATTTTGTGTTGCCTGTCTCTCATCTTTCCTCCTCCTCTGCCTTCTGGCTTCAGACTGGTCTCAGGCCTCCAGCAGGAGTCTTCCTGCCTGCCTTTTGCCTTTTTTTTTTTTTTTTTTTCCTTTGGTTACCGGCCCTCCAAGTTCAAATGCCTCTCTCACCTGGACCTGTGATACACAGCTGTCTCTCTCTCAACGTTGCTGTTGTCAGCAAGCTCCTGCTCTGCTCTGGGCTGTTTGAGGACAATTTCTCTGCTGTATTTTGCATCTGCCTCCTCTCCTTTCCCACCTTTATCAGGACCAGTCTTCTTCCCTGTAAGGGTCTGGGATTTGCCAAATGGACATGCTGGAGCTGGAGTCAACCTCTGGCTACTGTGAAGAGATTAAAGCCATACTTATTTTTAGCATGTCTGATGTATTCTGATGTCTTATATTCTATACTATCTCAATAAAAATGCTGCTCCGTACTCAATACATGGACTGCACAACCAGCCAACTATTGAGCGGTCACCTGAGGTCTGAAAAGCTGACTTAGAGTCCATACTCTGCACAGGTCCCTCTAGGCTCTGAGTGGTCTGTTTCCAGCTTCACCCAGCATGTTTGGGGCTACCAACCACGTGCCTTCCTCTGAGCAGGCTGCTCTCCCCCAGGTGAGGCAGGCAAACCAGGCGAGATCTCCAGCGCTGGTGAGCCAGAGATATGCCTGTGAACTCCTGGGCTCCTGCAGCACCTTGGGGATGGCTGGTTGGGAGGGGAAGGGAGCTCTACCTGCCTGAGGGGTTACCATCACCCAAATATACACCTAAGCCAAAAAACACTGTGCTTCCAAGCAAAGGCAAATTCTCCCTCTTCCAACCTCTTCTCAGGCGTCTAAACCTGAGGATACTCCTTGGCGCCCTCTGTAGGAAAATTCAGGAACCACCACTCCTTCCCTGTACCCCTCTGTTACAGTGAGGACTGCAAACTAATTCTTAGCTATACATAATATATTGTCCACGAGAGTATGAACCCTGCCCCTAAGCAGAGTAGGGTATGTGTGTGTACACACGCACTTGCCATTAGAACTCAATAAATATTGAATAAATGGGCATTTTTAAATCCATTATGGTTAGAGTAAGATGCAATTTGAACTTGACCCTAGTTGTACTGAAGACAACTGAGAAGGGAAGTAACATGAGTGAGGACTGGAAGACGAATATGGGGTCTGTGTCGGTGGTGTGCTGCACTATACTGGACAGAAAATCTGCCTGGGGTCAAATCCCAGCTCCACCACTCCAGCTGTGTGACCAGGACATGAGGGGCGAAGCCTGTGGGCTGTGACAGCAGACTATCAGGGTTCTGACCCCAACTGTGCCACCTGCTGGCTGAGTGATCTTGGCAGTTACCTGATACCTTGTTTCCTCTGAGAGGTGCGGTGGGGATTCAATGAGACAAGTGCAAAGCATTCAGAAAGCGCTTAGCTCATGGTGCGCCTATAGTAAGTGTTCTTTTCACTCAACCTTTCTGAGTCAATTTCTTAGGCTGATTTTTAATGGAAACAAAATAAAATTTGTAAAAAGAAGTTTCACCAAACTGTATTTATCTTTGTGTGATCTATTCTAACATATTCAGTTTTATACCAACTCATTAAAGAAAAAAAAAAGTACTGTCGGTGACACAGACAGCAGAGTTTATTTTTAATAGACTTTGTTTTTTAGAGCAGTTTAAGGTTCAGAGCAAAAGTGATCAGTAAGTACAGAGAGTTCCTACATAGCCCCTTTCCCCCATTCCTTCAGCCTCACCCACAATCAACATCCCTCACCAGAGGGTACATTTGTTACAACTGATGAACTACACCGACACATCATTATCAGCCGAAGTCCATTTCAGATGTCCGCCAAAGTTTATAGTGGTGGTGTACATTCCATGGGTTTGGATGAATGTATAATGCCACGTATCTATCTATTGCTAGAGTATCGTAGTTTCCCTGCCCTAAAAATCCTCTGTGCTCTGCCTAATCAATCCTCTCTCTAGAATACTTTTTAAATCTAGTCCCCAGGTCAGAGATGGTGCTCAATAACTGGCAGTGTGCAGGATGGTGCTGCTGCTGATGGAAGCTGTTGCAATGGTTCCGGCATGTGAGTGCCTGAAAGCTGTGACTGAAAGTCTGGAAGAGACTGGAGGGTGTGGGATGTTGTGTGGGAATGAGAGGCAGGCCTCAGTGACAGAGTGGGGGCTGGGGAGGCAGAAGCCGCGGGGGCTCAAGGCTCTGGATGCTGTGGTGGTGGTGGTGGTGGGCTGCAAAGAAATGGGAAGCGGTGGACAGCGAGGACTTCACGGCAGAATCTCAACCTGCTAACTGGCGTGTGTCAATCGGCCGGGACAGTGGAAAGCCCTGGATTAAGAGGCGGCCAAGCTGGGTTCTACCCCCATTTCACTGTTACCTTGGGCAGGTCCCGTCTCTCCTACAGGAGGCTGGACTGGCTGTCCTCATTGGACAGTGCTCAGGAGAAGGCGAAAAGTGCCACCTACAGCAGAGCGGCATTAGGGCGAGTAGGAAACCTTCAAGGACCAGGCGGGATCAGCGGGGCCCAGGACGCAGACCAGCGTCTGAAGGGCTTTCGTGGGCACGTTTTCCGGCGGCGGCGGAGCAACAGGCGGCCGTGTTCTTTCACCATCGATCTTCTCGATACAGCAGGAAGAGAGAAACTTTGCAGCCAGAGCCGGCCTGCCGCTTTAAAGCCCGGGGTCCCGGCCCCTGGGTGACCCGCCGCGCCGGCGGGGCCGGACGGTCGCGCGGCGGCGGCGGCGGCGGCGGCTTGCACGCATCTGTGCCCGTCTGCCCAAGGGTTAACCGGTTCCCCTGCAGCTGCCGCGCGTGCCTTGCAGAATTTCACCAGAAGAGGGTATAGTTTGAAAAGCTCTTGACGTCAGGCTGGAATTCCTATTGTGTTTAGAAACGGCTCGGGCAAAGGAAGCCCAAGTTCGCTCTCCGCACACCTCGGCGAACTGCGTGGTTCCGGCAGCCGCGGGACGCGTCTCGCGCGGCGGGCGCACGAGGGGACCCGCTCGGCTCCGGGACCAGCCCGCCGCTGCCTGCGTGCTCGAGGGTGGAGGACTGTGCCCTTCGCCCACGAGGGGACCCCATTCCTGCAAGAGGCCGAGCCGAAGCGGCAGGTCGCGCCGCCCGGGAGCCGGGGTGAGTATTCCGGGCGAGGCCGGCGGCCGCGAAAGCCCCCCGCCGGTGCGTCCCGGCGCCCGGATGCCCGCCCGGAGCCCCGCCGCCGGGTGCATGCCTCACCCGCGGCGCGCCCCAGCCCGCTGCTGCCCGCTGTGATCGCCCTTCCAGGCAGGCGGGCGCCGGCCGGGCTTCCCCGAGAGCCGCGCACCGGTGGGATCCCCCGGCGGTGGCGGCGGCAGGGCGCAGAGCCGAGGCCGCGCGGGCACACGCCGGGAGAATGGACGGGGCCGGGGATCGCAGCCTCCCGGAGCCGGGCAGCCAGGATTCCCGGGCGAACGACGACATCGAGATCGTCGTCAACGTGGGGGGCGTGCGGCAGGTGCTGTACGGAGACCTCCTCAGCCAGTACCCTGAGACCCGGCTGGCGGAGCTAATCAACTGCTTGGCGGGGGGCTACGACACCATCTTCTCCCTGTGCGACGACTACGACCCCGGAAAGCGCGAGTTCTACTTCGACAGGGACCCAGACGCGTTCAAGTGTGTCATTGAGGTGTACTATTTTGGGGAGGTCCACATGAAGAAGGGCATCTGCCCCATCTGCTTCAAGAACGAGATGGACTTCTGGAAGGTGGACCTCAAATTCCTGGACGACTGCTGCAAGAGCCACCTGAGCGAGAAGCGCGAGGAGCTGGAGGAGATCGCGCGCCGCGTGCAGCTCATCCTGGACGACCTGGGCGTGGACACGGCTGAAGGCCGCTGGCGGCGCTGCCAGAAGTGCGTCTGGAAGTTCCTGGAGAAGCCCGAGTCTTCGTGTCCCGCGCGGGTGGTGGCCGTGCTATCCTTCCTGCTCATTCTCATCTCGTCAGTGGTCATGTGCATGGGCACCATCCCCGAGCTGCAGGTGCTGGACGCTGAAGGCAACCGCGTGGAGCACCCGACGCTGGAGAACGTGGAGACGGCGTGCATCGGCTGGTTCACGCTGGAGTACCTGCTGCGCCTCTTCTCCTCGCCCAACAAGCTGCACTTCGCCCTGTCCTTCATGAACATCGTGGACGTGCTGGCCATCCTCCCCTTCTACGTTAGCCTCACGCTCACACACCTGGGCGCCCGCATGATGGAGCTGACCAACGTGCAGCAGGCGGTGCAGGCCCTGCGGATCATGCGCATCGCCCGCATCTTCAAGCTGGCCCGCCACTCTTCCGGCCTGCAGACTCTCACATACGCCCTCAAGCGCAGCTTCAAGGAACTGGGGCTGCTGCTCATGTACCTGGCGGTGGGCATCTTTGTCTTCTCCGCCCTGGGCTACACCATGGAGCAGAGTCACCCTGAGACCCTGTTTAAGAGCATCCCCCAGTCCTTCTGGTGGGCCATCATCACTATGACCACGGTCGGCTATGGTGACATCTACCCCAAGACCACGCTGGGCAAGCTCAACGCGGCCATCAGCTTCTTATGTGGGGTCATCGCGATTGCTCTGCCCATCCACCCCATTATCAACAACTTTGTCAGGTACTACAACAAGCAGCGAGTCCTGGAAACGGCTGCCAAGCATGAGCTGGAGCTGATGGAGCTTACCTCCAGCAGTGCGGGCGAGGGCAAGGCAGGGGGCTCCCGCGGTGACTTGGACAACCTCTCGCCAGAGCCCCCCGGGAAGGAGGTGCCAAGCTGGAGCAGCCGGCTGAAGATCTCCCACAGTGACACCTTCATCCCCCTGCTGACCGAGGAGAAGCACCATAGGACCCGGCTCCAGAGCTGCAAATGATGAGGGCCATCCCGGACACAGACGGACTGGGCCGGTGGATGGATGGACGGAACGGTGCCACAGGCCTGCCAGTGACTGCCAGGGAGGGGCTGTCCTTTGTCCCCCAACCCTCTCCTGAACAGAACTCTGAAGGCCCTCTTGGGCACCTCTGATGAGGCTGGGTAAGATCCCTTTGTGTTGCCAGCTGTCCAGGGGCCCAAGGGTAGGGTGGGGTGCCCACGAGTCATGGGCAGCGTGGGGTGATGGAGACCATGGTCTGGCTGATGGCAGTTCTCACCCGGTTCTGTATCTCCTTCAATAAAGTCTCCTGCCCTCTGCACCCGCCCGTGTCATAGGTTCTGTCACAGGCTGGCTGCCCACCCCACCCCACCCCACCCCCAAATCCCAGATGTTGCTCAGGCCCGCCTGGGAGGTAGGTAGGTGTGCAGCCAGCCCAGGGGGTTATTTTTAGTTGAGAGCTAATTAAAGAAGGGCTTGTACACAGGGTTCAGCACAAGGAACCTTGCCACATTCCAGGAGGCTCTGTGCCTTCTGTTTCCTTCTGAGGGAAAGCTTGCTCCCAGGAGGGGAAGAGTTCATGGAACAGGGAACACCATGCAGCCGCGTAATTACCATTTCTTTATCACCTGTGCAAGGCCCCTTTCAAAACTTCTTTCCATTCCTTCCAGCAACCCTGCTAGATAGGTATCCCCATTTTACAGAAGAAGAAACTGAGGCCCAAGGTCACACAGGGCAGGGATTCAGTCCCACATCTGATGATCCTGCTCTCTTTTCTCTGTGAGGAGGTCTTGGGACAGAGGCATGTGCTTGGGCCCACAAAGGGGAGGTTCTACAGACCAGGAGAGGCGGTGAGCCTCCTTGGGGTAGACATGACTGTCCTCCAGCTCATCCTTTCTCTTAGAACCACTACCTCTGAGGTCTCAGCTGCACGGACAAACCTGAGCACGCCCCCAGCGACACACTGCCAGCCTGGTCTGAGATCCCCGGGAACAGAGTCAGACAGACCTGGGTCTGAATTCCAGGGAAGGAGGAAGCAATCTCTGAGATGCCTTCTAGCTTAGACACTTTTCTCTACTGTTCCTCCCCCACCACTCCCTCACCTGCTGTGTGAACTTAGGCCTGCTGATTAACTTCTTTGATCCTCATTTTTATCATTTATTAAGTGGAAGAATTACCTCAGGGAATCACAGTGCTTAACACAGTGCCTGGCACACCATGACTGCCCAGTAAACGGCAGGTGTTTCTATTACTGTGTGCTGGGAGCGGGTGCCCAGCTGCCCACTCTGCCCTCCACCAGGCTGGGCTGGTGTGCAGATGGGGGAGGGGTGGGGGTGGGGCACTGTCACCCTGTTCTTAGTCAAAGGCAGTCCTCTTGGCACAGAGCTGAACCCAGCAGTCCCCTCTCTCTGACTTTTCACCTTCCACTAACCCCAGAGTTCTGCTCTTCCTTCCCCTCTGGAGCCAGCTGGTGCAGAGGGAGTTGCCCTCTGGGGGGAAGCGGAGGACTAGGAGGGGGAAGAGAAGATATGGTCTCTGGTCTGCACCATCTTGGGCAGGCCTTTCCTCCCCTGGTCCCTGGTTTTCCCATGTGAATGAAGAAGGATGGTTTCTCGGGGCCCCTTCCAGGATTTGGTGTTGTAGGGGACCTTGGAGGGAGGACTTGGGAGAGAATCAGAGCTGTCCTTGTGGGGTTCGGGGCCCTGAGCCACTGTTCGGCCTCCTCCCTCACTCGTTTCTCCAGGCAAGTGATAGGCCAGGTGACCATCGAAGGCAGAGTGGAGCCGGGGCTTGGGACCCAGTGGGAGGGAGGAGAGGTGTTGGGAAGAGGGATTGGTGGGCAACCCTGGGGCTCAGTGGGGCCTGCTGAATGTGACTGAATGGGGTGAAGTCACCTCTCTTCGTCCCCCTGCCCCCAGAGTCCTTGGGAAACCCCGAGCCGGTGCTGGCAGGAGGGCTCTGAGCCCAGAACAGGGAAGAAGCTCAGGGGTTGGAGAGAGGCCAGAAGGCACCTTGTCTTCTGCTCTCCTGGAGTCAGGGGAGAGTGTCTTGACAGCTACAAAAGCACTCTGAGCCCATCTCATCCACCCTAAGCAGAAGACTGACTCCCAAGATGGTGAGCAGTTTGAGTGGTCTCTCTAGTGAATCAGGATCAGGCAGGGTCCCGGACCCAGAGGGACTCAGAGCATGACATGCTTATGTAGTGGCATGCCTGATTGTGGGTGAGTGACCAGAGAACTTTGGGAACCAGGTTGGAAGGGCATCCCTCCCTCCCTGGGGAATCTTTCTGAGGCACCTCAGAACCTGCGGGGGAGCTTAACAAAAATCCCAGTGTCCAGGCTGCATCCACGCCTATGACATTAGAATGCCGAGGTGAACCCCCCAAGCATCAGTATTCATTTAAACTTTAAAGTGCACACGAGTCATCCAGAGATCTTACTAAAATGCAGACTTTGAATCAGTCACTCTGAGTAATTTCCTGTAATTCTGGGTAAATCTTTGTAATTCTGTGTTTCCTACAAGCTCCCAGATGAGGCTGATTCTGCCGGACCACTGACTGCTCTTTGAGTAGCAAGAGGCTGGAGGAGGAGCTTGCCAACTGTCCTTCTTACCTGTGTTTGTCCAGTTCATGCGTTAAGAATGGCTTATACATTTTTACTTTTTTGTATCTCTTTTTTTTTAAATGGAGGTACTGGGGATTGAACCCCGACCTCATGCATGCTAAGCTATACCCTCCTCCTCTACATTTTTAAATGGTTTTAAAAAAATCAAAAGAAGAACATTTTGTGACACATGAGAAATACCTGAAATTCAAATAAATTCTTACAGGAATAGAGCTACACCCCTTGGTCACAGGTTGTCTCTGGCTGCTCTGAAGTTACTATGACGGAGCTGAAGAGCTGTGACAGAGATCACATGGTCCTCAGAGGCAAAAATGCTTATTATTGGCCTGTGGGTTACAGGAAATGATCCCTAAGTCAGGCCTTGAAGGATGAGTGGGACCCACTCCCCTAGAAGCAAAAGCAGGGGGGCTACGTGAGCAAAGACACACAGCATGGGGTCCACCCCAGAGAAGGCGAGACCGTGTCCGTCTCCCAAGGCCTTGGGGTCACAGCCTTCCAACTTCTTTCCTCCAAGAACCCCCAACTCCTGGTTTCCCGCTTGAGGTTCCGTGGTCCTGGCTCCCAATCTGAGAGATGCTCCTGGTCTGCTCCTGCTCCTGCTCCTGCTCCTGCTCCTGCTGCTTTTGTCTCCTTTCCCTTCTTTCCTCTTATCAAATCCCACCCCTCCCCCAACCCCCTCCTGGGACCATCGCCTAACAGCCTCTTTGACTCAGGAGACTCTGACAAACCTCCAATGACCGGTTCATTTCTATTGAAAGAGGGAGAGAGAAGAAGGTATGTTTCTTGGAATCACAGACTATCCAGGTTAAAAGGAAAATAGGCATCATCTAGTCTACCCCCTCCCTGGGCTCCTGCATCATAACTGACAGGAAAATTGTGGCTCCAAATCTTGTAGAGTTGAGTGAAGAGGGCTTAATTAAAGGTCTGAAGGTCACAGCCAGATGGAGGGGTCAATCTTATTCTAAGTCTCATAAATTTGGGAGCACACAATGAACTCATTTCCAAAATAGAGAATTGTGAATGCAGGACCGTGTGTGTGTGTGTGTGTGTGTGTGTGTGTGTGTGTGTGTGTGTAAAAACAAATAATGCAGTGAGCTAGTCATCCTCAGTTTCACAGATGGGGAAACCAAGGCCCAGAGAGCAGAAGCAACAGGCTGGTGGTGGCTGTCCTGATCCTTGGTGGCAGAGGTAGGAGCTGTGCCCACAGCCCACAGCCCACACTCATCCGGAGCCAGACGGTGTTGCTCTCCTGGCCTCCATCAGAACTCAGCGAGCTTCCTAATAAGGTGCAGGATGTCATCATCTGATCTCCGAGGAAGGCCTCACTGCAGATGGACTGGTTCTGGTGGTGGTGTTTTTAAGGAAAGAAAGAGAAGGAAGAGGAAAACATTTTTGGGGGCAAGCAGCTTTGGACCAGATGCTCAGGCCATGCTGAGTTCAGGATCCATTCTGGCAATTGTAAGAGGTGTCTGGAGTTGAAGACTTACCATCTGGGGTTTGGCGGTACCACACACAACCATGAAATGAAATGCCCAGAAAGTGGGGGAAAAAAATCCATGAAAATGGCAAGACCTGGAATTATTTCACCCACGCTCCCTGAGGAAACCTGACAGAGGCAGGTAAGACCCTAGCAAGTGCCCAGGGTTATGGGGATGGGCTGATTTAAAGTGTTCCTGCTAATGAGGCAATTCCAGCTGATGACAGGACAGCGTGGGGCATGGTTTTGAGGCGGGAGCCCCTGCTTCCCCCTCCCCCTGGCTGGGAAGGGGCTGCTTGGTCCTCCTCCCTCCCAAGAGGATAATTCAATATCTCCCCAGTCTCCTGCCATCTCCCAGGGAGACGAGGGACAGGTGTGCCCAGAACAGCCTCCCACCTTTCTGCCTGTGAGAAGACAGCTCTGTGCACCACACTCTGTGCTGGTGGGAACGTGTCTGGCAGCAGATTTAAAAGGGGATGTCGGCCATATACATAATCTGAGATAGAAGCTCCCCCTAAATGCTTTCCTCTGATTGTAGCAGCCTAAGAAGTAGTTACAGGGATGCTGTGGGTTTCCAAAAGGAGAAAAAAAAAAAAATAAGAATTAGGAGACTTTATGCTCCGATATTTCATTGTGGGTTTTTTTTTTATGATTCTTTTTTTTTAATTGAAGTATAGTTGATTTACAATGTTGTGTTAATTTCTAATGTTCAGCACAGTGACTCAGTTATACACATACATATATTCCTTTGCCATCACCCAGCCAGACTTGGAGCCTGGCTGCCATAGCCATAGCTTTATTTCCCTTTGTCAACAATGGGCCTGAAGGGAATGGCTGGTCTGGCTTCAGGTGAGACCTGTGTGTCACGTCTGTGTGCCTGTGGTCACACAGCTAAAGAGAAGTCAGTATGCGACTCCAGCTTGGACCTGGTGCCCACAGCCTGGCAGGGCAGCATCACATTCTGAGGAACAAGCTTAGCCTCTGGGTCCCTTCCCAGGGAGAGGTTGGGAAGGAGAAACCCACCCTGAATGGGAGCTGCCAGCAGCCACATCTTGTCTCCGGATGCAAAACTGTTAACAGGGGCTTGGCTGGGGAAAGGGAACCTGTCCTCTGTGGTGGCAGCCAGATTGAGAAGAAGGTGGAAATATTAACACACAGGCTGGTTTCTGCTGGTGCACGTGTAGGCTAAGCCATTGGGAGCCATCGCCTGAAGCCAGAGGTCCTTGTCTCTGCCGTATTCAACTTACCTGGCTCCCTGCTAGACTTGGTGGGGCGGCTCTGACCTGGCCTTAGACCGCAAGCCCCAGGTGGCCCAGCCAGATTGCAGGTCAACTGGAGCCCCTAAGCTGCTGTCTGCGCCTCGCACCTGAGTAGGAGTGGGAGGTGTGAGCCAGAGCCCGTCTCTCCCTCCCTTTTTTGTCTCCCCAACCGGAGGTGAAGTCTAAACTGCTGGGCTTGGCCCTCAAGGCTGCCACCACATGGCTCCAGATACCCCTTTGGCTTCATCTCTCAGTGCCCCCAGCCCCTCACCCCTCCATCACACCAGACCAGGCGGCGCTTTCCACTCCACACACTGGAGAGCTGGGGCTCCCTGCCTGTGCACGGGGACTCCCACTTTTCCACTGGCAGCTTCTACCCCTGGGTCCAGACCCAGCTGCAATGCCGTCCTTCCCACTCAGATTTGAGGCTGGCCCCTGCATGGCATGTTGGCTCTGCGGGGGCAGAAACCATGCTGGAGAGATCTTGGAGTCACTCACTTCACTTCACTCAGGAGAATGGACCCTGGGGAGGTCACGGGATGGCCTGAAGTCACCCTGGGTTGGCAGCAGTCGGAACCAGAGCCCAGATCCTGTCTCGGTGCTCACCTGCCTGTCCTCTCTGTCCACTGCCCACCCACTCACGCCCACCCATTCCTGGCTACAGGTTTGAGCCAAGAGTCGGAGCTGAGGTTTTAGAAATTAGACTGAAAGGTGGCCCCAAGAACAGCTCCCCCATTATTCGCACCTGTAGTGAGCCAGGGCATTGGAGCAGAGCCCAGGGCTGGCTGCCTGAAAGCACTTTGCAGACTTCATTTCAAACCTTCGTTGAAACCTCCTGGCCTTTTAAAGCCTTGAAGTTCACAGTCAGAGTGAGGCGCACACTTCATTCTGCTCCCACAAAGTGCACAGTGCAAGTGCAGGATGTGAGTGTGTGCAGGCGAGCCAAAGCAAACCAAAGCCTGCCTTCTAACTGAAAGGAGGGAGATGCTGGTGCACCCTGAAGCCACTCTTTCCCTCTCTAGTTTCCTGCCTTTCCCATGAGCGTGGTTCACAGCCAACAAAGGCAGGGACTGCAGACAGCTCTACTTTCCATCCCCAGGAGCACCAGCCACACTCTGCTCCTGGACCAGACCGGCATGGAACGTGGGAGGCGGGAACTCCGAACATCTTCTCAACTGGCTGCCCGGGGCACAGCCAGAGACCAGTCTCTCCTGATAATTGACCTTTTAGTACATTTTCTAGGAAACCGAAGGTCAGAGAGCTTAATCAACTTGTCCAGGATTTCCCACCAAAAAGGGTCAGTCCCTCCCTGGGGATGGACATCCTTGCTGTCTGAGCCTCTCCTCCCTGCTGCTTGTTGGGGGACAGCGACCTGGGCTGTGAGCCCCTCAAGGGCAGGTTTGTATCTGGGTCCCAGGTGTGTCTCTCAGGGCCTAGAGCAGTGCCTGGCACACAGTGGTTTCGTAACAAATATTGTGGGATGAACTTATTGTGACCCACCTTGTGCATGTCACTATGCCATGGGTGACCTGGCTCCAGGCCAGACCTAGAGTTTCTCTTCTTTACATTTTGTGCAGGGCTGTCTGGTCTTGGCAGTGGGGACCACGTCCTGGCTCTGTAGCTATGCCTAGCATCGGATCAGCGGCACAGAGAAGCTCTCTGTAAATGTTTACAGTGACCGAGCGAGCACCTGATCCAATCCTCGACAGGAGGCTGGAAGGCTTCGTGGTCAGAAGGCGTTAAAGTGAGCTTCTGCCGGCTGGGACCAACCTCCACCTAGTCCCACCAAGTTCCCGGCCCACTGCCTGGCCCAGTCCATGCAGCCACGAGGCCGTGCCCGCGGGTGAACTGAGTGACCTCGGAGGCCTTGTGCGCTCTGATGCTTGCGGGTTTTCTGAGAGCCCAGCCAGCGCCCGCCCAGTGCGGTTTAAACAAGGGGAGATTTACAGCAGCCTTTCCCCGAGCACAGCCTGAAAGGGCCTGGCAGGGGAGGTGGATTCCACAGCCCAACCCACAGGCCTCGTTGTTCCTGCTGCTCCTGGGAATAGCCTCACTTCAAAGTGGGGGAACTCAAGTTTGGGGAGTACACAGAATGTGGCATCTTACTTGGGAGACAGGCAGGGCACTGTTTCATTATATTTAACATCTGCGGCCCCTTCTCCCAGCCCCTTGTCCCCTCTCTGCTTACAGTGGGTCTTAAACGGCATTTCTGGTTGTGAATCCATAATCTTCCCTCGGAATGTCCTGAGGCAGCACCTGCATTTCAAGGGGAATCCCAGGGCCCTGCACTGACACAAGGCAGCTCCCCTCAGGGAAGACGGAACCCCGGAGGCCTGGCCGACCTATAGCCCGGGAAGCTGGAGGGCCCACGCTTGGAGGACCACTGCCTGGCTGAAGTCTCTCATTAGTTCTAATGATTTTTCAGTTGTTTCCCATTGATTTATAAATTTAAAAAAATCGTATTAGCTGCAAAGGACAGTTCTGTTCCTTCATTCCTTTCATCAAGCCCAGCTTGGTCCTGTTTTACTGTGTGGCCTGGGCTCCCTGGCGCAGGTGGATTTAGGCATCTTTTCCCGGGTCTGTTTGCTGTCTGCTTCTGGGTGACATTCTTTATCAAGTTAAGAAAATTTCATTCTATTCCTAGCTTTCAAAAAGATGTTTAAAAATCAGGAGCGAACATTTACATTTTATTAAATGCCTCTTCAGCATCCACAGAAATGATAGACGTTCAGACATTTTATATTTCTTTAATGTATCAGGGTGGGGATGTAAAGATTAAATGATTTCCTAATGTTAACATGCTCTTGCATTCTTGGACTAAAACCTATGTAGTCATAAGGCATTTTTCTCTAAATTCAGGGCCAGATTCCACTTGCTGTTTTATTCGACTGTTGCCTCCATATCATAAGTGAGATTGGCCTACAGTTTTCTTGTTTTTTGCCGTTCTTTCCGGATGTTGGTATCAGGGTTACATCAGCCTCATAGGACTGAATGAAAGAATCTGTCCCTCCTTAGGAAACAGACATTTTACTTACTTATGTCAATAACATTTCCCAGTAACCCCAATCTCTGCCAGTCACGTTTAAAATATTTCTTCTATAGTTACTCTTTTTTGGTGGGTGGTGGCTTGGGGGTCAACCAGCAAAGGGTGTACGGACGCTGGGGAGGGGCACAAAATACGGAACTTCATGAATTTGTGTGCCATCCTTCCACGTGGGCCATGCTGATCGACTGTGTACCGTTCTGATTTTTACTACATGTGCTGCCGAAGCGAGCACTGCAGTTACCCTGATTGCTTTCTATAATCTACATAAACCTCTCTTTCTCACACATCGGCTCTGGTCAGCATCTCTTGCTGATCACACAAAGGTGAGATTAGGACCTCTAGAAAGTGGTTCCCTCTGCCTTCCCTCCCCCCTTGACTGCCCTCTCTCTGGCCCCCAGGCCTCTGATTTCTGCCTTGCCATGAAAACACATACACCCTTTTCTGTGACTAATTACTTCTGTGTTTTGACAGTCAGCTGATTCTAAACAAATTTAAACCAATAACCAGTATTTTTAATATTATGATTATGTAACCACTTTTCATCACAGATGCGGGGAAGGAGATGAATCTGAGGCCACTAGGTGAAGGGGCAGTGCATAATTTTTTAATATTTCATGTTTCGGTTTGCCTCCTCATTGTCACTAGGATTTTCCCCTTTTTCCCTACAAGTAGTTACTAAAGATGAACGTGTTTTCCTCTTGGAGACATTCTTTTCAGAGTCTTCAGATTTTCTGATTGAATTTGCTTCGTTTGCCCTCAAGGTCCATGTCACAGTTGTCATCTTGTGATCTTTTTTATATTACATTCCTGGGTTTGGTGTACAGTTTTTTAGTTTCTTGGCTACTATGTCATCCTCTTTCTTGGATCCTGTTTTTGTTTTGCTGGAGGTATGTCCTTGGGTGTGTCTTTCAGGATAGGTCTACGGATGATTAACTTTCTAAGCCTGTGTGTGGTTGAATATGTCCTTATTTTGCCCTTGCTGGGGACTAGGAGTTGGACTGGACAATTTGCCTGAAATTAGTTTCCTTTATGGGTCATTTGATTTTTTTCACTCTTCTAGGAGCCTTTTAGGATTTCTCTACATCTTTGAAGACATGAAATTTCTCCTAGAAAACATGCCTCTTTTTAAGCTTTCCTCAATCAACACTTGGCCGTGACTTTTCACTTTGAGACTCAAGTTTTTTTCTTTTTTTTAATTTTATTTTTTAAAAATTTTTTCAGTTTTTTTTTAATTGAAGAATAGTCAGTTTACAGTGTTGTGTCAACTTCTGGTGTGCAGCATGATGTTTCAGTCATACTCAAGTCTTTTCTTTAGCCCAGAAAAATTTGCTTCTCTTGCGGCTTTATTTTCTCTCCTGCACCTCTGGTTTTTTTCCCTCCGAGGACTCTTACTAGAAATTGAGGACCAATTCTACATGTGTATTAAGAGTAACTTTGCTTTGTGCACATGTGTTTTATTTTCTCTTGCCTTCCTGCCCTATGTTTGATGATTTCCTAGGCTTTATCATCTGTATTATTGATTTGATGTTCAGCTACGCCCATTTCACTAACTTTTAAATTAGATTTTAATTAGAACTTTTTGAATTGTCTGAATTTTTTGAAATTATCACTGAATTTCCAAGAAATCTTTCTTTCCTCATTGCTCCTCTTCGATATCTGCTCACAACCCCATCTGACTCTGTCCCTTTGTGCAGAAGTTCAGGAAGCAGAGGTCACCATTGTTGGGGGTGGGGGCATAGCTCAGTGGTAGAGCCTATGCTTAGCATACTTGAGGTCCTGGGTTCAATCCCCAGTACCTCCATTTTACAAAATTGAATTAATTAATTTTAAAAAGCATTGTTTTTGTAGAGCCTGAACTGAAGAACCACAGCGTGTCAGAGTGGGATCTTTTCAGTGTGTGAGACAGAGTCTGCACGGAAAGGGTAGGGCTTTGGGCCCAGAGACACCAGCTCAAACTCTGCCTGGAGAACAGTGGTATGAGCTTAACTCCTAAAGCCTCAGCTTCTCCATCTGTAAATGGGGAAAACACTCCTTACCTTACAGGCTTGTGGTGAGGATGAAAGGGCTCATGTGGCCCCGGGATCTGTGCAGCTGGTTGTGAATGAGTCTTCATCAATTAATCCCCGCAAGGCCTGTCCTCTTCCCACACCCCTTCACCAGAGTGGAAAATTGCCTTTTGTTATTCTTCACCCCAGAGCTGTTTGTCTTTTTGACTAAATATATGTAGGTATGTATTTTAGTCATTTCTGGGCAGCTTCTCATGCATATTCAAATCCAAGCAGTTAGGGTTCTGAGAATGATTCAAATGTTTGTTGCACAGTGTAACTGATCTTAATATAGCCACATCAGCCAAGGCTGCCATCCTTTCCGGGCCTCCTCCGCTCCCCGGCAACCTGTTTGGGCCAAGGACGATCAACATGCCGGATACACTTCCGCCCTCCAGCCTCATGGGCACTGACTGGCAGGGCTGGGGGAGACCTTTTCATCGTTTGAGTTTTTGTTTTTCTTTTATCCCAGTGTCTGGACCTTTGTTGATCATTCTTTCTATAGATGACCGGACCTCAGGAGAGGAATTTGGGGGGCGGGGAGGTGGGTGGCGTGCATGTCTCGGATCACATGTCGTGGGCAGCGTGGCCCAGCATCCGCGCTCAGCAGCAGTTGTGGAATGAACGAGGCCGAATTGGAGGCTGGAACGCAGATCACTGCTACGGAGGGGGCGGAATCAGAAACTGAGAGACGACCTTGTAATTGCAGGGTCGGCGGGGTCTTTGCAGGTCTGGGGTCCTGCATGCCAAGATATCGTCATAATGAAAGCCACAAAGAGGGACCCCGACACTGAGGGATGGTCCGTGCGACAAGGGGGAGGGGTGCTAGGGAAGTAGGAGGGGCTTAACTGGTAGGCTCCACCCCTTCCACCACTCACCCCCCCCACCTTCTCTCACAGCAGCGGAGCCCCACCCCCTCTCCATGACTCTGAACTGCGGAGCCCCCTCTGGCCTGGGTGTGCCTCCTCTTAGCTCCATGGCCTGGGGATTTGCGTCCAGCCTGTGAAACAAGATCCTGGCAGAGGCAAGTCCACAGGTAAGGTGCCTTTGCACTTGGACATCCAAGCTCTTCCTTCCAAAGGCTCCAGGAGAGCAAACAACAGAGACTCAGCGCAGGGTCTTGGGGGAGTCCTGTCCCAGAAAGGGCTGAAATGCAAAGGCGCTGTCAGAGCACAGAGAACACCTGTCTCCTGTTACCCACAGGGAAAAGCTCTGCCCTTTCTCCTGGCCCTCCAGCCGGTCCTGCTCTGACCCCTGTCCCCATCCTGTTTCCTCTCCCACATCCACAGGCTCCTCATTCACATCCTTCAGGAATCAGCCCAAATCCCATCTTCAAACCCTGAGTCTCTCTTCCTCTGGGCCCCTGGCCCCGTGGTTTACACTCTCCATGGCACCTCCTCCCCAGCCTGGACTGGCATCATCAACTCAGCAGCTGGAGATGGAGGCTGTGCTCTGGCCACGTGCATGAGGGAGCCCCAGAGGGCAGCATTCTCACAAATGAGCTGCTGTCAGAATCCCCTCAGGGTGTGTGAAAACACAGGTCTCTTTCCTCCGGTGGGGTGGAAGACTGTTAAATTTCTTGGTTCTGTAGCTCCTTTGGACACGCATGTGGAATTATTTCTTGACATCCAACTTTAATCACTCACTCTCTGCTGGATCACCCACGAGTAATGGTCTTTCATGAGATTCTAGCACACCTTGGGTAACCCTGCCCTGGTCTAGGGGTTTTCAGATAAATGAGGCCAGAGGCCTGCCTTTGAGGAGGCAGGAGACAAACATCATGTGTCTGGGGGGCTACTTCATCCCAAATGGAAAAAAAGATCCCTGCCTTTCAAGATGCTCAGAGCCCTAAGCCAAAGTTTGGGGCTCTGGGCTGGTGATAAACCTCTGTGACTTATGGGTAGAAGAGAGACTCTGGGACTGGGATTTCCAAGACATCCTCGATGATTCTGAGGACAATGAGACAGATCATTTGAAATAAAGACTGTCCCAGAAATTGCTGACTGTCTGATCTGTGTACCCACAAAGCTTCCTGCTACTAAACAAAGCTGTGGCGTGGGGCTGAGTACCTGGTCCTTTGAACCAGCCATCTCTGGGTTACTGGACAAACACAATCTGGTGGAAAGAACAAGGCCTTCAGAGCAAGGCCTTGGCTCCCACTCTTACTTACTGACTCTGCTAGACTGGAGGGATCACTTAATCTCCCTGAGCTGAAAAGTAACGCCCCCCTCCCAGGTTGGTGTGAATTAGGGTAACAGGGCCTCGTATTCGAGCCAGAGGAGGTCACTTCGCTCCTGTTGTCTGGCCCCTTCTCTTCCCTTTCCCCTCCTGGACTACATTATGGGCCCAAGAGAAATGTCTGTGGGCTCTGCTCACCCCCGACTGATGGAACTGGATCCCCCTCTAAGCGGAGGAGCCCAGCGACATCGGCGCTTCCTGCCAGCGCCCAGCCTCGGGCAGGAAGCTAAGGGGTCTGCCTGGAGCCAAAGACCAGAACCCAGTGGTGAGAAGGAGCAGCGACCCGGCAGGCAGGGTGAGAGCAGGACCACACAGGGGCCTGCGCTGGGAGCTCTGGTCCTGATCGGCTAGGAAGGGACCAGGGATTGAGGTGACTGAGGTCCCGAGTGTCGCTAAGGGGAAGCAGCCAGAGAGAACACCTCCCTCTCGGCTCACCCTCCAGAGGTGCTGTCTTTTCATCATTTGTTAAGGTGAAGTGTTGACATGGATTTTAAAGCTCTGCCGCAAAGACATTAGAAGAAATGACAGAAGATGAACAAGACAAGACAGGAAGAGAGGTTACGCCCCCTTCCCCGGATGCCGACAGTTAATACCAGTGAGCTCCAGTCAGTACATTGTATGAGATATGCATCAACCCCACCCCTCACCCCTGCAGCCCCCCACCTCTCCTGTCCTCACAACAAGTCCCCGAGGAAGTATCATTTCGACCACCCTTGCTTTACAGATGGGAACCTGGGAGCGGAGTTGTCCTACAGCTTACTGGAGGCGAGCAGTTCTCAAACCCTTCAGGTCTGACCCTGGAGCCACACAGGAGCCTCCATGTCCCCACCTTACCAGGTTAGCGTCCATGGGTGTCTCCCCACCAGGTCCTTGGCTGAGCAGGGCTGACCAGCGGCCTTCTCCACAGCCAGGTGGCGGGCAGAGTTGATTCCACTCACTGCTTTTCTTGCATCTGGGTTATACTGAGGTCCAGAGGGCAAGGGGTCCTCCCAGGTCAGAGTGTGTGTGGCCCCAGAATCCGGCCCGTCCCCAGCTCCTTCCTCTGAGCCCCACCAGAGAGAAAGCCGGATGGGAAGACAGTTGGCCTTTCTTCCATCAGGGGACCGTTGGGGACGTAAAAATATTTCCAAGTATTTAAAAAAAATTTTAAATCCATGTTTATGATTTGCATTAGTAACTAAAAAAGAATGCCTGCACCAGCTGTTAGAAACAGATCAATGGAAGTGATTCCGGGGGGGAAATAAGAACGTGTTATAAGAAGTAAGTCATCTCCATTTGGTTCTGAGCAGTAGACAAGACAAGCATTCCATGGCTGTACCGACTGCCTGTGACCAGCGACGCAGAAGGCACCACCCGTCAGCCCTGTGTTCAGTCCTGATCCCCAATAATGAGCCAAGGAGAGCAGAATAGATTTTACTAAAAATGATTAAAAGCTGGTTGCCCGCAGGCAGCTGGGAACCATCGCCTTCTGGACATCTGCTTGTATTGTCTTTTTTCTCCATCTCCTGAGCTGCCGCATGGAGTGCCAGCCTACCCTGGTGACTCTCTCCAGTACAGGGAAGTGTGACAAGTCCCTCGGCACAAAGAAACAGGGGCACTAGGAGAGGCCTCTGGTCAGCTCAGTCAGAAAGACTCTGCTAAACTTTTCTTTTATTATAAACATGATATATGCTTGTTATTAAAAATTAAAATAAGGTGGGGGGATATAGCTCAGTGGTACAGTGCATGCTTAGCATGCACAAGGTCTTGGGTTTAATCCCCAGTACTTCCATTAAAAAAAATTAAAAATAAGCAAACAAACCTAATTACCTCTGCCTCCCAAAAAACACAAAAACCATCACATTGGGGTTAGGGCTTCAGCATATGAATGGGGGTGGTGCAAATATTCAATCTGTAACAGGGGGAAACACTTATTGGGCACCTACTGTTTGCTTAGCACTGGGCTGACTACTTTGCACCCACTGATTATTTGTTCTCATACGCCCTGAAAGGCATGGGTTACGGTCCTCATCTTATACATCAAGAAGTTAAGCCTCGTGGCAGATTTGGGATTTAAACCAGAATGCCATCTTGCTATTAGGTGAAGGGTTCATGAGAAAGAAAATTCAAAAATGGTCCCACAGGGAGGAAAGCTGCCCTGTTAGAGGTGATGGTGGCCGCTCTGGCCACTCTCATGCCCACCTGCCAGCCCCTCTCTGGCCACACAGGCTCCCCGGGGAGGAATGGCTGCTTTCTAGGTACAGAGAGGCTTGCCCGGCCCAGGAGGCGCCCTGCATTGACCATCCACATCCCACAACCAGTCTCTCGGAACACTGTCTCTTGTGACATCAAGCCTCAAATTGGGCAGAATAAGTCCTTAAAGATGGTTTTCTCTAGTGATTACACTGGCTGTTGAGCAAACCTTATTAGTAATTACTTTGCTAAAGATAGCAGCCCCTCCGAGAGCAGAAGAAATGGTAATTACTGGAACCAGCCTTTCCACTATTTTCTGCAAAAATAAACACCAACCTGCTGGGATTTCTCTGGACCGTCCTAAATCCTGGAGCCTATGGCCCAGGGCTTGGGGCTCACCAAGTATGTCAATCTCTTTGAGATTCATTTTCTTCATCCATTAAACGTGATCCCAGGTTTGCCTTGGTTACCACACTTCATGTCCAGGTGTGCGAGCTCACACCCTCACCAATAGCTGGGGTTGGGGAGGGACTGTTGGGGCACATCACAGATGGGGGGTGGTTGAGATGAATTGCAAGGGCCCTGCAAGCAGAAGATGGCCTGAGCACGGGGAGTGTGAGGGACCGTGTGTGTGTCTGGGAGGGGCTGCATCAGCAGGGACCACGTCATGAAGGACCCAGGATCTCCTGCCAGGATGAACTCCTGCCAGGATGAACTCCATCCTGAGGGCCACGGGGAGTGACTGGGAAGTCTAAAGCAGGAACGTGACAAGGTCAAATTATTGGTTAGAAGAAGGATTTTTAAGATAAGATGACAATGGCTTGGAAGAGGGTGAAAATGGCGGAAGGGAGACCGGTCAGGAAGCCGTGGCAGTGGTGAAGAAGGGGAGGGCTATCAGGGATCTGCCAGGGGCACAGACAAGTCTCTGACCTCCGCTGACCTCACCCATGGCACAGCGCTAAAGGGCAGATAATGGAGAGCTGCTTGGGTTTTCCTTCCATGTGATTTTGGATAATCTGAAATCTCTGTCTCCCAGCCCCCAGGACTCATTCCATCCCTGGTGACCAGGGATGGTGTTTGGAGCCCCAGCAATGGATGGCATTCCCAGAAAGAGTGGGAAGACTAAGCAGGAGCTTCCTGGGGATGCCTGTGTTTAGGGGCTGGAAGGAGAGAGGTACTAGCCAAGGAGACCAGGAGAAGCAGTCAGGGAGCACAAGGAGGACCAGGAGTGAGCAGGGCCAGGAGTACGAGGTCATGGGAGGATGTCAAGGGCAGAAGGGACACCAGCTACAAGAAGACTTTGAGAACTTGTTGTGGTGGTCATGGTGGGGTTGGCAGGGACCTTTGCCAGAGAAGGGGATGGACACGAGGCCACAGATGAGGATTGAACGGAGGTTGAAAAGTAGAGGACTGAGTTCTGCTGTTCTTCTGAGAGGTCGAGATCCTCAGGTAACTGGAGGGAATGCACCCTTCCCCCAACCAGAAGGAGGGGAGCTTCTATTAGGTTGTCTTAGCGTCGGTACCAATTTATATTCCTATGAACAGTGTACAGTGTGGGTTCCCTTTTCTCCACATCTTTGCCAACATTTACTATTTGTGTTCTTTTTGATGATAGCCATTCTGACAGGTGTGAGGTGATATCTCATGTGGTTTTCATTTGATTTCCCTAATGATTAGCAATGTTGAGCATCTTTTCATGTGCCTGTTGGCCATCTGAATGTCTTCTTTAGAAAAATATCTATTCAGGTCTTCTGCCCATTTTTTAATCAGTTGTTTTTTTTTTTTTTGATAATTGAGTTGTATAAACTGTTCATATATTTTGGATATTAACCCCTTATCAGTTATATCATTTGCAAATATTTCCTCCCACTCAGTAGGTTGTTTTTGCAGTTTGTTGATGGTTTCCTTTATTGTACAAAAGCTTTTAAGTTTAATTAGTTCCCGTTTGTTTATTTTTGCTTTTGTTTCTTTAGCCTTAGGAGACAGATTAAACACTACTGCTATGATTTATGCCAAAGAGTGTTCTGACTGTGTTTTCTTCTAGGAGTTTTATGGTTTCCAGTTTCACATTTAGGTCTTTAATCCATTTTGATTTATTTTTGTATATGGTGTGAGCACATGTTCTAATTTCATTTTTTTTATGTGTAGCTGTCCAGTTTTCCCAGCATAGGGGTGGGGTATAGCTCAGTGGTAGAGCACATGCTTAGCATTCAGGAAGTCTTGGGTTCAATCCCCAGTATCTCCACTAAGAAAAACCAAACCAAACCAAAACAAAAAAACAGTTTTCCCAGCACTACTAATTGAAGAGACTGTCTTTTCCCCATTGTATAGTCTTGCTTTTGTCATTGATTAGTTGACCTTAGTATGTGGGTTTATTTACAGGCCTTTCTATTCTGTTCCATCGATCTAGGTGTCCGTACCATACTGTTTTGATACTGTAGCTTCATAGTATAGTCTGAAGTGAGGGCATGCGATACCACCAGCTCTCATATTTTTTCTCAAAATTGCTTTGGCTATTCAAGGTCTTTTGTTGTTTCCCTAGAAATTTTAGAATTATTTGTTCTAGTTCTGTGAAAAATGCTACTGCTATTTTGATAGGGATTGCACTGAGTCTGTAGATTGCCTTGGGTAGTATAGTCATTTTAGCAATATTAATTCTTCTAATCCATGGACATGGTATATCTTTCCATTTCTTTGTGTCATTTTCAATTTCTTTTATCTATGTCTTACAGTTTACAAGTGTAGGTGCTTTACCTTCTTAGATTTATTCCCAAGTATTTTATTTTTCTGATGCAATGGTAAATGAGATTATTTTCTTAATTTTTCTTTCTGATAGTTTGTTGTTAATGCAAAGAAATGCAACAGATTTCCCTATATTAATTTTGTATCCTGCAAATTTATTCTATCCATTGATGAGCTCTAGTAGTTTTTGGTGGCATCTTTAGGATTTTCTATGTGTAGTAACACGTCATCTGCAAACAGTGACAGTTTGGGGTCTTCCTTTCCAATTTTTCTTTCTTTTTCTCCTCTGACTGCTGTGGCTAGGACTTTCAATACTGTGCTGAGTAAAAATGTTCAGAGTGGGCATCCTTGTCTTAGAGGAAAGGCTTTCTGCTTTTCACTGTTGAGTATGAGGTGAGGTGTGGGCTTATCATATACGGCCTTTATTACATTGAGTTGTCATCCCTCTATACCTGCATTGTGGAGAGTTTTTATCAGGGATCGATGTTGAATTTTGTCAAAAGCTTTTTCTGCATCTATTGAGATGATATGATTTTTATTCTTCAATTTTTTATTGTGGTGTATCACTTTCACACCCCCACTAAGCTTGAGGATTAAACAACATTGCTCATGCAAAAGGCAAAAATGGCATCTTTTTTATTGTCTAAATGCTCTTTAAATGCTAAACCCCACCAGCCACAGAAAGCCATCTCCCTGCTTATAAGCCCTTAGCCAGTTTCCTGTTATTAACCAATCTGGAGGCTGGACTTCCAGCAGCCACACACAGCTGGCCTGTGGGTACCAGGCCTGGTGGGAGGGATGGTGGCAGTGATGCTTGCCCTGCTGGATCTGCTTCCTACTGGGCCTAAAGGAAATTATCCCAGCAGAGGTCTGGCACATTCCCAAGGAGCCCACGGCTGAGAGCTCAGGCTGTGCGATGGGCCTTTCCTGGCTTGAAGTGGTGGCTGACTTGACTACAGATTGTTTGCAGCAGGAATTATCAGTTGTCTCTTGCTCGACCCAGAGGGCAAGATTTATGATGAAATAAACCCCCAAACGTATTCGAGTTTGAGGACTTTGAGATGGAGGCCTAGAGAAGGGAAGTAACTTTTCCAAGGTCACACAGCAGGATACTGAATCAGATCTCTGCCTTTTAGCTAGTGCTTACACAACTCTATGTATCTTTTCAGAATGCTCCCATGCTGATTATTAGATTTTATCCTCAAAAGAATCCTGTGAAGAAGGCAGAGCAGAGGGAGTAGGTGTGAAATCACACTAGTGATGGGGATGAGGACGAGGTTGGGGAGGAGAGTATCAGTCACCAGAGTGAGCATTTACTGAGGGCCCACTCTGTGCCAGGCTTCCTGTGAATTCTTTACATGAAGTATCTCACCGAATCCGGGTACACTTCTCAAGATGTAGCTTCTTTTAACAATTCCTGTTTACTGGGGGAGGCGACAGGTTCAGAAGTTACTCCAACACCAGTGGCCACCATATACATGACGATCTCAGATCTCCCAGAAAATCTGGGGCTTGGCTATTGTCAGAGAGCCGCTCCAGTGCTAACTGGGGTCTGCCAGATGAGGAAGGTTCTAGACATTAAGCCAGCAGTCCTTCTGATATCATGATGGATGGTCATTCAGTGCTGATCAGGACACACAGCTTTCTGCAGCAACTTAGCCTCCAGAAACGAAGCGGGGGAGACTATGTGGGTGTGGCAGGGGCAGAAGGCAAGAGCCCAGTGCTACACTATCAAGCTCTAGGAGTGGAGAGAAAGAAGTCTAAGGAGCAAAACAGATGGCCCTTGCCCCACAGGAGTGTCCCACTGAGGAAGACAGGACACATGAGGATGGACCTGTGTGGTGTGTACCACGTGCTGCACAATGCTTGGGACTTTACGCCACCTATCATCCTTGAAACAATCATGCAAATCAGGTAAGATTGTTCCCATTTCACAGCTGAGGAAACTGAGGCTCTAAGTGGATGAGTAATGACTGCACAGCTAAAAGGGGATGGAGCCAGGATTCCTAACCAACCCGGGTTCACAGGCAGCCCATACTCTCTCTCCTGCTCCTTGATGTCTGCCTTTCAATTAAATAACAAGACAAAAAAGAAAATGTGACACAAAGTACTACATCAGCTCAAAGAGAGGAGGGATTATAGTGGATTTCCTGGGGGTGAGGTGGTTGGATCTGGTCAAGAGGAAAGGGTCCCGCTTTTGGTGGAAAACAGCAGTGGCAGGGGCTCTGAGGTGGGGCTGCACAAGACGAGTTAACAGAAGTATCACCCCACAGCACGCGGGGTGTAGACTATTCGGTGCCCTGCCCATGTGTCTCCTGCAGGCTTCAGGGCTCAGGGGTCCAAGTGCCCTGCCACCACTCGCCCTTCTTTGCCTCGGGCTCTCTCTGCTCTTGGGGGTGCATTTACCACTCACAGGGAAGACCACAGCTTCCAGGAACCAGCCCTGTGTGGGAGCAGCCCAGACTGATGTCCTAGCTCCCTCCCGCTCCGATCGGACATCTCTGCCACTTGAGGGCTTCCCCAGTGGGGTTAGGGTCCAGCCACTCCCGGTCCTGTCTCCTCCTCCTTTCTCACTAGTGCTCCCTTCACCTTCCCAATAAGCTACTTGCCTCTGAGCCTGTGTTTCTGGGTCTGCTGGGGGAGCCCAGATTAAGACAGAGGTCTTGAGCTCCTAACAACTCTTATTATCGGAGGTTGAATAAGGGAAGATTTTGAACAGCGGGAGTGATGTAACCAAAACAGCACATCCTGAGCTGCAGCAGACGAGGCTCAGCAATCAACAGAAGAATGCTGAACCCAGAATTTCTTGGAGGCCGTGCAGCCGCGGGTAGTGGAGAAAAGGCCTGAGCAGGTGGGACCTGAGGCTGCGCTCAGGGGGCAGGAGAGCCCTGCTCCTCAGCCTGCCCCCCAGCGCCCCGCAGTCCCGCCTCTTCCACCACCTCTCTGCCCCTGTCTCCCACGTGCCGATCAGAGCTCCGCTCGTGGCTAAGTTGCTCTCTGCCTGCTGCCCCGGGAGCAGCTGCTGTGGGCATCTCTCAAAGCCAGCAGGACAGAGAAGGCTGTGGTTTTCTTTCCTCTCTCCTGCCACCTGTAATTTCCAAAAGGATTCCTGCCGCATGACACATTCTTCTCCCACAGAGTGGAGGGGAGGTACTGAGCTCTTATGTCCAGCTGCCAGACTTCTCATCCCCTCCCATCTGTGCTCGAAGTCTCACTGGAAAATCTCTTTGCAAGAGAGCTCTGTTCGCAGCCCCCTTGCACCCTCGCCTTCAGCGGCTCTGGGCAAACTCCCCTGGGGACATCAGGTAGCCTGAACCTCCGCTACTGGCCAGTGGGAACTTCTCGTAGATCCCACAGCCCCGCCCAGCCCCCACCAGCTACTGCCCATAGACATGATACTTTCCAGGCTTCGGAATTCCCTACCTGTCACCTCAGCTGTACAGCCATTGCCAGATGGTGGGCAAACAGGTCTCCCCAGGACCTGTCCCCTTGCCGGTTGGTCGCCCCTCACATCTTGGACCTTGAGCTCAGAGCCCTCTGCTCCCCAACTCGCCATGTTCTATGTGCATCTACGTCTGCAGCTTCTCCTGCTTGGACTGCCAGTCGCTTTTCTTTTTTGCCAGGGAAATTTTAGTTATTTATTTAATGCCTTGGCTAAGCATCTTCTGAGGGATTAGTGATTAGTTCCCAGTGACTCGTGCACCAACTCCAACCTGCTACCCACTCTGCCATCCCAGGCGCGTTTCGTAGCCTCCTCCACGGTAGCATGGACACATTTGCTTCTCTGTCTCCACATTTAGGTCAGGAGCTTCCCAAGGGCACAGCGGGTGTCTGTTTTACTCCTGATATCAAGCTCCGATGGGTGTTTACTCAACAAAGGTTGAATAAGTGACTTGGTGAGTGTCGGAGGCATGGGAGGTGATCAGACCTCTCTCTCCTCTGTGCCACCTGCCTCTACAAAGGTTCGATCATGAGCCACTGCAGCTGCTGACCTTCACCACGCCCTGAAAGTTCAGGGCAGAGCTCAGGAATGAGGCGCTCTGTGCTCCGGGAAAAACTGGCAGAACAGGACTTCACATAGTTAGATATTTTCAGAAGATTTTATGAGCCCAAATTCTTGCATCTCCTCACATCTAGAAAAGCACTAAAATCATTAATGGAGACATCTGCTCCTCGTGACTAGCAGTAACCTTCAGAAGACTAGCAGCAACTTTCTGCAAAAATGTGTACTCGACTGCCCGGGCCCCCTTCACTAAAATCATATATAATACTGACCTCCTCCCACCTCTTCGGAGCAGTTCCCCAGAGCTGTCTGGGGGGCTGTCTTCCAGTCTGTAGTCCTCATTTTGCCCCAAATAAAACTTAACTCACAACTCTCACATTGTACTTTTTTTTTTTCAGTCACTATCCGCATAAATAATCTTTCTAAATGTATAAGAAAGAGTTTGAAAAGCCTGCTCACCACCCTTGAACTAGCAGAGCTTTGGGGACTGGGGAAGAGGGGTCACCCACACACGGATGAGGCAGGGAGGGAGGGAGCAGGGTTACAGGAAAGGGTGAATGAGCAGGGTGTCTGGGAATTTTGGCCAAGGAGTCATGCTGAGACCATCTGAGCCCCCTAGAAGTCTGAGGACTTCCTTGCAGGGACACCTACTGCCCTGGGATGGAGGCTGGGGCCATTTTAGTGGGTGTCAGGGAAGAGGCAGGAGGAGTGGCTTGGCTGGCTGTGGTCACTAGGGTTACCAGCTGGGCTCTCTCAATGTCCCTGTATGCATCTCCTTCCCTGAGGAGCTCCCCACACCTGCCTCCTCCTTGGCAGGTGTCCTCCCACCATCCCCAGCCCCTCCCAAGTTCCTCTCTCCCCTGGGGCACTTACAATTCTCCCCTTTGTGCTCCCGTCTGGTCAGCCTCAGTCACGTCTGAGGTCCGCCTCTGGGGACCAGACCAGCCTCACCTCCACCGCTCTCTCTCTTGAACTTGTGCCCCAGGGATCCGGGTGTGCGCAGTTCACCACACCCTCCTCATCACCACACCCTCTTCACAGGCTTCCTTGCTGCTACCCACAGGGCTCAGCCCGCCCTGCCCTCCTTCTTCCCCTTTCTGGGCATTTCATTCGTTGGACCCAATGCATATTCCCTGGGGGCTGCTATTGGCCACCTCTTCAGAAAGCCTTTCCTGATGGCTGGCCATCTCCCCAGGCTGCCTGGGTGCCCTCTGCCATCCACCCCAAGTTCCCCCTGCTCACCTGTCCCTCAGCCTTTGGCAGCATCTCTGTGTACACAGGTAGCCAGCCTGTGAGCTCCTTGAGGACAGAAGCCACGCATTATTGGTCTCTGGCCACAGCCTGGTTCAGAGGAGAGATTGGTGGGTCTTTGTTGACTGACTGGATGACTGAAAGACTGAAAGGAAAAGCACTGGATTCTACCAACTTGAAATCCATAAGCCCCCCTTTTTTGAGAAGGAGATTTCCTCATTTATAGGAATTCTCTGTCATCATTCATCACCGTGGGCTTTAAGAACGTGGAAATGTGCAGCCATACGGCAGATACAGCTCTGAGGACAATCTTTCACGAATGGGAAGGATACTCCTGCATCTCACCTGTTTTGAGCACCTGGGCTCACCCCCCCACACACACAATCCAAGGTGACCTCACTGTGCATTCCACCTCTGGGATGGGCAAGGACCCCTGTGAAATCAGAGATAAAATCAAAGCAGCTAATCGCCCGGTTCAAGGGGATGCGTGGACGTTTTCATGTCCTTGGTTGGATTCACCAAGAAGATTGCAAAGTGACTGTAGAAACTTTCTGACTCCAGGGGAACGAACCAGGTACAAAATCACCAAGCAGACGGCCTCCCCGATCTTTCTCACTTCCCCACTGGAATTTCATTTCTCTCTCTCACCCTGCAATGATAAGGAATTTATAGACATGCCCCTTTCCTGCAGAGGAAAGTCAGGTCTGAGGAACAAGCTGCATCCTTAGTATGACATTTCCCTCTTTCGAGGGGCACGTCTCTGTCTTGAGGAGCACTCAGCCCATGTCAGTTTCTGGGGTCAGATGAGCCCCTTCCTCCTGGCTGGAAGGAGCCTTCCAGGGGTCTACCTGCCAGGTGGAGAGTTTGCCTGCTCCCCTTCCCCCCCACCCCCAGAGGCCGGACTGTGAAGTCGTGAATTTTGTGGGTTTCAGAGTGGGAGGATTGGATTTGAACTTCAGTTCTGCTATTTACTTGAAGTGGTGCTGTCGTGAGTTATGGGATCTTGTGGAGTCCAATGCTTCCTCTTCGTAAAATGGAATAATAACTCTTTGCTGGGTTGTTTGAAGACTGAACCCCAAAATGACCCAAAGCACAGAAGCTAACCCATAGATAACATGCAATAAACGGTGTCGCTTCTCCCCTTTCGCGCCCTGCTGGGGGTCGGTCGTAACATGTGCCATGGCTTGCATCAGATTGGGGGTGGGGCCGGGGGATTGTGGAGGGGGGGGAATCGGCTGCATAAACCAGAGTTGACTCTCAAACAATAACAGAAAACTGGATAAGCGATCAGAGCAGAAGATACCTGACAGCTGGAGGGGAAAAAGACATATAACCTCAAACATGCTATCTCCATTTCAAATAAGTAGAACAAAATAAAATAAACTCCTACCATAGAACTAAATAAAGTCAAGTTGGATTAAACATTACGTGTTAAAAAAAAAAACCTGTTAAAGTACAAGGGGAAAACATGATTTAGTATCTATATACTGTGAAGGTGAAAGATTCTTAAAATGTGATGCCAAAGGTAGAAACTCTCAAAAAATAAATGATAGATACAATTGATATATTTGGTCATAAATAAAAAATAAAATTGATAGATTTGATCATAAAAGGAGAACAGCTCTCCTCCCCAAACTGGTCATAAATATGACCAAAGTAATCGACAACTTTGGAGAACACATTTATAATATGTAAGGCTGGTTAGAGCTTCAACCGCCATAAAATGTAAGTAGCTGTTAAAGATCAGTCGAGAAGAGAAAAATAAAAGGGCGTGGAAAGATATCACACAGAAAGAGATATAATTGTCCAATATATGAATACATATTCAACTGCATATTGATCAAATATATGCCAAACGAAGTACTATTTTGCCTTATCTTTCAGCTGGCAATAATTGGTGAGTAAAGGTGCAGAGAAATTGGCATTCTTAAATACACTACTCTTGAGTCTAGAAATGGATATGACTTTTATGGAGGCATTTTGGTAATGCATTTGAAAAATCTAAATTTTTGCATACCCTTTGTTCCAGTAAGTCCATCTTTAGGAATTTATTCCAAGGAAATAATCACGAATATATAGACTTCGCTGTGAGGACATTTGTAGCAGTACCGTTCACCCGAAAAAGTGGACAAAATAGAGGATTGATTTCATACCACTTCGAATATTATGTGATTATTAAAATAATATAGAAGAGAGACAATAATAGGAGAATATATGTGTATATATATCATTCATATATGTGTATTATTCATATGTATATGAATAATATGTAGGTGAATGTTCAGTAAAATAGAGAGAAGTTATTGTACATAGTTAGGTTAAAAAAAGCAGGTTACAAATTAGTAATGTATTCATTATAAGCCTGGATTTATTTTTTTAGTACGTTTATGCATAGAAAGAAACACTGTATATATGAGGAGAGCAGTAATCTCAAGGGAATAATTTTTATTTTCTACTGTTTGGTTCTCAACGTTTTCTATTTTTCTCTGAAATGAATATTTATTACTTTGCAACAAGACACAATTTTTATTTTAAGCAATTTTTATTTAAGAGAAAGAATGTTCCACTTTGACTATAGCTGAGTCTACTGTCCTAAGGTTCTCTTTGAGACGTCGGTTCATAAAGGTCATAGATGAGGAGAGAATGCCAGTTTATGGGTGCAGGTACCCCCGACAGAAGGGGCTAAAGCAGCACGTCAGTCACCAAATCTCCACTCGGGAAAAATGAGTGAAACTGGGGAACTTATTTTAAAGTAAGGGGCCAGATGGGCTCCAAAGTCCCAGCGGGATGTAGAATCTCAGGTCTCCGCAGTCTCCCTGGCTGTGGCTTTGTTGGCTGTGGTCAAGTCTGGATGGACAGTCATGGAGAGAAAGTGTCTGGTGGCCATGGTCCGGGCTCGGTGAGTCGGGTGGGAGCTGGCAGGAAGGCTGCAATGGCAAAAAAAAGAGGTAATGCGTCGTGGGAAGCCAGCGCCGGAAGGAAGTGATGGCCTCGGAGGGAACGAGGAGTCAGCGTGAGGGCTGGGGCTCCTCCGGGGAGGGGGATGGCTTGGCTCCGTCCTCACAGCCCCCATAGTCCCCTCTGTCCTGGCGGGTCCCCTCAGAGAGGCCATGGCCTCGCTCTCACGGCAGCACTGACAGAAAGCTCTGAATCATTTGTATCTGGAGATGAAAGCAGATTGAGGAGTGGGCCATTGGTCCGAGGAGGTGGTTCTGATGGTGATTCTCCTGCCATCCACTGGGATTTCCAGACAGAACCACAGCTCAGAGCTGCCTAGAATCCAAGAGAAAGAGGCACCTTTTCTTAGGGGGATAAAACTCAACGTGAGAGTGATGCCTTGGGAATAGCAGACATTCCAAATGTAGTCTCCGTCCCAACCACGGGGTGTGGTCCCACCCCACCCTTGTTGCAGGAGCCTCAGGCTTTGGATCATACAATTCCTACATCCACAGTCAGCAGTGGGAAGTGATGGTGACAGGATCCAAAGAGAGACAAGCCATGGGACAGAGCTGGGGCCTGAGGAAGAAGCAGGCGGGGCCCCCAGAAGGGCAGACCCATGCCCCAAGGAGCTGGGAATCCCGGCTCCCGCAGCAGAGACCCCAGGTGCTCCCAGGATGGGCGCCCGCTCCTGCCTCTGGAGGTGTGACCTGCACAGTCACATAGGTTTAACTCTCTGCTGCTGCCCTGTCTTAAAATTCCTAGCAATTTTTGAACAGGAGTCCTTGTTTTTTCATTTTGCCTGGGCCCTGCAAATTATACCTGATGAATACAGCCCTTGTTTTAAAATTATTATTGAACTAAAATTCTTATAACATAGAATTCACCATTTCAACCATTTTAAGGTATACAACTCAGTGGCTTTAATACAATCACAGTGTTATGCCACCATTATCACTGTCTCATTTCAGAACATCTTCATCACCCTAAAAAGAAATCCTACCCCATTAAGTATTCACTCTATATTTTTCCCTCCTTCCAGGCCCTGATACCCATTCATCTATTTTCTGGATTTGCCTATTCTGAACATTTCATATAAATGACATTGCACAATATGTGTGTGGCCTTTTCCTTTTTTGTTGTCAAGTTTCATCCTTTTTGTAGTGTGTATCAGGACTTCATCCTTCTTTACAGCTGTATAATACTCCCCTGCATGGATACACCACACTTTTTCAATTCCTGCATCTGTTCATATACATGTGGATTGTTTTTACTTTTTGGCTATTACAAAGGACTCTGTTCAAATCTTTGTATCCAAGTTTTTTTGGACATATGTTTTCATTTATGCCAGGAGTGGAATTGCTGGGTCACATGGTAACTGTATGCTGAAATTTTTGTGGAAACTGCATGCTGTTTTCCACAGCAGCTGCCTCATTTTAATTTCCACCAGCAACGCGTGAGGGTTCTGGTTTCTCCACATCCTCATCAACACTTATTTTTTGTTGTTTTGATTACAGCCATCCCAGCGGGTGTGAAGTGATACCTCATTGCGGCTTTGGTTTACATTTCCCCGATAACTAAGGATGCTGCGCCTCCACTCATATGCTTATTGGTCATTTGCAGATCTTCTTTGGAGAAGCATCTGTCAGATCCTTTGCCCATTTGTTAATTGGCTGTTTGTCTTTTTGTTGTTTGTTCTACACCCTGCCTTTGGATCCCTGGGAGGTTTCATGTCCCCAATTCTGCCACCCGCAATCCCACCACAGTCTGCCCCTCAGCCGGCATGAGCAAGTCTTCTTGTCTTTCCCCCAGAAACACAGGTATTAAGCGTTTTACCATTTCCATCTCTCCTTTTGTCTAACTCCCTCCAAAGGTGCTAATTTCTCCTTTGGGCTTTTAGTTTGGGTAACATTACCCCATCCAAATATGTCCCTTTAGGCAGCGTCGTCCTGGCTCATTGGACATGTGGGACTGTTCTTAAATTTATCCATTAAGCCTTAGGCAATTAGCATAATTCTGAGACTTCCTCCCCATTTGGGAGGAAAGAAAGCCATTTGCCACACTCAGCCACGGATTCATTAAGAACGTAGTCAGTGAAGGGCTGTTGATGGTGCTTCCTGCTAGGGGCAAAGTCACAAAAGGAAACAGGTCGCTACACACTAAGGAGTAACTCTCTTTCTTCCTAAGTCTGACACAGTGAATTAGGCACTTTGACGATTTCCAGCATTTCAAAACAAAACAAAGCAAAAAAAAATCACCATAACATTCACACTGTGGTCCAGACAACATTGCGTTTCTGGCGAACATGAACAACATGTGATTTCTTGTGACAAAATATTACAAGGAAAGCTTTTGGGCACGACCATCCAAGATGCTGCAGGTGCCGAGAGAAACACCATCAACCCTCATCCTCTACTGGGGGCTGGCAGCATCTTCCAATGAAACGGAATGCACCAGATTGCTTATGAACGCATTCGTTCTGCCTTTTTGCTGGTATAAAAATAAGCAAAAAATGAGTGTGTCTTCCAGCTATGGTAGATTGTGCAAAAGAAGAAATAAAATCAAGAAGCTTCCACCACGGTTCAGATCAGGACTAAGCCCCACATCCCAGGATGGCGGGAATGAGGCGCGGGGCTGCTGGGCCCTGGGTCCTTGTCAGGTTCAGGCTCAGCCTCTGCGTTCTCCGCCTCGAGGGCTCGGCCCAGAACCCGGACCAAGGGGAGAGTTCCAGGCCCTGTGGTTTGACTCGCCTGGGCCTGCGGTTCAGAGATGAGCACACGGGACTTGAGGCTCTACAGCTGGACACACTGTGATTTGGGGCAGGTCACTCACCCTTCTGTGTCTGAGTGTCCTCAACAGTAAAAATGGGGCGGTTTTTGTACCTACATCATAGGCTTATATATGCTAATCATTGTCATATGTCACATTCAGACTATCCTGCTGTATTGGAAATAGTTCTAGTCACTGGGAGCCCACTCCCTCACAGCAATCTTAAGGGCTTCAACAGTCTTATTCACAGATGCTAGTGGTGCCCAGCCCACAGATCTTACCAGGGCACTGCACTCTGCTGACTGCCACGGCCAGTATCCAGGAATGCAGGCAAATTAACACCCCCAGCTCTCTGCACCTCAACCAATGACTGATAGGAGTAGGATACATACCCCCACTCCCTCCCAGGGTGAGAGCTCAGATGTGTGTCCTGCAAGGGCCCCAGGGTCCTGCAGGATGAACCTCAGTTGCCCACAGTGGGGACGTACTTGGTGACGCGTCCTCACTTCTGCCCTCCCTTCCCTTCTTCCGTTCTCGCTGCTCTCCTGTTTCCTGGGATCACTTCCCTAATGATTTCCTCGAACTGAGCCCTGTCTCAAGGTTGCTTCTGGGGATCCCAGACAGGGACAGAGCCCAAACCTGCCTTAGACTTCTTCCCACTGTGCCTGGCCACCCCTCCAACATCCAGGAACAGAGAGTCTTCCAGTATTGGGGGAAGGGCCTCCTGGTTCCCTGCAGTCTGGGTCCTGGAAGCCCTTTGGTTGCCCCTTTTGGGGAATGGGTTCCCACATGGTCCTCAGACAAACTCCAGCCCTCATCACTCTCCTGAGACCTTGTAGTTTTGCAGAACACAAGAGGGCACGCCCAGGGAGCCAACTCAGGGTCCTGAGATTCCTTGGTCTTGACACTGAATTTGAACGACCTTAAAAAAGATAAAGAGAAAAAAGCTGCAGGTTTCATGGCTGTCTTATGGGAGACAGGAAGGGAAGAAGGAAACACCCGTCAGGCCTTACTGGGTGTCAGGCACTGTGCTAAGTGGTCTTGCATCGGGATTTCGCTTGGGCCCAGGGTCACCTGGCACGTGTCTTATTCTTCACCTCCCTCCTGGGAGCCCCGATGTCTGCAGGTGCAATCTGCCCCGTCCACTTCAGCCTGGCTTCTTTCCGCCCTCTGGGCCACCTGCTGGGGGCTGCTCGCCCTGCACCAGGTGCTGGGGGATAAGCCTGCTTGGTCCTTCCCATAGTTTAGTTTGGGAGTCAGATTCATACAAAAATAACCCAGGACCAGCCAGATGGTGATAAGGCTAAAATAGAGGCTCACAGACCATGGGCTCTGGGAGAGGGAGAAATGAGAAATGGTCATGGTCGGGAGCCTGGTGAGGGCATCTGTAAGCATGTTGTGGAGGAGGCGGAATTGAGGCTGGACGTTGAAGAAAGAGCAACCGGATCAGCTGCTGAGACTAACGAGCAACAGTCGATAACATTTGTGCCCAGAACTGGTCCAGGCACTTAACACTTTTAAATTCATTTACCCTCTCCCCACCTCATCAGGCGAGGGCTAGTATTACCTATCAGCTGACAGAGGAGGAAACTGGGGCACAGTCACGTGACACCATTTGACAAAGGTCACATGAATTGGAAGTGGCAGAACAGGGTTTTTTGGTTTTTTTTAATTGAAGTATTGTTCATGTACAATGTTGTGTTAGTTTCTGATAACAGCAAAGTGATTTGGTTATACATTTATAAACGTATGTATTCTTTTTCAGATTATTTTTCATTGTAGGTTATTACAAGATATTAAATATAGTTCCCTGTGCTATAAAGTAGGACCTTGTTATTTATCTATTTTATATATAGTAGTTTGTATCTGCTAATCTCAAGTTCCTAATTTATCCCTCCCCACCCCGCCTCCTCCTACCAGGGAACAGGATTTTGATTCTGGCGGCCCCATTGCAGAATAAGGCTGGAGCAGAACGGCCTCCTGGACTCAATGGATGCTCTGAGCCGAGACTAGGGAACCGCAAACCATGCAGAAGACACTGGGATGCAGGGCCGGAGCCCCTGGGGATGTGATGTGTGCTGTGAGCTGAGACCTATCAGACAGACAAGGGCCTAGAACGCTCAACTGAGAGGTTTGGCCACCATCACGGGGTGAGGGGGACGCTCCAGAGACGGCTGCAGAGGGGACACGGGCAGACTGGAAGTTTCTAAAGACCATCGCAGCAGAGGAAGGGGACTGTAGGATAGATGTGGCTTGAGAAAGAGAGAGGCCAGTTCATGGAGTCACACAGCCCAGGAGTCTTGTCTGGGTTGATTTGTGTCTAGACACGGAAATCAACAGACACTTAAACCTTACACAGCATGCCTCGTGGCATCTTTAACTGGACGCCTGGAGTTAGCCACTGCGTGACCACATCCTGGCTGCCCTGTCCACACTCTCAAATGCCCGCAGGCTTCTGCAGCTGCCTAGGCAGTTCTTCCTAAAAGAGAGGTCTCGTGACTATTATTTCAGTTACACTCTGATCCTGAGCAGAGTTTTCAGGAGGAAAGTCCTGTGGTCACAGCAGGGTGTGACACTCCGTACAGGTCTCCCAGAGTGGCACCTGCGATCAGTCAGTGTTGGGGAGGCCCCGCGCAGCCCCTCTGCCCCTGCAGGGGGAGGAGGTGAAACATAGTAAAAAGCCAGATTCTGTCCATAGGTCACGTCTTCCCTCCAGGCGTGTTCTGACCTCACCCGGGCCAAAGTCTCGCCTGCCCTTCAACGGTCAGTTAACACCCATGACCCTGGGGGAGAGAACAGAGGTTGAAGGGCTTCTTGTCTGCACAGCTGCAGGATCAAAGGAAGTGGCCTGGACAAGAGGGTTTGCCCTGATTTCCCATCCCTCGTCAGCGCTGCCATGGGGCGGGGACTCTTCCAGGACAGCCCGACCCAGGCGTGAGGACGTCTCAGCGAGATGCCTCTTTACATTTCTGCTCCGTCCACAAGAGCCTGACTCACGCCACCTCCATTTGATCTGATGTCCTCAGTTTACAGTGTGTCCTGGACAGTCCTTGAGGGCCCTGTCCACTCTGGGGCCCCTTTGCCTGCTGAGATGACCTGCCCATTGTCACCCCCCCACACACACTGCTGCCTGCCGTGCTGCTTACAAGGAGGGGCCTTAGACAGCAAGGAAGGGAGCCACCGGGAGAAGGAGGCCCGACCTGCTCCACTGGCTCCCCTGACCCCACGTGCACCCATAATCTGCCGCCCTCAGAAGCAGAAGGTACGAGTAGGAGACCGTGGGAGCGGATGTGTGAGGATGACTCACGAGTGTAACTGTGCTTTTTCCCACGTGTCTTACCTAATACTCAGGAGAGCACAGGTAGATACCGTTACATTCAATTCTGCGCAGAAACTGAGGCTCAGAGAGACCGAACACTTGCTCCAGGTGGAGAGAGAGAGAGAGAGAGAGAGAGAGAAGAGGGAGGGAAGGATGGAGGAAAGAGAAGAGACAGAGACCCATGTGCTGGGCGCTCGCCCTTTCTCAGCGCCTTCCCTGTGCGATCCTGGGGTCTGCCCGCCTGGAGCTCACAGCCTGGAGGTGGGGAGACAGGTGAGGACCCACATGGGCCTTTGCAGCGGGTCATGCAAGCAGAACTGCACAGCCCTTGAGCTCAGTGAAGGCACCTGAAGCTGGTCCTCTGTGCTGCATCCCGCAGACACATCAGGAAAGGGCGTCCCAGGAGAAAGTGGTTCCAGCACACACAGGTAACGGGGACTCCCCGGTGAAGACTGTATTTCGAAGATGCCACCTCTCGGGTGTAAGAGCAAGTGAATGCCGTTCCTCCATTTGTGACGGGTCTTGAGTCTCTGGGAGGAGTGGTGGGGTGAGGAGTACAAATTGTTTTCAGGTCCAACCTCCCTTTGACTTGATGCTCATTCTACAGTTCTGCCTACATTTTGAGTCCTTGACACCCACACAGCTCACAGGGCGCTGGTGGCCGGGGCTCAGTGAGTGAGGGGCTGTGGCAGGGTGGGGTCTGGGGAGAAAGGGCCCTTGGGCTCATCAGCCACAAGGGGAAGCGAGTACCTCCTCACAGGGCGTGTGGCACTTCTGTCCCCCACAGTGGGCTCACTGACTCGTGACAGGCACCACGCTGGGAACCCTGACGAGGGAGACACAAGCCGTTAAGGGCCTACCAAGTGCCAGGATATGTGGTCTTGGCAGGGCCAGCCCTTCCCAGAATGCCAAGTGCCGTGTTCTAGAACTTTCTCCCTGTGCACAGTGCCCTCGTCCTCTCAGACCCCCAGGAAGTGGTGTCCTCTGCCCCTGTCACTCTGGCCTGGTCAGAGAAATAGCACCTAAATAAAATAATAATAATAATAATGGAGACAAGGAAATGGCAAGTGATTCGGTGCATCATCTCACTGAGCCCCGGCCACAACTCTTCCTTCTGCAGCTGAGACTCGCCCTCCGCTGGGAGCTGGTGGGTGAAGCAGACACTTCCCACCCCGGCTGTCGGGCTCTAAAGCTCCTGCCGTTTCTGAGATGAGTCACTTCTGAGCTGTAATCAAACTGCTGCAGCTCCAGGTGTGCCCTGGTCCCTAGCTGGGGTGGTGACAGAGCTTAGGACCAAGGGATGAAGGTGCAGTTTCTGGAAGAAGGCACGGGGGCAGGGCCAGCCTTCCCAAGGCGCCTCTGAAATCCCCTCACAGGGGCTGTTTCCTGTTCACAGCTGCGTGGGACCAGCCCTTGGAATAGATTTCCAACTGGTCCTATTCTAGATTGGAGTCAATTTAGTTCAAGTTAAAATATCAGAAAGGATGTGCCTGAAGAATTATATCCTCCTGCCTGCCCCCCAGGTTGGAAGCTTGAAGTGAGAGGGGACTATCAGGAAAGACTGAGTTTTCAGGGACCCCATTTCCTTTCAGAGGCCGCTGTGTCCAACCTCTGCAGCACATGGAGACCTTCGTCCCCACCGGGCACTGGTGTGCTTGGTCATAGCCACATGGCAGCCCATCTTCTGCATGAAGAACCCAAGGCTCAAGGTCACTTAGCTGATTAATGGCAGAACCAGGGTTCAAACCCAAGTTTCTTGGACTCAGAGTCTGTTCGCTTGCCCTTCCGTTGCTAATTTCCATGATAGGCAGCATCAGGGAATGGCATCTCAAAGCACAATAAACAGTGTTTTAAAAAGTAACTTGGAAACGTTTGGCCACTATTTCCTCACCCCATGAATCACTTGGTGTCTTTACAAGGGGATAAGATGCAGCTTCTTAAAGATTCACAATTGCTCTAAAAATAACAGGATTTTAAGCACCTGGCTGGCTCTCACAGTGTCTTTCACTCTTTCATCTTGCATTTCAACGATGGGTGTAAAATGCTTAGTTGTCAATAAAGCCCCCGTGGGTACCCACTCATATGTCCAGGGCAGGGCAGTTGTGCTGGCTGTGGTCTGTCCTGGCTGGGAACTCCTCAGGCCCAGGTATTTTGTTTCCAGGGGAGGGGTCTGTCCATTAGGCACAGGTAGAGGATGGCGTTCACTGCCCTCGGCACCACGTGCACGTTTAAGGCCCTCAGAACGTCAGCGACCATCTTGCCCTGGGTTCTGAGCTCCCTCCTCAAACCTGCCGGTCCCCAGGTTATGAATCCCCAGACTCCAAGTGATTTTCGCCCCTTCAGTGCCAGCAGAAACATCCCTCTCTCCTTGCCCTTTCTGCATGCCGTGGGTCCTGGGTTTGCTTCCTCCAGGGTCTGTTGTCTATTACTTTCAAGCAGATTAAGTTGGATTTTAAAACTCCACCTGTCTTCTTCTATCAACCTCTCAAGGCGAGAGCTCCATTGGCAAGCCCTCTTTTGGCTTTTTTCCTTTCTTTTTTTGGTTGCAGTTGATGAAAATCCAACTTGAAGTAGGTTAGATAAAAGCTGAGTTGCTGGCAAGACTCGGGCCATCAGGGAAGCGGGGGCTATGGCCAGACCTTGCAGGTGCCAAGAGCCTCCATAATTTTCTCTCTCTCATCTCTGACTCTCCCAAAGCGTCAGTTTTATTTTCCTCTAACTGCCTCAGGGCAATGTGGCAACCAAAATCCCTAAACCCCAATTCTGTTTAGATCTGCCAAAGGATTAATTTTTTTTTTAAGAACAAGAAAATTTGGGGGGCTTTTTTTGGGGAGGTAATTAGGTTTTTATTTATTTGATTTTTTTTAAATGGAGGCACTGCGTATTGAACCCAGGAACTCATACATGCTAAGCATGAACTCTACCACTGAGCTATATACCCTTCCTTAAAGGACTGATTTTTCTTTTTAAGAGTAAACTTGTGACTCTCCTAGAAATAAGAAATGATACAGGTCAAAGATTTTCTTTAACTAATTAATTAATGAAAGATCCAGTAGGATTGAAAAAAAAAAGCCAAGTTTAAAAAAGAAGCCAAAGAAGAGAGAGAGATGTGTGTATATGTGTGCCTACACGCAGTCAGGAATGCAAAAATGAGTTTGCTGAGAAATGTACAACTGTCTTCTTCCACACGGGGTGGTAATCAATTGCAATTTGGCAGAACAAAACTATTTGCATTTCTATGAACAGAAATAACTTGCATCGACGTCAGCTCTCCACAGTGAACTTTCATCTTTAAAAAGTTGAATAATAATCAAAGACAATGAAAGACACAGACCCCTGTAGAATGAGTTACCCCGAAACTGTCCCCTAGGCAATGTCTAGCAACCTACTGAAAGGACTTCCAATCAGTTTTTGCCCACGTTTCAGAGTTTCACAATTTTTCTAGGCAGATCACATGCCCCGGGACGGATTAACTGTGGCAGAAGGGCAGGGTGTCGGGAGTGGCCCATCCTGGGACAGGTGTACAGCCCCAGGCCCATCATTCTGTCCAGCAGACAGGGGCACATACCCTTGCCATGGCTACAGGGAGCCCATCGGAGGATACTGGGGTTTTTCCCAGAAGAAGTGAAATAGTTGTCACTGGGATGCCACCCGCTCCTTGTCCCCACATTGTCCACCATGGAAGTGTTACGCTGAAGTCCGTATCTCAATGTCTTCTCCAGATTTTCTCTTTCCCATACTTCTTTATTTTCAGATTATTATTTTTTTATTGAAGTACAGTCAATTTGTAATACTAATTTGTTTTAGGTGTACGACATAGTGATTCAATATTTTTACAGATTATACTCCATTAAGTTATTACAAGATAATGGCTATATAATTCCCTGTGCTATACAATATATTGGATTATGGTTTTTTAAATTTAATTTTTATTTTTAACACTTTTATTATGGTATAATTCCTGTACAGTCAACTATACATATTTCAGATATACAATTTGATGAATTTTGATAGATGTACACAGCTATGAAACCACCATCACAATCAAGACAGCTAACATAGCCATCATTTCCCAAGGGGTGCAAATTTCGAACTCCCAGTGTATTCCTTCCCACCCCTTCTACCCCCTGGTAACCATAAGTTTGTTCTCTGTGTTTGTTTCCCACACTTCTTATCTTCAGTGAAAGCATAGAACTTGTTTTAAGCAGCTTACATTTGCTCCTAAGTTTCTGATGCTTTCCTTCTGGACCAGTTTTCTGTTCACCTAGCAATTTCTAAAGTTTTCATACCACTGATTGTCCATCATTCATTCATTCATTCATTTTCTCAATGCATGTTTAAGTACCAGCCAGGCTCTGTATTTGCTGCTGGGCATTTAGCTACAAGCATCGTGCACCATGTCCCTGCCTCCTTGAGCTCTCCTCGTGGAGAAGGCAGCCAGCAAACAGGTAAAAAAAAATATGTATTATTATTTCCAACATTTCTAAGAAGGAACTTGACCAAAGGTGATGGGTGAGGTAGAGTTGGGTGATCAGGGTGCGACTTCGAGGTGAGGGGGAGCCACCCCAACAGAGACTGAGGGTCAGAATCCCAGGCAGGGGGCTGAGCATGTACAGGGCCCCCAGCGAGAAAAGTTTCACCCTATCAGCAGCCAGACATAGAAAATATTATATTCCGACATCTTCCATGGATTACCAAATTCCAGGCATACAAGCTGTATCATCACACATATTTTCTTGTTTTGAGATTATAAAGGTATACTGGTCAAGGTAATCGGATGGGACGTATTTTATCTAACAGTCTGTTAGCTCGGCATAGAACCTTTAAATATTTAGACTCATGGTGTGAGAGCCCCTGTTTGTCCCAGGCCCCACAGTCTGAAGGGCGGGCCTGCCCCGCAGCACGTTCAAGGGGGCTGCACCATCATGGAGCCTCCGTGACTGGCTGGCGAGTGAGAAGCTGCAGGGAAGGAGGCTGATTTGAGGGCAAGACCAGAGGGCCAGGCTCCTGGGCAGCCAGAGCGGTTCTGCCTAGTGTTTCTGGACCCCAGCGGCACACAAGCCCTCATGCACCCAGCTCTGCTCCAGTCCAGGCGAGCTGCTCTAGCCAACGAGAGGCTTTGCCACAGTTGGAGTCCCCAGGCCCAGACGAGCCGGCCTCCTTCCTTATTCCTCTTGCTGCCAGCGGCTATGACAATGCTTTTCTTCACATGGGACAGAGGGGAAGCCCCATCCTACGTGATGGGTCCAAAAGGCCAAGACAATGGGTCAAAGGCTTGAAGCCCATGAGAGAGCTCGCCACAGGAAGGAAGCACGCGCTCCCCTTGGCCTACCCTCACCCCTGGGACTCTGGGGTGGGCTTCCTGGGCTGCAGGATGGGACGGGTTGCCCGGGGCTGCAGGGATGACCTGGGTGACCAAGAGGAGCATCTTGGACAGGGACTCCAAAAGCCACTTAAAAGACTCAGCGAGAGTCCCTCCCCTCCGCAGGAAGACTCAGTAATGAGCGGCTATCGGTTCCTTCAAATCAGCGCATAATTTGATACAACGGCTATTCCACAGACAATTAGCTGTCCAGTTGTTCCTTAATAATGGATGATCTAAACCTGATTCACTCAGGGTCAGGTGTGGCTTCCCTGCATCCCCACGTATCTAATTAGCACCTTCTCTCAGAGGTAGACAGAGAAGTCATTAACTGCCATGTACTGGCCCGGGCCCCACAGTTCCTGCTTCAGACGTGAGCCAACAGCCCACTGTGCTTGGAGCACTGGGCCAGGGCCAGGGAGGACAGCACACACCCTCCAGAAGAAGAAACACAGCATGAAAGAGCCCAGTACGTCATATGGCAATGACCCTGCTAGATGCGTGGTCAGGGCGACGCTGGGCTCAGGACTTGAGGGTTGTCTCTGGCTGGGGCATCAGGGGGACCTCAGGGGAGGGGGAGGCGGTGTGTTTAGGTTGAAGGATTAGCGATCTCCTGGTTGACCCGCATCTCTGTGTGAAGTCACTGGGCTCTGAGATGCTGGCCATCTGTATGTGTGAACTGACTCCTGCCGCGGGCGGGACCCTGGCTTCCTGTCTCACAGAGTGGTCCTTGAGGCCCAGGGCTGAACAGATGCTCCCAGAGGGCAATCCTGGGATAGAGCTGCCCTGAAATCTGGCCAGATTACTTGCCAGCTCTGTGCTCAGCTTCACTGTCAGGAGGGGGCTAACAGCACAAGGGTGACAGTAGGGTTAATGGCACAGAATTCAGACTTGTCCTCAAATCAGAGGACTAATTTCCCTGTTCTACCACAACACTGCTGCACAGCTCTGGTTTTTGAAACTTTATATTCTTTCAAAATTGTTTTGGAATATTCTGCTGTTAAATCACCCAACACAAGTGATAGTACCCCCAAGAGGGCCAAAATTGGTTCTCAGGGTGAACATTTTTTACTCTTTTTATGTGTGAAGCACGGAGTGAAGACATAGGGCATAAGCAGATAGGCAGTGAATCTGTCATATGAAAGTTTCACAGGGGTAGGTGCTAATAGGAAAAGTCTAAAAAGGCCCTTGAGGGACAGCCACGAAGTCGATGCCGCACTTCAGGGAGAGGAGCCTGATGACCACATGCCCCGTTTTTTTCTAAGCAGATAGATTTTGGAAGTGAGTTTGCCTGCTGTAGAGACTGGGAAAGACACATCACGTATCAGCTTATTCCATTGTTCAGCAAATGTTAACAGGCACCTGTCATGTGCCGGTCACGATTCCTGGAGCCGTGAACACAGTGCAGCAAAAGTTCCTGTGCTCACTGCCCAAGTCCTAGGGTGGCCTCTGTGGCTCCACTGGATCTGCCCACCACCCCATCCCTCTGCCCTCACCACCTCCTGCTCTCCCCTCACTTCATCACCTGCTCTGGCCTCATCACTGCTCCTGAAAAACCCCACTCTAGGGCGCTTCACCAGCATTTTCTCTGGTTTGGAATCCTCCTCTCTGCTCTTGTCACACATGCTTCCTTGCAGACACTTCTTCTTGCCTCCAGGCCACGAAACCATCATTAACTGAGCACCTCCTGTGTGTCTGGCACCACAGTCACCACTGTATCCCTAAGGCCTGGCACTCAGGAGTAATAAATATTTCTTGGATAAATGATTGACGGGCAATAACTATGCGGCCAGACTAAAAAGCCCAGACCTGATCATTCCAAAAAGAATTTGACTAAGAAGCCAAAATATCAGAAGAAAGCATGTTTCTTCTGTTAACACCAAATGGAGATTCTTTTCTGAACGCCAGCAAAAACAATCAGCTTCACCCAAAAGGCACGACACAAATAGAAAGGTGTGTTATTGATCTATGAGGCGTCACAAATTACACAGGAATTTGTGGCTTAAAAGCACGATGAACACTTGTTATCACTCCTGGTTTCCGTATGTGAGGAATGGGGGGCAGTTGTGTGGGTGGTTCTGATTGGCACATTGCAGGTGAGATGTTGGCATCTGAAGGTTTGCCTTGGGCTGGGGCGTCCGCTTCCACAGTGGCTCGCTCACGTGGCTGGGAGCATGATGCTGGCTCTTGGTGGAAGGCCTCAGCTCCTCTCTCTATGGGTCCCTCCCCAGGGCTGCTGCAGCATCTTCATGACATTGTGACTGGCTTCCTCCAGAGCAAGAGAGGCCCTCAGAGTCACACACTGTCGCTCCTGCTGGATTTTACGGGTCAGGCAGGCCAGTGTGGTCCACCGTGGGCAGAGACCACCCAAGGGCATGACATCACAGAGTGAAGTTCACTGGGGGCCCCCTGGGAGGCTGGCTGCCACAGTCTGTCCTCTGGCCAATACCATCCTACACATTCCTTTTTCTCCTATAGTTTCTGCAAGTCAGGACATCAGTGGCTTGGCTAGGTGGGTCTGATTCCAGGTCTCTCAGGAAACTGCATTTCAGGGTCAGCTTGGGCCACAGTCTTCTGAAGACTTACCTGGGGCTGGAGGAGCTGCTTCCGAGGTGCCCCCTCTCATGACTGGGAGCTGATGCTGGCTCAGTTCCTTCCATGTGGTCTTCTCCACAGGGCGGCTTGAGCATCCTCACAACATGGCAGCTGGCTTCCCCTAGCACGAGTGATCCCAGAGAAGTCCAGGAGCAAACTGCCATGTCTTCTGTGGCTTAGCCTCAGAATAACACACTGTCACTTCCATAACATTTTCTTGGTCACATGGGCCAACCCTTACTGAGTGAGGGAAGGGACCACACAGGGCATGAAAACCCAAAAGTGAGACTCATTGTGAGCCATCTCGTAATGCAAAAGCAATAATGAAACCAGACATGATTTTGAGCAACTGAGAGGATGTAAGTAAAGAAAATTCATTTAGAATATTTCCTTTCAGCATCCCAGAATTAGCAATGTAGTTGTTATTTCTTCTCTATTGACCGGTTCTATGTTGAATATCATTTACACCATTGCTATGTGATAGGCATTGTTTATTTGGTTTCAGTGTTCAACACACAGGAAAATCGGGGAAGACTTTAACAATTAGAAGTACAAGACAGAATAGCAATGTTTGAAGGATGACAATATAAAAGCGATGGCAGAATAAAAAGCCGGAGTGTGGGTGCAATGAGCAGAGGTGGGGAGACATGTAGGGGCACGAATTAGCCATCTCACATGATGGGAGAGGAACAGACACTTCCTATAATTGGCATATCGATGAATAAAGGTTTATATGCAATGTCTAAATTTATGTAGGTAACCATTAGGTTCTTAGGTAACCCAAGAGGAAGTATAAATATTACTTTAAAATTGCAAGGAGGATTTGAGGGAAGGAGGTAGGGGGGCAGTGAAAGTGATCAAAGTTATTAGCCTTCATGGATGGGAGTCAATAAATATTGCTTCAAATTAATAAAGCCAAAGAGAGACCTAAACATAGTATTAAGATAAAACAAAACAAAAACAGGCAAATGTGTGTTTTTTTTTAACCTCTGAAATACATAATACATACAGTATTATGTACTGTTTGAATTTATATTTCCATGTACATTCATTGCTTTTTAAAATAATCAGTATTTTATCATCTCTCTCTGACTTTAGAGAGTCACAATTCAAAGACTCTGAAGTACAGTTAAAAGACACCGAGAGAAAAAAGTCCAGTTTCCCCAGTGCATACGGGAACTGAGAATTTAGGGTGAATGTTATGATCTGATAGGTAATATTTATACTAGCAGGTACCTCATAGGGTTATTGTGCAAACTAGAGACAATAGTGAACGTAAAGCATTAATCGGTCTCTGACACAAGGTAAGTACCAAATAAATGTTCATTGTTGATCCCATTACTGTTATAATTATAATACTATTAATACAAATAATAATATATTGATTAGAGCAGGAAACGATATTAAGCCATATTGAAGTAATAAATGTTTAAGTATTCATTAATTAGTTCAAGAAACACCTTGCTTCGATACGAACAGGTATGCTTGCACCAATGAAATACTATGAAATCATTAAAAATGATTTTGAAAGAGGTTGTTTACTGTTATGGAAGGATATTTACTGTTATATAAGGATATTATATTTCAAAAAGGTATATTCCATATAATGCAGGATTTTTAAAAATAGGCTAAGCATATGATAAATGAGTGCTGATAAATACTTACTGGGTGAATAGATGACCTAATGCTAATACGTGTACACACACACACACGCACACGCACACGCAGAGCAACCACCAAAATACTCATATTGCTTATCACCAGGTAGAAAGATTTGGAGCAATTTCTACATTTTTCCTTTTTAAATTTGCATTTTCTAAACAATCGTTAAAATATATGATTACCTTTGCGGGACAAAGCAAACAAACAAAAATAGAGAAAGAAACATTAGAAAGTTATTTAAAGACACTCTTATTTAGAAACTCTAAAAATTGTTCCTATTATGACTTGTCATTTGATTGCAAAGAGTATTGGGTCAGAAGGTGCGTAACTGTCAGAGGGAATCAGCTATGTGCTAAGTGACCTTTAGGAAGGCAGTTTGGGGCCAGAAGTTCCATCTTCTTTCTGTTATCCCCAGGTGACAAGTACAAGACTTGTTGACATGATGCCTGGGAGAAAATGACCAAGTTTTCAAAGGTTGGTCTCAAACCTGAAATTGATGGCAAAGCAAAACACACCCAGAGGAGGAGAATCCAGCGCGATCTTTCCTTCCACACAGAAGGAGGCTGAGAGCTGCCATCCAATATCCCGCGACAGAAAACACAAAAACATCCCTGCTCCCTGGCAGGCCTGATCTTTCTGGGCCTAAATTATCCATTTAGGCAAATCTGATCCTCACTCAAGGTTGTGAGCAATTCATGAAAATATTAAACGTGGGCTAAAGTAGTCCTTTACTGTGATTCACTGAAAAGCCGTAAGTTGAACATTATGATTACTTTCACAAATGACAGTTCCTCCCAAACTGATCGCTCGTTTGCTGAAAACAGTCAATGCTTTTGTAATGAACGACTATCATTTATCTTTGGGAAATTGGGGGTTTCAAGTTTTGTTCTTTTCGTAGTATTAAAACACAGGTCATTTCAAAAAAGAATCCGCTATTCCAATGGCTTTAGAATGTTCCTGAAAAGGAGGCATACTATTTTAAAATTATGTTTTCCCTAAAAAGAAAGAAGGGGGTTCTCAATTGTCCCAAAAAGTAGATGAGACGAATTTCAAGGCATTCCTCTGCCTTCCAAATCCTTCTGCCTGCCCTCCCCCAGCCAAGCCCGTTCCAGTGAGTTAGGGAATCTATTTTGAGTGTGAATCAGAGCTGCGCGCCATTACCTGCCAATTTTCCATAATTTTCAAATAACATTTCTTTTTAATTTTCTTGAAATATAATATGGCCGCCAAGGTTGCATTCACTTGTGTGAAATTCTTTGAAAGTTAAGAGACGCAATAGCAGAATAGGAAATACATATTTTTTAATTCAATTGAATTCAAAGCAAAAGTCATGGAAGTGGCTAAGCCTGGGAGAAAAGCTAGGAGACTTTTCTCAGAACTCAGCGAGATGGGAAGGCAAATGGCAGGAGGGATGATGAAGGTAAGAGCAGAGAACTCGCTGCCCAGCTGGAGTGTTCCAGGGCTTTCCTGCAATTTCTCGCAGTGCTTGCCACAGCACAATGACATGCTTACGATTATTATTATTATTAATTATTATTGTTAGGTTGCTTTTACAAATGAGGGATGGAGAGAACATATATTTCTGCCAGAAAGAAAATCCCAAAAAGAAAAATAAGATTCATCTTGCTTCGCTCGGCCCCAAACTCCAGATTTTCATTCTCAAAATGCTGCCCTCAATGCAGAGCCGGTGCAGAGCACGTGCTGAAGTCAATTTAATGTTCTCTCTACTGCTCTCCCCTCAGACTCTGGAAAGTTTCCCTTCTGGAGCGGGTGGAGGGAGCCAGAGAAAGCCATGCCATCCAAGCACATTCTGATTCCCGGGGAAGAAGTTCTGACCACTCCCCAGTTGATGCGGCTTCAGTTGTGGGGGTCAGAGCCAAAAGGGACCAAGGCGACTCCATATCTTATTGGGGAAAAAAAGAAGTAGAAAGAGGAGAGAGTACTTGCTGGAATCACCCAGAGAATCAGTGGAGCCACGTTGGGAGCCCAGGGCCCTCCTCCCAGTTCAGGGCTCTCACTTGAACACGCGCCCTGCCCTCCCCTCTGGTGCAGCCTCTGCTTGTCTCATCCCCACCCCCCCATCCTCTTCCTTCCAACCACATGACGAGCCCTGGAGACAGGCTAGGGTGGGGTTTCACCGTCTTTAGAACCCACAAAAACATCTTGCCTACGGCATGTAGTCAACCCATGATCACGCTGGGCTGTTGTCTTCGAGTGGTCCATGCTCCTGTCTTTGCTCATCCTATGTCACCGTCAATGCCATTAACCCTCCTTGTGCCAGTGTTTCCTTCCCTGATGTGCTCAAGCAAACTGGGAGAGCGATCCCACGCCATACAGCAAACACTGGCAGAGACAAAAGAACTCGTCAATTCTGCCCGGATGCCCACTTGCTACGAAAAAAGAGAAGCTTCTCAACACACACTTTCCAGCACCTGCTCTGTGCCAGGCACTGGGCTAGGCCGAGGGAAGTCCCCGAGGTGGGCGAGGCAGACCCTCGCTCTCTTGTCACCCTTCATCTAGGAGGAAAGGCCAGACTGCTGGAAAGAGTGTGCCCTGTGGACATCAACCTGCACAGCGAGGGAGTTTTTCCCTGGAAAGAAAGTTGTTGGGAGCAAGGCAGTTGAGAGTCTTGGCAAGAATTTGGTTAACAACGTGCCATGGAGCCCATACCAGCGAGGGAGGAAGCAAAGATGAGGAGGAGGGATACAGAAGAGAGGCGGGGGTGTTGTCTCCAAGTGATCAACGTGCAGCTGTAACAGCAGCGAGAGCAATGGATCCGGGAGTTTAGAGACTGTGATCAGAGTGGACCCTGGGCTTCAGGCTTTCTGTGGTGGCCTTCCTCTGGGTGGTGATAAGTTCCAGCACTGACCAGTCTCCCTAAGGAGTAATTTTCCCTGCTGGGGCACTTAAAGCCCACGTGTGAGAGGAAGATAACGCAGCAGTCCCACTGCTGCTCCTGACTCAGTCAGAGATTTCATTATCCATCATCCGATCTTTTTCTGGCTCCACTGATTCCCTTAGAGGGCCTCCTGTTTCTTTAAAGGTTCTTCTCTGAGTGACCTGTTTTGCTTTTCCCTTCACTCAGCCTTCAGAATACCTTAAAGAGGTTACTCCTTTTTTAGGCAAAACGATTACTGTGCAAACAGACTCATTTTCTCTTGCCGGTTAGCTTGAAGTTATCACTTCCACTTAAATAGAACCTGAACTAAAAATAGGTGTCCTGAAGTAGGTTTCCACCTGTCTCTTCTTGCTTCCTGACACCTGCAGTCCTACCCCTCTCAAAGCAAAATAAAGCTGTGTGCAGACACACACACAGACACCCACCAGCAAATGCAAACACGTTCAGGGAACGGCCATTGGATAACAGACACTTTTATCTTTCAACCTCCTGTCTCCCCTGTGTTTTTCAGAAAGCTAGGGAACAGAAGAAGCAGAAATGCCAAACTACTTTTTTGGCTGTAGCTCTGAAACAAGGAGGCTCTGAAAAGTGGTCGGCCTGTAAGATTAAGATGTGGGCTGGATGCGCCGCCTTTTTAAATGTCAAGGTTTTTGTTGAATAGGCATTGAGTTAGAATGGAAAGGTCAAAGCTGACAGACTGAACTCAGACTCAGAAAAGCAGTTCGAAGTTCCTTTTCTTCCCACCACCTCCCCTCCCAAATGGAAGGTTGCTAACGTCACCCTGGCCCAGCAATTAGTGGCTCATGAGCACAAGCCAAAAATTAAAAAAGAAATCAGATTAAGGAAACACTTGGTAAAATGTAATAGCTGCTTAATGTCCTGCTTAAACTAAAACAGTTCATGGTGACTAGAAATCCTACTTTTTATTAAAGAAAGTCTTCATTTAGGCAAATAATCAGAGAGGGTATCTGGTCCTATGGGACCCCAGGCTCCTCTTCTTCTCCCAATGAAACTACTTGATTTGTGATACAGGCTGTTTCCCTCCAGGCACAGGGCCAATGCAGCTTCTGTCTGGAGGGGGTACCTGGAAGCGTCAGGGTTGCAAACCTGTCAAACAAGTCATCACGATGGCATCTGCTCTGTTCACCACACACCCACCGGGGCTGGGCGTGGTGCGCGTTACCGGGGATGCTTAATGCATTGTATAGATTTAATAATATATAAACGGCAGCACCTCTGCCTTTCAGAATCTCTCTGCAGCCTGGGAGACACATAATCAGTTAACTACAGTGCGGGGAGGTCAGGGCTCAGACTGGCACAGGATGCTTGGGGAGCCCACAGTGTGAAGAACAAACTCCCTTTAACTTTCAATCAAATCCCAGGAAATGGGGCTCCTGCCAGTCTTTTCCGGCTAAGGTTTTGTGTTCCAGGAGCCAGTCTTATTATGTCCTTTAAACATTTGGGTGTTCTCACATCTAGAGGCCTGACAGATGCTGCCAACCTCACCACTTACTTTTTATCTCCAGCTGCCAGGCTCTCTGCATCCTGGATCTCACGTTGACTGCACATTAGAGTCATCTGGGGAACTTAAAAAACTCTACCACAAAGGCCACACCTCAGACCAATTAATTCATTAGCTCTGGGGGCGGGACCCAGGCAGTAAGAGTTCTGAATGCCTTCCCAGTGATTCCAATGTGCAGCCAAGACTGAGAACCCCTGCTTGTCCTTCATCCTCCCAACTGACCCGCTGATCTACCTCCAGCTCCTGGCCCTGGCTCCACCTGCTGGCTTCCGCCCCACCTGAGAAGTCACATCCATCACCAGGGCCCAAGGCTTTCCACATCGGCCCATCCCCAGGCTGTCGGCTCCTGGTACCCTTTCCGACAGCTGGAGGCATTCAGAAAAGATTCAGACCTGTGAGGGCAATGGAGGGACGCCTCGGTCACTGGTGCCTAACAGGGGTTTTAGGAGCCTATCAAGTCTATTCGCTTTGAATTTCTGCACAGATTAGACACAGGGAAGAAACCCAGAAGGACAAACAGACAGCGTCTGCCATGTGTTTCTAGTAGGCACCAAAGAAAGTCCCGGCATCTTTCTCTGGGCGCTGTGGATGAAGAGCGATACTCCTTTGTTCTGAGTGCCTACAAGGTGCCCCTGCTCTCAGCGTGTCCCATGCGGTATTTCTGGTCTCACGCCTGTTAATCCTATCTCATGACTGAAAACACCCAGGCCCAAAGTACATGATCACATGTTTGAGCTCATCCAGCTGGCAAATGGAGAAGCCAAGATTTGAATCCAGCAAGGCACCAGAACTCGAGTTCTTTGCACTACATCTAGTGGAAGCCTGCAGTTACCACCACAGCTCGCAGGGAACGAATGACCTGGTCTCCAAGTCAGGGAAGTGTCTGTGTAGTCCTGGTTCCAACAGCCCCCAGCCCCTCCTGGTGCCAGGTGCCTCACACAGATCCCAGCTGGAAGATGTGACTTTCACGTGACAACCACACCCAGGTGTTTGGTGCCAGGTTGGGTAACACCCTTGGGTAACCATGTACTCAGTGGTCTGGGTCCAAACAGCCTCCTGTGTATCTGGACATGTGGGCCTGGTGGTCTGCACGTGGGCCCAGGGCCCTCAGGAGACCCAGCCAGGCAGGCAGTTCCGTGTCTGCAGGGCACATCTGCAGAGCCTCCCTCCTGGCCTCTCGGATCAGGCGACCTCAGTTTCCACTTTAGAGATTTTTTTCCCTGCTCTGCTTTTCCCATCTGCTGATGAACTTTGTCGCTTTCTCACTGGGATGATGTCACTGTCTTTCTAAGCTAGGACCCATTTGTGCATAAAATAATATGAACAACCGATTTAGAGTCTTATTTTTATTTCTCAGTAGATGCGAAGTGAGGGGACAGCTCAGCGATGAAACACACGTGGTGATTTCACAGTGATTACTGACCTTATGAGGTTTTTCAACCCAATAATCATTTCACCAATAAAGGTTCAAATTTCAGAATATTGCTCTTACCTTTGGAGTCGAGTGCCTTCTGATTGAAATAATAACTTGAAACAACCCTAGGATTTTCAGTAGGTTCCACTTACAGGAATTTGTGGCTTAGAGGGGCAAACATCTCAGAGATTCAATCTGATTTCACATCCTGTGGTTTTTCTACAATTTAGGCACCTCACACAGGCTTGCTCTTAAAAATGGGCTAATGTAACCTGGCCCTGGGCTCCAGCTCCTGCCGCCTGCACCTCCCAGCTGGGGCTTCACCGGGGACAGGTGTTCCTGGTGCCAGCTCCCCTCCCTTCCCGCCAAGCGCTGTCTCCTCACCTCCCCAGGCTCCTCCACTCAGCTTCCCACTTGGATCTGGGCCGGCATTCAGCACCAGCTGGTCCCTTAGATGTTTTCTGGTTCAAGGCAAGGAGCCAGACTGAAGGGTGGCTGTGGGACCCTTCCAGCTCTGGGAGACCAGAAATCCAGGAAACGAGACAGCTTCTCTCCTGGGAGACAAGTCCGGCTGGAGCATCTGCTCCTCCGAGGGTCTCATGAGGGGGATGCTGTGCTCAGGCTGGGAGACAGTCCCCACCAGCTGCCCCTCTGGGCTGTTCTGGGCCCAAACATTGTGAGCTCTCAGTCCCTGAAACAGAGAAGTCCTCTTGGAAGTGCGGGTTGAGCCGGTCCCGGGCGCAGCATTTGGCTTGGCCTGTGGACAGGAATCCTTTTCTCCAAGAACGTGCTGTTTTACAGGCAAGAGAGGAAGCATCTGCCACACAGTCACCACGACAGGTGTCTGGTGACTGTCCGTGGAGGCGTGTCCATTCGTAAGGGAGGGGCGTCTGCGGGTTCTGCTCATCTTGGCAGCCCAGCCTTGGGGAAGGCCACTGGCGGGTGGTGGCTGTGACCAGGCTCCAGTGCTGACAGCTGGAGACTTTCAGAGGCCCACAGGGGCTTGGTCCCACCCTTGCCCTGTCGTGATGCTGGTCACAGGACAGCAGCCCGGGGCCACCGCAAGGAGAGGTCCCAACATTATCTGGCCACGGGACAGTGGCTCTGTCCTGCACAAGTTTGGTCCCTTGTCACTGCCACAAACCCTCCATGGACCCTTTTGCCCAACAGTGTTAAACCTCGAGGACCTTTTTGGAAGCTCTCCAACATCTGGTCCAGACTGTATTTTCTGCTTTCTATTTACAGTCTGCCCTGGAAGCGTTCATTCTGAGAGGCGACAATGGCCCAGACACTGTTGCTTTGTTTTTGCCAGGTTCTCCCTTTGCCAAGCCTCCTAGCCCCACCCCCTCTGCATGAATGGGTGTCTCCTACAGCCTTTAAAGACAAACCAGGTGTCTGCAGATCAGTGAGTGGTCCCCTGGGTGGACAGGAGCCGAGGGGACCGGAGCTCTCCCTCTGGCTTTGACCTGTCCTCTCCTTTGAAACGGGGCACCTGTTGACTCACATTATAGCCACTGCTGTCATCATCCAATGACATCTGTAGACTGTTAGCCCATCGAGGGCAGAATCAATGTCAAATTATCCTGTGTGCTTGTTGAATGAAGACAATAAAGAAGAATTTTTCACTGGGTGGATGGGAAGGAGTGAAACCAACTTATCTGCAGGCTCTTTTCAAGATTTGAATCCCAACTTCTTTTAGATTTTAAGAACCTTGAGGTTTAACCTCTAATTGTGCATTTCCCACAGCATTTTCCAGAGATTGCTACATCACGAATTCTTAGGCTGAGAAGCCCTACAAGACAAGAATTCCATTTACTTGTTAAGTCCAGCATTGCCCAAACTTGCTATAGCCCAAGACTTCGTTCAAATAATAACCACTAACATTCAAAATAAACTGATGGAAGGCATAGGGTAGGATTGCCTTCGTGGAGAAGGGTGGTGAAAATCCAGCCCAGGCTGTGGAAGACCTCAGCTTTTAAAACAAGAAGTTTTATTCATTGCAACCCCAGAGGGATTAGCCCTTGAGAACTGGGGGAGGAGCCATTCTTGGAGGAGAACACAGCAACCCTCACCTCCAACCCCCTGCTCACTCCCCCTGCACCCTCCCCATGTCCCTTCTCCAGCTCTTTGGAATTTGGGGTTGGGGGCATTTTAAAGAGAAGAGACCAAGAGACTAGGACCCACAATAAGAAATACATGTATATCGCAACCCAGTGCTTTACAAGTTTCACAAAACAATTCTCCCCTCGGCTCCATACAAAACAATCTATTTTCTATCCTATTCTATTTTTTTCTTTTCTTTTCAAAAATGCAGGCTGTGATTTACAGAACAGGTTTCATGAGCCTCTAATGGGCCATAATGTGAATGCGAAAAACCCTGGACCAGACTGATCTTTTAAAGAATGAAAGTGTCCTGGGGAGTTATGATATCTGCCAACACAGAGACTGGATCTGACCAGGGGCTGGGGAAAACGAAGATCATTTCATGTGAATGCCCTGTCGAGCCGGATTGCCTTATCAGCTGGTTGTACTAGAAGGTTACAAAGCAGGATTTGCAAACTCCAATGGCTAGCGGAGCCTGTAGGGGTGATCTTCATATCAGAGCAGGTCCGTGTCTGAGGAGCCAGGGAGTGGCGGGTCATGGGAACTGGAGGACGCGTGCTCCTCCCAAGGGGGCAACTCCTTCTCAGCACCAACCACTCTCCTGTAAGAGATCTCAGCCCATCATTGGCAGAGCCTCTGAATTTTCAAAAGAACCTAGAAATTGGAATATTTATGTGAAAGATCTGGTTTGTTAATGTTAGCAAATAATATTCTAAAATATGTAAAATACAGTGAGGGCAGCTTCATAGATCAAAATCTGTTTCCAGAGCATGACTGACTTGCGGGCTGCCTGTTTAAAGGCTGCAGAGCTGACGATGGGTGACAAGAAACAGATTCCGAGGGAAGGGAGAGGAGGTACCGTGGCAGGTGGGGTAGGGCAGGGGCCAGAGGAGCTAAGGTAGCGGCAGCGGGGACTACAGACCCCAGAGCCATGGGAGGTAAAATCAGCAGGGCTTAAGTGCTGATTTGGTGTGGGCGTCCAGGAAGGAAAGTAAGAAGCAGCAGAGGGCTGGGGCCAGGAAACGGGGGAGGAAGGAGCTGAAGTGCTGGTTGGCAGCCCTGCAGGGGCAGCTGGAAGGCACACAGCTGGAGGACCAGGGCCCTCTCCCTCAGCTGGTGAGATGGCTTGGGTTACTCCTGGGGTAGGGGTCGGGGGCTGGTGAAACACAGATGTCTGCCCGAGGCTGTGCTGTTGATGACTTCTGCCAAAGAAGGGAGTAAACAGTTTGGGATTTTGCATCCACAAACATTCCTGAGCCCTTGTCAAGAGTTAGACACAGGGCACTTCAAAGAGGGATTTTCTCACCTACAAAGATCTTACTGTTTACCATGCAGTTGTCTGCCAGCAGAATAAACTTTCCCCCAGAATTCTAGAAAAAGCCTAAGAAAGCAGAGAGGATGAATAAGTCAGGCAGCAAGCAAGATGGAGAAGGGGAAAGGAACTTACATTTACTGAGTAACTACAATGTCCCAGCACTGGTTGAGAAAGCTATTTCTAGAAGCAAGAGATAGCATGACTGACAGTGTGTAACAAGTAAGGGTTTGTCTTTGTCATGTAACTCAAGGGCGAGCTAACCAGGGCCAGTGTGGCTGCACCACAGAGCCACACGGGATCTAGTCTTTTCTCTGCATTTCTCCTCCACCATCCTTACATCTTTACACCAAAGAGGACTTTGTCCCCCTGGTTACAAGATAGCTGCTGCACTTCCGGACATCACATGGGTTTTCCACTTAGGAAGAAACAAAAGCCTCTCATTCTTTCAAGTCTTTGTCTTTTTTATTTGGAGTGAAAGCCCTCTCCAGTAGATTTCCACTTATATCTTATTGGCCACAACAGGTTCATATGGTCCTCTGACAGGAAGGTGTCTAGCTTTCCAGACTCTAGAGAAGAAGAATGCAACAAATAAAACACAACAGGGAGTTGGAAAGAGCTTTTGTGTGGCCAAACCACAGTATTCGTCACAGTCCTTGCTTGCTGAGCTAGGAGGTTGAACTTCATCCTGTATATTCTGGAGAGTGAGTGACAGACAGTCACTGGTCCCTATAGCTGCGTTGAATGGACCATAGGAGGACGTGACTGGAGGCCGGAGAGATGGATACTCCTGTTATCCATGGAGGTGATTATCATCAGTGCAGACAGAGACTCAGGATCTGGGGGGAATGAGTTAGAGAAGCACCAGCAACAGGACTTGCTGAGGCTGCGGGAGCAGGGACATCAGAAGGACACTCAGACTTCTGGCTTGGGAATCTTTGTGAACGGTGTCAGCGCTGACCACGCCTGGGGCCGGGGGAGACAAGCCGCCAGAGAACACGATGCTGTCAGCTAGGCTGGAAGTCTGAAACCAAGGTGTCAGCGCGGCCCTGCTGTCTCCCTGACAGTGCTAAGAGAGGACGCGGCCTTACCTCTCCCAGCATCTGGGGTTGCCAGCAATCCTTGGTGTTCCTTGGTCTGTAGATTCATCCCTCCAGTCTCTGTGTCCCTGGTCCACGCCCTGTGTGTGTGTATGTTTTCTCCTCTTCTTTTGAGGATCCCAGCCCTGTTGAATTAAGGGCCCCCCTCTTCTTCAGTGTGACTTCTTCTTAACTAATTACATCCGCAAAGACCCTATTTCCAGATAAGGTCACATTCTGACGTTCCGGGACAGACATGAATTTTGAGGGAATGTTATCCAACTCAGTACATTTGTACTTTATTTTTATCTGATTCATTTTTAATTTACATTTTTGTACATAATGTATTACTAAAGGAGGACTGGAATAGATAAATATTTCAATGAGAACTAGACATATATTGGAAGTGCATAATCAAAAGATTTTCACTGACATTTGGAGACCGTCGGTCCCTATCCCAGTCGTCCACATGAAGACACTAGAGTGTCTTTAAGATGAGACCAAGAAGTTTCAGTGGCAGGTGGTCTGGAGTAGAGGGTGAATCAGACATTCCTGGAGGGCCCTCGGTGGAGAGACAAAGCTCCGACTTTTCCTGTGGTTCCAGAAGCCGCATCCCTGAAGACCGCCTGCAGAACCAGGGAATCTGCTGGGCACCCAAGTGCTGCTTGATATTTTGCTAAATGCTGGGAAGGCATCATCTGCCGGACGCATCTGTTGATTTGTTCTGTTATTTGAAAGCAAACAAGAAAAATAAAACAAAACCCAGAAAGCCTTCTTGTTGATGGACAGCCTTCAGAATTGTCTCAAGCTCACAGGTTTTGTTCATGCACACCTGTCTCCTTCTTGCAGCAGTATTCAAGGAGTCTGTGCTGCAGAAAGGGTAAATGTCACAAAATTCGGGGGTGGGTTTTCACAACATCCACTCATAACCGAGTGGGCCTGGCTCCCGGCCTGACCTCCCCTCTGGGAGACACGTGCCCTCACCCAATCTCCTCTCCACTTTAGAGCTCTCAAACTGGTTCCTCTGGGGAGAGCAGACACACAAGAATGTTCTGGGCTGTGGTCAGAGGGACGGAGCTGGACCTGAGGGAAGCCTGGCCCAAACCAAGAGCTCAATCTTAAGAGATCTCTGTTTCCAGAACATCTTGCTTAGATGTAAAGTGGAGTTTTCTGGTTCAGGTCTTCCTATCCCACAACCCCCACAACTAATGTGTCCTTCTCCCCCCAAAGGAAGGGAAGGTGCCCATGACAGCCACAAAGGGGGTGTTTGGTGCTTCAGCTGGCCTTTGCTGACGTAGGTTTAGGGCACCGTGTCTTTTGTGACATCTGCCGGAGTTGGAGGATTACTGTCTGACATTGTCCATCCTGCCAGGCTGCCCCTTTCCTTGTCATTGGCTCTAAAGACCAGGCTTTTGTTGGGTCTTTCATTGTCTGTGCTCACTGGTGTTTCTGGCCTCTTCTGCTCCGAGTCTGGGACACGTGAGGCAACAAGTGAGCCCAGGGAACTCACTGCTGTGTCTCTGTTACTGAACTGGTTGACTGTACCCGAGCTGAGACCCCTTGACTTGGCCAGGGAGGCTCTTTCTCTGGTCAGATTCACACAGCCGGTAACAAAAATCGAAGCAGAGAGTAGAACAGTACAGGCTTTATCCAATGGCCAAAGAATGGAGAAGTGGGAACCTAGTTCACAAGTCAATTTCTCAACCCAATTCAGGAAGGAGGAGACATCAAATATACAGGAGGTTCGAGGTAAAAGGGAGGGAATTGGAATGAGTGGGAGGAAGAGTCATGACTTTCATCCAAGAACAGGGGTGTGGTTTGGATCCAGAACTGATGGAGCGCTCCTTTTCAGTCTTTGTATGGGCTTGTCTAGTTGTTGTCATGGCAACCATCAAGGGTCATGGCGCTCGTGGGTGTGTCCCTTAGCATGCTAATGTATTACAGTGAGTGTATGATGAGGCTCAAGGTCGACTAGAAGTCAGTTCTTCCGCCATCTTGGGCCGAATTGGTTCTAACCAGGTCTTGTTTTTTGTTTTTTTTTCTCTTTGCAGCTTCCTACTGAAACTTAGATTAGAGTAACTGGTTTCCATTTGAGGGAGGGGAAGGGGTATGATCCTGGGGCAACAGCCTTTGAGTTCTGAGGTCCCTAGCTGGTCTGCCTCCTTCTCTTCACCTTTCAGATCATTTCTGTGTTTGTTTTATATCTAACATGCAGAGGTTTAGCTGTACTTAGTGGGAAGAAGAGGGTAAACTGTGTCTGCTCCATCTTAAAGTGGAAGACCTCACCTGTTATTTTTGATAGTTGTATTTTTGGAGAAAGGTTTCTCTCTTACAAATAATTTGATCTACAGCCAGACATTTTTTTCCCATCCAAGGTCTGTAGTTAACAATAGTCACTGAGTCAGACGGTCCTGGCTGCCCTACTTTTTTTCATATTTTAATTTAATTTTTTTTAAAAAAAATCCCCTCCGTTACAATACTAAAGCTTGAACTTTAATAATAAACTTTGATTTGTAGAGCATTTCTTTTTAAACTTCAAATGTCAATTAATGATGAGCAAGTTTCCGTGTTTCTGAAGAGATAGAGGAGGGAGAGTGAGCCTCGGGCAGGAACCTGGGCCCAGGGCTGCTGGGTGGCTTCTGGTTTGTCTCTGCCCCCATCTTCTCTCTCCCACACAAATGACCTCTGTCCAAAGAGCAGTGCGTTTTGCAGATGCAGCCATGTCTGTTTCCTGGGAGGAGGGGACATCCTGCATTCTTCCCCGGAGCCTCTTAATAAGATGCACTATAGCAGAACTGTGGGATGAGCTAATCAGGAAACTGAAATAAGAGCTCCATAGGGAGGAAGTGATGAAGAGCTTCCTACGGGGAAGGGGATGGTTGGACACACAGATGTCTGTGTAGCCATGTGAGGCAGGGAAGCGGTAACAAACAATAGGAACACGCTGAGCTATGAATCCGTGCGCAAGGTCCCATAACACCCGAGTCAGCAGCCGAGCTTTGCAGGCTTAGGTTTTGGTTTCTTATGTGGGGCTACTAAGGCAATACAGCCTCTTGCCATGGTCCTGCTGGTGAACCCCAAAGAGGGCCACCATGCTGAGAGCACGACCTCGGGATGCTGGGCAACTTCACACCCCTAGACCTCCACCTGGCCCTCCAGGGCACCACAGCCAGTCCTGGGACTCTCCAAGTCAGAGCTGTCCCCGTCCTCTGACCCCATCCCTTCCCTACAGACCCCAGTCTGATGGCCTCTTTGTTTAAGTAACTTAGCACTACAATCTCCCCTTGACAGGGGTTTGGCATCTCTCACTAGCCCAGGAGCCTGTTCCTGGCTCAACCTCAACCCTCCTCTTCTACAAAAGCCCCAGGAAAATTCTCACTGGTCTTGGAGTCAGTTAGGGCCATGCTTTTCCTTGGCGATGGGTTTATTTTTACCATACAGACACTGAGAGTCAAGGGAACAAGCATGTTATCCTGTTTCCCTGTTCCCACTGGCCGCTAGAAAGCTCAGAGCCAGGATGCGTCTTATCCCTAGTAGGTGCTTAGGACGTAGACACATGTATTTTGGGCAATAGTCTCACTCCTGGCTTCAGGTTACTTTTCTGCACTTTATAGTATCTTTTCTGTGTCTTTCTTATTATTAACTTTACGTATCTATCTTGAAGTATTATTTTTATCTTTACAAGATTTCTCCTCTTTTCTGGAAGAAGGTAGATCATAGAAGGATGGATGGATGGATGGGTGGGTGGGTGGGTGGATGATGGATAGAGAGAGGAAAGGGTGAGTCCTCTGCTCTGCTGGGGGTCTTGATCTGTTATTTCTGGCATCATCCTAGAGGATCTGATGAATCTCCTAAAGGATGGTGACCCACCATCCTCCAAAGAGGCCACTGCCATGAGGCTGTGCATATGACACAGGGTTGAGAGACCCTCTCTGAAGCCAGCCTCAAAGTCCAGGTGCTCCTGTGTCCACAAGGCTCTCCTCTTGAGCGGACTGTGCACATGCAATACACTTCTCTTTCTGTTCAGCTTGGACTTCTCTATTTCATTTTCAGTAAGAGGGGTCCTTTCTTTCCCTGGGCAGAAAGGAAGAGGGGAAAGTCTGAGAATGAAATTCACAACACAAAAGGGGGGAAAGAGAAAGCCGTGCCCACATCCTGGGATCTAGGACTCTAGATGACATTCCAGCAACCTCAAGTCTCTGAAATACCATCGCAAAGTCAGAATTAAGCAAAGAAGACTCCAGGAAACTGGAATATCTGTCACAACACTCATAAACATCACCCAAGAGGGGAGACCCTCAGAACGAACCCTTACTTCCTATGTCATCTGTCCAGTTTGGTTTCATGGTTTCCTAATTCACAGGAGGTGAGTAGATTGGCCGCTTCCCCTGAACTGTCTTCTTTGCACTGACTAAGCACCTTTATTTTTTTTCTGGACTCCCATCCCACCTACATTCTGCATCCACAATAATTAAGTACAAACTTTCTGTTTTCCTGAACTAGTCTGTAAGATTTCTTATGTATTATTCATGTCTTCCCAAATAGGCTGTAAAAAAATGGCAAAATAGTACTGCTCCCCCTCTTTGTAATTTTCCCATTTCCTTTGATCATGTTGATAGTTCTTATTCTTTCTTTTGTAGTTTTATATAAAAGTGACATAAAAATTAAAATTGCAAATGTCTCTTTTCATTTCATTCTCCTCAGGAAAAGTTGTGGGACTTCAAAGGCTTTAAGCCAAAAGAAAGAAGCTGAATCTATAATTTATTTGTGGAATAATCAGTTCCCAGTTAATTTGCTCATTAATTTCATGACTCAACGTGAGCAGGGAGCACCAGAACAGGCCTGATGACTCATCAGATTGGAGCCGTCACCGTCCTCAGCACCATCCCTTCCCTCCTGAGCTCATCATCGGGGCAGGAGATCAGAGCAACAGGAAGATAAAGGCACAGGTCCGAAGCTGGAACAGAACCGAGGGAAGATGGCTGTGATGAGTGTGCAGTCAGGGAGGGGAGCTGGGAGAGGAAAGACTGAGAGGAAGGAAGGGGCCAGATCTCAGCTGATTAAGTCAGTGTTAGACGTGGTCTGATAAACATGTGAAAAATCACTTTTTGCAGCTGTGTGGAGAAGGAATCTGGGAGACTGGTGGAGATGCTCTTGCAGTGACCAGGGGAGCCAATGAGATGCTCCTTAGTTAATTGATTACCTTCTTTAAAGTGACTCTTAATAATTAAGGGTAGGCTTATGGTAGTAGATGTGGAGAACAGTCATCTATTAGAAGTTGAACTTCCTCCTAACAGAACTTGCTGTGGACGAGGAGAGGGAAAGAGAGATGAAGAATCACGTGTAGACTTCTGCCCGGACCTCGGGGCAGACGTTGATATCCCAAAGGCAGGGGCAGCTGGGAGAGAAACACACACAGAAGCTGCTGAGAATCTGAGCAGAGACATCAGGCAGGCAGTTGGGAACATGATGCCTGAATCTTACAAGAGAGGAGCAGTTATACCTCAGTTCCATTAAGGCGGGAAGGAGGCTCAGAGAGGTTTAAGGTCGAGAAACTTACCATACACCCCAGTGTAGGGTAGAGCTTGTGTTTAAACCCAGTCCTGTCTCTAATCAACTTAGAAAATGAGCTATTTTGCATAATTAAGATTTTCAAATGACTGGTTTACCCTTTTAAGAAGTGAAACCCTCGATTTTAAAATTTTGGTGGGAGTTTGCACAGAACAAATCATGGAGGAACATACCTTTTCCTGTTGCCTCACTGGTGCCCTGCACCCTGCGCTGTCAGTGGTAATGACGCGGTACAGTCCGAGGGCAAGGGCGCCTCCCCTGGGGCTCCTGAGTGGGTGGGCTGCACCTTGTGCTCAGTGGCCCCAACTGCCTTGCTTTCCCTGGATCACTTAGAAAAAGGGCTTCGAACACACACCTCTGCCTCCCATCAGGTGTTTCATTTTATTCCTCCTTTCTGTCAATAAGAAACAATAGGCTTTTCTTGCTGTTACTAATTTCTGGGATTTTTCGGCTGCCAGTGTAAGCTGCAACATCAGAAATCAAACCTGTTAAAAATATGAAACATAAGGTGGTCTAGGAGTGAGGGCCAGAGAGGTCTCCCGTGTACCTGGGCACTGAGGTTTCGGCTGCATGGAGATTTTCCTGGATCATGTCCATAACCAGAAAGCTGCAGAGGGCCAGACAAGTCTGATTTCTGGGTAAACAGGAGGTTGCAGAACTGAGCTTCCAGCTTCCCTGCATGACCGGCGAGATGCACGATCCTCAATTTTACTCACTAGAGGAACCCTAATTAGGGGAACATGTTAGGGTGTCAAGGTAAGTAGACTTGCTTTTCAGTTTTCTGGGCTTCCTTGGTGCTATGGGTGGCCGTGTGACATGGTGCTTGCTGTGGGTTGAATCGCGTCCCCCCAAAATATATGCTGAAGTCTTAACCCCAGGTACCTGTGAATATGACCTTATTTGGAAACAGGGTCTTTGCAGATGGATTTAGTCATGATGAGTTCTTTGGGGAGGAGGGTGGCAAGGCAAGAAACGCCAAGGATTTCCAGCAGCACCAGAAGCTAAAGGAGACAAGCAAGCATCCTCTCCCAGAGCCTTCAGAGGGCGCACGGCCCTGCCGGCACCTTGATTTCAGACTTCTAGCCTCCAGAACTGTGAGACAACAGATTTCTGTTGTTTTAAGCCACCAGGGCAGAAAGACGTGATGGCTGCCAGCAAAGTGTGGACCCCACGGAGGTGCACAACAGTAAGCTCTCCAAAGTTACACACCCTGACGTTTCCATCAGACAGGATGGTAAGAGTTTAGAGAGCTGCTGGCTTCTCTTCTCAAAGAAATAAAAGTGAGCATCACAGCAAGTAAATCAGAATGAAGCAGGATGGTGGTTATTATTTAAAAGAAAATCATGCAATAAAAATCACAATTGAACAATTAAAGTCGCTTTAGAAAACAGGAGAATAATCAAACTAGAAAATAAAATCAGGAGAGTAGCAGGGGAGGGGGAATATTGAAAAAAACAAGAACCAAGGCTGCACACAGAGCAGGTGCATAGAGTCTGAGAGGAAATTTACAATCAGAGACAGTTACCAAGATAGTGCGTCTCATAAAAATTATAAGTGACAAGGGGAAAGATAGAATTTGGCAACCACCCAAGCAGAAAAGGCAGGTTACAATGAAAGGATGTGAATCATACCTGCCTTTGATTTCTTCAATAATTTAACTTCCCAAAGACAAAAGAAATCGATCTGTAAGCCCTAGCTCGGCAGAAAACCATGTGCTCTGAGAATTAGTCTCCCAAACAAGTTGCCATTCACATCCAAGGCTGCAGAACGATGCTCTCAGACCTGCAGAGTGTCCTTATATGGCTGTGTGGATCCGCAGATCAGAGCCCCCATGGACACCGTTACCTAATATGCACTAGAATAAGCACCAGCAGCCACGGGGGAAATAAAAGGCTATTTATTAAATGAAGTTAGGTTAATTGCATAGAGATGTGGAATTTAATTTAGATCTACATCTAACTTCGTGCTCCCAAAATAGGCTCCAGATGCTTCAAGGAGTTAAATAACTTTAAAGACGTAAAATTCGAGGGAAATGTGCTAAAAATAGATTTGAATATTTCTCTCAACTTCAGAGAGATGCTAGCTTCTTCAAAATGGAATCAATTGAAGAAATTTCAATGGAAAAGAGTATTTGACTATCATTGAAAATTGAATCCTTAGTATAGCAAAAGCCAACAAAAATCTAAAACTTAAAACCATATATGGCGATAACGTGTTAAGTGCACTAGGCACTTACATGCCACCCCATCTCATCTTTGCGGCAGTCCCATGATGAGGTGTGGTTACCTCTGCTTAACAGGTGACCGGGAGGCTGTATGACTCCCAGCGTTGTGGGCAGGAGCTGGTAACAACGGTGCTGGAGGGGGTGAGCCCTAGAGACCAGGTTGCTGCTACCACTTCCAGGTGGAGATGCACAGTGGGGAGGAGGTGCTGCTCGGAGTTAAGGAAGCATCAGCACCCTGGGCTGGGGCCACAGTCCGAGCTCGCCCCAGTGCTTTTGGACCCGGGCTGCTGCTGACCCAGCGCCACCACCAGGAGCACGAGAGTTTACACCTTTGCCCACTTTCTGATCTGGCATCAGGGCCTCCTGCTGGCAGGCTGGAGTTGGAACCCAGGCGAGGGAGCCTGGGACATGTGATTGATAGGCTTCCAGCCTTATCAGTGTGTAGACAGAATGATGTCCCCAAAGAGAGCTACGTCCTCACCCCCAGGACCTGTGAATACACTAGGCCATGTGGCCAAAGGGAATGAAGGTTGTAGATGAAATTAAGATTTCTACTCAGCTGACTTTAAAACAGGGAGATGACCCTGGCTTATCCAGGTGAGTTCGTGCTCTTACAAACAGAAGAGAGAATCGAAGACAGAAGCGGAGAGAGGGCGACATCATCAGCTCTGAAAACGGAGGAAGGGCCGTGAGCCAAGCAGGCGGCCTCTAAAAGCTGCAAATGGCAGGGAACCAGCTTCTCCCTTCGGCCTCCAGGAAGGGAACGTGCCTTCCCCTGAGCCCACTGAGACCTGTGTTGGACCCCTAATCTACAGAACAGTAAATAGTAAGTTTGTGTTGCTCTAAGCCACTGAGTCTGTGCTGATTTGTCACAGCGGCCATGGGAAAATGAATGCACATTGCCATCTCAGAGGAGCATTCTAAAGGACCAAATCTGTTTCTGCTTGAAAAGAGAAAGCAGTGCACCAAGGACTCTGGGTGAACAGAGCTGGGCCTCCCTGTTCTAGGCACCCAGAGCCTCCAAGAAAGGTGCTATTGTTGTCCCTACTTTATAAATTAAGAAACAGAGGCACAGAGAAGTTAAGCTACCCACCTAAAGCCACACAGCTATTTTGTGGCAGTTCTGGGATTTGAGCCCAGGCAGTGTGACTGCAGGGCTGTATTCTCATCTACGACCTAATACTGTCTCGGGCAGGATGAGCTGGTTGCAACGTAACTTATGGTAGCAAAATACTGGAAACCATCTTGTTGTCTGACAAGAGGATTAAGTGAAGTATGACGCACAACCCCATAGGGTTTATGGAGGTTTTCAAAGTGGTAAGTCAGAGCAACATGGGGAGATGTTTACAAACAGTGTGACATGAAAATGGTAGAATGCAGGATTATGCTGACCCCACGACCACAGTGTGCCGAAGCCTTAGCAAGACAGACACGAATTACAGAACTTAATAGGCTGGTAGGAACAAGGGGCCAGTGTGGCCTTTTGTAGCTCCCTAAGGAGTTCCCAGCATGGGATGCGGAATAAACAGGGGGAGTCTATTTGTCAGACTGGCTCCACCAGACACCACTTACGCTCTGTCCCATCTCAGCGCTGCCACACGTCTCCTGTAAAATGGAAGTAAACACCCCTGGGCTCCCAGGCTGCTCTGACCGTCACATCAGAGGATATCTGCAAAGCTGTGGCTCCCCTTCCTCTCCCTGACTTTTGCATTAATACAAGTTTTAAACAATACAACGGTTTTTTTTTAAGACACTTGAATGCTCGAGTCTATTTGGGGTCACAAAATGTTTGAAGACAGCTTACTGTGGAGCAGGAGTGAAGTGGGCTCAGCCCCCATGACAGCTGGCTAGCCGTCTTCAACTTGATGGAAAGGTCACGAAGTTCACGTGTTCAAAGCGCACACCTGGATGTGTTAGACGTGTGTGTGCTTCTGAGACCATCACCCATCAGTAGTTTCCAGGCCCCTTTGTCACCCCTCCCCTCCTTATCCCTGTCCCCAGGGCAGCCACCTGTCTGCTGGACTCTCTGTCAAACTGGTAGTTTCTAATCATCATCTCTGATGTCTTGCTGGTGATGGCGGCCGTCAGAGTTTCTACCCTTGTTTGTAGTGAAACAGTGCCATTAAGCTCTGATGGGAGATGCAATTTCAGCCACCATTTGAGTGCATATTTATAGCTGAGCCCTAATTAAATAACTGTCAGGAGAATACCTTTGTAAATCTCTCTTCAGGTGTGATGTGTACTTGAATAACCAGTCAACAGGTGAGCAGGTCTACCTGTTCTCCAACTGTCTCTTGACAGATATTAGACATCCACGTGGCGCCTGTGGAGTTTATTCAATGTCACCAACACTGGCTTAGATGATGGATGTCCCTGCTGCCTAGCGCAGGAACCCAGGTTTCTGATTCTGCCTCTCTCCTTCCTCCTCCCCTCCTGCTCTGACTCCCCAGCCCCTGCCCCCCAACTCCTTTTCCTCCACTTAAATGCCGCTCTGGTTCTGTCCTGCTGGTTCGGCTCTGTGAGGGTTCTGTCCCAACTGCCGCCCATCAGGCCACATTCTTACAACAGCCCGAGCGAGGCCGCCTCCCTGGCAGCTGTTGCTGTGGCTGGAATGACTCACAGAGAGGCCTGTTCTGTTCTTGCCTGGTTTACTGGAGGCCAGGCTGGGTAGGAGGTGGGGATGTAATGCAGACAGGACCTATTGAATCTGGGACAGCAGATATCCAATTGTGCCTAAAACCACATGGCAATTTCATTACCTTAAAACAAACCTGTAAAAATAGAAATAATGGGCATCTGCCTTGGCCTTGGTTCGTCTGTTACAAAGCAATCAGTCCGTTGTGGGCCCTTGGGACCAGAACCAAGCAGAATCTGAGCCTGGAACCGAGACTCAAACAGAGCAAGATGGTTTAAAGTGTGTGTGCGTGGCTGGCGGGGAGGCTGGAGCCCCTCTCATTACGCGCGGATCGGACGGTGCTGACCGAGCTGGTTTGCAGGGATGCTCTTAGCCTGGGCTGGGTCACAGGCTGTCCCAGCAAGCCTCTTCCATGGGTCCTAAGAATCAAATTAAATAGCACAAGTGAAGCAACTCAGTATTGAGGAATAAACCAGGCACTCAATAAATGCTCCCTGCTCTCCTTGTATAATACTGAAATTCTGTTTACTCTTCAGAATTGGAGGCTTAAAAATTTTTTCTGAAACTTGATAGATGTGCTCTAGAATAATTCTCAGACAGTAGACGACTCCCAGACATCGGTGAAAGTTGCGACTGTGCAGTGATGGCAGATGGCCTGTGACACCCACCCCAGACCCCAGGGAAGTCGTGGCCACTGGACTTCCGCCGGGACTGTAAGGCACTGGTTATGAATGTGGAAGGAGGCTTCCAAGCCAGGAACAGAAGCACACAGTGCCCCACCGTAAACTCTGCACAGTACAACGTAGGGTGGGCATAAACTACCTGCCAGCGCCAGGACTGAAAAACGAGAGGACACGTGCCTAAGTGTGGTTTGTTTTCCCAGACCTGAAACTAAGTCTCCAGGGAAAAGCATCTCATAAACCAGTCACTTGGAATTCTACTTCACTTCAGAGATTTACTGACTGTCTTATTAACTTGGATACTCGAAGTGATTTCTAAAATAATCAAATAGAAATCTAAATGCCTGTTTTACATTATTTTTTACGAGTATTGGGGAAAACCAGATGGCTTGTAGGAACAACGGATTCTGCAACTACCCTTTTACTCTTGTAAAAAAGTGAATTACGAGTATCCATGGATATTTTGGCTCAGAAACTCAAGATTTCCAGTGGTCATTAGAACGTGTGACACTGGCACGTGGATGGAAAACTCCAGGGAAGAGAATAGCAAATCTAGAAACAGACCTGCATGTTATCTGTTTAGCATGTGATAAAGGTGATTCCTTCAGATCCGTAGGAAAAAGACAGACTAGTCAACAGACAGTATTGCTCCAACGGGCTGTCCACTTAGCAAAAATGAAGATGGTGCCCTCTCTCACATCTCACACATCCATTCTGAGTGCCTTAAATATCTAAACGTGTCTTTGGATCTGGAAGGAAATTTAATAATCTTTAAAAAAGGAAAAAAAGCCAAAGCACCCAGGTAAGGGGTCACAATGAGGCTTCTCTGATTTCAAAACCTGTGTCTCCCTGATTTCCCCCCCCCCCCCCACAGGCTTCCACATTTTGCGGTGACAAGTTAAATCATTTCGGTTCTTTCACCGGTTCCCCTCCTCACCACCGCCACCCACTCTAAGCCAGATACCAAGAGGGAAGAGAGGAAATAGAAATTACTAAGACCTTTGGCAAGAAAGCAACTTCCAGCCCACCTTTTCCTAACTAGTCAATGTCAGTTCCTTCCTTGGAACATTTCAGTATATTCTGGACGAAAGGAAGTAGGAGGAAGAACAACACGGTTGTACCAAAATGAGAAAACATCTCAGATGCACCTGTGAGATGGAGGCTAATGATAAATGCTAGTTATGGAGAAATAATAGAAACCACGCACATTACCAAGGCTGCGAGGAGAAGTAAGCATTGCTTGGGAAGACGAGTGGGAAATAAACGGGAGCAGCAGATGAAAGGCAAGCTTGCACGAAGGCAGAGGGTAGAGGGGGAAGGATGGAAAGGTTTTTTTCCAATTAAGACTCAGAAAAAATAATCAACACCCAAAAACATACCCAACAGATAACAAAGACTCAGAATAGAACAAGCAAAACAAGCGTCAAAAGAAAACTCAAAGGAAATCAGATCATATGAATGAACAAGTGTTTAATGGGCTCCAAGTACTTTGAATTTGTCAATCGAGACTTCACGCCTTCCCACAGCTCTGCCAGACTGCCCTGAATCCCTACAGAGGGAAAGGACAAACCTTCAAAAAACGAACAGGCTTGCCCACGGTCACATAGTCAATCAACAAAGGAGCTGGGACTCAGACCCAGCACTTCTGACTTCAGATATGGGACAATTTCTGTGGCTTCACAGATACTTTGCTCAAAATTAAAAGCAAGGAAAAGTGAAGTCAGGAATTGAAGGTAGAACCTCAGAGGACCCAGAATGATTCGAAGAATCTCCAGACCTCAACCAAGGTACAACCAAAGGCTAATTCTGGGAATTTAGTACTTTGAAGTAAATATTATGTATTGGCTGGCATGCTTCCTGTTTCTAAAAGCAAAATTTTATGCCAAAAGACTTGTAATTCAAGCCCATACAAGCAAGTATCCATGAGTGCCCTCTGCTCCATCCAGGAAAACATCCACCTCCCTCATCCCAGATGAGGCAGGATCTCTGAGGCCCCACACCCCAAAGTGACAGACATTTCAAATGAGGGCACTTATAAAAGCAAAGAGCCTCAGCATTTATTTTTAACAGACTTTCAAGTGGCATTCTCAGGACTGAACATTTCTTCTTTTTAACCATGCTGCCCCCAATCCATCTTCAGAAGGCAGGCAGGCAGGAAGGTCCTGCAGAGAGAGCTTGCTTATGGGCACCGGAGGGCCGGCGGCTGTCTGATTGGGTCCAGGCTTCTCTCTACAATCACGGCATCCTGTGGTTTCCAACCAAATCGCAAAGTTCTGGGCTTGAGAGCAATTTCCAAAATCAGAGAAAAACTCGTTCAGAGGACTGCAGTTTAGCTAAGCCTGAAGGTCAAAGCAATCAGGCTCTGTTGGGATTAGACCGAGACTTCCAAGCTGGGCAATGCTAAGGAGTCCTGCAGGGCTCTGGATGGCGCAGCTGGGACTGTGGGGGCAAGAACTGAATGTGGAGTTCGACTAACTGGGGCACAAACTCCAGCCTCACACTTGCCAGCACGGTGCTCTTAGGGTGTTCACCTACCTGTCTGAGACTCAGTGTTCTTCCAGGTAAAATAATACCAGGCTGGCCTCCCAGTTGGAAGAGAACCCAGGAAAAGCAAAAGGCACATAATAGATGCTCAGTGTCACTCCCATGGGGTGGGCTTCGGAGTCTGACAGCTCTGCGGCTCATCTTTGCTTGGTTCCTCTCATGCTGTGCAGCTCTGGTCGAGGTCCTGACCTCTCTGGACCTCAGTGCTCACCTGTGTGATAATAGGGCCAATAATCTCCAGCTCACAAGGCCCCTAGGACCTGAGCTGGGGCGAGTGTCTCTGTGTTCTGATGAGCAGCGTGTACCACGTGTGGAGAAGGGAATCAGCGCAGACCGGTTCTACTTTCCTCCATAATCTCACACCAACCGTACTGGGTCAGATCCTCCTTTCCCAGTAGCGGGCAGCTCCCCTCATTACAGCCTGACCGAATCTCATAACTTTTCAGCCACTCTCAGTGATTGGAAAAGTCCACAAAAAGGACTAAATCCTGCCCATTTTAAACTTGGTGTCTCGCCTAAGCCTCATCCCCGCCCAAGCTGGCCATAGGATCTCCTGCAGAGAAGACCTGGGAGGCAGGTTCCGTGGGGTTCCTCCACCACTGACCCCCACCTGCCTTCCCCAGCCCACCTCTCTGGGATGGAAAGGGGTGGGGACAGACGGACAGAGGGCTGGGACCTCTCTGCAGTCTCTCTGGCCCACCCTGAATGCTCAGCATTACCCCCGGGCCCCTGACTCTCCGTCCAGTGCTCCTTCCACAGCCGCCCCCTCTGACCCCCAGCCTTGCACCATTCTCTGCCAGAGAGTGTCAGAAGGTACCCTGGCCACGCGCCCCTGTAAGGGACATAAGGTCTCAGAATCAATGAAGCCATTTTTCCCGTCATGGAAATGGGACCCACACATTTAAATTGGTATCTTTCTAATCAGCTTAAGGGCTTTTTCTTTTAATATAGCAGCTGAGAGGCAAAATCAGGTCCCACTTCAAGTGCTACTAAAATCTGCTGTGTGGGTAGCTCTCCGAAGTGGAAATGAGGCACCCTTAACAGCCACCCACACAACAGCCTAATTTTCACTTGAGTCGTTATTGGAAAAAAAAAGAAGAAGAGGTGACTCAAAACCACCAGCAACTTTGAAATGAACTTTTGAAAATCCCCAGTGATGGCATAGGGCCTCATCCAAGAGGTCAGAGCACAGAGCCCAGAGCCAGGTGGGGGCTGCACTCCAGCTTTGGGGGGTCAAATGCTCGCACCTGGCATGTCCTGCCGTCCACGCTGCACCTTGGTCACTATTCTCAGGACAAAGGTGTGCATGGCCAGACGTGAGCCCGCGTTTACACCCAACCCTGGAAACATGGTTGTAAAGGCATCATTCATAAGGCAGCCGTGGGGGTCCTGGAGGAGGCAAAGTCCATCCTCCCAGATCCAAGGGAAGCTTGCTTCCTTCCCCGGCCCCACCACAGCTCTCCCTCTGGGGGCCTCATCGCCTCCTGCCTGTGCCACTGGGGCAGGTGGCAAGCTGGTCTTCCCGCCTCCATTGGGTCCTGCCAGGCTCGGCTCCCCTGGGACGCTATGGTTGCTCTCAAGTAGAAATCAGACTCCCCAGCCTGGCATCAGGTCACTGAGAAGACCTCCCGAGCTGGCCCTTCTCCCTCCCCTGACCCCGCTCAGGGCCTCCGGTCACCCTGGGCCCTCCCAGGGACGACTTCTGGGTTTCTGGGATGTAGAATTAGAAACACGCTTTGTAAACACTGCAGGCTGTGCCGAGTGACAAAGGAGCGAAACGAACAACCAGTATGAATCAGAAGGCATCTTCCCCCCAAACTTTGCAAATGGTTAACTACGATTCCACACCCTCTCTGACCGATGAGCTGACCTCAGAGTCAGAGAAGTTTCCAGAGCAGGCTATGAGGGGTGGCAGAAAAGAGCTCACACGCCAGGTGAGCTGTGAGTGACCCCAAGCTGGGTGCTGCCCTCAGCACTCAGACGGGGTAAGGCAGACACACAGACCCACAGAGACAGAGAGGAGCCAGCCGTCTGCCCAACACACGTCGGAAGCATCCGTGCCTCCTGCCGGACCACGCGCCCACCTGAAGGGTCTCAGCTTTATCGCCTCTGCACTGCTTTGCTAGCCAGAGAGGTTCTATTCACACGTCCTCGCGTTTCAAGAGGCCAAGTTTTGAAAGAGAACAGCTGCTTTTTATTTTTTATCATCCACAGAGTGCTTGGATCTGTGAGAGAAAGAGTTAGGAAGGGAGAGAGAGACAGAGTGAGAGAAAAAAAAATATTCGCACTTGGTTAAAAAAACTAAACAACCAAGATTGATATTTAAAAAAAAATTAAATGTCCCTTGTCTCTTCCCACCACCTCGTCTTGGTTCGCATGCTAATATACAAGTATTTCTGTTTTGCGGTTTGACTCCCCACTCTCTAGATGAAATCTGTAGTTCACACTCTCTCCTACCTCTCTCATCGTCCAGAATTTTCTTAGTTATAACAGTAGTTTTCGTTGGGTTAATTTAGTATATTTAACTCTGAAATCTCTATCTCTTGTTTTAACAACTATATACAGTATTTCTTCATTTTCTATTATGTAAGATAAAGGAAATATTTTTTCTACACCACCCTCACCTCTCTATCTCCCCAGGCTCCTGTTTTGTCAGATTCATCATTACTTTGAATTTACCAGGTCTTATAACATTAATATTTTGTTCTGTATCTATAATTAACTCCTGCATCAACAACTTAATTGCCTCTAGGTTAATTTTAAAAATTAAAGTCAATGGAGTTGGTAATATTATAATTATTCAAATATTATTTTCTGTAAAGAAGGGTGATTTGGTCCACAGAGAAGGAAACATAATTTCGTGTTATTTGAAGCTTCCCCCCGCCCCCATGAGATGGTGGTACCTCTGGGAAGCCTGCATCCTTGGGTCCTCCCCATCCTGCACATCAAGTTCATGTTGTCTCATGTCTGTGTGGCCATCACTGTCTTCTGAAAGGAATCAAGGAAGCTGATAACATGGGTCGAATCTGATACTTTAAATGATTAATATTCCACAGCTGCCAGCCGCAATGGGCTCGTTCCCCTGTGGATTCCTGAAGTCAGCTGGACTCAAGCCCACATCTTGGTGCCAGGGAGTCTACGCTGTCAGGTACAAGTGCAGATACAACTCTGTATCGTCAGCTAACTCGCCCCTGCCCAGCGCTGCCTGCTGCTTCCTCTCGTGTCACATTCTGGCAGGAGATTCCCGAGATGGCAACAAAAAGTGGGTCATATTTTCCCTTTTAATACATCCCAAGAGTTAAAGAATGTTGACTGTCATGTACAGCCTGGAATGCGTCAAGTGGAGGTGGCAGGATTGATGTCTGTACATGACGATTCTTGTGTATAATTTTTCGTGCTGGAGGAGGAGGGTCTTCTGTACCCACAGATCACGCGGCTCCAGTATCTGCCACAACTTTCTTGTGCAGCTTTTCATTTTTCTTGGGTTTCTAATTCTTTTTTATTGTTGAGAGAAAAATACCTGTATTTCTTTGTCATGTCACTAGGATCTTCCTGGTTCTTTATCAGAGAACTTGCTGACCAGAAACTACTTTATTCTAAGTCATTCTTCCTTAATCTCGTCTTTCCTTTCCTGTTTCCCAGGCTAACTGGAAAGCTGTGCTCCCGACATTTATTTCCCTCGTACACCTGAATTAGGTCCGGTTTCCTGGAGCTCATGCTTTTTCTTTAACAGATTTATTTTTCTAAAAAATTTATTTTTTAATTGAAGTGTGGTTGATTTACAATGTAAATTTCAGGTGTACAGCAAAGTTCAGTTATACATTTTTTTCCAGATACTTTTCCATTACAGCTGATTATAAGAAATTGAATATAGTCCCGTGTGCTGTACAGTAGGTCCTTATTGTTTATGTAATAGATCTCTTTTAATTTTGCTCAAATTCATCCTTATGCAGCTGTGTGTCTGTACGTGTCTGTGTTTCTTTTAATGTACAGGAGAAAAACTGTTCCCGCTCCTTCCATGTAAGAAAATGTCTTCATTTTCCCATAAGCTTCAGGATAGTTTGGCTGGATAGAGAATTCTGATTTCAGAGTTTTTTGAAACGGAAGTTTTGACTGAGACCCAAAGAAAAGAGACACCACATTCCAAAGGGAAGGGCAAGACCGCTGTATGCGTTTCCTATTGCTGCTGTCATAACTCACCACAAACTAGCAACTTAAAACAAGCCAGATTTATTACCTTAAAGTTCTGGGGTCAAAAGTCCAAGATCGGTCTTACTGGGCTAACATCGAGGGCTGTGCTCCTTCTGGAGGCTCCAGGGAGAAGCTGTTTCCTTGCCTCTGCCAGTTGCTAGAGGCTGCCTGCAATCCCTGGCTCGTGGCCCCTTCTTTCTTCAAATCGGCAGTGGCAGCATTCTGACCTCTGCTTCACTCACATCCTCCTCTCTGGCTGACCCTCCAGCCTCCCTTTTCCCTTATGAGGACTCATGCGATTATATTGGACTCACCCAGATAATCAAGTATAATCTCCCCATCTAGAAATTCTTAATCTCATCTGCAAAGCCCCTTTTGCCACAGAAAGTGACACAGTCACAGGTCACGGGCACCTTTGAGGGGAGTGGGGCTGGCAGCCGCATTATTTCTGCTCACCAGGGTCACCATACAAGACTTCAAAAGGGAGATAGAAAAACAGGGTTCTGTGAGCTTTAAACCCCTCACCCATATGCCCGCACAGGGAGAGTATAAAGAATCAGCGGTTGGAGAAGTGAGGGGATGTTTAGAGTTCCTGGTGTGTTTAGAGTCCTCCCTCCGCCCAAAGAAAAGAGAGAGACTAAACTCAAAGAACTTGTCTTCTGCAATCTGGGGGGACATAGTGATCCCCACTTGGAAACTCAAAAGATCAACAGGGCCAGTTGCTGTGACACGGAGCCAAGGAGAATTTACCCGGGGCAGCTCTGTTCTCAGAGGTTGGGGGAGCCAAAGGGTGTATCTGTTGGATGACTTGGGGGCCATGCCCCAAAGGGCAGGTGTGAGATTATCACTGGTCCGTGGAGTGACCTGGAAGGGTGGACAGATGGCTGGGTCTGAGGGAGGTGGAGAGACCAGCGGGATAAGGGTGTGTTCAGCCTCCGAAAGAGAATTTCAGGTAAGAGACCCCAGCAGCGGGGATGGGGGAGTGTCTCGGCAGAGCTCACAACAATGAGCACCAGCGAGACACATCCCTTTAAACACTTGCCCAAACCAAACTAATTAAGACCTATCGAGCCAGGTAAGACTCTTCTTTACTTCTAGGATCTTCCCCTCTCCTCCTGCTCAGGCCCTGGCAGGTGAGAAACCTCAGGCAAGAAGAGAGGAAGGGTCTGCCCTTCTCCTACCCGGGTGGCCCTGCAGACCTGAGCTGGAAGAGGAGAAACAAGACAAACCAATTACTAGTCGGAGAACTTTTAGCCTTGAAAAAAGAGCCAGAAAAAACCCACAGGCTTTGCACTTCATTCAATCAAGTAACAAAACACCCAGCCCTGCAGAATGAATTTAAGAGGAGGATGCACGACTCTGTGATGACTTCCTGTCAATCACTGTCGTTCAGCCTAACAGTTACATGGTAGGTGTTGCTCCAGTGTCTTCCAGCATCCAGGGCTTCTCTGGGGAAATCTGAGCCCAGTCTTAATTCTTGTTCTTTTGTGGTATAAACATTTGTGTGTTTTTCTCTCAGAACAATTTAAAGAGCTCTCCTTTTTCCGTGATGTTCAGATTCTCACAAAGATGTATGTGGATGTGGGTCTCTTGTGGAATAGTGTTAACGAGCATAGGATACAGAATCTAAATGAACAACAAAGTGAAGAAGATGGCCCAGCCAAGAACTGATTCATTCATCAGCAGCCTTGATGCCTCGTGTGCCCTCACTTCTGATCCCACGCCCCTGTCTCCCTCCTCCAGACACCCGCCTCCTGTCTTCTCTGCCGGCCTTCTCTGTTCTTTACTGTTTCACTACATGCATGTTTCTGTGCTTTTTGAGATTTGCATGGTTTTGAGTTGTATAAAAATGATATCATGCTTTGTGTATTCTCCTGTGAATGACATATCCTGCCCCCAACTGGGTCAGATTTATCCATGTTGGTGCCTGCAGCAAATGGTGTGTTCATTTTCACTGCATGTGACATTCAATATTGTATAAAAATGCCACAATTTATTTATTCACTCTTGTCGTGGACATCTGCATTTTCTCCAGTGATTTTTTTTTCCAAATCCGTGTCACAGTGGAGATTCTTGTGTGTTTCCTGGTGCTCATGTGGAAGGTTTTTGTTGGTTGGTTGGTTGGTTTTTTGTTTTCTTCTCTGGGAACAGACAAAGTGGAATTGCTGGATCTTTGGGTTTATGTATCTTCAGCTTTATTAAAAAGAGTCACATTTTCCCCCAAGTGATCTTACCATTTTTAGCTTGTACCAGCAGCAAAAAGAGTTGTTCCACATTTTTGCTAACACTTTATCTTATCAGACTTTATTTTTTTGTCAGTGGGGCAGGGTATTAGGTGATAGGCCACCCTAGTTTGCGTTTACGTTCCTCTATTTACTAATATGTTGGTTGAGCTTCTTTCCATATCTTAACTGGCTATCGGTGCTTCCTCTTGTGAAAAATACTTGTCTTTTGTAGTTTTGTTTTTTTGGGGTTTTTTTTTGGTATTAGGTAGCTTGGTTTTGTCTTATTAGAATTACCTATATATTCCAGATCTTTTGTCAGTTATGTGTTAAAAATATCTTCTGATGATTTGTGATTTATCTTTTTAATTTCTTTACAGTGTTTAGATGAACGACATTCTTTCAATCCCACCAAATATATCAGTCTTCTCCACTGGGATTTAAGGAATCTCTCTATACCCTGGACCGTAAAAGTGTTCTCCCAGGTCTTCCTCTCCAAGTTTTGACTTTAATACTGAAGTCTTTAATCCATTCAAAACTGATTTTTGTAAAGGGGATGAGGTAAATGTCTGATTTCATTGCTTGCTGTATGGAGAAGCAATTACCCCAACTCCACTCCCTTCACTGACCTTCACTGACCTTCACTGACAGCTCTGTTAATACCATGTCCTCACACACAGGCAAGACTTTGGGGAGCCTCTCCATTGTGTTCCCTGAGCCCTGCTTGTCCATCTCTGAGTCAACACAAAACTGCCTTAGTAGCCCTTGCTGTGTGATATCCTTGGAGATCCAGAGGGCATGCTCCCCCCCGCCCCACCTCCATCTGGTTTTCCTCCAGAGTTCTTTTTTTTTTTTTCTTAAATTTTATTTTTTTTTTAACATTTTTTATTGATTTATAATCATTTTACAATGTTGTGTCAAATTCCAGTGTTCGGCACAATTTTTCAGTCCTCCAGAGTTCTTGACTGTTCTTAGTCCATTATTCTTCCATATCGATTTTAGAATAATCTTATTGAGTTTAATTTTAAAATCCTATTGGAGTTTTCAAATTAAAGCTACATTAAATCCATGGCTTAGTTTTGGGAGAATTCACATCTTTATGATAGTGAGTCTTTCTATCCATGAACATGACGTATCTCTGGGTTTTCCAAAATGTCACTCAGTAAATTTTATCATTTTCTCCACAAAAATCATGCATATCTTTGTTAGATTTATTTCCAGGTGGCCGGGTTTATTTTTGTTTGTTTTTTTTAATAGCTATGGTAAATGGTATTCTGTTTTAAATGACATTTTATCACTGTTTGATGCATGGCCTGAGGAAATATAATTTTTTAATTTAAAAAATAGTCTAGTATCTTATTGAACATTCTTATTAGTTCTAATAGTCTGTCTAATCTCTTGGATTTTCCACAAAGCTGTCATATCATCTGCAAAAAAATGACAGTTTGGTATCTTCTTTTCCGGTCCTTAAAACTTCCACTTCCTGCCCTTACTCCTCTGGCTAGAACTTCTTGTACCACATGAAATTATATTGTGGAGGTGGATATCATTGTGCTTTTTTTTTTCCCTGGGTTTTACCAGGAATTACTTTAATGCTTCACCATTAAGTTAGATGGTAACTGTAATTTTTTTATTTTTATTTTTAGATATCCTTTATTAGGTTAAAGAAGTTTTCTTCTAATTTTCATGTGCTGAGTTTTCTTTCCTTTTCAAAAAATTTGTTAAGTGGATGTTAAATTGTATCAAATGCTTTTAATAAACCTATTGAGATCACCGTATTTTTCTTCTTTACTTTGCTAATGTGCTGAATTACATTAATAGAATTTCTTTAGGGGCAGAAGAAATGAAGGTTTTTAAAAGTTAAGATGTATCTTATAATCAAAACCCTTTAAACCTCAGGTTTCATTGGCTGATAGAATTGAATTTCAGCCTAGAAAACAAATATATCAAAGTACAATAGTCATGTAAGATGTGCAAAAACTGGAGGAGCCTAATAGAACCACTTCCCTGACGAAGAAATAAAAGCTGTTGCTCAAAATGTGATTCTAATCGGGAATTCAGATGTTTCAGTGTCCTGTCAAATGTTGCCTGGGGGTATGTACTCAAGAAAACTGAAAACACAAAGCCACATGAAAACTTGTACAGGAATATTCGTAGCAGCTTTATTCATACTAGTCAAAAAGTGGAAACCAAATTTCATCCACTAATAAGTGGATAAACAAAATGTATTATACGGGCAGACTTCGTTTTATTTCATTTCTATTTGTTGCACTTCATAGATTGGTTTTTTTTTTTAATTGAAGATTTGAGGTAACCCTGCATTGAGCAAGTCTGTCAGCACCATTTTTCCAACAGCATTTGCTCACTTCATGTCTCTGTGTCACATTAAGGTAATCCTTGCAATATTCCAAACTTTTTCATTATTATCTTATATGTTACAGTGATCTGTGTTCAGTGATCTTTGATGTTACTACTATGATTCACTGAAAGCTCAGATGATGGTTAACATTTTTAGCAATAAAATATGTTTTCATTAAGAGATGTATTTTTTAAGATATAATGCTAATGCACAGACTACAGCATAGTGTAAACCTAACTTTTATATGCACTGGGAAACCAGAAAATTTGTGTGACTAGTTTTATTATGATACTTGCTTTATTGTGGGGGTCTAGAACCCAACCTGCAAGATCTCCAAGGTATGCCTGTGCTCATAAAATTGTATGTTATTCGGCCGTTAAAGGTTATGAAGTATTGTCACGTTACAACATGTGTGAACCTTAGAAACATCCTGCTGAGTGAAAGAAGCCGGACACAAAGGTGACATATTGTATATGAAATATATAGAACGGGCCAACATACAGAGGCACAGAATGTCTAGAAGTGGTCAATACCCCTTACAAAGTTGCTCATTTTTGTAAATATGCTAAAAACTACAGAACTGTACACTTCGATGGGTGTAGTTTATAGTATATCAATTTTACCTCAATAAGAAAAACCCCGAAATGTCTGTTGCTAGATTTCAACCCTCGTGTTGCTGAGGCTGGACTATCCCAGCGTACAGTCTGTTGGTGGGTCCTAATATAATCCACACCTTTTTCTGGAGTTTTCTCCTGGAGGAAAATGGGGAGAATGGCCTTGGCCTGGCTTCCCCAGAAGTTCAGCCACCTCTTTTCTGTTCTTTTTCATGGCCTCTGGTTCTTATTTTATGGAAATAGTATCTTATTAATTCACACTGAGATGCCAATTTTCTTTCCTTGAAGCTATTCTTTTTCATCTCTGTTTCCTTTAGGATTTACTCCTGTTGGTGCGCTTCTCTTACGCTGTTTGTTTTTCTAAATGTGCGGTGATATTTAGTTGTTTACTTATATTTATAAACAAAAGACTTGGTTGAATAATACAAATCACCATCATGAACTGCTTCCTCTTCCACGCAGCTATTTTTCTTGGGCACCTGGGCACTAGATACACCAGCTCTGGGTCATATGTATGGCAGGCTTTCTTTTAAGGTTCACGGGTGAGAAACAGGCAGATGTGGTAGTGCCCACCCTCCTACCAAGGTTAGGATGTTTTTTCTCTGCTGTGCAGAACTCATGCTACAAGCTCCAGGCCTTCCCTGACTGATCGTTCAGCTTCTTACCAAGTGTTTCTTTTCTTTAGCCTGGGGACAACACTACAGCTGGCACACAGTCTGTGTGTGCTCCCATCAGACCCCACCCCTGCCCAGGTTTGGAAGGAAAGAAAGCAGCTCTTTCCACTGCTTCCCTTTCCTGGACTATTTCGACAGCCGCCCTCTCCAAGCCGCTTGACCGCCGGCCTGGTCTTGTCTGCTCCCCATTTTCTTGAAACCCATAAAAACCTCTTGCCTTCTGATAGTCATCCCCCATCTCACTCTTTGTTTTATTATTAACTTTACACTTTTTTAATATCATTCCAGCAGGGATTTTGAAGGCAGGAGAGGAAAATACATATATATGCTAAGTTTTCCATTTAGAACCAGAGCCCAACATATTGTGAATGTCTAGTAAGTCATCCAAGGAGCCCATGAGAGATAGAATTATGGGTCTCCCTGGTTTCACGTTCCACCCCTCTTTCCTGTCTTCTCTCCCCTGTTCAGCACATGCCCCACGGGGCTATCAGCCTGTGGAGGCAGGCGCCATGTTCTTTCTTCCCAGGACCAAGCACAGGGTATGGCACACAACAGCTGTTTTGCAAAATACACGGATGGCTTTCTGAAAATGAATATGTGTTGAATGGCTGAACAAATAGATTCATATTAACCTTAGAGTCAGATTTTAAGAATGTACCTGTGAATATATTGGATTAAGGCCCCTTTTTTTTTCCTTCCTCATCTGAAAATCAAGTAGGGAATATTTTTAATTACGGAAAATTGGGTTTTTTCTTATCTCAGTCCCACAGTGCAGTCTGCAGAAGCTCCAACCAGCCTTGCTGAGAAATAATTGGCAGATCTTTCCAGAAGCTATGCTATAGTCCAAGCATGAACAATGCCAGGCAGATCCCACCCCCTTCCAATATTGGAAGCTGTTTTTCAGGCCAAGAAAAAGTCTTTCAAATATCAAATGTGCGCCTACCAGACTTATATAATAAAGGGAATGGCTTAGGGATATAATGAGAAACTTTAAAAATTACACTAGAATGTTATTAGGGCTTAAACCAACCAAATTTATGCATAATGAACTCTACACATCTCTCATTATCGTGTGATGAGCAAATCAAATTAAATTATCCAAATTTACCAAGTCGTACAACAAAACCCAGCCGTCCTCCCACCATGGAAGCATATAGGCACCTCCGTCCGTTTTATATAATGACGGGCTGGCAAGAGTTTAGGCTCTTTATCCCTTTGTCAGAGAGAGGGGAGCTCCTCAGAGAGGAAATCGGAGCTTCCCTGGAGATCTAGAACCTCGGCTGTCTGCAGGGCTCCCCCTTCAGGACTTAGATCCACTGCCTCCTGCAACATCACCTGTCTCAGCCCACACCCGACAGAACACATGAGCGAGGGCAGACAGCACAACTTTCCCACCTGAGCTGATTTACTGTCAGGTCCCAAGAGCCTGGATCTGTGGAGAGGATCCCAGTTTCCAGTTCTCTGGCCCACGATCCTACAGGACACTCATTGAAGTTTCATTGTTTGAGGTTTGAGTTTGGTCATCTCTCCTTCCAGCCTGTCGACCTTTCTGTACTCAGCCTTGTTCTCAGCCCTGACCTGGGATCCAGCCATCCTGTATCCTGGCTCCAAAACCATCCAGCTCCAAAATCTGATGTGTTCCAGGAAGTTCCACCTTCCTGCTGCCCACATCACAGGATGGCTTAACTTCGGGCATGTTTGCAACCTCCCTAGATGTGCTGAAAGAACTCAGCTTGCTACCAGAAAATGCTAGAGCTCATCAGTGAATTCAGTAAAGTTGCAGAATACAAAATTAATATAGATAAATCAGTTGGATTTCTATACATTAACAAAAAAATAGCAGAAAAAGAAATTAAGGAAACAATCCCATTTACCATCACATCAAAAAGAATAAAATACCTAGGAATAAACCTACCTAAGGAGGCAAAGGACCTGTACTCTGAAAACTATAAGATGCTGTCCCCACCTACATTTGTGTGTTGAAGCCCTTACTCCCAAGTGATTGGATTTGGAGATTGGGCTTTTAGTAGGTAATTAAGGTGAAATGAGGTCTTAAGGATAGGGTCCTAATCCACTAGGATTGGTGGCTTTATAAGTGGGAGGGAGAGAGATATCTCCCTCTTTCTCTCTCTGTCTCTGTGCATGCACCAAAGAAAGGTCCTGGAAGACACTGGGCAAAGGTCACCATCTGCAAGCCAGGTAGAGCGTGCTCACCAAAAATGGAACCCACAGCACCTTGATCTTGGACTTCCAGCCTCCAGAACCTTGAGGAATAGATGTTTGTTGTGTAAGTCACCCAGTCTGAGGTATTTTGTTATGGCTGCTCCTGCTGACTAAGACAATACACTGCTGGTATTTGCATATATTAATTCTTTAAATACACACAACATCCTAAGGTAGATACATGATTTGCATTTTGTAGATGAGGAAACACATCCAGGGAGTTTAAGTGACTTTCCCAAAGTCACTCAGCTAGTGAATGGCAGAGAAATGATTTGAATCCAGCCACATCTTACTCTAAAACTTATGCTCTTTCTGCTAAATCGGCTGCCTGTGGTGCCTGTAAATGAACGTTTGCGGGGCTGGGGAATCACTAACTTCCCCTTTGGAAAATCATGCTCCCTTTTACAGCTTGCCCATGAGATGCATAGTCCTAAGCATCTTCCTGTGTCAGGTGCAGGGGCTGCAGGGCGGTGGGGGGCACACTGGGTGAGGCGCAGCCCCTGCCCTCCATGCCCTGCACCTGTGCACGCCTGAGTCAGGCTGGGAGGGCTGCCCCAACTCAACAAGCCTTACGAGTTTACCAGGAAAACCATCAAACAGGATTGAGTTAAATTAGCATAAAAGCAAATTAGCAATTACCAAGCTGTCAAGTCACAGCAGAGGCCCAGGAATTTCAACAACTATCAAGACATCATTTAAAAATATTTAATTCCACTTGTATCATTCCAGCTGGGGGATCAGATTGCTTCTGCTTGGTGAGAGGTGTTCTTTGGCAGAAAGCCTTTGAAGTGCCAAAAGGTATTTTTTTTCCCACCTAATGGGCAGACTCGTGGGGGCTGTCTAGAGATACTGCAGTAGAATCTTGGGTAAATGGATTTTGTAATGTTTGCTTAGTGACCTGGAGAAGCAGGATTGGTTCTTAACATGTGAATTTGAGGTTTCTCAGTATGTGTTTGAGATTTAGATGAAATAACAAAGCATTTTTATCAGGTTATCTGAAAACAAGATGAATTTGATTAAATAAGATTAAAAATCCAGCATACCTAAACTTCTCAGATTATTACTGACTTTTACTGTCTGTAACACTTAAGGCCATAACATCTCAGAATCTTCCCTTTTCACACTGAAATATCTGAGAAAGGACAAGGACAGGCAGTACCAGGCCCTGGAGCCCTGAGGGTGTGCATGTGTGTGTCCCTGTCCTTGTCCCCCTAGTGCCCTGCTCTCATTTGGCGTTAAGGAGACTCTGCTTGTGGTGGTGAAAAACCCACAGGCAACAGCTAGAAAGCCTGAGTTCAAACCACAACCCCACCACTCCCTAGCCAGATGTCAGGGAGCAAATACCTCCAATTTCCTCATCTGTAGATGGGAAGAGATAACACTGACTTTGTAGGGTTGTTACAAGCACCCAGCACACATCAAGGTGCTTTGCAAAGTGCAAACTGCTTAAGAGATGTGCATTGCTAATGTGGATGAACTAGTTCATCCTGAGGTGCACACTGCTGATAGCAGCTGATATTCTGCTCTTCGAGGACAATTGAGGTGGGAAGCCCCATAAAAAAAACACCCGCAGGACCCCCAGGCAGAGCCACTACTCTCCTGCTAGCACCCTCTGGTTCCCTGGCCCAGCGGCTTTATCTCACTTTTTGCCTCTGAAACGGCTTACTTCTAAGAAAGTGGAACTTACCCCTAAAATTCTATTGGTTCCCTGAGCTAACTCCTGATTGGTCCATTTCCCTACTCCTGACTGTCCATTTCTCTCCCTCTTGATTGATCCATTTCTACAAAGCTTATTCCTAATTAGTCAACTTTTGTTATACCTTATTTGCATACAATGTTGCAAAGTGTAAACTGGCAGCCTATAAAAGCCTCTGTAAACCGACCGGAGGGGTCTAGAGCTTGGAGTGTTAACTCCTCTTGGCCCGGTGGTGTAATAAACCTGACTTCTCTAACTCTCCGAGTGGTCTCTAGCCTGGATCCAGGTTGCTGTCACAACTGTGCTGTAACACCAGGCTGTGACACTGAACTATAACACTGAGCTGTCACATGCTTTTCTGCAACACAGTCACTGTGGGAGACGGGACAGGCACACCTCAGGGACAGGCACACCTCAGAGATGTTATGGGTTCGGTTTCAGACCACTGCAATACAGCGAATACCACAATAAGGAGAGTCACGTAATTTTTTTGGTTTCCCAGTTCATATAAAAGCTATGTTCACACTATACTGTAGTCTGCTCAGTGCTGATTAACTTTGTCTAAAATAACAATGTATAAACAGTAATTTAAAAACCAGCACTAAAAAATGCTAACCATCATCTGAGCCTTCAGCAAATCGTAATCTTTTTGCTGGCAGAGGGTTTGCAATATGGCAAAAATTACCAAAACGTGACACAGAGACAGGAAGTGAGCAAATGCTGTTGGAAAAATGGCACCATAGACTTGCCGGGCTCACGGGTTGCCACAGACCTTCCATTTGTAAGAAACGCAGTATCTTTGAAGCACAGTAAAGCAAAGCGCAACAAAACAAGGTCTGCCTGTACAGTGTGGCGGTTAAGAGCAGAGACTTGGAGGAAAGCAGTTCTGATCTGGATTCTGGATCTGGATCTCGATCTGGATCTGGATCTGGAATCCAGATCAGTCTTTGTGCAAACGAGTTAGTTTTTTCCAGCTTTGGTATCCTCATCTGTGAATGGGAAGAAGAGAACCTCACAGGGTTGTTGTAAGAATGAAATTAAGGGAAACAATTAAGGAAAATACATTTAGAAAGATAATTTATATAAAGTGCATAAACATATGTCATTCACTCCAACTTTTATTATTAATATTTAAAATGGACTCTTGCAAACCAAAAGCGGACCTTTCCAGGGTGGAAGAGGAGGAGGAGGTATCTGGGAAGAAGTCCGGTTGTGATTCAGATTAACTGCGGGGCTCAGTCCTAGAGGGCTTACCAAGGCATCATGAATATAGCAGAAAATCAGTTTGCCAAATGAATGGATAAATATGAATTATATACCAAAAAAAAAAAAAAAACCATCCAGACAGGATGCAAACTCTGAGAAGGAGAAGATAATGTTAAAATTGACTCGGTGGAAACACTTTCACAACCAAAAGCACGTTTAAGAGGCTCTAAGCCTTGCTGGATGAGTCGCAAACACCTTTGTCCCCATATGAACACTGTCTCCTGCTCTGAACTGTGTACAAATTTCGATGCTGTTGTTTTCCTGCAAGGGTGGGGTCCAGCCACCTAAAACACGCTCTCAACACCTTCACTCGCAGCGCCAGTCTTCTGCAATCTGGACCGAGCCACCTTTCTAGGTTTATCCATCCCCATCCCTCCTGCCACCCTCACCGTCTCATCTCACTCCCGTTTCAGATGAAAAGCATTCGAAGGAGGCAGTAGAAAGAGGTCTAAGGTTTAGAAGCTGGCCCAGCTGTACCACTTAGTATGTGTGAGACTCTAGACAAGTCATGTATTGTCCTTCCACCTTCACTGCCTCATCTGCAAAATAGGTCTCCATCCTTCATAATTGGAAAGGAAGAAAGAGCCACACAAAGAAATGTGCAGCCACGTGGTCTAGGCTAAACGAGGGAAAAAGAAATGGTGTCTCCAGTGTAAGCATTTGGCCAGGAAGTCTGTTGATGATTACAATTTATTCAAAATACATCCTCCCTTCCCCCACAAATCTAAAACAAGTCATCAATAACCGCCTTACCCAGGAAGCTCCAATGGCTTTCATTCAGTCAAATAAAATTTATGTCTCATTCACTCCTCCTTTTCGAACCAGGAAGATTCCTGTGAACAATTACAGGAAGAAACCTTGTGACAGAGACATTTCTCTTGTGACTAATCCTGTGGAATACCTGTCTACCTCCTCCTCAGTTTCCAGAACAGTCTACCCAGGGATAACAAAGCCAACAGGCATGCGTCTCCTCGTGCAGAGAATACACAGGCTCGTCCCCAAAGCTGGGACACCCACCATCCCTCCAACAAAGGGCCGACATTTGTGCAGGCACTTTTGTTTTTTAAGGTCAAAATGCCGATGAAGGAGCAAAGAAATCTGCATCTAAAACATACACATCCCTGATATTTCAGGTCAGGATCTCTGCCTGGGACCATGACAGAATCTTCAAGTCCTCAGACACACATCCGTAGACGGGGCGAACACCCTTTACCCTCAGAAGTCCCGGGGCAAAGAGGTCCTGCATGAGACAAGCCCATTCATGTCCTGGTGATTGACCGGATTACAGCAAACTCTCTTCAACAACTTATTCATTCATTTAAAGAGGTTCTAAAATCACTGACTGTGAGAGCCAGAAGGGACCCCAGAGATTATGTGAATACCTCTCTTTCTAAAAACAGAAGGCTGAGGCCCAGAGAAGGCAAAACGCCCTTCACAAGCTCACTCACAGAGCTAGTGAAAAGCAGAATCTGGAATTTAGCCTTTGGACTCGCAGTCCAGTGGTGTTTCTGTATCACCACATGAGCTCCTGGTATGAAGAATATGTGTCTGTACATAAACATTGTATCAGGTAAGATTATAAGATATCTGAACTGTCCTCTCTCACTTTTTTTGTGTGTTTTTACTTACAAGTTTCCCCTTATCCTCTCTAAGGCAAAGACCTTCACCAGTCTCCAAAGAACCCTCCAGAACTTTCAAGCTAATCTTATGAATTTACTACCCTCACATAAAGATCCCAGAAGAAGAGAGATGTGGGGAGATTAGAAAAGGAAATTTCCTTCTCTGTTGGTGAAGATGCTGTCAATTGCAGAAAGAAAAATGTATTATCTTACCCAATAAAGCTGTCCAAGGCAAAATGGGTCCAGGATTGGTTAATTCAGTGACTTAATAACATCTTCAAAGACCCTAGTTCTTTGCGCTTTCCTCTTTGTCACACTCAGCAGACTGACCTGTCTTTAGGCTAGCTCTCCTCATGGTTGCAAGATGGCTGCAGCTGTCTAGCTATCACTTCCAAACCTAACAAGGGCTAAAAGAAGAGTTGTTTCTCATACCTACACCTAAACCAATCATGGAAAAGGAGAATGACTCTCCCTGAGTCCCACAGGGCAGAGTGGACACCTGGACAAAATCAGCCAAGATGTAGGAGAGCTGCATTTTGAAAGCTGCCTGCTTTCCCCTACTGGGTTCCAAGTACCTCTTTGTGCCTTCTGTTTCATTTCATTTTTAGTCACTCTAAGCAAGGAATTTGAATGCCAACAGCACAGTCATTACAGAGGAATTCTGCAGCATCAAGACAATAGGTGTGCCCTGTGGAGTCTATTATAATGGATTTAAATTCCATTTCATTTTGTGTGGTAGAAAAATCATATTCACAATTCACATTTTCCTCTCCTCCAGGGGCCTCCACTGTTCAGATTGATACCACCAATAAGCACTCTTAAAAGCCTGTCGGATAATATGAATGAAAATGAGAACAAGAAAGATTTCTGTGCTATTTGTTCTTAATATCCTGGGGCAGGACTTGGATTTATTTATTTGGAACAATATCGTGGCTTATGAAGCCTGTGAAAGCTCCCAGTGCTATAAAAGCAGCTAATAAACGCAGCTCTTAAAAACAAAATTCTCGCAGAAACTGTTTCTTTGTCATTCTGTGGCTTTGAAAAACACTAACAAATAAAAATTAACGTGGTATCTAAACTTTAAAGCATCAGGTGGTTCTAGTATCCGTGCTTGGGCATAAGATGTTACTTCACTGAATTTGCAGATACAGTGACAACTGCCCACTTTATATGAGCACTTGGTATGTGTGTGTGAAAATACAGTCACCCAAGGATGCTCTGACCTCTTCTCCTATTTCTAAATGTTGTCTTTGATTTACTGGTTCCGCATCCGCTTTGTGGTGATGTCCGCAGGGACCTGGGTGATCAGTCGCCTCCCCTACACACTCATCCACCCAGCATACATCTTGTCCACAAGAGTCAGATGTGGTTTCCCTGAACGTTGTATGTTTCACACCTCCGTTCCTTCGCAGGAGGCTTTCCCTCTGTCTAAAATACCCTCTCCATCAACACTCCCTTTTTTGCCTGGATGATTCTGACTCATCTTTGAAGCCCTCTTTCAAATCCTGCTTCTTCTCCACCAAGAACACGTCCCTTATTCCCACCGCCCCACAAACACACACTGCCATCCTCTGTGTGGGGACCCTCGGCGATTCTTCTGTGCCCTGCATCACCCCTCATTGCACCTGAAGTCAGGTGAGTGTTGCCTGTGGATGCTGCCATGAGCCCCCCACGCTTTCCAGGTGCAGCTCTGACCTTCCCTATGGGTCGAGTCTGAGCTGTGCCCACCTGGAGCCCATGTCCCTGTCACTCCTAGACCAAGATCCAGATGCCCAGGCTCCTGGAATTCCCACCCAAATGAGCCCAAATCTGCTGCAAGCCCATCTTCCGAAAGAGGGTGCTCGTTGGTGTGCCCACCTCTAGGCCAGAGGGGAAGGTGGGGGCGGCCTCCGTGGGGCTGTGGGGACAGAGGCATCTCTCTCTCAGGCTCCATCTCTCAGGCCACAAGGAGAGACGGGAGGGGCAGACATGGGAGGGACGGCCACGGTGCAGCCACTTTTCCTCACGACACCTGCACGAATTGCCCAAGAAGACAAAAAGCAAACCTTGCCTTCTGGGCGCACATACCGAGGAAGGAGGTTTTATTTAACAGACTGTACTGGGCGGATGGACAGTGGGCCTCCACTCCTGCTCTGGCCTGGCCCTGAAAACGTTAGGGGACAATCCACCCCTGAGGACTCTGGGAGTGGAGTTCGTGTGGGTCCCCCTCCAGGCTTCGGGGGACTGGCCAAGGTAACCATTACCTCGTGCAGACCTTCAGGGCAGCCAGGTAGCTTTCTGGGGCACGGGGGCACCAAACCCCCTCAGCAGCTTTTTCTCAAGAACTTTTTAGGGTGTTGACAAAGTATTGCAAAAACAAAGTGTGAGTTCCAACCAGATTGTTGTTCAGTGTAAATTGTTCCTGTTTGAATTTTACTTCCTGGTAATTCTGATGTTTCAGTCTTTGAGATTTGTGTTCATTTTTGAGGAAATCTATTCTGCCACAATCAGTTCTAAGGAAGATTTTCTCGTGGTGCTCTCTCTGATGGTGTGATAGAAACAGCTCTTCTCTGAATGCTGACATCAGAGAGTGTGGGCAGTTAGAGACCTGCCTGGTGGTCTCATTTGTGTAACTATAAACACTCTGGACCAGTGGATCCCAAATGCCAGTGTGTGGAGAGATTGCACAGGACCATGAAGATCAGTCTCGGGCAGGCTCAGGGATCTCTGTTCATCAGGGTCTGGTGTGTCCTTGTTTTGGGTTTGTTTTGGGTTTCCCAGGTGGTTCCACGGAACTTTGTGGGGCCATTGCCCCAGCCCAGAAATGCACATGGAACTCTCATCACCTGCCAAGCCCTGCGCTATTTGATTGTACATGTGGTTTTTGTTTTTAACCTTCCCAGCGGTCCTGCAGGACAAGATGCACCTTCTCCTCTCCAACAGATGCAAACTGAGATGAGAGGGTCAGGTGATTCACTCAAATTCACAGAGCAAGTTAATGGTGAATCCAGGGCTTGATAAAAGACTTCTGGCTCCAAGCCCAGCAGCCGTCCAAGCGAGCACTGGCAAATGGCGAGTTCGAGGAATTACTTCAGCTTTCAACCTGTTCACAAGAAGGCGTGTGGCTGAGCTTTCTCTTCAAAGACGTCTATTTGTCAGGATAATTCCAAGTGGCTCTGCATTTTCCGCATTCAAGAGAAATTGGCAATGGCGCTTAGAAACTCAGGTGGCTCCATCAATGATGGAATCAGGGCTGGCAAAGGGAAACTGTGGCTTTTCTGAACACGTGGGTTTCTGAAGCAATAATAGAACACTATTGGAAGAAAAACACTCTCATTCCATTAGCAACACTGTTTAAAGCAAGAGCATAAAAGGGCTTTTAAAGCTTCAAGAGCAAATACATGAATTTTCTCTCTTAAAAAAAAAAGTTCCCAAACAAAAGCTCTGCCCTTCGGGTGATCCCCAAATAATGTTTTTTGCCATTAATTCTGCAGTCATAAAGGCATGGGCTTGTTTTCCGCTGTTCTTTCAGGAAAACTAGTGCACAAACACCGTCTGTTCGAGAAAACTGGAGAAATGAAATCCGCTTTTAGGGATGGCTGTCATCCATCCCCAGTTGCCTCTTCTTTTCAGCAGAGAGAACGCAGGACTTACCCAACTTCCATCTTGTCTCCTGATCGCTTTCTCCTGGTCAAAAGCCCACAGTCTCTCCTCAAGCCCTGAGAGTCCCCTTGGTCTGCAATCCAAGCACAGGGCACTTGTCTTTCTATTCTTCTTTAACATTTTTCTCTGGCCCATTTTCTTCCTAGATACCCGGATTTCCTGATCACCCTAATATTTCTCTGGAGCAAAGGGAACATCTACCATGACTAGATTTTAGCTCTAAACCAATGTAATCCTTGGGTCTCTCAATTCTCCCCCAAGAGACCACAGGTGGCTTCCCTTCTTGGATGTCCCTGCAGAGAGAATCTTTGCATGGCTAAACATATCTAGGCAGATACGAATTTTTTATACAAAAATGTTTACAAACCATGTAATTAGTCCTACACTATGTTTCTAATTATATATATATTTATATTTGAAGGATATGGCTTATGTAGACTTTTTTTGTTGTTGGTTCTTTTTGGTTTTTCAGCTAAACAGTGATAACATCTAACAACAAGGTAGTTTGACCTCTTCCTTTCCAATCCGTATGCCTCATTATTCTTTCTCATCTAACTGGCATCATCTATCAATGTTAAATAATATTGTGGTGGGGAGGGTATAGCTCAAGTGGTAGAGCGCATGCTTAGCATGTACAAGGTCCTGGGTTCAATCCCCACTACCAAGTCTAAAAATAAATAAACAAACCTAATTACCTTTCCCTGCCCCCCCCCACCAAAAAAAAATTAGTGTGATAGCACATTTGTGTATATTAACTATCTTAGGTCACAAAGAAAATCTTAGTGAATCTCTAAGAATGGAAATTGCACAAACAATATCCTCTGATCATAATGCAACAAGAGTAGTAACTTTAATATAAAATAAATGCAAAAGCTCTTCTACCTGGAATTAAAATACATACTATTGAACAATCCTTAGGACAAATGGGAACTACAGAATGAGTTTACATGATATCTTGAAAATAATGGAATAAAAACATGACATATCAGAATCAAAAGGATATTGCAAAAGCAATTGTCAGAAAAATATATATATATTAAATTCTTATAATAATAAAAATGGAGAAAATAAAAGCAATGAATTAAATATAAATTCAAAAGGCTGGAAAAGAGAAGAAACTAGAAGAGAAAACTCAATAATGATAAAACATGATTTCAAGGGGTAAAGAAAGAAAACAGTAGAAATAATTTTAAATTTTTTGTTGTTTAGGTAACCTAATTTAGATAACCTAATTAGGAAAGAAAACACAAAAGCAAAAAATCATAAATGACCAGTGGGAAATAAACGTCAAAACGGATTCGAAAAGTGAGACTACTTTGCGAAATTCTATGCAAATATATTTGAAGACTTGTATAAAATGGATAATACTGTACAAAAATTACAATTTACCAAGATTGATGGGAGTGGAGCCAATTCTGAGAAAATAAAGAAGTTCAAGGGACTCCACAGGACCACTGCCACCCACCAAACCAACCGGGCTCAGATGGCTTCACTGGCAAACTCCACCAAACCTCTTATGCATAGATAATCCCAATGTTACTTGTGTTATTGCAGAATATAGGAAAGGAAGGGATTGTTCCAAATGATATAAAACGAGCATAATATTGAGCCACACACCTGATGCATTTATTCCTCATCCCCCCCAAAAACCAAAAAAAACCTACAGACACACCTTACTTATGAACGTCAATGTAAAACCTTAACTAGAATATTAGCAGCCAGAATCCAACAGCTTATTAAGGATGATATATTACGATCAAATGCAGTTTAGCCCAGAAATGCAAGGTTGATACAATATTAGGAAGTTCATTAATACAATCCATCATATTAATAGTGCTAAGAAACAAAATAGAAGAGGCAGTTGGCAAAATCCAAAACTTATTCATGTTAAATAGTCAATAAAATAGGAATTCAAGAATATTTTGTTAACATGATTTCATATATACATATATATGGGGAAAATATATATGCAAAATCCAACATTGCATTAAATGGAAAACATAGAAGCTTTTCACTAAAGTCAAGAACAAGACAAGGATGTCTTTTACTACCATTACTATTTAGCATTGTGTTGGAGTGTCAGCCAATGCAATTAGGCAAGACAATGCAAGAAGAGGCTTAAGAATTAGAAAGAGGAAAATTTCTGTCTGCAAATGATACAATTATATCATTTCCTTTCTTTTTTTGTGAAAACCTCAAAACACCAGTGGAAAAAAAAATGACAAACAATAAGAATTTAGAGAAAGTAACAGGTTATAAAATGAATACAGAAAAATCAGTAACTTCCATATGTGAAAACAAAAGCCACTTTAAAGTGTACTCCATTCCTGTAGCAAAAAAAGGAAAGAAAATATACTCAAGGGTAAACTTAACAATAGAGGTCCGTTACAATTTGGGTTCTCTAGGAAGCAGATACCAAGTCGGAGTCAAGAGCAAAAAGCTGAAAGCAGAGGAGGCAGGATGGGACAGGGAAGACCCTCAGACCTGGAGTTAGAGTTGCCCTGTTTTGGGCAGAAATGGCCAGGCCCTTATGCGAGCCTTGCTCAGTCGACTGCCAGGGGCTGTCCTGAGGACAGTGTAATTGGCACAAAGGCTAAGATGGACCCTGTGTGTTATTCCGTGATTTATAATAAGAACTATGTATTTGGTCTCCATCAGTTCTGGCAGAGCTCCTAACACCCTTGGAATTTCGTAGGTGACGAGAGCAACAAAGGCGTCTTTTGTTATGTTAATGAGGCCACTTTTGGAAAACACCTAAGGATGGGGGCTGGTTGCCAAGAGAACCAACCTGTGATTTGAAGGTCTGAACTTTCAGTCCTACACCTCCTCCCACCCCCACCCCCGGGGAGGGAAAAGGGGTGAAGGTTGAATCAGTCACCAGTGGCCAATGAGGCCTCCTTAAAAATCCCTAAGGATTGGTGTCAGAGAGCTTCCGGGGTGGTGAACACAGGGAGATGCGGGGAGAATGCGTGCCTGAAGGGGGCGTGGGAGCCCTGTGCCCTTTCCTCGTGCCTTGTCCTGTGCTTCTCTTCCATCTGGCTGCTCCTGAGTCATGTCCTTTCATAATAAACTGGTAATCTGGTAAGTGAAATGTTTCTCTGAGTTCCGTGAACTGGTCTAGCAAATTACTCCAGCCCTAGGAGCGGGTCGTTGGAACCTCCATTCTATGGCCATAGAAGCACAGGTGATAACCTGGACTTGCACCTGGCTTTTGAAGCCTGTGTGTGCTGTGGGGGAGCAGTCTCTGGGACCGAGCCCCTAACCTGTGGGATGGGATGCAGTCTCCACGTAGGTAGTGCCAGAATTGAGTTGAACTGTAGGACCCCAGCTGGTGTCGGAGAATTGCTTGGTGGCGTGGGAGGCCCCCGACATACTGGAATTGGGTGCAGACTCTGACCCTGGCAAAGCTACCTGCCATAGCAAAATCTGGAAACAATTCAGATGTTGATAAATATGGAATTGGTTGTTAAATTATGGCAAATATACAATGGAGTACTAAGAATTCTCTACCCAATCCTAGTGTGTGTGTGTGTGTGTGTGTGTGTGTGTGTTGCAGGGGAGGAGGCAGTTACACAGCATTGATGGCAATTCTGATACCAGCTTTGTGTCCTACATTTCAACTCAAATCCAGCATTACCTACTCGGAGTTAGCATCAGACCCCTCCAGGTTAATGGCAGTCCTACAAGACCACCCCCTCCTCACTTCAGATGCCAGTCACAAGTTCAGGTTGGTGACCTGTCCTTCTGACTAACTAGCTATAGATCGAAGTTTCCAACAATGCCCATATCAGTTTCGATTAATTTGCTAGACCAGCTCATAGAACTCAGAGAAGCACTTTACCTAGAATCACCCATTTATTATAAAAGGATTTAACTCAGGAACAGTCAGATGGAAGAGATGCACATGGCAGGATACGGGAAAGGGTGTGGAGCTTCCACCCCCTCTCTAGATGCACCGTTCTCTCACCCCTGCAGGTATTCACCAGCCCAGAAGTTCTCCAAACCACTCTTTGGGGTTTTTAGGAGGCTTCATTACACAGGCAGGATTGGTTAAATCATTAGCTGTTGGCAATTGATTGAACCTCCAGCCCCAGTCCCCTCCACCAGAGGTCAGGGGGGTGGGACAGAGAGTTCCAACCCTCAAGTCTCATGGTTGGCTCCTCCAGGGAACATCCTTGGGTGCTTTCCTCAAAATCACCTCATTAACGTAACAAAAGATACCTTTATGACTCTCATCACCAGAAATTATAATAGCTTTAGGAGCTTTGTGTCAGAGAGGAGACAGAGCAAATATGTATTTCATAGTATAAATCACAATATGGCAAATACTGTAAAGCTGTAAAACAAAACAGGAAAATCTCTATATACTACTTAAGGGTGACCTCCAGAATATGTTGTTAACTTAATAAGAAGCAATGTGGAGAAAAACATTTATGCTTCTATTTATCCAAGAAAGAGGGGAAATGTGCGTTTTTGTGTTTATATTTTTAAATGAAAGGGTAAACAATAAAATGTTAAAATCATTATTTATTGCAGAGAAGAAATAGTGTAGAGAGAATAGGTTTAGAAGTTAGACTTCCTTGAATATACCTGTTTTATAGATTTGACATGAATCCTTTATATATTTTAAAACAACATTAAATTTTAAAAAACCATCCCTTAAAATCAAAAGCAAAATGAAACAAATGAATCTTAAGACATCTCAGGGGTGTGGCCTTTCCCCATAAGGACACTATTCCAAGTGACTTTAAAGCCCTGTGATTTGATTTTACCTACCTAGTGGGATGTACCCTCAGAACAAAAAAACTGCTCCCTCCCCCCCCCAAAAAAGGCTTAGGCTGTATTTTGCTATTCATATTTTTGGTCATAGTTTTAGTAGCATTATTCTGAAACTATCGTGCATGCTTTGTGGGATAAAGAAAATAAGCAATTAGGTTGGAATCAGTGAGATGGGGATTTTTGGAGTTGGAGAAGGAAGTGTAGTGTGAAATCAGCAAGCTCAACGAAAACTGGGCAGGTCTGGAGCTTGCTGGTGCCGGCCACCGAACAAACCTGAAAACAGTGACTGATCTGGAAGTAGTAAGGCCCCCTAGCACCCAGCTGTGGCCATAAACACCAATTCTTACTGAAAGGAGCCAGGCCTCCTTGGAGAAACCAAGTTCCAGGTCTGGGGGAGGAAGTGTGAAGGAGGTTCTGGAAGATCCGGTCATCCCAGAAGACAAGGAGGTTATCAGAGGTTATGAGAGTCATGGCAAGTGAATTTATGGGGTGAACTGGAAGAGAAGCCCATGGCCAAAGATTAAATAATTTCAGCATCAAGGAGATTAATCATTGCAAAGGATCGAAACACGTTAAATATGCTTAAATGAGTAAGATCATAATGATCCAAAAAACAAAGCAAAAAAATCTTTACTGAATACTAGGAAATACTTAGAAGCCAACTTTAGTTGGAAAACTGGCAAATTAAGAGAAAGAAGCAAGCATTTATCCCAATTTTCCCATGTGAACTGTATCTAGGGATAGCAAAACATTTGATGAGGGGAAATTTTCTTTTTATTGGTGGATGCCGGCTGAAGATGAAATGGTAGAATTAGAATATTACCATTTAGCAACCTCTAATGAATTAATAGATCTAGGCAATAACCATTGAAGGCTGTTAACATCATAAAAAGAGACAACCAGATACTCTGTGCCTCCAGATGGAAATGCATAACTCACCTTTGCAGTAGGCTTTCCCCCCAGATCAAGTCTGATTTGGAGTAAGTCTTTAGAGCTAACTACCAATTTACAAGAAGTACAATGGACAGAGGAACGTGTCAAATGGCACCATGGAGGTGTAATCAGCAAAGTCCATACCTTGGGAAATTGGACAGGACAAACTCCCTGCTTTTTTTCAACAATAACAAAGAGGGAGGGGAGGGTGAAACTACAGATGAATAGAGCCCTAAGATTCTTAGATTAAGAGTCGTATCACTTAAACTAACGTTGTAAATCAACTACACTTCAATAAAAAACTAAATTAAAAACAAGTCATAGCAACCATTCTCAATGTAGATTTTTATTTTCCTACGTTTTGGAGCAGTTTAAACAGCATTTGAGTTTTGTCGTTTTTTAAAGTTCTGGTAGCATTGTCCTATGAAACCATCTGGATCTTGTATTATTTGCTATTGAGTGTGGTGGGCAGCTCTCTGGCATTTTTTCTTTTCATTCCATGTTAATAGATCTATTTTAGATTTTCTGGCTTTGCTGAAGTTATTTTCAGTGATTTGTATTTTTCATAGACAGATGCTAATTTCATCCAGGTTCTCAAATTTATCTGCAGAATTGATGTGCCCTCAAATCCACCAATTTGTCTGCACTGGAGCCACGGTTCCCCCTGCCTCTCCCAGTGAGACTGAGCACGGCAGGGACATGCAGGCAGGGCTGTGCCTGGGGGATGGGCCTCCTCTGACAGGTGACTGTGTCTTGAAGACTCCCCAGTGGGCTCCCCAACTTCCCTTAGAACAACATGGCGCTGGAAGCCACTTCACCAGCCCCTCCCTGCTCCCCTCTGAGCTTCCTGCGCACTCACCCCACCTCCACACTCCACCCCACTCTCTCTCATAGGAATTTCCCCTGATAAACTCCTTCAGTCTTCAATCTTTAGCTGGTGGCTGCTCCTTGTAGTTCCCAAACTAACATACGTGGTACCAAGGATGGTCCAAGTCAGACAAGGATTTGGGACTGGCTCATCCACCGCTCAGAGGATGAAGAGGATGTCCACCGGGTTGAAGGAGGGACAGGGTTAGGTTCACCAGCGGTGACTTGGGGCAATGACCCCTTGAGGGGAGCTAACAGCAGTCATGCCAGTGTGAGCACAGTGGCCTCCCTGGTAGGTCACACAGATGCAGGACAGGCTGCACAGCTTCTGGGCCCCAGGGACGTTTGAACAGTCACCAAGCCAGGTCTGCTACATGAAGGTCGGGGCTCTAATGCGGAGATGCTGGAACCCTAAACAAGGACAGCTCCCCTCAGGATGCCTCCGCAGCACCCCCTTTTGGGCCCTCTGGGCTTGCAGAGATGCTGCCCTGCCTATGGGAGCTGGCATGCCCGGCTGTACTGGAAGATGCCACAAGGGCCACTCCCCCACAGAACAACAGGGATGAACCTTGAGGACATTACACTAAGTGAAATAAGTCGGTCACAAAAAGACAAATCTGGTACAATTCCATGTATAGGAGTTACACAAAGCAGTCAAATCAGAGACAGAGAGCAAAAGCGTGGCTGTCAGAGGCTGGGAGGGAGGGGAAGGAAGGGAGAGCTACTGTTTACTGGGCACAGAGTTGATGTTGGGGTGATTATGTTTTGGGGAGAGGTAATGATGGTTGGCACAACATTGTGACTATATTCAATGCCCGTGAATTATGGACTTGACAAATGGTTACATTGATAAATATCATGTTACGTGTATTTTACCACAATTAAAAAACAAAAACAAAAACTGACCTAATGGGCCAGGAATGGGCTTGGTCTTGACATCAGATGTGAGGAGATGGAGGAGGGGTGCTGGGGAAGGAAGGTCAAGACAGGCCTGTCACACAGTGGGGTGCAGACACCTGGGCCAGGGCAGGGTCTGGAGGAGACCTGGAGCAGACCCTGGGTTTTGCCATTTCCCAAACTTGGCCTCCAGATGCCCCTGCACCACAGGTGCTTACAGCCACCCTGACAAGTCATCTTCTTCAGCAGATCAAGCAAATGAGCAGTCCCAGCCAGGTCCTTTGCCACCAGAGGGTGATGGCTGATTATCATTAAGGAAGAAAGCATGGCTCATTTGTCACTTTTGACATTAGAGGTCCAGAAAATCTTGGTGACCGCAGAGTTCCCTTCCTGCAGGGTGTGACAGGTCATTTACTAAGATGGCTCTGGGATCTTTTATAGATGCTCAATTTGCACGAAGCAAATGTAGACTGGGGGATTCAAGCAATAAAATTTTAACGCTTAATTACTTTGCTTCCTTGTTGACAAGACAGTTGCATCTGATGTGATTTCTCATTTCATTAGGCAATACATACTGAAAACAGCCAACAAACCAAAGTATGTGAGCAGAGCTCCAGCACGGGGGCAGCAGGGCCACCTCACCCCTCACTTCTTCCTCGAAATCAGATGAAACCGAGTGTCCGTGATGCATCAGCCGTCACCTCCAACCACAAGTACACATACCAGGTGATACTGACATCAAATTGTCAGTCCTTTATCATAAAGACACAGAGCCACCTTTCAGAAAACAGAATTGTTTCCCTGCCTCCTGTTTGCAGACACACGGCAATCCTCACCCAGAGCAGAGCATCTCCTGAGGAGAGTGCAGTCAGCAAGTAGTAAGTTCTGTCAGGGAACCTCTGCTCTGTGGGCTCCTTATACAGAGAGAGGAGAACCTGCAGTCGGTTCTATGAGCACCTGGACAGCAGAACAGGAAAACTCCTGCACAACACCATCCTAGCACCTCCTTTGTCCAAGCACCTGTCCAAAGGCACACAGGTGAGGCTTGAACCCAGTTCTTTACTTTTCCCTTTACTCTGCACAGCTGCCTCCCTTAGCAGAGCCGGCCCTTCGCCTGGAGGGTCTGTGAAGGGGCCTCCAGTACCATGAGGAATGTCTGCAAAGAGGCTAAGACTGCAAAACCGATTTTAAGCCACTTTAAACATAGATGTAATTCATAGCTTTTATTAGAGGCAGTGTGGACATAAGGTTGAAAGTTCTTGCCAAACTAAATCTATGATTCAGTATTGTATCAAGCAAGAATTTGGAAATCACTGGCCTGGGTAATTACTTGAAAATATTAAAACGGAAATGATTGATCTATTACCAAAAAATGAATCCAGGACAGAATACAGAAGCCAAGTAGAAATCCATCTGTAATCCAAAAACATCTCCATCAAGGAGCAAAGGAAGACTGTCCATCACGACTTATTTACAGCCCTTGCTTGTAAAACTCAGACCCTGCAGGGCCACCGAGCTTAAAAGAGGAACTGATGGTAGTCCTGCTTTCTTGGAGGCAAGGAGCCATAAAAAGACAAATCATAAAACAGCCTGAGAAGTAACCCAAATCATCACGGCATTCAGACTAAGAAAAAGGGTTGGGGAACAAGGGTAATACGTCTTTTAGATTTGACAGATATGACTCATATGTGAAAAACTTTGAAATAGACCAAAATGATTAGTGGGTGTCTTCAAGGGAAAGGTAAGCACTGTGTCATCTTGGATTTTCTCATTTTGTGGGGTTTACACCTTTCATTTTATTTGAGCTGTTTTACAGTTTTGTGAATTGTAGTTAACACTAGCAATGCAAATGATTCTTGTCCAGAGACATGTAAATTAACTCTGGGTAGAAAAACAATGGATTTCCTTCCTCCCTTTGCTGGAAAAAGGCTAGTTTGTATCTATCAATTCTTTTTTAGCATTTGCTTTGTATGTGTTTGTCTCTTTGAATTTTCCTCTGAACTGTTGTAATATCTTACTGGTTTCCTCATTAATAAATGAATTAAAGAAAATCTTTGATGTAGTTTCATCTACCTGCCTATGACAGCCATTATCATAACCCTCATTCAAAACACACATAGGGAGGGGCACCTCAGGGTTCATAGCAGCATTATTTACAATAGCCAAGGATAGAAGGAACCTAAGTGCCCATCAACAGATGATAAAGAAGATGTGGTAAATATATATAATGGAATATTACTCAGCCATAAAAAAGAATGAAATTCTGCCATTTGCAACGATGTGTCTCGACCTAGAAAGTATTATGCTCAGTGAAGTAAGTCAGACAGAGGAGGACAAATACTCTATGTTATTAGTTATACATGGAATCTAAAAAATAAAACAAATGAATGTATACAGCAAAATAGAATCAGACCCACAGATATTGAGAACAAACTAGTGGTTACCAGTGGGGAGAGGGAAGGGGGAGGGGCAATATAGAGGTAGGGGATTGAGAGATATAAACTACTATGTATAAAATAGACAATCAACAAGGATATATTACACAGCACAGCAAAATATAGCCACTGTTTTGTAATAACTTTACATGGAGTCTAATCTATAAAAATATTGAATCACTATTTATACACCTGAAACTAATATAATATTGTAAATCAACTATACTTCAATTGAAAAAAACCAACCATCAGGGAGTTTTTGACTATAAGTAATAGAAAATCCTGACTCCACTGCCTTCATCAGGAAGAGAGATTTATTACCCAATAAAATAATCTGTACAAAGCCGGGCAGCTCTGGGGTCCATGAAGCCAGGTTCTCCTGGTCTTCCTGCTCTGCTCTGTGCAGCTCACGACATTGGCTTGGCTCCCTTCCAGGCGACAAGGTGGCTGATGCAGTTCTGGGACCTCAGGGAGGTGTCATCATGTCCAGTGGGACAGGGCAAGAAAAGCACATCTTTCTGTACGTTTCTTTGGATGAGGAAGACTTCCACGGGGGTACATGGGAGACAGCCTCTCCCACTCTCACTGGAGGAAGTTCATGTTGAGCCCATTCCTAACCCACTGCTGTAAGGAGGTGGCAGCAGAGTAACTGGCTCAGAGAGCCACGTGGCCAAGGGAGGGTTGTCTTCGCAAAATCATGTATCAGTTTGGAAAGACGAACAGACGTTCGTCCCCACACTGGAAGCAATGTCCACTTCTACTCCATCCTTACCGAGGCCCCGCCCATACTTGCCACACAGGGTGTGCTAACATCCCAACTCTGGTGTCAGAGCCGGCTACCCTCCCACCTTCCCACTTGGCCCCCTGGGATTTGAGAACCCAAGAGATAGAGTTCTCAGATAGATAGAGTTCTCTCCACTCTCAGAAAAACCCAAATAACAGCGGCTCAAGCAAAATATTTGCTTTTTCTCTCATAAAAAGTCCAGTGGCGGGCAGCCCGAGGCTGTACAGTGAGTGCCCCTCACCTACGCGCCTCCCTCCTCTGTGCTTATCACCCCCCAACTATCCTCAAGGAGTCCCAGGCAAGGCGGCAGCTGCGATTCAAGCATCTGGTCTGCATTGCGGGTGAGAAAAGGTGGAAATGGATAACAAATGGTGTCTGCAATTTACCTGAAGTCCCACCCCAAAAACTCTCACCTACATACCACCTAGACACTGCCCTAGCTCAGTTACAGGGCCACGCCAGCTACAAACGAGCCCAGGAAGCACCCTTCCTCAGCTGGACACAGTGCTGCCCCGTCCACTTCACCCCTTAAAATAAGCCTTCAGGTGTTAAGAAAGAAAGGGCGAGAGTTTTCAAGGTGGGTAAGTACGAGTTGCTGCTACATCCATCAACTTCCTGGCCCAGAGGCCTCCACCCTCCACACTCAACACCTGTTCTCTGAGCTTCGCACCCTCCTGGATTCCAAAACTCACATCCCTGTCAGCCGCCACTCCCTCCAGCAACACAGCTCCACCCAGCAGCCAGAGGCTTGGCTGACCCACCACCCTGCCCCCAGGGACCCCGCCGGCAGACAGGGCCAGACAAGGACCAGGGTTTTTCTAAGTGAGGAGTCAGGCTCAACCTCCTGGAAACCTGGGACCTGCTCTCCTGGCCCCTCCCTTGGCCTGGCCCTGCAGCCTCCTCTTCTCCATTTGCACTGAGACACAAACTTGCAGTTTCCATTAAGACAGTAAGTTCTGGAAACTTACCTGAAGAGGTTCTTGGATGCTGAACTCCAAGCATGCAGTCATTGAAACTGTGCTGCTGCTGACAGTTGTAGCTGGGGACGCGCCTCGGGGAGGGGAGAAGAGCCACACCCGGCCCTCGCCGCTGCACACAAGTCTGGAATTACAGGCAGGGGCGCAGGGTCACCCCAGCTCTGTGATGAGAAAGCACAGTAGACCTCATACAACTTGGATGTTGGTCCTATGAGGAAGATTAAACCCACACCCACGATATGAACCTTGAGGTCAGTGGTTTTCCAGTAAAGTGAACTCAGGGACAAGAAAGGGCGCTATCAGGTCCATTGTTCTAATGCGGGCGGGAGGGAAATCAAACCCCTGGGAAAGCCACACTTTCTCTGCACTTCTGCCACTGGTGGTGCTTCGTGCATTTCAACACCTCAGAAGCAGGCTGTCTTCAGCACACTCCAGATTTAGGTGAATTTTTCCCAACAAATTGTGCAAAGCATGTCTGAAAAATGGAGGAGGTTATCATCTCCATCACTATTTTATCTCCATGAACAAACATGACGTAAATGGCCTTTCAATGTCAGTTTTCAGCCAATTTTTGCAGCTGCTGTTAAAGCACTAGGATTACTTGCTAAGCAAGACGGAGGATGAATATTTACCAAGCATCTACCAAGCACGGCGCTAGTTAATTCACATTTCTCATCTCATTTAAGCCTTACAGCAATAATAAGAAATGCACACTTTATTTTTACTTTAATTGATAAGGAAACAGAAAATCTGTAAAGTAATTGTCCAAATTGTACTGCTGGTGAGTGGGAGCACTTAAATACAAGTGTGTGGAATTGGGAGACTGGGGTCCTCCAATGCCACCAGCCACTGACGTCACTGTAATATTTCCCATTGTCTTCTCTGGGCTTCTCTGACTCTGTCCATCTTTCAAAAGACAGACCTAAGTTTTGCAGAAGAACATGTTAACACCCAAGATAAAACGACAGTGTTCATGGCATTGCTTATGCATAAGTCACCAGCGGTTCCCTGGGATTCTCAAGACATCATGATCTGTGGATAGGAAAAGCACCAGTGGGTTTGGCTCCATCACCTTTCCACCTGACCCAAAAATGATTTTAACAGGTAGTAATAGCTGTGACAAGCAGCAGCTTTCCCTACCTGCACACACAAACCCCCTTCAGCTCAGATTTGCTGTCTGCGTCTCGGGTTTCTTTCTGCACTGTACTGACTTTTGCATTAACTGTCTTAGTCCATTAGGGCTGCAATAACCAGAATACCACACATCAGGTGGATTACAAACAACAGACATTTATTTCTAACAGTTTTGGAGGCTGAAGTCTGAGATCAGGATGCCAGCAGATTCAGGGCCTAGTGAGAGTCCACTTCCTGTTTCACAGACAGCCCTCTTTTTACTGCATCGTCATAAGGCGGAAGCAGCAAGGGAGCTCTCTAGAGCCCCTTTTATAAGGGCACTAATCCCATTCGTGAGGGATCCACTTTCATGACCTAATCACCTCCCAAAGGCCCTGCCTCCCAAAACCATCACACTGGGGCTTCAGAGATCAACATACGAATCAAACATTCAGCCTATAACCCTGATCCATGGGCTTTTGAATCATGTTTGCTAAGTGCTTATGCTCACGTCTAAGTCAGATTTTCTTTTAATCCCTAAAAATTCCCCCAAGATATCTAAGATCTATTGCATCATGCCTGGGCAAAAAAACATTGTCTAAATTTATCAACTACTTTACCAACTAAAACATATTGTTTAAACTTATCAACTAAATTTATCAATTTCAATTCATTTCCTCAAGACCCTTTTCAAAATTTGCTAATGAAGTTGCAAAATGTTAACATCAGTTTCATTTAGCCTGCTTAAAATCCAGAACTTTTGTAAGAAAAAACGCTCAGTGTTTAAGAAAAAAGGTGCAAATATCAAACTGAATCATCTCTATCAGGGCAACTCTAAAAATGCAGGGTGAACAGAGAGGCATTTTGCTGTTGGCAAAGCCCGAAGGTTCCTCTTTGTTTCTTTCTTTTTTTTGCCCCTGCCTCGTTCCTCCATAGAAATGTATGTATTTCACAATGGGCCCCGAAATGGGCTGAGTGGACAGACATTAGCTATTAGGCTGATGGATCTGCCACGCTTGTTTTATTTCTCCTTTATTACCTCTCCCGCTCGTCTCTGGATCATTATAACTCACCTTAGTAACACATCTGGCACCTCGCTCTCCATTTCCCTATCAGTATTTTTTTTTTTTTAACTGTCCAGGTACAGAAGAGCCTCTCGGCTGTGTAATTAAGGGGAGCAGAAGCTTGCATTTTTTTTTTGGTAATGGTTTTTCAGATCTATAGGTGTGTGAGGCAGCGCTATAATAAATTCCACATTCCCAAAGCATCTCTTCCACAATTACCAAGGAAATGAGTCCAATCTACCACCACTTTCTTTGGAGCTGGACATACAGGAAAGAGACAGCTGCTTTCAGACAGCACAGAATCCCTGGTACAAAAACACTGGGCATGCCAGAGCCAACAGAATACTGGCTTTTGAGGGCAGCAAGATAGAATTTCAAAGGTTTAATAATAATGAATTTTAAAGCACACTCCACCCAATATAACTACAGTCTGAACCTCTCCCTTAGAAAAAGATGGCAAAATTACACTTGTAACAGATAAGCTCTGCAGACACATTTCTATTTGCATAACAGAAATTACCTAGAAGACAAGATTTCACCATGCCTCCCTGTCTTTCTTCCTTAAAACATCCATTGTCTATGGTTTGGCTGAAATAAGTAATACCACAAATTCCAACAAGTTCAACAATACCGTGGCTTTCCCTTGCTTGACTTCTGGGTCTGGGAACTCTGCCAACTTCCCCTCAACTCTTTTTTTTTTTTTTTCAATTTTAAAAAATTGTGGTAAAATACATATAACACAAAATTTACCATCTTAATCATTTTTAATTGTACAGTTCTGTGGTCTTGAATACATTCATAATGTTGTGCAACCATCACCATCATCCATCTCGACTTTCCATCTTGTAAAACTGAAACTCTGTCCCCATTAAACAGTAACTCTCCATCCCCTGGCCCCCCTGGCTTCCCGGCTCCCCTGGCAGAGACAACCACCCTTCTACTTTCGGTCTCTATGATTTTGACTACTCTAAGTACCTCATATAAGTGAAATCATTTATGGTTTGTCCTTTCAGGACTGACTTATTTCACTTAGTATAATGGCCTCAAGGTTCATCCAAGTGTAGTCTATGTCAGAATTTCCTTCCTTTTTAAGGCTGAATAATACTCCACTGTATGTATAGACCACATTTTGTTCACCCATTCCTCTGTCAGTGGATGCTTGGATTGCATCAGTGTTTTAGCTGTTGTGAATAATGCTGCTACGAATATGACTGTGTACCCATATAACGGGAAATTCACATCCATAAAAAGGAATGAAGTACCACCCCAGGCTGCAGCATGCGTGAGCCTTGAAAACATTATGCTAAGAGAAAGAAGCCAGAAACAAAAGGCCTCATGTTGTGTGATTCATTTGTAAGAAATGTTCAAACTAGGCAATTCATAAAGACAAAGATTAGGGATTGCTGGGGGCTGGGAAGAATGGGGAATGACTTTTTGGGTTGATGAAAATGTCCTGAAATTAGATGGTAGTGACAGCTGCCCAATGCTATGAATATACTTAAAACCACCGAATCGTGTACTTAAAACAAGTGAATCTCATGGTGTGTATGTTACAGCTTAATTTTGAAAAAAGAAAAAGCTACCTCCCTCAGCCCCCTGCCGGCTCACACAGGCTGGGAAGAGCTGTCCCGGGGGAGTGGAGCCAAGGGAGAGAAGAACGAGGGTGTGCTGTTCAAACCCCAGCAAGTCCCTCACGTTTGTGTCCCTGGGAGAAAGCATCCGAACATGGGAGGGGCCCAAGCCGCCTGCTCCAGCTGCAAACTCAGCAGGTTTGCCAGGGAAATGCTAGGAGATGGTCCTGAGCCCACGGAGCCGCACTCACACCGTGAGAAAAAGTGGATTCCCAAAAACTCTGAAAAAATTGACCAATGGATCTTGCTTGGAATGTGTTTAGAAGAGCTGATTACTTAAAGGGATGCCTATGGTGGAGGAGATTGTGTTATATATAAATCAGAGTCGACTGTGATCTTCCTGTCGGATAAAACTCACTTTTTATTATAGAGTTTAAGGGTCACCCAATTCCTCTTCATTTAATCATTTAAAGCAATGAACAATTGTTCATTGTATACTGAGCCCCAGACACCAAGCGTCATTCATTCACTCGATAGCCATCACACCAGGCATACAACATTTCAGACAGGCCCTGCCCTCCAGAGCTCACCCCTGTACCAAAGCTGGCCGTGCGCTGGAGATGCTGGTGGCCGGACATCTCCCCATCCCAAAGTGTAGTTTCAGACCAGGAGCATCGGCATCACCTGGAGCTTGTTAGAAATGCAGGTTCTCAAGCCCCACCAAGACTTGGGCTGGGACAGAGAAAATACAAGTCTTCAACAACTGATGGTGAAAGAAAGAGAAAGGAGGAAAGGAGGGAGGGAGGGAAGGAGGAAGGAAGGAAGAAAGGAAGGAAGCCTTTGCGCAGACGGCTGGAAGTCCACATCTCCCGAGGGCTGCAAGTCCGCGGAAAAACAGGAGCGCTTGCTGGCTCTAACGGTGCACTTAGCCACTGAGGACCTGGGAGAAAAGAAAATTCAATTCGACTAACAGGTGATTCTCCTTCATAATTGAAATCTTTCTTTTAAAACCTATCTGGCCGGAGCTTCTCAGTTGCGCACTGCAGTCGGAGACGCTGCTGCCATCTTCTCTCAGAACGTGATCAGGATGCATGTGTCTGTTATTTCCAAAGAGACCAGGAAGGGTGTTTTCACACTGTCTGCTGGAACAAACGTCACCCCTATTGTCTGACCCACTTAACTTTTATGAGGGTAATTCTTTCAGGCCCACACACCCACTCAGTTCAAGAGCTGGGCAGAGCTGACCAAAACAATCCAGACACAGAAACCTGTTCTCACCAGCGTTGTCATTAGCAAGCTGGCTTCTAGACTGTGTACCTTTTGGTTACTGCGTTGGCGCAATTGTCACAGCAAAATAAGGAGAACCCCCACAATTCCAAATCCCTGAGTCCAGGGGGAGGGTGTGCACCCCCTTCCGGTCCTCAACATCAACCTGACAGATGGAGAGAGGGGAACGATTTCAGGCACCCTGACGAGGGCACTTTGAACATCTCCAAATCTTCCGCGCCCCGGAAGATTCCTCGTGGGAAAGAGGCTGCACCCACCATGTGCTCGCAGCCAAGTCACTCCATCTCAAGGCTCCAAAGTCCCTGGCGTCAGCCAGTGCTCGTGGGTCATAGTGACAGCTACGGAGTGCTGACCCAGTGCCAGGCACTGTGCTAAGCTTCCAGAAACCTCCAGAACCAAGGTGAGGGACAACAGTGTCCTCAGATGTCAGCACCCTTCAGAATCACCTGAAGGATCTCTTAAAATGCTGATTGCTGGCACCGCCCAGACATGGATGAGGATGACCCATAACTGCACGGATGGTATTCACGGTCTATCTGAAAGTCAAGTTCACCTGGATGTCCTGTAATTTATTTGGCAATCCCATTCCCAGGGTTTCCTAAAGAGCAGATCTGCAGTGGGGTTTGAGAATTTGTACTTCCAGTAAGCTCCTGGGTGAGGAGGATGTTGCTGGCTTGAGGGCCATACTCTGAGAAACACTGAGGAAGGTAATGGTACTGTCCCCATTTTACAGGTGAGTAAATGGGGCACAAAGAGGTTTGGCAACTTGTCCAGGACCACACAGCCATGACTGGCTCCAGTCCTGCTCATTAGCCTCCGCGCTAATCACCCAACGAGAGGTGCTCGTTGAAAGAGGCATACAGCCTCCCCGGCGGCTGTCTCCTTACACACTCGCTCCCCTACCCTGCCCCCATCATCTACTCTTCAGACAAAAGGCAGAATGATTGTTTTAAAACCAAAGTTGAATCACGTCACTCCTTGGCTCAAAATCCTGCAGTGGCTCCCATCTTCCTCAGAGTAAAATCCACATGTGCACTGCAGCCCTCCGGCTATCTGATCTGGCCCAGGCTCCCTCTCTGATCTTATTTCCTGACCACCTCCCCTGGCTCACTCTTTTCCAGGCACACTGGACTTCTTGCTGATCTTTGGACACTCCAGGCAGACGCCTGCCCCAGCTGCCTCGGGGCCTTTGCACTTACTGTTCCCTCTATTTGAATGCTCTTTCTCCATCACTCCCTCATCTCATTCAGGTCTCTGCTGCAATGTCAGATCATCAGGATGGACCCCAGTCACCTTACCTAAGACATCACCCACCTTCATCGCTCTTTATCCCCTGATCCTGACTATTTGTTTGGAGAACTTACCACCATCGGACGTTTCCTGTGTATTATGCACTTAGCTACATACTTGTTTATTGTTTATCTTATCTGTCTCCATTCACTAAAAAGTAAGCTCCGTGAAAGCAAGTCATTGGGTTAATCACTGCCTAGAACAGTGCTTGGCATGGAGCAGGTACTTGAGAAAAAATAGTAAATGAATTAATAGATCATGTATGTCCATCCCATTACCACCCGATCTGTTATTGACAATGAACAATGCCAACCTGTTACACAAATAGTGTGAGGCATTTTAGGCAAAATTATCATTCAAAGTAGCTGTCAAAAAAGTTGGAAAAATACTAATCATCACGTTAACTTGGCTTTGGGAAATAAACACAGAATTGAAATATCCAGCTGCATGTAGGGTACATCCCAGCCCCACTTACAGAAAGCTGCCTTCTCACAGGGCCACTGCCTGCTCAGAACTTAATGTGTTAACACACACGGGCTGTTTCCTAGCAGCAACTCCACATTCAAGCAGAGGCCTGGAATTAAAATGTCTCTACTTTTCTTTAGCCAAATGGTAGTTCTAATTATAGCATTCAGACTGGCATGCACTTTTATTTACTCATCTCTAGCCCGGGGCTTATAATTAAGAGTTCGTGCATTCTACCTTGGAAAATGGGTGACAAATTATTACAATGTGTTCTGGGGTTGTATATGATTAGAGCAGGGTGGTTAAGGAAACTCGGGGTGTTATCCATTTCTGTAATTATGCCATCACATTACAGCTAGTGCCTGTGGCCAGGACCCTGGCAGGCAGGCAGGGAACGAAGCTGCTAGTCTAGATCCCACAGGAAAAGAAGGCAGGTTTGTCCAGGGAAGCACAGGAGGGCAGGAGCCCCCAGTTCTGGTCCTTGCCCTGCCCTGACCAGCTGGTGACCCCAGAAAAGCCATTTAGCACCTGGCTGAGGGCTCATGACGCCTATCCTGGCCCCCAGTCTAGCAAATAGCAGGTGCTTAATGGATATTTGTAAAGTGAAGAAAGTGTGTGAATGAATTAATTAATGAAAAGCATTCAGTCCGACTTTGAATTTCCTTTCTGACAGCATGTCTTACTTGCTCACTCTGCCCCACAGTGATAATATCCCTGTGAGCCTTGTTTTTGTTTTGTTTTGTTTTGTAGCAGCAGATTCTCTCATATTCACAGGTGCAGGGGCCTGAGAAATTCAATACATCTTTTTGGAGAGACACAGCTGAACCCCTAACATGTCCCTCTTTGGGCGCAGCCTGCATCCCGAGATGGTCCTGATGGGGTTATAAAGGCCTGGCCCCTTGCTCCAACTTGGGACAACTGTGAAGGGCTGTTCTGGCCCCAGAGCGTCCCTGGGCGTAGCTGAGACCCCCACTGTCAGGCGTCGCTGCTCAGCTTCTCCCTCCAACCAGCTGGGCTGCCCTCCCTCCTCCCACAGACTGTGATCCCGGAGCACTGCCCCCACCAAACTGCCTGAACTCTGTCTCAGGGCGAGCTTCCTGGGGGACCCACCCTGCCTGGGGAGACGGGCCCCCAACACACCGCGTGCAGCCAAAGGAGGGTCCCCCTCACAGCCACACGGTGACAGGACAAGCTTGCTCCAAAGATGATGCTCCTGCCCAGAACATTCCAGAACCACACCTGATTCCGTCTGTGAGCAGATGTGGGAACTTCCTCCTGCTTCAGTGACCTCCTGGGGTATAATCCTTGGCCTGGGTGACTTTTAGCTATTTTCAGTTATTTATTTATTCCTTCCCCAGAGAGAGATTTGTTGGGCCTCTGCTAGAGGCCAGGCCCATGCTCCCCACCAAGGCCACCCACCCGGGAGTCAACTCCCATCTGCGGGCAGTAAAGGGAAACTCCATGTCAAACTGTGCACAGATTGTCAGTCACTCTGCCTTACTTCTGGAATTCAGCCTCAGAGCCTCTAACAGCTGCTGCATTCCCAACTAAAATATTAAAGGAAATATTTTTGTTACGGAATTTCCCTGCTTTGCCAGAATCTTGCTGCACATTTGCAATGATTTTTCTGGGCTCCACGGAAGGCGAAGGAACAAGCGCGGAAGGAGCGAGTAGAGAAAACCCAGGGCGGCGGCACTGATCCGCACACAGCAGCCAAGCTCCCTGTCCTCTCCCGTCGTAAAATCACCTTCCCGGTTTGAAAGAAAAAGTGCACGTGAGCCCAACGCCAGGATGGCAGCGGGGAAATCAGCACTGGGGTCCGCCCTGTCTTCCCGGAGGACAGAAGCCACACCTCCCTCTGACCTGGGCCCCCTTTCTGTCCGGCCTTAGTTCTTCCACGTCGCCGCTGTAGCTGGAGTCAGTTGTAATTCAGGGGTTAGAGCATTCCTGAGATACCATTTAGCCCACCCCTTCACCTCAGTTTACAGATGAGAAAACTATACCATAAGGGGCAGTTACTCTGTATATACCGAGAAATAAAATATATATATATTTTTTAAAAGATTGATGAGTCCATATATGAACAAATAATTAAATTCCACAGGTTACAAAACCAATTGGAGGCAGCTCTTCACAGTCCTAGTCAGCACTGATGCTTCTGGTGGCTGTGGGATTTGTGAACGGGTCTGGCAGGGCTTGGGAAGGAAGGGGTTAAATAATTCTCAGCACCCACCCCCTTCCCTTTCCTGGTCCTGAGGTTTAACCTGAATCTTACTCATTCCTCACTGCAGGGGGGAGGGCGGGCTGGTTTTTTCAATAGCTCAGTCCTTGTCCCGGTCTACTGATGTGACTGCAACTCTGATCTTACACTCTTTGTTACCAGACTTCTCACATCATAGACGGTGCAGCGTCATCACTCCAGATAAGAGAGAGATGGTAAAGAATGTTTCTGGTCATGTTAACTAATTTTACAGTGTTTGAACTAGACAATTCGTAGATCTTCCAGGAAAGTGGAAGATCCTCATTACAAATCAAATGCAAGAACACGTAAGAAATCAAGAGAGGAAGAAAGAGGTCCGTAGACAAGACGGGAAAATGCCAGTTTTCAAGAACGGAGGAAAAGTGAAATCTAGGAACAAATTGCTGGCAAGACTGACCAGTTTTGAGCAAAATTCCAGCATGGTGTAGTTTTTATATGATTAGTGAAAAGAAAAGACCTAATTGCTGGGAGTCGGTGCGCAGTCACTGGGAACCCATCTCATTCCATTTTAATCAGGTCATTAGGGTGATAGCCCAGGGGATGACATGGAACTAAATCATCTTTATTTCAGCAAGAAAAATTGTCCACATCTTCCCACAGTTCTTTTTAAAAACAAAAACAGCAGCAGCAGCGTCTAGAGATGAATAATGACAGATGGCAGCTGGTGGCCTGAGTGTGACAACAAGGGAGGCTGATGTCACCAAACCACACTTCCCAGCCCAAGCTGCCCACATACCTACAGGTGTATGATGGTGCTGCTGGGGTCTGTGAGCCAGATGTGGTATCTCCAAAGGCCTATACCCACAGGCCAGCCAGCACAGCATTTCAGCAGGCCTAACAGATGTTTGGGAGAAGGATAGAAAAATTACAGAGCTTTGGAACTTAAGTATGTGTGCTAGAATTTTAAAGACAACCCCTAAAACAATAGGCAATTATCAAAGAGCTTAGGAAGAGAAATAGAGTTTATTTCCTAACAAGAGAGGAAATGGAAATTTCAAAAAGCAGAGTAAACAGAAAGTACAAAATAAGATCATGGAAAAAAATCCAAGTATCAGTAATTATAATAAATATAAATGAATTAAACTTGCTAGTTAAAAGACAGAAGTTCTCAAGCTGGATTTTTTATTTGGCACAACCTTACACTATTTATAAGAGACACACCCAAACATAAGGACTCACATTTAAAATAAATGTCTGGGAAAAAATAGCAGGAAAATATTTATCAAAAGAAAATGAATATAGTTATATTAATAGAAGAAAAAAGACATGTGCTTTCTACAACTGTGTACAAACTTACTACATAATGATGAAAAGTGGTAGCTAGGTATCGCAGTCTTAAGGCTGATATATCTAACCACACAGACTCAAAATAGTTTAAAACCTATGCTTTGGGAGCCCTGTTTTCTCATTCACAGAAGGAGAATTAATCACACAGGAGAAACTGCATTATGAGGACTCCGGGAAATGCTGAATGTGAAAGCGAGTCATTAAAACGGGAAGTGCTACCTAGACTGAGTGGTCATCAGTGAGGAGAAACAGATCCACCTGCTTCCTGTGGAGAGCGGCCTGGCCTGAAGGCCCATCTAGATCCAGTAGGGCTTCTGGAAACGTCTGTGTGACTCCGAGGTGGAAGATCTTTGAGAAGCTGATGAAACCTACAGCTCGCCTTCCCACCCCCAAACTGCACACCTACAGAGAACGTTACAGATAATATCAGGGGGTTCCCAGTACCTCTGAAGGACACCCTGCAAATTTTTCAGGGTCCCTGACAGAAATGAAGTTGATTCACTTAGAAACCATGTTATGGGAGGAATGTTTAAAGAGACTGGAGGGCCTGTCTTGGAGAAAAGCTGGCTCACTGGAGGTCTGAGAGCATCCACAGTTACTTAGAGGCCATCATGGGTCTTGTTCTCAGCAGTTCTAGGGGGCAGAATGGAGGCCAGTGAGAGAAGCTCAGTGCCTCTCTCAGAAAAGCATTTGTAACAGGACATGTCATAATGGAGAGCTCTCTGCAGTGGATGTGGTCCAACAGAAGCAAGGAGGCTGCAGAAGGGACCACTGGCTTGAGACAGATGCTGGACCCAAGATGTCAAGCTCTTCCTCCCATCCCTTACAATCCTATGGACCATGTGTGGGGACATTCTTTCCTCCTTCCTTCCCTCCACAACTGTTTATTGAGCACCACTACCGGCCAGGCACCATTCGAGGTGGAAATGCATCTGTGGTGTTTTGTCTCAGATGAGGGAAACAATGAACAAAATAATATGAGCTAATGACACTAAGAAGAAAGTAGTAATGAGACAGACTGGCAGTGAGCTGGGCAGGAGCGCATTATTAGCAGGTCATGAAAGGGACGGTTTTGGCACTGAGATCAAGTAAGAGCCAACCACAGAAGAGAGAGTCCCAGGGTACAAAAAACGTGGAGATGTAAGGTGGGGCCAGGTTGGTGGCGCTGGAGTCCAGGTAGAACCCAGGTGCTGTCATAAGGCTGCTGCTAAGTTTTGTTCCAGTTTCTATTTATAGGGAAGAATGATCATGTGTTGACCTCAGTGAGATCCAAGACTTTGATAGCTAAGATCTGTATAATCACTGGGAAAGTGAAAATTAGCCCCGCTAATGGGCACATGAGATTTCCAACAGGACATGGATGATGAAGCCAACAGAACAAAAAAGTTGGGAAACCATGCTGCAGCTGCAAAATGACTAACTCGCTCTCCAGCATCGCCCAGCATGAGACCAATCACGAGGCTCCTTTCCAAGATGGCCTTGGGTTGCTGGGTGGGAGTGCGCTCCCGGCCGCAGGAAGCCACGTGACCCCAGCGTGGGGGCACAGGAATGCTCCTGGGGTCACTCTGCATTGTGGGCTGCAACACAATCATGACAATATTAGCCAGCATCATTCTTAAGAGCTGCCAGGCAGTTCGCTAAGAGCTTGACACACAATGTGGGATGTTTCATGTTGTCACGACCCTCTGGGGTGACCGCTATTATTGTCACCTTCCGAGAGGGTGGGACAGAGACTTAGAGAGGAGAGCTATAAAGTAGCAGAAAGGAGATTCAGACGGAGTCCACCCCATTAAGGAAGCTTGTCTGATGCCATCTGCAAACAAGGGCCTTCACTAGCAAAGCTGTTCTCAGCATTCTGAGTGCTACTGAGGGCAGGAGCCCGCACTGGCTTTCAGGTCTGACCCCTAAGTGCTTGCTCTTAATCATCATATTTTACCACCTTCCTGCATGTAAAGTCACTAAGCAGATTTCAGCCCTAATGCAAAATGCAGGAGGCATCCCATTCTAGTGCTCTTGTTCCCAGGAGAATTTACAAGATGCAAGTGCAAACAGATCTTCACTCCCGGGAGGCACTCATCACCCATAGTTCAAAGGCACCATTAGAGTTGATAACCTGGAACAAGCACTTCCTTCCAGGAGCATCTGCAGAGTCTTACAGGGCTTTCCAGGACCGGGCTGAGTTTGTGCTGCTCCCCAGGGGTCCCTTCTGATTTACAGACTCCCCACCAGCTTGTAGAACCAACGTGTCTGAGGCAGCTGTTGGCCTTTGCGGTAATCAAAACAAGGCTAATATTGGCAAAATAATAAGCAGGATATTGTGAAAGTTGCATCAATAAACAAAATATTTTCCCACCCATTTGGTTTTGCCGCCCAAAAGCTAACTCTTGTATCCCTCAGCATTTGCTTCAGATATGACTTCCTCCTAAAAAAATCAGCCAAGCAGTTTTCTTTAAAGAGGCTCCCCTGACTCCCTTGTTTGGAAAAGAAGAGTCCCACTCGGAGAGGGAGGAAGAAGAGGTCGCAGAACAGGAGCCCTGGGAGGACTCGATGTGGGACTGATCCCAAGCTGCACAGTTTTCCCACTTGGAGAGGCAAGCTCCCTGGGCCTCTGTGTCTTCATCTGTCAGTTGGGGTGAAGACAAATCAGACTACAGGATGAAGTCACAGCGCAGTGACTCCAGGGGAGGAAGACGGAGGTCACACAGAGCTCAGCCAAGGTCACGCAGAGGGGGAGGCCCGCGCTAGGACGGGGTCTGCCTGGTACAAATCCCCGGCTCTCTACCTGGCCAGGGGCTCCTCCTCCATGGTCCCCAACCTGCCCAGCCACCCCAGCCCCAGCACAGCCCGGGTCAGGGACCGCCAGGGGGACCACAACCAGCAGGGGGCCTGGGGCCCAGCCTGGAGCAGGGGGAGGTCTGACAGATCGGGCTCCTAGGGGCACAGACCTGCGCGGTCAGTCTGGTAGGAAAGTCATGAGGACACAGATGGGGGCTCAAAAGGGAAAAGGGAAGGCAGCCTGATCCAATGTCATAGTGTCCCTGTCTTGGGGGAAAAAAACAATCCTCTGAGCCACAGAAACCATAGTTTGGGGGCTGGAAGGGGTCTTAACACCATTCAAGTCAGGCACCACAGACCCCCTCCGGGGGGATATTCAGCCCGCAAGTACTGGCGCAGTTGTTAAAACGTTGACATCCCGCCCTACTGGCTGGAAAATAGCTGCTGCCCCCACCTCTCACCTCTGCACACCTGCGCAGCGGGAGGCCTCCAGTCCTTTCCCACTGGCCGGTGCCTGGGCCCTACCTGTTGTAAATAAAGCATCACCCCAACCCGAGGCCACTGTTAACTGAGGGCCCTTTGTCCAGCACGTCTTTCCCTCAGGCCCACTGCTGGGTTCCTTCTTTGGACATTACACTCATTTTCACAGTATCTCAAACCTTAAAGTTGCTTGACTTCTTTCCGGTGCCCTGGGATGATGGTAGGAGAGGTAATTGGTGATTCTAGGCGGGAAGGAGGATGCAAAGCTACAGGCTGCCCCCTGCTGCCCGAGATGAGTATTGCAATCATCCCCAGTAACAACTTTCTCCTAAAATGCACTCAGCCCATTAGTGGGAAGTTAGAGAATAAAGAAAAATCGATGCCCCCAGAATATTTTTTCCAATGCTTAAAATACCCTCAAATCCCAGGAACCCAGAGCCTTCAGAATACCAACCACTGAGTTTATACTGTGCATAGCCACAGCAAAGCTGTTTATGACGGACACTTTTCTTCTGCAAACAATTTAAGAAGAGACCAGGAATGGCAGTCAGCAGGGGATCTGGTCCTGGCTCCACATTTCCTGCCTGTGTAACCAGCGAGGGGGATGGTTTTCCTGAGCCCCCAGGCTCTGCACCCAAATCCAGATACAATCAGCACCCCCTCCCAAGGCTGTCTTGATGCTTTGGGGAGAAATGCAGGTAAGCACACTCTCAGTCCTGAAGTGCTACAAAAATGCTATTTTACTGTAATTATCTATCAGGGGATATTTAAATCATCTCCCAGAGCTCAGACTGGTATTGAAAATGTAGAGTGCTTAATTGCTGGAAATGATCAGGGACGCCCCTGGGGAAAATGGGGAGTAGTTAAGTGTTAGCCCACGTGGCACAAGTGGAGAAGAGTTAACAAAGCAGGCTCGAGACTGCTGTCCTCAAACGTCTGGCACATAAGGCTGGCCCTTCACTGGTGCCTGGGAGCCTGGATTTCAGGAGGGTTTCCTCCAGTCCCTGAAAAGAACAGCTCACTGCACCTAAACTGTTTGCGCTACATTTCCAAAAATAGAAAAGTTAAAAGAATGGCACAATGGGCACCCACATACCCATCCCTTAGATTCTACAATTAACGTCTTATTGTATTTGTTTTGTCTCGTATCTGTCCATCCCTCTACCATCTATCAGTCTGAAATAGTTTCTAAATAAATTTTTAATTTTAATTTTTAAAAACCATCCCCCATGGAAACATTCAGCCTCTACATATAGCAGGCACCTGATCATCCTGGATGCCCCTGATGGCTTTTTTGGTCCTGTTCCTTATCTCTGGCCAGGGGACCAGGGCTGAGGTATCTGAGCAAACTGCATGGCTGTTCCAGGCTGTTCCAAGCTACTCTGTGCCACAGCCTGCAGTCAACTTTATGAGTGGATTTCCACACAGCAAGCATTGCCCTCTCCGAAGACACTCATGGGACCCCTTCCAGAGTTTTGAGGAGATCAGAGCCACCGCTCCTGGAGCACAGCAGGGACCTGTCCTGGCTACACTGAGGCCACAAACACTAAGAGGGAAAAATCACCAGGGAAGCCAGTTTCTGGGCCAAAGGGCTCCCAGTTCCTCTTTTTGGAGAAAATTTCAAAGTCACCAAATGCCAGCCCTTCTCATCTTAGCTCTGGAAGAAGAACAGAGGGAGGAGGAGAGACAGAGTCCCAGCCCCAACAACAACAAGTGATGTTGTCCCAGAAGGTCACACTCACTCAGCCCCTTCCTCATTCAAGTGCCGGCAGTTCTTTGTGGCCTGACAGCTCTCACCGTGGCCCATGGTGATGTCATCTCAGCTGCTGGACCTTTCCTGATTATCTTTGCCCTGTGGGCTTAAAGGCAGCAGTGTCCCCACCATGCACCACTAAACAGCCCCTTCTGCCCCCACGCAGCTCTAAACAGCTGTGGCCTGGGCCCCTCCCCTCCAGCCCTGATGCTGGCGCCCAAACACCACTGTTCTCTCTTGTATCCAAGCTTTTGCTCTCATCCCAGTTCTTGCACCTGGCAAATCCTTTTCACCTATAAAGACTCAGCTCCTTGGTTCCTCCTTTATGAAAGCAGAATCCGGAAGAGGTGCCCAGGGCAGGCGCACAGTACCATCCCTGGCGCATTGCCTAAGCTGTGGCCGCACCTGGGACATCTCGTGCGCCCCTCTGCACTGCTGCATGGCTTTGTGTGCACGCAGCCGTCCGCCCATATGTTTGCTTCCAGCCATGCAGAGAAGGGAGCACACGGCCAGCTGGGTCTGCCCGTGGTTCAGGGAAGGTACCGTGAATCTGTCAACACACACAGTGGGAAAAAGAAGCGGACACAGTCCAGAAGCGTAGGATGTCTGGGGGCAGAAGCCTGGGTTGTGGGGTGGTGCTGGAGGAGAGCAGCAGAGCAGGAGAGGCCTGGGGCCACAGAGCAAGCAGGGCTGGGTGGGTCAGAGCAGAAACAGGGCTGAAGCTTCAGAGCGTTAATCCCCACCCTGGGGCTCTCCTTGTTTCCTTCTGAGGATCTACACTCAAGCAGGAGTCCACGTCTTTGCTTACTGCCCCAGAAGTCAGGGCTTTGGTCCTTCCTCCCTCCCCCATGCTGTACTGAGGTCTCCAGTGGGGGGCAGGAGGCAGAGCTGAGGGGCAGCTGAGCTGGGCACCCACAGACCAGGAGCAGCTCTCTCCACCCCACCCTGGGACTCAAACATCCCTCCAACACACACACAGGGCCCGCCTCTTCCCTGGCACACTGGGCAGCTGCCCGTTCCCAGGACAACAGTCAACACAGACAGAAGCTCAAAACACAGCTTGCTCTCTCCAGCCCCGAGGTCCCATCGGCCGCTCTGAGCTCGGGGTCCAGGGAAGCAGTGAGGAGGACCCTACACAGGCTCTCCTAAGGTTAGGAGGGAGGGGGGTGTCCTGGGAGAGGTCTGAGCTCAGAGAGGAGCCTCTGTCTCTGTCTCTGTCTCTCTCTCATACACACACACATACTTGCACCCATGGGGGGATGCTGCCCCGCCCCTGGGCTCCAGAGAACCACATCAGCTGGGTACCGACTGCCCTCAACCAAGCCACCAGCTTTAGTCTCCTCCACTGCCCGGAGTCTCCCTGTGGCGGGCAGGGCCCTTGCTGGTGGCCACCAGGCCCGCCGGGCCCTGGGAGCTGAAGGTGTGCAGCAGGACCAGCTGTGGAGGGAGCTCCTGGAGGCCGAGAGGAGGAGCCAGAGGTGCTGGTGAGTGCCCTGCCCTGCCCCCCAGCCTCACTCAGGGTCTGGGAAGCCCCTGGAAAAAAAGGAACCTGCAGGTGAGAGGGAGTCAGCCATGGAAAGGGCATTGAGGGAAAAGTGCTTGGGCCCAGGGCCAATAGCACGAGCCGGGCCAGGGGAGGGCGCCCAGCCTCGGGGTGGACTCCAGCCTGTAGAGCCAAGAGCAGGGGCCGGTGCAGCCCCCACCTCGTCGTGCATCCTGGGAGCCCATCCGCACTTTGCAATAATCCCTCCAGTTGGATAAACTGCAGGAGGAGGGCAGCTAGGAAGCCGGGCAGTGGTGTGGGGAGGGATGCCGGCCCCCTGATCCAGCCGAGGGCATCCCTTTGAACGTCTCTCAGCCCAGAAGTTGCTAGGAGAGCCAGCGTGTCAGGCTGGAGGAGGCAAGACAGGCCTGGGCCTGCCCCCGTGGAGCCTTCACTCTCAGGACAAGGCAGCCAAAAAGCAGGCAGAGAAGCAAGAAGGAAAAAAGTGTGGCTGGTGTGACGAGGAAGACAGCAGGGCAGAATGGGCACCGTTCTTCCAGGAGCACACCAAGGCCTCTCTGAGGAGGTGACATCCACGCTGAGATCAGAAGTAAGAGAAGCAGCCGGGGAAGAGTTCGGTGTCTGAGGAAAAGACCGAACAAAAAGAACGTGGTGTGGCTGAGGCCAGTGAGGGGACAGGAGCCTCAAGAAGAGAAGTAGGACCCACCACATGCTTAGCAACGTCTGGATCATTTGGTTCAAATGTAACAAGGCTCCATGGAGAGTCTTAAGCAAGAGCTGGACGTGACCTGGTTTCTGTTTAAATGACCAGTCTGGCCGCTGTGCTTAGAATGAATTGAAATGGGGGCGGGGGTGACAAGCAAAGTGACATTTGAGAACTGGCAACAGCAGGGTGAGTGAGTCCGTGGTGACCTGAGCTCTGGGGGGGGGGGGGTAGGAAGTGGAGCTGGAGATCCCTGGAGGAATCCAAGGCATGCCTCGGTGGGAGAATGACCAGAATTGCTGATGGATTGGAGAGGGGGTGTGTGTGCACACGTGTGTGCTCCTGTGTGTGTGTTCATATGTGTGTTCCTGTGTGTGTGTTCCAGTATGAGCTGAGATGCGGGGAACGTTTACAAACAGAGGGCCGTCCAGCGCATTTCATTTTTCCAACTACAAATAGAATAAAGGAAGTTTCCTTTAAAAAAAGAAAAAGAAAAAGAAATGTCTCAGAAAAACAATAAGATGTAGGGGGAGGGTATAGCTCAGAGGCAGAGTGCGTGGTTAGCATACATGAGGTCCCGAGTTCAATCCCCACCACTTCCATTTGAAAAAAAAAATGTTTAAAGATCATAGACTATCCTAATTTTTTTTTTAAAAGGAAGAAAAACAGTAAGAAGGAAACCACAAAAGAAGAGCTGGAACCCCAGCTCCCTTGAAACTGAGCTCCCTGAAGAGAGAATGGGGGACATGAAATATTTGAAACAGAAATGTCTGAGAATTTTCTAGAACCCTAGAAACGCATGAATGCACAGATACGGGAGGGGTTGCTCCACAACCACGGGGGAACAAGCAAGGAAGGCATGGGGTCTAGAAAGGGGGCATCCCAGGGCGATGGGGAGGGGAGGCGGGAGCGCAGTGGTCCGGGAGCACGAGGACCCAGGGTCCTGAGGGGACAGCCTCTGAGAAAACCTTTAAAAGAAATTGTTCATAACCTGATACGTTTGATTGTGTGGAAAGTAATCTTGAGAGGGCTTACAGAGGTGTTGGAGGGTTTGGAATCCGTGATTAGTACAAGGAAATATAAGATGATTGGCAGAAAATGTCATTGTTAACTTTAGAAAAAATTCTAAGCTGCACAAGAGAGGAACTGGGATCACATTGTGCTGTAAGGAGTATGATTGGTTTATCCATGAACAGTACTGACACATGAGAAGGACAGACACAGTACACATCAAGTGAAGCAAAATCTAGCATACAATTATTTTGGAAGAAATGGAGAAGAAAGGCGCAAGAATGCTAACTCAGAACCTCTCATAATAGTGGGGAGAATACAGCTCAGTGGTGGAGCATGTGCTCAGCAGGCACGAGGTCCTGGGTTCAATCCCCAGTACCTCCATTAAAAAACAAAAAACAGAATCTCCCACAGCAGAAAGCCAGTAGGTTACTTTACTTTTTCAGCACCTCAAGAAACGGCAGTGTAGATTCATTATTTCAGAATCTGGAGGGAAAAGACTTGAAGAAACAGCCAAGAAAGAGACTGTAGGCCGTGGGGTTCAGGGGCTGTGAAGACGAGGGCAGAGACTTTTATTATAAGTTTTAGAAAATTGTTTGACTTTTAAAAAATAGATTGAAAATTAAACTATCAGCGCAGGTAAGGCCGTCTTCCTCATCGTCAGGTTCCCCACCCCTCCCACCTTCCTCTGCCACCCTCACTGGACGCTCACCAAGCTTTGGGGAAGTGAAAACTGGTTTTCCTTCACAAAATACAGGCAGACCCCTCAGCGGCTTTCTGATGATGCAGAGGCAGGGGGTGAGAAGGTATCACAGCTTTCCAATGCACCTGCTCCACTTGGGGCATCAGAGTTTCCACTCTTTTGAAACGTGTGTTCATTGTACAGGAAACACCATAAACCCTTGTTGACACTTGGCGTTTGTTTCACTTAGTTATTTTAGTTCCTCTATGACCTACTCAATGCTCCGGCAGCAACTTATTCCCTTGACCCAGGGAAAACCATTGTAAAAATGTCACAGAGGGCTCATGCCGCCAACATGTTTTCCTTTCCAGGGCTCAGAACTGGAGTTTCCTGAAAGACTATGACCCCATGGTAAGACAAACCACTTCCTGTCCGGCACTCTCGCGCTTGCGATGTTTATTCATTCATGTACCGTTTATTGAGGATTTACTGTGAGCTAGATGCTGGAGGACACAGAGATGGATAAAGTACAACCTCGTTTCAAGAAACTCAGGGTCTGGTGGGAAAAGATACTTAGGAACAGCACTTATAAATGGATTTTTCCCAATGTTTCTAGATTTTATTAAGAGGAACCAACTGGAAATGATAAGCATCTGTTGCTGAAATGTTTTCCCCAGCATGAGGATGCCGGCAACATAGTGATGTGAGGTTTGCCCCACACACAGGAGGGGTGTGGGAGACACACTTTGTAAATTAATCTTCTGCAGCTAATATCGCCACCTCCAAGCCATTCTCCACATTGGTACCAGAGTAATTTTCCTAAACCGCAAAGCTGACCACATCTCCCCCAGGCTAAAAGTCCCTCGGTAAACATACATTTTTCAGGATGATTTACCCTGATCCAACCCTGCCCCCCTCTGGCCCTCCTTGCTCTGCGCGTGCGCGTCCCCTGCCTGCACTGACCTCCCCACTTTGTCAGCCTGATGGATGGCTTCGTATTCATCCTCCAAGACCCCACCCAAGTGCCTCCGTCTGAAATCTCTCCTTCCTGAGCAAGGGTGACCGAATCAATCTGTCCTTCCCTCACCAGCACTTCTAACCCATTCCTTGGGCACATCGTGTAATGGTGCAACCAGCGAGGACAGAGAAAGGCCAAAGAAGGCTTCATCACTGCACCCCTCTCCCCAGCACCCAATAACTATTTAGCACTCAGTTCATGTTGGAGGAATGAGCAAATGGGAGAATGAATCTGGCTGTAAAAACCATGATCAGGGAACCAAACTACAAACTAAGCAATGTAGCAAGTCAACCAAGGCAGTGGCCTCGCTGACGTGGCCCTTGCGGAGTTTAGGGGAGGTCTGATGTCTGCATTGTTGGCCTTGCGAGGTTGCTGTCTGCCCTGTAATAGTTTAGTTCATGGGACCCGAAATCCTACACTGAGCTCCTTGTTCAGGCTTCCAGCCTGCAGTCTCTCCCTGCCCAGGGCTGTTTATGAGCAACCTGACCCCTGAAATCTGCATCACCCTCAGACAGTGGGGCCGCCTTGGCACAGACTTTCCCAGAGAGCTGGGATCCTATTTCTTTAAACTGGTCCTGTCACTTCTATTTGACACGACACGGGGAAGCACAAAGTTAACCATAAACAAGGGCAGGGGTTGGGGGAGCTCCTCAGATTAGTCGTAATTTACACATTCACTCACTCACCCATCCATCACTTGTAGAAGTCGCCAGAAAGCATGTTCGGGGCAGCACCCCTCCTAAGACCCCAAAACTGGAAACTAACCCTAATCCCCTCTGTGGCAGAAGAGGTAAATGACTTGTGGAATATTGACCAAGTCACACACAGGATACCGTATAGCACAGAGATGGAATGAACCACAACCACAACAGGAACACACAGGAAAATGGGTGAAACTCGGAACATGGGTGAAACTCACAACATGGTCTTCAAGGAGCCTGAAGGAAGACACACGATCGATCGTTAAGGAAAAGTTCAAAGCCAGGCAAGCCGACCCCCGGCGTTAGGAGGTCAAGACCAGGCCGCCTTGAGGGTGGAGAGAGTGACTGAGGGTTAAAAGGAGGTGTCTGGGGCTGATCCTGTTCTGTTTCCTGATCCAGGTGCGCCTGGTCGGGCACTCACTGTGTGGGGAGTTGGTTGAGTCCTACAGTTGTGGTTTGTGTACTTTTGTGCGTGTATGCTAGACTTCAGGTGAAAATTCACCCCAAACCAAAACCACCCTTGTGTTGCTCCCACCAGGGGCGAGGCAGCGTCTTAGGTCAGGCGGACGGAGAGAGGGTTAAGATGTGGTCCCTCCCTCGGTCTCTGCTGGTCAAGCATCACAGTGGAGGGAGGCCGGGATGCATCTGTGTCGGGAGCCCGGGGGTGAGGAGGATGAAGTGGGCATCTCTGACTGGACAGCTGAGTCCTGGGTTCCACACTCAGGGCCCCAGCCAGCGTCTGGCCTCTCCTGTTTTCCTGCTGTATGTGACCCAACTGTCCCCTCTCCTCAGGGCAACAAGAAGGAGCCCGTGCAGTTGCCAGAGTACGTGCCTCTCTTCTCTGACACGGTCCCCAATTCTACGAGCCAGGTTGTGGGTAGCAGGGTGGACACGCCCCTGGGGAAAGCCCTCGTCGGCATGGACTTCTTCTTCGTGGAAGGAGTCCGGAAAAAGAAGCTGGAAGAGGAGCTGCAACCTGTCTAGGAGGGGGGCCAGGTGGGCCGCCCCGGGGGGTGTGGGGGGAGTGGGGACACCGTCGCAGACCTGGCACCAGCGTCCCAGACAGCACCCCGCAGATCAGCCCGGGGTCATGATCTTCTCGCTCCACACCTCACGTCAGAGGCCTCTGTGGGCTCATTTTCACACCTGAGATGGAGAGGACTCAGGGACCTACCTGCCCGCGTACTTCTTTGAGGAGGGGGTCAGTTTTCTGCCTGCCGCATATAGGGATATAATGGTACCGATTTTGCAAGGTTGTTGCAAGGATTAAATTAGTCACAGGGGCTGCTGAGAGGGCCGACTCTCGGGTCAGTCTCTCATCTCTTTCGTTATCTGTGTGAGGGTCAGGGCGAGGCTGGAGCAGAGCAGGGCGAGTCTGCCTGCAGGGGACCTGAGTTGAGCCAGTGAATCACACAGCTTTGGGGGCCCTTTTACAGAGTGTATTGTTGGTGAGGTGGGAAACCCCAGGCAGGGCCACTACTCTCCTGCCAGCACCATCCGGCTCCCTGGCCGAGAGGCTCTATTTCACTCTTTGCCGCTGAAAGGGCTTACTTATAGGAAAATGGAACTTACCCCTAAAATTCTATTGGTTTCCCGAGCTAACCCCTGATTGGCCCATTTATAATACTTCATTTGCATGGCACTCACTCCTGATTGGTTATTTCTCTCACTCCTGATTGGTTATTTCTCTCCCTCCTGATTGGTCCATTTCTACAAAGCTTGTTTCTAATTAGTCAACTTTTGTTATACCTTATTTGCATATAATGTTGCAAATTGTAAACTGGCAGCCTATAAAAGCCTATGTAAAGCTACAGGGTCCAGAGCTTGGAGTGTTACTCCCCTAGGCCAGCTGGCGTAATAAACCTGAGTTCTCCAACTCTCCAACCAAGTGCTGCTTGGTCTCTCGTTTGGATCCAGGTTGCTGTTACAACTGAGCTGAAACACGGAGCTGTAACACCGAACTGTAACACTGAGCTATAACACACTTATCTGCAACATTGGTACAGTCATGCAGTGGGACACACCAGCTCACTTCTTGCTCACAGGTCCATGTGAAGCTGGGGGTCGGGTAACCTTGGACCCATTAGCAATTGCTTCACACCAGAGGAGAGTTCCGTCTGTCCTGTGGGCAGCCAGCACTCCCAGAAGGGCCAGGCCCTAGGCTCAAGCAGTTCTCTCACACCTGGTCCTGGGGGCCCAGGATAAACAGAGTCTAAGATGGGGAGGGTGAAGGGGGGATCCACGGCCATGTTGCAGGACCAGGAACTCCCAACCTGGACCACCTCAAAATGGGAATACCCTCCTAGCTTCAGCAGGTAAATGGAACGAAATAATGAAAGTCCACATCTGGCACACAGCAGACACTCAGATTCTAGACGCTTCTATAGTTGTCACTGCTGCTATTGATAAGCCTTTGATGCTTGGAAGAAAGCTATTTGCTTCCCTGTTTTATTCTTCCAATGTTAAGGAACTGTCCACTGGCGAGCAATCTAATTAGGGTGGAGGCCAGCGTGATTCCTACGGCAGGTGCCAAAGCAGTAACAGCTTGTACCAAAAGCATGGCATCTGAGAATGAGCTGAGGTTACTGAAACCACGGGGGACACTTAGTTAACCATCTAGATTCCCTTTGCAGGGAAAACCTGAAATGACACCTCGACATACCTGAGACTCAATCCAAAACCCAGGATGAACAGGAGGTTCATGCTGCCTCCCTGTCTTCCAGAGGCAGCTTCTCCTCCCTGCCAGGTGCCCAGCACACTCCTGCTCTCTTCCCTTCCCTGCCCCCAGTGGCTCACAGGAGAGAGCGCAGAACTAAGGAATTTCAGGTCCATGGCCAAGAACAGTTGGTTCCTGGTGTTCAGAGCAGCAGAGCGATTTACAAGAGGTGAGAAGAGAAGATATGGAGGGCAGGATGCTCTTGGCCCTGAGATGATCACAGACAGCTGTAGTGATGTGATGGTCAGTGGCTCTTTGGCTGTCTTGGCCAGAGTTCCTGCACCTTGGTCCTCAGTGCCAGCCCTTAGCCCTGTGGCCCAGACACCCTCTACTCCCCCTGCCCTGTGTCCTGAGCCCTCCCCAGCGCCCACATCTCCATTTCGGCTGCCTCCAGAGCACTGGGAGCCCTGCAGTCTGGCCTAAGTGACAGAGCCCTGAAAGGGGCTGAGGCGGCAGAGACTTCTGACAAAAGTGCCACTGACGCTGCAGGGCGCCTGGCCTTGACCTCCATCTTTGATACTCAAACACATCAGACGACAACAGTTTAGATTAGATTTGCCTTCCACAATTCTTGCCACTCCCAATGTCCAGTAAGGAATAAACAGAAATCATGTCTTCTGTCCAAAGCACCCCAGGTTCCAGTGGCACTGGCCTGTGGTCACTGAGCCACGTGCTGAGGGCATGGCTCTGTGAAGCCACTGGCTGTGACAGTTGGCCAGCCATGAGGCTAGGGTGATGCCCTGGCAGTCAGGCCTCTCATAAGAGAGGGTTCCTGCCAAGCAGAAGCGTCCCTGGGAGGCTGGGAAGGCAGAAGGCACAACCCAGGACCCTTCCAGAAGCACAGAGATGCAGTGGCATGTCCTTCCAGGACAGGGGCCCGAGTGCTGTGTGGGTCAGTCCCCAGCCTCCTGGTCACGGGACGATGGTGGAGGTGGTGGCAGCCACTCCCCTCCCGGGGCAGGGAGGTTCAGGGAACTGTTCCTCATATCTGCTCCTCACCCTTCCAGTGGCTCGGCACACTGCTTATCACCTCGAAACAGTAAGTAGCCAACTAAAGAGGAAGCTTCTGTGGTCTGTAGTCAAACCCTCACTGCCACACTTTTCTTGGCAGAGAGCTTCTGGACATGTCTAAGATCCAGAACATTCTGTTGTCTCCCAGGACCCTGTCTGAGAGGCTCACAGGACTCATTTTGAATTTGCCACAGGGAGTGAGCTCCCCAGGACGCAAATCTGTGTGATTTGACCAACAGTGATGTTGTCTTTAGTTCCCAAGGGCTGTGGTGGGATTGGTGGGGGGAGGGCTGCTCTCCAGGCCACTCAAATTTTCCAAGATGAAGCAACAGAGTCTTCAGCACAGCCAACTGGAAGGAAGCCCCTCCTGCACTTAGCCACTCGGCTGTCTTTGAAGATTAGCTGCACTTTAACTCCATGTCAGGGAGCGGCATTCCATACTCGCTGGGTCCATTATACATGTAGCAGAAGTTTGACCAAGTAATCAATACTTACGATGGATCCCACAGAGAGTGCAGTCACCCTCCCCAGTGCTCCAGCCAGCGCTTCCCTGTCTAGTGGGCAGGCATGTCTGGGGTTGTGTTAAAAGGAGGATTCGGGTTCAGCACATGTGTATATATACACACATTCACACAGGTATATACATACATACATATAATATGTAATGTACGTGGGTGTATACAGAGCATGTATGAGTATATATCTATGTTTATTATGGACTGAATTGTGTCCCCAAACTCACAAGGAGCCGGGATATATATGAACTATTTTGCTGGGAAAAACATGTAGTCAAGTATCAAAAGTTTACAGCTAATTACAAAAAACAGACATCTTAAGTTAATGATTTTCGGGCTTTTCTATAAATGCAAGAATCTGTGGTGATTTGACATTTTTCCTTCCATAAGCATCTTAACTAGCTAAAGGCCAGTCTAACCAAAGCACAGACCACGCCCTGGTCTCCACCCTGAATTCCCCTCAGGGTACATGGGGGTGGGCGGCTACAGTGGCTAAAGGCCTGACCCTCGTAGAACTGGAAGGCTTCAACATTTTTTTCTTTACAGTGGATCCTGACATTGCATTGTTGTGACTTCTCTGTTCCATAACCTGGACTGAGTACCTATACCATTTTGAGAGCTTGGAAAATGCTCCCTACCCCCACAGTCTAAGTCACCTTCTTTTGTCAATTGAAATCTATTCTTACCTTCTTCAGAAAACATTTTATTCTGAAATGCTTAAGTGCAAGGCTTGGGGGGAGTTGGGGGGGGGCGGTCTTCAGGGCTAAGGACCAAGACCCCAGGAAGGAAGCTCCCCAGGGTTGGGGAGGAAGCGCCTCCACTCCCAGCAGGAGGAAAGGGCAGACCGGGCAAGAACTGTTTCCCACGTGTAAAACCAGGCGGCACATAAACCAAGTTGGGTCGTTTTAAGCTTATCACTGAAATGCTTAGTGAGAAAAACAAAGAGAAATACTTTTCAGGGGTGAAAATCGCAACAAAAGGGTTCATGCCCCTGGCGAGGGGTACCCGTTTGTCCTCCCCGGTTCAGTCTCTGCCAGCCCAACCTGTGGGAAAGCGGGAAAGTCTGGGACGTCTCCCGGAGGCTCAGAACTGAACGAGTCGGCTTAACACGGAAAAGTGAATCAGCAGCGGGTGTAGCACGCAAAGGGTAGGGCTGACCTGCCTCCCGGGCACGGTTCGGACCCGGGGCGAGCTCCCCTGGGGAGGGGTCGCTGTGAGGTGGGGGACGGGGAGACAGCAGGGGCAGAGACCGGGAGACAGGAGCGGGAGAGACCGGGAGCCGGCCCCGACCGGGCGGACCCAAGAGGGGCGGAGCCAGACGGAGAGGCCCGGGGAGGGGCCGAGCAAGCCAGGAGGGGCGGAGAGAGTCCGGGGGCGGGACCGACCTGGGGAGGGGTCGGGGCTAGGCGGGGGCGGGGTTGACACGAGGCAGGAGAGGGGGCCCTGGGCGGGGCCGGGGGCGGAGGAGGGAACCCCGACTGGGCCGCCCGGGGCGTGGGCCGGGCGTGGGCCGGGCGGGGGCCGGGCGGGGGCCGGGCGGGGGCCGGGGCCGGGGCCGGGGAAGGCGGAAGCACTGGGTGAGCCCGGCGGCTGAGTGCTGAGCCACTCGCCTTCCCGCTGCGGCCGGATCCGCGGAGCCCCGGGCCCCGCCGGCACCATGGAGCTGCTGCTGGGCTTCTGCAACTGGAGCACGCTGGGCTTGTGCGCGGCGCTCAAGCTGCCGCAGATCTCCGCCGTGCTGGGCGCGCGCAGCGCGCGGGGCATCAGCCTCCCGAGTCTACTTCTGGAGCTGGGAGGGTAAGGCCCGGGGCGGCCTGGAGCCGACGAGAGCCCGGGGGAGGGAGCCTGGGCTCTGATAAAGTAGAGGCGGGGGAAGCGGAGCCGAAAGCGCCAAGTCGCGGGGAGTAGCGCTTGCCCTGGCCGCACACTTCCCGTCAGTAGTGGCTGCTCCCCAAGCCTTGCGGGGGCGAGGGGGGTGGGAAATGAATGACTGCGCACGCCCATTTTACAGATGGGGAAACCGACACTCGGCGAAACTGTCTCTCCGCCCGTTAGTGGCAAAACCAGCCATCCAGCTTTGAGCAAGGCCGTTTGCTCGTGAGGCTCTCTCAGCTGCTTCCTCCCTAAACCCACGCTCCATCACCGCCCCTTTTCTCGGGTTTTGGTTTCTTCACCTGTAAAATGAGGGGTTGGACTATGAATTTTAAGGACCCTCTGGCTTTTAAAAGTTACACATTTGTTGGGGGCCGGTGTCAGAGAACGGAGAGCTTTTTAGGGGAGAGGAGGACTTGAACTTGAGCTGGCCCCTGAAAGGTGAGAGCCAAGACTGCTCCCACAGCGAGTTTATCCATCCAAATCCGAAGTAGGTGCGCTGACTCAGTATTTAAAGACCTGAACGAGAAAAGCAGAGTTAAAACTTAGTCGGAAAGACATAAAACCCAATAGGCTAGCCTCTCACCCTGCATGGCCGGGTCCTCCCCGCTGCTCCTCGCCAGCCCGGGCTCTGAGGGCCAGTCCTCGGGAGAAGAATTCCTCGGAGGGGCAGCAAGGTTGGTGGACCCAGGTTTTCAGCGCCAGAAAGAAGCCAGGGGAGAGCAAGAGAGAACGAGGAGACCTTGGGGCCAAGAGGTGTGCGGAGCCACCCTGGGCCCTGCGGGGTCCTGCCCGGGACACGCCCATCTGAGGGACCAACCTTAGGCTATTTGGGGGCGGGAAGTGGGGTGGAGGGAGGCCCTGAGGTGCACCCACAGAGCAGAGCCTCTTTGGGCGTCCTTAGGGAGAAGAGGTAGCCACGTGGAGAAAAGGGCCCTCCAGGCAGGGGGGCTTGTGAGCACAAGCCTGGTGGCTGGACTAGAAGCAGTGAGGCCAAAGAAAGAGGCTGAAGACATGATGTTAGGTAATGTCCGCGTGTGCAGGTGCAGTGCATGACATAGGTGCACTGTTGTTCCCATTTCACAGGTGGGGAAGCCGAGGCCCCAGAGGTTAGGTAGGTGCCAGGGATTGTGAACCCTCTGCCCCACCTGCTGGGCAGGTGGCTGAGGCCAGCAGGGGGAGGGGGAAGCACTGGCTGGGGTCACACAGAGAGACACCCTCTTCCCTCCGCCCTCTGTGAGGGTGTGGTACATACCAGGCTTAACCCTTCCTGGCTAAGGAGATGTGAGTCACTGAGTCCAGAAGGTCTGTGGAGCTTCTGACTCTGGGGGAGCCAGGGGCCCGAGGGATCCTCACATCTTGGGTGGTGGGACAGAGACTCTGAAGGGACACCGTGGAGATTTGGATTCTGAGGAAGCTGACTGGCCAGGGTGTGAGCTGGGAAGGCAGGAAGCTCTTCTGAGAAGAGCTGGATTCTGGGGTCTATATCCCTCCCCTCTTCCAAGCCCCAGCCTCTCCAGAGCTTGAATTTTCTTAAAGGAACTGAAGAGTCCTCATATCTTTTCCCCACCACCAGGCTGGGCAGCATTCTTGAAAGCCACTAGAATCAGCTAGGGATGTCGTTCCTCTTCTAAACATGGTCTCCCAGCACTCCTGTGCCTGAGAGGCCCAGCCCCTTACAAGCCCTGCTAGGACTCCCATCCAGGGATGGCTCTTGCCCCCTCAGACGTCCTTGGCCTGTGCAGCTTCTTGGGTGCGACCTTCTAAGGGGGCTGCCCAGGGCCTCAAAAGAACCCAGCTTTAGAGACAGGGAGACCTGGGTTTAGTCTCTTCTAGTCCTGGTGGGTGGTTTGCCCTCCGTTAAAGTCATCTGTAAGTGGCATCCTAAGGGACTTGACAGACACCGGTGCCCAGCCAGTCCTGGATGCTCCAAAACTCATGGAGGTGATTAAATTATTACGTCATCCTTCTTGTTCTCCGTCTCCCTCCCTGACACTTGCAGACTCCAACTGCCAGTTCTAAGGTTTTGCAAACGAACCTGTGGTGGTGGCCTGGCCTCCCTGCTTTGTGTTGGGTCAGTCCGAGCTCAGCTGTGCCCCTCTCTCCCCAGGTTCCTGGTGTTCCTCCGGTACCAGTGGTACTATGAGTACCCGCTGCTGACCTACCTGGAGTACCCCATTCTCATCGCACAAGGTAACCCCTCCTGCCCCACCCCATGCCCACCCACGGCCTTTGGGGCCCCTCCTTCCCCTCACTTGAAGCCCTTCCTTTCAGATCTCATCCTCCTGCTGTGTGTCTTCCATTTCAACGGGGATGTGAAACGGGCAGCACCCTACATCGCCCTGTATCCTTTCGGCATCTGAAGGGTGGGGTAGAGCTCAGTGGTAGAGCTAATGCTTAGCATGCATGAGGCCCTGGGTTCAATCCCCCAGTACCTCTATTTTGAAAAAAAGAGAGATTCGTGCTGTCTCTCCTTTCAGTATCTGAGAGTCAGAGGTGGGACTGGAGGTGTTCTTTGCTAATAGGATGTGTTACTTACTACACAGAGTCCTTTACCGGCTATATGTTCTTTGGTTAAAGGAAAGAACAAGAAATCTCCAGTGCAGTATTCCGTGTGAGTGAATATGCCTCCACAGCCCAGCGATGCCCTAGAACAGTCCCTGCCCGGGGCCCTCGCCTCGGAGACCAGGCCACCCCACGGGTCCCTGACGCACCAGGTGGGATGCAAACTTAGTACCTGAGCGTGCTGACTTGCAGAAGCATCCCTGCTAAAAGCGACACTGTCCAACTGTATTCTTGAGCGGAAGGGAGATACTTCTTCCTGCCCTGAAAATGTCCCTGCATAGTAATGAGTGGGTCTGGCCTTTAACACCATGCCGCTAACACACCTGGACCGCTGGCTGCTTACTGCCTGTTAGCGGGCGGGTCTGGGCTCCCGAAGCTGGTTCAAAGTGAAAGTCAAGACATTAGGAGGGTCTCAGTGGGGCCTGGTCACACACAGACATGTCCCTTTCACACTCACACAGCGTCTTCCACGAACGAGGGCCAGGATTTCATTTTAACTCTCTTTGTAGAAACTCCATTATTCTCCTGCTAAACTTCACTCTCCTTATAAGGCTAAGAAAGCCTTTTGAATGGCAGGCAGTTCATTCTGCCAGATCTGTGAGATGATCTGAGCTGTTTATTTATACGTCTTCAGGGTGGAGGAAAAAGGGAGGGGAGGTGCCGCCTGGGCCCTGTCTGCCCTGAGCACCATGAGAGGGTGGCATGGATTGGTGGGACACTCCCCGTGTCCCCACCCCCTGGGTGGCCTGGGGCACAGTGCCACGAGCCCAGCCCTCTAAGCTGCAGGTGCCCCGCCTGTGAAGTGGGATAATGATGCCTGCCTGTTAGTGTTGTTTCCGGAACTAAAGTACCAGGAGCACAAGACAAACTGAGGGAGGGGCTTGGTGGCTCCTGTGCTAGAAGCCTGGCTGTGGCTGAGTCGTGACCCTCTGCTGTTTGATCAGGTTGTAAGCCCCTGACTCAGTTTCCCTCTACAGAAAGAGGGGTCACACAGCTGTACTGGCCCTCAACCCTTCAAGGTCAGCCCCAGCTGGTTAAGGGTTTTTGAAAACAGAGTACTTTAAGATGAAAAGCATTGTGTGATTTACTTTTTAAGTAAAACGCAACAGCTTATCTTTGAGCAAACGATGAGGCAGGTGCTGATGCCAGCCCTGTAGGATCAGCAAGATGTCTGTTACCTCCTGCCTGTTGTGCTTACGGAGGCGAGTGAGCAGGGCGGCCCATTACTGATGCATTTTTTAAAGTAATAATATGTTCCAGATATTATATAGGACATACTTAGGCTAAAATATTATTTGTTGTTGATCTGAAATTCAGATTCAGCTGGGTGTCCTGTGTTTTTATTTGCCCGTTCTGGCCGCCCTGCAAATAGGTCGTCTCTAGGCTCTCCAGGGCTGCTCCGGCTGGTCCAGTTGTCCAACATGTACACTTGGAATGAAGTGCGATGGTACAAAATTGAGCAACATTAGTTTAAAATTTGGATTAGAGACAGTTGGAAAAAGAAGATCTCATCCACCTAGATCCAGGCTGCCTTTCTGGTCTCGACCAGGTTGCTAATATTCAATTCTGCTGACTTGGAGCACAAGGCATTGTTGATTTCAATCCCTTCATTTAAGTAATGTTATTAATTATAATCATAGCAACTTGTTGGGTCCCTACGATGTGCCACAAAGCAGTGAGAAGGTAGACAGGGCAAGAAATAAATCCATTTTGCACATAAGCAAACCGAGGACAAGAGAAGGAGAATGACTTGCCCAAGGTCACAGCACAGGCTCCTGGCCGTCCCCTCACTGGCCTGGCCACTACCTCCCTGTGTGGCTTCTGCTTCTCTAGCTGGGCTCACTGAGCTTGTGAAAATCAGATATCACTCCCCCGATTCCCAGCGTTGCTCACCCCAGCTGTGTTATTTTGACACTGGAGTTGGTGGGAAAGGGGAAAATCAGTAAGCAGTTCCACATGACACCAGTTTTGCAGAACATGCCTGCTTTTTAACTTGAACCTAAGTGCCTAACTTGGGACATTACCCTGGAGAGAGGTCTGCATGGTCCAGAATTAAGCGGGCAGTTAAAGTCATATGGAATGATCCCAACCCTGGGATGGGTCCATGAACAGAGGATTCTTTGTCATTTTCTTCCATAATCTGCTTCTGTGCTTCTGGACTCCTAGCAGGTGTTCACTTGAACCATTTTTGCCTTTTCCATGTCTGACAAGTCCTAGCAGAGCCACTTCCAGTTCCACACTGGGCTTATGTGGTAATGTCTGTGGTCCCGGTTTGTTTCCGTGAGCTCGGGGCTGGGGGCGGGGGTGGAGCTGCTGGCCGAGCCACAGTTTCCTTCCTTAGCACTTGGTAAGCTGTGTGTCTGCTTGGTTCATCCTCACCCTGCAGAAGTGGATCTTAGATCTGGCCATGGTGAGTAAAGCGCTCCTGGACAAGCGAGGGTGTGCACAGCCATCTGTCTTGTCTCTTCTTTCCATGTCACCTGCTCTGTGAAGAACTTTAGAGATCGAAGATTCCGCCTGCTCATTTTCCCTCTGTACCAAAGAATAATGGGCTGAAAGCACAGTGCTAACCAAATATTAAAAGACCATATTCTCATTTAAATGTACAGGAGATTTTTTTTTAACTTCCTCTTTGGGGGGCCCTAGAGAACCAGATTGGGGAGGGAGGTCGAGTAGAATGAAGAACTGAGCATAAATTAAAGCATTTGGAGTTATTATCAGGTTAATAATTACATATGGGCCACATACTCATTATTTTTCTAACTTTGGCCTCCAGATATTTTTTTTTCCTTCATTGGAAAAGGGTAAGCCCTATACTTGTTTCCTTCCTTGGTTAAGGGCCAGAAATTCCATGCTGTGAGACTAGGATTCTGGTCGTGGGTGGGTCAGGAAACATTCGACCACAGATCTTCTCTCCAAGGCAACTGATGTAAACTTCTCCACCCAGTGGGAAAAGAAGGAGCAGAAATAATCAGTGATCGCTGCCTGCCAGACCCAAACCTGGGAATTTTGCCCCATTTTCTCCCCTCAACATCTTGTCTGTGACCCTATCTTGGAAAGTAGACTTGACTCTCAACCTTGTGACCTGCAGAGAGCAGAGAAGTAGGGTGACCAGCTTAACAATGAATCATTTTTTAGTAGAATTACATTTCAAATATTGCACGGGACATACTTATGCCAAAAAATGATTTGTTGTTGATCTGAAGTTCAGATTTAACTGGAGTGTTCTGTATTTTTATTTGCTTCATCTGGCTGCCCTACAAATAGGTCATCTCTAAGCTCTTCGGAGCTGCTACTGTGGTCATGTGGGTGCAGGTCCTGTTGTTGGGGGGTTAGGCTGTCACACGGCTGCAATGAGCCTTCACCCCTAAGAACATTCGGGAATATCATAGTATAGGCTCGTCAGGGATCAGGTCCAAAGGTCCAAGGCTTAGGGTTTTCGTTTCTTCTGTTCCATTCTCAGTGGATGCTGTGTCCTGACCACACGTTGATGCTCCACTGGTTCACACTTCAGGCACGGGCTGCACACTCGGCCCTGAGCCGCCGCTGTCCACAACACTGTTCCGGGCACCTACTCTGGGGCCTCGCGACAAGGTGGTGGCTTGAGGGTTTTGGAGGAGAAAGAGATCAGGTTTCAGAGCTCACACGGGGCAGAAAACCCTAGGATCCTGCAGGGGAGGGATGCTGTTTGAATTCGTGAAAAACCCAAGCTATAGAAGTTACAGTTCTACTGCTTTCTAAAGCAAGTCCCAACTTGGACCGACACGTGGTTTCCACGGAAGTCCTAAACTGTGCTTTCACCATCAGATCAATGGATAATTCACATTCACAGCGTTATTCACAGAACGGTATGATTAAAGTAGTTATGTGCACAGCAGCCTAAGCATGCTTCTCCTTTCCAGGCCTGTTCTCTGCGAGACTCTGTGCTGTGGGAAAACCTGGTAATCTGCACTTGAACGTGTATAATAAGACTGTCCAGGCCTTGTTTTTCTCCCCAAAGGAAGCTGCTTCATGATTGTAAAGATGGTGTTTTCTCCTGGAAGGCACATCTGGTAGAGTGTGTAGCAGGCGCTGGTGGGCTGTCTGTCACTGATCTACCATCACGTGGTCCTTCCCCCGATGCGAGTGAACAGCGTCCTTCTTAAGTCCACAGATGCAGACCTCCCGCCCCCTCACCTGCACGTGTCAGTCCTGTGTCCCCACCTTGCCTCTCACTCCTCCCCTCCTCTGTCTATTCAGGTCACCCAAATTGCACAGGAGCCTCTTTCCTTACAGGTCCCCCCGCTTGGGCTCAGCCCTCTGAGCCATCAGCTCCCAGTGTAACCCGGGCCCTCACCCATCATCTGCCAGGGAGCATGCCCTGCTGTCACCTTCTCTGCCATTCTTCCCGTTATCTCTCCTCCCCAACTCCCGCGTTCACTTACATCATTGCATTTGCCAGGCTGCATTGCTGTTAAGGATTTAGTCACTCAACAAGGGCTTATCGGTGCCAGCCACCTGCCAGCACTGACCCAGGTGCAGGGGACCTGGTGCCCCCTCCATGGAGCTGTCCTTCTGGGCAGACGGGAGATGGTCAGGGACACCAGCCACTTCATGCTGAAGCCAGCGGCCTTCTCATCCCTCATCCCTGTAGCATTGGACTCTGTAGATCGATTTCTCCCTGAACCACTTTGTTCACGTGGCTTCTAGGGCATCTCCGTCCTGGTGCTCCTTCTGCCTGCTCCTCCCTGGTGTCTCTGCTGTTCCGCCTCATCTCCCCGCTTCTTCAGTGAGAGGCCCCAGGCCCCAGCACACTCTGGGCCAGCTCCCCCAAGCTCAGGTGCAGGACTCTCTGAGGTCACCTGGCAGCACCGAGCTTCTGGTCTCCGGCCTGCGCCCCTCCCGCAGGTCTGCGCCTCCTGCAGCTTCAAGTCCCTTAATGGCGGCTCCATTCTTCCACTTACGAAGACCAGAAACATTGGAGCTTGGAATCACCCTTGATTTCTCTTTTCCTCACATCCCATAGCTAATCCCTCAGCAAATCCTATCAGCTTTACCTTCAAAATATACCCGGAATCAGAACACCCCTCACCTGCTCTGTTTCCACCGCCCTTTGCAGACCTGGATGACTGCAGCTCTTGCTAGCCAGTCTCCCGCTTCCACCTTGTCTCCCTTCGGGCTCCACTCAACCTGGCAGCTGAAGGGGGTGTTTCAGCTGATGGAGAGACTGGCAAATGGCAGCCTGGGCCCTGCTCAGGGTGGAGGGTGCTGTGTGGTGCAGCGGCAACGTGGAGGTCCCTTACCCCTGGGGGAGCAGAGGCCCCCAGCCTCACCGGTGGGCCCATTAGGATAGCTCAGCTCGCTCCTTTGAGTTTATGAGTCTGTCAGTTCACAGCAGCGTAGTTTCTCTCCAGGTTCTAAAAACACAATAATATCTGTATGTCCCTTTGTTATTGGCAGGTGGGGACAGATAAGCCTTTGTGGCCGTGCGGGTTCTTTTTTCTCTCAGCTTCAAACCAGCTGCAGCCCGCCAGTTAAGTTGCACACTGAGCAGTGGCATTGGTAGGGTGTCCATAAACGCCCCACTGTGGCACCAGTCTCCATCACTAAACTTGATTTTTGCCCTTGTACTAGTTGCTTATTACTTGACATGAAAATTGAGCTTCAAAAGCGCTTTCAGTATCTGGTGCTCTTTTGCTTTTGAAACTAAGGGACTCCTAACTTTCCCCTGTTTTATCTGCAAACAGAATTTATGTACTTTCATCAGTGCGGCCAGTAAGTTTGCTCAGCTCCAATACCTGTGGAAGGCCAGGGACTCGGGGGCCGTGAGCGCGCTGACGTGGGGCCTCGCTTCGTACACCTCTGCGAGTAAGACCGTGGCTCTAATGGGGGGGTGCCCTTTGCCAGCGTGGGGTGTCTACCCAGGAGTGCATTAACTTGGTGTCTAAGTGTCGTAATCCCTTGAGCTTTAATCCGTTGCAAATAGCTATTCAGATAGAACTTCCTAGTATATCCACATTCACAAGGCTGATTTAATGCATAGCACTCTGCGTTTTATGCAAGATCTGTATTCCAGTTGCTAAAAAAAAAAGTGAAAGCACACTTTTCTCCAAAAATCTGGCGTAATATTAAGTCCTCTCTTGTTTGAAAAGCATGATTATATTGAAGCCACTAACTTGTTTAAAAAATACGAATGTTTATGATGTAACAGACTAAAGAGATGAGAATCATACATTGGCTTTTGAGAATAAACATAGTTTGCAGCAGTGGAGTTTTTCTGGAGCCACAATGTTTAGCCTCAAGTTTAGAATTTCCTCTGTTCATTTGGATTCTTGCAGGAACTATCTTAAATTCATATGCTATATTTAGGTAGGAACATTAAAAAAAGTAGAGCTATCATGTTGATTAGCTTTATTAATTTAGATATTTGAGTTACACTTCTTCAAGTTTTTTCTATATTTTAAAGGACCAGTTTCTCCATCCAGGATCCTCTTCTACCCAAACCTTTTAAAAACAGTTAGCATATATTCTGGGATTTAAAATAGATATTAGCTAAATACCAAAATGTCTGAGATGCAAGTTGATACTGATTGCTGAAAATTTTCTTTTACAGCCAGAATAATAACAACTTTAATGACCACCAATGATCTTACAAGTAAGCAAAATATTTTTCTGCCCACTTCCTTTTCGAATTCTATGCCATTTGTGCCTCCTTCATTTGTAACTCGTCTTAGGGCTTAACAGATCCACTTGGCCCCACTGGAGGCCAGCAACAATATATTACTGGTCTTTATCAGTCACCATTTATAGTATTAAGCATCGATTTGCGGTGCCTGGGATAGAATATGCACAAGATAGTAGATTCCTTTCTTCATAAAGCTTCCACTCCAGCAGTGGAAATGAACACTGACATAATCACACGATTAACTACTGAAAAACATTGGGAAATGTATTTTGAAAGAACAGGACAGGATGAGCACCTAACAGGGGAACGTGACCTGTTTGGAGGGAGCTGGGAAGATTAATTGGAATAAGAGTGAGACCTGCAAGAGGGGAGAGACTGCTACAAGGAGCAGCATGTGTGAAGGCTGCGTGGGCTCAGCCTTGGAGAGAGTACCAGTTGGGCTGGAGTGAGAGTGTGGGGGTGAGTCTAACGAGGGGGAAGGAAGTGGTAGCGGCCAAATTGTCCAGAGCCTCAGAATTGCGCACAGGCAGCAGGAAGGCTTTTGCATGCAGGGGCGTGGCATAATCATTTGACTCCATGTCCTTGTTCCGTTACTTTTAAAGGGATACTGTGACAGAGGAGAAAATAAAATATACTTGGGCTAACCTAAAAAGAGTTTTCTAATTCCTTAGGCTGGGTTTTCAACTCCTAAATCAGGCATATACATTTTGGAAAAGTGATTCAAATAGATGGTGTCACCTATTCTATGAAGACTAGAACTATGTCCCTCATGTGTAGACCCTTCAAATACGTTAATTGTTATTTGAGAAATATTGCTACAGAACAGCACAAAGCATTTGCTAGTCCCTTCCCGGACGTTTTATCTTTGGCTCAAATGCTTTCTGTCTGCTCTGAGAGAACAGAAAGCATTTTGATTAGTGTTCTGGTCAAAGCATGAACTTAGTGTCAAGTAGGAGAGGGAAAAGAGGCCAGAGTCTTCCCCACAGGACTTGAAGAATTCTCTGTTTAGAAAGAAGAGTCAACCATAATTAAACAACACAACAAATCTGTGTGTTAAAAATTGGAAAGTCGAGACTGTTCTAATTGATTTGTTTTGTATCTAAGGTGACAGAGGTTCCTGAAAGTGATCAGTGTATCTGGGAATAACCGTTAAAAACCAGTTTAGCTATCTTAAAAGTGTTTTATAACTACAAAGATACATTGAACAGTTTCTCAACAGTTCACATGGTCCATAGTTGTTTCATTTGTGGAGGGAAGCTTTGTTTTGGCTTCTACTTAGAGCAGGAGCTGATTTTGTTTGTGACAACAGTATTTCTTAACACACACTTTCTCTTTCTTTTTGACTGATCTCAGTTCTTCTACGTTTTTTGATCATGCTGGCTTTAAATATGTGGGTAACAGCTACAGTACTTCGCTACCGGAAGACCGCTGTCAAGGCTGAATGATGGATACATTATTCCTACACGAAGTGGATTTCAAATAACTGAACCAAAGGGAAAAAAGCTCATTGCTAAATCAAGGTCTTTTATAAATTTAGCCAATCATGCATGCCAAAGGTATTTTAGACTTGAAAGAGCCCACTTAAAACACTTGTTTGAAAGTGTCAGTTCCCCTCCCCTTCCCCATTTCATTAGGTTAAGGTGGGGCTCAGACATCTGCAGTTTGGAGAAGGCTTGGTGATTGGTGGAAGTCTTCCAAGAAGCCCATTTTGAGGAGATTGCTATGACTCTCATTCTCAGTCATGATTAAGTTTCTCCAAAGAGCTAACTACATCTCCTTTTCAGCTTTCAGAATCTTTTAAGAAATCAATTCTCTCCACAACACAAATGAACACGAATGGAGTGGGATTTTGCCCAGAGTGGAATTGTAATAAATTACCAGGGTTCACTTTCTGGTACTAATGTTTAATTGTAATACAGATATAACAGGAAGGCCTTCATAATACTGTATCATACCCCCTTAGGCTCTAGCAAGCATACCAAGGCAAGTGAAAATGTTACTGGCTTGCCTTCATACACCAAAGGAGACCTTTAACGTCATACTGTGCCTTTACGTAATTCCTAACAAAAGGTACAGTCTATTGATGAGGCAATCCTAATATACTTTGATTCCAGCACGATGCTGCCATTTTTAAAAGGGCCACACCTATACAATTACGTTACTGGAATCTGGTACAAAATATAGCTGACCTCTACCAAGTTTTGTCTATTGAAAATATGTGCAGTAAAGGATATTGCTGGGTTCTGCCAAGTTCTCATGGATTTTATTCTCAAAGTATCATACTCTAAGCATAATGTTAAGATTATTGTACACTGTATTTTCCTGTAAAGACTTATGAACCCTAACATTTAAAACCTCTCTTTCCCCTAATAATTGAATGGCATTATTAAATGCAGTAAATAATGTTTATTATAAAATGTTTGTTTCTTATGTAAAATAAACTTTCATATTTTGAACTCTGCTGAGTCTCTTAAAACTCAACTGTTTTAATGGAATTAGTTTTAAGTTATGTAAACGGTAGTTTTAAAAAATATAAACCAGTTAATCCTTTTAGAACTTCTGCTTGGGACCAGTATAAACATAGTATCTAAAAATCGTTCATTCTGTAGTTTTAAAAATTAGTCATTTAAAAAAATCCAAGTGAATCCTTTCTCATATGCAATTATAATCTGACCATTAGTATAAATACAAGTTGTGTAATTTTTAGTCCAACAAATATTTTATTTAGATATACTTTATTACTGCTTTAAGCAGCTCCTTTAAGAATATACTATCTTAGATGAAAAGTTCTCCATTTCCCCTTTGAGAGGGAACATTTGAGCTACTCCAGATACTCTATACATATTATCATATTTAATCCCCCAACAGTCCTATAAAGTAAACAATTCTCCATTTTACAGATGTAAACATTGACGCTCAGATTGAATAACCTGTCCCAGATCAGCCAGCCAGTAAGTATACTAGAAAAGAACCCACATTACCAAAGAAATGCTTTCTAGAAAACCACGTCAGCATAATATTCCTAACAAAATAGGCACCCTGCCCCTCTTCCTTATCCTCGACACTCAAATGAGATTCTCAGGTTTGCATGGCCCTTAAATACCGACATTAAATCAGAGACAGACTCCTAGCTGAAATTCGATTTCCTGTTTCTCCATGGACTAAATGATAGGGCTGAAGATTCTACAAGTCTGTACCCTTAGTTAAGACTTATTTGCGATACCCATCTTAGGGAAGGCAAATTTTGGAAGTAAATTTTAGAAGGCTGCAGCACTCCAGGACTATTTAACAGCAAAAGTATGAAAATGCTTGTCTCAATTTCTTTTATTTATTTTTAATATAAAAAGCAGGCATAAAATACAATTACATTACTACAAAGATGCAACAAAATTTTTAAAAAACCAGGGGGGTACGATTTTCGTTCAAGGGGACAGCTGATCAAATATTTATGATTATCTAAACCATGCAGTTCATAAGTTATTACAGTTCCAAACAAAATTCATTATTATGGGGAAGGGAATCACGGAGAGGCCCCCCAAGCATAATATTCAGCACTGTCATACAGTGCTTATCTTCAAAGTGCTTTACAAACCAACTATGGTATCTTCACAACACAGGGAAACTGAAGTCTTACTCCACGGGAGGAGAGCTGAGTCAGTAGCAGTGACGACACAGGCTGAGAAACTCCGAAGTGACCTGCCCACGTCAGATTTTAGAAACATGTTATTTAAAGCATGTTTCAATAAGGTAATATAGTGTCTAAGTTTCTCTATTTACCACCCGAATCCTGGAAGAATAGATTAACAGCAGCAGCATAACTTCTGAAATTGTCATTTGGCAACCTAGAGTTTCTTCTTGAGGATCTACAGATAAACTGGTATAAAGGAGACCCGTCAGCAACAGAATGGTGTAACTCTAGCATTGGTTAGTTTTAAAAACACTAACCTTTACTTTAGATTTATTGGTATACTTATCCTTTAGTGAGAGCATTTTAAACTTTCAGATAGATTTTTTTAAAAAATCTTGCTTCTAGATAGAATTTCTTTAATTAATACTTTTCAAAAATGCACTGTACATTAATTCTTAACAGTAATCCTGGCACCGGTTTTCCCTCTACTCTCATTATTCCCACAAAAGTAAAAAATCCAACTGAGAAAATCCCAGTATCACTACTTAGTTCTCAAAAGGAGGTATTTATGGCTCTAGGAGAAATCAGGTGTGAGGACATTAGCAACTTTTGGTCTTACATTTATCTTGGAAGCTTTGGAGCCTCAAGAAAAAGAGAAGCTGGCACAAAATCAGGTTTTTCAACCAAGTCAACATCATCTTTAGTGAGCGGTGGGAAGAGAGCATTTGGATGGTGCATGCACTCGTGTACGTATATGAAACCAGCAACAGAGTATAAAGCAAATTCTTACCCAAGGTCAGAATTTTTTATTAAGCGCATTTCCATTAGTTGGACAAACAACCTTATAAATCCTTATTTCAAACCATATAATGTGAAGAATCTCCATGGAGAGATTTTTTTTTTGCCCCTTAGAGTAATTTTTTTCCATAAAAAAACTTCACATTAATTTTCCCTGTATAGTTGCATCACACCATGATTCTCCATATTCCCTAATATATACAGCATTCAGAATTTAAACTTTTGCCATGTTTACTCAAATGTTTCAATTACTCATGTGTAAACTTCAAATTATTTCACCTTAATAAAGTTTATTAAAAATATATATATATATATACTCTCCAATTCAGAATAATATGATAGAACCTCCCATAGTGTAACAAAATCTTTATATAAAATATTAATTCAGTCTCCTTTTAACAAGTCTAATGAATGGAAATATTTATTCTATATAAATTTTATATATTTTTCACTTTTTAATTTCACTTAAAAAAAAAATAGCTGTGCCCCCAAAACCAGAACATACCTGCGAGAGAAATGGCATGCATATCTAGTTTCAGCACAGACAGCATGAAAGAGTGCAGACTGGAAAATGTAGTAACAAGATTCAGTTTCAGTACATCTGTAGCCAAAGGCCACTCTTCAATTTCCACAACAGTATCTGTAATTGGGGATCCAACTCTTAAAACACTTCTGCACTGACCCCAGAAGGAATCAATGAAAAATGTCCACTTCCTTCATTGAAATATTAGAAGATATATTTCATTATCACACCAAACTCTGTAGGTGAATGTGTATAAAGAGAGACTGATAAAACACTACATCATTTTTTACTTAATTCTTATCACCGATGCATACTGTAGCAGTATAAAACATATACTTTTCTGGAATGAGAAATATAGCAGGAATAGTCCTGCATAAACTGTAACTTTAACAGCATTTAAAAAAATAAAAATCAAGTTAAGTGCCTCTAAGGCCACTTCTTCCCAGTCACCAGTTTTCTTAACCCAGTACTGAAATATTGCCATACACAGCTGTGTGTTTAATGGATCACATTTAAATATTTAAAATATATCTACAGTATGTCTTCATTTTTTTAAATTCGAGATAATTTTTTGAATCTTGAATGTGAAAATGTAAAAATAGTCACAAATGTCTTTATCAGAAATAAAAACACACCTAGGGTAGCCAGTAAATTAAAAGCAAAGAAAATGTTTCATAGTCACACACTAATACTGAGGTCTGTAAAAAAGGCTGGATGAATAATAGATATACATAAAAGATATATTAGTTCCAATACTATCTATTACTGTTTCTATCACCAATACTTAAAAAAAATTGTTATACAATCAAAATAGGCTGACATTGATAACTATTACGTGTAAAAATAGTGCACTATTTTTCTTCTGCAAAGCAAATTTGCATCCTAAGAGCTGGTAAACACTTGTTCTTTTTTTAAATACAGAAAAGGGTTGAGATTTTGAAAAAAATTAAATTAAGGCATTCAAAATGGGTAGAGTTGCCTATTATGACGCATTAGGAAACTGATATAATTAACTTCAAACTTCTTGTTACAGTAATTGCTTAAATATGAACATGCAGCTTCCATCAGGTACACACAAATGAGTGATACAAACTCCAACAGTATGGCTTTATACAAGTGCATAGTTGCAACTGCAGTAAGTAATGATATCTGATTAATGTTTATAAAAAAATAAAGTGGGAAGTTAAAAAAAAAACCCTCTTGCAGTATTACAGTACTATACATATGTGTGCGTGTGTGCATGTGTGTGAGAGGATATACATATCACACACGCGCGCACACACACACAGTATAATGGTCACTTCTTGAAGATGCAGTCTCTATCAGTGTAGTGGAATCCATTCCCAGATTCTTCTGGCAGGTGTGCTGGTGAAATCTCTCTGTTGAAGCTGCAAGGATGATTTCTTCAACTTTGACTCTTCTCAGTCCGTGTAGTGTGAGTGACTGCCAAGAGAGCTTCATGGAGCAAGTTGGGAAGAGTTGCACATGATATTCTTATTCTACTAACCAATCACTGTTGGTTCAACTTGCTGCTCCAAAGGAGCCCAACAAATCTATCCAAGATTTATAATTTATATTGCAGGAATACAGGCAATATATATATACACACACACACACATATATATATATATATATATGTGTGTGTATGTGTATCAGTCTCTCAGGAAAATATAGCTTTTTAATAACTTTGGGGCCATCATATTTCAGTCTTGTTTCAACTGGAAGAATATGATCACCTTGAATAATGACTGCATTCACAGAAGGCAGTTAGCTAGAAAGAAAAGGAAAATAAAGGTAGTTGTTATAGTGAAATAATTTAAGAGATTGTTATCAGTTCTTTGAAAAGGCATTCCATTTACGTCATTAAACTATATAGTCTTCCAACTACTATACTTTTAACACCTAAATCATGCATGAGATATATTACTGCATTACTTTTCTTAGTTTTAGGTACATGCAATTATATTTTTGCTCATATTTTCTCATATTGGTCACAAACACGACACACAAGTTTTATACAGTTAACTGGCTATTAGGGTTAGATAATATGTCACTGACTAACTCATGTGAATGTAAGTCTGACTTGGGCTTTAACTGCCAGTTACTCCATGCAGCTGAAAGAAGAGTGGACTTATGGGCCGGGTTCTACTTGACTGTCTGTCTGACACTATGCCACATTTTTTAAATATATGAAATGGGAACAAACACACTGTTGTAGTAAATATATGTAAATACTCTAAATCCTGGTTGTAAACAGATTCTATTATGACATGATTTAAGTATATATTTTGCAACGTGTTACTTAAGTTAAGATAGACATTACTTCTTTTAAATCCATTCCATGTAAAAGGTTTAACTCATGAGGTTCAATTTTCATTCAAATCTCCTTTAGCCACTATTAACCTATTTACATTTTCTAAAAGCACAAGAGCTTTCACAGCATACTGTTAGCATCCTCCAGCAAGAGTAACATTAAATTTTCAAAAAGTAAACATTTCATTCACATCACAAAAAAAAGCCAAATCAGAAACAGCTATTTCACAGCACTTATTAGACTTACAAAGTTTTTATGGTTTCAATTATTACAAGTTAGAAAGAAGGAAAGAGGAGGGGGGGAGGGAGGGGAGGAGGGAGGGAGGGAAGGAGGGAGAAAGGAACCCCATGCTATGTTCACAAACTAACACAGCTGTAGGAACTTGAAAACACTGTAAATTTTACTTCTCTGAATATGGCTTCTTTGGAATGAACAGAAAGTACCAGAATTAGCTCCTTTTGTTATTTTTATATGTTTCATTCCTAAGATAAAAAATTATAATCCCAACTGTATTGAAAATATATAGCCAATAAAGAATCTGAACATAGCATTTTACTTTTATACTTAACATGGAAATTTTAGTTAGAAACTTTTTTGAAAACCACTTTTCAAATATATACTCTCAAATACAACTTAATAAAATCTCAAACTGGTCAAAGGTATGAAAACCCAAAGTGCAAACCACATGCACTACTTGGAAATACTAAAACAACTCATTTTTCATTTTTTGATTTACCCCATTTACTTCTTCAGAAATCAAAAACATCGCCATCATCATCACCACCATCAATATCATCAAATGACCAATCCCAGTCTTTAAATGCCAAATCAAGCAATCTGAAATAGGAGGTTTGCAAATTTATACACTAATACCCTTGCAAAACAGCAGTTTAATATGCTATGATCTAGACATTACACTTCAAATGTGCTGTAAGTAAGCATTTTAACTTTCCCTTCATTGATAACAGCATAATTAAAATCAAGATGGATTCACACAGGGAAATCTTTCTCTTTATACACGAATACATATAATCATGTTGGCCAGGTACACTTTCCAGAATACCAGAGAACAGAGGACAGAGATAATATTTAGGGATAAGACACAATCTTCTTCCCACTGGGTCCCAGTGAAGATGTAATAACCATCCTGATGCCCAGTTTGATTTAAGAACTATAAAAGTTCAACATTCCCTTCACAAAAGTGTCCAGACTGTCAGCTCGTATCTTCCCAGAACATAACTATAAATCCCAGTCTGAAAGGAGAGTCATACTAAGAACATAGCTTTCTCAATTCCAGCAGGACTCTACCTGCTCAGTGGGCCACCAAAAGTTCCGCCTTCCATGAAAAACCACAGACAAGGGAAAAACCACAGGTAGATAAGCAGCATTAGCAACTGATCTTGGCCAAATAAATTGGACTTAGAGCAGAGTATATATGGTCTTTCCTTTCAAATCCAATCCTCTAGTAATACAGTCATTTTCATTTTAAAAAATAGGAGTAATTTTTTTATGTGTTGTGTGTTTTAATTTTAATCATTGTTTTTAAACCATGGAATCAGAAGGTGAGATTTGGTCAGCAACTCAATGCCACTATCATTCCCAGTTACTGTGTAGATCATTGACCCTTATAATTCTACTTTCTCTCTCTTCCATTGTTGTGAAGAAATAACAAGACATCACAGATATGTCTCACTGCAAATTATTACATTTTGGTCTCAACTGGTGCCTTTGATACTGTTTGGAATTCTTTTATTTGTACCTTGGGGATCCCTGTCTAGTGGCTTCCAGATTTAGCTACTCATAGAGATCCCCTGGAATGCCTGTTAAAAATTGATCCTCCAGTTTCATTCTGGACTTACTGAATCAGCATTCCTGAGGATGGGGCGGGGGATCTTTCTGTCTGACCACCTCCCTGGGTGATTCTTGGTGACATCAGCCTTTCCCTGGTCCAGGGAATGGTCTCTGTGGACTCCTGGTGGTCCACTCTAGAATGACTGTTTTCAATTACTTCCACTCTTATAAGTTCCCATTAAAAACAGGAGTAATTTTTAAAATTATTTGTAACTGTGATGTTCATGAATACATTTGTGCCAAGGAACTTACCTGGTTCCCAAATCTCATCTGTGATCACTGTGTCAGGGGTTCCTAAAATGTAGTGTATATGATGTATCCAATGCTATACATAACGCACACTCCCAGGCCTCACCCCAAAAGAGTCTGATATACTTAAACAGGGGGCGGCAGGCGGGAAGGTATTTGTATTTTAAAATAAAAAACCTGAGATGAATTCTGATGTAGCTGCTTGGCTTTGAGAATCACTGAAAGAATAGGTTGATGGATGATTACCTTAATTTAAAAGTAAAAGAAAAACAACTCAAATTACTCTATTTCAAACTGTGCTAAATACAGAATATTTGACTAAACATACAAATTCGGATATAATTATTTATCCACTTAACACACATCAGCCTAGTACACACTCACTTTCTTAGGCTTACATAGAAAGTACCTTTTAGCTATGGTGTCAACTCTACTACTTGGGAGACTGAGATCAGCAGGCCTTCCTGGGTGTCCAAGCCCCAGTTTTAGCACACTTTATGAAGAATCTGCATATCCTTCCAAAACCTTCGAAGCATGTGTGTGTGCCCACATCACAATCTTCAAATTTTAAAAATCTTATCACTGGACTGTGAGTGTAATGCACGCCAGACTTCCCTAAAACCTCTCCCTCATCCCTTCCAGTCGTTTAATTCTTGTCATTTCAATTTGAGAAATCTTTCTTCAACTTGGTTCCTTCTCCCCATTTTCACTGTCAGTACTTCAGTTCAGGATCTCATTAAGTATAACAAACCAATCTCTTGTTGAAAGACTTCTGTTAGAACAAAATCAAAACTCCTATAGCACAGTGAACACGCTCCTTTTCATTCTGGCTCAGAGCTTTCTCTCCAGTGTCACCTTCTACCACTTCATGTCAATACCCTCTCCCCACCCTAACCCAATACAACATTACAAACACATAAGTAATTCTGACAACCAGGGCCTTGGTACATAACATCTTGCCTAAAATTGTCTTTTCCCTTATTTCTTTGCCTAGGAAATTACTGATCCTCCATTTTTTGGAGAACTTTCTTGATGCTTTAATAGCAGAATTCTCCATGCTTTCCTTTGTTCCCCCATAACATTGTTAAACAGTACTGTAATTATCTGCTTGATTGTCTGTCTCCTTCATTAATTGATCAATGGGTATACCCTTCAGGCTGCTGAAACTTATCGCCAAAGACTGCATCAGAAGGGGAGCATTTAACTTTTGAGTTACCAGCAGCACATGAGCACACCCGTTTCTTTACATCTCACCAATACTAAGTTTCGTAATCCTTACCAGTTTGGCAGATAAAAATGGTTTTACAATATAGTTTTAATTTAATTTTAATTTCTTTGCTTCATAATCAGGTTGATCATTTTTTCGTATTTATGGTAATGCTTGCATGTTCCACACTAATTTTTATGCTGGGAAGAGTCAATCTTTTTATTAATGATTTATATAAGAACTATATGCACAAAGATACTAACCCATCTTCCTCATATATATGGTAAAATATGTGCTGTTTTTAAAATTTACAAGGCTTTAATTTTTGGTTAGTTAATCTTTGACTTTATTTTCTTTCTTTGCTTTTATTCTTAGGAAATTCTTCTCCAATCCAAGGTCAGATACATATTCACCTATTCTACTTCATTTATGGATTTATTTTTGACACTTTAACTTGTATATAACATTATTATTTACTTTCTAATATTTAGAACTGGAAAAGAATAAAGATGAGATAATGATAAAATAATAGCTTCTCCTATCCTTAAGTTAACTGTGTTGACAACACTTTGTTTTTTAAAACTGGATAAATGAGTATTTGTTGCATTTCTGCTTTATATTTTTCTACATGGCTTAAATATTACGTTAAAAAAAAGATCTTTTAAAGGAGAATAATTAAAAAGAAATGCCCTCAGCAGGGACCAGTATTTTGGGTCTTTAATTGGAACAAATTAGGATCTCTCCAAACTGTCATCAAAAGTCAGCATTTTACTCACAAATTTCTTACTTTCTAGCAGAGTATTTTATTCAAAATTACCAAGAAAACATTCCTCTGGAATACCATTTCTACGTATTACATTTTATAGACTGTCAATTCATTAACATCTACTTGAATCACTGTGAGGCAGGGGAGTATTACAGCTGAGAATGCAGGACCTGGATTATGCTACCTGGGTCTGAACTCACAGCTGTGCTTCTTACTAGCTATGTGACCTTGGCACACAATGTTCCTGTGCCTTAATTTCCTCATCTGCTAAATAGAGACATGAATAGCTAAACCACTGGGTGGTTATGAGGATAAATAAGTTAGTACAGTTAAAGCGCTCAGAGGAGTGCCTGGCATTTTATAATATGCCCTCAAAAATGCTTTTATATAATAATAGCTAACACTTACTTAATTATTCCTTTAAAACACTTCATTACAGAAAAAGGGAAGCAGAGTTAAGAGGAGAATCAAAACCAAGAATGTCACAGAAGCTAAAGGAAAAAATGTAATGATGCAGTTGTTAACAAAGAAAGACACTAAGGCAAAATTAAAAAATAAAAAAAAGAAAGATTAGGTGACTATTTATGGGTACTATGTTTTAGTGTGTATAGAAATACATATATTTGATGATGCCTAATAAACCCAAGCATTTGTTCTAAGAAAGACACTATGTGAACTAATTCAACTAAAGCTAGATAAACTAGTGCTAAGACTAAAACTAAATAAACACAAATGAAGAGCCAGATATTAAATTACTGGTGATACACACCAGAAATTCTGTTTCTAGGTTTTCTTGGACAATTCTTTAAAGCTCTACCCATTTGTCTACAGAAGTATGTTATAAATGAGTAGGATAATAAAGGTCACCCACAGTCCAATGCTCGAGCCTCCTCTAGAACCAAGCTCCTCCACTTTAGATTGCACACACACTGACACACTGAGGAGCACTGCCCCTCAACCATTCTGCCAAGCAGTCACCTGAGTCAGGTGTAAACCTGTGGACACAGGGCAATCACTGTTCCAGAGCAAGCCAATTCTTCCAGTTTTGGAAACCTGATTGCTTGATAATTTTTTCCTGCTGAGTTTAAAATGTGCCTCTCTGCTTAGTTCTTCCGAGGAAAAATCCTTTAAATCTTCATTGTTACTGATGATCGCCTGTCCTTTCAAATCATTTCCTCAGAAGACCAAAATATCTAGTTCCTTCACTTGCCACATGTGTAAACATCTTCAAATGTTCAAATGACCCACTACTTCCTCCATAATTCTCTTCTAAATAACCTCTAATTTGTGTATGCTACTCTTAAAATGTGACAACCAAAATGGAATGCAAACTGTAGGGTTATTCATATGAGGACAGACACAGATACAATTTTATGAGTTAATGAAGCAATGGAGGCACAGATGTTAAAAGCCATGGAAGTAATGTTACAGAGGCATAATAAAATACCAAATCATATTTCAAATGTGCCTATCTTTACATTTAAAACTTCAAAAAGCATATTAGGTTAAAAAATTTCAAACCAATTCCCTATACATTTTACAGTCAGTTTTGATATTAGTTTTATCTTCATGCATAGTTGTGGAAAAAAATCCCTATTACTTACTGTTGCTATGCAAAATGTATTAAAAAAATCAATGAAGAATGATTCGAAGGGCAGGCCCAGAACTAAAAAAAAAAAAAAAAAGTAACAAAAATCAAAAGTAAATGTGCTTTCAAATAGACCATAATGCTGAATTGGGGGGGGGGGGGGGGCAAGAAAATTATCTGTAAGTGAGCTTGGCAGTTTTGCATTAATTGTTCTACAATATTAATAATATAAAATTTAACTTTTAGATGTCTTGCATAAGGTACATGGAAGGACCTTTGGCATCTCTGAATTCTTTGAGTTTCTTCAGTTGAATTACTCTCATATAATCGCTAATTCTATAGTATTTAATTTTATCATACCTCACACGAAAACTCAAAACATTTTCACTGTTGAAACACTAATTCTACCTTTGTCATTTTAGATTATTTCCTTGAGATATTAGTTTCAAGAAAAGTTTCATATAAGATGTGGTTAGAATGCAAAGATTTCTGGTAATACAGCCAATGCACATTGTTACTCATATACTGAACATCCTATGTTAGGGAACAAAAAGGACACCTGAAATTAGATCCTGGATCTAAGTGTATACTTTACTCTTTAGCTAACCAAATCTTCACGCTCATTTCAATGAATACCAATATGTATTTATAAATACTGCATTAGCTAGTAAGCCATGAAATGGTTATTCTGAATAAAAAATTATTATAATGTAGTTATTTGAAAATGGCCCCACCAAAATGTTTTTGTGCAATAATAATCATCTCTAAACTTACTCCATATTTCCAACACCACTTCAATTGCAAGAAATGCCCATGATACCCATTAATTAACATTTGAATTTTTAAAGCTTATCTACATTGCTCTTTAAATCCTAGACAAGGTATTATTTTAAACTTACAGATTTGAATTAAGACTTAAGATTTCAGTCCTGACCTCAAGTCATCTAACATAAGAGGTTTAAGAGGCTTGCAATATTGGAAAACAATGCGTGTACCTGACACTTAAAGGCCTGTGTGTGCATCCTATCTACTATAATCAATTAAGTCAATGTGCTTATAAAATCCTAAAATATTGTAATTATATATATAAACATGACAAAATGAGCCCTTTATATATTTTTGGTTGATTTTTATATATGTGTGTGATTGAGTAAGTAAATTTCTATTAGGGAGGAGGTCATAGCTCAAAAGGGTAGAGCTCATGCTTAACATGAACAAGGTCCTGGGTTCAATCCCCCATACCTCCTCTTAAAAAAGTAAATAAATAAATAAACATAATTACCTCCCTCCCCCCCCCACACACAAAAAAACCCTAAAATAAATAAATTAAACTACTTTAAAAAAAAAATTTCTATTACATCCATCTGTATCAATGAACGAGACATGAACACTGAAATAGTTTCAAACATCTGGTATTCCAGAGATCATGAAAATACCAAGCAAAGGACAACTGTAGCTAGGAAAGTTTGTAATTTGAGCATAAGTAGCAAAATATTTTTAAAAACACTTTAATTTTTAACGTTTGCATTTATTACCTTGGTTTGTTCGGGGCAAGCTGTCGACTTGGCCGTCTAATAGACTGGTTTTGTTGTATCTTCATTGAAGTTCTAGGAGAGGACCGTGCAAAAGGGTCTGGAGCTGGAGGCTTTTTAGGTATTTTTTTCACTAGCCGACTAACCCACTTTTGCTGCTCTTCTGTAGAATTTGCTAATAACAATAGGTTCTTTGCCGATGAAATATCATAATACACTATAAAGAAATATTTGAAAAAAATTAGTATGTTTAAAATGATCTGAACATAAATCATACTGATGGAGCAGGTAATTTACTATTTACCTTTGCAAGGTGCTATAATTTCCTCCTTTTTATCCATGTGATCTTTATGACATTTAATATGGCAGCGACGGCACTCTAAAGCAGGAGGAGGTTTAAACATATGCCATAATGGCTTCATACATGCCTCACAGTTGGTTGGGAAATGATAGAGAGTGGGAATAAATTCATGTCCTTTGTGGCAAATGTAATTTGACTTTTCTCCCACTGGCTCCACTGGAAATTCTTGTTCCTTCTTACTTTCTCCTTCATTGGCATACAAAATCTAGAAACACCAAAAAGAACAATCAACGATTTTCAAACATAAGTTATTTTGTATGTAATAATTCTTATAGTATAAATGAAATTAGCCTAGTGGTGGGGGGACGCGGGTAAGGACAGACTGGGAGTTCGAGATTTATAGATACTGACAGGTATATATAGAATAGATGAACAAGTTTATACTGTATAGCACATGAAAATATAGTCAAGATCTTGTAGTAGCTCATGGTGAAAAAGAATATGAAAACGAATATATGTACATTCATTTATGACCGAAAAACTATGCTGTACACCAAAAACTGGCACAACATTGTAAACTGACTATAACTCAATTTAAAAAAAAAAATGAACTAAACCAAAATTAATCACACAGTGCCTAACATTTTAACACAGAAGTAAATAATAGATATGGGGAAATTCTGGCAAATAATTAAACCAATAATGTATCTTAAAAAAAAAAGGAATTAGCCTAAGCTATTCAATGAGAAGAAAATGCATCTGGCATTCAAAATGTTAGTAGGTCCTAATCAAGAGCACATATGAGAAAAGTCATTAGTCACTTTGGTTCACATTTCAAAAGAACTGATCCTGTTCAAACAGAGCTTCCTTATTTTCTCCATGCTATCTTCCTCTGTTTTAGCAATTTTATCACAATAGGCCAGCATAAGGTAAATCTGTACTTGACGAGGGTCAAAAAGTTTTTCTGGGCAGGAGTGTTCAAAATAAAACTGAAGAGATACAGCAATTTTATGAATGGGTATTTTATGATTCTCAAAACAGAACTGGGAGATAACTGCAAATACAGCTTTAATTGAAAAGATTTGTATTTGGAGAATTGAGGAAGAAAGAAAAGAGGAAAGGATGTTTAATTCACTCCAAATAAACAGTATAAGCATCCAGAAGATAAGCAGCCAACTTCCCCACAGTACACCAAACACAATGGCTTTTACGCAGAAGGAATCCAATAACTAATTGTTGGTTTGACTGATTTTAAAATGGAAGTAATAATGGGAAGAATTTGGCTTCACTTTAAAATTGGAAGTAAAAGGGATACTGGGTGCAATATTTAACTTTACAAAGCAACTTTTTTAACTTTCTAGAGAGTTAAGCATAAAACCAAAGTTCATGCTTAAAAAACGTTATAACCAATCTTGAGCAAAAGGATAGCAAAGGCTAGAAATATGATATAAACACACTACAGACTTTAATTTAACAAGTAAAACGTGGAGAAGAATTAAGATGCATTCAAACAGGAAAGTCGCAAAAGAACGAACCATTTTACATGGGACTAAAATTGAAAGATAATCTTAAAAAGGCCCAAGAATAAAGAAATTTGTTATGTCATGTCATGCTGAGACTATATAAAGGTGAAAAAAACAACAAAGCAAACCAATCGCAAGACAAACTGTGTTTACCTGGAATATCCTTGGAATTTCTTTAGCATCTGCTCTATATACATCTGTCTGTGTAACTGGTCGTACATGAAATAATTTGCTATAAAAGATTTTTAAGAAAGGAATAAAATATTACAAAGGATCAAATTATATTAGTTACCCTATACTTACGTCAGAAATTAAAATTGACTACTTTGGCCCTTGTTAGAAAGTCAGAGAATATCTTGCTCTATAAATTTAATCACTTCTTGAGATTTTGAGGAATTTCCAGTAAGTCAGAAATTTTCTAATTAGTTTCAGAAACCAACACAGTGAAGACCCATGAAATAAAGATATTTTAGCCAACTCTATATCCCAGACTTTCATCTGTATTAAGCAAATGTAAGAAAATGTAATGATCGTATAGGAGATACTGTATGTACAGTATGGGAGCATACTACGTGAGTATATCCATATACCATATGACTAATAAATTACACTAATTTGACAAAAAGGTCACAGTGCTACCTTACACTTTAAAAGATGAAGTTCCTAAATATTCTAATAAAAATACTTACTCTATATCTAAAACCATGTAAGGATTAGATTGTTCTTTATCTTGTTCACTGTCATAGAAAAGGATCTTCTTACTACTTACAATCACATACTGTTAAAAAGAGGGAGGAAAGGAATTAAGCAATGATTAAAGTTAATATATATCTTATTTCCTTTGAAAATAAAGTCTATATTAGCAATAAAAATCATTTAAAATACTTAAATACCTAAAAAGTTATCTTAATGTATTTGTAAAAAACTCTTCCTCAAAATAACAGTAAATTTTGTTTGTATGTATTTTACTTTTTTTGGAGGTGCTGGGGATTGAACCAGGACCTTGTGTATGCTAAGCATGCATTCTACCACTGAGCTATACTCTCCACTCCCATATATATTTTAAATAAGCAAACTGGGGAAGAAATAAAATTCAAGCATTTTTTGGACTGATTTAGCTTCAGGATCCAATGGCATAGAGCCTTGTTGCTATAGCTTGAATAAGAGGTTCCAGAGAAATCCCCCCTCTTTCCACCATGAGGACAGAGCAAGAAGTCTGCAACCTGGAAGGCCTTCACCAGAACCCCAACAAGCTGGCACCGTGATCTTGGACTTTTAGCCTCCAGAACTGTGAGAAATAAATTTCTGTTGTTCATAAGTTACTCAGTCTGTGGCATTTTGTTACGGCAACCTAAAGACCCTTATCCAAAAAGTAAACATCATAATACCACTAATCATAGTAACAGGAAAAGAAGTAAGTGGGTCTTTCCATTAGAGCCAAAGTTGTTTTCCCACTGAAACAGCAAAGGCACCAAGATCAACAGGCTTCTATTTTCCTAACAACAAAACCTGCTTTATTATTAATAACATGTTAATGATGAAAGTTTGTTTTTTTTTTTTTACAAAGATACATAAAATTATGTCATGCCAAATCAGAAAGTACAAACAAGTTTTACGTGCTTAAAAGTTCTAGTTATACATATATATCTACCTTATAATTACAAAAGTGATATGGCTGTAGTTAAGCCAAAAGCAAAACCATTTTCAGAAGTACCAATTACCTTTTTAACCCATCCAAATTTCTTAGTGTTGTTTCGCACAGGCAATGAAAGCCAACCTTCTAGTCTTGATTCTATGAATAAGCACAAGATATGAGGATAAATATAGTAAGGTTCCTTAAAAAAGAGGAATTTAATAAAAATTTAATATTAAAGTCACAAAACAAATATGCCCTTCAGAATTTATCATTGTACACATTATCTAAAATATAGTAATAATGCAGAATCAAGCAAGTTATGCAATGCAAACAAAATCCAAGTTATATCACATTGGAAATACATATTCTGTAGTTTACAAAGTCAAATGCCCCATTGATTAAATTCATGCATTTGCAAAATTCTGCAGAAAAGTTGCAAAGAAGAGAAGCAGCTCTCTATTCTCATTTGCACACCTGTGTTAGAATCCTTTATTTTTCCCTTTGGAAGAAGGTCTAACTACAGATACAGTGCACATCTTCTTTGAAGAGGAAACATTGCAAGTGAGTACTTATGTGTTCAGAGAAAATATACTTTTAGAATGGCTATAATAAAACAAAATAAAATTGTATAAATTGCAGATCAAATCTGGCTAATAAGCAGCAATATAACCAAAAGATTCCTAAATTCCAAAATATTAGAAGCCATAAAATTCTAGTTCAACAGAGGAAACTCAATCCTTAGAATTTGTTCTAGTGGTATTTGATCAGTATATTTTTATGAAGTAATTAAGTGAAATAGCATTTTAGAAGTTATTCTAATAAAAAAAGTAGTTATCACTTATTTAACATACGCTATGTGTCTGAACAGAGCTAGATGCTTTACATGAGCTTTCTTTAATCTTCACAGCAACCCCACAGAAAGCTCACACAGGGACAGGTCTCTGACTCCAGGGCCTATACTCTCACATCAGTAACCTTCCAGACTCTATGAACAGAAATGCTGTCATTAAAAACAGACTCATACTCAAACTGTCTGGACACGGTCCTAAACCAGTTTAAGGGACTAATCAGATGACCTCTAACAATATGGGTATGAGTGAAGTAATTTTATTGCTAAGCTCTAAAACAACTTAAATACAATCACTTATGATTTATACCTGGGATTTATACTGATCTATAACTGGGAAATGTGACAACAGTGTAAATAAATAGTTACTTTGAATTCAACCAATAGACTAAATTTTACTTTACATTCAACTGCTTATACACCAATTTCCTGTAGCATATACCTTAAACTTTTTTTCGTACTCACAGTAACTTTGTGTTAAACCTAATAATTTTATGGGTCTTCCATCTGGTTTTTTTCATTTAAACTATAAGTCCTTTCAGGACAAGGATCAAGTACTTTTTTTTTAAGCTTAGCACAATGTTGACTAGGTAAGCACTCAGTGAGAACCTAAACACATCCTCTAAAACAGTCTACGTGCTTTTTCTGTCACTCTTTACATGAAACTTTAGAAAGAATTTCTTCTTGGTTAAAAATGGGCGAGACAAGCAGTGAAATCATACATTCTTAAATGATATAAAGTACCGCTCCATTTTTCTTGTAAGTTGACAAAATAAATCAATTGCAATAGCAGTGCCATGTGAAACAAAATACCTTAAAAATCAAATTCTTTGTTCATGCAGCAGTTTCTTTTTAACTGGGACTTGTTATCTGAGCAACTTGTTAGAGTTAGTGAATATTAGTTAATATTACAAAAATTTTTCCAAAGGACTGAAATTAAGGGTAGTGGGAAAAAACCCCAGAGGTGGAAAGATTTTCAGACTATCACCTGTACCATTAGGTTCCGCTGAAATAGGTAAATAATGCACAGATTCTTCTTCTGAGTCAGAATCAGAGTCAAGAAGCATATGAGAACTGGAAGGCTTAGTGGCAATATTGAGAGAAGTAGAGGAACGTTGGTAGGTGAATGACATGGATTCCATAGTGTGTGACTGAGTGATATGAACTGAACACCCAACATAAAAGGAAGTAAGAATGCAGAAAGAAGTTAAGAAAAAATAAATGAAAGCTTAAAAAGAGAGATGCCTATAATATACAGAGCTAATTTAAATAACTAAATATGTAGAAGTTATTTTTGCATTTTTATGAAAACTTTCATGAAAAAATCAATAAATAAAGTAAGTTTAAACTTGTCATTTGAATCTCTACTCTAAGGAGTAGGTTTCCCTTAAAGAAATGACAAACATTTTTCCTCAAGAGCAAAGTCAGTCACAGGGCTTAAAATAATCAACTGATTTATATTTTAGACAAAAGACCTTTAATAAACATCAACATAAGGGCTGAAAATAAATCTGTACCTGGGAACCCATCATCTGCTTCAGCATCCCCTGGTCCACTGCCTATACTGGAACTATCCAGACCAATATGCAAGGCTTGGAGCTGGGACCGCAGCTGCTCAATGTCACTGTCTTTACTGTCCAGGGTCATCTGCAGTTCAATTCGAATCTGGCTCTCTTCAGCTATTTGCTACAACAAATTGAATTATGTTAAATTAACTGGATGCCATACATCTCAATTTTGTTTCTTAGTTCAGTAATACGGTAGTCCCTCCCTTATCCAAGGTTTCACTTTCCACAGTTTCAGTTATCCGAGGTCAACCGTAGTCTGAAAATATTAAATGGAAAATTCTAGAAATAAATAATTCATAACTTTTAAATTGCACGTCATTCTGAGTAGTGTGATGAAAGCTCACGTTGCCCAGTTCTGACCCGTCTAGGATGTTAATCATCCCTTTGTCCAGCTTTTCCACATTGTATATGCTACCCACCCCTCGGCACAGGAAAAACGTAGTAAGTATAGGGTTCAGTATTATCCGTGGTTTCAGGCATCCACTGGGGGTCCTGGAACATATCTCCCTTGGATAAGGAAAGGTTACTATAATTATTAATAGAAACTTTCATAATCAATAAAATACATAGAGACATGAAAATGATTCTACTTCTTTAAAAAGAAGTCTTTAACCTAGAGTCCAAAAAGTATTCTTACAGCCTGCATTTCATTCAGTTCTTTCTGATACTTGATCATCTGCTGCGTCAGCTTCTCACGTTCAGATTTAAGCTCCATATGTAGCTTTCTATTCTCCTTCTCTTTTCTCCGCACATCTGTGTCACTACCACGTTTGACAGGTTCTTTCCGATTCATGATCTCAGCCAACTTATTCACAGCCTTAAAGACATAAAAATAAGTACGTAAATAAATAAAATTAATTATGTTGATGGTTTCTTGATAACTCACCAACAGCAAGTTATAAAACCTCCTTCCCTACACACAGTGCCACAAAGAAACATTTTCTATGTTAAAAAATACACCTTCTTCACTACTCATTATTCTTTTCCAACCAATACTCTTAGCTTTTAGTTCTCAGTTTTTCTGAGAACTGTAATTTAAAACATTTACAGGTTCACTCTAATGTCACTTGCTACCACTATGCATGTGTAGTTACAAGAGACTTTTACTAGGTAGATCTTTTATCCTAGAAGAAGAGAGCTTTACACTGGTATCACCTTAATAAAATGCAACATGTCCAACCACAAAGCAGAGCATCTTGGACCCACAAGTATTCACTCTGTGTATAAAGTCATGAGGGCTGAAAGAGAGATGGTCAGTAATCACAGGTGCCTTTTCAGAGTGATCCTTTTTCAGGCCCTCAGCAAATGGTCATTCTCTAGTCTCTTAAAAGCAGAAAAACTTACCACATTATAATAAAAAATGAGGAAAGAATGTGATTCCATATGAAAAAATTAAGAACTTCAATAAACACTGAACTCAACAGTGTTAATCAAATTTAGCTTCTCCCCACCCAGTAAAGCTCAGATAATTCTATCTGATTAATACTGACAAATACTGATGCAATCCGTGACTGCTACAGCCAACCTGTAACACTACAAATGTAAAAGAGGTAAACTGAAAAAAAGTTCAAAATCATATTCAGAGCTTATATTATACACACTTGAGTTTTGAGTGTTCTCTCTGTTAACAGCTGCTTCTCAAATTGTGCTTTAATAGCTGCTGCACTTATTTCTTCATCCTTCAACCTTGACAGTTCTGAAACACAGAAAAATATAAAAATTATACTGAGTTCAGCAACTGACAAGCACTAGTACATTGAAAATAAACTTCATTCTTTGTTAATACATACGCTCTTGGGCATCTTTCAATTTGTTATTTAACTCTTCTTTCTCATTTGCAAGATTGGCAACATCACTAGTTAGTGTCCTATTAGTTTCTTCAAGCTAGGAAATGAAAGTGGAAAAATAATCATATCCTAATTTACAGATTTTTAGGTTATAAAGCAATTATTCAAAATGAAAATATCCTAGAACGTTAAGAATCCTGTTTTCCTAAGTACATCTACCTTTATACTTCTCACATTTGTGCTACCTTCCCAAACTTCACCCTTGATGAAAATTTTGCTAACCTAACAGGCTTACTTCATATGCACCCCAGAAAGCCAAAAACACTGCCCTTCTCTCACAAATCCTTAGCAGTATTTTAAATGAGAAAAACATTTAATAAACTAAAAAAGGCAAATACTATAACAAAGCTCTGTGTTCCATCATGCAGAATAAACAAATTTTAAAACTGTAATTTTCTTTCAGAACATTTCACACAGAAAATAAAATTTTACTAAGAAAGTTGACATTCTCTGGTATTCTCTCCAAATTCTATTCCTCTTTGTCCTTCCTGAAGGAAATTTTATTGTGAATTATGTGTTCATCCTTCCCATCCATGACTGTGTACTTTTATTATACACACATGAAACAATACAATGCAGTTTTATGTGATTTTAAACTTCTCATAAACAGCATCATATTGTATTCATCTTTCTGTAGTTGCTTTCACTCAACATTATATTAAGAAGTAAACTGCTGATATATATAAAGACCCAACTGACTCATTTTAATTGACAGTTTTATCTTCTATTACATTTCATTTATCCATTCATTCATCTATTAATATAACATTTGAATTTTTGCTATTACAAACATTTATGCTGCTAGGAATAATGTGCCTGAATTTCTCTAGCACATTTATCTTAATGTGGACTTTCTTTGGATTATATGAATATTTAAAATTTACTGAAAATTGCCATACTATTACTATACTATGCCATACTATATTTACACTCCTGACAGTAGAAAATGTCATTTTCTAGACATCCTTCAAACATTTGAAAGTGGTCAGATACTGAATTTTTGCCAATGTGATGGATATGAAATAATATTTCAAAGTTATTCTATCCAACCTTTTCTTAAGAGCAGTGAAGTTAAGCATCTGCTCATATTTTCAGGTTCTCTCTTTTGGCCAATTTTCTTTTGGATTGTTTAACTTTTTTTCTTGTTGAATTGCAGGATTCCACATACATTCTGGGTACTAATCCCTTGTTTAATAAGTATATTACAAATACCTTGCCCTGTAATTTACTTGTTATCATCTGTTATGAGTAAATTTTGGATTCATTCTAATAAAGTTTTTATTTTTCATATTAGGTTCTTAAGATAGCTAGAATTCACTTTTGTATGTGGTAAAAGATACTGAGAATCTAATTTCATTCCTTACCTCATAAAGATACAATTATTCCAAAATTTGTATCCTTTCCCACTGATTTGTATATTGCCACTTCCATCATACACCAGGTTCCTGTATGTGCACAAATCTACTTCTGGACTCCCTACTCATTTCCACTGAACAGGACTAAATATCCCTGTTCTAATACCAAACTTTTTAATTACTGTAGCATTTCAATAGATCTGGATTAACTGACAAGGCAAACTCAACTACGTGATATTTTACTTCTCTTTGAAATTTTTGTTGCAGTTTTTTTTCAACCTACATATGACTATCTTCATGTAGTTTCAAGATTCTTTCAAACTAAGGCTGATTTAACAAGAAAAAAATGATTTAAATTGTTTTCTACTTTTGATATTTTCCTCTCACTATAGTCCTTTAACTATGAATTTACCAACAGATGAAGCCATTATAAGTTCTTTTCTGAGCCTCTCGCTGCCAAACAACACTGAGGTTATTAACTCGGTCAAACACCTGGTACCCTGCACAGACAAGCTTTTCACTTAGATCCATGTTACTTTCCTGCTACTTCTAAGGAAGATTTATGATATAGTAATTTAATTACAACAAAAAAGAACCAAGAATTGTACTTACAGATGCAATTGTAGCATCTTTTTCAGTGAGCTCCTGTTTGTGTCTAGCCATCATCTCCTTGATCTCCAGCTCTTTCATGATCTTCTCTTTTTCCAAATCAGAATACTGCTCTTCAGCAATTGAGCGAGCCAGTTGTTCAGAATCTGCTTTGGTCAAGGTGATCTCCAGCTGAGCAGCCAAGGAATCCCTATATTTCAGAGTTAATATAAAATTTAAATGTTTAATTTTCATTACAGAGTCAATGTTTTTCCTAGTGTACCTCATCAACAAATTTTTATTTGCAGTACAGCAGGCGCTGTTTGAGGAGTAGGGAACATGGCTGTGAACAAAAGAGACAAGGGTTTTGTTCTTACCTTTCATCCTGTAATTCCTGTTTCTTCTGCTGTAATTCTTTACAAAGTTTGGTCTTTTCTTCACATTCTTCTTTAAGTTCCCTAACCTGTGTTTTATAGAGGGTCTACAGAGCAAAATATAATAGAAACAAGTATCATCATAACCATCATCATCATCATCATAACTATTACTTCTGTTTTCAAAACCTATCCAGACAAAAAGCCCAACTGAGCACATACAAATATGTTTATAATATAAGTAATGTTGAGCCCATTAACAAATTAATAGTTTAATGAGCTTTTCTATTTTTGATAATCAATCAATTAACTAATAGAAATTCAGCTAACAAGTTAGGGCCATGATTTTCAATAGGATATCACAGTGAGATTTCTCATTAAATGACAGGCTGGTAGGATGAATGAAGAGGCACAGAAAAATATTACTAATTTAGACAAGAAAATTTTGTTGGCTTAAAATCAGTAAAACAGAAGCGGCAGTTACAACTTTGTATTTTAAAACTCAAAAAGTACAAGTATTAAAATGACAATTTTATTTCTTTCATTATGAAAATATATTCTCCCTTCAAAAATCAATGCTTTTAATAAACTTCATAAGGTATGAGTATGTGCTTAGAACTATTTTTCTAGCAATGATAATGGATTTCTATTAAACTATCCACAGTCTTTTGTCCAGATGTTCTTTTTATGTGTGTTTTACAAAACATTCCATCCAAAATTCTGTATGGGGTTTGCTATAAGAATATATTCTAAAGACAAGAATCAGCCTCCTCTTTCTGAAGCAACAAAATTTTTTAAATTGTACAAATAAAACAATTTTCAAAGTGATGTGTCTGGAACTTACTGAGAAATACTGCTCTGCTTCAAGCTGGTCTTGGAGCTCTTTCATTTGCCCATCTGCATCTTGGCGTTCTCTGTAGGGAGGACATAGAATCAAAGGGCTTTAAATAAGTTATACACCTATTAAGCCAGTAACTCTTGAAATGGGGTCTAGGAAACCCCTGAAAGTACCTGAGACCCTTTTTCAGAATCCATGAAGTCAAATTATCTTTATAATACTAAGAATCATTGCTTTTTGAAAAAACTTTAGTTCTCTCAGTGTATATGGATGTCTCATGGGGCTGCATGACATATGATGCTGTCATCACTCCAACAGCTAATGAAATGTGTGCTCATATGAGCTTGTGTTTTAAAATTTTCTCAGTTTTAATTTCTAACACAAAAAATATCATTAGATATAACTCACATACACAAAAATTCTTTGGAGCCCTTGATAATTTTTAAGAGTATAAAGATGTTCTGAGATCAAATAGTGCTATATTAAACCAATAACACTAAATTACGTATTCTCAGACATTCATTGTGATCAGCCATTTATGCCAACCGAGTAAGAGAATTAGAAGAGCACCTGAAAATGGGTTACCTTAGAATGAGAGAGGAAATGACCAGGAGGGAGCCTGTGGGGAGGTAAGGAGTGTAGGTTTTTATACATAAATGCGAATAGTAACTGCTCAGACTTGAATACTTTGTAAAACTTCACTGAGCTCTACACTCATCATTTGTATACTTTTTAAACATATTTTCATCTTTAATAAAGAAAAAAGAAAAAATAAAACAAAAAATGAGCCTAACAACTCATTTAAGAGGTTGGGCTGAAATAAAGTCTAGGCTTATTTAAAAAAATATTATAGTTATTCCAAGTCAAAGCTAAGGGAGAAAAAAGCAAGTTGGAGAACAATGTAACATACACAACTAAAAACCAAAATAAAATCTATTAAAAACTCAACCCTATATATGTCATATAGATGTATGATAGGCACAGAAGAAGGTGAGGGAGGATAAATAAATTAAGATATGGTACCTTTGGAGGGACTAAATATATCTGCATTCATAAAGGAAAGTTCATAGTCTTTTCTCTTTATTTTTGCAGTGAGAGTATTTCAGTGAGAAAATATTTTACTACTATTTGGATATTCAAAAAATGTATACAGCAAGAAAGACTCAGAGAGATTAAATGATTTAATCACATCATCTTCAGTTTCTATATTACCTAGGACTTTTAACCTTATTTTCACTTAATATAATTTGATTGTTTTGTTTACTCATTGGCCCTTCAACTTCTGGATAAAAAGGAAATTATCACTCAATGTCACTTATCTGTGTTAATTCTGTATTTTATTATTGATGAGTATACTATTAAGGAATGATAATTCTTATTTCTCAGAGCCAAAAATGTGAAAGAAAGGTGATAATGACACATGAAAGATAAGTTTTAAAATTGTCTCATCATCACCAGCTAAGTACACTTGCAGCAAACCCCAGTGTAATTTTAATATTATCTTCTTGAAGAGCTATCATTCATTATATGAAACTTTAAAAACTTAATATTTTTTAGGTATTTAAGAAAACTATTTTTCAGAAAGTAACCATGTAATGTGCACATGGTTACAATGAAATAATACAGACACAGAAGAAACTGCAAGGAAAGGTGGTAGGGTTTTCTACTTTCTAAGTCAGTTAAATGGAGCACTAGAGCATATCCTGAAAAAATAGTTTAACAATTTATATGGTGTTTGCTTAATAGTCAAACATTTCCAAGTATCAGAAATGAAAGAATAAACAAAAAGCACATATGCTTGAAGGACAGTCCTGAGGCGGAATCTTAAGAACACAGAGTGCAAATCCGGGACGTTTTCTTCTGCTCTAACATCAACACTCTATCGCTTAAATCGTAATAGGTGGCAATAGGAAAAAAATTGTTGGGGAAGCAAATAAAATCTTTTTGAAGGACAACAGGGCCACTCAACACATTACTTGTACAGAAAGAGAAAACGTGGTCAAGAAAATAAAATGATAAGAAGAAAATCCCCAGATAAATTAAAGTTAACATAATTTACATGTGGATAGTTATGCACATTAGAATTCTTTGTCTGAAGCAATTAACTTACTTTCGAAGTTCAGCATTCTGTTTTTCCAAACTCATTTTCATTTCCATGAGATGATTATTTTCTTGTTTTAACTGCTTTTCTGACATTTTTAGTGTGTTAACTTGCTGTGTTTGCATCTTCAAGTCATTTTGTGTAAGGCAGCGCTTCTGAGTTTCCTGCTCTATTTTTAATGTCAAGTTTCTAACCTAAAAAATAAAGTGTGTACTTGGTATGTAAGTAAATTTTTTTTATTTTTATCATGAAGCTGGCAGTAAATGTGATGATATAAAACAGATTTTTGCCCTTATGCAGTTAATTCTTTTCACAGTAAAATATTTTTGGGATTTTCCATGATATATTTTTAAAATAAAATACGGTATTTAAAAATTTTTAATTATGATTAATTTGGTATATAATCCAGATTCAGTAAAATTAAAACATTATAGAATATTACTATACAAGAAAACTTAATTATAAAACCATCATTGAGCCTTTATAAATAAACCTAGTTTACTATAATTCATTAAATAGTTTATTATTATTTATTAGTAAACTTCACACTTACATCCTCATTTAGCACATCTTTTTGTTTGAGGAGTTCATTTATTTTCTGCTGTGACTGTTTGAGGTCACAGTCTAATATAGAACATCTTTTCTCAGCCTCCAGCAACAAGTTCTCCACTTTCTGTTTTAAAGTTCTTTCCTCCAAGAGCTTTTTCTCCATTTCTATTGACAGAAAAATGGACATAATTATGGTTTTGCAAACAAAAGAAGTATAGCAAATACATGACACATTGCTAATAAAAATTGTAGTAAATGATGCTACCTTAAAAACAATTTTTAGAATTTCAAATTTAATATTTTTAGCACTATTCGTAATTAATTAATGTACTTGAGATGTCAACAATTTCATGTTTGAAAATTAGGTGTTTCATTTGCAGGGTATAAAAATCTACCACATTCTGCAATATTACATCCATTCTAATGAAAGTAAAGTAATTTTGCCTTTATATATGGTTCTAAAAGACACCTTATTACATACATATTTCTTTTATTTTTCTGCTACTCTGTGCCTCTCAGTTTTACTCTTCTTACCTAAAAACATTCCAGGTAGATCCTATGCCCTCTTTCCATGTTAGCATATTACTATGCAGAGGATGAAAATGATGCTTTAGGGAGTTGGCAAAAAACCAGGACTCTGGAATCAAACCCTGGCTCTGACACTTCCTAATTATTTGACTAGGAACTTAATTAACTGCTCTGAGGCTCAGTTTCCTTATCTCTAGAATGGTGATAGTAGTACATACACCCATAGGGATTTTGCAAAGATTTTGAGTTAACACAGGTGTGGTACTTAAATGCTGCCTGGCATATGGCAAGCACTTCATAAGTGCTCACTACTTAAGGAAAATTTTCAATTACCTAACAAAATGTTCACAATATTTTTTAAAAGAAAAAAAGCAAAACAGTATAGAAAATTGAGAAAACACACAAAATACCCTGATTAGCAGGACTGTGATTAGTTTTACTTACTCTTTTACACTTTCCTATATTTTCTAAATTATTTGCAACAAATTTTAATTTGTTTTATTAATCAGAAAAGGGTTTTAAAAGCTTTTTTCAATTTCAAAGTGAAAAGCAAAGTTTATGTCTAATGTCAAGTGATTTCATATGAACTGTAAGTTACCACAGTTAAAGGATTACCTTTTGATACACTGATTAGAAAATCTATTCAAATTCAATTACGTTTTCCTTCATACCTAACACTCAGCATCTAATTATCATTTATTATATAGTTATACTAGGTAAAAATTAAACCTATGAATTTTCAGTTTTTAATGAAGTGTCTTCAAAAGTGTGAAAAAATGAAACCATTCTTCACACACTACTAAAAATAGCCCAAATTTCTAAGCACTTTTCATGTATCATTGCATTTGGTTTACACAACAACCTAATACAGTAATTGTCCCTTTACAAGACTCAAGGTACAAAAAGGTTAAGTAACTAGACATGGTCAAATAACTAGTAATTCACTGGTAAGTCACATTCTTAATCAAAGGAGGCAATAATACACAATGGAAAGACCAAAGGTGTTATATCAGACTTGAATACTGCCTATAAAATTTAAGTTTTGTGTAGTCATGCAAAATATGAAAGTCATCTACATCTTATGTTAGTGTTGTAAAAAGGAATTTGAAAAAATAATAGCTATTACTATGTTGAATTGGTTTATCTTCATCAGTTCAGAGAATATCCTATAAACAAATGAACTAATTTTAAAAAATAATCAACCAAATGTGAGCATCAATGGTTATTGCCTCACGGGGGGAAAAAATAAATTAAATAAACAAACAAACAAACAAATAAATAAATAAACAAAAGCTTCCCTAACAGTTTTTAAAAACATTTTTCAAAATCAGAGTTGAATACAGAATTAATTCTTAATAAAAATGCTGCTGAGAACCCACTTATGAAAATGCATACCTTTCATGGCTTCTGACTTAGCCTCTTCAATGGATTCATAAATCTTATTTTTATCTGCCAGCCGTGCTTTTGTAGCCTTATGTTCCGCTTCTTCCTGTTCTAAGCTCTGCTGTATAACTTTGAGTTGGTATGTCATATCTATTTCCATGTTGTTCTTCTCCTATTAAAGATTTTAAATGGTAGCTATCAACAGAAAAGACTGGCTCAAAATTTCAAAACTTACAAAGGTTTTTTTTACAAGCTTACTGATAATGTTCAGTATGTTCCCTCCACTCTTCATTCAAACTTCTTGTAAAAGTAATCTACGTACTCTACCTGTTCGCTCCCCACTGTACCCATCTCCCACACCTCCACTCTGTTGTGAGATCCTTGTTGAGATTGCTTGATCTAAATAAAGTGACCAATGATATCTAAGTATCAAATTCAACAGACATTTTTCAGTCTTTATCTCGTCTGAACTCACTGCTATACTTAAAACTACTTCCTCGACACACCCTGAACCCACTTGGCTCTCCCCATCCTGCTCTCATCCATTTTGTCTAGTGTGAAGTTTTCTCCCAGCTGCCCTTTAAAGGCTAGTGTTCTCTGGAGGTAGTGTTCCTTAGCCATATGCTTCTCCTCTTCCTGTATCATTATTTCTCAAACTTTTAAAACATACCTAATTTCTCTTTGTTCTGTCTTAAAACAAAAAACAAAAAGCAAAAACAACCCCCCAAAAAACAAAAAAACAGCAAAACCCTTAGGACCCTCCACTATTCACCCTTATTTTCCACAAAGGGGACTTGTTTCAAGTTGAGAATCTTTAACAGAAGTCAGTCTATTTTCTGCATACCCCCAAAGATTTTCTAATTCTTTGTTTTCTGTCGATTATATTATAAATACAGGTATTTCTTTTGTTTTTCAATAATGAAAATGATTTTTTTCAAACTACACATCCACCAACAGAGTAATCTGCTCTGCCCTGAAAAACTGCTGTTCTAAGCAGTCTCCTTCCAGATGGGCTCTTCCATTCGCTTGGTTTGAGCTACTTCTATTCCTAGCTGCTGCTACTACCAGAGCTTACTGCTTTGCAGACATGCTAACTTGGCTGTCTCCCAGGTACCTCGGTACCTCAAACTTGGGACTAAAATATATTTATCAATATATTTTATACAGCTCTAAATATATTTTAAATAGCTCTAATAAAAGAGCTATTTCTCCTTTATTCGTTATTAATTAATGGCACGAATATAGGTTTCATCACAAACTAGGAACCTGGAACTCACCCTTGAGTACTATTCACACAATACATCTAACGAATCACTAAATGCTGCCAAATATTTCTCAGATTCATCCCTATTTTCCACCCTTTGAACTACTGTACTAGTTACAGTTAAGTCTCCATTATCTGATTTACTGAAAAAGCCTCTGACTAGTCTAACTACTTCATTTTGTCCTCCTCAAACCTGCTGTCCACATGGCACACAGTGATCTATCTTAAAAGTACCTCTAATAAAAATCATGTAATTTAAAACCGTTCAGTGGCTAGTCTATTACTTAGAGCAACTAAGTTTTTTAACAGAGTATTCAATTATCTTGCATGATCTAGTTCATGCCTACCTCTGAAACCTCACTCTGGCCAGTGAATTCCTCACACTCAACAAGAGGAACATACTGTGGTCCTCAGGGCAGTTTCAGCCTGATGTCTAGTTTTATAAAATTTCATTAGATCATAGCCATGCCCATTTTTTCACATACTTGGAGCAGAGACCATATGGCCTGCAAAGCCTAAAATATTTACTGCTTTTCCCTTAAAAGATTAAAATTTGTTGACCCCTGTGCTAATACGCCAGAAATATTGAACAGTTTGTACTTAAATAAACCTACTATGACTTTTTAATTTTCTATCCTCTTATGTTCACACTGTACTCCCCAACTCAGAATGTGCCTTTATCCTGGCAACCAATCCTGCCCTGTCAGATTAGGGACTCATTCTGTGCACCCAATATACCCTGCCCATACCTCCATCATTCTACTCACCACATTGTACTAGAATTATCTGTGTGCTTTACATTACTTTACAAATTACTCATTAGACTGTGAGATTGTTAAGGGCAAGGACCGCATCCTCATATTTCTAATACATATGATACACTAAATACTTAAATGAACAAATAAAAAAATGCATGAAAATAAAATATTAACTGCATAGAGCCTAGAAATTATTCCTGGCTTACAGTATTTTTTTTAAACTTCTGAATGAAAAGCCATGATAACTTTATGCTATTTTAAAGAAATGGTGTAAGTCAAAAATCCGCGTTTCCTTTGGATGCCTAGAGAGAAGCATCTTCGTTATATATACTCCAGGAGAATCCTTCCCTTCCGAAGTATCTAACATACTAAGGGCTGCTTGTACAGTGTTATAGTAAACCTTAAAATATATATCCCTAGTTTACATAATCAAGTGTAAATATTAAAAAGTCCATGAGTATTCAGAAATATTTTAGTTACTAATTTCCCTTATTTTAGAATGAGTTTTTCAACCCGAAACTCTAGTCATTTTCTTACACAAATACAAAACTTAACATGTTTTACCTTTTCCAAATCAGTAAATCTCTCCTGTAGTTGTCTCTTCTCCACCTCTACTTTTGCTAATAAGATTTTGCCATTCTTTAAATCTTCTTCTAGGCCAGATATTCTACCTAAAATTGTAACATTTTTAAAAACAGTAAACTCATATAGTGTACATATTAAGAATAAAAAATTAAGAATTCATATATTTTAACAGTGTTATTTTTAAGCAGAACTTTTATGATTGTTAGTAGGGTGCTTTAGTTAATCCAACTGGAATCAAATCTACCACTTTCAGAAGTGGTATATTACTAAAAATACTTCATACTATTTGAAGGTAAATCTTTCATTCATAAAATTTTGTTATCAATGTATTTCTTTCTAAATCCTAACTTTACATAACAGAGTAGTATATTCAGTAGTATATTCAGCACATTATCCATCATCTAAAAACACAAATCATTAAGATGAATTCAAGTGCAAGCTCTTCTTTAATACCTTGTAAATCATTAATAATCTCTGATCCATGGGTTCGGTCCCTCCTTTCAGATTCGAGAACTGACTGGAGATTAATAAATTCCTTTTCAAGTTTTAACTTGGCAGTCTCCAGCAGGCAGTTTTTATCTTGTAGATCTCTATTGTTAGATTCCAGCTGCTGAATCTGTTTTGAACATTCTGCCTGGGTTTTTCTTAACCGGGCTGCAGTATCCGATTCTGTTCGCAGCAAAGCATTGGTTTCATCCAGCTGTTATTCCATTCAAAATCAAACAAAACAACAACAAATACAGGTATATATGATGAAAATACTACAATTTATTATCCCATTACAAACTATTTAAAATAGACAAAAACTTAAAAATACTTTCCTAATGATTTCCCTTTTAGAATACTGCGAATTAAAATAAATGTTAACAGACAGTCATAAATAAAATTCAATATACTTATTATACATTGGGATCAACCTACTTGTCTCTGGAGTTGATTCACTTTCTCAGTAGATATCTGAGAGTTCTGATTTCTTTTTTTCAAATCTTCAAGTTGATCTTTTAAACTGTTAACTATGATAAAAAGCATTTTAGTGGCAAGCTTCAACACACACACATACACAAACACTTAATTTTTTCTTAGTAAGTATTTAATAATCTACACCACAAACCATCATTTTCCAAATTTCGTTTCTTGTCTGCTTCATGATCAGCTTTCCGCTGGTATTCTGCATTTTTGTGCTGAAGAAGCGCCTTTTCTCTTTCTAATTGTCTTAATGCTGATTCCACATTTTTCCGTAAGTTAATCTGAAATAATGCTTGAGGTTATTGTCAAAGGAAAATATGTATAAAAATCAAATAGAAACAAAAATATTCCAGTTACAGCAAATAGATTATAAAAAGACCTTTAAAAAAGCTATTAACTGCTATTTTGTCAAAACTACATTTTCTGTTTTTAAAATAGTATACTATTCTTAAATAAGCAAGACCATAAGTGTTCTGTTTACTATTAAAAGTCAAAATTTCCATAACATTCCATCACCACTGAACCATCTTTACTTAATACAAACTATGAGTCTAAATAAAAAAAGAAACAACCGTCAATTTCTATTTTAAGCCATGTCATTAACATGAATACAATTTTTTAACTTGAAATATCTATGTATGCTAAATTAACTCATTTGTAAAAACACAACAAAAGTAGGCTATTATTAAGGTTACCCTCTAATCTGAGCTCTGTCCACCAATGATACAAGGCAGATTTTACTATATATCAAGACATGTATTAATATGGTACCAAGAGAACTCTGCAGATAAGTTAGGCATCAAAGCTTTTTATGAACAAAAATGTTAATAAAAGTGTAGAGCAACTTTACCTCTTCTTCTAGCTCCTTTGCTACTTTCTCTAGACGAGTATTAACAGATCTAAAAAGTTTCAAAGGGAACAGTAAATAACTCTCTAACTTACAATAAAGACTTTACCATAAATTGTAAAATAATTATATAATTACTTTGTAGCTCTCCTTTTTTAGTAAAATGTTTAAACTTATATTTTAAAATATAACATTTAATTATCTACACAACATACTTGCACTTCTGCTCTAGTTCCTCTTTGGCTTGTATCTCAGTGCTAAGGTGTTCTTCTAATGTGTACAGTTTTTTCTGAATCTGTCAGAAAGTAAGAAACTGTAATTATAAAGTTTGATCACATTTAAAAGATGAGAGGCTTAAAACAATGAGAATCTTCTCTTTTCTTTCAACTTAATAAGGTATAGTAGTTGCACCTTCTTAATGTGATTTTTATTGACAGAGGGAAAAAAATCCTCCATCTCTTCTTTCTGACTATCATAGTACAAGTGTATGTATAAACACACTATGTAAACATGAAAACGAGATGCTTTAATTGCAGCAGAATTCTTCTATGATGTCAAGTTTCTTATTCATTATGAATAAAGGATATCCTCTGATATCCTTCATTGTTCTTTTTTAGATTATTTATTTAAAAACACTGTCAACATTTGTGCTTATAAGGTAATAGATAAAAGGTCTATATTTGAAACAAGTATTTGGAATATTTGAACATGCTAAAAATATATTAATATATTCTTAAAATGGGGTGGGAAGGGATAAATTGGGAGTTTGAGATTTGCAGATACTAACTACTATATATAAAATAGATAAACAAGTTTATACTGTATAGCACAGGGAACTATATTCAATATCTTGTAACTTATGGTTAAAAATATGAAGACAAATATATGTATGTTCCTATATGACTGAAGTATTATACTGTACACCAGAAATTGATATAACATTGTAAACTGACTATACTTCAGTAAAAATTTATTAAAAAATAAGAATGTAAGATCTTCCCATTTTCCAGAGAAGACATACAGATAGCCATCAGACATGAAAAGATGCCCAAAATAACTAATTATTAGGGAAATGCAAATGAAATGAAATACACAATAAAATATTAATTACCTCACACCTGTTAGAATGGCTATCATCAAAAAGACAAGAAATAACAAAAGGTGGAGAGCATGTGGAGAAAAGGGAACCCTGTGCCCTGATGATGAGAACATAAATTGGTACAGCCACTACAGAAAATATATGTAGATTCTTCAAAAAAATAAGGACAGAAATACCATACAATCCAACTATTCCACTTCTGGGAATTTATCTGAAGAATATGAAAACACTAATTCGAAAAGATATATGTCCCTAATGTCCACAGCAGCATTATTTACAATAGCAAAGATATGATGGAAACAACCTAAGTATCCATCGATGGATGAATGGATAAAGACAGTGTGGTACATGTAAACACTGGAATACTAGTCAGCCATATGAAAGAATGAAATCTTGCCATCTGCAACATGGATGAACTTTGTGGGTATTACATTAAGTGAAAGAAGTCAGAAGGTGAAAGACAAAAACTGTATGGTATCATCTATGTGGAAACAAATTTTTAAAAAGGAAAGAAAAAAACAGAAAAAAACTCAAAGACAGAGAACAGACTGGTTGTTACCAGAGGGAAAGGGGGTTGCGGGTGAACAAAATGAGTGAAGGGGGTCTAACGTATGGTGATGGATGATTACTAGACTTTTGGTGATGATCACATTGCAAAGGACACAGATGCAGAATCATAATGCTGTACACCTGAAACTTATATAATGTTACACACTAATTTTATCTCAAAAAAAGAAAAAAAGGAAAGAAAAGAAAAGAAAAAGAATATAAGCTCTTCTTTATATCTTCCTACACTGTGCCAGGCACAACATGGCAAAAAGTTGTCATCAATAACTCTTTTGGATAAATGACAGCTAATTAATTACAAGTCATCTTGCCATACTTAACTCTTCTTATCAGCCTGATACGTTAATCTTTAAACTAACTTTAGTAGTAGTAAAGTACAGAAAATAGTAAATAATCCATTTTTGGAGCATTATTGCCTTTATAAAGAATAAAATTTTTGAGTTCCTTTTGTGTTTTAAGTATAATAGCAGGAGGCACTTTACAAATATTGTCCCATTAGTTTTAACAAAAACTAAAAAGATGGGTAGTGTTATGCCTATTCAATAAAGAAATCCGAAAAAGGTTAACAGCTAGTAAGTGGCAGTGCCCAAAATAGACCCAAGTCTGTTAGATTCCAAGGCCAATGTTCTTTCCACTATGCTTTATTAGGTTCTCCATGATTTCTTAAATATTTCATGTATCTTAAGCAAAATTGTTTATTTCCCTAGTAAGAAAATATAGGCCAGTAAACTAGTCAAGTTTAACAGCTTTTGGCTGCTACTGCATTAGTATAATTTGATCACAACAGTTATCACAAGCTAATCAAAAGTTCTTGCTGCTAGTTATATATCCTTAATAAATAAAAAGAAGAAAATTACATAATACATATTTTAAACAACAGAGACATAAGAGCAATTATGAAAGGAATACTTGGTAGAAAAAAGGTTGGGAAATTCTCTCTTGGGTAGATGAAGTACTCCAAAGCTAGGTAGAACATGATTATATCAAAACAGCGCCAGAGCGGTGAGTGTTTCTGTTTTTCAACATATTTGACTTCAACATACCTCTTGACTTTCCTATTTAAAACAAAACAAAACAAAAATAAAAATGCTTGTTATGCTCTGTAAAATGCCTAAAACACAAATCATACCAAAATTATCTTACCCATTCTTTTTAGTTTTTATAAGTTTTGAAGAGAAATATGTTTAGCATCCTCATTTATGTGTATATATGTGTGTATGATTTAGCTCTGTATGCAGTTACAAATTATAGATGTCACAAAATAACAGTACATAAAACTTTTTTTAAAAAATTATAAGAGTTTGATAAAACTATCCTTCATATGAATTGATTGATAAATATTCAAAATTTAAATCTCTCCACTATTTCTGTATTCTTATAGCTAATTATTTATATTCTTTTATAATACTTAAAGTATTTCCTAACTAATAGAAAATACAGCTGCCTGTAAACCTATTCCATCACTTTTGCTACTAAAACTAAGCCTAAACCCACGTATAATTAATTATCTTTTTACTAGCCCTTGGATCTCACACAATGATTCTTGTCAAATATGAATCATTTCAATGTTATGCTGAACTGGACTGCAACAAAAAATGCTATCTAAAAGTAGCATCAGTGAACTTTTAAAATGCATAGATACTACTAAAATACTTGAACATGTGATTAAAACAGAGTAGTAAAATTTTATACATACTTCATTCTTCCTTGACTGTATTGAATCATTTTCTCTACAAGAGGGAGGAGAGTCACTTAATAACCTAGAAGGAAAGGCAGGAAATAAATTCTTTTGCATGTCATTTTAATTCATTTTCTAATACTGAGTTATTCTCAGAATTAAATTCCAACCACGAAGACTTTTTCTTTTCACTTCAATATATATTATTAAATGAAGCTATATTTCCCTCTCATTCTTTCAGATGTTCTAGTCTTAACATTGTTGAGGCTGGAATCACTTCCCCACTTCCTCTCATTTTGAGTAAGTATTTTATTCTTCTTTTCTAGAAATTTTCTAGAAAGGGATGTCTCTCCTCCTTTTCAAAGATAACATCTCTTGATCTCCAGGTCATAATACATAAATCATCACTTCTATTTAACTGTCAGTTTCTCTTAACTGGGTCCTTACTCGCTGCTTATAAAACATGCTTGGGTTTCTCCTGGCACTGATATTCTCATTTTAGTTAGTATTACAATAGTTTTCAGAATACTGTCTTTAGCAGATGAACAACTCATCCTTGTTTGCCTGGGATTTTCTCGATTTTAGCATTAAAGTCCCACACTACATCCTAGGAAACCCCTCAGTCCTGGGCAAACTGTAATGGTTGATCTCCTCAACCATTACATACATGTTAGTATCAAAAATTTCATAAATATGTTTCTCAAATGTCTTTAGTGCTTCACTCAACTATTTAACAGTTTTCAGTGGCTCCTCACTGCCTGTCAAAGTCAAAAGTCTCTTCCCACAGCATATAACAATCAACTGTTTACTATTCTTGCCCTGTCTTTCCCTAAATTCCAATTCCTATCTATTTTCTAATCTTATACCCAATACTCACTGACCAATATTTATGGACTGATCCTGTGCCAAGCTCTGCACTAGATGGAGGGATTACAGGCAAGAAAACCACAGTCTGAGTCCTCCAAGTGGTCATACAACAGTGATACACACCCTGTATTTGAGCCCTGCTGGACTAGACTACTCTGCTCCCAACCTATGCTTACATGACAAGCTTTTGCTCCCACTGTTAATTTCCCCAACACACTCACCTAACCTCCCTATGTCTTGGCCACTCAAAACCTTTTCTTATCTTTAGACTAAAATACCACCTCTTCCCTGAAGTCTTACCTGACTTCCCCCTACCCTCATCCCAAAGAGATGTGACTTTTATTTTTTGTCTGAACCATCTCAGATCTTTTTGGTACCTTTCTTAAGGCAAGTATCACATTCTACCCTTCATTATGACTATGTAATTCCCTTATATCCTTCATTAGTTGACAAGCTCCTTCAAAAGCAGGTATTTGGTCTTAATCTATATCCCCCAAAGAATACAGAACACTGCCTTACATTCATTTGTAAATGAATATCATAATAGTCATTGAAAAAATTCAGTTTAAAACAAATTAACACTTTATCTTCCATAATTCAGAGTCTCAAAGTTAAGATAATTCTTTATAGCTAGATGCTAAAAACAATAAAAGTGTAACAAAACAAATCACATACAAATTTTCTCTATAATAGGTAAATCCTATAAAAGGCAGCTGATTCCCCACAAAAGCTTTAGGAATTGGAAAGGTTTCCACATCTCCTTTGTCATCTTCAATATCATCAAAATTGCTGCTGTCTATGTCACTGCTGAGTTCAGGTACCACAGGAGCTGCCGCTATTAAAAGGAAAAAAAAAAAATTATTTAATAATAATATATATGATGAAAAAATATAAACCACCCTCATCTTGTTTTGTATTACTCATTTTGTATTATTAATATATTAATATTAACATATAGAGATATGTGATTAATTAACAATACTATGATTTACTATAAAAAATTTTAGTAATAGACTATTTTATCATTTCAAAGATTTAAAATTTTGTAGGTGTTTTATGATTATATTAGATCAGTTTTAAACATAGGTAAATCAATTAAATAAGGAAAGCATATATTATTCTAGGTATTAAAATTACAAGCAGTAATAACTTGGTAAACATTCTTTAGTCTTCAGTTTTCTACATTCTTTAAGCAGAAATACTTCTTACTCTTAAGATGAATTAATATCAAGTACACATAAATTTAAAATGAATTACTATGTTTATCCTAGTATTCACCAAAGTACGGTTTCCATAAATAATTACTGATTCATTAATTCAAATATTTGAATTAAAGAATTATATTTTCCCCAATCTGAAAATTATTAAGGGCCATAAAACTTAGCTTGACAAATTAAGAAACCTATAATATTTATTATAGAAGCAGCAGGAAATAAATACATACTAGTTTGTTAAGATACTGAGGTAATATTAATTTAGTTATAAATATTGCTTCAGAACAAACTGAAATGAAACCTCTCAATTTAAAAATTAGCATTAAGTGTTCCAGACATATTTGTTAATTCAAAAGAGGGATCAATTTTTGAGATTTAAAATGCGCTGGAATGGAAATATTTAAAATATTTAAATTTATTGACTTACTCTCTCTTATGTTATCCCAATTCCACTGATCATTCTTAAAGAAAGGATGTTGTTTGATTTCTTCTACCCCATTTCTCCCAAGTCGTACCTCCCTAAACAACGCAGTTAAAAATTGTATTATAAAGAGTAAGATATTATAAATACAACTCATCTCAACAAGAATCGAAATGAAATAAGGATCACAAATGAGTCTGAGATTAAAAGCTTCAGCTTAAATGTTTCTCAAAAATAAGCAATCTCAATTTTATAGTATATGATAGTAAATGCTATGGAAAAGAAAACATGTTTCCATCTATACTTTGTGTCAAAAGTACATATGAGACTTTTAATTAAAAAAAATCACCAGTGTGTGCCAAAACCACAAGACCAACTTCAGGATGTAAAATGGATGGAGGTGTAACTTTTGACACAGAAGAGTTTTTCAAAATCTCTCTAATAAAATGTTATTTAAAAAATTCTCTCCCCTTCTTAAAAAGAACTCATATATTATGTTTGAAGCTATCCATATTTGCTCTGGATATCTCTATACTTATATTAAATATAAATTATTAAATATAAATATACATTACACTTATATTAAAATTATCATTGTCAACATAAGAAAAATGTTACTAATAATTTTATTCTCTGACCTTTCGAGTTTTCAATGAAAACTGTATGGAAATAAAAACTATCTGTTTTCTTAATATGCCCCTGGAGTTATGTTTAATATAAACATGAAAACCTATGAACTTTAGAGGGAAGTGCTCCTAGCCACACTAATGCCACTAAATTCTGTTTATTAACATACACTATATCAAACTGTTTTATATTTTACGTTTCAACACAAATTATGGTCATCCCCCATCAAGCCCATTGTCCAGTCCTCAAATAAAACATTATACAGAATTTGAGTTTATCAGCATAAATTGTTTATTAATCAGGTAATTAATAATCTTAAAGTTTTCTTTTACAAATCATTGATAAACATATAAAAATGATTAAGCTCTCTCATGAAGAAAAATATAAATAATTTTCCTTGCTTTGTGTGGAAAAAGGAAAAATTCATAACACTTAGTTTGATGACAATTAGGGACACAATTATTAATAACGGGGGTCAAATCTGCAACTCAAGTAGGTAGATTTTAAAATGTGCATCCCAGAAATCCACCTTTAAGATTTTTATCCTACAGAAAGTATGCAAATATAAATGTATGAGGACAGTCACTGCAGGACTGCTTGTAACAGCAACTGGCTAACAAACAACAAGGTGTGCAGAGGAGTCATAGCACCTTAGAGCTAGAAATGCCTTTAGCTATCATCTAATCTGATCTCATCATTTGAAGAATGAGTAAAATTATTCCCCTCAAAGTTAAAATAATTTTCCTAAAATCATAAAGCTAGTGAGTTAAGTCTAGACTGAGGTGCAAGCATCCACTGGTATGTCCTGGTCCTTTGGCTCCTATCACAAATATGAAATGGGAAACCAGGAAAGAACTGACTAGAGAGGGCAAGGAAGAAACTCTGAAAAGCTTTCTAGCTTCTCTTTTTGAGGTAGGTTTTCACAACAATGTTCATCTGTTTTGTTTTGAGAAATATAGACTTTCCAGGACAGAGCTGCTCACATTCAAATCCAAATTAAAAGGACTGGGAAGGAGGCACTCCCAAGTCAACCACAGGTATTTTTTAAGATTATTAGTTTTTGAGTATTTATCTACACAAAATTTTCTTCTCTCAAAAGTTATACAATCAAGAGCAATATAGCTTAATCACCTTAGAGGCTAAAATATGAAAAAAACAGTTTTATTTCTCTCAAATGCATTTATTTTACAAAGTTCTATTTTTCTCTTTTTGGACATGAGGGTTAAGATTAGAGTTAGATTACCATTGAGCTGCACATACAAAATGACAGGGGTAACCCAACACCAGGCTCAGAAGTAGGAAAAGGATAAGCCAGAATTAAATGCAATTTGGATAAAGAGAAAGATTGATTTCGTATGTAAATAAGAGTTAGGTATGCTTTCATTTCTATAAATCCAAAAGTTAAAGGATTTTCTACAAAGAAATCAAATGCATATTACCTATCTGTTAAGAAGGCACAGATGAGATTCTTCGCATGTTTAGAAATTTCTGCATCTTCAGGGAAACATAGTGAGTTTTTATGATCCATGATTTTGCTGTATGTCCCTACAAGTGAATCTGCGTAAAATGGAGTGTCTCCTAAAATTCCAAGAAAGAAGACACAGAATGTAATATAGAATACAAACTAAAATTTTTTACCTAATATTTAATATGTTAAATTTAAAATTTTCACATTCATGGAAGAACAAAAGGTCTATGGGGAATCTCAGCCACACATCAAGAATATATTTAAATTTTAACCATACCGATTAACCACTGAACTTTAAGAGCAAAATAAAATCAATACTAGCTCTTGTTAGAATTTGTTGGATTTTTTAATGTATAATAGGAAAAAAAACCAATTTATTGAATAATTTAAAAGATTACTAGGTGGGGTCAGATCAGTGAGTCTTCTAATGCTTCAGCTGAATCAGCCTTTTGAGATTACTCTCCAGAGTTGTGTTGTATAATACAGTAGTCACTAGCCACATGTGGCAATTTAAAGTTAAAATTAATTAAAATTAAATAAAATGAAAAATTTAGTTCCCTAGTCATACCAGCCACATTTCAAGCGCTTGATGTGGCAGGTGCCTACTATACTGAACAGTGTAGAGATAAACCATTTTCATCGTGACAGACTAGACAGTGCAGCTCTAAAAGTTAGATCAGCCCTGTCACTTTACATGAGGTAGCTAGGCCCAGATAGATGATGTGTAATTTGCCTAAATTGACACACCTAGAGTTGAAAATGGCAGAAAGTCTTCCAATACAGTGTTCCTGCTAACTAATGACTGTGATAAAGAGGCAAGTGTAAAGACAGAAAAAGTTCAAGGCATCATTTTGGCCAGTATTCATCTAAAGCCACAAGGGTTAAAGGCCTTGCCAGAATGCCTTAACTACAAGTCCCCTTAATACAAACCAGACTTTCCTAAATCAGCCAAAAAGCGGTACTCGGTAGTTATTGTTTGCAAAGGGTGGTAGAGGAGAGCTTTGAATTCAAGATTTTAACTGCAGTGGATTCCTTTAAATGAAGTCCAGTGCCAACCAACCTGAGCAAGCACCAGAGCAGGCAAAGAATACTGCAAATCAGTGCCATTCAAACTCATTAAATTCAGCTCTAAGTTAAAAACAGTAGTAGGAGGTTTAATTGGTCTCTTCAAATGAGTCATGGGACTTCCTCCAAAGTACAGTATTTTTTAAATCCCTAGGAGACTCTAGGCAAATGAAGGAATATATTCTACTTTCAAAAGATTGTAAGACATATCTCATGCACCATCAGCTAGGACCCAGGGGTGCGGAGAAGAGACAGCTAGCTGAGAATATGTGGTGTGTTTGAAGAGACCCACAACAAAGACAAAGGTCGAAAACAAAGTAGGTCACAGCATGACATGAGACTAGGCACAGCAACATAAATGCTACACATACACAGATGGTCATCAAGAGAAGGCACTTTATGTCACAAAAAGTTCCATGACTAATTGTTACTTAAATTTCTTCTGATTTTTTAAAGCAACAAGCATACTCAATTATTATACAGATTTTATAGATTTACATTACCAATTTCTTTTAGAGTCATCTCCTAGAGAATAAATTCCCCAACTTCTAAAATTACATTTTCAATTCTAAAGTCATTTCATATAATGATATTAGCCTTAACACATTTGCTTCAGAAAAGAAGACTTAGCTACATCTCGCCTCATCCCTAAGCCAGGTAATTCAGTCACTGGCTACCTTGGTCAGAAGATATTTCTGTGACTCTAGTACTTAGGAATTTAAAAAATGAAATCTATGATATAATAAAAGTTTTGAAATACATGAGCCTTTCAAATTTTGATTTGGTCAAAGTGAAAGAAATTATTAAACTTGCCTCTGAGTTTTCTGAGATCGAAACATTATAAAATACATTAATCTTGATAGTCAAATGGTCAATAATTATATTTATGATTTGTTTTACTGGAATCACTGAATATATATATAAGTAATAAATATAAGAAATACAGCTTACAAAAATTACATAATTACATAAACAAAGTACTTTCAGTTCTCTATTATTATTGAAACAAGTACTAACAGCCTTATAATTTCAAATATTTACAATAAATACTACTGATTAAGAAAATCTTAGAAGGAAGGCCCACTGTAGCTGTAAACTTGCTTCTTGTTCTAATATTTTGTTAATACAAAAACGTCTATTGGAGGACTACTTTCCAGCAGTATAATTTTAAGTCCTTTCAAATTCTGCACAATCACTGTGGCAGGATGAAGCTTGGTTTTAATTTTACAATAATCAGTCATACCAGAAACCATTAATTCAAAGTTTCTAGAAATTCCACTTCTTCCCTAGGACAGAGGCAATTAATCATTATCCTTACAGTCTCAAATTCTTGACTTAGAAATACAGTATTATAAGATGGGTTTTGAAAAAAGAACAAGTTAAAATATTTACTTACCCACCAGCATCTCAAAAAGGAAAACACCCACAGACCACCAATCACATTCTCTCCCATAGTAACCATCACCCCCTTGTGATTTCAGAACTTCAGGTGATATATAATCAGGTGTTCCAACTGCTGTATCACAATGCACCATGCCTGTCTGGGTAAAGTACAAAAAGAAAAAAAGATGTATATAAAATGTGTGTAAACACATATACGCATAAGCAAAACTAATTCATTTATTCTTACAGATACAGTGACTATACATTGCTACCAACAGACCTTCATTGTTGACATGGCTTTGGGAGGACAGGGGATAAATACATTATAAAATGCATACAAATGTCTGGATTATGGGAGATCAGGGATAATTTTCGAACTCTGAGATACAGGAGGCTTCATCAAAGGTGGTCAACTCCATGGGAATTCCATGTAAATCTACATTTTTTTGTTTCTTTTTCTTACACTATAAGTTACAAGGGAAGTACAAAATGTGGTCTTAAGGCACCTAATCTGGGGAAAAGAAAAGAATCATTAGAGAAAGGAAGCTTTGATATTTCCGAAGAAACTGCAGTAATTAAGATTAAGGCCTCTAGAGGATGGATAAAAGAAAATGGTTCTTCTTAGACCAAGAAAAAACTGGAGGAAACAGATCAAATGTTTAAATCAAGATCTTAATAGTTTGAGAGCCACACCTCCAGGTTGTATATTTAGAATACAGAGCTGCAGCATCAAGATATTTGGCAAAATGATAAAAACACCCCTTTCTATGTTTAGTTTCAGTGAATAATAAGATAATCCCTATCTGATGTCTTTTTGACAAGGGTAAGAACCATTGTAGATATGAACTATGTGTGTATTTTGTAGCATGTGTATTATATATATTTGTATTATCTGTATATTTTGCAAGATTAAACCACTATAGGATACAGCAGTACAGTGCTGAGTAACACTTGTTCATCTCCAGCTCTGTTCAAACTTGCAAAGATTTTACATATTAGTCTAAATGCCCTTCATTTCCTTTACCTGCCCAGTAAAGAATGTGTCACCTACATTCCTTCTAAGGAATCTATACAAACTACCAAAACACTAAGTATTATGACCACCTTGGTAAAAGGAAGTTTAATGTATTTATAAACATGATTTGTGTAAATACTTTTATTTAAGTGTAATAAAATATGTTAAATATGGGAAATTCACTTCAAAAGCAACCTTTATATTCCTCAAATCAACAGGAATAACTCAATGATTTTATTTTTCCAAGTATACAGCAAGTAGAGGTCATTTTTAGACTGAACATTAATTAATAAAATTAACATTTTGCAAATAATTGAGCAAATTATGAGGGTAATGGTTTATATGGGTTACTACTTAGGATAAAAAATGAAGAAGACAGTGCCTGACTACAAAAGGCAGGGTATACAGTTAATTTTTATCATGAACTATCCTATATTTTAGACTTCTACTGGAGGAAAATTTTACATAGAGACTTACAGGGTAAACAAAATCTCATTTCACACGTATCCACAGAAATTAGACTTCAAAAAAATGGATCTTGCGAGACTTAAGAGCCAAAACGTAACTGGACACACACACAGACACACACACTCAACAATGCCACTGAAAGAAAAATTATTTAGCATTCAAAGGTTCAGAGGAAGACGAGAAAAGGGTAAGACACAAAAAAGAATTGGTATAAAGTTAGGCTGTAAAGGATAGACAAGTTAGGCTTCAAAGGAAAGAAAGTTGGTATGGAAACTTAGAAAAAAGGGCAAAAACAAAGGAACAAAAATTATTTTATATAAACCAAGTTCAAGAAATGCAGTGAAGTCCAAATGACTAAACGTAAAGTTTCACAATGATGAAAACGGCAAAGGTAAGATGGAGATCAGTCTGAATAACCAATCACTTACAGAGTAAGTATTTTGGTAGGACTGAGAAATTTTCACTAGGTAAACTATGTCACTGGTACTCTGCTTTTAAAAAATTAATATTCTGACCACAATTTCTGGCAAGCATATTGACGGTTAAAACTTTTTTAAGTAAATGTTTGGAAAGGATATTTAAACACTGTCTCATTGGGAAATTCTCAAATTCGATGAATATATAATCTACATTTATGATAAATTTCTCATCCTATTCTAAAGAAATACAGGAAGGCTAAACCAGAAACTAAAAAGATTGATTTATCTACAGAGGGTGAGTGGAAAAGGGGTAGAAAGAAGCCAATATAGGAAAAGAGAAGTAGGACAAGGAGGCAGTGATCCGTCTCTAAGAATGCAATTTGTTTAGTTCTGACCCTTAAACCAGAGAAATGCTTCACATATCCAAAAATTAAACAATTAAAATCAACTGGATATGGGGTAACTCTAAATGGAATACCAATGGTAAGAAATGAACCTGTTTCATAAATTAAACAACACAATCACACCAAAGAGGGTAGGGAAGAAAAGAACTGACCTAGGTAACTCTGGAAAACAGTTATTTTAAATGAATGCTATACTGCTAAACACAAAAATATCTGCACATAATACATCCTAGTTAGTAAATTGTCTGTCACAGGGGTAAGAGACTGGCAATTTGAAACAAATTTTATGTGTATACTAGGGTTGAACAAGTGTAGATAACAACAGGTTTCTCATTGTCCAAAAAAGGAAAAGTGCAAAAAAGAAAGGAGGAAGACTAAAATTAACCCTGTGGTGCAGGACTACAATCTGAAGTATCAATATGAACTCTTTAATTTTTAATATAGTTTATATACAAACAGATAAGTACAGAATTAAATATGAACATGTGTGTGTATGTGGGTTAGTAAATATAGTGTATACAATATACATATGTCCACTGATAGTGCCTAGAAGTAATAACATTCTAGGAGCAATGGGTGTATCTGGTACCCAAGTATTGACTGACATTTATTTATTTATTTTTATTGAAGTATAGTAGATTTACAATGCTGTATTAGTTTCTGGTATATGGTGTGGTGATTCAGTTATATTTTTATACACACACATTCTTTTTCATTACAAGTTACTACAAGCCATTGAATATAGTTCCCTATATTTCACCGAATACAGTAGGACCTTGTTTAACTATTCTGTACACAGTAGTTTATATCTGCCAATCCCAAACTCCCAATTTATCCCTCCCTCCCCCTTCCCCTGCTGGGAACCACAAGTTTGTTTTCTATGTCTGAGAAGTTTCTGTTTTGTAAGTAAGTTTGTTTGTAGCATTTTTTAGATTCCACATATAAGTGATATCATATGATATTTGTCTTTCTCTGACTGACTGACTTCACTTAGTATGATAATCTCTAGAATCATCCATGCTGCCAATGACATTATTTCATTCCTTTTTATGGCTGAATAGTATTCCTGTGTGGGGTGTGTGTGTGTGTGTGTGTGTGTGTGTGTGTATCTCACATGTTCTATACCCAGTCATCTGTCAATGGACATTTAAGTTGCTTCTATGTTTTGGCTATTGTAAAAAGTGATGCTAAGAATACTGGGCTGCATGTATCTTTTTGAATTAAGAGTTTTCGCCAGATATACACCCAGGAATCACATGGCAGGATCATACAGTAAGTCTGTTTTTAGTTTTTTAAGGAACATCCACACTGTTCTCCATAATGGCTACACCAATTTGCATTCCCACCAACAGTGTGGGAGGGTTCTTTTTCACCATACCTTCTCCAGTACTTATTATTTGTAGACTTTTTAATGATGGCCATTCTGATCAGCGTGAGGTGGTACCTTGTAGCTCTGATTTGCGTTTCTTGAATAATTAGTGATGTTGAGCATTTTTTTCATGTGCCTGTTGTCTGTGTGTCTTCTTTGTAGAAGTGCCTATTTAGATCTTCTACCCATTTTTTGATTGGGTTGCTTTTTTTTTGCTATTGAGCTGTGTGAACCACTTGTATATTTTAGAAATTAATCCTTTGTTGGTTGCATTGTTTGCAAATATTTTATCCTATTCCTTAGGTTGTCTTTTTGTTTTACTTATGGTTCCCTTTGCTGTGCAAAAGCTTTTAAATTTAATTAGATTCTATTTGTTTATTTTTGTTTTTATTTCCATTACTCCAGGTGACAGATCCAAAAAAACACTGCTGCAATTTATGTCAGAGTGTTCTATGTTCTCCTCTAGGAGTTTTATAGTATTTGGTCTTTACTTTTAGGTCTTTAATCCATTTTGAGTTTATTTTTGTATATGGTGTTAGAGAATGTTCTAATTTCATTCTTTTACATGTAGCTGTCCAGTTTTTCCAGCACCACTTATTGAAGAGACTGTCTTTTCCTCCACTGTATATTCTTGCCTGCTTTGTCATACATTAATTGACCATAAGTGTGTGGGTTTACTTCTGGACTTTCTATCCTGTTCCATTGATCTATGTGTCTGTTATTGTGCCAGTGCCATACTGTTTTGATTACTATAGCTTTGTGGTATAGTCTGAAGTCAGGGAGCCTGATTCTTCCAGCTGTTATTTCTCAAGATTGCTTTGGCTATTCAGGGTCTTTAAAATTTTAAATTTTTTTGTTCCAATTCTGTGAAAAAATGCCACTGGTAATTTGATAGGGATTATACTGAATCTGTAGATTGCCTTGGGTAGTATGGCCATTTTAACAATATTGATTCTTCCAATCTGAAAACATGGTATATCTTTCCATCTGTTTGTGTTGCTTTCGATTTCTTTCATCAATGTTTTACAGTTTTTGGAGTACAAGTCTTTTACTTCCCTAGGTAGGTTTATTCCTAGATATTTTATTCTTTTCAATGTGATGGTAAATGGGAGCAAATATTGATTTTTTTAAATACCACTCTTGAATAAAAGGAATTAGAGCTTCTTGCAGAAGTGCTTGATTCCAGGCTGGGAGAGAGAAAATGTAAGTGTTCAACAACTCATGGTGACAAAGAGAGAGAAAGGAGGGAAGGGAGGAAGGCAGAATGGAAGGCAGGCAGGCAGGGAGGAAGGGGAGGAAGGCAGAATGGAAGGCAGGCAGGCAAGCAGGCAGGCTCCAAAAAAGATACATGTCAAAAGGATAGGAGCCAACCTAAAAAGATTTCACAAGATAAGCAAACTTCAGGCTGAGTTTCAGAGTGTGAGTAGGAATTTGCTAATCAGATTATATTTGACAGCATATATGTAGGCTAGGAATCATGAAATACCATGATATAAAAAGAACCATATGTAACTTAAGACCTCTGAACAAATGGTCAAATGATAGAATGAGGTTGAGAAGTAGGTAGGGGTCATAAGAAACTTCATAAGACTAGCTAAGGAGTTTGAACTTTATTCAGTAGGTGACAGAAATCTACTGAAGGGTTTTAAGCTGGAAAGCAACATAAACGGGTATGCATTTTCAAAAGCTTCCTCAAAAGTACTTTATCTTAAATGGATCAGATAATGTGTGCTTGCTAAGTATAGCCAGTGTTTAATAACTGATAAAATATCATATATCAAAAGATATACTGAAAACACAAAATTGGTCAATCATAAATCTTGGAGTTGATCTAAGAAACTATTCAAAATGCCTCTTGTGAGGGTGGAAAAGAAAAACTGTAAATGGAATTCTTAATTATCAGAAGCACTGAAAGCTTCAGCTTGACTGCTATACAGGCAGGAGCCTGTTCAACCCATTTTAACAACTGAAAATGAGCACCTGTACCAGGGGGCCCTTTCTCAGAGAGGCACATTCCCTCCTTGCTTTGTAAGATTCCTGGCTAGTGGAAGGTTCTGCTTTTTGTGTTCTATCTAAAAAGACAGCCCAACTGGCTTAGAAACCCATTTCCACTGGCATTTTGTGGTACCAACAGGCACAAAGCTGCCTGTTATTTCAACAATTCCCTGGGTACCAATTATTATTTTCATCAGAGCTCTGGTTACAAAGCTGCATAGCTTTTGAATGATCTGTCTCTACTGCTCCCATAAACATGCTCTTTTAAATGTATTATTTTGCAGAAAATAGGGTTTTTCAGAGACATCAGCAGAAACACCTATATTTTAAAAACTGATGTCACTTGTAGAAAGGTTAAGAACAGTAACATTTTACCTACTAGCTTTTAAAAATTTACAGCCACTATTTAATCAAATGGTATACACCAGAATATTAATGGATAAAATCGTATACTATTTTCAGTAATTTAAAATACTAACATAAAACATCCCTTAAAAGGTGGTAAAGGTTGCTATGAAATGCATAATGGTTGGCAAAGTGGGAAGTCAACTTGCGTAATTAATGCAAGTAATTTAAAGTAGTACTTCTTGGCTGTCACTGAGGTAATCTACATGTAAATATACTGTGACTTTCACTCACACCCAGATATTTTTTTCAGGGAGAGAAAAAATAACAGTATCCAGAAAACTGTGTAATCTACAATCTATCCATGATAGAACTTAATGAAACACTACTCTTATTTGTGATAGTAACCATTTCAGTCCTTATAGGTTATAGTTTTATAGCTACATTTCATTTTTGCTTTTATCCATGACATAATGTTTTACAGGAAGCCAGAAGAGCTAAAAAATAATTGAAGCATTTTTGTCTTTATTATAGATAAAGGGTTAGCAAATTTTTTTCTGTAAAGAGCTAGGCAGTAAATATTTTAGGTTTTGTGGGACACATAGGGTGTCTGCTGCATATCTTCTTTTTTTTTAAACAGTCTTTTAAAAATGGAAAAAAGATTTTTAGCACAGGAAGCATATAATACCAAGCCACAGGCCAGATTTGGCCCTGTGCTCCAGTTTGCCAATCCCTTCTACAGATACAAAGATGAGTAAGAATGAAACTATGAACGTTTCTAATGGCATTGAGGCCATAATTATCAAACAAAGGCAAACAAAGTGATGAACCTGAAACTTGCAATAACACTATTCACATTAACAACATAACAAAATTATAAATTACATACTACAGTTTTAATAAAAAAAAACTCCCCTGTTCTTCAACATTATGTAACTGCTCTCATTATTATTATTACTTGAAGAATGGAGGTTTGAGGTAAAACATTTTTAAAGTTCCGTATTTAAAATACATATTTTACTATCAAAATTAAGGATTTCTGTTCAAAGACACTGATGGGTAGCAGACTGGAAGATGATTATCAGTGATTATCTGTGGAATCACCACCCAGATTATGTAAGGAATCCCTGCACATCAACAAGAAGCCAATTTTAAAAACGTCAAAAGATACACAACACAGGTAAGTTCACAAAAAAGACCAACAAGCATATGGAGAAAGGTTTAACATCAACTATCAGGATGAATACAAAGTTTAAAAGCTACTAACTTACACCAATGAAACTGGTAAGATTTAGAGAGTGAATAAAAGGAAGGGTGAGTGAGGACAGGGGGAGACAGGATCTCTCATGCACTATTAGCAAAAGTTAAATCAACATTTTCACTTCTAGGGTTTATATTCAGAGGAAACCCTTGTCAGAATAGGCATGAGAGGAAAAAAAAGAATAGACACGAGACACGTATGAAGATGTTCAGCATGGTACTTGCTGGTAACAGAGAGATGAGTGTGACTTAGGGATCCAAGACAAGGAAAAATAATAAATAAAATTAATAGATACTATAGAACACTAAACAGCAGTAAGCTACTTTTACATATATCAGGAAGAGCTATAAAACAGCGTTGGGTCAAAAAGGTAAACAAAGTGACAACCATCCACTATATTATTTATACATATGTAAACTATACTAACAGTCTGCAAGAGCTTACAGTAACCACATTACAGTAGCTGTGTATTAGGGACAGAGATTAAGACAGAAACTGAAAGGGAGAAAATATAATTTTGAAAAAATTGGGGCCTTTGTATAAACTACTAATGACAATAAGCTATGAGCCAAAGAGCATAATTAACTCAACCATGTGTACTTGAATTAAAAATAGTGAACAAAATTATATATGCTACATTTTACTTTGCCTTATTAAGAGACAATTTCAGATATTTAAATAGCTTAATTTAGTATTCGCTTATGTGCTTGTAGAACTATTCTGTAAATCCCATATTCTAACCTACTCTTCTGCTCTCACACTCTACACCTTTCTTTCCATAAATCACCTTTACTCACCTTAAAAACAAGTGGTATGATTTCTCTGCACCCTCCTAAAGGTTTCTGGTTTGATTAAAATTAGAATACACTCATGGAAGTGAGCATATAAACATCATTGATTATGTACAACAGAGATAAAAAAGTTTAGCATTGTATTAGAAAATTACCTCATATTTCATGTTTATTAAAGATAATTTCATATTTATCTTCAAATTAATCACTTCATATTACAATAAATACCACAAGAGGGAGCTTTGAGTACAGATACTCCAACTACTAAACATTGATTAATGTAAGAAGAACAGACATAATAACACCCTGTGAAAAAGGCCAAAGAACCAAAAGGACGCTAAGTTTTAGCTGGGCGGACGGGACACACAAACCCAGACAGATGAAAGCGGCTTGTAAGTACAGCACAAATTCTAGATAACTAAGGCCATTGCAGACATTGTGACAGAAGAGTGATTGGTCAAGTTAGATTATCAGGGAGAACTGTCCATATGAGGTAAAAATCTGAGCTGAGCTTGTAAGCATACAGATCGCTGATGATGGCAGGACAATCAATGAAAGTGAGTATCATACAGATGCAATAAATTAAGAAGTACAGAGAAAAGAAAATCAGTTTAATTCAAAATAAACATCTTAACAGGATAACTAATAAGAATACACAGGAAATAAAACATGAGCCATCTCCATCAGGAATTACTGCCAGGAATTAAGTACACGTACAGAGGAAAAGACAAGAGATAAAAATTTTGTAACAAAATCAACATCATAATTAGCTAAGAGGTTAATGCTACTGAATCTATTAATCATAGCATGAATTGTTCAACAGGTAAAAACACCACAACAGATAATGCCTTCAAATTTATTCTATATGGCTGATGCAGATGGGGTTGGTAGGAGTTGGGAAATTTATACCTTATCTCTCTTTTCAAAGGAAAAATACAGAAATGATAATGGTAATGGAAATACCCATGGACCTTAATTTATATTTCGTGTCCTACTTCTTCACCTAGATCATTATAATCATAAACTAGTTTTGATTGGTAGCAAATGCTTGTCAAGATGAGGAAGATAACTATTTAAGTTATCTGAGTTCTTTCTTATTTCTCTTGGATTTAACAAATCTACAAATAAAGCAGTCTACAGTAGATGAATGATTACTAAAGGAAATGTTTTAATTTGGATATTTTACTACTTGTTTGAGTCATTACAGTTAGCAAAACTAAATTTATCTTTGTTTAAAACTATAAAGTCCAGATTGGAAGTGTTCCTTTTATTTTTGTCCCTCAAAACACTAGCATTCTTTTTTACTTGCTTGTTACTTACTTCATCCATCTTCATACATGTGCCAAAATCTGCTAATTTTAGATGTCCGTGTTTATCCAAGAGCATATTGTCAGGCTTCACATCTCTGTGAATTAAACCCATGGAGTGTATGGCATCCAAAGCAAGAACCACTTCAGCAGTATAAAATTTGGCCCACTTTTCAGGTACATCATAGTTACTCATAAGGTTTACAAGGTCTCCACCAGGCATGTACTCCATTACCATGTACAGATATTTATCATCCTGAAAGGCACAAAAGAGCTGGAAAACAAAACAAGAAGAAAAAAATTTAAAAAGAAGAAAGAAAGTCAAAATCATAAATAGAACAAAACCCAAAAATTGTTACTATTGAAAAAGACAAATTATTGTCTAACCAAAACAGAGTTGAACTTTATGAAATCTTTGATTTTTAGATTTGGACATCGTTAGTGGAAAACCAGTTATCAGGCAAAACTTTTATACGGGTATCTTCTTCAGAAGATGCTTAGTAACAAAATATACATAAAATGAATCATTTCCCCTCTTGGAGAATATAGGAATCTACTTAAGTAGAAATATTTTAAAAGAGAAATTGAATGAGGAACATAAAAGGTACAAGAATGACAAAAGAGTCCATAATAAAAAAAAAAAAAAGCCCAACTTTCTGAAAACATAACAAATTATTGCACACAACTCTCACAGAAGAGAACTGAGGAGGCAACTAATATACCAGCATCAATAGGTCAGGAACAGGGCCTTCTCTCTTCCCTTCCCCACCATCCTGCTTATAATAAGCAGTAAGTGGCAGTGTTACCTGCACCCAGACTAAAGCAATGCCATTGGGACCAGAGAAATAAGACAGCAAGCTAGGTTGCTACTGACGCCTGAGAGACCAGAGAAACCACAAATTCAGAAGGAAAGGTATCTGTACATTTCACCCAACAACATGACCCACCCCTCCTAAAAGGAAACAATGCCAACAGAAAAGATTTCCACAAACAAACAAGAAAGAGACAGAAAACCAAGAATCAACATTTCAGAAAAATCAGTACCATGAAATAGAGGCAAAGCAATTCAAGAAACAGAAAATTAACAGCCAAGGAAATGCTTAAATAGGACAAAGCAAGAACAGGTTTACATATATGAATCAATACCCTCAAAACAGTAACAAGTCACATCAATTAAACAACAGGCTGATACGGAAAAAATCTGAAGCTTTGTAATTAAATACGACTGATAAGAGACAAACAATCACTGAGCTAGAAAATTGAGCAAACTAACTTTCCTTGAACATATTAGAGGATTCAGAGATGATAAACAGCAAAATTAGCAAAGCTCCAACATCTATCGAAAGCAGTCTGGAAGAAAACATAAAGCAGAAGGAAAAAAAAATGAAAGAAATAGTAAATTAAAAATTCTACAAATGAATGAAGTAAAAAAAAATCTAAGATTGAAAGGATCTCAAATGAAACAGAGGGAAACTAAGACAGTCAGTTCTAAACTCTCAGAAATCCAACAGAAAAATCCTAAAGTTTCCAAAGACAAAAGCTATTTTATGTACAAAAACATAAAATAAATCACATTGTCAACAAACTTCTCAACCAACACAACAAAACAGCAGAGTTATATCTTCAAAGTTTTGAGGGAAAATAATTTTGATCCTAGAATATAGCAGTCTAAAAAACTAGTAATATGGCTAAAATAAATATGTATTACATCATGCAAATTCTTAGAAATCTTGTAACAAACCACTTCTGTAAGAATTGTTTAAGTATACAGTTAAGACAAAAATAAACAAATCAAGTAAGAGGATTATGTGAGACATGAAAAAGAGGCAAAGAATCTAGAAAAACTTATTAAATACAATTACTGACACAAAATTAAATACTTGGAGAGGCAAGCCAAAATCAGAATAATTTTAAAATGGAAAGTAGTGACACGCAAAGAAGGGATGAAAATGTAATATAAAGCTGGTTACCAAATTGAGAAAGTGTGTGTGTGTGTGTGTGTGTGTGTGTGTGTGTGTGTGTGTGTGTGTAATGCTACCAACAATAAATGATAAAAGAAAAAGTATTTATAAATGGAGACACCCATATTCCTAGACAGAAAGACAATTGTTACAAAGACTGCAATTCTCCAATTGATCAGTAGAATCAATGCAAACTAAATCCCAGCAAGTTTTTCCCAGAAATCAACAAACTAATCCAAAAATTTACATGGAAATGCAAAGAATCCAAAAAAGCCAAAACAATCTTGAAATGGAACAAAGCAGGATATTTCCCAATTTCAAAACCCACTACAAAACAGCTGTTACCAAGGCAGTATTGGTATACTATAGGGATAGACATACAGATCAATGGAACAGAATTGAAGCCGAGAAATAACCCTTATATTTACAGCCAATAGATTTTTTTCTGAAAACAATGGTGCCAGAGCAATTTACTGGGAGAAAGAAAAATCTTTTCAACCAATGGTGCTTGAACAACTGGATATTCACAGGCAAAAAAATGAACATTTTTATACCTTTACTTCACAGCATACTCAAAAATTAAACTGACACAAAAAATTTCATCAGAATAAAAATTTTCTGGCTTTAAAAGAGACTATTAAAAAATTAAAAGACAAATCACAGATTGGGAAGAAATATTAACAAGCGGTATATGTGATAAAGTATCTAGACTATATAAAGGACCCCTACAACTCAATAAGATGAATAACATTTTTTTAAAGGGCAAAAATCTGAACAGACATTTCACCAAACAAGATATATGAGTGGTCAATAAGAACATGAAAAGACCCTCACTATCACTAGACATTAAGAAAATGCAAATTAAAACCACAATGAGACACTATTTGATACCCACCAGAATGGCTATAATAAAAAGGACAGAAACTATCAAGTGTTGGCAAGAATGTGGAGAAACTAGAACCTCATATACACTGACGAGAACGTAAAATGGCACAGATACTTTGGGAAACATTTGGCAATTTCTTAAAAAGTTAAACATAAATTTAACAAATAACTAAGGATTCCACTCCCAGGTATCTACCCAAGAGAAATGAAGTATGCCCACAAAAGACTTGTGTGCAAGTGTTCATAGCAACATTATTCATTATTTATAGCAGCCCCAGTGTAAACAATTCAAATGTCCACCAATTGGTAGGTAAGTGGGCAAACAAAATGAGGTATATCCATATTCTCTGTTTCCACCCCAACTGGGGATACTACAATATAATTCTAATGTTAAGCACCTAGAGTTAGCATCAGATCCCCCAAGGCTGCCCTCACTTTGGCACTTTGGGAGTCCCCATGCCACCAGCATTTCTGATTAACTAACTACAAATTTAGGAGTTCCCATGACCCACTTGGTCTCAATAATTCACTAGGATGATCCATAGAACTCAGGAAAGCACTACACATATGATCACAGTTTTATTGTAAAGGATACAGACAGGGTGAGGTCTGGGAGGAAAGAGAGCTTCTGCACCTTCTTGTGGAATCAAGGTGCATGACCCTCCCAGTACATCAAGTGTTCACCAACCAAGAAGCTCCACTCAGTGTCAACCTCCAGTTTTTATTAGGGTCTCATTACATAGGCATGATTAATTAAATCATTGGCCATATGATTAAACTCAATTTCCAGTCCCCTTCCAGTCCCTGAAGGTTGGAAGCATGAAAGCCCCAATCCTCTAATCATGTGTTCATTCTTTCTGGTGATCAGTCCCCCTCCCACAGTTATCAAAAGGCTGCCAGGAGTTGCCTTATTAGCATAACAAAGACAACCTTATTACTCAGGAAATTCTAGAGCTTTTGAAGCTCTGTGCTAAGAACTGGGGGCAAAGACCAAATATATTCCTGTTTAAATCACACCATATAATATGCTATGCTCTTCAGCACTAAAAAGAAATGAAGTACTAAACATGTACAATGTGCATAAAGTTTAAAAACAATATGCTAAGGGAAGGAGATCAGATCCAAAAGTCAACATACTTATGATTCCATTTACCTGAAATGTCCAGAAAAGGCAAATCAATAGAGACAGAAAGCACAGTAGTGGTTGCCTGGGCTGGCAGGGGAATGGGAAATGACTGTAAGTGGGTGTAAGTGATCATTTCAGGATGATGAAAATGTTTCAAAAATCAGATTTTAGTGATGGTTCCACAACTCTGTAAGTTTCCTTTAAAAAAATCACTGAATTATACAAATTGATGGCAAATAATTTAATAATGCAGCTTTAGTTGTAACAGACAAAAATTGAAAACAAACCAAATGTCCATGAACAGATGAACAGATAAACTGTCATATATCCATACAATGGAATACTATTCAGCAATAAGAAGGAATGCATCATGGATAAATCTCAAAACAATTTTGTAGAAGGAAGCCAGATAGGATGGGATTAAAGTTAGACAGAACAGTATAGAAAAAAAGGTCAGTGAACTTAAAGACATAGCATAAAAACTATACAAAATGAGGCACACCTGAAAAACAAAAGCAAAAACAGACTGGGGGAAAAAACAAATAGAATACCAGTTACCTCTGGGACAACATCAAATAAATTACATATGTGTAACTTGAGTCTGAGAAAGCGGTTGGGGGGTAAAGGGATAGGAAGTGAGACAGAAAAAATATTTGCGAAAATAATGGCCAAAATTTTCCCAAACTTGATAAAATCTATAAGCCCATAGCTGTAAGTAGCTCAATCACTATTAAGCAAGTTAAACAGAGCAGAGCTAATTAAAACACTGTGGTTCTAGTGGCAACGGGAGACAAAACAACTAAACAGAATAGAAAACCTCCAAACAGACCCATGCACACATGGAAAACGGTATTACAACAAAAAGAAGCAATGTATACCGGTGGGGAAAGGAAAGTTTTTTTCAATATGTAATGTTGGAACATCTGGATATTCACATGGAAACAAAACAAAATCCTTAAGTAAGACTCCATTTTAAAAAAGTCAATTCTGTGTTCATCATAGGCAAAAAATAAAAAGTCAAAAAGATAACAATGGAATATCTTCATCAAGATCAAGTTAGGAAAAAATTTCTTAGATGAACACAAAAAGGCATTAATCATAAAAGTTTGATAAAAATGTACTACATTAGAATTATGAATTTCTATTCATCAAAACACATTATTAAAGGAGTCAAGAGACAAGTCTCACCTAGGGTATTGGAGTTTAAAAGAGTAAAGAAGAATATTCATGCCTGAGAACGGCTGTCATGGAGTTCAAGGCCCAGGAAAGGTGATAAGGACATCCAGGCAGAGGGGAAGTCTGGCATGGGATATCAGAGCCCAAAAGGGACAAGGAGGGGAGAGACATCCAAGGATGGAGAATCAGAGCCCAAGCACAGAAAGGAGGGTGGGTCATAGAGGGAGAAGACAGGGGCAGCAAAGATAAAGATTGGTTATGCAAGCTGCACCCAAGTGGGCTGATCAATTATTTAAATATATTAAAGATACTAGAAGCCTAGTTTCCCACAGTTGGGAGGAAAAAGTGACAAATACAGACAGAAATAAAACTAGAGTGAACCCTATGGAATTAGACTGTGAAGTATCAGTGCAAACTTGTGGTTTTCAATATGTATTAGACATAGGAAAAAATACAGCTATAAATGTCTGTGTGTGTCTATACAGAGGCTCAATCCACTGAGAATACCTGGGAGCAATGACATCCCAACAGCCATGAACACCCTTAACAACAAGCTCTTGGCTGCTAAATATTGTGTTCAACCAAAAGGAACCAGTGCCCCTTACAGAAAGGCTGGATTCCATGGAGAGGGCAGAGCAAGTAAAAAGTAAACTCAGAACACACTGGTGTGCTAGAATGCTCAAAGCATAATCACAGCAAGCCAAAAGGACAAAGAAGCAAATCTGAACAAGGTCTCAATGGCTAAATCAGGGCATTTTGAGTATCCAAATAAATAATGATAATAATAGATTATATTGTTTGAATAAAACAGGAAATCATTAGTTTATACAGATAAACATAACTATAACATCTGATGAAGAATGGGATATTTACATAGTTTCAAAGTTACCTCCTCACAAAATCACAGCAGGGTAGAAGAATTTCCCACCTTTAACATGTGATCAATGTGAATATGATCTGTAATGAGACCCAGTATAGTTAACTGAGCTACCTGAGAGAATTCAGTGAAAATCCAGCATCACTTTTCTGTGTTACTAATAAAGATACATAAATTGAATCTAATCATAAGGAAACATGACAATCTCAACTGGGGGATATTCTACAAAATAATTGGCCTATAAGCTTCAAAAGTGTCATGGTCATGAAAGTCAAGGGAAGATTGAGAAAATGCCCAAAATGGAAAGAAAATAGATATAACAAATGCAATATGACTTGAAACTGGATCCTCCTGATATAAAAGACATTACTGGGATAACCAATGAAGCCTGGATGGGACATGAGGATTAATCAGCAATGTATCAATGTTTACTTCCTCATTTTGAAGAATGTTGTGGCTATGAAGGAGAATGCTTATAGGAAATACACACTTAATATTGGGAGGGTTATAAGGCATCAGTTCAACAACTCACTCTCAAATGGTTCAGAGACAGTCCTTTGTACTTTATCTCCAAATTTCCTGTAAGTTTGTGATTGTTTCAAATGTGAAAACAAAAAGGGGAAAGTCACAGTTTAGAAGATATTTATAACACATATAGCCAGTCAAGGTTCATATTCAAAATAAAAACAATTCCTACAAATCATGTTTTTCAACTGACAACCTAATGGGAAAATGAACAAGAGACTTAAACAGGCATTTCACAAAAGAGGATATTCAAATATGAAAAGGTATTAAATCTCATTAGAGAAAGGTAAATTTAAACCACTGTGAGGCACTACTTCGCATACGCAAAAATTACCAAAAATTTAAAAACTGACAATACCAAGGGTTGGTAAGGCTGTGAGACAAATGGAACTTATAAACTAAACTTCTATTACCACACGGGAAAACGGGGGGAAAACCACCTCCTAATACTGATTATAAGTATCCAAAAATGCCACTTCTAGGAATATACCCAACAGAAATAAGTACAAGAATATTTACGACATTAGTTATAACAAACAAAAATTTGAAAACATAAATTGTGGTATGTACATACAATAGAACAAAATACAGCAATAAAATTAATAAACTGTAGCAACCTGAATCATGCCAACATAAGGTTGAACAAAAAAGCCAGATACAAAAGAAGAGATATTCAATTATTTCACTTATATAAAGTTCAACAAACAGGAAAACTATTGTTTCTGAGTGCTTGTTTAGGTGGTAAACAAGAAAGAAAAGCAAGGAAATAATTACTAACAAAGTCAAAAGAATGGTTACTTTGGGGGAACACATGGAGGTAGTGATTGGGAAAGGGCACAAGGAAACTGACAGAGTACATACTAGCAGTGTTTGTTTTTTGACCTGAGTTGTGAATACACAGGTGTTTGCTTTGCAATAAATCATTCTGCAGCTTGTTTATATACTTTTCTGTGTAGGCCACAAATAAAACCATTTAAGAACATTAAAGCAAAACTCAAAGGAAAATTTATAAATTCAAATGCATTTACAGGTATCTCTCCTTATCCTCTCATTATCCAATATTCAAATAGAGATATCTGTATTGGAAAATAAGGACTGACAATAAAAGACAGATAAAGAAACTGGAAAAGAAAAAAATAAACCCAAAGGAAACAGGAGTTGGGAATTTTTTATAACACAAAACAAAAAGAAAGTTAAAAAAAGGTATATTTTGTAAATAAAACAGAAGACATGTTAAGACCAAAATGTTTACAAATACTCTAACAGAAAAGTGAAAGAGAAGACAGATACAGTCACAGAAAGTATAACTGACTCAAGAAATAAATGAAAACTTGAATCAGTCAACAATCACATGAAAAATTAAAAGATTGGTAGACGATCTAGTTGGGGAGGAAGGAAGGAGAGATTTAAGCACAAGAAGGGCACATTAATTTTAGGATAGCAGTTATCTCTCAGAAGGAAGAGAAGGAGACAGAAAAGATTGGATAGGAGAAAAAAATGTTTTAGTACTTCAAAATTAAAACATTAAAATTAAGTGTGGTAAAATATTAAAATTTACTAAATGTGTATAAGACTGAAACCAAAGAAAGTTTCCAGATGGCTTATTTGTTAGGCAAGCATGAAAAGCCATTTACCAATGGTGAGTAATTAAATTGTTTGGTTTGCATCAGCTGAAAAAGTGTGTCTACAGAAAATTTGGAAGCAATATTTTTAACAGTCAATTTTAAAGCAAGGCAAACGATTTCAAGTGGTTTTCCTTGACTCTTGAGTCAGCAGATGTTATTAATCTTATGCAGTAGTTAGGTTGTGGGAGGAGTCAGTGCCAAATTTGATGATGAATAAAGAATTAGCCTCTACAAACAGTTCACATAGATCAACTACAGACAAAAATATTTCAAAAGAAGTTAAGCCAACGTTAATTCAGTGCAATCTGAAGTAGAATCTGCTAAAGTGTGTTTACAGCAGATTGTAGTAAAAATATATGTGGAACAGAAAAAGGTTTAGTTGGACAAATTTCCAAAGCTTGTGAAAATGTATGATGTTTAAAGTCTATGGTTAGTCTCTGAATATTGATCAATAGGTACACTATGGAAAATATACCTGAATCTAATGTGTTAATAAATAAATAGTACTGATGGTGTTATCTGCTCTTGTGGACTTCACCATCACCATCAGTTCTGTGAACTTCTGTCAGAAAAAGAAGTGGAATATCTTGACTAACTCTACTACATAGTAGTTCAATAGCTTAGCAGTGGTAAAGTTTTACTGCAACTACTTGAGTTCAGAGCTGAGACTGAAATTTGTCTGATCAAGAAGAACCACCCTCAACCACTATGACAGAACACTGAATAGCTCTGGAAATCAGCTTTAGCTGCAGACATCATAATGTTTCTTAAACAACCTAAAATGACAAGGCAAATAGCATTAAATGCAAAACTTACTCTATGACACAATCATCTTTATGATGACTAACATCAAGCTACTTTATATACTTTTGTTCCCACACTATCAAAATCAAAGTAAGTGAGATCTCCATTCCTACACAGATTTGCAGTGCATATACTTTCTGATCTCAAACCACAGTCCCACAGTTCCAGCAGCATTTTTTGGACAAAAATGTAAGTGCAAAGGAAATATCCATAAAAAAAATCAATTTAAACTTTGCAACTGAGAAGCTTCTACCTAACCTTCAATTGGAACTGAATAACCAGCAATGTAATGACAGTGCTAAAAAGGCAAATATCAAGAGAAGAATTTACCAGAATTCTTCAAACACCATCCAACTGATAAATATGCTCAATCAAAATTATACACTCAAGGTCAACATCAATAGTCCCAAATGATATATTAGTATATACCCTTGATATGATGTGATGAAAATGGCACTTTACCTCTGTAGTCTTTCTCTCAAAAACCTATAACCCTAGTCTAAATAATGAGAAAAACATCAGACATACTCCAATAGCAGAGGATTACATATCCTATAACTGGCAAGTAATCCTCAAAGCTGTAAAGGTCATCAAAAAAAGGAAAGTCTGAGAAACTGTCATAGAGGAGCCTAAGAAGCAATGGTAACTAAATGTAACATACTATCTTTGATGGGATCCTGGAACAGAAAAAGAACATTAGGTAAAAACTAAAAAATCTAAATAAATCATGGACTTTAGTTAATAATAATGTATCACTATTGCTTCAATCCTTGTAACAGATGTACCTCACTAAAGTGAGACATTAGTAATATGGGACACTGTACAGCAGGTATATGGGAGCTCCCTGCTCTCTGCTCAATTCTTCTGTAAATTTTTTAATCTGTTTTTAAAAATAAAGTCTATTGATAAAAAATAAATCATCTGCTGCTGGATATAGTATTTGGCAGTACTTAGATGGGTGAAAAGATATTTTCTGATAAGATAAATAAATATGTAAAATCTTATTACACATCAATATTAACAGAATATTGGCAATCAATTTTGATAGGAAACACTAATTGTGAACCCCAATTAAGCAAAATGTTACTGTCCCAGAAAATAAGTTCATTCTTCTCCCTAATAGACCTGTATTAAAAAAAAAACAAAACTGTATTATCATATTTTGAATTTCATCAATAAAATTTTTGTAGGAATTTGTTATATAAGTACCTACATAATATCTTTGATTTCACCTCTTGGACCAAAAAGCCTAAAATATTTACTATCTAACTCTTTACAAAAAAGGTCTGCCAATTTCTGGTGTGCTTGAAAGAAGATTGGTTATGGTTGGTAACTGTAGAAGCTGAGTGAACAATACATGGGAATTCCAACATTCTTTCTACTGTGAGATTTATCATGATAAATTTTAAAAACTAAAAAGTATATCATTAAATATATTGAAATTTTTCTTGAAAGATTTGCAAGCAAGTTCAATGAAGCCTCATGGAACGAATAGTTTCTATTTTATATAAAATGTACCAAAGCTCAGAAAAAAGGTGGTGTGCTTTTCAACCACGTATGTTAGGGTGGTCTCATCATGAGATGAAAACCAACCAGAAGAGTCCATGTTAAAAAAAATTAAGTTTGGGGGAGCGGAAAGCTCAGTGGTAGAGCACATGCTTAGTATGCATGAGGTCCTGGGTTTAATCCTCAGTACCTCCACTAGAGAGATAGATAGATAGTCAGTCAAATGTCATTTATGCAAATAGATGGATAATTAATTAAAATATAAGGAAATCAAATTTGGTATTCTATTGAAAATTTCACAGAAATATCATTTACTTTAGATTTTACAATACCTTGCAATTTATTTTTTTAGTGTACTATAGTAACAGATTAAACAAGAAAACCACCTTAAAAGATGCTGAAGGAAACATTCCCAATACTTTAAGATCATTCCTGATTAAAAAAGTATTTGGTAAGCTAAGAATAGATGGGCAGGGAAAATTCTTTACTGTCTTAACCAGAAAGCTTCAGCAAACATCACATTTAACAGTTAAATATTAGAGCTCCACCCAATGAAGTTTAACACAATAATGAAAAAGATAAGCAAAATAACAAAAACCTTCTACTATTCAATGTTATACTGAAAGACTAAGCCTATGCTATTTTTTTATATTTTGCAATATCTACATATTTTAAAAACTGTTATGCCTAAGTTTCTTCTCATCCTATTTTGGAAGAAAAACTAATGTGGCTTTTTCTGAAGAACAGGCTTTATACAACACTGTTATGGAAAGACCTAAGATTCCGAAATAATCAAAACAACCCTACCAATTAAAGCAATGCAACTCAAAATTTTAACTGTATTTTTTAAAAGAATGAAAGGCTAATTCCAATCACATAAAGAAAAATTTTAAGAGTTGCCACAAAAAAAATAAAAGGAGACCAATGAGAGGAGACTTGTCCAACCAGATACCAAAATAAATGAAAAACTACAGAAATTTAAACAATGATTTTAGTGCAGAAACCAATAACAAATCAAAGTAACGGGACACAGTGAAAAGAGAAATTCATGTGTATATGGTAATTTAGTCTATGATATGCAGTACTCTTCATTTACTTCATGGGGAAAAAATGGGTTTTTCTACAAATGGTATTGGGGAAACTGGCTACCCATTTGCGAAAAACAAATCCTACTTCATTAAAAAAAAAAATCCTAGTGATTTAGAAATAAAACTCCACTCCCAAAATAAAAATATAAAAAGTTAAAATATAATCATTTTCTTAAATAATCTTAGGTATAGGGAAGATGTCCCCCAACGAAAATTAAAATACAAAATCTATAGATTTGACTACATCCAAATTTAAAAATTCAATAAACGACAGACAAGTAATAGTCCAAGAGAATATACTTCTAACATATATAACAAAGGATTAATATCCAGGATGTACTAGCATTCTAACAAGCCAATTTTTATAAAAGCAAAACAACGTATTAGAAAATGAAATAAGCAATGGACAAGGAATACAAATTATTAATAAGCATGCAAAATATTATGAACTCCATATAAAAAATGTAACACAATAACATTTTATTTCTCAAGGATGCAACTAATAAAAATTTAAAATTTTTATTTTAAAATTGCAGTATTTGCTGAAACTAAGACATCTATTTGACAATTAGCATAACATGAACTTGTAAAAACCTTTTTTACAAAGCAATTTGGCACTATCATTCAAAATGTCCAATGTGCATACCATATGACCCAACAATTTCAGTACTAGGAATCTATTCTAAAGAAATATTCACAGATGCACAAAAGATGGACCTACAAGTCAGTTAACTCCACGTGAAGGACAGAAAATGTACAAGACAGGTCTGGAACACTGTCATGTATCAGAGAGCAAGCTAGCTATCAAAGACTACGTCAAAAGGACTCAGAGCCAACCTAAACATGATCACTTTCCAAAGGTGTCACAATTTGAGCATCAGTAAGATGTTCAGAGGGCTGAAACACATCAAATAGGTTTTAAGTCCATGAGTTCAAACTGATACTTCTCCCAAACTGGTCACCTTTGGAGGATAAAAGGTAACTAATCCCTTATTTTGAAAACTCGTAAATACAAGGAACGAATAAAGCTGTCCTTCCTCTGCGACCTGTACTACTCTGGACAACCAATTAGTAAATGGGGGAATATTTCTCCTTATAGAAGTATTCCAGTCACTATAATCAAGAAGAAATAATTGAACTGGAATGTCACCACTTTGCAATCCTTAAAAAATGAATGATTTAGACATTGAGCACAAATAGCTAGTAAAATAACAGAATAACAGCCAGACATGAGCCTCCTAATAGAACAAAACATTATCCATGAAGTTGTCCTGCCATCCCTCCATCATCACGTCCAATTTTGACAGAGCCTCTATATTCAATCACCAACTTAGAAAAATATAAATGAGAGCAGAACATGTTAAAACTACACTACTGGATGAAATCAACCAAAAAAACAGATTTCTTAAATAAACTAATGGGACAAAAGGAAAAAAAAAAAAAAAACAGAAGATGGAGACTCTAGATTGAGAGGCTTAAAAGAAATTATCTAAATTCAAATATTATAAAAGCTAAAAGTAAACTAAAAGTATTTAAGAATACACTTAATGGATGTATGAAACTATACAGAAAGCAGGGAAGTGTTTATCATAAAAGGACACTATAAACAGGCAAAGTACACACAGCAAACTTGATATATAGACGGCTTATAAAAGCAAACCTGCCATCAGTTAAAGAAGTTTTTAAAATGTGCCAATATTCATCTATTGAATTCAAATCACACTAAGACTATATTTCTAAAAATACAGATGGGTCAAAGATTTATACTACACCATAATTTATATAAGAAAAGTGAAATAATTATTTTCAACAACAGTATAGTAACAAATTACAGGGGCTGTCATACAATTAAATATTAAACAGCCATTAAAAAATAAGGACTGATTGTGCTGTACACCAGAAATTGATACAGCATTGTAAACTGACTATAACTCAATAAAAAAATAAGAACTGAGATTTGAAATACTGTTCGAAATAATCTTCTAAAATTGATTATAGGCATCTCCTGTGACCTATTAATGTCACTACAAGAGAGATCCCTAGCAGAAATGTGTGAACATATGTGCCAAAATCCATATGAAAGAAAATTGACAGCAACATTATTTACAACAGTCAAAAAGCAGAAACAACCCAAGTGTCCATTAAGTGATAAATACATTAAATGTAGTATGTCCATACAATAGATTATTCAGCCATAATAAGGAATGAAGTATTGATACATACTATAACACAAAGTAATGTTGAAAACATTATGCTAACTAAAAGAAGATGTCACAAAAGACCACGTATTGTACAATCTCATTTTAATGAAACGTCCAGAATAGGGAAATTCACAGATACAGAAAGCAGATTAGTGGTTGCCGCTGGGCAGGAAAGATTAGGGAATAACTGCTAATTGGTTCAGGGGCTCTTTTTGTGATAAAAATGTTCTATAATTAGGAAGTAGTGATGACAGCACAATTCTATAAATATGCCAAAAATCACTGAATAATAAAATAAATAAATAGAAATAAGTCAGTTATTTTGACAAGTTTTCCCCAAAAGTTACACATTTCATACATATAAATACAGTGGTGAATCGAATTTTCTTTACCAGAGATAAACAAATGAAAACCCGGATTATAGTCTGTTACTTTTTCAAGTGTACAATGTGTCACTGTTGATTTGCTTCCATAAACCCATTAACTCTATCTAAATAAACATTTTATAAAGGTCCACTCTGCAGAATTAAAGATTAAAAACACCAATCTACAAAATGATAAACTACAATTGGCAATTAATCTGTTACTACAAAAGCAATTTAAAGCTAAAAATGGACTAATAATTTAATTAATTACCATCATTTCTTAATCAGGTAAATTACCATGATACATAATTTGCTACAAAAATTTTAACGTTAGCTGCACATATCAGAATTTCTACTCACTGGCTACATTTAAAAAATAAGGTAAGGAGGAGGAGGATGGTTAATGCTCAACATAAAAAAAGCAACATAGTCATCAATGTGGTACATCTTTTACCTACAAATCATCTTCTTCAAACATGGTAACAAACTCCTGGATCACTGAAGCGTTCTGAACGTGCTTTGGTATATATCCAGTCTTACTCATGACACTTGATCAAAAATGTTTGCAGAATTAGCTAACAGTACAAAAAAAACTTTTGAGATGCAAAGCTAGTGAGGAATAGAATTGAAAAGGAGGCAAAACAGAACCATAAATTCCTAACTTCACAGTCAAATAAGAGATTGTTTATTTGTCTGTTTGTTTAATTATTTGAATTAGGAATCTCAATACTGTCCTATTGCATCATAGGTAATAATATATAAAGGACTACAGGATAATTTTCAAAATTTTTAATGTAGTTTTAAAGTTTTTTTTCCCCTTTTCAAGATAGGCTTATTATTGCTCCTATTATATAAATCACAAGAGTAAGCAGGAAACAATGGCATACTGGTAATCTAATTCTTTATAAAAGAATTAAAAAAGAGAAAGCTTCTAGTAATTCTTGCTACTATACACCAATTTTTATGACATCATATTTTGGAACATTAAGTGTGATAAATCAGATCTTACTAAAAATAACTGCATTGTCATTTTGTGAATGAGACAGGATTTCTAGCATGTAAAATCAGTAATAAGCACTTACAAAGAAGGGAAATAAAATTATAATAGTTATTAGTATGCTTACCTGAACCACCCAGGGACTGTTGGCAAAGGCCATAATATCTCTTTCTTCCCAGAAAAAAGCAGAATCTGATCTTTTTATCATTTCAAATTTACTAAGAAGCTTCATAGCATAAACTTTCTGTGATGCCTTATGACGAACCTGTTGATTTTTTAAAACAGAAAAATTAATACTTTAATTTTATGAGAAAAAGATGAACAGATTATACTATAATGCTATTCTTAAAGACTTTAGTTACAAAACAAAAATGATCCTTAGCTAACTAAGTAAAAACATTTTTAATGAAAGAAACAGAGAACATTCCCAATAGCCTAAACATTTCATGAAAGAAACAACACCTTTAAATGCTAGATTCAATACACAGCTACCTCATTTCATCTAAAAAAAATTAAATTCATGAAGCTTCATTCCCTCGTGTAATTAAGCTAGCCAATTTTAAGAATGTCATTAAGTGAGAAAACTGTAAGGTATGTACTTGTATCCCTCACAATCTGAACATAAGAACCTAATAAATTTACGTATCAAGGGATATTTGTGATTTTGTTAAGTCATCCTTATTTCTTTTTAGGTAATCTATTTAAAAGGGTTTTTTTAAGGGGAAAAACTACCAATAATATGATTATTTGATCAATTCTTAATGTTCTTCGTTAGATTGTTAATTCTGTAAGGGCAAGGACAGTGTCTGTTTTTGACCATCATTTAATCCTAGAATATAGAATAGCAAACTCTACCATAGAGCCAATAAATATCTTATGAATGATTATAATCGTTAATATCTACTGGTAATAAATAACAACATTTATAATTAGGTATCTAATAGGATGTCCAAAACTAAACTCTAGATCTTCCCCCTAAATTTATTCCTCCTGTAATCGTCTCTATTTCAGTAAATGGCATCTTCATTCTTCCAACTGCTCTGGCTAAAAACCTCTGGCTCCTCTTTTTTTCATACAGCTCATAAAACTAATCAGCAAATCACATCAGTCCTACTGACAGTTTCAGAATCCAGCCATTTCCAACTACCACCACTAAACTACCCTGTAAAAAAACATTTTTTACAGGCATAACTTGTTTTATTGTGCTTAGATTTATTGCAATTTGCAGAAACGACATTTTTACAAATTGAAGGTTTGTGGCGACACTTTGTCAAGCAAGTCTATTGGTGCCATTTTTCCAGCAGCATTTGCTTATTTCATGTCTATTGTCACATTTTGGTAATTCTTGCATATTTCACACTTTATTTATTAGTATTAGTATTAGTATTTATGCTACAGTGATCTATAATCAGTAATTGTTTTCAGGCACCACAAACCATGCCCATATAAGACAGCAAACTCAATCAATAAATGCTGTGTGTGTTCCAGCTATTCCACTGACCAGCTGTCTCCTGTCTCCCCCACTTCGGGCCTCTCTATTCCCTGAGACACAACAATATCAAAATTAGGCCAATTAATAACCCTACAATGGCCTGTAAGTGTTCAGGTGAAAGGAAGAGTTGCACATCTCTCATTTTAAAGCAAAAGCTAGAAATGATTAAGCTTAGTGAGAAAGGCATGATAAAAGCCAAGAAAGGCCAAAAGTGAGGGCTCTTGAGTCAAACAGCCAAGTTGTGAATTCAAAGAAAAGTTTTTGGAGGAAATTAAGTGCTACTCCAGTGAACATACAAATGATAAGAAAGTAAAACCACCTTACTGCTAATATGGAGAAAGTTTTAGTGGTCTGAATAGGTCAAAACAGTCACTAAGTTCCCACAAGCCACAGGCTAATCCAGAGCAAGGCTCTAACTCTCTTCAATTCTATGAAGGCTGAGAAAGGTGAGGAGGCTGCAGGAGTCTGAAGCTGGGAGAAAAAGCTGGTCCCTCATGAACTTTCTCCATAACATGAAAGAGCAGGTGAAGCAGCAAGTGCTGATGTAGGCGCTTACACTGAATAACAGATCTTCAGTGTAGATGAAATAGCCTTATATTGGAAGAAGATGCCATCTAGGACTTTCATAGTTAGAAAGGAGAAGTCAATAACCTGGTTTCAAAGCTTCAAAGTACAGGCTGACTCTCATGTTAGGGGCTAACACAGTTGGTGATTTTAAGTTGAAGTCAGTGCTCCTTTACCATTCCAAAAATCCTAGGGCCCTTAAGAATTATGCTAAACCTTCCATCTGTGCTCTATAAATGGAACAACAAAGCCTAGATAATAGCACATCTGTTGACAACATGGTTTACTAAATATTTTAAGCCCACTGTTGAGACCTATGCTCAGAAAAAAAAAAAAGATTCCTTTCTAATTACTGCTCATTGACAATGCATCTGGTCACCCAAGAGCTCTGATGGAGATGTATGATGATATCAATGTTGTTTCATGCCTGCTAACACAACATTCATTCTGCAGCCCATGGATCAAAGAGTCATTTCGACTTTCAAGTCTTAAATAATAAGAAATACATTTTGTAAGGCTATAGCTCCATAGATAGTAATTCCTCTGATGGATCTGGAAAAAGTCAACTAAAAATCTTCTGGAAAGGATTCACCATTCTAGATACCATGAAGAACATACATGATCCATGGGAAGAGGTCGATATATCAACATTAACAGGAGTTTGGAAAAAGTTGATTTCAATCCTCACAGATAACTCTGAGGGGTTCAAGCTTTCAGTGAAGGGAAGTAACTGCAAATGTGGTAGAAGGAGTCTCATTGTTCTCTACCCTAGAACTCAATTTGTTTTCTTCCTAGAAGATACCATAACTTGTAATTTTTGCTTCCTTGTATTGTCTGTCTGCCATATTAGAATGTAAGCTCAACAATGGCAAAGATTTCCCAGGCCTGTTTTATTCTCGATTATACCCTCAGTGTCAGGTAAAATGCCAGCACTGGTCATTAAAACACTCACTAAATATTTGATAAATGAATTAATGTCTGAGAAAAAAGTTTTATTTGATAACTGGCCGCACTATGAATTTTCAGTTTTAAGAAAAATTCAACAAGTAATATTTCTAGTCATTTTCACCAATGACTGTTCATATTTAGAATCAATATTTATACTGATGAAAATAAGGTAAACCAAAGGAATGTTTTTGTCTTCCCTAGGGAAGGTACTTCTTTCATAGAGAAAGTTTTCTTCCCGCTAACAAAACCCAGGCAAGAAATTTTATTTGTTGAATAGGCTTGAAAACATCAGTAACAGAAAATAAAGTCAAGTCCTAACATGAAAATAAGTAATACAAATATTTACCACTCAGAATCATGCACTTCTGGCTATGACAGAGTAACTGGTACCAGTTAGCCCTCTCACTGTAAACAATCGTCAAAATGGCAAAATATATGAAGCAATTATTTTCAAGTTTTGTAAAATAGGTAGCAAAAAACTATAATCCCTGAAAGAAGAGAAACTCATCAAGTCAATCTCATAATTGCCCAGACATTCTGAAGGCAATATCCCAAATAGTATACAACAAGCGATCATCTAAGCTAAGCACAGTGGTCCTGATGAGTTGAGGAGGCGGCTGGATTATGCTGGACAGGAAACAGAAAAGTAAGGAGCTATGCAAAGGGAGGCTCCTAAAAGTCCATATGAGTCCTTGGCTAAGGGCCAGACCAGCAAAGGGGAAAATACCAAAGGTATACCAAAGAGCAACTGCTATGAGGTTGATAATAAAACAGAGATACTAGATATTAAATATCATTTCAGGGATATTCAATTTCCAATCAAGAAAAGAGTGGAGAAACCTTGATAATTTCCTGAGTATCCAGGTGTGACATCTTAGGAGAAAGAACCATGTTCTAAAGCAAGGCCTACTCTAGCACTACGTCACGAAGCCTACGAATACCAAACCCTAAAAGATCAAAAGGGGAACAGAATTTGGAGGTGCAGTTCTGACAGTTAAAAGGACTTGGGAAACAATTTGGTGTTTAAACACATTTTCATTTACAAAGTATAAAACTAAGGCTCCACAAGTTAAGGGTGATCAGCAAGTAACTGGACAGCTAGAATGAAAAGCAACACTTGTCAAAGGAAAATAATAACATCCAGGATTTCTATCACATATCCACAAAGACCAGTATATAATTTAAAAATTACTTGATAGGTAGAAAGGAAAATGTGACTCATCATCAAGAAAAAAGCAGTCAACAGAAAACAACCACAAACAATGTTGGATTTCACTAACAAATACTTTAAAAGATCTTTTATAAATATGAGCAAAAACCTAAAAGAGAGTATGCTAAAGAAAAAAAAAAGAAAAGGAAAGAAGGAAATATCAGCAGAGAAATGGAAACTATAAAAAAAAAAGAACTAATTGGACACTCTACAACCGAAAAAATAACTAAAATGGAAAATTCTTTAGAATGGCTTATCAGAGAATGGAGATAGAAGGCAAACCTGAACACAAATCAATCTGAAGAGTAAAGAGAAAAATGAATAAATGAAAATGAACAGAGACTTAATGACCAATAAGACAATTTTAAACAGTCTAAAATATGTGTAAATATAAATGAACTTAACATGCAATTCATAGGCAGAGATTATCAGAATTAAAAAGCAAAACCTAACCTCATAATTTTTAAATATAAGACCAAATATTGTAAAAAATTAAAAGACAGAAAAAGACATACCAGACAAAGAGCAAGGATAAAAAAGTTAACAGAGTAATATTAATAATAGACAAAGTAGAACCTAATTAAACTTACAAGCTTCTGCCCAGCAAAGGAAACTATAAACAAAACAGACAACCTATGGAACGGGAGAACGTATTTGCAAATGATGCGACTTTGTTGACAAAGGCTTAATTTCCAGAATATTCAAATAGCTCATACAACGCAATAACAAAAAACTAACAACCTAATCCCAAAATGGGCAGAAAACCTAAACAAGCGTTTCTCCAGTGAGGACATACAAATGGCCAATAGGCACATGAAAAATGCTCACTATCTCTAATTATCAGAGAAACACAAATCAAAACCACAATGAGATATCAGCTTACACCAGTCAGAGTGGCCATCATTAAAAGTCTACAAACAATAAATGCTAGAGAGGGTGTGAAGAAAAGGGGACCCTCCTACACTATTAGTGGGAAAGTAGTCTGGTGCAGCCATTATGGAAAAGTATGGAGTATCTCTTTAAAAACTAAAAACAGATGCATCAAATAATCCAGCAACTCCACTCCTGGGCATATATCCAGAGAAAACTCTAATTTGAAAAGATACATGCACCCCAATGTTCATAGTAACACTATTTACAATAGCCAACACATGGAAGCAACCTAAATGTCCATCAACCAATGACTGGATAAAGAAGTTGCAATATACATATACAATGGAGTATTACTCAGCCATAAAAAAAGAATGAAATAATGCCTTTTGCAGCAACATGGATGGACATGGAGATTGTCATACTAAGTGAAGTAAGCCAGAAAGAGAAAGAAAAATACCATATGATATCACTCTTATGTGGAATCTTAAGAAAATGACACAAATGAACTTATTACAAAACAGAAACAGACTCACAGACATAGAAAACAAACTTATGGTTACCAATGGGGAAAGGGGGTTGAGGGTGGAGGGATAAACTGGGAGTTCAGGATTTGCAGATACTAACTACTATATATAAAATAGATGAACAACAAGATCCTATTGTTTAGCACAGGGAACTATATTCAATATCCTGTAATAACCTATAATGAAAAAGAATATGAAAATGAATATATATATATATATATATATACACACACATATAACTGAAACTATGCCATACACCAGAAATTAACACAATATTATAAACTGACTATACTTTAATAAAAAAATTAAAAGAATAGACAAAGTAGACTTCAAGGTAAAGAGAAAAAGAGGGTAATTCAGATAAAAGGAGTATAATTCATCAGGCAGGCATAAAAATTCTAAATATATTTGCATCTTAAAATTGCACCTTGAAAATTCATGAGCAAAAACTGACAGAAATAAAGAAAGAAGCAGGCAAGCCTGTGTTTCTAGCTTGTAATTTTAACATCCTTTCTCAGTACTTGATACAACAAATAAATAAAACACCAATATGAATATGAAGAAAATACAACTCAGAATGAAAACTGCCTGGTCAAATAATAATTACAAAAGTTATTATACCGATAGGTTATATCACTTCTCATTTTAAAATATTTTGAAATTTAAATTATTTTGATATGATATACTACAACCTCACATGAAAAGAATCCTATATGCAAAGGGCCAAATAAGTTACGATGAGAGTCACAGATTATATCCAACTTATATATTAAATTACTAAACTGGAATAACAATTCCTTTGATTTGCATGGTGTTATACCATTTCTAGAATGCTGAAAATAAATGCATGAGAAAGCAATATGGAAACAGTGGAGGTTTAGGGGATAAAGGATACTAATTTTAAAACTAGAAATCCCCTCCACAGTAGATTTTTACTTAGCAAATTATGTCAAAGCAAATGCTCATTCCACCAATACTGTTAAATATTTTTTTTAAAAAAGTTTAAACTGTTATTTTTAAAAGATAGCTAAAGTACTCTCTTCTGTATTTATCCCATTCTTCAAACATTCATCTATTCTAAGAACAAATTAGATTTTGAATGTTCCCTAACTTCATTAGAAAAAGCAATCATATAACATTAAGTCAATCAATTAATTTATACTATAATATTATTTATGCTTGACTCAGATCAAGACAAGAGTTTTAAGAATTCTGATATAAAGAACAGCTATGAACAGGAACTAAAAGATATTTGTTAGCTGGTAGAAAACAGTTAAATATTTATGTTTAACCTTTTATATATGAATTAACTAAACAAAAACAAATCTAGAAGGAAAGGGTCATTCATTCAAAAAAAAAAAAAACATGCGTAAGATGATTTTCTGAACAGGAGAAAAATCCTTATTGACTTTACTTTTGGTAATTTTTAAATGCAAAATTGCTTCCCTCTCTGTGCTTCCCAAGTGCTTGCAATAATCTAATATTATAATTAGTTGTGTAGATGTCTGCCTCATAAGCTCCTTTAGGAATAGAACACAAACTTTGACTTGTGGGGCTGCCTAGTGGTTGGCACAATGCTGAATTATCCAATTCAACAAATTCAACAAAATTATAGCTATCTCTATATGAATCTATAGAACTTTTAATAAATAAAGAGTACTTTGGTTAGTTGCTCTAGTTAATGAGGCCTGAATTTCATTTAAATTACCGTGGTAGAACACTTAGCTGACTTGACTCATAACACAAGAATCAAGAATCACCAGCTGGTAGTCTTCGACTTGATCTACAGAACAAACATTAAGAGGCAACAGTTGTATTGATGCCACACGTCTACCTCACACCTTTAAAATACGTTAGTACCAGTATTACAAAGTACTACAATAAAGTGTTGTTACCTTAGGAAAGCTGGTTTCCTTTGACCTTCCCTCTGAGGATAGCTCTTTCTAAATGAGTCTATTATAATCTCCCTCAGCATCTCTGTACTTTCCCCTTTGTTCTCTGGCTCCTTCTCCTTTATTCAATATGGATGGAAAAACAATCAAATATAGTAGCTATTCATTATCACACTAGACAGAGAGTACTGAATTTAATATGAATTTAGATGTCAACAAACCTAGGCAAAAAGTCCTAGCTATCTATTTGTGAACTATGAGGCCAATTTACTTAATCCCTCTAAATTTCAAAGACTTCATCTACTTAAGAATCTCATAAAACTACTGCAAAGATAAAATGAAACAATGAATATAAATACTTAGCACACAGAATACACTCAGTGAAAATGTTAGTTACCTCTACTATAAACAAATGGAACTCAGTTTATTCTATTATGAAGCTGAACATGTGTGTCCCCTACATCACTAGTCTCTGATTACCTAAAGGACAAAAATAGTGCTTCTCTTCCAGTGCTTCTATTTGTTAGAGGAAAGAATGCTGTATTCCTCATTTCTAATTTAAAAGTGGATGAGTACAAAAACATCATCTAATTGACTCTATGTATATGAAAAAAAAAAAGACAATATATTAAGGGTCAAAAAGAGTTAACAGTTTTATCTCAGCTGATGGAATTCTGGGTAATTTTTATTTACATTATATTTGTTTACTTGTATTTTCTACAGCTAATATGTAAGCATGCATACTATAGCCAAAAAGGTTAACTCACTGAAAAATTCATCCCAACGTACATACATACCGTTATGAGGTGAATCGTGTGTCCCCCTCACCCTCAATTAACATTTTGAAGCCTTAACCTCCAGTACCTCAGAATGTGACTCTATTTGGAGACAGGGACTTTAAAGACATGGTTAAGTTAAAAGGGGCTGTTAGGGTGCCCTAATCCACCAGGGACGTGCATGCACAGAGGGAAGATCATGTGAGGACACAGTGAGATGGCAGCATCTGTAAGCCAAGGAGAGGCCTCGGAAGAAACCAAACCTGCTCACATCTTGCTCTTGAACTTCTAGCCTCCAGAAATTTAAAAAAATTAATTTCTGTTGTTTAAGCACACAGTCTGTGATATTTTGTTATGGCAGCCCTAATGAATTTACATACATAAATATATATGAAAATTAGAACAAGACTTCTGATTATTTACTCAAAATTAAAACTCATTTAATGTCATAAATCCACAGAAACTGACAACAGTGACAACAGCTAATATTACGTGATACCTACAATATGCCAGGTCCATGATAAGTAGCACATATGTATAATCTAATATAGTCCTCAAAAAAATCTTATAAAGTAATTCTATTATTAGTGCCACTCCAAGATAAAGAAATTAAAGCTTCGATGACAGGAAATCTATATACCATAGAATGGAAGGAAAAGTAGTTGACGTTGATTCTTTTTCCACAGTACCTGAGTACTTTATGCAAAAATGTCTATTAAAAGTTGAACATTATTACCTTAAATATAAAAACATGTTTCTTTAAGCCAATATGAAAATATGAGTCTAAAAGAAGCTTAACTGCTTTTCCAGGCTCTAATTCTGGCCTACAGTTTACTACTTTTGCACTATGTGTCAGGTGCTCTTCTAGGTATTTCCCATATATTAGCTCATTTCACACTTATAGCCACCTATGAATAATGAACTATTATTATCTTCATTTTACAATGAGGACACTGAGTCACAAAGAAGTTAGGTAGCTGAAAAGCCTAGTCTAGAGTACATGATCATAATCATATTATACTGAATCATATTATGTCCATAAAAATGAGACCTGACAAAATATCCCAAAAGAGTAGAATCCAAAAACAATAGTAATATTAGATAGAATCATCCATTGTTGCAGACCTTTCATGACATAAAAACACAAATATACATCTCCTCTGCAAATAGGAGAGAAAGATAAAAGACAACAGGCTGAACATATTTTGTCCTCCTAGAATTACAGAACTTCAATCCTCAAGAAACGTCTTTCCTGATTGGAAAATCTACAAACAAATAAATTAAATGACTTGTCACTTCCCTGATTCATGACATTTTCATATGTATTCCTTCTGTGTTTTGACTCCCATCCCAATCCCACTTCTTCATGTGGCCAAGTACTTCACCTCAACTCAAATGTCACTTTCTCACAGCAAGATCTTTTCTAACTCCTCAGTCTGAAGCAGGCACATTCCCTCCATTATTCTCTCACAGCATCCAGATCTTTTCCTTCACAGCATTTATCGTAATCTGAAAATATTTTACTTATTTAAAATAAAATTCTTCATCTCCTCCACAAAAACTACCACTTTCAGCAAGATAGAGGCTACGCTCTTGTCCCTTTAGAGGCTAGCACAGCCCCTGGAACATAACAAATCCTGATTAAAATATTTCACTGACAGATGAATAAATGAAACATTTTATGTCTGATAATTAATTGCTAACATTTACTGGTCATTTACTCTATTCCATGAACTGTTCCAAATGCTTTCTATATATTGTCACATTTAATTCTTCCAGTAACCCTATGAGGTATAAATGCTATTGTCATTGTAATCTTCACTTTGTACAGAGAAGAAACTGAGGCACAGAGAGATGAAGCACCTTGTCTGAAGTCACAGCTAGTAATGAAAGAGCCAGAATTCAACTGTAAGTAGTCCAACTTTAGATCCTATACTATGGTATAGCTGCTGTGACATACCAAAGTTACTTTTACAATGAGACTTTTCTTTGTAGAAATTGATTGGTAGGTCATCTGTGATGTATTTTTAACTTTCAAAAGTAAAGACACATTTGCACCTGCTATTGTAAAACTTTCTTCAAACGACTAAAAAAACATAATCATAAAGATGTGCCAAACATGGAACATTCCCTACATATCTGCCTAACAAATTTATCTACCAAATAACAAATCAACTTTAAAAGGTTATGAAAGAAGCATTTGGACTTTTCCTTTTCAGTCTCATGCTTCTTTTTAAGAGTCCCTGCCTAAGGTAACAGAACCAAGAACTAAACCCAAAACAGACATATACAATCTCCCTGGTCAGGTCATCAGATTAATGGAATGTTAAATATTTTTCATTTTTAAAAACATATGACTTTGTTTCTTCATGCTTTACAGCCAAAATGAAATATGGGATGGAAAATTAACAACAAAAATAAAAGCTTCCTGTTTCTGTTTTCTTTTCCCTTCTTTAATATTGAATTTTAATGATCAAGTTAACCTAACACAGAACAATAACTACCCTGCCACAAAAACATGACAAGTCAAGGTCTGTCATCTTTCCTTCCAAAAATACAACTTCAAATTCTAGTCTCTCTTCCACAATTACACCAAATCATAAGTATGAAGAAACAATGTACCTGTTTCAAACACATGTAATAAGAATCTCTATATCAAACAGGCAATAATAATGATTAACACTCAGAGAACACTACAGAATTTGACTCCGTAGTATAACCAGAAGGACAAAAAAAGGGGTTTCATATTCAGGTGATGAAAATAGGAATATTATTATAGTTCTTCATATAATAATATCAATAACATATTTGAAATATTTGCAAAATATTTCTAGTGCTATCACTTCAGCCTACAAAGGTAAATTTTATATTTACTTTCAGTTGCTAAAATGTCTTTTTTGGGTTTCTCATATATCTAAATAAATCCCCATTAATTAAGCAGAGATTTATTAATCTGAATATACTAAATAAAAACAAAGTAGATGTAGGCAGATCATGTTTGAAGCCAAGCTGGCCTTATTCTAAACCTCAGTGTTTCAGAGCTGGAGAAGACCAGGTGTTTAGAACACCACTGCCTTCTTTTACAGATGAAGACACTGAGGCTCTCAGATGGAACGATCTGACCAAGCTCATAAAGCTAGTCTTCTGGCATGGTTGGGCACAGAAATTAGATCTACTCAAGGGTCACTGACAATGTTTCACAAAACCATGTCATCAAAAGAAAAATAAAAAGAACAAAAATTAAGAACAAAAATTCTTTCTTACCAACTGGACTTCACCAAAAGCACCTCTTCCAATAACTTTTACAACATCATAGTCTTCTGCCTTCATCTGTAGACCTCTGATCTTTTTCACAATTTTCTCATCTACAATAAAAAGATTGCCATTTGTAGTATTAATCACCATTTTTATAAATAATATTTTGATCACTTGAAATTCTTATTTCAAGAAACTGGGCTTAGTTTTCAGCTAAATCTGTCAGTTTTTAAAGGTTGTTGTTTAAGTGGAATCTTAAAAAAAAAGGACACAAATGAACTCATCTACAAAAAAGAAACAGAATCAAAGGCATAGAGAAGAAACTTACGGTTACCAGGGGAAAGGGGGTGGGAAGGGATAAATTGGGAATTTGAAAACTGTACCTCCCAGGGAGTGATGGAAATGTTAGCTATCTTGATTGTGGTAGTGGTTTCATTGGTATGTACATCTAATAAAATTCATCAAATTGTACATTTGAAATATGTGTAGTTTACTGTAAGTAACCATACCACAATAAAGGTGTTTTAAAAAAAAGTTTGCTGTTTAAAAATCTAAGATACACATTAACTTTACATCAAAGAATGAAAACTCTATGGTTAATACACATAAACAAACACAACCTGCAAACAAAAAGTAGTAGTCAAGCTATTCTCTTTCTGACTCTGTTGCTTAACAAGTGAGATGACAGCTGAAACAGTGATGACCCAAGCAATTTTGGAGTGCACTCTAAATCTGGCAGAAACCGGCTATGAAATTACTCGCAAGCCTAATCTTCATAATGAATTTTGGTAACCTACTTCTTTGAAAAATAGTAATCGCATATAGTAGATTTGGTAACTACAGATAAGATTTTTAATTAGGAAAATAGCCCCGTCTCTGGCCAAATTAAAGAATTTACTGTGTTCACATAAAGTGTATATTATTTTGAGAATTTCTTATTCTTAGAATTTCAACTTCATTTGCAACTTCACTGCAACATCAATATTGGCAAATATTAAGAGTTACTACATTTACGGCAATATTCTTATCACATTATCTTTCACTGACTAGACTGAAATGTCCACATTTATCCAAATATAAAGCTTTTAAATCTCCTGGGTAATGTAAAGTGAAGTTGTAGAGTTGTTAATATTAATTTAAAACTTCTCCTGGGACTGCCATAAATGACCTATCCTGAAATTGCCAAATAGTCTTAATTAATACAAAATCTTGAACTTTATCTATTTTACATAATTTAATTGGTTCTGCAGGTTTGCTTTGAAAATAAAGAATATTAAGTATTCAAATAAATAAAATGGCAAACTAAAAAAATACTTAAGTTTAATAAGTTACAAGTTTGTGGACTGTAATGACATTAAACATAAATCTCTTATCAAAAGTAGTTATGTGGCCAAATATTAAGTTTACATATACTTACATCTATTTAAGAAATTATCTATATTCTTGTTTTTCCTCAAAGCAGGAAAATCCAAATCAAGGACCAAGGAATTTAATCCATCCTGTATAACAAAACATAAAAAGAAGGGGGGAAAAGTTGTTATAATTTTCAAGCACTCAAGATAAAAAGTCTTTACATTTCATCATGCTGTTCTCATTGAATAAATGTTCTGCCAGAAATATTAGGATTAATCCTTTCATGTTTTCCATTGTACTTTTAGCCAATAGAAAAATGTCATTTTTAAATATGCATCCACTATTATTTTTGCTAGTCAGATGTCTTTTCACTCTTCAAATGTCCAGTAAATTGTAAATATATTTAATCACAAAATTATGTATATTCCACTGATACCATTAATGCAGACACATTAAAACAATATTGATTTTCCTCAACTGAAAGAAAAAAATACATTAAAAAAGCAATATACAACTGTTGACATTGTTAAATTCACATTTTGATAACTCCCTGCAACCTTACCCCAACCCACAAGACCCCTCTCTAGGACAGCTAAACTGCTTTTCACACTAGCATTTGAGCATGCTAGGCTATTTTTAAGTACCAAAATACCAATATATCCTTACTGGTACAATTTTGGTATTTTAATAAATTTAAAATGCAAAATTTGAATCACTTATATTTTTAAATATATCCAGATTTACACTCTGTATTAAAATTTCAAATCAAAAAAGGTGCATTCATTTGGAAAGCCCTCTTCTGTAGTACCTCCATTAACCTCCACAAGAAGAAAAAATTTAAATTGACATGGCAGAAGCCTCTATTAACAAGAATAAATACTCTCTTCTAGTTCAGAGACTTTCTCAAAAAAGTGGAATATGAATACTTGATACTGAAATGATAAATCTCCGTCTACACATAACAAAGATAAAAGAAATCTTTCTTTGAAACAAAACTACATCTTGATATCAGTAAAAGGATTCTTGCTTACCCCACAGTCTCCCTAAAAGTTATCAGAGAGGTGGTTATGTAAAGATTAAATAAACAGGAAAAAATCTGGAAATAGTTTATCCCCCACCAGTGTACAAGTCAGAGAGCATTTTTAGCAGCTGGAATATCTGAGCAGCTGCTCAACTCAACAATACCATTTTGCTTTTTTTAAGCCATTCTTTAAAGATCAAATACTATTTCATTTATGCATTAAGCTTTTTTGTAGTATTTGTTTTTGAATAATGCTAATACTTTAATTCACTAATAATTTACATTAGAAGATAATACAGAGGTAATCTATATTTATATAATTACATTTATACTTGAGGTTCTAAGTTTATAAATTTTTACATTTGAAATTTATTCTGTGTAGTAAGAAACAAATTCTGAATTTTTAAAAGATATCAGTATTTTCAATATTTGAAATTGATGCTGAGATTCAGTTGCTAGGTTAGCTCAAGACTTGACTGAAAGCCTCTGTCTATGAATATCCTCATTAAGTAGTTTCATATAAACCTTACACAGTTGAGATTTTTTTCAGTGTCTGTGATTCCAACTGCGATTCTTTTTTTAGAAAGTGATACTAAAACTGAGATAAAGAAATTTTTAAAAGAATAAACTTACATTAAAGAAAAGTCTACAACCAAAACTTTATAGCAATGAAGAAAATTAACACTTTTGTCCCTATTTCTGAATAAATAGGTATAAGACACTTCCAAATGCACAGAAATGACAGGGGAACATTTAAAAGTCATAGACCCACTGAAAGGGAAAAAAAAAAAACCATCACCACCATAAAATATTCAAGAACAAGAAAGAAAAGCACCAAGCAATGAGTAGCAGCTAAGCTCACAAAGATCTACTGGATTTAGGGCAGAAAGCAGTAAGACCAATGACTGCGAATTAGAAAGACCTAAATGTGCTAATGAACCAAAACCAGACTGATTACTGGGAAAACAGCTGGAGTGAAAATTCCAGCTACCTAAAAAAAAAAACAAAAAAACACTGGAAAAAAAATATATTGCCCAAGTTTTATACGAAACTGCCTAACAAGATAGGTCAGACACAGCTTTCAAAAATCTTAAACTAAGCCCCCAGAGCTTGGCCAGTTACCAGATCTCCTGCATCTCTAATAGTACTGGCTGAAAGTACATGAATCAGCTCCAATACTGGAATTGACATGGGCTTTCTGTATATAAAAAGTTAGCATCAGAGGAAGGCAGAGAGAGTGATTTATCCTTCTGTCTCTCTAAATAAATAGGTACAAGACAACACCCAATTTTTCCCATTACAATTATTATGGTGGAAAAAACATGTATATAATGTCTAAAGTGATAAGCAAAATGATGGAGACATCTTTTTAGGAATTTCAATTGTTAAATGTGGCACAAATTATCCTCCAGCTGAAAATTTCATAAAGTCATGAGTTGTCAGCATACGGGTGGTATTTAAAGCCATGAAACTGGGTAACATGACAAAAGGAATAAGTGCAAACAAATAAAAAAGGACCAAGGAGTCTTGGAAGACACCACTATTGCGAGACTGTGGTGAACTGGAGACTAAGAAGCACACAGTAAAGAAGGAAGAAAATCAAGACTGCTATAGTATCTTGGAAGCCAGGGAGAGAGTGATCCACAAAGTCATTATGACTGATAAGTAAATCAAGACAGAGGCTTTAGCAACAGAGAGGTCATCTGTGACTTTTATAAAAGCTATTTAGATTATAAATTTGTGATTTCCAAATCACTGTTCACCACTTTCTTAGTATTTGTTTTTCTATAATTACTGCACTTCTAAAAAAATAAAAGCTTCCTTTAAAATGTCACTGTGAGTCCACATTCACAGACCCTAAATAATACCTAGCATTCAACCTGACCATAAATTATGTGATACCTTATACTTCAAAGTCTATCTACCAAAAATTGAACTAAATTATACAGGTCAATATGGTATTTATTAGTCATTATAGGAACTTTGCTTGACTACTTTGTGCCATGTGCTGTGCAAAGCATTATATATGACATATGAAGTCAACATTTTAATCCTCATAACAATGTATAAACTAGGTACTATTATTATACTCACATTTAGTAGGCACAGAAACTGAAGTTCAGAAAGGTTAAAAAACTTGCCCCAGCCAACACAGTTTATAAGTGACAGAATCAGAATCTTCTATTTATACTTTATTACTCAACTTAAAGTTAATAAAGTTACTCCTCCAACAGAATCCTGAAGAATATCCAGGTTTTAAAGTTAAGACAACAAAATAGGAAACATATTTCTGTGTATCTGCTGTACAGATAAGTGAACAGGAAGTGTTATTCAAATGAATTTGTAATACATTTCCTCCTTATGTTATTACAACTCCAAATACAAATACAAAACTAAAAATAGTGGATCCAAATAAATCCATCATTAGCAAACAAAGTAAAAGTTTAAAGCCATCCTAAAATGCACATAGAGAAACTGCAGAATTTTAAGTATACTCTATATTGTTTTTTATAGTACACTATTTCACCTAGAAAGTCTGTTATATTAATTAATCTGCTATCATTTATCAACAACAGTTGAATAAAATACTTAATGCTTATTTTACAATATAGCTTTGAAAAATTAGTCTAAAAACTCTGACAGCCAAATTAAAAAACAAACTAAATTTACTGTCACCTAACAGAAACAAACATTCAAAAGAAAAAAGGTTACCTAGGAAAATAAGAAATTTAAAGAGTATTGGGTGAAAGTTCTTGCACATATTTTGTGTCATATAGATCAACTTCATTATAATCTTGAGTCGCTAACTTGAAACACAAGAACAGTTTTCTTGTTTGCTTATATAAATCTTTAACTATTTATAGCTATTGTAAAATCCACTCTTAAAGCTCCCTACTGCCACAAAACAATATAGGTGGTACATTAATGAAGTAATAGATATCTAATCGAGTAACATTCATATTTAGAACACTTAAAGGAATATTATAACAAAAACTTGCTTAAAACCTGAACTCTGAATTGTGAGGAAGGGGAACCTCCTTAAGAAGAATACAGTTTCCACTGATCTTAAGCCTTTCTAAAGTCTCTGTGCATTTGAATAGGCTCCTGATTTCTTGTGCACTTTTTGTAAAACGGAGGTAACAGTCTATAAAATCATTCTGGTGAGCTGTTCTCTCTTATAAAATCGACTATTTAAACAGTAAGGCAAGGTGTGGAGCAGGGTGAAGTCCCTTCCTCTGGACCACAGGAGTGGTGTTGTGATTTTTCCTTTTGCCTCAGGCTCCAAAATGGCTCAGGAAGGACAAGACAGGATCAACATTACTTGTTTTCCCTTTTTGCCTCACACACCAATATGGTTCAGCACAGTAAATCTTCCAGATCTTGCCTTTACCTAAATTTTTCATTTTCATATTTTGTTCATCATGGATTTCTGCAATTTTTAAAGTACTGTGATAAAATATTATTTATCTTAATTATGGTGATTTTTGGCACCCCCACCGGGCACCCCCCTTAAGTTTTGTGCCCAAAGCAAGTGCCTCACTGGCCTCACCCTAGACCCCATCCTGGCCCAAGAGACTGAAATCTCTACAATTAGACAATATTAACTATAGTGCATTTTAATGTTAAAACAATGGGAAAGGAATCACATTGTTGATTTGATCAAAGTTTTAGAAGGATAACTAGTCAAAGAATTAAGTGTAAAGTTAGAACAGTACTAATGGTGATAATGCTGGTAAAATGATAGTAATAAAGCAGCTGCTATCTATAGAGTGCATGGGTACCAGACACTATGCCAAACATTTAATGTAACATCATGTCACTTAATTCACTAGATTTTCCAAGCAGATGTTATTATCATTTTTCTATTGAAGAAATTAAGCTTGGAGAACTTAAAAAATTTTCCAGAATTACACAGCTAATAGAAGGGTCTGGATTGGGCCCAATGCTAGCTCAAGTAATTATTAGTATTTCTAGCATTTTAAGGTTCTAAATTTTTTCTTCTAAAAATATTAAGTCAATGGGAAGATACGTATCAAAGTACTCTTCATAATGTAGTATATGGTTCAGAAACAAATGAATAAAATTAAGTTCAATTATATTTGTATTATTGGACTTTGGTTTATAAACTAACGATTATATTTTGTCCTTTAAAAACAGTTTTCCTCCTCAAGGAATATACAGTATTTCACTACTCCATCAAATAAAGAGTAAAACATTTTAAAATCTGTATGACATCACTGTGCTCAGGCATTTTCATATACTTTATCTAATATACTGTCTACTTAATCAGAGAGGAAGTATGAGATAAAAATTAGTTAAAAACTCCTCCTTAAGCTTGCTATATTTTGAAGAAGGTTTTCTATTATAGAGACTTATCTTCCAAACACTCTTAAATCCTTAAATCCTTATTTGTGTTTGAAGTGCTGGGAGGGAATGAGTAATGTGGAATTATACAACCTTATACTCTGTATCCCATCTTCCAAGTAAAGTATGTTTCTAATAAAACCAATTCAGCATTTTTTAAGGAGATGTGCACAACTGCACTGCTAGGTGAATCTGAGATGGAATTAAAGGAATTTCAAACACAAACCTATCCTTCCCTATTTTTAGATATGTCACTATTATATGTCAGTATAGTTCTTATTGATATTTTTTAAAACTATGGAGATTTAAACCTTTCATTTCATATCCCACATAAAAACAATCACTGAAAATATTCCAAGAACACCTCATCATACTTACAGACATAATATCCTCAGTTTTCTAGTCAAACAGTAATCAAATCTAAACAATGAACTTGTTCAGGAAAATCAAAGGGCAAACATGAATACCCACAAATCACATTATGAGATCAACATTTACTAAGCACCTACTTTGTGCCAGAGAGAACAGAATCACTTTCTCATTTAATTCTCATAAAAATCCCCACTAGAAAAGAAATGTAGGAAATGCAGAAGTGTTTTTGGACAGAGCCATTTAGGTACATAGCAAAAGCAGAAGCTGTAACCAGAAGCAGCTCCTTCTGCTACTCATACAACTACCACTAGGAACAGCGAAGAACATTTCAGCAAAAAGAAAAAGTTGTTGGTTGTTTTTTTAAAGCACGTGCTCTTTTCTTCTTCTAACTGTATATGTAACTGTACAGACTCAATGGCCCACCTACTTTTAATGAAAAAACAAAATATTCTTCTCAACAGAACTACAGAAGCAAGGTGTACCTCATCCTTACCTAGGAAGCAATATTTCTTCTACACATCTGAGCGAATTTTTAAAATTTTTAGTAACACTTTTTAAAATTAGAAAACATTTAAAACCTTTTAAATCAAATATCTGCCCCATCTCCCTTTTGTCCACTGTATGTGCACCCCCTACAAATAAAAGTGAGCAAGTGTTGGTAAGGGAATCTGTTGCACAATATTTCAGTCTGTTTTACATTTTGGTAATCTATAAATTATTTGGCAGAGAAAAGGTTGCTAAAACAATTTGAAAACTAATAGTTTTGGCAAATCTAGTTTCTAAAGGCTGATTACCAACTACCATTTCATAATAACTCTTCAGTTTATTGCTCAATTTCTGGCAATAACAGTACTTCAAGTAAGAATAAGAACTTCTTGTCAATCAATTTAAAGACACATTAGTATCAGTGGTTTAAAAGAAAATTACTTAAAAACACTGAACATAATAAAATCACCCTGAACTGGAACTCACAAACGGCCATCATTTCTTCCACATTCAAAGAGAGAAGGTAACAAAACAAACACATATCTGAACTTTATTCTGAGAGTCATCTCCTATGACTGATAACTCTCATCTGCTTCTACCCTGGGATCCAGTATCCTACTTCCAAGTATCCACCAAATAGCCAGCAGACCTCAAAAATCTCCCAAGTTGAGTAAATGTACTCAATGGTAATGCATAAAATAATCCACTGAGGTACAAGAAGAAAATACTATAATAATGCACATTTAACTTAAAAAAATTTTTAGTTTAACATATTTTCAGCAACAACTCACTGCTATTAGCTTTCACTGAATTGTGACATACTACAGCTTACACGTAAAGATTTTTAAAAATTTACTAATAGAAAGATTACCAAGCAGATCAAAAGCATTCCTTTTTGGAGTACAGACATATGCCAAAGTTTACCAAATTATACAATTTAATCATGTACAATTTATTGTATGTCAATTATACTTCAATAAAGCTATTTTTAAAGTGAATGTAATATATATAACCATGGATTTAAGACAATACCAAAATGCAAGCAATACAAAGAAAACAGCATTGTTAATGTTTCACCTACTCCTTATATAAGTTCTTATTGCCCAAATTATGAGACTAAAAACAATGACAAGCTAATCACATTACCCCCCAACTAAAAATTACCTGAAGCCTTCTGAAACATGATATTATATCCATAATCATTAATGATGTATAATATATTCTGCTATAACCTGACTTTCTATAACACAAATTATCTCATATGCAATTGGAAAATAAGGGAATAATTCAAATACTAAGTAAAATATATTATTTTTTCCAACTTGTTAATGTTTTTAAATGATGGGCAAGCTTTCTCAAATTAAAGAGAAAGCCTTAGCAACACAGGATGACATTAAGAAAAAAGCCAAAAATTATGCAGAAATGCCTTATCATGCAGAAATGCCTTACTAAAGTACAAATAGTAGCTTCAAACACCCCTACACTGTTCATGACATGAAGCTATCTAGTAAGGTTACAAGTGCAGATGAAAAAGCTAAGAAGGTATTTCTCCTTTGTTTAAAAAAAAGGTGAAGGCCTTCATGGGCCTAAATCTCGAAGAAAAAAGCTCAAGCCTCAGGGTTTAAGGTTGCAGACATTCAAAAGTCTATGATGCTGGGTACAAATGCCAATAGAGATTTAACCAGGTTGATATTTTTATTTGAATTACTGTTTTTGTTAGTGTTCTGGTTAGAATTTGAATTATAAGTTTTGAAGTCTGCTTATGAAAACATGTATCTATAATTATTTGCATAATATTTAATGCCTGTGTTCTACCCAGCACTTTACCAATTTTCATTAATTTAATGACAAATGTTTGAAAGCCTCTTCCCTGTTTCAGTTTTTTTATTTTGTTAGTTTCTTTAACATCAAAAACAGATTTTTTGTTTTGTTTTGTTTTGAATTCAGATACCACTGGGAAACACTGGATTTTTCAAATGGCTGAAATATACAAAAAATATGATTTAAAAAAACTAAAGTGTATTTTCTCGAGTATCTTTAGAAGGCACATAGAAAATATAATTGAAAAGTTGAAGTAATAAGTAACAAGATAAATTGTACCATAAGAAAGGTTTACTGTACAATTGGAAGAAAAGTACACACTTTTTCTAACCTGATTAGTTAAAATACGGATGGATACTGCAACAGTGAAGAAATAACTGAAGAAAATATACTGTATTCTCAACAGTAATTTACTTCCTTAATGAAAACTATATTTTAAGGAAAACCTTTGTAACAGTAACCACTGATAGAGCTGATATTTAACTGAAATACAAAACTGCCTCTGGAACTACACTACATATAGTACTATATATGAAATTCATTCACTGCATCATTCACAGAATAGCTTTTACAATGAAGAAATTTAATCCTTAAGAGGATGAAGTGCTATGTCATCTACACTGTTAAAATTTATAAAAATAGGATTGTTAAAAGTATAACAGAATTTTCTGTTCTTTGTAATGAGATGAAGAATGTCCATAAAAAAATTAATTTCACATGAAAGTTTTCTAGCTATCTTGTCACAATGAACTTTTAAAAGTCATCGAACTTACAGATGAATTACTATTTTTCTTCTATAAAAAGGTAAATGCTCCAAATTTGTTGAGCTTGCCTATGATAACAAGTACTTATTAACAATACGCTGGCAGATATTTGGGGAGAAAATTAATAGAATTTTTCTTAATTAAGTAAAAGTAATATTTTAACAATTAATGAGAAAAGTGAAGAAAAGTTTTCTTTTTGGAAGAAATTCCTGCTGTGGAAAAATTATTTTAAAAGGGGATGTTTCCATCCATATGTGAATTTTAACAGATAACAACATGCTTTGCCTATTAAAATTGCTTTTTAACGTTCATATCCATGTTTTAAAAACTTGAAAACATAATTTTCTGACCCAGTTAAAGATGTTCAGTGGGTTTTAAACTCATGTGTTAAAACATAAAAATACAATTATTTCTGATTTGGCCATCAAGGAAAACTAACTGAATCTCAGTAACCACACAAAAAAGGTGTATAACTGGTGGGCAGAATGGGAAAATGAACACTGTGATTTAATAACTGCAGCTACTGATACATTTATTGTGCTTCTTCCACTTGTATCCATACATCTTTGTGAAATTAAAAAAAAAAAAAAAAAGAAAAAAATTCTGTAATAGACCTTAAAGCCCAGTAGCAAAATACACTGAACTTCGAACCTGATCTTCAATTCACTGTGACAACATTAAGCCAAAATTTTTGGAAAGCAATTCAGCATATTTAGTGAGAAAATTTTTCTATCATTATAAAATTATCTCAAAAAATAGTTTATAGATTTAGTTTATACTTTTGAACTCCTATTTTATGTGTATTATATAATGTACATAATATTTTAATATAGTGGCACATGTACACAAATTATAAGTAATGACACATCTATTTCAAGATATTTCAAAACTCTATTATTGATGAAATACAAGATTAGAAGTTTGGAGATCACAAATTCCTTAAACTAAGGGATTTTTTTTATTATCCTTAAAGGTAAACATTTTTTATTTTTTATAATCCAAGTAAACTAGTGTAAATAAATATTTAGCCAGCATCTTAATATCAACATTTCCAAAACAATTCATATTTTCTCATTCAAATCTTACCTAGTCTATATCTAATAAGCAGTGCCATCTTATGTAAGTCAGATTCAGAAATCCTTCTCATTGTTCTTTATATCAAGTCATCCCCTCTGTACTGCAGATACTTCCTCTAAAGTCTTGCAGCAGCTCCCTTTTCCATTCCATTCCCTATCATGTTTTGCTCAGATTCTCATTATTTCTTACCTACTAACTAGTTACCCTGCTTTTAATCACTCTCTGCTCCAGCCCATCTCCAGTCTACTACTGACTAGTCAATCTTCTTGACATTTAAATCTGTTTTCCTTAAAATTATTCAACAGCCCACAAATGCTTAGAGAATAAAGTTTAAAATCCTTAACCAGCCATCAAAATTCTTTGTAGAAGGCCCTATCAACCTTCTCCAATCTTATTTCCCACTATTCTACTACTCTTCATTCATATTTGCTCTTGATTTGTACTGCCCCATATAGAAGCCACTGGCTACATGGGGCCATTGAGCACTTGAAACGTGCTAGCCAAAAATGAGATACGCTGTAAATGCAAATACACACTACATTTCAAAGATTTAGTGCCAAAATAAGAATGTAAACTATCTCATTAATAATTTTTAATATTGACTATATGTTAAAATAATATTTTGGTTATATTAAATTAAATATATTATTAAAATTAATTTCAGCTTTCTGTTTTTAAAAATACAGCTACTAGAAAAATTAAGAATTTATACTTGGCTCACATTATATCTAGCTGATAGAACTGTCTAGACCAACAAAACTTTAACCTTTCACACTGATTCTTCTACCTTCATAACTTCGCTCACATCAGTCTTTCATATCACAGAACATTCAACACTTACTCATCATTTGCCGAGGTGTAACCACGTACCGTGACTAAGTGCTAAACTAAGAAAATGTTCTTCATGATTATCTCTACTTACCAAATATTATCTCTGCTTCAAGACCAGCTCAAATGCAACTTATTTCCATGAAACCTTCCTTGACACTCCAGGATAAAAATTTCCCATCTTCTGAACTTTGACATACTACATGTTCTTCAAGGAAAATGTCACTTTCTACTTATACTAGTTATTTCTGTACAAAATGTATCACATCTATTAGCTATAAATCCCTTAAGTGCAGAATTCTTCTAATTTAATTTGATTTTTCTAATGTTTCTGCCATAATACCTTACACAGAGTCTGTTCTCAAATATTAAATCAGATATCAACAAAAAGACTGGTGATACAATCATCTAAAATAGAAGTAAGTTACACTTACTAAAGTAAGAAAGCAGGTATTTATGCTAGTATTATTTACATAGATACGCAATTCAAGCATTATCTTGAACTTTTATGACCATCCCTTTCACCTTGTTGCTCTAGCTAAAACCTTATTTTTTCCCTTGATGATACTATATCTTACATTACAACCCTCTCAAATGGTGGAAACTGAAGGTGGGATAGGTGTTTCTTTGCTCCTATAGTCACTCTTAGACCACTCTTCATCCTTCCTTCCCGCAAACCCTGAGCTTTGAAACACACCATCAGCCATCTACCACCCCTTCTAATGACCTGCCCTCCACCCCCAACCATCACTAACCCTCAGTCTCTTAAGATTTTCTTTTCTTGCTCACAGTCACGCTCTCAAGTACTAATCCTGTCATAGTTCTTGGGATGTCATTATACTCTCAGATATCCTCCTAAACCCTTAATAGTCACTCCTGTGGTTTCCTTAAACTTACTGTTACCAATAATTATAACACCTTCATAATCTCAATTTTAAATATCCTGCTCATTGACTACCACCTATCTTTCCAGCTCACTCTAATATTTCAACTCCAACAATCTTTTGACTCAACAAGGACCGTGAATCCAGATCCTATCATTTTCTACTGTCCTTCATCCTCCCCACCCCTATGTTTACTCTTTATTTAATTTAAATTCTAGTCAACCATCATAATCACTGTCCTGTGCTTACCCTCATGCTCCTCTCACTTAAGCATACTATCATGGAAAAACTACGTCACTGGTTAAATCCAACTCTCTCTCTACTCAGTACTTACTTGCACCCCCAGAGCTAAACTTGACTTAGGCCTCTTCTCTTTTAAATCCACTCACTCCATAGGAGATTTCATCTTGTAGGCTATCTTTAAGTACTAATGGCTTTCAAATTCATTATCTCTATTCAAGATGCCTAAAATCCTAAATTCCACACGCATTATCTCCACTTGCCTATTTGATATGCAGCTAATCTGAGTGTCTAATAAATATTTCAAGTAACAATTTCCAAAACTGTGTCTTACCCATTTACAGATGAGCTTGTAGCACCTTGTGCCAAAAGCAAGGAGGTGCACAGGTGATAAAATTACACAGAACTATACATATGCACTGTAACAATGCCAATATCCAAATTTTGATTATGTTCTATAGTTATGAAAGGTATCAACACTGGAGGAAATTGGGTGAAGGGTACACTGGACCATTCTGTATTATTTTTGCAACTTCCTGTGTATTTATAATTATTTCAAGATAAAAAGTTTTTTTTCAAAAAGTAAATCAGTACTTAGAGATTGATGGGAACATGTCAAATAAAACATACAAGCCAGCTTGAAAGGGCTCCCAGTGGTAAATCTGGGACAATTTGAGTTCAATGATAAACAATACTAATGGGGTATAACCCACTGAATGAAATAGGAATTCCTGATATAAATAAATTGATATTAATTAATTAATTATCTTTCCTACAGTAAAATGCCAACTAAAGAATATAAAAGGAATACTTGAATTAGTGTATCACCGTTTGGCAACCACCATGGTAAAAATTAATTCAGGTGAAAAACATCAATGAATGCTAAAACTAGTGGATTAAAGTGGGAATAGAAACATGATTTTACATAGTCTCAAAATACCTCCCCATGAAATACTAACTAATTACAAAGCGGAGGAGGTAACTAGAAACTTGACAGACATCATCTTTAATCAAGTGATCAAAGTTAACACTACCTAATGGGATAAACTATATGCCACCAAAAAGGATTCATTAAGAAGAAAACAACATCACTCCTGTGAAACTGCAGCCAAAAATACATATCTTGGGTCCAGTCATCAGGAAACATTAGAGAAACCAAATTGAGGGATATTCCACAAAATGAGTGCCTTGTAATCTTCAATATGTGAACAGCATGAAAATCAAGAAAGACCGAGGAGCTGTTCCAAATTGAAGGAGATTAAAGAAACATGAAAGCTAGATGCAATGCATGATCCTGGATTAGATCCTTTTCGTCTCAGGAACATTATGTGGGCAATTAACAAAACCAGAATGAGGTCACTAAGCAAAATGTACGCAGACATTTTCTGAACTTTTCTGTAGTTTAAAATTGTTTCCAAATAGTAACTTAAAAAAAAAAATCACATCTAGGCATGTTCCTGACTCATGGCCTTTAGATTTGCTATTTCCTTCTATCTGGAATGCGCACATCCATGTCTGTGCACGGCTAGCTCTCCTACTTATACCAAGTCTTTACTTAAAAGTCATCTTTTCAGGGAGATCTTACTATCTAAACTGTCAATACTCTATTTATTCATATCTTCCTCCTTGTTTTACTTTTTCCTCCTTACCATAAATCAATATCTTACCTACAATTAACTTAATTACTTATTATTATCTGGCTCCCTATTAAAATGTAAACTGATGGCAGGGAATTTTTATCTATTTTGTTCACTGTTACATTCCCAAGGCCTAATTCAGGCCTAAATCAGGCCTAAACCAAGGCTTGACATGTGGTATTTGCTAAATAAATATTTATTAAGTGACCGAACGTACACAAGTCCTTGGAACACAAACAACTTAAGATACAATTACAAAATAAGTTCAGTTTCTCAATCACAGCAAGGGAATATTAAAATAGGTAAAAAGAATTCCACTGTTAATTTGATAGTTCTGGGATATCATTTCAACAAGTATGTTTGTAGCATAAATGAATGAGATAATGTCCCTGCTCTAAGGAGCTTAGTGAGTAAACCTATTTCCATCAGAAAGCAAAGTGGTACTATGGCAGCCAGCTAAAACAGTAAGAAAATATCTACCAACAGCATGCAGAACGTACAGTATAAACAATACAAATGCCGACAGACAAGAATTAACTGTACCAGACTTGACTGAAAAATAGATATACACAGAAATCAAATTTTCTCTGGGGAAAAATGACAGCAAACTCATATTTAAATTAAGTTAATGGTGTAAACCAAGAGACATTCCTAGAGGCCTCTGATATTTATTACTACATTTCCTTGAAAAACTACCAAGACCATAATTAAGCTAACTACAATGATCTCAATTAGTTTACAGTATTATAAAACATACTGAATCATTTGTACTTAGGAAAAAAGTGAAATTCAAAAATCTGCAGAATGATCTTATGGTTTCTATGTATAAAGTGGTTAAGTTGGTAGCATCTTATTTTATAAATGGTTTCTCTCCTGTGCCACCAGGTAATACATTTGACCTTGCTTTCTTGAATAATCATTACCATAATGACAGATAATAATATCTTAAAGAAATTTCTAAATAACAAACATACCTGATCCTAATCCAATACTTCTAAAAATGAAACACATACACACACAAAAACTATATTCATGTGCATGTGTACATATGTATTAATAAACATGGTTTGATAATCATTAATTGAGCTACATACATGACCCCCATCCATCGTACAACCTAACAGTGAATGAAATCCAAATGTATTAAATCCAATTCTAATTTTCAACAGAAATAGCATACAAATTAGGGTTCTTTACCCAGAAACCTTATTTCAGTCCCTCTATTCATCAGCTGTCAAAAAATAATAACAAAAAATTAAAAAAAATAAAACACAAATATGTAGTTTAATATTCCTAAGTGTGAAACCAATCATTTAATATAAAAGCCATGTCAACATTTTTTCTTTGAGGGATTTTATGAATGCTCTGAACTAACAATGTAAAATAAAAGTCAAACTAAAATGGCTAAAGATACTTTCTTTTCCTGGTAAATTTCCCTGTAACAAGTATTAGCATATTTTATTTCTCCTTCCATTTTAGTCCATGTTATGGTATTCTGATCCCAAAATGTGGTGAATTTTTTTAAGGGAAGTAGCTTAACTATATTTGTGTTACCTGGTATGACTATTGACTGTACCCTTCAGGAAATTCTAAACATGAGTTTGACCATTACTGTAAAGTCTTTCTTACAATAAGAAAAAAAATTTTTTTAAGGTTAAAGTTGGAGTTGGTATCAAAAGTCAAGCAAACTGTAAATGGGAAGGAAATTCCTGTACTTACAGTGCTTAGTCATATGGTTCAGACTTCATAATTGCCAACAAAATATATGCAACACTGAGAGAATTCTGAGGGCACACAAGTCACTGCCTCTTAGATAAAGTCTCAATTTAAAAGGCAAATAACCAGATTATATAAAGGCCATAATACTGCAAACATAATTATCACAAAACATTCCATTCTGTAATTATTCTTGAGAATACAAAACAATGTTTTATATCTTAGCATATTCAACATTACAACTTACTATAAATCCATCCTTTAGGGCCAAAACTTATAAAAACATAAGTTCTATTGAAGGAATAATCATCAGTTGTATATAACAAACAGTGATTGACTGCTTGACAATTATTTTAAGTTACACTAAATTACTTAATTTTCTAGAATTTTGATCCATATAACTGATACACACTAATTTTCACCTACTCACATTTTTGTGATACTCCAGTAAGGAAGATTCCACCTCTGTGAGAGAGAGCTATCTTTTGGAAGAGTCCAACTCTACTCAGAACAATGAGCCTATCTTGTTCCATTTCTGAGCCTGTATCCTAGATTTTACCAAAAATTCATTTAGATCTCTATCTAACTTACTCCTCCAACTCTCAACTGGCAATGAATTCAGCATAAGAATAATTGTGATATATCAGACCTCTAAAATTCCTTATCTGGTACACTGAACTGAGACTCTGAAAAAAGAAATATATAATTTATGGACAGTGTAACAGGGAGATTTCTACCTCTACCAATCATAGGCTTAATGTTACAAGCCAATCCTAAAGACTGAGACTAAAACTGGAGAGAAGGGAAGAAGGTACAAGGAAGTGTGCCTAAATTTTACTACAAAGCTGCAGCTCAGAAGTTGAGAAGCTGAAGAGAGCTTCCAGCACTCTCATGGGGTTGGGAACACAGAAATTCAGAGTTGTAGACTCACAAAGAAGGAAAGCCCAAGCATGAAAGGGCTACACCCTAGGAATAAATAAGAAAAAAACAGAAATAGGCTAACCCTCAAAAGACTGAAAATCTGCCTCAAATCAGTTCAATCCCTAAACAGATTAAAGTGATCTGCCTCAATCCTTTAACAGAAAAAAACATATAAATCATCTCTGAAAATTTCAAAGATAACATTACCTAATTAATTTAAGCAGATTTCATATACAATGTCCAGCAGTCAGTCAAGCATTAGGAATCATACCAGAAGATAAAACTATCATAAAACTAGAGAAATTTTAAAAAAAAAGCAGACTCACAACAGACCCAGAAATATAACACAAAATTCAAAATCACCACTATAAATACATTCAAGATAAGATGGAGAATTTCAGCAGAGAACCTGAAATTTTATCAAATGACCAAATGAAACTTCTACAACTTAAAATAGGTGAAATTTAGATTTCAATAGACAGATTAGACACAACTATGCCCTTCAGTGAATTGTCTAAAACCTTTAAAATATATTTCTATTGATATCTGAGGTTGTATGGTAAATTTACACAAGGTTTTAAATTAAGAATATTATTGCATTATCTGTCTTTTGGGGCATATGGTTTTCCTAGTTTGTCATCTTTTAACTTTCTTTCTCTTTTAGTTTTGTTCACTTTCAGCAAATAAGAACTAAAATTCTTTATGACTGCTTTCATATCAATTATGTCTGGATCAGACAGACATTTCACATAGCTTCATTTTGTTTATGGTTTTTCATTTTATCTTTATCCCCACCCCCAACTATTTGGAATTTATTTTGATGCATGTTTTAAAATGAGAAAATTACCTCATTTTTTCTTTCAAATATTTAACCAACTTTTTAAGGAAAGTTTTTCATTATAATTATAAACATATTTTGTTCTTACTATAAAAATATGTAACACTAATTGAAATGTCAGAAATAACAAAAAATAAATTCCACCCTTTTCCTAGAACCTGTATAAATATATAAATATGCATTTGAAAGAATATCCTTTGATGCCTAGATATAAGTTATTAAAATGATTTAAAAGTCCTTTAGTGGGAGTAATGGGTAATTTATAATATATATCCAATGGAATACTACATAGCTATTAAGAAGAATGAAGTAGATTTAAATGTAACTACAGAAATATGAAAAAGGTATATTGTTCAATGAATAAAACATTTTAAAATGAATAAGAAAAATTATTCAGTCAATAATTTGCATTTCAGAGAAACAATAATGCTCTCCTCATAGTCCAACATAGCCAATTAAAAACGTGATTCACTACAATGTGTTTCAATTTGCTGCTCTCCTTTTTAACAGTTTTGATTGACCTATCTGCTTTGTCTACATGTTCTATAAACGAACTGATTCAGACTTTGTATACATATACTGGCTTTTTAGTTACTATTATTCATTGAAACATAGTACTGTTAAGTACATTTAAAATATCATTTGAATACTTTAGGACTACATTTGCTGGCACCAAAATAATTTACAACATATAACACACTACATTTCATGAATAAAATAAGGTTTCATATTTTCCACATTTTACAAACCATCAAATCTAGTAAGTTTAGAAAACAAAATATTAACTATACATATCATTAATTCTGCTTTTCATGGTGCTGTGTATTAAAAAGTTGTAACTTTTAAGAGTTACAAAAGCCATATTATAACTATATTTGGCCAGTATCCCAACACCTATGATTCACCATTTTGTGTTTGCCACTAAAGACGTTCTGCAAATAGCTAAACCATATTGTGGCATGTGATAAAGCATGGCAAATATGATGCTTAAATATGGATGTCCTTGAAAACATATTCATCTCCTTAAATGGCATATCTCAAAACTTCTTCCCAAGAAAAGAGCTTCAGAAAAAGGGGGAAAAAATGTATATTACAAATGAGACTATAGTCCTTAAAGGCAAGGAATACATCCAAAAAACTGAATTATTCTTTCATTAAATTTCATGTATATTTTCATCCATAGGCCAGGCCGAGTGCTATACATTGGGGATGTAAATGTAAGCAAAATAACTTTACTTAAATCTTGTCTTAATGCAAAAAAGATCTAAGATAATCGAGGCATAGTCCTTAAACTCAAGTGGCTTATACACTAGTAGAAATCAAAAACTTAAAGCAAATAATTACCATAAAAGGTGAAAATTTGTTAAAAGGATTATATTCAAGTTGTAGACATACCCCTGTAATCAGTGTTACAAAACAAAAAGCACCATTACACAGAACACTATATCCAAATTATATTCAATATTGTGGTATATTTGCTTCGAAGTTTAAGAAAAAACTAACACCACCATAGGGAAATCCTTATACTACCATGCTAAGGATAAACTATATCTGAGCTACATTCCCAATAGTTTATTTTTTTGAAAATTAAGACTGAATTAGCAAATTAGAAAAACAGCAAAGGGAAAAAAACCCAAAACACAGTAAGAGTAATTACCTCTAAGTAGTTAAAAGTTTTTATGTTTTATTCTTTATATTTTCCAGTTTTCTATAAAAACCACATATTATTCTTATAATCAGGAATGTAATAAACATCTAAAAAGATATCCATAGTTTTTTTCTGGCAAGCCATTTAACAAAAAACGAAGTCTTATCTGTCTGTTAACTAGGCAACACTATATAATAACTTCTGAAAATTTCCTCAAAATATACATTTGTATATAAAATATACATGAAAGTGTTAAGGAGGCATATATGTAGAGATGAAACACCTCATTTTTCTAAACAACCTGTGCCAAAAATTAAAACCAATAATTACATTATTAAATGATACATACCTAAAATAATAAATAAGAAGAATCACACTAGGTACCTTGTTCAGGTCGCAATCTGATTATTGGCATTTCAGATACTCAATAGATGTTCTACTTCTGTGCTGTCCAATATGGTAGTCCCTAGCCTCATGGAACCACTGAGCACTTGATATAAGACTGATGCAACTGAGGAACTGAACTTATTTTAATTAATTTAATTAACTTAGCCACGTGGCTGGTGGCTAACCATACTGGGCAGAGGCATATATGGGTACAATTCTAAGGCAGTTAAAAAGAACTACTCAATACAACCACCCTCAACTGACAGGCCTCAAACTTGAAAAGCTGGAAAAATAGGTTAAGTACTGTAAAAGTAAAACAAAGGGGTGGGGGAAAAAACCTCTACATATATCCAGTATCAGAGGTTGGTGAAAGGAGGCAATGGATAGGCCCCAAAAAATACAGAGTTTACATTTATATATATAACATTATTCATTTTAAACAATTTTTCTTGTTAAATTTACATCTATACTTTGTCCACTACTAAAAAGAAACATCATGCCAGGTTTATAAAATAATAAAAGTAGCATTAGGAACTTCTACAGCATAATGAATGTGTGATCAGCTAGGAATGGCAAATTCTTCCATAGTATTTAATTTCCTGTACTCCAAAAAAGGAAAGATTCAACAAACTAAAAGGTTATACAAACAAGGACTTATTCTCAATAGTTCTGGAATATGTCTCTTCCACTAGTGAATTTCTCCTTCAGGTATGCAATCAGCTGTCATTTCACTTAAGAGATAACAAGTAAGCCAGATTCTAGAACACTCAGGTTTTAAAAATATTTTTCATAACAGATTACAAAAATTAAATTTCTTTAAGTAAATGTTCTACATGATCATGTGTTTTAAGTAATGCTTAAGATCCTAGGATGTGATGTGTTTGTCCTGTGATTACTATTTTTTCACTACCGAACATAAGATGAGGCTAAAACAAAGTAAGAGAATGAAAACAAAAAAAAGTATCAAAATTTCTCAACAAATTTAACAGACTAAGAATAAACTACAAGAGTCAAGGTGTATTCATCAGATCTTAAGTACAATAATTTAAAGCCAACCATGCCCAAAACTAACCCTTTAACTGACAAAGAACATTAGCACAGTTAAATGACTTAAGGCAAAGGCTAGGTTGAGACCTTCAGAATCATCATCATCTATGATATAGACCTTAATGTTAAATTACCACTAGTCTAGGGTTTATGGTAGTCTTCAACTTTGCAGATTCAGGAAAAGTAACTTCTCATTCTTCACTAATAAACGAAAGAAATAGTGGCCTAAAACAATTAGTCACTTGTGCAGGGGGCATCCCCGAAGAACAGAAATTAATTTACCAACCAGAAATTGTCTCAAAAATAAAGATTTACAACAAAGGTGTTAGAAAAGACATGGCTTACTAAAAAAAAGTGAGATTTTTTTTTTTGAGTCAGACAGCCCTGAAATGGAAATATGAACTCTACCACTACTACCAAGTTACGTAACTTCTCTAAACCTCAACAGCATCAGTAAACAAAGATAATAATACAACACTGCAGGATTGTTGTGAAAAAGACACGAAGGAAATGAATGATGTCCGTAAAACACAAGACACATACATAAAAGGAATGTTAATAAAGAATAAGTATTAATTTTTAAAGCTATTAAAAAAACAAGTTGCCCTTTGCTACACATTTCTAAACACCTTATTTCCTTGGCAATATTAAAGAAATACTGGTAATTTTTAAGTATCTTACCAGTGTGAACAAGGTTCAGTTGCAAGAGATAGAAAATGCCCCTCAGTGTCTTTATGTCTGTCTCAAAACAGTTAAGGGTCAATATAGTAGTTTCAATGATCATCAGGGACCCTGGTTTCTCAGCTTTGATACCATCACCCTTGATCGGCTGTGACACATCGTGGTGTGGGATAGCAAGCACCAACGTGAACCATTAAATAAATGACAAGAAAAGGATACATAAGCTCCCTATAAGGATTCTTCCTCAGTTCTACTTACAAAACTTATGTCCACATTCTCTAAGCCTTAACTTACTCATGTGGCCAAATCACACACACAACAACCACTAAAAATACATCTTTTTAAACACATATATACATTAAAATATACATATATGTGTATATAAGGTGTATTTACATATACAGTCTTTATTCCATTCACTTCAAACCAACTAAATCTTGGGTGTTCTACCACTACAGAAGTAGATATTTGAGCCAGTAGGAATCTCTGCCATAACTGATTTACTTTTTTATGTTCTTTACCACTACCAAGTTCCTTCAATAACATTGTATCATGGTGCAGTTGTAATTAATTCCAATTAACATTTAAATTTAAGAAAAACACCAACATTAGACCCTTTGATGAGATTATAAAGATAACAATAGAAACAGTTCTGCTACATGCCAGTGCTGTGATAAACACTTTACATAAATTATGGCATACAATAAAATTATTTCATAGAGGTCTTACTCTAGTATGATAATGGGTTTTTATTTAACATTTAAGGGATAAAGTTAAAATATCTATTACCTTCAAGATGGAATAAGAGGGAATGGATTTAACCACTTGCCCCACCTCCCAACTTAAACAACTTAACAACCAGAAAAAACAGTGAAACAACAATTTTCATGGATAAAAATGAAGGACAATGATCCCTGAAAGGGAAGAAATAAACTGAGCCCTAAGATGGTTGGAGTTTACCACCTAGAGGTCGTTTCCAGGTGCGCAATCCTGGAAAGAGAACAGAGGCTGAGTCTAGCAGTCACCATGGATTGAAATGAGAGCCAGAACCCAGGGAGACCAAGGCAGCCTAAACGGCAGAGTACCAGAGACAAGAGAGATGACAGAGGGTAAAAACAGGTCCCACCATACTACTACCTTACTAGCCAGAGTGTAAAACCCTGTAATTCATGGGGCTTAGCATAGGTTACTCAGTAGCATGGAAAAATCAGCCCTAGACTAACCACTGTTCTTTACCTGCACAACAAAGCAAGACACAAAAGAATCAAACTGTTTTCAAGAATTACAAAAACATCCTAGAACAAGTTGAAGACCGTTTATAATAACACAGGAATATATAGCACTCAAAAAGGTAAAATCAGTAATGTCTGACAAACAAATGAAACGTTACCATGAAACCAAGTAGCAGGAAAATTCAAAACATAATAAGTAGAAAAAAGTCGACTGCTTAACTAAACTTACTCCAGTCATTTCACAGTATATGTAGGTCAAACCATTATGCTGTACACCTTAAACTTATACAGTGATATATGTCAATTATATCAATAAAACTCAAAAAAAATTAAAATTGATTGGGAAATGACACAGATGATATAAGTAACAAACAAGAGAATTAAATAGTTATGATAGTTGTATTCATTATATTAAAAAAGCTACAGAATATAAAAAAGAAATGAAGTACTGATAGACACTACACCGTGAATGAACCCTGAAAACATTATAAGTGAAATAAGCCATACATACAAAAAAAACCAAATACTGTATGAGTCCACTTACATGAGGTATCTAGAATGGGTAGATCCATGGAGACAGATAATATAATAGAGGTTACCAGGGGCTGGTGGTAAGAAGGGATGGGGAGCTACTATTGCCTAATGGTTAAAGGTTTCTGTTTCAGGTGACAGAGATGTTTTGGAAACAGATTGTGGTGATAGTTGCACAATTCTATGAATGTATTTAGTGACACTGAATTGTACACTTGAAAATGGTTAGAATGGTACACTTCATGTTATATATATATTACCACAATAAGCAGAAAAAAAAAGGTTCAGGAGACACTGAAAATATTAAGTAGAGACATGTAATATATAAAAAGGGCACAAATCAAAAATCTAGAGATTAAAAAATACCGTGCATGAGATGAAAAGTACTTTAAACAGAACTAACAGGAGCCTCAAAATTGCAGAAGACAAGAGAACCTGAGGACATTGCAATAGAAATTATCCAAAATGGAACACAGAAAGGAAAAAACAAAAAAAGAGAGAGACTATCAGTAAATTGTGTGTCAACACGAAGCAACCTTACTATACACATAATCGGAATCACCAGAGTGAAAAGGGAGAGGAATGAAAAAAATACGTGATAAAATAAAGGTCTCCACATTTGATGAAAACCAAAAACTGTACATATCAAGCTCAGCCAAAGACAAAAACAAGAAACAAAGAAAACTACAACAAAGCATATCATAATCAAATGGACTAAAACTCTTTTCAGAAGGAAAAAAAAAAAAAATCCAACACATTATGAACAGAGGAATAATGTAAGTCAAAAGAGAGCAGCACATTTCTAAAGTACCAAAAACAAAAACCGAAAAACCCCCAGAAAACAAAAATCTAACAACTTAGAATACTATATACAATAAAAATATCTTTCAAAAATAAAGAGGTCGCCAAATAAAAATGAAAATACAATTTATCAAAATTAATGGATGGCAGCAAAAGCAGCATTTAAAGAGAAATTTATACCAATAAATGCAAATTTAGGTAAAGAAAATAGCTAAATTCAATAACTTAAGCTTCCAGAGAAAAACTAGAGAACAATTTAAGCCTACAAGCAGAAAATTAGAGAAGAACTTTACATTCATTAGGATGGCTACTATCATAAAAAAAAAAAAAAAAAAAAAAAAAAACACCACAAAACAGCAAGTGTTGGCAAGGATATGGAGAAACTGGAACCCTTGTTCACTATTGGTGGGAGTGTAAAGTGGTGCAGCCACTATGGAAAACAGTACAGTGGTTTCTCAAAAAATTGAAAATAGAATCATTACATGATCCAGCAATTCTACTTCTGGGTATATATTGAAAAGAACTGAAAGCAAGGTCTCCAAGAGATATCTGTACACTCCTGCTCATAGCAGCATTATTCACAAGAGTAACACAAGTGTACATCTACAAATAAATAGATAAACAAAACGTGGTATATCCATACAATGGAATATTATTCAGCTTTGAAAAAGATACAAATTCTAGCATATGTTACAGCATTAATGAACTTTGAGGGCATTATGCTAAGTAAAATAAACCAAGCATAGAAAGTACAGCTCTACTTATATAAGGTACCTAGAGTACTCAAATTCATAGAGACAGAAAGTAGAAGGGTGGCTGCCAGTGGCTAGGGGGAGGAGGAAATGGGGAGTTGTTTTTTAATGGGTACAGAGTTTCAGTTTTGCAAGACGGAAAACATTTCTGGATCTTGGTTGCAAATCAACACAAATGTGCTTAACACTACTGAACTGCATACTCAGAAACGGTTAAGATGGTAAATTGGATGTTATGTGTTTTTTACCACAATAATAAATTAATAAACAAACTAACATGGAATTTGTTGAAGGCTTACAACATATCTGTCACTAAGTGCTTCTGGTTACTTCATTTAAACTTAACAACTTTATAAAAGAAGTATTATTATTATCCCCCATTTTACTGAGAGGAAACTGCTAAGTTCAAAGATTAAGTAACACATAAGATGATACAATAAAGAAAAGAAATAAACCCAAATAAGACTCCAGAGCCTGAGTCCTTAAATACTATGTTATGTTGCTTTTGATAAATAGCTATTACTTTTATGAAGGAAGCATTATCAAAAGAAATGTTCATAATAAATATAGGGGGAAGAGTTCCTGGTTAAAGTAGTCTATGTGTTTTGATGATACAGGATAATACTTTTAAAATTCCATATACAATGGAACAATTCCAATGTTAAGTATTTCACTATATGTTGGCTGTTATACAATACCTCTATAATACATATCACCAATATTTTTTAGTCATCCTTATAAAGAGGCACTCTTTTTGGTGGCCCTATAAAATTTTACATGCACATACATACACAAGGGTATGACCAGGTTCTTTGATTTGTTTTAATCCAATGTCACTGTTTTTCAATAATTTTCAATAACCTTATCTTCAAAAAATTTTAATTTTCTAAATAATTACACAGTACCGATTCTATTCATATGCAAAATAGTTACACATTTGTTCTCAATGACGGTTTTATGCAAATGTCTTAACACAATATAAGGAAAATGACATAGGTTAAAAAAAATCCACTCAAAAAAGGCTAAAACGTGTATTTTAATTTAAAAAAAAAGCTGCTATTTTGGCTTTTTAAATTTTCCTTACTAAAATCACATTTTATCTTAGAAGAAAAGACTTTAATCAAAACTTATTAGAACGGAAGCTTGTGGCCTGGATAAAGCGCTTAATGTGGAACCATAATGCAGAATCCCAGCTTCCCTCCTTATAAGCAGTTTGCCCTTGGAGAAGTTATTTAACACCTCCTCCCTTCAGTTTCCTTATCAGTAAGATCTAGAAAATAACAGTATGTATTTCACAGAGCTGCAGAGAGGACCAAATGAGTCAATATATATAAAACTGCCAGAGATAATATATATGTAAATGTTTGCTGCCATTATCATCTTTCAACCTGCAAATCAATCCTTCCTCCTTCATAATGCTTTTCTACTATTTCCAAAGTCCGGAGACTGCTACCTTTTCTTAATTCATGGTGTTCACCGTTGGCTACTCAAATAGCAAGTAAGGAACTATTTCATATTATTACATTTACTCCTCTTCAATTCATCATTTAACTTTCTGTTGACAATAGCTTTACCTTCCCAAATAAAACTATAACTTCTTAAGAAGTATCCAGACTATGTCTCAAATATTATCTTATATGTGGTAGAAAATTAATATTTGGGGAAGCTATGTAAAGGGTATGTGAAATTCAGTGTAGTATTTTGGCAACTTTTTTCTATGTCAAGAGTTATTTCAAAATGAAAAGTTACATACATGTAAAAAAACCATTACATAGAATGAGCAATAAAAATAATGGCCAAAAAATATTTTAAAAATTAAAAAAAAATCTTTTAAATTGTTAATTTTATCATTATAGTATAGCACAGTTGTGAAGAGCTCCTTTCCCCTTTCCTGAGTTACGCATTCCATTTCCTCCCTCACTTAGTCAAACGGTCAGTGAAAAATACCTATCCACAGTAATACTAGCAGGTTGTAATTTCTTAATCGTTATAACCTCAGCCTCTTCATAATTTTGCTATACAAACTAAATAAAAGATAGAAGCTTCCATCACCTCCTTTATTTTAAAAGACATCATTACCATTTTTGTTTGTACCCCAGCCAAATCAGCAAGATGATTTAAGGATATCTCAATTTAAATATACCATTTAGCTACTCTCCTGTCTGACAGCAAACCAGAGAAAGAGTAACAGAAGTTCTCCTTATAGTAATCCTTTGCAAAAATGTGGGAGATAGTGCTACTCAGCACCAGCAATGAAAAAAAGGTCAATGCCAACAAGAGAAAACTAGATAGATCAAAGTTCAGAATTTAGGTCGCAGCTTCATGATCTTAAGAATTATTTGATCTGCAGAATTCCACACATATCCATTTCAAGTATTCCACAAAAATCCTTAAAACACTTATAAATAAAAAGCGATCATCAAATAATTTACTATTCTTGAACTGTTTATCACACTGCAGCCTCTAGTAAGCGTAGATCATACAGAGTTAAATGCTCTCTCCACTTACAGACATTAAAACAAAACAAAAGAAAACAAACAAAACTCACTACTCTCTTTTGGAAACGATCAACCTGAACCTAAGGGGACTTGGGGTAAAAAAGTTAACAACCACTGATTTTAAAAATATTCTGAAATTTGAAATCCTTTTAATGTTAAAACATTTAATATTATTTTTCTAAGATATCCATCCAGCTTATTTAAAAGTAGAAGCTACCAACTCCTTATGCAGAGCTTGAAGTTTTACTTAAGGACACTATCTTAGAACTCTAAAGACATAGATTCTTTTCCAGTTCTGACATTTATTAGCTGCATTTCTTTGAACAAATTAGTTAAACCTCTCCAAACCTCAGTTTCCTCCTCATTCAGGATAATATGAATAACATCTGCCCTACATATTTCACAGATTGTTATATCAAATGAGACATCATACAAAAGTGCTCAGTAAGATATTAAATCTAAAAACTACTAAATCTTTTAGCTACAGAGTAAGTAAAACTTTTACTGAAAGAATTTGTGAGATTATACTAATAGATAACATGCCACTCAGAATTTTTCACTTTAATGACTTTAATATAGATAACAGATTTCATTGTTTTTCATTATATTTGCAAAAAGTGGGCAACTAACAGTTCTACCTAGAGGAATTATAATTTTAGAAATATTTAACCATATTTGAATTTATAAGTATTTCTACAGACGTTTTTAAAGAATATGTCATTTTGAAGCTACTGGAAAAATGAAACAGAACTCTAACAAATTACTGAAGCACTTCAATACAGTGCCTGGCACACAGTTAAGAACTACGTGTCTTGCTAAAATTATTATTACTATGATTATCATTATCATTATTATTGACAATATCTTTAATGCTACATGATTTTTAAAAGCCTCACTCAATATGCTAAGTTTCAAGTACTTATTATTAAGAACACATTTATCTATTTTCTATAGTTTAAAGGAATTTTTATGTCCAGCATTTATACTATCATTTTCCATTAGCCACATTTAATACACACTTCTCCCAAAAGAAATGCTCACAAGAAGCATGAGTTCACCTGGAACACTTCTCTAAGGAATTACTCTTCTGAGTTCTATAAACCATTATAGACTGTCCATTATAATTAAATACATAACTAGGTCACTTTCTAAAAAATATCACTGTAAATACAAATTTGTCTTCTCCTTTCAGAATCTGAGTTCAAACCAAACGAAGCACAATGAGGCAGAAGTATTTCCACATACTGCATATCAGTGATATTTGAGGAGTTAACATTTTTATTCTAAGCAAAGGGATCTGCACATTAAATAAACCTTGGAGATAGGAAGAAAGCAGTTTCAAACGAAGCTATTTAATATGGGCAGAATTTGAGAATAAGGGAAGGAGTGACAAGAGATAGGGATGGAGAGGTTAGCAGAAGTCACATCATTAACAGCCCTGTGAGAAATAATTAGCATTTTGAAGTTTACCCTGAATGAATGGGAAATTAGTCATTTAAGTACTTTAAGTTTGGGAATAGCATGATTAGATTTGCATCTTATAATCAGTTTGGCTGGAGAGTAAAAAAAGAAGGTTGGAAACACTAGAGGAAAGAACACCAGGGGAGAGAATATTGTAACAATCTAGGAAAAAATAGTCAGTTGAAGTAGGAAAGTAGCAGCAGGATGGGGCAGAAGTGAATCATTTTTAGGAGGTAACACTGACAGGATCTGGTGACTGACTAAATGTGAGATCAAGAATGCAGAATCCTAGATGTCTGGCTTGATCCAAGCTAGGACAGTGGAAACAACACTGAGTCTAAGATCACAAGATACGAAGACATGAGAGCAAAGGGGGAAAAAAGAACACAGCTGCAGATACGTTGATCTTGAAGTGAATATGGCATATCCAAGTGGAGATGCCTAGTAGGTGGCTGGATGCATAAGCCTGAAGCTCAGAGGCAAGTTTTCATAGGGAAAAATGGAAATCATCAATATACAAGTGATAAAGTAAGTCCTGGAAACAGATACAAACTTAAGAAGAAGGCAAAGAATGCATTAAAAAGAGGGAAGGGGTTCCCATTTAGAGAGGAAGAAGAGGCAGCAAAGGAGTCTGGGAAGAAATAACTAGAAATGCTCTGAGTACTGTCACAGAAGCCAAGAGAAGACAGCAATGTGAGAAATGTTAAGTACTTCTCAACATTGAATAAAATGATAGTTTTAGCAGCAAGAAAGTCAGCATGACCTTGAAGCGAGCAGTGTTAGCTAAGTGATGGGAGAGGATAAATTAGTGTATTGTGTGAACAGAAAAGAAGTTTGGGGCTGTTTTGACAGGAAGGGAAGGTGGCAAATGGCAGAATTGAGATTTCCTTCTAGGAGTAATTTGGTGACTTGCTTTGTTTTAGGTAAGGTATTTGAACAAGTTTAGCAAGATGAAAAAGAATCAGAATTAAGAGAAAGATTGAAAAACAAAGAAGGCTAATCAGCAGTAAGGAGAGAATGAGATCCAAAGCACAACTGGAGAATCAGGCTGAGACAGAATGCTGGACATCTCATGCACTGAAACAGAAGGAAAAGGAAGAACAAATGGTACAGAGGAGATAAACTGGTGAGTCAAGTAACAGGAAATTTAAGGGATCTCCTTTTGATGGATTCTATTTTCTCATGAAGTAGGAAGACCATCTGTGGAGAATACTTTGTTTCTTAAGTTTAAAGAAAAAAAGAAAAAAGGTTTAAAATAGCCTCTATGGAGAATGAGAGAACTGTTCTGTAGCCCTGACAGCTCCTGCAGAGACGGGAGGCCATGAATTTGCAGTACCACTAACTGGGGCAGTTTGATTTTTCTCCATCAGTGCTCAATAAACACCTCTGTGTAGGCCACAGAGACAAAATAACCCAGAATCTAGGTTTTGCCAGTTGTATATGATAGAAATTCAACAGAACAAGGAAATCAAAAATTCTGGCAAGAGTTTTGAAGTGATGGACAATGGATTATTGCCTGCTTATAAAGGAAGCATTTGGTGGACAGAGGTGTCAAGGAACTGCAGATCTCAAGAATATCAATAAATGGGTTTAGTAAAAGGATAAAGGCTTAGTGTTGGGAACAGGATGTTTAAATTAATGACTCAAAGGTGAAGGTGATTTCAGTAATGGTGAGGTCCAGAAGAGCTTCATGGGATTAAGTAAATGAATTAAGTGAAGACACAGACCACTAGAGATAAGGAAACTCTGTGAAGCCAGCGTCCCAAGTACTCTGTTCCCATAAATACCGAATTCACCTGAAAGAGTGGTACAGCCTTGCAGGGAAAGAAAGACTATAAGCCAGAAGCCTGTCTTCAATGATCAAGAGAAGGTATATGAGACAACTACACAAGATTCAACAATAGGAATTTTACCAAGGTCTTACAGGCACTGCAGTGCAACAAAGGAAACGTCCTCCCACCTATTCCTACATTAAGGTACGTAAAGTAAAAGAATGTGCAAGTTCCAGAAAAGAGGGCTTTCCCTCCAGAGAAAGATAGATGTTAATTAAACAAATATAAAAGTAACATTCAATAAAGAATTTGAAGATGCAAGTGATTATGTTAATCTACGAAGGAACAGGGTGCACTAGATTCTGACTGAACCACCTCCAACACAAATGGAAAAAGCAAATACAGATATGGTATAGTTGTGTTTTGGTTTAAAAAAAAAAAAACAAGTATTTATGGTTTTTTTAATGTGCCAGGAAAAAAAGGAAAATGATACACCAATACATTGTTATATACACAGAAAAAGGGAAAGTGATATACTAATGTGTTATAGTTATCTCAGAAGAGTAGGATCAAAGAGAGCGCTAAGAGAACTTACATTTCCTTCTGTAATTTTTAATTTTTAGATAGACATTACCTTTATAATTTAAAAAATGAAGTTTGTTTTTTGTTTTGCAGGTTGACAAAGCAGAGAAGGAGAGGGAGCATTCCAGGTAGAGGCAAAAGTTAAGAGTATAAAAGAACATGCTGTATTCACTTATCAGTGAAAGAATGACTGGTCCTGCTCATTCTCTTCCTTTTCACATCTCTGAAGATAAGGCTCTGTCCCCCAAAGCCAATCATCTGTGAGCCATAAACCCCACCAAGACTCTGTCCTGCTATTAGGAAGACAGAGATATAGGCACCTAAGCATAGAGATGAAACACAAGATAGAAAACAGTCTATGCTAAAGTCTCTTGACTGAAGCTTTTCAGTGAAAAACCAATGAAATGTTTAAAAATTAAATAAAAATAGACAATTTATTTTCTAATTCATAAATGCCACAACAAGAAAAGTGTATCATGTATCACCATAACAGCGGCTACCATCAGGACTCTCCTCATACTTATTTTAAATTATGCCTGAATACCAACCCGTTGTCCTAGCCTGTAGAAACACAAATTCTAATTTCATGAGGTTGTTAAACGGTGGACTTATGCAAGTTACCAGATCCTAAACCCCAAAATCAGCTTTGAAATTACATGACCCAAGAAAATCAGTTACTGATTATAGTGGCCATCAATGCAGAATGACCACATCATATACTATTATGCTACATGTATATATTTCTCTACATGATAAAATTATAATCACCCTGATGTGCCAAAAGACCAGAATCTGTATCAGAGGTAATACAGCATAACATCTGAAGTTTGCATTTTCCAAACTATTCTTCATAGTTGTTCCTAAACTTACCCTTGCTAGTAAATGTAAGCTAAAAGTTGCTAAATTCAAGACATAGATAAAAACTGTTGGTGCAACCCAAATGCTCCTTTAAACCTTATACAAAGCCTAATTAATATTTTTGCAAGTGTATAATGCAGATTTAAAAGTTCTGTCATGACTTTTCCTCATAGTTATGTCAGGATTTCTGAAATTTTACATTACATAAGAACCCTAGACTGTTTTGGTAGTTCAATATCCTACCTACCGAAAAAGAATAAATATCAGCTGGGGAAAAGTTTATTTGCAGTGCAATAAAATAATCCAAAAACTGAATATAAGCAAATATTAACCCAATGCAACTAATTAACCTCAGTAAATTAAAAAATAAAAATGCCCAAAAAAATAAAATAAAATAAAAATGCCAACTAGTTTTCATTCATTGATTCAATATTTTAGAGAACCAAGTATGTGCAAAGTAATGTGCTACCTTTTTGGGAAAAAAACAGGCTAACATCAGGAGACTGATCCTGTATGCAAATTTCTTTTGGAAGACAGAGACATACACAACATAGGCTGTTTTACCATTAGTTCTTCAACTGCTTATAAAAAAGCTAAAGTTCTGTATAGTTTACAGAACACTAGCACATATAGGTAGTTTCTCACTGAATTTAATCTTCAAATCCCCTTGAGGTAGACAGATACAGTCTTGTAAATTATCACTCAAGATCAAGAAGATAATTAATAAAACATCTAATTAATTAATACCAGGCTTCTGACTCTAAATCCAGTAATCTTTCCATTACACTTCTCTGCTTCTCTTGAAAATAATCAAGCCATTTCATTTTTTCCATCTTAATTACTTTAGACAAAAAAAAAATCCTAAGAAAAAAATTCATTTGTATTTTCATATATTAATATAGGTTAGATAAACAAAGGCTAGAAAATTCAGCACCACCAAACCAGCTTTACAACAAATGTTAAAGGAATTTCTCTAGGTAAAAAAAGAAAGGGCCACAACTAGAAACAAGAAAAGTAATCATGAGGGAGAAGGGTACAAATGCAGGGTATCTAAAATGCATTTGAAATGAAGAGATCAGCAACTTAAAACAATCATGCATATATACAGATTTCTAATACAGGTTAAACAGGATCCCTTTTATGGGCTTATTTTAATAGAATTTAACTCTAGAAAATGATTTGAAATAAGCAGGCCATCATTCAGGTTTTTAAAAACTTTTATTTCACAGATTTGTTGTAACTTGAACCAAACTGTAAAATTCTGTTTATAGTAAGTAAGGAAAAAAAACACAGTAAAACACTATGCCAGGAACTTACATTCTCCATATCACCTTGAAAGACAAAAGTTCCTTATGCTAAAACTTATAACCGGCCCTCTATCTACAGCTCCGCCCACCAAAAAAATCAGTTAATTAACTTCTTAAAAGTTTATTCAGTGTTTTACTTTATGACTTCCCTCTGAAGGAAATTTCATAAGCCAATTTTGTACTAGAGTTTCCTTTTATTAGTTCTAAATTTAGTTTTATTTGTATCATCCCTTGTTCTCCTATTATGGAAATATCTTAAATGTGGAAAACAAATCTGTTTTCAGTAATGCCATCAAAAGTTGTAATTTTACAGCTTCTCTTTTATACAAAAATATGCATGCAGCAGAAATTGTTTTTCAGAACTACCAGCAAAATCCTTTAGCTGAGTTTTCTCATTCTTTTATAATGTAATATCTTGCTTTTGCGACTAAATTTTTCACTAGCCTGAATATAACATTAGCAAAACACATTCATACTCTAATTTTAAATTTTGCAATAATGAATTATACATTCCACTTAAGCTAGTCAGAAATAATGCCTTAGAATTCTTTTTAGCATGGATATAGCATAAGGAATCATGAAGCCTCAAATTAAATTGCATTTTGTCAAATATTTACAAACACTGGAGCATCTTGTGCAATACTGAGGCTTTATGGAATAGGGATTCTAATCACAAAAAAAACAAAAAATCACAATCGCTATTCCTCTAAAAGCTGTAAGTATTATCACAAGAATCAATAAAAGCAAATTTTAATTTTCAAATTTCTTAAATATGCACACATTCCTTAACCACCAAAATTAAAATGGCCAAAGAGCAGGAGATCTGATATACAAATTTTAGTGAATGAAAAATATGGACATCTTATCCACTGTCCACGAATCATCTGGTTTTCTCTAATCAAAAAGGATGTGAAGAGAAATAATTGCAAAGAATGCGTATTTTTAAAAAATCTAGACAGTAACATGTTAATAAGATGACTATCAATGTAGCCAATAACTTGAAGGCTGCTTTGAAAGTAAAATCTCAAAATAGTTTAATAATAGGATTTTAAATATCTTACAATATTTTTTGCTTGCTTGCAAAGAGACCACAAAATAATTCTTTAATGTCTTTATTTATTTATTTTTAACACAGATAAAATCACAAACACCAACCTGCTTTAGCTGCTATTCTCTGAAGAGCCATATATTTCTAATGAAATGTTTCTTCCTGAATTAAACCAACTGTCAGTAACTGAAAAACTCACTATTCTCCCATTGTAAATTGTTAAATGTGAAATATCAAAATTATATATTTCTAGGACAGTAAGTCTCTGTAGACTATATTTCCCACAGAAGGGTAAGATGCAATAAAAAACTTCTACACTGCAATTTTATATTATGTATCCTGTATCACAATTTTTTTTTTCATTTCTATTTGGTGTATCTTGTCTGATTCTCTCATCAGAAAAGCTCAGCAAACTAAATTTTCTTCTAAAATAAGAAAAAGAACAGCCTTGGTCTAATTCCTATGGAGCGCTAAAAAAAGATATAAAATGTGATGACTCTTGCTATTTCAGAAAATCTGGCATCTCTCCATATGCCAGACTTTTCCACATATACAATTCTGGGTGCCAAAGATCTCAATTATTTATTTTTGGTTTTTCCAGTTAGTCAGTGTAAGAAACAACACCTACAGTGTTTCTCAAACTTCAACCTGCAGATTGACCTGAGGTGCTTATTTAAATGCAAATTTATGGCTCCACTACAGACCATCTGAATCAGAAGATCTGACACCATTTCCACCAAGCACCCCAGATGTGATTCTGGCTTCCATCAGATAATCTAACTTGCTGGCTTCATCTGAGCCCCTGCAAACCACAAAAATAAAGGAAGGGAAAAAAATTATCCTTTTCTCAGATACATTTTGGACTCAATGGTCCCTCTGCCAATCTTGAATTACAATATTGCACCTCTCAGCTCTGGTTCCCACACCTTCCTGCACTTGAGAATCAGCTGCAGAACGTCTAAAACTCCTGATTTCCCAGGTCACACCCCAAACCAATTATATTAGAATGTCTGAGAGTGGAATCCAGCCATCGATATTTCTAAAAATCTCCAGTTGAGCCCTATGTATAGCAAGGTTTGGAAACCACTGCCTTAACTATTGACTTCAGCAGATACAGATTAGAAAAATCTTAACTCAAATGACCTCTGAGAGGCAAAACATAAGTTATATTGGTATTACGTTTTTAAATTTCCAGATATATATATTATTTTCCTTTTTATTTTAATCCAGTAGAGAAATTTTTTCAATGCATTTACTATATTAAAGTTTAAGGTTACCTTTTTTAAAGAACATAACACACACACAAAAATTGTTTCATGTTGAATGCAACCTGTATGGGATCATATCATGTATCTAAAATCCAGGGAAAAAATTCATCATTTCACTTGCACATTAATTTCAGTCATTATATTTTGGGAAATATAATTGTGGAGAAGCCAATACAAAAGTTCAGACTTCATGTATTAGATATTTAAAAACAACTCCAAGGGGGTGGGAGTATATCTCAGTAGTAGAGCACATGTTTGGCGTGCACAGGTCCTGGGTTCACTCTCCAGTGCCTCCGTTAAGGGGAAAGGAAGGGAAAAAAAAGAAACTCCAAATATTCTGTTAACTCCAAACAAATTTTTCTAAATTTAGAATAGTTAGAATATTGTTATTAATATTAACATTACATTTTGCATTATCTCTTTCCCCAATTTCTGACTTGGTACTCTTATTTCCCCAAAAGAAAATCATAATTTTGGTATCTTTTTCTCTATTCTTTACTAATTCCCATGGACGCTGGTTATGTGACCTGTTAACAGCACTTGATGAAATCTAATGGTCCACAAAGAAGAAAATTTTAAATCTTGATTCCTTCATCAAAGGCAAACTAGTCAACCATAACACACCATTTTTAACATTCAACTTCAATCTGATTTTTATCCACTATGTAACACAATAAAATACAGTCATAGTTATTCGATGTATAAAAAAGGCTGAAGTGCCAAAAACGGTAACTCAATAAGTTATCCCAAAAAGATGAAGCATTTTGAAAAATCGTACTAATGTTTAGACATTCAATACTTAAAATATTTTTGCAGTTTCAATGTAAAAAAACACAATTCACTACATCTTGCAGGCCTCAAAGTTCATGACAACTGTGCTAGTGTACTTTCCTTTTAGAAAAATAGGTACCACTACAACTCCAAATTTTTTAAATTCATCTTTAATTTAGTAAAACGTCTTAAACAGTAAAAGAATTATTTCCTAAATTTTTCCTTCACTGCTCAAAACAGTCACATGTGGTTATCTTTAATAAAAACTCAAAAAAATACAATCATCTAAACTAAAGCTAAAGGAAAAACTTCAGTTTTAATAAACATACTTTTAGCATGATTTCTAAAGGAATCATACTGAAATACAAGGCAAAACAGAGGGTCATATCCTGATACAGAAAGTACAAATAAGGCAGCATCTGAAAAGAACACTGTATTTTGGTTAAGTTCCAGAACTTTGCACACAATGTAATTCCCACAAGACAATATCTAATGGCACCTGTGAACAAGAAGAGGCAACATTTGTATCTATATGCTAAATTCAGATGGGTACTCAAAAGTATAAACCAAAAGCCAAGTGTAATACATAGTGTTTTAAACACCAGAAGTTACTGATCTACCCTCATAGGAACCAAGTTACTAAATTAATACTAAGACTTGTTTCCTAATCCATTAGAGCAGAGAAGTATAAAGATAAATGACGGGTCAAGAAGAGAGAAATAAGTTTATAAGCTTACTCAGCATGCTCAAAATAATCAAAAAAAGAAAGATGAGCACAGGCAGAATGGAGAAACGTTTAAAGGCCGTTGTTTAAATCAGAAGTACTTCAACTTTACCTAGAGCTTAGAAATAATCCAACTAGTAGTGACTCCACTGCCATTACAGGGAATATACAGCTCACCAATGCTCAGTCGTTACGTGGAAGAAAAAGGTACCATAACAAGGTTTAAAATTTAAAAAGCCTAGTAATAAACAGGGCTTTCAGGTGGAGATGCTAGTCAGTAGGATAATTCCACTTACAACGGGGCTGTGATCTGTATTTATCTGTATTCTATTTTTAAACATTGTTATTGGCATACAAAATGAAACTACTTTTACTAGATCACACTCATGGTACATTAGTAAAAATTGAAAGAACAAGCAAAATTAACAAGCACATGAAATAGTGCTCAGCATCATCTGTCATTAGTAAAACGCACTACAATAGCTATAATCACAAAGACAGGCCATATCAAGTGTTCTCTGAGGATGGGGGGACAATTGAACCCTCATACACTGCGGGCTGGAATGTAAAATGGTACAGCCTCTTTGGAAAAGACTTTGTTCACTTCTTAAAAGTTAAGCATAAGCTTACCATATGACCCAGCAATCCCACTCCTTGAAATCTAGCCAAGAGAAATAAAAACATTACAATGAATTCATAAACAAAATGTGGTACATCTATACAATGGAATATTATTCAGCAATTAAAAAGAACAAGATATTGATATATGCTACAATACAGATGAACCTCAAAAACATTATGCTAAGGGTAAGAAGACAGAACAAACGACCGTATATGATTCTACTTGTATGGAATTTTCAAAAAAGAAAAAATTATAAAACCAAAACAGAATGAGTGGTTGGCTGGGGCTGGCGCTAGGGCTAGTAATCAGAATGCTTCACAACATCTGAAAAGTTTTCAAAACAGTCATTCATAGTGACTTGTAATAAGAAACACCCCTGATTCCTGATCAAAATCTTCACGCCCTTTGGCTCTGTTTTTAATTTTGTTAACAAATATTGCCTTACTATGAAGAACAGTCAATGTGCCATTTTAAGGAATTTAACCCTGCAAACATTTCACCTGATCTTACTCATGTAGCACTGTTTCAACACAGGCATCACCTAGGTACATAAGAAGGAACTGGATATGTTTAACCAGAGGAAAAGTTAGGGGGTATGTGGAACAGAAGACACATGATAAATGATAAAGGCTGTTCAGCCCACAAGAGCTATTTTTACTTCACCTAAAACACTAAATAAAACTAGCTTAAATCTTTTCCAAGACAAACTGATTCAGCACAATCCATAAATATTCAAACCACAATTCACTTTTCCTGCTTGACTTCAAATTAATTTTACCACCCAAACCCATCCTCTGCTTATACAGATGTTTATTTATCTTCCTTCCTATAGACAGACAAGAAATAAGTGACAAGAACACATATCAAAATGTTTACATAGGGAATATATTAGTATCTCTTCAAGCAGGGATATAGTTATACAGGTTATCACTCCTGTTACTTAAAAAAGAATTGTTAATTCATTAAGCAAACATTTACAGGACATAAGAGAAAGACAAAAAAAAGACCCAAGTCCTAAAAGAGCTTGTATTCTGTCTACTAAATAAACTAAAAAACCAAGAAGTACACAAGACAACACTTAGTATCTTAAGAATTCCTCATCACAATCATCCAGGTGATTAAGATAATGCCAATCCTTCTCTGCTCTGTTTCTACCTTAAATAAAGTATTAGGAGGCCCTGCTATTCATTTTCATGGCATAAAAAACAATCCCAATTATGATGTGTTAGAAATTAATTCCAAGTCTGTAATCTCTTGAAAATAAAGAAAATTTCTATCAGATGCTTTATAACTAAAAGAGTCTGAAACTCTTTTAGAGAATAAAGGAAATTAGACAACAAGTATTAAGTGATCAGTTAACTATAACCAAAAAAAGAAAAAATTATAAAGCACTTGAGATATCAGATACCTAAACAACTCATACCTTACCAAAGTGAAGCAACAAACCATATAATCATTCTTGGACTTAGAAATTTTCCCAAAAAGATTACCAAATGATCAACCAAAATGAACCTCAATACTTCCTTTCTGTCCATCTTTGTCTCTCTCATATATACAACACACAGAGAAATGCTAACTATACTGATCCAAATGTTTTCCAAAAAAGGTAAGTGAGGGTCATTTGGGACACTCAGCTGCAGAATTTACAAATATATCTCTATAATTTAGTCATACTTTAAAGGAAAATAAAAAAGTACAGATAACAGATAAGAGGAAAGGAAAATGACTCCAATCAAGGATAAAGTGAGAAAAGACAGTTTGGTAGAGTCCCAAATGCCACCCATGATTTCCCATCAGTTTAAATATTAAACTTTATATAAAAAGTTGCCTACCAATGGAAAATGTTATTTTGTGTTTTTTTCCTCAAAAGCTATATAGTAAGTCTCTCTGAGTCATCGACATTCTCTTCACCAGTAACCCTTATCACTAGCAGCTCATATATATGTGTGTGTGTGTGTGTGTGTGTGTGTCTGTGCGTGTGTGTGTGTATATATACACATATATAAATTGGGGGTGGAGGCATAAGCACAGAACAGGATTTTAAGTATAGATCTGAGTTATAATTTCCATGAAGAAATTCAAGAAGCCCAAATGAAGAGCAAATCCATAATCATTACCCTCTCTTTTCGCCTAAGCACCACTCTCCAAATAGGAAGTTACATGACAATATGAAGATATAAACAGAGGCTCCCAAATACTCCAATAATTTTAACACTTAGACAAATCTCCTACTTCATACTTTGTACCCCTACTTCGTACTTTCCATCAGAATTCCAAATGGAATAAAAATAACATTAAAAATAAAACCATTAGAGTACTAAAAGAAAATTCAGGTCTATGTCATAATCTTGATAATGGAAAATGTCCTAAGCATGACATCTAAGCCAGAAATCACTCTACAGTGAGAAGACTAATAAATTTGACTAAATAAAAGCTTCTATTATTCATTAAGTGTAAAAAAAATGATAAAGCACATATACAGTGTAATTTCACTTTTTACATTTTAATTTTTTAGACAAGTTTTTTTATACAACTCAAAAACAATGCACTTTTCAAACGGGAAAGAAATCTGAACAGATGCTTCATAAAAGAAGATATATAAATTGCCAGTGAAGTGCACAAAAAAGTACATCATTAGTCATCAGGGAGATGCAAACTAAAATCACGAGATACCACTACTCACCCACAGAACAGCTAAAATTTAAAAGACTTGGTGTTGGGGAGGAACTGGAACTCTCATACACTGCTGTGGGAATGTAAAATGACCACTTTGTGAAAAGATCTGACAGTTTTTTAAAAACTAAGCATATACCTACCCTATGATCTAATAATTCCACTACTAGGTATTTACTGAAGAGAAATGAAAACATGTCCTCACAAAGACTTATTATAAGATTGTTCACAGAAAGCTTTATTAAGAGCCAAAGTATATAATACATAATAGCCAAAAACTGAAAACAGCTCAGGCATCCATTAACAAAAGATGGCTCACAAATTGTGGTTTATACATATAATGGAATACAACTTAGCAACTAAAAAAGGGAACAAACTGCTGATACACACACAATAACATGGATCAATCTCAAAACTTATGCTGAACTAAAGAACCCAGATACAAAAGAATTTATGCTACATAGGATTCCATTTATATGAAATTCTAGAAGAGGCAAAAGTAATCTTTAGCATAAAAAAAAATTTTTTTTAAAGCATAACTGACTCCAAGAGAATGGGGTGTGGAAAATTTTAAACTTTATTTAGTACTCTGTTAAGCTGAACACAGCATTTCTTAAAGCCCATCAGTTCCACTCCTAGATATACATTCCAGCCTCCAGAAACTTCACATGGGCTCCAAGAATGATCACAACACTTCCCATGACAGCAAAAAAAAAAGAAAAAGAATCTAAATATCCATCAAGTAGACTGGAGCAATATATTGTAGTTTACAGTAGCAGCAAATATTAATAAAGCACAATGTGGGTGAATCTTAGAAACATAACTTTGAGTGAAAAAACATGTCACAAAAGAATATATAGAAATGTTAACCTTCTAGAGTTAAAAAATAGAAAACTAAAACAACATTGTTTAGGGATACATACAAATATGGTAATTTATGAAATAAAGCAAGGAAATGATTTAAAAAACAAAATGTTCCAGGTAGCAGATGGGAGAGGATGCAGGGATAAAGAATTCAGCAGCAGCAGCAGAACAGGTAACTTGAACAAGCTAGTGATCTATTCATTAACCTGAGCAGTGATTTCATGAATGTTTGTTTTCTTATGCTCCATAATTCATATTCACATGCTATACTCTCTTAGTATATTTCAAATATTTCATAATTCAAACTGGGAAAAGATCTACCAGATCAGCACACAACCAAAACGACAACTCAGGCTTCAAGATAATTATCCACTATTTCTTTACAAGTATTTAAGGTGTACATAAATCTACATTTCTTTACTTAGTCTATGTTGGCCTTACCTTGGGGCAAGATGTTTCCAAATTCAGAATTGTTTTGGATTTTAGAATAGAAATAAAGTACAATGCTATATACAGTATAGTCCCAAAAACCCTCTTGGGAGTCTAGGGTAGCACCCTGAAATCAAACACATATTTTTCCAGGGAAAGCTATTATTACTTACACCAAAAGAGATAAACTGACTATAATATTGTAACATCAGATCAGGTCAGATGTTACATCAAGTAAGTTTTACCCAAAACTCGGTTTTCAGAACTGTATGTATCAGAACTATGGTTGAGGGACTGTGGACCTGTACTTTCAAAGGGGTTAACTTCACCTAAATAGTAAGTTCCATTCATTACTTTTTTTAACCTCTCTAGCTAATTAATTTTCTTTAAAGATATTCTGACCATCAAAATGGAAGTTTTAAAGTAATGTAATCCCATTTATGCTACAAATACTCAACCTTTATTTCACAAAAGAAAAACACATATAAAACTTCTTTAACTCAATTTTTATTCTGCTTCACTTCTGTATCTTTATAATATTCATGCCCGTTACATAGTGGGGAAAAAATGCACATACAATTTTATTTTAATTAGGCAAATAACCAGCACCAAACTGAAAGTCTAAGTACTATGATAAGAAATATTTTCATATAGTTTACAGGCATAATAAAATCAATCAAATAATGCATTTATATTCTAAGTCACTGAAAATCTTAAATTTTTAATCACCTTTCCCCAATTGATATCAGTCTTACAATAGAAAGGTTTATCCAAGCCTGAGCCCCTCAGGTTATTACAACCATTTACTCTTTCAAAAAATAAAACAAATCAAAATGCAAAAGCATAGACCTTTAGAAAAACATTTCTCCAACTTAACACTAAAGGACAATTCTCCTTACCGTAAGAGTTGGGTAAGGAGTACAAGAAGCTAAGTCTTGACAACAAAACAGGGGTATTTACCCAAATGTTTTAAACACTGCAAAAGCATACTACTGAAGACCTTTTCCCCAAAAAAAAAAAAAAAAAAAAAGATATTATAGAAGCAAAACTCTGTTTTTAAATAATACTAGGCAACTCACAATCTCCAACCACTAAAAGGATATATTCTCTTCAGATTAATTTTAAGGCCCCACATAAAGCAATGAGCCTCTGCAGACAAAAAAGACAATTTAGTCTCTATACTGACAGTCTTGGAATCCAGCTCTATCTATGCCTGATGACTGCCAGCACTTTTCTGATGGCAAATCAAAAGATAATGCTATTCATTCAAAATTTCATAGCAAGAAATAGTTGCCAATAAAACCATTTTCCTTTTCAAAGGAAATTTAAAGCAATTACCTAAAAATATGCTAAATGCACACAGAAGCAAGCTAAATTTAATGAGCACTACCATGTACCAAGAACCGAGTTAAGTACTTTACATGTTATCTCACATAACATTTTTTTCCTACAAATACTTTTTAACTTCTAGGTCTAGCCTACAGTAACTATTATACAGCAACTTCTGGTATACTTAATCTTCTTACTTTTGTCATCTTAGGCAGTATACAATTTTAAATGATAAACTTTATGTTTATGTTACCACAATTTAAAAAATTAATTCATTCTACTACTTCATACAATGAAATAGGCATGATTTAACGTTAACTTACTATAACATGGTTTAAAAAAAATTTCAGCTTGTCAATTTGCAACAGAAGCACCAGCAATCTCAAAGAGTAAAGGGCAACTTTTGGCCCGATAAGATTTACTGCAACTCAGAATTGTAATAGTTAATCAGCAAAAAACAGCAAAAGCAAAATCTTCAGTCAGCAGCATCTGATGTCAATTTTCATACCAGTAATATGTCACCTTGATGAAAGTGTAAACTGTCTTGGCTGTATTAGGCACTCAATAAATGAATGGACCAGACTGAGCATATGTAATGCTTCCTTTTCAAAAATCTTCATTTTAATAATTTAGAAAATACTTCAACAAGAAAGAATGCATGATCATTACCATGCATAAATAGCTTAGGCTCAAGCTCATAATAACTCTAATAATTATGATTAACATCAGTAAAGACACAAGAGATGAAAGTGAAGTGTAAAAAATTTCTATCTGAGATTGAATATAAACCTGATAAATACTTGAGATTTGCTGTACTATTTTTAACTGAACTTTCTGGCCTTAGGTCAAAGTTTTGCTAGCAAAATACCAAAGTGAAAATGCTGGGAGTGAAGCCCAGAGTCTCTGCTCTGGCCTAGGAAAAGCTATGCCCTTCATGCAACCCATCCTACCCCCAATTGAAGACTTCTAAACACTGTCCTGGGTGTCATGCTCCCGTGAAAACATACAAACAACACACTAATGTGAAAATCAGTGTAGGAAGATGTCAGACACATCTACAGTACATCACTACATTCTGTGCATCATACAGAAAGACACTCTTCAGTCAGTTCCTGTACTTTGGCCAAACAGCACTGAGTCACTCTGCAAATGATTCCAGAAACCTCAAAGGATAACCAACGGCTCCTGAAGAAAAGTCAGTCAGTTCACTGGAAAGAGAGGAGACACAGTCTTTCTCATCATGTAGTCGGTCACTAGGTTTCTCCCAGAAGGGAGCAAACTGAACAGGAGTTTTGGTGGGGTGGATCCAAGAATCAACTACCGAATTCTAATCGTTCCAGAATTAACTTTATATCCAGGGCTTCTTTTTCTCTTTCTCCTCCTGCCCAGGGTAAAAACCTACACCCCCTTTTCCCATAAATGCATCTCTACTGCATACTAATCAAAGTGCCTGTGAAATACAAGTCTATGCTAACAAAAATAAGAAATAAACAAGCACACTACAATGCATTTCTAATTTGTAAATCATGTTCCTTTCTTAATCAAAGCCAACTAGCAGAGTTTACATGGCTATTAATCTGGATTTCAAAGGCCATTTCAGGAAAAAGATACAATGAAAAGAAGAGGTTGATTCCACTCTACAATTCAGACTGATTCTTTAGCTCTGACGCAATAACCTCGGAAATTAAATTTTCAGAAATTAAAACGCACTAAATTGCAACTATTAATGTTCAAAGACGATTGAAAACAGGAACGCCTTAGCCATGTTCCAACATTTCAGACTAAACGGAGAGAGGGAGGGCAATTCTTTGTCAGGTACCCAGGTGAGTACTCCCCATAGGGACTGCATCAAGTTTCTCTCTTGCTTGGACCCACGTCCAGACGCAGCATGACACTCTTTCAAGTGGGCTAGCCTGGTGTATGAAAGACAGCAGATCCCTACTCCCCAAACCGAGACGGCAGGAGGGAAGGAGAAGAGGGGTGCTTCCTCCCCGCGCTCCAAGAAAGGGCAGCTGGGGATGACACCAGCTCCAGGAGGGAGAAGGGAAGACTCAAAGGTGGGTCTCTACTCCTGGAACTTAGTCGCAGAAATGTTTGGTCTCCGACCCGGGCCCGGCTGCCGGAAGCTGGGCGGGGTGGGGCGAGGCCTCCCCCCACGGATGGGTGGGCAGACGCGGGATCTGCGGTGTGAGCGGTTAGCAAGGACGGCTCCCGGGCCCGGCCACCTACCAGCAAGCTCTCCACGTTGATGGGTGAGCGAGGGTCTCGGATCAGCGCCTCCAGCTTCCTCTGGCGGCTCGTGCCCGAGCCGTCCCCCGACACGGCCGCGGGGGCGCCGGGCATTTTCCCCGTCGGCGGGGGCCGGCTCATGCCGTTGCCGCCGGGCCCGCACTCTAGCTCCCCGCGCTCCGGCACGGCCGCCTCGGGGCCTAGCGCCGCCCCCGAACCGCCGGCTCCGGCCGGGACTCCGCCCGGGCCCACCGCCCGCCTCGAGCTCCGGCTTCGGGTCTCAGCGCCGGTCCAGGGCCTCGGGCTGTCTGAGAGGCTGGCCTGGAGCGGCGAGAAGCAGACGGCGTCCCCGCCCCTCAGTCAGATTCGCGCCGCCCGGTCCGCTCGTCCGCCGCGGGCTCCCTCAGGACTCCGAGGGTGGGAGCGGGGAAGTGGCGCCGCCACCGCCGGGCCCGGGCTGCCCCCTCCTCTGGGGCTTCGGGAAGCTGAAGCCCAGGCGCGGACAACTACAGCCGCCGCCAGCTCGCTCCCATGATCACCGACCGCCGCCTCAGTCCGACAAGCCCGAACCCCTCACACACTCCCGCGCGGCGCCCGTCTCCGGCCGCGCGCAGCCGCTACCCACAAGCCCCTCGGCCCGCAGCCGCCGGCGCGCCCCCGCTCGCCCCGCCCCGCGCGCGCCCCCGCTCGCCCCGCCCCGCGCGCGCCACCGCCCCCGCCAGTGGGCCTCCGCCTCCCCTCGCCCCTTTCCTCCTTTTTATTTTTTGCTTCCTCCTGTCTGCTCAGCTTCGCATTTCTCCTTTTTGAGCCTCCTTCTTTCCCCGCTCCCTCCTCCCCCTTTTTGAGTTCTCAGAGGGTAAATGGTCGGGCGCGCGGTCACCTCCTCACTTGACCCGCGAGCACCATCCAGCTCGGGGAGGGGAGGGCGCGCCTGGGGCTCCAGTCGCCCGGCGGCTCCGCTCCCGCCTGACCCTGCCGGGGCTGACGACCCCGCCGACTCGGAGGTCCACCCCCACCGCCCCATCCGGACGCGGCCGCGCCCGGCTGGCTGGGGCGGGAAGGGGGAGCTTGGGGGGGATGGGTCGGTTCGCGCCCCCCGCCCCCCGTCCTCCGTCCGGCCCCCGCTGACTCAGCGCGCAGCTATGCGGGCCTTGCATCACCCGCGCCGAAATAATAGCGACCGCCAGTCGCTGCCCTTGGCTGCAGAACTCTGCGCTTGCAAAGGGCCTGCCTGGGCCTCGAAGATTTTAGTGGAAAGACTGGAAGGGTGTGCCGTGGGAGTCGGAAATGCTGGAATAGGACAGGAGGTTGGAATCCTAGTCCTGGGGCAAGAGGGCCTGGAAGAGCTGGTTCTGCCTCCGAGGCAGAAGTCCTGGACTCCCGGAAACCTTTCTGCTCATCCCTAACAATTTCCTAGCTGGGCTACAGCACCAACCATGAAGAGAACAGGAAGGCGATAGAAAAAGTGCTCTCTCTCCGCAGGCCTTCTCAAGGTCTTTGCCTTTTGGGGGGCAGAAGAGGGGCTGTTACAGGGTCTACTCGTACGCATTCCTGCCTCTCGCCAAGCCATTGGTCGGATCCACGCAGGGCGCAATCTGAAAAATATGTGCAAAGAGCTGTAAAACTGTTCATTGAGCCCCTATGACCCAGTAAACCCATTTAAGGAAATACATTTCTAAGGAAATGATCCAAAGGGGGAAGGGAGCGGGGGAAGGACTTGCATAAAGATGTTTATAGCAGGGCTATTCAGAATGTTCATAATGACCAAAACCTGGGAATGGACCCAATTGTCCAACAATTGGGGAATAATCCAAACAAGCCCTGTCACATTAACAGAAGGAATCCTGGCAGGTATGCAGGATTCATGTCAAGCATGTCAAATTTTGGCAAGTACATGAAAAGATGTATTGGAAATAAGGTTAAGTAAAAAAATACTTTGTACACAGAATCTAAAACTATGTAAAATGAGCAGCTGTAAGGACAGGAGGAGAATATAGTTGTTTTTAAGTATATGAGATTTGTTTTCTCCTTAAAGATGCTTGAAAACATTAAAATTTGAAAAATAGGAAAAATAGATGGTCCATTCCAAAAAGCTACAATCTGATATGCATTAAGTAGTAAAAATCTTAAGAAACTTTCCTGCTGGCATATCAGAGATAAGCCCATAGAAGGGCAGCCTAGTTTTAAAGGCCTAACCTCACAGAACTAGCATTTTAATTCAGTCAGTTTTCCAGGAACCTCATCTTTTGTTTTTTTTGTTAAAGCCACCTTCACTGGGACTAGGCAAGAAGAGGTCCTGGAGGACCAATACAGCTTTTTCCTCTTGGATAATAACACTGACTCCTGATCAAAGGTCAGTCTTGTAAGTCTGAATGTTGAGTGACTCATTCATACCTCCACAGACCACACCAAGAGGACAGAATGAGCTCAACACTCCACCTGCTTCTGCACTGGAGCAAAATAATGAGAGAATCTGTTATTACCAATCCTTTTCCCTGATGACAATATAATATGCAAAGCAAAAGGGACACCATGTGGTCCTCTGTTTCCAAATTAATTTTTCAATGACTGGTTGTATATTTTTATGGAGCTTGGTGGACTAACAGGAAGCCAAGTTCCCAAATACCAGACATGGAAGCTTTACTTAAAATAATAATAATAATAATAATAATAATAATAATAATAATAATAATAATAATAATAATAATAATACTCAACTAGATACAGATAGTGGGCACCTTGTATGTATGGTTATTCACATAGACTAGAATAAGCCACAGTGTAGAAGATTTTTATCCAAGACTATACCATTGTCTATGTGGAAGAAAAAAAGACTAATCTCTTGATAGGAATTAAACCTTTTTTATTTCTTTTTGGTCAGTACAATAATTCTTATTTTTCCAAAGTAGAGCACAAATATAATCTTATAAAAGTTCAAACAAGCCAGAAATGTATAAAACATAACCTTGAAAAATTACTCTCCCAAATCTCCCTACACACGCATTCTGTTACCATTCAAGGCCCTTGTCCATTCTCATACACATACACGTATGTATCTTTTTCCCACATACATGAATTATACAGTGTCACAGGGTTTTGCAACTGATTTTTACCGCTTTAATAATATGTCTCAGAAACATCTCCATGTCTGTACACAGAAATCTACCTCATTCTTTTTAACTGTTGTGCTATACCCCCTAGTGTGGGTGTATCATACTTTCATTTACTCTCTGTTAGAGAGCATAGTGGTTAAGAACGGACTCTAGAAACGGATTGGGCTAAAATCCTGCCACTACCACACACTAGCTCTTTCCTCATGTTTGTTATAAAGAGCTTAGAAGAGTGCTGGCCCCAGTAAATGTTGGACGTTATTAGTATTTTCTCACTGTCACAAACATTGTTACCATTGACATCCTTCTGTTTTTGCCTTCATGTGGACATATTTAAATAGTATAGATTCCTAAAAGTGAAATTATTGTATCAAAGAGTAGGCATACTTTAAATAGTGATCGATACTGCCAAACTGTCCCTTAAAAAGACTGTACCAATTTAGGGAGGAGGGTATAGCTCAAGTGGTAGAGTGCATGCCTGAGGTCCTGGGTTCAACCCCCAGTACCTCCTCTAAAAATAAGTAAATAGATAAGCCTAATTACCTCCCCCTCATAAAGCAGAAAAAAAAAAAAAAGACTATACCAGTTTTCAGTCTCATCATCAATAGAAGAAACTGCCAAATTCCCTTTACCTTTGCTGATACTAAATATTATAAATATTTTTAATTTTTTCCAATTTGACTGGCAAACAAAATGGCATCATATTTTAATTTGCATTCTCTAAATTACTACTGAAGATGAGCATTTTGTGTTTCTATTTCTTCTGAAATTACCTGTTTATGTCTTTTGTCCATTGGATTTGCCTTTTTCTTACTGATTTTTAGCAGCTTTTATTCATTACCGATACTCCTCCTTGTTATAATACAACGTTAAAACAGGTGTTATGATTTGCAATTCTTTTCTTCCAGTCTTTGCTTAATATTCAGTATTGGTTTTGGTATCTTTGCCACACACAAAAGTTTTACCTTTTATGAAGTCAAATCTACCAATATTTTCCCTACAGATTCTGGGTTTTGTGTCTAGATTGGGAAAGTTTTTTTTTGAAGACTTAAAAAAATTTTTTCGTCTGTTTTTTTCTGGGGGGATTGGGGACAGGTAATTAGGTTTATTTCTTTGTTTTTAGAGGAAGTACTGGGGATTGAACCCAGGACCTCATGCATGCTAAGCATGCTCTCTACCACTTGAGCTGTACCCTCTCTTCCACCACTGGGAAAGATTTTAAATCCAATTTTTAGGGCACACAGAGGACTGAAATTGCAGTAGGCTCTAAGGAAATGGCAGTTTCCTCATAATAGCAAACTCACTACCTCTCCAATGACCCATTGAAAGAGGCTCTCCCTGTGCTCACTCTTCTCGGAGGGATTTTTGCTGCTCTCTAACCCT